>NC_141673.1:93001457-102631457 GCF_028749965.1 Puma concolor
TTTCCCATGAGAGCCATTATATTTTTCTCCTGTCAGCCTGATGCTGGAGAAAAAAGAGAACTGGCAGATGTGGTGTTTTTCATCTAGTTTGCTTCGTAGTTAAAAAGTGCATTAACTGTTAGGCACAGAATATTATTTATAATAACTCTTCACTGCCATTAACAACTTTAAAGAAACTTGGTTTAAATATTGCCAATGCAAATGGATAATATATTTTATTTCCTCCCATTATGAAACTATAGAGACCTTTATTTTATACTGTTTTTTAGGTCATTACAATAACTATTTTCAGGAGTCTGCAGCAAATAGGATTATTTAAAATACGTTTTTTACAGACAATTCCAGTGGTTCTTTCAATATGTTCTGTTTCAACTCCTGGTTTAGTTATATGTAGTTTACAGCCTCATTTACTTTAATGTGCTACTTGAATAACATAATCATAGCTATAACTATGGTATAGGGCCATAAGGTACATGCACCTCTAATGTTTTTTGACTATTTAAATGGCTTGTTCATAAGCGTTCCTTTAATAATAATGGCAAACCTTCTAGTAGCTGGATGTCAGAATATGGTGAGTCATTCAAATGGGTTTCTTTTCCATCTAAAATGTGGACGATGTGGCATGAAAATCAAAGTTAACATTGCTTTTATATTTGCTGCATATTCGAATCGGTAGAAGATTTTTACTGTGAATACACCTCCACTGACTTGTTTTGTGTGCGGTTATGTAAGCTTCCTAACGTATTTGTCTTTTCCTTTTCTTCTCAAACAAGATGTGATTTTCATCAAGAAAGGTCAACGGAGTATGTATCAGAGAAGAATATTTATGTATCCACCTAGGATAAAACCTACTTGTATACATCAGAAGGCATTGTGTATTGATAGCTTTATGGGGTATATTAGCACCTTCTTAGTCATGATCTCAGATCTCCCTGTAAGAGTTTGAAAAAAAAAAAAATGTTTATTGTTCCAGGCTCTTCGGTGTAACGGGAAACTGTGCTGCCTGTAGTAAGCTCATCCCTGCCTTTGAGATGGTGATGCGTGCCAAGGACAATGTTTACCACCTGGACTGCTTTGCATGTCAGCTTTGTAATCAGAGGTAAGCAGATTTCATTCTGGTGTCTGGAAAAATGGTAAACCTCGCTTTGCTATTATTTATTTAATAGGCGGGAATTGTATTTTTTACTTAAAGCAGTTAATCTCGGCATTTTTGTTTTCTGCAAATATTCACTTGGTGCCAGAAACAAACCGCTGGGGGAAAAGGTCTGAAAACTACCTGAAGGAAAAGCATCATCTAACAGGATGTGATAGAAAATGAAGATACCACTATAAACTTTAGTTTTCTTATTATGCATTCTTTCTTGTGTTTGTCTTTTTAAATTTTTTTTTTTTCAACTTTTATTTATTTTTGGGACAGAGAGAGACAGAGCATGAACGGGGGAGGGGCAGAGAGAGAGGGAGACACAGAATCGGAAACAGGCTCCAGGCTCCGAGCCATCAGCCCAGAGCCTGACGCGGGGCTCGAACCCACGGATCGCGAGATCGTGACCTGGCTGAAGTCGGACGCTTAACCGACTGCGCCACCCAGGCGCCCCATGTTTGTCTTTTTAAAAAGTCGGTTTAAAATATCTTTAAATTTTACTTTAAAATTTTAAAAATATCCTTAAATTTGTCTTTCTTTTTTTTAAAGTAAGCTTAAAATCTTTACTTTTTTGTACTGTGAGCAAACACATGTGCACTGAGGCAAATAAATATACAGGGATTTGTAGGACGTAGTGTATCTTCAGCTTAGTTTTCATATTTATAGTTGCCCTATCTCTTGATTTCTTATCTTGAATTTTAACCTTGTTTTAGATGTACTTTTTAAATTACTTTAAGTCTCTTTGGGAATGAGGCCAAATATAGCTTATAATTAAATACTTATCAGCATTGGACAGGCATCATAGGAAAATGGGAAGAGTGTTGCACAACAAGTCTAGAAACCCGAATTCTAGTCTGGACTTTGCCCCTAACAAGATGTATGTCCATATGTCAACCATTTGAGCTCTCTCGACCTCAGTTTTTTCTCATTTACAACATAAGGGAGCTGGATTAGTCAATCTCAGAGAATTCTTTCATCTCAAAGTATTATCACTTTATCCCATTTGTCCTTATTGAAAGCTATAACTTTTATTTCCAGTGGGAACTATATACTATTGATACCTTTTTAAAGAGAAATGCAGAGGATATTAGAATATGCAACTGCACATATCATTAAAACACATTTAAAAAATTAGCACACTTAATAGATTTTAATGAAAATAAATTCAATGTGAGTGTGAAAACACCTGGATATAGTATATAATCAGGACACATTAGTTGCATCAAGTTCTCAGTTACAGTAATTTGCCCCGCTTTACTGTTTTCACTGCAACATCTTCCTATGAATGAGGCCCTGTATATCCCAGAAAGAACCCAATGTTTACAGTGCAAACAGGATTCAAATTCTAGCCCCATCCTATATCAGCTTTGTCATCTTGAGTATGTTACTTAACCTCTGAGATTGGTTTCCACACCCTGAAAACAGAGGCACTCATATCTATCTTGCACATTTTGAAAATTCAATGAAATTACTTATATTAAATAGCAGGAACACAAATGGTTCTAAAAAAAGTAGCTCTTGTACCTTGATATTTATAATTTACTTTTACCAAATAATATTCCATTAACTTGGTTTTTACCCAAAAGATATATCTCAGTGATACCTCCTGCTAGATGCAGATGTTCAGAGAGGTACCCAATATACCTTGCAATATATAATTTATCCAGGAAATAATTCAAGAGGTCACCTTACAACACCTGGAGTCTTCCCAGCAAGTTTTTGGAACTAAAGCAGGTTAATTCAGTCTATGGTGACATTTAGCCAGAAAAAAATTGGCAAATATGTGCGTAAGGATATAGGTACATGAGCACAAATATCCACACATTGATACAGATACATTTACATGCATGTGTACCTATATGTGTATATATCTTAAAGGTGTATTAGTAGTAAATTTAGAATACTTCTGTTTACTTCTGCTATTGATGCACTAACACATCCAGTAACAATACAGTTACCTTTATGCAATAATAACATTTACTGCTTTTCTACTTACAAAAGGTTCCATATTCATAGTAGAAATTTTGGAAAATAGAAGGAGATAAAGAATCATATTGTCCCATGTCTCACTATTCTAAAAGAAGGTATTTTAATATTTAGATGTTGCTAGCCACATGTTTTCTAATGCATATATGACAAATGACAAATGATATGCAGCATATATTTTATAATATATCCACAGTTGAGCTGCTTAAAGGAGAACAGGGAAGAATCCTAATGTTTGATATTTGGACTTTTTAAATTTAATATAGTATGCTCGTTTACTTGCCCTTAGAAATTCTTTTAAGATATTTTAAGCTTTCTTGTGTCCAGTTTTATGTATAGAGCTTCATATATATAAATTAGTCTTCTATCATCAGACGTGTAAGCTATTTCTTCACATTTTTATATCATCAATATTATCAACATAATATGGATTTTATAATCAGACAATATTCAAGTCTGTGTTAGGATAAATTCACAGGAGCATAATTAATTGGACAAACTATATAACTGTTTAAAGGCTTATGTGATATATTGTTAAAATGCTCTCTAGAAAAGTTGTACCAATTATTCTTATACCAGAAATGTAAAAGCTATGTATTCCCTTACATTCACTCTAACGTTGGGAATTATTATTTAAAAAGAAATCCTTGTCACCTTGAGTGATGAGAGATGGTGTCCCATTATAATTTTTAATTAGTATTTATTTGATTACTAGTGGCCCTTGGATAGTTCTTCTTTTAGGGAACTGCCTGTTTATGCCCTTTGTCCATTTTTCTATTAGGGCAGGCCACCCTATTTTATCCATGTTCTACACAGAAAATTAAAACATCATTCAAGTGCTAAACCCTGCCTAAATTCTATTATGATGCAAAGTAATTGTAGGTTGTTAATGCTATTTACAAATCATATATCAATTTTATTTCACCATTGAAATAAAAAGTTGCATTCACAATTAGGTCTATCTCCTCAGTAGAACTCAGTCAAGTAAGACAAACACTCCTAAATTTTGACTCTAAAACTGTTCACATTCTTATTGCTGCAAAATACTATTCTAGTATCATTATTAAAGTACCTAATATATTTCTGTGTTCGCTTCATTTATTACATGCCATAATGGGACTGCATATCTTTAGTGCTGGTTATGCACAATTAGCACTTAGTTATTGTCTTGTCACTTCAGCCCCTACAAGACAAACTTCTTTAATGCAAGAAGTCAGCTAATCTTCATCAGTCAAGCAAAGCAGGCAAATTTTGTTACTCTGAATACAGAAGGTTTTCAATATAGGAGATTTTCTTTTTACTTTGACATTTGCTGGGGGAATCCTCTCCAATAAAGCCATATGCCACACAAGCCTATACTTTCAGGAGCCAAATCATTATTATAGCCTTGCACCTTTTCAAGTGAAACACAAAGCAAATAGGTAATTTATAGGCACTTTCCCTTAAGCAAACTTTATTGACATCTGAAATTGTGGTATTAGAAATGCTTATGAATTTTATTTAGCAGTCATTTTAGCTTAACTTTTAAATCAAAATATCATTAAGATCTAAAGCATTGCTGAATGTTTTCAAAACAGTAGTAAAAATAACTTTTCAGGATTGGTTGTTTCTTGAACATACCCATCTTTGCCCTTTTTAGAGAGGTATGGTTAAAGATGTGAATCCTGAATTAAAAATCTAATTTTTTTTCTATTTTAAGGGAAGCAGAGGAATGCTATTTTGAGCATCTTATATGATAACTTGACTCTCATTCAGAATTGGAAAATTTGGTGTAATAAGTTAATTTCTTAAAGGTGATAAAGCCCTTCCTCCTTAGACAATTCTATAAAACTAAGCGATGGTTTTATAAGAAAAGAAAAAAAACATGTTAATGAAATGGCCTCAGATATGTAGAATTGTGTAACACTAAAGAACAAAAGCACTGTGCTAGGCTCTGGAAAGAGAGGTGAATAAAATCTAGTTTCTGTCTTAGGGATATTCGGAGCTATGGCAGAGACAGGACATCAAAGAGTCACAGAAGAGTGTAATCGATGCTAAACAGATCTATACCGAGGGAAGAGAGGTCTGTCCTTCTTGAAGTCTTAGAGAAGCATCAAAGTGTTGATGTGCTGGGTTTAAAAAAAAAAACCTCCCTTGGACTGGGTGGAATGTAGGAATCGTGTCTGGTGGGGGTTGGGGAAGAGGAGGAAGCCAAGGAGCAGTGAGAAAAGGGTTTCCCAGACAGATGGAGCATCATGCAAGGCATGGGAGTGTGAAAGCATTTAATGTGTGCAGGAAATGAAAAGTACTCAGTGTGCTCAGAGATTACAGGGGAGTTTGGTAGGGATATGGAGAAGTAGGGAATGGCGTGCAGACCAGAAGGAGATGAACTTGTAAAGGGAGGAAGTCAATGAATGAAAGTCAAAATGAATACAAACTTAAATGCTCTATCTAAAATACCTTTGTTATCTAAAGCTATTCGGTTCTGGAATAAATCTGTCTTAACCAGTATTTACTGACCACCCACCTCAAGTGGTAGCACAATTTATGGTGGTATTTCAAGGGATTCAAAAGAAATACAGCTCATGGCCACTTACCTCAGCACTGCAGGCCAGTTTGGAAAACTTGTTACGCATTCATAAGAAAATTTGAAATGCCAAAGTAAATGATATGCCAATAAATAAGTGCTCTGGGAAGGATCACAATGAGTTGACATGGCCAGGGAATATTGATGGAGGGAAGGGAAACTGAAGAATTTTTAGAATTTAAATAGATGGTAAAAAGGGAGAAATAGTCCTGGCTAAAGAATGGCTTAAGCAAAGGTGAAAAGATTATCATTGGCAAATAATAATGATAGAATTCTTCTTTTTTTTTTTAATTTTTTTAAAGTTTTTCTTTTTCTTTTTGAGAGAAAGAGAGCGATCGGGGGAGAGGTAAAAAGAGAGGGAGACAGAATCCCAAGCAGGCTCTGTGCTGTCAGCTCAGAGCCTGATGCAGGGCTTGAACCCATGAACCATGAGATCATGACCTGAGAAAAGATCAAGAGTTGGACACTTAACCAACTGAGCCACCCAGGCACCCTTGAGAGCAGAATTCTTATATAGTGGTGATCATACACCAGACACTGTTCCGTTTCACCTGTGCTCATTCAATATTCAATATAATTAGGTACTGTTACTAGCCTCATTTTACAGATGAGGTAACTGAAGTATGGAAAATTTAAGTAACTTGCCCAAGAAAACACAGATAGAAAGTGGTAGCCTCAAAATCTGAACCCAGCCAGTCTGGTTTTAGTCTTCAGACTCAGAGCTGATATGCGGGTCCTGGACTGTTCCAAGAGGGGTATTTTATTTTCTGACTAAGCAGATATAAATGGGAATAGATAGAGTGAAGTTAAAGTAAGGTAGGCTTTGAATAATTTATAGCAGGATTTGGGATGTGAGTAGTGTAAGTTGGTGCAGAAAAGATGATTAGGAATGAAGTATATGATACCAACTGGAGAGTCATTGGGAAAAGACAGTAAATGGGTGCACAGTGTATAGTGGTGAGATGATCGGTATATAATCAGCATCTCTTCCTGAAAACAAAGTACAGGATTAAAATCTCCATCTTTAGTAACTGAGGATGCCAAATAGAAAATAGAGACATTTGAAATAATGCCCCCCCCCCCCCGACTCTTTTGAAAGTATTGTGGAGATGGGAACTAATTATAATTGACAGCCACTAACCTCAGGGTTAAAATATGATAACTAAGTTAACATTTTCATTCTTAGAAAGGATGTTAAAAGGATGTTACAAATGGAGGCTTCTTTGCAGAGGCTTTTGATAACCTGCTTAAAACTACTCTAAGCCCCATATTTTATAAAGGTGTTTTATTAGTTATATTTATTTTCTGTACTCCTCAAATCTCTAAGACCATATGAGTTCAATTAGAGTCACTCCAAAATATCTGGAAATTAAATCTGTTATTAACTCCAAAACATCAAGATTAAATGGCATAGTAATATGATTGGGCATCTTTTTATTCCTTAACATACTTTTTTTTTTTTTTTAATGAAGGCAAAATTAATTGAGCTGACTATACCATAAGCAATTAGGATTAGATTACAAGGAAGATTATCAGCTTATTTTCAGGAATTTTAGCCTGACCTATTAATATACTTACAGTATCCTCTGGCCATCACTGCTTCTATAATATTTTTTTCTGCCAGTGCTAAATCTCATAAGGAGCTCATAACAGTAGAAATTAGCTTTTCTTACAAAATCACAGCTATAGATTATTTGGTTAAGCATCTAACATCTGCATTGCTGTTTCTGCAATTTCTTCATGTTTATATGTGGAGCATTTTAAAGGAGTATACCAAACCTAATTACAAAGCAGTTATAATCTGCTTTAACCATAGCCTTCAAAATGTTTTAAGTTATATGGGGAAGTGTGACATTTCTTACCCATGTTCTGTTTTGTCTTGACCTTTAAGTATAAATTGAAATGCACACAAGATGTACTTTATCCAGTTGACAACATTAGTAACAAAATATTTTAGATAGGAATACTTTAGATAAATCCCATTTATGTTACCAATATCTCATTGAATGGTAGGCAGATGTTTTTTAAAGTTATACAAAGGAATATTAACAATACAAAAAACCTGTATTAACTTTCTGGGCTAATGCTTTATTGCCTCCATGTGTTGAGCCCAAAGAGCTCAGAACCCCTTTCCTTCCTCTATCATACACATTATAGCTATCGAGCCTTGAGCAGATTTTTTTTAATTCTTGGAGGAAGCCTTAGGTTTTTCATCTGAAAAAGGCAATAATAATATTTACTTTCTCAGTTGAACATAAATAAATGTAATCATAAACATAAATAAATATATATATATATATAGGAGGTGGCTATAGCACTATATATATATTATATATATAGCACTATATATATAATATATATATATATATAGGAGGTGGCTATAATAATTATCTACACTCCAAACATCGAGGTGAAGCTTTACATACTTCATTTGTACTATTTAACACAAACTTATAAAAGATACATTTATATTAAAGATAGGAAAGGGGCACCTGGGTGGCTTAGTCAGTTGAGCATCCGGCTTCAGCTCAGGTCATAATCTGCGGTCCGTGGATTCGAGCCCTACATCAGGCTCTGTGCTGACAGCTTGGTGCCTGGAGCCTGCTTCGGATTCTGTGTCTCCCTCTCTCTCTTTCTGCCCCTTCCCTGCTCTCACTTGGTCTCTCTCTCTGTCTCTCTCAAAAATAAACATTAAAAAAAATTTTTAAATATAAGAAAAAATGACGTTTCATCTTCAATATCATAAGCGGAAGGTTGGGATTTGAACCCTATTCATTACAATATGCCACTTTGCCTCTCATATACTTCTTAATTTAACATCCCTACAATCCAGTGATGTAGCTGTTTTATATTACCTACACAGAACTGACTCCAAGAAAATATGAAATGTACCCTATAAGTTGCACTGGGTAGGTGATAGCATCAGGGCTCAGGACTAGATCCCCAGGCTCTTGGTTCAATGCTTTTCTTATTATAATTACCCTGAATTTATTAATCTATAAACAAAAATTATTAAATTTCAATACTTCTGAAGGTAAGAATGACATATCTTTAGATGACAAAAAAAAAGTTTTTATTTGGGATGCCCAGCTGACTCAGTCGGTAGAGCATGTGACTCTTGATCTCTGGGTTGTGAGTTCAAGCCCCAAGTTAGACATAGAACTTAATTTTAAAAAACATGGGTTTTTTTTGTTTTTTTTTTTTTGATGGTGAATAGAATTGGGGGACTTGTTAGAAAATTAAAGCAGAATTTTAGACAATATGGAGTTGAAAGAGTATTTCCAATTCAGTTGGTTTTTAGAGAAAAAAAAAGAATTCAGTAATATCAGCTAGAACACAAGAGCATTTGTTGAATTTATTTATTTTTATGTGCTCTTTTATTATTAGTTTATTAGTTCAAATTAATTTCAACAGTAATATATATTGAAAGTTTTGAACAGTAATCGAATATATCCTACATGCTATTTAATGTAATCTCACATAAAAGATAAGTATCTAATTTGGCTAATTCTGTCCAACAAAAGAAATATGTCCTTTTATTCAACATATCTTAATGATTAGGATAATCATTACGAGTCTACAAAAACTCGTTTCTTCAAACAGCACTTTTTAAGCACAATATTTAAAGGTTATAGTTTGCAACTGATAAAAAAGAAGATATACTTAAGGTTCAAACTCGAATGTTCATTGTATCCAATAGCCTTGGCCACAAACTCCAGGATTTCAAGATCAGTGCTTAGTCTGTACTTTCAATCAACATCATCAGCAGGCAGTAATCCTGGGGAAAAAAAAAAAGTAAATTCCACAAATAAACAGACCAATCTTCCTTTAAGAGGAAAGCTAATTCTTTTCAATCTACTTTTTTTATTACACTATTTTCCCCTCTATCTACTTAGCTAGAATAAGGATAAATTTCCAAAGCTACCCAGTTGGAAAATAAATAGGTTCACTGTTTGTCTAGCATTCCAATCTTTGCAAATGTAAATCAGTCCAACTGCTCCTCATTTAAACCTTCAACTTCACAAAACATTAAAGGGTTGCTTTCACTACACAATTTAATCTATCCACTAAGATTTCTGCTTGAACATCATTCGAAATTGACTATCTGATAAAGAGAGACCACTATCAAAGGTCAGTGGGGTCAACTTGTATAATTACAAGTAGTTTTACTGGGTCAACTCTACTAGACACTGCTGTTTGAAGGTTAAATTGTTACAATTAAAAATATATACAGATCTCCCCAGAGTTACTTTATTGTTAAATGTACTGGAAACAGCACAAGCATTTATTTCTGACCTTAATTGTGTCCAAAGTGTCACCACTGGGAAATTATACAAAAACAGCACTTATTAAAAACATTACAATCTTGCACATTAAACAATGCTTTATAGAATAAAATACATAATTAGCTACTGGAAACTAGTTTATTTATCACATCAATATTAAGAAGTTCATTCAGGTTACTCCCTTTGGTTTAATTGGAAGTGCTCTAAGCAATGACATTTAATATTTCATAGTTGGTGAACTTGCCACAAACAAAAGAATATGGCCCAGCATCAGAGTCTGATGCTAAAACAACTTTTACTTCAGAACAATCACTTCCAAATTACTAGAATTTAATCACATTTTAATAACAGAGTAGAGGGAAGCTTTAAATGGGAAGCTTTAAAATGGGCTGCTTTCTAATTGTTTGATACATTTTAATGCCTTTTACCTTTTTTTAATAAAGTGAATAAATGGCCAGTGATGAAATCTTCCATAATCACTCCAGTGAAATATTATCATTCTTTTTTTATTTTAATGACTGTAAATATAGATCATTTTTTTTTCTTTCCAAAGTGGCAATAAAAATCACCTCTGCCGCCCAAGGTATTTTCCTCATTTTTCCTTTGCTTTTTATATATAAATGTAGGATTTCAAATTTTGTATGTAATGTTTCATTAAATGACTGACATGGTTTAGTTTCGACAATAAAGGCAATTTTCTAAACCAAGCTTTCAAATTCAGGGAATTACTGTGTGAAATTATTATTGGGGAAAGAAATCTTCAAATCTAT
Source organism: Puma concolor (assembly GCF_028749965.1). NCBI lineage: Eukaryota > Metazoa > Chordata > Mammalia > Carnivora > Felidae > Puma > Puma concolor. Next base: position 93,012,207 of record NC_141673.1, read on the forward strand.
GGATCTGAAATTATCTTAACGCATTTTATTTTTTAAAATATTTTCAGATTTTGTGTTGGAGACAAATTTTTCCTAAAGAATAACATGATCCTTTGCCAGACGGACTACGAGGAAGGTTTAATGAAAGAAGGTTATGCCCCCCAGGTTCGCTGATCTATCAACATCACCCCATTAAGAATACAAAGCACTACATTCTTTTATCTTTTTTGCTCCACGTGTATATAAGAATTGACACAGGAACCTACTGAATAGCGTAGATATAGGAAAGCAGGATGGTTATATGGAATAAAAGGCGGACTGCATCTGTATGTAGTGAAATTGCCCCAGTTCAGAGTTGAATGTTTATTATTAAAGAAAAAAGTAATGTACATATTGCTGGATTTTTTTGCTTGCTATTCGTTTTTGTGTCACTTGGCATGAGATGTTTATTTTCGACTATTGTATATAATGTATTGTAATATTTGAAGCACAAATGTAATACAGTTTTATTGTGTTACCATTTGTGTTCTGTTTGCTTCTTTGTATTGTTGCATTTAGTACAATCAGTGTTTAAACTTACTGTATATTTATGCTTTCTGTATCTACCAGCTATTTTAAATGAGCTGTAACTTTCTAGTAAAGAATTGAAGAGCAAATCTCTCACTAATGATACACATATAGATAAAGCAAGTCTATCAACATTAAAATACTAAAAAAAAATGAAGACACCCACAAAGCATTTTAGCAACATCCAATATTATTGCCACTATGATTTAGAGTCTATCAGTGTTCTCATTATAACCCCCTATTTTCAGGGGGTTAAAGATCAGCTTTAAAAAATGCATAAAAATTTCATCTTAAAGCACTTTCATTTTATACCAACGTGAAAAGTGCCATTTTTAGAATAACTTTAAAGCTTAGCAGTTATCCTTTTAATATACTTTTTTTTTTTTTTTTTTTTTTTTTTTTTTTTTTTTTTTTGCTGTGCTCTTTATCTACACAATGGCCAATGGCTTTGTTTTATTTATTTTTTTTCAGCCATTTACCCCTTATGTAAACTAGTGCCTTTGGGTATCATATAAAATTTTTCCAAAGGGTTACTTTAAAAAAAGTGTTACACCACTATTTTTTTTTGTGAGATAATTTTAAAATGATAAATTTCTTGTACAAATTTTGCCCAGATTTCTCCATAAGAGCTAAGGGTTTAATAACTTTATGGCTTGATAAATTTCTGGCACTGAAAGAATTTGAGTGCAAACCTACTGAAACCATGAGAATGCACATCGAAGTTATGATGATATTTGAGAAGGTTACTTTTGATCAGAGCAACATAGCGCTCACAGAATTTTCTAGAAGAGAAACAAAGGGATTGTTAAAAAGCTGAGGACTGGTGATTATATATTTTTCTGCATTTACCTGACACTTATTTTAATGTTCAAACATGAAGACTTTAAAAGTTTGACGTGTCTTACTCATGCTTTTCTTTAAGTAGTTACTGGCTCAGAATATATCACACTTAAGGCTGAAATCTGCCATTCCATTTTTCAAAGATGAAAAATTATTCCCTTACCAACATGATAGCTGATAAAGAAGAAAGCTTTCTAGAAACAAATTATGGAGACTGATTATTTAAATTACAATTAAGGGAATAAAAATAAGACTATGATCCCTTCTCCTGGGTTGCTGACACTTTGCTACTTTGCTTCTGCTCCCTGGAATAGAACAACTTTTCAGCAAACCGAATTCCACACAGGCACAGTGAAGCATATTTTTATTAGAGCAAATTTAGTGCTATGGATTTTCTTTTTTCTCTACTTTTTTCTTAATCACTTGTATAGGAAACAATATTTCCCAGTGTTATTTGCATACATATTTTGTCCTGCCAATATATGCATTGCCGATGAAAATTAAATGTGATACTTGGATTCTTGGTTTGGGGCCAAAATATTAAACTGAAAATAATGCTGGTGTGGATTTTAGTTGTTTAAAAAAAAAACAAAGCTTTATTATGAACCTGCATGTGAATCTGGTTATTGCCTCTCATTTTTAAGAAAATGGTTCTGTGAAAAGTGAATGATATGTATTTTTACAAATACTTCATGGTTAAGAGTGTTCAAGTCACATGTCCCCCAGATGTGAGATATACTGAAAAAAAAAAGAATTGCAGAAATAGCTATTTGGGGCCCACAGAATAACTATTATTTTAGCCTTAGAGCCTTACATTTGTTTCATGATAAGACTTGCATAGCCAAAACCACAATCAAAATCAAACAAATGGGGGGGGGGAGGGGCAGAGGGATATGTGAAAAGTGGTTTTCTTAAGCAGCCCTGCTAGTCCCCATTAAGAGGTGTCTGAAATTCATGTGGATGTAAAATTTTAATTGCCAGTATCTTTTTCAAATGATCTTTTTTAGGTTTAAATGGTTTTGCATATGTTTATCAATATGTTAAAATACTTGTAAATTGGGAACAAACTTCTCTAAGCTTCAGGAAGCTGTTCAGTTATCCTTGCCACCCAAAGACCAAACAAGTTTTTATTGCCTTTTCTTTTCCTAAATCTTTCGGGAATTAATTCTTATGCTTTTTACTACAAACAAAATTATTCACCTGGATTAAAGATTAAGGCCTTAATCTCTTTAGATTATCTTTAATCTCCACGAAATTGTGAAACCAGACAGAAATGGGTCATTTTATAGCTAATTGCCCATAAATAGTAGCATTTTTGACCTGAAGTACTAAGCTAATTGTCTTGACTACGCAAAGTCCCTGAATTGTTGTCAACTCACCTCTTTGTGTTGTGTGGCCTTGATGTCACTTAGCTCATCATCTGGCGCCTCCAGTAGGACACCTCCAAAGGAGCTTTGATTTCTCAAGCAAGCTCCCTTCCTAACCTGCGTCTCCCAGCGGCTGCCTGCGATGAAGGACCAGGCACCTCCACTCCACCAGAGTGCTGGCTGAGTTTAAAAGCTGACCTGTGTTTGTAATTTCACTTTCATCTTGCTTAATAAATATCTGCTGGATTCTTTCATTCACTTTTTTTTAATATTTGGATTTATGTTTTTAATAAAAGGGGTCTTATACTATTTGATTGCGCTTAATTGGCAAAAGCCAAGATACTATCTAGAAAGCAGATGTGGAGTCCATTAAAAAAAAAAAAATAAAGTGTGTAAGCACATTTACTTTCAAAAGGTAAATCATAACCTGAAGCATAGACAAAGTACCTCAGATGCTTTCTCCAAATGTTGTATTTAGGATCTCTGAGCTAGGTAGTTTATTGCTATTTACTTTTGTGGGGAAAATAAAATTTAAAAATGAAGGTAGCAATTGCTGGGTGTAATTTGGTACATTTATGCAAACTTCAAGTGATCTTCCTGAAAGCCATGGTGTTGCTGTTGTCAGACTAAATTTCAAATTTCCTATTTTGTGTATAATGAATTAAAACAAAACAAAACTAAAGAAAAACTCAACTAAATCCTACATCTTCAAGGAAGAGATGTTGTGCCTTAAATGAAACAGGGTACTGAAAATTATATCTGTAGTAAAACATACCAGGCACAAGTGGTTTCCTTTTAACTATCACTTTAGGCAAGCCGCTCTCAGAGTAGTCACTTAAACAATTTCATAGAAATGATACAGGCCAAACATGTTTAACATTCACGTCAGTAAGTTGCAAAAACAATCTGCATGTTCGTTGTAATAGGCCATTAGCGCAGAATACAATTTTAGCAAAAGCCTTTTGATTACTACTTTTTCTTAAAAACACCATTATAGATATTTCTTAAATGTGATTGTAATGCAAGTTAAGGTAACAGAGAGCAAAACATTAATATAGCCATTATTTCGATTGACATTTATTGAGTATCTACTCTATGACAGGCCTTGACCTGAGCATTCAGCCTCCTATTGGGCTGACTTAGGACCCTTCATACATCAGAAAACTTCAGGGTATCTTTGCACTGGTTTATACTCATCTCAAACCTCCTGATAATGAACACACAAAAGCGAATACCGTCTACCTATTCAGCATGTCATTGGTATGAAGGCCCCAGAAAATATCTCAAGTAATCAATGTGTTCAGAGAATTATCTCACACAAATTACTCATTAACTCAATAGCACATAATAAAAAAGAACATCAATTAATTAATGAGTCACCCTCAGATCACTATGATTACAATGGAGCTCTGTTGAAACAGCAGTTATAAATGGAGTTGCCTCTCTTTATTCATTGTTTGCAATTGGCCCATTGTTTGGCTGAAACCAGTGTCATATTTAACACATGCCTGTAGGTAATTGTGTGATTAGTATCATAAATGAAGAATTCAGAAAGTGTACTGCTTCTCAGACCTTATAAATGATGGGAAAAATAAAGGCAGCTCTCACTTGTACTATAGCTTCCGTTGAGGCCAAGCCATTAGACGGGTATTATCTATCTAAAAGTTGTACGTTTACATTTAAAAGACTTACATGTTGAGATGCTAAGACATGTAAAAGTAAAATTTTAAATGCTTTAAAATACACTTAATTTCAGTAACTTTTTACAAAGACTGAAATATGCATGACCAGTTTTGTAAAAGTTGTGGTACCCTAAACGGACATTTTAGTTTTTTTTTTGGGGGGGGAAGCATTCAGGAGGGTGTGTAGAGATTGACAGCAATAGGGGAAGAGATTATAAGAGATACCAAATATTACATACAAAGTCACCAACTAAAGTTTCCCAACTATCTTGGTAAATGCCATTCCATTAAGCTTATAGAATAATTATAACAGTTCCCTTAGGTAAGTAAGAAACATCTGTTGGTAACACATAGCAGGTGTTAACAATTACACATACTGAAATTTTTAAAAACATTTTTAATTAAAAGAATTCTGTTTTCTGAAAAGAAAGATATGTTAAATTCAAAGATCCTCCTGTTTTGAGCGTGCAGACCACGTAATGCACAAAACTGTAAAGCCCAAATCATCTTGGATCAACTAGGTTTTGTGTTTGGTTCAGATCACTGCAATCAAAAGTGAATTGGAATTCATTGCATTTTTCACACAATTGGTATTCTGGGCTGAGGAGCTGAACACTCATGAAATTGGTATAGGAGAGCTGATTACAGAATATTTTGGCTTTATGGGCAAGGTGCTTGACATTAATTGTACCAAATTTGATGAACACAGTACAAAGATAAATGAGAACAAGAAACATTCAGAAAATAGATTATCCAAATCTTGTTTTAACCCTACTTCTGCAGAAGACTTAAAATCACCTAAAACAGTCCATATGTAACATTATATGACTCATCTTCAATAGCTTTTAATAGTAGCTAACATTCACAGCACACTTACCATGTATCAGGCAGTTTTCTGCGCCAAGTAATTTCCACAACACCCTTGTAACATAGATACCATGGACCTCAATTTTACAGATTTTAAATAAAAACAGGAGAGTTTGGGCGCCTGGGTGGCTTGGTCGGTTAAGCGTCCGACTTCGGCTATGGTCATGATCTCATGGTCCGTGAGTTCGAGCCCCGCGTCGGGCTCTGTGCTGACAGCTCAGAGCCTGGAGCCTGCTTCAGATTCTGTGTCTCCCTCTCTCTCTGCCCCTCCCCCATTCATGCTCTGTCTCTCTCTGTCTCAAAAAATAAACGTTAAAAAAAATTAAAAAAAAAAAAAAAAAAAACAGGAGAGTTTGCTTAACTTGCCCAAGGTTGTATAGCTTGTAAATAGATTTAAATAGGTTTTCTGGCTCTTGGGCTTAACCACTCACTATACATCTCTTGCAGGGTTGTCATGATCACCACCACCATCATCATCATCATCGTCATATCACCATTAATATTATTTTCTAGTCAAGAACTGGAAAGTTACCTGTGCTTGGTTGAAAATTACAAATATTTCAGACTTAGTCTCATCATTAAAAATGAAAAGTGGGAATAAGAGTGATATTTTCCTAGATGCATCTGGTTTAGAGCTTTTTCTTTCTACCACACAATGAAAGAATGTATCTGAGTCACAAAGCTATGATAGTTAAAATAGGAGATCCCTGGTGTAGGAGGATCAGGAACAGGAGATAGCATAGACTTGAGAGTAACTCAAAGTAGAAAGCCTCAATTTTCGACATCAGGATAAATATGGGGAGTTGAAGCTAGACCAGTCTCAGAAGTCAATATAATAAAATCAGTATGTTATTTGTCTTTGATATTTTATAAGTTGATAAGAATAGTATTATGTGTCAAGCTATGTGCTCACTGGTCTAAAATACACAAGCTATACAGGACCCTGGCTCTAGGTCAGCTGCCAAATACCTAAGGGACTCTTTAATCTCAGAATTACAATGGCAAGCCAGGCTAAAGCAATAGTGGGCAAAGCCGTCATCTTTAACATAGACCAGACCAAAATGCAATTGTTTACAACCTCATATTACCACAGAAAAATTTCCAAGATGTTCTTCCTTTACCGCCTCAGCTGCTTGCCACTATCACTACAGCATCACTTCCAGATTTGGGGGTCCTTGTGAACCTAAATCATTCTGGATTAAGTCATCTTAAAGGGAACTTTCACCCCACGAGAGTGTTTCTGTATTTTCGGTATATTAGTACTTAAACTGAAGGGCTTAGCGTGGGGATAGTCATGGAGGAACATGGCCAAAAGAGCTGCGTAAACAATGTGATTTTCCTCAATCTAGAAGGCACAGTGGAAGCCCCAGGAATTTTTAGGTGCATGGTAGCATAGACTAATTACAACATGACGTGATAAAATATTGCTAAGAACATCAAGGTTTTCACAGCCCAAGTTTGGTGGAGCTGCTAGGTTGTCTGAAATTCAATCTTGACCTAGAATTTCTGTATTCTTCTCAGAGTATGCTTAATTTACTGTGAATAGTAGCGAGGACTGGAAGACACATAAACCACATCTGAGGCAGTAATTGGTACATGAAAAGAAAATATGATAGAAAAATAAAATATGGGAGAAAATGTTGCCTGGAAAGAGCCAGGTCACTTCATAAAAAAAGTCTTTGAGCACCTACTATGTGTGTAGCATCATACTAGGCATGCCTAGATTTTTTCTGCCCGTGAAATTTTGGTGTGTGAAATATACTGTTCACTGCTATTTATTCTTTGTTTAATGCCCAATTTGTTAAACATACAACCCTAACAAATGCAATTTCTCTAAACATTTGTACACCATTTAAACAGCTAATAAACCAAAACTTGTAAATGTAATAAATCAGATCCAACCATTTAAACATTGATTAGAAACTTAATTTTTCTAAACATTTCAATAAAATCCCATCTAATGAGCTTGAAGTATTTTAAAACCACACAGAAATTCTCACAATGAGTTAAAACATTTTTTTAAAAAGGCTTAAAGCTGGGGCACCTGGGTAACTCAGTTGGTTAAGCATCCAACTTTGGCTCAGGTCATGATCTCACTGTTCTTCAGTTTGATCCCCACATCAGGCTCTGTGCTGACAGCTCGGAGCTCAGAGTCTTGAGCCTGCTTCAGATTCAGTCTCTCCCTCTCTCTCTGCCCCTCCTCCGCTAGTGTGAGTGTGCACGCACGTTCTCGCTCTCTCTCAAAAATAAATGTTAAAAAATTAAAATAATAAAAAGGCTTAAAGCTGTAACAAAATTACTGATTTGAATTAATATTTCTAGATTTTGTTTCGTATCTTCCCGAGACTACCTTAATAGTAAGTAATTCCTTTCAAAAAATAGAGGATATTGTCTCAACTCATTGAGGTTACAGGTGATGTGGTGTTGACTACATGAATGTTGGATGGGGCATGAAAATGAGCAGCTCTGCCGGAAATGATTCAAACTTGAGCCAATGCTTATCAAGTCGGCCAAGTTGGCCAATAATTTCATAATCATGCTTTTCTTGTTTTACATCAATGGAACCTTTTTTAAGTCCAAGTCTTTCAAATAGGTGATAATTTCCTATAACTCAATGCTTCTCCCCAATGGATGTGGGTTAGCATTATTGGAAACTTGTGTGTATGTCATTTTACATCTCATTATAAGTTATAGGATCATATAGAGATTTTTATCTACCAAGAAATAAGGAATTGAATCTATGTAGTCAAATTTCCTATAAGGACATTTGACTAATCCTCTGTCTTGTGTAAATTATTGGACACTCTTTTGAACTGATTATAATGCATTACCACCTGTGTTGATTAGTATTTTGCATTTTTGGTATGGCTTTATTTACAATTCTCTACACTTAATTCTTCTCCACTTAGAAGATAGAAACAAAACAAATTGACATTGTGTAAATGTGTATACATTCAGTAGAAGAAACAGGCCAAATATAGCATTATATTTAGTTTTTTAATATTATAACTATACTGTATAATTTACTGTATAACTTTTCCCTTTTTGAATTCAGTCATAAACTCATGGATTTTGTAGATTCAAATGCATTGTGGGTGAATTCAGTAATAGGTTATATTTCGTGTGTGTGTGTGTGTGTGTGTGTGTGGTTTTTACCACAGGTGTCAATCAAGAAACTTTGTTTTGAAAGACACTACCTTAGAAAACGAGAAAGCCAAAAATAAAGGACTTGAGAGAAATGCAGAGTGCAGCACAAGGTGAGCACAAGGTGAACTGTTCCAGAAAAGGGTACTCAACCTGAAAATTACAGAGGCCAAATAACCGTAAAAGCAACAGTAACAGAAATCACTTAGAGAAAGAATATCAGTATAGTACATTAGCTGGACATTGAAAAGAAGAGAAAAAAGAAACAGAAGAGTAAGTCAAGAGCTGAGACCATGACTTAACAACCCATATCTGGGAGGGCTTACCTCACTCTTCGTTAGATATTTGACAAGACCATATTTGTGCCACATTGCTATCATTGGGTTTATGCAGACCTTTATTACTTTTAGGTAAACATGATTATTGTTTACCAGCAAACAGTTTTCTTAGTCATAATTAACCTCTTAATTTTTGTTTCCATTTAAGAAATTTAGTCCATCAGGGCACATTAGAAAAGACCTCACAATAGACATTTAAATACAGTTTTCTAAAAAAAAAAAATTTAATGTTTATTTGTTTTTGAGAGACAGAGACACACACACCGAGCATGAGAAGGGGAGGGTCAGAGAGAGAGGGAGAAACAGAATCGGAAGCAGGCTCCAGGCTCCAAGCTGCAGGAGCACAGAGCCCAATGTGGTACTTGAACTCACAAACCGCGAGATCGTGACCTGAGCAGAAGTTAGATGTTTAATCGACTGAGCCACTCAGGTGCCCCCATTTAAATTCAGTCTTAAAGAACCATTGAAAGATGGAAGGAATGTTGATGTTTTTACAGAGATCACCCTTAATTTAAGTTCACTAAGCAACTAGTTTCATGATGACTCATCTAGCTAGTAGGCAATAGAAAGCCACCAAAGATCTTCAAAAAATAGATGGCATAAGAAATATCAGAGTTCTGGGGCGCCTGGGTGGCTCAGTCGGTTGAGCGTCCGACTTCAGCTCAGGTCACGATCTCGTGGTCCGTGAGTTTGAGCCCCGCGTCGGGCTCTGGGCTGATGGCTCAGAGCCTGGAGCCTGTTTCCGATTCTGTGTCTCCCTCTCTCTCTGCCCCTCCCCCGTTCATGCTCTGTCTCTCTCTGTCCCAAAAATAAATAAACGTTGAAAAAAAATTTTTTTTTAATAAAAAAAAAAGAAATATCAGAGTTCAAGAAGTTGGAATCAAACTGAAATGTACAGGGTGGACTAGGGAGGAACAAGAGGGGATGCTGGTGGTTCAGTCAAGAGGCCTTTGTAAAAACCAAGGAAAGAGATGAGCACTTACACGGTATAGTGATTGGAGAGTAAAACGAGGGGGGAAAGCAAGGGAAAGAGGCAAATTTTACTAAATATGACAGCTGACTAGATGTGAAAGGAACAATGGAGAAGAGTCAAATGTGACTCTGAGACTTGGGGATTTTTACCCTAAATTTTTATAGTTAATGTAGCAAACAGACCTACAAAAGAGAGAATAAGGAGGAGTGTATGCTCTCTGATGAATCTTTGAATATCAGGAACACTGTATTTTGTGTGAAAGTGCAGAGTTTTATTCCTGCATCAAAAATTTTGGGGGGCTTTGGGCTTTGGGGCACCTGGGTGTCTCAGTCAGTTAAGTGTCTGACTTCAGCTCACATCATGATCTCACGGTTCGTGGATTTGAGCCCTGTATCAGACTCTGTGTTGACCGCTCAGAGCCTGGAGTCTGCTTCAGGATCTCTCTCTCTCTCTCTCTCTCTCTCTCTCTCTCTCTCTCTCTGCCCCTGCCCCACTCATGCTCTGTTTCTCTCTCACAAATGAATAAACTTAAAAAAAATTCTTTGGGTTTTAGGGAAAAAAGGAACTCAATACTGTGGGTTAGTGTGGCAGATCTTGCTAGTTTTCCACACAGCATCTGTATTCTCCCTCCATTCTTGCTAACAGCATATGGGGCAGTGAGGTGCTGAAGCAAAAACATGCATGTCACAGCTTCTCTTGCATCCAGGGATGGCCATTGGACACAGCTCTGGTCAGTGGAATACAAAAATTAGTCAATGGAAGATTTCTGGGCAATTCTGGGCTTTCCTGATAGTCACACTACTCCTTCCCCCTTATTGTTTCCCTTTTCTTTCTGCCTGGAACTCAAATGGGAGCTAGAAGTGGACCAAAGTATAGATAACTGAGAAGATGAAATTGCAAATTTAAAAGTTTCTGGGCAGTGTTGAATTTGCGGAGCCACCAATGGGGAACAGATGTGAGCAGACTTGAACTTCAACTGTCCCGCTTACTTCTGGACACCTTGTCACTGTAGTTGGGTTATTTCTTGTCATCACTGTGCTTGGGTTTCTGTTACATGCAGTCAAAAACAATCCCTAACTGGTATATACTTGTTTTTAGAAGCTTGGGAAATGTTATGATTTCAGTCTCAGCCTGATTCAGGGAAGGGAAATTTTGCCCTGAGTTTATAAGACCCAACATGATTTTATTCCTTCTCTCTCCAATTCAGGTCCTTCCTGTCACATAACAACCCATAATCCTCTGACAAGAGAAGCAAGAAGGTAGTTTCTAGTGTTTGTGTCTTATTTTACTTCTGATCTTATGAAGCCCCCAAACTCTACCCTGACTTTTGAAGTAAAGTTAGGATTCCTATTAGAATATTACAACGTATCTACTTTTACATGTGGCCAGTGGGGAAGGCTGAGTTCTTATTAGACTGTCATAAAATACTATAGGCAGAAGGATGCAAAGGAAATAGCAAAGATATTTTCAAATAATTAGTGGGAACTACAGAGAAATCCAAAAGAAAGCCATTGTGCAAATGTCAGGCCACTCAAGGTATTTCACCTTGAAGAGACAATGTCAGGTCCCTGCTTTGGATATAAAGGAAGATTTGAAAGTCTTTCTGCCAGTCCCAAAATCCTATCTGAAGATGATTCCTAATCTATGAAGTTGCTCTCTTGTTTTCAGAAAAGTAGGAAAAACAAAGACAATATTTACATACAATTTATACAAATATATTTACTCAAAAATCGTTCTTTAATGAAATATTTACCTTTCTTACTTTGCTGGGGGCATACAAGTAGCATTTCCTTTATGAAAACATGGTGATGGTAGATAATAGGCTTTGTTTTTTTATTATCTCAAATATAAACTGTCTTGTGCTTCATCTTGTTTTCACTGTTAACATATATGTATATATTTAAGTATGAATACACAAATTTGTGAAATCTGTTAACTTTGTTTTATTTTGCTATGGATCCAAAATCTGGTTTTAACCTTGTGCTCCTCAAATAAAAATTATCCATTTTATAATTACCTTCCAAACTAATCTTATGCTTAACCCTGCCTAGATTCCAAGTGCTACAGATTCCTCTGTCAACAGAACAGTGAACTTAATACTCTACTATTTTCCAAGGCATCAACTCAAGAGTACGTCTTTCCAGTTCCTTTTCCTTCCTCCCCATGCTTCTAGGAACACGTATTCAACACTTTCCATGTGGCAATCATTGTGTGACATTCTGGAGCATGGAGAGGAAAGTGGAGGAGAGGAAGAAGGAAAGAAATGCAAAGGTTCCAGGATTTACAAGACATCCTTTGTTCTCAAGTAGCTCCCACTCCTTTGGGGAAGGGAGGGAGAACAACTCCATAGCAGTGTGATGTTATTGTTAGAGAATGGACAAGATAATGTGGGAACAGAGAAAGGAGTGCCTAATTTTGAGAGTAGGAGCCATAATGTCTGAGAAAAAGCAGCCGAGTCTTAAGAAGTAGAGGTGCTTCCAGTGGATTACGGAAAGGAGGGAAAGCTATTCCAGGCATCTACAAAGACCTCAAGGTATGAGAAATTCTAGTGGGTTAAAGAAACGGCAATTGGCACTTCAAGGGGCTACAGATTAAAATCTAATGGTGAAGGGCCTTGTCCCTATAGACCAGTGTAGGATAGCGGTCTCCAAATCTATACAGCTTTAAAAATATAGTTGTGTGTGTACATATGTATGTGTGTGTATATCAGATTTTCCAACTCAGTAGGTATGTTCTCATGCCCTATGATCTATGCATTTAAAAAACTCCATAGTAATGTTCATGATTCATCAGGTGTGGCTATCACTGCCACAGAAGATTAGGAGCCAGGGGAAGGCATGATCAGATTTACATTTTAGGACATTCAATCTGGTGGTTTTATGAAAGCTCAAGTGGAGGCAGCTGGGACTATAAGATGGGGACCAGCTGATGCAGTTAAAAAGAATGAGATTTAAAAAGCAATAGTGTACAGCTGGGGAGAAGGTACACTTACTTCAAAGACACTTCAGAGATAGTAAGGAGGGGGGGTGGTAGTTTGTTGGGAACGAAGATGAGTTTTAGACTCAACGCTTTTGAATTGCCTTAGAATAGAACTCAGAAATACAAGCATTTACACTTTAAAAAAGAATTCATGATGAGAAACCTGAAGAAATAAAGTTTTATGCACCTGGGTGGTAAAGGTAGTACCTGAACTCTTGAAGTCATATTACTTAGACAACCTACTGAAATCAGAAAGCAAATCCTACCTTCTCAAGTGTAAAAATCTCATTTAAAATATTAAATTCCATCTGAAGTTGATGGGATCTACAACAGTTAATGAATTAAAGAAATTAGAGTGACAGATTGTGTTTTACCCTGATCTACCATATTAATTTGACTTAATATGTCATTTCAGAGTTTCCTTTTTGGTGCCAAGGCAGAATTCTACCTGGGATTCCAGTTTCTATACATCCTACATGATCCCAATGACTATTTTTTAATGTCTTTTCTTCTCTCAAAACCACTTCTTGCACTTGTCCCTCAAAAAGACTGTTGGGGCTACAGCCAGAAGGAATTGATGATTCTGAAATTTTGGATTTCATTTATACACTTAGTTCTTTCACACACAGTGAACCCCATGAAGTACAATGACAGATGGTAATGTATCAGTGTTACAGATTACTTATAGCCTTGCTTCAAAGTTAGAGTATAAAACTAAATGGATAAAATTGTTTTTAGCTCTTTCAATAAAGTGTCCCCAGAAAAGGAAATATCTCATTACATAGAGTCTATCCTAATAAGGAGACCAAATAACTCTTTCCGGTAGTCAACAGCCCTCTTCAACCAACATTTCTCCCTTCAAGCCTAAATCCTTTGTGTTTCACTTTTAGCCTTGGACTGTCCATTCTGCCTTTAGTGGTGATAGATAAAAATGCTTACCAACTGTTCTCTGAATAAAAAACTTAAAATACTCCTAGATTACTCATCTTGAAGTCTTTCCTCATCCAGAATAACCCCCAATCTTTTGATCTTTCCTGAAAGGTCGTATTTTCTAAAACTTGGATAATTTTGTTGGCTTTCCTCTGAACATTTTGATGCTTTCACATGTATTTTTGGTTAAGGAACTTGGAAATAGGCACCATAGTCTGCCTGGTGTGAAATGTATTAAAAACCATAGCTAATGAAGGAGCACCATGTCTTATATTGCTGCTTTACATATGAAATCAATATCATGCTTCTTTTTTTCTAATGCAAAGGCAACTTTACTAATTCCTGGCCAGTTTGTATGGTTCCACTATGTGCCAGAAGTATTTTCCTACGTATTGCTGGAGGATTCCCATGATGTTTGCATAGTCTAATTTTCCTTTCTTTGTCACAAGTGAACATCTGTGTCCATATCTCACATGTTAAAATTTGGTCTAGCACGATAGTAGTATGTCTTCTATTCACCTTAAGGTTCTTTAGAATTCTTAGTATCTCCCCCAAATTGCTAACTATCCCTATCTTTTCCAGACATGTTTTCTGAACTCTCTCTTTTGTCAGCCAGTGGTATATGTTAAACCAAGCCCACAAACAACTCTTATGAAAGTCGCTAATTAACTGATAGCCATCGTTTTGGTACAATGTTCACTTTTGTGTCTACTTGGAGGCATGTGAATTCCACCTTGGGAGGAAGGGTTGGTAAAATTGGAAGTGAGCTAGGGAAAAATAAAACTTAGGGCAATAGGGAGATCAAAGCAAAAGACAGAGTTTTTAAAATGCTAGAAAATAAAAGAAGCAGAAAGGGAATCAAATCTGAAGGAGACCAGAGGCAGACACTGAGTTCAAGGTCAAAGGACAGGATCCAGGTTATCAAAGTGAGAACAGTAAGAACACATGAGGGTAAATGGGGTAGAGGAGAGCAGACACATGGCGATTACCCAACAATAATTTCTCCCACAAATAATTTAGGTTTACCAGTATGGACAGATCTGGTAGGGCTCAGGGATGTGACAGCCTGGCTTCCAAGGCCTAGAAGAATAGACCAAAGGTGATACAGATGAATTTCCCAACTGACTGCCTAGAATGCTTTTATTTTTTTTTTATTTTTTTTTTTTTAAACGTTTATTTATTTTTGGGACAGAGAGAGACAGAGCATGAACGGGCGAGGGGCAGAGAGAGAGGGAGACACAGAATCGGAAACAGGCTCCAGGCTCTGAGCCATCAGCCCAGAGCCTGACGCGGGGCTCGAACTCACGGACCGCGAGATCGTGACCTGGCTGAAGTCGGACGCTCAACCGACTGCGCCACCCAGGCGCCCCCTAGAATGCTTTTAAAGGATCAAATGAAAGAGAAAGTTCAAGTTAAGAATGGACATCATTTCCCATTGATTCTACCAAGTCGAGCATTCTCTCGCAAAAAAAAAAAAGGCATTGTTTGAAAAACAAAATTCAAAACTTTTTTTTTTTATTATCCTGCAATTCTATTTCTTGAATTCAAAACCATTGCCTATATATTCTTTGATATGTGGAGGCTATTTTCTGGCTTTTAAAAAAGCCATCCCTATCCCTGCTCCACTCAATACATGAGGGAACATTTAGCCTTGTGTTTTATATGCCATCCCTTACTATATGCAGCCCCCTAGAATACATAATAAAAAGATAAATGAAAAGCACATTAGAAATGCACCTAGTGGCGGGAATCCAGCCGGTGTTGATTGCAGATGTTTTGTTTGAATCGGTGGCTGTGTTGTGGGAGAGAAACGCCGTTTATATAAATGATAGTATTGTCAGAGAATTCTGGGAGGGAAGAACAAAAACAAACACCATCTTTGTCTCAAATATGTATATCAAACCTATGTATTTCATATCATTTTCTTCTAGATTATCTTATTTATACATCCAGGTTGTATTTATCAATCATTGTTATTCTTTTTGGGTTATTTTATTAATACTTCTTTATTACATGGAATAACAAGATAAAGATTGACTCAGTCTGAGTTGACACTCCACTGCCTTAAGATAGAAGTTAAAATTCCATAGTTTCCAAATCCAAAATAATAAATGCTTTCATCTCCGTTTTCAGATTCATTTTCTTCCACCTTACCACATGCCCCATGCTCCAGCAACATAACTTTTCATTCTTCCCTAAATGGGCATGTTCTAGGTTGCCTCTTGTTTCTGTCTCTGCTGATTCCTCTGCCTGGAATGTCCCAAGTTTTCATCTCTGCCTGGCAAACACCTACTCAACCTGACAAGTGCCTGCTTTTCAGAAATCGCTTGTGGAAAAGCCTCTCTCCTCTTGAAGACTGAATTATACACACTCTTTTCAGTATTCTTTTACTAGAGAACTCACACTGTTATAAAACAATTGGTTGCAAATGTGTTTTGCATCCTTTGCTAGACTGTGAACACATGAAGAGTTCTCCAGGATCTATAACCATACCTTGCATAAAAGAGTTGCTTAACAGAAAAATTTGATGGGCTAATCATTCAATTGGACAATGAGATTTACCATTCCAGAATGTTTACATAATCCTGAAATCTCCAGATCAATAGCTGATGGCTAAAGTATTCAAAAATGTTCCAAAGGGCCTGATGAGCTAGGAGAAAAAGATTTGGGAAAAAATTAACCAAGAATAAAGCAAGGCTCAATGTCAGTATGTCTTGTGGAAAAGCAGATGTTCCTGTTTCCGGGGGAGCCCATAGAGACAAACGGGTGACTGAGCCTCGCAACTGATCAGTCTAAATGAGAGGGCGATAGGGGATGCTGATTCTACAGATCAAGGGTGTGCAGGGTCTAGTTTACAACCAGAGTCTATTGTAAACTGTGCCCACCCTCACCTTTACCATTTTCCCCTGACAAGTGAATAAAAAAGTAGAATGCCAGATTATCCATGATTCCATAAAACAGACACAAATTAGAGTCCTCTGTCTTACATGCCAACTCTTTCTGCATTAAAACAACAAGAAAAATGAAGCAAAACAAGAAAATAAGACTCATTTCTTTAAATACAAGTTAAAAAATGCAGTCAGCTCAACTCACTGGCTCTGTTTTGAAGTGGCCAGAAGAAGAAGAGAGAGATTCTGTGGAGGCTAAACCTCCGAAGCTATGGGGACACGTTTTCTTTACATTTACCTGAGATTCAACAAGAAGACATTTCTTATTAGTGCTATTAATAACCTCTTGTGGGATTTGCATCAGGTCCTAGGTGAGCCACACAAAATTTTATACATTTGGTACAAAAGCAACTCTGAATATTGATGAGACAGACATGCTTTAGTTCTTTCAGTATTGCTTTGTACACAGGATGTAAAATAAAATGAGCAATGCATTATGTGAAACAGCAGGCTTGTCAAAATATTCAGGTAGTGGTGCGCCTGGGTGATTCAGTCTGTTGAGTGTCAAACTCTTGATTTCGGGTCAGGTCATGATCTCACAGTTCATGGGATTGAGCCCTGCATCAGGCTCTGCACTGGCAGGGCAGAGCCTTCTTGGGATTCTCTCTCTGCCTCTCCCCCCCTCATGCTCTCTCTCTCTCTCTTTCCCTCAAAATAAATAAATAAACATTTTTTAAAAATGTTCAGGTAGTGCATGCTGCAGAAAGGTGGAAGAAACCATTTATCTAATCCACCCTTGGGAAAATGGCAGAATCCTAAATTGTTTGCAATAAGAATCTGTGACAGAGATGAACCTTTGTGGATCCCAAACACTTCAACTCAGTGGAGTTAAAATGGCTAGCTGTCCCCGATGATAAAATCAACTGTTTATGCTTCTGTTTTACAGCTCACAGTTCCCTTTCTTCCCCTCTTGAAAAATATCACACATTAATAAACATCAACGAAAAATATTTCTAGTCTGAAATTAAGCCCTATAGCTTTGATGGATCATTAAACTCCACTCATAGATTCTTTCCTGGGTCCAGTTTGAAGTTTTTGTGGTTAGAATGCTAATTTTCTTAACTCTCAGCCACCATTTTAGCTCAATTTCTTTGACAGGGACTACCAGGGATGCAGAGGGAAAGAAACACTTACCAGGACTGGCCTTGGTGCTTTTTTGCTCCAAGCAAGCAAACAAGAACAAGATTATAGTGGCCCTGAATGGAATCAGAAATGGAAGGGAGCTCTTCTCCCCCCACAAGAGGCTTCTTGAAGAAAAACAACTTTAAGATGCAATCTGTATCAGGGAAGCCACTCGACACCTGCTAGAAGTTCCTGTGATTTTGCAATCCATCCTGAGCATCAACACCTGAAGATATAGCTGCTGAACTTGTTTCCTCCTGGACATGACTAACTGCCTGGTTTTGAATCCAGGAAGCTGGAGGCACCCTAGACTCAATGACAGACACACAGGAGATGCCAAGGGCGGCTTTCAGTGTGAGCCTGAAGTTTTACATTTTAAGAAGACAAATGAACAGCGTTACCTGTTTACTTCAATATTGACAAAGGAAAAGCCCGTGGCCCCCTTGCACCTGTTAATACTTGCTCCTTATACGGATGTGACCCATGCAGCTGCTCATTTCAATTAGCCCAGGGCCAGTCTTGGCATTTACCCACAGAAACAATACTGCACAAAGAAGTGCCTCTGTGCATTCATACTGGCATTCTTCCAAGTCACACTCAGCTTCTGCACATTTTCCCAACCTGTCTCCCTGAGTGTAAGTCCCTAAAAGCTAAATGCTGGATGCTTAAGTCCCTAAAAACTAAAGGAGTCCTTCTGTTTCACTTAATGATACCTTTTAATTTTCCTTTAAACCATCATTTCTCCTTTGCACCTCCCTTTTATTTTTTTTCTCAACCTTCATCCTTTTCCTTTGAGACACTCAGAAATGACATTGTTCTCACTTTTTAGCAACAATGACAAAAAAGATGAAAGAACATTGATGTTAAGAATTCTCCTTATTTGTCAAATCAAAAAAAAAAAATTTTTAAATAAAAAGTGATTGCCCAGCCTGTGTCTCTTTTGCTTCAGTGTTAAGTTTGTTTTCAAAATTAGGTCCTTGGTTAGAAGGGATCATAAGCCCCCCCACTCTGATTCACCTCTATCATCACTTTGGGAGGGGGGTGGGTGGTAGGGTGGAGACAATCCTTTTGCCTTTACTCAGTGACGAAAACATCTATGGCAGCTTCCTCCCTGAATTGCTACTAAAAGCATCACCATTCTCTGCCTCTCTTTCCTGAGCGCCATCAGACATTACTTTTTCATATGAGTTATATTGAATGTGCCCTTTTATGACATGCCTAAGAGATGCTTAGAGACATTTCTTTATTCACTCCTCAAGTCTTCACTGTTGCTAGCACTGGAAATTTATCACCTCGTGGGCAAAGACCATGCTCTTACTTTTAGTGAAGCTCTCATCTTGCTGAGAGACATTTGATATATGCCCAGTGCTGGAAAAGTTTTTTTTCATTCCGATAATGAGGGGTGGGCACCTTCAAAACTACTTGTCTGTTATATTACACATGGACAGTGAAATACCCTGCCCCAGCCCACAGTGGAGAGTTACTTCCTTTTGCTTCATGATAGAAAATGAGCCAGCTCACTGGGTCTGTCTTGTGTCTATGCAACCATCTGGAACAACATGTCAAGGGGTAGGCAGACATGTTTACCATGCCGCCATCGCTTCCATAAACTGGCCTCAGTGGGTAACTTCTCCATTTGCCAGGAGATACATCTGCAGACAATCTCGTCTTTCAGTCTGAGTGTTTACACATTTAGTAAGAGGGCAGGTTCTATAAAACTCCTATATCTGTATATATTTGTTTTGCTGTCAAGTTCCCTGTAGTTTTTGTTTGTTCAGGGGCTGAGTTTGTAGCAGGTGTTTGGAACAATTAACAGAAGCAGGGATACCAGTAGTGGGCAAAGGGTGGAAGAGTATAAAACAAAGGCTTGACATTTTAAAAAACAAAGACCCTTAAAAAATACACTTAAGAACCCGCAGACTAGAACGCACGGATGGCATTATGTTTAATCTATTATAATTAAACTATGAATATGTGCCTTGGCCATAAAATATTAGCCCAAGTTTAAAAACATCACTTTTTATGAATATATTTTATGTGATTTCTTTTAATGCTAAAACCATATTTTATAGGACCTGTAAAAAGCTTGAAAAATGAGACATATATCAGATCTTTCCATGCAAATGACAGAATCAGTCCATTCTGTTTGCTCTGGGTTGCGAAAATGCACATACAGAGAGAACAACCAGGAATGCTTTGAGCGTTTTTGCTATTTGCAGAAACTTATAATCAGATGGAGGGAGTCTTTTTGCTTCTGTGTGGGTGACTAAGATAGTTAATTGGAGCTATGCCAAAGAGTCTTTTTCATATCAAAGCAGTTTGGGGAAAATTATATTTATTTGGATGGTTTCACACTTTGAGTTTTGATTTCATTAAAATCAGCATGAATTTACAATTATAGATTTCTAAGTTATTCCATAAGCATAAATGCCAACTCATTTATGTTCTAACAAATAACACAGTCCAAACACTTTGCCTAGAGAAGAATAACTCATCTCAATCCTCTGTTTTTCATTATTTTAACAAAGGAAGTTGAAATAGGTCTTTCTACTAATATCTACTGACCATGTCTTTGAAGGACAGACACCACTAGGTGCTCCAGTTAGATCAGTGGAGGACATTTGCCCCCTACGTGAAGTTCCCGCTTTATTTGTAGAGACAGTTATAGTAACATTTATAAAAATATAATAATCGGTAGAATTGTGTACCAGTTACTCCCACATGAAAGAATAATATGAAATGCTTCTACTAGGGTCATGGACAGGACCTTGTTGAAAATGTAATAGTTTATTTAACTAAGCCTGAAAGAATGATCAGAAAGAAGACATGTAGTCAGTCATCTTTCTTTGGCATTTGAATCAGCAGAATATCACCAGGTTGCTAAATAAACAGACCAGGGGGCTATAAAGAATATTGAGAAATCCCTGAAGTGAAACAAGTCATTGTCACACTGGTCTGGATATTCTAGGAAAGACAAAACTAATTTACCAAGTATTGGTAAGGAAGAAAGAGAGAAAGAGAGTAAGACACTGCAAAAAGATTGTATATAAAGTATCACTAAAGGGGAAAAGAGCTGAAGTTAAACAGAAAGTGTCCTGAAATTAGTAGTCATATGTAGAATGAATGAGGTTAAGTGAATTAATGAATACTTCAGGATTCAGGTAAATCTAGGCCCTTCTGTCCCTGAACCACCAGGGCTAAGAGCTCTCATTTGACTTTCATCTTATAATAGATGTTAAACCAAAATGGCATTCACCCTTCTACCCTCTTCTCCAAACCACATTGACTCTTGCTGGGTGCTTCACATTCCCATTCTTCATGGCAAACCCTTTCATTCAAACATAGAAATCTTCCTAGGTCAAGTGATGGGTAGATTCACGTAATAGGCCTTACTAAGGATTGTTGACTAGAATATATTGCTAGCACTAAAATGTATATCCTCTACTATCCTTTTACCTAGTGCATCTTGCATTAGGCTTTGCCACTTATCAAAGACAAAATGACTGTAAAGTAAAATTCATCATCTCTAGCTATTAAGCCACCACAAATTGATAACATCCCCAAGAGAACAGACATATGGCTGAATGCCTAGATATATGACATTAGGAAAAAGAAAACAATGCTTCATAAACACTGGATATTTTTTTTCCTGTATGATAAGCTTCTTAAGAATTTAGGTCTTACCATTAGCTTATTTGGACCAATGTCTGTTTTCATTTTCATTCCTGATATCTTTAAGCTTTCTAAACAACTCTCTTTGTATAACCTCCCCTCTCAAACTGTTCCTCATAACATTGTACCTTGAGTTATGTTTAGCATATATGTATATATGCTCTATGTATATAGTTGGCTGTGGTCAGTAGGCATTGAACCAGGCAATGCTGCCAGTAAAAATTCATGGGTTAGCCAACGAAATTAAAAAGATAGACGTTGTTTTGTCTGGAGAAAACAAGTCAAAATGATCTGGAATTAATCATTTTGTTAATTCACAGTTTGACTAAGTCTACCATACTCACCCATTCTAAAGTAAGTAGCTATGTCACTCTTCTTCATACACTCTGCAGTAGAACACACAAACAAGACTCAAAAGGCCTCAGTTTGAGCTTATCTCATATATATCCTGGCTACAAACATGGATAAATAACATAACCCCTTGAGCCTTACATTCCTTTTCTATAAATTGGAGATCCTATCATCTTCTCTGCCTGCCTTGAATAGTGTTTGGAAAAATCAACTACGTTGATGTACACGCTAGGTAGTTATTCTGGGCCAGACCACAAAAGCTGGCTCAGTTTCCAGGATTAGGGAGAATGACCACAACAAAGACTCTGTGCAAGGTATGTGGGCAAGATGAATGATTCACGGAGATAAGATGGGATAAAGATTCCCAGTGACTTCTTATTCCTCCTGACCATATACCTCAAGCTTGGTAGTCTTAGAAAACCAATAGAGTAAACTCTCCACTGAGTCAGAAGATTCCAGAACTTATTGTGCTTTAAATCATCTCAGTCTGGTAGAAGAGTGATGGAATGGGTTACATGTGGTCAAATCACCCAAACTTTTGGGTTCATAATTTCTTGCTGCTCTAGTGTTACATAACTTAACAATTTCTTTGTTTGAGTCCCTAGACTTATTCAAAATTTTAATGCAAAGACCTGACTGTGGCCTATCACATTTCCAAAGCCTCAAACAATATGATGTCAATTCAAGACATGATGGTTTTTAAGTTCATATGATTTGGACTTATAAAATACAGTTGATTTTTGGAGAACACAGGTCTGAATTACACGAGTCCACTTACATGTAGTTTTTTTGCAGTTCAGCACTGTAAAAGCATTTACCATTCCTTATGATTTTCTTCATAACATTCTCTTTTTTCTAGCTTGCTTTATTGTAAGAATACAGTTTATAATACATATAACATGCAAAATATGTGTTAATCGACTGTTTATTTTATCAGCAAGGCTTCTGGTCAACAGCAGTATATTAGTAGTTAAGTTTTTGGGGAGTCTAGTGTTATATACAGATTTTCTTTCAATGTCTAACCCCTGCATTGTTCAGAGGTCAACTATACTACAATTGCTTCTAAATTATTTAAGAGCTAATTTGTCTTTGTGGATTATTCAGGATTTTAGGACTTTTACTCATTCTTTTCCCTTTTTTTGGTGTAGTTTTGAAAAAGCCATTATATTTAATATATACAAAGAGACCAGATATATGATAGTGAGCAAAATTTATGTTGCAAGAATGGCTGGCAAAAATAACAGCATTGTAACACGACGTACCTAAAAATGGGCCAGGGGAGATATTTTACTGGCGTGTGAGGAACTCAGAATGAAGTACCACCATGCTCCTCATTTCTACCCGGAGCTAGACCGCCTTCCAAGCCAGGGATTCTTCTCCTCGGGACAGATGTAAATGATGACAGATGCATCAGCAATACTTTATCATAAATCATGATTCAGCTCTTTTGGAACCCAAGTCCCTGTTCAAGATAGAGGTGGGAACTGTTGGAGCAGGAGTAAAACAGGATTTTAACACACTAGATTCTGTAGCCCCATGTGAGCCCCAGGCTTGGAGCCGTCATGACTCATTTCTTCCCCGTTTCCAGCAAAACAGTTTCTCCCTTCCTGACTCACCTTTCACAAGACTCTTTAAACCTATGTGAGGATTTATCTCTCACTGACTTATGTCCTAAGACCTGGTTGTTATTATAACGACTTTACCTAATTTATGGTGATAGAATGAATTCATATTTATGAGTCAAGCATTTTTATGGCCAGGGCTTGGTAGTGAAAATAAAATCATGTTTGTACTTTTTAAAGAAAAATGTATTCAATACCAAAATCTTAACCCGTTTGTTATCATTTTTCTTTTTTCCAACGGAAGATAATCTTGACATTATTCTGTAGGAAATTCCTCACACCGTCTAATTTCTTTCAGTGAGATAGATCATCACAAATGAGAGTTTATCCTATCTCCTAAGCAACATACCACATTAGGGGACTGGATTACAGAGTAGAAATAATATTCCAGTGGAGTCTGAAGACCTGGGTTTTAACCTGAGATTTGGACACATAGCCTTATGTTGCTTCTTTCAGTCTTATATCTCTTAATTACGAAATAGGCTCCAGGGTCCTTAAAGTCCCTTCCTGACAAATTTCCTCATCGACAAAATGAAGGTACTAACAGTAGCCATCCATAGGATTGCAGTGAGGATTACATGATATTCAGCACAGAGTTTATTGTAATAACATTAACAAAAGCTCAATAAATCAAATATTTTTATAATAATTATTTCATTATTTATCCTAGCTATTTACTGTCAAACTAGCAGACTTCCAACGTACGGGTATGCTACATGGGCATATTTACTATATATAAGTACATAAGCAATGCCTATAACAGTGGTATCTGGATGGTAGGTGTGAAATATACTGGAAATGAAGACCAAACATTGAAGTTAAAATATCTTAGATGTTAAGATTTGATTTTGGACAGATCACTCTGGTTTTACAAATATGCAAAAACAGCCAAACAAGTTGAACAGCTTTTGTGTTCATTTTCTCTGATCTTGTATTTTATGTGTGTAGTACTTGATTGGCAAGGATTTGATTGGTAAGGACCTGATGAACTGATGTGGTCAATATCACCAGGGAACACCACTTTATACAGGGACTTGATGGTCATGATTTCTTGGCTTCAAGCATCATTAATAAGCCCAATATTCTCCACAATTTAATCAGACCCCAAGGAAAGACACAATTTGGGAAAACAGCACGTTATTTCCAGCTGTTTTCTTTCACAAACAAGTTTGGAAACACTTGTGTTTTTATGCAGATGTGTTTAAAAAAAAGTTTTGGACCAAAGAATTGCAATATGATTCATAAAGACATTAGCCTACATTAATGTTTATGGATATGGATGTTAATTTATAAGTTCTTATTTACATGTGAAATTCATATATTCTCCTGTGGAGCAGATAATGTATTTCCTCATTTTTTTAATGCTAACTTGTCTTCATCTCTGATAGCAGCTAATGAAGTACAAACATACTTTTACAAATTTCAGTTGATTGATTCTTTAATAGCAGCTTAAAGTCTGAACCAAAGAAAAACTTAAAATGTTTGCAAGGCAAATGTTAAAGATTAACAGCACTTTCTTGTCTGGAAAGAATTTGTAACTGAAGGCATATGATGTGTGTCTATTAAGACGTGGAACTGATTAACAAACGATTAGATCAGTATATTCTTATTATATTAATACATCAATATTATGTCCTAGTAACTATCATTGTAAAATATTATTACAGAGATAGGAATTGTTTTCCAAATCAGTTACCTCACCAGACTATATGCTTATTCTAATGATGCCAATGTAACTAAAAGCATTTTGAAATCTCTTCACCTAAAGTTGTGCTCATGGTCAATTTCAAGAAGGGATTTAGATAACATAGAGGTTTACCTGCTAAGTCAATTTCAGTCTTGATTACACTTTCATCATAAGAATGTCTACAAATAGAGGCACCTGGGTAGCTCAGTAGGTTAAGCATCTGACTCTTGATTTCAGCTCAGGTCATGATCTCATGGTTTGTGAGTTTGAGTCCCATGTCAGACTCTGCGCTGACAGCATGGATCCTGCTTGGGATTTTCTCTCTGCCTCTCCGTCCCCCCACCCCTCTCAGAATGGATAAATAAATTTAAAAAATTTAAAAAAAATCAAGAATGTCTACAAATAAATCTGTACTTAAAAAAATCAAATTCATACTCAAATAGTAGATATTGGTCATCTTTCAGGGTTATTGATATAGTATGTGAAATGGACTCAAAGGTCCTCCTTGCAATATATAGTTATGAAATATTTTTAAGTACCAGAAAGCATTACCAGAACTAATATGAAAACTATGTCAAACAAATAGTTGTGACTGTACATAGAGTGAGTCCACTGTGGGCAACAGTAGATGAGAAAGCTTCATGGAGGAGGCAGAATTTGAGCAAGGCCTTAGGTGAGGGACAGAGATGGATAAGATGGAACATTATAAAGTCAATGTCAAAAATTATTTATTTTTAGATCTAGAAGAAACCTTCTCTTAAAGTCTGTAACTTTACTACTGAGGAAACTGAGAGCCAGAGATGTTATAACTTTCTTGTGGAAATCCGACTGGTTAGAGAGTAGGAATTAAATTTACTAAAGTTTGGTCTAGGGTTCTTTTCATGATAATATGAATAACATCTCTGTGTTCAATCAAACCTGTAAGTGGTTTAGAGTATGGAATAGGATGGTTTTTATTTACTGAATCAATAAAACTAACAGATGGTTCTAATGTTAAATTCAAATCTAGCAGTATATTCTGTTAACATCTTTTGTTTTCAAGCCTATTTTAAAATATGTTATATGTCTTTCAAAATAAAAAAAAGACCCATTCATATTTTATTAATTTCTAAGATAATTGTGGGTATGCTCATGAACATTGATAGAATAACATTTAATATACTATTGCTACTGTGAGAAATATTCAGTGAGCGTAGCTAAGGTGCTGTCTTGAGATACAGCTTGATTACCTTTAAAAAGAAAAAAATAAAGGTTATATAAGGCCAAGTTTCTCTAGGTGCAAAGTATTTTTTTCTTACAGCCATCAGCACACTTACAAAATTCACATCTTCCTACAAAAATAGAGTTGAAACTGTTATAGCTGCTGTAATGACTATAAAGGAGCCCAGATACTGAACTGGATGAAGCATATCACAGGAAAAAGAATTTCCTCAGCCTGTGTTATGAAGGGGTTAATTATGGGACCTGAGATAAGGTGTTCGCACATCTAGGCACTTCATCAAGCCATGGAGTCAGGAAACAAGGGAGAATAGATGAAGGTGCTAGGGATAATAATGATGGCAAGTAATGATTTCCCTAGAGGTGAACTGATCTATGGCCACAAGCAAAGAAAAAAGGCTAGAAAGTACCATAACATTACCTTGGAGTACTTAACAGACTCAAAAGCAGTAACCCTGTGTCAAAAAAGGCCCATCATCCTGCTCATTTTAGGTAAAAGAGTTATGCCAAAGTACAAGAGGGGAATGCAAAATTCACATATGAAATTAAACAGCTGAAAGGTATGATTTAACAATGCTCAAAACTCAATAAGCCAAAGATAAACAGCAAATTAGATGACTCAATGTCAGGAGGAAAAAACATCTTCCATCGATCCCATCGTCAAAAATTAATCTGCCTGAGAATGCCCTCTGCTCCAATCCCCGAGCTGATGAAGAGTAGAGAAATAGAGTAAAACCTATGTACGAGCGCTTCACCTTCAGGCTAGACCCTGATTACAATCTCCTGTGAGACATTTCAGCATGAAGCGCCTCTCATGTTGGGACTGCAAAATTAAATTGCGATCAATACTTTACAAAAATAATTGGGGAAAAATGTTCAGAAGTCGGAGCTGCACTGTGTGGCCACAAATATATGAAAGTTATTTTTTTTCTACCTTTCTGGGGGTTATTCTTCAGGATAGATCAGTTCAAAGGTGTCTCTTGACAATAGTGTTCTTGGAATGGTTTCGCTCACCTTGTTAGGGAATTTTAAAAGCAGAGGAACATTTACAGCCTACCAACAGTGGTATCTTATTGCTGTATTCTGGTTTCCTTTCTTTGGAGTGTTAATCTCAGCCCATAAATTCTTCTTGTCTCTTCTCACTTTGATGTTGATTTGAATTTCTGAGCACATTAATTCCATCATTAAACATAAATGACAAAAAAAAGTTATATTCCAACAAAATAAAAAACGCACACGTGCTGCAAAGATTTGGTAGATTTTTGAAAACTTTGCTTCGGATTTGATTCTGAACACTTCGATACATTTAAATGTTGAACTCTGTAGTTAAATGTAGGTTAAAATGTATTGAATCGAACTCTTTCCTGCTTTAAGCAATCCTTAGTATTCAGCTGTTTCTTCTTGTCACCCTCTGAATGAGTGCTGACTTTTGGCAAAGATTTACTTTTTAATCCATACAAAGGAGGAAGTGGAAAATGTAAATGCCTTTGTGAAATTCCTGCTTTTTCTATAAGTGGTCATCTTTGGTTTTGTTATACAGAAAGTTCAAAATATTATACTTTTGTAATTGCCTTCTTGGAATCTGCATAGGCTTTTCTGGATTTTTATTTGTCGTGCAACTCTTCTGACAAGACACACTACTGAATGCCCTCATATGAATCATTTGTTATAACCTGAGTCACACACAGAGAGAAAAGCGGCTGCATTAAAAATACGCCATACAAGGCACACTGAAGTAGGTGGTCCATAACTGGCTAAAGGGGAGTACTCAGAGAAAGGTAATCAATGGCTTGCTGTCATTCTGGGCAAGGGGGATGCATCCAGTGGTGTGTGCAGGGCATCGGGACTGGGGGGAAAGCTTTGAAAGGTGCTTATTAAGTGTGAAAATGACACCACCTTGGACTAGATTGCAAATGCTTGAGAGAAGACCTGAGTAACATTTCAAGTGACCTTCACGAAGGAAATGACAGCACCCTCAAGAATAGGGGGCAAGGAGACTTCCACCGGGTAGGCACCCCTAAACAAAACAGATCTCTTATGTCACATGATTTAACTATGATAAATTTCAAATTTCATCCGTTTCCTTCCACCACCGTACATGCTCTTGGACAACCTTTTCACACAGCTCTTCGGATCAGAAAGATAGAATGCAAAGTAATTTTAAGATTCACCAGGGGTAAACGTAAGAGAGATGAGGAGGAAAAGAAGGCAACAGGAAGGGAGGAAGAAGAAGGAGAAAAGAAGAGACACGGACATTTCTCATATACAACCTGTGACCTAGGCTCCTATTCTTTACCACATGTACAACACGCACAAAATATACTTTCTAATCACTCATAAATGCACTCTGGAACATGGCTCCCAATAATAGCTGCCTGATGGCCACTGACTCAGTTCCTTGCATCTTAGTTCAGGCATCTGGTTTTCTAGAAAAATTTTCCTGAATATTCTCAACCGCATAATTAGGCATTTTGATCCTGTGCGTACATTTCTTATGGCCTTTGTCTATTAAAATTAGTGTTTCCTTCCCTACTGGATTGTGATATTTTTCTAATGTTTATTTATTTATTTTTGAGGGAGAGAGACAGTGACAGAGAGAGAGGGCGCACAAGTGGGGGAGGGGCAAACAGAGAGGGAGACACAGAATGTGAAGCAGGCTCCAGGCTCTGAGCTGTCAGCACAGAGCCCATCGTGGGCTCAAATTCACCAACTGTGACATCATGACCTGAGCCGAAATCAGACACTTGACTGACTGAGCCACCCAGGAGCCCCAGTGATATTTTTGATTGAACAGTTTGTCTTCTGTTCATCTTATACACTCGTTTGTTTTTTTTTTCCTGATGTAAATAACCCAATTTCTTTATAACACTCTTTCACTGATTTTGTTTCTCAACTTTTAATTTGCCATTTATGACATCGGACTTACCTATTTGAGTCTTGGATTCCTCATCTCTAAAGTGAAAGGGTCGGGCTAAATAAAGTGTCTCAAAAGTCCTTTCTGGGTCTAAAATTATAGGCAATAAAAATAATGCAACATTTTGCTGTAAAGCTAATTATAATGCCTGCCTGGCCACACCCGATTCTACATGGCATGAAATAAGACTCTTTTTAAAAATGTATTGCTCTTATCTGTTTGTATTCTATATGACATCACCTCGCCTTTGGCTCCAGTCATGGTTCCTCACCAGAGGCAACATATATTAAAGTTGTGCCATGTGAAATTGCTATTTGCTCGTTTTTACATATGCAAATGTTGACTTTAGGGGGATGGAACTAATATCTGGCAGAGCTTGGTAATAAAACTTGAGTAAGACCAATTTGCATCCATTTCCACAATTGAATAGTGAAACAAAACAGACCCAGGCAGTTAGCAGGATGTGTACGTTGAACATATGACTCAGGAGGCATAAAACTGAGGACAGGTCATAACAGAGAAGGTGGAGCTATGGAGATACAAAGTCACAGAAGCCTGAAATTGTAAGGAAACAGGGTTCATTTGTTAACAGAAAGCATGAGATAAGAAAAAGATATATTCAATACAGTAGCAAAAGAAGAATGGAATAGCTACTTAGAGAGCAAGGGGCCACATCAATACTGGAGTTCTCTAGTGTATATACATGAATGCCAGCTACCAGTGTCCCCATGTCTGCCTTGGATCCATTGTCAGTTCAAATGATACTGTGCTGTGATGCTGTTTGTGTATTTTTCTTCTTTCAAGATATCCAAGTTCCCATGACCCACAATAATTTGATTTTCCTGGAAGCACTCACTAAAACTTGAAGCCAGATAAATAAAACAAATACTAAAACACAATCTGAGGCAAGGCTGTGAAGTCTTTATAATAATGGTAGCTACAAGTCATTGTGTATCATATGCCAGGCACTTCACATACATTATTTACATCCCTAAAGGCAGCTCTGGGAGTAAGCATTACTAGTCCCGTTTTACAGAGGAGGAAACTGAGACTCAGAAAGAATGGAAAGACTTGTCCAAGTGCATACATCTAGTAAATGATAGAGCTGAATTCAAATCCAGCTCTGTTGGTTCTAGAGTCTGAGTTCTTTTCACTCTGGTACCCTGCCACCTTGACTCCTGAAATACAAAGTGTTGCTAGAATTAGAAAAGTTTACTCTGAGTCTCTTTGTATAAGTCAGATACAAGTCACCTACCCAACTAGAAACATATGGGAGACTTCCCAATTTAGCCTTGGTTCTGGCATTATCAGCTATTCTGATTCATGTATTCCCTAATGAATCAAACATTTGCAACAGCCTTCAGCCTCCAGCCTCCAAGAAGGAAATATACCTCTGTAGTGATAAATGTCTGTTAGCTTTCGATTAATACTCAGGAGAGAAGCACAACATAAACCACATTATTTTGTCCTAAAAACCATGACCATTAGAGAATCCCATGGGAATGTCACCATCAGACCAAAATAAACCAGTAAGTTCTCTTTGATGTGGGACACTTATACTACTGAGATGGTGGTCAGACTCTACTTACAAAAATCTGTTGTATTCAGTAAAATTAGTGTTTTATATATTTCAGGCACTCTCCTGGGTACTGAGGATATAGCAACAGGCATGACGGACAAGATCTGACTCTAATTAAATATATTTTTTAGTAAGGGAATAGTACTGGCACAAAAACAGACACTCAGATCAATGGAACAGAATAGAGAACCCAGAAATGGACCCACAAACATATGGCCAACTAATCTTTAACAAAGCAGGAAAGAATATCCAATGGAATACGGACAATCTCTTCAAAACAAGTGATGCTGGGAAAACTGGACAGCGACATGCAGAAGAATGAACCTAGACCACTTTCTTACACCATACACAAAAATAAACTCAAAATGGATGAAAGACCTCAATGAAAGACAGGAAGCCATCAAAATCCTCAAGGAGAAAGCAGGCAAAAACCTCTTTGATCTTGCCCACAGCAACTTCTTACTCAACACATCTCTGGAGGCAAGGGAAACAAAAGCAAAAATGAACTACTGGGACCTCATTAAAATTAAAATCTTCTGCACAGTGAAGGAAACAATCAGCAAAACTAAAAGGCAACTGACAGAATGGGAGAAGATATTTGCAAATGACATAGCAGATAAAAGGTTAGTATCCAAAATCTATAAATAACTTCTCAAACTCAACACCCAAAAAACAAATAATCCAGTGAAGAAATGGGCAAAAGACATGAATAGACACTTCTCCAAAGAAGACGTCCAGATGGCCAACCAACACATGAAGAATGCTCAACATCGCCCATCATCAGGGAAATACAAATCAAAACCACAATGAGATACCACCTCACACCTGTCAGAATGGCTAACATTAACACCTCAGGCAACAATAGATGTTGGTAAGGATGCAGAGAATGAGGATCTCTTTTGCATTGTTGGTGGGAATGCAAACTGGTGCAGCCACTCTGGAAAACAGTGTGGAAGTTACTCAAAAAACTAAAAATAGAACTACCCTATGACCCAGCAATTGCACCACTAGGCATTTATCCACAGGATACAGGTGTGCTGTTTCAAAGGGACACATGCACCCCCATCTTTATAGCAGCACTATCAACAACAGCCAAAGTATGGAAAGAGCACAAATGTCCATCGATGGATGAATAAAGAAGAGGTGGTGTGTGTGTACACACACACATATATATATAATGGATTATTACTTGGCAATCAAAAAGAATTAAATCTTGCCATTTGCAACTACATGGATGGAACTAGACAGTATTATGATAAGTGAAATTAGTCAGTCAGAGAAAGAAAAATCTCATATGACTTTACTCATATGAAGACTTTAAGATACAAAATAGATGAACATAAGGGAAGGGAAGCAAAAATAATATAAAAACAGGGAGGGGGATGAAACATAAGAGACTCTTAAATATAGAGAACAAACAGAGGGTTGCTGGAGGGGTTGTGGGAGGGGGATGGGCTAAATGGGTAAGGGGCACTAAGGAATCTACTCCTGAAATCATTGTTGCACTATATGCTAACTTGGATGTAAATTTAAAAAAAAAATTATTGGAGAAAATGCATTTTATCACATTGCTTCATTTGGAATGATAAAAAAAAGAAGAAAAGAAATAAATGTAATAATTTTGAATAGTAGTAGGTATAAGCAAAATCTTTCAAAAATAAATGATAGTGTGAAATAGAGAAAGGGGGCTGTATGAAATACAGTTATGACAGAAACTCCATTATATTTAAGACTGCTCAGTGATGAGCAAGACATAAATATTAAGGACAAATACTCTCAGGCAAAGGGAATAGTATGTGCACGTTCTCCCAGGTAAAGGCAACCTTGACCTGTTATAAGAACAGAAGGAGGAGCAGTATGGATTGAGTGGCATAAGTGCAGGGAAGGGTCAGAGGAGATGAGCTAGCAGGTGGATGATATAGAAACTCATAGGCCACTTGGGATTTTATTCTAAGTGCAAACATGAAAATATTTTACAAAGTTAAAAATGGTTGGGGCGCCTGGGTGGCGCAGTTGGTTAAGCGTCCGACTTCAGCCAGGTCACGATCTAGTGGTCCGTGAGTTCAAGCCCCGCGTCAGGCTCTGGGTTGATGGTTCGGAGCCTGTTTCCGATTCTGTGTCTCCCTCTCTCTCTGCCCCTCCCCCGTTCATACTCTGTCTCTCTCTGTCCCAAAATAAAAAAAAAAAAAAAAGTTGAAAAAAAAGAATGGGAATGATACAGGGCATATAGATGTGGGGAGGTCACCATGGAAAGACTATCTGTATCTACAACATTCCTCTATGTTGGAGGCCTCAGTGTGGCAATCCATTGAAAATGGATGACTGCCTAGTGTCCAGTCTTTAGGCTCGTAGGACAAAACTTGGATTTTTCCATACATCAAATGAAAATATATCTTGTAGGGTTAAATACACTTTAATCAAAGAGTTTAAGGGTCAACGTACAACACCAGAATGTCCATATATTGGCTATATTCCCTGACATTTATCTCTACTCTGCTAATGAATCTGGAATAGTGGAAGTCCATTGACTTAAACTCTTTCTCCCCAGATAGTACTCAGATGGACACAAGATGATTTTGACTGTGACACTCTAGATTAGCTTGCCTGCCTTCTAAAAGAAATACTCATTTTTTTTTTTTTTTTTTTTTTTTTGATCTCATGTATTTAATCAGATGATCCCAAGTTGGCTAGCCTGGAAACCACCCTGCTTCCTTCCAATAACTTTAGATTTATTTTTAGGTTACATATTGATCTTTCAGAGTAACTCCAATTTCATTCATGTCTAGATTCTTGGGGGTTCACCCTACCATGGCCATCAAAACTGACAGCAACTGGAGCAAGGGGAATATAGAGGTAAATGAAATAATATATTAAATGTGTAGACATTCCTGACTCTCAAAGAGTATGAATGGTCACTAATGGAAGGTTAAAGTATTTTTGGAAGTCATTAATAGGTTGACTCTATTTCCCCCATAGGAATCTATTTCTCTCAGACTTTGACCTTTCAGCCCTGCCTCAACTACTTTGCTTTCTTAATTACAGCCAACTAGCTTGGCCTTTGCCATCCTAGACCCACAGCACATATCAGTGCAAAGGAACCATTCCTGACATCCAATTTTTCTTTTAGAAAAGCAGCATGCTGACTGTGATCTCTTACCACCCTCTCCCTCTGCTAGGCTATTGTCTTTGTCATGTTCCAGGTTTACTCTGAACTCAAACCTCATGATATGGGCTCAAACAATGCAGATTGGGAACAACCTTGTGAAGTATGTGGCCCATTCTCCAAATTTGCAGATGCAGAACCAAGTTCCTGAAAAGTTAAACAACTTTCTCAATTTTGAGACTCAGTTCATGACAGAGATAGACTATCCAGGTCTCCTAATACCTAGTTCAATACCATTTCCATAAAATCTTACCAATGTTACTTATTTTCTCACGGTCCTGCCAGGTACCTGCATAATCAATTTACTTGACCTAATCAATTAATTTGAGTTGAAGTCTTATGACTGATATTGACTTGATTTGTTACTTCTCTTAGATAACACTTTTGCTTAATGACAAGACTAACTTAGGAAAGATGGAAGGTTATAGGGACTGGAGTTTGGGACAGGATATACCAGACATGTCTGACTCCTCTGTGTAAAGTGCTCTGGCTTACATCACAAGTTAAAGAGGGAGCCCAACTCAGACCTCAGAAATCAGAACTGATGGAGTTGGTATTGGCCAATCCAAGTCTTGTTAGGGACTAATGATAGGTCTGACATTTAAGCAAAATGAGCAATTAAAATTCTCCTTTTGGGGTGCCTGGGTGGCTCAGTAGGTTAAGCGGCCGACTTTGGCTCAGGTCATAATCTCACAGTTCATGAGTTCGAGCTCTGCATCAGGCTCTCTGCTTCAGCACATAGCCTGCTTTGGATCCTCTGTCCCCCTTCCTCTCTGCTCCTCCTCTGTGCATGTTCTCTCTCAAAAATAAATAAACATTAAAAGAAGTCTCCTTTTAAGGAATGTGTGGTGGGAAGTAGAGAGAGAACCAGAGTGAGCAGGGAGAGCTAAAACTGAAAATAAATTATGAGGAAATTCCATACAGTGCATGAAATGCTGAAGCTATGAGGCAACAGACACTAAGATGAGGAAGTAGAAACTATTGGTAATCAGAGGAGGTAAGTTCATATATTTATATACATAATGCACAGGAAAGAATTACCTCTTTGAGAATGATACAGAAAGAAGCAAATATGCAGAATCATAATCATTGCTCACTGGGAGGATGCATGAGTCACAAACACTGGCTCTGAGATCTCTGGAGATGGTTGAGGATATACCTAGTTAGTGAACTCCATTTCTGACTGAGTCCTGGCTGCCAGACTATATGGCTGAATGGTCATCATTCATGATAATGGTTATCATTCATCGTTATTATTCATGGTTATCATATCATTCATGAGATATGATATCATATCGCTCATGAGATTCTCATGAGATTACTGTTTCCTTATTTCCAGGTATATCATTTAATATGGTGTTATATAAATAATTGAGATAAATTTCTATTTATAAAAACAGCCTAACTAAAACTTAGAGAGAGTGCATCTCAGTGTTATATGTAAATTGCCCTCACTGGAAATGGTTATTTTATTTATGTAATAGATTAGTCTTTTGGTGAAGTTCAGTGATGCTGGAAGTGGCTTCTGTCTACCTCAGGCCTTATCAAGGGACCAGACTTGAATGGACTTTATGTTTTGTCTTGTGATGCCATACAAAGCTTTCAAATGTTCAGGCATTAATAAAAATGTCGTTTTAAGTGTTTCCTTCTGGGGATGGAGACAGATCATTGTAGAAGATTGCAAATAACTTGAAAGAATCTACATTTTGCAGTGTGAAGTTGCTTTTACATCGTTTTATTGGTAAAAGGTAATACAATGAATCAAAAATTCAAGGGGAGAAATACTATTGACACCAAATGACAACACTGCTGTATTTTCCATCTCAGCAACACATCAGAACTACAGTTCTACAAAACTTTAAGTTCAATTGATGTATATTTTTACTTTAAAAAATGGATCTATTGTTCTCCACAGGTGAAACTATCCAATGAAAACTATGCTTATTGGGATTTCTTATTGCAACCAAGTACAAATCTATTACAAACTCTTCCTATCATCCATACCCATTCCCTTCACCACCCGTGTTCTCACTGTAAACACCCATGCATACCTTACAGAGGCAGAGAATAAATATGGAACAAAAAGGAGAGCCAGTAATCTAAAGTTACAGTCATTATTTTAGCTGCATGTTGATAAAGTTGTAGATTAGGTCTTTTTTAAAAATAAACTTTGACCTGAAACCCGAGAAAATTCTTGAAATCCAAGTCGCTTTAATTGTTTCTAAATAAAAATTCAGAATGATATAAATACTGAATGGCTCCTGGGCAATGTATCATTGCAGGTTAAATACATTTTGCCCCCGAGGCTGCAGTTCACAGGGTACAGATAACAAGAGGAATGAAATTGGTGATCCCAGCTAGTCCAGAGTGGATATTAACATACATCACCTAACTGTCTCCAAATGTGACCCTATTCTCATTCTCAGTTTCTCTGTCCTCAGGAAATTGTTGCTGGTGAGAGAAGAGGTGGACGAAAAAGAGAAGTGATGGGTGTAGCAGAGGTGGGAAGGGCACATTAACAAGACTGAAAAACTAGAACATCCTCCTGATCTATTCTTTGCATTCTCTCACTTTTTTAAGAACAGGGAAGAAGAAACAGCACCTCCTTTCTTAGCCTAAAGGGTGCATAAAGAACACTGTCCTCTAGGAATGCTAGGACATTTCCATTTTTCCTCTCTAGTATTTCTGATATTTTGTTACTAGGGAGGGGGATGGGAGTGGGAAGGAATGCCTATGTGAGTTTTTTTTAAAAGTTTACAAAATCAGCAATTACCAATTATTGCCAAATTTAGCTCCTCGAAAACTAAGAGAAAAGAAAAAATATCAGCATAGGTATCAAAGAGAAGACTAGATAGAGAACACTGTAATCCTTCAGGAGCCAAACGAAATCTATATTTTCGTACTATTAAGTATAGTATAAAAAGGCCAAAGTCATGGGCATTAGCCCCATAGGGGCCAGTTAGCTGGACTCAAATTCAAGGCCACAGAATATATATCTAACTTTGCTGCTGGCAGTTAATTATATCAATGACCATCAAGAGAAACAGAAAAGTGTCTTCTCAGTGCCTATTTTAACATTGCCTAACACTTTCGGCTTGGTTGTTATAATTGTCAAAAAAAAATTTTTTTAAATCATATCAATTTTAAATGTAGACTTATATCCATGAGCTGCTATACAAACACGATATTTCTAAAATATAGCAAGGCCTCCTCTCTTTTGTAGATGGAATTTTTGTAATTTATCCAAAGCTAAGACCAAATTATCTACTTTTGCTTCATAGTTCATACTGTGGTTTTTCTCACTGTAGTATTTTCCACTACAAACAAAGCTTATAAATATCATATTAATCGTGAGAGTTAAAAGCAGCATAGCAATTGCTTCTGCTTCTCTTTTCTAGATTATATCATAGCTAAATATTAGTTATTAACTTTCTTGTCTAAAAATTTTATCTCTAGAACCAGGAAGAAATGCATAAGGCTGCCTTTGTCTTCAGCTTTGGTATAATTTTCATTGTTTTGCATATAATAAAATATGAAATGATTTTACAGTGTTATAGAAAAACTAGAGCTTCAGGATTAAGCAAAATTATCATTAAAATATTATAAAAAGAAATGCAATGCTGTTCACAGGCAAATGTTTAATATAAGTTTCAAAAATACATACTCAAAATGGAAAACCAAGCTTTCCATAATACCAACTGTTGAATCAACTGAATAAAGACAAACATGACACAATATTGCAATGTGTTAAAACATAGCTCTCTGTTTCATCTGTAACTATATTTGTGCAAATTTAAAAACAGTTTGTTAATTACTATTTAGTGGAACTGTCTTCACTATAGACTGTTGAAAGTTTTGAGTAAAAAGTATCTCCTCCCTCCCTCCCTCCCTCCTTCCCTTCTTCCTTTCCTTCCTTCCTTCCTTCCTTCCTTCCTTCCTTCCTTCCTTCCTTCCTTCCTTCCTTCTTCTCTCCTTCCCCTCTTACTTTTCTTCCTTCTCTCCTTCCCTCCTTCCCTCTTTTCTACCTCTCTTCAGTATTTAAATAGGATCAAATCCCATGTCATACCTGCAGACTAAGGTAGGAAATCGTGGAAGACTGAGGAGAGCCACTGCAGGTTGACAGATCCTTGCTGACTTTCTGAGAAGTCAGCTAGAAGAGCCAGGGTATTTGAGTTGCCATAAGATTCAAGTGAGGAAATTACAGGTAACATTTATTGAGGATTTACTATGTGCCCTTACTGTTCTAAGCCCTTACCATTAGAGGATCCTATTTAATCTTCATAAAATTTTGCTTTATATAATTGAGGAAACTGAGGCTCAAGAAAAGCATATTAACTTATTCAGACATTTAGACAGATAATAGTTATTATAAAGTCAGGATTCATTTTCTGTACTGTTTGCCTTTTGAGCAGGTTTGGACACAGAGCTCTGAATCATTCTTACCTAAGTGTGTCCAAGTTGAGAGCTCTGGGGACAGGGTATATACAACTTAGAAGTGGCTTTTACCCTTGTTCCCTTAAAGGTTATTTTAGGCAAGAGACAAACGTAGTCAATACAACTGCCTGCTGACGACTACGTGCTTTGGAACAGAGCTGTGTAATGGGAGCGCATCCAGATATGGATAAATACAAGTTAAGAACCAGTATGGAAGGTTCAGTATGGAGCCAGTATGGTATCATCTGTCTGATGTGCCTCCTTTGGATTCATGGATCTTGATAACAGCTGTCAGTTGGGGTCCAGCCACTTTGTACATCTATCTCAATACCTAAACAGGCTTTTGAGCTCCTTAGTTGTGCATGACTAAAGTTACACTATGAAACAGATTATAAAGTTTACTAAACTTTTCCTGTGGCTAAATGTCTAAGACTATGCCTGAGTTTAGATTTTTTTTTTCAACATTTATTTATTTTTTGGGACATAGAGAGACAGAGCATGAACGGGGGAGGGGCAGAGAGAGAGGGAAACACAGAATTGGAAACAGGCTCCAGGCTCTGAGCCATCAGCCCAGAGCCCGACACGGGGCTCGAACTCCCGGACCGCGAGATCGTGACCTGGCTGAAGTCGGACGCTTAACCGACTGCGCCACCCAGGCGCCCCGAAGACTATGCCTGAGTTTAGTTTTGATGTTCAGAGGCATGAAATTCAAGTTTTTTGCTGATATTATAAGAGTGGTAATAAGAGGAGAGATGTGTGAAAGAAAAAAAAGAAGAAGAAATATGGCAAGGTGAAGGAAAGATGGGAATCCATGGCAATCTAGTTGCTTGCATATTGATTGCACTTCTGTCCTCCTGCGGAAGTGGAAGTGGAAGTGGTATCATAATAACTCATTAAGCTCTATTAACACTGTTTTTTTTTTTTAATTTTTTAATGTTTGTTTAATTTTGAGAGAGAGAGACAGAGACAGAGTGTCAGTGGGGGAGAAGCAGAGAGAGAGAAGGAAACACAGAATTCAAAGCAGGCTCCAGACTCTGAGCTTTCAGCACAGAGCCCAATACAGGACTCAAACCCATGAACTGTGAGATCATGACCTCAGCCAAAGTCGGACACTCAACTGACTGAGCCACCCAGGCGCCCCTTAACAGTTTTGGACATTAGAAACACGAAATATTATTTTCTTTAATTTTAAACAATTATGCTAAAGGGTTAATCAACACTTCCTGTGAAAGGAACAATGATGTTTAGCCAAAGAGTTTTGAAAAAGCAGACAACAAAAAATAGCTTCAATAATTCATATTAATTCAAGTCCTATGGTTAATGAGGCAAATGGAGTGCTCTCAGAGGGGATAAAAGCACCTAGCAGCAGCATCAACAATCTTTAAACCGCTGCTGGCAAAGGATACTGTAAGTCCAAAATACCCCCTTACCACCTACTATTCATACTTTACACTCGGGAAAAGCTTAATATCATTCTAATTTTGCAGATGGTAGCAAAAAGAGTGGCTGTACAATTATAACACAAACAAGCAACGGCTCACACCCTTCTTTGTTGTTATGGTTCTTAGCTTTGATGATCCCATCCAATTTGTCTGAAATGTTCACAATATTAAGCATATACTCACTTGATGAGGCACAGAAACAGTGAGACTGTGATCAGCTGTATGTGGCCCAACAATTAAGCTGATATCAGGGTAAAGATATGTTAAAGTGTATAACAAAATCATGGAGCGGCTTACCAAACGGGATGATGAATAGAGTCAAGTGTTTAGAAAGATGATTGATTCATCATCAGAGATCAATCTGATAAAGTATAAATACATGTTCATTTTACCATTAATGAGGCAATGACTATGTAGTATGTATTAGGTAGTGTGCCAGCCACTAGGGATATAAAAAAAGAATAAGGAGGCACCTGGGTGGCTCAGTCGGTTAAGCGGCTGACTTCAGCTCAGGTCATGATCTTGCGGTTTGTGAGTTTGAGCCCTGCGTCGGGCTCTGTGCTTATAGCTCAGAGCCTGGAGCCTGCTTCAGATTCTGTGTCTTCTTCTCTCTGCTTCTCCCCTGTTCATGCTCTCTCTCTCTATCAAAAATAAATAAACGTTAAAAAATATTTTTTACAAAGAAAAAAGAATAAGATTTCTCCTCTGAGTTCTAAAATTCTCCTGAGGCTGACAGAGACCATCACTTTCCACTTTGATTTAATGTAGTAATGCAACCTGTGCTAGTAACACTGTACTCTGTTGAAAGTAGCAGAAACAGAAGAGGGATTTAGCTCCATAAGGGGGACCTCTTTTTGAGCTGAGCTTTAATGAATGAATGGGAAAGAAGGTGGAATTGCATTTATGCATTTGCCAGTTATGTATGAGCGTCAAGTGCCTAGTCCTTTGTGCTGTTTTGGGAATATAATTAGACATGGTGCCTGCTCTCAGGTTTCTTATAGTCTGGTAAGGGTTGAAACTCCAAATATGTAAAGATATCCCTCTCCCCCCAAAATACACACACACACACACACACATACACACACACACACACACACACACTCATATATAAAAAGCATGCGCAATTCAAAGAAAGGTGAATAATATGATGCAATTGTAACACAGGGTGCATAGAGAGATGTAAATATCTAATCCTTTCCACTGGTCTCCTTTCTTACTGCTCATTTCCCTACTCCTTGTTGCCTGCTGCTTTATCCTGTTTGCTCATTATTTTAGATCCGAGTCAATGCAACAGCATCCTAACAGGCTTTTCTATCTCCAATTTCACTAACTCCAAATTATGCCATAAAATTCTTACTCCAAAAGCTCTCACTGTTACAGGATAAGCCCCGTAAGTCACTCAAAGCCTGTCATAAACTTGCCCAACTCACTTACCCAGTCTGCCTCCCCTGCCTTTTATTGCAACTAATGTTTTCCTCCAAACACACTCACCCAATGGTATCTTCTCCTCACATCTCCATGCTTCTGTACACTGAGCTTTTTATATGTGGAATGTTTTTACTACTTTCTGCATCCAGGGAATGCCTCCTTATCTTTGCAGATCTCTCCTTTAGGAAGCTTTTTTTTTTTCTCTCTCCCAGCCTGCATAAATGCTCCCTCTGTGGACTCCCATAAATCCATGTGGTTACACCTACCATAGGAAAGGAATACACCAGGCTATCTCATCTTCACTATTCTGTCGTCTGTGTCCTTCTTTACACCTGGAACCCCTGGAAACTAGGGCTATATTTTGGGTTTCATCAACATCTTGTACCATATCTGAAATAGTAAATGCTTAAAACATATTTAATTAATGAGTAAATTAATTGTTGATTTGAATATTTGATTAAAGCATTTTAGATGACTTTCTAAAATTGTATCCTCTATAGCATTGGTCAATAAAGAAAAAGTGACTGTCTTTCTTAAAGGGTCAGATAGTAACTATTTCAAGCTTGGCCTCTGTTGCAACTATTTCATTTTGCTGTGTTGGCACAAGAGGGGCCAAAGGCAGTATGTAAATGAACAGACACGGCAGTGTTGTGATCCAATTTTATTAGCAAAAACAAGTAGTCAGTATGTAGCTGTTCTTTAATGACCTCAGCTCTATACTCTCATGGGGTCACAGACTCCCATCCCACCGATTAGATGTTTTTAAAATACATTTTTGTTGTTGTTGAGAGATAGTTCTTCATGGTATCCCTTGTTCCTGCATATCATGCAAACAGAGTCACTGACTGCCTTTGTTGTCTCACACTATCTTTACAAGAACACCTGTAGAGTGAACAGACTTGGAAGATAGAGATAGCGTTTCCTTCTGGAATAAAAGGCAAACAA
The DNA here is from genome assembly GCF_028749965.1 of Puma concolor. Lineage (NCBI taxonomy): Eukaryota > Metazoa > Chordata > Mammalia > Carnivora > Felidae > Puma > Puma concolor. Next base: position 93,054,398 of record NC_141673.1, read on the forward strand.
GTGTATGTCCCATCATTAAAGGTTCAGGTGCCAAAAACTCAGTGTTTCTCTCCTGTAACACAACCCACTGTGTGTGTAGGTTTCTCATGATCCTCTTCATGTCACCCTGTGGGAACGGGGCTCCAGGAACCAGGCTGCATGCTGATGCTGGCTATTGCTATTACCATAAGTAATCATGTTTGTCTCTCTCACATTCTGCAAGCATCCATGAAGCTACAGCAGGATAAAATGTAGTAGGATAGAGTGTCAGACCCCTCATCATTCTTTCCTAAACAGAGACAGCTTTTCCTAAAACATACCTTAAATAATTAGAGCAAATTATTTAAATTTGAGAGATTTTACTTTTTTAATGTTTATTTCTGAGAGAGAGAGAGAAAGAGAGCAAGAGAGAGAGATGGAGTGCAAGTGGGAGAGGGACAGAGAGAGGAGACACAGAATCCAAAGCAGGCTCCAGGCTCTGAACTGTCAGCACAAAGCCCAACGCAGGGATTGAACCCACAAACCACGAGATCATGACCTGAGCCAAAGTCAGATGCTCAACCAACTAAGCCACTCAGGTGCCCTGAGAGAATTTACTTTTAATAATCTCTTTTTTAAAAAAAGAGAAATATTTACTAATATTGGGTCTTTGTTTCCAGATGACAACAAATGGCAAGAACTGAGCGGCAGCTGTCCCCATGGTCCCCATGCCTCAGGCTGTTTCCTGACCCAGTTTTCTTCTCTGATTTATACTTCTTGTCAGGTTCCTATGGGCCTTTGAGTTGGTGACCCCTGCTCAAGGCAATAAGGTGCCACCAAATGTATTTATTTACACAGGGAATGAGGTTAGATCTGAGTTTTAGAAAGATAACTCTGTTGACAGTGTATAGATGAATTATAGTAAGGGAAATCCAGAATGAAATATTGAGGGATAAGGTAATATTCCAGAAAAACAAATGAAGAAGGCCTGAGCTAATATAATGACAAGTGTTGTGGATAAAAAGGAAACAATTCTATGGAATTGTCAGAACTTGGTAATATATCGGTACTTCTTATGTGGAAAAGAATGACATTTTGAATTATGTTTCAGTGACTCCTTGGATAGTAATGCCATTGCTTGAAAGTGAAATTGAGAAGAATGTGATATGAGAAGGGCATCCATAGGAAAGGCTAAGGACCAAAAGGGCCACACTTAAGTGTCTAACAAAGATTCAGTTAATAATGTTAGTAGGCAGTTGACTGTATAGATCAAGAGTAGGTTATCCATGGGCGAACTTCATGGGGTGTGTAAAACCTGAGAAAATAAATATAAAACTTTGTATGCCTATTGTTTAGTTGTCTCTTTTTCTTTCTGGGAAAGGTGTTGAAACCTTTCATTAGACTCTCAAAGGAACCTATGGTAACTCTAGAAAAAAAGGTGACAAAAGTTAAAGATTTGGACTGATCCAGGAAATGGTTGCGGTTACCCTTTGGAATATGTGTATGGTAAGAAAATAAGAAGGCTAAGGAAAAGTAATTGGAAAAAAAAATACAAAATAGTTTATGAAGACAGAAAGAGGGAAATTTCAAAAAGGAACACCAAGGCCTCAGAGAAGTCAAGTAGATAAAAGTCATTAAATTTGGTAACTGGTAACCTAGAGCAGGTGTGGAAGCCAGAGTTCAGAGGATCAAAAGGAAAAAAAAAGAGGAAGAGGGGTGCTTGGGTGGCTCAGTCAGTTGGGTGTCTCACTCTTGATTTCAGCTTGGGTCATGGTCTCATGGTTTGTGGGATGAAGCCCTGTGTTGGGCTGACAGCTTAAAGCCTGCTTGGGATTCTCTCCCCCCACCCCACTCTCTCTCTCTCTCTCTCTCTCTCTCTCTATGTCCCCCCGCCTTTGCTTATGCTCTTGATGGATATTTCTCTCTCTCTCTCTCTTTCAAAATAAATACATAAACATAAAAAAGAGGAAGATTAGAAAGTAGAGACAGCATAAGTAAGCTATTATTTTAAGATTTTATTTTTAAGTAATCTCTACACCCAACATGGGGCTCAAACTTACAACCCTAAGATCAAGAGTCATCCGCTCTACTGACTGAATCAGCCAGTCATCCTATGAATAAGCTATTTTTATGGGTTATCTGAAGATTAGGAAAAAATAGTAGATTTTAAGCAGGGTTGTGGGGATTATTCAGGAGGATGAGAGATTTGAAAGTGTTTGTAATTAAAAAGGAGACACTAGAGGAAGAAGGTAATTAAAGATGTTATAACATAGGCAAAAAGTATCAATGTGTCAGTACTCTTAGCATCTTCACATTCCCTGACCTATTAAGGAAATTCTGCCATTTTTGCTTCTCTTTACCCCAAGCTCCACATTCTCATCTCCACCCTGGCCTTATCAGCCAAATGGAGAAATTGGTGGGGAGAGACCCAGTTCAGAGATTGAGAGACTTGCATCAGAAAGGGTAGAAATTTACTGGGGAGAGAACCTAGAATAAGTTGGCTAGAAAGAGAAAAGAAGAAATGGGAAAAGGCCCTCACCATTGGTAATTTGTGATAGGGAATTGGATGTTTGCAGGTAGAGAAAAAGAGGTGTCAAAACAGCATGGGAAAAACTGGTAGAGCAAGAGCAATAGTGGAAAATGGATTTTAAGAAGTGAAATTGTGAATTTTCTTTTTCACGGTTTTTGAGCACCGATAGTAAAGGTCTAGATTTCTTTCTTACCGGCATTGTTTGCAAGACTTGTGTTTCTCTGAGTGTGATATGATTCTTTTGACTGGACCTCTTGGAGCTGCAGTATTTATTTGGGTTACACAAGAAACGGGCAGGCTACTGGATAGTACAGCTCTGAGTAGGACCAGAAATTTCTCTTCCAGGGGCTCCTGGGTAGCTCAGTCGGTTAAGCGTTTGATTCTTGATCTCAGCTCAGGTCATAATCTCATAGTTTGTGGGTTTAAGACCTATGTTGGGCTCTGTGCTGACAGCCTGGAGCCTGCTTGGAATTCTCTCTCCTTTTCTCTCTGCCCTTCCCCAGTCATGCCCTCTCTCTCTCTCCCCCAAAATAAATCAACTTAAAAAAAAATTGCTCTTCCCGGGGCGCCTGGGTGGCACAGTCGGTTAAGCGTCCGACTTCAGCCAGGTCACGATCTCGCGGTCCATGAGTTCGAGCCCCACGTCAGGCTCTGGGCTGATGGCTCAGAGCCTGGAGCCTGTTTCTGATTCTGTGTCTCCCTCTCTCTCTGCCCCTCCCCCGTTCATGCTCTGTCTCTCTCTGTCCCAAAACAAATAAACGTTGAAAAAAAAAAAATTGCTCTTCCAGAGGGTACTTTATACATTTTAGACTCCCAATCCCAGGACAGAATAGAAGCAGTGTTCAGGCTGATGGGATGGACAAGTATATAAGGTCAGAGGTAGAGAGGAGATACAAGTGGGAAGAAGAAATGTTTATGTCCTTTATCTCCCATCATGAAAACCAGGAGAGCTGAAGGGAAAGAAAGATGGGAGAACATTTGTCTTCGTGCTTTGATAAAGTTTTTATGGATTACCACCCCCCAACCCCCTCAAGCTTGAGGAAAGAGAACAATGATTGGAAATGGAGGTGGGAATGGGGAGAAGGTATGAGTGAAACAAGGCTGAGAATGGGGAGAAAAATAGGAAAAATACCATTTGGCCCAACTCTTCTTTCCTCTTTTCCCTTCCTTGAAACCATCCACATTTACAGTCTTACGTAGCCCAACTATTTTATTTTTAGGAAGTGATAAAGAGAGAAGAAAGGGAAAGGAAAAAGAAAAGATGAACTCTATTCCCCCAAACTCTCATTTTAACTTCTCCTTCTATTTTCTTCATTTTTAACTTGGCACAATCCCCTTCAATGGCACCCTGGATCCTACATCCTCAAGATTCTTCTTGATTTGTTCCAATGTCTGCCCCTTAATGGCATACTGTAGTACCTCAAGATCCTAGAGGTAGCACCGGTGGAGCTGGAGAAATTCCATTTTCCTCTGGCCATCACTTAGTAAGTGTTCTGTAACTAAGATTGCAAAAGGCAAGACATGCTTTTGATACCCAGAATTTAAAGAACAGAGTTCTTGTACCCCTAGCCACATAGTTTCTGCCCTATTGCCCTTCCAAGTTCTAAACAAACAATTTATATATGTTCAGACAATAACTAATTTAATATATATAGGAGGGAAATGAGCAAGTAAAGAGGATGCTCCTTCTATTTCAAAGACTTCAGTTTGTTTTCTAACCATTTAATAAGCCACTATCTTTGTTTGACCTCATTGCCTTTTGATACCTACTTAAAATTTGGCATTAGCAAACTAGCACTGTGAATTGGTTTAGTTTTCCCCTTAGAATTTTTTAACCACCGTTTTCAGTTGTATGAGGCTCTGGGGGCTAAGTTCAAGCTAAGTTTATTATATTTTAATTTGTACAAACTCTATACCAAACAGGAAGATAGTATCTCGATGAAGGGTAGCTATAAAGATCTGTGGGTTTAAACAAGGCCAGATTAAAACATCTTTGAAGTTAATTTAAGCAAAGAGTATCATCCCACACAATTGTGCTTATTCAGTAGGTACTTGGATAGAGGTAATCTTAAAATTTCAAACTGAATTAAAAGCCACAGATTTCTAGTTTGGTCTCAAGTCAGCCTCAATATCTGAAAAACTTACTAGCTTAAGGGAATGAGTCTACAGAAAAAAATTAATCAGATTTCTTTTTTGTCCCAATGTAAAAATCTCTTCATAACCTACCAGAAAAGTAAAAAAGCAATGTACATAAAATATTTGCTATCATTTGCCTGTGTGTCTAATTATTATTGTATCTTGGAACCAGTTTGTCTCCCGCAATCATAGAAAATAAACAGCAAAACATGGTTTTTATTTGTTCAGATTTGAGCTGTAGACATTGCTTCTCACTAATATTAAATAAGTTACTTAATTCACTTCTATTTAAATATTGATAAAGTTTATTATTTGTACTCCAGATTCTTCCACAACCTAGAATAATTTAGATAATTAATAGAATTTTTGATACATTTTGGAATAATTTAAATTAATATTTAATTCACAATTCTGTTTGATATCATATAAAGTAATGATAAATATGAGTATTTTGGCTACCAGTAATTCTTTAATAGCATTCTCTTATGGAGATAAAAATGTTTAAATATTAATTAATTTAGTACTATCAGAACTGCATAGTTATTAGGCATTTCCAAATTTGGAAGAATTTTCATTACACAGTAACAGAGTAATGAAGAAAGAAAACTGAAAGTCCTCCTGTCGTCCTTATTGGGAACAGATCAATGAAATTCCCTAATAATCTGGAGATGTTTCATAATTGAACACTTAGTAGTCGTTCCCGAAATAGCAAATCTAAGGTTTCATTATTGACTAGGATTTTGAGAATACATCCACATCTGTCTCTATACCAAATAGGTTTTCATTACTCAAGTAGCATATGGCAGTAAATGAACCAAAAAAGAACATGTTGCATTATTTTTCTGCATTAAGTGCCCACATTATCTTTGCCACACTGTGTATGTGGTGTTATGCAATGAGAATCCTTTTAGAGAGGGTTTGGAGGTCCACGTTCTGATCTAGCTTATACCTTTCGGAAGGAGCCCATTTTCAAAGTAGCATACAGTATGTGAATTATGCCCCATCTAATTACCGCGCAGTGCTTTGGGAATTCACTCCTAAATGGATGCTATTAACATAAACAAGTCAATTTACATGTCACAGTCAGGTTCAGGTTAAAAGAAAATGTATAATGGATTTCTGTATATTTGTCATCTACTGTAACTATGCTTTTATTAAAAAAAAAAAAAAAGCCAGAATGATAAATAGATGTACTGATTTTTCTCCATATAAACTTAGCTCTTATAAGAGCAACATGAATAGTTAACAGTAGTTTCTGCCATTAGTCACACATACTTACTGAGGACCTACTGTGTGTAAACAGTGTGCTGGGCAAAGACCGTCAAAGCCGATAGGTCTCTGCTCTGGCAAAAGCTACTCTAAATTAATTTTGCCCCAAATCTTCACAATAACAGCTATAGAAATCTAGAGGAATAAACACTACCATGAAAGGGCAGGGCTGTCTGGCCCACAAATCAGATACATTTTCCTTTTTAAAATGAAACAAAACTTACAATGCAAGTTAGATATTTACAATAAATTTAAATTAAAAGGCTTGAACTCGTTGATATGTGTCACTAAATTGATCAAGTCAGAAAGAAAATAGGCAAGTGTAGCACTATGAACTTGAATGGGAAAAAAATTGCAACATGAATATAGAATCATTAACCCAAATTTCCCTTGACCTTTTAAAATTAGGATGTTTCACCAAGCTCAGGGGAAAGGCCAGAGGAGAGTTATAAGCATATTTTTTAAAATGGTAAATAAATAGCATGGAAAAAAAAAAGTTAAATGAAACTTGATGAGAGAGTCAATTTGAGCATAAAAGATATATAGTTATTCAGCGGTAATGTCTTTTTCCTGGCATTGCGCCAGAGCAAAGGTTATTTTTTTCAGGGAATTTAAATTTAAGTTGTATGGAAGTAGGACATGTGAAACACGAAGAAACATTTCCAAATAAGGAAGGCAGTAGCATGATCTCCCTTTCTGGAAGCTGCATTTTGGTTTTGGCTGTGCCTACAAAGCAGCCACATATATTAAAAAATAAAGCACTCACTCAAACAAAAATTAGGAACTCCTTGGCTAATCCCAAGTAACTGCCATGGTTATTTTCTCGAGTTTTATCATTATTGTATAGACATGTCTCTTGTTTTATCAAAAAGCACAAGAATGGTTTTAGTTGTTGGGCTTACAAAATCAGAGAATATTTATATGTAAAATATCAAAGCTGATGATGACATCAACTTTTAACTATCATCTAAAGGCAGACATAATAGGAGAGAATTTATATTTGGCTAGAAGACCACCAGTCGATATTACTGGGAGTATGACCTCATTCATTCATCCATTCTTTCAACAAATATTTATTGTGCATTTATAAGGTCAGAGATACAGCCACAAGCAAACTGCCCTAAGGAGTCTAATTTACATTCTGGGGCAATATAATGGAGAGCAAAAATAGTTTCTGCCTTCAGAGAGCTCAAAGTCTGATCATTATAAAAATAGCAAGAAGGAGGAAAAGGAAGATGAGGGAGAGAAGAAAAAAAGGAAAGAGAAATTAATCTTTGTATAGTATGGCTGAGACTAGCTGTCATTATCATTTAAACTTCTTGTCTAGCTTATTGCTTGTTGTCTCTTAGCCATCTTAATCAAATATTTTATATTTTCCAATGATAGTGACAATCCTTTGTTTAATTTCTGGCACATTATTTTAATGGCATAATTTTGAATTAAAAAAATTAAGTTTATTTATTTATTTAGAGAGAAAGAGAGTACAAGCTGGGGAGGGGCAGAGAGAAGGAGAAACAGAATCCCAAGTAGACTCCGTGCCATCAGCACAGAGCCTGATGCAGGGATTGAACCCACAAACTGTGAGATCATGACCTGAGCCAAGATCCAGAGTCAGTCGCCTAACTGACTGCACCACCCACATGCTCCCGAATTTTTGTTTTTGAACAAAGTCACTACTACAAGATTAAGCTGAAAGTGCAGGTTAAAAAAAAAAATTTTTAATGTTAATTTATTTTTGAGAGAAAGAGAGCAAACAAGCACTATCAGGGAAAGGACAGAGAGAGAGGATACAAAATTCGAAGCAGGCTCCAGGCTCTGAGCTGTCAGCACAGAGCCCAACGTGGGGTGCTAACTGACGAATCATGAGATCATGACCTGAGCCGAAGTTGGATACTTAACTGACTGAGGCACCCAGGCACACCTGAAAGTGTAGTTTTAAGAAAGAAGCAAAGTGATATGGATTTGGAAAAATTTCTCTGGCACCTGTATAATTTAAAAAAAAAATTATTAAGTATTCAAGAATAAAGTCCAAATCCACTTGTGAAATTATTCCCTAGAACTTTAGCTTCCTTGAGACTCTAAGGTTATCCTAAGAAATGACTACCAAATACTTTTTACATTTATTCCTACCTTCCACATTTATTGTACCAAAAAACCCCTCTTTTCAAACTTGACAAATTTGTTTTTAAAACATGTACAACTAGACTAAGGGTGGGGGGAAGGGTGTTTCTCCGGTAGCCTTAAAAAGAATGTAGTGTTATTGTGCTTGTAGTTTAATCTGCCAGGATTCCATAGCCAAGAAAAGATGGGTGTCAGATCTCCACACATAATCTTCAAAACATCCGGAACTGAGAAACGGAGGTTGAACAAATGAAAACAAGATAAAAGTGAAGCAAGCTTACTTTAACTTTATAAGAATGTGAATCAAATAGTGCAGGGTGGAGGGGGAAGCCTCATCAGTTTCAGGACTGGGACTGAGACCTTGGCTATAACTGAGCTCCTTGTCTCTTTTGCTCTGTGCAGATACTGGTAATGCACCCACTGAAATGGGAAGAAGGAGTCCTGGGAATGCCAGAGAAACCTTTTTTTTGTTGTTGTTCTACATCAGATTGGAGCGCTAACAGGAGCCGTACTCTTGACAAAAAAAAAAAAAAAAAAAAAATCAGGAAACCTGTGGGGACAGAACAGCCACAAATGCAATTGAAGCTTCACTCACAGCCTTGGTAAAATGTTCTGGATCTGATACCTCTATTGTTATCTAAAAGGAAGAGAGGCTCTCAGGGCAAGTTTAAATATTCTTTTACTGGGAAAAGATATGGAAATGAATACGTTGCTTCATCCTACTTGATTAAATTGAGAAGAGCTACTCAAAGTAAATAATTTTTGTGTTTACACGCGGAGTTAAACAAGTAACTTTTGCATTACCATAACAAAGACACTTGTAACAGTTATTATTGTATCCAATCTAAAGAAACTACCTAAGTGGGAGACATTATATGTCAAAACTCTGAGGCTCCTAAAAAAACTCACAGCAAAAGAAGTAACTCAGTTACTTTTTGTGAAGTATCTGTCCTAAAAGGCTCTCTGAATACAAATTTTAAGAAGATATTTTAAAATATCATTTGAATGTCTTTTAATTGCAACTCGAAACTTTTTTCTGATGACCCTTTATAGCTTAATACAATCCTTGTCCTTCTTTATATTACCCGAGTCTCCTTTCTAAGCCAAACACTGGCTCCAGATTCTAAAGTTGTTACTTTAATACTCACAAATAGTATAACACACTCTTTGATTTTGTTCTTCTTTTTTTTTTTTTTTTACTCTTTTTTTTTCTTTATCTCACAGTATTTGGAATTGAGATGGGCAGCTGTGTAGTAGATTGTGGAGATGTTGACCTGTTTTCTTTTCTATTAGTTTGTATATGAACTACCTTGGCTTAATCTCCTTACTAAATAACTTATTTGCTTCTAGATTTCTCTTACACATCACTTAATCATAGAAAGCAAGACCTTTTAGAGCAAAAAGGTGTGCTTTTCTTCAAGGGACCAGAGTATTCCTTCAAAAGAATGGGATAATTAGCCGCATATGCTCTGCCCTTTCACATAACAACGTACTGTCATAAAGCTTACCCTAGGGGCACTGGGTCATGATCTCCTAGTTTGTGAATTCCAGCCCTACATTAGGCTTGCTGTCCTCAGCCTGTCAGCACAGAGCCCACTTCAGATCCTCTGTACCCCTCTCTCTGCCCCTCCCTCACTTGCGCTCTCCCCCAAATAACTAAATCTTAAAAAAAAAAAAAAAAAAAAAAAAAACCTTACCCAAGAAGAGACCTACCTCCTCACTTTTCCTGGGGTGACTAGTATTTCATATTAGCCTTAGCTGTTGAAAGCCATTTAGGAACACAGCCTGGACTGAGTGGTGGTAGGGCCAGGGAAGAAGAACCAGCATTGGCAATGATTTCAACTTTTTGTCACCTATTATCACAATGATACAAATTTCTTTCAAAGTCCATGCTGCTATGGGTGACTAAATAATTTCTGTTCAATGACAAATGAAGAGTTCCATGGAAAGCTATTAGGGAATGTTTTCTGTTTGGAGTTTTCAGAACAGGCTACTTACTCCTGTTTCAGCTCAGCTGGAGGTCTTTCCTTCTCCCATAATTTTAGATTGAAAAAAAATTTCTTAAATATGAATAAAGTAATAGTGTAATAGGTCAACTTATAAGATATCAGAAAGCTTATTGTATATAAGTTTGCCTTAAACTCACCTTTCATGAATAGTTGAGATAAAAGGCTTATGTCGTTCCCTATTAGGGTTATCAGTAATTACTAACTGCCCTATCTCACTTCTGTGACCTCGCCTGCTTACTAAATAGATACCTTAGGATGCAAAACGCTCCCCCACCCCCTCAACCAAGATCTGGCCTAGGCAAGACCAACATGTAAAAAGTCACGTACTCACTGTCCTACAGCATCTCAGGTGTCTAACTATGATTGTTCATTTTAAACCCTCTTAGGACAAAGACCTTTAAAATGTATAGGTTCCCGCCAAAACTAACGTCTGTGTGTCACAATATAATTGGCTACCATGAAATGCTGTAGATTGCAATTGGTTAACCAAATAATGATGTATTCTGACTTGCTAAAATCCATATAAGCCCACTGCTGCTTTTGTTTGGGGCCATTCTCTGCACTTTTCTCCGTAAGATCAGGAGATGAGGTTTGGCCTGGCAGTGAGTAAAATCTTGCCTCACTTCTACTCGGCATCTGGTGGGTTTTTTTGATATCACCCTGTTTTGATTTTTATTTTTTTTTATTTTTTTATTTTTTTTTTCAACGTTTATTTATTTTTGGGACAGAGAGAGACAGAGCATGAACGGGAGAGGAGCAGAGAGAGAGGGAGACACAGAATCAGAAACAGGATCCAGGCTCTGAGCCATCAGCCCAGAGCCTGATGCGGGGCTTGAACTCACGGACCGCGAGATCGTGACCTGGCTGAAGTCGGACGCTTAACCGACTGCGCCACCCAGGCGCCCCAATATCACCCTGTTTCAATAGTGACTCAAAAGTACACTATAAGTAGTATTTCCTTTTATTTCTAGTTACCTTGGAATCCTTCTTGGTGATGTTTTAAGGGAGAAGACCAAGAAAGTCACCCACCTTACAGACTCACAGCCCAAAGTTTCTAACCTCTGCTTATGAGATGATTTTGCTTTAAAGATGTGACATTTATAATTGTATATTAGTTTCAGATTTCTAACACCAGCATTTTAGAGATATTCCATAAAGTGTGTTTTTAAATACTATCAACTAGACTAGAGTTGGTAGAAATGCAGATTCCTGGATCCCACACCAGATTTTCTCTGAGCGTGTCCAGAAAGTTAACAAGTTACCAAGACAGTTCTTGCAAAAATGCTCTGATCAAAATTTGCAAACCACTGCCTCAGAGACTCATAAATTACAGAAACAATGGTTACAACAACAGCTAAATTTTACCAACAAATTACTTAGCCCTCAACCTAGTTAAAGCTATCTTTTCTGTCAATTCACAGAGTGATTAGAAAAATTTCAATTGGGGTACCTGGATGGCTCAGTCGGTTGAGCATCAGACTTTGGCTTAGGTCATGATCTCACAGTTTGTGGGTTCGAGCCCTTCATCAGGCTCTGTGCTGACTGACAGCTTGCTCAGAGCCTGCAGCCTGCTTCAGATTGTGTTTCCTTCTCTCTCTCTGCCCCTCCCCCGCTCATGCTCCATCTCTCTCTGTCTCTCAAAAATAAATAAATGTTAGGGGCGCCTGGGTGGCGCAGTCGGTTAAGCGTCCGACTTCAGCCAGGTCACGATCTCACGGTCCGTGAGTTCGAGCCCCGTGTCAGGCTCTGGGCTGATGGCTCAGAGCCTGGAGCCTGTTTCCGATTCTGTGTCTCCCTCTCTCTCTGCCCCTCCCCCGTTCATGCTCTGTCTCTCTCTGTCCCAAAAATAAATAAATGTTGAAAAAAAAATTAAATAAATAAATAAATAAATGTTAAAAAAAATTTTTTTAAAGAAGAAAAATTTCAATTGGGCAAAGAAATAAAGTATGAAATGGATTTAAAGAAACTGAAGTATATTAGTACAAATAACTGAAAACATTCTATGAATTTCAAACTTTGCTCTTCCTTTCTACATTGCCACACATACAAAGTGGAAAGGCTGTAGGCTTGGTCACATCCTTCTCTCTTGATTCCAGACCATGTCTTCAAAGTGTTCATATTACTTGCTTTTTGCTTCTTTCCCACTTACTGCTGCTGCTTTGCTGGGGTTTTTTGGGTTTGTTGTTGTTGTTGTTTTTGTTTTTTTGATGCTGGATCAATACTACCTCATTTCAGTGATGAAAAAGACCTATAATTTTTTCCATAAACCTTCTGTTTCTCTCAGTGACTATCAGCTTTTGTCTCTTTTGGGGGAAGAAAAGAAAAACAATGTGAATGGTGAATTCTGATTTCAAAATTAGCCCTTAGAGAAACTTCCTAAAGTGCCGAGTATTTGATTCTGAATCATCCAGAAATCTTTCATGGAATGCAGATTCCTTGGTTTCACCTTTCCCCCGGCATAAAATTGAACCTATTTTTTTCTTCTAAGAAAACAAATGTTATTCGTACATAATAGCTGCTAGGTTATTCCCTTTCCATAATCTATCCGTTAATAGTCCAGTTTTATCTGGTTGTTGTTTTTGTTTGTTTTACCAATACACTTCCTAAGGACCTATAGGGCTTTTGTTTATATTTTTTAAACTCCTATAAGTTTTATTCCTTTTATTCTAGGTTTATATTTCCCATTTATCAGCATTCCTCATTCTACCAAAACAAACATTCAAATGTGTTTAACATGTATTCTTTTGTCTTTATGTGTTCTTGAAAATGTGTCTTGCTGTTTTGAGTGCATGAATTTTTAATTTGCATAAATGATATTGTGTTATGTATTACTGCTCATGCTTTTTCACTCAGCATTATATTTTAAAGGTCCACACATACTGCTAGTTATTTACCTCTCTGGTTCTTTATTTCCACAGGCTGCCTAGTAACAACAGGTAGTAAAAGTCACCACGTGTGTCTGTCCACTCCCCTAGAGAAGGACACCCAGATTGCCTCCAAGTCTGTCACCATAAATAACTGACATTAGCGCCATCTTACAAATTCCCTTAACAGGCTTGTCTGAGAATTTCTCCAGGTTATGTATCAAGGAGTGAAATAACTGGGTTGTAGGTGGGCAGAGGGTTATTTTGGCTAAGTATGCCAGGTTGCTTTCCAGAATGTGGCTGCACCAATCCACATGCACCTGCCTCATAATATATATGCCTCATCATACATCTATATCCCTACCATATCTGGCTTTATCCAGCTTTCTAATTTTATATTTTGGTGGCATAAACATATAAACAGTTTATAAAAGGAAGGAGACTATAACCAATCAACAGCTCTTATTGATTATTACAAATACTTTACAGTGTGATAGATGCTGAAATTTTAAAGCAAATGATGTATCAATTCTACATTCAAGGAACATGCAATGTAACAGGAAAGAGAGACAGAAAATGTAGGAAAACCCTTGACAACAGAATGAACGGTGTGGGGGAAGCACAAAGGGAGGTCTTGTAGCCCAAATTGGCAGAATCAGGGAAAGTTTTCTGCAGAAAGTGACCCTGAGGCTTGAAGGGGTGAGGATGCTTACCAATCCTTGACTGAACAATGATTCCCCTCTGTGTGGAAATGTTATCCTCTTTGACTGAAAGTGTATTGTGAGGAATCACACCCATAGAGCCACATCAACCCTGGGTATCAATGTTCCAGCATCCCTTGCATTTTAGAAGACAAATCCTGGTTTGTTATGCTGGACATTGCAAGACTTTCAGCAGGAGAATAGCACATACAAAAGCAGAGGGAAGAGAATATACAAAATCACAGAGATCAGCATGGACGCCAGATACAGAATGTACTTTCCACTTTACGTGCATGTTCTCATTGAACCACAGCATTCTGGGATGTTGGCTTTGGTCTTTTGTTTTACAGTAAGAAAGCAAAGCCTCAAAAACAAAGTTGTATCGCTCAACACCAAATGGCAAGTAGTACAACCAGATACAACCAGGATTTTTTTAAGTTTATTCATTTATTTTGAGAGAGAGGAAAAGAGAGAGAGTGAGAGAGGCAGAGGGAGAGAAGGAGAGAGAGAATCTTAAGCAGGCTCCACTTGTGGCTCAGAGCCTGACTTGCAGCTTGATCCTGCAACCGCGAGATCATGACCCGAGCCTAAATCAAGAGTCAGACGCTTAACCGACTGAGGCACCCAGGCGCCCCTCAGGCATAAGTTTCTTTAAACTATTGATATGTGCCAGTAGAGTTTGGGGGCATATTTAGCTGTCTGGAAAAGGCGATTGTATACAATATATTAACAAATAAGTGCTTCTAATAGGAAACTGTCTCCCATTAGTGGCCATACAGGCCACATTGCCTGCAAGGCCTCTGAGCTATGGAGACAATAGATCCATGACCTGCAAAAGGCATTTTCGTGTAATGTAGCCTGTAATTACAATTAAATGTTAATTAAATATTTTTGCCAATTTTGTCCGTTTCCTCACAAAGCATTTTATGGATTAACCTATTTCTATTTGTTAGTCTAGGTCTTACAATTAGTAAGTAATTGCCGGAAGTCATACTTAAACTTGTTAAATATACAAAGTATACAGTGAGATACTATTTTTGTAATTAAGGCAATAATTTATCAGATTGTAGATATTATGCCTTAAATCACAGATCCTCTCAAAGAAGGTACCCTGAGAATTGAATATGCCAGATCATCAACATGCGTTGTGGAGACATCTAATATTAAAAAATAACATTAAAGGAAACCCAGTGCTTTCCACATGGCATATTCTGCATTCATAGGCATGGGAAGAACAGGGTTTTTTTTTTTGTCAGCAACACAGTATTTCTTACACGTATACATTTTTATATTTTTTATTGTTAATCAGAGAGCACACTGCTATTATACCATTAACTCACAAGGGATTTCTGACTATATTTTTATATTGATGACACAGTATTTAGCATTAAGCCAGCTGGAAAAAAAAGGCACCCTCTTATGTTAAAGTAAATTGGAATGATTTGGATCAAAGGCAGAGATATTCAGATTGAGGGACTAATCCCCCCCTTGAGACAATCTATAAAGGTTCTCTTCTTAACCTAGATATTGAAACTAAAATTAAGCAGTTCTTTGAGTTAAATAAAATGTGTTCAAGCTGACATAAAGTTGTAGAGAAGATTCCTGTCCATATTCTTCACAGTTTCAAAATTCTAATGAATTGAAGTCCTAGATGGAACAGATTCTTCAATGTTAGTCTTCAAACAGCTACTTAACTTGAGGCTAAATTAATGATGGACTAACCAAGACCAGAGACCCAAAGAATCTCTTGGGAATATCTCTATTCAAAAATTAGGTCTCTGGGATGGCCCCATGAGAATACTTTTTAAACCAAAATTCTTCTAATCTATTACTGGGAGTACTATGATGTATTAGAACGCAATGAAATTTCTTATTTGTCATTGGTGTATCAGGACTTCAGCAGTTGAATATGGCAGGAAACTCACTTCGAAGTAACAAACCACTTACCAACCTTTAGTATATCAGATTTACCTGGAGAGCCCATCAAATCTTTGGGCCCCATCCCTAGAGGTTCTGAGTCAGAAATGAGCATTTCTAACAAGTTCTCGGGTGATGTGAATGCTGCTGCTCCAGGGACCACACTTTGAGAAACACAGACTTGAACAAGTAAATAAAAACAATAACAAAAAAAGGCTCATGTAATTTTTAAGTCCAGGGGCCCAGGAATCCTATTGCTGCTTTGGGTTTGGTTGGCCCACAAGAAGGAGCTTAAATACTGTAAGGAAAGCTCCATCTCCCAATTATTAGGCAGATTCACTCTGTGTAAGCACTAAATGATCACTGGCACGCCCATAATCAAGTCCTATAGGATCAGCAGATTCGTCATAAATAGACAATCTTGCCCAATTCTGTAAGAGAAAAGTCCTAAGGAGGGTTCGGATTGGCCTTAGCTTAGTCACATGCCTATTTCTGGAAGAAAAAAAATGACTGAGCTTAGGGTAATGGTGCATAGTTACTGTGCAGGCAGAGGCCATATGCAGGCCTATGTGCCCAAGGAGTTCCTTTAATAGACTTGGTCATTTTACTTCTCTTGCCTTTAGACTGACTTGTGTCCATGAAATTCCTTGGTTCTTCCCGGGAGTATGTTTTGGCATGGCAGCCCCTGAGCCAAATGGTGCGTGAAAACATCTATGCCCAAACTGGGAATATAGTCTAGATCCCAACCCTGGAGGCTATTTTACATGTAAGTATGGAGTTTAAATTCTCTTAATGTCATTTTTTAAACCTTCGATAGTATTCTAGTTATGACAGTAACAACATTTTAAATAGATAGATCTCTGACAGTAATATCACTCGTCCGGAAAAGAAAGGATTAAAAACAATACAAAAACTGGTGAGTACACATGGTTACAGACTCGGAGTTCAGCAGTTCGGCCGATTTGTCTCCTAAGCATAAGGTAAACTGGTTCACATTCAGAGGCCCTTTAAATGACATGATTTAATGTGACTAAAAGATGTCCAGATGGCACCACACTGCCTCTACTGGGAGGAGAGGTCAGACGGCAATTGGCTCGAACACAAACCACACTAATGCAGAGCTACAAGATGCCACATCAGGGTCCATCTTTCCAAGCTCTGGTTGGGTGAAATAATCAAGCACTGTCACAGTGTTCCCCAGATGCAGGGAAACATAGTGACTTTAAAGCCACCCTAAGTGCTGTCAGATACTCACAAGACAACTGTTTTAGGAACAATACTTTAATATAAATTATCATCTATTTTATTTGTTTAATAAGAAGATAAATATTATACATATTAGGTGACAACTCTAATTTGAATCCACAATTCTATATATCATTGAATTCATGTGAGTATTGAAAGGTTACATTTAAAATCACAGTAGCAGAGGGGTACTAGGGTGGCTCAGTCGGTTGGTTATGCCTCCGACTTTGGCTCAGGTCATTATCTCACAGTTTGTGAGTTTGAGCCCCGCATCTAGCTCTGTGCTGGCAGCTGAGAACCTGCAGCCTGCCTTGGATTCTGTGTCTCCCTCTCTCTCTGACCCTCCCCCTCTCCTGCTCTGTCTCTCCCTCAAAAATAAACATTAAAAGCTTTTAAAAATAAAATTACAAGCAGCATAAGCATTTATACTCTTAATGTACACTTTTATCAAATGTAACTGAGATGACTGAAAATTGAGCCAAACCACACAGAAGACTACTGATGTAGTTAAAGGATAGTTGGTACTATTGCAATATTCTAAAATCATACTTTGTCTTATAAACTAATGGGTGCCTTATAAGAAATGACTACGAAAACACTGTGACTTTCAAAGAAGGAAAGACTTGAAAAGATCATTATCAAGAAGAAAAAGCTACTGATCATTTATTTCATAACAGAGTTTGTACAAAACACAGGTGAGCAAAGACAAAAGAGACACATTCATTAAAAAGAATATGGCTAAATATAATTCTATCTATAAGAAAATCTCAAATCATCTTGAACTTGGTGACATGGTATATATGTTAGAAGTAGACAAACCTATGGTTTCATTAAAAAACAAAATGTAAAGTGCTTACATTTCCCCAGTTCAGAAATAATGCCTCTTCAAGCTAACAGGAGAGAAGGGACATGTCCTCCTATCTCCTCATTATTTAAGAAAGGAAAGTGGACAATGATATGGCAAAATGAGACCTACATAGAATGAGTAATTTGCTGGGCTGCCTGGGTGGCTCGGTCAGTTGAGTGACTGGCTCTTGAGTTCGGCTCAGGTCATGATCTCACCATTAGTGGGATTAAGCCCTGTATCTGGCTCTGTGCTGAGGACATGGAGCCTGCTTGGAATTCTCTCTCTCCCTCTCCCTCTGCCCCTCCCCTGCTCTCACCCACAGGTACGTGTACATGCATATATGTGTGTGTTTGCAGATGCTCTCTCTCTGTCTCTCTGACAAACAAATAAATAAATACTTAGAGAATGAGTGATTTGCAGAGACTCACAAAACAAACTAGCAGCAGAATTAGAACCAGAATACATGTCTTGTCTACCGGAGCAGTTCTCGTTCCATTATACCATTCTTTTTCTCTCTCAGCCATCAGGTTGTAAGCTAACATAGAACAATTAATCATAGTACTTAGAGCTATAAAATTCCTGCAGAGATCATTTATTTTCAGCTTCTAGTCAATAAGCTATGAAGTATTTCCAGCTCCATTTTGCACATGAGGTAATTGGGATCAGAGTGATATGTCAAATATTAAACATCTAGTTGGTTTAGAAAGAAAGACCATAAGTCATATCTCCTTAATCTTAGATGACTATTCTTTCTGCTGTTATATAGTGCCTTTCAAAATAACTATGCCTCTAACTGAGGTTGAACCACCAACATAGCTAGCAATTAAAAGCAAAATATGTAAATACTTATTTACAGAAATTTTGGTTAAATATCATATTACAGGAGATGTTCTCAAATGGTAAATCAGAAAGTAAGATTCTCTGCATGATGTGGTATCTTGAATCTGGAAGCAGTAAATAGATATATTTTCCATTTTGCTCATTCTACGCATTTGAGGAGTTCGTATTTTGGAAGTAATACTTAAATCATGTCATTTTATGATGTTTTAGGATCTTCTAAAAAATTGAAATTTGACCCTTAAAGTAATGGGGTCTCATGTGTTCTAGGATGGATAGAGAGGTTTTGATGGAGGAGTTAATTACCCAGACTCAGGTACTATACAGACTGATTTCATTATATGTTTTTTATATTTATTTATTTATTTATTTATTTATTTATTTATTTATTTATTTATTTATTTGAGAGAGAGAGAGATAGAGAGGGAAGACAGAGGGGCAGAGAGAAAGAAAGAGAGACAAAGAGAGACAGAGAATCTCGGGCAGGCTCCACACTCAGCATAGAACCCAACATGGGGCTCATTCCCTCAACCCTGAACTGAAATCAAGAGTCAGGTTCTCAACTGATTGAGGCATCCAGGCACCCCCATGCAGCCTGATTTTTAAATCTTGAACCTACTCTGTTCTTTACATGACTCTCTTAAGTTTTGGTTTCTTAATATGTAAAATAGGATAATACTATAGGCTTCACAAGTTTGTATAAAGATTAAATGATATATGCAAAGTGCTTAGTACAATGACAGTAATTGTTCAATAAACATTAGCTAGTACTAGCTAGTAGCTCAATAAACAGTCAGTATTTGCTAAGATAAGCTTCCATAACAAACAATCCAGGAATCTCAGTGGCTTTAGATACAAATGTTTGTTGTTCACTCATGTTACATATCAGCTATGGATCAGATTTACTTTGGCTCTATTTCACTTCTCCAGTCTGGGATCTAATCTCCCATCCCCCTGTTGCCCATATATAAGACATGCTATTCTCACGGTAGAAGGAAAAGAGTAATGTTCATAACTGTTCATAACTTAAGTTCATAACTTAAATGTTCTTAAAGCTTTTGCATAGATGTGGTGTATGTTACTCCCCCTTCACATTGTTTTGGCCAAAGTAACTCACGAAGCCAAGTGAGAAAGTATATTTTTCCAAAGGGAGGTAATGGAATTGCATGGCAATGAATGGAGATGTATAATTCTTTCTCATAGAGACAGCAAATAATTGAGAATGACAACTAATTCTACCATAGTTAGTGACTCCATAAAGGTAAAAAGGGAGATATAGGAAGCACTTTACCAAGAGCAAAAATAATTGGCTGTGTCTAATGTACCTCTACTACTAGTACGATGTTCAATAAGACATTGGTGCCTCTAAATTATAGGTTCCTTGTATGTTCAAGGACTGTTGTAAGAATTAAATGATGTAAAGACACTCAACTAAAGCCCTGTATGGAAATTCAAAGCAGTGATGAGCACTTTGGGAAACTGACCAATTGTTGCCCTGGATCGTAAACACAAAAATATAGGCAATCCAGATATTTTATTAAGAGCTCTGAGTGCTTATCAATCATGAGGGTTCCCAGTGGGCATAGGTAGGCAATAGTAAAACCATTTACCACCAAGAAAATCTCAAAAATGAAATAACTTGCTGAACCTCAGCAAAAACAAGCATGAACTAGAGATCTTGAAACAGAAATCATGAACCCTACTACTACACTCCCAAGATAAAGGAGAAAATGAATGACAAACTTACACTGATATACAATAGCCCCACATTGTCTTCTCAACTCATCATTCATTATTCAATCAGTGACTCACTCATTTGTCCAGTAATTATTTATTGTTCACCTGTTTTGTGCCTATTTAAGGGGTAGAGAAATAACGATGAATAAAACATAACACATCCATGATATTATGACCCTTGTGTCTAACTGTCTAATTAAGGAGACCAATATTAATTAGATAATTATATTAATAATGTATAATTGTAAAATAGGAAATGTGCCATTGAAGAAAAGAAAATGATCTCTCAAGAGTGTATGAAGGTGGGAACAGGGAAGACTTTTCAGAATAGGTGATTTTGACCTGAGATTTGAAAAGTACCTACCGTACGTAGTTCACTGGACCAAGGAAACAGGGGGATGGGAGACATAACGGTGAAGAGCATCTCAGACAGAACACTCCAAGGTGAGAGAGTATGATACATTGAGAAACTGGAAATTCCCGGTGCCTGGAGCACAGAGAGGAAAGAGTGATGAGAGAGAGGATGGCCTGAGGCATGGAGGCTGAGTTCTACAGGGTCTTATAAGCTCTAACTATCTATCTTTATTCAAATATCAGTGAGACACCATTAAGTAAAATTAAGTAGGAAGGAGCTTGGTATAATTTGATTTTATTTTTTTTAATCAAAGTAATATATGCATTGGTTAAAAATTAAATTGTGCAGGAAGATTTATAAAGGAAAGCGATAGTCTCTCATCTCAACTCCACACTTTCCTAGACTCACTCCCCAGAGGAAAAACCACTTTTAACCACTTTCTTTTTAGTTCTCCTTTCATTACTATGATAGTGCTAAATGAATTGTTTACTCTTTAATTTCTCAATCCATGCTCAATAATATACTTTTCAACTTCCTGGTACTGAAGGTGGAGATTTAACTCACATTCTTTCACTTCTCATTACCCCATTCACCAGTCAATTTTTTTTTTTTTTTAATTTTATTTTTATTTTTGGGACAGAGAGAGACAGAGCATGAACGGGGAAGGGGCAGAGAGAGAGGGAGACACAGAATCGGAAACAGGCTCCAGGCTCTGAGCCATCAGCCCAGAGCCCGACGTGGGGCTCGAACTCACTGACCGCGAGATCGTGACCTGGCTGAAGTCGGACGCCCAACCGACTGCGCCACCCAGGCGCCCCTCACCAGTCAATTTTTAAATCATTATTTGAATGCTTCTGTCATTCCCTTTGTAACTGTAAATAATATATTTAAACCTCTATTACATGTTCCAGGAAATATAAATAGTATGTCTCTAGTAGTGCCTCTACTATATTAATATATTAACACCTAGATAACTCTTTTCTTCCTCTCTCCTCCTTATTCATTTCTATAACTACCACTTGCATCTATGTGCATCAGTGAGATTGATCATCTTTGACTATACTGTCTTTATCTAATTTTGCTATCAAAATATGCTAATCTTTTTTAAAAATTTTATTTATTTATTTTGAGAGACAGAGAGAGGGGTGTGAGAATGTGCATGCAAGCGGAGGAGGGGCAGAGACAGAGAAGGAAAGAAAGAAGGAGCCAAGCCAGCCCCGCACTATCAGCACAGGGCCCAGTAGAGCTGGATCTCACAAACCATGAGATTATGCCCTGAGCTGAAATCAAGAGTCACTTGCTTAACCAACTGAATCACCCAGGAGCCCCTTAAATATGCTAATCTGATAAAAGTTAGTTGGAAAGCCCTTCCTCCATTTCTCTTCCTTGGAAGTGTTTATGCAAGATTGAAATTATTTGTTCCTTAGAATATTTAGAATTCAGCTGTAAAATTGTCTAGATTTGTTGCTTTCTACATAAAAACAGATTTGATTTCTTGTAATGAACAACCTATTCAGTATTACTTGCTCCATCAAGGGTGAATGTCCAGACCTCACATACCACTGGTCTTCTGGAGCAGTTTTTCTTGGGGAAGACCTCACTGAGGCAAGAGCAGTAGCTAGCCTGAGGGTCCACCCAATGCATTCCAGAGAAATACACAAGGATCTTTCAGGGCTCAATACCAAATTTCTATACAAGTTACCCTTCCCCTTAGGCTCCAGGGTTTTTAAGTTGCCTGGTTAGGAGGGGTGTCTGGGTGGCTCAGTCAGTTGAGCATCTGACTTTGGCTCAGGTCATGATCTCATAGTTTTATGACTTTGAGCCCCACATCAGGCTCACTGCTATCAGCACAGATCCCACTTCGGATCCTCTGTCTCCCTTTCTGTCTGCCCCTCTGCCCCGCTCACATTCTCTCCCTCTCTCTCTCTTTCTCTCTCTCTCAAAAACAAATAAACATTAAAAAAAAGAGTTGCATGATTAGGGAACAACTAGCCTCTTCTCTAGGATACATCAGCTGATGTATCTCAA
Organism: Puma concolor; assembly: GCF_028749965.1. Classification (NCBI taxonomy): domain Eukaryota; kingdom Metazoa; phylum Chordata; class Mammalia; order Carnivora; family Felidae; genus Puma; species Puma concolor. The sequence goes on from NC_141673.1 coordinate 93,076,952, forward strand.
GGATTCAACAGCAGAAAGATATGTTGCCCTCTTCAACACTGATGGGCTAACAGACTACTCTGATGTAATGGAGAGCTGGAATTCAAGTCCTGCCATGATAGCACTGTGACCAAATGGTGAAGAGTTTGTGCCCAGTGCTTCATCAGCCCCTTAGCTTTCAAGAATTGGGAAGAGAGAAACTTTTCCCTGGTTGGAATCCCAAGACTGATGATTCAGCTACATGATATGATGGACCAATGTCTTGATCTGCTCTTATCAGCATTCTTTCAGAGCTGACCATAGTAACCACTAGGCTCTGACCAATTTTCATGGAGTTTTACTTAAAGCCAAACTCCTTTTCTGGAAAAGCTAGGCTATAGAAAATCTGTCTTGGACAGTTGAGCCTTACCTCTTAGGTTTTCTGTTTCTTCCTAAGTCATTTAAACAAATTTTTTTTAATGTTTATCTTTATTTTTGAGACAGAGAGAGACAGAGCATGAGCAGGGGAGAGGCAGAGAGAGAGGGAGACACAGAATCAGAAGCAGTCTCCAGGATCTGAGCTGTCAGCACAGAGCCTGACGCGGGGCTTGAACTCGTCAACTGTGAGATCATGACCCGAGCTGAAGTCAGACACTCAATGGACTGAGCCACCCAGGTGGCTCTTCCTAAGTCATTTTTAATAACATTGTTAAGAGAATGCATCTACTTCATATAATTTATCAAATTTCTTCAGATAAAATTGTTCATAATATGCATATCACTTTTTAAATTTCTCCTTTAAAAATGTTTTGCCAATTGTAAGTTTTTTAAAAAAGTGATTTTTAACCTTGTCTTTCTATTATTGTAGTTTGTTTTTGTATTTGTTGATTCCATTTACTTAACACATTCAATTGAATTCTGACAACAAGCAAAGCATTCTTCTAGGTTCTGGAGTGAAAAAAGTTTAAAAAATCCCTTATCTGATGAAACTTGGATTCTAATGTAAAGACAAGAATAAATATGTAAAGTACATTCTGTGTTAAATGTGATATACTTAATGGAGAAAAATACATCAGGATAGAGGAGTTAAGGACTCTGGAAATAGGAGTGTAGTTTTGTAAAGGGTTGTCAAAAAAGACCTCACAGAGAAGGTCGCATTTGGGAAAGATCTGAATAAGAGCAGAGGGAACCCTGCCTTTCTCAGAAGGAAAAGCAGTATATATGGTGGTACCAGCATGATCCTGGTGTGAAAGCAATGTTGGGCACATTAGAAGGTCATTGAGATCCTTTTGTGATTGGTGTGGAGCCAGCAAAAGAGAAAGAAGTGAATGAGAGGGAGATACTTGCTTTTACCTCATTATTCCTTGCCTTCTAATTTCTTTGGATTTATTTTGGTATTACTTTTCTAATTTCTTGAGTTGAATACTTTGTGCAATAATTTTTAGGTGTTCTTCTTTATTAAGACAAGTACCTAGGACTAAATATTTTCCTCAAAACATATGGCCTTTGCTAAAATACATGTATTTTATGTTTTATTTTTATCACTCAGTTTTAATAATATTCTAGCACCTATTTTATTTTGGCTTTGGTCTGTAAATTGTTTGGCTAGAAATATATGGATATGCCAATTAATTATTGGGAGTTTTAGAAGGAAAGAGTAGTGAGAAGAGGGAAAGCAATGGTTATACACATAATGTCTGAGAATTTTATAGAAATTTTAAAAGATAATAATCCTCATATTCAGGAAGCTGATGAATCCAAAATGGATTAAAACATAATCCATCTCAATATGCTCAAATCTTCTATATTTTTATTAATAATTACTGAGCCATGCATAACTGTTGAGCACTTTAAATATGGTTAGTGCAACTGAGGAATTGAATTTTAAGTTTTATTTACTTTAAATAAATTTAATACTAATACCCATATGTGGCTAGTGGTTAGCATATTGAACATCACAGTTCTAAAATGAGGTTAGAAGAGGGCCTAGGGCTAATCCTTGAGAAAATGTGGCATTTGATGGCCACACAGAAGATGATGACTCTGCAAAAAGAACCAGGAAACTGTCAAAGAGGTGACAACAATACCTATAGAATGTACTTGCACAGAATCCAAAAAAAGAAAATGTTTCAAGCAGGGGAGAGCAGTCAACAGTGTAATGTGCTGCTGAGAGAATCCAGTAATCCTTACTTTTCGTTATTTAAGCATAAAGAAATTTAGGAACTTGTAGCAGCATACAAAATACCTTACAAGGAATAAATTCTTTATTGTGCTTTCTGGAAACACCTCAAAACAAAACTATACTCCGAAGAATCTCCTAACCCTAAGGCAATCAGGGTTTGCAAGTCATTTTATAAAATCACTGCCACAGAGGACAGCTCTTGAGCCATGCTATTTCTGCTACAATTCACACCAACAAAAGAGATGCCTTTTGATCTACCTCTCTCCCAACTCAGTTCCAAATGTGAGGCTCAGGGGAGCTCATGTGGTTTTTGCAGACTAAGTTACCTCCAGGAGACTAGCTGCAAGGGAGTCTGACAAATGATGTTTTTAGCTTGAGGATGTTTTAAATTGTAGGTGGAGGGATGTATTTAGTTGTGTTATCTTTATGTTATTGGTCTTTAACTTAGTACCACTTTAGCAAGACAATGTGACCTATGTGATATTCATTTTTTGAAATATGTTGGTATTTGCTTTATGCCTAGAATGAGATCAGCTTTTGCATATGTTTTGGGTGTTCCCAAGAATGTAGGATGTATCTTGTGTGTACTCTAATTTTGTGGTGTAAATTTCTAAAAAGATCCATTGGGTCCAGCAGGAAAACTGTATTGCTCAAATCTTCCATATTCATTCTTATGAATTATTATAAGAGATTTATGTCAAAATCTCCCACTATGATAATGAAATTCATCAATTTTGACTTTTTATTCATCCATTTTGCATCATATGCACTGAGATTATGTTACTAGTGCACATTAGTTTTAAAAATTTCTATGTTCCTGGTGCAATTAAAACTGGTGAGTACACACCTTTCATCAATTGGAGTGGTCTTCATCTCTAACAATATGTTTTGCCTTAATTTCTATTTTGTCCAATATTAATATATCTATATCAGTTTTCTTTTTGTTAGTGTTTTCCTAGTATAAACTTTTCCTTTGTTTTACCATCAACATTTCTGTGTCCTCTTTCTTCTGCTCACTTTCTTTCTTTCTCACATTCTTCCTCCCTCCCTTTCTTCATTCCTCCCCTCCTTCCTTCCTTTCTTTTCTTTCTTTTTTTCTACTCTTTCTTTTTGGCCCTCTATACTCATTTCTCCCACCTCCCCCACCTACCACCTCAGGCAAACACCAACCTATTCTCTGTATCTATAAGCTTGAGTTTTTGTTTTTGTCATGTTTTTGTTTGTTCTTTTGTTTGTTTGAGATTCTACATATGTAAGAGACCATACAGTATTTGTCTTCCTCTGACTTATCTCACTTAGCTTAATGCCCTCAAAGTCAATCCATGTTGTCACAAATAGCAAGATTTCAGGTTTTTAAAGGACTAAATAATATTCGTGTGTGTGTGTGTGTGTGTGTGTGTGTGTGTGTGTGTGTGTGTATCTCACAATTTCTTTATCCATCATCCATTGATGGACACTTAGGTTGCTTCCATATCTTGGCTATTGTAAAGAATGCTGCTATGAATATGGAGGTGCATATAGCTTGCTAATTAGTTAGCACCTTTGTTTTTTTTTTTAATTAAATTTAAGCTTATTTATTTATTTAGAGAGAGAGAAAGAGAGAGCACGAGTGGGGTGGGGCAGAGAGAGAGGAAGAGAGAATTCCAAGCAGGCTCCATGCTATCAGCCCAGAGCCCCATGTGGGGCTCAAACTCACGAACTGTGAGATCACCACCTGAACCAAATTCAAGAGTTGGATGCTAAAACGACTGAGCCACCCAGGTAACCCAGCATTTTTGTTTCCTATAGATAGATAAGCTAGAGGTGGAATTGCTATACTATAATTGCTATACTATAATATACTATAATTGCTATGTGGTAGTTCCATTTTTAATTTTTTGAAGAACCTCCCTTTGTCATACTGGCTGCAGCAATTTATACTCCTACTCACAGTGTGTGATGGTTCCCTTTTCTCCACTTCCTTGCCAAAACTTGTTATTTCTTGTCTTTTTGATAATAGCCATTCTGATTGGTGTGAGGTGATATCTCATTGTGGTTTTAATTCTCATTTCCCCAGTGATTAATGATGTTGAGCATCTTTCCAAGTACCTATTAGCCATCTGTATGTCTGCTTCAGAAAAATTTCTATTCAGATATTCTCCTCATTTTTATTTGGATTTTTCTTGCTATTGAGTTGTATGAATTTTGCATATATTTTAAATATTAGCTCCATATCAGATATATTTTAAAGATTAGCCCCTTATTTGATTTGCAAATATTTTTCTCCCATTTAGTAGGTTGCCTTTTCATTTTGTTGATGGTTTCCTTTGCTGTGCAAAAGCTTTTTAGTTTGATGTAATCACACTTGTTTATTTTTGTTTTGTTGCTTTTGCTTTTGGTGTCAAATCTAAAAAATTACCATCAAGATCTAGGTCAAGGAACTTACCACATATGTTTTCTTCTATGAGTTTTATGGTTTCAAGTCTTATGTTCAAGTCTTCAACTCATTCTGAATTAGTTATTGTGTATGTTGTAAGCTAGTGGTCATGTTTCATTCTTTTCCATGTAGCTGTCCAGTTTTCCCAACAAAATTTATTGAAAATGTTGTCCTTTCCCTATTGTATATTCTTGGCTCCTTTGTCATAAATTAATTGACCATACATGTGTGGATTTATTTCTTGGCTCTCTACTCTGTTTCATTGAGATATATGTTGCTTTTGTGCCAATACCATACTGCCTTGATTACTATAACTTTGTAATATAGTTTGAAATTGGGGAGCATGATGTCTTCAGCTTTGCTCTTCTTTCTCAAGATTGCCTTGGCTATTTTTTTGTTTTGTTTTGTTCTGTGGTCCCATACAAATTCTAGGACTATTAGTTATATTTCTTAGAAACTGTCATTGAAATTTTGGTTGGGATTACATTGAATTGGTAGGTTGCTTTGGGTAGTATGAACATTTTAATAATATTGATCCTTCAAATCCATGAGCAAGGAATAAGCTTCCATTTATTTGTCTCTTCATTAATTTTTTTCATTAGTGTCTTGTAGTTTTCAATATACAGTCTTTCACCTCTTTGGTTAATTTATTCCTAGGTGTTTTATTCATTCTGATGCAATTGTAAATGAGATTATTTTTATAATTCTTCTTCCTGATAGTTTGTTATTAGTGTATAGATATGCAATGGATTTTCATGTATTGATTCTTTTATCCTGAAACTTTACTGAATTTATTAGTTCTAGCAGTTGTTGATGGAGTCTTTAGGGTTTTATATGTATAATATGTCATCTGCGAATAGTGGCAGTTTTACTTTTTACTTTCCAATTTGGATGTCTTTTATTTCTTGTTCTTGATTCATTGCTCTAGCTAGGATTTCCAATACCATGTTGAATAAAAGTGGTGAGAGTAGGCACTCTTGCCTTATTCCATACCTTAGAGACAAGGCTTTCTCATATGAAAGGTTAAAATATGATGTTAGCCTTGGGCTTGGTATAAGTGGCCTTTAATACATTGAGGTATGTTCCCTCTGTACCCATTTTGTTGAGAATTTATTTATCATAAATGGAGATGAATTTTGTCAACTGCTTCTTCTGCATCTATTAAGATGGTCATATGATTTTTATCCTTCATTTTGTTAGTGTGGTGTATCACATTGATAGATTTGCAAATGTTGAACCACCCTTGTATCCCTGGAATAAATCATGGTGTATGATCCTTTTAATGTATTATTGAATTTGGTTTGCTAATATTTTATTGAGGATTTTTGCATCTATATTTATCAGGGATGTTGGCCTATAATTTTCTTTACTTGTGGTATCTTGTCTGAGTAATGCTTGCTTCATAAAATGAGTTGGAAAAATTCTCTCTTCTTCTATTCTTTTTGGAAGAGTTTGAGAAGGATTGGTATTAATTCGTCTTTGAATGTTTAATAGAATTCACCAGTGAACTTTTGTGGTCCTAACCTTTTATTTTTTAGGTTTTTGATTACTGATTCCATCTCCTTACTAGTAATTGATCTATTTAGATTGTTGCATTATGATTCAGTCTTGCTAGTGTGTTTCTAGAAACTTACCCATTTCTTCTAGTTTGTCCAATTCGTTGGTGTATAAATGTTCATAATAGTCTCTTTACTCATTAACCTCTCTTGACCTCTCACTTGAGGTTATTTTCCTCCTGCCATAAATACTTGGATAGGTTCTTTTGGTGGTAATCTAGTTTAGTTTTCATGAAAATATTTTTATTTTGCTTCTCTGTTTTAAATCAGATTTCACTAAGATGCAACTTACATCAAACATAATTGTATTTTCAGCACCTTAAAGGTATTATGCTATATGCCTTAGCTTACATTGTCAATCCACATCATTCCTTTCTAGGTAAAATGTCTTTTCTCTCTAGCTCTTTTTAAACCCTTATTTGCTTTGGGTTCTTCAATTTTCCTACCATATGACTTTAAATAATTTTTTTAGAATTTTCCTGCTAGAGAATAGTTATGTATTCTGAGTATGAAGATTGATGACTTTCTTTAATTCTGAAAAATTCTCAGCATTTATTACCTTGAATATTACCTGCCCATACTTCACTCTCTCCTTTTTTTCTGAAACTGTGATTGCATTATTTTAGGCCATCCCACTCCAGCCATATCTTATAACCACTATTTTTAAATTTTATTTAAATACAAGTTAGTTAACATACAGTGTAGTAAGGGTTCAGGAGTAGAATTTAGTGATTCATCACTTACATATAACACCCAGTGCTCATCCCAACAAGTGCCCTCCTTAATGTACATCACCCATTTAGCCCATCTTCCCACCTACCTCCCCTCCAGCAACCCTCACATTGTTCTCTGTATTTAAGATTCTCTTATGATTTGCCACCCTTTCTCTTTTATCTTATTTTTCCTTCCCTTATGTTCATGTTTTGCTTCTTAAATTCCACATGAGTAAAATCATAGAATATTTGTCTTTCTCTGACTGACTTGTGTTGCTTAGCATAATACACTCTAGTTCCATCCACATTGCTGCAAAGAGCAAGATTTTTCATTCTTTTTGTTTGCCAAGTAGTATTCCATTATGTGTATGTATATATATATACACACACATATATATATACACATATACACACACATATATATATATATATATACATATATATAATGGAATTGTATACACACACACACACACATATATGTATATAATGAAATTGTATATATATACAATTGCCAAGTAGTATTCCATTGTGTGTGTGTGTGTGTATGTGTGTATATATATACGTATATATATATATATATATATATAATGGAATACATATATAGAATGCAATTATATGTAATATAAACATACACATATAATATATGTAATATCATATTACATGTATTACACATATATTATATTATGTATATTATATTACATTATAATATATTTTATGTATTATATAAAATGGAATTGTATACTTTTATAATGGAATTGTGTGTGTGTGTGTATATATATATATATAAATAAATTGAATTGTGTATAGGTACATGTATGTATATGTATATGAAATAGAATCTATAAATGTATGTATGTATATGTATATACACAATGGAATTGTACATATATATATAAATTGAATTGAATTGAATATATATGTATGTATGTGTGTATATAAACATTCCATGCCCATGGATTGGAAAAACAAATATTGTTAAAATGTTAATACTACCCAAAGTAATCTACAAGTTCAATGCAATTCCAATCAAAATAACACCAACATTCTTCGCAGAGCTAGAGCAAACAATCCAGAAAAGAACTTGAATAGCCAAAGTAATGTTGAAAAAAAATCAAAGCTGGAGGCATCACTATTTCAGACTTCAAGCTATATTACAAAGCTGTAATTATCAAGACAGTATGGTACTGGCACAAAAACAGACACACAGATCAGTGGAACAGAATAGAGAATGTAGAATGGAACCAGAAATATAGGGCCAACTAATTTTTGACAAAACAGAAAAGAAGATCCAATAGAAAAAAGATAGTCTCTTCAGAAAATGGTGCTGGGAAAACTGGACAGAGACATGCAGAAAAATGAAACTGGACCACTTTCTTACAACATACACAAAAGCAAATTCAAAATGGATAAAAGATCTAAATGTGAGACAGGAAACCATCAAAACCTACAGGAGAAAACAGGCAGCAACTCTGACGTTGGCGTCAGCAACTTTTTACTAGACATGTCTCTGGAGTCAAAGGAAAAACAAACATGAACTATTGGGACCTTATCAAGATAAAAAGCTTCTGCACAGCAAAGGAAACAATCAACAAAACTAAAAGGCAATCAATAGAATGGGAGAAGGTATTTGCAAATGACATACCAGTTAAAGAGTTAGTATCCAAAATCTATAAAAAAAAACCTTATCAAATTCAACACCCAAGAGACAAACAATCCAGTGAAGAAATGGGCAGAAGACATGAATAGACACTTTTCCAAAGAAGACATCCAAATGGCTAACAGACACATGAAAAGATGTTCAAAATCATTCACCATCAGAAAAACATGTATCAAACCTCACATCTGTCGGAATGACTAAAATTAACAACTCAGGAAACAACAAATATTAGCAAGTATGCTGAGAAATGGAAACACTTTTGCACTGCTGGTGGAAATGCAAACTAGTGCAGCCACTCTGGAAAACAGCATGAAGTTCCTCAAAAAACTTATAATCACATTTTATTTTTCCCAATCCTTTCTCTTCATGCTTCTCTCTGTGTGGTCTTTAATCAACCTTCTAGATAATTAATTATTTCTTTAGTCATGTGAGTTTTTGCGAGTTTATACTTTGCTGCCCTAAATCTGATTTGAGAGCTCATTCCACAGAAATGATGGGTTTTTGTTTCCTCCAAGTATCTCTGGGCATGTCTTACTCAAGTCTACTTTTTTTTCCATGTAAGTAATTCAATGCTTATTTTTTTAATATGAAATTTATTGTCATATTGGTTTCCATACAACACCCAGTGCTCATCCCAACAGGTGCCCTCCTCAATGCCCATCACCCACTTTCCCCTCCCTCCCACCCCCCATCAACCCTCAGTTTATTCTCAGTTTTTAAGAGTCTCTTATGGTTTGGCTCTCTCCCTCTCTAACTTTTTTATTCCCCTTCCCCTCCCCCATGGTCCTCTGTTAAGTTTCTCAGGATCCACATAAGAGTGAAAACATGGTATCTTTCTCTGTATGACTTATTTCACTTAGCATAACAGTTCCATCCACATTGCAACTCAAGTCTACTTTAATTAAACATTTTGGCTTCAGGTTCCTGGACCATAATGATAATTTGAACCATAAACACATGTGAAGATAGAGATGTTGTTATAAATTTCCACTAAGTTTTTTTTTTTTTTTTTCTATTCTACTTGGAAGCTTAGGCTCTAGGTCAGCAAACTCTGATTGACAACCAAATCTTACCTGCAGTCTGCTTTTGTACAGTGTATGTGTCACAAAAAAAGGGTTTTGTGTTTTAACATTTTTAAAAGGTGATGAAAGTAATTACATAGATAAAGAATATGTGACAAAGATCACATGTATAGCCCGCAAAGCCAAAAATATTTATTATCTATTCTTTTACTAAATAAAATGGCTAATCTCTCAGATTAGAGATCAAGGAAGGACCTTTTGTTTAAGTATCTATCCAAATCTTTTGCCCATTTCTTATGTTAACTTGTTTGTTCTTTTTTTATTGACTTGTAAGTTTTCTTTACGTGTTCTGTATACAAGTTCATCATCCAATATGTGTTTTGCAAGTATTATCTCCCAGTTTCTGGCCTGTCTTTTGATTTTCTTAATAGTTTCTTTCAAAAAGCAGGTTTTTATTTTAATGAAATTTAATTATCATTCCTTCTTTTAAATTTTCTGTGTCCTATCAAAGGAATTTTGCCTAATCTAATGCTACAGAGATTTATTCATATATTTTCTTCTAGTAGTTTCAAAGTTTTAACTCTTACATTTACTTTGTGATCCATTTTGTGTCTTGATTTTTGTTCATAAAATCATGGGGGTTTTAGGTATTTTAAAATATTTAAACTATTATGTAGCAGGATTATATGAGAAATCTGTGCTTTCTGTTCAATTTTGATGTGAACCTAAAGTTGCTCTAAAAAAAAAAGTCTAAAGGAAATCCTGCCATTTGCAACAATATGAATAAACCTGGAAGACATTATCTTAAGTGAAATAAGCCATACATAGAAAGACAAATACTTTATGATCTCACTTATATGTAGAATGTAAAAATGTGAAACTTACAGAACCAGAGAATAGAATGGTGCTTACCAAGGATTGGGGAATAGGGCTAATATTGGTTAAGGGTACAAACTTTTAGTTATAAAATAAGTTGTGGGGATCTAATGTACAGCATAACGACTATAGTTAATAATACTATATTGTATTCTTAAAATTTATCAAGAAAGAAATCCTAAGTGTTCTCACCACACACACACACACACACACACACACACACACACACACACAAAGATTTTAAAAAGGTAACTGTGAGGTAATAGATATGTTAATTAACTTGATCATGGTAATCATTTTGCCTTATATATATATATTTATATATATATAGTTACAAGATAATTATGATTATATTATATAATCATAATATGTATATAATATATATAATCATGTTATCCATCTTAAAAATCACATTGTATGGCCTAAATATATGAAATTTTAATTTGTCAATCATACCTCAATAAAGCTGGAAACAATGTTCAGTAATGTCTGTTAAAAAATTTGTGGTACATTATGAAACACTATATGCCAACAAATTGGACAAACTGGAAGAAATGGATAAATTCTTAAAAATATATAAACTACCAAAACAAACAGGAAGAAATAGGAAACTTGAATAGACTGTTAACCAGTAAAGAAATTGAATCAGTAATCAAAAATATCCCAACAAACAAAAAGTCCAGGACCAGATTGCTTCACAGGGTAATTTTACCAAACATTTAAAGAAGAGTTAATATCTATCCTCCTCAAACTATTCCCAAAAATAGAAATGGAAGGAAAAATTCCAAATTTATTCCATGAGGGCTGCATTACCCTGATACTAAAACCAGACAGTGACACCGCTAAGAAAACTACAGGCCAATTCCCTGATGAACATGGATGCAAAAAATCTCAATAAAATACTGGCAAACTGAATCCAACAATACATTTAAACAATCATTCACCACAATTAAGTGGGATTTATTCCTGGGCTGCAAGGGTGGTTCAATATTCACAAATCAATCAATGTGAAACACCACATTAATAAAAGAAAGAATAAGAACCATATGATCCTTTCAATAGATGCATATAAAGCATTTGGCAAAGTACAACATCCATTTATGATAAAAACTCTCAGCAAAGTAGGGTTAGAGGGAACATACCTCAACTTCATAAAGCCCATTTATGAAAAGCCCACAGCTAATATCATCCTCAATGGGGAAAAACTCAGAACTTTCCTTCTATAGTCAGGAACAAGACAGGGATGTACACTTTCACCACTGTTATTTAACATAATACTGGAAATCCTAGCCACAGCAATCAGACAACACAAAGAAATAAAAGGCATCCAAAGGAAGAAGTCAAACTTTCACTATTGGCAGATGACATGATACTCTATATAGAAAACCAAAAGACTCCACCAAGAAATTGCTAGAACTGATATACAAATTCAGCAAAGTCACAGGATACAAAATCAATGTACAGAAATCTGTTGCATTCCTATACACCAATAATGAAGCAACAGAAAAAGAAATCAAGGAATTGATCCAATTTATAATTGCACCAAAAACCATAAGATACCTAGAAATAAACCTAACAAAAGAAGTAAAAGATCTGTACTCTGAAAACTATAAAACATTGATTAAAAAAAAAATTGAAGTGGACACAAAGCAATGGAAAAACATTCTATGCTCATGGATTGGAAGAACAAATATTGTGAAAATGTCTATATTACCCAAAGCAATCTACACATTCAATGAAATTCCTATAAAAATACCACTAGCACTTTTCACAGAACTAGAACAAACAATCCTAAAATTTGTATAGGCCCACAAAAGACCCCAAGTAGTCAAAGCAATCTTGAAAAAGAAAAGCAAAGCTGGAGGAATCACTATTCCAGACTTCAAGTTATATTACAAAGCTGTAGTGTTCAGGACAGTATGGTACTGGCACAAAAACACACACATAGATCAGTAGAACAGAATAGAAAATCCAGAAAGGAACCCACAAGTATATGCCCAACTAAGGTTCAACAAAGCAGCAAAGAATATCCAATGGAAAAAAGACAGTATCTTCAGCAAATGGCTTTGTGAAAACTGGAAAGTAACATGCAAAAGAATGAAACTGGACCAGTTTCTTACACCATACACAAAAATAAATTCAAACTGGGAGAAGACCTAAATGTGACACAGGAAACCATCCATCAAAATCCTGCAAGAAAACACAGGCAGTAACTTCTTTGACATCAGCCATAACAACTTCCTACTAGATATATCTCCTGAGGCAAGGAAAACAAAAGCAAAATAAACTATTAAGACTTCATTGAAATAAAACGTTTCTGCACAGCAAAGGAAACAATCAACAAAACTGAAAAGTAACCTTCAGAATGGGAGGAGATATTTACAAATGACATATGTAATAGTATTCAAAATATACAAAGAACTTATAAAACTCAACACCTGAAAAAACAAATAATCCAGTTAAAAAATGGGCAGAAGACATGAGTAGACATTTTTCCAAAGAAAGTGTACAGATGGTCGACAGACACATGAAAAAATGTTCCACATCACTCACCATCAGGGAAATACAAGTCAAAACTACAATGAGATATCTCCTCACACCAGTCAGAATGGCTAAAACTAATAACACAGGAAACAACATATGTTGCAAGGATGCAGAGAAAGGGGAACCCTCTTACACAGTTGATGGGAATGCTGCTCTGGAATTTCCAGACTACAGCCTCTCTGGAAAACTGAAATTCCCCCAAAAAGTTAAAAATAGAGCTTCCCTACATCTCAGCAATTGCACTACTAGGTATTTACCCAAAGGATACAAAAATAATAATTCAAAGGGAAATATGTAACCCAATGTTTATAGCAGCATTATCAACAATAGCCAAATTTGGGAAGAGTCCAAATGTCCACTGACTGATGAATGGATAAAGATGATGTGCTATATATGCAATGGAATATTACTCAGCCATAGAAAGAATAAAATCTTGCCATTTGCAATGACATGGATGGAGCTAGAGAATATTACGCTAAGTGAAATAAGTCATAAAAAGACAAATAACATACGATTTCACTCACGAGTGGAATTTAAGAAAAAAAACAGATGAATATGGTAGGGAGGAAGAGAGAGAGGCAAATCATAAAATAAACTCTATAGACAACATACGGATGGTTATCAGGGGGGAGGCTGGCAGAGAGATGGGTTAAATAGGTGATGGGTTTATCAAGGGCACTTATGATGAGCACTGAGTGTTTTATAAGGGTGATGAATCACTAAATTCTACTCCTGAAACCAATATTACACTATATGTTAACTAACTGGAATTTTTTTAAAAATTTTTTTTAATGTTTATTTATTTCTGAGACAGAGAGAGTCAGAGCATGAGTGAGGGAGGGGCAGAGAGAGAGGGAGACACAGAATCAGAAGCAGGCTCCAGGCTCTGAGCTGTCAGCACAGAGCCCGATGCGGCGCTCGAACTTACAAACCATGAGGTCATGACCTGAGCCGAAGTCGGTCTCTCAACCAACTGAGCCACCCAGGCACCCCTACTAACTGGAATTTAAATAAGAATTTGGGAGTGAGGTGGGGAGGAAACTTGGAAGGAAAAAAATGTGATATATACATATAATGGAATACTATTTGGCCAGAAAAAGAAATGAAATACTAATATATGCAACAACATGAATAAACACCAAAAAATTGCTAAGTAAAAAACCCAGACACAAAAGGTCACATATTGTATGATTCCCCTTATATCTACTTATATTCCATGAAAACATCCAGAACAGGTGAAGTCTGTAAAGAAAGAATGCTGATCAATGTTTATCAATGTTTGTGAGGGGTTGGGCGCAGGGGTGAATGGGGAAAACTGTTTAATGATACAGTGTTTTCTTTTGGAACAATGGAAATGTTTTGGAACTAGATAGAAGTGGTACATTCACAATGCACAACACTGTGAATGTACTAAATGTTACTGAGTTGTTCACTTTAAAATGAGAAATTTTATGTTATGTGTATTTCACCACAATAAATTCTTTGAATGTTTATTTATTTATTTTTGAGAGAGAGAGAGACAGAGAGAAAGAGAGAGAGAGAATGAGTGGGAGGGGAGCAGTGAGAGAGGGAGAGACACAGAATCCTAATGCAGGGCTCAAACTCATGAACCTGAGTTGATCATGACCTAAGTGGAAATCAAGAGTCAGACACTTCACTAACTGAGCCACCCAGGCATCACTATCACTGCAATAAATTTTTAAAAATTTAAGAATCAAGGTGAATTCCTTATAAGCTTAATTCTTTTTAATGTGGCCAAATCTATAAATTTATAAATTTTTAGATATTATCATTTAACATCTATTTTATATTTAAAGTATCTTTCCAACCTTCTGAAATTTGCAAAAACAAAACAAAACAAAACAAAACCCAATCACCAGAATTTTCTTCTACTAGCTTTATGGTTTAACCAGTCTGAAACATATTTTGATATAAAATATGTAATAAAATATAAATATAGTAACAGCAGGCCTTCACAGGGAAAGAATCATGTGGGTTTGGAAAAAGTGTTTTGGAATGGAAAATATAACCGCAAGGCTATGAGTTAATGAGAAACAAGAGAGTATCCAATTGTCCTGTATCATAAAAATGAGAAGAATTTGTTTTCATTTTGTTTTATGTTGGGCTTTGAAATGAGTGAAACATAAAGGAAGGCTAAAACCTGATTTTCAGAAGACACCTACAAATGGACAGTTTAGGAAATGAAATGTTTGATATTCAATTTTTATGTTTATAATGCTGCATTGTCAATCCCATTTATTTCCCCAAAGAATCCTTAACCTTGGCTAACACCAAAAGCTCTTGAAAGCAGATGAGCAAGGTGAGTTCCATCTCCAGGACAATGTAGTGGAACAAGGTAGCAAAATGACCTGGGGGCTGAAATACCTCATAAGAAGCAGAAATCTCAGTAGGATGTATTCTCTCACACTGGACTTTCTACTGGACATAAAATAAGGGTTCAAGTTCATCTTTCTTAGATTTTTAAGAGGCAGTATGACTTTAGCTAATAGCTGAGCATTAGGTATAGACAAGAATGAAGACATTTCTAATCTATTCTACAATTATGATTGTTCAAATGCACTTTAATAGAAAAGTAATTTAGTAAGTTTGTCAGGGGAAAAAAAACACCCTCAAGTATATGCTTGAAAGAAACTTGTTTGTAGTAGCCTTTTTGAAATCGCTAAAATTTAAGTTAGGGAAGATCCAATTTGTATTATGCAGATAGGAAAAACAAACTCAAAACCAAAAATTATTTCATGCATTTAACTCATTTTGGAATGAAATTTCATAAGTTTACTTGTCACTTTTTAGGTTATAAAAAAACAGATGCTATTTTTGAACTCTATGTGTTCAAAGAGAATGGCTGATAATCTACTTTGCTAAGGACAATAAATTTTATCTCATGATCAGAAAAAATCAGGAGGACATTTTTACCGATTTTACCAAACCAGCAGGATTAACTTCCAACTAATCTTTCTGTTTTAGCAAAACCACATATAAAAGTGAATGAATATAAGATTTTAAAATAATTCCTTAGATATGAGTAATATCTTAATTCCAAGAGCTCAAAGCAATTTGCTTTCTGTTCTTTTTCAGTCAAGAAACACTTCTGTGAAGACGATATGCATTACGTGAGAGATAAATATGTATTTTCACTCTCATTTTATAAATAGGAAAATTAAAACTTGATAGACTAAGTTGAGATTAAGTTTTGAGATTAAAACTTGATTTTGAGATTAAAAATTTGAGATTAAGTTTTGGCTCAAGATTACAAAGCTAAACTCAGATCTCCTGACTTCCTGACTTAATCTCTCTCCAAAGACTACTTACTCTCTGAGCAATGCAGAAATCCCCTTATCTCCTGCTGGATTTCAGTGAATGACCTTGTCAGGTCAGGCAGGTACCATGTTGTATTCCCAAAACTAGTTTCTTTTTTGCTTCCATATTTCCATCTGTCTGGAATGTTCCTTACCCCTTTATGTATTCAAATACATCCTTCATGTCCCATCTCATCTAAAAATTATCCTTGGACTAAGGAGACTCAATTTCAGTTGGTTTAACCCACAAAACGAATATATTTAACCAATAGGTTTAACCAATCATGACCATGATTCTGCTGTAGATATCAGCACCTTTCAGAAGAAAATACCCAGTTAGTTTGTCCTCTTTGAGGGCAGAAACCATGTCTTAGTCATCTTTGTTCATTTAGTACCTATATAAGGCCAGATACAGTAGACAATGAGAGTAAATCTTACTGAGAAGATTGCTATATGTAGCCATGTTGATATATTTTATATATATATATATATGTATCAACTTATACTAATGACATATTAATAACTTAGATTAATTAACCTGCATACCTTATACTAACTATTCTATTAATAACTTCTGAAACATATTAATATGTTTAAATGACAGAGCACAGTACTGATTTAGTTGATGGCAAATAAAGCTGGCAATGACCTCACAACCACTATTGGCTCCCTATCCATGCTGCAATGTCTTTGATGTCTGTCAACTAGATTATGATTTTTTTTTTTTTTTTTTTTTTTTTTTTTAGATTATGATGTTTAAAAATATGAGGAGTCTTTTTATTGGTGCTCTTTACATCACACCATTCTTAGTCTCTAGCTGCAATCACTATGGTTATTCCCCTTTGCACTCTTGGCTTATTCTTCACCATTTACTCATATATTACCAGGTCCTCATAGGGTTTGGAACATGGTTATGAGAGTGGGGGGTGGGTGATGGCAGATGTAGGATGGCAACTGAGTGATCAGCTTCCTCTTTCTAGCCATGGCCACATTCCCTTTTAACATGTCTCCAACTCTTTCCTGAACTTCCAGACAGACATGTTTTCTAGATGGCTATGGGCTTTCTGCTTTACTAAATCATTTTACCTGTGGCTCTCTAGGTACTTAACAATGAATCAGGCACATAGTAGATGCTCAGTAAATACTAATTAATTCATCAGCCACCTGGAAAGGGAGTGCAGCAGAGGCACTTCTGAAATACCAGAAGAGCCAACGTGACTGATCTCAATAAGAATTACTATTCATCCCAAGAATCAGCAAAAGAACTGCTATTGCCAATAATGCTCTTAACTAACACAAGCCCAATCCAGCAAGCCATATTGGTATTTAGTCCAGTTGCCATCTATTCCCCTCTTGTCAAAGGAGGATAAGAAATGCCTTTTAGTTAAAATAACAGGACCATAGACTTCCTACTTTTCCATCTTCTTGGTTCACTGGAATAAGCAAAACAGAAATGTAATGCTATTGACAACAGAGATATGTAAGAGATTGTGAGATCATCAAAGAACTGGGATTCATTTATCTATGAATAATTAAGAATATGTATTAAAAATATGTATTAGGAGGAGGAGCCAAGATAGCAGAACAGCATGGAAGTTTTTTGTGTGTCTCGCATCCATGAAATACAGCCAGACCAACACTAAACCATCCTACACACCTAGAAACCTGATTGGAGGATTAACACAACAATCTGCACAACCTGAACCACAGAATTCAGCAGGTATGCAGAGCGGAGGAGTGAACTTGGGGAGCAAGAAGCCGCGAAAGGTAGGGAACCGCTTTTGAGGGCAGAGAGAGGACGGAGACTGGGGAGGCGGGAGAATACAGGAAAAGCACCCCTCCTGAAAAGCAGTTGGAGAATAAGTGGAAAATTGGAAACAGCTGCAGGCACCACACTAAAAAGGGAGAAAGGAGAAAGGAGAAAGGAGAGGGCTTAAATTCCATTAAGACTCTAAACAAGGGGAGAGCAAAGGCTGCAACTCCACAGCTCGATACCTGGTGGTGCTCTGGTGGGAAGGGCAAATCCCCAGGAACAAAGTGGAGTCCGGGAGGTTCTTGGGCCACATGGGGAAAAGCGGTTCCACTGCTGGAAGGACATTTGGTAGAGACTGTTGAAGCCACCTGGTCCCAGCAGACTCCAGAGGGAGGCCACATTCGCTGGTGCTGGAACAAGGTCGTTAAGCGTGAAGCCTGGTGCCAGATGTCTGCTGTGATTTTCCATAATCCCTGAAATACTGCTGCTACACTATCTCGCAAACTTTTTCTGAGGCGGGCTGGCACCTGGCTGCCGTCTCGGGGCACCGGCAGCAGCAAGCGTTCCTGGCTGCAGCTGACATTTGGCCATTGCTCATTCGGCCATTGCTCGGTGAGACCCTCCTGCAGAGGGGCGGACCAGGTCAAAGCCGCAGTCCTTCAGAAGTAAGGGGCCGGGGAAAACAGCCACATCTGAGACAAAACTCAGGAGTGAGGTACTGCCTGAGGCCTGATCACGGAGAGTGGAAAAGCGGGATGTAGATGAGAGCTGAAGACAGAGGATGGCTGCGCGATTGCTGATCCAGGAGAACAGACTGGGTGGCTGGATGGCGCCATTTTTCACCACTCCCGCACATGCGCATGCGCATGCGCACGCGCACTGAGGAGCACCACAAGAATCCACCCCAGTAGGCTAGCAGCACCATCTAGTGGAGAACGGAGCTATTACACAGAGCCCCACCCAACTGGGCCAACTTCCCTCTTCAAGAACACAAGTCTCACCACCAGCTTAATTTATGGACTATAAAGAGCTACGTAGACTGATTTCTAGGGGAAAACGAAGCAATTTCAGTCCTACTTCAATCTGTTAGCAGGTTCATCTATTCAATTTTTTTTCTTTTTTTTTCCTTTTTCTCTTTTGCAATCTTTTCTTTTTCTTGAATACAGAAAGAGAAGAAATTCATTTTTATTTTTAATGTTTATTAAAAATATCTTTCTTTAATTTATATTACTATATTTTTTTACTTTTGTGTAAATTTTTCCAAATTCTACTTTACTTCCATCATTTTATTTTAGTATACTTCAGTGTACTCACCTTTTCAAATTTTCAAACAATTTCCTTTTTTCTTTCTTTTTCTTTTTCCTCTTTTTCATTTCTTTTCTTTCTCTTGAATGCAGAAAGAGAAAAACTTCATTTTTACTTTCAATTTCTATTAAAAATATTTTTAATTTTTATTACTATATTTTTTGGCTGTTATGTAAATTTTTTCAAATTCTATTTTACTTCCATCATTTTATTTTAGTCTACTACAGTGTATTCACTTTTTCAAATTTTCAAACACTTTCTTTTTTTTCTTTTCTTTTTTATCTTTTTTCTTTTTCATTTCTTTTCATTTTTCTTAAATACAGAAAACGAAAAAATTCATATTGATTTCTAATTTCTATTAAAATATTTTTCTTTAATTTTTTTCTACTATATTCTTTACTTTTGTGTATATTTTTTCCAATCCTATTTTACCTTCATCATCTCATTTTAGTTTACTTCAGGGTATTCATTTTTCAAATTCTCAAACGATTTCCTTTTTTTTTCTCCCTCCCCCCCCCTTTTTTCCCCTCTAATCTGTCAAACCAATTTCAACACCCAGACCAAAACACACCTAGGATCTAGCATCACCTATTCGATTTTGTGTGTGCGTGTTTTTAATTTCTAATTTTAATATTTTTTTAATTTTAATTTTTTTATTTCACTTTTTCTACCTCATCAATTCCTTTTCTCCCTTCAAAATGACAAAACGAAAAATATACCCCAAAAGAAAGAGTACGAAGAAACTACAGCCAGGGTTTTAACCAACACAGATACAAGCAAGATGTCTGAACCAGAATTTAGAATCATGACAATAAGAATATTAGCTGGAGTCAAAAATAGATTAGAATCCCTTTCTGCAGAGATAAAAGAAGTAAAAAATAGCCAGAATGAAATTAAAAATGCTATAACTGAGCTGCAATCATGGATGGATGCAGCAGCGGCAAGGATGGATGAGGTAGAACAGAGAATCAGCGATACAGAGGACAAACTTAGAGAATAACAAAGCAGAAAAAAAGAGGCAAAAGAGCACGATTTAAGAATTTGATAAATCAGTGACTCATTAAAAAGGAACAACATCACAGAGCGCCTGGGTGGCTCAGTCAGTGAAGTGGCTGACTTCTGCTCAGGTCATGATCTCACAGTCCGTGAGTTCGAGCCGTGGGTCGGGCTCTGTGCTGATAGCTCGGAGCCTGGAGCCTGCTTGTGTTTCTTTGTCTCCCTCTTTCTCTGCCCCTCCCGCATTTGCTCTCTGTCTCTCTCTGCCTTTCAAAAATGAATAAATGTTAAAAAAAAATTAAAAAAAAAAAAAAAAGGAACAACATCAGAATCATAGGGGTCCCAGAAGAGGAAGAGAGAGAAATAGGTGTAGAAGGGTTATGTGAGCAAATCATAGCAGAAAACTTTCCTAACCTGGGGAAAGACACAGACCTCAAAATCCAGGAAACACAGAGGACCCCCATTAGATTCAACAAAAACCAACCATCAACAAGGCATATCATAGTCAAATTCACAAAACGCTCAGGTAAGGAGAGAATCATGAAAGCAGCAAGGGAAAAAAAGTCCCTAACCTACAAGGGAAGACAGATCAGGTTTGCAGCAGACCTAACCACAGAAACTTGGAAGGCCAGAAAGGAGTGGCAGGAAATATTCAGTATGCTGAATCAGAAAAATATGCAGCCAAGAATTCTTTATCCAGCAAGACTGTCATTCAAAGTGTCATATACTAGGGGCACCTGGGTGGCGCAGTCAGTTAAGCGTCCGACTTCAGCCAGGTCACAATCTTGCGGTCCGTGAGTTCGAGCCCCGCGTCAGGCTCTGGGCTGATGGCTCGGAGCCTGGAGCCTGTTTCCGATTCTGTGTCTCCCTCTCTCTCTGCCCCTCCCCTGTTCATGCTCTGTCTCTCTCTGTCCCAAAAATAAATAAACGTTGAAAAAAAAAATTTAAAACAAAGTGGTATATACCAAAAGCAACAAAGATTAGAAAGGACCAGAGAACATCAAAAGAAACTCCAACTCTACAAGCATCATAATGGCAACAAATTCATATCTTTCAGTACTCAGTCTAAATGTCAATGGACTCAATGCTCCCATCAAAAGACGTAGGGTAACAGAATGGATAAGAAAACAAGATCAATCTATATGCTGTTTACTAGAGACCCACTTTAGACCTAAAGACACCTTCAGACTGAAAATGAGGGGATGGAGAACCATCTATTATGCTAATGGTCAACAAAAGAAAGCCAGAGTAGCCATAATTATATCAGGCAATCTAGACTTTAAAATAAAAACCATATTAAGAGATGCAGAAGGGCATTATATCATAATCAAGGGGTCTATCCACAAAGAAGACCTAACGACTGTAAACATTTATGCACCAAATGTGGAAACACCCAAATATATAACTCAATCACAAACATAAAGAAACTCATCTATAGTAATACCATAATAGTAGGAGACTTCAACACCCCACTCACAGCAATGGACAGATCATCTAATAAAAAAATCAACAAGGAAACAATGGCTTTGAATGACACACTGGACCAGATGGACTTAGTAGATATATTCGGAACATGTCATCCTAAAGCAGCAGAATATACATTCTTCTCCAGTGCACATGGAACATTCTCCAGAATAGACCATATACTGGGACACAAATCAGCCCTATGTAAGTACAAAAAGATCGAGATCATACCATGCATATTTTCAGGCCACAATGCTATGAAACTTGAAATCAACAAGAAAAAATTTGGAACGGTAACAAATACTTGGAGACTGAAGAACATTCTACTAAGGAATGAATGGGCTTAAAGAGGGAATTAAAAAGTATATGGAAGTCAATGAAAATGATAACACCACAACCCAAAACCTCTGGGACGCAGCAAAGGCAGTCATAAGAGGAAAGTATATAGCAATCCAGGCCTTCCTAAAGAAGGAAGAAAGATCTCAGATACACAACCTAGCTTTAGGCCTTAAGGAGCTGGAAAAAGAACAGCAAATAAAACCCAAAACCAGCAGAAGACAGGAAATAATAAAGATTAGAGCATAAATTAATGCTATTGAAACAAACAAACAAACAAACAAAAAAACCCAGTAGAACAGATCAATGAAACCAGAAGCTGGTTCTTTGAAAGAATTAACAAAATTAATAAGCCACTAACCAGTTTGATCAAAAAGAAAAAGGAAAGGACCCAAATAAATAAAATCAAGAATGAAAGAGGAGAGATCACAACCAACACAGCAGAAATAAAAACAATAATAAGAGAATATTATAAGCAATTATATGCCAATAAAATGGTAATCTGGAAGAAATGGACAAATTCCTAGAAACATACACACTACCAAAACAGAAACAGGAAGAAATAGAAAATTTGAACAGACCCATAACCAGTAAGGAAATCGAATTAGTAATCAAAAATCTGCCAAAAAACAAGAGTCCAGGGCCAGATGGCTTTCCAGGGCATTCTACCAAACATTTAAGGAAGAGTTAACACCTATTCTCTTGAAACTGTTCCAAAAAATAGAAATGGAAGGAAAACTTCCAAACTCTTTCTATGAAGCCAGCATTACCCTGATTCCAAAACCAGACAGAGACCCAACTAAAAAGGAAAACTATAGACTAATTTCCCTGATGAACATGGATACAAAAATCCTCAACAAGATATTAGCCAACTGGATCCAACAATACACTAAAAAAATTATTCACCACACCAAGTGGGATTTATACCTGGGCTGCAGTGCTGGTTCAATATCTGCAAAACAATTAATGTGATTCATCACATCAATAAAAGAAAGGACAAGAACCATACGATCCTCTCAATAGATGCAGAGAAAGCATTTGACAAAATACAGCATCCTTTCTTGATAAAAACCCTCAAGAAAGTAGGGATAGAAGGAGCATACCCCCAGATCATAAAAGCCATATATGAACAATCCAATGCTAATATCATCCTCAAAGGGGAAAAACTGACAGCTTTCCCCCTAAGGTCAGGAACAAGACAGGGATGCCCATTCTCACCACTGCTATTCAACATAGTATTGGAAGTCTTAGCCTCTGTAATCAGACAACATAAAGAAATAAAAGGCATCCAAATCAGACAGGAGGAGGTCAAACTTTCACTCTGCGCAGATGACATGATAGTCTATATGGAAAACCCAAAAGATTTCACCAAAAAACTGCTAGAATTGATTCATGAATTCAGCAAAGTTGCAGAATATAAATCAACGCACAGAAATCAGTTGCATTCCTATACACCAATAATGAAGCAACAGAAAGTGAAATCAAGGAATTGATCCCATTTACAGTTGCACAAAAAACCATAAAAGACCTAGGAATAAATTGAATCAAAGAGGTGAAAAATCTATACACTGAAAACTATAGAAATCTTATGAAAGAAATTGAAGAAGACACACACACACACACACACACACACACACACACACACACAAAGATTCCATGCTCCTGGATAGAAAGAACAAATATTGTTAAAATGTTGATACTACCCAAAGCAATCTACATTTTCAATGCAATCCCTATCAAACTAACACCAGCATTCTTCACAGAGCTAGAATAAATAATCCTAAAATTTGTATGAAACCAGAAAAGACCCCGAATAGCCAAAGCAATCTTGAAAAAGAATACAAAAGCAGGAGGCATCACAATCCTTGACTTTAAGCTATACTACAAAGCTGTAATCATTAAGACAGTATGGTACTGACATAAGAACAGACACTGATCAATGGAACAGAATAGAGAACACACAAATGGACACACAAACTTATGGCCAACGAATCTTTGACAAAACAGGAAAGAATATCCAATGGAATAAAGAGAGTGTTTTCAGCAAGTGGTGCTGGGAAAACTGGACAGCGACATGCAGAAGAATGAACCTGGACCACTTTCTTACACCATACACAAAAATAAACTCAAACTGGATGAAAAACCTCAATGTAAGACAAGAAGCCATCAAAATCGTCTAGAAGAAAGCAGGCAAAAACCTCTTTGATCTTGCCTGCAGCAATGTCTTACTCAACATGTCTCCAGAGGAAAGGGAAACAAAAACAAAAATGAATTACTGGGACCTCATCAAAATAAAAAGCTTTTGCACAGCGAAGGAAACAATCAGCAAAACTAAAAGGCAACCGACAGAATGGGAGAAGATATTTGCAAATGACACATCAGATAAAGGGTTAGTATCCAAAGTCTAGAAAGAACTTCTCAAACTCAACACCCAAAAAACAAATAATCCAGTGAAGAAATGGGCAAAAGACATGAATAGACACTTCTCCAAGGAAGATACCCAGATGGTCAACTGACACATGAAAAAATGCTCAACATCCCTCATCATCAGGGAAATACAAATCAAAACCACAATGCAATACCACCTTATACCTGTCAGAATAGCTAACACTAACACCTCAGGCAACAACAGCTGTTGGCGAGGATGCAGAGAAAGAGGATCTCTTTTGCATTGTTGGTGGGAATGCAAGCTGGTACAGTCGCTCTGAAAAACAGTATGGAGGTTCCTCAAAAAACTAAAAATAGAAGTAGCCTATGACCCAGCAATTGCACTACTAGGCATTTATCCACGGGATACAGGTGTGCTGTTTCAAAGGGACACATGCATCCCACGTGTATAGCAGCACTGTCAACAATAGCCAAAGTATGGAAAGAACCCAAATGTCCATCGATGGATGCATGGATAAAGAAGATGTGGTATATATACACAATGGAGTATTACCCAGCAATCAAAAAGAATGAAATCTTGCCATTTGCAACTATGTGGATGGAACTGGAAGGTGTTATGCTAAGTGAAATTAGTCAGTCAGAGAAAGACAAAAATCATAAGACTTCACTTCTATGAGGACTTTAAGAGACAAAACAGATGAACATAAGGGAAGGGAAACAAAAATAATATAAAAACAAGCAGGGGGACAAAACAGAAGAGACTCTAAATATGGAGAACAAACTGAGGGTTGCTGGAAGGGTTGTGGGGGGGGATGGGCTAAATGGGTAAGCGGCTTTACGGAATCTACTTCTGAAATCATTGTTTCACTATATGCTAACTAATTTGGATGTATTAGTTTAAAAAATAAAATTAAAAAAATTTTCAATGGCAAAAAAATATATATATTAAAACATGGCAGATCCCCAATAGCATAGAGACTCAAGCACTTGCATTTTAAAAATCATGTTCATCAGCTTTAATTTATAAAGCAAAGCTTTCAAACTGAGAATTAATTGATTCTCTTACTCTTCCTTTTCACTGTTCATTAAAAAAAAATAGGTGTGGTACTCTCTCACTTATTTTTTTCCTCTCACCCATTTTTATTAACATTATTTAACATTCGTTGAACAACTCACGTATATACTAGTCCCTGTTAGGGATATAGAATTGGTCTTCTGTTTTACATTGTCTTGCAAAGGCACCTTCTGAAACATGATTTGCTACTGTAATGCACAAATGGAACATGATTGTACCCTTTGTTTCACCTTAAGCCAAAAGCAGCTCAAGTTAAATGCCAAGCTTCCCTGAGTTACAAATTTAGAATCTCTCTGAGGTGCTTGTTCACATGGTGCATTAGCCTACTGCACTGGTTGATTAGCAATGCTCTCTCAGAGTGGTATATTGACTTCCATGTGCGCTTATCATTTATCATACTTATGTTCATTTTATTCTTATCCCAATAATGACAGCTTTCATGTAAAATGAAAGGAGAAAATAAGATTAATACCTTCTTAGGACACCTTTCACACCATGCACAAATACGCAGGCTTCTGAATCAAACACATCTTCTCTGAATTTGTATTTTTGTATCATTATTATTATTATTATTACTCTCATTCAAACATGATCTGAAGATAACCATTTGTCATTTCTTCAGGAATGGTCGAGCAATAAAAGTGGCAGAGGAGTATAGAAAGCAAGAGAAAGGGGATAGAGAGGTTATATGATGTGCATGTTCAGTAAGGAGAAAAGCAATGACAACGGAAAATCAGACCAGTCGTCTGAGACAATACTCATTTTTAAACTTAATCATTTGAGAGTTTATTGAAGACATGTATTCAGCTTTGGAGCAATTTTGAAAGTCTGTGTTGGTGTTGATATCCAAGAGCTGCAGCAAGTTTGAATGAATTCCAACAACTGTAAACTTTTTTTTATAGGTACTTCTATCAGTTCAGAATTAACAGGATAAATGACAGCTGATTAATGCACCCTATCCTCTAGAAAAATTTAAAATTAAAAATATCCCTACTCCTGGAACTGCAAAGATACCTTTGCATGTTCTGTCACTTTATGACATTTTGTCTTTTTTGCTATTGGGCATGAAATGGTTAAAGAGGGAAAAAATTGAGTAGTTGCAGCAAGTGGGGTCAAGAAGTAAGTGGATTTTTACTGATGTTGTACAGGAATGTCATAGTGTTTATATTTACAGTCAATGAAGGGTGCCTTTCCAAATGGAACTTCCTCAGGAAGTGATCTTTTCCGTGGAAGGTTGCAGAACAAATCTCTCACTCTGTCTCAGTATGGCACAGAATGGTCAGTTTAGACACAGAGCTGCTGAGCAAGCAAAACTCCCATAGGAATAATAGGACAAAGGCTGCTGCTTAAAATTAATCTGAGGCCATTGCATTCTCAGTGATTAGACTTGTTTGCAAATAGCAATGCAGAGCATGAAACAAGGACATGACCAAACAAAACACAGATGACCTAGTGAATTGCGTGGGAGACAGGCACGTCAGCATCACCAGAAAACTGAGGAACTGACCAGAAATATATAGAAGGGCTCTTCCTAGTTCCTTAGAGAGGAGCACTAAAAATGGGTATCAGAAGCCTAGTGTATTACTTTGAGAATTGTATATGTTTATGTTTAACTTAAGTCCCAGTCTATGCCTGCAATTCTCATTCCCGAATGTGTGGGCCAACATTTTAACTTTCTCTGGTTGTGTTCCTAACGCCCTTTATTTGGAACAGGGCTTCTTAACCTCAGCACTATTGACATTTTGGACCAGACAATTCTTTATTGTGGGTGGAATGCCCTCTACGATGTAGGATGTCTAGCAGCATTCCAGACTGCTACCCATTTTATGCCAGTACCAGCCCCACGGTGGGGACAATAATAATGTCTCCAGACATTGACAAATGTTCTGGGGCAGGAGTGATGTGGAGACAAAATTGCTCCCTTTGAGAATCACTGACTTGGAGAGATATATAAACCTTATACTAAAGTCAAGGTTCTGGCTAACAGATTTAAAAATTGTCTAGTAGAATTATGGATTGGAGTCTTGGCCAGGTTTATTTCTGACTGGATATGCTCCATGTAAAAGGCAGGGACTGATTTTGCTGGAAGAATTTTTTGCTCTGAAGGAGTTCTTTTTGCCTCCATGGAAAGACTAACCTACAAAATGCAAGGAGCTAAGGAACTGATTCAAGGATTTCCAGATGTCTTTAGAGCTGGGCTCAATATCAGCATTCCACCTCTTATTGGAAGAAGGCAAAAGGTTTTCTGATTTGGTTTTGGTTTGTTTTGGAGTTTTTGGGTTGTTTTTTTTTTTTTTTTTTTTTTTTTTTTTTTTGAGCCTCTTCTTTTACTGTCAGTAAAGTACAAAGCCAATGGAAATAAACTGTTTCAACTACTTACCTATTAAAGGAGCACTTTAAAAGCTCATTCACTACCTAAGCATATTCATTTGGATATCTTTAGTCATCCATGGTCATATATGATTTTATTATCCCTCAATATGGATAACAACAAATATTGAAAAAAAATATCTCCAAAGGAATTTGTCATTTCAGGAAAAAGAGTTTATTAAATTAGTAGCTGATATATCAGCACTTTGGAGGGTGGAAATGATGTCTGATACTAACTTCAGCCACTAACACTCACCATTTTTCAGCTCAGCCGAGTAACCAGGTGTGCAGGTGTTTACCCAAATTATTTAAAACTCTTGATTTCTGAACATTAAGGAGGTCTTGTTCAAAACAGGTGGTCTCATCATTAGTGGGACTTGTCGTTTGGTCAGTACTGCTAATTAACAAATATTCACTTTTGACCCTCAATTTTTTTTTCTGATTGTGAAGATCAGAAAAAAAGCTGTTTTATAAATATATTTTATTGGCCAAATGAAGAGTTGACTGACAGAGTACACACATTTTATGCATTTATAATTCCTTGAGGGATTATAGCAGTTTATGCAAGAATGTACATAATGTATATAATCTCAGAGGAAAGTCATGTATATTCACTTGGGGAGAGGTAAGGAAGGGATTAGCAGAGGGTAAGGTGAAGGCAAGTAATGGGTTTGGGGAACACCAGGAAGTTGATGATTGGCGCATTGGAGAGATCGTGTATGAGTGTGTTTGAGGTCTACAGTTGGTAAGTATTCCGTTTGTTGCATCTGCCTATAACTTCAGAGATGGATCAAGATGCCTCCATAGCACTTTCTTCAACAACATTAGTGAGTTGTCAAGGAAGATTAAAATATGTAGGTCTATATTCTGGTCAATTCATTAATCACTCAGAATAAGATTTTTCTGCTACTATCTATAGTAACTTTTCTATAAAATTAGATAATGTTAAATTTCTGGACCTGAAAGCTGAACTTTTGTTGTAAATACATCTTTATGTAGACTCTGCACTATTCACTGAAATTAAATGGCACTTTTTTTTTGCTTTGTAGCTGAAAGTCCTCATATTTTCCTCATGCTCAAAAATCATAGCATTAAAATACCCAGTGTTAGTGCAATAAGATTATTTCATATACAGAAATACAGAAATACCATACAGATTATTAAGTATAATTCAGTACAATAATTTTAACAGAACTGGTTAGTTTATCGATTGATAAAAATATTAATAATGTAAACAGATGGGGGTGTTTCAATTCTAATATTCCATAGTCTAAGATTACCAACTGAGAAAATAATTATTCCCCTAAAAAATGGCTTGTGCTCACATTGCATAATTCTGCTGTTCTCCATTGTCTTCAATATTGGCCACCGCCAGAGGCAAGTGTTAGACAAGACAGACAAATGGTCTGATCTAGAATGGCAAATTCTATGTTTCCTTAATACGGTCTCCTGGAATGACAGCAGTTATGTATTTTTAAGTCTGCTCTTCCATTATGGCGATAAATGGTTATTTAAATACAGTCAGGTTCAAATTATACTAGTGGAAAATGCAGTAGGGAAAAGTATCAAAGACAAAGAACTTTTAAATAAATCTCATCTCTCCTCCCACCATATGAGTTAATTTCTATGCCAGATGGCAGATGTTTATGCTGGTACTTAAAAGAAGTAAAAATTAAATGGATCTCAAAACTTAATTGTTTTTAGTTTAGAAATGTTCTCAAATAAAGGGAGGTTGGTAGAAATTTTACTTAAAATGATCCCCCAATCTCAGGATCTTAGTACATAATTGTAATTTGGAAAAAACTGGGTAGCTTTCAAGTAATTGATTATTTTTTCAGTCCATTATTGAATTTTGCTATTATTTTTCAGGTAATTTTAAAAAATGCAACCAGTTATTTTTTTCTAGAAGTGATTGCTAAAAATCTTCAAAGGACTATATTTAAATGTATAGTGATTCAATTAGCTCTTTAAAATCGAGCCATAAATGAGGTTTTTAGACACTCTCAATCATCATCTGTCAGTCTAAGTCACAAAGTTACCTATCCAAGGCTATTTTATTTTGATGTGGATTAACACAACACAAATAACAGAGAGTCTTCCTGAAACAAGTAATTGCTACATGATTAAGTCCTGTTTACCCAGACAGAACTGATCAGCTTAACAACAAGAAGGCTTTTCTTTTCTCAAAAGGTTAGTATTATGGAGAAAAATTATGTTATTATAACATCGACATTTATTGCTCAAAATAGCAAACTTAACCTAAGTGTTATATAGAGATTTTCTTTCCTTTTCTGCAAATACATTGACCCTATCAGAAATAAACACTGCCTTCTTAATCTAAAATGCAGAATAAAATTTATGGCAGATATTTCTGGAAATCTCAACTGAAGGACAGCTATAAGCTCAAATAACTCTAGTAATCACTTGATTTTTTTGTGTTCAGTAAACTCCCCCAAACATTTCCTTTTGTACTAGAATAATGGCCATTTTGTATTTGGCCAAAACAAACAAACAAACAAACAAACAAACAAACAAAAATGACCAAAAAATAGTATTTTGATTAGTAAATTATAATGAAACTTTCTGTAATATTCTTGAATATCTGTATTCTGAACAATCAATTAAGCAAGTCTCAATTGAGCCCCAAAGTTAAGTTTACTGTTTTACTCTGTACAATAATATGATTTCTGTGTAAGCAGAAATATAAAACAACTTTTTTCTTCCATTTTTTATAATGTGTGTGTGTGTGTGTGTGTGGCCACAAAGAAGCTTTTAGAAAAAAAATAGTTTCATCATCCAAGGCTAAGTTTAAGCTTTGTTTTCAGTTATTTATAAAGCCTAAAAGAAATTCCTGTTGATTTTATTTGAGGCAGAGTTACGGATTGCATAATTGATGAAGGTAGCCTGGTCTGAGGATCTGTGTGGTGCTGACTTCTCAAATGTGCAGCACCTCTTTACAAGGAAGACTTCAACTCCAACCAATTTTGCCCATATTTTACTTGGGAGCTGGCATTCTTAACAGAGTCCTCTTCAGTCTTCAACATGTAGGACACAAACCCTCTTGCAAGGGTCCGGTCTAGCTGCTTTCTCAGATTATCATAGACCTACTAGGGGACAACAGGTGAATCCATGAAATTCTAGAATGGCACCTATGGAAAAGAACATTATGCATTTATGTAAAAGAGGCTGCTAGTGAAGGTGCAGTGACAAAGATACTCCAAAATACAATCACTCAAAAAGAAAATAGAACTTTATTTCTTTCACATGTAACAGTGCAGCGATAGGGGACAAGTTTCTAACACATAAAAAGCTTTACTTTATCTAGATTCCTTCTGCCTCATTTTCTAGCATTCCCTAAGTGTTGCTCATCTCACATGAGTGAAGATGGCTCACCACCACCCCTGAAAAGATGAAAGAGATAGAAGGTACCAGTTTCATTGTTGAAGAAATGAGCTAGACATTGAACATATTATCTATCTGCTAGCCAGATGGAGAAATGTAGTCCCTAACAAGACAGCCGTGTGCCCTGCTAAAACTGGAGGATGGGGATAGGCATTGTGTTCCTACAGGAAAGAAGAAGTGAGTAGATATTAGGGGGCAATTAACAATCTGTACTTAAGCATTTAATAGATAGCTTATAATATAATGCTTTTGATTAATTTATCTTCCAACATATTTTTCCTGAGTGCCTACTTTGTATACAGCACTTCACTAGGGCCCGCAAGGGATTTTAAATATATACCAATTTTTACTCAAAAGGAAGGTCTGATATTTTTAGGGAAATCAGCTATATACACAAATTCCATCAATAATAATATGAATTATAATGCTGCTGATAACGGAACATATGAAGGATGCTAAATGAGTGGCGTGGAAGATGTGTGCTATTCGTATTCAGTGTTCATTTCCTGCTGGAAGACGGAATGAGAGGCATTAGCTGGCTCATGGGTGCCCACTCTTGTTTTGCACTTTTCACCCAATAACAAGGGCCCAATACAAATAAGGGCATTTCATACCATGAGACCCATAATTTCTATCTTTAAAAATTATATGTATCTATGTATAAATTTATGTGTATCCATATCTGTATATAAATTAACAAAGAGCCTGCTATTTTTCTAAATTCTGACGTAGATGTTATGCCTATACTCACCTTTTAGTTAAACAGCATCCGTTCGTATTGTTAGTGAGGTTGAATCAATCAACTGCATTCTCTAATGATGGAAGCAGATGGAAATAGAATGAGCTTCTGAATCTTCCTCAAGGGCATTGTAGAGGATGCTGCACCCTTGACTGAAAATTGCTCAATTTTGCAATAGAGTTGGCCAATGTAGACATAGTCTTATATTTTCACTAATTTTGAATTAATACTCTAGAAACCAGCAGCTGACAATGAGCCTGAACAGTTGGTTTCACACCTGAGGCCTCTTTTAAAAGACCATTCTCATCACAGTCAAACAACAGGAGGATATATTAGAGGGGAAATTAGCGCATTTTCTCTAAGACTACTTAAGTAGAGTTTCTCTTGAACTAATTAAGATTCGATTCTATTTCGGAAACTAATGTCTAAAGCAGACATTCTGTTTGGGAGTTATTAATAAACGAAAGCAGGAGGTTCCAGAACACTCGAAATGGTACATTTTTGCCTGGTGGATGTTCAATAAAAGCGCTTGTTGGAAACAATTAAGTAGAGAATGGCATTTTAAACGTATTAGCAAATGTTCAAGATGAATGATTATGGTATATAAAATTATTAATGGGAACTAAGAACTTTGAAAAAGTAGAATGAGTGACACTCTTGACTATTGAAAACATCCCTGATGCTCTCCACATTAAGCTTGTAGACTCTTAGAATTTTTAGATGTGTGGAGGGAACAAAGGACAGCAACCTGACTTTTTATTTTTTTTTCCAGACTATATTGGCTATAATATGAATTCTGTTTCCAATTTGAAAGGAAAAATATTTAAATATACGTATGAAATTTACATACTGGATGTGATGATTCATGCAGCCCAATTCAAAAAGATCAGCTGGTCTAAACCAGAAAATGCTAATGTAGCATGGAGGAAAATATTTTTGCCTGGCAACTTCAATAAGTGCTCACAAGTTGTCTGAGTTGCACTCTGCATTTTCATATAATAAATTGCTACACGTGTAAGTACTGGGCCAGAAAGCACTGTCTTGCCTTTCGCACAATGCATCTTTCACGGAGACCTGAAGGTGGATGTTACATTTACCTTCCAGTGATAACCATGCTACGTGAGGTTAGTGACTGCCAAAGCCCTTAGATTTGTATTTCACATCATATGACAACCCTCATTTTTTTTTCAAATAAAAGAAACTTCTGTGGTGTTTCCTGTCATTTTATTTTAATAGCAGAAATAGGCATTCACGAAAGCCATCTGCCACCCACTATGAAGTCTCAGGGTCAGACTGCCTTTTACAAGTTGCATGGAACTGAGATTATCAGGGGACAGGAATGATAGTTATCAGTGCTACAAAATTGTGGGAAATGTTAAATTCTTAGAAAAAAGGGAGGAAACATCAAAATGCTCAATTTTCAAGATTTTAGGGCAGGCATGTTTTTTAGTGCCTGATACAAAAGAGGGGGTGTGTCAAGAGAAAGAAAAATAAAGAGTTCGTTATTGGACTCCTTTATCTTTGTTACCAGTTTCCATCCAGAGGAAAAATTTGTCTAATTGGGATTCTTGTAGTTTTCTGAGGCGGCTCATTCTGTTCCATGCTGATACAAACAATATCCTCCGCTGTAGCCATTTTAGACGACTCATTTTTCTTTCGTTCAAACGGTTCATGTCTAATGACCTCAAACTAGAAATTTTTTCTTCTTCACTGTGGTATCAAAACCGTTCTTAAACCAAGGTTGATGAATTTAAGACTAGATGACAAAAGTAAGCTGTACCAATTTCTTTGTCATGGCAAAGTTTCAATAATAACCTTCTCTTTATGCAAAACTGTTCTGTCAAAGTCCAATTACATACAGTAGAATCCTTCACTTTTCATCAGAATCATTATGCTTGACCTAGACAGCTGTTTAAAAAAATTCAGGGTTCTGTGAGAGGAATAGTAGTACAAAAACCTCAAACCATTCACAAATCCATTCCTTCTTTTCCCAGGGCACAAAAATACACTACCTACTGCCGGGTTCAGTATGGCCATGTGCCTATTTGCCAATAACTATGCGCAGAAAATGCAAATGGTATGTGTGTGTGCGTGCGTGTGTGTGTTTAAATATAATTACTGTACTAATCAGCTTATTATACAAATTAATAATTCTTGAATAATCAAGCAATTGAGTCTTTAAATAAGTACAGATATTTCCATAAAATAAATGTTCATTTTTACCTCCAGAGAAACTTCAATACTTAAAAAAAGAATAAGAAAAGTAAGACCTATAAGTTATGTCTTAACTGAGAAACAACATGCAAGCCAGAGAATATGAACGACAGGCCTAAAGCGAAAAGGCTGAAGGGGTGGGAGATGTAAAATTTTGGGGAACATAGCCCATCACACTTTCTGTACTAATAGCCCCAATCCATTTAAATGTTAACTAGTTAAATTTAGACCTTAAAATACAGGATGTGAGCAGAGTTGAATCTGGTTGGTCACACATTCCCATAAGATGTATGCCCTTCAGAATAAAGTGAATTAGAGAAATGGTTTCATATTCTTCACCTTGTGTTTCGTAAATGTTTTGAATTCAAAGGGATTCTATTTAAGAACAAGCCCCTACTGGTCTGTGGAGCGATTCTTCCCTGTCCGAGCACACACCATACCACCCCCCTTCAGGTGGCCACTATCCATATTGAAGTCAATAAAGGAAACTTACAGTCTCACATCTAGGATGCATCTGGAAAACGGGCTGCTCATACACACCATTCTTTGCCGAGAGGCAGTCTTGGTACAGAGTACGGTATTTCTAGTTTGCTGTTCCAAGTCTGTAGAACACACAGCCCTGCTGGTGTCAGGTAAACATGTGCACAGGGGGAAATGAGGCAAGGGTTCTTAGAAAGCAGGCAGATTGGAAAGCAAAAGGACTTTCTCTTTGAGAATTCCCTTCTCTTTATTTGTAGAGGTTATCCAACAATTTATTGAATTGCAACACATTACACCCGAGAGGACTACAAAGCTGTAGGATATAGAGGGGCCCCAAGATGGAAGGCTGCTCGGTGTCACAGTCACTACATAAAGCCTTGTACTGACTCAGGAACACGGGACTGACTGTCATTTGAGCAGAAATGCGTACCTATTAGGTTCAGGTTCTAAACTGTTGAAATTATGTGTCAGGGTAATGCCCGTGAGTGCCTGTGAGTAGGAAGCCAGGGCATACAAACTCCATGGCTCAGGAAGGAACCTTACTCTACACGTAATTCCAACAACTGGTAGCTTGTTGGTGGGCATGACACTTGCCCTGAAGCAAAATACACACAGCCCTTGCTTAATTATTATCATAGACTCTTGGATTTAAATTTTTAATCATACTACGATCTGAAGCCAAATCACTCTGGGGCAAAAGAAATCATTTACCAGAGAAAGTACCCATTTTACCAAAGAGGGAAAAAAACCTTTTCTCTAGAGGCTACCAGTCAGGAAAAAAAAACAAAACAGGAAAATATTAATCATGAAAGCTTTTCTTGTTTATGGCATTCGATAGATTAAAGTAGGAAGAATAGTGTGATGCGAGAAATGTTACTTTGCATTTCTACCGCATTAAGTGTTTCATGATAACCACTATCGAGCATTCACTAGGTGCCAGGCTGCATGAGAAGTATTTTTACACAGATTCTTTTACATAATTCTCATGACCTATAAAGTAAATAGTATTTTTATACCCACTTTACAGATGAAACTTGTAAGTCACAGTCACATAGTCAGTAAGCCATGAAACTGGCATTTGAACCCAGGACAATTCATTGAAATAACTTATCATCCCCTTAGCTTCGGTTGTCTCCAAAGCAACCCCACTTTATTTTCCTTGTTTTTTTTTTCTATTACTTTATCACTTCTATTTTGCTTTACTGTTAGTTAATTTGTGTAACATTCACTTCATCCACTTATTGTGTATCTTCCTCTGCATCTTCTCATAAATTTTCTCCACCATGCAAGTAGGTTAAATATATGATTTAAGGGTTGCTTGGAAAGCTTCTTGCTTTATACTATCTCCTTTAATGGCCTGCTATGGAACCTAGAAATTTACCTTTTAAGAACAGTTACCTGTTAAGAATAGTTTGTTAATGGGGCGCCTGGGCGGCTCAGTCGGTTAAGCGTCCGACTTCAGCTCAGGTCACGATCTCACGGTCCGTGAGTTTGAGCCCCACGTCGGGCTCTGGGCCGATGGCTCAGAGCCTGGAGCCTGCTTCCGATTCTGTGTCTCCCTCTCTCTCTGCCCTTCCCCCGTTCATGCTGTGTCTCTCTCTGTCTCAAAAATAAATAAACATTAAAAAAAATAAATAAATAAAATAAATAAATTCGTTAAAAAAAGAATAGTTTGTTAAAGTTCAGGTACGGCATCACCAGACATCTGTTAAAACACAAAAACCCCTCTGAGTGTTCATTCACTCACTTCATCACCCACTCCATAAACAACTTATTTGAAAAACAAACAAAAAAACCCAAGCCATTGCAATTTAATCGGAATTTAAATGTGAAATCATTTACCAAAGATGGAGTATAAAGAATGGGTTAAAAGTGAATAGGGTGGAGGCGATTAACAACAAAAACAACACCCAGAGCATGAGCTATTTCTCCAAAGAAGGTTACCCTGAACCCACTGCCATCCTAGGAAGTATTAGGCAGCCTCAAACAGTGAGGGAAGTCACACTAAAGAAGAGATGCCTGGGCGGAACAGAGACCACTTAAGGTTGGGAGCAGAGCTCTCACAAGGAAGGTGGGAGTAGGTAAGAGAAAATGTTTAGTAGTTTTTCATTTTGTCTAGGCCTACTTAAGTTCTTGGCAGCCCATATCACCTTGTCCTGCATGAACTCTACCTCTCTAACTGACCATATGGCTCCTCGAGTTCTCTCAATTTCTCATTCTGTCAGGAGAAAATGTCCATGCCATGCTTTTTGACTCACAGTTTCATTGAATGATAATGATAGCTCAAGTAGACATTTAGTTTTTCATCCAAACCGTTGTAAGGGGACACTACAAGAAACCACGGCTATCCTAGGCAACCCAGACATGTGTCTTCCTATTATAACCTTTATTGAGAATACACTGTAGCAAGCACTATACTAGATTCCTTACATGGACTGTCTCAATTAATCTCCACATCAACCCTAGATATGAAGTGTCCTCTATCATCTTCCTGAAACTACTGAGGAAACTGAAACATAGAAGGATTGTATAACATTTCCAATCCATTTAGCTCTATTTCCATAATACAAGTGGGTAAAAAATGTGATATTCAGATCCATAAGGTATGCCTCTTCCATAGCCCATGTCAATCCTCGTTGCTGTTTGAGATTGTTGAAGCAAAGCCACTATAGAGACCTTCCCCATAAAGACAGACATGACCCAAGGCCATATTTGAAGTAAATTTCCACTGGGCTTTACATGTACCATCAAGGTCATGAGGGCAAAAGATGTAGTTGAGAAGCTGAGTTCCAGAATTCTTTGAGATATTCTAGCAGAAACCTGAAGCACATCCTGAATCAGATAAGATTCTCTACCTTGATCTGACCCTTGATCTGACATTTCCTTCCCACCTCTTCATTCCTGACCTTGGTTGAATCAAAAAATAAAAGTTGGCCGTACGTACTATTGTTGAATTAACCTCAAGTAATAAACATTAGACAGAAACGTTTTTGATCTCATTTTCTTTTTCCTTTACTATACTATGCCACATTAGAGAGCCCCATGCAACAGGTAATTCAGACATCCCAAAACTCATGGGATGAGTAAGAAGTTTCTTAGATGTTGGTGTTCTCATCCCCATGCTTCTTTGGGTTTAAAATTCCAAGAGGTGGGGAATCTTCTGGAGTTTACTATTCATAATTTGAGAGGGAAGCGAATGAAAGAGAAGTTAACTGATTAATTTTGGAAAAACAAATAATGCCCTATTGTCATAAAGCTTTAATAGACTTTTGCAGTTTTAAGCGTTTTATAATTTGATAACAATATGTAAGCCAGAGTTGTCCCTAAAGCTCAGTAGTGCTCCAGGTATAAAATGCTGTCCCAAATTGCCTGGACCTGTTTGGATTTCTGTTAGAATTCCCAGCTTTCTCACTCTAGCTCAGCAGGATAGGTCATATAGCTTCCCTAACAAGCCACTACTTACCACTGAACATGGAGACTTCGAGATGTACTTAACCTTGATGGAGGGAAACCTTGTATCTAATAAAGAGGAATAAAAATCCCGAATTACTGCAAAGCACTGCAGCGGGCAAGCTGCAATTCCAGTCATATGAAACCTCTGTTTACAGTAAAATGATGATATGAATCACAATGACTCTCATATAAGGACTCAACTGCCTACCTAGTCATATTCCATATATTTATAATATATAATTTCATTTTCATACAAGCTTATTATACATATTAAAGCAATACTTTTCCTTGTACAGCCAAGATTCATTGATAAAACAATGAAGTGAACTAACACCCTTCCTAAATAAAGTTTCACCAATAGCACCGTATGTTAATGGACCTATTTCATTGTTAATGTGACTGACTGCTTATTGATTCTTGCAGGAATCCAGCAAGGGCTTCAGAGTACAATTTAGTTTGGAGAGCTCTGGGTCCAACATCTATGCTCAATTACAACTTTCAGAAGAGGAGATCAATAAAATTTAAATTGCTTATGGTAATCACAACTTCAAATCATTGCGATCAGCATAAGCAATCTGCTGACCCCAGCCAAGCTCCTAAATTGAAACTTGTAATGAGTGGTCATTTAGTTTGGGTCCATTCATATTATTTTGGAGGCAGGTGATGAACAATTAAAGATCAGCCAGCACCTTCTCTGCACAACATTCCCATCTTTATTCCCAAAGTATTAATATGCAGTAACCCTCGGGTTCACGCTTTTGCACTGCTTTAATGGGTATTCTGTATGAATAAGCAATTATATTTTCTATTAAACAATTTCAGTGTAATTGAATTAGCAGTTATAATATTGCTAGGGCAAGCAAAAGCTTTCCTAGGGAAAAATTAAGTGATATTGGGTAGTGCAAATTAATTTATAGAACTGAAAAATGTAACCAATTAAATAGAATTGCCTTTGCTCCCCCCCCTCCTCCAAAATACAATTAAGCAGCACATTGTTTCAAAGAATATGTTTCAGAGCAATTTGTTTTCAATCATAATAGCTGTTTTTCATTCATTATGAAAAGCTGTCTATTATAATGAAAATTTCATAGGCAGTTTTCCTTGACAAAGCAGGTTGCAAGTTTAAACAAAGATAGCCTGCAGATTACTTCCTTGATAAGGAGTCACCTTAGAATTACATTTTAATAAATCATTGAAAATAAATCTTCTGCATTACAGCACGAAGGTTTAGAGAAAGAAAAAGCAAATAGAGAGAAACTAATCAATGAAAATCTCCTGCTGCCAATATAATAACAGATGGACAAATGCGAATATATAAACTGTATTACACTCACACACACAGCCAAAAAGAAAAATGTAAGATAAATATCACGGAAGTCAACTGTCACAAATGAGACTTGAGTAATAACCCCATCTTTACTATTCATCATCTACTGTGCCTCCTCCAAGCACTTTGCTGAATAATAAACTAGGGTATTTAGGGCACATTTTTTGCAACCTAATAAGGTGGCCATCTTTAGATTACTACTACTAAGGTTCAAAGCATCTTACCAAGTTTTTCAAAACAAAGTAAAATGTAAACATATACATCTATGTAATGCATATACATAATACATACAACATATGATATGTACATATGTATTTGAAGGGAATTTAAAACTATAGCTGGAATCATTGTAAATATTTAATAAGTATACATTAGTTAAGAATTTTGTAGTAAAACTATTTAGTAATACCAATGTCATTTCTTTTATTCATGCTCAGCTCTGAAAAGACCGGCACAGAAGCCATAAGTCTCTCAACATGAATTCCATAAAAAGAATGGTTTAGATTCTTTAGAATTCTTTGGATTCTTTGGCTAGAACTTACAAGATTTTTATGCAGGGAATGACAAGTCAGGTCTTTAACTTGGGTGAAGTGAAGACTGACTGGAGGGCAGAGCGGACCAGAGGGAGGTAGGGCTTTAGTGACTCCTGCATTAGTCCAGGTTAGAAGGTGGGCATTTGAATTAAGGAACAAGTGGAGAAGGAAATGAATGCCATCAGTTTTCGGAAGCTGAACTGACAGAATTTCACATTTGATTGGCTGTGGAGAGGGAGAGGACTTGAGAATAGCTTGAGGTTTCCATTTTGGAAAACGTGGAAGGCTAATAATGCTATTTATGAGTTAGAGAACGTAGATGAAGAAGTATGTAGGGGAGGTGATAAAGTTCATGTGTTAATTAAGAGTATTTCCAAAATACTGAGTTAGATTAATGTTCTTTCTGGGCCCTTTGCCTCTAGTGAGGTAGTGGTGATTGAAAATGGCATTTATTGCAGAAATAGCTACCGATGTTCCTTAGGTAAGTTTATCTTTGCATATTCCCATTTATTTTTTATTTAGTATGTAGGTTAGGCCCATTGTCTGAGAGGGTATGGCTTCTGCACCTGAATAGAATTTTTTTTTTTTTTGCAACTGACTGAAATAGCTATCTTTGGGTTAGTACCAAGGCTTAAAGGCATACTAATAATTTTCTCAAAAAAGATGGAAAATATAAGTATATTTTTAAATTCAGCCTCTGAATCTGATAAACATAGTGAATAGTGGTTTGAGGCTGCAAAAATTTTATCTAACATTCAGAAAATATTTGTCAAAAATTTATATTCATTTATTTTTAATTATTATTTTTTATTTCATTTTCTTTAGAGAGAGTGAGTGCAGGTAGGGGAGAGGGGGAGAGGGAGAGAGAGAGAGAAAGGGAGAGAGAGAATCTCAAGCAGACTCCATGGTCAGCATGGAGCCTGAAGCAGGGCTTGATCCCACAATGCTGGGGTAAAAAACTGAGCCAAAATCAAGAGTCGGAGGCTCAACCAACTGAGCCACCCAGGCACCCGTATATTCACTTAAAAGATGTAGAAATCAAAATTCTCTAATTGGGGAAAATTAGTAATGCCAAGTGTTTCCACAGTTCGTAAACAAAAAAAAAAAATTTAACAAATGGTAGTTATTTTTTATTTTATTTTGTTTTATTTTAATTTTTTTTAATTTTTAAAGTTTTTAAAATTTATTTATTTTGAGAGAAGGAG
This sequence comes from Puma concolor, assembly GCF_028749965.1. NCBI lineage: Eukaryota > Metazoa > Chordata > Mammalia > Carnivora > Felidae > Puma > Puma concolor. The sequence continues at coordinate 93,118,233 of NC_141673.1, forward strand.
AGAGAAAAGTGCACGCATGCAAATGGGGAAGGGGCAGAGAGAGAGGGAGAAAGAAAATCCCAAGCAGTCTCCACTCTCTCAGCACAGAGACCGACGTGGGGCTGGATCCCACAACCCTGGGATCATGACCTGAGCCTAAATCAAGAGTTGGATGATCAATTGACTGAGGCACCCCAGTAGTTTTTTTTTTTTTTTTTTAAATATGAAGACATTCTGGAGCCTGGCACAATATTTGGCATATAACAGAAACTCAATAAATGTGAAATAAATCTGTTTATATTTGAAATGTAAATAGTGGCTTATATATTTTAAGTAGTCCATATCTTGAGGCAGTTGTTCATATATTTTAGCATCAAACTATTTTGATGCTAAATAACTCAATTATTTAGTTATTTTCACATTGACTAATTTTGGCATTTTTTATTTATTAAATAATTATTAATTAACTATTTAAATATGTATTAATATTAATTAAATATTATTTATTTTAATAATTTAAGGCATTTTGCCATTTAATAGTTCAATATAACTTTCCATACACTCATAAACACACTCCCAAATAATTCACCTATCATCTATTTTGTTTTAATAACTTACTGCTGAGGGGCTGGCTCCTGAGTGGCTCAGTTGGTTAAGCATCCGACTTCGACTCAGGTCATGATCTCATGGCCCGTGAGTTTGAGCCCTGCTTGGGGCTCTGTGCTGACAGCTCAGAGCCTGGAGTCTGCCTTGGATTCTGGGCGTCCCTCTCTGCCCCTCCCCCTCTCGTGTTGTGCCTGTCTCTTAAAAATAAATAAACAGTAAACAAAATTTATAAAAAAAATAAAATAACTTACTGATGAGATTTTTATGGTTATACAATATTAATAATATGGTTCATATTTCAATTTTTTGAAATAGATAATTGCAAAATATATAAATTTCCCAGGGAAATTCTTTCCATGGGTTTCATGACCATTAACTTAAACTTAACTTTCTTATATTGATTTCTGAAATTCAAGATCTGATGAAACACAGCAATATATAGCAGAGTATTTCCCTTTCTACACAAGGTTACCCTGTCTATCCATGCTTATGCATAGATTACTTTACTTGATGAGGCTTCTTGGTTCGGATGTTTCCTCTCATTCTGTAGCATCATCTGCTTTATCCCCTGAAGACACCCCTGTACTATTCAGCATTTCCATGCACCCAATCCTTAATAAAACATAACTTAAAACTTCAGTGCACTTTATCCAACATTTATTAAATACCTGCCAAGTGCTATGATAGGTGAAAAAAAAGCTGAATTAAATTCCTTCATGTATCATTTCTTCTTCCTTGGTGATATCAGTGGTTAAGAGTGATTGCTCTGAATAATCCAGTGGGTCCTTTACTCTGTGACTTCTAAACCTCATTTTCCTCATTTTAAATGGAGATTGTAATAGTACCCGCATCATAAATTTGTTGCGGGGAAAAAAGCAATATTGATAAACTATTTGCAACCGTCCCTGAAACATAGTATGTGCTCAGTTAATGTTGGCTATTACTCTCCTTTGCATGGATCAATTTTCAAACCAGTAGAATAGATTATTATGGAATTATGTACATTTACTACACTTATATCTAATTATAATCCTCAAAATTCTATGGAAAATGTCTTCCTATAGACATTTTCAAAATTTTAATTCCAATATATTTATATATACTTACTAATCATTTCTTGCACACCAGACAGTGGTGATGCAAATATCAAAGTAAGATTTGTTTCCAGTATGGGATTAGGTTCAATAAACTGTTTTCATTCACATCTTTCCTAATGTAAGATATCTGGCTGCAGTCTTTCCTGGTTCTCTTCAAATCTCCCAGGTCTTTGTCTATTCAAATTTATTGAACATTTTTCACATTAACTACAAATTTCATCAATGATTCAATTTTGACACCTTGAACTTCTCCTTTTCACACTCTTACCTAAGGAGTGCTTTTACTTATATGGTGGCCATGTCTTCCAGCAGGAAAATTATGTCTAAAATGATTCATCTTTGATCTCTTCTTCCTGTATACTTTTACAGGCTGTTTTGTGCTACCAAAAATCAAATATATGGGACAGCACAGTGATAGTTGACCTTTTTGATTTCTACTTATACAACTTATTATCCATGTGACTTTAGTCAACTTATTTGACATCTTTCTGTTTTGCTCATCTTTCTAATGAGAATAATTGCACTCACCTTTTGAAGTCTTAAGATACATTGAGATAGTGAAGTACAGTGCTTTCTGCAATGCCTTTGATACCTAAGTGTCCCTGAAAAGAGAATTCGAGATTAAATTATTGTTATTTAACTATTTAGTATATTGTTCTTGTGAAGCTTCCATAATTTTCTACATAAAATGTGTGAAACATATACACTCTCACCTTTAAAATCTTATTTAACAATTTAATTTTCCTATCAGAAAAAAAAATCAGTTTTTAGGAGTAGTACCTGGGGAGTGCAGATGGTTGGACAACAGATTATTGATTTCGGCTCAGGTCATAATCTCACAGTTTGTGTGTTTGAGCCCAACATCAGGCTCACACTGCAACATGGAGCCTGCTTGGGATTCTCTCTCTGTCTCTGCCTCTCCCCCAGTCTCTTGTGCACACACACTCTCTCTCCCTCTCTCTCAAGATAAATAAACAAATATTAAAAAAGAAAAGAAAAGAAAAAATCAGTTTCTAAATGAAATAATTTATCCCAGTACACTCTTCGTAAGTTGCAGCCTAGGCAGTGGGAAACCACATTGTGTTTATATATTGGAATCTGAATTTCAGTCCCAGTTCTGCCACTGATTGTGTTCAGTAGGTAAGCCACTTAATTTCTCTGGGCTGAGGTATTCTCATATGGAAGACAGATGGATTTCTAAAGTTTCTTATAACTCTATTCTTATAACTCCTTTCAAAAGTTAAAGCTTATGTTATGAGGTGAATTGGGTCCCTTCAGAACCCATATTTGAAGTCTTGATTTCCGGTACTTCAGAATGTAACCTTATTTGGAGACAGGGTTATTGCAGATGTAATGGTAAGATGATGTCATATCGCAGTGGAGTAGGCCCCTGATCCAATATGATTGGTGTCCTCATAAAAGGGGAAAACTGGAGACAGAAATGCACCCAGGGAAACTGTCATGTGAAGACGAAGGCAGAGATCAGGCCAATATTTCTGCAAGTCAAGAAACATCAAAGATTGTCAAACTACCAGAAGCAAGGGGAGAGGCACAAAACAGATTCTTCCTCACAGGCCTCAGAAGAGACCAATCCTATGGATGCCTTGAACTTGGACTTAGAGCCTCCAAAACTGTGAGACAGCACATTTCTATTGTTTAAGCAATCATTTTCTGGTACTTTGTTATGACAGCCTTGGGAAACTAATAAATCGTATTCCGTAATTAACTAAAAAATGCTGAGTGTCAATTATGATATAAATATATATGCATATATGTGTATCTGTATGTCTGTATAAATAATATAAAATACACTATCGGAAGCTTTGTTTGATTTATTGTATCAAGTAGACTGTTGATTGAAATATTGAGCAATTAAACATTGAATTCAATTACTGAACATTAGAGTTTCAAATTGAGAAAGATATATTTTAAGGAAAAGCTTCAAAATTATAATGGCTTTTTATATCAGAAAGGTCCCTAAATATATTTCCTCCTCTTTGAAGTCTAAGAGGATGTTGCTATCTCTAAATTGCCTCTCTCAGTTTTTAACAACTCCCTAAATGGGTTTCCTGAGCAAGTAAGAAGAGTAGAAGCTTTCCCGGTCAGCAGTCAGCATTCTTGGTTCATATCACACTGGTTAGTGCTTCTGAGGTATTTTGATTTTCTTATGAGACTGCTTTTCCCATTTGCCCTGCATGTCTTTCTGTTGCCTTTTATGAGAATGTGAGCCCTGTGAACTTAAGGTTCGGAGCACTTTCATCCAATCTGAGAACTATCAATTTGACCATTGCCTAAATAATAACCTGCTATGTATCCTTTCATCCTAAAGAAAGACCATAATTGATAATTTGGGCACATTCTATCACAAACCTTCTTCCACAAAGTAACGAGGGGACCACTTCTAATTCAAAAGATTTCAATATAGGCCAGGAAATTATAATGCCCTGTCATTCACTGAAACATAGTCATAGATGCTTTTGTTAGGGGAATATCTTAGGAATATTTTTAAAAGATTTTTTTAGTTTTTATAAGTTTATCATAATGATTAAGAAGACCGGCTCTGGGGGTGCCTGTGTGGCTCAGTCGGTTAAGTGTCCAACTTTGGCTCAGGTCATGATCTCACAGTTCGTGAGTTCGAGTCGCGCGTCAGGCTGTGTACTGACAGCTCAGAGCCTGGAGCCTGCTTCGGATTCTGTGTCTCCCTCTCTCTCTGCCCCTCCCCTGCTCATGCTCTGTCTCTCTCTGTCTCAAAAATAAATAAAAACAAAAAAAAGAACATCAGCTCTGGGGTTAGACCTAGACTGGTTTCAAATCCCAATTTTACCACTTTAATAGCTTGTGGCCCTGGGATCGTGATGTAACCTTCATAAACACATCTCATTCCTACGACTAATACCAACCTTGAAAAGTTATTGTGAGGATTAATGAGATAGTACTTAACACAGCACTTAGAGCATAGTACTGACTACCAAAGGCTCAGTAAAGGTTCTCTGTTGGGTTCTTCTTAGCAGTGACAGTAACATCAACAGCATTGCCAGGTTTCAGTCATTATGAACAATGGAAAATTTCAATGGGGCAGACTGAGTGCCTCCTAGGTGATTACAGGCAACTAAATAGGTTCATTTGTATGGCCACTTCTTATAGATACAATCTAACTTTGGCCTCTGAATATTAGGACGTAAATCTGAAAGCGTTCAGTCCTATGTGACATGGGTTATCTACATAAACATAGGGTTCTCTGTGAGAAAGACTGATGTAGGACACGGAGATATAATAGAAAATAAGGACATAGACTGTAAATGATTGCTTTTAATTGAGTATGTCATCGGAAGGCAAAGTAAAAACTTTGAAACTCTCTACAAGTCTCGGGATTTTATACACTGCCCACGTTTAGTTCCTCTGTCAGACCTGCCATTTTATGTGTAATATAATACTGCTTAAGGTTATCAATCTTTAAAAAAGTATACCATTGCTTTATAGCCACTCCTGCTTTGCAATACAAATGACATAATTACTTGTTCTGGCTGGAGGGGGTCCAGTTCCTCTAGTTCATTTTTTAAATGCAAATCTTATTAAGTATTTTATCCTAAAATGGCTAATGCAAAAAGGGCAGTCCTAGACTAAGATGGACAACATGCCTAAAAAATAAATACTAGGCAAGTAATGAAACCTGAATTAAATCAGCGTAGTGGAAACCAAATTGATTACTTATTGAAATATGTTAACATGGTGTAATGGGTAACTGCCAAAGTCAGATATACAATAATATTACATGAATCATTGTCAGATAATCACAAAGGTTTATAAGAGCAATAAGAAATTTTAAAATCTTTTCTGCCGAAATCTAGAGGCTCATAAAAAAAATTACAGATAGTGATCTGTATATTATGTAGTTCAGTTAAAGAGATCCTTTTGTTTTTAAGGTTCTCTTTTTGGTTTTCTTCAAAATTCATAAGCTTGTTGTCAAATAGAATAATGGGCAGTTTTTCTATAAAATCTTGCAAGAAACTTTTAAGAATGCTAAATGCATTGTCTCTGCTCAATTCATTTTAAGATTTCAGCTATGCAACAAAGTCTTTTTGAAAATTCTTTTTTTATTTTGAAATGTGGAATACACATTAAAAGTATATATTGTATATTTTTGTGTGTACAGTTTAAAGAATTAAAAAAAAAAGAAACACCCAATGTACACACCACTGTCCTAATCTAAAAAAATATAGTTTCTGTCCTTGGAGCTACCTGGAACAATGCCTTTGAAGAGATTGCTTTCATTGAAGCTATTCTGAAAATAATTGAATTAAATTGTTTGGTTGCTTTAAATGTATCCATTGGTTTCTAGAATGTATCCATTAGTACTTATAGGCTTTTTTTTTTTAACCCAATTGTTTAAATGTCTAGTTTCACACAAACGATTTGCAATGTAATTTAAAAAATTGAAATGTAATACTTCATACATTTGTTCAGTGTTTAACAATTAGAGAGCATTTCACAGCTATTGTTACTCTCCAAGTTGTTAACTTAAAAGATATTATACCTGAACAGCTCTTATTCATTTCACAACGTTTAAATAGCAGTAGGGAAAAGCTGGAGCAGAAAATCCATCCAAACTCAGATAATTGTACTACCTTTAAATTTTAAATTTGATCCTTTACGCCTCAGTTTCCCCTAAGATACATTTGAAAACACACTGCCTGCCAGGATTGACAAGGTATTTGAGTATTTTGTTTGCCTGATCAAAGAGAGCTCAACAAAGAAGGGAAAGCCCATTGACTCCTGCTGGGAAGAAAGTGACTTCATTAGCACATCATAGGGGTGCCCCTTTGAAAGTGTGTTAAACTGTGTTAACAGTTTGGTTTAGAGGTGGGAGTGTGACTGGTTTAAACTTGTCTCATTAATAGACTAGTGTGATTCTGAGTTGGATTTTGCAAGCCTGTTACAGTATTGCCCCATTGCTCTCCCTAGAATTCCTTACAATTTCTACTTCTCCGCGGCTGACTGTTATCAAGGCTCTGTTCTTGAGTGATTTCTAGCCCTAGGACTCTTCCTTTGTTTCAGTCATCAAGAACTGTTAGCAGCTCATTTTCCCAAAGAAGGGCCATTTCGATGTATTCTGTTGTTTCAGCAGCCCTTTGTCTTCCCCTGGAAGAAGAAATGAACCCCCATGCTTTCCAGAGAGGCTGGCACTCAGAGAAGCATATTGCTTTATGTGATGAGAGATGTAGGAGGAGGCCCAAGTGACTGGACACACACACCCTAAGGGTTATCCGTGCAACCAATAATTAAGTTCTTAGAGGCTGATTACTTTCTGTTGCTTAGATGCAAAGCAAACAGAAGTGTCGTACACAGGATAAAAGCCAAAGAGCTGAGTATGTGTAAACCTCTTTTGGAAGATTTATTACATGTCACAATGTGGCTATAACTTATTCTCATCTGTCCCTCTTGGCACTTACCAACAGTGATGAAAATGGAGAGTCTTTACTCAGGGAACTCTTGACTGCATTACTATTAAATTATTTGCATATTAGTAGCACAGAGGAATCCTGGGATGGCATTTTTCCAAGTTTCATTACCCTAACCCTCACCACTCAAAAAGAGTTCCCACAATCCCAATGAGGTGGAGAGAAAGCAGTGGAGCTATTTGCCTTCTGAGTATTTTCACCGTTAACTAATGAAGAATTGCAGGTAAATGACACTAACTGAAAGAATGGAAGGATGGAGGGATAGATGGATGGATAGAAGGCCCCAACAGTTTATTAACAAAGCAAAGTGGTTCTTTGGAGGGGGTTGGGGGGGCATTTAAATGAATGAGCACAATTGTATTGCAAAGCCACAGAGCCCCCTATTGGTAATACAATATAGTTTATCTTGGTTACTGCCGTTCTGTTTTGATGAACAGTTTCATCATGGAGTATTTGTTATGTCACAGACAGGCAGATGATCATGAATCAATCTTTCTCCATCCAATCGCGTGCCTTTTGCTAACTACAAAATGTCCACCTGCATATGCACTACGGTATACTCACCTCAACGACTAGACTTACAAAAACTTCAGCACAGACCCCATAGCATCATGATTTTCTCCATCTTACTAGGTTTAAAATTACCAGTATTTTTATGAGTTATTTTTAACAGTGTTAGCTTGACTTTTAAAGACCTAACCTTCCCCTACCTCACTTACAAATGAGATCTAATTTAAAGTGAATTTCTGCCTTTCAGACCAATTAGGGTAATGTTTCCTGCTTTCCTCTTTCATTTAGAATCTTCCACCTTGTTCTTCTATCAACACATTAATGCATTTCATTAGCAGAATGGAGATAGTTTGGGATAGGATTGGAGAGAACTAAAGGTCTTCTAAAATCCTTAGTAGCTTCCCCAAACAACCCCAAGTTAAATAATCACTTAATTATTTAAATGACAAGAGAATTAGCAAATGTGTGTTTGAAAACATCAACTCAATATTATTTGCATTGATCTATACCACAGACTTTAAATTTTAAGTGTATTTACTAGGGAAATGCGGCCTCCAGACAAGTGCCCTGAATCTGCTCTCAACTACATTGTTGCTCCGAATCTCCATCAACATGAAAATTCTGGAGCCATTGTTTTGTTTTTTTCTACCCTGACATGTCTCTTTATTTCCTCGTGTGCATTACAGCAGCAAAGTCTTAATCCTGCTCATGCTTAGCTGAGGGCAGAATTAACCCTATTCCCTACATCTATCCCATTTCATCATGCTTTGATCCAATTAGTCTTTAACTCAAAACTTACTCTTCTTAGAAATTCTTCCTCATCGAACCCTAATCCTTGATTTACCCACAAATTCATATGATCTCTTCCTTGTTAATTATACAAATTCTAGAATATTACAGCAAAAATTTGTTAATTAACTGAAGCACAACAGAATGCCTAGATAAAATATTTATGTTCCCGTCACTTTTTCAGTCTTTTCTGAATTCTCATAATCTTGTACCCTATAAATACTGTTGTTCCCTAATTTGTTGTTTTAAAATTTTTCCTTTCTTTGGTCTTGTATAATCTTCCTTGAAAACATCAACCACTCTTATAGCCTCTTTTAACTATTGCCGATATACAGATAATTCCCAATGCCTCCTCAATATTTTCATCAGGATATACCAGAATTCCCTTCAACTCAATAAATCTATTTATTCAGCATTTATTAAGAGACTTCTGGTTCAGGCCATGATAGAGTACCTAGTTTTGTAATTAAATTCCCACCATAAACAACTAAAAAACTTAGAAAACTATATATGAGGGAACTGTTTTTAGGCATTTGATAGCAATTGGGACAAGGCTACAACCCATGAAAAAAGTCAGGCTCATGGGTGAGCACCATTACCACCTGTCAGAACCTTGGACATCTGAGTTGACCTTATTCTGAGACTGCTTACAGGATGTCTGGCTGAGAGCAGGGGCTGGGAAAGACTATAGAGTGCTTGACGGAGTCAGTTCTGTTATGCCAAGATTAGGGCTCTTGCTGGGAAAGCCTGAAATCCTGACATATGATGATCATCTGAATGTATGTGCCCAAACATTTGGCCTCCTCAAATCCTCTAAATACTTAGATCCTATACAGGTGGCCTTTTCTGCATGTGGGGAAACACTGTAGAGTCCTCTCTCCCACAAGGAAACAAGGTCAGCTTCAGGATTTTCCCCACTATCTTCTTTTCTGCATGTCAGGCCAAACTTTGATTTAAGTCATAGCAAAAGCAAGTCAAAGATCTACTGGGCTTGATTAGTGAGGAAAGAGACTATACTTAAAAAAAGAAAGAACGAAAGAAAAGAAAGGAAAAAGATATTCAATAATTAGCCAGCATTGATGGCGAAAAGCCTGTGCAGAGTACTCACAACTGAATTTTGAAGGTTCTTGATCAAGAGGACAGGACATAACACTAAAAAAAGGAGAGTTTATTAATTCTCCCAGGGTATGACTTTAACACTTGGCAAGGACTTCAGAGAATGATGCAAATTTGTTGCTTTATAGTGGCTTTCAGAAGTTTAGAGAAAGTGATGGCCCATGATAATTGAAGTTGCAATGCTTGAACTGCCATGTGAGACAATGGGGAAAAGGATAAAAAGTCTCAGGGAGGTGGGCAGGCTAGAATGGCTATATTATGTGAGACCAGAAGACCCACCAGAGGATTATGTTCCACAGAAACATAATTATGTTCCAGATTATGTTCCAGAGAAAATGTCATTCAGCAATGCCATCAGGAATCCACTGGTGTGAGGGATACCAGAATCAATAATAAGTTCAGTGGTGGCTCTGTTCCTCAGGCCAAGGTAGATTCTAGAAAATGCTGTCACAGAACTTAGTTTGTAAATGATAAGGTTTTATAAAACACATGAGCTTCTGGGAGTGGAAGACAGATTCTGCAAAGATTCTGGGACCTGCCACTTTAGCAAATTTCTAGTGCTCAATCATAAGGGCTATCCCAGGAAAATCGCACCAACGTAAAGGCTATTTACTGTATCTTTCATCACCCACCACAAAGAACCACAATACCCAATTGGCCTCTTTGGGTTCTGGAAGCAGCACACATTCCACATCTAAGAATACTCTGGCCCATGTAGTGAACTGATAGACTTGAATGGGGTCTGGAATGGAAAAGGACTCTACAGCAAGTCCAGGCTGCAGTAAATAAAACCGGCAGTTTGGGACCTAAAATCCAGCAGACTTTATGATTTTGGAGGTTTCAGCAGTGTAAAATATGCAGTATGGATTTTATGACAAATTCCAGTAGGAAAATCACAATTCAAGCCGCTAGAGAAGTCATGCCATCTGCAGCAAAAATACAAAACAAAACAAAACTATGTTCCTTTAAAAAAGCAGCTTCTGGTATGCCGCAAGATTCTTAGTTTATCCATTTGTTTAAAATTTCCTATGAGCTCAATTATATTGGACCCACCAAGTCATGTAATCAAGTGGTCCCAGCAGCAATCCATCACAAATTGAAACTGCATGTACTAAGCAAAACCAGAAGGCATAAGTAAGCTATGTGAACAGGTTGCTCAGAACCACATGTCACTCACCATGGTTGTTTCACCATGTTTCCTTCAGTTTATTCATACTTATGGCCATGTGAAAGATTCTACCTAATCAGCTGAAGGAGGGAAACAAAGCCCAGTGGATGGGTTGACTAGGTTAATGGAAGGATTGGCTCAGTATGTGGTATAAGCTGAAAATGATATGCCTGCTCTATAGTTATTCTTAGAGGTGGCCTTGAAAGATATTGGTGAGGCAAAATTTTCCCAATAGGTGGAACTTTTAATGCTGTTTATGTCTATGCATGCTTTGGTAAAATAAAAGTGTTCTGAGTGGAAAATGGCTTAGCTAGCTTGCCAAGGAACTTATAGAAATAAATTGAAAGATCAATAACAAGAGAGTCTGGAGAAAAGGTTTCTGAAGGATATATAAAAATAGGTATAAGGTGAATATTTTTTTAATAAAAGCTAATGCCCACAGAAAACCAACTATGGAACAGGCACTGAAAAACCGAGCAGACAAGATAATTCAGAAAGTTGTCTTAAGTCAGCCTTTGTCATTAGCCACTTAGAACTAGCTAAAAAGGCACCCGGAAGGATTGACCACAGTAGCAAAGACTTAGATTATGTATGGGACTAATAGCATGGAATACCACTTACCAAGGCTAATATAGCTACTGTATCCTCTCATCAATTTTCCAGAAATAAGACTGACACAAAATGTGGCACTATTTCTGAAGGAGATACCATCACTCGGTGACAAGGTGACTACTTTTGGCTCCTCTTATCTGAGGATGACAAATGACATTTTTATTGGATGTGAGTTTGAATTCTGCTTTGTAGGACTTCAGCCAAAACTATTATCTGGAAGCCTACAGATGTCTAATTTACAGCTGTGATGGCCAATATTGTGAGTTAAGTTTGCTACACCATGGTACCCAGTTTTTGGTCAAACACCAGTCTAGATGCTGCTGTGAAGGTATTTTTTAGGTACAATTAATTTAAATTAGTAGATTTTGAGTAAAGCAGTTTACCTTCCTTAATGTTGATGGGCCTCATCCATTCAGCAGAAGGCATCAAGAGAAAACACTGAAGTCTTCTTCAGTGTTTATAGAATTCTTCCTATAGACAGTCTTTGGACTCAACACTGCACCATCAACTTTTCTCTGAGTCTCCAGCCTGCTGGTCTTCCTTGAAAATTTGAGACTTGTCAGCCCCCACAATTATGTGAGCCTGTTCTTTAAAATATCTGTCTTTGTCTCTCTGTCTGTTTCTGTCTCTCTCTCTCTCTCCACACACACACACACACACACACACACACACGATATGAAAGTATCCAAATATTGGGATCCATTAGTCATATCGTACAGTGTACCACCCAGAATTAGCTAGACTTAGAACATTGGAATGACCTGCCAGAGGTAATGCTAGAAGCATCAGCTCAGAAGTAATATTCTGTGAGGATGGGCTGCCATCTCTTAGGATGCAGCATCCATATTGAATTAGAGACTTATATAGCACTGTGTCCCCCCAAGAAAAACATGCATGCATACATGAACCAAAAGGTAGAAGTAGAAGTGGGTCTACATATATACCACCATTCCTAATGATCCACTGTAAGACTTTGAGATTTCCCTTACCACAACTCTGGATTCTGTGCAGTTTGAGCTCCTGGTCCCCAATAGGGTCATATTCTTGCCAGTGGACATGTGTAGCAATTGACCTATATTCTTTGATTGCCATCTGGGCACTTTGGAATGCTGAGATCAGGGAACAACAGACAAGAAGAATAGTTATCATCTTGTCAGGGGCAATTGATCCTTACCAGTAAGATGAGTTAGGATTATTCTTAGATAATGGACCAGAGAAAAATATTCATGGAATCTACTTGGATGTCTCTTGGTACTCCATTGCCTGAGAGTACATGTGAATGAACAAATGCAGTAACTCTATTCTGAAAAGAGTTTTGTTACATGAAACTCAAACACCCCTAGGTCACTCCACTAGTCATGGAAACCAGCAGAAATAACACTGAGGATGAGGGTTATTTAAATCATTGTGGAAGAGAGACTATGAACACCAGTTGTGGTCCCAAGAACAACTACAGCAGTGGTGGTTATAGTGGTCCCACTAACCTCATGCTTTTTTTCCACCCTGGAAGAGAGGTCCATCGGAACCCTGAAGGGGCTACAACCTAAATACATAAAAAGTGAATCCATGTAATGCAAGACATGGATCATGTTAGTCATAGAGTTATTCCTCTCTGATCTCTCTTTGAGGAGAATTCGTCATTCAGTTGTATTGAGTATATTTAGCTAACAGCCTCCAACTGCAATGCTTTAAGGATGCACTTCAGTGTTCCAGCCAAGGCTATGTTTTTGCCAGGCAGCACCAAACTAATGATTAAACAGAGCAGGGGTATTATAACCTGGCTATTTCTCACTAACATGGGACTTCTCAAACAGGTAGAATTTGCTTCAGAGCTCTCCAAAGAGTTAGTCAAGGTTGTGTCAGATTTGTATCATGGGATGAGGCTCTTCCTGCCCAGGTCTTTTTCTTTCTTAATTTCTACTCACAGATGTCAGATCAGCCTCACAATCTGACATACCTGCCTTCTGCCTTTTTATCTTTCACAGGAGTTACCTACTCCTCCCATCCTCCAATAAACATTTTGTGCTCCTTAATCTTGCATCAATGTCTGACACACTATGGAAGCCAGAAAATATCTTTAGAGTGCTAAGGAAAACAACTGCTAAAATCTAGCATGCTATCTCCAGTGAAATTATCCTTCAAATGAGAAGCTAAAATAAAGACATTCTCAGACAAAGGAGAAAAAGCTGAGAGGATGTGTCACTAGCAGCCCAACATTACAAGAAATACTAAAGGATTTCCTTCAGCTGTAAGGAAAATAAGCCAAGATAAAAGCAGAGAGGTGAAAAGGAATAAATGGCTCTGGAATGGTAAATAAATGGATAAACATGAAACTATTTACTATTTGGAGCAACAATCATTAATATTTTTGGAGGGTTTTTACATTAGGATGAAAGGCATGACAAAATTAGCAAAATATAAAAAATGAAAAAGAGATGAGAGTGTATTAAGTGGAGTCAACTGGTAGAAAGAGCTTACATTGTTTAAGATGTTCTAAAAGTACTAATTTAAGGTATACTGTAATAAGTTAAAGAAGTAATTTCTTGGATAACCACAAAATAATGATACTAAAAGTTATAACCCCCCCCCAGGAAAAAGCTAATAGAGGAATAACAAAAATATTTAATCAATACAACAGTAACAAATAATATATGGAACAACAAGACCAAAAAGTAAGATGTTAGACTTAAACATAACCATGTCATAAATACACTACACATGAATTGATTAAAACTCCCTATTAAAACACAAGGATTATCAGAGTGGATTTTAAAAGATCTAATTGTATATTGTTTACAAGAAGTGTACTTTAAGTATAAAAGTAAAGGTATATTGAAAATAAAACAATGGACAAAAAGGTTTTCCATGTAAATACTTACCATAAGAAAGATGCTATTACCATATTAATATTAGACAAAACTGCATTGAATGCAAGAAATGTTACAAGACATAAAGAAACACTTTGTAGAGATAAAAGTCTTATTTAATAAGAAGATATATAAGCCTAAACTACTATGGACCTAATAGTAAAGATTTAAAATATATAATGCAAGAGTTAACAAAACTAAAAGAATAAACAAGTATATGCACAAGTTCAAGTGGCAGTTTAACACACCTTTCTCAGTAACTGAGAGTATAAACAGGTAAAAAATTTAGTAAGGATATAAGATTTGAAAAATATAACACACTCAAGTTTTAACTGATGAATATAAAACACTGCAAGATTTCAACCCAGTTGTCTCAATAACTAAGAGAACAGCAGACAAAACCCCCAAAGGTAGACTCAGAATAGCCAATACAATATTGAAGGATTACAAAGTTGGAAGACTGACACTCTCTGACTTCAAGATTTACTAAAAAGCTAATAATCAAGGCAATGTGGTATTGGTGAAGGAACAGATAAAATAGAGAGCCCAGAAGTAGGTCCACATAAGTATAGTCGACTGATCTTTGACAAAGGAAAAAAGGGCATCTCAAAATAGAAAAAGTACTTTTCCAACACATGGTGCTGAAACAACTGGATATCTGCATGCAAACAAAACAAACAAAACAAGGGGCGCCTGGGTGGCGCAGTCGGTTAAGCGTCCGACTTCAGCCAGGTCACGATCTCGCGGTCCAGGAGTTTGAGCCCCGCGTCAGGCTCTGGGCTGATGGCTCAGAGCCTGGAGCCTGTTTCCCATTCTGTGTCTCCCTCTCTCTCTGCCCCTCCCCCATTCATGCTCTGTCTCTCTCTGTCCCAAAAATAAATAAACGTTGAAAAAAAAAATTTTTTAAACAAACAAAACAAAAGCAAAGAAAGAAAGAAAAAGAAAATAAAGAATTTAGACACAGATCTTATGTTTGTCATAGAAATGAATTCAAAATGGATTCTAGACCTAAATGTAAAATGCAAAATTATAAGCTCCTAGAATTTAACATTAAGAGAGAATCTAGGTAATCGTGAGTATGGCAATGGTTTTTTTTAGATAAACCACCAAAGGCATAATTCATGAAAAAATAACTGATAAGCTTGAATTCATTAAAATTAAAAACTTCTGCTCTGTGAAAGACAATGTCAAGAGAATGAAAAGACAAACCACAGACTGGGAGAAAATATTTGCAAAAGACACATCTGATAAAGCAGCATTATATATTTTATAATATACAAAGAACTCTTATGACCCAACAATAAGAAAATAATCCATTTAAAACATAGGCCAAAGACATTAAAAGACTGCTCACCAAAGAAGTCATACAGATAGCAAATAATCATGAAAAGATGCTCCACATGATGTGTCATCAGCGAAATGCAAATTAAAACAATAGCAAAATATCACTCCAGACCCGTTAGAATGTCCAAAATCCAGAACACAAGACACCAAATGCTGGGAAGGATATGGAGCAACAGAAACTCATTGTTGGTGGAAATGCAAAATGGTTCAGCCTCTTTGGAAAAACAATTTGGCAGTTTCTTCCAAAACTAAACATACTCTCACGACACAACCCGGCAATTGCATGTCTTGGCATTTACCCAGAAGAGATGAAAATTTATGTCCACACAAAAACCTGTATATGAATATTTATAACAGCTTGATTCATTATTGCCAGAATTTGGAAGCAATCAAGATGTCCTTCAGTAGGTGAATGGATAAATAAACTGTGGTACATCCAGACAAAGGAATGTTATTCAGTACTAAAAATAAAAGCTATAAAACCATGAGAAGACATGGAGAAACTTTAAATACACATTACAAAGCGAAAGAAGTCATTCTGAAAAGGTCACATACTGTATGACTCTATATAACATTTTGGAAAAGGAAAAACCATGGAGACAATAAAAAAGATCAGTGGTTGGCAGGGGTTGGGGGAAGGAGGGATAAAGAGGCAGAACAAAGAGGATTTTTTAAGGTAGGGAAACTATTCTGTATGTAATTATAATGGTGGGTATATGTCAATATACATTTGTCCAAACTTATGAAATGTACAACGGAGTGATTCCTATTGTAATTTGTGGAGTTTGGATGTAAAAGATGTGTCAACGTATTCTCATCAACTGTAACAAATGTGTTACACTCGGGTGTAGGCTATTGAGTGTGGAGAAGGATGTGCATGTATATGGATAGAAGGTATAAAGGAGCTCTGTAATTTCTACTCAGTTTTTCTCTAAACCTAAAACTTCCCTTAAAAATAAAGGATATTTAAAAGAAAAAACAAGTTAATTGCCTAACCCCCCCCCCACCAAAATCAATAAGAATAAGATTTGAAGAACTGACAAACCAAATTTATCTAGTTGACATATATAGAACATCATATGCAACAACCACAAAAAGCATATTCTTCTGTGGTGCACATAACACATTTACCAAAATAGACCATATTCTGTCCTTAAAATAAGCCTTGACAAATTCCTAAGGATTTAAGTCACATTCTGATCATCGAAGTATTTACATTAGAACTGAATAAAAGATAGACGACTAGAGAATCTATAAATATTTAGACATTAAGCAACATACCCCTGCAAAAGACTTAATTCAGAGAATAAATCACTAGGGAAATTAGAAAATATTTTGATCTAAATGATAAAAAATACAACATGTCAAAATTTATGCAATGCAGCTAGAGCATGCTGAGTAATAATTTTGTAGTTTTATGTGCATGCATTACAAAAGAAGGATCTAAAATCAATAATTTTAGCGTCTTCCTCAAGAGTGAGAAAAAGAACAGCAAACTAAACTCAAAGAGGGTGGAAGGAAAAAAAATAATTAGGTAAGAGTAGAAACAGGCATACAATAGAGGCAGTCAACAAAGCCAAAAGTTGGTACTTTGAAAAGATTAATGAAATTCATAAACAACTAGTAAGATGGACAAAATAAGGGGTTGGGAGAGAATAAGAAGCATAAATTATCACTATTCAAAGTAAAAAAAGGAAAACTATATTGTAAAGATATTAAAAAGGTAATAAGTGATTTTTTAAAGAATTTACATTCACTAAATTTTTAAAAATCATGAAATGGGAAAAAAAAAATCCTTTGAAAACACAAGTTACCAAAACCAGCACAAGATGGAAAATCTAAAGTGTTGTATGTCTTTAAAAAAAATTTTTTTTTAATGTTTATTTTTGAGAGAGAGAGACCGAGTATGAGCAGGGGAGGGGCAGAGGGAGAGAGGGAGACATAGAATCTGAAGCAGACTCCAGGCTCCGAGCTGTCAGCACAGAGCCCAATGCGGGGCTCAAACTCATGAACCATGAGATCATGACCTGAGCTGGAGTTGGATGCTCAACTGACTGAGCCCCCCTGGCATCCCTGAACTGTTCTATGTCTCTTAAAGTGTTTTTCTCCAAGTTAAAATCTATTGATTCAATACCATTCTAATCAATTTAGAACAGTTTGGGGGGGGGGGGTAGTAAGTAGGAAGTGACAAGCTAATTCTAACATTTGCATGAAAAGCTAGCAACCTAGAATATTCAAGACAATCTTAATAAAATTCAAAATTAGAGGGTTTACTCTACCAGATTTCAAGATATAGTAATTAAGGCAAATATACCAATGATATCAAATTAACAAACCAAAAGTAAGCCTACACATATATGGTCCTACTGCAAGCTAGTGACAGTAAAGATGATCTTTTCAATAAATAGTTCTGGAGCAGTTGCATTTGTCTATGGGATATAAACAAATCTCAAAACTTTCTGCACACCATAAAGAAAAATAAGTTTGAAGTGGGTAACAGACCTGAATTTGAAAGTTAACAAATCAAATTTCTAGAAGAATTACAGAACAATATCTTTATAAACTTGGCTAAAGATTTCTTAAAAGTACATAAAGAGATGAAAGAAAAAAAAAAAGAATGGGACTCAGTTAAGAACATCTGTTCATCGGGGCACCTGGGTGGCTCAGTCGGTTAAGCGTCCGACTTCAGCCAGGTCACGATCTCGCGGTCCGTGAGTTCGAGCCCCGCGTCAGGCTCTGGGCTGATGGCTCAGAGCCTGGAGCCTGCTTCCGATTCTGTGTCTCCCTCTCTCTCTGCCCCTCCCCCGTTCATGCTCTGTCTCTCTCTGTCTCAAAAAAAATAAATAAATAAACGTTAAAAAAAATTATAAGAACGTCTGTTCATCAAAAGAAAGGCAAACCACATCTTAGAAACTTTATTTGCAATACATCTGACAAAGGAGTTGTATTCAGATATGTAGAGAACTCCAACAAATCAGTGGGAAAAGACAACCCAGTAAAAAGTGCAAAAGAATTGAAAAGGCAATTAGTAAAATATGATATCCAAATGGCCAATAGGTACATAAAAATATGCTCAACATTATTGGTCAATAAGGAAATGTAAATTTCATCTACAAGGAGGCCACTTTAAAGCCACCAGAGTGGCTAAAATCAATCACTGACAATATGAATTACTGGCAAGGATACGGAACAAGTGGGACTCCTAAATTTAGCTTTTGAGTGTATCAATTGCCCCAGCCAATTTTAGGAAGTAATGAAAGTTGAAAAACTAATCTTGTACCTATCCTATGACATACCAATCCAATGCCTACATATATACTCAAGAAAATGGCATAAATATCCACAAAAAATGAGTACAAAAATTTTAATAGTAACTTTATTCATAGAAATTAAAAACTATAAATAGTCCACATGTTCATGAAGAAGAGAATGGATAAATAAGTCATGTCATACTTATGCAATGGGATTCTATACCATAATACAAAAGAATGAACATAGAACAGCATGGGTGAATCTCAAAAACATTGTGCCAAATATAAGAAGTCAGACACAAAAAAGTAAATACTGTTTGGCTCCACTTATAGACTCCCTATGTAGTTCAAAACCAGCAAAATTAATTTATTACATTAAAGTTAGAATGGCAGTGACCTGGTAGGGAGGAGGTGTTGATTAGGAAGGGGCATGAAGAAACCCTCTGGGAAGTTGGAATTGTTCTATACCTTCATCTGAGTCCCAGTTACATGGAGGTATACAAATGTAACAGTTATTGAGCCCTACACTTAAGGTGTGTGTGTGTGTGTGTGTGTGTGTGTGTGTGTGTGTGTGTGTAATTTCTCACTTTATTTATATTTATCTATTTATACTTCTCAATTTATTTATAATAAAATGAAAACACACATATACAAATATATACAAATGTTATTTAATCATTATTCATCACTTAAATTGTGGTTGCCACTGAATTTGAAGTTAGGACTCACAGAGATGAATGAACAGTGGCGCCTGGGTGGCTCAGTTGGTTACATGCCCAACTCTTAATTTTGGCTCAGGTCTCTGCATTGGGATGCTCCCTGCTCGATCTCTCCCTACCCTTTCTCTCTGCCCCTCCCCTGCTTTCTCTCTCTCTAAAAAATAATAATAATAACAAAAAACATGAATGAACATCCTACCACACATTCTGGTGGTGGGGTTGTGAAGACAGGTATTTAAACAGACAAATCAGAATATCATATCATAAATTCTTTTTCAGAGTCATCATTATGTTGCTGAGGTAATAACTAGGATGACAAAAACCAAGTCTTTGTGGGGGCTGATGGCGAAGGCTTCACTCGAGAACAAATTTTGAGCTTGGAATTTTATATTTTATTTTATTTTATTTTATTTTATTTTATTTTATTTTATTTTATTTTATTTTATTATTTTTCAGCTTGGAATTTTAAATGAAATAGAAATGTTCTGGGGAGAAAGAAAATAGAGTAGGTGGAGTTTGCTTTTCCAGATGGATATATAAAAAGGTGAGATTCAGGAAAAATAAGTGGGGTTCATAATGCTAATGAAATTAGTGACCTGGATTATATCCATATTACAAAAGGCTAAATAATTTAACACTAATGATTCCTAGGCATGAGTTAGGTGTGTTTAAATAACTGTGGAGTCTTCTTTATTTTATTTTTTAAATTTTATTAATGTTATATTTATTTTTGAGAGAGACACAGAGCATGAGCGGAGGAGGGGCAGAAAGAGAGGGTGACATAGAATCTGAAGCAGGCTTCAGGCTTGTAGCTATTAGCACAGAACCCGATGCTGGTCTTGAACTCATGAGCCTCTAGATTGTGACCTGAGCCGAAGTCAGAAGCCCAACTGACTGAGCCACCCAGGCACCTATGGAGTCTTCCTTCTCCTTCTCCTTCTTTTCTTAATGTAATTTATTGTCAAATTGGCTGACATACAGTGTGTAAAATGTGCTCTTGGTTTTGGGGGTAGATTCCCGTGGTTCATGGCTTACATACAACACCCAGTGCTCATCCCAGCAAGTGCTCTCCTCAATGCCCATCACCCATTTGCCCCTCTCCCCCATCCCCATCCATCCTCAGTTTGTTCTCTGTATTTCAGAGTCTCTTATGGTTTACCTCCCTCCCTCTCTGTAACTATTTTTCCCCCTTTCCTTCCCCCATGGTCTTCTGTTAATTTTCTCAAGATCCACATAGGAGTGAAAACATATGATATCTGTCCTTCTCTGACTGAGTCTTCTTTATAACATGCAAGTTACTCCAGAGATCGCCATGCCCCTCTTGTACTTTCCACACCTCCACCTTATCGAACACTCTCATAGGGAGCCACTGTAACTCCAACAGGAGTACATCAAGTACCACCAGTGTTTTGGGGACAGGAAGAAAAAAAGATTGAAAATAAATGTTTTAGGACAAGGCTGTGGTAAGCCAAGAAAGGAAAGATGAGGCTCTCATCAAAGGCAGAAACAGAATTTTCAAGCTATTTCTGAATAAACACAATAGGAGTAAGAATCTGATTGGTGGTTGGAGATAGTCACTCTTCCAATCCTGAAGAATATCATCCTCGTATATTTTTTGTATATTTCTGGTTTCCACCTTGTTACCAAATTGGAGCAGACACTCCCTGAAACACTCGGTTCTTAGTAAAAACAATATTACATGAATTATAAATGTAATGAGAATCTTTCTCAAAGTGTGTATTTTTAATGTTCACTATGTTCCTCTTTGTACCCGACAAATGCAACTCTGAAATAGTCCTCTGGTTTTGTGGCAGGGTTTCATACAATCACAAGGGGATATAAATAGTCTTCTATCTGGCTTTTTTTTTCACATGTCTTACTTTTTCCATACAATTTATGCTATCCTGAGAAGTTGGAGATTCCTCACCTTTCATCTGTAAAAATATTCTGTGTTGTCAGACTGTTTGAGCAGTACATTTGACAGGCTTTCATGTTCCATCTTTCCTATTAAAAATTGCACCATGAATAAATACTGCCCCCAGTAGTTAGTTAAAATAGTATCCGGCCACCTTTCACCCCTTTTTGCTCACAAAGTAATCTAAACCTAGCACATTAAGGGAGAGATCAAAGTGATGTTGCTGTTTTATGTTCAGTAGGTGCAGCTGGCTCATTTGTGAGTTACCCCTCTCTAGGGCAGAGATAAGGCATGCAAACAGTTAGTTGTGGCCTTTCACCCGCAAAATCGAGTTCATAGTAAAATATGTGTGATGCACAAAAGAGATAAATAGGAAGAGATGTAGAAATCAACATAAAGAAGGAAAAGAGACAGATTTAAACATTTTCCAGATATTAAAATGTCACAGTATTTAAAATGAACAATTATGACAGAATCTAAATTTCTTTATGTGTGCTACATGGGGAAGAGGCCATATTATCTCTGTCCAATAAACGCAGGACAGACAGACAAGGCATGATGCAACCTCTATTCACATGTTAACCTCTAAAACTACCCTGCTAAGCAACTTCTGAAAAAGTCTTTTCTAAATCTGAACCTGATTTATCTCCCAAGTTATGAGCTTCGTCACCAGAGAGTCTAGTTCAAACATCAAACATTGTTCTTCGAAGGAAGAAAGTAACTCCCCCACTGTCAATGTAATTTTATCCCAGTGGCTGAGGATCACATTTTCCATTGTGGAGCACATTTTGCTTTTTCTTTTGTCCTCCTCTCCTTTTATAGAAAAGTCACATTAACGCCAGCCAGGATGTGGAATGCAGATGTCCAGCCACTTCAGGGATATTCAGGGAGATGGCAGGTATGACTAACTCAGGCAATGTACTTTTCTTGCCATATTTCTTTTGAGGATGCCTTCAGATTTGCGCCATGTCGTTGATTTTACAAGCTGTGGGACATGGCACTATATTTAGCCCAATATTGTCTTCCAAGAGCAGGCAAAAGGTTTTTTTTTTTTTTAATTCTACTATACCACAGAGGTAAGCCCAGGCATGCCAAACAGTTTTAAAATGTTATGAACCCTGTGAGGACAACCCGGGTCCTAGAGGAAAGACATTCAGGATACTTTAAAACATTTGATCTAGGTCTTTCACTTCCTATGAGACACGTTACCAAGTCACCTTCTGGTAAAACTTGGGGATAAATAAATCTGTGAGAGGTTTATTTCTGTTTATTCTATGTTTTACCGTCACTTGTTTCTGCCCTCAGTGCTCTTTTCCAAACAGAGTTTATGATCTCTTACCCTCAGAGCACATTTGCAAAAGGATGAAAAGGTGTGTTCCTTCTCTTTTGAAAATGCCTAAACTTTTAGGAGTGATCACGCAAAGTGCCTTCCTTTTGGAAGGGAGAGAAAAGAGTGGCTTGCCTTTAAGGTTGACCAAGAAGGAAGTGAAAGCTAGTTCGGTCAGTCAGCCTGAGAAGAAATCTGAGGTCTCCAGAGTAATGAGAACTTGAAAGTCAACTTGTGCCAGCCATTCGTGGAGATAAGACTGCAGAGCGTTGGGGTTTATTCTGGGAAGAATTTCTGGAAGCCACCAAATCCTGGGCACAGGGTGGATTTGTTTTGCCAAAGATTCAGGTGTCACCAGATTTGAAGATTCAAAAAGAGCCAGTGTCAGCCTGTCATTTGCTTCAAACAGATTTTCCTAACCATTACCCTTGACTCTCAAACAGAATCATCATTCCAGACAGCCTGGTCTATACATGTTTCCCAGAGCATAACCGTTTGCTGCTTAGAGTCACACGACTTTGATTCGTGACATGGTTTCTCTCTGGAATATGTCCCACATCTTTCTTCCTGTCTGATCTCACTTTCCCAGGACTCTAATCTGAATTCCTCTTCCTCCAGGAAGTCTTCCCAGAGTACTCCGGATTTCAGTAATCTCCCCTTTCTCTAACGTAATCATGTATGCCCTTGCTTCTCATTTTTGAGATTAGTTGCAATAGCTATAATTTTAATGTATTTATTACTATTTAGCTACTTAAATGATGCAAACATGCACAGTTTTCCCGGTTATATATTAAGTTCTTTGAAGGAAGTGACCATGTCAATATCATTCTCTATATTACCCACAGAGCTTTGAGAAGCATTGTGCAGTGGTTAAGAGCACAGATGCTGAAACCAGATTTCTGGGATTAAGTCCTGGCTTAACCACTAACTAGCTGTGTGATCTTAGACAAGTTGTTTAATTTTTGTGCTTCAGATACTTCTTCAGGACAACATAGACATAACAATAGCAATTATTTCAATACAGTTTTGAAAATTAAAAAACTCAATACATTTAAACAGCAGCACTTAACAAATATTTGCCATCATCATAATTATCATTATACTTATTATTATAATTATTCACATTTTCCCTGGAATACCTTCTTTTATTGCATTTACTAATGTGGATTCAATTAGAAAACATTTCTTGAGTTTCTACTGAATGCAAAGCATTGTTCTAGGCAACATCGAGAGAGAAAAAGACATATACAACATATTTCCTTCTCTCAATACATTTAACATGTGAAGAATACCTATCATTTAAGGAAAACTTATTCCATCTCCTTGTTCAGGTCTTCCTGGAAGCTTTCTCTGAATGTGGCACATCACATGGCATAGCTTGCCTAACTAAATTATTAAACACCTGAGGACAGAGCCTACCTTAAGGTGATTTTATCACTCGTAGTATCCAACAGAATGTTTTTCACATTGTAAGAACTGGGTAAATATTTAGTAATTGATTTAGCTTTATTTTGTCATTGTTTCTTTAGTGTAACTCTCAGGAAAAGCAAATACTAGCCTATTAGAAATACCTTGTTGTTGGAAGAGGTTGAAATTCCATAGTGTTGACCTTTGTGGTAGTACTAATTAGAGGCTCTAAATGATTTCAGTAAAGCCAAGGAATTATGAAGTCAATTTTCAAAAGAATTTGTATACGTGAGATATATACATATATATTATTGTATCAGCATCAAAATAGTTAGTTTCTTTCAAGGATATCACATAGGTTCTATGTTTGAATTTTTCTGCATAGATCTTATGACTTAAGGGCTATTGAAAACTCAAGGCTATCTTAGAATAGTATCTGAAATAACAATGCCCCTAAGTACAACACATTTCATTCTTTATCCTATGAAAAGATAATAAACAACACAATCATGTCGAATTTTTAATTTTCTACACTTTAGTCTGAGTGGTTTGTTTCTTCTATGAGAACTAGGGTTACAACTGTTTTCATAACTTTTAGAATTGTAGCTCTGATTTGGTTATATGCCTTGTCTTTTTATTATTCTATATCTACCATTCAGCATGTAAAAAAGAATTATTAAATATTTGTGGAATGTTGAAAGGGAAAAAAATTCCCTTTTATTAATACTCAGAATGTTGAAGGAGGAAAAAGATGATTTGACAAAAGTGTTTCTAACATAAAGAAATCAAAATTCATAGTCAGAATTTATTGAAATCATATATGTTTTAGCTATGAATTGGAGAAGATAAAATTTAGAATGTAAAATTCAAGGTGTAAGTTTACTTTAGGCACATTTCCTTAGAATTATGAAAACCAAAGCGTTTAATAATATTGCCAAAGTATTGCCTATAAGTTGTAATTATAAAGCAAGGGAATTATGAACAATAACTTACAAATTTACCTGTGCTATTTCAATATTCATTCATTTGTACTTGAATTTGAACATTTCTATGTTCTTGTCTCTCATGACTCTTTATTTGTACATTTAATTAGGACAGGGAAATGAAATCAGCATAAAGCCAATTAAGATAAATAACAAGTCACTGGGTGTTGTATGGAAACCAATTTGACAATAAACTTCATATATTGGAAAAAAAATAAATAGTGATATAGAAAGAGCTTATAAACAAACAAAAAAGACAAATAACAAGAGTATACTGTGAAAAGTTTTTATGTTATCTGTATTCCCAGGTCCTAGAATAGTGCCTGGAATATTGGTATATAGTAGGTGCTCAATAAATTGGAGCTGAATGTTTTTAAATGGACTTTTTGGTAAAAGATGGACATCCTTTTGTTAGATATATTTAAAAGAGGATCCCAGATAAAATTAAAAATAAACAATGAAAGAGTTATATAAACCTACCAGATTAAGTTAACTAAAAATGTCATTTCTCCTCTTTCATTGCTTATGTTCTTTCAATTTCATAAGAAAATTATTTTCTAAGCCAAACTAATATCAAATGTGATCTCTATTTATGAGAAAACCACACAGCGGAAGCTATCAAAGTAGGGTTAAATTTACATTCTGTCAAATCGTTTTACTTTAAGGGTTCTTGGAAGTCAAGCATGCTGGTTAATTCCCCATAGAGATTTGAATGCTCCAAAAACAATTCAGAACTTCCACTCATCTCTGCTAAAAGAAAAAAAGAGCGTAATGAGTATATAGGAGGCGGGATAAGAAAGAAAAAGTAAAAATGAAGAACGGCTGTTTAATTAAGGTGACAATGAATCTTTGAATCATCTAGGGACTTAACTGGTCATGGAATAATTCTCTACGAGTTTTTCCTAGTATCCAGCATATAGACACAAGCCAAATCTAGTTGCAGCATGTTAAAAATGGAACAGAAACATACACACGCACACACGCACACGCACACGCACACACGCACACGCACACGCACACACACACAAGTTGAAATAAAATAAATGAAAATTACTTGGAACTATAATGAGACATAAAAAGTGATCGCAAGAACCAACAATTTCTGTTGTTTAATCTTGTGTTTTAAAACTAGAAAGTGTTTTATAATGCTGTACGCTCAACTGGATGACTTGCTACCACCATTCATAAAATGCATTTCTTTCTTATTTGCATAGTGTTTCATGATTTCTGCATTAAATATTTGTTTTCAGTGATTATTTCATTCATCCATTTATTAGCCATTCATTTATCTGTTCACTCAATAAACATTGACGGTGTGCCTATATGAGGAATATTCTTATTAGTCCAGATAGAATAGAGATAAATACATGCTTACAGATATACATATAAGGTGCTTGTTGTTGCATTGCAATGGAAAATATAATGGAGACTGGAGAAAGAGATGGAAATAGTAGAAGTTAGTTTTGGAAAAAGGAAACAATTTACTCTCATACAGGAAAAAGTATTGATGATGATATAAACAATCTAGGAGTTGCAAATTCGCAGAAAATAGAAAATTAGTCTGAGATAATGGCTTTTATCAAAATCAACCCTGTGGACATCAGAAAAGAGAGGTAGAAGCATAGATATGAGAAAACAACACTAAAACTAACAGAAAGCCTTGGGGACACTGAAGACCATCTTGGATTGGAGGTGTGTGTTTGATGGTTAACTTGAGTAGGTCACAAGGTGCACATTGGTCAAACATTGTTCTGGGTGTTTCTGTAAAAGTGTTTTTAAATAATATTGATATTTATATCCATACACTGAGTAAGCAGATTGCCCTCCCTAAAAGAGTGTTGTTTTATCCAACTGTTTGAAGGCCCGAATAGAATAGAAATATTGGCCTTCCCCTGAGTAAAAGAGAATTAATCGTACCTGACTGCCTTCAAACTCACACACTAGCTTTTCCTTCCCTTGGGCTCAAACTGAAATGTCAGCTCTTCTTGGGTTTCCAGCCTGCTGGTCTTTATTAGAACTGGACCATCTGTATCTTGGTTCTCAGGGCATCAGACTAAGACTGGAGCTACACCATCGACTCTTCTGGGTCTCCACCTTGTCAATTCACCAGCAGGTCTTAGGACAGGTCAGTCTCCATAATCATGAGAGCCAATTCCTTATAATAAATCTCTCTTCCCCATATATATATATATATATATATATATATATATATCTCATATATACATATATAATATGCAATATATATGCATATATATTACCTTTATATGTGATACATATACACACACTCTATTGGTTCTATTTATATATATGTATATATGTATGTATATATATGTATATATGTGTGTGTATATATGTATGTGTATACACACACATATCCTGTTGGTTCTATTTCTCTGGAGAATTCTGACTGACACAGTATATGTGTGTATATGCATGTGTGTGTGTGTATATGTGTGTGTGACTTAGGGGTGAAGATGTATTATCAGGAATAAGACTATAAAGTTGGGGGGGGCAACAAAAACAAAAGTAGAAGTTTAAGATGTTGAATAATTTAAGCTTCATTTTTGGCTCATCCCATCTGCTCTTAAGAGAATCATTGCTTCAACCATGAAGCAGAAAACAACCATCCAGGGTTGACTAGGTAATATGCAGGCTGCTCATAAGTATTTACTTATTTTCTCCCACTGCTCCAAGCCCTAACTAACTTAAGAAACATGGAAGAGTGAAGAGTACTATTTAACAATCTGAAAAGAAGGAAAACATATATCTACATATGGTAATGGACATCAACTAGATTTATTGGGTGATCACTTTACAATAAATACAAATATAAAAATCATTATGTTGTGCATTTGAAGTTAATATAATGTTATATATAAATTATATTTCAATTAAAAAAAAGAAAGAGGAAATTATAGGAACAAAACATCAACTAAAAAATTTAAATAAGAGTTTCAAACTATCAACCACAACACAAGAGTGACTGTAAGAGCCATAGAAAATAGCTGAAATGACCCAGCATACATATGACTTTCTGAAAAATAACAAATATTAAAACAATAAGTTTTTAAAGTTTTAAATTAAAATAAGGCTTGAAACTAGCTATACAATCACTCAAAGACAAGAATACTTTTGTGGGAGTCTTGGAGTCAAGGAGAGCAATTCCAGAACACTAGTGGAACAAAACACCCAAAAATAGATGCAAGAACAGCTTTACTTTATCTGTATCACTCATCTCCCAAGGCAGCACAGTTCAATTCCAAGAGAGATTCCCTTCAGCCAACGATTTCTTCTACACAGAAAAGAGAGCACAGTGAGGGAGAGACTAGTTTTCCTAGCTAGGCAGGATATTGCCCAAAGCCTACCCAGAATGCTGAGGTGATTGGCATGGCCAAGTGATTGAGAGCCTAGGAGCAGGGAAGATATATGTTCTGGGAGTAGGGACTCTGGTTCTAAGCAATCGGGGCTCAGAATTCATCAAAGGGCCAAGGATCCCACCAACCACTTTGTGAATTCCATCAGGAAATCCACCCATGAGCTGTGTGGGATGCCTCACCTGTGGACACCTGAGTGGCCTATGGAAAACCCCAATGCTCTGCACACCTCATTCCCCTCCCAACATGGCAGTTTCCCCATGTGCCCCCACAGAAGATGACTGTGTTCCTTTGCAGGTGGCTTGTGAACTTATGCAGAAAGCCAGCCCAACTCTGCAGGATTGGTAGGAGGCACACAAATTTGAACATTTTCCAGGCGCTACTTTAGGGAAACCAAATGAGAGACTCTCAGCACTCAGCTTGATAAAGAAAAAGGCACGTCATCCAAGAATTCCCTCCCCCTGACCCAAACATACCGGTTTTGCTTTTTTCTTTGGTATATATACATATATTTATGATACGGTGTGTGCGTGTGTGTGTGTGTGTATTATATATATATATATATATGCATATATATATATGCATATATATATATATATATATGAAGAGAGGTAAAGAAGAAGCTTTACTTTGGGGAAGTATGACTCATGTAGACTTGATCTGTATGAATAGGGTAATAAAATAGAGGCTATATTTCCCTTTCCAAGTATGAGGGCTGATGGTAGTTTTAATGATGGTAGGGAAAATGACAAGGTGACAGTTTAAAAGGTGAGAAGTTCAATTTGTGCCAGATTTAGCTTTTATGGGTGGAAGTATATGCACATGCCCATGTCACTCAGGCAGCAGCAGACATAAAACTGGAGCACAGCTGAGAAATTATGCCTTGGATAAAGATTTGGAAACCATCTTCATACTCCATACATGTGGTGAGAGCAAGTAAGTGAAGAAGTAACAGAGCACAGATTTCAATCCTGGATCTCAGAAGGATTAACTAGAAGAAAAGGTAAAAATGGTAACTCAATGCCCAGGAATGAAAAGGTGTCCATGAGAGAGGAGAGTTCGATATTATCAATGGCAATGTACAGATTTCAGAAGTTTTAGATCACTAGATTTTGCAGAGAAGTTTGGAGGTTTTTGCAAAGTGGTACATGAAGGGCTTTACTTCATTCCTGTATACTTTTAGATAGAAAATGCTGTCTATTTCTTCCAAACATTCTCTCAGGAAGACTTAAGTCAAAGTGAAGTTGATTCTGATTGCTCTGTTGGACTGAAAGACTGTGATGTGTTCATGTAAGTAAACAATATATTCTTCACAAGGTAGGTGCTAAAAACATTTAATGATTGATTAAATTTAATACAGCATTTATTTAACATCTATGTTTCTTCTTGGTCCTACAGAAGACAAGAAGATGAATAAATCATGGTTTTTGCTCTCCACTGACTCGTAGTCTAGTTGCATCAAGAAATACGCTTAATAACAATACAAATCTGGGTAGGTCATTTTATTGAATGTAAACAGGAAAATATGTTGGATGAATTGAGGAGGTTTTCGGAATTAATGGGAAGCTTAAGAACCAGGCTAGAGCACTGAGAGCCACCACATCCAGAAAGAAAGCTAAAACGCAAGAACCATCACAGAGGAGTGATAGCAGAGTCTGGTGAGGCTTAGGTAAGTTTACTTATGTGCTTAGGTAAAATGACCATTTTCTTTCCAGGGAAGGAGTGTAGGATTGGCCTATCATGGAGCAAGTGCCTTTAGACAGAAGAGTGAAATGGAAAAGCCGTCATTTCAATAATAGAATTCATAATTCCAAGAATAGTATAGGCAATTAGGAAGGGTCAATGAATGTTGGGCAGAAAAATAACAAATCCTCAGATAATTAGAATCATAATGAATGCACAAACAAAATGCCAAGGGAAGGCCTAGAAGAAAGCACCTGTCCCACAGTAGAAGGATTCAATGGCCATTGAGACGGAATGACCCAGTCAGTTGATGTTAGCCAGGCTTGGCCAATAGCCATTGCATTGTTGGCACAATTGGTGTAAAAGTCTAAGATGGTAGAATGAAGACTATTTATACATGGGTGTAGCATGCACTTACTCACTAAGGTTGAACTAGCCACTGCTCCTAATGATGAATATCAAAGCAGCCAGCCAGAGATCTAAAGTGATGACAGGAATGAATGCTGGGTCCAGATTTGTTACCATCCCTCAGGGAGATTAAAACAGCCACTGAGAATCAGGTTGATTACATTGAACCCTTCTACTCTAGAAGGTGGTGTTATTCATCTTGACCAAAACGGACACACATTCCAAGTACGGGTTGCTCTTACTATGATGGGGCTTATAGAGTATTTGACTCATCAGCACAAAATTCCATCTAAGAGTGCTCCAACTAAGAAACCACTTTACAGGGGTGCCTGGGTGGCTCAGTCAGTTAAGCGTCCGACTTCGGCTCAAGTCATGATATCACAGTCTGTGGGTTCAAGCCCCGCATTGGGCTCTGTGCTGACAGCTCAGAGCCTGGAGCCTGTTTCCGCTTCTGTGTCTCCCTCTCTCTCTGCCCCTCCCCTGCTCATGCTCTGTCTCTCTCTGTCGCAAAAATAAATAAAAACATTAAAAAAATTAAAAAAAAAAAAGAAACCACTTTACAGAAAAGGAAGCATGGCAGTGAGTTTATCACCATGGACATAACAATGGATCATATGCTGTACCATCCAGAAACTGTTGGTTTGATAGAGTGACAAAAGAACCATTTGAAGGCAGAAGTGAGGTAACAACTAGGAGATGATTCCATACATAGAAAATACCGTTCACATGAAAAATACATTTTAAGTATAAAACACTTATAATATGCTATGCTATTGAATATGCTATGTATTCAATAAATAGGATACATAGATCTAGAAGCTATGAACTAGAAGTAGAAGAAGACCCACTTGGGAAATTTGTGATTCTCATTCTTGGAACTCTGGGCTTCATAAGTTTAGTGGTCTAGTTCCCAAAGGGGAAATGCTTTCATCAGGGAAGAAAATAAGAGTCTCATTAAACTTTAAGCTGAGGCTATTTATTACCTCATCAGACAGAGAGTCGTCCTTCCAAGAAACCTGCAGGAAAGGAAAGGAGCAGCCCTACTGTTAGAAGGAACAGACCTTGATCAATAAGTGATAAGGTTACTTTTAAACAATGGGGGTGTATGTTTGGTACTCAGGTGATCCACTGTTATTCTCTCACCCAATTTTATTGGTAAATGGACATGTGCAGCAGCCATGGGTATAGCAAGTCCTCAGGACTGAAGTCTGGATCATTTCATCAGGTCAAGTAATGTAGACAAAAAGAGGTGGTAGTCACGAGGCAGGGAAATTGGTAGCAGAATTTAGTAGAGGAAGGAGACAAGGAGCATCGACTGCAGTCTTGAGAACAATTGTGGAAATGGGCTAGTAAGGCATCCCAGTAACCTTTCTCAGGCAAGTTTCACCCCAAAAAGGGACCTATCAGAATCCTGGAGAAAGTGATCCTAGAACTTATCATGCAAAGCAAATGGATCTGATAAGCTCAATGGGTAGACTGTAATAGATGCTGAGGCACTCATTGTCTCAACTGCTGGGAACCTCAGCTAATGCTTAAAGATTCTTAGATGAGTCCTTTGGCAATTGACAGGAGACAGCAGTGTTTCCCAGGTCACCTCCCCTTCCCACTGACAGCCCAAATCCAATTGCTGTTTGGATAAAGGTCCAACTCTGAAGAATCATCCCAGTTCCAGAATTTTCTATAGGATCCAAGGAGGTATTGTCATGATTGCATCACAATTCAACTTCCTTCTGCTATTCTTCTTTCACTCCATCACCAGTGTTGATCCTAAGAGCACACCTCTAGAAACATCCAACATGGTAACCTCAGACTCAAAATTTATTTCCCAGGAAACCTAAGTTAAGACAGTTTTCTATTTAGATTTAAAAACATGTAAAAAATTACATAGAGTCTGGGAAAGTTCATTACAAGAGCCTTTCTAATGACAAGGGAGGTGAGTTTTCCTTAGATTATGAATATGCTCAATGTTGCAGAATCAAAATGCAATTAGCATCCTCAATGAAAAGACCTGAATCTGCAGTTAGGGTATTTTGCCCCTTATGGAAGTGGGCACCTAGATGAGGTGGTCTGGGATATCAAAATGTGCCTGAGTGTAATTATTTTAAAAGATTAACATTTTTAGTCACCCGTGAAAGAAATAGGAAAAATTATTTTGCATGATTGATTCTTAAAGCCAATACATAAAGACAAACTTTAAGGAAAATAAAATCAGAGTAGAAATAAATTGTTAGCATAAACATTTCCTTCTAAATCACCCTTAATCCTTACACTGGATTCAAACTGCTTTCAGCATTAATATACTTTGGTTTTTCACCAAAATCCCTCTGGACAGCCTTTATCAGCTGCCAATATGTCTCCATCACAGACCCAAGTAGTCTGTTCACTCTGATTAGACTGTTGGAGCTAATTTAAAGTATGGCCTTTGTTATGTCTACAGCAGTCTAATCAGCTAGGAAGATTCTCTGACACCCTGGCATCCAATCCGTCTCCATGTCATTGAAGCAGAAAGGCAAAGATTATGGCCATCAAAGTATATCTTCAGGCAGAGATATAGCTTTCCAAACCAGTGCTTAGTTAAAATTGTCATGTTTTAAAATCACTTTAAAATCAAAGATATTCAGATATTTCATAGAAATTCCAGGAAGCTTAGAAGTGGCTCAGTTGTTTTGTCTCGGCTAGGTCTCATTTCCCTAACTAGAGGGTAAGCTCCTTGAAGGAATAGATCATATTCTTCTCAATATTTCCTACAGTATCTTATAGATAGAATGGCTTTATACACATTTATGTAACAAGATAATTTACTGGAAAGTTCCTTGTTACTTTGAATGTCTCTGATGCTCTTTCAGCAGAGCACTCACTTTGGACTAGACCCAATGTTAGGTTCTTTATATGTATCATCTTATTTACTCTCTACAACCTTAGGAGTGACATTATTATTATTATTATCCCTGTTGAGACAACCAAAGCACAAAAAGGTTAAATATTTGCCTACATATATCTAGTTGGTGGGAAAAGTGGTATTTAAATACAGACTCTCTGTCTTCAAAGCCCAGAATTTCATCTTCTTGCTTCTTGATGGTAGTAGAACTGTCAGAATATTCTCTGAGTATTAGAGTGTGCTCCTGGGTACAGAACAAGTGAGGGAACTGAACTCCTGTTCCTGGCACTCCATGTTGAAAGTCATTTTGATCAGAGAATAACAAGGATAATGAGCTCAGCCCTTCTGATGATATATTTGTTAATTCAACAAAAATATAAATGATAGCACTTCCTGATTTCCATCTTCCCTATTTCACCTTCAGGTGTTTTTTTTTTCCTCTCATTTGAACCTTGCTTTCATCCTTGAAGGTGGACTGGTATGCTGCAAAGAACATGAACCTTGGAATTAAACTAGCCTCATTCCATTTTTGCTTACCATTTACTAACTGCATCCTTGTGCATAGTTTTTAAAATATTTAAATTCAGTTTTCAATAAAATGAAGACAATAAACCCTGTCACATAAAGTTGTTTGGATGATTAAATGACATGACAAACATAACATTCGGAGCCTATGGATGATACTCAATAATCATGAATTCTCTCTGCCCTGCTTTGACTACTTTATTTTCTGATGAAGGGATACATGTGCAATCAGCCACCAAGTCTTAACAGTCTTTCCCTATAGCAAGGAGCAAGGAAGAGCTGCTCAAGCTGGCAATTGAAGATTTCCTATCTTCCATATGTCGAATTGCTTTAATTGAGTAATTAAGGAAGGACCTCAATTACATTTAAATACTTGTCTTGATACTTTAAATACTTGCTTTAGTGCTTTTGTATTTTAAAACCAATACCTTTGATGTTTTAGTACTTGCATCTGGGGATGTTTTCTAGGTTCTGAATTTGATCCCTGTTGTACGGATGTTAAGGCCCATTACTTCAAATACTGTAGGTTTGCTTTTAATAGTTCCAAAATAGAAAGGTCTTTATTAACCTGCCATGAGTTAGAGGTACTGATTCATTTACATAACTGCCAAGCATTCTCTGTCTTTAGTATTGGTCAGACTCTTAAACTTCAGAAGTCTTATAGAAAGAGCACTAAACCAGGAGTTGTGACAACCTGAGTTAGCACATTGGCTCTGCTACTATCTGTCGGCAGCATCTTGGACAGATAGCTCTCTGAGCTCCTCAAGCCGGGTACCATTTCTCATTTATTTGTTCTTTGTACAGAGTCTATCAGAGTACCTAGAACAAGGTAAAAACTACAAAATCAAAGTTTGTGGAATCGAGAAATATTTTAATCAATTAGACAATTAGTATAGGACTTGAAAGCTAAAGAGCTTGGCGCATTTTCAGCTGGCTACCTTGTGGTCACCCTTTGGATCTGGACTTGTAACAAATGAGATGAGGAATGGTAATCTACAAATTTCTAACTTCAGTTTTTAACAGTGAACTTCCAAATTTTCAACCAAATCTCTCCAGTCTGTAACAATTCTTTCTACATCTACCCTCTCATCCATTTTGTTTATTTTCCTCTGAAATTCCTCCAAGTTTCCAATCTTAATAGCACTCCAATCTAGTTTAATAGTTATACATTTTTGTATTTCTTTTCTAGGCTGAGTTTGACCCTTACTTATTTGCAACTTTTGAAAACTATCTTCATTTACGTCATTAAAATGACAAGCTTAGCACATTTATAAACAATAGTTTTAAGCAAAAATACAAAACAGTTTTTAAAATAGAGGTGTAAATTGACTTCATAATCAATGAAATCTATAACTACAAAGTTATTTCTTTTCCACATGGTTTCATTTCATATCTTGTTCTCAAATAGAAAACTAAACCTGGGTAGCTCAGTCAGGTGGCTCTTGATTTTGGCTCAGGTCATGATTTCATGGTTTGTGAGCTCCAACCCTGTGTTGGGCTCTGTGCTGACAGTGGGGAGCTTGCTTAGGATTCTCTCTCTCTCTCTCTCTCTGCCCCTCCCCCACACTCTTTCATGCTCTCTGCCTCAAAATAAATAAACTTTAAAATAAACGTATAAATAAATAAATAAATAAATAATAGATAGATAGACAGGTAGATAAAATTAATAGGCCCATCTGACCCTATGTTAAAGGCAACCATTCATTTATGTATATACAAACACACATGAAGGGACTACATATTATTCTTTTTGCTAAAACATATAGAATGTATATAGAGAGTGCAAACCTTTCAATTATTTCTAGAATATTGCTACAAACATTTATAAAAGAAGCTTCAAAGACATTTGTTTGTGAGTTTTCTATTACTGGTACTTGAAGATAAGCAGGTCACCCCTGACAGTGAGAATTTGGGCTTCCCCTCACTTGTGTGATTAGGTATATTTCACTTATGGCCAAGCAAATATGGTGAGTAAATAAGATGATGTCTTCAAATCTGTATACTTCACTATGCACCCCTCTTCACTATGGAAATTAATTAACTGGCATCATGAAATAAACAATATATACTCCAAATGTTAGCGAGAAAAATTCTTGCTTTTGTATTCAAACTGGAAAATGGAAAGACATACGTGAAGAGTAGACTGTCTAAAATCTTAATGTATGGGAAGAGTAGCAGAATATGCTTCCCAAAAATATGCTGGTTTGATATAGTGATTAATCTGAGCTGTAGGCCTTTGGAAAAGAGTAAATGCAGGGATAAGCTTTCTCTTCTGCCTAAAGACAGACCCTCCAAAAAGAACTCAATGGCCATGAGTTCCCTCCCTGACTTTCATCAATGAAGGAAGACTGATTTTTGTCACAGAGGAGAAGACAAGAAGTAGACACGATGTGTGAACTTTGTCACAAATGATCATACCTCCCATATATGCTTCCAAGGACCCATTCACCTTTCTTAAAAATCATTTAGGCTCTTCTAAGACTAAGTCTACATCCTGCCTCTCCTTTCTCTGTTAAAACAGTATTTAAGCCTGAATTTTAAGCAAGCTTAGGGAGTTATTCATTTTCCCTTGGGTATCTACAACGTGTACATATGTATCAATAAACTTCAGTTTTTCTTTTGTTAGTCTGTCCTTTATTACAAAGGTCTCATCCAAGAACTCAGAAGTGTATATTCCTCCTTTATATGTGATTCCAGAAAATTACATATCAACTATGAAATGCAAATTTGGCTTTTAATGTTCAGTTCCTTATAAATGTTTTAACCTACCATAAATACTAAAACATACAGTAATTATCAGAAAATATATATTTTTTAAATAACCATCTTGAGACCTAAAGAAATCAGGTAGTATGGAGGAAGTCATGAATCCTCCACTTTTTGTCAATAGTTTGAATGTAATAAATAGCTTACCAATTGGTTGTGAGTCTCTGACCTGTAGAGTCCACATTTTTAGTCTAAAAAATATCACAAATCTGTGTGCATAAAACTAAAAGGTAGTAGCTAGAATAATTGACATCCCAAAGGGATAAAGAGAGTACAGAAGTTTAGGAAGCCTAATTGTCTTTTTGGACACCAATATTATTTCTCTTGGTAGAACTAGCAACCCACTTTTCCCTTCTTGCAGCATATTCACAAGTGAACCAGCATGTTGTTTTGATTTTTCATTATTCGCATAAGAAAAGTGCAATTCCTAGTAATTTTCAGAGACTTTGAAATCTCAATAGGAAGGAGAGAAGAAATATAACAGCAAAAAATAT
Organism: Puma concolor; assembly: GCF_028749965.1. Classification (NCBI taxonomy): domain Eukaryota; kingdom Metazoa; phylum Chordata; class Mammalia; order Carnivora; family Felidae; genus Puma; species Puma concolor. The sequence goes on from NC_141673.1 coordinate 93,155,510, forward strand.
AAGAAAAAATAATAAATATAAAATTTGATTCATAGTTAGCAATTACAAAGAGTTCTCATCATTTCATTTAATAAAGGTATATCCTTAAATGTTAAGTTGCATACTATAGGCTTTATTGATGCAGGGGTGTGGAGAAGAAAAAGATTAGTATGAGTAGTACTAGTTTAGGAAGCCGTCAGTTCAGAATAGATTTTTAAGTTGGACTTAAAAAACATGAGAGGATAGTGTTGACCTAGAATGTTCACAGCCTCCGAAATAGCTTAACACTGGCAGACATATCTCGTAAAACATTTATTTAGGCACCAAGTCCCAGTGTCTGCAATTGGAAGGACTTTCGAGTCAACCACCTACTGGTCTATTTGGTTGTACAAAACATCTGTGAAATGAGAGACATGATAGACAAATGTTACCCTGAGTACCACTTGGATATGGATAGAATAACAGAATCACTTTAGGAACTTTAAAAATTACAGGCACTCTTTAGACCTACTGAAACAAAATCTACAAAGGGATGAAGAATTTTTATTTTTTCTACAAGCCCCAGTTAATTCTGGCAGTTGGTAAGATTTGAGAATTACTAGATTTGAGTTTAAAGTATATTATTTTGTCAAGACGTTTTTCTTAGAACTGACAATGAGCAATGAAATACTGAACAGTAATTCTAATAGGACTTGCTGAACACGGTAGCAGCACCCTCACAATTAAACTCACCCTGGTTCTCTTTTCTTTACAAAGCTCCATGCACTCTTTATCAGCCTTCAGGAGTGTCCAAGATGAAGGCAAATTCCAGCTCTTCCTTGATAAGAAGATGGAGATCAAAGTGTTTGGTACTATGTTAGAGAGGGCCATTGGGAAAGTGGTATGTGGTTCTAGGAAGAAGGACATAAAAATATGACTAGGAATGAATACTCACTGACTCTACTTCAGTATTATAATTCTTTTTTTTTTTAAAAAAAAAAAGCAATATTTTTTGTTAACAGAAGAATTACAAAATAGAATGATTCTAAAGGAATAATACAAGCACTTTTAACTACTTTTACTCTATACAAAGTACTAGTTTACAACGAGGTTAAACTTGCATCTCATTCAAAATTTATGTTGAAATGTGTGACTCTCTCTCTCTCCCTCTCTCTCTCTCTCCCATCTCCCTTACACCAAGGCTTCCAATCATGATGTTCATAACTTTTCATCTTGGCATTCTTTAATATCTGAAATGTTTGTATAATAGAATTTCAGGTATCCTGGAAGTTGGAGTGAAGAATATTTGGTTACAAAGAGCCTTCTACAGACACAAAAAATTATACCAAGTAGGAAATAAGTAGGAAATACTTATATGGTTATATAAGACCATAGAGTCACAACTCTTACTAGGCATGTATCATGACACTTAACTACTGATCCTACATAAAACTTAAAGTTCACTCTGTTTTAGAAAAAAAAAATGTTGCACAGAGTAAGGCTTACTATTATGTTTACAAGAAGAGAATAATACGTATATACATTCATTCATTCATTTGGTATTTGCTAAGAGTTTTCTATGTGCCAGGAATTATATGCTAGAGATGCCAAGATTAAATGACACTATTAATTGCATAGCCTAGAAGTGGAAATAAATGTAAACAAATATTGGCAACAGACTATGACAGGTGCTAGAATAACAAGATGTAGTGGTTTACCCAAAAGGAAGGGATAATCAACACTTCTTTGAGAATGTGTGGAAAGAATTAAGAGTAGGTGAGACATTTAAGATGTATCTATAAAGATAAGTAGACTTTGCTTACATTATCTGGGGAGAGGATAAAAGGGAATTCTAGTGTAATGAATATTTCATCATCATTTTTCCTCATCCAGATACTCAGGCTGGGAGATTTCTCTCTCATCAAATGCTGCACAACCACTTACTTGCTGTTTTCAGTGTTCACAAAATGTCCCAGCCATTAAAAATTGGATGACCTGTTCATAATGGGATTGCTTTGGATGACAGTCAGCAAAATCTTGGGCAATGAACAGATGTCTTTTCTGCTGAAGAATCCACAGACAACATGCAGGCATCTGTGAATGCAAGACTCTCCCTTAACAACTACATGAGCAGCAGCTAACAGGGCTCCTCAACACAAGTGACACGTGGTGGCCACCAAAATGGCAACAGAGCATCACGGGAATCAACTTGCTCTTTCACATCAAATTGAGGTTGAAAAACCAGAGTGATAGTGGTTCTCTTGATGCTGATTTGCTAGCCTCATCCATTCCCTTCCCTCCTTTCTTTCTCAGTGGTCCTCATTGAGTAACCACACGACTCACCCCGAAATTAATGACCACTACCACCACCATCAAGGGTAGGAAGACCAAGGAGTTCGTTACTTTATTTCTAACTTATTATCATGGCATATACTCTATGTTCTGCTTCTTTCAGAGCCCTCTTCTTGATCTTAAGAACCTTTTCTTCTTTCCATAGAAAGCTGAGTCTTCTAAATTAAAAAAAAATATTGTTTTCAAAATTACTGCTTTTGATGATGGATCCAAAAGCCTATTCTGGAAGAAATGTCAGTTGTTTTTGTTTTTTTGTTTTTTCTCTAAATGCTTCTTAATATTTACAATTCTAATTCTCTTCAAAGTAATGAATGCCTCTGACCAATTCCAACCAGGAAGAGATTAGGACAAAATTAATATTTCTAAGTAATATCTCACTACATTTGTCTGTGAACAAAATGATAAAAAGGAAACCTGGCAGATCGGGGTGGGGCAGTTACTTTAAAGATTATATTTCATAAGTGTAAAACAATCCTCTGAGGTAGATGTTACCATACCTCATGTGATTGATGCAGTTGTTAAGATTTAGGCTGTGCCCATGGTCACAGTTAGTGAGTTGGATTCAAATACAAGTGTTCTGACTTCAAGTCTAATGCACTTTAAGTTTGATCTATAAAAAGAAATAACTAGGAATAGTTTAGCTCCAATTTCCACACTGCATATGCATGACTTCTAAATGCAAAAATTCAGGCATATCACTGGCCAAATAACAAGAATAGCTAACATTTATAAGTAGTTTACTATTTAGGAGGCACTATGCTATGTACGTTATATGAGTTAATTGTATTTTTACCAAAACTTTATGAGATTGGTATTACCATTAATTCCATTTGACTCTTATGTCAAGTAGGGCTTATAGAACTTATGTAACTTTCCAAAGACCACAAAGCTAAAGGTGAGTGAGCCTAAATATGAAGTCAGGCCTGATCCTAAAGTCCATGCTCTTAATGATTACTCTCTACTACTCTTATGGCTAATAGACCTCTTTAGGGAACATACATCATCAAGGAAGTCGTGGTCCTTCCCTAGTTCTATCCTCTGCTTAGAGAATTAGAGAGCAACTTTGTTATGATGCTACTCTTTTGAGGAATTACATCACCTGAAACACCACCATTTGTATATCCCTTTATCATGTCACATTAGCTTTTATTAGAATTAACTGCATAAGCTAAGTCATCCAAAAACATCATATATTATTAAAGAAGACTGACTTTTCAAAAAAAATCTTTGTGGGCTTTTTGAACTGTAACCTCTCACTGTCCCAGTAGTCTGTTAAATTTAACACAAAAGTATCTTAGGTAATATTCTCTATATACTTAAAATCTTTCTTTGACTATCTCACAATTGTGGCTCATATAATAACTCACTTCACAGGATTTAATCATTATAATGTATGAGATATACTCAACATTGTATGTAATTTTTTTATTTATTCAATGAATATTTTTGAAAACCTACAATGATCCAGGCAGTAGTGTTGCACAAGACCTTGAGGACTAGAAGTCATGGCGAGTCCAACAGACATGGTTCTACCCTAATAAAACTTAGGCCTAGAATGAAGACAGCCAATAGATAAAAACAGACAAATATACAACTACAATTTTGACAAGTCGGTGTTGCCTTGAAGGTCTCTTAACAGAAAGATTTTATAGGAGATAGAGGTCTGGGAAAGCATTCCTAAGTACATAATGGCTGAACAGTCAGAGCTAAATAAGCGGGCATGGAGCCAGGAGGAAGTACATTCCAGCCAGAGGGAAAGTCACAGCAAAGGTTCTGTGCAGGACAGCCTAACTGGGTACAAAAGCAAGAGAGTGATAGAATGGTTCTGAAGAAGTTTGAGAGAAAACAAGACCAAACCAATTAAGTGCAGTCTATTCTGTGAATAAGGAGAAATGGATGGGTTAGGAACACTGGTAATATGGCTAATGGATGATTGAATACCAAACTTGCCTTGGAAGCAATGGATATGGTATTGTTCTAGAAAGGTTTAGAGACTTAGTTCCCCAGGAGCCATTTGTTTCATTCCAGGGAGATAAAAATCTGAATATTCCTTTCCTGTCTTCTTAAAGAGAATTTGTTTGTTTGTTTTTCAGAGTAAAGATTTCTCTTCCTCTTTTTCCTCTCTCTTTTTTTTGTGGAGATGAAGAAGGGTAGATGTGTTAGCTCCAATCTTCCTTATTTTCAGAGATTCTTTCCTGTGGTACAACCCCACAGCATGCATTGGTGAACATGTAGCCATCATGACTTCACCTTATTAGATATTGGTTTATGGTTAACAGATGCTAAAATGTTCTATGAGTAATAAATGGTCTGTTTTCTGAACAGACATTTCTGTCAAAGTATATTTGGGAATATATGTACATACATATACACAGACAGACACTGCCTTAACTCCAGGCCTCAAATAATTCTACAAATAAATGTCCTTTATTTTTTTTTAACATTTATTTATTATTGAGAGATAGGAAGAGATAGAGCATGAGCATGGGAGGGGCAGAGAGAGGGGGAGACACAGAATCTGAAGCAGGCTCTAGGCTCTGAGCTGTCAGCACAGAGACTGAAGCAGGGCTTGAACTCACAAACCTAGAGATCATGACCTGAGCTGAAGTCAGATGCTTAACCAACTGAGCCACCCAGGCACCCCAATACATTTCTTTTAAAAAAGCAGTTCACATTTTCTTTGTAAACTATTCATTAAAACTAGACATCATAAACATGAACTCAGAAAGAGAAATCATATCCACAAAGACTTTAAGTGTTTACATTACAAACACAGAATATAAAATACTAATGTCTAGTTGGTTTAAAAATAAGAGATAAATTTAGCATTGTGTTCAGAGAATATAAAACTTTAAAGAATGACCAAGTAAATTTGCACACAAAAAAAGAACTTCCGAAAATGAGAAATACTACACTCAAAATTTTAAAGTGAATACATATAGAATTTAGAGTGGATTATATGGAGTTTTGAGTAGATTAGACTCAGCTAAAAAGAGAATTTGTGAATTAGATAGAGATCAAAAGCAATTATCCAGAATGTAGCACAAATTTACAAAGAATTAGAAAATATGAAAAATGTGAAAGAGAGAGTGAGATGATCTGACACATTAAATCAGAATTTCAGAAGTAGGGAAAGGAGAACAACAACAAAAGATAATATATTAGCTAATAATTTTCTAAAACAAATGAAATATACCAAACCACAAATACAAGAATCTCAATAAATTCAAAGTAGAGGAAAATATTCATAGTAAAATTGCCAAATGCCGAAATAAAAGAAAAGATTGTAAAAGTAGTCAGAGGCAAAGATTAACTTTAAAGGAGGAGCATTTAGACTGGTAGCTTTCATCTCAACAGTGCTAAAGGAAGTGAAAAAGAAATAGAATGATAGTTGGAATGTGCTTATTGAAAAGCATTTATCACACTATAGTTCTATACTCATCAAAATGTCTTTCAAGAATAAAGGTGGAATAAAGACATTTTTCAAAAACTAAAACTGCCACCGACATATCCATGCTAAAAACAAGTCTATAAGATGTACCTCAAACCAAAGGAAAGTAATCCTAGTTGACAGTTCTATATACACAGACATAAGGAGCAAATAAAGTGGCATATGAAGATGTAAAGCTAGATCACTGACTGAATACAACAGTAGTAATATCGCTACAGTTTAAAAATTAAAATAAACAAGGACAATAGCATAAATGTATGGAAAGAAATAAATCAAGCAAAATTTTAATGATCTCTAAAACATCTCAGAGAAGGTTAAAAGTATTGGCTAAATTTGGACTTGATCAGTTAAGGATGCCTGTAGTAATTTAAGAATAACATTTAAAAATATAAACAGAATGGGGTGCCTGGGTGGCTCAGTCAGTTAAGCGTCCGACTTGGGCTCAGGTCGTAATCTTGGGGTAAATGTGTTTTAGCCCTGCGTTGGGCTCTGTGCTGACAGCTCAGAGCCTGGAGCCTGCTTCAGATTCTATGTCTCCCTCTCTCTGCCTCTCTCTCCCTCTCAAAAAAGAAAAAAAAAAACATTAAAAAATATATAAACAGAATATATAGCTTCTAAACTAGTTCTGGGAAAAGAATAAATGATTAATTATAAAAAAGAAAAATAGAAGATTAGGTATAAGCACAAATATATCAGCAGTGAGTAGACTAAAAAGAAACCAAATGCTCCTGTAAAAAGATGAGGATTGTCAGATTGAATTTTAAAAAATAATCTAATATATGCTGTTAATTATTGTAATAATTCAGACAAGTTGAAAGTAAAAAGATAGGAAAAACACTGTGCAAACATTAACTAAAAGGATGCTAGTGTAGCTATATTAATTATCATGCAAAACAGATTTTAAGGCTGAAAGAATTTCTTGGGAGAAAGAGGGACAAAAGTTACAACTCAAATATATATGCATATATTTGCATATATAATTTTGTATCTGCTTAAATCATGACCTCAAACTACCTGACACAAAACTGAACTAAAAGGAGAAATGAATAGCTCTGCGATCATAGTGGAAGATTTCAAGTTTGCTCATAATTGACATTAAAAAATCAGACAAAAATTTTACAGCATAATTAAACTTTGACACATAGAGAACATCATATCCATCAATTGCAAAATAATTTTTTTCAAACACACGGAATATTTGCAAAATTGACTATATGATGGGCCATAAAAACGTTTAAACAAATTTCAAAGGACTGAAATCATACATGGCATATCTTCTTGCCTCGTGAATTTAAGTCAGAAACTAGAAGTAACAATGAAGCAAACAAGCAAAAAAGAGGGAATAAACTCACACATTTAGTATTAAATATAATCTATGGGTCAAAGAAGAGTTGGAAAAAATATTGAGAACATTTTGAATGGATGATAAAAATCCTACATGCCAAATTTGTAGGATGCAGCTAAATCTGTACTTTTAGGAAACTTACAGTCTTAAATATTTATATTAAAAAACTGAAAGAATAAAAATTATTGAGTCTAGCATCCATCTAAAAAGTAGAATAATTTTTAAATGTATAAAAAAGGCAAAAATAAAATCCATAATAAATCCAAAGAAAGTAGAAGAAAGGAAATAGATTAGCAAACAGCAGAAATCAATAAAATAGAAAACACACATAGAAGAGATCAACAACAGAGAAAGTTGGTTCCTTAAAAGACAAATAAACAACAACAAAAAACACATACAAATATCTGTTAGACTAATCAAGAAAAGCTTAGAAGTCACAAATAAATGGAGAATCCAAAAGAATCTATCATATTAAGAGATTTGAGTAAGTTTACTGGATATAGAATGATATATAAAACTCCATTACATTTCTATACCACTGCAACAAACAGGAAAAAAATTAGAAAAAGGTCCTATTTAAGTAAGATCAAAAATAATAAGAACTACTTATAAATCTAACCAAGGATGCACAAAATTGTATAGAGAAATCGAACTATTTGTGACAGATGTCATAGTGCATATAAGTATATGGAGAGATATTTGTGACCGTGAATTAGAAGATTCAATATGTACAAATGTCAATCTTCCAACAGGTCTTCTAGTGACCTATAGATTTAATGTAACCCTATCCCAAATTTTAATGTAGTGCTGTGGGCAGGATGAGGGGGAGGGACATTACACAGCTATTTTAATTAAAATACTGTGCTGTTGATGCTGGAGTAGAAACATAGACTAATGGAAATGAATATAGAGAGGTCAGAGAAGGACATACACATATATGGAAACTTCACATATGTTGATATAAAAATATCCAAAAAATTTATATATGTATATATAGTATAACATATATTATTGTATATATATAGTATATATATGTATAGTATCGTATATAGTATATATTGTAGTATTGTATACTACAATTGTAGTATTGTATAGTATAGTACATAGTATTATAGTATATATTATAGTATTGTATATACTATAGTATATAGCATTATAGTATAGTTAACTATACTATACATACTATACTGTATATATAGTAAATTTTTTGTATATGTCAAAGCATCAACTGCAGGAAAAAAAAATGGCAAGTCTTTTTCAAAGAGACCTCTAGAGGGTGAGGTAGTGAAGGGTATTCAGAAAGTGGAAAGACACTCATAGAAAGAGATGTGATATACTTGTGATAAGAGGGAGATTATGAAACAGAGAGGAAAATGTGAATTGCATTCTCAATGTTTTTCTAGTCAAAATATTTTTTAATTGGATTAAATGGTAATACAAATATTATGAACCTGCCTTAATTTTCTAATGTATTTTACTTCAAATGTACAAAATTTAAAAATATATCATTTGATCTTTTAATTTTTAATGTTAATTTTTAATTGTAAGTTTTAAATTTATAAAACCATACATCCCCCGTTCATGCTCTGTCTCTCTCTGTCCCAAAAATAAAAAAAAAAAAAAAAAAAAAAAAAAATTAAAAACCATACATGACCCAGGTTCTTTCACAATGCATACTATAGGCCTTCAGATTTAATTGTACATGCTTTGAAATTCTCTCCTTGACCCGACTATTATAGGTTTGAAAAGAGAACTGTAGCAGTAATATCAACTAGGCCCTCAGTTATAAACATAAAAGCACAGGAATAAGAGGAGAGAAGGGACTAGGGAGAGAGAAGAGCAGGTTTATTTCATTTAAATGGGAAATGATGGAATTTCAATGAATGGTAATGAGAAAGTGGGATTTCCTACCTTGTACAATATTTTCTTTTTTTTTTTTACAACATTGTACAATTACCACCTTTAGTAAGTTCTAAAATATTTTCATCACCCCCAAAGAAAATCTCATACTCAATAAGCAATCGCCCTCTATTTCCGCCCCCCAGCCTATCCCATGGAAACCACCTCTCTGCTTTCTGACTCTATGGATTTACTTATTCTGCTTATTTCATATGCAATATGTGGCTTTTTGCGTCTGGCTAGTTTCACTTAGCATGTTTTCAAGGTTCATCCATGTTGTAGCATATGTCAGCACTGCATTCCTCTTTATGGCTGAACAATTCCTTTGTATGTATGTATCATATTTTGTCTATCTACTCATCCCTTTACAGACTTTTAGCATGTTTTCTCCTTCTGGTTATTGCAAATTGTGCTACTATGAACATATGTGTACAAGTACTTGCTGAGTGTTTTCAGTTCTTTTGAGTATATAGCTAAGAGTAGAAATGTTGGGTCATAAGGTAATTTTATGTTTGCCTCTCTGAGGAACTACCAAAGCATTTTCCAAACTGGCTGCACCATTGTACATTTTTAACTTGTATGAGGGTTCCAATGTTTCCACAACTTATTATTATTGTTTTAATTATGGTCTTCCTGGTGGATGTGAAATGATATCTCACTGTGGTTTTGATTTGCACTTCCCTAATGACTAATGATGTTGAGTATCTTTTCACATGCTTGGCCATTTTATATACATCTTTGAGGAAATGTCTGTTTAGGTTCTTCACCCATTTTTAAATTGGATTGTTTTTATGTATTCTGGATACTAGACCCTTGTCAGTTATATAATTCACAAATATTTTCTCCCAATCTGTGGGTTGTCTTTTCACTTCATCAATATTCCTTGATGCACAAATGTTTTTAATTTTGAGGAAGATCACTTTATTTTTTCTTTTGTTGCTTGCACTTTTGGTGTCATACCTAAGAATCTATTGCCAAAACCAAGGTCAAAAAGATTTACCTCTATGTTTTCTCCTTTAGTTTTATAGTTTTGGTCTTAGATGTAGCCCCTTTTTAGGTGTATGTTTATTAAATTTATTCTATAGATGACTTTATGTGTTTTATCAATCTGATACTCTTTTCAGTTTTATGTTCTGCTTAATTACTATGTTTAATATTTTTAAAAATTTTAATTCCAGTATAGTAAACATACAGTGCCATGTTAGTTTCAAGTGCACAATATAGTGAGTCAATAATTCTATACATTACTCAGTGCTCATCATAAGTGTACTCTTAATCCCCTTCACCTATTTCACCCATCCCTCCACCTACGTCCCCTGTGGTTACCATCTCTTTGTTCTCTATAGTTAAGAGTCAATTTTTTTGTCTATTTTTCTTTTGTTCATTTGTTTTGTTTCTTAAATTCCACATATGAGTGAGATCATATACTATTTGTCTTCCTCTGACTATTTCACTAAGCATTTTACCCACTAGATCCATCTATGTTGCTGTGAATGGCAAGATTTCATTTTTATGGTTGAGTCCTATTCCATTTAATATATATTTATATATAAATAAATATAAATCACCTCTTCTTTATCCCCTCATCTATCGGTGGACACTTGGGCTGTGTCCATAATTTGGCTATTGTAAAAAATACTATTATAAACATAGGGGTGAATATATCCCTTTGAATTAGTTGCATTTTTGTATTTGTGGGGTAAATACCCAGTAGTGTGATTACTGGGTAGTAGGATATTTTTATTTTTAACTTTTTGAGGAACCTCCATACTGTTTTCCACAATGGCTCCACCAGTTTTCATTCCCACTAACAGTGCACGAGGTTTCTGCTTTCTCCACATTCTCACCAACACTTGTTCCTTGTGTTTTTGATTTTAGCCACTCTGACAGATGTGAAGAGATATCTCCTTGTGGTTTTAATTTGCATTTTCCCGATGATGAGCAATGTTGAGCATCTGTTCATGTGTCTGTTGGCCATCTGGATGCCTTTTTTGGAGGTATGTCTATTCATGTTTTCTGCCCATTTTTAATTGGGTTATTCATTTTTTGAGTGTTGAGTTGTATTAGTTATATATGTATATATATATGTGTGTATGTATGTATATATATATATATATATATATATTGATATTAGCCTTTTATCAGTTAAATCATTTGTAAATATCTTCTCCCATTCAGTAAGTTGTCTTTTAATGTTGTTGATTGTTTCCTTTGCTGTGCAGAACCTTTTTAATTTGATGTAGTCTCAGTAGTTTTGTTTGTTTGTTTTGCTTTTGTTTCCTTTGCCTCAGGAGACATATCTAGAAAAAAATGTTGATATGGCTGATGTCAGAGAAATTACTGCCTGTGCTGTCTTCTAGAATTTTTATGGCTTTAAGTATCACATCTAGGTCTTGAATCCATTTTGAGTTTACTTTTGTGTATGATGTAAGAAAGTGGTTCAGTTTCATTTCTTTGCATGTAGCTGTCCAGGTTTCCTAACACTGCTTGCTGAAGAGATTTTTTTCCCATTGCATATTCTTGCCTCCTTTATTGAAGATTAATTGACTATTAATCATGGATTTACTTCTGGAATCTCTAATCTGTTCCACTGATCTATGTGTCTATTTTTGTGCCCATACCATACTGTTTTGGTTACTACAGCTTTGTAGTATATCTTGATATCTGGGATTGTGATACCTCCAGTTTGTTCTTCTTTTTCAAGATTGTCTCATACTATATTTTCAAATGTCACTTCCCCCTGTGAATTATGGCATATAAAAAGTTAAAACTATAAATATTTTAGAAATACAGGGAAATATTTTTATAAACTCAGAGTATTATCATTCATTTTAGCCAGAAAGCACCAAAACAGAAAAAGAAAAGATATTTTAATTCAATTACACTAACGTTAAAGATTTGTGTTTATCAAAAGACACCTCAAAGAGAAGAAAAAGATAAGCTTATCAGAAAATATTTACTGCATATAAAACTGGTATGAGCTAGTTTTCAGAAAATATAAAGAAGTTTTATGAATCAATGAAGAAAGGGCAGATAAGTCAATAGAAAAATCGTCAAAAGAGTTGAATAAGCACTTGCAAAAAGACAAAACTCCAAGAGTCAAAGATGTATGAAAAGTTGCTTGCCACGATAGACAAAAAGGCAAACTAAAGCCACAGAGAGATACCATTAACCATTCATAAATTTGAGAAATATTAAAAAGTCTGACAGTACCAAGTGTTGATAAAGATGTAGGGCAAAAGGAGTCTCATATACTGTTGGTGGAAGTGTTTCATGAGGCCATGAGGTTGGAAAAACAGTTTGTAATTACCAAGTAAAATTGGAGATGTACATATTCTACAGCCCAGTAATTTGTTTTCTAGGTATGTCTCCCAGAGAATATCTTGTATGTTAGCCCAGGGACACGTGTATCTGGATGTTCCCAGCACAAGTTAGGAAGCAATCTAAATGTTTATAAGCCGGATATGTGGTCTATTAATGTAGTAGATTGTCAAACAAAACCGACAATAAAAGAACTATACCGTCAGGTTGGATTGGGTTTGAGTTGCGTGTCAACTGATAACAATATCCTAGTGGCTTAAATGCATTACAAATGTTTAAGTGTAGCAGATATTTTGGGGCCACTGACCAAGGGAAGAAAAACATAAGGATGTGGGTAATGGAAGTATAACAGGCTGAGCCCCAATTAGCATAGTCTCTGAAATATCAGCCTCCTTTCTTTCCTCAAACCATGTCTCTCAAATCCAGGTGATTGCCAAAGGTTTACAAGCTTTTTCATTACGAGCATCAACTGTTACCTGCTGTTCCTCCAGACCTCAGGTTTGATGAAAGTGTACTCCAAATCTGTTGGTTTTCACCTTTGCTGCTGTGGTAATATCTGAGAGTCACTGCTCTTGTGTGGACAGCCTCTCACTGCGGGTTTTTCTTGCCCTGACAGGAAAAGAAAACAGGAAGGAAACTCCAAGAAGCTAGTGTTGACAGTGCACATGACAGGGGACATTCCTCTTTATTTCCCACATTTTTGGGGACACACTCTCCTGCTCTTGTCTCTTCTCACCAACTTACTCTGAAGCTAATGGACTTTAAGCATCAAGACCCCTTCATTTGCACAGGTGTCTTCAAAAGGTCTGGAAAGAGCCCTAGCAGTGTGTTCACATGATTATATGTCTTTATAAAATTTGCAAAACTAATGTATGTAAACAGGAATGAGTTGAGACCACTCACTGTCTATTTCCTCCCTGACACACCCTTCAGAAAACTTCAGCTCATGTTGAGTGACATTACAACAGCTCAGAGCATTTTTGATACTTGGTTGAGGGGAAGTTGAACTGGGAATACACTAAAAAGATTTTAGGTGGGAGGGGTGCCTGGGTGGCTCAGTCAGTTAAGCCGCTGACTTTGGCTCAGGTCATGATCTTGCACTCCGTGAGTTCGAGCCCCATGTCGGGCTCTGTGCTGACAGCTCAGAGCCTGGAGCCTGCTTTAGATTCTGTGTCTCCTTCTCTCTCTGCCCCTCTGCCTCTCACGCTCTCTCTCTGTCTCTGTCAAAATAAATAAACATTAAAAAAATTAAAAACAAAAAAAAGATTTTAGGTTGGAGACGCTTGGGTGGCCCAGTCGGTTACAACGAAGACCCATTTCTGTTCAGGTCATGATCTCGTGGTGGGTGAATTCAAGCCCCACATCAGGCTCTCTGCTGTCAGCACGGAGCTCGCTTCAGATCTTCTCTGTCTCTCTCTGTCTCTCTATCTCTGTCCCTTTCCCACTTGTTCTTCCTCTCAAAAATAAATAAACATTTAAAAAAAAAAGATTTTAGTTGGATATGGATAAATATCAATTTCTCTCTATCTCTCCATCCATCCATCTGACTAGATATAATTACATAATAGATATAAATAATTATATAATAGATACAGCTAAATAAAGATAAAGATAGAGATGGGGAAGAGACAGATATTGCTTGTAGTCATTTCTGGGCAAGGTTAAGTTATTGCTAAGCATCCATGTGTAGTAATGGCTTGTAGGAATATTCATCTTGGCCACTGTGCTGAGTCACTGGTAAGAACACAAGTGACCGCCAAGAGTTTATATTATGATTCGAACATATATTATTGTGTTAACCACCCAAATCACATAAATACAGGGAGAGAAATCAGGCTGAAACACATGCAACCAGAGCCTGGTCTGTAGAAATCTTTCTGACCGTTCATGTATGAAGAAATCTGATGGAAATGTTCCTAAATTTGTCAACAATCCCGAAAGTTTGCATGATATTACTGATAACATATTATAAAACTAAAATTTCTCTCATAGTATCAGTATGTGTTTAAATTTTTTGACTAAACGTGTGTAGGGGAGGAAAAAGTATTCTTCCACCCTCTTGCGGGCCCCGACGGGGTTTGAAAATTAAATTGACAATGACAGATAAACAGCAGAAGAGCACACAAATGTATTTAATATGAGTTTTGCCTGACACAGGGGCCTTTGTTAGGGAATGGAAACCTCAAGAGATGGTTAGATCAGAATATTTTATGCTAGGTTTGATAAGGGGTGAGCAGTTGTATAGAAATATGATAGGTTAAGAAGTATGGGATAAGTGCAGTGTGCTGGCAAAACTTAACAAAGTGGTTTGTGAGGTTCTCCTTGGCATCCTTTTGTCTTCAGAGATAAGGACACGTCTTTCCTCCAGGTGTTGGGAGGGCACCTCTTTCACGAGGGTTGTATGACCTGTTTCAGGAGAGAAGGGCTGGGAAGGTCAGATTGACATTCTTGCTTCTGCTATTTTTTTAAAGTTTTTCACCTTAAAATACTCCATATGCTGGGGTGCCTGGGTTGGCTCAGTCGGTTAGGCATGTGACTTCAGCTCAGGTCTGGATCTCGCAGTTCATGAGTTCCAGCCCTGCATCTGGATCTGTGCTGACAGCTCAGAGCCTGGAGCTTGCTTCAGATTCTGTGTCTCCGTCTCTTTCTGCCTCTCTCTCTCTCTCTCTCTCTCTCTCAAAAATAAACAAACATTAAAAAATTAAAAAAAAAATACTCCATATGCCAAGGTGCCATATTTTGAGGTAACTGATCCTCAACCCAATCACATGAAAGGAAGAGGCACTCAAAGAAGATGCAATGAAAATATGTAGAAAAAATGACACAAAGATGGCTGGCGATTAAAAATGGTTATGTTTTCTGTATTTTGTGGTACTCGTTAGCTCTTTAAGATGGATATTTTGTTTTGTTTTTATTTTCTCATCTCAATAAATACTTACTTTTATACCTAATTTTATATATTTTTAAATTTGCTTTTTCTCTGAGGTACCCACAAAGTACATATGCTTCAGGCTCAACGAAACCTGTTTGTGTCCCTGCCTGTGTTATATTTTCCAAGGAAGATGCTGCAGAGGTCGGCCCTCACAAGAGGCATCATTCTGGAAGGACATTTTTAGGGCCCCTCTTTTGGAGCCCTTGCCACATAAAGGCAAACATATAAACGTGAGCCTTACCCCGTGGAATTTCAGTCCCTGGTTGATGGACCTGTGTATATTGCCCCTCAATTTCTTTTCTCACGTGCACATTTCTTTCTTCTTCTTTTTCCACTTGTGCAGCTTCCTCTCACTCTTCTACGCACTTCCTCTTGGTAGTACCTGATCCAGAGTTTCTGGTACTCACCACTCTGCATCGTCTGTGAGACATCCCATGCCTAGCTCCAGGCCACCGCTAGAAGATTGTACCGCGCAAACCCCAACCCTCCTCATCGAAGATGGTTTTATACTTCAACTTCAAAGAAACAACTTATGAAACCCTTCTTCCACATTTCCCTTTGTCTGGAATCCTACTGCTATGAGTGTCTCGGGTCATATTGCTGTCCTGATCAGAGCAAGGAAATTCAGAGAAACCCCGTGCCTCCAGCGGCTCTCCTGAGAAAGGGCAGGGAAACCTTCGATCAAAGTGGGGTGTAATAGAGAAATCAATGTTCTCTGCCAGTGGACTTGACCTAACCTATGGAATTATAAAAGAAACAAAAACACTGCTTTGTTATTTTAATTCAATTACTGCCTGGTTTAAATGATATTCTGTGAACTAACAGGAAATTTAACCACCATCCTCGACTTTGTCTTTAAGGCAAATTGTGCTTTTGCATTACGCATAGCTGGCTTAATAAATGACTGTTGGGACACAAACTGTTGGTGCATTGAGTAAACAAACTATTTCTTTCCCGTTTGTGAAACTAAAACTCTCTTCCCCTATTTCTGTAATTGGAGCCGGTTGCTGGGTAAGCCATCACACTATCTATCACCTAGGCTTCACTATGGCTAATTATTAAAATGAATCCAAGTACGTGGTATTTACCATCCCTACCCCACCTTTATTTCTTTTCTAAAGTGCAAGTGAGCCCTTACAAGGCTCACTTAATTTCTGCAAGAAGTTTCAGAAGCTGTAAGAACTCTCATTCGCTCTCCACTGTTGTTGCTTCCAAGGGTCACCCATTGTTTCTGTTTAAAGGAGCCATAATTTGAGGGGCACCTGGGTCTCTCAATTGGTTCAGCATATGACTCTTGATTTCAACTCAGGTCATGATCTGTCAGTTCATGAGTCCAAGCCCTGCCAGTGTGGAGCCTGCTTGGGACTTTCTCTCTCCCTCTCTCTCTGCCCTTCCCCTGATCTCTCTCTCTCTCTCTCATAATAAATAAAAAAAAAAAACTTTAAAAAAGTATCCATAATTTGAGATGCAGTGCAGGAGCTCAGTGGAAGATCCATATCTGACCTAGAGCAGGTGCCCTGAAAAGACAGAGACCACACCCTCCACACATGGCATGAGTCTCCATTCAAGTTTTCCAAAGCTGCCTTTAGTTCCCCATTTCCTCATGGCCCATTGGTTTTAATTCAAGGATGTAGAACTAAGCCTTAGGGTAACACTAGACCAGTGCTGCTCCAAATGTGGTCCTCAGACCAATGCTGCTCTGCAAACTGTTGCCAGTCAATGACAGCAGAAATACAGAAACTGAGAGTTCGCACGAGAAAACACTTACAGTCAGCTTACGCTGCAGTACAATGGCACATCCAAGCACATAATCAGTGAACTCATTTCCTTAAACAGGGAATACCCAGTTTGGATGTTACCAAACTCGCCTGTTGAGTTACATGTGATGTGAGGGGCAAGCTGGCCGGGCACCAGTGAGACTATGCATTGGTCTATGAGAGAGAGATCAGAAGCATAAAAACATATTTTTAAGAGCTAGTTCTTCATGACAGTTTGAAAAGCTTTGGTTCAGGGTACTGAGAGTGGGCTGACAGGCAGGGAAGTTTAATGACTGACAGTTGGAAAGGACCCAGGGACCTCTGTAGAGAGATTCCTGATTTCTTCACAATCTCGGAGTAATTTTCCCCTTTGCCATGCCCTTATGTTTGAAATCAGGGTATGAGAGTAAGGTGTGTCGGGTGCCAGCCTAGATAACACTCAACTGTAAACTGGCTCTTCGGACATTGTAGAACGCTCTCCTGCCATGCAGCAGGGCAGAAATAACTTGCAGGCACACAGCACCGATGTCCAAAAGAAAAGCCACACAGGGACATCTAGTGGCAATGGGAGATCCCGGAAATGCACCCGTGGAGCCCAAGAATTTCCAAACCACTAGCTGCTTGGGGGCTATACATTCATTTATTGAACTTCACCTCCTACCCTAACAAATCAGTCATTGCATTTGAAGGCAAGCAGAGGTCAGAAAGATTTGCAGCGCCTGAAACCTTCACCACTTGATAGACCACACCTAAAGAGTCACTGGATAGCCAAACAAAGCAAAGAGTGAAGACAGATTCTTCAGGCCAGTGTGCTGAGGAGAAAATCCGGATGGGAGACCCTCATTTTACAGATGATTACTTCCATACTCTCGTTCTAGTTGTCTGCAAAACAGACCTGACCCTTGAGAGGTTGAAAAGATGCAAAGCTTCAAAATAAAGTGAATACATTAAAAACAGTCCTCCAAACTTGCTGATCTATAAATTAGCATCAGCAGAACTCTTAATGAGAGTCACTTGTGAGCTTCATGGCAAGATGACAAAGCCAAATCAAAGCCAGCCACCCAGACTGATAAAACAAAGCCCTCAGAAGAGGCAGGCTTCTCCTGGCCTTTGATGGTAGGACTGAAGCTGAAATAGATACAGTTGCATCAGAAATTCATTGTCAAAAGCTGACTCTTTCACAGGCAGACAGATGTGCAAATAAATTAAATTAGATCTAAATTAGATGATAAAAATCACAGTGGATTGTATTATGACAAAACTATTCGAAGTCTGTAAGCACTGATCTTTTTTTGCCTCTTCTATGTGTAGCAAGGTCAATTTTTACATACTACGTGCACCCTAGTACAGCTTTTCAAAAAGTATCTACTTGATGTAATTTCAAAGTCCTCAGTTCCACCCACCTACACCCCCATCATCTAATGACAAGAAAAGTCTTAAATGTGCCCATGCATGCTCATCAACCCTCTTCTCGAGTACAATCATCCATTGCAAGCAAACTCCTACTACAGTTCAAACTAGTTATTTGAGCAATTTCTCTTTGCAAGGTTCTGCTCTTTCTCCAAGTGAAATTTGGGCACATGAAGAAGTTCATATGGGGGAGGTGATCTCCAGTCTCTTGTATTTCTCTCCTGTCTTCTGCTTCTCTGAGCTATATGGGGTTTCTTCTACTCTCCCACCTCAGACTGTTCTGTCTAAATGCACTCTAACAGGTCCACACTCGTGGAATCCCTGGGCAGTTCTCTCAGCACATTTAGTGTGTCTGGTAATACCCTCCATTCCCACCCGACCTCTGTCCCAATGTCTGTCTCTACCATCCACCTGTTCCTGTCATCTCTGCTGTGACCCTCACTAGAGTCTGGCCTCACCGTGGGACCTCTGTGATAAGGCCACCTGTTCTCAGCTATCTCATCTGAAACAGGTCAGAAACTCTGAAAACAGTCTCTGAAAGTGAGCCAGGAGAGACTTGGGAGTCTTATTTCTGGGCCTTTCCCTTCCAAACTATGTGACACTGACATTGCTATTCTCATATTGCCCTGGAGCCCCTGTGAGATGCACTTTTCCCAGAGCCCACCAACAGAAGCTGGGCATATGAGTTTCTTGGGGTTCCTGTGGCAAATTATCACAAATTCAGTGGCTTGAAACAACAGAAATTGATTCTCTTCCAGTTGTGGAGGCCAGAAGTCTGAAATCAAGTTGTCAGCAGGGCTGGTTTTCTCTGGAAGCTCTGAGGGAGAATCTGTTCTATGGCTCTCTTCTCACTTCCCATGGCTGCCACCAACAATTGGTGTTCCTTGGCAGGGGTTGTATAATGCCAGTCTGCCTCTCTCTTCCCATCACCTTCTTTCCTCTGTACCTCAGCCTCTGTTTCCCCTTCCCTTTTCTTCTGAGGATTTGGTATTGGATTTAGGGCCCATCCTAATCCAGAGAAATCTCCAGTCAAGATCTTTAATTTAATTACATCTGCAAAGATCCTTCACATTTATAGGTTCCAGTGGGTTAGGATTTGTACACATCTTTGGGAGGGGGCACTATTAAACCAATTAGATGGGACATGGTTCTTACTGGGGCCTCTATCTTCTCACAAAGGCCAAGGGGGTGTAGGTCCCTCATAGGATCTCAGTAGCAGTTCATTCCTAGACCCATTCTCTCTTTTTGGTGGTTTCCTGTCCCTCTTCAATGAAGAATTCTCCTGTATCATATCTTCCCTCTTTCCTACCAATGGGCCTCTCAATTCTAGAAGGTACCTACTCTCTTCTTGCCTGGGGTGATAAAGTCTCAGGGCATGTACTAATGGCAAAAATTGTGTGGTTTAAAAGAGATTAAATTGTTTGAGAAAATATTATCTCCATTATATATGTACAGATGCACATCGAGTCTGTTATATTAAGATATTGGCCCCGCATGGCAATATCTTTTTTTTTTTTTTAATTTTTTTTTTTTCAACGTTTATTTATTTTTGGGACAGAGAGAGACAGAGCATGAACGGGGGGGGGGGGGGCAGAGAGAGAGGGAGACACAGAATTGGAAACAGGCTCCAGGCTCTGAGCCATCAGCCCAGAGCCTGACGCGGGGCTCGAACTCACGGACTGCGAGATCGTGACCTGGCTGAAGTCGGACGCTTAACTGACTGCGCCACCCAGGCGCCCCTCCCGCATGGCAATATCTTAACAGAGATTTTAAAGGAGAAATCCAAAGTTGGAAAATAATATAAAATTTTACTGTGGATAAAAATGCTAATCATAAGCACCAATTAATGTACCTCAGCTTGTCTATAATTTTCTTCTATAGAGTACAGAACATTTTTCCCTTCAGTTGATCATTTATTTTTATCAGTTTTTATTCCAGTATAGTTAATATGCAGAGTTATATTAGTTTCAGGTGTACAACATAGTAATTCAACAATTCCATATATCACTCCGTGCTCATCAGAGTACAAAATATTTTTAAAGTATTAGTTCAACCGACAGCATCTAATTTATTTAGACTTTGATAAAGCTATAGTTCTAGGTCTTAGAAGACTTTGTTCACCTCCCCCTTTATGTTTTAATGTTTTATTTTAAAACATTTCAAACACAAATAAGAGCAGAGAGAACAGTATAGTGATTTTCCATGAACTTATCACTCAGCTTCAACAGTTCAAAACTCAAGACCAATGTCGCTTTCTTTACACCGACCCTTTCTTGTCCTCTATCCCATCCCTGCAGTTTGAAATTATCTCAGACACCACATCATCTGTAAATATTTCAGAGATGTTTCTAAAAGATGGAGACTTTTTTGCATATTCAATCTCATTATCACACCCGAAAAATGTTAAAAGAATTCTTTTCTAAAAAATATTCCTTTATATCAAATATTCAATCATGTTCACATTTCCCCAATTGTTTACTGGTTTTCACTTTGTTTCTTAATTTAGAATCCAAATGACATCCATACCTAGACAGATGATAAATCTCTCAAATTTCTTTTATCTATTGGTTCCTTCTCTGTCTGTGTCTTTCTTTTTCTCCGTTGCTTTTATTTTCTTTCTTCAAGCTTTTGGTGAAAAAATGGATTGTTTGTCTTTTAAAGTTTGCTTCAGTCTGAATTTTTAATCTCATCCTCATGGTGACTTTTAATCCTTTGTATTTCCTATAAGTTTGTATTAAAAATTAGAGACTTGTGGAGATTCATGCTGGCTTTTTTTGCCCAGACAACTTCATAGGTGGTGTGTATACTACCCTCAGGAATAAATTATCGCTGGCTGTCTTCTTTTTGTGATGTTAGTGGTCATTAAGAATCATTGTTTGGATCCATTAATTCATAAGGTATTGAAAAGACAAATTTTTTTCTTCAATTATTAGCTGGCATTCTTCTACAAAGAGACATTTCCCTCTCAACAGCAATTGGTAACACTGAGGTACAGTTTGTAAAAGAGGCAACATAAATGCTTGTTTTTTTTTAATCAGTTTTCAAAAACAATGGGACCCCTAACATCCTTCAAAGAAGATAATATATGTGGTCTTTTATGTATATTAGATGTATAATATGCATGCATGTACACATATGTATGTGTATGTATTTGTAAATATTTTATCAACTCATGGATTTAAACATCTTTGATGTTTTACAATTTACTGCAATTATTCCTCCTGATACTCAAGTCATCCTGTATTTGACACAGGAGTCTATTCATTTAGGCCCCTGAGTCCTTTTCAAGATGACACTAGTGGTGTTGAATAGCATCCTTATTTTCTGATGTGACAAGCTATATACCAGGTTCATCTTACATTTCCTGCATCTGGCTGTTAGTTCTTTTCAGTGAACGTAGATAGAAAATAAGGTTATCTCTGTTTCATTTTAGATGAAACACATCATAAGTTCAAACTAATACTTCCAATTCAAAATCAGGAGTACAGGCTTTTCACTCTACTAACTGATTTCATATTTGTATCTCCTTTCTGCCATGCCCCTAAATCCTGATTTTCAACGATGCAGGATAACTACTCATTTGCTTTATTTCACACTAAATACACAAACGTCTTAGAATAATATTGACACTACCACCAGTTATAGCATCACAGAAAAGAAGATTTTGTTTGTTTGTCTTTTTATGTTCTTTGGTCCCACTAAGGATGTACAATCAATCTGTTACGCTTTAAAGTCACTTGGGATAGTTCCTCTGTGGGAGGTTATGCCATCAACACACACTCTGAGGATTCTTTTTCTTTTGACTTTCAGTGTTTAGGAATTGCTCTTTGTGTTTAATTTAATTTTATTATTATGTAAAATATTTACATTTCCAAAGTCACATCTTCAAAACAAGGTATTTAAAGGAAGAAAAGAACAGTTTCTATCCTTCCCCCTTCCACTCTACCTTCTTTTTCCCCTGCAAAAAAAAAATAGTTATTTTTTTGAAACTTATGGTTTGTCTTTTTATTGATTTTTAAAATATAAGCACACACCGGCATGCACATACACACACACACACACACATGCATGCACACACATACATTCTTACAACCTGGAGATTATTCCATAGTTAACATAGAAATTTTTCTCATTCTTTATAGCTGCATAATAATACATGTGTATCATAGATAATTCAGCTATTCCCTATTGGTGGGTATTTGGATTATTTTCAGTATTTTGATATTCATTGGTGCTTCAGTGAATTCAGGTGCTTCAGCTTTGTTCACAAGTACTTTCATATTTTGGACTGGTATATCTTTGGGATGGATTCCTAAAAATGGGTATCTGTGCAATTTTGCTAGTTCATATTTTGAAATAATTTTAAAACTCGAACTCAGAATTCCAAATGTAATGGTTAGTGTTTTTGTTTTTGGTAAAGGGTTTGGGGTGATTTTTGAATTCGTGAATTTAAAATTCGTTTGTGTGGCAGAGCAATGAGAAGTGATTTTTTCTAGTCGAACAATATCCTATTTCTCCATAAAATAGTAATAAATTTAAATCCATCAAAGAAACTAGGAACAATTTTAAAATCAATAACCATGACTATATTATATGTATGCAATATAAAATCACCACCGTGAGCATAAATGTCCCAGGAAAAAACAAAGATGTTGAATTAAACCTCGTCAATGGTTTCTGAGTCTCCCATTCACTTTCATTTGCCCACAGTTTATTCTGCTCTCTGTTAGTGTAAACTACCTGAAGTGATTAAACATTAATGGTTTTAACTACTGTGTCTGACATGTGAGTGAATAATAGTGTTACACTGGAAGTGTCATGATTTCTGTACGTCTAATCCAAGCAACACGAAACTTTTACAGACAAAAGGCCTTCAAAACTTCAACATCCCTCTTATAACATCAAGAGTACTGATCTCAAGGAGAAAATTCAGCTACCAGGGAGCACTCATCCAGATTCAAAACATGCTGGTAAGAAGCTGTGTTTTCACAGAGGTCAATTCACAATATCTCAATCCCTTTAACAATTGAGCGAATGCTTAAAAGATTACCAAATATTCCAGCATACGCCATATCATGTAGGACATAATAATTTGTAACAAAAATAGATAATTTAAGTCAAACATAAGAGGATCAATGTTGAAATGAAGGGTTTTTTTAAATTTTTTTAATGTTTATCCATTTTTGAGAGAAAGAGAAAGAGGCAGGATGTGAGAGAGGGAGGGACAGAGAGAGGGAGACATCGAATCTGGAGCAGGCTCCAGGCTCCGAGCTGTCAGCACAGAGCCCCACGTGGGGCTCAAACTCACAGACCGTGATATCATGACCCGAGCCAAAGTCCGACACCCAACTGACTGAGCTACCCAGGTGCCCTGAAATAAACTTTTCTTAGTTGCTTTGATTAAATTCTGGCATAAGTTATTTAGTGAAAGAGAACTAGAGACATTGCTGCATCCATTTGTGTCCTTTTGATTCAGTTGTGTAGATCAGGAACCGACAACATTTTTTTCTGTAAGAGCCTGCATAGTGAATATTTAGACTTTGTGAACCAAAAGCAAAATTGAGTGTGTTACGCAGCTACTTTTATGACAAGAGAGAAAGCAAATTTCCACATTTTTAATTGAGGAAATTCAAAAGACAATTATAATGGAGCCCAATTCTGTTTTTGTAATTCAGATCCACTAGAGAGAAGAATGGAATTTTATTCAAAAGATACCATTTAGCTTATTTGGGGTTCAGGGTGAGTGTGCTCAATTATCAACGTTAGTGCAAATGCTCATTAGTTAAAAACAAAAAAGAAAAAAAAAATTGTAGCTTATGGATCTAACAATAACAGGTAGCAGGTCAGATGTGGCCCACAGGCCACAGTGACCTGAACTCTGGCATAGACAATTCCCATTATAGCTTAGGTTCAATCAGTTGAACAAATCCTTTTGCTTTCCTTTGGCCTTCTTTACAAGTCCTAAATTAAAGGATCCCCACTAGAATGCAAACTCTATGAGGCAAAGATCTTCATTTGTCTATCATTAATGTATACCAAGCACCTAGAGCAGTGCCTGGCACAGAAGAGGCCCTCAGGGAATATTTATTTCTTTCATAAAACAATGACTAAAACCTTTTCTGCTGTTTTACATGTAGATATTTGGACTAGATGGAACCTCGCTAACTCTTAGAGTCAACATTCTGGAAGCCAAGAATTAAAAAAAAACAAGGAATCTTATTTCGCTCTGTCCCACAAATGATCACCGCTACTAGTGACTGGACTACTGCAGTGATAGTATGTTTAATGTCTGAAAAAGTTTAATAGAAGGAAAGCTTAAAAGTGGGAGCAATAATGCATTTTTTTCCAGAAAATTAACAAATGATCATTTGGTTTTGGTGACATCACATTGGATACTCAGAGAAAATTAAAGATTAATATTCTAAGACATTAAACCACAAGTTGATATGTAACTTACAAACTTATCTTTGACGTCATTAATAGATGCTACAAGCTTTCTGCTATAACGATTCCCACATCTTGCCATTCACGTTTTACCACTGGAAAAAGAAGAGTCCAATACCTGCCTTCAAAACAAATAGAACTTCTAGAGTCAGAGAATATGTCAAATGTTTTTCTTTTTTTTTTTTTTTTTTTTTTTTAATTTTTTTTTTTTTTCAATGTTTATTTATTTTTGGGACAGAGAGAGACAGAGCATGAACGGGGGAGGGGCAGAGAGAGAGGGAGACACAGAATCGGAAACAGGCTCCAGGCTCTGAGCCATCAGCCCAGAGCCTGACGCGGGGCTCGAACTCACGGACGGCGAGATCGTGACCTGGCTGAAGTCGGACGCTTAACCGACTGCGCCACCCAGGCGCCCCGTCAAATGTTTTTCTAATTCAACCTCTTTCTTTTAAGTGTGAAAAATGGAGAGAGCAAGGGTAGGTGATGTGCAAGAGTGTCTCATGCAAATTAGTGGCAAAACTGTTGTTGGAACCAGTTCTTGGTTCTCAAGTCTAATTGTATTGTCATGAAATATGAGTTATTAAGGAAAAGTAAGTTATATACCATTAGTTATCAAGTTTATAGATTTAGTAGCTCAGAGAAGAATTTAGCACAGTTCTTACTTTCATGATTAATACAATGCATAGAAAGATAATATACAATTATTCCAGCAAATACTAAAACAAGAATTTTACATTTGGGCCAGTAATATTGTCTATTCTATATTCTACACACCAATAGTCAGAAATTGATTAGATTTGAGGAAACACTTGGTTGGGAGCAGGGTGCAGATCATAATTCAAGAGAACAGACTGGGCACAGTTTGGGAACCAACTTGATTATGGAGGCAATAAGGCTATCCAAATATTTGTTCCTTGTCCCATATGTCTCCCTAGGCAGCACATTGCAAATGAGAGGGAGAAGGCCAAGTTCACACACCCAGTATCATATTTTTTATTTAGTTACAACTATTGCTATCATACTGAGTCTATAACAGATTACCACGAATCTGAAAAGAATTATTACACATTAGAATGAATGCTGTTTTAATGTGGTAGAGTTTATAAGATGCTTTACATGTGTTCGAACTGAACCTTACACAACAACATCATAACATGGGCAGATGTGGTAGACTGCTTGCATAAATAGCCTAAACTCTTTCTCTCTCTGTGCATCCATGCCTTTTTGCCATGTGACTTTGCAGTTCTCACTAATGAGGTTGAGTCTATTTCCTAGCATTTTCATTCTGCAGTTACACATGTGACTCTTTTTTTTTTTTTTGCCAATAGCGTGTTAGCCTATGTGATGCATGCAGAATGTTGAAAACGTGCTTACATTTTTCCATTTCCTCTATTGCTCTTTGCCATGGCCATGGTGACACATCAAGCTAGCCTACTAGAGCAAGAGTCAGCAAAACTTTTCCTGTAAAAGATGAGATCGTAATTTTTTGGGTTTTTTTTTTTGGTTTTGTGGGCCATGTGGTCTCTTTTGCAACTCTTCAATTACTCATCTCTGCCATTGTGACAGGAAAGTAGGCGTAGAAAAAATGAAATTCAATGAGCACAACTGTGTCCCAATTAAACGTTATTTATAAAAATAGCCAGTGGGCCAGATTTGGCTGAAGAGCCATCCATGGTTTGCTGACTTCTGCCTTAGAGGAGGAGACACATGGAATAGAGGTGAGTTGCCCCAGTAATCCTAGTTGAGATCATTTGGAATCAGCCAAGCTCCAGCCAGTTCCCAGAAACATCAGACAACTAGACACACGTCCAGCAGCACTGCCCGGCCAACGCGTAGCTTACAGCAGACACGTGAGCAAACCCAGCCAACATCAGCTCAACTCTGCAGAATCATTTGCAAAGCCACTGAGTCATGGGTGATTTGTTATACAGAATTATCGTGGCATGAATAATCATTCATATAGTAGGTAAAGTATTAATTTTGCCATTGGAGAATTAAGGATGGGGCTTAAGGAGGTTAAATACCTTGGTCATTATCTCAGGCAGCCAGAAAGTGTCAGAGTCAAGACTTAGATATAGATGTTTTCAAATCCAATGTTCTATTCACTATACAAAACTACTTTGATCCTTCTCTTTTCTCTCTTTCGTTTTGTTTACATGGAGATACAGATACAGATATGTACAATGTAGGCTAAAAAATAAGAATTTTAGGCAGTTTCAAACTCTTCCCTGCTTCCGCTTTTAGCTTTTAGCTGTTAAAAATCCTATCACGTCACTCAGGTTTAACGTTTGGATTATTTTCCTTACATTGCTAACGCCGATCTCCTCGTGGTGTCTCATAGTCTATGTTGTCCTGGTTCGTATTTTCCAAAACTCCAGTAAAAGGAAATAACTTAAATGGCCCACTCTTGCACACAGCTCCTATTTCTCCATTTTACTGCTCCCATTTTATGCAGGGCTGTCAGGGCTCCCTGAATTAAATGTGACTTAGGGTCTGCGCACGCTGACTGAGGGGGCTCATAGGTTCTATAGCTCATCCGCAACCCTGTACTTGAGCTGTCAAGTGTGAGAGATTGGTGCCAAATTCAACCCAACATAGCCCCTTCCCAGTAGTCTGCCTTTGACAACTCCTCCTTGTCAAATCCAACAGTTTACATAGGATATAGAGTGAATAAAATACTCTGGAAGATACGCATGTAGAGGTGCTGCTTCCGCTGATAGCAGGAACACCTATCAGCTTCCCACAGGGCTGACATTTCAGGCTGGCAGGGGGGAGACGATCATGGGACTTTTGTGCCGCCGTTTCTAAATGGATTGTGGCGACTCCCGAGGCAAATTGCCTCACGTCTCACCAACTGCCTTCAAGAAGAGTCAGTGTGATGCAACTGTGCATCTCAAAAATTTATTATTATTTTTTTGTATTTATAAAGTAGACCCTTCAGGTGAATGGCTTATACAGCCCATGCAGGATTCCGTGGATTTGAGTCTCTTTGCCTTAAAGTTTCATGCTTTAGGCACCAGAAACTCCATGCTCTTCACACCGCCTGGGGAGACATCTGGCCTTAGAATCATTGAATGTTAGAGCGCTAACTGCTGTTAGCAGTGCTTAGGTGTTTCTGGAGGTTCCCCTATTACTAGGAATCAAAGGTTGAACAATTAATTTTTGACAGTCTCCTAGCTGAACATAGTGTAGGTATAAGTCATTAGCTTCCAACTCATTAAGACTCAAGAGGTAGACTCTCAATCGGAAGAAGGATCAGATAGCTAGGGAAACGGGAAAAGAACACAAAGATACGCATTGACTGTGCCTGTCTAAGCACCCAGGTTGGAGAGGGGCTCGCATTGTCAGTGTTGTTCTTGCTAGTCCCCACTTGCAAGGCTGTTCCAAGTGTGGAGACGAATGTGAAGTGCTGTAGCCAGGGGACTATGAGTATTTTTAATCCTGTTCAAGAGATCATCTCTATTTTGAAATGGATGTATCAGATTATTTCAGTCTTACGCCATTTAACATTTGATTCATCTAACTCTCTTGGGTCTAAACCCATGCTCACCAAGTATGATTTTTTTTTTTTTTTTTTTGCCACATAAGCCTACCTACAACGTGTAGAGTGTTAAGGGGTGGAGTAACTTTAGTACTTTTGGCAGCACTCCTTCAGATAAAATCAACAGAGGCTTTCTGATCATGATTTTAGCTTCTAAGTTACTGTGACCATGGGGACACAATGGACTGGTCCCTGGGATTTAGACCAGAACATGGGACACTTATAAGACTGACTTTCAATGAATTCCCTGCCATTCTGGTTTACACTGCAGTCTCATTTATACTTTGGTTCTTACGACTTTGCATCTCAGGTCCTAAGGGCACCTATGCAATGAAAGAGTAAATCTCTGAGCCTTCAAAACAGATGGACTCCTTCATTCGGCATTGATTGATAAAGTATTCTTAACCTTTTTTAAAGCACTGAGCCCTTTGATATTCATGAAACTCACCATCTTTCACAACATGCCCCATCCAAATAAGTACATCTTATAAATAGATGTCCCCACCTGCTCAGAAGATTCTATGCAATATCATAAGATAAAACAGTAGGGCTTATATTCTAAATAATATAGATTCAATTTTATATATAAAATTGTGTGTAGGAGAGAGGGAAGATGGCGGCGTAGGAGGACGCTGGGCTCACCGCGCGTCCTGCTGATCACTTAGATTCCACCTACACCTGCCTAAATAACCCAGAAAACCACCAGAGGATTAGCAGAACGGAGTCACCGGAGCCAAGCGCAGACGAGAGGCCCACGGAAGAGGGTAGGAAGGGCGGCGAGGCGGTGCGCGCTCCACGGACTGGCGGGAGGGAGCCGGGGCGGAGGGGCGGCCTGCCGGCCAAGCAGAGCCCCCGAGTCTGGCTTGCAAAAAGCGGAGGGGCCTGACGGACTGTGTTCCGACAGCAAGCGCGACTTAGCGTCTGGGAGGTCATAAGTTAACAGCTCTGCTCAGAAAGCGGGAAGGCTGGAGGACAAAGGGAAGGAGAGCTGCTGAGCCCCCGGACGACAGAGCTCAGTTTGGTGGGGAACAAAGGCGCTCGCCAGCGCCATCTCCCCCGCCCATCCCCCAGCCAAAATCCCAAAGAGAACCAGTTCCTGCCAGGGAACTTGCTCGCTCCGCGCAAACACCCAACTCTGCGCTTCTGCGGAGCCAAACCTCCGGCAGCGGATCTGACTCCCTCCTGCTGCCACAGGGCCCCTCCTGAAGTGGATCACCTAAGGAGAAGCAAGCTAAGCCTGCCCCTCCTGCCCCCGTGCACCTTGCCTACCCACCCCAGCTAAGACGCCAGATCCCCAGCATCACAAGCCTGGCAGTGTGCAAGTAGCCCAGACAGGCCACTCCACCCCAAGTGAATCCCGCCCCTAGGAGAGGGGAAGAGAAGGCACACACCAGTCTGACTGTGGACACAGCGGTGGGCTGGGGGCAGACATCAGGTCTGACTGCGGCTCCGCCCACCAACTCCAGTTATACACCACAGCACAGGGGAAGTGCCCTGCAGGTCCTCACCACGCCAGGGACTATCCAAAATGACCAAGCGGAAGAATTCCCCTCAGAAGAATCTCCAGGAAATAACAACAGCTAATGAGCTGATCAAAAAGGATTTAAATAATATAACAGAAAGTGAATTTAGAATAATAGTCATAAAATTAATCGCTGGGCTTGAAAACAGTATAGCTGACAGCAGAGAATCTCTTGCTACAGAGATCAAGGGACTAAGGAACAGTCACGAGGAGCTGAAAAACGCTTTAAACGAAATGCATAACAAAATGGAAACCACCACAGCTCGGATTGAAGAGGCAGAGGAGAGAATAGGTGAACTAGAAGATAAAGTTATGGAAAAAGAGGAAGCTGAGAAAAACAGATAAAAAAATGCAGGAGTATGAGGGGAAAATTAGAGAACTAAGTGATACACTAAAAAGAAATAATATACGCATAATTGGTATCCCAGAGGAGGAAGAGAGAGGGAAAGGTGCTGAAGGGGTACTTGAAGAAATAATAGCTGAGAACTTCCCTGAAGTGGGGAAGGAAAAAGGCATTGAAATCCAAGAGGCACAGAGAACTCCCTTCAGACGTAACTTGAATCGATCTTCTGCACGACATATCATAGTGAAACTGGCAAAATACAAGGATAAAGAGAAAATTCTGAAAGCAGCAAGGGGTAAACGTGCCCTCACATATAAAGGGAGACCTATAAGACTCGTGACTGATCTCTCTTTTGAAACTTGGCAGGCCAGAAAGAATTGGCACGAGATTTTCAGGGTGCTAGACAGAAAAAATATGCAGCCAAGAATCCTTTATCCAGCAAGTCTGTCATTTAGAATAGAAGGAGAGATAAAGGTCTTCCCAAACAAACAAAAACTGAAGGAATTTGTCACCACTAAACCAGCCCTACAAGAGATCCTAAGGGGGACCCTGTGAGACAAAGTACCAGAGACATCACTACAAGCATAAAACATACAGACATCACAATGACTCTAAACCCATACCTTTCTATAATAACACTGAATGTAAATGGATTAAATGCGCCAACCAAAAGACATAGGGTATCAGAATGGATAAAAAAACAAGACCCATCTATTTGCTGTCTACAAGAGACTCATTTTAGACCTGAGGACACCTTTAGATTGAGAGTGAGAGGATGGAGAACTATTTATCATGCTACTGGAAGCCAAAAGAAAGCTGGAGTAGCCATACTTATATCAGACAAACTAGACTTTAAATTAAAGGCTGTAACAAGAGATGAAGAAGGACATTATATAATAGTGACAGGGTCTATCCATCAGGAAGAGCTAACAATTATAAATGTCTATGTGCTGAATACCGGAGCGCCCAAATATATAAAACAATTACTCATAAACATAAGCAACCTTATTGATAAGAATGTGGTAATTGCAGGGGACTTTAACACCCCACTTACAGAAATGGATAGATCAATTAGACACACGGTCAATAAAGAAACAAGGGCCCTGAATGAGACATTGGATCAGATGGACTTGACAGATATATTTAGAACTCTGCATCCCAAAGCAACAGAATATACTTTCTTCTCGAGTGCACATGGAACATTCTCCAAGATAGATCATATACTGGGTCACAAAACAGCCCTTCATAAGTTTACAAGAATTGAAATCATACCATGCATACTTTCAGACCACAATGCTATGAAGCTTGAAATCAACCACAGAAAAAAGTCTGGAAAACCTCCAAAAGCATGGAGGTTAAAGAACACCCTACTAACGAATGAATGAGTCAACCAGGCAATTAGAGAAGAAATTAAAAAATATATGGAAACAAACGAAAATGTAAATACAACAATCCAAACGTTTTGGGACGCAGCGAAGGCAGTCCTGAGAGGAAAATACATTGCAATCCAGGCCTATCTCAAGAAACAAGAAAAATCCCAAATACAAAATCTAACAGCACACCTAAAGGAACTAGAAGCAGAACAGCAAAGGCAGCCTAAACCCAGCAGAAGAAGAGAAATAATAAAGATCAGAGCAGAAATAAACAATATAGAATCTAAAAAAACTGTAGAGCAGATCAACGAAACCAAGAGTTGGTTTTTTGAAAAAATAAACAAAATTGACAAACCTCTAGCCAGGCTTCTCAAAAAGAAAAGGGAGATGACCCAAACAGATAAAATCATGAATGAAAATGGAATTATTACAACCAATCCCTCAGAGATACAAACAATTATCAGGGAATACTATGAAAAATTATATGCCAACAAATTGGACAACCTGGAAGAAATGGACAAATTCCTGAACATCCACACTCTTCCAAAACTCAATCAGGAGGAAATAGAAAGCTTGAACAGACCCATAACCAGCGAAGAAATTGAATCGGTTATCAAAAATCTCCCAACAAATAAGAGTCCAGGACCAGATGGCTTTCCAGGGGAGTTCTACCAGACGTTTAAAGCAGAGATAATACCTATCCTTCTCAAGCTATTCCAAGAAATAGAAAGGGAAGGAAAACTTCCAGACTCATTCTATGAAGCCAGTATTACTTTGATTCCTAAACCAGACAGAGACCCAGTAAAAAAAGAGAACTACAGGCCAATCTCCCTGATGAATATGGATGCAAAAATTCTCAATAAGATACTAGCAAATCGAATTCAACGGCATATAAAAAGAATTATTCACCATGATCAAGTGGGATTCATTCCTGGGATGCAGGGCTGGTTCAACATTCGGAAATCAATCAACGTGATGCATCACATTAACAAAAAAAAAGAGAAGAACCATATGATCCTGTCAATCGATGCAGAAAAGGCCTTTGACAAAATCCAGCACCCTTTCTTAATAAAAACCCTTGAGAAAGTCGGGATAGAAGGAACATACTTAAAGATCATAAAAGCCATTTATGAAAAGCCCACAGCTAACATCATCCTCAACGGGGAAAAACTGAGAGCTTTTTCCCTGAGATCAGGAACACGACAGGGATGCCCACTCTCACCGCTGTTGTTTAACATAGTGCTGGAAGTTCTAGCATCAGCAATCAGACAACAAAAGGAAATCAAAGGCATCAAAATTGGCAAAGATGAAGTCAAGCTTTCGCTTTTTGCAGATGACATGATATTATACATGGAAAATCCGATAGACTCCACCAAAAGTCTGCTAGAACTGATACATGAATTCAGCAAAGTTGCAGGATACAAAATCAATGTACAGAAATCAGTTGCATTCTTATACACTAACAATGAAGCAACAGAAAGACAATTAAAGAAACTGATCCCATTCACAATTGCACCAAGAAGCATAAAATACCTAGGAATAAATCTAACCAAAGATGTAAAGGATCTGTATGCTGAAAACTATAGAAAGCTTATGAAGGTAATTGAAGAAGATTTAAAGAAATGGAAAGACATTCCCTGCTCATGGATTGGAAGAATAAATATTGTCAAAATGTCAATACTACCCAAAGCTATCTACACATTCAATGCAATCCCAATCAAAATTGCACCAGCATTCTTCTCGAAACTAGAACAAGCAATCCTAAAATTCATATGGAACCACAAAAGGCCCCAAATAGCCAAAGTAATTTTGAAGAAGAAGACCAAAGCAGGAGGCATCACAATCCCAGACTTTAGCCTCTACTACAAAGCTGTCATCATCAAGACAGCATGGTATTGGCACAAAAACAGACACATAGACCAATGGAATAGAATAGAAACCCCAGAACTAGACCCACAAACGTATGGCCAACTCATCTTTGACAAAGCAGGAAAGAACATCCAATGGAAAAAAGACAGTCTCTTTAACAAATGGTGCTGGGAGAACTGGACAGCAACATGCAGAAGGTTGAAACTAGACCACTTTCTCACACCATTCACAAAAATAAACTCAAAATGGATAAAGGACCTGAATGTGAGACAGGAAACCATCAAAACCTTAGAGGAGAAAGCAGGAAAAGCCCTCTCTGACCTCAGCCGTAGCAATCTCTTACTCGACACATCCCCAAAGGCAAGGGAATTAAAAGCAAAAGTGAATTACTGGGACCTTATGAAGATAAGAAGCTTCTGCACAGCAAAGGAAACAACCAACAAAACTAAAAGGCAACCAACGGAATGGGAAAAGATATTTGCAAATGACATATCGGACAAAGGGCTAGCATCCAAAATCTATAAAGAGCTCACCAAACTCCACACCCGAAAAGCAAATAACCCAGTGAAGAAATGGGCAGAAATCATGAATAGACACTTCTCTAAAGAAGACATCCGGATGGCCAACAGGCACATGAAAAGATGTTCAGCGTCGCTCCTTATCAGGGAAATACAAATCAAAACCACACTCAGGTATCACCTCACGCCAGTCAGAGTGGCCAAAATGAACAAATCAGGAGACTATAGATGCTGGTGAGGATGTGGAGAAACGGGAACCCTCTTGCACTGTTGGTGGGAATGCAAATTGGTGCAGCCGCTCTGGAAAGCAGTGTGGAGGTTCCTCAGAAAATTAAAAATAGACCTACCCTATGACCCAGCAATAGCACTGTTAGGAATTTATCCAAGGGACACAGGAGTACTGATGCATAGGGGCACTTGTACCCCAATGTTCATAGCAGCACTCTCAACAATAGCCAAATTATGGAAAGAGCCTAAATGTCCATCAACTGATGAATGGATAAAGAAATTGTGGTTTATATACACTATGGAATACTACGTGGCAATGAGAAAAAATGAAATATGGCCTTTTGTAGCAACGTGGATGGAACTGGAGAGTGTGATGCTAAGTGAAATAAGCCATACAGAGAAAGACAGATACCATATGGTTTCACTCTTATGTGGATCCTGAGAAACTTGACAGGAACCCAGGGGGGAGGGGAAGGAAAAAAAAAGAGGTTAGAGTGGGAGAGAGCCAAAGCATAAGAGACTGTTGAGAACTGAGAGCAAACTGAGGGTTGAGGGGGGTGGGAGGGAGGAGAGGGTGGGTGATGGGTATTGAGGAGGGCACCTTTTGGGATGAGCACTGGGTGTTGTATGGAAACCAATTTGACAATAAATTTCATATATAAATAAAAAAATAAATAAATAAAATAAAATTGTGTGTACAGATGCTAGCTGTAGAGAGTTTAATGAAACATGTCCTACCTTTCACCCTCATTTGAGAGCCACTGCATCCTCTCCAACAAAACTCCCATTGCTTCCCTACATACGGCATCTATAAGAATTACAGATAAATATCTTCTGATTTCTGCAGAAAAATCTTGACTTACGATAGAGCTGTTTTAGGGTAGGTGAGGGGATAGCAAGGCATGAGTGAAGGGAGATGGCGAAGTTTGAAGAAGTAACATGTTACCCAATCACTAAGTATCCATAACGGTTGGTACTGGTGATGGTGCTGGTACCGGCTGTGTGTGTGTGATGTAGGGTTTGAGAATACGATGTGTGTCGGTGCGAGTATTTATATGCATGTCTGTGTACATGAATGAGAACACGTATACGAAAATAAATAAGACACAATCCTCACTTTCAGAGTTCCAATTAAGTGGCAGAAACATGAACATATCCACCATATGCCTCGCAGATAACAGTGTGTGTAAACTGTGCACTCTCTTTTCCATGTCTGTCCGATCACAGGTGAGTTGCTCACTGTGCACTTTGCTCTAAAGCCCAGGGTATCATGCGGTCAAGTGGGGAATCCTTGGTGCAGGAGAGACTAGACCAGTATTTGTCCCCTTCATCCATCTGCTTCCATTAAAACAATTCCACTGGGGCACGTAGGTAGTTCAGTCGATTGAGCCTCCTACTTCAGCTCACGTCATGATCTCATGGTTTGTGAATTTGAGCCCTGCATCAGGCTGTCTGCTGTCAGCACAGAGTCCGCTTTGGATCTTCTGTCTCCCTCTCAATGCCCCTCCCCATCTCTCTCAAACATAAACATTAAAAAAAAAAAAAAAAAAAATGATTCCACTAGTGAATCTCCCAACATCTACAGCTTCTCTTGTAAGGGAAAATAGAGTTGGAAACCATTTAAAATTGTCTTTACAGGGCGTCTGGGTGGCTCAGTCGGTTAAGCATCTGACTTCAGCTCATGTCATGACCCCGCAGTTTATGACTTTGAGCCCCGCGTCGGGCTCTGTGTTGACAGCTCTGAGCCCGGAGCCTGCTTCAGTTTCTGTGTCTCTTTCTCTCTCTGCCCCTCCCCTACTTGCACTCTCTCTCTCTCTGTCTCCCAAAAATAAACATTAAAAAAATTGTTTTAAATTAAAAAAATAAAATTGTCTTTACAACTATTATTCGAACTTGGGAATTAAATGAAGTAGGTTACTTCTGGACATTTTCATTTTTTTCTTAAGTGTTTTCTGCACATACACATAGTTCTTATGCCTCTGAGAATATAAAACTTAAACGTCTTTTTTTTTGTCCTGACAGTTTAGTGATGGGTATCAAATATTAGTAACTGAATGGATAACCATTATGATAACCACAGTCTACTCAGCTAATACTCTGAGAAGCATTACTAGGGAAATAGAAATTTAAAAAAAACAAAGAGAAGAATGACCATGGTTAAAGATCTCACATGAAGCTAAGAAAACTTCAGCTAACTGAATCGTTAAGCCTGATAGATTACTCGGATAATTTTTCACATGGAGAACACTTAATTGTTTAGAAAGTATTTTTTTATAGGCTCCACACACAGAGATCATTAGACCTTTAAAAAATCTCACAAAAAGTTTGAGGAAAATGAAGCTCAGACAGGGTAAATAGGTTATCCAAATCCAAAGAGCAGGGAGAGAGAGAGAGAGAGTGTGTGTGTGTGTGTTTATGCAGGTAGATCCAATCCTTGAACTTTGGGCCTTTCACTTCTAAGCTCATGGACTTTTCCATTAATTACACCACAAGCTTTTCTGAAGCCAAGACCCATGCTATGCCCAAGCTGCTTTTAAATAGAAAAAAAAAAAAGTAAAAAGAAACTTGTACAGAATTCTCTGTAGGCCAACAGTTTCTGTTTATGTACTTAAGAGTTGCTCAAATTATGAGACCTAAAATATTACACAATGATATTCTCTTGTGCAGTAAACCTGAATGAACAATTATGAGAGCCACTAAAAGCACTTTTTTTAAGAAATATGTATTTATAATTGAGACTAATCAAGAGATAGCAAAACTAATAATATAAATTTAGTGGCAAGTGTAATATTGATATTTTAGAAGTTCATCCTTTATTATAAGATATTAAGTACACATAATTCCATTTAAAAATCTAAATCTGTGTGGATTTATATGTGTTTATATGTTTGTATACTTATATATATTTCATGAATTTTTATACATATATATTAATATTTTTATGTGGAAACCAAACAGCATTATTAGAATGCTCAACCCATTGGGTGAAAGTTTATAGGAAAACAGGATTTGGGTAGTGTCAATTTGTCCCCATGTATGATTACAAAAATAAAAAGATATCTTTACAATGGACAAATATGGTTGATACAACCTTACTAAGTTGATCAAATTGAACAACACCAATTAACAGGGCAAACTGACATCATATGCTTATTGATATGTTGTAATGTGGAAGACACAGCGTCACCAAAAATGTTTAATCTGAATATAAAAACAAGAAAACAATAGAAAAATAAAGTCAGATTAAGGTTCATCCCATAAAACGAGCATTTACTCCTCAAAAAAATGTCAATGTTATTAAAGACAAAAAAAAAAAAAAAAGAAAGAAAAGAAAAGAAAATGAAAGAACTCTTCAATTTCATTGAAAACTAAATAGAAACAATAACAAAATGCTTGTGTGGTCCTTGTTTGATTCCTGGATCAAAACTAGGGCAGTTATAAAGGACGTTATTAGGAAAATCAGGGAAATTTAGATATGAATTATATATAACATTATTATATTAATGTTAAATTTCTTGTGTGTGATCATGATATTGCACTTATTTGGAGATTGTCTTATTCATAGGAGATCCATGTTGAAGTATTTAGAAGTGAAGTATCATGATTTCTGCAACCTACTTTGAAATGATTCAGAAAAAAAACATTGAGAGAGTGAAAGCAAGTAAGAAAAATGTTAACAGTTGGTAAACTTGGGTGAAACATATATAAAGGAGCATTGTACTACTTTTCCACTTTCCTGTAGGTTTAAAACTTTTGAAAATATAAGATGGGAAAAATTAAACCAAATTAAACTATTCTTCAAATTCTTTATTTCGTATGTCTGTTTCAGCAATATTGCGATACAGGGGTATCATACATACACTCACCCTTTTTATAGATTTAAAATATTAAATGTTGAATGAATGTTACAAATTATAATCTGAATTATCACAAGGCACTTAAATAGGAAATCAAAAGACTTAAGAATTGTGTTAAAATTTCAGTACAAGCATAAGAATAAAGGATATTGGTCATGTTAATATTCAGGCTGTTTGCCCCATCTAAATTTCTCTGCTCCCCTCCCACTTAAAATCTAAAAAAAAAAAAATCATCATAAATTGGAAGTACAGAATTCTTAGAAAATAACTGGATGATGAGTTGTAGGATTCTCCTTACAGGTACAATCTACTCTTTAGCAACCTGTAAGCCATTGAAAAAGTAACTCCATAGCCAAGAAAGAAAGCCAAAGCACGATTTGGCTGGGGAAGGGGTGTCAAATACGCGACTGTGTGGTAGATCCGTGCTCCAACAAAGAGTCTGAAGTGCAGGATGGCTGTAGAGAGATCTGGACCACTCAAGGAATACAGAAGGCCAATACCAAGAAATGGCACAATGTTTTCAAGGTCATTCAGGTGAGCTCTGTGGGAAATTAGCAAAACACTACTTTCAAAATCAGTAGACATATATTCATTTTTCCATTTCTTTTAAAACTAAATGGATTTTTTAAAATGCGTATTTATTTCATTTTTGTTTAAATTGCCTTGCTCTTTAACCATCTGGCTTTTATTTAACATATCATTATTTTTGTTTCTACTATTAGTGTATCTCAACATATAATAACGAAGACACTTTGCACTTTCAGGAATATCAGTCTTAAAGCTCTTTTATATTACCCCAATAGAAGCAGTGACAGTGATACACACACAATAATGTCTCAGTGAATGCTTTGTTCATGCACTGGGGCCAGAAGGGAAGCCATCTAGTTCAACTCCTAGCCCATGCATCAGTCCCTTAGCAGAATCCCCAGTGAGTATCACCTAGACTTGATTAAGCACTCTGAGGGAAAGGGGATTCTCTGCCTTTGAAAGTAGTATATTCTAAACATCTCTCCTTTCCCTATATACCAAAGCCAAGCCTTCCTTCTTTTCCTTTTGAATGGTACCCTTTATTTCTCCAGCTGCTCTGATTACCTTGCAACTTTCCTTTTATCTTGTATTGAATGTATGTATGGCCTCAAATTCTTTCCAGAACATGGTGAGAGAGGATTAAATAAACACATATGTAAAATGTTTTCTAATCATCACTGATTTCTGTCTCCCCAAATGCAAGTAACTTACTTTAAGCCATTCATTTATCTTAACATTTCCAAGACATATTACTTTATGTTTTTAATTATTTGTCCCACATGTCATCGATATCAATTTTTTCAGTATTGCATACTGAAAGCATACTTCATTTCACTTCATTTGTAGCCCCACTCAGTCCCTGACATTGGATTTACATGTGGAAATTTACATATTTCTATACTAATAGAAATAGCTTTACATGTGGAAGTAATGAAAAGAAAAAAAAAGTCAAGGTTAAAAATGAAATGGGGAGATTCCGGAAAATCTTTATCTGCAAAGTATCTCCAATGGCGAATTGTTACTAGAAACTTTTTGGTGGGGTCGATAAAGTCTCAAAAATTACAACAGGAAACCCGACAGTCTTTCTTGGAGACTCTTTCTCCTGTCTCCACACTGAAAACCCAGTGTCTGATCACCAGGGGGCGCTGTGCACACAGTCGCTGCATCTCTAAGGAAGGATACTGACTCCTTTCAGAACTAAGGTCAATGGTTATTGACAACCTGACTAGAAGATCAGCTTCAATAATGGCTTTCTCCTCTAGAAGTACAATGGGCATGGGGGGTGGGAATGGGAAGGGAAAGTGGGGAAGAATCTAAAATCTCATAATAAAATATCTTTTATTAAGCTTTCACACATGACACTTGGATCCTCCCTTCAAACTTACTAATGCTATTGAGAGTCTAATTGTTATCACTTTCAAGTCCCGGGCAATGTTATGAGTATAGGGTCATGATTAGCATCATGGATGTGATTACCTTCTCTAGAAGGGAGGTACAAAAAGGTAAAGACAAAGTTTTAAACTGCTTACTGTCTTTTTGGTGGTTTTAGTAACTCCACAAAGCACTACTCACCTTTTCTAAAGTTTATTCTTTTTCACCATAACACTTATAATTTTCTGATACAGTTTGAAATTTTCACATTGATTCTCTGTCCTGAAACTATTTTAGATCCACACGCTTGACACAGTCCATTTTTAAGACTGGCTGATTTACTCTGCAGGACTGCTAACTTAACAAATATATAACTAAGTGAAGCAGAGGCTAAAATTTTATTCACGCTATCTAGCACAGACTTCTTAGAAGAAAACATTCTTGTTTAATAAATAACTTGGGATTGAATTTTTGCATAAGAAAAAAATGTGAATTTCATTTTGATACTGGTAGAACAAGAGAATGCATGGGGCAAAAGCAGAGCCTGCAAAATGATGTCCTGCTGGACATCATCCAAAGCAAAGAAGGTACAGTGCAACTTCCCAGGGAGAGGCCGCTGAAGGACACCGTCAGAGCTCTGTCTAACCTACAACTTGAAATGTTTGCGTTGCCGTAACGTGACTCAATTTAGTCAAGTCTATTTTAGCCACATTTCTTAAGTTGGTTTGTCGAGAGTTGAGGAAAGAGCCAAGTTTATGCTAGTCTCACAAAATGTAGACAATGGAAACATGCACAAATGTAGGGACCAGACTGACAGGGAATCTGCAGAAATCTTGGGAGAGGTTTCAGACTCTCACTGGGAATCAAAAATGTGATAATGTAAGTATGATCTAGATCCTAAAGGGACTAGAGGCTCTAACTGATACCTGAATTACAGAAGTAAATTTTTCTTATTTCAGTATCCATTTCATTCTTCATATTCACCAAACAGAAGTGGTGCCATCAGCTATACTCATGATGTTTCCTATCTTAACTATTCGCCACAAAACTAACTATCTGTATGTTTGAGTATGGTTGTGAAAACACTTCATTGTTTCTTTAATTTTATATAAGTTTACTTATTCCTTGAAATGTACCTAGAATTGCACCATGTGTGGATGAGCATTAGAAAATACTAGATGTGGGGCGCTTGGGTAGCTCAGTCAATTAAGCATCCGACTTCAGCTCAGGTCATGACCTTGTGGTTTGTGAGCCTCAGCCCTGTGTTAGGCTCTGTGCTGACAGCTCAGAGCCTGAAGCCTGCTTCAGATTCAGTGTATCCCTCTCTCTGTCCCTTCCCTGCTCATGCTCTGTATCTCTCTCTCTCAAAAATAAATAAACATTAAAAAAAAGAGAAAAGAATACACTAAATGAGAAATTGATATATAACTTTGATGTTTCAGTGTTAGGACACGGTAATTAATAGATCAGTAATAGAATCCCAACAACAACAAAAATTCTGTGGGTGAAAAAGGGACAGCCAAGATGGTGACACAGGAGGCTCCTGAACTCCCTCCCTTCCACAGCCACATCAAATGTAGAGCTCCACACAAAGTAATTACATCTGAAAGAAATCCAGAAAACAACTGCGTGACTCCTAGACATTGAACAATACCCATCTTTAAGGCTGAGACACAGTCTTGCCATAAACCCTACCCCCAGCTTACTGTCACACAACTGAGAGGGAATTTCCAACTCCCAGCTTCTTCCTGAGGAGGAGTGGGTTTGGACTTCACATTTAGTGCCCAAACATTTAAGACTCTCACCCCAGGACAGAACCCCCAAAATATCTTGCTCTGAAAATTACTGAGGATTGCATCTCAAAGACCCACGAGACTTACAACAAATAAAATAGAGAAGTTAAGGGATGTACAAGACTTGTGTGTCAGCACAGAGGGAGCAGGCAAAATTGTCCATCTCCCAGTCTTTCTCTTAAAGGTCTGCAACTACATACTTTGAAATCTACTGCCTAAGCATCAGCATGCTTGTATCTAGGTTCAGTCTTTGATCCTTTGTAGAAACCAGGGAAGCTGGCGGATACTTCCCTGGCCTTCTCTCTCTAGCTTGATCCCAGTCACCACTATCTCCCTGGAAGGAGTTTATACACATGTATGCACTCCAACCTTTATGGCTGCAGTCCTAGGGAGGGGTCCCTGGGTCACCTGGCCCTGATCAGCACTAACAGTCATGAGTTAGTTAGTTAGATTTTATTCCCACAAAACATAGCAAACAAAGAATCAGTTCTCCACAAGCTCAAGCAGTCACTTCGACTATCTGTTCACATGGCTATACACAGGCCCAGCACAGATGGAGTTGACAAAAATGCCCAAACCCCAGTGTCTCCTTAGAAGGGGCATAACTACATACTTTCCCAGCTGTTACTTAAATGTCCAGCTTCCAATTAGCCTATATTTAAATGTTGACTGTGATCCTCCCTTTGGAACACTTGACAAATCTTGACATACCTTGAACTATTGGGAGCCAGTAAAAACAAAGATGGCAGCTTGGACTGTCACGAAGGTCTGAGAGACAACAGGGCTCAGGCTAGGATAATTGACAAGGTTCATTTCCTACATGACACCACTCTGTCAAGACTGAGAGAAGTGGTTGTTCTAATGCACAGAAACCAACACAGTGCCAAAGAAGACGAAAAAACAGAAGAATATGTTTCAAACCAAAGAACAAGATAAATCTACAGGAACAGATCTTAATGAAACAGAAATAACTAGATTTACTTAATACAGAGTTCAAAATAATGATCATAAGATGCTCACTAAGGCCAGGAGAGAAATGCATGAACAAAGCGAGATTTACAACAGAAATAGAAAATATTAAAAAGTGCCTAAAAGAAAACACAGAGCAGAATACAGTAACTGAATTTAAAAATTCAATAGAGTGGTTCATCAACAGACTAGATCAAGTAGAATAAAGGATCAGTAAACTTGAAGACATAGCAGTGGAATTCATCCAATTATAGGCACAAAAAGAAAAAAAATAATGAAAAAGTAAATATAGTTTATGGAACTTATGGAATATAATTAAAAAGATTAATTGTATGTATGTATGTATGTATGTATGTATGTATGTATTATGGAGGTCCCAGAAGTAGAAGAGGGTGAAAAGGGGGCAGAAAGCTTAGCCCAAAAAATAATGGTTAACACCTTCCCTAACCTGGAGAAATAAACAGATATCCAGATACAGGAACCTCAGAAACTACAAAAAAATATGAATCCAAAGAAACCCACGCTGAAACACATTATAAGTAAATTACCAAAAGTTAAAGACAGGAGAGACTCTTAAAACCAGCAAGAGAAAAGCAGGTTGTTTTATACAAAGGAACCCTATAAGACTATCAGAATATTTTTTACCAGAAACTACAAGGCAGAAGGGAGTAGATGATATATTCTACCGTTTTAAAAGAAAAAGAAAAAAAAAAAAAACAACAATAAAAAACCTGCCATCAGGAATCCTATACCTGACAAAGTTGTCCTTCAGATTGAAGAAGAGATAAGAGTTTTCCAAATAAAAGCTGAAAGTGTTCATCACCACTAAAGCAGCTAGAAATATTAAAGGGTGTTCTTTAAGCTGAAACAAAAGGACAGCAATTAGTAAGAAGAAAATGTATGAAAGTATAAAACTCATCAGTAAAAGCAAATATAATTAAATTCAAAATATACTAATGTAATGATGGTGGGTAAATCACATAACTCTAGTATAAAGACTAAAAGACAGGCACCTGGGTGGCTCAGTCGGTTAAGCGACCGACTTCAGCTCAGGTCATTATCTCATGGTCTGTAGGTTTGAGCCCCACATCGGGCTCTGTGCTGACAGCTCAGAGCCTGGACCGTGCTTCGGATTCTGTGTCTCCCTCTTCCTCTTCCCCTCCCCTGCTCGTGCTCTGTCTCTCTCTCTCTCTCTCTCTTTCAAAATTAAACACTAAAAAAAAATTAAAAAAGAAAAGACTAAAAGACGAAAGTAGTATAAATAACTATAACAAAAGATACAGAATGAATGGATAAAAAAAAAACAAGATAAAACTAGATGCTGCCTACAAGAGACTCATTTCTGCTTTAAGGACACAAAGACTGAAAGTGAAGGGATGGAAAAAGATATTCCATGGAAATGGAACACAAAAGAGAGCAGGAATAGCTACACTTATATCAGACAAAACAGGCTTCAAGCTAAAGATTATAAGAGATAAAGAAAGCCATTATATAATGATGAAGGAGGTCAATTCATCCAGAGGATATAACATTAGTAAATATTTATACACCTATCATAGAAGCATCTAAATATATAAAGCAAATATTAACAGACCAAAAGGGAGAAATG
Source organism: Puma concolor (assembly GCF_028749965.1). NCBI lineage: Eukaryota > Metazoa > Chordata > Mammalia > Carnivora > Felidae > Puma > Puma concolor. Next base: position 93,199,900 of record NC_141673.1, read on the forward strand.
ACAATATAGTAATAATAGTAGGGGATTTTAATACCCCACTTTCAACAATGGATAGATCATCCAGGAACACCTGGATGCTTTAAGTATATTATAGATCTAAGTATATTAATTATCTATCTATATATAGATATGTATATGTATATATATTTTAATTATATTAGGAACCTGTGTGAATGGTATCTTGGCTTATTGTTTTTCATTGTTTATTGAATTCTCAGTGCATTAAACATAATACCTACAAAGGACAGAGAGAAAGAAGGGCAAGATTTCCCATGTTCATATTCTGAGTCTTATTTTTTCAATTTTTATTTATTTATCTTGAGAGAGGGCTAGAGAGTGAGTGAGTGTGTATGAGACGAGGAGGGGCAGAGAGAGAGAGAGAGAGAGAGAGAGAGAGAGAGAGAGAGACGGAGGGAGAATCCCAAGCAGGCTCCATGCTGTCAGTGCAGAGCCCGACATGGGCTCCATGTCACAAACAGTGAGATCATGACCTGAGCCAAAATTGAGTCAGACACTTAACTGACTGAGTCACCCACCCACATTTCGAGTCTTATGCAAAAGTATCTTCAACCTTTCACACAAGCTGACACTCTCAACTCTAGAGAAAGATGACAAAACACAAGAATCTACTATCCTCATTTTACCTCCTACCTGTAACTACTTTCGAAAAATCCCTACACAGAACAAAGTTATTAACCCCAACAAAGTAGGAAATTGGCAACATGTACAATTGCAGTGAGAGTTGGAGACTTCTACATCCCAATTTTCCATAATTATTATATGGACTATATAAGATGACTGCTTTTCCCTCTTCTTAGGACCCTCAACATCTCACTGAGCTCCTTGACCAAAACTCTTTGATAAAATAGATAATTTCAGGAGGCAGTGTGTTTACCTTCGCACACGTTCCACTTTGTCATCTGTCCGAAGATATTTCTTGGCATTTTCTCCTTTGCCAAACCCTGCACAGTCTTCTGGGTTGGCAAAAACCTATTCCAAATACCAAGGAATAAAAAACGCTGTTCAAATACCAAATAACAGGTGAGTATTCTACCTGATAAGTTATTTGGATTTTAACAGAAGAAATACAGGCATCCAGATTGGCCCTTCGGAAAAAATTCAGAGCTCAAGCACAGGTAAGGGTCTATACTTTAAATCTTCATTTTTATTAACAGTCCAAAATGTTTTTAAAGAAAAGCATAAATAGGGACTTAAATAAAACCAATGTATAAAAATAGCAAAAAGGAACCAAAAAGGGAAAAGAGCATAATTTTAAGTTATCATTGACTATTATTATGGTGAATTGGCATTTTTTTTCACAGTGATGTTGATATAACTTCTCTCAAGGGTATTAACATTTCCAACTGACTGGTTCATAGGAAAGTTGTAAGTTTACCAGCCAAGGATGTTAGAGAACGGGCAAGAAACATAAAAGAGTGAGAGGCGGGAAATGTATTTTGTACTTTGTTAGGATATGTGTATCTCTTTTCTTTTGCTGAATTAACACTTTGGGTTCAAAAATACAGTGAAATATAAGAAGTTGAATTGCATTCCTATAAAGGACATGTTCTATGGCATATATTCATTTATTTCTTCCTGCAATGATTATGCTCTTTGATATGATTTCCCCATCCCTTGAAACTTGAAAAATGCATTTAAGAAATATTTAAGTATGCTCCACTGCTTAATAATTCAAAGCAAAGAAAAACATGAACTACAAAATTAGCCTAATTTACACTTAGAAATCCATAAATATTATAATATTTTTCTTAATATGATACAAACATTTATTTCAGATTAAGATGTTGAAGAGAACTGATGAGAAAGGACATGATACAGGATCAGCTCTTGAAGTCAGCTCTGTCTGGCACACACTAGATGTTCAGTAAACATGTTTCAAACAAGTAAACAAATGTATTACAATGACAAGTGCATGAGATTTGAGTTTAAAGCAGTCTGAATTAGAATCTCAGCATCACCCTTTATTGGTGCATAACGTCTCTGATCTTCAGTTCCTCAACTGTAAAATGGGGGGGCTAACCCTCATTTCCCGTGATAATATGAACGATGATGTAAAATGATCCTGTGATTTCACACATACCAAGAGCACCACACGGCTACATATCATTGGTATTCCACAAATCTGAGTTCCTTTCTCCTTTCCTGATAAGACGGGGAACATTTCTGCTATGCTGCGTGCCATGTTTCTAGAGGACACTGTGGAGCTGGTGGTAGGCAACTACCTTACTGCTTGCTGCTCTAACACCTGGACCTATTAGAGCCTTAAACGTGTCTGTGTATGCCCGTGTTAAAATGTAAATCTCCTTGGGAAGGAATTATACCTCAAGACAGTAACAGGGAAATATCTTAAGGATGACTGTGAGCTCTGGACAAAAGCAAGTCTCTGGGCAAAAACTCAGGACAGGCACTCCTAGAGAAATAGGTGTTTCCAGGAAGTAGTTGCTGACGAGGGACGACACCAATGAAAATAGTTTCTGTGTCAAGGTAGCTTTGCTCTACCCCCCTTACTGTGTTAGAAACCCTGCTTGAGTACAGGATATATGTTCCAAAATCTTTCTAATACCTTCCCCAACCCTCCATTTTAGGAAAAAAATCACATTCTTATAATGCTGGGCAGAAATAGCATCTACTTAAGAAGTTGGAACTACACAAAATTCAAATGTCTTGTCCCAGTCATAAAAGACTCTATTGATAATCATAAGAACTTAATTCTGTCCCCAAAGGTATATCCTTCTCCTGTCATAGAACTGAAGACACCAGTTAACTGTCTGGAAAATGACTATTTTCTAAACTCTAGCAGGCAAAATTAACTCCAAAATTATAGAACGTTTCCTTGAAAACTTTGATACTACAGGAATCTCATATACTAATATGAGGAACATACAGGAATCTCAGGAATCTCATACACTAAGAAGCATGGAATCTGCTTATAGAATGCAGGAATCTCATATACTAAGCAGCATGACAAAAGGTAAAAGCCACAATGAAAACAACCACTTAGTCGTTTCCAGGAGAAAGTGCCTGTTCCATAAATATATCAGATGCATCTGTACCAAATGACTGCATAATGCATTTGCAATATTAAACAATGTGCCATTGGGCTTTACCAAAAAAAAAAAAAAAGTAAATTAAGAAAATTGTTTCCCCAAATTTCAAGTCTTAAAGGAAAATATCGCCCCTAAATGTCTTACCTTTCTTGTCAATCTAAAGAATGCAGTTGCAGTACTCATAAACATCATTTTTGAAAGAATAATCGTTGTATAGGAAGCAAAGGCCATGAATACTTCATTTTCCATAAGCTCAGTGAGGTCAACCATTTTTCAATTTTGGTCTGGAATCTTAAAAATATTTTAGACAAGATAGGAAAAGCAGACATAAATACCCCAAATAACTTGACAGTCACATAATGTTCTTACATTGCAGCATTAACTATATTGTTCTTAAAAAAGGATCTTAGGTTTATTCACAGAAGAAATCATCTCTTTTTCAATTTCAAAATAAATAGTATCAGGTTGTTTTCTAGTTCTATAACATTAAGCCTGAAGATATCAAAAAGGCATGGAGCGAAAATGAAAATGTAGGGGTATGAGAAGCAAAGATAAATGGGCAAAATTCTATAAAGAGAGACTAAAATCATATTTCTGCATCAAACTGCAAGCTGGACCCAAAAGACCAGAGTTCATGGACTGATCTCATTAGAAACATCAAATTATATACATAGTAGCACCATTAATGTTTGATTGGGAATGCCTAAATTCTAATACATGTCCTGCTTTAGAAACCCAGCTTATAGCTTTTTGCCATTTCAATAGTGTTTAGGATCCCAGGCTACAAGATTTGAATTCCAGTCCCACCATTTGGTTAACTTTGGTTCAGAGATTCGACCTCTCTGAAACGAAATTCTTCATTTATAAGATAGCAATAGTAATGGCTCCTAACTTACTGGTTTGTTGCCAGGATTTAATTGAGATAGCATGTGGAATAAATTTATACTTAGCACAGCACCTGGCCCATGAAACACCCTCAGTAAGGTTTATTATATTGTTATGATCATCATTATCAGCATGATTATGGTCATCATCAATACCAACACAAGTGAAGAAGGGGAAGCAGGATATTAGAAACAAAATGCTAGGCAAATGCAAAGTAAGGAATTGGCATTGATGGTACTTTCATAGAAGGAATAAGGGAAGAAAGATTATCTTTAATTTTTTAAATTTAATTTAATTTATTCTATTTTATATTATTTTTGAGAAAGAGAGCGAGCACACGAGTGAGGAGGGGCAGAGAAAGAAGGGGACAGAGGATCCTTAACGACAGCAGGGAGCATGACTTGGGGCTCGAACTCATGAACCGTGAGATCATGACCTGAGCCAAAGCCAGACGTTCAACTGACTGAGCCACCAGATGCCCCAGGAAGATTATCTTTATATAAGTCTTCAGGTTACTTCACATTGCAATGAATGTTACTGTCTGGAGTTGGAAGTATAATTGGGAATGTACTCAGAAGGAGTAGACTGGTGATACTGAAGTCAAAGTGGGTAGGGATTAAGTAAAGCTTCAAATTTAAATTTCCTACCCTGTCCGGTAGCCATTCTCTTTAATGTCCTCTCATTCTATGATCAGCCCTGCTATCTGCTTCTTCTATCTTGTCCACATAAACACACATCTTTTCTCATATCCACCCTTGGCATGTAGTACTGTCTCATACGCAATGTCCACTCCTGCCTTTAAAACTCAACCCCTGAATGCCACCTTCTTAGAGTGACATCTATCAAATTCTGATCATTCTATCCATCTACCAATAATCTATAAATTTATATCTCTTCTTATACTGTGTTACTGGTCATCCTGTGTCTACGCATTGCTGTTAGTGTGATCGAAACAACATACATATACGCTTAATTTTGTAAGAGCTCACTAGGTGTCCAATTCTGTCATGTACTTTATATGCATTATTTAATCTTTGTAACTATACCATTACAGTCCTTATAACTATATCCATTTCATAGATGAAGAAAATGTGACTCCAAGATGTTAAGCAGCCAAGTTAGGACACAAACCCATGCCTACGACTTCATATCTTGTACACTAACTACACTGTACTATCTTCTTCAAGAGACTGCAAACTGCTGGGGTGCCTGGGTGGCTCAGTCAGTTAAGCACCCAACTTCAGCTCAGGTCATGATCTTGCAGTTCACGAGTTTGAGCCCCGTGTGGGGCTCTGCGCTGACAGCTCAGAACCCGAAGCCTGCTTGGGATTCTCTCTCTGCCCCTCCTCTGCTCACACTCTATCTCTCTCAAAAATAAAAAAAAGAGAGACTGCAAACTGTTTAATTCTCATTCAACTAACATTGTTGAATCCCTGCTCTGTGGCCAGCTGGCACATCTTACATCTGTTATCTTGTTTCCTCTTCCAATGACGCTACAGGGTAGGTACTATTATTCCCATTTTTCAGGTAAAGAAACCAAAGCTTCCCAAGTAACCCCTGTTTTACAAGGTAGGCTGAAAAGGTACTTTGGATTTAAGCAAACAGAAACTATATGTCCCCATTTAAGAAACAAAACCAAATACATACAATAAACTAATCCACCTCCACAGGTCAGTAGTCTTGAAAGCACAGAATGTTATATAAGCTCTCAGTGCAAGACAATACTTTTAGTGCCATTTAACGTATCTGATCTTGTTCCACTAGTGGGGGCAGGGGTGGGGAGGAAGTCATGAATAAACTGCACTATCCCTCAGAGTTCATGTAATTAGCTTAATAAGGGATCCCTAAGCCTCTGGACAGAGATCTGAAGAAACATAGCAGGAATGTTAATTTTAAAAAATTGAGAAAAGTTTATCAAGCAGGATTGTTGTTATTTAACAATAATTTTACATCTAAAACAGTTTCTGTAGGTCTCTACGAATGTTTGCAGAATGAAATTTATTTAGCAGTGGAATGCCCAGAGAATGGTCTTCCCTTTGTGAAAACTGGTATTGAAAAAGTAGAGGGGTGCCTGGGTGGCTCAGTTAAGCGTCCGACTTCGGCTCAGGTCATAATCCCACAGCTCGTGGGTCCGAGTCCCTCATCCAGCTCCGTGCTGACAGCTCAGAGCCTGGAGCCTGCTTCAGATTCTGTGTCTCCCTCTCTCTCTGCCCCTCCCCAGCTCGCACTCTCTCTCAAAAATAAATAAACATGAAAAAAAAATTTTTTTTTAAGAAAAAGTAGAGAAAAAGTGGAAGCTTTCCAGAACAGCTGGTGGTAAAAGCACACAAAGATGTCAGCAGTTGGAGGAAAAGGGCAATGAGAGGTTTTTTTTCTTTAAATGTGAACAACACATTGGAAGTGCACCTCACACAAAGTTTTTCCAACACAGAGAATGTGGCTGAACTCCTCAGGTCTGTGGCTTGGGGAAATGGGCCAATGCCAAGCTTCTGATTTCATACCACAAACCACCTCTCAGAGACCTGAGGGCCAGGTGAGGAATAATGAAGGTAAGACATTAAGAAATAGAGAAGGGATTCATGGCATGGAATAAAATGATGCTGGACTAGACTTCTTTTCAAAGCTGATTTGTCAGTAAGTTGCCTTGAGCCCACGTCATGGCTGGACACTGTAGTCAAAATGCAATTACTGAAAGGTTTTTACTAGAAAAGGTTGCCAGGAGGGAGGAGAGCAATATAGTAGTACTAATAATTAAAAGAGTAAAATGTTAGGTGTTTTGAGTATTCTAGGAGTGAGGTACAAATCATCGAAGAAAAGACAAAACATGCAAGTTGGTTATGAATTATGGAAAATAAAATATTACGGGGCGCCTGGGTGCTTTAGTTGGTTAAGCCTCTGACTCTTGATTTCGGATCAAGTCATTATCTTACAACTTATGGGATTAGGCCCTACATTGGGGTCTGCATTGTCAGTGCAGGCCCTGCTTGGGATTCTCTCTCTCCTTCTCTCTGTCCCTTCCCCACTCTCTATCTCAAAATAAATAAATAAACATTAAAAAAAGAAAATAAAATATTACAATGATGTCATATTTGTATAGTGTACTGTTCCTTTCATTGTCCATCATGGGTCAGCACAGCAGAGAATACCTCCATCATTTTTGCCAGAGAGTAGGGCTCAGTCCCCTAAGGTGGAGGTGACTGCTTCTCCTCTGAAGGGACAAGGAGAAGAGTGTTGAGCACACAGAGACTCTGGAACTAGACTAGAGTCCAGGTGAATTAGATTCTGCCACTTACTGGTGGGGATTTAACTTCTCGGGGACTTACCTCTCCTGTATAATGAGGTTAATACTTCCTTTCTCACGGGATTCTTGTGAGTGTCAAATGAGTAAAGTCTGAAGACCTTGGAAAAGTACTCGGACCTGGTAAGTGCTATATAAGCATTTGGTAAATAAGTTCCTACTTTGGTACTGTCCTAGGCACTGAGGAGATCATTTTAGAGTTTTCAAAAAGCTTTTATATGATGTCACCTGATCTAGAAAACTCTAAGGTAGTCGGAGCAAGTAATATTTGTCTCTGCTTTTAAGGTATAAGGAAACCGAGGCCTGGAGAGGTAGAGTGAGTAATCTGACCCAAATTCACAGTAGAGGGACCAAGACTAGAATCCAGTTTTCTTAAGTGTTCAGCTCATCATGGGCTATCCACCATCAGGGCTAAGAATTCTAGACTACTTTGGTTTTCTGGGAGCCTTTTTCTGCCCAATCTCATCTTCCTACCTTGCCCTCCCCACCCAGCACCATGCCTACCCCCACTGTATCTATTACAGTTGAGTCTATCTCTCAACTATGGACTATTCCTCTTGTCTTTACAGGCTCTTGGCCAAAAAAGGACAAAGTTCTTATTTATGGTGGCCTTGTCACATCAATATTGCGAAACACACAAAAAATCTGGGCACACATCTCCGGAGCCATGACTCTGCAACTTTTCACCTTCTAAAACAAATAGAACGCTACCACAAGATAAAGAAAAAAGATGATTCAATGGCCTTTTTGCTGGTTATCAATTCTAGAATTTCTGGGCGGGTTGAGGCGACTGCAGCCCTGGCCTCCTATACTTCAGAACCCAGGTGCCGGGAGGAAAATGCTGAGGGATCTGAGTGGATGTGAGGTAAGGCTGTTCTCAGGGGCCAGTGCTGACCTCCCTTCCCAGCCTCAGTGACTAATCGAGTCCTCTCTCAAACAAACCCTTAGAAAAACTGTACTTGTCCACCACAGAGCAATATTCAAATCTGGGCTATTTGTCATTTTAGAAAATGACCAAAGGTGGTCAACGAACACACATAGTCCTCTTATTTTGGAAACAGGACAGGACCACAAACCCTATTATAATCTAAGCTAACTCCCAGGGCAGGAAGCCGCCAGGGGAGGCAAAAGGTGTGTGTAGCTTGGTTCTAAGGCCCTAAGAACTCTAGTCTTACATGGCTGAAAGGCTGTAACCTGAGGGTCTGGGGGAATTTTCCATCTGCCGTACAACAATGCTTGATTACAACCCACTTGGCATTCCCTTGGAGAGAAAACAGGCAGAAGGCAAAGGAGAAAATAAGAGTGCCCAGACTACCAAGAGGCCTTGGGACTATTTCAAAGGAAACAAGGAGATGGGAGATTTACATGCACCCTTCTCTCCACTGCCCCAGTCCAGTGATAGCAATACTGTCTGAGGCCTCAACTCCCAAATCAGAGTTTCCCACGGCTTCTGCCTCTGGACTGGGGAGCTGGCTACAATATTACAAAGTTTAACCTATGTCCTCCTGCACTTTGCCGCTGCTGTGGCCGTTGTGGTTATCTCATTATCATTAGACTTGCTGGTGTTTTTCTTGCCTGTGAAAGTGAACCACGAGGAGGAGCAAGTTTTTCCTGTATTTCCGGAGGTGGGAAAGCCAACTTGGCCCAGGGCTGCAGGAATTCACACTCTCAGGGTGAACAGACGTTGCTTCAACGGTAGCACCTTCACATATGACTACAACTTGCACCTCCTTTTTATTCTCCCTAAGTTCCGGGGGGCCCATTCAAAGTGGACGTTCCTCTGGCTTGAGAATAAAACATGAGGAACGCACCACTTAAACTCAAGAAAGACTGACTCTCTCAAGTTTCTTTCCCGGAGTTTGACAAAGGGGAAAACTTACCTACAAGGGAGGAGGGTCTCAGCTCCCTTTCGGAGGTGACAGATTGAAAAGCCAGCGCGTAGCAGCTAAATGGAGCCAAGGAGTTTCACGCGGGCAAAGACCACTCCAGCCCACACCCGCCTCCTGCAAGGCTCCTGCCCGCCCACCACCCTCTCGGTGCCCTCTCCTTCCGCATCCCCTGCCCGGCACGTACAGTGAATCCGAGTAGGAATCCAGCCACAAACCTGTCCCCAGCGGGCGTGTCGCGCTGCCACCGCGGGGCGTTCACAGCGCGGGCAGACGGGACAGCAGGCAGGCCCCCTGCCCACTCTGCTAATTTCCTGGTACTCGCGCTGCAGCTCCAGAAGCAGGACTCCCAGCCCTGAGAAGCACCTCCCCCAAATCACCCGATTGTTGTGCGAGGGAGGAACCGTGGCCCACGCGTTCCCCGCTGGGACCTCCTCCGCTGAGCTCCAGCTCTCGGGTCGAAGCCCTGCCCCCCCCCCGCCCCCCGCGCTGTGTCCCCTATTCAGGGGGGTGGGGTGTGAGCGGTTAGTATAGGACCTTGGTCTGCTCGGACTTTTCCAATGTGGAAGTGGAAAGCAAGGAAAAGGCAGGTGAGTCCTAGTTAGCTGAAAACAGTTTTTAAAGGTTTTACTGTAGCGTTTTGAAAGTTTTAAAGCTTTATAGAAGATTTAAATCTCTGAGGGAGAAAACAAAACCTGATTAGAAATCATTGATAAAATTGCCTTCCAGTGAACTTCGCTTTGCCTGAGCACGTGGCAAGGCAAAAGCTGGCAGGGACACGATATAACATTTAGTAAAGAGCACCTATAGTCTTCCAAATCTGGGATCCCAAGCAACTTGCTTCCTCACTCTGTCCCCTCTTGCTCAGGGTCCAAACTGGATTTAGAGGAGATTATATTGGATCAGTTGATTACACAATCAGCTTAGTACGGTTTTTCAGGGACATTTAGGGAGTATTTTAGGGAGGCATGGTTATTCTAACGTCAATATCTAGATTAGGGATATTTCCAAGCTTCCTAGTCCCCACAAAAATATTTATGGATCTAGCTTCCCTGGTTTTATCTAAAACCATTTAAGGATTTATGTTTGCAATCTATGTTACTTCTCTCCTGGTAATACTTCTCACACATTTACCACCTGCTGTGTAGTATACTGCCTTTTCTTTTTCTTTTTTCTTTTTTTTTCATCCTAATTTTACCTACTTCAGGTTCTAAGGAGTGCCCTCAGGACTCGCTGTCCAGGATTTGATGGACAAGTCCTTGTTCTACCAAAAAGGGAAGTAAGACTTACCAGTTTGCTCTAGGAAGCAGAAATTAATCACAAGCCTGAGAACAACTTCTGTACAAGCATCTCAGTAGGAGTATTTGGGAATCTAGCATCAGTGCTTCATTTTCAGGTCTGCATCTTTGAAAATTATACTTGTTTACTTATCTCAGTAAAGGGTTCTGGAACCTGTCTATAACACTAACAGGAGCAGGACGGACTTTGAGATGAATTCTCGCCATAGGAGGTTAGTACTCTTTTCATCTTTTGCGAGGTGATACAGCCCAAACCATAATATTACAGACAAAGGCACAGAGAGCTATTACTGAGTAACTTTATCTCTAGAATTCCAGTTGAGCAGTTCTAACATGTTTTTGAAAAGAAAGGAGCAAAAGGAGCACCTGACTCATCTGATGCTCTAATTATAAAATGTATCCAAACTTAACTAATCAATGAAGAAACCGTGAGCTCCTGCTATCAATAAACCATGAGCAATTATTGCCTGTTATATATATGACACTGTCTTTAGTACAATGTCAACCCTTGGCACTAATTAATTTAATTCAAAAGCCATTTATGAAGTGAATTCAAAGCACTTCGCTTGATGCTAAAATCTGAAACTAAGATAAATAGCATCAGATAATTTTGCTCAAGGAGTTTATAATCTAGAAAACAAAGACAATGGCCAAAAATGTAAGAAGGTGACCAAACTTGAGGAAGAAAATATTTCCGTTTAGAAATGAGAATGATAATTGGGGTATGAACTAGGGCAATAAAGAATTGACACCTTTGGGGCGCCTAGGTGGCTCAGTCGGTTAAGCTTCCAACTTTGGCTCAGGTCCTAATCTCATGGCTCATGGGTTTGAGTCCCCCTCATGTTCTGCACTAATATCTCAGAGCCTGCAATCTGCTTCCTATTCTATGTGTGTGTGTGTCTCTCTCTGCCCCTCCCCTACTCACAAATATACACATTTGTGAAAATAAATAAACATTTAAAAAATGAAAATAAAGTTTTTATCCAATTTGTTTTACCTTGGGTAAAGGGAGGGGTTCAGACTTTGAACCCTTCTCTTCATCATTGTTTTAAGTCTATAATAAAATCTTTCAGGGAAGTCCTATCCAAGCTCCAGGACAAGTAATTCCCTAGTAAATATTAAAACAGTTTAAAAGGTCAGTGATTTGGGGGTGGGGAGAGCAGTGGTCATTCAGCACAGTAGCTGTCACAGCAAAGACAAAGGAAATCAAATCAGAAAGGTCTAGAAGAATAAAGCATTTGCAATCTTGCAGTTCTTGCCTTTTAAAAAATCCACAGAGGAGAAATATCAGAAAGGACTGACATCACTACAAGACATGGCTTACTGTAAGTGGAAGGGATCAGGTGCCCATCATTTCTTGTAATTATCTTAGATTTTTTTTTCTAAATCCACAGAAAACGTGTCCCTATAATCTGAAACTAAGGGGGCATATCCTTCTTGAAGATTGAGTAAACATGCCTGAGAACTTTTAAGAAAAGTGAAATAAAAATAAGCAACATTCTAAGCATACAAATTTTATTTTAGAATTATAATGTGCTTTTTAAAAGTATACTAGAGGGGTGGCTCAATCAGTTAAGCATCCCACTTCAGCTCAGGTCATGATCGACTCTTGATTTCAGCTGATGTCATTATCTCACCATTTGTGAGTTCAAGCCCTGTGTTAGGTTCTGCACTGATAGCTCGGAGCCTGGAGCCTGGATCATGTTCTGTGTCTCCCTCTCTCTCTGCCTCTCCCCTGCTCGTGTTCTCTCTCTCTCAAAAATAAATAAATAAACAATTAAAAAATAAATAAATAAAAGTATACTAGATTGTTTATTTCTTCCAACAATCCTGTAACAGAGTTCTTATTTTTTTATTTTTCCTACTATATATATATATATATATATATATATATATATATACACGTATATATACATATATACGTGTATATATATATATATATATATATATATATATATACTGTGAGATAATTCCAGAGCATTTTGGGTTTTACCAACTTCTGAAATAAACTCTGAATCTACTACCTACATAAGGTAAAAGTAGCTACAATGGGAGAAACAGGACTAAAGAATAACAAAACTCATGAAACTAATCAAGAGAATATGGCAAAGGTATAGGATAGGCAAGTAGGTCAAAAGAACGGAATACAGTCCAGAAATAGAATCACACTGAATCAGCCAATTGATTTCCAACAAGATGCCAAAGCAATTCAATGGAAAAAGGGATGTTTTCAACAAGTGGAGCTGTAACAACTAGACAGCCATATTTAAAAAAATAATGTACTTTAACTCTAGTTCACACCATACACAAAAATTAATTCAAGATGGATCATAGACTTAAAGACTAACACCATAAAACTTCTAGAAGAAAACAGGGAAATACCTTGGGGGTGAGCAAGAATTTCTTAGACCAGGCACAAAAAGCACTATCTATAAGAGAAGAAAAATTGATAAGGTGAACTTCATCAAAATTAAAATCTTCTAATCAAAAAATATCATTAAGAAAAATGAATAGGCAAGCTATAGGCTGGAAAAAAATATTCTCAAAACATTTATCTGATGAAGAACTTGTATGCAAAATATACAAAGAATACCTATAACAATAATTAAGAGACAGAAGTATACAATTAAAACTAGAAAAATGTGCAAGAGATTTAGATAGACAATTCACAAAAGAAGTTATATAAATGCCCAGGGTCATATACAAAGGTACCTGATGTCATTAGTATTCAGAGATATGCAAATCAAAACCACGATGAGATACTTCTTCCCAAACATTAGAACAGCAAGAATTAAAAAGACAGAGAAAATAAAATATTGATCACGGTGTGAAGCAAGTGAGATTTAAAAATTTTTTTTAATGTTTATTTATTTTTGAGAGAGAGAGGCAGACAGAGAGGAGCAGTAGAGAGAGGGAGACACAGAATCTGAAGCAGGCTCCAGGCACTGTGCTGTTAGCACAGAGCTCGACGCGGGGCTTGAACTCATGAACCATGAGATCATGACCTGAGCCAAAGTTGGATGCTTAACCGACTGAGCCACCCAGGTGCCCCAGCAAGTGAGATTTTTATAAATTGACTGTGAGAGTATAAAATGTAACACCCGCACTAGGAAAACTCTTGTAGTTTCTTATAATCATAGATCCAGGCTATAATCCAATAATTCCATGCTGAGGTATCATTCAACAGAAATGAGGACATATAGACACAAAAAGAATTGTTTAAGAATTTTTTTGCAGCTTTATTTATAACTGCTGAAACTTGGGGAAAATTAAATGTCCATCAGCAGAAGAATGGAAAACAAATTGTGGTAACATTCACATAAAAATACTAACTAGGTCAATATAAAAAAAATAAAAAGAAACAACTGACACACAGAAAAAAACACATTGGGGTGCCTGAGTGGCTCAGTCGATTAAGCATCCCACTTCAGCTCAGGTCATGATCTCATGGTTCACAAGTTCAGGTTCTAGCCCCATGTCAGTCTCTATGCTGTCTGCACGCAGCCCACGTCAGATCCTCTGTCCCCCTCTCTGCCCCTCCCCTGCTTGGGCATACTCTGTCTCTCTCTCTCTCAAAAATAAATAAACATTTAAAAAAAGAAAGCAAAATACAAAAGACTATATCCTGTAAAATTTTATTTATGTGAAATTCAAAGAAAAGGAAAGCTAATCTGTGACAATAGAAATGAGAAAAGTGGTTATTTGCAGTCGGATGGGGTACCAATTGACTGAAAAAGAACCTAAGAAAACTTTCTGGAGTGATGGAAATGTTCAGGATATCTACATGAGAGTACTCGTTTATCAAAACTCAATGAACTATACATGTAAAATCTATATACAAATTATATATAATTCTCTGTGTACAAATTATACTTCAATAACGAATTAATTTTTTAGGTTTTTAGTGTTTATATTTTTGAGAGAGAGACAGGGACAGAGCACAAGCAGGGGAGGGGCAGAGAGAGAGATAGACACAGAACTCGAAGCAGGCTCCAGACTCTGAGCTGTCAGCACAGAGACTGATGTGGGACTCACTCACAGACCATGAGATCATGACCTGAGCCGAAGTCAGATGCTAAACCTACCGAGCCACCCAGGCACCCCTCAATAACAAATTAATTTTTAAAAAAACTATGAATCTTGGGGCACCTGCGTGGCTTAGTCAGTTAAGTATCCAACTCTTGGTTTCAGCTCAAGCCATGATTTCATGGTTTGTCGGATTGAGCCCTACGTTGGGCTCTGTGCTGGCAGTGTGGAGCCAGCTTGGAATTCTCTCTCTCCCTGTCTCTCTGTCCCTCTCCCCTACTCGCACATGCATTCTCCCTCCCTCTCTCTCTTTCTCAAAAAAAAATAATAAACACTTTTTAAATTTATGAATTCTACAAAAGGCGGCAATGAGCTAAACGTAAAATAATTGCATTTTCACCTCTATCAGTTCCTTCTTAATATTGGTTTGAAAGTATTGAAGGAAAATGTAGGTAAATATGTTACAGAGGAAACTGTGAACTCCTTGTTTATTTCTGTGCTTCTCCCTCCTCCATAGAAACAGTAGGTATTGCTTGTTTTTCCCAGAAAAGGGATATTCTTAAGTGCAATTGTCTGCCAAGGATTAAGCAGGACATCATCCCTTTCACTGAAGCAGTCAAATAGCAACACCTAATCCCGCCAAGATTCTCTGGCAAATGTGGCCGGCAACATGGAGACATAATTCTTCATTTGTAGGATTAATGTTAACTTCTCCAGCACATACCGCTACACTCATTCATGGATGCTTCTATAAGTCCAGGGAAGGCATCCTGACACTCCAGTTTAGTTACGTAATTTAGGTTAATTTAACTAAGCCCTTCAGTGTAGGTGATATTTTGGAGACTTTAAAACACTGAATTCCCAGAAGCAAACCTGAAAATATTTCAACTTTAGAAAATAAGCACTATGCACCACTTGCTAATATCTCCGTAATTGCTCTTGCTTCTTTCACATCATATAAGCTTACTGACAGCAATAACCAGAATGTACTAATCCCATCATTTCTACCATGGAGCCTCTGTTACAAATATTAGAGCCTTCCATGTGCTGAGAGAAATCACTTGGCAAATCTCGTAGAGCCTACATTTTTTTCCTGCCAAACCTGTTTAAAAGTCTTCTTTTTCTCAGTTTTGATTTAGTAACTTTAGATCTCTGCATTATGTTGTGTTTTGCACGGAGCTATTGACTTCAGCTAAGGAACCGTGAACAATAATTATTTTGCATGACTAAGCTCTGGTACACCATTGTCAGACAGGCACTTTACGGTACCAGTAGTTTCAAAATTTAGAACAGAACTGTCAAACAAGCAAATGCCTACACCAAAGACTTCTATTTTCAAGTTACAGGCATGAGTTCTATGATGTGCGGTAATAGAGTGAATCTTTGTGCTCTTGTGAACGCTCCTGATTTGACAGTCCTAGAAACGAAAGCTGGTTTCTTTCTAGAACAGATATATCAGTGGTAGCAACAATACAAAGTTTCAAGCAAGTCTCAGGTATGGCATGAGTGCTGGAAACGGGAGACTCGGGCACTGAGATTATTAAATGCTAAGAAGTACTGTATTTATGATGAGCACAGAACAACATACCTCAAACTGGGAACATCTGATTTGGCTCATCTTAGTTGGACATCTTTCCAACCATTTCAGAAAACATTCATAGGGTTACCAGTTTATACGAACTAAAATTTTTATCCTAGAAATAATATAAATCTAATAGAAATGTTTCTCAACATTTTAAAAAAGCCCAAGAATGGAGCACATTACAGCAAATATTCATAGACAGGGACATAGATTTTGTATAAATTAAATGTATTTTACTCTTTCAGCACAGCCAGGTATGACCCATCAGGAACACAGGCCAAACAATTTCTGTTTAAAAGTTGACATTCTACCCTTTACACTTTTACAACACTTCAATTTTTTTCCAAAGGTCTTTTCTTCCACTGATAATTCGATTCTTAAAACAGCACTTTAGGACAAGTATTACCTTCTTGGCATAGATTTAAAAACTTAAGAACAGAGGTTAAATGACCTTGAAATGTGCTATGATCATTGAAAAAATAAAGGGAAGGATGGGGAACATGGATAAGATGCCTCTCAGATGCCTCTGTCTTTAAATATTTCCTTTTTATTGACCCAGGCCAGTGTTCAGGCTCTCTGAAATAAATTCATACTAATCTATTTTTGTTGATTTGTAAATCAGAATTCTTATATTAAATAAAAAGAGGAAGTTCTGCCTTCCCTTTGGCCAGACTAGTCCTACCTACATTACAATGTACTCCTTTTCTAAGTGGGAAACCAATGGAGAAATAACAAATTGTCCAGAACAAAGGAAATACTTCACCAGGTTGTAGTAACACTTGGAAAATGATCTCAGGTGCCCTTCAGGGGATACCTTCCACGTGACCACAGAAATATTACCACAATTTTTTAACTGGATTCTCCAATTTATCTTATGTCCCCACCAGTGTAGCCTACCCAGCTCTGCTTATTTGGACTTTCTGGAACACAGCTCTGATGAAGTCACTCTCCTATACAAGAAATTCAAGATAGGATTCAAGAAACAATGATTTCAACCGGCCTACCTTTCCAATCTCATCTGTAGGATGCATTATATTACAGTAAAAGTAAAATGTTGGGAAATGGACTGGACTTTCTTACCTCATTTGGTCAACTTCTGGGACATCTAAATCTTGATGTAATACGGAAATAAGTTGGACCTGCACCCAGCTATAATAGTAACCAAAGTAGCTTCTCTTTGAAAAAAGCATAAAGGACTCATTGGAAATTGCTAACGAGACATTTTGAAAATAGACAATAAATCTTAGTTATACATATGCGAAACTATAAAATTTGTCTTATGGAAAATTTTTAGGTTACTAAAACTCATGCCTTTCCTGACACCCTCAAAAGGAGGTGGCAACTAAAAAAGAGAGATTTTAAATAACTCTATAGAAGATAGAAGAGAGATAAAAAGAAAAAAGGGTTGCTAGAGCAGAAACTTTACAAACCAGAGCCAGTAGGTCAGCAGGAGCTATTGGAGAAAGGATTGAGAAGGGGATAGGTGGCTGGGGAAGAGAGGAGCTTCAGAAGAAGAACAGATGTGATCAATGAGGATTTTCATCAGGATTTCAGGCACAATGTGTAATGTAACCTTCCTTCTCTTTCATTCCCCATATAGTCCTTAGTAAAGTATCCAACTCTCTCCAAAGTCTTAGGGAGTTGATTTTCTTTGTGGAACTCCTAAGAGGTGCTGAGTTGGCCTCCAACAAACAGATTGAGAATGTAGAGGGCCCTTGAACACAGCCATATCTTGGTTAAACCACTAACGTACAATGAATATACAGCGACTCTGATGACAGTTCCAAGTCCTCCTTGGGGAGAAAATGGCAATCGTTGGATTCAATCACTCAATAACTGGCAATAAGTTGATCCAGAATGATTTTTCCCCCTATATATTCTACTCTACTTTTGTCCAGCAAAACCCATGCTGCATCTTGCTTTAGAAATTTTACTGTGATATATCTTGATCTTTACTTGGGCACTTGCCCCTAGTGCAGTCCATATATACAGAAATCTATTTATAGCTTCTATGGAAAAGTTTTTCTTTTCAATATGATCTTTAAGTGCTGACTGGCTGCAAACAATGATATTCTCTACGTCTGCCATCTCTTTGTAATATCAGTGACCATCTAAGCTCTTACTCACAATGAACAAGCAAGTTAGAGACGGGGTTTAAACCCTCTAGTAGGATACAGTTGCTTCCTGCTTCACATGAGATCTGAAAATAGATTGCTCTACATTGACAGTGACAAGACCCTTTCTGTCAACACTGTGAAGCTTCTATCCTTCCTAATCTCTGTCAGCGATGGCTTAGGAATGCCAAAATACTTTAATAGCTTATGGGGCCAGTGTACAAATGATTGATATCTTAACTGTATATGAAATTCCAGGACAGGCAGAGAAATCAGAAGACTGGGGGAAAAGAGTCTAAATGCATTGCTTACTTTGGGGTTGGTTAATCGACGTATGTTCTACCAGTTTCCATTGTTGTACCTCTCCTCTGTTGTCTTATCTGAGAATATCTTCTTTTTTCACTTCAGTCTATCTAAAATTCACATAGCTTAACCTAACTTCTATTTTCCCTTAATTTTGAGGCTTTTGCCAAATTAAAAGTGATTTCAGGGGCGCCTGGGTGGCGCAGTCGGTTAAGCGTCCGACTTCAGCCAGGTCACGATCTCGCGGTCCGTGAGTTCGAGCCCCGCGTCAGGCTCTGGGCTGATGGCTCAGAGCCTGGAGCCTGTTTCCGATTCTGTGTCTCCCTCTCTCTCTCTGCCCCTCCCCCGTTCATGCTCTGTTTCTCTCTGTCCCAAAAATAAATAAACGTTGAAAAAAAAAAATTAAAAAAAAAATTAAAAAAAAAAATAAAAGTGATTTCATTCTCTACTGAACTTTCGTTTTACCTTTTTTATGGTATGTTTACATTATCTTATGATTTGATTGCTTTCATAACATTATAACACTCCCACTAGACTACCCATACTCACCTTTAAATACACAGTGAATATATAGGGCTCTAAGCTCATTGAGAAACAATGTGCATGTGTGTACCTGCATGTGGACACACACACGCGCGCACACACGCGCACACGCACACACACACACACACAAACTAGAAGGAAATAAACAAAATGGTGATAATTGTACTTTCTGGCCTATAGGCATCTGTATGATCTCCATTTTCTTCCTTTTACTTATCTCTATTTTTGAAAAATGTCCATCATAATATCCATTACTTTTTTTTTTTTTCAACGTTTATTTATTTTGGGGACAGAGAGAGACAGAGCATGAACGGGGGAGGGGCAGAGAGAGAGGGAGACACAGAATGTGAAACAGGCTCCAGGCTCTGAGCCATCAGCCCAGAGCCTGATGCGGGGCTCGAACTCACGGACCGCGAGATCGTGACCTGGCTGAAGTCGGACGCTTAACCGACTGCGCCACCCAGGCGCCCCTCCATTACTTTTTTTAATGTAAAATACAATAATAAACATTTTTGATCAGAAATTCAAATATCTGAGTACTCCCTTTTCCAAACTTTTTTTTTCCCCCCAAAATACTCTCAAATGATATCAATAAAATACAAGCCACTGACCATGTAGGGTTATTTGCAGGAAGGATAAATAATCTTAGTTCTCATGTTCAATAATGAAAACAAACTCAAGTAGCACCAGTTCAAGTGGTTTTCAAACTACTTTTTTAAATGTTTATTTATTTATTTATGAGACAGAGAGAGAGAGAGAGGGAGAATGCGCAAGGAGTAGGGGAAGACAGAGGAAGAGAGAGAGAATTCCAAGCAGGATCCACACTGTCAGTGTGGAGACTGACAGGGCTCAAACTCATGAATGGTCAGATCATGACCTGAGCCAAAATCAAGAGCTGGATGCTTAACCAACTAAGCCACCCAAGCACCCCTCAAACTATTTTTTAAGTATAATTCTGTTTTCACACAAAATCTTACACAGACTCTTAATATATAAATAATTTACACCAAGGTACAGGTTTCTCAGGTGGTCCTAAATCTCTAGTGGTTGGAGCAAATATGCATTTCCTTGGCTAGGAAATCCCTAAATCACTTTCATGGAATCTTGGGGTTCCTCTAGTCCAATCCCCTTATTTTTACCATAGAGGAAAATGAGATGCAGAGAGGTTGTAATATCTGTCAAGATAACTCAGCTGGTAACTAGAGCTTACACTTTCTAAGTCTAAGGTTCTGGCTATTATGCCATAATGTCCTAATTCCTAATTGCAATTATTTTAGAGCATTACATTTCTCTGACTCAATTCTAGATTGTGACATACACGTGATTTGAATTCCTGGCTCCTTACCCTTTGCTAGTCTTCAATGTCTAGAGTCCTGCTTTCATTTGAGACCTCAGAGATGGTTTCCCTGCCAAAAATCTGATACTCAATAGCTTTTATCTGATTTCCCAGGGCTTGTCTTAATGCCTGGCCTGTTATCTGACCATATGCTCATTGCTACATTGTTCCTCTTTTGACAGACAGGATTTGTTTGAACCTGAAGGTTCATCTTTTCTGTCTATTACACATTTGGGCTGACCTTGCATTTTGAAAGCACTTCAGCTTCCATGTGCCTTTCTCTAAACTTACCACTGCCAAGCTGAGCAACACATTTAGATTTTTCTGCGATTATGCTTTCTCTTTTTTGCCAAGCCCATAGAGAAAATCCTTGAGTACATTCTGTCTTGGTCTTCTAAGAAGGATTGAAGTGATATAGAACTTCTTTTTTTTTTTTTTTTACATGCACACAAGTCTACAAAGTAATGGTATAAGACAACAAATGACTAAGCTTTTCTCTAAAATCAGGAACAACACAAGGGTGCCCACTCACACCCCTCTCAACATAGTTCTAGAAGTCCTAAAGCAATCAGGCAAGAAAAAGTAACAAAAGTTAACAGAATTGGAAAGGAAAAAGTAAAATTGTTTCTATTTGCAGATTATATGATTTTTATAGACAAAATCCTGAAGACTCAACCAAAAAACTGTGAGGTCTAATTCATGAATTCAATAAAGTTTCAGTATACAAAATTCATATATTAACATATAAAAATCAGTAGTATTTCTCTACACTAACAACAAATTTTCTGAGAAAAAAATTAAAAAGTCAATACTATTTATACCAGCATCAAAAAGAATAAAATACTTAGGAATAAATTTAACTAAGGAGGTGAAAAATCTCTATGCTGAAAACTAAGACATGGATGAAAGTAATTGAAGAAGACACAAATAAATGAAAAGGTAGCCTGTGTTCATGGATTGGAAAATTAATGTTAAAATGTCAATACTACCAAAAGGCATCTATAGATTCAATGCAATCCCTATCAAGATTCCAATGACATTTTTTTACAGAAGTAGAAAAATTACTCCTAAAGTTTATAAAGAACCACAGAAGACTCCAAATAGCCAAAGAAATCCTGAGAAAGAAGAACAAAACAGGAGAATTCACACTTCCTGATTTCAAGCTATACTATAAAGCTACAGTCATCAAAACAGTGTGGTACTGGCATAAAAACAGACAAATAGACCAATGAAATAGAACCAAGGGCCTAGAAATGAACCTAAGCATATAGAGTCGCTAATATTTGACAAGGAAGCCAAAAATAGTCTAAATATATGATGTTGGGATATTTGCGTACTCCCACATACAAGAATGAAACTGGACCCGTATCTTACACTACTCACAAAAATCAACTCGAAATGGATTAAAGACTTAAATGCAAGACCTGAAACTGTGAAATTCCTAGTGGAAGGTATAGTAATAAGCTCTTCACCATGGGTCCTGGTAATGATGTTTTGGATATCACACTGAAAGCATAAGTCACAGAATAAAAATAAACAAGTGGGATTATGTCAAACTAAAAGGATTTGTGCAGCAAAAGAAACCATCAATAAAGTGAAAAGACAACATAGAGAATGAGAAAAAATATTTGCAAACCATGTATCTGATAAGAAATTAAATAAAAATATATATAAACAACTCCTTAGACTCCATAAGGAAGTAAGAAAAATAATCTAATTTAGAAATAGGCAAAGGGACTGAATAGACATTTCACAAAAGAAGATATATGAAAGGCCAGCAGGTGCATGAAAAGATGCTCCACATCATTTGTCATGAGGGAAATGCAAACTAAAATCACTATGAGGTATATCACCTCACACCTGTTAGAAGGGCTGTCGTCAAAAAGACAACAGATAACAAACGTTGGTGAGGATACAGAGCAAAGGGAACCCCTGTGCACTTTTGATGGAAATGTAAATTGGTGCAGCCACTATGGAAAACAGGATTGAGGATCCTCAAAAAAGTATGGGGCGCCTGGGTGGCTCAGTCCTTTGAATGTCTGACTTTGGCTCAGGTCATGATCTTGCGGTTTGTGGGTTTGAGCCCCGCATCAGGCTCTGTACTGAAAGCTCAGAACCTGGAGCCTGCTTCAGATTCTGTGTCTCCCTCTCTCTCTGCCCCTCCCCTACATGTGTTCTGTCTCTCTTGTTCTCAAAAATAAAAATATTTAAATTTGTATTATTATTTTTTAATGTTTATTGTATTTTTGAGAGAGAGAGAGAGAGAGAGAGAGAGAGCAAGCAGGGGAGGTGCAGAGAGAAAGGGTGACTCAAATCCGAAGCAGGCTCCAGGCTCTGAGCTGTCAGCACAGAGCCTGACACGGGGCTTGAACTCACAGACGGCAAGATCACCCAGGTGCCCAAAGGCTGTATGCTTTAAACTGGTACAGTGATGTATGTCAGTTATTTCTCAATAAATTTTTTTAAATTGTTTACAAATACATAGAGATTGACCTGATTGAAAAAAAAAAAAGTAAAATGTTGGCAGAAGGATTCATGCAAGATTATTTTTCACTGGAGTTTAAGATGAATAATTTTGTAGAGTATATTAAGATAATTATAGTCATAAATCCTTGCATGTATCTGCCTTTGATTTAATTCATGTATGGCCACATCCTTCTCTTTGTTTATTATTCATTAAGTGAGCCTTAGGTGAAACCATAAGGTAGGCAAGAGTTCATCTGGCAGAAAATGTCATCCAGTCTTTTCTCTGCACCTAGAAATATACGAAAATGTCTGCAGTGCTGTTCCAGATCTAAGAGTCAGCTGTCCTGATTCTTTTATGGAATAGCATGGCAGTTGCCTACACTCTAAGGTTAGTGTTAAAAAGTTTGGGCTCATCCCCCTGCCCAAGTTCTCTCTCTCTATTTGTTAGAGGTTTTTTTTTATTATTATTTATTTATTTGTTTGTTTGTTTTTTACCTTCCAAGTATCGGAATACCCAACCCAAATTCAATTAAAAGAGATTTATTAACTCACGCAATTGGTTAGTCCACAAGTATATTCAGTTTCTTTAAGGACTTAGATGAAGTTTTATAAAATGAATTTGGAATCTCTCTCCATGACTCAGCTTTGCTTGCTTGATGTTGGCTGCGTTCCAGGCACCCTCTCCCCTCATGTTTGCAAGGTAGTCCTGTCCCCAGAAATAGATCAAGTCATAGAGGTAAGCTTTCCTGAACCTATTTGGTGTTAATTAGGTCACTTATGCATCTCTGAAAAGGGGTAGATAAAATAACTTACATTGAAATACTTACACTGTTGTGGTGGTTAGTTGGTCATGCGTGTGGTGGTTAAATGGTCCATGTGTCAACATGGAAGGTGTTTTGAGATGAGATTAATATTTAAATTTGTGAATGTTGAATAAGCAGATTGTCCTATATAATGTGAATGGGCCTCATCCAATCAGTTGGTGACCTAAATGGAACAAAAAGACCAGCCTCTGAGAACAAGAGGGAATCCTCCAGCAGACTGCCAGTGGTGTTCGTCTACACCATCAGCTCTCCTTAGTGTCCAAGCTGCCAGTCCATACTGAAGATTTTGGACTTTCTAGCTTCTATCATCACACAAGCCAATTCCTTATAATAAATCTATTTACCTCTTTGCCTATCTAATTTAACTATCTATCCATCTATTCATCTATTTATCCTACTAGTTCTGTTTCTCTGGGGAACCCCAGGGACCCCTGACTAATACAACTGGTGAGTGACTCTACCTCCAGAGGTGGGGATAAGAGAGAGCTTCATCCAAATGTTGATTGAGAGACTGGGAATGGTTTTAGGAAGGGAGTAGGGAGGCTTGGCTTCTAGTAAGACAATGAACAAATATCCACAAAGGCCTAACAATTGTTTATGACTTTTTGTCCTCTCTGTTTCCTTTTGTAGCTCATTCTTTAGGACAAGTGATTAGGTTTGAATCTCAGTTCAGCCACTTATCAGATAAATGACCTTTGGTAAGTTACTTGGCCTCTGTCTCTGTTCCTCATTTTTGTCTCTGTTTCTCATAGAGATAATAATAGTTCCTACCTCATAGGGTTTTGTGATGATTAAATAAATAAATACATGTAGGGGTGCCTGGGTGGCTCAGTTGGTTGAGTGTCCGACTTGGCTCAAGTCATGATCTCACGGTCTGTGAATTCGAGCCCCGCGTCGGGCTCTGTGCTGACAGCTCAGAGCCTGGAACCTGCTTCAGATTCTGTGTCTCCTCTCTGTGCCCCTCCCCCGCTTGTGCTCTCTCTCTGTCAAAAATAAATAAACATTAAAAAAATAATAATAAATAAATACATGTAAAATTATTAAAACAGGGCCTGGAACAGAGAAAGTATGCTATTGTAATTATCATTATTATTATTATTATTATTATTATTATTATTCATTATAATCTCCTTTGATCCCTACTTCTCCCCTATGTATTGAATTCCTAGTTTTTCCACATTACATTTCTCGCTGCTCTCAGCTGAACTTGCCTGGCCTAGTTTTTCCAGGTTCTTTCTGGCTCCTCTATCATAATTTACCCATGGCTGTAAGATTTTTATCAGTGCATTCTTTTTATAGTTTACAGAACTGAACAGACAACCTAAAATCATAGATTTTTAGAACTTGCGGAGATCATCTAGTCCAGTAGTTTCCAAAGTAGGGTGCACAGGAGTCTTGATTCATTCAGTTGAGGGAGAAATATATTGGGATTTATATTTTTATGCATTTTAAATGTGTAATTTAAGAGGGCGCCTGGGTGGCGCAGTCGGTTAAGCGTCCGACTTCAGCCAGGTCACGATCTCGCGGTCCGTGAGTTCGAGCCCCGCGTCAGGCTCTGGGCTGATGGCTCAGAGCCTGGAGCCTGTTTCCGATTCTGTGTCTTCCTCTCTCTCTGCCTCTCCCCCGTTCATGCTCTGTCTCTCTCTGTCCCAAAAATAAATAAAAACGTTGAAAAAAAAAATTTAAATGTGTAATTTAAGAAAGAAATGAGCTTGCTAAAGAATGGGTTCATAATGGTATATGTATATGTATATATGTATATCTTATAATACACATATGCTAGAGAGTAAATGCCCATTTTTTTACTGATAGGATAGTGTAATCAAAAAAGTTGAGATAGCAGTGATCTCACAGAAGAGATCACAGAGGAAGCAAGTGACCCCAAAGAAGGAAACAGCTTACCCAAGATCTCAACTATTATTAGAAGAATCTGGTTTTCAATGGGAGACAGTGTGAGATGACCATAGCTAAATTATTTAAGCCCATGGGGTCTGAGTTTCCTCATCTTTAAAGGGGAAATTATGGGCCCTACGAAGTAAACTTGTTGTGAGTATTAAATTAAGTGAAAGCGTATTAAAGAGGGTAGCACAGGGGAGCCTGGGTGGTTCGGTCAGTTAAGTGTCTGACTTTGGCTCAGGTTATGATCTCATAGCTTGTGGGTTCGAGCCCCGCGTCAGGCTCTGTGCTGACAGAGCCTGGAGCCTGCTTTGGATTCTGTGTCTCCCTCTCTCTCTGCACCTAACCCACTCGCATTCTGTCTCTGTCTCTCTCAAAAATAAATAAACATTTAAAAAAAATTAAAGAGGGCAGTCCAGAGGATGACCCAATGTCAGGACTCAATGTGCGTTCTCTTCCTTTCATGTCTCAGGATAGAGATCTTTCCATTGAATGACAGTGCCTTTCAAAACCTGGAATAAGTAGTACTGGATTATTTGGTACTAATAAAGATATATGTTGGGGCGTCTGGGTTGCTCAGTTGGTCAAGTGTCCAACTCTTGACTTCAGTTCAGGTCATGATCTCAGGGTCGTGGGATCAAGCCCACATCTGGGTCTGCACTGAGCATGGAGACTGCTTAGGAGTCTCTCTCTTCCTCTCTCTCTGCCTCTCCCCTGCAGCCACGTGCTCTCTCTCTCTCTCTCTCTCTCTCAAAAAAAGATATATTTTACTATGGAAAATTTTTGCAATTCAAAATATTTTTAAAGGATTCCAACATTATAATAATAATAATAATAACAACAACAACAACAACAATAATAACAACAACCTCAGTACCACAGTAGAATGGTAACTGAGGGATATAGAGGTAAAGGTTTCCTTTGCTACCTTCCTCACGAATCAAACTATATGGGTCAACTCTGTTTTTGGTACCAGAATTCTCTATTGGAGGAGTTTAGAAGCAGTGATCTGTTTGGTATAGGAAACCAAAGACTTGTCCTAAAGCTGACTGCATGGAAAGTACACTGTTTATTTCATGTATATTTATTTGCTGTAGCATTTTTAAAGGGATTGTGCTATTGTCCCACCCTCACCGCAGTCATCACTGCTTGTTGTCACATATGCCCTTATCCTTAGCCTAGCAGTCCTTCCATTCCTTCTCAAAATCCCATGCAAACAATAGTAAATCTCTTTCCTATTCATATGTGTTCTAAATAGCCGCCATCCTATGCAAACTCTTCACTTTCAACTTAATAAGTTTTCCCATCCCTAAATCAAAACTAATTAGCTTTGTTTTTCAAATTGCTGACACTGGGGGTCTTCGCTATAACAAACCTGTGTGTGATTAGTGATATAACGGCTGGTGCTGAGCTTGGGCAAATATTTATAGAGTAATCATATTGGATAGGGTTGAATAACCTCTTGGATTAAGCGTGAGCGTCTGCCAGGCAATGCTGCAAAATTGTGCTAATTTAATGGTACAGTCCATTCTTCCGTCTGCTGATACAACCTCTACAGACACTGCTACAAATATAATCAAGGATATTAGGGCACAGCATGGTTCCTTTATTGGCACCCGTGACAGTAATATGCCAGAAGAATCCAAATATCACTTTGCAAATATAAATTATGTGGTAGGTAAATGGAAGTTCATATAGGGAGAAGATTAAATATACACACACCTAACACATTGACGAAGCAAAGGTAAGTAGTCACTGGATAAACAGTTGCCACATTATTTGTCTATTAGATACCAAAGGGACAATTTTGCTTTTATTTACTATCAGGGACAGTAAACAGATCTGAATTAGGCAAGCCAGTTTTAGTGCCAAAGGAGAATTTCTTCTATATCAAACTGTACTGATATTAATGTCAACTTCTCATGGGGACACAGCAAGTAAATCTGAAGATATACAGTTAATTCTTAATAGTAGTCCTCAAAACCTGTAGTGTGAAACGAGATTCAGACCTTGGGGAGGAAGAAATGAAGGCAGTGGCTTTTAAAAGCCATGAAGTTAAGCAGTGGCCAAACGGAGACTAAAAATCCCATCCCAGTGTGTGAACACACTGCCCAGTGCTTTCCTAACCAGGGCATAGGGACCTATTAAAACAAAACACCATAATATTGACATACAAATGACCATAGTAAACTGGGTCATTTCCTTACAAATATTCCTCACTCATAGTGTTGTACAAATTTTAATTTAATAAAGATTCTATATTCGATACATATAGGGACAAAGACCTTGAGTTTCTTCTTTGCATTGATTAATTGTAATTACACCATTTTTTAAATACAGCTTAGCTATCTTTCTCAGATACTCCAACTGGTTAGCTATATTTAGATGTGAGGAGGAAGCAGAGTAATTCTTAAAGAGCTCTATGTTTCTTACAACTGACTTGACTGACAGTCCTTAAGTGCTATTTCTTTCAAAGCAAATATGACTCACAGCCCTTAGGTAGAGTGTGTGCACAGACTAGAAATATTGATCTGTCCACATCCTAGAAACATTAAGACACAATAAAAAGAATTTTTAACTTAATTCTGAATAATGCAATAGCAAAAACATATGAACGGTACACAATCGACAATGGTAATGTATCTGTAATGTTTTATAATGTCAAGGATTTAATTTAAACTCAAAAAACAGAAACTGTCTTCCCAGCCCAAACTCACCCCCCTTCAGCTTCACTGTGACAGTTCTTAGAACAGTAAGTACCTAAAAAAACTTATTCAAAGATATAAATAAATATGCATTATTTAAGTCATTGGGTACCAGGTACCCACCTTGTAGTAACTCTAGTCAGCAGCTCAAAATTTAGAAATGAGAGCGCCAGGAGGCAGTCTGGTTAAGTGGAGTGAAGAAATGTTCCCAATTACTCCACATCAATACTGGCCAGAGGTAAATGGAGGAAGAGGCAGGTTGCAAAAGGCAGCCTGGGACCAGGAGATCCCAGTCGATAGATACTCCTCTCCCTGGTGCTTCTTCAACTACTTGGAAACCTCTTTTTCTACTTGCCCCTGGCCAGCCTTCTTGCTGCAATTATTTCTGGTTCCCACAGAAGGCAGCAGAGAATAATCAATACTGCTGTGGGTTACAAAACGTGAAGTTTTCTCAGTTTTGGCTCCAATGGTTCTCCCAGCCCCGCGGAGGTGCCAGCTGCTAGATTCTTCCTTCCAACAGTAATTCAATGACAGGGTTGCAGGCTATACTGCTGTCACTACCTTAAAAGTAGTATTTTCAATTAAAAAAAACCAGGTTTACTTACTACATATAGTTCTGTCTTCATTTAATAAATGTATATAATATTTCCCCAGGGCAATGGAGATATGCTTCCACAATTACATTATTTGGGGAACAAATGTCCAATAGATGAAAGAAAAATTGGTGAGAGGCAGACAGAGCTGGTGACTATAGGAAGAAAAAGACTGATGTGTCACCAAAAGACAGTTTCCATGCCTGCTGACTACTCCTGTTTCCCAGGCCTGTCTTTCTTCAAATCATTGCCATAGTCTCTCACGCATTCCTTCCTCGGTACCTCCCTGGAGTTTGCAATGATGTCTTTGGCTCTCACCATGTAGATCAGAGTATTGCTTGGGAACATGTACACTCAGCCTTCATCTATAGGCTAAGACTTACCCCATACAATACAATCAGCCCAGTCCTTAGGCAGAGGAGTTTAAGGGTTCATATTTGAGAAGTTTTATCTCCATGTTAAATCAAGTTGTTTGTTTTCATGACACTGTGATTAATGCAGCCAAGTTTCTGCAAGTCTGGGTTCCTGTCCCTGAGCCATGTTTATTACCTGGTCTTTCACCTAATTTATGCCCCATCTCTGCATCTAGGCTCTTGACATCTACTCCTGAATGTCTGAATAGCTATTTCCTTGGATCTTTGCCAGATCTCTCTGGGGGCAGACAGTTCCCATAATAAGTCCCTGCTCTGTCTCTGCTTAGGGTGACACATGAGATTCATTCTAACCCCACTTCATATGCCAGCTGTTCTTTGTTCCCGGAGTCATCTCCCAACTTCGAATTCCCTTTTTATATTCACATCCTTGTCCCCTCAAGTCTAGATCAATAATACAGTTGCAATCCTGTTCTAGAAGCCCTGGCGTGTCTATGGACTCCTGGGTCTAACCTTCTTTGGTCAGGTTCAACTTCGTACTCCAAGTAGAACAGGTGCCATATAAATAATAAAAAAAAGCATGACTGATAATAATAACTTCTATTTGTTGAATACCTACAAAGTACCGGACACTGTGTTTTCAAGCGTTATTTTACTAGTCACAATGTACATACATTTTCATGTCAATAGGGCTGATAGTCTGCTGAAAGGCAAATGAACATAACCTTCCCAATTGTGAAAGTCCTGTAATACTTTTTAATGGATTAGTAAGTAGCTACTTCTTCAGTCTTCCAAGTGCCCCCGCCTGAGTCCCTGGCTATCCTGGTTCTCTTGCCACCACTTGCCCTGGTCCATGGTCCATGATCCAGCAGTTAAAGAGTTGGTGCCCTGCCCAGTGCTCGGGACACTGTTGATGCTGATTGGTTGCTGCCATCCCATTCTAGCTATCAAATATTTTTAACATCAGCTCTTGACTCTTAGTATTACCCTTAATCTACAGATTAGATAACTGAGATTCATAGAAGTTCACTCATTCAAGGCCATGTAATTAGTAAATGATGAAGCAGAGGCTTAAACCTATGTCTGCTGTTCATAGATCATTCTCTTTCCTCATAGTAGCTCATAGACACAGAAGCATTTCCCAAACTTGTCTGATAGTAAGAACAAACTCTTGTCAAAATCACAGCTTCCTGAGACTTTCTTCTAGAGATTCCGATCTAAGCCAGTCTAATTTTAGGCAGGAATCTGTATTTTCAAGAAGTTGATTCTTATGGTTATTCAAGCTTTGGAACACCGCTCTAGGGCAATTTTTCCAGAACAGAGCTGGAGACTGACTGGAATTACTGTGATGTCTCCATGTCTCCAATGAGCAAGTGAAGACTTTAACACAATTTCTGGACTGTAAGAAATGTTTTTGAACAGAACAGGATCTGTGTTTCAAGTGGTGGGCTACTTTGCTGATTGTTTTTGGTGGAGTGGCGCAATTCAAAACTAGAATCATGCTTTGGCGTCTCTGGAAACATCATTAGAGGCAGCCAATAATTAGAATGAAGGAAGAGTACAGTTTAAAAATAGGTCAAACGAAAAGGACATAGAATGAGAGCCAAAACAAAAATAATTCCAGGAAACCTGGAAAGGGGGCGCTGAGTTCACGAAGATGAATGTTGTGGCTCCAAAAACTATCAATTTGCCCAAAGAGCATTCCAGAATATGTTTTGCAGAACCATAACCTGTAAATAAAGAGCTTAAAGGAAATTAAATGTACTCTGTTGTCTGTGGTGGCCATTGGTGCATTTCCTCCCTGCACGTTGCCACTGTTCCGCCGTGTGTTTCCTGGTAATGTTTGACAATATGGTTTGTTACAAAAGCCTTTTCAGTCCCTTCTCTCTCTTGACATTCTGTCTCCTATTTCTGCTGTTCACAAAAGCTAATCAGGAAACATACAAAAGGGTCCAGAAAAAAGCAAGCATCGCATATTAATTGCACACAGCAGGTTTATGCTGCAATTCCCTTTCTCGGGAAGGCGTTTGGAAAGAAACAGGAAGAAAAAGAGTGAAGTGAATGAGCAATTGTCTCTAGCCTGGTCTTATAACGAGAATTGATTCATTAAATATTTCTGAGGATGGCAGAGTCATCTAACTCAATAGAACCTCCTTGATGCTCTTCCTGACGTGTAAATCATCGACGAGCAAGAGAAACCTACAGTGGAGCTGAAATTTACTACCACAGGACGTGGCCCAAGCTGGCTTGGTTCTCTTCCAAACGCTTAAACACCTGCTGCAGTTATCAGTACACATATTCCCGTAGACAACTGAGAAACAACTCATCGAATAAACCAATAAGTAAAATAAAGTGCCAAATATGCCCTCAGCAGAGGCTGATAAAATGAAACATTTAAATAAATTTAACTGAATACTTCCAAATGGCACACCTGACAATGAAGAGAATGCACAGCGGTGGAAGCCCTTTAGAGAAAAACTATATTGAGCAATTTTTCTATAATTCTAAAAAGCTAAACCCATATCTAATCTCACCCTCATCCTCTACAGATAATGTGGCTTCTTGCCCTGGGGTGAAGAAAAGTGAGCAAGAACAAAACAATAACAACAACAATAATAAAGTTTAGAATTACATGGTACAAGGGACTTGGGACAAAGAATGCTGTCGTCCTTTATTTATTTAGGTGAAGAATGATGCTTTTCTTCCTTTCCTTGTTATTTTTTCCCCCAGTACTTAACACCTGCACAAAAGTCCCTGACTTAAGAGGTAGGGCTTAGCTAATGAGGTGTGTCAACACAATTGGAAGCCCATTTCTAAATGAAAATTGCACTGTGCTGTGAGCACAATCCCTTCAGGTTGGAGAGAGCATTTATAAAGCAGCAGGGGTGCTAGCTGGTGCTTTCTCTGTAAGAAGGGGCCTGTAGGGTTACCACAGCTGGGGGAGAGAGAGCCTGACCTAGAGCTATGGGCGAACGTGATAATTCTCCCCTAAATTAGTCATATTTCTCCAGGTTACCTTCAGAGATAGTGAGTAAAAGCAGATATAATCCCTCTCCTAATTGTAAACCAGCATCAGCCTAATTATATTCCCATTTACCCCAGATACTCTAAAATCATAGGCTTTCTGTTTGCTAATTCCTCTTATTCATGGTTTTATGACTCCAGAGGAGGCTTTGGGGAGTACGAATTGAAAAACAGTGCAGTGAGTTAGTTCCACATAGACATTAAGTATGAAAAAGTAATGGAACAGAGGAGAAAAGGGGGTGGGAAGAAAAAAGCCTCATATGTAGTATAGATGATTTCAGTCAAGCCCGGAGGTGGAGGTGAGGCCTAGGAATGTAAGCATGGGGTTGAAGGTCACAGATGCAAGAGTACAAAGCAGTGTTCTAGCCATCCAGCCCATATTCCTTACCTATCAAACACCCATTCTGTGATAAACTCCACTCCCTTTGTCTTAGAGTGTGTTCATATTTAAGATCTACATAATTGTGAGTATTTTTATATCTACTTATTAACATCAGCCTTGGGAGGGACCCATGCACAAAGCTTGTGCAGTGATGCTGAAAATCAGAAGATGTTAGGAGCTTAGAAGTAGGACAAAAGGTGAAGGTCACAGTGGTTAACAAGTTCACTTAAGTCTTTCAAGCTAATGTTATTTCCATGCCTCTTTCCAAAATGTTCACCCCACACGGTATGTGTGGTTCTTGTCTGTGTTGGGGGGATGATAAAATTGAAAGACTGTGTAATGATATTCAGTGTGTGTGTGTGTGTGTGTGTGTGTGTGTGTGTGAGAGAGAGAGAGAGAGAGAGGAGAGAGAGAGAGAGAGAGAGAGAGAGAGAGAGAGATTATGCCACATAATTCTTCATTGAAAATGATTTTTATTTATTTTTTAAATTATTTTTAAGTTTGTTTGTTTGTTTATTTATTTATTTATTTATTTATTTATTTATTTATTTATTTATTTATTTTGACAGAGGGAGAGCGCAGGGGAGGGGCAGAGACAGTGCTGTCAGCACAGAGCCCAACGCAGGGCTCGAACTCATGAACTGTGAGATCATGACCTGAGCTGAAACCAAGAGTCAGACACGCTCAGCTGACTGAGCCACTCAGGTGCCCTGAAAGTGATTACTTTTATAACAGGCTTAAATGCTTCATTCTTCTGTGGCTTTTTGATGCAAGTGAATAATAAAAAAAATCTTCCAAGTTATTGCCAAGATCACACAACCTCTATCTCTTAGATTTTCCCAAGGCCACAACTAAAAAGGGGATCACAGCACCAATATTACAGGATGCCACTATCATGGAAGGCCAGTTATTATTTTAGTCTGCAGTTGGGGAAATGTCCATTGCTGGTTCACCAGATCAGTACTAGTTCACAGGATAGAGAAGGAGGAGGGATCAAGGTCGAACAGAGCCAAATAAGCAAACTGTCTCAAAGGGACATTCCTTCCTAGAAAAATGAGCATTTAAGGTGGAGATATACTACTACAAGACAATGTGGATCCAGTATATGATCCTCACAGCTACAGATCAAGGAATTTAATGGTCACCTCCTCCAGATGATAATAAGGCCCACATTTATACTAAAAACAAGCATCCTCACAACCACCGTAGGTAAGCTGAGAGCAGGATGTTCCAATCATCTCCACACGACACCACAGCTCAAAGAGGTCTTTCCAAAGTGCTCAAACAGCATGGCTGGAATTGATAATCCAGAGAAAGTCTAATAATTTCCCATGAAAATTTTTACTTTAAAGCAGACAGGTTGCTTGTGTGTTTGGTTTTTTGTTTCTCATCCATGCTAGGAAACATTGAGAAACTGAATTTAAATTCAAAGGTTGCTTGGTAAATATGGAATCAGAGAAATGGAAATCGTGTAGCCTCAAGAGATGATATTTTCATCAAACTGCAGTCTGGTGAGTCATTCCTCTCCACTGAAGGGTTATGTTTGCCAATTTAATCATATATTTGTATTCTCTAGTAAAGTTACCCTTTTTCTTTTGAATGCCATTCTTTCCCCAGAAACACATTCATTCTCACCCTACTTTTTTTTTTTCGGGATTCCATGAACACTCTATTATTTGAATTTATTATCACCATGCTTCCCAATTTTATTTAATCATACTTTTTTGCCAATCTCTAGAACATTTTTCCAACTAACTTGTTGATCTTTAAGGTCTATCTTAGGGCCTTTACTTCTTCACCAGCCCTGCTGACATTTTCAGGGACTTTAATATCATATTCCATTTGATACACAATCATCACAGGTAAGGCAATGGATTAAGTGCTGGGTAGATATAAACATTTATGAGATATGCTTCTTGTTTTCTTCACGTCACGTCAGTGTCACACTGATGAGTCTGTTAGACTACTTTAGAGAGTCAGAGAGTAGTGTGCGCATGAGTGTGGGTTCTGGAACGGACTGCTTGGGTTCACAGCCTGCCCTGACACTTGTTAACTGCGTGATCTTGAGCCTCAGTTTACTCAACTCCCTTGTGACTCTTCCTCATCTATAAAGGAAGGATGCTAATAACAGTTTCTACTCTGTGAGGTTATAGTGAGAGCTAAATGAGTTAATATGGTTAAATTCCTTGGAATAATCCCTGGTAAACAAACGAAAACCATGTGTCTGCTATTATTATGCTCTGCTTTCTTAGCTGTTAAAACCTTCACGTTTACTTCTTTTCAACTACCCATAGGCATAAAGCCACTTTGTATTTGCTGTCATGTGGGTGGTCTTCTTTGTCACTTCATTTTCTGACACCATTATTTATGGAGACGTGGATGGGTGGTATTTGTCCCTGTGTTTGTTCATTCATTCATTCATTCATTCATTCATTCATTTACTAAACAAATCTTTATTGAGGAACTTCTCCATGCCAGGCTCTTTTGACAGTAGAGATTCAAAGATAAACAAGGTAGGAATAAAGCATCTAGCCTCAGAGAGAGAGGTTTATACAAATGGAATAATAAATAAACAAGATAATTACAAAAAACTGTGATATAAGAGCTATGAAGAAAATGAAGGATATGTTGTGGTAACAATCACAGTAGGAACATCACTTGTGAAGACACGTTTGTGACACATTATGAGGTGGGAGGTGTGGCAGGAATCTACTGATGGAAGAACTTGGAGGCCATGTTTAAAAGTCTGGCTTTCACTCTAATCAAAATAGGAATCAACTGAATGACTCTCAACATGGTCTCTGTTTTGAGAGGAAAACAGATGGTAGGGGCAAAAAAACGAAAATTAGGGTGCCATCAGTAGGTCACTTACATTGTCAAGGCTGTGTAGATGATGAGAGGAGAAAATTTACGGTGTATTTTGGAGGTAAAGCAGATAGTACACCTTCCAAGTAAATGAGTGAACATTGTAACCCTTGAGGCTGCATTCTCAGCGAACCAAGAAGTGAGGCAGGTGGATGAGACTTCTACTGGGGTGGAGTAAGGGGTGCCTGGAATAAATTTATTTATTTAAACTCTACAGTAAGTGAATTGAGAGAAAAGAAATTGGATCCCGAATCTAAAGTCACTAATAAATGAAGATACATGACCAAAAGGCCTTTTCCACATAGAATTATAAAGTAGGTAATGTTTGTCCTTGGCCCCACAATCTATACTTCAAAAATACTATTAATAATTTTTGAGAGCTTTCTATAACCTAAGTACCTTTCATCCATTTTCTCATGTAATTCACACAACAGTCCTACGGGCATTTACAGTGATTATGCTTAATTTTATAGGTGTGGCAAAATTAAATCTCAGTAAAATAACTTTTCCAAGATGATACAACGAAGGTCACCATAGCTAGAATTGAACCCAGGCAGCCTGAGCTCTTAACCACTAAATAGAACCACTATTTTACACCGTTCATGACACCCCTAACTCTCTCTCTCTTTCTCGCTCCCCACCTCCTGCTCCCCCAATCCTAACACACACATGGACACACATACATCTCTCTTTATAATAAAAATCTTCCCCCCAGGAAAAATCTAGTACTCTCAGTCTCTCCAACCCACTAATGACCTACAGAGTTTTGATGAATTACATCTTTCATTTCAGTAGTAGAGCCACTAATTGTGAATATCAAGCTTGAGCAAGGCAGTAGAGAGATGCTTCCTGAGAGAGCAGCCTTACTGGTTCCTGTGATAGCACATCGTAGCCAGCCCTGTGGAAAAATGTAACCTTAGCCAGGAAAGGATAAATGATAGATGATTTGGAAGAAATAAATGACAGGAGTGTTAAAATGTTTTAGGGCATGGGACATTCAAATAAATGCTATTGGATGATTTATTTTCCAAAAGGTGTTATATTCACTGCTGAAACACACCTACGTGTCTGCCAGAAATGTGGCCATAAAAAATCTATGTGTATAAAAAATTTACACTGTAGTGAGCTGACCTCAACCTTTCATTACCAAAGCCACTGCCTTTGCTCCAAGAACACATTTCCAACTTCCTCCTAGACTTCAACACTTGGCTGTCCCACAGCTATCTCAAGCAGAATGGATTCAAAATTCAGCTCATTACCTTCTCCCCAAACGTTTAATATTTGAAATCTCAGTTAATGTATCATTTCAGCAGTTGCCAATGCTATAAACTTCAAAGTTTTCATAATTGCCTCCCTTACCCTCACTCAGCTCTCCAAGTCCAATCCAATGCAACAGCAAATGCAGGAATTTATTCTCCCTAATTATCTCACACATCTACTCCTCTTTGCCATCTGCATTGTGACTCATGTAGTCCAAGTCTTCAACATGTCTCAAAAGTGCAATATCTTAGCTCAGGTTTTCTAAAAATCAGAGTTTAAGGCAAAACACAAATGCTAACCAACATTTTATTGAGGGGAAGGATAAAGAACAAGGAGAGGTTGAGGCTGGGAAAAAGGAAAAGCAAATACAAGATGATCTGTTATGGAACTGGCCCAGCTTCTCAAAGAAATCCAAGGAATTTTTCAGTTACACAAGGCAGAATAAAAGCATTGCTAAGAAAGCTCTATGGGAAAGGAAGGGCAAGCAGATTATCTTCCATCTTTCACTGGTCAAAGTCTACCTCTTGCGACTTTAACTTCCCCACACTTCCATCTTGGTTACTGGATCTGTCTGGACAGCCACTGGAGGAGTCAGAGCCCCCATATATTCAAGCAAGTAGGACCTAACAGTACAACTACTATGGCTCCCCCATTGCAGTGGGTGGCATGATGTTTGTGCAGAAGCCCAGTCCTCATCTCCTGGGGAAGGTGTGAGCAATCGGTGGTATTAGGAAATAAGGTGAGTAAGACTGCAGCACGGCATGGTGTGAGCCATTGCTGGGACGAATCTGGATGGAAAGTAAGGCAACTTACTGAGGTTGAGTAAAGAGGCAAGCCAATGTCAGGACACAACTGACCGAGTCCGATAAAGCTCACTCAGAGCAATTCAGTTCTGTTTTCACCCTCTACTAATATATGATCTTATATGTAAAAAAGATGCCCTCACTTCCTGGACATACAAATCCAGGTATCTAAGATTGTGTCTGTTGACATCTCCTAAAACAACTTGAAGAGGTTAGCAACCCAAGCTACATTCCCAGCTGCTTTAGCCAATCCTATAGTCATATCGACATGTATCCTATCTCTCTTCTCTCATCCATTGCAATTTTCTTCATCCTTGGCCAGAACTCTAGCTGGTCTGTATTTATTACCTGGTGGGTGACCTACATCTTCCTTCTGGAAGAGTCTGAGCTCTGGTTTCCTTGTCCTTGTCAGGTTGTGATTGCTACAGTCACCTGTTCACAATTATTATAGGGCACAGAAGCATCAAG
This sequence comes from Puma concolor, assembly GCF_028749965.1. NCBI lineage: Eukaryota > Metazoa > Chordata > Mammalia > Carnivora > Felidae > Puma > Puma concolor. Next base: position 93,237,896 of record NC_141673.1, read on the forward strand.
GAAAGACCCAACGAATCGCCTCAGTTCCATGAACGTTCCTTCTTGCTTCCATGTGTAGTAGAATCCTTAGATCCTGAGAGTAGTCAGGGTCAATTACCCTGGCCTATAGAGTAACTCCTTTTTGCCTGGTGGTCTACTGCACAAAGCCCCATAGGGGCCAAGCAGTAGTTATAGCTTCCAGTTCTAACCTCACAGAGCTTAAATTTTCTAGGATAAGAGGTAAGTGGGAGAATGAAAGTGTCATAAAAATGGACAGGGTACCTGAGTGGCTCAGTTGATTAAGTGTCCAACTCTTGGTTTTGGCTCCCATTATGATCTCTTGGTTTCATGGGTTTGAGCCCTCCATTGGGCTCTGCACTGGAAGCATGGAGCCTGCTTGGGGTTCTCTCTATCTCTCTCTCTCTTTCTCTCTGCCCCTCCTCCACTCTTGATGTCTCTGTCTCAAAATAAACAAACTTTATTATGTGTTATGTATATATATCACACACACACACACACACACACACACACACACACACACACACACACATATGTAATAGACAAATCCTATTCCTATCCTTTCATTCTTTATTCTAAATATTTTTACTACCAAGGAGGGACATGGCTCCACATACTTGTTGCAGGTATAATCAATATACTGGCCACCCCCCTCAAAGATTGCCCCGAAGCTGTTGCCCTGAGCCCTCAAATAGGCTCTTCCACATTTTGTCAAGCTTTCTACTTGTGGGTTATGAGAAACACACATTAATATCTTGGGCATGAGCCAAATGTTGTACCTTCCTTGCCAAACAATGGCTCTCTTACACCAAGGCAACGTTGTGTCAGACACCATGTGAATGGATAACCCTTTCTGTAAAGGACTGAAATGTAATGCTGGCATGGGCACTTCGCTGGGGTGGAGAAGAAACCCACTATATTAGCTTCCTATTGCAGCTATAATGAATCACCACAATTAGTGGCTTACAACAACACAAATTAATTATCTTACAGTTCTATAGATCAGAAAATCAACATGGATTTCACTGGTCTAAAATCAAGGTCTTGGCAAGATGAATTCTTTTCTGAGGGCTTTAGGGAGGAATCTGTTTCCTTGCCTTTTCAGTTTCTAGAAGTTACCCACATTCCTTAGCTCACGGTCTTCTTCCTTTATCTTCCAAGCCATCAATGTTGAGCTGAGTCCTTCTCACACTGCCATCTTTCTGGTTCTTTTTCCACTTCTAAGAACTCTTATAATGTTGGGCCTATCTATAAAATCCAGGATAATCTCTCTATCTTAAGGGCAGCTAATGAGGAATTTTAATTCCATCTGCAACTCTGATTCCCATTTGTCATGTAAACTAACATACTCATAGGTTTCAGGAATAAGGACATAGATGTGTTTGGGGAGAGGGTAGCATTGTTCTGCCTGCCACACCCACATCCAGAATAATGCATTTTGTTGAACCACATAAAATTGTCATTTATGTAGCACAAAAATTGTCCTATATTAACAAATTTGTATGCTTCAATCTATTATCAGTTCTGGTAAGGATGAGCTACTGTCTTCACCAAGATGGAAGGTGTTCAGTGTATTTGGTCTCTGATCATATGGCTGGCTCCAAAAAATTGGTGGCTTACAAAGGGTGTTAATCATAGCTGCTGGCGAATTTTGCATTCCACAAGGCTAGTTGTGAGATTGCCTTAGTAAGTGAAAGACCCTATCGTTGAACTCATCTTAAGACTCCATTGCTGCCACCATGGTCACTCTGTTTATAAACCCATTAGGGAAGTAAGTACTGGAGTATCGAGGACAATGCTGGGTGAAAGTCACAGAACAGCACAACTAACCCCACCTTGTATTTACATCCTCTCCTATTATAGTGGGAACCAACCTTACATGGTGACTTTGGCTTTGCCCTCAGCTGCCCAGAGGGGCCAGGTAACACAACCCAGAGGTAAATGGGAATCAACACCCACAGGTTTTGGCCAATTAAAGACAGAAGACAGGGAAGAATTGGCAAATGAACTGCTTTCTATTTTTGACAAGTTCTGAGTGGAGTTGCCATTCAGGCTTGCCAGTCAGCTGTGGGTTTTTGGTTTTTTTGTTAGATACCATAACCAGTTCACTTTACATTTGCTTTGTTTCATTTCCTACTTCACTTTCTTTTTCCTTCACTTCTTCTTTCTCAGACTATCATGACTCATTTCCCTCTCCCACCCCCAAAATAAAACACCAGCATGCCTATTTTGCCTCAGTTTCTGAGATAGGTTAGCACATCTATATAAGGGGGAATATTAGGCAGCAGACTCAGAATGGAATTTTGACATTGAATTACCCACTGGTCTGATGGTATAAGAATGGATAAGGATCTCAGTTCTTAAAGTTTACTCCTATGGTTAATTGGTGAAAGAATACATACACAAAACAAGGTATTACCAGGAAAGGAAGTATCTGTTATACTTTGGGGTATTGACAGTTATGAAGACTGTTGTGTAAGATAGGGATTTGTGAGGGCATAGGAGGCCTTAATAAAAGAAAATGATAGGCTTGGGCACCTCCTTACCAAGTTAAAACACACTATTAAAGTCACAGACAGCTTTATTCTTTTTTACAATTTTTAAAATATTTATTTATTTTTGAGAGAGAGAGAGAGAGAGAGAGAGCAGGGGAGGGGCAGAGAGAAGGGGGGACACAGAATCCGAAGCAGGCTCCAGGCTTTGAGCTGTCAGCACAGAGGCTGGGTTTGACCTCATGAACTGTGAGATATGACCTGAGCCAAAGTCGGACGCTTAACCGACTGAGCCACCCAGGAGCCCCTCAAGTCACAGCTTTAAAAGAGATTTGTATCTCATGCAGTTATGAAGGTTGTGCCAGAGGATGTCCTTGCTCTAGACGAGGTTGAGCCAATTGGTGGTATTAGGAGATGAAATGATTGTGGCTGTTCTACAGGCTCACGAGACTGCTCAGGGACATAGCTGAGACTTCTAGACCAGGGAGAAAGGCAGTTAGGAGTGGCAGGGTTTGGGGACTGGTAGAGCTAGGTGGATGTGGGCTGATGCATAACCTTGGGTCTACTGCAGTAACTGGGAGAGCAGCCTCCCCTGACCTCCTTTTAAGTCCATCCTCATGGTCAGAACTGTTTTTACTGAAACACATCAATCCCCTACAAATTTTCTTAAAATATTAAAACTCTACATGCCTAGAAGTCTTTAGGACATTTTCCTAATTGATCTACCCTCCCTAATCTTTTTCTAATCTACTCTCCTTCCCTTTTCCTATCTTTGAATGTGAAATCTGTTGTTTCTGCTACCCGAACCTCACCCCAATCTGCCTGTATATGATAGACTGCAATGCTGTGATCAAAGCCGACATCAAATGATAGCTTTTCAGTAAAACATTGTAGAACATCCAGACAAAAGAAGTCACTTCCTCTTCTGTGTTTCCCCGTAATTTAACCTAATCTTAAGGCCCATGTCAGAGACATCCCTTCAGAAAATGGAATTGTGATGTAGTAGAAAGGTCACAGGGCCTGAGTGGTCTGGGTTGGAGTCTGTACTCATTTGCAGGGCTCTCATAACAAAGTACCACCAACTGGGCATCTTCAACAGCAGAAACGTACTGTCTCATAGCTCCAGAAGCTTCAAGTCCAAACTCTAGGTGTTGGCATGGTTGGTTCCTTCTGAGAACTATGGGGAAGAATCTGTGCCTCCCCTCACTTTTGGAGGTTTGCTGTCAATCTTTGGAATTCCTTGGCTAATACAAGTATCACCCTAATCTCTCTTCATCTTCACATAGTGATTTCCCTGTACGTGTGTCTGCGTCCTCCTTTATAAGGATACCAGTCATAGTCACATCCTACTCCAGTATGACCACATCTCAATTTAACCAACTACATCTGCAACAACCTTATTTCCAAATAAAGTCACGTTCTGAAGTATTAGTAGTTAGTTAGGACTGCAGCATATGGATGGAGGCAAGGGTGTAGGGGCAGGAGGTGGGAGATATAATTCAACCTATAATCCCAGAATCCCGGTGACTTTGGGGAAGACTCATAAATTTTCTGGCCTCATTCTACTTATCAGAAAAACAGGAATAATAATACAGATATAAAGCCTAGATTAAATGAAGATAAAAACTGTATTTTAGAGCTGCTAGGTGGAATGGCAGAGAAAGAGAAGGGATTAAAACCAAAGAAATTTTGCCTAACTTCAGTAACAGTGTCCTCATCTGAACAATTTGCTATTTTTTTTTAAGTAGGCTTCACACCCAGCAGAGCCCCATGTGGGGTTTGAACTCATGACCCCGAGACAAGATCTGAGATCAAGAGTCACATGCTTAACAAACTGAGCCACCCGGTCACTCATGAACAATTTGCTATTTTAGAATGGAATCTGGGGTTAAAATGTTGGCCAGCAAATAGAATAGAGCAAGAGTATAGAGTATGAGCATAGAGTAATGAGTTCTTCAGTCATGATGAGTTTTTTCTTTAAATGGTGAGGAAATCAAGAGCAAAAGCTAGAGCAAGAAAGAAAGGAAATGAGAACGCATTACATGATAAACAAGATGTGCTATATATATATATATATATACAATGGAGTATTACTCAGCAATCAGAAAGAATGAAATCTTGTCATTTGCAACAATGTGGATGGAACTAGGGGGTATTATGCTAAGCAAAATTAGTCAGTCAGAGAAAGACAAATATCATGACTTCACTCATATGTGTAATTTAAGATACAAAACAGAGAAACATAAGTGAAGTGAAGCAAAAACCATATAAAAACAAGTAGGGGGACAAAACATAAGAGACTCTTAAATATAGAGAACAAACTGAGGGTTGTTGAATGGGTTGTGGGTTGAGGAATGGGCTAAATGGGCAAGGGACATTAAGGAGGACGCTCGCTGGGATGAGCACTGGCTGTTATATGTAGGGGATGAATCACTGGATTCTACTCCTTAAATTATTATTGCACTATTATATATATTATAGTGCATATTGCACTATATTGCACTATATGCACTATACATATTATTGCACTATATGCACTTACTTGGATGTAAGTTTAGAAAAAAATTTTAATAACAAAAAACATATCACTTGATCTTTCTAGGACTATTTCCAAATCTGAAAAAATGCTTATCTCCTTCAGGTATGAAAAGAGCACCATAAGTTGTAAGCTAGTTATATCTGGAAATAATGTTAGCAGATATAGATTAGCACTATTTATTTGAATATGCTGTTCTATTTCTCCCTTATGTTTCCTTTTACTTTTTTCATACATATATTTCATCATACAAGTACTGAATCCAGATTTTCTGTCTGTATCCACAAATATTCTGCTGCACTTCTAAATAATTTTCTTTATATATATACACATATACACATGTATATGTGTATATATACACATATATGTGTATATGTGTATATATATAAAGAAAATTACATATACATATGTATATGTATATATATAATATGTCTATAAAATTATTATGCAAGTAAGGGACAAAAAAAATCTTTAGGGTCAAATCATTCTCAGAAATTGCTGGCACTGAAAATAATTTGTATTCATTAATTGAAACTGTTGGAAAATTGTACATTAGAATCCTCAACAAAGGCATTTTGCATTATTCACAACGTTTAAATGAGGCTGTCAATCTCATTACACAATAAATAAGGAGGTTATAATGGTTTTGCATAGTTGCAGCTATTAATGCTTTTAGTAGAGATTTCCTAATCTTGATTTAAATATTTAGAAGACCCTCAACACACACACACACACACACACACACACACACACACACACACACACACACACGTGTGACAGAGAGAATGAGAGAGCAAGAACAAGAAAGATTCTTCCACCAGTCCTCTGGCAGAGCACAACACAACATCTCTCCCATCTCTCCTATCTTCTGCCAGGGATTTTGAAGTCTCTCACTATCAACTCTGTCTGGCACTCAATTTTTTCTTTTGTAACTGTTATGCACGGTCTTACATTATGCACATTGCCATGAGTGTAACTGAATCAAACGAGAGTTCCTCTACCCCTTGCACAGCAAGCCAATAGAAACTGATGCCGATCTTTTGCAATGAAGAAAGATAGGCTATTTACTGGCGTGGCGCCACCCGGGAGAACGGGGAGCTAATGCCCAAAAGTCCCGAACTCTCTAATGACTTGGAAATGAGGGTTTTGTTTTTTTTTTATTTATATATGAAATTTATTGTCAAATTGGTTTCCATACAACACCCAGTGCTCATCCCAAAACGTGCCCTCCTCAGTACCCATCACCCACCCTCTCCTCCCTCCCACCCCCCTTCAACCCTTAGTTTGTTCTCAGTTCTCAACAGTCTCTTATGCTTTGGCTCTCTCCCACTCTAACCTCTCTTTTTTTTTTTTTTTTTTTGTTCCCCTCCCCCATGGGTTTCTCTTAAGTTTCTCAGGATCCACATAAGAGTGAAACCATATGGTATCTGTCTTTCTCTGTATGGCTTATTTCACTTAGCATCACACTCTCCAGTTCCATCCACGTTGCTACAAAAGGCCATATTTCATTTTTTTCTCATTGCCACGTAGTACTCCATTGTGTATATAAACCACAATTTCTTTATCCATTCATCAGTTGATGGACATTGAGGCTCTTTCCATAATTTGGCTATTGTTGAGAGTGCTGCTATGAACATTGGGGTACAAGTGCCCCTATGCATCAGTACTCCTGTGTCCCTTGGATAAATTCCTAGCAGTGCTATTGCTGGGTCATAGGGTAGGTCTATTTTTAGTTTTCTGAGGAACCTCCACACTGCTTTCCAAAGCGGCTGCACCAATTTGCATTCCCACCAACAGTGCAAGAGGGTTCCCGTTTCTCCACATCCTCACCAGCATCTATAGTCTCCTGATTTGTTCATTTTGGCCACTCTGACTGGCGTGAGGTGATACCTGAGTGTGGTTTTGATTTGTATTTCCCTGATAAGGAGCGACGCTGAACATCTTTTCATGTGCCTGTTGGCCATCCGGATGTCTTCTTTAGAGAAGTGTCTATTCATGTTTTCTGCCCATTTCTTCACTGGGTTATTTGTTTTTCGGGTGTGGAGTTTGGTGAGCTCTTTATAGATTTTGGATACTAGCCCTTTGTCCGATATGTCATTGGCAAATATCTTTTCCCATTCCGTTGGTTGCCTTTTAGTTTTGTTGGTTGTTTCCTTTGCTGTGCAGAAGCTTTTTATCTTCATAAGGTCCCAGTAATTCACTTTTGCTTTTAATTCCCTTGCCTTTGGGGATGTGTCGAGTAAGAGATTGCTACGGCTGAGGTCAGAGAGGTCTTTTCCTGCTTTCTCCTCTAAGGTTTTGATGGTTTCCTGTCTCACATTCAGGTCCTTTATCCATTTTGAGTTTATTTTTGTGAATGGTGTGAGAAAGTGGTCTAGTTTCAACCTTCTGCATGTTGCTGTCCAGTTCTCCCAGCACCATTTGTTAAAGAGACTGTCTTTTTTCCATTGGATGTTCTTTCCTGCTTTGTCAAAGATGAGTTGGCCATACGTTTGTGGGTCTAGTTCTGGGGTTTCTATTCTATTCCATTGGTCTATGTGTCTGTTTTTGTGCCAATACCATGCTGTCTTGATGATGACAGCTTTGTAGTAGAGGCTAAAGTCTGGGATTGTGATGCCTCCTGCTTTGGTCTTCTTCTTCAAAATTACTTTGGCTATTCGGGGCCTTTTGTGGTTCCATATGAATTTTAGGATTGCTTGTTCTAGTTTCGAGAAGAATGCTGGTGCAATTTTGATTGGGATTGCATTGAATGTGTAGATAGCTTTGGGTAGTATTGACATTTTGATAATATTTATTCTTCCAATCCATGAGCAGGGAATGTCTTTCCATTTCTTTAAATCTTCTTCAATTACCTTCATAAGCTTTCTATAGTTTTCAGCATACAGATCCTTGACATCTTTGGTTAGATTTATTCCTAGGTATTTTATGCTTCTTGGTGCAATTGTGAATGGGATCAGTTTCTTTATTTGTCTTTCTGTTGCTTCATTGTTAGTGTATAAGAATGCAACTGATTTCTGTACATTGATTTTGTATCCTGCAACTTTGCTGAATTCATGTATCAGTTCTAGCAGACTTTTGGTGGAGTCTATCGGATTTTCCATGTATAATATCATGTCATCTGCAAAGAGCGAAAGCTTGACTTCATCTTTGCCAATTTTGACGCCTTTGATTTCCTTTTGTTGTCTGATTGCTGATGCTAGAACTTCCAGCACTATGTTAAACAACAGCGGTGAGAGTGGGCATCCCTGTCGTGTTCCTGATCTCAGGGAAAAAGCTCTCAGTTTTTCCCCATTGAGGATGATGTTAGCTGTGGGCTTTTCATAAATGGCTTTTATGATCTTTAAGTATGTTCCTTCTATCCCGACTTTCTCAAGAGTTTTTATTAAGAAAGGGTGCTGGATTTTGTCAAAGGCCTTTTCTGCATCGATTGACAGGATCATATGGTTCTTCTCTTTTTTTTTGTTAATGTGATGTATCACGTTGATTGATTTGCGAATGTTGAACCAGCCCTGCATCCCAGGAATGAATCCCACTTGATCATGGTGAATAATTCTTTTTATATGCCGTTGAATTCGATTTGCTAGTATCTTATTGAGAATTTTTGCATCCATATTCATCAGGGATATTGGCCTGTAGTTCTCTTTTTTTCCTGGGTCTCTGTCTGGTTTAGGAATCAAAGTAATACTGGCTTCATAGAATGAGTCTGGAAGTTTTCCTTCCCTTTCTATTTCTTGGAATAGCTTGAGAAGGATAGGTATTATCTCTGCTTTAAACGTCTGGTAGAACTCCCCTGGGAAGCCATCTGGTCCTGGACTCTTATTTGTTGGGAGATTTTTGATAACCGATTCAATTTCTTCGCTGGTGATGGGTCTGTTCAAGCTTTCTATTTCCTCCTGATTGAGTTTTGGAAGAGTGTGGGTGTTCAGGAATTTGTCCATTTCTTCCAGGTTGTCCAATTTGTTGGCATATAATTTTTCATAGTATTCCCTGATCATTGTTTGTATCTCTGAGGGATTGGTTGTAATAATTCCATTTTCATTCATGATTTTATCTATTTGGGTCATCTCCCTTTTCTTTTTGAGAAGCCTGGCTAGAGGTTTGTCAATTTTGTTTATTTTTTCAAAAAACCAACTCTTGGTTTCGTTGATCTGCTCTACAGTTTTTTTAGATTCTATATTGTTTATTTCTGCTCTGATCTTTATTATTTCTCTTCTTCTGCTGGGTTTAGGCTGCCTTTGCTGTTCTGCTTCTATTTCCTTTAGGTGTGCTGTTAGATTTTGTATTTGGGATTTTTCTTGTTTCTTGAGATAGGCCTGGATTGCAATGTATTTTCCTCTCAGGACTGCCTTCGCTGCGTCCCAAAGCGTTTGGATTGTTGTATTTTCATTTTCGTTTGTTTCCATATATTTTTTAATTTCTTCTCTAATTGCCTGGTTGACCCACTCATTCGTTAGTAGGGTGTTCTTTAACCTCCATGCTTTTGGAGGTTTTCCAGACTTTTTTCTGTGGTTGATTTCAAGCTTCATAGCATTGTGGTCTGAAAGGATGCATGGTATGATTTCAATTCTTGTAAACTTATGAAGGGCTGTTTTGTGACCCAGTATATGATCTATCTTGGAGAATGTTCCATGTGCACTCGAGAAGAAAGCATATTCTGTTGCTTTGGGATGCAGAGTTCTAAATATATCTGTCAAGTCCATCTGATCCAATGTCTCATTCAGGGCCCTTGTTTCTTTATTGACCGTGCGTCTAGATGATCTATCCATTTCTGTAAGTGGGGTGTTAAAGTCCCCTGCAATTACCACATTCTTATCAATAAGGTTGCTTATGTTTGTGAGTAATTGTTTTATATATTTGGGTGCTCCGGTATTCGGTGCATAGACATTTATAATTGTTAGCTCTTCCTGATGGATAGACCCTGTCACTATTATATAATGTCCTTCTTCATCTCTTGTTACAGCCTTTAATTTAAAGTCTAGTTTGTCTGATATAAGGATGGCTACTCCAGCTTTCTTTTGGCTTCCAGTAGCATGATAAATAGATCTCCATCCCCTCACTCTCAATCTAAAGGTGTCCTCAGGTCTAAAATGAGTCTCTTGTAGACAGCAAATAGATGGGTCTTGTTTTTTTATCCATTCTGATACCCTATGTCTTTTGGTTGGCGCATTTAATCCATTTACATTCAGTGTTATTATAGAACGATATGGGTTTAGAGTCATTGTGATGTCTGTATGTTTTATGCTTGTAGTGATGTCTCTGGTACTTTGTCTCACAGGGTCCCCCTTAGGATCTCTTGTAGGGCTGGTTTAGTGGTGACAAATTCCTTCAGTTTTTGTTTGTTTGGGAAGACCTTTATCTCTCCTTCTATTCTAAATGACAGACTTGCTGGATAAAGGATTCTCGGCTGCATATTTTTTCTGTCTAGCACCCTGAAAATCTCGTGCCAATTCTTTCTGGCCTGCCAAGTTTCAAAAGAGAGATCAGTCACGAGTCTTATAGGTCTCCCTTTATATGTGAGGGCACGTTTACCCCTTGCTGCTTTCAGAATTTTCTCTTTATCCTTGTATTTTGCCAGTTTCACTATGATATGTCGTGCAGAAGATCGATTCGAGTTACGTCTGAAGGGAGTTCTCTGTGCCTCTTGGATTTCAATGCCTTTTTCCTTCCCCACTTCAGGGAAGTTCTCAGCTATTATTTCTTCAAGTACCCCTTCAGCACCTTTCCCTCTCTCTTCCTCCTCTGGGATACCAATGATGCGTATATTATTTCTTTTTAGTGTATCACTTAGTTCTCTAATTTTCCCCTCATATTCCTGGATTTTTTTATCTCTCTTTTTCTCAGCTTCCTCTTTTTCCATAACTTTATCTTCTAGTTCACCTATTCTCTCCTCTGCCTCTTCAATCCGAGCCGTGGTGGTTTCCATTTTGTTATGCATTTCGTTTAAAGCGTTTTTCAGCTCCTCGTGACTGTTCCTTAGTCCCTTGATCTCTGTAGCAAGAGATTCTCTGCTGTCAGCTATACTGTTTTCAAGCCCAGCGATTAATTTTATGACTATTATTCTAAATTCACTTTCTGTTATATTATTTAAATCCTTTTTGATCAGCTCATTAGCTGTTGTTATTTCCTGGAGATTCTTCTGAGGGGAATTCTTCCGCTTGGTCATTTTGGATAGTCCCTGGCGTGGTGAGGACCTGCAGGGCACTTCCCCTGTGCTGTGGTGTATAACTGGAGTTGGTGGGCGGAGCCGCAGTCAGACCTGATGTCTGCCCCGAGCCCACCGCTGGGGCCACAGTCAGACTGGTGCGTGCCTTCTCTTCCCCTCTCCTAGGGGCGGGATTCACTGTGGGGTGGGGTGGTCTGTCTGGGCTACTTGCACATTGCCAGGCTTGTGATGCTGGGGATCTGGCGTCTTAGCTGGGGTGGGTAGGCAAGGTGCACTGGGGCAGGAGGGGCAGGCTTAGCTTGCTTCTCCTTAGGTGATCCACTTCAGGAGGGGCCCTGTGGCAGCAGGAGGGAGTCAGATCCGCTGCCGGAGGTTTGGCTCCGCAGAAGCGCAGAGTTGGGTGTTTGCGCGGAGCGAGCAAGTTCCCTGGCAGGAACTGGTTCTCTTTGGGATTTTGGCTGGGGGATGGGCGGGGAAGATGGCGCTGGCGAGCGCCTTTGTTCCCCACCAAACTGAGCTCTGTCGTCAGGGGGCTCAGCAGCTCTCCTTCCCTTTATCCTCCAGCCTTCCCGCTTTCTGAGCAGAGCTGTTAGCTTATGACCTCCCAGACGCTAAGTCGCGCTTGCTGTCGGAACACAGTCCGTCAGGCCCCTCCGCTTTTTGCAAGCCAGACTCGGGGGCTCTGCTTGGCCGGCGAGCCGCCCCTCCGCCCCGGCTCCCTCCCGCCAGTCCGTGGAGCGCGCACCGCCTCGCCGCCCTTCCTACCCTCTTCCGTGGGCCTCTCGTCTGCGCTTGGCTCCGGCGACTCCGTTCTGCTAATCCTCTGGTGGTTTTCTGGGTTATTTAGGCAGGTGTAGGTGGAATCTAAGTGATCAGCAGGACGCGCGGTGAGCCCAGCGTCCTCCTACGCCGCCATCTTCCCTACCTCCTTTCGGAAATGAGGGTTTTTAAGGGCAAAATTTGGGGCAGGAGTCTTCTGAGAAGGTGGACACCACTGATTGGAGGCCCATAAGGTCATGTCAGCAGATGCTCTGGTGCTACTTCATCTGGTCCCCAGAAGTGTTTTGCATCTCAGGAGACTTGGAATCTGAAAAAGACCTTTATTCACTACATTAGAGATTTCATTAGGTATATCTGGTGACTACATCTTTAGGGACTGATTAGCAACTTGTAAGCTGGTGGAGCTGCGTTCCTATAGGTTTCTTGGTTGGTCCAGCTGTGCCTGGGGTGATATGATCTCTAGTGTTTATTCTTTCATCTGAAATGACGAGGTGAACATTGGCTTCATAAGCACAGTGAGAAGAAAGACCAGGAGTTGAGTACAATAAGATTCTCTTATAATCAAAGAGATTGAAAACATACATGTACATAAATAATTGTAATACAAAACAGAAGATACCACAGAGAGAAATCAATCACAGTATGTATTCAAGTGAAGAAGAATCTCCCTGCGGATGGCAGTGAAGGAGGACCAGGAAGAGCACCATCGAAGAGCAGTATTAGCAAAGCGCTGTTAGCAATGAGCAAAATTTTTTAAAAGGCACAGAGACAATAAAGGAGTCAAGGTTGACTAAAGTTAAGCATGTTTTTGAGAAGGTAGAGACAAAGGTATGTGGTTGAAATGTATAAACATACTATTTTTGTAGGGCAAAATTGCATGTTGCAGTCAAACTGCAGATAACCTCAAAAGCCAAAATAAGCAGATTGGGCTTATTTTCTTAAAAAATTGGGAGACTTTCGGGGCACTTGGGTGGCTCAGTCGATTAAGTGTCCAACTGGAACTCAGGTCATGATCTCGAGGTCTGTGAGTTCAAGCCCCACATCGAGCTCTGTGCTGACAGCTCAGAGCCTGGAGGCTGCTTTGGATTCTATGTCTCCCTCTCTTTCTGCCCCTCCCCCACTCATTCTCTCTCTCTCTCTCTCTCTCTCTCTCTCTCTCTCTCTCTCTCTCTTAAAAATAAATAAACATTAAAAATTTTTTTAAACATAGGGAGACCTTTGAAGGGGGTCATAAATGTGCTATATACTGAGAAAAATGCACTTGATAATTATGAGCTCGGGCTGAAAACAGGAAGAGCAGTCAGGAAGCACTTGCAATGCTGGGTGCCAACTAAGTCCCCAAAGCTCTAGCCGACTCCATGCCATTCAACAAGTATCTCCTCCTTCCTCATCAACTTCCTATTTCCTGTACAGTCCTAGTTATCTAACACCCTTGAGCAATTCCTTTGGCTCCACCTGCTATCCCTATCCAGTCAGGATTCTTGCCTCTCGATCTGGATAAGCAAAGACCAGCTCAGCACGGAGGTAGCGTCCGTCAGTCCAAAACTGCCATCACAACTATCGCCATGCTCACTCCATTTAACTGTAATATTTGTTTGCATGTCTCCCTCTTTTCCATTTGACCGTTCTCTCCTGAAAGGCAGATATAACGCTTCATCTATGTACCTAGAACCTAGCAGGGCACCAGGCACATGCCAGGTGCTCAATAAATATTAGTTCAGTGAGTGAAACTCCCAATGTATTAACTCAGAAAAAAAAATGGGCTTGTTGCATTAAAATCTTCCCTGACCTCCTACTCAACATTCTAACTTAAGCCTATGGCCCAGTTTTTTGGGGAGATACTCCTAATCTAAGATCATTATAATTATCTAAAAGAATAAAATATAATATAATCCCTATGATATTGTTTCACAGAGCCAAATTTAACGCATCTTTCAAATTTTCCTTAGGGCTTGTCTGGCACAATTCTTGCCACATATAGGTGCTCAATTAATATTTGTATATTGCTTGATTAGATAATAATGTCAGAAATATTAATTAATAGTACTTAGAAGCATTTTACGACATTAACCTAACATGTAGTCATTGGACACTGCACTAGGCGCCAACAGGGCCTTGGATGGTCTGAGGAATGTGCCAGAATAAGGAGTTCTTATTACATCAGCCTGTTTGTACCACTAACCAAATAAAACTTGAAAATTGACCTGATGAGGTGATCTAAAAGTCTCTTTAGGCTCATAATTTTCCAAGGCTCATTATACAATTTCACATTAGAGTTTTCAGCTCTTTAGATCAAAACGTAATAGACCAAAAACAAACTAAGAATATAAGCAATATTTAGACCACTGTAGGAAGACTCATCCCCCTCTCAGCTAATTGACTGAACCAGAAAGCCTAATTAGTACTACAATCACTTCATACTAGAAAGCATTCACTGTACATTAGAACAATCTAATGTTACCCAACATTGTACATTAAACCTAGATCATGTTCACTAGCAAGGAAATCATTTTTAATGGAAAGAATTCAGTTTTAATGTTCCGTAATGGGCCATTTATTAGTATACAAGAGGGTCAGAAGAACTAATTAGAGACTATTTGAGCAAGTGTAAGTAATATGGTTTTCCCAGGTTGCCAATTGGGATTCCAAATCCCAGAGCAGAATAGTTAGATGCAGATATAGTATCAGATTTTACATGGCTGTGGGATTATTTGAGGGCCCCAAAGCTCAATTTAAATGCCAGGTTGTGAAAATTTGCTTCAGTAAAGCAAGTTTAAGTCACATTCGTCCTTTTGATTTTTATGGGATCTGAACAGCTAAAAGCCTACTCAGTTTTTTTAAAAAATTAGGTTCGTGGCATTCTTTTTTCATTTTATGTACTTCAGTATATAAACACTGAAAAGCAAAGTCTTTTTCTTTTCACACAGTCCAGCATTCATGACAATAATTATCTGAATTGTTTAATTCCCACTATGTTCCTGTTTGCATGCAACACACTTTACCAACATCTCCTCAATGTGAAGCCCTCCTAACAGTTTCTTTTTTCAGCAGTTGCGAGGAAAGCTGTCTGAGGAGAGGGAGTAATTTTGGAATTTGATAGCACGACCCCTGAGGATATGAAAACTTGCTCAAAATGCGTTGTACAACTGCCTTAGGCAAGTAAGGTATACCCAAGCTATGAACATCTGGCTTGCAACTATTATTTACATAATGAACTCATTCTTTCCCACCCTCACTATTTACCTCAGGATCCTCTGCTCTCTCCCTCAGGGAGCGCTCCAAAATGCAGCTGAGCCATCCTACACCAATCTGGGCCAGCTGGTAGCCAGCATGGCCCCTACTTCCTTATCTCATGCTTCAAGATCAAGCACATGCTTTGCGCCTCATGTTTATCCTTTACGACCCGCACTTCCATTGTTTCCATCTAAGGTGTTTTTTCCCTTGAATGTATAAATTTTTCCTTTAAGCAATAACCAAAACTCTTTTGCTTTCTTCTTCTTTTTTAAACAATTCTTTCCCAACTACCTCTTTACTTTCTCTAATTTTGAATCAACCTACATAAAACCTATATAAAACAAAAAAGTATAAAAGTCATGCTTATGATAAAGTTATGCAAAAGAAGTATGTTTAAGTAAACTTAAAAACAAATTAAAAACAGAAGGCAGGGGCGCCTGGGTGGCTCAGTCGGTTGGGCGGCCGACTTCGGCTCAGGTCATGATCTCGCGGTCCGTGAGTTCGAGCCCTGCGTCGGGCTCTGTGCTGACAGCTCAGAGCCAGGAGCCTGTTTCAGATTCTGTGTCTCCCTCTCTCTGACCCTCCCCCGTTTATGCTCTGTCTCTCTCTGTCTCAAAAATAAATAAACGTTAAAAAAAAAATTAAAAAAAAAAAAAAAAAAACAGAAGGCAAAATTATCCCCCAGGTTAATCTATAGGAACAATGGAATCTACAGATACAGTGGAAGAAGCCGACAATCTGACTCTGAGGTAAGATAGAATAGCAGAGAAACAAGACTTTTCAAGATAATCTTCCATTAGAAGAGGAGAGGGAGATTTGGCCTATCTGCCACCAACACTTACTTCTATTAAAGTTATAATAAGAACATGTAACATTTGCATGGTGTTAGATAAGTGGAATAATGGAGAAGATAGAGTCCTAAAATAATCCCACACAAATAACATGGAGCAGGAAGAGATCAGTGGGGGAAATAATAGTTATTAAATCAGTGGGTCTAGGACAATTGGTTATCTATATGGAAATTAATTAAATTTGATTCTTAACCCATACCCAAAAAATTACTAGTTGTAGATTTAAGGCAAATATGAAAGGTAAAACTATAGAAATTATAGAATAAAATATAGAATATCTTTGCAACCTCAGAGTGTGAGGATTTCTTAAACAATTATAAAACTGATGGGGTACCTGGGTGACTCAGTGGGTTAAGCGTTGGACTTCGGCTCAGGTCACAATCTCGCATTTGTGGGTTTGAGCCCCGCATCGGGCTCTGTGCTGACAGCTCAGAGCCTGGAGCCTGCTTCGGATTCTGTGTCTCCCTCTCTCCCTGCCCCTCCCCAACTCACACTCTGTCTCTCAATAATAAATCAATGCTAAAAAATTAAAAAAAAAACAATATAAAAGATAGTTATATTGTTAAATTGAATCTAAAAACTTGCATTGATCAAAAGACATAAAAAGACAAATCACAGAGCAGGAGACTTTTGCTACACATATTTGTAACAAAGCATTTATATGCAGAACAAATAAGAAAAAGACAATGCAATAGCAAAATGGGCAAAAATGTGAATGGGCATTTCACAGCAAAGGCAAAGAGCCCAAAGCATATGCAAGATGCCTATCCTTAGTAGTAAATTAAAAACACAGGGAAAAAAATGAATAATTTTGTGAAAATTATAATGATGATAAATTAAAAATTTTAAATTCAACCAAAAACAAGGTGAGAGTCTCTAACACATTGCTGGTGATGATTTAAATTATTATAGCCACTTTGGGGTGCCTGGGTGACTAAGTCAGTTAAGTGTGTGACTCTCGGTTTCAGCTCAGGTCACGATCTCACCGTTTTGTGGGTTTGGGCCCTGTATTGGGCTCTGTGCTGGTGGTGCAGAGCCTGCTTGGGATTCTCTCTCTCCCACTCTCTCTCTACCACTCCCCTACTCATGCTATCTCTGTCTCTCTCAAAATAAATAAACTTAAATTTTTTTTTAAATAGATAGATGATAGATAGATAGATAGATAGATGATAGATTTACAGCCACTTGGAAAAAAGTTTATTCTGATGGTACTAAGGAAAATTGACCATAGACCTATCCTAGGATTCATCAATTCCATTCCTAAATATATATGCTATGGTCTGAATGTTTGTGCCTCCTGCAAATTCATATGTTGAAACCTAATTCCCAAGGTGATAACATTAGGAGGCAGGGCCTTTGAGAGGTGATTTAGGTCATGAGGCTGGAGCTATCAGTGATTAATACCCTTTTGAAAGCTACTAGAAAAAGCTCCCTTGCCCCTTCTGCCATGTAAGGACACAGAGAAAAGGTGGTCATCTAGAAGCTGGGTGCTCATCAGATACTGACTCTGCTGATACCTTGATCTTGGACTTCCCAGCCTCCAGAACTGTGAGAAATAAATATATGTCTAAAAGCCACCCAGATTATTCTATTTTTGTTATAGTAGCCCAAGCAGACAAAGACAGAAAATATCACAGAGAAACTCTATCAGGAAGGAGACTTATAGAAGGATATTCTTTTTTTTTTTAAATTTTTTTTAATGTTTATTTATTTTTGAGACAGAGAGACAGAACATGAACGGGGGAGGGTCAGAGAGAGAGGGAGACACAGAATCTGAAGCAGGCTCCAGGCTCTGAGCTGTCTGCACAGATCCCGACGCGGGGCTCGAACTCACAGACAGTGAGATCATGACCTGAGCTGATGTCGGACCCTCAACCGACTGAGCCAACCAGGCACCCCTAGAAAGATATTCTTAAAAGCCCCAAACAGGAAATGATCTAAATGTCAATCAGCAGGATAAACCATGGTGTATTCACACACTAAAATAAGACAGGAGTGAAGGCTAATGAATTACTACTATAGGAATCAAATGAGGCCATTGGCCCAAGGACACCTGCCACAGAGTACTGTCCACGTCCTCAGGGGTAAGACTAGATTGCCAGCATGACGCCCATATTCCCATACTTGGGAAAGGAGAAGAAACAAGCAATTTCCTCTAAGGAAGTGACTGCGAAATCACACACATCACTTCTAATCACACTACCAAAAATTTAGTCATATGAGCATACAACAGCATACAACCGGAAAATGTAATCTCTAGCCAGGCAGCCATGTGGCCTTTTAAACTCGGGGGGGAAGTTGTATTCCTATAGAAAGGAAAGGGTGTAATATGATATTGCAGATAGAGATGTTGCCCCTGTATCAACATCTGCCCAATCCCATTCACTTTACCTTCTCTCTGAACATAACCTCTACTGAATTTGCTGTTTATCATTCCCGTTCAGATGTGTGTATCCATGACAATTATTGGTTTTTTTTTAGTTTTTAACCTTTATATACATGATGTCACACTGGATATATCATTTCGCATATTTTTCCCATTCATCCTCGTGTTTTTGAGATTTTTCCTTGTTAATGCATGTGGCTCTAGTTCACTCGGTTTACTTGCTGCATGATGTTCATATGTGAATGTAATCCAAAAATTGGTAAAAATTAGACTGCTTTCAATTTTTCTCCAAAGTCCAGAGAAAAGGTGTTAGTGATAGTCCAGGATGGAGGTAACCACACTATGAGCTATGTGCTATGTCTGTACTATGAAAGTTAAGAAGATGGAGCTTATTTGGGAAAAAGAAAACTTGCTTTTAATCTCTCCCATGGGTTTTTTTTCTTCCTCTTTTTCATACATTACCATGTCTCCCAAAAGTTTTACCCTCTTCTTCTTCCATAATCTCTCCCTGTGTAATATTCTCTACTCCAGTGAATCAAAGTACATAGCCATTGCAGCAACTTCAGTCTCTCTTATTGTTTAGACCTGCTCGTTACTCTCTCCTTCCCTCCATGCCCTTCTCTTCCCTCTACCTCCCTCTCAAACCACTCCCCCGCACCCACAATATGCTAACGGAGAGAAGCTCAGCTCCCTACCCCGACCTCATTTAATTCTGCACCGATTTTTTTGAGAGCAGGTCATATCTTTTTAGATATGCTGAAATAATAAGAGAATTTGAAAACCTGTATATGGAGGCTTTATCAAGTTTTTGACTAAGGCTCTTTGTCCCTCCAGCTTGTGGGTGTTTATTGTCATTTGTGACATGTCCTTTTGGGGTAGGGGAGGCAGAGAGGAGTTGAAAGGGAGTGGCCATGTTTCCAATTACACATATGAAGGTATCTATTCGTGACATCCTCCTTTTGTGTGTGTGTGTGTGTGTGTGTGTGTGTGTGTGTGTGTGTGTACAAACTTTCTTTGTGTGTCTCCTCTAAGCATGAGTAAGCTCTAATTGGTTTGTTTATATACCTGTTGTGTGTTTCAGCCACTTTCATGCTTTCAATATTGGGCTTGAATATAGTTGACAGAAGTAACGTTAATTAATTAATGCTACTTTATTTTGCACACCTGGAGTAGGGTCTTGGATATTAATGCAGGTTTATGTAAAAATAACCAAATTAATACTGCTGTGGCACTTCTCTTAATGGGATCAGAGCTGGTTTCTAGATAAAAACAAGTAAAGTAAACATATGTTTTTAGGAATTCTCTTTCTTCAAAATCAACCAGGGTTGATTTTGGGAAAACAAATCAGAGAGCAAAATAAAAGATGGATTCTCTTTAATGAATCATAACTTAGCTTGAAACACAATCTAGAAATCCTCGACACCACTAGCTTTTTCACAGCTAATGCACTCAAGACCACAATCCACACAGGTTCTATAGGACCTCCACCAAATTGGCTTTCTGCAGTCTTGGCCCAGACTAACAAGAAATCCATCCGGTAGTTTGAGGCTGGGACACTCATGCTGGATCTCCATATCGCACTGACATCCTAAATCCAAAGAATCCACTGCCTTTTATTTAAGCAACAAAGTAAGATATACAGTAATACAAAGCAAATAATAAAGCTTCAAGGGCCCCAAAAATCAGCCTGGAGGATGATGGAAGCTTTGGAAACAGGATCCAGTTAAATGGCATAATATTTCTTTCACTTTTTGCTCAACCCTCCTCAAAACAATACACACACACACACACAAACACACACACACACACACACACACACACACACACACACACACACACATACACACACACGCTTTGCTTGCTCCAAGAACTGAATTAATATTATCGACCAATTGATCATAAACAAGAGGGGAAAAAAAGGCCTCCAGAACACGAGATGACTTTTTAGTACAACACACTTACATGCTATTGACAACAGGCAAGTCTGAGGTGCCCCAAATAATATTTGAGGATACAGAAAGATACATTGGAAAAAAAGTTTAAAGGCCTCTGTTGGTGAAGAGGAAGCTAGTAAGGGATGTGACAAATCACTAAGTGGATAATAGTAGTAGTAGCAGTAGTATCTTGAACCTACCTGGAACTTTCTATTTAATGTCATTTGTGGTAGTTTATTAATAATTAAACATAAACTGTACTTTGATTTCCTAGTTCTATAAAATACATATTAAATTTATCCCAGATGTTTATCTACATTTTCCAACACATCCTAATTGATTTGTGTAGTAGAATAGTCTTCTTAACAAAATGGAAGAGGAAGAAGAAATAAAAATTTTATTGAATGTCTACCGTGTGCCAAGATATACTACATATATTATTTCATTTAATCCCCACAACAATCATAGGAGTATTATATTGCCATTCCCAATTTTTAAATGAGAAATCAGAGATTTAGAAAGGCAAATAACATTTTTAATGTTTCACTAGGACGTGGAAGAATTGGTATTTGAATGGAAGTCCATCTGGCTTCAAATTCTAGCAAGCTTCCTTTCCCCTGTGTTAAAATCCTCCCTAATGAATGTAGTACATAGCTCTGAAGAGATAGAATGGGAAAATTCTCCCATGTTACCGTAACCTAATTTCAAGCATTATTTTAATGCATAAAATTGACATCAAATCTCATAGCAATGCTTGCTACTAGTGAAAACCTTTAGGGAAACTTCTGCAATACTAATCCCTATAGCTAGTTAGGCAACATGGCTTTGCATCCTACTACTAAGTCATTCCCAGCCTAAGCCTTTCAATAAAATGCTGCTGATTGCAAGTGACTTCCAAATCCAAACAAGCATTTTAGGTCTATTTAATAGATCAATACAGTAATTCACTCCTGGGCCCCTGAAATCATTTGTTTGGACCTGATGTCTATGTAGTGAGATGGAGGTATACACATTAGCATGTGCAGAGAATTACACAAATAACTTGCATTGAAAGATGTTAAACCAATTTAGATTGTGTGAAGGAGGCAGTATTTAACTCATTTCCAAGTGACTGGGATTAAATGGGTCATTATAAAGGCAATGCCTTCAATGAGCGTCACAAAGGAAAATAAACCTTTTGGCCAAAAGATATACTCTATCCTGTACAGATGCTTCACAATTCAACTGAGCAGTGGCTAGAAAGAAAAAAGTTAAGAAAATCTAATATAAGTTAAAGGGTTTTCTTCCTGCTTTTTCTTCTTCTTCTTTTTAATCACTTCTATTTGACAGCGAAAGAGTCTCCCAAGGGAAATAGTAGAGGACCTGTTGCTTGCTTCGCTTAAATTCAGTGGACAAAACACCAGAGGGGAATAATTTTGCCTTAATTCCCCAGAGGAGTGGGTCTATGTGGAACTAATAATAATTTTCCATCTCTAATTCTGATGACACAAAAACCAGAGTTATGTGCTTATTTGATCCAGTGTTGGATTGGATTTTAGCAGCAACATTTCATACCAACTGAAGTCTGTTAATTATGTGTGCTGGGACACCAGCCAAAAAACTATTACAACAGTCTGAAGGGAATAAAGTAAAAAGTTTTAACATGGATCCTTCCATGAGGAACAGAGAATTGGCAGTAGAAGGAAAATTTCATTACAGCTGAGGTGTGACACATTTGTCAGGTGTCGAAGTAAAAGAGGATTCTCCATAAGAGAAACAAAAGAGATTCTTTTGAAAAGAGAGTTAAAAGGAAGTCCTTTGCTGATCGATGAATGACTCAGGTGTGCCCATAGATGTCATGCTGATAACAATGAAGTCATATAAACATTCATTCATTCATTTATTCAATAGGTCAATAAACAGTTGTCTTATCACCAAGTACTTTGCTAGGACTCCAATTTGAAGAGGAATAGGACTCCATCCATGCCTTCAAGACAGAAGGACAAAGTGCGGGGGAGGGGGGAAGAGATATAAATAGATAATAATAAATGTAATATCTTGAAGTACAGTGATACAGAAGCATGGAGAAAGAACATGTCACCTGCCATGGGCTGAAGCATAGGGACATCTTCCTAGAGGACAGGAAGGCTGAAATAAATCTTGAAATATGAAGAAAACTTAGCCAGCTCGAGAGGATAGTATTCACAAAATAGGAAATGGCTTAAGCCAAAGGAAAGAAAGTAAGGCCATAGTTGTGCTGGGAACTATGAGTAGTTCAAGGTTGAAGCAGAGAGAGTCTTGAAGGATGAAAAACGGAGAGAGGCCAGATTATGGTGAGCAATGTGAGTCTTCTTAAGGAGAAAGGTCTTTATCTTAGTGACATGGTAAAGAGAGGACCATGGCAACTGAATAGAGAAAGGATTGCAACGTCATCAAAGTAGAGACAAGGTAATCAATAGGAAATCTCTTACAATAATTATGGCAAGGGATAATAAAGACCTGATTAAGGAACAATTAAGGATAAAAAAGAGCAATTTGAGAAATATCTGAAGGTAATATGGATACAGCCTGATGATTGATTTGATATGAAAGATAGTGAAAGAGGAGAAATACCCCAAACCACAGAAGTTTAAATAAGGGGAAGGGGAATAATGAAAAGTAACAATGCTTAGCCACAGAGCCAGGAACATAAGCTAAAAAGAAAACAAGATAAAGACATATAGAGTGAGACTCTCTGATTAATCCTGGTAAATCATGCCATTTTCCTGGGCTGATGCCTTCGTTTTTACTTTTAGTATTTGCATTGATGCCATTGAAGGGATTCTGAGCAAAAATATCCAAAAATGTGGATTATTTTGACCTGAAGGCTCAAATATGGAGACTTTGCAGTCTCAAGAGAAATTTTTGCCCCTCCCTTCACTACCTAAAATAATATAAATTGGACATCTTTTTCAGAATTAGAGTTGTTACCAGAAATAAATTTTATCTGAGCAAGCCATCTGTAAGGCAGAGTGAACATCTAATTACCGAACATCTGGTCTTCTTATTGCCCTGTGAATTGCCCTTCTCCCCTTTGAAGCCCCAGTCCCCTGTCCCATTCCTTAGGTCAGGATAGCATATATACCTCATTTTGCCTTTCTGTTTTTGAACCTTTAATGTATGTGGGATTCCCACACATGAAATTAAATTTGATTTTTTTTTCTGTTAGTCTGGCTCAACTTAATTCTTAGACAAGTGGGAAGAGTCTTTGAAGGGTAAATGAAAATTTTTCTCCTCAACACCATCTAATAACACATCTGGGTTTATTATATTTGTTTTCTGGTTTTTTGTTTTGTATTTTTACAAGATAACATATATCTGTATGCTACATATAAAAATGCCTAAGCACATTTTGGTTGATTGAATTTGAATCTAAATCTGCTCATACTTACTGTTGCGTGCCTTCTTTAAAGTCAGATGCCAAGCTAGTTCTATAATGTTCTTTTAGGCCCATTATTTCCTTCTCTTTTCTTTATTTTTCTATCAGTGTCTCCAACAGACTGAGACACACTGAAAGTTTCTATCCAATCTGATTATCCTGTAGCACAATTCTGATATGAATCAGCATTTTCATTATATAAATCTCAATTTTCAGTTCAAACTACCAGTATTTAAGGCATTACATTTCTTGCCATTTGGAAATTCTGACTCATTCAGAGTTTACCTGTAAGTGTGAGCTAGGAAAATGATAAAAATCAAAACATAATTCTGGTAGCTATTTGGACAGATGGAATATCAACATGGCCTTTCTATTCTAATTTTTACTAATCTGCCCTGACATATAAATTTTTTCATTCATTGAACAAGTATTTTGAGCACTACTTTGAGGCCACTGGATGTTTCTGTAGTGGAGGAAAACAGCAAAACATCCTGCTGTTATGTTACAATAGGCAAATATTCAATTAAATATGTGTGTGAGTGTGTGTGTGTCCTATCTGTGTGTATAGATAGATAAATGGATGGATGGATGGATGGATGGATGGATGGATGGATGATAGGTTAAAAACTTAGGCAGAGTAAGGCATATTGGGCTGAAGGGGTTTCCTAGGATGTGGGACTTGCAGTGTTAAAGCCAGAAAAATCCCAGGCATACCAGGACAAGTTGATCACCCTAATGTGGGAGTGGAGAAACAGAAAGCAATTTTAATGAGCAAGCTTAGTATATGCCTAATTGAAAAGATGGTATCTGAGCTTAATGGAAGCGAGGAAGTTAGACATGTAGACATCTAAGGGAAAAGCATTCTAGACAGAGGAAAAAACTGAAAAGGTCCTACAGTGGTGACATGTTTAGCGTTTATTGACATAGTGAAAATATGTATTATGGGCAGACAATGTCGACAAGGCAGCAAAATTATAAGACTGAGGACTGAGCCAAAAGAGCAATATTCAAATCCGGCATCTACTACTTGTATTTATTTATTTATTTATTTATTTATTTATTTATTTATTTATTTTTAAGTTTATTTATTTTTGAGAAGGAGAGAGACAGAGCACCAGCAGGGGAGGGACAGAAACATACACACACACACAATCCAAAACAGGCTCCAGGCTCTGAGTTGTCAGCACAGAGCTGATACAGGGCTCAAACCCACAACCTGTGAGATCATGACCTGAGCCAAAGTCAGACGCTTAAACCACTGAGTCACCCAGGCGACTCCAGAATCTACTTCTTAGTACTCTGATATTGGACCTCTCCAGACTCTCTAGAGGAACAGTTATAAATTATTGGAAATATAAAAACAATAGGTTTAAATAGTTAGTGATCATATAAAATTACATTTGTGCTGAATCAACAAACCAAAAGAACTTGGACCCCAAATTCATTGTAGCTGTTTTTTTAATATCTTTTGAGTCGCTTAACCCGTCAGTATAAATAAACCCAACATAAACTGAACATTAACCCAATCAATATAATTTTCCTCCTACATATTTCTGCCTTTACCTTAATACTAAAATATAGGTGTGGAAGTCCCAAAATGTTCCACAAATATTTGGTATGATCATTATAACCCCAGCTTAACCCATACCAAGCCTAGGTCAGTATTTCACACACACACACACACACAAATCCTAAAAATTTGCGTTTTATCATCATTTTACTTCTGGTTGACAGCCTATCTGGATCTTTCACTGAGAAGGACTTTATATGAATTAGTTAGAGCTATTGTTTTCAGTAAACCATGCAATTGTATTAAATTTCATATTCATTTTGCATGTTGTGGACAGCATTTACCTGTTCAGCTAGAGTGAATACTTCAAATAAAACTAGATTTACAGAGTCCAAATCTTTCCTTCTTGGTCATTTTCTACTCAAGGATACATTTTGGCCTAACATGAACCAAATCACAACAGAAGTCTCTTTCTTTTCATCTTTTACCACATCCTAAGCAATTCCTCCAAGGACTTCCTCAGAGTTATCTGCAGATGGGAAAGGCAATTCACAATGCAATAAAATTTATAGCTCATAAAATTATGAATAAGCCAAACGTTAAAAAAGAAAAGTTAAACTAGGTTTAAAATGATTTTTATAATATCAGCCACATGAATTGACACAGAAAATGAATTGCAAATGTAAGGGAATGCAACAACTAAATGTTCTGTGCTCTCTGGGTGTTAAATGGAGACTGTCAGCACAGCACAAAGAGATTCAGGAAATAGTCATTGATTTCTCTCAGTAGAGGTGGCCAGAGTAAGGCCCAAACTAGATTTTTTTTTAAAGCCGATTAACTGGGTATGACTCTAAATACACAAGCCAAAAAAAGGAGGTATTTGGAAATTGGAGGATGAAATCAAGTGAGTCAACCCAAATCATCTATGTGGTTATTAATGTTAAAAATGATAAAAACACAAACAAAGAATTCAACAGCCCAAATTTTCTTTCTCTCAGGACTAGAAGTTCTTTTTTAAAAGAAATATTAGAATACTTAGCAATATTATAATAACCTCAGCTTTACACTTCACTAACCCACTTACAGTGGCT
Source organism: Puma concolor (assembly GCF_028749965.1). Lineage (NCBI taxonomy): Eukaryota > Metazoa > Chordata > Mammalia > Carnivora > Felidae > Puma > Puma concolor. The sequence continues at coordinate 93,264,267 of NC_141673.1, forward strand.
ACCCTTGGCAACAAAGACATCAGTATCTAAAAGGATGATGGATGGAAACAGATATTACAAATATCTAATCCAGAATTGTCAAGCCCCCCAAGGAAGTGTCCTTGGTAATCTTCTTTTCTTCCTAAACACACCTTTCCTGGATGACCTTGTCTATTCTGTTGGCTCTAAAGATAATCTATACATTGATGATTCCCAAATCAACATCATTATGGCTCATATTTTTGTGCCCCAGGCCTGTATTTCTTCTATCAGTATCTGAATGTTTCCCAGTAACTTCAACAATATGCCTATACTCAAACTAAATATCTAGCCCCAATCTGCTGTTTCTTCTGTATTTCCACTCCAGTTAAACATCATTCACCCAAATGCATGTGGGGACCCAGGACAGGGGGAATGAAGTCACTTTTTATGCATCCCTCTGGGACCACTATCCCTGGCCCAACCCAACCAGTCAGCATATTTAGGCATCAATACCTAAGACATACCTTTTGAGTTTCTCTTTCTGTCCATCTCTATTATTCCTCGCTCATTCCTAACTTTTCGTCTACTTTGCTCTGCATCGCTGGGGACTGCCCTCTGAAATGTCTGTTTCTGAAGCTTCCTTACCAATTGTCTTCTGCTTCAATCTGATCAAGGTAAGTGTCACATGTAGAAAATTGGAAGCCTGGAGAAGAGGGAGGATCAGGTTATTCCCAGAAACATGGGGACCCAAATACTCCATGTTTATCAGACTTCAGGGTTTTGCTCATACTCTGAATAGAATTCTTTTCCATTTTTTTTTTCCCACAAAGCAAGTTCCCACTTTCTTCAGGCCCAGCTCAAATACCATCAAATGGTCTCCTCACCTCACCCCTTATGGAAGCACCTAATATAGGCATCAACAACATACTTTGAGCATTTTGAAAACAACTGCAGTATAGCACTTATGGTAACCATGAAATTGTCCCTTATCAAAGATATTATTAAGTCACATAGGTACATTTTATTTCTTATCTAACTTGACATTTGTCATTCAAAGAGACGTTCAAAAGACATATGCCTTTCTAAATCTGCTGGGCAATTCCACCCCTGCTGCTATTCCCATTTTCTTTCTACATTTCCACGTACACAACTCCTTTTCTGTCTTAAATATTAGAATTCTCCAAGGTGCTTTGTATTGCCTTTGTTTTTCTCTCCCCACCCATCTTGAATGGCTTCAACTACTTTTATGTTTCCATCTAGCATCAGTAAGTAGATGACTCAATCTGTATCTTTGGTCCTTGTTTGCCTTCTTAACTTCAGATAAGAATATTCTGGATATCTCTTTCTGCCTGATCCATGGGCTTCCCAAAGGTATCATAACAAATTTAGTTCACTACCTTTCTCAATCCCATCAAGTTTCCCACCACAAATTGCCTCCACCAACCTGTGTCTCAGGGAGTATCAGTGTGAAATTTCTCCAGCCAGAAGCCTGGAAGTCAAATTCTCCTCCCCTAACACGAATATTTAAATCAGCCAAAAATATTTGTAACTTTTCCCTCTTTAATGACTCACTAATCTATAACCCATTTTCTATTCTCATTAAAACACTCTTAATAGGGGCGCCTGGATGGCTCAGTTGGTTAAGCGTCCGGCTTCGGCTTGGGTCATGATCTCACGGTTTGTGAGTTCGAGCCCCGTGTTGGGCTCTGTGCTGACAGCTCAGAGCCTGGAGCCTGCTTCAGATTCTGTGTCTCCCTCTCTCTCTGCCCCTCCCTTGCTCATGCTCTCTCTCTCTCTGTCAAAAATAGGTAAACATTAAAAAAAAAATAAAAAAAACCCCACTCTTAAATAGACACATGATAAGATGCTCAACATCGTCAATCATCAGGGAAATGCAAATAAAAACTACAATGAGATATCACCTTACACTTGTCAGAATGGCTAAAATCAAAAAAGACAAATAACAAGTATTGTCAAGGATGTGGAGAAAATGGAACTCTGGTGCACCATTGGTAGAAATGCAAATTGGTGCAGCCACTCTGGAAAACAGATAAAGATTTCTTTAAAAATTAAAAATAGAATTACCATATGATCTGTAATTCTACTACTATTTACCCAAAGAAAACAAAAATACTAATTTAAAAAGATATATGCCGCCCTATAGTTAGTGCAACATTATTTGCAACAGCCAAGATATGGAAGCAACCCAACTGTCCATCCATAGTTGAATGAATAAAGAAGATGTATCATGGACTATTACTATACGATACAGACACCACACATATATGAAATGGACTATTACTTAGCCATAAAAAAAAAATGAGACCTTGCCATTTGTAACAATATGGATGATCCTGAAGAGTATAATGTTAAGTGAAAGAAGTCAGACAGAGAAAGACAAATGCCATATGATTTCACTCATGTGTTTAAAAAAGAAAGAAAGTGGGGCGCCTGGGTGGCGCAGTCGGTTAAGCGTCCGACTTCAGCCAGGTCACGATCTCGCGGTCCGTGAGTTCGAGCCCCGCGTCAGGCTCTGGGCTGATGGCTCAGAGCCTGGAGCCTGTTTCCGATTCTGTGTCTCCCTCTCTCTCTGCCCCTCCCCCGTTCATGCTCTGTCTCTCTGTCCCAAAAATAAATAAACGTTGAAAAAAAAATTTTTTTTAAAGAAAGAAAGAAAGAAAAAAGAAACAAAAAAACCCCAGACTCTTAAATGCAGAGAACAAACTGGTAGTTATCAAAGGGAAGGTGAGTGGGGGGGGGGGGGGGGGGGATGGGTGAAATAGATAAAGGAGATTAAGAGTACACTGGTGATGAGCCCCAAGTAATGTACAGAAATGTGGGATCATTATACTGTACACCTGAAACCGATATAAACCTGTACATCAATTATACTTCAATACAACAAAAAAGTCCTAGAAACCTCAAAACAACGAGGAGGAAGCATTCCCATCGGTTAGGATGGGGACAGGGAGAATTTCCCACACTGGATGCTTCTTCACCTTGTCCAGTAGCCACTGCGGCACCCCCCTGGTAGGTCCTGAGGAAATGAAGCTCTTTCTGTACTGAGCACACCCTGGAGTCCCCTGCATGAATGCACATGTGCTCTATATAGCTCGGTAATGGTGAGTTTGCCAGTCACCTGTTGGCTTTTGGGCTCTCAGCACCAGGGAGTTCAGGAGTCAGTGTTTGATTGGACATGCACCCCCTGCCATCTGTCAAGGGCAGCGCAGGATGCACCAACCCTACCCAGCCACTTCTATGACTATACATATTAATATCAGATGAATAAAACTGCTTTGCTGAAATAAAAGGCATCTTGGTATAAAAAGATTTTTTTTTAAAACCCTTAAACAGACTCCCATTACTTATCACCCGGATTGTTTCTATGCTAGCCAGTTTCTACGGCCTCCTGTCCATTCTCCCCGTTGCTGCTAGAAAAGTGATCCTCATTGTTCCCTAGAATGTAGTTCTGACTACATTCAATCCACAGGTGGACACTTTTGATGGCATTTTACACAGTTCTGAATAAAATCTATACTCTTTATCATGACAAAAGACTTTCCACAATTTCACCTCATCTAACTCATCTCTCACCACCCCTTCTCTTTACATTGTGCTCTCGTACTATCAAAATTCCTGCAGTTCTCAAACACTCTGTTTGGTTTCACATACTATTCATTGCCTGTGGCTCACTCCTCCCTCTTCCCAGAATACACTTCCCTTCCTTCTTAGCCTGGATATCCCATTGCCCCTCACTGAGATTTCATTCAAGCCTACCTCTTCCACAAAGTTTTTTCTATATAGTCTCGTTAAGGTGTATTTTATCTGTTATCCCATAGTGTCCTGTGCACACTTCTTTGAGAACAATTGCCACTGTTTTCTAATTTTATTTTTATTTCAGTCTGTACCATCAGACTATGAATTCCTTGAAGGCCAGATCTATGTTTTTCCCCCCTGGGTCCTTTCTACTTATTATAGTTTTCTAGCACACGACAAATATTAAGTAAATATATCTTGGTTGAATGAAGTAATTTTGTCATAGTTATATGTATATATGTCATATCTAAAATATATACTCATTGGAAGAAATTGAAAGTTAACCGTCAGATCATATTCACCTTTGAATGCCTAACATCAAGAAAAATGCCTGACATACAAAAAGTATTCAACAAATGTTAAGTTTTTGTTGGTCCTAAATGCTCTAGATTGAGTTGATTTGGTGCCTGAATTCATTAGAAAACCATGCCAGCCCTCTGCTCTTTTGTTCTATGCCAAACTATCAGTAAGTTCGTCTGTCAGTCTGTCATTTGAGGACCAAAATTGGGCAAGATACCGTGAAAACCTTAAAACGTTTGGTCTTTGTTCTTTTGGAACTTTATAATCTAAATATACACATAGCTGCATATATAAGTTCAGTATCAGAGTCCATCACATGAACAAGACAGGTAAGATCTCACGAGTCCTATAAAATAGTTCAACACTCCCTCTGCCCTCCATGCATTCAAAGATAACATTGTTCCCATTTGTGGATGCTGCTTTACAATACAAAAACTTTTCTGAAATCCGTATCAAGAGCTAGGAAATGAGTCAGAGAAAGACATTTCACTCTATGAGATAACTCGCTCTAATTTCCTCATTAGTGAAAACGACATCATCATAAAGAATATCTGCCAACAATCTGATATAAAAACGTACATGCATCATGAAAAATAATTGCTGTTCAATTACTACTGAATTATAAAGCCGTCGTACAGGTGCAATAATGCAAGAGCTTTCAAAGTATGAAAAACTGCTTAGCTTAGGTAACTACATGTGTTCAAATAAAGTTCCCAGAATAAAATTTGCAGAGTTTGAAAAAACAATAAAATCAGGACCCAAGTGCTATTTATAGCTATATATTTTTAAATTTTCTGGGTTTTTTTTTCTCCTGTATAAATTTTGAAAGGGCAGGGATAATAATTTTTAACTCTGGGGTCCAGAGAAAGAGAGCGATGGAGTAGCTCTTCCTTTGCTTTCCATCTTCCCCACCTGTCAAATTGGATCCACAGGGACAGTACTACAAAGATAGAAATCTAGCCATAACCAAGGTAATTGCATCTTTTAAAATAGTTAAATCTTACTTATGCCCTCTGCATAGTTTACATATACAAAAAGAAAAATTTATAGGAAGACAATTCTATTACCATTCTGAAAGGGATATATTTCTTGTAAATTTTCAAGGTCTTTAACAAGGGAAATGAGAATCAGAGAACCAGAAAGGATCTTAAATATCTAATCCAAGGCCCTTAGTCACTGTTTAAGAAAACTGGGGCCCTAAAAATTTTATTGTACAAATTTGTGTAGATAGTGGAAGAACTGAGTCTAAAAGCATTTCTACAATATTATAGATTTGATTAAGCATAAGCTCTATTGATTGTTCCAGGTCAATTTCTAATTTTCAAAGTACTCAAACTTCAAAGCTCTAAGGGAAAACTTTACCCAAATACAATGTTATAAAAATACAATTAGACTGGCAGCAAAAGGACATGAATTTATGGCAGGACAGGCTATTAATTAGTTAAAATAGCTTAGACCAGTCATTTCACCCCTCAGACCTTCAGTTGTAAAACACTGTAAAACAAGGAGCTTAGCCAAAATACCCTCTTCCAAATCTAAAATTATACAATTTTGAAATTAGGGAATAGTTAGTCTAAAATTATGGGGTTTCTTTTCTTTTTATATTTTAGTTTATTTATTTAATTTTCAGAGAGAGAAGGGGCACACATAAGCAGGGGAGGGGCAGGGAGAGAGGGAGACAGAGAATCCCAAGCAGACTTCCTGCTGTCAGCACAGAGACCAACAAAGGACTTGATCTCACGGTTCATGAGATCATAACCTGAGCTGAAATCAAGAGTCAGATGCTTAACTGACTGAGCCACACAGGCACCCCTAAAATTGTGGGTTCCTAAAATGATATACCACCAGTCCTATCTGCGTATCCACAATCTCTAATCCTCCCCCCTCCCTATAGCAAGTTATCTTCCTTAAAGGAGCCATCATTCCTTTACATGTCTGTTAACTTATGGCCAAGCTCATATTCTAAAGCAAATGATTGGTTTTTTAAAGCACTTTTTTTAATGTTTATTTATTTTTGAGAGAGACAGAGAGAGACAGAAGTCGAGTGGGGGAGGGGCAGAGAGTGAGGGAGACAGAATCTGAAGCAGGCTCCAGGCTCCAAGCTGTCAGCACAGACCCCAATGTGGGGCTGGAACTCAGGAACCGCAAGATCATGACCTGAGCCGAAGTTGTATGTTTAACTGACTAAGCCACCCAGGAGTCCCTAAGCAAATGATTGGCTTAAAAGGGCATAGATGGCTTTAACATTCATCATTATTTTAAGTTTTCAAGACCAGTGCTATAGAGGTTAATTATTTCTTCCTGTATATTTTCCCCCAAATTGGTGCAGGCAAAACCCAAATCTGAGATCAAGGACGGGGAATTAGTTTTACCTCCTTATTGATTAACATAGTACGTGATCCAACTGCTTGCATTTTTCTTTTAATGAAATATAATCTAGTGTTAAAATAACATCCACATTGTTTAGATTACCTCAAGAAATAAAAGGAAGTCACTCAAAGTATTAAAAGTAAATTAGATTTGTATTTTGTAATTAATTTTAAAACAAGCATACCCATTTTCCTATTTTAATAAAAACTTTTTCTCAAAAAAGATGATTGTTCTACAGTTTATATTTAGCATTGGCTGCAGTCTCCTACACCTTCTCTAGGCACTTTCCATAGGAACGGCATAGTGCCCCATAAATTCTCATGAAATTTGAATGGTATTCAGTAGAGGTGGTTTAAATAGTAAGCAATGTTCTAAGCTTTCTTTGCTTCTGGAATGTTTAATATTGTTACACTAAGTTTCATTGGAAGGTATGTTTCACCTCAGTTCAGAGTAAGAAGTGACTCTTTCCACACCCCCCAAAAGAGGGAATTTGACTCCCCTGTTTCCTCACCTATTGAATATGCCATTGGTGTCTCGAACTCAGTCTGTCACATTGTAAAGTTATCTTCCTTTACCCCAGAGCTGTTCCTTTGTGCCGAATAACACCGTTATCCACTGAGATGTCTACACTAGAAACCTACACATCATCCTTGATGGCGGTGGTGATGGAGAAAAAAAGTAGCTAGAAATTACTGAGTCTTGCCAGCACCTCTTAACTGATGCCCATACCTCTGATCTTGAGTAGGAACAAAAAATGATTTGGTATGAAAATACTTAGTCCTTTATACTTTGCTTTATGGTAGAAATTCATTCTACTTAGATAAGTCTGGCATAGAGAAGAAAAATGACTTTGAGAAACGGTCAAAATTCTGTCTCAAAAAGTCATTTATGATCTGTTTTTTTCTTATCTTTTCACCGCCAGTGCTCATTTCTCCCCAGATCCTTGTCACTCCCTGATCCAGACCTGCTGAATCTGCTCCTGCATAGAACCATTAAAAACAACGTCTTCGGTCCTTCAAGAGTAAATGTTCTATATGACAGAGAATATGCTCTCTGTTAGGAACACCGCTCACCTTACATATTCTCCCCAAGCTGAATTCTATCCCTGTAAAGGACACCCAAGCATAGCTATTGCCTCAATGAAAACCTTTTTGTGAACTTGCTGAGGTTGTGATACAAGCACTGCTGTATGCTCTGAGGGACTTTCTTCTTCTTCCATCATGGCGCATAGCTCACTGGACCTTAGCTCTTGCTTGATTGTTGATATTCCTTACCACATTGTAAGCCCCAGAAAGCCAAGGCTGGTATTTTGTCATTACGGGATCCTCAGAGCCTGGCTCCTACTAGGTGTTTAATAAATATTTGGTCATAGTCAGATAAAGTCCACTGGTGCATATGAATGCTTTTGTTTCCTTCATAATGTCCTGAGAACATCTAATCTTAAACCATATCTTTTTCATTTATTCATTCAGGAAGTCAACTACCCATTTATCCATTTAAAATGTTTTAATATATAGATATCAAGTAGATTTTACCCAGTTATTAGAGTCAAGATCCTGGTAACATATTGGGGAAAACTACACATATAGCACTTCTTGCAGAACTTTGAATAAATGTTATTTGTGACTGAGTATAGCACGTGGCACAGCCACCCTCAGTTACTAGACACAGACCAAAACAACTAATACACTCCAGGCAGGGTGCTAGGCAGTGTGGGGATAAAGATAAGTAGGAAACTGCTCCTGTTCTCCAAGATCTCATAGTTCGTGAGGAAAACAGTCAGGCAAACTAATTAATATAACATAGCATATGTATTAAAAGAAAGAGAGAGAAACATAGTGTTTTAAGAGGATAGAAAAGACTATGTGAGAATCAGAGGAGCCTTCACTGAGGATGTGATACTTGTACGGAGTTTTAAGGAATGAGAAAAGACTCCCTGAGTGCAAAAGGGTTCCAGGCAGAAGCAATAGCATGTGAAAAGCATGAAAAGATAAAAGAGCATAGCGTAGTCATGAAACTGTGAGTGTGTTAACCAGCTCCATGGCAGACTGGCAAGGGAAGATTCTTGTCACAAGGCAGCAACTTGATCATCAGAGGCCTTATGTGCCAGCAAGGAATTTTTAATTTAATCTCTTAGTCTAAAGGAGTTTTTCACAGACTTTAAACATGGGAGTAAATTAATCAAATTCAAATTAAAAAAAAAAGTCTCTGGAAGGTTTAAGGAGACTTAAATAGAAGAGTGTTTCCCAATATCTTGGAATTGGAAATTATTTCAAGTGATATGTAGTTTGGGCATTGAATGATGTAGAATTCTGGGGGGGGGGGGGGAGATGTTTTTGCTTTGTTTGTTTTTTACATATTCTCTTTCCATGTTTTTATTAATAAAAGAAAAAGCATCTGTTAAGTGTAGGTTCTGGAGTCAGAGCACCTAGGTTTAAGTCTTTGCTCTATTATTAATTATCTTGAATAAGTTATTTGTAGTCTGTGCCTCAGTTTCCATAACTGTAAGATGAGGTTCATAAAAATAGTATCTACCTCATCAGATGGTTACAAAGATAAATGAATCAAATTTTAGAACAGAAACTGACCAGAAAAGCATTTAATAAATGTTACCTATTATTTTTAACTAATATTATTATACTGATTTTTTTAAGTTGATTTGCTTATTTTGAGAGAAAGAAAGAGTGTGCATGAGCAGAGGAGAAGCAGAGAGAGAGGAAGAGAGAGAAACTCAAGCAGGCTCTGTACTGTCAGTGCAGAGCCCAATGAGGGGCTTTATCCCATGAACGGTGAAATCATGACCTGAGCATAAATCAAAAGTCAGACACTTTAATGACTAAGCCACCCAGGTGCCCCCCCCCTTTTTTTTTACCTTCTATTATGGCAAATGAAACCACGTATAGTAATAATTTAAAACTTCCTGTTAAGGGGCATCTGGGTGGCTCAGTCAGTTAAGCCTCCGACTTCGGCTCAGGTCAAGATCTCACAGTTACTGAGTTCGAGCCCCGTGTCGGGCCCTCTGCTGACAGTTCAGAGCCTGAGCTGTGTCTGTGTCTCCCCCTCTCTCTGCCCCTCTCCTGCTCATGCTCTGTCTCTCAATAATAAATAAACATTAAAAAAAAATAAAACTGCCTGTTAAATAGACTTACTTGATTTTAAAGAGCAAATTATTCTAAACAATACTCCTAAGGAAATAATATAACATGAAAACTTCAAAAAATTCAGAGAATACACAGGAATGGCAAATCGGTGAAAATAATATATATATGAAGGATTGAGATAAAAAGAAGCGATACTAGATGCAGGCATTGAGAAAGGGAGAAAGGTTAAGAGTTCAAATTAAGATCAGAGTAGAAAAGGTGAAGAAGGAAAAGGATTTATGAAATATTTAGAAGGTTGAATTGACAATACTTCCTTGATCCCCAAATCTAGGATAGCACCTGGCATGTGGTAAGAACTCAACAAATATTTTCTGTGAAAAGGTAAATAAAATAGGTAAGGAAACAATAAAGAAAACGTCTAAGATATCTCATAGTTTTCTAGTTTGAATATTTGGGTAGATGGTGATGTTAAAGAAAGTAGAGCAAGAGAAGTAGGACCCAGAAAGATGATAATGAGTTAGCATAGGTTGTGAGGAGTTTGAATTTTTCAGTAAAAATCTAGACGGACATGTCTATTAACTTACCAGCAACTCAGGGCAAATGTCTTGGGTACACATAGAGATTTGGAAGCTATCAATCTTTAATTCCATGTTCCTTTTTTAAATTAAAAAAAAATTTCTTAATGTTTTTATTATTTTTTTAATTTTTTAAAAGTTTTATTTATTTTTTTGAGAGAGACAGAACATGAGTGGGGAAGGGGCAGAGAGAGAGGGAAACACAGAATCTGAAACAGGCTCCAGGCTCTGAGCTGTCAGCACAGAGCCCAACATGGGGCTCAAACTCAGGGACTCCAAGATCATGACATGAGCTGAAGTCATGCACTTAACCAACTGAGGCATCCAGGCACGTCTCAATTCCATGTTCTTAAGCATGTCTGTTTTTCCTTCATGAACGAAACAGGAAGCAAAGAAAGAAAAATAGGGATGGTTTAGATAGTGTCTCTATCAGTCAGAATTCTCCAAAGAAACAGAATCAGCAAGGTATGGATTTATACAGTAAGAGATTTATTTTAAGGAATTGGCTCACCTGACTGTGGAGGCTTTGTGAGTCCAAAATCTCATCAAGGAGGCTGGGAGGCTCAAGATTCAGGAAAGAGTTACAGTTCTGGATCAAAGGCAGTCTGCTGGAAAACCAGGAAGAGCTGATGATGTAGGTCCAAAGGCAATCTGTTAGAAGATCCCCTTTGCTCAGGGGAGTGAGCTTTTTGTTCTATTCTAGCTTTCAATTGATTGGATGAAACAATCTGCTTTGCTCAAAGTCAGTGATTGAAATGTACATCTCATCCAAAAATGCCTTCACAGAAACATTCCAGAATATTGTTTTGCCAAATATCTGGGCACTGTGGCCCAGCCAACTTGACACACAAAATTATTACAGTGTATGTGTGTGCGTACTCTTGTCTTACTTTATACAAATATATCTTGCATGTAGAGCTCAATGTAGTAGCAAAATTCATAATAGTCATTAGTGGTATGGAAGAAAATCCCCTTAGGAGTGCAATGGCCTTCATTCTTAGTTGTCCTCAGAAAAAGAAGAATGGAACATTTTCTGTGTTCTTGGGACTACTTGAGCTATTACCTGCTGGAGTTGGAAGTAATTCTCCTTCACACTAGACAGAAGGATCAGGATAGATATACATACAATTGCCAAAGCCTCTGTAGAATGGAGTAGTAAGGATTAATACAGAGAATGTCTTTCCCAAAACAAAACTACAGCCCAATACGTCCCTTTCCATTTCCACTTTACAGCTTGAACAATGGAGCAGAAATTTCACTCCAACAAGTCTTTGGTGCACAATTTTTAGTAATTAAATTATAGTTAAGACCAATCTTCTATGTTCTTGATAACGGTCAAACCAGGTTTTATACCAAACTTCATAGTCAATGAAATAAAGCAGAATTGATAGACCTAAAAGAATAAATATCTTCAAATGGCCTTTGTCCTTACCACATACAGACAATTATTGAGCTAGAAAAGCTCTTCCATTAAAAAATGCTTATTAAGAGTGTAGAAGACCTATGAAAACTCATTCTGCAAATGCACATAAAATTTGAAAGTGTTACAGTAACACATTGTAAAACCACTTTAGAAAATACTACAGTTTTCTCAAAATTTATAATCAACTTGGAGATTATAAAAATATTTTATAATCTTGCATTGCTAAAAATAGTCTGCCTAAAGCAGGGCTTCTGTTTCTGGTACATTCCCAATGCAGTCCTCATGAGATCTGATGCATTAAGGCTCTGGATGCTTAGTAAAAACCATGAAGGGAAAATAAATAAAAAACGAAAAAAAAAAAAAAAACCATGAAGGATCATTGGTTCCTCAAATGAGCTTCTGACTAATTCCATCTTACGTAAGATACATTTTCCAATACCTGTAAGTGTGGTCAACACTGTTACCCCACACAATGACTTATGACTTCTGTTTTTCCAGTGAAGAATTCTAGTGTTAAGTATAGTCTTTGCATTCCAAAAACAACATGGGCTTTTCAATTAAAAAAAAAAAATGCCTGAAGTTTGTACTGCAATTTGACATATGTCAACATGTCTGAAAATTTTCCCACATTTTAACTCAGTAATACTGTTAAATACTGGTCTAAGAATATATCATGGGTTTCTTAAATTGCACATATGAGTGAAATCATACGGTATTTGTCTTTCTTTGATGGGCTTATTTCATTTAGCATAATACTCTCTAGCTCCATCCACATAGTTGCAAATGGCAAGATTTCATTCTTTTTTATGACTAATATTCCATTGTGTGTGTGTGCGTGCGTGTGTGTGTGTGTGTGTGTGTGTGTGTGTAATATATACAGCATATCTTCTTTATACATTCATCTGTCGATGGACATTTGGGCTCTTTCTATAACTTGGCTTTTGTTCACAAAACAATCATCGGGGGGGGGGGCGGGAAATGAAAACCAAGAAAAGGCCTTTAACTATAGAGAACAAACTAAGGGTTACCAGAGGGGAGGTGGGCATGGGTAGGGGTTATATAGGGGATGGGGATAAAGGAGGGCACTTGTGATGAGCACCGGTGTTGTATGTAAGTGTTGAAACACTAAATTGTATACCTGAAATGAATATTAACTGTATGCTAACTGGAATTTAAATAAAAACTTTCTTTTTAAGTTTACTTATTTATTTTGAGAAAGAGAGTGTGTGCATGCGCGTGCACAAGCGGGAGAGGGGCAAAGAGAGAGGAGAGAAAATCGCAAGCAGTCTCCACCTTGTCAGTGCTGAGCCCAACCGAGGGCTCCATGTCATGACCACGAGATCATGACCTGAGCTGAAATCAAGAGTTGGACGCTTGACCAACTGAGCCACCCAGTTGTCCCTTAAATAAAAACTTAAAAAATAATATAATGTGGGACTGAGGGAATTTTTATATATAATCATTCCAGCATTATTTATAAAGGTGTTTTTTTTCTTTTAGATGTGGATTTGTAATCAAAAGTTAAAGAAAATTTGGCTTATAACTGATCTGAGACAAAAGTAACTAACCAAAAATGGAGGAATAGTTAAAGGAATGATGTATCTATGAATACAACCATAAAAATTTATGTTCACAAAGACTTCATAATGGAATGTTAAATTACCTAAAAAAGGAATGGAAAATGCATTATACAGTAGTTGTATATAATTATGTAATTTAAATATTTAAAGCCTATTAATAAAAAATAGTCATGAGGGAAAACAGCAAAATAAATTCTGCATCAATTTTCACTTTTTTCTATTTCTAGATATTTTCCACATTGCATCCACTGTACACACATTGCTCTTAAAATGGAGGGAAAATATCATTTTATTAAGGGAGGTGGGGGAAGAAAGAGAGCAAGCCCAAGGTTTGGGTGGGGGGAAATTTGAATGAAGCTCAAGTATGCATCGGCCCCCACTCAAGGGCTCAAGTCTGTTGACAGAGAGGATGGCATTCAATATTCCCTGCCAAGTGTTATTCTCAAGTGGAATTTGTACTTGTCCTTTAAGTTCCCTCTGAGCTTGGTATCGAGAAATAATAACGAAAAAGAGGTGTTTTCCTATTGCTCTAACTCTCGTCAGCACGTGCTGTTGCTCTCCCTGAGTCAACCATCTCCAACACAGGTTTCTAATACCTGTAGCCTGTTTTGGAGCAAGGATACACATTTTAGCCAAAGAATTCAAACATGATTATCATTAGTGCTTATGCACTTCTTATGATATAATCCTGCAGGAGTCCTTTGTCAGGTGCTGGTTAAATATACACCCAGTGGCTGGGGAAAGACTCTTCCCTTGCATCTGGGGTAAACAAAAAGATAAAGATCACTCAGGGTTCTTTGTAAACCACAGGAACCAAACAACCAAAATTGATTGAAAAGTGAGTCCTTTACAGAAGAAAAGCTAATCACGCCTCCTGAAGGATAACAACCAGGATGGCCCTGAATTTTCCATCAGAACCTCTTGAACAATCCCTTTTTTTGAGAACTGCCATCTGAATGACTCAGCTTCCATGTCCAAATTTCAGTCATTTCACTCGTGATTACAATTCTTGGGGGGAAAATATGAAAGGGCTGCCCGAGACCATGTGCTGATTCCTTTAGCCAGAAGAAAACTCCACCAGGATCTCACATAATAGATGGGAGCATTTCCCAAAGGTAAGATGTATGTTGGGCCTTGCCCTAGATGGTCTAGTTTATATCTGTTTTGGGCAATAACTATAAATAGCTTCATTTTCACTCACCGAAGAGGCCAAGTTTGGATAATAAATTGCATGATCACCCTACACAAAGGAAAAGTAGGGCATTGTTACCAAAGAAGACGAAGCGATGCTGAACAGATGAAAATAGTTACCATTAGAATGAAACTATTAGAAAGAGCTGAAGCAAAGTGTTTGCTCCCAATCTCTCAGGTCGGAAGATAAGAATCAGAGTCAAAAGCCCTTATCAGTCTTTTGCTTCTGACTCCACCATAAAATTAACATTCTTATACTCATTGCCTATGTGTTGAATTATTATGACTTTAACCCAATAGTTCCATCTCCTTGTCTTCCTATGTCCTTGCAGCTAAATCCCTACATGTTCAAGTGTTCTATTTTACTGCTGCTTTTTTCGCTTAATTGGTGCCCTCCTGCTTTCCAACATGGAATGCTAACATCCATTCACCCAGCTGGAGGAGGGTCAGGGTGATACCAGATCCAATATTCCCCAAAGCATGTGTAGGATGGTTGCTGTATCCCTGCTGCTGACTAATAATAAGGAGTCAAAAAGCACCTTTTGATTCTGATTTCCTCCGAGAGGCTGTTCTACAAGCATGGGGTCAACTTAAAGGAAAAGGGTTTTTGTTTAATATTTTCTCCTTTCATTAGAGCACTTAAATTACTCTCTTGCAAACTCTGCTTGTTACCTAAATGTACCAGCACTTTTGTTACCTAATTAGCTTTCTTATCAGAATTTCAACCAAAAATAACAAGAAATGTAATAATGATAAGGTATTCTGCCCCCTCAAAAATAGATTTCTTTTCACGCTTTATCTCTTGGTGCCGTTCTGGCTTGTTTAATTAAAGTATCAGAAATTATTAGACTCAAATTATTTCTTGATCTAGTACTCAAATTCTCCTGAAAAACTGCTTCTTTTGCCTCAGTATTTAAACCTTTATCAGTGTGAGGCAGATGAGTTTCTACATGTATGCAACAGGATTCATGTCATACAATATAAGTTTGGAGGAAAAGCCTAATTAGCCTCTAAATAATTAGACAAACAAATCAGATTTGGCTACGCTGGTCTACCATGAACATTTAAATACTTGTGTCTCCTCTCCCATGCTCCCGGATCATCAAAATGAACAACATTAATGTGCAAAAAGAGTATGAAACTTCAGCGTGGAGTTGTGAAATTCAAAGCAAAGATCTTATTTATTTTTTCATTAGAGGGTTGGGAGTAAAAAAAATCACCAAGTTCAAAACACTAACAAAAGTTGTATTCAAGGAGGGTAGTCATGTCTGTTACAGACTTTGAAATAACGGATGAAGAAATATCCTTAAATCACCACACTGAGAAGGAAAAAACTATAAGACATATTGGTTATTTCTCTTCATCATACTCTGGGAAAAAAATTCGGGTTAGAATCTGTTTGTTTCTGGTGGAGCTGTGTGAGAGGTTCATTTTCTTTGAAGTCGTCTGCAATATGATCCCCTTTTGCACTGTCAAGCTTGGCTACCTCAATTACCAGGCAGCCATTTTGAACTTGTGTTTTATTGGAACTTCAATACTTACCCCTGTGTTTGTGGGATGGCTTGCTGATGTCCGTCTAAGAAGAAACAAACTGGTATATGTTTGCTTATGTCTACATTTTCTAGGTGAGTGTCCTCTTCTGACTGGATTGTTTTGCAACTTAATTGAATAGCTTTTTGGTAGAGTTTTCACTTTCTATTATCCTTATCTTGCTGTTAGCCTAAAATGTGATAAATGAAGAGTATTGTTTCAATTTATACTATTCTTTGTATTATTTGAGGGATGCTAGTAAACATCAGTGCGTATGTGTGAGTGTGGATGTGTGGATGCTTTGATACCTATATCGTTGCACTGATTATCTTTTATAATAATTACCTCTTTATGTGTCTGTCTTCTGTGCTTCAAATGCGCTCCTTTCCCCCTTCCTGCCCCAAGCCCAAATTCGTGACAAATTCTATGTGAAACCTGAAGTTCACTTGCTTCACAACTACAATGAAATGTGCTAAGAAGGGTTTTGAAGTTCACGTAGAATAATTGAGGATGTTTTCATCAAAAGGTGGTTTTTAATTAGCCATATAGTAATTAAGATTGCATATGTAGGCATGATTTCTATATTATGAACTATGGCTATATGCTAAACAAATGAATGAATTCAAGCACTACACTGTGCTTCTTTATATAGAGAAAAATAAATAATCTACACAAGTTTGGGAGTCAAGAGATTGTGAGAAATGTTGGGGAGATATCAAGATTGTTTGATACGGTATAGAGAATAAGTTGATGAACAGTCTGGAACTTGGGGCTGAAAAGTTATGTTGTTCTTCTGGACAACAGAGTCACTGAAAATATAATTAAAACAGTTGGGAAATGTTTTTCTTCAATAAAAAGGATAGACAACCACAGTGACAGGTTTTATACAGGGAGACCAGAACACCTCAGAGGACAGTCTAGGAGAAGTGTCAATCCAGGAGAGAACATGGAAAAAAAACATTAAAACTTGGCTACTAAATAAGAGAACAAATATTATGGAAAAACAAACATTAACTCCAAGTTTCTGAGCTGAGGAACTTAGGAAGGTAGTATGCAATTCACCATTACTGAGAAGTGTAGCAGAAATGCAGGTTTGGGGGAACAGGGGAGGAGATAAATGAGGAAGGTGTGGATATCAGGTATCCAACATATCACCCAATTTCCAGCAGGTGATCAATTACCTTCACCATTCATCCAATAGAGTGTGATTTAAACATAACTTCTTCACTGCTCCAGTTTTGTTAAATAAAAACAAAGCCACTGCATGGCAAATATTCAGTCAACATTCAACAAACATTCCTCAGTGACCACTTTGTGCCAGGCATTGTCCCAGGATCTGGGAATGCAACAGAGGAGGAATGCAGTCTCTTCTCTGTTGGAGTTGACTTTCCAAAGAAAGAGAAACGTAAACAAGCAAATGACATTATGCCAGGTGCTCAGTACTGTTATGATGAAAAATATGGCTCAGTAAGGGGACAGGGGAGACTAAACAGTGACATGGTTACTCTTCTGTATCTGGGAATGTTTTCTGATAAGGAGACATTTAGGCAAGCATCTGAATGGTTTCTCTTCTGAATTTGGTAAGAGACCACACCCATAGATTTTGGTAACTTCTTATTTAACATGGTAATTCCTATCAGTCTAAATTCTTGTGTAAGCCATCAGACTAGGACTGAAGTCCCAATTTTAGAATTTGACCAACAAAAGACCTACGTCAACTCCATAACCATTCATTTTCTTACTAAAAGCTATTTCCTTGGCCCCCACTCACAGCTGCCATCAAATTCCAACCAGTCACTGAGTATCAGAGGTTCTATCAAAAATGTGTCTTTTATTTCCAATGTTAAACCTTAGCTCAAAACTGCAGATTACTTTTTCTTGATCATTACAATGGCCTACTTACTGGTCTATCAGTATGACTCCAATCCATATACCTTTCTACTAACAACATTGACTTCCTCAGCCAATAAATCTATATATTGGCTGTATTATCTAAAAAAACAAAATCCAACTTAGTACAAAAGAACCTTTACAATCTGTCCCAAATTTACCTCTCCAGACTTTTGTGTCAATATGTGACCTCAACCATGCTGAACTTCTTGTCTACTACCCTTCTTTAAAAATTTTACATATGCTTTTTTGTATGTCTGAAATTTTCACCCTTCCTTTATGTTTCTGCCCCATATCCAAGACTTGAAAAATCCTGTCCTTCCTTCAAGACCCATGTGGTTCACTTCTCTGTGCTCACCCATACTCTAATCAAACCTCTATAATTTCATTTAGCACATTATAATATAATTTCCACCTGTATGTCTGTCTTCTCTGATGGACTCATTAGCTTCTGGAGAGGAAATCCAGTGGGGCCCCACGACCTAGCAGAGGAGATAGCACATCTTGGTGTTTTACAAAGACCTGTGAAGTATGTGTGCTGATTATGTAGTGCACAATAGCACACATCAAAGAGGAGACTTTCTATCATACGTGTAATAGACCTGTGTTTTTATTACATCAATTTTACCACAGATAAAAATAAAGTTTTGGGGCGCCTGGGTGGCGCAGTCGGTTAAGCGTCCGACTTCAGCCAGGTCACGATCTCGCGGTCCGTGAGTTCGAGCCCCGCGTCAGGCTCTGGGCTGATGGCTCAGAGCCTGGAGCCTGTTTCCGATTCTGTGTCTCCCTCTCTCTCTGCCCCTCCCCCGTTCATGCTCTGTCTCTCTCTGTCCCAAAAATAAATAAAAACGTTGAAAAAAAAAATTTAAAAATAAAGTTTTGATCCAATGAAATCAACATATTACATTTTCTCAAAAGATGGAAGCAAAGCATCTTTCTAATGTACACAAAGGTAAAAGTGTTTTGTCTTTAGGGACGCCTGGGTGGCTCAGTTGGCTAAGCATCCAACTCTTGATTTCAGTTCAGGCGATGATTTCATGCTTTGTGAGCTTGAGCCCCGGGTCAGGCTCTGCACTGACAGCATAGGATTCTCTCTCTCCTTTTTCTCTGCCCCTCCCCTGCTTGTGAGTGCTCTCTCTCTCTCTCTCTCTCTCAAAATAAGTAAACAAATGTATATTTTTAAAAGTGTTTGTCTTTAAATATATGGTTGCTGCAAGAAGTAACTTCTCTGCCCATCCCCTTTGGGTGCCCTTAGCCTAGCCAGGCCTCACATCACCCTTCCAGAGACAAGTGGACTGAGTGGCAGAGAAAAAGCAGTTGGTATCACATCTGGCCAAACTTGACAGGAAACAGCTCAACCTCAGTAATCTAAAGGGCCCACTCTCATGATAAATCAATTTGTTACCAAGCAGCTATTGAGTGCATATATTCTTCACATTATAAAAGCCATTGTAAGAGGGAGACAAAATATTAGACCTAAGTTTTGCCTTTAGGAGCTTATAGTCTAATTGAAAAAATTAACCACACAAAACCACCATGTAAAAATTTATACCAAAAATACGAAAGCCAAATTAATCTAAAAAATGGAAGACGAAAGTAACAGGGAGAAGCATTTTTCACTAATCAAATTGATAAGTAAATAAATAAATAAATAAGATGATTTGACCACTTGATGGGAATTACAAAAAGAGGCAGATAACATCATGGTTACTCTGTAACATTGGGCAAGTCACTTAACCTCACTAAATCTGATCTATTTTTTTTGGAAAATTGGAATAAGAGAAAATCTACCTCTGACATCACAAAGCTTTTCCAGGATGAAACAATATAATACATATAATTGCTTTGCAGAATTTAAAGAGCTTAGCAAAAGTATGAAATTTCTATCAAACAAGGAAAGTGCTCAAGTGTGGTCCCTGTGAGATGGAAGTGAGAAGGCTTGACTGGCCCCCAGCCCTGTCACTTCCTGTCTTTCCCTCCTCTAGGCTTGCACTGCTTCACCCACCTCACCTTCTTACCTCTGTGTGTGCTGAGATGGCTCTGCCCAGCTGCCTAAGTGAGAGAAATCAAAGGGCATTAAAAGGAGAAAGAGAGTAGAAAAGGAAAAGAGACTCTGTTCTTCTTACAATTCTGATAATGTTCTCCTTAAAACATTTTCTTTAGCAGGCTTTTGACATGTCTGAGATCTTTGAGTTTTCTATCACTCTAGTGACCGAGAACAAATAACCCTTACTAACAGTGGTTGGCTCTGGGGCATGAGATTACAGCCATCTCTAGCTTCTCATATGACATATTTCCAAATTCTGTTAAAATGGACATGATTTGCTTATACATCTGAGAGAAAAGATACGTCAAATTTGAGAGGGGAAAGAACTAGGCCTCTGGATTCATTAAAAGACATATTGAAGGGAGTTTTCACATTTAGAAAAAAATCATGCTATCTCCAGAATCGCAGTGACTAACAAATATTTTGATAAGACAATCACACAATGATGCTACTTTCAGAGTTAAAGCCTTATTTATAACATGGTCTGGTGATTCAGTTGGTCTGTGCCATATTTATTCTCCTTTTTTCTCTCTCTACAGGCACTGTTTTATTATCTGTGGTTGCTTTTCCCTTGGAAGATTTCTATATAGGCACACACCATATGATTAACAATATACCAACAAAGGAGCAGAACAGGCTGTTTTACATGGCACTATTGTTCATCTGCCTTGGCACAGGAGGAATGCGAGCCATCATTTGTCCACCGGATGCTTATAGCCTTCAGGACTATGGATCCCAGAAACAAATGTCTTTTTTTAACTGGTAAGTAGCACTGGCTAGAAGAGAAACAAGGTTTATGATGTTCCTCTCCCTCCTGGGATTTCTCATTGTTTGCTCTCTGGTACCCTGTTGATGGTAGTAATTCAGTTTTTGTCATTGACTGGGTTGGGTAAGTGAGGACGTGACAATGCCTGTGACAATGATTCAGCCAGGAACTGTGGGAGCCTATGAGTCAGGTACAGACCACCACAGCTTACCAGCACCTTCCTGAAATGCAATGATAAATTAATCTTCCAAATAAACAAGTGGCTTATCATATTAAATACAAGGTGGCTTTGGAGCCAAACAGGCCTGGGTAGAAGTCTCAACTCTACTTAACACAAGCTATCTGACCTTGGTCAAGTCATTTATTCTTTATAAGTTTCAGTTTAATCATTTATGGAGGGTTATAATGATACCTCTTCTTGGGTTTTATTAGAGGTAATAATGTGTGCATTGTGGGCAGAGAACCTGGCACATCGTAGGTGGTCAATAAATAGTAGCTGTTGTTAGTTATGTCTACACTGTAGCAGACTAATGTGGCAGAGGTTATAAATGCACAGGTTAGTGCAGAGAAGATAAAAAGTATTTTACAATTTGTTGAATTGCAGTTTACAATTTTTGTATTTTATAAATTGTAAATTTTTTAAATGTGTTGAACACAATTTGAATACAATTTGTTGAATTATATTTTACAACTTGTTGAAACATCAACCAGTACCTCTGTCTTGCATCCACTTCACCCCTAACACCTAAAAGAGTTTGGATTCCATGAAAATCTAACTACTTTCTGTAAATCTTTTTCTCTTTCAGTGAGTTCTTACACAGCTTTATATGGTTTTAGAATCAATTTTTGTTATCGAATACAGATTCAAAAAAATAAAATTTGGATCTTAAAGTAGAGCATTTCAGCGTTTACTAGCAAATTTTGTTGTTATTATTACTCATCAGTGGAATATCAAGTAGATCTGAGATACATTCTTTTGTTCCCCTGTTTCTGTGAAGTGATTTGCCAACATTTTTTCTAAATATTCTGTCTTTCCATCAATGTTAGCAAGGGGAAAAAGCAATGTACAGACAGAATCAGACAAAACATTTAAAGAAAATTCATATTAAAATCATTAAATGAAAAAATTTAAATCAATAATCTAGGTATATATAACCATGTAACTATCCAAGGCAGTTTCTTCCTTCCTTCCTCCCTCTCTTTTTCTTTCTCTCTTTCTCCTCCCTCCTTTCCTCCTTCCCTCCCTCTTTCTTTCTTTCTTTCTTTCTTTCTTTCTTTCTTTCTTCCCAGTTATATTAATATTACAAAGCACTCAGGCCTGTTTTGGATTCAGTCCAAACGTCAGAAAAAAATGCAGTTTTACCAAGGGTGGAAGGGACTCTTTACTTCCTTATAGCAAATTCTGCCTCCTTGACCTGCCCAAAGGAGAAAGAAAAATCCTTCTTTTTTATTCTATTCGGAGGTTTTAATCCTTAATTAGCAACATCATTTTGATTAAATAAGACTCTGGAGGATTAAGACTGGAGAGCAATCAGTTGTTCTGAAAGATAGCTCTGGAGAATTTATTGTACTGTGGTCTTAGTCATTCAGAGTTGTGTTTAATCAAAGTGACATTTCTCAGTGTTGATTACAAAGGAGACATTATATGAATGAAATATTTCCTTTGGGAAAGGGGGGGGACTCCCAATGGGTTTGTACTTTAGGTCTTTAAAAGGGGGATGGGGAGCAGGGTGAAAATGAATTTCTGCTGCCGGGAGGAGCAAGGCCAAATTTAGGATGAACACATTTCAATTTGGCTTCTTATTATTTCCTAATTTCACTAAAATCTCTAATAGAAAGAATCATGCAGAATCTTTAAAAACTAAAGTAAAGCACCTAGAAATGTGCATGAGGAATCAAGGTGTTACTCTTTCATGTTATAAAGGACCCCCCTGGAAGGTAAGCTTCTTGAAGGCTGAATCTGGTTGTTTCAGTTTTTTGATTTTTGTTTTTTTGGTTTTAAGTTCCTAAAACCAAGCTACGGGAAAACTATGAGCAACTGCTTTTTGTAATTTATAGAAAAGAATGTTAACTCTATTGCTGTATATACTGCGGGGGCTGGTGGCAAGATGGACAGGGATCCAACTGGGCAGCCAGCAAACTGATGGGATCCTGGCTCTGTCAGAGGAGTTTTATGCTTTTCAGCGGGTCCCTTAACCTCTCAGAGCACCGGTCCCTCATCCACAAAATGGGGTTGCCTTGGAGGGCTGTTTTATAGCTTATTTGATATAAAGTACCCTAGCACATCACAGGTATTCAAATCAGGGTAGCTGTTACTATAATTAAATGACGAGTAAGTCCTCAGCTAAAATCGTTGTCTAAATTCTGGGTAAGAGGGAACCTGTTTAAGAGGAGGCCATCTTTAAATGGGCAGCACATTAATTTAAAATCTATTTTTCCAAGTCAAAAGTGTGTCGAGAAATTACAAGCTTGGTTAATATAATGAATTTCAGTAGTATCTTTAAAAACCAGCATACCACTTGAATCTGTAACCACTTGAAGGCTGCATCCAGTTCTATTTTCAGCACAGATGTCAGATGTTCCTAGTTACAGGACCTTTAATGAGACGTGTCATTGCATCTATACCACCTAAAGCTTCCCAATGATCATGTTAAATAGTATAGACTGGAAGTCTCGAGCACTGAAAGCCCCACTTCCGAGTGGAGCTGCCAAGTGTAGGTGAGAAAACCACTCCCAGCCAACATCACCATCTGGTACTGGATCTTCCTCAACTATGTACCTTATTGAAAGAATATAGCTAAACTCCCTGAAATCAAGAGGCATACTAATCTGCCAACATTCTTGTGCTGTTATCTAGATTAGAACCTGGCTCTTCCAGCATTTTCCAAAATCTGAGGTGTGCAATTAAGAGTTACCACACTGGAGATCGTCTAGGTAAATACACCTGTGCAGAATCTTTTCTGGAAGCAAAAAGAAAGGTGGATAATTAAGTCTGTCTATAACCATAATTTTAAATTCTACTGCAATTAACTTCAAATCTTGCTTCCACATTTCTCTAGTTACTTCACCTGATAATTTGCATCCTATCTGCATATCATAGTCTGTTGCTAACCAGTTACCAGAGTGAATTATACATGATTTGAAAGTCCAAATAGAATATTGGTGGAGTTCTTCAAAAAGTCTAGAGACTGACTTATTCCATCCCAGAAATTTTGAATATCTAGTACTCAAATTGATTCTATATAATATTTGTTTCCCACTAAAATATTCTGATGTTAATACTTACTTGAATTTAATAACTTTTATCTCAGGGAAACACCAGAGGTAAAAATTTGTTATCCCACAGAATGTTTTTTCGGAAGCTGTTTAATATTTACTTGAGTGTTGTTTGAAAGCGGCGATTCTCAATCCTAGATGTACATAAAAGTCACCTGAGGAATCTTAAAAATACTGATTCCTGGGGCGCCTGGGTGGCTCAATTGGTTAAGTCTCTGACGTTAGCCTAGGTCATGATCTCACCGTTACCAGTTTGAGCCCCACATTGGGTTCTGTGCTATCAGCTCAGAGCCTGGAGTCTGTGTCTCCCTCTCTCTCTGCCCCTCTCCCACTCATACTCTGTCTCTCTCTCTCTCTCTCTCAAAAATAAACTTAAAAAAAAAAATAAATACTGATTCCTGGGCCTTGACATCAAAGGTTCCAAATATATTGGTTTGAGGTGAGACTGAGAGACCAGAATTTTTTTTTTTTTTAAGCTGCCTAAGTAGTCAGGTTTAAAAACAACTGCTCTCAAGCAATTGCCTACTTTTAAGAATCACTTAAGGGCTTTATTTAAAAATGTTTTTCAGACCCCACCCACAACCACTTAGATCAGAATTTCCTGAAAGCATCGCTAGGGAATGTACACATTTATCAAGTGCTTCGGAATTGTGAAAACAATTCCAGAAGTTTGAGGGAAAGGAATTCCAATGTGGTCTAGGGATACCTTGCAAAGATATGAAACTAAACATTGAGCACACACACTGGATGCCACGCGGCTTTGGAAAGTTTTGATGATTCATAGCAATTTTTCACCACACCTAAAAAATCTATCTGAGTGAGAAAATCTACATGATCCTTGAGAAGAGACACAAAATATGAATCTACTGAATTCTGCAGTAGTAAAATTATAATTTATGAAGTACATTTCAGCCATCAAAATCAAAGCAGTTTGTGGAATAACTGTATTAATATTCAAAATATCATGTGAGTTACATACTGAGAAATAGCCTGTAAATAGCTTTAAGAGAATCACTGGGTGCCTGGATGGCTCAGTTGGTTAGGCATCCAGCTTTGGATCAAGTCATGATCTCACAGTTCTCCTGTGTTTGAGCCCTGCATCAGGCTTCACGCTGACGGAGTGGAGCCTGCTTGGGATTCTCTCTCTCTCTCTCTCTCTCTCTCTCTCTGACCCTTCCCTGCACACTTGCATGCTCTCTCTCTCAAAATAAATAAATAAAGTTTTTAAAAAATACACAAAAGAAATCTTCCAAACTTCTATTTGCACGGGTCCTACTCAAGTTTAACAAATGCTACCCACCTACTCTTATAATAGGCACCGCCTTTAACTTTGCCAAAGTTGTAAGCTTTCAGGAAATACACCCAGAATTCCTCTCCAACATACAATTGTGGAAACCAAAGAATATTGAGGAAAAGAAAGACAAATTTCTTACATGACTTACTGCTCCTGCTTTTTCTTAAAGCCTGAGTGGTCGCATTTAAAATTAGTAGGTACATGACTAGGGACTTATTTCCATCAGTAAATATGCAATAGTCTAAAGTTCTTAAGGAAATAAGAAAATGATACACAGGAGCAACTGTGAATGAGAGTAAGTTAAAAGAAGGAGAGGCAGGGAGAGAAAGAGTGAAATATTCTCCTAAATTTCTTATTTAAAAATATACCTTTTACTTTAATCATACTATCTCTTCACCAAAATCAATATCTTCCTTTATTAAATTTCCTCTTCTTTAACTGCAGCGTTGAAAAAAAAGTATGGATAAACAGTAAGACCTGTAAAAATTCCATTTGATCCTTCTTTCCCCAAATTCATGGCTACCAGAGTGTTCTCTGAAGTACGTCAATGGGCCAATGTTTCTACTAAAAGAAGCAACCTTTGACAACAGCCATCCACCAGGGTTTCAGCGCCCAAGTGTTTCCTTGACGCTTTCGAACAGTTCAATTCTATCCCATTGAAGAGCCACCAATCCCCTGGTGAATTATCTCAATATTGTTCAGCACAGAATAAAATGTTCTCCCTGAACTCCGTAAATTGTCCACTACCACCATGAACACCTGAAAGCTTTCCTCCCCTCTTCGTATATTCTCAGGTTAAGAAAAAACATTTCAAACCATTTCCCCTAAAATCACTTACAATAACTCTGAAGTAGGTGAAACTTGGTCCGTCTAAGACATGACAAAACATTCGAGCGACTCTAATAATGATTACTAAATAAGGTAAGGCAAATATTTAAAAGAAATAATCTCAAAAGGATTGCTGAGGTTTTAGCAACAAGTTTTTCCCCCCTTATTTGTATTCAATACCATAGGATCATGAAGACAAAAAAAAAATCAGATTTCTATGTACTCCCCATTATTTGCAGTTCCCAGTCTGTATTTAAAAGTAGACTAAAGAAACATATTTTTACTGCTGCTTTCAATTTTCCTTAATCACTGGTATTTATTTTGCTTTAGTGCTTTGCTCTCTGACTTTCTGTGTGAGAGGTGCTTTATATACTCAATTTGCTAGTGAGCTATGAGATGAAAGGAGTCTTAATGGTGAGTTTGAAGATGGTAGATTTTTATTTCTCTTATTTTTTTTACAGTTGATACATATACAATTTCCCCCTTAATTATCTATGGCTTATCCTGTCCATGGATCAATAAAGACATATATAAAACATGCCTGTACTAGGTAATTCTTTCAGAAAATTACACAATCAAATAGGTCGGATGGCATCTGTTAAAATACATGGAGTACTTTATGTGAAATCTCTTCCTATGCCTAGATATTCAGCACTATAATTCTTTTGTTTCTAACTACCTTTCACGAGATTTAAGTCTTGGAATAATTGTAATTTTCTTTGACCTTCTTTAGAGTAATTTCGTTTACATCACCATGTGGTGTTTAGAAGAGCCACACGATGTCTTCTTGGATTTTCTCAGCAACATTTAACATTTAAAAAAGGGGGGGGGGTTCCTAAAGATTGAAAGAAATATAACACTGCTTGCAGCTCCAGCTTCTCTCGGTTGCTGACAGCCACAGCTCAAGTGTGCAGCATGAAAGGATGACCGGAGACTGAGCCTAGGGACTCTCCCCAGTTGTCCTACAAAACTCTGTGTGTCTCACCTGCATCGTGACAAGTTTCTATTAGTGGACGATAGTGAACCAGTTTCCTCAGCATGGCCATGTTTCATGTTCGGTTACTTTCCCAGGTCAATTATTCAGTTTATTGTTCTACGTTGTTGTTTGATCAGTTGATTTTTTTATGACATGCTGTGTTACTCATCAAATACTTATTTACTAGTCTTTTATTGTGGGCCCAGAGCTGTGTGGCCCCCTTGGCATTACCTATAGCAAGTATCCAGTATCCAGTCTTCTCTCTCTCCTCCTCCTTTAGATTAGTTCTAACATTTTCCTTTCTCCTCAGACCTTTAATATCCCTTTCCCGTAGCCAGTCCTGCCTGGTGACTCTCTTTTCACTTAGAGGGGATAAAAAGGAAGTAGAGGAGAGGCGAGGGAAGAGCGGGGGGAGGGGAGGAAAACAGGAGGGAGACAGGGAGGGAGGGAAAAGGAAGGAAGAGTGGATCAATTAGAACAAGTAGAGGAAATGCCAAAGGATGACCCATAGTGGTCATACTCTTGACAGACCCATCCCCCAGAGTTTGGGCACAACCTGTGACCTGACTCCACCCAACAGAATATGGCAGAGATGACAGGGTATAAATCCTTGATTATGTTGCTATATGGCAAAAGTGAAGGGATTGTGTGGTGTAATTAAAGTTTCTAATCATTTGATTTTAAATTAATCAAAGAAGAGATTATCCCGGAATCCTGCATAGGCCTGATCTAATCAGGGAGGCCCTTTAAATCTTAATGATAATGTTAAGTGTTCTAAAACTTGTATCTATTAGTGTTTGCCCAATTGAAACATTTACCCAAACTCATAAAACTATATATTTAAACAGGTATTTTACTGTATTTAATTCTACCTCAGTAAATGTTTTAATTTAATGTTAAGACCCCCCCTCTTCAATGTGATTCTAACAATGTATTCTAATAATTCATTAGACCCAATGGAAGGTTGACAGGCAGAGATTAACTAGCAAACCAGACTGCTAGTTTAGGTACTTATTTGTAATACTATTCATTGGGAAGAAATACCAAAACTTTTATTCAAATGACAGTCGTGTCTTTGGTTTAATGCATTGTCCAGATATAACCTGAGTTTGCCCATACTTTGAAAAGTGGAATAAATAGGAAGATTCAACTCTTTAACCATGCAGCCTTTTCCGGATTCATTAGGCATATTCAGTGAAGTGTTGTGTATGGCTTCTCTAACACCACAACACATAGATGAGCGGTTGCTGTAGAGACTATATGGCCTGCAAAGCCTAAAATATTTACTATGAGGCCCTTTGTAGAAAAAGTTTGTCAACTTCTACTTTAGATAAGAGAACACATTCTTTCCACATGTAATCTCAAAAGGAATGAAACACAGATGACAAAATTGGTTAAGACTCCATAGCTGATATGTATACACTTACTAAGAAATCTAATAAACAATATTTGAAAATTCTAGTTCAGGGGCGCCTGGGTGGCTCAGTCGGTTAAGCGTCCGACTTCGACTCAGGTCATGATCTCACGGCTCGTGAGTTTGAGCCCCGCGTCGGGCTCTCTGCTGACAGCTCAGAGCCTGGAGCCTGTTTCCGATTCTGTGTCTCCCTCTCATTCTCTGACCCTCCCCCGTTCATCCTCTGTCTCTCTCTGTCTCAAAACTAAATAAACGTTAAAAAAAATTCAAAAAAAAAAAAAAGAAAATTCTAGTTTAGCCAACATGCCACAATTTTATAGCTTAAATGTATATACAAGCGGGAGGAGTGAAGATGGCAGAACAGCATGGAAGTTTTTTGTGTGTTTCGCATCCATGAAATACAGCCAGACCAACACTAAACCATCCTACACACTTAGAAAACTGACTGGAGGATTAACACAACGATCTGCACAACCTGAACCACAGAATTCAGTAGGTACACGGCATGGAGAAGTGAACATGGGGAGGGAGAGGCGCAGGAAGGGAGGTGCTTTTGCCAGTGGAGACAGGACGGAGACTGGGGGGGTGGCGAGAATACAGGAAAAGCACCCCTCCCCAAAGCAGCTGGAGAGAAAGTAGAAAATTGGAAACAACTGCAGGGACTAAACTAAAAAAAGGAGAAAGGAGAAGGTTTAAACTCCATTAAGACTGTAAACAAGGGGAGTGCAGAGTCTGCAACTCCGCAGCTCCATACGTGGTGGTGCTCTGGTGGGAAGGGAGAATCACCAGGAACAGAGTGGGACCCAGGAGGATCTCGGGCCACATGGGGAAGAATGGTTCACTGCTGGAAGGACATTTGGTAGAGACTGTTGAAGCCACCTGGTCCCAGCAGACCCCAGAAGGCAGCCACATTCTCTGGTGCTGGAACAATGTCATTAAGGGTGAAGCCTGGTGCCAGATTTGTGTTGTGATCTTCCATAATCCCTGAAAAGCTGCTGCTCCAGCATCTCATGAACATTTTTGGGGGCAGGCTGGCACCTGGCTGCAGTCTCGGGGCACTGGCAGCAGCAGGGTCCAGCAAGCATTCCAGGGTGCAGCCGACACTTGGCCATTGCTCATTTGGCCATTGCTCAGTAAGACCCTCCACAGGGGGCAGAACGGGTCAAAGCTGCAGTCCTTCAGAAGTAAGGGGCTTGGGAAAGCAGCCACATATGAGACAAAACTCTGGAGAGAGGTACTGCCTGGGGCCTGGTCACAGAGAGTGAAAAAGCAGGGAGTGGACGAAAGCTGAAGACAGATGACAGGTGCGTGATTGCTGATCTGGGAGAACAGACTGGGTAGCTGGGTGGCACCATTTTCACCCCTCTGGCACATGTGCATACACACCTACAGGCACTTCAATAATCCACCTCAGTAGGCTAGCAGCGCCATCTAGTGGAAAGCAGAGCCATTACACTGAGCCCCGCCCAACTGGGCCAACCTTGCTCTTCAAGAACACAAGTCTCACCATCTACTTAGTATATGGACTATCAAGCGATACCTAGACTGACTTTTAGGGGAAAAATAAGTAATTTCAGTCCTACTTCAATCTGTTAGCAGGTCCATCTATTCAATTTTCTTTCTTTTTTTTTTCTCTTTTACACTTCTTTTTCTTAAAAACAGAAAGAGAAAAAATTCATTTTTATTTTCAATTTTTATTAAAGATATTTTTCTTTAATTTTCATTACTATATTTTTTACTTTTGTATAAATTTTTTTAATTCTACTTTAAATCCATCATTTTAGGGGCGCCTGGGTGGCGCAGTCGGTTGGGCGTCCGACTTCAGCCAGGTCACGATCTCGCGGTCCGTGAGTTCGAGCCCCGCGTCGGGCTCTGGGCTGATGGCTCAGAGCCTGGAGCCTGTTTCCGATTCTGTGTCTCCCTCTCTCTCTGCCCCTCCCCCGTTCATGCTCTGTCTCTCTCTGTCCCAAAAATAAAAATAAAAACGTTGAAAAAAAAATTAAAAAAAAAAAAAATAAATCCATCATTTTATTTTAGTCTACTTCACTTATTCACCTTTTCAAATTTTCAAATAATCGCCTTTTTTTCTTTTTCTTTTTTCTTTTTCTTTTCTTTTCTTTTCTTTTTCTTGAATGCAGAAAGAGAAAAACTTCATTTTTACCTTCAATTTCTATTAAAAATACTTTTTAATTTTTTACTATATTTTTTGCTTTTATGTAAATTTTTTTAAAATTCTATTTTACTTCCATCATTTTATTTTGGTCTACTACAGTGTATTCACTTTTTCAAATTTTCAAATGATTTCTTTTTTTCCTTTTTTTTTCTTTTTTCTTTTTTCTCTTTTTTCTTTTCTTTTCTTAAATAAATATAGAAAAAGAAAAATTTATTTTTATGTTTAATTTTTGATAAAAATATGTTTCTTTAATTTTTTTCTATGTATTCTCTACTTCTGTGTATACTTTTTAAAATGCTATTTTACCTCCATTCTCTCATTTTAGTCTACTTCAGTGTATTCATTTTTTCAAATTCTCAAATGGTTTCCTTTTTTTTTTCTCTTTCTTCCCCCCGCCCCACTTTTTTTCTCTAATCTGTCAAACCACTTTCAACACCCAGACAAAAAAACACCTAAGATCTAGCATCATTTATTCGATTTGTGTGTGTGTGTTTAATTACTTAATTTTAATATTTTTTAATTTTAATTTTTTAATTTTAATTTTTCTACCTCATTAATTCCTTTTCTCCCTTCAAAATGACAAAATGAAGGAATTCACTCCAAAAGAAAGAGCACAAAGAAACGACAGCCAGGGACTTAACCAACACAGATATAAACAAGATGTCTGAACCAGAATTTAGAATCACGATAATAAGAATACTAGCTGGAGTTGAAAATAGTTCAGAAACCATTTCTGCAGAGATAAAAGAAGTAAAAAATAGTATGAATGAAATTAAAAATGCTATAACTAAGCTGTAATTACGGATGGATGCCGCAGCGTCAAGGATGGATGAGGCAGAACAGAGAATCAGTGATATAGAAGACAAACTTATGGAGAATAACAAAACAGAAAAAAAGAGGGAGATTAAGGCAAAAGAGCAAGATTTAAGAATTAGAGAAATCAGTGACTCATTAAAAGGGAACAACATCAGAATCATAGGGGTCCCAGAAGAGGAAAAGACAGAAATAGGGGTAGAAGGGTTATGTGAGCAAATCATAGCGGAAAAGTTTCCTAACCTGGGGAAAGACACAGATATCAAAATCCAGGAAGCACAGAGGACCCCGATTAGATTCAAAAAAACAGACCATCAACAAGGCATATCATAGTCAAATTCACAAAATATTAAGGCAAGGAGAGAATCATGAAAGCAGCAAGGAAAAAAAAGTCCCTAACCTACAAGGGAAGACAGATCAGGTTTGCAGCAGACCTATGCACAGAAAATTGGCTGGCCAGAAAGGAGTGGCAGGATATATTCAATGTGCTGAATGAGAAAAATATGCAGCCGAGAATTCTTTATCCAGCAAGGCTGTCATTCAAAATATGAACGAGAGATAAAAGTTTCCCAAACAAAAATTAAAGGAGTTTGTGATCACTAAACCAGCCCTGCAAGAAATTTTAAGGGGGACTCAATGAGGGGAGAAAAGATGAAAAAAAATTTATATATATATTTATATAAATATATATATTATAGTATATATTATATATATTATATTACATATAAATATATATTTAATATATAATATATATTATAATATATATTATATATATATTATATATATATATATAATATATATATAATATATATATCTCAAAAGCAACAAAGATCAGAAAGGACCAGAGAACACCATCAGAAACTCCAACTCTATAAGCATCATAATGGCAATAAATTCATATCTTTCAGTATTCACTCTAAATGTCAACAGACTCAATGCTCCAATCAAAACACATAGGGTAATAGAATGGATAAGAAAACAAGATCCATCTATATGCTGTTTACAAGAGACCCACATTAGACCTAAAGACACCTACAGATTGAAAATAAGGGGATGGAGAGAACCATCTATCATGCTAATGGCCAGAAAAGAAAGCTGGAGTAGCCATACTTATATCAGACAATCTAGACTTTAAAATAAAAACCATATTAAGAGATGCAGAAAGGCATTATATCATAATTGAGGAGTCTATCCACCAAGAAGACCTAACAATTGTAGACATTTATGTGCCAAATGTGAAAGCACCCAAATTTATAAATCAATTAATCACAAACATAAAGAAACTCATTGATAATAATACCATAATAGTAGGAGACTTCAACACCCCACTCACGGCAATGGACAGATCATAATCAAAAAATCTATATTCAGAACATTTCATCCTAAAGCAGCAGAATATACATTCTTCTCCAGTGCACATGGAACGTTCTCCAGAATAGACCATATACTGGGACACAAATCAGCCCTAAGTAAGTACAAAAAGATCGAGATCATACCGTGCATATTTTCAGACCGTAATGCTATGAAACTCGAAATCAACCACAAGAAAAAATTTAGAAAGGTAACAAATACTTGCAGACTGAAGAACATCCTACTAAAGAATGAATGGACTAAACAAGCAGTTAAAGAGGAAGTTAAAAAGCATATGGAAGCCAATGAAAATGATAACACCACAACCCAAAACCTCTGGGATGCAGCAAAGGCAGTCATAAAAGGAAAGTATATAGCAATCCAGGACTTCCTAAAGAAGGAAGAAAGATTTCAGATACACAACCTAACCTTATACCTTAAGGAGCTGGCATAAAAAGAACAGCAAATTAAACCCCAAGCCAGCAGAAGACAGGAAATAATAAAGATTAGAGCAGAAATTAATGCTATCAAAACCAAAACCAAAAACAAAAACAGTAGAACAGATCAATGAAACCAGAAGCTTGTTCTTTGAAAGAATTAACAAAATTGATAAAGCACTAGCCAGTCTGATCAAAAAGAAAAAGGAAAGGACCCAAATAAATAAATTCAAGAATGAAAGAGGAGAGATCACAAACAACACAGCAGAAATAAAAACAATAACAACAGAATATTATGACCAATTATATGCCAATGAAATGGGAAATCTGGAAGAAATGGACAAGTTCCTAGAGACATATACACTACCAACACTGAAACAGGAAGAAATAGAAAATTTGAACAGACCCGTAACCAGTAAGGAAATCGAATTAGTAATCAAAAATCTGCCAAAAAACAAGAGTCCAGGGCCAGACGGCTTTCCAGGGGAATTCTACCAAACATTTAAGGAAGAGTTAACACCTATTCTCTTGAAGCTACTCCAAAAAATAGAAACGGAAGGAAAACTTCCAAACTCTTTCTATGAAGCCAGCATTACATTGATTCCAAAACCAGACAGAGACCCCACTAAAAAGGAAAACTATAGACCAATTTCCCTGATGAACATGGATGCAAAAATCCTTAACAAGATATTAGCCAACCGGCTCCAACAATAAATGTATTGTTGGAGAAAGAAAATTATTCACCACGATCAAGTGGGATTTATACCTGGGATGCAGGGCTGGTTCAATATCCACAAAACAATTAACGTGATTCATCACATCGATAAAAGAAAGGACAAGAACCATATGATCCTCTCAATAGATGCAGAGAAAACATTTGACAAAATACCACATCCTTTCTTGAAAAAACCCTCAAGAAGTAGGGATAGAAGGAGCATACCTCGAGATCATAAAAGCCATATATGAATGACTCAACGCTAATATCATCCTCAATGGGAAAAAACTGAGACCTTTCCCCCTATGGTCAGGAACAAGACAGGGATGTCCACTCTCACCACTGTTATTCAACATAGTATTGGAAGTCTTAGCCTCTGCAATCAGACAACACAAAGAAATAAAAGGCATCCAAATCGGCTGGAGGAGGTCAAGCTTTCACTCTTCACAGATGACATGATAGTCTATATGGAAAACCCAAAAGATTCCACCAAAAAACTGCTAGAATTGATTCATGAATTCAGCAAAATTGTAGGATATAAAATCAACACACAGAAATCCATTGCATTCCTATACACCAACAATGAAGCAACAGAAAGAGAAACCAAGCAATTGATCCCATTTACAGTTGCACAAAAAAACATAAAATACCTAGGAATAAATTGAACCAAAGAGGTAAAAAATCTATACACTGAAAACTATAGAAAGCTTATGAAAGAAATTGAAGAAGACACACACACAAAAAAAAAAAAAAAATGAAAAAAGATTCCATGCTCCTGGTTAGGAAGAACAAATATTGTTAAAATGTCGATATTACCCAAAGCAATCTACATATTCAATGTAATCCCTATCAAACTAACACCAGCATTCTTCACAGAGCTAGAACAAATAATCCTAAAATCTGTATGAAACCAGAAAAGACCCCAAATAGCCAAAGCAATCTTGAAAAAGAAAACCAAAGCAGGAGGCATCACAATCTCAGACTTCAAGCTATACTACAAAGCTATAATCATCAAGACAGTACGGTACTGCCACAAGAACAGACACTCAGATTAATGGAACAGAATAGAGAACACACAAATGGACCCACAAACATATGGCCAACTAATCTTTGACATAGCAGGAACGAATATTCAATGGAATAAAGACAGTCTCTTCAGTAAGTGGTGCTGGGAAAACTGGACAGCGACATGCAGAAGAATGAACCTGGACCACTTTCTTACACCATACACAAAAATAAACTCAAAATGAATGAAAGACCTCAATGTAAGACAGGAAGCCATCAAAATCCTCGAGGAGACAGCAGGCAAAACCTCTTGGATCTTGGCCTCAGCAACTTCTTACTCAACATGTTTCCAGAGGCAAGGAAAACAAAAGCAAAAATGAACTACTGGGACCTCATCAAAATAAAAAGCTTCTGCACAGCAGAAGAAACAATCAGCAAAACTAAAAGGCAACCAAAGGAATGGGACAAGATATTTGCAAATAACATATCAGATAAAGGGTTAGTATCCAAAATCTATCAAGAACTTCTCAAACTCAGAACCCAAAAAACAAATAATCCAGTGAAGAAATGGGTGAAAGACATGAATAGACACTTCTCCAAAGAAGACATCCAGATGGTCAACTGACACATGAAAAAATGTTCAACATCCCTCATCATCAGGGAAATACAAATCAAAACCACAATGAGATACCACCTTACATCCGTCAGAATGGCTAACATTAACAACTCAGGGAACAACAGATGTTGGTGAGGATGCGGAGAAAGAGCATCTCTTTTGCATTGTTGGTGGCAATGCAAGCTTGTGCAGCCACTCTGGAAAACAATATGGAGTTTCCTCAAAAAACTAAAAATAGATAGAACTACCCTATGACCCAGCAATTGCACTACTAGGCATTTATCCACGGGATACAGGTGTGCTGTTTCAAAGGGACACATGCACCCCCATGTATATAGCAGCACTATCAACAATAGTCAAAGTATGGGAAGAGCCCAAATGTCCATCGATGGATGAATGGACAAAGAAGATGTGGTATATATATACAATGGAGTGTTACTCGGCAATCAAAAAGAATGAAGTCTTGCCATTTGCAACTACGTTGATGGATCTGGAGGGTTTTTTGCTAAGTGAAATTAGTCAGTCAAAGAAAGACAAAAATCATATGACTTCACTCATACGAGGACTTTAAGGGAGAAAACAGATGAACATAAGGGAAGGGAAATAAAAATAATATAAAAACAGGGAGGGGGACAAAACAGAAGAGACTCATAAATATGGAGAACAAACTGAGGGTTACGGAAGGGGTTGTGGGAGGGTGGATGGGCTAAATGGGTAAGGGGCACTAAGGAATCTACTCCTGAAATCATTGTTACACTGTATGCTAACTAATTTGGAAGTAAATTTAAGAAAAATAAAAAATTAAATTAAAAAGAAATATATATAAAAGCATTAAAATTTGTGATTGTTGTCTGAGGTAACTGAATGGTATTCTTAATTCCATCTGTGCACCCCAGGTTTTGTTGGATCATGAACCTGAAAGCAACCATTGTCTTTCTGGGAATATCTTACATTCAGCACTCAGGGACCTGGACCCTGGTTTTACTCATTCCTTCTATGTCTACACTTATGGCTATGATAACTCTTCATATGATGCACTGTAACCTGATTCATCAGCCAGAAAAATGTAAGTAAACCACATTCTACATTAATTTTTTGGTTTTCATGGTTTTCTCGACTCATTTCTTCCTCTGTGATCCCCGGTAACTTCTCTTTCAACCACAGAATTTGTAGATTCTACCAATTACTACACTTGAGAGCAACAAAGTCTCCAAGAATATCAACAATCTCTAATTTCTTTTACTTTTCCCTTGTTAAAAAAGGTTTACTAATGGGTTATTTTTAAACATAAACAAAAGTAGAAAAAAATCATGTAACCACTCTATTGAGCTCTCAGCTTCAATTATTATCAACTCCACTCACTCTTTTCCCCATCCCTCCTGGAAATTTTGAAGCAATAATGAAACATTATAGCATTTCATTTGTGCATATGTGTGTAAATTACATACTTTAAAAAATATTCACGATGTCATTATTACATACACACAGAGTAGTGAAATTTAACACCATTGAAATGAAAGACACACAGAGAGAATTTAACACCATTGAATATCTGGTCACTGTTAAAAATCTCTGTTGTCATTTTTTAATTTTTATTTATTTTTAATTTTTTAAAATGTTTTTAATTATTTTTGATAGAGAGAGAATCAGAACACAGCAGGGGAAGAGCAGAGAGAGAGAAAGAGAGTGAGAGAGAGAGAGAGAGAGAGAGAGAATCAGAAGCAGACTCCAGGCTCTGAGCTGTCAGCACAGAGCCTATGTGGGACTTGAACTTGATAACTTTGAGATCATGAGCTGAGCCGAAGTTGGACGCTTAACCAACTGAGCCCCAGGAACCCCTCTGTTTCCATTTTAAAAATTTGTTTATATTTTGTTTTGTTCAAATCAAATCCAAATAAGGTTTGTACATTCCAAATGGCAAATACGTTCCTTAAATCTACTATATCACCTTTCATTTGTCTCTTCCTCTTTCATTTTTGTCTCTTTTCAATTTATTAAAGAAATCTAAACATTCCACGGAGCATTTCTCATAGTCTCGATTTCTCTCATTACATCCACATGTCACAGACGTTTCTCCTTCTTATTTCCTGTAAATTGTCTGAAAGACCTAGATGCTTGATCACATTAAGATTTGGAAGTGGGGGCAAAATTCCTTCATAGATGGTGTTATGTACTTTGGCCAAGAGGCGTGATGTCTGATTATCTCTGCTTTTGCAGTAACAGTCCCCACTGAAAATTTCTGTTCAAGTCCATACTCCACTGTAGGTTGCAAGGTGGTGATATTCTGTTTCCTCCTTTATTAGCTGAAATAATTCTATAAAGAGAAATGTCTCCTCATTAACTAATTATGCATAAGTACAGTTTATATAAGAAAAAGAAAGCAAATGTTCAATTTTTTCCTCTATTTTTAGACTTTCAAATTAATGAGTTGAGCTTCAATATCTTCCATAGGTGATCTGTTAGTTGTTTTTATTTTTAAGTTTATTTATTTATTTTGAGAGAGAGACAGAGAGAGACAGAGAGAGAGAGAGAGGGAGAGAGAGAGAGGGGAAGGACAGAGAGAGGGAAAGGGAGAATCCAAAGGACAGAGAGAGGGAAAGGGAGAATCCAAAGCAGGCTCCAGGCTCCAAGCTGTCAGCGCAGAGCCTGACACAGGGTTCAGACTGACAAATGGTGAGATCATGACCTGAGCTGAAGTCAGATGCTCAACCAACTGAGCCACCCAGGTGC
Source organism: Puma concolor (assembly GCF_028749965.1). Taxonomy (NCBI): domain Eukaryota; kingdom Metazoa; phylum Chordata; class Mammalia; order Carnivora; family Felidae; genus Puma; species Puma concolor. The sequence continues at coordinate 93,302,444 of NC_141673.1, forward strand.
CCCCTTAGTAATCTTAGACTGACACTACCACCACCAGTATGGTTGTTGAGAACAGTTTCAATACTCTTGCAGGTTTTTTTCTTTGTTATAAACCCTAGGAATGTACACCAAAATTGTTATTTTTAAAGTTACTTATTACAGTTTCTCTCCATCTGGTTATGTCACTAACTTCATACACAATTAACTGTATTTGTTCCATTTTTCTTCATACTTAGACATATTTTTAAAATTTAATTTTGTTTTAAGTCATGGAAATAGTTTCATGTATCTTAAATTCATGTACAAAACAAGGTCTATTTATATTCCTATATCCCTTCCTATTCCCTTAGGTGTTTGTATACATTAAAAAAAATTTTTTTAATGTTTTTGTATTTATTTTTGAGAGACAGAGACAGAGCAGGAGCAGGGGAGGGGCAGAGAGAGAGGAAGACACAGAATCCGAAGCAGGCTCCAGGCTCTGAGCTGTCAGCACGGAGCCCAACACGGGGCTCAAACCCATGAGCCATGAGATAATGACCTAAGCCAAAGTCTCACGCTTAACCAACTGAGCCACCCAGGTGCCCCTGTTTACACATTTTTAAAGAATTATCCCCCATTTTTGCAATAAGGGAAAATATTAAAATTTTATATGTGTGTGTATGCCTCCATGTATGTATTTTCCCCTCTTTATATAAGCAGTAGTGTATTACTACTCACTTTTCTCACCTGATTTCTTAGTTAATATGACCTAGGGATCGTGTCATAATTGTATATGAAAATATGCCCCATTCCTTTTTATAGCTGCCTGGCACTCCATGGTGTAGTAAGCCATTGTTTATTTTACCAATCTCATGTTGACGGACATTGGGTTGTTTTTGGTTTCTTTTTTTTTTTTTTCTTTTGCTGTTAAGTAGAATCTAATGAATAGCTTGATGCAATCCTCTCTTTGCATTTTTTCCCTAGCTTAACTTAGAAGTAGGACTGTTAAGCCAAAAAGTAAATTTACATACAATTTTGCTATATTTTGGCAAATTCCCTTCCATAGTGGTTGTACCATATGCGTTTCCACCAAAATGCATGAGAATGCCCATTTCCCCACAGTCTCTACAACAGAGTAATGTCAAACTCTTGAATTTTTACCAATTTGAGTGTGGAAAATGGTATCTCACTGAAGTCTTAATTGACATTTCCTTTATTATGAGAAAAGTTGAACCAACGTCTTTTCAATGCTTAGAATAATTTGTATTTCTTTCAGTCAACTATCTTTTCATACATCTAGTCCATTTTTTTTCCTATAGGATTGTGCACTTTTGATTTTTTAGAAGATTTTTCTATAGTGGAGATGTTAACTCTTTGTATATGATAAAAGTTATAAATATTATTCCCCATTTGTCAAATATCTTTTAACATTCATTCTTGTGTTATTTTCCATGCACAAGATTTTTAAGTCTGTTTTGTCTTTTCTTCGGGGGGAGTGGTTATGTTTATAACAAAATTTATCAATCTCCTCCCTAATTGCTTCTATATTTTGAATCATGTTGGAAAAGTTTTCCTTACTTTCAGATTATAAAGAAATGCTCTCATGTTTTATTTCAGTTTTCATATTCTTTTTTTTTTTACCTTTATATCTCTGACCCATTTCAAAGTATATTAAAATAGGTTTTAAGAGTGAATTCAACTTTGTCACTTTTCTTTGTAACTCTCAATTTATCCAGCCTCACTTATTTAAAAGTCTACATTTTCCCCACTAATTTGAGATGTCACCTTCGTTGTATACAGCCACTTGCATTGCTGGAGTTTCTATTCTGTTCCTTTGGTCAGTCTGACAATTTATTTATCTATCTTGTCTAACTGTGGCCTTAATTTCTAACATTTTTTTTTTTTTTTACTGTATAGTTGTCTATACAGCTGCTATCACTAAGAATGATGCAGTGAGTTGTATTTTTAAAAATTAGGGGCGCCTGGGTGGCACAGTCGGTTAAGCGTCCGACTTCAGCCAGGTCACGATCTCGTGGTCCGGGAGTTCGAGCCCCGCGTCAGGCTCTGGGCTGACGGCTCAGAGCCTGGAGCCTGCTTCCGATTCTGTGTCTCCCTCTCTCTCTGCCCCTCCCCCGTTCATGCTCTGTCTCTCTCTGTCCCCAAAATAAATAAACGTTGAAAAAAAATTTAAAAAAAAAAAAAATAAATAAATAAATAAATAAATAAAAATTAAATACATTCACCAATGTTACTTCATCCTCCCCTCCCCCATACCTGTGACGTGGGCAGAGTGGGTACCATGTATCCTTTCATAGCTCAGACTCCATATGCTTTGCTCTGCAATATATGAAGCGGCACCTCTTTGTATCTTTACCATTTTATCTACCATATTATTTTGTTTTTAAATTTTTTCTAATGTTTATTTATTTTTGACACCGAGAGAGAGACAGAGCATGAGTGGGCGGAGGGTCAGAGAGAGAGACACACACAGAATCCGAAGCAGGCTCCAGGCTCTGAGCTGTCAACACAGAGCCCGACGTGGGGCTCAAACTCACAGGCGGTGAGATCACGACCTGAGCCAAAGTTGGATAATGACTGAGCCACCCAGGCGCCCCTATCTACCATATTATTTTGTAACTATCTACTTATAATTATAATTGGGTATTCCCGTGTCTGATAAATGCTTGGAATATGGTAAATGTTCAGTGTCTGTTATCGTTAAACTGAGTGCAGAAACTGAGGCATAATTAAATAAAATGACTTACCAAGGACCTCGTGGAAAATAGCTGAAGTGGAACCAGAACCCAAGCCTTATTTTTCTCAGACCGGAGCCCACTTTACTATACTACATATGGGAGCATGGAAAATATACACAGAAGCCCCTGCCCCTGTTTGCCAGAGTCCTATGGTCTGTGGATCACAGCTAAGCAGTGCACATCCTCCTGATGGTCTGTGGAATGGGTTCAATGTGCAAAAAAGGTGTCTGAGAGACAGTCTTTGTCAGCCCCAGATAGCAAAAAAGAGAAAAATGGAAAGTATAGAGTTTTATTGAAAGACAATGTTAGCCGTTTTTGGAGTGTGTAATTATCAAATACTTCTGGATTTTTGTGAATATATATCTTTACAATTTTTAAAACTTTATATATACATAACATTTTTAGATTCAAAATTTTCTAAATAACGATACACCATCCATCCATTTGCTTCCTGATTTCTTATTTGAGAATATACTTATTTGAATTAAGACATGCAATTCTTCAAGTAAGAACAGATACTTATAATCAACTGTTCACCGCCAATCTATTTGTAGTCCATATGTTACATATTTTAACATATGATAAAGTAACCCTTCTTTGGAAATTTACAAGGAAAAATTATATTACCAGCAACCAAAAGTATAATAGAAAATGTTCGCGGGTAGTTTACTTTACACAATACTCTATAAAGTGAATACCTTGTTGTTTTTAGTTTTGTTTTCTATTTTCGAGTTATAAGATCACCCAACTATGATGTGGTAAAACTCTGTCTTCCCTCTTAGAAAAGTATATAATCCTTATTTTGGCTTCTTCTTCTCTGATAACTAAATTGGAAATTCCTCAAAGCTGTAATTCAAAGCCATAGGTGACCTTAAAGAAATGATTTTTTATATGCTACCTTTTATTTTAAGGTAACTTTTCAAATGTGGACCATGCATTCCATTATGTTTAGCTGTCAAGCACGGCCTTCATTTGCATTTCTTCCCACTGCTATAATTTTGAGAACTGGCAGGTGACCAAAGAAGAAAAAATGTGCATCTACCATCAGAGTGCAATGTAGGCTTTTTTTATTATAATTAAGTAGCATAGATATTCATGATTAGATCAAGGTCAGAGGAGCAGAACATCAGAGCCAAGGACTTAAAGGTACAAAGAATAGAAAAATTGCTTTCTAAAGTTTTTTTTTAAATAGTAATAGCTACAATCTTTAAGTTTTGCAGTAAAACATTTAAAATAGCTCATCTGTTTTATTTTAAATGTGCACGCCTGGTGTGTTTGCCATGCACATTTGAACCAGAGCTTGAAGTCTCCATTGTATTTTCATTCCAGTTTTTTTTTTCAACTTCCCATTTCTGCTCCTGGTGCAGAAAAGCAATTTGAAAATTATACTGACAATGGATTTTTTTAAAAAGCTCAGTCTACACGACACCCAAAATTATTTGTACAGACGGCTTGAATTTTGTATTAAGTCTAATGGATGAATCCAAGAAGATGGTGTGATATCTAGACGTAGATGTTTTCAACAGGATATCCCTAACATTCGGGGATAACTCCATGGTTTGATGGGACAACCGCTGCTCTCCTTGGGCAGACAGATTGCTGTACAATTCCTTCCCTTGCCTTCTCTAGCTACCTTGTGACTCCCTCCCAGTCCAGCTGATCAATTTAGGCTTGCTACATCCCTGCCTTCTTTCCCTCTGACTTAAAACCTGTATAGTACCTTATCTACTCCTTCTCGATTGCCTTGGCTAACTTTTCTCCCATGATAGTCTTCTAACTGATGTGGAGCCCTAGGATGCATTCCAGGGACCCCATGTCTTCCCACACTCTTTTCTTAAGTGACCGCTAATGCCACAGCTTGTAATGCCAACTATACACCAAAACACTCAAGTTCATATTGACCTCACCTTGAAACTCACATATCCAACTTCTATTTGACCTTTTTTTATGGTGGAAAACTTTTATTTTTCAATTTAATACATTCCTACACAGTTTCTCTCCCTTTTCCATTCATATATATGTATTGTGAAGTTCAGAAATAAGACTTCTAATCAAATTGTAGATTGACCATGCATTTATTGCTCTCTCTCAAAACTCATCAAAATAAAAATACAAAGGGGGCTCCTGGGTGGCTCAGTCGGTTAAGCATCCGAATGTTGATCTCAGCTCAGATTTTGATCTCAGGGTTGTGAGTTCAAGCCCTGTGTTGGGCTCCACTCTGGGCATGAAGCTTACTTACAAAAAATAAAAATACATAATAATAAAATCAAATACAGAAACAAAAAGATATGAGCTCTCAAAAATGAATAGAAAATAAATCATTAGAAGATAAGAGATTTTCGTACATTTCTTGAAGACCAGGCTCAACATTTTAACTTGGTTTTTTAATGGTCCTCTCAAACTTAACCTGACCAAAATTCAATTCCTGATTCATTCAACTGCAACCGAGCCCCTTTCTTGTGTTCTCTGTCTCAGTGTAAGTCACCCACACCCAGTTTTTTAGGAGAAAAATAAGTAGTCATCCTCAAATTTTCTCTTTTGTTCAAACTCCCCCCACATCAGAAAATACTGCCAGTTGTTCAAACATGCATCCTATTCTGTCTGCTTCTCTTCTTTGCTATCACTACATCCAAGTCACCACTACACCTCGCCCTCTCTCAGCTTCCCTTCTTGTTTTCCAAAATGTATTATCCAAGTACACATCCTATAATATCTCTCCTCTGCATAAAATTTTTTAATGGTTTCCCATAACACTGAGGCAGGGAAACTCCAAGCTCCATACTTTAGCCTGTAAAGTCTGATCTCTGACCAACTCTTGGGCCTCACTTCCTTCCAGTCTTCTTACTAACTGAGCTATTGCCTCATCGACCTGTACCATTCCTGAATCTCTCTCAGCTCATTTCTACCCTATGACATGCCTGGCATATGCTTCCTCCATGTCTTTTCCCTACTTCCAGTCATTCAATCCTCAGTTCAAATTTCCACTCTTTTGGTTGTCTTTGTATCTCATAATGAGTGTCTGTCTTATCAGTCCATTTTGGTTTCATCATTGAACTCACCTGATATTTTTCTGCTCGGTTAGTGTCTCCCCCACCAGAAAGATAACTGAGGGATTTGTGAGTCTTGTTCACCACTATATTCTCAAGAATGAAAGCCCTGGGCACATAGTAGGTACTTAATATGTTGAATGAATGAATTATTGCATTCACATTTGTTTGGAATCAATTATGTGCCCTTGCTGGCCTAGCTAAAATTTTAGACCTCATTCATTATCGATCATTTCTTGTTTTTTTTTTTTTTTTAATTTTTTAATGTTTTATTTATTTTTGAGACAGAGACAGAGCATGAGCGGGGGAGGGGCAGAGAGAGAGGGAGACACAGAATCCGAAGGGGGCTCCAGGCTCTGAGCTGTCAGCACAGAAGCCGACGCGGGGCTCGAACCCACAAACTGTGAGATCATGACCGGAGCCAAAGTTGGATGCTTAACCAAATGAGCCACCCGGGCGCCCCAGTCATTTCTTGTTCTTAACCATTTTGTTTTTGTTGTTTCATATCACCCTATCAGATATAATTTTACTTGTTTAAATAAATTCATTTTTCAAAGTGTGTATTCAGTTGAAGCCAGTGCAACTCAAAGCCTTGCCCGCGGAGAAGTGCTGATCAATGAACTGTTTGTTACTGGAGTGCAACAAAATAAATATAGACACTGAGAGAAAACATGTAGTAATATTTACAGAAAGTTAGATTTTATGTCTGTTGAATGTAATAATAAAAATATCAGGATTTATATTTTATATGTCTTTGTTTTATTCTTTAGGTATTCCATTTTATTATATTTTAAAAATGTATTGACCATAATAGTTGAGACTTTTTTTAAAAACCTTTTTTAACACAACTAGTTTAAGAAGCAATAATCTAAACTACTTCTCCTTAGAAATAATATGCGGGGCACCTGGGTGGCTCAATCGGTTGACCATTCGACCTCAGCTCAGGTCATGATCTTGTAGTTCATGAGTTCAAGCCCCACATCGGGAGGGCTGCTGTCAGCACAGAGCCTGCTTCAGATGCTTTGCTCCCCTCTCTTTCTGCCTTTCCCTCACTTGCACCCTCTAACTCTTAAAAATGAAAAAAAAAAAAATAGAAATGATAAAGATATTTAACTGTTTAATAATACTGCAGGTATCAACTTACCATGCATTAAGAGCAGATGCAAGCTTATCTTGCAACAGATAGTGACTTACTTAAACAAAAAAGGAATAATGAGTTCAAAACGTATTTAATATAATTTCCTGAATTTAAAAAATAGAAAATTAGGGAGAATATTTTTGGAAATACTCTTTCTTCTTGTGAATAGTTATCATTTCATCATAAAGCCTATTTGAAAGCATAGAACATGTTGGATTAATGCCAGTAATAACCCTACTATCTGCACAGCACTGTTTTGTAAAAGGTGAGCAGAGAACAGGTTGATGAGCAACAGAGGCGAGATCACAAGGGAATGTCAGGGAGTTAAGCCTCCTCACCCAGAACTGTTCAAATTCAGTCTCCAGGCTGTTCATCAAGACATTCTCAGCTCTCGTCTTACTAAAATCTTAACTCAACTAATTGAAATAGCTAGGAAAGTCTCATAATAGAGCAGTTCTTCCTGCAATAATAAAAAGATGTCCCTGTTCTTTCCTAAGAGACACAACCACTCACAGGTGCTTCTGTCCCCTTGGCCCTCTCAGTCCCTGGGCTTTCATCTGTGTCTGGCAATAGTGACTACAGATATGAGCTCATAGGAGATGCAATTATTCCGACATACTTCCACTTGACCTCAACACACTTCACAGAGGCCACCAAAGAGCCACTGCTGTAATCATTCTTGGTCACTACCAATTTGGGCTGGATTTGATTCAGTGACTTAGAGGTTAAAGGTTCCATATTCAATTACCAGGCCCCCAGCTTCCTCAATTAATCAAAGCCTGACATAATAGGTCTATTACAACTCTTAAAAGAGATCAAATCAATATAATCACTCTATAACCATAAAAAGAAATATTAATAAATATTCTTTATTTAAATATAAAAACCAATACTCTATGGCATTTAAATGAATTTGGTTAGAATGTATTTCATCTAGCATTTTATTGTGGGAAACTTGAACATAAACAAAATGACAATCAAACTATACTCTGAGTTTTTATAGCGGCCTTCTTGGGAGAAACTCAAACATTTTTACATTTATTATATCATTTATCCCTCAACCATGGTTTGGTGTCTATGTAATTTGTGGAAGGGTTTATTTGGTCAAGGGAGTACTATGAAAAATTGTAACAATTATGATGGTGCACTGAATTGCTAACTAAACGGAGGGGAGGGGGAGTAGTCTCTTATCTGTTTTGTATCAGGGGGTCCTAATGGAGTCAAAGAAAAGGTGGAATCTGAAAGATCATAAAAAAAAAAAAAAAAAGCAACAATGAGGTTGCAAATCACGAGCAGTAAGTGACTGCTAACATCTGAAGCAATAAAATGCTTCTGATGCCAAAGTGACAGCCATATAAACCCAGAGGAAACTACTGGAAAAGTCAAAAGCCAGCTAATCCAATCTGAACTTTTAGTGACACTATCAACATGTATAAAGTCATTTGAAGGGTTCAAAGTTTAACCTTACATCTGAAATTCAAGGATAAAGTCAAAGCAGAGAATACATTTTGCTTCATTTCCATGTCAAAATAAGAAACCACCCTCTACCTGACAAGTGAGGATTATTTATATAAGAGTTTATATTAAAAAAATAGTAATAGTTCTTTGTGTTAAGGCTGTAAAAGAAAGTTCTGGTTGTCTTATTCATTAATGAGTTAGACTTCTAAGAGATTGTGGAATTTCTTACTTTGGTGTTTTATTTTGTCACCTTTCTTCCCTTTTTAGTATGTTCCCATTGATCTTACCTTTTTCATTTTTTACATCAGCTGTCAAGCACCACCTTGGGCTGGTCACCAGGATGCCAGAACCCTTGTCAGAAGCTTGTTCCTTTGAATTCAGCCCCTTGAGTGCTAAAACCTTCTCGCTCACTTTCCTGCCCTTCATCCTTGCAATTGTCATCTTTCTGATTGACATCTTGGAAAATTGAAGAACAATTCCTTTACTAATACATAACATTTCAAATGCATTGCAGGCTACTCCCTCCTGACAACCTTTGGGGTGTTTGTTAATGCACTGAAAACATGCTGTCTGCAATATTGCCATCTTGCCAAAGATGTGACCAGCTGGTTAGACCATGCCAAGAAAAAAAATGGTGGTTGCTACAGTGAGCTTCACGTGGAAGATACAAAATTTTTCTTCACCTGTCTCCCTCTCCTCATTTTTCAGCTCCTTTACAGAATATGCATCATGCAGGTAAGGAGGGGTAATTAATATTACCCCCAAAACAATAAAATGATTGCATGTGAACCTTACCAGTAACTATTTTCATCCCAACAAGCTCTTCTCATATACTTTGTCAGGCAGTTATCCCATAAATGCTTCTTATCATTACAGGCTCTAATTTGAAGAGACAAGTGAGGTCAGGCAGAGGTATACCTGAGAAGAACATAGTATGTAAAACTAGAAATGTCTTCCAGAAATTGTGGACGATATTTCGGAGTGCATAGTCACAAGGCATAAGAGAAATGCATGAAAAAATGAAATCTATGGGCAATTCCCCCACCTTTTTTTAACCAAAGGTTTTGCCTTCCTCCTTCATTAAACCTTTAAAAGCCAGTACTCACATGTAGCTAACTTGACTGATTGAAGTACCACCTCCACTGTACTCTTAAGTACATGTGCTAATGAACAAGTGATTCTTTCCCCACCCACCCTTAGTTCCTTGGTGATTCAGTCCCTATGCGGTGGAGAAATGAAAGGGAAAAACAGCAAGGCCAAAGTACCTTTTATAAATATATGTGATAAAAAATAATTCCAATATGATAATGGTCAAAGACTAACTTTCTTAGGAAGAAATATAAATGATTATAAAGTCTTTGAAGAAATTCAGGACTACATTTGCTGTCAGCCCACAACTTGAAATTTAAATGGCTAATGATCTGAGTTATATTCATAAATCCTAGAGCAATAGAGCTGAAAAGAAACTTAGAGACTAATTTACTCAACTACTTCGTTTGTTGAAGAAGAAACTGACGCACAGTAAAATTAAGCGATTTTTGGAAGGGATGGCTAAGTCACACAATTATGAAAGGAAAAACAAATCTACCCGCTGGCTCTTAGTATAATGCTTGCTCTAATAGACTAGGGGTCAGCAGACTACTGCCTGCAGGCCAAATCCAGCCCACCGTTTTTTTTTTTTAAGATAAAATTTTTTTATATGCAAGATAAAATGCTTTTTATATTTTCATATGCTTGAAAAAAATAAAAAGAAAAAACTATTTTATGACTCATGAAAATTCTATCAAATTCAAGATTCAGGGTCAATAAATAAAGTTTTATTTGAACACAGCCATTCTATGTCTCCTTATGTATGAAGCAGCAGGGTCCAGTGGTTGCAATAGAATCAGTATGTGGAAATTTTTTCTGTCTGGCCCTTTGCAAAAAGTTTCCGAAGAACCCTTGCTGTAAACAATACATGAAAGCTAGTTGATTTAGTAGATTCAGCCTCCCTCCTGACTCCACAGTAGGAACTAGCACAAAAAGACAAAAATATTACCAATATAAATGATCGTTAATATTATATACATCTTAAAATGATAAAATTAATAATAAGTACAAAATTACTAAGTGGTCCATAGCTAGCCTCAAACCTTTATGCAATCAGCACAAATGTATCTTCATAACGCAGCGACACTTGATTTTTTTTATTAAATTCAAGCCTTTTTTGCAAACTGACATAATTTTTTAATCTGACAAAAATTACCATATATTTCAATAAACCAACTTTTAACTATCTCACTAAATCTAGAGGCCCAGTTATTGATCACCTGTATGTGTCACAGCTCCTAAAAGATGACATCATAGTATCTCATTTAATTCCCACAGCAAGTTTACGATGGCTGATATTATGATGTTAAATCTGAGGCTCAGAGACATTAAGTAACTTGCACCTTGCTTACAGTCACCCTACTAAAAATGGCATTTCAACTCAGGGCTGGGATCAACAACCACGCTTTGCTGTTCCCCACAATGCCTCCCTTGCAGCCGGGTTAAAAATCCCTGACACAGACGTACAGGTGCCAAAATTATACACAGTAATATTATGCCAGAAAGTTTTTTCAAAAAAGTTTAGAATGTATTTCTCAAGGGAGGCAGAGGAAACTTCCAATGGGACAGGCTGAAATTAGATTTTTACCTTCAGATGAAATAATCACCAGCATAAAGGCGATCAAAGCACCAAGAATAAAACATCCTCAAATTCCATATTTTAAATTTAGTAGCCATTATTGACCTTCAGTTCCAAGACATACATTTAAAATATGTTGATATTAAGGCTCATGATGTTGCCATTTGACATTACTGGCCACTCAAAGGTGAAAATGAATCTCTATTGACAGCAATTATTTCTGAATACTCAGAGGCTTGTATGAAATAAAAGTATTTAAAATTTTAAAAGGGGATGATTTCAGAACTTGAGGCAGAAGCAGAAATGATTTCAAGCTTTCAAGACACTGGAGCCTTTTCTTAAATTAGGCAATATATTAATATTGCTTCACTAAAGATTAATAGTACATTCACCACATTATTAAGTTAACAGGTTTCTGTGTCTGTGATTCATGCCGATAATAACTTTATTCCTATTAACAATAATTCTCATTTGAAATCAGTAACAGAAACTTCCAAGTTATGCTGGGAGCCTTTCAGTCTTAGAGCCGATCTGCTGCCAGCATTTTTTTTTAAAAACATCTTTCATTTTCCTCTGATTGGGGGATACGTGCTTAATAATTTTATTAAACTAGGGCAGAGCTAGCTAATTTTTCCCTTCAGTCTTGCCATCTGAATTCAACCAAAGCAATCTTTGTTTATAATCCTAAAGGTCAAATTAAAGATTGGAAGATAAATTATCACCAGGACAAATTTTATAGAGATAGAAAGAATGTCCCTGAAAATACGGTCCATTCCTGGGTTTAGGCAGTTAACGTTGCAATAGGCTCATTTTACAAGCGGTGGGCTCGTTAACAGCTGCACTTATGACTCTGACTCTTCTGCCCTCTGAAATAGTGCAATTGATAACAGAGAAGGAGTCAGTGAAAGTTTCAAACAGGAAGTTATCATTCGGGTATTTGAGTAGTGCTGTTCTCCCAATACAGCGATAAGGCAGAACTATTACTGCAGTGAATACACGGCCAGAAAAATGGTTTGGAGAATCCATTTCTTAAGGACAAGATTTGGGGTGACTTCCTCTCCAAGCCACTTAGCAGCTTTGTGTTCCAGTGGGAATTAAAGAAATACTATGCACTATGAATGATAATAGTGAGTGATTGCAACAAAGTTCACAAACTAGAAAAGTGAAGAGACGCCCTCTTTCCTGTGACACTGTGCTTATTAACAAGAGGTTTGGAACATGTGAACAGGCTCCAAGTTAGGGTTAGGCTTTCAGTGAAAATTATTAGGGTTATTTAAATTTTTTTTTTAGTGTTTATTTATTTTTCAGAGAGAGACAGAGACAGAGCATGAGCAGGGGAGGGGCAGAGAGAGAGGGAGACGCAGAGTCCTAAGCAGGCTCCAGGCTCCGAGCTGCCAGCACAGAGTCCGACGCGGGGCTCGAACTCATGAACCGTGAGATCATGATCCCAGCTGAAATCGGACACTTAACCAACTGAGCCACCCAGGTGTCCCAGGTTATTTTAAAACTGAAGAAATTCGGACACTACACTGAGTGTTTGGGATGGGGTAGAAGTTTTCTTTGTTTTTGCTTTTTGGTTTTGGGGGGTTTTTGTTTGTGTTTTCATTTCTTATCTGCTAGTTTATTATGCAGATCTTTTTCATGCAGCTCCCTTTGTGGTCCTCCAGTGTCACATACTTAGTTTAAAACGAGAGTGTAAACACAAGTATATATTTTTTCTCTTTTTTTGTGTTCTCTTCTCATTGTAGAAGTGAAACCAATCCAAGGAACCCACAAAGACAACCTGCTACGAGTGCTGTGTTTCTACCCTGGGCCCCTCTTCTTAGTAAAAATCATTCCTATCTATTTTGTCACCAAACTACATGCTATTTGAAGGATTTTTTTTCTAGCCCCCAATTTTTTTCATCAGGTTAAAAAGAAACATCCTTAATACTTTCTACTGGTTTTTAGTTTGTTGTTTGGGAAAAAAAGTCTATTTGTTTATATGCAAAATTATATATTTTTATACATCATTTGATTTCTTATGTGTCATCCTAAGCACTTTCCATAGGAGAAGTAAGAAGTTAGACTGAAGGACAAAAGCTTCCTCCATAAAGAATCAGTAGTATTGCCAAAGACTAAATAGAACTCATACTGCCTTTTCTCAGCTCATAGTTGGGACGTTGAAGATCTGGGCAACATCCAGCTCATCTGCCCCAGAGTATGTGCAAGGGGCAAGGACATCATCTGCAGGATGCTGTCTGCAAAGTTAAATCACTATCTTGATGCCAGTTCCTTTCCCCCTCAAATACAGATTCCTTCAGGATATTATGTGCAGACCATGAATTCTAACCTGAATTTGGATGGATTTCTCCTGCCAATTGCAGCAATGAATGTCGTCAGCATTCTCCCACTACTAATTCTGGCTCCTTTTGTGGAGTATTTCAGTACCTACCTCTTTCCGTCTAAGAGAGATGGATCATTTCTGTTGGCATGCATTAGTAAGTACAACTGACCATCTCAGGTGAATTGTTTGCAACTTTGTAAAATAAACAACACTCTGCTAAGGTCTAAGCTAGCTATATGTTGTGGAGTAGAGACTGATTTTGACAAATTGGGAGGAAAGTGAATGCAAGAGTCATAACATGCAGCTTCTCAAGTCTCTCTGCGGACATCAGTGCCCCATTTTCTTCCCATCCTTTTATACCTCCTCAGAGGACACAGCTGATATAAAGGCATGATGAAACTTCCAAGACCACCGAATGGCCAATCTTTCCTCAATTGAGGCAGTCTTTATTTCTAAATCAGTGCTGACTATGTTTTTAAAACTTAACACAGGAAGGGGTGCCTGGGTGGCTCAGTCAGTTAAGTGTGCAACTCTTGACTTTGGGTCAGGTCATGATCTCACAGTTTGTGAGTTCAAGCCCTGCACTGGGCTCTCTGCTGTCAGCACAGAGCCTGCTTTGGGTCTTCTGTCTCCCTCTCTCATTCCCCTCCCCCCCTCATGCTCGTTCATGCTGTCTCTCTCTCAATCTCTCTCTCAAAACTAAATAGTTAAAATTATTTAATTAATTAACAAACAAGCTTTAAAAAATTAACACAGGCTGGGGCGCCTGGGTGGCGCAGTTGGTTAAGCGTCCGACTTCAGCCAGGTCACGATCTCGCGGTCTGTGAGTTCGAGCCCCGCGTCGGGCTCTGGGCTGATGGCTCAGAGCCTGGAGCCTGTTTCCGATTCTGTGTCTCCCTCTCTCTCTGCCCCTCCCCCGTTCATGCTCTGTCTCTCTCTGTCCCAAAAATAAATAAACAATGAAAAAAAAAATTTAAAAAAAAAAAATTAACACAGGTAATGAAACCCAAAAATAATGTCTGGCTGAACTTGGGAGGCATTAGCCTGTGAACCAGTAGCAAAATTTCCTAAAGATTAGTACTGTGACTCACAGCTTCTCATAACACTTATTCAAATAGTAAGGCATATAGCAATAATTTTCAAACACTTTTTCCAGTTTTATTGATCTTCCAGCTCACTTGACATATAAGATTGTGTAAATTTGAGGTGCGCAATGTAATGATTTGATACATTGATATATTGCAAAGCGTTTACTGCAATAAGGTTAGTTAACTCATCCTTTACCTCACATTACTGCGGCTTTCTTGTTGTTATGGTGAGAACACTAAAGTTCTACTCTCATTTTTTAAAGTGAAAAAAAATTAGGTTATCTTACCCAGAACACAATCAGTAGAACCATAAAACAAAATTTCTCCGACTGCAGCGGGAGAGAAGGAGATGAAGACCGTTCAGATCACATTCTCCTCTGCCTTGCTCGTGTCCCTCAAGCACTGCCATGAAACAGGAAGAGGCATTGGTACAGCAAAACCAGGCTGAACCCCAGAACAGGAGATCTGGGTCTCAGCCTGTGCTCTGTGGCTAAGCTAGACGTGGGCGACCTTGAAAATCCACTTAACCTTTCTTGTCCTCTAGTTTACTTCTTTCGTTCACTGAGGGGCATATCCTCCATAAATTTGGGGTCCCTTTGTTCTGGAAGACTTTCAGAATCACTCTGAATGACATCAGTGCCTGAAGCATATCCTGACACATAGTGAAAGTTCTATAAATGTTAACTAGTATTGAATTATCATGTGTAGGGGACAGGCCTAATTGGTGGGCATAAACAGAAAGCAAAGGCACTTTAAACTCTTAAGAAATATCATATGATGGTAACCTAATGTTTTAGTGTCTACTTAAGAAATAACTCCATTGAGCTATTCAGGGTCAGGCATCTAGAAGATTCTCTTCTCTTGGTTAACCTATTTTTATTAATAATTCTTCCTCTTTAGAGATCGGTGGAGACCATGCAGCCTTTTAGTAATCCGTTACTATATTTTTCGGCTGTTTCTCTGTTTGTAGAAGTTACTTTTAGGGAGCACGTTTCCTGTTATTTACCAAAGCCATCGACAAGATCACTTCAGATCACATGTCAAGGTAGATTTGTAATTTACCTTGGTTTATTTTGTTATCTCCAGTTATAGAGGCCTTTAGCAAATAACCTTTTTTTGATTTAGTTCTTAAGAGGCTAACCCCAACATTATTTATTGTAATAGGTTTAGGCAAACTATACATCTTAATAGGTTTTGACAATCCTTAAATCTGAAAAAGTGCTTTTTGGTTTGCCAATGTAGAAATTCCAAAACCAATATTTAGTGAATGCCCAACACTATTTCAAGATAAAACAAGAAACAAGAGATTGTACATACCTTCAGCAAGTACACTATTAAAACAGAATGAATACAGGACAAAATGGGGATAAATTTATATTGCAAAATGCCAAAAACTTTGGCAGTCTTGTCTAGTATAACGTAAAACCAGTCTGGGCTCCCAAATTATGCTTAATTACTAATTAAAAAAAAAATTCGGCCATTTTAGGAAAATATGCTATGCAACATGGCTGAAAGAACTACATTAGAAGTCCTTCCTGAAAATAAGATATCTTAAATTCATTTTAAATATGAGCAAATTTCTCTTGGACAATTCTCCACTCTTGCATATTTAATCATGTCTATTCTTTAAAAGGGGTATGTTTTTTATGGATGGAGGACAGTTAGGCAGAGTTATCTAACATAGCTCATGTATATGAACTAAATATTCCCCTTCAAGATTGGTAGCAGACTTGTTGGATGGGAAAAAAGGAAAAACTAGACTCATTAAAAAAAAAAAAAAAAACAACTAAGATATGTTCCTTTGAGTACAGCATACTGAATTCAGTTGTTTCTAAGCCAGGCTCCATTCATTTGTTCATTTACATACTTGTTCATTTATTTGCATAATATTTTGCTATGGGAGTATAAAAAAAGTGTGATGATATGCATTTTTAAAACTAGATGTTTGCTGAAGTTCTCCATATTTCTGCTTATGATTATGGAAGATTAACAAGTTTTATCAGGACATACAAGCACAAGTCTTGGGTACATTTTTTTGTGGTAATGTACATCATTGAGTTAGTCTAATATTAAAATTTCCTTTCACTTTAAACCCAAGTTCCTTGAAAATGTGAGTGAAATATATAAGTACATCCATTGTGAACAAATATGTATGAATTCCTAATTTGAACCTAGGCAGTTCCTATACATATCCCATTTAGCCTCATGTTAAACCGCCATTTAATAAATCAAGAGTCTCAAAGAGAGTAAGTTCCATTTGAATTCAAGTCTTCTAATTCTAAGGCCATTCCATTATTATTATTATTATTATTATTATTATTATTCTACTTACAAGCTATAAATGACTGCTAGATTATAGTAGTTACATTACCATTGTTAATTTGGAATCCTTACTGCTATTTCTAATTAAGGCTGTGATATGAATGAAAAAAATCCTTTCATCACTACAACGGGCAGTTACTGCTTAGACACCCCACTCTCTTCCACATCCAGTCATTCCCCTTAAAGGGACTGTCCTACTGAAGGAGGCAGATGGTACAGACAGTGCAGATGCCTCATGTTTGACGTGGATCATCACAGCCCAGGACAAGGGTGAGGGATGGGGAAATCTCAGTTGGTCAAGCTAGAAATTTAATAAAGGAAAAAAATAAATAAAATAAATTACTTTCTCTATCTAGCTCATAAACAATGCAACGAAAGAAGGGTTTCTGATTCAAGATACGACAGTCTTGAGTTTATCACCTACAGCCATCAAAAAGTATATCACAGTACTAACAATAAAAAAAATTGCCAACCCTTCCGGAACTGTGAAAGGCAAAGGCTTGATATGCTCTGAGTTTTATCTTCCTAATATCTTCCCCTGTATCTTCCTAACACGACATGTGAGCAGATGTATCTGTTTAAAAGTCAACCTTAATTTACCTAAAATCTAAAATCAGGGATATTGTGATTTATCCTCGTCATAATTGGACGTACTTCATTTTAGCCTTTTTCAGTTCAAAAATGTTTACACTGTGAGTATTTCCTTTCCTTAGCATTAATTAAAATCCTGCAGTATGTGGTATTTAGTAGTTAGTGCTGACATACACAAGTATTAATCTGACTAAAATTAGCCTAATTAAGATTGTTATTAAGTCTTACATAAAGCAGAAGTGTGCAACACAGTAGGTAGCAATTATCTTGGCTTTTAAATAACATTTAATTTGAAATGTGGATGAAGTATATTCAAATATCTCCCAGAACTTGCTCCTTAAAATAAAAACTTGAAAATTCAAATTAACTCCAAGTCCTTTATGATGTAGGGACAGCCAAGGTTTTGGTCACTTTTTACATAACCAGTGACTCTACTTGTTCTAATAATTAGCAGTGATAAAAGACTCCTTTTCTGACTGGAGCCAAAGCGCTTGATAAATTAAAAATTGAGTCAGGGGTCCAATCACCTTCATTGAAAGTAGGATTATTTTAGCAAAACCACATTTTTGTTGTTGTAGTTTTAGAACTGATGCATGTTTTTCAAAACAATCACAGTACATACTCATTGAAAATACCTGATGAGAGGAACTGTAAATACTAAAAGAAGTAATGTATCAATATCTAGCCTGAATAATTTATTCATTCGATTGTTCATTTGTTTCATAAATGGGTGGCTCAGTCAGTTGAGCATCTGACTTTGGCCAGGTCTTGATCTCACGGTTCATGAGTTCGAGCTCCACATCAGGCTCTCTGCTGACAGCTCAGAGCCTGGAGCCTGCTTCAGATTCTGTGTCTCCCTCTCTCTCTGCCCCTCCCCCACTCATGATCTGTCTCTCTCTCTCTCTCAAAAAATGAATAAACATTAAAAAAAATTTTTTTTTAAATAACCCAGGGTCGTGGGATCAAGCTCCACATTAGGTGTGGAGCCTGCTTAAGATTCTCTGCCCCTCTTCCCCACTCATGCTCTCTTTCTCTCTCTCTAAAAAAAAAAATAACACACATTAATGTTCTCACGTTCTTACCTTTAGAGTGGACATCAACAATGGATTATATTTGAGGTAACATAGACCATCTAATACACCATCTGAAGTGATAATTGATATCTTAATAGATACATGTGTATATCTGATCTCTATATAATGAGTTACCTGCTCCATACTTAGAAATTAAAACACAAACTGAAGCTGAATCTCCTGAATTGAGTTCCAGTGGTCTACAGAGCAATAAAAGACACAATATGAGTAGCTCAATTCAAATATAGGAACATACCAGTAATAGGAACAATAAATGTAAAAAACATGCCATTCTTACAGTGGGTAAGTAATATCTTCTGCAAAGGCAAAAGATACATATGACAATAAAATTATAGTTGTCTCTGTGAGAGTGGTTTATGGACACCAGTATGTCCTCACATGAGCAAATTTCTTATTCTGGAAATTTGCCAAAATCATGGATCAAGGCTCAATAGAATTTCATACACACAGTTGTGTTACATATCAGAGACTCATATATCAGACTACCCATAAAAAAACACCCATAGTTTCCTCAGTCAGTAAATTTAACCAATAACTGAAGAAACTTAACATATCTGTTTTTTAGTATTAGATTTTGCTTCAGTGTGAAATGGCAATGTTTGAATAAATTCTGACTTTCCTTTATTTCATTGTTGTCTAATTTGGAAAATTATTACATGGCAGGATAATAGAATAAACTATAAGAGCTTCAAGACTCTTATGGACTTGTCTACAACCACACAGCCAATATTAAAACATACATTATTTATCTGAATATAATATCTCCTTTGGAACCATGTGCTTTATCTTGTAAATACAGATCTGCTAGAAGTTTTAAATGTGTACATTCTGATAAACTGCACTGTGCTTCAGACGAGTTATGATCTCATACAAGTTAAGAATAAAATGGAATGGATTAAATTTAGGTTAGAATCAAACTTTGTTTTGAATTTTAAGAAAGTCATTTTTCACTAGCATCAGAGAGCAGTGGCAAATAAAAAGCAAATGTAGTTATCTAGATCCTTCAGGTAAAAATATGCTTTGCCCTAAAATATCTGGGTAAATGAGTTAAATATTTGTGTTTTGCTCAAAATTGTCTGGAGAACCGTCTTTCATTGGATTTTGCTACATTAGGTCTCATAGTGCTTTATGCTAGAGTCATACTTCTCAAAATTTAATGTGTACTGGCATCTCTGAGGTTCTTATTTAAACACAGATCTGATTCAGTCCTTCTAGGATGGAGCTGGAGATTCTGTGTGTCTAGCAAGTTCCCAAGTAATACCAAGTGCTGCTGGCCAGAGACTACTCTTTGAGTATCAAGGACAGAGAAAGAGACCAAAAGACCACTCTGTCGTGCTTCATGCCTGTGTACAGGGAGCAGGAGCCCAGGGAAAACTGCCCCAATTTCTCGTCAGGCCAGAGTAGACAATAAAAGCTGATGACTAATCCAGGGCCAAATCTGGCCCACCATTTGTTTTTACACTGCCTGCAAACTAAGAATTATTTTCACAGATGAACATTTGCTATTCATCTCATGATAAGAAACAATAACATTTAAAAATTTTTTAATGTTTATTTATTTATTCTGTGTGAGAGAGAGACAGAGAGCAGGGGAGGGGCAGAGAGAGAGAGAGAGAGAGAGGACCCCAAGCAGGCTTCACGCTGTCAACACAGAGCCCAAAGCAGGGCTCAAACTCACAAACCATGAAATCGTGACCTGAGCTGAAATCAAGAGTCAGACGCTTAACTGACTAAGCCACCAGGTGCCCTAAGAAACGATAACTAAACACCAATTAAGTGAAATTCCATCACCTCCCCAAAAGAATTATTATTTTGAATTTCATCAATAGAAAATTTGTAGAAACATATTCTATCTCTTGTTGCAGACGTATCTCCAAAATTTTGCCCTTTGCCTTACAAAATCTAAAATGTTTATTACTGAGCCTTTACAGAAAAAAATTGCTAATATCTTGTCTAAGCTATTGCCTCTAATGTTATAAACTTTTCTGAATAAAATATAACCTTTTTTACATAGTACAAGGAGATAAGCAAAAAAAGAGTAGTGAGGGGGCGGACATGATGTTTTTTTCTCTGGATGATCCTAAATTAGTGAGGATGAAGGGTATCATAGAAGATTCTCATAGAATTCAAATTCTAAAACAAGAAAGTTTGAAAACTTATTCTTACCTACCTCAACACTTTCTTTACAGTTGACATGATTATTATGGACAATATAATTCGTGCAATTTGAACAACTGAATTTTTTTTTTTTTTTAAATTTTTTTTTTTCAACGTTTATTTATTTTTGGGACAGAGAGAGACAGAGCATGAACGGGGGAGGGGCAGAGAGAGAGGGAGACACAGAATCGGAAACAGGCTCCAGACTCTGAGCCATCAGCCCAGAGCCCGACGCGGGGCTCGAACTCACGGACCGCGAGATCGTGACCTGGCTGAAGTCGGACGCTTAACCGACTGCGCCACCCAGGCGCCCCGAACAACTGAATTTTTATGTAATGCCTGAACATACCTGCATTAGTTTGCTATAGCTGCCATAACAAAATACCACAGGTGGCTTATTAAGGTGGCTTAAATAACAGAAATTTTTTTCTCACAGTTCTGGATGGTAAAAGTCCAAGATCAAGGTGTAGGAAGATTTGGTTTTTCCTGAGGCCTCTATTCTTGACTTGCAGATGGCCCTGTTCTCGATATGTCTTCATATGGCCTTTCCTTTACTCATGCACAGACATCATGTCTTTTCCTCTTCTTCTAAGGACACTAGTTTTATTGGATTAGGGCCCCACCCTTCTGACTTCTTTTAACCTTAATTAGCTCTCTAAAAACCTGTATTCAAATAGTCACATTGGAGGTTAGGACATCAATAAATGAATTTTGAAGGAACATAATTCAGTCCACGGCAATACCATATATATGTCTAAAGTCATCTCTGAAATTGTGTCACATAAGCATTTCTTCCTATCTCAATGATACATAAAAAAGTGTTTCTTCTTATAGTTGAATTTATCTTTGATTCAGGGAAACGTGTAGGTTAGTAAACAAATAATACTGAAAGCCTTATAATAGTAAGTACCGGTCTCTAGCTCTGGCTTTCTCCACCATCCAGTCAAGGTTCCCAGAGGCAGATCTTTAGGTGTTGTTTGTATAAGTTAATATTGCTAAATAATATGATTATAGAATATTTTTATTTAAATCAGCAATCAGTTTTACACACACACACACACACACTCATGGCAAAATCAAAGAATTAAATTGTCTTATATAAACATTTATTTTCTATATTTAAAAAGTATATGAGGGGCACCTGGGTGGCTCAGTTGGTTAAGCGTCCAACTTCAGCTCAGGTCATGATCTCACAGTTTGTGAGTCAAGCCCTGCATGGGGCTCTGTGCTGACAGTTCAGTCAAGCACCTGCTTCAGATCCTGTGTCTCCCTCTCTCTCTGCCCTTTCCCTGCTCATGCTCTCTCTCCCTCTCTCTCTCTCTCTCTTAAAAATAAAATAAAACACATCAAAAAAAATTTTTTTAATTATTTGTGTTTTTAAACAGCCTGGACAGGCTCTGGGCTCCTGGCTGTCAGCACAGAACCCAACATGGGGTTCAAACTCACAAACCACGAGATCATGACCTGAGCTGAAGTCAGACACATAACCGAGTAAGCCACCCAGGTGCCCCCCAAATTGTTTTGTTAATTCTCAAACTGCTCTACCAATTTCATCATTCCATCACCAGCTTTGTCCCAGTGCTAAAACATATAAGATAATATACTAAAGGCTCTTTTTCCTCTGGTGATCTTCTCACAGACTTCTATGTCCTCATTCTGTCTTGACTGTGGCCCTTAGGAACAGCAGCATGGTGCTCTTTCTTGTTAGATTTCTAATTACCTCTTCCTCTTTCTTGACTTACTTCCTTTTTCATTACCATTTATCTTTTAGCAACTTCCTATGAAAGGTATATGGGAAGCAAGTTTTCCAAGAATTTATATGGCTTGAAAAGCCTTCTTTTTACCCTTACCCTTGATTAATTCACTGTACATAGAATTGTAGGTTGAGAAGAATTTTTCTTCAAAATTTTATTTATTTATTTTTAATTTTTTTAAGTTTACTTATTTATTTTGAGACAGAGAGAGAAAGAAAGGCAGGGAGAGGAGAGAGAGAGCAACAGAGAGAGAATCCAAGCAGGCTCCACACTCTCAGCACAGAGCCAGATGTGGGGTTGGAACCTGCAAACTATGAGACCATGACCTGAGCTGAAATCAAGGTCTGCTCAACCGACTGCTCAATCGACTGCTCAACCGACTGAGCCACCCAGGCACCCTTCTTCAGAATTTTAAAGCTATTGCTCTATTGTGATCCACACACCTGAAGGACTGTTGAAAGGCCTTGTGCCCTTCCGATGCTCTTTCCTGTGTTTATGACCTCTTTTCCTAAGTGGAGTGTTCTATAAGTGATATTCTAAGTTGCCATGTTATTGTGCCCTGGTAAAGGTCTTTTCAACCATCACACTATTCACCAGGTATTCTCATTGTTCTCTCAATCAGAGAAATTTTCTTTTATTTTTAAAATAGAATTTCCTCTCCTTCATTTTCTCTGTATTTTTGTTTTCAACTCCTATTAATTACAATATTGTTGGATCCTCCTAAAATAATCCAATAAGTCTCTTTTTATTTTTTTATTTTTTTTTCAACATTTATTTATTTTTGGGACAGAGAGAGACAGAGCATGAACGGGGGAGGGGCAGAGAGAGAGGGAGACACAGAATCGGAAACAGGCTCCAGGCTCTGAGCCATCAGCCCAGAGCCCGACGCGGGGCTCCAACTCACGGACCGCGAGATCGTGACCTGGCTGAAGTCGGACGCTTAACCGACTGCGCCACCCAGGCGCCCCAATAAGTCTCTTTTTAAAAAAAACTTTATTGAGGTACGATTGACCCACAGAAGCTGTACATATATAATGGTTACAGTTTGATGAGTTTGGAGATAAGTATACGTCTATGAATCCATCACATAATCTATGCCATACACATGTAGATCATCTCTAAAAGTTTCCTTCTGCCTTCTTTATTTATTAATTTGTAATAATAATATAAAGCATATATTAGACTTCTAAAATATATTATTATGTATAATATTTATTATAGGTGATAAAATATAATTATATTTATAAAATAAAATATATAGATACTAATTATAATTTTGTGTGTGTGATAAGAACACAAGCTCTGTCTTCTTAGTAAATTTTAAGTATGCAACAGAGTATTATAAATTATAGGCACTATGTTGTATGATAGATCTCCAGGACTTCCTCATCTAGAATAACTGAAACTTTGTACCCTTTGACAAATACTTTCCCATATCTTCCTCATTCCAGACCATGGCAACTTCATTCTACTCTCTGCCTCTTTAAGCTCATAGCATGATTATTTTACATTGCACATATATGTGATATTATGTAGTATTTGTCATTCTGTGTCTGGTTTATTTCACATAGTGTAATGATCTCCAGGTTCATTCACATTACACAAATGGTGGGATTTCTCTCTTTTTTAAGATTGAATAATATTCTGTTGCATGTCTATGACACATTTTCTTTATCCATTTGCCCATTCATGGACATTTAGTTTGCATCCGTGTCTTGACTATTGTGAATAATGCTGCAGTGAACATGAAAATGGAGATATCTCAAGATTCTGATTTCAATTCCTTTGGATATATACCCAGAGTTGGGATTGCTAGATCATACGGTAGTTCCTTTTTTAATTTTTGTGAATCTCCATATTGTTTTCCATAGTGGCTATACCAGTTTATTCTCCACACCCTTACCAACACTTGTTATCTTCTGTTTTTCATAATAGCTGTCTTGACTGGTGTAAGCTGATATCTCATTGTAGTTTTGATTTGCATTTGTCTGATGATTAGTGATGTTGAGTACCTTTTCATATACCTGTTGACTTTTTCTGTCTTTGGATAAGTGTCTGATCAGTTCCTTTGCCCATTTTTAAATCAGATTATTTGAGTTTTTTTTACATTGAGTTGTAGAAGTTCTCTACATATTTTGGGTTTTAACTCTTTATCAGATACGCGGTTTGCAAATACTTTCACTCTTTTCATAGATTTCCTTTTCATTTTGTTTCCTTTGTTATGAAAAAGTTTTTTACTTTGATGTAGTCCCATTTGTCAATTTTGCTTTTTTTTTTTTTTTTTTTTTTTGTGCCTTGTGCTTTTGGTATCATGTCAAAGAAATCACCAAGACCATTGCTTTTCCTCTATATTTTCTTCTAGGAGTTTTACAGTTGCAGGTCTTATGTTTAAGTCTAATCCATTTTCATTTAATTTTTTGTGTGATATAAGATAAAGGTCAAATTTCATTTTTTCTGCAGGTGGATATTCTGTTTTCCCAATACCACATGAGACTATCTTATCCCCATTGTATATTTCTGGCACCTTTGTCAAAGATCAGATAACCACATACGCATGGGTTTATTTCTGGGTTCTCTATTCTGTTCCATTGGTCTATATGTCTGTTTTTATACCAATACCATATTGCTTTGGTTTTTGTACATTTGTAATATATTTCAAAATCAGGAAGTGTGAGGGCACCAGGGTAGTTCTTGCTTAAAATTACTTTGGCTATTTGGGGTCTTTTGTGGTTACATATGAATTTTAGAATTGTTGACTTTGGTGTCTATAAAAAAATGTCATTGGGATTTTAATGAAGATTGAATTGAATTTATAGATCACTTTAGGTAATATGGATATTTTAACAATATTAATTCTTCCAATCCATGAACATATGATGTCTTTCTATTTATTTATACCAACTCCAATTTTTTTGATCCATGTTTTAGAGCTTTCAGTGTATAAGTCTTTTGTCACTTTGGTTAAATTTATTCCAAAGTATTTTATTCTTTTTGTTGTTATTGTAAATGGGATCATTCTCTTAATTTCTTTTCTTTCTTTCTTTTTTTTAATTTTAGAGAAGAGAATGTGTGAGTGGAGGAGAAGGGCAGAGGGAGAGGGGGAGGGAGAGAGAGAGAGAGAGAGAGAGAGAGAGAGAGAGTGAGTCCCAAGTAGGTTCCATGCTCAACACAGAGCCTGACATGAGGCTCAATTCCACGACCCTGGGTTCATGATCTGAACCCAAATCAAGAGTTAGATGTTCAACCTACTGAGCCACCCAGCACCCCACTTAATTTCTTTTTCAAATAGTTCATTGTTAGTTTGTAGAAACACAAGTGATTTTTTATGTTGATTTTGTATCATGAAACTTTACTGAACATGTTGATTAATTCTAATAATTTGTGTGTATGTATTCTTTAGTATTTTCTACATATGAAATCAAACAAATTATTTACTTTTTTCCTGCTTTGAATGACTCTTATTTCTTCTTTTTGCCTAATTGTTTTGGCTAGGATTTTCAGTAATATACTGAATATCAATGGTGAGACTGGGCAAGTAAACAGTAGGAAAAAATGTTTCAGATAGAGTGAAGAGCAAAGCAAAATCTCTAAGATGGGAAAGAGTTTAAGGTAGTCAAGAACAAAAAAATTGGCTGAAAAATGGTCTGAGAGGAGAAAGTAGCAAGCAATGAGAGTGAAGCGATAAGTACAAGAAAGATCATAAAGACCATGTGAAAGATTTGGGATTTCATCTTAACTGTATGGAAACCTAGAGAAGGAATTGAAGCAGAAGAGTAACATTGAATTTGCATTTATATAAGATCACCCTGAATGTTAGGTGCTTAATAGATTACAGGTGGGCAAGAGTGAAAATAGGAAGACCATTAATCATGCTATTGCACATAGTCTGGTTTCAAAATAATAATGACTTGGACTACAATGATGACAGTAGCTATGAAGAGAAGCAGGTTCATTCACAGTATATTTTCAAATAGAATCTGGGTAACTTAATAATATATTTGGGAAAGGCAGAGGATCCCAAATTTCTGCCTTGAGTGCATGAAGGTACTGGAAGAGATGGGGAAGAATGAAGAAGTAGGGAAAGATCAAAAGTTCTGTTTTGTGTAACCTCTTCTTTGAAAACTTCCTTTAGAGATTACCCATCTTTCTGACCTTTCTTTCAGTGGTTTTAGCTCTTTTTCTTGCCCCCAAATGCAAATATGTCTGAAGGCATTGCTTAGATGTTCTCTTCTCTCCCCATTTTTTAATTTCACCTGACCTTAAATTTCAATTCCATGTAGATGATTCATTAATCTTTATCTTTTGACTCAACCAGGCTTCTGACCTAGGATTCACATTTTCAATTGTTTTCTGAGCACTCCTCTTTAAATTATTTCTTTGTATCTCCAACTCAACTCAAAATCAAATTCATGTTATGCCTATCTATCATGGATCTTATTTATATTATTGGCACTATCATCTTTCTAGTCAACTGGACTCATATTCAACGTTGACATCTGCTTCTTTCTTGCTCTTGCTATGGTTTTATCAGTGGAATCTATTGAATCTTATGTTTCTATTCACAATGTTTCCTGGAAGTGGGAGCCCTGATTATAACTAAAGCCCCTACTATACTTTATCAAGATTATTTTTTAAACTTCCTAACTATCTTCTGCCTCCACTCTCTCTCCCATCCTATGAACTAGCATGTAGCCTTTAGAGTAATCATCCCAAATGACAGTTATAATCATTTCACTTGTGTCTCCTATCTTCAATGATTCCATTATCTTCAGAGTAATTTAGAAATTCCTTTAAAATATATTTAATGCCTCTTATGATCTGACCTCAATCTATCTTGTCCCTTGATTCCCAAATAACTTGTTTCTCACTATTCTGAAAATCTGACTCTTCACAACTCTGTGCTTTTGCTCATGCCAATGATGCTGCCATCACCTCTTCATATGGATGCCTTTCTTTCTTCAAAGCATAAAATTATTTCTCTCACCTTCCCAACTAGAAATAAGTTTTTCCTACATTCCCCAATCGAATATGAATCTGAAATGGCTAAGAACAGATATTTTCTCATCCTGTATCCTCAGCTGTGCCTAATATACTGCCTTGCATATAGCAAGAAGAGAGTAAATATTAAATTGAATTGACATATTAGCTCTTTTTCTGATGAGTCTGTAATGTGCCAAGTAACCTAAATAAATGCAATTGTGTGGTGAATGTGATCTGAAAAGTAGATAATCTGAAAAGTATAAAAGTAGATCTGAAATTCAAACTTTTTATATGAGCTGTTTAAAGAACCAAAATCTCTACTTCACTATGAATGGGCCTTTATGGAACTAATTTAAAATAAAAATGAATTAAAAATTCCTCAAATATTTTGTTATTCAGATTCCCCCCCCCCCCCTTTTACACCTTCTATTTCTCAGGGTCTCAGTAAAGAGCAGACTTTATGGATACATTTAAATGCTGAGATATAATCAAAAAATTTACCTACCAGTTTCTCTATCAACCAAAACAAACACTAAGCTATTTAAACATTAGATTGATTTTTTTGAATTGAAAGCTTTGCCTTATCTGAAATTTTATGCAAGTTAGCAAAATGTGACTATCTCTAAATTTCAAGTAAACTCCATCAAGCTAAAGTCTGCCTCTGCTCTAACGATGGGATTAAGTCCAGTAATATGAATGATAAATTGAGAAATGGAATGGTTGCAGTGGATATAACCTGTAACAAAATTGTAACAAAATCCCTACTCATTTTCAACCAAACTTCTGTAGCTAATTCCTCAAGAGTAAAAGGAAAAGAAGAGGTAGGCTACTTTTTGAATAATTGCTTCCATTTACACTCTTTACTAGCTAATTCACCTTTACTGTCTCTTTTTCTAAACAAAAGTTTCTAGATTTTAATTCTCTAATGGCTGCTTTACTTTGTCTGAAAAGATTACAGAAATGTCAGAAAACTGAGGACTGAAAATACTTATAGATTATTTCAAAACCATTTTTTAAATGATTCAATCCTTACGAAGAGATAATTTTATTTTAGATTTTCTCCAAACTATTTTTGATTCATATAAATTTTAAAAATCATCAAAACCAATCTATCTTATCTGAGGACAAAAATTCAAAACTATTGCTTTATTTTTAATAATTGGTTCCTATTGC
Organism: Puma concolor; assembly: GCF_028749965.1. Taxonomy (NCBI): domain Eukaryota; kingdom Metazoa; phylum Chordata; class Mammalia; order Carnivora; family Felidae; genus Puma; species Puma concolor. The sequence continues at coordinate 93,330,954 of NC_141673.1, forward strand.
TACCAGGAACTGTTATAATAATACCAATATAGTCTCTGCTTTAAATCTCATTGTCACCCTACAAAGTCAGCATCACTAACCCCATATTAGAGCTGAGGAAAGTGATAATGAGGTTAAATAACTTTCCAGAGGCCATCTAAGCAGTAAGTCAGGAAATAGCGAGTCAGAGCAGCTATTTTTGACAGACTGGAGTATAGTCACAGTATAGTCAACACAGTTAGTGGGCATCTGGATATTCCCAGGGCAAAAAATGTTGAGGAAACATCTCCTAGTGTCAATGTGTAAGAAATACTATGGCCTATACACTGATTTGGGGGCTCACTCATTCTTTTTTTTTTTTTTTTTTTTTTTTTTTTTGCCTGCCTGATTTTCCTTCAGTCACTGGAAATCTTTCTGCTGCATTGTCTGTGATGGTAGCTGGCTTCTTTGAAATACACAGAAAACACTTCCCTCCCATGGAGCAGCCTCTTTCAGGCAAAGTTCTCACCGTTTCTTCCATGCCCTGTTTCCACCTGGTTCTTCAGTACATTTTACTTGGAGTGGCTGAAACACTGGTCAACCCAGCCTGTGAGTAAAGACTGCATCACCTCATGTAAGAATACCCTGAGTATTTACACAGAACACATCACCTCAAGGGGTTGGCAACCTATTCACTCCATGGAGATTTCCCATAATGCTTGAGGACAAGTCTATTAATTACACTCATTTTTTTAACAAACTTTTATTTTTAAATGTTAATTTATTTATTTTGAGAGAGAGAGAGAGCACAAGCTGGGGAAGGACAGAGAGAGAGAGAGAGAGAGAGAGAGAGAGGAGAGGAGAGAATCCCAAGCAGGCTCCAGGCTGTCAGTGCACAGCCCAACAAGGGGCTCAAACTCATGACCTGGGAGATCGTAACCTGAGTCAAAATCAAGAGTCTACATTTAACCGACTGAGCCACCACATACCCTTTATTATCATGTTTTAGAAAAGTGTTTAATTTCATTTCATTCCTCTGCCAGATACAGAACAAGTATTAGTTCTTCCTGAATGTATATGGAATAAAAGATTTATGAATTTGTTAAAGGCAGTAACTATTTGGTCAGATACACAACAAGAGTAAAAAAAACTGCTAAAACCTAGAAGTCCAATATATTCAGATGAAAACTCTCCTCTTCTTCTTCCCACCTCCTCCCTTCTCACTCATAGAAAACTCACATATATACACTCCTTCCAAAAATGACACTTATAATGTACTTTGAGAGTGTATAAACATGCAAATGAAATGAAAATTTGAGCCAATTTTCCAGATAACTCAATGTCTTTAAATTAAGTTTCACTAAATTAAGTGTGATCACTAGTGTTTCATAAGATGAGTTCAGAGTAACTTTATTAAATATCAAGGGTTTTCTGGATTATCTAGATTGCTGATATTAATTAAACTAGCCACTTTAAAATTCATCAAGGTATTTCAGTAACTTCTTGCAATACAGCAGTGTGTGTGTGTGTGTGTGTGTGTGTGTGTGTGTGTGTGTATTTATCAGTGTAATCTATTGCAATTATTTTTTACCTTCTTTTTATTTCCCTGCAGTGGGAGCCATGATTATAACTCAAACACCCATTATACTTTACAAAGATTATTTTTTTTAACTTCCTACTTTCCTACCTCCGCTATCTCTCCCATTCAATCAACCAACACATGACCTTTAGGTTAATCATCTTAAATGATATCTCTGATAATTTCACTTGTCTAAAGTCTTTAATTATTCTATTATCTTCAGTTATTCAAAATTCATTAAATATACATATTTAATAAAGATATACATATGTATGCACACATACACATATATATGTGATACCAAAGCAATTCACTGAAAAAGGTAATAAAAAGAAAGTCAATTAATAAAGTTTGTGTAGGATGTGAAAATAATCTGGCTGTGACATGTGTCACCCCATTGATCATCAGGGTTCATTCAGCTGATCTGGCTGGCTAGGCATATGTCCCCTTTCCTCCCTCACTGCTCCATGTACTTCTCTCTCAGAGCTGCACACTCGGTCAAGGAAGATGACTTTCCCCATAGAGGAGGAACATTCTTTGGTCAAGGGTATATGAGTAGCTGCATTCCCCTGCTAGAACCTCCAAACAAGGTCTCAGGGTCCATTTGTAGGAGAATTTAGGGTAGTCAAGCTTCCAAGACCCCAGACACACCCAAATGAGGCACTGCATGTGGTAATCTGCCTGAAAGAAAGAAAGAAAGAAAGAAAGAAAGAAAGAAAGAAAGAAAGAAGAAAGAAAGTAAGTAAGTTAGTGGAATTATAATCATATATGTGTATTACACTTCTTCTTATAATTTTAAATCATTCCATTCAATACATTTTATATAAACAAATTACTTTATGAGAGTCTAAGATGTGGATATCACTGTTTGACACTATAAGAAACACAAAAGAACCATGAAGAAAAATGCCACTACACAAACGTTTGTGACTTCCCTGATGTTGTTGGCAGAAAATTGTTGGAGGCAGCCAAAATGTTGTAGGTTAGAAGTGAAAAAAGTTAATGAATGTAGATGATGAGTGAATGCAGTCAGGAAATTCCCAGCCAACTTAACAATAGTGGTTCATTATGTAAAAGTCAGAAAGTTACTTAAAACAACAGACTATTAAAAAGGTTGATCATGTAATATAAACCACTCAATCTACCCTTCCCTGATTTACTGATAAGGAAACTGACAACCAACTAAGTCAATGGTCTGATCTGTTACATAGATCATAAGGTAGGGACAAGAAGATTTCGTTTTGATTTCCAGCTTTGTCATTTATATTTGTGACCTTGATAATTCAAGTAAACTTGAAGCACCTTCCTGAACTTTAAAATGGAAATAATTATAAGTCTTCTTTATATCACAACATCAGTGTAAGAATCAATGGGAATGGGGACTACTCCTTGAGAATTAAATGGCAACATGTGAAAGGGTATTTTGAACTGTAAATTCAATAATTACTAAAAAAAAAAATACTCTTTTAGGAGGCAGTACAGCATAGGGGTTAATATCTATGGCCTTAAAATCAAACAAATCTGAGTTTAAACCCCAGTTCTTCCATTGACTAAATGTGTGACTCTCAATTAGTCTGCATTTCTGAGCCTTTCTCATCATCTATAAGCTAGGGAAAGGTTGTTGTAAGGACTAAGTGAAATATTTTATGTAGAGGAAAAAGCAAGGTATCTGGTATAAGACAGCACTCAAAAATTAGCAGCTATAATGTGTGCTGCTATTATTATTATTCTAATATTTCACATGAATTAATAGGGCAAGACAGGACTCACGCACCAATGTCCTGCTCATATCTCTTTCTACCAAACCTACCACAACTTGAACACCAAGGGATCTGGTAGTGTGAATGAAATTGTGTCTTTCTCACGTGAATCATCCTAGATCCCTTTTTTGCCCTTACTTCTCACTTTTAATCCAACAGCAAGATTTAGTCTTTACTCCGAAATAGAATCTAAATCTGGCCATGTCTCATTATCTTCTTTGCTACCCACTTGGTCTACATTGTCACCATTGTCTTTACTGCCATTTCTTTCAGAGCTTCCTAACTTGTCTTGCTCTTTCTTCTCCTGCCCCATGAGTCCATTCTCTTCAAAACAGCTATCATACTCTTTCCAGAAGTCTTACCATTCCTCTACCATTTCACAGTAGGATTTTCAAGACAAATTCCTTAAATGGTGAATGAGACTGCACATGATTGGGCCTCTTGTACTGCTTCATCTACATATTATAACATTCTTCTCTTTGACCACTTCACTAGAAATGTGATGACCTTCATTCTGTGTTTCTAAAGTGTCAAACTTATTTTTGTCCCAAGGCCTTTGTATTTGCTCTTCTCTCTGCCTAGAATCCCCTTTCCTCTGTTTTTAAGTGTCTGGCTTCACCTCATCATCAAGTTTTCTCAAAGATTATCTCTTCAGAGAGGCTTCTCTGGAGATGCTATCACTTTCATACCATTACCATGTTCCATTTTTTCTAATAGCACTTGTCAGGATCTAAAGTATCTTATTTATATGTGTATCTTTATTGCCTGCCTCTTACCATAATAATGTGCAGTCTGTAAGTTAGGATTCTTATCCTTATTATCCATCCTTATGTTCTAATGTTCTTCCTTCCTTAAAAGTGCACATACAGAGGGGCGCCTGGGTGGCTCAGTCGGTTAAGTGTCCGACTTCAGCTCAGGTCACGATCTTGTGGTCCGCGAGTTCGAGCCCCGTGTCGGGCTCTGGGCTGATGGCTCAGAGCCTGGAGCCTGCTTCCGATTCCGTGCCTCCCTCTCTCTCTGCCCCTCCCCCGTTCATGCTCTGTCTCTCTCTGTCTCAAAAATAAATAAACGTTAAAAAAATTTTTTTAAAATAAAATAAAATAAAAAGTGCACATACAGAGCAAATGATTAGTAATTACATTTTGAATAAACAAATGAATTAATAAAATCTATAGCTATTTCTATGTGAGCACAATAAAACATATTATTCGAATTACTGTCAGTGTCTTACATTGATGACATTGAGCAAGGAAACAGTGGATTATGTTCCAAATTTCAGTGGACATTGTTTCCCATACTAAGTCATGTTATATCTTAGAGATGATCTACAAGAAAGAAAAAACACATAGAAAACTTTTCAAATTATGTTTTGATTATACCAATGTATATGCCAGCTATCTCATAATCTGTGTTTGTTTTATTTATTCAAAAAATACTGCATGGATGCCTACAATATGCCTGACACTACTCTAGAACTTAAGATGCATCAATTAAAAAAAAAAAAAAGATGAAAATTTCTGTCCGTGTAGTTTCCTTTTTTTTTTTAAGTAGGCTCCACACCCAGCATGGAGCCTAATGTGGCGCTTGAACTCATGACCCTGAGATCAAGACCTGAGCTGAGATCAAGAGTTGGACGCTTCGGCACCCCTGCACAAATAATCCAGTGAAGAAATGGGCAAAAGACATGAATAGACACTTCCCCAAAGAAGACATCCAGATGGCCAACTGACACATGAAAATATGCTCGACGTCACTTATCATCAAAGAAATACAAATCAAATCACAATGAGATACCACCTCACACCTGTCAGAATGGCTAACATTAAGGACTCAGGCAACAACAGATGTTGGCGAGGATGTGGAGAAAGAGCATCTCTTTTGCATTGCTGGTGGGAATGCAAGCTGGTGCAGCCACTCTGGAAAACAGTATGGAGGTTCCTCAAAAAACTAAAAATAGAACTACCCTACGACCCAGTAATTGCACTACTAGGCATTCATCCACGGGATACAGGTGTGCTGTTTTGAAGGGACACGTGCACCCCCATGTGTATAGCAGCACTATCAACAATAGCCAAAGTATGGAAAGAGCCCAAATGTCCATTGATGGATGAATGGATAAAGAAGATGGGGTATATACATATACAATGGAGTATTACTCAGCAATCAAAAAGATTGAAATCTTGCCATTCGCAACTACATGGATGGAACTAGGGGGGTATTATGCTAAGCGAAATTAGTCAGAGAAAGACAAATATCATATGACTTCACTCATATGAGGACTTCAAGAGAGAAAACAGATGAACAGAAGGGAAAGGAAACAAAAATAATATAAAAACAGGGAGGGGGACAAAACATAAGAGACTCTTAAATATGGAGAACAGAGGGTTACTGGAGGGGATGGGCTAAATGGGTAAGGGGTATTAAGGAATCTACTGAAATCATTGTTGCACTATATGCTAACTAATTTGGATGTAAATTTTAAAAAAATGAAATTAAAAAAAAAAAGGAGTGGTATATGCATGCAATGGAATGCTACTAGGTGACCAAGAAGAATGAAATCTTGCTATTTGCAACAACATGGATGGAACTAGAGTGTATTATGCTAAGCCAAATAAGTCAGTCAAAGAAATATGATATGATTTCACTCATATATGGAATTTAGGAGACACAACAAAGGAACATAGGGGAAGGAAAGCAAAAGTAAGATAAAAACAGAGAGGGAGGCAAACCATAAGAGACTCTTAAATACAGAGAACAAACTGAGGGTTGCTGGAGGAAAGTTCAGGGGGGATGGGCTAAATGGGTGATGGGCATTAAGGAGGGCACTTGTTGGGATGAGCACAGGGTGCTATATCTAAGTGAAAATCACTGGGCTCTACTAAAATCAATACTACGCTGTATGTTAACTAACTTGAATTTAAATAAAGAAACTAGGGGCGCCTGGGTGGCTCAGTCGGTTAAGCGTCCGACTTCGGCTCAGGTCACGATCTTGCGGTCCGTGAGTTCCAGCCCCGCGTCGGGCTCTGGGCTGATGGCTCAGAGCCTGGAGCCTGCTTCCGATTCTGTGTCTCCCTCTCTCTCTGCCCCTCCCCCGTTCATACTCTGTCTCTCTCTGTCTCAAAAATAAATAAACGTTAAAAAAAAAAATTAAAAAAAAAAATAAACTAAAAAAATGAATAAAGGATAATAGGAAGAGAACTATAGATAATTCACTTGAAGAATTTTGCTGCAAAAGAGATAAAACAAATGGAACGACGGTAGCTGACAAAAGACTGGGGCTAAGAAAGAGTTGTTTATGTATATTTAAGGAGGGAAAGATAATGGCATCATATAGCATGTTGGTGGGAATGACTCGAAAGAGGGAAAATTGATGGTATTTGGGAGTGGGAAATACTGGAGGGAGTGAGGTTGAGATCTAATTTACAAGTTGAGAATGTGGCAAGAATAATTCATCAATGGTAACAGTTTAGAGATCTGAGTATGTGGGTACAGAAATTCATAGGTGCATATATATGATGTGGAGATTTCTGTGGAAATTCTCTTCTGGTAATTGATTTTTTTCAGTAAAGTAGGATTCCAGGCCATGACTCTGAGTGAGGGTGAAGCAGGATATTTGGGGGTTTGAGGAGAGGGGAGAGGTATGAAATCGTTATCTAAACGATGAGAGAGTGAATGAACTAAGGAGATATAGAATATTGGCAGGGAGTATTAGGAGACCATTTGAGGTTTGTGGTCAGGAATTTCAAAGGAGTTGGTCAACATGGTTGCGGTTTTCTTCCAGAAACACTAGGCTGCATGGATCTAAGAGCAGAGATGGCAGAGAGTGAATTATTTGGCCAATGAACTTCCAGAAAAGCAAGAGAAAGACAAGGGGATGAGGGTATAGAAAACAATATGATCATACCAATTGACCATGGAACTTGGCTAAAAGAGAAGTAAGAACATAAAGGGCATCAAAGAGGTGAGAATAATGAAAAAAGCAATGGAGTGGAGGTCCTGAAGGAGTATAAGCATTTTGTGGTTGAGTAGCACACAGTAAACTGGGAAGACAGAAGGTGGTAGTCAGAGGATGCACAAAGTTGAGATTACGGAGTGGTTACCATTACTGGTCTAAGGTATGGGTTAACTTTTTCCAAAAAGTGGTAGACAGTAAATAGTTAGGATTTTCATACAGTCTCTCTTACAACTACTCTGTCATTGTGGTGTATGAGCAGTCATAGGTATATATAATGAATGGATGTGGCTGTGTTCCAATAAAACTTTATTTATAAATGGGTGGAAGCTGAACCTTACCTAATGGTAGTTCACCAACTCCTGGTCTGGGGGACAAGGTTCAGGGTGTGACCATGGGTATGAGTGGCTAATGTAGAGTTAGGAGACATTAGATATTAGAAAGGAACTGAAAAACCAAGATTTGGGAAGAAGGGAGGTTGGAAGGATGATCTATGTATATGGTAAAATTGCCAGGAACTAAGGCAGGAATAGAAGTGGACAGAGGACCAGGAGAGAGGAGTTGATGACTTTGAATAACAGAGGAAAATGTCCTAGAGATTGATAGATGACATCACAAAAGAGAAGTATTAGATGATACAATCAGATAACTTTGATATAATCAGAAACAATAAGCTGAAGCTTTTCAGTATGTGGAAGGAATGATGATCTGAAAGCAGTAATAGAATAAAGTTCCATTTTCTAGGACTACGGTACTTCTCTTACACATGTTCAAAATAACTTCTCCCCTGTGCTAGCTTCCGCTGCACATATACAAAATAACTTCTCCCCAGACATAACAAGCACCTTTAACAGTTTAAGAACAATTGGAGTAAAAGAAATTTCCAGCAATGAGTCCCCAATACGAGGTGCCTCGGGAAGGGGATTACAACGCTACGGTTTGTAGATTCCGCAGATGCTGTGATGGGGCATCTTTGCAAACACTAACCAGCCTCCACCTGGAGGCACATTTCAGCTCTCCTTGGCAAGACCAGCTTTCACATACACTGAATATTTTTTACTGTGTCTTCATTGTAAAATGAGAATTTTGGAATAGAGGCAGACTTGTTGCTACTATCTATACTATTATGTGCTAAAACAAGTACCACAGAGTCTAAAAAATCAGGTTGATTATCACTAAAGTCGAAAGAGATCGGAACATGCAAGTAAGATGCCTGAAAATGGAGATCCGAGGGCTTGAAAAGCTAAGTCCTCTAAAAGGGAACCGGAGGCTTTCAAAACGACTAAAATGACACCAAAGAGAGATTAACCAGCAGGCAGAGAGCTGGCAAAGTGTGCTCATGAATTATATACCGCACCAGAAGTTCTAGCAAGAGAAAAGCATAGGATTAATAATTAACTAGCAGAGTAATAATGGGCTTGTACGTTCTGCTTTTTCTCAGTGAAAGAAATCGGCCTACTTAGTCTTTCTGCCCATTGTTTGTCTCCTCATATTTATAGAAAGGAAAGTTCATAAGCCAAATCCTTTTTATAACTGTGAATCATTTCTTCCCAAAGCCTCTTCAGCATTTCCCTCCCACTCTCCTCTGGATCGTCCTGAAAGAAACTTGTGAGGTTGGCCTCAGGCTCCTGCTGGTGATTTGCACTACACAAGAGAGCTAGGGTACCTATACGGCCCCTTGCAGCCAACATTTGAAGCCCTTCTCCACAGTATTTTATTTACCACCATCATTATCTTCACCTCCAATAAGTATTTTGGTTTTAAGTGCCTGTTTAGCACTCCCCTTCCTGTTGTGCACATCTCTGCTCTCTGCCTGCCTGGAGTTGGAAATCTAGGAAAGATGCACCAGCGCCTTTTCCACTCATGCCTTCGACACTCAGCACATTTCCTGGACCACAGATAGGGATTCGTTTAAATGTTTATTGGATGATAAATAAAAACATGCAGAAAACAAAAGAGAAATGTTAAATGAATGGCAGGAAGGAGCATGAATACATTTACATTATGTACTAGTAAGTTTATTTCAAAGTGCTGAACAGGAAGGACTGCCTGGGTGGCTCAGCCTCAGTTGGTGGCTCAGTTGAACTTTGGATCTGGTCATGATCTTGTGGTTCCTGTGTTCGAGCCCCGCATCTGGCTGTCTGCTGTCTGCACAAAGTCTGCTTGGGGTCTTCTGTCCCTGTCTCTCTGCCCCTCCCCTTCTCTCTCTCTCTCTCTCTCTCTCTCTCTCTCTCTCAAAAATAAGTATTTTTTTTTAAAGTGCTGAACAAATGCACAGTTTTTCTGGGCTAAAGTAAAAGTAAATCAGGGGTGAAATTTTCCTGAGAGAGAAGGGAAGAGATGATAAGATCTCTTTTTATAGAAGAGGAAACTAAAGGTTTAGCCTTTACAGTATATAGGTTTTCTATAACCACTTTCCTTTTGTGTTTATTTATGATCTCTCACTGCAGAAAAATTTGCAAAGTACAGAAAAAGTAAGAAGAAGGAAAATTAAAAATCTGATAATTCAACCACTCAGAGCTAACATTGCTCACGTTATTTAATGTATTCCCTTCCAATTTTTTGCCACACATATGCAAAAGAGAGAGATTAGTGTAATGAACTCCTGCTGTATTCACATTCTAGCTTTAATAATTTTCAACTCCTAGCCAAACCTGTCTCATCTCTACTCTCACTTGCACACTCTCTTCCTCCTCTTTGTATAATTTTGACGCAAATCCCAGATACCCTATTATGATAAATGTTGTAAATATTTTAGCATGTATCCCTAAGGATGCGATGCATATTTTAAGATAGTTAATATCGTACGTACAAAATCAGATATACTCATTTTCATCTATTTCTGATATCAGAAAAAAATTGGGGGGCTTTTTAAGTTTTTACTTTAATTCCAGTTAGTTAACATACAGTGTTATATTAGTTTCAGGTGTACAATATAGTGATTCAGCACTTCCATACATCACCCTGTGCTCATGATGGCAAGTGCCCTTCTTAATCCCCATCACCTATTTCACCCACCTCCCACCTCCTCCCCTCTGTAACCATCAGTGTGTTCTCTAGAATTAGAGTCTGTTAAAATATATTATTTGTAACTGAAATAAAAAAAATTCTCCATGATTGTTTCCAAACCTCTCGCCACCATTACCCCAACAATGACGTGGGGAAAAAAGATAACCATTTTGGAGACCCAAAGTTTAAGCTATTGTCTCTCTTTAGATAACCTCTCCTTAAATAGGATAATTTAAATGCATGTAAGGGGCTTTGTGGAAGTACGGGACATTTGACTTGGTAAGATTAATACTGTTAAAAAATAGCCAATCTGATTCCATTCCTACTAATATAGTATTATACATACAGTACAGCAAGTAAGAGCCACAGGACCTCTGCAAGTGGGTGATGATATTATTCCCATTTTATAGAGAAGAACACTGAGGCTTGGAAAGTTTGAGTAACATACTTAAAATCACAGAAGTAGTAAATAGTTGACCTAGGATTTTAGCATAATCTTGTTTAACTCCAGAACCCATCCTCTTAATCTCCATGCTAATTTTATATGATAAATTCAAGTTTTCTACACGGAAACTAATGATGTATATACACTCACAGAGTGGTAGACCTCATTATTACATTGTCATATTACCTAGTATAATCCTCACCTCAATCTAAAATTAGTAAGAAATATTCAAAAAGGAGTAAAATTTGGGTGAATATATTGGGACACTGAAACCACCAAGTAATCAAATTTTCCATGTACCTGTACAAGAGTATATTTTGCCATATTTTATTCCTTTTAGACATACGTAAATTCTAACATCACAATGCCTTACTATAATAACTTTAACAAAGTCTAACTCAAATTTTGTCTTTATCAGTAAACTTTTTCTGAGGTATGATCAACACGAATTTGAATAATATCTATGAAAGTATTTTATAGTGAATGTTCTAAATTTTGACCTCTTTTCCTCTCAGTCTCTGTAATACACAGATTTGTTCCAAGTACCATCAGAGGAACCTGTATGAATCTTTTGACACTGTTCAATGGATTTGGTTGTTTCATGGGGGCACTGCTGGTGGAGTTGGTATATCTCATCTCAGAAGGTAAAAATAGATTCACGGTATGCTTATATATATATATATATATATATATATATATATATATATATATTGATTTGATGACTAGAGAATTGGGAGACAAAACCTTAAGAGAAGGGCTTTGCCAGGGTAGTCTTTTTTTTAATTGATCCACTTTTGCAATTAAGATAGAATTAAGATAGGAAATAGACTCTTGCTGTATTCATTAATTTCTGGGAATTGTTTTTCTTTTGATAGGAGGAGGTAATTACAGAATGTCACTTCTCATGAGACCCTTTCTGCTGTCTTTCTTTAGCGTATTTTAAAACAAATCGGTCATTATATTCTTATTAGATCTTTCAATGAGGGCATATTCAATAATGTCTCACAGCTGGCATACATAATCCTCAGAAAAGGTGAGTCCTATGTAAATGTAGGAGGAGGGGGGGTATCTGGATGATCTTTTTTCCTTGTGATTGCCCAGAAATCATGTCTACGCAACCAAAGAGAAATTGTAAATTGAATAAAAAATGGTCTTGGAAAATTTTTCCCATACAAATTGATTAGGAAAAACAACCCATCTGAAAAATTCACGTGCAACAAAAAAGTACAACTCATATGTGCTGGTAGAAAAATCAACAGGATGACAACAGTAATTAGATATCATGGTGAAATACCTTTGGCTGTATTTTAAATCCACAGACTTTTTCCTTTATTTGTTCTAAGATGTTAATACGGCTTCACATTTTTTTTTGAAATTAATTTTGCTTATTTTATGAAAATCTTACAAGCTTATTCTTCTCTACTTTGAAAAATACAGTTGTGCACTTAAAAGAAAGCATTGGCTTGCAACAAACAAATTTAATTTACTTGCTTTCAAACTAGGGAAAAATTAATTTCTATGAGTGAAAAACTCCTTTTAACACTATTTTTATTAAAAAATATTTATAGGTGACCCACTCTGTTCTAGACATCATATTGAACACTGGGGACACCATGGCAAAGAAATACACACTTCCACATTCTCAGTGTTTCCACGGGTATAGCGAAGCAATAAAATGAAGAGTGATAAATTTGATGATAGGTATAGTAGAGTTCTAGGGAGCAAATGTACAACCCTTGATTGGTTCTTAATAAGATCAAACCCTGCCTTTTTCTTAGTTAACTGAGAAAGTTCAACAAGAGTGTATTGAATGCTTACTGTGTGTTAGGCTCTGTGCTATATGGAGTTATTTAAGATTTGGTTCCATTTCTCAAAGGACAAAAATCCAGCCAGTCATAACAACACGTGTACACGGCAGCAAGTTGTTAACCTCTCTGGTGGTTAGGTACTTTATACATATAAACACAGAACAAAGCACTGGTATTAGAGTTTTAGAGGATAACCTGAGAAAGTCTTACCTATATCTTTACGTACACATGTGTTCAGCATATATTTATTTTCTTCAGCATTACTCATTGAAGATGTCTCTGAAAATTTGCTTAAAAAATGTCTATAATCAGGGGCACCTGGGTGGCGCAGTCAGTGGAGCGTCCAGCTCTTGATTTTGGCTCTCAGGTCATGATCTCAGTTTGTGAGTTCAAGCCCCACCATGGGTTCTGTGCTGACAACACGGAGCCTGCTTGGGATTCTTTCTCTCTCTTCCTCTCCCTCTGCCCCTCCCCTCCTTGAGCTCTTTCTCTCTCTCTCTCAAAATAAACAAATAAACGTTTAAAAAAAGGTCTATAATCAAACCACATTTGACATATTCTAGAAGAATTACAAAGTCAAATATTATTATCAGTTTGTCTTTTACATAAATCTACATTTTTCATATGCATGTTTGAGGAACGTACCCAGTTAGGCCAAACTTCACAAGACTGTGCTAACTTCAGTCATCAGCCACAAGTTCAGAGGTCCCCAGGACTGCCATTCCTTCTGATAAGCTGGCTATAATAAATGTCAAGGTCCCCAAGATCCCCTCCAGTTTGACAGTTTGCTAGAGAGACTCACAGAACTCAGGAAAGCACAACACTTATGATTACAGCTTTATTATAGAAAAAAAAAAAATACAAATCAGGACAGGGTCTAAGAGGGTTCCAAAAGTGAAAGCACCTTCATCCTCAGCGATACAGTGGCCAACTGGCTCACCAGTGTGACAATATACAGAATATAGCCAACCAGGGAAGCTTACTTAAACTTCAGTATGCAGAATTTTCATTGAAGTTTTATTATTTATGTAGGCAAGATTGATTGAGCCATTGGCCATATGATTAAACACAGTCTCTCCCCTCTCTTCCCTCCAGAGGTTGGGCTTTCACTTGGCTCAAAGCCCCAACCGTATAATCAGTGCTGGGTCTTCCTGGCTGGCCAGGCCCCTTAGGTGTCAGCTCATTAGCATAAGGTGTCAGGTGGGGCTCCTGGGGAACCACCATGAATAACAAAGGCATTCCAGTTACTCAGAAAACTCAAAGGGTTTGGTGTTTACCAACCAGGAATCTAGGACAAAGGCCAGGCAAACTCTTTATTACATACCATTATTCTTGTAATCTATTTCACTGAAAACCTAAATTTCTGTTGAGAATATGAATAGAATGGTATATTATTGTATTTAATGCAAGAATTTTATAAAGGCAATATTATTATCCTTATTTTTGAAATGTAATAATTGAAACAGAAAAACGAAAGCAAAATGGTTCAGTGGTCATAACTAGTATGACAGAGATCATCTGACCGTCTCAGAGTTCTAACACCAACATCAACATTGCTTTTGATACGCCAAACAACTATTAGGGGTCACCCAGTGTAAAAGCCTTTTAAAGACATTTATTATTTTGCAATACAACCTCCTTGGATAAGGTCTACATGTAGAATATCATTGATAATATTCTAGATATAGCAAAAGATGAATAAATAGAAGTTGATATAAATTTATCAGAGTTTGGTGCCCATGAAAGGAGGTTTACCAAGGACAAATGGTGAGGACGTCTTCACCACATAAATGTGAGTGAGGTGCTCTCTAAACTTATAGTCAAAAGAACACCATTTAAATTACCACTAATTCAATTTACTTTTTCTTTAAAGGTTTTTGTTGTTGTTGTTCATAATAATATTGTTTTGCATCAAGTCTTATCCCAATAAATTAGAATTTTACAATTGGATATTATGTCAGAGCCCATCTAGTCTAACATTGTACCCCAGACTAGATGGACCAGCGTCATCTAACACCCAGAAAAATTCTCTGCTTTGAGATGTAACCTGAGTCTGCCCATCTGCTGACAACTATGTTCCACAGAATAAAGGTGATTTTCTATCCACATATCAACTCTTCCAACATCTGATAAAGATTTGGAGAAATAATGCTGTACAATGTTCAAATCCAGGCAGTCTAGGTATGTGTCCTCAGTTTCCATATCAATAACAACAATACATAGCTCATTGTGTTGTTATCAGGGTTAAGTTTGTAATACACACAATATGTGCTCAGTAAAGATGGTTATAGTCTAGTATTACGGTTTCTAGGATTAAACACAATACTCAAGTTGTTACTTTTATCAACCTGGTGACTCTCTCACCCTCTCTCTTTTTGATTTTTTTTTTTTCAACGTTTATTTATTTTTGGGACAGAGAGAGACAGAGCATGAACGGGGGAGGGGCAGAGAGAGGGAGACACAGAATCGGAAACAGGCTCCAGGCTCTGAGCCATCAGCCCAGAGCCCGACGCGGGGCTGGAACTCACGGACCGCGAGATCGTGACCTGGCTGAAGTCGGACGCTTAACCGACTGCGCCACCCAGGCGCCCCGTCCCTCTCTCTTTTTGAATGCCAACAGAGATTGCATTGACTTTTTTAGTAGCTGCATTGTGCTTACGGTCAATTAAAACCTGAGGTGTTTTTTGTTTTGTTTTGTTTTGTTTTGTTTTGTTTTGTTTTTTTAAGCAGTTGCTCTCAGTTCAGTTTCACTCATCATATCACAATTTTTTTTTCTAATTAAATTCAGGACTTTATCCTTTATAAATGTTAATTCACCATCTTAAATAACAGACATTTTTAAAACTTGATTCTGTCACCCAGTGAGTTACTAATCTTTACTCTTCTACTAGCTTTGTGTCATCTGCAAATTTAGTAAGCAAGTTCCTAGACTTCTTCCAGGTAATTGAAAAAATTGTTGAATTGGACAGGACCAAAAATAGAACCTTATGGAAAGTTCCTAAAGATCTCACTGCAAGTTATCAACTAATCTTCCTCTTTTGGATGTAATCAGCTCCCACTTCATCTAATTACTATCATTCAGCCCATGCATTTCATCATTCCCTGAATGATGTCACAGGAGACTGTCATATGTTTTTCTGGGAGCAGGATATATCTGTGTTTGTGACACTCCCTTTAGCCATCAGAATAGCATTCATCAAGAAAGGAAGTGAAGTTTATTTAGAGGATTAGGTCTTGTGACCCTAAATTGGCTTATGTGACCAATTAAGGCCCCTAAAAAAGAATGATCCTATATGGATGACATTGGGTAGGTCATTATCTTCTCTAAGACTTTCCCTTTATTTAAAAAAGGGAATGCTGCACTCCACTTTTCTCAGAGATGATGATAATTTTAATGCCAGAGCTTACTTTAAATATAAAGGAAGTTGTACGTTGTCATGGCCTGTTTGGTTAAAACAAGATCAGTCTTTTAGTCAAACAGCCAGACCAATTTTTATGACAGAGCCGACCATAAAGACCTCAACAGTGTAACTATGTGTTTAAGCATCCCACATGCCTCCACGTTCCATTTAGCATATAAGATATTTTAAACCTTTAAGGATTCATGTCAGCTGAGCATGTGTGCATGTGAGTGTGTGTGAGTGTTGGTGTATGATTGGAAGAGACGATCAGCTATCACAGTCTCCCAGTCTCCAAGCTGCATTAGTCATTTTTAGCACCATGATGGAGAATGGTGTGAATGTGGTAAATTCAAAAGATTTCTCAAAACTTGACTGTGCAGACAGATAACTGTTAGAGTGACATTTTCAGTACAAGTGAGAAAACTGATCCTTCTGGGATCTCTAACTCTGAGTGCTTTAAAGGAGAAGATACAAGACTAAACCCATCCTCCTACACTAATCATTTCAGGAATAGTTTATCTAAAAGTAGCAATGCTAATATAAGGGAGTGAAGAAGTCAGTCAAACTGCTTATTTCCACCCTATGCCATTAGCAGTCAGATCAATTTTCTCATACTCATGAGTCTAAGCTTACCTTTTGAAAAAAAAATAACAAAATAGAATTCAGTGAAAAGTGACATCTTAGTTATGGACGTGAAGATGATTGAAAGATCCAAAGCAAAACGTCTAAGGGAAAAAGGATAATTGGGCAGAATCAAGAAGTCAAGGAATACATCTTCTTGTCCCTGTTAGTCCTTCCTCTTAGAATTCAGGAAGGGAGTAAGGAATTTAGCCGTTTGATTGTATATTGTCGATGTACAATAACAATACAAACCATTACTTTTGTGCACTTTTATCAATGTGGTGCTTTACGTCTATTTCCTCTAGTTCCCATAGAAATCTTGGAAGTTAAGTTATTAGTGACACCATTTTAGAGAAGGAGAAATTGAGACTCAGAAAAGTTAAGTATTGTGCTCAAGGTCTCACAGCTTATTAAGAACTGAGTTGAATTTCAGATTTGTCTGACTCAAAGATCTGCCCTTTCTATCTCTTTTGAGCCAATAACAATGGATAGTTCTTTCCATCGTCTAAGAGATATTTTGAACTCTGCCCTGATATTGTTATGAACTCTAAGGCCTCTGAGCAGCTTCAAAGGTCTCTGTGGAGCCAAAGGTTGAGGATGTAGAACAAGTTATATCTGAGATACATACCCCCATTGTACAAGGAAGATTCTGAATCTAATTCTGACTGAACACCATGAGCACGATTTGCCTGTGAGAATTGTGGACCCACCAAGTAAGCTATGGGAGCACTGGCACTAGACCAGTTGACAGACAAGTAGAGAATGGCCTGGCTAAAGATAAATTATGAGGTAGCAGGCCATTTTCCCTTCCTAGGTCTAAAAATCTCATTTCAAAACCCAGATGAGGCTGGACCTGAGGCACTGATATGAATTTGAAGAAACATATCTTTAAGAAAATAGGCATGGACTTATGGGATCCAGGTAAATAGTTTTCCAGATGCATAAATATTTTCTTTCAAGTTTACTGCAACTACAAATTCCTGTTTCACGAGCAACTCAGAGTTTCATGGCAACACGGCTGTCAGTGGTCTCAATAATCACAGATATTTAAATGAGAATTTTAAAAGATCACATTTTTAACTTAAAATGATCTTGATGGGAATCAAACAGCTAAATTCTTTACTCCCTTCCTGAGTTCTGTATCTTCAATATTTCTAATATTTTCAAAATATTAAACTACTAAAATTTCCATAACCATAGATAAATAAATATGCATATATATATATATATATATATATATATATATATATATATATGAGGATTGTTTCAAACAGGAAATGGTAAACTGGGTAAAATCCTACTGTGAGATCAAATAAAAATGAAGAATGGAAAGTATCTGCAGGTTTGGCAACATCATTATCACTGAAAACTTTATAAGAGTCATTTCAGTGGTAAGAAGGAAATGAAGACAAGTTTGGAATAGGGTGAAGAATATCTAGTAAGTGAAACATTAAAGGTATCACATTCTAACAACCTTTTTGAGGAACTTGGCACTAAAGAAGATTTAAAAGATAAAGTGGTGGCTAGATGGGCATGTGGGTAGATTTGCCAGATTTAATAAATAAAAGCACAGAGTCTTTTGAACTTTCAGGTAAACAATGAATACTTCACTTTTAGTATAAGCATGTCTCACGCAATACTGTGAGCATACTTTACACCAAAAAATTATTTGTACGATATTTATGACAGAGCTGACCCTGGAAAATAACTCGTTGTTGTTCTGAGATTCAAATTTAATGATGGGTCCTGTATTTTATCTGGGACGTTAGGTGTGAGTTCAAGATACTTTTTTATTTCCAGAGATACTTGGCCATATTTAACCGATAAGAACATCTGGTGTAGATGGAGAAGCTCAAAATGCAAGAGAAAGAAGAGAGATTGACTTCTTACTGGAGGGTGGATGCTTCTTTCCTGCACTAAAACAGAAGAGAGAATGGGGAGGTGTGATCCTGGTATTGGAAAGATGCTGACTCCTACTGTTCAAGGCTCTCAGTTTTCTTTATGACATATGCAGCAAGCCATTCATGAGAGCAAAGGGGGATTAGGATGAAAATGAGGAATAGGAAGAGCAGGTAGCTAAGAACGTGTTGTCACAGGAGCGAGAGATGATTTAGAAGAAGAGAATTAGGATTGCCATCAGTGTTGAAGGCCCAGTTGATACTGGTCATTACAAAGAGCAATACCAAACTACCTACAGCATGATTTTGTCCAGTGATAGTCAGGTATCCAATGCAGTTATGAAGCTGTCTGGTAGATTTTAAAATGGTCTGAAAACCACAAGAGAGGAAGAAAGGCACAAACCGTACTCTTGAATTAAAGCAATTTGAAGTAAACCTCACATGTGATTTCCCTCCAAATATGCAAGAGGGGGGTGGATATCTTTTCAAATTCTGTAATAAACAAGTCTACATCATTAGCTAACTGAAGTTACAATAGAGAACAGACTGTACAAATAAGCAGATATTGGGAAAAATCAGTTCCTGCTATATTCATGATATTATTTAAATTCAGCATTTTACTATTTTAAACAGTTCCACTTCGAGGTTGACTCATAAATTCAGTTCACAAATACGTATTGGGTTCCTACTATGTGCGAGCACTGGCTAGATAGTGAATTAATAATACCACGGCTGATGTTTAATTAACAAGAAGAATCTTATAGAAATATTTGACACTCAAATTAATATCAGATATATTCATTTGACTAATGCTATTACAATTACAGTTCATAGCTAATGGCATTATCGGGCTATTATCACAAAGCATTACCTCTCTTCTAAAACTCATTTCCATGATAATTCATTGAAATCATCATGAGAACACACTATCTTGATGGGTTTTTACCTCCCAGTGCTCTTCAAGAGAATGAACTCACCCTTATAAGAAAGCGTGTTTTCCCAAATATCATCCCATGCTCATTCTTTTTGCAGATCAGGTGAACAATGCACATAGCGCTTTCTCTACAATTTTGAAAGACACGGCATCCCTTCCTGGAAACAGCAACCTAACTTCATTTTTATTCACAATTCCCAGGAAGAACAAATGCAAATTAAAGTCTCCATGCAGACATTGTTAGGAGAGCCAGGAACTGAGTATGTGCAGATTTGGGGCCCAACCTCAGTTCACCCATTCGATCAACAAATAATTATTCTGTCTCCTTTACATGACTTCAGGCAGACACTTTAGCCTCTCCATGCCTCTGTTTCCTCGTCTGTAAATTGAGGCTAATAATAGTTTGAGTACTTATTCGACAAATAGGAAAAGGTGGTAGAAAAGCCAGAGTAGAATATAGTTGTTAGATATTATTTCCTTCAGGTATCATGAAAATTAATGTGTTTTAAAAATTAACTCAGGTAGGAGAGCTATGAATCTCAAATGAAGCATTTAAATCAGGTTACTGAATAGAGGAAGGAAAGAAATTAACATTTATTAAGTGTCAGTTATATGCAGACCTTGCTATATGTATTTCACAAAGATATTATTTCATTAAATCTTCACAACAATTCTTTGGGGGTGGATATTTGTAGCCCCATCACATGTAAAAGGAAAATGAACTCGGAAAGTTATATAAGTTGTCCAAATCTTACAACAGTGGTGGATTCCTGATTCCCAAGCTCTTTTTGCTGCACAGGGTTTATTTCCCGTGGCACAGAAGTACATCCACCCTGGAGAATGACTGTTACATGTCTTTAATTACATACTTCTTCGCACATAGTGAAGTGATAGATGTGCCTAAGATAAAGTTAGGTATAAAAGCCATTTCAGTTTTGTCTCAACAATTTTGGAGGTTTACCACATCACCAGTGTTACAAAAGATCACTTTAAAAATATATTGCCAAAGTCTCAGGGAAAATAATTGCTTACTGTGCTCAACTCTAATTTGAAGAGATTCCAAAAGGCACCATCTAATATTTTCAAAGGCCCACTACATTCAAAATAAAACAGTAGTTAGTAAAAAGGGGAAATATTGAATCTTTCTCCAAAAAGACATAGCAGAAATCTGCCTCTCATCAAAAGCAACATGCCGTAGCCCTTAAAATAATGCCATGTATATTTGAGATAGTTGGTAAATCTAGGATTTCAGTAGGGAATATAGTGACATATCACTGAAGTGACTGAATCTTAGGTTTCAGAATAGACTGGTTATTGTTACTTGGGATACTATGATTTCCAAAATGATATCTTAGGACAGTTTTATAAATAGCACATAACTTCCAAGTTACAACATCCAGGCTGCTATTCAATACTTCAATTGCTGAAGAAGAGTAGGTTGTGAGAGAAAACCACCCTTTTCTGTTGTTTGATAATAAACCAGAAATGATTTTTAGAAGTCAGAGTTTTCCCGAAGTATGCTTGAGGAAATCATTTTAAAATATTATTTTTTGCTGCTAAGGTAATGTATAACCAGATAAATCCAAACTGTAAAGAAGGAGGAGAAAAGGCCAAAAAGATGATGGCAATTATTATTGGGGTAAATTTTTTTCCAATTTTTTTTTATTTGTGTGCATGTGGGGAAGGGGTATTAAATTTATATAGAGAGGGACGCCTGGGTAGCTCAATCTGTCAAGCATCCTACTTCAGCTCAGGTCATGATCTTGCAGTTCATGGGTTTAAGCCCCACATCAGGCTCACTGTTGTCCACCAAGAGCCTGCTTCAGATCCTCTGTCCCCTTCTCGCTGCCCATCCTCTGCTTGCTCTCTCTCTCTCTCTCTCTTTCTCTCTCAAAAAGAAATAAACTTAAAAAAATTATATACAGAGATATTTTAAACAAAATTGTAGTCTGAATAACTCCTGAGGAATTCTCAATAAAAAATTATATCAAGTCCCACTTTTTTTTCCTTTGAAAATATCATGAGCATCTTTCCATGTCATTTGAATTTCTAAAACAAACAAACAAAAAGACTCTCTTTTTTTCCCCAGAATCCTGGGAATGGAATTACTCATTCAATAAGGATAAATATTTTAAAGACTATTGTTTTCTAAAAGGCTGCATCAATTATACCACCATTGTGATAGAATAATACTTGTCTCAAGATGTTAATTGCAACCCTGAGCATAACAGTATTTTGATCTTTGTGAATATGATTGGCAAAAATTATATTCCATTATTACTTTAATTTGTATTTTTCAGAATGGAAAATTGAAATTTTTAATGTATGAACACTTTTATCTTTTCTCATTCATGACATGCTTGATCATATTCTTTGCCCATTTTTCTTTTGGTCTATTTGTCATTTTTTCCTATTGATTTATATGTTTTTTAAACTTTAAGGATATTATCACTTAGTCAAATATATTGCTAATATTTTCGTATTTTAACTCAACATTTTAGTTTCATAGATGAGTTTGGTTTGCACAAGTTTTGCTGATATAGGTAATCAAACCTATTAACCTTTTTCATTGTGAACATGAATAACATGTTCATGCATTGTGAACATGCAATATCATTGCATTTATCTATGGTTATGGAAATTTTAGTAGTTTAATATTTTGAAAATCATATTTTTATCCATGTGGACTTTTTTATGTTAAGTAAATACTTATTTCCTTCAAATAAGCAAATTTCACAGCATAACTTGATATTTGTTGTGAAAAGTTACTTAAACCATAAATACCCCATAGCCATAGGGTAAGTGGAATGAAACTAATCAGTTAGTAACATATACTTTAATATATTCTTAGTTCTTAGGCTATCGTAGGGCTATTTTAGAACTGTCTATTTTGTTCCTGTCAACTGCCTCTTGATTTTAGCTTAGTATCACCCTCTTTTTAATTATTATGACTTTATGATATATATCAACTATTGCTAATCATACTTCTCCTTATGGTTTACTCTTCATTTGTAAAGCTCTTATTTCCTATAGTGTACATTTCCAGGTGAATTTTAGAATCATTTTATCAATTTTCCCCAAATCTCGTGTTTATGTTAATGAAATAAGTACTACTTGTTAGTTAATTAAAACAATAAAGCTTTTCGGGGTGCCTGAGTGGCTCAGTTGGTTAAGCCTCAGGTCATGATCTCATGGTCCCTGTGTCCGGCTCTGTGCTAACAGCTCAGAGCGTGGAGCCTGCTTCACATTCTGTGTCTCCCTCTCTCTCTGTTCCTCCCCTGCTCACACTCTGTCTCTCTCTCCCTCTCTCTCAAAAAGAAATAAAAGATTTTTTTTAAATAAATAAATAAATAAATAAATAAATGCAAGCAAGCTTTTATAATATTTAGTGTTCCCTCTAAGTAGATAACATAACTTTTTTAACTGAATGTTAAAAAATTCAGTTCGGTTAGATTTTCTTTTCTTCATCCATGTCTTGAACATTTCTGTTGGACTTCTTGTAGGCATTTTATGCTCTTTCTCATTTTGCTGTTATGAACTGACTCCTTTCCCTCCTTCCAAATTCACTGAGATAATAATTATGTATCATATAGGGGGAGTATTAATATTTATGTCTATATCTCACATCCAACTTCTTAAACTTTCTTAGTAAATTTATGAGAGTATTTATCTTTTTCAGTTTACAGAAAAATTATCTAATCTTAAATATAATTTTTAAAAATCCCTATTTCCAATATTAACTCTGATGCTTTATACCTTTATCAGGACAAAGAAATTCAGAACAGTGTTAATACCAGAAGACAGTCACATTTTACCCTGTTCATAATCTTAATTTGAATCTCTATTTTTTTAAACATATTTGTAGGTCTATAATGTTAAAGGATATTCTTTATCATAAGAAAATTTCTATTTCTTGTTTTCTAAGATCTAAACAAATCAGAGTAAATTTTATTGAATGCTTCTTAAGTAGCTCTTGAGATCACCTCTTGATTTTCTTACTATTCCTGATATTATAGTATATTTAATTAATAGATTTTTCAATATTAAATCATCTTCACATACATGAGATAGACAACAGCTGGCAGTAGCAATATTTGATGGTTCTTTGCTTTTCTAGAAAGATCCAGGGGAAAGAGTCATCTCTTCCATGAAAATTAAAAGGTACATTCAGGATGCATTATCTCTTTTGAAGATGCTTCCTGGTAACTTTTCCCCCACTGTTTCTTGCCAGTAAGATTTTTTCTTTTTTCTTGGTTCAATTTAGATAATTAAGGTTTTCCTAGATAATCATCCCATTTCCATAATATACTTTTTTAGTTTTATTTTTTTATTCAATTATATTAACATACAGTGTTATATTAGTTTTAGGTGTACAATATAGTGATTCAACAATTCTATACATTATTCAGTGCTCATTAGGACAAGTGTAGTCTTAATCCCCTTCAACTGTTTCACCAATCCCCCTCCGACCTCCCTTCTGGGAACCATCTATTTGTTCTCTATAGTTAGGAGTCTGTTTTTCAGTTTGTCTTTTTCCTTATTCCTTTGTTTTGTTTCTTAAATTCCACATATGAGTAAAATCATATTATCTGTCTTTCTTTGGCTGACATTTCACTTAGCATTAGACCCTCTAGATGGACCCGTGCTGTGGCAGATGGCAAGATTTCATTTTTTAAAAAATGTTTATTTATTTCTGAGAGAGAGAGTGAGAGAGAGAGAGAAACCAAGTGTGAGTGGGAGAGGAGCAGAGGGAGAGGGAGACACAGAACTCAAAGCAGGCTCCAGGCTCCGCACGCCAGCACAGAGGCTTAAATTCACAAACTGTGAGATCATGACCTGAGCCGAAGTTGGATGCTTAACCCACTGAGACACCCAAGTGCTCCTCATTCTTTTTTCATGGCTGAGTAATATTCCATCATATACATAATGAGATACACACACACGTATACACCACACCTTCCTTCTTCCATAAGATTTTTGAAACTAATATAGCACACTTATAAATAAATATTGTTATGGCCCCTGACTTTTTTGTTATCTATTCTCTTTGGATTTGTCAGGGTTTCTATTGTTGTTACCTTTTCTTGCAATGAATCAGGCCTTAGAATTATTAAATCTAATATTCTTTTATATATTGATTTTCTGCTGTCATCTTTATTTTTTTCTTTGACTTTCCTTATAATTCTTATTTATTTTCTAGGGTTCTTTTGTGCTGAATGTTTAGTTCATTTATTTGCATTCCTTCAAGCTGAAAAAAATATATGCCTTTAAATGTACCTCTGAATAGAATTTAAATCTGTATCCCTAAATTTATAAATGCAATTTCCTCATCACTTCATTTTCAAATACTTTGTGGTTGTGGGTTTCATTTTTCTCTTTGACCAAATGATTATGTAAGAGCAGTATCTTAATTTCTAGGAGATTTGGTTTGCTATTGATGTTATTTAAACTTCTATAAGAGAGTATTTTTTTACTAAACAATAGTATAATCTTTATTAAACTCTTATCAGTCACATTATTCTAATCCTCTACATCATTTTCTTTGTTGCTTTTTCTATCAAAACTTGAGCAAAATGTGACAGTCATTCACAAAATTGATCTACCTGTTTTTATCCAAGTTTCCAACAGACTTGTTATATTTTTATTACTTAAAGGATGTTCATTGACCTATCTTCAATTTGGACTGTGCTTTTTATAAATAGAAAAAAATCCTCAGTGTCTCTTTGACAGTATTTTTCCTTTGAATTCAACTTTGCCTGAAATTACTATTTTTTTAAATTTTTGTCTCTTCCTTATGATTTCCTATATTATTATTATTATTATCATTATTGTTATTTGAACTTTTGTCGTGTGTTAGGGGTGTTTTTTCATAAGCAAAAGTTGTAATATGTATACAGTCCCTTTTCCTTCTTCATTTTGACCTTTTTTGTATTTAGTCATCCTCAGTAGGAGAAATTTACTGACAGGCAGTATTTACCAACTAAGAATGTGTATGGATTCCCTTAGCCTATGTCCCTTTCCATATGTTTAATGAAGTTTTCTGTGAAAGTGCCCCCATTAAAACCCACGTAATCGTGATAAGCAAACTGCTGGGCTGGAGTGAGAATTTGACACCATTTTCTGATTGTCCAACAATCTGATCAAATAATGTGATTGGAAAACTGGTCTCAAGCATACATGACTATTGAGTGCTCCCTAGAGCCCACATTCACCTATAATGCTTTTCTTTGGGAGCTACGCTACCGGAAAGCAATGTGCCTTGACTGCCATGCACCCACTACTTCCTGTCTTCTGTTTTAAAGGAGTCATATTGCCTGATGTAGTTTAGAAGCAGAGCTACTTGGTACTGGGTACTGATTAGAATGGAATATGGAACTGCTCCTTCTTCTCCCCAAAACAGTAATCATGCATCAGAGCCACAGAAGCTACTAGAATTCTGTGTAGAACTGACCTTGATTTCTGTGTAGGGGCATGTTCTCATCACCTCCTCTTCACCTGGTCAGTGTGGGAGGGGTCCTCAACCTAAATAGGATAAGGTGGCTGAAAATATGACACCTGACACTGGAGAGATGGGCTGA
Organism: Puma concolor; assembly: GCF_028749965.1. NCBI lineage: Eukaryota > Metazoa > Chordata > Mammalia > Carnivora > Felidae > Puma > Puma concolor. The sequence goes on from NC_141673.1 coordinate 93,356,897, forward strand.
CAGCAGCTTATTAGTCAGACACACTCACGGGTCAGGGGAGGAGAACGTGTCACACAGGGCCATATGGGGGCTAACTTGAGAATAGAGCAACAAAGGTCTGTGGAGGGCGAGCCTGGTAGTAACAAAACAGGGAGTGACTCCTGGATCCCACAGGAGGGTGTGACTTCCTGTTTGCTTGATGTTGAGGTCTGAGAAGGAGGTGAGAGCTTTAGGGTGAATACCAGTAGCAGGCATCTGGGCTGACTAATAGGGGAACTAACCAGGTGAGGGAGGCCTTCCCCTGGGGTGAGGAGTGTGTCTGAAAGGGCAAAGAACTATGTGGTTAGGCCTTTGGGGCCCTGTGAGGCTCAAAGACATAAAGACACCATATGAAATTTGGGGCTTTACAATACAAGGCATAATATGGGACAAGAATAAAGCATTTTCTTCTTTCATATTAGTGACTTTGAGCTGTTTATAGTAACATAATTCTATTAGCATCATTGGGGCTTTAGTAGTGCAGTTTGTAAGATGAGGATTCTACTGAGCAATGCCTCAACATACCTCTCTGCACCTTCACTCTTTCATCTGTAAAATACAAGAACTAGTCTAGATAATTCTATAGTCCTTTTGTCTCTAAAATGGCCATGATAATTTAAAATAAATAGAAACATTTTACTTAGTGTCTATAAGGTCTAATACTCCAGAGTAATTACCTGTTTGCATGTCTCTTCTACAAATCTATGAGCTCGTTTTCTTAAGCAACTTGAAATGCCCGTTTTATGATACATGAAAATTTCTTAACAAATGATTTTCAAATGAACGAATAAATCTAACTGAACAAGAAATATGTGGAGAACTTCTGAGCAATGCTAAATATTTCGTGAATGTTCTATTACCGAGTGGTCTTTCATTACTAACTAGCTGGTTATTCTACTAAAGTACTTAACTTGGGTTCACTGTGAGCATTAACATATGGCACTTACCACTGTTTATGTAGCACATTCTTTTCTCATGTTGTTAAACTTCCTTACCTTCCCAAGCTAAGATCTGGAGAAGTTTAGTTTGTTCCATTTTAGACCTAAAGTCTTCTCTTTGTCTCCTTTGGCAAGGATGCCCCAGATTTCAATCAGCTACTAGAAATGTCAGGTGAAAAATGGCACAAATGTGAATTACGACAATAAAAGTTTATAAGCTACTAAAATAAAGTTATAGTACCTAAGAGCTGAGTCAACTGACAATGTTAAATGGAACATTTTACAACCAGTCCTGGGATAATGATAAAAAAAAAAAGTGGCACACAGAACATGAAGAAATATCTGACAGGAAATGGGCCCGAGATCAAGTTCAGGCTACATGATTTTGTATGAGCTACTTCTAAAGTGTGTGTGGGTGGGAGTGATAATCTAAAGTTTATGGAGCGCCTCCTCTGTGTCCAACCCTTGACATCCTTACTTCTCATAACAGCTCAGTGAGAAAGGTGTTGCTGTCATTTTAGAGAGGAGAAACCGAGGCTGAAGTGGTTCAATTGGACAAATGCCCAAAAACAAAACTATTAAATAACAGAAACAATATTTGACTTCAAAATCTCTCCACCTCCAAGCCCATTCTCTATCAGTCTATGTAAAGAGATAGCTTTGGGTGAAACTCACACCCAAAGCTATCTCTTTACATAGACTTATAATCTCTATATAAATAAAACAAATTTTAGGTTTCATGAAGTATCCCTCTGTCCAACTTGATGCTAGTGTGTGTCCTATGCTATCAATTCAGGTGATTGTTCCCCTTACCATGGAGCTCACCATATAGATTAGCTACACAGGGAATGTAAAATTATAGCTAAGTAAGGCAAAAATATGGGGCTAGCATGAAGATCAGCATTAGGAAGGAAGTTGAACACTAAAAATGATGTTCAAGAAGGACTATAGAAATGTTAACAGGAGTTTGAATAGGTGATATGGCAATCATCCATTTTATTTTTTTTAAATAACTCCACTCACAAAATATTTTGTGTTACTCATAAATTCCCGCGGCTTTCCCTAACCTTTCTAGGATGACATCCTCTTGTCACCCCACATGCCCATAATTCCCAGTCATGGTGCTTCTCATTTGTGCCCACCACAGTATCCCCAGTGACAGATACAATGGCACATGCAGGGGGAGCTGGTGCTATCCTGATGGGCTGGAGCCTATCCTGATAGGCTGGTATTTGCTGTAATTGCATAATTTTTTAGAAATATTATGTTTTACCTTTAAAGATCTTACAAAATTTATATTCTTCTCCCTCATCTTACTTTGTTATAATATAAAGATAGCCTTTTCAATTACTTATTATGGACCAAAATTCATGCTCCAAGCAGAATTAATATCATGTTAATTCTGAGGCTTCGCATACTCTGTACAAACTCCTCTCATTCTAGCCAGAGAAACACAGTGATAAAATGGTCTAAACGCATCACATGCAAAGTGCTGATGTGAAATGAAAAGGACAGAAATATGATTGGGATATTAATTCAGGAGAAATAAGGAAATAGGACTGTTTGAATAAGGTTAGCAGGGTGGTTTAGTTCTTCCTGAAAATATGTGTGATGTTATCTCACCTTACCTTGACTTCCACCCGAACTACCCCCGTTCAAGTACAATCAAATGCTTGGTTTCTACACACACACACACACACACACACACACACACACACACACACGAGGGCTACACAATACCCAATAGACAGACACAGACGGAAACGTTATGTGAAACTACTCCTATCAGATGAAGGCATTATGTCAATATAGCAATAACACCATGCATTTCTATTGTAATGGAACACAAATTAATAAAATGGGGAAGTAGAACTTGCCAAACAGCTTTAAACTCAATACCAGATTTCAATTATAGGTCCAAGACACAAGCTAATTTTCATGGTTGGTCCGTAATAATAGTCATTGTTAAATGACAGAAGAGAAACAGCTTTAAATGGGAAGTGGCACAATTAATCACAGCTGTCATACTTATGTACTTGCTGACTATCAACCCTGAACAGAACATTTAATTCAAATCTCATTTAAAAGTATGCACTGTCAAGGGAGAGGCCAAGAACCATTTTCTAGCTCAGGAAGCAACTCACAACCCATGTGCCAAAGATGTTACTGAAGATCGAGTGTATCGGCACATGGACTGATTGCTCTCGTCCCACACCTCTCTTTACAACCCACTGTAGGAACTTCTATAAAAAAGCAATAAAATGCCCAAACCTTGGCATCTGACTGCTCAAAGAAGATCAATTCCTGTTCTCATAATGTATAACTTTTTGGGGGAAGACTCTGCCCATTCAGAACTCCCACTGAATTTAAGTTTTGTCCATGGTGATAGGTTTTGCCTTTTGAGCAATCTTTTTAATATTCTGTAATACTATGTATCTATAACATATTTGTTAATACTAATATCCTATTGTTGTTTTAAAAGTACTGCAAAAAATAAGTGCTACATATATAATGCATTATTTCGTATAATGTATTAAATAATAATGTACCAAAACCCACTGAAGGAAAATTGAGTGTGTGTAGAAATAGAGATAATGCATATAGATATAGATATGGATTTGGGTACAGAAAGAGAGAGAGAATTATAGCAAAGATCCAAAACAAAAGTTAAAACTTAGGAGCAAAGTAAGAGCAATTACCTTGAATCCTAAATAGTTTCATATATACTGATGTAATAGTTTTGTGTATAGAAGTTTGACATCCTAAGAAAGAGGGGGATATCTGATTTAGAAGTATTAATTTGAAGGAATTACTTATCAGGTCAAAAAGTACTTTCATGTCAACTAGAGATTTCAAGTAGTTTGATAAATAGGTTCTGTGATATTATAATAATGTAATATTAGATTTATCTAAGATGTCAAAATAATGTAACATCTGGCATCTACGTCTATTATGTCACTAACCTTACAGCTAGAACTGGCTGTGGTAAATATTTTACATTTATTCAATATATATTTACTGAATAATTCCTATGTGTCAGGCACTCTAGGTACTAGATATATAAGAATGAATAAGATAGGTACACGGTTCCAGTTAAGTTAGCATAATCAGGGTTACTTTTATAGCCCAGTTCTTCTGAACCTATATTGCGTTATACAAATTAAGGTTTTTTTGACCTTCAAAATATTTGTGGTACTTTGCTTGTTATTTTACCATTAATTACAGAATTAAACGAGTCTTGACAATGAGTTTCAGATGAGCTTTTTTGCTTTGTAGATATTATTGAAGTGAATAAATCTCTATGAATAGTGGAATGATAAAATATTCACAGAAACTTACAACTCTGCAGTTGAATAACAATTACTTTTGTTCCAAACAGGCAATTGGTTTCCAAACACATTAAACAAAGGCAATTTAGAAAGCTTCTTCTTCTTTTTGGCATCATTAACGTTGTTGAACGTCCTGGGATTCTGGAGTGTTTCACAAAGGTAAGTTTGTGGTAAGATGAGCAATTTCTGAGTCCATGAAATATTGATCTGGGAACTATCACTGAGCCAACGGGAATCCTGTATGCCATGACTGGACAAATTAGCATATTAGAGAAATTTAACAGATTATTCAGAGCAAGAAATTTCAATTTAGACTTCACTTTTGCCATTGATCCTTATAATAAAATAGTGCTTTACTCGATTGTAAAACATGTTCTGAAAGAAGATATGTTTTCTCCACTATATAGCACCACTTTAGAATTAGAAATAACCATATTGATAATAAGAATGAATGAGTCATTATCATTAAAAGCAAATATCATTAAACAAATAGCTAGAAATCTAATGATGCTTAAGATTTGGATTCCATTCAGGCCTTTCAATCAGCAGTGACCATTTCAAGGTCAATAACAAACTGCAAAATCATTTAGTCAGTCACCTGAGACCAGTCAGTGGCTTATTATGTATCATCTACCATCCATCCATTGCCAGCCCACCTCTCTCTCTCACTGACGTATTTTTGGAGGACTGTGTAGTTTTGAGCAAATTGTCTAACTTCTCTGAGCCTCTGTTCTTATATTTGTAAAATAAAATCAAGAAAACCAACATCTTGTGGGCTTTAGGCATATGAATTTTGGTAAAGGGCTGAGCACAGTACCTGTCATGTTGTGTCAACTACAGAGATCTTTATTTTTCTCACTTCCCTCTATTCACTTATCTATTTAGTCATATTTTATCTCATCACTGTCACTTCTCCCTTGCCTAAATCATTCTTTCATTCATTGAATAAATCTCTGTTGGAACACCAGTCATGCAATAGGTACTACATGCGATAGTAAACTAGAAGGACACAAAGTCAGTAAGTCAATAAATGTTTACTGCCATTATGTTCCTGCTCTCACGGAGCTTATGGTTCAGTATAAAAGAGAGGCACTTAAATTTCATGCAAGGCAGAATTAATGACAAAATCAAAAGTTTTAATGGCTCCCTGAATTTTTATATTTCTTACCTTCCAAAGTATATAAGTTGTTGAATTGATCCTCCACAATGTAAATACCTATCTCATTCTTGGGTTGAAAGCCAAATTAGAATATCAAAGAGTCTTGCAGAAGGATCCAAGGGGAATAGCCTCAGTTTTGGAGCAAAATAGAGTCATCGATGAAAACCGAAGGTGAAGGCAAAGCCTCTTTCCCCTCCATTCGTTGCCTCCAAACACATAAGTGGTGCTCATCTTCCAGTTCTCATAAACCCTACACTTCTTACATCTTCTCCCACTGTAAGATCTGACCTTTGTCTTTTCATAAAGTAGTTTGAAAGGTAATTTTTTTAGTCAGCCCAGTTGAATCCACTTCCACTACTTGGCTGTAGAAACTTCAGCAAGCTATTTAACTTTGTTAAGCCCATTTTTTTCATTTGTAAAGTGAAAACAGTAAGAATAGCAATTGTGCCGTAAAATTGCTGTGAGGATGAGTAAATGCTCAAAAGTGTTAGCAATAGTAATAATAATGACCTCATGCTTTGCCTTATGCCTCCTTCTTCCTCCTTTTTAATTCTTCTTCTAGACTCATGCAGAGGTGTGGCAAAAATGACCAGGATTATGGGCTGAATTTATGGAAGAACTAGCACTGGAACCAGACTCTATTAGCTCGGGGATTTACTCATTCATTCATTCATTCACTCATTCATTCAATATACTAAGCATTGTTCCAGGCACTAGAAAAAAAAAAAAAACAAAAACTGAAGACAGCAAAGTACCAGTCTATATGAGCTATTATTTAGTACTCAAATTCAATTATTTAAGTGTGATTCTTTCTCTGTGATTGTTGAACAAGTGAGTTACTACAAAGAAGTGACAGATGGTGGAGTGGGGTACAGAGAAGGAGACAAGAATAAAATGGTACAAAGCACCAAATATTGGAGGAACCAAAAGTGGGAAGGGACTAAGTGATAATAGAAGATTTATTGAGAAATAAATCTGATTCTTAGCAAATCCTCTATTTCCCCACATTTTCTTTTCCTTTTTTTCTGTTTACTTTTTGAGGACAGGGGGAAAAATAGAGACAGGATAAAACAAAGCAAGAAGGGAGGAAATTAATTTTCCAAGTGTTAAGCACTCCTATCTTGGTCAGTATGCAACACACACACACACACACATAACCTCATGTAATCTCTACCACCTCCCTGTTACAGAAATCTTATCACTTTTTATAAATAAGAAAACTAAAGTGAGAATCTAGGTAAGTAAATTGACTAGGTTCACACACCTAGGATTCAAACCCATGTGTGTATCTTTATAAAGCTCACACACTTTCTCCTACCAGCATACTGTTTCTAAGTGCCACAGAAGAGCTCTCTACCTACTCTATAACAACCCCTTGACTCTGATGGGTAGGGAAGAAACCCATCCCTTCAGTGAAAGTAACCATACCCACCATCACCTGTCGATCAGCCACTCCACCGGGAAAGAATGGGTGTCACATATCAGAAGAAAAGAGAGTGGAAAATTTGCCAGCAGAGATCAAGCAGCTAAAACCAACTACATTAGTGCAAAGTCACACATTACCCTGGGTATCTATTGCCCATTGGGGCGGGACGGTCCAAGCCAGAAGTTAGGCAAGAAACTATATGGAACTTATGGTAGGAGATCAGTGTCTCTAGTAAGGAATGAATGATTTTGATTTAGTTCTATACTGATTGTGTGATTGTCAAACACTAACAAACAGTAAGTATGTGAAGAAACAGGAGAAAACACAAGTGTTCTAGAGACAGTATTATTGAAACATATTATTTAGGAGTCAGTGTTTGATTGCAATAAACATTTCATCACAATTCAATTTTTACCAAACCCAATGGTGTTCAGAGCCAGATAACAGTGACAAATCTATCAAGAACAAGACAGTCCCAAGTTATTCTTGTTCTTAAAGTTTTGAGAACAGCATATTAATTATGAAACAGCATCTTCACCAACACACAGCTGACCTTAGGTCTCTGTTGGCACCTGAGGGTACCCCCACCATGATTTTTATATTAGTGTGATACAATCCTAGTTTAAGTCCTAGAACAAAAAGAATCTTGCCAGGGTCACTCAGATATCACCTGAGTACCATTAGGAATTATATATGAATATCAGGCAAGATTTATTTTTCATTTGTACAAAAACAAAACAAAACAAAACAAACAGCCCTCTGCCTCTGTCTTAGAGTCCTCCTCAATCAAATCTAAAAGTAGCAATGGTAACATGTCATACCTGAGGCTCTTCACGTTGGGAGTGAAGGATGTAGGTAGATGAAATGTCTTTCCCTAGCAGAAAAGTATTACACAAACATCTCTACAGTGCTGGATAAAAATATATATCCCACATTAGATGCTGAAATAAAAAGATATTACAGATGTTTTAGGGAGGGAGGGCAAAAGGGTGTTTGTTTTTATCTCAACACCACTGTCCTTCCAGTATGGTAAAACATATCTTTTTAAAAAAATTTTAATGTTTATTTATTTTTGAGAGAGAGAGAGAGAGAAAGAGAGAGAGAGAGCGAGCAGGAGAGGGGCAAAGAGAGGGAGACACAGAATCCAAAGCAGGGTGCAGGCTCTGAGCTATTAGCACAGAGCTTGATGCAGGGCTGGAACTCACAAACTGCAAGATCATGACCTGAGCCAAAGTCAGACACTCAACCAACTGAGCCACCAAGGCACCTCTGTAAAACACATCTTAAAGTTAATACCATTGCCTCAACTTTGTCAATGATACCAGTAGTCTTCTGTGCATAACTTGTCATAATTATTGAAAGCAACATAAATCAGAGACAAAAGACCACTTATTCAAGCATTATTCTTCTCTTACAGTTACTTTTAGCAATATATTGAGAGGGAAAAGCAGGTAAAATTCACTTTGGAAACTTTCACAAATCAGAAGTAGATGTTTGACCTCAGAGGCCTACATGTATCTGATAAAACTGAACTTATAGCCCATATTCACTTGTTCATTCAACAAATATTTTTGAGCATGTGCTATCCACCAGGCACTAGGAACACAGCAGTGAATAAAGCAGTTTGAAATTCCTATCCTCCTAAAACTTTCTCAGAAGTGTTTGTGTCTTTTTTCTTAATGTTTGTTTATTTATTTATTTTTGAGAGAGAGAGAGAGAGAGCACGAGCAGGGGAGGAGCAGAGGGGGGACAGAAGATCCAAAGCAGACTCTGTGCTGACAGCAAAAAGCCTCACGTGGGGCTTGAACTCAAAAACCATGAGAGCGTGACCTGAGCCGAAATCAAGAGTCGTACGCTTAACTGACTTAGCCACCCAGGTGCCCCAAGAGAATAATGTGTCTTTAAAAGTAGTGTGCTACAGGGAGAAAAGGCCAGAATTTTGAATAAGAGAGTTCCCAGCCTAGGGTCTGCCAACTACTATTCATATGAACCCCAAAGAAGTCATTTAACCTCTTAGAATTTTAGTTTCCCTATCTGTGAAATGGGGATGATTTCATCCTTCTAGGGTTGTAGTGAGAATTCACTAAGCGAGGGTGGGTATAGAGCCCTAGCATGGTGCCTGGCACTTAGAAGACAGACACTCAGGAAAGCCATGTGTTCCTTGGGTCAGGAGTATAGGGTATGCATTCTAGAAATGTATTCATGGATTGTTTAACAACGGTGTTTTCTACATGGGTTCAACACTGAATTTACAAATCTCCTGTGCATCTGAAGTATTTCATGAGTCCTGGTCTCCATGAAAACTGTAAAGTTGATAGGGTTTCAGACTTTCCCCCATCTCGCTCTGTCAGAGTCATTGCAAGTTGTAAAACAGCGCCATCTAAAGGTCCTTATGAGACAACTTAACATGTCCTGAAACTCCCTTTGTCGTTTTATAAAGACTGTTCTGGTACGCAGTGCTCTTAAATAATCATCACTGTTGTGCCAGTATCTATGGACCCGTAATAAAAGGTAGACAGCACAGGAAGAAAGCAAATGATTTATCAAGTCATCTACATCTGGTCCTAAAAAAAGCTTTCTTTCTTTCTTTTTTAGGTATTGTAATCTAAATCATTTTAATGCCCAGAACATCAGTGGAAGTAATCTTGAAGAAACACTTCTCCTCCATGAAAAGTCTCAGAAATTTTATGGCAGTACACAAGAATTTTCTTCAAGTATTGATCTTTGGGAGACAGCCCTATGAAACTACATTTGACTCTACCCATCCTATGAGCAAAGTATTCACGTTTTCTTCACCTGAACACCTTATGCATTTTAGTTTAAGAATTAATATGCATGGCAGTGACTTTAGGAATATTATGGGTGTACTTTATTTATAAAGACTAATCATGACTCTTCTGGTGAACTATTATGCTTTTGCATTAACACATTATACATTACAATTGATAAAGTAATTTCAAAGTCTGTGTTGCCTCCATGACAACAAAATGATTAGGTCCTAAACATTACTATATTTTACAACTTTTTACAATGGTGGTTCAGCCATTAAAAGCAATATAAATGCTATTTTTAGTTTTAATGTGCCAATAGAATCAAAATAATAGTATGTTAACATTCCTCCTTTCTATACATTTATTGAGCACTTATTACAATGCCAGACCTTGTGATCATATGCCGTCTATATCTGACTAAATAATAAATCTATACATGATTTTACTATATTTGATGTTCATATTATCCTATCAAGATATGAAGGAAATTTTCTCGAAATTAAAAAGCAATGTTAACTAAAACTGAGGCCCTTAACAAAGAAAGAATATTCAATCCTGAAGACATTATAAAATAAAGGTAAGTGATGGAATTATTCTGATTAAAGGAAAAAAGAAAATTGAGGAAGATTAAATGAGTGTTGAGAGAGTAATTGATGAATCAAATAGAGAAGCTTAAAGAGGATCCCTAATTCAAATGACACATTTTGGTCTTCAATGCTACCAATTCAGATATATTCAGAAGATCGTCTTCCAAAAGACATAAATAACATTTATCCTTTGAATAAACAAAGAAATGTGGAAACTCATATAAAAAATAATAAACCAATATCAAACAAAACTAATGCCCCCTACCTTTGTAACAATGCTTGTCAAAGTTGGGTTGAGGATCACCTGCTTTAGGAGAATCTTTCTGGCTCCTACCAAAGACTGCTTTAACCCAAATCTTTTTCCAGGAATCAGTGGGTTTAACAAACACACCCTGATCATTCTCATTCTCCCTGAAGTATAAGTGCCACTGCTTTCTAGGACAGTTCACAGCAGATAGGATAGCTGGGTTTATCAGCTGATTGCAAACGACTCTGCAATTAAGCACCTTCCCTTGTGTATACCTAAAATATTTTAGATCTGTAGAATAAAAGATTTATTCATCTTGATTAGATATGATATGCATTTTTAATTGCAAAAGAGCAGCTGTAAAGCACCAGGTGTTTCTCATACTCAATTTTTTGTTTGCTTGTTTGTTTGGAGGACAAATAAAACGACTAGCTCTTGCAGACATAAATTCTTGCCTTGTAACTTTTCCAAATCTCTCTCTCTCTCTCTCTCTCTCTCTCTCTCTATTTGTGTGTGTGTGTGTGTGTGTGTGTGTGTGTGTGTGATCTGAAAAAATAGTGAGGCCAACCCCTGGATACGTCTTACAGGTTTTTTTTGCTGCAAAGGTTAAATGTCACGTTTGCAATCTGGGTTTAATGAACATCCAAAATATCAAGAAACCTTTGAACACCTCACCTTAGTACAAAGTGAGTAGCTCTGGCAGTCTCTCCCACTATTAGAAAAAAAGGGTCTGTTTTATTTTGTTATGTTGTGTTTTTCCCCCCCAAAAAATTTGCCTTCATTTCCCCAATTTCTACACGGTAATAGAAAAAAGTGCTCATTACGCTTTCACTCCTCCTTAGAGATGAAAAGAGATCTACAGACTTATAAAGTTGACCCAAAGCAAACACCAAAAGAGCTTAGAATTCTCACATTGGGGTTGACACTTGCGATTAGCTAAATTGCAGTAACTACACATGCTTCCATTCGGAACAGGATACATTCACACGGCAGTTTCTTCTCTAGAGCCTAGCAACATTATCATTGAGCACCTGGAATAGTTTAGGCATTAAGTGTAATTGGTTTTGCTTTACATAAATCTGTAGCTTTGTAAATAAGCGGAGCATTTCAGCTTCTATATAACACCAATTAACTTAAAGGGATGTGTTGTTTGCAGAAGCCTGCTGGGTCTGTACTGTATTTCTCCCATAATATGCTCAGTGGCGGGCAAAGTTCTGGGTCCCTGCAGTGTTCCATTTACTCCCAGTCACTTGGTGCCAAGGGTCTGTACCCAGACACTCATTTGCTCCATTTTTCAGTTGTGAAAGATTGAGAAAATGAAGTCTTCCCTAAAAAGCACCTTCTGTGCTCTATTTTTGTCCATGAGTGAGACCTGAAAGGCAAGGTATTTGAAAATGTTTTCTGTGGCCCACAGAGCACAGGTCTGACCCCATCTGATTCTGTCCACAACAGTGACATCTCTTTCCTCTTCCATTTTTTTCTTGTAGCACTTCAGTCCAACGCAGCCACTACATTGAACTCAACATTAAAACCATATCCTTAGTTCACGAATTTGCTAGTGAAAGTGTTTCCACCAAAATGACTTTTTTTAATAATACCCAAAAATCTGCTCTTGCAAGTTGTTAAATTTTTCCAAGCTCCTTGCATATTTCCCCCTTGTTATCTCTTTACTCCACTTAATCCCTTATCTCTCATATCCCCTCAGGTAATGTTGATTTATAGCATTCATTCCACCCCGGCCAACCTCTGATTCTCTTGGTTTCTGAACTTGTTTTATCGACCATCAGAGTAACAGTACCACCAAAAAAAAAAACAGCTCATGATTCCAAAAAGTTTCCTATTAATATCATGCGATTCACAAATTGAGGAAAGAAAAGCACCCCTTCTGAACACTGTCAGGATTCATTGTTTTATGGAAACAGAACTTCAGCCTTAGTTCCCTGAACCGGTCCAGCAGTGGGCATATACCATCTCCACTGCAAGAGAAGCCGCATACAATTACCAGTCACAGACTCACTTCACTCATTTGAGTGAAGGCCTCAATTAAAATCAACAGCGAAGCGATGACAGCACACCTGAAATGCAGGTGTGAAATGTAGATCTGCTTGTAGAGAACAGCGATATTAAAGGAACCACGACTAATGACAACTCACATCTATGTCACCCTTTACAGTTTATAGGTCGGTGTCACGCATATCATCACATTTGCTTAGCGCCACCCCTTTGGGAGGTGGGCACATTTTGGCATGCCTGTTTTATAAATGAGAAATTGCAGCTCTGAGACATTAAGTAATTTATCCAGACTCACAGAGATAGTAGATGTCACAGTCAGAACTTGAACCTGGGTCTATCTGTCTCTAAAGTGCCAGTTCCTTCTACAAACAGCACTCATAATGTCACCAACACTGGCACATCCCCAACCGCTTAGGCGAAACACTTCTCTACATCATCTAAAAGGAAACAAGAATGAAAGGAAAGACCATGGCGGGGTTAGAGACCCTGACAAAATGGTTAACAAAAAACAAGGATCTTTCTAACATCTCTTCCCCCTACTCAGCTTCTGTGGAGCAATGTGTTGTCTTCATGTGGAGCTTAGGGTGTCAGAAGCACCCCACTGAAAAGACCCAGAGTGACCATGGGGGCAGGGGTTTGGGCTCAAAAACATCCTTTCCTTCTTTCATCAAAATGCTCTGGATGTGCTACAATCCATTCCAAACTGCCTTAGAAAACAATTCGAGGAAAACAAATTTACCTCCAAAAATATTATTAATAATTGTGAAGACTCCGGTAGTACTTGCTAAGGGTAAGGCACTGTTCTAGGTGTTTTGGGTATATTAGTTCATTTAATCATCACAATAACTCTATGAGGTAAGTACAATTATTAACTCCATTTTACAGATAAGAAATAGGAAGCATAGAGAAGGTGATGACTTTGCAAAGGTTATACATATACTGTGGACAGAGTAAAAATTTGGACCTGGAGAGTCTGGCTACAAAATCCAGGGTCTAGCTTTCTCTGTATACTGCCTCTCAGTATAGCTGTTGTCTGTAGTAGATTTTTAAATAATCTCAAGGGGATTCCAGGGAAGGCAAATGCCTTAACCTAATGGATCTCAGTCTTTTCCGTCCCAACGCATAAGAATATGACTTCTTCCATAGGTAATTGCCAGATAGATTCTTAAGGAGAAATTTTTAACACTCCTAAGTTGTGCTCTCATCCTCCCCCTCTGTGAATAATTACTGCCTTCTGCTTAAACCCAAAGGCATGATTCTATGGGCAGAATTTCAGGGGACTGAGACTGGGTGGCTTAGTCGGTTAAGTGTTCGACTCTCGATTTTGACTCAGGTCATGATCTCATGGTTGGTGAGGTTGAGCCCCAAGTCAGGCTCCCTGCTGTCAGTGTGGAGCCTGCTTGGGATTCTCTCTCTCTCTGCCCCTCCCCTGCTTGTGCACGCACACGCATGCTCCCTCTCTCTCTCTCTCTCTCTCTCTCTCTCTCTCTCTCTCTCAAAATAAATAAACATTAAAAAGAAAAAAGAAAAAAAAGAACTTCATGCACTGTGGCAGTGGATTGGTACATCTATCTAATAACTATTGTATGGCTACTTTCCCAGTGATCCTTAAATCACATGTGAGCCATCTGTTCCTCACATAAAACATCCCTTGCTAGGTCAAGATTGGAACCTGAGGTCAACTAGACTCTCCACTTCCTTAGCATCTGTATAGATTTTGAGGATTCCTCCAGGCTTGTTATCCAGTAAGTGTGAAATTGTCAAAGATAATCAAGGATAGTGATGGCAAGACTCAATCTCTCTGTCTTTCTCTACCTATCTCTGTCTCTGTCTTTCTCTGTCTCTTATTCCTTGTCTTTTTCTGTCTCTTTCTAGCTGAGTGTCTCAGTAATATTGCCTACAGTAGAATAGATGCTATTTGACAACCCAGATCACTTCCCTAGGTGATACACTGTCACTAGTCCACTCAGAGAGCTTGCTAACTATAAAATAATAATAGCACCCAAACCCTAATCTTTCATCCATCTTAGACAGGTTTGACTCCTTCTACTGGCTGGGAATCCAGTTGTTTCTTAAGCATGCTAAACCACCAGTGACCAAATCTTTTATAAATACAGTAATGAGTCTACGACAAGTGTCTATTACCATGGTAGCAGCAATCCAGGAGCACATTTAACAACATTTATGCAAAGAGCAAGGCTATAGTTCTACCAGGGATAAAAGATGGAGAAAAAATGGAATCAGTGAGAGGCAGAAATTCAGCACAAATCAGGAGGAAGTCACCATAACATCAAAGATACTACCAAGAAAGTACACATGTCATCATCATGGACAGTTTTCATTTTCCCAAAGCAATCTCTTGAAGCAAAATGAGAGAACGGAAAGGGTATGCTAAATTTTAAAATAAGAGAAAGAGCTCTCGATTGGAAATGCCAGAGGGAAAGTGTGAGCTTCAACAGTGAGATCAGAGGAAGGCCATCTGGAAACTCATTTCCCATTTTAGCATAATGTATTGCACATAGTAGGTGCCTTGGTTCACAGGAATTGATTATCACCCCCTTGAGAATGCCAGCATGCCTTTCATCATTTTCCCATGCCTCTCTTAAATGAGCTAAGCCTCTCTGACCAGTTTCCACGGTGTCTCCAGAAATGCAGACTTTTGTTTCTTGTGCAGCCTGTGCAGCTCTGCCTTATTTCATTGCAGCCAACCGTGCCTGAAAGACAGGAACAAACAAGATGGACAAGTGTGGCAGTGAATGAACCATTTTACTGCAATTAGAAGTTCACGGAGAATAAATTATCCTCTAGTTCAAGCTGTCCAGCAGTAATCCTCATTAATAATAACACTTCAACAACAGTCTGCTTCCCACAACGGCAGTGAGTGCTACAAACTTCAGCATTACTCTTGAAGCAGGAGTCACATCCCATACGGCTAGCCCAGATCGCCATATGCAGCACACGAGAGAAGGCTTAAATTACAAAGAAGCTTGAATGCATAACTGTCCATGAAGTTCACTGGCTAGATGAGCAGGTGGAAAAAATCCAAGGGCTTCTCTCCTTCCAGCTTTCTCTTCTAATTCATGCTAAACTGTAAATGATTTTTCACATTAATGAGTAAATCTATGTGAAAGGATACTTTCCTCTCTTCTTGCTTCATTGAGGACATCTCTTTTACTATAATATCCTTATTTCCTATACACGGCCACAAGGCTATGGGGAATATATGGTCCATGAAGGCAGAGATTTTTGTGGAGCTATATTATCTCCACATATATACATACAGACAGACAGACATATATATGATATACATATATATGCATATCATATCTCTCTTTCTCTATACATATACATATTTCTCTTTCTCTCTTTCTATATATATATGCATTTATCTCTGTATATCTATAATTGATGATATAGATAAATATAGATAGATATAGGTATAGATATAGATAGTCCAATCTGGGCTAACTCGTCTAGTTCTCACCAGTTTATCCTCTATATTTCTGACTGAGTATTCTTTTTGAATCACAAATCTGTCATATTATTCTGCCCTTGCATCTTGCACTCCAGTCAAACAACCGTGCCAGTCAAAAGTCCAAACTACTTGTAGTTTTCAGAATAAGCTGTGCTGTTTCACATTTCAGTAGTTTTCTTGTGCCACTTTCTCATGTCACCAGAAATGCTCCTGCCACCGCTCTTTGCCTACAACATATCTGTTCAACTTTAAACCGAAAATGTCCACAACAACATTTTTGGTTGCAGGTGAGTTTCTAGGATCTTGCTACTTCTCATAAAGAGATGGAGCCTATTTCTTCTCTTTTTAAATATAGACAGGACTTTCTGACATCCTCAACAAAGAAAGTCAGTGTAGGTGATGCTGTGTAGTCCCTGAGGCTAGGTCATAAAAGGCAATAGGATTTATGTTTGGCTTTGTTTTTTGGGACGGGAGGATACTTGCCTTTGGATATCAGCTACTAAGCTCCAAAGAAGCCCAAAGTAGCCCATGTAGAGAGACAGCATGAAACAGTCCACATAGAGAGGAACAGAGGCTCCTAGCCAGTAGCCAGCATCAACTGCTAGCTGGAACACTCTCTCTTTCTCTCCCATTCTCTCTCTCTCTCTGTAGAGATAGATGATAGATAAATCATAGATGATAGACATTATATCTAGGTATAATTATAATATATATAGATATAATATCTAGATTATATCTAGATATATGTACATATATAGATGTAGATATATAGATGATGTAGATTGAATATATAGATATAGATAGATATAGATATAGATATAGATATAGATATAGATATAGATATAGATATAGATATAGATATAGATATAGATATAAAGCTTCCATGACTTCTCTCAGTCTAGCTCAGTAGAGTATGGAATCCCCAAAGAATTATTATGAAAGAGCGAAAGTGTCCATTGTCAAATGCTAGATTTAGCAAACAATTTACTTTGATTTCTTCAGGACTTCTCAGGAGCGTTATTATGCACATTGGGAATTGCTAAGAAACAAGTTTTCTATCCAGAGTTTTCTAAATTCATGTAGCCACACAATCTGTTACTCAGAGAACACTTCTCAGCACTGATCTTTTCTATACATTGGAAATGCTGGTAGGGTAAAAAATACATAGACTTTGAAATTAGGACTGGAATTGAACTAAGTATCCATATGCAAGTAGCTGGGCAGCCTTTGACAAGTCATTTAATCTCCCTGAGCCTTAGTTTCTACGTCTGCATAATAGGGTAAGAACATATTCTTCATAGTACTTCACAATACTTTCTATGACCAATAAAAATTAGTTACCTACTATTTTTTCCTCCTCTTTAACCAGCAATTATTTACTGGACATCTCCTATACTCCCCAAACCATTCACAGATATGTATTAATTAATATGATATTCCTCAGTATTATTTCAGGAAAATTAAAAGGATTCCACCTTTCCTATTTATTTTATTGAAAATAAAATTATTAATACCAATCACCTTGATACCAGACCCTGAATTCTTCCAATTTGGGACCTAGAAGAGATGGAGAAGTAGAAATCTCATTTATCAGAACAAAAAGGCCCTGTTGATTCATCATAACAAGACTGCATGGAATTTGGAATTTCTCCAGATACACAATTAACATGTCTTCACTTCCTCAGTACTCATAATTGAATTATAAATGAAGTTGGAATGTCATACAGATAATCAGTATATAAGATGGAAAGAAACTGTGATGGTTAATTTTATGTGTCATCTTGACTGGGTCACAAAATGCCCAGATTGAACATTATTTCTAGGCGTGTCTATGAGAATGTTTTCAGATGAGATTAACATTTAAACCAGTGGACTTAGTAAAGTAGATTGTCTTCCCTGATGTGAATAGCCATCATTCAATCCATCGAGGGCCTACATTGAACACAAAAGGAGAAGGGGAGGATTCCTTCCCTTCCTACTTGCCTACTGAGCTGGAACATTGGTCCTGCCTTCAGACTGAGATATACACCATTGCACCTCTGGTTCTTGGGCCTTTGGACTTGGACTGGAATCACACCACTGGCTTTCATGGGTCTCCAACTTATAGACAACAGGTTGTGGGATTTCTCAGCCTCCATAATTGTGCGAGCCAGTTCTTCATAACAAATCTCCATATGTATATTTTATTGGCTCTGTTTCTCTACAGAACCCTGACTAATAAAGATTTTAGTACTGAAAGTGATTCTAGAGAAACAGAATTTTAAGAATGAGTTTCTTGAATTGATCCCAGGTTTTCTGGAATTGGCTCTCTAACCTGACTAGATTTAAAGATGCAAATGACTCTGTTTCCAATAGTAAAGAGAACACTGATAGTCCACAGCATGACCTACCCAAAACATCTGCACAGGATACACCTAATCAACCACTTATAAGAATCAAGAAGCGAGGTAACTCTGTAATGATATTTTTTAGTATTTTTTAAAAACTAATGAATATAATGATGTTGGTTGGTTACTCCTAATGTTGCTGGACAAAGTAGTACAAGAAAAAGATGAGCTAAGAGGTTCGAATTCCCAATTAAAGCATCCAATAAATGACCTAAGAGTTTCTTTATGTCCCCCAAAGGAGTCCCCTATATTCTGTAGCTGCAGAGCTGAAATTGCTGAAAATCAAATGCAGAACCATCCTGTGATTTTGATGATTGAGTTACAAAGCAAGTGGAACTCAGAGCCTCACAGCGTGTCTACTATTAATGTGAGGGCATTTATTGGGAAAGAATGAGATCCTGTAGATTGAAATGGGGACATGTGGGAAGACTTTGATGAAACTGGGGACATTGAAACAAATTCTGAAGTCTTTGCCAGTGGAAGAGGGCTTCTCCCCACCCTCAGTGGAATCAACCTCTTCAGCCATAAGAGCATTGACTGAAGAAACTGCAATGGCCTCCCCTGAGGCAGTTTCTTTGAAAGCTAATGCTGAGCATCCTCGAGACCTGCCCTACTGCCCCTCTCTACTTCTAGTCTATAAGCATATCAAGTACCAGTAGACCCCTTAAGATGAGGTACAATATGTATCCCATGAAGAGATGCACTACATTCCAGAAGGACTACATGAGTTTTCTAATTTATACAGACAGAAAATCAGGACACATCTGTGGCTATGGACACTAAGGATATGAGACAATGATAGAAGGAATATAAAGTCAGGTTAGGTAGAATTTATTGATGTGGGTTCACTCAGCCAAGATTCTGCATGCATCTCAGAAAGTTGCATCTCAGAAAGTTGCATCTCAGAAAGTTAGAAAAGGCTTTATAACAGTTTCTTCAGTTAGTTGGCTGAAACACAAACCAAATATGGCCCATAGTGAACAAACTGGAGAAGTACAGCCTGCTTTGGCTTAATGTGTAAGAAGGGATTCAAGGGCTTAGGGAGACTGCAATATTAATGTGGATTTGTCATTTAAGACCAACTCACACACAGTGGAAGGATCCAGGATACATACTTTTCATCAATACTATGAGAAATAAGTTTATGAGGGAGCTCCAATATCCTTGAAGGGCTCTGTGATCACTCTTCTCAGGAGGTAAAAATCTACAGTGAGAACTGTCATTGGGAAACCTAAATGTGATAGGAGTGATTGGGTTTCAGCATGTCAGGGGCCAACTGGCAGCACTCAGCCACCAAAGACAAGAGGGGCATAGTTACCATAACGGACATCAGAGTCAAAGTGACAATTGTAATAGCCTGAACAATTGGGGCACTGAGTAACTGATCTCATGATGTTCTTATACATTAAATACCAAATACATATTCAACCTCTATAATTCTAGGTCAAGTGAACAAAAATCTAACCTGGATTGTAAAACAGAGTCACAGCCATTCAGTCAGTTTTCAGGCTTAAGCCAGTTTACGGACTCAGAAGAACTTGGATGAAGGGGAGTCCAGGTCCCCTTGAGACAGAACCACAGTACACTACAGAAATGCAACACTGTTAATTTTCCTCCCTTCCAGCTCTCCCAAAAAGGGACCTACTGCCTTTTACCAGAGTACTTGTACATGGGGGAAAAGGAAATACTCACACGCTAGGGGAACTACTGGATACTGACTTTGAATTGATTGCTCCAAGAGACCCAAAATATCACTTTGGCCCACAAGACAGAGTAGGGACTAACAGATGCCAGATGATCAATGGAGCTTTTAATTCAGGTCTATCTCACAGTGGGTCCTGTGAGTCCCCAAGCCCATCCTTTGGTATTTCTCCAGTACCAGAATGCATAATTGGAAAAGACATACTTACCAGATGGCATAAGGCCCACATTAGGTCTATGATTTGGAGAGAAAGGGTTATTATGGTGAGAAAGGCCAAGTGGAAACCATTAGAATGGCCTCTATGGAGGAAAATAGTAAACCAAAAGCAATACTACATTCCTGGAGGAACTGAAGAAATTAGAGCCACAATCAAGAACTTGAAAGACACAGTGTGGTGATTACCAACACATCCTCATTCAACTATCTTACTTGTCCTGTGCAAAAGACAGATATCAATATAAAAAAATCAACAAGACACAAAAGAATATGGCAGGAAAAGAACAAGGAGACAAAGAACTAAAAGACTGACAGAAAAAAAAATAAATAAAATGACAGTAACAAATCCTTCCTACTCAATAATTACTCTAAATGTAAATAGATTAAATTCCCCAAACAGAAGACATAGAGAAGCTGAATGGATAAAGAACAAGATGCAACTGTATGCTGTCTATTAAAAAAGATATTACATGCAAATGGTAAGCAAAATAAAACAGAGATGGCTATACATATATCAGTCAAAATAGATTTTAAGACAAAAACTGTCACAAGAAACAAAGAATGACATTTCATAGTGAAAAAAGGGTCAATTCAGCATAGAGATATAACAACTATAAATATATATGCACCCAACATCAAAGCACTTAAATATATCAAACAAACAATGACAGAACTGAAAAGAAAAACAGACATCAATAAAATAATAGTAGGATACTTCAATACCTTACTTCCAATACTGGATAGAATGTCCAAACACAAGATCAATAAGGAAACAAAGTAGTTGAGTAACCCTATTGACTAACTGGACCTATACAGAACATTGAACCCAAAAGCAGCAAAATACACATTTTTCTCAAGTGCACATGTGGATTTTACAGGATAGATCACATGTTAGGTCACAAAATAAGTCTTAACAAATTTAAAAATGATTACAGTTTTGCCATATGTTTTCTGACTGCAAGGAATTAAACTAGATATAATAGCTGAAGGAAAACTGGAAAACTCACAAACATGTAAAAATTAAACAACAAGGTCTTTTTTTTGTTAAACTATAGTTGACACACAATGTTACATTAATTTTAGGTGTGCAACATAGTGATTTGACAATTTTATACATCATGTTATACAAACAACACAATCTTGAACAACCATTGGGTCAAAGAAAAAAAAATTTTAATTAGAAACTATATCGAGACAAATGAAAGTAAAAACACAACATACCCAAACTTAGGGAATGCAACAAAAGCAGCACAAAGGGGAATTCATAGCAACAAATGCCTACAGTAAGGTAGATGCCTCTGCCAGGGAAAATAATGAAGACACATTACCAATGGGGTCACATAAATAAAGACAAAATAAGAGATTATCATGTATAATTATGCACCGACAAACTGGATGACCTAGAGGAAATGGATACATTTCTAGAAACATACAACCCACCAAGACTAAGTCATACAGAAACAGAAAGTCTGAAGAGACCTATAACTGGTATGGAGGTTGAATCAGTAATCAAAAATTTCCCAACAAAGAAAAGCTCAGGACCAGATGGTTTCACTGGTGAATTCCACCAAACATTTAAAGAATTAACACCAATGCTTCTTATACTTTCAAATACTTGCAGAGGAGAGAATACGTCAAACTCATTTCATGGAGCCAAATTACCCTGTCAACAAAACCAAAGAGCACAGAAAAAGAAATTTACAGGCCAATATTCCAAATAAATGTACATGCAAAAATCCTCAGTAAAATACTAGCAAGACAAATCCAAGAGCAACATTAAAAAGGTCACCATAACAAAGTGGTATTTATCCCTGGGATACAAGGATACTTTAACATATGAAAATGAATTAATTTGATATATCACATTAGCATAATAAAGGATGAAAATGACATGATTATCTCAAAAGAAGCAGCAAAAGCATTTGAAAAAATTCAACATCCTTTCATGATAAAAATTCTCAACAAACTAGGAATAGAAAGGAATTACTTCAACAAAATAAAAGCCATATATGAAGAGTCCACAGATAACATCAATTCATGGTGAAACACAGAAAGCTTTTCCTCTAAGATCAAGAACGAGACAAGGATGCTCACTTTCACCATTTCTATTCAATGTAATATTAGAAATTGTAGCCAGACCAAATAGGAAAGAATGAGTAATAAAATTATCTAAATCAAAAAAGAAGATGTAAAACTGTTTTTGTTTACAGATGGAATGCTCTTATATATGGAAAATCCCAAAGACTCCACAAAAAAACTTTTAGAATAAACCAATTCAATAAATTTGCAGGATACAAAATCAACAAATAAAAATTAGTTCTGTTTCCATATGCTAACAACAAACTATCTGAAAAGGAAATTTGAAAAACAGTCCCATTTACAATAACAAAAAAAGAATAAGATACTTTTAGTAATAAACTTAAGGAAGGGAAAGACTTGTATACTAAAAACAAGACATTGATGAAAAAATTAAACAAAAAATAAACAAATGGAAAGAAATACCATATTCATGGATTGGAAAACTTAATATTATTGAATGTAATGCCTATCAAAATCCCAATAGCAATTTTTACAGCAATAGAAAAAAAAATCTAAAATTTACTGGAACACAAAATACCATCAATAGCCAAATCCAACTAAAGAAAGAACAAACCTGGAGGCATCACACTTCCTGGTTTCAAAATATGTCACAAAACCACAGTATTCCCACCCATGAAATTGAGTACAGTGCCCAGAAATAAATCCACACATCTAGGGTCAGCTGATCCTTGACGAGGGTGCCAATAGCAAACAATGAGAAAAGGATAGTCTCTTCAACAAATGGGTATCCACATGCAAAAGAATGAAGTTGGATTTTTAGCTTACAGTAAACACAAAAATCAACTCAGAATGAATTAAACACTTAAATGTAAGACCTCTATCTGTGAAACATCCTAAGAAAAAACATGGGAACAGTTTAATGACATTTGTTTTGGCAATAATTGTATGGAAATGACATCAAAAACACAGGTAACAAAAACAAAAATAAACAAATGGGACCATATTAAACTAAATTTCTACACACCAAAGGAAACTATACACAAAATGAAAAAGCAACCTACAGAATGGGATAGAGTATTAAAAATAGTCAAACTCATAGAATACAAAGAATGGAATGGTGATTACCAGGGACGGAGGGAAGTGGAAGCCGGGAGTTATTAATCAGCATAAAATTTCAGTTAAACGGATGAATATTCTCTAGAGATCTGCTGTCAAACACTGCACCAATTATCAACAATAATGTATTGTACACTTAATTTGTTAAGAGGATAGGTCCCATGTTAGTGTTCTTACTACAACAAAATAAAAGTTTTAAAAAGAAAGTTAAAAATCATATCAATCAATTCCAGTGTTTGCACTTACTTAGATCCCGATTCAATACACAAATATAAAGAAATGAGGTAAACTGAACACTGACAATATTTGATAATATAAGAAATATTGTTAATTTTTAGGTATAACATTGACATGATGTGATTTTTAAAAAATAATTCTTATCTTTTTAAATATCCACATAGAAATACAGATGGATGAAATGCCATATTGTCTAGTATTTGCTTCAAAATAACTTAAGGTGAGGGGAAATGGTGAGAATTTAGATCGATCAAATTTGGTTATCAGTTGATATATATTGGAGCTGAGATTATGTGCATAAGAGTTCATTATACCATCCTCGCTATTTTTGTGTATGTTTAAAATATTCCAAACTAAAACTTTTGTTTAAAGTGTGCTATAAATATTATCAGTATGTCAGCGACATGTACAATTAGTAGCCTAAAAGGTGCTTCTTGATAATCCAGGTTTTTTTTTTTCATCTCCTTGGTAGATCCTCTGTCAAAACTAAGGGAAAAGAAATAAGAAAAAAAAAAAATGAATGCATGTCTGCCCCAGTGAAAGAAGCTCCAGATTTCAAAACTATAGTTCAATAATCTTTCCCAAATCTAAGATAAAGGACTGACATCTAATTCCCATCCTTCATGTTGACCGTGCTGTGTCATTGTGATTGACCCAAATTAATCAAGATGGAATATTGCATGCCAATGATAAATTTTTGTCTTTACTCTGAGGATACATAGTAACTCTCTGACTTTGGTAACTGATAAAAGGAAGAAATTCCCAGACAACAGGTATCTTCCTTGAAATATAATCTTTATCCTTAAAAAAATTTAGCTCCCATGTATAGCTGAGTTGAATATGGATGTGGTTTAAACATGTGAAATAAGCACTATTCTCTCCCCATCATATGCCAATCACGTAGAATTACTTCTGTGCAAATCTTGTTAACTAGGCTAAAGACACAGTGGCTACAAGTATGATAGGGAAAATAAAAATAAAGAAGAAAGGAACAAATGAAAGAAAAACTAGAGGGAGGAAAGGAGGGAGGGAGAAAGAAAAGAAGAAACCGAGGAAGGAAGACAGACAAAAGTTGACCCTTCTTAGCAAAATGCAGAACATTTCAATTTAGTAAGCGCGGTGCAGCTGTTCTTCATAAACCCATGAAGAGTGCAGCCAATTGCCCATTAAAGATTTACCAGCCATTCCTAATCTTCACTGCGCAAAGTGTCCATTGGAGATTTCCCTGTACTAGTTGGTGAGGATTACTCTTCCTTTCAAAGTCATTTATTGTCACTGAGGAATCTGGACTGTAAGAAATGGATTGTTGGTTATATAACCAAAAATTTACATATGATTACTGACTTTATCAGATCTCAAGTTGTCCCAGAGCACTCTAATAAGACCTTAAATGTATGCAAAAATAAATTTGTTAACTAACTACCTGAAAAGTTAAATAAATGGCATCTTAAAACCGGATCATGTCCCTGAGTTTTGAGCTCAATAAGGGGTATTAACTTGGGAATAGTAACATTTCCCTCTTAATCCACTATCTCCAGATTTGCAAAAATGTAGCCAGGACTAAGACAATAATTCCAGTCATCTTATATAACTGAACTACCAAATCTAGAAAATACCACCAACCTATGAAATGTCCAAATATACTGGTTCAAATAGTTCAGTTATTCATATTTACATTAATTATTTCAAAGATATGTATTGGCTGCTCATATGCCAAGTACAGTACCTGGTAATACAAAGGTGATAAGAACAGAAAAGTCTCATG
The DNA here is from genome assembly GCF_028749965.1 of Puma concolor. Taxonomy (NCBI): domain Eukaryota; kingdom Metazoa; phylum Chordata; class Mammalia; order Carnivora; family Felidae; genus Puma; species Puma concolor. The sequence goes on from NC_141673.1 coordinate 93,382,323, forward strand.
GAACATACAGTCTAGAGGGGAACTAAGGGATAGGCCTCATCTAGACCTTAAAAGGTAAGTATCATTTAAGCAAACAAGATGGGACTCTTGGCAGCCTCCTCAAATGACTACATTGATCCAGAGAGTCCTTGGAGATCTAGAATTATTCTTTCCAGGTTTCTTAGAAGGGCCCTCATCCTCTTCCCTCTATTCCATTTCAGAAATAGTTACAAAGAGATTGCAGAAAAGAATAGAACCTGTGTTTAGTTTGGGGAATCCAAAAGAAGAGAAAACATATTCCCTACTTCCCTTCTGGAACTCTGGGAAACAACATCTGCATTCATTCAGTCAGTGGTTTCATAGGGATCCTTGTTTTGGGGCAGGCACATCTTTATATGGCTTTTTCCTCCCCACACCACTAAAGCAAGACAGCAGTGGAGCTAAATGGTTTCATGGGATGCCTGGGGTAGAGGGTCCCAGATTTCTCCAAGTCTGCAACACTCCAAAAGGTGTGGGAGGTACACTGACTCTTGCTTTTTCCTTACCTTTTCAGGATACTGATGTTAGCTCTGAAAGAGAGAAGAGAATGTGAGAGAGAGAGAGAGAAAGAGAAAGAACAAGTGTCCCCAAATGGATCCTGCAGTCTGATGATAGGGCACGGAAGTATGAAGCAGCATGGAAGACCAAATAGGACAACTGCATATTTCAGGAGAGACCAGTGCAGGACAGGTAAAGACCAACACGTAAATACCATCTCTATTGCTATCAGACTGTTGAAACATCACAGCTTAGATTAGCCCCAGGAAAAAACAGAAATTATGACTGGATGGCGCTTAGACTAGAAATAGAGAAAACTCAGAATTGACTTAGCTTGTAATGTTTATAACCAGGGAGTAATGGTGTCCTTGAATGTATATTTAGTTGAACCATATAAACTTAAATTTTTTTACACAACTAAGACAATTGAAAATAGTACAACCTGTATGCAAGCTCTGTGTGTATTTGTATATATATGTGTGTGTTTGCAAAAATAACCAAATGTACTTGAATATTAGACCCTTCGTAATAGCCACCTTCAGAAGTTCTATTTTTGCTGTTGTCATTGTTCAACTCTTTCTTAAGCTTTCAGCATCATTTTGTGAACCATATAAGAATATCAATTCCATTAGTTTACATTGACTTTCCATGTTTAATTAGCAATTGTACAATAAAGAAAACAAGAAAAAATATGATTTGCTTAAATCATGACTTTATTCACCAAACTAGGCATTTGTAAGCTTGTGGCAGTTTCCAGAAATCAACAGACACATGTTTATTAGTTCTGAATATATTCAAGGAATAAAGACAATCCCAAAGATGTTTTAAGCAATGGCTACTATGTTATCATGCACACATTGTTAAGATGACTATTTTGGGTTTTTTTTGTTTGTTTGTTTGTTTGTTTTTTAATTTTTTTTTCAACGTTTATTTATTTTTGGGACAGAGAGAGACAGAGCATGAACGGGGGAGGGGCAGAGAGAGAGGGAGACACAGAATCGGAAACAGGCTCCAGGCTCCGAGCCATCAGCCCAGAGCCTGACGCGGGGCTCGAACTCACGGACCGCGAGACCGTGACCTGGCTGAAGTCGGACGCTTAACCGACTGCGCCACCCAGGCGCCCCAAGATGACTATTTTGAATGAAAACATTAATTTGGATGTATTAGCATATTTGTGGAAAACCAGACCTAAGCCAAAAAAAAAAAAAAAAAAGATTACTTTATAGTCAGACGTATTTAGGACAGTGACAAATATCTCAACTTTGACCAAATGGTCATTTCCCTTGAAATCGCATTCCATCACTGTCTCACTTTCCACAATGCCATATATTATTCTGTACTTTAGAAAGAGCTCCTTTAAGGAGTCCACAGCATTAGTGCCATCATGCAAGAAGTGAGGGAGCTTGAAAGAGTCAGTCACGCAGCCTCCACTGTCTCTCAAGCAGCTATCTTAGTATTTTTACAAACATTACTCTTAATCTCATTTTTCATTCCCATCTTGCAACTTTATGCCTTCCTATTGATCTAAGTGCTGCTGCTTAGAGACACCAATGAGAAATGCTGAGAACATTCAATAAATAAAAAATATCCATCCACCCTGTACGTGATTCCTCTTTAAAAATTATGCAAGTAAAATAGTGTTTTTCTGCTCCCTGTTCGTTCTTGAGACCAAAGTCTATGCCCTGCATGTGAAATTAACTCCAGGGGATGAGTAGAGGGTGTTCTAAATTTCAAATCTCAATCCTAGTTCTGAAGCCCAATATTGCCTTAGAGAAGTTGCCTTCTATAATTATTGATTACCTTGCACATACTGTAATTGAAGTCACATCTACAAAGATCTCAGTTTAGATTGTAGCACTTGTGATTTTTCCTCGATGAGAAATGCATTTATTTGCATTACTTCTATAAAAGAAGTTGTTTTTTTAAAAATGAGAAAACACTCTTTTATTGCACATATTTAGCTAGTTAGAATCTAGCCGGAGATCTTGGTATATTTTTGTACACTTGACACATTTTTTTCATTCAAATGATTGTTTGTTTTAAAAATTTCCAAAGGCCACCTGGGAGGTGAGGTTTTTATCAAGTAGGTGAGCCAATTCAGGCAGGGATCAGAGTTATATGCTTCATCTCTGTTTATAGATGTTGAAGGTGAGTATCACTGAGCAGGATGGAAAGAATCCTGACCTAGGCATCAGGAGATGTGGGTTCTAGTATTCGCTTACCAAGCTATCTGGATTTAATTTGACTTCCACAAACTCTGATTCTACTATCTATGAAAATGAAGGAGCTGATACCTGATCTCCACTACCATTAGTCTTTTCTGGGCTTCATGCACAAAATGTGAAGGTGTATTTTCATAAACAGCTGGTTGCATTTTATGGCAACATTATCTGTCTCTGCACCCTCATTTCCAAGTCCCTTAAGAACACTAAAATTATTTTGTCCACGGAGAACAGAATACTGAGGAGAAGGACCCAGGAGTTTGCACTGGGAAGCAGTCTCAATTAGGCTCTCTTAAGTTCTTAGTGACCAAAAAAACAAAACAAAACAACAACAACAACAAAACCAAACTTGATGTGATGAGAAAACAGCTACTTTGAGGTGCTGCCTTGGCATTTACTGTATGACCAGCTCACACCCAGAGTCTGGACATTTGGATAAGTATCTGAGTTTAGGATTCCCGCCACAAGTTCCTGCTTTGGTTTTCCCAGGACATCTGTTCAAATAATCACTATGGTTGAGCCCACGAAAAGTTGACCTCCGCCCTGACCACCTTAGAAGTAATGGGTGCTTGCTTCTCTGCTCTCTATCCCCTGCTTGCTCATGACCTGGGATGGAGGCCTGCTCTTCCCCAGGCTCATTGCGCTCTGCTCCTCTTCTGGGATTTCTGTATAACAAATCTTGTGACTTTATTTCTTTTGAGTGAGTATACTGAAACTGCACCTTCAATCAAAATGACTCTGGGGTTTTTACTTCCCTTAAGTGGGAGCTCAGATGCTGAGGAAGCTACCTGAGACCCCCATGTGTGAAGCCGATGTCTCCTCATTCAGCAGGCCATAATCTACATATTCTTAATTTAATATACTGGCTCCAAGCACCCTCCAGCACACTTGACATCAAAAAAAAGGGGGGGGGGTGGTGGAATTTATTGCTCATGCCATTGAAAAGTCTAGCTCTGGAATGAATTGTAGCTTTTCAAAATTCATACACTGAAGCCTTGACCCTCAGCATCTCAGAATGTGACTATATTTGGAGAGGTGCTTTACAGGGGTCGTTAAGGTTAAATGAGGTCATTAGGTTATTGGGCCTTAATCCAACTTGACTGGTGTCTTTATAAGAAGAGGAAATTTTTTTTTCAATATATGAAATTTATTGTCAAATTGGTTTCCATACAACACCCAGTGCTCATCCCAAAAGGTGCCCTCCTCAATACACATCACCCACCCTCCCCTCCCTCCCACCCCCCATCAACCCTCAGTTTGTTCTCAGTTTTTAACAGTAAGAAGAGGAAATTTGGATACACAAAGAAACACCAGGACAACACATGCACAGAGGGCCAATCACATGAAGAGGCACCAAGAGGGTGGCCATCTGCAAACCAAGGGAAAAGGCCTCAGAGGAAACCAACCATAATAACACCTTGACCTTGGACTTTCAGACTCCAGAACTGTAAGAAAATAATTTCTGTAGTTTAAGCCACCAAATCCGGTGTTTTGTTACAGCAGCCCTAGCTAACTAATACCAGTCTCTTTCAGGGCTGGATATATCATTTGCAAATCCTCGTGAAAAAAGAAAATGTGGTGCCCCCCGGTTCAAAAAGCAAGAAAAAAAAAGTGTCACTAATGATACTAAACATGAGGCGCTTTTTCCCTTCTCTAGTGTCCCTCTGACTTGGCATAGTTGTTTTGTTGTTTAGGCTTTGGGGGTATTTTTGTTCCTACTTTTTGCTATTTCAGTAATTCTAAGCAGAGGAAAATCAAAATGTTAAATTATTAGCATGAATTTTACCATTCATCTCTGTATTGCGCAATGCCAGTTTTAAATGCAAATGTAAGAGCACTTATCTCACATGCAGGATCACCAAAATTGCACAACTCCTATTTCGTAGCCTATACACACATAGAGACATCAATCTTAGGAGAATAGTGGAAACATGACAGAAACTAACTCAATTGTTTTTATTTCACTTCTGGAGACACATAAATTCTACCAACACTCTATCCTACATTTATTGATAAGTATGGAAGAACTGAAAGGAAAAGCAACTAAAAGTTGCTCTTTCTTTCCCTTTCCTTCTAGTGATTATTTTCAAAGTGGTTAACTAATATGGGGAAGTAACAACGAGCAAGAAAAGTTCTGACAGAGTCGTTTGGTCATTTGTGTTTTTTTTTTCTTTTCTTTTCTTTTCTTTTCTTTCTTTCTTTCTTTCTTTCTTTCTTTCTTTCTTTCTTTCTTTCTTTCTTTCTTTCTTTTCCTTCCTTCTTTCTTTCTTTTTAGAATGCTCTTGTTTACTTTCTGCATTCCAAGCCAGTTCTGATTCAGAGGGAAGACATGGCCTCCCTGGACGGTCAGCGCCCCTACTTACTCAGTCAGAGACATGTCAGGCTTACCTTGTACTCACTTTGAGTCTCACTGAGCCTCTACACATTGTGGAGTTCACTGGAACTCTGTGCTTCTGGCTCATCGTGAATGCTGTATGCAAGCGAGGGGCAAGGGAAGCAGACAGGTGTACAAGCACTCCTGTGTTCACACACATGTTCCATTGTTCCACTGGACTTTACTCACAGAATACAAGTTCGAGAATAAAATGAATTTTTTCAAGGCAACAGCAGTGCATTAAATCAAGCTCATCATCCTTCTGAGCATGGGGCCCTGTGCACCTGCACAGGACATACGCCCATAAAACTAGTCCTAGTCCTTTGATATGATGCTATGGAAAGCTCAAGATAGCATCAAAAGTCAATGTCTCTTCCATTATCTGCTTCTACTTGCCCCCATGTTGGCTTTACTCTCAGCCAGGCTCTTATTTCATTCATGGTTACTAGACGGCTGCAGAAAACAAGCCAGATAGAGTTCTTTCTCAAATACTCCAATGATTTTTCTCAGTACATCTCATTGATTCCATTGGATCATATGCCCATTTGTGAGCCAATCACTGCAACTAGAGTAATACAATTGTCTAATTACCTGAGCTCTATCCCATTCCCCATCTCTGAAGCTGGAGATTGAGACCACTCAATTAGAATGAAGGACACGTACAGAAAGTCAGGAATAGAGTAGTCTGTCAGAGGAAAATTGGGGTACGGTCACCAAAAGAAGGATAAATGGATTCAAGAAAGCAAAAATAAAATAAAGGTCAGAGACCATTCCAGTGGTCCTGATCTAGGATGTCAGTGTAGAAAGCTCAGTGCAATTAAGAAACCATACTTGATTTTGAAACTGGAAGTCACAGAACCTAGGTTGATTATTTTTCTGTTGCAAGCTAGGACCACCAGGTAAGGTTGTATAGCACACAACATATTATGGTTCTTTTCCAAGAAGCTATGATGTGTACAAGTTCTATTCTAGGATATTCCATTTGGATGCTTCTTTTAGCATTCTCCCTGCATTCTACCATTATCATCCAAAACTTACAATCAAATTATCTTATACTCCCCAAAAGCATTTCTATTTCTCACTATTATATAAGAAATGCCCTCATACATGCAGTAACCAACAATGCAACTACTTTAAGTCAGTTCTCTTCAGACTTCCGACCGAGTGGTTTTCAGCTCGGAGAATAGGAGGTAGTTAGAAGGAGGAGGCTGGTGTGGAGGGGTGCTATTGGAGGGAAAGGAGGGAGAATGAAAACAGGGGGGCACATTTACAGTTATACACCAGGTTGTCCAACCGCCCCCTGGACCTGTGATTGTTGGAGCTTCTGCCCTATTCAAAGTCCCCCCCGCCAAGGGGCCTCACAGATTATCCACCTTATGTGGAGTACACATTGTTGTGTAACATCTCTTCCGTACACACATACTCCTTAAAAGGCCACTCAAGAAGATCTCACTGGCACAGCTGCAGCATGTACCCACAGTGAGGCCACCAACCACAAAGGTCCTCCTTCCCAGAGTACCAAAGATCACTCCAGGTATCACCACTGCCAGATCCCCTTGTCAGAGCCCCTGGGTGTCTTGACAGCTCCTGAGAGTGTAACTCTGCTAGAGCCTGTATTCTGACTCCCTCAATTCACAGAAGTCCCACTTCAGTTCCCTACCAAAGGGCTTGCGCATTTTGTGTTACACTCTGCCACACAAATACCAAAGCAGAGCAGTCAGGCATTCTTAGTTCTCATGGAGTTGTTAGTGGGAACAGAAGAGAAAAAATAATGAACACCATTAGGTACTCAAAACCTTTTCAACTACCAAGGCTAATAAAACAAGCGTGGGTGCCTAGAACTCTCTTCTCCAAGAATTTTCTCCCTAGACAGAGAATACATAGAGTTTACAGGTCTCTATGCAAATAGGCTTCTAATGAGTGGGTGACCTCACTGGCTACGTTTTGCCAAAAGGAGCGGATGTGTCCTACTGTCTTGGAGTGACAGCAGCTTGGACTTAAGCTTGGAACTCACTAGCAGTAGATTAATTCTGATGATGAATTCAGCCAAAAGAAGGTCCAAGCTCAAAATTGGGGAGTCCCAGAGGTATGGATTACAGAAATGTTACTCTATTTCTCACAGAAATTTCTGTCACAGAAAGTTGTTTGGGATTCTTCTTGGCATATGAAGAACCTTTTTTTTTTTTTTTCCAGCTAGCGAGTGGCAAAGCTGGAGCTAGAATCCAGATAATTCTTTCTTTAGTCTCCTCATGGAAAAATCACAAAACAACAAGGCAAAGATTACTGACACTCTTATAGCCTTGGCATCTACCACATTTGTCCCAGATTATGGAATTATTATGTCCCAGATTATGGATTATTGCCCTCATACAATCCAGATGACTTCTTATTCTGTACTCTCATGAGAAATGTTAGAGAGAAACTGTCAAAATTCTGTGAACTTCGATTGGCATCTATTCCCTAGCTTTATATGACAAAGCCAAAGTCTTACATCTTATTTTCCATAGCAGGTACCCTGGCTCTTTCAAGCTTTTTTCACTGAATTTTTTCTCATCTGTGATCCATCTAAAAGGAATGTTCTCATCATCTAAATGATTTTCTCTCCCATACTTTATTTCCCCCAGAAAACCAGGATAGAACTCTAGAAAGCTAATGAACTCATGTCTCTTTAAACTTCACAGTTCTCTCTAATGTTAGCCTCCCCTCAAAATGTAGTTCTGCAGAGGTATGGGAGAGTTTTCACAGAACAGAAAACAATAAAGGCTTAGGTCATTTTAATAATGGAGAAACTGAAGAAAAGTTAAGTAAGAGTCACACAAAAACACTCTAGGGACCCAACTGAGACACATGTGATCTTGTCCCCAGGCTACTAAACAGAACCTATATATTATTCAAAGAATAATCCTGCTGACCCTCTGGTCTCTGTGTATAATTAGGTAGAGCTCAGATTCTCCTTACGTGTGTGTGTGTGTATGTGTGTGTGTGTGTGTGTGTGTTTGGCTCATGGCATTTAGCCCAGATAAATAGTTTTCCAACTGCTTACAACAAATGTAATGCTTCCTGAAAACTAATAATAATCTCATTCAATTCTGCCTCCCTCTTCTTCATTCATAAGACTAAACAAGGACCTGTGAGACTAGTCCCCAGGTCACCACCATGAGTGATTGAGTTGTCAGCCTTTCTACTAAAGCTCCTACCTGGATCTCAATTAGTGCTAATTATTATAGGGACTCCATTACCCAAGTGAGGAAATGTCTCCCCTGATAAAATCCATGCTATAAAAAAGAAATTTAAACTTTTCTGCTTCTGAATCAAACATCCAAATTTTTAGTGATCCTAACACCTGACCTATGAGTGGAGTAAATAGTAAGACAACATGGCGGGAGTGCACCCCGATAGCACCAAGTCTCCGAAGACCCAAAGACAGTGTTGACAGGAGTATTCTATACATAAACAAATATTAGCTGCCATTGGCATCTAGCATTGTGCTGACAGGAAGCCCATACTATTGTTAAAGGAACAGTCCAAGAGGAAAGGAACTTGTCCTCAACTCTGCTGCTTCTCACTAAGTACCCAGCTCCACCAGATCTGCCTCCAGTCCCCAGCTGGACTTCCGTTGATCTTTTTTTTTTTTTTATTTATATATGAAATTTATTGTCAAATTGGTTTCCATACAACACCCAGTGCTCATCCCAAAAGGACTTCCGTTGATCTTAACTCTAAGACAATGTTTCTCAACCTTGACATTATTGACACTTCAGATTGGATAATTCTTTGTTGTGAGTGGCTGTCCTATTCAGTTAGGATATTTTGTAGCATCCCTGGTCTCTACCCACTGCATGCTAGTAGCACCCACTACTTGTAAAACCAAAACTATCTCAAGATATTGCCACCAGGCGGAGGGAGCAAAGCTACCCTTGGTTGACCACCACTCATCTAGGGTCACGGAAAGTGGGGTGAGGAAGAAGTCACAGGTAAGCTGACTCTCAGAGGATTATTGTTAACCTTTCTGGCATCCTAGTACTCTCCCTGAATTTGATAGGGGAAAATTTCGTACCTGGAATCCACCAAAGCATATAAGTACATATAGGTAAAATTTTACTTCAGAGACCCCCTCAAGCCCAAGAACTAAAGCTGTAGGGCATCAATTTCTTTACATCAATGTTAAAATTATTTCATACCGGACTTTGCCAAGAAGCAAAATAAAAAATTTGAAAAACCCAAATACTTCAAATGTAGTTCAAACACAGACAAGTTTACAAGATAGGGATATCTTAAAATAACTGAAATCTAGTCACAAAATGGTTTGGCACAATTTAAGAGTTCACAAGCTCTATACTTTTTTCTTCTATTCTGAGTAACCTCATTTTCCCAGCTCCACCTGCATCCCCTTTCCTTCCCAAAGAAGCACTGAGTTGGAAGTAAGAGTAGTAAGAGCTAACTTCTCTCTGGCACTGACTAAGGGCCAGGCCTTAATTCTGGGCACTGTTCTGAACACTTTTACTTACACTCTCCCATGTCTTCCTCATAGCAGCTCTATGGCATAGATATTATTATTCCCACTTTACAGATAAGGAGACATTAAGATAGTAAGTAACTTTCTCAAAGTCACACAGCTAATACGTGGCAGAACCAAGAGTCAAACTCAGACAGGCTGGTGTCAGAGCTCATGCTCTTTGACCCCTTTACCATCCAAACTATGTGTGGTCCACAGTCCTAACCAGACAATGGGTAGTAGTCATTTCCCATAGAAAGTCATACATTTCCAAGATGTATGATTTTCACAGTCAATACTAGAGACATCTAACCAACTACCTTAACTCCGTGTCCCCCTTTCTCCCTCAGTTGCCATGTCCCTTATCACCTCCCTTCTCTTAGGAGGAAGGTAAAGCTTTGTTTCTTTATTACATCCTGACTAGTTTTCCAGTGAATTCAAATGATTCAGGTATCATTTATCATTGTTCCTCGAAGTTTGGCCCAAGAGCCACCTGAGGATGAATCACCAGTGGTACTTACTAAAAATGCAGATTCTTAGGTCCTACCATAGATCCGCTGAATTACAATTTTGAAGGATGATGCTCAAAGCTGTACTTTAAACAGCTCCTTAGATGATTCTGATACATACAAAAGTTCGAGCTTAGTTTAGGCATCTAGGATTGGTTAGCTCAGCTAGTTAGAGCTAATTAGACTGCAGTTCAGTTCTCAGAGAGAAGAGCCAACTTTGCTCCGCGGTTCTACTTCTATCCTTTCCTTATTTAGTCAGCATTCCAGCTGAATAAAAAAATCCCCAGCTACAAACAGCTAAACAATATGGGGAAACAGGAAACAGTCTGGATAATTACCCAAACTTACTACCTCAAGCTTATAACCCCAACTGGAAAACTAATTTCAAGGGCATCATTTTTATTCACAATGGGCAATATTTTTTTTTCCATGGGTATTTCGTGAATGGGTAACAATGCCTAACTAATAATCAAGACATAGTTTCCAAAAAATAAACAAGAAAAAAACCATCAGTAAGACTTATCCCAGTTCTTGGCTAATTCATGTCTGGGGCTTAGGTCCAAAGATCTTGAGCATCTCGTATAGTTACATTGTGGGTGGATTTTTATAAATATGGTCAGTAAAAGCTCTCAAAGGGCTAAACAAAGCCAATTTACAAAGTTACATCTTGGCGGTAAACCCTGGGTAGTAGTATTTCTTCATCCGCCTAACTCCTGAACTAGCGAACCTCTCAGCAGTTCAGAAGCACTTTCAACCAAGCCAAAGTTAATAAAAGCCCTTGAATCTTACTCTCAGTCATTCAAATCAGACAGTAAAATAACTTTTACTTAAGCTGCCAATGCCAGAAATACTATCGGATTTTTTTTTTTTTTTTTTTTTTTGGCTTAACTACATAGAAACACTGGTACTATTGTAGAGAATATATAACCAAAAAAAAAAAAAAAAAAAAGAGTCCATTTCCTCCTTTGAGAAATCCTAATTAGTAGCCTGGTAGTCAGTGCTTGGAAGTGAGCACAAGAAAGTGTCTCCCAGTAGATGAGCTCCGATACTGTTTTCCCAGCAGGAACCGTGTGCCAGGACTGCTCTTTAGTTACAAGCAAGTTTTATTGTTTTCCCTAAACGAAAATAAAATAGTCTGGTGGTAGAATGGAATTAGAGAAATGGGACTTCGTTGGGGAGCCTTTCCAAACCCAGTTCAGAGAGGAAAGTTCCCGATGTTCCATAGTATTCTCTGGACGTTTCAGACCGTGGTTCCAGAACAAACGTTCATAAATTCTACCGCACTTCATTCCTCAATTTGACTTTGACACAGTCATGTGATTAATGGTGCAAAAGCATGCCTCAATTTTGCACAGCATTCTGTGCTTCAGCTTCTTACCGTTAAAAAAAAAAAACCTCATTTCATTTTCACTCCCCTTCTCTCTCTATAGAATCCTAAGAATTAACTAAGTATCTACAGCACTTTTTTAAAAAGAGGGTTCTACTTTCCAAGGACTTTTTCTAGGTGAAACATTAAGTAGTTTGCATGATTCTCCTTCCCTGACACTTTAAAGGGAGAGCTGATGTGGTTAAACAAATTTTCATTAATTCCAAGTAGATAATAAAATGTATTGTAAGTAAAACTAAATCCTCCTGTTTTCCATTTTAACTCAACCTAGATCTTTTGAAGATTTAAAGTCCCTTTTTAACTTTCAATTGCATCTCAAATTTCTAATATATTTGACATTTATTCTGTAACCACCATGTCCTAGGCTCCTTCATATATATAACATATCATTTAAGCTTCTCAACAAATCTGAGGACAGTACTATTATCTCCATTTTACAAACAAAATCCTGGGGTTCAGAAAAATAAAGCATACTTGTCTAATGTCATTGAGCTAGTAAGTAATAGAAATAAGATTCAAATCCTGGTCTCCTAACTCCAAATTTAAAGTTCAGGCAGTTGTCCCATAGCTATTACCCGGTTAAGTACAACTGCTCCGAATAAATGAGTGATCAAAATTTAGAGTTTCTAGCGTGCCAAAGAATCTCATATGCTTTATATCTTGCACTCCCATGAGGCAGTTTTTCATGTATTTTGCAAGGTGGGCATGCCCCCATGTTCTCACCCTTCCCAAGTCATACTTGTTTCACCTGCAGGAATTATAATAGAAGTATCCATAGACTTACTTCCTTTTTAAAGCTGTTTAGAAAAACAAGTCATTGGAGAGGATATGGAAGTAAATACGCATGACGCAGAGCGACATGACCCAAAGAATTCCTTCTACTCAACTCAGTCTCTTAAGTCACCATTTCTAGTCCACCTTGCTGTTGCCTGGGGCAAACAATGCTACTAAGCACACCAGAACTCTTGCAGGATCTTTCTCAAGGTCCCCTGCAAAATACATTGTTTTTATAACTGCCAGTTAAGTGATGCCTTGGCTGCATTTGAGGAGGACTGGGGACATCCAGTGGCCACCTACGTTGATAACAACTGAATTATCACTACAACGACACGTTATGATGAATTTGATATAAACTCTTGTGCTGCAAAGACTGTTAAAAGATTTCTGGTTTTAACAATTTTTAAACTATTATGAATGGGATCCTTTGGTAGCCAGCTACTTGTATATTTCCCCCAAATAAATTTAGTTTTGTATACCTGGGTCATAGGCCACCACCCAAATTATCTACCACATTAAGCCAAAGTACATGATTACGTTAACTTCCAAAAAATAAAAAAGATTCTGAACATAATAAACTGTTTGACTCAGTCCATTTCCATGGATGGCCTTCTGGCCTCGGGGTATGCATGGTATACCTATACTGACGAAGTCTTCTTTTTGGCAGTCGGAAGAAAAATTAAAAAGTTGGAGGGATCAAGAGGTCTCATTGACCAGCTAGTGCAATTTGGGAATTGAAATTTTTTCAGAGAGGAAAGAGCACATGTGTCTTTTAACCTCGCTAGAATAATATTATTGAAAGTTACTTGGTGTTGTCCTGACATGAGATGAAAGAGTTTGGCCAATAAAAAATACCAAATAATATTGTTCTCCTAGAATGCAATTTAATCATTATGCTTGTAATTTTTCTTCCCATCACGTGGCAAATTTTAAACCCACTTAAAACTCAACATTCATATTCTTATCTGAATAGAACAGGTAAAGATGGAGGACAAGGTGTACAGATCAAGGACAAGGACAAGGGAATTCCTAAGATGGAATCTTTGGATCGTGCATTGTTAGAACTGTCCCCCAAGCTGCTTAACTCAGCAGAAGTCACCCTCAAAAAAGTTGCATATGGGTGCATCTAGCTTTGAGGCTTCCTCAGTCCTGGTCCATGTCCTGGCTTTCTACAATAGTCACTGCAGGTCTGTAAGCTGTTCTCCAACCTTCCTTAACTTTTCCATCAATCATCAACAAACCATGGTATACCATCGCAGGACCCTGCTCCAGGTGAGATGCTCCTAAGAAGAAAGGAAATTAATGCATCTTTGGTAATTTAAGGGTAAAAGGCAGAGATGCTAGTTCACAGTGTTACTGTTCCCAAAGAATTTTTCCCTAACAGAAGACAATGCCTTATCTATAAAAATAACTTGCAAAGTTGAAATTTCAAATATAATGGCAGGTGTTCAAGCTGTCCATCTCAGAGTTTTGTAAATCCTACCATGTAGAATCTCAGCTATAAATAAAACCAATCCTGATTTTTATCCTTTAAAAGTAATCAGAAGAAGTGAAATCCTGCATTCTGGCATCCTCATAAATCTCTAGATTTTTGTTTGACAACCAAAAAATATACATACATACATTGTGTTTAACCATACATCACTCACATTTACCTTGAATTCAAAGCTCATGTACACAGTTGATCACCTAATGATTCTCCCTGGTATTCCCTTTTTGAACTCTGTCATCTGTTTTGTAGTAACATAGTGTTATATTCTGGGGTTGCTTTGGAAGGACGAAGATCAAGAGACCAGTGTTCCAGCTCTGATTCTCTCACTTACAAATCATCTGAACCCACATTAGTCAATGCACACTTCAAGTCTGGCTTTCCCATCTGTGAAATGAGTGAAAATTTCCTCATACCATTTCGTTGTTTGAAACTGATCTGTTCATCCAGTGTTATGACCAGGCAAAAGTCATCTGACACCTTGAGGTTTTTGTAGCTGATTCTCTCCTTCCAGAAGAAGCAACCACCCAAAGTTTCACTAACACAAAGAAACTCTGTACTTAGTTAATTATATGCCAACATTTAGGCTGGATGACGCGTGGCACAGAAATGCCCCAGATCCTACCTCTAAACTCCCAAAGTACTTTATTTTCCCTCCTATTTCTGTGAGATGTAGAAAAGGGGAGGATGAAATGTGAACCCAGGAATCTTACATCTCATTTTCTGCTCTAAACAGTAATTATAATGCTTTCTGAAGACAGCAGAAAAAATGAGCAAATGAGCGGTGCTGCCGCTCACACCATGGTTCTCCACAGTGCGCCATCATATGCATTTGAAGATCTTTCCTTATTTTTTTTTTCCTGCCGACACAGGAATAGGAGGCAGATCAGCAAGGAGGGCTATCACAGGAATTTGCTTTCTCTGTTTTAAGAAGAGCCATTCCATTTCTTGCCTGAAGTTTAACTTGATTATGCATTCATTAAAGGCGAGTGATGGCAATGATTAAACAAAAACATCTTTAAAATGCAGAGTTCATTCCAGCCCATTTGGTTGTGTTACACACAAATTGGATTTGCATTGCATCCTGCACAGCAGGTACTCCACTTGAAATCAAAGACAGATGCTTTTATGGGATTAAAAAGAAAACCAAGGGGGAGGGGGAGAGGGAGAGATATTGAGATATTTTGCATTTCAGTAATAATGGCTCCGAAATGAAATAGTGATTGTCCTGCCGCTTTATCCATGTAAGTGTTTGGGCTATAATTAAAAGGAAACAAGAACCCCCCCATCATAACTTGAATCGTTGTCACAGAAGAACATTTAATTTGCAGGGGAAAAATGATTTTTCCCATAAATGTCTAATAATACCTTAGCATATTTGAAATTTAATCATAAGTGGCTTAGAATTAAACCATTTGAATTATTACTGAAACATTTGAAGTGGTGACATCAAATGCTTTGTTTGAAATTAGCCATTAATTCAAAAGTCTTCTCTAGTGCTGCTGTGAGAGTTTAACTCCTTGTCTGTAAACAGAGGTCCCTGGTTCTCACGCTATATAATTAATCGGCACACCTCTAGAACATTCACATTGCTGGCTATTTACTCTGGCACCTCCAGTTAAATTACTCTGGGCACTATAACTCTACAGTTGATATCATCTGCTGTTTTAAAATTTTTATATATTTCTCAGCTTCTTGGACATCTCTCGGAAGCACTGTATGAGTAAAAAAACAATCAGACTGGAAGAGCCCCAGTGTGACTTACCTTTCCATTGCTTCCGAGAAGCTTTTTACAGTGAATATGGCTAATCTCTTACAATGTCTTGCAGTGTCTGGCTCTATAACAGGTCATGTTATATGAGCATTTCTTATCTATTTGATGATGGCATCTTCTGGTGGACCGAATATACTGATGGCCCCAATCATTGGCTTCGCTCGTATCTATGCCCTTTGCGATGTGAATTTGCAGATCTTCCCATGAAGTGGTGGAATCTGTTTCTCCATGTCTTGAATCTGGGCCGGGCTTGTGATTTGATTTGGTCAACAGAGTCTGGTGAAAAGGATGATGTGCCAGTTCTAAGCCTAGGCTCTGGAGGTCCTTCTCATGAACCTCTGATTCTGCAGAGCTGAAAGCCCAGGCTGGTCTGATGTAAAATGAGAGATACGTGACTCTGTCACCCATAACTCCTGTCGACAGTCCAACTACATCCAGAAGCAGAGCTTCCTAGCCAAGATAAAGCTAACCCCAACTGACACGAGAAGAACTGCCTGACTGAGTACAAAACAAATCATTAACTTGAGGGTGCTTTGTTATACAACAATGGGTAATGATACATTTCTGGATTCGGTTTTGTTTTGTTTTGTTTTTAGTATTTAACTCGGACTTTAAATGAGGAGTAGGTTTCCAATGCTTTGCACAATGCTCATGTCAGCATGCATCCTACAAGTATTTACTAAGTCATAGCTGAGTGGAGATTTCTTTATTTTAGACTGTTAGTCAATATAGTCTAATAAACTGTCATAGCATGTAGCTATGCTTTTTTGTACAATGCTTGGGAAACAACAGCAACAAAAAGGTATTGTGTCCCACTCTTTTTCTCACTGAGAATAGCACACATGAAAAGTAACCCAGGAACAATGGATAAAGGACTTGTTGGAAAGAAAAGCCAACCTCATCTGTAAGTATTTCAGCCTGAAGAGTCATGTGAAATCAGACCCACGTGAGACTTATGATTTCAAAATCTTCATGGAAGAGAATTCCATTTCAAGGCCGGATGTCACTTTCCAATGATCTATAAACCTCTAAAAAGAAGGTTGTTTCCCCACTATGGTGAATCTATGAAATACAGGATTGGAAGAAATTGTAGAGATCATCTTGTCCAGCCTCCTACTTCACACAAAAATCTCCACCTCAGTTCCCCAGAAAGGTAATAATTGTAACTAGTAGCTACCATTTAACATACATTTACTAAGTGCTAGATCCTGTTCTAAGTACCATCTGTGAATTAGTTCTTCACAGAAATATTATAAGGTAAGTGCAATTCGAAAGTTGGGGGAAATAAGCTTCAGGTTAAGCAACATGTCCGAAGTCATGTAGCTAGCAGTACATGGCAGAGACAGAATTCAAACTCTACAGTCTACTCTCTTAACTATGAACCAGTACTCCCTGTTAATAATTAGACCCATTCATTGAAGATTGAGCTACCCTATGGTGAGGTGAGTTCTCCTTCTTCCCCAGAAATACTCCAGCAGAAGCAAAACATCTGAAAACCCATATAACATAATGGGTTAAGCCCAAACCTCCCACACTGTAATTTCTACCCATTGGCTTTGTTTCTAGCATGAGGGCTGCAAAGAAAAATTCTGTATTCTTTTCTACATGACAAACTTTCAAATATTTAACCATTTTCTCTTCGCATTCATTCTTCAGTCAGTATACTTTTGATGTTCTTCACTAATCTGATCAGGCTCCTAATGAAATCTCCACAAGCTCCCCAGTCCCTACCTCACCATTTTAGTTCAGAGACTATTATCTTTGCAATGTAAGATAGCATCTAGTTTTTATGGTGTGGTTGGTTGGTGTGTGGTTGATTGATTATATGACTTTAACTAGAAAAATTAATACTGAAAATATATCAAACATTGAATTACAAAAACTACAAATATTTTTCAAGTCATCCAACTCTATAAACATTTTGTAGAGTTTTGTTCTTTACCTAAGTGTAAGACCTCAGTAAGTACTTGGAAAGGCACATGAGTCAAGTCTATTACCAGATTCAGAACAATGTCATTGTTAGCCTATCATAAACATTTAGAACCCAGAAGATGGTAGGAATCCATAATGCTATTTTTCTGGATGGATTGCCTTCTAATTCATTCCAAGTCTGCCTCAGAAAGCTGTCCAGCATCACTTCTTACCACTGGCCCACTCCCAAGTTTCTACCTCCATTTTGGTAATACCTCTGTACCTGAGGTCATAATACTCATACTCATAGTATGGATATGGCACCAATACATAGTAAAGGATGTCTTCCAGATTCTTCAAAATGAAGCATCTAAAGGAAAAGTAATATAGTCAATTAATCTTTGACAAAGCAGGAAAGAATATTCAATGGAAAAAAGACAGTTTTAAACAAATGGTGTTGGGAAAACTGGTCAGCAACATGCAAAACAATGAAACTGACCCACTTTCTTACACCCTACACAAAAATAAATTCAGAATGGATTAAAGACCTAAATCTGAGACCTGCAACCATGAAAAGCCTAGAAGAGAGCATAGGCAAAAACGTCTCTGACATTGGCCATGCACAACATTTTTCTGGATATGTTTCTTGAGGCAAGGGAAATAAAAGCTATTTTATTTATCTCCAAACTATAATGAGATATCACCTCACACCTGTCAGAATGGCTAAAATAAAAAATACAAGAAACAGCAAGTGTTGGCAAGGATGTAGAGAAAAAGGAACCCTCTTACACTATTGGTAGAAGTGCAAACTGGTACAGCCACTGTGGGAAATAATATGAAGATCTCTCAAAAAGCTAAAAACAATACTACTCTGTGATCTGGTAATCATACTCCTGGGTATTTAATGGAAGGAAGGAAGGAAGGAAGGAAGGAAGGAAGGAAGGAAGGAAGGAAAGGATAAAGGAAAAAACCCCACTAATTCAAAGGGATACATGTACCCTATATTTATAGCAGCATTACTTATAATAGCCAAGATATAGAAGCAGCCCCAGAATCTATCAATAGATGAATGAATAAAGAAGATGTGATATGTATACACACACACACACACACACACACACACGGAAAAACATGGAATATTATTCAGCCATAAAAAAGAATGAAATCTTGCCATTTGCAACAACATGGATGGATCTAGAGATTACAATGCTAAGTGAAATAAATCAGTCCAAGAAAGACAAATACCATAAGATTTCCCTTATATGTGGAATTTAAGAAATAAAACAAATGAGCAAATGAAAAAAGAAAGAGAGACAAACTAAGAAACTGGCTCTCAACTATAGAGAACAAAATGATGGTTACCAGAGGGGAGGTAGGCGGGGAGATGGGTTAATTAGGCCATTGGGATTAAGGAGTGCGATTGTGATGAGCACGGGGTAATATATGGAATTGTTGATTCACTATATTGCACATCTGAAACTAATATAACACTGTATGTTAACTACACTGGAATAAAATAAAATTTAAAAAGGACGGATAAACCTCTTTTTTTGCTAATGTTGACCAGCTTTCTGTGAAGAACTTAAATATTGTTATGCTAACAAAATATATGTTTGTTCATTTATGTGGGGGTTTGTTTGTTTTAACCAAAGTCTGTCCATAATTGCTGGCATTTTATAATGATCATTGCTCATATTCTTGTATTTCATTCAAAGTGCCCTAATGATAACTGTAAGAAATGACAAAATACACATTTCATTTATTTATTTGTATTTTGTTACTATATGCAAGACACTTGCTATATATTTATATAATATATACTTATACTGCATGTGTGTATAATTATTATCTCACAGCAGTTATAAGAGGCAGGATTTTTTTGAAGTTAACTATATTGAGAGATAATTTCAAACAATAATATGTATTCATTTTAAGTGTAGAGTTTGATGAGTGTTGATAAATGAATGCATCAGGTGGCCACCATCTAAATCAAAGTATAAAACATTTCAAAATATTCCCTTGGACCCCGCTTAACTCAATTTCACATCCAGGCAATCGCTGATCTGATTTCTGTCACATAGATTACGTTTGCTGGTTCTAGAATTTCACTTAAACGGAATTATACAATTCCAAACTCTTTTGTGTCTGTTTTCTTTTTCTCAGTATTATTTTTAAGAGTCATCAGTGTTGCTGTATGAGTAGTTTATTCCTTTCACCTGTTGGGTACTTGCTCATTGTATGGCTATAACACAATTACTTTTTTCATTTATCTGTGGAATAGATATTTGAGTTTTTTCCCAGGTGAGAGCTATTACCAAAAAAGGTTCTTATGAGCACTTGTGTATGAACATTTTGTGGACATCTGTTTTTATTTCTCTTGGACATATACCTAAGGTGTGGTATTTTAGGGTATATGGTTAGTGTATATTTAACTTTATACAAAACTGTCAAACTGTTTTCCAAAGTGGTTGTACCATTTTACATTCCCACAAAACAGGTTGGGGTTTTGAGGTTTTCTTTGTTTTCTTTTCTGTTTTTGTTTTTTCTGTTGCTGCACATCCTTACCAACACTAGGAATTATCAGTCTTTTTCATTTTAACCACTCAGATGGGTGTGAAATCATATTAATTTTGGTTTTAATTTGAATTTCCCTAATAAATAATGATGTCCAGTATATTTGCATTAACCATTATATATCTTCTTTAAAAAAAAAAAAAAAAAAAAAAAAACATTTGTTCAAGTCTTTGCTCATTTTGAAGGGTTGTTTGTCTCTTAGTGAGTTATAAGAGTAATCAATCTATTCTGGATTCTAGTTCTTTGTTAGAAATTGCAAATATTTTTCCTTCTTTTGTTGCTTTCCTTTTCATTCACTCAGTGATGTCTTTTGAAGAGCAGAAACTTTTAATTTTGATGCAGTCCAATTTATTATATATTTTCTTGTATGTTTTTTGTGTCCTAAGAAATCTTTGTCTACTCAATGTTTAAAAGATTTTTTTGTATGTTTTCCTCTAGGTGTTTTATAGTTTTATTACTTGTCTTTAGATCTATGCTCCATCTCCAGTTTATTTCAGTATATGTTGCAAAATAAGGGAGGAGCTTCATTTTTCTCTCCATACAGATAACCACTCTTTCCAGCACCATTTGTTAAAAAGACTGATTTTTTTTCTCCCTTGAATTATCTTGGCACCTTTGTCAAAAATCAATTGACAATATATGTCTGGACTCTATGTTGCTCCGTTGATCTATATATCTATCCTTACACCAATATCACAGTGTATGGATTACTACAGTTTTATAGTAAGTCTTAAAATCAGGTGGTGTAAGTTGTCTGTCTTCCTTTCTGTTTTTCAAAATTGTTTTTATCTAGTCCAGATCTTTTGCATCTCCTTATAAATTTTAGAATCAATTTGTCATTTTCTATAAAAATCATACAGTAAGATTTTTATTAACATTGGATTGACTCTATATATCAATTTAAGGAGAATTACTCCTAACTACATTAAATCTTCCAATCTATAAATGTGATATATCTTTCCTCTTATTCAGGTTTTCTTTAGTTTCTTTTATCAGTGTTCTTTGATTTTTACCAGACAGGCCTAGTACATATTTCATCAAATTTTGTCTAAGTATTGCAGAAATTATTAACTAAACTTTTGCAAATGAGAGAACGAGATGATCAGAGAGGTTATGCAGTTCATCCAAAGTCACAGATCTAGCAACTGGTTGAATCGAGAAGTGACTGA
Organism: Puma concolor; assembly: GCF_028749965.1. Classification (NCBI taxonomy): domain Eukaryota; kingdom Metazoa; phylum Chordata; class Mammalia; order Carnivora; family Felidae; genus Puma; species Puma concolor. The sequence goes on from NC_141673.1 coordinate 93,403,520, forward strand.
ATCTAAAGATGATGTTCTTAACCACTAGGCCAGCAATTTTCAGAACAAAGATAGGAGTTGGACCAACCAGGAAGCTTTTTCAAATCTTACATGCCCATTGCCCCGCTAGACATCCTGATAACTCATTAGAGAAAGGAAAAGTGGGCCCGGATAGGTTAAAAATCTCCCAAGATGCTTTCTGTTAGAACCTGCTGGTTGAGAACTACTGAGTAAGGCTTTTTTGCATTCTTCAGTCTCAGCATGGTCAATCTCAGCTGGCCACCATTTGAATCCCATCCGATTTGGTTTCTCTCCTGGCCTACTTGATTAGGCCAGGTTTCTCTCCTGGCCTACTTGATTAGGCCAGGAGAGAACCATTCTGTATGACTGGAGAGCCAGACAGATCTTACACTATGTAGCTTCATAAACAGAAAAATAGGTGTTGCTCCCACATTCTGATCTCACCTAAGCTTCTATTCTGTGAATAAGTTTTTAGTCTAGTCATTAGAGATGAGACACGCAATCTAATTTTAAATACACGCAATGTTTTAAAATCTAACAATTATTTAATTTATTTCACTTCACTCATTCCACTTTAAGCTACTTTATTTTGCCTCCAGTCTCTCCTTTCTTTAATAAGCTAAATATTTAGTTTTGAGATACAAAGTTGGAAGAATATGAAGACTGGGGAAGGTAACAAGAAAAAGAAATGGGATAGTGAATTGCAGATTAGAGGCGCCATGTGCTAATTCGAGAGAAAAGAGGATCATGGTCCTGGGTGACAAGTCAGCAAGGAGCCATGCTCAGGAACTTCCATGCCTGAAGAGTTTTGCCATGATGTGCTGGTCATAGGATACAGCAGAGGAATCTAGCAGCATGGAAAAGAAATGAGCTTTGTAATGAAACCTGCATATATCTGTTAGAGAGAGAAGGAATGACAGCCATTCATGAATAAGCTATTTGAATGGAAAGCAAATCTTAGTAGATACTTTTATTATAGTACTAATAATTACTAAAATGTATTTATCTAGTCTACCAGGTACAAATACTGCCCTTGGAGCTGTATCAATGAAAAGGGAGAATAAGAAGATCATTTTTATTGCTCTCAAGGAGTGTTCACTTCATAAGGAAGAAAACACACACGTGCAAAACAACAATTCAAAGCATCCTGTAGCAAATGCTGTTGATTACCCAGAAACAATTTCTGCCCCCCAGTCCACTCTGCACAGCACCCTGCTATCCTGGGACGCTGACTAAAGGGTTAATCATCTTGTACAAAGTGACAGAGGATGTGGATTTTACAGGAGCTAAGTCAATTTATTTGTAATCATGGCCTTAGACTAGTGACTAGATTTAACTGAATGTATACTTTTTATCTGTAAAATGGAGTAAGTGCTTTACAACTTTTTAATGAGTATTAACAGAGATAATGGGGAATACTTGGTAAACTGTCAACATATAGTTATTGGTGCTGTTGGTAATGGTGGTTGTAGTAATAGTATCATAATTATCATCTTTGTCACCCAGCCCTTTGTCTATGTGCCCTACCTCAAATCAATTGCTTCTGTCTTCACATGTTTTTAGCAACAACCATGATAACCCTTTATCTACAAACTCATCCTGTTCCTTAGCTCCCATTCAGTGAAACTCCAACTATTGTCAGAACACCAGAACCAAGATTCAGATGCCTGCGTGGTGACTGCTAGGACCGTTCATTGACCTTGGAACAAGTTTATTTGTTGCTGGTCAGATTCAGAACCCCGTACCTTGGCGATTCTTACAATCGCTTGGGATCTGCACTGCCTCCAAGCCACAACACTTCCAGTCTTCTTTGGTCTATCCAACTATACAGAGACTTCTGTCTTGACCTCTGATTCAAATCATTGATGTAATTTCCCTCAGGGTAGCTGGCATTTTGCCATGACTAGCACTCTTGATTTACCCATTATGGAAAGCTATGTTGCTTTGTTCCTGACAGAGCCACTTACCTTTAAATGTTGCTGTATAATGAGGAATATTGGGATCATATTTGTAATAATGACTAACATCTAAATAGTATTTCAGATTAGAAAGCACTTTCACATCCATCCTAATAGCAACCTTATAAGAAAGATATCTTATGCCCACGGTGAGAAAAATTGAGACTGGAAAAGGTTAAGTGAATTTTCAGTATCATATTATATATCTAAGCTAAAACTTAAAACCAGGGCTTCTGACCCCAGCACCTATGGATTTATCATACCCAAACTTCTATTTGGTAAAAGAATCCTTTATTTGCCAACTTGACCAAAACACACATTTATTTATTCATTCAGAAAACATTTAGTGAGCACCTATATGCTATAAATACCTTTCCCTTCAAAGATGTTCACCGTATAGCAAGAACACAATTCTATAAACATAGGAGCTGTTTCTTATTCATCTTGGAATTATCAACTCCTGATACAGTATCTGGCACAGAGCATATTTTTTGAGTGAATGAATGGTATATGAATGAATATATTAAATATTGAATTACTTTTTAAGGCAAATGCTAATACAATGAGAAATTACTCTGTAAAGCACGAAGTGCTACATAAATTTTAAGCATTATAATGGTAGTCAATTTTAGGTGGAATTTTAATTTCAATTAGAATGCCACAGTGAGTTCTTAGATAATCTTAATACTGTCCTTTTTTATCCTATTTAACATTATTTCCTTCATATTCAACATACCATCAGTAGGAAGACTGTTTTAAGTCTCTACTTCAAGAGTTCTTTAATTCTCTGACCTGATTGCAATCACTTCAGTAAATTCACCCACACCCTGATTCTGTCATTGCCAAAATTCCCATATGGAAGGGGAGGAGTCCTCTCAGAGGACTTGGCACAAATCCTTATAATAGCACTTATCACATTTTATTGTAATTATCTGTTGACATGTCTTTTTCACCCTCAAATCAATGCCACTTGATTATTCACCTACTAAAAGTTTTCAAGATCTCAAAACACAACTCAGATTCCTTTTAAGTAAAATTTTCTCCTGAAAGAATTAACCCAAAATAAAGTTCCTTAATATTTAGAAATATTTGATAATGTTTCACCATTTGATTCCATTTCCTTAACATATGTCTTTCACTAAAGTCTTAAATCAATATGTAACATCGTAAAATGAATATTCAATTTTTGAAACACACACAAGCTGATTTGAGAGGCTAGTTTTGAACTAGAAGGCCCTCTGCTTCCAACTGGTGGTAATGATGCCCAGGCTAATATATTTCACTATAAAAGGTCAGTCTACTCAGTAATTACCGAGTTGCTAGTTAAAATTGGTATTGTATGGCTAAGAATTCCACAAGGCACTTTCAAACAGAAGTCATGGACCTTCTGCTGATTTTTTTTTTCTACAAGACATAAATACTTTAAATAAAGTAGCTTCTTTTAATTTAAGAAAAATAGTGAAAGATTGGGTAAAACCCACTGTTTTAATAAGAGATGGCCATTAGTTCAAGTTCATTTTCTTATGTGCTGGATTTGCTTATCGTTTTATGTAATATTTGTGTACATATGCTCAGAGACTCCAAATTTTGTTAGGATCTGATTACTACCGATTCCTCAGAAAAAGAGAAGCAGCAATATCTCGGAAGCTCAGGATCTGAAATAGTTGGAATATTTCCTAGAGTGATCTGCTACTCAGACCCTTGCAAGGCCAAGATTTTTCTGCTTTACATAAATACACCACAAGCAGATGTTTAGAGTTTATGCTGAGTACTGGCATCTCTAGACATTTGGATTTGCTTGGGGCTTATGAGAGGGACAAGCCCAGAAACAATATTTGACTCTCTGAATTGAGCTAAGTAAACTTGTAGTTAATTTGAAGTAAAACTTGGAACAAAGTATTACATAATTAGGATAGTATGTGGCATTCATTGTTTCCTTGTGCGCTACCTTTGTACAATTTCTGAACAGAAATTCTCAAGTCTATCACTTCCATTCATTACTCCCCAAAACTATTTTCAAAAGGGAAATGATAATTCCAGGCTACGAGGTTCGGAAAGTGAATGTTAATCGTAAATACAGTCACAGGCATAAAAGGTTCACAAACAAGTTAAAGACAAAATTTAGAGTAGGAATATTCTGTCAAAAGAATTCCAGCCACATTGGCAGTAGCTCAGTGACAGCGGTTACTCCTGATAGCCTACTGTCGAAGGCAGGGTTGCTGGAAAATGACTGACACATTTCATCAAAGCTTCCACTCAGCTGCCTTAGCCAACTGTCGCTGGTAAATGACTTAATCTTTGCTAAACTTTCATGCAGGAAAAGCGGAGTCGTTGAAATGCACCCACATATAGACCTGAAACTCTAATGAGATCATTTGACATTCTGATTGATACGAAATCTACACTGTGTTTTGACTTGCCTGCCACCATTGATATGGTGTATTTCCAGTTTGAAAGGTTCCAAAGTGATAGTAAATCATCCTGACTGTAACTGAGAATGAAGAAATGTGGAAATGAATTAGTTAATTGCCAGTTATTTGTTACAAGGTAAATTTTTAATCACATTTCATACGTACTATTTTTTTTCGAAGGGAAAGTAATTGGTTAGGAGGACAGTGGGACATACATATTTTATGTAATCTCCTAAAAATAAAAAGTCATGTGGGTTCTTTCATGAATGTGTGTTTATATGCCTTAGGTTGAGGGAATGTATTCACGAATGTTGAAATGCAAGAGAATACCGGTTCCAACATCTGCCACCCTAAGACATCCATAACTTTCTTACTAGGATTTCGGATTGGTTTGTATTTTATGGTAAACCCACATACTTTCCAAAAGCGTTAGTGTGGCTGTAACTTTCTCTGCTTAATACTGATCTTTTTTACAAACCTATGTAGTAGTCTCCGTGAGCAGGGATGGGAACCAAAATGAATTCTGGGCACCTCCACTATACTGTACTGCTAAGTCAGGTAAATCCTATTATAACATTTACATAGGAGGTGGGCAGAGAGGTCTGGCATCTGCATTCATGTACATTCCTCCGTTTCCACCACTGCTTGAAAAAGATAAATTGCTATTACCAGGAGAATTAAGAGGAAAAATGTTTGGCTTATGTCATCCAAAGCTTCTTTACCAGGGGAAATCGGCCTAAGCTTGTTAGTCACCCAACACACTAAGGCTCTTTGATCAAAGGCAACAACCTCCAAATTGCATTCTGCCAATCACTGTTTTCCCTTTGTTTTCCCTTCCACCTCTTAAGACATCAGTCCATCTGTTTCTGATTCTTTACAGTTAACTCCGCACATTGGCGCGCGCTCCCTCTCCCCTCCTCCCTCCCTCTCCCCTCCCCCCCCACCCCAGCTTTCTTCCTCCTTCTCTCAAGTCTTAAGAACTGATTTTCCTTTAACTGGGAAATTTTATCTTGCCAGCAATCAGAGCTCAAATACAGACATACACAAGTTTCAGCCGAAACTCTCAATACGTAAAATTTGAATTGCTTCTAAATTTGGCAAAATGCCTTGCTTTCTCCAAATTCATAAGACAGATGAGACACAAAAGTGAGATAAGTGACACAGTCCTGCTATTTCAAGTGCCATATTGATATAGTCATTATTTGTGCCAATAAAGCTCACTGTCATCTAATTTTAACCTGTGTCTGTGTTAATTATGCTCAATTTTTGTCTTTCCTTTCTTTGGACATATTATGTGCCTCATTTAATAGAATCTAAGTTTGTGAACGACTGTATCTTCCAAACAACTTACTGAGTGCCTGTTAGGTGCAAAGCACTATACTTGTTATCTTAGGTGGGGGCAGGGAAGTACTAAAAGATGAACCAGACATGCCTGGCATATAGTATCGGCTCAATAAAATGTGTGAAGAAAGGAAAGAAGAAAAGGACAGCAAGAGAAAGGGAGGGAGAAAAAATAAAACTGTCTAATAATTCATTCTATATGGGAAAGTGTCTACTCTGTCCCAACAGTCCACTGTAATCTCTTTATAACAGAGGTTATTTCCTCACATTGCCTTGGTTATTTGCGTGATTATCTTTCTCCTTAACCAAAAAGTAAGGATGATGAGAGAAGCAAACTTGTTGGTCTGACTCACAATTTTGAAAGAGTGGTTTTGCCTAGAACCTGTGAAATACCAAAGAAATGTGAAATTAAAGAAAAATGAATAAATCCCCTGCCTTTAGAAGGACAAGAACACTTTTCCACTTTCCACAACTATCTAGAACAAACAGTCTTCCTTCCAGAATTTTTACTCCCACCACAATAAGGCACCCTACTCTGAGTATATCCTGTTTGCCCAATAATCAACTGAGGTGTAAAACAACCTAAAAGCTGAATTTCTCCCCATTGAGTGAAGGATTTTCTAATGAAGTCCAGGTTGGAAATTGATTGCTTTTGACTGGACTTCCCCTACCAGGTTGGTGATATAATCCTTATCCCTCCTTTTTTTTTTTTAAGCATTTTTTTTAAGTTTATTTATTTAGTTTGAGAGAGAGAGAGCACAAGCATGAGCCAGAGAGGGGCAGAGAGAGCACAGAGCCAGATGTGGGGCTCGATCTCACAAACGAAACTGAGATCATGACCTGAGCCAAAACCAAGAGTCAGATGCTTAACCAGGCACCCCTCCTAGCTCTCCTTTTCAGCCCTGATTCTCTATCTACCCCTTCCTCTCATTTCACATTTATTTGGGTCTTTTTTTTTCTCTTTTTATTTTTTTTAATTGAATTTTTTATTTATTTTGAGAGAGAGATACAGAGCAAACTAGAGAGGGGCAGAGACAGAAACAGAATCCCAAGCAGACTTCGCTCTACCAGCACAGAGCCCAAAGTGGGGCTCAAACTTATTCATGAACCGTGAGTTCATGACCTGAGCCGAAGTCAAGAGTCAGACACTTAACTGACTGAGCCACCCAGGCACCCCAGGTCTTTCTTTTATTTAATTCTTCTTCCAAAATTCCCCCACCTTTTCCTGACTCGGGAATCCTTACAGCAACTTTCTTAGAGTCTTATCTCCCTTCTTTCCCACTTTGTTGTATGCCCTTTTTTTTTCATACACAAGTTGATTTACCACAAACAGTAATCTATTTCCTCCTGGGAAAAGTGTGGTTGCCTCAGAGAACACACTGCTAAAATAATGGAAAGTTCATAGTTGTTTATTTGTACTTATAGTTCAGCTACTCATGAAAAATTCTTTACTCCTCTTTGCAATTAGGTGTAGTGATTAGAAAACCTTATATATCACTCTCCAGTTATCCTTTAAAAGCCCTCCTCTGTTTGACGGTGCTATAATTGGCTCTTAATTTTATATTGCATAGGTAGATTAAAAAGAGGCAGCTTACCCTCGAGAGATCTGGATGAATAGGTTTAAAAAAAAAAAAAGGAGATAAAGGAATTAAGCCTATACTGCCTGTTGCCCCAAATAGGTCTGGGGTCTCCTAATGATGAGTAAATCAATAGCTCTAAACCAAACTTGAGCAAGTGCCTTCAGCTGTGTTCCTGACTCTGCAAGTTCATTAATTAAAGCCTCATTTATAGTCCTATAGGTGGAGAATAACATTTATTTATTTATTTATTTATTTATTTATTTATTTACTTACTTACTTATTTACTTACTTACTTACTTACTTACTTACTTACTTACTTACTTACTTAAATAAGATCCTCTACCTTCCTGAAAACTGTCATTTTGTAAAAATCTTGCCATAGGGCCGGCCCCTCCTGAGAAATGTAAGACATGTGCACTTCACACATCCTTGTGAGAAGCAAATGCCTGTGAACTCTGACAGGCTATAATTACTGGCAGGCAGCATTGGCTGTCAGTTACTAGTATGATTTTAGTGGGGTAAAATGCTTCATGCCTGCGATTTCTTCCTGTGTTGCTTTTAGCAGACACCTGAAATTCCCCTATGAGACATTTATATGTTTAGGTCAATGATTCTCAAGAAGGTGGGAAGGGGGACCTCAGGAGGCAATGAGGGAGAAAGACAATATGAACATCTTCATGTAGTTCGGAAAGCACAGCTAATAGTTCATTGTTTGGTTGCACAAGTACTAGAACTAAATCTCTTGGTTTTATCTTTCTTAGCTTAGAAAATATAGGAGAAAAGCACTGAAAGACACTAGAGCTTTGCATTGTTGAATGATAATAATTTAGGTAGAAATTTGCCTTCTCCGTGGTCCCACGAATGAATGGAAATGCCTCAGGAGTAATTAGTTGATCTACTTAACTTTCTTCAACAGGATCACCCTAGTGGAGCTCTATGATGATTCGGAAAAGTGGCAGAGCAAGATCACATTTGCTCACGCCTAGAACCTTCCCCCAACCTTTCCTTGGTTCCAGTGGATCCTGCAGTGCATTCCTGGGCCTTGGCAAACAGTTGTGCAGGTCATGCCCTGCACACCTCCAGAGAGTGTCATTCACATGGACTACAGTATATGGTGGCCTTCATCCTACTTCTTTTTACTCCCCTCACTTCCTTTTCCCTCTCTTCCCTCCTTTTCCGGATGAGATTCCATGATTCATTATTAAAATTACCTCTGACATACACCCTCAACTTTCTTGCCCCCTTCCCTCTACCTTGGGCTCACTTGGGATTGTTGTGCCAATTACTATTGTTGACTTTCAGCTCCAAACCCACCCTTCTTTGCTTTGCTTTGTGATACTGGAGCTGGATTCTGTGGACATCATTTCCTCTTCGCCTCTAACTCCAGGATGGGCTCTGCCAATGGAGGGTGCTGGAGGGAGACTGCAGGGTTGGAGGAGAAGGGAGGCACTTTTTCTTCTTTTGGGGCTGTGTCGACACCCAGATACAAGTGTATTGGCATGTTGGCCTCCCAGCAGCCTCCATCACATGGCATGTTCGCCAGCAGGCGTCACTTTTCAGCACATAACTCCTCCAGTGGCCACGTGCCTTCCCAGAGATTGGAATCTCCCTCATGTGTGTGGCCTTCCTCCAGGTTTCCAGATCACTTCCACCTTCACTTTTCCTTCTTCCAGAGAACTGGAAGCCACTCTCTGCAGTTGCTAACTCTGTATAGAATGATCCTTTTACTCCTTTGTAATAGTTAGCCATTGTTCACCTAAGTATTGGTGTTTATATTAACTTTTCCATGTTCTAGTTCCTGGTGTGGTTCGTCTTCTGACTGAACCCTGCCTCCAGTGCTGATTAAACCAACTCTGTCTAATTTGCACCTAGAACCTCAAAGCTGAACAAAGTTGTTGAAAAGCATTGAATTCTTTTTACTATCTCACTCTAAATCCATAATCACCTTTATCAAGAAACAATTCTACATTGGGTGACTCCCTTTATACCCTCAAATTCTAGATGCCTATTTCACGTCTTGCCATCTCTCCACAATCCCAATGCCTTTCTCCTGGTCCTCACTCTCAGATGATGATCCTGCTTCCTATGTTGATAAAGCAGAAGCCATCAGAAGACAATGCCCACACTTCTACTATCAATGTCTGTCAACTTACTTCAATCTAATTCCATTTATCCTGTGGTTGTCTCTGTTATGATGGATGAACTGTCTTCCTATTTAAGACCAAGATCCACACTTGAACACGAGGGCTCATTTTCTATGGCCACACTAACAATTATCTTTCCTTCTTATACATCATGATATTTTTTTTCTACCAAAACATTCCTGTCAACGTAAGACCTGTTTTGATATCTCTCATCTTACAAGACCCTTCTCATGTTCCTACAGTCTCCCTCCAGTTACAACCCCAGTTCACCACTCCCCTTTATATTCCAACTGTATTTGAAGTTAGGGCTTTTAAGGAAGTAAAGGTTAAATGAGGTCATAAGAGCGGGTGCTGAGGACTAGTGTCCTTATCAGAAGGACAAGGGGTTTAGGGAAACTTTGTCTGTTTAGTCTTTACTTTCACTTTTCCCATTCTCTCTTCAACTCACCCCAGTCCAATGAAACAGCTTTGTCAAGGTCACCAGTGACCAATCACCACATTGCCAGTCAGTGTCAGTTTCAACTTCATTGATATATCAGCAACATCTGACATAGTCTGCCACTTCTTCCCTTTGCTTTAGCAGCTGACATTACCTCTTGTATCAGCCTACTAGGGCTACCATGATAAAATACCACACTGTGGCTTAAACCACAGAAATTTCTTTTCTCATAGTTCTGGAGGCTAGAAGTTCAAGATCGAGGTGGTATTAGAGTTGATTTTTGGTGAGGCATCTTTTCCTGGCTTGTTGAAGCCTGCCTTCTTGCTGTGTCATCATATAGTCTTTCCACAATGCCTACAAGGAGAAAGAGGTTTGTTTTGTCTCTTCCTCTTCCCATCAGGACACTAGTCCACAGCGACCACTCTTATGACCTCATTTAACCTTAATTACCTCCTTAAAAGCCCTAACTCCAAATACAGTCATTTAAGTCTTCAATGTATAAGTTTGGATGATACAATTCAGTGCATAACAACCCTAAAACTATCGTCTACTTTCCACAGAGTTTTCAGAGTATTCCTTTTAATCTGTCAGTCAATCTTTGGCTGGAAGCTCTCTAATGGATTTTTATCTCCATAAAAGCCAAAACTTTACAATGCTCTCCCCTGAGCTGATCCTACCCTACCCCCATTATTTCCTCTGATCTCATTTTCTACCATTATGTCCCTTGCTCCCACCACTCTAGCAGCAAGGGACTCCTTATTCTTTGTACATATTCTCACCTCTCTACTTTCTGCTGTTCCATAAACTTAATCTCATTTTACCCAAATATCCACACTGCTGGTTCCTTCCCTTCCTTAAACTCAATGATCAAATATTATTTTGTTAAAGAAACTTTCCATGACTACCATACAGAAAAAAGTAATGCCCTACTCCCAGCTTTCTAGCTACCCTTTACCTGTCTTGTTGACATTTCTTTATATGTACAGTTTCTCTCTAAAGACTAAAATATAGTCTTTATAAAAGAAAGACATTTGTTTTATTCACTCTAGTATCCTCAGCACCCAAAAGAGACCTGGCACTTTGTAGATTTGAAAGTTAGGCACATGAAATGTTATTTGAATGAGTAAATGAATATTCCAGGCTCATGTATCATGGAGAAATAGAACTCCATTCACTAAATAGACTAGACACAAATTTTGGGACTCTCATCAGCCCAGATTGGGTCATAAGTTCACTTCCATATGAAACACTGTGACCAGGAGTATGGCCCTATAACAGATGGTTTAAAAGATGGAAGGAGTCATGAGGAGGAGAGGAGTTTATGACTTGGGTAATTGGGTTAATGATGATGATACAGTAAACCAAGATAGAAAACACAGTAAGTGGAACAGGACCAGAGATAATGAGTATAGTATTAAATATAATGGGTTTGAGATGCCAGTAAGAATTAAATTATAGCTTGGATCTAGAAAATAAATCTCTTGTGGAGAAACATGTGAATAGCATCTCTCCATATATGACTTTATTCAAAGTTTTAGAAGTGGATGATCTCCTGTCACACAAAGACCAAGAAAGACCACAAGAAACCAACCATTTACTGATATTGGTGCCAGATTAATGATGTCCCTTGTGCCTAAAACTATCCTTATGGTGGTATCATGTTTATCTTAGGTCCAACTCTGACTCTGAAACCAGGATAACTCCCCAATGGACAACATCCAATGGACAACATCCCAATAAGCTGATACCAGGCCTTCAACTTTCATGATGGCTACAAAACAAAAAAGAAAAAGGAAAGTGTAATATAGGAAATGATAGCGTTTCATACATGTATATATTTTCAGGTTAGCAGCTCATTTCACAGAGTTGAAATTTCTATTCTCCAAGGAGCTGACAAGAAAAGGTCTTCCAATTAGTGCCATGAGGTATGGCACACTGGGTCTTTCAATGAATAACTTAGTGAGTTAATTCCTATTCCAATTAAATGTATGTCTTTAGTCTTTGGAGGGAGCTGGGCTTCATGATCTCTCCAATAAGCCTACACAACTGTGTACTAGACATTGTGGTCTTTTGGCCATGCATCTTCCACTGTGCCTCGGTGGTATCAGTGTTTGCTCATTTCTTTTCCTTCACTCCCTTCTCCATTCTCCTAGTATTAAATTCTGGTGTAGTTGACATCACCCGGCCCAGGGATGAGCATGTGATTCAGACTACATGAGAAGAAAATTCCATCCGTTGGTCCCAAAACTTGTGTCTAGTCTATTTAGTGAATGGAGTTCTATTTCTCCATGAGACATGAGCTTTAGAAGATGCTGATCTGTGGGAATGCAAGCTGGTGCAGCCACCCTGGAAAACAGTATGGAGGTTCCTCAAAAAACTAAAAATAGAACTACGCTATGACCCAGCAATTGCACTACTAGGCATTTATCCATGGGATACAGGTGTGCTGTTTTGAAGGGACACATGCACCCCAATGTTTATAGCAGCACTATCAACAATAGCCAAAGTATGGAAAGAGCCCAAATGTCCATTTATGGATGAATGGATAAAGAAGATGGTGTGTGTGTGTGTGTGTGTGTGTGTGTGTGTGTGTGTGTATACACACACACACAACATCTTCTTTATACACACACACACACACACACACACACACACACACAATGGAGTATTACTCGGCAGTCAAAAAGAATGAAATCTTGCCATTTACAACTATGTGGATGGAACTGGAGGGTATTATGCTAAGTGAAATTAGAGAAAGACAAATACCATATGACTTCACTCATATGAAGACTTTAAGAGACAAAACAGGTTAACAGAAGGGAAGGGAAACAAAAATAATGTCAAAACAGAGAGGGGGACAAAACATAAGAGACTCATAAATACGGAGAACAGAGGGTTAATGGAGAGGATGTGGGAGGGGGGATGGGCTAAATGGTTAAGGGGCATTAAGGAATCTATTCATGAAATCATTGTTGCACTATATGCTAACTAATTTGGATGTAAATTAAAAAATAAATAAATAAAAGAAGAAGCAGCAGCAGGAACAGGAGGAGGAGGAGGAGGAGGAGGTGGAGGAGGAGGAGGAGGAGGAGGAGGAGGAGGAGGAGGAGGAGTTGTTGTTGATCTGGAGCTACAAGTTTCCCACTGGCTTTTAAAAAGAACTATGAGGGGCGCCTGGGTGGCGCAGTCGGTTAAGCGTCCGACTTCGGCCAGGTCACGATCTCGCGGTCCGTGAGTTCGAGCCCCGCGTCAGGCTCTGGGCTGATGGCTCAGAGCCTGGAGCCTGTTTCCGATTCTGTGCCTCCCTTTCTCTCTGCCCCTCCCCCGTTCATGCTCTGTCTCTCTCTGTCCCAAAAATAAATAAACGTTGAAAAAAAAATTAAAAAAAAAAAAAAAAGAACTATGAATGAAGCTAATAAAGAAGGCAGAATGAAGAAATGATGGGAATATCGGTAGCATCATTTTAGCCCCTGGATCAAGGTATATCAAAAGTTAGTTCTAGTCTGACATTTTGCAGTTCCCAGGCCAATAAATTCTGTTTCCTCTGTTTAAGTTGACTTGAATTGGGTTTTCTGTTATTTATAAATCAAAGAATCTAATACAGAGAAGATAATCAGAATTAAGATACTCATAGGAAGAAAATTCCAGACCACAATCAATCTGTAGATGGTCTGTGGGGAGATAAAACTCTTGCATCGTGCCCATAGCCCCATCTGGAACAGGGCTACACATGAACTCTGAATCTGCCTCTCGGTTTCTTTATTGTTTTCAGGTGCAATTGACACTTAACTCTGCCCCATCTAGTAGAGGCGAGGTTTGTTCAGCTCTCACGGTTCCAGGGAGTACAATGTCAGGATTTCCTTAGAGATGGGAAGACGATTTGAATCGGGGTGTCCAGCTCTATTTTACTTCTTAGAATAATTTGTAGCTATGAGCAATGCCATTGCAATTCCAAGACCTAGGGTTTATTTAAGCAAACCTAATAAACTTTTCCCCAGGTTTCCTGCTTTCCAGCTTGGAGGTTTGATTAGTGTCATAATCAATTTATCAACGATCTGGGACCAAAGGGATTTTGATCTCAATCTTATCCTGCTTCAGCCTCCTCTCATTTAAGCAGAAAATTAAGGAAATGTGTTGATTAAATAGGTTTTTCAAATAAATCTATTATCTTTTTATACAGATCAATTAATAGCAGGTCAACTAAAATTTCACTATACATATATGACAAACTACTGGAAGAGGTAACTTTGTGGGTTTTTTTTTTTTTGTGGTTTGTTTATTTGTTTTTTGTTTTGTTTTTGTTTTTGTTTTTTTGAAGGAAATAGAAGCTGGGCACTGCCTACATCAACCTTGTTCTTTTCATCCTCTGACAAGGATTCCCAAAGGAAGATCCTGTGGGACACTATCTATCCCAGCAGGAAAACACACAAAAGCCCATCCTGCTTTTGAAGTTTATCACTTTTAAAATATTGCTATTATGCTGATAAGCCCTTTTGAGATTGGCTTTTTTTTTCCTCTCGTGGATATTCTGATAGTGTTCAAATCAGAAGCAAAACAAAGTCACCTTTGGATTTCTTTTTTTTAGAAGTGTATTTCACTGAAAACTAAACCCCTCAGTTCAAGAAGAGACCAACAAGGTAGTCTGGCATTTAGCTCCAAAATCAGGTAGCCCTAGTGGTACAGCTTGATGGTCTCCATAAGAAAGTCTGTCCAAACTTTAGTGTATGCCATTGGACACAGTCCCAAGCATTGTCTAATCTACCTGCAGTGCTTTTCCTCCACTCCTGCTCTCTAGAAAAATGTATGTTATAGCTCAGCCTACTGAGAAAATATTTGTTTTATTTCCTAACCCTCATGACTAATTTGAAAATAAGAGATAATGCTTCAGGAGGAAGTGGGTAGAGAAGGAATTTCTTGCTGCTATTGGAATATAAGTGGGATATTCCTAGCCTTTCCATAGCAAGAGGCCTTCAGCAGAATCAAAGTAGTGTTCTTACACATTTAACAAGTAACTGTTGGAGACCCATAATTGTACAGACATTCATTAGCCCTCAGACTTAAGAAAGAACATCAGGAACAGTATTATTGACTGAATATTATTTACCACTTATAAATCCTGTTCTGGTGTTTACAGGAGAAAAGTTTGCTTTGTCCTGTTCCCATATAGCCCAGTTGCAATATTTTCATGTAAGTTGTGAATGCCAGTGGAACAGGATCTGAGTAGATAATTCACGGAAGAAAACTGAACAGCCAAAAAAATTAAAAACCGTATGAAAAAAATGTTCAGCCTCATAACTAATAAAAAAATCCAACTTTGAGCATCAATGATATATAACCCAATTTAGTCTTCACAGGGGAAAGCCTAAATCCTTCCTAATGCCTTTGAATTTCTTCAGAATCACTTACAATTCTTTATAAATCTCATTCCACTTTGCCTCCACGAATTCAGTGCATGAATGGAGCATCTTGCCATTTCATAATGCTGTCTTTTTTGCAAACAATGTGCCACAGGCATGGACCATATCCTCTTTTCTTAATTTTCACATAAAGAACAGATTTACTGAAGATTCATAGGGACAGAGAGGTTGTGAGTCACTATTTTTCTAAACCCTACATACTCCATCTATTTTCCGAATCCCTATCCTCAAACTCAACCCAACCCCCCACTCCTTAACCCACACCCCTCCTCCCCTGCCCTGAATCTTCTACCTACATACATTAAAACTCAACTTCCCCCAATTTTTCCTGCAGTTGTTCACCCCCTACTTGGCTCAGGGCATCCTGAGTCACTGATTTTTTCCTAAATAATAAATCTCTATTCTGTGTCCCACCTTCACAGAAAAACCGACTGACAGAGACTTTACAATTTCCTGCCATGCCTTTCTGTCAACTCCACAAGGTTCTCTGAAAAGAATGGAAGGGTTAGATGTTTGTTTTCTCATCCATTTGAATTATGCCACTTCCTTTAAAAAGCAGGATCTGCTGCGATTAGTTCTGACTTTAAGTAACACTTTTTTCTCCTTTATATTAAATTAAGTAAGATTTTCACAGTAATAATACTCAATGCCACTGAGGGCATAGTAATATAGTCACATTCACACATAAGTACTAGGTGCACAAACTGATAAAAAAAATTTTCTGGAAAGCAATATAAAAAGAGTATTAAAGTCAAGACATTTTAAAGAATCTATACTTTCAAGGCTAGTAATTCACTTCTAGAAGTTTATGCTAGAAATAGCAATTAATGAATTAAGTCTTATCTGTAGGGGTGTTTCTTGCAGTATAGTTTATAATAAAAAATTAAAACATCCAATGATAAAAGAATAATTGAATAAATCATGGTATATTCATACAAAATACAACCATTAAAACTTGTTGTTTTGAGGAAACGGTAAGGCATGGGAAAATGTGTTATTCCTTGTTGCTGGACTTCAGCTCTCTAAAAACATGGTTAGTTGATGACTGATTTATATTTGTACCTCCCAGAGTTCCAGCACAGAATCTTCCATGTGACAACCGCACAACAGATATTTGTTGAATGATGAATAAATAAATGAATGAACAAGTGAGTTTTGGCTTGGTGAAATCCCCTTTCTTTTCTTCTAATGCTCTGTGATTCTACATGATCTTTTCTCTTTCAGAGTATATAATTTAAATGGGGAGACAAGGTAAACACAGATAGTAACAGTGAACAAAAGAACACTCTACAGTGAAGTCCTGACTTCTGGTTTCCGGTTCTGCATGTAAACAGCTTGAAAGTTGCCAGTCTATCCTAACAAAAAGTAAAAAAGCTGAACAGACTGAAACACCAACAACTCTTCTCAAATCTGTTAGAGAGGGGAGGACACAGGGCAAACAGCTGCCCCAAGATTACAAAGACAGATAGGTAAACAGAGGGAGTCAGAGCTTCCCAGAGCACAGACTCACAAGCAGAAATCATGGGAACAAGTGCCAGAGAGGAAAATCTGAACTGTAATTGACAAATTGCTGGAGGCTCAGGGCAGACAACCCTGAAAGTTACAATAAAGTACTGAATTATGTTCATACTATGGGGAAACGAGAGAGGGGGTGCGCAAGAAAATGTCTTGATGAAAACTCATAAACCCATCTCCACTGTTTGAATAAATAGACCTAAGAATATTAACCACTACTCTTTCAACAGTTACATAGCATTTACAATAAAATGACAGCACATTTGTCCAAAAAGATGAACATCTTCCACTCATACTCTTATTCACTCCAGCAGTTTGAGGAGAGGAACATAGCTAAGTAATCCATGAAGAATTCTGACTTACACCTTCAAGCCTATACAAACTCTTCTTTTGTTGAGTTGTTAGTCTTGAAACCAAGGTTTTCAACAGAGCATAGTCTTTGTAAAATTACCTGGTGGAATATCCTGCAATACGACATATTCAACAAAGAAAAATTTCAATAGTTAAGGTGAAATTAAAATAAAAGACACTGTATATCTATATATGTACCATAGCCCTTTGAAGAATCATAAACTATAATAATATCCGATATTATTTTTGCTCCCCCCCAAGACAATTTTTACTCCCTTGGGGACAATATCATCCCCACTGAGAATGAATAGTCTGCACTATTCCTATGGGGGGGGGGGAAGCAATTTAAAGTGCAATGGTCTTAAAATGCAGCACTGGATATGTAGGGTTATCTTTGTATGAAAGATTTACAGAGTATGTAAAAGGCAGCACATGATTTTCTTAAGCATTTGATCCTGTCAGTTCATTATTTTTCCCCCTAATCGTTCCTATTTCTTTGAAATTTTGAGGAGGCGGAGTGAGAAGTAACATTTACAAAGGAAACAAAACTTTGAGAACAGAAAAACAACAAATGATTAAATTAGAGATGAAATTTGCCATCTATTCTAGCACTCCCGACATGCCTTTGATAGATTGCTATTGGCAGTTCTATACATAGTCTCTTGCATTTCTCACTCTGCCCCCTCCCCATTCTCTCTCAATCATTCATTCTGCATATAACATACACAGCCACATATCTATATTACTGAGAAAGGATCAATCATTTTTTTCCCCTATGCTGCAGAGACATACAATATTTATCACAGGTTATAGAAGAGAAGAAAAGAAAAATCTAAGAATATTCCCTTCAGCTGTATTTCTGTTGTGGAACCAGGAGCATCCCAGTCCTCTTCGTTTTGCTTCGTTGTCAGCTTGGTCCAGAACAATCTGTAGTGCAACAGGGCTGATAAAGTTAGGTACCCACTGGCCATTGGAAAGAAACACAGACCTGGTTATTGGTGATCTTCCTCACTGTATTAAGCACATCTCCCATTAGGCAAACTCCCTTCCATTCCTTTAAACCTCTCAATACCTTGTAAATCAAATATTTATCAACTGAGAACCTCTTTTCTAGCTGTCTGATGTTTCAGCTCTGACAAAGTTGGACACTAGCCAATTGGTAAAGAAACCTGTGAAAGGGAATCAGCCACAATAAAAAAGAAAACTCTATTTCATTTTTATTTCACAGGAACAAACTGCCAACAACCCTCTGCCCTGATTTTTTCTTTCAAATTTCCCTTATAAAAACACTTGCCTGAAATGAGCAGGACTGGCCATTCATTTACTCAACACATATTTACTGAACCTTCATCAGCTGGCCATACATCTCTGAGCCCCTGTCATCCATATTAAAAAGTTGCTGAGCTGCTGTAAAGGTAGCCGTGGTGACTAGTAAGCGACTCATAAAAGTATGTGCACAAGACATTGCAATTGACAAAGGTGGGCCAGAATCAGTTTGACAAACCGTATGCTTAGAGAGCTATTTATGGAAATCTTTCTGAAGGAGACAAGTCCTGAACCCTGACTTACAACAGGAGAAGAAATCCATATGGTGAGTGGGCAGAGAGAGGGGACAAATCTACATGAAGGCACAATTGGCATATTTCCAGGAAAAGTCATCGCTCCAACAAAATTGCCATGTAGACGGACCACATTTAAAATAAGTCAGAACCATTTCTGGTTAAGAGAAATTTCAGACAGTTCTGACATAAGTCAGAAACGTTAGAGCTGTTCTGACTATAACCTATCATCCAGACGGTAGCCGAAAGTAATACTATCAGCGATTTTCTACAAAATATCTTCAGTTAAACAATGGGCATAATCCTGCGTTCACTGCAGTTACTGGCTTATTGACTTTCAAAAGGACATGCTTAACACATTGAACACAAATTTGGTTATCCAGGACCAAAGTTCTTTCCCTATTTTGTTCTAAATTCTGGTATACAACAAATGACAAGTGGCAATTTTTAAACATATGTACTCCCAGAAACCACCCCTGGAGTTTCTTTCTTTCTTTCTTTTTTGTAATATTTTTTTCTAAATGTTTATTTTTGAAAGAGAGAGAGAGAGAGACAGCGTGAGCAGGGTAGGGGCAGAGAGGGAGGGAGACACAGAATCGGAAGCAGGGTCCAGGCTCTGAGCTGTCAGCACAGAGCCCGACGCGGGGCTCGAACTCACGAACTGTGAGATCATGACCTGAGCCAAAGTCAGATGCCTAACCAACTGAGCCACCCAGGCATCCCTATGTTTATTTATTTTTGAGAGAGAGAGACAGAGTGTGAGCAGGGGAGGGGCAGAGAGAGAGGGAGACACAGAATCTGAAACAGGCTCCAGGCTCTGAGCTGTCAGCACAGAGCCTGACACGGGGCTCAAACTCACAGACAGTAAGATCATGACCTAAGCCAAAGTCAGATGCTTAACCAACTGAGCCACCCAGGTGCCCCTCACCACGGAGTTTCTCCTCCG
Organism: Puma concolor; assembly: GCF_028749965.1. NCBI lineage: Eukaryota > Metazoa > Chordata > Mammalia > Carnivora > Felidae > Puma > Puma concolor. Next base: position 93,423,181 of record NC_141673.1, read on the forward strand.
ATGGATCCAGGGGTAGAACCAGGACATTTGTGTTTTTCAAAAACTCTGCAGGCGATCCTAAATTGCACCACAATTGCGGACTATGGCTCAGCACAGTCTCTTATCACAACCAAGATCCAAAATACCCAGCTTCAGCTTACTACATGAGCCATGTTCACATACTGTTTTGAAAGTTGGTTCTTTAGCTTACCATCAATTTTCCATTTTCAGAATCTACATTCCCCATCAGGAAAGGAAAAATAGTGACCGCTCCACTTCCCAGATGCTGCAGCTAATGATTTCTGCATAAGTGTATCAGTCCCTTGCAAATAACACTAACGTGAGAACCCCTATGTGGTCTGAGTATATAACACTATTTGCAAAAGCCTAATGGCAGTCACATGACCAAGAATTTTAGATAAACAATGTTGCTAGTTTATATCAGGAATGTGTGAAGGGGGAGCCAAAAAAGGAATGTGTGTGTGTGCACGCATGCACATGTGTGTGTAACTAAAGAAGAGACAAGAGAAAGTTCTGGTCGCAGCTCTTATATCAAATGCCTACACAGCATCAGGCACCTTACTGAGCACTGGGTGATGGCTGGTTCTATTACCAACCTTGCCCTCATGAATCTTACAGTGTAGCAGAAAAGGCAGAAAATGAAGTAGTTCACAGCATATTCTGACTCATACAATAAGGGCTGGGAAGAAAATCAAGAATGTACCCTGATGGGGAAGGACAAAGGGCCTTCCCAGAGAGGAGAGTCAGAGAAGGTCTTTTTATTTTTTTTAATTTTTTTTTAACTTTTATTTATTTTTGAGAGACAAAGAGAGACAGTGTGAGCAGGGGAGGGGCAGAGAAAGAGGGAGACACAGAATCCGAAGCAGGCTCCAGGCACCCAGCTGTCAGCACAGAGCCCCACATGGGGCTCGAACTCACAAACCGCGAGATCATGACCCAATCCAAAGCCGGATGCTTAACCGACGAAGCCACCCAGGTTCCCCAGAGAAGGTCTTTTTAAAGTGATGACATTTAACATCTAAGCTATCAGCTAAAGGTAAGAAGACAATAGCCATATAAAGAATGAGGAGGAAAGTGTTTCAGGCATGTAAGAAAACCTGAGTCTGGAAAGAACCTAACCATCCTGGGCCATCTGTAAAATGATGAAATTGAGCTACACGGTTTTAAATGATACTTCCTGCTCTCAAATTCTATAAAGAACAGACTCAAGTAATTAGTGGGTAAGTAGGGAAATGAAAAGCATTAAGCAAAGCATTTTACTCCAATCTGATAGACATTCTAAAGTTAGAGATGGAAAAGATCTGTTTGTCTAATTCCAATTCCACCAATTGGTTTAATGACCCAGAAATAAGGTTACTCACCCTTTCATATTAGTATAACCAGGAACTTCTATTCACAGATCATCTATATGGCATTTTTTGCAAACATCACTTTAAAAGAGAAAGCTTAATGGACAAAAAATACATAATGTATAAAGAAGACAGGGATCAATTATTCTCATTAGTCAAAAAGACAGAACAAGAAGTAATGGCTTTTAAGCTATAGTAGAAAAACTTGGGTTAAATAGAGCAGAACCTCACTAATTCTCACTTCAATAATTTTCAACCCTATAACTTCCAGAAATAAAACTGGTAGTCTTAGTTATGTTTCAATAAACATTTAAAAGTGCAAAGGTAGATGGAGAGCTCTGGTGAATTAGGTTCCATTACTCTCCAAATTATACTACATGAACATTTGCTAGATAGAGTCCTATGTAATGTGTCTAGTAAAGGAAGTCCTATATCAAAAGTAATAAGATAAACATAAATTTGGTTATGGCAGTCTTCTGTTCTTATAGAACTTTTCCCTCTCATTGAGCTCTTATTCTCAAAAATCAATAAATCATCGGGCAGGTTTCCATATCGCAGTATGAATTAAAAATCAGATATCAAAGTATCCTCTTTCCATCAGGAAGGATAAGGTTTGTTTTGTAACATTTTCCATTATATGTATTTCACATTGATATGTAGATCATATAGAAAGATGAAAATTGCCCTACAATATCATCTTTCCTATACATTCAGAATACAAATGAAAACACCAGTTAAATATAAAACAAAAAGTAAATGATGTCAAAAAATAATAAATGATGTCATGTCTATTTTAGCATTTAAGAGGCTAACCATTTGTCCTCTTCAGCTAGAAAGTTCATGCCTACGTTTGGGCATGGGGTTATCCATCACTGAATCAGTGCTTCTTTTTTTTTTTTTAATTTTTTAATGTTTATTTATTTTTGAGAGAGAGACAGAGTGCGAGCAGGGGAGGGGCAGAGAGAGAGAGAGAGAGAGAGAGAGAGAGAGAGAGACACATAGAATCTGAAGCAGGCTCCAGGCTCTCAGCTGTCAGCACAGAGCCCGGCTTGGGGCTCGAACTCATGAACTGCAAGATCATGACCTGAGCCAGAGTCGGATGTGTAAACAACTGAGCCATCCATGCATCCCTGGATCAGTGCTTCTTAATCGGTCTTTCACCACATGCTGATGGACTGCCAACCCTCCATGGGCATAACAGCAATATGTGATCCAAATGTGAGAAGCATCTGTGTTAAAACTGAAGATATATACTATTGTGTGACAGGCAATGTCTTGTCAGATAAAATGCCGTAGAGAACTGCAATTTACTGGGAGTAAAAAAAAAAAAAAAAGTAAAAGGTATAGCATAATAGCAAAGCAGGTTATGCCACACAAATGCTACTAGTAATGTCTGACAACACTTACTGAGCAATGACTATGTGCCTGGTGCTCTTGAAACACTTTGACTACTTCCTTCAATCTTCACAAGAACCCTCAGGGAGGTATTTATATTATTCTTATTTTCAAGACCAGGAAATAGAGGCTCAGAAAGATTAAGTAACTTTCCCAATTTCAAACAGAAAATGGTAGAGCTAAGGATTGAACCCAGGCTAGCTCACTCCAAAGCCTATTCTCTTAACTTATACATTGTAATTCAAGTTATTAGGGCATAAGATAGCATTTCTTGTCATATGAAACCAATCTACTTGGTTATGTTTGGTTATGCTCCATTTAAAGACATCTTGTGGCCCCCATATTAAACCCATGCCTGGGGACACAAATCACAGGGATTCCTTCCAAACTGAAAAGGGCATACCCCTTCCTCTGTGATCATCAGGCAATGGGGTTTATTGCCCCCTAAGGTAGAAGGCCCATTTGACACATAGGGAAAAAAGGTCCATCCCTTTCAGACTAAGGAATTGTGGAAAGAATTCGGAAGACTGAGGTAGAAAAGGACAGCAGATAACAGAACCCTTTATTATTTTCTTCCCCTACCTCTGCCTTCTCAAAACCTTCTGGAGGTAGAGGGATGGGTGCAGGGAAAGCTGGAGAAACCCATAACTCTTAGTTATGTAAGAGCCCAAGAGTAGAGAGGTTTTTTACTCTGCCTCCTATTTATGAGTCTGGGAAGAAACTGTCTTATGCATTGCCTTTTGTCTGTGAGTGCCTGCGGTAATGTAATGTCAATGACTCATCACAGCTAGGCAAAAGGAAAGCCAGAATTCAGTTCTCCTGAGAGAACCCTCAGTCTCATCAGAGAACCCTCAGTCTCTGATGATAGAGATGGGATTCAGAAGCTAGACTGCAAATTTTCCACATGGTCCCAAAGGAAAACCAGGATATTAGTTGAGTTTTACCCAAACAGACAGAGAACAGGTCAAACAAATACCACATTTCAGCAGAGGACACCATTAGGACAAGAAAATAGGAAAAGCTGTACTTTAGCACACAGGCCCAAAGGCAACTGTGAACAGCTACCCCTCAGCCGACACCAGCAAGGATGCAAAAGATAGTGACCCACCATCAGGTAAGCAATTACCCTCTTTCATGTACCTCAATTCCATCTTCAAGAAAAGATGGGTATTGTGGTTTCAGTTGTGTCTCCCCCAAGAAAGATATGTTGAATTCCTACCCCCCCCCCAGTACCTCTGAATATGACCTTTTTTGGAAATAAAGTCATTGCATAGTAATTGTTTAAGTTGAAGTGATGTTGGAATAGGGTGAACCCCTACTACAATTTGAATGGTGTCCTTATAAGAAGATAGCCCTGTGAGGACAGAGACACACAGGAAGAGCACCATGTGATGACGAAGCAGAGATTGGAATTATGAGCTGCAAGCTAAGGAAGGCCAAAAGGCTGCTAACATATGACCAGAAATTAGGAATAAGCCTGGAAGGAGTCCCCTAAAGTTACAATTGGAGCATGGCCCTGCTAGCACCTTGATTTGGGCCTTCAGAACCGTGACCCAATACATTTCTTTAAAAAAAAAAGTTTATGTATTTATTTTGAGAAAAGAGAGATGGAGTATGGGAGGGGCAGAGAGAGGGGGAGGGAGAGTTTCCCAAGCAAGTTCTGCACTGTCAGTACAGAGCCCAATGAGGGGCTCTATATCACAAACCATGAGATCATGACCTGAGCCTAAATCAAGAGCCAGCCTGGTGCCCCAAGTGAACCAATACCTTTCTATGTTTTAAAGCACCCAGTTTGTGGCGCATTGTCATGCTGGTCCTAGAAAACTAAAATAACGGGTATAGAGATGGAATTCCAAAAGATGGGGCATTTTATTTGAGTCATCTATACAGAGATGAATTTCCATGGAGACTCTAAACACTAGACTAAAATATAGGTGGGTTTTTCCCTGCCACAATCCAGTGGACAGAAAGCTTGTGAAGAACAGATTACTATCGTAAATTTAAGAATTTATGTTTTCTTTGCATATCTAAATATATTTGTGACTTCACATCATGTGACTCCCAAAATTGTCAGAACTTTCCTTGCTTCATACGTAAATAAGAAAACACAGTAAGGGCAGGAAACAGTCCTGTTGTTGAATGGCACCAAGTGAATAGCATGATAGCAATGAGCATTTTTTTTTCTCAGTTTTCCCAATTTGCTTATTTGAACAACTTTTTGTTTTAATCCCTTTCAGTGCATTGCCAGAAATTCTAGTATTGCAAAGGGTGTTGACACACAGATGTCTGAGAACCTCTGCTCATTATTCTCTCCTTTGGACACACTGTCAACCAGACTCACTTATTAAACACACATGATTGGGCACCACAGATATGAAATCAGAATGTTATAATCACTCTGTTTAAGAAACAGTCAAGTAAATCATGGACTATGAAGAGTGCGTTAATCATGTGGCAGGATGTTATTTGTTAAATAACTTTGCCAAACTGAAGGACAGTGCAGAAGGAGAGAAGGGAGACAGTGAGAGCCTATAGAAATCAGAAAGATTTCCTATCTAGCAAGGCCTGGTAGTAGCAGGGGCCTTAAGGGTCCATGTGGATGATGGAGTAGATTCATTTCCTGGGGATCCCGTAACTACACACCACAAACAAGGTGACTTACAACAACAGAAATGCATTCTATCATGGTTCTGGACACCAGAAGTCTAAAACCAGAGTCTCAGCAGGGCCATGCTTCCTCTGAAGGCTCTAAGGAAGATCTGGTCCATGCTCTCTCCTGGCTTCTGATGGTTGCCGGCAATCTTTGTCATATTTTGGTTTGTAGACACTTCCCTCCAATATCTGCCCCTATTTTCACATGGCTTTCTTCCCTGTGTCTTCAAATTTCTCTCTTCTTATAAGGATTTAGGTCCCACCCTAATCCAGTATGACCCCATTTTAATTTGACTTATATCTGTAAAGATCCTATTTCCAAATTAGGTCATGCTCACAGCTACTATGGGTTATGACTTTAACACATCTTTTAAGGGGGCACAATTCAACCCAGAACCCAGGGTGATAGATGTTTAGCAGATGCTGGTTTTTAGAGAGAACATCAGGGATACTTTTTTGTCCCTCTCCAGACCCTCCCCTCTGATCAAGCTTTAGTATATAAGCCCCTAAAAGTCAGCCTCTACTCCAGGGACAATAGAATAAATCTCAAATTGACTGACATTAATTGTCTATCTTCCTTGGGAGGATGGGTCTTAATATATAAATTGAGGTGCACCATACGTATACTTATTCCTTTCTTAGGAAAGGAAATTCAGACAATGCAATACATTTGAGGAGGTGTAAAAAGTATTTTTGGACCCCAGAGAATATCAGGGAAACCAGAGTGATGGGCTTGGGACTGTTTATCAGAAGCAGTCTTGACTCAAACCCCATAAGAAGAAGAATGATTAAATACATAGCAATGAGGGATTTAAAAAAATACAGGAGGCTTCCAGGCAGAGGACATGACCTTGGGCACAGAGGCAAGAAAGAGCATCCAGGGCACTGACATTCTTTTAGTAAGACTGATGGAAGAGCTGTATGAGAAGTAGAAGGAGTAGAAGGAAGTGGGGCCAGAGAAGTGAGCTGGGGCTAGAGAAGTGAGCTGCAGCTAAACCACGCATGTCAGCAGGATGGCTCCAGCAAATACATGAAGGAGGATGTGAGAAAGACACTCTGGGAGACAGAGATTAGTGAGCAGATTACTGCAATTAATCTCACTAAAACAATGGAGACCTGAATGAAAGCAGTGGTGGAAGGGATGGAAAGGAAATGTAGCTAATCAGAAGAAGAAAGTTAATGGGACTCCCAGATTTCTCAGCTGGATAACAAAGAACAGCAGCTTTCAAAAAAAAAAATTTTTATTGTGACCCACTAAGAAATATTTTACATTGAGACCCAGTGTACACACACGTATACACACCCATGTAGGACAGATACAGGGGTTTCATGGAACAACATTTAACCTTACTATATGCAAGGCACTGTGGTGTGTTTGTTCTTCTCTAGTTTTGTTTTTAAATTCATATCACAACCCACCAAATTGATTTTTTTTGTTGTTTACTTATTTTTGAGAGAGAGAGAAAGACAGCGTGTGAGTGGGGGGGTAACAGAGAGAGATGGAGACACAGAATCCAAAGTAGGCTCCAGGCTCTGAGCTGTCAGCATAGAGCCTGATGTGGGGCTTGAACTCACAAACCATGAGATCATGACCTGAGCCGAAGTCGGACACTTAACCGACTGAGCCATCCCCTGCCAAATTGATTTTACAGCCATTAATGGGTCACAACTGAAGAAGTACTTAGGAAATCACTCACTGAGGGGTGGTGATGCTATCATAGAGAAGTAAATACAAGATGAGGAGAAGTTGAAGGGAAGGAGGAATGATGAAGAATCAAGTTTCAGATATGTTGCTTGTAGGGGACTAAAACTTGCCGAGGCTGTTTTTGTTGCAATACAATTGCCTGATGGCCTGACTTTGGCTCCTATAGCTGACCTTCCAGGGAGGTTTATCTATAGAGGATTTGCTGGATCCACAAGAGGCAGCTCCACACTTCTCACTGGTGTGACCTCGCTGCCCCACAAGAGGAGGAAATACTTTTCCCTGATCTTGTATATGTGTTTATGCAAGAGTTGGACAAACAGTGAAGTCGATAAATGTTTGATGGAAAATTGATAAATGAACCCAAAGAAGGAAATGTACTCTCATGTGTTAATTTCTCAAATTTTAAATGCATACTGATGGTGAAGAGAAATGTTGGAGGTATAATTTTAAACTTCATAGTAATGCTTTTACTAGGTGGATGAGGCATGTGATAAGAGAATCAAGTCCATAACCAGTTATTTTTGGAGTATATTTCTGTTCACTGTATTAGTTTGTTTATAAATGACTGCTAAGTATAACGGATACTCACTGAATATTCTGCAGCTCCAAATGCATACATACACACACACACACACACACACACACACACACACACACACACACCCCTCTATCTTTCCCTCCTTTTCAGCATATTTTTCTCTTTCATTTTCCCACAGTCTGGTCCCCTGACTCCCTCACACACAAATTTCTATGCAATCTTGGACTTTGAAATATTCCCTATTTTGCCGCCGACCACCACTAATTGAACCGTCTGTCTCAGAGTATAATTTATGAAGATGGCTGAAATGTTATCATGGCTTAGACCAGTAGGAAGTTTCTATCTCAATTGCAGTGGGGAACCATGTGTTCTGGTGGTGAATTTCTTGTACTGATTTTCGTGTGAACAACACCACAAGAACTTGGTGCGTTACTGGTCATATAATGTCAACTGCCATCTACACCCATAAGAGCCAAGTCTCTGTCTTCAGCTTATACCTCTCTTCTGAGTTCCCAGAGCTATTTCTTAACCCATCTACTAGATATCTCCTCACGGAGCACTTCAATTTCAGTATGTCCAGACAGAATTCATTTTTCATGCTCCTCTCCCAATGCACCACCCTAAACTGGTTCCATCTTTTGCATTCTCAATCTTAGTTAATTGGAGGGGAGAGGTGTTTTACAGTAAAGAGATAGAAGTCAAAATAACCACCGTCCCAGAATTGCCCTAACAGAAACTGCTCATCCTCATGTGAGAACGGGAGATTTAGGACTTTTGATCCAGAGAGCAGGTTGTATCAGACCCTTTCAATACCAGACCATGTCGACCACCAAGCAAAAGCACCTCACATGCTTACTGGAAAAAATCCTTTGGACTACCACATTCAGCACGATCCCTCTCTTTGTTTCCCTTGTTTTGCTATGAATTCTATGAATTCCAGCATGCCAGATGAGTCAAGTCAATCTAAAATGTGGAAACGTAAAGTTTCGCTGAAGACCTCAAATCCCTTTCACCCAAAGATAAGACTCTTAAAAAAAAAAAAAAAAAAAACCAATCCCGGAAAAATCAGATCTGCAATCCCAGTGTGTTCACCTAACATCCAGGTGCTCATTTTAAGCATCTGTGTTCTTCACAAAACACCTTCTAGGCAGGCACTCAAGGAAAGCTTTTGTTTGACTGTCACAGTCTGATTAGATAAGACACATCTAGCCTGTTAATTGGTCTCTAGGCTTTATTCATCTATCTCTTATCACTAAACTTGCTGTTCCTAAGAAGGAAAAACAGAAAAAATTCTCAAGAGCTGGTGAGTAGCTGCATCAGGTCTTTTAGCATTCTGTCCAAGCCTTTGATACTCAGCTGCTGGGCTAAACTATAGAGTACCAAACTTTGATTTAAAAGTATGGGATGATGCTGAATCTCTTTAGTGAGGCAGAAGGCATTTCTTTTCCTGTCTGTTATAGACTGAATGTTTGTGTCTCCCCCTCTCCCAGTCATATGTTGAAATCCTAACCCCCAACGTAATGGTATTAGGAAGTAGGGCTTTGGGGAGATGATTCGGTCAAGAGGAGCCCTCATGAATGGGTTTACTGCCCTAATAGAAGAGACCCCAGTGAACTTTCCCACTGCTCCCACCTGTGAGGACACAGTGTAAAGACGGGTGTCTATGAGCCAGGAAACAGGCCCTCATCAGATACCAAAGCTGCCGCCTCCTTGATCTCAGACCTCTCAGCCTCCAGAACTGTAAGAAACATGTTTGCTGTTTAAGCCATCCATTCTTTGGTGCTTTTGTTATAGCAGCCCAAAATGACTACAATACCACCGAAAGATATCACCCGGCTCAGAGAAATACAAAGTGATTTTTAAAATTATTACCACTTAATCTGAAAACAATAAATTAATCTCAGTGTCCAGCAATCACTGGAGTTGGAAAAGAAAGTACCAGACTATACGGTTTAATTTTCTAAAATGTAAAATGTCTGAGGCAGTGTTTGACAAACAGCAGATGTCCAATAAATGTTCCTGTCTTTTCTCTCACCTTCCGTCCCTTCCTTCTCCGTCCCCTCCCTTTCCTTCCCTTCCCATCTGTTTCTATTACCACCTTATTGTACATGTACTGTACATATACAGGAATAAAAAATAGGCAGATGTGTATCTTATAAACCCAATTACTTTAGTCAAATAGGAAATCCTATTCAAGACATGAATAGTTAGAAGTCTCCATGTTTTTTTCCAGAAATGTTGGAAGGCTAAAGGAAGGAATATGGTTTTCTGCCCAGGTAGTCTTTTATACATCCCATGGAAGAAAATATTTCTACATCTCATATAGGTGCCACTCCCCAAATCTGAAAATTCTAAAATCACTCTTTTCTTCAGTAGACTAAATGAGACTGGCCCTATCAGGTGAGAGGAATTAAACACTAGACAAAGACTGAGCAAAACTGGAAGTGCGGAAAACTTATATGTTGCCTTTTTACCCCTCCTCTTAGAGGTATAACCTTACCTTTTCCACCTGCCTGATCCCAGGAGTCTATCCTGAGCAATTTGTTCTCCATCAAATAACAACTGTCCTACTTCATTCTTTAAAACCACTGATGTTTGCCACAGTACTACTGCCTTGCATCAGCATAAAGCTTTGGAGTTTGACCAGCATTATAACTGATATTTACCACTTGTAGGCTTCACAGCTCTGCAAAGCAAGTAAAGTGGTTGTATCATTTTACAAATAGATGAACTGAAGCTCAGAGTTTCAAGGTCATGTGGCCATAAAGAAAAAAATAATGTAAAGCAGCCTTCCTATTGGCCTCAACAAAGATGACAACATGACAGGGGTGCTATTTGGAAGTGTCTCTATTGAACAGAGAGAAATACTGAGACATGGCTCCAAAATGAAAGTTCTACTCTCTTGGCATTATTTTTTTCTGGATATTTCTGGTTGACCTTCATGATTTATCTATATAGCACTAGTATACTGAATTTTTAGAATTCTTTATAATACTCCAAAAAATAGACTATCCCATGGGGTGCCGGGGTGGCTCAGTCAGTTAAGTGTCTGACTCTTGATTTCAACTCAGCTCATAACCTCACAGTTCGTAGGATTGAGCCTCACATTGGGCTCTGAGCTGACAGTGTGGAGCCTACTGGGATTCTCTCTCTCTCCCTCTCTCTCTGCCCATTCCCCACTCAGGCTCTCTCTTTCTCTCAAAATAAATACATAAAACTTAAAAAAAAAAAAAAAAAAAAGAAAAACATTCTAAAAATATACTAGCCCATGATTTAAGTTGGGAACTTGGATTTGTTTTGTTAAAACATCTTCTCAATTTTCCCTGAGGTGTATGCCCAGATTCTACTAATTGAGGAAGTTAATGAATAGATAAGAGAAATTTAGTGACTATTTCAAAAATCTAGAAGGCAATCTAAAAAGGAAGAAAAGAAGGAGGGAGGGAGAGAGGGAAAAAGGAAGGAAAGAAGGAGGGCGGAAGGGAGGGAGAGGAAAGAAGGAAGGAAGGAAGGAAGGAAGGAAGGAAGGAAGGAAGGAAGGAAGGAAGGAAAGAAATCTCCAACTTTTATCTAAATACTCAGTATTAAATAAGTCATTTTGAGAACTAGATAGCAGAGTCAAATCGCTTTTTTGAATCTTGAAGTAAATTATCAGCCTAGTACAGACCCAGGCTAAGACAGATACAGCATTTAACTTCACGGGTGGCTATAATTTCTGGATTTGTGAGAGAGTGATTCCTGCTTAGTATATTCCAAAAAGGACATGAAGTTTCTTAAAGGCCCTGTATAAATCAATTCACAATCATACTGAGGTAGTTTGACTGTGACTCCAAAATGTCTGAGTTTCATTTTCTCCCTGTTAGAGATGAAACCACTGACATTCATCTTTTATGGACATTTCCAGCTAAAGACTTTTTTTGGTAAGTTAAAATTTGAAGAGCATGAAAGAGAAATTATTCTGATTTATGATGGCTTCCAATCAGGACCAATTAAGAGAAAATGAACCAGGGAAATTGGAGTGGGGAAGGGAAATAAGATCCAGCAAAGTGAAAGAATTTAAACGTAAGTTTTCTTTCACTGTGATCCCCTGGGTAGAATCGAGCAAAGACAGCTTCAGGATCAAGGGTCCCCATGCCCCCAGGCCTCGCCCACATCAGGCTTTTTCACTTCTAAGCTTGCTCTAGGCACAAACAACTTTGCCTGGGATTAGTCTACACATGCTCTACCCTGTATTCAGGAGTCTGTCAGATGTACAGAAATGTTTGCCTTTATTACAATATTCAAGTAGAAATGTAAACCAAATTCTTCTAATATTACCATATGCTCCATTCATTTCTGACTTGGTTCGCACCTAAACACCTTGTGGTTTCAAGCTGAAAATCCAAGGCCTCAAATTTTACACTTTTTTTATTTTAAGTATTTATTTCAGTACTGCCTTTAGATGTGAGCCTAGGGGCTTCTGTGCTGGGTAGGTGCATTAGAGAGTCCCCATAGCACACTGTGCTCACATACAAATAAATGTTTTAAGGGCTGCGTGGGTGCCTTTCTGTCCCTTGGGATCTGGCATGGGCATAGCACCTCTTATATCCTAAACATCCACCTGCATGACCAACACTTTTAAGACCCCAGAGAAACACCCCTCATCCACCATATCCACCACACATACAGTAACTTCGTTCACTTGCTATAAAAGTTTGTGGGTTGGGGCATCTGGATGGCTCAGTCAGTTAAGCGTCTGACTCTTGATTTCAGCTCAGGTCATGATCTCACCATCGTGGGATCAAGCCCTGCATCAGGCTCTGTGCTGACGATGTGGAGACTGCTTGGGATTCTCTCCCTCTCTCTCTGCCCTTCCCCCACTTGTGCGCACTCTGTCTCTCTCTCTCTGTCTCTCTCAATATAAATAAACATTAAATAAATAAATAAATAAATAAATAAATAAATAAATACATACATACATAGGGGCACCTGGGTGGCTCAGTCAGTTAAGCATCCAACTTTGGCTCAGATCGTGATCTCACCGTTGGTGAGTTCGAACCCCACGTCAGGCTCTGTGCTGACAGCTCAGAGCCTGGAGCCTGTTTCCCCCTCTCTCCACCCCTCCCCTGCTCACACTCTCTGTCTCTCTGTCTCTCAAAAATAAATAAACATTAAAAAAAATTTTTTTAATAAATAAATAAATGAAGTTTGTGGGTTGTGCCACTGCTGATGAATAGGCTTTGCTTTGGAGTATGAAGATTTCAGTGGCAGAGGTGCTGACAAGACAAGACTAATTAACCTGTCAAATGTTTCCTCTGAGGTAGTGTGAACACCAAAGATTATTGCATAACAAAGTATTATTTCTCAGTAATGCTAAGTGTTTTCTTGATTTTCTTTGTGTTCCAATTCATGGTTCCAGAGGTACTCACAAATTAGTACAATATATGCAACCATTGTACATGATAGCTGAGAAACAGTCTTAAACGATGCATATTACTCTTCCATCTGTGTGTGGATAATTAATATAAACATACACACACACACAGATGTAGAAATAGACATACACCAAGATTTCTCAACCCTTGAGCTATTTACATTTGGGATAGGATTTTCTTTTAGTTGTTTTTAGTCTTTTATTTGTTTATTTATTTATTTATTTATTTATTTATTTATTTACAGAGAAGGGGTTACTTTTCTGTGCATTGTAAGATATCTAGATTTAGCAGCATCTCAAGTTTCCATCCACTAGAAGCCAGTAGTTTCTCTCTAGCCCCATACCAAAAATGTCTACAGATACTGCCAAATCTCCCCAGTTGAGAACCCCTAGGCTAGACATTATGCACATGCAACATGACGTTGGTTCATTACATTTGCAACCTGAAGGATATTGAACTCCAGGATTGGGAATAGTTCTGTCTAAAAATACTTAATAATATTTAATTAAATATTTTAAAAATTAAATTTAAAATGTCAGCACTACTAAGTAACATTTTAAATTTTGATATCCATTCATTATAATTTGTGTTTTGTCTTTTGATTTTAATAGGTTTTTAATATTTTAGGAGAATATAGTTTTTTGCAAGCATATATGAAAAAAGTTTTAATTTTTTGTTTTATACATTCACTTGAATTTATATTTTTTGATAAAAATATATTGAAATGTGCCTTATATGGATTACATTTTATTTTTAATCTTTTAAGTTAATTGAAAAAATGATAAAAATAGAAAATACCAAAACAAATCTTAGAAAATGAAACAAAAGCCTAAAAACATAAAGAGAAAATCTTTAAAAGGTAGACTGCTTAAATTTTTTACAACGAGGAACAATGAAAGTGAGTAGGCATCTGTTAAATATCACTCACCGTTTTAACTGTACCATGTTGAGTGAGGTATGGTAAGGCCAGATGCAGATTAAAAGAGATAAACCAAGAAGAGTTTACAGTTTTGCTACACAGTTCCCTGGGGAGAATGCAGCATGCCACAGAGGACCACAGAGGAGAACTAACCAGGTCAATCATGTGGTCTAAGGGGGATATTGGGAACGAGCACCTTCTTGTGGTTTCTGTGGGAAGGAAAGCATGAGGAGGGACAAGCTGATTTCGGATTTGCTAATTTGAATAAATTCTTCAGGCTCTGGGGGCAGATAGGCTATCTCTGGTTATGTGGCATCCAACCTTGGGGCAATTAAACCACGTATATAGTGGTCTAGAGTGTGACAGCCCCATATACAGCAGGTGATTGTGGATGTGAACTTAGCCACTCAAGATGGGGAACTTCCAGCCTCTAGCCAGGGGCTCAAAACTAGGTCTAAACAGAATTTTTAAAAACTATATTACACCACACATAGAATTCAGAAACAGGATCCTACAAATTCTTTATTTGATAAAGATGTAATTACTGACAATAACAATTAAATGAGCAAGAAAGTGTTTTTTTTTTTTGTCTTCAAAAGACAGTAAATGGGGGGTGGCACCTTGGTGACTCAGTCAGTTAAGCATCCGACTTTGTCTGAGGTCATGATCTCATGGCTCATGGGTTTGAGCCCCGCATTGGGCTCTGTGCTGACAGCTGAGAGCCTGGAGCCTGCTTCAGATTCTTTGTCTCCCTCTCTCTCTGCCCCTCCCCCTCTCATGCTCTCTCTCTCTCTCTCTCTCTCTCTCTCTCTCTCTCAAAAATAAATATTTAAAAAATTTTTGTAAGACAGTAAATGGAACAGACCATATGAAATCCTTGCAACTTCATCTTCTTCAATAAGTGATGATTTTATTACTGGATCTAGACAGGCTCTAGACACAGAAAATGGCCTCTATGTTGGCTTCTATATGTTAACAGGCATCCTATCATTGAACAAATGATGTTATAGTCAGAAATTAGAGAAGGAGCCATGACATGTATACATTTCAAATCACATATTTTTGCTCAATAAAATGAAATGCTTCTATTATCTCTAGAGCAACATCACAAAATAACAAACCCAGTGGGAGAACAGAGAGTGTATTACATTATCATTCTTTTCAGAACCACACTTTTATATCCAGTTAAACTCATTGCAGGTGAATATTCTAACAATTCTCACCAATGCACATTTCAAGTTACCACTTCAGTACAATTTGTTTAAATGATTGGTATTACAAAGGGCCTTCCAAATCATGTCCTGGGGAGGACTGACAAAGTTTTCTGTCAAGTCCATACTGGCCCGGTAGGCAATTTCCAATTTGGCCCCACAACACTACAGGAAGTCAATTTCCTAGTGATACTGGTTGGGGAAGAAGACATTCCTATGCTCTTCAAGATCCTTCTATCTGGACTTAGACTCAAGTTGACATGAGACAGATTAACAGAAAAAAAGTCAAATTTAATAGGCATATGTGTGGGGAATCCACACAGACACAGAAATTCTAAAGACAATGAGGCAACCTGCAGCTAATATGAGCTAAGGAGAGGGGTAGAGTCTGAGGATACAAAGAGGAGAATGCTCACTCATTAGCAAGAAGGTGAAAGGAATGGTTTAGAAAAACAAAGTTTGCCTTATTGAACAGATAAGTTTCTTAGGTAAAGGCTCCCTATTAGTTGCTCTCTTCCTGGTACAGGCTCTCTTTTCCAATGCAAATTTAGGCAGTTTGAGGACCAGGAAGAGAGCTTTTCCTGCATCTGCTGGGTTTTGATTACTTTTAACTCAAAATAATGTTCATGGCAAAGTGGCCTGTCTTGGGGCAGCCTGCCCTTGATTCCTACAAACCAAATATATGAACCCTACATGCTTTTCAGGTTCTGTATGAGCTTCATGTCCACACTGGACCACCTACTCTAGGCTACTTGCTGTAACTCTTGTTTTTCCCCGTTGTGAAAAAACGTTTTAAGGCATTCATTGATCTTTGATAAGTTTTCTAAAAATCTCAACTCTAAAACAAACAAAAGAGTGATCTATTTCTAAAAGCCTTGGTATTATACAAAATTTATTTTCCGGATGGCTATAATCCTCCATCTATTTCCCCTAAGTCTAATTTATTTATTGCTTTTGTTGTGTTTAACAACTATTCATATTTAGTGAATGCCTAGTCTTTCTGGTCCCTGTCTTGAGTGCTTTGCTTCACATGCATTATGTCATTTTATATTCAGGAAAACCCTATAAAATGATCTCTATTTTATAAATAAGGAAACTGAATTTTGAATGAGTTGAAAAATTTGAACAAGGTAACCAAAATAAGATAAAGATCTAGAATTCAAATTGAAGTTTATCTTGAACACAGACCCTCCATCTTTGACCATTATGCATCTAAACAATTAAGCCAAATCTTACTATTGCAGATGCATGGTTCACTGCTTTAATCAAATGTGTGTATGTATACATACTTATATATTTATATATATATACATTCATACACATATTTGTACTGTATTTCAGGCACATCATGGGTTAAATAAACTTTTCTTTAATGTTTATTTTTTTTTGAGAGGGAGAGACAGAGTGCGAGGAGAGGAGAGGCAGAGAGAGAGGGAGACACAGAACCCGAAGCAGGCTCCAGGCTCCAAGTTGTCAGCACAGAGCCCAATGCGGGGCTTGAACTCACGGACCATGAGATCATGACCTGAGCCGAAGTCAGATGCTTAACATATTGAGCCACCCAGGTGCCCCTAAATAAACTTTTGACACTAGACGAGGAATCTTTCAACTATGCTTGCATTAATTTTTAAAATAGGGTGTGTTGGAGTTTTCAATTTGAATATAACATATATTCATTAGAGAAATTTGGGAATGTGCACCAAAGAAAAACATCATCTAATTCTTATGTTTAAAGATGAACATTTTCTGGGGTGCCTCTGTGGCTGTCAGTCAAGCCTCTGTCTCTGGCTCAGCTCACGATCTCACAGTTCATGAGCTGGAGGCCCCGCATCAGGCTCTATGCTGACAGCTCAGAGCCTGGAGCCTGCTTTGGGTTCTATGTCTCCCTCTCTCTCTGCACCTCCCTTGCTTGCACTCTGTCTCTCAAAAATAAATAAACATGAAATAAAATTCAAAGATGAACATTTTCTGATATTTTTTTTACCATTAATTACAACCATTTGGTTAGGAAAACATTCTATAGGAATGCATATTTTAAAGAATTGATTTTTAAATTTTTTTTATTTTTTTTATCGTTTATTTATTTTTGAGAGAGAGAAACAGAGTGCAAGTATGGGAGGGGCAGAGAGATAGGGGGACACAGAATCCAAAGCAGGCTCCAGGCTCCAAGCTGTCAGCACAGAGCCCCACCCAGGGCTCAAACTAACAAACCGTGAGATCATGACCTGAGTCAAAGTTGGCCACTTAACCAACTGAGCCACCCAGATGCCCCATGATTTTAAAATATTTTTTACATAAAGGTTACCTGACTTAGGAATCAAGCAGACATAGGTCCAAATTCTAACACTACCAGTTGCTGGTCAGGGGACCTTACAAAACCATTTGACACCTTGACCCTGAGTTTTCTTGTATGCTAAATAAGAATAATTATTCCTATGCTACTGGAACATCCTGAAAATGGAATGAGACGATATATGTAGAGTGCTTGGCAAATATTTAGTGCTAGGGAGAAGAGGATGGCAATTGACATGGTCTACTTTTCTTTTTTTTTTTAATTTTTTTTTTCTTAACGTTTATTTATTATTGAGAGACAGAAAGAGACAGAGCAGGAGCATGGGAGGGGCAGAGAGAGAAGGAGACACAGAATCTGAAGCAGGCTCCAGGCTCTGAGCTGTCAGCACAGAGCCCGACGCGGGGCTCGAACCCACGGACAGTGAAAGCTATGACCTGTGTGGAAGTCAGACACTTAACCGACTGAGCCACCCAGGTGCCCCTCTACTTTTCTTTTATATCTACATTAAAACAGATAAATCAATTAAACAGCAAACCAAAATGCAAACCAAAATACAATATTTACAGTGAAACTAGATAATTAAATTTCTGTACAAACCCCAGAATACCAGCTGGTAGGGATAAACTACCACAGTCGCAACACCAGTAAGTATGGTATCAGGGTCTGTGCGGAGTTTTACCCAATCCAGTAATTGGGTGAGTGCAAAGAGCGCCCTCTGTGAGGACTAGAGACCCTGGAGGAATCCAGCACTTTTAAGCTTTCTTCCATGACAAGTCTCACTTTCAGGAAAGAGACCTGCAATAAGGAAACGTTGCTGGAATGTAATCAAATTGAACGGAATAGGCCCGATAGAGACAAAAGAAAGAAAAGATACAAATAAAAGTGGAGGAGGAGAACAGAAGCATTGGAAAAGCCTTGGAAGTCTTGGAAAAGCAACAGAAGAGTGAACTTTCTGAGTCAGAAAATCTACTCCAAACCAGGCCTTTAAAATTTCAGAAATCTGATTTCACACAAAAAGGAGCAGCAGAAAAGTATCGAAGTCAAGTCCTATGCAAAGTTATTATAAGATAAAAGAGAATAAAAAGCAGAATAACATCACTACAGATAATAAAAGCATATCAGAAAGACAGGGACAGATCAAAACTGTAACTTATTTCAAAATGAGCTAAAACATTAAGAAATGATACAAGATGTAAAAGAACAATATAAGCCAGAATTAGAAAAACTCAGAAATTAGGTGACAGAGCATAGGAAAGTATTATAAATAAATGAAAAGACATTTCAGAAATGAAGACTACATTAGAAGGAACACAAAAGCAAATAAGCACAAAATATGCCTCAAGAAAATAGAAGGTGAAAAGGAGAAAGATTTTAAAAATCAAAAAGAAATAAAGAAAGAGATAAAAAGGATGAAAAAGACATGACAAAGAAAAGATAGACAAAGAAGGTTCAAATTCCGTAATACAGAAATCCCTGAGGAAGAAAAACCAAAACAAGGAAGAGAACAAACACTAAAATAGTAATTCAAGAAACTTTCTTACAATTAAAAAAGGAATTGAGACTAGGTATTGAAAGAACACACCACACATTTGCGATTATCAACTCAGCATGACAAATGCCAAGGCATATTCTAATAAAATCATAGGGTTCTAAAGAAAAAAAAATATTTGAGCATCTAGGGGCTAAAGGCAAGTGACTTATTAAGGGGGAAAATTAAACTACTATCATACTTTACAACAGCAATGTTTTATGACAAAAGAAAAACACAGCAACCTAATTAATGTACTCAAGAAATGTCTAAAGGAAATATAAAGAAAAGGATTTTTTATCCAGCAAAACTGACTTTCAGATATGAAGAGAATAAGCAAATTGCTATCAACACGTAAGAACTGAAGGAACATTACTCCCATGAGCCCTTCCTGAGGAATATACTGTAAATGAGCTGCAGAATATACTATAAATGAGAATAAAAATCACTAGAAAGTCAGAGACACAAAGGCTGATGGTGAGGACTAAATATATAATTATAGTATAAAGTATTACAGAACTAAGATCAAATGAGCTTTAACAGGAGAAAGTATAGGATCAACGGCTATCTGCTTAGGCAATGTAGATATGATGTAACTATAAAAATTCATGTGAGATGGCAATAGTATATGCCAAAAAAAAACATTTTAGTTACTCTCTGTGATCATATTGCCAGTGGTAGTATGTGTGTATATAATATCGGAATTGAGTAAATGAACAACGGTGCAGTATTCTGATTCTGTCATCCCCTGTGTCCTGAAGAACTAAGATTTGGGGTATGGAAGAAAAGAAATAGAGATATAACAGAAGTTAAGTAAAAAAAAAACCCTGTGTTCCTGAATCTAAATTAGACCTATCAGTATGAATTCATAAAGTAACTCTGTCCACTGAAGAGACCTAGAAACAATCACCACCCCTAGTAAACAGATGGTGGTTTTCAAGTACTACTATCCCTTACTCCCCCACCCCACCCCAACCCCCCACGACCCCAAAACACTCAATGCTCCCTAGAGAAGTGACTATTTCTATGTCTGGGACTGGAAATGTAGAAGATGAGCCTGGAAACCTTGTTATACCAAAGAGCAAAGAAGTTATCAAAGAGTAGGTTGAGGGGTGCCTGGGTGGCTCAGTCGGTTAAGTGTCCAACTTCGGCTCAGGTCATGATCTCGCGGTCCGTGAGTTCGAGCCCCACGTGGGGCCCTGTGCTGACAGCTCACAGCCTGGAGCCTGTTTCAGATTCTGTGTCTCCTTCTCTCTCTGACCCTCCCCCCGTTCATGTTCTGTCTCTGTCTCAAAAATAAATAAACATTTAAAAAAAAAAAGAGTAGGTTGAAAGGACTCAGAAGTGGAAGCTCCCACTGGCCAAATACAGGACAATTTGAGCTTCAATAAAGACATTCAAATGGACAGAATGGGGTTGAGTTTCCTTTCTTTGCAGAAGGGATCAAACACAAGTCTGGTCGAGTGTCTGGATCTAGCTGCCTATTCATAGGGACTATAGAAGAGACAAGAAAGTATTAAAGTGAAAAATCTAGATTGTGAGAAACTGGAGATCTGATACCTTGGGTTCTTCAGTAGAGAATTTGTGAGGAAAAGAAAGGGATGCAAGGGGAACTATAGATTAAAAGATTTGGAGGAGCCTGGGTAGCTCGGTCAATTAAGAGTCCAATTCCTGATTTCTGCTCGGGTCATGATCTCACAGTTTTTGGGATTGAGCTCCTCGGAGCCTGCTTGAGATTCCCTCTGGCCCTCTCTCTCTCTTTGCCCTTCTCCCGCTTGAGAGCACAAGTGCTCTCTCTCTCTCTCTCTCTCAAAATAAGTAAACTTTAAAAAACAAAAAGGAGAGATTGAAAGGACTTAGATTTTTTAAATAGGCAAGACAAAATTACAGCTTAGAGATGCATACTCTTTGAGAAAACTATAAAGAAATGCAAAGAAGCCATTATATAGACTCAGATTGGTGACTACTTTGGGGAGGAGGCCTGCTGAAATTAGGTTGGGGTCCATGGAGGGGCTTGTGGGGTAGCCAGAAAAGTCCTATTCCTAAACCCAAGTAGGGGTTACAAAAACAAACACACAAGCTCACTAATCTATGCATTTTTGTGGGATTTTTGTATCAGGGTTTTATTTTAAATAGAAATGCCACACAAATAAATAATAAGTGCTAAATAAATATTGTCAATACTTAAAATTAAACACAAAATATCTTTAAATGTTTGTTTTTTTTATGTTGGGGCATCATAATAAGCAATAAGGTGGTAGTAATGAGAGATTCAAAATTCAGACATGCTAAGAGTCTCAGAAAATACCTAGATTCGGCTCTAGTCTTGAGAATGGACTCCAGCGAAGATATGAAATTCAAGAGTTTTGGTTTTCTCCTGGGTCAGAAAGAGAAGTTGCCTATCACTCAGAATTAGAGCTCACATAAGAATAAAAAAATTAAGTGCTCAGAACAACAGAAACAAAAGGGGAGTAATCTTTGGGAGAACTGGGATAAGAACGTGAGAACATTAGCAAGGTATGTTCGGTGCCAGATGGCGGAGACATGCAGCATTCAGCAGTCGTGTGCTACAAGAGCAAGGAATTAGCCTCTTCTGTGTGACAGGACAAAGACACTCGTTCTGATCTATTCAAGCCAGTCCAGACCTCTGTGACTCCATTTTTAATTTTTTGGAATACATGGGAGCCTAGCACTGAGCTGGAATGGAACCAAGGCCCATAGCCCAATTCTCCCTGGAATGTTTTAGCTCTTAAAAGAATGTACTCTTGGGGCGCCTGGGTGGCGCAGTCGGTTAAGCGTCCGACTTCAGCCAGGTCACGATCTCGCGGTCCGTGAGTTCGAGCCCCGCGTCAGGCTCTGGGCTGATGGCTCGGAGCCTGGAGCCTGTTTCCGATTCTGTGTCTCCCTCTCTCTCTGCCCCTCCCCCATTCATGCTCTGTCTCTCTCTGTCCCAAAAATAAATAAACGTTGAAAAAAAAAATTAAAAAAAAAAAAAAAAAAAGAATGTACTCTTGTCTCTCTAGAAATAATAAGTGGCACAGAACATCTCTGGACAGGCTCCATAGCAGGCCAACTCAGACAGAGGACTGCATGTTGTGAGGTTTCTATGGTTTGCTCATGGGGACCAACGTCTGTGAAGGAGTGAAAAAACTGGGCAAAGCAAAGAATGGAACTGCAGTACAGGCAAAACACAGACCTCAGACAATCCTAGGGAAATCCCTGAAGCTAGAATAGCCATTCAGAGTGGTTTCCCATTGAGGCATGGGGCCTGGGGCTTTATTACCAAGAACACCACCACCCCTGTCACTGGATGTGGGCTGCTCCTGGGGAAGCAGCGTGGCCTTCGGGCTAAATACCTCTCTCTTCCTTTGAGGGTAATTCGCTGAGAATCACTCAGCTAAGAGCTGTCAGCCACCAATATTCCCAAGTGTTAGGACATCAGGGCCTCTGTCTTAAGGAGAACTGGACAGTGTACCACAGCATCCACTATAGAGAGCAATTCAACCACCTCACTTCTCGTTAGTCAAGCCATGTTTCAGGCACACTTTGTTTCCGTAAGTCTGCATCTCACTTTGCCCCTTTGGTACGTTTTGGACTTAGGTTCTGAAGAAGAGTTTTCCTTCAAAGTTCCAAATATGTCTAGGCACTTGGCCTTCAAAGAATTTTCTTTGTACGTTGAAATTCAATGTAAGTAAAGACTTGCAATGCATTCCTAACAGCACAACACTCTCATTCACTCATGCAACCAATACTTACTGAACGCTTTCTAGGTGCCAAGTCCTGGTAGCTAAGCAATAGGAAGACAGTAATGAATAGAACAGAGTCCTCTTTTGGCTAAAGCTTACTATGATTCAGTGTTGTTCAATCCTGCATAATAGTGATATTCTGCATATATGTTCAGTAATCTTAACATTTCACTTCCATTCTGGGGTTGAATGCTACATAAGATAATTATGTCATTCTTGAAAAATCTATCACACTTCGAGATTTTTCTGTGACATTTCTTCTCCGAGCTAAGTAGCTTCTTTGACTTGATATCTGTTTGAGATTGTAGCCAGACGAATTAGGCAGGGGCTTTAGATAGCAATTCAAGATAGTGTTCCTGACACCTTTATAATGATCAGGTTTCACACTCTGGGCACTTGAACACAAAATCACACCACCTGTGTTTATAATCACTTGATATTATTCATTTTCTTGCATAAATGCATAGAACATGTGTTGGGAGATAATTCTCCATGGATCTTTCACATCTCTGAATGTTTGAAGCCTAAATCTAATACTTGGGCAATGGAACATATTTCTTACTTTACATTATTATCGTTATTATTATTATCATTAGGCTGCTTTATTTTCTAGTTATTTGCATATAAACCTCATTCTTTCTGGCCTCCCTCAATATCCTGTCCTAATCAATTATTTCTTCTTTTCATGTTTCACTTCAATCACTTGTTCTTCACAAGTGCCTGTCTCAGCCAATAAATATTAAACATACTCAAATTTCCTTCACCTTAAAGAAAAAATTCCTCCTCAACTTATGTTCTTCCTGAATTTATTGCTTTATCTTTTCTTTCTGGGACAGTCAACTAACTTTCTTTGAATGAGAAGCCTTCCCCTACTGTCTCCACTTATTCACCTCCTTGTTTATTTCTCAATCCTTTGATATCTGGATATCACCAGAACTCATGCTGAGTTTGCTGGTCATTAATGAGTTTTCACTGCTGTCATAGTACATGCTATATATTAGCTTCCCTGGATCATGGGTTGCCCCGCTATTTGGTTAAACATTATTCTGGGTATGTTGGTGAGGTTGTTTCTAGATAAGATTAACTTTTGAATTGGTAGACAGAGTAAAGCAGATTGCCCTCCCCGAGTGGGTGGGCCTCATCCAACCCAGGGAAGGCCTCAACAGAACAAAAAGACTGAGTGAAAAAGAGTTCTCTCAGGGTGCCTGGGTGGCTCAGTCAGTTGAGCATCTGACTTCAGCTCAGGTCATGATCTCACGGTTTGTGAGTTTGAGACCCACATCAGGCTCACTATTGTCAGAGTGGAGCCTGCTCTGGGTCCTCTGTCCACCTCTCTCTGTCCCTACCCCACTTATGCTCTCTCTCTCTCAAAAATAAATTTAAAAAATACTTTAAAAACTTGAACATTTAGCAAAAATAGTAGATACTTATTTAGGTTACCTATGGCTTTTAGTTGTGTGTGTGTGTGTGTGTGTGTGTGTGTGTGTGTGTGTGTGTGTGTGTTTAAAAAGAGAGAGAGAGAGTATGCATGCGCATACTCATGCATGCAAAAGCAAGAAAGAGGCAGAGGAAGAGAGAGAGGGAGAATCTTAAGCAGGCTCCAAGCTCAAGGCAGAGTCCAATGCGGGGATCAGTCTCATGATAGTGAGATCATGACCTGAGCCATAACCAAGAGTTGGGTGCTTAACTGACTGAGTCACTCAGGTGTCCTCTATTGTTATTACTACACAGAGATTTTAGGAATCTTAACAAGTTTATGAATGAACACTTAATAGATGTAGTTTTAATCCATTATGACACTGTTCTCCTAATGTACCTTCCCAGCTCCTGTAGGCCCTTCCTTCCTCTAGTCATAACCTCGTTATTTGGTCTGTATATCTGTTGGGAGACAATGTTTGTTCTCTTTAATTAGAAGCAAAAATTTTACCCGATTTTTGCAAAAATGAATGAAGTGTAGAAGACAGCCTATAATTGTTCTGCGATGCTGCTTTACTAGAACAGGGTTCCATGGGGAGTGTCTCAGAACTAAGGAGGGCAAGATGGGAGATCTGGAGAAGGAGTGGACACACTGGGAATCTTGGTGTACTTTTTTGGTGGACTGTGGGTGCCTAGTGGCTGCTCTACTTTCCTAGCTGCCATCTAACTATAGAGAAGAGGATCAGCAAAGACTCTCCTAAGATTTCCTGGAATAATCCTCTCCCCCTCCCGGCTTTCTATCCAAGTGAGTGCCAACAGGGCTGTCTCTAAACATTCTGAACTTGAGTCAGGTTAAACTGTGTATCAACCCCAATCTCCATCACCACCCCCACCAGGAGCACTCACTCTAGGCCCAGCCTATGACCAACACCACCCTTGCCTTACCCTCTGGCATGCCTGAGCCCTGGGCCTAATGGTAGTAAGGGTGGTATTTAGCTTCACAGTCATCAGCTGCTTCCAGAAGATGAGTGTGTGAGGAGATCATCCTTAGTCTCATTTAATAGCAAATAAGTCCAAATTTGAAAATGGCTTTCTTCTGCAGAGAAGCAAATTCTTCTAAGGAGTTTATTTTAGAGCATTGTTAATTAATCCCTGGAGCTAGGCAAGGGTGTTATTTCATGCTGTTCCTGAGAAAGAGCCTATCTCAGGGCATCAGCATTTCCTCCCTTGCCTCTGAAATATAAAAGCTCTCTGGAGGAGGTCTGTACAGTTTCACCATGGCTGCCCCCTCTGGGCAGAGCCTGGAGGAATGTCCTTTCTACTTCTCTTTTTTTTTTTTTTTAAAGTTTTTTTTTTTTTTTCAACGTTTATTTATTTTTGGGACAGAGAGAGACAGAGCATGAACGGGAGAGGGGCAGAGAGAGAGGGAGACTCAGAATCGGAAACAGGCTCCAGGCTCCGAGCCATCAGCCCAGAGCCTGACGCGGGGCTCGAACTCACGGACCGCGAGATCGTGACCTGGCTGAAGTCGGACGCTTAACCGACTGCGCCACCCAGGCGCCCCTTTTCTACTTCTCTTGAGCATATCAGCAGATCAGCCCCAAAATGGATAGGAATATAATAGGAGCAGGACAGGATGTGGATAGGACAGTTCAGGAACTCCACAGCTTGATAAAACTGAGCCATTTCATGGGCTCTGAATAAATCAATACATGTATGCCTGACTTCAATTCTATTTTCTTTAACCCACGGAATTACAGGAGGATATTCCATAGTTACAGAGGGTACAAAATTTCAGAGTCATGGCCTTAGGGATAAGTGCACAAATTTCCGTTGTGTTTCACAATATTGCAGTACAGGGGCCACCTGTAGCTATAGAAATACTCAACGTCACTTTGGTCAGGGTCTCTTTAAGGGAGGAGAGAGAAGATAACAATCCCTTAACACAGCTATTTGTGGGAAAAGACAAGAGCATATGATGAAAACTTATAAAGACAAAAGCATCGATTCATGCAACCAATATTATCTGCAAGTCAGAAAAAGGGGAAGTGCTCATGGAGTTAAGTTTTGAAAGATGAATAGGTACCAAGATGAGGAAGAGCATTTGGGACACAGAGAACAGCATGAAAGAAGTTGGGGAAGGGTGAATGAGCAAGCATGGTTCAGGAAGCCAGGGACATTCGTATTCATCTTGGTGAACAGGGATAAGTTACCTGAGAATGAGTTACCTGAGGAGACAAGCAGGGACCAAGGGGTCTTTTGGCCATACCGAAGACTTCCCTTTGCCTTCACAACTTGGGCACTGGGAACTCAGGCCATCTATTGCACGATGAACTGAAATGTAACTAGTAGTTGCAGAAATTTAAAAATAGAGAAACACAATGTGCTGTAGTGGAACGGGAGAGAGCCACATCCTCACAAGGGAGAGCATAAAAACCCACCCTTCCACTGCCCTAGAACCAGCCTTGTGTAGAGACTCCTGTCGTAGAGCCTTCATCCTTCAAAGCGGGGATATTTCTGTTTTACAATATTATCATAGCAACTAAATGAGCCTGTATCATGGGTGAAAGCATTTACAACACAGTGCCTGGCATATAATTGCTCAGTAAATGCTATTTTCTTTTTTCCCTTCTTTTCTCCTTGTACATTTTTACATGTTACCATAACACTACTGGAATGAATCTCTACCCCTCCACCTATTCAAATCTTACTTGACTTGTTTATTTGCTTATTCATTAGTCCATTCATTCAGCAATGGTTATTGAGTGCTTGTCAGGTACCGAGAAATGTGATAGAAGTTAAGATGAATATGGCAGTGCCTACTCTATTGGAAAGGAGAAATAAATAAATACACAAAGGCAATGTAAGAATAATATGAAATCTTCCTTGACTACTCCAGTTGTAAGTAATCAATCATTTCTCTGATTCCTTATGCCACTTTCATCGCTTACGGCAAAATTACCTTGTAACCTAGTTAACTTTTCAAGTGGCTATGATTCATCTCCCCAACCAGACGTAAGTTCCATAAGGATGGGCACCATATCTCATCAGTTTTGCAATCTCTTCAGTGCCTTGATCACAAGAATTTAATAAACACACATTAATGAAGATTATGAGCTAGGGAGGCAGAACCTTATTCACTCACACATTTGTGCAGGTAAATTCCAATTGACACACTAATACTCTGCTCTTTTTTTTTTTTTTTTTGTCTTATCATGGAATTATAGGAAAGGAAACAAGGCTTACACTGTAACTTTTCATTCATAAGACTGATGTGTCATTCCCCACCCCTTACAAGCTGTCCTGTTCCTAAACTCCAACCCTTCTCAAAAGTCTTCAGTCTCAACCATGCTCCACTTATGTTCTGTAGATGGCTGATCTAGTTTTTTTCTTTCATAGAGAAAGTAAAATGCCTTGAATGAACATTTCTCAAACTTTCTCTCTCCTGTCCCTCACCTATACACTATTTATATCCCCACCTATTTCTTTCTTTCTCCATTCCATCTTCATATTTGCTTAACATTATACTCTTCATCTCTTCACTGGATCTAATTTTCTTCCAACTTCAAATGAATTCTGCTTCCTGACTTAATCTTCCCTACCCAATGCTCAATCCTCTGTATTTTAAGCCTTTCTCTACTGCCCCCTTCCCCAAGCAAATAAGCATGTTCCAGTGCCTTCAATTAGAGAGTAAGAAGGAGAATAGAGGAGAGAGGGGAAGATGAAGAAAAAAAAACAAAAACAAAAACGAAAACAAATATTCCTTGACTGATCCCCTCCACTAACTAACTGTCTTATCCTTTCCCTGCCTTCATAGCCAGGCTCAGTTTGGACAGCATTTTTAATGACTTTCCCCCAAATCCAAAAAAATGAATGCAGTCCCAATGCAGAAGTCTTAGAAAACATACTTCATAAACATTTTTCTGTCTGTACATTTTATTCAATATAACTTTAGGGGTGGAATTTTTTTCATCACATGACTAAATCATAAATTACTTAGCTGGTGCTTTATAACTGAACATTAACAGTATTTCCAAAATATTGTCATTATAAATAAGGCTCTGATTAGTATCTGCATATATACATTTTTGTGCATATCTCTGATAATTTCCTTAGTAACAAAGTGCAATTTTTTAGCCAGAGACCACATTTTAGAGGGGCTTACTAGAGTCACAGCTAACTGGCCTTCGAAGATAGCATTTAGGAGTTACATTTCTTTCCCGGACATTCCCTCTTTAACCCACTGAAGTGTGACTTCCTGAATATGTTTGAATTGTTCTCCAGTTTCCAATTTCTAGATTGACCATGATTGACCACACTAACCTAAGCAAAGCATTTGACATCATTGACAATCACTTCCCACCTCCCATGACATTTTCTCCTCTCTTGGTTTCTGTCACATCACTGTCCCTCTGTTTCTTTCTTGCCTCTCTGTGCCTTTATCTCCCAATTCAGGTTTTCTGCATTGGCCTGTGTTGTCCATTGAAGTTATTATACTTTCTTTGACCTTCTTTTCAATGTATTTTATCTTCTGGGTCAATCCCATCAAACAGCATATTAAACTATTACCTAGAGACAGATAAATCCAAAATCTCTACCTCTAGTTTAAAAATGTCTCTCTTTAGGGCTGCCTGGGTGGCTCAGTCTGTTGGGCATCCACTTTGGCTCATGTCGTGATCTTGTGACTCGTGGGTTCAGGCCCCACGTCGGGCTCAGAACCTGGAGCCTGCTTCTGATTTTGTGTTTCCCTCTCTCTCTGCCCCTTCCTTCCTCATGCTTTGTCTTTCTCTTTCAAAAATAAATAAACATTAAAAAAATTTTGGGGGGGTGCCTGGGTGGCTCAATCAGTTAAGCGTCCAACTTCAGCTCAGGTCAGGATCTTGCAGTTTGTGAGTTTAGGCCCCACATCAGGCTCTGTGCTGACAGCTCAGAGCCTGGAGCCTGCTTCAGAGTCTGTGTCTCCCTCTATCTCTGCCCCTCCCTCCCTCATGCTCTGTTCTCTCTAATCTCTCTCTCTCTCTCAAGAATAAACACTAAATATATATATATATATATATATATATATATATATATATATATATATATATAAAGTCTCTCTTTAGCTCCAGGCCCAGTATATCCAACCACCAAATGGACGTTACCTTCAAACTCAATAGTTCTAAAACTGACTCATTTTCTTTCCCCCAGATGTGCTTTTTTGTCTGCATTTTGTATCTCTGTTATGATGATTCTTACTTGCCGAAACTAGAAATCTTGGGGCCATCCTCACAAAATCCTACAGATTTTTCCTAGAGTTCTCCTTTCTTCTGAACTGTGCCTGTGATACATTCATTTATATAACACTTTACACTTTGAATGATCGGTCTTTCTTTCACGTTTTTCTATAGCTTGTTATTCTGTAGTTTTTGGGTGTATGTCACGTCTCTGTGGAGAACTGGGTTGGTGCCACTAGTCCATAACACAATAATTCCTTTTTGGTAAGAAGCAGGATAGAAAAGAATAAATTGTTTACACTCAATAAATGTTTGTTGAGTTGAATAAATAAATGAATGAGTGATGGCATTACTTCCCCTTACCAAAATTCTAAAGCAGGAGATATGTTTTTGATTCCTGTCTTATTTTCCTATATCTCTTCTATTATTCCTTCCTATCCCAAGGCATTCAGGCCTCTTATGTTGACCATTCTTTTCTGTGAAAGGGGGGAAAAATGATCTGATAAAAACCCTCACTGTGAGATGTATGATATCTCTCCCAGGAATATCTGCATGTTGAGAGGTCAATGGGATGCCACAATTTAACAAAATGGATCAAAATTTGGGATTCATCAGAGGATGTTTGCAACCATGTGATGTTGGCTGTGTATAGCAGACCAGAATTTTTACATGATGTAGAAGTAATTATTTTTATTTGAAAAAATATATTAGGGTAGATTCCAGGGCTTGTCATGCTCTATATAGAAACCACAGTCTTAGCTCATCCTCTGGGTTGCCAACTTGGTGACATGGGCTATGTTATGGAAGTCAGTAGAGAAGAAGTCTCTCCCTGAGAGATAAAAGCAAAGCTATTTTCCCATTGTCTAAAATAGTCTTAAATGTGTCAATAAGCCACATATCGCAATCTCAGAACCTATCATCCTTTATTCAGTAGTTTAAAGGAGAAAGAAAAAATTTCAGACATGCTAATTTTATGCACAGTTCTTATATTAAGTCATTAAAATCCTTTCTTAAAGCTTTTCGGGTATTTAAGTGGATTTAAAAGAAAAGTGCAGGGCAGTTTGTATCTCAAGAATTATATAATACTATGTTGGCTTAGTCTGTGCTTTTTTAAAAACTAGCAGTGGCCCCTAGCTCTATGTGGAGAATAATGTGCTCACAGTAATGCTGGTAGGCACAGCGGTCTCCCATTTTTTCAGGCTGCAGGATTCCTCATTACACACAGCTAAAGTGATGTTTTACATTGACACACTGGGCTCTCCCAAACATCCCCCACATTCATGCAATACATTGTTTCATTGGTGAGGAAAGAAAAAAATTTCAGGGTGGGATCAGGGCAGCAAGACACTGGTCTTTGAAGTGCTGTGACATTATTTCACAAACTGCATATCTCAATCCAAAGATATTTTACACTGCAGATACTATAAATCTCGTCCACTTTTTTAGTATCTGCTAAAATATTTTCTCTTATTCCTATAAAGACATTACCATGAAAAATTGAAGTGTTTGCATTCTACTAAATAGTAATGCTTCATTTCGCTGGCATCTACACCTGCCACTGTTGCTTTGAAAACCTGTATGCCTGATAAATGGCATAACTGAAGGTTTTATTTCTGTTATCCCCACCAACAAGATGTGGTATGAAGATGGCAAACACAATCCTGCTTCTCTTTTTCCTTTTCATTTCTCCTCAGAAGTATCTCTTCCAAGCATAGTTCTTCATTTATTTACCTGTGTAACATTAAATATCAGTTGTAAGAAACTGGTATTCTTCACCATTATTCAATTCTCTGCTACAGCCTTTTTGTTTCTCTTGGTGGTGGTAGTGAAATTTGAAAGAGTGGTCAAGAATGACATAGAGACGTCTACTTCCAGCCAAGATGAATAACAGTAACCAGACACCCCTCTGCCTAAAGCAACTAAAGAAACAGACAAAATTATTAAAGAAGTGGTTTTCCAGGAATTGAACATCAGAATTTAAGGACAATGATCGCTGGAAGACAAGAAAGAAATGAGGTGAACCTTATGATTGCCCCTGCTTCCTAACAGGGGAGAGTTTCCCGTCTGTAACTCAGAAAAGGTGAGCCTAAGGAGAGCCCAGAGATGTTCCTGAGTTGAAGAAACAGAACCAGAAGTCTGGGTAAGCCAAGGCAGCTGGAATTCTCGGGGAAGAAGGATCTGTGGGCAGCATTGTGGAGATCTACAACAGGTCTCCAAGGAGTATAAAAGAATTTTCCTCCATAACAGAACTCTACCCAGAAACCACACAGATGATGGCATTAGTAGACAGGGACATTGTAACAGTTATTTTAACCATTTGATATATTTACTAAGTCAGAGGAAAAATTGAACATGTTCAGTAGAGACATGAAATATATAAAAGATGCAAAGCAAACTTCTAGGAATGAAACTACAATGGCTGAAATGACAAATTCCCCTTATGGGAATAGCAACAGATCAGATACTGCAGATAAAAATATTATTGAATTTTCAGACATAGAATTATAAACTGTACAGAAGGAAACATAGGGGAAAGAAAAGACTGAAAAAAAAAAAAGTGAACAGATCTTCCATGAGCTGTGGAACATCTTCAAGTGGCTCAATATACATCTAATTGGTATCCATAAAAGAGAGGGGGCAGATAAAATATTTAAAGGTATAGTGATCAATTTTTCTTCCAAATTTGATGAAAATTATAAACCTATAAATCCTAGAAGCCCCAAGCACAATACAAGAAATGAAGAAAACTCCAGCAAGGAACATCATAATTAAGAGACCTAAGACCAGTTGTAGATGGAAAAATTTTAAAGAGAAAAAGGAAAAAAGTCACATTATGTACAGAAGAACAAAGGAAAGGAGAACAACCGACTTCTCATTGGAAACAAGACAACTGAGAAAAGGGTGGAACATCATCTTTAAAGTACTGCAAGAATAAAGCTGCCAACCTAGAATTTTATATCCAGTGAAAACTCTTTCAAAAATTAAGGAGAAATATTTTTTTCTAAATTTTTTTAATGTTTATTTATTTTTGAGAGGGAGAGAGACAGAGCGCGAGCAGGGGAGGGGCAGAGAGAGAGGGAGACACAGAATCCGAGGCAGACTCTAGGCTCTGAGTTGTCAGCACAGAGCCCTATGTGGGGCTCAAACTCAGAAACAGTGAGATCATGAACTGAGCCAAAGTCGGACACTTAACTGACTAAGCCACCCAGGCGCCCCAAGGCACAATATTTTTTTAAATGCCCAAGCAGAAATAATGCATTAGAAACTATGACTAATTAAAAAAAAAAAAACATTTTGTCCTATTATTTAACTCCTCTTATAAGATAATTAGTATGTAAAGCAAAAATAGTAAAAATGTATTGAACAGATTGTAATCATTAGCAGTTAGGGAAGTGTCAATTAAAACCACAATGAAATGCCATTACACACCTATTAAAATCTCTGAAATTAAATATACTAATTGTGTGAAGCAACTGGAACTCTCATGTCCTGATGGAGGGAATGTAAAATGGAACAACCACTATGAAAAACAGTTTAAATTTTCTCAAATAAGTTAAACGTAGGGACGCCCAAGTGGCTCAGTTGGTTAAAAACATTCAATTTGGGCTCAGGTCATGATCGCATGGTTCGTGAGTTCAAGCCCCCCATCAGGCTCTGTGCTGACAGCTCAGAGCCTGGAGCCTGTTTCAGATTCTGTGTCTCCCTCTCTCTGCTCCTCCCCTGCTTACACTCTGTCTCTCTTGGTCTCTCAAAAATGAATAAATGTTTAAAAAAATTTTTTTAAGTTAAACATATACCTGCCAGCCCCCATGAGCAGCAAATGTTTCAATAAATGAAAAGATTTCAAACCATCATCCAGTAGACCTGCAACCATCCATAGTGGGAGGTAAGTAGTAGAAGATAAGATTTAGTCATTCTCTTTCTAACCCAAAGTAAAAGGCTTAGAGAGATACCAATTGAGAGAAATTAGTTTTGCCCATAAGCCAGATTCCCTTCCACCAGACAGTACTGTTACCTTGGAAGATAAGTATACATTCTCATAATAGAAAAAAGATACTATTTTGAATCCTACTGTAAAAATCTTACAGAAATAACTGTAACATACCTGTATACTAATAAGCCTAAAGCAGTATGATAATCATACATTGTATAGCAGGGCTTTCAAGTTCAACAGCTGAAGCAATAATCATTTTTAATTACTATAATTTATTTTACATCTAAATAAGCAATTTTAACAGCAAAACATTTTTTAATTATCCACATGTAGAAACTATACAAATTAGCTTAAGCCCCCATTTTCCTAAACTCAAGAGATTTCTGAAAGCCCTGCCAAAGCTCAGACATGGTCTTTGATAAGTCCAGCATTTTAACTTCCCTTTCCTCACATTGAAAAACCAATCACTGGACCCTAGCAGCAACAAGCTACTCTAAAGTATCACTTCTCTACTTTCTTTTGATTTTTTAAACACAAGATATATACAAAACATGCACAAATAATAAGTATGCAGCCCAGTGATCTATCTCAATGGGAACACACCCATGTAACCACTTCCCAAGTTAAGAATTAGTATAGTCTTAGACCTCAGTCCACTTGTGTCCCCTGCCAATTATAATCCCTGCAGCCCTTCCCTGAGGTTATGAATATCCTAACATCTCTTTTTGAACTTTATATAAATAGAATTATACCATATATATTGTTTGTTCTCCCAATTTTTTAAACCTACAGAAAAGTTATGATTGTATCAAAAAATACCCATATATCATTAACCTAGATTTAGTAGATGCAAATATTTGACCATCCTTCTCAATCTATCTTTCTCTCTTCTGATAGATAGATAGATAGATAGATTATTGATTAATAGATGATAGATAACTAGATGATAGATAGATAGATAGATAGATAGATAGATAGATGAATCATTAGAAACTAAATTACAAATTATGGACATGACACCTAATTTTTAAGTACTTCACCATGCATTTCCTAAGAATAAAGCCATTCTGCCACATAACCATAATATTATAACACTTAAGAAAATTAACAATAATTCTATAATATCTAATATCCAGTTCATATTTAATTTTCCTCAATTTTGCCAAGTAAACTCTTTTTATAAGCAATATTCAATCTAGCCTCATTTATTGTATGTGGTTGTTAATTGTCTCTTTAGTCTCTTTTAATCTAGTGCCTAGTCCCTGCTTCTTTTTTTCTCCATGACATTTCCTTTTTGGAAAGTCCAGACCAATTTGTCTTTTAGAGTATCCCACCCTCTGCATTTGTCTGTTTCTCTATGGTGTCATTTAACTCGTGCCTCTATCTGTATTTCCTCCACACTACAGAATAGGTCTATAACCTTGATGAGTTCAGGTTAAATATTTGGGGCAAGAATTCTTCAAAGAAGTATACCCTGTTTTTACATCTATCCAATATACTTTCATTTTCCTTCCTTTCATATAATCTCCCTCTGAAATCTCTGTGGCTATTTCCAAGAAGAGCAGCAGTTAAGCCCCAGGAACCCTCTATAGCAAAACTATAGAGGTTCACAGAAAATGTGAAGAAAAGCATGTCAGTGTGCGTGGCAATGCGTGCATGGTTTATGTCCTAGAGTTGGGGAAAATGCATTAGGCTGGCTAAGCTAAGTGTTTAGCAAAGAAATGAGAAAGGATTGGAGTAATAGTAACAGCATAACTGAGTAGAGAATATCTATTATATTTTAATTATTCAAGTCAGTTATCTCCTTCAGCTTTAGAATTTTATGAAGATCAACTAGAGTCAAAAAACCTGAGTTTGATTCTTGCTTAACTATTTTTAGCCAGATTATCTTGAGCAGGTCCCTTAGACTTTTCTGAGATTATATTCCTCCTCTGTGAAACAAAGATAATGTCAACAAGTTCCCTGAGTTGTTGTAGAGGTTAAAGGCGAAAGGGAACGTGAAAAGGCCTAGCACTAAGCAACAAATGAACACTGTATTATGGTTCTGAGAAGTGAGCCCAAAAACCATAGCACAGATTCCCTTTTGCTTGAAGAAATCAGGTTAAGTAAATCATGTGAGCTTTTGGAATCATTTTAGAGGCACCTCATTGCCCTGATAAACCATCACTTCTATGTTTCAGACTATCTGCCGAAGAGTAGGTCAGACAGTGAGAAGTACCGGACAAAAAAAGGATCTCAGTACATACCTAAATCCTCTCAGAGTAACACAGTTCTTGGATCAAGAAATGTTGGAAATTGGCACAAATGACCAGCCCGGATGATGTGACCTTCCTGCCATGAAAATAGTAACTAAAAACCAGTAAAATGATTTAAATTTATGCTGGTTTATTCCTCTAAGCGGATGTGTCTCGCTTATCATTTGTTTTAATTATTCCTGATGTGTTGCCTATCACATCACAAGCTTCTTCAAAGGGAAAGGAATAAGCAGTTGTCATAACAACAAAGCTCTTCATTACCCTGGGAACCTTCGACAGCTTTATTTAAAATGAAGGAGAAAAAAGAACCCTAACCAATTAGCTTTATCAGTCTGATTCATGTTCTTAAACTGATAACAGTGTTTCCTGAAGAACTTACAATTTGATGGGGAATGTGTCATGAATATTTATGGTAACATAAAACTCAGGAAAAAATTGGCTAGCTAATTATCACTTGGAAGGTGTTTCTGGTCAAATTCCTGCCCAGTGATCCATTTGATTTTTTTAAATGACTTTTATTAAACAAATCAAAGAATTAGTGGGACTTTTGCCAACAACTATCCATTGGTTCGAGAACAGCAATGAGACCTATTTAGGTTTAAACTTTAAAACCAAGGCTTCACCCTCAGCTAATTTGATTTGCGTTAATTTTGCATTCAGTTAAACCAGAAATGTTCTTGCCTGCCTCTATACCCTTCCTTCTCTGTGCCAGAGATATAGCCCAAGTCCCTAGAGAGCTTTAATTCTGCCCTTCTCTGCAGAATTAAAAAAGCAGATGTTTTCTTCTGGCTGCAGGAGATAAGACTGAGAAGTAATTATTGTTCTGGTCCCAAATCCCACAGGTGTTTTCATTCCTGCCCTGTGACCACGGGAAGAATAAACAGTAAATCTGAGAAGGTCTAGTTGGGGTGCTCTTCAAGTTCAGATCTGAAGCCAAATGTTTGAATATCTCCTGCAAATGAAAAACTGCAGAAGTAGGCAAAGTTTTTTTGTAAAGAAGTAGATACTAAATATATTTTACTTCATGGGACCTAAGGTTTCGTTCACAACTAATCAGCATTGCCATAGTTGAGTGAAGCAGCCATAGACAATATGTAAACTAATGGGCTTGGCCCAATTGGATCCAGCCATTGTTTGCTGACTCAGAAGAGTTCCCAAGAAATTAAATATCTACCACCAAAGGAGCAAGTGCACAAGTTCTTTAAATAAACAATAATGAACACTTGGAAAGCATGCTCACAAAAGGTTTTCACATACAATATTTTCAATAATCTTAAAATAAGGATTACTCTAAGAGGTAGGCATACCATCTTTTTATCTTACACTTGAGAAAAGTAGACTCAGGGTGCTCGGGTAACTTCCTTTCTTTTCAAGATCAAATGGCGGATCTCTTGATTTCAGTTCCAAGGATCTTTCTACCACAAACCCAACTGTCTCATAAGCAATGCACTCTACACAGATCAAACAGAAGAAGTATAAACTGTAACAATTTCTAAATAATGCTCTATGGATAAGTGTAGTTAGTGCTCAAGAGAATGAAAAAAAATTCATCAACACTCCTCAAGATCTGTTGAGTCCTCCATGATACTCACTCAAGCATTAAGCCAAGCTGTGAGTAACCACAAAAGCAGAAAATTCTGTGTCCTGAGTTCCAGGTCATTTCAGGAATTAACCATTTAGGCCCAGTTCACTTTAAACTGCCTGCCTTTCAAAAAATGAAACCAAACAAAACTTCACCAATTTTGGGGGGTCAGAGAAGGAAATCCACTCAGAAACAGTCCATACTGAATCAAATGCTCGTAGGAATCCTTATTGATCAGGACTTGATACTTGACTGATACTTCAAGGCCACATAGAGAAAAGCTTCTTGTTACCAAAGCCTGCACAGGCAGCTATTACTTAATTATGACAACTATACGCAGTCAGGATATTGCATTAGGAAACACAGATGCACCATCTGTTAAGGAAACATGATTTAACTGAGATTTTTTTTTTCACTAGACTTTAGCATTGGAAATATTAACTCTACATTGTTCAGCTCAAATGAAAGTCTCCATGAAAAATATTGCTGATGGATTATCTCTAAATGATACCCTCCATATCCAATTCAATTTAATTCTGCAAGCATTTACTGAATGTCTCCCAAGTGTCAAGCATAGTACAATATCTCTGCCTTCAGGGAGTTTATAGTGTTAGCAATAAGGATGAAACACATAAGATACAAAGCAGAATTTGGTGTAGAAGGGGTTTATTACTCAGATTCAGCAAAAAAGAGAGATCTGAAGATAGAAAGAGAGGTTTCACAAAGAAGGGGATCAAGGGAAGTTTTCAAGCAAAGTGATGAGAAAAGAGGGAAGGCAGCTGTCTTGGCTCATGAACTGTCAGGAACAAGAAGATTGGGGCAGAAAATTGAATTAGGGTTGGGGATTTAGTTGGTTTAGAATTTGCCACAGAGGTTACAACTAATAGTCCATAGGCCATATTCAGCCTGGAAGCTTTTTATTTTCCTTGGGGGTTTACAGCATTTTCAAAAATATTTTTATGTTTATTTATTTTGAGAGAGAGAGAGAGAGAGAGAGATGAAAAGAGAAAGCATGGTGGGGCGGGCAGAGAGAGAGAATCAGAGAGAATCCCAAGCAGGCTCCATGCTGTCAGCACAGAGGTGGACGTGGGGCTTGAACTCAGGAACCATGAGATCATGACCTGAGCTGAAATCAAGAGTGAGACACTTAAGCCGCTGAGCCACCCAGGCGCCCCTACAGCATTTTTATTTGAACAAATTCTCACATTTAAAAGTTGGAAATTTCACATAAGAGTAATTTCTAGCTCCTCTTTAAAAAGTGGAACAACAGGGGCGCCTGGGTGGCTCAGTCGGTTGAGCGTCGGACTTCGGTTCAGGTCATGATGTCGTGGTTCGTGAGTTCGAGCCCTGCGTCAGACTCTGTGCTGACAGCTCAAAGCATGGAGCTTGCTTCCAATTCTGTGTCTCCCTCTCTCTCTGCCCCAACCCACTCGCGTTCTGTCTCTGTCTCTCTCAAAAGTAAATAAACATTAAAAAAAATTTCTTTTTAAAAAGTGGAACAGCTGGCAACCCAGGACATCATTGCTGCAATGTGAACAGTCAAAAGTGTGTAGAGGCTGACCCTTAGACAGGGTGTGTTTGCTCCATTGGTCTGGTCCTCTCCAGATTTACTGAACCTATTTATGTTAACTTGGTAGGCATCTGAATTTGGAACAACTATCCAGAAGAAACACATGAAATAGCTTCTAAGAATCAGAAACAATGTCAACATGATTAGGAAAGTGCTTACAATTACTCTATTCACTTCAAAAAGAAGTGACCAACTATTACGTTATAAGTCATGAATTATTGAAATAGGAGAAGTAGATTGAGTCATCTATACCGTGGAGAAGACAAAAAGGTAATTGAGTTGCCCATAAGCCAAAAAATGTTAATTTAATTCAATAAACAATGGTGAGCAATCAAAGTTTTTATATAGAAGAGTGATATGATTGTTGCTAATTCTGGCTTTTTCAAAAGATGTTAATTCTAACTAAGATAAATTTAAAAACGTATATGCTTTGTTTCAGCAAGTAAACAGGTTATTTTATGAACTACGTTGGAAATAAATGTACTATGAAGTACATTTATGTTTTGATTTATAACTTGGTTGACCTCAATTTGAATCATTTGTCCTATAACTTTTTTTTTCAGTGCTCTACATGAATTTCAAAACACTTCCCCTAAACTCAAGCATAAATATATGTGGAACCACAGCCATTAAAATACTTTAGTTTTATTATAAGTTGTGTGTTTGCCTATAATTTTCCTTTTCTTTATATCGCTTATAGGCAATTATTTCCAAATGGAAAATAATTCATCTTGAATATATTCTAAAGTCCATTTATAAATAAAAGGTAATCGTTTCCAAGCTCTGTGTTTTCTAAAATTCTCCACGTTTGCTGTTGACTTTTTGGCAATACACTGTAAAATGCCAAAATGTCAGTTGATTACATAAAGAACGTAAAGTTATTTCTTTCATAACATTTATATGTGCATAGTCAGCCTTTTGAATAAACGGGATTTTTGTAAAAAGGACTATTTTTGTCCTATGTTTAAAACAGTCATGTTTTGTAATATATTCACACAATAAATTCAGTAATTTGTGCCTTATAATATAGTTCTCATTTTTTAAATGAACAAGGTAAATTTATGCACTTCCTGATGATAATTAAATTAGTTCACACTCTTTCACCTTTTCTAAGAAACCATGTCACTGAATGGACACATCTCATCCTTTGGCCTTTTTATTTTCCCCCAATTTCTTTTTACCATTCTATTACCTCTCCTTTCCTAAGGTTATTAGTCACCTCTGCCTTTAAGATAATATATTTATAAAATTTCAAACTCTGCACATGGGCTATTGGCCAGGAATAAGTTCAGCAACAACTACTAGTTATCTATCAGCCAGGGTTATTTTTCATTTCTATTGCCACCAGAACCATTTGTTTTTAGAACTATAGTCTCTTTAGTTTATTACAAATGAGCTTGAATTTGACAATTGTATGTGAATTGCACACATTTTTATATCCTGGATAGGGCCTGCCTGATGACACATTTTAAAATAATCTCCTTCTCAAGGTAAGGGATTTTACTTAAGCCAACAAATGCTTATCCCTAAAAATAGAACTGAGAAAGGAGACTATAATTATTTTGATAATCATTGGCTTTCTGTAAGAGATACTCACATATATGCACATATTTAGGTGGTCATTCTGCCATTCATACCTCATAAATCAATCTGGCAGGTCCTTATAATCACTTGTGCTTTTCACATCTGAATCTTCTTTGTTTTTCAACATCTTTCTTATGCTGAAATCCTGAGATCATTTGTATTATTCCAAAAGTGTTCCACTAAGAAGATATAAACAGACTTGTCTATATTTTTCTTGATCTATAATATGATTCCTTTGTGTAGTTTACCTGAAGTCATGCTACCTTTTTTTTCTGCACCCTCTTGCATTACATGTTTATATAAATTTGCTGCTGGTTATCACCCCAGTCCATTTAGCATTACTACTTTCCAAGTTTTTCTTCCTATATGAGTATTTGTGTTTCATTTTACATTTCCCAAATACATTAGCCCCATTTATCAAAACATCACTATTTGGAACAATTCTGTGTCATTAGTCAGCAAATTTTCTTTTAACATTTTATGCTCAGACATGCCCCAGTCGAAATTTGGTGATGATTTTGACAGCCCCTCTAACAAATAACTGCATCCAATTTCAAAAATGTTACTGATACTGAATTTCTTTTATATCATTTGGATCTATTACTTATTCTTGCTTAAGGTACTAAGTTCACCTGGTATCACTGAAATTACATGATTTCAACATCTTCATGATCTATAGACTAAAGCTATCTCTATGTGAAAGAAGGAATCAAAAACTAAATTATTCACAGCAGAGATTAATAATGTGATGTGCTAAATGCATAAGGAATATCATTGATTGCATATTATAAACAGCCTGAATATGTATCTTATGATGGTGTCTTGTATTGCCATTCAACTCTGACATTTAATTTTTTATGTCTTGTCCCCTCAAATGGATTCTAAATGCTTGAGAACACGGAGTGAGTGAGTGTGTATGTGTGTGTGTGTGCGTGTGTGTGTGTGTGTGTTTCTTGGGATTTTCCACAGGTTCTAGCACCGTACAATACACATAATAAAGACTTAGAAATAAATTAGGAAGGAAAGAAGAGAGGGAAAGGGGAGACGAAGTAGGCAGTGAGCCTAAGAACCCTAAAACAGCATTCCTAAGACGGGAAAAGCAAGAGACCCAAGGCTTATTGACCGTCCCAGCAACTCACCTGTCACTAAAATTTTATAGGCAGTGGGAGAGGTAGTCCAGTCCTATACTGCTTATGCTTTTTGGAATGAAAAGTTACTATTATTGCAAAGTAAGGGAAAACATCAGCTCTTAAATAGACTGAAGTTAACATGAAATACAACACATAGTAAGATAGCTACAGCAGGATATTCAGTGCATTTTAGACAGGCACTTAGTACACAGCAGGGACCCGGCACACGTTTGCAGGGTCTGTTAATAGTAATAACTCATCATTTGTATAAACTCCATCATATGCCAGTCACTATGCAAGAGCTTTTTATGTGAATAATCTATTTTGGAAAACTCATTAAATTTATGCAAACAGGTAATAATTCATTTCATATGGATACTTATTTACTGTGTTATGATTCACCTTACTGAATTCTTGCTACAGCTCTATGATATAAGTTCTATTACAGTTTATCTATATTTGTACCTTTCTACAGATGAGGAAGCTGAAGCTAAAAATGATGAGTAACTAACCCAAGCCTTTACAACTAGCTAATAAATGGCCTGGCAGAGTTCAAAACGAGGTGCTCCAACCACAGTGCCTGCATTTTGGCATCACTCCAGAACTCCAGGGACTCTGTTACTTAAGTAACGTGCCTTATTAAGACAGGATTATGCAAATCGGTTTGCATGTTCTTTATTTTAATGTTTATTTTTGAGAGAGAGAGTGAAGCATGCCAGCAAGGGAGGGACAGAGAAGGAGACACAGAATCCCAAACAGGCTCCATGCTGTCAGCAAAAAACCGTACAAGGGGCTCCAACCCACTAACCATGAGATCATGATCTGAGCAGAAGTCAGATTCTCAATTGACTGAGCCACCCACGTGTCCCTCCCTGCATGTTCTTACCCATGTTAGGCACCGTGATCCTAACACTAATACCCAGAAGGACAGTAAAGCCTATGGGCTTCATTAAGAGATTCCTGGGGAATGCTTGAATCTACACATGGGAATGAGACCTATGTACATTTTGCTCTTCTTAGGTCTGATTATAGACAACAAATTATAAGCACTGTTAACTGGAGATGACACACCAGTTCCTCTTAGGAACCTTAACCTAGT
Organism: Puma concolor; assembly: GCF_028749965.1. Taxonomy (NCBI): domain Eukaryota; kingdom Metazoa; phylum Chordata; class Mammalia; order Carnivora; family Felidae; genus Puma; species Puma concolor. The sequence goes on from NC_141673.1 coordinate 93,465,711, forward strand.
GTGAGATAAAGAACAGCTTCTCTGTTTTGTTCTAGTCCTGATTCTTTTTTTCTGCATGTTGCCCCAGTTCTTCTACACTCTTGTGCTCTAGGATTGTCTTCTCTTTGTGTTGAGGTATCTGGGATCAAATCTTGGTCTTTTCATTTGCAAATGCCTGTAGTTCTTGTCAGGTACTCCTATAGCTTCCCCAGATGCCTCCATTCCTCATTTGTGTTTGGCCAGTGTCTGTCCTCCAAGAGGTCTGTCTGCCAGTCACCGTCTGTTTGACAGAGAGGATCAAAGTGTAGATTTTCAACTACACTCTGGTTGGCAACGAGAATGGTTTCCTGCTTTGAAAACATATTTCCCAGTGTCAGTCTCTACATCCTGTTATAAACAGTGGCTCAGAAGTATTACTCTTGATTATTTCATATCCAGTGTTGTGTGAGCTCCTTATCTACTCTACGATCCACCTTTCACATACTCAAATCCTTTCCTTGTGTTCCTTAGGACTAGTTTTTACTACTGGCGCACATCAGAGTCCTTTGTTCCTTTTCCATCCTTTGAGATTTCCCAGGACTGTGGTCCTAGGCCAGAGAACAAGCCTTAGATAAGCCTGAATTCCAATCTGTGGCACAGCACGCTGTCAGTCTCTGCTGTGAATAATTCAATGATTCTGCAGTGGTTCCAGTCCTTTCATTTACATTGAGATCATCTTTCATTAATCTTTTGGGTGTTTGAAAAATATGAAGTGCCCCAAATGCTTTATTCTAAGATGTGAGTGAGAGCATTTGTGATCTGAACTAGAGAAGCTGTAACTTCAGTCATTCAACAGATGTTTCTAAGAACCTCTGTGTACCAGAGAAATGGCAGTGAATGAGACGAACAAGGACTCCACTCTGATGGAATTTACATCCTATGACTTTGTCATTATTTAATATTTATCAACTACACTTGATATGGAAAACATATGTTAGGTGTTTCGGCCAGCCAATAAATAACATCTCTCTTTCCCAATTGAACTCAGAACCAATTTAAAGATAGAAGAGATAGACAGATGGAGATCAAACCAACAGCTTTATTACTGTTAAAGCTGATTGGAGAATGTGACTTTAGATCTGCCTTTATCACTGAATTTAAAAGACTTGTTTCCTTATTCACTGGTATAGTTTGACAGTCGCAGGCCATTTCCCCCTAGAAACAGAGCCCTTAGCACATGGAAGAGGGCTCATGGGAATGCATGAATCCTGTGGACATGTTCGTTTTGAAAAAGAAAAGTCCAGAAGGGGCTGGATTTGATTTCTTCTCTTGAATTCACAAATCAGATAGCTGAACACAGAGGCTAGGAGTATCATTCTAGCAGAAATCCCATCACATGGAAACAGGAAAGCAGAGTGACTGTTAATACAAATAAGAATTGAGACTCTGGGGGCACTTGGGTGGCTCAGTTGGTTGAGCATCCAACTCTTGATTTCGGTTCAGGTCATGGTCTCATGATGGTGAGATCAAGCCCCACATTGGGCTCCATGCTGAGCATAGAGCCTGCTTCAGATTCTCTCTCCCTCTCGCTCTATCTCTCTCTCTCTCTGTCCCTCCCTGGATTGTGCACTCTCCCCCGCCCTTCTCTCTTTCTCTCAAAAAATAAAAAAATAATAATAATTGAGACCCTGAAAACTATTTGAGTTAGGGAAAACTTATTTGTCCTTCGAACACTAAAGATTTATGGAAACTTAGAAAAAACTCCCTAAGAGTCATGGGTCCATGGGTTAATTAACACTGATTTTGAGAGTTTGTGCCATGTAATGGTTTCAGTAAATGGTCCTAATACTAATGGTGACTTTCATTTTGAAAGCAAAAATTGCAGGTGAGATCAGGAGTTGCAAGCTTTCCATCCACATCTGAATTAAAATAAACAGCAATTTAAAGTACAGTCTATAAGGACGCCTGGGTGGCGCAGTCGGTTAAGCGTCCGACTTCAACCAGGTCACGATCTCACGGTCCGTGAGTTCGAGCCCTGCGTCGGGCTCTGGGCTGATGGCTCAGAGCCTGGAGCCTGTTTCCGATTCTGTGTCTCCCTCTCTCTCTGCCCCTCGCCCGTTCATGCTCTGTCTCTCTCTGTCCCAAAAATAAATAAACGTTGAAAAAAAAAAATTAAAAAAAAAAAAAAATAAAGTACAGTCTATATAATAATGAAGAGTAATTATGACAGTAATTGGAAGACATATTTTTAAAGAAGCATTACATGCAGAGTCAAGTTGCTTGAATAAGCCTATCATTGAAAATTCAGTATCACCCTCTTGCAGGTTTGGACTTATTAAACTATTGTCCATTATAATCTTAAAAGAAACAAATGGTTTTCAACCATAACAACTCGAGTAATCACCAATAAGACCTCAAGTAACTTTGGATGATGACTCTCTCACTCCAGAGGCTATTGAAAACACAAGAGTCAGTCATATTCCAAAGCTGTTGCTTGTTCCTAAGAGATCAGGTCACACTGTTGAGTCCCCCAATTCATTTAAATCTGTTATTTTATTTCAAGTGCTAATTGTCTCTCACAACAAACAGAGACTCCTCTCAGCTGCAATTATTGGCATTACAATAGATAATCAACAGGAAAGCCTGAACGCAGAGCAGGAGAAGTTGCCTTGGTTACAAACCTGAGATGCTTTGGGTATTACAGTTCTAGCTATGTTTCAAAATTTCCTAAAACACCCCAAGAGCAAAGTGTTCCATCTTTTCTTCTTTGTGGCCCATCTAAATTAGTTTTAGCCAATATAGAGTCTTAGTCTTATACAGATATTTTTATGAGGTCTTTTCAATAAATAACCTTGAAAAACAGGGCTTTCATTTAGAACATTTGTATTGCGTGTTCATGCACTTAAAGAATAATGAGAAGGAATCAGTTATTATTTTGTGTTAGAGAAGCATATTATTATATTTGTTCTATCCACAAGCACACAATGCAGCCATTACTCTACATTATGCTCTCATCTCTCTCTCTCTTTTTTTAAAGCAAACAGAAAAATAAATCACCTTACAGCCCATCAGAATTCCAGTACCAAAGTGGTATTTTCCTTCTTGAGTCTGGATTGAGTAGGGCCACTAAAGTTAGAGCTCCATAACAGAGCTCTTTTAGTAATTGCTTTGTTTTGTTGCTTCCTCATTTATTTAGGAGATTGAGATTTTAAAAGTTAAGATGATTTTTCTGATAATGATCTTAACATAACTAGCCATTTAGAAAGCACATCATAAAATCCATGCTATCCTTCACAGAACAGCTTGTTGCTTATCAGGCAGTATGACATCCCCTTTCACTCATTCATCTTGGTTACAGGAGATATATTTGCTTATTTCCAAAATATCACATGCACCCACAGATGACTTACATTTCACCTATCTCAGTAATGTGTTCAGATACATGACAGACTGTACTCGTACTTTTTACAAATACTGTATTATCTAATCTTTACAACAATCCCATCATGCAGGAATTATTAGCCATATTTATAAAGAAAGAAACTAAGGCATTTAATTCAACTTGAAGGGGTTTTTTAAATCCAACAATGCTTTTTTTTTTTTTTTCCTCAACAATGTAGAGTGGAATGCTTAAGAAAATACTGGAGTAGGGGCGCCTGGGTGGCGCAGTCGGTTAAGCGTCCGACTTCAGCCAGGTCACGATCTCGCGGTCCGTGAGTTCGAGCCCCGTGTCGGGCTCTGGGCTGATGGCTCAGAGCCTGGAGCCTGTTTCCGATTCTGTGTCTCCCTCTCTCTCTGCCCCTCCCCCGTTCATGCTCTGTCTCTCCCTGTCCCAAAAATAAATAAACATGGAAAAAAAATTAAAAAAAAAAAAAAAAAAATACTGGAGTAAAATCCTAGTTCTGCATCTTAGGGCTGTGTTATTATTGGCAAACTACTTGACTTCTCTGTGTCATGGGGTTTTTTTTTAATTAATCTATAAAATGGGAAAATAAAAGAAATAATTACAGTGAGAACTAAGTGAGTTAATACATGTAAAACACTTAAAACACTGCCAGATACATGTAATTATCCAATGTTAACTCTAAATATTTGAAAATTGTATAATTCCCCAAGAGATTGTGTTTTAATGTTTCAGTTATATTACTATAGCTATTTCTTGTATCTATAATAATTTAATCATTTTTACAAAGTTATTAAAGATTACAAAATAACCATGTGGCTATAAAGTATTTCTATACCATGCTTAGCTTAGTTGGATGGGCAATACAGATTGTAAGCACAAATATATATTATTATTTTGTTATTTATATACCTGCTAATATTTACAAGTAGCTTTAACCTTTCTTTGTGAACATTATTACCTAGAGGCATCAAATATCTCAAAGCTGACACTGTGCAAAAGGCTAGCTTCCCGTTCTCTGTTTACCCTCCTAGTAATTTCATTCATGTTCCCCTCTAATTCCATTAGAATCTATCTCCCTAGGTTTTCTTCTCTGTCAAAACCAGTTTTCAAATTTTTCCATTCATAAGAAGCTTGCTGGTTGTTAAGGAACTTAAAAAAAAATATTTTTTAATGTTTGCTTATTTTTGAGAGAGAGACAGAGAGAGAAGGAGACACCATCTGAAGCAAGCTCCAGGCTCTGAGCGTCAGCACAGAGCCTGATGTGGGGCTCAAACTCACAAACTGTGAGTTAGACGCTTAACCGACTGAGCCACCCAGGTGCTCCAAGGAACTGTCTTTTAGATCAAAACCCATCCTTCTCTACTCTGTATTGCTAGGGCTCAGATGAAGCAAAAACTATGGTAGTTGCCCATTTTTTCCAATGGGTTTCCAATCCTGAAACCATGGATAGGACTGAATCCAAATGTACTATGTTTTATACATACATACCTATGATAAAGTTTAATTTGTAAATTAGGCACAGTAAGAGACTAGCAACAAAAATAACAAAATAAAGCAATTATAACAATATACTGTAATGAAAGTTACATAATGTGGCCTCTCACTCTCTCTATAAATACTGTACTGAACTGTACTCATCCCTTTGTGATGATGTAAGGTAGTAAAATGCCTACATCACTAGATGAAGTGAGGTGAAAGACGTAAGCATTGTGACATAGCTTTAGGCTACTAGTGACTTTCTGACAATAAGTCACAAGAACAATTATCTACTTCCAGACCAAGGTTGACCACAGGTAACTGAAACCACAGAAAGTAAAACCAAAACCACAGATAATGGAGGACTAGTACTATATTTCTCCTTTGTCTGTAGAGATGACCAATAGGAGGCAGTGGAGAGAGAGAATAGAGATGTGCTTTTTCTATGCCAATTGTTCACTTCTTGCCAACAATAGCCTAGTGATAGTGTTCCTTTCTCCAGCTAGCTTCCTCACTCCCAGATACCACCAGCTGGGAAATGTCTTTCCACCAAGTTCTCAGTCCAAAATCCATGGGGCCTCTCCTCTGACTTTCTGAGATACCAGAAGCTGCTGGATAGCTCTCCCTTCTGAGAAGCCCGAATTCTAACTTGACAGGGCCTCTTCTGTAAGCTTCTAGGTTTGGACAACTCCAGCCTCTTTCCTTTGTTCCAGCGCCCAGAATGGTGGCTACCTACTGTAATTACTATCTCTGTGTTACTTAATGTTGTTCACATTTGGCTTTTTCTCTTTTTCAGTGTTTGTTTAAGCAATACTTTATTTTAAATTCCCTCTGTTGAAATACCTAATGTGGTTTCTGATGTCCTATCTGGATCCCAACAGATCCAAAAATGCTATAAATCACTGTTTGAAATGTTATATTCTTAGAAGTTTGGGAAATGTATCAAGAAAAAAAAAAGAATGAAGAACTTTGAACACCTTTCAGTGGATAGAGACAACGTTTATGAGGTTAGAAAGAGAGAAGTTTTTCCTGTCCCACTCCACCCTCAAAATAATTACACTCTACCTAGGCAGCCAGTACTGCCCACAGGCAGAAGGAATTTTCTCTTACTTAGGGGAGAGTAAGTCTTTTTGTTCTAGTCAGGCCCTCAACTGACTGGATGAGGCCCACCCACATTAGGGGAGACAATCTTCTTTACTCATTGTACCAATTTAAATGTTAATCTCATCCAAAAACATCCTTCTAGAAATATCCAGAATAATGTTTGACCACCTCTCTGTGCCGGTCAACACATAAAATTAACTGTCATATTTGCTAACAAACTACATGACCAATTGAGATTTTGCCCACAGTCAACTCAAATAGCTGTAATTGAGGAAGAGAACTTCAGGGTAATTTAGTGTCCTTCAGAGCGTTCACCCTCCCCCCTATCCCTGCCTTGTGAACTCCTCCGCATCTTTCCTGTGTAGGAGTTTTGCCCATCAGCCAGGGCTTCCTATATCTCTCTCAGCTGCTGGAAAGGCTCCTCAGTGCTTAGGTCTCTACAGATCATGAGTAAAAGTCAGTAGCAAAGCACTGAGAAAACATTTAAGAAACCAAGAAATGTCTGGGGCACCTGGGTGGCTCAGTCAGTTAAGTGTCTGACTTCAGCTCAGCTCATGTGAGCTTGAGCCCAGCATCAGGCTCTGTGCTGACAGCTAAGAGCCTGGAGCTGCTTCAGATTCTGTGTCTCCCTCTGTCTCTCTGCCCCTCCACTGTTTGCATTCTCTCTCTCTTTCTCAAAAATAAATAAACATTAAAAAATTTTTTTTAAAGAAACCAAGAAATATCTTAGAAAGAGTGGACTGAATAAGGAGGCAGAAGACCCCAAGGTAACTTTTAAAAAGAATTTTTTTTAGTGGACAGTGTATTTTAAATGTGTCTTTGCATTTTCTAAGAGCTATACTAGTCCAGTTAGGGTACTTCTGGAAAAAAAATTAGACCAGGGATCAGCAATAAGGACTTCCTCTTCGTTAAGAGTTTTTTGATGACTCTTCCCTTTGTTATCTGAATCATGTCAATAGCAAGTAAAACACAGGGTCTAGTAGTACATGAAATTTTAAATTATTCAGAGACTGATTATATGGCTTGTAAATTACTGAATCGCTTTTCATATCTCACACTTCCCACATCCATTAGCATCTCCAATAAGAGTATGGCTTTGAAAAATGAAATTTGTAAAATGGGATCTTTTCAATCTGAAAGAGACATAAAGGCTCACCATGCCTATTCCTTAGCTTTGTGGGTTAGCCAAGTGTCTTAAGAAGGGAAGGCAAATTAGCAAGGCACGTGAATGAGTTAGTGGGAGAGACTGAAATTAGGCAATTTGCTCCTTGTAAACTGACTTGCTTACACCTCTGAAGTGCTTCAAGAGAAGAAAATGACAATAGTAATGAAAGTAAGTTTGGAGGGTCATGTAAGGATTTTAATTTTCTGTCTTATGCCTACTCCTTCTTCTGTGGAAAACTGGAAATTGACTTTAATGGATTGTTTCTGTTTCTAGAAGAGACAGATAATGTTTCCTAGTCCAGGGTCCCAGGCCTAACTGGTGTGTGTGTGTGTGTGTGTGTGTGTGTGTGTGTGTGTGTGTAGTTGTCCTCCAACTTTTAAAATGCTAATGGTGACAGTATTATTTTTCTTGCTTATGATTATAGCTGAAAAGCCTGAAGTATTCCCAGCTGACCTGCCACATTGACACATGTATAAAGGTCCTTTCAGAGCGATGATGTCCCTTGACTCAAACACTGTCACTGACTAAGGCTGATATCACTTGGTCATTTTCGACCAGTGTCTCCACAACACCCACAGCTAGGCAGCAGGCCTTTAAAGGGGATTTTTTCAGTACTATTGAAATCTGGAACATAACTTCTCAGTTTTCTCTGGCCATGCCCCTTACGCTTCAGATGTGTTTAAAGAGAAGAAAACTGGAGAAAGAACAAAGAAGAAAAGCAGGAAGTTCACAATGAAGGCATTTGACCCTGCTTCTAAGAAGAGTTGGAGGGGTGCCTGGATGACTCAGTCAGTTAAGTGTCTGACTTCAGCTGAGGTCATGATCTCACGGTCCATGAGTTTGAGCCCCGAATCAGGCTCTGTGCTGACAGCTCAGAGCCTGAAGGTTGCTTCAGATTCTGTGTCTTCCTCTCCCTCTGCTTCTCCCCCTTCACACTCTGTCTCTGAAAAATGAATAAACTTTAAGAAAAAAAAATTTTTAAAGAAGAGTTGGAAATTAATACTGTAATAGGTACACTGAATCTGGGTGGCTTCCTTTTGAGATGCAAGTACGGTAAAATCTTGGATTGCGAGTAACTTGTTCTGCAAGTGTTCTGAAAGATGAGCAAACATTTCTAATAAATTTTAACTTGGTAAACGAGCAATGTCTTGCAATACGAGTAGTGCGTGATGATGAACATCACATGATCACAACTGAGCCAATGGTTCTTCTCTCTCTCTCTCTCTCTCTCTCTCTCGCTCTCTCTCTCCGGGGTTGTGGGTGATCGTCTCCCATGGTCAGATGCTCAGTCTCAGGCCACAGTGTTTGGCAGAAATCAGTGATTTTTCAGAACGTTGGAAGATGCCCACAATTGGCACTGGTGTATTTTTTGTCACTTCAAAGCACCTATGCACGGTCCTTTGCTTTTCCATACAAGAGTAAGCCTAGTAATGTTTTGCTTCATTCCAGGTCAGGCTCCCGGCAGATACAGACCCTTTCTTCTGCTGCCTTATTGCTGGTTACATTAAATAGAATATATGCAGGAGTTTATTAATACTGTACTGAAGTCAACATTGTGCGAGCATATACAATGGCTCCCATGCAGAAAAAGATTTCATTGAGCCAATAGATAGCAGTGATTCTGGGGCGCCTGGGTGGCTCAATCGGTTAAGTGTCCAACTTTGGCTCAGGTCATGATCTCATGGTTCGTGAGTTCAAGCCCCACATTGGGCTCTGTGCTGACAGCTCAGAGCCTGGAGGCTGCTTCAGATTCTGTGTCTCCCTCTCTTTTCCCCTCCCCCACTTGCGCTCTCTCTCTCAAAAATAAACATTTTAAAAAAACCTTTTAAATAAATAAAAATAAAAATAGATAGCAGTGATTCCATGAGTGATAGTGAAAGTCATCCTACACAATAACCCTCCCTTCTTGTCTCCCTCACACCAGCCATGAAGGCTTTCAAAGGTAAGTATAGGTTAATTTATTTATTTTTCTTTATATTTTGAATTTTCTTTATTATTTATTGTATTACAGTATTGTAATCATTTTTATATGAATACTTTTGGGTTGTAGAATGAATCCTCCGAGTTTCCATTATTTCTTCTGGGGAAATTCACTCTGATATACAAGTGCTTTGAATTACAAGCATGTTTCTAGAATGAATTATGTTCGCACACCAAGGTTTTACTGTATTTGGAAATATTATCCTGATTAAAATCAGTTCATAACTACCCGTATCCTCTAAGCAAAATGCCAAACAAGGTGCTTTCTGATTTTACCTGATGATTTATACAGAATCGTTTCTCAGTGCATTTGCCCAGCACCACCCTGCTACCTCAAAACACTGAATCCTACAACAGAGCGGCATTAAAACACTTTACCTTTTCATCTTCCCGTACCTTTCCACACACCTCTGCTTGGAACATCTTTCCCCTCTACATCCCTTGCTACCACAGCCCCCTAAACTCAGCTCCAGTGTTCTCTCCTGCAGGAAGCTTTCTTCCTTCTGGCTTGTTCTGGGGAATCTGCAGTAGCTGGGCTTTATGATGGCCCACAATGATCTTGCCTCCTGTGATCTCCTCCTAAGCTGAATAAAGTTGAACTGTGTAACCTATAAGAAGAAATTGTCAAATTTGTGACTTTTGAGGCTAGCTCATAATAAAACCAGTAAATCCTTCCTTGCTCTTTTTCATCACTTACTCTGGCCAAAGCCTACTGCCACATCTTGAAATCAAGGTCAATGTGGTGAGGACTTGTGCCAACAGCTGGAGCCAACTTGCCAGCTACATGACTGAGCCATCAGAGCAGCATTTCCTGTAGCCCTAGGTGCCCCTTCAAACTGATGGGGTTTTGGAGTGGTGGTGGTCCAGAGTCAACAGCCAAGAAAGAATTCTTGAGACGTCTTTGGCGCAAAAAGGTGATTTTATTAAAGCACGGGGACTGCACTGGGGTTGTGAAGAGTGTCTGGTTATATACCATGGAGTTGGGGGAGGTAAAGACAAAAGGGAGGCCTCCAAAAGGGATTTTCATATGCAAAGGGGACTCTTAAAGATGCCTAGCTGTTGTCAAGCTAAGGTTGTTTTTCCCTCCAGGAAAGCATTAACATTAAGACCCTAGGGAGTTCCTGGAGAAATGTTACACTCTGCCTGCCTCAAGTATTTGTCAATGGGCTGCATGTTATGAGAAAATGTAATTTTCTCTGCCATTTCCTTTTGTCTTTGCTGCCCATATCACTATGGAGATCAGGGTGATGTTGGGACCCTAGGTTTCTGGGGATCAGGCTATTGATAAGATTGCCTTTTTCTTATAATTTACGAAGACATTTGTAAACTGATGGAGACTCATGTCCTACATGACTGTGATCTCTATCAGTTAACCATGTGTTTTCCTTCCTTTCCTTTGTCTTTGGGCAGCCAGGAGTGCCTAAGGAATGTCACACACATCCCACCTGAGGGGGTGGTGTCTGCTTGATGTCAGCTTGCTTTACGCTCCCTCATCAAAATGACTGCATCCTGGCTGACACCTTGACTATAACCTAGGAGATCCCAAGCCAGAATCATTCCACGATGCTACTCCCAAATTCCTGACTCATAGAAGCTGTGTAAGATAATACTTATTGTTGTTTTAAGCCTCTATGTTTTGGAGTAATTTGTTATGCGGCAATAAAAACAAGGTCCCTCTCCTATACTTTTCCACAGTACCCTGTGTTTCTCTCCATCAAAGCCTATTCCCCATTGTCTATTTACTTGTCAGTCTCTTCCACTATGCTGAGGCCATCCTGAGAGCAGAGCCTTCGCATTTCATCTTCTTCTCAAGTTCCAGTCTAGCAGGGCAGTGAAGTGGGGGTCTGTGGTTGAGAGGCCATAGGTTGATAACTGGCACATCCAACTAGAAAGCAGCCTTTTTCTATTTTATCCATCTCTAGGAATGTTTCTTTCAGACTCTCACAAAGTCACTCAATGGACCTGGTGGTTTGTTGGGGTCATGGAACCATGGTTTGAGATAGCTACCTAGTGTTCAAGAGTTGTTCTTAGCTTGGTTTGCTCTTAACAACTTTCCCGCTCAGATGGCTGCTTCTCAGAGACAAATTTGTATTATTGTAATCTCTTAGTTATTTGTATTGGCCATGCCTTCAAACTGAATGTAGTAGCCTTCTGGCACTCCTTCGTGTCTCACATTTGACTGGGTTCACCTATATGGCCATTGATGTCCTATCCTGGTGACTTCCTTTCCCATGGCACAGTAGCCTATATCCTCTGAGTATTATGTCAGAATACCTAGACATCTTGTTATTACAAATGTGGGCCTTGAAATTGATGTTATGTCCATCAAATAAGAGTGACAGATGAAAGATGAAACTTCTCTTAACACCGAATCTGATGAGGATACAGGACTTTTGTCATTTTGAGGCTGACTGGCTCTTATAAGCAGTTTGGCTTATAATATCTGTCAGAGAGGAGTAATGTTATGTGACATCAAATCACAATAGCATCTCTACTAATAAGGATACAATAGTAATAGATAATTGCATTGAGTTACACAGCATGAAGCTATGACTTATCATCTCTTCCTATTTGTATTATTTCTCTATAAAATGAAATGATAGCATTGCTATAAACACCTCACAGTCTCTGTTTATCCTGCTGCTCTGAAGAAATACGCTAATTATATGTTGAGGGAAAAGTTCTGTTTCTAATGTATTAAGGGCAGAATCAATGTCAGTTAGTTCAGTCAACATTTATTAAGTCTGGGGAAGCTACAAAGAAAGAAGAACATATTATAACCTTGCCCTAAAGTAACATACAATCTAATATTTCCTGTCATGGCTTTCTGTTGGATTCTGTATTCTGCACTTTTTTTTTACATTATTTCTCCTTTTTTCTATGATACTTTGATATTAAATGAAAGAAGAACACTGGAGAGCTGCACCATAAGACTATCCAGAGTTTGTTGAGCATTACCATAAACAACCATCTCCTTTATCTTGAGATGTACATCCTCATTTACTAAAGAAACTTGGAAAAGGTAAACAGTTGGAAAGTAAATTTAAATCTAGTTCTATTAAAATGTCTTTGGTAAGCAATTCTTTATATGCTAGGAAAGTGTCACACAAAACAAAAATCTATAGAAAAGCTTTGAGTGTTTCGCTATATTTCTTGGAGAAATACAGAAAAAAATAAGATTTGCAAGCAAATAAGATGTAGTGGGCCTAATAACCATTACTTTTAAGGAAAGAAACACAGACAGCTACTGTAAATCAAATTTACTCACCAATGATGTCTTTCTACAGAATTTTTAAAATAAGCTTGGTTAGTACTAATCCAAAGAACGTAGGAATGATGCCATTGATAAAGAAAAGGGGTCAGAGGTATAACAACAATAGTAAGAATTATAATTAATATGAACATTCCCTGAATTCTTTTGGTGAGCCAGGTACTGTTCTAAGCCTCTAAGTAGTATATTCAGTCAGAATTCCCTATAGAAACAGAACTAATGTGATGACAGATAAATAGGTAGGAAGGGAAGTAGGAAGGTAGGTAGGTAGAATGGTATGTAGGGAGATAGGTAGAGATTATTCTAGGCATTAGCAAACATAATTAATGAGGCTAAGAAGTCCCATGCTCTGCTGTCTGCAAGTTGGAGACCCAGAAAAGCTGGTGGTATAGTTCAGTCCTCATCTGGAGGCCTCAGAACCCGGAGAGCCAATGTCTGAGGTAAGGAGAAACTAGATCTCAGCTCAAGCAGAGTGAATTTGCCCTTCTACCACCTTTTCATTCTATTCAGGCTCCCAGAACATTGGATGATGTCTACCCACACTGGTGAGGGTGATTTTCTTTATTCAGCCTACCCATTTAAATGCCAGTCTCTTTTAGAAAACCCTATGGACACACACAGAAATAATGTGTTACCAGTTATCTGGGCATCCCTGAATCAGGTTAAGTAGACATAAAATTAACCATCACAGGCAGGTACTGTCATTATCAGCCAGCCTGACTCCCCTTTTAACCATTGCTCTTCTGCTTATTTCCCTAGTTGAGAATAGACACACTTTAACATGTGTTAACATATTATAGAACAGCATGGTCACTGAATCAATGGAAATTAAAATAAAACAAACATTTTTTAGGAGACCCTGATGTGCCCAAGCACCATGGTAGGTGATTTGACATATACTGACTTGTTCAAATTTATCCCCAGTCTTGTCAGTAGTAAGCAGTACCTGGCATCTTTATTTTCACCCTTTGTTAATTCTGTCTTCTGATGACAGTATCAATACTGGGGGAGTAAAACAGATGTTTTAGAAACCCCTGAAGAACACATATTTTGGTATAGCAATTCAGAGTGGTTTGGGGTGAAGCAGAGGAGAAGCCTCTCAAAGAAGAAATGCAGTTTTCTTAAGAATCATTTGGTTGTAAGGGCACCTGGGTGGCTCAGTCAGTTGAGCATCTGACTTCAACTCAGATCATGATCTCAGGGTTTGTGAGTTCGAGCCCTACATCGGGCTCACTGTTGTCAGCACAGAGCCTGCTTCGGATCCTGTGTCCCCCTCTCTCTGCCCCTCCCCTGCTTGTTCTCTCTCAAAAATAAATAAACATTTAAAAAGTTATTTGGTTGTGTATTGCAGAAACCCACTCAAACATGGTTAAGAAAAATAAAAACGGTTTTAGTAGGAAGCCACAGGTTCTGCCATGGAACTCTATTGCAAGAAGTACATTGAGCTTTCCTGCAGATAAGAATTGGGGAGTAAAATGTTGGTAACAGAATTGCTCTTTCTTTCTCACCAAGGGTCCCTCACAACTTCACTGCTCCCTACAGTGGTTTTCTCTCTTTCAGCCTACTGCCCTCTTCACCTCACTCAGGTGTCCTGGGCCACTCAGACCCTAAGAACAGTCTAACAGCCTCAGGAGAAAGGAAATGCTTGGCCCAGCCTTTGGATGATCCACTCTTACATCCAACCATCTATAACCTGAAAGAGAGAGAGAGTCAGAGTCTAACATAAGTATAAATGTGGGGCTATAATGGTTTAACCTCGGGCTGATGAGTGTATGGCAACAGAGGAGGAGCTGAAGGTTTTGCAGGCAAATTAACCAACATCTATTCTACGTGAGTACTAGAAGGACATTACTGCTATACTGCTTACCAGGGGGACTTGAGTAAAATACTTGACCTCCGTGCACCTCAATGTCCTCATTTGTTAAATGCAGATAGTAAGTTTTTTTGTGAGGATTATATGACTTAATTTACATGACACTGCTTATATGCAATACATTTTACCTATCATTATTATTATTTGTTGTTATTTCTGGAGTCAACTCCTAACACTTGTAAGTTCAATATCTAGAGATTCAACACGAATCAGCACACTCCTTCTTTCACTGGATGTTTCTCCTTTCCTACATGAAAATCTGTATTCCGTAGATTTGGGGGGTAAAAATATAGAAAAGTTCCAGAATAAGAGAAAATGAGAAGTTCAGCTCTTTTTTTAATTTTTTTAAATGTTTATTTACTTTTGAAAGAGAGACAGAGACAGAGAGACAGAGGATGAGCAGGGGAAGGGCAGAGAGAGGGGACACCGAATTTGAGGCAGGCTCCAGGCTCCAAGCTGTCAGCACGAGGGGCTCGAACCCACAAACCATGAGATCATGACCTGAGCCAAAGTGGGCGTTTAACCAACTGAGCCACCCAGGGGCCCTGAGGTTCAGCTCTTTTTAAAAACACATCATTTTAAGTCAGTTAGACTTCTTCTGCATCCTTTAGGCATACAGTTCCACTAAAAATTTTTGTGGTTGAGGGGTGCCTGAGTGGCTCAGTCAGTTAAGCCTACAACTCTTGATTTTGGCTCAGGTCATGATATCACAGTTGGTGAGACTGAGCCGCTTGTCAGGCTCTGCACTGACAGTGTGGAGCCTGCTTGGGATTCTCTCCCTGGCTCTCTGCCCCTCCCCCAGTCATATGAGTGCACACACTCTCTCTGTCAAAGGTAAATAAATAAACTTGAAAAAAAATTGCGGTTGATAAATACGAAAAGTTTTTAGGTTCCAAGGAGTCTTGGGCAGCTTTTTACAGCAATTGGCTGAACTGCTGTGATGGAACTGGCCAGTCAATTGGTTCCAGCAACCAATTCCTCTGGCTTTTCATGCAATTGACTGCTGGCTTGACCATTGTAGGGAAATTCTCTGCAGTGTGTCATTTTTGAACACAGCAAAACCAAGTGACCCATTAATTTAGGTTGCAACGAAAGAAATTTGGTTCTGTTATGAGCTGGTTTTAAATAAGCTGCCCCACTTTAAATAGTAGAGGCTTTCTTTTCAAGTCTTTATTATTTGGAGATATTTTGTGATTTCTGATGTAGATAAAATTTTGGCACTATTCTCTAACCCATGAAACAATCTCCCCTCCATTTCTAAGCTTCTGTGTAACAGACTTGACAATTATTCTAATTCCAGTCAGTTTCTTAATTCTTATTCTTTCTCTGACATTGTACACTCTGTTTTAAGAATTTAGATAACTTCCTGGTTTGTTCTATAAAAGGGAAAACTTCTTTTTTTTTTCCTCTGCTAGATTGGTGTCTTTGCCCCTCCACCTCCCTGAATTAACTTATCATTCACTTTGTACTGCCTTCTCACTGTCAAAAAAAAAAAAAAAACCAACTATTTTTTTTTAGTCATTTCCCTCTGTACTGTCACTTCAGATTCACAGTTGCTAAGTGTTCCAGGAGCCCACCAGAGGGACTTTCTCATGGTGTGATTTGCAAACTTTGAAATAACACCCACCAGCAGAAGCACCATATGCTATGGAGTTACACAGTAAACTGACAGGAGCATCTCATTTGTCATTTGAAATTCAGAAAATGTCAGCAATTTTCATACCCAGCAATTGCCTAAATGCCTCTCTGGTTAGCAAAGAGTAACATTTACTATAAATGTACATGAAAATATGGAATTTTATATTGTGGTTCTAAGGGAACAATAATGGCACAGCCAGTATTAAGACCTATGCAACCCAATGAGCATATGGACAGACATATCAAATTTCTACACTCATTTTATATCGTGTACGTGCATCTCTAGGTGAATGGCTTTATCTATAAGGTTTATAGCATTTGTCTTATCCACATTCTATAACATTGGTGATTCAAATGTGCCTTTTTATGATAAAATGTAATACCAAAGAATATTTTTTAATCCATTGAAGGCAAATTTCACATAAACCACACGATATTCCCTTTGTGATTAAGCAGAATTTTCATCCAGCTGCCCTTCGCTACAACAAAGCCAAGAGAGAAAACTACTTGGCAATTCTTCTTAATTAAGGGATGTTAATTACTGCTAAATACTATATACTTTTGATGTTATAAAGGTTCATCTAAATCAATGTTATTACAGGATTAAAGAAATTAATAATGATTTCAAATCTAGCAAGTGTAGCCAAACTACCCATTAGTGTGTACCCATTCATATTTTTAAATGACTTCACAGTGAAATTTCTGAACTTGTGTCATATAAAGACTGAATGTCCACGGCTTTGCACTTTTAGCACATCTTTTATACATTAAACATAGTACATGATGGCATGTCCTCCTCATACCTAAATACTGATAACATGATAGATTCAGAGTCAGAGATCATAGGAAGATGAAGAATGGAACATAAGACTCTAGGTGTTTCCTTCACTCTGAACTCACCTTTCGCCAGAATGGCCTTCTTGGAATAAAGAATGTTAGACTGAGTTCTCCAGTATCTGTAGAGCAGTAGATCACGACAAGTAGGAACAGAAAAAGTAACAGTTACTGAGCCCTAAGCCCCAGAAGTTTCCTTATTTAATACAATAATAATTTGGGGTCAGTATAAATATCCCTTATTCAGAGGCTCAGAAGTGAAAATTCCCAAGCTTCTCCAATTAAGTGATAGCCGTAAAGTCCAGTCTCTCTGAACTCAATTCACCAGTTTTGCCCACTAAATTATGCTCTCCATCATGTAAAGGAAATCCAAAAACCTCATTTTGCATTTTGAGCCAATATTCCCTTATCACCTGTCCACAAGTCCTGCTGTGTTTGAGTTTTGGCTCAAGAGTTGACTTGTAAAGGTAGAACAACAGACTTTGCCCCAACCTTGATGGAAATAGTAGCCTAGAGAAGTCACTCCATACATTTGAGCCCCGATTTCCTCGCTTAAAAATGAGTAGCAACTCCAAGTCCCTCCTGGAATTGTGATATGATCAAATAAGGTCATGTATTAGGAAAGAAAGTATTTAGAAAAATATAAAACACACTGCAAGGTAAGGTACTTCGGCCAAGTGCTACATGGGAGAATGAGTAGAAAGGGTGAACCATTTGGACTTTTTATGACCCACACAGTGACCATTATTTTTAGATTTCTAAAGTCCGCCAATCGTTATGGGCAGTTGCATAGCAGAGTTATTACAGTACTGAATTGTTAGGAATGGGAGTTCTGGGATCAGACAAACAAACCAGAGCTCAAATCCCAGCTCCTCCCATTTCTGTTTATTTGACCTTACATATGTTATTTCTTCTCCCACCATCACTACCTCATCTGAAAATAAAAAAGTAAGTATTTGGCACAAAAACAGACACATAGACCAATGGAATAGAATAGAAACCCCAGAACTAGACCCACAAACGTATGGCCAACTCATCTTTGACAAAGCAGGAAAGAACATCCAATGGAAAAAAGACAGTCTCTTTAACAAATGGTGCTGGGAGAACTGGACAGCAACATGCAGAAGGTTGAAACTAGACCACTTTCTCACACCATTCACAAAAATAAACTCAAAATGGATAAAGGACCTGAATGTGAGACAGGAAACCATCAAAACCTTAGAGGAGAAAGCAGGAAAAGACCTCTCTGACCTCAGCCGTAGCAATCTCTTACTCGACACATCCCCAAAGGCAAGGGAATTAAAAGCAAAAGTGAATTACTGGGACCTTATGAAGATAAAAAGCTTCTGCACAGCAAAGGAAACAACCAACAAAACTAAAAGGCAACCAACGGAATGGGAAAAGATATTTGCAAATGACATATCGGACAAAGGGCTAGCATCCAAAATCTATAAAGAGCTCACCAAACTCCACACCCGAAAAGCAAATAACCCAGTGAAGAAATGGGCAGAAAACATGAATAGACACTTCTCTAAAGAAGACATCCGGATGGCCAACAGGCACATGAAAAGATGTTCAGCGTCGCTCCTTATCAGGGAAATACAAATCAAAACCACACTCAGATATCACCTCACGCCAGTCAGAGTGGCCAAAATGAACAAATCAGGAGACTATAGATGCTGGAGAGGATGTGGAGAAACGGGAACCCTCTTGCACTGTTGGTGGGAATGCAAATTGGTGCAGCCGCTCTGGAAAGCAGTGTGGAGGTTCCTCAGAAAATTAAAAATAGACCTACCCTATGACCCAGCAATAGCACTGCTAGGAATTTATCCAAGGGACACAGGAGTACTGATGCATAGGGGCACTTGTACCCCAATGTTCATAGCAGCACTCTCAACAATAGCCAAATTATGGAAAGAGCCTCAATGTCCATCAACTGATGAATGGATAAAGAAATTGTGGTTTATATACACAATGGAGTACTACGTGGCAATGAGAAAAAATGAAATATGGCCTTTTGTAGCAACGTGGATGGAACTGGAGAGTGTGATGCTAAGTGAAATAAGCCATACAGAGAAAGACAGATACCATATGGTTTCACTCTTATGTGGATCCTGAGAAACTTAAGAAAAACCCATGGGGGAGGGGAACAAAAAAAAAAAAAAAGAGGTTAGAGTGGGAGAGAGCCAAAGCATAAGAGACTGTTGAGAACTGAGAGCAAACTGAGGGTTGATGGGGGGTGGGAGGGAGGAGAGGGTGGGTGATGGGTATTGAGGAGGGCACGTTTTGGGATGAGCACTGGGTGTTGTATGGAAACCAATTTGACAATAAATTTCATATATAAATAAAAATAAATAAATAAATTGCTTATCTTAAAAAAAAAAAAAAAAGTAAGTATTACTTCAAACCCAGGGCCAACTTCATAAACCTGCAACCTGGACACTAACACAGAAGGGCCCAATACTTGGTTTAGCGCTCTGCTGTCACTAACTTGAAATTCTTAATCATTTTATCTTTGCGTTTGTGCTTTGTAAGTGAAGTGCAATGTGACAGTTGGAGCCTGCACGTGGGCAGAGGAGATATGATATGTACAGTGTATGTGCCTGCGTGAATTCCTTGTTTGGTCCACAAGCACATAACGTTCAGGATGCCCCAGGAGCACAGAATTCCAGTGGACCCACCATGAATGGGAGTTCAGTGAGATTCAAAGCAAGAATAAGGTAAGTGTGTTAGGTCTATAACTGGATAAATGGATATTTTTCCTTTCAGAAAGGAAAGGTATTCTTTCCTTTCTGAACCAGAACTGGTTTGAAATTAAAAAAAAAACAAAAAACAAAAAACAAAAAACAGATGTTCTTGTCACAAGAAAAAAAAAACTGTAATTACGTATGGTGAAGGATGTTACCTAGACTTATTGTGGTGATCATTTCACAATATATACAAATATAGAATCATATGTTATACATCTGAAACTAATATAGTGTTATATGTCAATTACACCTCAATTAAAGAAAAGAAGGCAGGGCATACAAAAAACAGGAACAACCAAGGAACCCTATCATATCTTTCCTTGCTTGGATGTCACTTTCCTGTGTTAGGCAACCACTTGTGCTGAAAATTATAAGGCTAAGGAAAGGGAAAGATAGAGCAGCTCATAATTCCTCTTCTTTCAGCCCTTCCTTACTCAACAGTAAACCAAATATGGAGAGTGTTGGTAGAATGTACACATCTCAAGAAGTGAAATAACAACACTTGAACTAGTTTTGCACAGCATTCTACTATTCTGATAAGAACAAAAACAGTAAACTAAAAGATAATACAACAAAATCCATAGGCAATACAAGTTGTGTAATTTTGGTGGTTCCGCATATGAGTTAAATATTCTCTTGTTTTAGAGAGAGAGAGAGAGAGAGAGAAGAAGAAGAAGTGGGGGAGAGGGAATGGGGGAGGAGAGAGAGAGAGAGAGAGAGAGAGAGAGAGAGAGAGAGAGAGAATCTCAGAAAGTCTCCATACTCAGCACAGAGCCTGACGCAGGCCTCAACCCCACAAGCCTGGAATCATAACCTCAGCTGAAATCAAGAGTCAGACGCTCAACCAACTGAGCCACCCAGGCACCCCAAGATTTAAACATTCTTATGTTTGCACTTAAAATTGGCACACATAAATATGAAGATAAATGGTACATTTATGCTAGTAATTAATAAATATTTTTAGCCACAGTGACATTCTATAGCAAAGAAAAGAATACCATGACCAAGTCAGGAAGAGACCATGGAAAAAAAGGAGAAAGCTTTATATTTTAGTGCCTTTTTGAATAAAGGACTCCCAATTTCATTTTACACTCAGTCCCACAAATTGTGTAGCCATCCCTGCACTTAGCATTTGTGATTGTGAAATCACAAATTGTGATCATGTATTTAATACATACTCCTTACCCATTAGAAGTTGGCGACTAAAGTTGTAATCATCCCTGAAGTTTTATGCTGTTAAAAGTGTAAACAAGATGCAGTAGAGGGTTCAGGTTAAGAATGTATGCTCTAGGGGCTCCTGGGTGGCTCAGTTGGTTAAACGTCTGATGACTTCAGCTCACGAGTTTGAGCCCCGTGTCGGGCTCTGTGCTGATGACTCAGAGCCTGGAGCCTGCTTTGGATTCTGTTTCTCCCTCTCTCTCTGCCCCTCCCTTGCTTGTACTTTGCCTCTTGTCTCTCAAAAATAAATAATCATTAAAAAAAATTTTTTTAAGAATGTATGCTCTAAATATTGTCATAACTTTGGTGACAGACGGTAACATCGACTTATTGTGAGGATCATTTCATAATGTATAAGAATATCGAATCACTACAATGTACACCTGAAACTAATAAGATGTTGCATGTCATTAACAAATAATTACAATAAAAATAATTCACGCTCTAGAGTTACACTGCTTGTGTATAGGTTAAAAATCATGTTCTACTTTTAGCTGTGCGATCTTGGGCAAGTCACTTAACTATTCTGGGCCTCAGAAAATGACAGTGCAGACATCACAGGGTTGTTGTACAGAATCAGTGGGTCAGTGAGCATAGAATAATGCTTATTGAACATGTAAGTGCTCATTAAAATTTTGCAACTATTTTGTTGCTGTTGCTGTTGCTCCTGCTGTTGGGATACAGAGGAGGGAGAAATGAATTCAGTCTTGCGGAAATTAAGGGAAGCTTTACAGAAGACATATTTGAGCTTTCCTTTATGAACTTTACATTCATAAGTAAGACGAATAGAAATGAAAGGTCAGCCACATAAACAACTTGAAAGGGCCTACACTACTTACTGACTTTGATGGCCACACCACATTAATCAGAGTCATCTCCGAACTTTCAAACAACTTTTGTAGAACTGTTTAGGCTAGCATGCTATTCTTTTTATGTGTTGATTTATGCTCTTAGGAAGACCATTATATAAAAAAATAAAACTCTTTAAAAACACATAGTTGTCAGAAACAATCCAAGATTCCCTCACTGGAAGACTGCATAAGAGAACCTCTTAGCAGAATAAAATTGCTCCTAATGTACAGGCGTACACGGGAATCAATCAGCCCTTCCCGCAGCTCGTCTGTTCATTTTATACAGTTGCCCAGTTTGACAAGAAATCCAGAGAAGGGCTGAGGAGTGTTGTCAGCATAAAGATGGGAGAGAAGTGATGTACTAGGCTAATAAAAGGACTCACAAAGGTCCCCGAAGTCATAAATCCTTCTTGCGGCTTTTAAAATCTGTTTCCTTTGTAGGATTTCGATGATGGAGCTTTGACAGAGTGCCCTTTCTATCCTCTCCCCTGCATGTCGAACCGAGCTAAGTGCGTGGAGAGAAGACAAAATGCAATATAACTTCCTACCTTAACTCTTCTGCTCTTCTTCTATGAGGGTATGTTGCAGCCTTGCTGATGGAGACCAGAGCAGTGTTGCCCGGCTACACTGCCCTCCCCGTAAACTCATGACCGCTCCCTTCCCACACGCACTTAGAGAATGACCTGATTCTCTTATGCATCAGTAAACCCTGACACTAATCCATAGCGCTTTCCTTAAGTGGGTAGGTTTCTTTTTGGTTTTAAGTCAGATTCTTCAGGTGGATCAGGCATGGAAACATTGCAAATCATGCATTGGGTTTTGACTTACCCCAACATATGAGCAGTGTCCAGGGATTCCACAAACAGGTCATCTTTGAACACGAACAATGACCACAGTGTTGGAGGAGGTCCTTGAAGGGGACGTGATCTCTGGCTGACCTGAGAGCTGGACCTGATAAGTTAGAGGCTCCCCACCCCTTCCCTGTCTTTGGAATGTTTGTTCCGCGCACCATTCCCAGAGCCTGAGCAGGTTCAAGGATGCAACCTTGAGAGTAAGATGTTGCTGAGTCCACCTGAGCCACTTATGTGACTGAGCCTCATTAAGGTCTCCATGTAAAGTTAAGATTCTGAAAGTTGGGTGTGGAGATTTACTTGTCTTGCAGCCACTGGACACAAGGCTTCTGTGTAAATTCCCTTGTTTATTATTAAAACTGCCACTTAGCAATCAGGAATGGTCTGCCTCTTTGATCTCTCCTTGCATTCCAGGTCTGGGTCCAGTTTGATTTCCCTCTGGGGAACTCCTGAGATTGCCAACAAACACACAGCTTCCATGTTTCTACATTTGGGATAACCCGCTTTCCTGCACTTGGAAAATACAACCCATGTTTATATTAATTAAGGTAAAATGCAATTAGGAAAATAACTTGGTAAATGTCATTATAAAAATGTACCATCTAAAAGAAAATACTAACGTATTTTTTTAAGTTTATTTATTTATTTTGAGAGAGAGAGAGAGAACACAAGTGGGGGAGGGACAGAGAGAGACTCCCAAGCAGGCTCTGCACTGTCACTGCAGAGCCTAATGCGGGGCTTGAACTCACAAACTGTAAGATCGTGACCTGAGCCAAAGTCAGATGCTTAACAAGCTGAGCCAACCAGGTGCCCCGCTAATGTATTTTTATGGGTGGCATTATTATTTACTCATCCATTAGTTTTCCTTATACAGAATAAGTATTTCAAAATTGCTGATGATATATAGGAACATAAATGTGCTCCACACAATGAAGATATTTAAACCAAAACCAAAACAAAAACAAAAACAAAAACTACCTTTAAAAAATAAATCTACAGGGCACCTGGGTGGCTCAGTCAGTTGAGCATTCAATTTGGGCTCAGGTCATGATCTCAAGGTTTGTGAACTTGAGCCCCACATTGGGCTCACTGCTGTCAGCATAGAACCTGTTTCAGATTCTCTGTCTCCCTCTCTCTGCTCCTCCCCTGCTTGCTCTCTGTCTCTCAAAAATAAACAAAGCATTTTTAAAATGTTTAAATAAATGAATCTAGGGGCACCTGGGTGGCTCAGTCAGTTGAACGACCAACTCTTGATTTCGTCTCAGGTCATGATCCCAGGGTCCTGAGATCGAGTCCCACATCAGGCTCCACACTAAGTGTGGAGCTTTCTTGAGATTCTCTCTCTCTCTCTCTCTCTCTCTCTCTCTCTCTCTCTCTCTCTCTCCCTCCCCCTTTCCCCCACTCCCTCTCTCTCTAAAAAAATAAAATAATAAATAAATAATAAATAAATAAATGTTTTCCCTTCAACTAACTATTACAAGCAGTATATTTATTCCAATTCTGCCGTCAGCACCCTGAATGTGAGGGTGTGTTTCACTGTGTCTCACTTTCCTCTATCAAGAGACAGGTCCCATCAGGGTGGTCCTAGAGAGAAGGCACGGAACAGAACCATAGCTCAACCAAATCTAGTGAGAGCCAAGACACGAACCTTCTGTACCTGAGAGGAACATTCCTTCAGCAACTGTGAGTCAGTGCAGCATTCAGAGCCATAGGATAAATCCAGTCCCACCACCTTATAGCCATTTCTCAACCTTTATTTTCCTGCTGTGGCTTAAACCTACATGTCATTCACTACATGGCAGTCATCGGTACCAAATGAGTTGGGTCCATTTTTAACAAGTTAACTTTGCTCCGAGAGGACAAGAATTACTGCCACTGAGTCTTGGGGATGACGGGCGCACTGGATGATGTGTAGCCCTGTACCTTGGGGTTGGGCAGGATAATTGCTCCTGGCGTCAGGCTGGACAGAGAGAGTTTTCACCTGGAGCTACTGAGAGCATCTCAGACAAAAGAAAAAAAAAATCAAGATTCTGGTCAAGAAGAAAAGTGAGGGTTGCAGCTAAGACTGTGGAGCTAATTGTTGTGCCTGAATTACAAGATGAGTAAGAAGAGACCCAAGATAAGGAGCCTAAGACTTAAGACAATAAAATGGTGAGAGAATATTTGAAGCATACTTTTTATATGGAGCCACAGAATCCCGAAGATATTCAAACGAATGTTCCTGAGGCTCTGAAGGCAATTCCAACATAGCAATTCCAAAAATGTTTTCATCAGTGACAAAGTGACATGGAGGTAAGTATATAAACATCCCTAGATGCCTACTTTGGAGAAAAAAGCACCTATTTGGGTGTGTGGATTCTGGCATATTTGTTAAACATCACACATATTACTTGAGAGTGACTCTTTAAATATGCAATATGTTCAGATGCAGGAAAAAAACCAACCTGGAACACTGGTGTGTTTTATTTCTTTATTGCTAGAGGTCCTATCTTTTTCTTTGTTGTTTTTTTCAAAACACAGCCTTCTTATTTGAAAATATTTATGTGTGTATGAGAGGATAGGAGATTTTTGTACATTGTTCTTTGAAACTTTTTTCCCCTACATTACTGCATTCTCACACATCTTTTTCCATGGGGCAGAATGACTCTGTTTTTCTTTATAACTATCAGTTCACAAATCCACAGGGACTCTACATGGCACGGCTTATGATAACTTTCCAGTTCTGAAAGATTTGGGGGAAAACTATATTAACTTTATATCAGCAGATGAAGCAACCTAACTTTATTTGAAATCTTTATCAGTCTGACCCCATAAGGAGACCTACCGTGGTTTACCAGGTGGCAGTAGGTCTGGTGACATATCTGATGACGGTGAGTCAAGTTACAGTCTAGATTTCACCATTTCTCTTTGAGATTTGGACTAAGTCTCTTGGCCTTCTGAAATTTCAGTTTCTTTTTCCAGTGCTTCCCACCCACTTCACAAAGACGTGATGAATATTAACTTCAAAGGGCTTTGAGCACTCCTGAAGAAAGACATGCCCCCAAATCCAAGGCATTAGGTAATCTGAAAGGCTCCACTTCATGATTATCATATACATAATCAGGAGGATTTTACCAAGAGAGCAGTTACTTTATGCTAAATCCAGCTAGATTATAATAGTAATAATAAAATGCGCAGAAAAGGCAGAAACTACCGTATGTCCTAAAGGTGCATGCAAGATAGCACTTCAACTGGGGTGTGAATAAAAGTAAATCAATAAGCAAACCGTAGGAGGCACTTTACACTGTTGATGTGCCTGATTTTTGGTTATTGTCATCCCCATTTGATTGAGGACACAGGATTAGTGCAGAGAACAAAAATCTGACAAAATGCTCAACACTATTGGTCACCAGAGCAACGCAAATTAAACCCCAATGAATTAAGTACACACCCAGTTGAATGGATAAAAGTAAAAAGATCACTGTTACCAAAGACTGGTGGAGAGGTAAAGCAATCAGAACACAAATAAGTTGCTGGTGGGAATGTTTAATGGTACAACTGCTCTGGAAATGGGGGTGGGGTTTCTTATAAAATTAAATCTAACCTATACAATGACCCCACAATTCCACTTCTAAGTATTTACTCAATAAAAATGAAAATGTATGTCCACAAAAAGACTTGCTGTACAAGAAAGTTCATAGCAAATTTATTCATAAAAGTTTACACTGGAGGGGCGTCTGGGTGGCTCAGTCGGTTAAGCATTCGACTTCGCTCAGGTCACGATCTCACAGTTCATGGGTTTGAGCCCCGGGTCAGGATCTGTGCTGACAGCTCAGAGCCCAGAGACTGCTTCAGATTCTGTGTCTCCCTCTCTGTGTCCCTCCTGGGCCTGTACTCTGTCTCTCTCTCGCTCTCTCTCAAAAATGAATAAACATTAAAAAAATATTTTTTTAAGTTTACACTGGAAATAACCCAAATGTCCATCCACAGGTGAATAAATTGTGGTACAGTCATACAATTGAATACTATTGCTCAATAGAAAGGAGGAAACTCCTAATACAGCAACAATATGGATTTATCTCACAGACATTATCTTTTGTGAATGAAACCAGATAACAGAGCCTATCATCAGTTTGGCAATAACCATTCTGCTATTATATCCACAAAGATTGGTTCTCATTTCAATAGCATATTTATTGTCTCACCACACACACATATGCATGTACACGCACACACACAGTCGGTGGCATGCAAGAATATAAAGTCATTACATTAAGATTAAATACATAAAAATAATTTTAAAGTTTTGAGTGGTTTGTATATGTGGTACGTGTTTTATATGCATTGTATCATTTAATGGATATGTTACTATTATTATCCCCATTTTATAGACAAGGAAACTGAGGGTTAGCACAGGCAACTGCTATCACATGGCTGAAAATGAAGAGTTGGGACTCACACTTGTAGAGTCTATATGTGATGTCTCTCCCAATCAGATCAAATGGGGGCCCCCAAATGTGGGGGTAGGAGCCAGTAGCATGGCCTTGCAAAAAGAATTCACCTGAGGCAGAGCCAAGGCGATAGAAATGTATTGAATATACCACAAGGGAGCAGTAGGCAGGACAGCAGAGAGACTGTCTGCAAGGAGGCAGTGGGTGGGGACTGTCTTTAAAGAGAAAGGGTGAGGAGATGTGGGGATGTATGGAATGTTCCCTTTTTTGTTAACTGTGCCTGGTTGTAACTAACCTGATGGTTAGTGCCTATGAATATTCTGAAGTGGGTCGCCTGATGGATCAGTCTGTATTCAGCCATGGGGTCACCGTGGGCCTTTTGCCTTGATCAAGCTTCCATTGCTCAAGCCTGTTCTCTAAAATTAGCCTCTACAACACTCACATCCATCTCAGTCCAAAGACTGTAGGAAAAACAGTGCCCTCAGCTGGTCCTCAATGTTAAGTGCTACCCTTGTTTTTACAAAATACGAAACCTAATCTATCAGCACTTACTAACCTATGGTGATTTATCACATTGTGATAGAGAAGAAATGAATCACAGTGCATGGATTATTTACTACATTTCTACATTCATCAGAACCTAGTTGTCAAGAAGGAAGAGAAAGCCCTATCCAATCTGAAAACAAAGAACACAGGTCGCTTGCAAGGAAAGGTCTAGGCATAGACATGGCATAGGAGAGGGCATAGGAGAATTTACTGTGGCGGTCACATATATGAGCTGGATTCAGTTGGGTTTCAGATTTCACACACCTACTTTAGTTCTTCACTTTCTGCCTCCCCCAGAATCTCAGAGTTAAATCAGCTCGTCTTCATTTTCACACCGCACTGCCAAGTCAGATGATCTTTGTGCCCACATAACACACAAAGACTCAGACTTCAGTTCCTTTGGGAATTAAGGCAAGATGTAAGGAGAATTTAAATAGTCGCAACTCCATTCCCCCTACAACATACTTATGCACACATACATGCATACATGTATATTTAGGAGGACTTAATATCAGTCATTCTCCCATGTACTCTGATGCTGACCAAGGGGCTTCATGTGTCCCTCTGTTGACCCTAAGTCCTCAAATCTGGTGGCCTAGGGGCAATCACTGGCATCCCCTATGGGTGAAGTTCTCCTTGCCCCCATGTTTGAGGTCTTAGGAATGGGTTACCACTTTGATCACCTCTGCCCTGTTCTTCTCTTCCTGGTCCCCCTTCTTTGGGGATGAAAGTCTTGCCTCTTAGCCTCACAAAGTAGCTCAAGTCTGCTGTACCATAGAGATACCCCTAGTTAGCCATACTTTCTGCCTACCTGGCCATAAATCCCACAAACCAGATTATCTCCCAGGGATCTCTATGTATGGTAAGACACTCCCTTTTTGAGAGCAGTGGTGTTCTCATAATGTTTAAAAATGGATTCTCCTGGTGGTGCCTGGGTGGCTCACTCAATGGAGCATGAAATTGTTGATTTCAGGGTTGTGGGTTCAAGCCCAAAGTTGGGTGTAGAGATTACTTAAAAATAAAATCTGGGACACCTGAGTAGCTCAGTCGGTTAAGCATCCAACTCTTAATCTCGACTTAGGTCATGATCTCACAGTTCATGAGATTGAGTCGCACATCGGGCTCTGTGCTGACAGCATAGAGCCTGCTTGGGATCTCTCTCCCTCTGTCTCCACCCCTCCCCTGCTTGTGCTCTCGGTCTCAAAATAAATAAACTTTTAAATAAATAAATAAATAAATAATCTTAAAAAATAAACAGATTTTAAGAATTTAAAAATAAACATAGATTCTCCTGGAGAAAAAAAACACAACCTGATTTACAACGTTCATCAATTTCTGTGGTATAGATAATTCCACCACAACCAAACTCACACTACCAACATGACATCATTTATCATGAAGTTGGGAACAGATGAGCAGTGGTACTCATTATATAGTATTTCTGCTCTACAGACACAATGGAATAAAGAACCTCAAAAGCATCAGTGATAGTAAAATGTAACTGAACTGGGAAGTAAGATGTTTGAGAGTTTATTACCTTCATTTATAATATACTATATTTGTAAAGTCATGTAATTTAATTTTTTACAATGGCTCTGTTTAATGAAATTCCTCCAAATCGAACAGTTGACTCTCACGAGTAAGTGCAAGCTGGCTCCAACACACCACTGCTTGAGGACACAGCTCACCTTGTTATTTGTTACTTTAAGCTTTACTTTAAGGCACACGTAGGCATTCAATAAATCTATTACCATCAATGAATGAACAAATGAATAAATAAAGCACTTCTGACTAGGGCAATAAAAAGAAGTTGTATTAATAAACATTCCACATGAATAAATACTATAATTTAACATTTGTTCATTCCATCAATATTCAGTGAGTACCTACCAGGTGCAATGCACTGTTCTAGGAGCTGAGGTACAAGATTGAACTGGACAGACAGGTGCCTGCCCTCAAGAAACATAAATCCAGGGGCACCTGGGGGCTCAGTCGGTTAAGCATCCAACTTCAGCTCAGGTTTGATCTTGCAGTTGTGAGTTCGAGCCCGCATCAGGCTCTGTGCTGACAGCTCAGAGCCTGGAGCCTGCTTCAGATTCTGTGTCTCCCTCTTCCTCTGCCCCTCCCCACTCCCACTCTGTCTCTCAAAAATAAATAAATGAAAAAAAAATGTTTTTAATTATATTAAAAAAGGAAGCATAAATCCAGTGGGATAGTAATAAGTATTTTAGCAGGTTTCCCATTTCTCTTCCTACCACAATCCCTCCCCACCCCACAATCAGAAGCTCTACTTCACTCAGATGGCAGCTCTTTTGCATTTCAGTCTTTGTTGGTACCCTTCTTTCTCCTCCACAACACCCACCCCACCCTACCTGACTCCACCAGATTAAACTATGACCTCTTACCTCTTGTGTCTTTATTTTTCTCTTTCCAAACTTCCCAAGATGCATTTCCTTTATTACCACAACTCTCTTTAGGAAAGGAAACTTACAATTATTGAACATATTTTGTATATTAGGCATTTATATACCTATTTCATTTACTTCTCATTATAGCTCAGATGATGTAATATTATCCCCATTCTTAGATGAGAAAACTGAGTTGTTGTTTTTTTTAATCAGTAAAGGTAGGATTTGAGGCCAGACCTGATTATCTGCCAAGTTCATGTTCTTCATTTACAGATTTTGTCTTCACTCTCCTATAGCACTTCCCTTGATTCCTGCCCGTTAGATGTTCCTACCATCTTATGTTAGTTTATCTTTGAGATTATAAGCTTTAAAAATATAAAACAGTATTGTTGCTGTATCACCGAGACTAATGGGAGTTTAATAAATTTGTTGACAGATTTTATTTAAGTTTGTTTTATTTGTTGCTGTTATAAAAGTAATACCTGATCAGCGCACCTGGCTGGCTCAGTCAGTAGAGCATGTGACTCTTCATCCCCCAGTTGTGAGTTTGAGCCCCATGTGGGGTGTAGAGATTGCTTAAAAATAAAATCTTAAAAAAATAAAAAGTAATACATGATCAATGTTTTTTTTTTAATTTTTTTTTTTTAACGTTTATTTATTTTTGAGACAGAGAGAGACAGAGCATGAACGGGGGAGGGGCAGAGAGAGAGGGAGACACAGAATGGGAAGCAGGCTCCAGGCTCTGAGCCATCAGCCCAGAGCCCCACGCGGGGCTCAAACTCACGGACCGTGAGATCGTGACCTGAGCCGAAGTTGGACGCTTACCGACTGAGCCACCCAGGCGCCCCTACATGATCAATGTTTTAAAACAAAACTTAGACAACTGTAGGGAAGAAAATAAATCATACATGATCCTGCTACCCCAGGACATCCAATCATTGCTATTTTGTTATTCCCATGTTTTCTGTGTATAACCTTTGCAGATAAAATTGACATCATACTTTGTATAGCCTTTCATTTTTTTTACACTATTAAGAGTACAAACGGGGGCGCCTAGGTGGCTCAGTCAGTTAAGCGTCTGACTTCAGCTCAGGTCATGATCTCCCAGTTCACGAGTTTGAGCTCCGCATCAGGCTCTGGAGTGACAGCTCAGAGCCTGGAGCCTGCTTCGGATTCCGTGTCTCCCTCTTTCTCTGCTCTTCCCCTGCTCATGCTCTGTCTCTCTTTGTCTCTCAAAAATAAGTGAAAAGTTTAAAAAAAAAAAAAAAAAAAGTACCAAAATAATCACAGTACAAATATATGGATAATATATTTTCCTATATGCATGTAATTGAATACTCTACAGCTATGAAAATATATTATTGTTGCATGCAACATGGATAAAATACAAAATTATAAAATTGAATGACAAGGGGCACCTGGGTGGTGCAGTCGGTTAAGCGTCTGACTTCAGCCAGGTCACGATCTCGCGGTCCATGAGTTCGAGCCCCGCGTCAGGCTCTGGGCTGATGGCTCAGAGCCTGGAGCCTGTTTCCGATTCTGTGTCTCCCTCTCTCTCTGCCCCTCCCCCGTTCATGCTCTGTCTCTCTCTGTCCCAAAAATAAATAAAAAAAGTTGAAAAAAAAATGAAAAAAAAAATTGAATGACAAAAACCATACATTGCTATATATATACTGTATTAATGCATTTCAAGTTTAGCAAAACTAAGCTATACTATTAGAAGTCAAGATAGTGGTTGCATTTGTGGAAGAGGTGTTGTGTAGTGAACTATTGGAGGCATGAAGAGAGCTTTTGGAATATATCCTTTCGTATTTCTCAAATTTGATTTTTTTTATAGCAGACATCATTTTTCCATACCATTTAATATTCTTCTACAGCGATGATCTCTTGTATTTATTTAATCATTTTCCTATTACTATTCCTTAAGATTTCTTTTTATAAATAACGCTTGATGAACATTCTCATAGAGGTATTTGTACCATCCTTATTTCTTTAAATACCTGTATATTAATTTTGCAACTTTTTGACTTTGTGTGTTACCAAATTGGCTTCCTACAAAATTGTGCCAACTTACTTTTCTACTAGCACTAGATGGAGTGCCTAACTACCCATACACTTGGCCAATTTGGTATTTATTATGTTCATTGTTAACCATTATCAGGCTGATAGATAGAGGTAAGTCTTCTATTTGCTGTTTCTTGACTATTAGTGAGTTTAAACAACTTTTCATAAATTTAGCTATGTTTTGCAAAATACTTATATATGACTTTTGCCCACTTTTCTACTATTATGTATTTTTCTTACCTTACCTTTGGTAAGGTTTTTATATATTAAGTCTTTGAATTTTTCCCTTCTTGAGCTGTGAATGTTTTTTTCTAATTGTATTTACTTTTAAAAAAATTTATTTTTGGGGCGCCTGGGTGGCGCAGTCGGTTAAGCGGCCGATTTCAGCCAGGTCACGATCTCGCGGTCCGTGAGTTCGAGCCCCGCATCGGGCTCTGGGCTGATGGCTCAGAGCCTGGAGCCTGTTTCCGATTCTGTGTCTCCCTCTCTCTCTGCCCCTCCCCCGTTCATGCTCTGTCTCTCTCTGTCCAAAAAATAAATAAACGTTGAAAAAAAAAATATTTAAAAAAAAAATTTATTTTTAAGTAGTTATAGATTCACAAAATGTTGCAAAATATACTACAGAGATCCTGTGTGCCAAGGTTCCTGCACTGTTAACATCTTACATTAAATGTAGTATATTATCAAAACCAAGAAACTAAGGCACCTGAGTGGCTCAGTTGGATGAACGTCTGACTCTTAATTTTGTCTCAGGTCATGATCTCACGGTCCTGAGATCAAGCCCCAAGTTGGCCTCCACACTGGGCATGGAGCCTACTTAAGATTCTCTCTTCCTCTTCCTCTGCCCCTTCCCTGCTCATATGTATGCACTGCCCATACACACACTCTCTGTCTCTCTCTCTCTATCTCAAAACAAAACAAAAAAACACCAAGAAACTAACATTGATAAAAAGTGATTACATAGATTAGAGACCTATATGAATTTCTTCATTTATTTTTAAATGTACTCATGGAGATCTTTAACATAAATTTTAATGCATTTATTCTTATCTTTTTAAAGCCTTTACAGTTCTGGTTTCTGGTTTCCAATAGAAGAAGCTTGGACATCGCCCTCCATCTTAACAACAAGTAAGAAGCTGAAAAGAATGAAAAATCAACAACTCTTCTTGGATCTGTAAGAGAGAGGACGACCCAAGGCAAACCACTGCCGTTAAGAGTGGAGAGACAAACAGGCAAATACAAAGACTTGTGGTATAGAACAGAAACTCCCAAACAGGAACCATTGTGGGAACAAGTGCCAGGGTAGGAAAATATGAACTATCACTGATGAATCCTAAAGGTTCAGTGCAGACAAATCTGACTACAAGTTAAAAATTCCAAAGGGACTCAGTCATAGGGGAGCCCTAACAATATTGTGAGATTTACCCCCAGGAGCACAACCAGATTCCCACAGTAAATATGGGAGAAAAATCCCCTTGGGCTTCCATAGCGTAAGGGGGAAAGGAATTACATACTTTGAAATACCTCAGAGGATTCTCCTTTTAACAAAACCTACCCTCAGGAGAAATAGTTAACTGGATTCTAACCTAGTCAAGTATTAACAAAGCATAACTGACCTGAGGAAAGGAAATACCCAACTCCAGCCTGCCCTAGCCATCCTATCCCACCTAAGGAGGGAAAGCAAAACTTAGAAACACTTGTGAAGTTCACAGTACGGAGGCATAGTGTCACTAAAAGCCTGAGACCCAAAAGAAGTCCATTCCTAGGACTATGGAAATCTTTCCCTGCCCCCACACTTCACCTCTACATCACTACAGGCCTGTTTATGATAGTTCATCTTACCCAATATATTAGGTCTGGCTCTCAAGAGACAATAAGAAGCCATATCAAAAAGCAAAAAAAAACACAATTTGAAGGGACATATTAAGCATCAGAAGCTGACATAACAGAGATGTTGGAATTATTAGATAGGAAATTTAAAATAATTATGATTAAGAATAAGTAAATGAATAAATTAATTAAATAAATAAAACGATGATTAGTATATGCTAAGGGTGCTAACAGATAAAATAGACAACATGCAAGAATAGATGGGCAATGTAAGCAGAGGGATAGAAATTCCAAGGGGAAAAACAAAACAAAATAAAACGCTAGAGATAAAAAAAAAAAAAAAAAAAACCACAGAAAGGTAACAGAAATGATGGATGTCTTTGAGGGTCTTCTTCTGGACACAGCTGAAGAAATAACCTCTATGTATCTGAGTACTATTGATACATATTGATATATCCTTTAATATTCATGACATTTTGAGGAATAAAATGCTGAAAAACATATTAAACCAATAAAAAACCAACAACTTGATTTTAATGTTCAGTGTGTTGTGATGAAGAGACAAAAATCAAAGTATTTCTAAGCCACCTGTCACAACATGTAAAAATGGTAGAAGAAAAATTGGGCTACAATTAGAAATCTGAAACGTGCACTTTCCCAGAAAAGATAGTTACAAATGTGGATTTTTTTATTGTAATAGGGAGGTAACACTTGGGCACTGTGGTATTCCATGCTTTCCTTTCTATATGGGAGTGAAAAAATTACAAATTTGAATTAGAGGGAAATATTAAATCTACTAACCATCTGCAAAAGGATTGGGATAAGGGAAAAAAAAAAAGGTTACCCTATCTCCCATCTGTATCATGGGGCGGTAACCTGGGCTGCATAAGACTTGGGAATACATACATTTGTTTGCACACTGTCCACCCACCTTCACCGTCATAGCCACCCCCTACACCCAAGCACTATTATTTCTTGGCAGCCAAGTGATATGGCCCCCTAGCCAACCACCCCTTCTCCCGCCTGCCCCACTACAATTTATTCTCAGTCCAGGAAAAGTAATCATTTTAAAACCTGATTTGGGTCATGTCACTCCTCTGCTTGTTCTTGCAATGGCTTCCCATTGTCTTACCTACTCAGAATTAGGTAGAAAAGACCAGCACCCTTACCATGGCCTACAAGGCCCTCCGCCCACCTCTTCAATCTCCTCTCTCTCAAAACCCTTTTCTCATTTATCCTTTTGCTCCAGTCAACCCCTCCAGGTAGCCTTTGCTTGCTGTTCTTTCTGGAACACTTTTCCTGTGGATCTTCCCAGGCCACCTCCTTTTCATCATCCAGGTCTTTAGGTAATATACCTATAGTATCTTTGAAAACCAAAAAGCAAAGAGAACAAAGTCTGAGAAAAACAACAGACTATCCAAGGACTTGGAGACAACTGCACAAGGTGTAACATACTCATAATGAGAATACCTGAGGAGAAGAAAGACAGGAAGGAACAGAAGAAATATTTGAAACAATAATGACTGAAAATATCCTCAAATAATTATCAGACACCAAACCACATATCCAGGAAGCTCAGAAAATACCAGAACAGTACACCTAGGCATATCATTTTCAAACCAGAGAAAATCAAAGATAAAGAAAAAAATCCTGAAAGAAACCGGAAGGTGAAAAAATCTTACCTATAGAGGCACAAAGAATTACATCTTTCTTCATCTTGAGGTTACTAGTAGCCTTTCCATACCAGAAATTTGCTAATTCCCTATTGTTGGATTATTGCTGGGTTTCTTAGAAAAATATTAAATGGCCTTGAAAATTCTGGTGCCAACCATGTACATTTCCTTTTCTTCTTGTGGGAACATATCTAATATTGTCAAGGGTCACTGTGCTCTTACACTAAGAAATTTGCGTATTTGCACTGTGGTAAAATGAGTCACTTCAGCAAATCCTTTGACTAGAGCTTGTGCAGTTTATGAACTGTGTTCCTTTTTAAAAAAATATGTCTTCATAAGAAGTCATATGAGTGACAAACTCATATGTTTACCTCCTAAATAGGGCAATAGGAAGGTGTAAAAGAATTTTATCATTTTACCCCAGGAAAGTTTTACCCCAGTTTTACCCCAGGAAAGGTAGCCTGGTCACATCTGCGGATGTAGAACTGTGTCATCTTTCTATCTCTGCTGTCTTGCAGGCCATGGAGGAACAATGCCAGCTCTGAATGTCTGGATCCTTTGGACTTTTAAGTCTCTCACCTTGAGGCAGATGGCTAAAGGCAGTGCAGTTAAGTCTGGAGCATTATTTGGGCACTGAGTTGGATAGAGAATAAAGGGCACATGGAAACCTTTCATGAGCCTCTGTCTCTTGAAAGATGGAAGTCTCTGTCTCATTACAATTAAAAGAATCAAGGCTCAGTGTGGTTCATGCAGTGGAGTGATATCCAAAACCAGCAGAACCTAAAACGTGAGCATTTAGGATTTTTTTTTTTTTAATATTTACTTATTTTTGTGTGTGTGAGAGAGAGAGAGACAGAGCATGAGTGGGGGAGGGGCAGAGAGAGAGAGGCAGACACAGAATCCGAACCAGGCTCCAGGCTCTAAGCTGTCAGCACAGAGCCCGACACAGGGCTTGAACTTGTGAAGCACGAGATCATGATCTGAGCCGAAGTCGGACGCTTAACCGACTGAGCAACCCAGGTGCCCCTAGGTTTTTTTTGTAATCTTTTAATCATTATAAACAATACGACAATAAATATTAATATATGGTGTTTATATCTTTAACATTTGTTCAGTTATTTCCTTAGGATAAATCCCTAAAAGTGGAATTTCTAAGCCAAAGAAAATGCTCTTTTACAATCATTTGGCACACATTGCCAAAACACCCATTTGAAGGCTATACCAATTCATATTCCTACCAGTGGAACATAAGAATGCTCATTTCCTACATCTTTACCAACAGTGGGCATGGACATTCTTTGTAACTTTTGAAGAATTAAATGTCTAATATGAAACAGATCATGTTGCTCCTCTACTTTCAAATCTCCAGTTTCCCCATTGTCCATAGGAGTCAATTTCAAACTTTTAGGTAGCAGGACCTCTTCACGGTCTTAAAAATTATTAAGGGCCCTGGGTGGCTCAGTTGGTTAAGCATCCAACTTCGGCTCAGGTCATGATCTCACAGTTCATGGGTTCGAGCCCCATATTGGGCTCTGTGCTGACAGCTCAGAGCCTGGAGCCTGCTTTGGATTCTGTGTCTCCCTCTCTCTCTCTGTCCCTTCCCTGATCATGTTTTGTCTCTCTCTATATCAAAAATAAACATTAAAATTTTTTTTAAAATAAAAAAAAATAATAAAAAAATTATTAAGGGCCCCAGAGGATTTATTTACATGGGTTATATATATTAATATTTGCTATGTTATAAATTAATATATTATTATACTTAAAGTTAATATAAACAAAAATTCGAATTTTTTATTTAAGTCATTAAAAATAAACCCATTATGTGTTAACATAAATAATATGTTTATGAGATAACTATTTTTAAAAAATCCACTAGTGAGACATATGGTATTGCTTTACATTTTTACAGATCTTTTAATTACTGGCTTGAAAGATATTCTATTATAGTAGAAGCAGAAGTCTCATATCTGTTTCGGCATTCAATTGGTTGCAATATTGCACATCATGTAGCCTTTGGAAAACTCTCCTGTACACTCATGAGAAAATGAAAATGATACAAGTAAACAATGTCTTAGTATTATTGTGAACGTATTTTTGGCTTCATGGACCCCCTGAAAGGTTCTTAGAGACCCTAGACAGTACTTAGAGAACCATAAAGTCCAAAGGATCAACTCTAACTCTTTAGCATGCCCCAAGTCCTTTCCTCACTCAACCCTAAACTTTCCTCGATTATTCTCTCTGTCACACTCATTCTTACCACGATACAGAATTCTGACTCTTTCCCAAACACATGAAGCATTTTCAGTTCTATACGCTTTCGTAAATACTGTTCTCTCTTCTAGGAATGCCTGTCCCTGGTAGTTATGTTGAGATTCGAGGGAACCCAATAAATTATAACCCTCCCCAAGCTCTTAATAAACTAAGAAATAAAAGAGAAAATCAAGCAGAGAGAGGACCAAGTATCACTTTTATTACCAATAGGGCTGATTGCAAAGAAAACAGCTAGCTTACTATATGACAGCAATGAGCTTCTTGATATCTACCCCCAGAACTTTACAGATACACCTACCCAGATGCAGACAGGGCTGAGCAAAACTTCAAGCCTCCAATAGTCCCCCTGCTCCATTATTACATTTTGAGAAAGGAGAAAAGGCTCACTCCTAAGAGGAGAAAGGAGAAAGGTGTGAGCTACAAGCAACCTGCAGTTCCTTATCTCAGAGCCAACAAGTAGCTACATCACTCTGTCTTAACTGAAGGAAGATGACTGAGGGAGAAACTAGGGGGAGTGATGTGGCTTTCTTTCTGTGAAAGAAAATAGTGGGGAAGAAACTTGCCCCACTCCACTTCCGCACACACACCCCACAAACAAGCTCTATCTACAAAACCCCTTCTCACACTCAAACGTTACCAACTGGGTGACACTTTACCTTCCTGACATATTTTCCTATCTGCTTACATAACATTTTGTGCACATAAATAAATTCAACAAGTGGTATTAAGACTATTACACGCAAGGCACAAAGAATACAAATACAAGTAAGGTACTATTTCTGCCTTCAAGAACGTTGGGGAAATGATACCCATGACAGCATCTCTCATGTAGCTCTCAGATTCTTATCCCCTGCATTTATTCTGTCAGTATATTCGGAAGTACCAAGTACCCAGGCACCCTTTCTCTATGAAATAATTCACACGTGTCATCGCACCATCTGAAATCTGTCTCCATCATTTGACCCTGACAAATCTGTACTCAACTTTCATGATGCCCCTGAAATCTTTCCAAACTACTCTCGCTTCTTCTCAAGTTCTAGCCAGACCAGTGTCACCAGTAATTACCCCTCAAACCTAACAATCCATTTTTTTTTATCCTTCCCATTTCCATGGTAATTCTATACTTGGGTGGATGCCTTCGTGTGTTTGTGTGTTTTGTATTTATAGCTATAATGGCAGAAATGTGCAGTAGCACAGCTCATTATATAAGGATTTGGAAAGAACATGGGTCAAATCCCAGATCCTAAGACCCAGCAATAAATATAATAAAAGCCTGATATAATATGTTTAACCTATAAGGAGGGCACCATTTCTGTCCCTGAGCAGCTCATTAAAGAGATTCCAGTACTTTGCTGTTTCTCCCCATCGCCATGACAGCCTGCAGACTCCTTGGGAGCATGATCATCGGCAGGATGGTTAGATTAAATGACTCTTGGGGGGTCTGTTTCACCCCCTGAAATCCTATAATTCTGGTGAGTTTCCTCTTCTTGGAAGTATGGCACAAAAATGTCATTTTACCAAAGTTCCCAGCACGCAGTCTGTCACAGTAGTTAAAAGTAGAGATGCTGAAACCATAAGTAACTGGCTTCAAATCCCAGCTATATGTGCGACTTTAAAACAAACCAGTTCTCTATGTTTCCATCAAATCATCTGTAAAATGATAATCATAATCATACCTGCCTCATAGGCATGCTGTGATCATTAAATAGTTAATATATATAAAGCCCTCGGAACAGTGCCTACAGCTCACTAAGTGTACAATTAACTATCAATTACTCGTAAGTATGAGCAGATATGTGTTTGGAGAATTCTACTATTCCATGAATTCCCAGTAACTTAAAATATACATTTAATGGGCACTCAGGAAATTCTGTAGACTGATCTTGGGGCTGAATTTTATAGTGTTAACCAAATTCTTTTAAATACCCTGTCTCACTAAAATTAAAAAAGAAAAAGTTCAAATTAGAAAGGCAGTTTGTCTTTTCTGAAAACTGATTCCCAGCATATAGACCAGGTATATATATGCTCAATCTACCAATGAAATCCTATTATAAGACCATGTTTGCATAATTCTATTATATTCGAAAATATTCATATCCATTTTTAGAGCTTCAATCAAGCATTTACACAATATCTGTAATATCTCTTCTTTGCAAATCTTGCTGTAGGTGTGTCAAATGTTCTAATCATACCACCAGGTACAGACACTGACTGCAGTTTAAAAGATATAATCAAAGAACATATTAAATAGTTCCATAAAGCTTAAAAAGTGAAGCTAACTGTCAACCATGGAATGGCTTAAAAAGTGGGTAAATTTGGCACATGTGCTCTTAAGTCATTTTAAAAGCATTAAAACATATTTCAAAGATTTCAAACACACAATTATTTTTCTGCCACTCGAAACATGAAATAAACATCGCTTTAAAAAGATATGTGTTTTTTTACCTATCAAAACAAACAACTTAATGAATAAAAATTGTTTTCCCAAACCATTTCTCATACATTTGCAACTCATCCAGTAAATCCCAGGTCTGAAATTACAGAATGGCAAAATGTATCACTGTCCGTCCAAATTAAAATGCAAGAAACTCAAGGTGTGGTTATTCTGTGAAAAACTACTCTAAAAACATGTATCATGCATTTACTTTGGAACTGCATTCACTAGCAAAACTGCACTTTTGCCTGCGTGGATGGCATTATTTTATGCTTATTTTGGGGATCGGTGTTATTTTAAATCATATCTTCCCTGTATTTATCCAAAGTGATAATTATCTTTTAAATTAACAAATAACTCTGGATCACCTACTCTTAATAAGGTATTTAGCTGGATAGCGTAAGGGGAGTTCAGCTGGTTACAATAAGCTTACCCTTCAGGGTCCCCACTTAGGGAGGTCAGAAAGGTAATGCAAATAAATAAATCAAGTACAAGACTATCTGCTCTGTCCCTGTCCCTTTACAAGTTCCAGGCCTAGTGTGTAATCATGATGAAGGCTTAGACCTCTGTCCTAGACAACTCCTGTTTGAGTTGTTTGCCGTTGCCTCCAACTTCTTATTCTGCAATCTCTTAGTTTAAAATCTGTTTCCCTATACCTACCCCAGGCTGGTGCATTTGGTAAAAGACATACTTAACGCCTCTTTGTTGACTTGGATTTTTCTCCACTCTTGAGTCCCAGACTTGCAAAGCTCCAGGTAAGAGATGTGCTGCTCGTTCTGCATTGTAGGACTGACATTACTTAGCCTAGACCTCTCCCCATCCCTTCCTTCCCCCTCTCCTTACAATCTGCCTGGCATAGAAGGGAACTCAGAAAAAAATACTAGACAATAATTTTATTATAAAAACGACATACAGAATGATAGAAACCAGGCATTACGGTAAGTCACCAGCTTGAGAAATGGCTGCTCATGTGGCATCTTTTTTGATGCTGCTTAGTGATGGCTTCAGTGATGCCCCATAGGAAGAACTAGAGCAGAAGTATGTTTATACTTATAAAAAAGATTAGGGGCGCCTGGGTGGCTCAGTCGGTTAAGCGTCCGACTTCAGCCAGGTCACGATCTCGCGGTCCGTGAGTTCGAGCCCCGCGTCAGGCTCTGGGCTGATGGCTCAGAGCCTGGAGCCTGTTTCTGATTCTGTGTCTCCCTCTCTCTCTGCCCCTCCCCCATTCATGCTCTGTCTCTCTCTGTCCCAAAAAGTAAATAAACG
Organism: Puma concolor; assembly: GCF_028749965.1. NCBI lineage: Eukaryota > Metazoa > Chordata > Mammalia > Carnivora > Felidae > Puma > Puma concolor. The sequence goes on from NC_141673.1 coordinate 93,507,011, forward strand.
TTGAAAAAAAAAATTTTTTTTTAAAAAAAAGATTAGATTTTTATTACCAAAATAGGATATGTTTAAATGTGTGATTTTCTACCTTTTTTTAATAGTGTCATGATGATGGTAGAGAGAAGAACTGGATCTTTTTTAACAGTTTTCTACATGCCAGACACTTTCCAAGTTCAGTTTCATCTATTATCTCCTTCCATATTCCAACTGGAAAGATGTTTTATCTGAGAGCGAATACTAAACAAATGCTAGCTGCCGCAGGCACTATAGCTTCAACCCCCCATTTGTTGGCACTGTCCGGTTTAAAATTATTATTGCTTTTGCTAATAATTTCAAAGTGACTCAGAATTTAATTCACCCCAATGAATAAAGAAGATATGAGATTTATATATATATGATATGATATATATGTATATATAACGAAATATTACTCAGCAATCAAAGAATGAAATCTTGCCATTTGCAACAACATGGATGGAACTATATAGTGAAATATACCAACTATATAGTGAAATATACCAAGTGAAATCAGTCAGAGAAACAAATATGCGATTTCACTCATATGTGGAACTTAAGAAACCCAACAAATGAACATAGGGCAAGGAAAGAACTAAGATGAAAACACAGAGGGAAGCAAACCATGGAGACTCTAAAATACAGAGAACAGGGAGGAGCCAAGATGGCAGAACAGCATGGAAGTTTTTTGTGTGTCTCGCGTCCATGAAATACAGCCAGACCAACACTAAACCATCCTGCACACCTAGAAAACTGATCTGAGGATGAACACAACAATCTGCACAACCTGAACCACAGAATTCAGCAGGTATGCGGCGCAGAGAGGTGAACTTGGGGAGCGAGAAGGCGCGGGAAGGGAGGTGCTTTTGCGAGCAGAGAGAGGACGGAGACTGGGAGTGGGGGGGCAGAATACGGGGAAAGCACCCCTCCCCAAAAGCAGCTGGAGAGAAAGTGGAAAATTGGAAACAGCCATAGGGACTAAACTAAAACGGGAAAAAGGAGAAATTTTAAATTCCATTAAGACCGTAAACAAGAGGAGTGCAAAGTCTGCAACTCCGCAGCTCCATACCTGGCGGTGCTCTGGTAGGAAGGGCCAATCCCCAGGAACAGAGTGGGGTCCGGGAGGTTCTCAGGCCACACGCGGAAAAGCGGTTCCACTGCTGGAAGGATGTTTGGTAGACTGTTGAAGCCACCTGGTCCCAGCAGACCCCAGAGAACGGCCACGTTCACTGGTGCTGAAACAAGGGCGTTAAGGGTGAAGCCTGGTGCCAGATGTGTGTGGTGATTTTCCATAATCCCTGAAACGCTCTGCTACACTGTTTCGCAAACTTTTTCTCAGGCAGGCTGGCACCTGACCGCAGTCTCAGGGCACTGGCAGCAGCAGAATCCAGCAAGTGTTCCTGGGTGCAGCCGACATCCGGCCATTGTTCATCCATTGCTCGGTGAGAGCCTCCCGCAGAGGGGCGGAACGTGTGAAAGCCGCAGTCCTTTGAAAGGGGCCAGAGAAAACAGCCGCATGTGACACAGAACTCGGGAAAGAGGTACTGCCTGGGGCCAGGTCACAGTGAAAAAGCAGGGAGTGGACGAGAGCTGAAGACAGAGTACGGGTGCTTGATTGCTGATCTGGGAGAACAGACTGGGTCTGTTTTCACCGCTGGCATCATTTTCACCACTCCCGCGCATGCTCCCGCGCATGCTCCCGCGCATGCTCCCGCGCATGCTCCCGCGCATGCTCCCGCGCATGCTCCCGCGCATGCGCACCTACACGCACCTCAACACTCCAGCCCAGTAGACTAGCAGCACCATCTAGTGGAGAATGGAGCTGTTACACTGAGCCCCGCCCAAATGAGCCAACCTAGCTCTTCAAGAACACAAGTCTCACCACCTAATTAGTTTATGGACTATAAAGCACTACATAGTCTGACTTCTAGGGGAAAACGAAGTAATTTCAGTCCTATTTCAATCTGTTAGCAGGTGCATCTATTCAATTTTCTTTCCTTTTTTTTCTCTTCTATACTTCTTTTTCTTGAACACAGAGAGAGAAAAAATTCATTTTTATTTTTAATTTTTATTAAAATTTTTTTTCTTTAATTTTTTTTACTATATTTTTTAATGTTATGTAAATTTTTTCAAATTCTATTTTACTTCCGTCATTTTATTTTAGTCTACTACAGTGTATTCACTTTTCAAATTTTCAAACAATTTCTTTTTTTTCTCTTTTTTGTTTCTTTTCTTTTTCTTGAGCACAGAAAGAGAAAAAATTCATTTTTATTTTTAATTTTTATTAAAAATATTTTTAATTTTTTCTACTATATTCTTTACTTTTGTGTAAATTTTTTCAAATTCTATTTTACTCCCATCATCTCATTTTAGTCTACTTCAGTGTATTCATTTTTTAAAATACTCAAACAATTTCCTCCCCTCCCCCCTTTTTTTCTCTAATCTGTCAAACCACTTTCAACACCCAGACCAAAACACACCTAGGATCTAGCATCATTTATTCGATTTGTGTGTGTGTGTGTGTTTAATTTTTTAACTTTAATATTTTTTCATTTTAGTATTTTTAATTTTAATTTTTCTACCTCATTAATTCCTTTTCTCCCTTCAAAATGACAAAACGAAGGAATTCACTCCAAAAAGAAAGCATGAAGAAATGACAAGCAGGGATTTAACACAGGTACAAGCAAGATGTCTGAACCAGAATTTTGAATCACGATAATAAGAATACTAGCTGGAGTTGAAAATAGATTAGAATCCCTTTCTGCAGAGATAAAAGAAGTAAAAAATAGTAAGAATGAAATTTAAAATGCTATAACTGAGCTGCAATCACAGATGGATGCAGCGGCGCCAAGGATGGATGAGGCAGAACAGCAAATCAGCGATACAGAGGACAAACTTATAGAGAATAATGAAGCAGAAAAAAACAGGGAGATTAAGGCAAAAGAGCACAATTTAAGAATTACAGAAATCAGTGACTCATTAAAAAGGAACAACATCAGAATCATAGGGGTCCCAGAAGACGAAGAGAGAGAAACAGGGGTAGAAGGGTTATGTGAGCAAATCATAGCAGAAAACTTTCCTAACCTGGGGAAAGACACAGACATCAAAATCCAGGAAGCACAGAGGACCCCCATTAGATTCAACAAAAACCGACCATCAACAAGGCATATCATAGTCAAATTCACAAAATACTCAGGCAAGAAGAGAATCATGAAAGCAGCAAGGGAAAAAGAGTCCCTAACCTACAAGGGACAACAGATCAGGTTTGCAGCAGACCTAACCACAGAAACTTGGCAGGCCAGAAAGGAGTGGCAGGATATATTCAGTGTGCTGAATCAGAAAAATATGCAGCCAAGAATTCTTTATCCAGCAAGGCTGTCATTCAAAATATGAAGGAGAGATAAAAAGTTTCCCAAACAAAAATTAAAGGAGTTTGTGACCACTAAACCAGCCCTGCAAGAAATTTTAAGGGGGACTCAATGAGGGGAGAAAAAATGAATACATACACACACACACACACACACACACACACACACACAGAAATAAATAAATAAATAAATAAATAAATAAATAAATAAATAAATAAATACAAATAAATAAATAAATACCAGAAGCAACAAAATTTACAAAGGACCAGAGAACACCACCAGAAACTCCAACTCTACGAGCATCATAATGGCAATTAATTCATCTTTCAGTACTCACTCTAAACGTCAATGGACTCAATGCTCCAATCAAAAGCCATAGGGTAACAGAATGGATGAGAAAACAAGATCCATCTATATGCTGTTTACAAGAGACCCACTTTAGACCTAAAGACACTTTCAGATTGAAAATAAGGGGATGGAGAACCATCTATCATGCTAATGGCCAACAAAAGAAAGCCAGAGTAGACATTCTTATATCAGACAATCTAGACTTTAAAATAAAGACTGTATCAAGAGATGCAGAAGGGCATTATATCATAATCAAGGGGTCTATTTACAAAGAAGACCTAACAACTGTAAACATTTATGCACCAAATATGGAAACACCCAAATATATAACTCAATGAATCACAAACATAAAGAAACTCATCGATTGTAATACCATAATAGTAGGAGACTTCAACACCCCACTCACAGCAATGGACAGATAATCTAATCAAAAAATCAACAAGGAAACAATGGCTTTGAATGACACACTGGACCAGATGGACTTAACAGACATATTCAGAACATTTCATTCTAAAGCAGCAGAATATACATTCTTCTCCAGTGCACAAGGAACGTTCTCCAGAATAGACCATATACTGGGACACAAATCAGCCCTAATAAGTACAAAAAGATCGAGATCATACTGTGCATATTTTCAGACCACAACACTATGAAACTCGAAATCAACTACAAGAAAAAATTTGGAAAGGGAACAAATACTTGGAGACTGAAGAACATCCTACTAAAGAACAAATGGGCCAACCAAGAAGTTAAAGAGGAAATTAAATAGTGTATGGAAGTCAATGAAAATGATAACATCACAACCCAAAACTTCTGGGATGCAGCAAAGGAGGTCATAAGAGGAAAGTATATAGCAATCCAGGCCTTCCTAAAGAAGGAAAAAAGATCTCAGATACACAACCTAACATTATGCCTAAAGAAGCTGGAAAAAGAACAGCAAATAAAACCCCCAACCAGCAGAAGATAAAAAATAATAAAGATTAGAGCAGAAATTAATGCTATCGAAACCAAAAAACAAACAAACAAACAAACAAAAACAAGCAAACAAAACAAAACAGTAGAACAGATCGATGAAACCAGAAGCTGGTTCCTTGAAAGAATTAACAAAATTGATAAACCACTAGCCAGTCTGATCAAAAAGAAAAAGGAAAGGATACAAATAAATCAAGAATGAAAGAGGAGGGATCACAACCAACACAGCAGAAATAAAAACAATAATAAGAGAATATTATGAGCAATTATATGCCAATGAAATGGGTAATCTGGAAGAAATGGACAAATTCCTAGAAACATACACACTACCAAAACTGAAACAGGAAGAAATAAAAAATTTCAACAGACCCATAACCAGTAAGGAAATCGAATTAGTAATCAAAAATCTGCCAAAAAACAAGAGTCCCGGGCCAGATGGCTTTCCAGGAGAATTCTACCAAACATTTAAGGAAGAGTTAACACCTATTTTCTTGAAGCTGTTCCAAAAAAATAGAAATGGAAGGAAAACTTCCAAACTCATTCTATAAAGCCAGTATTACCTTGATTCCAAAACCAGACAGAGACCCCACTAAAAAGGAGGTCTATAGACCAACTTCCCTGATGAACATGGATACAAAAATCCTAAACAAGATATTAGCCAACCGGATCCAACAATACATTAAAAAAATTATTCACCATGACCAAGTGGGATTTATACCTGTGATGCAGGGCTGATTCAATATCTGCAAAACAATTAACATAATTCATCACATCAATAAAAGAAAGGACAAGAACCATATGATCCTCTCAATAGATGCAGAGAAAACATTTGAGAAAGCAATACAGCATCCTTTCTTGATAAAAACCCTCAAGAAAGTAGGGATAGAAGGAGCTACCTTGAGATCATAAAAGCCGTATATGAACAACCCAATGCTAATATCATCCTCAAAGGGGAAAAACTGACAGCTTTCCCCCTAAGGTCAGGAACAAGACAGGGATGTACACTCTCGCCAATGTTATTCAACATAGTATTAGAAGTCTTAGTCTCTGCAATCAGACAACACAAAGAAATAAAAGGCATCCAAATCGGCCAGGAGGGAGTCAAACTTTCACTCTTTACAGATGACATGATACTCTAAATGGAAAACCCAAAAGATTCCACCAAAAAACTGCTGGTATTGACTCATGAATTCAGCAAAGTTGCAGGATATAAAATCAACACACAGAAATCAGTTGCATTCCTATACACCAACAATGAAGCGACAGAAAGAGAAATCAAGGAATCGATCCCATTTACAGTTGCACAAAAAAACCATAAAATACCTAGGAATAAATCGAACCAAATAGGTGAAAAATCTATACATTGAAAACTATAAAAAGCTTAAGAAAAAATTGAAGAAGCCACAAAAAATGGAAAAAGATTCCATGCTCCTGGATAGGAAGAACAAATATTGTTAAAATGTCGATATTACCCAAAGCAATCTACATATCCAATGCAATCCCTATCAAAATAACACCAGCATTCTTCACAGAGCTAGAACAAACAATCCTAAAATTTGTATGGAAAAGACCCTGAACTGCCAAACAATCTTGAAAAAGAAAACCAAAGCAGGAGACATCACAATCCCAGACTTCAAGCTATACTACAAAGCTGTAATCATCACAACAGTATGTTACCTGAACAAAAACAGACACTCAGATCAATGGAACAGAATATAGAAACCAGAAATGGACCCACAAACGTATGGCCAACTAATCTTTGAAAAAGCAGGAAAGAATACCCAATGGAATAAAGGCAGTCTCTTCAGCAAGTGGTGCTGGGAAAACTGGACAGCAACATGCAGAAGAATGAACCTGGACCACTTTCTTACACCATACACAAAAATAAACTCAAAATGGATGAAAAACCTCAAAGTAAGACAAGAAGCCATCAAAATCCTCAAGGAGAAAGCAGGCAAAAACCTCTTTGATATTGCCCACAGCAACTTCTTACTCAAAATGTCTCCATAGGCAAGGGAAACAAAAACAAAAATGAACTATTGGGACCTCATCAAAATAAAAAGCTTCTGCACAGCGAAGGAAATAATCAGCAAAACTAAAAGGCAACCAAAGGAATGGGAGAAGATATTTGCAAATGACATATCAGATAAAGGGTTAGTATCCAAAATCTATCAAGAACTTCTCAAACTCCACACCCAAAAAAACAAATAATCCAGTGAAGAAATGGGCAAAAGACATGAATAGACACTTCTCCAAAGAAGACATCCAGATGGCCAACCGACACATGAAAAAAAAAAATGCTCAACATCCCTCATCATCAGGGAAATACAAATCAAAACCACAATGAGATACCACCTCACACCTATCAGAATGGCTAACATTAAGGACTCAGGCAACAACAGATTGGCGAGGACACGCAAAAAGAGGATCTCTTTTGCATTGCTGGTGGGAATGCAAGCTGGTGCAGCCACTCTGGAAAACGGTATGGAGGTTTCTCAAAAAACTAAAAATAGGGGCGCCTGGGTGGCTCAGTTAGTTGGGCGTCTGACTTCGGCTCGGGTCATGGTCTCACGGTCCATGGGTTTGAGCCCCACGTCGGGCTCTGTGCTGATATCTCGGAGCCCGGAGCCTGCTTCGGATTCTGTGTCTCCCTCTCTCTCTGCCCCTCCCCTGCTCATGCTCTCTCTGTGTCTTAAAAATAAATAAAACATTAAAAAAAAAACTTAAAAATAGAACTACCCTACGACCCAGCAATTGCACTACTAGGCATTTATCGTGCAAGGGATACAGGTGTGCTGTTTCGAAGGGACACATGCACCCCCATGTGTATAGCAGCACTATCAACAATAGCCAAAGTATGGAAAGAGCCCAAATGTCCTTTGATGGATGAATGGATAAAGAAGATGTGGTATATATGTACGATGGAGTATTACTCGGCAATCAAAAAGAATGAAATCTTGCCAATTGCAACTACGTGGATGGAACTGGAGGGTATTATGCTAAGTGAAGTTAGTCAGAGAGGGACAAAAATCATATGACTTCACTCATATGAAGACTTTAAGAGATAAAACAGATGAACATAAGGGAAGGGAAACAAAAATAATATAAAAACAGGGAGGGGGGCAAAACAGAAGAGACTCACAAATATGGAGAACAAACTGAGGGTTACTGGGCGGGGGGGTTGAGGGGGGGGGTTGGGCTAAATGGGTAAGGGGCACTAAGGAATCTACTCCTGAAATCATTGTTGCACTATATGCTAATTTGGATGTAAATTTAAAGCAATAAAATTTAAAAAAAATAAAAAATAAAATACAGAGAACAAACTGAGGGTTGCTAGGGGGGGTGGTGAGTTAAGTGGGTGATGGTCATTAAGGAGGGCACTTGTTGATATGAGCAGTGGGTGTTATAAGTAATGAGTTGCTGGGTTCTACTCCTGAAACCAATACTACAATGTATGTTAACTACCTTGAATTTAAATAAATAAGTTAAAAAAAAAAAAAAAGAATTTATATTTACCCCAAACACAGTTAAGAACTCTCCTTATTTATTTATTTATTTATTTTTTTTTTAATTTTTTTTTTTTCAACGTTTATTTATTTTTGGGACAGAGAGAGACAGAGCATGAACGGGCGAGGGGCAGAGAGAGAGGGAGACACAGAATCGGAAACAGGCTCCAGGCTCTGAGCCATCAGCCCAGAGCCTGACGCGGGGCTCGAACTCACAGACCGCGAGATCGTGACCTGGCTGAAGTCGGACACTCAACCGACTGCGCCACCCAGGCGCCCCGAACTCTCCTTATTTAAATGTAACATTGTTTTAAATGTAACATTGTTACAAATTCCAACTCATGGCCTCAGTCAATGGCAGCAGATCAAAACAGGTGGCCCACTCAAGGGAGGCAGATCCAGAGCTTCTAAGGATTGATGGAGATAGGTGGTGCATGGACTCACAGCAGGCGTTTCCCTGGACCCAGTAGGGCATCAAAGAAAAGCAGAGAAGATAAGGCTAAAAGAAAAATCATACAGCAACCCACAATTTGCAAGAAGCAGCCTAGAGTTGAGACAGGGCCAGAGGACAGGACTGCATTGTGAATAGCCCTAAAGCCACTGATCTCTGGTAGCTAGGGAGAAAAATTCACTCAAACACACATTTTGTGACATAAGGAACTTATGTGTCTTAAAACATCAAGAATCCCTGCCAGCATAGAAAATGGACATGGCATCTCTCCCACACAAACATCTGGCAAGTACCTGGTCTAGAAAAAACCCAAAACCCAAAAACCAAAACCAAACAAACAAAAAAAACTTATCTCATTCAAAAATAAACATCCATGCAAAGCTACACCATACAAAGCTAAACATCCATGTGCAAAGCTTGCACATCCATGCAAAGCTATCTCATTCAAAAATAAACATCTAAAGCTACACTAAAAAAAGAGATCAAACAAAGATAAAATGGAAGGCAAAGAACACACAACAGAAAAAAAATTTTCCATAGAACAAACAAAAAATTGGAGCCAAAAATATTGCCATAAACTCGAAAGAAAAAAGACCTAAACAAAGCTCCCATACCTATAAAGCAAGAGCCCATATTGGATATACAAGAGCTCAGGGAAGATACTGCAAGACAACAGAAAATGAAATGATTTGGCAGAGTACAGGAATCAAACATTTCACTGGCAGCAGCCAGAGTTTGCTAAAAACATGGAAAGAAACAAGTATGGCAGGAATAGAAAAAGTGCAATTCAATGAAGTAGAAAAAAGAATTCAGAATTATAAAATATTAATAGCTAGACACGACAGTTAAAAAGTCCTTAACATATGCAATAAGTAAAAACCTAAAGAGGTTAAAAATAATAAAATAGGAAAAAAGTTAAAGATATACTTCAAAGGAACTTTTCAGAAATGGAACTCATGCCTCTGTAGACTGAAAGGACTCACTAAACTCTGGGAAAAATTTACAAAACACATTCAACCCTGAATCATGTTTTAATAAAGTTGCTGGAACTCAAAGAAAAATGCTGTTGTGCATTAAGGCAACAAGTTCAAGTCGGATTATTATTTTCCACAGCAACGTTCAATGCTAGAAGGCATTGGGGCAATAGCATAATAGCAAAGTCCTCAGGAAATAAAGTATGCAATCCAAGAATTATACACAGCCAAAGACTCATTAAAGTATAATGAAAATGAACATTTTTTGAGCTTGCAAAAACTCAGGGAATATACCCTACGCCCTTCCTGAAGAAACTACTACAGGCCAAGTTTTGAAAAGCAAACAGAGAAGTGGAGTACTGATCCTAAGTACCGACCTCATTTAACTGTAGGACTGAAACTAAAATAATTGTAGAAATTATGGTCACAGAACAGAATTTCAATGTTATGAACTCTAATGGTGTAGAAATAATATAGTCAAGATTTGGAGGGGGAGAGGACAGATGGTGGGTAGTAATGTCAATATGCTGATTTTCTCATCTGGTAGAGCAGAGGATAGAAAGATTATTGAAGCTGATAAATCATGGAATAGAGCGGTAAGTACATTTCAAAGTCTAAAGAATATGATATGAAAAATTATATGATCAGCAAGAATCAGGTGAGTTTGGGAAGATAGGGGGAGGAAGTGGAAAACCTGATTTCCTCATTACCCATGATAGGAAGTCAATAGATAGCTGTCTAGAGATATAGAAGGGTCGCTGCCATATATTGCTAGTGAGAGTGACTATAGGAAGGTTTTCATAGGGCTTCTCTAGCTCTGTTGTGTGGGACCAAAAGACAAGGGGCAGCTTTTGCAGAATTCAACTCACAAGAAATGGAAAGACCGCTGAGGCACAATGAATCCTTTCCTAGCACAAAATATGAACTGTGTCTCCAGTACTACCTTGTTATATTGTAGTTAACAACTGTCATGATTAGTGACCATACAACATCTTTTTTTCCCAAATGTTTTTATCTATTTTTGAGGGGGAGGGGACAGGGGCAGAGAGAGGTGGGTGTGGGGGGGGGCGGTGCAAAGGATCCAAAGCAGGCTCTGCACTGACAGCAGGAGCCCAATATAGGGCTCAAACTCACGAACTGTGAGATCATGACCTGAGCTGAAGTCAGATGCTTAACCGACTGAGACACCCAGGTGCCCACCATCCAATATCTTTTGAATACCATGTGCCACTTTCTCCAAGAAGACCAAACTTGCTTTCCCAGCTAGAGTACAGGTATATGACTGAGGCTCCAACAAAAGACACAACCACATAGGTCTTTGACGCCCAAGAAACTAATGTGAGGAATCCCTCTTGGGCCACTGTGATAAAATAGGGCTCCATCTTCCAGAGACAGCAAAGGCAGAAGGTTCCGGTAATCCAGTGCCCAGGGGTGGTAGCAGTGTCTTCACCAGAGCAGTTCTGAAGAGTGATTTGGGCATTATTCCTAGCTGGCGGCCTTCTAGGTAAAGGGGAGTTCTGTTATTTGCAACTATGAACCTTGCCTGATAATGCAGAACACACACTTAAAAGCAAAAAACAAATTTAAAACATCCTTTAGTTTTAAGAAGACCAAGGACCTAATGTTTTCATTAGCTCCTAGTCCAGAGATCACTTACCCAGTAGCTTCAAATTAAGAAGCCAAATATCTGTGAAATGTCCCTTCCCTAGAACATTTTATCTATTTTAAATATAAGTTAAAGAATGAGCTCTGTTAAAACAGGTCTTAGTTTTATGTGCAATTACACTGGAATCGCCAAAGTCAAAGCATTCCAAATAGGTAAAATCAAATACAGCTGAATCTTCCTACCCTGGCTTGCTGAAATCCTTTGGAAGATTTTGTGGATAATGATTCTAAACTCATCTAAAATGTTTATCCTAGGCTCCAAAGCTTGCATTTAAGCCCAAAGTAGAGTCAAGTTCACTGCCTACTGTGAAAGGATTAAGGGATAATGTCATTTCCATTGCTCCCTCCTTGTTCTTGGCTACAAAAAGCAGAAAAATATACACATTTATCCTGCAGTTTCATGATTAAGAAGCACTGCAGCTGGTGGATATTACTAATGAAAACATGCATTTACTTTGGAATCTAGGTATTGAATACAAGGCTTTCTAGTCCAGTGGTTCTCAGAGTGTGGTTCCTGGGCAGTAACATTACTTGGGAACTTCCTGGAAATTCAAATTCTTAGGCCCCACAGCCAATGCACTGAATTGGTAATTCTGGGGGTGGGGCCCAGAATTCCATGTTTTATAAACTGTCTTGGTGATTTTCATGCATACTAAAGTCTGAGAACCACTTTCTTTGGAAGAACAACTAAACCACACCAATCAAAGGAGAATCTACTTCTGAGAAGGGAAGAGAAAGATGTGCCTCCTTAAGAACACATTTCAGAGTATTAGAGTTCTCCCTAGAACTCTCATGTAGCATAAACTTACTTCTCATGTAGCATAAACTCATTTCTTCTTCTGCAGAGGGGATATAGGACTTTCTGTTACTATGAGCAAATATACAACTTTTCCTGGGACCATTAGACATCAAGTACTCTTCTATTTTCTCCTTGGGCTAAATAATCCTAGTTCCTTTCACCTTTATTTATAACCACTTATCACTTAAAACTCTTCATCATCCTTCTCAAACTCCAGGAAAAAGTAAAACCTCATTTTACCATTCAAGTGGATTAAAACACATTTTCTGTCATTGAACCATAGAAAATAATGCCACAAAACCTAGGTTTCTATTCTACCTACATTTTAAAGTAGAAGATGTACTTCTAAAAAAGAAATCAAATTTTAGGTCCATCATTTCAAGATATTCTGATGCCTCCCCCTCACTCTATTCTTCCTAAAAAAAAAAAAAAAAAAAAAGTTTTAGTTCATTGTAAGGTCACTAAGTATTTCACATATATTACATTAAACATTCTGATCCTCATTTGCCCTATTAAATAAGAATTGACCAGATGGATATTCCTCTGACTCTCTCTCCTGAGCAGGTTTTAGTTAATTAAAAATGATTATTTTTACTACATATTTTATATATTGGCCAGATGTTACCTGTGGTCATTTCTGGAAAGGATCATTTGGTGGTGGTTATAAAATATATATTTTCCTTTGGGAAGCAAGCCTCTTGAGCACGATCAGGAAAACAAATGTAGAAATTGATTTCACCTCATACCTTTTTCTTAGTGCCAAAATGGGCATAATGTTTCATTTCCTTTGAAAGTACGATCTATGCAAATTCTTTCTTCTATCTCCACTCTGGCCCTATTTATGTTGGGTCAAAAAATTATCAGGTTAGTAGAAGAAAAATTAATATTGGTTTCTGTCTGTACTGGAAGTGTAAGTTATTTTTTCCAAAGAAACTGATTTGGTTTCTATAGATTTGGTTTATGTAAGACATCTATATATGGCATAGCAAACTGTTCTGCTCCATCAGGACAGAGACTGTTAGATCTCTGTGTATAGAAGATGGGACTTTCAGATAGTATTTCCAACAGTTCTGGATTTTCTACAGGTCTCCTTAGAAGCTATTTTTCATGCAAACTCATTTGCCTAAATTTCCCGTTAGTGCTGAAATAATCTAGAATGAGGCAGAGATACTGTAATTATGAGATTGTTTTGTGATTGCACTAGTCATTTTCTCCCCATTTGTAGACAAACCAGAATCAAAACAAGCCCCTCTCTTTTTTGTCCTTAAAAAATAATAATAAACACAATAAAGCAACATTCAACTGTTTGTTTTTTTTTTTCAACTTTCTTTTTTAGAAAAAATTTCAGTGCTTGAGGTCACCCAAAGTTCAGAAAGCCTACTGGATGAAATTTACCACACCATCATTTGGGCTAAATGTAGATGGCTGGTCTTCTCAAAAACACCATTTAGAAGATTATTAAGAGTCAAAAGTGAGTCTTTTTAAAGTCTGAATTTCACACACTGACAAAATATGTTAGGTGTGGCAGGGTGTATAAACAAGAAAGAAACTTTCAATTCCAATGCCCTGGCTATGTTTTATAAAATATTTCATGGCACAATATAGACCTAAGGGGGCACCTGGGGGCTCAGTCAGTTGAGTGTCTGACTCTTGATTTCAGCTCCTATCAAGATCCAAGGGTCATGGGATCCAGCCCGCCATGGGCATGGAGCCTACTTAAGACTTTCTTTCTCTCCCTCTCTCTCTCTTTCTCTTTCTCTCTCTCTCTCTCTCTCTCTCTCTCCCTCTGTTCCTCTCTCCAACTTACAAGTTCTCTCTCTCAAGAAAAAAAAAAAAAAAAAGAATAAGAACTGAAATAAATAACAACAATATGGACTGAAGGTCTAGTCTCAGCTCTGACTTTCTACATGGTCTTACTTAATAAGTGACTCCCCCACATTGTTTCTTTTCTTACATAAAAAATGACAGAAATACATATTCTCTAAAGTCTCTTGAAGCCAATAGATTATATGATTCGTTGTTTAAAAAGTAACTTTAAGGCCTAATATGGTTTACTGAACAACTGGAACAATTAGGGTGGGGGTTGTTTTATTAACTTAGAGGCTTTAAACACAAGACCTGGCCCTCACTTCCTGATTGTTACAAAGCACCTGCTACCTATGTTCTGAAGTACACAAATCTGCTCGTAGTAAATCACAGTCACCTCGAAAATGACCTCTTCCTCTTATGTTTTCATAGCAATCAACATTTACTAGGGTCTTCGCATTAAAGTCATCTGTGTTACATTTGATTTCAAGAGCCAGGTAAGGGGCAGACATTCCTGATGAAGAGTCTGATAGTCCTTGGAATAAATTGTCCCCCAAAATATTAGATTATGAACCTTTAGATCAGGCCATGCTCATCAGCCTCTAATAGGTTTGAGGGACTCACAGTCTTAATTTCCTATGTGAATCTATAATTGTCCGCAGGGGTCAATTTCAGTGGACGCCTCATATAAATTAGAATTGAAGATAATGATGCCTGTTCACTTGATCAACTAAAATGACCAGCTGGGTTTAATGGGAGGAAAACAGAAACCCCCGTGAAATTGGAATAGCTTCAAAGGTGATAGAATGTAATTATTTTTCTGCAAAGTTTCTTCTCTAAAGGTGACTGGCCATTGTGCTGTGGGCACCTGGGCTGGTATGTTATGAAGGTGGATATGGTATTCAGAGCAACCAACTGTATCCAAAGGCGTAAGTTAAGAGTTAGCTTTCTGCTAAGACAAGGGGGAAAGCGGATTTCTTCTCCGTTCTTATTTTAGTCATTTCATTTACAGTTGGAGAGGTGCCGTGGGGACTTGCTTAATTGATTCCCGAGAGGCAAATTCTAATTTAGATTGCTCCAAAAGTGTTTTCTCTTTATAGCCATAAAACATTTTCTAGAATTTGTTGTAATTACCCTCAGGGTAATATAATTTTAGGTCTGAAAGAACCTTGATGTCACCTGCCCAACCCCTTTCTTTTATAGAGGAAGAAGCTGAGGTCCAGAGATGTGAACTGACTGAACCAAGGTCATAGAGCTAGAAAGAGGAAGAGGCTGGCTAGAATTCAGCAATGGGATGAAACCAAGACGGATGCCCAGTGTGGGGTTTCCCACTTACGAGTAGCTGGAGACTCGTTCAGGGAGGATAAAAGATTCTCTCTATGAAAATCCCCATTTAAGAAGACTTAGGCACTATAATTCGGTAGAGGTGCCGGCAAGCAAAAATGGCAGAGATGGAAACCTGGAAGAGACAAAGAGCAAAGGACCGAGTAGACCACAAAGTAGATAACCATCCCCAGAGTGGACAGTGAGCTCTGTGTGTGCTGAGGGACAGCGATACATGGCGTGACTGCACAGACTCAGGAGCCAGACTGTCTGTCCGGGCTTGATTCCTGACTCTGCTCATTTTGAGCTCTGTGATCTCTGACAAGTTGCTTAAGCTCTCTGTGCCTCAGTCCCTCATCTGTATAAAAGGATGATAATATCAGTTCTGTTTTAGGGATTAAATAAGGATTAAATACATTGATCTATGTAAAGAGCTTAGCACATATTAAATGCTACGTTAGTGTTTGCTGCTTTGTCTCCAATCACGATGCCAGAAAATCTTTTAAGTTTCAGAATATACACATAAGTTGTACTCACTAATAATGTTACTAAGGTGCTTTATGATATAAATATACAAAGGCTCTACTAGAGACATTCACAAAGTCATTGATAAAACCTTTTTGTATGTTTAACGGATTACTTGTTCAGTATGTACTATTAGAATTTATAGTTCCTTTCCAAAACAATAAACTACAGAGATTTTTTAAAAAGGCAATAGCCATAATGTCATATAACAATGACAGACGTTTCGTTAGCAAAACAATTAATAAAAGAGCGTATCTGTTGTAAAAATTAAAGACAGATTTTCATGGCAGGAAATTAGTGTCAAGTCAGTGATTCCTGGAGTCATTAGAGTACGGCTGGCAGCTCTGGAATGCTCCATTTTCTTTGGCTAAAGCACATTTCTTGGGCAGTTTAGCATTTTTTTTTTCCCCTTAGAATTTAATGTCATCAAAGTTGTCATTAATATTTTACTTAGAATTTTTTAAGAGGAAATCTTCACAAAATTAACAATGCAGATCATTAAGTAATTAGAGCCATTTCAGATGTGCCTGAAAAGAATACCACGTATGGATTAGTTGTTTTTTCCTTTTATTTTTTGAATTAAATTCAGTGAAAGCTTGAAGGGAAAAAAAAAAAACCATCAGTTACCTATTCGTTCCCTCATATTTTAACTAAATAATTTTAGCAGTTATGTAGAAAAACACATTTTAAACATCGTTGTAAAGAACTTTTCTGGAATCGGTCTGATTTAGGACATAGGAAGATCGTGATAGGCTGCATATCTTCCAGTCACATGATGGTAAATCTGTGAGGAAAATCAGAATTCAGTTAATTAATAATGATTATATAGCATATATATCAGTTAATATTTACACTTTTAAATAATAATTAATAATTTAATTGATGTTTCATTATAAAGCCCTATATTATCATGCACTTCAGCAGACTCTGCAGTCAGCCTACTTCAGGTGGAGGTTTGCTTGGAAGAAAACAGAACTTTGGGTACGATGAGGTAAATCCGATGAATTCTTATCTCTAGTTCTCATACCCCAGTAGGGGTTATTCATTTCTTTCTCAAAAACACACTTGCCAATTTGTGCCAAGGACAACGGATTATTACTCACCTGCCTCTCGATGTCAGAAAGCAGAGTACTGGCACCTATTCGAAAGAGTTCTGGCGTCAGCCATTCGTCTCCTAGCTCTTCTTTTATGAGAGAGAGCCAGGCAAGGGAATCCTTTGCACTGCGGATGCCTCCTGCTGGTTTAAAGCCGATCTAAAAGGGAAGGTGGGAAAGAGAACAATGTTTGTTCCTGGAGTACTTTAAAAACTGGTACTGCGTTAATACAAGGTCTCGATTCTCTTTCTCTCTTTCTCTCCTTCTCTTTTTTAAAGTCTATTTCACTTTACCCAGCAAAAGAGCTTAGATCACTGGCTCACGCCCATTCACAGTACAAAATGACTTCTCTAAGATTAATGGGAAGAATGTCACTGCTTCTGAGGAGACACTAATGAGCGTTAATAACCCTCATTAACATTGCACTTATTGGAAAGTCATAAACCTCAACCATCTAAACTATAGCTGTGAACTGGGGATAAACAAGAGAGGTGTCAATAAACAAGGAAAACAGATATCCCAAAAGCCCATTCATTCTGCATTTCTACCAGTGAGCCTGGCTAGTCACCTTTCAGCCTTTCATCCTGAGGTGCAAAAGACACACACATGTATTCAAAATAAGAAGAGGGAATCAGTGAGGCCACACTAACCAAACTGGCAGCAATCAGGAAGGGGTGTTGACAGTTGTTTTCATCAATATAACTGCAGGGACTTTCTTCTAAGTTGTAAGTAGAAAGAGTTATATAAAGCAGCCAGACCACTTAAATAAGTGCAGCAGAAAAAGACAGTGTAGCAACTCTTCACAGTTCAGTAGTCTTTGAAGGTGAACATAAAACAGCACAAGTCAGCCAGTATCTGATGTTTACAAATGATGTCCCCAAATCCATTAGAAATGGATAAATGTGTTCTATAAACAGTAAAACCTGCTTATCTGGATTTACTGGTCTCCAGAACTTGAATCCAGTAGTGTAGAGTATCTATAGATGGGAACAATCAAGAAAACACTCTATAGCCAAGTACTAAAGCTCAGGCATTTAAACACTAAGAGCTGTTGATTCGATAGGTAGCACCAACACGGGGTTAACTGCTAAAAGAATGCTAGAGAAGGGAGATGATAAATGCAAGGTCCCATAATTTACCCAAACTAGAAGCCTCAGAGTTAACCTAGACTCCGCCATTTTCCTCACCACACCAAACCCAATCAATCAATGGTCAAGTCCTACGAATCTTCTCTCCTTAACTTCCGTATCTACCACACACACTTCCTCTCTGTTTTCACTTCTGCCGTATTAGTTTAGACCCTCATTCATTCTCATATGGAATATCGGTCGGTCTCCTTACTGGTTTCCCTGCCTCAGGCACACATGGCCACATGACTAAGCAGCAGCTATACACTGACCCTAACCGTATCTGTCTATTCCTCTGGAGCCCAACTGGCTCTGAAAGAGTGCAGGGACATGAGGCGAGAGGGGGAGATAAATAGGATGAGATTATTTCTTGAGAAGAAGCCCCCAAAATCAATTAGCTTATATTAGCATACATGTTAATCATAGGAGCATTTTTGTCAATTAGGCAGTGCTGCATATAGATTTTTCCATATAGTTCAGTTGTGTCAGCAAGTCTGTTTGGCAATGTTTCTAAAGAGAGGTTCTAGCATAAGTTTATCCTTTTTTTTTTAAGGGAGAGAATATGGAAAACATAAATCTGCAATGAAATCAGTTATGAAATATTAAACCTCTGCTGCTCAGAGTGACACTAATCATGGTCTGGAAGACGGCCCATCACATTTTAAAACTCCCCTTAAATCAATGATGTAGAAAGTTTACAGTCTAACGGCTGCCCAGGCAACTTGTCAACAACCTGAAAGGATGCACCTGATTTGTAGACAGAGACACAGATCCTCACCGTGTGAAATCAAACGTGATTATAATGACTCTGATTTGACTTGTATCGGCCCACTGTTGATAAAACTGGGGTGAACTTTGGTTGTTAGCTGAGGAAAGGGTCAATACAAGTAAAAGGAAAGTACTGGAAGACAGTGAAGAGTCCCTTCTACTGTACACTGACCTAGGATATTGAGCACTTAAAACTTTTACTGAAATCCTTTGCTTGTTGTCTAAGAGATCTCCTGGGAAGGGACTTGTTCATTTTGTATCCCTGTTAACATAGGTTAACATGGCACATAGTTAACCACTCAATCAATGTTTGTTGAGAACACAACAGGATTGGGTCTCTAATGGTGAGTTTTAACCCTGACTCTGGAGTTTATGAGACACACAGATGCCTGAGGATTACTCCTGATCCAGAAGTGCTAGGGATGAGGGCCCAGGCATCGAACATCTTATTTTGTTGTACTTTGGCACAAAATAGGAACTACTGGTCTAAACGAATAGTAGTGGTCTCAGGTGGGAGGACCAAAGAGAGAGTTCTCTTTTTTAGAGCTAAACATTTTTTTTTTTTTTTTAATTTGGATCAATGCAGAAAGGCTACCAAGTACAGGTTACTCAAAGTGAGTCAACTATCATAAGTAAGGTCACAGTAGACAGCATGCCTATACTTTTTTAAGATATGAAGTTATTCTGAAGGAGAAAATTCTGGAAGAAGTTCATTTCCTCTGAAACCCAGAACATTCTGAAAAGGGGCTCCAGGTCCAAAATGAACTGAAGGTACAGTGACATATACAGTCATCACATCCATTTGGCACAGGATTAAAGGTCTTTTTTGGGGGGGGTTCCATTCAGCAGTAATCCAGAGATCAGCTTTTAAAGATGTCTTCTGAGGAAGGGACAGTCTCATTACAAAACAAAACAAAATAAAACAAAACAACCTTTCTCTCCAGTGATATAAAAAAAAAAAAAAATCCTTTGAGATAATTTGCAGCTAAACAAGCAACTTGAAGCTAAAAGGAAAATCCAAACTCATTTTAAAAAAACACCTCATACGCATTTTTCTTTTTAACTTCCTATGTTTCAAAAAAATATGTATTATTTTTCGAAAAGCTGACAAAAGCTAGCACATACCCTCCTCAGCTTAACAGTCTTCCAAAGAGCACATCCAACTGCCATAAAACGCAAAAATGGATATTTAATTCAAGAGCTATATAACGTCTAGCTACCTTTTCCCTGCTGTTTCACAGCATTTCATTATTTTGTTTAATAAGTTCATCTCCTCGAGAATTTTCTCTTCACCTCATATTATTAAAAGTAATAAGTTTTTCTGGACCGGGGGTTTCCCAACAGAAAAACCAATTTATGTGTGTCCTTCAATAATGACAGGAAAAGATTATTTCCCATTATATTGCATACTTTTCATATCACCACCACAGCTTATCATTCAATAAATGTTACTCTGCAATTCTTTCCATTCCTCAAGGAAGTTTAATTTCTGCATTAACCTGTTTTCGCTGGCCAACGCCTTACCAGAAAGCCTCTGTGTTGCAGCAGAATTAGTTCGTTAAAGAACCCATTTAGGAATCTCTTGTCAGTGATAAAATTGTCTTCAGTTAATAAAAGGACATAAAGTGAGTTTACATCTTGATCACACATACTTACTCCCACACTCACACTCACTTTCTGCTAATCGCACATTTTTCTCCATGAATGTGTTCTTTTGTAATGAAAGGTAAATTAAACATTTATCTTAATAAAGGTAACTCATTCACACCTTCTGCATATAAAGACAGTTTTTGTGGCTGTAACTAGTATTATAAATAACATTATCTTTACTCCGAAGAAAGATTTGCTGGCAATAATATACCTTGTTTCCAGTTTTCCAGAAGAAATCTCTAATGGCCCGTAGCATTACTATAGCTACCGGGAAAGTGGCATTTACTGCTTCTTTTCCAGTAGAGGTCTTAATAAAATCTGATCCTAAAACAAAAGGAAAAAAAAAACCTCCATGTTAATTAAAATTTTATTTTTTACACATCTTAGTCAGTGGAAGAAATGAGTTGTGTAAATTTTTTTCCTGAGGAACACAACTTTATTTTTCATTAGCTATCTGAAAAATTAAAAAGAAAATCCCTCTTTAAAATAATTCTATCCTGGGGCGCCTGGGTGGCGCAGTCGGTTAAGCGTCCGACTTCAGCCAGGTCGCGATCTCGCAGTCCGTGAGTTCGAGCCCCGCATCGGGCTCTGGGCTGATGGCTCAGAGCCTGGAGCCTGTTTCTGATTCTGTGTCTCCCTCTCTCTCTGCCCCTCGCCCGTTCATGCTCTGTCTCTCTCTGTCCCAAAAATAAATAAACGTTGAAAAAAAAAAAATTAAAAAAAAAAAAATAAAAAATAATTCTATCCATACTTTCCACCCCTCCCCCCCTTACTAGAAGATGCATGGAATTATGTACCGAATGCATTCTGATTCCTAGGGCCCTTGCCTCCATCTTTCCATATCCTCAATTAAAATCAAGTTGGTTTATTTAATGCATAACTAAGATGAATAAAAACAATTTTATGCCCTGTGCTTAATATCATTTATCACAACACTTTACTACAAAACTGCAGTGCCCACTCATTTTCCCCTCATTTTCTTATGCTCGACAGAAAGTACTCAGTACGGCTCTGACCACGCAAGAAGAATCACCACTAGCTTATTTGTACCGCGCTGTTCAGTAATGAAAGCCGTGTATCTTCCAACGAGATTAGGAATTTCACGAAAGACATCAACTATTTCATAACCTACAAATACTTTAAACAACTTTCTGTCTCTCAAATGCATCCTAAACCTATTGATGTAGTTTAACAGAATAGCACAGGAGACAAAGAAATGATAATAACAGTTAAGATTCGCTGTGTGTTATGCACTATTCTTTATTCTAGGTGCTTTACAAGTAATAACTCAGTCATTCCTCACCACACCTGCATAAGTTAAGTACTAATATGATCCCCATTTTAAAGGACAAAATTGAGATACAGAAAGGTTAAAATGGGGCTCCTGGGTGGCTTAGTTGGTTGAGCGTCTGACTTCGGCTCAGGTCAAGATCTTAAGGTTCATGAATTCAAGCCCCATGTCGGGCTCTGTGTTGACAGCTCAGAACCTACAGCCTGCTTCAGATTCTGTGTCTCCCTCCCTCCCTGCCCCATCCCTTCTCGTGCTCTGTCTCTGTCTCTCAAAAAATAAAACGTTGAAAAACAATTTTTTTTAAAAAAAGAAGAAGAAATGTTAAATAACCAGCTTGGGGTTACACAGTTAGTAAGGGGATGGGGTAGAATTCTAACCAAAAAAACACAGCTTAACCAATATTATAGTGTCTCCAAGAAACTTACCTAGGGTCACAAAGTCAGGTAGCCAAACAGGGATTCCATCTTTAATGTGATTATCTAACCTTGAAATACTCAACATGCCCACAGACCAGCAGCATGGGTACCATGGGGGTGCTTGCTAAAAATGCAGACTCTCAGATCCTATACTAGATCAACTGAATCAGAATCTGAATATAAACAAGGTTCCTAGGGGATTCCTGTGCAAATTCATGGCTCTAGCCCACTGAGTCTGAGGGACCACAGGTAAGGCTAATGTCTGGGATTCTCCCAAGGTGCATCAAAGAAGTGGTCAATGGAAATGTTGGAAAGAAATGGCTAAAACTTTCCCCTTTAGTTTCAAATGGAAAGATACTTCCACAACTATTCTGTGGATGGAAAGGTTCAAATTGACACACCTTTGTAAACACACTGTGTGTGCGGCACAGTGGAAAATATAGCAACAAATAATTCAAGCCCTTGCCCTCAAAAGCATACATTCTAGGTGCAGGTGGAAATGAAACATAGATCCTGGGTAATTACTTGATAGGCTAGAAGTCAGAAGACCTGGTTTTACCTCCTGAACCATCTTGCCTATAAAATACGCCTGAAAATTCTTACTTGCTTCACAGTGTTCGTTATACAAGGAATTAAAAGAGACAATCTATATGAAAGCACTTTGAAAACTCTCAAGCATTATACAAATATAAATGAATCAAAGACTTAGGTAGGGTTTCAATGTGTAAAAATGTGATAGAAATTTTGATTTATGAAAGCAGGTCATCAGAAGCCTTTTTTTTCCTGTGGGTCTATAGACCCACTGGAAGAAATGGAGATATATTTGTCATGCATGCATTTATCTAACGAATATTCACTAAGCACTTACTATGTGCCAGACTCTGTTCTAGATGCGGAAGATAGACCACAAAACAAAACAATAAATTTCCTACCCTTGTAAGCAGATTTTCTAGAGGAGAAAGACAATAAACAAATGAATATATAACAAATGTCAGTGGAGGTAAGTGCTATGAAGAAAAAAGCAATGTAATGAGGTAGAGAGTGATGGAGTTGGGGAGAGGTAGCCATATTTAAATAGAGTTATCATAAAGGCATCGCTCAGGAGTGATATTCAAATACAGACTGAATGAAAGGTATCACTGAAAAGAACATCACAAGCAGGGAAACAGCAAGTGCAAAGAAAGGCCCTTAGGTAGGCATGAGCTGAGTTGATTAATAAATGAACAAATGAATAGGACTACAGAACCAACGTGTAGTCACTACCACACCAGAAAAAAGACAATCAAGGAGAAGAGATTAAAGACTCCAAAAAATAGATGTAAGAGGTGAGGGGAACATCCCCAAAGAATTCACAATGAGACCAAGACCAAGATGTGATTTCCTAAAGTGTGACATTGTCTTCTGATTCACTAGAAAGCTTTTGGGTACAACACTGGGTATCATGTAAATTCTTTCAAGCATCTTAAAAGATTATTAAGATAAAAGTCCAAGGCCACATTTGGAGGCCTAAAAAAAGCTATGGTCACTTAAAAATCACACAATTTAAAGTTAACCAAAAAAGCCAATCTCCTTTGAAAGAGTCTGGAGGTAGGATAAGGGAGAAGACTCTCCTCCTAACATATTTGGGAGGAGCAGAGCAGAATACCTATCATGATAGCAACAAAAGTCCAGGAGTAGTAACAGTGGCCTACACATAGTGTCTGTCTCTCGTTCTTGGTTGTACGTTAAGCACATTTGAGGGCAGGTGCTATATCTTTCTATGCACTCTGTATCCCCAGAGAATGACACACAAGCAAGGCTCAATAAATGAATTTTGGATGGATGGATAGATGGATGGAAGGAAGGAAGGAAGGAAGGAAGGAAGGAAGGAAGGAAGGAAGGAAGGATAGATAGAGGGATAGAGGGATGGATGGAAGGATGGATGGATGGATGGATGGATCAAGTGGTAAATAGAGGGCCACAGCTACCAAGAAAAAGCAATCTACAATATTTCCTACCTTTAACTGACTAATGGGAAAGGAAAGACAGTTTTGAGTTTCATCCCAGTTCAGGTAACAAAACTGGACAGGTGACTCAGAAGAATACATTATTTTATTTATTTTTAAATGAATTTTAAATTTTAAAACAGATCTAAATCTACAGAAACATTGTAAAGCTAGTACAGAGAATCCCCATAAACCCTACACCCAGTTTCCCCTATTATTAAAAACTTTTATCCATATGGTACATTTGTTACAATTAATGAAGCAATATAGACATATTGCTATTAACCCAAATCCCTATTTTATTTAGATTTCCTTAGTTTTACTTAGAATCCAATTGCACCCAGGATAGTATGATGTGTACATCTGTCATATCTCCATGGTTTCCTCGTGGCTGTGACAGTTTCTTGGACTTGCCTTGTTTTGATGACTGTTAACAGTTTTGAGGAGTACTGGTCAGGTATTTTGTAAAATGTCCCCCATTTGGGACTTGTCTGACATATCTCTCATTTTGATTAAACTGAGGTGATGGGTTTTTGGGGAGGAAGACCACAGAGGTAAAGTGCCATTCTCACAGTATCACATCAAGCGTACCTACCATTGACATGATTTACCACTGTTGATGTCGACTGCAAACACTTGGGAGGTAGGATTTGCCACGTTTGTCCACTGCAAAGTCACTCTCTTTTCTCTACTTTCCATACTGTACCCCTTGGAAAGAAGCCCTTATGTGAATCCCACACTTGCATGGGAGACTTGTCTGCTCCCATGTACATATTTATGATCATTTCTAGCAGTACAGACTCGGAGATATTATACTTGGGTTTATAATCCAGTTCATTATTTTCTTGCTCAAATGGTTCTACCTTTGGCCACTGGGAGCTCTTTCAGTTGCTTCCTATATACCTTTGACACACCTCCACCATGGAGCATTTTTATTTTTTAAGCACTTACTCTGGTATTGCCAAATGCTCCAGTCTCATCTTTTATGTTTTCTGCCCCAGTCTGAGAATAAGCCCTAGTTACTTTTATTAGAGAATGGTATTAGAACCCCAAATCTTGGTGCTAGGCATACTCACTGTTACTGCAGGGGCTTGTTTCTGGCTCTCTCAGCTGCCTAGCAAAGAAATATACATGTGTATACTAACCCACTTATATATACACATCTATTAATAATTCCATGTTTAACTATATTACACTAAATATGCATAATACTGAGGTCTCCAACTCAGACTCATCGCCACATGGATCATTCTAGCCCCTTCCCACTCTGGAAACTGCCATTTCAACAGTGAGGAACCTGGCACCTACCATCTGTCATTCATTTATTTAACCGCGCACATCCAGTATCCATGTGGAGCACTATCAGAATTGTTACCCACACCATGGGAAATAACTTTATCAACTACTCCACGGTGCTAATGTGCAGTTTCATTTGCCTTTAGCCTTACAGCCCACCCTCATTTATAGTGTTATGTGGGTCAGCACCTTTCTTCCCACCTCCTTTAGTAAGGCTGTTTCATACATGTGTAACATAGTCAGATTCTTTGCTCAGAGCCAGCATTCTATCCTGGAATCCCCTAATCTCCTAAATTATATATATATATATTTTTTTATCTGTATACATTAAGGGTCACATTTTGTGAAGCTTCTAGTGGTTCTGACAAATGTGCAGGGTCATGCATCAACCATTACAGTATCACACACAACACATTCACAACTCTGCTTCACATTTTCATCTTCCCCCACACGCACTGGCAACCACTGATCATAAACTATTGGAACAGTTTTGCCTTTTCCAGAATGTCATGTATTGGAATCATCCAGCCTTTCAGACTGGCTTTTTCACTTAGCAATATGCATTAATAAAATGTTTTAATGTTTATTTATTTTTGAGAGAGGGAGAGAGAGAGAGAGAGAGACAGAGACAGAGAGAGTGAGGGAGGGGAAGAGAGAGAGGGAGACACAGAATCCAAAGCAGGTTCCAGGCTCTGAGCTGTCAGCACAGAGCCTGATGTGAGGCTTGAACCCACGAACTGTGTGATCATGACCTGAGCCACGTCAGACCCTCAACTGACTGAGCCACCCAGGTGCCCCAGCAATATGCATTTAAGATTCACTGGTGTCTTTTCATGGCTTGATAGTTCATTTCTTTTTATTGATAAATAATATTCCATTGTATTCATGTACCACAATTATATTAATCCACTCACTTTTTTTTTTTTAATTTTTTTTTCAACGTTTATTTATTTTTGGGACAGAGAGAGACAGAGCATGAACGGGGGAGGGGCAGAGAGAGAAGGAGACACAGAATCGGAAACAGGCTCCAGGCTCTGAGCCATCAGCCCAGAGCCTGACGCGGGGCTCGAACTCACGGACCGCGAGATCGTGACCTGGCTGAAGTCGGACGCTCAACCGACTGCGCCACCCAGGCGCCCCAATCCACTCACTTATTAAAGGATATCTTGGTTGCTTCAGTTTTGGGCAACGATGAATAAAACTGCTACACACACTCATATGCAGGATTTTGTGTAGGCATAAATTTTCAAATAAGTTGGGCAAATACAAAGAGGGCAAATGCTAGATTACGTGGTAAAACCACATTTTGCTTTGAAAGAAACTGCCAAATTATTTTTCAAAGTAGCTGTATCATTTTGCACTCCCAATAGCAGTGAATGAGAGTTCCTGATGCTCTATATCCTCACGAGCAATTAGTGTCATCAGTTTTTGAATTTTATCCAGTCTAATAGGTGCACATATAGATTACATACATATTTTTGTCGGATTATACCTAAGTATTCAATTTATGGATCGCTGTTATAAATGATAGGTTTTTTGAGTTTCAAATTCCAACTGTTCACACTGCTGGTGGATAGGAAAGCAATAGAGTTTTTATATTAACCTTGTACCATGAAGCCTTGGTAAACTCACTTAGTAGTTTCAAGAGTTTGTTAGCCTGGGGGGATTTTCTCCACAAATGATGATGTCATCTGCAAACAAAGACAGCTTTATATTGTTCTTCCTGTAAATTTTTTCTTGTGGTTGTCGTCACAAATTATAACAAACTTGGTATCTTAAAACAATAGAGATTTATTTTCTCGCAGTTCTGTATGGCAGAAGTCCAAAATCAAGTTGTCCGCAGGGCTGAACACCTTGTGGAGGCTCTAGGGCAAATCTGTTCCCGAACTCGCCCCGCTTCCTCTAGCTGCCAGCATTCCTTGGTTGCATCACTTTGACCTCTGCCTCCGTCTTCTCATGGCCTTCTTTTCTGGGTATAAACCTAATCATCCTCTACTTCTCTCTGATAATAACATTTGTGATGGTATTTAGGTCCCACTTGGATAATCCTGAATAATCACTTCATCTCCAGACTCTTAATCATGTCTGCAAAGGCTTTTTTGGTTTTCCCCAAAAAAAGGTAATAGTCAGATTCTGGAGATGTGGTTATACCTCTAGGAGCCATTATTAGCCTACCACACCTCCCAATTTGTATTTATCTAATTTCCTTCTCTTATCTTCTTGCAGTAGGTAGGGCTTTCCAGTACAGTGTTGAATAGGAAGAGTGAGGGAGAACACTCTTGCCTTCTTCTTAGGGAGACCTTTGGGGATAGTGTCTAGTTGCTCATACATGTGTTAGCTAAAGTTTGTTTGTAGATTTTCTTTACCAAGCTAAGAACATTCCCCACTATTCCTAGTTTGATGAGAGCTTTTATTATAAACAGATGTTAAAATCTGTCATATGCCTTATCTGTGATAATTGATATGACCATATGATGTTTCCTCTTTAGTGTATT
This sequence comes from Puma concolor, assembly GCF_028749965.1. Taxonomy (NCBI): domain Eukaryota; kingdom Metazoa; phylum Chordata; class Mammalia; order Carnivora; family Felidae; genus Puma; species Puma concolor. The sequence goes on from NC_141673.1 coordinate 93,534,879, forward strand.
GATATGGTCAATTACATTACACTGAACCAGGTTTGCATATCTGGAGTAAATCCCCCTGTGTCGTGGCATATAATTCTTTCTATACATTGTTGAGTTCATTTTACTAACATGTTGTTGAAAATTATTTTTTTGCATTATATTCAAGAGTGATACTGATTTATGGTTTTCCTTTCTTGTAATGTCTCTATCTGGTTTTGGTATTGGGGTAATGATGGTCTCACAAAGTGAGCATTCTCTCTTCTTCTATTTTATGGAAGACATTGTAGAGAATTGATATTCTTTCTTCCTTAAATGTTTGGTAGAATTCATCAGTGAAACCATCTTTAGCCAGTGCTTTCCTTTTTGGAAGGGTTTAATTTTTCTTTAATAATTTATTATTAAATTATTAAATAATAAAATTATTTTATAATATTCTAGAATTAAAATAGTTTTATGACATAGCTTATAACATAGTTTATATAAATATATACTTACATATTTACTATTATATATAATATTTACAGAATAAATTAAAATTAAAATTACTTCTTTGATAGATACAGGCTTATTTGGGATTATTTCTCCTCGCAGGTATCAATCCAACTAAATCGATAATCACTTTATTTTTTAAATTTTTTTTTCAACGTTTTTTATTTATTTTTGGGACAGAGAGAGACAGAGCATGAACGGGGGAGGGGCAGAGAGAGAGGGAGACACAGAATCGGAAACAGGCTCCAGGCTCTGAGCCATTAGCCCAGAGCCCGACGAGGGGCTCGAACCCATTGACCGCGAGATCGTGACCTGGCTGAAGTCGGACGCTTAACCGACTGCGCCACCCAGGCGCCCCTCGATAATCACTTTAAATGTTAGTGGTCGAAATGCACCAGTTGAAATCAGAGATTGATATGAAACAAGACCCTTCTATATGTTGTTTATAAGAAATCCACTTGAAAAATAAATTATCAGAGGACACCTGGGTAGCTCAGTAGGTTAAGCTCAGGTCATAATCTTGAAGTTTGTGAGTTCGAGCCCCTCGTCGGGCTCCATGCTGACAGTATGAAGCCTTCTTGGGATTCTCTCTCTCTCCCTCTCTCTGTCCCTGCCCTGTTTAAGTAGGCTCTCTCTCTCTCTCTCAAAAATAAATAAACATTAAAAAAAATATGAAGATTCAGAAGGTTAAAAATAAAGGGATGGAAGAAGATATAACATTAATCAAAGTAAAGCAGAAGAACCTATATTAATTTCAGACAAAGCAGACTTAAGAAAAAGGAACATTATCAGGGATAAAAAAAAAGGGTTTTACAGAATGATAAAGGGGCCATTTCTCCAACGAAACATAACAATCCTAAACATGTATACACCTGACAATAGAGCATCAAAATACATGAGGCATAATCTGGAAAGAACTAAAGAGAGAAACAGACAAATCTACTATTATAGCTGGAGACTTCAAAACCCCTCTTTCAGTAATTGATAACTCAAACAAGTAGAATATGAGCAAAGATATATTTCACTTGAATAGCTTTATCAATCAGTTATCAATTATCATGATCAAACTGACATGTATTGGAAACTAAAAACAAAAAATAACAGTTGACTACATATTCTAAAATTCAGATAAAACATTCATCAAGATAAGGCTTTTTGTCTTACTTTTGTCTTTATTTTTACATCTCTTTTTCTGCCTTCTCTAGCTTTAATTGAACATTTTCTATAGTTCCATTTTATCTCCTCTCAGCATATCAATTATACTTTCTATTATACATTCTTTTAGTGTTGCCCTAGAGTTTTCAATATACATTTTTAACGAATTTAAGTCTATCTTCAATACTATACTGCTACTTCAATACCATACCGCTAGATACTGGGAGGTATCTTTTAACAAAGTATTCCTAATTCCTCCTTTCTTTTTTTTTTTTTTTTTTTTTTTAACGTTTATTTATTTTTGAGACAGAGAGAGACAGAGCATGAACGGGGGAGGGTCAGAGAGAGGGAGACACAGAATCTGAAATAGGCTCCAGGCTCTGAGCTGTCAGCACAGAGCCCGACGCGGGGCTCAAACTCACGGACCACGAGATCATGACCTGAGCCGAAGTCAGATGCTTAACCGACCGAGCCACCCAGGCGCCCCCTAATTCCTCCTTTCTATCCCATCCAAACAGGATTAAATGCCCAGTACATTCTTACTATTATTTTAAACAGTTATCTTTTAGATTAATTGAGAAAGAAAAGTAATTTTATTTTTCATATATTCTCTTCTGATGTTCCTTTTTTTACATATAGATCAGAATTTCTGACATATATCATTTTCTGTCTCCTTGAAGAACTTCTTTCAGCATTTCTTATAGGGCAGGTCTGCTTGGCAGTGAATTCCCTCAGTTATACATGTCTGAGCTCCTTCACTTCTGAAGGATAATTTCACTGGATATCGATTTCTTGCTTGGGTTTTTTTTCTTCGAACACTATGAGTGTTCATTCTATAAGTACTTTATTCTACTCACTTCTTGCTGACATGGTTTCCAATGAGAAGTCTACTGTAATTATTTCCTTTTTCTTCTATAGGTAAGGTGTTTTCTTTCTCTGGCCTTTTTCAAGATTTTCAATTTGTCTTTGGTTTCCTTTGGTTTGAATATGATATATTTAGGTATAGTTTTTTGGGTTTTTTCCCCCCCATATTTATCCTTTTAGGTGTTATCTGAGCTTCCTGGATCTGTGGCTTGATATCTGTCATTAATTTTGGAAAATTCTTGGCCATTAATTCAAATATGTTGTCTGCTCCATTTTCTCTTTCTTCTTCTAGTATCCCAATTATATATGTATTACACGTTAGAAATTGTCCCTCAGTTTTTATTGTTTTTCTAAATCTTTTTTTTAAAGTTTATTTATTCATTTTTGAGAGAGAGAGAGAGAGAGAGAGAGAACACACAAGTGGTGGGGGGACAGAGAGAGAGGGAGAGAGAATCCCAAGTAGGCTCCCCACTGTCAGCACAAAGATGGATGCAGGGCTTGAACTCATGAAACATATCATGACCTGAGCCAAAACCAAGAGTCAAATGCTTAACTGACTGAACCACCCAGGACCCCACTGTTTTCTGTTCTCTTTGTTTGTTGTTGTTGTTTTCTTATCCTTTTATCTCTTTATGCTTCAGTTTAGGAGGTTTCTTTGGATCTATCTTCAATGGTCACTCATTGTATCCAGTCTTCTCATGAGCTCATCAATGCAGTCTTCATTTCTGTTCCAGTGTTTCTGATTTCTAGCTTTTCCTTTTGAATGTTTCTTAGAGTTTCTATCTCCCTGCTTACATTAACTATCCTTTCATGTTGTCTATTTTCTCCATTAGAATTATTAACATATTAGTCAAAATTATCTTAAATATCTCTGATAATTTCAATATCTATATCATGTCTGAATCTGGTTCTGATGTTTGTTTTGTCTCTACAGACTGTGTTTTTTCTTGGGTTTTAGCATCTCTTGTAATTTTTTGTTGAAAGTCAGTATGACATTAGGAACAGGCCTTTTGTGTCAGATTTTATGCTAATCTAATCAGGAACCAAGCTGTATTTTATGTTTGCTGTAGTCACCAGTGCCAAAGTCTTCAAGTGCCATCATATCCTTGTTGTGGTCCATCCTGTTTACTTTGGGTTTCCTAAGTGTTCCTCCTCAGAGAGAGTCTCTGTCTTTTAGCTCTGTTATCTACAATCCACTAGTTACTGGAACCCTGTTGGTGTAGTGATAATGTATAGGGGAGAACAAGTATTTCATAATCCTATGGTTAAACTTTTAGTGGACCAATGTGCCTAGATTATACCCTTCACAAATGTGTATTAGCTTTTCTCTCCTACTTTGATGAGGCAGGAAGAGTGAAAGGGAAATGCCCTCCCAGGTGAGATAAAACTCAAGCAAATTCTTTTGTCCTGGAGAGCAGGTCTTTGTTAAGGAGAATGCTCTGTGTATATTTTGCAAAGATTATCTTCCCCTTACCCTGTGATAGCCAAGAGAAGAAACTTCTTGGCTCTTCACTGTGAGAACCTGGGGTTCCATGAGGTAAAACCCACAAATATGCCAGCACCCTATGCAGCTTCTAACAAGTGGTCAAAAAATTACCACTTAAAGAGGACCTGGGTGGCTCGGTCATTTGAGCATCTGACTTCGACCAGGTCATGATCTCATGGTTCTGGAGTTTGAGCCCCACATTGGGCTCTGTGCTGACAGCTCAGGGTCTGGCATCTGCTTCGGATTCTGTGTGTCCCTCTCTTTCTGCCCCTCCCCGACTCATCCTCTGTTTCTATCTCTCGAGAATAAATAAACATTAAAAAAAATTTGTTTTAATTACCATTTAAGTGTTCTTGCCAGTTTATGGCTCTTGCAGGTAAGTAAGCAGATCTTAGTTGACTCTCAGGAGTCGCTCTCTCCATATATCAGAGTGGGAGTTTGCCCTGAGGCCTAAGTTCTTTGCAAGGTCTGGGAAAAGCCACTGATTTTCAGTGTATTCATCTTTTTTTTTCTCCTCCAAGAGCAGAAATGACAACTTCCAAGCTCTTTACATGTCAGGAAGTTCTTAAATATCAAGACAAGCCTTTATTGTCTAGATATCAGGTATGGATAAAGATACAAATTATATATAGTATTTAAGGTGTTTCAGGTACATGCCAAGTAACTTAGGGTCAACGAGAATTGGAAAGGCCTGCAGAAATGCACTTTAGCTAAAATGATAAATGAAGGCTTCACGGAACAGATGGAATTCGGTATGAACCTTGAAGAAGACATAAAATGTAAAGACGAGAGGGCAGAAGAAAGAGTACCGCCATCAGAAGAAACACTGAAAGCACAGAAGGATGAGACACATCCTTAAACGATAATAAATGGATCCATCTAAGGAAACTCTGTGAGGGACAGGAAGCATGACAGATGGCAGTAGTGATATTTGGGGGTAGGGGGTGTCGATGTGTGTTTTAGCACGTGTAACTTTTAGAGTCTGGGGTGTGTTGGATCTCGTGACAACAACTGAGAGCCAGAGACCACACAAGAGATTAAAATTGCAGTTCGGGCATACAGCTATTTCTTTATATCCAGGACTATGACCTAGCTTTAATTACACAAAATACTTCAGAAAGTACATTAGTATTTTACTACTGTCAAAAGAACAATGGATTTTCCAGTGGGACTAAGTGGGCACACACTTTTGTTTTACTCCTTATTTTAATATTGCTTCCCTTGCCCCTCTGCTAAAACAAAAAATTACCATAGAGAAATAAATGCTACATTTCAAATTATCCACATCACAGAGCACCATAAACTCTCCTCAGGGCTCATGTAAATCCAACATTAACCAAGCTCACCTCTGCTCAGCTTTGGGGGAAAACCCTTATGAGAAAATATCTCACAATTAAAATAGCTATCCATATAAATGTTCCTCCATCAGTGCCCACAATTTCAAGGAAATGACTAAACTAGGAGATAAAAGGCCTGAAAAGTCAAAAGCAACACATTAAATAGACTAGAATTCAACTGTGGTTAGTTGAAATTAACATTAATAATAAATTCATAGTATTACATTCAATTGTATTTTTTTATTTTCTTAATCTGAAATCTCTAGCACAATACTTTTTTTTGTGGTCTAAAGCAACTCAAAGCTTTTCTAAGGCCTATAATTACAAGTCTCCATGGTACAGTTTCATTAAAAACTTTCATTAAACAACAGCTGCCCTTGTATATGGTCTTCTAATCAATTTGGTCAAACAGAATGACTTCTAATCAGCTGTTGATAAAAATAGAAGATGAAATTTTAATTCTAATAGATTAACCACAAACTCAAGACAGTCTTCAAAATCCATCTAGCTCTATTCTCCAGTGGATTTAATGACTATTCAGCAACTCATTACTAAATAGAACAAGATGAACATTTTCCAGTTCATTAAAGAAATGTACTATGTATTTTTGCATTGTCCTCATGATTCGTTACAGGGAGTCTTAATTACAAGATAATGGATAATGGTTATTAAATGCAGACTGCAGTAATGAAGCTCTATTCATTTGCGAACCTCAGAGACTGCAAAGAGAGGAAAATAAAATTACTAGCTTCAAAAGATTAACGGATCAAATTATTATTCAATTTTGAAAATCTCATTCAGACTTCATAGAAACAAGAAGAGATTAAAAACTAGTATTAAGACCACAGTAGTACATTAAAAAAAATAATATCTTAAGGCTATTACTGCATAATAAGCTTCAGATGTGATTATTAGAAAAACATATAGCTAACAATGGGAAAACATACATTTTTATTTCCTGAACAAATCTTATTTATGAGATAGGAAGTTACTAGTAGGATCTTAAAGACAGTCTTGGTGAACACAGAAGATACATGCTCCTGTGTTACAAAAGAACAGCACAATGGAAGGTATTATTAACATTTTATACTTCGTTAATGAAAAATAGGATTTAAAATCAACTGCTGCTTGAGAAAGCTTGTCATTAAGTGGAATTCATGCCAACCCTATAATAAGAGCTTCTGGGCACATTATTCATTAGCACCATGTTTTCTATCGTTCTCTAAGAAACTAGCTTAAAGTTAGCAAGAGAGTTTTGTATGGTAATTCTGGTAATTCTGACACTAATTTATACTTGCAATCTGCAATGGGACTTTTTTTTTAAACAAATATAATGTACAAAAATATGAAGCCCCAAATTAAAACATATTCTTTGATACTGTATTCTTTTGATCAACATAGGCTTGAAAATAATTTGGGGTGAGATATCAAGATCCAGTGTTATGGCTTAAGAACTGGCCAGAGTAAAGATGGAAGCAGAAAGCCTCTGGGGAGGTATCAATATGATGCTAATACTCAGTCTGGAGACAATTAAACCCACAAAGACAGCCTTACAAGATCCAGGGATAATAGCTAACTTTATGAAAAAGGGGGTCGGGGGTGTTTCCTAAAAGAGAGAGGAAAAGCTGAAGAAGGAAAGAAAAATAAATAACACCTGCTTTCCCAGTTCTTTCCTTTGATCTAAATAGTGAGCTCTGAAAATACTCCTCAGTTGGTCTAGTCCGTCACGTGAGATACGCAACAGAACATCGTAATTAAGCAGTAAGGCATGTTCAAGCAGAATGGCAATCAGAAAGCAATCACAATCTCGGAGTTAGGAAATATCTCAAATACCCCAAGGGTAAGATTAGTTCATGATAACCACATTCCTCGCAGTTGCCTTCTCCTCAATAAAAATAAAAATGTGGCCATTTAAAATAATGCAGAACAGTATGATTCAAATGGAATACAAGGTGGGGACTCTGCCTATATAATCCTTGGTAATTGACAGTAATGTCCCTGGGAGAATTTTCTAAACCATTATGTTAACCATACAAAGATATGTGTTAGAACTGCTTGACACAAACAAGAGTCCCTGAGTTATGTCTAATATGACAAGAAGTTTCCTTTCACTTCTAAAACTTAGGTTATTTGAAATGAGTTTCATAACCGTAATAATGCTGCAGATGACGTTCCAATCAATGCAAACAGCATCTCTTTTAGAGTGAATTCAAATTGTTTAATCTTTCAAACAACTCTAAATGGTTTTTATTGTTTTGTTTTTTTATTTTACAAATTTGGAAAAAGAAAAGGATTATTTAACTCAACTGTTTATGAGACCATATTGTCAGCATTTTGGACTAAGAGTCAAACAGAGAGACAACAGAATGTTTTCTAAACCTAGCTCTATGCCTCCTCTAATTTTTAATATTGCATTAGTGCTCCTGAGGATATCTATAAATATCTACATGAGTTAACAGTTCAGAAAGGAGCTCCCCATGGGGTGCCTGGGGGGCTCAGTCAGTTGAGTGTCCGATTTCAGCTCAGGTCATGATCTTACATTTGAGGGATCAAGCCTGGTGTCAGGCTCACACAGAGCCCGCTTGAGATTCTCTTTCCCTCTCTGTCTCCCTCTCTGCCTGCCCCTCCCTTCTCAAAATAAATAAATAAACATTTTTAAAAAAGAAAAAAAAAGCTCCCCAAAATCATGCTACACTTCTGAGTTCTTATCTCTCCTCTTCCCACTCCCCCTTTTGAGTAAGGGTATCAGGGAAGGAGAGCTGGGACAGGTGAGCCCCAGAAGGTCTGAAACTAAAACAAAGGTTCTTGGTAAAATTAAGATAGGGGGGATAGTTGCAAAACTTTGTGAACATACTAAAAATCCCTGAACTGTATACTTTCAAGGTGTCTATCTTATGGAAATTTTATCTCAGCTTAAAATAAAAAACAAAAGACAATGTGTTCATGAGAGAAAAGGGGGGAAGGCAAAAAACTAATAAAGCTAACTCTACATAAAATTATCAATTAGTTGACAAATCAAGTATATATAATCAACTGTACCCTTACCCTTTTCTTGAACACATTTTAACACTATTCCTAGTCCTCTCTGTAAGTGGTTCCTATTAGCTGCCAAGTAGGACATCCACAATCCAAGCCTCCTAACTGTCATCAATGATTACAATATAACTGTAAGCTGTTATTAGTCTAAATAAATATGGCATCCATTGATAATGCTTCAGTCCGTAGGTAAAGTTAACCAAAAAATACAGCATTTATATTCAAAAGCCTTAAACAATCTAAAGCATTACTTTTAAAGGAGAATACTTCAACAAACACATCATTACAATTCCTTAAAAATATTTTTGAAGAGTGGTATCAACACGGAGAGTATCATGCTGGCCAAAGAGAGAGAGAACTTTAATGAAAGGACCTTTCAGGACGAGTTCAATGATGCCTGGTGGGGGCAAGGTGGGGGATGCTGAGACTCTGCCCTTGCACAGTCTGGAGTTGCACTGTCTAATACAGTACTCACTCACCGATGTGGCTACTGAATACTGCAAAATGGTTAATCCAAACTGGAATGTGTTAGAAGAGTAAAATGCACAAAGGGTTTCAAAGCTTTAGCATAAAAAAATGGAATGGAATGTAAAATATTTCTTAATTTTTATATTGCTTATACATTGAAATGAGATATTGTTGATTTACTGGGTTAAACACAATATATTATAATTACTTTCACCTATTTTTTTACTTTATTAATGTAGCTATTAAAATTTTTTAAATTATGCATCTCTATTAGACAGCACTGGTCTAGAGCCTCAATGAGACACCAAAGTCTGTAATCACTCTGAGTAGGCTACAATTTGATGTCCTTTTATACTAATATCCTTTACATGTTGGTTTACATTTATTTAGGGGGGAAAAAAAGGCTTACTTCTGCATAGGGGTAGAACAAGAAGATTTCTGGTGACAGCACTTAACTATTCTCTCTCATCCAAGCAATTCAGCTCAGCCCCCAAATTTGAATCCTCCCTCAGCCAAACAAAAACTCTGTAATTAACTAAACCCACCTTTATTAAAAAGTGTACACTATCCATTTGGAGAACATAAGAGCATGTCCCTGGAATGTCTTATACCCAATCCTGGTCACATAATGTAGAGGAATGCTAGTACATGCAATTTGCTCTGCCTGGAACATTTTCAGTGGTTTCAAGGCTTCTTGTGGATTAGCACCCAAGGAAACTGGCCAGGTGGCCGGCCCTTCATCCTGTCTGTGATTGACCTTGCTTTCAGTTTTCAAACACAGGACTAACTCTAAAACTACACTTACAGACTCATGACTATTTATGACTTGTGCTCACAGCTCTGTGTTCAAATCGACCCAGCCATTCTCTTTCCCAACCCTTCAATATCCTATTTATCTACTGAGTGCCTACTATGTGCCAGTACAGTTGTATATCTATAGACACAGCAGTGTGTACAAGCCAAGGCTTTCCTCTACAGGACTCTGTACCATCAGAGGTGACACTGACTTAGCTATATAAGTTACATTTGCTTTCTCTTAGTCTGGCTACTTAAATTAAAAAAGAAAAAATCTTTATCTGTCTCCATCACCTTACCCTCTGTTTTTCAGAGAGCTTGTGGCATTGCCAAGAAGACAAAAGTAAGATTCGTGAGATGAGGCTAGCACCCTATGATCAAACAAAAACACCAGAAATACCCACAGGCATTGTTATTGTACAGGTATAATGGTTTGGATAAAATAGTAAAGTGTTTTAGAGTCAATATAAAGTGAAAACATCGATCTGTAAACCAAGTTACTGATGACAAATGCCTCAAAATCACAATGCTTTCCTTTTTAGCCAGCCCCTGCAGCCGAACGTACTGATGTAGGGATTTACTATGTTAAGCAAATGTCCTCTGTTGATATGGTCGTTTTAAAGTCATCTTATCTTAAAATGACACAAGCATATCTAACATACTCTTTTTTCCTTCACATTTGCGGGGAGGGAAGGGGGAGATGGAACTGCAATACAGGGTAAAATGTGATTTGGTATCACTATACTTTGGCAAAGAAGAGTAAAATGAAGAAGCATTTTAACAAAATAACAAGCTAGATATGCTTCAAACAACTGAATTTCATTTTGATTGTGCTTTCTATTGTCACTAGCAAGTTTGGAATATATAGTATATATTAACATTAAAAGTCAGGTATGCTTGTGTGGAATCTATTAACTTGAGAGAAAATTACTCAAATTGAAGAAATAGCTGCTTAAAATGGATTTAGAAATACATTTTACTGAACAAAGCAAGCTAGAAAATTAGTCTACTTTATCAGGATTAGAAAGTGCTATGAATTTTAAACACAAAGCTTTTAAAAACAATGCAGAGCATATTTGAGATTATCATACCTCAATGTCATCATAAATCTTTTTTTTTTTTCAACAGTTGATGATAAGTATGTAGAGTTACTTTTTACAGTGACCTGTCTTTCATAAAAGAAGTTGTGTTAATTTTTCTGTGGGGAGTTTTATCTCTTGGTGATTGTTTCTCTGTACCTGGAGACTCGTATCTCATGCATCCCATTAGCAGATCTATAGATGGACACACCTTGAAAAGGCTCTGAACAGAAAGTATTTACTGTGTGGAGCTCTCAGGCTGGCCATCTGGGTTACTGCACTTACCACTTACCGACCACTTACAAAGACAATGCTGCCTTCTCTCCTACTGTTCACAGTTTTCACGTTAAAATTCTGTCTCTATTTTTCAACCAGTCCTGCCTTCATTTTTATCTTTATTCCCCTTTTTCATTCAGCCACCACCAGAGGCCTTGATTCCTCAACAAAAGAGGTATGTTCTGGCAAAAGAGAAAGTGTTAGAGCCCCCGCAAATCTCACCAATGGGTAAGGGTCTATAATCAGAGAGGGTCACCACAAACTTTTGCCAGGTCGTGTGCATCACTGGGATATTAGAATCATTCACAATTCCTGAAAACACTTGAGGCAAGGAGAAAGGAAGGAAAAAGAGGTTTGTCAATGAGGCAGGAAGAACAGTCCTGAGCTAGACTCTGCAAAAGCCATGAACTAATGCAACATGCTTGCAAGCTGGATCCATTTTGAATATTAACTAGAACTCATCTAGGATCTCCCCGGATGTCACACATTTTTTTTTTTAAAGCACTGCCTTGCCAATGAATATATATGCCTGTATTTCCCTCATAGCAGAAAGGTTGTGAGTTCCTTTTCCAAAACTAAATAGAAATAGAAATAACATATAACCATACAGTAATGATGTATATTTCAGACAAATAGCTTACACTACACACTTAATACGGAGGTTTTATCTGTCTCTCGCAGAACTTCCTATTACAAAACTAATAGGTTTGATTAAAAGGCTATTCATTTTTAGGAGATTTCCCCCCCATCAGAAAACAGAATATAAATAGTTTCTTAACATGTAGAAGTTAGGTCTTTACCTACCTTCCTTTTAAGCCTACATTTAAAATTTTTGATACATATTTAATGTTTTTAATATTACCTATATAATTGCTTTAAGTGTGGCATTTATTTCCTCCCTCTAAAGTACATGTTACATCATAGATATAATTTCTCCCTGGTATTTCAGGAAGCTATTAAATGTCAAAATCCAAAGTGAATACATAGGTAACTCAGAAATGTAAAACCTCATGAAGACAAAAATCCAGCTGTTAAGTTTATTACCAAAAATAGGAAATGGGATGCACAATGATAACCTATAAGGTAAAATGGCATTTAAAAAACTGGGCTAGAGGGGCGCCTGGGTGGCGCAGTCGGTTAAGCGTCCGACTTCAGCCAGGTCACGGTCTCGCGGTCCGTGAGTTCGAGCCCCGCGTCGGGCTCTGGGCTGATGGCTCGGAGCCTGGAGCCTGTTTCCGATTCTGTGTCTCCCTCTCTCTCTGCCCCTCCCCCGTTCATGCTCTGTCTCTCTCTGTCCCAAAAATAAATAAACGATGAAAAAAAAAATTTTTTTTTAATAAAAAAAAAAAACTGGGCTAGAGACAGTTCACAGTGTCAACTTATGTTGGAGATCCATTTACTTGTGTTTCTGTCAGAAATATCACAAATTTACTCTTGATAAAGAAGATTTTCTGGGTTGACCTGGCCTAGTTTTTTTTTTATATCCTACACATGGAAACTAAAGAGCACAAAAATTTAAAATTTTTTAAGCATGAGGAGCTAAAAAGTGTTGTAATACGGAATGGGCAGATAAGACAGGCTTAATCATGGCGTTTTTCATCTCAAAACCTCCAACTGGTTAAAGAATAAAACTTTAGGATCCATTCGCCAGGATCTGCATCTAATCTAATATTCCACTGTTCTCTTCTGCTGTTCACTCTAAAGTATCACAGACTCTAGCTAACTCTTATGACGATGATGGTGCTGATGACAGTAATTACCAGTGGTAGTGGTAACAGAATAGGCCCCCCTTTCTGAGAACTCACCAGGTGCTTGGTTCCAGAGAACACTTTATACATCTACACTCATTCCATCTTCATGATAACTTAAAGATCAGTACTCTTTTATTTTTTTATTTTAGAGGGAGAGAGAGAGACAGAGAGAGAGACCAGGGGGAGGGACAGAGGGGGGGGGAGAGAGAGAGAGAGAGAGAGAGAGACAGAGACAGAGACAGAGAGGGAGAATCTTAAACAGCATGAAGCCTGATGCAGGGCTCGATCTCATAACCCTGAGATCATGACCTGAGCCCAAATCAAGAGTTGGACGTTCAAGTAACTGAGTCACCAGATACCCCTAAAGACAGGTTCTCTTATCATCTCCAATTACAAATGAAAAAAACAGAGGGTGCAGACATTGAGGAACTCATCTATGACAATTTGTAAGTGTCATGAACGGAATCTGACACAACTTTTTCTAAGCCCAGGCCATACTCCTGCCCTCCTAACCAAGACTAGTTACTGTTTTGCAAAAACACCCTCTACCGTATCAACTTTGTACTCTCTATTCTTTCTCTCCCTCTCAAAATCTTATCTGGCCCAGTTCCCTTCAATATGAAGTGGCACTGGGGCACCTGGGTGGCTCAGTCAGTTGAGCGTCCGACTTTGGCTCAGGTTATGATCTCACAGTTTGTGGGTTTGAGCCCCGCATCAGGCTCTGGCTGACCATTTGCTCAGAGCCTGGAGCCTGCTTCAGATTCTGTGTCTCTTTCTTTCTCTGCCCCTCCCCTGCTCATGCTTTGTCTCACTCTGTTTCTCAAAAATAAATAAATGTAAAAATTAAAAAAAACTATAATATGAGTGGCATTAACACTGCTTTCTTTCTGTTTTTTGAATATAACATGATGACTGGAGCTATGGCAGCCATTTTTCAACCATGAGGGAAATGCCAAGAGAATAACAGGTATCAATCCTGACACTGATGATGAACTAACTAGACTTCTCATTATGTAAGAAAAATAATGCCTTATTTATTTAAGTCACTGTTGTCAAGTTCAGTGCTTTGCCGCCATCCAGAATCCTAACTGATGCAGCCTCTGGACTATTTACTTTTGCTCTGTTGACCTAGAAATCCAATGGTACACTATATCTGTTAATTTCCCAGAGGCATCACTCTCCACAACCATGACACAAAGTATCACATCCCCATACACTCTGCTTTGCAGGGCTGAGACTCTTTGTACTGCTTTGCAGTACTATATACTGCCAGCTATGCTCATCCAAACCTCTAACTTCCCACTCCATCTACACTGGTTAATCAGACAGAAGTCAGAATCCCGTGGAATAAAATGTGGAAGGAAAAATAGCAAGTAAAAGAGGGGATTCAAGAGGGGCACGTGGGTGTCTCGGTCAGTTAAGCATCTGACTTTGGCTCAGATCATGATCTCGCAGTTTGTGAGTTTGAGCCCCATGTCAGCCTCTGGGCTGACAGCTCAGAGCCTGGAGCCTGCTTCGGATTCTGTGTCTCCCTCTCTCTCTGCCCTTCCCCTGCTCGCACTCTGTCTCTCTCTCTCTCTCTCTCCCTCGTTCTTTGCCCCTCTCCCCCTTTTGCACTCTCTCTCTTAAAAATAAATACACATTAAACAATTTTTTTAAATTAAAAACAAAGGGGGGGGGGGTTCAAGAAAGCTGTTAGGAATTACTAGGAAAAGCCGAAAGCGAAAAGCCACAGAACAGCAGAGATTTCTTAGAGAAGCAACCATCCAAGAGACTAGTCCATGAAGCATCTATACACCAATCCGTGTGAACAAGTTATTGAAGAAACAAGAAGGAACTGTTTTATCAACAGAAAATATAAGAAGCTCTACCAGTAGTAGAAAATGGAGGAAGAAACTAAGGCACAAGTCTTTCTTTCTTTTTTTTTTTTTTTTAAAGCTAATCGAAGATACAAGGCCAGAACAAGTTGAGATATTTCTACACATGTCTGCCCCGCACTCCTCGGCCCAGCCCCTCACTTTGAGGGCCATGACTATCTCATTCATCATCGTGATATTGACCACGTGAGCTAGCACAGTGGTCATAGTATGAACTTAATAATTACACAATCCAAATGAATTCCGTATTAGTCAAGCTTTAGTGAAACATAATGTCCACACTGAACACAAATGAACTCTTCAATGATTCCACAGCTGCCTACTTGTATAAACAAGCGGGTTTTTACTTAATTAATTCCTTTAATCAACACTTACACAGCACATACCATGTGCTGGTCATTGCCCTAAGAGCTTTAAAAATAACCTGACAAATCTTTAAAAATAAAGCAGTTATCTGATGCTTCAGGATCCAAATGAGGCTATCTTGCTGAGAAAGTCTGAGAGTAACATAGGGAGAAAACCATATTCTTAAGGCTCAAGTACTCAAGAAGGAATCTTGAGAAATCCTTGATGGCAGCACGGGCTTATGCTTCCTGACTCTGGGGCTCTTTCCTCAACCTATTCTGTCCCAACTCAAGTATTTGTGGCTGGCTGCTGTGTGCTCAGCAATAACTAATAAGCTTCCCTGACTGGAAATGGCTCCATTTTGAGAGAGGCGGACATATGTGCTAAGTAGCATGTACAAAGCGCTAGAGAGGGGAAGGAGAGTTAGGAAATACCATCAAGGGGCTATGACAGAATGGAGTCCCCAGGAGGGTATGATGGAAAGATGTGAGTGGCTGAGGAGAAACCTCAGAGGAACAGTGTATGGAGAGAGCAATTTAGTTCCAAGACATTCTAAACTAGGGCTCCTCACTAATTGGTAAAATTTGGGTTTTGATTACCCGATTTTAGTCCTAGTTTCAGTCAGTTCAACTGAGCAAATTTATATTAAATTTCTTCTACTCTCCTTTTCTAAGTTATTTAGTCAAAATATTAACACAAAATATTTTGATTGGCAACACTGCTCTCAGCCCAGGGAGAAAATTTTCTCTTTTCTTGGAAGAGTTTCTGATTTTGGTTGGACAAATGACCTGACTTCACTGGGAGGGAGGGGAGGACAGGGTGAGGAAGGGTTTGTAACCTATGGTTTCAATTCAATGAATTTTCTTTAATCAAATATTTTCACAAAGTCCACATCTAGTTCTCTTCACCTGTCAACTAGTTTTGTGCAAGTAATGTTACACAGTTACTAAATGTATTACTTCTTTCACATAGATTTAAATTTTAACAGGCTTAAACTAAGGACTAAGCATCTAATCATGGAATTTCATACATTAGCACCAGGAACAGGAAGGGGGCAATGTTACCAGAGACTGCAAGGGAGGTGTTCTGTACTTGGACCCTTACAATGGCATGCCTATGCTTCTACAGCTACGTGTTAACTGTAATACTGTCTGCTTAAAAATTTATATTTCTACAGACCATAATCTTCTATGTCTACAGGACTTGACAGAACCTAATGAGTATTCTTTGGTTCAAAATTAATAACGATACATGAGGAAAACTTTGCCATATTTTCAAATGTTTGATGTTATGGACTTAAACAAAAATACACAATTTTCCTCTTTGTAAACTTACAGGGTCTTTTCTAAATACATGTGTGCTATGAATGTCTTGCTGGGATATCTATTACCCGGTATCCCCAAAGCTGTGTGGCCATGAGACCCTTTTGTAAGAAAGGTTTTCATTGGCATACTGTGCCAAGGAACACAATTTGAAATCACTGTTTTAGCTGAAAAACTGTCCCCAAATACACAACCTTTCTTTATTCATCTGGTTAGGGGCAACCTGGTCTTTAAAATAACCTTTCAATTCTGGCTGTACTTTTCCAGTATTCCAAATCATCCAAGGCCATGTATTGTTGAGTTCATTACACTGGCTAGCTAATGAAAATGTGTTATGAAGCAGACTGCATGAAAAGGAAGAACACAATCTTTTAACTTCCAAAACTCTTTTTTTTTTAGCAAAATTTTATTTGAACTTTATAGGACATGAAATCAAATCCTCATTGCTGTTTCTTCTTTAGTCTAGTTATTCACAGACCAAGTCTTAAAATAGGTTCATTTCAAATTGTCAAATTATCAAAAGGTTTCTAACCCCTTGCACTAAGATGCACACATACAGAGATGATCTTTATAAATCTTGATTTTGAAAGCTCCCACGGTATCTCCATCTTAATTTATAGTAGGATTTCCCTTAGTTCTTAAAAAACATTTTTCATTAACATAATCCCGGTTAATTTTTGAAAAAAAGAATGTAACAAAGAACTGAAGTCCCACTAAGTCATTTGTTGCCGTTATACAGAGAATACATCTGCAAATGCCCTCATTCTTAAGAGGGGACACACAATTGCAACAACATGGATGAAACTAGAGAGTACAATGCAAGGTAAAATCAGTCAGAGAAAGACAAATATCACAATTTCACTCATATGTGGAATTTAAGAAACAACACAGATGAACATAGGGGAAGGGAAGGAGAAGTAAAATAAAAACAGAGAGGGAGGCAAACCATAAGAGACTCTTAATTAAATACAGAGAACAAACTGAGGGTTGCTGGAGGGATGTTGGGTGAGGGGATGGGCTAAATGGGCAAAGGGCATTAAGGAAGGCATTTGTTGTGATGAGCACTGTGTGTTATATGTAAGTGATAAATCACTAAATTCTACCCCTGAAATCTTTATTACACTATGTCACTAACTTGGATTTATATAAATAAAAAAAGAGGGCATTGTATGAAGAGGGCATACAAGTTAACAAATTACAGCGATTACTAATAAAAATTTAGGAAGACGGCCAGTTCTCTTCTTATGTCAGAGAATACAGCCTCCCCTTTCCTCATTTTTCCCTTCATTTTTTTCCCCAATTGATTAACAAAAATTGAGAATTGTGGCATTTAAAAGCTATTTTTTGTTAAAGATTCCATGAGGCATGAGACTTCTAGATTTACACATTAAAGAAAAGAAACACGATTTCGTGAGGGAACAAGGTTGTCAGCAGTTAAAGCTCTTTTAGTTTAGTGTTGCCTTATGTAAGGTCTCTGGGGGAATTATGTGTGCTTTTAATTTTTTCTCTGTATTTATATTTTGAATACTTGGTTTTAGATTCAGATTTAAATGATCTACATATATGAAACTGCAGGTTGACTACAGCAATAAACCAGTTATATTTTTCTACCTTCAATTATTAAATTGAACGGTTTAATACCCAAGTCTCCAACCTAGAAGTGGACTGCATTCCAAAAGTTTATAAATTCATGGCTGCCTGGAAATCAAAACGTACTTCTCCAGATAAACAATATTTCACCTGATAGTAAGTCCCAGGTCAGCACCCCAAAGCATGTTTTACCTTTACTGAACCTGAGTTCTACTAACCTTCCTAAGCATTATGCATAGCAATTCCCCTAAGAAAAGAGGGGAAGGGCCAGCCTACATCTGACCGTCCATCTCTACAACCCAACACCTCTATCATCTGCCAGGTTAGGGATGAATCACTCTGACCTTCAAATTACCAATGGGGTAATTTGGACAAGCAATCTCTAGATGATGAGGCAGAGAAGGGTGGTATCCAGGTTTGTGGGGGAGTGGGTGGTGAGGGCAGCTCTGAGGAGCAGGGGCATTTCCAAGTTCTCTGGCAAGGTTCTTGCTAGTCCCTGGTCATGAAGAAGAGCCACATTTATGTCAAGGTTATTAACACTAGGTACCACCTAGTATTTCTTTCTTTTTTCTAAAATTTTTTAATGTTTTTATTTATTTTTGAGAAAGAGAGACAGAGCATGAGAGGGCGAGGGGCAGAGAGAGAGGGAGACACAGAATCCGAAGCAGGCTCCAGGCTCTGAGCAGTCAGCACAGAGCCTGACGTGGGGCTCAAACTCACAAACCGCGAGATCATGACCTGAGCCGAAGTCAGACGCTTAACCAACTGAGCCACCCAGGTGCCCCCCCTAGTATTTCCTTCTACATCTATAATTTCTCTAGCAAACAGTTTAGAGTTTATAACCTTGTTGTTTAATGTGCCCCGTAATCAACCTAACTTTATTTAATTGGAGCTATTTGAGGCACTAAGGAAAGGGATGTTTAGTTCAAAAAGCCCACACTGGGATCTCCTTTCTAAGCTCCCAGAACACCCAAACTCTCAAGAACTTTGCTGCCAAATGCTTCCCTCTCCAATATCCCAGCTGTGGTTGTCTCTGGGGAGGAGGCAGGGTGGTCACTTTCAGTGTTCTCTCTACTCATTATATCGCCCTCTTAGGAAATTCTTCCTCCAATACCATTTACTCTTTTCTTGGCCTTCCTAGTTGCATTCCCCACTTACTACTCTACTAACACAGGGACTACCATGCGATAGACAAAAACTCAGGCAGATCCTCTGGAAATTGATGAGGTCCAGGGATCCCATACATGTCTAGATTACTCAGCCATGGCACACCTTTAATAGCAACAAATACATCACCCAAGACCAACACCACAAGACTATGGCTTTACAAGCACCTGTCTCCCTCTCTTTGTTTCTTAGCATGAATCTCTTTCCCATCTCTACGGGAGTCCCTCTTGTCTCGGAGCCAATTGTCTTGAATTAAAACCCTGAACTTTTCCAGTCTACCCCTGAAGGAACAACTAAAGAAAACAGTTAGTGGAAAGGGATGGGTATAAGTGAAAATTATATTCAATTATAGGAAGTACCTAATCACCTCTTGGGAATCTGGTTAAAAAGCAAGGTGGGAAGAAATATAGCATCAGCCAGGCCTGGGTGTGTGCTTATGGATAGGAGATGAAAATGAGAAACGTACTTCAAAAATAATTTCAGCAGAAGAATATATTTAATAACTACTCAATTTAGAGAATACCATCTATAATGAAAATGGCTCAGCTGTTTCAAGGATTTTTTAGTTTAAATTTTTGAAAGGCATTATAGTAATGAATACTATAACATGCAAACACCGAGAAAGGTCGAAGAAAATCTGCTTTTTAATTGCCTCAATGATCTAATCGACAATCCTAGGCAGAAACCTCAACGTCTGTGAATGCAACTATAGGTGACACTACAAACTCTGAGGTAATTTATATGCTTTTGCTTTTTATTAAAAAATAAACAGGAAAATTTTAATTATTCACTAGAATGTTAATATCAAACCAGTGTCGTAGCAGCTAACATTGAACAAACAGCCTTTTGCAGGCTTTGTGTGACATGGGTGATCTAAATTCTTTCCAATTTCATTGACTATTCAGCGCCTCTTCTGCTGTCCCTGCCCAATTTAGCAGCTTTGTAGCATCAGAAACTGACTTTCGACGCCCCAGTTGATGATAAATTTTTTACAAAATGCATCCTATCACATTCATTCTTAGGCCACTAGCAAAGCAAAGCATCACCCCGATAATTCAAGTAAAAGCATGGATTTCCTTTTCCTCTTCTCCATTTTGCTTTATATGTGTTGTCTTGTTCATGTGTTCTAAATAGAAAAATAGACTCTCTCTCTCTCTCTCTTTCACCACCATAATAACCTTAATCAGATTTCCTTAAGAACACTATTTTTCTTTCCTTGTTACAAGAACAAAAAAGTAGACGAAAAGTGGTGAGACTCTAGCACATTCTGCAGTAAGCCAGCAATGGAATGAACAGGTGGAGGTCTTCTAAGGGGCAGCAGAGACTTGGTTCCTGGGCTGGAAGGGAGCCTTGCTCGTCTTGAACTCCCTACCCCGGGGAAATGGCACCATTATGAGTTATTGCGGTGAGGGTGCAGAACGACACCATTAAGAGTTGTTCTGTTCTATCCCTCCCCTGCTCAGCACAGAAGCACTCGCAAAACACTACTCATTCTGCCCCGAGTGTCTCCCCCCAGCCGTCTACCCCTCTTCATGCTCACTGCACTATCTCAATTCAGTGCCACGTGATGATCAACTAGACGGTTGTAACAGCTTCCTAACAGGTTCCCTGTCTCCAACCTAAACACAGGGCCCAAAGGCCATGTTCCTAAAATGAAACTCTGAGTACTGCTCCACTACTACAAAGTGTCTGGAGTAAGAGTGTCTTACTGATCTTTATCCCTGGTACCTGACACATAGGGGACTTCAATAAAGCCTACCGAATGAATAATTGGATGGATAAATTACTCAACCATTCATTTCTCAGGCTAGAAACTTTCCAAGGGTAAAACTTACCCTACTTGCAAACAGAAAACCCCAACTTTTTAGCATGACATTAAGCCCTGAGCAACTCACCAACTGTATCCTCTCCTATCCTGCCACTTCTCCATTAACTCTCCATCCCAACCATACTAGCTTTCTCACCATGACATGCCTTGCACATGTCTGTGTATAAAAAAGCATGTGCTGTCTGCCTGAAGTGCCTTTCCTCTACATCTATCTGCCCCTGGCAACACCTACACAATGTCACTTGCTTTGCAAACCCTTCTACGACTCTCCAGAGGTTAGCTCAGCTTGTGCAGTGCTTGGCCGAAGTGTTCCTATGGCTCCCAACATGTTCCCAATGAGACAATCATAAACCCTACCTTTCACTCCCTCATCAGACTAAAAGATACTGTCAGTGTTTTGAAGGGATGGGGTTATATCTAATTTTTCTCTCCCCTTTCTCTATTATCATTCTCCCACGTGCAGAACAGCATCTGATAAACATTACTGTGCTCACCAAATACTCATCTCCAGGATAAGCCAATTCAAGAGAAAGAAATGTCCCCAGGCAAGACGGCAGAAAACCTTAGCCCTTCTCTTCTTGACTAGCCTCCGTCCCTCTCCCCTGCTTGCTCAGTTCTCCCTGCAGACCTCACCATCCCTCGGCCCCTGGTCTCCTTCCACTCTCTGGCACAGCTTAGAATTGGGGGAGTCCCCATTCAAATCCTACACCTAATACATTAAAGGTGGAAGGAGGAGAAGCCATGCGACTACTATCGAGGTGGTGAAAGGAATAAAAATGTTCTTGGAGTCTTAATTAAAAATATAAATTCAGGGGCGCCTGAGTGGCTCGGTCAGTTAAGCATCCAACTCTTGATCTAAGCTCAAGTCATGATCTCACGGTTCAGGACCTGCACTGGGCTCTGCGCTGGCAGTGCAGAGCCTGCTTGGGATTCTCTCTCCCTCTCTCTCTCTCTCAAAATAAATAAATAAACTTTAAAAAAATATATAAATTCATGTCCTTCCACAGCCACTGTTTCATGTTTTAGTTAGGACCTATAGAACTATTGATACAGGGCTGACCATTTATAATCTTGTTTCTATGGGAGTGCAGGCTTAGGGTTCCAAACAAGCAATCTGCAAAGTAGCCAGCCGCTAGGACAATAGATTTAATTGTGGGCTCTCTATGCTCAAGGATATTCCCACTCTAGAATTTGAATTTCTCTCTCTAAATAATTTCTAAACTACCAGGGCGAGTAGAAAGAACTCGTCTTAACATCGGGAAACCCCGATTTCAGATAGAGGTTCTCATTCCTGCCTAGACAGTAGGAACACTCAAGAAAGTTTTAGAAAGTACTAATTCTTTTGGCTCCATTCAATACCAACTAAAATCAGGATTTCTGGTGGTAGGATCTTTTAAATGGTTTATTTAAAAAGCCCTTCAGGAAATCCTAACATACAGACTGGGTTGAGAACCTCCTTCAGGACTATTTTGCCTTTAGGATATTTGTCCCTGGATAAATTCCTTGTGAATTTGACCTTTCTGGATCTCGGTTTTCTCACCTGTAAAATGAAAGCTTTGAAGTTAATGAAGCTTCTTTATACTTTATAATCCTTTCCAGTTTTCAAAGCACTTACAACTCTTATGAGTTAACTTTTAAATGTTTAGCTGCTCTATTCCTCTCAGCTTATCTGACAATGTACAAATCAAGGAAAAACAGATGAATTTGTAAAGACCTTTCTGTGACTTAGACAAAAGGAGTTGCAAGCAAAATTCCAGTTTTATAAGTGCGTTTCCCACATACTTAACCGGGGAGGACACAACTTATATATACAATTACTGAATTTTATGGATTGTTTCGAGCCATTATGTTAAATTTTTTAAAACAGAAGGGAGAAAAGTTCCATACTATAATATTTCACTGCCTCAGATACATAGCTACATCATTCTAAACCATGACTTTTTTTTGTATATGCTTCCATTAAAGTCATGACTGCCGAATAAGCTGATGATTTCAAGAACGCCCCCTCACTCCTTAAGTCTTTTTACTGAATAGCTTGCTGAGCAATTTAACACACAGGGTCCCTAATTTCTTCATTCTAGTGATGGCAATATAACCTTTGTCTTGCTTCAACTGATTTTTCTCTCAGCCAGCACATCTTCCCAAGTTTAAAAAGAATATTTTTTCCATTTATTTGGCTTATAAAGTAAACCTAGAAACCTGCAAATACTTTTTAAAAAGCAAATAGAGAAATATTCACCCATGCAGAAGAAAACAGAACACAGGAGAATCGCTTGCTCCATTTTATAATATTATGGTACATTGTGTAGTCTTGTGTCAGTATTTATTATCAGTCATTTAGTTTATGATAGAGAATAACTTTTGATTACTGATGCTTGTAGTATTACTCACTCTGTCTTGGACTGTTTGAAGATCTGTATTTTTATTACAAAGTCCAATAAAAATAAAGTGAAAAACCCATAGGTCCCAAAACTGATTCCTGGCTTGTGCTGTATGTCACTCCTTTCCAATCTAAAAAGTATTTCCTTCTACTGTTAGTCTCTGTCTCTTGCTCATAAGCAAATTTATCTCCTAATGCCTCATTCTTTATTTTAGCCATTAATCTCCCATTGAGAACCTTACCAAATGCTTTTTGCAGATAAAAATATTTAATATCTACTAGATTTCCCCTATCCACAAAACCATCCAACATTGCTTAGAGGGAAAAATCAATCTTTTGTACCTGAATTTAAGTTTGCTGGTTTGACTCAAAAGTATTTTTTTTTTCTAACTTCTTCAGGTCTTTACAGGAAATAACAGAATCAGAATCACAGCACAAGAACCCTATTTCTCTTTGTGATGGGTCGAATCTTGTCCCCTAAAAGAGTATGATGAAATTCCAACCTCTGGTACTTTAGAAAGTGACCTATTTGGAAATAGGGTCATTGCAGACATAATTCGTTAAGTAAAGATCAGGTCTTGTTGAGCAAGGTGGGGCCTTTAAATGAGTGGTGTCCTTATAAAAAAGGAAGAGACACAGACAGAAATACACATGGCCATGTGATGATGGAGGCGGAGAATGGAGCGATGCATCTCAAGGATTGCCAGCAAACACCAGAAGCTACAAGAGGCAAGCAAGGATTCTACCCAGCAGATTACAAAGGGAGCATGGCCCTGCAGATACCCTGATTTCAGACTTCTACCCTCCAGAATCATGATAACAAATTTCTGTTTTTTAAGCCACCCAGTTTGAAGTGGAAACCCAGGAAACCAATACACTCCTCTTTTATTTTTGCATTTGGGGCCCTGTCTATACTGGATTGTAATCTACACTGAAATTTCTCACACACATGTAACAGTTGTGTGTGTGTGTGTGTGTACACAATATGTTTTTCTCTTCTGCACAGGATCATACTGAACTCTGAAACAGCAAGCATCTCTAATCATCACTAAGCATCACATATGTTAACAGTAGTTTCATCACAATACCATCCAGCCTCTGTGCTTTGAACATCTCCTACCTCCTGATGTGGCCCATCCAATTTCTGGAAAATCTGGGCCTTACAAAACTCTGCCTTACACCAGGTCAAAATCCATCCTTCCATAACTTCTAAAAGTTGGCCCCAATCCTCCTATCTTGGGGTAATCGAGAACAATTATCCTTTTCCATCCTTTTTGTATGGACATATATAAGTATTTGAATACAATATCACAACCCAGTAATTGCATCTTCCTAAATAAGATGCCCACTTTCCTTTCAATCACACTTCATGGGATGTTTTCAATGCCCCTCATCCTATGCTAGGACATTCCCCCACCTATGCTCCAATACCACTGCCATTATCCCATACCCTTTAATGTCACACCCTCTGCTCCCTCATTCCCAGACTATCCCCAGCTTTGGCATCTCTCCTCCTTCTTCATCGGGTGGATAAGAGAAAGGTCCGCTTTCTCAGCCACTCCCTAGCTGTCCTCTCGACACCCAGGTAGGGGAATCTGAAAATAACCAAGAACTTTAGTGCAGAACTCAAGTAGAAGTCATTAAATCACGATTCTATTAATGTTCCCAGGGCATCATCATGGGACCATCAGCAGAGCAGGTAAACATAAAAAAACTGCAAACTGCCTGAGGTGAGGGTGTTCTTGGCACCCTTCCTTTCCACTCCAACAAGGATTTACTGTGGGCCTATGGGGCATGGGTTCCTGGGCTTTCTTTCATTTCTCTCTTTTATGTTTATTTCATGTCCACCACTCCCTATAATTTTTCGCCAAATACTGTGCCTCTCTATTGTCCTTACTTCCTCTCTGTTGTCCTTTGCTTGTCAATAAAAAAGTGTAGCTCAGCATGTAAATCTCATTCAGGGACTCTAGACATACCTCTTGCCCCCAAAGATTAAACATAGCTTATGTATAGTATCTTACGTACAGAACAATTGCAGGGTTGAGAACGGGACTGTGCAGTAACACCTGAAATCTAGAGTCAAGAGTCCAGAATTCTGCCACTTCCTCAATGTGTGGCCTTGGTCTAGTCACTTAACTCCTGGGCTTTAGGTTTTCAGTCACTGAAAGATGATAAGGTACCTTCCCTAGTTCCCTCTTAAGACAATTGTGAAAAGAATCTCTAAACTAGTGAGGTGCCTGGGTGGCTCAGTCGGTTGAGCATTCAACTTTGGCTCAGGTCATGATCTCACAGTTCATGAGTTCAAGCCCTGCATCAGGCTCACTGCTGTCAGCACAAAGCCTGCTTTGGATCCTGTCCCCCCTCTCTCTCTGTCCCTCCCATGCTTGTTCTCTCTCTCTCCCAAAAATAAATACACTTAAAAAAAAAAAAAAAAGAATCTGTAAACTAGCAACTTCACATGATTTATTAATCTTTAAATCATTTGCTCCTTCAACAAAATGTGTATCAAGTACCTACCTGGTGCAATATGCTGAGAGACCCATTCAAGGATTCCAATTGCCCAGCATTTAAGAGTTTGCTAATAGATCAGTCACTACCTGACACAGTTATTAAAGAATAAATAACAAAGGTGAATGTGGTAGGGAGTAGACAAATGAGCAACAGAATCTCAGAGACATGAGCCAAATAGCTACAGGCCTCTATGTCATGTACCAGAATTTCACCAAGACACGAAAAAAAAGCCCCTTAATGTTTGTTTTAATGCAAAATATAGATTTATTTAAACACTGAGTTTTTATACATGTTGCTTACAAACATCTATTGATGCCCCCATGCCTGACAGCTGAACCTATTAACAAGCACTTCTGAGGCACTTACTATGCACTAGCTTCTGTGCCCAGGAATTTCCCTGGGCAAGCTAGGTCTGGAGAAGGCAGTTATAGGATTTTGGAATAAGGTGCGCTACATTTTTAAAAATCTCACACAGTAAAATTTTACACAGACTACTATACAGCACATAAAAAACTAAGCTTACAGGCTTTTTCTTTTTTTCCCTAGAAGCCCAGCCATGAAGAGGCAAAGAAATACTTCATGGTTAAATGTATTCTTCATTTCTTTAAAACAATACATGTATACCATAATGGACCATCAGAAGTTCTTGAGCTTCTGGGAGGCCAGAAAACATGGTAGTTTCTCCCTCCTGCTGAGCTCTCTATTTTGCACTCAACAAAGTGCAAAGGGGATGCATGAATACTGAAGGTGGGTGGGTGGGTAGATTCGAGGGGGTAACCTTTCTGAAAGCTTTGCTCTAGGGGAGCTGAATTTAAATTTGCTCTCTGGGGGCACCTGGGTGGCTCCGTCAGTTAAGCGGCTGACAGAGTGGAGCCTACTTGGGATTCTTCTTCTCACTTTTTCTCTGCCCCTCCCCCACTCTCTGCCTCCCTCTCTCTCCCTACCCCCCCCCCCCCGCCCCCATCTGACTTTGGCTCAGGTCATGATCTCTGGGCTCCTGGGTTCCAGCCCCACACTGGGCTCTGTGCTGACAGCTCAGAGCCTGGACCCTGATTTGGATTCTGTGTCTTCCTCTCTCTCTGCCCCTCCCCTGCTCAAGCTCTGTCTCTCAAAAAAAAAAAAAAAAAAAAGAAAAGAAAACATTAAAAAATTTATTAAAAAATAATAAAAAATGAAATGAAATGAAATGAAATTTTAAAAATATATGCTCCCTGAATGAGATGGCAAGTTAATTGGTTTTAACCCTATAAGTGGTTTAATATTCAGGGCTACTTTAAGGAACTGTAAATCAATTTATATTTTATATCCAAATACACATTTATATTCTTATGCCTTCCCCAGTGACTAACTTTCAATTGTAGCATACCTTTCATAAATTAAATGTTTTTCCTGTGAAAGGCAAGATCTTATTTAAAAAAAAAAAAAACACCCAAACAAGAAAACCAGGCTGGATCACCACAGGAGTCTAGATGTGCCATCTGGATCGATACTCCTCGAGTATACAGAGATTTGCAGCCCAAGATGAAGGACTCAGTGTGACTTGTGACAGTCTTTAGAAAGCTCAATCCACACTGCCCTTTACTCTATTTGATTCCTATGTAAATTTTTAAAAACGGTTTTTAAAAAGTTTTATATGTTACTTTGCTACTAATCACAGCATTTTTTTTAGGGCTTTGGTTTCCTTCAGTCATAACAAGTTTCCCACTGTCTATTTTCTCCCCTTCATTTTATTTTTTTAATGGCTTCCCTTCTATTTTCTTTTATTTCTCTGCTTCACCTTATTGTTTCTGATTTACTCTGATCTTATTGGGTTGAATTTCAAATATCCCCTCCCTTGGTTCCTACTTTTTTCGTTTTTGATTTCCTATACATTACAAAATTCCAGCCAAGTTCAAAACTCATTTTGCATTCCTTCACGGTCTGCTTTTTCTCGAGCCCCATATTTTTGTGTTAGTACTCTTCCCACAGATCTTCATCAGCAATTCAAACCTGATGACATTATGATTGCATCTTTAGTGCTTTTCTACTCCAACCTTATTTATCATGCCTGCATTATTTCCAAAGATAAGGTCTAGAATAACTTCAGAGCGGGGCTTGTTAGCTGTTGCATGTGTGTGAACAGTCCACCGCTACTGAAAGATAAAGCCACCTTTCTACACTCTGGCATTATTCTTAATGTGTACGTTTTCAGGCCTGAAATCCCTTAGCAGTAGATTGACCTGCTTTAGACTTCTCTTTTCTATAAGCATGTTTCCCTTTCTATCTTACTTCCTATCACTTTGTTCTTGGATTGTTTGATGAAAAACTATGGCTCTCGTTTCTCTTTTCTGATTATATTCCCTTCAAATTGTTTACTCCTACCTCTCCTCCTCCTTTATTTGTATCTCTCTCACCACATTTCCAGTAATGTCAAGGGAAGATCCATTTTCTTTGACCAAAAAGCCAAGGCAGGAAGTTTTTTTTAGTCCTTTCTTGGCCCTCGAGCTGCCTTAGAATCCTCACAAACCTTTTATAGGTCATACCACTGCTTAGATCATCTGAACAATACTCAAATACATAATCTCTTTGTCAAAGGTATAAATTATCTATCTTTTTGTTCAATTAGAACAAGATTTTGAGCTCAAAATAACATCTCCAAACTCGACAAGGTCGTGGCACGTATAGAAAGAGGAGCCTAAATCTTCGATTTCTATTTTGCATGTTCTTCCTTTTCCTTCTTCTTTTTTTTTTTTTAATGTTTATTTATTTATCTTTGAGAGAGAGAGAGAGACAGAGCATGAGTAGGGGAGGGGCAGAGACACAGAGACACACACACACAGAGTCCGAAGCAGGCTCCAGGCTCTGAGCGGTCAGCACAGAGCCCAATGTAGGGCTCGAACCCAGGAGCTGTGAGATCATGACCTGAGCCGAAGTCAGACAGACGCTTAACTAACTGAGCCACCCAGGCGCCCCTACTTTTCTTTACCTCTATCTTTCTTTCTCATCCATTCATTCGTGTATTTCAAAAATTTTTTTAGGCTCTCCTAGATGCCTGGAATGGTAGTAATCACAGAGGAATATAAATAAGTATGATACAGCCCCTGGCTCAGGGGGGTTCATAGTTTTGCAAAAAACTCAACAGGTGAAACAAGTGATGATGATACTGTATGACAAATGCTACTAGTATTTACAACTGTCCTAGGAGCACAATGGTATGAACAATTAAGTAATTCTGCCCCTAGAGGATCATGGAGAGATTTGACAAAGTATGGAAATTTTATTTAAATCTTTAAAAACACCTAAGGGAAGGAGAGAAAGCTGTAACAGACAGAGGAAATGATGTAACAAAGACAGAAGTATCTGGAATGTTTCCAAATATCAATAATGACCATACAGCATCAGCACAAAAAATCCTTTTTAACTGATGTTTTCATTTTTCCATGGAAAAGTACCTACCCCATAGAATTGGTGTGAAGGTTAAATGTAAATATACATAAAGCCCTTAAAATAGTACCTGTTACACAGTAAATGTTCAAGAAATGTTATCATCTATTATTGTTGTTGCATTGTAGATTATATTACATATATTTCACCTCTTTGAAAGGTTTTCTTTCTTTTTCCCCTGGTTCCTGGATCATTGTGGCTGCTGAGGAATCGATCCCTAGTTAAATGACATTTTATTACGAATCACATCTGAGAGCTAAGGTGGCTGCTATAGTTTCCAGAGTAAAAGAATTAGGAAATATGACAAATAGCCATAGCTGAGAAATGTAGCATAAAAAAATTAACTGGACCACATCTAATGGTGATTCTCAACTAATCAGATTCTTTTCACACCTTTCTTTTTTAAGACAGAGCCAAAGTTGACAAAACAAGTTCCTATCTAACAGTCACTGAACAATCCTACAAACATATTAATAAGCTTTAAGATCAGTACAGAATGGAATCCAGCTCAATACATTATATCTCCTACAGCTACGCCAAATGGTTCTGAAAAGGTGGTAGTCTGAAGAATGCCTTGTGGATAGTCTAGGGGAAAAAAATGCCATTATATTTCCTTCCTGACTGAGGTAGTATGGCATAGGAAGGTACGCTGGTATTTTTTAATAACCTGCAAAGTACTTAGTTTATACTTTATAATGCAGCCATACACACTACTTAATTTGAATTAATAATCAGATTAATTTATTCACTTAAGGTTATAAACTGTGCAAAAAAGAACAGGAGTCCAGGTCTTCTAACTCCCATGACCCATGGTGCCTTCCTTTAAAACATTTAAAAGACTCCTAAGCAAAATTAAACTAAAAGTAGGCTACTAAGCATTTAGTTGACCAAAAATGTGAACACTTTGGTTAACTAACTTTTTATTTACAATGATATGTGATACCAGACTTACACAGTTACATATCTGTAGCCTAGTCTCCAGAGAATTCTGCAATAATCTAAATGGCTATCCATATTACAAGATAATTATTATGAATGTAAATGATAAAATACCTTTCCTTTTGAGATTTCCATGCTAAATTAACGAGAAAACAAAAGCCATAAGAATTACAAACACGACAGAATAGATGTTACCAGATTTACCTTCCTGCTATAAATGAACATATAGTGGAATAAAATATAAAAGGCAACTATTTTCAGGCACTGGAAAACTGGCAGCTCAAGATATAAACCCTGAGATAATCCAGACATACAAATTAGCTGCTAAAGACTTGTAATCAACTATTAAAAAAATGTTCACAAGGACTTATAGGAAAACATGATCCCAATGAGTCAAAAAATGTTGAACATCAGCAGAGAAATGAAAATCCTAAAAAAGAATTAAATGGGATTTCTAAAACTAAAAATGCACAATAGCATAAATTTCACTGGATGGGCTTAAAAGCAAATTTGAGATAGAAAATAAAGGTCAATGAACTTGAAGTTCCATGTAAAATTAGCCAATCAAAAGTACAGAGGGAGGAAAAAAGATTAAAATTAAAATTAAAATTAAAATTAACAGGACCTCAATAACCTGTGGGATAAAATCTAACACTCATGTACTCAGAGTCCTAGAAAGGAAAGAGACAAAATGGGTAGAAAATATGTTTGGAAAAATAATTATAAAATGTCCCAAAACGGGTGGAAAACATCAACCTACAAATCCAAGAAGCTCAGCAAACTAAAAACATGATAAATACAAAGAAGACCACATTTAGGCACATCATGGTCAAATCAGTGAAAAACAGATAAAGAGAAAATATTGATTGACCGTAGCCAGAGTAAGATGAAACATTACTTACAGGAAAACAAGAAAAAATGTAATTCCAAGAAATGGAACGACATGTTTAAAGCACTGAAATAAAAGTAAAACTGTAACCTAGAACTCTATATTCAGCAAATGATCCTTGAAACTTGAGTGTGAAATGAAGACATTTTCAGCTGAACAAAACCTAAGAGAATTAGTCACTGGCCGACTTACAGGAAGGAATAAAGACAGAAATGATATATGTGTGAGAAAATATAAAAGACTGGTTTTGCTTAGTTTTCTTTTGATTTAATTAAAAGCAAAGGACTGTTAAAACAAAAATTGCATCATTTTAAGGAGGCATTTATAAATAGGTGGATGAAGAAGAACACCAAAATAATTCAAAGGACTAATGAGGGTGTAAATGGGACTGTTACTAAGGTTCTTACATGAAGTATAAAGTAGAATATCAATTTTAAGTAAACTGTCATTAAGGGATGCATATTGTAAGTGCTAGAGCAACTACTTGAAAAGTACAAAAAGGCTGTAGATAAAAAGCCAATAGAAAAAAATAAGATGAAATGCTATCAAATATTTCATGAACCCAAAAGGTAGCAGGGAAAAAAAATGGATCAGAACAAATAGGAAACTAATTGCAAGATGACAGACTTAAATCCTATCATGTCAAAAATTATGTGAAGTGAAAATGAGTAAAACACTCCAATTAAAAAGCACAGATTCTCAAAAATGGATTAAAAAAAAAAAAGACTGCCTATAAAAGAGTTTTAAATATATAAATATATATGACAGGACTAGTAGCAGAGATTAAGAGGGACATATCTTAATGAATGCACTAATTCAACACCTAAACATAACAATCTTAAAAGTGTATATGCTTAATAACAAAGCTTCAAAATACATTTAGAAAATACTGACAAAACTAAAGAGATAAGTAGACAAATCCACAATCATATTTAGAGACTTTAACACCCTTATCTTGGTAATAAATAGAACAAGTAGACCAAAACAAAATAAAACAAAACCAGACCTGAAAAATACAATCAACCAACTTGACCAACTTGATATTTAGAGAACACTACCACTAATACCTGCAATATTATATATAATATATAATGTCAAGTATATGACATTATTTGCAAGTGTACTTGAAGCATACGCTTAAATACACCATAAAATGGCCTATAAATTTCTTTAATTTCAAAAGACAAAAGATTCTTTCAGATTCTCTCAGAGCATAGCATAATTTTAAGTTATAAGTCAATAACAGTAAGATATCTAGAAAAGCATAGAATACTTGGAGGTTAAACATTCTGTTGATTTCTCTCTTTATGTCCGTTAATATTTGATTAATGTATTTAGGTGCTTCAGTGTAAACATTTATTCTAGATAACACTCCAATAACATTCTAAATAACAAGAGAAATCACAAGGGAGCTTAGAATTATTTTTAACTGAATGACAATGAAAAAAAAACAAAGCAAAAAGTTGGCTCTTTGAAAGATTAATAAAATTGGCAGACCCCCAGCAAGACTCTTTTCTATCAAAGAAAGAAAGAAAGAAAGAAAGAAAGAAAGAAAGAAAGAAAGAAAGAAAGAAAGAAAGAAAGAAAGGGAAAAGAACAACAGGAAAGAAAACAAAATTGACAACACCAGCAGTAAAAAATGAGGTATAACTACAGACCCTATAGACATAGGGATATTATACACTTGATGTCAATAAATTTGGCAACTCACTTTATTTATACAATGGAATACCCCTAAGGAAACTCCTTACACACAGAACAACATGGATAGATCTCACAGCTATTATCTTGGGGATGGAGGGATAAAAAGCACAAAAGAGTGTATACTGTAGAACTATATGATGTTCTTAAACTGGCAAAGCCAATCTATGATGATAAAATCAGAGCACTGACAGCAGCTGGGACAGAAGGTAAAAAGGCTGGAATCTGAAAGCAAAGGGGCACAAAGAATATTTCTGAGATGATGGAAAATACAGATTGTAAAAAGTCATCATATCATACACTTAAGAACTCAACGTGCATAAATTTACCTCAACGAAGTTGATTTTTAAGGAAAAAATAAATAAAAAATACCAAAGAAGTAGAGCTGTAACTTATATAAATGTAAATTTAGTCCAAATTTTTTAACAATTCTTCAAAACATACTTTCTATCATATACCTTCTTAAGACAATAGAAACCATAAACTATGGGCCAGGAAGTATGCTGGATGCTTTCACTTGCTATTACCTTGCAAAGGTCCTAAATGGTACCTTGAGAGACAGCAGTGTTACAGCTGATAAAGCAGTAACCCTGGAGCCAGAAGACCCGGGTTCAAATAATGACTATATGTTATCTATTAGACAGATAGATGACCTAAAATATATATAATATGTGACCTAAAACAAGTTACTTTTTAAGTTTCTTCATTACCACAGGGTTGATGTGAAGATGAGGGAATATTATTTTAAAGTATCTGGTAAAGCACAACACAAATACAAGTCTTATCACCAACAGTAAGTGCTCAACAGACACCGATTAAAAGAAGAAATGAAAGAGATAAATAACAATATGGGCAGGGATATAAGCAGACAGGAAAAGACAGGTAAGAGCATGTTCCTACTCACACTTTTTTCTGTGGATGGGTAGGGTGGAGAGTAGAAGAGGGGCTTTCAGACATGTTCCCATAGTGAGCAGCACTGAGTAGGGTAGGGTTGGAATGAATGAATGAATACACTTTTGTTGTGACCTGGATCACAGCATTCTAGGCTAGCAATCCATTGTCTTGGCAGGGAGCATGAGTCACTGGTCTACCTAGGACTCCAAGGGGCTTCATCCAGGATCATAAGGGTTGCAGTGACTCATCTCTTATTGTGGACCTCTGAAATGCCAGTATAACAGATAAAGTGTTCCAATCCTCCTTATCCTTAGATTTTCATTTTGCTCTAAATGAGACAACCAGAGCAGACATCATACAAAAAGACTGGCAATGAGCAGAGCAACAGCTTCACGAATACCTAGCTGGCTGATTTTCAGTAGAGTTCCAAGGAACAATGCTAGGTCTGACAGTACTCAAAAAGTACCCGAGTATAAAAATCTAGAGGGTGACTACAAAAGAGGCCCAGATTGAAAACCTGAGAAGTCACGTATCTTCACCCAAACATGGAGCCACTGGTAAGGCACTTAGAAATTCAATACTGTACTCAATTAGGATATGTCATCTGACTGAGGTTTCAACGGAATACTATGGGGGCAAACAGAGGAGGTAATGAACCAAGTGGTAGGGGAGGAAGCACTATTAGGGGAAACACTCTTGAAAAAAAGTGACACCTCTGCTGAATCCAAAGATGTTAAGGAATTACTTGGGCAAAAGGCATTCCGGGCAGGAGGCACAGCACGTATAAAGACTTGAAAGGTCTGGATGGTGCCATCTGCAGGGCACAAGGAATTGCATACAGCTGGAGAATATGTTATGAAGGGAAAATGAGGAGACTATAGAGGCACAGGCAGGGTCTTAAGAAGGACCTTTTCTTAAAAGCAGCCTGAAGGAATTTATATTTTACCTTGAAGATGAAGGGAAGCCACTGAAGGATTTTTTTTTTTTTTCAAGTGAGCAGGCCAGGTGCCCCTGGTGGTGACCCTGGCCCTCAGAAAGTGATATGAGAGTGGAGGGGGGCAGTGTAGAATACAGTGTCTAGTGAAGGTCTGGTGTGTGTGTTGTTTCTCATTTGTATAAGTGAACTACATTTCCTTCACATCTTGCTGAAGAGAAGGCTGCTCCCTCCATCACCTCTTCTCCTCATATACCCTATACCTTCACATTGTCTTATGTTGTAAAAGAATCATTTGGTGGCAAGATTACATTAAACCCACTGGATTCTCAGGTGCCCTGCTGGCAAATATTAGCTCAAGTCTACAGGTGCACAAGTATCTTTCTTTGTCTCCGATAGGGTTCGGAGACAGCGTAAGCCACGGAAGGATTTTAAGCAGGCAATACCAAAATCGAATTAACATTTTTAAGAGATCATTCTGGCAACAGTGTGGAACACAGATTGGAAGGGGACAAACGCGGAGACATGGGCAAGTATTTAGGAGACTGGAGTGATCCATGTGGGGGATGGCAATGGCTGAAGACAGCAGAACGCAGGATGGAGTGAAGACGTATTAGACATGGTGAAGAGGCAGAGTTCTCAAGACTTGTCCCCTGGTTTACGTAAAGATGAGGAAAAGAAGGAATCAAGCTGGACTCCCAGGATTCAAGCTTGGATGTACGAATGGACAGGCCTGCTGTTCATGGAGATGAAGAATAAGTTCAACCTGTGCTCGAAAGTATAAAAAGCAATGATACTGCACTACCATTTAAAAAGAAAAATTAACGCAAACAAAAGCACATGCTGCCTTAGACAGTATAGACATACATCTCTGGGAAAAATCAAACACTTAAATTCACAGAGAGGAATAAGTCAGAGTTAAAGAAATTCCTGTCTAACATATGTTGATGAATGAATAATCAAAGAATAACAAGAAGGCAATTCACTAACAAGAGAGCCATCTACTGCCTTCCAAGGATAGTGCAGCGATGAAATGCCACAAAAAAATGTGGAAGAAAGCCAAGTTTGTGACCACTTCACACTGTACATGTATTCACAAAATATCTGACCCCTCCCACAAAAATTTCCAAGCAGTTAGCACTTTTTAGCTAACAGCCAAATCTTTTCACTTACTTATTTCTCCTAAAAACATCAATTCAACATATATCATCCTTTGAATATAGAACACTTACCTGCCATCATTGCTATCATACTGGCTTTATAGACATTAGTAAGAGATCCAAGTTCTCCTGTTGCTAAGATGGTTTTGAGATGAGCCTCCCCACAGGCCTTGCGAAACTGACGAATCTCATCATACAGGGCTGGGGAAGGAAATAATTGAGGCAGTTACAAAGCAGGCAAGTGATAACATAACTTGGCAGCCATTTGGAGCTGGTAGAACCCATCTCAGATTTAGGAAACATAAAACATTTGTCACTTACTAAAAATCACCCCAATTTAATATCGCCTAGAGCATTCTGTTGCCATTCACATCCTGTTACAAGAAATGCTTAGTTTGCTACCATGAAACTTTCTAAGCCCCTGCCCGAGGTCCAGAACCATGCCGCTTTTTAAATTATCATTATAATGACATGCAAATTACAAATAATTTCTACCTCTCCCATATGTTGGTTACTTACAAGAAAAAAAGACATTTATCCACCATACATATGGGGGTGTACCGCTCTGCAAACTGAGGAAACCTCAGGTCCTTATTAATTCTTCCATTCACACATAATAAGTTCTCTTGTTAGAATATAAAGCAGGCCTTTCCTGAGAGCTCTGCTAATGACAATGAAGACATAACAGCTTTCCCCACTCGCTGCCAGGACATGTATCTATATATCTGACTAAAAAGCACTGAGCCTAGCCAGGTATGCTGGATGTATGTGCACAGAGCCAGTTGTAGAGGGGCTCCCAGGTGCAGCCTTGAATCTATTAACCCCTGACCCCAGTACCACATCTGGCTTTTGAGGGCTCCACTTGATACCCTGAAAGCAGATTTTTGAAAAACATACATGTAAAAAAAAAAAAACTATCCTCATAGCAAAAAGAAAATCAAGGGGGAGAACATTTCATATTCAAAAAGAATTGACAATTTTAGTAAACAAAATCAGTATAATGAGTATTAAATTTTTGAAAAATTATTTAACATCATCTTCTGGCATGACAACAGTGGGTTTTGGCTCTTATCCTGTATCACGTTGGCTGCATTCATTCCTTGAACTTGGGCTATTACTACACGATCAGGACTACCAGCGCTTTTTTTGTTCCTCTGCGTGTGTGTGTTTCATAGGAAGTAGTTCTATGAGCGCACGGACTACACTGAGCAGGAAAGAAAAATTCGTACTAAGGTTAGGGTTAGGGGAAGTGGTTTTTAATGTGGAGATGAGACTTCCGTAATTCACTGGTTTACTAAAGTACATGTAAAAGACTAAAAATTGGTCACAAGTCACCAAACTCAGTCAAAATCGTGAAAGTTGTAACACGATGAAGAAAACTTGCCTTCCCGATCCTAGAAAATCTGAACTGAACTTGAAGCTCCAAGT
The DNA here is from genome assembly GCF_028749965.1 of Puma concolor. NCBI lineage: Eukaryota > Metazoa > Chordata > Mammalia > Carnivora > Felidae > Puma > Puma concolor. Next base: position 93,571,982 of record NC_141673.1, read on the forward strand.
GAAAAGTGAACACAAATAAAAGCAAAAATTCCATTACAGGATGCTTGGTAAATGTTAGAGTTTGACCCCGTCAAAAGATGGCACCCACAGAAGGTTTTTCAAGAAAGGGCTAAATACTTTCACAAATCCCTAATAATCAGTGGTTTGGAGCATTAGAGACGATCTGAGACGCCACACCGCCTACCTCACCCTGCCCATCCTACCCAAATTGTGAGAAATCATCTCACCCACACATCCCATATGACAACATGTGTGAGAATGGCATAGACAACGACTACGTGGCAATAACAATTTATATTCTTTTAACTCAGGGAATGAATCTTGGATGGAATGACATTTCCTGAGTTACTGAATCTGAAAACAGGAAGTTGTTTTCTAAGAACTACTGACAAGGAAATCTCTTGATCTAAAAATTCAAGAATGCTACCCCAGAGTTAACTTGCAATTTAATTAATGACTTTTCTTCCACAGTGCAGCGTTGCCATCAAAAGCAGGCTGGAGAGTCAGACAAATGTGGATTTAAAACCCAAATGCATCTCTTCTTGCGTGACCTTGGGCAAGTAATTCTCAGCCTCGGTTCCATCCTTGAAGTGTCAATAATAATACTTACATTATAGGGTTATTATGAGGATTAAAAGGGAAGATATATACAAAGTACTCTGCACATTGTCTGGCTGATTGTAAGCACTCAAAAAGTGTAACCAGTATTCTTAAGCTCAGAAACCTAGTGAAATGAGTTTTAATTAAGTGTTGTGTGATAAAAGCCAAATCTTATTCATGGCCTGACCCAACTCCTTGTACTGCACCAAAATCTTGTTATATGGATTAATGCTTAAAATCAGTGAGTCATCAGATAAGGCTTGAAATGTTTTATTACAACATTTGTTAAAGTAAAGTTTGATCTGTACAACAAAATTCTTAAAACGTTGATCCCAATCATATTTAAGAACAAAACTATCAGCCTTTTTCTAGAGTATTACCTTTTGATATCCAGTCCATTTCTTTACCTACAGTTAAAATTAATCAGAAAAAAAAAAAACAACCCATGTACTTTACGACTCAATTATCAGCCACCTGGAAATTATTATGCCCTGTAATTCATGATCCAAACAGAATGAACCCAAAATAGTCATCAGCACATAACTGGATTTAAACAAATAAGTAACCAGTGCCTTCTCATTCTTTAACCACCAACTCCTCAAATCATTTAACTGACCTATCTCACCACATAACAGGGTCAAGTTTTTCTGAGAAAGTATCTTAATCTTTAGAGTTCAACTGAACTCTACTGAAGTTGCTTGTCATTTTTTTCTTCTGTTACTATTCTGCCCAGAGTAGTAATTCAATCAAAAAGCACACTGGACCTGTCCTTTGGAAAATGTGGCCTGGACTCCGAACAAGCAAATGCTTCTATCTGGGCCTCTGAATCTTACTGAGTTACGCAAAGATGACAGAGCATTCAAGATGTTCATTAGTATTACTACTGCGACATCCTCAATGGCAGCAGATCCGAGAGTCCCGTGGCCCTGTGGCCCCATGGCCCCGTGCCAGCAGCATGGTACCTGTGCTGGCCAGTGACGGCAGCATCAGAAGTGGCCCCGTAACCACACTTCCCACGGCACATCCAGCTGTATTCTCTGCTCCCCAGTCTTTCATGGACCTGCCTGTTTTCCAAGCCTGGTTCCCCAGGCTTCTTACTGACTCAGTGAGCTATTCCATGTCCTCCTAACAGATGCCTTTTCAGTTTAACCTAATCTGAACTGGTTTCATTAGTTTCCAACTCATAATTCTAGTATAACAAGTATTTACTGAGAAATCTGGTATGGTGTGGGACAATAGCATTGGTGCCACACTGCCTGGGGTTCATATTCTAGCTTCAACACGAATTTGTTGTGTGATTTGGGCGATTAACTCTTAAACTCTCAGTTTCCTCTTCCATAAAATGAGGATAATTGAGGTATGCACACCTCATGGAGTTATTTCAAGTACCAAATAGACTAATATGTATAAAGTGCTAAGGATGGTGTCTGGGACATGTATTAATGCTCAAAAACTGTCAGCTACTTGTTTCCCTGTTGCTGGCATTGGTGGTGGTGCTGTTGCTGTCGTTGCTGAGTGCTTATCAGGTTCAGACATACAGCAACTTATAAAGCAGAGGGCACCATGATCTATGTTTCTTAAAGAACATAAACACAACCTCTTTGGGGCCTAGAAAGCAGGCTGGTGGGGAAATTTTTATTTCTTCACGAACATTTTTTTTTAACTTGGAGCCCACGCTCCCAGACTCCTGGGATAAGAGTTCTATTACTTGCTGGTTACGTAAATTTACAGGAATCATTCAATTTTCCTAAGCTTGATCACTTAGGGAGCCTCAGTTTGCTCCCATATTTTTGTGAAGATGAGATAAAACAGTATATATGTTTAGAATGGAACAAGGCAATTAGTAGGCGTTTAATCATCCAATACTAGATTTCCATATTTTTTCTTATATACTTCCAGAAATGCAAAAGTAACTTTGAAAAACAAAACAAAGTAAGCACTGTCTTAGTAGTTATAGAATTTACAAATTTAACATATAAGGAAAACAGACCACTTCACTCCAACACAAACGACAGAAGCCACAAATAAGCATTATTAGTGTCCAGGTGTTCTAAGCACCTTGGCATCACAGTGACAGATGACATATGCAAATCAGAGTAACATGATGGAGGGGCCTCTGGGTGGCTCAGTTGGTTAAGTGTCCAACTTCGGCTCAGGTCATGATCTTGCAGCTCATGGGTTCGAGCCCCGTGTCGGGCTCTGTGCTGACAGCCCAGAGCCTGGAGCCTGCTTTGGATTCTGTGTCTCCCCCTCCCTCTGCCTCTCCCCAACTTGTGCTCCATCTCTGTCTCTCTCAAAAATAAATAAACATTTAAAAAAATTTTTCTTTAAAGTAACGTGATGGCTGAAGTGTAACTGTCAATCCCAAATCATAATGTCATTCAACATACTCAACGGTCACTTACCTTTCAGTATAAATGAGCAAAACAATGGAAAAACTAATGGGTGGATTTTCCTCCAGATTAGCAGGAAAGGACAGCAGGATGTGGATTTATATGATTGCTAGTGGAATACACATGTGGAGGAAGAAATCACAGTGGAATTAACAAGTTCAATATATCCTCTTTCCAAAAAAAACTCTTCAGGAGGAGTAGCTACTCAAAAGAATGAGAAACCCCATAAGTTTTCAAAGCATCTTCCTGCAAAAATGCTCAGTGTTTTCTACACATCATTTAAACATCCCTGTAGGGTAGCTGGTAGTTAGCTTCACATTTCATATACGAAAAGTGAAATGTAGAGAGATGAATGAGTTGCCTAAAATTTCCTCACACTTTGCTGCCTTTATCCCCCCACATGCATACACACAGGCAGCTACATGCATGCTGTCCTTACAACATGTTCTCAAGGACATGAACTGAAGAACTTAGCACAATATAGTAATCAAAACCTAGAATCTAAAGGGATGTCAACTCTCATTTAGTTCAAATTACTAACATTATAGATGAACATTATAAACCCAGAAGCTGATTTTCATTTTTCTAGGGAAAACAAAGTTGAGGAAACTGAAAAGTTCTAGGATAATTCAGAAACATAAAACAGTTAATTCCGTATGATTTAATATGCTAAAAAGACCTATAACTTGCTCTATAAGCCTTCTGGTTAAGATCAGAACAGCACATTCTGACATTATGTCGTAGAGAAGTTCACGTGTCTGAATCTGGACTTTTCCGCACTTGCTTGCCCACTGATTAGCCGTGTCACTTGGGAAAGTTACGAAACCTCTCCAAGCATCATGTTTCTACTCAAGATTGCATAGAAGATCTTTACTTTGAGAGCTCAAACACATCTTAAATCCTAGAAATAAATGTAAAAAAAATTATTTAAATAATCATGAAGATAATAGATTATTTTTCTCTTGGTTCCACCTTTAATAATAAGCAAATATAAAAATGAAGACAAACTTTAATTTGCTCTAAAATGTTACACTGTTGTAATTACAACAGCTTCTTGCTATTGGTTTAAAAGATGATTTGGATCTCTACTTTGTGGGAGCTCTCGGCCAGAGAGAGATGGGGAGCAGAGTAGTCTCATTTGGTCACTACCATGAAGGGTGGGGGAAACTTGAGACTGGCACATCACTGGGGCCTTGAGAAACTCCAGGTTAACATGCTTCCAGATCAGGGTTGGGGGGTGGACATCCTCATCAGTGAGGACTGGGAATTCTGGAGGACTTGGTGAGCTCAACCACCCTGGGTGCACAGTACTAGACGAGGGAGACAGCCTATGTGGTCAAGAGACTGTTCCACACATGGAAATTGATCAACTAAATAAATATACTGAGGATAATGGGAACAAGATTTCTCATGACAAGAAAGAGGGACACAAATATAGAAAGGGGAGTGGGCAAGAATAGCCATTTGATGTTGGCTTGTGAGGAAATCATCAGTGTGAACTCATAGTTTCTGATACAGATAGATTATAGATAGATGGAAAGACAAATAGATATAAATGCACGTTTATTTATATGTGCGCATTGTGTATATGTGAAAATTCATGCATTTCCTACATCTGTCCACTGAGAAGACCTAGAAACAACAGCCTTACAGCAGTGAGCACACCTAGCACCCAGATCTTGGTTTCTAAAAATCAATCTTCACTAAAAGAAAGTAGACCTCCTTGGAAAAATGGCCGATTCCAGGGCTAGCGCAGAAAAAAAGTTAAAGATAAGCCTGAAATATCCATGATAAGAATTCAAGGAACTTCTTGAACATATCAAAGAATAATATGAACATGTCAAAAGGACAGAAGAACAATCTAACACAGCGCCTACTGGCCAAATCTGGGATAATCTGAATATCAATAATAAATAATGACAGTAATGGATTATAACCAATTGAGTCCAATAGGACTCCATGAGCTCTTATAAACAGAAAGGAGGGGCGCCTGGGTGGCGCAGTCGGTTAAGCGTCCGACTTCAGCCAGGTCACGATCTCGCGGTCCGTGAGTTCGAGCCCCGCGTCAGGCTCTGGGCTGATGGCTCAGAGCCTGGAGCCTGTTTCCGATTCTGTGTCTCCCTCTCTCTCTGCCCCTCCCCCGTTCATGCTCTGTCTCTCTCTGTCCCAAAAATAAATAAACGTTGAAAAAAAAAATTAAAAAAAAAATAAACAGAAAGGAAAAAAAAAAAGTAGGAGAGGAGAAGGTAATGCTAAGTAGTAAGTATAGAAGAAATGATGGAATTAGAAAACCACCATTTGACAAATATCAGAGTAATAACTGAAGAATTATGAATGAATGCTAAAACTACCGAATAAAGTTAGATGAGGAACAGGATATTAATACAATCTCAAAATATCTCCATTCATTTCCGTATTAATTACTTGTTAAAACACAAAATACTGGGGCACCTGGGTGGCTCGGTCAGTTAAGTGTCCAACTCTTGGTTTGAGCTCATAGTCCATGAGATCAAGCCCTGCATCAGCCTCTGCGCTGACAGCATGGAGCCTGCTTGGGATCCTCTCTCTCCCTTGCTCTCTGCCCCTCCCTGTGCTTGCATGCACTCTCTTCTCTCTCTGTCTCTCTCTTTCTCAAATACATAAACTTTAACAAAAAACACAAAATACTTATTAATTTTATAATGGAGAAACTTGCCAGAAAGCATCTTAGCCAATTAAAACTTAACATCCTCAATAATGGGACAAATGCACATCTTAGGACTCCCGACATAATGCACTGAGAAGAACTAAGCAAAACTTCTGTGGTATTTCTCCCCAAAATATATAACTTGAATCTAATCATGAGAAAAACATCAAACAAACCCAACTGAAGCACATTTTGCAAAATAACAGGCACTTATTCTTCACACTCAAGGAAAGATTGAGGACTGTTCCAGAGTGAAGAAGACTAGAGAGACATGTAACCATTGATCCCAAAACTAATAAAGACCACTTTTGAGACAATCTGCAAAATTTGAACAAAGTCTATGGATTTAATGGTAGTATGCTATCAGTGTTAATATCCTGATTTTGATGGTATACTGTGGCTTGGTACACGTGTTCTTGTTTTTAGAAAATATACACTGAAATATTCATGACTAATGGACCAACAGGTCTGCAACTTAATCTCAAAAAATTGATGGGGCGCCTGGGTGGCGCAGTCGGATAAGCGTCCGACTTCAGCCAGGTCACGATCTCGCGGTCCGTGAGTTCGAGCCCCGCGTCAGGCTCTGGGCTGATGGCTCAGAGCCTGGAGCCTGTTTCCGATTCTGTGTCTCCCTCTCTCTCTGCCCCTCCCCCGTTCATGCTCTGTCTCTCTCTGTCCCAAAAATAAATAAACGTTGAAAAAAAAAAATTAATCTCAAAAAATTGAAATAATTACACATATATAATTTTATAAACACACACATGTACACACACAAAGATAATGAGAAGACAAAAGGTAAATGGGGCAAAATTTAATAACTGTGGAATCTCAGTGAAGAGTAAATAGTTCTGTGTACGATTTTTGCAACTTTTCTGTAAGTTTAAAATTACTCAAAAATAAAAGTTAAAAAGATATATTTCATATACTATTGTGGTTTATTTAGCATCTAGATATTTTTTCTTATGGAAGGGCTTTCAAGATTATCAACCATTCTATTTTTTAAACAAAAAATATTTGATTATATATGGTACATATTGCCTGCTTTTTCCCCTTGAAATATCATAGACAGCTTTCCATATTAATAAATATAGGTTTGTAGCACAGTTTTTAATGGCTACACAATCTTCCCCTGCATGGTCATAAATAATTTATACGATCATTTTTCTGTTATTGGATACTTAAGGTTTCAGATTTTTTGCTATTAGGAACAATACTTCAGTAAACGTCCTTATGGTTACATCTTTGCATACATCATGACCTTATTCCCTAGAGCTTTCATTAATTTTTTTTCTGCTCACCTACTCACATGTAATCCATGTTCACTGTTAAAAAATTCACACAGTATGGAAACTAAAACTTCTCCATCTAAAAAAAGAAAGGAAGAATAATTCTTGCATGTAACAGAAAAATAATAATCTGGAAGACTATTATAAAAGATGACTGACAAATGAAAATGGAATTCAAACACCACGACTGCAAATTAGTCAGAATAATGCAAAATATAACAAAACACATACACCAGAGAAGTGGCTGGCATAGTGATGTCACATTAAAAACCTGATAATAAATGTTTTGACTTGTAATGAGGTTTTCAGGAGTAGCAAAAGTGGGTGTACTAGAAACCCAGGATATATTACATTGTAGATGCGTAATCAATATAGTAGCAAAACCAGCGGAGGAGTTGTCTCCTGTCTGTCCCCCCACATCCCTCCCACCACTGCCACACTGAGGAGGAGAAATGGAGGTCGTAACCTGACCTTCTGCTCATCATTCCCAGCTGAAAAACAAGTGAGGCTGTGTTGATGGAGTGTGTTCACTGACAGGAGTCAGAGAACTTAGCCACACTGGGAAAGGCCTGTGTGATGAGAATGTAGATCCAAGGAGCAGAGGGGGTCACACTGCATCTGTTTCAAGCAGCATCCAAAAACGGTTGACAACTGGCTCTCCCTTCTGCCTCCCTGTGTCAGCAGGAACTTGCGTCTACAGTGTTTTACTTTTCTCTATTCAAAAGTATCTTGTTTCTCTCCAGCTTCCACCCGTAGGGGAAGTATATTCTTAATCTTGGGGCACCTGGAAATCCATAAAGTTTTCTGGGAAAGCACTGCTATAGACAAAGAAAATTGTGTTAGTAAAGCTTTTGTGAATAGAAATTACGGTTTAAGTAAAAACCCAAGTGTTTAAAGCCTATGCTTCCTATCTAAAAGTCATAAAGTAGTTTCCTTTTATATTTCATGCTACTCAAAGGCACTTAAAAAATAATTGTTAACGAATTATATCTAAGCAATTATTTTTTGAGTACCAGAAAAGATGTTCAACACTGCACATGAATGGCCTGAAAATATCTCTTAAGATAATTATATGTATAGTAAAACACTTAATATAAAGTGTACAGCAACCTTTTAAATTAAAAAAGTCACAAAATGTTCAAGAACAGTTTTCATCCACCAAGGCAACTAATTAATCTTGTAAGACTAAAACAGAGATGAGCTAAAACGCCAGGTAGTAAAATAGCCTATAAGAGATAAAACACACACATTTTGGTCAATACTATTTGAAGTTTCAAAGAATCATAGCCTAAAAACAAAAACCATAAAAGCATACAGCTGCTATAAGTATCTCCAGCATTTTTCTGTTATAAACAACCCCCAAAACAGAGAAAACACAGACTATAGATTATGTGATTCCTCCTCAAACAGCGTCTATAGATTTAGAGATGGCTTTTCTCATAAGATATTCTGATTAACAACTCTACAAGACAAAGAACAATTCCAATTTCTTTTAAGAGATGTTCTTTCTACCATCCTTCTTGTGTAAAAATCAGCAAATAAGAAAAATAAATTGCTGCCAAGATTCAAGATTTTCAGGATCCACTTCATAAGACACAGTGATAGACACTGTGGCATTGGCCCCAATATTTCATTCTCTCCCCCCAAAACTCTTGATGGCCTGAGACATGTACTCCACAAACCAGGTTTAGGAGAACAAATCAGGACTGACGAACTGAAGAAGATACAAGGGGGATCTAGATACAGGACACAAACAACATTTCCAAGTACGACACTGAACGCACTATGCTGAAAAATGTTGCAGAAGAAGCCACCTTTGGGGCGATGTCTGACAGTGCTCTAGTATGGAAGAGAAAGTCAGCTGTAGGTCTTGAGCTCAGAGAACTGGAAGATTCTTGAACAAGGCAGAATCTGATACCATTTCAATGTCACTGGTAATATATTAAGGTAAATACATGCAGCAGAGAGAGGTCATAAAAAAAGTAAAAAATGAACACCTCTATATTTACAGAGCATGGAATGCATTTAATTTTCAAAACCTGTTCAGTAAGATTTATGAGATGATGAACCCCTTCTGGTGAATGCTTTCTTCAAAGAACTGTTTAAGAAATGCAACTTCGATGTCGACTTTAATATCATCATGAAAAAATACCGTATTATAGGTCCTTATCTAGGGAATAATACTCCCAGACAATGAAAACGCCAAATATAAAATCACAGGCCATTATAGCTCTAAAGGACTGTAGAAATCATTAAGTTTTATCCCTTCATTGGTAGCTTATTTAAATGGAGGCAGAGAGAAGTGAAGTGTTTGCCCAAGGACTAGGTATAAATTAGCGAAATTACAAAGACTAAAATCCAAGTCTTTTGGAGTTCTACTTCATTTACTCAATACGTGTACTATTACGGTTACTTCCCTTGACAACATACTATGAGCATCAAAAGGAGGAGAGGGAAAGAGAAGAAACTGCAGCTGGCATGGAGGGACTGATTCATCTGGGCCAGGCAATGGATGGTCAATTTACATTCATTATCTAATTTAATCCCCATTACAACCCTGTGAAATAGATGCCATTATTCCTACTTTACAGAGAAGGAACAGAAGACACAGAAAAGCAATGTGGCCAAAAGCTACTAATGGTAGTGCCAGGATTCCAACCACAGTCTATCCAATGCAAAGACTCTGCTCTCAACCCTTCCTGGTCTCCCAGAGTTATCCTCCCTTCTTGTTCCATGGTATATTTGTTCTGGGTACGCTCTGGGTCTGACCACCTCCAGTGATGACTGGCTTATATGCTGGCTGGCTGGCTGGGTGCCCCTGCCTGTCTCCTAGTCCAGCACAGCATTCCAGGGAGAGGAAAGCCATCCTTTTCCTGAGAGCATAAGAGGTAGATGTACTTTTTGGCTAAACTTGACAGAGAAAGAAACTCTTTATCCATTAAGCCTTCTATTATAGCCAACTGCAGATCCAGACTAAATAGAAACACACAGGGAATACTATTTGTATTAACTAACCAATATAAAAATTCAACAATGCTTCAATCATCCTGCACCTAAACTATATGGAACCAAGAACAAGAAGTATTTTTTTTTTAAATAGATGTGGGGCGCCTGGGTGGTTCAGTCAGTTAAGTGTCTAACTCTTGATTTCAGCTCAGGTCATGATCTCACAGTTCGTGAGTTCAAAGCCTGCATCGGGCTCTGCACTCACAGCACAGAATCACAGGGATTCTGTCTCCCTTTCTCTCTGCCCCTCCCCCTGCCTCTCTTTCTCTCAAAATAAAGAAAAATAAACTTAAAAAAAAAATAAATGTTTCAAGTTAGTGATTCTCTACAACTATGGGATGGTAGGGGAGAGGGTGGAACCAAAATCACCTGGGGCAATTTTCACAGTAAAGAAGCCTATCCCCTCAGTCCAACACTCAACCCCAATAGTACATATACTCAGGAGGGATATTCTAGGTTCCAGGAAGAGAGGAGTTTGGGCAAGTAATCTGAAAGCATTTTGTCAGGTAATTCTAAGAACCAGCATAACATACTATATATACCCTATATCCAAGTAAAACTACTGTCCTGAGGGATAAGTGAGATGGTGTAAGTTTCTGTGCCCGGACAGGAAGGACTCAAGGAAGTACAGGCAGGGAAAGACAGTGTACTATAAACAGCAAAACAGGATCTGACAGTAAAAAGCTTACCAGAAAAGGGTCAGGCGAAACAACAAGAACAAAGCTTTTTAAATAGAAGATATATGAAGTCAAAAGGCACAGGGGTCTGAAGTGTTAGCTATGGGGAGGATCACCTCCAGGGTTTTCAGCAGCCAGAGAGCATCACTGTACTCCAGAACAATCCAATCACTAACACCACAGTTTGGAAACTAAACTGTATTTAAGAGAAAGTGTTCAAATCAAATACTTTTTAATGGATTTCTTTCTAAAATGGCTAGATTCTCTGATCTGATCAAGATTCAACCGTTCTACTCACATAAAAATGACGCATGAAAAGCAGCATGGTTTAGTGGGGAAATTGAGCATAAGTTCTGGAGTCAAGCAGATGTAGGTTCCGGTACTTGGGAGGTTTTGTGGTCTTCAGTATAGGGAATGTGGCTGAAATCGGAGACGTCAGGAGGTTTTCAAGGGAGAGTGTGCAAAGTGTAAGAAGTTTGAGAGCTTGCTGGGACCCAACCTGAACCGCCAACACTTCAGGGATGACGGAGGAGAGAGAGGACCTTGCATACAAGACACAGGGACACAGGAGTCATCAGAAACTTGAAGGAAAACCTGAAGAATTTAGGATTACCAAAGCCAGGCAAAAAGAGTGTTTCCAGAAGGACTGTGCACTGCGTCAAATGCTGAACAGTAGAGCTAAACAAACAACTGCAGAATATTCCCTGGGCATAGGAAAATAAGAGGACATTGGCATCTTGATTAGTACAGATTCAAGGGAAACAAGTAAATATAACTCTTTTAAGAATTGTAGCCATGAAGGGAAGAACAGAAAGGTAGACTTAGCTAGAGATGAGGGGGAAGGTTGACATGTGAGCATTTTTTTAATGGATAAGAAAAGCTTACATTATGTTTAGGTGTTGATGGGAATAAATCGTAGAGACAGATGAAAGATACAGGAGAAAAAAATGGCCAACAAATGGAGTAAGGCCTCTGAAAATGTGGGAGGAGATGAGAGCCACTGCACAGAGGAGGGACTGGACTTAGGAGGAAGGAAAAGGAGGAACAAAGGAAAGCAGAGCTGATGCAAGGACCTCGAGGGAGGCCCTGTCTACTGGTTTCTATTTTCTCTAGAAAGTAGCAGGTGGGTCTTCTGCTGAGAGTGAAGGAGCCTCAAGATGGGCAGAAGAATTAGAAGCTTGAGGAGAAAGAAACTTTAAATTGTCACCGAGGAGAATTAAAGAAGAGGAATACGGGCCCCCGTCCAGTCTCTTTAAGTTCATGCCCGAAACTGTGGACCCTGTGACCATGAGCAGTGATTAGGATACAGTCTGAATGGCCAGGTTTAAAAATGGGACTCTTTCTTTTGTGCTTTAACCAGGGTCCTACACACCTCAGCGCACAGAGAGGAGAGGAATCTAGACTTGAACGTTTGAACGTATAATAGCCTCACAGACATTTCCATCAGCAAATTCCAAGAAATCAATTCTAGGGGCGCCTGCCTGGGTGGCTCAGTCGGTTAAACGTCCGACTTCGACTCAGGCCACGATCTCGCGGTCCGTGAGTTCGAGCCCCACGTCGGGCTCTGTGCTGACAGCTCAGAGCCTGGAGCCTGCTTCCGATTCTGTGTCTCCCTCTCTCTCTGCCCCTCCCCCGTTCATGGTCTGTCTCTCTCTCTGTCTCAAAAATAAATAAACGTTAAAAAAATTAAAAAAAAAAAAAAAGAAATCAATTCTAGGCTCATATTTTAGTAAACAGCTAATATCAAAGCATGACACTGAAAAATACAGTACGTAATCAAATTGAGGCAAATTAAGACAAAATACCACAGTGAAAAAAAGGCCTCAGTCATTGCAGGTTTCTATTTAGAATTAAATTTCCAGTATTAAATGTTCCTTTTCAATTTGTTTTGGGTCAAGAGGTTATTAACACCATAAAAAAGTTAATAGAAAAGTATGGTCTAGGACAAAGATGTGTTATTATATTTTACATGAATGCCTGTTATTAGGAAATTATCAGTTCCTAAAAACAACCATTCCTAGTTCATTAAGGGACAATTACATCAAAACTCATCTCCTATTATATTTTATTTCCCAATTAGTATTCTAGAGACAAGAGCACATGTTATAATAGAAACCATACTTCTATGTCTACAACTGTTAAATAAAAGATATAGGACATATAGTTTTTTTATCTAACTAAATCATATAGTTTATTTCAAAATTTGTTTTAAATATTATGTTTATTCATTTTTCTCCTCTTACTCTGGCCCAAAATCTTAATTGAAATCTATGACTAGAAGGAAACAAGAATTAATATATAGGGACAAGAGACATCTATTTAAAAGCCTGGGTGGCTTGGTTGGTTAAGCATCCGACTCTTGATTTCGGTTCAGGTCATGATCTCACCTCTCCACAGTTCATAAGATCATGCCCTGCACTGGGCTCCATGCTAACGGCACAGAGCCTGCTTGGGATTCTCTCTCTCCATTTTTCTGCCGCTCTCCTGTTCACATGCATGTGCACTTTCTCTCAAAAAAAAAAAAAAAAAAAAAGAACTTAAAAAAAATGTTTGCAATTGGTCAAAGCTCACATGAACCATAGGAAAAGGAACAAAAATCAAAAGCACAAAAAGATATTTGTGAACTGTCAAGAATTTAAACCTGGCAAGGATTAAAAATGTTGATGAAGTATAGTTGGGAGTACAAGGCAATAGGAATAGCTTTAACATTTGTTCTAGATCATTCAGAACTGTGGTATCAGTGACTGCATCACAGTGATACTCTCAGTGCTGCTAAGATCTCTGAGATGACCTGCCCCACAGCTAATGGCACTGTGCCTTTTGACTTCATGTATCTTTTTATTTAAATATTTGTGTTACTGTTGTTTCACCTGGCCCTTTGCTGTTAAGCCTTTTACTGTCAGACCCCGTTTAGCTCCATACGGCTAAACTGTCCTTCTCTGCCAGAACTTCCCTCAGTCCTTTCCGTCTGGGCACAGAAATGTACACCATCTAACTTATTGGGAATGTTAATATTCTAAGCTAAAAGACTACATTTTCCCGGCTTCACTTGCAGCCAAGATGGCCACTGACTCAGTTTGAGCCATGGAGGTGTAAGCAAAAATGTTGTATGAGATTTTTAGGATAGGACAGCCCTTCTTTCCTATTATCTAGGAAATGAGTGGAAAGCCAGGAGCTTCAGAAGCCATCTTAGAGAATGGCGTGCCCTTAAGCATGAGAGCAGAAGCCACACACTTTGGAAGTAGAAGAAAAAAGTAGCATAGGTCACCCCTGAAATACCTACCTCTAGACTTTGTATAAGAAAATAAATCCTGAAGTATTTAAACTACTGACTGAATCTTTGCCTACTCCATAACCAAAAGCAATTCTTAATGAATAAACAATGGAATTAGGATTTATGGATGTTAGGGGCACCTGGGTGGCTCAGTTGGTTAAGCGTCCGACTTTGGCTCAGGTCGTGATCTCACAGTTTGCAGATTTTGGACCCGCATCAGGCTCTGTGCTAACAGCTCAGAGCCTGGGGCCTGCTTCAGATTCTGTGTCTCTCTCTCTCTCTCTGCCCCTCCCCTGCTCATGCTCTCTCTCTCTTTCTCACACACACACACAAATACATAAACATTTAAAAAAAAAAAAAAGGATTTATAGATGTTAAGTTAGATGGACTGACGGAGAGAAAGAAGAGTACCTGGGTGGCCCAGTCAGTTAAGTGTTCAACTTGGCTCAGGTCATGATCTCACGGTTCATGAGTTCGAGCCCCATGTCAGGCTCTGTGCTGACAGCTCAGAGCCTAGAGCCTGTTTTAGATTCCGTGTCTCCTTCTCTCTCTTCCCCTCCCCTGTTTGCATTTTGTCTCCCTCCCAAAAATAAATACACATCAAAAAAAAATTTTTTTTAAAGACTCACAGAAAGATATCCATGAGATACTGGCAAGTCCAATAAGTAGGTTAAGAAAAAATACATTAAATATAATCCTACTGTTTACTTAAACTTTGAAAAAGGGTGTCAGTTGCAGGACGCCTGGGTAGCTTTGTTGATTAAGGATCTGACTCTTGACTACAGTTCAGGTCGTGATCTCATGGTTCATGAGTTGGAGCCCCGTGTCGGGCTCAGTACTGACAGTGCAGAGCCCGCTTGGGATTCTCTCTCTCTTCTTCTCTTTCTGCCCTTCCCCTGCTTGTGCGCTATCCCTGTCTCTCTCAAGATAGATAAACTTAAAAAAAAAAAAAAAAGCTTTAAAAAAATTTTTAGTTGAACTACTTTTATGATTCTTTTGAAATAGAAAATTGTACTTATTTTAGCTATCAACCATCTCTAGTATACAAAATATATTTAAGGCACAGGTCAAATCTATTTTTTAATATTTAATTATAAAAAGTTTGTTATTGAAATGGGTAATGTTTTTCTTAATTGGTGCGATAGTAAATTATGAATCTCAAAGGTAAATATAATAACCCCTAGGAACTATGTGTAAGAATAGCAGGAATAAAGCAGACTTCGCAGACTTACTACTAATCCCACCTCCACAAAATCCACAAAGATTAACATAAAAAAGGGAAGTTTCCTCCACATATTAAACTCTGCATAAATGACTTGCCTAGAGTGATTTATGTATTGAGTAATAAAATACTGGAGGACAGAATAAAAGTTAACAGTCTACTGCATAGAAATAACCACTCACCTAAGCACTCAAAGGGATCTAAAAAGTTCACATAGGTGGGCAACTGTCTAGGATTTGTGAGGGGAACAAGGATGAGCAATACCAGCCGTGTTTTCTCTGAAATTCGCCTTCTGATCTAGTGACTTGTAATCTAGAACAATGACTTCCAAAACATGTTGCCTCTTTTCCAATCATCTCCATTTCATTCACTAGGACAGAACTAGGCCTCCCTCTTAGGTAAGGACCTGCACATACCTTCCCACTGGCCTGTCAGCACCAAGGTCCTGTTAATTACCACATCAATTTCCGTAGCTCCATCTTCCACAGCCAATCTGATCTCTTCCAATCGTGTTTTTAAATGAGTCTGTCCAGCTGGAAAGCCAGTGGCCACTAGTAAAGAGAGGGAAAAAGAAGTAAGGAAGGGAGGGAGGGAGGAAGGAAGGAAGCAAAGAGAGAGGGAAGGGAGGAAAAAAGGAAGGAAGGGAGGAAGGAAAGAAGACAAATTTTAGTTGGTTTCTCAACAAGGAATTTGATACAAAAACACAAAAAACAACAACAAACAGCATTTAGACTAAAGCATTAATGACACTAAAGAGCTTCACGCTTATGTTGCAAAGTGAAGTGTGAAGAAATAGAAGGTCATCTCATATGGTGTTATTGGTGTTAGGATAAATATTAGTATTGCATCGTCTGGAAAACCTGAAAGTAAGTTGCTGCAGTGATGCTCATGAGGGGGCTCTAAGTAAATAGATACTAAGAAAATATGTTATCGTCACACCGAGTCATAAAACAGTAGCTATAGCTCTATCTTGATGGACCCTGGTTAATTATGGATCCTACTCCTAATCAAGTTGGCTATCATTGTATTCTTGATTTACTCACTCACACTTACAGCTGTGGTAACCAAATTGCAGTATAGGTTTTTCCCACTGCCTATCTTAAAATGAATAGCCAAGCAGATGAGAATAGAGGGAAGAGACAGCAGGAGGGAAAAGTACCTAATTTGTCCACAAAATTGGGACAGGGGTGAGGTGGGAAGAACAGGACCAAGTACAAAAAAAACCAAAAAACAAAAACGAAAAGAAAATACAGCCACACTTCTGAAAACCTATTATATTTTTTACACGTGCATCATTAATTCCATTTCTATGACTAAAGATAACCTTTTGTATTTCCTTGATGTTATTAAATTCCTTGGGTCTGCTATCTTACAGGAGAGCACGTTTCCCTGTTGTATAAAAGAAAAGCTGAATTGACAGAAGCTGATGAAAAATTAAGGCAGCTGCCAAATACTGTGGGAATCCTCACAAATGGCTTGTATATCAATACTGTATACTATGTTTCTTTTGATGTGTCCCTAATAAAATAAATTAATCATCTTTTTAGACTCCTTTTTCAAGGCCCCAGGATATTCCTCTTAACATCTTCTAAAAGTACAATCTAACTTTATATCTGTCCATCCATATACTCACACACAGCTACACAGAAGCTTTTAAGACTCTTCTTTCCTTCATGCCAAGTCCTACTGAGTCTCTCTTAAGCCAATAACTCCTGAACATACCCTCTCTACTTTATCTCCCAGGCTTTGGAGAGGCTCTCCTCACCTCCCACAGGGACTGTGATAAGTCCCCCTAACATCTTGTCACCCCTCCTTAATGTGTCCAGTACCATCTCCTGACCCACTACAGCATAAAGCTGATCATGACATAACCTCTTCTCAAAACCTTGCAGTATCTTCCCCATCACCAGAATGAGCCCAAAGGCCACTGCCGAGCCTAGTTTCCCTATGGGATCCGGCCCTGATCTACCTCTCCAGCTTCAACTCCGAGAGCCCCTTGCCCCCTTGCCCCAATTTAGACCCAACAACTGCAAGCCACGTACAGTTCCCTGAACACACTCCTGTGCCTTCACACACGCTAGTTCCTCTGTCTAAAATCATTCGCTAACTCACCAACACGCCTCCTTACCCTTTAAGACCCTATGCAGCTATTAGCTCCTCTATGAAGAATCCCCTTACTCTCTGTCACCAACCTCTGCAAAATAAATCACTCCCTGCTCAGAATTACAAGTGTAGCTTCTGCATATCTCTATTAGCATATTTTGCATACATATAATACTATATATCCTGCATGATGATGTTTTAAACTTGATTATTCCTCCTAAACAACTAAGTTTCCTTAAGGACAGGGAAACGCTTCTGTATTCTTGGGAATTCACATGGTCAGCGACTTAGCAGGCAATCAGATACTGAGACAATGAGTAAAAACAAATAATTAAATAGATAAAACTAATTAAAATAATATAAAATTATATATAAAGCCTCCAGGTGTTTTGAGGTGAAGAACCGGAAACAGGTTGAGAGACAACAGCAAAGCCAAAACAATTTTACCCGAAGCCACTGGGATGGTGGAGCCGGCTGCCTTCAGTGCTTTCACAGCATCACACACTCGTGCGGGATAAACACAAACAGCGGCTGTAGTAAGGCCTATGAAGAAAGAAATCGTAACAGCCTACTTTAGCGGAAGTTCAATTTGTACAATATGCTTTTAATTATTATTTATACCACCACACTGGCAGAAATCAAAATGGCAGGAAAAATAACTCCCCCATGACGCTGCACTGAATGAAAAAGTTTTAGGGGCGCCTGGGTGGCTCAGTTGGTTAAGCATCTGACTTCGGCTCAGGTCATGATCTCATGGTTCGTGGGTTCGAGCCCCGCGTCGTGCTCTGTGCTGACAGCTCACAGCCTGGAGCCTGCTTGGATTCTGTGTCCCCCTCTCTCTCTGCCCCTCCCCTGATCTCTCTCTCTCTCTCTCTCTCCAGAATAAATAAACATTAAAAAAAAATTTAATAAAGAAAAAGCTTTGACTCTCCACATTCCCTTCCAGGTCTTGACAATATGGGTCATTTTCTAACTGTTAAAGTCATGGAATAAAACAATCATGATGCTACTCTTTGAGGATAATATAATACCACTTTTTAAAAATTCCTAAATGGTAAACATAATGGTCTTGACTCAGTGACATTATTTTATTTCATGTAGATAACAAAATCCAGATTTCTACATCAAACAGACAGTGGATGGAAAAAAAAATGGACGTGAACCTTACAAGGTAATATAGCAAAATGACATTTAATTGATCCTATTCCCTCTGTTGCAAGAAATAATAAAATCTGAATCTGGAGCCCTTATTTGGAAGAATAAGCTCTTAAATCTAAAAAAAATCAAATAAAAATCAAATAGCCAATATAAAACAAAACAAGAGCGTAAGACTCATATGAAGTTGTTACTTTTTTCAGCCCCTCCCTCAAGGCTGTTACTTTTAATAACTTTGTATAACAACACCTACAAACAGGTGGTGTTTTTATTGTCAACTCAAAAGAAACATCATAAATATTTTTCAAAAGCTGTGGCGTTATAGGTCTACAAATTATCTACAAATTACTTGGGATAAAACACCAGCATTGGACCAAAGCAGCATCTCTAGCTGCATTCATTACAGACAGGCACTCGGGGATCATGAAGCAGCTCTCCATGAAAAGCTCCTAAAACCAGCCCAGTGAGTGATATGCACATCATCCCGGAAATGCTGTTAGCCTTCCAGATCTCGGTTTCCTCATTTAGATACAGAGGATCAACTCTCAAAGAAAGGTCTCCTCCTTTCCTAAAATGTTAACATTCTAAACTTACGGCAACTTTAGAAAGTCCTTTCTTTCATGTATACCAAGAGAGTGAATATAACTTTTTTCAAAAGATCTAACCTAATATACAAGCATGCAATATTCCCCATTTGCATTTTATTCTCAAAAGCATTTCATTTACTCACAGAAAATACTTTATGTATGAGATGTGATTATTAAGTAATGAGACTGGCTTTTGCACATGTGGCTAGGGAATGAGAATCAGTATTTTAGAGTCACTAGATGGAAAATTTCCCACACTGAAGAAGTAGAAAGAAAAATAAAGAAACTCTCTACCAGCAACTTTAATCCATGATGGGAAGAACTGACCTAAAAAAGAGATTCAGATTCTCCCCCTGCTGTTTTTTAGAGAAGAATCTCAATTATTTGCTATGTACACAAATCTACCAGTGGATCTTACTGCTATTATCATTTAAGCAGCTGAATCTTGTCTTAAGTCCTCTCAGATTTAGTAATTAGTACTTACTGTAAAGGGGTAAACACAGACAGATTATACACAACAACATTACCTTTATCATGCACATTTAAAGCTTTCAAGAGATCTTCCCGGATTGGATACTTGGCTTTATAACAAAGCCTTTGAACGTTGGAAGATGTGTCATCACCTGAAAGTGTAGTAAGATCTATAAAGGTAACAGCTTTCAGGAGCCAAGCAGCCTGGTTTAAGAAAAGTAAAAACAAGATTAAAAAAAAAAAAAAATCGTCAACAACCCAGTTAGTTAGCAGGAAATCATTAGACAAACATTTGTGCTAAAATCTGACATCTACACTGTTCTCAGGCATGTCATTCTCTATATGATATAGACATTGCTCAAAAGGGACCAAAAAGATGAACACTGCAGAGAACAAAATAAAAGAGGGGTACAGAGTAGTCTTAAAACTATTTTCCTTCCGTAGCTATCTCAAAGTGAAATCCCTAATAGAGCAAGCCTCCCCACATCACACCTCCCCATCTTATCCACCAGGAGTCCTGATGGCTACCATGATATGAGAGAACTTGGGAATAAGAGGATCTCTAACTGATATTTTTACCTCCACACTTGAGAGCTAGGATGAGACATTAAAAAAGAAGTCTCCAATTTCTTTGCCTTTTTTTTTTCACTGTATCCCAACCCCATTTTTAAAACAATATTCATAGTTTGTAATTCATTCTAATGAATTTCCTTTTATCTTTCAATTAGAATATTTCCAAGGATGAGTCAAATGAGAAATGTCACCCTAAAGGATTCAATGGCAATATTTTGCCTCACTTGAGAAATGAATTCTGAATTCCTTCTAGTCCTGTGATCCACAGCACATCTTTGGTCAGTATCCACTGAAGGATATGCTGACCACAAGCACCCCATGAAACATCACTTTTTGAATTTTGGAAAATGATTTATGAAAATTAATAGTAAGGTAAACACGGTGGTCAAAGAAGGTCAACTTTTATGCCTAAGGGCCTCAACAGCAGGCACACCAGGTTTAGACGTTATGGTTTAAAAATTAAAATAGAAGACAACCAAAGAAGGTATGTCTAAGGAACTGAATAAATGTGTTGAGGAAATACGCCATTTAATTCACTCATGAATAAAGATGCCTCAAATTCATTTGCGGCTTTGCCACTCAAGAGTGGTAAGATGTTTAACTTGTTCGGATAAATGTGTTATCTTTCTCCAACCCATCATCATCATATATGAATTATTAAAATAAGTCATGGACAGCTGCAATCTTTTAAGTTTAGATGCATCTTGAGCAAAATTCAATATTGTGGCCTTGAGGGAAGAGACCAGGCATTGTAAACTACAGGAATAGAATGCTCAAGAAGAAACCTTACTTGCCACTCCTTTTTCACCATTCTGCGAGCCTGGATTTGCTCTGCACGCCTCAGAACTGCTGGTTGATTCACTTGTATTTTGGAGATCCAGCTAAGGTCTAAAGGGGAAAGAAGAACACTTCTTTATCAAATATATTCACCTATTTTCACGCAGTCCTTGGAAGGATATATCATTTTGCATCGAAGCTCTTATAAAGCTTCTGTTTCTTTTTTGCACAATTACAAATCAATAGCCTTGCTGAAAGAAGCTTGGTCATGAAAAGGCATACTTCATGTAAAATCAAGTACAGGAGGAACCGGAAGAACTTGTATTGATTCGTTACACAGACATATCTAACAGAGGAAAATGTTACATTACTCCTGCCATGTGCCTCACATCTGACGGCAAAGACTTATTTGTAAGTGCCCCGTCCAGGAGAACAAATGATTAATAAACTGCCTAGTGAATTAATGTTGGGGCTTAAAGGAACCCTTGATCACTACCCCCTACTGACAAGATTAGTCTCTACTAGAGGCTGATATGATATATCCCATTCTTTCCTCAAAGGAGACTATTTCAAAACGTATTAGAAATTACAACATTGATAGAACAGAAGTTTCAAAAAGGGAAAGAAAGAAACAAGGTGTTCAAAAGTCTGGGAGACATCTCTATTGCTTCGGTTTTGAAATGCTCTTTCCTACCTCGATCCTACCCTCCATCTTAGTTAACTGTAACTTCTATTTTGAACCCAGCCTACATGTTAGCTTTGGTGAAAACACTGCCAAGCTCCTCAGATAGAGCTAACATTTTGTATACAGCTGTACTGTACAACTTGTATTTAGTTCAGCCAGGAGTCATGGTAAAATGGTCTCCTATGCTCACTGTACTGTGAGTCATGATCTTATCTTTGAGTATCTAACACCAAACACAGGGTGGTGTACATGCATTTCACTTTTATCCACCAGCACTCTGTATAACAGAGGTGACCTTAGAGTAAATTGAGCACACACCCATTTACCTTCTGCAAATAACCTCACTTTTATATCCCTCCAGCATCTTCTACCTTCTATAAATAACTTCATTTTTATATCCCTCCAGCAACTTCTTCTTAGAAGAGGCTTTAAAAAAAACACAGTGGGAAAGGTTATTCATTAGGAAATATGTCCCAATTATCCGTGATTTTGCTTCCTGCAATATCAGTTACCTGTGGTCAACTGCAGTCCAAAAACCGAAGATCCTCCTCCTGAGGTATCAGAAGGTCAATAGTAGCCTAACGCTAGCTCACAATGTCTGCATCATTCACCTCATTTCCTCTCATCAGATAGGTATTTTATCATCTCACATCATCACTAGGGTGACTACAGTACAATAAAATATTCTGAGAGAGACCACATTCACATGACTTGTATTATAGCATATTGTCATAATTGTTCTATTTTACTATTACTTATTGCCGTTAATCTCTTACTGTACCTAATTTATAAATTAAAAATTCTCATAGGTGTATATGTATAGGAAAAAATATGGTATATATGTAGGGTCAAACACTGTCCACAGTTTCAGGCATCGACTAGGGGTGGTCTTGGAACATATTCTCCATGGATAAGAGGGGACTACGGTACACAATTCTCTACAATGTGATGGGGAAAACCGCTGATTGCATACTGCACTACATAACAACACAAATAATAATAATAAAGTATTTGCATCTACCACAGAGATAAGACCAGGTTTCTACAAAAAAAAAATTCTCTCATTTCCAATTGATTCCTCTTATCAATATTAATGTTGTAGAAATTCGAAGTGAGAGTTTGAGTGATTAATAATGATATATTTATTTAAATATCACTGAATAAAGAGCAGAGTCTGGGTGCTTTTTTTTTCAATTAAACTATTTTGTTAGCTGAAATCATTTAACAAAACAGATTTTTAACATTTCACTCCATCTGCTCCTCAGAGACACTGTGTGTTTTCCTGCTTGTCTACTGAGCCAACATCACAGAGAAAATGGGAGTCTAAGGTCAAGCAAATGAAATCTGCCTCTTCTTCCCTACACAGAGATGGGTTCTACGTAAAGCCCAAAGAAATAAGACCAGACAGACACATCAGACTCATCCTAATCATAAGACCTATAAGAACCCCTCTATACCCAAAGACAGGGGAGATTCTTAAAAAAACAAAAACAAAAACTAGTAACGGTGATTAGGTTTGTGGTAAAGATCGTTTCAGGCAGATAGTAAAACCAATGAGGCAAAGAGTTGTGTGAAATACAAGGCTCACCACAAAGCCACTGTTGTCAGTGGCCAAAAGAGGGAAGCCTATGCTGGTGGGGCAAGGCTTTGAGGGGCCGTCCTTTATCAGTCATGTGACACTTCTGGAAGCCCCTCCCCACCTCTCCTCTACCACTACCACCAATGGAAGCACTGCTACTGGAGAGAGGTCCAGAACGCTCCACCGCCTGGCTGCCTCTGTCCTCATATGACCCTCTTCTCCCTCTCTGCACCTCCAACCCTATGGTACAGCGTTTCTAAACTATCAGTTCACTGGCAAGCCTGTCACGTTCTGTCTCTGGACCCGTGCACGCTGTCTGCTCCTTCTGCCCTTCATTATCTTGCCAACACAGTGAACTCCTACCCAACCTTTAGGACTCAGTTCGCATGCTACCTTCTCTGTGAACCTTCTCCGAACCAGTTGAGCTACGCCCTTGTTTCTTTGCACTTAAGGCTACTCTCTAGTCTACCGTTAGCGCAGACCCCTTCATTCTGAATACACTGATTTGCCGAAATGTTCACATTCCCCACAGATTTTTAAAACTCCAAGCCAAGTGCCTGACACATGGGCGGCATTCAATAAATAAGCCGAACGGTTCCCCGACACCAGCCATGATCGAATTCTGAGCAACACCTTTCCCAGCTGCTTTAAAACAAAATGAGCGTTTACTTTTCCCCCCCACCACTTTATTGAGGTATAACTGACAAATAAAAATTGTGTATGTTTAAGATACACATCTTGGTGTTTTGATATACATATGCACTGCGAAATAATCACCACAATCAAGCTGATTAACCTATCTATCACTTCACACCATTTTCTCTTTTTCCCTTTTTTGTGTGTGCTGAGAACAATTAAGATCTGCTCTCTGGGCAGATTTCAAGCACACGATAAAGTATTGTTAACAATGGTCACATTACCGTACACTAGATCTCTGGAACTTACTCATCTTGTATAATGGAACTTTGCACCCCAGCTGTTTCCAATAAAGGAACTTGTGGATCTCCACAAGAGAAGTTGGGATTGAGGCATGCATGGAATACCTGAGGATATCCACCTTAAAAACTAATTTTTAGTAATATTCCCCACCAAAGGTTAGAACCCACAAGGCCTGCTCTCATACTTCACAGACATCACTGGCCAGAGGTCCCTGCAAACCACCTACTGGAGAATGTAATAGGATGACTTCTCTTGCAGTATCAGCCTCCACTGTTAAAAATATCATTAGTGGTCATAAAATTATCTGGCCCCATATTTAATCCAGCCACAGAATTTGCCTCTGTGACCTCCCATGGTAATGAATTATATAAGTGACTATCTCATTTTATTAGCACTTAATTTGCTACTCTTTAATTTCATCAAATAACCCTTGTTCTCATATTATGGGGTCTGGGGAAAAGAAAGGACTGATTGGCCTTTGTTATGTCCTTCATAATTTTTAATATTTTATTCGAGTACCCTTTAGCGTCTCCTTTCCAGGAGAAGTGATTCTAATGCACACAATCTCATCAGTACCATAGAATCTTCTCTTACGGGGCCAGGAGGGGTTTCAAGTGCACATGCCTTTGGGGAGAATCGACATGAAGCCATAATTGGAAGGCGATAATACTCTTTTCTTAAAACTCTCCCATGAAAAAATATCCTACTGTGTCTCTTAGTATGCCATTTGGGTGGCTTTCAGGCCCTTCTGTCAGTTATAAATTTATTCTCAGAGACTCTTCTCACAATTTTTTATTATTGTTATCGTTCCTGTGTTAAGTCTCAATGGAGACAAATCATTTTCCTTACAACTCTACCATGTAGTCTGTCACTTCCACGGGTGCTTCCCTGGAGGTTCTCGCACTTCTTCAGAGTATTTCAAATGGTAACTCTGTGAAAGGAGGTTTATTTGTATTTTGATTTGACCTTTGCTCCTAATAGAGAAAAATACATTGTGATAGCTTATTAGAGATTTTTTTTTCCCCCAAATTTGGGAAAAGGAAGAAAGACTAAATTTCCCATGCTTTCTTTTCATTCTTTTCTGTTTATTTCCAGTTCTAATTTGCAACTTCCCAGGAATCAGCCAGACCTTTCCATATGCACAAGTGCCTAGCACAAAAATAGTTGCTCAATAAGGCTCTTGCATCACAGTAAATTTATTAAATTTTTAAAAATGTTTATTTATTTTGAGAGAGAGAGAGAGAGAGAGAGAGAGAAGGAGAAGCAGAGAGAGAGGGAGATAGATAATCCCAAGCAGGCTCCACGCTGTCAACACAGAGCCCAACAGGGTTCAGTCTCACAAACTGTGAGATCATGATGTGAGCCATAATCAGGAGTCGGTTGCTTAACCAATTAAACCATCCAGGCGCTCCACAGTAAATTTATTGTTTACCACAGACCCTGTAACTGGTGAAATATCAACTTGACCATGTCTAGTCTTTTTTTTTTTTTTTAATGTTTATTTTTGAGAGACAGAGACAGAGCATGAGCAGGGGAGGGGCAGAGAGAGGGAGACACAGAATACGAAGCAGGCTCCAGGCTCTGAGCTTTCAGCACAGAGCCCAACACAGGGCTCAAATTCACAGATCATGAGGTCATGACTTCAGCCAAAGTCGGACGCCCAACTGACTGAACTACCCAGCAACCCCAACCATGTAGGGTCTTTTAAACTTAGCCTTGGAAAAGGGCAGCTTGGCTAGAAAAAAAAAAGAGCTTTGGATGTTAGTGCATGCCTGATCCATCCAAGATCATTAGATACTCAACTTATATAAATGAGCAGACTCAGCCTTGCCCACTTCCTAAGCCAAAAATATACAAGAAAGACTGGAAGCCCCATCCTTACTAGCAGGTAGGAATAAGAATTAGCTTTCTTCACAAAGTCTACTACCATCCAGTAAGCCCCTGGTAAGCTCTCTGGGGCATCCACGCCCCCACTGGACATGTGCCAACTTTTCCAACATCCTACTGTGTAAACCCAATTCTCAGAACCCAGATAGATGGTCTAAAAACTAAGACACCCGGGCTCAGTTGGTTTAGTGTCCAACTCTTGATCTCAGCTCAGGTCTTAATCTCAGGGTCATGAGTTTAAGCGCCACACTGGGCTCCATGCTAGGGGTGAAGCTTATTTAAAAAAAAAAAAAATAGAAACCAAGACACCAGCAACTTAGAACATACATTACTAATAGTCACAGAGCCTTACTACTATGACATCTCCCCAGAGCCACTCTGACCCTAATCTTCAACTCCTATCCTACATTCTCCATTAAGACCACTCTTTAGGTTATTAATCCAAGTCCAGGTGAATATTAAGTTTACTACACCCTCTAAAATATTTCAGCTTAGGGGCACATAGGCAGCTCAGTCGATTAAGCATCTGACTTCAGCTCAGGTCAAGATCTCACGGTTCATGGGTTCGAGCCCCACATCAGGCTCTGTGCTGACAGCTCAGAGCCTGGAGCCTGCTTCTGATTCTATGTCTCCCTCTCTCTCTCTGCCCCTCCCCTGCTTATGCTTTGTCTTTCTCTCTCACTCTCTCTCTCTAAAAAATAGATAAATATATTATTTTAATTTTTAAATAAAATACTTCAACTTAGATTTATGGCATCAATCTGACATGATCTGCTAACTTGTTCCTTCTTTACCAATCTAGAATATTTTCTGCTTACCCTCCTGTTCCCTCTGGCTTTCATTTCTAGTATGTATTGTATCCATAGCCATGTGGGTTATAACATTCTTTCAGAACACATCACAGTGGAAGAAAGTCTGGGCTCACATTATAAGATACATGTGCTCTTGTACTGGCTTCACATAGCAGCATCCCATTGTGATTTTAAGGTCTCCCCATTTTCTCTTATCCTTCATCCCTCCTTAAGACATGAGCCCTTTCCCAGCTATTGCTGCTCTTTACTAAGTAATTTCTCCCAATTATTCTTCTTCTCGATTCATCAGCTATTGCCTGTAGGTTAATCTAGACACCAAAAGGAGAACCTAGTCACTTGCTCTGGCATCAGAAGTACTGTTTGTTGCGGTCTCCAGGCTCCCTGTTTCAGATCCACTTGTTCCAAGGATGCCCATAACCACTCAGTGACCAGCCTCAAAGTTTCAACAGCTAGGGGTGGCTGCAATTATGTAGCCAGAGAGCCAGAAGCCCTTAGAGGAGTGAAGCACCCAAATACAAGTCCTACTACCACTCCATTTAGCCTGTCTGGCCTGCAGGCATTGTGCTACACGGGGTGAGAAATGCAGTGGCATGAAACAGGTTGCTGCTATCCTGAAAGAGCTTAGGGAATAAAGTCACAGACTGGCAAGATCTGAATAATATAAAAAATATGGGGACATATGTTGGCTTTTAACCAACATTTCCAAAGAATCAGTTAGGAATCTTTCAGTTTTTAAAAATGACAAAAAACTGACTTTGGTGACTGGAACAAAAAGGGAAGGATGGTAAAAACTCAGATAACTGAGAAGAGATTGGAGGAACAAGCTCAGAAAAGAGACAGGAACCAAAGACAACAATACAGAGCCAAAAACAGAACAACGCCAGCATTTAACAGCAATAGCCTGGCCAAGATGTCACAGCAGCTGCTGTGGACAATGACACCACCACTTAACCTAACTCACTCAGAGCCTCAAGTTCCATATAAAAGCATCCACAGCCTGAACTATGCATGACTGTGGGCGGCAGGGAAGAGGAGAGATCCATTCCTTCCTCTTTGTGCCTCCCTGATGGAATTGCCCAACACTAAGAGGACAGGAGTTAGTTGCTGGAAACTCAAAAAAATTATAAATTTCTATGACAATGGTCAGTAAGTTTGGGACATGCTACATGGGTTAGTTTCTCTTAGAGATACATAAAGCATTTAGCACATTAGCCTCTACAACGAAGTCCCACAGGAAAGAAAGACTCTTGGATTTTCTTTAATTCAGCATTTCTCAAACATTTGACCACAAAGGCATTTTCCCTGTAACATACACCTACCACAATGGCTGGGCAATAAGTCAAGTTCAGAGGAAGGGAAGGTCAGAGTCAGTTCATCCAGCTGGCTAAAAAAAAAAACCTCTTAGTAAATAAGTGGAGATGAGAGATTGACCCTAAAGCAAAGGTTTTCAGTCTGGAGACATTTTTGGTTGTCACAGCTGGTGGTAGGAAGGTGACATTTGCATCTAGCAGGCAGAGGCCAGGGATGCTGCTAGGCATCCTACAACGTACAGGACAGTCTCTCTCAGTAGTGTAAGTGCCTGACACTAAGCTTTTGATTGCTTAGGCATCCATTTCAGGACATCTGTCCTGAATAAACACATCAGCAGCTGTATGACACTGCTGCTAACAAACCAAGCAACAAGGAGCTAGACAGCCCCCCCACACGAAGGTTCCTCTCTCAGAGAGCCCTGGGTCACCTAGACAACCACCTGAGTCACCTTGCTTCCCCTTCTCATGCTCCAATTCCTGCTCTTTGGTTTTTAATTAGCCAGTAGAGAGACAGCCCACAAAACCCTAGACACCCACCCTGAGACCCTAAATAAAGACACAGGTCACCGCTTGTGCACGCACACTTGCTCCCTCTCTACCTGAAACTACACAGTGTGGCCCTCAGGTGTGCCGTGTACTCTCCAGGACCTGTGAGTAATAAGTCTTGATCCTCAAAGTTCCCTGATGATTTTTGCTGAAGTGTGCCCTGCAGCTGTGACAAGAACAGGAAGAGGTGGCCCACCCACAAATAGGAGCCCCGGTAGGGGAACTGTCTATGGAATTTGCCACAAATGATGTTCCCAGGTGGGCACTGCGGGCATTCCTAACCAAGGCCACTACCAGTAACAGGCTCAGGACCAACAGCACGGTCCAATAACAGAGAGTAACTGGCCCCAAACGTCAATAGTGCCAACGCTGAGAAAGCCTACCCGAAGGATGGGCAGGATTCAAGAAGAAAAAAGTGGAACCTCTGAAGGTTTAAGGGAAATAGAGTGTCAGGAGTAAAAGCAAGTTGGCTCTACGTGATTCACTGTGGCTTATTTGTAAAGCTTCTTAAGTGCAAGGCTAAGGAGTCTAGAGCTGTGCTATCCAATCAGTAGCCACTGGCCACATGTGGCCATCCAAGCATCTGAAATGTGGAACAGTCCAATTTGAGATATGCTTTAAGTATAAAATACTCAGCAGATTTCAAAGATTTAGCACCAAAACGAATGCAAATATCTCTGTAATTATGTCTTGGTATTGATTATACACTGACAATATAATATTTGGGTTGAATAAATATTTGGTTAAATAAAAAGTTATTAAAACAATTTTCACCTGTTTTTTACCTTTTATAATGTGGATTCTAGAAGACCTTAAATTACTTTGTGTTGCCCGTTGTATTTTTTTTTTTTAAGTTTATTTACTTTGAGAGAGAGTGTGTGGAAAAGAGGAGCAGAGAGAGAAGAGAGATAGAATCCCAAGCAGGCTCTGTGCTGTCTGCACAGAGCCCAATGCAGGGCTCGATCTCACAAGCAGCAAGATCACAACCTGAGCCAAAATCAAGAGTCATACACTTAACCAACTGAGCTACCCAAGCACCCCGCACATTGTATTTCTATTAGACAGCACTGGTCTAGACTTTCTCCTGTAAATGATCAGAGCCTCTGAAGATTTCCAAACTGGGCTGTAACAGAATCAAAGAAGTATTTTTTAAAAATAATCAGCATACAGAATATGTCCCATAGAAACGCTTACACAAATACACAAATACAAATACGAAAAGCTATTTATGATACTATTGTTACAAGGGGTACCAAGATCCATGACTGGTTCAATCAAATATAGCAGATCCATAAAACAGAATATGATCCAGCCATTAAAAAGGATGAGGTAGATCAGTAAGTACTGTCATGGAAAACCGATCATGGTGCATTACCCCGTGAAAATAAGCGACCCGCACAGCAGTGATTTTCTAAAATAAACATGTTTACAAAAACAACAATACAAGTATAAAACATATCTCTGTTGGTACATGTGCAAAAAAAGTAGAATATATACCAAATTGCTAGGAGGGTTTCTTCTCTTCAGAGCTAGAATTATATAAAATTTCTACTTTCTCATGTTGCAGTTCCATAAAACTGAAAATCTTTACCAAGTGCAAGCTTTATCTTACTGAGCAGTAAAAACAAGCTACATTAAACTCTTTTGAATTACGAGGCACACAAGCAGGAGTGTGCAGGACAGGTGGAGAGAGACTACAGTAGGTAAACCAGTAAGGTATCTGGTACTGTAGTCCAGACATCAGCATCGTAGGACGCCTCCCTGGGGCATTTCACACTCCAAACCTGTCGTGACCTACCTTGCCACTGAGCTCTTCCACAAACCCAGCCTGACACAGCTGTATGATGCCAGGTGGAAGGGATAACATCAGAATGCCACCATTACTGCTCCCGTAGAAAAGATCACCAAAACATTAGCACCACAGGCCACCAGACAGAACCTGATTATTATATAAATCCTATATGATACTAATATCACACCTGGGTGAGACAGGCCCACACCGGCCCACCCATAGCAATGCCCTTCTGCATAGTTAAGGAGTCTATGGGGCCAAAGGTCCAGACTTTCCCTGATACCACATTCTCTTTCCAGTCCATGTGCAGGTACACAGGACCCCAGAATTCCTGGACCAAATGGCATTAGGCCTGCTCACAGAGTGTTATATAGGGGTCTCCGTGCCAAAGTCGATAGCTTAAACTTAAGATATGAGACAGATCAGGGACTTTGCTCCTAGAAAGTTTAGTCGCTACAAATCCGTCAATGGATTACATTTATTCTTTCATTCAACTAATAAAAAGGGAGTACACACGATGGTGCCAGCACTGCT
Organism: Puma concolor; assembly: GCF_028749965.1. Taxonomy (NCBI): domain Eukaryota; kingdom Metazoa; phylum Chordata; class Mammalia; order Carnivora; family Felidae; genus Puma; species Puma concolor. The sequence continues at coordinate 93,602,876 of NC_141673.1, forward strand.
TGAGGCTCTGTGGATTCAGCAGTGAATGAAAAAACAAAATCCATACTCTCACAAAGCTTCTTCTAATGAGATAAGACATATAAACGTATAAATATATGTTGAACACGTTATGGAACGTATGTTACATAGGATAAGAGAAAGGAGAATGCAGGGATGGGCATGCTCAGGGAGAATTTCTGGTATGAAAACAACGGAGCAGAGCCCCATATTAAATAAGGAGGTGAGCAAAGAGACCATCAACCAGGGGAAACAGTGCTGTAGGCAGAGAGCGGAGCAAATGCAAAAGCCCTAAAGCAAGAGCGAACATGTCATGTTGGAGGCAAAGCAGGGACACAGGTGTAACTGGGGGATGGTAAACAAGGAGGACTGGGAGTGGCAGAGATAGTGGTCAAAGAGGCAGGCATGGACCAGGTCATAGAGTAAAATGTTCTCCATACTGAGAGCCATGACCCATGGACATGTCATGAAATCAACTTTGTCAGCTACAACCAGTATTTTTTTTTTTTCAACGTTTTTATTTTTATTTTTGGGACAGAGAGAGACAGAGCATGAACGGGGGAGGGGCAGAGAGAGAGGGAGACACAGAATCGGAAACAGGCTCCAGGCTCTGAGCCATCAGCCCAGAGCCTGACGCGGGGCTCGAACTCATGGACCGTGAGATCGTGACCTGGCTGAAGTCGGACGCTTAACCGACTGCGCCACCCAGGCGCCCCACAACCAGTATTTTTTACAAAGAAGAAACAAAATGGAAAACATCAGGACACCTTATATACAATACAGATAAGGGTCATGTACAGACATTTTGTTTCAATTATACATATGTAGGCATGTACTACATGGCTGTAATATAAAGTACATGGCCTGTTGTGAAGCATGGCCCGTAAGGTTTGAAAGCCCCTTAAGAAGGACTTTTTCAGCACAGAAAAGACTTTAGATGTGAGACAGGAAGTCTTCAGAGAGCTCTGTGTGGAGGAATGAAATGATCTGATTTAGATTTACATTTTAGGAGGTCCCTCTGGCTGCTGTGGGGAAGCTAATAGGAGGCTCATGCAAGCAGGTGGTATCTTGAACCAGAACAATGGTAGTGGGGAGGAGAGAGTGGTCATAACCTCATCAGTCCCCTGACTGTACCATTTCAGTCTTCACACTTTGCCTTCAGACAAATAAGAGCTGCCTATTCTCTGGTGCCATCTGGAGAATAAACAGTCCAAGAAGAGTTGATATTCTAGAAGCAGCTGGAAGGTTCACAGAGCACAAAAATCAAGGAAGAATTCCTTCTGCGCAGTACCCACAAATACCCTCAGCTAAGTCTCTGTGTGGAAAGTTCACAGACTGGAACAAACCATCAGAGCTGATCCCTCTGCATCCACGCTCTGACCATTGGAGTAAAATCAAATACTCAGCACAATCAGGTCCATCTGCTGAGCTTCTGGTCCTCACTAGAGTCAACCTGTCATCCTAATTGGCCCAGGACACACTCAGTTGACACTCCCTGTCCCATCCGGTTTAGCATTGCTTCCATATTTCATTGTTTTAATAAATAAAATATGGGCATGTGGGTGGCTCAGTTGGTTGAGTTTCCAACGTTCCAGTTGGTTGAGTTTCCAACGTTTGATTTTGGCTGAGGTCATGTTTCCAGGGTAGTGGGATGGAGGCCCACAACAGGTTCCGCACTGAGCATAGGGCCACCTTGGGATTCTCTCTCTCTCTCTCTCTCTCTCTCTCTGCCCCTCTCCCCTGCTCACATACACTCTTTCTCTCAAATAAAAACATAAAATAAAATTTTTAATGAGCAAAATAAACCAGGCTGGGTTTCAGAGACCCCAGCTTCTACCGTATTCTCCAGTAATCATGTAAGAGGAAAGTGTAGTGAACAGAGATCTCACTCGAATATGTACATCACTCTGTAAAGAGACCACAATTCAACTCTTCCCCCATCTTCCAGACATAACAAAACTAACACTCCCGGAATGCAGGACATTCACTGAAAACTGAGGGTACTTGGGACATCTGTGGCTACCAACAGCTAACTCCTTCCAGTCTTGGGAGGTGGCAGGAGAAATACACAACACTCTTGTGTCTCTGCAGTCATTTGAATCTAACCGGCCAGTTGTGCCCTGGCCTGGGCCCAAACCCACAAGAGACACAGACACACCACACCACCAGTCAGTAGGGCATGAGAAGTGTGAGAAACTACGTTAGGCAAATAAGGAACGTGTATGGGGAATATCTAGATTCCTAGAGGAGAACGAACTGAAAGCAATGTTTTTGTCATTTTTTACATTCTGTAAATCTAAAACTATTTAGGGTTAGTCCTTTTTAGTTTGAAAAAATCTATTAGCAGCAATGAGCTCAAAAAAAGTATGCTTAATGAAATATTAAATTCTGAACTTCCATTTCTCCGAAAAGCCGATGATCTGTAATTTGCACAAAATGCTTTTCAACATTTACAGTGTGCCAACATAGCTCTACAGAGATGTCACTCACTCTAAGACCCAAATCTGCTAAAAAGCATCTTTATACATACTTCAAAAATTAGCAGTTATGTTAAGAAGCCTGTGCTTAAAGATGGCTTTTTAACACGGCCTCAGAAGATGCAGTTCCATAAAGTTCTGAAGCATGACTTTCCTTTTAGATAAAATGAGTATGGATGGTCCCCAAGTTACAATGATTCAATTTACAATTTTTCAATTTTACAGTGATGCAAAAGCAATATGCATTCAGTAGAAACCATACTTCGAATTTTGAATTTTGACCTTTTCCCAGGATAGCGGTATGTGGTAGGATCCTCTCTCATCATGTTGGGCAGCAACAGCCACAGCTCCCAGTCCGCCACGAGATCAGGAGGGTAAACCACCCATACGCTGACAACCCCCCTGCACCCATAACAACCATTCTGTTTCTCGCTGTCAGTACAGGATTTAATACATTCTATGACTACTTGAGGGGCACCAAGGGCCCTGAGGGGCACCTGGGTGGCTCAGTGGGTTGAGCGTCTGACTCTTGATCTCAGCTCAGGTCACGATCCCAGTGTCGTGGGATCGAGCTCTACATATGGCCCCATGCATGGAGCTTAAGATTCATTCATTCTCTCTCTCTCTCTCTCTCTCTCTCTCTCAATCTCTCCCCCCCCCGCACCTCCCCTGCTCACTCACTCTCTCTCTCTCTCAATAAAATAAAATAAAATAAAATAAAATAAAATAAAATAAAATAAAAAAAATAGGCTTTGTGTCAGATAATCCTGCCCACTTGCTAATGTAAGTGTTCTGAGCATGTTTAAGGTAAACTAGGCTAAGCTATGATGTTTGTTGGATTCGGTGTATTAAACGGATTTTCCACTTACAATATGTCCAACGTATGATGCGTTCGTCAGGGGTGACCCCACCATATGCTGAGGCAGATCTGTACTCTAAATACTGCTCATTTTTAATCCAAATTTCCTAGCGTGTGTATAAGAAGTAGAGCAGTAGTTACTAAGTTGTTGGCTCTAGAAGCCTAACTTCACAAACAACTAGAAAATACCAGTTTTATATCAGAGTCACAGGTGCTTCAAAGAGAAAATGTGTTAAATTAATTCAAATATTGGCTCATTTTAAAAATCAAATTTATCAAATCCAAGAAAAAAAATTTAGAAGTCTGTTTTGTTGAAGGTAAAACATCTGACATCATGGTGACCCCCACTGTAAATTCAGTTAAAGAGGATGGTGTTGAACACATCATTATTTGATTTTGCAACGATAACATGGGTACAAATTTTGTTGGAATATACTATTATGATAAAAACAATTTTCTCATTAAATTAAGAAATCTATGGAGCAGAAAGATACCTGGATATGGATGTGACAGACACATAATTTACAGTTTCATCCAAATAAACTTCCACATTGTAACAAAGTACAAGCTGTAGCTGTCAAATTTTAAATATTTCATATACACACGGAATAAGTGAACTACCTGATCTTTCTGAGAAAGCTGATGTTTAATTAAAAATAAATACTTCTTCCCGGCAGTATGCACATTCTCTTTACTGATCATCATCAGATGAATATTAGAAATATTCATCTTACTCTTGGAAGAGCAAGAACTATTTTGTCAGTCAATCGAAGCTCATGTACAACTAGCCCTAAACTATTCTATAAACAAGACCTTTGCATGGTTTTTGGCTTTACTGTTTTTCAAAATCAGTTGAAAATCTTTATAAAAAAAAACTGTTAAATAAATAAAACACCAAAAGCCTCCAGCTTTTGAAACTTAGTGAACCACTAGCATGGGTGACAATTGTTTGTAAATATTGCACCCAGGAAGACACTAAGATTTATCACTACAAAAGTAAAGACAAAATTTCAACAAATTAAATGAGGGCATTTCAAGTAGTAAATAAGGTGCTTAGTTTTAAAATTCTAAAACTGCACTTTGGAATACCACAACTTAATCTGTTTTGAGTATCTACTACTGTAAAACAAATCACAACAAAATGCCATGGCTAAAATCAGCAACTCTTTTATTATTTCTCCTGATTCTGTGGGTCAAGTGGAGTTGGGATGTGCAAAGTGGTTTCACTCATATACCCAGTGCCTTACAGAAGGCAGCTAGAAGACTGGGCTCTGCTGGGACACTAGATGGCCTTCTCTTTCTCCATGTAGAGCCGGAACCTCTCCCTTTCCAAATGCCTTCTCCAACAGGGTAGCTGAACCTCTTACAAGGCAGCTCAGGGCTCCCAGAATCATAGAAACAGCCAGTAAAGCATCACTTTACTGAAAAACTATTGGTTAAAGTGAGTCAAGGGCAGCCCGAATCAATGCTGTAGGCGACATGAATCCCAGAAACCTGGTCCATATTTGAAGACTAGTTACCATAAATTTCTATTTTAAGTTGGTTACACTTATATTCTGTACTGGAAGGAAATGAAATTGAGAAGGTTTGAGATTTTACAGTATTTAGATTTAGCAAAACATTCCAAAGAATCTTAAGCAGAGACATCTTATTTGACAAGTTCTGTCTTATCAAATTACATATTATTTTGTTTGCGATGGAGGCAAAAATACATTAGCTGTGAAACTATTTGTGCCAAAATATTTATGCATTTCAGTTTTTAAAAAATGAGAACTGAGAACACCCTCCACTTACAGAATTTGCTATAAGCTTACCAGATACCTCACCATCTGTAGAGAAAGGATGTTCTCAATTAGAAATAATATGTTCTACAGAGAAGAATCAATTGAAGGTGTCAAGAATTTCAAATTTAAGAAAAAATAAAATGCAACTTTAAAAAAATTAGTGAACATTGTAATTATTTTTAAAAAATTTCAATGTTCTTCAAAAAAATATCAATGACAGGGGCACCAAGGTGGCTCAGTTGGTTAAGCGTCTGACTCTTGCTTTCAGCTCAGGCCATGATCTCACTGTGAGTTCAAGCCCCACATCGCTGTCAGTGCAGAGCCTGCCCAGGATTCTCTCTCTCTGCCCCTCCCTCCACCTCTCAAAATAAAAAAAAATAAAAAAAATAAAAAACTTAAAAAAAATACCAATGACATAATAGATTGATACAGTTAAGAAACTGGTTAAAGCAGGGCAATAACTCAACTTATGTTGCTTTATAATGCTGAGGTAATTAATACGAATACATTTTTTGGCTTTGATGTACATTAATATATTTTGTTTTAGAATGAATTGTTTTTTAAAAGTTTTTGAATAGAGCTATTTACTCTTGAATAGAAGATCCACTAAAATATAAAAACAATGTCAGTTGATAAATATTTTTTAATTATATATCATTTAAAGTATTTTAGCACCCCTTTTCACTGTCTAAAGTATCTAGCTTGCATGCCAGGTCACCCCAATCCAAAATCCTACTCTACGTCAGCCTGGGAACTTTCCCAAGTCTTTCAATCACAAAAGCTCCCTCTGGACTCCACTGGAACCTTAACAGATAATATACGAATACAATTCTTACCTAAATCAGTCACTAAGTATTTAGGTGTTTACTATGCATCAGGCACAGGCATGTAATCTAGTGGTTATGTTGGATTGTTTGTTGAATTGTCTATTCAGATGCTGTCAACGGGAGAAGCTTCCCGAAAGCCAAGAGACTCAGACCGTTTCATTAGTATACAAATTTCTACCTCCCCCACCCAGCTCCCCATCACTGCACTTAAGTGACACGCAGCCAATCATCAATAACATTTGAGGAATCAATGATAAACACAGAGATTATAGAGAAAGGAGACTGGCAGTTTGGGGAAGCCTTGATACACTAGAACACAGTATTTCAGCCATTCACTTAACCAAGATTCATCGCATAGCTACTATCTGATGAGAAATCTTTTGTGGAAGAAGTGTTAGCATCTGAGGGGAAGGGAGAAGAAAACTGTAGGACTCAAGAGCACAAAGAACCAAATTATAAACCACATCACTTTGCCACACTTAACGAAATAATTGATACAGGCAAGCTCTGCTGGGACACTTGGTGTCCTTCTCATTCTCCATGTAGGGCCAGAACCTCTCCCTTTCCAAGTGCCTTCTCTAACAGAGTAGCTGAACCCTCACAAGGCAGCTGAGGGCTCCCAGAATCATAGAAACAGCTAGGAAAGCATCACTTCAGCTGCACTCTATTGGCTAAAGTGAGCCAAGGGCAGTCCGAATCAATGCTATAGGAGACATCAATCCGAGACCCGGATACAAAAGACACTGATTGAAAAGTTTGTGGCGAACTAGATATTCGCATGGTATGAAAGTATCACCTCATACATTACTTGCAGGTCAAAAGGGCAAACTAGAAGCACAGAATTGGCCAATGTAGCTGCAATCTCCTTAAACAAATGATCAAATTTAGTATCACTGACAGCAGGATTACCAGGCATTCATTATGAGCCTCATGATATGACACAATATATTAGCATCACTTATGAAGTAATCTTACCAGAACTGAATTTCAATCTAATCAGATTTTAAATAAGTGATTGCTAATTTTATGTATCAACTTTGGGCCATGGGGTGCCCAGGTATTTGTTCAAACATTATTTGTGGGTGTGTCTTCTAAGGGTGTTTCTGGATGGGATCGACATTTGAATCAGTGGCTTGAGTACAGGAGGTTGCCTTCCCCAATGTGGCTGGGCCTCATCTGATTCGCTGAGTAGAATAAAAGGCTGAGTAAGAAAGAATTCTGTCCACCTGACTGTCTTTGAGCTGGAACACTGATCTTCTCTTGCCTCCGGACTTAGACTTAGACCAGAACTTACACCACTGGCTCTTCTGGGTCCCAGGCTCTCAGATTCAGACTGGAACTTACACCATCTCCTCACCTGTCTTGGACCTTTGGACTAGGACTAGAAGTTACAGCATCGGTTCTTCTGGTTCTCAGCCCTTTATACTTGGACTGGAACTGTACCTTGGCTCTCCTAGGTCTCTAGCTCACTAATTGCAGATCTTAGACTTCTCAGACTCCATAATCATGTGAGCCAGTTCCTTATATTAAATCTCTTAATCTGTATCTGTATCTATATTCATATACCTACTACTGATTCTGTTTTTCAAAAGAACCCAAACTAATGTATGACTTCCAAGTTAAAGGAAATACAGAAGAGAGAAAAATAAGTTAAATGACATCAGGAGGAAATAATCAGATAAACAAGTTAGATAATCTCAAATCATCAAACTCACGGCAGTAAAAGAAACAAGTGCTGCTCCAGATGAAGGGAGACAAATACAACAACGGAATATAATGCATGGTCCTTATTTAGATTCTGGCTTGAACACATCAGTTACAAAATACATTTGGGTCCAACTGGAGAAATTTAAATAAAGACCTGGTATTAGATAGTATCAGGGAATTATTTCAAATTTGGTTATTGACAATGATATTATGATAGTGTAAGAAAGTACCTTTATTCCTTAAAGACATAAATGAGTATTCACAAATGAAATGTCATGATGTCTACAATTTTAATTTAAAATATTTCAGAAAAACATTGCCAAAGCACACTGTAAACCATTAATGACAGTTGCGTCTAGGTGACTGGTATCTATGGGTGATTTTACATTAGTCTTACTTTTCAGAATGTTTGAAATTTTTAGTAATTAAAGGAAACTATAAACAAAACCAGGCTAAAATAAATAACATAATGAATAAGGGAAACCATGATGGTCAGCCTCCAAAATTGCCCCCAGTGATTCTTGTCTCCTGGTATTCATGCTTCTTCCACAATGAACAGGACTGACCAATAAGATACTGTGGAAATATCAGTGTGTATTTTCCAATATTTGGCAATAAAAAACATTGTGGCTCTTGCCTTACTATCTTGGATCACTCTCTCTGGGAGAAGACAGATGCCACATCACAAGGACACTCAGGCAGCCCTAGGGTGAAGTCCACATTAACAAAAAGCTGAGGGCTCTCACCAGCTGCCAGCACAAACTTGCCAACCATGGGAGGGAGCCACCTTGAAACTAGCTCCCAAGCTCCAGTCAACATTTAGGCGACTGCAGCCTTGGCTGATAACTTGACTGCAACCTCATGAGAGACCCCAAACCAAAACCACACAGCTAAACCACTCCCAAGTTTCTGACGCACAAAAATTATGAGCTAATAAATGTCTATTGTTTTAGGTTGTTAAGTTTTGGAGCCATTTATTTCATAGCAATACATAACATACAAAAACCAATATGAAAAGTTACCAATAGTAAACAGTGTCACAAGTATAAAATGGCAAACTAAAAGTTTTTTTTTCCCCACAACTTTAAAACGTAAATATTTCACACTCCACCAATATAAACATATAAATCAAACCATACCAAAACTCATTTGTATGTGTCTATAGAAACTATACATTTAAGACTAGTACATCTCACTGTGTGAGTGTGTAGATAGATAGATAGATAGATAGATAGATAGATAGTGTCTCACAGTCTGCATGCATGTTTGCATCATCTTCACACACACACACACACACACACACACACACACACACACACACACACAAATTCATATGTTGAAACCTACTCTCCAGTGACAGCATTTGGAGGTAGGGCCCTTAGGAGTTGATTAATCATGAGAATGAAGCCCTTATGAATGGGATTAGTGCTCTTATAAAAGAGGCCCCAGAAAGATCCCTTGGCCCTTTGCCATGTGAAGTTAACAGTGAAAAGACAGCCATTGATGGAGAAGCCAGTCTTCATCAGACTCCAAATTTGCTGGCACCTTGATTTTGGACTCCCCAGCCTCCAGAACTGTGAGAAATAAATTTCTGTTGTTTATAAGCTGCCCAGTCTGTGGTGTTTTTGTTATAGCAGCCTGGACAGACTGAGACATATTTCCATTAAATTTATTTTTTTATTTATTATTTTTTTAATGTTTATTTTTGAGAGAGACAGAGACAGAGTGTGAGTGGGCAAGGTGTAGACAGAGAGGGAGACAAAGAATCTGAAGCAGGCTCCAGGCTCCAAGCTGTCAGCACAGAGCCCAACGTGGGGCTTGAACTCACAAACCGTGAGATCATGACCTGAGCTGAAGTCGGACACTTAACCGACTGAGCCACCCAGGTGCCCTTCCATTAAATTTATTTTTAAAAAAATAGTGAAACTCTGGGAGTTAAATAGCATAGTGATAGACACCCATGTTTTTAAATTCAGCCTAATTTATTTACAAAGCTTATCTATTTTTTGGCTTTTCAAAACTTGGTGTCCCTCAATTGTGTTTCTAAACTGTCTTCCAAAGAGTTCCGTTAGCATTGAAAATATCATGTGCTATAATAAAACTGGTGTCAACCGATGTCTGACCCCTCTGGGAGGTCAGCTTTTCACCATGCACTGTTTTCACTATTGTTTAAATATGTTCAAATCTATGAAAAAAGCAATACTTTTTACTCTATTGGCATTTTCTTAAACTCTTAAGGGAAGCATTATGAAAAGGTTTTTCAGAAACCAAGTATTTCTACCAGGCTCCCAGTATGAAGCATTTCATTAACTATTTCAAAGAACTCTTAACCTGCCAGATTGGAACTATACAGTTTTCCTCAGCAATCCGCATATCAAAGCTGTTTGAGAAATGTATTCTTGGCTTGAATCGAGAAGTCAAAGAAAGAGGCAGTTAAAATATCCAGCAGTTTCCCACCTATTTCATTTTTAATTTACTATAGTTCCAAGTGAGTTTACTGTAAAACTTCAACAGTACAATGGTAATAATCCAAACCCAGAAGCTATCTACTGGGGCCTAATACTAGATTAGCAATGATGGAAATTCATAAGCACATGGGGTATCAGCTCTGGGTACACAGCACTACCCGGGAAAAAAGGAAATCTCCATTCTGGCTCTGTGATATGGGTCATCATTGGATTTGAAAATGGGAAAACAGTTTTTAAGAGAACAAACTGAGGGTTGATGGGGGGTGGGAGGGAGGAGAGGGTAGGTGATGGGCATTGAAGAGGGCATCTTTTGGGATGAGCACTGGGTGTTGTATGGAAACCAATTTGACAATAAATTTCATATATTAAAAAAAAAAGAAAATGGGAAAACATGGACAACTGTTTATGAAGCATTTACTCTATGACACGCCCTCAACAGGTATCTTATAATGTTTTATCATAGTATAGCTGATTAGACGATGTGTCTTCTGTGATAAACTTATCCACAGGCATCATTCAATTAATCTGAACAGCAGGCATGACAGTGCAGAACAAGGCAAGAGACTGGGTTCCAGCTCCAACTCTGTCATAAGAAGAAGACTAGGCAACCAGAGAAGGGTTCAACAAGCCAGCTCATCCTAACAGATTAGCAGAAATTAACTACAGGTCCAAGAGAAGGAAGACATTTCAAACACTGTGTATAATGTGAATGAAGACCAATTCAGGAATGGTTATAGCCTGTTACCAAAACAATCACAAAGGCAAAGAGGTGTGTTTGGGAATAAATAAGTGGTTGCATAGGTAAGGTCACGTCATAGACACAAGACACTGAAATTCAGACACAAGACCCTCCAGACTTAAAATACTGGACCACTGTTAATTTATTTAATCAGTTGGTATATATGATAGAAAGGAAAAAGGGAAAAACTACAGTCAAATTTCTCCCAGTTCTGTAGAATAAACACTTACTTCTTTAAAAACCTGGGAGGGAAAAACTAAAGCTTAGTTTAAAATGGTTAAAAGAGGGGTGCCTGGCTGGCTCAGTCAGTACAGCGTGTGACTCTTGATCTCGGGGTCATGAGTTTGAGCCTCACACTGGGTGTAGAGAGTACTTAAATAAATAAAACTTTTTTTAAAAAATTAATTAATTAAATAAAATGGTTAAAAGAAAAAGGTAAACGGGGGAAAATAGGGCCAAATGGGTAGGCTCTTTTGCTTTCGATGTCAAATTATAATGTCAAATGCAGACGTAAATCAAATGGGGATATTCTGAAGGGATATTCTGAACAAGTATAACTTAGAACACTTACATGCATTCTCTGGGTGGGGCGGAGCGAGGTGGCTGAGAAGGTAGGAGAAGCATCCTAAGAAAGACCCTGAGGTGAAAGAACTCAAATTTAGTTCAGGAATAATCAAACGTTTTTTTAATTTTTATTTTGTCTGAAGAATCAAGTACAGAGAGACAGAAACAAAGGCTGAAAGACAGGCTGGGAATGTATCATGAAAGGTGAAGATGGGCAGATGAATACTAGATTGAATCTAATGCAACAGACAAATGGAAGACACTGAAAGTTTTAAACCCAGGAAGTGTAATACTAGTGCCCTAGTATTCTAAAGGCAAATTCAAAAGTTCTTCAAGCCATCTAAATACTTAGGTATAAGCAATAGCTAATCTAAGTTTCAGTATCTCCTTAAAACTACTCTAGTTGGCCAGATTACCATTACCAAACAAAAAACTAAAATGGTATCTGGAAGGCAAAGTCACCAAAGAACACAGATTAACAAGAAAATGTATGACTAATGTAAATATTCAACTTTTCATAACAAGTCAAACTTCACATACCCAAGGTAACAAATTTAAAGCCTGACTCCTAAACAAAACTTTCATTTGGGCCCTCAATGCCTTTATACATATCTGAAAAAGACATGGTATCGATTAACCACCATCAGAGGTATTCCCTTCAATCTACAAATTCCCTTAGGTATTATATCCCTGGTCCTATTTTTCTGATTACAACAGACTGACACCTTACTTGCTCCCCCTCTCCAAATAATACTGACACATCTATTCAAATAAATTTATAAGCCCTCTACCTAGAACACTATTCCTTCTATTCTCACAGAGCTAGCTCCCACTACCCATCCATGGGTATCAGTTTAAATATTCTCTATGAATCTCTCCTTGATGCCCCATATACATTATGTGTCCCTGTTAATGTGTTCCCTCAACATCCTGTACTGCTTCTGCTCTCAAGAGTAGCACAGAGAAAAATAGAAGGAATAAATGGAATTTGATATTCAGTGTTACTACCCTTCCCTACTCAATTCTGAAAACACCAGCAGTTAGTTTTATGTTCACCTATGCAAAAGACCGGATGATTCAATTCTGGAGAAACTGCTCAGGCCAAGAAAAAAGACCCCCAGACACTGAACTTGGAGTCTCGGTGAAATGGCCCAGCAATATCACCCTATGGCTTATGAGTCCCATCCATGTCCAGAAAGCTTCTAATAAGCTTCTTACTGCTACAAAGCTTGGAGGAAATGCACAAGACAACCCTCACTTCTGAAACCAATTATAAGCTCATGGGGAATGGATCCCCAAAACCACCTCAGATTTGATAATTTACTAGAAGGCTTACAGAACTTGCTGAAAGCTAGAAAGCTATTATACTCATGGTGATGGTTTATCACAACAAAAAGATATGGATTAAATTCCACCAAGGGAAGAGACAGAGGGTCCAGGAGGGTTCCAAACACAGAGCTTCCAGTTGAGCAAAGGACAAATTTGCTCTCAGTGGAGCAAAGGACAGTGTTAATGCCTCCTGGCAGTGATGTGCGAGAATACGTACAGAATACTGCCAACCAAGGAAGGTCACCTAAGCTTTGACATCCAGAGTTTTTATCGGGGGATGGTCACAGAGATGTGGTTAATTCCCAGGGGCTGATCTCAGTCTCCAGGCCCTCTGGGAGTAGAGCTGATACCACTTGACCCAAAGTACTCAACATGAACCACATCGTTAGACTATCTGTCATGGCCCAAAGCCCCAAGTAAATACACTATAAGGCAGGACATTCCAGGGGCTTAGGGTGAAAGAGAAACCTCTTTGGACAAGACCAAATCCTTTACTACACAAATGTCTCATTCGTAAATATGAATGGACAAAAAAAGATTATCTGATATATGAGGAAAGCTTCAAACACAAAAGATACGGCATAAAAACAACTGGAGGGGAGTAGAGAGGAGCAAGTGGAGGGCACTCAGAAGAAAACATTACAGGAAGCAGGAGAAAACTTGAAATTAGAAAGCTAAGGAGCTCTTAGAAATTAAAAATGTTATGTCAGAAATGAAAAGTCCACACCACCAAAGCACATCGCTATGAAATTTCAGAATGCTGAAGACAATGAGAATATTTTTTCACCTTCCAAAAAGAAAAATGAAGGAGATCACATTACATAATGGGGACAAGAACAGCAGCAAATTTGTCAACGGGAACACGGCATAGAATCTAGAATACAGGAGACTGCTGGCGAAGACAATGGAATGGGAAGATCCTAAGCTCATCTTGTCCCATGGATACAACCATATAACGTCCACATCAGTGTAAATAACCCAGAAAACGACCTGAAGATGGGCAGAACAGACTCTCCACAGCTAAATGTAGAGAAGAGGCCACATCAAAGAGGGTAGGCAGACTGCTGGACTGTCCTGAGGAAGGAGAGACATGCAGGTGCAGACAGGGGAGAGAAACAGATCTGCACACCAAGCACATATGGGGAACCCCGACCAGGAAGATGAATCCCCATAACATTCGGCTTTGGAAGCCAGAGAGGCCTAATTTCATGAGTTCTTACCATCAGCAGGGCTTAATGTCTGGAACTTTAAAAATCTGTGGGGTCAGCTCTGGGAGAGTCAGAGAGCAGGGTGAAGAGGAAATGGAGTCCTGCCGCTAGAGACACAACACAACAAACAGCCCCTGGGGAAATACAACACGGAAGTAGCGGTATGAAAATGACTAGGACATGTGGGAGGGAAATTTCTTTACTAATCTGAATGTGTGCTGGAGAGGCTTCTCCAAGAACTACAGACTTCTTGAAAGACTTCTCTAAGAACTAAAGAGCTGACGGTCACCATTTCCCTCCCTCACCCCCCAGCCTAGACACATGGACACCCATAGGAACCAGGCCCAGCCAATAATCTCCACCTAACTTGCTGCCCTCACATTCCCCTGTGCACACACCCCCTGCAGCCACGTCTCTCCTCCAGGTTCCCTCCCACAGCAGACCCCTACAAACCTTGCTAACATTGTGCACCCCACCCCCATATTCTCCCGGGGACTCACCCTTCTAGCCTCGTGGCAGTTTTCTAAAGTGAATCTAGGTCCCCTTCCAGCAGGCCTGTACAAACCTTGCTAACACTGTGCACCACAGGCCAGCTTTCTCCTGTAGACCTGCCCCTTCCAATACATCCTTGGCCACAGCCCATCGAAAGTGGTGCCATAAGCAGGGTGAGAAATGGTGCCTGGTGATGTGCAAGCAGCCCCGACAGGAGCCAGCACCACTCCAAAGTGACTCCTGCCCTGGAGAGAAGGGAACATAACCATACACACCTGTCTGACTGTGAACCCAGAAGTGGGCTGGGGCAGACATCTGGTCTGCATGCAGGCCTTGCCCACCAGTGAATGCTTCTCAAGAGACACCACAGGAAAAGCACCCTACAGTTCAGTGCTATTGCATTTCTGGAAAATGCCAGGTCTGACTCAACTCAAGCCCAAGGTGGTCCCAGACTGGCCCACTAACACCATAGGGATAAAACCTGCCCACAAGAGGCAAAGACAGCCACTGCAGACAACTGGACTAAAGGCAAAAGTGGCTTAGCCAAAACAGCAGGGTGCACACTACATGAGAGACACCCCTATGCCACGTTCTGGTGAACAAGGGACACTGCACTCCAGGGTACTACAGGATCTCTTCTTCATAAGGCCACTACTTTCTTTTTTTTTTTTTTTTTTTTTTTTAATTTTTTTTTTTCAACGTTTATTTATTTTTGGGACAGAGAGACACAGAGCATGAACGGGGGAGGGGCAGAGAGAGAGGGAGACACAGAATCGGAAACAGGCTCCAGGCTCTGAGCCATCAGCCCAGAGCCCGACGCGGGGCTCGAACTCACGGACCGCGAGATCGTGACCTGGCTGAAGTCGGACGCTTAACCGACTGCGCCACCCAGGCGCCCCAAGGCCACTACTTTCAAGAGCAGAAGACGTAGCTGACTTCTTGAGGAGAAGAGAAATGAGAAGACAGAGGAATATGTCCTACATGAAAGAACAGGACAAAAATCAGAGCAAGAGAGCTAAATGAAACAGATAATATGCCTGAAAGAGAATTTAAAGTAATGGTCATAAAGATACTCACTGGACTTGAGAAAAGAGTGGAAGACCTCAGTGAGACTCTCTACAGAGTCAGAAAATGTAAAGAAGAACCAATCACAGACAAAGAACTCAATAACTGAAACTAAAAATATGCTAGATGGAATACACAGTAGACTAGAGGAAGTAGAACAGATCAATGACCTAGAGGACAGAAAGTCATCAAGCTGAGCAGGTGAGAGAGAAAAAATAATAAAAAATGAAAGTAGACTTAAGGAACTCAGCAACACCATGAAGCATAATAATATTTGCATTATAGGAATCCCAAAAGGGGAAGAGAAAAGGGGGCAGAAAAATTATCTGAAAAAATAACAGCTGAAAAAATTATCTGAAAAAATAACATGAATCTGGGAAAGGAAACAGAAATCCAGATCCAAGAAGCACAACAAAATCAACCCAAGGAGGGCCACATCAACTCACACAATAATTAAAATGGCAAAAAGTACTGATAAAGAGAGAATTTTAGAAGCAACAAGAGAAAAGAAAATAGTTACATACAAGAGAAACCCCATACAGCTATATGCTGATTTTTCAGCAGGAATTTTGCAGGCCAGAGGCAGAGTGGCATGAAATATTCAAACTACTGAAAGAAAACAACAACAACAAAAAAATCTGCAGCCAAGAATACTCTATCCAGCCAGACTATCATTCAGAATAGGAGAGATAAAGTTCCTAGACGAACAGAAGTTAAAGAAATCGTGACCTACAAGAAATGTTAAAGGGGATTTTGTGAGTAGAAGACCATAAGTAGGAGTATGAAAAGTAGGAAGCACAAAAGCAGTAAAATTAGGCATATTTATAAAAATAAGTCAAGGGGCACCTGGGTGGCTCAGTTGGTTGAGCGTCTGACTTCGGCTCAGGTCAGGATTCCATAATTCATAAATTCGAGCCCTGCATCAGGCTCTGTGCTGACAGCTCAGAGCCTGGAGCCTGCTTCAGATTCTGTGTTTCCCTCTCTCTGCCCCTTCCCCGCTCATGCTCTGTCTCTCTCTCTCAAAAATGAATAAATGTTAAAAATTTTTTAAAAATCAGTCAAAAGATTCACAAAATAAAGGAATGTAAAGTATGACACCATATATCTAAAATGTGGGGGGAGAGGAGTAAAGAATGAGTTCAAGCTTAAGTGACCACTAACTTAATATAGATTGCTATAGCATAACATTATATACCTAATTCTAACCACAAATCAAACACCAGTAATAGATACGCAAAAAATAAAAAGAAAAGAATCCAAGTATATCACCAAAGAAAGCCAGCAAACCATGACAGAGAAGAGCGAGAGAAGAAAGGAACAAAGAACTACAAAAACTACCATAAAATAAGTAACAGAATAAATACATACCTGCCAATAATTCCTTCGAATGGAAATGGACTAAACATTCCAATCAAAAGACACAGGGTGACAGAATGAATAAAAAAGCAAGACTCCTCTATAAGCTGCCTACAAGAGTCTTGTTTCAGACCTAAAGACATAAATAGATTGAAAGTGAGGGAATGGAAAACCATTTACATTGCAAATGGAAGTGAAAAGAAAGCTGAGGTAGCAATACATATATATATCAGACAAAATAGACTTTAAAACCAAGACTGTAATAAGAGACAAAGAAGGACACTATATAATCATACAGGGAACAATCCAACAAGAAGATATAGCAATTGCAAATATTTATGCACCAAACATGGTAACACCCAAATACATGAAGCAGCTAGTAACAAACCTAAAGGAACTAATCAATAGCAATACAATAATATACGGGACTTTAACATCCCACTTACATCAATGGATAGAGCATCCAAACAAGAAAAGAGTGGCTTTGAATTACACATTGGACCAGATGGATCTAACAGATATATACTGAACAATCAATCCTAAAACAGCAGAAACAAATTATCTCAAGTACATATGGAACATTCTCTAGAATATATCACATATCAGCCCACAAAACAAATCTCAACAAATTCAAAAAGACTGAAGTCACACCAGGCATCTTTTCCTACCACAAAGCCATGAAACTAGAAATCAACCATAAGAAAAAAACTGGAAAGAGCACAAATACATGGAGGTTAAATAACATGCTAATGAACAATGAATTGGTCAACCAAGAAATCAAAGAGGAAATTAAAAAATCCATGGAGTCAAATGAAAATGAAAACACATGGTCCAAAATCTTTGGGATATAGCAAAAGCTGTTCTAAGAGAGGTTTATAACAATACAGACCTGTTTACCAAATCTCAAGTAAACAACCTAACCTTACACCAAGGAGCTAGAAAAAGAAAAAACCAAAATCCAAAACCAGTAGAAGGAAGGAAATAATAACATCGGGGGGGGGGGGGGGATGGGGATGAAACTAAAAACAACAGTTCACTGAAACCAGGAACTGATTATTTGAAAGGATAAACAAAATTGATAAACCCTTAAACAGACTCAATAAAAAAATGGGGGGGGGGGGACTCAAATAAATAAAATCAGAACTCAAAGAGGAGAATAACAACACCACAGAAATACAAAGGATTATGGGGCGCCTAGGTGGCTCAGTTGGGTGGGTGTCCAACTTCAGCTCAGGTCACAATCTTGCTGTTTGTAGGTTCGAGCTCTGTTTCAGGCTCTGTGCTGTGAGCTCAAACCCTGGAGCCTGCTTCAGATTCTGTGTCTCTCTCTGCCTCTCTCCCATTTGTGCTCTATCTCTGTCTCTCAAAAATTAATAAATGTCAAAAAAAAAAAGAAAGAAATACAAAGGATGAGAGAATATTATGAAAAATTATATGTCAACAAACTGGACAACCTAAAAGAAATGGATAAATTCCTAGAAACATATAATCCCCCAAAACTGAAGCAGGGAAAAATAGACAATTTGAACAGACCAATTAGCAGCAATTAAAAAAAAGGGTAATCGGGGGCGCCTGGGTGGCGCAGTCGGTTAAGCGTCCGACTTCAGCCAGGTCACGATCTCACGGTCCGTGAGTTCGAGCCCCGCGTCGGGCTCTGGGCTGATGGCTCGGAGCCTGGAGCCTGTTTCCGATTCTGTGTCTCCCTCTCTCTCTGCCCCTCCCCCGTTCATGCTCTGTCTCTGTCTGTCCCATAAATAAATAAAAAAAAAAAAAAAAAAAAAAAAGGGGTAATCAAACCAGTAATCAAAAATCTCCCAACAAACAAAAGTTCAGGATGAGAAGCTTCACATGTGAATTCTACCAAATATTTAAAGAAAAGGTAGTATCTGTTCTTTTAATTTTTTTATTTTTTTTTCTTAACGTTTATTTATTATTGAGAGAGAGAGACAGACCATGAGCATGGGAGGGGCAGAGAGAGGAGGAGACACAGAATCTGAAGCAGGCTCCAGGCTTTGAGCTGTCAGCACAGAGCCCGATGTGGGGCTCGAACTCACAAACCACAAGATCATGACCTGAGCCGAAGTCAGACGCTCAACCAACTGAGCAACCCAGATACCCCTATTCTTTTAAAGAAAGCTCCCAAATTGATTCTATGAGGTCAATACTACCTTAATACCAAAAGCAGATAAGGACACTACCAAAAAAGAGAACTATAAACCAATATCTCTGATGAATATAGATGCAAAAATTGTCAACAAAATATTAACAAACAAAATCCAACAATACATTAAAAAAATCACTGCGCACAATCAAGTAAGATTTATTCGTAATCAATCAATGTGATACATCACATCAAGAAAAAGGATAGAAACCATAGGATCATTTCAATAGATGCAGAAAAAGCATTTGATAAACTACAACATCCATCTATGATGAAAGCCTTCAACAAAGCAGGCTTAGAAGGAACATACCTCAACATAGCAAAGGCCATATATGAAAAATCCTCAACTAACATCATGCTCAAAACTGAGAGATTTCCCTGAAAATCAGGAACAAGACAAGGATGTCCACTCTCATCACTTTTATTCACCATAGTACTAGAAGTCCTAGCCATAGCAATCAGATAAGAAAAGTAAATACAAGGCACCCAAATTCATAAGGAAGAAGTAAAACTTTCACTATTTGCAGATGACATACAGAAAACCCTAAAGACTGCATCAAAAACTACTAGACCTGATAATGAATTCAGCAAAGTCACAGAATATAAAATCAATTTACAGAAATCTGTTATATTTCTATACACTAATCATGAAGCAGAAGAAAGAGATATTAAGAAAACAACTCAAATTACAATTGCACCAAAAATAATAAAATACCTAGGAATAAGCTTAACCAAGAAGGGGAAATATCTGTACTCCATGAACTATAAAACACTGATAAAAGAAATTGAAAATGATACAAATAAGTAGAAAGATATTCCATGCTCATGGACTGGAAGAATAAATATTGTTAAAATGTCCATGCTACCTAAAGCAATCTACAGATTTAATGCAATCCCTCTCAAAATACCAACAGCATTTTTCACAGATCTAGACCAAACAATCCTAAAACTTGTATGGAACCACAAATAGCCAAAGCATCGTGAAAAAGAAGAATAAAAATGGAGGTATCACAATTCCAAATTCCACTACAAAGCTGTAGTAATCAAAATAGTATGGTACTGGCAGAAAAACGGACACGTAGATTAATGGAACTGGATAGATAGCCCAGAGATAAATCCACAATTATATGGTCAATTACTTTCAAGTTAATTTCAAAGGAGACAAGAATATGCAATAGGGGAAAAGACAGTCTCTTCAAATAAATGCTGCTGGGAAAACTGGACAGCTACATGCAAAAGAATGAACCTAACCACTTGCTCACATCATAAGTACACACACACACAAAAAAAAACTCAAAATGGAGTAAGGACCTAAATGTGACACCTGAAACCATAAAAATCCTAGAAAAGAGGACAGGCAATTTCTTTGACATTGGCCATAACAACATTTCTCTAGATGTGTCTCATGAGGCAGGGGAAACAAAAGCAAAAATAAACTATTGGGACATCAAAATAAAAAGCTTTTGTACAGCAAAGAAAACAACGGATAAAATTTAAAAAAACCTACTGAATGGGAGAAGATATTTGCAAATAACATATCTGAAAAAGAATTATCATCCAAAGTATATAAAGAACTTACACAATTCAACATCAAAAAAAAAAAATCCAATTAAAAATGGGCAGGAGAGGTGTGCCTTGCTGGCTCAGTCAACTGAGCATTTGACTCTTGATTCTTGATTTCAGCTCAGGTCATGATCCCAGGGTCATGGAATCAAGCTCCATGTCAGGCTCTGTGCTGAGCATGGAGCCTGCCTGATAGTCTCTCTCTCTCTCTCTCTCTCTCTCTCTCTCTCTCTCTCTGTCCCTCTGCTCCTCTCCCCTATTCACTCTCTCTAAAGTAAAATTTTTAAAAAATGAGCAGAAGACATGAACAGACTTTTCTCCAAAGAACACACACAGATGGCCAACACACACACAAAATGTCACTGAGTGATGCTCAGTATCACTCACCATAAGGGAAATAAAAATAAAAACCAGGATGAGATACCACCTCACATCTGCCAGAATGACCACAATCAAAAGTAAAAGAAACAACAAATGTTGGCCAGAATGTGAAGAAAAGGGAACACTTGGCCTCTGCTGGTGTGTCCACTGTGGAAAACAGTATGGAGGTTCCTCAAAAAATTAAAAAAAGAATTACTGTATGATCCAGTAATTCCACTATTGGGTATTTACCCAAATAATATAGAAACACTAATTCAAAAAGATATACACACCCCTACATTTACAGCAGCATTATTTACCAAGCCAAATTATGGAAGCAGCCCAAGTATCTTTCTCTAGACAATGGATAAAGAAGATGTGGGGGCAGCTGGGTGGCTCAGTCAGTTAAGTGTCCAACTTAAGCTCAGGTCATGATCTCAGAGTTTGTGGGTTGGAGGCCCACATCAGGCTCTCTGCTGTTAGCACAGAACCTGCTTCAGATTCTGTCTCCCTTTCTCTCTGACCCTCCCCCACCCATGCTCGTTCTCTCTCAAAAATAAATATTTTTAAAAAGATGTGATACACACACACACACACACACACACACACACACACACACACACACACTGGACTATTATTCAGCCATAAACAAGAATGAAAATCTTGCCATCCTCAACAAAATGGATGGAGCTAGAGAGTTTAACGCTATGGTCGATAAAAATGTATACATCTATATACACATAGACATATGGTCAATAAAAATAAAATAATATTTTAGGAGTGCCTGAGTGGCTCATTTGGTTAAGGATCCAACTCTTGAATTCGGCTCAGGTTGTGATCCCAGTGTCGTGGGATAGAGCCCCACATTGGGCTCTGTGCTGAGTGTGGAGCCTGCTTAAGATTCTCCCTCTCCCTCCCTCTCTTTCTCTTTCTCTCTTTCTCTTTCTCTTTCTCTTTCTCTCCCTCTCTCTCTCTCTCTCTCTCCCCCTTGGCCCCTGCTTGTACTCTTTCTGTCTCTCTAAAATAAAACAATCAATAAAAATAAGATAATACTTTAAACAAGAGAAGAGGTGAAGCATTTTATAATTAATCAGGATGAATACCAGCAGGCTTTATATTGTGTGACAAAAGGGTATGGGGAATATTGTTTACATTTCTCTTGTTTTCTCAAAGGAATCTTCTCAAAGGAATAGCTGACCAAAAAACTCAGGTGTGAGAGTTTGAGCCCAAGATTGAAACCAAAAAGCCAACCTCACCTCAATGCTTATAAACTACTGGCTATTTATAAATTCCTTTTCACTCTAATAATTCTCCCAAGAGATGTGCTATCAGGGACACATCCCACATCAAGGATCACTGTTTGTCTCCCAGTAATTCTCTATGTTGAATCCTGCTATTTCTTTTTCCCTCTATTTCAGAAATGTCATTAGCAACCATTATACTCCTAAATGAGGCAGCTTTTCCTTTTTTACAGACCAGCAGGACTTACATTCTAGTCTTAACATATGGACTTATACCATGACTGAAATATCACTGTATCCCAGATGCTCTGCTTTACAAGGATAAGAGAAAGTATCTTGGAAACAAGATGACAAAAAGTTCTTTAGTTTCTTTTACTCTCTACCTGGCCTATCCTTCACCTTTATGAAATGGATCCACTCTATCCACCTAAATCAATTATTGGCTGTTCAGCCTCTATCTATGCTTATGACCGTGTCAAGCAAAGCAAGTTAGGGATCTACATGGGTTTCGTCCATGCTTGTCAAATTCAGAACACACACACGCACGCACGCGTGCACACACATACACACACACACACAATTTACCAAACATTGCTGTGCATTAATCCTTAAACTGATAATACCCTTCAAAAACTGTCCTCTAAAAAATCACTTCCTTCATGCTTTTCAGCGAAATTAACATCTTAAACAAAATTGCTGAGAGAAAAATCTCCCATCTCACAAGACATTTCATTGCCAAGATCTTGGTTTTACTCCTATACACTCTCATGAATGTACACCATAAGTTACTAAACCATGTCCGGATTTCCAAATATACAGTCTTTCAATTTAACATACTCTGGGAAAACTTCTGATAAGAGTTTCTCCAAACCCCTAAATGTGCCTAGTGTTCAGAATGAATCATTAGACCTTAGAGAAATTCACCAAGAAGCTAGACAACTGTGGCCCCCTGTTGGGTAAAGATTCAACTCTCAGTCCTTTGAGAAGATTTGATCAATTATTCCAGGAGCTAAGAGCTGCCAAGAAAATCTAGTTAACACTTTCCTCTCAGTGAGAGAGTAGATGACACACTTTCCTAAATTAAAATTTGAAAATGTGCAAAAAAGCCCTGCTACTTATTAAGTTCATATTGTAAGTCAATAAAAAAGATGCATAAAGCAACTACCTGTGCTGCATGTTGTGCTAGTCTTACAAGAGTCTGGGGGATACTTACGCGCTAAAACAAACGTGTAGACAATCTGTCCCATCAAAAATGTAACTGGAATGCTACAGAATGGAACTACAAATAATAAGATTTCATTTAAATTTATTTTTTTTTTTAAATTTTTTTTTTCAACATTTATTTATTTTTGGGACAGAGAGAGACAGAGCATGAACAGGGGAGGGGCAGAGAGAGAGGGAGACACAGAATCGGAAACAGGCTCCAGGCTCTGAGCCATCAGCCCAGAGCCTGACGCGGGGCTCGAACTCACGGACCGCGAGATCGTGACCTGGCTGAAGTCGGACGCTTAACCGACTGCGCCACCCAGGCGCCCCAATTTCATTTAAATTTAAATAAGCATGTTAAGCTCAAGAAAACATAGAATAAATATGTTAATGGAACCTAGAATTTATATAAAACCTATTCTTATTTTTCCTGAAACTGATTTCACCATTTGCACTGCCTTCCACTCTCACCACACACTCAACGTCCTTCCACTCTCACCACACACTACTCATGAATTTAAGGTACTATGTGACCTCTCCCAGGAACATTTAAGTTTTACCTCTATGGTAAGATATAGCAAATTATGAATGACAAATTTTATAAAGGGTATTAAATTATTTCAAAAGTTTATGAATTTATATTATTCCTAATACTTAATCTCTTATGCAAATATTTTTAAATGACCTACTGAGAACCACTATAATCTCGCTATTGAAATTTGTATGTCTGAATTTTGAAGCCCATGTCTACTTTTACAAAAAAAAATATTGCTATTCTTAGGTGAATGGCATATAAGTACTTGTCTATGATTATTTACCTAAAATGGTCATAGAGTGGTACCAAGGGGACTTACTGAACAAACACCTACTCCATAGTCTGGGTATTGATCAATTTCCAAAGATTCTGATTACGGGAGAAAAAAAATAGAAAAATAAAAGAATTTGGGATGAATAAATTACCATCTGGGAGAAAAAAACCCAGTGATAACTACCTTTTGTCACATTTCCATATGGAGGAAAGCAAACCACTATGATCTGAGTACATACGTATTTGTGTGAGTACAACACACAAATGTATGTATTTTGTATGTATTTTGTGTGAGTACAACACAAAATTTGTATGATGTGAGTACATAGGTATTGAGTACATATGTAGTTTCAACCCCGTTACGTGCCAGCACACTTGGGCTCCAGCTGCCCGAAACCCTTTGAATCTCTCCCTCACAACCCCTTGTTATATTCCAGTCAACATATACCCTTGTTCACAATGAGTTATTCTTTAGCTTTAGGGTCAGAACTTTCCAACACCTCTACTGTATCTGTGTAAAAGGAAAAGTACATAATTCCTATTGTGGCTCACTTTGTTCCAGGCACCATGCCAGTTGCTATACGTGTAATACCTCATTTAATCTCCACAATTATTCTATGCCCTAGCTATTACCCACCATCACTTTTATGCACTTTTATTTTAGGTGTGCAAACTCAGAAATCACAGGTGGACGAATCAGAATTTGAATCCCAGGCATTCTGACTTCAAAGTCTAACTTCGTTTCCCCAAAACAGCTCCATTTAATGAAATGGGTAACCATCAAGCATATATTTATTTGCAAAACAATTTTAATCTGAGCTACATCTAGAGCTACAGAACCAAATTCTCAAACTTGAACAAGAGATCACCCTTTGAACTAAATGAACTAAGCGAACATTCAAAGTGAAGTACGTTTTGAAAGGAAAATAAAAACTAAAACAAGAGAAACGTTTCTGGTGGAGCTACCATATGTATTAAACGAGCCTTATATCATCTCCCCCCTACCTTTTGATTTGCAGGAAATACCAAATGTTTTCCAGATCCCTACTTACCACAGTCTCCTGCTCTCTGGTAATGCCTGTATCTGTGTTCAAAAAAATATTTAAACACGCAGAAGGAGCTTGGCATGTAGGTGTACCCCTTAAACAGCAGGCATCTAACATGTGCTAAAACACCCTGACTGTAAGCAGACAGGGCTTGAGTTGATATTGTCTTCCAAAACAAACAAACAAACCCCCGCTACATTATGGAGCACAATGATTGCCAACACTGCCTGGGCATATCTGTTCAAAACTGAATTTGAGCGGTATTCACCACCTGCTGGGTGCTGATTCAAAAAACACCGCGTCCCCCAGCACCTCATCTCCTTCTGTAATTTCTCCTCAGGAAGTTCTTTGGTGGCACAGGTTTTGACAAGGTGGCTGATTTTCCCCGTGCTTTCAGATGCTCTGTGACAAGTCATCAAAAACTTTAAAGCACCACCACCCCTCCTTTTACAAAGTCATTAGACGTGCCAACTCTGAAGTTGGTCTGAGTTCGCTCTACAGTAACAACTTGGCGGCCACGTTCATCTGGAAGCATTCCCCCTGGTGGTGCACCACAGGAACACGGGCTTCCTGCAGCCTGCTCCTGGGGGCAGGGGAAACCTGAAGCTGTCATGGGTGTCACATGCCTGTGGAAGTCACGTGCCTGTGTCAGCTCTCTAGGGAAGCTGGTTCCCGTCCAATTCTCACAGAGAAGGCTACTCCTGTCTGCAGGCAGGGTTTCGCAGCAGCACATCTAGAAGACTGGAGACTTTACTTAAGGTCAACTGTACAAAACACAGAGCAGCCGGAAGACAAAACGGTGAGATCTCAGGTACGCAAGAAGGCTCCCCGTCACCCAATATTCCCTATGGGTAAATAATTCAAATTGCACAATTAAAGTATCATTCCTTGGCATTTATTAAAGCTACCTTTCCCGGGGAAATGTAGCCCTTTATCTCTCACACATTAGCAGGAAGTGAATTTTCTGTTCTCCTCCCAGACAGCGTGGGAATAAGGGGAAAGGCACCCTCAAAGTACACACCTCAGGGGTGGGAAAGGTGTGCAGCAAGAGGCTGCTGCACCCAGAGGCAAGATTTCCCCTGCCTCATAAGGACTGTCCCTTATGCCAGCTGACTCTGGTGATGATCCAAAGAGGCTGCTGTAGGCCCCTGGCCTTTTCCTGTTCTCACTGCTTGCCCACGGCATATCCAGCATACAGTACAAAATGCAAATAGACAGACTTGAATTTCAAAGTAATCATTTTTGTTTTAAAATCCCTCAAAGAGGAAGAATAAACAAGACATTTTAAAATTATTAATTAAAATAACATTTGAAAATTAGCTATAGATTTCCCATCTCCCTTCATTTTGGGTTTCCAGTTAAGACAGGTCACGAGCAAGTGGTCGTATACGGAAGGCGTGGTGTTATCAACAACAAAAAATATAAGTGGAAAAAAATGTTAAATAAGTCTATACAGAAATAGTGTAGTTTTCAGGCTAAGAGCAGTTTCTCAAGTCACACAGACCAGGGTTGAGTTCTAAGTCACCACTCTGTTGCTACATGTATCGCTACAGGCAAGATGCCTTACCTCTTAAAATTCAGACCCCTCATTTGTAAAATCAGGATGAAAACAATACTGACTACATAAAATTGTTGGGGAAAGTAAAGTACAGGCTACTCCATGTACTTAGCACAATGTCTTGCATATGAAATACTCTGCTCTGAATGATACTATTTTCTGAAATAGTATTTTCTGAAAAAACTATTTTCATTTCCCTTTGAAA
Source organism: Puma concolor (assembly GCF_028749965.1). Classification (NCBI taxonomy): domain Eukaryota; kingdom Metazoa; phylum Chordata; class Mammalia; order Carnivora; family Felidae; genus Puma; species Puma concolor. The sequence continues at coordinate 93,629,896 of NC_141673.1, forward strand.
ATCTTTTAAGTAAATCAATTTTAATTTTGTTAGCATGACAACGATCAAGTAATTTTGTAACAACAGAATGTTTTTCAAGAGATAAATATCAAAGTAGTAGGGGTAAAATGGCATGATGTCATTTTGAATTTTAAGATACTACAGCTAAAGATGAAGGCTAGTAAAGGAAGTGTGACAAAACTGATTTCTATTCAAACTGGGGGACAGGTAGATGAGTTCATCACACTAACCTCTCCACTTCTGTGCATGTTTGAAAACCTTCATGATTAAAAGGTTAAAAAGAATTGACTGGTCCATCAATACATATTTATTAAGAATCCGCCAGGAGCCCAATATAGAACTGATGACGTAAGATAACAGTTAACTATTACTTTAAACAAACACACACAGGCAGGCATCAACTTTACCTTTCTGGCATGATGCCAAGAATCAAAGACTGAATAAAGGAAAAGGTTTTGATCTGTGAATAGGGATTCTACAGCATCCACAGATGGTGTTTATGCCCATGACTCATCAGCAGAGTCCCAACAGCATTTCTCCGACAGGGTTCCTCATCTGAACCAGAGAATAAAAAAATGATTTGAATGACTATTTTCTCAATCCTCCCGATGGAGAATTAGTACCCTTCTAGAGACATCAGAGAGAAGTTAATTCATGATATATAATTGATGCCTTAGGTCAGTAAGACTTCATTCTGTTGCAAAATCCCAACTACAGAAAGCTGCTGGCACCCCCACTCAGAGGTTTGCTCTTAGTTTATTCACATTTCCACTAACCTTGATGCTCTTGTTTTGAGCATACTGGAAACAGCAAATCAGAAGGTGGAAATCTCTATAGCAGAAGACTGATCACAGGAGAGAAATTTAAAAGTTTATCAAAAATGCATTCAGGAAACCAAAAAAGCAGAGCAGCCTGGCCACCTATCTAGAGGGAATTGCTCTAAAAGCCCCACAAGTCCATAATATTTACCGAGTACTTACAATATTGAGTACTTACAAGGAGTTACATGCTTGTAACAATAATACTCCAAGTCACAAAAACTATTAAATTCTACTCAGTGTACTCTTCCTCAGACAGGGACTAAACCTTCAGAGTTCTGCTGCTCCATGGGACATTACTAGGCAATTTTTATTTCTTTCTTCATATTTATAAATTTTCAAAAACGTCTATAATGATTGTGCATTACATTTATAATTAGACAAGAACATATTTTTTAAAAATATTTATTTATTCTGAGAGAGCGTGTGCACATGGCAGGGAGGGGCTGAGAGAGGGAGAGAGAGGGAATCCCAAGCAGGCCCCATCCACACTGTCAGCATGGGCCCAATGTGGGGCTTGAACTAATGAACCATGAGATCATGACCTGAGATCAAGAGTCGGATACTTAACTGACTGAGCCACCCAGGCGCCCCTAGATAAAAACATCTTTTAAAGATACTTAATTTGGGGGCACCTGGGTGGCTCAGTCAGTTGAGCTTCTGACTTCAGCTGGCTGGAGCCTGCTTCAGATTCTGGGTCTCTCTCTCTCTCTCTGCCCTTGCCCTGCTTTCTCTCTGTCTCTCTCAAAAATAAATAAACATTAAAAAGTTTTTAAAAAACTGATTAAAAAAATAAAGATACTTAATTTTAGGAAAATTTCACTCCAGGTGACCTGAGTTTTAAACTTTTTAAGTCATTCCGCAGTGATCCATTCTCCAAAATTCACAGATAGGTATGCATCTTAGGTATTGTCCTTGGTATTAAGGAAAATGTGATCGAAATGGTGAGAAGAAAACTTGTAGAGAAAAAAATCAAAATAATTAAGTGTTAACAGACATCTATTAAACACGATGGACAAGTTTTCAAGAAGCGGGTAGGAGGTCAAGCTTGACCTCGAAGGGCAGAGGTGGGTAGAGGTAACAGGAACAGGCCAAATGACCCAGGACCCTTAAAGAAAGAAAGAGCACAAGTGTTGGACTTGGCACAGTAGGGAATAAAAAGCCACTGTAAGTTCCTAGAAAAGGCAACAATGCTTCTTCTTCATTCATTCATAATAATGATTATTCATTCCTTATTATTCATAATAATGAAACACTGATGATAATAATAAATTACTTACATCACGAAAAATACTCTGGCACATGAAAGGAGGGATACAGAGACCTAACAAACACAGATCCTACCCTCAGGCAGGTTATTAACAAAGTATCACTACGACATACAAACACAAGAAGGATATCAGTAGGTACGTAAGAGAAGGAGAGGACCTTGGCAGGTGAGTGATGAACAGTCCAGCAGAGGAGACAAAGAGTCTTCACAGAGGAGATAAAATAATGAAAGCAGTATTTGGGGAAGATTACTGGAATAATCGATTCCATCTATTAGTCACTCCTCAAGTTAAGGTGATCTAACTACATTTCTCATTGAATATTGACACTAACTCTGCCACATAGGCATCGGGTCCATTTTACAGATGAGGAAAACTGAAACTCAAAGAGATGGAACTACTTGTCAGGGCTAAGATTCAAACACAGATGTCTATGATTCCAAACCCAAATTACTTCTAGAATGCCGTACATATAATCATTAGAGTGAAAAAAATTTACTTAATTCAATATATGATATATAATTTTTACAGAATTTAACAGACATTTCTATTTCCAGTTCTTGTGAGAATTCCCACCTGGCTAAACCATCCACCACTTCCTGACAGAACTATTTGGCTATCCCCAGTAAGTCTTTCCTTTGACTAAAGACAGTGATTGTATTAATTTAAGTAAGAGTATATACTTCTCTTGAAATGGAAGTACATCTTAAGGAAACCAAATAACCCAAATAGCAAATCTGAGAAAATAAATATAATTTGTGCTGTGTGCAAAAACAAAGAAAAGGTTTGACCAAATAGAGATTTTCCTGGGGCAGATAAGACAGACCAGAGGTGGAGAAATCAGCAAGGAGGCCACTATTGTGATTTAGGTGTGTAATAGAACAAGCCAAGCTTAGGAATAAAAGAGAAAGGGGTGAATCCACAAGACATTTTTTATGGAAGAAACAGTGAGACTATAATCAATACTCTGCCATGCAGAGGAATAAGTACAAAATAAAAGGCTCTGTACATAAAGATTTATGAAGTCAAGATGCACGCTCATGAAACATCTAGAGAGAAAGAAAATATATAGTTATTATGCAACCATGTTCAACCATCAGAGAAAGGGGGAAGGAGGAATGCACACCATTAACTGGAACTTAGAGCCTCAGAAGCCAGAGAGGACTGTGATGGCCAGAGGAGCCATAAAAAGGTATGAATTCCAAGCACAGGGAATATCATGGACCTACAATTCCACAGAACAGTAATTCTAAGTAATGATCAGAAGACTCAAAGAAGTCTTGTTAGCATCGATGCCTATTGTCTAGACTCTACATGCTAATCACTATGTCTCACAGTTTCTCTATATTATGTAATCATTAAGGCAATATGACAACCAAACATAGTATTCATCTACAGACTGAAGTTTTTTTTCTTCCTGGACTCAGATCTATGGAAATGTTTTCACTCATAGAAATCCATTAGATCTTTGCCGATATGAAGGTATTTCCTACAGTATTTTTAAATGATTATCTAAAGGTTAAGAATGTAATGTTGACTGGTTCATCCTTTGAAACAGAGCAGCTACATACCCTGATGATGAGAAAAATTTGCTTTGTGTACAGCAGTGTGCTTCCCCAGTGATGTTTTGTTTGATTAAGGGAAGTTTCTCAAGGGCAGAGCCTCCTAACTTCATTGCTCTTGTCTCTTTCACAAAGACAGGGAAAGTACGGAGAAGGTACTATATATATATATATATATATATATATATATATATATATATATATATATATGTATGTATATATGCCTGCTGAATGAAAGAATTTGAAATTATAATAATGATCGCATCCTGAAGAGTCAACAGTAGGGAAAAAAAAAAAAAGGAAAATAAACTGTTTATAAAGATAGAAGGCTAAACTATGTTTCTTGTTTCAACTTTGGAAAACTATCAGAAACATTGAGGTTTCTCTCTGCATACTGAAGGGAAAGAAAAATCTCCCCCAAAACATCAAAATGTACACAGCTAGAGCTCCTTTGCCAAAACAAATAATGAGAATCATCACAACCTACCTTCCCACCGAATCCACAACACAAACTTAATAATCTTAAAGGAAACATGAATGTGTTCTTTTTTTTTTCCACTAGAAAATTAACTAAATCACTCTTTCTGTTAGACCATCTCGCATCTGTACGCAATGAGAAATCTTTAGGCTCTGTCCCCTCCAGTGTCGGAGACCATGGAGAAGATAAACTCATGTCAATTTCCAAAATCACCATGAAGAGTGCTTTTAATTCCCATTAGTCACTGGCATTATTTGAATAAAATAGGCTCCTCTTTAGACACAATGCACTTTTCAGTTACCTACCACCTACCACCTACTTTACTGCCTAGCCCTCTTGATTTTTTCGATATGCTTTCATTCTCATTTTAATACATGTCTTCACTTCCTGAATCAAAACATAAAAGGCTAATTTCTCCTAAAATCTGCTTATAGAAATGTTGCTAACCAAATATAAAAAATATCATAAAGAAATTAATTAGGGGCGCCTGGGTGGCTCAGTCGGTTAAGCGGCCGACTTCGGCTCAAGTCACGATCTGGCGGTCCGTGAGTTCGAGCCCCACGTCGGGCTCTGTGCTGACAGCTCAGAGCCTGGAGCCTGTTTCAGATTCTGTGTCTCCCTCTCTCTCTGACCCTCCCCTGTTCATGCTCTGTCTCTCCCTGTCTCAAAAACAAATAAAACGTTAAATAAATTTAAAAAAAAGAAATTAATTAAATATAATAGTGACAGGCAGGATTTGTCAAAAATAATATATAGTAATTAAAGATTCTCTGAATCTCTAGTTAATCTGGGTCACTCTATTATTTACTGCAGGGTTCTGAATCTGAAATGTCCTTAGGAACCCTCTGAGGAGCTTGTGAAAATGAAGAGTCCTGGACTCCTCCCCCTACAATGGACAGTTAAAGCTACTGAGCAGCTCAGAAACGTTCATTCAAGGATCTCTACGTTGGAGACATAGGGTGCATACCTTAAGCATGCCAGATACCTAGTTTAGTGTCAAATGTTAGGCACTTGAATGAAATCTCACACACACACACACACACACACACACACACACACTCCTACCTAGTGGTCATGGGGGCAAGAATGTGACCACTAGGTGTTCAGTTGAAAAGCTTATCCAAATCTGGATTACAAAAGTAGTTAAATTGGATATTTTTACCAGCCATTAAAGACCACAATCTTGACATCATTAGCCACATTCCAAAAGAACCAAAGCACCCGTTAAGTGGCACCTTTTTAAGAAGTAATTACCAGAAGCCACTCTTATATCAGACTTTGCTTTAGGGGAGGAAGGCCTGACTCTACAAAGAGAGTCAGAAGTTGCAGCCAGTGTCTCAACATTTTAAAAATTCTGTATAGTTTGCTGGAGCGGAGATGAAACATTTATCCTTCTCTTGCAACCACTTTGGTTTCCAGGGGAATGACTCACAGCTGAGGCAGGCGGACGAGAGGTACATCCGTAGACACACACACAACACACACCAAAGTTAACTGAAAAATTTCAAAGTGCCTTTTTATGCCTTTAACTCAAAGATGAACACATTTCAAGGTGACCCAATCCTCAAGTGACAGACAGTGTTTTAAAAGGGCCAGAGCTCTCCACTTAAACAATTTCTAGTGACATGTTTAAATCGTATCCTCAAGGGCTCTATCTGCTGTCCTATTTACCAGTCTTTCTTTCCTGGCAGAGGCATCTCATTTTAAGTGAGCGCTTGAAGTTCGTCTTCCTTCCTAACAATTAAAATCTACGGGGCTTAGATGCTTTAAAAAAATGTTTTTAACTTAAGAGGCACCATGGAAAACTTTTAATTATTTAACTATACGACCAACCCAAATTATTACTTTATAGGTTTTTTCTATTTATCAGAACAGTATCAGAATAATAAAAGACAGCCTCATCATCATGCTTACGAGCAAACAGTAAAAGAACTTATAAGGTAAAATCAAAGCTAGCATTCATAAAAGGATAATCATAACATTCACTGTGTATGTATTTTATATATAGAATAGGAAGGATTGTTTTCACCTTTCTTCACTAAAATATTACCCTTAGCCATTACAAAATGAGAAGATTACACTAGAAATCTAAAAATTCGGTTCCTATAGTTAATGAAACATGACAAGCTGGTCTTTTCAGTTCCTTCATAGAAACTACTCCCTTCACCAAAATACCCTTCACCAAAAAACCTCCCCTGAATTGTTCTGTATCTTCCCAATCTGACTACTTCTCTGTAATGATTTACGTGACTAAGTCCCTTAGCTGACTGTGAGCTACAGGGAGAGCAGAGAACAGGCAATATTCACTTTGGTATCCCAGCTATTCCCATAAGCATCCAGAACCAACTGGCAGGAACAGTGGGCACTCCACAGTTTGTTTTTTAAAAGAGACTGGGTGGCTCAGTCTGTTGAGCACCTGGCTCTTGATTTTGGCTCAGGTCATGATCCCAGGGTCGTGGGATGAAGCCCCACATCAGACTCTACGCTGACTGTGGAGCGGGCTGGAGATTCTTTCTTCCTCTGCTCCCTCCCCAACTTATACTCTCACTCTCTCTCTCTAAAATAACAAAAAATTAAAAAATACAAAGAGACAAGACAAAGAAATTTAAAAAACTAAAACCCCTTTACTCTGATCACTTGGAGATAACTTCCAGGTCCCCACCCCGAGACACTCTGAGGCACATCAGCACATCTACATAAGGAACTTCCAGAGGAAGGATGGTTTTAACATGTCATCCCATAAAATTTCTAATGCAATGACATCTAAACCTACTCTCCAATCTACCAAAGATTGGATATTTCCATTCTCTCCCAAGATAAACTTCTCTGAAACAAACTGCCATGGTTGAGATGTGGATCATGGGGGTGCCTGGCTGGCTCAATTGATACAGGCTGCGACTCTTCATGTTGGGGTCATGAGTCCAAGCCCCATGTTGGGTGTAGAGCATACTTTAAAAAAAAGAAGAAGAAGAGGAAAAGAGAAAAAGGTTAAAAAAAAAAAGTGGATGAATGTAAGAAAACAAAAAGCTTTCACAAAGACACAGGCAAACCTCAGAGGGTCACATTAAAATTATTCACCAATTGTTGACATGCCTTCTCTCGTCTTACAGATTGAGTACCCCCGTTGGTACCAAGAGACGAAGTGTGGTGGTTAAGCATACAATGTTAGCACCAAACCACCTAGGTTTGAATTGTGTCTCTGCCACATTAACTCTGCATAAGCTCTGCCTAACTGGTTTTTGGCAAATTATTTACACCTCTCTGTACCTCAATTTACACATCTGTAAAAAGGGCATCACAACAGAATCTTCACAGTGCTGTTGTGAAGACTAATTGAGATAACATAAAAAGTATTTAACACAGTGCCTAGCACATAGCTTAAGTCCTATGTTAACCACTATCTTTGTACCTGGCGTCTAGGCAGTGTCTGGCACATGGCTGGTATTAAATAAAGAATATTCTCAAGCATCCTGCGCTTTGCCTAACTTTAAGATTTAAACTTTCATTCCAGGGGTGCCCGGGTGGCTCAGTTGGTTAAGCATTCAATTCTTAGCTTCAGCTCAGGTCATAATCTCACAGTTGGTGAGTTCCAGCCCCACATCAGGCTCTGACAGCGTGGAGCCTGCTTGGGATTCTCTTTCTCCCTCTCTCTCTCTCTCAATGCCCCTCTCACTCTCTCTCAAAATAAATAAATAAACTTTAATAAATAAATAAATAAATAAATAAATAAATAAATAAATAAATAAAATTTCATTCCAAATACTTAAAAAATTTTAAACTAACTTTGCAGTGGAAAATCACCATTACCAAAATCAACATTCTACACCAAAGTTATGCTTTAGCAGGAGTGGCAAAAATGAGCTCCCTAAATCCCCGATTCTTATCTAAGTTCTTAAAGAGAAAATAAAAATTATAATGCAAGAGGGCACTTGGTTATCACAATCCATTTAAGGTACAGTTTAGGTACATCTATCTAATTTCTTAAATAGACAAAAAAGTAACTGCTTATCACATTTGCAATTATTTTAATTGTAGACTTGGCTTGATGCCCAGCTCCTGAATCAGATGTAGGTCTTTGAAAGCAGAACTATCTTTGTCCATCTTGTATCCAGGGTAATATTACCCAGTACACAATTCGTACTCAATAACTAACTATTTTTTGAATGAATAAATATGCTTCATAAAATACAAAATCCCATCATGGTTCTTGGTTTGACAACTAGCCAAAACTAATCTCCTTTATCTGTGTTTTAAATAAGTAAGTTGCCCTTTCTGTTTGTTCTGACTTGCACTACAGAAAAGTCTCCACAGAGAAAAATAATCTCTACATTCCTCAGTAATCATGGCCCCTGATCATTCCAATTGCGGATATATGCCTAAAACAACCTCTTATTAATGCGCTACAGACAATCCATAGACTTGTCCCCATTCCTCCAAATTAAAAATCAGTTCTGTTACTTTTTTTCCTATTGTTTTTCAGATATAAGCTATTTGAAATTTTTCTCTCTGTACACAAAAGCTGACAGATACACAGATACAGAGTGGAAAGGTCTTAGAAGTCACCTAATACAATATCCCTACTTTCCAGATGTCTCCAAAGAAAATCACAATTGAAATAAAGTCACACTGTCAACATGGTTCCTAAGCCTCTTGGGACAAAACAAATATCAACTTTAATGATATTCAGAAAAGAGGGAGGTGTACATCCGCCAGCTCCTGTCTACAAAGAAAAGCCAAGGCAGAAGCCCCAGTTCTCCCAAGCAAGTAGTTCTAAATTCACTTGTTCATTCAACAGTTACGTTTGAGGGCTTTCTGGCATGGCAGACGCTATTCTAGGTGCCTGAGATACATCAATGAACAAAAAGAAAGATCACTGCCCATGCTGTACCTACACGTTAGGCAGAACTTTGGAGGCATCCAGGAGAATAGAGAAAAGAACATAGGTTCATTTTAAGAGAATGCGCAGGGCCAGAAGCAAACCTTAGCACCACTAGTGGTTCTCAAACTTGAATGTGTTTCAGAACCATCCAGAGGAATTATTAAAAACTCGGAAGGCCCTGCGCCACCCCAGAGCTTCTGATTCATTAAGATCTCAATGGGGCCTCAAATGTCCATTGACAGATGAATGGATAAAGGTGTGGTATATATATACAATTGAGTATTACTCAGCAAAAAGAATCAAATCTTGCCATTTTCAGCTACATGGATGGAACTAGAGGATATTATGCTAAGCGAAATTAGTTAGACAAAGATAAATATCATATGACTTCACTCATATGTGGAATTTAAGATATAAAACAGATGAATATAAGGGAAGGGAAGCAAAAATAATATAAAAACAGGGAGGGGGACAAAACATAAGAGATTCTTAAATATAGACAACAAACTGAGGGTTGCCGGGGGGGCTGTGGGTGCAGGGATGGGCTAAATGGGTAAGGGGCATTAAGGAGGGCACTTGGGATGAGCACTGGGTGTTATACATAGGGGATGAATCAAAGGAATCTACTCCTGAAATCATTATTGCACTATGTGCTAACTTGGATGTAAACGAAAAAATATATATACATATACAATATATACATATACATATATACATATATATATATATGGCAAAAAAAAGTAGAAAAAATATCTCAGTGGGGCCTTAGAATTTACATTTCTAATAAGCTCTCATCTAATGTAGACACTGCTAATCTAGGAAGCAAACTTTGAGAACCACTGACCTAGTTGGAAACAAAACGAGTAACCTGGCCAGAACCATAGGCTGCTTGACACCAGGCCCAGATTTAGGGGTTTCTCCCTTCTAACTCCAAAATGGTCCAGTCTTTATGAAGATATACTTGCCCGCTTAGGGCAAACACTGCCCAAAGAAAAATGTTTTTTTAGCTCTATGTTTGAGTTGGAGAAAATAAGAAATAAATGCTTTAAGTATAAAAGACCTTAAGCAGATTGCACTGACCACTAAACACTGACATAAAAACTAACATTAAAGTTAGAGAATTTGTTCTTTCTTTCATGTGTCTAAATGCCATGATAAAAGCATGTTTTCCCTAAAGGGCTTTATCATAAGGGCCAGGTTCAGTCTCAAATGAGCCTATTAATTAAAAAAAAAAAAAAATCTATTAACTAAAAGTATATACACTAAAATATAAATAAGTGATTGGATTAGTAACAATTTTAGTTTTTTTTGTGCTAATTGTATTTTCTAAAATTTTTACAATAAACATGCATTTCTTTTGTAATAGGAAAGAGAATAAAAGTTACTTTCTTTAAAAAAGTGACAGTGTTCATTTAAAAAGACCTTTAATTAGAAAACTATAAAAGGCATTAGTTAATATGCAGCATAAATTAATACTGAATGATTTTTTTTCTTAGTACATAAATTCAAATAACTTATTTTACATTTTAGGTTAAATCTGTCTGGATTAATGATTAATATCAGTGAAGGAAAAAAATCCTTGAAATATATCTGATTTTATTTAAACAAAGAGAATAAAACAAAACCATGATCCTTTATATAACTGCATAAAAATTACATTTACTATTATTCTACATAGCAATTGTGGGGTTTGTCATTTAGGATTTTCTTTAAGTTTATTTATTTTGATGGGAGGAGACAGAAGAGAGAGAAAGAGAGCAGAAGTGAACATGTGAGGGAGGGGCAGAGAGAAAGGGAGAGAGAATCCCAAGCAGGCTCCACACTGTAACCACATAGTTGGACGTGGGGCTCAAACTCATGAACCCCAAGTTCATGACCTGAGCCAAAATCAAGAGTCAAATGCTTAACCAACGGAGCTACCCAGGTGCCCCACAGCAATTTTTTTTTTTAAGTTTTTTAACGTTTATTCATTTTTGAGAGACAGAGTGCGAGTGGGGGAGAGGCAGAGACAGAGAGGGAGACACAGAATCTGAAGCAGGCTCCAGGCTCTGAGCTGTCAGCACAGAGCCCGATGCGGGGCTCGAACTCACAAATTGTGAGATCATGACCTGAGCCGAAGTCGGTTGCCCAACCACTGAGCCACCCAGGTGCCCCGCCCCACAGCAATTTTTTGTCATTACTATTACTTTTCAACAGATGTATGGATGTGATGGGAATTCTTCCAAGTTAAGAAAGCTTTGATTGTATTTCTTGAAAGAAAAATAAACATGTAAGTTTTGGAAAAATAATGTTGTATCCTTGATGTGTACAAAGTTAAGACATCCATATCCCTGAAGATACCAAGGTAAGACCTACACTCCATCTCTATACCCCATCCACCATCTATCTGGATCTTCTAATCTAGGGGTATTTATTTATTTATTTATTTATTTATTATTTTTAGAGTTTAAAACATAATCTTCTGGGGCACCTGGGTGGCTCAGTCAGTTAAGCATGGGACTTCAGCTCAGGTCATGATCTCAGAATTCATGAGTTTGAGCCCCACGTCGGACTCTGCGCTGACAGCTCAGAGCCTCCTTTGGATTCTGTGTCTCCCTCTCTTTCTGTGCCTCTCCCTTACTGCTCTCATGCTCTGCCTCTCTCTCTCTCTCTCTCTCTCTTTCAAAAATAAATAAATACATAAGTACATAAATAAATAAATACATAAATATATAAATAAGGCATAATCTTCTAAACAGCAATGACTAAAAGAGAATAAATTTGATGAAGAAATCAAGTGTCTTTATAAATCACACGCTAATGATTTAACAAAATTTCTGGACTACTTTTAGTCTAGAGTACTTAGAACAGTCACTTTTAAAGAAAATAAAGCACCTTATGTGTTATATACAATCATAGCTAATTTTCTGAAAATTAACCTCTAAAAATGTAATTCTATACAATATTACTATTCACTAACACTTATTAAGTACCCACAATGTACCAAACACTTTACATCCTCCCATTTGATCTCCAAACTACCCTATGAAGTTCTATTACAACCATTTTACAGATTAAGAAATTTAAGCACAAGTGATTAAGTAATTTGCCCAAAGTCACACAGCTAAAGTGAAGAACCAGGATACAGATACCCCAGCTATGATACTTAAACTGAGATCCTTGACCTTCGGCTCCGATCATGGTTTTGCTGCGTTTTGAATTATAAATTTTTCACATTTTAGGAAATCAGAACTAAACTTTTCACCCAGTAATATTTAATAATATCAGTTAAATGAAAAATACTGACATAATTCAGGCACTCTTACAAATCTCTGTACCTCTAAAATCATACACAATTTACAGTAAGTTCTACAGTACAGAGATCTGGCAACTTTTCCACCAGCACGCCTTTTTGGGATACAGCTGTGTTAAAATTATCTACAGAAATCCAGCATGCACAGGGACCCTATTGAGTGGGTACAGAAGGTTTTTATCTTGTTTTGTTTGGGTTGCTTTCTGGTTTGGTTTTTGGTTTGGTTTTGTTCTTTGCAACCAGAAAGCTAGAAGGTGAACGCATTAAGTTGGAAGATGAAAGTCTAATCCTTTGCTGTCTTCCGCTTACAACACAAGGCCTGGGTGCCAATGTGCACAAGAGTTTAAGTCTCGGAGGATCGGCATTTGCTCAGCGTGCGTGCGGACGCGGCGCCACCCTTTTCCGCCCCGTCGAGCACTCCCGGCGGCCGACGCGAGGGCACCGGGTGGCGGCGAGCCCCGCGTTCGGCGGAGGGCGGGGGACGGAAGGCGATGGAGACGGGCGAGGACAACCCGCGGGGGCCTTACCCAGCTCCGTGCCCAAGTTGCGAGCGGACATGGCGCGGGCCACAGCAGCAGTCGCAGGCTCCTCAACGCCCAGCTCACCTCCTCCCAGCCCTTCCTGCGTCCCACCCCCTCGGCTCCGGCGCGCTCGCCCCGCCCCTGTCCCTCTGGGGGCGGGGCCGGCGACCTCTGCCCCCGGGCCCTCTGCCCCCGGGCCCTCTGCCCCCGGGCCCTCTGCCCCCGGGCCCTCTGCCCCCGGGCCCTCTGCCCCCGTCTGCTGCCCCGCGTAGGAATCCTGCCGCCCATCGCCCTGGCTCCTTACCGCACGTATGCGACTCGAGCCCTAGCTCCCGAAACAATGCCACCAAAACCCGTTTTAAAATGCTTGAGCTGCCAACTGCACTGAATAAAGACATTTCGAAACTTTTAACTGTAAGATTAAGTAACCAGAGGGGAGAGCATTCCTCCCAGTTACTGTCCGAGGGCAGAGCTCTGCAGCCCCATGCCTGAAGGGCAGCAGTGGTCCCTTAGCCTCGTAAGGGCGGCCGGCGAACAAACAAGGGTCCAGAGCACACTGGGACTTCTAACCTAGACCTCGTGGAAAAAAAAGCAGATCAGTTGCCTGAAAAAAAAAGGGGGTGGGGCTAGGAGTGAGAAGTCGGCTTTCTCAGCATAGCACTTGCAGTAATTAAGTGGGACAGTGGGCACATCAACTGCCTTTCTAAGGTTCATTTTCCTCGTCTCTAAGAAAAGACTTTGACGATTTCTTGGAGCTCTAAACTCTGAATCTGTAATACTAAGATTTTTTTCAGCCTAACTTGTCTGTAACCAGGAGGTTAAAATTGTCTAGAGTCATTCATCATAGACTACTAGTCAGCTCCTCTCTACTCACCATAAAAGGCACCTCCTCTCTGCTGGAAGGAAGAAAACTCCTAGTCGTGGCTTGTCCACCAGGAGCCAGTTACTGTGCTAGGTGCCTTTAGATGTATGATAGCATTTGAGTCTCAGAACAATCCTGCCAAGTATGTATTACATCTCATTGCTATACCTGCAGACACCAAGGTTCTGCGTAAAGAGGCATCCTGGTATACTGGAAACTGACAAGGCTGGGAAAAGGCACACAAACCCCTTAATATACCAGCAATTCCACTAACAACTCATCTGTAAAATGGGGATGATCAAAATATATATGCCTTGCAAAGCTGTGTGTGTCGAGCACCTAGGAAATGTTATGGCATATAATAGGTGCTCAACAAATGGAAGCTGTTAATGTTATTGTCAAGTTCACAAAACAATTATAGGGCTCAACAGGAAAAGTAACCCCAGTCTTACTCCCTTACACTGAGCTGCCTCTCAGCTTTGTCAAGACATAGCTATTGCTCAGTAGTTTGAATGTGTCTAGATTCTAATCCATGTATAATAGCATGTTTTCCTTTATTTTTATTTTAACCCTCAAAAAGAGAAGAGCAAACCCTGAAAGTCTGGAGCACTTGCAGCTAGACCATCTGCTCTCAAGTAGAACATAAACAATGTCACAGAAAATCAACATCAGCCAAGGCCATTGTAACCATGATGAAACAACAAAAACAAGACCACTCGTACTCCTGTTTGAACACAGAAAAAACATGAACATGTCCAAAACACAAAAATGACAAAATGGCCCTTTTCCTGCCTAATATGAGTGTCACTTCTTTATCTAGCAACTTTAACCTTACCCCCTTCTTCTTGTATTCTAAATAAGAATTAAGATGCTCTGTCATAGAACACTTGGGGCAGCTGGCTGGCTCAGTCAGAAAAGCATGCAACTCTTGATCTCAGAGTTGTGAGTTTGAGCCCCACATGGAATGGAGAAACTACTAAAAAAAATTTTTTTAATTAAAAAAAAAAAAAAAAGAATTCTCACCACTTCCTTCCAGCATCCAACCCAGAGTAATGCTCTGCTTCCTTGAACCTTCCCCAAACCATGGAACACAAGCCCATTTCTAACACTCTCTGACACACCTCAGAGTCCTGCATGGTGAGTGTTCTTCCTTGTTTCAATAAATTAATAAATCCAAATTTATCCAACCACAGGTGTGTTCCTGTGATCTTCAGCTAGAGAGCACTGACATCCATACAAAGACAGTAAATGGAATTCTGCTTTTAGGGGCAGACACAACTCTAAGCCAGATTCTAAGCCACTTATATACACCCACATGCAACACAAATTTATTAAAACAAACAAAAACTGTGAGATCCTAACTTAGTTAAAACACAAGAATCAGGGAAGCCTCCTACAGCTGACATTTCAGCAATGTATCTGACAAAAACTTCTCAAGGACTTTTTCTAAAATTGACATGTTTCTAATACTAATCTGGAATTAATCTCTACAGTTTGAAAGTATGTTAAACTTTCAGGATTCAGAAGGATAGTAGGGATAGAAGGAAAAAAAATGAGTTTCATTTAACTTTTTCTTTTAAATGTTTATTTATTGAGAGAAATAGAGAAGGAGTCGGGGGAGGCGCAAAGAGAGAGGGAAAGAGAGAGAATCCCAAGCAGGCTCTGAGCTGTCAAAGCAGAGGCCAACTAGGGACTCCATCTCACTAACCATGAGATCATGCCCTGAGCTGAAATCCAGAGTCAGATGCTTAACCAATTTCCAGATGCCTCTTATTTTATTTTATTTTAATTTAATTTAATTTTATTTTATTTCATTTTATTTTATTATTATATTTTTTGGAGATGGGGAGAGATAGAGCATATGAGTGAGGGAAAGCAGAGGGAGAGAGAGAATCCCAAGCAGTCCGCACACTCAGCATGGAGCCCGTCAAAGAGCTCGATCCAACGACCTGGAATCATGACCTGAGCTGAAATCAAGAGTGAGATGTTCAACCAACTGAGCCACCCAGGCACCCCAATTTTTTAAGTAAGCTCTATGCCTATGCCCAACATGGTCCTTGAACTGACGACCCTAAGATGAAGAGTTGCATGCTTTACAGACTGAGCCAGCTAGGCACCACACAAAATAAGTTTAATGGGGGAAAATGTTGCCAAGTTTCACTTTGTGAATATCATTTTTAAACTTACTGCCTTCTGAAACTTTTGAAGTATCCCTAGGCAAGGCTTCTCCAAGAAAGATCTGTAGACCACTATTATGACACTGGAATCTCCCAGGAGTTTTTCCTAAAGCAAATTCTAGGCTTTACCACAGCCCTACTGAATCAGAATGTCTAGGATCATGGAATCCATATTTATTTTTAAGTTTATTTATTTATTTTGTGAGACTGAGAGAGAGGAGGGAGAAAGAGAATCCCAAGCAGGCTCCTGCTCAGTGCAGAGCCCAGCATGGGGCGTGATCTCACAACCATGAAATCACAACCTGAGCTGAAATCAAGAGTCAGCCACTTAACTGACTGAGCCAACCACACACCCCTGGAACTTATGATGTTTATGCAACCTAAATCAACCTAGGGGCAGAGAAAGCTATGCATGTCACCCTGAAGCTTCAGCCCAAATTGGCTCTTACATGAATAAAGTTATTTCAAGAATTGTATTTTTTTAATCCATGCAAATTTTGTCATTCTTTTTTTTAATATAAACTTTAAATTGCCAGATAAATTACTTGTCTTCCCATCCCCACTCCTTCTTCAATTAAAAGTAAAGCTCTAGGACTATGTCATATTTATTCTTGAAGCCTCAAGAACCTACAATGCCTGGGACATAAAAGTAATCCAATTGTTAACCTTCAAAGGGCATGGACCATTTGTGTTTGGTTGTTCACATGCCTAAGGTTTAGTGGCATCATTGGTACATGGTAAACCGTGTATATTTGTTAAATGAATAATTGTATATTATTGGCGGGGCTATTTTTTTTATAATGCCCATGGTTTTATCCAGTCCAATTCCATTTGACTGTAGTCTCTATCCTATGATTTCTAAGAGCATTCACAGATTCCTTAGGTAAATATTCACTTGGAATATATGGATTGTAGCCAGATTTTCTAAATCAAAACAGGAAAGATATAGAAGCAAGGAGGACCAGACAAGAGTAGGAATGGCAGAATCGAAATCTTTCAGAACTGAAGGGACACTTATAGAACATCTAATTTCTATTTCATGGTGAAATAAAAGAAATAAGAAGTATATTCAGTCTTTTATAGAAGATAAATTTATTCCATTTAAATAACAATTCTTTATTCTGATACTAGGTCTTTACTACCAACTTGGATTTGTAAAAATGTCTCTTTTATGAAGACTGCAGTGGTAGAAAGAAAAAATTTAACAGCCTCACTTGGCAAGACTAAAAGCAAACCATTCTATCTTGCCCCTCACCCCTCCTTTTTCTTTAATCTATTGGTCCACAAAATCCCAAAGTTAGAGAATCATTGGTAGAATAAATCTATAATACTAGCTAATACTAAGTGCTTCCTATGAGTTAAGTTCTTTACATTATTCAAGATTTCAGAAAAAAAAAAAACAACCCTGTTAGATATTTCCAAAAAGATGTATGTGTGAACTATCAATTTCTTTTACAGATAAAGAAACTAAGGCACAGAGAAAATAGTTTATGTGCTAGAGGATGATTTAAAACCCAGGCAATAGGGGCACCTGGGTGGCTCAGTCAGACTCTTGACTGAGTGTCAGACTCTTCTGCTCAGGTCATGATCTCAGGATCGTGGGATCAAGCCCCATGTCAGGCTTCACCCTCAGCATGGAGCCTGCTTCGGATTTTCTCTCTCTCTCTCTCTCTCTCTCTCCCTCTGCCCCTTTCCCTTGCTCATGCTCTCTAAAGTAAAAAATAAATGAGTATTCTCCTTCTCCCTCTCCTTCTGCCCTTCCCCTGCCTACAGACCACACACATACTGTTCCCACTATCTTGTTGAACCCAAACTCATTAGATCGGCCATTTAACCTCTGAAAGTCAGGTTTTCTGTATATAAAATAGGGATACTATCTTCATTGGGTTATGGATATATTCTGCCTAAGTTCTTTTCTCTCATTAATTATATAAGGTGACTCAACCTATAAAGTATTAGCTATCATGGCTAATGATAATAGGCTTTGGCCTTATTTCCACAGGTACTTTTGTTAGATGTGTCCTTTGTTTCTTCAGGAACTTTATCGATCTATAGTCACACTGTTGTAGGTGACACTATCTCACTGGCAATGGTGCATTCCTATAGATAAACAAAGAAAAGCTAAAACTCCTGAGAATGCTCTTGTTCCAGTAATTATTTTTACCTAAGAATTCCCCTAGTATAAGAACCAACATGTACAGTAATGTATATGGTAACCCAGTAAGAATCACTTGTTTCAAAATATTAATCCTCCTTGTGTAAAACATAGGTAGCTACTACAGAAATATTTTCCCCGTCTGCATTTTCCAACTCTCATTTTGTTGTTGCTCCTTCTGGAAAATTACATCTCTCTACCTCAACCCCCCTGCCCTTAGTCTCAAAGAAGAAAAGACAGCTCAATTAATAATACCATGAATTTGAACTACTAAAAATGTCTTGTCATTATGAATTATGGTACATACTTACCATACTATTTCACAGCCTGAAAAAGAATGTGTTGAACTTAATTTACTGGTAGGACAAAGCCTCAAGACAATTTACTGACCACATTCAATTCTGGTTTCTTGGAAGAAACCTCTGGATGATACCAAAACTGAGAAGTAAGGATTCAGAAGTGAAGCTACTAAAAACTAGGTGGGAATTCAATCACTATGACCTACTGCCCATTAGGACATAGACAGGAGGCTCCATGGGAAGAATGGAATGGGAAACAGTGGGTGGAGACGAGACTATCCTATAAGCTGGACTGCGGTTGGGCCTCAGGTTGCCTTTGGCTGTACATGGGCAAGGGCTTTGAGGGGACCGCTCCACGTCAGATTCTTCCGTGAACAGGATGATCTGTTACATGGGGGATAACCAGAAAATTATCTTCCTGGTCTGATAAATTTGGTGCTAATTTAGGGCCTTGTTTCAACAACATATTTATTTATTTATATATTTTGAGAGAGAGGGAGGAGAGGGCCAGCAGGGGTGGAGAGAGAGAGAGAGAGAGAGAGAGAGAGAGAGAGAGAGAGAATCCCAAGCAGGTTCCACGCTGTCAGCACAGAGCCCAATGCTGGGCTCAAACTCACAAACTGTGAGATCATGACCTGAGCCAAAGTCAAGAGTCAGATACTTAACCGACTAAGCCACCCAGGTGCCCCTCAACACCTTTTGAACACTTGCTAGTATACCAGCCTCTTTTCTAGGCAAAAAAAGATAGTATTGTTGAAGATGAAAAAGACTCAAGATAATTTCAGATAGTGTAAGGACTATGAATAAAAAAGCAAAATATAACTTGGATGTAAATTTAAAAATAAAAATAGAAAAAGAAGAAAGAAAAAAGAAAAGCAAAATAAGTGACAACAGAAGGGATACAGGACTTGAGACCTGAATCACAAGAAAGGGTTAGCCTTGCAAATATTTAGGTTAAGAGCGGACCAAGCAGCAGATATAGCAAGCCAAGCGAAAAGGCCTTGAGATAGAAACAAAACCACCATAGCCACAGCAGTGTAAGCAAAGGAAAAATGAAAAGGTCACAAGAAGGCAGAAGTCTGATCATAATAAAAAATTGGTAAAGTGGGAGGCCACTATGGATTTAAATAAGGCAGTCCCTGGTCTCTTCAAATCCTTTCCTGCCATGTTGAGGATGGATGGGATGAGGGCAGGGTGGGGGAGGCAGGGGCAGAGAGGCTCCACAATAGTCAAGCGAGAAATAGAGCCTGGCCTAGGAGAGTAACAGTGGAGAGAAGAGGCAAGGTACAGATTCAGAAGAGCCCACAGGACTTGCGTAGAGATTAGAAATGGGGATGGGAGAATGGGCTCCAGGACTTCTTTAGTTTAGGCAAATGTTAGGTAGTGCCGGTAGAGCTGGTAATGGAAATAAGTAGCTGAGTGCTGAGAGCAACCGGTTTGGTTGAAACAGTAAGATTTGTAATACTTATAAAGGTGAAGGTGCAACACTCAGGTGCTCAGGGAGGCAGGCTGGATATACAAATTTAGAAGATATCAGAAAATACTGAATGCCATATGGATGATACTTTTTGTCCCCCTTTGGAGAGGCAGAGCTAGGAAGTACAGCCCAGACCAAAGGTGAGAAAAGGAAGATTTGGCAACTATATGAGCAGTTGGAAAAGTAGAAGGAAAACCAGCAGTGTGGTTTCATAGACAGTGGGGAAAAAAAGTGTTTCAAAAACAATGAAGTAGACAACTATTGAATCTGCTGAAGGTTTAGTAAAATGAGGACAGAAAAGTGCCTAGGTTAGAACCATGACAAACACTGAAGACTTTGACAAGTGCAACTTAAATAAGATATATTCTCGAACTTTTTGCTTAAGTTAATTCTACTAGAAGATTCTACCATTACAAAGTGTGGTAGGCAGACTAATGGCCTCCAAAAGATGGCCATGCACCTCCACCCCCCACTCCAGTCCAAAAGATGTCCATGTCCAAATTCCTGGAACCTGTAAATATGACCTTACATGGCAAAAAAAGTTTGTAGAGGTCATTAAGGATATTGAACTGGGGAAATTATCCACAAAGGTCCAATGTAGTCACACATGTCCTTTTAAGTGAAGGACAGTGACAGGAGAGTCTGAGATTTGAAGATTACACTACTGGCATTGAAGACAGATGAAAGGATGATGACCCAAGGTCAGCGGCTTCTAGAAGCAGGAAAATGCAAGGAAACAGATGGCCCCCTGAAGTCTTCAGAAGGAATGCAACCCCTGCCAACACGTGGATTTTTAGATCAGTGAGACTCATTCTGGATTTTTGACCTCCTTAACTTCAAGACAAATTTGTATTGTTTTAAGCCACAAATCTGTGGTAATTTATTACAGCATTACAGCAGCAATAGAAAATCAATACACAAAGGATACCAAACTGGTTGTTTCCACAGACTGGTCTGTATAGTCAGTATATATGACTACAAAGAAAAACAAGGTTAGCCTTAAGAATTAAAAAGTAAAGTCTCTGAAAACATGCCTTTTCTTATTAAAAACAAAAGCAGTGGGTGCCTGGCTGGCTCAGTTGGTGGAACATGACACTCTTGATCTCGGGGTTGTAGGTTTGAGCCTCACATTAGGTATAGAGATGACTTAAAGTTTTTAAAAACTCTGGGGCACCTGGGTGGCTCAGTCAGTTGAGCATCTGACTTCAGCTCAGGTCATGATCTCATGGTCCATGAGTTCAGCCCTCATCGGGTTCTGTGCTGACAGCTCAGAGCCTGGAGCCTGCTTCTGATTCTGTGTCTCCCTCTCTCTCTGCCCCTCCCTGGCTCACACTTTGTCTCTCTCAAAAATAAACATTAAAAACATTTTTTAAAATAAATTTAAAAACCTCTTTAAAAATACAGAAAAACAAAATAAAAACAAAAGTAGCTATCAAAAGCAACATTAATCTGGCAAAAGCTGACAACTAAAATGACTTACCTGAGTAACCATTATGTAAAAACATGCTAAAAGCTTAAGAACTTGACACTTTATTCAACACGGTCAACCAGAAACCTGACCAACACGAATAGCCTAGTTACAAAAGAATTATAAGGCATGGTATGACAGAACTTCACGCCTGAAATCCTTCAACTTACAAACTTAGCTCGAAACAACTTTTATAGATTCCAAGCTATATGCCACCCAATGATGTGGAAGCATGTATCTGTGTTATTGTCTTTAGATTTTTCTAACCCATAAGAAGAAATCCCCTTGACTCATAAATTTCATGATTCCAATCTGACACCTATAAATCTCAACTTATTTAAGGTAAGTCGGACTCTGACTAGAGTCTAAGCAACCCACGGTACATTGATAATATTGCTGCAGCTGAGTGGAGAAGCAGGCACGGAACAAGCGGTCACAAAACCACCATCCTGAGACCGTGGAGATTATCAGCGGCTCTCCCCGTGCCATGCCTCTCTTGGCCTTCAGAGGCTGTCATGGCCTACAGGGGTTTCCTCTGAATACCACAAATCCCCCCAAACGTATTCTCTGGTTGGTTATTTAAGGAAAGTTATCAAGGGTCATTCACAAGATGAATACGGAGAGAAAAAGCAATTGGCAGCGATGTTATTCATTGGTCTAAAGTATTTTCCAAATTACTGGTTTAACAGACTCCTCATATTTAAAAAAATAAGTACAAGTCTAAATCCAGTTGACCCATTTTATTATAAGGTTGGTAAAAAGGCTTTTTGAATGCCATCTGAACTTAAAGTAAACATTGCAGGTGTACAATTATCCCACGTTTATAAAATATTTGCTATCTGTATATACACATATAGGTACACAAATGCGCATTAACGCTCAGTAAATTTTAACAGATTTTGGGGGGATGGTGAGATTTTAAGTGATTTTCCTGCTTTCCGCCAATTTTGATTTACTATTTTTTTCTTATAACTAGCATATATCATTTAAATAAGTCATTATTCTGAATTTCTTTTAAAAAGCAAGTCAAGCATTTCCATCCAAAGCAGGAAGAAGGAAGGTAAATGCAAACCCAGCAAAAAACATGGAAATTTTAAAAATTTAGTACAAATAATTGAATTTCAAATTCAGGAAACAACATGTTTACTACAAATTCTTTAACCACATTGTCTTTTTGATATAGTTATGATGTAGAAAAGCTTTCTGGCAACTTCCATTTATAAACTCAAATCTCCCAAGAAACAAACATTGTTTTGTTTAGAGGCATTTTATTTAGACAACTAAAACAATTAGATGTTCAGAAGCAGTGTACAATGAAAGAGAAATCAAACCAGTTACTTTATCATGAATTCCCCCTTCTTTACAACTAAAGCAAAAGGAAAAAAAAAAGGCTTTCTGCTTTTAAGGGAAACGTCAGAAAAATAGGCCAATATATTTTTCTTCTCCATAATAACATAAACGGCTACAAGAAATCTAATTATAATAAGAGAAATTGGATGTTGGCTTGCACATACTCATTAAAAAGACAACAGGCCATCATACCACAAGAGCCTACTTCCACCTGCCTTCATGTGATACTCTTGCGTTTTCATGTACAGGTAACAAACACCAAGTTAGTTCCAGCACTGGAGCTAAGTCATATTCCCCATAATTTACTGCTCATGTTTGCCTTAAGCAGAGAGTAACTCCGGGAGGCTGATGCTTTTCTCTGCTTGCTTGTTTTAGTCCATAAGTTGTACATTATCTGCAGCATATGCCCAATGCTCAGGCCTTAACTTCAGGAGTTGAACTATAGATGGAATCTGAGTTCTCTGAAGCAATTTCTTCTGCAATGAAAAAAATAACAATGAAAAACACCCCACATTAGTCAACTTAATAAAGAAAATTTCTGTGTAAATTTCTGTGTTAACCACATTTCTGTGTAATAAAGGAATTAAAATTTTTTTGGTAAGTGTGCTGGTGAGGCGAGGCAAAAGAGAACAAGGGCACAAACCATTAATGACTAGACTCATGTCACTGAAAATGCAATGAAGAAAGAGTTCATGTATTTCACCCATTACACTCTTACACTGTAACTTAACTTCCCAGGGGACCCTCTGCTGGGCTACACTTTCAGTGACTCCAACTATTGAGGAAACACTGAATTAAAGTCTTATCTTTGGAAGACCTGGCCGCCTCCTTCATTTATTCAAAATCAAACAATACTTTATGATCAGTATACCTTCCAATCTGTAATTCTACATTTGGGAAGCAGCACTTGGGAAGTAGCATGTCCTGAATAAATGTTACAAAACAATTACAACTGCAACAGCTTGTATTTTTATTTTAGCAACTGCCTCGTAAGTTAGACTCCACTATAAGAGTAACCACCTCGAATCCACACTACATCTTCATGCCTACCACTATGCTATAGATACTTAAATATTTGTTTTATGAACATGTGTATAAAATTACATACATATAATAAAATTTCCATTACTTAAGTATGTTCATATTTAATAAGTGTCCTTTGTCAATCAATAAAACTCATCTAACCCTTTAATTTACATCCCCCAGGACTCAACGAAAGTTCATTCATCAGTATTTACCTAGCTCCTCTTCTGTTGTCTCTGGAAAACTGATCTTTGGCTTTGCCAGCTCACCGCTATCTTCTTCTATGGAAAGAAAAGCACTTCATGATTATGTGAATAACTTCCAATAACTTCCAATATTTAAAGAAGAGTACACATTATTCTAAGCAACGAGCTACAACATAGGAACCTCTTTCTTAATAATTAAAATTCTAGGGGCGCCTGGGTGGTGCAGTCGGTTAAGCATCCGACGTCAGCCAGGTCACGATCTCGCGGTCCGTGAGTTCGAGCCCCGCGTCAGGCTCTGGGCTGATGGCTCGGAGCCTGGAGCCTGTTTCCGATTCTGTGTCTCCCTCTCTCTCTGCCCCCCCCCCGTTCATGCTCTGTCTCTCTCTGTCCCAAAAATAAATAAAAACGTTGAAAGAAAAAAAAAGAAAAAAAAATAATAAAATTCTAAAATATTATGTGTCTCCTCAAAGTTCACTATTAAGTTCATACTACAACTATTTTGGGATCAATAACTAAGTATTTTTATTAAAAACATGTCTACCTTATTAATAAGGATCTGTGAGTAATACCATTCAGAGATTAAATACATTTACTTATAAATTCTTTATACTGCCCTCTAGCAAAATTTGAATTAGGTCCATTCCATTCACCAAATGATCAAGTGTAAAAACAAACAAAAGAACCAAAAACACAACAAAAAAATTTAACCAAACAAAATAACACAGTAGCCAATTTATAATCATGGGCTTCTCTGCTTCAACCATATTATAGAATTTAAAATCTATAGGCGACAGAAACATAGAAATAAAACTAGTGATGAAAAATGACACAAAATTATGAAGTTTAACTTGATAACTTTGTGGGCTTTTTAAAGTAAATTCTACCAACACAGGGCTTCAACTTCCAACCCCTAGATTAAGATTCACATGCTCCACCAAGTGAGCCAGCCGGGGGCCCCATAAACTTGATAACTTTGAATACAAATTCTTACCAGGAAGCACACATTTCCAAAGGCCGTATGTTTTTCCTACCACAGTCTGCCATAGTCTCAATGTTCCATCTTCAGAACCACTGGCATAAAGTTCTCCATCAGGACTAAATCTCACACAGTGAATAGGACCAAAGTGTCCTTTGTAGGATTCTGAAAAAGAGGAGAAGGGCTATTAGATAATTTAAGACTTAAATAGTGGCTAAGTATTGATACACTAAAGAAAAGACTGTCTTTTATTATTGGGAAGATGCAAAATTCTCAAGTCCAAATTCAAAGAGCTAAACCTCACTAAAAAAAACGAAGTGATTCTGGGTTGCCTGGTTGACTCAGTTGGTTAAACGTCCAACGTCAGCTCAAGTCATGATCTCATGGTTCGTAAGTCTGAGCTCTGTACTGACAGCTCGGAGCCTGGGGCCTGTTTCAGATTCTGTGTCTCCCCCTCTCTCTGCCCCTTCCCTGGTCATGCTCTGTCTCTGTCTCTCTCTCTCAAAAATAAATAAACATAATAAAAAAAAAAATGAAGGGCACCTGGGTGGCTCAGTCAGTTAAGCATCTGACTTCAGCTCAGGTCATGATCTCACGGTTTGTGAGTTCGAGCCCTGCGTCAGGCTCTGTGCTGACAGAGCAGAGCCTGGAGCCTGCTTCAGATTCTGTGTCTCCCTCTCTCTCTGACCCTTCCCCACTCCCACTCTCTCTCTCCCTCTAAAATAAATTAAAAAAAACATTTTTCAAAAATCAAAGTGATTCTTCTCACAAAGTGGTACATAATGTCTACCATTTCTCGGTAAAATTACCCGCTTCGAATTTTAGCGCACATTACGGTTTCATATTATCCCTCAAAAAAAAAAAAAGAAAAAAAAAATGAGGCTTCATGTGCCAATAAGGATGAAGGAAGGGAGTAAATTCTACAGAAAACAGGTCTAAAGTCTCAGTTCAATCCCAATTTCCACATCCTAAACTCACTGACTATTTACCAGGAAACCAATTCCTATTATGACTATGGAGAGCCACCAGATGGAGCTCTTTTATACACGTTGCCTCTTAATTTCCTACCAGACTATCGGGATTCTACTATTCAGTCTGTCACACAGAACATTAAGATACAAGCTCAATGCTGATCCTTAAATATTTTAATCTGTGGAATTTAATGAGAAAGTGTACAGATCAGTAGTGGCGCTGTTATGTTTAAATCATATCCTTATTTATGAACTTTTCTCATCTACTTTCTAAATGCTAATCATCTTATTAGTTTTCAAAGTCTTTATCAGACCAATGCTCCTGTTCTGTCTCCATCCATTCAACTCAAGAACCCTCATCTTCCCCCATCTCTGTCCAACCAGAGAATATCATGAGAGTATTATCACAAGAGAAAAGTTTTCATGAGAGTAGAAAGAACATGAGAGGTTTGTAATGAGAATAGCTGGGTCAAAGGTCCAGAGTTCACTAACTGTGACCTCAGATCTCAGGCAAATAATTTACTTCTTTTTCAAAAAGAATACATGGCCAAAACATTCTGAAACCTTGGAAACTGACATTAAATAATGAAAAAAAGAATCTTAGTTGGGGCATCTGGCTGGCTCAGTTGGTAGAGCACATGACTCACGATCTTGGGGTCATAAATTCAAGCCCCACTTTGAGTGTAGAGATTACTTTAAGAATAAAAGAATCTCTTATTTAAAAGTCATTTATACTCAAATAATAAAGAGTGAACCATAAGCAATTATATGGTCCCTTCACCAAACTTCCATTTATCCAACCCAAATCCATTAGCTTTCCCAAAGAAACAAAACATAAAGTTGTCTTTTGCTCTCGTGTATAATTCTAACAAGCTTAATATCATTGGGTGGTAAAGCAGGAGAGTTAGAAGAAATAAAGTAGCAGCTTATGGAAAAAGGGATTATAAAAACTAAACATACTAGTTCAAAAAGCAAAAACTATTTTGGGAAGGCTAAAAGTAGATACTGAGAGCAATGATTATGAAATACCTACATAAATGTAAACCTAGATCACTTCTCAGCCTTTTGCCTAAGACCAAGTGTAGTATCTGTTCTTATCAGTTTAATAAATGTAAACCTAGATAAATGATTATTAAACCTAGATAAATGTAAAGTTAGGATGTATGTCAACTTCAAATTAACTTTACATGTCCCTCCCCCTCCTTTACTAAGGACTATTATTATGAAAATGGAAGCAAAAGTCAGACTCCAAAAAAACCCCCAAATCTCCTCCAATTCAGATCCCAAAGGTATCCCTATAATAGGTCACAGCTGTTCCCGCCCCCCCCCCCCCCCCCCCCACTATTCTCTACAAAGCTTAGAGATTCTTAAGCTGGCAAAACAGAGGAGCCAGGTAGACGGGCTACATACTAGCACTATACTTCACAAAGAACAAATACCCTTACAGCTGCTTAACGGAATTTTGATATAAGACTGCCTTGTTGTATCCTCAGATAAATATACTGCACTACTATATAGAATATCAGAATACAATGAACTTAGGTTAAAAGGAAAAGGTAAAATTGAGAGTTCAGTATACTTTGTTTGTAGTTCTACAAATACTTCTACCAAAAATGGAAAAAAGTCCTTTATTTTTTCGCTTGGAAACAGCAAGCTTTAGTTAGCCATAAAATTTGCTGAGGTGTTAATTACTAAAACCTAGCATTTGACAAATGTAAACACATCATTTTAAGGGAAGAAAAAAAGGACAACTCACCTAATTCTTCCCCACTATTATAATCATACTTATAAAGTTTAAAGTCTTCACCACCTGCAACAAGAAATTCTTTTTCAGGATGAAGAGATGCAGAATTGATGGTTGCAGGAGCTTCAAAGGATTTAATTGGGTCCAAACTGGAAAATAATTTAAATAATATTTATAAACGTTGAATACTGCATAATAATACCAAAAAATAATTCAGTTTCTTTTAAACTGTTCCTAATTTCTGAAACACAAGGAATAATTACATCTTCATTTAGTCAAACATAAATAGAGATGTTAAAAAAAAAAAACAACAAACCTGTAAATAATATTAGCAAAAAAAGTTCAAAAAGATACTATGCCCAAGCGGAGCTCATACCAGAAATACAAGGCACTTTGGGCAGCGAATGCCTTCTTGGAAATGACTGTTAGCTAATTAAAACAGCATGGCTAATCTATTTGGATTTTTACACTGAACAAAATATAATTCTGTATTGTTTGATTTTTCCATGATAACCATGCATTATCTTTGTAAAGAGAAAAAGGTTTTACAGTAAGTAATTAACATAATGGATTATTTGTACATTATTCTCAATTGCTGAAAATGTATGAGCTTCTGCAACAACAAAAAACCTTCAGTGCCATAAAAATATAAAACTGCTAAAGATGGCTCAGTTTTTAATATCAAGCTTTAAAAGAATAACCAAATTTAAAACTACAGCTACATAATAAAAATCAATGCACAACAACAGCTTCACCTGAGTATCAATGAGTTTGGACATCAGCTCTTTTCCAGTCTAATTCTAAAGGTCCTGAAAGGCTCCAACATAAAACATCAAGAGCATTCCTGCTCCGAAATGCCACCACCCTATTCCCATCATCACACACTACATACAGAAATTCAAGTTAGTCATGACTGGTGCAGGATCACTGAAGAGCAACCTTCTGCCTTGAATGGTAGAACATTCAGTAGGCCAGCAAACCTCTGCCACTGAAACAGGATCCGAGGTGCTGATCTAAGCAGGGCTATGTGCTGCCTAAATCCACAAGGGACCAATGAACACAGTCATACAAATTAATGGCTCCGGGCAATTGCATTCTATTACTACCACTTCACTGTGGGTGCATGAACTCCTTTACATTCTTAACTGCTTTTCTCCGTTTTTACTACCTCCTCTTTCCTTTTGCCCTTCAGTAAAGCTCAACTGTGCAAGCGGCCCTTCTGACAAAAGGTAAAAGACTGCTGCTGGTTGGAGCATAATGTGGTATAATCTTTACAGAAATCATGTATGCAAAGAACTTTATTTACTTACTTATCAAAGTTTTTATTTCTTTATTTTGGGAAAGAGAACAAGCAGGTAGGAGCAAAGACAGAGAAAGAGAAAGAGAATCCCAAGCAGGTTTTGTGCTGTCAGTACAGAGCCCAAATATGGGGCTTGAACTCAAACCAAGAGATTAGGACCTGAGCTGAAATTGAGTTGGACACTTAACTGACTGAGCCACCCAGCCGCCCCTACAAAGAACTTTCCTACCCTTTGAACTGCTAATTCATATAAGGAAATACTCAGGTTTCTCTTACAAGGAAATATCAGAGATGTACCATAAATCACTGCAGCGTTAAAACAGGGAAACTGACACATGATTAACACCTATTATGTAATACACCTACCAAAAATATTTTCAATTTTTAATAGCTAAGAATAATTTAAAATAAAAAATCTGAATTACACTCATAGGACCCTAGTAACTAAAGAAAAATGCCCACATGAACACACACATATAATGTTATAAAAGACTAAAACAGAAAATAAAACTACCATTAACATTCTGGCATCTATAGTTGAAGAACTGTGGGTAAATTTTTTTTTCTATTTCCCAAATTTACAACAGAGGTATTAACCATATTCATGGTCACAAAAAAAAAAAGAGGTCTGTTTTTGGAAAACATCACTAGGTCTACACAAACTTCAGAGGAAAAAAAAAAAAGTTTCTCTAAAATTTTAAAGGGAAAATAAGAGAATCAAGATCACAGTGGTTTTATACAGTAATGAATGTTAATTATAGCACCAGTCTAGCAATCCTTTTAAGAAAATTCTCATTTAAAAGTTGTTAAATTTTACCAATGTCCTAAATATCTGGAAATTAATATGATTAATTCATCAATATTCCAAATTCTTAAAAAACATATTGTTAATGGTATGGAAATATTTCCTCCTATATTATGTAGTATAGGCTAAGATTTGTTTTGTAAAGAGTTAAATACCTTTCACATTTGCCTTCTAATTTTTAAGTTACCAAAAAAAAAAAAAAAAAAAAAAAAGACAGAAAAGAAAAGAAAAAAAAGAAAAATTAAGGTATTTCTTGGACATACCTTACTGCACTATGAAAAGCAATAGATCGTCCATAAGTTATTACCAAGATCTCTCCCTCAGGAATATATTCCATACTGCTAACAGACATATTAAAATTTAGAGACTTCACTTCTGTCATAGTAGCATGATCCCAAAGGCTGCAAAAAAGGAAGAGGAAAACAGTGGTATTTACTCATTTAAGAAAAGTGCGTAATTCCCAATTATACCTACAGATTAATCAATGAGAGAATAATCACAATTGTGGTACAACAACCTTCATTCCAATTCACAAATTATAGATGATACAGAGAATGTTTGGGTTCCTATGCAATGATAAATTACTTGGTATCTGGTTGGTGAGGTCAACTTTAACACTTACACATACCTCCCAAGCCATTTAGCAAAATTACACTGTTAAGACCTATAAATCTTAATTTTGCCGTTCTAGTGTCACTCTAAATAATGGTTCTTATACTCTGTATTTGTGAATATGATGACAGCTATTATATATTACTACGGGAGAAAACAATCAGCACAAAGAATTGTGTATAGAATTTCAGGACTTTCATGGACTCCCTACACCTGTCCACTGACTCAGGTTAAGAGTAGGTGCTTATAAAGATATCAGTAGTTTTAATTAAGTGTCTTGTGGATTCTGCTCTAGGTTTATAATAGTAAACAGACAGCTCCAGAAAAATGTAATCTATGCACAGCTTAAGTTTTAAATTATTAAAGAAAAATTACTTACCGGACAGTTTTATCATCAGCTGAAAGAATCTGTTTATCCTCACTGCACCATAAAGCTTTTTTAATACCAGAAGTGTGACCACTGATTTCCTTAGGTTCTTAAGATAAAACAATTTAAAATTGTTAATATTTCATTTTCTTAACTGAGCAACATTGAAACAATATGTAAAAAGAAAAGAAAAAATAAATTTTAAGTAAGACTGCCAACTTTTCAAAGCCCAACACAATGCGAAGTTACTGTTTATAAAAGAATACATTTAGTTTTTCTGCACTGGATGGAAAACTTATTCGCATAACAAAGAACCCAAGAACTATGCTGTTATTTATCCTCACTTGGGACTGAATATATCACTCCCTCCAGGCTACTTTCTGCTTTCAAAAGCATTACCATTACTGTACCACAATGAAATAAAAGAAGCTAATCCAACATCATCACTAACACTGGGACCTTCATCCAAGTCACTGTTGGTAGTAACTAACAGGAAAAAAGAGGGAAATAGAGGCTGACAGAAGAAAAGGAGAATAAAAAGCAATGTGGCATTTCCCAAGAATATTTTTTTTTAACTTTATTTATTTTGAGAGAGAGGGAGAGAGAGAATCCCAAGCAGGCTCCACACTGTCAGTGCAGAGCCTGATGCAAGAGTTTGAACTCAGGAACCATGAGATCATGACCTGAGCCACCCATGTGCCCCTCCCAAGAATATTTCTACGCTGAGAGCAAAGCACCCAAAAAATAGGAACCTGTCTCCATTGGGAGACTTTCCCTTCAAAAGATTAAAAAACAACAACAAAACAAAAACAAAAACAAAAACAAAACTACTCAGTGTTATCTTTGGACAAAAACATGCTGGAGGCAAAGCTAGTCAACACTACTTTGATTTGGGGCAAGTTACTTAATCTGTCGAAGTAAAGGTTACTTAACCCTTTCATTTCTTCATCTGTATGATGGGATAACGACAGTTACTATACCTCATAATTTGAGTATAAGGACCAAATGAGAATATTCATCTGAAGCTTCTAACCCGGTGTCTGACATACAGTAAAACTTCAGTTAATTGCTGTTATTTCTAT
This sequence comes from Puma concolor, assembly GCF_028749965.1. NCBI lineage: Eukaryota > Metazoa > Chordata > Mammalia > Carnivora > Felidae > Puma > Puma concolor. The sequence continues at coordinate 93,661,588 of NC_141673.1, forward strand.
TGCCAGTACAGTGCAAGAACCACTTTCAAAAATCAGCTTTGAGAAAGGTAAAAGATGAAAAATATCCACCAAAGGCCTGAACTACCTCGCAGAGTCAGATAGACATGCTGATTATAAGAGGTCCAAGTACTTTGCTATGTTTTGGCTTCAAGTTATCAAAGAGAATGAAGAGAAATACTTCCAGATGCTAATGAAGAATCACCTATAAATGTAGTCTGTTTGGTCACCTTAAAAATGCTTTTAGGAAAGAGAGTATCTTGAGAATAATTACTTAATATCCAATGTAGCTTTGACTTTCACACAAACTTCGGAAGTTCACAGATTTATGAATAAATAATAAATACCCATGATACAAAATTTAAGATACCAACTTATATAAAACAAAATCTTGTTCATCATAATTTCATAGCTTTTGAAATATATTTAATGTGGCTAGAAAAGCATTAAACTACTACAAAATAGACTACTACAAAATGAGTATCTGTACCAGAAAAGAAAAGGTATCTTTTACAACTTCTATGCAATAGAGAATTCATTAGGGAAATGATAAATTTTACCACCAAAAACTTTACAATGTGTATACCATAAACCTATTTATTTGAGAGACAGAGAGAGAGGAAAAGAGAGAGAGCATGCATGCATGAGCAGGGGAGAGGGGTAGAGGGAGAGAATCTCAAATAGGCTCCACACTCAGCATGGAGCCTGATGCAGGGCTTGATTCCACAACCCTGGGATCATGACCTGAGCCAAAATCTCAACTAACTGAGCCACCCAGACACCCCTATACCATAAACCTTAACTAATAAAATTTAAGGGGCACCTGGGTGCCTTAGTCTGTTAAGTTTCCTACTTTGATTCAGATCATGATTTCATGGTTTGCTGAGTTCCAGCCCCACAATGGGCTCTACTACACTGAAAGTGCAGAACCTACCTGGAATTCTCTCTCTCTCTCTCTCTCTCTCAAAATAAATTAACTTTTTTAAAATATGTAAAAGCAAGCAACAAATTAGAATACAATAAAGAACCTTAAAACCAATAAAAAAAGATGAACACCACAACAGATAAATTGGCAAAAAGTATGAACAGGCTATTCACCAACAAATACATTAAAATGGCACTCAATAGTTATTTAATCTCATGAATAATTTTTTTAAAGTTTACATTAATACCACAGAAACATTTTTCTTCTATTGAATTGAGAAAGATACAGTTAGTTATCAGCGTTTGCTAGAACAGGTTAACTATAGATATATTTTTTACACTTCTGTAGAACACACTTTAGTAATTCCTACCAACAGTTTCCAAGTATACCTCCTTTTTGTCCCAATAATTCTATTTCTATGTAGTTATTCTACAGAAATAATTGCGGAAATATTTGCAATTAAAAGGATGTTAAGCATAACGCTACTTATAAAAAGATTTTTTTAATGTTTTTATCTCATTTTTGAGAGCAAGAAACAGAGCACGAGCAGGGAAGGGGCAGAGAGAGAGGGAGACACAGAATCTGAAGCAGGCTCCAGGCTCCAAGCTTTCGGCACAGAGCCCGACGCAGGGCTCAAACTCACAGACGGTGAGATCATGACCTGAGCCAAAGTTGGATGCCCAGCCAACTGAACGGCCCAGGCACCCCAAGCATAACACTACTTATGATATTTAAAATCTGTAAGTAGCCCAAACAGGTCACATAGTAAGAGATTTTTTAATCCACTTATCCATAGGATGAAAATGATACAGTCATTAAAAACAGTGGATAGAATATTTCAAAACATGAAAAAATTGTGAATTGCAATTTTTAAAATTTTTTTAAATTCAAAAAAAAAATTTAAAAATCCTATTAATACATTCACATGGTTCAAAAATCTGAATATATGTACACACTAAGAACTCGCACCCTTCTTACCTTCTACAGATAACCACTCATTCTTACCAAAAAGTAGTAACAATGCTATGCATCTTTTTAAACTTAATATGATAAAAATTTAGCAAAATAAGATTTTAGGTTGTAAGAAAAAGGTACAAGTACAATGTAGCAAATAAATGGACATTATAAAAAAGAGATTTGCATAGAAAAAAAAACCTGGAAGAATATGAACCAGAAACTAAAGATATTAACAATGATTAATACTGGATTATGAATTATGTTTTCATTTTTTTCTTTGTGACTATCTTTAACTTCCAAATTTGAGCACTGAACATGACTCTTTTTTTTTTTTCAACGTTTATTTATTTTTGGGACAGAGAGAGACACAGCATGAATGGGGGAGGGGCAGAGAGAGAGGGAGGCACAGAATCGGAAACAGGCTCCAGGCTCTGAGCCATCAGCCCAGAGCCCGACGCGGGACTCGAACTCACGGACCGCGAGATCGTGACCTGGCTGAAGTCGGATGCTTAACCGACTGCGCCACCCAGGCGCCCCTGAACATGACTCTTTTTAATCAAGAAGACTTATTTAAATTAAAACAAAATATAACACAGGTATAAATTATGCTTACCTGCTTCAGGTTTGTTCAAATCATATATGCGTAACAGTTTATCCTGTCCCCCGGTTAATAAGTAATTACTATCCTGAAAACACACACAAGGAAAATGTTAACAGATTAGCCATTTTAACAGCTATATCTTTCTGAAACTTCTTCAACACCAACTAAAATCTAAATAAAGTTCACCGACATCAGGGGCGCCTGGGTGGCTCAGTTGGTTGAACATTTGACTTCAGCTCAGGTCACAATCTCAGGGTTCATAAAATTGAGCCCCACATCGGGTTCCGTGCTGACAGCTCAGAGCCTGGAGCGTGCTTTGGATCCTGTGTCTCCCTCTCCTCTGCCCCTCCCCTGCTCACGCTCTCTCTCAAAAATAAATAACCTTGAAATAAATAAAGTTCGCAGGCATCATAAAGAGACGTAAAACGTACCAATTCTGAGAAGATACTGTAGAACATTTATCCTTTTCGTAATTGCCTAAATTTCGTAAAACCCTTTAAGTTTCTCCAGTTCAAATGTATTATACCACCTACCACATGAATCTTCTCCATCTGCCTTGATCCTGCTCCCTCCCCACTAAGAAACACTTCTTTGGTGATCTCAACTTTATCCTCTCCCTTCTGAAAGTAGTTAGGAAACATTATTGGCACATTTTAGATATTTGTTGCTACCGACGGAGAACTCAGCCAAGAGTTCCAGGGTATCTCAGGATTAACCAAATAAATAAATAAATCTCTATAGTGTAATATGCAATTATATTATCAAATATAAGGCAATATACACCTAATATCGCCCCAAATATACAAACCAATCAAGTATACAACCGTCACTACATCCTATAGTAACAGCAATTTCACTCCCTAAAATAAATTCTATTTTCTGATACCTGCGTAAAATCCACAGTCTTGACAATGTGTTTATGAGCCAGCGTCATCAATTCATCTCCTGAGACAGCATCCCACACTTTGCTAAAAGTAAAAAGAGTAAAATTAGAAGAGAAATATAATGGTAATTTTGATGATTACCAAGTAAGTTAGATACATGAAATGTTATATAAATGTATTACGTATCTCTCATTATCTTTAGTATCCCTCAGTTAAGAGTTCATTTGATTACATATTTTAAATGATTCTAAAGAAAAATATACCTGTAGAAGCCATGTAGCGAATCTAATTTTGACAATGAAAAAGATCTACAAATTTAAGTAAATGATATCCATGAACCAACCCATCCTTACCTTTAGCCTACAGCCATAATATCCTTTTAGCAAGACTACAAAACATTTTAACCAATTTTAAGTTTCATCTTTCCAATTTGTTTCTCTAGTCACTAGTCTCACTTACGTGCAAAACAAACAAGTGAAAAACAAAAAATCCTAGAAAAAATTTGCAGAAGAATGAAAAGGCCACATAAAATTTTATATCAAGACAGTAGAGAAGAAAATATTCTCTCTTCCTCAAAGTTGACTCTTAAATTCTCAAATTCTAGTCCAATTAACTTCCCCCAAAGTATCAGCCTTTGATTATATAATGCTAAAACAGGATTTTTAATCTCTCAACTGCCTGTTTCCCTGACCCACTCCAACCCAAAATATATGTGTGGTTGTGTGTCTATACAAATATATATGTATGTATGCACACTATAAGAGGTTCCACGGGGCGCCTGGGTGGCTCAGTTGGTTAAGCGTCCAACTTCAGCTCAGGTCACGATCTCGCAGTCCATGGGTTCAAGCCCCGTGTCGGGCTCTGGGCTGATGGCTCAGAGCCTGGAGCCTGCTTCCAATTCTGTGTCTCCCTCTCTCTCTGCCCCTCCCCCGTTCATGCTCTGTCTCTCTCTGTCTCAAAAATAAATAAATGTTAAAAAAAAAAATGAAAAAAAAAGAAGTCCCCCAAATAAAAAAGCTTAGAGAAGAAAAAAACTCATTTTCTATCAGAAGTGATTATTGAAAGATAAACAAGAAAACCTTGCTTACTGGGAAAAGAACTGTTAAGAGTGAACAAACTATGCTCCATAAAGATTTTCATTTTAATGTAACTGACATTTATTTTTAAAAATAAAGGGAACCGTATACAGTGGGGGGCAGAGTGGAGGGTGTGGGGGAAGCACGACCAAAGAGGCAGCATCCAGGGTGCCAACATATCTATAGTCTTTTCCATCCTATTTAGAAACACTACTAAAATTGAAGATGACACCTTCTGACAGTGTGTTCTAATAATCACTTCTACTAACTTTGGCATATTTCCATTATTCACAGTAACAATCCTAAAAAGGGTTTATAGCCCTAAAAATAATCTAGAATAACCTAAATGTTTTCTAATGTATTTTTCAATCACCAGACATGAAACTGATATTAACTAGCTGGCTGAGGGGCTCAAATGAAGGCAGTGAAGGATCATTAAAACAATACCTTTTCATCAGCTAATCATGCAGCATTTACTTTCTGCACAACTCATGAAGTACCTGTCATCTCCCTCAACTACGGATTCACCTTACATCCCCTGTTTCGTGCATATAATAATGTTATCTATTCAATACTTTTCTTACCCTTGGAACAGACTTAGCATAAGTCTCAAAAGAGGGGTTGCTTAAAGTTTAACAACAAAAAACATTAAGTTATTTTAGGTGGAAAAAACTGCCCAGCTATCTTAACATGACCAAGTCATCAAAAAGGAGATAATTCCACCTTCAATGTATTGGCAACCTTATTCAGAGAAAAATCCATCTTTCTATTGTCTTTTACAAGCGAGAAAACTGACCATACACTGTTTACCTATGGATTTCTGGGCCTAACTCCAGATCCATTTAATCACCCTCTGGAACAGAGCACAGTAACCTTCTCCACTTTAGGCACCCTCTCCAAATGATTTTAAGAGGAAAGTGGAGATGCTAAGAAGAGGATCACGGGAAGTAAAGCTTATATTAGCTTCATGAATTAAAAGATATAAAGAGGATGGAGTTTCAGGAAATAGTGTACTTATCACCTGACTCAATTGCCCGAATTATCTCAAGATAGCATTCCAAACTGACCCACAGACCAGCTCTGCTGAATACATTTTTTCCACAAGAACAAAATACACCTCTAGATACACATGACATTAATGAATTTTATGAGAAACATTGGAAGGGTGAGTGCTTCCCAAAAATTATTTATACCAACTATGATTAATCAGGTAAGTGGGGGAAGCTATTCTTTAGCTGGATCAGGTTCCGTAACAGCAAGTCTCATGCAAATCATTAAAAGAGATTATACACAAAGCTCCTACTCCTCCAAGACAGACACTGAACAAGTAAGGGGTAAGACTCAACTACTATTTATTGAAGCATCTACTAGGCAACAGGCACTGTGCTAAACTCCAAGGATGTAAATGGAGAAACATCTCTCTAATCCTCCCAAAAACCATGTGGTCTTACACCCATCTTACAGATACGAAAGCCAAAGTTTTAAGAAGCAACCCATGATCAAACTGGAAATACACAGCATGGCTAGCACATGAACTCAGCCCTCACCAAAGCGAATGCTTATATCTTTCCCACTCTATCATGACACCTAAAAGCCTTAAGGGGGGGGGGGGGGGGACACAAAACCAAAAGCATTTAATATTTAAATCTATTCAACCCTTTTGCACAAAACCAAATAATTTCATGGCTTTAGCCAAAGAAGTTCCAAAATTGTACATATGATTTTGGTCTAGTGGGAACGGTAGCTATCACTGCTACCTTACACATGCAACACTTACATACTCATTCAATTTTAGGCAATGTTCTAAATATTAGAAACATTTTAACTCATTTAATATTCACAACTGACATAGGAGACAAGCCTTATTACTATTCTCATCTTTATAGATGACGATACTGAGAAAAAAGAGGTTAAATAAATTCCCAAGGTCACAGAACTACTAAATGCCGGAAGCAGGATTCAATTACAGAATCCGGTTCATACTTTTCATGCTACTTGTAAACACAGACATTGAGACTTGAAATGTTAAGCACAAAAACAACACTGAATACCTATCCACAGACACATCCTCAAATGTGTGATTTGGGTTATTAATGCTCTATAAGTGACCTAAATAAAGATAATTGTTCCTCTGGCAGCAAGATAAAATCCTGACTACTCTTTCCAAGACTAAGTATTTAGGGTGCCATATTTTTTCACGCCTTTTTCGCTCTCCATTTCAGAGGCGTTATCGCATGAACAGTAATTTCTATCTAGCTCTTTATCTTCCCAAGGACTGGTATTATAATTTGGTCAAATGCACAAACGAAGGCTCTTCACAGATTTTACAAAGACAGGCATCTTCCCGACAACTTTTTGCACAAGTCTTTTTTTTAAATTTTTTTTTTTTCAACGTTTATTTATTTTTGGGACAGAGAGAGACAGAGCATGAACGGGGGAGGGGCAGAGAGAGAGGGAGACACAGAATCGGAAACAGGCTCCAGGCTCTGAGCCATCAGCCCAGAGCCCGACGTGGGGCTCGAACTCACGGACCGCGAGATCGTGACCTGGCTGAAGTCGGACGCTTAACCGACTGCGCCACCCAGGCGCCCCAACTTTTTGCACAAGTCTTAAAGATCAGAGCAAGCCCATCAAGCAGGAGGTGACAAAACATTTTGCTCACTAATTAACACTGACAGGACCCAGAACTGAGGTTAACAAAAATGTATCCTTTCAGAATTGCAATTCAAAAGCTTGTTTAATGCTAATGTTTGCAGTGTCTAACATCTTGTTCCACTTAAAACTTCATTGTATTTTTTTAATTTGAGAGAGAGAGACTGTGCAAGCTTGAGTGAGAGGGGGAGGGGCAGGAGGGTGCGAGGGAGGGAGGGTAGGAGAGTGAGAGAGAGGGAGAGAAGTAGAGAGAGAGAAGGGGGGGAGAGAGAGAGAGAGAGAGAGAGAGAGAGAGAGAGAGGATCTCAAGTAGGCTCCATGCTCCCACAACCCTAAGATCATGACCTTAGCTGAAACCAAGAGCAGACGCCCAACCGACTAAGCCAGCCAGGAGCCTCAAAACTTAATTATGTTTAAAATACCACTTTATTAACTATTCACTTATTACAGCAGACTGGGAGCTAGTTTCAACAATGACATTTTTTTTTTAATTTTTTTTTTTCAACGTTTATTTATTTTTGGGACAGAGAGAGACAGAGCATGAACGGGGGAGGGGCAGAGAGAGAGGGAGACACAGAATCGGAAACAGGCTCCAGGCTCTGAGCCATCAGCCCAGAGCCCGACGCGGGGCTCGAACTCCCGGACCGCGAGATCGTGACCTGGCTGAAGTCGGATGCTTAACCGACTGCGCCACCCAGGCGCCCCAACAATGACATTTTTAATATCCACATCCCAAATGTCTGAAGTCTACTAGAGTTGAAAACCTCAGTTTCTACCTCTGTTATAAAATCAATGACTTTCATTCCCAATGACAATGTTCCTACTAGACTGAGCAAAAAACTCTGGAGGAGTTGAAGCGGAAAAAAAAAAGCTAACCTCTTGGCAATCAGACACAAGTATTACAGAAGCAAAACCAAGATCTGTGATTAACCCATTCTTTACCGTCTACTTTAGAAAACTTCCTCAAGTTATTTATGCAACAAATACTAAGTACTGAACAAGCCAGGGGATATAAAAAATATAAGACATGACCCCTGACTTTAAGAAGCAACAACACATAAATTATGTGCTATAAAAGTGCCAGAAGTTTTTTTTTTATTTTTTTTTTAAATTTTTTTTTTCAACATTTATTTATTTTTGGGACAGAGAGAGACAGAGCATGAACGGGGGAGGAGCAGAGAGAGAGGGAGACACAGAATCGGAAACAGGCTCCAGGCTCTGAGCCATCAGCCCAGAGCCCGACGCGGGGCTCGAACTCACGGACCGCGAGATCGTGACCTGGCTGAAGTCGGACGCTTAACCGACTGCGCCACCCAGGCGCCCAAAAGTGCCAGAAGTTTTAATACTGGGAACAGTGTGAGCCCAAGAAGGAATGAATGGGCACTTTCACCTGATTGCACTCCAGAAGTCTTCTGAGAATCACTTTTACCAAATTAAATAAAAAAAGGTGAATGGGAAGGACATGTTACAAGTATGCATGCTCACATCTACAGTAACATTTGACCTGAAGCTGTTGACATTACAGGATTTATATAAAATCAACAGCACCTTATTTTATCAGGATTACACACAATCACAAGGCACAGCACAAAGCCTTGTAACAGTTACGCATAAAGACGTAATAGAAATCTATTCATTGAAGTACAGACAAAAGTTCAGGCTGACATTTATAACTTTTGTTACTGCTCTCACCATCTCAAATTTAATCCCGGATAAGCACTATTATCTCCCTCACCTTGTTTTAAAAACTAATTTATTTAATTTTACATACAGTAGAATTCATTCTGTGGCATAGAAATCTACACGTTTCAACAAAGGCATAGTCACATAGTCACATATCTACTACTACAATGTCTTTATTTTTTATAAATACTCCCAACATAGAATTATGAGAGAGGAAGGAAGGAAGGAAGGACGGAAGGAAGGAAGGAAGGAAGGAGGCTACTTTTACTCTCCAGAGTTGAGTGTAACAAAGTCTACTACCATACAATTGCTCTTGACATTGCCTTCATCAGTTTACACATTTAAGTGTCTGTTAAGTCATAAACACAATCAGAAACTAGAATACCAAGACTATATAAAAAAATGAAAGTGCCCAGAAGGGGAAAGTGGGTCTTTACAAGTCACTCAAACATATGCAAAGGCCAAAACCAAAATAGGTAAGATGTATTTTGGCGACAGTAAGTTTAGTGTAACTAGACCACAAGGCATATGGTATGCAGTGCCAGAGAGGTAGATAAACCAAGATGAGGCCAAAGTGTAAGCTGGCAGTAACTGAAATTTAACCTTTAGGCCAGTGGTTCTAAGGCTGGACATCAGAACCACTTAGTAGAACTTTAAGGAAAAAAAAACAAAAAACTGATGTTGGGGGATGTGGGGGCCCCATCTCCAGATCAATTAAATCAGAATTTCCCAGACACATACATCTGAATAATTTAAAGTTCCCTTGGGTACATGCAAGGTCACAAACCACCGAAACTGCAGAGGGAAGAAGGAAGATCATTAGAGAAGTGACATGATGAAATCTGTTTTTAGGAATATTATGGAAGATAAAAAGAAAGGAAAGTTACTAGTGGTAGGGGCATAAAAACATCATAGCCAGGAGATATGCTGCTATAGAATCAACAATGATGAGGAGCGCCTGGGTGGCTCAGTCGGTTAAGCAGCCAACTTCAGCTCAGGTCATGATCTCCCGGTCCGTGAGTTTGAGCCCCGCGTGGGGCTCTATGCTGACAGCTCAGAGCCTGGAGCCTGTTTCAGATTCTGTGTCTCCCTCTCTCTGACCCTCCCCCATTCATGCTCTGTCTCTCTCTGTCTCAAAAATAAATAAACGTTAAAAAAAAAATTAAAAAAAAAAAAAAAACGATGATAATGTGGATGTAAGGAAGAAATCAAGAATGATTTAAATTTCAACCTTAAAAAACTTAGAAAATAAAAAGCAATGGAGTTTGGAAGTTTTAAATATGTGTAAAGCCAGTTAACAAAAACAGAGAATGAGATGGGGCTAAAAATCCAGGCCATCAGCACTAGGAAGCCACAGAAGTGTGCAATATCACTCAGAAAGCACATGCAGTGCAGCATTTGTAAGCACGAGCCCCCAAGACTCGTTATCTAAAGTGCTTGTTAACAATGCAGGTTCCTGGGTCCTAATCCAGACATAGACAATAAGTCATTTAAAGTCTCTGAAAATTGGTGAGAACCACTGAAGAGAAAGAAGCAGAAAGGACTAGAGGTTTAGTGAGATCAAACATCATGTGCTCTATCTGATAGGCACTGAGTCAGAGTTTTATGAATAACTGAGGTTGAAGTTTTGAGTACTTCCATTAACACAATCCACGGAGATCTCCAAAACTGGTTGTTTCGGCTATACTTACGCAGTGAAATCCGCAGCTGCTGTAGCTGCTTTGGTGGCATCCTTATTCAATGTGGCACCCCAAACAGCACCCTTATGACCCAAAAATGTTCCAATCCAGTCTCCTGTATCTCCCTGACGTAGCATAGGCTTCCCGTCTAAAACACATTTAAAAAAGCATGTTATTTCGAAGTTCAGGTTACTTAAAATCTAAGACTCGAACATAAAGTGATTGTGTTCAATAACAAAGTGGAACACTGCTTTTATTGTTTAACTATTCTCATTCACTGAGGTCACTATGAAACGTCCAGAACTAAATTAACTGAAGAGCTGAGCCAGACATGCTCACTGAAGCGTCTGTAATTCGGTAGGAAGAATACTGATCTATGTCAAAATAATGCAGATTTCAGTCTTATTTTGGAGAAACGTCTTAACCTAAATCTCAGTTTCCAATTGAAGAACGGGACTAATACCACAAAGGAATGTCCAATGAAATAATAACAGGAATGACAAGTCTCTGTAAAATAACGAAAGGTATTACTTAGCCTGGCCTAGTTTCTTCATGCCCCAAATCCTTGAAAGATTATTTACAGTATTTGACGGCCGGGGCGCCTACGCAAGCGTACAGTCCGGATGCTCCAGAAATAGCAATAAAAGTAAAATGAGAGGCCTAGACGGGGGGAGGGCAATACTTGGCCTCACCAGAGGATCAGAAAAGCCTCTCTTGGCTCCAACTACGAATCCCTATTTTCCCCATCAGACCATGTTGGCCTCAATCTCAAAGGCTGAAATCACCCTTCGGCACTGGGGAATACCTTTGGAGCCAGTCCTAGCCGTCAGGGATCTGGATCCAGGGGCCCTGCTCACCTTTGCAAGCGCTGATTAAGAAATAGCCATAGGGCGTGATGCCACTGAAGGCCAAATCAACCACAGGCCGCGTGTGGCCCGAGCAGGTGAGCGGAGTCTGCCTCATTGCCATGGCGGCGGCGAACCGAGCGATCCGGCTGCGGAGCCGAGGGTCGTCTGCTCTTTTCTTTCCTCTGCCGCAGAGCCTCTGGCTCAAGGCCCCCGCCCTGACACTGGGGACTGGGGATGGGCCGAGAAACAGGAAAAAGAGGCCAATCGGGTAGCAGCGAGGTCAGGAAAGGGTTTGGGGATGGGCCAGGGTGTCTGCGACGGGCGACCGACAGCGGCCAGGGAGGGAAAGGGAGGGAGGGAGGAAAGTAGGGGAGGGGGAAAACCGGAGAACCCGCGGCCAAGACCCGCACGGTCCACACCGGTACCGGCAGGAAGTGACGATACCAATGACGTCAAGCGTCCGTCGGAAGTGACGATCTAGCAAGGAGGCAAGTTTGCCCGGTGAAGAGCTAATAGAACAGCAGTGCGCAGGCGCTAGATCTGCACACGTTGGCCACATGACCCTGGTCCCGCACCGGCCACGTACGGCGCCTAGAGAAGCTCTAGACTTTGCCTTGGCGTCTCCAGTTCCCAGCTTTGACCAGCCGAAACCGGTCTCGTCTCTGGGCGGAGTTTGCTGAGTGCGAAAGCTGTGACTGCCCTTCTCGGAGCCTGGACCTGGCGGCCCTTGTGGATTATGCGCCAAGCAATCCAACTGGCTGGACCGTGCTTGTTATCTGAACAGAAAAACAGAGTTGTTCCCAGCAGCGCCCCAAACCAGCAAACTTCGTCTAGGAATTTTTTTTTTTTTTTTTTTCAGTTCTTACTAAACAACTACATAGGCAGCTCCTCTGGGATTGTCTACAAGTAAGGCCCTTAAGAAACGTGGTTTCTCCAGGCACTCATAAAAATTCCAGTAGTGTTAGCGATTTAGATATGAGTGTTATGTGGTTTTAAATACAATTAAATTTATATTACTTTCTCTTTTGAGGACGTTGAGGGACACTAGTGCAATGGTCCCCAAACTTTGATGAAATACTCAAGTCAGTAAAATTTGAATCTGCACTCCCATTAGGGAGATGATGTGCGTATTACATACATGTACATTACAATTAGGCAAAAACGTAAATACCAGAAGAATCTAAAAACTATAAATAGAAACTCGGGTATTATTTTCCTACAGGCAGCCCACTTCGGGCAGGGGTATTGCTGCTCTGTAAAACAATCAGAACTGTTGATACAAAACTTTTGTAAGCAGGAAACGTCCTTCCTGGAGCAAGTTCCTTTCCTTTTAATATAGACTGTAAAGGGAAGACAGATTTTTGTGGCTCTTTCAGTACTTTATCCCCAAGACCATAATATTTTAGCACATACCAATAAATCAGCACAAATGACTGAATGTTTCCTTCTCCATTTTTTTGTTTTTTGTTTTTTTTGGTAATAAGCGTGTATCGCTTATTCAAGATTCAAGTCTTTTTTTTTTTAATTTTTTTTTTCAACGTTTATTTATTTTTGGGACAGAGAGAGACAGAGCATGAACGGGGGAGGGGCAGAGAGAGAGGGAGACACAGAATCGGAAACAGGCTCCAGGCTCTGAGCCATCAGCCCAGAGCCCGACGCGGGGCTCGAACTCTCGGACCGCGAGATCGTGACCTGGCTGAAGTCGGACGCTTAATCGACTGCGCCACCCAGGCGCCCCAAGATTCAAGTCTTGAATGGAGACTTGAAGTACTTTCCCGTTCTATTTTCTTAGCATTTTGTTCACTCATTTACAGTACAGACTTACTCTATATGTTTTTCATTCAACACACACAGACTTCACACACTTAAATTATGAGCTTCTTTTAATGGCAATGGTTATGGCTTTGTCATCTTTGTACTCTAGTACTGGAAGAGTGAATGGCATTTGGTGGATGCTCAACAAATGATTGTTTACTGATTAAATAACTATTACTGATGGCGGTAAATGAAAGACACAACTCAAAGCAACTAGTCAGTAAAATATTAGTATATATCCACTAGTTGCTCATCGAGTGTAGATAAGTATATAACTGATAACTACCTGTCTCTAAAGAATGTATACAACTTTATATAATGACAGAAGGTACTACCCTTATGGTGGTGAGCATTGCATAATGTATAGAATTGTCATATCACTATGTTGTATACCTGAAGCTAATATAACATTGTATGTCAGCCATACTTCAATTTTAAAAAAAGGAAACGGAAAAATGTGTTTTTAAAAAGTGCACTTCCTGCTCATTTGGATTCTAATTTTTGAAAGTAATATGTATCTGGATCAATGGTGTAGACTTCAAAAGCAGTTTAATATTAGAAGACAGATTAATGCAGTTAATATAATGTCACTCCAACACAGCATTCTATTAGATGTTTAGATAACCCAAATAGGCATGTGTTACAAACAAAGTTACAAATCTGCGATTATTTAAAGATTATTCATGGAGATTAACATATAAAGAAATATGTTTTAAAGATCTAACAAATTATTGGAAGTAATGAATGTTTAGCAAGGTTGCTAGATTAAAAAAAAAGTATCAGAAAACTAATTGCATTTCTATAACTAGCAACAAACAGAAAATGTAATTTTTAATGTTTATTTATTTTTGAGACAGAGACAGCATGATGGGGGAGGGTCAGAGAGAGGGAGACACAGAATCTGAAACAGGCTCCAGGCTCTGAGCTGTTAGCACAGAGCCTGACGCGGGGCTCGAACTCACGAACCGTGAGATCATGACCTGAGCCGAAGTCGGACGCTTAACCGACTGAGCCACCCAGGCGCCCCAAAAATGTAATTTTTAAATGTGCCATATAAAATAGCTTCGAGACATAAAAAGTACTTGGGAATAAATCTGACCAAGTATGTTTCCCAGCAGGAAATTCCTGGCACACTGAAATGTAGAAATGGAGAAAAAGCTGGCACACTGACATATAGAAAATGTAGAGTTTAATGAATGGAGCATTTACTAAGATGTAGTCAGGATCAAAAGTAACCGATAAGGAATGCTGAAGAGGCTCAGGGAAAAGATGGGGTACTAACCATAGATGCGAATGGGTGACTGAAAAGGAGCAGTTATCTTAACCTGAATTCCCAGAGCTGTGTCGATAGGAGAAGGCTACTGGGAGAGAGCTGCAAAACTCAGGAGAGGAACACAGCTGTAGCCACCCATCACGAGCCCCAGTAGTGGAAAAGAAGTAAGGGAATGAATACTCAGATCTCCTGCCCAGGCTTCTCACTGGCTAAACCTATCCAGAGGTCAGGAGGCAAGGAGTGCCTAAATGTCACTTGATAGAAGCCATAAATGTCATCCCTCTTAAGACATGAACCATAGTGCAGAAGGAAGGAGTAAGGATCTGATTAAGTAAATTGAGAATATTCAACATAATTTTTTTTCAAATGTTTATTTATTGTTGAGAGAAGGGGGTAGAGAGCAAGCAGGGGAGGAGCAGAGAGGCAGAGAAAGACAGAATCCCAAGCAGGCTCCATGCCATCAGCACCCCTCAATTTAATATTTAAGACCTCTACGGAGAATGATAAATTTCATTGAAAGGCATTAAAGAATATAAAAATAAATTGATGGATATATTGTGTTTATAGATTGGAAGATTCAGTATTGGAAAAATGTCAGTGGTCGCCTGTTACAAGCTCAATTGTGCTCCCCCTCCCCCCCACCGATTCATACATTCGAGTCTAACCACCAGAATGTGACTATATTTGGAGAATTGGAGAAAGAGCCTTTGAAGGGGTAATGAAGGTTAAATGAGATCATATGGGTGAACTCTAGTCCAACATAACTGGTGACTTTAACAGGAGAGAACACAAACAAAGGGATGACTACATGACAGAGTGAGCAGGCAGCCACCTGCAAGCCAAGGAAAGAGGCCCAGAAGAAACCAAACCTGTACCACCTTGATCTTAGACTTCTGGCCTCCAGAACTGTGAAAAAAAATAAATTTCTGTTGTTAAAGCCACCCAATCTGTGATCTTTTGTCATGGCAACCCTAGCAAACTAATACATTTCCAAATTGATCTACAGATTCAATACTATTCCAAGTTAAAGCCCCAATTGTTTAAAATGAAACTTCAGGGGCACCTGGGTGGCTCAGTCTGTTAAACATCGGACTTTTGATTTCAGATCAGGATCTCACTGTTCACGAGATCAAGCCCCACATTGGGGTCTACACTGATAGTGCAGAGCCTGCTTGGGATTCTCTCTCTGCCTCTCCCTCTGCTCCTCCCCCTGTCCTGCTCTTTCATTCTCTCAAAATAAACATTTAAAAAATAAAATGGAGCTTTACATACTAATGTTAAATATAGAACAGCAAAAGACCATGACTAGCCATCATACTCTAAAAGAAAAAAAACAAGGGAGAAGACTTCTCTAACTGGGTACCATGAATATCATTTTCAAGTGTAATAAACACTGTGGCAATGGCATGGTATAAAAATAGCAAAAAGGAACAAAATAATAGTCCTCATAGAGAAAAATCCAATGACACAGCTACACTATGGATTGGGGGGGAAAGAATAATTTCGATAAAGTTCCTGAAGGAGATTGGAAGCAGATTAGTTCCCTAGTTCAGCTTCCAGATGAGGATACAGCTGGCCCACATCTTGATTTCGGCCTTTAAAATAGTGAGAAGTCCCAGTTAAAACATGCTGGACTCCTAAATAGAGAAACTGAGATAACAAATTTGTGATATTCCAAGCTGCTGATTTTTAAGCAATTTCTTTTTAAGTTTATTTATTTATTTTGAGAGAGAGAGAACGTATGAGCAGGGGAGAAGTGGAGAGAGAGAAGAAGAGAATCCCAAGCAGGCTTTGCACTGCCAGCATGGAGCCCAGGGCAGGGCTCAAACTCACCACCCATGAGACTGTGAGACCATGATCTGAGCTGAAGTCGGACACTTAACCAACTGAGCTACCCAGACGCTCCTTAAGCTGTTAATTTTTTTAAATTGAGGTATAAGTGACAAATAACAGTTTCAGGTGTACAAGATAATGATTCAATATTTGTGTATATTGTGAAATGATCACTACAATAAGTGTGGTTAACATTCATCACCATACATTGTTACAGTTTTTTTCTTATGATGAGATATTTTAAGATTTGCTCTCTTAGCAACTTTCAAATATGCGATACAGTACTATTAACTTTATAGTTGCTATGCTATACATCACATCCCCATGACTTGTTTATTTTATAACTGGAATTTTGTACCATTTTACTCCTTCCCCCTTTCCACACTCCCCCCTCCCATCTCTAGACACCACTAATCTGTTCTCAGTATCTCTCACCTTGTTTGGTTTTTCCAAAATTTAGATTCCACGTATAAGTGAGAGCATTTAGTATTTATCTCTCTCTGCCTGACTGATTTACTTAGCATAATGCCCTCAAGCTCCAACGTTGTTGCAAATTGCAAGATTTCACTTTTCTATGGCTGAGCAGTATTCCATTATACATATATGTATACCACATTACATATGTATATCACATTTTGTGTATCCATTGATCCATGGATGGACACTTCGATTGTTTCCATATTTTGGCCATTGTAAACAATGCTGCAAAGAATATGAGAGTACACCTATCTCTTTAAAATACTGATTTCCTTTTCCTTGGATGTATACTCAGAAGTAGGCTTGCTGGATCAGACAGTAGCTCTATTTTGTTTCTGCTTTTGTTTTTTTGAGAAAACTCCATATCGTTTTCCATAGTCGTTACACCATTTTACATTTCCACCAAGATACAAATGTTCCATTTTCTCCACAGCTGCTCCAGCACTTGCTATCTCTTCTCTTTCTGATGATAGCCAGTCTAACAGATTTGAAATGATACCTCATTGTGGTTTTGATTTGCATTTTCTTGATGATTAGTGATGTTGTGCACCTTTCCGTGGCCATTGTGTGCCTTCTTTGGAAAAATGTTTATTCAGTCCCTCTGCCCATTTTTAAATTGGATTGATTTTTTGCTATTGAATTGTATGAGTTCTTTATATATTTGGAGTATTTACTCCTTATCTGATATGTGGTTTGCAAATGTTTTCTCCCATTCCATAGGATGCTTTTTCATTTGTTGTTTGTTTTGCTGTGCAGAAGCTTTTTATTTTGGTGTAGTGTCCCATATTAATTTTTGCTCTTGTTTCTTATGCTTTAGGTGTCATATCCAAAAAATCATTGCCAAGACCAAAGTCAAGGAGGTTTGTCCTGTTTTTTTTTCTAGATGTTTTACCAATTTAGTTCTTATGTTTAAGTCTTTAAACCATCTTCAGTTAATTTCATTATTCTGCATGTGATTATTTTGTTTTCCTAACATCATTTATTGAATAGGCTGTCCTTTCCCCATTGTCTATTCTCAGCTCCTGTGTCAAATATTAATTGACTGTATATACAAAGGTTTATTTCTGGGCTCTTGATTTTGTTCCATTGGTCTGTATGCTTGTCTTTATGCTAGTGCCACACTGTTTTGATATCTATACCTTTGTAGTATAGTTTGAAATCAGGAAGTACAATGCCTCCAGCTTTATTCTTATTTCTCAGGATTGTTACCTCTATTTGGGGTCTTTTGTGAATACATACAAATTTTAGGATTTTTTTTCTATTTCTGTAAAAAATGCCATTGGAACTTTGACAGAGATTGC
Source organism: Puma concolor (assembly GCF_028749965.1). Lineage (NCBI taxonomy): Eukaryota > Metazoa > Chordata > Mammalia > Carnivora > Felidae > Puma > Puma concolor. The sequence continues at coordinate 93,679,589 of NC_141673.1, forward strand.
ATTGAATCTATAGATAGCTTTGGGTAGTATGGACATTTTAACAATATTAATTTTTCCAATCTGTGATGAAATAGCTTTTCACTGGTTTGTGTCTTCTCTAACTTCTTTAATCTTTAATCTTTAGTATGGGGGCACCTAGGTGACTCAGTCGGTTGAGCATCTGACTCTTGAGCATCAAGCTCAGATCATGATCCTTGGGTTGTGGGATCAAGCCCTACATCAAGACCTGCATCAGGCTCTGCTCTGTGCTGAGTATGGAGCCTGTTTAAGATTCTCTCTCTCTCACCCTCTGCCCCTCTCCCCTGCTTGCACTCATTCTCTCTCTCTCTCTAAAATTAAAAAAAAAATGTTTAATTTTTTTAAAAAGTCTTTAGTATATAGGTCTTTTACCTTCTTGGTTAAATAAATACTTAATTCCTAAGTATTTTATTGTTTTTGATATAATTGTAAATGGTATTATTTTCTTTATTTCTTTTTCAGATGTTTCATTGTTAATGTATAGAAATGTAACTGATTTCTGTATATTGTTTTTGTATCTTACAACTTTACTGACTTTATTGATTAATCTTATCAGTATTTTGGCAGAGCCTTTAAGATTTTCTATATATGAAATCATATCATCCCCAACAAAGACAATTTTATTCCTTCCCTTTTGTTTTGAATGCCTTTTATTTCTTCTTGTCTGATTGCTCTGGCTAGGATTATTAGTACTCTGTTGAATAGGAGTAGTAAGAGTGCACTCTTGTTTTATTCCTGATCTTAGAGGAAAAGCTTTCAACCTTCCATCATTGGGTATGATGTTAGCTGTGGGCTTATATAAGGCCTTTATTATGTTGAAGTTCATTCCTTTTATGCCCAAGTTGAGCATTTTAATCATGAAAGGATGTTGTATTTTGTTAAATGCTTTTCCTGCTTTTATTGAGATGATCATATGGTTTTATCCTTATTCTATTAATGTGCTGTATCACAGTTACTGATTTGCCTATGTTGAAATACCCTTGCATCCCAGGAATAAGTCCCACTTGATCATGATGCATGATGCTTTTAATGTGAATTTGATTTGCAAATATTTTGTTAAGAATTTTTGCATGTGTATTCATTAAGGATATTTGTCTGTAGTTTTCTTTAAATATAGTTTATTCACAAATTGGTTTCCATACAACATCCAGTGCTCATTCCAACAAGTGCCCTCCTCAATGCCCATGATTCTTTCCCCTCTCCCCCACCCCCCATCAGTCCTCAGTTTGTTCTCAGTATCCAAGTGTCTCTTATGGCTTGCCTCCCTCCTTCTCTGTAACTTTTTTTCCCCCTTCTCTTCCCCCATGGTCTTCTGTTAAGTTTCTCAAGATCCACCTACGAGTGAAAACATATGGTATCTTTCTCTGACTGACTTATTTCACTTAGCATAATACCTTCCAGTGCCATCCATATTGCTGCAAAAGGCCAGATTTCATTCTTTCTCATTGCCAACTAGTATTCCATTGTTTATATAAACCATATCTTCTTTATCCACTTGTCAGTTGATGGACATTTAGTCTCTTTCCATAATTTGGCTATTATTGAAAGTGCTGCTATAAACATTGGGGTACAAGTGCCCCTATGCATCAGCACTCCTGTATCCCTTGGGTAAATTCCTAGCAGTGCTATTGCTGGGTCATAGGGTAGACCTATTCTTAATTTTTTGAGGAACCTCCACACCGTTTTCCAGAGTGGCTGCACCAGTTTGCATTCCCACCAACACTGCAAGGGGGTTCCCGTTTCTCCACATCCTCACCAGCATCTATAGTCCTGATTTGCTCGTTTTAGCCACTCTGACTGGTGTAAGGTTATCTCAGTGTGGTTTTGATTTGTTGTAGTTTTCTTTTCTTGTAGTGTCCTTATCTGGCTTTCATATCAAGGTAATAGTGGCCTCATAAAACACCTTTGGGAGTTTTTTTTCCTCTTCAATTTTTGGATGACTTTTGGCGGGATTAGTGTTCATTCTTACTTAAATATTTGTTATAACTCACCAGTAAAGCCATCTGATACTAGGCTTTTTGTTGGGAGGATTTTGATTACAGATGCAATCTCCTTATTCATAAGTGGTTTGTTGAAATTTTCTATTTCTTCATGATTTGGTCTTGGTAGGTATGTTTTAGGAATTTATCTATTTCTTCTGGGTTATCCAGTTTGTTGACATATAAACATTTATAGTCTCTTATGATCTTTTTTATTTGTGTGGTATGTTACAATGTCTCCTCATTTATTTCTGATTTTATTTATTATGAGTCTTCTCTCTTTTTTTTTTAGTCTACTTAAGGTTTGTTAATTTTGTCTGTCTTTAAAAAAACAAAACAAAACAGTTCTTAGTTTCATTGGTCTTTTCAGTTCTATTTTTGGTGTTTATTTCATTTACTTTTGCTGTGATCTTTGTTATTTCCTTTCTTCTGCTAACTTTGTACTTAATTTGTCTTTTTGTTTTGTAGTTCCTTGAGGTACAAAGTTAGGTTTTTTTATTTGATCTCTTTCTTTTTTCTTAATGCCACGGTAAACTTCCCTCTTAGAACTGCTTTTGCTGCATCCCATAAAGTTTGGTGTGTTTTGTTTCCATTTTCATTTTTTTCAAGACTTTTTTAAGTTTCCCTTTTGATTTCTTCTTTGAACTATTGGTTACTCAAGAGTATATGTTGTTTAATTTCCATTAATTTGTGAATTTTCCAGCTTTTCTTCTATTATTTATTTCCAGTTTCATACAATTGTGGTTGGAAAAGATAGTTGGTATGATTTTAATCTTATTAAATTTTCTATGTCTTGTTTTGTGACTTATCGTATGATCTTTACTGGAGAATGTTCCATGTGCACATTGAGAAGACTTTTTTGTTGCTGTTGGATGGAATGTTCTGTATATGTCTGTTAGGTCCATTTGGCTTAAAATATGTTTCAAGTCCAATGATGCCTTGTTGATTTTCTGACTTGATGACCTATCATTTGTTGAAAGTGGAGTATTGAAGTCCTCTACTATTATTGCATTGTTTTCCATTTATATCCACAGATTTGTGGTATTTAGATGCTTTGATTTGAGTGCGTAGATATTTATAATTTTATATCCTCTTGATGAATTTATCCCTTTATCATTATATAATGACTTTCCTCGTGTTTCATTATTGTTTTTGGCTTAAAGTCTATTTTGTGTGATGTAAGTTTATCTACCCCTCCCTCTTTTGGTTTTCCCTCGAATGGAACATATCTTTTATCCCTTCACTTTGAGTCTTTGTGCAGGCTTACCAATACCATCTTATTAGCTTTGGAGCTGTTTCATAAGTCCTTTGTTCTTTTCTTCTTTTCTTGCTGCCTTCTTTTGTAAACTGATGATTTTTCATGTGATATTGTTTGATTCTTTCCCCTTTATATTTGGTGAATCTACTATAGCTTTTTCCTTGGTCATTACCATGAGGTTTACATAAAACATAACAATTTACTTTGATTGCATACAAAAACTCTTCCATTTTACTACCCCCCTACATTTTATTTTTTTTTTCAACGTTTTTTATTTATCTTTGGGACAGAGAGAGACAGAGCATGAACGGGGGAGGGGCAGAGAGAGAGGGAGACACAGAATCGGAAACAGGCTCCAGGCTCCGAGCCATCAGCCCAGAGCCTGACGCGGGGCTCGAACTCACGCACGGCGAGATCGTGACCTGGCTGAAGTCGGACGCTTAACCGACTGCGCCACCCAGGCGCCCCTACATTTTATTTTTTTAATGTACAACTTACCTCTTCTTTATAATATGTATCCATCAACAAAGTATTGCAGCTATAGTTATTTTTTAATATTCTTATACTTTAACCTTTATTCTAGAGTTAAGTGGGAAACATTCCATCATATTACTAAGATACTAATACCTCTACCAGTGTGTTGTCTATTTTTATGTTACTAATTAGCATCTTTTCATTTCAACTTGAAGAACTCTTTTAAGCCTCTTCTGTAAGGCCAGTCTAGTAGAAGCAGGTTTAGGCCTGAAGGAACAAGGAGAAAAACCTAGAAACTTAGAGAAGGGGCCTTGGGGTGTTGAAACCTAGACCCCTGAGGAGCTGACACCAGCTAGTTAGTGCTAGTGTCTTTGGGGGATGGTGATGAGGCTGGTTTCGCAAGTGTTGAAAAAATTGCGAACCGGATTCAGCGGCTGCTATGGAAAAGCGTGACTGTAGGGGCAATCACGTGTGGCCAGAGTGATTTTTAGTAGAACCACTGGCAGATGGGAAGCCACCAAGAATCAAACAGTAAAGAGCAAATCTCTTCTTCCTCTTGTGTTGCAGTTGCTAAAAGAGCCTAACGTGTGATCTGCAGAGTCTAGGTCCTCCATCCCGCCCCCACTACAAAGCAGATAGTTAAAGGGTGGGTGGAGATAAGAGAAATTATCTGGCCGAAGGATTTATAAAAGGGCAAACAGAAAATATATCTAAGTGTGTTTGTGTCATTGGTGATGAATCTAAAGGAAAATGCTAGCGTCTTAACATACTCCCCACTTCCCACATACATGCCCAAGTGGCTGTATTTCCTTCTGACACCACATTTACCAAGACACCATGAGACAATAATCTTTGATTCCTTGTGTGCAGTTATCAACTTGTGTCAATTAAATAACTTCGTCACATACATTATCACTCACCTAGTTTAGGCACACAAAATTTTTCGCACGATCTGATGCAACACCCTTCTAAGTGGTACTTCTATATCTAGTTTCATCTCTCCTCATTCCATGCTATGTAATGATACCATCTGGGAAACTTTATAAAAAATCTCATTCCCAAGGATCCTGATTTAATTGGTTTGGATTGGAGTCTGGGGATCGGCATTTTTTAAAGCTTCCCAGGTAGTTCTAAAGTGCAGCCAACTTTGAGAAACATTATTTCAGTCTGTCCTCCATATTAGTATCAAATTATTTTATTATTGTGTGGCATGCAAGTCCAATAAAGTCAGACCATGCATGACTCAAAGTTCCTCAGTGGTTATTCATACCAACCAACAATGTATCCAACTGGCATGCCCATGGTGTTTGATCTAGTTTCTACATACCTCTCCAACCCCTATTAATTCTCCCTAACATTCTCACTGAACTGTAAACTTCTCACTTTATTTTCCAACAGTATTGAGCCACTTGCAATTTTGAACATAAGATATTCTGTCACTTATCTATACATGTGCATGTTTTATTGCCTCCGGAAGAGGAACCTCACTCAAACCACAGCAAGTTTTAATAACATGGCTAAAAACACATAATGAAAAGTATCCCTCAAAATGGATTGCTTTCTGTGATATCAGTTATATGAAAAGTTGTGAATGCATAGAAAAAAAGTTGAACAAAATTAGTTAAAATATTAACTATGGTTGTCTTTAGGTTGTGGGGTTACAGAGTTTGTTTCTTCTCTATAATTTTCTGTGGCTTAGAAATTTTTTACAATGGCATATACTATACTGTTAAACAAAAAAAAAATAACATTTATCAGCAAAGTAATTTATGTGTTTTAAAGCACAAGATATATATATTTATCTGAACCTCTTTAATTCCTTAATAAAAGTAGAAGTATTTGATTAATAAAACAGGATAATGGGGAATACAAACATTTGCTTTAAGTTTTTAGCCCTATCCTACACAAAAATATATTTTTTCTTTAGCCACTAGATGGCACTCCCTCCACATATGTTGCTCCATTTATAACCTTGAAGCAGCTTTGTAAAGGGACTGTTCATGGTTTACCTAAAGATTTTTATTTTTAAACTAACAAATTAAAATGTATTTAGACGATATTTCAACACATGCTAAGAAAATCATGGTTTTTAATTATCTAAAATTTAAGTCCATTTCCTTATAAAAATTTCACATTTATTGGTTTTATCCCAGTCAGTTCTATTCTAATAACCCCATGTCACTTCTTTTTTTTTTTTTTAATATAATTTATTGTCAGATTGGCTTACATACAACACCCAGTTCTCATCCTAACAAGAGCCCTCTTCAGTGCCCATCATCCACTTTCCCCTCTTCCCCACTCCCCATCAACCCTCAGTTTGTTCTCTGTATTTAAGAGTCTCTTATGGTTTGCCTCCCAGCAATAGCACTGCTAGGAATTAACCCAAGGGATACAGGAGTGCTGATGCATAGGGGCACATGTACCCCAATGCTTATAGCAGGATTTTCAACAATAGCCCCATCCCACTTCTTAAAAGATGGCAGAAATTCCTTTCACTCTTGAAGTTCCTTTTGCTTTTATTCTTGATTTAGACCTTTAGACTTGAAGATGATACCCACAGGAATTACTTAGTCTAACTAATGTTACTGAAGGCTAGGAGACAACCACTTTCTTCTCTGTATACCAACTCCATGTTGGCAGAGACCTAAAAATTGGATCAAACTTCTCAAAATCGGAGAGTAGTAGGAGAAAGGGTGTATCTGTGAAGAATGTCCTAATGACACATATCTATGTCCGAATGATTTACAGTCTTTCCTTTTCTGAGTCCTCTATCCTGTTCCATTGATCTATGTGTCTGTTTTTGTGCCAATACCATACTGTCTTGATAATTACAACTTTGTAGTACAGCTTGAAATCTGGAATTGTGATGCCTCCAGCTTTGGTTTTCTTTTTCAACATTACTTTGACTATTCAGGGTCTTTTGTCGTTCCATAAAAATTTTAGAATTGTTTGTTCTAGCTCTGTGAAAAATGCTGGTGTTATTTTGATAGGGATTGCACTGAATATTTAAATTGCTTTGGATAGTAGCGACATTTTAACAATATTTGTTCTTCCAATTCATGAGCATGGAATGTTTTTCCATTTTTAAATTTCTTCTTCAATTTCTTTCAGAAGCTTTCTATAGTTTTCAGTGTATAGATTTTTCACCTCTTTGGTTAGGTTTACTCCTAGGTATTTTATGGGTTTTGGTGCAATTGTAAGTAGGATCGATTTCTTAGTTTCTCTTTCCGCTCCTTCATTATTGGTGTATAGAAATGCAACTGATTTCTGTACATTGATTTTATATCCTGCGACCTTGCTGAATTCATGACCAACGAATATTTAACAAAGCAGAAAAGAATCTCCAGTGGAAAAAAGACAGTCTCCTCAGCAAATGGTGTTGGGTAAACTGGACAGCAACATGCAGACAAATGAACCTGGACCACGTTCTTACACTATACACAAAAATAAACTCAAAATGGATGAAAGACTTAAACATAAGATAGGAAGTCATCAAAATCCTAGAGGAGAAAACAGTCAGCAACCTCTTTGACCTCGGCTGCAGCAACTTCTTACTTAACATGTCTCAGAGGCAAGGGAAACAAAAGCAAAAATGAACTATTGGAACCTCATCAAGATAAAACGCTTCTGCACAGTGAAGGAAACAATCAGCAAAACTTAAAGGCAGCTGATAGAATAGGAGAAAATATTTGCAAATGACATATTAGATAAAGGATTAGTATCCAAAATCTATAAAGAACTTATGAAATTCAACACCCCAAAATCAAATATAATCCAGTGAAGAAATGCGCAAAAGACATAGACGCTTGTCCAAAGAAGACATCCAGATGGCTAACAGATACATGAAAAGATGCTCAACATCACTTATCATCAGGGAAATACAAACCAAAACCACAATGAGATACCACTTCATACTTGTCAGAATGACTAAAATTAACATTTCAGGTAACAGCAGATGTTGGTGAGGATGCAGAGAAAGGGGAACACTTTGGCACTGCTGGTGGGAATGCAAACTGGTGCAGCCCCTCTGGAAAATAGTGTGGAGGTTCCTCGGAAAATTAAAAATAAAACTACCATAGGACCCAGCAATTGTACTACTAGGTATTTATCCAAAGGCCACAAAAATGCTGATTCAAAGGGGCACATGAACCCCAATGTTTATAGCAACATTATGGACAATAGCCAAAGTATGGAAAGAGCCCAAATGTCCATCAACTGATGAATGGATAAAGAAGATGTGGTGTGTGTATATATATACATATACATATAGTGGAATATTACCCGACCATCAAAAAGAATGAAATCTTGCCATTTGCAGCAATGTGAATGGAACTAGAGTGTATTATGCTAAGAGAAATAAGCCAGTCAGAGAAAGACAAATATGATTTCACTCATATGTGGAATTTCAGATACAAAACAGATGAACATAAGGGAAGGGAGGCCAAAATAATATAAAAACAGAGGGAGACAAACCGTAAGAGACTCTTAAATACAGAGAACAAACTGAGGGTTGCTGGAGGGGTGTTGCATAGGGGGATGGGCTAAATGGGTGATGGGCATTTAGGAGGGCACTTGTTGGGATGGGCACTGCATGTTACATGTAAGTGATGAATCACTAAATTCTATTCCTGAAATCATTATTACACTATATATTAACTAACTTGGATTTAAATTTTTTAAAAGGCCATGTACAATAATGAAATAAATAAATAAATAACCAAAAAATAAGAATAAAAAAGTAAAGTCTTTCCTGAAATAATATACTCAGGGATATTGATAATATTTATTTCTAAGATTTTAGAGGATACTAGATCTTTAAGCATGATTTTTTAAATTAATTACTGCCCATTTCTCACTGCTGTTTGCATATAGGATATTACAGGCATCAAAGAAATCTCAAATCCTCCTCAATTGTTTTCTCTTACTCTATTCCTTTCTTTCCAAGTCCAATTACTTGTCAAAAATTATTCTCTATATTTCACTTTCATTAGGTGATGGCATATCCACTGGCATTACATTTTCAATTTATAATAAACACTACTCAGGGAATAAGTCAAATTTGGTAGTCTTGGAGCTGTTTTTCAGATCAACTGGGACTTCTGCTTTCCAACACAAGAAGAGCATTTTTAATGTCTAAATTTGAAGCCTGAACATTATGTTCAAGGGGAATTACTATATATTACAGAAGAATATATAAACACGTTGTACTTTTCATATTTTTTTATAAAAAATACATATTCTTTATAAAATTTTTGACTCTAAAAAAACTCAAAGAAGAAAAATTAAAATCACTCCTAATTTCCCCACCCAGGGAAAGTATCCTATAATATATCTAATTTTAAGGTTTTGTATTTAGAGAAGTAAATCTATGTCTCTGCATTCTTATTTTCCCTAGTGAAATTTTCTTATTTGAGCTCTATTGCTGTTGTGAATGATTTTAAAGACAGTAGCAAGAAAAAAAGAATGGAATGTGTTTTGGTCTTAAGGTAGATATCAACCTATATTTAAGAACAAAGCAGTTTTGTAAATTATTAAGAGTTTATTTTCTTTGCATGATGTATAAGGTTCAATATTTTTTCTTAATTGTGTTCACACTTGGAGCTGCCAGTGAACTATGTGACATGAACTGTAGCTATGTGACTGAATCTTTCTTAGGATAACAGAAACCCTGAATGCTGTTCTTGCTATTCCACGATTTTCTGTGGGGCCTCAGCAAGTTAATTATCTTCTTTGTGTGCTTAATCCTCTTAGAGTGCAGCCCTCATCACTCCCCTGTGCTATGCCACTCTGTGAGGATGAATGTTTCTCTTTATCCTCTGCATATAGAAATGGAAAAAGGGGAGAATTAAAATAAGAGAATGGGAAGCCTAAGTTTTACATCAACCTGAGAAATATGGGTTCAACGTCTAGAGAATTAAAAATATCTGCTTCAGTCCTTTAGTGCATTTCAGAGCATAATTTGAATTTTAAAATAAGAAGATTAGAAGTCAATATTCAAAATGACTATTGGTTGCTCTTCAATTATTTTTCTCATCTTTTCAAACAAACAAACTTAAAAATAACACCATCTGTGCCCATTAATTGCTATTTGGTGAGAATGTAAAGTGATTTTCGAAATAAGTGGAACTAAGCATTCTTTTAAACACATTTCATATTAATTCATCCAAAGAACACTGGATCACTGAGATCAATGAATAAGACACATTTTTTACACAGAATCTAGAGAAGGAGTCAGAAAAATGTAGGATTACAATGTATGAAAAATATTTATATATAGTGGTACTATATTCCAGGTAGTGTCTTGAAGACTGGGTACAGAGCGGTGAACAAAACACACAAAGCATTTTCTTTTCTTTTCTTTTCTTTTCTTTTCTTTTCTTTTCTTTTCTTTTCTTTTCTTTTATTTTATTTTAAGTAATATCTATGCTGAGCCTGGGGCTTGAACTCATGACCCTGAGATCAAGAGTCATATACTTTACTGACTGAGCTAGCCAAGCACCCCCATTCCATTTTCATAAAGCTTACATTTTAGTGGGAATGGAGAATGTAGATAAATAATCAAATAATATACATGGTGTGGCACGTGGTGATGAGAGCTGTGGAGAAAAATAATGGGATATAGGGAGTGTCATTGGTAAAGTCCTATTTTATCAAAGTCCTGAAGGAAATGAAAGAGTAAGCCGTGTGGATACCTGCATGAAGAACATTTCAGGGGAAGAGGGGAGCAAGAGGGCCACCAAGATTTGAGTGTAGTTATCAAGATGGAGGTTGGTAGGAGATGAAGTGAGAGGTGGAGGCAGCTACAGGGGGAGATCACCTAGGTCTTTGGAGACATTGTAAAGACGTTGGCTATTACTCAGCGTGAGGTAGGAAGCCAACCGGAGAGTTTTGAGTGACAGAGTGAGATGACCTGAGGTTAACACAGGGACACAGATTAGGAGGATATTTCAATAATTCCTTAGAGAGATGATGGAAACCCGTACCACAGTGCTACAGTGGAGGTGATCCGAGGTGGTCAGGTTCTAGAATGTTTTGAAGGAAAAGCTGGCAAAAATGCTGACAGATTGGATGGAGGGTGTGAGAGAAAGAGTCAAAGGTTTTTGTGTTTTTTTTAATGAAAACGTTTGCATTTATTAAATACCTATATTATGTTGTATAAAATATAGCTTCTGTTCTGCTTTGAATACTATTTATTCCAGCAACTTCCTGAGGTTGGTTTTTCTGAAACCTGCTTTCGGATAGTTTTATGTGTTTTGTCATCTGTTTTATCTGTTTTATCACTTATTTGTTCAGCTAGGTCTACACTAAACTTTGCAATTCCAATACAATACAACTGAGGGTATGGAGATGTAGCTTTTGTTAGAAAAGCCAATATAATTTAAAATTCTCACTCATCTTTACCTCTGGAAAGCAAATAAACCAATTATATTCTCATCTTCTATCCAAGTGTTACGTAATAAGCTTTGAAGGCTCTTCTTTTCATGCTTATTTCTATAATGTTTACAGAAAATAACAAGTCCCTGTGCACCTTTTTTAATCTTATCAAATAATCCATCACAACCAAAAATGCGTTAAATCTGTCTCCAGTAAGCGACAACCTGGCCACTGTAATAAATTCGCCAGGGAACAAACCATTTTTGTTTTTGTTTTTGTTTTCTTTTCCGTATGAAGTGAATGCTGTGCTCAGAGGAAAAGTTTGTTAGGATGTGGTCGATTTAAATTTTTTTTTTTTTTTTCAACATTTATTTATTTTTGCGACAGAGAGAGGCAGAGCATGAACGGGGGAGGGGCAGAGAGAGGGAGACACAGAATCGGAAACAGGCTCCAGGCTCTGAGCCATCAGCCCAGAGCCCGACGCGGGGCTCGAACTCCCGGACCGCGAGATCGTGACCTGGCTGAAGTCGGACGCTTAACCGACTGCGCCACCCAGGCGCCCCAGGATGTGGTCGATTTAAAAAGGAACCAATATGAGTTTCTGCCATAACAAAGTACCACAAACAAGGTGGCTTAAAACAGCAGAAATTTATTCTCACACAATTCTGGATGCGAGAAGTCCAAAGTCAAGGTGTGGCCAGGCCAGTGCTCTCTCTGAAGTTTCTAGGGAAGAATCTGTTTCATACCTTTAAAAAAATTTTTTTAAGTTTATTTATTTATTTTGAGGGAGAGAACACAAGTGGGGAACAGAGGGAAGGAGAGAGAGAGAAAATCCCAAGCAGACTCCACACAACACAGAGCCTATGCTGGGCTTGAACTCACGAACCTCGAGATCATGACCTGAGCCAAAGTCAGTTGCTTAACCGACTAAGCCACTCAGGTGCCCCTCATACCTGTATTTTTTAAGCTTCTGGTGTTGCCAGCAACCCTTGGTGTTCCTCGGCAGTAAATGCATCGCTCCAATCTCCGCCTCTGTCTCTATGTGGTATTCTCTCTGTGTGCCTTGTGCTGTGAGTTGCTGGTTTGTTGCAAAAGCATATTGAATTAAGGAACAGCCAGATGGAAGAGATGCCTAGGGCGAGGCATGTGAGAAGGGATGTGGAGCTTTCACGTCTTCTCTGAGTGCGCGACTCTCCCAGCGCCTCCACGTGTTCACCAACCTGGAAACTCCAGACTCAAGATTTGTGGTCCAAGTAATAATATTTTTAGTTAATGAGAAACTGAGTTGATGATTTTAAGCTATGACCTAACCCATATAATTTCTTTCACATGGAAGTCATCAATTTCTGCCAAAAAGGATTTATTTCTTTTCCACTCTAATATACACCATACTCCATATAACTGGTTAGGACTCCTGTAATCTTTAAGCAGAAAAAGAATAAGAACCCCTTGTTCTGTAATGACTATCAAGCTTCAATACTATTTCTACAGAAGATCCTGCCAGATCTTTTGCATCAGGTTATTGACCAGACCCAGGGAATGAGCCAAGTGGAAGATCATCTCTATTCACCACATTTATTATTTTTTTAAATGTTTGTTTATTTTTGAAAGAGAAACAGAGCATGAGCAGGGGAGGGGCAGAGAGAAAGGGAGACACAGAACCCAAAGCAGGCTCCAGGCTTTGAGCTGTCAGCACAGAACCCAACGCGGGGCTCGAACTCAAGAAACTGAGCTGAAGTCAGAGGCTTAATTGACTGACCCACCCAGGCGCCCCATCCCATTCACTACATTTAACAATAATAATTCAAAACTTTGGTTGAATCATTCAAATGGTGCGATGTCCTTGCTCTTTTCCCATGAACCAGAGTCTTTCATTATCTACAGTAAGAGGCAGTGCTTGCCTGGGGAGTATTATTTAGCAGACCCTACTATATAAGCAAACTCTTCAGGTATAATCAAGCCTTACTAATTCTTTCAGTCATGGCTCCAGCACCTGCTTAAGGCTTTCCTTCCTCATGCTAAGATTGGTTTGGGAGTTCATTTGGGTTTAAGCTTGTAGGCGGGGCTCTCTGTGTGCAGAAGTAGCTGGGGATGGCAAAGGAAGTGAGGCAGGGACTGACATCTTATTCACAGCTGTTCCTGAGTATCACCTTCTTAATATTCAAAAGTCATCACCAACTTTACTAGTTATTTAAAAAAGGGTCACTGGGACACATCACCTCTGCTGCTGCTGTCATACCTGGGCCCTAGGAGGTATAATGGTTCATTTAAGAAATACTTCCTGAGTACTTAAATAGACACTTACTGTTCTGGTGCTAAGGATTCAATGGCGAATAAAGGCTCCACTGTCATAGTGCTTACATTTTGCCAGGAGAGATAAGTAAGTACATATGTTAATGAAATAATTTCCCCAAATGATAAAGAAATAAACACATGGTATAATAGACTTGCTTTAGTAGGGGGTGGGTGGATCATGAGGGTTCTTTAGAATGAGCCAACAGAGAGGTGACTTTTGACGTGAGACCTGAAGGATGGAAAGCAACCTGTCATCTTAACTTAATAAACATTCATTTAAAGTCTACAGTAGGGGTGCTTGGGTGGCTCGGTTGGTTAAGCGTCCAACTTCAGCTCAGGTCATGATCTCACGGTTCGTGAGTTCGAGCCTTGCATCAGGCTCTGTGCTGACAGCTTGGAGCCTAGAGCCTGCTTCACATTCTGTGTCTCCCTGTCTCTCTCTGCCCCCCCCCCCAAAATAAATAAACATTAAGAAAATTAAAAAAAATAAAGTCTACTATATATAAGCCTGCTGTCAGTTTTTGGAAAAGGTGTGCTGAGAGAAAAATCTCTCTCTCTCTCTCTCTCTCTCAAAAATAAATAAACATTAAAAAAATTACAAAATAAATAAAGTCTACAATATATAAGCCTGGCAAAGATATACTGAGAGAAAAATATAAAGATGAAGACATGGCCCTTGCCCTTTGGAATCTAATATCTAATGAGGAAGACAAACATATATGTTAATAACCATAATTTGCAATAGGGAGAATTATAAGAGAGATGTTAAGCAAAATGCCAAAGGAGTGCAGAAGGAGAGGAATAGTTCTCATTAAAGTATTTGGGAAGATTTGAGAGATGAGCTTCACAGATGAGGTGACAGCTGAGCTTGGCAATAATAATAACGGCTCAGAGTCACCAAGTCCTGTCTATGTGTCAGCCAATATGCTAATGGGATTTACAGGAAATTTCTCATTTAATCCTGCTAACCGTAAAAGGCAGATACTATTAATCATTCTCATTTCACAATAAATATATGAACCAGGCTTTCAACCCAGTTAATCTAAGCATAGAACTCATTCTTTTACAGATACTATGCAACAAATAAGAATCCGTTGGCTAGCTATGTTTTTCTCTTTTCAGCTCATTTATTTGGTGTTGTGTATTATCTAAACACTATGACCATATCACTCTGATTCATAGTATCATTCTGAAAATCTATGTACATAATAAAAACATCTAAAACTCTGAGGAAGATGTTATAGCTCCCATACTTAAGAATGCATAAGTTATTAAGATAAAGTGCATCCCATGTATCTTGGTTTACTGTTTCTAAACAGAATTTTATTTATTTCCCATGAAATTGACATCATAAAGTAAATGCATATGTATAGACAAAAAGGGAAAGCAAATCACATTTCTAATTATTTCCCCAGATTGTCAAGCCAAGAACAGCAAGTCTGTAAACCCATAAAGCCAACAAAAGATCCATAATCTGGATAGGGTGCCAACAAACAGAATCAAGACTTTTACTGGGGACCTAATACGTGAGCTTTAGGCTCACGTAAATTTTTTCTTTGAAAACAAGATAATAGCTTATATAATTTGTATTTGGAAGGAAATAACAGAATAAAACCAGCACATATTGTCTTTTTTGTGTGTGAGTGACTTTTATGAAACAGTAATATTTTTGTGACCTTGGAGATAGAAGAATGTCACATGTTGATTTGTTATTTTATGCTTGTGATATATGATAGATGATCCTAAAAGTTTTAGGTGGTAAAGCTGTGTTAAATATAAGACTATATCAAATTTTAAAAATGAGACATTTAGTATTAATTTTGAAGGCCTCTGATTTAAGTTTATGTAGGTGCTGACTATAATTTTTTTCAGTCTTTCAAAAATGATGTTTCAGGAGAAATAAATTGAGGAGCACAGTTAGTATTCTAGGAAATTGATGCTTCTTCTAAAAACTGGCCATCTCAGCAGAAGGGACAGAAATTGAATAAGATTGTGTATTTGATTCTCACTTTTGTAAGACTTATTCTTTGAAGACCTGTTCAAAGGGGGAGTTTTTGTTTGCTTGTTTTATTTTCTTGTCTCTTCAAAAGCTGTGGAAAAAAGAAATGACACATTGACAGGGGTATATATTTGATTATCAATCAGCATTTAACCTAGATGTTACTGTGAGATGTCATTTGACATTGTAATGCATGAAATTATTTACATGATATGCATGATTACATTATGTACGTAATCATTATGTAACCCATATATATTATATGTGATACACATATATAATACATATATGTACTATCTATTATGTATATATAGCATATTACATGCATAGAATATACTCATTATAATATATATTATAACATATAGTGATTTGATTATGTAATGTATGAAAGCAATTTCTTACTATCTTTATTTTTTAAATTTTTTTTAATGTTTATTTATTTTTGAGAGAGAGATGGAACACAATTGGGGGAGGAGCAGAGAGAGAGGGAGACACAGAATCTGAAGCAGGCTCCAGGCTCTGAGCTATCAGCACAGAGCCTGACGCGGGGCTCGAACTCACGAACTGTGAGATCATGACCTGAGCCGAAGCCAGACGCTTAACTGACTGAGCCACACAGGCGCCCCTCTTGCTATCTTTAAACCCTTGGAGAAAGATAGACAAAAAGTTGTACTGATTAGAATTGGAGAGGCATATGGGTTAGCATTTGAATTATGTGTATAATCCAGAAGTAACCTACAGGTGGTGACTTTGGTACTTTAGTCATGGTAGCGAAGGGTGGTTTTAAAAGACAATTGCAATAGTATCACCTATCCAAGTGTTCTTCAAGACCCTTGCCACTATTCAAAAGCAAAAGCTGGAGTCTAGGTCCCTTCCCTTTGTACCTCGGCAGGTCATTATGACTGCTTCAAGTAAAGGAATGTCATAAAAATACCATCCATATCCACCTGTTTTCTTGGGACATTTATGTGGAACAATAACTATGCCATGAAGAAACCCAAGAAGGCCATGAAGGACCTACATAAAGTGAAACGGAGGCCCCCTGGCCACAGCCACAGCTGGGCTCCCAGCTGACAGCCAGTACCAACTTGTTATGCATGTGAGTGTGCCATATTGAAATTGGACCCTCCTGCCCCCAGTCAAGCCATTCCAGCTGACAGATACCACACGAAGCAGAGATGAGCCACCCAGCTGAACCTTATGGATTTATAACCAAAATAATTGACTGTTGTTTTAAGCCACCATGTTTTGGTGTGGCTTGCTATGAGGCAATAGATAACTGATGCAGTGACCTGAAAGTTGCATGAGAAGATGAGTTTGGAAAGGAAGGAGCTCTGCTTTTAGTCCCTAAAAGTGGTAGCCAGTGCACATCAAGGAATTATTTCCTATGCAGATAATATTGTTTGGATCTTAATATTTTGACAGTATTAAAGTATTAAAGAATTTGCAGCCATATTTAAACAATCCTCACATCCAAGGGGGAGACAATGGAAACTACTGAAGAAGAGAAATCACCTAAGGTGACAGGAATTTGTAAGAAAAGAAGACCTAGAAAAAGTCCCAAGCAACTTTGGTATTTGAGGGCTGGGAGAGAAGGAATCAGCAAAGTTGGCAGAAAAGCTGTCTGGGAAGTAGCAGAATGAGCAATTTGTGGTAACTAAGAAGACAAGGGGAGAGTGTTTTAAGATGAAGCATCTGTCCAAGTTGATCGTGTTTTATTTTTGTTAGAAGTGAGAATTAAAAATAAAGATGTAAAGAAATGTTATATATTGCTAGGAGCAAGATAAAATTGAATTTTACATATGAGAGATATAAAAGAGTAGCAAATATATATCTGTCTTTTTGCTCTTGGTAGAAAGAGACAGTGAGCATACTTGGGCAGGGGAGGGGCAGAGAGAGAGGGAGAGAGGGAATCTTAAGTAGGTTCCATGCTGAGCTCGGAACTCAATCCCACAACCCTGGGATCATGACTAGAGCTAAAATCAAGAGTCAGATGCTTAACTGATTGAGCCACCCAGGTGCCCCTATATCCGTATTTTAAAAGTTTACAAGTATAGTTAAGAAATAAACTATGCATGTCATGGCACTGAAGTAAGACGAAAATATAATTAGATTTGGGGATATATGATAGTTCAAAGACAGTTAAGAATTACCTTAATAAGTTGGTTCGAGGTGGGACTTCAGATGTACTATTTAGAATGTCAGAGAACAAAATAGAGATAGAAGGATGGATGTGGATATGAAATGCATGTAGATAAGTAGTAATTGGAGCCCAGAGAGTTAATATTATCACCAAGAGCTAATATAGTCTTACAAGGAATAAAGGTTTGCAGGGAATTAAAGAGCCTTTAGGAGATCACCTAATGGAAGAATTGAAGACATGTTAGTTCGCTGGTTGAGTAACTGAAGGATTAAAAAAAAAAAAAAAACCTGGAAGGAATTGAAACCTGAAATTTTACCAAGAGGCAATCCACAATATCTGAAGGAAGTCTGCATTAGTGAGAGATGCTTTATTTCTAGAAACTTATTTTAAGCATTTCAAGTTCAAATATGTTTATTAAAAATTCTATTGCTAACGAATGAAGTATTTTTCTTTCACAGCAGTTTTATATGATCCAGATTTTCCATGTAATCATTCAACCCTTTAATTGTGTATATATGAGTTTTTACAACCTTTCTAGCTAGCACTAATCTTAACTTTCCATTCATTGTAACTGTGAAAAAAATGAAAGAATATTAATTTTTTTAAGTGTAGCATTTTCCCATGTGTTCCATTCTTTTTCTAGATGTCAGAACTAATCTTATTGTTCTTAAGTTTAGCTCAGGACTGGGCTGTGGTCCCATGATTTGTCTGGCCAGGGAAACTCCAAACTCACTGGCTACTTTTCAAAAGATCAACAGATGTTCCTGCTACAATTGTTTGTTAGTCTCCTGAGTCAAAAGGCATCCAATAGATACAGAATTAACAGCATATTAGATTTCTAAACCACAGCTTCATGCAAAAGAGAAAGTAAACAATTCCTAAGAATTTAAAGAAATACAAGTCTTTTGAGTAAAGGCCTATCCATACAATGTTTCTCTTAAAGTTAAATTCTAACATCTAAAGAGATACACTACCATATCTGTAGCAACCAAAGCAACAATTCTTAATTTACATTGGTCCTTGGAATACTCACATCAATAATCCTAAAAACCATAATAGCTTAAATTGATTTAGATGCTAGTCTATTTATTATATTGAGTAAGCCATTTTGTTTTGATTGATTTTAAGCCATATCTTTTAAGAGAGCATGGATTTTCTTTTGAAACAATGGCGTAAGAGAAATCTTAAGATTATTTGCGGCCTACAATCAAAAAAGACCTTTAGTCCACTCGACTTATTATAAAATGCAATAGTGGATGGTCAATCAGATAATTTTTTATTGTATTTATTAATTTTACTTATGAAATACATATATCATCAGAATTTATTTTTAATATTAGAGGGAGTATTGTTGCTTAAAAGTTTTAAAAAGAAGGGTGCTGATGAGCAACACGAATGGATCATCATATTTCCGAGTATTTGGAAAATTAAAATATATATATATATATTACTTACCTAGAGTTTAGCATTGTTCAAAGGTCACTCTTATCTATGATTCCAAATTAACGATTCATAACTCGGAGATATTTGTTGAAGGTTAATATATCCACCAAGTAGGATTTTTTATAATGATTCCACTTTCCATTTAAAATAATCTTTTAGAATATAAAGGTAGAACATCTTCACTTAAAGATATAACCTACTAAACATAATTTTATAGTTTGAGTTAAGTTTAGTAATTTATTGTTGCTTTAATGATTCAAGATTTTAGAAAATTTTAATATCACTATTTTGAACATTAATTCTAATTGTACAAAGTGGCATATGGAATATTTATCATTTCTTCAAATAACTGTTGTGTTAATCTAGGTGCTCTGAGAAGCAGTTGCCAAGACAGCATTAAGTAGGGAAAGAGTTTATGTTGGTGCGAAATGGCTGTGCTACAGAAAATGGGAAGAGTCCAGAGAGGTTGGGAGATAGGTCTGACCTTGATGCAAATCTAATCTCAAGTGAAGGAGAGAGAAAGAGAAGATTGGGAAGAAGGAAGTTTGGGTGGGAGCCCTGTAGACTGCACCATGGTCAATAGAAGGCTCAGCAAAGCCGTTGGTGAATCCTTGAGCTCAAGTTGGCCGACAAAGAAATCCTTTGTCTTAGGCTGATCTGCTTTGTATTTCCACTGCACCTGCTCATTGGCTGGAAGCCATCTGTGAAACGTTCATCCTCTGCTCAAACCCTGTGGGGAGTTAAAGTCCAGTAGCTGGGGCCCTCATTTAACTACTTTCCCTGTAGTAGGAAGTTTATCAGGCACATTCACATGGCTGCCACAACCACTAACTCCACAGCTCCAAACCTAACCTTATTCCTGATTTCTGCTCCTAAATTGTGAACTACCTACTGGAAAGCTCATTCTGAATGATCTGGTGACATCTCAAATTCAGTGATCCAGTGCTTCCTACAATGAATATATTAGTTCTGTCCTAACTCATACCACCCTTCCCCCAAGTACCAACAACAATCTTTGCCTCTTCTCTCCTTTGCCTTCCAGATCCAAATAACCCCAATGAATTTTGTTAATCCAATCTCTATCCTATTTTTTCTCTCTGTTCTTTCTATAGGCTCCCTATGTTACCACCATAGTTTGGCTCTCATCACCTCTGTACTACATTATCTGCACTGCTGGCCCCTCTGCAGTGTTCCTTACCTCCCAGCTGTCCTTTCTTTGCTTTTTAACTTTTTAAAGTATGTTTATTTATTTTTGAGAGAGAGAGACATGGGGAGGAGGGGCAGAGAGAGAGAGGGAGACAG
Source organism: Puma concolor (assembly GCF_028749965.1). Classification (NCBI taxonomy): domain Eukaryota; kingdom Metazoa; phylum Chordata; class Mammalia; order Carnivora; family Felidae; genus Puma; species Puma concolor. The sequence goes on from NC_141673.1 coordinate 93,699,874, forward strand.
AGGATCCGAAGAATGTTCTGTGCTGAGCAGACAGCCCAATGCGGGGCTCAGACTTATGAATCCTGAGATCATGACCTGAGCCAAAGTCGGATACTTAACCAACTGAGCCAGCCAGGTGCCCCACCCCACCCCCAAGCTGTCCTTTCTAAATACTCTTAAAGTGCTGCTGCCAGATGACTCTTTTGTGAAGGGCAGCCTTCATTGTATAATTAATGTACTTAAAAAACAAACACACACCTTTAATGGCTTACAATTTCTTATAACACGAACATCTATATCCATAGCCTGTCATTCAGGGGCTTCCACGATCTGGTTCCAATCTAGCATTTCAATTTTACTTCCTAAATTTCTTCTTGTACACACTGATTGTAGTCTTCTTGAGTTACAGCAGTACCATAATCATGCTCTGAACTTTCCTACCTTCATGAAATTTCCTCACAGACTTCCTTTTATTTTCACAGTCAGGCTTGTCCATGTTGCTTCCAAACCATCTATCACAGCCCTGCTCAAATGTTACTTCCTCCATGGATCTTCCCCCAAATCCCTGAATTGGAAGTACTCTATTTGCTGACATTTGTTGGTAGATAAAATATACCACCAGTTTATAATAAAATTTGTGTAATGGGTGGTAGTGATGAGTGCCCATTACCCAATATGTTTTGAAATTGGTTTTGAGAGTAAAAATGTATTATTTGGTTTATGTAAATACTGAAAACTATCATCCAGCAGGAAGGCATAATTTCTGGGTGTGCAGAATCTTTAACCTGTATCCCTGAAAAATGAAAATCACTCATTTCAGAAGTGTTATGGTATCATGGAAAACTGGCATGTAGCAGGCAGGCACACGACAAATTTACTGACAACTAGAAAGCACATAATATAGTAAACCAATGCTACTGTAGTATTTCATTGGGGGTTTTAACTAAATATGAAGCCACAACAGAATAAATGTGGCTGAATTATTGTATAGGTAGCTAAAGTATATGTAGGAAACAATATTTCATTAAGAATCAGAACAAAGTATGAAGCACAATAGTAAACGTGAACAAAATTTCCATAATGTGTTTATAAATGAAGCAAGTATTTGTTAAATATTAGTACCTAGAAAAAACAGTAAAGAGAATTAAGTAAATACATTAATTTATACATGATGTTATAGCAATGCTTTTGTTGCATTTAGTTATGGTTTGTGTTAGCAATACATTTAAATATGAAATGTTTGGGGAATAAATGAAACACTACGTTGGATCAGCCTGTGGTCTGTGTTTTTTTTATGTTTTTGCTAAGAAAGATGCCAAAAGGATACAAATGCAAAAACGACAATTTTGTCTTCTCTGAACCCTCACAGTGGCAAACATCTTGCCGCGTGTACCCACTTCACCCCATCGTATATCCACGGAACTCCACTGGACTACCGGTTCTTGAGAGGAGGCTAGATGTTGATTCAGCTTTCTGTCTTCATAATTATTTGCACACGGATGAATGAAGGAAACGGAATCGACGGAATGACAGGGCAAATAGAAAGAAAAGTAAAGGCTTATCATATGGACAAGGGAGGAAAGGGAATTGATTGGAGGCTGAGAGAAGGGCATGTGAGAAAGGCATCAAAGTGTGAGAAGTACACACTGTATATGGAGAAACCATGAGAAAAAAAGCTCAACTGGTCAAAGCCGAATCATAAAAAAGCTCACACGTCATACTAAAGGGTTTGGACTTTATTCTTTAGGCAATGGGAAATCAGTCATTCAAGGAAGTGAAAAGTCAAGGCTTGCGTTTAAAAAACATCCTTCTAGCACCGTGGAAGTTGGGTCCATGGGTGTGGGGTGGAGGTGGGGAGGGTAGACAGGTGGCAGTGAGGCAAGGAGACCAATTAGAAGGAGGCTATTACAGTGTTTCAGACACGGACCTGCTTGGGGTTTGTCTTTTTTTTTTTTTTTAATTTTTTTTTTCAACGTTTATTAATTTTTGGGACAGAGAGAGACAGAGCATGAACGGGCGAGGGGCAGAGAGAGAGGGAGACACAGAATCGGAAACAGGCTCCAGGCTCTGAGCCATCAGCCCAGAGCCCGACGCGGGGCTCGAACTCACGGACCGCGAGATCGTGACCTGGCTGAAGTCGGACGCTTAACCGACTGCGCCACCCAGGCGCCCCTTGGGGTTTGTCTTAAAGCCAAAGCAATGGGAATGAAGCAAAAGAGAGGGATCTGATAAATATCTGGAAGCTGTAAGCAATAGGAGCTGGTAATTATACACAGGCAGTGAAAGAGAGAGAGCCTAGTTCAGCTCTTAGATGTTTGAATGGCAGTGCCATCCACGACAGCAGGGCTTTAAGAAAGATCATGAATCCTGTTTGGGGATCTGAGAGGTGGGAAAATAATGGGGCTCGCAAAGCAAATAGAAGAACTTTGGTTCAAGAGATAGCTGTAGAACCAAGAGAGAGTTGTTTATAATACTGTACTTTCACTGTGCTTTATCTTTTCATAGCCAAGGCCATCATTCTTTCCTTCTAGTCATTTCTTCAGGCTTTCAGAATCACTTGATATTCAAACTGTATGTGGAAGAGCCCCAACAAAATCCTCTATTTTCCCTTATGTCTCCCTTTACTGATCATACAGAGCCTGTCCTATCCTCACTACCCCAAGGATAAAATTTAGGAAGAGACCTCTAGGCCAGTAGGTCATACTAACAAGAAATTATTTTTCAACATATAATAAGAATATCTTGGAATTCCAGAACCCTCAAAGAATAACACCTCAAATTGTTAATGAGCCTTTTTGGTGAGTAGCAGTATAAAACTTTATAAAATTCAATCTGTAAATTCCTAAATACTAGTCATAATCCCTGATGATAATATTTTCTTAAGCAAAAGATGTCATGTTCCTTTAAAGAAATGAATCCCTACCTTCCTACAGCGGTACACTATCCTTCAAACCAAATAGAGTTATTTTTCAGGACTATAGGATTGGGTAGCAAAGGTAGTTGGTGTTTAAAAGTTAAAAAAGGAAGGAAAGACCAAAGAAAGACCAAAAAAAGTTTTTATTTCACTGAATATTGAACTGAATCTCCATTCAAAAGCAAAAGTGCCTGCTTTAAAAAGTGAAGTAAGTATGATAAACTTAGAACCAACATAAAACAGCTCACTGTCTCAAATAATTTACCTTATCTTATTAAGGATAAATTTACATCCACGGGGGTCATAAGTAAATTTTTTACATCAGTAAAAATTTGGGGACATCTCACCCCATTCTTCCCCTTACCAGCACAAACTTGAGAAAAGACCTCTGTTCAAAGTTCAAATGTGTTTCTAATGAAAAAGAGCTCTTTTCTTTACAAGGTACCTTCCTGTAGTGCTCTATGCCAGTTGTAACCTTGCTGAAGTCAGCATGCTGCATGCTAACTCTTTCTCCACTGTGGAAGAATAATTTTTAAATGCACTCATTTCAGTCATAATACTTGGCGTCTTCAAATGGTCAGGATCACTTACAAATTTCAAAACCCAAGGGGCTCAAATGGCTAACAGACAGATACAAGAGAACCATTTATTTTTGCCAGTGATGTGAAACCACCTCTGGGGCCATAAACATCATCTCAAAGAGTACCAACTTGATGCATAACATCTCTTAAAGCAGAAAGTGAAAAGCCTTAAACAACAGGAGAATCACTAAATTTCAGACAACACATACTTACACTGGAATGTATCTCCAAATCCTGGAACTGATACCCATATTATCTATGACACATAGGCCCGAATTTAAGCATTTAAATTCTCAACCCAGAGATCTTCTTACATGGACAACAAACAAATTCACAGCTGCCAAGTTTTATGATTCAGTCAGGAGACAATTTGTTGAAATTTCTTCCATGATCTCAATGTCTTCAGACTTTAGAAAGTGAATGGCTGGAAGCTGGAGAAATAAGAAGTGGTAGAATAACTAAAATATTAAATACTAAAATTCTACTTTTTAAGAACCAGGACAGTAGCATGAATTCTTTGTAGTCTAATTCTGAGATGTGCAGGTAAAAATTATTGGCTTTTATTTTGTTTTGGTCCTGAGTAGTTATAGATGTCCGCGGGATAGTGACTGTGCCGTGTTTCAATAGACTGTCATATGGTATTTTTTACTTGTTCTTCATGGTGAACATTTTTTTATCACAAATGTTGCTGATCACTCCTATGATGAAGGAAGAAATCCTGTATTTCAGAGGCTCACTAGGAAAACGGTCCCATAAATAGTTAGCATCTTCTCTATTACAGGCACTGTACTGGGAGTTTTCACTTTACTTACTTGAAATGACTCAATTTATGTCAATTCCAAATATGAGTAGTATATTAGTTTTCTACTGCTATGTAACAAATTAAACAAATTACTGCAAATTCGCAGCTTAAAACACCGGGCATTTATGGCTTCACTGTTCTGTAGGTCAGAAGTTTGGTCATGGTGTGACTGAATTTTCTGCTCGGAGTCTTAAATAGCTAAAATTAAGGTGTCAGCCAGACTGCATTCTCATCTGGACCTTTTCCAAGCATAATTCAGTTCCTGTGACTATAGAAATGAGGCTTGCATTCTCTCGCTGGCTGTCAACAAGGCATTACTCCCAGCTCATGGAGACCTCCTGCATTTTTACCATATGGCGCCCTCCATCTTCAAAGCCAGGAGTGGAGAATCTCCCTTGTGTCGAATACTCCTCACACTTCAGATCTCTCAAGGAAGGTCCCAGTCCCTTCTACAGACTCACCTGATTAGGTTAGGATATCTAGGATCATCTCCCTATTTTAAAGTCAACTCATTTGAGATCTTAATTACATCTGCAACATCCCTTCACAGCAACACTTAGATTAATGTTTGACTGAATAATTGGGATAAGAGATGTATACACCAGCAGATGGGGCATCTTGGGGACAATCTTAGAATCCTGCTTATCACTCTCACAAGTCTGTAACCAAAGCGTCATCTAGGCTGTATTCTCATCTGGAGATTTGACCGGGAAAGAATGTACTTCCAAGCTGATTGAGGTTGTTAGAATTCCTTTCCTTTTGGTTGGCTGTATGTCTGAGGACCTTGGATTTTTGATGGGTGTTGGCTGGGTGCCACTCACCAGTGTTAGAGGCTACCCATTGGTCCCTATCATAGGCCTTCTCCATAGACAATTTACAACATGGCTGTTTGCTTCTTGAAGGCCAGTAGGAGAACACCTTTCTCTGGTCTGCTAAAACAGTCTTCTATCACGTGATCTAATCATGGGAGTGACATTACCTTTCTCATATTCTTTTGGATTAGGAACAAGTTACATACTTGTAACTTGTAAAACTTGTGATAAAACAAGTGATAAAACTTGTAAGTTTTATCCCATACTGAAGAGAAGGGAATTATGAAAGGGTATGACTCACGGAGGGTCACATTATGGTATGTCTGCCAGAAAAGTCTACACTCAGAGCGACTGTGGAAGAAGTTCAAATAAAAGGGGTTTTCAGTTTTTTCAGTTCAGTGAACAGGGCCTGGGAGTCGGGGGGCAACTTTATGTATACTGAGTATATAGTAGTTGCACTAGACTGTCAATCCAAATGGATAAAAAGATGTCCTAACTTCAGACTCCAGATCTTATTTGAAATTGTGTGGGTCTGAATCCCAGCTCTGTCATGGGTTAACTTTACCTTTCTGTGTCTCAGTTTCCTTCTCTGAAAAAATGAAGATGATAGTATCCCCCTTAAGGGTCATTATGAGGATGAAGAAGACACCCTTTAAAATGGAAACTGGTTGGGGCACCTGGGTGGCTCAGTCGGTTAAGCGTCCGACTTCAACTCAGGTCACAATCTCGAGGTCCGTGAGTTTGAGCCCTGCATCGGGCTCTGGGCTGATGGCTCAGAGCCTGGAGCCTGTTTCCGATTCTGTGTCTCCCTCTCTCTCTGCCCCTCCCCCGTTCATGCTCTGTCTCTCTCTGTCTCAAAAATGAATAAACGTTAAAAAAAATAAAATGGAAACTGGTGTATGGTAAGTAAGCATTAGACATTATTTTATATTCCTTATTTCTGTCTTGGTAAGCTATAGTGCATCTGTCATTCATGAATTTATCCAAATCCAAATTCTTAATCTCATGTATTTTTTGTGATATGAAGATTGTGGTATACTCTGTCCAGTCTCCTCAACTTGAAGAACTCCTCCTTACTTCTTTTCATGGATCTGATGAGATAGTCCACATTTACTCTCTGTTCACATATTATGGTGCTGATTATATGTTAGGAAGCATTTTTCATTTCCAAACTATTAATAAGTCTCTTGAGGAAAGGGAATCTTAATGTAAATTTAATTTAACATTTTTCAATTATACCTATTGTGTTCTTTAGTTGACGTTGGGTGGTAGATTATAGGTGAAGGCTGATAAAAATCTGGTGAGCATTGGTAGTTAAAAAATTATATATATATATATGTGTGTGTGTGTATATATGTATATATATATACATATATATATGTGTGTATACACACACACACACACACATATATATATATATATATATATATATATATATATATATATATAGTGGTGGGTGTCAAGCTGTGTGTGGGGATCTCATTGATCACATAGCCAAACATCCCGGGAATTTACACAGTCTGTATGTTGGGGGGCAGGCGGGGAAGCTGACTCAAATTTACTGAATTCAACTGAGTTGTACCAGTTCTGTGCTCAGCTCTACACCAAACTCTATACAGGAACAAAAATGAGATAAGCCTCATTTCCTATTCTGGGGCTTATAGTGTTGCTAAGGAAACAAAGCTCATACATATTAGACAGACATAATGTAAGATTGCATGGGATTACATTGAAATTGGACAAATGAGTTATGGGTATGAGTGATATAGGATCTCAAGGGAGGGAGGATGGATCAGGGAGGGCTTCCTACAGAGGCTTGAGATTGGTTTGGATTACAGGTAGAATTTAGATTATCGAGTTGAGAGGTTATCATTGCTCTCATTTTGTCACAGCCGACTTTAGGGTAACAGGGATCAAAACATCCATTTGAATCATAGAAAACAAAATGCCAGAATATGAAGGGACTTGATCAATGTTATCCTTAAAAGTGTTAACATAGAATCCTGTTGTCTAGTTTTTGTTTGTTTGTTTGTTTGTTTTAAGCAGAAAACCCTACCATTAATTTTTTTCAATATTATTTCACAACTTTAAAAAATTTGAGTAGCCTTACCTGTAATTGCAAATAAATATCAGGGACAACAAAGCAGGGTATTGATTTCTCATATAATTAAAAGATGTCACAAAGTATAAAATGCTTCATCTTATCTTACATTTATGTAAGTTGGGAAAATACTTTTGGGTCCACACTTTCTTTAGATTCCCAGAACAAATCTTTGGGTAAAAAGCATGGTTTATATCTAGCTACATTCTATGTAGTAACCCATCTACAAAATTATATGTCACCGTATATAATGGAAAGAATGTATTTTAAGTGGCTATTTATAAGTTGCATTAAATCATACAGGCAATATTATTAGTTGAGAAAGCTAGTAATTGAATGTTATTATCCAATTGTTTATGACCTTACCATTTTTCATAGTCTCTCAGAAACCAATTTTCTTCAGTGAGCTCTTGGAGTGAGTAGAAGGATAGTTAGAAATTCTTATAAAATGAAGTCTACTTCTTCCAGCTATAAATTCTTTGTCTAGTAAATACAAGTTCATCTCATGTTCGTAAAGCAGGGCACTGCACTTCTTTTCAACTAGTTCAGTACATCTTGAATGTGTTTCCTTTTTAACAGAAAAAAGAATTGTGCTCATAAATTCTCCTGAACTCCTGAAAGTCATAGTGAGCACTGCCTACAGAGAATCCATTCCAGTAGAGAGCCCTGGGATCAATATTGATAGTGGCATTGAATAAATGGGTTAGCTCTTCCCTTTTAAACACTCAAGGCTACAAGTAATGCAATTTCAAGGAAAGAGATGAGGAAAAATAGGTGTGGGGGTGGGGAATCGAGACTTATGTCTTACTGCACCAGAAAATAAACAAATTGTCATTTGAAACCTCTATTTTCAAGTCAAACAAGAGAGGGGGGTGGGGCCTCCCACATTCACTTTAAAATAGCTAGAACTTGAGGATTGCCTTCATTTTGTTTATTTGTTTGTTTGTTTGTTTGTTTTAGGGCAGGCTGTTTGCTATCCAAGGACAGTTGGCTAATGGAGCAAGTGGGGTTCAATTCAGTTCTCACCTGTCTTGCCAATCTACGTGCCCACATGAGAATATATCTGCTTGGAAGAAGGTGACATCCTTCCAGTAGGTGGCCCTACTAAAGGCTACCCTATTGGTACTGAAAGCAAATGTATTAATTGTTAATTAATTGGAGAATCTTGAACCACTGTGATAAATGTCTTCACTCTGCTTATTCTAGTTAGAAGTGTGTGCCTTTTTTTCTCTACGTGAAGACCATGTGAAAAAGAAGACCATTTTCAACTTAGAAAGACAACTCTCAACTCTCTTGAACAGAGAAGAGAACATATTCCAGCTTCATAAAAGCCTATTGTTTGTTAATTCTACCTTTCTGTCGTGACATTTAAAAGAAAATATTTAGCTCCACGATAAATGATAATGTCAACAGTCCCTGACATGAATTCTTATCACTTGCAAAACAGTTCTATGGTGTGACTCCCAAACACAGGTTGTAATTTTATAGTTGACATTTTACCTCAAACTGAGAAAGCTCTCCTTTGTCTTCTCTGCCTTTCAAAATTCCCCTTTCCCCATGTTTCAAAGCTCAGGACAAGATCGACCTTTTCCAAGAACCATTTCATTTTTTTCTCTTCTGTGCTAGAATAGTCTTCTATCCTGTCTGCTCATTTCCATAGCACTCAATTGGGTTGACATAGTGGCAGAGTCCAGGCCTTGGACTATGTAGCAGAAGGCCTCACAACTCTGGAGCAAAGTGGCTTGGGTGTGGGGGAGGCAGAGCAACAGCCTCAGTGGGAAGAGATCTGGAGAAGAGGCAGAGGTGGTGGCACTGCTGGCACAGGGCAATACCATGGAGTTGAGAGAAGAGGCGCTCATCATACAGAACAGCACCACCTCCGTCTTTACCCTCCCAGCAGAGCCTACTGCCATTAGCATACCCATGGGCCAATAGGGAGAGCTCTTGATCCCTCTGATACCGCCAGGGAAAAGAAAGGAAATCTGGGAGGACAGCTTTCATCCAGTGAGTACTCATCCAGAGACCGTGTAGAGTATCTACTATTTGATAATTCTGTTATTCCATACCCTGACTGTCCTGCCTCGGGCTAGTGAATGGGCAAACAGCATGCACAACCACCAACATGCCCAAATTGACTTTGTGCAACTCTGCTACTTCCTGATGCTATTTCCTGCCTTATTTTACTGTGTATTTACTTCTTTCCCCATCTTCTTACTGCCTTTTTTCTAGCATATTATTTCTTTTCCCTGATATTAGGGTTAGTCTTTGAGTATGAGGATAATGAGGTCAAGTAGTCCTTGTGAGTAGAGGAGTAAGTATGTGGCTGGGAACCTAATAGACCAAAGCACACCAAATTAACCTCTCCACTCTTTCTGAAATAGGCCCTTGGGTCTTTTCTGGTGTCTTTGCTCATACTAGTCCGTCTCCCTTAATCAATTTGCTTACTCTCTTGACCTATTAAAGTCAAACCCATCCTTTAATATTTAGGTCAAATGCTAACTTCTAAAGTATTTCCTAAAGTATGGTTTTTTATTTTCTCTTGGAATACATCTTAGAGATTTCGAGGCACCTTGGGGGCAGAATGAAGCATGGAAGGCCTAATGTGTGAGGGTCAGGATGCCAATGTTCCTGGATAGCAAGTAGGGGTTTAGAGGTTGGAGAGATACGTAAACCACCTTCAGCATGTTTAAGCTAAGAACGCGGAGCAAGTGGGAAAGCCAGTCAGGATCCAAAAACTGTCGCCAAAATTTTGGATATGATTAGAGCATTGAGGCCAATGTGAAGAACCAGTGCATGGTGTGGGTGTAAACATGGAACAAAGCATGTTGGTTAATTTTTTAAAGTTCGCATCTAGCTCTAGATGAATCTTTCTTACTTCCCAGAGAGTTAGTGCTTGTGAGGTAGTTCCAGAATTTTCAGCCCTTAGTTTGTACTTCTCTTGTAATACTTACCATCCTACAGTTTGAAACGCCCAGCCTCCTTTATAGCCTGTAAGGTTCTATTTTTTTTTTTTAAATATTGTTACCTTTTTAGTGTTTATTTATTTTTTTTATTTCTTTTTAAAAATTTTTTTTTCAACATTTATTTTATTTTTGCGACAGAGAGAGACAGAGCATGAACAGGGGAGGGGCAGAGAGAGAGGGAGACACAGAATCGGAAACAGGCTCCAGGCTCTGAGCCATCAGCCCAGAGCCCGACGCGGGGCTCGAACTCCTGGACCGCGAGATCGTGACCTGGCTGAAGTCGGACGCTTAACCGACTGCGCCACCCAGGCGCCCCTTTAGTGTTTATTTTTGAGAGCAGAGGAGGGGCAGAGAGAGAGGGAGATAGAATCCAAAGAGGCTCTGCACTTTCAGTACAAAGCCCAATTTGGGCTTGAATTACAAACTGTGAGTTGTTCAACCAGTTGGATGCGCCACCCAGGTGCCCACGACGCTCTCTGCCACCGCCTCCGTAAGCTTCTTGAAGGTAGACGCTGTGGTTTACTCTTACTCATCTCACCTGCGTTGTCCACTATAGTGCCTTTTACACAGGGATGTCAACAAATTACTTTCTAATTGTAGTTTTCAAGCCGAATTGAATTAGGGGACTCTATTAAGAAGTTAATCATACAAATCTGTTGAGATTACACACTTCTGGGATATCCAGTGGGAAATATCCAGCAATCAGTTGGAGTCTGAAGACCCAATGTTCAGAGAGAATAGATGGATGAATAGATATATTTGGGTGATTTCCATATATAAGTGAAAGCCAAAGAAGTATGTGTAGAGATTTAAAAAAAAAAAAAAAAAAAAAGCTCTAAGTTGAGGATTGGATACAAATTCATTTATTCAATCAATATTTATTAATTATTTAGATGTTCCAAACAGTTAGCTATGCATGATTATACAAATATAATAATAAGAAATCATCTCTCTAATCAAAGATCTCAGTCCTCCAGTGGTGGTGACAGATTAGTAAGGAGATAGTCATAGTATAATATTAAGCAGAGAAATAGTCAAGAAAGTGGATGTGACCAGCAATGGCAAGAAACGCTTTAAAAAATGAAGACAAAAGGAAGACAATTTTATTTGCCTGTAATGAGATCACTGATCATCTTTGAAAATTCTGTTTCAGAGCAGACATGAGGCAAATCTACATAATGTTTGTCATACTGGTTATATGATGACATGGAAAATACATATTCATTTTGTAAAGTCTTGCATTATTATTTGGTGCAACACCTCCTGGGAAAATTCACATATCTCCATGTTTCGTTTTCTTCCAATTTCTTCCTTTTCAGCCAAGTGTGATGCTCTGAATAATCTAAATGTTCCCTTTGACATTCATTCATCCTAAAGATGGGATCTTAATGGTCATGTTGGTCCAAATCCTAGGGCTCCAGGATCTTATATGAGTGAATTGTTTACAGCAAGAGCAGTGGCAAAAAAAGTGTAGTGAGCTTATCTACAAAGTCCAATTTTATTCTCTCTTTATAATAAAGTACTTTTCATCTTCAATATGCTCAGAAATCTAGAGAAGATTATTCAGTAAGATCATGTCAAGGCAGTCACCAAATTTAAAGATTTGGATTAAATATTGATGATCCGTTTTCCTCACTGAAGTTTTGTTCCAGTGTTATGGGTGCCACTGCCGGTGGCTTACAGTTTCACATTATTTGAAATTAAAAGGAAGTTTTTTTTCAGCTGAAACAAATTCTACAACGACTCACCAGGAAAAAAAGAACTGCCTTTCCCATAAATTACCAAGTATTTAAAAAGGTGTGGAACCCACATGCAAAAAGATTGCAACATATTGAGGAAAGTACAATGAACTAGTTATAGAGACTTAACACTGGCCATGTGTTACAAAAAGATTATGCATCAGCGTGGATGTGAAAGTACATAACACAGAGACGGGTACACAGCGCATGCCCTGCTACTGTTACTTCAAGTCTAAGCCGTTTTATGCTCTTGTATATAAGTGAATAAAAGATTCAGTTTAAAGGTGTCGTTAATCAATGGTTATTCATTTTATTGACAAATCAATTACAGGCACAAGTGAGAGGATTATCCCTGAGGCCTTAATGGAAATAAACTCAGAGAATCTGAGACCAAATGGCTTCCTTGGGTGAAAGGGAAAATTATGTTGTTTATTTTTCCAAAACATCTTGATCTGGATTCTGGTCAGGGTACACTGAAAAATTAATGGTGGGAAGTCTGTTTTGCATTCCTTTACTATATATCTATATATATATATCTATATCTATATCTATATATATATATATATATATATATATATCTACACACACATATCTTCTTATACATATATATGCACATTTTCTTTATCCATTCATCTATCAGTGAACAGATGGTCTGCTTCCATAGTTTGGCTATTATAAATAATGCATCAGTGGCGCCTGGGTGGCTCAGTCGGTTGAGCGTCTGACTTCGGCTCAGGTCATGATCTCACAGTCTGTGAGTTCGAGCCCTGCGTCGGGCTCCGTGCTGACAGCTCAGAGCCTGGGACCTGTTTTGGATTCTGGGTCTCCCCCTCTCTCTGACCCTCCCCTGTTCATTCTCTGTCTCTCTCTGTCTCAAAAATAAATAAAAACGTTAAAAAAAATTTTTAAATGCCTCAATAAACATAGGGGTGCATATATCCCTTCAAATTAGTGTTTTTGTATTCTTTGGGAAAATACCCAGAAGTGCATTAACTGGATCTTAGGGTAGTTCTATTTTTAACTTTCTGAGGAATCTCCATACTGTCTTCCACAGTGGCTGCACCAGTACACCTTCCTCCCAACAGTGCATGAGGAGTCCTTTTTCTCCACATTCTCACCAACACTTATCTTGAGTTTTGATTTTAGCCATTCTTATAGGTGTGAAATGATATCTCATTATGATTTTGATTTGCATTTTCTTGATGATGATGAATGTTGAGCATCTTTTCATGTGTCTGTTGGCCATCTGGATGTCTTCTTTTGAGAGATGTCTGCTCATGTCTTCTGCCCATTTTTTAATTGGGTTGTTTGGTTTTTGGGTGTTGAATTTTATAAGTTCTTTATACATTTTGCATGACTTTTTTTCTTTTTGAGAGAGAGAGAAAGAGAGAGAACACGAGTGGAATGAAGGAGGGGCAGAGGGAGAGGGAGAGAGATAATCTTAAGCAGGCTCCACACCCAGGCTCCATCTCCTGACCCTGGGATCATGACCTGAGCTGAAATCAAGAGTCAGATGCTTAACTGACTGAGCCACCCAGGTGCCCCAATTCTTCATTTATTTTGGATACTTACACTTTATTGGATATGTCATTTGCAAATGTCTTCTCCCATTCAGTAGGTTGTCTTTTAATTTTGTTGGTTGTTTCTTTTGCTTTGCAGAATCTTTTTATTTTGATGTAGTCCCAATAGTTTATTTTTGCTTTTATTTCCCTTGCCTCTGGCGACATATCTAGAAAGATGTTGCTACAGCCAATGTCAGATAAATTACTGCCTGTCCTCTCTTCCAGAATTTTTATGATTTCAGGTATCACATTGAGGTCCTTAATCTATTTTGAGTTTATTTTTGTGTATAGTGTAAGAAAGTGGTCCAGTTTCATTTTTTCAGATGTAGCTGTCCAGTTTTCCCAACACGATTTGTTAAAGAGACTTTTTTCCCCATTGCATATTCTTGCCTCCTTTATTGAAGATTAATTGACCATATAATTGTGGGTTTGTTTCTGAGCTTTCTATTCATTTCCATTGTTCTATGTGTCTATTTTTGTGCAAGTACCATATTGTTTTGATTACTACAGCTTTGTAATATAACTTGAAGTCTGAAATTGTGATACCTCCAGTTTTGTTTTTCTTCTTCAAGATTGCTTTGGCTATTTTGGGTCTTTTGTGGTTCCGTACAAATTTTAGAATTGTTTGTTCTCTTCTGTGAAAAATGCTGTTGGTTATTTTTACAGGGATTGCATTAAATCTCTAGACAGCTTTGGGTAGTATAGACATTTTAACAATGTTCTTTCTTCCAATCCACGAGCATGGAATGTCTTTCTATTTCTTTGTGTCACTTTCAATTTCTTTTATCAAAGTTTTATAACTGTCAGAATATAGGTCTTTTGCCTCCTTGCTAAGTTTATTCCTAGGTATTTTATTATTTTTGGTGCAATTGTAAATAGAATTGTTTTCTTAATTTCTCTTTCTGCTGATTTGTTATTAGCATATAGAAATTATTAGCAGCATTTCTCTTTTTTTATTTTTTATTTAAAAAAATTTTAACATTTATTTATTATTAAGAGACAGAGAGACACAGAGCATGATCAGGGGAAGGGCCGAGAGATGGAGAGACACAGAATCTGAAGCAGGCTCCAGGCTCTGAGCTGTGCGCACAGAGCCCGACGTGGAGCTCGAACTCACAAACCGCGAGATCATAACCTGAGCTGAAGTCGGATGCTTAACCGACTGAGCAACCCAACGCCCCTAGCAGCATTTCCTAATGGAAGTCCCACTAACTCCATTTTATTTGAATTTGAGCATTAAATGCTTAGCATTATCTTTTAAACAGTCATAAATAATATGCCATGTGATTTCACAAGCATATATTGAGTAATTTAGTGCTCATTAATGAGGTTAATAGGGAAACAAACCAAATTAAAATCTTTACTAAGGGACTCATTTAACACATGGAATGACCCCTCTTTGCTGGATATTATTCTCAGTGCTAGGAATAGAACTATGAGCAACCGTGAAGGGTCTGGAATTTTATTCTACTTTCAAGATAGTAAGCTAGCTTTTCTCTGTGTTATGATACTGGCAGAAGACAAGAGACTCTTGAGTCAGACACAGGACTTCATTACTCATGGTATAGCCAGCAGCATGAGCCCCCCATGTTTGCTTCTGTCAACTTCTCTCTACCCCCAAATGCCACAGGATGACACCGGGGGAAATACGTGGGTACGTACACACCCATTGGATTGCATTATAGGGGAAGAACATTGTGCTTGGAGTATTTATCAATTTCATAATGAATGGTAACAAGCCTGTTATTTGCCTGAGAGAAGATGTTACTTCTTCCCTCCAAAGTTGCTTGCTACAAACGTAACCCTGAAAAATGGCCCAGTCCCCAGACAGAGGACCTTGTATTTTTGTCATATCTAGGAAGACTGTGCAGGGACTCTTAGGGTCCATTAGTAGATTGCCTCTCCCAACAAAAGTCCTAGATCTTTGCCCTTACGGAGCTTACATTCTGATGTTAGGGTTCTTACTGGTTTAAGGGATTCCATCCTATACTGTTTCACTCCTTCTGAACTACTGTCAACATTTCCTTGAAACTTGCACTCATCTCTTCCTCATTGTTAGTTTTTACACTCCCTGTCACTCCATTTTCTGTTGTTATTTACATCTTAAGTCCCATGCATTTGTCAGATTTTGCCTATATCCCAGGCACCACACTGCTGTCATAAAGACTGGGCTGAGTTCCTCAAGAGATTCCCAGACAAGTTCTCAAAGCCTCACTACTCATTCAAAGTATCTCTCTTGCCTAAAGCAATTGTCCCATTTAGGCCTGAAGACTCAGGTCATTCAGAGTTTTGCCCAGGCCATTATTTAACCTGGGTCACCCTGAGCTGGGCCTCACGACGGTGGGCCTCTGTATCTGGAATGTCCAGCTAGCTGTTATATATTTGTGGTAGGAGAGGGATGTCTGTTCTCTGTCCTTTTATTTCTTTCTATCCTCAGTTCGGATTCTTCATATCATGATTGTGCACTGAAATTTTGTTTTGAGTAATGACCATTAATAGAAAGAGAAGGGTTTGTTTGTCTTATCATGACCCTCCTCGGAAGACTCTAAGCCTACTTTCATAAAGAACTGTCAAGAACCATAAATGCATCTTTACTCTCCCAAGATGGAGCCAGGGTTATGGGCTGGCAGCAACAGTGCTGAGGAATACAAAAGAAATGTGGGTTCTTAGAAGAAAGGGGGACTTGACAACGCCCATAGAAGGTTTATTCCATATCCTCAAATAAGATGATGGGATATAAAAGTAAAGGAATATTTTGCACTGTCTTGTAAAATCCAGTTATGTTTATTCTGGCAAAGCACTTCATCCAAATGTTCTTCCAAATAGCTTTGGGCCCAGCAGTCAGATAACCTATCTGTGGGCTGTGTGGGCAGGCCCAAGTTGTATGTTTATTTTTTTTTTCAATATATGAAATTTATTGTCAAATTGGTTTCCATATAACACCCAGTGCTCATCCCAAAAGGTGCCCTCCTCACCAAGTTGTATGTTTAAATCAGTAACAGTTAATGTATGTGTATGACTATGTATGTGAATGAGACTGTAAATGACTCATCATTTAAAGGTGGCTGTGTATTGTATCTATGTATACGCACACATGTATGACTGAACTAACTAGCTCAGAGTGTGTTAGGTCCAAGATATTATCATGGTTTTGGGAAGCTACAGTGGTTGTAGTATGTCATATAGAAACACATGTTCTGGGGGCACCCAGGTGGCTCAGTTGGTTAAGCATCAGACTTTTGATTTTGGCTCAGGTCATGATCTCGTGGTTTTGTGAATTCTGACTCTGCAGATCCTGCTTGAGATTCATTCTCTCTCTCTCTCTCTCTCTCTCTCTGCCCCTCCTCAGCTTGCACTCTCTCTGTCTCTCTCAAAAAAAAAAAAAAAAACAAACCTAAAAAAAAATACTTGTTCTGTGTGAGAAAGAAAAAAATGTTGTATAAGCAAGGGAATTTGTATGAAAAAGCTACAGAATGTTTAAAAGAGAGTTAAAATCTGTGACTAAATGACAGAAGGAAATGACATTTCAAATACAATGTCCTTGTCAAGATATATTAGAGAATATTGATGTCGTTAACAAGCATTTGGATGCCACTTACAGCTGGTACAAAACGTATGTGGAAATGAATTTCAGTGTGAGAAAAAAAAGAGAACAGACTAGAGAGAGAGAACACCAATACAAAAAAATAAAATGTTTAGCCATATGTAATGATTTTAAGTATCACGTTAGATTCTCAGTGATGCATCTGTGCTGACATGGTGTCCAGGGTTTCCAAGCAAGTGCTCTATTCACTTTGGATTAAAGTCATTATTCCAGATTTGAGCCAAGAGCTTACCTCTGTCACGGCAGCTGAGCTGTTAGCACAGTGGAGTACAGGAGTGTAAGCTGATCAGGCAGAAGTCCTTCTGGTTTCAGAATAAAACGGAAAAGTTAGGGAGCCCCGATGAAGTTGAATTGCAAATATTGGCTTAATAGATGGTTTCAACACAGAATTTCAAGCAAAGAAACTAAGTTAACTAAATTAAGGAAATTAAAAATGTTTCACAAAGTTGTAGAATGGGAATACATTTTTTTTTAATATTAGCTTTCACAGATGCTTAATTTCTTAAGAAATTGACCTTCTTTTTGGAAAAGGAGCCACCTCTTGGATTCATTCACGCCACTGCCTTGCCCACTGGCTATAACTGACTGCTCCAGGATATGGCCATGACGATAGCTTGCAATGAAGTAGACTTTGGACCACTGGTAGGAAGAACTCCCTCCCCGAAACTGGAGAAACTCAAGAGGGATCAGAGAACTATGAGTCATGTTTGGCACATACCAAAAAGTGCTGCTAAAAAAAGGTGGGCTTTGGAGTCCAAGAAATGAAGATTAAGTGAGAGTCCATATAGTCCAGCACCAGGGATTATTTGAATAACATACATGGAGCTCAAGTAAGCTTTTGATATATACTTGATTGATGAACTCATTGATTAAATCTTCTCTAAGTATTTCCTATCCCTCGTGAATTGTGAAGACTAAAACTGGATTTGGTGTGTTGATGTCATTGTCATATTTGTATTCCAACATTGAGCAAACAAGCAAGTAACTTTTGTTGGTAAAACATAAAACCTTTCCTAGGTGGTGAGAATAAAAAGAAATATCAGAAATGACCTTGTTATTAAGGGCTTATACCTTGGGAGACAAGACATAGCCATAAAAGGAGAAATAATAATGCAAGATAGCCCCAGATTAGTTCTGAACATATTTGTTTCCTCACTCTCCAGAAACTTCAGAGGCAAAGTTTACCCCTTGGGACTTAGTTTCTCTTTTCCTTTATCCCTCTTCAATCATCCTTTTACCATCATCCTCAACACTAAGAAGCTGGAAGTTTTAGATCATTTATAATTTCTCAATATCACTTAATTTGAGAAAGACAGCAAAGTCAGTAGTTGAGGAGGAAGAGCAAATGCGGCAGTAACCGTGGGTGGTAGTTGCTGGGCTTCTTACACAAGGAGTGAGGCTCAGATAACCAGATACATGTGGAATGGATATCACAGGATGGGGGAAGAGCTTGAGCAGCCCATGTTTGAGGAATGAATGAGCAGACATGTTTTGCTGAAATAGGTGGGGTAAGGTACTCTGGGAAAGAAAAGAAAATGTTGGAAAGATATGGGGCAGTAGAAAGATTGCGAAAGATCTTTAATAGAGACTTATTTAACCTGCAAGCAATGAAAAGTTAATGCAAGTTGCCGCATATGTGTGTTATGTATTCAAAGCAGGTAGTAGGAATTCTGAATTGATATATAGAATGGATTAAAGATGGGAGGAGCTAAGAGGTGGACTGACTATACAGTGGCCTTAATAAGAGCTAGAAATGAATGAAATAATCATCTTATTCAACTTCCTCCTTTTCTGATAATGTGAGTGAATGTGTGTGTGTGTGTTAGGGTGGAGGATGAGAAAGTTTGGCATAGAGGTTTTCTCAGACAGCAGAAACAGACTGGAACTCAGGTATCCTCACTCACAATTACGGACTATTTATGATTAGGAATCTATTGCAATATGTGGAGCTAACAAATGAACGCCCAAAATGCCATTTGAAATGGAGATGAAACAGACATTTGAGAGGAAGTATAAAGTAAGAACCAGTGAAGGTGTGATTGCTGATTGGATAGTGTATTCATTTGCTACTGCTGCTCTGACAAATTAGCATAAACTTGATGGTCTAGACAACACAAATTTATTGCCTTACCATTCTGAAAGTCAGAGGTCCAAAATGGGTTCCACTGGGCCAAAATCAAGTGTTGACAGGGCTGCATTCCTTCTGGAGGCTCTATGGGAGGGTCTGTTTCCTTGTCTTTTCCAGCTTCTTGAGGTCGCCCACCTCTCTTGGCTTGTGGCTCCTTTCCATCTTCCAAGCCAGTGGCCTATCAAGTCTTTCAAAGACATGTCACTCTACCATTGACTCTTCCTTCTCCCTCATCAACACTTATAGGATCCTTGTGATTAAGGTTGGGCTCACCATACAAACAAGATAATTTCCTTGTTTTAAGGGCAGCTGATTAGCAACCTTAATTCCATTTACAACCTTAATTCTCCCTGGTGATGTAATATAACATATTCACAGGTTCCAGGGATTTGGACATGGACATCTCTTTGGAGGCAGGGGGTATCATTATTCTGCCTACTATATATAGATTAGATGGAGGTAAAATAAATCAAGGACAACTCCAAGGTTTTGAACCTGGAAAAAATGTAAAGAAAATGATACCTATATCAGAAACAAGGCAGTTGAGGGGAAATTGATATGTGGACAAATCATCTTGAGAAACATTGAGTTGTTTTGGTTTTTTTTTTAATGTTTATTCATCCTTGGGACAGACAGAGAATGAACAGGGGAGGGGCAGAGAGAGAGGGAGACACGGAATCCGAAGCAGGCTCCAGGCTCTGAGCTGTCAGCACAGAGCCCGATGCGGGGTCAAACCCACAAACTGTGAGATCATGACCTGAGTCGAAGTCAGACGCTTAACTGACTGGGCCACCCAGGCGCCCCAGAAAAACATTGAGTTTTAATTAATGTTATATGCAAATAAAATTTCCCAACAGCCTTTATTGAGAATTTTTATCAGTATTAGAAAAATTGCTATTTGACTACTGCCAACTATTACTATGGTAAGACCTTTTCCATGTTCTTAATTTTTCTATTTGTATATTTCAGTTATTCAATCAGTTTTTGCAGTAACACCTCAATATAAAGTGTATATGGATGTTTGTGATGCACCATAAAAATTCATAGATTAATATGTCTTACTGTTCCAGAATTTAGTTATTTTGCTTTTGAAATAATTTTCCCATGCACAGTTTTATATTATATATAAAAAACTAAAAACAAGGCTCTAATGTATTTCTCATAGACCCAGTGTTTTAATGGAGTTCTATGCAAGTCCAGGTGAAAATCCTTCTCCATAGTAGATACAATATTCAAAGTCCAGAGCAGTTGGCCATGAGTCAAAACATTTCTAGATAGTTGTGTTTATCACTAACAGGTACCATTGTGAAATATTCCAAACAACATTGCAGAACCAATGCCAACATCTTAAAATTTTGAGAAATTTATTTCCCCCAATATTTTGCTTTATAAGTTTATTAGGTGATTGGTCAAAGTAATGCTGGTAGGGTACAAGAATAAGTAGTAAGACAGCAAGACTTCTATGGTATAGTAATTAAAATGGCATTGTATTAACACAAGAAAAGATAAATAGACCAAAGGTAAAGAACCAATAATCCAGAAACAGACAAAAATCAATATAGGGTGCAGAGTGTATAACAGTTCTTAAGAAGGAATAAAAGGGTTCTGAGATAAGTGGCCTTTAAAGGAAGAGAGAAAAATATCTCTCTACTTCACACAATACAAAAAATAAATTTCAGATGCTTATGATTCATATATGTCAAGTGAAATCTTAACATATTAAAAAGAAATATAGCAGAATATAGTCATGTCCCTAAAAGCACCAGCTGTAAGGAAATGGATTATTAAATTTAATGACATAAAAATTTAAAAACTGCATTGACAAAGACATTATTTAAAAACTTAAAATGCAAACCAAAATTGGGGAAGATTTTTAAAATAGATCTGACTAATAGAGAATTATAATCCAGAATACATGAAGAGTCCCTGCAAATCAGTAAGAATAAGATAAATAGCCCCATAAAAAATATGCAATGGATAGGGCAAAAATTTAGAAACAACATCCAAAAGGTGATAAACACAGAGATGTTCAATCACACCCAAATTCAAGAAAAAAAATTAAAATACAATAAGACATTATTTTACCACCATCACACTGGCAAAAACTTGAAATGATTGATAATACTGAGTGATGATCGGGGTGGGAGGAACTAGTCTCAAATTCTGTCGGCAAAGATGAAAATTGGTACAAATGCTTTGGAAATTAACCTTGACTTTATTTAAAGTGATCATAACCCTTAACCCAGAAAATTTCAACATCAAATATATATTTCTAGATAAACATTGATAAACATGCCCATAGAAGCATGTTCAAGGAATGTTTGTTCCAGTATTTTTTATAGTAGTAAAAGTTTGGAAATAACTTGACTTTTCATCACTAGAACAATGGATAAATTAATTGTGCTATTTTAACACAGTGGAAGACTATACAGAATTTAAGTGGATGAACTAAGTCTACATATGTACACATAGATACAGTTCTACATTTTAAACACCATGCTAAGTGTAAAAAAGCAGGCTTTGTAAGTTGTTTTATTATACATTTACATAAAACGTCCGAACTATTCAAAACAGATATTTTATTAATGGATCTATATGTAAATAGTAAAAGGATCAAATACGCGTGGGAATGATGCACACAAACTTTAGGACAGTGGTTATTTCTAGGCAAGGTGGCAAATGTGAAGATCAGGGATTTCAACTTATGTTGTAACCTTTTTTGTTTCTTAGAAAAATATTGGTGCATAAGTGGCCAAACAACATATTTTGAAATCTTGAAGATGTGTTTATGGGCCTACTACATATGTGTGTAATATGAAGGGTTTTTTCATCCTATATATTTTCTAACAGTTTTTTTTTAATGTTTTTATTTATCTTTGAGAGACAAGAGCATGGGCAGGGGAATGGCAGAGAGAGAGGGAGACAGAATCTGAAGCAGGCTCCAGGCTCCAAGCTATCGGCACAGAGCCGGACGCGGGGCTGGAGCTCAAGGACCGCGAGACCATGACCTGAGCCTGAGTCAGACGCCCAACCCACCGAGCCACCCAGGAGCCCTCTAACAGTTTTACTGAAATATAATTCAAATACCATACACATCTACCAATTGAAACTATTCAATGATTTTTTAGTATATTTAGAAAGTTATGCAATTATAACTGTTACCAATTCCAGAATATTTTCATCACTCCAAAATGAAATTGTGCACTCGTTAGCAGTCACTCCTCACTTCCTCCAAGCCCTCCATTGCCCAAGGGAAGCATGAATCTCCTACTACAACATAGATGGATGTGGCATATAGCAGTACTTCATTTCTCTTTGTGGCCAAATAATATTCCACTGTTTGAGCATATCATATTGTGTGTATTCATTCATCTGTTGGTGGAAATTTGTATTGTTTCCACTTTTTGATCACTGTGAGTAATGCTGCCATGAACATTTGTGGGCAAGTTCTTATGTGGGCATGTATTCACATGATCTAGGAATGGAATGGCTAGGTCATATGCTCACTCTATATGCAACATTCTGAGGACCTGCCAAACTGCTTTCCAGAACAACTGCATCATTGTACCTTCCTGCGAATAATGTGTGAGGGTCCTTCACATCCTTGCCAACATTTGCTGTTGTCTTTATTTTTAATTACAGCCATTCTATTGAGTGTGGACTGGAGCCTCTCTGTGTTTCTGATTTGCATTCCCCTGATGGCTAATGATATTGAATATCTTTCCGTGTGTTTATTATTTCTCTGCTTTCTTGAATGTACAAATTTTTTTTAACTCAAAAAATTTTTAACTAATCTTTGCAAATTTAATCTTGATATGGAGGCTGATGCCATCTGAAGCTTGTTAATGTTGAATTGGGTGAATATTGAAAAACAGAAGAATGCTTTAAATGTTTTTTCAAATACATATTTGGGACAGAAATGCACAGAACATAAAGCAAGAACAATGTTCAATCAGCAGTAGAGAGAAAAGCTGTTAATCGATATTAATGTAATTATATCAAAATATAAAACCTCCATTTCACAATTAGAAGAAAGGGGTATATAAGGATTCAACATGATTGATGAGTCAATATCTAGATCCATTTTTATGCAATAGAATACAAACAAAATAGAATTGGAACACAGTGAGACAGAGGCTAGTGGGTGCTCTCCCGTGATAATTTAAAATAGATCCTAAAATCTGGGACAGAAACTTCTAGTAAAACAACCTGTTTGGTAAGAATACATTAAATTGAAAAGCAAATGTTGATCTTTGTTACTGACTGTTGTAATTCAAGTTCATTTCAAAGTTTGATGAAATTTGATGATTATGTCAAGGATCAGAGCAATACATTCTTCTACTCCTTTAATAGGATAAGAGTGCCAGAAAATGACATGGTGGTGAAAGACTTATTTAAAAGAGCTGTGAGGGGCACCTGGGTGGCTCAGTGTGTTAAGCGTCCCACTCTTGGTTTTGGCTCAGGTCATCATCTCCTGGTCCGTGAGTTCCAGCCCCACATCGGGCTCTGTGCTGACAGCTCAGAGCCTGGAGCCTGCTTCAGATACTGTGTCTCCCTCTCTCTCTGCCCCTCCCCCAGTTGCTCTCTCTCTCTCTCTCTCTCTCTCTCTCTCTCTCAAAAATAAATAAAAATTTAAAAAAAGAGTTGTGAAATCATAGTTGGTATGGACCGGGAGAATTAATCATCTTTGTTTCCCGAAGTACTCTCATTCATTTCAAATACTGAAATTTATCTAAGGGGAAAGTACATCTTTATTATTGTTACTATTATTATTATTCACAGTGAGAAAAGAGTATTAGAAAGTATTCATTGTGAGGGGTGCCTGGATGGTTCAGTTGGTTAAGCGTCCGACTTCAGCTTGGGTCATGATCTCACGGTTCATGAGTTCGAGCCCTGTGTAGGGCTCTGGGATGACAGCTCAGAGCCTGGAGCCTACTTTGGATTCTGTGGCTCCCTCTCTCTCTGCCCCTCCCCCTCATGCTCTGTCTCTCTCCATCTCTCAAAAATGAATAAATGTTAAAAAAAATTAAAAATCTATATTAAAAAAAACAAAAGTGCTCATTGTGAGAAAATCTATTAGTGAGCACATAAAAAGATAGACCTCCTTCAGCAGCCATCTTGGAAGCAATAAGTAATATATCCATATTATAAACATTTGGGCATGTTCTAAGTATCATCAACTTAATTCATATAATATGTGAAAAAAGCAGTCATAACTTCCATGAATATAACTAAGGAAGGAAAAGAAAATATTGTCAACTTTTCCTTCTTAAGTCCTTTTCTGCCCTTCTCACTAATTTCAATCTTGGTCAAACTTCTTTGCAAATTAAAGGAAGAACCAGCCTCCAGCCTAAATGATTTTCAAAGAAGAAAGGGCACATGCAAATCTCCTGGGGCTAGAGCAGCGACTATACGTGACTGAGAGGATTTCTGGCCATTCGTTCACTCACCAAATATTACTGAATCCTACCTACATAGGCCAGGCATTCCAGGAGCACGTGGTTTAAAAAGGAAGCAGATAAATAAACATCCTAACAAGGCAGGGTGGTAAAGACTAAAGTATAAGTCTCTGCAGGGTTTTAAGGGAGAATAGTGTAAGCTAGGTACCTAAATTGAACTCTAGTCATGCAAGTTTTCTTAAAAAAGGCAATTCTTGAGCCCTGCCCCAAAGAATGGATTTCACAGACACAACCAGGTGAGGGGTTTGCAGAAGTGTATTACACACAGCAACAGGAGCACATGTCCACAGGCAAAAGAGAGAACAGCACATTTGGAGAAATGCTCATAATTCAGTGTATTTGAGCTTGCGGGCCTGTATGTGGTGGCAGAAGGCTGGTAGGATAGGACCTTAGCAATACGGCTGTTCGTAAATTGCCTTGTGTGTGCCATGCTAAGGAATTTGAGCTTCCTTCTGAAGACAGCAGGGAGGTACTAAAGTTCTTAAAGCTGAGCATTAATGTGATTAATGAGATTTAAAGGTCTAGACCTCAACAGCTTAGGGCTAAAAATAAGATCATAGCTACTATCAGTAATCAAGTTATGTTGACCGTAATGACAAACATTTATAAATTGTTGCCTGTGTGGCAGCTGCTATTCTTGGTACACACAGCCGTTTATTCACAGGTTTAGCCCAGCTTTCTCTAGTTGCTGTCCACAGGGAAACTCCCATCGCCCCCCTCATGAAATATCTGCCTTGCCGGGCACGGCTGCCTGCTCTTCGCTGCTTTTGCAAATCTAAGAATTAAGTACAACTTCTGTACAAATCCCTATTCTTGTCCTACCCTCTGGTCAGGCAGACGCCTTGACTAAATCTATGTGCCAGGATCAGCTCATCAATGTCCACTAAAATCATTTCATATATCTCCTTTGTTGGGAGGCAAAAATCTGCTTTCTAGTGTGAGAAATAGGAAACTTCTTCTCCTACTTCAAGCCATCACCTGCCGTCTGATTCTTTAGTTGTGCACATGGGATTTTACTTAGTGGATAGATGATTGACATGGCAAACATATATGCCCTTTAGGGAAAACACCATTCGCCAGTGTAGCAGTCATGATCTCAGACCAGGAGCACAAAATGTAATCGAATCCAACTACTATGATTAAAGGAAATTTGGTTCTGATATGATTCCTAATTTCTCCCCACTGTAGGACTAGAGAAACATGGTCAAACACGGGTAAAGAATTCTCTGTTTTGGGGCACCTGGGTGGCTCAGTCGGTTGGGCATCCCACTTGCAGCTCAGGTCATGATCTCACGGTTCATGGGTTAGAGCCCCACATTGGGCTCTGTGCTGGAGCCTGGAGCCTGCTTTGGATTCTCTGTCTCCCTCTCTCTCTGCCCTTCCCCCACTTGTGCTCATGCTCTCTCTCTCTCTGTCAAAAATAAATAAACATTAATAAAAAGTTTAAAAAAATCATTCTGTATTAGTGCAGTTAAGATATGAACTTGGCATTCAAGTCAGATTTTAAGGTGTGGCTCCATCACTATACTATGTGACTTTGATAATTTAAGTTTCTTAACCTCTCCAAGACAGAGGTTCTTCAGGCATAAATAGTAATGTCTATATACAAGATGGTTGTGAGGATAAAATGAGATATGTTAAGTTCTAGAACAGTGTCTGGCATGTAATAAGAAATAAATAGTAGATATTATTATTTTGATTTATAATTCTTTATGATTCTTCATTTCCTCCTGATTGTTTGCACATTGTTCTGTATTATCATCTTCCTAATATCAAAGTGTTTATACTACAGTAACAATTTTCAGTCCTTTCTGCCTCTACAATTGTTTGGAATATCAATTATTTTCATTTGCTTTTTTCTAATCATGTATGCTTCTACAACTTTTTTTTTTTTTTACATTTATTTATTTTTGAGAGTCAGAGAAAGACAGAGCGTGAGCAGGGGAGGGGCAGAGAGAGAAGGAGACACAGAATCTGAAGCAGGCTCCAGGCTCTGAACTGTCAGCACAGAACCTGATGCGAGGCTTGAACCCACGAACCCTGAGATCATGACCTGAGCTGAAGTCGGATGCTTAACCGACTGAGCCACCCAGGCGCCCCTAATCATGTATGCATCTAAATTCTGGCTTTGTTGCATAGAAAAGTATCTGATACCCCTTGTTAAAATCTGACAGACTGATTTTTTTGTTGTGACTAGATTTCAAAGTGTTACTTCTTCTGGATATCTGGTTTTTATGCCTTTTCTCTCTTAAAGTAGAATGTAGTTCTTACTCCCTCAACATAATTTCAGAAATTAGTAAGCATTCCACATTTAGTGCAGTTTATCTTTACATTTTCCATTCATACCACACAGCTTAACAGATTTTGTGGAGGTCCTGCAACTAGATGCTACTGTAACAAGCCATGTCCCACTCTTAAAAGAACTCATGCTTTTCTGCAGAAGATGGATATGCAAAAGGTAATTGAAATACAATCTTGTAAGTGTAATAATAGAAGTTACATGTGGTTTAGGCAAAATTGCAAACACAATGCATTTAGTAATAAACCACCTGCAACAGAGAAGGAGGGGTAAGGGAAAGCTTCAAAGGTAAGGCCATGTTTACACTACGTCTTGGCAAACAGAGTCACTCTGTATACGTATGAAGAGAGGGAAGGCATTCTGCTTAGGAGCGGTGTGTGTGTGTGTGTGTGTGTGTGTGTGTGTGTGTACGTGTGCACTCACATGAAGTGGTTGGTGCACAGAAAGGCATGGAGGCATGAAACAGCATGATGGCTCTTTCAGGAAATGGAATAGTTTGCAGCAGAGGAAGAAGATAACAGAGAAGAAGACAAGGGCTATATCATGGAGGATTTACTGTATTGGATTATAGAGACTGGACTATTTTAAGTATGGATATTTTAAGTATGATATTAAGTATGATATTTAAGTATTTAAGTATGATATATATCATATTTAAGTATGATATATATACTTAAGTATTTAAGTATGATATATTAAGTATGATATTTAAGATTGGATATTTTAAGTATGATAGTCACATGATCTTATTTGTATTTTAGGGATAGTCAGTCGGGCAGCAGTTTGTAGGATGGCTTCCAGTTTCCTTCAGAAGTAGTTTGACCTACATGGAGACCTTTGTAATGACCAAGGAAAGAAATAAGGGCCCGATATATGTTAGTACTAATGATGATGATCTGGCAAATTGAGGGTGTTTTAAGAAGGAATTAACCTAAGAACCTACTGAGCTAATGGGTGTGGGTGAAGGGGAGAAACTGAATTATTTAGGGAGAAGGATGATGATTCTGATTTGGGGCTGAGATTCCTGTAAAATGCATAGATGGAAATGTTGGCTTATCGGTGTGGAATTCAGTGGAGAAGTTTGGGCTAGACATATAAATATTGGGAGCTGTGACCAGGAAAGGTAGAATTATAATAGAAGCGGACCAGGAGCAGAACTGTGAAGATACCAACGCTCTTTGGGGAGAAAGAGGACACAAGACCATCGGAGACTGAGAAGAAGCAAGAGAGCCTGGAGTGGGGGGAGCACTATCATCAAAATGTTCAAGGAGGAAGTGGTCCTCTGACTAATAGTACTAGAAACTCTGAATAGCGTATCCTTGGAAGGAAAAACACTACCAGTGCAAATACCTACTGGCTTTTTTAGTCTCTCATTTTATTGCTTTGACTGCTCATGCCTAACCTTGCACATTGTTGTTAAACAATAACTGACAAACGATGTTAATGATGCCTGTAAAACCAGAGAACATAGAGTTTTCTCACAAATAAAAAAAAGGCATTTTCTTCAGCAGAAAAATAATAAATAGAAGAAAAACCTGTAATATTTGTCATTTACTGTATGATGAAATCTTTCAATTTCTATAAAATCCAACTATATCGTCCTCGTAAAAGTAAAAAGTTAACTGAAAACTAATTCAGTGTGCCCTATATTGAGTTAATACTATTCTCTCATTATAGAATAATACTTTAGATTTATTTATCATCAGAAATTACCTGCTATGTTCCACATAACTCTATATAGAAAAATTTCCCATTCTGGTTCACTTTCTTATAACTACATATTAAAATACAATTTTATAGGGACACCTGGGTGGCTTAGTCAGTTAGGCGACTGACTCTTGATTTGGGCTCAGGTCATGATCTCATGGTCGTGAGATTGAGCCATGCATTGGGCTCCCCACTAGGCATGGAGCCTGCTTAAGATTCTTTTCTTCCCTCTCCCTCTGCCCCTCCCCCACTCGCATGCATGTGCACGCACATGCTCTCTCTCCCTCTCAAAAAATACAATTTTAGAACACCTAACAGATTATATAATTAGAATATTGCATTTTAAGAGAAGATATATCTTACTCAATTAAGAATTGTTTAATTAAGGTAAAGAAGTATAAGCAAAGACCATTTTTTTAGTCATAATTACCAGTATTGCTTCATGGTGAAAATTTGACCAATTTTCTTAGAGAAAAGCATTGGTTGGACATTAAAGTTGGGTCCTGATTCTGTTGCTAAAATTTTTAGTAATCTTGAAAAAAATTAATTCACATAGCTAGGCTTTGGTTTTGTTGTCTAAAACACGTGATAAAAATAACTTTCCCAGTATATGTTTTAAGGGTAAAGATGATATCACAAAAAAAGACTTAGAAGAAAATTGGGGCTCTGTAAGTAGAAATTGTTGTTAATCTCAGTTCCAAATGAGCAAATGTTTCCAAATACCTCAAGAAAAATCAAGTTATGACTCTTTAATAGTGAAAACCCAAAATAGCTATCTAAAATAATACATAGCATTAGTATAATTTCTAAAATATAAAGTACACAATTTAATTTTGGATAACAGATAATATTGATGTTACCAGTTAAAGCAGAGAGACCATTTTTAATGCCAAAAATTATGGTAGTTTCTATCCTTAAACTGTGCTATATTTTCACTGTGGTTTTTATTTACAAAACTGGGTTTGGTTGTACTATATTATAAAGAATAGGGAATTTCCATAGGAATGAACCTTGAAAATAGAACCAAATTCTCCTTCTAGCCTATAGAGATTAAAGATTAA
The DNA here is from genome assembly GCF_028749965.1 of Puma concolor. Taxonomy (NCBI): domain Eukaryota; kingdom Metazoa; phylum Chordata; class Mammalia; order Carnivora; family Felidae; genus Puma; species Puma concolor. The sequence continues at coordinate 93,729,585 of NC_141673.1, forward strand.
AAAAATATTTTTTCCTTTTTTTCTTTTTTTGTCAGGGAGGAGCACTCCTCTCATCAACAGGAGGAATTTATGTTCACTTGCTTTAAGTCTGGGTAGGGTTTGTGCGGCTAATAGAATACACAGAAGTGATAATGTCACAGTTTCTGAGCCTAAGCCTTAAGATCCTTACAGTTTCAACTTCCTTGCGAAATATTAGCTTCTGGAATCCATTTGCCATGCCATGAGGAAGCCCAAGCAGTCCTATGGCGAGGCTCATGCAGAGAAGCTCATGTGTAGAGGACCCACTGCACACCCATCCAACAGCCTCAGCTGAGTTGCAGCTAAGCTAGGGACTTGCTAGCTGTGTAAATGAACCATCATGGAAGTAGATTTTGCCCTGGTCAAGTTGTCTCAGCTGATGCTGGGGTGAACAAAACATGCCTTTCCAACAAAGACCAGCCCAAATATTGCAAACTCCTGAGCAAAATAAATGATTATTTTGTTTTAAGTCACTGAGTTTTGAGTGGTTTGTTATGCAATAATAGAAGACTGGAATATAGTCTTGAAACTATCACAGTATAAATGAAGAAGGATCCTTAAATAAAATATTTATATTGAAGCTTTAAAGTTACATGACGTTAAAACAAAGTTTTTGTGTATATTATTTTAATGGTTGGAATGGTTCTTTCATTCAACACATAGACACTACACATAGAGTTACCACTTCAATGTCTGGACTAACATTGGAAAGTTGGAACTCTGGGTAAATATAAGAAGCATAGAAAATTAACACAATAAATTCAAACAGGTACTACACTGACAGATACAATATTTTCAAATATGCTAGCCATGCACTTTTCTCTGACACTATTCTAATGTCACATGGGCCAGTTTTCATCATCTAGTTGCTAGTAGGAACCCCCTCAGCAAAATTTTACGGTCACAGATTGGACCAAATGACAAAGGAATTAAATAAAACTTTACCTTACTTAATCACTATTTCCACTCATATAACACTTATTGTTTCTTGCTACTAAAATAAAACTAATGTACATTTGTGGTACAAGACTGTGGCCATGGTTGACAAATAGGAAACTATTACAATGATTCTGTTAAAAGCAGTAATGGAAATTCTATTATCAATGCAAACATATTGTGTATTTAAACTGAGGTCTTGGGAGATAGTGAGGAAGCAGTACCTGTAGGGGTTACTACATCATGGCAGCCCTGTTGTCCTTCATCATTTATTGCCTTAGGTGTGGGCAGGTGAACCAAGTCAAGCCAAAGAGACATGGGAGAGGCTAGCGGGGGCTATTTGGAAATGATTTCCTCCCTTGTAACAGAGAGACGCCTTAAGGAGAATACCTCCTTTCTTACTTCTTTTGCAACTTTTGTGTGACTGCGCAATACTGAAGAAGAATCTCTAACCATTGTGCAATCACATAATTGGCAGATGGGAAATATGGGAAGAACCTGTGCCTTTTATGATATTGAAACTCTTCCCCTAGTTTTGAACTGCCAACCTCCAGACTTTATCTTATGATTTTTTAATGTTTATTTGTTAGAGAGGGAGAGAGAGAGTGTGATTGGGGAGGGACAGAGAGAGAGGGAGAGAGAGAATCCCAAGCAGGCTCTGCACTATGAGCACAGAGCCTGACCTGGGTCTCCGTCCCAGGAACCGTGAGACCATGACCTGAGCTGAAGCCAAGAGTGGGATGCTTAACTTACTGAGCCACCCAGATACCCCCAGGCTTTACTACTGTTTAATAGTAGTACTGTTTAACTCCATATAGCCTAATTTAAGTTTACTTCTTTTGATTACAATGGGCAGTGACACGTAGGCCATAAAATCACGACCATATAATTCTAGACACTTGTAGCTTTCAACATTAGGGAGGAATAGTTACCTAATAAGCAAGTTTTCAGTCTCAAAACTGCAAGTAGTATGAAGCAATGAGATACAGGGTTTGATGAAAGATGGGTAATTGGATGTTAGTAAGGCTGAGGATAGCTGGAGAACCAGATCAAGGCACATAGACTCACAATGATGGAGGAAATGTCCATAGCAGAAGCTTTTGGGGGTTGGTTGGGATGGATAAAGCAAAAAGTTGGGGCACCAAAACTTAGGTCTTGAGGAGAAAGAAAAGAATTGAAGGTCGATTCTATTTTTAAAGTTTTCCTTAGGACCAGCCACAATAGAGAGAAATAGGAAAGAATGCAATTTGTATGGATCATGTTCCTCTTTTATGTTATTCAAAGAGCCTGTGTTTGGAGCTTAATAATTTGCAACTTTCTACCTGTATAAATTTGGATAAATTACTTCCCTCTCTCCCTGAGTTTGTTTCCTCATTTGTAAAATGGGGATAATAATACTTCCTTCACAGGACTTTGAGAAGATTACATGAAATGTGTGTGTGTGTGTGTGTGTGTGTGTGTGTGTGTGTGTGTGTATACACATACATATGTAAAATTACTTAGCAAAGTGCTCTAGACATAATGCCTCCCCCATTTCCCCTCCAGAAGTGTTAGATTTATTTAATCAATGCTACTTTATTGCTTATCAGCTGTTCTGCTTTAGGCAGTAGTCATATATAGGTGAACAAGATAAAGCCTACATCTAGGGGATGAATATAAAAAGTTTTAATTAGAAATGACTGACTAGTGTTTAAAAAGATACTGAAAACAGATTCTTGATGTTTGGAAACTTATGTAGAACATGAAATAAAGAAACATATAAAAGTTTGGTAAATATTTATAAAGGAAAATACGTACTGAATTTTATTTTATTACTTGTTTGTTTGTTTGTTTAGAGTGTGAGCAGGGGACAGGGGCAGAGGGAGAGAGAGAGAATCCCAAGCAGGCTCCACCCTTGGATTTGAGCCCAATGTGGGGCTTGAACCCACAACCCTAGCATCATTACTGGAGCCTATATCAAGAGTAGGATGCTCAACTGACTGAGCCACCCAGGTCCCCAGAGAGAAAGTGGGAGAGGAGGAGGGGGCAGAGGGAGAGAGAGAATCTCAAGCACACTCCACACTAAATTTTAATACACAATAGATTTGTTCTGTTTTATTTGGAATTTCCTTTTAAAACACTTGTATTTCTGAATTGTAGTGGACATGAGAATATGATTTCCTGGAGGACTTTGTACAGAGGGAAAGGGAAAGTTGAGTAGTTCACATAAATGAAACTAAAACATAGAGGATGTGAGTAGCTGAGTAGTTCACATAAATGAAACTAAAACATAAGGGATTTAGATCCAAACAAGGTTAGGAAAAATAGCACAGAGTGAAGTCTGTAGGTATAATGAGGCAGGAAAAAGAAGTATTGGTTGACAGTTGATCATGAAAGAATGAGATACAAATAGTCTCTTTAAATTATGCAAATACTAAACAAACAAACAACAACACTAACAAAACATAGCTGGAGGCTAACTAGAAAGAAATAGCCAGGGTAAAAACTGAAGAAGAATGAATAGTATGTAATACAAAATACTTTTCATGCATTTTAGGAGCCCATAAAGGAAGACAGATCAAATGTGTGCTGGGCATACTTATATCTTACCAGAATATCATTTACTGAAAGTTAACAAAAAGCTGCAGAAACGACAAAAGGGCATAGTCTAGCAGTAACAATTAGTTGCATTGAGAAAAATGGGAACAATTTTCTATTCAGACTATAATCCCTTCCAAGAGATTATGTGTATAAATGCCTGTATACATGTCTTAGGAAAAAAAAAATCTATAAAATGCTTTTAATCTAAGGCCATATCTAAAATATTTGGGTATTATAGAGTGGTTAAGAGGAATTATTTTTGTTTTCATTCCTGTCACAGACCCACATGTTTCTTTGTAAATCAATTTTTGAACCAGAGCAGATCAGAAAGTCTGCAGTTGTTTAGAGCTTTTAAAACATCTGGAAAGTTATTCTGGCAAGTAGAGTCAAATCCATGAGCAAAACACATGTTTTCCACTGCAGTGGGAAAACACAACTTTCTTGCATGTATTGCATATTGTCCAACTCCATTTCAGAAATAAGATTCTATCTCTTTCCTAAACTCTGCCAATAAAAGCATAGCCAAGGCCACTTAGGTGTTTGCAAGTCAGTATTTTATAATAATCTTTTTATCTTATGTTTTATAAAGCAAGAGAAATGTTATAAAAATCTAAGTTGCCTTTCTAAGCCCGTAGTTAAAAAGTTGAATTGGATTAAAACCAATTGGCAGAACCTTTAGGAGCTAAAAGTGGGGAGGGACAGTAGGTCACTAGGGAATAGCGGCAGGAGAGTGTGCTGGCCTTTTCCCCCAGAGAAAGCAAAGAGAAGCTTCCTCCCAATGACCATTAGGAAGGAGTATCGAAGCTCTAAGAGGTGGGTCTTGTCAAAAAGTCAGGAACTGTTGTGTCCCAGGAATATAGGAAATGGATCCATGCAAAAACTACGTAGGGGAAATTTTTCCTTTCACAGATGAATCTCACATTCAGATGAATTCTCACTATTGGATGGCGTAAATCACATATTCTAAGTTTTTTATTTTTTAACCTTTTAAACATGGACATAAAATTTTAATAGACAAAAAGCATCTGCATTGTATTTGCCACTTAATTGTTTTAACCTAAAAAGGCCCATATTCCTAGCCAGTGTAACATTTTCCTGGTTCAACAACCTGGTTTCTGCTTCTTTTTTTTTTTTTTAAATAAGAAGAATCAGAAATAAGGAAAAATAGAATGAAGGAACTACTTATTTTATCAAATAATGTAAAAATAATTTTTACCAAGAGTAAAATGGTGCCTGATGAAGCCGATTAAATTGGTTTAGAATCATCCACTTGAAAATGTTGCTTACTGTAGAAAAAAGGACTTGGGTTGCCCCAGATCATTGCTGACTATTCTAAAATCTTTCGTAGTTACAAAGGCACATCGTGTAAAGATAAAGAGTGCGAATCATTATTTGGATTCAGAGCTGCAAAGATTTCTGCTATATCTAGGGAAGTATTGCCTGCTGTCACAAAATGTTTTAGGTCTCTTTATAATGAGGTGCTATCACGGAACAGGCTTATAGTACTGACGGAGATTCTTTGTATGAGCTCCGTTCATCTTTGCTAGGTGCGTTTGCCTGCCAAAATAACTACTGTTGTGAACGATGGGATTTGGATTCACGTGTGTCAGGGAAAACGTGAATAGAGTCAATTATTGATACTAGACAGACACTTCTTATCTTCAACGTCTTATTAACATTACAACCTGATTCACTTATGATATCATTGCCGTTTCTGTTTATCCTCCGTCCTGTCTGAAGCTAGCTCATCAGGAACGCCTTTGCACCTGAAACACTTTAATTATCACCTTGCTCCAGGGAATTGTGAGCTAGAACGATATCATGTTTTAGAGAGGAAAATAAAGGTCTCTCTATGAAGATTATTTGCATTTGTCTAGGAGATAATGCTATTCATCCATTGTATGGAGGGCTGCCCAGAATAGAAATGAGGAAGGAGCAAAGATTTGCTAAGTGGACAGCTTTCTAATTCCTTTTGAGCCGTGTTTTCCAAGTATAGCTTTACTTTGTATGAAGTGTTGTGATTTTCCAAAAGTGGGTATATCCCAATTTTGGTAAGTGTGAAAACACATCAGAGAGCCAGAAAAGAAGTGAGTTCTATATATTTTACAGCCAGTCTCTCCCCCATCTTATAGTCCTAGTGGTGGATAATTGAAAACGGACATTGTGTGAATAGGAAAAAGAGCAACTGGATATAGAAAGGTTGTGCCAAGGTAAGAAAAAGATAGGAATATGTGTAATTGAAGGATGTGTGCCGAGAAAGGGCTTTGTGCAAATGAACATAGAAACCAAATGAAGTGCTTTTGGAATCGATTTGGAATTGGTATGTGTCCATTGCAGTTGCTCGTAGAAGGAAAAGTTTAGCCTAAGAGGGGCACCTGGGTGGCTCAGTCAGTTAAGCGGCAGACTTCGGCTCAGGTCATGATCTCACAGTTAGAGAGTTCCAGCCTCACATTGGGATCCGCACTGACCAGGGGGAGCCTGTTTGGGATTCTCCTCCCACTCTCCGCCCCTCCCCCACTTGCGTGTGCTTTCTCTCTCTCTTTCTCTCAAAATAAATAAATAATGTTTTCGAAAAAAGTTTAGCAGAAGCAAAAGATAGAAGGGCTCAAAGCTGAGGTGTTTCAAGGGATTTAGTAGAGAGAGAATGGCAGGAAACAACACTAATGATTACATTAGATAGGGCATAGGACATATGGTGAAAGAAACAATAGGGCTTTTCTATAACTTCCTGTGCTTTAATTTTTTTCCTGTGGAAGGAAGGGCAGAGCACAAATGAAAGGCAATGAGGAAAATAACATGAACCCAGAATACTATGACTCCTTTTTTCCTAAGCTTAGAAAAAGAAAACAAAAACTTGTCAGAAGACAGCAAAAACTTCAGGTCTGTCATAAGGACAAAAAGTGTCACAGACCAGGATGGAAAAATATGAAAAGCTCATGAATTATAAGGAAACTAGAATACACAGGCACTTATTTCTATTTAAATTCATCTTTCAAAGTGTATGAAATTATTTTCCAACTAATTTTATGGAGTGAAATGGTCCATCTGGCTGCACCGAGAGAGAATTTCCAAGTTGTGGAATAGTAGAATCAGAGCTGGAAGTAACGTGCATATCTTTTCATCCAACCCCCTCATTTTGGTTCTAGCAATTCTAGAGTGCGATGTAAACAGAATCTATCAAGACCACATGCTCTACACTTGCTCATTAAACACAAAACAGCTTCTCCCACTCCTGTGTTCCCTTCCAGCTATTACTCTACCCCTCTTCCTAGCTAAGCTTCTTGCAAACAGCAGTCTGTCTACATTTGCTCTCTCGACTTTCTCACCTTCCTTTCACCTCCCCAGGCCACAGAGCTTCCTCTCTGCTGAAACTGCCCTCACAGAGGGCGCTCATGAAGCACACTCATCCATCTGTGCAAACGTGGGCCGTGGAGTACCATGGCTGGACTCTGCATCTTGCCTTTGTCGTTTGCTTCCTGTGGAAACCTGGGCTGCAAGTTCACCTCTCTCTGCTTCATTTTCTCATCTATAGAGTGGGAAGAAGAATAATAATCTCAAAAGTGTTGTAAGAACTGAATGTATCAAGCCATGCAAACTGCTAAAAATGGTCTCTGGCGTGTTATAATCCCTTAATAAAATAAATTTGAGTTCTTAGCTTATCATTACCTTTCTTCATACCTTTGGAGTATTTCTGTTAACCAATCTCTCTAAGCATCCTTGCATCCCTCACTCTTTCCTTACTTCCCATGGGTTCATCTTCTAATTGTCTTCTTTCACCCTATTACCTGTTTCTCTGTGTTCAGTGGAGACTTCTTTGCCTCTCTCTACCTCTTGACATCTTAAATTATCCTTAAATTTTGTCTTCTTACACTACTACATTTTTCTGAAGGTGAAGACAACCATGCTATTCCAAACCTGTCTTCTGTCTTGACTTCACTCATAGCTCTATGCTTGTAACTACATGTTAATTGTCTCCACCTATAACAAAGAGACTTCAATCCCAAGATGTCCAGCATGGAATGGATTATCTCCCTGGTACAGCCTCCTTTCACCAAACCTGGTTTTACCTTATACTCAATGGCACCACCCATCTGGACACCCATATCAGAATCCTCTTCCTTCATTGACTTCTTCCATATTCAATCATATGACAATTCTATTTGTGTCTCAAATGTGGTCTCTCTTCTCTATTCCCACTGTCTTAGCTCAAGCCATCATTATGTTTCTCTCTACAGAAGACCAGCCTTCTAAGTTGGCTCCATTTCCTACCTTCTATTCCACCAACCAATGCTCACATGTTTTCTAAGACAAAAATCTATTATTAAGTCAATCACATATTCACTCACTCATTTACTCACTTGCTCACTTACTTAATAACGTTTAATGAAAACCCACTGTGTGCCAAGTACAGATCATTGTACCCTGTAACACATGCATGCATATGCACACACACAGGCACATTCTGTTTCTCTCTTAATCCCCCCCCCCACAAATTGCCTCACATTGCCCTTTTTTCATAGCACTTATCACAGTCTGAAATCATCTTGTTCAATTCTTTATTGTCTGTGTCCCTTATGTAAATTCTGTGAGAGGAGGGATTTTATTTATTTATTTATTTATTTATTTATTTATTTATTTTTGAGAAAGGGAATGTGCATGTGGCTCCATACCCAGCATGGAGCCCAATGCAGGGCTTGATCCCGCGAACCATGAGATCATGACCTGAGCCAAAATCAAGAGTTGAACACTTAACTGAGCCACCCAGAAGCCTAGAACAGGGATTTTTATTTGCAGTATTTATTTACTGTTTCCCCAGTGCTGAGCGTAACTGAATGAATTAACGATGAATAATTTGATCTGAGTTATGAAGAGCATGTAGCAGTTTGTCAAGGGAACTAGGAATGGGGGGATGGGCTGGGGGGAATGGATACAGAATGTACATAGGCATAAGGATAGTATAAAGGAGCCAAGGCATTTTGAAGGAATTTAGAGGGAAATAAATCCACACAGTGGGTTTCCATAACATGTTATTAAGTAAAAATAAGTGATCAAGTGAGTAAATGAATGAGTGAATGCATGATTGAATTAATGATAGGTTTTTGTCTTAGAAAATACATGAACATTGGTTGGTGGAATAGAAGATAGGAAGTAGAGACAAGTTAGAAGGTTTCAAATAGGCTAATTGGTCAGAGAAATCTTTAAAAAAATTTTTTTTAATGTTTATTTTTGACAGAGAGAGAGAGAGAGAGAGAGAGACAGAGAGAGACAGAGCATGAGTGGGGAGTGGGCAGAAAGAGGGAGACACAGAATCTGAAGCAAGTTCCAGGCTCAGCTGTCAGCACAGAGCCTGACACGGGGCTCAGACTCACGGACCTGAGATCATGACCTGAGCTGAAGTCAGACACTTAACCGACTGAGCCACCCAGGCGCCCTGGTCAGAGAAGTCTTTTCTGATGAGGTACATTTGAACTGAGACCTCAGTGATGTGAAATAGTGAGCCATGTATCTATCTGGAAAGAGAGCATTCCAGGAGACAGGAATGGCAAGTGCTAAGGCACTGTGGTGGTGGAGGTGTGCTAGAGTGCTCGAGGAACAGCGAGGAAGTTGGAAGGTAGTCAGTGAGAAACAATAGAAGTCTCTAGGATGCCCGCTGGATTTTGCATAGCGGAGGTGGTTATCCATTTCTCTGTGCTGACAGTGCTTGATATTACATTGTGCTGTTACAAAATGACATATGGTTGTCACTGTTTGTGTGTGTCTGTTTAATTGCTAATACTGCAAGCCCTCCAGGGTGGGGACCATTTTGTACTCCTTGTTATATCCCCAGGGCCTATCCCTATGCTTGGCAGGTGCTTGAACCTTTGCTGAAAGGATGAGTCAGAGGCCCTTAAGATGCATTCTCATGCTTGAGTCACCTGACTAGGTTTGTGGGTTCTCACTGTTTTCCACACTTTTCTTTTCATCACCTCATTCTCCTAGCATCTGGTATTAATCTTTCACCAGCTTAGGCCACATTTCTCCTGGCACCTTGCATCATGGACATTCCCACATTGATTTCCACTCATGACCCTCCAGCTCCTCCCCAGGGTTCCTATGTATTGCAGTGATAAGTGTGGCCAAAGGGCTCTGCGTTTTAGAGCCTGGGAAGGCTGACCAGGCACTAAAAAATGAGGATAAATGTATAGGGTGGGGTCAGAAAATGGAAGAAATTGCAAGTTGAGCAAAGACAGATGACTGTGATTATTTAGAAATGTCACCCTCAGGGGAGCCTGGGTGGCTCAGTCAGTCAAGCATCTGACTCTCGGCTTTGGCTCAGGTCATGATCTCACAGTTCAGGAGTTCTAGCCCCACGTCGTGTTCTGTGCTGACAGTGTAGACCCTGCTTGGGATTCTCTCTCTCCCTGTCTCTCTGCCCCTCCTCCTTTTGTGCTCTCTCTGTCTCTCTCTGTCTCTCTCAAAAAATAAAAAATAAAAAAAAAATGTCACCCTGAAATTGTTCTTTAAGCTTTTATAAATACTATTTTATTGTCATAACCTATTTTCATTTTTAAAATGAATAAATTTTAAACCTTAACTTACTTTGATATGACCAAAAAGACATATATTTGAATAATAGGGTTTCATAAGATGTCAATCCCTGTAAGTAGGTGACATCTATAAAATGAAACATTTTTGTTAAAGCACAAGAAGTTGGAGTTAATTTTTAAAGGATAACAATCTAAAATATTGTGCATACAAGTAATAATCACTAGGAAGCCAAAAAAGCCTCTAAATTGTTGAAATAGGTGTCGTTAAGAACATGAGCAAAATTTACACCACTTATCATAATATAACTTTTGAGCTCCTTATGTAAAACTTACTGTGATTTCATACACGATTATAATAATTTGATTGCCCATTGTTTTAAGTCACAGAAGATTAAAAGTAACAAATTATCAGGGCAGAAGACAGTAGAGGACATCACAGCTACAACATGGATGGAGGGATTCCCAATTGCACAGTAAGGGCAGAAAGACTTAAAGAATCGGACAGACATCAAGTACTCAAAATGAGAGTTATTGAGGTGAACAGTATACAGTGGCTTTGTGGTACCACCATTCTGGTGCATAAGACTTTATCTGCAATGTTGAGTTGAAAGACTCCTTAAAAAATTATTTCTTTGTTTTTCAAATTTCATCTGCTGACAAAGCCTTACTTGACTTACCCTTGTTTGGCAGCAAATCTGATCTGAAGTGATACAAGGTTACTTATGAACTTAGTTCTAATTTGTGTGAATATGTTTTGCTGCAGAAAAAAATGTGTTAATTACAGACCCTGCTGGGGGTGTTATGAATACATGGCATAAGCACCAGGCAAGATCCGGTGCAGATTACCTGTATGAAGAGTACCTTCATTAGATTTCCATGCCTAGTTGTAAGAGCTTTTCATAAGGGGTTACACACCCCCTTTACTACCTGCGTAGTAGAGTCATGAATGCTCACAATGATACCTCCGAGTAATAAGATCAGAAATGCTCTGCTTAACATGGTAAGACAGTGTGAGAAATGCTTCGAAAGCTTTGCATTCAAAAAAGTGTCTATTAAAGGAAAGGAAATTTGTAGCGTATTTGGAAAGTCAATAAGCGTTTATAGCACGTTAGATGTTTTCCTCTCTTTTTCTCCGTGTGTATGTGCGTAGTTCCAAGTCCTTTGTGATGAAATTAGATGTGGAATCTGGGGGATATATTTGCTCTTGCCTTGCTGAAACTTGGATTTATATGCTGTTATCAGGGAAATTATTTGTAAGGTTGTTGGAATTTTCTTGAGCACCAGGGATATTTGAGTGAGAAAGCTGTTCAGAGATCCTAATTTGCTTTTTAAAACCTTCCAAATTTGTAAGAAGAGTTTTCTTTTGTTTTGCTTTATTTCTACCCCTCCCTCGGGATTCTGCTACCAATGAAGAAAAAAATTTGGGTGCCAACTTAAGGAAACAGAGTCTGTGTTTGCAATGCCAATGAGCATAGCCAAAGGGAATTGTTAAATAGCCTGAGGGCTATTATAGCTCAGTAACTTAAAGACATAAAAACACAATTTTAGGCACTAGGGACAAAAATTTTAAAAATCTAGCTGAGTTCTAGAAGGAATAAAGCATTCAGAAACACCCAAAATTCACAATAGATAATAAAATATTACTATGTTATTTTCTCTGCCACAGAATAATGTAGGTACATAGTTAAAAATTCAAATATTATAGAATTATATTAACTGAAAGAGTGGAAGTAACTCCTAACTATACAGTCATCTCTCTCCCCATAAAAATGCTGTTAAAATGTTGGCTTAATATGTTTTCACTCTTATGTAGATCCTGAGAAACTTAACAGAAGACCATGGGGGAGGGGAAGGAAAAAAAAAGTTAGAGAGGGAGGGAGCCAAACCATAAGAGACTCTTAAAAACTGAGAACAAACTGAGGGTTGGTGGGGGGTGGGAGGGAGGGGAGGGTGGGTGATGGATATTGAGGAGGGCACCTGTTGGGGTGAGCACTGGGTGTTGTATGGAAACCAATTTGACAATAAATTTCATATTAAAAAATGCTGGCTTATATTTCTGTCTTATATTCTTTTTTTAATACAAATTAATTCATACTAGATAGTGCATTGCAACTTGCCTTCCTTCCCCTCCCTCCACCTTAACAACTGTATATCTTGATGTCCACCAAAGTTAGTAGTTAATTACCACCTCACCCCTTTCAACCATAAGAGAGAATTCCATTTAATGGCGATACTGCCATTTAAAATTGGTGATTACTTTTTCCCACCATTGTTTTACCTTTTTTTTTTCTTTTGAATCTCATCTACTTAGACACACGTAGAAAAACAAAAAGCCTAGTGTTGACTAGAAAAAGTTGCAAATAGTGAAATAAGTGCTGTTCTTGAATGGCCAATTTCCAGTTCCGTGGAATAAGCAGAAAATGATCTCAAAAAGATAAAACAAATGGTGTCTGTTTTGCATTTTAAAGCATATTCAGGAAAAAAATAAAGAAAATAAAAATAAGGAATATTCAGTTGTTACTAGTAAATTGATAAATATCTCTCAGATTCAAAAATAAAATTTTCCTCAATTGTACAGAAGCACTAGAATTTCTGGGGGAAATGAATCTTACGGTAAAAATGAACTTCACATTTAAAATCAGGAACAGAGTAGCTGTGGTCCTGCTCAGAAAGGAGCTCTCCAGAGCTCTCCAGAGCTCATCAGTCATTGAAAGGTCAGGGATAATAAGCAACGAGGCATTCTGCCGACCTGTGTCAAGGTAAAGAAAAGAACAGTAACTGGATCACTTGCGCTACAAATCAGACAATTGCCTTGTCCTTCTTATGTCATTCTGCCTCACCTCTTCCAGACTGTCCCTCGCCATAGCTGACTCCCTGCATTAATGTCCTCCCTGCTGTATGCAATTCAACAATCTTTTCCTCCTACAGAAGCAGGGACACTGTAAGGGGACTCACTTTACAATACTATTGCAATTTATCCACATTAGCCTTGTTCTAGCTCCCTTCCTGCCCTCAGAGGAAACCACTGTCTTGAATTTTGTGAATAACATTCCTTTGTTTACATACTAGTTTTCTCTTTTTAATGTTTATTTATTTATTCTGAGAGAGAGAGAGAGAGCGGGGGGGGGGGGGGGTGTGCAGAGAAAGGGGGAGAGAGAGAATCCCAAGCAGGCTGTACACTGTCAGTGAAGAGCCCAAGATGGGGCTAGAACCCTCAAACCATGAGATCATGACCTGAGCTGAAATCAAGAGTCGGATGCTTAACCAAGTGAGCCACCCAGGCGCCCCACACATCAGTTTTAAACAGATGTATATGTGTTCCTAGATAACATATCACTTAGTTTTGCTTGTTTCTGAGCTTTGTGAAAGGGCAACTTATATGCGGTCTTCTGTGAACTTCACTCAGTGTTATGTTTCTAAGAGTTACCTCTGCTACTGAACACAGCAATTGTTACCTCATGTACACCATGAATATTTCATGATCTGGGTATATCAAAATTTAGTTCTCTTTTATTCAATTGTAAGTACTTTAAAATTCTCATTCATGATTTCTTCTTTGATCCATGAGTTATTTGGAGCCTATTTTTATTTTATTTTTTTGAAGTCTATTTTTAAATCCCATTTATTGAAGTCAATCTTTAGAAATTGAAACGCACTGTTATTTAAATTTAAAGCTAAATTTAAATTTTTTTTCAATATATGAAATTTATTGTCAAATTGGTTCCCATACAACACCCAGTGCTCATCCCCAAAGGTGCCCTCCTCAATACACATCACCCACCTAAATTTAAATCTTTAAAAAATTAGTCTACTGATTCCTAAAATCTATCGGGAGATTTTCGTAGAGATTACAAGGTCTAAGTCAGTGATGAACGAACCCAGCCTGCCACTTGTTTGTCTACACTCGTGAACTACGAATGGCTGGCACATTTTAAATGGTTGAAAAACACAAAAGAAGGATAATGTTTTGAGGTATGTGAAAATTATATAAAGTTCAAATTCAGTGGGCCTAAATAAGTTTTATGGGAAAATGGCCATGGCCATTAGCTTAATTACTATCCTTGCTCCTGCAGGAAAAGATAGTTGAATTGCATAAGTGTATTTTCTATGGCAACTTTCATGCTACAGTAGCAGAGTTGAGTAGCTGCAACAGAGACCTGCAAAGCAAACATTCTTACTGTTTGGCCCTTTACAGGAAATGTTTCTCAACCCTTGGACTAGATAATACAATTCTTTGAAACGTATTAAATAAGCTAGCTAATGTATGTAAATACTTCTTACGGGTTTAATGAGAATGTGCATTCTCTAAGTATTGTATGCCCACGCTGTCATCTCTATATGTTGTACATCAATGTCAGTGTATATGCGTGGAATTCTGAATAATTTATCAATAGGTGAAAGGGTGTTGAAATATCTCCCCATAATGGTGGATTTATCAATTTCTCCTTGTAGATTTTATCATTAAGTGGTGACCCTATCTCCAATAATATATATTTTTTTTATCTTGAGTCCATTGTGTGTGATATCCATACAGATACACCAGTCTTCTTTTCATGATTATATATCTGATATGTTGTATGTTTTTAGTTCCTGGAGCTTCAAAACAGTAACAATAGTGACATCAAAGATCACTCATTACAGATCACCATGTCAAATATAATAATAACGAAAAAAAATTAAATATAGGAAGAATTACCAAAATGGCACACAGAGACATGAAGTGAACAAATGCTCTTGGGAAAAAAGGGTGCTGATAGACTTGCTGGATGCAGGCCTACCACAAACCTTCAATTTGTAAAAAATCCACCCAGTGTCTTTGAAGCACAAAAAAAAAAAAAAAACAACGAAGTGCAATAAAACAAGCGATGCCTGTATACCTTCTCTAATTTATCCACAGATATGGTTCGCATTATTTGGTTTTAAGACTGCCTGCAAAGCTACACATAGCAGTCCCTACATGACATTCAGACATTAGATTGGGGCACTGGGATGGAGAGGGGGTATTTGAAGAATATATTTGTCTCCTTGGTAGTTTAGATACAGCTCTTAGTCTTCAGATTGTATACGTTCAGCACTATAATTCCTTCCCATTTTCTGCATCTGGCTTTTACACCCAGCTATAGACTTAATATGGTCCTCAAGTTTTGCAACTACGCCCCACATCTGAAAGACCCCGTTTGCTCCATATATCTGCCCTCATTCTGTCCTGCATCATTTTCATCCCACATACCAACATGAACAAATGAGATTTTCAGAAAGGAGAAACTTGTACATGGTTAGCACTATAAACAGGAAAGTTTGACCAATTCTCAGAAAAGTATAAAAAAGATTATTAACAGTGGCTCCAAGCACTTAGAAAAGGTGATGGAGATCGTTGATGCCAGAATGGGTTAGTTTGAAAACAGATCCAGTTTAACTAGATTTGCTTCTTTTTCCCCTTTTATTTCTTTAATAAATACTTGGACCGGTATATTTGGGGATGCTAGAGACAGTGAATTTTCATTTCAGTAAAGCATTTAGAAAACTTTTCATAAAATCCTTGCTGGTTATAGTATGATTGCATGAAATAAAATGTATGATCTTGAAAAGTGTTGGTTCATTTATTATTATTGTCTTGGAGATTATTCTTGGTGGTGGGCTACAAGGCTCTTTTCTCAGCCTCTTTTATATAACTTTTATTAGACTTAATAAACTGGAATTTATTAATTTTTTTAATAAACTTTATAAACTTAATTAACTGGACACAAAGAAGCCATGTTCATTAACTTTACAGATACTGTAAGTTAAAAGTGATCACTAATAAGATTTTTAAATCTGAAATTATGTCTTAAAACAAACAAGATGAAGTTTAATATGGATTAAAGGCAAAAATTGGGTTTAAGCATATACAATTATAGAAGTATAGACTATGTAATGTGGTAAGTATGGTTTAATTTAGTCCATATAAAATAGACTTGGATGTTTTATTCAACCCTAGGTAAAATACATTTGCTAAAAGAAAAACCTTACTCAAGTTTGGGATATCTTATTGACAGGGTAGGTATGCTTGGGTCAAAGGGACTGCTGATCACTTTGTGACAAAGTTCTTGGCTCACAGTATTTGAATGTTGTGTTCTCTCTCTCTTTTTAAAGTTTATTTGTTTACTTTGAGAGAGAGAGAGACACACACAGAGAGAGAGCGTGTGCAAGTGAGCAGGGGAGGAGCAGAGAGAAAGGGAGAGAGAGAATCCCAAGCAGGCTCTGTGCTGTCAGCTCAGAGCCTGATGCCAGGTGGGGCTTGAAATCACTAACGGTGAGATCATGACCTGATCCAAAACCAAGAGTCCTACACGTAACCAACTGAGCCATACAGGCACCCCTGTTGTGTTGTCTTGAGTGCACATTTGAAAAGGAAAAGTCAAAGGATATTCAAAGCAGGGTAAAGAGTGTGGTTATGAGAGTTCACCATTCCACTTGACAAATAATGAAAGGATCTACAAATTTTGAGGAATGGAAAAATATTAGATATTCTGACAGCTACTTAGAGGTTTGCTTCAAATATTTCAAGACTTGCAATGTCTATGAAGAATGAGATTAGTTAATTCCTAGGGGTCAGAATGAGCATCTGTGGTGTAAGTTAAGGGAAGTTAAATTGATGTTCAGAATCAAACGTTAAAGACCTGTCTGTTAAGCAGATCTGGATTTTCATTCTAGCATCAAAACTGGCTTTGGCAAAAGAAATGATACTTTTGAGCTTTATTTTCCTATTGAATGGGGATAGTAAGGCCTATCTCGTTTTAAGGATTAGAAATAATACATAAAAATTGCTTAGTTCCTGGCATATGTAAAAACTCAATAATCATGATTATACATAATATTGATAAAAATAAAGATTCAAAACATTGTGAAACTTTAAGTGGATGATGATATGGTGGAAATATGAAGAGAGGATTTTCATTTAGGATAGGGGACTGGACTTAAGATACATTTGAACTTTCAGCATAATGGTTTTGATTACCACCTTGGTGTGAAACGTTGCTTTCCCCTGACTGCGCTGTCTTTTCCCTTGCTCCACAAAGCAAGCAGGTTCTCTTTTATCCAATCCTCGTTGATTTCTGAGAGTCAATTGCCTTTAAAGAAGTTAGAACAGGAAGGGGGCGTAGCTATGACAAATGAGTGTTTCAAGAGTAAGGAAAAATAAACTAGAAGACGAAAGGGCTTCTCATTGAGGGGCTCCGTGAGCTGCTCATGGAGGAGGCACCAGTCACGAGGGTTGGTTAAGTTACAAGAGGCATTCAGGAAAGTCTCCACCACTTCAAACCACATCAGGCTCTTGGCAAGAGCTACGTTAAGAATGGGATCCAAGGCAGGCTAGCGAAGCGAGTCTGGGCTTGCTGGCTGGAGCTAAGGACCAAATGAAGGCCCTTGGGTGCCACCAGTTGATGGCACGAATTGAGACAAAACAAGAGGAGAGCGACAAAAGGGGGAAAATGGGTGGGAGGGCCGCCAAGAAGGAAGACAAAGGTTCGCGCGGCTTTGGGCGCGGCGGGCTTACTGCCCGTAGGATAGTGGCCAGCAGTTGTGCACCAGGACCCGGGGCGATGTAGATGGGAGCTCCCATGGCCGGGGGCATCAACCCTTGCCGGGAGGGGAACCTCTCCACACGCTCGGTTCCCCTTCCCGCGTCTCCCAGCTGCTAGTCGGTCCTGCTAGGGCACTTCTCGAAACCTGTCTGCAGCTGGGAACCCTGGTCCGACGTTGATGGCCTAGATAACTTAGCGCGGCCTCTCGCCTTCTTTTCTTCCGCGCCTCTCCCGCCCACCCGACCCCACCGCCCCCACCGCCCAGTTCGCCTCCAGCGCCGGGGTCGACCAGATACTCCGCGGCTCGGCTGCCGGCAAGACCCGGAGAGTGGAGTTCGCTCCGGCAGCGCGAGGCGCGCACTCGCAAGCGCGCTCTCGCTCACTCCTCGCAGGGGTACTGGGCATGCGCGGCGCGCGTCTGGCTTTGGCGGCGAGCGGGTGAGCGGGCGGGCAGCTCCAGACTTCACAGGCGGCGGCGGGCGCGGCGGTCTTGCCCAGCGCGAGGCGGGCGCTGTGCTCGCCCGGGAGATCGTTCCTCTTCTGCCGGGCGCAGACGGCGGCTTGGCGGCTCGCGGAGGATTGGAAGGGCGTGGTCCAGGACGGGGGCTTTCTCCTGGCCGCCTCCTGCCTCGTCCGGGCTCTAAGCGTCTCCGGGGAAAGCCACGGCCCCGAGGGCGGATCCGAGGTAAGAGACCCTCGGGCGAAAGGCGCCGGCCGGGGGTCGAGTGTTTTGGACTCAGCCTCGATTTTAAAAACCCGCCTTTGTGTGCTTGCATGGAGCGGTGCCAGGCGCCGCGTCCGCTTTCATTCACTTTGACTGCTTTCAACTGGTGTTGGGAGCCAGGTGTGCCAGGGCGCTGCTACCGGAGCGCGTCCGTGCGCCTGGTCGTGGTGCGCCCGGTTTTGGTGCGCCGCGGAGCCCATGCAGACCTTCGGCCGCCCCGCCGCCCCGCCGCCCCGCGCCGCCCGCCGAGCCCGGGGCTCCGGGACGGGTGGGCAGGGAAGATTCAATAGTTCCTGGTAACCTGAGCTTCCGCACATACACCTGCGCTTGTCTTGTCCGTGGGGCGACTACACAACGGGTGTTCTCACGGCCTGTTTTAGGCTTGGGGTTTCGAGAGCTACCCTCCCCACCCTCACATGGAGGGTGTCTTTTCAAATTGACACTTTGGGACAGGGTCCCACCATCGCTTACCCCTTCAAATTAATATAGCTCATTGTTTTTGAATAGTTGTCTTTCCTGATTCCTTCCTGTTGACTTTCCGTTCTTAGTTTGTTCCGCTCTACTCACAATTTTACTTTTGAAAGATAGCCTTTCTGGTGTCTTTGTCAGTTAATGCCTTTGGAGTGGATTTCACCACGTATGAAGATCCGGCTCGCTTCTCCTCTGGTCACTCTTCCTGCTTTCCTTCCAAGGACCATCTGAATGCAAAAATCTTTGCACGGATTGTTCTCTTCCTTCGCATTGTTTCTCAAATGCTTCTTTTCCCGTAGAACCCAGAGTACTGCTGGAATCTCCTTGTGGGTAGGACGCTGTGGTGTTAGGATTTGAAATCCATCGATGTCTCGAGTGATGGAGCATTAGAAATTGGAATTCTCCTTTACAAATTACATTCCAGTGAAATGTATTACTGCTTTTCTTTTGAAGGTTTCAGTTTTGGTCTCATAATGAGAGAAATAGCTACTGTCTTAAGAGTTCAGGAACAACCTGGTTTCAGATGCATGCGAATAGTTTGTTTTTGACATTGTTATTCTTTTGGGAGATAGGAGAATTAGGATTCCCAGAAGACCGTGTGTGTGTGTATGTCCATGTATATGTGTGTGTGTGTGTGTGTGTGTATGTCCATATATATATATGGACATAACACACATAATACCAAAGTAGCTGTGTTGTGTGTTGCTTCTATTTTATTTCCACTGAGAGGATACCATTCTACAACGACTTGGGTTTTGGAAAGTGTGCACTAAATGTAGATCAAGTGGTCATTGAAATTAAAGTCAATATCATCCTCTCTCACCTACTATAGATTTTCTATTTGGAACTGGAGTTTTTTGGATAGATTATAGTTATAATAGTTAAGTTATAGTTCTTAAGTTGCTACTGTGAAAAAAATTGGGTCATCGGCTCACACTTTGACTTACAGTGAGAAAAATAATGCACTTTATGGAATTGCCATTAAAGGGTAGAGTGCATCACAAATGTAATAACATTGTATAAATGCCTTTAGTGCACAATTCATAGATTAAGACTTTTTAAAATTCCACAAGTCATTCACTTCACAGCAGGAAAAAAAAGAAGAAAAGTTACTTTTAATTCCAGTATTCTGCAATAACCACTGTTCACGATATTTGGTACTTTCTTTTTGTAATATTTTTTCTTCCCACTTTCCAGTGTCATTGGACATCATTATATGGTAATTTTCAGCCTTTTATTAATGGTGGGAGAGTAAGTTGTATTTATGGTGATTCTTCAACGTGGTTTATTCTGGTTTGCTCTCTCTAGGAGTCTAATTTTGAACACCTTGCTTGTTTCTGATAGAATGAAGAGATTTCATTTTGTTTTATTTTTAATTTTTCCTGTTTTCAGTTAATTGGGCCTTTTCTGTGCTATAACATAGGCTCCCTTTGCCTTCAGTTTTTATTTGCTACACTTCAGATCCTAGACCCTGGCTTTTCTTACGCTGTGCTGCAAAGATGTTCACCGCTACCTTTTATTTTTCTCCTGACTCTCCTGTTATTTTCATTAACCTATTTTAATTCTGCAACAGTTCCCTTGAACCATGGTTTATATAAGAAAATATATTATCCACAATAAAAGATGATAGTTTTTTCTCGAGGTCTCTCTTTAGATGCTTGAGGTTTTGTTGGATGAGTATTTTTACCACTGACTTAATTTATATAAAATTTAGGTTACCTTTTCTGAGTTGTATTAAATGTATTTGGTAGTTATTTGGATCATCACAGAACATAAGTTAATGATAGGTTACAAACTTTCAGACATCTGCAATGGTATATAAGGGAAAAGTGGAATTTTGGTTAAAGTACTTCAGCTATAGTACATCCCTACTGGGAATTACTGCCTGAAATTGTTTGCAGCTGTTAGTGATTGAAAATATTTTCCTAAGAAAAATTCTGTAACAAAATGGTTGTAAACATTGTAACTTTAATGTATGCAGGGAAGGTGTGAAGTTTTTCACTACTGCACTACAACCTCTCCAGTGTTTTTTAGATACATTCTTAGATGGTATTTAAATATATATATATACATATGTATATTATTTTTAGATTAGTTTTAGATTTACAGAAAAAGTATAAAGATAGTACAGTGACTTATATGCACTGTTACTCAATTTCATGTCTGATTACATCTTACATTAGTATTTGCTATAATTAATGAACCAGTGTTGGTACATTATTACTAACTGAAGTTCATACTTAACTTAGATTTCCTCAGTATTTATCTGATGTCCTTTTTCTGTTTCAGGATACCATATTACACTTAGTTGTCATGTTTCCTTAGGCCCCTTTTTGGCTATGACAGTTAGACTTCTCTTGTTTTTAATGACCTTCACAGTTGTGAGGAATATTGGTTTGGTGTTTTGTAGAATGCCCTTCTTTTGGAATTAGTCTGACTTTGTTCTCATGATCAGACTGGGGTTTTAGGTTTCTGGAAGGAAGATCACAGAGGTAAAATGCTATTTCTGTTACATCATATAAAGGGTGCATCCTATCACGCGGACTTACCACTGTTGATTTTGATGTTGATCACCTGGCTGAGTTAGTGTTTGCTAGGTTTCTGCAATGAAAAGTTACTCTTCTTTCCATGCTGTACTTTTAGAAGGAAGTCACTGTGCACAGCCCACACTTAAGGAGTGGAGAGTTTTACTTCTCCTCCTTGAGGGTGGGGTATGTGTATAATTTATTTAGAATTCTTCTGCATGGCAGATTTTTCTTTTCTCTGCATTTATGTATTTACTCAATCATTTACTTACATTGGCCTGTACTCATGGATATTCATTTTATACTTTGGGTTGTAATCCAGTACTACTGTATTTTGTTGCTCACATTGTTTCAGCTTTCCTCATTGGGAGCTCGTTTAGTTGGCTCTGTGTTCCTTTGACATATCTCCATTAATGTGAGGTGGGGCACCTGGGTGGCTCAGTCCATTAAACATACAGCTCTTGATTTCCGGTCAGGTCGTGATCTCACGGTTCTTGAATTTGAGCCTTGCATTGGGTTCCACACTGTTATCTCCGAGCCTGCTTGGGATTCTCTCTCTTGGTCTCTCTCTGCCCCTCCCCCACTCACGTTTTATCTCCCCACCCCCCTCCCTCCCCACACACATACACACACTCTCTCTCTCAAAATAAATAAATAAACTTAAAGATCATTTCCTTACTTTCTGGCATTAAAAGATGCTCCAGGCTCATCTTTTATATTTCCATTTCCTGTTACAGTCTTAGAATCAGCCAGAAAGAATCTGTTTCATTTCCTTGGGAAAATAGCATTAGAAGCCAGGATTTGGGTGTTTGGTTTTTATTGTTACTGGGGTGTCATTGCCTCTAGAGTTTCTCATCTACAGAGCAGGAAATATATGCATGTAAACCAACCTATGTATATACACATATCTATACAATTTCTCTATGTAATCCTATGTATTCATATTAAGCAAAATATGAGTTTGTATGGATGTCTGTGACTCTGCCTACCCCATCTCCACTTGTGTTCTTCTGTTCTCCTCTACTTGCTTATCCGTAAACTTACTCTAACTGTGAGAAGTAACCTGGATCCCACCATCTGCCATCCATTTATTTAATTGTTCAATCCTGTAACATATGTATAGCAGTATTGAAATTGTTAACTTCTATTCTCTTTACAGAGAGAGGGAAACAACTTTATCAACTAGAGTACAGTGCTTTCATGCTGCTTCTTTTGCTTTTAGTTTACAGATTCTACTCCTTTTTCTCTTGTCCTACTTAATATGAGGTAGTTGCATGCCTTTATAATAGGGTCAGACCCTTTTGTTAAATCTCCAGTCCATCCTGGGATCCTCCCTTCCTTCTAAATGACTTTTTAAAAGTTTGCATACATTAAAGTTCATTCTTCATCCTATAAGGTTCTCTGGGTTTTGACAAATGCATAATTTCAAGTCTCCATCATTATAGAATCAAAATATCATACATTAAAAAAAATCCTGTGCCTCATTTATCACTCCCTTAACTCCCTCCCCCTGACAACCACTGATTTTTTTTTTTTTTTTTGTCTCTATAGTTTTGCCTTTTCCAATTGGAATCATAGAGCCTTGTCAGACTGGTTT
Source organism: Puma concolor (assembly GCF_028749965.1). Lineage (NCBI taxonomy): Eukaryota > Metazoa > Chordata > Mammalia > Carnivora > Felidae > Puma > Puma concolor. The sequence continues at coordinate 93,752,525 of NC_141673.1, forward strand.
CTTTCACTTATCAATATGCATTTAAGGTTCATTTATGTTTTCTTGTGATTTGAGTTCATTTCTTTTTATCATTTAATAATATTGCATTGTATGGATGTTTTCACAGTTTTTGTATCTATTCATTTATTGATGGACATCTTGGATGCTTCCAGTTTTTGGCAACTCTGAACAAAGCTGGTAAGAATATTCATGGGCAACTTTTTGTGTAGACACAAGATTTCAGAACATTTGGGTAGATACCTAGGAACATGATTGCTGGATCATATAAGATTATTGTTAGCTTTGTAAGATATTGCCTGAGTGGCTATACCATTTTGCATTTCCATCAGCAATTAATGCTTGCTTCTGTTGCTTTTCCTCCTTGTCAATTTTTGATATTGTTAGTTTTTTGGATTTTATGGATTTTAATAGGTGTCATAACATCCCATTGTTGCTTTAATTTGTCATTCCTAATGACATTTAATGTTAAGCATCTTTTTATATGCTGTTGTCTTCTGTATATTTTCTTTGGTGAGATATTTGTTCTGAACTTTTGACTATTTTTTATAAATTTTTTAATGTTTATTTTTGAGACAGAGAGAGAGAGAGCGAGCGCGCGTGCGCGGGCACTAGTGGGAGAAGGGCAGAGAGAGAGAGAGGAGACACAGAATCTGAAGCAGGCTCCAGGCTCTGAGCTGTCAGCACAGAGCCTGACCTGGGGCTGGAACTCACAACCCGCGAGATCATGACCTGACCGAAGTTGGACGCTTAATCGACTGAGCTGCTCAGGCGCCCCACTTTTGACCATTTTTTAACTCATCTGTTTTCTTATTGTTAAGTTTTAAGAATTCTTTATCTCTTTTTGATACAGGTGCTTTATTAGATATGTATTTTGCAGATATTTTCTTCTAGTCTGGCTTGCCTTTTTATTCTCTTAACAGTGTCTTTTGAGAACAAATGTTTTTAATTTTAATAAAGGCCAACTTATCAATTTCATGGATAGCCTTAGGTGTCGTATTTAAAAACTCATTGTCGGGGCGCCTGGGTGGCGCAGTCGGTTAAGCGTCCGACTTTAGCCAGGTCACGATCTCGCGGTCGGTGAGTTCGAGCCCCGCGTCAGGCTCTGGGCTGATGGCTCAGAGCCTGGAGCCTGTTTCCGATTCTGTGTCTCCCTCTCTCTCTGCCCCTTCCCCATTCATGCTCTGTCTCTCTCTGTCCCAAAAATAAATAAACGTTGAAAAAAAAAAATTAAAAAAAAAAAACTCATTGTCAGACTCAAGGCCACCTGGATTATATCCTTTTATTTTTTCCAGGAGTTTTATAGTTTTACATTTTTAGGTCTATGATCCATTCTGAGTTTATTTTTGTGAAAGGTGTGAGGTCTGTGTCTAGATTCACTTTTTTTGCCCATGGACTTTCAGTTGTATCAGTATCATGTAAATGAGCTTTTTAAGTCAAGTAGATTATAAATTAGGTTTAGGATTGACAGGAGACTGTTTTTATTTGATTTTTTTTTTTTTTTAATTTTTTTTTTAACGTTTATTTATTTCTTTGGGACAGAGAGAGACAGAGCATGAACGGGGGAGGGGCAGAGAGAGAGGGAGACACAGAATCAGAAACAGGCTCCAGGCTCTGAGCCATCAGCCCAGAGCCCGACGCGGGGCTCGAACTCACGGACCGGGAGATCGTGACCTGGCTGAAGTCGGACGCTTAACCGACTGCGCCACCCAGGCGCCCCTTATTTGATTTTTAAAAATACACTCTGCAAAATTGCTTTAAAGAAACAGTTGAGAAATGACTTGTAAACTAAAATGTAGTAATACACAGACTATGCGTTGAGATTGGTTCCTGGAGGTTGTACATTTTTCTCTCTTCCTTACTAAGAGATTCTTCTTTGTGAAAAATGGAATTGTTAATACAGAGTAATATCTCTCAGTTCTTTTAGATCTTTTAGAACTGTAAGAAATAATTAGTAAGGTTTTCTTTTTCACAAAGAGTGTCTGAAAGACGTGATTTACAAGGTGTGTGGTGAGAAGAGGCAGATGATGTATGTGCCATCTAGAAATTTGAGACTTAACTGTATGGTGTTGAATCTTATCTCCTACCTCTCTCCTTGCCACAAATAGTTTTTTCAAGTACCTTTCTTTTGGTAAACACTTGTGTTATTGATAATGGGTGGGGCCAGAAATACTTGTATTGTTACGCTATAGATAGAACCATTAATTAGTTTTCAAAAAGCATCTAGTGAGATCTGACACAGTAAAAGTAGCAGCTTTGGTGTGGCAGGTGTTATACATTATCTTTTAAAACTCTTATAAGAGGTCTTTAAGGCAGATCTCCTTATTTCCGTATTACAGGTAAGAAATATGCTCAGAAAGATAAAGTGACTTGTCTGTGGTCCGTGTGGGGAGAAAGGGACAGAGTTGGGATGAGAACTTTGATCTTTCTGACTCTAAAACTTTCCAGTTGGCCACGTGGTCTCTCATAAAAGAAAAAGTGCAAGGATAGTATCAGGGTGTCCTTGCCTTTATTCTTTTCTTTAAAACTGTGCACTACTTAAATGACAACTGAGCTAAATGCGAATGGTTCAAAAATTGTGTTTTTGAGATACATGGAGATTCTTTAAAAATTTTTTCTGTTGACTGATTTGCATCTTCCTTACCCAGAGATGTGAGTCATTGAAACATGTTTATAAAGAAGGAGGTTCCTTTAAAGAGAAGAACTTGTGGGAGTTGGGAAAAATAAGACATGTAATAGTAGAATTAGCTAATTGTTTATACCTTTTCCCCACTGAATTGCAAGTTTCTTGAGGGCAGGAAACTAAACTCAATTATCTTTTTTTTTTTTTTTTAACATTTATTTATTTTTGAGAGAGAGAGAGAGAGAGAGACAGACCGTTGAGTGAGGTAGGGCAGAGAGACAGAGTGACACAGAATCCAAAGCAGGCTCCAGGCTCTGAACTGTCTGCACAGAGCCCAACACGGGGCTTGAACCCACAAACCATGAGATCATGACCTGAGCCAAAGTCCGACATTTAACCAGTTGAACCACCCGGCGCCTCTAAACTCAATTATCTTTAAGCACAGCATATCACATAGAAGAGATACTCACAAAATGTTTGCTGAATGAAATTAGCACTTACTATCATACTTCTTGCAGAAGAACAGTTAGAAGGGATTGAGTTTTCCTCCCAGAGGAAGATGAACATTATTACATTTCATTTATTCATTCATCATTTATTGAGCATTTGTTGAGTATCTGTTCTGTGCCAGACACTGGGAATACAAAGATGAATGAGACAGGATCTCTACCTTCTGTCTTCAGGGAACCCAGAGAATGGAGACAACCATTTCAGTAGAGTGTGGAACTAATGATATATATATATTAAATAAATAAGCAAGCAAGCAGTGGACTTTGAAATCAGAGAGACCTTATCTGCCTCAATTTTCTTATCTAGGAAGTGAAAATGATAATAGTACTTATTTGACATGATTGTTGGGGGTAGGTTGAATGAAAAAAAATTTATATCTCTGCATATAGACAAAAGGCGAGGCTTACTGTGGCCGAGGAATCAGAAAAATCTCTATTGGAGAATGTGACATTTGAGTTTTATAGGATGAATTTTTGAGGCCAAGAATAAGAATATGAGGTGGGACTCTAGGGCATTCCAGACAGAAAGATGAATATGTTTGATGTGCAGAATGGGTGGACATGATGGGAGTCATGGGAAATTCTGTACATTCTCACAGAGCCTACAGGGATATTAGAAAGAACTGAATAACCAGTTATTTTTCATTTTTGTAAGTAACAGTACAATAGAGTATTTACTGCATCATAGTAGGAGAGGATAAAGATACCAAACTTGTTTTAAGAATTGCATGAATCTCCTCTTCTAATCATAGGACTTTTTAAATATAGTCCTTTATGTGGTAGATAAATTCTTGTGTGTATGTGTGTGTGTGTGTGTGTGTGTGTGTGTTTAACCCAGTCCTGTGACACTCAAGTGATTTTATTAAGAAAGAGGCTTGTGTGTTTTTAAGTGAAATAAGAGCTTCTGTCTAAAACCATGCATATATTTAGTAGCGTAGCAACATTAGAATGTAACATCCCATAGAGGCACCATCTAGTGCTATTTGAGCCAATCCATAATTCTTTTTTTTTTTTTAATTTTTTTTTCAAAGTTTATTTATTTTTGGGACAGAGAGAGACAGAGCATGAACGGGGGAGGAGCAGAGAGAGAGGGAGACACAGAATCGGAAACAGGCTCCAGGCTCTGAGCCATCAGCCCAGAGCCTGACGCGGGGCTCGAACTCACCGACCGCGAGATCGTGACCTGGCTGAAGTCGGACGCTTAACCGACTGCGCCACCCAGGCGCCCCTTCCAATCCATAATTCTAAGAGCCATGAACAGTTTCTGAGCAGAACCTGAACATAATATGTTCTAAATTAATAATTTAAGTGAACGTGCTAAAATAATTTAAGTGAACGAATTATGTGCTTGATAGGAGGTTACAGTTCATTTTTTTTTTAATTTTTTTTTTTTCAACGTTTATTTATTTTTGGGACAGAGAGAGAGACAGAGCATGAATGGGGGAGGGGCAGAGAGAGAGGGAGACACAGTATCAGAAACAGGCTCCAGGCTCCGAGCCATCAGCCCAGAGCCCGACGCGGGGCTCGAACTCACGGACCGCGAGATCGTGACCTGGCTGAAGTCGGACGCTTAACCGACTGCGCCACCCAGGCGCCCCTACAGTTCATTTTTAATATATGGGAGAAAAAAAAAAAAAAGGAAAGACCAAATAGAAAAAAGTGAACATCAATAGAGGGAAGAGAAGTTTATATTTATTTAAAAAAAAAAAAATTTTTTTAACGTTTTATTTATTTTTGAGACGGAGAGAGACAGAGCATGAACGGGGGAGGGTCAGAGAGAGAGGGAGACGCAGAATCAGAAGCAGGCTCCAGGCTCTGAGCCATCAGCCCAGACCCGACGCAGGGCTCGAACTCCTGGACTGCGAGATCGTGACCTGAGCTGAAGTTGGATGCTTAACCGACTGAGCCACCCAGGCACCCCGAGAAGTTTATATTTAAAGAGAGGGGTAAAAGTCAAGAGAGGGGCAATAGTCACCAGACTATTTCACAGTTGCATTTTACCAAACATTTAAAGAAGAGTTAATACCTATACTTCTCAAACTATTCCAAAAAATTGAAGAGGAAGAAATGTTTCCAAATACATTCTCTAAGTTTAGCATTAGCCTGGTACCGAAACCAGATAAAGACACCACAAAAAAAGAAAATTACAAATCAGTATCCTTGATGAACATAAATGCGGAAATCATCAACAAAATCTTAGCAAACCGAATTCAATAATACATTAAAAGATTCCTACCCCAGGATAAAGTGGGATTTAGTCTAGGGATGCAAAGGTATTTCAGTATCTTCAATTTAACATGATACACCATATTAACAAAATGAAGAGTAAGAATTATATGATCAACTCCATAGATGCAGAAAAAGCATTTGACAAAATTCACATTCATTTATGATAAAGACTCTCAGCAAAGTGGCATAGGGGGAATATATCACAACCTAATAAAGGCCATATATGACAGACACAACCAACATGATACTCAACTGTGAAAAATTGAAAGTGTTTCTTCTAAGATCAGGAAAAAGAGAAGGTTGCCTATTTTAACTACTGTTATTCAGCATGGTATTGGAAGTCCTAGCCACAGAAGTCAGATAAGAAAAAGAAATAAAAGGCATACAAATTGGAAAGGAAGAAGTAAAACTGTCACTGTATGCAGGTAACATGTTACTATATATGGAAAACCTCAAAGACTCCATAGAAAACGGTTAGAATAAATGAATTCAGTAAAATTTCAGAATACAAAATCAACAAACAAAAATCTGTTCTGTTTTCATATACTAACAACAAGCCATCTGAAAAGGAAATTAGAAAAAAAATTGAATTTACAGTAGCAATAGTTTATTACTTAGTAATAAAGTTAACTAAGGAGGTGAAAGACTTGTATACTGAAAACAATAAAACATTGATGAAAGAAGTTAAAACAGATGGAAAGATATTCTATATTCATGGATTGGAAGAGTTAATATTATTAAAGTGTCCATACCACTCAAAGCAATTTTTAGATTCAGTGCAATCCCTATTGAAAAATAGCATTTTTCACAGAACTAGAAGAAATAATCTTAAAGTTTGTATGGAGCCACAAAAGACCCCAAATGGTCAAAGCAATCTTGAAAAAGAAGAATAAAACTGAAGGTATCATACTTTCAAACTGTACTGCAAAGCTAGTATTCAAAACAGTATGATATTGGCACAAAAATGGACACATAGGTGAATGGAATAGAATAGACAGCCTGGAATTAACCCACATTCATATGGTCAGTTGATTTACAACAAGGGAGGCAAGAAGGTACAATGGGGAAATGACAGTCTTTTCAATAAATAGTGTTGGGAAAACTGGATAGCTGCATGAAAAGAGTGAAACTGGACCACTTTCTTTTACCATTTGCAAAGATAAACTTAAAATGGACTAAAGACCTAAATGTAAGACCTGAAACTATAAAACTCCTGAAAGAGAACATAAGTAGTAAGCTCTCAGACATCAGTCTTACAATATTTTTTTTTTTTGGATTTGTCTCCTCAGGCAAGGGCAGCAAAAGCAAAAAGAAGCAAGTGGGATTACATTGAACTAGAAAGCTTTTGCATAGCAAAGGAAACCAACGAAATGAAAAGGCAACCTACTGAATGGAATAAGATATTTGCAAATGATATATTCGATAAGAGGTTAATATCCAAAAATATAAAGAACTTAATACAACTTAACACCAAAAAACCCCAAACAATCCAAGTAAATAAAGGGCAGAGGACCTGAATAGACATTTTTCCAAAGACGTACAAATGGCTAACAGACACATGAAATGATGCTCAACATCACTAATTATCAGGGAAATGCAAATGAAAATCACAATGAGGTATCACATCATACCAATCAGAATGGCTGTTATCAAAAAGACAAGAAATAATAAGTGTTTGTGAGGATGTGGAGAACAGGGAATCCTTGTGCACTCTTGGAAGGAGTGTAAATTGGTGCAGCCACTATGGAAAACAGTATGGAGCTTTCTAAAAAAAATAGAAATACCGTATGATTCAGTAATTCTACTTTTGGGTGTTAATTTGAAGAAAATGAAAATATGAATTCAAAAAGATATATGTACTTGTATGTTCATTGCAGCATTGTTTACAGTAGCCAAAATATGGAAGCAACCTAAGTGTCCATCAGTAGATGAGTGAATAAAGAAGATATGGTATATAAATACAATGGAATATTACTGAGCCATAAAAAGAATGAAATCCTGCCATTTGCAACATCATAGATAGACCTAAAGGGTATTATACTAAGTGATAGAAACCAGACAGAGAAATACAAATACTGTATGCTTTCCCTTATATGTGGAATCTAAAAATCAAGTGAACAAACAAAACAAATCAGAAACAGACTCATAAATACAGAGAACAAATTGGTGGTTGCCAGAGTGGAGGGTGATGGGGGGGGCAGAATAAGTGAAGGGGATTAAGAGGTATAAACTTTCAGTTATAAAATAAGTCATGAGGATATAAAGTACAGCATAGGGAATATAGCCAAAAATATTGTAATAACTGTATATGGTGATAGATGGTAACTAGACTTATTGTGGTTGTTTCATAATTGAAACTAATGTAATATTGTATATCAACTATTCTTCAACAATAACCAAAAAACTAAACAACAAAAGGAGAGAAAAACATTTTTAAAGTCCATTTCTTAAAAAATGTTTATTTTTAACGTTTTTTTTTTTTTTTTTTTTTTTTTTATTTTTGAGACAGAGACAGAGCATGAATGGGGGAGGGTCAGAGAGAGGGAGACACAGAATCCGAAACAGGCTCCAGGCTCTGAGCCGTCAGCACAGAGCCCGACGCAGGGCTTGAACTCACGGACCGTGAGATCATGACCTGAGCCGAAGTCGGCCGCTCAACCGACTGAGCCACCCAGGCACCCCAAAAAATGTTTATTTTTGAGAGAGAGAAAGAGAGCACACGCGTGAGGGAGGGACAGAGAGAGAGGGAGACAGAGGATCCAAAGCAGGCTCTGTGCTGACAGTAGAGAGCCCAATGCGGGGAGTTGGGGAATGGGAATGGGGGGCTGAAATTCACGGACCAGGGAGATTGTGACCTAAGAGGAAGTCAGTGCTTAACTGACTGAGCCACCCAGATGCCCCCAAAGTCCATTATTAAAGACTATTGATATAAACTTCATTTTATTTAGAAAGTCTTATCAACACCATTAAAATGTTACGTTTCTATTAGAATATCACCATTAGAATATTAGTCCTTATTCTAGAAATACATGTATATTATTGATATATTTATTGGCTTACTGCAACGATAGTATGTTTCCAGTGTCTGAAATACAATGTGATTATTAAACACTGTGGGGTTTTTTTTATTGATGATTCTTGTTTTTGTAATGTTTTGTGATATTATAATTGTTTTTGTTTTTCACTAGAAAATAAAATGTTTTATTTTTTATTAAATTTTTTTTAATGTTTATTTATATTTTGAGAGAGAGAGAGGACAGACAGAATCTGAATCAGGCTTCAGGCTCTGAGCTGTCAGCACAGAGCCCAACATGGGGCTCCCAACTCACAAATCATGGGATCATGACCTGAGCTGAAGTTGGACGTCTAACTGAGCCACTGAGGCACCCTGAAAATAAAATATTTTAAAAAGTACAAGCAGCAAAACCAATCCACAAAGAAAAGTGAAATCTGTCACTTTGAAAAGACGTTGAATACAGTTTGTTTAATTTTCTGTAATAGTTTTGACATTTGAAGTTAATGGTACTTGTAAGACATGAACATAAAATAAGGTGATTTTAAGTATGTTGACTTTTAAATTTGAAGAAAGATATACTTGTGATGATAGAGAAGCTACATTTAACTTTGATAAGTGAAAGAACATAGAACGTTACTTTATCTATGTATAGATTCCTCACCCCCACCCCCCGCCTTAATACCATGCTCAGCTTGTGTTTGTATGCCTGTGTGTAATTTACAATTTCCCTTTTCAGTGTGTTTTCAAAACTTTACCTGTTTTATAACCAACTGTATATCAAAATTTAAAAATATTACCCTTTAATGTAGAAAAAAAATGTTAAGTAGAAATCCTATCTTCAGATTGAGTTGTCTTTCTTTTTTTTTTTTTAATTTTTTTTTCAACGTTTTTTATTTATTTTTGGGACAGAGAGAGACAGAGCATGAACGGGGGAGGGGCAGAGAGAGAGGGAGACACAGAATCCGAAACAGGCTCCAGGCTCCGAGCCATCAGCCCAGAGCCTGACGCGGGGCTCGAACTCACGGACCGCGAGATCGTGACCTGGCTGAAGTCGGACGCTTAACCGACTGCGCCACCCAGGCGCCCCTGTCTTTCTTATTTTAACATGTTTATTTTCATTATTAAAACTTGTGATGTATAATCTATTTCAGCACGTATACTACAACTAGTGTTATTATTATGTTTTTGCATCTCTGAATCATTTTTGTCAAGATAAAATATTTTATTGGTAGTTTATTTATTTATTTATTTTTAAAAGGTAACCTTACTATATGCAATTTTTTAATTTAATTTTTTTTTTTTTTGGAGAGAGTGTGAGAAAGCACATGCATGCATGAGTAGGGGAGGGGCAGAGGGGGAGGAAGAGAGAGAGAGAGAAAATCTTTTTTTTTTTAATGTTTATTTTTGAGAGAGAGAGAGACTGAGTGTGAGCTGGGGAGGGGCAGAGAGGGAAGGAGACACAGAATCCGAAGCAGGCTCCAGGCTTGAGCTGTCAGCACAGAGCCCAACTCGGGGCTTGAACCCACAAACTGTGTGATCATGACCTGAGCTGAAGTAGGGTGCTCAACCAACTGAGCCATGCCAACCGACTGAGCCACCTAGGCGCTGAGAGAGAGAGAGAGAGAGAGAGAGAGAGAGAGAGAGAGAGAGAGAGAAAGAGAGAGAAAGGGAGAGGGAGAGAACATTAAGCAGGCTCCATGCCCAGAGCGCCCTATGTGGGGCTTGATCTGGGTGAGATAATGACCTGAGCTGAAATCGGCTCCAACACTTAACTGACTGAGCCACCCAAGGTTCCCCGGTAGTTCTTTCATTAGGTCTTTTGTGGGGCCTTGTTAGATTCTGAATAATTTAAAAGCAGTGGAATTCTTTCTGTGATAAAAATCTAGTCACTGGGCCAAAACTTATAGCATTATTCACGTGATACTTATGCATGTAAAGGTGTGGAATTATTATGTATGCTAAAGAATTTGTATTAAAGAGGGTGTTTTTAATTACTGAGGAAACTAGTCCTCTAAAGATTTTAACTAGATTTGCATTAATTTACAGCTTTGCTTAATATCTCATCTCTTCTATTTTTATTTTTTTAAATTATTATTATTTTTAAATGTTTTATTTATTTTTGAGACAGAGACAGAACATGAGCAGGGGAGGGGCAGAGAGAGAGAGGGAGACACAGAATCCGAAGCAGACTCCAGGCTCCAAGCTGTCAGCACAGAGCCTGATGAAGGGCTCGAACTCACAAACCGTGAGATCATGACCTGAGCCAAAATTGGACGCTCAACCGACTGAGCCACCCAAGTGCCCTTTCATCTCTTCTATTTTTAAATGACTAATCTATGATAGCCAGCTTGAATATCAATGTGTAAAGAATAAGAAAACAAGATAATATAAAAAATTATAACTTCATTTAAATTTAGGAGTGATGGATCAGTTCTGTATTTTTTGTATAGTAGTATATTTGCTCTCTTTGTAGAATTACAGAATAAAATGTTTAAAGCTTCATCTTGTCTTTCTATATTATTTAAATTTTTTTGTTTCTTATCCAGATTATTGAAACAAAAAGTTTCAGCACCATTTACTATAAGATCCACGTAGTTGGCTATATTTTACCATTTTAAAAAGTATTTTAAGTCTTGCTATTTTCCATGGTCTCATGAAGAAAATAGTCATAAAAATCTTGGAGCACATAGATGACAGTGTGGGTTTTCCCTTGACACCTCTTCTCCATCTTGTTTCCTTCATCCCTGTTTTATCCCATCTTCTAGCCTTAGTATCTGACAGCTTGTTTCAATTTTCAGGTGACTAGGTTGAAACGTGTATGTTTCGTGACTGCTGTCTTTCTAGTTACTGTTCTAGCTTTTCCTAACTGCCAGGTGAGATCTCAGTCACGGAGAGTGAAGTCTGAATGAAGGGACATTCATAGTGGGTTACGACACTGAAGGTTAAGTTTAGGCTGCTAGAGGGTTTGAAACAAAGAAGTGATTGAAGCCCTCATCACCTTCATCTTATTTTGTAGTAAGTAAACTATTTTGGAAGTAGTAAGTCTCATTATGAAGATAACAAAATCCTGTCCAGAGTGAACACATTAATACTGATTAACTTGAGTTGGAATACATTTTAACACCAGTTTTTGTACTAATTAGGAAAGATCCACTGTGGTTTTGTTTGTATATTAGAATATATGTTACTGGCCTTTCTTTTCTTCTCTCTCTTTCTTTCTTTCTTTCTTTCTTTCTTTCTTTCTTTCTTTCTCTCTCTCTCTCTCTCTCTCTCTTTCTTTCTTTCTTTCTTTCTTTCTTTCTTTCTTTCTTTCCATTTTGTTCTGTAGGAGCCCCTTAACAGTGTAGGGAGTTTTAGAATTTGAATTCAAATATATCTCAAGTGAAATCATATAATACAAAACATAATTTTATTTGGAATACTCCATGGCCTTCTAAGAAGTCTTCAAATAGGAATAAAAGTCTCTTGATCTCACTTCCAGCACCTCCTCCCTTCTACTTATATCCGTTACTAATAGTTATTTCCATTTTCTCTCTCTGCCGGGGAGTTAATGCAACATTTGAGGTATGAATTCATGAGCTGTTACTGTATGATAGAAGAGAACACCTGAGAATAGGGGATCATTGCACCTAATGGCTACCAGTTATATTTTGTTTTATATTTGTGTTTTTCAGAGGCATTTATATGATGAAACTAGAAGATTCCAAACTAATGGATGAAGTAGGAAAATGATTGGGAAAACCAGTGGTGGTGGTATCTGATAGTTCATAGAAATAGTTTGCTGTGACAAAAGCAGAGAGAGGAACCTATAAGCCATTTTTACCATCATTCATGAGCTATATTTGGGGAACTTGGATTATACATACTGTAAAGAACAATGTATTATGTGATAGAAATGTATGTTAAATATGCAAATGCAGAAGAAAAGGCTTTGGGTTCAGAACATAGAAATTCTTACTATTGCAAGATCTTTCTAGCTAACATCGATTCTGTTAGGTTAGTGTGGACATTAATTGGAGTTTAGATAGTAGGTGTAACAAATGCTTACTGTATATGGAGGCTGATCTAGTTATATGTTCTTGAGAGAGCGGACATGAATTTGGGGGGAAGCTTTTTAGATTAGGTAGCTGATCTAAGCCTAAGAATTTTTCTCTCCACTCAAGGAAGACAAGAAAGAGCCCGTAGATTTTTGCAAGGGATTGATTTGAGAACATAGCTTAATTTTTAAGGTGAGAGAAACTAACTCAGCTAAGAGTGTTTATTTTGTTTTTATTTTTTTTTTCCTTAAAGAACTTTAAAAGCTTCTAGCTATGGTCATTTCAGCTTCCTATTCCTCCCTCTCTAATTACTCTCAGTAAGATTTTGTTACTGCTGTCAACCATAGCAGTCACTGGGAAGGGTAATAGTGGGGCTAAATTTCGTTTAAAACAAAAATATAGAAGAGGAATATGTACACAAATGCATACCAAATACAATAAAATGCATATGGAACTGTCCTTTGTATGTGAGGGTGAGTTTTGTTTGTTGTATTGGTGATGGAGCTTGTTTAATCCATCTCAACTTTCTACAGTAATTCTTCTTGTGATCTGCATCTATGAGATAGTTATGTGAGGTCAGGAGTTTGGCTAAACGATTAGCAGAGTCATTGGCTTAATTCAGCCCAATTTAATTTCTTGATATAATAGTCTTAGACACATGCAGCTTTATTTGATAGAAAATAGTTCTATTTCAGTTAGTGGAATTTATACATCAATAAAGAAATACTAAAAAAAATAGTGCCTATTAAGTGGTAGACATATTAGTAAATACTGAAGATGCTGCATTTTCTATCCTTGCTAAATATACAAATGTCAGAGGCCTAAATTAAAAGAAGCATTAAAGGGGTGCCTGGGTGGCTCAGTTGGCTAGGCAACCGACTTTGGCTCAGGTCATGATTTCAAGGCTCACGGGTTCAAGCTCCACATTAGGCTCTGTGTTGACAGCCCAGAGCCTGGAGCCTGCTTCAGATTCTGTCTCCCTCTCTCTCTCTGCCCATTCCCTGCGCGTGCTCTGTCTCTCTCAAAATAAATAAACATTAAGAAAAATAAATAAAAATAAATAAAAGAAGCATTAAAAATGTAAGCATCAAATTCTAGGTAAATGATCAAAAATATGGGAAATAAAAGCCTTTCTGGCCTTCTCTCCCTCCTTCCTTCTCTCTGACTCTTAACAGAGTGAAGATATTCACATTTTGCATTATAATTTTTACATGTACTGATAATGTGAATTTATAAGTATTTCAAAATTATGACTGATTTTACAATAATTCCACTAAAGGAAGATTTATTTATGCACAGTTTTGGGAAAAATTGTAATATACCCGTACTCCCTTTGGAAGATTTTCAGTTGTCAAGCTTAATTTAAGATCAGATCAGAAAAGCATGGTTTGTGTTATTTCTATAGACACTATGCAATATTTTTTTTTTTCCTGGAAACTTTTAGGAATGAAGAAGCCATTATTCATAAAACAAAGTCATGCTGAAGACTTTAGGCTGGTTGTAAAGTGTTAATCTTTAGAGATGGGGAAATATTTCTTATCTTGAATTTGGAATGTGGGTAACTTTAAGACGGCCGTATGAAGCAACATTGCCTTTGCATTTTACTTGCAAGAAAGAAAAATGTGGACTCCTTCTTTAGTGGAGCAAAGTGCTTTCTGACACACCTCTCAAATTACACACCATTGAAATGATCCCCACAATGTGTTTGGCTCCTGTGTTTCTCGTTAGCTACTATGAATGAAAGATTCATTAACTATCTATTTCAAAAAGCATCTTTATTTGCATTGCAAAGAGCTTAATTGTTTGGAAACAGGATCAAGAATTGCTTTCAAGTTGTAAGTCAGCACATATGGGTTGGGCCATGATTGGCATTGAACTTTAAAAAACAAAATTTCTGTGCAAAGAAGGCCCTCAATAATTATTTGTCAAAGCACTGATAGGTTGACTTCAGAAGGATAAAAGTGCCTGAGTTTTCCCACATTGTTCATGATGTGGACCAAATATTTTTGTAGCTATTATAGAAAGTCCTGATAACCTTTCCCTTATCTTGCCTTTTGGGCAGTGTATAACAGAATCACAGGGAGGAGGAAGTTATACAAACTTGCCAGATAGATGATTGGAGTCCCTGTGGCAAGCTTGTGACCTAATTTTCCATGCTCTGAGTACCCAACTGGAGAGTTATAGCTGTATGCTGTTAGCTTAAATAACAGTAGGCTTGTATACAAGTTTGGGTATTGGGGAGAGAAAGAAGGAGAGGCAGAAACATAAATCTGTCTCTCTAGCTTTGCCAAATCCATAACATAAAAGTACTTTTGTTCAAAAAGAAAACTTAATTCATTTCCTCATTTTGGTTATTTGTTCTTATGTGTGTTTCAAATCCTTACTAGAGGATCTTATTTATTTTTTAAAGATTTATGGCATACTCAGTTATTTTTGAAGTTTGTTTTGAAGACTTTTTTTTTTTTTTTTTTTTTAAAGAAAATGGTAGTATGAGAATGGGTTGGGAAGGGATGGTGGAATTGTTTTCCACTTGTTCAGTGAATTAGTTTGTGCGTTTCTGGTAGCAGTTCCTTGATGATCCCAAGATGATTAGGCTGTTTTTCTCTCATTAAGCAAATATTTACCAATACATGTAGTTGACTATGCCTATAGGTCCATTTTGTTAGGTCAGACACGGATTGTTACTTGCCATCTTGCCTTTTATATGTTAGCTAGAAGTGGATAAGAGCTTCTTTCTTTGCCCCATGGTATGGATATAGTTCACGTCATATGCTGTTTTGAAATATGTTGAACCAACATGATTTGCTGGGATTCTAAAGCTGGCACAGACTTCTGCCAACTGGACATACATAAATCACACTCTTTTTTTTCTAGTAAGTATGTCCTTAAAATATTTAATTTGCTTGTACTATGCAATTGTCTCTCTCCCCCACCCCCAATACTTTCTTACTTCTTTCTAGCGTCTCTTGAAGGGACCAGTAAACCTGGTTCTAAAATATTTCATTCAACTCCTTGTAACAGGTAAGTGGTCCCATGCATATCTTTAATACTAAACTGCATCAAGGTATCATTCTTTTTCCTTATTCCGTTGGGAGTGATTGAATGTCTTTGGCCTCAGGATTGCTTTCTTATTTTCAACATGACTTAAAGTAAATTGTAGTAAGAGAATCATTAATCAAAATTAATAGCATTGGCACATAATTTTAATATTATATGAGACAGGCGCATATGTAGAATGTATTATGGGGTCAATTTAAAAAGTTATTCTTCTCTTACATGTACATGTCTATGTCAGATTGTTTATACTGTAAACCCTTGGAGTTCCTGTGTCTCTTGATGTAGTGTCATGCCTATCTGGAAACTATTCTCTTAATGTTCTCTTTCTGCTGCTGTATTTCTTTTTTTTTTTTAATTTTTTTTTCAACGTTTTTTATTTATTTTTGGGACAGAGAGAGACAGAGCATGAACGGGGGAGGGGCAGAGAGAGAGGGAGACACAGAATCGGAAACAGGCTCCAGGCTCTGAGCCATCAGCCCAGAGCCCGACGCGGGGCTCGAACTCACGGAGCGCGAGATCGTGACCTGGCTGAAGTCGGACGCTTAACCGACTGCGCCACCCAGGCGCCCCTCTGCTGCTGTATTTCTGTCTTGTTCCCAGATAAGATTCTTGATGACAACTTTTTTACCTGTTGTTTCCTCTTCCTCACTCTTCCTACATTAGTCTACCCACTGTAGTCTAGTGCCTGAGCTCATGTCTCTAGGTCATTTGTAGTCTTGTCGAAGCCAAGCCAAAAGGAAAATGTTTAGTTTTTATCTTACTTGATTTTTTTGTTACATTTGCCTGCAAGCCCTTAGAGGACATGGACTGTTTTGTTCACTTTTGAATGTTTTATTGCTTAGAATCTAGTACTTTGTAGATTGTCCATTTATTGAATGAATGTATGCTTTTCTTTCTTTTTTTTTTTTTAAAGAATGTTCTCTTCCTTTGGCTCCCATGGCCCTTGCTACCCTTTCCCAGTTTACATCCTACTTCTCTCGTTATTTGTGTGCACTTAGATGTCCATTCAGAGGCTCTGCTCTTTGGAGTTTAATGTGTATCTAAGAGTTGTTCTAAAGTGGTAATCTCCTCAAGTACATTCTGGCTCCATCTGTTGGGAGCAGAGACAGCCAGTGCCCCCTTTGTGTTTTTGTTTTGTTTTGTTTTGTTTTGTTTTGTTTTGTTTTTGTTTGGCTCATTTCATGGTTTTGTTCATAATCTGAACACTCACAAGTTGAGAAGTTTCTGAGTTTTCCAAAATTCTTTTCTCAGCTGTCATCTCGTTTCATGTTTCATTGTTTCCCAAGATGACTTCAGTACTTCACGTTGTTTTAATTAGAACAGTGACTCTCAACTCTTTGTCTCCTGTTGGTAGCATTCTCCTAAGCTCTAGTCGTTTATTTCTGATTATTTCTGACTGTAGCAAAGGCCTCTTAGACTTCACATTTCCCAAAATATATTTGTTGCATTTTCCCTAAACCTTCTCTCTGTGTTTTTCTAAATGGAGCCACTGTAACTGAAATGGTAACATTAGTGATCTGTGGATCTTTCTGGACTCCTTTCTTTGCCTTACCCACTACTCTGTCTTACCTTTAAGTAAGTCACCAAATCCTTTTGATTCTTACTACAGAATGGCTGACAGAGCATTCCCTTCTTTTTGATCCTCACTGCTAATCATATTATTACCTTGCTTGAAATTCTTCAGTGTTCCCCATATGATCTTTAAAAAGTCTAGGTCCTCTGTATACTGGCACACATCGAAGGCCCTCTGTGACTGTCTCCCTAGTTTACTTTCAGGTCTCTTTCTTTGAGTCTTGTACTCCACAACTACTATAATAATTGCAGTAATTGAATGCATTTAGTGTCATGCTTCCATAACTTTGCCCAAGCTGTTCCCTCTGCTTGGAGTTGTTCTCTGTCAACCTCATCATTTTGTCTATATTATTTTACATTTGGCTTATTAAAGATTACTTTCCTGGAAAAAATTAGCCCCTTCTTTGTGCCCAAGTGGTATCTCATACTTACTTTAAAGTAATAATTACGTTGCATTTTATGGTTTATTTACTTGTTTTTCTCTTTAACTAGTCTGAACACTTGCAGGTAGGAAGTGTGTCTGAGAAATCTTTGTCTTTCTTGTGCCTTAGCACAATGCTAAGTGTACCGTGTGCACTCAGTTTTTGTTTTAATACATGTTCAATGAATAAATGCTTAACACACTTTTTGGTGTGAGTGAGATTACCGTATCTGTTCTACCTATAAACCCACTATGGTAGAAAAACTGAGCAGGTTCACTTGTTCGCTGTTTGACTGGTTTACCTATTTTCTCTCCCAGAGTGTTCTGAGGTGAAATGGTAAGATGGGCACAGTTTGTCTGCAGTATCATTCTTTCCTTCTTGTCATTCTTCCCTGTTTTGTGCCATAGACGTCACAAGGTTGTCCTCCAGCTGCCCAGGACATGTCACTGTTGCCATGCCTCCTACACTTGTGAAATTTAACATTCAAGTTACATCTGGCCGCGGAGACTGTGATTTTTAGGTAAAACGCTAGGATTGGGCCAGAATGGAAAGCTTTAAAGCTGAACCTTTTGCTTCTTGCCACCACCCTTTATAACCCTCCTTTCCACTAGAAGTAGACCCATAATATTTGCCAATAGATCAGTATTCAGTCACAATACCTCTCTGGTGGTGACTTCGTTTATAATCTTAATTATTTAAATCTCAATTATTTAAGAAAAAAGAGTGTATAAGTAATCAGAATAGGTGATAAAGAATCTTAAAATATATGACATATAAGATATGTAAATATTGTGTAGTCCACTCTCTTATTTTACTAATGAGGAAAGTAAAACCAGGACAGGTCAAATGATTTGTCCTAAGTCACACAACTAGTTCATCACAGAGTTAGTCCTAAAATCTAAGTGTCCCAAGCCTTCATCTCTGACTGTACTGTCATATGCCTCATGCTCTCTTGATTTGGTTAAGAGGTTGAAAATTCATTTATTCGAAATGTTTATCAGGTCTATCTATCTACCTATCTGTTTGCACTGGGGATAGAGATGGTAATAAGATAGCTCTCCATAGCTGGGACTAAATCATGGAGAGATAAACAAATTATTGAAATGATATAAATGATAGTTTATCTCCTCACATCACAGGTACAATACTTAGGCTTTTATTCAACATGTCTTTATTAGAATTTTAGAACAAACTTGCCTAGCTTATTTCCAGTCCCGGAAGAATAAAGACATTGAGAGCAATGATGAGGTTCTAGAGAGGTATATAAACAATAAAGGGAAGGCACAGCTGACAGGCTGGTAGAGAGAGAAAAAGTGCCTGCACACATTATGTACTATATACTTTATATACTGTACTGTATTAAGCGAAAGAACCCAAATCATTGTAGACTAAGTCCATTTAATGAAGGAGAAAAATTACGTTTCACACGTCATACACTGTAAGAATGTTGTAACACAGTATACTACTTGATGTTAAACATGTTTAACCATAAGATAACCGTTAAGAAATGATTACGGGTCATAACCAGAGCGGAGTGCCGGTGAGTGAATACCCCTTGTGTTGCAGAAAAGTGATGTTATCATCCTGGTGGAGTAAGAGTTTTTGTTTTTTGTTTTTTGTTTTTTTTTTGTTTTTTTTCATTCTTTCCCCTCCCTCCTACAAAGAACAGCAGTTTTGGCAATCACTTGTGGACAGTAGTGCCCTTGTGGAAGCCTGGGAGTCCAGCAGAGAAGTTCCAACACATCATTGGAGAAAAAAATAAAACAAAATCTGAGTTTGGACATATTGGGGAGGGTAACAGGAACAGTTTCACTTTACATGTGTTGCCCCTCCCCTAAGGCACAGCTTGGTGCCAAGAGAGACCTTCTTGGCCTGGGATTTCTCCCACAGGAGAAAGCGAGAATCTGTGAGTGAGTGTCCAGCTTCCCCAGTATGGGGGTGCTACCAAACAGACCTACTTCTATTATGCTGCATCCAAAATACTGAGTAGTGAATTGCATGACTGGGAAAACAGCAGTCAGGGCTCAGGCTGGGATGTATTGAAGGGCTGCAGATACTACTAACAGCTTTGCAGACTATATCAGGAAGCCCATCCATGAGCTGCAGGGGATGCCTCACCTGTGGATCTCACACCTGGCTCACAGGCACCCCAAACACTTTGTGTACCTTACCCCTTTACTCCCCTGACTCCATAGTGAGCAGCTCCTCTGTACACTTCTAAAGCAGTGAGAATGAACATTTGCAGACAGCTAGTGAGTACTTTCAGAAAGCAGGCCTGACTCTGCAGAATTTGGAGAAACTACACAAATTGAGTATTCACTATTGCCCTAGAGAAAGCAAAGGGAGGTTATCAGCATTTGACCTGACTTGCAGGATCCACTGAAGGTATACAATCTTATGAATTCCCCCAGAAAAGGGAATAAAAAGTATGCAGCAGGGATATCTATAGAAAAGGTTTGAGAAAGCCTCTTAACAGGGCTGAAGCAAGGTTTTCACTCCTGAAACCAGTCAGTAAAAACTGGAGAAGATGACTGCTTCTTCAAATGCAGAGACGACAATGCAGAATTTTGAGGAACCTAAAAAGTCAAAGAAAAATGACCCCACCAAAGGAAGACAGTATTCCACTAACTGACATCCCCACCAACCCATGGAGATTTTCAGTTTTCCTGATAAAAGGATTCAAAATAGCCATTTTAATGAAGCTCAGGGAACAGCAACAACAACGAAAAGAAAAAAAAATACAAGATAACTCCATGAAATCAGGAAAACAATACACAAAATGAGAAGTTTAACAGAGGTAGTAATCATAAAAAAGAACCGAAAGAATTCTGGAACTGAAGTATATAATTAATGAAACAAAAAAAAAATGCAGTAGAGGGCATTAACATCAGACTGGATCAAGCAGAAGAAAGAATCTGTGAAGTATATGACAGATCACTTCAAATTATCTAGTTTAGAGGATAGTTTTGTTCAACAACAAAAAGAATGAAAAAGAGTAAAGAAAGCTTACTTGAACCGTAGGATACCATTAAAAGAAACAATTGGTACATTTTGAAGTCCCAGAAAGAGAAGAAAAAGAGAAAGGGGGGGGGGGCACAAAGCTTATTTTTTAAAAAATGGCTGAGAAATTATCATATGTTGGGAGAGAATTGACATCTAAGTTCATGAAGCTCAATCTCCCCACTGCCCCAAGATTTTAACCCAAAATGATCTATTCTAAGACACATTATAATAAGATGGTGTAGAATCAAAGAGAAAGAGAGAATTTTAAAAGCAGCAAGAGGAAAGAAGTTCCTGACATACAAGGGAATCCCACAAAGCTATTAGTGCATTTCTCAGCAGAAACCTTGCAGGCTAGGAGAGAGTGGGATGGTATACTTAAAGTGCTGAAAGAAAAAAAAAAAACACGAAACACTGCCAACCAAGATTTTACCCAGCAAAGTTGTTCTTCAGAAATAAAGGAGAGATAAAGACTTTCCCAGACAAACAAAAGTTGAAGGAATTCATCACTGCTATACTTGCTTTATGAGAAGTGCTGAAAGTAGGTCTTCAAGTTGAAATGAAAGGATGCTAATTAGTAATAGAAAAATGTATGAGAATATTAAACCCACTGGTAAAGGTATTTAGTTATATTCAGAATGCTCTAATACTATAACGTAGTGGTACATTAACTTACTGTGTAAAGGTTAAAGGACAAAAGTATTCAAAATAACTATAGTCACAATTTTTTCATGGGTACACATCACAAAAAGGTAAATTGTGATATCAAAAACTTAAAATTGAGGGGGGGGGTAAAAGTGTAGTTTTTCCTAATCAAAGTTAAGTTGTTATTACTTAAAAAATTTTTTTAATGTTTATTTATTTATTTTTTAAATGTTTTTATTTATTTTTGAAGGAGAGAGACACCGAGCGTGAGCAGGGGAGGAGCAGAGAGAGAGGGAGACATAGAATTTGAAGCAGGCTCCAGGCTCCGAGCTGTCAGCCCAGAGCCCGACGCGGGGCTCGAACTTACGAACTGGGAGATCATGACCTGAGTCGACGGACGCTTAGCTGACTGAACCACCTAGGCGCCCCAGTGTTTATTTATTTTTGAGACAATGCGAGAGACAGAGAGAGACTCAGAATCTGAAGCGAGCTCCAGGCTCTGAGCTGTCAGCCCAGAGCCTGACATGGGGCTTGAACTCAGGAACCGTGAGATCATGACCTGAGCCAAAGTTGGATGCTTAACCAACCGAGCCACCCGGGCACCCCTAGTTGTTATTACTTTAAAAAAGACACTGTTAGGGGCGCCTGGGTGCGCAGTCAGTTAAGCGTCTGACTTCAGCCAGGTCACGATCTCACGGTCCGTGAGTTCGAGCCCTGCGTCAGGCTCTGGGCTGATGGCTCAGAGCCTGGAGCCTGTTTCCGATTCTGTGTCTCCCTCTCTCTCTGCCCCTCCCCCGTTCATGCTCTGTCTCTCTCTGTCCCAAAAATAAATAAAAAACGTTGAAAAAAAAATTTAAAAAAGACACTGTTATATCTATGTTTTTGCAAGCCTTGTGATAACCAGAAGCAAAAATCTATAGTAGGTACACAAAAGATAGAGAAGGGAACCATTATCAAAAATTATCAATTCACAAAGGAAGATAGCAAGAGAGAAGGAAAGGAACAAGGGAACTACTAAACAGCCAGAAACCAATAAGATGGCATTAATAAGTCCTTACCTATCAGTACTTCCTTTAAGTGTAAATGGATTTAATTCTTCAATCAGAAGACATAGATGGAAGAATGGATTAAAGAAAAGCAAATGAGCTAACTGTATGCTGCCTATGAGAGACTCATTTCAGCTTTAACAACACACATAGGCTCATACTGAAGAGTTGGGAAATATATTCTATGTAAATGGAAACCGAAAGAGAGCAGAGGTAGCTATACTTATAGCAGACAAAATAGTCTTTAAGTTAAAAACTATAACACGAAACCAGGAAGGTCATTATATAATGATAAACAGTGAATTTATCAAGAGGATATAAAATTATACATATGCTCCCAACATTGGAGTACCTATATTAAACAAATACTAACACATCTATAGGGACACATAGAAAACAATACAATATTAGTACGGGACTTTAATACCCTACTTTCAACAAAAGTTAGACAATCCATACTGAAAATCAGTAAGGAACCATTGGATTTGAACAACACTGTAGACCAAATGGACCTAACAGACATATGTAGAACGTCCTATCCAATAGCAGCAAAATAGTCTTCTCAAGTGCACACGCAATATTTTTCAGGATAAATCATATGATAGGTCACAAAACAAGTCTTAGTAAATTTAAGTTTAAAATCATACCAAATATCTCTTTTGACCACAGTGATATGACATTAGAAATCAGTAACACGAGGAAAGCTGAAAAACCCACAAATATATGGAAATTAAACAGTGTACTCGTGAATAATCAATTGGTCGAAGAAGAAATTAGAAGGGAAATAAAAAAAACAAAAAACAAAATTGGAACAGCCTATTGAAACTTATGGGACACAGCAAAAGCAGTCCTAACGGAAAAGTTTATATCCATAAACATTTCCAGTGAGAAAAAGGAAAGTCAGCAACCTAACTTTAAACCTCAAGGAACTAGTTAGCAGAAGGAAGATCAGAACAGAAATAAATAAAGTGGAGACCAGAAAAACAATCGAAAAGGTCAATAAAACTGAACTGGTTTTTGAAAAGATAAAACTGACGTATAGCTTGACTACAAAAAAAGGGAAAACTCAAATACAATCAGAAAGGAAAGAGGAACATTACAACTGATACCATAGATACAGAGGACCATAAGAGGCTGAGCAGTTATCTGGCAACAGAGTATATAATCTAGAAGAAATGAATAAATTCCTAGAAACATACAACTTGTGAAGACTGAATCAAGAGGAAATAGGAAATCTGTACAGACCAATTATAAGCAAGGAGATTGAATCTGTAATAAAAAAACCTACCAACAAAGAAAAGCTGATGGCTTCACTGATGAATTCTATTAAAGAGGAATTGAAACCAATTCCTCTCAAACTTTTCCAGAAAACTGAAGAGGAAGGAGCACTTACAAAGTCATTTTATGAGGACATGCATTGCCCTGATTCCAAAGCAAGATCCTGACATTATAAGGAAAGTACAGGCCTATGTTCCCAATGAATACACAGGCAAAAATTTTCAACAGAATACTGATAAACCAAATTTAACAGCACATGAAAAGGGTCATGCATCATGGTCAAGTGAGATTTATCCTTAGGATTCAAAAATGGTTCAGCGTATGCAAATCATTGTGATATGACACATTAATAGAGCGAATGATAAAAATCGGATGATCTCCATACATGCAGAAAAAAACATTTGACAAAATTCAGCATTGTTTCATGATAAAAACTCTCAACAAATTGAGTGTAGAGGGAACATATCTCAACATACTAAAGATCATATAAGCCCACATATAAGCCCACAGCTAACATCATGCTCAGTGGGAATAGTTGAAGTAATCTTCTCTAAGACCTGGAACAAGACAAGGATGTCTGCTCTTATCACGGCTATTTGATGTAGTACTGGAAGTCCTAGCCAGAGCAACTAGGTAGGAAAAAGAAATAAGGCAGCCAAATTGGAAAGGAAGAAGTAAACTTGTCTTTGTTTGCAGATGATATAATTTTATATATGGAAAACCTAAAGCCTCCACCAAAAACTTGTTAGAATAAATTAACAAACTAAGTTGTAGGATACAAAAATCACCATACACAAATCAGTTGTCTTTCTGTACACTAACATGAACTACCTGAGAAAGAAGTAAAGTTTCATTCACAATAGCATCAAAAATAATAAAATACTTAGGCATGAACTTAACCAAAAGAGGTGAAAGACCTGTACCACTGAAAAATATAAGACATTGATGAAAGAAATTGAAGACAGAAATACATGGAAAATATCATGTTAATGTATTGAAAGAATTCATATTGTTAAAATGTCCATACTACTCAAAGCAATTTATGGATTCATTATAATTGCTATCAAAATTCTAATAGCATTTCTCACAGAAATAGAAAAAGTAGTCATAATGGAATCATGAAAGACCTAGAATAGCTAAAGCAATCCTCAGAAAGGAGAATAGGCTGGAGGTGTCACACTTCCTGATTTCAAACTATATAAAAAACCTATGGTAACCAAATAATATGGTTCTGGCATAGACCCATGGAACAGAATTGAGAGCCTAGAAATAAACTCATGTGTATATGGTCAACTAATGTTTGACAAAGTAGCCAAGAATACTCACTGGGGATAGTGTCTTCAGTAAATGATGTTGGGAAACTGAATGTCCAAATGCAAAAGAATGAAATTAGAGCTCAATCTTTTTTTTTTTTCAATATATGAAATTTATTGTCAAATTGGTTTCCATACAACACCCAGTGTAGAGCTCAATCTTAATTCATTTACAAAGATGAACTTGAAATGGATTAAAGACTTAAATGAAGACCTGAAAACACCTAGAAGAAAACATATGGAAAAAACTCCTTGATGTTGGTCTTGGCAGTGGTTTTTTGGATATGATACCAAAAGTAACAAGCAACAAAAGCTGTGAGACTATGTCAAACTAAAAAGGTTCTGAATAGCAAAGGAAACCATAAAATGAAAAGGCAACCAAAGGAATGGGAGAAAATATTTGCAAACCATATATCTGATAAGAAGTTAATATTCTAAATATTTAGAAACTCATTTATCAATAGTGTGAACAAAACAAATAATCTAATTAAAAATGGGCAGAGGACTTGAGTAGACATTTTTCCAAAGAAGATATACAAGTGGCTAACATGTACATGAAAAGACATTCAACATCACTAATCAGGGAAATGCAAATCAGAATCACGATTAGATACTCATATTTGTTGGTATGACTGTCATCAAAAAGATAAGAGATAACAAGTGTTGGTGAGGATGTGGAGAAAAGGGAACCCTTGGTGCTGTTGGTGGGAATGTAAATGGGTACAGTCATGATGGAAAACAGTATGGAGGTACCTTAAAAAAATTAAAACTAGAACTACTATAAGATCCAGCAATCCCAATACTGATTGTATAACTGAAGGATAGGAAATTAGGATCTTGAAGAGGTATCTGCACACTCATATTCACTGTAACATTATTCATAGTAAGACATAGAAACAATGTTAAGTATCCCTCTACAAATGAATTGGTAAAGGAAGTATGGTATACATATATATAAAATGGAATATTATTCAGCCAGTGGAAGAAGAAAATCTTGCCATTTGTGACAACGTAGATAGATTGAGGGCATTATACTAAGTGAAATAAGTCAGAGAAAGACAAATACTTTATGATCTCACTTATATGTGGAATCTAGTGAACAGTGGTTGGCAGGACTGGTTGTTGGGCAAATGGAGAGATGTTGGTCAAAGAGTACAAACTTCCACTTATAGGATGAATAAGTTGTAGGGATCTTATGTACTGCATTGTTGATTGCAGTCACAACATGGTATTATATACTTGAAAGTTGCTAAGAGAGTAGATCTTAAATGTTTTCACCACATACAAAAAAATGGCAATTACTTGAGGTTACAGAGTTATTAACTAAATTGTGGTAATCATTTCACAATATATAATAGGTGTATCAAATTATCATGTTGTATACCTTAAACTTACATCATGTGTTAATTATATCTCTGTCAAGCTGAGAAAAAGAGAAATTGTTGTAATATTCAAATAGAGGCTTTAAGAAGATTTTTAAATGATTAAGAAATATCTTGGGGCACCTGGCTGGCTCAGTTGGTTAAGTGTTTGACTTTGGCTCAGGTCATGTTCTTACAGTTTGTGAGTTTGAGCCCCACATCAGGCTGTCGGTGCAGAGCCCACTTCAGATCCTCTGTCTCCTCCTCTTTGCCCCTCCCCACTCATTTTCTCCCTCCCTCTCTCTTTCTCTCTCAAAAATAAACGTTAAAAAATTAGAAGAAATATCTTATAAAATGCTATAAAATATATAAATTTTTACAATAAATATGTATTTTAGATTTACATACAAATGGAAATAAAAGTAATCAAAACAATTTAAAAATTATTTTAAAAGGTACTCTATTACCTAGAAAAGTCACTTATGTGGAAAAGCTGCATGTTTTAATTGAAATGGAGAGTGATCTGTTACAGCATATGATAGTGAGAGGCTTTTGTTGTTCACTTATGTTTATACTTCATTAGAGTTATACATTTTTTGAGGAGTTAGTAACTTTAAAGAAAACTTTTTTGTCCAGTGCCAAAGTCAGGGTCTGGTTTATTGCAGAGATTATAAATGAGTTGACTGGTACTGAAATAAAGTCTAAGGCTTGAAATTATTTTCCCAAAACATTACAAAAAATGATATGCTCTGAGGTGAGTTTGTAGTTTATTTAATCCCCAGTAGAGCTGATTTATAGTGACTAAAGTTTTGTGTTTTCATAATAGGAACAAAAATCATAAAACCCATCTGGGAACCTGAGAAACATTTATTGTTGCCAAAACCCCTTGAATAATATTCTCTCTGGCCATTCTCATGTGTTTAACAAATTTGTCCCCTTCTCTGTGAGAGGACTTTTCATCTCTCTTTTTCTTTTGCTGATTCAGTGGTAGAGAACTTTTGCCAAAAGAAGAATAGTATTTCTGTATGATAAAGTGATTAAGTTGGTTTATCTCATTTCAGCTGTCTTGATCTTAAATTATGTTTATGCTCTTTAAGTTTGTGTTTTGTGAATATAGTTGACTCTTGAACAACATGAATTTGAACTGCGTGGGTCCACTTATATGTGGATTTTTTTCGACACAGTATAGTACTGTAAATATTTTCTTTTCCTTTGGTTTTCTTAATATTTTCTTTCCTGTAGCATACTTTTTTGGGGAAGGAAACAGTATGTAATATATGTAATATGCAAAATATGTGTTGATCAACTTTTTGTGTTATTGATAAGGCTTTGGGTCAACAGTAGGCTATTAGTAGTTAAGTTTTTGGGGAGTCAAAAGTTATTTGTGGATTTTGACTGTGCCAGGGGTTACAGTTTCTAACCTCCACATTGTTCAAAGGTCAACTGAATTTTGCTTAGCATCCTAACTATCCACCCAAATCTCTTAACATCTTGATAAATTGATTTTTTTTCCAGATCATCTACTAGAGTGGTATGGCTGAAATTAAACTGAATTAGAGACTGGTGGTTAAATATTCCAAAATTAAAGCATGAAGGTAAAAAGCTTGAAGGACAAAAATTTACTCAACCTTGGGATAGTTTTGCTCCTTCTGGTGACAGTGTATTATTTTGGACTTGTCTTTGGTTGATGTCCAAAAGTTGAGCTCCCTTGTTTTGTTAGGGAGTGGATCGGACTCCACAACTCTCTAGAAAACAAGGCTTTTCCACTCCAAAGTCTAACCCTGTGCTTGTTCAAACCCTCACTCGCTGTTTGGGTGAACCTTACTCTTCTTTCAGTGGCTTATTGCCTAGAGTCTGAAAAGAAAGTTATGATTGGATAATACTTGAGTTTTGTGTTTTCTTTGTTACTCGAATGATGCATATATGGTGGGTATGTTTTCTCTAATTTATTCCCAAAGGTATTAAAATAAAAGGAAGAGTGAAACAAATGTGGATGACACTGTTTATGTGATATCTCCTTTGAGTTCCTAATGAAATTGCACGAAATAAGTTTTTCCCCCCCTTTCTTTTGTATTGTGAAATTAGCTCTCACTACTGGCACATATAAGCCTTACAGTGAGTTAGCTCCAGGAATAGTTCAACTCTAGGGAGAATTTCTAGCTCATCGGAAGACCACATCTTTGACCCTTTCTCCTTGCCTTGCTGTATCCAGTTGGTTGCCCGGTACTGCTGCTTTCACATTGAAATTCACCCTTGCTTTTGCCCTATCTCCCCTTCTTTTACTATTTTAGGGCCACATGACTGTTTTCTTAACCTATTACCTTTTAAGTGGTCTCTACGTCTGCCTCAGTCCTACTTCAGTTTGTTGTAAATTACTACTTCTAGATCAGTTTTGCTAAAGCTGAGCCTAGATCATGTCAGTCCGTTACTTAAAACACTGCCAACAGAAGCAGATTCAATTTAGATCCTCCCTAGCCTGGTGATTTCCCTTCATTTTTAAAAAAAGTTTATTTGTTTTTGAGAGAGAGAGAGAGAGGGAATGAATCACAAGCAGGCTCCATACTGTCAGCACAGAGCCCAGTGTGGGTCTCGACCTCATGAACCACGAGATCATTACCTAAGCCCTGTTGATTTCCCTTCATTTTAAGTTTAGCCCCACTACTCTCTTTCCTATGAAGTACTGATAAGCCAAGGTGAAGTACTACACCCTTATCCCTATCTACCTCTGTCTTTCCAATTTCTCTGCCTTTGGTGTCTCTCCTTCTCTTTGGAATATGTTTTGACTTTATTTCATGTGCAGATCTGATCTGTCATTTGGCAGATTTATTCTATGCCATCATGGAATGATCTTTATGTTGTCTGATAAATGTTCTTCTCGTGTTTTCTCAGGATCCTTTGATATTTATTTTTATCATGTACTGTAACATATATATACATATGTCATACTTTCCACCAGGTGTTAAGCTTCTCCTAGGTAGGCTCGTATCTAATTTCTACTTTCAGACAAGTCACGAGTCCTGGAGTGGCGATTTTGGTGTGGTAGGAGCTCAATATACGTTTGTTAAATGATGAAATAAATGAATTTCTGTCTTGTGTATTCTATTGTGAGTTTTGTATCAATAACACCTCAACTCTCAGTCTGAAAAGGAAAAATGTAATACTGACCACAATTTTTGCTGAGCCTAAATTGAAAAACTCTGAGAAAGTTTAATCATGGAGACAATCAGAATGTACTCTGTTATTTAGTATAAAACTTCTGGCAAACATGCCTGTTTTTCAAGTTCTTAATCTTTTCAGTGTAGGCTATGATTATTCCCTTTAAACATCTCACAGATTTAATAATTGAACCATTGTCTTAAAGTGGTTTATAACTTCATGAAGAAACCAAACTCTTGAAATAAAAGGCCAACAAAGGTGAGAGTAATTCAGTTTCACACCTTACTTTTTTATCCATTCCTGTCATTAGAGTACAGTTTTCAAGGCTTGTGTAAAATAACAACCTATGATTGAGACAATGAGATCTTTCTGATACTTTCATTTAAAAAATGAAAAGGGCCTCAAAAGTCATCCTTCAGCACATTGTTTTTTATTAAGCTCCATGGTAATTATGAATATTTTTAATAGTATGAATGATGCTATCTATTCTTTACCTGCTTTTTTTCTAATTTATTTTGCACAGTTTTCCGTGCTAAAGTGAATTAGATTCACTGTTGGTTATTAGAGTAATATCAAGTGATTCTTTTTTTTTTTTTTTTAAATGTTTACCTTTGAGAGAGAGAGAGAGAGACAGAGCATGAGCATGAGCATGTGCAGGGGAGGGACAGAGACAGAGGGAGACACAGAAACTGAAGCAGGCTCCAGGCTCTGAGCTGTCCGTGCAGAGCCTGATGCGGGGCTCGAACCCATGAGCTGTGAGGTCATGACCTGAGCTGAAGTTGGACGCCTGACTGACTGAGCCACCCAGGCGCCCCAATATTAAGTGATTCTTACTCCAGGTTTTTATAATGAATCAAATCCAATTAAAAATATGAAATTTACAAGTAGTTATGGTAGTGGAACTATTTTGGGTATTATTTAGCTCCTGAGAGTAAAATAAATAAAACTGCACAAAAATTTGAAAAATAGTGAAAGGTGACTTTGGTCAGAATCCTCAGGAAATTTTTGTACTGTGTTTAGCTTAGTTCATTTTGCTGTGTGCTCAGATTCTGGAGTATGCCAGCATTGGACAAAGGACTGACAATATGATTACTATTTAGAGATGTTCATTGTTTGAGAAGAAATTCAACAGAATCTTGAATGTTCTCATGACATGTTTGGAATAATTTGGTAGAGACTATTTTAAATCATAAATACATTTTATATGCTAGTGTCTTAAAATGTTGTTTTGCTTTCCAGATATGATATTTAAGATACTTCCATGGAAATGTCATGTTCTAATTTTTGCCAATAGTAGCATCCTATACCATATTTGTTAGAACTTTTGAAAATTGATGGATAGCCATGATGTTAATTTGCTTACTTTACCTCATTTTGATTGATTCTCTTAAATATTTCCACAGAAATGCATTTTTCATTTATTTCTTTTTTGTTGTAGGTATTTTTTTTTTTTTTCCAACGTTTATTCATTTTTGGGACAGAGAGAGACAGAGCATGAATGGGGGTGGGGCAGAGAGAGAGGGAGACACAGAATCGGAAACAGGCTCCAGGCTCTGAGCCATCAGCCCAGAGCCCGACGCGGGGCTCGAACTCACTGACCGCGAGATCATGACCTGGCTGAAGTCGGACGCTTAACCGACTGCGCCACCCAGGCGCCCCTGTTGTAGGTATTTTAATGAGAGAGTCTCTTGATAAAATTTGTACAAGTAGAATTGCTGTTTTGTCTTAATGGTGGAAGAATGACTTGTAACATGTACCTGATTATCTCTCTTATGTTGTGTGCTTTTTGATAAGTACACATCAATTTATTGTAACAACATTATTCTTTTTTTTTCAATATATGAAATTTATTGTCAAATTGATTTCCATACAACACCCAGTGCTCATCCCAAAAGGTGCCCTCCTCAATACCCATCACCCACACTCCTCTCCCTCCCACCCCCCATCAACCCTCAGTTCTCAGTTTTTAAGAGTCTGTTATGCTTTGGCTCTCTCCCACTCTAACCTCTTTTTTTTTTCCTTCCCCTCCTCCATGGGTTTCTGTTAAGTTTCTCAGGATCCACATAAGAGTGAAAACATAGGGTGTCTGTCTTTCTCTGTATGGCTTATTTCACTTAGCATAACACTCTCCAGTTCCATCCACATTGCTACAAAGGGCCATATTTCATTCTTTCTCATTGCCACATAGTACTCCATTGTGTATATAAACCACAATTTCTTTATCCATTCATCAGTTGATGGACATTGAGGCTCTTTCATAATTTGGCTATTGTTGAGAGTGCTGCTATAAACATTGGGGTACAAGTGCCCCTATGCATCAGCACTCCTGTATCCCTTGGGTAAATTCCTAGCAGTGCTATTGCTGGGTCATAGGGTAGGTCTATTTTTAATTTTTTGAGGAACCTCCACACTGTTTTCCAGAGCGGCTGCACCAATTTGCATTGCCACCAACAGTGCAAGAGGGTTCCCGTTTCTCCACATCCTCTCCAGCATCTATAGTCTCCTGATTTGTTCATTTTGGCCACTCTGACTGGCGTGAGGTGATATCTGAGTGTGGTTTTGATTTGTATTTCCCTGATGAGGAGCGGCGTTGAGCATCTTTTCATGTGCCTGTTGGCCATCCGGATGTCTTCTTTAGAGAAGTGTCTATTCATGTTTTCTGCCCATTTCTTCACTGGGTTATTTGTTTTTCGGGTGTGGAGTTTGGTGAGCTCTTTATAGATTTTGGATACGAGCCCTTTGTCCGATACGTCATTTGCAAATATCTTTTCCCATTCCATTGGTTGCCTTTTAGTTTTGTTGGTTGTTTCCTTTGCTGTGCAGAAGCTTTTTATCTTCATAAGGTCCCAGTAGTTCGTTTTTGCTTTTAATTCCCTTGCCTTTGGGGATGTGTCAAGTAAGAAATTGCTACGGCTGAGTGTACCAACATTATTCTATAGAAAGAGAACTCCTGTCATTTTTTTCTTTCTTTCTTTCTTTCTTCTTCTTCTTCTTCTTTTCTTTTTTTTTTTTTTTTTTTTTTTTTTTTTTTGAGGTTAGTTCATGCAGGCTTGGTTAATAGAATATGAAGTGAGATCTTACGGGGTGGCAGAGAATGTTTGGTTTAGCCTGGGGGCATATGGAGAATGGGCTATTTCTTCACAAAGAATTTTTAAGAATCTTAGAATGGTTTGCCACTGTAATTATGAACAACTGTAGCTTGCTTAATTTTTATTTTCTATTTTAAATGCTCAGATGATTTTACTTTCATCTATAAAATGTTAAAAGTATAGTCTAATTAAAATAGTATGTGTCTAAGAAATACTTTTGGTCCATTTAGTTTCTTTTTCCTTTTCCTACCTAATCAAAAGGTGTGTAAACCTAGAAAACATGCAGAGAGCCCTGGACCTTCTCTTTTTGTCATTTTTCACTATTATTTCATATTTTCCCTAGTATTATTGTCTTTTTTAATGTTTATTAATTTTGAGAGAGAAATTGAGAGAGACAGCATGAGCAGGGGAGGGACAGAGAGAGAGAGACAGAAAGAGAGAGAGAGAGAGAGAGAGAGAGAATTCCAGACAGGCTCCCTGCTGTCAGGGCAGAGGCTGACATGGGGTTGGATCCCACAAACCCTGAGGTTATGACCTGAGCTGAAATCAAGAGTCAGACGCTTAACTAACTGAGCCACCCAGGCACCCTTCCTCTGTATCATTGTTAAGATGACTTTATGAGACAACTGTCAATATTGTTTAATGTTAGCTATTCACCTATATGAGTAGGAAAAAAGTTTTTCCTTTATGGGTGTGTGTGGATAGACAAACCACTGCTTTGATAGAAGGAGATTATATTTGCTTGATATTAATATTAAAACATTTTTTTCTCCCTTTAAATAATTGGCTTCTGATGGGGTGTCTGGGTGGCTCAGTCGGTTAAGCATCTGACTTCGGTTCAGATCATGATCTCACAGTTCATGAATTTGAGCCCTGCGTCAGGCTCTGTGCTGCTGACAGCTCAGAGCCTGGAACCTCCTTGGATTCTGTGTCTCCTTCTCTTTGTCTGCCCTCCTCTGCTCAAGCTTTCTCTCTCTCTCTCTCAAAAATAAATAAACATTAAAAAATTTATAAAAATTGGCTTCTGATAATTTTGTGACTTAAAGTATCAAGAACCCAACTTTTAAAGTGGTATTCTTTAATATTTTGTAAATACTACATACCCAACTTGGTATATTTTGCTGGGTAATTGCTATTATCTCTGTTTTAGAATTCACATATCCCATTCTTCCTCCATTTCCACAGGATTATTCAGTAATTAATTGGATAGCCTGGAACAGTCTTTAACAAGTTGGATATCTCCAAGATTCCTTCCCCAGGTCTAATATTGTACAAGTCTTTGATTTTAACTTACACTTCTTCTCAACTACGGCTGAAAGGTAGCACCAGTCTAATTTTTAGGGTAATATTTACCCTTTCTTACATTATCCTTTTTTTTTTTTTAATTTTTTTTTTTAACATTTATATATTTTTGAGACAGCGAGAGACAGAACATGAACAGGGGACAGGCAGAGAGAGAGGGAGACACAGAATCTGAAACAGGCTCCAGGCTCTGAGCAGTCAGCACAGAGCCCGACGCGGGGCTCAAACTCACATACCGCAAGATCGTGACCTGAGCCGAAGTCGGACGCTTAACCGACTGAGCCACCCAGGTGCCCCATTTCTTACATTATCCTAAATTGAGTGGAAAACTATTTGTAAAATAACAACCCCAAAATATCTAGCTTTTACTCTCTGGGGAAAGATAATTGTAGAATACTTTTTTCTATTTGATATGTTTTTACTTTGGAAAACCCTATTGGGAAAGTAGATTTCCAGACAGCTTTAAACTGACAAATGGGCATTTTGACAGGTATTCCTGGAAGGAGAGCTACAACCACCAATCATTTCAGTTTCCTTATTACAACAACTATGTTTAGTAGAGACTAAGACATATCACAGTTTGACACAAGTATTTTGTGTTGGGGGATGGGTGAATATAAAACTTTTTTAATGTATTGGAAAAATAGGGCATTTGCTTTGCTATTATGAAGAATAGAGAAACTAACAATGTTGGTATGAAGTACTTTTTTATGGCTTCAGCGTGACCTGTTATTGTGAACTTTTGTGTCTTCCATTCAGTAGGATGTTCCTAGAGGAGGGTTTAATTTGTACTGTTCTTTGTCATTTAATGGATTTGTCCTCTGTACAACCTGTGGCTTTAGAACAGAAAACTTCAAAGTAAATGTTAGCAGAAACAAATTTTGTGGGATTCTTTTTTTTTTTTTTTTTTTTGCATAAAATACCACTGGTAAGTAGTATTCTCCAGACCTCAGTGGAAGTAGTCTATTTCTAGAAAATTAATTTGTGAACAAGATAGACCTGAACTCTCTTGGTTCTATTTACATCTCATTCTCTTTCCATTTTATAAGCTTCTCATTAGCATGAATGCATTTTAAATAATATTCTTTAGGGCTCCTTAACTGTAGAAGCACAGTGTTGTTTTTTGAGTGGAATACAAGAAGCAATCCTGCAATCTCTTGTTCTTCACTTCACACCAAATGTCAGCAGCTGCCACATTGTTTTTCTCCACCACCGTCATCACTGTCGCTGCTGCCTTCTTCATCAAAAATAAGAGATATTTGATTTGTAGGATTTGTGAAAAATAGAAATCCTAGAATCTTACAAATGTGACTTGGTGTTTAAAGTTAGAGGAAATGTTATGAATAGCTACAGCTTAAGACTAATTCCATGGGACGCCTGGGTGGCTCAGTCGGTCAGGCATCCGACTTCAGCTCAGGTCATGATCTCCTGGTTCATGAGTTTAAGCCCCAGGTTGGCTCTGTGCTGACAGCTCCGGAGCCTGGAGCCTGCTTCGGATTCTGTGTCTCCTTCTCTCTGTCCCTCCCCCGCTCGTTCCCATTCTCTCTCTCTCAAAAATAAATAAACATTAAAAAAAAGACTAATTCCTTTTGATAGTAGTGATTGAGTGATTTTGCCTATTTCAGAGAATCAAGTTTAGATGTGTATGTGAATGACCCTATGGAGTCTTATTTCATTTGTTTGAGCCTGGATCAAAATCAGTTTCATTTAGCTTTTAACTTGGACAAGGGTCTTATGATCGGTAACACATTCTTTTTTTTTCTTAAGCTTCTTTTTTAAACACTGAGACAAATCATCGAAGAGCATTAATTTCTCTGATAAAACTTTTCTCCAAGTGTAGACATATATCTAAAACAAAAATACTATTGCCTTATAGAAGACTTTTGTAATTTCTTTAACTCCCTGTATAATGATCACATTGTTTTATGAAGAAATTTGTTTTTCCAGTTTTTGCTTTTTTTTTTTTTTGCTGCCATCCTATTTCTCCCTATTTCATCCCCAGTCATTTCAACATCTCATACTTTTATCCTACTTTATCTAGTTGAAGCTTTACCAAGCCGAGAAAATACAATCTTTATGACTTACAGTCATAGACTTAAGAGAGAAGAGGTCT
The DNA here is from genome assembly GCF_028749965.1 of Puma concolor. Classification (NCBI taxonomy): domain Eukaryota; kingdom Metazoa; phylum Chordata; class Mammalia; order Carnivora; family Felidae; genus Puma; species Puma concolor. The sequence goes on from NC_141673.1 coordinate 93,788,290, forward strand.
TTAATAGAATTCCTACTGATCTTGGCAAGTTTCTTAATTTTATGCTTTTGCCTAGAACCTTGTTGATTTGAACAGATTGTCTCTTGACCTCCCATCTACCTACTGCTAGCTTTTCTGATGAAGTATCTTTTATACTCCAGCATTGTACAAATACTGTGCTGAGTATTGTTATGGATAAAAAAAAAATGAGTAAGTCATGGTTTGTTTTACTGTAGCAGGGAAACGACTTAGAAGATAAATAATCTTATATATTTTAATAGAAAATTATGGAGGCTTAAATAAGTGGAGGAGGCATGGGATAGTATGTCCTGAGTGTGAAATGAGTCTGGAATTTGTGACTTTGAAGTCTAAATTAGAACAGTGGCTTATGTTGTGGAAGGGCTACACTAAAATTTTATACCAGGCTAAAATGGGATGGAGAAAGGAAGATGCCATGTACCAGGTGTCTGTGTAGCCTTGTGAATTTGTCTTGTTTTAGTTTTATCATCTAGGTGAGAGGAGCATAATTACCTTTACAAAGCTGCTTAGAGTTGAGAATCTTTGAGTATTTTCCATTAAGAATCCGAGGTCCCTTGTTGTAAACACAGCACCATCACTGTGGTGCAAGATGGTAGGTTGCCTTGCACGTCAAGTCTGTTCCTGCCTCTCATTCTCATGCCCTAAGGATCCTTTGTTGGAAGACTAAGGCAACTGTCAGGCTATTTCTGTGTTCTCTAATAGGTGCAGTGTCTCCGTTTAGTTTGGAACTGATCCAGATGTGTCATCCTTAGGGTTCTTAAATATTATTGCCTTGCCTTGTTTTTTCCACATTCCATTGCCTTGCCTTGTTTTTATGGCCAACTTGGAAAGTTGAGTGTTCGAACCCAGTCAGATGTCATTATTTGATATTAGCATACACACCTATTCTTCTTTTTACCCAGCTATGATTATGACTTGTCTTCTTCCTAAAAAAAACTCTCTATTTTAAAATATAAGTCTGTATCAGAAACATCTAATCATAATTTTATAGTGAAAACACAACTTGAAATTTAAAAGAGCTTGAGAATTTTTTTAGTATAGAAGATTTAATTTGTGGATGCTTGTATCTTTTTATTTATTTATTTTTCATTTCAATGTAACTTTTTTGTATATTTTTAAATTCATATTAAATACATTAGACATTCAGCATGTTGTATAAAATCATTTCTATGTTGAAGCAGATCAAGATTCTGAAAATATAGCTAATTGCTATGTTAAAAGCATTGTATAACTAGGATGTTAACTAGGCTGAATATGGTGGTCATTTTGTAATATATACAAATATTGAATCATAATGTTGTACACCTGAAACTAATATAATTTTATATGTCAACTATACCTCAATAAAAAAAAAAAAAAAGTAGGAGCGGCACCTGAATGGCTCAGTTGGTTGAATGACTCTTGATTTTGGCTCAGGTCATGATCTCATGGTTTGTGAGATAGAGCCTTGCATAGGGTTCTGTGCTGACAGCGTGGAGCCTGCTTGGGATTCTGTTTCCCTTTCTCTCTGCCCCTTTCCTGCTGGTGCTTGCTCTCTCAAAATAAATAAACATTAAAAAAAAGGATATCTGGAAATAGTAAAAAAAAATGGGGGCATGATATAACTTTATTCGTCAAGAAGTAGTCCTTTTTTTTTTAAATTTTTTTTTAATGTTTATTTATTTTTGAGACAGAGAGAGAGACAGAGCATGAACGAGGGAGGGTCAGAGAGAGAGGGAGACACAGAATCCGCAGCAGGCTCCAGGCTCTGAGCTGTCAGCACAGAGCCCGACGCGGGGCTCGAACTCACCGACTGTGAGATCATGACCTGAGCCGAAGTCGGCCGCTTAACCGACTGAGCCACCCAGGCGCCCCCATCAAGAAGTAATTCTGCTTCCTAATTAAATGAACAGATTTTCCATTTTTAGTGTTTTTTTTTTTTTGTCTTTTTTTTTTTTTTTTTCAGTCTCTACACCCAGCACAGGGCTTGAATTTACAACCCTGACATCAAGAGTTGCATACTCTACCAACTGAGCCAGCCAGGCCTCTACAGATGTTCTTTTTTAAACTTAATCAGTTAATCAAAACATACTTTTGGGGATACTTTTGGTGTATCATAGCACTCTGTTGGTTCCTGTGTGAAATCCATTGAAAATGTAGGGTTATATAGTACCAAGCCACAAAACATGAAACCAAAGCTAATTTTGATAATCTGATTTATGTGAGAAGTATACTGTATACTAGGTATTAAGAAGAAAAACAATTACTTCCCCCACATCTTTCTATTAAAATTTTTTTAAACCTATGGAAAAGTTGAATGAATGGTACATACAGTAAACACCCATATATGCTTCATCTAAATTCTTCAGTGTCAACACTGTATCATATTTGAATTATGTTTTTTTCTCCCTCCCCCCATATGTGTGTGTTGTTCATCTGTATATAGATATACATACATGTATGCTTCTTTTTTTCCCTTAATCATTTCATTGTAAGCTGTAGATATCAGGGTGCTTAATCCCTGACTACATTACCTCCGAATTACAGGACATTCTCCTACATAACCACTGTACCACTTTTATAATAAAACATTTTTAATAGTGATTTTGTACTATCACCAACTATATAAGCCATTTTCAAATTTCTCCAGTTGTACTAAAATTGCCTTTCATGGATTTTGTTCATTTGCATGAGCTAGGATCTAACAAGGCAGATGCATTGTATATGCTTATCCTGTCTTTTCTGGACAGGCCTCCTCTGATCTATACCTATGCTGTCCAATATGATAGCCACTAGCTGTATGTGACTAAATATAAGTAGATTAAAATGAACAAAATTAAAAACTTAGTTCCTTAGTCACACTAGCTCCGCTTCAAGTGCTCGGTAGTCATATGTGGCTAGTGGCCACTCTGTTGGACATCACAAATTCAGATCATTTCTATCATCAGAGAAAGTTCTTTTGGACAGATCTAGGACATGTCCCACCCCCTTTTGTCTTTCATGAAATTTGATTTATTGTTTTGAAGCATTCAGGCTGGTTGTCTTGTTGAATTTTCCACATTATGAGTTTGACTTGATTGCTCCTTAGTGATTTGATTCCGGTTGTGGCAGATAATTTCTTTCAAAGAAAGCTGCACTAATATATTTAGCCCATCTCACCTGAGAGGTGGAGCCTTTGTTCCCTCCCTGTGGGAGGGCATGATGGGCAAGGACTTGTGCCAGCTGATCATTGCAGTCCGGTGGAAGTATGCCATATGCCTTAAAACTTCCTCACTCACTCCTGGAATGCTTACCTTTGGGACCCAACTACCACCTTGTGAGGAAGCCTAGGTCTTATGAAGATGTTACACAGTACCAGTTCAGGTCTCAGCTGACAACCTGATGTGCCAGTGAATGGGCCTTCAGATGATTCAGTTCTTCTAGTTGACATCTTAGATGTACTACAGTAGAGACATGCAGTCCCAGCTGGGGTCTGTCTGAATTCCTGATGCACAGAAACAGAGAAAGCTCATAGATTATTGTTATTTTTTCAGGTTGCTAAGTTTTGAGGAATTTTCACGGTAATTCTGAGCTGTGAAATGAGCAGTAAATAGCTCATACACAGATTAAACAATTTAGCAAGGGTGCTACATTAGTGATGGTGTGAATTTCCTATTGCATCACATCAGGAGGAATGTGACGTCAGTGTGACTTAACTGGTGATGTTTGATTACGATCACTTGGTTAAGGTGGTATCCATCATCTCTCTCCATCATAAATACCTTTTTCCTTTTGCAATTAATAAGTAACATGAGGGAAGTGTAACTTTGCAAATAATATAAGCTTCCATCAAGTTCTGTGTCAACATTTCACTCTATGCTGTTGTTTTGAGTGGATTTAAAAATGGAAACAATCTTAGAAATCATTTCACTCTTGTCATTTTGCACCCTGATTTAATAAATATTGTTAGGTTTCCATTGGAGATACTGCCTTGAAAGTAGGGACATAAAAATACAAGAGATTTGATTTTATAGCCTTGGAGCTTATAGATGAAAACTAACATGACTGGAATTCACAAGGGTTGACCGAGTGGTACATTTGTGTTCCAAGATGATTCAACTAAGATATTTTATTTTCCAAGAGAGTAAAATGATGTCATTATGGTAACTGTATACTGGAATTTAAGACTGGTCATTGGTGCTGCCTGAATTATACTTTTATCAGGCAGGTTTGAAATTAAAAACAGATTTTTTTTAAGTGCACTTTTATATTAGAAGTTCTATGAGTTTTGATGTATCTTTTTCTAAATATAGAAATGTATGTGTTTTAAAATACAAATCTATCATGGCCCAAATTTCTTATTATTAAATACTTAGTGAATAGTAATGTTTATGAATTAAAGACTGTAAGGATACTGTTGTGTGATATTTATTTATTTATTTATTTAAAATTTATTTATTTATCTTGAGAGAGAGAGAGACAGCATGAGCAGGGGAGGGGCAGAGAGAGAGAATCTCAAGCAGGCTCCACACTGTTAGTGCAGAGACCAATGCGGGGCTTGAACTCAAATCATGAGATTATGACCCACGCCGAAATCAAGAGTTGGACACTCAACTGACTACACCACCCGGCACCCCCATTGAATAATATTTTAAAGCTATGGGGTACAGTGCTTTAAGGAACCTTGGTAGCATCAAACATAGGGCCCAAATAGTTGTTGAGGGAGTTCTATATAGATGAACCATGCTTCACACCCTCTGTTACTTGATTATGAATAGAATACATAATAAATGATCTCTATGGGGATTTAAAAGTTCTGTCAATAAGAACCATCATCTTCTTATAGTTGTTTGTTTATTTTGTTCTGGGATATAAGAATGATAGAAGCACTTTTTGTTTGATTTGGTTTGAAAATGGTAAATTTACAGATTTATCTGTTCTGAATTCTATTTACAGTTCTTGGTAAGACATACAATACAAATAAGAAGGAATAAATCCCACACTATAAAATCCTGGAATCATAACTGGGTTTCTGATAGATTAGTAATGTGAAAAAAGTACTAAATGTGCCACATTATGTATTGTATAATCCAAACAGTTGTACATGTGGTTCTTGAAATGGTGTTAAACTTTCCCCAAAGAATGACTTCATCCCTATCTGTGTTATGAAAACACAGTAAAAATTTTAAAACTTTTTCAGCAAGTTCCTATTGTGAATTTGGGATGTTGGGATTTCCTCATTCTAAAAACACTCCTTTAAGCCCTGCAATAAGGATTGATTTCTGCTATTTATTGCTTTAATCATTTTAGTGTATCATAATGGGTCTACTTAGAGTACTTCATTGTTGTCTCTTTTTGGTGAAACTCTGTTGTTTAGACAACTCTGCTAATGTTATTAAGTTCATGATATTTAATTCGTCTGTGGACTATACAGTTTCATTTGTTACTTGCTCTCAGACTGAATATTTAGCAACATTTTCTTCCATGTAACTTTGGTTACAGGAAAAATTCCAGGACAGAGTGAATGGATCAATCAACTACTTAGAGAAGAGTATCAGAGTACAACTCTTGCTAAGTAAAATGGTGTACCTTTAGACAGAGGGGAAATGTGATTGGAGCTCCTTCGGAATCATATAAAATATGTGAGTAATGGTAGTTAGCTGGGGAAAGAGCAATCAAAATATAAATGAGTTCTGGAAAGTGGAAAATGCTAAGGCATGTGATGATAGGAAGGCCTCACTCTGGGATGGTGAGATAAACGTGCAAGAATACGGGATTATTTAAGAAATGGAGCAAAACTGAGGAGTGAAGAGTCAATGGAGGGATAGAAAGAGATCGTTAGGGTAGGTGTGAATGTTGGCAGACAGGAAAGGAGGAGAGGAGAGAGTAAGCCTGTTAAATTTTGAAGCAGAGCTGTAAGCTTGGGTGCTTAAGAAACAGAAACTAGTTTAAGGATTTGCTGAGTGGGAAACCTATAGAATGAGACATCACTGCTTCAGGTGGTTGCAAGATGAATACTTTCAAGTGTCTGGAGAAAGGGCTGGTTTTCCACAATCTCAAGACAGAAAGCATTGGCTGACAAACTTTGAAAGGCTCCAAAAGTGTGCCTACATGTGAGTCATGCCCTCTACATGGACCTTTGGTAAATGTCATCCAAATACAACTATTCGAATGGAGTCTGATGCAGGCCTCGTTTCTAAGAAAGGTGAGATCGTGGCCTGAGCCGATACCAAGAGTTGGACACTTAACTAACTGACTGAGCCACCCAGGTGCCCCACTCTCCTGACATCTTTAGCCAGTAGGATCAAGCACACTTGACCTCAGACATACCATTTCTGGGTACGTGCACATCAGGCCAGTGAGGTATTTTGGTGGAGAGGGTAGTAAGGGTGAGGAACTGTGGTCTCAAGGACTTAGGCGTTAGAGGGAGAGCACTCCTTTCCTTCAGAGGGAAAGAGGGAGAAGAGAGTAAGTGGCAGGAATTCCCAGGGAGCCTAATGATTGCCCTGGCCTCTTCACATCACAACATCACATTACACGTTGCTGAGCCAGTCTATATCCCTGTCTCTAACACATGGGGAAAAAGTAAAGCTAATATTGTTGCTCATAGAGATTTTTTTTTGGGGGGGTGCGGTTCTTTCATGTATTTTGTTTACATTTTTAGCTAAATCTTATGGATAGTTTGCTTGAAATACATGGAGTTGGGTGTTCAGGGACAAGAGTTATCATATCCAGTTACGGAAAACGTTTGAGAGTTATTTGGATGTCTTTATCTGTGTTAGCATACATGACTGTTAACTCTGTTCACCCAGGATCTAAAGCTGAATACCTATTCACTTATTCCCCATTTACTGTTCAGCCATGTCAACTACTATATCCTCAGATGAGCTACTAAATAAAACAGGAATATCTTATTATGTGACTCATCCTTCTGTTTTTTCCCCTGTATTTCAGATTTATAATGGTGTGGTGTGAAGAGATCCAGGATTTCCATTTCTGCTTTCCCTTTCCTGCCAAGCTCATGACCCCTGCCAATTCCATCCTTTCCTTCCATTTGCCTGTTTTGGTTTGGGTTCTGGACTCTTTGGGAGTTTATAGAACAGGAGCCATTTACACTCCCCCCCCCCCCCCCGCCCCCAAATGGGACAAGTGTCTTAATTGAGGTCAGGCCAACACCAACTGTGACAGAATCTTCCCCTCATCCGCCTGGCACAGGGGAAGAATTCATACACTAGAAGAATGGCATGAAACTGTGCCTCCTAACAGTGGCCATTGGGATAAAGCTAATGCCCAGTTGGAGGCACAACACAGTGACTTCTTTTGCCAGGCTTGATTGTTCTGCTTGGTTCCAAGCCAGATGGCAACCTGGTGGGTGACCCATTGGCTCTCGCCTTTCCCCAACCCACTCATGTCTAAGATAAAATGTCCAGCTCTCCCTTTGCAGGACTTACCCTGTGGAAACAGTAATTGCCCTCACTGTTACTTGATATTTACATAATTTTGTTTAAATTTGTAACTATAGTACTATCAATATGACTTTATTAGTAGTGTGAAAGCTTCAGATTGCTTGCCAGAATTCAAGAATGAAATCCATTTAACATGAGGATGTTTAAAGTATTAAAAGAACTTCAGGATTGAGCGTAGGAGAGGAAGTGTGAAGATGTGAATTATTGAACTAGTGTAGTTCATGTGCTATAAAAAGTTATTTTGATCATTAGAAATACTTGTACCGAGGTTTGCAGTCGTTTTTAATACCTTTTATCCTTCAGTCACTCTCTGACATATGTAAGTCAGAAATGAACATCCCAGGTTTCCCTCACGTGGACATATATCTGCTGCCTCTGAAGGTACTTAGGCTTTTGTGCCTGGATTATTGTATAATATTCAGGATGCCTTATTTGAACAATGATAATAGCTGTTATCTATTGATAATAATGTATGGCTGTTATGATTTGTTTTTAAGTCTGAAATGTAGTTGGAAGTATATGAAGAAATCAAGAGAGAATTCTGAAAAACAAAGTCCTGATCGTTTTGCAGAACTTCATCTGCATAGGTCTTCCATTTTAACACTAGCTTTGCTTTCTGCGATGATGATGCATTACTAATAGCATTTTTACAGTTACATTTTATTTAATTAAAAAATCTTCTCGAAAGTAACAGAGAAAGCCCAGGAACTTTATTGATGATATTTCTGGACACACTTTTGTTTTTAAACAAAGCTGAATTACTTTGGTAGGTTTGGGGAGAGAACACTTATTCCTGCTAACCAACACTGGGGTCTCTTATTTACCACTGGATTTGCAGCTGTAGGAAATATCCTGATTTCTTAAGGATCCAGTTACAGCCTGAAGCACATTTCTGTAAGATACAGTGCTATAAATAAATGGCCGTTATCCTACAAATGCTTTTGCTGCCATGTCACTGAAATGCTACTAATATTGCCAGTGTCATTATAAAAGTAATGATTGCCTTGCCTTCCTATGGGATTTTATGAAACGAAATAAGATAGTAGATTCAAAAGTATTTTTAAAGATTATAGGTGATCAGGGGTGCCTTTGTGGCTCAGTCCATTTAAGTGTCCGACTCTTGATCTTGGCTCAGGTCATGATCTCACGGTTCGTGAGTTCGAGCCCCAGGTTGGGCTCTGAGCTGATAGCGCGAAGCCTACTTGGGCTTCTCTCTCTCTGCCCCTCTTCTCCCTCCCTCTCTCTCTCTCTTACTCTCTGTCTCTCTCTCTCTCTCTGTCTCTCTCTCTCTCTCTCTCTAAATAAACAGAAAACAAAAAGACTGTAGTTGATCAATAAATGTAAAGAGACATACTACAATTTAACTTTTCTACTATTTTATCACAGCTAACATCACTATTAACATCTTCACAGTTGAAGTATAATTTCTCAGGTCTAATATCCTCTATTTACTGACTAATTTACCAGGAAAGGGAAGACACATCATGCCAATTGGTAATCTAGAATTTATAATTGGAGATTTTTTTTTTTTTTTTTAATTTTCTTCGGGAATCTGAGGCCTCAATGTAATAATAATTTTGACTTTGAGCCCCTAAATTTCTTTACCCCCCTAAGTTTTATTGAGGTATAATTGATAAGTAAACATTGTATGTATTTAAAGTGTACAATGTGATGGTTTGATATACGTATACCTTGTGAAATGATTACTACAATGAAGTTAATTAACACATCCATCACCTCACATAGTCAACTTTTTTTTTCTTTTTTTTGGTGTGGTGAGAACACTTAAAATCTACTCTCAGCAAATTTCAACAATACAAAACAGTATTATTAACTCTAGTCTTCATGCTGTACATTGGATCCCCAGAATTTATTCATCTTATAGCTGGAAGCTTATATCTTTTGACTAGCATCTCCCCTCTACCTTCTATCCCCCAAGCCCCTGGCAACCACCATTCTACTTGCTGATCTGTGAGTTTGTCTTTTTTTTGATTTCACGTATAAGTGAGATTATACAATATTTGTCTTGCTCTGACTTATTTCGCTTAGCATAATGTCCTCTAAGTTCATTCATGTTGTCTTAAATGGCAAGATTTCCTTCTTTCCATTGGCTGAGTAATATTCCTATGTGTATATATATATCACATTTTTTCCTTATGCATTCATCCCTTGATGGACACTTAGGTTGTTTCTATATCTTGGCTATTGGGAATAATGCTACAGTGAAAAAGGGGGTGTATCTCTTTGAGGTACTGCTTTTATTTCCTTTGTATATACACCCAGAAGAGATTGTTTCCGGAATGTGATTGCTAGATTATATGGTAGTTCCATTTTTATTTTTTGAGCAATCTCTACTGTTTTCCATAATGGCTCTACCAGTTTGCATTCCCACCAACAGTGAATAAGAGCTCTCTTTTCTCTGCACATTTGCCAACACTTGTTATCTCTTGTTGATGATAGCCATCCTAACAGGTGTGAGGTGATACCACGTTGTGGTTTTGATTTGCATTTCCTTGATGATGAATGATGTTAAGCATCTTTTGTGTATTTGTTTGCCATTTATGTGTCCTTGTGGGAAAAATATCTATTCAGGTCCCTTGCTCATTTTAAAAATCTGATTATTTTTTGCTATTGAGTTGCGTGTGTTCTGTATATGTTTTGAACATTAACCTCTCATCAGATATATGGTTTGCAAAGATACATTCCTTTTCATTTCATTGCTGAGAGTATATGACTTCTCCTTAAAGGCTGTACCCAGTCCTGAGGGGCCAGCTCTGTCCTTTGGAGAACTTTAAGAACCCCGACTCATTAGCTTCTTATTTGATATCAAATAATGTTACTGTTGGTTCTTTGTGTTAACTTTGTGCATCAGCCTGATAACTGGGTTTCCGTCTTGCTTGTATGGTGACTACCCCAGGCCTAGTCACAGATTTCCTATATTGACTACTTGTCTTGGCCTTAAAAACCTGCCCAGAATCTCTTAATTCTCTTTGGTTTCTTAACTTGAGCTGACCACCCCCACCCACCCCAACCCTCCCATACCCACACACCCTCCAGATTTAAGTCTTGCTTGAGTCCCAGTTTCTTCACTAGCAGTCCAGCTAACATGTTATCTGAACTATGGTGTAAATGGAATTTGGTAGGACTGGTACTAAGGAGAAGGGGGAATGTCCAGGTGTACAGAGGAGAGGGGGAAATTGACATGAACAGAGAAGAAAAGTACGAAAGGACCAGTACATGTCTTCATTCATAACGTTGTGAACTTTGTAAGGGAAAGAAATCTTACCTGTTGTTTACTGCTCTGTCTCTGTATAAGCCCAGCATTTAACCTATCCAGTAAATATTTGCTGAATGATTGTTTGGGGGATACACTGAATTGACTGGTTTGCCTGGAGGGCACTTCAGTGTGAACTTTTAGGGACGGGGATCGACTTCAGCCTTGTTTACTGCTAGAGCTGTACATATTTTTGTTGAATGAATAAGTATTGGGATCACTGGAATTGACACTAGCATTCTGAAATCGATAATGCAGAATCTTAAATGTCATGCCAAGGATTTGGGTCTCATGATAAGAAAGGAAGCAGAGGTGTGGATCTTATTATCTCCATCTGCTGCCTAATGTAATAAGAATTTTGTTCTTTAAGTATACTCTTATTTACACTAAAGCATTGAGAAAGAGAATTCTTTTGATTCTGAGGAAAAGAAGGTCTATTTTTATATAAGATCTTCCTTTTTGAGTTAATTTAAGTCCAATATATAAATAGGTAGATATGCTTCTAAAATATGCTTTTAAAAATTTGCTTTTTGGCTAGTCAACACTTTTATACACACCAATTCCAGAAATATATTTCTTTTTAATATCATGTGAATAACAGCTCTGCTTTCAAGTACTCAACTAGGAGATGAAAGGCATCCACTGTTTTCATTCTTGCTCGTCTATTTTGGCATTCAATGGTGTTAAGCAAGTATTCACTGCTTTAGGCTCCTTGAATCTGGGCTCTGAAGTGAGTGCTTCTATGTGTCAGACTCACATCTTCATCCACCTTTATCTCTGCACTCTGGTGTGGGCCATTTTAAGCCATAAGGATGTATAGTTTCCAAATACTATACTACTGTGGGAAAGTGAAACCTATCCAGAGGACAAATTGAATGATCCTATTAAAGAGGACGGTTATCTTGATAGATGTTACACTTAAAGGAATTTCTTCTCAATGTTTTACCTTCAGAGACTGCTTGTACTGCTTATGGGATCAAATCGTCCCTGATTGGGATAAACATCAGCTTCATGTGTAACTTTGAGAATTTTTTTCTCTTTTTCTTTTCTTTTTTTTCTTTCTTTTTTTTTTTTTTTTTTTTTTGGTGCATGTTTGTCCACCATAGGATAGAGCATAGAGCTAGGCTTGCTAATCAAGAGGAATTGCTTCCGCCAGGTATGACTTAAAACCGGAGCTGGAATTAGGGCAGGGCCATGGCAAGAGCACACCGAACACCAGAATGACAGGTGTGTCCTCTACAGGGTACGAGATCACTGTCACTGTTGGCTCCCTGCTCTCTCTCTCTCTTCATCCAAGCACCCGGCAGGTTCAGAAAGATAGAGTCCAATTCTCCAGGCAGTCGTCCTCAGCAGGAGGGAACCGAGGAACGTCATCATCTGAAATCATGGACTTAGGGGGCAAAAGCCTGGAAGCTTGAGGTTTTCGAAATGTAAATATTCTGTGGCAAGTGATTAATTTTTCTTAGATGAATTACCGTAGCCACTCTAGATCTTGTTTACTGTGGGAGCTGATTCTTTTTAGGCATACTGATGCATAATAGCACAAGTAAAATCTCCCAACTAATGTTGGAAAAGTTAGAAAATAGAAAATAATCATCTATAATTTTAAGATACAAAATTGTTAATATTTTGTATTTGATTTTAATGATGAACACAGTTATTGCTCTGTCTTGTTTTGAGGCGGATAATTTATTTTTCCACCAATGCTATCATAATTGTTGTCATCCTCCTCCTCAAATATTTACTAATTCCTGGCTAATACACAAGGAAAGTTCCAGGAAGAGTGGAGAAGATAAATAAATGGAAGATGTGGCTTCTTTTTTTTTTTTTTTTTTTTAAGAAGATTATTTTCTATTTAGGACTGAACATATGTCCTGGGAAAATAAAATATATGATTTATTCATAACATCCATGATTATTAAGCTCCTTTATGTGCTAGTCACTGTCCTCAGTGTGAGAAATCATGTTGAATAAAATGTCGTTTCTACGTTCAACTTAATGTCCAGGGGAGATAATAGACAAGCAAATCGGAATTTCAGTAAATTGGTGTGTGTGAATTGTTAGTGAAGTGCCCCAGAGAGAGTGCTTGCTATAGGAAGACAGTGCATTGAAAGAGGTATTGAATAACGTACTGGACAGTTTGGATGCCAGAATAAAAACATTCTTGTAAGTACTTGCTTCTTACGTTGCTCCTCAGTGAGAGTCTAAGGCATAACTCTAAGTAGTCAAGTAATAAAAACATTTTGGTAACAATGTGAAAGTAATATAGTTCAGGGATGGATCTTGTGAAATTTGGTTAAATGGGCCTTAAATTCTTTCTAGTACCAATTGTCTTAATATTTGCTTTTGTCAGGAGTTTAACATCAACATTTGACAAGTGCACAAAGTGCTCAGGTTCTGTGGTGTAGGTTGAAAAGGAGACCTTATATTTTATATTCTAGGTTGGCAGGTGTCAAGGTTAGTATTCCATTATGAAATTTAAGAACTGATCTGCATTCTTTTATTTAGGCAATGCATGTTTCCACCTCTGCAAGGAGGGAATTTGATGAAAGAGAAAAAGCTTACATCCATTATACCTTGGATATTTTGTCTCTATTTGCCATGAAACTTGTAGAATAGAATTTTTACAGCCAATTTTTCTATTTTACACCAACTTGGTATATTTTATTTTCTTTATGTCAGATGAAAGAAATGAGAACTTACTTTTTTATACTTTGAGTTATTCAGTTCCAGAGGGAAAAATACCAAGAAAGCTATGAGAAGTTTTCTCCCTAGAGATCTTTAAGAAAAGGCGTTCATACACTTAACTGTCTGAAGTTGTTTGTGTAGAGTTTTGTGTGTCCTAGTTCAAAAAGCACGGTGTTTAAAAACCCAGACTTAGAAAATTGGTATCATTAAGGATGATTCTTATCTAGTCATTTTAGTTTTCTTACTAGGTACATTTATTTGATAATAAATACAATTGGTGAGTATTTGACTATGAATATTGCTTACATAATATCCAAATTTGCATTGTGAAGCATGTTTTGCAGTTTTCAGAACACTTTTACATTATTATGTTATTTGAGCCTCAGAGGTCTTATGTAGTAGGTAAGGCTGGTGTTATGATTATCCCCATTTTGCTGACGAGAAATCAGGATGCAAGGTCATGAGACTTAACCTGTGGCTATTAGTTACTAAGTGGTGGGGTTTGGTACAGGTTTTCTGACAGCACATTCTTTGCTCTTTTTACTGTGTTATAGGGCACGGATTTTTTTTTTTTGTAAATGAATATTTGTTCTGTTGTATGTCAAAATCAGGTCCATGTGGTGTCTCTGAGTCATTAATTTCTCCTTTCTGCAAGCTGAATGGCCACGGGGGGACGGGAGAAAAGGTTTGGACTTCCTCCCAAGTGATCATTTCCTCAGCTGGCACTTTCTTATCAATGCAGTGTTGAAGATGGTAACTTGGGGGTCTCAGATCAGCTCACAAAAAATAATTGAACTTATAAAATTCCTGAACTGACATTATTAGAACTAACTTGTTGCTCATAAAATAATATGGTTTGATGTTTAAAAATAAGTTTCCAGCAAACAGGAAGTGAATTTGTTAATGTACTAGGATTAAGTACTTTCACTAACTACATTAGCTATATATGATAATCAGTTCAGATGAGCATTGATAAATTAGACTGTGCACTTAGGAGAACCAAAATAAAATCAGTTCATTAACTACTGAGTCCTTATGTTGGAGCCACAACATACATAGGTTAAATTTTAGAGTTAACAGGGCCAAATGTAGACAATAGATAGAGCCTCTAGAAAGAAAAAGGACATATTACTGATGATTACTAAAAGAGTGAGGTCATGTTAGAAGAAGGAATTATGGGCACTTGGTGGCTCAGTTGGTTGAGGGTCCAACTCTTGATTTCAGCTCAGGTCATGATCCCAGGGTCATGGGATTGAGCCCCCATCAGGCTCCATGCTGAGTGTAGAGCCTGCTTAGCTCGCTCGCGCTCTCTCTCTCTCTCCCTCCCTCCCTCCCTCCTCTTTCGCTGCTTATACTCTCTAAAATTAAAAAAAAAAAAGGAATTAGTATAGTACAAACATGCCTGACATAATTCAGGAGTATGCAGACAGTAGCTGGGGGTAGGAAAATACATGCTGGGGATAGTTGTAGATGAGTTTGATGAGCTTAATTATGGTGGACCATGAATTCCAGGACAAGAGATTTGTTGCTCTTCAAGTTAAAGATTGCAGTGCTCTTCTAGCCTAGGACTCGTGTTTTCCAGGTAAGGAAACCAAAGTGAATCATTCAAATTAGTTAGTGGAGAAATTGGGCCTGGAACCAAGGCTTCTTAATTATTAAGCTAATGTTGCTTCTATTATGTGATCTTATATGCTGTTGCCATTGTTGGTTCTGGGACAGAGAGTAGCAAAGTGAAAGCATTGCTTTTTAAGAGTAAAACTTTCACAGTCTTAGAAAAAGGATTAGAAGGAGAAGTTATTTGAAATAGGAAGACCGGTGAAGCTTATTTTGATAATCCTGGCGTGAGGTGATACAGAATGAAAAAGATGGAGGAGTCAGTAACAACTAGAGTTTCAGGCTGAGTGATGAGGAAAAAGGAAACGTATTAAAATAAGTTAGTAAATTTGGAGAGTAAACTTGTTTTGTGAGGAAGATCAAGCTCATTTTTGAATCCATTAGGAAAGCAATGAGAGTTGTTTTATTAGGCAGACAAGAATATGGGACTCATGTTGCAAATGTTAAATTATACTTTGCAGATAATGAGGATTGACTAGTAGCATAGCATGTATTATAGAACTAATCTCTTCACACGGTACAACTGAAGGCAATTTAATTCCAGAAAGTCTCCCTAAGACTGTTGCTTTAAGAGAAACTTATCTATTAGATGTGTCACTGATGAAACGTCTGGTTAATTAACTGGTTAACTGGTGTGGGCAAGCTCACCTCAAGAAGACCTTTACTGGCCCAACTGTATGATGCTTCTTCTCCAATAAAAGTATTAGTTGGGTGTGCAACCCCATGTAAAACCTATGTGCTACAGAGAAGGGTCTTACCTTTCAGCCATTCATTGCTGGAGCGGCTTTATGATATTTTATGATGTGATCACATTTTTGGTCATGATTGTAATTCAGTTTAATAACGTTAACTGGTTTCGTTTGGGCAATGTATTTCCCTAGTCACTCTTCATTTATTATTTTTAAACTTCTTTGTTTGAGTGAAACCAAAGGTAACAGCTGTTGATGTTTCTGCGAAGTGATGGTGAACCTGAGCTGTTATCTATGTGGTCCATGAAAATTTTAAAGATGGGGCCCGTGTCTTTGTTTACCTTCTCTTTGTGTGTTTCTAAGGATTTCTAAGACTTTAAAGCATACTTATTAACTTTATTCATTACTAACCAGTTTACTTACATTTCGGGGGCCTTGATGTTCCCATAACCTGTTTGTCCAACATTTATCATTCTATCTTACCTGCCTAGATTTGAATCTAAGCTTCACTGCTGAATGAGTTTGCTAGTTATGACAGATTTCCATGTTTCCATTTTTTGTCATTTATTGGACAGTATTACTACCTACCTTGTGGGCTTGTTGTGAGAATTAAGTTATGAAATATGTCAAGCACCTGAAGAGCCTGGCACAGCGCAAACACTCAGATCTTAGCTGTTGTTATTGTTACTGTCCTATTGCACTCTCCTGTTCATGGTTCGTCCTTGTATTCCTTGGAACTAGAACAGTGTTTGCATTTAGTAAGAATTTTTGAAGGGTTAATTGACCAAGGAAAGGGCGGAGGAAGGTGTCACAGGGTATCTCGTAGGGTGAAACAGTGAGAGGCCAGCAATTTTTGTCATAAGTGCTGTTTCCATTCTTGCTCAGCTCCACTCTAGGTGAAAACTTCCCCTTAGTCATTAAGAATTAATGTTATTGATCCCAGTGTGGTTTTGTCAGGAAAGCAGTTAGGTTAATCTTAGTTGGAAGTGGTTAATAGTTTCCCAGTAGTTTTTACACTTTAAAAAGTATGTCCTAACTGGGGTGCCTGGCTGGCTCAGTTGGTACAGCATGCGAGTCTTGATCTTGGGTCGTGAATTTGAGCCCTACATTATACATAGAGCTGACTTAAAAGAAAAAAAGTATTTGTTACCCATTCTTGTTGCTTGCCCTTGAAGCCTGCCCGGGCGAAGAACAGTTTTTTTCAGATATACCTTTCTGGGTAGGATCCCCTCTGTAGGCAGTCCAGTTTTGCCTGAGAATCTAAGCCTGAGGGCAGCTTGTTGATTGTTTTTAGTTTCTTTGCTGCTGCTGCTTTTGAACATCCAGTCCTCTAAAGCACCATTTTTTGTTTCCTTAAATAGCATTACCTTCTTCCTATCATTACCAGTCCACATACATGTGCTTAAGTTAATGGCTTTGAGCAACATGATGTATTAATTGTTTTTCTCATCATTTTGCTACAAGGGAGGCATTATTTCTATTTTACACCCCTGGAAACTGAGGCTGAGCGTGGTTGATAAGTACCTTTCCTAAAGCTTTGCAGTAATTGTCAAAGCTGAGATTTAAACTTGGGAAAAACGGTCTGATGTTAACCTTTACTATCTCTGCTGGTTCTAATGAAGGTCTCAGCGTCAAATCTATATGACACCAACATTCCAGGGCAGCTTTGTGAATTAGTGTGTGTATTTGTATGTGCTTTGTAGCTTTTGAGTTCTATACAGATTTAGTCATTAATAGTGATCTAGTCCTTTATGCATCTCTCCTTTTTTTAAAAAAAATTTTCTAGTCTTGTTCACAAGATTTCTAGACTGCTCAGATTGTTTTTTCTTTAAGCATGATTTCCATCCTCTGTTGCCATCTTAGAGTGGCTTCTGTTGATTAGTATTCACTGTATGGAAGGGTCCCCATGTGTCAGAAAACGTAAGAAGAAAGAGACTTTCAGAGTCTTTTTTGAAAAGTTTTGTTTACTAGTAGTCTTCTTTTCAGTAGAGTCAGTGATTAAGAATGTGGGCCATGTGGCACAAAAACAGACACATAGACCAATGGAATAGAATAGAAACCCCAGAACTAGACCCACAAACGTATGGCCAACTCATCTTTGACAAAGCAGGAAAGAACATCCAATGGAAAAAAGACAGTCTCTTTAACAAATGGTGCTGGGAGAACTGGACAGCAACATGCAGAAGGTTGAAACTAGACCACTTTCTCACACCATTCACAAAAATAAACTCAAAATGGATAAAGGACCTGAATGTGAGACAGGAAACCATCAAAACCTTAGAGGAGAAAGCAGGAAAAGACCTCTCTGACCTCAGCCGTAGCAATCTCTTACTCGACACATCCCCAAAGGCAAGGGAATTAAAAGCAAAAGTGAATTACTGGGACCTTATGAAGATAAAAAGCTTCTGCACAGCAAAGGAAACAACCAACAAAACTAAAAGACAACCAACGGAATGGGAAAAGATATTTGCAAATGACATATCGGACAAAGGGCTAGTATCCAAAATCTATAAAGAGCTCACTAACCTCCACACCCGAAAAGCAAATAACCCAGTGAAGAAATGGGCAGAAAACATGAATAGACACTTCTCTAAAGAAGACATCCGGATGGCCAACAGGCACATGAAAAGATGTTCAGCGTCGCTCCTTATCAGGGAAATACAAATCAAAACCACACTCAGATATCACCTCACGCCAGTCAGAGTGGCCAAAATGAACAAATCAGGAGACTATAGATGCTGGAGAGGATGTGGAGAAACAGGAACCCTCTTGCACTGTTGGTGGGAATGCAAATTGGTGCAGCCGCTCTGGAAAGCAGTGTGGAGGTTCCTCAGAAAATTAAAAATAGACCTACCCTATGACCCAGCAATAGCACTGCTAGGAATTTATCCAAGGGACACAGGAGTACTGATGCATAGGGGCACTTGTACCCCAATGTTCATAGCAGCACTCTCAACAATAGCCAAATTATGGAAAGAGCCTCAATGTCCATCAACTGATGAATGGATAAAGAAATTGTGGTTTATATACACAATGGAGTACTACGTGGCAATGAGAAAAAATGAAATATGGCCTTTTGTAGCAACGTGGATGGAACTGGAGAGTGTGATGCTAAGTGAAATAAGCCATACAGAGAAAGACAGATACCATATGGTTTCACTCTTATGTGGATCCTGAGAAACTTAAAAGAAACCCATGGGGGAGGGGAACAAAAAAAAAAAAAAAGAGGTTAGAGTGGGAGAGAGCCAAAGCATAAGAGACTGTTGAGAACTGAGAACAAACTAAGGGTTGATGGGGGGTGGGAGGGAGGAGAGGGTGGGTGATGGGTACTGAGGAGGGCACCTTTTGGGATGAGCACTGGGTGTTGTATGGAAACCAATTTGACAATAAATATAAAAAAAAAAAAAAAAAAAAAGAATGTGGGCCATGGTCAGACAGACCTGGTTCAAATCCTCCCTCTGCTCTATGACCTTGGAACTTTGAGCATATTTCATAACCTCTTTAAACCTTAGCATCTTTACCTGTAAAATGGGAGTAATACTAATAATCCCAGGCTATCGTAAAGAACACACGAGCAAAGGTATATGCTGTGTTTAGTGTAGTGTTTAGTGTTTAGTGTAGTGCTGTCAGTAAGTCTTAGCTGGTATTATAGATTGAGGGCTAGGCTTAGAAGAGTAACCCAGGAATATTGTCTGTGTTGAATTCAAGTGATCTGCAATAGATTTGCCCTCTAGGGGATAAGGGGTAAGGGTAAGAGTACAATGGGAGTCTCTTAAGGTTCTAGTCCCGGGTTTGATAGGCTCAGTCCCTTCATGGAGTACCTAACAAATGGGCATGTAATGATTTGATCCGGAAGCCCTTAGAGAATGAAGGTGCATATACTTATATGTGAATTCAGCAAACATTTACTAAGCACCTGCTGCTGCCAGGCGCTACTATGCAGATGCTGATGATAGAAAAGGAAAATAGGTCTTTCTCTGTCTTTTTGAAGCTTATATTCCAACTGTGGGACCAGTATGTAAATAAATAACTGATATAACATGATAAGTGTTTTAAGGTATATGCAAAATGCCCTAGGGCATCAAGTGAGTTGGAAGGAAGCCCATTCTTGTTGATACTTTATCTTCAAGGGTAAGAATTTTCTTATAGGAGCATTAGTCCAGTGATTACTTTGATATTTTTTAGTGTAGATTTATCCTTCAAACACCAAATATATTTCAAATGTAAGTAAGATTTGGCTGTGTAACTGAAAGCAGCCTGCCTTTAAACTTTTCAAATACTATTATTTATCCAAAATCTATCCAACTTAAGTAAATAGAAGTTATAGGCAAATTCTTGGCCTGCTGATTTCATAAAGAACACCCGTAGCTTCAGTGTATAAAGGGGTTTCTTAGTTCATCAGTGTATGTGTTTTCCAAATTATTATTTATGCCCACGGGAAATATTGTTGGCATTTGGGAAGAAGTGAGTGTAATATCAGGTAGCATAACAATACTGTTAACTGGTAGAATAATGATTGGATGTTGACAATTGGAATATTAGCTACTGTGAAACACTATCTAATGGAACAATGCTAGGAAACTGTGTGTGTGTGTGCACACACTTCTGTAGTTTATATAAAATATTAAAATACATTGAATATGTATTTATAATTTATATCATAGTATAATCAAATCCCTGTATCATATCATTATGTGGAAGAAATTATTTTTCTCATTTTGCAGATGAAGGCACTAAAACTTGCCTGAAATGATGTGAAACTAATAAGTGATGGAACAAAAACTGAATTTCAAAGCCTTTGTACTTTTCACCTTTTTGTGTTGAATACAACTGTTTCTCACTTAACAGGATTCATCATACAATAATTTAAATTTTACACATTTGTTATCCAAACTTGAAGAATTTGAGCCAAACTCTATGCACCCCTCTACCTCAACCTGAGTCTTTCTAGTGCCAGACAAAGTGAACAAAAAACTTTGGAAGTAAAAAAAAATCTAAAGTCTGGCAGTTTGCTTATATTTATGTTTTTAAAGTTACTGCTTTTCCATTTTCAACTGTTTCAGCTGTTTTCAGCATACTAGCTGTACTTAATAAAGAGATCAACCATTACTTACTTATAAACAAAGCATAACATTTTAGCTAAAAGTTGAGAAAAATACCTACTAGTTGAGACATTAGTGTTACTATTTTGTTAAAACATTTTTTTCTCATACAAACATGTAGTGAAGTTTTAAATTCTTAAAAGTACTTCTGTTATAATATTTGAAGTACCATTTGTTTAAGGTGCTGTATACCTCCTATTTAAAAAAATTGTATTTTGGAAACCTTCAAATATACAAGGTAGACAAACTAGTATAATGAACTCCTAGGTAGCCATCATCGAGCTTCAGCAGTTACTAACTCTGGGCTAATCTTGGTTCACTGATCTGCCCCATTTCCATTTTTTCTCTTCTGTGTGAAACTAAGCAGGTGTCAGATATACCATTTTATTTGTAAATATTTCAGTATGGTATTCTAAAAGATAAAAACACTTTAAAATGTAGTAACCATAATTTAATTATCATACCTGAAACTTAAAGTTAATTCTAAATATTACTAAATAATTAATGTTCAATTTGCCAATGGTTTCTCATAAGGCTTCTTTTTGCATTTGTTTGAGTCAGGGTCCAAATGGTGTCCTTTATTCTTATTAATATGTACTTTGCTACATATTGCTGATGGGGTCTTGGTGGCATAGTTTAACATGTCCTTATCTCCTGTGTGTTTTTTATAAAGTGGTAGAGTCTAGAGACTTAATCAAATTCAGATTTCCTTCCTTCTTTCCTTCCTTCCTTTCTTTCTCCCTGTCTCTCACCTCCGCTTCTCTTTCTTTTCCTCCCTTTGTTCTCCCCATCCTCCTCACTTCCTAATACATGAATGGTATTTCTTCTCTCAGGAGACATATGTGGTGGTTTTTCTTTTTTTGATACTAGTAGCTGTTTTGCCTCCATACTTGAATTCATTAGGAGTTGCACAGGATGATATTTTAATTGCCGCTTTATATTGATTTATTATCTGGAATGAGTCTACAAAGAAAAACTCCCCCTCATGTACTATTTGTTTAGCTAATTGTATAGTTTATATGAAAGAGTTTGGATAAATGCTTCATTCTTTATTCCTTTCTGAATTTTCATTTTTATTTTTTTAATTTAAAAGATTTATTTTTTTATTTTTATTTTTAAATATAATTTATTGCCAAGTTAGCTAACATAAAGTGTTTACAGTGTGCTCTTGGCTTCAGGAGTAGATTCCCATGATTCATCGTTTATATACAATATCCAGCGCTCATCCCAACAAGTACCCTCCTCAATGCCCATCACCTGTTTTCCTCCTCGCCCCACCATTAACCCTCAGTTTGTTCTCTGTATTTAAGAGTCTCTTATGGTTTGCCTCCCTCTCTGTTTGAAACTATCTTTTTCTCCTCCTCTTGCCCCATGGTCTTCTGTTCAGCTTCTCAAATTCCACATGAGTGAAAACATGGTATCTTTCTCTGACTGACTTATTTCACTTAGCATCATACCCTCCAGTTCCATCCATGTTGCTGCAAATGTAAGATTCATTCCCATTGCCAAGTAGTACTCCATTGTATATATATACCACATCTTCTTTATCCATTCATCAGTTGATGGGCATTTAGGCTCTTTCCATAATTTGTCTGTTGTTGATAGCACTGCTATAAACGTTGGGGTACATGTGCCCCTATGAATCAGCACTCCTGTATCCTTTGGATAAATTCCTAGTAAATTTCAGAATTTGTGATAGTAGGAGTCATTGGGGAAATTTTGACATATTTAAGCAAAGCATCTGGAGAATATAGAATAGTTATAGAACCAAATCCTAAACATGAATTGATAAACTAGCAAAAATGGAAAATTGGTTTTGAAGGAATATGAAAGTGTTAATGATTATAGCTGTTTTTAAAAAATGTTTATTTATTTATTTTGAGAGAGAGAGCATGCACGAGCTAGAGTGAGCAGGGGAGGGAGCAGAGAGAGAGAGAGGGATAGAGAGAATCCCAAGCAGGCTCTGCTCTGTCAGCACAGAGCCTGATGTGGGCCTTGAACTCACAAACTTGAGATCTTGAGCCAAAAGCAAAAGTCAGTTGCTGAAGTAACTGAGCCACCTAGGTGCCCCGATAGTAGCTCTTTTTAAAGCAAACAATGTGTGGTACTTTGAGAAGTACACCTTCTATAAGAGAGTATATCTTTATGTGTTTAGTACACTCTTAGGTATGCAGTGATGAAAAGCATGGATTCTGAAGCCAAATTTCCTGTATTTTAATTTTGGTTCTTTACTTACTGGTGTAACTTTGGGCAAGTTATTTACAGTCTGCATGCCTCCATTTTCTTAATTTTAAAACAGGATAATAATAGAGCCTTCATCATCGGGTTGTTGTTGAGAACTGAATGTGTTCATACATGTTAGGCCCTTATAGCTGCGAACACAATAAATTCTCAGTAAATATTAACTGATCCTCTTGTCAATAGTTTTCTTTGCTATTATAGTGGAAAGGAGGGAGGGAATTTCTGATACTTATCTTTAATCCATGTCATAGTTTTACCTTTGAAATATTTTTTTTCTCATCCATTTTAAATATTCCAGCCTTCTTGAAGTCACACTTATGACCCTTACTGAATTAAAGTGTCTAGGCATTGCACATCAATGTGCAATAATGTTGCACGTTGGTAACATCATAAAAAGAGAAACAACCAAATATTATATGTCTCTTGCTTATACCTCTGTTACACATCTAAATAGTATTAAAATTTAATTATATATATGGTGGTGTTTTCTACTGAACTGTGAACCTTATGAGGGGAGAGACTGTTTAATATAGTGCTTGGTTTTAGTTATGAGGCCTAAGTCCCTAATATTTGCTCATTTAACTACATTAACATTTCATTTATCAGGTTTGCCTAATAATATGCTTTCCAAGTTCAAAATAAGTGCATTTCCTAGCTATATACTTCAGAGTTAATACTGAAGTATATTATAATTCTGTATATATAATTCTGTAAATATTAGAATTTTATTTATTTTTAAACTGTTAAGTTGGTAATTTTTCTTCTAAGTATCAAGTCCTTTTTAGTCTTCTTAAACAGAATGTTACTTATTACTATGCATACTATTTATTTGGATCGTAATATAGTGTATCCTTGAAATTAATGTATGCATGGGTTCTATGTCAAATATTCTAAGGATGCCTTATACAGTTTTTCTTCCCATTGTGTCATAATCTCTCATTACAATCTACCAATTTCTTTCTGCTGTTGTTTCTTTCTGTTAACCTCTAGCAGTCCTAGCTCCCCAAATTCAGATTTAATGCTTCTGATCAATGCTTCTCCCTGCTGTGGATTGATTTGACTACCAAGTTCATTAGAACTTTTTCTACAATAAGATTTTAAAAGATCTAAACTGAGCTTCAGGGCATCTTCTCAGAGTCAAATGCAGAAATTTAGCACGTAGATGATGTGGCATCTATTTCACTAGCCATGTAACTTTTTAATTTACTCTTTGACATTGTTGAGGTTGTCATTTATGTGTGGCCTCTAGGCAAGTGAGATTATATTATATTAGGATATGAACAGAAGAATGAGGTGCTGATCTTCAGTGTTTCCATGCTGATACAGAGTTGGGATTTCTGTTCGAACTCCTGTACTCCAAAGTCCGTTTTCATTGCTCTTAGAGTCACATGTCAAGAAAGTCCATACTTGAATTATTATAGTTCTTGAACATTATATGGTATTACTGATTGTTTTTTATTTACAGCACGAACTCTCTGTCTTATTTAACTTAAAAAATGTTTTTAGTTGTTTTTGAGAGAGAAAGAAAGAGACAGAGCGTGAGCGGGGGAGGTGCAGAGAGAGGGAGACACAGAATCCAAAGCAGGCTCCAGGCTCTGAGCTGTCAGCACAGAGCCTAACAGGGGGCTCAAACCCAAGGACTGTGAGGTCATGACTTGAGGCATAGTCAGACACCTAACCGCCTGAGCCACCCAGGTGTCCCATGTCTTATTATTTAACTTAAAATTTTTTTTCACACATATGGATTGGTTAAATATCTGATGGATAGGTACCTGTTGAAGATATATATTATTATATATCAGTTATTATCAGTGAGATTAATATCCGCGATATTATCAGTTACACGGATATAAGTCATTTGATAACATGCCCTTACAATGTTGGGGTGTGCATTTTAAATGTTTGTTTATAGACCTTGAGCTGAATATATAGGTCCAACTATATATAGGAAAAAATTGAATATGCCTAATCTACATATAGTTTGTAAACTGCTAGGAAAATGTTAAAAGTTGCAAAATAAAGTACCTCTGAGGCATTTGGTCCATTCAAATCCTAGTGTAATAAGTCTTAGAATTGTAGTTTGTTTGGAAGTTAGTACTTCTCAGAGTTACTGCAATGCAGGACTAAATCAGAGGGCGTGTTAATATGCCCATCCCAATATTTGATCCCTTATTATTTCTTTCTTTTTTATCTTTTCCATCCATATAATTTTTCACTACATAAAGAGAACAAAAAATTTAAAAGAGAACATACCTGTTTTACGCAAAAACGACTGCTGCTTTCATACTGTGCTTCAAAGTGGAATTTAATTTGTATTCACTTATTTCTATGTACAGGTCATCTTTAACACAGCTCTCATTGGACTGAAGTGGAAAAATGAGAATTGGAGCATATTTTCATTTTTGAGGTGAGTCCACTTGTAGAGAGATGAGTGTATTTCAAGCTGTCGGCTGTTTCTCAGGAAATTTTGACATTTGCATGTACTCTGAGAAACACTACAGTTACACATGAAGTGCTGAGTGTGAGCCTGAGAGTCCCGGGCTGCATCTAGGGCTTGCCCCTGCCTTCGTGCCCAGTCCTGCTGCAGGGGCCCTTGGTGTGGTGCCCTGCTTACTTGACTTCTTTGTGTCAGTTTGCCTGTTTTTAAAAGGGATGGTGGGACTGTTGACTCGGCTTACCTTCCAGATTACATGTTTTGAAAATAAATTGAGATCATGGATATGTAAGTGTTTCATTAAGAAAAATGTTAGGTAGAGGTATTAAAACTGTCAACTGTCAGTAAGTTCAATGGGTCTTAACAGTTATATGCATAGAATCTTTCTGAGTGTGAAATTTTTGGATGTTACTGTAGCCTACTAGCAGCGGAACGGTAGGAAGACCGTGCCGTCTTCTATATTATTTCTGAGAAAACTGGCAAGCACAAAAAGAAGAGGGGAAAGTAAGAGGAGGAAGAAGCAGCAGAGGAAAACAAAACCACTTGGGTGGCTTTGAAAGTACTGGCATTTTTAGAATTAAAAATTTCTTTATTTACTGGGATGTTTTTGAAGGAATTGTTAATCTGTGGATTACTAAATGCATTTTCTTTGTGTGTGTGTGTGTGAAACAAAGTATTATTAATAATAGTTCAGATGTACTGAATTGTTCACTTTGAAAGGGTGAGTTTTGGGGTGCCTGGGTGGCTCAGTTGGTTAAGCGTCCGACTTCGGCTCAGGTCATGATCTCAAGGTTCGTGAGTTCAAGCCCCGCGTCAGGCTCTGTGCTGATGGCTCACAGCCTGGAACCTGTTTCAGATTCTGTGTCTCCCTCTCTCCCTGACCCTCCCCCGTTCATGCTGTCTCTCTCTGTCTCAAAAATAAATAAACGTTAAAAAAAAATTTTTTTTAAAGGGTGAGTTTTATGGTATGCAAATTATATCTCAATATTTAAATGCATTTTCTATTAAAAACCTGTACACATTATTTTCAATATTTTTATATTCTGTATTTTACATTCTTGATGTGGGGGAAAAAATCTAGTTCTGATTTTTCTCTTCCTTGGGGTTTTAGCCATTCATCTGGATACCCTGGTGTAGGTGATCTGAGGCTTGCTTGAGTAATACTGAGTGGGTGTTTCTTTTAGCTTCATAAATTTGTTTGTTTTGTTTGTCTTCTTAACTTCCTTTATTTCTCTTGTTTTTCTTCAACTCACCCGGCACACGTCATGTCTTTATCTCTTTTTGGGCTTAGGATTTGCACATAACCTTTCATTCTGGGTGTCCCAAATTGTATCCTGAAGCTTTTTAAAGGTGCCAGGATACTATTTAGCAATTGTGGTTACGATATTTCTTCCTAGTAACTATGTTTTAAGAGTATTTCCTTATATCTTGGGAGAGAAATACCGGTCAGATGGTAGTAAAATTAACCGTCTTCCTGCACTCTGTCTTCAGATATTATGGATTCTAGTGCAGTGGCTGTTGCTGTAGCTAGATGATTTGGTTATCTTGTGTCTAACATTGCAGTTGCTGACTCTCTCTGTGTCTTAGTCCAGAAGAAAATGTTAGATTTTTCTCATACAATGTACTTACTCAGTTCCTTGTTGAGTGACTGCGGGGGCGGTGTTCAAGGTCCCTCACAGCCATCAGCCACCTGTCTTTTAATCTTCAATCCGGTTTCAACAGTTTTAATTCTCTTGCTCTAACCTCTAATTTATTGCTTGGCTGAGTCATCTAGCAACTACTTTTGTGCTCTCTTAATACAATTGCCAGTCATATTCTTTTGTATTTTTAAGAAATGTTGTTTGTGACTTACTAAACAACTGGCTTATTTAGTTCCACCTAAAAGTCATTTCTTTGGTTTCCCCCAAAAAAGTAGTTGACCAGTCTAAAGAAACATAATTGTAGAGGGGTTTTACCAATTGCCTTTTTATCTAGATAGTGTGTGTAGACTGTAGGAGGAAAGCCTGTTCACAGCTTTCACCACCCAACACTTGTAAAATTTAGGACATGTAGTCTCTTGAACCTCAAATTTTATAGTTGTAAAGTAGGTATAGTGTTACTGACATCATAGAATTGTAAGGATTGAGTTGAGATAGCATACAGAAAATGCCCAATACAGTATGGAGCACAAATTTGTACTTAGGTAGTTATTGTCATTGCTGGTTCATCCTCTTCCTGCAATTTATCATCATTGTCATGGTTGTGAGATGAAGCCCAAAAGGAGTTTTGTACCAGTGAGCTCCAGACACAATGCAGTATTGATAAAAGTCTGCTGTTGAAATTGTGTGTAGATACAGATTCTTTGATACACCCTTCGTCTTCGTTACCATGAGAAGGTCCAAGCCTAGAGATAGGTCAGCATGTGTAAGATTACTAAAGACTTACAGAAATGGGTTAATTGGTAGCTAATGAGCTGTTTCTGAGAATAGCACTAGAGTTTTAGGAAATACACAGTTTCACTTCAGACTTAGCCCTTGGAAGTAAGCAGTTAT
The DNA here is from genome assembly GCF_028749965.1 of Puma concolor. NCBI lineage: Eukaryota > Metazoa > Chordata > Mammalia > Carnivora > Felidae > Puma > Puma concolor. The sequence goes on from NC_141673.1 coordinate 93,816,305, forward strand.
TTAAACTGTTTACCTTTGCAGAAACAATACACTAAAAGTATTAACCACTTAAAAATTTTACCTTTTTCAGTATGTGTTTCTGTTTTTTTGATATGATGAAAAAATTCAGCTACAAAATCAGATTTTAAAGAACAGACATATATAGCAATTAATCATTCAGCTTTCTTTTGCCTGCATACAGGCACACTTTATTTTCTTTCATTTTAGAGTGTGAGCATACAAGATGTCGGGATTAGATAACAGCACATCAGGTGGCTTCTTGCTATCAGTTTGGGGATGATTGAAATTACTGACACATAAAATGCAGTGAAATCTTTTTATGCAAGAATACCAGAAAAAAAGATGTTTCTATTTGGAAAATACCCTAGCTCTTTGAATCTTTGGTGTGAGGTTTGCATGAGGTGAGAAAGACCTGAGTGTGTGAAACATTTAAAATGGTGAAAAGTTTGTTTTAAAGTTTTATATTCTGAATTTAACTCTTAAAACTCTTTTGAAAAGGGAATAAATATTTCCAAGATGACAAAGATTCTGTGCAGGGGGATTTGATTAAATCAACAAAAAATTGGGGTAACAAGATTATTCTATCCAAAAAGGATTTATTTCCAGATGATATAAAGACAGGCTTTTAAGATACCATAAGATATATTGACTGAACTTTCTGCCTGAGATGTATTTCTGAAATGAGTAAATGGAATATTTAAATGTCATATGTAAACTTGTCATTTGTGAATCCATTTTTGAAGCAATACTTAACGTCTAATAGACCTTTTGTGCAATTAGAGATTTTCTTAAAAAAAGACTCTCTTATTTACATGGAGATAAGGGAGGTGATGCCGTTTGTCTGTATTTGTGTAGTTATATGGGAAGCGTAGTTATTTTCTGAGGAGGGGTGAAGGCAAGGAGGAGCGTGCTCTATTATAACTTGAGAATGTGGTCACTACGGGGAATATGGTGTGGCGTCCACCACAGTCAGAGACCAGCTAAGACTGATACAGATTTATAGTGTGTCTCATTATCAAGTTTATAATTCTCCTTAGTAAACCAGGAAGCAAATGTAAAGAAGGTTGAGTAGTACTAGGCCACAATGAAGATAAAGTCTCTGCCCTCAAAAACTTCATAGTTTCCTTTACAAAATAGAATGTTCTGTCTTAAAGTCCCCGAGTTTCTAGGCTCCCTGTAGACATGAACAACCTAGTTCCAGTGTATCCTATTGAATCTCTATTTTTTTGATCATCTCCAAGTACCTAGCTCAGTGTTTGGAATGTGCACTAATTAAATTAAACTGGCAATATGGAATCAAATGCTAAAGGGAAAGGCTGTGCTGTTATTCTTTTTATTTTTTTTATTTTTGAGAGAGTGAGAGAGCAGAGAGAGAGGCAGACAGAGGATCTGAAGCAGGCTCTGTGCCATTAGCCCAGAGCCCAATGCAGGCCTTGAACCCATGAACCAGGAGATCATGACCTGAGCTGAAGTTGGATGTTTAACCAACTGAGCCACTCAGGCACCTCTGTGCTTTTATTCTTAATAGTGGCTAACATGATGTAGCTCACCTTTAGAGGAATCACACTGGTCTTCTCCTCAAAAACCATGTAAGCAAGAAAAGAATATAAAGTGAAATACTTAAAGTTATGGGAAAACCATGGAGTGCGTGGGTGGCCCAGTCGGTGATGCATCTAACTCGATCGCAGCTCAGGTCTTGATCTCAGTGTTGTGAGTTCAAGCCCCGCATTGCACTCCATGCTGGGCATGAAGGCTACTTTAAAAACAAAACAAAAACGTTATAGGAAAACCAAATCCAAACCACCAGTCTAGAATTCTGTATCCAGGAAAATTATCCTTCAAAAATGGAGACATAAAGACCTTCTGAGACAAAACAAGGACAACACCGCACTGGGAATTTGTCACCAGTACACTTGCCTTGAAAGAAATGTTAAAAGAAATATGATTTGTAAATATTCTAGTCTGTGGCTTGTCTTTTTATGTTTTTGTGTTTTTTAGCATATTTTTACCGGCTTAAATATTTTGCTCCCAAAGTTTGATATCAAAATATATTGTGCTTTAACTGTTTCTGGAAATAGTATCTCTGAAATGACTATTTTCAGTAAAGCTTACTTAAAATCTTAGATATGGCATGATTAGGCAGTGGGGCGGGGAGTCAGGTTACATTGCAGGACCAATTGCAGACTGCTGACATCACCATGAGTTTCGGAGCAAAAATGGCCTAAAAGTTGTCCTGCGTTGGGCTGAAATGGCCAAATGTCTGTACCTCCACCTTGATCACTCATTGGTCGTGGGCCTCCCTGGGAAGGGCATGACCTTGGACTTGGTAGCTTACTGCCCCTGAGGCAATCCCTCAAAGGGCTGATTGCTCAAGGCTGTCTGCTGACTGTACAGCCAGCAGCTGGAACAAGGAATCATTCCTTGAAGGGATATCTGGGTGGCACCTCTCCAGGTCTACGTCAGATCTGTAAGTCTGGGGCCCATTTTATGTTTGGTAAGAGGCCCTGTAGATCTGGGGCAAGAGGACTCTAATAAATCTGTATATGTGGACAAACCAGCGTTCCCTTAGAAGAGCCACCTGCAAAGCAAAGGGCTCAAAAGCAGAGCTTGGGGAAACAGTTAAAGGAACTAAGTACAAAAAACAGTAACGAAAGTATAAAGTCTTAGATTTGTAATGTTCTTTTGTGTTCAACGTGTAAAGCAGAACTATCAGACTTAAATTTTCACCCAAAAAGGTATGTGCTTTCCTAAAGTAGATATGGTGCCCTGAAGAGACATGCCTGACCTTTGAAATTCAATTAATGACTCAGCACCTGGGAGGATGTTCCTGATTATTGTCGTGGTGCTTTTGTAACATCCTCTGTGGTTCTTTGCCTGAGGAGCAGATTACCTTACCATGCATCAGGAGTCAATTAAAAGGGCCACTGCTGTAGTTTCTGTAAGCTTCATCTCTTGGACTGTTATTAGTTTGGTACAGGACACTGATTAAATTATATACATGCATATACCCCCAAATCGCTGCCTGGTTTGAAAATGGAATCTCTGAATTGGCTTCTGTGTCTGTTTTAAGAGTTATTACCATGGGAATGAATAGTCTGCTTAGTTTTATAGTTGGCATGGTTCTTCCAGGTTAAGTCACCTGTGTTTTCTTATGACCAGTTGGCCACACTAAAAAAAGCAAGTAGTTAGAATGCAAAACTAGTGATTTAGTAGAATTAGCCACATCAATGCTTTTAATCTGTTGATTATTTCCTTTCATGCTAGCCAGCAGGGGTTTCCTCATTTCGGTTTTAAACTCGTCCATTGCAATCAGAACGGGTGGGGATTTGTTATCCTGTGCTGTAGTTGTGAACTTTTCTTCATTTGTTGAAGCATAATAGGGGAGAGAGAAGAAAATGGACAAAAACATCATGATAAAAGAAACAAGGTTTATTCATTTTTAATTTTCTTAATTCTTACTTTTGCTTAATTTTACTGAGTCATCATTTCATATACTTTGCTTTACTGTATGTACATAAACTGTGGTAGTGGATCAGCTGTCTTAAACCTGTAGGTTTCTACAAACATTAATTAAGGTATTTCAATTAGGTTTACAATATAACACAAGAATGAGGAGGGGCGAATACAAGCAAAACAATGAATTGGGGGTAATGATTTGTTGATTTGGAGATAGACACACACATACACCCATGCACGCTCTATTTTGCCTAATGGCCGAACTGGATATGATGAGAGTTTCCTGCTTGGGGTCAGTGCTCCTGTAGCGAACCCAGTTCTGTACAGCCCGAGATCTTTAGAAGTTAAATCAGCTGGGAAAACAATGAGAACCCCAGATGCCACAGGCCTTGTGAGATTTAAACAGTAAAACTGTAGTTACTTGTGTATAACTCAACTTTACACAAATTAATAAGATTTCCTGAGTGGAATGAGGATTTAAGAGAGCTAGTAAATTTCAAAGCCTGAAAAAATACCACATACTGAATTACAGTCTCATCTATTTAATAATTTAAATCTGAGGAGTCACATATGCAACAAAGTTTAAATTAGTTCAGTTCTGGTTATGATACGTCCTCTTTAACTCATGACTCAGTAATCAAAATGATTTTCCATTTAATTAGTTGCAGTTGAAGAGATTTTTCTCTTTTATCTCTACATCATTAATAAAATTATAGGGGTGCCTGGGTGGCTCAGTCAGTTAAACATCCAACTTTGGCTCAGGTCACGATCTCATGGTTTGTGAGTTGGAGCCCCATGTTGGGCTCTGTGCTGACAGCTTGGCGCCTGGACCCTGCTTCAGATTCTGTGTCTCCCTCCCTGTCGGCCCGTCCCCTATTGGCGCGCGCTCTCTCTCTCTCAAAAATAAACATTAAAAAAATTAAAAATAAATAATTAAAATTCCAATCATTTCTGCTTCTAGGATGACTATATAATTTCATTGATACCTAATATAGTACACACTACATAATAGTGTTACTGTAAGTATTTATTCCTTCTTTCAGGAGGCAAGGAGAGGCAGGATAATTAATCACCAACTTGCATCAAATAAATTAAAGGAGAAAGCTATACACTGTCACTTCAAAACCTGCCTCTTATTGCTATTTAACTGTTTTGAGGAATGCCTACTGTATCACTAATGTGTCCAGCACGAAAACATCCTGTATGTGTGTATGCATATATATACATATATATGTATTTTTCTTCACTCCTTGCTGTCACTGTATAGACAAACAGGCTTTTGACAAAACCTGGCACTTCCCTCTTGACTGTTTTTCATAAATCCACCTGGCACGTATTACTGTAGAACTTTTGTTCTAGTTCTTTTCCTGACTTTGGCACATATTTGAATTCGAAGCCAGTGCTGCCTTTTCCAGGTGATTTGTTTGTAAGATGTTTTTTCCTGCTAACCACAGGGACTGTCCCATAGGTGAATATGAAATTCGCAGCCCTCTCCCCAAAACCCACCACTCTGCCATCCTTGACAGTAATGAACCCTCTTCTTTCTTGATGTTTTTCTGTTTGTATTCTTTTCAACTTGTCTGTCATGTGAAAGAAAACAATCCTCCTTGCTTTATCAGGCTCTTCAGTTTTTTTGGGAAATTATCTTTGGATATTAAACTCCCCACGAAGGCTTTCTCACCTTATTGGAAAAGAAGTGGCAATTTGCTTCCTGAAACCTTTTATTTATTCAGTTTTTATGTAAACTGACTGACTCCTCACTGGTCATCCTATTAAAGTCTTCTGATCTTTTATTTATACATAAGTGTGATTTCATTAGATTTATGTGGTGTTCAATGTTTATGCATATACCTGTGCTACTTGTATGCTTTTAGCGTGTATATGTACTTCTGTAATACAGATTAACCTGAAGGGCAGTCTGTATTTAGAGTGTGTGTTTATATCTCTAATACAACCTAAAGGGAGAATTCTACATTTTCTATGAGCAAGTCAGCACACTGATGGGTTCAGGACAGGCTGTCCCAGAATATACCACTTTGGCATAACGATTATTTTGGATTAAAGTCACTTAAGAAACATCCTGTGCCAGAAGGACACTGACCTTCTTCTCTCCCTCTGAAAGCAGGAATTAAATTCTCCGTGTGAAGGGTACCCTCCCTGCACCTGGAGGGTAAAAAGCATCCTTATTTACCAAAGAGAGGGAATTCAAGTCTGAGAAGCTTGTATAAACAAACCTTGTTACTGCTTCCTTACTAATTTCCTACCACAAGCACAAACCCCTTTGTCTTGTCATTTCCTCACGAATGTACTTTTTCTTTGTCTAAAAGATGTAAAAGCTCCTTGTTTTGGTGATTTCTTTGAAATTCATGTTTCTTTGAGCTCCCATATGTATGAATTAATTTTGTTATTCTCCTGTTCATCCGTTTTATGTCAATTTGTTGTTAGACCAGCCGGAGAACCTGGAAAGGGACAAAGGAAAAGTTCTCCTTCCCCTTCAGTACTCACCTGAGACAAATTTCAACAAATGTTTAAGACACTGTTTATTGACAGAGCTTATGAATTTTTAAAATTCATATTTCCCCCCTCATTTGTATTTTTTTTTCTTCATTCATCTCTCAGTTCTTTGTTGGTGAATCAGGGCTGTTGTAATGAGATTTCTACAGGTCTGAAGTCCAAGGTCAGTACCGAGTAGTGGGTAAGGAACTGTGTGACTAAGAGTTGCTAGTGTAACCCCATTGTATAATTTTTGATAAGGTGACAAAAGTCAAAGAATTAATAACGTAAGTGAAAGTGCTATGTAAACTATATACTGTGTGTGCCCACACATCCTCTGAGAGTGATTTCAGTCTTTGCAAAGCTAGTGGTAGAGATAAAGCATGTTGCTGCTGTAATTACTGGAAGTCCCTGTGAATGAACTTGGTTTGGAGATCTAGCAGGTAAGTATAAGATCTGCTGGTTTATCCTGATTTATTGGCGTGGATCCCTGGGCTAGTGGTATCCTAATAGAATGCAGAAGAGTATTCGCCTCGAAGTAAACAAAGTAGATGTTTTTTATGTTCCCTAACAGGATGCCTATGTGATCTTTTATTTTGACATTGAATTTTATTTCATTATTAAATGAATCAAAATGATATAAGACTCATTATTCTAATGCATCTTATGGTATTTTAGTTTGGGAGGGGGGAAACCTTGAAGACTGATAGGTTTTAACAATAAAGCAGTATCTGTTCCTTGGAGATACTGGCTTGTCTGTAAACAAGCCCCCTTGCAAAATGGAGCAAGACCAGCCAGGAAAATTTTGTGTGGGAGTTATGCATATGTATGTGTCTTTCTACAAGATGCATGTAAAAATCTAAAGAGCCATGTAACCCCCTATTCAACATGTACTTATTATGCTATAGCAGCCAAATTTTAAAGTAGAATTATTGCTAATTTGAATTAATTTCTGTATTTAAAGATATAGAAAGCTTTTGCCAAAACTTATTGACAGTCAGAAAATCTGCCTTGTTAGCATCTGAGTCCTTCTCTAACGTCGAAGTCAATTGATGGAGACTTTTTGGTGGTATTTGAGACAATACCATACATGTGAAGTGCCCGATTTATCCCAGGAGTCTTGGATAAGGATTATATTTTGACACCAAGTTCTGAAAGTTCATGAGCATTAGGGACTGACTGACCCTTGGGTGATATTTTGATTCCTTATTATGAAGCCATACACCTTTTCTGTTAATGAGTACTGTAATATTCAAAGTCAGTAGGAAGTTAAGAAAGAATGACAACAGGCATCCTTACAGAAATGAAATAATGCTTTAATACTAGCACAGTCAACATATTGGTTACCTTAAAATTGAATTCTGTGTTTGCAGTCAAAATTAAGTTGTGGCCTCTTTGAGATGGAAGAGGTTAAGAGTTAGCACTAAGTTAATGTGTAAGTTTTTTCTTCTGCAGTATAAAATGATCTTTTTTTTTGAGAGAGAGAGTGTGTGTGCATGTTGGAGAGGAGCAGAGGAAGAAGGAGAGAGAGAATCTTTTTTTTTTTTTTTTAAGTTTATTCTGAGAAGAGAGGTCACGAGTGAGTGGGGGAGAGGCAGAGAGCAAGGGGGGCAGAGAGAGAGAGACAGAATCCCAAGCAGGCTCCGCACTGTCAGCAAGGACCAAGCACCATGCAGAGCTGGAACTCAAACTGTGAGATCATTACCTCAGCCAAAGTTGGATGCCTAACCAACTGAGCCACCCAGGTGCCTGGGGGAGAGAGACAATCTTAAGCATGCTCCATACCTAGCCTGTAGTCCAACACAGGGCTCAGTCTCATTACCTTGAGATCCTGACCTGAGCTGAAATCAAGAATTGGACCCTTAACCAGCTGAACCACAGAGATGCCCCTGCAGTATAAAATGATTTTAACTTGGGAGTTGGTCAACAGGCACTTTTGGTTTTGGATTAAATGTAATTAGAATAATCTAGGCAGGTATATAGAAAGTTTTACCACATGTATCAGATTTATAAAAAGATACACAGATGTGGTTGTTAATTTAGGGAATCATGTCTGATATTCTTCATATATATATATATATATATATATATATATATACATGAATAATTTATTGTCAAGCTAGCTAACATACGGTTTGTACAGTGTGCTCTTGGTTTTGCTGGTAGATCCCATGATTTATCACTTACATACAACACCCGGTACTCATCCCAACACGTGTCCTTTTCGATGCCCATCATCCATTTCGCCTCTCCTCTGCTCCTGCCCCATAAACCCTTAGTTTGCATTCAAGAGTCTTTGCATTCAACAGTCTCTTATGGTTTGCCTCCCTCTCTGAAACTACTTTTTCCCCTTCCCTTCCCCCATGGTCCTCCATTAAGTTGTCTCAAGTCCCACATATGAGTGAAAACATACATCTGTCTTTCTTTGACTGACATTGTTGAGAGTACCAAAAGACCTAACCTACTATCTTTTCTTTTTTTAATAGATGTAGAATAGGTCTACATTATAGTTTTCTAAGTTAGAACTTGACACTGAGAACCTCAATGCAAGGTGTATGTTTCTTTTGGTCTAGAGGAAAAATGTTATGCATGTTTGTGTCTTGTACATACATAATAAAAAAAAAAATCCATGCTGATAGCTAACAGAATGAATCCTATTGATCTAAAAGAAAAAGTGAAAAATCAGCAAGAAAAATTTGAGGTTAAGGTTTTAGTGAATGATCACTGCTGAACTAAGAATGGCATAAAAAGTTTTTTCTCCTTCAAATTGGGATAGATTTTTACAAGTGATATACATACAGTTTTGGTGAGAGTATAAGTATAGCATCTGTGGAGTGTAGGGGAGGAAAAAGTTTTCCTCAGCTCTCTTATGGTCTCTGGATCTGTAAATTAAACTGACAGAGAAGGATTAATAGGAGAAAAGAATACAGATTTATTTAATAGGAGGGTTTCATGAGATAGGAGCCTTCACAAAGAAAGGAAAAAGGAGGCCTGAGTATTTTTATCTAGGTTAGATGAAAACTGATCAGTTATGGAGGAATATGATAGAATAAAGAGTATGGGATAAATATAGTAAACTGGAGGAGATTTAGCAAAGCCTGTTTGTTCTGATTCTTCTCAGTGTCCCTTTGTCTTCAGAGATAAGGATGCTCCTTTCTTCCTGGTGAATGGAGGGCATCTCTCACACTAGGGTTTTATGACCTATTTCAGGAGAGAAGGGCCAGGGAAGGTCAGAGTGATCTTCCTGCTTCTTCCATTTTCTCAAACTCCTTTACCCTAAAATATCCAATATGCCAAGGTTCCATATTTTAGGGTTAGCTTGTCCTAAAACGTGTCGTTTGTTCCCCTATCTGAAACTTCCCCCAAGAACTTCCAAGGTCTAGAAACTGATTTAGTAGGTTATCTGTTGAACCAGTTTCTCAGTCCTGGACATTTCTGTGGATACCAAAGAAAAAGAAAAGGTTAATGGTTAATGGTTAGAACAAACCATTAACCAATGAACGTGGTTTTTGAGTCCAGAGGGCAGTTAGTCATCAAGAATATTTATAGATGTTCGACTCAAAGCATCTTCAGATAGGGTGAGGGCAGGTCGTAGTAACCTGGCAGGTTTTCCTGGTTTGTAGTTTGAATGTCTCTGGTGATGTCATCAGGTGTTCTGGTGAACTTTCTGAGTGGCCCACATAGCAGTAGGCAGGAAGTGTTGTCCATATAGGAGTTGTTGTGGTGACTTCTCTGAAATTGATCTCAAGTTGTCCAGCTTCAACTTGCAGCGCTTTGGGAAAGAGGCAGTTTTAATTTTTAGTAATTCCAAGTCAGAAGGGTGGGAGTAAATTGGAAACATTAGTTTGGAGAATTGTAGCTAGAGGAGGAGACTAGAAGAATTCAGGATCCCATCTACTTTGTAGGTAGAAAACAAAACCTTAAAGACAATGAAGAGGACTAGAATTTAACACCCACATGGGTATGCTGTAGTTTTCCATTGAAACACAATTTTTGTCTTTATAGTCACCCTCATTTCTATCAAAGATAATTTAAGTAAGACCAATCTGTTTGCCACATAAGTCTAGTGTCATTAACTTGGACTGATCATATCGGTGCAGCAAGGATAGTGGTTGACCATATATACTTTTTAAAAGTCTGCTTTGCCAAAACTTTTTTTAAGTTTATTTATTTGTTTTGAAAGAGGAAAGGGAGAGAGAGAGAGAGAGAGAGAGAGAGAGAGAGCGCGCATGCGCACAGGTAAGGGCAGAGAGAGGGGAGACAGAATCCAAAGCAGGCTCTACGCTGTCAGCACAGAGCTTGATGTGGGGCTCAATCTCATGAATCTTGAGCTGAGATCAAGAGTCTGGTTGCTTAACTGATTGAGCCACTCAGGCACCCCTGCTTTGCTGGAACTTCTAATGAGGAATCATAGATTGGACTTTCAAAAGGCTCTTGAAGCTTGTAGACTCAGCCAGTGACTCACTGTCAGATTTTGCCTGTAACACTTATAAATGTGAGTAAAGTCCTCTGTTCTTGAGGTCCCCCAAGTATCCTGAGGTTCCTGGATTCGGCTAGGAAGTAAGGGTACCCACCTGTTAGGCAGAAATCCTATAAGCAAGCTACCAGGTAGTTTTTAGAAGGGTAGCTGTATAAGCATTGGCTCCTTAAAGCTAACCTTAGTTCCTTGAAGCTGTCCAGTCACATCTGATTCTGTGCACATCATTTTCAGATATGTCATTCCAGTCAAAGCCTTTCTAATATAAGCAATGTTTACAATTGTGTCCTGTTACAAGGAGGACCGATTTTTATTGAACTTATGCAAATAACTATATTGCCATGAAAATACGAATACTCAGTAAGAATTCTCAAATTCTGGAGAGATGAGTTGGGGAGAAAAGAGAAATGCTTCAATTCTGTTTACAAAAGTATAATTTACCAAATTGCTGTGAGTTATAAGTAGCTCAAAAGGAAAGAGAAAAAGGTTTCCTTAAATTGGAAAAACACAACATTAAAGAACAAGTGCTACTTCAAACAGAAGTTATAATCATCATATCAGTCCATTCAGTCCCTTATAATTAATTCTTACTCTGCTTGCTCTTGGGTTAACAGGTTTACGAGTCTATCAGCTCCTACATCAGTTCTGGAAATTCTTACCCATTCCAGTGGCATAGTGTCAGAGTTTTTCAAGTGATACCATCATAGAGCATTCTTATAGTAGATGATTGTAAACACTTTTAAGAAAGAGTCGGAGCAGAACAGTAACTCTGAGCTGTCAGCACGGAGCCCGACGCGGGACTCAAACTCACGAGCTGTGAGATCATGACCTGAGCCGAAGTGGGATGCTTAACTGAGCCACCCAGGCACCCTGGTACGGTTAAAATTCTGATGAGAGTTCATTTGATAGGAAAATTAGTTATTTCTATGGTATACAACAATCTAAGATGATAATTGGATAGAGGGTGGTGACAAATTTCTATGAACTTTGTACGACTTCTGGAATACCTATCTTAATACGATGTATCCATAAAACATAACCTGAATGTTTATCACCACTTCTTATTTCAGTCTTTCCCATGTCAAACCTAATTATATTAACATCTCTCTTGCATAAGATGAGAGACAAATCCTTTAAGATTTTCCAAGGGCCCTCTGGATAACCTGACAATCAAGTTGATGTCAACAAGAGTTTAGGAAGTTTGTCAAAAATATCAAAAGGTTTGGACTAGTTGACTAAATCGGGTCACAGATCATTGACCTGTGGTCACATTATCTATCTGACCAAAGTGAAAGAGGATTTTAAAGGCAAATACAGAAGGTTACCTAGTTGTGAACAAACTTTTTTTAATATGGAGGGAACTCCGTTTTCTTAAGTAAGCAGTGACCTCATAAAGACAACATGGAGCACAGGAAATTATTCTAAGACAACATCTAAGGTAGATTACTTAAAAGGTAAAGAAAACTAAGAGAAATAGCAATGTTCTTTAAGCTCACCATTTAATACTTAGTTAACCACTTTATTACACTGTGCTCTTTTATGCATTGTTTCATTCAGTCTCTCTGAAGAAGATACTATTATTTTTATTTCATAGACAAGCAGACAGATTTGGTGGAGTAACTTGGCCAAAGTGATACAGCTATAAATAATAGCACTGGTGTTTGTACCTGTTTTGCACATGAACCTGATTCTTTTACAACTATGTTCTATTTCCTACATTAATGATTTGTTTAAGGTCATATGATACTAAATGATAGAGCCAGGGGAAAAAATTAAGCTTTTAGGTTTCAAACCCATGGCTCTTTGGACCATAACATTTCACCTCTTGACATAGGTTTATTTAACCTCTTTTCCATAGGTCCATCTCCCAAATACAGAGGAATTAGATACTAGTGTTAGAATTGTCATTGGAAGGTCTTGAAACTGCAGATTAAATAAAGCTTAAGAAGTTTTTTGGAGGATCAATACTTTATTGACGAGAAATAAACTTGAAAGTAAATCCTTAATATTTTGCTCAACCCCAGTAAACTTGCAACGTATTAACACTTCAGCCAAAGGCCATGTAGCTATACATTCTTCTGCCTGTGCAGACTCTAGCCTGGTGATATTCAAAGAAGTTAAATCACTTTTTGAAATGAATATAGCCTCTGGCAGTTTAATATCGGTGTTTCACTGTGACATTCCACTTCAGATCCTGTTGAAGCTTTGCTGTAATGGCTTCTCTTTATATGACCACGGTACTATGTGCCACTGACACAGCTTGTCTGATTTAAGTGCCCTCTGCCGCCCCTCTTTATTGGTAACATGTGAGCTTTAAGGATCATTTGATGTGCAAATTTAATTGCAGGTTTTATTTTTGAAGGACGACATAAGCTATGTCATTCTAATAGCTATTTCTACAGCTTTTTCTAAACTGCTACTCTGAAAACATGCATTTCTTTCTGTATTGTAATGCTTCCTGATTTACTTTTTCAAGCCTGCTTGCTCAGTTAACTTGTTGAAGTGTATATGTGATGGTTCTTTGCAGTATTTCAGTAGGTATATGCTTTGAAATTAAACTTGGGCAATTCTTATTTTTTGATAAGATAGGTCCTTATGAGCCTTTGTCTTCTGTATCTGTTAATTTCCCCCTCCTCCCTTTCTTCCTCCCTCCCTTTCTTCCTCCCTCCCTTTCTTCCTCCCTCCCTTTCTTCCTCCCTCCCTTTCTTCCCAGTGCTATAGCACATGATTACAATACTCAAGAGCGGTTGAGTCTCATTATATGGCTAATGTGATAATTTCTTGACTGTATTACAGAGTTATGGTAAAAATACTCTGGAAAGGATCAGTAGGCTTATATGAAATGCCATTTTCTTTCCGAACGACACTAAAGAATCCAGAAGCACTGATGATTTTAATAAAACAAGTACTCCTATCTTTTTTTTTTTTTTTTTTTTTGAGAGTAACATTTTGTGGAAAACAAAGGTTTGGAGGATGATATAGGTTTAAAAAATGCCGTTTTACAAGGAACATCTGTTCTTCTGATATGCATTCACTGAGTCAATTATGAAGGCTAGTATCATGTGAGTCAGGTGAAATAAGGAAGTTCTGAGTGAAATCTTAATAATGATAGGAAATATTGGTACTACATGTCAAAAGCTTCCACTTTTCCTGCCTCCCAGAAATTCTTTATACCTATTTGTTTTAGAAGAGTCTGTATTTAAATTGGAATTTTTTAGCAGAAATTGGGGGGCCTCTGAAATGTGTTATTTCATAATTTGTGAGGTAAATTGACAAATGTCCTCATAGCAACTAATACTTTTTCCTCATTTGTCATTAGATTTCCTGACTATTCATTCGGTGACTTAATTTTTCTGAAAATTTACCATTTTATGTTGAAAAGTGTAAAACTGCCATTTACAATGATTTAGCCAAAATCTAATTAAGTAGGTTTTCTGTTTTTAAATTTGAACTGTGAGAATGTTCTAGAATAGATCTGAATAAGAGCTCACCAATTTGTCTCACTGATCTCATTTTACAGGTGAGGAAATGGAGGCTGAGAGAGGTTAAGTTACTTGCCTGAGGTTATAGAGCTACTACTAAGTGGCAGAGTTGATGCTTCAACACAAGCCTTCAGTTTCTTAGTACTGAGGTCTTTACACTTTACTACTTGTCTTTGATTATAGGACTTGAATAGAAATGAGACATCACTTTTTTGTTTTCACCATTAAAAAAATGTTTGTGTTTTTTTTTCTTTTTGATTGTAATTGTCAAATAAGGGTGTGACTTCCTGGAACTGTATGGGGATTCCTAAGTGGAAAATTGACACACAATATCCATAATCAAATGAGTTTGTGTGGTGTTTCCCTGAGTATATACCTAAACTTTGCTACTTTAAGGTGAAACTACCATTTTGTTCCCTTATATATACCCTGTTACCTAACTTTGCAGTTCATTTTTCTCAAATTCGTACTTCTGTTATTGGAGACTCAAACCATCTGTAGACTTGAAAATGTAATTATGGTACCACTCTTCTAATAGCTTATGTAAAGAATGAATATTGTTTGGTCCTGCTATTTATATTTATTCATCCCAAGAAGTGTCCATTATCTTTTTTTGTTTGTTTTTCACCTTTAATCCAGATTCTGTGTCCAAACAGTATCTCCAAAATGATAGTGACTCATTTAATCTTTTTTTAAATTTAGTATTTTTTTATTAATTTTTTTAATATCCAGTTATTTTTGAGAGAGAGAGAGAGACAGAGTGCAAACAGGGAAGGGACAGAGAAAGAGGGAGACACAGAGTCTGTAGCAGGCTCCAGGCTCTGAGCTGTCAGCACAGAGCCTGACGGGGGGCTTGAGCCCACAAACCGTGAGATCATGACCTGAGCCGAAGTCAGATGCTCAACCAGCTGAGCCACCGAGGCACCCCATCATTTAATCTTTTTTAATATGAGCAAGTTGGTTCTTCATCTCATTCACATCCCATGCATATTTGCTCTTTTGTATGCCTGTGATATATTAATAATTTTACATGACTCTCCCCAAATATGAATTATATTGCACTGCTATTTCATATCTAGATAAGTTGTTAAAGGATTTGGTTGATCATTCTACCCATATGAATTTAGCTAGCTTAACTTGCATGTTATTGAGATTTGGCAATGTGCAATTTAGAGTTTAGAAACTTCTTTTGGATTCTCTCATTAGTAACATGTTAGTTTCTTACTTCCAATGAGAAAGAGTTTTAAAGTTAGAAGAAGAAGGATTGGTTTACAGAAAACAAAGCAGATTGTGATTCTTGGGAGAGGAAGTGCTGAAAGACAGATGAGGAACCGCGATTGAAGTGTACAGAAACTGAGTGAAGTTCTGCATATTTCCAAGGTGAATGTATTGTGACATTGTTGATCTGTTCTGCTTGCCTGTCCTGATAATTTATGTTAATGACTTCGTGTCATTTTGAATCTGAAGGTCTTGATACGTTTTGCTACGTTTTATCTTGTCTGCCTTTGTATTTGTGGTTACAAAGTGTGGAATGTAGGGCAGGGACACCAGTAGAGAGGGGTGTGTGTGTGTGTGTGTGTGTGTGTGTGTGTGTGCGCGCGCGTGCGCAATTTCCAGCTTCCTTTAATAGTTATGGAAGACGTGTGGCAACCAAATCTATGTTCCAAATATATTTCTAATGGCTACTTCTGGTACACTGCCCTGTCTTAGAAGGGTGAGGCAGTCAACAAATACCCATGAGCCTTGCTTGGATTTGTCCCGTGTTATTGACATCCTTTAGTGTGCATATGAATGAATATAGCTATAGTCCATGCAGTTTTTTTATTAATATTCTCTTTTTTTAAGTATGCTTCATGCCCAGCTCAGAGCCCAGTACAGGGCTTGAACTCATGACCCTGAGATCAAGACCTGAGCTGAAATCAAGAGTCGGACACTTAACCAACTGAGCCACCCAGCACCCCTATTAGTATTCTTAATAATGATTAGTTATATACTTGCCTGAACCTGATTAACCGTTTATAAAACTGTCATTAACATCTTTACTGGTGGTTCAGAACCAAAAGGTGTATCAGAATTCTGTTACTTGGAACATGGGGTAAATATAAACAGGGCTCATGGGATTTGTAGATTTCCTCACCCTTAGAAGATAGGGCATTTACCAGAAGTAGCCATAAGAAACATGTATTTGGAATGTGTTAGATTTGGTTGTTGCACATTTTCCCATGACTGTTGAAGGAAGCTGGAAATTGTACACGTACATCTCTATTGGTAAACTTGCCCCCCAGCAGGGAATTAAATGTACCAGTTAACTTACTGTTAGGAAAGTGACTGTCTTAGAAGAATAAATGGCCTATATCTAAGCAGCAACGTTTTTGGCATTTAGCAGACCCATGGACCTAAGAGGTATTGTCTTCACAAAGACACACTGGAATTGGTATACCCTTGAGATGTTGTGAAATGTTGTGTTGTGGAATTTTATGATTATATTTTCATTTTCAAAAAGTCTTTCCCTTGTGCTGCTGGTCTCCTCACCAAAGAGATATTAGTACTTTCTGGTGTTCTCCTCATTGGTTTCAAAGTTTTATTATTTTTCTTTTCTCCTTTTTTTTTTTAAAAATATTTATTTTGAGAGAGAGCATGCACGAGTGGTGGAGCGGCAGAGAGAGAGAGAGGGAGGGAGAATCCCAAGCCCCGATGCGGGGTTTGAGCTCATGAACAGTGAGATGATGCCCTGAGCTGAAATCAAGAGTCAGACCCTTAACCAGCTGAGCCACCCAGGCAGCCCTTTCTCACTATCACTCCTTTCATAGTGCTGCCCCATATCCTGTCCTTTTTTTTTTTTTTTTTTATGATGCTCTTCTCTTGCAGCTTGGGTTCCCCAGGATACAGACTCTCAGGTGGAAATTAGTGTGCTAGAAGTTTCTTAAAAAGTGCTCTTTGGATCAACCCCTGTGGAAGGGAAGGGAGATACCAGTATTGGGCAGAAGGGAAATTAGGCTACTGTGCAGTCTTGATGGAGGTATGACCCAGAGGGGAGTTCTGAAGCCAGGATGGCTCTCCACCATTGTCCCCCATTAGGGAGAGAGGGCCACGTCTTTATATTCCCTGCAGCCACCTGTCTTTGAATGTGGGCTGCCCTGGAAAGGGAGCATGAGCTTGTGTGAGAAGAATCTTCAGCCAAGGCCGTTCTCAAGAGAGCTGGTAGCTGAAGGCTGTCTGCTGGCAGCCGTTCAACAGGGAGATAAATCATTCAGTCCTGAAAGGGGATCTGAGTGGCACATCACAGTTTCCACTCTGTCCTTTTTGCACAGGTGCTGGAGAGGGCTCACGGAGGCCTGGGGGATGGGTCAGGATTTCCAGCAATGGGGCGTGGCAAGGGCAGAGTGGTCATCAATGGTAGAGAGGGAAAGTTGGTGTGCAATAGATCCTGCCATATAATTGAGTTCCTGCTTTGCTTATTGTCTAAGTAAGTTTTTAAACTTCTATCCATCTATACTAACAATGTTCTCTTTTTAAGTTACAGAAACCTGATGAAAACTCAGGGTGCTCTATGTAGAGAATATGCATGTCTTTGCATATAAATTCTGTATGGTTTTGTAAAACCTACTTGTTTTTTCTGTTTCCTATTCTTTATAGGCTCTTTTTTCTTCCTCCGTCTCTTAATAATTATGCTTTGTTTTTCTATCTTCATATTAAAAAATTAGTTGAGTGCTGTATTTTCTATTTGGTGTATACACACACACACACACGTGTGTGTGTGTGTGTGTGTGTGTGTACCCATTTATTTTTAAAGTTTATTTGTTTATTTTGAGAGAGAGGGGAAGAGAGAGAATCCTAAGCAGGCTCCATGTTGTTAGTGCAGAGCCTGACATGGGCTCGATCCTGTGAACTGTGAGATCATGACCTGAGCCGAAATCAAGAGTTGGATGCTTAATGGACAGAGCCACCCAGGTGCCCCTGTTTGGTTTGTTAATGTTCAATCACAGTAAATCATTTTCTTACATGTTTTGTAATTTCTAAATTATAGGCTTATCTTCATTTGAGATTTTTGTTGTTGTTGTTTGGTTTAGTTTTTCTAGCTTATAGAGGTCCCATGTGGCCTATAGAGTGTTACTCTAGAGTGGTTTCATTTCTTCTGGATACTCCAGGGATATCACAAGCCTCGGACCCAATTTTATCTTAATTTTTGAGTTTGAAGATTCTCATAGAAATAAGATTTAGACTTGAGAACTGTTGTGACACAGGTGTAGGGTTTTAATTTCTAGTTGTTGCATTTCCCCTATGCTTTTACCCAGATTCCCAGAGACAGGTTGTCTTGAAGTCTTACTAAGACAGTGGGTGGATTTGTCCTGTTCCCTGCATCATTTTTTGACTGTGATTGCAGCCTTTTGAAAATAGCTCTGGTTTTTTTTTTTTTTTTTTGTTAATTTTTTTTTCAACGTTTTTTATTTATTTTTGGGACAGAGAGAGACAGAGCATGAACGGGGGAGGGGCAGAGAGAGAGGGAGACACAGAATCGGAAACAGGCTCCAGGCTCTGAGCCATCAGCCCAGAGCCCGACGCGGGGCTCGAACTCACAGACCGCGAGATCGTGACCTGGCTGAAGTCGGATGCTTAACCGACTGCGCCACCCAGGCGCCCCTAGCTCTGGTTTTTTGAAAGGATCTCAGTACCAACTTTATACCTTGTGTGTCTGAGAGCTCTTTCTCTGCCTGCACATGGTCATCAGGGTACAGTTGGGTAGGTGGTATCCTGTGTTGAGGAAAAGCAGGGCCAGAGATCTAGACTCTTCTTCTGAGAGAATACTTTCTTCCCATCTCATTTCTTGAGAGGGCATCTCCTTACCAATTTCAGTTAGGCCGAAGTGCTAAGGTGATTCCTGTGGTCATTTCTGGAGGCCATAACTGGCAGTATTTACTTTGGTGCATACCACTTTGGCCCTTGGTTCTAGCTTTGGTGTAGCACCAGGGGATTTTCTTTGTCGTAAGTGAAGCTGTGTTATTTCTTTTTAAATTTTGTTACACTCTTTTTCATTTTTTCTGTGTGTTTGCAGTGGAAGGTCTTCATTAGCTCAGTTAACCACGTTGCTGTACCTGGAATTTCTTCCAGTTACTTATTAACCTCTGTTCCTCAGATTCCACCGCTAACAATGGGAATAATAATAGTGTCTGTCTGTATGGTGTTAGTTTGGAGCACATCTTAAGTTCTCAGTCATTGTTAGCTATTATTATTTGCACCATTTACAGCTTTACTTTAGCACCTTAGGGAAGAGTTGGAAATGAAGTGGTTGTGTTTCTTACTTAACAAGAAGAGGAAGTCTTAGTTAACGCCCTAGAGAAACCAGAGGAGAAACTTTGTTCACTATAGTAAAATGCCGAAACTGAAGCTTAGAGTCCCACCCTTTCTGTTGATATGCCGAAGGTCACTTGGCACCCAGAGTGAGCTGAGAGGAATGTCCTCTCAATATTGCCTGGCAGATCGCTTAGAGGAGTCTTGCTTGGATTGTGTGGGTAGGTAAGTTTGACTTTGTGAATATTTACTTTGCTAAGGAGGGCTCTCAAAGGCATAATTATTTTAGAAGATATATATAGACCTTGAAACACGCAGTAATACTTTTTAGTCCCAGTTAGCCTTTTGACAATTTCTTAAATTCCCATTTGGTATTCCAAGTGGATTCTGAACTTGTTGAAATTGGTGCCTTGGGCTCCTCAGAGCCCTGCCTCCTGCCTCTGGGGGATTTTAAAGGATTTCTTTCTGTTAGGTCATATGTTTAAGAGAATCATTTTCCTCCATAAATTGTAGGTGAGAAGAAATCTGTTGACGATTAATAGTTGGGGAAGCACAGATAGAATATATGAAGTTTTCTTAAAAATTACTTTTAAGTTAATCTGATAGGCAAAATACTGTGATTATCCTATAAATATTAACTGCTTTGGATTGTTTATACAATGTCAGTTGTACTATGAAAATTTGCTTATTAACCAAGTTCAGTTTTCTTAGGTTGTTATTGGCTTTGAGTCCACAGACTTAACACTGCCAAATTTCTGTGTAAACATTTTGCTTGGGACCTAAACTGTAGTGAATATGTGTATTTAAAGTTTTTTTTTTCTTCTTCCCCTGAGCCTGTGTATATTAATGGAACTTGTAAACATTTAAATAGTCAATTAATGGAAATTTTTAAGGAAAAACTCTTCCAAAAAATTCAATCATGTGATTATGTTGTGAGTATAAAATTTGAGCTTAGTGTGAAATATCTATATATATCTATAGATAGATACATAGATATATATAGATATATATATAGATAGATATATAATTCTTACATAGAGATGTTTTTGTAGCTTTTATCGATTTGTTACACTTAATTTTTTTTAGGAGGAGTCTTTTTGTTGTTATGTTACGAGTAATTAAGTGCAAGGCCAAGATTTATACTATTTAAAAACAAGAGTTAATAGTATTGTATCACAGTATACTAGATAGAGAACAAAAGTAAATAACCGGTTACATCTCTGTTTTGGTGCTGGGAAATGTAATGCATTCTTGAGTTCAGGTGCCATGGTTATTATGCCTATATTGATCCATTGAAGTACATTCTTGAATATGTTGATTTTTCTCTAATGTGTCTGCTATTTATTAAGACTCTACACCATAAGGAATGTCATCTACACCCCAAACTTAAACTTCCCATATAAGCACAATGTGCAACTGTTTGGTAGCATACATAGGTAAGACTCCGTGGAATGTTTATGGCCTGAGTTATTCTTAACCTTGTTGCAGAGCTTTGGTCAGCTTTACAGGGCAACTCTAAAGCAAGTGTCAGTGTAATGCTCAGTATAAATTTTGTATAAGCTCTCGGAATGGTATGTAATGTTGGGGAGGGGCAGAGAGCGAGGGAGAGAGAGAATTCCATGTAGGCTCCATGCTCAGTGCAGAGCCCTACATGGGGCTTGATACCCCAACCATGGGATCATGACCTGAGCCGAGAAAAACTGAGCCACCTGGGCGCCCCACCTGGAGTTTAGTTTTAAAAGTGGTTTCTGTTTTTCTGCAGATGGACTTGGAAATACTTTCTTCAGTTTAAGTAAATTACATATAGGAGAAAATGACTTTGGGAAGGATAAGGTGTTTATACTGATTTTCTGTGTAATTCTGAAATAAACTGTATAGAGAAGTTTCCTTTTTAGTTTATTTTTCAGAGAAATCATGTTGCATTAATTCATCAAGGTAGGCGTGAAGATAAAGAGATTCTTTTGAGTTTTAAGCAGACAAAAATTAGCTCATTATATTTTAGATTTTTAAATAATACTTTACTTGAATTGTGTAAAATTTTTGTGTGGATGATATAACAAAGTAGATTTTCATATAGTCTTTTGATCATTTACCCTGTAACAAAGTTCTAATTTAATTAAACAATTATTCTTTAAAATTCTTTTTTCTGTTAGAGTTTAAGCTTGTGTGTGTGTGTATGTATATATACATATTTTTTAATGTTTATTTTTGAGAGAGAGAGAGAGAGAGAGAGAGAGAGAGAGAACAAGCGGGGGAGGGGCAAAGAGAGAGGGAGACTCAGAATCCAAAGCAGTCTGACGCGAGTCTTGAACCCACAAACTATGAGATCATGACCTGAGCTGAAGTCAGACACTTAACTGACTGAGCCACCCAGGTACCCCCCGTGTGTATAGTTTTAATTTTTAATTTTTTCATGAAACACTGAAAAGTGGACTTTCAGCTAATAAAAATGTATTATTTTAGTTAAAATTTGTGGCATTTCTGTCTGCTGTATAGAATTCATTAACGGATTCAGGGACATGATTAGAAGAAACTTGTAGTAGTTGTAATTCTTAATATATATTCTAAGGTATTAAAGCAATATGTGAAATACTGTGCTCTTTGTACTTAGTGATGTAAAATCTGAGCTGAAATGGAACATGTGTTTCTTATACTTGCCTTAGACCTTATGTGCACATTAATCCAAGAAGGTTTTGCTTTGGGAGAACATTGATATACAGCTTCTTGACTATTAAAAAAATATTGTGTCAGATATTTAGATGTAATTCAAAACCATATTAACTTTCTTAATTATATGATCTAATGATCAGATTTAAATATCTGCTAATATTATTATTACTCTTAAGTTGTATTCTTTTTTTTCCCTCATTGTTTCCAAAAATATACTTTCCTCTCATTTTGCAGGTAATTTTTTTTATTCCACTATTTTTTATAATTTGCCAGACCAAATGACACAGTTAGGATCCATTAAGTAGAGCTGTGAATATCAATCTTGGACACAAAGCTGGGGATTGTTGTTGGGAAAGCCCTCCTGCTGCTCTTACTTGGCATTCCAAAGACTCTGAATGAAGTCTCTTCACTTATTTCAAAGCCTGGGTTTGTGAAGGCCAGTTGGGCTCCCTTTTGCTCATTCATCACTGATGTTACACTCTTCTGGTTAAATTACACTCTTCTGGTTAAAAATTGTCAGTGACTTTCCCATTTTCCATCAGATAAAATTCAAAGTTTGTTATAGAACTTATTATTTGTCATCATGTATCTTAATTTGTGGCCTACGTGTCTTGATCTTTATGCTTTATTGTATATTTCCTGCCTTTTTCTTTATTCATGCAGCAATTAGAAAACGTTTCCCTCATAATCAAAATTTAACTCATCCATAAGGTCTGCTAATCACCCCCATTAAATTTCTCCTGGTCCCTTTTTCCAACATTGAAAGTAATCTGTTTTTTTTTTCCTGCATTTAAAAAAATTTTTTTATTTATTTTTGAGAGAGCATAAGTGGGGGAGGGGCAGAGTGAGCCAGACAGAGGATCTGAATCAGGCTCTGTGCTGACAACAGGGAGCCTGAAATAGGGCTTAAGCTCAGAACTGCAAGATCATGACCCGAGTTTAAGTCAGATGCCCACCTGACTGAGCCACCCAGGTGCCCCTTCTGCATTGTCTTAAGGTGCTTCATGTTCTGTCTTGTGTTGCAGTTATTTTTACATGTGTTATAATATTTTACCCCTCCTGTATAGCCTCGACCAACTTTAAATGATCCACTGAATTACTTAAGTCTCTTACCTCTTACTAGGATGGATGGAGGTGGTTTCATCATGTTTCTCCTATGATACCTTGTATTCAGGAAATACTCATAAATATTTGGTGAGCGAATAAATGAAATGACATGACAGCGTGTTACCACCAGACATTTTATTCCTCTGTTGGGGATAGGGGATCAGTTAGAGAAGAAAACAATTGTGACATAGCTGTCTGAATCCGAGCTGTCCCCAGAAGGGAAAGCTGAGGGAACAGTCAAAGATGCAGTTAAGAAATGTTTTAGATCATGTTTAATGGCTCACTACTGACGAGGAAAGAACAACGTTTTCTAGATAAACACTTTGGGCTAATAGGAAATTGAAGAGTAACACAGGCTTTGTAGATCGTGACTAGAGTTCTGAGTCAGAGAACATTAATCATGAGTCTGTAGTTTGGGAATGAATAGTCAGTTCTTCTATAATGCTTGTTTTGAAAATGGGAATTTATTCCTACATTATTGGTACTAGGGAACAGTTTGAGGATAACGTATATTTCACACTTGTCATGTGTGATATTATCTGAGAAATAGTAGGTGAACACCGAAAGTTCCACCTGGTTGACCTGAGCCACATAGGAATACACAAAATACATGGGCACAGTCCTCGGACGTCTCCAGCTACCTCACTTCATTGTACGCTATGAACTGCAAACACACCCATATCTTTTGTAGTTTTCTCTTCAATTTCAGATAACCCTTTTCCCTCCATTTCACAATAACTTACTTATGTGTAACCCTGTGGCAGCCAGTTCCACAAGCAAACTTCAGGTCTTTTTCAAGGTAAGGTACCATGTTTATTGTGGTTTTTATTTTTTTAACCATTTAACATATGTAAAACTGCTACAATCTTTATTAGTTTCTTTCCGTTTTTTTATGAAGTGTCACTGACAGTTTTTGAGTGGTGTGCTTCTAACCCCATTTTCTCCATAAGCCTTGTGGTTTTAATGATGTGATTTTGCATCACATCATGATTTTTAGGAATATGTGTGTTGCATTATAACAGAACAGGCTTGTCCTAATTGTTAACCTACAGAGTGCAAACTGATGGTTCTCCCCCTCTCTTTCCTTCATTTCTGCTCTTCCTCTTCCCTCTCTTTTGATGGTGAAAGAAACTAAATAGACCCTGTAAGGAGGGACACAGCATGACAAAGCAAAATACCAAAGGACTTTTTTTTTTTTTTTTTTACAAAAAAGGGCATAAATTTACCGGTGGACATAAATGGGTATCTTCAAAAGCAGGCAGGGACTGAGAAGTAAATACAAAAGCCAGTGGCCTCCTGGAGTAAAAATATATCTTATCTTTAAATAATAGTAATTATGTTTAACATTTTTTGAGCCTTTACTATATGCTGGGCACTGTGATAAGTGCTTGACATAGTTTACGCCATGTAATCGTCATAAAACGCTATGAAGTATGTGTTATTACTGTCTTCATTTTACAGATGAGGAAAATGAGACTTAGAAGGGTTAATTAACTTGCCCAAGGTAGGTAACTCATAAATATAAAGGGCAGAGCCAGTTCTAGAATCAGGTCTGACTTCCGAGCCTTAGATTTTAGTGGTCTGTCACAGTACTTTGTAGATTATAAATTAATAAACTACAGGTGTTATTTCCTCTACGCTTAACTGTGTCTGATTGGCATCACGGGCTATTTCTATGCCTGTAATAATTGAAGAAACGGAGGTGCCCAGGCTAAGAAATGTGCAGATTGTCAGAGGCAGAACAATAACAGAAATTAATTCTAATACCTAATTCAGGTTTTTTTTTTGTTTTTTTTCTGGAGTTTATATATAGAAAGGGAGAAAATTTGGACAGTTGGCAATAAGGAGGTAAGCTGAGCTGAATAGAAGGAGAAATAATTGCTTTGGAAGTTGGAAAAAAAGGAGGTGAATATGTAACAATATGTTAGAATTGAAAGATGAGAGCCCAATGGAGAATGAGCAAAAGGGATTCTCACTCTATGTCGTGGGTAGCCCAATCAGATTCTCATAAAAGAACTAAAATCAGTACCAGTTTTGATACAAGGTTATAGCACAAGAAATCTGAGGTCATGAGCATAAAATAGCTATATTATAAATCCTGATTAGTAGTAGGCTCAGGGAAAAAAAAAAAAAGAGGAAAGAGAGAGGTTATGCTAAAGGATGCTTTCAAAAGGCTTTATTTGTACTGATTTTATTGCTTGTCCTTAGTCACTTTTTTCTTTACATGGCCAGTTACCTCACAGGGCCTTACATAGAAACACGGACACAAGTGTTTAATCCATACTTGTTAAATGGAAGCATTGATGAATAGTGGAGAGAGTAGTTCTTCAATTGAGTGTTGATTAAAAGCTAAATATTATACAGGTAATGGATAAATAAGGGTGGAATTGATGAGTATTTATGTATTTAGAGCAAGGGATTAGCAAACTGACCAATAGACTATTTTCTTTCTATAAGCCAAGAATGGTTTTTACATTTTTAGTAGATTATTAAAAACAAAAACAAATTATCAACAGAGACCATATGGGGCCCACAAGCCCCAAATATTTGCCACTTGACCCTTTATAGAAAGTTTGTCAACACCTGACCTGAAAAATAGTCCAAAAAAAAGTTAGATTGTTCTCTTTTAGGAAATCAGATTAGGAAATGGAAACTGGTATTATATTTTATAGCTACATTTCTGAACATGTGCCTTTTTTCCCCTCATGTGGGAAGGAGTTGATATTTACTAAAAATATTTTGCTAGGGGCTCTGTATACCTTATATTTATTTCTCATACCCTTAAAAGATATCATAACTACTTTAATTTTTTTTAATGTTTATTTATTTTTGAGAGAGGGAGAGAGAGACAGAGGTCGGGAGGGGCAGAGGGAGAGGGAGACACAGAATTTGAAGCAGGCCAGCACAGAGCCCGATGTGGGTCTTGAACTCACAAACTTTGAGACCATGACCTGAGCCAAAGTTGGACGCTTAACTGACTAAGCCACCCAGGCGTCCCAGATACTATAACTACTTTAAGTGAGGAATCCTGGCTTGTAGAAGCTAAGTAAGCCTAAAGTTTCACACTTAATGAGTAGTGGGGTTCCTATATATTTGGGTCTCCCACGTAAGAAAATGGTAAAAGTTGAGTATAGACTATTCAGAATTCTGGCTTGAAAATATCTAAATAGATATCATATGTGGACATTTGTAGTATCTTTAGCTAGTATCTCAGATATAAACAGAACATTTAAGTTTCACATACAAAAAATAGGACTGTTTGAAGAATTGTAATTTTATTATAAAATTTGCATATGAAGGAAGATCTTTGGATAAATTGTGGAGTTACAGAGATAAAGTGTAAAGAAAAAATTCAAGACTCATCTGTTTTTTTTTTAACGTTTATTTCTTTTTGAGACAGAGAGAGACAGAGCATGAATGGGGGAGGGTCAGAGAGAGAGGGAGACACAGAATTCGAAGCAGGCTCCAGGCTCTGAGCTGTCAGCACAGAGCCCGATTTGGGGCTTGAATTCACGAACCGTGAGATCATGACTTGAGCCAAAGTTGGACGCTTAACTGACGGAGCCACCCAGGCACCCCTGAAAGAATTAAAATAATATTCACCTAAAAGAAAGATGAGACTTAAAACGTTTTCAATATAAAGTACAGAATAGAAAAGTTTATTCTGCTTCAATAGAAAGTATACCGGGCAGCCATTTATTTTTGAAAAGCTCATGTTACAAATATTGGCCCATAAGTCTAATTATAAAGCCTTATGAAGAAGATTTCAGGGTACTGTGAAAACATGCAATGAAGGATCTAATAATATAGATTGGAAGGTCCGGACAGGACATCCCAAGAGGGGTCATTTAAGCTGCGATGCAGGAGTCAGGCAAAGACAAAGAGGATAATTATTCCAGACAGATAATGATAGGCCTTGAGGATGGTAAGAGCTTGGCATATTCAAAGGAATATCAAAGAAGGTCATTGTGTCTCCTAACGACTCTGAGGACAAGAATTATATGTGTTTTGTTCATCCTTGTATATCCAGCTTCATACACATAGTATCTGTTGGCACATAGAAAGCCCTTAGCAAGATTTATTGAATGGACAAAGAATGAATGGACATTTCACAGGGAAATTCATGGTATAATTGTGAGTATAGGGATTCCTTGGATGAAGGCTACTACTCTCTCTCTGAAGCCTACCTAATTACATCAAACTATTCAGATTGTTGGTAATCCCAGATTATCCTAGGTCACTTGCAGCCCAGATGTCCCAAACCTTGGTAATTACGGTCAGAGGGTCTGAATGGAACTTGGACTGAGAGTCTGCATAGAAAAAGCAGGAAAAAAGGAAGGTAGACTGTTTCAGCTGGGTCTGAGCCTGAGAAGGAAAGTACATTTGCATTATTACAACATCAGGAATAAATCTGAGCTAGAACGTATATTGCCATTTTTCTAAAAATAACCAGCCGAAGGGAAGGGTGTTCCTTACTAGAGCATGTGATCCCTGATTCTCTGGGTGATCACTGGTGGCCAAATAGCACATGATCATCAGGCTTAGAGGTTTAATTAAAAAGTTAAATACTCAAATGCTTATTATCTGTGTAGCTTATTTCTTCAAAATCACATTTGGACTTCTAAATTTAGATAATTTCACTTACTGGTTTGAGTGCATTGAGGAATTTATAAAGTAGAAAGAATGGGGAGATGATTGCGTATTTCTCAGGTCTGTGATATAAAGTTGTAGTAACCACGGAAGGACTATTTTACAAAATATTAAGCATGCATTGGAGGTTTACGACAATTAAGGGAAGAGAGGATGACTTTAAGTGGGAAGGTAGATGGGAATTAGAGAAGAAGGAAAGAAAACATTTCAGGGTTATTCATAAATGATGGCCTTTGAGTTAAAAAAAAAATAGCCGCTAACTGGTGAAAACAACACACGTACAATTGATTATACAATTTCATAATGCCACTTGTGTATGCCTTACTTAAGCTTAGACTTCAGTGAACTTTAGTTTAATGGTATCACATTGTTGGGGGTTTAATATGAAATCTGAGGCATTCCCTACTGGATGTCATAAGTCTATTTCCTTACAAAAAGAGAAATATCGGACAGCAGATGAGGTAAGTACTAAGACCTCTAAGTTTATTTGTATCAGTGAGACAAAAAAAAAAAAAAGACTCTTCCCCTTGCCCCCTGGAGATAATACAAGTTTTACAAAGGATATGTTGGGAGGGGAATTGGCAGTACTGGCATGTGAGAAACTCTTAGATGTTTATTTTAGATGGATTCTCTCTTGAGTATTAAAATTAGTGAGTTAGATATTGTCAGTGCCATTGGGCTCATTTGCAGGAACAGAGGATATTCTAACTATTGCAGATAACAACTGATTTGTCCTAAGGCATCAATTTCATGGCAGTTTTCTTAACCAAAAGTACAGGCATGTTCTTTAGGCCTTTTAAATAAATCTTAACAATTTTTGTTAACATCATTTTATAATTACTATTGATATTTGGTATGATACTTAGCAATGGACTAATTCATTATAAAAGCAAAATCTAAATATTTTCTTCCTTATCACTTTAAAAGCTAGACCTTTGAAGCCATCTTATTTAATATATGTATATTTAATATGTCATCTGACCCTTGACCGACGTGGGGGTTTGGGTACTGACCCCTTGCAGAGTAGAAAATCCACATATAACTTTGTCCCCAAATTTAACTGCTAATAGCCTTTAGTTGATTAGCACAAATTTTGTATATGTATTATATATTGTATTCTTAGAATAAATAAAGCTACAGAACAGAAAGTGTGATTAAGAAAAGCATAAGTAAGAGGAAATAGATTTACAGTATTGCATGCATTTATTGAAAAAAATCCTTGTATAGGTGGAGTGCAGTTCAAACTTGTGTTTTTCAAGGGTCGGTTGTATATGTGCATATATATACATGTGTATGAATTTACCCCCCTTGGAATACTGATATATTTTATTGCTCAATGCCTGTTTTCCTCAAAGTTTCTGTGCCTAGTAAATTGTTTAAAAGTTCAATTAAAAAGTGAAAAATGCAGAGAAATTTAAAAAAACTCTTTAAGCCCTTTCATGAGTCAGATGATCCTTTTGTACAGGAGCATGTTGATTCCAAATCATTTTAAACTTTGAAAGTAATTGTATGTGTACCTTGTCTTATTTTATCCCCTCAACACACTGTGAGATCAGTGTGTCGGGATGGAGCATGGAGCCCTACTCCATTTGACTAATAAGAAAGTGAAGGATCGGTGAAAAACGGCCTTTGCAAGAGGGACTGCCAAATCATGTTAGCGCTGATGGTAACAAGGATTGGTAAAAACTTGATAAGTGCTTTTTGTTTGTTTGTTTGTTTGTTTGTTTCCAAAACACAGTTCCAATTTGTTGGTCTTACAGATTAGGAATTTTGTCTCTTGATCTTTATTAAAGTGGAGTATATGATAATCTAGTGTATTTCAAATAAAAAATACATACATACGTGTATATGTATGCTCACACACACAAGATTGTAGGATGGTTTTAAGTTTTTTTTACAAGTGTGTTTGCCACATGTAAATTCTTTATGCTTCCATTACATCCTCATTTACAACCTTCACCTTAGTGGACCAGGTGGCCACACCTGATGGGCTTGCTGACATGACGCAGTCTTTTCATTCC
This sequence comes from Puma concolor, assembly GCF_028749965.1. Classification (NCBI taxonomy): domain Eukaryota; kingdom Metazoa; phylum Chordata; class Mammalia; order Carnivora; family Felidae; genus Puma; species Puma concolor. The sequence goes on from NC_141673.1 coordinate 93,845,950, forward strand.
TCAGGTTTATTTTTTATTGTGTAAAATATCCATGACATAAAATTTACCACTTTAATAATCTTTAAGTGTACATCTTCATGAACCGAAACTCTGTACCTGTTAAACAGTAACGACTACTCTTTTTTTCCTCCCTGCTTCCCCTCCCCCCCCCCCCCCCCCCAGCTCCTGGATTCTTCCTTTTTTTTTCCTTCCTGGATTCTACATTCTATCTCAATGAGTGTGACTACTCTGGGTCCTCATATAAGTGGAATCATACAATATTTGTTGTTTTGTGACTGGCCTATTTACTTCGCATATTGGCTTCAAGGTTCATCCATGTTGTTGGATGTACCAGTCTTTCCTTCCTTTTGAAAGCTGAGTAATATTCCATTCTGTGCATATACATTTTCCTTATCCATTTACCTGTCAATGGACACTTGGCTTGCTTCCACTTTCTTCTGATGTGAATAGTGCTGCTGTAAACATGGGTATATAAGCATCTGTTTAAGTCCTTGTTTTCAGTTCTTTTGGGTGTATATTCAGAAGTGGAACTACTACAATGTACATGGTAATTCTGTGTTTAAGTTTTTGAGGAGCTCTGCCATGGGTTTCCACAGAAGCCACTTCATTAAAGGAATGTTTTCAATGGCTGACAAACAAAAAACAACCTTCAGTTCTCTTACTCTCTGGATTTTTAAAATGAACTTTCCTGGGGCGCCTGGGTGGCTCAGTCGGTTAAGCGGCCGACTTCGTCTCAGGTCATGATTTCATGGTCCGTGAGTTCAAGCCCCGCGTTGGGCTCTGTGCTGACAGCTCAGAGCCTGGAGCCTGTTTCAGATTCTGTGTCTCCCTCTCTCTGACACTCCCCCATTCATGCTCTGTCTCTCTCTGTCTCAAAAATAAATAAACGTTAAAATAAATAAATAAATAAAATAAAATAAAATAAAATAAACTTTCCTAAAACAGGATGTATGCAACTTCAGTGGATTTCTTGTGTATCTAGTAACTGTTGAAAATGTGGGCTGTGTCCTTGTACTATATTTTAGATTAAATTATCTTCCTGTTTCTCTTTGGAGAATTCAGATTTGAAGAAGTTATGGGAATGACATGGGTGAATCTTAGTTTTTCCAAAAAGATATCTAGCACAGAATACAGTTGAGATGGTTCCCATAGGAATGAAAGAAACTGATAAAATTTCCTTAAAATAAGTTAGCTTTAATTCCTAATCTTGTCTGTCCTCCAAAATGCCCCCATACTTAATTAAAAATTAGTAATATGATTTTGTGTTTCCGTAAAGATTAAGTCTGAATTTCTGTGCATGCTCTACAAGGCCCCTCACGATCTGGCGTCAGGCTTTTCTCAACTACATTATCTTTCTATACATCTTGTACTGCAGCCACACTGAATATCTCCCTGTTCTCTGAAGCTCATGTCCTTCCATGTACCATGCTTTACATATGCCTGGAATGCTCTCTCACTGCCCTTGCACCTTCCAATTGACACACTCCTCTGTGTCTTTCAACACCTGGTTCTACTGTCAGTTCTTCTATGAAACCTACCAACAAACTTCTCCAGGTGGATGCTTCCATAATACATTGTTCATGCCATGACAGTAGCATTTATTAAATTGTGCTGTAATTATCTCTTTGCTAAACTGAGTGCTCCTAGCGGAGAGACACCATGTTGTTTATTATATGCCCTTGTTGTGAAGCACAGCACCTGGCAGGTGTAGACAAAAAATACTGGATGCATTTCTTAGACGGTTTTGCTCGCTGTATAGGTTGTTTGTCCATATAGTCCCGCTATATAGGATGTTTGTCTTTAATAAAGAATCATTCCTAAATAAAAATAAGTAAATAAGTAATCATTCCAGGTATAAGATGGAATTCATTTCATAATTTCAGTAATTAGTAATAACTGGACATATCATAGGCAAAAGTATTAAGCAGGCAAATTTTTTTCTCAGTAGCTTACTACAGCTTCATTTCTGTGAAGCTTTCTTACATTTCCTGGCACACTGGCTTCATACGTATTCTTATAGTACTTTAAATTCCTCCTATCATAGCAGGAAGTATCTGATAATTCATACTTATGTGATAATAATATATTTTTAGTCCCAGAAGTGATTGAAGTCTAAAAGTGGTTCCTAGGGATTACAACACATAATTCAAAAGAATAAATTAATTTCCACTGGTAGAATTTCATTCCCTGTGTCACTTGGGTAAATGATACATTTTAAAAAAGCAGGATGACTGTCCTGGCCCTAAAATCACACTGGGCAGGCAGGGCTCCACAGCACCTCTGCATCTCAGCACCTCCAGAGTGGTGTTGATGCTGGGAATATTCTGTCTCCATAGGCTGCTGCTTTAAGGGCTTAACCCTCTGTGATAAATTTGCCCTTCTTATACTGGTCCTTAATAATCTGAAAGGCAGAGTGGTGTGGCATATTTATAAGTGCTTATTCTACCTCATTAGCTAACTAGGAATTTCCTTTTCAAATGTTTAGAACTAGAAATATGCAGTCATTTAATATTTAAACTCATTTCTATGAACCAGGTATAGATACAAGTGAACATTTATTAGCTGAATTGGCATATTAAAGGATGGTCTTTGTACTGAAAGCAAAATACTGCGAGAGTCAGATATTTGAACTCCTTCCAGTCTAGATTACTCAAGAGGAAACAAACAGCAAGATTCAGTTTAATTGCTTGTTATTTTGAAATAGGAAATGTTATGTGTATTTTTGTTCCCCAAGGGCTGTGTCCAGGACAGTATCATTGTGGTGTTTTTATAGTTCTGTGAGATGTTTACAGTGTTGTAGAAATAAAAAACAAATGAAACTGATATAAATGTATCCAGACAGTGGAGTGTTTCAAAGCTCATCCAAGTAATTGTTCTTCTAGTTCAAAGACTTGGTGTTTGTACACAAATCCTATCAATATAATAGTCACATTAGGATTTATAAACTAATAAGTGAGGACATACTAAATTTTGGTACATATTATGTAATTGAAGTATTTATACATATATGTAATTATATGTGTGTTGTGTGTGTGCTTAATTAAGCATGTTTAACTTTTAGCGAGCATTCTAGTGGGAGGTGTGTGGTCACATGCACAGAAAGCGTCAAAACATTTTGGGCTCAGGGCACCTAGGTGGCTCAGGACGCTTGGTTAAGTGTCAGACTCCTGATTTTGGCTCAGGTCATGATCTCAGTGTTTGTGAGTTCAAGCCCCATATCTGGCTCTGCTCTGACAGTGTGGAGCCTGCTTGGGATTCTCTCGCTTTCCTGCTCTTTTACCCCTCCCCTGCTCACGTGAGCGTGTGCTGCACCTTCTTTTCTCTCTCTCTCTCTCTCAAAGTAAATAAACTTAAAAAAAAAAACAGTTTAGGCTTTTGTGGTGGTCTGCCTGGGGTTTGAGGCTTTACTGTGTAATAGGTGTGATTCTGTGTCTCAGTTTCCTTATCTATGAAATTCAAGTAATAGTTGTATCTGTTCCTTATTGAGTAAATGCATGCTAACAACCTGTAACATGTTTGGCATGCATAAGCACTTAAGAAGTGTTATTTATTGTTTTTGTAAATTACTATTAAATATTGGCCACACAGTTGATTCAGTTGATTCAGAAGAGAATTCCCTTGGAAAAAAAAAAAAAAAAAAGACTGTTTTGAAGCCAAAGACATTAGTTAATTTTGTGGATTAAAATCATATGGTTGTTTCTTTATCATTAAGAGATTATGGTATAAAGAGGGATATGTGTAGGTAGTCAGTGGTTTATTCATTATAATATACTTTGGATTATCCATTTTGACTGTATTTAAAGTCTTCCCTTTTATGACCAGATAATATATGTTTATGAAATGGTCTCCTTTGAAACTTGTTGGCTTTGGAAAATATATGTCTTTTTGTTCATTTTGTGTTAGACTTCAATTTTGTCTAATCAGTGTTTGAATGAAATGGCACTTGTTGTATAGACTTCCTTCCAAGAAAAACATTGGGTGTTTCAGGAAGTGGTCTTGATGAGTCAGAGGATAATACTTTTTTCCTCTGAGTCAGTTCTGAGTCTCCTTGATATAAATAGGCGTACTTTTTCCCAAAGTTCTGCTTTTTAGATCATATGTTAAAATCATTGACCACACCAACAACAGTACTTTTATTGGTATTTCCACTGAATTAACACAGAGAGTCTTATATAATTGTGACTATAGAAATTCTGTTAAATAAATTTTTTTGAACAATTTCAATTAGTTTCTGTACTTCTAAATTAGTTCCTGGGGCGCCTGGGTGGCACAGTCGGATAAGCATCCGACTTCAGCCAGGTCACGATCTCGCGGTCCGTGAGTTCGAGCCCCGCGTCAGGCTCTGGGCTGATGGCTCGGAGCCTGGAGCCTGTTTCCGATTCTGTGTCTCCCTCTCTCTCTGCCCCTCCCCCGTTCATGCTCTGTCTCTCTCTGTCCCAAAAATAAATAAACGTTGAAAAAAAAAATTAAAAAAAAAAATAAATTAGTTCCTATTTTGCAACAAAAATGTCCAGTCCTCGGACAGGACTGATTTGTGCTAGGCGGTCATTTGTGTAAATCTTAGAGGAAATTTATATTGGTAATGCTATCTCCTTTGATCACTAAAATTCTAGCACATGTACATAAAACTCCTATAGCGCAATTTTAGTACAGCAGTTATTTTGCAGAAGATTGTGCTAGCTTGCCACACCCCAGAGCTGTGTCAGAGATACGAAGGAATAATCCAGAGTTCTTCTTCATAACTACATTAAAAATATTAAACATGATAAATAGTTGCTGAATGACTAGATATTGTTGATGTTGAGTTGGTCAGGGAAGACTAAAATAGGGGTAGGAATGGAGGAATTGAGCTGTTGTTCGACGGGAGGTGTGAAGTGGCAGGAAGGGTATTTAGGGTAAGAGCAGAGGCCTGAAGGTGGCTCAGTGCTCCGTATGCTCAGAAGAGAGTGAAGGATTCTGGGTGGGAGTGTTGGAGAGAATATGGAGGACTGGAGAAATTCTTTAGGGCAAAATCGTGGTAGGCCTGGAATGATAAGCAAAGGAAATTTCTTTTTGGGTGTGTGAGTATGTAATTGGTAACATTCTTTACTCTGATTCTCATGTATTTCACTTGACTTGTATTTGATTGATTGCGATTGGTTTTTACCTCAGTGGATTTCATTATTAGAACCAGTATTTAAAGAAAGCTTCCATTACTATTTGTCTCCAATATACAATTCTTCAGGGAGATAAAGAACTCATAGATGTCGATATAGATAATAAATCTTAAGTGACCTGTGTGTGCTTTTGCATACAGTCTTCATAACAACCTTATTTCAAAGATGAATAAACAGAGGCTCAGAGCTGATAAAGTTTGTTCAACATCATGTAGAGTGAAAATTTACATTTAGGGCCTTCTGCCTTCTTTTTACTACCCCGCAATACCACAATGCAAGCATTGCAATATACTCGGCAAGTTTTTATTGTTTCCAGTAGCTCTGAAATAGCACCCCAAAAGCATTTTTCTTCTTGGCGGAAATACTATTATTATTTTTTAGGAATTGGAAGGTGGTCTTTAGATGGTGGGAAATCGCCTTATGGGCAAGCTGGCTCACTCCCTCCCAGGGAGCAGCAATAGGGCTCTGCTTTCTAAGACTAGAGTATTGTCATTTGAAGCTCTGTGAGGTTTGCAAGGGCCATCAATTATGTTTAGGAACATTTGTGGGTAGTGGTGATCCACAGCATGGATCCTATCCTTTGCCCACTTATATAGTAGATTATTAGTTGGTCATTTTTCACTTCCTGTATCTTAAGCATTTGGGTCTAGATCAGTTGGAGTCTTTGATTTTTTTGTCTTCACGCACACAGTCACTTCTAGAGTAGGCCGCTTTCCTTCATCCTATTTCTTTCATGGCAGGGAAGCAGCTGTGTGACTCTTGGCAAAACTAGTCTTCCCTGAGGTGACATCAGTGACAGTTAAGATTAAGTATTACTCTCATAAACATATCATATCTCATAAAATTCAAACACTTGTTTTCTAGAAAAATTTCCTTTTTAGCATCCTGGAATGGAGCAGCTTCATTTCTTGGGAGATCAGGGAAATTTATCTTATTTTTCCCAGCTAAATAGTTAGAGGAGTGTGCTACTATATGCTGCTATGTGCTGTTCCCAGTGCTTCTTACCAACTAAATAGAAAACAGACAAAAAAATTATGGCACATGCTTTCTTCGTAGGCAGGCTTGGAGGTTGTGAGGGTAACATATATCCAGTTCTCAAAGGACTAACCTGAGTTAACCTGTGTTAACCCCTCCCCCGCCCCCCCCCCCCCCAGTAAAATGGGATACTTTCTCCTGTGTTCTGTTTTTGTCAGGTGGTCTGTAGAGGTAAATTTAGATGACAAGAATCAGCACACTGAGCCAGTGTGCTGGCCTATGACTGATGTCACTGAGCTAATCTTTGGAGCTGCAAAGGATTCTTGGAAATACCCTAGTTTCCAGCTTATGAAAAGGACTGATGAGGATGAGTTTAACATGTCCAAGGGCACAGAGTTGGGAATGGTATTGACAAAGCAAGCAAGAGTATTAACTTCGGTGTTCAGTGTTTTCTAATTTCACAACAAACCTAAGTGAAGTTGACATCTAGGTAGGATGTTCTAACGGCAAGCCTAGGAACGAAATTTCCTCACACCCACAGAAAGTGGTTGGATTCTGGTAGAACTGATGCTCACCATCAGACAAGGGACAGAATTGGAATGGTGAGAGGATATGGTTAGATGAGGATTTTTATTCCATTCCATTTGAGGAAAATAAGGAAGTTGGCTAACAATAACAGAGGTCAAGATGGAGAGGCTGGAGGAAGGAGGTGCAAAATATGCAGTGTGGATGGGGTGACTTACAGGGATTAGGGCATAAAGCAGACCATGCTTGCTGTTTTCCTTGAGTGGTTCTTGTTAGAAGCTAGTGATGCTAAATATTTTCTGTTTTTAACTCTTCAACAAGCTAACATATTTCCTACTCAAATTTTCTTGCTTTTAGAGCATGGTTTCATTCTGTCTTTCCTTAATAAGATTTTATTTATTTATTTATTTATTTTTATTTTTATTTTTTCACATTTTTTTCTGAGAGATATAGAGAGACAGAGCACAAGTTGGGGAGGGGCAGAGAGACAGAGGGAGACACAGAATCCGAAGCAGTCTCCAGGCTCTGAGCTGTCAGCACAGCTCAAACCATGAGATCTTGACCTGAGCCGAAGTCAGATGCTTAACCAACTGAGCCACCCAGGGGCCCCATCCTTAATAAGATTTTAAAATAAACATTTTAATTTGGGCATAATTTTTTCACTCATTGAATAAATTTTTATTGAGAACTTACTGTTTTTAGGAACTACGCTTAACCCTTTGTATTCGGTAAAACTATTTAGCCCCTGCCCTCACGAAACTTACAATCCTGTGTACAAACAACAAAATAGGAAGCTGACTTCAGTATGATAAGTGCATCTTAGTGTTAGACTCCAGCATTATGGGAACACATGGAAGAGGCATCTGTCTATCCTACTTTGCAGAAATCAGGGAAGGTCTCCCTAGATTGATATCTGAAGTTTGAGTAGGAGCTGGCCAGATGAAGGTGGCAGGGAGGTTTTTTGGCTGAGAGAATATTCCAGGTAGAAGATGTAATTTGCTGGCAAGAATCTTTAAAATGATGTATGGTGTGCCTGTGTAGTTATAGGGAGGGTTCAGGGTGGAGGAGTGGGTCTGAGACAGAACAGGGGAGGTGGCAGGAAGGCAGAAGTGGGGAGAAAGGAAGCTTTACAGGTGTAAAAGGCCAGATCACAGAGTACTAGGCTGTTTCATCCAACTGGATGTTTCCTGGAGGGCAGTGGGGAACCATTGATTGGATTTATGTATAAGAATGATTGGGGCGCATGGGTGGCTCAGTCGGTTAAGCGTCCGACTTCAGCTCAGGTCATGATCTCACAGTTCGTGAGTTCAAGCCCCTCATTGGGCTCTGTGCTGACAGCTTAGAGCCTGGAACCTACTTCAAATTCTATGTCTCCCTCTTGCTCTGGTCCTCCCCCGCTCATGCTCTGTCTCTCTCTCCTTGAAAAATAAATTAAAAAAAAAAACATAAAAATAAAGAATAATAAATTTAAGTTTTAGAAGGCAGGAGTATTAGGTTGATTCAGATTTTATCTACAGAAGCTTCTGAAATGATTCCAATTTAGATTATCAAAAGATCACTTAAAATCCTGGCACCTCTCATTAATAGATTTTTACTGCTTACATGACACAAATATTTCGAGTTTGAAAACTACTATTATTAAGAAATAATACCAAATATTAAAAAAAACATGTTTTATCAGAAACAATCAAATATCTCTCTTAGAGTGTAATATATTGAACTTTTAAAAGATTTTGCTGAGTTAAACCTAGGCTGACACTTAGTTTAGCAGCTTGAGGAAAACTTAGCTCCCTTCCTCATCAAATTCAGTAAAACTATGTAAGATTATGTTAGAAAAAGCAACATGTTTTAGGTTGATTTGTTGAAGTTCCCGAGAAAATAAATTTTCCAAAGAAGTTGGAGGAAAAGCACCCACTGTGTATCATTCTGTTGGATAGAGGCAGAATGGATTATTTCTACATTTTCATAGAGCCTTTTTGAAGGAATAGAGCCTATTTGAAGAAATATACATATTGACACATTTCTTTTATAATAATTCATATGTTCCATGTTTGTAAAAACATGCTATCTGAAAGTTGAGTATAAAAGTCAATTCTAGTTTTATTGATTGCCATTAAACAATTGGAAATATGTTACCATAGAGAAGTACTCTGTAATAGGCATGGATTTTGCTGATCAGAAGTCAAGGTGATGCCATGACCCTTTAGAATTTTGTAATTCTTTGAAATTCTAGGGGCCATTGTTTTTATTCTGGTCTGACCCTTGCCTTTATCTTGATAATATTTCTGACACTCCTGATTGTCTCCTGCCTTTACTTCATGAACATTCTGAATCCAGTGGTTTTTCTTTCTTCTTTATAAGTAAAGCTTCACTGTTAGTTCTTTTCTATACAAATGTATGTGTTTTCATTTATAATAGCTTTTTAGCAAAACAAAAAAATCCTATTAGTTCTATTTGGATGCTAGGTGACCATGTGATTTGGGGCAAAAAACAAACTCTGACCATTATTTTCCTTTATATGGCAAAGCTGTTGGATTTTATTTCATACCAACTACTTATTGGGACTTTGATTAAACTCTGTGCCTCTCTTAACTCATCTGTAAAAGGCCATAGTAATGGTCGTAACTCATGAGGTTGTTGTGACAATTAAAACAAATGTATGCAATGGAATTGTGCCTGGCACGTAGTGCTCTGTAAATATTAGCTCCTCCTCCTCCTCCTCTCAATGCTATTAGCACTCGTAGTGGTAGCTTAGATCTCTTAGTGAATGGATTTTATAAAAACAGTTGGTTTAAAATGGTAGACAGTGATTATGCCAGCTAAATTATACCTCGTTTATTTAATAAAGAGCTGGAATAATTGGGGGGGGGCTATTTAGAAATATTAAACTTGTTCTTCTTATGAACAACACATTTCAGTTAAATCAGGTCATGCTTCTCCCCCCAGTTTTACTTACCTCAGCGTATAGGCAGGGTTCCCACTTGCTTAAAAGTGGGAATGATGGGAATGGAAAGAAATGCAAATGTGACATGACTAGCCCTTGTGCTAGATCCCTCTTCAAATTTCCTCTTCCTTTTAACTTCAACTAGCCTACTTACCCAAACAAGTCTATCTTAACTTCCCAAACAAAAATTCACACCATATGATCCGGGAACATGAAAGTGTTTGGTGGTTCTCCCTTCCTCAGCTGACCCAAGCACCTCTCTTTAACTTATTAATTCACTATCTTGAGTTGTGTTTGCTCTGTTTCTTTTCCAGGTGCTCAAATCTAGGAATGTAACTCCTGGAAGCATTTATTATTTTCTTCTTTCTTCTTCTCCTTCTCCTTCTCCTTCTCCTTCTCCTTCTCCTTCTCCTTCCTCTCCTTCTCCTTCCTCTCCTTCTCCTCCTCCTCTCCCTCCCCCTCTTCTCCCTCCCCCTCTTCTCCCTCCCCCTCCTCTCCCTCCTCCTCCCCCTCCGCTTCCTCCCCTCCTCCTCCTCCCCCTCCTCTCCCTCCTCTCCCTCTTCCTTCTCCCCCCCTCCTCCTCCCCCTCCTCCCCCTCCTCCTCCCCCTCCTCCTCCCCCTCATCCTCCTCCCCTCCTCCTCTTCCCCCTCCTCTCCCTCTTCCTCCTCCCCCTCCTCTCCCTCTTCCTCCTCCCCCTCCTCCTTCCCCTCCTCCCCCTCCTCCTCCTTTTTCTCCTCTTCCTTCTCCTCCTCCTCCTCCTCGTCCTCCTTCTTCTTCTTCTTCTCCTCCTCCTCCTCCCCCCCTCCCCCTCCCTCCCTCCCTCCCTTCCTCCTCCTCCTCCTCCTCCTTCTTTTTCTTCTTTCTTCTTTCTTCTTCTTCTCCTTCTCCTCCTCCCCCTCCTCCCCCTCCCCCTCCCCCTCCTCCCCCTCCTCCTCCTCCTTCTAAAAAGTGACACTGGCCCAAAAGGGGACATGTTACCATGAAAAAAGTTCCATTTAACCCCAAGTGGAATAGTACTTCACTTGTTTTTCTCTCCCTGACCCATCAAATCCACATTTTTAAACTAGAAGTACCTGAATTTGCCATTTTATAGATTTTATTGTTTTATTTCTTATGATTCTCTTCCCTACTCTCTTTAATTTTATTTTGTTTAAATTCAAGATATTAACAGGATACAAAGAACATTCCTTGTTCAGAATCATTTTTACATAAATTTCTTTGCCAACAGAGCACTGTTTCTGTGCATCAGTCTTAAAACATTGGAAGCAGTTTCAAAAAATGCATCAACTCTTTGTTTCAGTGTTCACTAATTATCTTGTTTCAGTGGTTCACTAATTATTCTGGATTTTGAAGGGGGAAAGCTTGAAATAACATTTTCAAACTGAATCATACAGTTTTTAGATGTTCCTAGCTACATGTGACTCAGTCTGACTTTGTAACCTTTATAAATACTATCTTTTCTATCCTTTTTCTTCTAAGCCACTAACAAATTGTAATATTATATTTATTATTGTACTTACTTCATGCAGGCTCTCTTACGAGACTGTAAACTCCATAAAGGTGGGAACCAGGTCTGTTTGTTAACTGTGTGCTCAGTATCTAGAGCTCACCTGTCTAGTATGATAGCCATTAGCCAGATGTGGCAATTTACATTTCAGTATGAACTAATTTAAATTTAATAAAATTAAAATCAGAGCTCTTGAGTAGTGCTAGCCACAGTTCAGGTGTTCAGCACTTGGACTCAGCGTCTGTTTTGGGCAGTGGTGATACTGCACATTTTCACCATCACAGGAAGTTTTACTTATCAGTGCTCATCTAGATCCCTGATGGGCACATAATGGTTACATAGTACATGCTTGTTGAATGAGTGAATGAATGAATAAATTAGTACTGATATTGGCTGGTGGCAATTACTGTTGAATGAATCTTATTTGAATAATTATTTACAAAGGTCCTTTTGGCGTTTATTTAATCAGTGTTGACATATCCCTGACCAGTTTCCAAATTCCAGATTTATCCATAGTTAAGGGGAAGTACCCAATAGTTCAAAGTCTCAGATTCCTCATTAACATGGGGATAATAAGGACAGGTTGACCAAAGTAAAGCCATTTTGGTTTTAGGCTGAAAGTCAGTAGGTCATAGAAAGAGTCACAAGATCCAACTCATAGAAAACCACAATACCTCACTCTCTGTGGCAGTAAAAGCCTCAAAGACTGGACATTATTAACGATCTCCCCTGTGGGTAATTCCACAACCTAAGACAATGGAAAAACTAACCACCCAATGTAAGTGATAAACCCAAAGTTAGAGTATGCCCCTTCCTATATGGTCAGCTAATTAAAAAACAAAACAAAACACTGATAAAACCCTTGTTAGAAGCAAAGCAGGGGTCCTTTTTCTTATCTGGGAGGAGAGACCACTTCTTTGTGAAGTTGTTCCAGTCCTCTATGTATAATAAATCTGTGTCCCTTCCCTATAAAGGGCTTGCTCTTGAATACTTTCTCACACAAAGCCAGGAACCCTCTTGGTGAGGGGCCCTGGCCTGTCTGGTATCTGTGACCCCTCAACAATCTCATAAGGTGCGTAAGAATTAAGTAAGATGATATAAGAAAGCGCTTGCACCGTGACTTACTAAAATGCTTATAAATGAACATTATTTTTTTGACGACAGCAAATAGAGATATGTCTAAATTTATCCCTGTTCATGGATGGTTTCACGTTTATGAGGAACTTTACTCCTATTTTTGAGAGCTTCCATTGTTATTATATGGTAGACATTTTTCAAGGGTAATATTATTCGTAACCAAAGCTTGCATTATACTGTCTTTAAATATGAAATTTAGTAGCCTCAATTAAAAATGTTTTTCCTTGGGGCGCCTGGGTGGCGCAGTCGGTTAAGCGTCCGACTTCAGCCAGGTCACGATCTCGCGGTCCGTGAGTTCGAGCCCCACGTCGGGCTCTGGGCTGATGGCTCAGAGCCTGGAGCCTGTTTCCGATTCTGTGTCTCCCTCTTTCTCTGCCCCTCGCCCGTTCATGCTCTGTCTCTCTCTGTCCCAAAAATAAATAAACGTTGAAAAAAAAAATTTAAAAAAAAAAGTTTTTCCTTTGGACTTAATTTTTTTTTCTTTAATTCGTATGACTATGTAAATAGCTAACTTCCCAAGAAAAGAGTTTCACACTACTTTTATAGGCAATTTGAATTTTATTTACTTAAAATTTTTTTTAACGTTTATTTATTTTTGAGAGAGAGAGACAGAGTGTGAGTCGGGGACGGCAGAGAGAGAGGGAGACACAGAATCTGAAGTAGGCTCCAGGCTCTAAGCTGCCAGTACAGAGTCCGACATGGGGCTTGAACCCATGAACTGTGAGGTCCTGACCTGAGCCCAAGTTGGTTGCTTAACTGACTGAGCCACCCAGGCACCCCTTAGGCAACTTGAATTTTAAAACTAATGCACAGATATCTCTGACTTCTATTCTGGGGAGCTGACAAAGATTTTATTCCCACCTATATTCATTTAAATAGGGCTTCTCTTTGGAAACAGATTAAAAATCTGAATAATTAAAATGAATACATCACTGATTATTTATCTTAGGGTAATTTCAGGTTTCATTTAGTCACCTAACTGCTGTGCAGTTAAAGCTATGGTTTAATTTCTAGAAAAACAAGGCATTTTTTAAATTAACAATAATGCCTGATGTAGTTGGGGATATTGCCTCACTTTTACTCACTATAATTGTTGTTTCTTTCCTGGGATTTGAAAACAGCATTTGTTGTTATATATAACATCAGGTAGTTAAACATATCTACCAAAATATCAGCTGACTTATGTGAGGTAAATTTCCTTCATTTTTTATCTTGCTTTCACTGTGGCTGTTCTGGTCCTTTTGTTTTTAGTATAAACTTGTGCTCGTATTTTATAGTCCACCTTAACCTCTCAAGTTCATATTGGAGGTGACTTGAATTTTTCCCTTGAGTTTTCCATTAACAAATATTTGTCAGTGTTTTGACAATGAAAATATGTTACAGGAAAAGGCAGATCAAGCACATACATTTATTCCACTCCTTTCAAAAGAGTGACAGCAAAGGGATTCAAAAAAAAAATGCAGGAATTCAGTGAGATAAAATGACTCTGGAAAGCCTGTGGGTGATTGTTACTAACCTACAAGCTCTAAGAAGCAGGCACCTGAGCTGCTAGCGAGAGACTCTGAGAAGCAGCCTGATTTTCCCTTCAGAACCTCAGAAAGGCTCGACAATGAGAGTGAGGCTGAAAACAGGAGAATTAAGTGGTAAGTGTGTTTAAAGTGAACTTAGGCCCCAGATGCCTCCCCACACTCCAGCAAGACTGGAAGTTAATTCTGTGGGAGAATGTGGGCTAGGGAACTCTTGAGTAGGGGACACCAAGGCATAGAAGGAGAGTGGAAAATGAAATACTAAATAGTGAGGTACTCTCAGCACACGTCCTCTACTCATCTCCAAAAATTTGGCAGTTAGATATATATTCTCCAGGATTTCAATTGGAAGATGCTTTTTTGAAGAATCTGACCCTTCTGTGCAAAAGTCCTGTGGATACTGTTGGTTGAGGGTCTCCTGCTGGAATAGCCCAGCCAGATAATTCCACAGTGAAACCTATGTGTTGGCAAGTCCCACTCACCTACACAGATTTTCTTTTTTTTTAGTGTTTATTTTTATTATTTTTGAGAGAAAGAACAAGTGATGGAGGGGCAGAGAGAGGGAGACAGAGTATCTGAAGCAGGCTCTGTGCTGACAGCAGGCTCCTCACTTACAAGCAGAGAGCCCGATGTGTGGCTTGAACTCATGAACCCTGAGATTATGACCTGAGGAGCCAAAGTCAGACAAGACTGACAACTGAGCCACCCATGTGCCCCCACAGAACTTTCTAATTAGTCTTCAAGTGTTTTATCTTCACTGTGAATAGTGACCAGTGATCATCAGACATTTGAGGAAATTTAGAGACCAAAACAAGCCTGGAGAAAACAAAATTGACAGCAATAGGCACAATAAAGGGAGAAGAAGAAAACTGTTAAATATTGTCATTAATATTTTCAGAAAGATCAAAGAATATACTGCAATCTGGAAATAAGAACAAGTATCATGATAAAAGGAACATGTAGGGCATAAAAATGTACTCCTGGAAATTGAAAATTGATAGAAGACTTGAAAAATCTTAAATGACTTTAGGAGATAAAGTTAAGGAAGCCACCAGAGAGTAGAACAAAATACCAAGAAATGAAAAAACAAAAGTGAAAAGGCAATAAAATTAGAAGCTCAGTTCTCAGAATAGAACAATAGAATTTTTTAGAAAAGTAAAATTTTAAAAAAATGTAGTGAAGAAACGATCAAAGAACTCAGGAAAATTTATTAGAATTTAAGGACCATGATTTTCAAATTGGAAAAGATCCATTGAATTTCTAATATATTGAATTAAAAAAAAAAGTCTATACCAGTGTATTCATGAGATTTCAGAACATTAGGGGAAAAAGAATGAAGATTCCCAAACTCCAGAACTGCAGAAAGAAGAAAATAGGCCACTGAGAAACAGAATGCCACCTAATATCTCAGCAGGAACCCTGGAGACAGAACAATGGCTTCAAAATTTGGGAGCAAAAGTAATTTGCAAGATAGCACTGGAAACCAAGACAAACTACTGGCCATCTATGAAGGTATAATAAACATGTTTTCAGCCTAGTAAAGCTGCAGAAATTACGTTTCTTATACCCTGAAGTATGTACTCTTCCAAGATAAAAAAGTAAAAGTAAAGAAGAGGGAGTCCTGAGATCCAAGAAACAAGGATTGAAGATAGGAGGAAGAGGAAATAATGGGTAGGATAAGGCTGCTTTGGAAACCACAGTGAATGCTGTACAGGAGACCTAGGGATTAATCGATTGATTGTAACAGGAAGGTGTAGGAATCAGGGAGAGATGCCTGCAGAAAGATAAGAATAGTGGTAGAGTAGATTGTGTTTAAATGCATCAAAAGAAACTTCACTTTTGGTGGAGAGGGAAAGGATCAAATTAATGGAAATGAAGGAGAACTAAGGGTTGAAGGTAAGATGATTATTAATTCTAAAGACAAAAGATTGTACAATGAAAGAAATGTAATCTTAGTCTATACTGTGAATAGCATTACACAGATATGGTGACTAAACACTGAATTTTGGTCTAACAAAAGCGTGGTACCATGCTGTCTCCTGTGTTTGCTCTTCTGTTTTCTGGCTTACTCAGCTCATGTATTACAGCCTGGAGGAAGGTTTTTTTTTTTTTAATTTTTTTTTAACGTTTATTTATTTTTGAGACAGAGAGAGACAGAACATGAACAGAGGAGGGGCAGAGAGAGAGGGAGACACAGAATCTGAAACAGGCTCCAGGCTCTGAGCTGTCAGCACAGAGCCCGACGCGGGGCTCAAACTCACGGACCGTGAGATCATGACCTGAGCCGAAGTCGGACGCTTAACTGACCGAGTCACCCAGGTGCCCCTGGAGGAAGGTTTTTATGAACTGAATGCCTAGCCCCTTCCCAGCATAAGCTGCCCACTTTGCGTTCTGTCTTTTTACTTGCCACGTTGAACTACAAATGATCCTGTTGGTGTCTCCTCCCCCCATTGTGCCATTCATTATTTCTTCTCCTTCTCCTCCTCTTCCTCCTCCTCCTCCTCCTCTTCCTCCTCCTCTTCCTCTTCCTCCTCTTCCTCCTCTTCCTCCTCTTCCTCCTCTTCCTCCTCTTCCTCCTCTTCCTCCTCTTCCTCCTCCTCCTCCTCCTCCTCCTCCTCCTCCTTCTCCTCCTTCTTCTTCTCCTTTTTAATGTTTATTTATTTTTGAGAGACGGAGAAGCAGAGAGAGGGTGTGAGACAGGATCTGAAGTAGGCTCTGCACTGACAGCAGAGAGCCCGATGTGGGGCTCAGACTTGCGAACCCTGAATTCATGACCAGAACTGAAGTTGGACACTTAACCAACTGAGCCATCCAGGTGCCCCTACGTGTGCTGTTCACTTCTAAAGATCTTTATCTTACCTTCTTTGATTCAACTCTTTTTTGAGGAAGATTTTGGTTTCTAGGCCCACTCCTCTGACTTCCCTTGAACTTTATTTATTTGTTTATTTATTTATTTATTTTTTAATTTTTGAGAGGGAATGAGAGAGCATGAACAGAGGGGGCGCAAAGGGAGAGAGGGAGAGAGAGAATCCCAGGCAGGCTCCCCACTGTCAGCATGGAACCCAACATGGGGCTCGATCTCACGGTTTGGGAGATCATGACCTGAGCTGAAATCAGGAATCAGACTCTTAACTGACTGACCCACATAGGAGCCCCTACTTTTTCTTCTTTTTGTTCCCCCCTAAAATTTCTGTATAAGATGGGAGAGTTTTCAAGGAAGGTTTTGTTAGGATTTGTTTTCTTCGTGGGAGTACGGACTATCAGTTATTTTTATATTCAGCCAAATGTAGATAATGACTGGAATTGATTTTTCTGTTGTGTTTTGACTGTTTTTTGTTACATCACTCTTTAGTAGCATATGGGGACTGTCTCTGATTTTGAAGATAAGTGAAAAATAGTATTTTGAAAGGCATGCACTGTTATCTCTGTCAACAAAATGTTAAACAGTGTGGAATAATAGGAGTAAGGAGTCGTTAAGCATGACTGGAGAGTTTTACCTTATTAGTCCAGTCATGGACTTTGTTGACTTATAAAGTTATAGATGTTGAACTTGAGACACCTGCCCCCATATAACCATTATGCTGGCATTTGGATCTCTAAAACTGTATCTTGCCAATATAGAACAAATTGAAATCATGAATAATCCTTGATGAGATATGGTATCTCTGTGTCCTCTTACCGAAATGATCACTGTTGGAGTAGTATGGCAAACAGGCAGAAATGAGGTTTGAGGTGAGAAGTAGCATCTTTTTATAAACTATCTGGAAAGCAGTTTGGGGGTAATGTACATTATAATCTGGTAGAAAGCTTTATTTAACCTCCATTTAAACAGAATTGCATTGCTTAAAAAAGTCCTGTGTAGTTTAACACTTAAGCATTTTTTACTTACACTAACCTTGGGGAGATGTATTTATGATTTAGAAAAGTAAGATGAATTGAGTATAATAGTTGCTTAAAGGTGACATTTGCCGCTTTGTGTGGCGTTTGCTACATTTGCTATAAAGCTGTGTGGTATGTTTGTACACCATCAGTCCTCGTAAGGAGGTGTACTGACAGATCAGAGTGAGTCACCAGTGGTGTCTTATTTACTGCTTCATGTCCTTTGCTCTGGGTAATGCAGAGGGAGGTAATCATGTGACAGCAGGGTAGTTAAATATTAAAATGTTATATCTTATCCGTAGGTTAAACTCTTCTCACTGTACCTGTGAGGTTTTATGATTTACTATTTTTAGAGGCCATTTAATACATCATAATAAAATTTGAATTCAAGACTTTTGGGCTCATTAAAGATGATTTTAGAACGTATTTTTCTTTCTAAACCCATAACGACGATTTTAGAACATATTTAGAATAGAAAAGTGTGGGTTATATCAGGCCCAGATAGCTCTTTATCTGTTTGCCTCTGTAAAATGTGTTGAGCTGTACTAATTTGGCTTATGGCACACTATGGAAAAAGAATATCTCACAATAAAAAATAGTCATATGTGAGATCCTAAGTTCCTCAGTAGCTTTTGTTTTGCACTAGCAGTGGCACAAAATTTCATTTTGAAACCTTTCCAAAAGGTTCATAGAATGTCAGTGAATACTAACCCTTAAGGCTGATTTTCAAAAAGTAGAGATTTGAAAAAAAAATTCCTGGGGAATGGGATGAGATGAGTTAGGTGGGATGGTTCTCTTTACTTCTTGTTCCAAAATGTTGTTCCCTGATATGTGTTCAGTTGAGAACTGAACTGACAGAAAAAGTTGTACTTTTATTCTTATTCTGTGAGAAAATACCCACAGTAAATATTCTTCTACCTCTTCTGAGAATCTGCACTCAACAACTTTCTGCCTGGGAAGATTTGAACTTCCTAGATAATGTTTACTTTTTAAAATTCCAATCATCTTTTTGGTGGTGTTAGCCAGGGTTTTTTTTTTGTTAAGGGCTGTGATCTCTCCCATGCTTATATTTCTTTCTCTTTCCCTTCCTATCTTTCTCTCTTTCTCTCATTTTCTCTTTCTTTCTTTCTTTCTTTCTTTCTTTCTTTCTTTCTTTCTTTCTTTCTTTCTTTCTTTCTTTCCCTTCCCTTCCTACCTCCCTCTTTTCCCTTCTTCCTTCCTTCCTTCCCTCCTCCCTCCCTCCTTTCCTTTCTTCCCTTCCTACCTCCCTCTTTTTCTTTCTTTTCCTTCCTTCCTTCCTTCCTTCCTTCCTTCCTTCCTTCCTTCCTTCCCTTCCTTCCCTTCCTTCCCTTTCTTCCCTTTCTTCCCTTCCGTCCTCCCTCCCTTTCTTTCTTTCTTTCTTTCTTTCTTTCTTTCTTTCTTTCTTCCTTTCTTTCTTTCTTTCTTTCTTTCTTTCTGTCTTCACTCTCTCCGTCTCTCCCTCTCTCTCTCTCTCCCTCTCCCCCTCTCCCTTTCTCCCCCTCTCCCCCTCTCCCTCTCTCCCTCTCTCCCTCTCTCCCTCTCTCCCTCTCTCCCTCTCTCCCTCTCTCCCTCTCTCCCTCTCTCCCTCTCTCCCTCTCAGCACTATCTATACCCAGAACAGAAGGGAAGGTTAACTCAGATCTTGTCTGAAGCACCTGAAGTAGGAGTTTATAGGGTTTGAATAATCAGGAGTTTCTATTTGATGAATCCGATCCCCTCTTGTTTGTTTTTCCATCTTTTCTGTTGACTAAAAAATAGAATAAATGAGTAAATAGTGGAGAATATACAAATCTCCCATACAGAAGAATGCCAAATAATTTATGCGGATATTCCCTCCTGTAGAAAGTGGAGCATAACTGTCCACCCCATAAGTTGTGGGCTGCATGTAATCACTCCTTCCAAACAGGCCTGTAGAATGGTGGGGAGGGAGGTCACTTTATCATGGAGAAACCTGACAAATACTGTGTCAGTCAGTGAGCAGGGTTAGCATAAACCATGTTCTCAGAGCCAGAAGCGTGGACTCTTGATATGATATGGTGACAGTGGCACATATCTCTGTGGTCTCCCTCTCCAAAACCTATAATTCCAGCCTCATCATGAGAAAACATCAGACAAATCCCAACTGAGAGACAGCCTACAGAATATCAAAATACAGTATTCCTCAAAAAAGCTATCGAGGTCATTATTGCAGGTTGAATCGTGTTCCCCCAAAAGATAGGCTCAAGTCCTGCTACCTGGTACCTATGACTGTGACCTCATTTGCAGAGGGTCTTTGCTGATAAATCCAGATGAGGTCATACTGGATTAGGATTGACCCCAATCCATTGACTGGTGTCCTTATGAGAAGAAAGAAATTTGAACACAGACACCCAGGGGAGGCCATACGAAGATAGAGCAGAGATTTGAGTGATGCATCTACAAGCCAAGGAAAACCAGAGATTACCAGCCAGATAACTGTCAGAAATTAGGGGAGACAAAGAAGGATTCCTCCTCTATACCCTTCAGAGAGCTTAGCTCTACTGACACCTTCATTTTGGACTTCTAGCCTTCAGAACTGTGAGAGAGTAAATTTCTGTTGTTTTTAGCTGCCCACTTTGTGATACTTTGTTATGGAAGCCCTGGAAAACTAATATAGTCCTCAAAAGCAAAGGGGGAGTGTGAGACATGGTTACAGTGTAGAGCAGCCTAATGAGACATGAGGACTAAATGCCATGTGGTATTATGGAGAGGATCCTGGAACAGAAAAACAAAACAAAACAAACCCAACAGCTTTAGGTAAACACATGAAGGAACTTTGAATAAAGTATTGATTTTAGTTAATAAAATACTGATATTGGTTCATTAATTGTGACAGATACGTCATGCTAATGTGAGATGTTAACAATAAGAAAATGGGGTGTGGGGTATGCAAGAACTCTCAGTACTGTTTTCACAGATTTTCTATAAATATAAATAGAGTGGTTCCAAAAACAAGTTTATTGCCAAAAAAAAAAAAAAAAAAAAAAAAAAGACCAGGATTTAGCTGCAGTTTTATTGAGACCTCTGGTGCTTGTGATGGAGTAAATGGTAGTATTTTTAAGGATGGTAGCAGTGGTGATGAGGCACTGAGGCCTGATTAATTATGCTGATTAATTATGTTGCAGGGTAATTGAATCAGAAACTTCCACTAATAAAGTGTATACTGCTTTAAAAGTCAGTTTCTTGCAGCTGTCATTATATAAGGCTAACTGTAAGTCCATTGTTAATTGCGGAAATAATATAGTCGGGGGATAAACATTTTGAGGAAAGGTTTTATTCAAGCCTATTTGCCAAGGTATATGAAAAAAAAAACAAACTCCTGTCAGTTGTTTGATTGTCCAGCTTCTGCTCAGGTCATGCTCTCAGGGTTCTTGAGTTCGACCCCCCCCCCCCCCCCCCCCCCCCCGTTGGGCTTTGCTGACAGCAGGAGCCTACTTTGGATACTCTGTCTCCCTCTCTCTTTGCTCCTCCCCTGCTCCTGTGCTCTCCCAAACATAAATAAACATTAAAAAAAACTATCTAATGTTTATTTGTGTTTGAGAGAGACAGAGCATGAGTGGGGGAAGGACAGAGAGAGAATGAGCCCCAGAATCTGAAGTAGGCTCCAGGCTCCAGGCTCTGGGCTGTCAGCATAGAGGCCGATGCAGGGCTGGAACTCACAAACTGTGAGATCATGACCTGAGCCCAAGTCGGATGCTTAGCCAACTGAGACACCCAGACGCCCCTAAAAATTTTTCTAAAAAGGAAAACTCCCACATAAATACTTGGAGATTTCAGTTAAAATTCCTCATGTCACTTGTGAAATTTAATGGACACTTTTCTGAGAAATAGTTCAGGATCCAATCCAACCGCCATTTCTCCTAACCCAACCCCCAGCATATGGTTCAGTGGGCAATAAAGAAAGGTTAAGACAATTTCTTCTCTCTCTGAATTTCATTCCCCTTCCTACCAAATTTTTATTTTTGTTGGAGGATTCCAAGTAAATTGGAGGCTTACCCTCACCCCCCCCCCAGTTTAATATGTATTTCATTATAATGGAAGAAATGCTAACGATCCAGGTAAATTTATGGGTATCACATGCTATTTACATGTGCATGAGCACTCAGAAGACCCACTTTTATAAACTTGACCTTGAACAACATGGGGGTTAGTGGCATGCCCCCCTCACAGTCGAAAATTATTATATAACTTTTGACTTCCTCCACACTGATCTATTCATAGCTAACTGTTGACTGGAAGAGACGTGAATTTAATTACATTGAAATCAAAGTAGAGATACCTCAAGATACTCTGTCAAGCATAAATAAACAAAAAGTTAAAGAAAGTCTGTGACATTTTCTGAGAGAACAAGTTATTTATTTCAAGGACAGCTCAGTCTACAGAGAGCTACTAGCAGTTTGGTAGCCAGATTGGGTAGGTGGTATTCTGACATTGAGTAATGACTACATACTCATTCAGCAATTTGAAAACTGATATTGTGTGTTAGCAAGAGGAAAGAAAAGGAAAGGGAATCTAAATACTTATTTATATTTGGGATCTTAACACTTTCTAATACCAAATTTAACTTTCTGGTTTTGCCATATTATAGATAGCTTCATTTATTTCTGCTTATGATGATTTTCACGGACTCCAACTACTCAGAAAACTTCAGTATTTAACATTTTTGGTGTGCTTAACTTAGGTCTTAAATTTACCACTTTTATCTTAATACTTGCTGAAGAATGTTATTTTCTGTAGAAAAGAAGAAGAAAATTATAATAACTATGACTTATAAACGTGTTTTTATAAGGAAAGTGAAGCTCTAATTTCACATCTGTAGAAGGTATTATGACAGTTTTAGTGTACCCTTTTAGTAGGATTAACTAGCTAACTTAATAGAGTTAACTGAATTTATGACATCTTTAAAGTGATAAAGAAAGTGTTTATCTCCTTAGTTTTGTTTTGCTTAATAGTTAATAAAAATGAAAACACCTATTTTTTTTTCTAGTAAGACTTGATGGTTCTTCTCAATTATATATATGATCTACATAGCTGTGATTTGGATATGTCTTCTAGAAGCCTAAAGGAAAACCAGGCATTTGTCATTGTTTCCTTTGTAAGGTGCGCACTCTAATTGCTATACTTAAGGATTTGGAAACTCCATATTGCTGCATGAGCATCTGTGACAAGTGACAGTGTGATTGCCAAAGAGGAAAAGTTTCTATATTTAAAATCCAATTTAGCAAATTGACATTTTCTATTCCTGTTTCTAATATTCTCTTATTCTGACAGATCACTGTTTTAAACAAAACACAAACCATGCATTTATTTGACTGTCATGAAGAATTAAACATGAAAAGGATGAGATGCTGTGGCTATCACTTTTCATTAAACCAGCTGCTGTGGTTTTGAAATGCAAACCAGATCAAAATCAGTTCAAACCCTAGCGTTTAACTTATATACTGAATGAACCAGCTTGTTTTGAAAGCACACTTAAAAAAAAACTTAGAAGAAACTTACACATCCGTCATTTGATTTTTTTCACTAGCACTGTGAGTTAGAAGGATCCAAGAATTTTCTCTATTTTGCTGGTGAGAAAATTGAGACAGAGGCTTAATTGACTTGTGTAGTCTAGTCAGTGCCAGAATAGAGTTCCAGGCTTCTAACTGTGAATGAATGTGTCTGGCTATGGGCTCTAGATCTAGAATGTTATTCCAGGCCTCTGTCCTGGCCCACATTCTAGAATGTAACAGTTATGTGCTCTGTTTGGATCCTATAGGTTTATGAGAACCAATTGTGAAATACTTAAGAATTTTGTAAGCTGCTATAAAAGTATTGATAGCTTGAGATGAACCATAGTGGAAATATTCATACCATGGAAATCGGTAAGCAGTACAGATCAGGATTTAATTTTTCCCCAGAAAACTGGTTGACCTGTACACTATGCATTGCATCCAAGTATAAATTGGAGGAGAACAAACAATAACAGCAACAATAAAAACAGAATACAACAATGTAACATAAATGTAATGTAATTTTGTAAATGCAGTATTTATCTAGGGGAGAGGTCAGTATTTCTTTGTTCCTTAATTTAGAAATTTGCTTCTAAGCTGTGAATAAATACGGGCAGGACTGTTGGGAAAGCTTGAATTAAACTTGAGTGTTTTGAGGACCTCTATAAATTCTTAGTTATTCTTCAGGAGCCAGGTCAAGTCTCAGCCCTTCCCAAAATTATGGTAGTCGACCTGGCTTTTTCATTTAAAATAGGATTTTAAATAGATTTAAAATGGAGCCTTATACATTGGGACTCATTTGTGTTTCATATGAATAATTTTATATCCTTAGGAATGCAATGCAGCCTTTCAAAAGTGGGACATGGACTTTCTTTTTTTTCTTCCCTTGAATAAATATTTAATTAACACTTATTCTATGCCTAGTATTGTTCCTGCTGCTTGAGAAACAGCAGTCATTAAGCAAAAGTCTCTGCCCTTATGCAGCTTTTAGTCTAGTGAAGACTCAGTCATTTAGTTACACAAATAAAAAACTATAACTGTGATACATACTTTGAAAAATTGATTATAGTATGAGAATGTCTGATGGTGGGCTTTTGTGTCTAGAAGGGAGGTGAGTTAAAGCTTCCCTGAGGGCATTGTGATTGAACTGAGATCTGAAGAATGAGAAAGAATTAATTTGAAGTTACTGATCATGAATACAATTTCTTTATGTGGGCTTTCGATGGCTTCCTAATCTGAGTTACATTCTCTTTTAATATGCACCTCCATATCACCCTAAACTTTTCCTTTGTAATGGGAACTTTCTGTAGTTTCATATTTATTCACTAAGTGACTGTTTTTCCCACTAGAGTGTTGGCCTAGAGCTGGTACTGTTTTGTTCACCTTGGCAGTATCAGCTTTATTGCCTGACACATAATAGTCACTCAGTAGTTATTAATTCTTCTGCACCCATTGCCTTTGTCTTATAATAAAGCTGGGACGTGCCCTACCTACCTCTCAGTTATTGAGAAGACACGGTGATATAATGTCTACAAAAGTCAGAAAAATAAGATGAGACCCAAAATTGTTTAGTGTCACAGAACCTAGGAAGGACCAAGTATTCAGGAGAGAATAGAAATAAATCAGGTGTAGCAGTATTGTCTGGAAGCACAAAGAAAGAAAAGGCCATTGGATTTAGCAGTAAGCAAGTTTTACTTATTCATCTTGTTGAGGGAATTTGTTCAGTTTGTGAAACATATTAAAAATGTTTTCTGAAGTTAAATATCATTTGGTGTTGACTCTAAAAATTGCTTTCTCGGGGCGCCTGGGTGGCGCAGTCGGTTAAGCGTCCGACTTCAGCCAGGTCACGATCTCACGGTCCGTGAGTTCGAGCCCCGTGTCGGGCTCTGGGCTGATGGCTCAGAGCCTGGAGCCTGCTTCCGATTCTGTGTCTCCCTCTCTCTCTGCCCCCCCCCCCCCCCCCGTTCATGCTCTGTCTCTCTCTGTCCCAAAAATAAATAAAAACGTTGAAAAAAAAATTAAAAAAAATAAATAAATAAATAAAAATTGCTTTCTCGTGAAAAGTGGAAGGAATATGTAAGTGATACCTTCTTGGAAAAAAAAAGGTGTATCCAAGTGTGTATGTATAAGATGTCAAATGTGCTTTGAAGGAAGGGAGAATAGAAGGAAGGGAGAAAGAAGAAAAGTAGATGCAGGAAAAAGTCTGGAGGAAATTGACAGACTGTTAAATGGTTATCTTTAAATGGTAGGGCTCTGGGTGGTATTTTTCCCCTTTGTGCCTTTCTGTATTTTGTACTTCCCTGTATTTCTCAAGTTTTTTAATGTAATGAACCTGTATTACTTTCCTAATGAAACAATACACAAAGTAACATCTAAAACATCATAAAACTGACCTTTGATTATGAGTTTGAGCAGAATGTACAATTAAGCCTATATATGTAGAGCATTTGGAACTATATTTTAGATTTTTTCTTTTACTCACCTAAATGTGCTTATAATTCTAGTACATAATGTTAAATGCCAGTTGAATCTTTTTTTCTGTGTCCCTCTGTACTTCTGGTGCGCGAGCTCTTTGAGGGTGGAGATCTTTATCTTCATATTTCTGCCATCATCCTGGCAGTGACTGTATTTGTTGAATGAATAACTTGAAACTGGAATGTCTTGACCTTTTTATTACCTTTAATCTATGTACCTTTCTTTTTTCAGAACAGAGGAGTGAAAACCACAATGAATGGTCATATTTCTAATCATCCCAGTGGCTTTGGAATGTATCCATCTCAAATGAAGTAGGTTGGAAGATTTATATTTAATTTGTTGGGGATCTTTTTGGATTTGATTTGGTGGCTTTGTTTTATGTTTCTAACGAAAGGACTAGCTAGCTCCACTTATTTATGTAGTTTATTCCTCATTAATATTTAATCTCTTTCTAATACTAAGGTATGATAGTATTAAAAGTTTACTGTGTCTAGGAAGAAAAAGATGGTAAAGTAACATCAACCTCAATGACAGTGATCAAATAGAAGACATTTTGTTCTAGGTATTTTATGTATTATTGTTTTCCATAGTTAAACATGTTCTTTGCTTCAGAGCTTTCAGTTTCTCTGGAGCATTCTACTATTTTGACTTATAAAGTATTGGCATTTGAGGAGAATTAAAGGTCTCTTAGTCCAATCTGTCAGAATACTTATCACTACGTAAACCAAATAAAAAGACCAGACAAGCAAACAGAACTATCCCTGTGGCTTCAGGTATAATTTGAAATCACAACCCTGGCTTAAGTTGCCATCCCCTTATATATCATGGTTAATATTGTTGTTATTTTCTACTGGCCATTGTGGTATACAGTCATTTTTCAGAATTCACAGGTTACTCCCTTTGTAAAGAGTTATACTTCATCTTTTCTCTCTGTAAAGATTATTGCAAATCTCTTTATAATTGGCCAGTAAGAGACACCAGGCGAGTATTGTCAGGTGCCATGTTTACCTTGTCCATCAGTTATGCAAGCCAGAAAGTTTGACCACATTCTCAGTTTTCCTCCTTCTTCTTACAACAAATGTCCATTTAATCGTGAATTTATAACATTTTCTTCTATTAGGGAACTCTTATTTCTGTCCCTTTCTTCTGTTCTTTCTATTCTAGCCCTACTTAAGGCCCTTTTTCCTACCGTAATTTTTGCAGCACCCTCTACGTGGTTACCTTGCCATTAGTTCTGGGATTATTTTCTTTAAAAATGTTTTTGATCATGTCACTTCCCTGTATTAATATATACATACTCCATCTAGAGAATAAAAACTTAATTCTTATTTCTTAAGCCCTCTGTCTGCCTTCTGTATGTCTGAAGCCATTCCTCTCTTCTATGCATACCCCACTAGATACGTTTTTTTTTTTTTTTCCCTTGGACACCAGGCTCGTCTTTGAGCCAATTCCGCATGCCTTTTCCTCACTTAATTCTCCACCCATCTGTAGAGCTTCTTTCCAAACTTTTATATTCTGCTGAAATGCCAACTTGGCGGTAAAGTGTTTTTGGACATCCTGATGAAATCTATTAGTGTTATCCAGATGTTACATTCTGTTGTAACTGTTTTACTTGTTCTATTAGCTGAACCCTGTCCCCTGCCATTATCCTTATTCTTCTAGATTTTAGGGTTTAATAAATGTTTACTGAATGAATTTTAAAAATTCAAATAATATGTTTACTTCACCTAACATATTAGTAACAGGAGGCTAGAAATAGGGCAAAGCTGGTCAAATTTATTGATAAAGTGTTATTTTGCATTTTAAATTTTTATGAAAATAATGTCTGTTCCATTGTAAATTGAGTCATTTAGTACTTTTTATAACTGGATCACTGCTCACAACTCGATTTAGTATGGCACTCTTAAACTCTTCTAAGATAGTTTCAACCTTATTGAATCTTTTTGGCTAAGGTTCTGCCTTCAAGTTTAAGACATGGCTATAATTTACATCTGCCTCAGTCTACATCAGGGTAGTGTCATTCATGTTCTGTTTCTTGACCAGAGCAGGATCTGGCTCATTTTGACGCCTAGGTATCATTAACTCTGTATGTTTTTAAAAAACTCACGGTGATTATGGTACCTTGGAATTTTTATTTGTCGTTTTGAATTTTTATTGCTTACTTTGGACTTTAACCCTGCACCATGACCATTTTTTATTACAGTGGCTACGGATCATCACCCACCTTTTCCCAGATGGACAGAGAACACGGTTCAAGAACAAGTGCAAAGGCCCTCTATGGTATGTTTGTTTATTTGATGAGGTATAATTCTATTTCCAACCACATTTCACAAACGAGGTTTTCAAAGTTATAATTTGAATCCATGCCTCATTTATATTAATTGGAGTGAAGTAGTGAGAGATTAGGATTGTTTAAAAAAGAGTTTTTATAAAAGCTACGAAAGCTGTGACTTCTGCTTACTGTCATATAATTTAAAGCCACAGGCGAAATGTATTATAGTGTTTTCTAAGGAGTCTTTTATATGGCATCAATGCCTTAGGTGGATTTCCTGGCCAATTATTTGTGATATGATTGTTGATCTTCATGACTGATCCATTTGATTGTAGGCTGACAGTTGACAGGACTTCTTCCTTATAGCTCTTGAACTTTTGGGTAGCACTATAGTATGAGGAACAGTCCTTACATTATTTCTCTCTGCACTACAAAACCAGCAGGCTTTCTCCCTGATTCTCCTTTAACTTCCCTTGTCCTCTCTAGATTGTCTCATATGTAAATAATATATTTTTTAACTTAGGTATAAAATAGAAGTCATTACTAAGAAGAAATTGAAGACTCCTGACATATACTACATGTGTTTAGGAATGCATTGTTTTCACAGGGTCTGTCTGGGCTTTTATTATTGTACAATAAAGAATAAGAACAGTATTATGTCCTAGTAGTTGTGAATAGTAGATCCAGAGAATATATTCAACAAATACGTATTTTATAATTAATATGTGCTCAGAACAGAGCTAGTAATATATGGTTCTTGACTTTAAGGGACTTGCAGTCTAGACAATGACTTGAAAGAACTGAAAAAGAAGGGTTTTTATGACTTTTTGGTTTTTGCAAAAATAAAATACTGAATTCCTTCAGGCTTTTATTTCTAGGTAGGTAGTCTAGGTACTTCTGTGAGCCAGGCCAAGGTCTTCATAGTGTCTGTTTCCATGACCATTCAGTCATTCCAAAGATGAATAAGACACATATTCATTATGCATTATTTTGGTGAGGTTAGGTTAGTAAATGCATCATTATAATAAAGAGCTAAATAAGCCTGGATGGCAGCGTGTGAGGTGCAGTGGGGGTGGTCACTTCTTCTACATGGGTAGGGGCGGTAGTCAGAAGAGATTTCATAGAAGACTTGAGCCTTGAGCTAAAGTCTGAAATGTAAGTAGTATGCTCCAGGCGTTTGGGAGGCTGGAGAGTACCATAAACAGCAGTATGAGTCCTTTATAAACTCGACTGTAAGTTCTGTGAAATTGGGCCATATCTGCCTTGTTTACTTTGGGATTCCCTAAGCATAGCACAGGGGCTGATGTATAATTTACGCTCAGTAAAATACTGGCAGAATGAATGTAATGAATGTATGAACTGCGAACAGTTTGGTCTTAACTGGAGGGTGCGAGGTGTTACACTGGGAAATAAGATTAGAAAAATAAACATGGCCACAGTAGGAACAATCATACTAAGGAAGTTGAGCATTGTTTATGGGGAATGACTAGTCACTGAAGTTTTTTAGTCAGAGGAAAAATAGTTCTGTTGTCTTGGGTCACTCTCATAGCAGTATTGAGGATGGATATGATGAGTGTGGATGGAAACAGGTTAAGTCAGACATCTAAACAATAGCCTTGAGACTTGTTAAGGAGAAAGAGTATTATTGCTCATCTCACAAATACTGTAGATCCAAAAGTCTGTTCTCAGCTAAGAAAGGGATAAGGGATAAAAAAGTGGAATTCACCTCAAATTTTAATGTTTATTTTGTGTTAGGAGCACCTTCATAAAAGTGTAGATCTGGGGATTGAAAATCTTCAGGTTTAATCAGTGAATTTCTGTGAATCAAGAATTTCTGTGTTTTACATATAGAGAAAGCTGAGGCTCCTTTCTAAGGTGAGGTGATTGTCAGAGTCACATAACTTTAAAAATCTTGATTGTGAGAAAATGTGACAACTTTGTGTAGTGTGACAAAAATGAACAGTGTATAGGTAAAACAGAGGACATAAAGAGAGGGAAAGAATGGAGGGAATCCAAGAGTCAAAGAAGAAAGAAGACTTAGCAAATGTGTTTGGCTTAGAAGTAAGCAGGTTTTAAGTTTCTTGAAGTTACGGATGATGTTTCATTCCTCCTGGTATCTAATCCTCACCCCTCCCTCCCAAAAGGGGCTCTAAGTCCAATGCCCATGGAATGAATGGAATGAATGACAGGGAAGAAATATGTTCAGATTTTGAACAATCTTTTTCAGTAAATAAGTTGGAGTTCCAGCTGTAGTTAGTTAATATAGAATGGTTAGCCTCCCAGTTTCAACTTTTTTTTTTTTTTTAATGGGAGGTGGTAAAGGAGAGGTTTGTAATGTAGTTTGTCACAATGTATGCATTTTCTGAACACTTTTTCTTTTCACAATGATTAAACCAGTTGAGTAAATCAAGAGTTCATTTCTTTTGTGGATGGTACACGAACTTCTTTGGGATGTGACGATACTGTTTAGTGCACTGGAACATGTACAGTAATGACCGTTGTTTTTCATACACCGGCCACAGGTTAGATACTGCATCTAGAGTTTCATGCAGCTTGTCTTTCTCATGAGAACACTTTTCAGATCTGACACCATAGTGTGCCTCCTAGACTGATTCAGTAACTTAGGAACTTCTGTCTCAAGAGAGGCATCATAGGTTTTGGAGGCCAAGCAGTTTGGGGCTGAATCATGGCATTTCTACCAAAGCACTGCCAGTTTGAGCAGGTGATTTTACCTGTTGGCCCCCGTTTCTTCATCTATAAAATAGAAATGATAATATTGTGGTAATGAGTTTATATGAGGAAACAGAAGTAACGAGTCTGTCATGGCATTGAGGGGGAATGTAGGAGAGTTATTTTTTGTCCTGGGTGCTCAGATTAATCAAGGCCCTCAAATTTGATGTTTTGATGTCATACATACGGTATATAATTACAGTGAAACTTGGACAGGATCACGTGGTAATCTTCATCATATTTTTTAAGCTTATATTCCAGATATTACCAGAAATATTTTTTATAAATCCTGTAAGTGTATTGTCAATTATAGAATTATGATGATAAATTTTGATTCTTTTGGATATGTGTAATTTTATTCAAGGAAAGTAGTTAAAATATACTGCAGTGTAATATCCCTGTTTTGCCATTTCTTCATTATGATATAAGAAATTTCAGAGCCAGTATGTGAGAAGCTCTGCATCACTAAAGTCCCTGACAACATAAATAAACAGAAAATAAATATTAATTTCATTCTCCTCCACATACCGCATGACGGTAACATTTCATTTGGCTAGTGTTATCAGGGAATTGAAAATTTTGTAGATATGTACAGTTTGTAGTTAGCCTGCTTGTCAAAGTCTTTAAGCACTAAAATTTAATATCATTTTTAAGGGACGTACTTGTAAAATATATTAAACATTCCCTTCTATCAGGGTGTGGTGCCTGTAATCTCTTGTCGATGCTTCGGAGGGTCATCAATGCACACTAGCTTGTGCACTGTCATGTGTTCAGAAGCTCTATTCTTTACCTTTACGCCAAATCATTCAAAATCATTTCCCTTTTGAATATCTGTGGCTGCCTTTTCTGTGCGTCTGTGTACCATACCCGTCACTTTTCCCTGTTGTTAATGTGCCTTCTTCTAACATTGCTTCTGATATGTATGGGCTGATCAGCTAGATAGAATATCTTTAGTAGAGTAAGTAGATTCTGAGTGGGGAGTTGAGAGTCTTGTTAAAGTCTACATATTAAAATGTGCAAGTTTCGATGTGTCGACGTCGTGACATCTCTCCGCCCTTCAGAGGACTTCTTTAAGTGTGGGCTCTGCTGTGTTCTGAATAGCTGAACTTCCTAGGAAAGTAACTTCTCTTTAAGTTAGATATTGCTGAATTTGTAATATAGCCATTTGTAATAATCAGGTATTTAAAGTCATCCTCTATCCAGAAAAACTCAAGTTTCACAGAATCATCAGTTAGCAATATTTTGTTGTCATTACCAACATTTATAGTAATTTTAAGATTTGTATTGTTGGAGTCCAAGTAGTACTGGATAAGTATGATAGACGGGCACCCTCTTAAGTCTCATTCTAGCCTTCAGTGTGAACTTTTTTGCAAAGATAGCAAGGAGGAAAATATATTTGTGTTTGTCCTATTTTTCTTTTTTCTTCTCCAGGAGGTACTGGTAAGAATTGAATGTAAGTAGTCTGTAAAGCGTATAGCTTCTGTATAATTGACTTTACTGTAAACTTTTCTGTATCTTTGCATAGCACTTGCCTTCTCTTTCTCATAGCAAGATTTCTGAATATAGCACTTGTCTTAATAGATATATACCCCATATGTTTTACTTTTTGTACCTATCTTTCTTCTCTTCCTGTCCCTTTCTAGGAGTTAGTCTCTTTGTGTAACTGTCACAATTGAAGCCCAAGCAATCTCTTACACCTTCAGGTGGCATTCACGAATTAAAGCCCATTTCTCTTTTCTCCACATGCATCACTTACAGCGTGTATTTTACTTGGAGAAAACGTTTAAATATTCTTTTTTAAGAACGATTTTCTTTTAATTCTTATGAAGCACATGGCTCATGATTATATATTATCAGGAAGTCGGGCAATTAAGAGTCAAAATTCAGTTCCGTAGAGTGTTCTGGTGCTTCACCTTATCTGAAAATTTTAAACTTCTTTTCTCCTCATGGGACAAACCAGGAAAATTCATTCTTAAATAATGCAGTTTTATGAAAATGACCTTTTTTTTTGGTTTTAGTTACTTTTTTTAAATGTTTATTTTTGAAAGAGATGGACAGAGCGCTAGTAGGGGAAGGGACAGAGAGAGAGGGAGACGCAGAATCTGAAGCAGGCTCCAGGCTGTCAGCACAGAGTGCACCGTGGGGCTCGAACCCACAAACCGTGAGATCATGACCTGACCCAAAGTCAGATGCTTAACCGACTGAGCCACCCAGGTGCCCCACTCAGCAGCTGCTTTTATGTTACATTTTTTTTCTTTTTAATTGCAAAATCCTTACTTTTTAAGATATGCTTAATTTTTGGAAAAAGAAAATAAAATTTTCTGGATATTAGCTCTTATAAATTTTGCTGTGTATATAAACAGCAATACAGACAAAAGGGAATTGCATTTAAATATTCAGACCTGCATGTTGTTATAGTTGCCATTGTACTAATTGAAGAGTTAAATGAAAGCTACCTGTTTTTTTTTTTTTTAATTGAGACGTAGTTTTAGGCTCATAGCAAAATTGAGTGGAAGATACAGAGATTTCCTATCTATCATCCCGCATATGCATAGCCCTCCACTGTCAACAGCCCCCACCAGAGTGGTGTGTTTGTTACTATTGATGAACCTATATTAATATATCCTAATCACTCAATGTCTTATGAAACCTGAATTTAATGTTCCTGATCTGCAAGTTGATTATCACATAATAGCTTGATAATGCTAAAAAAATCTGTAAAAACATATCAACTCAATAATGCTAAAAAAAGCCTGTAAAGAATTTTTATCATTGGTCACTGAATTCACCTAATTCTGTTTCTGTGGGTTTGTATGTTCTGTTCTGCGGTGTAAAAGCAAGTGAGAAAAGCAGTAAAACCACAACCATTGGTACTACAATCAAGTAGTTTATTCCTAGCTTTAATTGACTCAGATTGAGAAAGTTAAGGAGACAGAAACTGAGGCTTTTATATTGGGAGTTGAGCAGCCTATATATGAGAAACCCAATACTCTGCTGCCAGATTTATTCAGTTATTATTTAATGTACTATTTGGCTGTGCTTTACGCTCTTAATTAGGAAAGAAAAGTTTTCAACCTAAAGAGGTAACATGTAGTAGATGAGTTGGCCTTTGTACAGATTTTGGAACAATCTTGGCTGTCCATTAGAATTGCCATTTATAAATCCCAGTGCCCAAATTGCACCCTAGACCAGCTACGTTAGAATCTCTAGCAAGCAGAACCCAGGCATTATTTTTCAAAGTTCATTCTAGTGTGCAGCCAGGGATGAAAACCACTGTTAAAGTGGAGAACATCGGGTCGCCTGGGTGGCGCAGTCGGTTAAGCGTCCGACTTCAGCCAGGTCACGATCTCGCGGTCCGTGAGTTCGAGCCCCGCGTCAGGCTCTGGGCTGATGGCTCGGAGCCTGGAGCCTGTTTCCGATTCTGTGTCTCCCTCTCTCTCTGCCCCTCCCCCGTTCATGCTCTGTCTCTCTCTGTCCCAAAAATAAATAAAAAACGTTGAAAAAAAAAAATTTAAAAGTGGAGAACATCATTAGAGGCTTTATCTGGAGTATCATTGAGACTTTATTTAGACTTCTCATACTTTTTTAAGGCTTTTGGTGAGATTTTCAGCTTAGGAGCATGATTACTATTTACGACTGTATTTGAGAGTACATATGATTCTCATAAAAAAAGAAATGTACCATAATTGCCTCTTAGGAACCTTCTTTCAGAATTTCCTATTAAAATGTTAATATTAACCTTTATTTATTCATCGACTTAAATCATTGGAACTACTAGTTTGTTTATAAATCCGTTTCGTGGCATTTATATATTTTTAGGGTCTTTAAAAGGTAATTTCTTATAACACATACATCTTATTTATTGTGTAGCATTGGAGAGAAAGCAGTTTAAGAATTTCTAAAATGGATTTTTCATGTGGAATATTCGAAATAACATCTATCTTCCAGGCAATCAGAGTGATCAGTTAATGTCATGTTTTTGTTTTTGTTTTTGTTTTTACAAATATCATCGAATAGTCAGTGTTTTTCTATTGTACTTATAAAATAAGCTTCTATGGGATTAAAAAACTATGTTAGAAAATTAGGGAGAACAAATTCTTACTACTTCATAATGAGAAACTTGAATTACAAAACACGCCATTGGGCTTCACTTATCTGAAAGACTCAGTGAAGCATTTGAATGTCCTGGGGTTGCCATATCACAACTGGATACCATGGCAACCATTGCCATTTCTTTTGCTGTCTAGGTCAGACCACAGGAAACAGAACCACCTTCATGTTCTGAGTCTGCCTTAGAGAGTTGTGCTAGAAAATGATAAACTAGTGATTCTGAAATAGTGATTCTTTCTTTCTTTCTTTCTTTCTTTCTTTCTTTCTTTCTTTCTTTCTTTCTTTCTTAAATATAATTTATTGTCAAGTTGGCTAACATACAGTATATACAGTGTGCTCTTGGTTTTGGGGGTAGATTCCCATGATTCATCACTTAACATACAACACTATTTAGAAATAGTAATTATTTCTGGGGCACCTGGGTGGTGCAGTTGGTTAAGCGTCCAACTTTGGCTCAGGTCATGATCTCACGGTTTGTGGGTTCGAGCCCCACATCGAACTCTGTGCTGGAGCCTGGAACTGAGCCTCCAGCTCAGAGCCTGGAGTCTGCTTCGGATTCTGTCTCCCTTTCTCTCTGCCCCTCCCTGCTCATACTGTCTCTGTGTCTCTCAAAAATAAATAAACATTAAAAAACATTTTTTAGTTAAAAAAAAGAAATAGTAATTATTTCTAAAAGTGCTTTTGTCAGAAATGTTCCTCAGTTACATATTGTATTTCAGTGGTTCTCCTGAGAACAGTTATCTATTTGTTAATATCTCACCTTGATTAATTCTCAGCTAAGAATCAGAAGAATCATGGTTGTTTCTTTTCTTGATAAGTAGACTATAGTCATGTAAGTGAAGGTTATGTTTTGTATATTGGAGTAGAAAATTTAAGGTGAAACCAGATCTTTCTTTTTGATCACATTGTTTTGGTAGGAACGGATGGATCATACTTCTTCAGGTCATCATCCAAACAAAAAAAGAAAGGTAGCAGATACTGAATTTTGTAGTGTGTCTGTTTCTATTAAGTAACTTTAATGCTGCAAAAACAAAAATAGAGTATATCAGAATAATATCAGACTGATGTAATATAAAGGACATAGGTATTTTTCATCTCAGTTTCAGATAAATATAAATGAAAAGATAATCACTTTCATATATATTATGAAATAAGAATTTATCAAAGTTTTAAAAAAATTCTGTTAACATTCTTGATCTGTATATGTGCTTTATATTTTGTACTTGGTTTGAGTTCATGTTCAGCAGAACTTTTCAACCTCTGAAGTTGTAGGAAGGTCTAGAGGTTTCATATCAACTGAAAGAAACATATTTATATTTGAAAAACAATTGGATATCAGGAAAGTTAAGGGGTGTGTGCGTGTGGTGTGTGTGTGTGCATGTGCGTGCGTGCGTGTGTGCGTGTGTGTGGATATTAGTACTGTAGGAGTTTTGAGGTTTGATCTTATTTAACCCTTTTATTTTACAATAAGAGTGCTGAGGTCCAGAGCTAAGCACCTTGCTCAAATTTAGTGTCCTGCTTAGTGACGGAGCCAAAGCTAGAGTCAATAATCTCCTGGTTCCTACTTAGGGTTCTTTTTCATCATAGCATTCTGCTTTAGGAAAAATAGGGCAACTCTGAATTTACAAATAAGCAAATTCCTTGATTAGAAAGTAACATGTACAAAATATTTTGTATTTTATTTTGGTTTTGCAGCATTATACAAAAGAAAATAAAGGTTTATTTTTGCTTTTTAAATAGTGTGGTGTGGTAACTTTCCACCTGACTTTCTTGTATTTTCTAACAGCTGATATCTACAGTTTTGAGCATCATGTTTGTTTGTTCTGTAGCTGTGTGGAGACTGTTTAATGGCACTCGGTATGATTGAGTCATGTTTTGAATCTCCTCTGACACTCTCCATAGTTTGGATGTTGTGAAAGGAGATGTTCCTTGTCGTGGCCATTATTTTGATAATATAGTCTAACTCACAGAATACAGTATCTGTGACAGTATTTGCAATTCTGTTGTGTTCTCAACACATTAAAAAATGAGAGTTATAAGCCAGTTTTCGTCTTTTTTTGCCAAAGAGTAGGTA
Organism: Puma concolor; assembly: GCF_028749965.1. NCBI lineage: Eukaryota > Metazoa > Chordata > Mammalia > Carnivora > Felidae > Puma > Puma concolor. The sequence goes on from NC_141673.1 coordinate 93,882,792, forward strand.
TCTGATTAATAAAGCCCTTAATTAAATAACTCTTTTTAAATAAGCTTTCTGGTGGCTTATTCATTTAATGTGAATAATGAGTGTTTTCAGATACACCACACAACAGTGACTTGTCAGCTGCTATACTTATACGTGAGCTAGACTAGTTTTAGAGATGGTCACAAGGCCCTGGTACACAAGCTTTAGCCTCTTAGTGGGTACATAATGGCTTTTTCAACTTCTCTTTCAGAACAAAGGAAGAGTTATGCCCGGGACAGTGTCAGCAGCGTGTCCGACACATCCCAATACCGTGTTGAGGTAAGATGTTTTGATGTTTGCTAAAATGTAGAATGAACCTTGAGGGACATACAAATTTGGTAGTAAAATCAGAATTATGTTTTATTGTATTCCTATGATGTACTATGAATTGTGTTCACCTTTTTTCTTTTAGAGTTTTGCAAAATTTAGATGTAAAATATCAAAGTATCTTGTTAGTCTGGGGTCTATTTTCATAGAGAGTAAATTAAAATAACTACTCATTTATTATTGCCAGCCTTGTTTTGGTTAAAAACAGGACAAAGGCTTCTATTTTATATTATAGAATCTTGAACTTATGCCTTTGGTGGTTTCACGGAGTGGTTTGGTTTTATTTTTAATTTTACCTAAAGTCGTTAGTAGTCCTATTTAAACAGTGTTTTCTTATTAGTTTCCTGTGTTGTTATCTGTTAAGCTATATTTGCTCTTGAGTGGAATCTATTTAGTGACTTTTGTTTGTAATAGAAAATATTTAAGTAGGGAGTAAATTTTAAATTGCTCTTATTTTCAGTTTTCTACCCATAGCAAGCATGCTTAATTAGATTTAAAGTTTTATTTAAGGGCATGTGTGAGTGGCTCAGTTGGTTAAGTCTTCTACTCTCAATCTCGGCTCAGGTCATGATTTCACAGTTCGTGGGATCTAGCCCTGCATCAGGCTCTGTGCTGACAGCCTGGAGCCTGCTTGGGATTCTCTCTCCCTCTGTCTCTGCCCCTCCCTCCCTCTCTCTCCCTCCCTCCCTCCCTTTCTCCTCCTCCTCCGCCTCCACCTCTGCCTCCACCTCCTTCTTCTTCTCTCTCTCTCTCTCTCTCTCAAAAATAAATAAACTTTAAAATTTTGTTTCAGTTCAATGAAGACTTTGACAGTTGTTATAGTAGTAGTCAACTACTTCTCTCATTTATCAACGTCTGTAGTTTTCCACCTGCAGTGTAGCTTCCCTGCTGGTATTCAGCACTTAAGTAACCACAATGAAATAAAACGGGAGGGATTGGTTTTAAGAGAATGTTATTTAAGCTGTTTGGAATTTATGTTATGTTTATGTAGCTTGACATGGCTCAGTATTAAGCAGATTTAGGTATTTTATGACTCAAGGCACTGTTGCCTCTATTCAACAAAACCTGGCTTGACTTTATTATCTCAGTAAGATAGCCATGAAGTTGTAGGTGCTTTGTGTTGGTTCCTTACCACTCTACTCACCGACTTCAATGAGGTTACCATTGCTTTCTTTTGGAAAACGTGTACTAAGAGACTGTGAGCATTATATATATTTTTCCTTTTTGTCAATCATAAGCACTTGACTACCTTTGTTCTGGATCGGAAAGATGCAATGATAACTGTGGATGATGGAATAAGGAAGCTGAAATTGCTTGATGCCAAGGGCAAAGTGTGGACTCAAGATATGATTCTTCAAGTGGATGACAGAGCTGTGAGCCTGATTGACTTAGAATCAAAGGTAAGTTTGTAAAATTTGGACTATTTTACTTGTAAGAAAGTTCCACAGGTATTTACATTGACAAGCAGGTCATACTGTATAAAAGTGGATGAAAGTTGGATAAAATAAAATATTTTGTCAGTGATTTGAAAGAAGAAATATAATACTGCATACACATCATGCACAAAATCAGTTCCTGAAACTAAAGATCAGGGATCCCTGTTCTGTTGTTTTATTTAAACCACAAACGATGAGATGAAGGAAGTGACAAAAACAATTCAGAGCACTGAAGCAAGGCCCCCACTGGGCCTTTATGACATCTATCAATTGCTTGCTAGGCCAAACCATATGCCAGGAAATGAGTGACCTGGGATGACGAGGTGTGTCTGTGTGTACGTATTCACTTCTCCCCAGCCATGTAGCAGGCACCTTTATTTCGCACTAGGCTGGCGGGTAAGATGCTGGAGCTCCTGAAACAGCACTCTTTTGAGCCCCATCATTTAAGAAGCACTTGAGTTGTGAAGGTAAAGAATACAACTGTTGTAATCATTTTAGCGTATTCTGTCTGATGGGACTTGGAGTACAATTTGCCCTTTCTTTCACCAGTCACATCCATCGTACCCCGTGAGAAAATAGCAACTGAATGCCTCTCCGATCCTCATGGTTTCAAGTAATTCTAGGGAAGGGATATTATTTAATTAACCTTTGCAAAGAAAGAAAATTTGTTATTTCCCTGGTACTCTGAGAAATTGCATTTTATTCTGATGAGCCAGTATTTCTTGTTTTGCCTTCGCTGGATGTCAGGGAATCAGAATTTAGAATGAATCTATGGTGTGATATATGTGTATATGTGCCACCTGTAATAAAAGTTGATGCTTTTTATTTTTACTTTTATTAATTTATTTATCGGGGATATTGTATTTTCTTTACTTAAAAAAATCACTTTCTCCCATCATGACCCACTTACTATTTGTATAAAGGCATTAGTCTAACAATAGACACTTTAAATTTATCTCATGAAATTCAGAATTCTGATTGTGAACAGAAAGTTCATTTGTTTAAGAAATAATTATTTAATCTATCAGTATTTTATTTAGTGGGCTATTGATAGGTTAAAGAGTATTCACTTTTATACTACCGAACATCTTAATCACTTTGAAGAATATATGTTTTTAGTGAGATCCTTTTGGCCCAGCTGTTTGATATTTTGGGCTGGAATAAATAAATATAGATATTTTTAATCTTTTCATCTGAGAGATTCATTGAAATAAAAAAAATGTACAAATGATGTATTATATGTAGCCCCACATTTATGATCACAGAAGATAGAGACTTCTGTGTATGACTGAGTATTACTGTTCAATGTTCAAGTAAAAAAAAATTCTGACACTATATAGCCAGAGGGGAAAAAATACCATGTAAGATGGGGAATAATCTTGGAAAGAGGCCTCAGTTTACTTCTTTTTCTCTTAAAGGCATCATCTCCACTCCATAACCTAAGGAAGTCAATATTATTAAGTTCAGTATTTCTTCTGTTTATTAAGAAGATAACTGCATTCCTCTGCTAAATATTTCCTTTTTGTTGCTTTTTCTCCCAGTCACCTGGCCCCACCTTGTTTTCTGCTGTCACCTTGTATCTACTCATCCTCTCCATCCTAGGTGTTTACTTGTATTCACTGTCAGTATGATTTACACACTTTAAAAATGATGTGTACAGTGCCAAGAGGTCTTTGTGGAATCGATTATATTTATACGATAAAAATTAAGACAAGTTTTTACTTTGTTTATAGAATGAACTAGAGAATTTTCCTTTAAACACAATCCAGCACTGCCAAGCTGTGATGCATTCCTGTAACTATGATTCAGTTCTTGCCCTGGTGTGCAAAGAGCCAACTCAGAACAAGCCAGATCTTCATCTTTTCCAATGTGATGAGATTAAGGTAAATGAATGGTGTATTTTTTTTTCCCCTCTGAGTAGATGTTCTGACAGCTTTTGGATTATCTACTGCCGTCATATGACTGGTGGATTTTTAGTTTCTTAGGATTTTGTAAGGAAAACAAATACCTTAGTATGTATTTGGGCTTCCAGGAAATAAAGAGTAGATAGAGTGGTATAAAAGAAAGGAAGAAAGGAAGAAAGAAAGAAGAAAGAAAGATGCATTCTACTTATTAAAAAAAAGCAGGCATAGATAATATATTTAATTCTTCATTGAGTTACTTGGACTTATAATTAAAAATTGATTCTTCAAGAATCATACTTCATGGACAGTAAGTAATCATATCATCTTATTTTATTCTGCACTAAACATGGATTATTGCGATGAAACACTTAGACACTTCCCATGATATAAAGTTAATTTTAATTATGTGTCTTGAATAATTGCTCAAGATATGTAATCCCCAAGTGGTAATGTGAAAGTGGTTAAGCACAGTTACCTGTAAAAACATGCTATATCCTTAAGATTTGTATTTCAAAGTACACTGTAATTTTCAAATGATTATAACTTGCAGTGCTTTGTTGGACATTAGAAATTATCATCAACCTTGATATCTTTATTTCATGAGTTTATTTCTCCAAAAGGGAAATCATTTTGGGTTGAGTTGATTGGTGCTTTGTCAAGGCAGTGATTTATCACTTTGATTTTATATTATAAAACATACAGGTAATTTTTATCTTATAAAGAAGTGCTGGGAGATTAGCATAAAGTGTCACTTGATCTTTTCTGTATTTTTTGACATGATAGATAAATTAGACTGTCATCAGGATATTTTATAATTTTCTTTTTTTTTAATTTATGTTTAGATGACTTTCTAAAAACCTTACTTGAACTGTGGCATTAGGTAGATTACATATGTGATGTTCATCAAAATTTTATATAGTACCTTTTGAAAGTCATAAAGGGCATTAAGAATTTTGCAAGGTTAGGGGCACCTCGGTGGTTCAGTTGGTTAAGTTTCCTATTCTTCATTTCAGCTCAGGTCACGATTTCACTGTTTGTGAGTTCAAGCCCTGCATCAGGCTCTGCACTGACACCACAGAGCCTGCTTGGGATTCTCTCTCTCCCTCTGTCTCTGCCCTTACGTCTCTCCCTCTCTCTCAAAATAAATAAACAAAAAAAATGTGCAAGGTTAGATTTGTTAAGTATGAAATTAGTATGAAAGTGTATATTTTCTCTGGAAAAATGAAATTATAATGAAATAAAATTAAAACATTTTGAAAACAGAGGACTAAGCTAAAAGACATTTTAAATCTGGTGTTTGCCTCAGTGTTTTATTTTTTATGTTTATTTTTTATTTTTTATTTTTTTACCTCAGTGTTTTAAAACTTACCCTGAAACTAATAGTTACTGTGCTGAGTAGAGTTTCTGAATTTCAATTCTGAGGATAAAGGACTTATTTTATCCAATAGGGGATGGTAGTATTGAGGAGTCTGAAACATTTACTGAATTATTGTTTTATGTAACTAAAAGCTCAAGTACCATATATGCAGCTATATGTTTTTACTCATTAGTGCCATATTCTCCATGAGGCCATTTTTTCCTTGAGACATTGAAAATATAAACACAATGAAGTATGATGTGGTTTCTTTTATATGGGTCATGTTGCAACATCACTTTTGAGTTATAAAGTTTCTTTTTATTTTTTTCAAGTTTCTTTATTAGAGGATTTTAAACAATGCTTCTGCCCACTTCTGTAGTAAAATTTTTCTTAGAAATATGATATCCCCTCCCCAAAAAGAAATATGATAGTCCCCCCCCTCGTAGGAAATTCAGGGTTCCTGGGCATCTTCAGTTTTTTAAATTAATTAATCAATTAATTATCAATTAACATTTATTCACCTTTCTGAGACAGGCTGAAGCAGGCTCCAGGCTCTGAGCTGTCAGCACAGAGCCCGATGCAGGACTTGAACTCACTGACTGTGAGATCATGACCTGAGCTGAAGTCAGACGCTTAACCAACTAAACCACCTGGATGCTCCAATAATTTATTATTTTTTTAAATTTACATCCAAGTTAGTTAGCATATAGTGCAACAATGATATCAGGAGTAGATTCCTTAATGCCCCTTACGCATTTAGCCCATTCCCCCTCCCACAACCCCTCCAGCAACCCTCTGTTTATTCTCTGTATTTGAGTCTCTTATATTTTGTCCTCCTCCCTGTTTTTATATTATTTTTGCTTCCCTTCCCTTATGTTAATCTGTTTTGTATCTTAAAGTCCTTATATGAGTGAAGTCATATGATATGTCTTTCTCTGACAAATTTCGCTTAGCATAATACCCTCTAGTTCCATCCATGTAGTTGCAAATGGCAAGATTTCATTCTTTTTGATGGCTGAGTAATAACTCCATTGTAATATATATACCACATCTTCTGTATCCATTCATCTATCGATGGACATTTGGGCTCTTTCCATATTTTGGTTATTGTCAATAGTGCTGCTTTAAATATTGGGGTGCCTGTGCCCTTTCAAAACAGCATACCTGTATCCCTTCGATAAATACCTAGTAGTGCCAATGCTGAGTCATAGGATAGTTCTATTTTTAATTTTTTGACGAACCTCCATACTGTTTTCCGGAGTGGCTGCACCTGTTTTCATTCCCACCAGCAGTGCAAGAGAGATCCTCTTTCTCCACATCCTCGCCAACATCTGTTGTTGCCTGAGTTGTTAATGTTGGCCATTCTGACGGGTGTGAGGTGGTATCTCATTGTAGTTTTGATTTGTATTTCCCTGATGATGAGTGATGTTGAGCATTTTTTCATGTATCAGTTGGCCATCTGGATGTCTTCTTTGGAGAAGGGTCTATTCATGTCTTTTGTTCATTTCTTCACTGAATTCTTTGGGTTTTTTTGGTGAGTTTGATAAGTTCTTTATAGATTTTGGATACTAACCCTTTTTCTGATATGTTGTTTGCAAACATCTCCCATTCTGTCAGTTGCCTTTTAGTTTTGCTGATTGTTTCCTTCGCTGTGCAGAAGCCTTTTATTTTGATGATGTCCCAATGGTTCATTTTTGCTTTTGTTTCCCTTGCCTCCAGAGACGTGTTGAGTAAGAAGTTGTTGCAGCCGAGGTCAAAGAGGTTTTTGCCTGCTTTCTTTTTGAGGATTTTGATGGCTTCCTGTCTTACGTTGAGGTCTTTCATCCATTTTGAGTTTATTTTTGTGTATGGTGTAAGACAGTGGTCCAGGTTCATTTTTCTGCATGTCGTTGTTCAGTTTTCCCAGCACCATTTTCTGAAGAGACCATCTTTATTCCATTGGATATTCTTTCCTGCTTTGTCAAAGATTAGTTGGCCATACGTTTGTGGGTCTATTTCTGGGGTCTCTATTCTGTTCCATTGATCTGAGTGTCTGCTTTTGTGCCAGTACCATACTGTCTTGATGATTACAGCTTTGTAATACAGCTTGAAGTCCAGGATTGTGATGCTTCATGCTTTGGTGCTATTCTGGGTCTTTTCTAGTTCCATACACATTTTAGGATTGTTTGTTCTAGCTCTGTGAAGAATGCTTGTGTTATTTTGATGGGTATTGCATTGAAAATGTAGATTGCTTTGGGTAGTATTGACATTTTAACAATATTTGTTCTAACTGTCCAGGAGCATGGAATATTTTTCCATTTTTTGGTGTCTTGTTCACTTTCTTTCATAAGCTTTCTATAGTTTTCAGTGTTTAAATTTTTCATCTCTTTGGTTAGATTTATTCCTAGGTATTTTATGGTTTTGCTGCAATTGTAAATGGGATCAATTCCTTGATTTCTCTTTCTGTTGCTTCACTATTGGTGTGTAGGAATGCAACCGGTTTCTGTGCATTGATTTTTATATCCTGCAACTTTGCTGAATTCATAGGTCAGTTCTAGCAGTTTTTTGGTGGAATCTTTTGAGTTTTCCATTTAGAGTATCATGTCATCTGTGAAGAGTGAAAGTTTGACCTCCTCCTGGCCGATTTTGATGCCTGTTATTTCTTTGTGTTGTCTGATTGCTGAGGCTAAGGCTTCCAATAGTATGTTGAATAACAGTGGCAAGAGTGGACATCCCTGTCTTGTTCCTGACTTTAGGGGGAAAGCTCTCAGTTTTTTTCCATTGAGGATGATACTAGTGGTGGGTCTTTCATATATGGCTTTTATTGTCTTGAGGTATGATCCTTCTGTCCCTACTTTCTTGAGGGTTTTTATCAAGAAAGGATGCTGACTTTGTCAAATGCTTTCTCTGCATCTATTGACAGGATCATGTGGTTCTTGTCCTTTCTTTTATTGATGTGATGTATCACATTGGTTGTTTTGCAGGTATTAAACCAGCTCTGCATTCCAGGTATAAATCTTACTTGGTTGTGGTGAATAATTTTTTAATGTATTGCTGGATCCAGTTGGTGGTATCTTGTTGAGGATTTTTGCATCCATGTTCATCAGGGAAATTGGTCTATAGTTTTCCTTTTTAGTGGGCTCTTTGTCTGGTTTTGGAATTAAGGTAATGCTGGCTTTATAGAAAGTGTTTGGAAGTTTTCCTTCCATTTCTATTTTTTTGGAACAGCTTCAAGAAAACAGGTGTTAACTCTTCTTTAAATGTTTGGTAGAATTCCCCTGGAAGGCCATCTGGCCCTGGACTCTTGTTTTGGGGGGAGATTTTTGATTACTATTTTGATTTCTTTACTGGTTATGGGTCTGTTCAAATTTTCTATTTCTTCATGTTTCAATTTTGGTAGTGTATATGTTTCTAGGAATTTGTCCATTTCTTCCAGATTGCCCATTTTGTTGGTGTTTAATTGCTCGTAAGGCATCTTCAGTTTTATTTAACATCCTGCGTAATAGAGAGCCTTTGACAGGATGTTTATTATATCTTCCTGAAAGTAAGATATTCTTATGGCAGTAACACTGAACTAGGGTGCATTAGCCCTCACAATTATTTAGGAATGTGACCTTGGCCAAGCTATCATGAGTATTCTTCAGTTTCATTAATTATAAAATGAGAACATATTAGATAATCTTCAAGTTTCCTTTCAGCTCTAAATTTTATGATTATCTGTGCTTATGGTAAAAGAATATACAACATACATATTTGAGAAAAACATACATAGTTACAGAGAACCAACAGGAATAAAAAATAGAAGATGAGTACATCCTAGCAAGAATCTAATATGCAGTAATAATCACTGGCCATAAATAAAATTCTTTGCTACTAATCTTACCTTGTTTCTCAAGAAAACCCAATCAGATATTCTTGTTGGGAGAGTATTAGAGAAGTTAATTGTTTGGAGAAAGTTAACTTTTATCTGAAATGACAAAATAGGATACAAAAGGATACAACCTAGTGTTGGGGGTTCATTCCATGATTATGGTGTATTTGTTCTAAACTGACAGTATCTGCTGGGTCTGAGTGATATTTTGCAGTAGGTTAATAGACGCCCGCTGGAGCCTGAGGATGAGAATGGGAAAGGAGCTCTGTTCCTCACGCGTTCACTTCTATTTCCTTCATTTCTCCTTAGGCAGAGATTTTCCCCCAGTTATACTTTCTGCATGTACCTATACTTCCAGCACATGCAAATCCCTCTCCTCTTTGCCTTTATGCGAGGATAACTTGTGTCTAAACTAATGGAATCTGGACTAGATAATCTTTAAAAATTTCTTCGCGTTTTAAATTTTGTCTTTGGGGCGCCGGGGTGGCTCAGTTGGTTAAGCGTCCGACCCTTGATTTTGGCTCAGGTCATGATCTCACAGTTCGTGGGGTTGAGCCCTGTGTCGACCTCTGCGCTGACAGAGTGGAGCCTACTTGGGATTCTCTCTCTCCCTTTCTCTCTGCCCCTCCCCCACTTGCATTCTCTCTCAAAATAAATAAACAAAATAAATAAATAAATTTGGCCATTATAAAGTTCACCATCAAAAAACCACAAGAGTCATGTTTGAAAAGCACGTTTAAAAAAAAGAAAACACTTCTTTTGTGTCAAGACACTTACTGATTCAGACAGGAAACATAATCCCTTTTGTTGTTGTTGTTTGAACCTACATATCAAGACAAGAAAAATCTATGACCTCCTGTCTTTCATTGCAGGCAAACCTCATTAGTGAAGACATTGAAAGTGCAATCAGTGACAGTAAAGGAGGGAAACAGAAGAGGCGGCCCGAAGCCCTGAGGTAAAATCATTAAAAGAGATTGAGGGGTAGAATTGTTTTGTTTGTTAGAAAAGTTTTTTCATTTGTGGTTTTTTGTTTTGTTTTTTGCTCTAAAGATTTAGAAAGATTGCCTTCAGTGAAGGTATATTTTAGAGATTACAACCTGTGATTTCAACTCATTTGCTCTTCTGAGTTTGTCAGTTTATGGGTTTACGTGTGCACATTTTCCCTCCGTGTTTCTGGTCTTTCTCTGAGAAGGCTTCTCTCCCACGTGTGTTGTCCAAGAGAGTCAGGACTGATGAGTGACAATTTAAGGGAAGGTCCGCCTAAGGGAGTACAAATAGATGTGAGGAATATAGTTAGTTCACAGCCTTTCCAAATCACAGGAGGCACAGGAAAAAAAATTAAACCTAGTGATCAGTTGAATTAAAATGTTCCTATGTTTTTGTATTTGATGTACATTTGTAAATATATATAATATGAAATGGTTAGGAAACCCTTATTGTTCTACCTCTTGACATAGTTCCTAAGGTTGAAGAACTAATACCATAAACTGAGAGAATTGATAGAAAGTAAGATGGTAAAAAATTCTTTTTTTTTTTTTTTTGTCTTTTTTAGGATGATTTCAAAAGCAGACCCTTGTATACCGCCTCCACCAAGAGCTCCTGCCCCAGTGCCCCCTGGGACTGTTACCCAGGTGGATGTTAGAAGTCGTGTGGCAGCCTGGTCTGCGTGGGCAGCTGACCAGGGGGACTGTGAGTGTTTCTAGGAACTGCTACTTCTTGAACATTTATTATGGGTTGTGACATAGTTCTTGCTTTCAAATTCTGATGCTGATTTCTGAGCTAAAGCCTGAGGTTAGCTTTTTTAATTGAAACAAAACTTAGAAAAGAAATTTAAGCCTTGGACACTTTAAGACTATTGTATACGAGAGTTCAGGCCAGTCATTTAAATAAATATGGTGTTAGGATTACGGTCCCTTTTTTTTTTTTTTTAAATGCAATCAAAGATGGGAAGTTTGACTCAGCTAACAAAAAGATGGTAACATGATATATACCAAACAAGAGTCTACTAGTTTGTTTTTAAAGACTATACTTCAAAATTCTTTCCATTATTATTATCTTTTCTATTTGGAAAAAGTGTTTTGCTTTCATGAAAAGGATATCAGGGTAGTATTAGGACAAGAGTAAAAGGCATTCTCCATCTGGCTAAGCTTGTCAAAGGGGCCCTTGTGGGCACCATCATTTTACCTTGGTATTCTTTTTAAAAGACAAATCACAGCATAGAACATAGTGTAACATTTTACATGTCAGAATGTTTCTTGCCAAATATGAAATTGTTATGACCGATAATGCCTTATGATATGTTGTTAGGTCCAGTGTCTTCATTATAGGGGTTAATAATTGTGATCCAGCAAGTTTGAATTTGATGAAGCTTCACTCTTTTGCCTCACAGTTCAATAGACTTCTTAAATCACTTATCCTTTATCTAATAAAGCATTATTCATACAGGATATCTAGCAGGGTAGGTAAACAATAGAACTTGGTGGCCAAAATGAGTGACACTGGGCTTTATTTTGAATCTGATGAGTTGCAAGTTAGACTCTGGAATAAGACCAGGATCTACTGTGTGACCTTGGACAGTATCTCTCTGTGCTTCAATCTCACTTGTAAAATGGGGATAATAATTCATGGGTTGCTGTGAATCTGAAAGCAAGTAACGCCTCTAACAGTATCTCTTGCAGTGTAGTACACATAATGTGTGGTTGGTCTCACTTTTGCCAAGTGGAGTTCATTTTATTTCTGAAATGCTTTCCATTTTATTTAGTGTTTTGTTTTGTTTTGTTTTGTTTTGTTTTGTTTTGTTTTGTTTTGTGTTTTGGTATCCTTAAAGTTATTTTTAGAGATTTACACATAAGCCCAGCTACCAAACAGATGAAAGAAAGAAATCTTTGAAACATCCATTTATCAAAAGTGAAGTAACAGAATTACTTACTTTAACTTTTATAACAATTTCTGTTTTTAGAAATTTATAAGGTAAATTTCTGTTGATGCTTTTTTTTTTTTTGTAAAATTTTGTGTTTAAAAAAACTGGTAGGAGTTTATAGTGTTTTTTACTTTTTTGTTCTTATGGTACTTTTGTTGTTGCTGCTGTTTGGTGGAAGAAATGTGGGTTTTGAGAGAGATCAAAATGGTCTTCCTTGAAGTTGAGGAAGGATAAGATATCTTAAGTTTACAAATATTCTGAATAAAATTGTAAAAACATCTGTAAAACTAATATAATTTACAGAAAAGAGAAAATGTGTTCCTGGGGTGTTTGTGGGCTCTCATTAGGTTTTGTCTAAAATATGCTGTGCATTCTCATCTATTTAAATTGAAGTAAGAAACGGTTTTCAGAACTTCTAATTTTCTACTAGACCAAATAGAACATAACACTTACCGATGTGAGGTTCTGTCTGGATCCAGGCAAGTTTTTAGTTGGAAATCCACTGCAAACCCCCCTGCTTCCGTGACCCCCCCGCAAGAAGTATCTTTTGGTCCCTCTTGACTCAGGCTAAAATCTCCTTTGAATCCTTGACATAGCCTTATCCATGACTTCTAAAAGTGGTCTCTGTAGAATAGTGGCAGAAGGGGTCCTAGGTGATGAAAAAGTCTGCAAGATATTGCACCTCTCCCTTATCTCACCTGCCAAGTGACATTTTGGGACCTATCTGGAGTTCCTACTAGCTATATTTCAAGGTCAACTTGCTGCTTTCTGTAGTATACAATACCCAAGGAAGTAGCTAACCCATGCAAAACAGCATTTAACTGGCAAGATTTCATGAATGTAAATTCTAATTATCTTAAAGTACTTTACAGCCACTAATTAAGTTTCATAAGACTCTGTAATTTCTTCTTTTGTGTGTGTGTGGGGGTACCTATTCCTTTTTTGGGGAAAAGTTAGGCATAAAAAGGCATAGCGATACAGAATTTTGAGTATTTTTTTATAGTTTTCTGTATTGAATATCATGAGTCATGATGTATTATGAGTTGCATTTCCATTATTGATGGTACATTTTTCCTGTTTCATCTGTACAGTTTTTGGGTTTTTTTATTCCATATACTGTGAAATGTTTGTAGAAGTATCTATGTTTAGTAGTAGTGTTAACCAGGAAGGAGATCATGATAATGACCTTACAATTAACATCATGCTTTAGCTCAATGAGCTAACTTAATATCTTGAATGCTCTTAAGATATCTATTATTTAATTTACAAATCCTGTAGGGCATTTATACTTTTAAAGTGTAAGTCAGTGAGCCCAACATTGCATGTTTTAAGCTTAATGACATTTTAAAAAGCACTTTACTGGGGCGCCTGGGTGGCTTGGTCGGTTAAGCGTCCGACTTCGGCTCAGGTCATGATCTCACGGTCCGTGAGTTCAAGCCCCGCATCGGGCTCTGTGCTGACAGCTCAGAGCCTGGAGCCTGTTTCAGATTCTGTGTCCCCCTCTCTCTCTGCCCCTCCCCTGTTCATGCTCTGTTTCTCTCTGTCTCAAAAATAAATAAACGTTAAAAAAATTTTTTTAAATAAATAAATAAAAAGCACTTTACTGTCAGAATTTTTTTATTTTTTATTTTAAAAAATTTTTTAAATGTTTATTTTTGAGAGACAGAGAGAGAGAGAGAGAGAGACAGAGCACAAGTGGAGGAGGGGTAGAGACAGAGAGGGAGACACAGAATCTGAAACAGGCTCCAGGCTCTGAGCTGTCGGCACAGATCCTGACGTGGGGCTTGAACTCAGGAACGGTGAGATCATGACCTGAGCTGCAGTCAGAAGCTTGGCTGACTGAGCCACCCAGGTGCCCCTACTGTCAGAATTTTAAAAAGGACTTTACTGTCAGAACCCCCAAAGCTTTATTATAATCAAAGTGTTGGAATGTGTAAGAATTGGGAGGTTTGTTGCGTTAGAAATAGTTGGCCAGTTTTTGAGGGGTGGGTGCTTAAATGTGAGTTGGTACTTGTTTTCTTCTGTAGGAATTATAGGATGAGAAGTTATGATTGGTTCCACAGGCAACTGTCAGGAAGAAGGGAAAATAGCGGGGAAGTTACAGGGTGAATCAGCATTGTGAAGGTTGAAAGCTCTGCCCGAGTCCTTCTTTTTTAGTGGTAGCAAGAGTGCATGTCATTCATAGATGACGAGCAATTTTGATTCTGTGTCTAAAGAAGGTGTTCTCTTTTGTAAATGGTACTCTTTTCATGTTCCATTACCTATATTGATACTGCTCAGGCAACAGGTGGAAAGACTTAATGATTTCCTTTCTTTAGTTGAGAAGCCAAGGCAGTATCATGAGCAGGAAGAAACGCCTGAGATGATGGCAGCCCGAATTGACAGAGATGTGGTAGGTCTACCATTCGTCTTTAGATCATTGGCTTTTTGTTTTGTTTTGTTTTTTAAAGGGGAGAAAATATCAACAGGGAAAATGAAGTTGATTTAAATAAAGGTGTTCTGTGGAAAGTATATTTTCTCTTTCCATTGGTGGTTATGCCCTTTGAATTATTTATCTTAACTGTTTTTTGCCTTTATGCCAATATTTAGTAGAATAGGGCTCTGATAGAAGAACTAGCATATTAACTAGTTTACAAAGGAATTTAAACTGAATTATCAGATTTGAGGGATTTTAACTTTTTCATAGTTTGTAATTCATAATTGAAATATCTTTTAGATGTATCTTCATGACATTTATTAAAAAATATTTTATAATTCCTAAAAAAATAAAATGTAAATTTTAACTCTTTATAAAGGATGAGGCTGTATTTATTTTTATTAGTCCATAGTAATTTACTTATACAGTGAGAATGTCCTGTGATGTAGTAACAACATATGATCATAATATAATTATTTTTATACTATACACACATTCCTAGCTTATTTGTAAACAAATACTTAGAGGAATTTGAAGTTTGGAACTTCATTTTTATATCACACCATTATTTATTACACTTAGAAGTTTATTTAATCCCGATTTCTAGTCTTTTAAATTAGAAGAATGTCAGGTTTCACACAAAGTAGAGAAAGTCAGCTAAGACTGTAGTATAATCAAAATTCATCCAATAATCCCTGAAAGCATAATTCATCATTGATTCTATTTAACCATGTAGAAACTCTTATTAATGACTATTCTAGGTTATCTATGTGTTTATTAGGTTATACAACATTCTGTATACCTTTTTCCATGAAATAATACTGTCGGTACTTTATTGGGACATTTGTTAAAAAAAACAAAAATGCTTAGTGCTCTTCTAACAAGATATTTCTTAGAAATTTTTACCCTAACTTTATGTGGAAGAAACACTATGAGAAAATTAGAGTAGTTGAAAATAATTAATAATCTGAATAGATACTGTGAATGCTTTCTTGATGGTATTGAAAATAGAACAAAATTAAACTAAAGAAAAATGTGAATGTCAGACTTCAGCCACAGGTATAGATATATTTAGTTTAATTCATTTCTTGGAATTAGTGCTAAACTTAAAATTTGCACGTGGGAGGTATTTTTTTTTCTAATTTTCCTTTACTGACAGTATAAAGTCAAGGCAAAAAATTGTCTTATTTTGTTTTACATTTCATTCTGTAATTTCTAATTCCAGCAAATATTAAACCACATTTTGGATGATATTGAATTTTTTATCACAAAACTCCAAAAAGCAGCTGAAGCATTTTCTGAGCTTTCTAAAAGGAAGAAGACTAAGAAAGGTAAAAAGAAGGGGCCAGGAGGTAAGTTGGATTTTCTTAATCTTCTAAAGACCTTTGAGAACTCCAGTGCTAGGCAGAGTTTCTGCCCTTGTGAACTGCTCAGCAAAACTCCATTGACAGTGGGCCAAGGTCCCTTTTTTTATTTTGGGATAGCACCTGGAAGTTAGGCAGAGACTAAGATGAGCCCAGGGAAAAGTCCATTTTGGTTCGAAGTTGGCTATGGTAAGGAAAGAGTCTAGGATACTTCACCTAAATCACAGAGACTCTGAGATGCAGCTGGTGACCATCTGTTTATAGTTTTAATTAGTGACTGCAGAATTAATGTCTGCTAAAGTCATAGCTCTATTCTTCCCATAATTGGATGTATTTTATTATAAATATAGAACCTCATTATTTTGTTAGAAGGATTGATTTTTCTCATTAATATAGTTGCAAATGTCAGTGGATTTGATTTTTTTTTTTTAATCACAGAACTCCCAAACAATATGTTCAGGTCACATACAAGCAGTTTTTGAGTATGCTGTAGTTAGCTATTTAAAATGGCTTCAAAATATATAAACTTGCACTTGTAGAACATAATGAAATACATAAAATAATAGTAAATAAATATTCCTTTCATGACACATGACTTTCCAGTCTTTCTCTAGCTCATGTCTATATCATAAGCATGTGACCTGTAGACCTGTCTTCCAAATGTGTATATCTGGATATATACGTCACTTCCTTATATTCTGAGATTAAGTATTATTGCTTCCTTATGTCTCACACCTCTTATTCCTGCTGTATTCTTTATGAAGGGTGTTCTATCCTTTTGGTCACCCAGATTCTAGACCACAGATTCTTGTATGATTTCATTCTCTAGCTTACAGCCAATATCAATATTATTTTTTCAATGTGTTGGGGTTTTTTTTGTTCCTTTGTTTTTGTTTTGTTTCTTTTTGGGAGAGAGAGTGTGTGAACAGGGGAGACGGGCAGAAGGACAGAGAGAGAATCCTAAGCAGGATGCTCAACGGCGAGCCTGACATGCATCTCGATCTCACAAACCATGAGATCATGACCTGAGCCAAAATCAAGAGTCGATGCTTAACCGGTTGAGCAATCCACATGCTCCTTCACTGTGTTTTATATCCAGTTGTTTTCATTTTCATTTGCATAACTAGTGTCTGCTTCAAACTGTGATCATTTTTACCCAGCTCTCTAAGTAGTCTTCAAGCCTCCAGTTTTTTATTCTGGGAGGACAGTTGTCTTAAAGCTCTAAGGCAGTCACTTTGTTCTCCTAAAAGCATGTTAATTCCATGTTCTGTTGAGTTAAGCCTACTCCTCCCCTTGGCAGTCAAGGTCACCCACAATCTAACCTTGATGTACTTTTCCATCCTCGTCTTTCTTTGTTTTAGTTTGTTGTTTCATGTACATACGATTTCCTTTTTTCATGTTTTTTAGTTATGCTGTTTTTATCCAACCATGACATTTTCTTACCAAATTGCCATGTAACAGACTTTCCAAATCTCATCTTAAAGGCTACTTTCCCTGTGAAACATCTTTTAGGTGTACATCCTCCCAACTCCCAACCAGGTGTAGTCTCTTTCTATAGTACTTCATTGGTGTATCTTTGTTACTTATCTGATTCATGTCTTCCATTAGATTTTAAGGCCCTACAGAGCGGGGCCTATAACTTACACATTTAAAAAAAAATGTTTATTTATTTATTTTGAGAGAGAGCAGTGGGGAGAGGGGCTGAGGGAGAGAGAGAATCCTAACCAGGCTCCATGCTCTGTACAGAGCCTGATGAGGGAGGGGCTCAGTCTCATGACCGTGAAATCGACCGGAACCAAAATCAAGAGTCAGTTGCTTAACCACTGAGCCCCCCGGAGGCCCCATAACTTATACATTTTTATAGTCTTTGCAATGATAAGCACAGTAACTGGGACATAAAAAGGCTACAGTATACGTTTATGGAATTGATGAGTAATTGGTAGTGCCTAAGGATAGAAGAATCCATTTCAAATGTCGGATCATCTTAGTTTGTTGCAGTTAGTCTATGACATGTGGTAGAGTAGCTACACAGCGTGGTATCTGGTATGATCATCAAATTTTATAGACGCAAATGTGTTCTACTTTTTCATTTAATGTATTTTCTTAGAACTTTGCTTTCATCTGTCCCTCTTCCCATTTATTTCTTTTAGAGGGCGTTTTAACTCTGCGGGCAAAACCTCCTCCTCCTGATGAATTTATTGACTGTTTACAAAAGTTTAAACATGGATTTAACCTTCTGGTAGGTGAAATTTATTTATATATAACTAAAAGAAACAAATGAAAGAAATCAAAGCCCTGCCAGGATGTTATTGATTAAATTAAGAGATAAGCTTTTTCCTGTGGGTTTTTTGGTATGTGTGTCTTGATTTTTCTTTAATTAGGACAGTAGCTAGTAAAACCTATGTATCTAAGCAAATTATCAAAAAGGAATGATTCCTAACTTTTTAAAAACTAAATTCCCCTAATCTGACTTACCTAGGCTGATTAATACACTAAAAGTGAAAGTAGGTGTAAAGAACTCTTCCTCTGAGTCTGTGTTGGACCTTCATGAGTGTCTGTTTTTTGCTTATTACATCATAGTAATCTGTTTGTCTGGTTTCTTAATGCTACAGGCCAAACTGAAGTCTCATATCCAGAATCCGAGTGCTGCAGATTTGGTTCATTTTTTATTTACTCCATTAAATATGGTAAGGCTTTGTTAATATAAGAAAGGAATTACTCTTAGTACGTTTTTCAACCCCATGTGCCTGGCTGGAGTTACCTAGACAGTTTTTCTTCATCACCTTGCATGGATGCTATTTCCCTTGGCATCTATGCACATATCAAGAATGTGCAATTTGAGAGTTTGAAAGAACCTTAGAAATCATCTAGTTCAAACACCTTATTTTACAGTTGAGGAAACTGATGTCTGTGACAGCGCTAGGGAAATGAAAACAAAGATTTAGCGGATGCTGGTGTTGCAATGTATACTAGTATATAATAGAAATAGAAATGGCTATAATAATATAAAAGCTTTTCTCTTTCTCCCAAAATAGGCTAGACATGAGGAGGCGCTGGTACTGGATGGAAGGTTTTGCTCATGTATCTATGTATTCACAAATATTGAGAGCCTGCTGTGTGCTTCGTATTATTCGTAGCTTATCAGGAACAAAACAGACATAAATTTTTACCCTCTTGGAACGTATATTGTAGTATGGAGGGGCAATTGTTAATCTAAATACATGCATAAATAATGCATTTTGCTAAAAATAAGTGTTACTTGAAAAAATGCAGTAGGGACAGAGAACGGAGCATTTCAGGTGCGTGCTCATGCAAGTGCGCACGTGAGTTGTGAGCTGGAGTAGTACCCTTTCTGAATAGGGTTGGTTAAGGTGAGAAGGTGTCATTTGAGCAAATGAAGTGAGGAATGAGTCATGTGGATTTCTGAAAGAAGAGAATTCCAGGTAGAGAGCAGCTGTTGTAAATGCTCTGGGGTGGTAATTGCAAATTATGCTCTTGGAATAAATAAGTATTGTGACTGACATAGAATGAGGGAGATCTTAATTGGAAATGAGGTTAGCAAAGAAACGGAAGGTCATATTTTGTTGGTCCTTGTAGGTGATTGTGAAATCTTGTACACTTTGGAAGGTTTTCGCCAAAAGGATTCTTCTGGCTGTAATACTGGGAGATCTGGCGGAAGAAGAGACTGGAATGGTTATTAGAATAATCCAGATTGGAGATGACGGTGTTTGGATCAAGTAGCATTAGAGATCGTAAGAAGCCCGATTCTGGGTGTAAACCATAGAAGCAACACTTTCTGGTAGATAGGACATGCTGTGCAACAGCCAAGCGTATCTCCAAAGTTTGGCCTATGAGTGAAGAGATGGCCTAATTATTAACCAAAATGTAAAAAACAATAGGTAAGACAGAGACTACTACCAAGGTAGTAGTTACAAATAAAGAAGAGGAGTAAGGACTGGTGGATCCCTGTGCAGTTTCAGTGTGAGGAGAATAGAAAGAGCCAAAAAAGATTTGAGAAAAAGCAGTTAAGTCGGGAAAAGAAAAATAAGAATATTATGGTGTTCTGGAAGCCAAATGAAGAAAATGTTTCCAAGAGGAAGAATTGAACAACTGTGTCAGGTATCTGTGTGGTGGAAGCTGATTTTACCTCCACGTTCTTGTTACAGCTGTACAAAGGCAAAGAAAGATGATTTGTCTTTAAGGAAGTGACTCTGAAATTAAACAGATAATTTCTGCCTTTGTCCAGTTGGCCTGAATGTTCTCATATAGCCACACCGAACACCAGAGTAATATAGTCTCCATCTGTGTTGGTTCATCTAAAATGTAGGGGCTTCTCTTTCTAGATGGGAGAAGAGAGTGGACACTAGGGAACAATTAGTAGTCCTTACATTGCCCACTATATGTCAGGTTGAGTGACAGGCAGGTAATACAATTTTTTTCTCCCCAGAAAACTCCCTTCTCATACAGGTATATTTTTATATAAGGTATAATTTAAAAAATTTTTGTTAATGTTTATTTATTTTTGAGAGAGAGAGAGAGAGAGAGAGAGAGAGACAGAGTGAGAGTGGGGGAGGGGTAGAGAAAGAGGGAGACACAGAATCCGAAGCAGGCTCCAGGCTCTGAGCTGTTAGCACAGAGCCTGACACGGGGCCTGAACTCTCAGACCATGAGATCATGACCTGAGCTGAAGTCAGAAGCTTAACCGACTGAGCCACCAAGGCCACCCCCCTCACATAAGGTATAATTTTTGAAGCTAAAAAGAAGGGTGTGTTGGAAACAATTCCCTTTGTAGAGGAGTTGGACTTTCCTATGAGCTTATCCAGCAAAAGGTTATATACCCTTGTGTCATAGGCCAGGATCCAAGATACACATCTTCATTTTCTGAATTTTCAGTATCCAGGTATGTTCTTTCCTTATATGGTATGATAATATACTTCCCTTCCTATTTTATATTTCTTATACTTGCAAATATTGTAATAGCAATTGTTCCAAGCTGACTTTATGTAGAACCGTCTTGTCCTACAGGACAGCTAGGAGAATTCACTGGAATATTTAAGAGTACACAAAAAAAATGCTGGGGCTTAGGAAAAGCATGGCGACAGAAAGCAGGCAGAACAATTGTTGGCCCCACATACAGACAGGTATGAAAAGAGACTGGGCTACAAATCACTCTTTTCTACAATTCCACCAATTAGCTAGGTCATTCCCGTTTTGTGGGAGGACAAGTGAGCAAGGAGTAAAAAGAAGGCAGAATCTGTTTTAAATACTTCCAGGAGGACAGAGTTTCCTGTTTTCTGGGCTAAGGCAGGCACAGGTGGAGTGGTTGTGAATGGCTTTCCCTGTCAGAAGGGCAGACAATAGAGAACAGAATGACAATAGCAGTAATGATAATTGTTAGTATAGTAGTGTGTGATTATTTGGTGTTATTATTTCTATGGCTGTTTTTTAAAGAGTAAGAACTATATGAAGCCAATAAGCTTAATTTTGGTTTAGGGCATATGGACATTATGGTTTGAGTTCTTTAATATTTATCAAAAATGGAGCAAATTCAAATGCATTTTTCATAGCTTTTACTTGATTATCAGAAAAAAAATGAGAAAAACAAAATCCAAGTTACAAAAAGGAATAATAAATCTTATCCTTTCCTCAAGGGCAACTAGACAAGACCTGAAGTAGAATATGAAATGAATATTGCTTTACAAACATAGGAAAGTAACATTATCAGCATAAATGTCAGAACTGGGCAATAAAAGATTAGAAGATGAGAGTCCAAGGCTACATCAATAATTTATGAATGCTCCCATATGTTGTTGCTATATATAGAACATCAAATTTCTACTTGTCTAGTTATTATTGAATAATTCTTGCTATATAAGCTCTTTTAAAAATTAGATCAAGGCCATTCACATGCAACGAAGCCCAGACTAGCTCATTAACAAAATTTATATTCCTCACTCCTTTTTAAAAATATTTATTTATTTTTGAGAGACAGAGAGTTTGTGTGTGTGTGTGTGGGGGGGTGCGTACACACGTGTATGAGTTGGGGAGGGGCAGAGAGAGAGGGACACAGAGAATCCCAAGCACTATTAGTGCAGATCCTGACACCAGGCTCAAACTCACAAACTGCGAGGTCATGATCTGAGCCAAAATCAAGAATCGAACGCTTAACCTACTAAGCCACCCAGGTGCCCCTATATTCCTTATTCTTTAACACATTTGATACTGTCTTAGTTTGCGTATTAGGAAGTGTTGGTTATAGAGCAGTTTTTTGCCACCTTCTCATTCTTTCAAACTCTTTCACACATTGTAAGTAATTGCGTAGTCATTACATAGAGGAGAACTATAAGATAATAGGACTGGTTTCCCTAGCATGTAGAAATTAGCTTTTGCGATCAGGCTATGTATCTGAAAATATGATGTATTTTATCTTTGTTTTTCATCAAAAATGAGTCCTTATTAATGGTGTCTCTGATCAAAATATGTCTGTTGCTCTTTTAATGTTCTGCCTACAGAGATCCAGATGTATTACTTGGATAAGAAACTTGGGAAGGAACGTTCATAAAGAGCCTACTTCCAGCCACACAAAATTGAATGGCTTTAAACCTTGAAAAACCTGCTGCCTGCCCCCAGCATCTGCACACAAGCTTACCTACAGCACACATACATGCAAACCTGCCTGACATCCATTCTCCAGAGGGAACTATGTCTTGCAGCTTTTTATTTACATTTCTTTTGTTTCATTCCCTCCTCCCTCTGTGAAACCAAAGATTTAAAAATTCCTTTACTCTTAGATTTTACTCCTTAACTTTTCCTTCTTAATCATCCCTACACATTTACTAGAAGTGCTTATAGGGCTTGGAAGTAAGAAAATTACATGCTAAACAGTCAGGGTGGGTTTTGTTCTCAAGTAAGAGCCAATGTCCCTCCTTATCTTTGGTCTTTCACTGATTCTCATTCATCCCTCCAACACTGTGTTTTCTGCAGTTCACTTGGTTTGGTCCTAGTCCTCACGGGAGGGAAAACTGAAGAATAAGCCATAAGTTAAAATGTAATATGTTGCTAATACATATAAATTGTTTTGGGGACAGTGAGGTGCCTCAGAGCTATGCTGTGGGGTTAAGAAGGGCTTCCTGGAAGAGGTGGTACTGGAGTAGAGTTCTGAGTGATGAACGAAGGACCTCATGGGGAACTGGGAAGAAACATGTGCAGATACACAGAGGTATACGATAGCATGGCATGCTCAGGGCACTTGGATGACTGGGGAGAAACTGACTCTTGGTCTGAAGCCATTCAAAAAAAATCCCTTTTTACTTGTGCCATATCTCTGGGAAAGTGAAATTTTTATAAAAGGGCTCTGGTTTCTGCTCTAGGAGATAACTACCATTCTTTAGCCAGGAAATAGCCTCTGAGAAGTCAATTTGGAGCAGTTTCCAGACATACACTTATCATCATTTTGTTTATCAGAGAGTTGCACCTGTTTATTTGTTTCTGCTAGTCATTAAATTATCCATTTTAAATCAGGACAGTTTCCTAGAATTCGATTCTGGGAAAAGCTGTCATAGATTCAGAGTACCAGTTCTCATTCTTCTCTCACTTTTCTCTCCGGATCCTTTTATTTTTGTATGTCTTTATAGGCACAGCCATAGGCTGTTAACTTGAGACTTATTTCTCTCTAGAGTATTCCTTTATAGAACCGTATTTTTCAAGTTGGGCATAATAGATTTGCCAGGGAAGATACATGTACTTTTTTTTTTTTTTTTAAAGCAAAAAGCAGATAGTTAAACCACCTGACTTAGAATTCTCTGGATAGCCATTAGTATTTTCCAGGGAAAATACAGTCCTGTGCAGCCAATAGACAGATCCTGTGAAAGTCGTTAAACTATTAACTTTTCATTCTAGATTATTAGGCACTATTAGCCTGGGCAAGTTGACTTAACAAACTGTTTTTCATTCAGTAGTACACTGCACAACGTCAAAATTTGAGTATATGAAAACAGTGCTTGTGTTGGGCATAGATTTTACATATTTTGAAAATATACAAGTAATCATCATCTTCTTGCTAAAAAATGATTTATTGTCATTTTAGGTGGTGCAGGCAACAGGAGGTCCTGAACTAGCCAGTTCAGTACTCAGCCCCCTGTTGACTAAGGACACAATTGATTTCTTGAATTATACTGTCAACGCTGATGAAAGGCAGCTTTGGGTGTCACTGGGAGAAACTTGGATGAAAGCCAGGTAAGTGTATGAGTTTAATACCTATAATACTTTAAGTATTGTTCTTTGTTATTACATGAATCTAATGAGACATATTTTTAGCCTTCTACTTATGAAGGACCAGGCATTACAGAGAAAAAGCCTAAACCCTTCAAAAGCTAGTCTAGTGGAAAAGATATAAAGTATGCGCAATATAAGGCACGTTAAGTACCAGGAGTGACACATAAACTGCTGTTGTTTGGCAAGGTGGAACCATCAGGAGGAGGATTTAAAGAGGAGGGTAGTTAGCTTTCAGAGAAGGGCTGGCATTTAAATCAATAGATAATAATAGTCACATATTGTGTAATATATATGTACACACCATACATATAGGGTTTGCTAAGCAGTCTTCCATGAACTTTACGTAAGTACTATTGTTGTCACTGTTTTACAGATAAGGAAACTGAGGCATAGAGTGGTTAAGTAATTTGCTCAAAGCCATATAACTCTTAAGTGGCAGATCTGCCATTTGTATTCAGGCAGTCTGGCTTTGGAGTTGATGTCCATAATTATTTTGCTATGCTGCCTCTCAGTAGGATGAGTAGGATTTCCACGAATACATAATTGGGAAGGGGTTTTTCTAATAGAGAAACACAAATGAGGGCGTGAAGCAGGAAGTCAAGAGAATGGAGAATGAATATGGGTTTAGCTGACATATAAACTTTGGGTAGCAGGTGCTTGTGGAAAAGGGGGAGAGGAGAAAATGGTGTTAAATGAGGCACATGGAAATGAACAGGTGGGCTATGAGGGCTCCCCCTGCCATGCTATGGAGTTGGAGAAGATTGTATAGGCTGCAGAGAACCACTAGCTTTGTGAATAGGAGTGTGACATAATCACATCTGTGTTTTAGAAAGATCAGTCTGGTAGTTGAGCTCAGGAAAGACAAGATCCTTCTCTGGGTAGAAAGAAGGAGGGGATCATTTTAAAAATTGTATCTTGTCAATAAAGTGATTGTGGAAGACAGATCATTAACATTGCATCATTTATCATTGCAGTATTAAAGTTTTTCTGAGCAAAGCAAGGTATAAAACTTTCTCATTTTATGACATTGAATAAATAATTTTTGCCTTTCTTATCCAAATCATTTTATTGCTCTCACTACTTAGAATAAGCCATTCAGGTGGTCATTTAGAAGCTTTTCTTCCTAATGCTTTTGGATGGACTAGCCTAAAAGTAATGGATCAATTCATACTTTCTTTCTTCTGTTTCTTTTGTGGAAACACATATAAACTGTTCCCACTTGTATTTTGCACTTTGGCAACAGCTTGTGTTGGAATATGGCTTACATATTGAATGGTTTACCAAGCAAAAAATTCTTTAAAAGCACTGTAGTTGTTACTTTTATATTGAAAGCATTATTTAAATTTATTTTTATTATTTGTATATTAATATACCATGCTATTTGTATATCATACTATGTAAAAACTTGGTTAAACAGATTTCTTAAATCCATTAGATATTTGTAGGTTATGATCTTTTGATAAGTCTAAGTGGGATCTTTTAATATTTTCACATGAAACTTACTAAATTAATCAGATCTCATAGTACAAAAATAACCTATATTTTTAAATTTCTTGGTTTTGGGTCCTACCTCACAATGAGAAAATGAATGACCATTGGAAAAACTACATCAAAAGAAAATACACTGTTAGCTCTTGACATGAGAGATGGTCATTTCAAATCCTAATTGTTAAGAGTATTAGGAAAAGAATATACTGATTTAAAAACTCATAAAGATAACAAAAATTATGAAGATACTTAATAATCTGAATAAAATGGCTCATTTTATCATAGTAGAAATATAATCTGAAGAATTAATCTTTCACTTGTGAGAGATAAAACAACACAGTGGAGCAGAAATGAACCTATAATTTCTGTCCCAGGTGTTTTTGTGGTTCATGAGTGATTAGGAGCTCGTAGAAATAAGTCTCACTCAGAGTCATTAAATAATGAATGGGTAATGATTACGGTTCCAGATTAGTCCTAACTTGATTTCACTGATTAAAGACTAGCTGATAAATTTAATTTATAAAATTGGTAATGTTTCATTTAGTGGACTTATTCCTTTATAAAGCATAAACATTCAGAACATTCTCTGTTATTTCTTTTTAGGAAGATATGTCTGACACCAGGAGGGTTGGTTATGATGATGAGAGGGAAGGGAAGGGAAAGATGAGAATCTGAAACTACTTTAGATGCAAGAGAAGTTCATGTTCTAAATACTTTCAGCACTTCTAGCCTCACACTCCCTTTCCAGTTTTTCAAAACCTATATCCATGTTACGAAGATGAATGAATGGAGAATGGAGGCAATGTAAAAAAAACAGATCGTGAAGCAAAATTCAATCTTCATTTTGTTGGCATTACAATCTGGCATAAGCATGTTCCTTTTCCCTTTATTTGTGGAGAGAGGGCAGATTACGTATGCTTTGTTTTTGTTGGTTTTTGAAAGAAAAAATGTTTATTTTTGAGAGAGAGAGACAGACAGACAGAGCAGAGGCTGGGGAGGGGCAGAGAGAGAGGGAGACACAGAATCCGAAGCAGGCTCCAGACTCTGGGCTTTCCGCACAGAGCCCGATGCGGGGCTCGAACTCACAGACCGAGAGACATGACCCGAGCTGAAGTCCAGCTCGACTGAGCCATCCAGGAGCCCCTGTTTTTGTTTTTTTGTGGCTAACCTTGTTGAAAGTAATTTTGAACATGGATACATTTCTTAATTTTATGCCTTAATGTCCCTCTACAGAGCAGAGTGGCCAAAAGAACAATTTATTCCACCATATGTTCCACGGTTCCGCAACGGTTGGGAGCCCCCAATGCTGAACTTCATGGGAGCACCGATGGAACAAGATCTTTATCAGCTGGCTGAGTCTGTGGCAAATGTAGCAGAACATCAGCGCAAACAAGAGACAAAAAGATTATCCACAGAGGTAAAGTTTTTAACATCACTTTTTGTAGAAAGTGCAGTAATCTGTGCATTCTCTTCTAATTCTGATTGCGAGTTCTAGTTTTATTGATCTGAAGATTGTTCTAGAACTAATGACTTAAATGTCCTGCTGCCCTTAGTTACCTCTCAGCTTTTTATCGTTGTTGTGACAGTTGCTCTGTTTCCCTGTGAAGCCCAAGCCCCCCCCCCCCCCCCCCCCCCCCCCCCCCCCCCCCCGTCCCCCATATCATTCTTCCACAGCCTGCCAGCCATCACCCTGCCAGTGCCCTGGTGAGCCAGTCTCAATTTTTGAGTGCCTAGTTTCTCTCCTTGTCAGGGAATCACCCTGTTGCCTGTTGGCTTGTTCTATTTTTCTCATCCATTATCATACCCTTAAGACAGCTCCCTGGGGCGCCTGGATGTCTCAGTTTGTTAAGCGATTAAGCGGCTGACTTCAGCTCAGGTCATGATCTGTCAGTGAGTTCGAGCCCCGCGTTGGGCTTTGTGCCGACAGCTCAGAGCCTGGAGCCTGCTTCAGATTCTGTGTCTCCCTCTCTTTATGCCCCTCCCCTGCTCATACTCTGTCTCTCTGTCTCTGTCTCAAAAATGAGTAAACATTAAATAAAAATTTAAAAAAGAAAGCTCCCTGGACCTAGGTCTCCTAACCTGTCCCAAGCAGCTTTTTCCCAAATGTCCCATTTGTTTCCTCCTCTGTCCCTCCCTCCCCTCTCTTTCCTCCCTCCTGTCCCTCTTCCCCCTCCCTCCCTGTCTTCCTTCCTTCCCTCCCTTCCTTCCTTTCATTTAGTTCTAAACCCTGGAGCCCTCTCAGCCTGGCTAGAAGGCCAGAGCTTCTCCTGGATTCATTCCCCAGGCTCAAATGAGCATTTCTAACAGTATCATACCTTGAGAAGAATCACAAAATTTACTGTACCTTTCAAGTATTTAGTAAGCTTTGGAGTAATAACCTATTTTGTGAGCCAATGGGGGGATTGAAATTGGCTATGTTATCCCTTCACGTCTCTTAAAAATGACTTTTCTGTGATTCTTCTTGTTCCGTCAGAAAATTAAACATTGCTTAAAGCTGAAGCAAACCAAACAGGATGATCAGAACCTGAGGAATTAGGTGAATGAGGTCTATTTGGAGAAGAAACAGTAAATGATGACTAGATCCCCTTTGAGTTCCTGTTTGTTTCCTTTACTTAATTCCGTAGATAAATTTTCTCAGACTGCTGTGGGTATTCATAGCAAACATGATAGGAAGGAATGATTAGCAAACTAGAGTAAATCTTCACTTTTAAGGAAAAACACTTATATAAATTAAATTTTTAAAAAATCATTCCCTTGAACAATAACCATAATATTATAGAAGATTGATTAAATTCAAAACTTTAAAAAAGCCCATGTACTGCTTTGAAGATATGTTTTTTCCTAATGTAATTGTTTTTTCCTCTGGCACAATAAGGGTAGAGTCTATAACTACCTGTCCTTCTAAATGAGGGATTAAGAAGATGACTTCACAGCCCTTTGCCTTGGTCGGCAGGCACACATCCCTCTCCAGACCTCATCCTGGTGGATGGTGATGAGGATTTTATAGTTCAGACCTCATCACTGTGGATTTCCTTTCCTCATAGAGGGTGACTTTTCTAGAGGGAAAAAAAGATGTAATCAAACAGGAAATTATGATACACATGTTGCTGCTATAGTTACAGCTGACTCTTTTCAAATCACAGGAATTTCTAGCTTACAGTCTTTATATCTTAAATAAGAAAATACATCCACTTAATAATACATGCCTCAGAAATTCACTTCTGTGAGTTCTTTTTCAATTTGTGTATTTAAAGGGAGAGTAATGTGTTCTGGGCTCCCAGTGTAAAAGTTGTCTACTCTCACTGAATAAGTAATTTTAAAGGAAGAATTATTGAGAATCTTTCCTTATAATGAGCTATCATTTTCCTGTTGTAAACTATTTGCCATTTTATGGCTTAAGTACTTATTCCGAGGTTTTAAAAAAATGAAATGAAAAGCGCCTGCTAGCTGTTCCAGGGGAATTGATGCCTTAAGAATTTGTTGGAAAAGAGGCTGAGTAATGGTGATTTAAAATACATAAAAAATGCAATCATCCCTAGAAGAGAAACTTTATTATACTTTATTGCTACTAAAATAAATGCACTCAGGACAAGACTTGGATGATTCAAGATCTGGTGGTTTTGTTTAGAATCGAAAGGCATAGGTGACGTGGGGTGTCAAATGTGGGTAGCAATACTCAACTTCTTTACTTCCTCTGAACCAGCAACAGCCCTAGACAAGGCTGTGTATGTAGTCATCACAGTTAGTCATTTGTCATCATTCTCTCCTCCCTCCCAATATTCCCAGTCACTCTTAGGACCCAGTGATCTCATGCTGGCTGACCTCGCTCTGTTCTGTTCAAAGTTAGCCAAAGGTGAGGGTGATTCTACCAGGTTCTTGCACTCCGCCTTTTATAACAACCTTTAATAAAAAGCTGCCTAACCATCTGATGCCTCTGCTCTCAACCAGGGAAATGAGAAACCAACTTAATTAAGCTATTTATTTCTTTTTTAATTTCAGCTTTATTGAGGTATATAATTGGAAATCCTAAGATATTTAAGGTGTTCATCTGGTGATTTGATACACATTGTGAAAGGATCCCCCTGTCTAGTTAATTAACACATTGACACATCTATCACCTCACATATTTATCTTTTTTTTTCTTTTGGTGAGAACATTTAAGTTCTACTCTCTTAGAAAATTTCAATTATACACTATAGTGTTCTCAGCTATATTCACCATTACATTATATCTTCAGACCTCACTCATTTATAGCTGTAAGTTTCTGCCCTTTTACCAAATTCTTCCTATTTCCCCCAGCCCTTGGTACCCGCTTTTCTACTCTGTTTTCATGAATTTGACTTTGGTTTTTCTTTGTGTAAATTTCACATATAAGTGCTATCATGTCGTATTTGTCTTTTTCTGTTTGGCTTATTTCACTTAGCAGAATGCTTTCAAAGTCCATCCATGTTGTTACACACAGCATTATTCTCATGGCTGAATAATATTCCATTGTATGTTTATACCACATTATCCATTCATCTGTTAATGGGCATTTAGGTTGCTTCCTTATTGTGAACAATGCTGCAGTGAACATGGGGATGCAGATATCTCTTCAAGTTCCTAATTTCATTTCCTTTAGTATTATACCCAGCAGTGAAACTACTGAACATTTCTCATTTTTTGAGGAACCTCCATACTGTTTTTCATAGCAGCTGCCCCAATTTACATTCCCACCAATAGTGTACAGGGATTTCCTTTTTTTTTCCACATCCTCACCAGTACTTGTTATCTTGTCTTTTTGATGATCCTCACCCTAACAGGTGTGAGGTGACATGTCATTATGATTTTGATTTACATTTCCTGGATGATTAAAGATGTTGAGCACCTTTTCATGTACCTGTTGGCCATTTGTATGCCTCCTCTGGAAGGATGTCTGTTCAGTTGCTGTACCCATTTTTTATTTGGACTGGGTTTTTGTTTGTTTGTGTTTGGTTGGTTGGTTGGGTTTTTTTTGTTTTTGTTTTTGCTCTTGAGCTATGAGTTCTTTATATATTTTGGATTTTCAGTCTTTATCAGATACATGATTTGCAAATGTTTTCTCTGAATTTGTAAGTTGCCTTTTTGGCTTGTTGATGATTTAAGCTAAGGTATTTAAATGGTGAGAATTTTTTCTTTGTGTGTTAAGTGCAGTGTATTCCAGTGAAATATATT
Source organism: Puma concolor (assembly GCF_028749965.1). Lineage (NCBI taxonomy): Eukaryota > Metazoa > Chordata > Mammalia > Carnivora > Felidae > Puma > Puma concolor. The sequence continues at coordinate 93,913,339 of NC_141673.1, forward strand.
CCAGAGGAGTAATATAGTGTGAGTTTTTTTGACATCTACACTTGTCCACTGAAGAAACCCGACCCACACTGTGTTTATCCGTACTCCAACTAACTCTGTCATTAGAATGAACTGTAGTAAACATGTATCTAACACTTTTCTAAGACATTTCCAGTTTCAAATATTCTGCCCCAGTGAGTTCACAAACACTTTCAACAGCCAAGGACTTCCATTGCTTCAGGGTCTATTGTATGTGTCCCATACTCATTTCACATAAAGAAACAGTTAAAAATCTTTACATACTTTTTTGTTTTCTGGTCTTTGTTTCTTTGTTTTTTCCTCATAGCTTTAAAACTATGGTGCTCCTTGGGACCCACAGACCTCAGCTCCCCCTCCTGGCAGCACCTAGTAGGCTCATGTCAGAATTGTGTTAAACATAAAAAGAAATTACTCCCATCATTATCTTACCCTGGACTACTGACTCTCAAGATCTGTATGTTTCTGCCTTTCTGTATTTTCCTCAGTAGTAAATCTGGTAATAGTGCTGCCATTTAAAAAAAATAGGGACTGTGTACATTTAAAAAAATGAGAGGGTGGTATAATTTTAATACACAGAGTTTAGATGATTTTCATGTGACATTTACTTTGTTTGACTAGTAAAGGTCTGTTCCTTAAACTTAGAGAGCAAGGGGGAAGAGTTTTCTTCTTGTTTTTAAACCAATTTCATTTTATATAAATTGTTAACATCTATCTAATACCAAAATCACCTTCAGTGGAATTCCTAAGGAAAGAATGTATTACTTGCATACCCGGCTATTTTCAGAGTTAACATACAGCTTTTGTACTAATGACTTTTCCTGTTATAAATAGGTCTTTGATAAAAAAAGAATGTACCAACCCCATTTCATAATTTGTTAGTGATGGTCAATCACTTGAAAATGAAACTGATCATATTATAGTGGAGGGTTTTGTTCACTGACGTCAGTGGTCATTCAAATAGTCTTAGCAATTCTTTAATCTCTGTTTCTCTGTCTTTCAGCAGTCCAGTGTATCAGAGTATCCTCCACCTGATGGGTATGCATTCAATAACATGTACACAAGAGTGCCCCATCTGGACCAAGGGGAAGCTGCTGTGGCTTTTAAGCCAACTCCTAATCTCCACGTAGATAGGTAAGATTTCATGGGCGCCACTTGGAGAGCTGCGGATGACTGTCTCTGATTTAGTGCAAGTAGAGGTCCCAGTGTCTGCTTTGTTCACTACTTCTTTAAACTTTCCATCTGTTAATTGTTTGATAAAATTTCAGTTGCTCCTTTATAGAGCTGGCTTTGATAAAGAAAGCCTCTAGTCTATAATTCTAACTGGAAAACCTCCAGCCTATAACTCTAATTTAGAGAAAATGCCTTTGGATGACTTTCCCTTTTTAAAAAGGTGCTCTGACAAAATCTGTGAATTAAGAAGAAAGAAGAATTGTTTTTGAAACTCTCCACTAGTTTATACCAGATGGTCTCTAAGGATCTTTCTTTAAAAGGAAACAGTTTCCATCTTTCTCTCCTTCCAACAAAAACAAACCTTCCTTTAGATAGAACTATTTCTAAATATAAACTAAATATTTAGAAGAAGTCAGTGTCTTATTTGCCATTCTTACCATTTCATCTTACTGTATTTTATTTTTACTTTTCAGTTTTAGCTTTCATTTATTTCCCCTTAGTTTCACTCTTGAAAAAAAATTCAGCGTGGGTAAATGTGGAGAACTGAGATGGGGGAGAAGTAATGGCACTGGAGAAGGTTCACTTCTTCAGTCTTGTTTTCTAGCCTCTGTAAATGAGGGTGACAAATGAGGATTGTGGCCAACCCATATACAAAACAGAAAGAAAAGGAGGTGAAAAAGGAAATGGAAGGATGGTCATTCAGATGAATGGGACTGAAAGCTTGCGCTGGTACCTTCCTATCACAAAGCTTCTCTTACCACGAGGGTTGCATTCCCTTTACTTCTTTTCTTTAAAAAAAAATTGTTTAATGTTTATTTTATTCATTTTGAGAGAGAGATAGAACATGAGCAGAGATAGAGGGAGAAAGAGCATCCCAAGTAGGCTCTTGATCCCAATGCAGGGATCAGACTCACAAGACATGAGATCATGACCTGAGCTGAAACCAAGAGTCAGACGTTTAACCTACTGAGCCACCCAGGAGCCCCTTAGTACACTCTTTTCTTAATAGAATATAAAGAAGGTAGAATTTAAAATTTTTTGTTTTTGCTAGGAACGACAACAGAGGTAATACTTAAGTAACTGGTGTAGAAATTTTCCAAGTATTACTCTAAGGACACCAGTAACATATAGAATATAAAGTCAGCAATGAATAATACATTTTAAAGATGCCAACATATGAAATATTTTTTTTTAATTTTTTGATGTTTATTTTATTTTTGAGAGAGAGACAGAGTGCAAGCGGAGGAGGGTCAGAAAGAGAGGGAAACACAGGATCTAAAACAGGCTCCAGGTTTTGAGCTGTCAGCACAGAGCCCGATGTGGGGCTCGAACTCACGAACTATGAGATCATGACCTGAGTGGAAGTCAGCGACTAACCAACTGAGCCACCGAGGCACCCGAAATAAGCTTTAATTATAGATTCAATTTTTAGGAGATAATGCATGAAACTTATTTTTGAAGCTTAAAAGTTATTTCATTGAAATTCTTGAGTAACTTATTACTCATCCCAGTATTTTTTTCCTTTTTTTAAAACATATCCACGTACCAGAAATTATTTTAAATTGGTAATTCTTCCCTTTTTGTTCTATCTCTCCAGTAAACCAGTGATTTTTCATAGCAAAGTAACAAAGCTACAAAACCACTTGAGTACATTTCTCATGTGTGTTCAGATTTATAATATATATTGATAACTAACTTTGATCATTGTCAACCTTGGGACCACATCTAGCACATTGTGGCCACTCAGTAAGTGTAGATTTATTTGATGTATTGAATGATTGAATAGGCACATGATAGTGTATCCAACATTTCAGAGTCACTACCTATGTCTTTGCCCTTCACCTCTAAGCCTATTAGGTATAGTGTTACTGATGGAAAAAACTCTGCCATTTATTTTGGACAGCTTACCACAAAGTGTTTTAAAAGTTTATCTTGATCATTTTAGAGGGTCAGGAGAGTGTACTTTGACTTAGTGATTTAGTTATATCTCTGTACCTCATCTGCTTCCAAAATGGATTCAGTCAACTCACTTAAATTACATGCAGTTTAAGTAATGCTAATATTAAAATAATGAAGCAAAAACTACAAAATTAAGTAATCAAGAATGGGGGTAAGAATTAAAATTTTGGAAGTATAGATTGATACTGTGATTGAATTTCAGATTTGTCTTTGAGGTTCCTAGCTGTCAGCAGAAAGAGAAACAATCATTTGCTGTCATTAGGAAAAGGAAGAAGTATATATCGGTTTATTAGGATAAATAATGTTTTTTTTTATCCCATCCTCAAAAATATTTGTCTCATGAAATTTTGTGTAGAATGTGAGGGATGATGTAAGGGACATTACTTTTAAAGATTTTTTTCCTCATTTAGAGAATGTTGTGGTAAATATCACAAAGTTTCTTTTAGTAACCTTTGAGAAATAAAAAATTTAAATGGAATTTATTGAAGGCAATTCCATGAAGGGATACTCAATTATATATAGAGTTTAGGGTTGTCAAAATTTACCCGGGGAAAGAATTGTTAAAAAAAAATACATTGAGTGGTGGGGGCACCTGGGTGGCTTAGTTGGGTTAAGCATCTGACTTCAGCTCAGGTCATGATTTCACAGTTAGTGAGTTCGAGCCCCAAGTCAGGCTCTGTGCTGACAGCTCAGAACCTCCTTCATATTCTGTGTTTCCCTCTCTCTCTGCCTCTCCCCCAGTCGCACTTTCTCTCTCTTAAAAATAAATAAACATTTTTAAAAATTCAATAAAAAAATACATTGAGTGTTGGGTAGATTGTATATCTGAGTTGTCTTGTGGATCCCATCTCTCACTCAGGCTATTGTAATAGGTGCTGGATCGTTGACATAGGCACCTGGATCGTTGATGTTTCAGGTTGCTAAGAAAATGTATCATCATTATTGCAAAAGATAATCTGAAAGTTCTGGTCTGATATAAAATACACAGAGGTTTGGAATTTGCTTTTATAATTATTTTTTATTACCCTTAAACTCTATTACATGCCTATGCCTGGAATGCAGTAAATACCATGTGAAGTATATTCACTCTTCAGTGAAACTTACTGTGCCATTAGGTAAACCACCTGTTGAATTTAGAGCCCTCTCCTTTGAGGGATTACAGTTTACTTCTATCCCAAAGCAGTTCATGCTTCAGAGATGTCTCCGATCATTGCCGACTCCACATCTGCTCTATATCAAGTGCATATCGATTATTCCAAACCACGAACAGAGAACATACGTTTTTATATATTATAGATCTCTTAAGAAACTTTAGTTTATTATATATTTAGTTATTATATGGTCAATATTGTAGCTAAGTTTTATCTATAGAGGGCAAGAAACTGTAAACCGTAAAGATTTGTACTCTCTAAAGCACTTTTTGAGTGCATGCTGGGTAGTCATCTCTGAGACACTCAAAATAGCAAAGACTTCAAGGAGAGCTGTGGCAAACTTTTCTTTTTAATTCGCTGGTTCCGAAACACAGTGGCGGAGAGTTATTCTGCCCTGTTATAGTATACTCAACTCTCTATTATTAATGGTGATTATTTTCCAGATCATGGGAAGGGAACACGAGGGAAGAGAGAAACATAGAGAACTGAAATTATTGTTTTTCTGACTTTTGGAGTGGCTGAATTTTTTTATCCCCCCAAATGAAATCTAAATAGAATGTAAACATATAAAGTAGGGAAAAGGGGTAGGAAGCCCACAGAACAGCTGTTAAATTATTATTAATATATAATAATTATTTGGCTATAATGTCACTTTTCTCACTTTTCTTATTTTTTAAAACTATATCAAAAATAGCCAGTAGGTAGCATAGCTTTTGGGTCATCTTTTCTCATTGTCCCTTTCCTCTTCTGGAGTTACTAAGAGGTTGCCAATTACCTCTGATGGCAGAATACGTTGTGTCACAATTGTCGTGCTGGCCCTGCTGCGACTCATTATTCCAGAGGACCCTGGTGGGCCACTTGACAGGGGAAAGATGAACAAACGTCTTTAGTTCCTTTCTGCTTTTTCCCTTGTAGAAATGAGTAAGGAAATGTGGAAACGTAAATGGAGGAGAAAATGAGGGAGTTAAATTAAGAAACAACAGTTAAAGTGTTTTATTATTGAAATGAAGAAAATAGTAGTGCATTATTGATATATCAATTTTTGTATTACATATAGAGGTATATTTTAGTTATGTTAAATTTATTAGTGGTCATTTAATGATTAAAGGAAGTATTTGGTTTTTTAAGAAAGTTTTGTGGGTTTTTTTGTTTTTTTGTTATTTTGAGAGAGAGACCGTGAGGGAGGGACAGAGAGAGAAGGAGAGAGAATTCTAAGCAGGCTCTGCTCTCCCAGCTCAGAGCCTGATGCAGGGCTCCAATTCAATCACCGAACTGTGAGATCATGACCTGAGCTGAAATCGAGTTCGGTGCTTAACTGACTGAGCCACCCAGATGCCCCAAGAAAGTTTTCTTTTTAAAAAAGCATAGGACTCTTGGACCTGTTCTTACTATTAAAATAAGTTTATAATGAATGAATGGATTAACTAATTAGGAGGTGTTATTAGTCTTACTCTTAATTCATACCTACCCTTGCAATTTAGGAACTGGACAAAGCTTTTCTAAAACTTGACAGTCATAATTTTTAAATATGAATTAAAGACATTGCTTGAGTTAGTGAAATCAACATATAATTTAAATTTCTACTATGGAAATTATCTTCAGTCTCTTTTAATTTTATAAAAAATGCTACCATTGATCTTTATCCCAGTTCTTTCATGGTAGAGTTGCTAATTAACAAAGTAATGTCCCGGTATATTTAATGGACAAAGAATTCATAGATTTGTATTCTGTATTTGGCTTAGTATCCACTAACCTTATGATTTTTGCATTATTTAGTTTTGTACTGGCCATAGTCGCTCATTTTAATAGTAATAACTCCAAAGTTTTGTTCAGTTCTCATATTTTATGAAATATAATAAACTAAACTATTATTGTAATAATTTGTCAGAATGTTTTCTGGTAGGAATTGGCATTGATTTGCTTTAATGTCTTACTTCTGTTTTCAGCCTTTAGGAAGAGCTCACTAAATGATCGTTTCTCTTTCTTTTTATAGAAATTATGATCTACTGAAAGCACAACCCAAGAAGTATGCCAAATCCAAGTATGACTTTGTGGCAAGGAACAACAGTGAGCTCTCAGTTCTAAAAGATGATATTTTAGAGGTAATAGAATTTTACCTTTTTTATACTCTTAATAAAGTGGATTTATTTTGTATATTGTATACAATATACTTCATGTTGTATTTGGTATATATCTAAACCTTCTTAAAAAATGCCAAGGTCAATGTCATTTTATTTTATCCAGGATAAAAGCATGTTATAGATACCTATATCTATTTAGGAGGGGGAGCTTGCTTTATCTTATTTTTTTGTTGGGTTTTTCTGGGGGGAGGGGGTGAAAAACGGAGGTTGGTGGGGAGGACAGACGTTGAATTTCTTGGCTTACTTGGTCCTCTTTTCTTCTGGGATTTATCCATTTTGGAATCAAGGCTAGTTATGTAGATACATCATAATATTTTAACGAGAGAAAACGTTTCCTTCTTCCTGTCATAGTCCCCTTGCACAAATGTACCCATCAGTGAGTAAGCTGTTGATTCTGGGAATAATCTACCGTGACTCTCAAATCCATTTCTTAGATCATAACTCGGAGTTCATCTTCTTTAATATGTAATGTGGGACAGTCATGATAGTTTTTATAAAAAGAATGGTTTCCATTCTTTTCCTTCCTGTTTGAAGGGTGTAGACAAAAGACCTCTCCAAACATGTCATCTTAGTCATCTTTCCATGCTTCAGATAGCATAAACAGTTAAACCTTCTTGGCAGGTGATGAGGACCTTGGGTACATTCACAGTAGTGGTTCCATACATGTTTTATACTAGTAATTATGATTATCAGTGTAACTCCTGAGAATCATTCAACCCAAAGTGTGTTGATAGTAAGTCAGCTTATTAGAAGTGAAAAGAGTTTCCTGATCTAAGGAATAAAAATCGAAACTTCTTTCATAGATTGGTTTTGGTATGGAATGATGCCTTTATTTTTTTTCATGATGACAGATCCTTGATGATAGAAAACAATGGTGGAAGGTTCGAAATGCAAGTGGAGACTCTGGATTTGTGCCAAATAACATTTTGGATATCGTGAGACCTCCAGAATCTGGATTAGGGCGTGCTGATCCACCATACACGCATACCATACAGGTATTTATTATGACTTTTTAGCAAAATTTAACTTTTATAAACTTTCAAATTGATTACTCTAAAATGGGACTTAAATACCTTTTGTGTATTAATCATTTTGAGACTTAATTTGTTGTACAATTTGTATAGTTTTTTTCCTAGGGTTAGTGGGGGAGGGGGGCAATGGCGAAAGATATAGGAAACAATTATATATACGTTTTTTCTGATTTATTTCTTCAGAAAATTGCTTAAAATGTTTACCAGTAAGTGACCTTCTCTTTTTTCATACACATCCTATAGTCCTTCTGATGTTCGGAGAAGCAGTATTTCTGCCTCTTCACTCTTGCCCATAGCCTTCCTATCCAGTGGTTTCTTCATAGAGGGTGGCACTGGGACAGTGGCTGGAGGGTGGCTCATCTTCACCATCTTTCACCTTTATTCTCTTAAACGTTCTGTCACTGACCTTGAACTTGCACTCATCCCCCCCCCCCCCTTACACCAACACATGGGTATTCATTTGGACTATAATATTGGTCCTCTCTTGATTTTAAGATTAAAATATACCTATGACATAGGGTAGATAGATCAGGCTCTCTCTTGTTGATCATTAAATAATCTTTGAGTCACATGACACATTTTCAGGACTTTATTAACTCTGGTAGCTCATTCACCCGAACATCTGAATCCACTTACTATTTAACTTGGGATTTTTGACCTGTGACAGAACCTCTAGAGTCCAGTCTGCTAGCAGAGGCGGAATGGATGGATGGTCTCATATGTAGCATATGAACCTGTGGTGGTTTCTATATCATGCCCCCAGGAAGAATTATTTTAATTTTCAGAATCTTCAGCAAAAAATCACATCTGACCCCATAATAATGTCATAAACTTGAGAAGCTACATATGCTGTCCAGTGACAGAGTTGATGTTCATGCCAGGTCTAGGCTTAGTAAGATACAGCTGTCCACATGTAGGATGGTGATCATACCTCTGCTGCATGACCATTCATTACTTGTGGCCCCTCATAGTGTTCACACTGAGTATAGGTCCTGTGGTCATCCAGAGTGACTTTTGGCCTTACTAGAATCCAAGAGTCAAGCAAACTTTTTTTTGTTTTTAATTTTAGAGAGGGGAGAGGGCAGAGGGGGAGAAAGAATCTTAAGCAGGCTCCATGTTCAGTGTGGAGCCCACCATGGGGCTCGATCCCACAACCCTAGGATCATGACCTGAGCTGAAATCGGGAGTCGGACACTCAACTGACTGAGCCACCCAGGCGCCCCATGCAAACTTATAAAGTAAAGAATTATTGTACAATGTATGTATCTTGATAACTTAAGGTGATGTGGTGGAAATTCTGTTTGCCGTGCTTGTTTTGGCTAGCCTGATGTGCATACGTACTATGTACTTATTTTATGTTCATCATTTGTCATTAGCTTTTGATGCCAAAGAAGGAGTTTGAGTTATTCAAGGTATGGTCTACTACTCCATTTCCTGTGGATTTTTGAAGTGACTTTTCTAACTTAGTTTGAATACCTTTTTCTTTCCTGAGTTCCTTTCTGATTTGAGATGTGGTTACCTGACATAACATAGGCTTCCGCCTGGTTTATAAGTGCCAATTCCTTACCTTCTTTCCTGTAGACGGTTGGACCAAATGCCTTAAACAGTGTTAAAGAGTGAAATATATGCCTAGAACAGTGATGGAGTATATACCCTTTGAGTTTATGCAATGTTAATGTTAAAAAGTTAACTTTTTAACAGTTAACTTGTAATAAGCTATCAGAGACACTGTTCACAGAGACTCTCCCTAGATGCTGCATATGAACAGGAGTCAAGAGTTAAAAACAATTATCCAAAGTTTTGTTTGTGTGCATCCTTACTAGGGATGAGCAAACTCCAATAAAATACCCAAAACATGCAAATAATGTCAATTCTAACTAAGTATTTTACCCCACCAGCAATTTCCTAAGGAATTTAACCTCTCTTACCTTTGTCTGTTTATTGTTCGGTCTTGTCTTTTCCTTGATTCTTGGCCTGAGCCATAAGTTGACTTTTCTGTTTAAAGGTTGCTTCTGTTTAAAACCAAAGCAAAACTGTTGATACATATCATAGGTAGGGAGAGTACTTTTTGAGGACATAAATTTTATTCCTCCTTTCTCGAACAGAGCCTCATCTTACATTTTTGTCAACTTTGGCACAACCAAGAGATTTTTTAAGTGCTCACAAGCTTCAGGAGTTTGTTTTGCTACTTTATGTAAATAGAAATGTGTGGGAATTGCCTGTTTGGGCTGGTTCCTTTTAAACTTTTCAACACTATCTGACTGTCTTCTAAAAATTTCTGGATGCAGCTCTGAATACAGTGATATATGTGGAAACGTTATAGAAGCTGTGTGTGTGTGTGTGTGTGTGTGTGTGTGTGTGTGTGTGTGTGTGTGTGTGTTTAGGTTAAGAGCTCTGCTTTTAAAAGGTATTAAAAAGAGTTTATTTTTTAACAGCTCCTGAAAACTTTGGGCTTAGCCCAACAAAACCACCAAAATCTTGTAAAATTTTAATAAGCAGTCTTGACAATCTGCTATCTGGCATAAATCCTACTCTAAAAGAATTCCTTTTCTCAAAGCATCTATAACGCGCGCGCGCACACACACACACACACGCACACACACATACAGTGACTAGGTAGAATAAGATGGAAAAGACAAAAGCATCCTTGGTCTAATATACCTAAAGAAAAACTGTGTGGCTTATTTTGAAACGACAATAAAGATACCACATATTTATGTAAATTCCAGTGATCCTAACCCTCTAGCCTAAAAGACCTCCACCAGATTACAAACAAATCAAGAACAACTCTGTGTCTTATTCATCTCCTTATTCACCTCCCAAATATTTATTGAGTGCCAGGATCTTGCATTTGATGAAAAGGAAGACAGAAAGCCTAGCACTGAGCAGGTCCTCCATAAAAGCCTGCTGTCTGGAATCGGAATCACCAAGCCATCTGCCACGGCTTTGCTCCTTTGTTCTTGAAGCATTACCAGTGACCCTCTCTCTCCTCAGAAAAGGATGATAAGGGTGCCTGGGTGGCTCAGTCAGTTAAGCGACCGACTTCGGCTCAGGTCATGATCTCACGATTCATGAGTTCGAGCCCCACATCGGGCTCTGTACTGACAGCTCAGAGCCTGTAGCCTGCTTCAGATTCTGTGTCTCCTTCTCTTTCTGCCCCTCCCCCACTCGTGCTCTGTCTCTCTTTCTCCCTCTCTCTCTCTCAAAAATGAATACACATTTAAAAAAATTAAAGAAAAAGAAATTGGTGACATTCTTTTCCCCCTGGTATCTTCTATCCATTGAGATCAAAATTTTGAAGGAATTTAAAGAAACTTCTTTTTTTTTAATGTTTATTTATTTTTGAGAGAGAGAGAGAGACAGAGCGCAAGCAGGAGAGGGGCAGAGAGAGAAGGAGACACAGAATCCAAAGCAGGCTTCAGGCTCCGAGCTGTCAGCACAGAGCCCGACACAGGGCCTGAACTCACGAACCACAAGATCATGACCTGAGCTGAAGCCAGACACTCAACCGACTGAGCCACCCAGGCACCCAAGAAACTACTTCTAGCAAAAACATTTTAGATCCCTGTACTGGACTGCTGAATGATACCTAATGATTAATTGCTTAAGCTTCCTTCACATGCACTGATAGCAATGGTATTACCCTCCGAGTAGATAATGGCCAGTAGTCAGTGTTCATGCCGAGTGCAGGCATTGTTTAAGGACGTCACAAATACTGATTCATTTAATTCCCACAACAACCTTATGAAGTAGGCACATTTCACATATGAGGAAACTAAGGTTTGGAAAAGTAAGTTATGCACAATTAACAGCTGTGTGAAGCTGGCATTGGGACCCAGGACCCTGGATTCAGAGCCCATGGTCTGATGCACTCAATCAATAATGGGAATCATGCTTAGAAAAGATTGTTTTCTCATTTTGTACATACGTACAGTTTTCACTCTATGAATGCTTAAGAGACATTTTCTCAGAATAACTTTACCATGCATGGTATTGCGATAAAAGTTAATCTGATAATCACGATCCTCAGAGTGGAATTTTTGCCTTATCTACCAATTCCTTAGATTTCATCAGTTCTTCCATTTTTTTTTCATCCTTGAGGAAGGTAATCCAAATTACATAATTTACTTAGAAAGTAGACATTTTGTGAACAGTGGGACTAGGGAATTAGATGTAAACTGTTCCATGTAGCGTCTACAAGTCATCAAATGTTTTAACAGTGCACACAGTTGTGACTCTTATTGTTTCATACCCTTGTGTTTCCTGTCAAGAATGATGGCAGTCCCCCGGTGAAAGGCACAAGAGCAATACTTGCTGTTGTTCAGACACTTTCGGTTGGAGATTCTTTTCTGATAGCAGGGATGCTAGTACCTGGCAGCAGAAGTAAATAGGTGTTGAATTGCCACCAATGTCCCTGAGAGTCTAGGTTATTTAATATCCTCACATTTGGAGTGATTTTTAACAGCTCTGTAAAGACAGCCATTCCCACCTATTGTGTTTCCCCCATGGGTTCCACAGAGTTTTGACAATAAAAGGGAGGGAAGTAATGCAGAATTTATAAAAGATATGGAACATCAAGAAAAGATTAACTGAAACCACAGGGAAAAGGAAGTAGATGCTTATGAGAGACTATGGAGAAATGAAGAAAAATGATATACCCTTTGATAAAAATTTTGTTGTAGTGCATTCCAGTACTTCGTTATATTTTAGCTGGGCGACAGATCAACATCCAGGGTGCTTTCTCCCCATATAATCTACTTGCCACATAAAGTTTCCTGATACCTCTTTTGATTTGATTCCCAGACCTCTGGCACTAGGACTGTTCATCTACTAGAATTACCTTTTTGCCCATATGGATTCTCATGCTGTATGAGGGCAGAAACTAACCCCACCCTCCTGTTATCTCTGGTGTACTCAAAGGCTTGACTGAATGGGTCTTCCACTTACTATTAAGTCTACGTACTTATTATTATTGTAGATATTTTTAGTCTACCAAGGTGCCAATAATTATGAATACCTGGTCGTTACAGTCCTGTGAATTAAACAGAAAATTTCCTGTCTTCTCTGTTTCCTAGCAAGAGATATGGTGATAGTACGCAAAAAGCCCCAATCTGTCACTAACTAGCTGTGTGAACTTCAAGAAAGCATTTTATTTTTCTGTGCCCAGTTTGCTCAGCTGTGAAGTGGAAGGGGTCAACAATCTCTACAATCCCATCTAGATACAAATTTGTGGTATTTTTCTCAATGCATGTTTAAATAGCCCTAAAATAGGAAAGGAAATATTTCCTGTGACTTTTAAACCACGAACACCACTAATTTCACCCCATGTGATGAATGCTCTGTTTTTCAAGCTCAGTCCAGATATTCAGATATTGCTGGACAGTGACCATTTTACTAAAGATGTTTTCGTATTCGTTCCAGTAGACTTACTTCCTGATAGTACCCAGTTCTTTAAAATGTGTTTTCAAAATTAATCTCAGAACATTCTATTTATTAATTAGAGGCATGGTTTTTAGAAAAGGATGTTTACTTTTTATTCTGCCTTATGTGTTGACATTTTCCCCAGTATTTCTTGCAATAATTTGAAATGTCATCTCCCTTTCTCTGTCTCTCTCTCATATGTATCTATATATCTTATGGATCTAGGTGACTTATATATGGTTACTATTTATATATAGTAATGACTGCCCAACATGCATGTGCAGAATTACAAAATTTTGTTGAGACTGCTTACAAGTTTAAACCTAAAGCTCCCTAAAACACACCATGATATGTATTTCCTTTTGTAAAGTCAGCTTTTAAAGAGAAATTAACCTTATATATAGTGCACTCTAATTGTATTCCTTATAAACTATAAGAATAAGATGAACCTATCTTAATATTTTAAAAACACAATAATATACAAATAGGTACTGAAATACTCTATACGGTTTATACTGTAGCATGATTCTATATAATTAGTTTTCCATTGTTAGATAAGAATGATGGAAATTAATTATATAAGTTGATTTGTAGGCAGGTAATTTTACTGTCAAAAAATAATTTGCTCACGTGTTCTGATATTTGATGTGAATTGTAACTGATACTATTTTAGTTCCATCTCCTGTGTTAATTTCTCATTTAATGTGGTTTGCTCCATTTTCCTAATAGCAATTACTTGGCGAGCTGTCAGAGGTAACCCACATTTGTTCCCTCATGGCACTTCTTTTTAATATCATTTTTTGGATTCATTTTCTGGACTTAACACCCTCCAAATGTTCCAGCTGTGCCTTTTTTTTTTTTTTTTTTCCACTGCAGAGTTCCAAAGAGACCAAATTTAGAGGAAAAATGTGTAGGTTAAAATTTTAAGAACAGTTCAATTTCAATGGCTTGGTTGGGCTTACTTGCATAACTTCCCCTTGAAGCAGTCTCTTACATGAATCAGGAGCTTATCTCTAAATAACTGTCCTTAATCCTGGAGAATTTCAACTTTAGTGGCTAAAGTGACTCATTCTGACTTAATTATCAATAAGAAAGTAAATTTGCCATGGGCTCTAGTCATTCTGACTCCTTTCAGAGAAAGAGAAGACGGATTTTGTTTTAAACAGAACTTTAAATATATTTGTGGGAGATAGGAGGGTGACAGTCACTATAGAGAAGTTGGTCCACTTCAAGGTGACCAGTCATGCCGGTTTGCTCGAAAGTGAGGGTTGTTAGGGACTTGGGACTTCCAGTGCCAACACTGGGAGAGTTGTGGGCAAACCAGGAAGAGTTTGGTCAAGAGTTTTTGGAGGCAGGATTTAGAGCTTCAGCACTTGGTTCAGAAGAAGGTGCAGGGTATGGTTCTACTCTCCAAAACTTCCTGGAAGTTGAGCCATCAATTTGGATCTGCCTCCAAGAGACAGAAATAATGAAGGGAAGAGCAGTAACTGAGTGGTGGGTAAAGGAGAGTAAAGAAGATTGGGAGGGACACAGAAGTGATTTCAAGAGTCAGTACTGATGCTCTGTTTCCTCCGCACCAAGAGTGAGGAGTCGACTTCCACAGGAACGCTGCCCTGGTTGCTGTTTCAGAGCAGGTCCTGATGGTCTGAGGAGACACTTCTCCCCCTTTTCATTCCGTGGGTTGGAGACACGAGGCAGGAAGAAAGGATCAGGAAAAGGGGGAAATATGCAAGTAAATTCATGACAAGTTTTCATATGGTTTCTGTTTAATCAACTACATGTATTTTAAGCCTATTATTCTGTCAGCTGGTACTAATAAAGTTGCATTATGCAGCAATGACGGAAATGAGGTGAGGCACGAGTTTTGGTGAGCCTGTCTTCAGACTTGACTGTGACAGTAACACACAGCATATCCCATTTTTCACAGTATTATTTGATGGATAGCAGAACACTAGCTGCTCTTGTTTTTATGAAAGCAGAAAGTATGAATCATATCATGGAATGCAGGGCTGATAGGATTTTTTGTTTGCTTGTTTAAGCTTTAAAAATAACAATTTAAACTGACACTTTTGAGATCCTAACATGAGAATTCACTGACCCTTTATGAAATTACATGCAAAGGCTATTCTTGTCAAAGGAACATTGCATCTACATTAATCAGATGACTTTGGTGTGTGCTAAGTATAACATTTTGGTGATATTTGCTGTATTTTGGTTGCTTTTAAATGTCTTATTGGCCCAAATATAGGAATATTATTTTATGGGGAATGATGATAATAATAATAATACTATGAACTCTATTATTGAATATATCAGGAACGTTTTTAGGCCTCCAATGCCGGGGGCATCAGCAGCCTCTCTTTCTGATCTAACTTCTGTCCCATCTAACTTCGTGGCACGCCCTTATGGATCTTGCCCTCAGTTCCTTCCCTCCCTCTTCCCTTCTTTCTCCCCCCTCTGTATATCCCAATAGCTGGCAGCATTGCAAACCCTTCTTTCGGTTCTGCTTTCATTTCTGCCTGATACCCTTCCCACCTTCTTCACCCCACTGGCTGGTGAGTGGTAGCTTTTAGAGAAACAGCAGAGAAGAACCGGGTTTCTTCCCACACCGGTTTCCACAGGTGTGACTCATTTGCTGTGAAGGCAACTGTGATGATAGTGTGTTTTTTTTGTTTTTGCTTTTTTAAAAAATTTTTTTGAGTAATGATTTAATTTAAAAACGGTGTGTGTTGTGTATTTTTATGTTTTTCATCTCTGTGGAAATTGGGGAGCCTTCTTTTAAAATCAATACCACCTTATATTTGGGCCAATTTAGGAATTAAAAGTACATACTGTTCTAACCAAAGGACCAGATTACCAAAAGGCCTACGTTTTTGCATTTTTTTCTGCTAATCTTGAATAGTAGCATAATTAAAATCATGCCACTGCAGTATCTAAACTTTACCTAAATGATAAGTCATTGTTCTGTATCTTTGATCTTACCAAAAAACACAAAAAACAAAAAGCACCCAAATACTGCCTTTTGAGAATTTGGAACTTGTTATATTGCAGTTATCTATTAGTTAAGATTATTTTGTTTAAAGTTTTAATTCTCCTGTGTAGTTTAATAGGGAATATACATAAATAAAGTTTTCTAATAGCCTAACAATCATGATTTAAAACTTACTGAAAGTTATTGTGTATTTTATTTTATTTTATTTTATTGAAAATTGTTAATGTTTATTTATTTTTGAAAGAGAGAGAGGGACAGAGTATGAGCAGGGGAGGGGTAGAGAGAGAGAGGGAGACACAGAATCAGAAGCAGGCTCCAGGCTCTGAGCTGTCGGCACAGAGCCCAACGCGGGGCTTGAACCCACGAACTGTGAGATCATGACCTGAGCTGAAGTAGGACCCTTAACTGACTGGGCCATCCAGGCACCACTGTTATTGTGTATATTAACACATTCACCTTTTTTAATACAAATCCCCACATGGACTGTTTTTAATATATGTTTTCGAGTTGCAGTCATAAACATTTAAAGACCATACCATTAGCCTCCCACCACTTACCCCACAGCGTTCCTGTTTAACAAGGAAAATTTCTGATTTTAATAAGCTAACATTAAAAGGACGGCAGAAAGTGTTAAGGCCTGAAAAAATTAACAGCATTTTAAAATTATTTATTGTAAAACATAGTCCTGAGATATTTTATCTACTGAGGTATTACCCTTTTTCTTAACAAACTACATGGGAAGCAGCAGAATTAAATATTATTTAATCTAGCATACCTTTTTTTTTTTTAATTTTTTTTTCAACGTTTATTTATTTTTTGGGACAGAGAGAGACAGAGCATGAACGGGGGAGGGGCAGAGAGAGCGGGAGACACAGAATCGGAAACAGGCTCCAGGCTCTGAGCCATCAGCCCAGAGCCCGACGCGGGGCTCGAACTCACGGACCGCGAGATCGTGACCTGGCTGAAGTCGGACGCTTAACCGACTGCGCCACCCAGGCGCCCCTCTAGCATACTTTTAAACTGAGGATTAAATGTTGCTTTATGTTACTGATATTTAAACTTCCAATGCAATTAGAGGTTAATATTGATGGAATTTGTAAAATAATGAGAAATCTTTTGATCTACCCTGGTGTTGTGTGATTCCAAGTTCAAATTTTATTTTTTTGACGTTTATTACTATCATTAATACTACTGTTTCCTACTAGTATATCTTTTTGACTTTTTAACTTACATTTTGAATTTGAAAAAATATGTAGAATATTTAAAAGATGATTTTTAATGATCATTCTACCATATTGGATTGGAGGTGTGTGTGTGTGTATGTGTGTGTGTGTGTGTATACACACACACAAATTTGCTATGGATTTGCAGGTAAGTTTACAAATAAATAGCCAACAATGTCCTGTTAAAGTATAAATTGTTTTCCTAGCCTAGGTTTTATATTTCTGCAACTTCTAATTAATTATTTGTCTTTTTATAGAAACAAAGGATGGAATATGGTCCAAGACCAACGGATACTCCCTCTGCTCCATCACCTCCTCCAACACCTGCTCCTGTTCCTGTACCCCTTCCTCCTTCTACTCCAGCACCTGTTTCTGTGCCAAAGGTCCCAGCAAATGTAACCCGTCAGAACAGCAGCTCCAGTGACAGTGGTGGTAGTATTGTGCGAGATAACCAGAAACACAAACAACTTCCGGTCGACCGTAAGTTTGCCAGGGGGGCAAAAATATACAGTTTCTTCTGTGAATTAAAAGCACTGCTAAGTAATAAAATATTGTTTATTATTAGTTCTACTGGTATTAAACATTATCCAATATAAATAGTGGTCCTTTATACTTGCATGGTACTTCACAGATTGCAAAGACTTTTCATCTAGTTTCTTGTCCTTCAGGTAGTTCTAAGAAGCATGAAGTTCTCTCTACTCTCTATTGTATACATGTCTATGCATAGTCCACTATATGTGGTGGTCGAATGCAGACTCTCTATTGTATACATGTCTATGCATATTCCACTATATTGTGGTGGTCGAATGCAGACTCTGGTGCCAGACATACTCGAGTTTGTACAGTGAAACACCACTTATGGCCATGTGACCTTCAAGAATTTAATAATCTTCTCTATACTTGAGTATCTGAAAAGTGGGGGAGAATAATGGTGTCTGCTTCATAGGATAATTGTGAGGATTTAATGAGGTAATACATTTAAAGCATTTAGATCGGTCATTCTCACCCAGAGATGGTTATATACCCACCCCCCACGAGGGAACATTTGGTATTGTCTGGAGACATGTTTTCATCACAGTGGGGTAGAGGCTACTGGCATCTAATAGGTAGAAGCCAAGGATGTTTAGCAACATCCTACAATGAACAGATCAGTCCCCCTACAACAGAATTATCTGGTCCAAAATGTCGTGGATGCTGAGGTTGAAAAACTCTGTTTGGCCGTGACCAATATGACACACAGTAAGCAGTCAGCCAGTGCTCGCTGCTGTCATCCTCAGTGTCATAATCATGGTGTCCCGGCTCTTCTTCCACATATTTGCGACACATACACACTCACACTTGCTTGAGAGAGTCAACCTGCCAATTCCAGCTTCAAATTTGCCCTCCAATTCAGATTTCATTTGATCTAGACTTCAACTTCATATTTTCATAAATTTAAGTTTGATTTTTCACATGAATGTTTCTGTGAAAACCAGATTTTAAAAACTAAAAGAAAAGACACTATGGCAAACCTTGGATTATCCTCATTAGTGCCATTAAACAGCAGGATAGATAATTTGAGAATTGAAGGTACTTCTAAGGTAATTTTTCTTATTATTTAATCTTCATATTATGTTTGTATAAGTATTGCAAAATTACTTTGCCTTACCTATATTTGACATGTAAAATTTCCTGGAACACTAGAGCCGGGAAGATATTTCCTCAATATGATAAAAGTATATGAAGAGTATCTGTGTGTGTGCACATGCACCTGTGTGTGCATATGTATAAAGGATGTCTGTCGTTCTTTCATTGTGGCCTCTCCTAGGGCTCAGTTATGGGTTCTTCTCTCCATGTAAACATACTTTTACTGCAAATGATCAGTCCATTTCCATTTCTTTCAGTACTGCCCATATTGTTAGAGAAGGAATGACTCCCAGATTTGTCAAATCTCACCTCTGCCATCCAGATACAAGTATTGAACTGTTAACTTTAAAGCTGAGATTCGATGATTAGATTCAAAGTCAAATGACTGGATCCTTCACTCCAATTTTCACCCTACATTTTTCTTATTTCAGTAAATCAGAGCCACATCTAGTCAGTTGTGGTCATTCTTGATAAATTTTTTTTAAAAATTTAAAAGAAGACACTTATGTTACTGTTTAGTCCTAGAAATCCTGGCTAAATGCCATAAGCATTAGCCTACTTTTATACATTACTTTCTTTCCCAAAGTAAAGTTTGATCCATCACCTTCTTATCCATATCCCGACCTTACCAAAAGACGAACAGAAAAGTGACGTTTCAGAGAAATGGTGAACTGTGCTGCAAAAACTGTGTGTGTACGAGAACATGTCAGTGTATATAAGCATAATATGCTGCTGAAGTTTTTTGAATGTTTGTGTATTCTTTTAAAAGATGCTTTTACTTTTTTTCAAAGACACTTAAAGACGTAGTTTTGAGATGAGAAAGTTCTATAAATATGTTTATTGATTTCCCTAAGGAAAATTTTTCTCCTAGAAATGAACATTGTTTTTTCATTTTTACCACAAGTTTATAACCCGTCCCTTCTTTGCTACGTCAGCATAGTGATCTTTGACACTGTGGACTGTAGTTAGTCTTTCTAGGCCTAGGTCAGACTCCATAGGCATCTAGCCCCCATTTGGAACAGTCTGTGGGTTGGGACAGTTTGTTCTTTGTCCTAGTCTAAGAAACTAAGAATAACCTAATGGGAAAGAGGCATAGTTTGAATACTTTCAAGATAGACAACTCTCCTGATAATTGTGACTCATCACTTTCAAATCTGTTTTTCATAAGTAAAAGGGTGACATTGGCATATAAAGTATAAACCTTTCTTCCAAAATTAACATTTGTATGTTTTTCTTTACAATAATAAAACTTTCCATGTATTTACACAAAGTTCTCTTTAAAGATATCTCACTCAGAAGCATAGTTTCATATTAAATAAATGTATTTCTTTTTCTAAACGAATTATTTTCGTGAAAGCTTTCTCCTGAGCACGCTTTTGGAGAACGGTTTTTCTGAATGAATGTTGGGGCTTCTCAAAAGTCTTTTAGATCCAGACAGACATACCAAAATGTGTATTTGTCGATAGCCAGGTTTCTCTCAAACTAAACCTTTTATGCTTTCCTACATTCTCTGCTTACTGCTTAGCCTTGTGATTAAAATGGAAGGAACTGGAAAGTGAATACTCAACTCAAAAAAAAAGTTACCAAGTAGCCATAAACAAGGAAAAAAGCATGCCTGTTTTTATAAAATTTTTTTTAAACGTTTATTTTATTTTTGAGACAGAGCATGAACAGGGGAGGGTCAGAGAGAGAGGGAGGCACAGAATCAGAAGCAGGCCCCAGGCTCTGAGCTGTCAGCACAGAGCCCGACGCAGGGCTCGAACTCACGGACTGCAAGATCATGACCTGAGCCGAAGTCGGCCGCTTAACCAACTGAGCCCCAGCATGCCTGTTTTTAAAATTTAGCAGGTAGCAGGAGTGAGACAGAATGACACTTCTTTTGCTGAAGGTAACTATGGTTGCCTATTCAAACTGGCTGTTGGGAGCCATGTGTCATAGAAGCTATTCAAATTGGTTTATCGCAGGATTTAAAAAGGTTCTCCTCTTATCACTTTTGAAGAAACCAATGCTTTAGTTATTTTGCATTTATTCCACTTCCTTTGAAATGTTAGTCCTTTTATTTGGGTTTAATCTTTTGTAATCAGAAGTGTTATTTCAGAACGAGGTGTAGAGTTAGTCTGGTTTGTTATTGTGTGCTAGAACGTTGCAAATGGAAACCGAAAGTCAGGAGCACAGCAGAAGTTTTTGTACTCCATGGAAGGTTATGCTGTGGACCAGAAATGTTCATGCAGTGGCTAAGTTAGTAGATAAGAAAACAAGTCTTTTAGTGTGGTGACGCTTTTTCTCTCTGATTTCTTTGAGATGTACTCGTATTCTGTGTGGCAGTATGATGCAGTGAGTTAAAAGAGTTATCTAGTGAAACGCATGTAGTGTATTACTTAAATGATCAGTCAGTAATATTCCCTCTCACCCTCCCTAGCCCCCTCTTCTTTCTCCCTCTCTCCCTTCATTTCTCCTCTTTCTGTCTTTTGCCTTCTTCAGAAGGTTCCCAGAATGCCTAAGGCATTAAAAAATTCGACTGAAATAACACTTTTTGGTTATTTCATATTTTCATTTACTTCTCAAGGACTTGAACACTTTCTGCAACATTCTCCCTGGGGGTGAAAAAAAAGAAGAGAAAAGGAAGAGAAAAAAGACAAAAAAGATCATAGAACAGTGGTCACAAAAATCTCCTTTAAAAGAGGCCAGGTCATTGCCTGTTGCCAAGGTAATCAGTTAACTGGATTACTGTATCAGTTTTTGTATTTAATCCTTGAAGGTAACATACAAATAATGTATCTATATATATATATATGTGTGTGTGTATGTACATATATATTTAATATGTCTATTATATATGTAATATATATAATCTGTAATGTTTTAAAATACACAAATACATTATTCCCTTTCCTATACCTTCATTTCTTCCCCATTTTTCTCATAAACATATGTGCATATACACATATTTCCCATAAGCATAAAATGGGTGGGGGAGAGGGATAACATGTAACCTAATCAAAGGTAGATTCAATGACTTTGATCATAAAGCAACCGTGAGCTGAAAGTCAGGAAATCCAGTTCTAACTAAATTCTGCTAATTAACAACAGTGTGATCTTGATGCATCATCTCTCCTCTTTTGACCTCCGTTCTCTTAGCTATTAATTTAGGAGTTTGTATATGATGCCTTTCAAAGTCTCACTTAGTGAAAAAGTCAGCAGAATGCCTCAGTCATTCATTTACTCAGTGAGCATTCGCTGAATATTTAACTGCTCCAGCTGTTGCAGGCAAACATCCCTTTTCTCTTCAGGCATGTATTTTGACAACAAGAGATGGCTACCTAAGTGATTGAGTTGATGAGGAATATTAGAAGGGGGTAAGTGGTTTTGGAGAATAATAAAGCCATGTGGATGGGAAGTGGTGTTGGGAAGGGGGTTGCAATTTTAAATAGGAGAAATCTAAAGGAGGGGAAAGAATAAACTGAGTGGATTCTGGGGGAAAAGCATTCCAGGCAGAGGCCCTTAAATTTCAAGAGCGTCAAGGAACCCAGCGTGAGTGAGAGCAGAGGGCTCCAGGGGACAGTGGAGTTACCTCAGGAGGTGGTTCTCTGAGGCCTTTCACTGGGAGTAGTTTGTATTACTTGGAAAGGTTTGGAGCAGAAGACTTGCAATATCTGACTTATATTTTAAAAAGGCCATTTTAACTGTTGTATTGAAAACCGAATGAAGGAGCACAGGGTGCCATGGTAGAGAATAGAAGGAAGGCCATACATAGGCCCGTGGCTCAGACCAAGCTGGTCACAGAAAAAAATGGAGCAAAGCGGTTGGATTTTTCGTATATTTTGATGATAGGACTAACAGAATTTGATGATGGATTGAATGTAATAGAAGACAAAGGGGAGTCGAGCATGACTCTGTGGCATTTTGCCAGAGGAACTGAAAAAATAGAATTCCCGTGAATTGAGCTGAGAAGTGTAGCATAAAAGCAAGCTTCAGGAAGAAGAGAAGCCTTTCAGATTTGGACATGTTATATTTGAGCTACCTAATAGATACCCAAATGAATATATCAAGAAGATGGCTGGCATATATGGCTTCAGAGTTCTGACTGGAGAAGTAATTTTGGTAGTCATCAGCTTTTAAAGGGCACATGGCTCATTGATGGAGTGAGGGCAGGCAGAGGAGAGGTCCAAGCATTGTGCCTCAACATTGCTTACTGGGGAGATGAGAAGAATCAGAATAGGATACTGAGAAGGAGAGGCCAGCGAGACAGGAGGAAAATCAGGTGAGTGTGGTGTCCTGGAGGCCACAGAAAGAAGGCATTTTAAGGAGTGAGCACCTTCTTCATATGTTGCTGGTAGGTTACGTGAGACAGTGACTGGGAATTGACCGTAGGAGTTTAGCAAAATGTAGTGGAGGGATGGGGCCAGAAGTCTTATTTTTTAACAGTGAGTTCAAGAGAAAATTGGAGAACAAGAATAGGAGTCAGCTAGTACACACAGCTTTTCATGGAATTTGTGAAAAGGGGAGCAGAGAAGTGGGCAATAGCTAGGAGGCACATGGGGTCAAGAAAGGGTTTATTTAAAGGCAAGAGGAACAATCACAAAATGATAGTGTTTGTATGCTGATGAAATGATCCAATAAAAGAGGAAAATGGAGAACCTAGGATAAGTAGAGGAGAAATTAAATAGGCAGAGGAGAGGCGCCTGGGTGGCTCAATCGTTTAAGCTTGTGACTTCAGCTCAGGCTCAGGTCATGATCTCACGGCTCGTGAGTTCAAGCCCTGCATTGGGCTCTGTGTTGACAGATTGAGCCTTGCTCCTGCTTTGGCTTCTGTGTCTCCATCTCTCTCTGCCCCTCCCCTGCTCCTGTTCTCTCTCTCTCTCTCTCTCTCTCTCTCTCTCTCTCTCTCTCTCTCTCTCAAATATACATAAAACATTAAAAATAAATAGGCAGAGGACATGGGGTCTAGTGCACACATAGAGGGGTGGCCCTTCCTTAGGAGCACGGAAACAGTTCATCCATAATGTAATAGGGAGGGAGGGAGAAAGAGAGAAAGGAAGTGAGGGAGGGAGGGAGGAAGGAAAGGGAGGGAGGAAAGCAGGGAGAGGGGGAGGGAGGAAGGAACGGAGGGAGGGAGGAAGGAAGGAAGGAAAGGAAGGAAGGAAGGAAGGAAGGAAGGAAGGAAGGAAGGAAGGAAGGAAGGAAGGGTGCATGAGGAAAGTGCTGGTAGGTGAACCACTAGGGGAACTTATGGAGGTTCTCTTATAACTTATTTTATTTGACATTAGGAAAGTGAAGTCATCAGTTCAGGGTGAGAATTGGGAAATGAGTGTTGGAAGTTTGCAGAGAAAGAAGATACTAAATACTTGTCTAACAGTGGTCTAGGGCACTTGTCTTACTTGGTCTAGGGCAGATTCTCAACCTTGTTGACACAGGACTGGATAATTCTCTGTTGTAGGAGACTGACAAGGACACTGTAGAATGTTTTGTGCATCCCAGGCCTCTACCTACTACGTGATAGTGGCATTCTTTCTCCTCCTCCCCTCTCATTGTGCCATCCACAAGTGTCTCCAGTCATTGCCAGATGTCTCTGGGGTCAAAATTTCCCCCACTTGAGACCAGGGGCCTAAGGAAATGCAGTGCGATTGTGAGGAAACATTAACAGCATGGTTGAGGTTCATATTCATGAATTTAACATGAGATCATTCAGCATTGTTGTGTTATATGCAGTGTGCAGGTGCAGGCACAGAATAAGCAGAAAGTAAGATTTAACAAGGGGTGGGGTTTTGCCAAATGAATACAATGAAGAGAGAGGAGAAGAGCCAAGGAGTGATTTCAGTAATTGATCATGAGATTTGTACTGGGTGAGGATGAAAGGGAAGATGGTGGGAATGCTAGATTATAAGTCCAGTTGGGGTCAAAGGATTTTTGGCACTGGGTTCTAGAGAGAGTGACGCATGTTAGGGGTTTTCAGAAATAACCTACTCTGTGTTCGTGTCTAGGAAGGAAATCTCAGATGGAGGAAGTGCAGGACGAGCTCATCCACAGACTCACCATTGGTCGGAGTGCCGCACAGAAGAGGTTCCACGTGCCACGGCAGAACGTGCCAGTTGTCAACATCACTTATGACTCCACACCAGAAGACGTGAAGACGTGGTTACAGTCAAAGGGGTTCAGCCCTGTGTAAGTGTCTCTGGGAATACTTTACACTTCTTTGTGTAAAATCTGCCTTCTTTTCAGTTTGGTCGCTAAGACGCCACAAATGACTCTTTAAAACTTTGGGGAGCCCAGACTGCACATGTTCCATGCTCAGGAAATAGCTGTAGATATTTACAGCTAAAACTCTATACTATAATAATAACTACAATTTGGTGGTGCTCTATTTTGTAGGTGATGTTGTCTCCTTACCATCGGTCCCTTAAGCAAACTGTCAGTAGCTTTGAGGTGGTAGCTTCCTTTCCCTCACATCAGGTTACACAGGGTAGGACAAAAGACTTAACTAGACTCCCCAGACCGTGGAGGACATATCTTTTTATCGACTGCAAAATGTAGATTCTCAGCCAAATAAAAAAATAAGTTACCTATCGTAGATTATAACGTAATAGAGCTTTTCCCTTGGTAAACCCATGGTAAAGATTCTATTTATAGTCTAAAAATTTGAAAATAATAAATGTGTATTTGATACAATGAACTATTTCAGTAATACATATTTAAGGGAACTTTAATATTATAAACTCACATACCCAACATGAGTGAATGAGATACACAGGTTAGTCTGTTGCCCGGTTACTAGAAAGTTATCTGTTTCCCCTATGAAGCACCGTATTTCAAGGAATTGGTACTCAACAATAATGGTACTAAACACAATCAGCTCCTTTTTGATACTTCATAATCATCTTATATAGCCTCAAGGTCATCATCACGAGAGTCCCTTGTTAGTGCCGTAATAAGTACCAAAGTACCATTTTATAAGAGTTTCATTGTATGGAACACTTGGAAAAGAGAGGTTATAGCAGGACCAGAAATTTTTTTCTTTTGTTTTAGCTAGATAATTAAAAAAATTTTTTTTTAACATTTATTTATTATTGAGAGACAGAGCATGAGCATGGGAGGGGCAGAGAGAGGAGGAGACACAGAATCCGAAGCAGGCTCTAGGCTCTGAGCTGTCGCATGGAGCCCAATGCGGGGCTCAAACTCACAAGCCACGAGATCGTGACTCGAGCCAAAGTTGGACACTCAGCCGACTGAGCCACCCAGGCACCCCATGTTTTACCTAGATAATATTTAAAAAAATTTTTTTTTCAACGTTTATTTATTTTTGGGACAGAGAGAGACAGAGCATGAACGGGGAAGGGGCAGAGAGAGAGGGAGACACAGAATCGGAAACAGGCTCCAGGCTCCGAGCCATCAGCCCAGAGCCCGACGCGGGGCTCAAACTCACGGACCGCGAGATCGTGACCTCGCTGAAGTCGGACGCCAACCGACTGCGCCACCCAGGCGCCCCCCTAGATAATATTTTTAATGCTGCATTTCTTTTTCTTTCTTCTGTGTTTTTCAGGACTGTCAATAGTCTTGGAGTATTAAACGGTGCACAGCTTTTCTCTCTCAATAAAGATGAACTGAAGACAGTCTGCCCTGAAGGGTCCAGAGTCTTTAGCCAAATCACTGTACAAAAAGCTGCGCTAGAGGTAGGACTTGTCAACCTGAGGTGGTGTTTTTCTGCATTAATCAGGAGTGTGGTCTGCAAACTGAAAGCTCTGAAATCAGCTGTTGATGTCCACATTGGTTATTTTCCCTTTCACAGAGAGCTGAATTAAATTTGACTCAGCTTTTACAATTTATCCTTGGAGACCATCAATGACCATTTGCAGGAAGATTAATTTATCATAAATGCTCCTGTAACATGAAGCTTGGAGCATATGCTTTTGAACAGTTAATGAAAAGCCCAATGTGCTGATTTTATATGCATTAACTACTTCTGTAGGAATTTAAATTTTAACACGATAATGGACATTCACTTCTAAGTGAGTAAATGCCTTAAGAGGCCAGAACTCTTTGGCCTGTTCTTAATATTGAGTTTGGAGGATTCCAGTAGGTTAGTGGTTTTAAGGTCTTAAAACTCTGGCTTTGTGTCTTAGGTCTTGTTATATATCTAAATAATCAGAGGGACAATAGTAGGTAGGGATCCCTGAAAATAGTGCTGAAGAGTAATTATTTAGTCCTAGCTGTGTGTACGAAAGGAAGAGAACGAATGTTTTTTAGATTGAATATCCTTAACCTTCCAATATCCTATTCTTCTTAAAATGGGCTGTGTAAGAGTAGTAGTTTCAAACTGTTACATCTCACAGCTCTTAATAACTTTCACAAAATTATGTTTCGATTCAAATGAAAGGATATTGGCTTTGGTGTAAAATTGATACATAATTCTCTCTAGCAGGTGTATCATCTAAATTCAACATTTAAATAAGTCAGACTGAAGTAGCTTCATGCATGCAGCCCTGTAACCACTCTTAGGAGAAATTTTATTTCCTTGGAAATGTTTCCTATGGTCCTGATCTTGGGAGTTCCATATTAGATGAATCCCCGGGGTGTTCTGTATTAGGCTTTCTTTCTATTGAATATGAATAAGAACTATATCTTTTCTGAGGCAGTTTTTTTTTTACCATTATATATTTTAATTTTATTGAGAGTATATAAAATTACTTCTTAAGAGTAGGATAGAAAGTTCCAGAATTCCCGAATTCCTTGGTTTCAGACTGCCTATACTTTGTCCTCAAAAGTATCTCTTGATCTCTGGCTGCCATTCCTCTGGATGTGAGCTGAGGCAGACTGAGTACCTGAGGTTCTTCACCTTCCTCAACTGCCTTCCCATTATACCCTTCTCTTGCATCTAGTCCATCTTTTACATTACTCATCTGAGTTGCCAGAAACTTCCATTGATGAGAGCAGAATAAGGAGGATGCACAGGGATCGTAGGTAGGGCTTGGCAAGGAGGAGAGCTGACATGATGTCAGAGGCTCAGAACCTTCGTGTATTCTGAAGGGAACTTTGGCGTATTCTGAGCCCAGTCTCTGAGCCTAATTCAGAATCCCCTAAAGGCAGATGAACATCTTGCTGGACTTACGAGGGTTCTTCGATAATTCACCATCTTATCATGTTTATTGTATACATATTTTCTTTCTCCCAGGGAGTCTGGGGCATTCCACATACATTATTGATTTATCTTTATCATGTTCAAGTAAAAGGCAGAGTGAATGAATTGCCTTAAGACTTCCCATAAATGAGAAAATGATTCATGTGATGGATTAGTGAAGTCCAGAAGCATCACTTACATGAAGGGCAGCCTTCAGTTTTCCCCAAGAGATATTAGAGGAAAAACAAAGGACTTTTACCCTGAACCATTTCATTACATGACCTGCAGCTTGCACAAACCAGTAACCATCTTGTCTGACCATGTTTAATTTTCAGGATAACAGCGGCAGCTCCGAGTTGCAAGAAATCATGCGAAGACGACAGGAAAAAATCAGTGCTGCTGCTAGTGATTCGGGAGTGGAATCTTTTGATGAGGGGAGCAGTCACTAATTTGTTTTTAAACTCCATTGAAATGTTTGGCATTATTCCAATGTGCTTTGTTTTAAGAAGCCATGAAGGGAATGTCAGATCGTTATTTCTTGGAATACTTAATTTATCACCATAAAGAAACAATGCAAACATAAGAAATCAGAGGACTTGTTTCCTGGCCTATTATTTTTATTAAAACTGAATGATTTTAATAGATGTTCTGCCCTTGGGAAATATTTTGCCTACTTTACCAAGGTCAGGTTTCCTTTATTGGATTAATTATTTCATCCCCATCTCAGTGGATAAGCCAGCATTTTTTTTTTTTTTTTTGACAGTGGTGAATTTATTTCTTGCAGCAAAACAAAGATATTGCCCATGATTTAAAATCTGTTGATTTCAGTTTTGCCCATGACTCTGGTGTCTGTCATTCAGAGTGTAGCTTACTGTAGGCTAGCCTCTGCTTACTTAGGTCTCTTCTTTGACATACTCAATGATAGAATTATTTAGATTTATTTAAAGTTCTTAATGCCAACAGTTTTTTAAAAAAATCAAAACATTTAATGAACTGTAAAATACAACAAGGCCTTGGACATGCAAATATAAACCTATGGAGCATTCCCAAGACATTTTATGTATCATGGCTCTGTTGATCACAACTCCTTGTATAGCCTGTGTTTTGATTTAGTTTATATTCTGCTTATTATCTATATTGTGTTCTTATATGTGAGAAAGCACAAGTGGAAAAGAGGTCATATGCCGTCAGAACGTATCACAGGAAGTAGCCCACATTGGTGTGCGTCACAGTATTTTGCTAATGAAAGCCTCAGTTCTGAATATTGATATAAGTAGTTAAATGGATATTGGGGCCATTTTATGTGTTTATCTGTGTCAAGTTTTTCTGGTAATAAGAAACACTTAATTTACACATATTTTAATCCTGTGAAAGATTCTAGATAGAGAAAAGAAAGATACTTAACCTTCAACAAATGTTATTTTTGGAAACACAATTTTTGTCATTAAATGTTATATTATTTCACATATATAAAACAGATGTTATGTAAGAATGTTGTATATTTTAACATAAATCCATTTAGAGAGATTATCTAGATTCATTAATTTTCATAGTGCCTTTTTCACATGAGTCAGCTGGAAAGTCTGCAATAAACAGTATTTGCTGTATGTTAATAAATGGCTTCTGTCTCATTGACAAATGGGGTCTTTGGCATGTAGACTGTGGATCAGGGTTGAATGGAATGGGAAGAACAGAGACCGCCCTTTTTTTATTTGTTGTGTTTTTGATTGATTTCCAGTATATTTCGGAGTGGGTAAAAACCATTCTAGAATACTTTATTCACTGGTTTCTCTTCTTTCCACCTCTCTTGTTTCATGATCTTTTCCTTCTACCATCTAGTCAGAACTGGTCACAGTAGTAAAAACAAAAGTGCACAGCACTTACGATTACTAAGTGCTTCCACAGAAATGCTTCCTGAGGTTTCTGCAGTAACTCTCTGAGTTTTATTTTGTAGATAAGGAAACAGCTTCCCAGGTCTAATTTCCTCCCAAGAGAATGATGAACATGACTCTAGATCTTTTCCATGTCGTAAGCACAGGCACACATTTATAACTTGGCCCTTATTGAAAATCTCTGAAAATGTGGAAAATTTTCTCTCGATAAGACAAGAGAAAATAGATAGGAAAGGTGAGATAACCTGAGTGTATTGTGACATAAGTGATATTACAAGAACTGGTGTAATTTATAAGGATGTCCTTATGCTATAAAACTCCAATGGAAAATAGCACCACAGTGGTGATTACAGGAAGCAGTTACCTCCTTCTGGGCTGTGGTAACAAAGGGGAGAACTGGGCTTAACAGAATTTCGAATCTTTGAGGGAGAGGGACTGCAGACTTTGGATCCAGACATCTGAGGAGTTTGGTCTGTGGTACCTGAGAAGTTTAGAGGAAAGACCCCACAGCTGGTACACAAACCTCTGAGACGGAGGCACAATCTGTCTGGTGCCATTGCCTCAGGAATTCAGATAAGAATTCAGCTGAGAAAACAGTGAAGCAAACCCACAGAGCTGGGATGCAGACCTCAGGAGACCACGCCAGCCAGCTGGTACTCAGATTTCCTTGAGGGCACAGTGAGGCCGCTCGGGAGTGTGGGGGGAAAACAAACAAACCGGTAACTGGAACCTGCTGGGGATCAATTGCTACTTCTAGAGTAAAGAACTATTATGAGGGTGATGTTAATATGATCAGGAAGTAAAACAGAAGGGAGCAAGTGCCTTGCCCCCTCTAGCTTCTTGTCTGCCTGTAGCACACTCCTTGGGCAGAATCCGTTGGGAACACACCTGGCAAAGCCCCAAATCATAAAAATGAGAAACGGGGTAGATTCGAAAGAGCTCAATAAACAATCCATTCCAGTTCTGGCTACTTGGCCTGTATACTTACTCTTCTATACTTATTTGAGATTCCATCTAATAATTTTTAAAAGTTCATACTTTCACCTAACAAGATGCATTCATCCTTCTCTTGTTTAAATGGTATTTAACTTAAAGAATTGGTTAAATAGGCAAAAAGACAACACTGAGTAATAACAGGACGCAGCTTCCACACCTTGGTCTGGGGGAGCAAAGGAAGGGTTTGGGTTTATTAGCGTTTAGAAGTCTGGGGGAAGGGACCTAGAAATTTTGGATCCAGAGCCTTGGGGGAGGCACCGTCTGGCGTTGGTGCTGGTGCTTCAGGAGCACAGAGGAGAGATGCCATGAGGAGCTGGGACAGAGACCTTTGAGGAGAGGATTCTGGACACTTGATGCTCGTATCTCTGAGGGGGGGTAGTGAAGTTGGTTCTGAAAATGTAGGAGGGGGGGTAACTAGAAACTAGAATCACCCACTGCTACTGGATTAATTGCAGCTGCCAAACTGGTGATCTCTTGACTGGTTAAACCATCTGATTATGGCGTGGCCTTTGTGTAGTTTTCTTCTTGTTCTTTGTGTTCACTGAGCGTCTTGGAATTGTGGGATCGCAGTTTTTACTAAATTTGGCAACATTTTCCGCAATTATTACTTCCTTTTTTT
This sequence comes from Puma concolor, assembly GCF_028749965.1. NCBI lineage: Eukaryota > Metazoa > Chordata > Mammalia > Carnivora > Felidae > Puma > Puma concolor. The sequence goes on from NC_141673.1 coordinate 93,944,690, forward strand.
TTCTCTGTCCCTCCTGCCTTTCTAGCCTTGAAAGTCTCCCAGTTGCATGTATATTAGACCATTTGATGTTTTCCCGAGTTCATTGATGCTCCTTTAATTTTTACCGAGTCCTTTTTCTCAGAGTTTCATTTTGGGTGGTTTCGGTTGCTGTCTTCAAGTTCACTACTCTTCTGGAGTTTCTAGTCTGATTTTAGTCTCTTTCATTGTATTTTTCACTTCAGACATTAGAGTTTCCATCTCTAAAAGCTTGATTTGATATTTCAAAATATCTCCCATGTCTCCATTTGCTCAATATTTCTTTAACTTTACCAATCATAGAGAATACAGGGTTGCCTGGGTGGCTCAAGTTAGTTAAGTGTCCGGCTCTTGGTTTCAGCTCAGGTCATGATCTCACGGTTCATGAGATTGAGCCCTGCATCAGGCTCTGCACCAACAGTGCAGGGATTCTCTCTCTCCCTGTCTCTCTCTGCCCCTGCCCTCCCTCAAAATAAATTTTAAAAAAATCATAGAGAATACAGTTAAAATATATGTCTTAATGTTCTTGTGTATGGGTTCTATCATCATAACTTACAGGTTAATTTTAATTGATCTTTTTAATGCTTTATGGAGTGTTATTTCTTTGCTTCTTTATGTGCCTGGTGATTTTTAATCAGATTAAAGACATTGTAGGTTTTACCTTTTTGGATTCTTTTGTATTCCTATAAATATCTTCATGCTTTGTTTTGGGATGCTGTGAAGTTACTGGGAAAGAGTTTGGTTCTTTCTGATCTTGCCTTTGTTAGGTGGAATTTGAGAGTGGCATTTGCATTAAACCTAATTTTATGCCACTCTTGAGGCAAAACCCTTCTGAATACCCAACCTATTGTTCCATGAATCAGCATGTTTTCTACTCTAGCCAATGGTGATAAGAACTATTCCTGGTTCTGTGTGAGCTCTGAGAATTGTTCCTCCAAACCTTTCAGGTGGTTCTTTCCTCAAACTTGAGCATTTTCTCATGTGCCTGCACTGGTTCATTTTCAACTTAAGTCTCTGTGGAGATCCTATAGAGATCTCCAGAACTCTCTATTCACACAGCTTCCTCCTCTCAATTACTCTGTGCTATGAACCTTAGCCCCTCTGTCCTTGCTACATTATAAGATTTGTGTCCTCCACTCAAGGAGTCTGTGAACTCCAAGTGGGCTCTCCCTCCCTGCAGTCCAGGTTGGAGACAATATCTAGGTAGAAAGCTGGAGCACTTGTAGGGTTTTTTTCGTTTGATTTTCATCTTTCAGTGATCACAGCCATTTAATGCCCAGTGTCCAGTATCTTGAAAACTGTTCTTTCATAAATTTAATACGTTTTGCTTGTTCTTTAATTTTTCAGGCTAGAGGGTAAATCCAGTTTCTCTGATTCCATCTGGGCCCAAACTTGGAGTCACCTTGCTTTTTAAAGTACACATTTCACTGAATATAGAAATGTAGGTTGCCAGTTTTTATTCTAGAACTTTAGAAGTGTTATTCCACTGATCTGTGGCTTCCATTGTTCGTAATGGTAAGTCAGTCATCATTCATGCTTTTTCCTTCTGGCTGTTTTCAGGATTTTTTTCCCAGTGTCTTTCATTTTCAACAGGTTGATTATAAAGTTAATAGATGTAGTTTTCTTGGTATTTATCCTGCGTGCACCTCAATGAATAGTGTTTTCCCATTATCGAAGCCCATACTCTTTCCAGTACTTTTTTCTGCTTTCTCTCTTCCTCTCCTTGGCCTCCTATTTCATGTATGTTAAGCCAGTTGATATCATCCCAGCAGTCTCGGTGTCTCTTAATAAAAATTTTTTCCCATGGGGCGCCTGGGTGGCGCAGTCGGTTGAGCGTCCGACTTCAGCCAGGTCACGATCTCGCGGTCCGTGAGTTCGAGCCCCGCGTCGGGCTCTGGGCTGATGGCTCAGAGCCTGGAGCCTGTTTCCGATTCTGTGTCTCCCTCTCTCTCTCTGCCCCTCCCCCGTTCATGCTCTGTCTCTCTCTGTCCCAAAAATAAATAAACGTTGAAAAAAAAAATTAAAAAATAAATAAATAAATAAAAATTTTTTCCCATTCTTCAGATTGGAAAATTTATGTTACTATGTATTCAGGCTCACCAGCTCTCCTCTCTCCTACCCCTGTGATCTTTTTTCCAACATGCTGTTAATACAGAGTATTTTTCTTTTCAGTTATTGTATTTTATTAGTTGTAGATTTTACATTTCATGCTTTTATTTAATTTTCATTTCTGTGCTGAGACTATCTGTTTACTCATTAAAATATTTCTCTTCAATTCTTTGAATGACTTTAAAAAAAATTTTTTTAGCACATAAAAGCTACTTTATAATCCTTATCTGCTAAATCCAACATTTGGGTCATCTCAGGCTCAGTTTCTATTGATTGCTTTTTCTCTCTACCACTGTGGGTTCTAGTTTCCATTTTCCTTGCATGTGTAATAATTTTTTTTATTATATACCTGGCGTTATAGATATGTTTTATATACTCTAGAACCTGTTATCTTTCTTTGAAGAGTATTCTTGTTCTGGCAAGCAATTCAGTACTGGCTGATCACTTTGAACTTGTATGTCTTTGATTTTATGCAAAGGATGGATCCTGATGGCTCAAAGTGTTTCATAAGGTCTTCTAACTTGATTTGCTTTATCTACAAGCTCTCTCTGTTCTGCATATCTGGTTATTGCTTAATTTTAGGCTTTGTCCGTACCTGTCAAGAGTAGTTTTTACTGTGGAGTCTTACTTATAAGGAATTCCTTACTTCTAAGGAATTCTTACTTCTAAGGAATTTCCTTTTTTGGACGAATTTCTAGGGTGAATCTATCTCAGATAGATTCCCAAAGTGTTAAAGGGTGTTAAACAGGTCTCTTCCCTTTTGCTGGGCTGGACCTCTAATGTCCCCCAGCACAGCTTCCGCTGGTAGCTCTATTCCACTCTCACCCTTTTGGCAGCCACGCTCTGCTAAACATTGGGTGATGTTACCCTCTGCAAACTGGGGATTCACTTCCAGATTTCTGTGGCCAGTCTCTGCACAAATAGTTCCACTCTCGTGCCCTTCTTTGGAAATTCTAGCCCCTTCCAGTGCCCTCACCTCCGATCTTTGCCTCCTCATTTCAGCAGGACTAACTGTTCAAGCCTAGCTTGCTGCACTGTTGGGGAATTATCCCCAAAGAGCCAGTGAGTCTCCTTCTCCCAATGACTGTAGTCTTATACTGCTTATAAGAGGTGAGCAGTAAATTTTCTCTTTCCCTCCACTTAAGACACACTGGGTCATAGGATCCTCTAATCACATAAAACTCTTCCTTCCAATACTTTTCTCTAAGAAAATCTATAGGAAATTGAGATTCACTTGTTTTCGAAAAGTAAATTTATAGAGGCTGCATGAGGGATTATGTTAGAGTTCTCACCAGAACTGGGTCTGTGCACTCTCCTCTCAATGCTCATGCAAGGAGACCGGAACAATATTAGAAAGTATGCCTTTGGTTTGGTGTGGCGATGGGATGGGCAATGAATCAGGGCTCCTGCCAGGCCCAGATGGTCCTGGTCCAGGCTGGTCCCATGAGCTCTTTCCTTCCTGACTGTAGTCCCAGGCACTTGGCCCAATTCCTGCTTCTTTCCGTGTCCCTGAAGCCTGGCTGTGGAGTGAAGCATGATTTCTCCAACATTAGTTATTCCTGTCATCCCCCCAAATGAACAGTCTCTTGCAGATAATGGAAAAACAAGGAATAACACACACACAGTGAGAAATTAATATGTATAGCCTGTCCTGTTTTAAAGTTTCTTACTTTAAGCTGGTATCACCTGCTAAGTCCTTCTGCTCCCCATCTATTCAAGGGAAAGGGAAACAAGAACCGAATTCAGTACCCTACGATCTCTCACATTACAGATTTTACAGATAACGAGGCTGAAACTCAGACATAAGTAGTTTGTACAAAGTCACACAGTAAGTAGAAAAACTAAATTTGGACTCCGCTCTCTTGGACTTCTGCATATCCTGCAAATCTTTACCCTCAGTTATCATAGGCCAGTGTATAAAAAAAAAATTGGAAGCATAAAAAGCATCCTTTCAAAACATGAAATTTTATATAACATACCACTGTATCAAACAGATAAAGTCAGAGCTTCTGTCGCCGACGCTGCAGAGAGGAGATACGGAGCCTCATTTGGAAGCCCCTGGCCCAGGTCTCATAGGTTCCCTCCTCCACAAAGGCCCTTGCAGGTGAACATGAAGGTATATTGGGAGCTGATTATTCCATGCCCACAATTAGATCTGATCTCAGCAGTCATTTGTACCGTTGGGAAATTTCAGGTGGCTGACCACCCCTTCAAAGGAATACTTTATTTAGACAGGAAAATAGCCTTTGGATATCATCTCTTTAGTTTCATACATAGGCTTTGAAGTAGACATTATAGAGGATGCTGATAAATTGTCAAATACTAGCTGATCCTGGTCCCAGTTTTCCTGGTGATGGCCAGGCCAGGAACCAGGAAGAGATACACATTTGCTGCAAGTCAGTCTGTGGTGTGGTTTATCCAGTAAACATAACAGTGACAGGGTCTTCTTCGGCTCCTCGGAGGCATGTGGTAAGAGAATCAGCGTGACCAGTCACAAGATGAAAGTGGCAGAGCCACTGAGCCACAGGCGAAGACAATTGCCACGATCTGTTGTCTAGCTTACAAAATATAGCCCTTTGCAAGGCGACAAGGTCTAGAGTCTTAATGACATAGCAACCCAGTATTTTGCAGCCGATAAGTGAAGACACATTTCGCATCAGGAAAGCAGCCCAGGGAAGTGAATTTATTACCTCTCACTACAACCAGTCTTATAGGGCAGAGTGTAGACATTTAGGTAATTCATTTCATTTGTCTTGTAGCAATAGGAAAAAGAAAAAAAAAAAGAAAAATGACTGTTGTTTTATGCCTTGGTGACAGTGCAGTGGATTTACAAAACGCAAATTAAAACAGCTCTCTGGAAATTGCTTGGGTGCTTCTCACTTCTTTTAGCAATCGTCAGACTGCGTTTCCCACACCCCTGTCAGATGTACGTGTGCAGGTGGGGCCTCCCTTACCGAGTGGCTGACCCCAAGTGTGGCAGCACTCAGCGCGGAGGGTTGTAACTGCTAACCTGGGGAGCGGGCCTCATGGACGGGATATCACGAGAAGTGCTCCCGCAGGGGATCCAGGAATCAACGGGACACGCCTACTCTGGGGACGGCTCGGTGCTGGAATGAGAGGGAGGTTTGGTGTTCGGAACCCGCGGAGAGGCTTGGAGAACCAGATGGCATTTACCCCACGCAGACGCTGCCAGGCCCCCTGCTGGTGCTTTACACAACCAGCTCTGAGTCTCAGCACAACTCCACGGGGCTGCTTGTACTTTGTGGGGACACTTGGGCTCAGCGATGGTGACTTCTCAAGGGCCCCCTGCTCTGACAAGCATGGGCCGCTGGAACTCCAAGTCTGCCCTTCTTCAGTCGTCACTCCGCGTCCTCAAACCGCCAGGCACCACACCAAGGGCTTAACGTGTAATCCTCAACACGACCCTGTCGGGGAAACTCTTCTTATTCCCGCTCACAGACAAGGAGACTCATTCTCTCAGGCATCGAGCGGTGTCCCCAGGGGCGTCTGCTCACTTCGAGCCTGTATTCTTCAGTCCACCCAGGAGGGTTAACTCGTAACTCTTGCATCTTACAGTTTGTACAGATCAGCTTCTTTGTCTTCGAAGAAGTGGTCGGCTTTTCACACATTGTTTTATGCAGTGAATTTGCACAGCTTGCCTGCCCAATTACGGACGTTTTCACTGAATGCGAATCAGGCCGTGGCATGGCTTTGCCTCGAGTGGGGGTTCTGTGCACCCAGACGCAAAATACACACTGTTGATGCACTGGGTAGTAGAGAGGCAAAGTAGAAAGTCAGGCCCAGACCATCCAGGACTCTGATCTGGAGGACCAGCTCCTGCTTCGGCACCACATGCCTATGACCCAGGAGTCCACACTGGGTCACAGGCTGCACCTCCTTTATATTGTGAGGTTTGTGACTGTGTGTGGTAGGAATGGAGGTGAGCGTTCACTTGTCATCCTGGGGAAACTAACCCAGCCCAGTTCAGGGACCAGCTCTTGCCAAATCTATTCAAGAATTCCAAGATGGCCCTTGGAGACTGTGGGAGGTTTGCCTGTCCCCGCCAGCTATGCAATATGCCGTTTCTCCAGGTATTGTTTTCAGCCCCACCGCATGTTGTTTCCTTTATCTTCTTGAAGCCCTGTGCTACCATAAAGCTACCATCACCATGCCTATTTCACAGATGAGATAACTGAGTCACAGTCAGGCACAGAATCTCAGCTCAAGTCTCTCTCCATCTACAGCCCCTTGTTCTAAACCGCTCCACTCTGCAATGCTGCTTCCCAAGTTCACTCACAGGTTAAGGGCAAGGGGGGATGTGATCCAGTTTGATTTTGGACATAAAGGGGCCCTTCGAGACCATTCTGTTTTCTATTTGTAAAGGCAGTAGTGGTTGCAGTGACCTCTCTGTAGTTTAAATGGCCCTTTGGACTTTTTGGTATTCGTAGAAGTGAACAAAAATACTTTGTGCCAGCTGGCTTTGAACTTCTAGCCGCTGCTCTGGAACCTACCGTGATGTACAAGACACGAAGGCACGGCTGGCTGAGCTTCACCTCCCTTGCCGAGCCTCACGGCCTCCTGTGTGTTTGGGCTTTTATTGATTGGAAACCACTGTGGGGCCTGTTGTTCACAGAAACCCTGGACTTTGATTCAGAGTCAATAGCCTCATTCAAGGCTAAAGACCTCAAGCGGGGTTCCTATATAATGGTCTTGTTATAGGGTTTAAAACGGGGTGACAAAGAGAAGGAGAGATCTAACGTGGGGGAAAACCACTTCTGGAGAAGAAGGCATATATTTCCATAGAAAACTTTATTTATTAAAAGAACCATCATTGCTCCTGTGGCCTTTTCCTGAGCACTTGTTTGCATTGCGGGGTGACCTTGCTCTGCCCTGTTTCATCTCTCACCTGCCTTCTGGGAACTTTATTGGGAAGTCCACACCACTGCCCAGGAAAACTCCCACGGTGACTGAAGCCACACACAGTTGTAAAGCATATCCTTGTGCTGCCATATTATTTAAGAGCAGGGTGACAGCCAGAGCTGACGATACCATAATCACTGTGAGAACACAATGGAAATGTGTTACTTGGTCACATCATGAGTCGGTGCAGCAGGCATTCATTCCTGCTCCAGGTAGTGATTTGGGGCCCCAGCCTCCTTCTGTATTTTTGGCATCACCGTCTTGATCTGGAGGGATGGAAATAGATAGATGATAGATAGATAGATAGATAGATAGACAGATGGACAGAGGTGGAAGGTTGCTCCTGGGTGATCATCAGGGGTCACAGGCCAAGGAGTGGAGTTTAGCATTTCTGCCTATCTTGCCTTGGACAGCACTAATCGCAAGTAGCTGGAAAATGTAGCCCCAATAGGCTCTGTTACGTTTGCAGGAACAGTAAATTCATTGCATTCTGCTGAATAACACATGAGCTGGAGCTGTCTGTGGAGCTTGGAAAGAAATTGTCACTTTAGAGTCAAGTGAAAAAGAAACGTCTCAGAAGGCAGGATTTGAGGTTAGGTTACTCACATGGGCCCTGGTGAATGATACAATGGGTTTTCTGAATGCTTGCTGATTGCAAAATGAGTGTACATCATTAGTATTCCTTAATATAGTTCAATAGTCTTTAATACTTTAATATGGCAGTGTAGTGTTTTTTGGCCCTTCGAGAAAACAAACACCTATCCTGCTCTTGAGCCTGCATTGGATGCTTTATGTTTTCCTATCACAGCATCTGTAACACTTTGTTGCCCTTAGTTTCACTTCAAATTTCCCCAAATAGAATGTAAATTCCTTGAGGTAAGAACCTTGTTTCATCCATCTTCACAGCCCCAGTGCCTCGTAAGGGATGTTGAGTAAATAAATCATTTTTCGAGAGGGTTAGAAATCGGCTGTTTCTCAAATTGAATGGCTTGAAATTAGGTCTCTGTCCCAAGCAGCTCTGGACTCTAGCACTCACACGGCACCTGCCCTTTTACCAAAATGGGGAAGTGACTTGGGCTTCAAGTCTATATCCATGAGAGGCACAGACTCCTACATCCTTAGTGTCAGTAAAGTCCTTAGACGTGCAGACAGAGGAAGGGAATGCTGGTAATGCCTTCTGACAAATGAAGCGATGGACTGCCTGGTGAGGGGGCAATCCTACATACTGGAAGGGTTCAGTAGAAAAGAATCCGCCATCTTCCAGGGAGATATATGATGATTCTCATCAAGGAAGAGGGACTATGTCACGGTCTGTGGTGACTGATGAGCAACAAAGACTATGGGAACCTAGTATTGCTGTTCTATAAACCATAGGGGAAAAGCCCAACACCATTATCCTCACTGTCCCCTCATTGCAGAAAATATATTAAGTTTTGAGATATATAAGTGAAACATGTTGAAAAAGTCTTGACTGATGTTTTCTTGGTCCTTCCAACAACGACAAAATTGATTCCATGACATATTTTTAGAAGATAGCATATGGCACCGTTTGTGCTTACGATGGTGCCTAGCCTATTGCATGGGGTCAAGAAATCTTTCCTTGGTTGGTTGATTCATTCAACATGATTAGGTAAACAAATATTTGTTGAATTAATGATTGAATAAACAAAGGAATCTTCCTTTACTCCGGGCTTAACAGTCTCACTTTTCTCAAGTCTTGTAATTTTGACCTGTTGTTTTCCGCATCCCTAATGGTTCTGGTGACTGCCTTGGACAGCCTGCAGTTTCTTCTTCTCCTTTTTTTAAAAATGTTTATTTATCTTTGAGAGAGAGAGAGAGAGAGAGGGAGAGAAAACACGGGAGGGGCAGAGATTGGGAGCCAGGATCCGAAGACAGAGGCCACCACAGGATGCGGGGCTCGAACTCACGGAACCGTGAGATCATGACCTGAGCTGAAGTCGGACGCTTAACCGACGGAGCCACCCAGGCGCCCCTGGACAACCTTCAGTTTCTTAATGTCCCTGGAGATACGACTCCCCCAGCTACACACCGTACCCATCTTTAATTGAGGGCCCCGCCGGGATCAGGCCTTGCCATTGCATGGGCTGAAACTGACAAAAAGCCTCTGGCTGTTCTGGGAGGCCCAGTGTCAGAGATGTCATAACTTAAGTTGTTTTTCAAATGCGTCAAATGCTGTGAAAAACTCGGGGTAGGAGTCTGCATATGTTATGTTTTGGTTGCTTTATAACCCCTTTGGCCAAAGTAGATGTTATATTTAGTCCCGGGCATGGCCTCTGGACTCTGAGCCTGTGCCGAACACCAGGCTAGAAAGCTGTGAGCCAGGAAGCGAGCCAGCTAATTTGACGCACATTACATCAGACGTTTCCTGAGGTGGAAAGGAAGGCCTCCTTGCTAGAAAGCAGGGAGGATTTTGGCTCTTAGAGATTGGATTCAGTAACTTTAACTCCTTGGCTAAGGGCCAACCCACTAGCAAGCAGCTATCATATGGTCTGCAAAAAATTCAGATCCAAAGTCTCCAGATCCTGCTTTATATGTTAATACCACACCTTCCTTGAGAGATGGAGTGCCTTTGGGGGAGTGGGAGTGGGGGGGGGGGCAGGGACAGCTTTTATAACAAAAGACATTAGAAAATCTGATAAAAGATTTTATAAAAGATTAAAATAATCTTACTAGCTTCTCTCATTTTAAATTTGGAGGGGTAACCTTGACTTTGTACTGGAAAATTTATAAGACTTGAATCAAAATGCTGTCCTCAAAAAATGTTGTAATTCGTCACTTTTCTTTTTCTTTTTCAAGTTACATAAAAGCGTGTGTGGTGGTGGATATGTTGGTATTAGATATTAAATTTATAAATTAGGCCTTCATGGTAGTTTCTCAATTAACTTCAGAAACTGACTTCTGCAGTGAGGAAATCTGATCTCAATAGCACTCCAAGTTAAATATTTTGTGATGATAAAGTCTTCCTCTCTCTCTGTACCACGTAGGCTAGTATGAATTGCATGTGCTAAGCGCCTCTATGTTTAGAAGGTTGTAGCACGACTCAGATGATTACAAAACAAAACACCTTATTAATAATACAGAGGCCCTGGCAGCCTCCGCTCTGAATGCTCACAGTGAGTCCTGGAGTGAAAATGCAGCTGCTTAAAATGGTTTTAGGGTACCTGAAGGGACGAGATACAGAGCATCTTTGGGTGAATTATCATGCTGATACTCTTTATACCTGAAAAATAGAGAGCTCTGAGGAGGTCACTGCTACAGTTGGTGAACTGAGATTCAGGAGAGGCAAGTTCCAAAGGCATCTGTTGGGATTAAAATCCAAGACTTCTCGGGCGCCGGGTGGCTCTGTTGGTTAAGCACCCGACTCTTGACTTCAGCTCAGGTCACGATCTCATGGTTCGCGAGTCAGTGCACAGACTGCTTGGGGTTCTCTCGCTCTCTCTCTGCCCCTCTTGAGCTGTCTTGCATCTCTCAAAATCCAAGCCTTCTGATGGATGGATGCTTTCCCCACTCTAAATTCTATAGTTTCAGGAGCACCAGCATACCAATGGACAAAGTGACTGCTGGGGAGACCCCTGAGGGAGCCATCTGGAAAAGTGCTTTCGTGTGCCCTTTCTGTGGTCTAAACTCTTGAGTCTCCAGTCTAAACTCTGGATACTTCATTTTCTCTTTTGGGAAAGTTGATCTGGTACTATTTGATCCCTACACTGAAGGGGTGCTCAAGAAAAACATGAAATATTTATGAAGTGCTTTAAGTTTCAGGGGAAGTAATATTCCAGCCTACGAAAACGAAATGGATTCCGGCTTACCCATGCACCTTATCGGCTCATCCAAGTTTGCGCACGTCACTCCTGACCTGTCCTTGTGTGAAAATCTAAGGATGTCACACATACACTCGCCACCTCTCTTTAGCCCTGTGTGTTCCCGCGAATGGAGTGGGTGATACATTATTAACATGTCCAAGAAGGGAAATGAAGAGGTAGGGGTGAGAAGAGGAGGTGGCAGCAGGGAGGCGAGAAGGAGAGGAAAGGAGGTAAGAACTGACAATGCCTGAGGAGCCCAAGCTGTTAACCTGCAGGGTGTGGGCATCTTCTGCTGTTCCCCCTGCAAGGTGAACCTGACACTCGCTGGCCAGGTCTTGCACAGAACTGTGCCAAGGTCCGCGGTGGCCAGGGCTCCTCGGTGACGAGAGACAGTAGGGTGTGGAGCTGTTCACTTGGCATCCTTCACCACCACTAAGGTCACCGATAAAATATTAAGCTGATCCTGGGTACATGGCTTCATGAAGATGATTGGGAATGAAGGGAAGCCAGGGCGAGGGGCAGCCATCAGATCAGATGCACAGAGGAGAGCACGCGCACGCGCACGGGGAGGCAGGACAGCCACGTTGCCACAGTGAAGCAGTCAGCTTGTGTTTACTTTCCACTCAGAATGTTTTCCTTTGTATATCCGTACCATCACCTCTTGTTTTTTAAGGAAGTGACACAAAATAACAGGCTTCACAATGCCGTCAAATGTCACAATACACAGTCATGTACTGTAATTGTACAAAATCGGAAGAATAAAATGTTACTAGTTAACACTGGTTAAAATCAAACGGACAACCAAAAATGAAACCAAACGAAAAGAAATCAAACGCTGGAATCCATAGAAACGCCTGACAATATTACCCAAAAACGCCGCCAAATAATTGTCCTAGCATGCTGCAGCTCATTGCCATAACTTCATAAGTTCCCAGCTCTTTGGGGGAAAGAAAGTGCGTTTTCACAGCCTACAGTTCTCAAAGAAACAGCTTTCACATGTATGCAGGTCAACAGATAAAGGAATGCAAACTCCAGGCACCAGGGTTGCTCAGACAGCAGTGGAGTCTAAAGAGTCCTTCTTAAAACCATTCTGAACCAGATCTGATTTGTTGAAAAAGAATCTGGAGGGTGACATTAGTTCAAGAGGGCCAAGGAAAAAACACTTAGCTGTTAATAAGGAAGAAAACCATCAAGAACTAAAACAATTAAGACTTAAATATTTTTCCTACTCTACTTTGAAGCTGAATTACAGCTCTTCATATTTGGAAAAGATATGCAGTTGATCCGTGGGTACAACCCCTCTCTCTTCCCCCCTGCACCCTCCCCCCGTCCTGATCCAGCATCTGAATGTCGGAGTACAGATTTTGCCAGTTCAATTTCCGTGAAGCAGAATTACCGTTTCCTCATGTGTGGTGGCCATGCCGCTTTTTAACAATGAGGTATAATTTGATACTAACAATGCCTGTTCCCTCTTGGGCTACGGGCTTGATCGGTCATGTGGGTAGAAAACAATTCAACTTCCTGATAAAATCACACATACAAAAATTATTGCACTTAGAAACAACAACAACAAAAACTCAGCCCAACCAGCCAAAGGCCAAGAAAACTCTTCTTCGGAAGTGCTGTGCTTCCTGCCCTTTGCAGAGCGTCTGGACCTTTCTGGTGTTCGGTTGAATGTGGTCCGTTATTCAATGTCCAGAAGTAAAAGAGTCCAAAAGACACTGGAGGCTCTTTAAGGCTAAGTCTTCCCGGTGCTTCAATGAGATAAATTATCTCCTTGGCCACATACTACAAAGCAGGGGCTCTTCTTAGCAAAATGGCTAGCAGCGCCCCTAAAAAACTCTGGAAGCAAGGGAGGATGGGTGCACACCATGTCCTGTCCTGTGGTGGGGGGGGGGGTGGGTGGGGAGGGAGAGGGAGAGAGAGAGAGAGAGAGAGATTGAAAGAGAGAGTAAGCGGTCTGGGAGGGTCAAGCCACACACGGACAGCTCTGTGACATAGGTTTATCTGTACATCTTTCTCTGTGTAAGCCTTTCCTGTGGATCTAAATATCTTCCCTTTTTCCGCAGATTTGTCTCTGTCTTAGTCTTTATCCTTCCTGCCTCTCCGGGCTTTCTGTCTTTTGATGGCTATGAAGGTAGAATGCTAATCTTACCTTGCTACCCACTGGTCCATACGCTATTTATCCTTCCATTTTCCTGCCACAATGCACAGCTACCTTCTCCACACCCTGTGAATGGTCCCCCCACCCCCACCTCGGTGTAGTCAGATACATTTCACACTCCGTTTACTGACTTGAATTGGCATATTGTTACTTCAGCTAAGATTACTTACACCTACCAAATCTGATCTCCTGGTCGAATTTGAGCACAAGGCACCAACTATGTTACTAATGTTTTCAGGAAGCTCTCAGGAAAATGTTCACATCATGGATGAGATCAAGGCATTCTTAAACTCCACTATTCTGAGAATATTGCCAATACTGTTTTTCTTCTCTGGGATGTGTGCTCCAGCTCACGTCTTTTTTGTAACTAACCCCTCATATGACCCTTGTAATCAATAAAACATTTGCACAAAATATCTAGATAGAGTTGGGTGAGAGTATCCTGACATTTCGTGCATGGATCCAATATCAGAAAAATTTAAGGTTCAGGTGGAGACAACGAAGGTCATGTCACAAGGAGTTGCTGAAGCCCCTAATGTCACACTTACCAACCCGGGTACATGGAAGCTCTAAGATCTGCAATGGTATTAATCTCGCCCTGTGACCCCACTTGTGGGGGCAGAATCCATACAACTGGTGACTGCTGCCTTTTGTTGTTCTAAGACAGAGTGCCCGTGATGGCCTTTTCTCTACTTACTGCTCCGGGTTCTGAACTAGGACTTGCTAACATTCTCGTAGATGACGTCACTGATGCAGAACTGTTGTTTCTTCTTCGTCCACATCAGCTGCACACACTGATGGATAAAAATGTACTGCTCCTGGTGCATAGGACAAAAATGTGTTTCAGAACAAGATATTTTTGTGCAAACATGTGCCAAGACAGACTATTTTAATCCTATGGCAGGATTAAATACCATGATGTCAAAAAACAATTTCCATTATTTCTGAAATAATTTTATCACTAGGAAATCCAAGAGAATCCACTGTAAAAATATTCTGATTAATAATAGAGTTTACGTAATCACCGCTTAATGTTGAAGAAAATGTCCAATCGATAAATCATGGGCCTCTTTTGAAAAAAAAAAATAGCGTATCACTTCATAATATACACCAAAATAAAATCCAGGAAGTTTACTAAATTAAGCCATAAAAATATAGGGGGGGGAATATAGGTTAATTTTTCTCTGATTCCTTTTAGGAAGGACTTTCTAAACTTCAAAACGATGTAACAAATTACAAATGAAACTTTGAAAGCACTGTATATGAAACAAAGTGAAAAGAATAAAATAAAGGTCAAACCAGAAACTGGGAGAGAAAATTATTTTCTAGAATTATGACGAAAAGTCGACACCTTTACTTTTCTTTAAAATTCCTCCAATCAGTAACACACACACTTAAACTGACAAAATATATCGACAATTAGACCAAATATTCCTAGAAAGCAGGGACTGTATCTTTTTATTCCTAATGTCTAGCACTCAGCTTGTGCTTAGTAAATATTTTCTGAAGTAAACCGAGGAAATATTAAACCATAAGCAAAAAATGGCGACGTAATAAAAAAATGTAAATTCAAACAATTGGTTTTCATCCATGATGTGAGCAAAACCGAAGGGGAAAAGTCACATTCAATGATAACTTGAGCTTGTTGAAGCCGTCGTTTTCATCTGTGGTTGGCAGAAGTATTATTAATAAAGTGCTAATAAGTGACACTCTGGACGCAGATAGTAAACAAGTGGGAAAAGACCCCAATTAATGTTCTATTAAAAGGAGAATGGTTTAAATAAGTTACAGCAGATCTATACTGAAACACTATTCAGTCTTTAAAATGAGATTTATAGAATTTTGGACAATTTGGGATGATAGATACACAGAGCAAAATGTTAGGTGGAAAATTAGAATGTAAAATTAGCACATGTATATGTAGCATCGAAGCACAACTGGATGAAAGTTATACTTGACTGAAGATGGAGATGAAATGCATCAGCATATGGAGAGTAGCTGTCTTAGTGCCATGAAATCAAAGAAACTTCATGATCTTTCTACTTTGTCTTCATTGCCTAGAGCGTCTCTGTAAGTAATACCATTAGAAATAACCTTGAAATAAAAACCAGTCATGGTATTCGCAGGATTTAAGGAGTCTTTTGTACAACTTTATAAAAGATAGGTTAATGCTTCAAACCTCACTGAGTTGATACCTAAGCCCAATCTGTATTTTTCAACAAGCTTTGGAAAAAATACATTCCCTTATTTTTAAAATTTTTTTATTATTTTTTTTTAATTTTTTTTTTTAACATTTATTTATTTTTGAGACAGAGAGAGACACAGCATGAACGGGGGAGGGGCAGAGAGAGAGGGAGACACAGAATCGGAAGCAGGCTCCAGGCTCCGAGCCATCAGCCCAGAGCCTGACGCAGGGCTCGAACTCATGGACCGTGAGATCGTGACCTGAGTCGAAGTCGGACGCTTAACCGACTGAGCCACCCAGGCGCCCCTAAAATTTTTTTATTATTTTTGAGAGAGAGAGAGAGAGAGAGAGCCCAAACAGGGGAGGGGCAGAGAGAGAGGGAGACACAGAATCCAAAGTAAGCTCCAGGCTCTGAGCTGTCAGCACAGAGCCTGACGCAGGGCTCGAACTCATGAACCTGAGCTGAAGTCGGACACTTAGCCGACTGAGCCACCCAGGCGCCCCATATATTCCCTTATTTTGTGATAATATCAATAACTGGCTACCTCTTCTCATTATCACACACCACTCCGTTGTTTCTGGTGTTGTGTCAGGCACTGGGCACTGGCTCTTCAGTGCGTAACTGTTCAGTGGCCAAACTTTGGTGTCAAAAAATTAAAAAAAAAAAAAGTAGACAGACAACAGGCAAAGTAAATAAAAGACTATTTACAGACACATCCTTGAGGGCCCCTGAGAAGTCTAAGCTGCCGATCAGGAGAATGGCTGCTCAAAGCAAAGCCGTCACTGACCTCCAGGGAAAGCCTATTAGAAGAAAATCAAACAAAACGTTTGATAAAAATAGAAGAGAGCCCAGGAGAGGTGAATGCCATCCATACAGAGCCCTTTACAGTTTCACCGTGCTTGTCTAGGTGATATTTCCATGATGTGTGCTGTACGATTCACAAATGCATCATTCACATTTTACAGATGACGGAGGGCCTGTGAGAGGTGAAGGGGGTTGTACAGAGGCCATGCTGTGACCCAGGCCCTCACGGGGTCTCACCCCACCACCCCTACTCTCTAACTGCCCTTCCTGCTCTTGTGGAGAGGCCCAGACCACGTGCCCGGTCAGTTGAGAAAAGGCAAGAGGGCATGTCAACGCTGCAGACCATGCAGCATGTTGCCGGGACGTGAAATGTGCATCTCAGGACACAGCTGTTTTAATTGGTAACTTCTGCAATTGCTCGAGTGGGGCGGGGTGGTGGAATGGAGATGGCGGGTAGTCTAGAGGAGGCAGGGAAATTAGAAACCAGCCACGGGAGGAAACCCAGTACACAGCACACAGGTGGTTTATAGAGAGAATCCGAAATGGCCTCTTGAAAATCATTACTGTCAACGGGGTACTGTGGGATGATAAAGCTGAAGAAAATAATTGTTTGACTCCGCTCCTTACGTGTTAACATCAGTCAAGTAGAAGACAGAAGGTCTGGGGGGTATGAACGGGCTCAAGAAGGATGTTAGGAAAACCCTAACATTCAAAATACAGGCTGAACCATGATGAGCATAGAAGCCATGAAAAATAAAGGTAAATGGACAAGATGTTTCAGACGTAACTAACAAAACGGAGATAAATAAGTAACTCCAACTAGAAAGCATCCATTGCAGAATCCTGAGGGAACTTAAGAAGCTGGAACAGTTGGAAAAAATCAGTAACCTGTGGTGACCTCCGCCTCTTTTACTGACTGAGTTTTCCCACAAGAGTTCAGGGAAGGGATGCTGTACTTTAAAAAGACCGTTTCCCTGGAGATGTCAACCTAAAATGCTGCCCCAAACAAAGAAGCCAAACAACCAAAATGCGGGGCCAGAGCGTTAGGGAGAAAAACAAAATACTTCCTCAGCTCTGCAGAGAGGCACATGGAGGCTGCTCTAGCTTTGTGCGATTACCACATGCGAGGAAAGATAATGGCGCTGAGAACTGGATGGAGGGTCGGCCATGTGAAGGTAGTTTTTAAAAGGGGATTAAGATTCTGTAATTGGGAAAGCCATAGGCAAACAGGCTATAATCAAAGTCTATAAAGTTATAAGAGGCATAAATTAAGTCAATGGGGCAGACAATTCATCACATCCAAAATACTTAAAATAAGGAGTGGCCCTTTGAAGGCTGGGGATTACTATACATAATGGGGACATTTTAAACCACATATGAGGATGTAAATTTATAGAAGTGGAAACCAAAAATATGGACCGATTCATAAAGCACTGTTTAATCACTAGGTAGTGGGCTTCTCTGGGGAACCAGCACATTTCAAGCTTACGATAAGGAGGTAATATTAGTTCACGTCCCCACCACTGTAAATTAGAAGGCAGCAGAGTTGGGATGTGAGTGGGTTCAAGGAAGTGAGGAAGCAAACACATCATCAATGAGGCACCTGCGTGTGAATGGGTCACTCTTTCCAAAGTGGTATGATTTTGCTATAGCGCTGAAATAAATACCATCCATCGGCTGTGTCCAGCCTTGGAAAGGTGGGAGTGGGGAGGCAGGAGAGCAAACAGAGGCAGAGGAGAAAAACCCGGGCACTAACAGCAGCCATGGCTGCACGCTTTTTGAGTTAGACTGACATCTAGTGGTGCATCGTAGAAAAAGCAGGAAAAAGACTAAGGCAGCATTTAGTCTGGAAATGGAATACGAGGTCAGGCCTGGTTGTGTTGTACTCTACAAGCATTCCTCTTGCACACCCCTTGGGGGAAAAAAGGGATTATTGTAAGCTGGAAGCTAAGAAGTCGTGACTATGGTTTGGTGATTAGGATCAGGAACAAGCTATTGTGCGTAGGCTTCGGGGCGCCTCCAGGTGCACACCTGTTGCTGTTTGGAGGCAGTGTGTGTTGTATGGTGGCAGCGGCCCGGGGCTGCCACTCCAGCCAGGGTGCATTCTGAGGCTTGCAGGGAGGAGAAGGCTTGGCTGAAGAGGAGGAAGAGGGAGCATATAACACCACTGGATATTTCTGGGGGATGTTCCCTTGTTGTTACAATGATAAATCCATTCATTTAGACCAAGGGAGCTGGCTGCACTGCTAGGTTGGGAGCTGGAAAGCCTTAAAATCATAAGGGGGACAGGAAGCATATATCAACCCTTGATCATCATCAAAAGTGCATTGGGACAGAGGGTTATGGAGGACAAACTAATGCCAAACTAACTGAACCAAATCTAGCATTTCAAGTATGAATTAAATCACGTCAGTTCCACAGTCCCCACTCGGTGGCATTTACCCAGATTGGCTGTCACCTTCACTGAACTCTCAGTCTGTTCAAAGAGGCTTTATTCCATTATAGATATCATAGATACATCCACGTGCTCTGGATTATGAAGGGCATATGATGCCAACAACAGTGCCAGCTCTATGCACTGAAGAGATTGCTAGAAGCTAGTATCTTTTTTTTTTAATACACCTGAAGCAGTTTGAACATGCACAATAAAAACCTGGGACTAGTGGATGCAGAAAAAAAAAGGGACACAACAGTTTTGAAACATGAGATTGAATAATGAGAAGTTTCTCATTCCAGGGCAAATTTGAAAATGCGTATTGATTCTGCTCCTACCTCCGTCTGCACCATAGACATCCGGTATGATCGCATTTCGGACACCAGCCCTAAGATGTCGACAAACTCGTGATCCCGAATGTGCTGCAAGAGCCTGTCCAGGGCAATGAATGTTCCTGTCCGTCCCACTCCAGCACTGCAAAAGAGTGTTCAGACAACATATTCCTCAGACATATTCCTCTGCACTGTTGCGAACAAACTGGCAATTTAAAACCCCCCAAACTACAGGTGGCACCACTGAGAAAAGGGAAGAACTCCTGAGAGTATTTTCCTAACGGATTTTGAAGTGTGCAGTTGTGGTCCGGGGTGTCGTTCGATGGCACATTTCTGACTATCCCTGCCACCTTGCTTAAGGAGATGTGGGTCTGCACTGCCTCACACACACCCCCTCTCCCGCAGGGCCCTCTGCTTCCGGAGGAAAGTGATGATTCCATGTAGAGCCTGTTGGAGAGCTGATACACATAAACAGTTGCAGCGTTCTGCGTAACCTCAGAGTTAGGCACACACACCCTGCTGGAAAGTCGGCTTGAGATGCCACACGCCAGCTCTAGCTCTGGGGCCATAGCAACTTGTGTGCCGTCAGGCCTAAGTTGAGTTCACCATCCCAGACCTTCCTTACAGCACACCGGCCATTTTGGTGGGTCCTGGGCCTGCTTCAGTCTCCCAGCGATCTTTTAGATAGTTGCCTCCAAATCACATTTGATATTTGGACTCAGTCTCTTCCAGTCCCCAAATCCCAGGGCTCAGAGAGCGGAACAAAGTGGAGCGAGTGACTGACACTGACCGCCGCCCACCGGCGGTCAGGAGAGCCCCCAGCTCTACATTCAAGTCAGCTCTTCTCTCCCAACCACTGAGAGGCTGCGGATTGTGAATTATGGTAAAATGAGAAAAGAGAAAGTCTCTGCTGGGAGAGAAATCCAACACTAGAAGCCTCGAGTTCAGAGATTGCTTTTCTACAAGACAACTCTTCTCTCCTAAGACTTACTGTCTAAGAGAAAACGTTCTGCCTCTGGGTGAGCACCCATAAAGTCACATTCAGAGCTGTGGCTGCTTCCTGCTTGGAAAGGAACCACGAGTTTGACCGTGTGGTTGAGCACCTTTATTATCTGCTCATGGGAAGAATGGTGTTGAAACTAGATAATGTGGTCTGGTGACGCCTGTGAACATGTGAGATGAACTCACGCAAGAATATCCTCCCTGATCCCAAACTGGGTAGCTTACAAAGTGTTTTTCTTTCTGGACAGACACAGACACATACTTCTCTTTCTCTGTCCCCACCCCTCCCCCCCACCTCTCTCTCTCTCTCTCTCTCTCTCACACACACACACACACACACACACACACACACACACACTCCCCTAGCCATTCTGGTTCACAAAGGCCAAGGTGTTAGACCCAGGATTATAGACTTATTTACTTAGGTTGACATGGCTACCAGTGCCTCCTCTAACATCCCCATTCCATTTCTATCTGTGGCATACAGTGGGAACATATTTATATCCCATGCTCTTTGGGGGTTGCATAAAAATTTTGCAACGAAATCATGTCAGACTGATGGGTTTTGATGGAGATTTGGTTCACCTGGTGAGAAAGAAAGCTTAAATTCAAAGATAATGTTTCTCCTAAGGAATTAGTGTGGCCCTTGTTTTTGGATAATGTGCTAGATCATACAACCCCTTTCATTTGAGCTGTCTAGAAATTCAGAGACAATCTCTAAGAGCAATCATAGCAAATGTCTATCTGAATGAGCTGAATACTTTCATTTCTCCTTTCCCTCATCTTGTTTTTATGTCTATTAATATTATTCTGGGCTGTGATCGGCTATTTTTAATCTGCCCTTGCAGTTGGCCATGTTACAAACCACTCGGGATCTCTCATAGGCTGGGGGTAATTTCACACAGTACCTAAAGGCACGACCTTTAGAGACCGTGCACCTGGAGTTGAGTCCTAACCCCTCCACGTTCTGGCTGCACGAATTTGAGCGAGTCCCTTAACCTCCCCACTTCTTTCTTTCAGCTGAGAATGAGAATAAAAATATCTATCTCATAGGCTATAGGAGATAGGAAAAGCCACGTTATAAGCAAATTGTGTACCTAGTAAGGTATCAGTGAGTTGTAAATGTTATAGATTCATAATTCATTTAATCGTTAATTCACTGTGCTCAGGGATTTATGGACTGGTGGGTGATTCCCTTTATAAAGCAAAGCCTGTGGTGCTGCGACAGAAAATGCGGCTGATGAGTTTACCTGCAGTGCACGATCGTGGGGCCTTTGCTCTTGGTAGCTTGTTGTCGAACCACGTGTACAAACTGAAGGATACTTTCTGCAGCATTTGCTGTGGGCACACCGTGATCAGGCCACGCCGTGTAGTTGAAATGCATCACATCCTGCATCTCGTCAGCCTTTAGGAGAAAAAGCCAAAGCAAGCATTAATCTCTCAGTCCACTAGCCAGCTGGCCTGGGCCGCCACTGCAGCTCACAAGTTAATACCATTAAGAAGTGAAAGCCATGTTCCACTCCTGGTCAGCACGCTTCCCTTTCCAGCTCTGAGGATCGTGTCTGGCACAAAGCAGGCCCTGGGGGAAAAATACTCATTGTTTAAAACTTCAAATAGTAGGATAAATCGGCGAATCCAGGCCTGTGCGGAGATGAGAGCATAAGCAGATCAGGGTGTGTATTCTGGCTCGGCCGTTTAGCAATGGCATCAGCTTTGGCCCAAAAATACCGTGGGAGGTGCTATTGGTGACCCTCCCCCATAGGGTCCCCTTTGCCAGGCTGACTGCCCCTTTTCCAGCTGCTGCTAACAGCATATGGCTCTGTCCTCCTCATGGTTGTCCCTCCACGAAGGGAAATGCCTTGCTGGAGTGCGCCTGAGAGGATGTGTTCTCCTACTGAGGGCAGTCCACAGCTACGGAGTGACCGATATTGGGGTATAAAATGCCGGCCCCCTTACGTCGGAGTGGCACATGTAACTGTAAGGTGCCGTTCATGCCCCAACACTCCCCATGGTATGCAGCTGAGGCTAGAATTCAGCTGAACCCACAGCTGTGCCTGGCTCCTTCCCTGCCCTGTCCTCTCCTGCTTCCCTTGCTCCCTTACAGTTTTACCCAAGATCATACTTGCCATAACTCACCAATAGGACAATCCCGGTCTTGGGTTCTGACCCAAGACAAAATGGCTGAACAGCAGGTTTCTCATACCTAAGATGCGTCTTTTTAGATGTTAGAGTACAATACGACCTATCGCAGGGGTTGTTGGGAAGATTAAGTGTGCTCATGTCTGTGAAGGATGGACCGGTCAGATATTAAGCATCACCACTACTCCATAGTTTCCACCAGCTCAGGGCATTTATATGGTTGGCTTCCTTCCAGCTCAGGGCATTTATATGGTTGGCTCTGGGAATCCCAGTGAGTGGGTATGTTTTGTACATGTATCTTATTCATATTAACCCATACATCAAATATATTGTTGTCCCCTCTGAACTGAGTAATTATCAGGATAATTCAAGATTCACTCTTTTTAGTCTCTACTAATTTGTAAGCATAAAGATTTATTCTGTTCTTGTTATCAACAGTCAGGAATATTCCAAACCCAGGCCCCAACAAAGATCTAATTCACTCCCCTTCCCTCAAACTTGGCAAGAGCCTAAAATCCCCTCAGTGAATGGAATACTGTATCATAATTTGGAAGAATTTGGCCTGGTTATGAGTTTGAAACTAAAGTTAGGTTCAGGCATTAAAGAGGAATGAATTCCAAAGAGTCAGTGGTTTTGGGTGGAGTAGAATTTGTATAAATATAAGTAAATGCATAAATAAAGCATGTAAATAAACACATAATAAGATCTGTATAAACATAAGTAAATCAGCACTCAATTAGACCCACTGTCCCCAGACACTTAAGGCTAAACATCCCAAGCCACATGCAGTACCTCCCTCACCACCTTCAAGGGCTCTTTCTTAGACACATAGAGCATGAAGTTTGCAAAAATGTTGCCCCTCTCACTGCTGTTTTCAGGAAGTATGGCAATAAAGTAACCCAAGCATAATAAATTGTGCATAATGACTCCATTACTCAACACCATGAGGACCGAAGGACGCTCAATCAATCACTAGACAACTTCGGTTGCCCAGAAAAGCTCACAAAAAATGTTAGCTCTCTTCAAAGGCTGATTATAGGCTTAGTTCAAAGGCTTGTGCATTGTAGGCATATATGTGTGTGTATATATATGTATATGCATATATATAATTGATCTGAAAATGTCTCCAGCTAAAATGAGCAAAGTGGTTCCAAAATAGGCAATGCTTATATTGTCGTTAGTCTCTCTACAGCTGTAAGACAGAGGTATTGGGGTGATCCCTGGTCAAGCTGGATAGCAAGGCACACATCAATGGGGACAAAGTTTTGCTGGTTTTAGTTTCCAGTTATTACTCAGTTCATGCCAAGTTTTTAAGCACTGGACAGTGAAAAACTGTGTGCTATGGTCATTTTCCTCCTTTCTTTGTTGAAGGAGAAAAACTTATCTTAGCCGTTCCAAAATCTCTCTTACCCCGATTTCCTCACTCATATACTTTTATCTGGTTGTACTCTGAAAGTTTCCACATATCAATATAGAGGGAATGAAGAAGAGTGTAAACAAAAATGGAAACAAATAGAAAAACATATTCATTGGCAAGGCACAATGTTCTTTTAGATTCTGCATTTATGGCCAAAAGGGGGCACTCTAGGACCAAATGCTCGTGACTGTGTCTACCATATAAACAATCTTACCGGAAAGCACTATTACTCAATATTTTATTCTTATGTTTCAAGCCCTTCACATGATTGTCACTGAAAGGTCATAATTTAAGATCAAGGACAAGAAGGGGCCCCTGGGTGGCTCAGTCGGTTGTGTCCGACTTCAGCACAGGTCATGATCTCGCTTTTCATGAGTTTGAGCCCCGCGGCAGGCTCTGTGCTGACAGCTCAGAGCCTGGAGCCTGCTTCGGATTCTGTGTCTCCCTCTCTCTCTGCCCCTCCCCTGCTCACTCTGTCTCTCTGTGTTTCTCAAACTAATAATAATAATAATAATAATAAACATTAAAAAAAATAAAAAAAAAAAAGACCAAGGACAAGAAGCATAGTATTGATCATACAGTGATCTCTGTGACTCTTCCCTGCCAAGGAAACAGGTATGGGAACAGGTGTTGTCTTGTGCTCTGCAGTTTCTTGTCTCCTGAATCCAAACCTAGGGAAATATTTGTTCTACATTTTTCCAGCAGTTTACACTGGCTTCCCAGCTAAAATAACCAAAAAAGAAAGCAGGATTCAAATGGCATTCAGATGGTCAAGTATTTTCTCTGATGGAAGGTCTTTTCAAGTGCTTTATTATTTTTGAAATCCTTCATTCATTCACTGATTTATTCATTCCACAAAGATTTTTATAAGTGGCTAAGGGTTGGGATTATAAAGCTTATTAAAACGGGGTACTTGCTTCCCAAGCTCACAGCATACTGGGTGAGGCGGACACGAAGGGAGAGAACTGCAGTCATCTCTGATGTCTTGCGATAGAGCAGTAGGTGAGACAGAGCAGAGGGGGAAAGGAATAAAGTTGTCTAGAGACTACAGAAAGCTTAACAAAGGAGGTGACGTTTGAGCTGAAACTCTGGGTGGAATGTGTTTAGGGAGGAGATGGCCATTTCAAAGAAAAGGAACAGCATGAAGCTGTCTGCTAGGGATTTGCCCAAATTCTCATTGTGACAAAAGTCATTGTTAACTACCAGTGGTTAAGAAGTGATTTAACTTGCAAATATAGTAAGTGGCTAGTTCATGAGTACTTATGCTGCACTGACAGGGACAATATTTGTTTCTATTGTGCATATTAAGGGTCACCAAACATTTTCTGTCGAGGGCAGAGAGTAAATATTTTAGTTTTAAGGGTCATTTGTCTCTGTTCCAACGATTCAAGCTTGATGCAGCACAAAAATAACTCATGGGCAATATGTAAGCAAACGTGTGGCCATGTTTCAATGAAATGTTATTTGTGGACACTGACGTTTCTATTTCATATAATTTCCATATTTGGTGTGAAGAATTATTTTTCTTTTGATTTTTTTTCACACATTTAAAAATTTAAAACTCATTCTTGGCTCATAGGTTTTACAAAACAAGCAGTGGTCAATTTGTCCATAGCCCAGTCTTGAACCCCTGACGTATACAGTTAGGAAGTGTTGTTTCTAGGCAGAGAACATTGTGATGAGGACTTTCCTATTGAATGGTGTCCTCAACAGAGAGCATGTTTAAGTGAGTACTAGAAAAATTCCCTCCTATTTTCTGGGACTACTGTGTGTGAAGAAGGGTGATTGGTTGACAGGGGCACACAGCCTGGCGCACAAACGTTGGGCATGAGCTCGAAGCCTAATCTTCAGAGAAGTAGCAGACCCAGGACAAATAGACTTTCCTTTTTCTTTTTTAAATTTTATTTGAGGGAGACAGAGAGAGAGAGTGGGAGCAGGGGAGAGGGGCAGAAGGAGAGAGAGAATCCCAAGCAGGCTCCGTGCTGTCAGTGCAGAGTCAGACATGGGGCTCGATCCCACGACCCTGGGATCAATACCTAAGCAGAAATCAAGAGTCGGACACTCAACCGACTGAGCCACCCAGGTGCCTCTAGACTTTTCTAACATGGTAATATTCAGAAATCAATAGCATTTGAAAAGAGATATGGAACCATGATTAAAAAGAAATAGCTTTGAAATAATAAAAAGCCAAACCATAACAAAAAATAAGGAAAAAAGCCAAAGAAAACCAAACCCAAACTACCATATCATGGTTTAGGTGTTAGTTTAAAATTTAAGTGTGCCTTATATATCCTAAGCATACCCATCCACAATTAGTATAAGTAATGAGAACCTGTCAATTGTAACTGGTGAGCAGTGGTGCCCTGTGTCTCCTATTGCCCTGGGCTGATCTGAGATGGAAAGGTGCAGACTTTTTATTCCATCTCCTCGGGGTCTCCAGGCCTACCATTTCATCCACACAGCACTGCTGATGAAACTGGAAATAAATACACTAAACGCGGGATTTATCTCTTGAAGAAAGCAGTGCTGCAAAGCTGGAAGAGCTCATAGTCTTACATGACGGGGGGTTGGTCTCTGACACGTCAGTGTCCCTCAGCGTGGGGACAGCCACCTGACTTACATAGTTGATCCGGAAGTGTCTGCAGGCCCAGTCTTCCCGTTCTTCCTCTGACATCATCTCCACGGTGATGTCCCCATAAGCTATGGGTTCTTCCGTGAACGGCCAGTAATGGTCACATTTCACCTGAGGTGACAATAGCACACAATCTTTTATTTATTTATTTATTTATTTGTAATGTTTATTTATTTTTAAGAGGGAGAGAGACAGAGCTTGAGCAGGGGAGGAGCAGAGAGAGAGGGAGACACAGAATCTGAAGCAGGTTCAAGGCTCTGAGCTGTCAGCGCACAGCCCGACACGGGGCTCGAACAGTCTTTGCAACCTTGAGATCATCACCTGAGCTGACTGTTGGATGCTTCACCAACTGAGCCACCCTGGCACCCCACACACAACCTTTTAAAACAAACAGGCTAGGAAAGAAATAGTCCGTGCTCACTTAGAGAAAACAAAATTACAGTAAAACCTTGGACTGCAGGTAACTTGTTCTGTGAGTGTTCTGCAGGAGGAACAAACACTTCTAATAAATTTTAACTTGATAAATGAGCAATGTCTTGCAATATGAGTAGTATGTGATGCTGGATGTCACATGATCACAACTGAGCCAATGGTTCTTTCTCTCTCTCTCTCTCTCTCTCTCTCGCTCGGGATTGTGGGCATGGTCTCCCATGCTCAGATGCTCAGTCTCAGGCCGCGGTGTTTGGCAGAAATCAGTGATTTTTCAGAATGTTGGAAGGTGCCCACACTGGCCCTAGTGTATTTTTTGTCACTTCAAAGCACTTATGGACAGTCCTTTGCTTTTCTATACAAGAGTAAGCTTAGGAATGCTTTGGTTCATTCTAGGTCAGGCTGCCTGCAGATATAGACCCTTTCCTCCGCTGCCTTACTGCCAGTTATATTAAATACAGTATGTGACAAGAGTTTATTCATACTGTACTGTGGTCAACATCTGTTAGTGATAGTGAAAGCCGTCCTACACAATAACCCTCCCTTCTCTGGTCTCCCTCACACCAGCCACGAAGGTTTTCAAAGGTAAGTGCAGGTTAATTTGTTATTTTTCTTTATAGTTTGTATTTTCCTTATTATTTTGTATTATATTATAGTACTGTAATCATTTTATATGAATCTTTTTGAGTTCTGGAATAAAGCATCTGAGTTTCCATTACTTCTTATGGGAAAAGTCGCATGATACACAGTGCTTTGGATTACAAGCATGTTTCTGGAACGAATTATGCTCACAAACCAAGGTTTTACTGTACTTGCCTCTGAAAAACTGTATAGTATTATTGTGCACATTATAAAAGAAGCAAGTGGAAGTTTCTGGTACATAGTAAGCACTCCAGCCATAGCCCTGGCTGGTACAGATTTTGCTGCCAGTGGGAACAGCCCCATTAGACACTTACCCTTCTTTTCTCATTACACTGAGTGAGCATGACAATAATCTGGGACTTCTGTTGTAGGACCATCTTCCAAAAGTCATTTCTGGTTTCAGGCAGTGGCCCCTGTGTGGCAATATACTCCTGGGGTGAGTTGTATCCCTGAAAGATTAAGTGACAAAGCGGTCACCCAAGAAGCTACTGTCAACACCAAATGCTGTTCCACACAAATGAAAAAAAACTGAAAATGTACTGGGGATAAGCCTAGCAAAGGATCACACACCTAGGTAATGGTTCCTCCCTTTCTCATCAAAGAGGTAATCAGAGTAACTGACCCATGTAGGTCTGCGTGATTGTAAGCATTGTTCTCTGAAGTGTATACATACAATCGCACTCACACCTTTTTTTTTTTAAATTTTTTTTTTCAACGTTTTTATTTTTATTTTTGGGACAGAGAGAGACAGAGCATGAACGGGGGAGGGGCAGAGAGAGAGGGAGACACAGAATCGGAAACAGGCTCCAGGCTCTGAGCCATCAGCCCAGAGCCTGACGCGGGGCTCGAACTCACGGACCGCGAGATCGTGACCTGGCTGAAGTCGGACGCTTAACCGACTGCGCCACCCAGGCGCCCCAGCACTCACACCTTTTTATGAGAACAGTCACTAGTTTTAAAATAGGGGCTCAGGTGGAGCCCTTTGAGTTGCTTTGCCGAAACCAAAGCTTATTTATTTATTTTTAAATGCTTACTTATTTATTGAGAGAGAGAGAGAGAGAGAGGAAGAGAGAGAGAGATGGGGCAGAGACAGAGGGAGAGAGAATCCCAAGCATGCTCCCCACTGTCAGGGCAGAGCCAGATGCAAGACTTGAACTCATGAACCTTGAGATCATGACCTGAGTCAAAATCAAGAGTCTGACACTTAATCAACAGAGTCAACTCAGGCACCCCAAAACTGAAGTTTAAACACAAAAAAAGATGATGTTTAATATAATTACTTACTTTCACTTTCACTCTTTACAAAGAAACGTGAACATTACTAATCTATGGGCTTTTCCCCCTATTTGTTATTCTGAAGTGGGATACTGGGAATTAATAGGATAATTTTTCAGAATTGGGTAGCCAGGTGGAGAATGGCTCTCTTTTTAACTGTTTGACATATATGTATAGCTCTAATAGTCCTCCTGTGTCTGAGCTAGAATTTGGACGCCTGGTTTTAAAAATTTTTTATTGTCTTTTACTTACAGGAATATAGTTGGCATTGATATAGTCTGCGCCTTCCTCTTCATTCATGGAGACTAATCTCACTCGGCTAAAGTCATCTGTAAAGAATAAGAAGAATATGTCAAAACTCCGAGTGGAAAGAAGGATTGCCTTAACTTTCTCTAACCAATAGCAAGTCGGAGCAGCCCACGTTTACTTTAGCCTGATACTTCGGCCACACCTCAATCTTAGTTTCTTGTTTAAATAAATATAGAAACACTTCGCAATCACCATTTCCTCCCCGTCAGCTTCCCTGTCCTTGTCTCCAGGCCTCAGGGGGATTGTGTAGGATATTTATAGGAACGAAGGTATCTGGTGGGTTGTATGGAAGGCTGTAGAATGTAGCCTAAATCCATGATTTCCATGTCACCTAACACATCCAGAGAATCCACTGCCTTTGGGAAACCCAGAGAAGATGGGGTTGCATGGACTTTGTGCAAACAGACTTCAGATGAGAAAAGTAAATTCTGAAATGTGTATAGATGTAAAAGTGTAAATGATGACTCTACCCAATTTTATCAAGAAGCCTGATCAAGGAAGGGTTGTCCTTCTAGAGCTTTTTCACCTCTCTTCTTTCCCAATCTCCATTTTCTCCCAGCATCCCCCACCTCTACCCAGTATGGCAGAAAGTTAAATCTCTATTGGAATGTATTTTAATTGTCCTCTAAGTACTTTATATTACTCTTCTCTTGAATGTTGGCTTTATTACAAAACGCTAAGCAACAGCAGAACCTGCCAGAAGAGGAGGTATTTTAATACACCGCACTCTTGCTGTTGTCAGGGAGTTGACTGAAAGTAGTTTATGAGAGCTCAGATTATCTTACCCCGAGTTTGGCTAAGACTTTTAATCTCCAAATAGAGATAAAAAAGAGCCAAATGGTCAGTCTTTCCTTCTCAGACACAATTCATTTGAAAGCAAAGAAATTAAATCTTCCGACACAGGACAGAATTGAGTAACACGGAAGCACGATTGGGATCAGTGCAGTGGCAGAGACGGCCTTGAGGATCCAGACCACAGCTGGGGTTAGCCAGAGATTGGGGAAACTAATCCATCTGCAGTAACAGTCCGTCAGCCTTTGAGAGACGACACTAGGACAGGCTCTAGTGATAAGCTTACATGGTAGGATGTTTGTGTAGCGATTTTTACATCGGTTCAGTGGAAGGTCTGCAGCAAAATGTGGAATGTCCAGTCCAATCAATTTTAACTCCTGTAAATGACAGAGAATAGAGTTGAGTTTCCATACTTGATGTGGACTGGGTTACTGTTCACATTGGCTTATTGTTCACATTGGATTATTCCTCACTCCCTGCCTGTAATGGAAGCATCACACCCCCTCTTCCACATGATGTTCCAGTAGCTCCCTTTCGGGGCCGAGCGTGCTTCTCCATGCCACTGTTCTCCACTTGCGTTGGCCCATGAACTTGGGAAGAAATCATTCCAATCAGAAGCCATAAGTGTGCTTGCTCAGTTTGGTTTGCCCTCCTGTGCTGCAGCCATCTGCTGTGATAACACCCAGGGAGGCTGCTAGCCCCAGAATGAGGAGACACTTGTAGCAGACCTAATTCTGACCCATGGCCTGAAGCCAGCCTGTCCACTGTCCTACAGACCCTTGAATGAGGAAAATAAATTCATGTTGTTGTGGATCAGGGTGCCCGGCTGGCTCAGTTGGTTAAGCATCTGACGCTTGGTTTCAACTCAGGTCATGATCTCACAGTTTGTGAGTGAGAGCCCAGCATTGGGCTCCATGCTGATGGTGTGGAGCCTGCTTGGAATATTCTCTCTTCCTTTCTCTCTACCCCTCCCCTGTTTGCTCTCTACCTTTCTCTCTCAAGAAAAATAAATATTTAAAAAAATGTTGTTGTGGATCACTGAGATTTTGAGATTTACACTACATAATGCTTATATAGCATTACTGGAGGAACAGCTGACTAACATAATACATAAATACCCTCAGGGCCCCTGGGTGGCTCAGTTGGTTAAGTGTCTGACTCTTGATCTTGGCTCAGGACATGATTTCACATGTGATTATAAATTAGAGTCCCATGTTGGGTTTTACACTGATGGCACGGAGCCTGCTTGGGATTCTCTCTCTTCGTCTCTCTGCCCCTCCCCTGCTTGTGCTCTTTCTGTCTCAAAACAAATAAATAAAACTTAAAAAAAAAAAACACTTAATTCCAATGGATAGTTTAGTGATCATGTGGAGAAGGTAGGAATTATGAGTATCATTCAAGGTGTGGAAAATTTGAAAACAGAGACATTTCAGATTTTTGGAAGTATGTATTAACTGAAATTTATATGATATATGTAAATATTCCTATTCTATGAGGTATTTCTCCTGCAGGCAACAGGTCTTCAAGAAGTAGTAAAAGAAAGAGTGAGGAATGAGTAGGGAATATTCTCTGTGTTACAAGATATAAGATCTACAGGCACTAAATATCTGGTAATAAATTCAACAGTAAGGATGAATCAGTAATGGGTAGGCAAACCTGTCAGTGAAAATAGGAACATCCAGGTACCTGTCTGTGTGTATCAGTACTCTTATAAATCCAATTTATCAGAATGTACATTAGTAGGGTAATTTTTTTTTTTAATTTTTTTTTTCAACGTTTATTTATTTTTGGGACAGAGAGAGACAGAGCATGAACGGGGGAGGAGCAGAGAGAGAGGGAGACACAGAATCGGAAACAGGCTCCAGGCTCTGAGCCATCAGCCCAGAGCCTGATGCGGGGCTCGAACTCACGGACTGCGAGATCGTGACCTGGCTGAAGTCGGACGCTTAACTGACTGCGCCACCCAGGCGCCCCAGTAGGGCAATTTTTGTATAAACAGACAACCATCATAATTCAAAAAGATTATGTTACAGGATGCAGGAGAGGGGGGCGGCTTCTAAACTTTCATCTCTTATAGGAAACAAGCAATTACAGTCAGGTCACCTGGATTTTCCAGGAGGCATCATTCACTCTGGTCTGTGTGAATGGCGCTCCATATAATTGAACAGTGCACAACCAGTGCAGCAGGTCTGGTTATACCTGAACAAATTTCAGGGAACTATTAGTCAACAGCATATAGAACCATCTGTGAATGGAATCATCTGTATGGTATGCACCTTTCTATAATACTCTTCAGTGAGGCAGTAGAGAAACCACCTGCTGTAAGTTTTTTTACTCGTATAGTATGTTAATGTTGCGCACGCATTTAACTCTTCATAATTCCTCCCAATTTTTATTTCAATGAATCATAAGCTGGAGGAATACATATCTGGGGAAGAATTTTGGAGACTCTTGGAAAGACTTCAGTAGGGAGTTGGAGACACTGGTGATGTTTTGAGAGGCTGACCAGGCATATCTCTTTCATGGCCTTTCTGTCTGGATTTAAGTGCTTTTTGCAAAGCATATGCTTTAAGGAAATAAAGTTCTTGGGTCTTTTGCTGCTTCCCCATAAAAGGTCCTTGACAGCTGAATGTGCTTACTGGCCCTGGGATGCAAACCTGTGGTCAGCACGAATGGATTGACATGAATCACTCATATTTCTCTCCTCCTTTAATTCTGCAACACTTTTGGCTTATTTTTAAAATTTTTTTAGAGAGAGACAGCATGCATGTGCAAGTGAGGGAGTGGGAGAGATGGAGGGAGAGCGAGAATCCCAAGCAGGCTCTGCGCTCAGCACTGTCTATGTGAAGCTGGACGCAGATCTCAATCTCACAAACCATAAGATCATGACCTGAGCTAAAATCAAGAGTTGGACGCTCAACCAGTTGAGCCACCCAGGCGTCCCAACACTTTTGGCTTTTCTAACATCACAAAATCTCAAGTTCCTTGGCCCACGTTGAAGCCAACCTTAAAGACAAGCCACGCTGACTTTGATCCTCCATTCACAAAATGGGTTTTTTCCACTCAGGCAAAATACATGCTTGGTAAATGCCTTTAAACAGAAGCTTGTCACTGTCACTTTGTAAGTGGTTTTCCATTTTAAAGGGTTTTCAAAGACTGTATTTTTCTTGTAGGAAAATCATTTATTTTTATCAACTTTAAACCAAATCAGGTATTTTTAGGTTAGTTCCTCTTGGCAGTAATAAGCTTATTTAGATGATGCATCCATCGCCTAAAATATTTTGGAAATCTACCTCCTTTAGAGAGTGTCTTTATAGATAGTTTGCCAAAACATATGGCGTATTTTGTTGTACCACTTATAAATGGTAGGGTCTTAGAAAAGTAGTTCAGTTCTTGTTAACATCAGTTTAGTATTCTGTAAGATAAGGCTAACAATAAATACCTCCATCCCTCAGTCACGTATAGCGACTATCCACTGGAATGATTAAACTCAACAAATATTAATACAGTACTACCGGGCACCACCTACTGGGTGGCTCAGTCGGTTGGGCGTCTTTCGCTCAGGTCATGATCTCACTGTTTGTGAGTTCAAGCCCCATGTCAGGCTCTGAGCTGACAGTGCAGGGCCTGCTTGGGATCCTGTCTCTGTCCTTTCCCCCACTCATGTGCTCTCTCTCTCTCAAATATAAATAAGCATTAAAAAAAATACAGCCCTATTGATAACGATTATGAAATGCTGGTGTTATGATGCTTTGTTTTGCTTTGCCTGTATGCATAGTTTCTCCCTCCTTTGCCATTTGTACTACCAGACCGACAACTTTCCCCACAAATCCCCTGCTTTGAGGACAGACTGACGAGCCACAGGAAGAGGCCTCAGATACAAAAGAAAAGTGTGGAAACAGATTGGAGCTGAGAGCTGTAGCACATATGGAAGCTGACTGAATGATAGAACTTTAATTGTGTGTTGTCTCCCTGCTGTAAATGCCCTTAGTTGATAAGAGAGGTTTAATTGTCTGAACACTGTAAATGTAAATTGCCAGAGCTGAACCGTAGCAAAGCAGGAACAGGAGCGTATACACAAAATGCTTCACCATCTTTTGTAATTTAGCCTGTCACTAAGTGGAAAATCAAATACTCAGTTTCCGGTTCAGTGGCTTTGTAGTTATTTTCTTTCCAACCATATGGAAACTCCAGAGGCTTAAATCTTCATAAAGGCAAAGTATGAGGTGATGGCCCGAAACCAACATAAATCATTTTTGAATTTTCATTTGCCAGTTTTGTTTCTGTCACAACTTATCATTGTGTTTTTTCCCCCTGGGCCATGTAGTCATTTGCACATTGGGCTCAGTGGTGGCTCCCCAAAAGATGTGTCCACATTTTAACCCCTAGAACTTGTGGTTGTGGCCTTATGAAAAAAGAGGCTTTGCGGATGTAGTTATGGATCATAAGATGAGATTATTCTGCATTATCTGGGTGAGCCCTGTATCTAACAACACGTGTCCTTGGAGGAGAGAAGAGAAGGCCACATAACGATGGAGACCTAGATTGGAGTCATGCAGGCTGCAAGCCCAGGAGTGCCTTGAGCCACCAGTAGCTGGAAGAGGCAAAGAAGGATTCTCCCCTAGAGCCTTCAAAGGAAACACGGCCTTGATAACATTTTGATTTTGGACTTCTGGCCTCTAGCATTGTGAGAGAATACTTCTCTGTAGTTTTAAGTCGCCAAGATTGTGATAATTTATTACGGCAGGCCCTAAGGAACGAATGCAATCCCCAAAACCCAATGGCAGTCTCTGTCGTGTGGGCTGTGTTTGGAGCGTGCAGGTCTTGGAAAGCAAAGCCCAAACACATGCACTGTATTAGTCTGTTCAGGCCACCATAGCAAAATATCATAGGCGGGGTGGTTTAAACCACAGAAATGCATTTCCCACGGTCCAAAAGCCAGGTGCTGACAAGGCAGATTTCATTCTGAGGCTTCTCTTGACTTGCACATGACCACCATCTCACTGTGTGCTCACGTGGTCTTTCTTGTCTAACCCTACTTACCGTCCCAAGACCCCACTTCTTCCACATATCAATTCTGGGAGAACATATCCAGTCCATCCCATGCACACTAGTCTTCAGAGAAGACCACAACCTGTATTCTGGTTCTAGAGTCTGTAACAATGTCAGCAGGTGGTAAGCACTTGGGACAGGGTGGACATCAGAATCAGGTGAGTGAGATTACTAGACTCCAGAAGAAGTGAGGAGCAACAGCGGGACCAGTGGTGTTGACAGAAGCAGTGCCATCTATAGCAAGTAAAAGGCTCAGTGGAATGGGGCAAGGTCTGGCTGGCTTCCAGATGAACACAAAAGGGCACGGGATTTAGAAAAAAGTATTTAGTGAGGCTCTGCGTTCATCTGAGGGCCGCCATAACAAAGTGCCACAAACTGGGTGGCTTAGTGCAACAGAAATTAATTGTCTTATAGCTCTGGAGGCTATATGCCCCAAATCAGGGTGTCAGCAGGGACCTCTGGCCGCTGTCACTTGTAGAGGAATATAAGAGTATCCCTCCTTGCCTTTTCCTAGCTTCTGATGGTTTGTTGGCAATCTCACTTGCCGCTGTATGACTCCAAGCTCTGCCTTTGTCACCACATGACATTCTCTCTGTTTGTCTGTGTCTTAACACAGCTGAATTTTCACAGGGACACCAGTCAGACTAAGAGCCCACGCTAGGCTAGTCTGACCTCATCTTAACTAATTACACCTGCAATGACCCTCTTTTCAAACAAGGTCACATTATGAAGTGCTGATGGCTAGGGCTTCAACATATCTTTTGGGGGGGACACAATTAAACCCATAACAGGTATTCTAAAGGAAGAATAGGGTGCATTAGTAATGGGCATCTCCGGGAGGTGAAGGAAGACCGGATGAGGACGCCAACCTCAGGAAAGTGTAGCAGTAGCCTGCAGGGCCCTGGCGCTAGGAGGGGATTTAGGGGCAACATTCCAGTCAGTGGCACAGGCACTGGGAAACAGAGACCAAACCTAGAAGATTAGGAAGAGGAGAGAACTCAGGTCTGAGAACCAAGCAAGACCTCTGGTGTAAGGACTGTTGGAGAGGGTTCAAGGCGACTTATTTCAACAACGACAATGGGCAGGTCTCCAGTGCACTGGATGGAGCACAGGAAAAAACAGCTGCAAACAGAAGCTATCAGAAATCAAAGATCATCTCTCATGAACTATGTGGCCAGGAGCGTAGCTAATCTTGACCTTTGCAACCACATTTCTGAACAAAAAAGGTAAGGGCTTTCGCTAGCATCCTGCTCAAACCAATACAAAACACAGAAATTAATGGCAGAATGAGCAATATATGGTATGTCTCGTGGACGCTCACATTTCAAGCTCTAAAGTCTGGCTCTTCAAAACCTTTCCATATGAGACATATGAAAGGAGGACTTGAACTTAATCCCGGAGCCCCAAACCTCCTTAAGAAAAGATGTACAGTTTCATCAGAAGGATAATCAATGTTTCCAGGAGATCCAAAATCAGATGCAGAGTGAAAAAAGAATGTATTTAGTGAGTGCAAATTAGCAAGTCATATAGCTTCATGTATGACTTATAGCCGTATTGGTAATATATGTAAATCCAGACATTAGTTTCAATTTGCATAATGCTTATAGATGATGTGATTTCTCAATATGTGTGTGATCTTTCAATGTCAGAATCAAAATGAATATAAAGTATTAAGCATTCATAGAAACAGGACAAATAACTGTTCAGCTACTGAATTTAGTTAGACCAACGATTCAGCCATCTTGATACCCTCTTGGGTTCCTATTAGAGTAGGAAACCTTTTTTTTCCCTTAAGCTTTGATTGATTATCAATTTCAGGAAAATCTGAGGGCTGCCCTGTGAAAGGTCTGACCTACATCCTGAAATCAGGTATGGGGGCATGAGTCTTTGCAAATAGCTGAGGCTATCCTTGCACGGAACCTGAGGATGTGGAGCCGGGTGGAGTTGGAGGCTGGCAGTGCCCGGGAGGCTGGAGAATGACAAAGGAAGTGAGTCAGGCCAATGGGTCACTGCCTGGGCAAATGTCAGCTCAGAAAATATAGCTGAGCCTGTGATTTAAAGCAGACTTCTGGAGGGGCACCTGGGTGGCTCAGTCGATTGAGCATCCAACTCTTGGTTTCTGCTTGGAGCAGAGATACAACATAAGGGCATGGCACCAAATACATTACCTATTTGACCAACAATGTTCTAAGATATATGAAAAGAAAAAAGCTTCATAATAAATGAAGATGCTAAATACTCCTTCAAATCATGGTCTAGTGGTTAATTTCATGTGTCTACCTGACCAGACTATATAGTGCTTTGTCAAATAGCAGCCTAGATGTTGCAGGAAGGTATTTTTTTTTTTTTTAATGTGATTAACATTTGAATCAGTGGGATTTGAGAAAGCAAATGACTCTCCATAATGTGGGTGGGCCTCACCCATCAGTTGAAAACTCTCAGAGAAAAGACTGAGATCCCCTGAGAAGGAGGGAATTCTGCTTCCAGACTGCTTTGGGACTTGCGCAGCAACATCAATTCTTCCTGGGGTCCACAGCCTGCCCTGCAGTTTTCAGACTTGCCAGCTCCCACAACTGTGTGAGCCAGTTCCTTAAAATAAGTCCATCTCTTTATATATATATATTTCGTCTATTATATTATCATATATAGGATATAGGATATACATATTACAATAATTACATAAAATTAAATATATAATAATTACATAATGTAATAAGCTTATGAAAGAATTATATTGATTTTTATATTAGCAGTTTTGTGTGTGTGTGTGTGTGTGTGTGTGTGTATAAGTTTTACACCCAATGTCGGGCTTGAATTTATGACCCCAAGATCAAGAGTCACAAGTTCTGACAGAGCCAGTCAGGTACCCTTGCATTAGTGTTTATACATGTATATGTTTCCTATTGGTCTGTTTCTCTGGAGAACACTAATACCCATGAGTTAGAACGTGTGGATATTCCCTTGTCCTACATTTACTATTTCTCAAAGGAATACTATTGACCTGGGACAGTACTTTATTGTGCAAGACAGTCTCACTCAGAGCAGAATATTTATGATCCCTGTCTGCTTTTCCATTGAATACTACTAGTAGCTTCCTTCTAAGTCATTATGAGAGCTAAAAATATTCCCACACCTTCCCAAACTCTCCCTAGGGGTAATCCCTGGTACTGGCCCAGTTGAAAACCACTGACTTAGTTCAGCCTACTCATTTTATGGATGAAAAAGTTGAGGTGATGAGTAATTGTGGCTTTTTTTCAACATTAGTTAATGCCAAAATGTTAGTGAGAATTAAGACTTTTGGATTCCCACTTTAGTACATTCCTGCCTCCTTTATTTATTTATTTTTTTAATTTTTTTAACGTTTATTTATTTTTGAGACAGGGAGAGACACAGCATGAACAGGGGAGGGGCAGAGAGAGAGGGAGACACAGAATCTGAAACAGGCTCCAGGCTCTGAGCTCTCAGCACAGAGCCTGACGCGGGGCTCGAACTCATGGACCGTGAGATCGTGACCTGAGCCGAAGTCGGACGCTTAACCGACCGTGCCACCCAGGCGCCCCACATACCTCCTTTATAAGTCCTATGAAATAAGCCTGGATGTGTTCATTTATATATCGAAGATATCAAAGCTCTCAGCATGTTATAAATTAAACATTATCACATAAAATTTATTACTCCACTTTTCACAATTTTGAAGCACCTGAAGCTAGGATCTAATCACTTCTTGTGTGGTTCTCCCAGTGTCCTTTCTTTGTTTGGGATTAATGGTCTCCTTTGGTTTAGCCAAGTGGTTCCAGTAAGAGCTGTCCTGTTCTTACATGATTCCGCCCTCTCTGGCTGTGGTTAGTTTGAGTGGAAGTCACAACCCAGGTCAGCCAGTCAGAATTGGTTGTGAATTTTCAAACCCTGAATAAGAAGGAGAGTCAACAGTTCCCTTTGGAAATTGTGGAAACCAGCATGTGACACTCAGGGGTTGGTTTGTAGTGAAAGAAAGGGAGGCCAAACAGAGAGAGAAGCAGAAATGAGGAAAAAAATGAGGGTAGGGGGTGTCCCTGCAGGGGTGTGGCCTTTGGTTCCAACATACCTGAGACTGAGCTGCTTCCCTTTCCTCCCCCTACTGGAGCTCCGATTGTGATTCCTTTGATTACATGAGATAGCTCAGCCTCTTTTGAACAAATCCCCTCTTTCTTTGGTCTAGACTAGCTGGAATGCTGTGTCATTCACAAAAAAATCATCTTTCCTTTTTACCAGGAAACGGTAAAATTTGAATTGTCTTTATAGTGATGCAACCCAGCAGGACAATAATAGTCACACTGGGCTTTGATGGCACAAACCAGGAGGTACTGCTAAGCCTCCCAGCAAAGGCAGTGTCACCAAGGTAATATAATCCTGTAGGAATTAAGAGCTGGAGATTTCAATGAAGTTGAAAGTGTGCATGCATCCATCATAATTGCCATCATCATTATCAGAATTATCTAGACATTTATTTTTTCCTGAATTTTGGCTTATGCATTCTTATAGAAAGTCTCCTTTTTTCCTGAAATGCCCTCCTTGCCATAGATCTCCAGTTCACACAGAGTTTCTGTTCTTTGAGATACAGCATTGGTGTAGCATCTAACAGCCTCTTGTGCCCTTGCATGCAGTGGGTAACTGAGCTGGGCTCTGGGTAGAATTTTTAATGACACAGGGTGGTCGTTAGGGGGCTTTGTTTTTGATAATGTGTATGGTTCTTTTCCTTCTTAAATTCCCTCTTAGTATATCCACACCAGGACTCCTGCTGCTTCTCACAGACCTATGACATCCTAGGCTGATGAGGGGAGAGAAGAACTGAATATGAATAACGAGAAGAAAGCAGCTCCATTCGATGACCTGGTGTTTTCCATGAAAGAGAACCTAAGACGTTTCAAATAACACTTTCGAAAAGTCACTTTATCTTTTTCTTTCCCCTAGTCTCCTTGAATCACAGACCACCTGAGCCTTGCTGTAGGATCCTGAAGGATGAGGCCATCCAGACCATTAGGAGCTATGAAAAACATGGGAAAAAACCCCTGAGGACCAGTTACATTCCTCACACGGCTGAGATCTGAGGCTGACTCATTTCCATCTTCCCTGACATGGGGTCTTGGACTCAAAGAACATGCGTGCTTCAGAGAAAGGAGGTTTTGGCATTTTTCTCTTCTTCTACATTAACCACATATAACTCTTCCCCAATTTCCCCAGGAAAAGAAAAGGGAAACCTCACAAAAAAATACAGTAAAACCTTGGATTGCAAATAACTTGTTCTGCGAGTGTTCGGCAAGACGAGCAAACATTTCTCATAAGTTTCAACTTGATAAACGAGCGATGTCTTGTCATATGAGTAGTATGTGATGCTGGACGTCACATGATCACGATTGAGCCAATGGTTCTTGAAATTCACTTTGATATACGAGTGCTTTGGATTACAAGCATGTTTCCAGACTAAATTATGCTCGCAAACCAAGGTCTTACTGTATTCAGCAGAATGTCAGGAGTCCTATAGCTGTAAGAGCCCCACCCCAGTCTCTTCTATGCTCAGAAGACAAAGACATTTCAGCCACCACCTACCTTTACTGTGGGCCACGTGACGTAAGACATACACTAAAAATTCCCTGAAAGTGAAATTCTGTTTCAGGCCTAAATTCTCATCTTGCTTTTCCCTGCACTCTTGAATACACTGGTTTTTCGTGACGGCTTCTCTTATAACCATGTTTGTTCACCCCACGACCTGCATCTGTTCTCTGCTTTCCTCACCCTGACTTGCAAAAGGCAAGATTAGACACTCCCAGCCCAAATACCACCCTGCCCGTTATGAACCATATCATGGGTAGTGCCCAATGAGCAGGAAAATGACATCAATGCCAATATGCCAATTCCCATGCCTTATCTATCACAGAAGGTGGGAAATACTTTATCCACTCACCTCAAATTGAAGAGAAAATTTATAGTCAGAGTCTTTGGCCATATCCTTGATGTAGGCATCAAAGTCATCCAGTTGAACTGGGCTTTATCAAACACAAAAAAATGTATGCTTTAAAAATCCTGTTGACAGGTATCTATTATATTGCTTAATGCCATACTTTTCACACACGAACAATTTTCTTGGAGAAAAAAGAACTTTTACTTCTCCAAGGTTACCACTCACCATTTTTTTGTTGTTGTTGTTAAAGTTATCAGTCCCTAATATATTGTAATTAAAAAGCGGGCCTTGTAGGTTACACTTCCTTGAGATTGGAGAGACCTCTAGATTTTTAATTGGCTCTTACTCTAGCAATAAAATATCATATATATGCATACTCATATACCCACATGTATATAATGTTGTTTCTAGAAAGCTCTGATTTATGGGAAAGAACAAAGGATTCGAGCCTGAAGAACTGCTTGAGTTATGGTTTTTCTTTATTTACTGTGTGATTATGGAGAATTTACCTAACTCTTGTAAGATTCAACATTATCATCTATAAAATACTATGGTCCTACTTACCTTATAAGGTTGACATAGTATGTTAAAGAACTTTCTAAATTTAAACAGCTTTACAAGTATAAGGCCTTGTACTGCCAGCCTCGCCAGAAAGCTTTTAGTGCCTCACTCTTAGAGAGCCAGGTTTAGAGGCTTGTGTATCTATAAAAGTGTCAAAATGGTTCAAAGGTACAATCAGGTAACACCTCTGAGTTTACATTTCTGCATCTGTAGCAGAAGTTGTCACCTCTTGCCTTCTTCTTTTCATGAATAAGAATTACATTTTATTTCCTATAGTTTTCTGTAGCTGCTTTTCCTTTCCAGAGCCTACCAATACCAACCTGTTCTCTCAGCTTCTGCAGGATGCTGTACTCTGTCATCTATTTCGAGCTTTTTCACCCTGGCAGGATCCATCCAGCCCACCTTTCCCTTAATCTTGTTGCAAATTACTCCATTTACATCATCTACCTGTGGTCTTAGGTCTTATTAGCCAATACATAATATTTAATAGATATTTGTTTCAAGTTGTTGATTAGCCAATCTGATAGATTATGTTAAGAATTTAGTAGATTTTAAAGGGCATTATACCTGCCAGAGGCACATTTAA
The DNA here is from genome assembly GCF_028749965.1 of Puma concolor. Classification (NCBI taxonomy): domain Eukaryota; kingdom Metazoa; phylum Chordata; class Mammalia; order Carnivora; family Felidae; genus Puma; species Puma concolor. The sequence goes on from NC_141673.1 coordinate 93,986,249, forward strand.
ACCCTAATGGTTTCACTAAATAATATTAATGACTTGTATCCATAAAACACATGACAGTACATATATTCGCATATGGTATCTTGCTCAGTTGACCCCTGAAGTACACATGGGCAACATTAGCCCCATGCTTCAAGTGAGGGAGCCAAGGCTAAGTAAGTCAAGCAAATAGTCCAAGATCACATGGCTCTCAGCGGTAGACTAGCATGCAGGGAGAATGCTTTCTGGTTCAAAGCTGTTCCTACTCCAAACTTGCTATCCTTCCAAAAGAATGGCTATACATGGGGCTCCTGTCCTGGAATGAACTCCATCAGACCTGCACTCTCTGGCTTTTGTCTTTGAGCAGTGCATTGACCTTCAGATTAGATTTACGATTCTAGTTTTCATCCTGTTACCAGGAGAATGGAGGCACAATAGGGAAGGCGATCTGAGAAAATATTTCTGAATTAGAAAAAGCAAAAGGAAAAGAGAGACAGAGGAAGGGCCAGGAAATAGAAGGATGAACATCAGGGAGAGGAGGAAGATGGTAAGGAGAAGCAAAAGAAAGCTGGGAGAGAGCAGAGATGAGGAGAATAAAGGTTTAGAGGGAAAAGGGAGAGGAGGAGGTAAAGCAAAGGAGTGTTGAAATGAAGGTAGGTGGAGATAGGAAAGGGGAGCCATGGGGACATGGTGCGGGGGCTTTGGGAGTGAAAGAGAAAGGGTACAGAGATGGCAAATGGAAATGTGGGGTGGGAGAGTCCCTGGAGAACTGGCTTTTAGAGAAGGAGGGAGGATTAGAAAAGAAACGAGAATCGGGAAGGAGGAAGCTGGTTTGACGTGAGTTTGGGGCCTGTGGGCAGGTTCTACCACACCGACACTCTACCCAGACTGTTGTCCACACCCTCCTTCTCCTCCTCCTCTCTGCTGAGCCTTGGGAAAAGCAAGCCTGATAGAATCTCCCCTTTTGGTCCAGAGGCCCTGTCCTCTAAACACTCTAGTCTATGCCTTTCTACCTTACTTAACAACCCAGCCAAGAACTTTGGGCAATAAATTCTTCCTGTTTCTGTCGAATCATTCTTTCCAGGTGATGGTACCTCTCTTCTGTGTTAGTTCCTCTCATCTCTCCTGCATCAGTTGCTGTATACCAATGGACCGCATACTGATTTGAAATAGATTTAGGAAAAAATTATTCTGTTATCTATATGTGCCCTCCCGCAAAATCTATACATCACGAAATGCTAAACAAATATTTTTATGTCCAAATTTTTTTGGTATTATGTATTCCATTAGCATGAATGCCATAGATTTGGCCGGAACCCCCAATGCCTCCTATTAAGTCATCAATATTTTATCCAAGGCAAGAATCAAGGATGAACTCAATGTATGGAAATATTCCACTTTTTATATTCAGCGTTTGAACCAATGGCCCAGAGGTGACAATCTAATTAGGCTTTTGAAATCAACCGATGGTTAATTTTTGCCCATCAAAATCTTAATTCTTATGACTTAGCAGTTCAGTAGATAAGTGAAACCATAGGCTGGCTACGGTAATTATTCTTTTCTATTTATTATAAAGATTTCCAGAGACAGCATTTCTCAAAGTAATTATTATAATATCAAATAGAGTAAAAGCTTTTCCCTGCACTACGCACAGAATTTCAAAGTACAAACCAGTAAAGGTTTTTGTACAGCTTTGATGTAGCTAACTATTAGACATTTTCTAGATTGAGAATGGCAGATAGCTTTCTATGAAAGACTTTTATAATTCCTAACAACCCATTCTTTACCAGTTTTCATATGATGATGATTTTCCTTATTCCTAACTTGGTTTTTGTGATATGCTTTCTTAGTGATCACTGACACCAACACATAATAGTTTAGACGTTGTAGGTACACATTTGCCTCTTTCTTAAGCATCTCCTCTATTTGAAGACAAGCAATTGTTTTAATTTGCAAAGTTAAGATCATTATGAAGACCTTTTTTAAATAAACTATTTTTAAAGGAAGTAGTAAGAAAAACTTAAACGTATTGTATATTTCAAAGTTTTATGGATTGGATCTTAAATGTTTTCACCACAAAAAGGAAACAATAATTATGTGACATGATGGAGATGTTGGCTAAATGCTATAATACATCGCACAATTTACTTTTACACAATGTTACATGTCGGTTATATCTTAATGATAAAGAACAACTTACTTAGTCAGTTTCCTCTTCTTTAAACCATTTTTACTCCTGAGAATTAAAAAAAAAAAAAAGACAAGTTTATCTGAGCAAAAGAATTGATTGACATAATGATTAAATTTGAAGAGCTTTAAATAATTATATCAGGCTCCGCAATTTTATTTAATTTTCATTAAACATTGTCTCCATTTTGTTTAATTACTTTTCCTTAAATGAGAAGATAATGATAATAATTTCAGATTCATTTTGTAAAAACCCTGTTAGATTGCAGGAACATCCTGCATTTTAGGTTTCCGATTTGCCAAATACCGAATTCTAGAAATGTAATTTCTTACTACTAGTGGTTAAATTGCTGAAGTATTTTTATAAATATACATAGAAGTACCTACTGCTTGAATACTCCAGGCTCTACAGACAAGAAGGAAAGAGTTGGGGAATAAAATGGAGAACTAATGTCTAGGAGGGTAGACATGTTGGTTGTCAAAGACTAAAAGAACCTTTGGACATTTTCTCTGGGAACATGAGTGTGCTATCAGTTTTGGCATGCATCTTATAGAATTCTATGATGGTGTTGTTCTTCTTCAATCTTGAATTTGTTTTTTTTTAAGTTTATTCATTTTGAGAGAGGCAGAGACAGTGTGAGTGAGGAAGGGGGAGAGAGAAAGGAGAGAGAGAGAATCCCAATCAGGCTCAACATGGGGCTCGAACCCACAAAGCCGTGAGATCATGACCTCAGCTGAAACCAAGAGTCGAATTTTTGAGCTAGTTTTTTAAGCTATCTGAAGACTTGGACCTATTACTTACTAGTTCTTAATTCATTACTATTCTGTAAGCTCAAACACATGCAATGCTAATGTGTGCTTCAGTTAATTACATTTTAGGGGCTATTTAGAGTAATTGTTTCAACCAATAAGTCAGATAACTGACCTAAGCTAGGGAATGCTAACATGCTATCTGATGAAACACTTCATTCCTGTGTATTGATATGATTGAGGGCTAGCAACAATTTTTACAAGTAATTTCCCAAGGTCTTTAAATATTGATGGAAGCACCCAAACTTCCTGAAAATATACAATCTATAGTAAATAACCAGTTGTGACCTGAGTGCTCTCATGTGCCCAAATATTTATTTATACTGAAATTGTGAATGTTTGGGTACCTTCATTTCTAGAAAGGCTTTAGCAGAATGAAGCCCTGCTTCTTCTGTGCTCTCATAGTACTTTGTCGATGGAGTATTTCTCATGATGTCTATCAGCTGCATATGTGCTCCTTTCTAGACAGTCCTTCCCCCCCACCCACCCCCCCCCCAAGCTGAGAACAGTTAATAGAACACGTGGTGGTGCTCAAAAAATCTTACTTGATTGGACCAAAACAAAACATCTTTGTGGGGTGCTTGGGTGGCTCCATCAGTTAAGCATCTGACTCTTGATTTCGGCACAGGTCAAGATCTCTCAGTTCATGAGATCAAGCCCCATGTTGGGCTCTGTGCTGGGCATGGATCCCTCTTGGGATTCTCTCTCTTTCTCTCTCTCTGCCCCTCCCCCGCTGGCACGTTCACTCGCTCTCCCTCTCTCAAAATAAATAAATACTAAAAAAAATCTTTGCCATGTTGCCCTCACAGTTTTACTCAATGATTCAATTAGGAATTTGATGTTAGACTTGGGAAATGGAACTGGTGGGTGGAGAGGAAGTAATAAGGGTAGGGAATGTAGGGAAATTTCCATAAAGGCAAATGGTGTTTCTTGTTTTCATTTTCTGGTTTCAGGCAGTTTTTACTTCTTCCCACTTCTGAGTGATGACAATCCATTCCACAGCTCATGTCTTATTTTTTCTCCCTCATCCTCTGTCTTCCATACTTGAGATTTAGCGGGAAGAGACATTACAGTTTTTACTTTGCCCCCCCCCCCGCCCTCAAAAAGCCACTGTAATGTTGGACAGGGCTGTATCATCTAAGCATTTTAGAACTTAAAAGAACACCTTCTGAATAATGTTTACTCAGCTCTTGTGAAGGTAGCGGAGTTAACTTTAGGAATCCCACAATGACTTCATGTAGTAGAAACTAATTAATTTGGTGCTTTGTGACACAGGAATGTTAGCTTAGATAGCTAACAGTTTGGCAAAGTCAGGAGGCTGCCCAACATATTTTGTGATTGGGAGTGAAAAAACAAACAAACAAACCCAAACCTCAAGCTTTCTTATCCAAGCAGACTTTAAGGGAAACTTGGAAAAAACAAATGTTTGTGGAGAGTGACGCTGAATACATTCAGTGCTGAAATATTAAGCTGCTACTATTCAACAGCTGTATGGAAGCCTGGTTCGTGGAAGAGAGGCCCTTTTTTTTCTTTCAATCTCATTCATTGATTGAATTAACTTTTACATATAATGTAAAATTCCACCACATGGTTTGAATGACTTATTGTGTCAAGTGTATTTTTATGTGTTTATGTTCAGGATTTGTGTACAATCTTTACGTTTTGCTTAGATTTTGCTGAAATCCCAAAGATTTCAAAGGATCCTTATATCCTCAGGCTGTGGGATAAGGACAGGGCTGAATTATGAGACTCCCCGGCAACGCTGATAGAACGTTCCTATGTTTTCCATTGCTGTGCTAATTCTAAGACTACAATCAGGAGACAATTCACTTTTGAACATGTAAGTTAAGCTTTTGCCAGCCATTTTAACTTCAGGACATTATGGAAAGAACTAGCTTGTGTGTGTGTGTCACAGTGAACATCTGAGGTGATGTTAGGGTATCATCTTGTCATTGCAAAGTATTTTTTTAATAGAAGTGATAACACCCATCAGACATGCAGAATATATGCATACACAGCCATGCACATCTTTTAATCTTCTCTTTCACTTAGGTAAGGTTCAAAATCCTGATGACTTCAAGAAGTTAAGACGCATAAGTTCTTCATGGTTATGACATCTTGGAAAGCCAACCAGACTGGAATTCATTGCAAAGGAGAATACAAGGCATGGCAGAGACATGGGATTTATAATGGCCACAAACAAACAAACAAACAAGCAAACAAACATCCACCTCCAACATAAACCCCAAACAGTCTAAATGTCCCCAATGTCATAAACTCTACTTACTCTTTCACAGGTTAAATGGAAATCATCCCCAAATCTTAAAAAGGTGTTTAGAGTTGTATCATTCTCTGAATAAAGTGTGCAAAAACCACGAGTAAAGCCGAGCAGTTTAAACTAAATGTTGCTTCACCCTTAAAATGACAACTGTTGGGGCGCCTGGGTGGCGCAGTCGGTTAGGCGTCCGACTTCAACCAGGTCACGATCTCGCGGTCCGTGAGTTCGAGCCCCGCGTCGGGCTCTGGGCTGATGGCTCAGAGCCTGGAGCCTGTTTCCGATTCTGTGTCTCCCTCTCTCTCTGCCCCTCCCCCGTTCATGCTCTGTCTCTCTCTGTCCCAGAAATAAATAAACTTTGAAAAAAAAAAAAAATTTAAAAAAAAAAAAAATAAAATGACAACTGTTGAGAATTTAGAGCAAGCAGATGAATACTTGAGTAGAGCATGAGGTGACTATGGCCTTAGAGAGAGAGAGAGAGAGTAGTAACAATGAATCCAGATGGAGCTAGTCTGAATGAAATGGTTTTCTCTGACTAGGAAACATGATCTGAGATGACTGTAGCCAGAAATCCTGGCAGAATACCATGTTGAGACTAAGCCACCTGGGCATTGGTGCTCTGCCCTGGTTTTTCTACCACCCTGGGACAGATTTGAGCAAGACCATGAGCCAGAAAGAGTCCCTTGATTTCCACACAAACCACTCATCCAGAGGATTTTACAAAATGATCAGGAATGTCTATTTCCATGAAGTTGGTAGTTTAGGGAAGAATCAGGGTATGTGTGAGGAAGGAGGCGGGGCAGGTGGCTCTGTTACTTCTAGAGTAGGTGAAATGTGAAGACGAACCATGTGGAGAGGATTAACAATGGCTATTTAGCAGGGAAAAATATCCACGAGTTACTAGATGAGGAGAAAAGTAGCTAACAGTAGGGAATTCGGGTGGCTTTGTGAGTACTGAGGTAGCTGTACCCGAAAAAAAGCAAGGATAATGTATTTTATTTCTTTTATTTATCTCACACAGCATAAGCCAAAGGCTGAAAGCATAGTTTATGTTCAGTCCATGTTCATTGGTTGATATGCGTGTGGTTTACTGAAAGTGACAGAGAGCTGGGGGCTCTACGTTTTGCCTTCTCTTCTCACATGGAGATAACCATTTCCAGTCTCAAGACCATTCTTCTAAAAACTACTGAAGGGTTTTTTAAAAACAACAAATAGGGGGCACCTGGGTGGCTCAGTTGGTTAGACATCTGACTCTTGGTTTTGGCTCAGGTCCTGATCCCAGGGTCTTGAGATCAGGCCCCATGTTGGCATCTGTGCTGGGCATGGAGCCTGCTTAAGGTTCTCTCTTCCTCCCTCTGCTCCTCTCCCCATTCTCTCTCTCTCTCTCTCTCTCTCTCTCTCTCTCAAGAAAAAAGGATTTTTTTTAAACAACCAACAGACAAAACTACTGAATGGTTCCTCCCCGCCCCCCAACTTGGGTCTAGTACTATTTGACCAGTACTATAAGTAGCAGACCCTAAAGGGTTTGTTGGAATTTGAAGATGCATTTATTAAGGGGACCTATTAACAAAGGCATGCAAAAATGCATAGGCTTGATATAAGCTTAAAAAACAGACTGTGGGAAAGTCAGAGAATTAAACAGAGAAATTTATAGGGTAGCATATGCAACTTTCTTTCTTTTGTTTTAATTGAGATCTGTGGAGGGTACTTTAAGGGTATTGACTACAATTGGTCTGATGATAGGTAGAATACTTGAGAATGATTAATAGATGTTGAGTAAAAATTGATGCATATGTTGAAGGTCAAAATGGAATTTATACGCACTATTTGTACCTGAATGCTATCTGATGTCAAATACTTAAAATATTGAGTTGGGTATAGTGAAGCCCTATACTAAAAACTGTTATTAAAACCAACTTAGAGGGGCCCCCAGGTGGCTCAGTTGGTTAAGTGTCCAACTCTTCATTTTGCCTCAGGTTGTGAGATCTGATCTCTTATGGTTGTGAGATCGAGCACCGAGTTGGGTTCCACAATGGGTGAGAAGCCTGCTTAAGATTCTCTCTCTCTCTTCCTCTGCCCCTCCCCTGCTTGCGTGCATGAGCACACACACGCGTGCACATTTTTTCCTCTCTCAAAATCAATCAATCACTCAATCAATCAATCAAGTTAGAATAACAGAAAATGGTCCTCATCATCCAGAACATTCCTCTGATTTCCTTAATTAACACATCATGTGTAGTGTACTTCAACAGCTTTCCTCTAGTCTCTCTTTTAAAAAAAAGAAAAATGCAAATTCTGGTATAAACAATCTCTACTGTGAGGAAGTCCTTTTTTGTATTTCTTCCATTACAACTCAAAATCCTAACCTTGCTAGCTGTATTTATTCTGTCCTTGGAGAAACTGAAGAACATTTAATCAATTGTCTTTTTGAATACATAACTCTACAGATTGCTTTTCACCTTTTACTCTTTCCCTATTCCCCCCTGCCCATGCACCATTTTTCCAGTTCATGAACTATTTTTATTGCTTTTTTCTGAGTCCTTCTGAAGTTGTCCAGATACCTGGATCTGCCTGTACATAATTTAGCACCTAAACACCATGGATATTTCAGGACAATGATTTTTGGTTTTGGTCAGGAAACCACTACTTTTTTCCTGTGGCTCAGGAAAGGGAATAGATCCTTCTAGATATGTTAGCCTGAGATTTCAAGATGATGATGATGATGATGATGATGATGATTATATTTAAAAAAATTTTTTTTTTTAACATTTATTTATTTTTGAGACAGAGAGAGACACAGCATGAACGGGGGGAGGGCCAGAGACAGAGGGAGACACAGAATCTGAAGCAGGCTCCAGGCTCTGAGCTGTCAGCACAGAGCCTGATGCGGGGCTTGAACTCATGGACCGTGAGATCGTGACCTGAGCGAAGTCGGACGCTCAACCGACTGAGCCACCCAGGCGCCCCGATTATATTTTATAAAAACTGAAAAAATACTCTTTTGAGATTTGACTATTAAAAATATTTACAAGTTAAGAAAATAAGAATTTAAAGGAAGCTGCTTGGAACCTGGATATTTTAGATGGTAGTATGATGTTAAGATAATCTCCTTAAGAGATTCCTTGGCATATTTCTAAGATGGGGCTGATAATACTCTCTGCAGAGTTGTGGGGACAATTAAATAAGATAATTATACAAAGAGGCTTGCAAATAGCCAGTAGTTCAATATTCACTGAGTTAGCATTAACTACGAAAACACTGAGACCCCAAACACAGTACAGTATTCTTGGCTCTCTACCTTCATGCATTTCTTCGTTGTTGGAAACAGAGTTCTCTAATGGATGGAGATGGTAAGGAAAATGGGAAGCATCATCTACTAAGAGAGGAAGCCAATGCATTGATTGAATGAAGAAACAAACGACTAGTAATAAATGGAAGAAAGGCTTGCCAAGAACATCCCAAGAAGAAAATTTTAATTGGGAAACCAATATAGGTATAGGCCATCTTGGTACCATTAACTACTTTAATCCATTTCAAGACATGAGTCATAATTTCAGACGCTGCCAAACACATAAAATAATTAAAAAGAATTTTTCCTTTTTGTTTTACTTCTGGAGGGCTAACTTTATAGACTTTGTGTTAGGTAAACAGTAAAAAAAAAAAATCACTTACCAAGGATTAATATAAAATGCCAAAAGATAATCAGTCCAAAGACATGAGGGTAGCAGGGTTAAGAAAGCAAATATACTCCTACGCCTGTGAGCATTAATAGATAACAGATGTAAAGATGAAAAAGTGGCAAGAGTTAGTAGCATAAACTGTGAACAGATATCAGTAAATTACCTACGAAGATCAATTAAAATGACAAGCATCTTAATTATGATTAAATATTATTCCATTCTGTGAAACTTAAACGTGAGGGCTCAAGTGCTATCATATTGCCAAAATCAGTTTGATTCGCACACATCCATATTGTAATCAGATACATTTCTTTCAACTTCTGTTGTGTCAATTAGTCTGCTATTAGGTGATTACATTTTACATCAGTTAAATGAGACTCTTCAATGCCTCATTAGCTAGCTCCGGTCTTATTCTTGGGTATTATTACCCTTGCAATGCTTAAACCTCTTTTAAGGAACCATTATAACATCATTTGATAGCTAACAGCAGCTCGTGGGAGGAAATATAAACCGTCAATTTGTGCGTATACTGATTTTGACAAAGACTCCAAGCTTCTGGGACACATTCTTACAAAGCTGCACCCCTAGATATGACTTTCTATATTATTTTTAGTTTAAATTAATACCTTCTTTCTGAAAAATAACCCTTAAAACAGAGCTATGGTATGACACTCAGGTATCATTTTTCAAGACAAGGAGCTCAGCAAACTGCCTGTTCTGGAATCTGATACTCAGCTGAGTGAGAGCAAAATTATTTCATTTTACTTTTAACTTCTCATCAGACTGTTGATTTTAAAAAGTGTGTTTTGAATCCAATCTCAGGTATTCAAACCACCTGCAAAATAGAACATTCATTAATGTGGATTTTAAACTGCCCTATGGCTGCATCTATAACTATTTTGAGAATTAGTGGGGGGAAATGGCATCACCTTGTCACTCTAGTTACTGCAAATTCCCACTGAGATATCTATTTTGTCAGCCAGGAAATGCTGGTGTGCTGGCAAACTATCTTTGCCAAGAGCTGGTGGAGAATTTTCTAGATTTTCTAGAAAGGTCCTGAAGTGAATTCTTTTTTTGCCTCAGCTCTCCTATAACTGGTCTCTCATATTCTATCCATTGTGAGTGATTGTGTAGTCAGTCAATACATAGGTACATACATAGGTGTCCTGAATCGCCAAGTATAACTGGGCCAATTTCTACATGGGCTGCTCGTCACTGCTTTGTGACTGAGCCTTTTTAAAGGGTGAGCCAGACCAGAAACACGCATCAGTGAATTAGTTTCTTAATCTTGGCAAGAGTGTTAATGTATTCGAACAAACCTAGAAATGTTTACTAACTTTTCACCATTGAGGGGTTATGGGTTCTTTTTCTTCATAGTTAGCAAAAATCCATTCAGGCTAAAATTTAAAAATAGCACGGCATATTGTCTTGTTAAAAAGAATCCTATTTCAACTAGACTTTCAACTGCTCGATGCCCACTCAGGGAAGCAGAATTTATATTTCAGTTAAAGCCCTCCCTCTTTCATTGATTCCGTAAAGTTTCTAGTCTCACCTAACTATTTCTTTAAGATCACCATTTTGGGGGATTTGGAAAACAAGAAAAAAACCTCAGATCTCTTACAGGGATTAACATGAAATGTATACATTTAAATAAATGTGCTTTGCATGGTCACTTGCAAAAGAAACAAAGTAGATCCTGTAAGCAGTGCTGGCTCCATTTTAAATGGTTACTTCATTAGCAATTTTGTTAGGCATCCATTGCAGTGGAGAGGATCATTAATTCTCATCTATCACTGTTAAAGTATAATGTCAAGCAATTTAATCTCCTGACAATGCTTTCTTAATTCTGAAAATACCTCCTCCCTCCAGGTCCTTATGCCAGCAGGCGGAAAAAAATGAGGCCATGTTTTCCTATGGGACTTTACTTGCCCTTGAGATTTATTTACCTGTAAGTGTAACAGTTGAGAGCCCTGGGCTGTACACGTCTACTTGACTTTTGAACAAAAGGTGGTGGCTCACATTCCCGGGCACTGAAGTGTCAGTTTGAGATAGAGATGCTGCTCTGTCACATGCTGCTTCTGTGGGGTCTGTCCTGTGCCTTCGGCTGCCACCTGTTCAATGTGGGTCTTGCACTTACGCCCTTCCTTAGCTATGGGCTACATTCATGACTGCGTTAGTCCTTTGATTAATATAGTAAATACTGAGCAGACTAAGACATTTTCTCTACTTTGTGACTACAGTAAACTTATATGAACTTAATGTAGTTGGTGAAGAAAATCTAACCTTCAAAGTCCACTATCACCGAAATTGTGAAAGGATAATCAGACAAAACCATTTATCCGCAAAAGATAGTAAAATAAAGTTGGAGGCACACACAGCATAGATAAGCTGTCTAGAAGCTTATTCCAAAATAATGCTCACCAATTGTATGGAAGCTTTCCATCCCTCTCCAAAGATGCAAAATTGACAAAAGTTCCTGCTCCACATTCCCTGTTTGGAAGGAACCACAAAATTAGGTTACTGCTTGACAGAGCACTCTTTTACCTTGATATAATAGAGAGCCTTTACTGGTTTATCATCACAGCATTAAATTTATAAAGGGGGGGGGGGTGCCTGGGTGGCTCATCCGATTAAGCATCCAGCTGTTAATTTTGGCTCAGATCATGATCTCACAGTTCACTTCATGAGATAGAGCCCCATGTCGGGCTCCATACTGACAGCCCAGAGTCTGCTTGGGATTCTCTCTCTCCCTCTCTCTCTGCAACCCCTTCCCCCCATGCTCACTCTCTCTCTGCAAAAGAAAAAAAAAACAGCTTAAAAAACATCTAAGTTCCATGTACTTCTCTTTCACATGCAATGCAAAATAGAAAGATAAAATAATTTTTCATAAGGTTGCACATGCCCAAGTCATTTGAAGCCAAAAGGATTTGTTTTCAATCCTTTCCAAAAGGCACTCATGATCCTAGCTTAAATCTCTCTCTCTCTCTTTTTTTTTTTTAGTGTTTACTTATTTATTTAGAGAGAGAGTGAGCATAAACAGGGAGAGAGGGAGAGAGAGAAAATCCCAAGTAGGCTCTGTGTTGTCAGCGTGGAGCCTGATGTGTAACTCGATCTCATGAACCATGAGAAGATGACCTGAGCTGAAATCAAGAGTCAGATGCTTAATCGACTGAGCCACCCAGGCACCCCAATCCTAACATATCCTGAACTGTTTGGGGCATATTTTTTACAAAGCCTCCTAGACCGAGGGTTTTCTGTTTTCAGCACATATTCTTTGTGGGGTTTTGTTTTTATAGCATTTAAATTTCCTCTCTAAAATGATGGTGGATCAAGTTGGATTTTTTTTTCCTCCAAAAATATCTCCTCACGTTGGGATGTCCATGTGATGTATCAATTGAGATAAGAGTATAAAAAATGATACATATTGAAATAGATTGGCTTATGCAGTGCCTCTTGTCCAGAATGTTGCTTATTAATCTGCCAGTAGAAAATACTGTTAAAGTTGTTGTAAAGTTTTTTTCCCCAGAAGTGGAGGTAAAAAGTAAACATATTCTCATGCCTTCTCCACCTTTGCCTAATGTCAATGGATAAACAATACAGCTTACTGGGCTCATGCATCTCATTTTCCCCCCTATATGAAATTGATTGACTCATTCAGAACTGAAGAAGGGATTTTGACATTACTGGCACATGTACTAATCACTTTAGTTACCTGCCTGCTCTTATTACAGTGTTCTAAAAACATTTTTCTTCTCTTTTTAAAAAAATTTTTTTTAAGTTTATTTATTTATTTTGTGTGTGTGTGTGAGAGAGAGAGAGAGCAGGGGAGGGGCAGAGAGAGAGGGAAAGAGAGGATCCCAAGCAGGCTCTCAGCTGTCAGCACAGAGCCAGATGAGAGGCTTGAACTCACAAACCGTGAGATCATGACATGAGCCAAAACTGAGTCGGACACTCAACCAACTGAGCCACCCAAGTGCCTGGAACATTTTTCTTCTTTGAAAAGTACACTAATATATTGTTATATCACATTGTGCTATAAATTACACACCAATTAATTTTCCTATGTCAATTTCTTATATATAGGATTTACTTTACCTTATAATTCAAATGTTCTTACTCTGGGGGTTAAGGATAGAATTTAGGGCTCTAGAACATAGTGGGGGAAAAGTTCATCTTTAATTTCACCACCTCTAAACTTCTAACTGAAATTCAGCAATTCCTTCAACTATTAGAGTAGGCAACAAGCCACAATAATATCATCAGTACTGATGAGATGAGATCGCTAAACCATAGAAACTGCAGACATATTTCCATAATGAACCTGCTGCAGATATTGAAATATTGTTCATATTCATCACTCTGATGAAATTATGAGAGTTATTGGACATCTTACGCAATATTATCATACTATATATTATCTAATATATTTATAAAAAAGCATGTAAAGCATATTTAAAAATAGCCTGATGACCATATTTTAATATAATTAATTTCTTTTTAATCCTATGTATTTCATTTTATGCACTTAAAAAGAAAGCATTATTCTTGGAAGAGATCCACAGGCTTAATCAGACTGCCAGAAAAGATCGCAGCACAAAAAAAAATGTTAAGAATCTCTGCTCTAATGACTAGCTGGCTGAGGTAGATCCACTTCTAAATATCTTGCTGGGTGCACCACAACGAATGCTCCTGTGATAGTATTCTCAGAAATGCCACTAATCCATTACTATACCTATCCCCACCCCCACCACTGTTACTACTACGAGCTAACGTTTGTTGCATGCTTCCCAATGATTGCATTATTGCTCCTAACCATCCACTCACCTAGGGGCTATTCCCGTATCTTCTTGAAATACATTCTTTCCCTTGCTTGCAGGCCACGTAATCTCTTAGCTTTTCTTGTACTCCCCTGGGTGCCTCTTACCAGTCTCCTTTGCTCCTATCTTTTTATTCTTCCCTGAAAATCTTGCTATTAGATTGTTCTGGTGCTTAATCCAGGACCCTCTTCTCTAATTTACACGCACTCCCTCCAGTAAATGACAATTTCATCCAGCTTTATATAGCTTTAATACTGTTTATATGCTAGCAACTCCCAAAGTCATATCCTTAATCCAGACTTCGCTCCTGAACACCAGACCTTTGTGTTCAACTCCCACTCCACACCTGCACTTGAAATCATCTTAAATGTAACATTTCCAAAACCAAAGTCTTGATGTTCCTCCGACTCTGAAATCCTCATCTGGAATCCCATTTCAGTTGGTGGTGACTCCATCCTTTCCAGTTGCTAGGACCAAAAACCTTGGAGTCATCTTTGACCCTTATTCATTTCCATTTCACGTGCAATTTGTTAGCCAATCCCCTTAGCTAATGACTCTGTTTTCAAAATATATCCAGAATCTGATCATTTCTTCCTACCTTTATTGCTGCTATCCTGGACTAAACTATTACCATCTCTTGCCTGGATTACTGGAATAGATCCCCCAGTTAATATGCCTGCTTTTGTCTCAACAGCTTGTTTTCTTAAAAAAAATTTTTTTTAACATTTACTCATTTTTAAGAGACAGAGAGAAACAGAGCACGAGTAGGGGAGGGCAGAGAGAGAGGGAGACACAGAATCTGAAGCAGGCTCCAGGCTCTGAGGTGTCAGCACAAAGCCTGATGCAGGGCTTGAACCCACGAACGGTGAGATCATGACCTGAGGCAAAGTCGGATGCTTAACCAACAGAGTCACCCAGGTGCCCCTCAATACAGATTGTTTTCTAATGTAAGGCAGCTCTTCTGCCCCAAGTCCTGAACTCAGAATAAAAGCATAAGTCTGTCCTTTACTCAGGATAAAAGTATAAGTCTTCACAATGGCTTACAAAGCTCTACGTGATCTGACATCATCTCCTGCTAAACCTTCCTTCATTTCCTCTGCTTTAGCTGCACTAACCTTCCTACTACTCTCTGAATATGTTCCTGCCTCAGGACCTTTGCACTGGCTCTTTCCTCTACTCTTCCTCTAGAAAACACATGGCTAACTCCCGCATATCCTTCAAATTGTTTCTCAAATATCCTTTCAGTGAGACTCACCCACCTCCCAGAGATCTTCTACACATATTCCTTATGCCTGTACTGCTAATTTCCCTTACTCTGCTCTATTATTTTTCTCTTATTGTCTGCTCACATGCCTTGTAATCTTTTTACTTTTATTGATATTACTTATTATCTACCTCCTCCACTAGAATATGAGCTCCATGAAGGCAGAAATTCTCATCTGTTTTCCCAAGCATCTGGAGAGTCTGACACATAGCAGGTGTCCATTAATATTTGTTAATGAATAAATGAAATTTCAGTGAACTGCACAAGGTGACATAGATTGCAAATTAAGATTTGATCCCAAGGAGTGTAATTTTAGAGCTCTCTACTCTAGCCACAATGTGGTACCACCTTCTTCCCTATCCTTCTAAGATTTTTTTAAATGACAACATTAAAAAAGTTTGATATTTATATTTAGACTAATCTCTTTTCTCTACGTTAATAGAAGCTCATTTTTATCTCCTTTCTGGGGCAGGTCAGTTTATACCTTTAAATACATTTATTTATTTGTTTTCTTAAAAATTTTTTTAATGTTTATTTTATTTTTGAGAGAGAGAGAGAGTGCAAGTGGGAAAGGGGCAGAGAGTGAGAGAGAGACACAGAATCTGAAGCAGGCTCCAGGCTCCAAGCTGCCAACACAGAGCCCGATGCAGTGTTCGAATTCATGAACCCTGAGATCATGACCTGAGCAGGAGTCAGATGCTTAACTGACTCAGCCACCCAGGAGCCCCAAATATATTTATTTAGGTACATATCTCCACCTATATTCTAAGTGCTTAGTGGACAACTTAGATGTCTGATTTTTATTTAATTGTGCCATATAAGACACCGATTAAATCATTATTGGATGGATACATTTAGTTATGAATGTAAATGATAGAATTCTGAGAAAGAAAAAGGATGTTGATTGGCAGTTCAGCAGGCTCCCAATGGGTAAATATAAATTTGAATCAAATTTCCCAAACCCCGTAGTACTCAACTAAACAACAGTTTTTAAGAGAATTGATGGATTGTTCTGATAATATAGGGGACCACCGAAAGTACTTGAGAATGTGCTCTGATAAGAAACGCATCAGTGGTCAAAAGAATAGGGAATCACCAAAGTCATAAATCAAAAGTCTTTTTCGGCTGCAAGAAAAATGAAAACTGCCTCCAAGTCTGAGTAGTAGGAACAAAACTGAGAGGGGGCCTCGAATGGACCTGATCATAGACTCTGCAAATGTTTTCTAAGACAGTTTTGGCAGAACTGATGAAGAGAGGGATGTTTTTCTTTCTTGTGGTCTCTCCATATATTAACTCCTTTCATTAATCATACTAAGTAGCCATAGATCTTTATTTGACTCCAAAATACGTTCGAAAATATCCAAACGTCATTAATAGATCCCTTTGTATGGGTTTCTTAAAATGACAAGATTGAGAGTAGGAGATCTGGATTTGTATAAACAATCCTTTGCTTTGCCATTTCCACTGTGATGTTTTCTTGTTAGTATTATTATTATCTTTTAATGTCTATTTATTTATTTTGAAAGACAGAGCAAGAGGGGGAGGGGCAGAGAGAGAGGGGGAGAGAGAATCCCAAGCAGGTTCTGCGTTGTCAGTGCAGAGCCTGACGTGGGGCTCCAACCCATGAACCATGAGATCATGACCTGAGCTGAAATCAAGAGTCAGACGCTCAACTGACTAAGCCACCCAGGTGCCCCCATCATAATGTTTTCTAAACTAATATTTAAAAGTCTACCTAGAAAACACACACAATAGACACTGAAAACTGAAATGAAACTTATCGCTAATAAAATTTAGGTCTGCAAAAGTATACACGTATGATAAACTAAAATACTTTAAAGGCCGTGGGTAAAAGATTAACCAAACTTAACTTACCTTGCCATCTGCAGGTGTTTTTTCCTAAGAATTATAAGGGTCACGAGCAGCAGTCCAATTAACAGCGTGCTGAGGATGGCCAGCACGGAGATGACCACCACGTTGGGGTTCATCTCTGTCACTAAAGAGAAAAGCCATGCATTTTCATTACAAACTTCCATTACACAAAGCTAACAGAACCACTCGTCGTTTTCCATTGATTTTTAACACCATGGAACTTATGATGTTGAAAACAAGAGCAACAATGGTGTTTCTCCAAGCCGACAATGGCCTCCTCCTGGTCAAATATAATCTAGCAAAGCAGTTTGATAAGCGGTGTTCAGGTACCTAGAGGAATTGAGTCCATCTCCAAAGCTTCTGTTCAGAATGTTCTTACAAAGGGAAATTATAAACTGTGAAGAGTGCCTGTACCGTCGTTTAAATTCTTTTGAAAATCAAAATATCTAGAGGTCATCATCACGCGTTATTATTGCTTCACATTTTCAGAAGCTTGGAGAGGGGCAGGTTTTCGCGTTACGCCTATGACGTTAAAGGCACAAAGCACAACTGTATATTGCACTCGCAACTAATAACGTATATGAAAAAGGCATTAGCAAGCTACCATCTGCTGCAACACTTAACACATCACTAGAAGCAGGCATTCTGATGATCGGTAGCCATATGTTGAGAGGTTTCCCATCTGCACAACTCTAGAGATGAAACCGATTATTAAGTCTTGGGGCCCTTAAGAACCGGGGCTGTGTCCCTCGCATATACTTTATATAAGGGCTGCTATGGCACTGCGCGTTGCCTAGTTCATCACACTACAGGGAAGAGCCAGATATTAACAAATGGGGACTACGTGTCACATGTTTTTATGAAATTCGTTACGGTGGACCCAAGAGGAAAGACTGCTATCATCCTCAGCATTGATCATAAAATCACACAATCGGCCACCACATTCAATCCATAAACCTTTGTGTATTTGCCACTTCCCATTTGGGCCAGCTTGATTCCTGTTCACAGGCAGAGTAACTGAACACAAAGAACATTAGACTCATGGTCAGGAGACCTTTTTCAGGTTCATTTGACTACTAACTGTCATGTGGAGAAGCTATTTTATCTGTCTCTCTGGGTCTCGTTTTCCTTACTTGTAAATAAGCTTAATAGTGTCACCTGTTTCTGCTATATTCTGGTAGCAATGACAGGGAATAGTAAGCATGAAGAGACACAGAATGGTGGAAAGGAGACAGAAGTGACAGACCATTAATATACTTTTCAGGTCCACTTTTGTCCTCTTTTCTGGAAAAATAAAAATTCAAAACAGAAAGCAAACAACTATATGATGAATGCTACAGAAATGAAAATGAACCCAGTAAAGGGATCTTGTGACAGTGAAAGGTTGTATTACAGGAGGTTTCATTGAAGGTCTCAGGTTGCAGAATCAGACTCCAACAAACAGGGGAGCAACACATTTAATAGAACTCAGAAGGGGAAAAGGAAAACTCCCTTATTCCAGACCTTTCATTAATTTCTAATTTCCCTACTTATAGTTTGGCTTCATTGGAAACTCGCCTGCTCTGACCCAGTAATTTAGCATTGTCACCGCATGGTCAGTGACGGCTAAGGGCCGAGGGACAACAGATGAGCCCTAATCGATCAGGGCACTGTGACCACTGCTGGACAGGAGGATGACGATGGAGTTGATGGTGGCAGCTATCACTCACACTACGTGTGCAAAGCTTTACGTATTTCATTTCTAGGCTTCAAAACAGCTCAACAAGGTACACATATTATGATTCCACTTTCGCAGATGAAAACACAGAGGCTCAGAGATAGTAAATATCTTTCCCTAAATCACATAGCTGGTAAGGGCAGGTACGTGCTCCCTGACCCCACAGCCTGGAATGTTTCAGTGGAGCATGGATCTATTAGAAGTACAGAGTACATATATTTGAAAAGAAAATGTAAGGAAAATCTAAAAAGATAAAACTTCTGGGGGTGCCTGGGTGGCACAGTCTGTTAAGCGTCAAACTTGATCTCAGCTGAGGTCATGATCTCACAGTTTGTGAGTTCGAGCCCCGCATCAGGCTCTGTGCTGATGGCGTAGAGCCTGCTTGGGATTCTGTCTCTCCTCCTCTCTGCCCCTCCCCTGCTTCTGCACTCTAGCTCTCTCTTTCAAAATAAATAAATAAACTTAAAAAAATAATACAAAGATAAAACTTTCAAAGACACCAGATTTCACGAATGCCAGGAATTACCCATTGTTGAGACAGCTATGAATGTGGGGACACTGGGGCTGTCGTGGCTGAAGCTGGTGACACTACAGTTGTAGGCAGTGGCAGGAAGGAGGCTGGAGATGGTCACAACGTGAGAGGAAACAGAAATCGGTTCCTGGAGATGCAGAACATAAGATCAATGTTATATTATCTCCACCTGCTTTGTTTTTTAAACTATTTTTCAGAGCCGAGTGGGTAATATATAAGCAGTAAAGAAATTAAAAGATGCGAAAGGATAGCAATGAAAAATAAGCTTCCTTATTTCACTACTTCTTATCTACCGAGTTCTCTTCCACAGATGGAGCCGTTGTTGTCAGGCATGTTTTTTTTTTTTTTTTTTTTCTTTCCCATCTATATTTTATGGAGGTAAAAACATAAGATACAGCTAAACAAAAGTGATAATGTAGTTCACACATCATGCTGCTTACTCTTTACCTTGATTATCAGTATATTTCGGTGCTTTGCCCATGTCAGCACAGGTAAAGCTGTTTTATTCTTCTCAAGGGCTTTGTAGAATTCACTTTATTTAACCAGTCCCCTACTGAGGAATGTTTACACTGTCCCTGATTTTTTGCGATTACAAACAATGCCACAGTGAACATAATTTTACATTATGGGAACAAACATATACGTACACACACTCAATATATGTATGTGTGTATGCATGTGTACGCATACACCTTCATACACAAAACCTGCATGTGTGTAGATGTGTGAATGTGCATACATATATGTATACTCATGTTCCCAACAGTTGAGTGCTGGGTCAAAAAGTTGTGTAGTTTTCATTTGGAAAGCTATTGACATACTGTCTTCTGCAGACATGTTCCATGTTATCCTGCCACTGTCAATGTGGGACAACACCTGTTCCCATTTACTCTTTCCAATCCAATGTGTCCACAAACTCTGAGTTTTTCCAATCATATTGGTGGAAATTGTACCTCATTGTAGGTTTATTTTGCATTTCTTTTACCATAAATGAACTTGATCATCTTTTCCTATGTTTAAGAATCTTTTGGGGCGCCTGAGCGGCTCAGGTGGTTAAGTGTCCGGCTTCGGCTCAGGTCATGATCTCACGATTCATGGGTTCGAGCCCCACATCAGGCTCTGGGCTGACAGCTGGGAGCCCAGAGCCTGCTTCGGATTCTGCGTCTCCCTCTCTCTCTGCCCCTCCCCTGCTCTCTCTCTCTCTCTCTTTCTCTCTCAAAACTAAATAAACATTAAAAAATGTTTTTAAAAAAGAATCTTTTGTGTTTATTTTCTATGATATATTTGTTTTGGGTTGTTGGTCTTCTACTAGAGACATTACCCCCTTTGTCTGCATTCTCAGCTTTTAAACAGCAGCCACCAAAGGCATAGCAACTTTGAGTTTTCAAAAACATTTGATATTAACTTATTCTTGAGTAGAACAGATTGTTAATTTGTTGGGCCAGTGGTTGGACCAGTGACAAGTACCACAGTACAATATAAAAAGATGAGCCAGCATAACAATCTTTTTCAAAACAGGGATCTGAAACACTCCTGCCTAAAGAGATGACAGCCATCAGCACTTATTTCCAATCCCACCTCTTTTATTGTCCTATAAAAGAATGATTCTAAGGAAAAGCTCAATTGTAATAAGCAGCTACATAACCATTGTTTTCTTGAGGAAAGATGTTACTATAGCCGCAGAGAAGAAAATCCACTACTGACAAAGCAGTTATTTCCAAAAAGGATTCTTTGAATAGAAAAAGAGATTAGCTGTTCAGTATAGATCAAAAAGAGATAAGTTTGTAGAAGAGTATCAAAAGGGGAAAGAAATCAAAGCAAATTATCTTAACATTCTGTATGAAAAGATTCCCACTCCCAGAAATCCTTTCTTCTTTTCAATCTCATGAACTGCATTATTTAAAAAGCATCAATTATTCATGTTCATAGAATTAGTCTCTCCCCTGCATTTTGTGACATCCTTCACACACTTGACCTTTTCCTTCCACGTCTGACTGTAAAAAATTGTTTTCTTGTGGCTTTGTTACCCTGGGAGCTCCCGGTTCATCTCCCTCCTTCCCTTCCTTTGGACCTGGTGAATAACTCAGGAGTCATTCTACCTGCTGTTTGTGATTCTAAAGCCTTCACAATCACCTCTCTCAGCCTTCATTTTCCCAAGCGAAATCGTCCTCCTTACTGACTAGAAATAGTCCCTTTTTTAAATTCTCTAAGTAGAATGGATCTCTCTATGGCACTTGAGTTTTACTTTAATTATTTCTAGACTGACGCAATATCCATAACTACATGAAAAAAAATTTAAAGGCCAGTATTGATTCTACCATTTGTATCACATATAGTGCCTTTCACGTAACTGGCAATCAGTTCATATTTGTTAAATTATATTTTATATGGCAGTGTCTATACCTTTGGTCGATTTAATGGCAATAGGAAAAATGAACCCTTTTAAGTCCTCAGGACCCAGGGTAACTAAGAACTAGGGACAAAAGCTAATGCAAAGAGAAAAATAAACTTCGCGATTTGGCAAATTGGTTCTTACATTTTAGGCTTATTCTAAGCACACTGTTAATTTCTATCACTGAAACACAAAAGCGCAAATGAACAATTTTCATTTTCTATAGTTTAAACAAATAAAGGACTTGACTTCATTCAGATAATTAGCCTTAATCAAAATCAACTCAGAAAAGAAAAATCAAAATGTACTGTACCTGGAGTTTGGTTTCTTGACTAGAGCCAACTTGTTGACAAAAGACTTCAAAGAAATCAGCTACTCCCTCTTCCACCCACAGCAAAGTCACTGAGGTCTGGGTTTTATTCACGGCAAAGAGTGATTTTGGAGGAGCTGGTTCTGAGCAAAGATAGAGTTTTAAAATTTTATTTCAATTTAATATATTCCTTCTTCTTTCACTAATTGGCAGGATAAAAATAGGCCAAAAACAAAAACAAAAACCAAATACAGGCAGTTGAGAGCACCATCAAAATTTTATATTGCTTTTGAAATATGTCCTTTCACAAAGACAGTGGT
Source organism: Puma concolor (assembly GCF_028749965.1). Taxonomy (NCBI): domain Eukaryota; kingdom Metazoa; phylum Chordata; class Mammalia; order Carnivora; family Felidae; genus Puma; species Puma concolor. The sequence continues at coordinate 94,008,401 of NC_141673.1, forward strand.
CACCTAACTTAGAAGGCAGGGGATTTGGCCTTTTCCTCCCCCTTTCATTATAGTTCTCTTTTTGGAGCACTTCTGTTTTCTACTTCAGCTTTATTATATACATAATCTATTAATAGTTTTTATGTCATCTGCATTGGAGCTAGCACTGCCCTGATAATACAGACTTTCTGTAGGAGACACAAAAATCTGCACTTCAATGGCTGAGAAAAATGAAAGTGGTTTGCTGCTTTCTAATGCAGACATTCAGTCTGGTACTTAGCCAAAAACCTGCTGGAGACTATCTGGAATCATTTTGTCAGAAGAATGGCTTCTTGAAAATGTAGTCGAAATTAAGAGGGGTAGAGTTAAGTACATATGATTTTTTTTTTAAAGAAAAGGATTATGGAAGGGGACTGGATGGTTAATAAAATGTTAGAGGACTGATTTCTTTTTTTTTTTTTTTTAATTTTTTTTTTCAACGTTTATTTATTTTTGGGACAGAGAGAGACAGAACATGAACGGGGGAGGGGCAGAGAGAGAGGGAGACACAGAATCGGAAACAGGCTCCAGGCTCCGAGCCATCAGCCCAGAGCCTGACGCAGGGCTCGAACTCCCGGACCGCGAGATCGTGACCTGGCTGAAGTCGGACGCTTAACCGACTGCACCACCCAGGCGCCCCGAGGACTGATTTCTTTACCTAACTCTTTTAGACACTTCATCTTGATCAATAAATTAATCCATTAGTCAAGGAAACTATGCCCCTTCATCCTCATTTCCAGTAACTGAGTCACTGGATTTGTTGGCTTGAGACCAAATCCCTGCCTGTTCCTCAGTTTTAGGAAGTGATATTGCTGTCTTGATCCCCCATTCTTGAGTCTCTCCTACTCTCCTCTCCGTGCCCTATCATTTGGGTGTTGTCTTTCCCTTGAATTCCTCCAGTACGCAAAGTGCTATGCCTGAACCCCAGTGCTTATGACAGAGTCCCTGTTACCCCCTGTCAGACCTCCTTGACATTGCTTGTTTGACATATCACATATCTTGCTGTTAGGTTCATGAAACATCATACTCCGACCACCCACATGTCCCTGTTAGACAACTACCCAAACTGTTTGCTCGTTACTTGGATTTCTTTTTATTATTTGTCCCATGCCCCCAAGTCTGTCCTCTAGCTCCTGGCTCTTAGTAGTGCTTGAAGAAGCTCTTGAAGGCCATTTCACTCCTTTGACATATACATTATCTTTGTGGGGGAAGGTTTAGACCTTCGTTCTAGAATACCATCCTCATGGCCCTATTCAGAACCAGGAAGTATGTCAGAACCATTCTTCTCATGGTTTAGCCCAGACAACTTAAATTTGTGTGCAACTAAAAAGAAGCATTTTTCTTTCTAGAGCCAATTGACGAGGTTAGGCAGAAGAGCTGAAGAAGGAAAGGGAGGGGGTTAGTCTTGGGCAGGTTTGATTCACAACAGATGTCAGGACCCCTTTCTCATTTGCAATGAATTGTCCACTTGATGAAACATAGCGGTCAGCTTCCACTTCTCACATCCTTTATAACTGTCACTGCCAACAGGTATGAGTCAGAGAATAGGTCCTCTGACTCTCATAGAACTTGAATCTTTGGAGAAAAGTGAGGGTTGTCTGGGGGCAGAGATGGATGATTTTTGGGCTGAACCTTGGTTATGTCTCTTTTCAAAATCCACAAGACAGAATTTCTCCTCAGAGTGCCTCTTAAACTGATTAGGTTCCCTAGGACATTATGTCTTGTTTTTTGTTTTTGTTTTTGTTTTTGTTTTCCCCTGATGGGTAGAAAAAAATCAGTTTAGCTATCCAACAAGAATACCGCCCAAGTCTCAATTTCCAGATCCAACTTTTTACACGTGTATTTCCAATCACCTATCATCCTTGCTTACTCAAATACTTCACTATTGCCTTAACCTCCATAGGGTCAAAATAGACCTTGAGTCCTCCGCCTTCCCGAAATCAGTCTGCTTTCCAACCACTGATACTCTGACGAGCAACACCATTCTCTCAATTGACGAGGCTCTCCTCTGGTTTCTCAGTCCCTGATAGCATATCTTCAAATAATTCTTGTCATCTCTTCCTTTTATCTATTCTTTTTATTATATTGCACGTTCAAGCTTTTGTCATCACACTTTATCAATCAACATGACAGACCTTTAATTCTTTTTCCTGCTTTTAATCAGTTCTTTCTTATTTGTCAATGAAGGCATAAATCACCTAAAATACCACTTTGCTCATGTTAAATCCTATCTGCATAATAATCTATTGTGATCAATGTCTACTGCATCACATCAAACGTGCCAAATTTTGAAGATCCTACTTACATCAGCCACATTTACCCATCCAGCTTCATCACCATCCCTCCTACCCAGAAATGTTTCCTTTGGTAGGGCCAATTTTCTCACTGACTACCATACAAGCAGTACTCTTACTCAACTCATGTATTTCCCTTCAATGTACTTTTCCTTCTATTTGGATCATCCTAAGATCAGGAAAACATCTTCCTTTCTTCCTGAAGCCTTACCTGTTCACTCTGTCTTTTGATGATCTATCCCTTCTCTGACCTTCTGTTACCCTATTTGATCTACGTGAGTAAAGTCCTGATTCTACTAGGTCCCATTTGATTCTTTGAGAACAAATACCATGTGTTATAAATTATTTTTGTCTTCACCTTGAACTAGTCACCTGAAATTGCTCAATAAATCTTATCTATTGACTGATTTAAACCACAGGTCAAGATTCATCAATCAGAGCTGTTAAGATTTAAGCATCAGGCAAGATCAGGCACATTGGGGTTGAATTTTGATGTCCTCTGCCTTTTTACAGTGATCGTGTTGCTAAAATTACCAGCTTTTAATGGCAGAGTCAAAGATTGCCATGAATTGTAAGCGTTCTCAGTGGTCCAAAGATTATGACTTTAATAATGGAGTAGAGGTTTCTTTGGGTCTGGCTAAAAAATGTGAATCTAGGTGATAAGTTGGATCCTCAGGTAAATCTCCAAAGGCCACAAAACAAATTTTTCCTTTCCTTTGGCCAGCCACAAAACAAATTTTTCCTTTCAGGTGTTATGCAGGGGCAAGAGATGATTCCAAAGTCACTGCACCCATTATCTCAGTATTCTTTTCTGAAAGATATATGCATATTAGCTCTGTAGGTCAATGAATAACATACACAAATCACCTGTTTGAGGACTGTTTAGGATTTTTGTGATAGGTATATTTCTTTAGCTGTTTTGGGGAGAAATTTCACTCAGCTATTCCAAACAAAGAAAATTACTGCAATATTTCATAAGTGGAGGTGTAATTGGGTTGAGAAGGGATTCTAATTAAATTTCACTACACAAGACAACATCTGCCCCAGGAAATGTATTAAATGTTAGAATTGTATTGTTCAAAGTAGTAGCTATTAGCCACATACAGCTACTGACTATTTGAAATATGGCTAGTCTAAATTGAGAGGTGCTATAAGAGTGACAGACTGAATTTTGAAGACTTAGTACAAAATAAGAATAAAAATATCTCATTTATATTTCTTTATATCAATTACATATTAGAGTGATACTACTTTGGATATATTTGGTTAAATAGACATATTAAACTCAATTTCACCTATCTCTTCTTAGTATTTTGTAACGTGGCCACTAGAAAATTTAAAATTACATATATGGCTCTCATTATATTTCAATTGTACAGGATGGGGTTAGAGCATTCCTTCTTGCTTGGTAGAGCAGAAGTGTGGAAATTCTTGGCAGAAGCTGCTTAGAGAGGCCCCCCTTTTGCTGTCTATCTCCTCTCATAAGAAGGCAAGGTCAGCTAAACTCCATAGCCTAGCATGACTTAGATGATTTCTGTTTCCCATCCTTGGGCATGAGACCAAAAGGGAGTGGTGGCTAAATACTGTCCAGGCAATTTCATGTGATAGGGAATACGATGACATGCAAACGCCTTTTGATTGGTCTGTGTTATGGGCTAAATTGTGTTCACTCACATTCCTATGTTGTAGACCTAAGCCCCAGCACCTCAAAAATGTGAATGTATTTGGAGATAGGGCCCTTCAACAGGTAAATTGAAGTGATGCCCTTAGGGTGGGCGCTAATCCAGTTTGACTGGTGTTCTTATAAGAAGAGGAAATTTGGGCAAAGAGACACCAAAGATGAATGGGTTCAGAGAAGAAACCATGTGAGGACATAGCTGGAAGGCGGTCACCTGGAAGCCCAGGAGAAGGGTCTCGGAGAAACCAAACCTGCTGATATCTTCTTCTTGGACTTTTAGCCTCCAGAACTGTGAGAAAATAAATGTCTATTGATTAAGCCACCCGATCTGTGATATTTTGCTATGGAGCTCTAGCAAATGAATACAGTCTCTTACTATTCAAAATCTCAAATATAGTCTAGCTTATAAAAGGGAGGGATAGAGAGACCTCAATGATTGTATGAAGAGTCAATGAGCTTTAAGACAATGGACACAAAAACTCTTTATATAATATAAAGAGCCACGTAGATATTAGCTATAGAAATCCCCCTGGCTACTATCACTGTCTACTTTCCAAAGTGACATTTGAAATCTCAACTCCTTCAAAATTCCCTTGCTTCATAATGTCAGATTTCCTTTTGTTTAAAATCATTTCAGAGTCCACGATGTTTGTTGTGAGACTGTGGATATGGGGAAAGGAGACAGATGTACTATTTTTACAAAATAAGGTAGAGATACAGAATTGTTTGCTTTAAAATATTTTTGAACAGCTTTCTAGCGTTGCTGGTGTTATACTCAACTGTCTGGCCCTCTTCTTCCCTTCTCTTCTCTCCTTTTCAGTGCCTGTCCTATTTGAGTGGGGAATCCAACCTAATTTTATAAGGAAATTAAATACAATGCGCAGAACATGGGCAGAAAGGAAAGCTGTAAGGCTACCTCTACCATTTAATTTAGATTGGATTATGAAAGGCTCAAGCTGTTCCCTAGGATCTCAGGGGAGTGAAGGTGACCTTGAGTAAAGTATGAGCTAGTGCCTGATTCTTATTCTTTGTTCTGGCAGCAAATTTCTTCCTTTCCTAGGAAATTCCAGAGGGAGTCAGGTGTAATAGTTAGAGTTGGAGAAGAATAGAATGTATTTATTGCCTAAAAACCATCTTTTCCTGACAATTATTACATTGTTTCTTATTTTAATGTGACCCATTGGTTTAGCTGCTGAAAGAATGATGCTAATGAGGCCAAGATTATATCCGTGAGGGCCCATTAGTTTTACAAATGTGTGACATTGGTGATAAGAGGAATTCAACCAAAACACATTGTAAAAAAACGGTCAATATGACAAAATCGATTTTCAATCCTCGGTATCAGTGACAGCAATTTGCTGGTATCCTCTTCAGATAACAAAGAACGGTTCAACATCTATATTATTGTATGTCTTTTACATCTATTTTTATTTCCCTCAAGGCAGGCAGTTCCTCCTTCGGCAGTGTAAGCCGTGTAACTTATATTCAACTTGGTCAGAGAAAACACCTGGGACTGAAACAGTGTCAGCCACATAAAGTATGTCCAATGTGGTCAAAAACAACATCCGCAACAGAAAGAAATATTCGAAAGAAAAAGCAAAGTGGTAGAGAAATTATTATTTTTTTTATTTTTATTTTATTTTTTTTTTACGTTTATTTATTTTTTGAGACAGAGACAGAGCATGAACGGGGGAGGGTCAGAGAGAGAGGGAGACACAGAATCGGAAACAGGCTCCAGGCTCTGAGCGGTCAGCACAGAGCCCGACGCGGGGCTCGAACTCACGGAGTGTGAGATCGTGACCTGAGCCGAAGTTGGCCGCTTAACCGACTGAGCCACCCAGGTGCCCCAGGTAGAGAAATTATTCATAATGAGTTCAGACTGATATGCAATGAAATTAAGAAGATGAAAATTTATATTAAAGAACAGAAACTTGTGTTAGAGCTGAAGTTTACTAAGCCTATTCTCTTGTCAATTTAGGGACGTTCTTTAAAAAAAAAATTTTTTTTAGTGTTTATTTATTTTTGAGAAAAAAGAGTATGAGCGGCGGGGGTGGGGGGGGGCAGAGAGAGAGGGAGACACAGAATCGGAAACATGCTCCAGGCTCCGAGCTGTCAGCACAGAGCCCGAGGTGGGGCTCGAACTCACGAACCACGAGATCATGACCTGAGCTGAAGTCAGGCGCTTAAGCTACTGAGCCACCCAGGCGCCCCAGGGAGATTCTTTTAATAAATAATGAGCAAAGTTAAAAACAACATTGGGAAATATTTTTTAAAATTCAGGCAAATATTACATTATAATTAGGCCATTTCCATATCGAAAACACACAATTTTCTCAGGAATTAGAAATACCCATGATTTCCATTACATTTTAAATAAATTCTTTATGGCTTAATGATAGCAAGTGTAACATCCCCTTCTGTGAGTCATTGGGTGTTTCTATGGTTTTCCCAGCTCAACTAACTTCTAACGATTAGCAGAATTTTTCAAAGAAAGCTTTCATTTAACTTTACTTAGTTTCAAAACAGTATATCTAACTTCCTCTTTTTTTTTTTTTTGGTTCCAAGAATATGATTTTATTTTTTTACTTAGCATTTTTATTTAGTTAAGAGTTATTTTCACCAAATTCTTAGAAAAGGATCACTACCCTCATTGTATCATTAGCCTTGTTGCCTTTATTCTGAACTCAGGTATGAACTTTAAAACTGGAAGGAATATTAAAGATTATTTAGTCCAGACCCTCACTTTGTAGATGAGGCAACTGAAATCCAGAGGGCTTAACCCACTTTTCTATGGTAACACAACTTGTCTGTGAGAACAAGAACTAGGATCCAGGGGCGCCTGGATGGCTCAGTCGGTTGAGTGTCAGACTTTGGCTCAGGCCTGATCTCATGGTTCATGGGTTTGAGCCCTGCATCGGGCTCTGTGCTGACAGCTCAGAACCTAGACCCTGCTTCAGATTCTGTCTGTGTCTCTTTCTGCTCCTTCCCTGATCATGCTCTGTCTCTCTCTCTCAAAAATAAATAAATGTTAAAAAAAAAAAAAAAAAAACTGGGATCCAGACCTCTGCACACCTAGTTAAGGGTCCTTCTACACCTGGATTCCTCCCTGAAAATGTGGGTGTTTGCCATCTATTTCCATATAACTGAGGATGATAGGGCTTTCTGAAAAGTTCCTCTTTCCCCAAAGGGCAACTTTTCCACAATGGGCAGTTGCTTATACGTTGAGATCACTACATCATAGTTGCTGCCCTATCAGTCCACGTCATGGGGTGCAGGGGAAGTGCTTTTAAGGACTTCCTTAAAAGGATGTCCTTTTTGTGTGGCTTGGCTGTGGGCATCTGGAAATGGCAGTGAAACTCAGGAGACCACAGTGAGAAATGGGAGAGAGAGAGATTGAGAAGAGGCATCAGTTAGCCTCAGGACTAGGAACGGAGCCACGGAACATGACATGCCTGGCATTCCAACCCAGAAGCTAATGCTGGCATGAAGCTGCTGGCCGTGTAGGACCATACATGAAGGCTGCTGGCCACGTAGGGCCTTACAAGAAGGGCAGCAGGGCAATCATGGTCCTCTGAAAACCTAAAGAACACGCTTGTAAGAAGTCAGTAGGAGAAATCTCCCACAAGCTTCCATCATCGCTCTCACCCGACGGGCCTACTCTATTGGCGGCCTTATGCTCTGTCACTCTTCCTTACTACAGATTCACTCCGTCTAAGGCCACCCCCTCTGCTGGCACCCCGGGGTCCTGTCTCCTCTGGCCCAAGCAAGGCACATCATTTTAATGAGCGTCACCTTCTAAACTATCCTGCACCATCAATTTTCCCTTTTCTGTTGAATCATTTTGATTAGCCGTTGAAAAGCTGTTTCCACCCACTTAAAAAAATAGAAAGAAAGACAAAACAAATCCAACCAAACAAATAAAAACTCTTGGCTTCTTTTTTCCTCAGCTCCTGCTCATTTTCTCTCCTCTTTATAATCACACTTCTCAAAAGTTTTGTTATTCCAGCTGTCTTCCTTTTTTCTTTTATTCTCTCTTGAATTACTTTTTTAAAAGAAAAGTTTATTTATTTTGAGAGAGAGAGAGAAGGAGAGCAGGGCAGGGGGAGAGAGAGTGGAGAGAGAGAATCCCAAGCAGGCTCCCCACTGTCAGTGCAGAGCCCGATGTGGGGTTTGAACTCATGAACCGTGAGATCATGACTTGGGTGGAAGCTTAACCGACTGAGCCACCCAGGCGCCCTCTCTTGAATTACTTTTAGTAGCATAATTTTCCCTCACTATTCCACCCAAATGCCTCCTTTCTGAATCACCAATAACTCCTGGGTTGCCAATTCTCACTCCACATCTTACTTGACTTACCAGCAGGTGTAAGCTGATCAATCAAGTACTTTCTTCGCTTGGTTCTTTGGACATCACACTTTTCTGTGCTCCTTTGTCCTTTACCGGCCACTCCTTCTCTGGCTCTTTTGCTGGTTCCCTCACACCATTTCCATTTCTTAACATTGGAGTGCCAGGGCTCAGTCCTTGGATAGCATGCTTTCTTCTTCATTCACTCCCTGATAACTTCATCAAGTCTGTTTCCTGACCCTCAAACTTATACCCCCAATCCTTAAATCTCCCAGAATCCAAGCTCTTTTATCTAATTGCCTACTCAGTATCTGTTCCTTAATATTTAACAGGTACCTTCAAATGTGGATGCATCCAAATCTGAGCTTCTGATCTTTCACCCAAATCTGCCTCTCCCATGATCTTCCCCAACTCAATAAATAGCACCTCTGTCCTTCCAACTGCTCAGGGCCAAGATCTTGGCATCTTCAAGATAAATTTTGAATCTGCTCACGGCTCATCACCTTCACAGCAACCACCCTGGCACAGGCAAGTATAATCTTGTATTTGGGTAGACGCAGTAGTCTCCTAACTCTAAGGTGACTGTGTAATTTATCAAATATGTCCAAAGTGGAATACTTTTAGGGAAGAAAAGAATTGCAAAAGAGGATGACTAGTCTTTAACTGATCTATAGCAGTGTAAACTGGTATTATGTGTGGTAACTGGGACGTAAGGTCATCTTATCTACCTGGTTTCCTGTTTTACCTTGATCCCTGAACACTATTCTTACCAAAGTGATCTTGTGAAACTTGTCAGGTCATATGACTCCTTAGCTTGAACCATCTACTGGAATATCATCTCACTTGGTGTGAAATGTCTTTTCAACGACTCCACATGATCTGCTCCTTTGTTACTTCTCTATCCTCTTTTCTACTGCTCTCTCTCTCTCTTGTTCCTTCCACTTCAGCCACACTACCTTCCTGATCTTTTCTTGAACTTCCAGGTATACCACTGCTTCTGGAGGTTTGCACCTGCAGTTGCCTATGCCTACAAAATCTCCCAGTTATCTGTTTGGCTCACTCCTTTACCTCCTTCAGGTTTTGACTGAAATATCACCTTCACAGTGAAGCTTAACTTATGCCACCGCCTACAAAAATTGCACTCTGCTTCTCATTGTGCTTCTTTCTCTGCCTCATTTTCCTCCACAGCATCTGACGTCCTTATATTTGTGTTTATTGTCTCTTTTTCTCCAGTAGAATGAGGGTAGAAATTTTTGTCAGTCTTGTTCGTTTCTGTATTCTGAGCACCTAGATTAGTATGTAACACATAGTAAATGCTAAATAAATATGTGTTGATTGATAGAATAAATTAATTTTTTAAATGTGTATCTTTGAAACAGAGACAGAGAATGAGTGGGGGAAGCGCAGAGGGAGAGAGAGACACACAGAATCCGAAGCAGGCTCCAGGCTCGGAGATGTCGGCACAGAGCCCAATGCGGGGCTCGAACTCGTCAACCATGAGATCGTGATCTGAGCCGAAGTCAGATGCCTAACTGACTGAGCCACCCAGGTGCCTCTAGAATAAATTACTTTTCAAAGCATAGTAGTTTAATTAATTTATTAGTTTTTTTTCTGACTGGCAGTCAATATAGATGGGTGGACGGATGGATGGACAGATGGATAGATAGATAGATAGATAGATAGATAGATAGATGAGAGATAGAACGGATATGCATATTTTCTTTCTTATTTCACTTTCCTCTTCCCTTCCATACATTCATTCATCCATCCATCTTTCCTTTTCTCTGTGCTACATTAACACAATTTATTCACATTTAGATCTTATTAAGCTCATTTCTTTTTGGTGGGGGGTGAGAGGGGTAACAAGGTAGTCACTTACCAGGACATGATCCAAGAAAAGGGCACGGGAGGATAGAGAGAGGTACATTAGACTTCAGTAGGCTCTGACTCACAGCATTTCACTCACTTCTTACCAAAAATAAGGGCTGCATATATCCAAGCAACCATTTCCCAAACTGTTAACTCAATGATTTCAACATAAGAATAAACAAATGTTCTCAACTGAGCATGAGATCATGAAGGGCAGTACTGTATAATAGCTGGGTTTTTCTTAAGTAAGAAATTACATTTCATCAAAATAGAAATAATTATTTGTAATCACTGAAATTTTATGACCGAGAGATTGTAATATGCCCCAAATTCCTAACACCTGAAAATATATTGATTCTTTCTTATCCATAGCCAAACTATGTTTAAAGGTTTCTAATCTATATAAAGTTTTTCATGACTGAGATTAAGAAAATCAAGCCAATGTTATTAATACCCAAACTCCAAAAGAGGAAGAGAGAAAACCACACAGTGGGTGTGAAATTCCTTCCTTCTCTATTAGGAGTTTTTCACTGAAAAAAGAAGTTTATAGAAAAAAAATACACTCCAAATCCAGGAAAACATAAACAGCAGATGGACAAAAAGTGCCAAATCACTGTTTCTTGACTCAGACTCAACAATGTGTGAAGTCAAATTTCTCTAGGTTGCAGCTTGCTCAGATGAGGACATTTCATTCAATTACCTCCAAACCTCTCCTGGCACTGAAGTTACCTGATTCCTTATCTTGAACCTGTCTGAACACAGCTGTGGTCAGGATACTGCAGAAGTTTGACAGTGATGGTGTATACATTCTGTTTTTGGTTTTCCCTGACCTCGTTGGCTATACCTTCCCAGTCTCTCTGCTCAGTGTCCAAGTGCTGGAAGTGGTTCTTCTCTATTTCTGCTTACTAGTTAGTGATCTCATCTAGACACTCCAAAATTTATATTTCTAGCCCAGAATTCGCTGCTGATATTCAGACACATAACAAGAATCATTTTATTTGACAACTGTATTTGGATGACCTCTCAGTTTGGTTTTGTTTTTTTTTAGTCCAGAGAAGAATCTTTGATTCTCATCCTATCCCAAAGTCACTCCTTTTCTAGTTTTTCTAGTTGTGTCAGTCTCAGTGAATTGTACCACCATCCAGCCTAGTTGCTTAAGAGTAAAGCCTAGGAGTTAATTTTAATTTCCCTTTCTCTTATTTCCTATTTTCACCCCACAAGCAAGTTCTATGGACACAACCTCCAAAATAACTCCTAAATTCTGTCCATTTGTCTTCATCTCCATTATTACCACTTAACTAAAAGTTGCCCTCATTTCCAATGGAACTTACTGAATTAGAATGTTATTTTTTTTTTTCACGTTTATTTATTTTTGAGAGATAGAGCATGAGTGAGGGAGGGGCAGAGAAAGAGGGAGATACAGAATCCAAAGCAGGCTCCAGGCTCTGAGCTGTCAGCACAGAGCCTGATATGGGGCTCGAACTCACGAACTGTGAGATCAAGACCTGAGTCGAAGTCAGACACTTAACCAACTGAGTCACCCAGGCGCCCCGAATTAGAATGCTATTTTTTTAATATGAAATTTATTGTCAAATTGGTTTCCATAAAACACCCAGTGCTCATCCCAACAGGTACCCTCCTCAATGCCCATCACCCACTTTCCCCTCCATCCCACCCACCATCAACCCTCAGTTTATTCTCAGTTTCTAAGAATCTCTTATGGTTTGCATCTTTCCCTCTCTGTAACTTTTTTTCTCCCCCTTCCCCTCACCCATGGTCTTCTGTTAAGTTTCTCAGGATCCACATAAGAGTGAAAACATATGGTATCTGTCTTTCTCTGTATGACTTATTTCACTTAGCATAACACTCTCCAGTTCCATCCACGTTGCTACAAAAAGCCATTTTTCATTCTTTCTCATTGCCAAGTAGTATTCCATTGCATATATAAACCACAAATTCTTTATCCAGTCTCACCTCTGTTGCTTAACATAGTGTTGGAAGTTCTAGCATCAGCAATCAGACAACAAAAGGAAATCAAAGGCATCAAAATTGGCAAAGATGAAGTCAAGCTTTCACTTTTTGCAGATGACATGATATTATACATGGAAAACCCGACAGACTCCACCAAAAGTCTGCTAGAACTGATACGTGAATTCAACAAGGTTGCAGGATACAAAATTAATGTACAGAAATCAGTTGCATTCTTATACACTAATAATGAAGCAACAGAAAGGCAAATAAAGAAACTGGTCCCATTCACAATTGCACCAAGAATCATAGAATACCTAGGAATAAACCTAACCAAAGATGTAAAAGATCTGTATGCTGAAAACTATAGAACACTTATGAAAGAAATTGAAGAAGATATAAATAAATAGAAAAACATTCCATGTTCATGGATTGGAAGAATAAATATTGTTAAAATGTCCATACTACCCAAAGCAATCTACACATTCAATGCAATCCCAATCAAAATTTCACCAGCATTCTTCTTGAAACTAGAACAAGCAATCCTAAAATTTGTATGGAACCACAAAAGACCCTGAATAGCCAAAGTAATATTGAAGAAGAAAACCGAAACGGGAATGTTATTTTTAAAGTTAGGGCACATGGTGCCTTAATCGGTCTCCCTATCTTCACTGGTAACCCAACAATCCTTCCTCCCTTGAGCAACCAGAGGGATTATTTTAAATATGTCAGATTGTTTATTTTTAATTCTTTAAATTCTCTCTTATTACACTCAAAATAAAATCTCAACTCCATCTTCTTAAAAATCCTGTATAATTTGGTCTCTGCCTATTCCTTCTGCTTTGCATGCCCTTTCCCAAACTTTTCATGGCAGATCCTTTCTTGTGATTCATATCTCTCATCATTGCTTCCTCAGAGAAAGGTTTGCTGCTTATACACTGTCCCACACTACCCTGTTTTAATGTGGTACACAGCACTTCTTACCATCTCCCCCTTCGGCAGATCCTAAGCTCCTTGTGAACAGAAACTGAACCCTTCGAGTTCATTATTACAAGTAGTCTGGCATCTGGGCAATTCTTAGAAGGTTCTCAGTATGTATTCGTTGAATGAATTCATGAATGGATATTCTACTACCATAGAGCTATTTTGTGATAGGCCCAACCCTTCTCATCCCTATTTCTTTCCCTTTCTTTCTTTTTTGAATGGTTGCTTATCTGGTGTAAACTTACCCAATTCTCTTGAAGTTGGCCCAGAGTTTCAAGTGGGTTCACCAAGACCAGAAGTTATGACTGGTTGCTGGTTGAAGCCACAGTTGCATGTAGACCAGTAAGTTCTTGTAAAATGACATTTCTTAGCGCAGATTTGATTCACATTTGTATTGACTGCCAAAGGGAACTGTCATCACATACCCCCATGGTACCGTGAAACTGCTGACAACCTACAATTCTTAATAGGATGATGGGCTCAATGCCCTGCAAACAGTATCACTGTTGGTAGATGTCTTCTTGTGGATGCTGATCGGTGACATAATATTTGAGAATCTTTGGCAATTGCTTTGAGGCTCTCTACCCTTGCACATACCATCCTGGATTACTTTATATTATACTGGACTCAATCATAGCCTGGTTTCTTCCCATAGATGTAGATCCTGTCCTCCATGATACCAAGTAGAGCCATTGCAAAGAGGCTTTTATCACAGAGAAACCGACCTCAGGGTTAGCCAAACCAGTTTTGGTCCTAGCTTTAACAACATCATTCTGATTCACACTAGCCTTAAAAATCTGTGTGCCAGAGTTGCAGGTTTCTGTAAAGTAGAATTCATATGACTTCTATGGAACACCGAATGAATGCTATAAAGGAACATAAAATGACTAGAATGAAAGTTCTATGAAATAAGATAACTGCAATCAGTTATTACTAAAGCAAAATGTTATTTTACTTCTTTGAAAGATAAAATTTGGTAGAATGTATTCAACTTTGAGGTCTGTGGTTGCAGTTCGGTTCAATAAATATCTATTGAGCACCTACAGTAGGCAAGGCCATATGTGTTATGGAAAATTGAAAGAACCAAAAAACAATAGTGTGATGAGTGGAATAGAAAATAGACTTCTAGACAAATGGATGACAAGTGAAATTATTTAGTTTTCAGGGGGAAAAAGGCCGAGTTCAGGCACATTATATACAGATTGTCTTGTTTTCAGAGAGCAACGATGTAGAAGCAGTATTTTGTCTGATATTTAGATCATAAAAAGGAAAACCTTATTGATTTTAAGAAATAATTTTTATGGAAACTGGCCTTCCCTTCTTGAAAAGTTTAAAGGACCTTTCTGCACTGGTTTAAGTAGTCCTGCCTGCTAACAGGAAGATATGGAACCTCAAAACCTCATGATAAATTTGGGCTGGGAACTATCATGATTTTTACTCATATGCCTGTGTAGTGTGAGTATAATTGTACCAGCTCAGGAATTTAACTCATACTCCTGATCATATATCAACCATAATGTCACATTATGGCAACAGTGAGGCTCTCGATAGGCTCCCTAATTGCTGCTTTGGTAAGACTCACCTCTGAACAAACCAAATGAGTTAGAGAAAGCAGCTAGGACCCAAGAAACACTTACAGCCTCCTGTAATCATAAAGCTGGGGAAAAGAAAGTCATGGGGAATGTGAGCATAATCTTTAAGCAATTCCAGTTACCTGGAAACGAGTTTTGAATGGATTTTTATATCCACGAAGGACAAAATCAGAGATAGCAGTTGCAAGTGATAGGCAGGCAATTTTTTTTTATAGACAGATCACACAACGTTGGAAGCTGGTGATCTCCACATTCCTAGAGTTGAAGTACAGACCGTTGGGGAAGAAGAGCAGATTGCCTGCAGTGAATGAAATTGAACTCGTGGTTCTCAATGGGAAGGTGTTTGTAAATTTGTAGGCATGTTTTTAATAGCCACCAGGAAGGTTGTTAACTGGGCTTCTGTAGGCAGGAAGCAGAAATGCTAGATGTTCTGCAATGATCAAGAAAGCTCCAAACAGAAAAACTGTCCCAAGTCCACATCCCACATATGTTTGTAATGTCATACCAGAATAAATCCACTATAAATGTAATTGCAAGTACTTTATCACATAATAATGTTAGAAAAGATTTTCCGGAAGTTGAGTAAAATAATTTAGAAGAAAGTTGTCATTAAGAAAAATACCTAAATGGAATTAAGGTGTTATTTACAAATTACTCAATAATTTACTTTTTCTGCCAATAGTTTCTATTTAATATGTTATGTATCTCCAGCTACCTATTTAATTTTATTTATTTATTTAAAAATTTGTTAATGTTTATTTATTTTTGAGAGAGAGAGAGAGACAGACAGACAGACAGAGTGTGAGTGGGAGAGGGGCAGAGAGAGAGGGAGACACAGAATTCGAAGCAGGCTCCAGGCTCCCAGCTGTCAGCACAGAGCCCGATGTTCAAACCATGAGATTATGACCCGAGCTGAAGTCAGATACTTAACCAACTGCACCACCCGGACAACCCTAATTTTAAAGGGTGTCAGTGTGAGGATTTAATTTTTGCCATGGCCAATAGAAGACAAAAAGATTTAAGACTGAGTGTTTTATGCACTGAATTATAGAGAAAAGCAACTACTGGGGAAACTAAGGAAAGACTGTGTTTTGTTTTGTTTTGTTTTGTTTTGTTTTGTTTTGTTTGGGATTTGCTACGAGTTTTCTAAAGCTACATCCCTACCAGCAATGGTACTCCGGGTGTTTGTTTAAGCTGCTAATAAAACACCCTGGATCAGTCTTTACCTACAGCTACACCTATAAACATATGTGGTGAGAGTGACAATTTGACACTCTTAGGAACAGACTTAGATACAGACTATAAATTAGCAGACATACGAAACAGGATGTCAGTAAGTTGCATTAAGTGTTTTGAAAATATTCTTATTTTCAATATTACCATTCTCTATACTGTTAATTTTCAAAATATAAAAAGGAGATCTCTGCTGTGAAAATCACACATTGAAGTGCATTCATTTCTAGGTGGCCCCTCTTACACTGACACTACCCCACAACTTTTTGCCAATCCATTCTCTTGCCGCTGCTGATTATAGACTATTATCCCTGAGGTCCCTTTATGTATCAGAAACTAAATGTATACCTCACTATGTGGAAAACTGTTGAATGTAGAAGATGTGTTTTGTGCTAAATAGTGTCACTTCCTAGTTGTATTTCATAATATAAATAATTATTTTGACACTACACTACACAATCATTTCCAGCTCATTTGCAAGAATATTACACTTTCCTCATTTCCCCTCATCCACAGCCTATTATTTTTCTTGGCATGTTCTCTTTACTTTAATTAAGGTTATTTTCCTCTTTCTCTCATCACATGCAAATACATGTAGTCTCTTACTACTTATCCTAATTCTAACTTTTATTCAAGGGTCCACTTGTACTTATGCTTGCTCAGTTATTTATTCACTCCTTTATTTCCTTTTATACGTGCATGGAAGAACTACTGATTCCTTCACTGCTTGTAAACTTCAACTTTTTCATTTTAATTATGTGCAGTCATTAGACAATTCCATTATGACTTACAGAAGCACTGTATCTGAACAAATACACAGGGAATCCATATGATTTTGTTATAATTTTTTCTTTTACCTTGGTTTTACACTATAGTTAGGACATTATATCAACTTTGAAAATCAGTAGGTGGGTTATTTTATCTATAAGTCTCAATTTGAGATATTAAAAAGGGCATCACATAATACTTACATGAGAAAGGAATGGTGTCTGATAGGGGTTGAAAGCACTGCACTAGATAATCTCTAAGGCTTTTCCTTTTCTAAATTCCTAAAACTTCTTCGTTTCTCTAATCTCACTAAGGATGGGGAATACTCCTGACTCCCAGAATAGCAAATATTCCATTCACAGAAACCTATATTAAGTTGAACGAGGGCGCCTGGGTGGCTCAGTCGGTTAAGTGTCCGACTTAAGCTCAGGTCATAATCTCACAGTTCATGAGTTGGAGCCATGCGTCAGGATCTCTGCTATAAGCACAGAGCCTGCTTTGGATCTTCTGCCCTCCTCTCTCTCTCTCTGCCCCTCTCCTGCTCATTCTCTGTCTCTCAAAAATACATAAACATTTAAGTTGAACATACATGTTTATGTTGCACTTATGAAAGAGAGTGAACATTTTTCTGTTATTTCATCGAATTGAAAAGACCATGACAAATCAAGAGATGCAAACGCTAGTTCTCTGGGCATGACTATTTTCACAAACACCCCCAGGTATATTTTTCTTACCTAGCTTGACAAGGCGGAGCATGGAGGTATTACTTCCTCTTTCAGTGCAAGCGGTTACTGAGAGGTTGTAGATATCTCCTGGAGGCAGACTGAGAATCGCAGTCATGACATTGCGTGTTACCTGAAAGATCCATCAAGATTGAAGGTTTAAACTTCTAATGAACTTGAACTAGAATACCACTCCAAACAACTACAGGGCTATGGTAGGCATTCTCTCTATTCTATGCTGCTTTCTACAGTTGATTACAACCCTACGGATACTTTATTTCCTTTGAAAATGATATGAATTCCTCAACTGAACCAAATGCAAGGTAGCTCTACACGTGCACAATAAATATCAGGACATTTTTGCAATTAATCCTCTATTTAGAATAGGTACTACTTTGATACTTTTCTTCTTATTCACAGCAAATTTTAGAAAAGGCAACTGCTAGGTGTCTGCTGATATGTATATAACTCAGCCCTAGCTGAGAAGCTCAGAAGACACCTAGTCATATCTATAGCCACCTGGTTTCTTAACTAAAGACTACATTTCCTAGTTTCCTCTATAGCTAGAGGGAACCATGCTATCTACTTCTAACCAATGGATCATAAATGGAAGTCATATGGGCAGCTTATAATCCTGTCTACACTCTGTAAGTGCTGGGCCTCCATATCTTCTCCTTTCCTCTCCCCGCATGCTAGAATATGGATATAATGATGATAAGGTTCAGCTATGCAAATGAAGACTACACAGTTCTAGAAGAAACAACAAGACAGAAAGAATCTGGACCCCTGGATGATTGATCCTTTACAGCAGAGGTGCTCTGACAGTTCTATGCTAGCATGAGAGAAACAAGCCTTAATTTTCTTCGAGCTATGCTCTTTTTTTTTTTTTACAGTAGTTTAGTCTGTAGCCTAACGCCATGTCAAAAGTGTAATAAAGCAGGAGAAAAATCAGTATTTCCAATGTACCCAAATATTTAGGCATTGGTGATATATGGAGAAAATATCAAAACATATTAACTGTGGTTTTCTTGAAAATGTTTGACATCCTGAATAAAAACCTCAAATCATAACTTTCAATGTAAAGGATGAGTAGTTTTAACTATTAGAGATCACTATTAAAGATTAAAAGGTAAACTCTCTGAAAGGAGGAATTTAATTTTTTTTTACTGTCCCTTCTCCGGAGCCCAAAACAGTGCCAACTGGCATAAACCATTTGTTTAATGTTTCAATAAGTGTTTGCTTAATGGTTTTCAAGAGTTCATGTAAATAAACGTTCAGATGCCCGATATTGGGATTCAAAAAAACATACACTCTTTTTAATTTTCTTCTTTCCTTCTGCAACAACCATCCAGTGTAACATTCTAGAATGGGAGAGGTCAGTTGTGTCGTCTCCATATGTCCAACTGATATATAACAGACTGTTGAAATACTCCACAGATGTGATTTCTGGAGCAACTGGGGCTACAAGGAAGGTAAGAGACACATTTTAGTTTAATAAGAGACTAATAATAATTAAAGTACTTACCAATAGAGAATGCAATCCCATGTAGAGTTAATTTAGAGAATTAAAATTCACACCATAAAGGGGTACCTGGTGCCTCAGTTGGTTAAGCATCGGACTCTTGATCTTGGTTCAGGTCATGATCTCATGGTTCATGGGTTTGAGTCCTGCATTGGGCTCCTCACTGACATCGTTGAGCCTGCTTGGGATTCTCACTCTCTCTCTCTGCCCCTCTCCCGCTCACTCACATGCTTTCTCTCTCTCTCTCTCCCTCTCTCTCTCTCTCTCTCTCTCTCAAAATAAATAAACTTTAAAAAATTCACACCATAGGATGGTCCTGGGGATCCCAGGACCTCTCAGTAACATAATGAAGGTTGGTGGTAAAAGTTGGGCACTGATTTCCTGGGTCCCCACCTTGTATGGCCCAGACACAAGGCGGCCAGACCCATCTGTACCTGAGGATATCAGGTCTTTTATATTGATTTCATAGTTAGAAGATTCCTAAAATGTTCACTTTTTTGCATCCACTTGTTGCATCAATAAATTAATAGTATAAGGCATTATCGAATTGATTTTCCAAGCAGTACTGGAAAACTTGGGGTCCTATAAAAGTATATTTTTTATTGTGGTATAGCAAAGATGTTTATAGAAATAAAGGGCAGTAAGATCAATGGTTAGAGGGGCAGAAAATAAATTATTGTTTATATAAAATCACAAAGCAATACCATTGATCATGTCTAACCAGCACCTTGCAAAAAGTAGGCTTTTAATAAATGTTACTGAAGCAAGTAGCAAGGAAGGAAAGAAGGGCTCTTTTATCGCACCACAAAGCTAACTTCTAACACTGAGTTTCTTCATTTATTTTACATTCTGACACATTTAAATGCAAATTTTTTAATGGGGAGGAGAGTTCATTACCAGCTTTATAATATATGAGCTCTGAATGTATATTTTAATTATTTTTTAAACTTAACTGATAATTCTGAAGCTTTTAGGAAACACGCACACACAGTTGAATTTCAGTTCCCTATGTGTACTGGTTTGGACAAGCAAGTGTTCCATTCTGAGAGATGGCACAAGACCAAAGGAAATATCTGGAGGAGAATTTCTATAAACCATGAAGTGTTTCCTCGATACACTACGAGTACTCGTAACAAACAGTCATAACTATGCTTTCTAGAACAATTTTTACGGAAGAGACTTGTAATATAGAGCGTAAAATACATTTCTGTAGCAAGCAAGTTAACACAAACCCAAATCGTATTTCAGAATAGCCTAATAAAGAGAATAATACCTGTGGCTTCTTTCCTCCATTATATTTCTATGTACTTCGTTATACATATGTATCTATACTTATATTTTGCCAAAGGATATTTTCTCATGTTCTAATTCTATTGAGGACAAGAAACACTTTTAAAATTGCAAACCCGGAAACGTATTTAAAATTGTATAAGTATTAACACAGATCCCCGCACATAAATAATTAACTAGATCTTTAGATTTTTATACTCCATGTTGTTGCCTTAAAATTCAGCATATTGTTGAAAGGCCACAAGATGTCACTATTTGTTTATTAAACATAATTTGGTACACTGGCATAATTACTATGCATTTGACTTGCAGACAAAGTTGCCTAACAAAGACAGTAGTCCAGAGATCCTAATAAATCACACCTTATTCAAATATTTTATTCCTGTATCCTTTTATATCACATGATTTGGTGTTTTGGATCACAACTAAAAGCACAGGAAAGAGAAGTGTGATATCCTTGTTTGCTTTAAACTTGAGACGAGGGAAGAAAAGCAAAACGAGATAAGGCAAAGATTTCAATTGGCTTTAAAAATAAGTCTAAAAATAAGTCAGTGCCCATATATATTTTAATAATGATTTATATTATATAATTTACTTCTCACACTACCTGTGAAATATTATTATGCCTATTTGACAGATGGGAGAGTTGAGACTGTCTATATTCATATGCTTAGGTGACACCTTGAAGGGACAGTGTCAGCATGACTTAGGAGATAGTCCCAGGAGGGCTTGCTTTGGCAGCACATACACTAAAATAGGAGATTGTCCCAGGAAAAGATAAGGAGTTCACAAAGATCAATTTGTTGGAGACAACAGACTGCTCACCTAGCCAAGCAGCTCACTTATTAACCATAGAACTATTCAGACTTGCCAGGCCCATAACTTTTGCCAGGTCCCAGTCAGTTCCCAGCTCTGAAAGGCACACCTAAGCCACTTGAGTCCAGAACTCCAAATCCTGTTAATGGTTCATTTCCAGTGTCCCCCTTCAGAGACACCATAGAGAGCCTGGCAAGGTGGTTTTCTGCTTTATTGCAGAGAGTTCTAAAACACTTGGTCTTGCTCTATTAGCCGGTTGTTAGGTCACATTTTGAATTCTGCCAATGAGAAAAAAGAAGTCGAGGATCATTAGGACAATTTGCTCAAAGTCTGACAGCTAGAATTCTGGAGGGCCAGGTCTGCCCAATCACGTCTTCAGATGCAAAGTCTGGGCTCTTTTCAGACGTCTCTGTCTGAGGGGGAAAGAGTATTCTCAGAAAGGCAATGTCAATAAAGTTAAGCTGTATGAATCATTTATATGGTAAATGGAACTAAAATTAAGTATGCAATTATTAATATAGTCAAGAAGCTCACACACTACTCATCACATAATTGGTATTTTCTACCTCTTTGATATTTTGGTAGTCTTTCACTTGTCTACTCTAGTATTACTATTAATATCTGGAACACAGGGAGCTCCAGATAATTGTCTAGTAAAGGAAAGGGATATACTATGTATGTTGATAGTGTAAGAATTCACATGATTAATTTATTCTTTTTTTTTAAGATTTTATTTTTAAGTAATCTCTATACTCAACATGGGGCTCGAACTCACAACCCAGAGATCAAGAGTTGCATGCTCTACCAACTGGGCCAGCCAGGTGCTCCCACGCAATTAATTTCTTTGCATTTTCTTTCATTGATAAAGTCTGACAGAGTAAAACTAGATGTCCAGAGAAGAATATATTTTGGTAACATTTTTCTTCACCTAAACATATTTTTCTCACATCTTCTCTCAGTATAACACTAATTATAGCCTTGTAGTCCAACCAAAAGTTCCTGAAAAATCGTAGTTCAAATAGGATTCAGAAATAGTCAGTGTTTCTTTGATGAAATCCCCCTTTCATTGCCATCTCTGACCACCTCTGTTATCTATCTCTGCTATATGAAAATGAGCTAACAACTGTTTCAGTGCTTTTAAAAAAACCCCCAAGGCTTACAAAAGTTAACATGCACAGGTTACACAGGGTAGATGGCCGATCCGTGATTCAAACCCAGGTCCATCAGTCTCCAAAGCCTGTTTTAACTCCTGCTCTGGACAATGCTGCCATCAGCCTGTGACTTTAAAACTTTAATTAATAAGGAAATGGAGGCACTTTAGCAAACAAAATCATTGAGTGGATAAAATCAGTTGAAGCCCAAAGTTCTGTCTGCCACATCTCTATTCTAATCGATTCCAAACAGGGGCACATAAATAAAGGACAATGACTCAGGATGAAAATGTATTTTGATTTTCAAAGACTATCATTTAAACAAATAATGAACTTTCAGAATCAAGGATACTAGCTTCCATGAGACTGAGCTTCAGTCAGTGCTGGGTGAGTGCCTAGCGCTTTCTGGAGATGTATCTCTTCAGAAACTCCTCAAAATGGCGTTCTCTCCCTGTGGAAGCCGTTCCCATAACACCACTCACCTGTTATGAAGCTTATGGTGGAGCTGTCGCAACAGCTCAGTTCTGGGTCTCCCCATGTTACCATGGTAACTCGAAAGTTGTAGTACCATGCTGGCAGCAGATTGGCTATCCTCTAAAAAGAGCAAGGAGACAAAAGAGCAAGGGGGAAAAAAATCCTATTTTTGGAATAGAGTTACTTTTATTAGGTCATGAAAATTATCAATAAGTATTTTTTATTTTCCTTCCCATACCTTTTTGTATTGTATGTATATACATGTATGTATATCTGCATGTAAATAGAATGATCTACAAACAGAACTTTTAAAAAAGTGATTCATAGGTATTGAGTCAAATGTTACTAATATTGGTCTCGTTTTGCAGTTTCCTACGTTGTATTACGCATGTGAAATAGTACTTATTTGTAAGCGACTGTACATACACATTCCCCTATTTCTACAAAAACTGGCCTCTCACGACTTTGTGTTCTCCCAGTTTGGACCATAATCATTCATGCTGGTTGGGTGGCAAATACCAGAGACATCAACCGGGTAGAGGGCAATCATGCACTTCATGTGTGACCTGTGCCTTAGAAATTATTCCAGCCTCAGAAAGCGCAATCTTTCCCTGCTCTCTTGAAAAGCATCCTCTAGTTGCACCTGGTTGCAACAAACCTCAGTTGGTTAAGCGTCCGACTTCAGCTCAGGTCATAATCTCACAGTTTGTGGGTTCGAGCCCCACACTGGGCTCTGGGTTGACAGCTCAGAGCCTGGAGCCTGTTTCAGATTCTCTGTCTCCCTCTCTCTCTGTCCCTCCCCCGCTCATACTCTGTCTCTCTCTCCTTCAAAAATAAATAAACATTAAAAAAGATTTTTTTAAAAAGAAAGAAAAGCATCCTCTAATAGCCTGACATCATAGGTATTTAAGTGATGTGTAGATGTTAAGAATACTCATCACTAGTGTTAAAACAGTGTCAACTAATTATTGAATGACTAACGGTAACTTTTTGTGTTTTCCTCCTAGGGACAGAGAGGGACAATAAGCTCTCAGCTCTATTAAAACGTGGATATGCCCAATTAGGGGTGAAAGCATGCTTCACATAATTATTTCTCTCTCTTTCTCTCTCTCAATCTCTCTCTCTCAATCTCTCCCTCGGAAAAAAACAGTCCTACACGCAAAAACAACTAAAAAAAATCTTGAAGGTAGCAAACCACCCATGTGTATTTACAGGTAACTTTTTCTGACACACTTGGTACAGAAAGGCAAATTTCTTTACACAGGAAGTGTGACGGCTACTTAAGGAACCATTACCACTGATGCAGTTAAGGAGATAGTCGCTGCTATTTCATAGTATGTTGTCCACTCTGATGTCATTGTTGCAGGGTTGAAATAAAACATTTCAACTACATATTTTCTGAACACTCCTAAGTAAGGTCTGCTCCAGCTCAGAACCACTGCCGTAGGACCCAAGGGATAGAGCATTAAATCCTTTATTCCTGTTGGAACTAAGAAGAAGCAGGGAAAGATGAGAAAAGAGAGCCAAGAAGAAAGGTTTAATATCTTTTCGAATGTCTTAGAAATGGCTTCAAACTTCTTAAAACTAGAGTTTTTGCCCTTCTGATATGGTCATTGAATAAATCATATTTGCCTCCGATGTTATTTTTCTGAGTAATAGTTGCTAACTTTAGACCCCAGGTTATACAACTGTAGTCATTTATGACTCTGGATGTAGAATATTGGGTGAATGAGTATGGACCCCCCATATATGATGCTAATGACTTGGGCATGGACACTGCGTCCCCCTCCCCACCAAAAGTACTCTGATAAAGTAATTCTTGAGGCTGGCAACTTACCGATAGCAAATGTCACAGGATCTGAAGGTGGGCCAATCAAAGGGCCTTTTCTTAGATACATCACGACCTGGTACTGGGCACCGGGAACCAGATTTTCAATGATAGATTTGCTTGAGTTCACCTTTAAACCAAACACCCAACATGATTTATTTAGAGGTGGGCTTTCAGAATGTGACACAGAGGCTGATACCATATTCAGGGACTCTTTGTGGAGCCGCAGACGCCTTTGAAATCCAGAAGCCTTTGCTCGTTCTGGGGAAGGTCAGATTTCAAAATTAGCATGATTTATAGTTTATGTGAACACTGAAGGGAACCCGGAACATTCAAATTCTACGGCTGGATTTAATAAGCCCCGTGAACTGCTTTATACCATCAATGTCAATTTGAACCATGTACACTAGAGACACATCAGCCTCTAACCATAATCAAATCAGCAATACCATAAGGGTAGTCTGACATCCTAAATTGTAGTGTCAGCTAAAAACATACAAAGATCAGTGCAGGAATGTCTTTGGTCTCTCGTCACTAAGAAGCATATAATATCTAATTATAGAGAAGGAAATGACCTCAGAGATTATCTGCTCCAAATCTCTCATTTAATAGATCAAAACAGTAAAACCAGGAAATGGCCAAGGTCACATATTCAGATGCAGTGTTGGGACTGGAAGCCTAGTGTTGTGACCTCCAATGGCTGTTACAGGCAAGTCTGGGACTAAGCATCAAGATACAGTAGGAAATGCTTCTGAAGGCTATTGTGACCCCTTAAAATAATGTTGTAGAAAATATTTCTCATATAGATGAGCCCTTCTTTACTGTTCTTTTTTTTTTTTTTTTAACTTTTGGTTAGGTAACAAATACAATATAGAGAAAAACAACCGACAGATGAATGAAATGTACATTTAAAAAAATGTACTTATTAAAGTTAAATGTTGGCATGCACTAGGATTAATGGTTCAGTTTACAGGTCAAGAAATGTGACCTTTAGGGGCGCCTGGGTGGCGCAGTCGGTTAAGCGTCCGGCTTCAGCCAGGTCACGATCTCGCGGTCTGTGAGTTCGAGCCCCACGTCAGGCTCTGGGCTGATGGCTCAGAGCCTGGAGCCTGTTTCCGATTCTGTGTCTCCCTCTCTCTCTGCCCCTCCCCCGTTCATGCTCTGTCTCTCTCTGTCCCAAAAATAAATAAAACACGTTGAAAAAAAAAATTTAAAAAAAAAAGAAATGTGACCTTTAATGCCTATGATATTGAAGACAGCCTTGCTTAGTAGAGAGAACACAGGTTCTCTATTCAGACTGCCTGAAATCAAATCCTGACTCTACCTCTTATCAGCATGGGAATTTATTTATAATTCTTAGCGTGGCTTCATGATTGATAAACTATAGATAATACTATTATATACCTCACAGGTGAGGATGCTTTTTTTTTTTTTTTTTTTTAATTTTTTTTTCAACGTTTTTTATTTATTTTTGGGACAGAGAGAAACAGAGCATGAACGGGGGAGGGGCAGAGAGAGAGAGAGAGACACAGCATCGGAAACAGGCTCCAGGCTCCGAGCCATCAGCCCAGAGCCTGACGCGGGGCTCGAACTCACGGACCGCGAGATCGTGACCTGGCTGAAGTCAGACGCTTAACTGACTGCGCCACCCAGGCGCCCCAAAGATGCTTATATACCTCACAGGTTTCTATTGAAACTAGAGATTCAATAAAGATAATTCACTCCTCATCAATTTTTGGCCTCTAGGGTATTATAACATTGTAAAATTACTGTGGAAAGGACCAGAAAGAAATCAAAGAAGAACAATAATGTTGACAGCTTACCTATGCTATAAGGTTTTTTTTTAAGCTTCGTTATGATTTTAAGAATAAATACAGAATTCATGGATATGAATTTTAAGCCTTTCTAATACCAGAAACTGATTCTACACAATAGGAATTGTATAACTTGAGTTGGGACAACTTGCTCTAAATGTTAAGTAGGGGGAGCAGCATACCATAATTTCTTTTCCAGTAACTTAAACAAAATAAAATGAAGTTGAATTCATAAAATAGCATTTCCGCCCCTTCTTTCCTACTCACTCATACCAGAATTTTTTGCCCATGTTTTACTTTTTTAAAAATTATTATTATTTTTACAAGTCTATTTATTTATTTTGAGAGAGACAGAGACAGAAAGAAAGAGCATGAGTTGGGGAGGGCATAGAGAGAGGGAGACAGAGGATCCCAATCAGGCTCCGCACTGAGTGTGGCTCAGGGCTCCACCTCGTGACTGCCAGATCACGAGTTCATGACCACGGAGATCACCACCTGAGCAAACATCAAGAGTTGGGCGCTCAACTGACTGAGCCACCCAAGTGTCCTTGCCCATGTTTTAGAATGTGAATTCTGCTGGAAGCCATCTAGGTAAAGTTAGCCAACTAGATATTCTCATCTGATGGAGCATTTCCTGAAGAGACAAACTATGAATAAGAATGTGTATGCTGTGCACAACTAAGCAACATTGGCTTATTTCTTTAAAATACATTTTTAAATGATAAAACTAATAATGCGCATTGCGAAAATTATTCACCCAACAGAAGAGCAAATGAAGTTAACTGGCAATTTTTCTATCCTCCTTCCCCCACTTCCAGCATTTTGGGGGACAAACTTCCAGACCCTCCTACACACATATATAAATAAACAATATTATATTGAACCATATAGGTGTTGCATTATCAATGTCGCTCCGAACTTTCCTTTAAGACTTAACAACATATTATGCACATGTAGGCATGCCTGTGAATGTTAACCTAGCTCATTAATCACTCCTTTAGAATATTTAGAATAGCAGGACAGACAAAGCGTAGATTACTTCAGGGTGGTGTTAAATCTCTTTGGTTTGATAATATTTTAGGCAACTACTTGATTCTGATTATTCAAATGACTACCTGAAGTCATAGCCACTTAAGTTTGCCATCATATTTAATATCCTGAGGGTATTTTACTATTGAAATAAGTAAGAGAAAGGCAAATATAGTATGATTTCACTGTGAGGAAACTAGAAAGCAAAACAAATGAACAGACAAAACAAAACAAAGCTCATAGGTATGGGGAACAGAATGGGGGTGGCCAGAGGGGAGAGGGGTTCACAGGAGGATGACATGCGTGAAGGGGGTCAAGAGGTACAAACTTCCAGTTATGAAATAAACAAGTCACGGGGCTGTAACATGCAGCGTGGTGATGACTATAGTTAGTAATATTGTATCGCCTATCTGAAAATTGCTAGGAGAGTAAATCTTAAATGTTCTCAACCCTAGAAAAAAAATTTTGTAACTTTGTATGGTGATGGATGGCAACTACACCTATTGTGATGGTCATCTTGCAATGTATGTGACTCTTGAATCATTATGCTGCAACCTGACATTAATATAATATAATGTGATAATTATACCTCAATGCAAAAAATATGCCATCATAATAAATTCATCCTAGGGACATGATTCGATTTTTTAATAAGAAGCAACTATGTGTATATACATCACACTACTAAAAAAAAAGGAGAAGAGGGCAACGGTGTTGCAAATAACCTTGGTAACAATTAATAAACACCAACTCCTTTCTGCCACCCTGTTTTCGAATATTTGCTAAGCTGCCAGCTGGTATCTGTGCTTTTATCCCTCCACACTCTTTATTTATCTTGGACCACCTTGGGAGTAGGTACACTGCACTCTACTTAGTAAATAATGTGTATAATATGTATTTTATTCTCCAGAGGATCATTCCACATCCCCTTCCCCAATTTTCATCCCATCTTTGCATTTCACTATTTCCTCTCTCCCTTTCCCAGCTCACTTGATCTCCATTTCAGAGAATTCTGTTCAGCCCAATGCCTCTCCAATGAGGCACCAGTCCTTATCCCTCTTCAGCTAAAGAAATAGGAGGAAAGATGTCTTAGCACAGGAAATACATGCAGACTATTAAATAACAGGGTGTGTAAATTGTTGGAAGGCACTTAGGGACCAAGGCAGATCACATTAAAAATAAATATACAGGGGCGCCTGGGTGGCTCAGTCGGTTAAGCGGCTGACTTCTGCTCAGGTGGTAATCTCGCAGTCCGTGAGTTTGAGCCCCGCGTCGGGCTCTGTGCTGACAGCTCAGAGCCTGGAGCCTGTTTCAGATTCTGTGTCTCTCTCTCTCTGACCCTCCCCTGTTCATGCTCTGTCTCTCCCTGTCTCAAAAATAAATTAAAAAAAAATATATATACATACATATATTATGTAACGTTTTTTAATCCTGAAATTTAGGATTGTGTGTGAGTCTTCAGAGAAAGTACTGAGAGCACGTTTACTTTGAAGAATTGACAGGGTCCTTTATGTATAACACTGATGGAGCACAGACTTTATGTTCCTCATATATTTATTAATGAAAAGCACCACGATGGTTGTTAGGGGGCATGCAACGCAAAACACCCTTTTCCACAAACATTTGTTGCCTGCAAACTTATACACGAAACAACAACCAGACATGAAGAGCACGTGTGGGATTTGGACAAGTTCAAATTAATGGGTCCATGGAAGGCCAGACTCTTAAGCCTCATGAACTCAAGGTTCGAGTCAAATTTCTTTTATTTCTAGGATCTTGCACTAGGACCCACCTAGCATGCAGAAATCAGCGGTGGTATAAGGGAGGGTAACGGTACTCGCAGTGACTCTCATGGATGACCTGGGTGATATATAAACAACGATCCTGTGGTATAGTCAGTGGTAGATGCCAAGTAGGGAGAGTGAAAGTATCAAATAGTGAAACATTATCTTAATGTTAATACAGTAGTCCCGCCTTATCTGCAGGGGATTCTGTGTTCTAAGACCCCCAGTGGACGCCTGAAACCATGGGTAGTACCGAACCCTGTATGTACTCTGTTTCTTCTTATACCTACATACCTATAAACCTATTGTAAAGTTTAATTTATGAATCAGGGACAGTAAGGGATCAACAATAGCCAATAGTAAAAACAATTACACAGTATACTGTAATTAAAGTTGTGTGAATGTAGTCTGTGTCAAAATATCTTACCGGACTATACGCTCTCTTCTTATGGTGCCGTGACACGATAAAATGTCTGTGTGATGAGACAGAGTGAGATGAATGACGTAGAAACTGCGACCTATCGCTAGGCTACTATTGACCTTCTGACTATATGTCACAGGAGGATCATCTGCTTCTGGCCTGTGGGTGACCATGGGTGACTGAATCCATGGAAAGTGAAATCATTAATAAGGGGAGGGACTACTGTATGTGTTTAGCCTTAGAATCACTCTTATTTTTGAGCTGCAGGAAATCTTGAATTTCCTGTTGAATGCAATCACAGTACCACTGCAGACAGAATTAAAGAACTATTAATTTTTTTTTTTCTGGATAACAGTTGCTTTAGGAAATAAGCCCAAGTCAGACAGGTACTGGTGATACTGTCTTCTGGATTCTTTTGATTAATGGCCACGTGACTGCAGGCCAGTTTTTGAGACTTTTTGAATAATGTTTCCTCGTCTAAACATATGTGTGTGCCTGTGTGTGTGTGTGTGTGTGTGTGTGCGCGCATGCATGCGTGTATAGTGAGGCAATGGATAATGTTGGTGTAATAACAAAATCTTCAAAATGTTCCTTTGGTAATTGAGATAATGCCTCACACAGTGAGGTCTAGATCCCGGGTCTAGATCCGGGCGGGTCTAGATCCCGCCCTCCATTCTAAATATTGGCCTTCTTGCCTGTAATCCTTAACAGTTTCATGTTTGCATCTCAAGAAGGCACTGTCAAAGTACACTTAGACCAGCCTTTTCTGGCTCATTTATAATTTACAAACTATCTATACCGTTAGCCTTTGGCTTCTATGCAAAAGATACATAATTTGTACATCAGATGAAGGGCGAAGCAATGTACCTTGGAGCAGTCAAGTTCTATGTCATGTTCTGTAAGAGAAACGGATGTTTCTAGCAATGTAACCAGTCAGCCGTTTTCGGTAGGCTCAGGAAAGGAAGCTAGTAAACTGCACAGTGAGTCGTGATTACAAGTTAATCTGTTTAGCATATTTACTCCCTAATTTAATTGAAGTCAAGGGGTAGCCTCATCCTCAAGTAAGAGCCTATCTCAGTACTTTTAAGCCTTTCTGGCACTCCAAAGGCCAGGATTCCTAAATTCATCTTATCAGTTTCAAGTTTCTCACTCTTTGAATTTCATTAAATGCCCTAAAAGCTTTCATATAGCAACTGTTGTATTTGAGTATTATATTTCTAGTGTATGACACATGAGTTGATAATTTTATCTGTGGGGAAGTTAATATTCTGTTTGTAAGACACCAAGAATCAGTACATTTGACCATATGAAAAAATAAAACCAAGTTTTGGGAAAGTACGGCTGGGCACCAGGCTCTCTGTGGATACTTCTGGGCGACGGACTGCAGGATCTGCCCCGGGGCCCACGTGGCAGGGTTTCCTTCGGATGGATGGTTGGGCCTGAAAGCTCACTCTGGTAGCCATTCCCAGAACTAATAATTTGCTCCCCATTTCCACTTACCCTTCATGCTCCCTTGTGCTCAGCTAAGTCCTATTTCTCCTTCAAAGCTCTCCTCAACGGGCACCTGGGTGGCTCAGTGGGTTAAGCCTCTGACATCAGGCTCTGTGCTGAGAGCTCAGAGCCTGGAGCCTGCTTCTGATTCTGTGTCTCCCTCTCTCTCTGCCCCTCCCCGGCTCCCACTCTATCTCTCTCTCTCAAAAATAAATAAACATTTAAAAAAAATTTTTTTAGGGGCGCCTGGGTGGCGCAGTCGGTTAAGCGTCCGACTTCAGCCAGGTCACGATCTCGCGGTCCGTGAGTTCGAGCCCCGCGTCGGGCTCTGGGCTGATGGCTCGGAGCCTGGAGCCTGTTTCCGATTCTGTGTCTCCCTCTCTCTCTGCCCCTCCCCCGTTCATGCTCTGTCTCTCTCTGTCCCAAAAATAAATAAACGTTGAAAAAAAAAATTAAAAAAAAATTTTTTTAAAAGCTCTTCTTAGCTGCGATTAGTGAAGGGGGAGTTTTTTTCCTTTCGTACTTTTAATTTTTGAATTAGTTTTCCGGTGAGCATGAATTATTTTTTGTAGTTTAAATAACAAGAAAAAGAAAATGGAAAAAGTAAAACAAACAAACAAAAACTCCCCAGAATCTTCTGCTTGGTTTTCTCCTTGCCAGGTAAAAGTTTCTCTGGCCAGTTTTCCCAATCCTCTCGCCCCAATCCATATTTACTCATGCCCAGCTCTTTCTTTCTGTGAACTCATAAGGGCTCCCTGGGCCTTATTTTATACTCTGCAGTAACTGTATGTTCCCTTATGCTCTGTTCTCACTAGATTATAAACTCTGCAAGGGGCAGATGCATAGAAATTATCTAGATCCCCAACATCTATCAGAGTACCTGCCACATCGTAGGTCTCTTTTTTTCCCTTAAGTTTTTTAATGTTTATTTTTGAGAGAGAGAGAGACAGAGAGACAGAGTGTGAGCAGGGGAGGGGCAGAGAGAGAGGGAGACACAGAATCCCAAGCAGGCTCCAGGCTCTAAACTGTCAGCACAGAGCCCAACGCGGGGCTCGAACTCACCAGCTATGAGATCATGACCTGAGCCGAAGTCGGACGCTTAACCGACTAAGCCCCCAGGTGCCCCCCCCCCCCCCCCCACATCGTAGGTCTCCTGAATGAGGCATGGAAATAAACGGGAGATGGTAGTCCTGAGAGGGACAGGGAGGAAGACTGTCACTGAATGTCACTGAAGAGCCATGCACACTCATCCCCCGTGCACAACGCACCCGGGGGAGACCTCAGCACAGCCTCTCGCACCGGCCTCCTGGCTCTGCCTGTCTGGCTGTGCCACAGCAGGTGAATGAGCCCGTCAGCATTGTTTTCTGTTCCTTTACCTGAGTGCAATACTGCTTTTCTAGCCTCTGGCTCTCCTTTTGTTTCTGGCAAGTGAGTGACACCACAGACACGATGGTGCCATTGTAGTTCTCTTGGGAAGACGTCCAGGACATCAAAGCGGTGGTTGAGCTTAAAACGTGGACGCTCACATGCTGGGGCTTCTCAGTCAGTTCTTCGATCCACTCTCCTGACGGGCCTGAACATTTCACATAAGAGCACAAGGGAGGTGTCATACCGAGGTGGTTGAGATAAAAGAGTCTCCTTTTAAAAATCATGTTGTTCTCCTTTGGCCCTTACAAAGATACTCAAAGTAAGACCGGCAGCTGGACCGGCACGTCTGTATGTTCTCTGCCCAGCTGGTCTCACCACTGCCCGAACAGCAGTGGCAGCAGCAACGAAATCAGTTCTAGGGACAGAGAGAAGCTCTACGTCAGCTGTTATGTGCATCTGAGGTGACGCTGGTCAATTCTCCACCCGGGAGAATCTACTTCTCTTCTAACAAACACTGGGTGGGGCATTTCATCAGTGTTTATGGTTCCTTTGCTGTTAGGACCCTCGGTCTCTAGAAATAATTACTTTGAGATTCAAATTAGCCTCGACTGCCATCGTGTGAACAGATTTTAAATTTGGTAACAGCAGGATCAAAGAGGCAGGGTGTGACTGTATGAGAGAAGAAACAGGCAAACGGGCTGGCTCAATTATAGAAGCTGCCTGCAATCCGGGTGATCATTTGAGGGTCGCGGCGGGTTCCTCATTATAAAGTATCAGCATAGAAATGCCCACCATTAGCTTTGTTCTCTTAAGTTTTTAAAGTGGTTATTAGCACAGTGCCTGACACAGAGTAAGGACTCAAGAAGTGTTAAGATGGTTATTATCTACAGAAAGTCCTTGTTGAAATGCAAATGCACAACTTTTCTTTATTTGCTTAGGATACACTTCTGAGTGTCTTCCTGGGCTGGAACCCATGAGGGGAAAAGAAGGAAGTGGCTCTGCAGGGGAGAGCAGTCTCCAGTTCACAGCAAAGGGGGCAAGGGAGATAAAGGAAATAAAAAATGACCATAATAGTGGTGGCAAAGAGACCTGGCATTCACCATGTATCAGGCTCTGTTTGAAGCTTTTATATGTTTACATAGTTTAATCCTTTCATTTTCATGACAGACCTATGAGGTAAGTACTAGTACTCCTTCCACTGTCAGATGAAGAAACTGAGGCAGAGAAAGGGAAAGTAGAGCTGGGATTCATACACAGGAAGGCTGGTTCCAGAATCCATGCTCTTAACACCTCCATGACACTTCTGGAGGCACTATGAAAACATTGGTTTGGAGACAGGTACGTTGACCCAGACTCAGTTTTGCTCATTAGTGAGCAAATGACTGGGCAAATGATTTAACATCTCTGAATCTCAGATGGATAAATGGCCAAATGGCCAAATGGATAAATCATAGAATGTTAGGATTGACAACTTTAGAGATCCGATACCTCATTTAACTGATGAGGAAACTGAGGCCCAGAGATGCAAATGGCATGTCCAGTGTCACAGAGCTAATAAGTGCTTGGGGCCCAACCCAGACCCCCCGTCTCCTGGGTCATTGCTTTGTGACAATTTATCATGATGCCATCTGTCGCTGGGATCAAATGAGATTATATGTGTTAGAGAACTATGTAAATGTGAAGTGTTAACACTGTTATGAAGATTACTGGGGTAGCAGGTGCACAGAGAGCCAAAGTGGGAATAAGGAAAATAAGTTCACTTATTTGATAATCAAGCCAAGGTAACAGGTCATTGCAGGCTACATGGAAACGGACTTTGCTAGCAAATATTCCTAGGTCTAGTCCTCACTTGGACGCTTGGGAAAGTCATTAAACTTTCCATGAATTAGTTTTTTCCACCTGAAAAATGGGGGTAATTGAAATGTAAGGCTATTGGGGGACTCATATAAGTTTCTACCTTACTTCTCATCTCTGAAGGAAAACGTTCAGAGCTAACATACCTAGAAATCATAATGCAACAAAAAAAACACATAAATCTGAATGAAATGTAATAAATATTAATGTCATAGCCTAACTCCCACCCGGTTTGGATCAGGAAAATGGTCTGTGAATAGAATTTAGCTGGTGTGAGACTACACTGTGTGTAGGGGCTTACTCAGGTAAGTATAGTATTTATATCTACAGTGTCCTGTTTTAAACTAAAGATATATATACAGTACACTTGAATGACCCACTACTGCAGAATAGAATATCCTAAGTGCTACAAATATTATTCTTTTATTGGCAGAGAAAAAACAAAAATTTTAGTGCCTTATATTTTTCTAGATGAATATTAATAGGTACCTCTTTGAAATAATTATATTTTGGAGCAATTCTGACACATTCTCAATAGCACTAGTCAATTTGGATACTCTAGGGCAGAGTGCCTGATGCATGAAAGTAGTTCAGTGAATTACTTGTTGGTTGAAGGTACAGCAGAATTAATAAATCAATAGTATAACCCCAGGCTAGGATTTTGTAATTTGGTATGAGAAGCGAGATGTACACATATAAAAGAAATCGAGAGAAATATCATACACAAATAAATTCTGTATTTTGTGCTGAGTACTATGAAACACAGGAGCAATTCAGAGAAGGGAAAGCCAAGCGAGGTTAGAATAGCTGAGGGAGTGTTCCTGGATGCTCTTCACACTTGCGGTGGACCTCTACTGACAGGCCAGGAAACCTTTTGGTTAATGAGACATTGTCAGGTTCAGAAAAAATGGAATACTAAACTTTGTCTTCATTCTCAAGTGACTTCAGGTCAAAGATCGATGTGCAAACAATTAGGACTAATCTTTCTGTATATCTAACGGATCTTTAGGCCTCTTATCAGGGACGGCATTCTTGGTTTCTTAAATAGAAATGCTACATGGGTCATTTGCAACATTTTTCAGCTGTGAAATAAGCTGATCTCTTCCCTCTACCTCCCTTCTCATTCTCCCACCCACCTTTCTGAGGATTGACGAAAGGTGGTATTTTGCCTTTGGAGAGGGTGATAAAGTATAGGGTGGCCATCCTTTTTGACGAGCGGTTTTTATCCACTGCCTCCTGGTTTTTCCTTTCTTCTGATCGGAGACACATCTAACTGCTTTGAACTGATTTTTGACCTCTAAACCTCTGGTGAACATTCAGATTAGCTAAAAGCATTACAGACACGCACAATTTGTGCAGCTTTTAGAGGTAGTAATTACTTTACTCTTGACCCTCATGGAATCAGTAGCAGCCACCCTAAGACTTGGCACCGGGGCTTCTAGGATGCTCTAGCTTTGTCCTCTTGTGCCAAATTTATGGCAACCACCTAGGTCCCACTACCCATGAATCTTTGTTTGTCCTTTGAATTGTATAAGCTCAACATTCTAGCGAGACCTTTCACATAGTCCAAAAATATCAATTTTCTATACGGCCTTAAACAAAAGTCATATTTCCTAAACAGTGCGTCCATGTCCTTGGAGAGTTTGCGATGGCTAGTGTGGAAAGTCAGCTTAATAATGTTCAATTATCACAATAATAAAAAAAAATCTGTAAGCTAAACCTCTGAGTAGGTCTGCTACTATTAAACATACATATATTTCCTCTGCTGTCAAAATCTCATGGATCTGGGCCTCCCCTGACCGTGAAGATTTCTCAGGGTCTCTGAGGTTTGATGAATCATTGATGCTGGAGCATCATTAATCTCCCCGGTTCCATTGTCCTAGTCCCCCTGTAGGTACAACATAATCCCTTTGGTACTTACTGATATAAAAACTGAGTGATTTTGCTGACTGACTTTTTCGAGTTTCACAAGATCCTGAGGAGCTAAAAGTTGTTACAGATAACTTATATTTCCCAGGCTCCTTCAGCTCTGCGACAAATTCATGCGCTTCTTCATCCACTGTCAAATATTCAGTAAAGTTTTCTGAATCATATGTAAAAAAGAGAATATATATGAATTAGAATCTGAAAGGGCCTTGAATGTAAACAAGTCAATTAATAAAAAAAAGTAGTTTTTAAAATATTGTTTCTTTCCTTTTGTCACGTTATATTACACATCTTAATCAAAGGTGCTATAAAAAAAAGATGACTAAGTATTCAAATTGGTTTTCATAATACTTTTAAATAACCAGACTAAAATTTGGCATCGAAATCAAGAAAACTTAGGGATTCTCCTGTACGGTTTCCCAACATTATATGCACACAATAATAGTAGAATGTGAGGAAAAGATCAAAATAGTTGACTTTTTCATCTAGATATAAGGAATAAAAAAATAACAGGCAACAAAGTATCTTATAAATTCTTGGTGGTAGTATTAAATATCCAGAAACGCCTTTAAATACGCTGAACTCTTTCTAGTTAGAAATAATTCTTCTGGGCAGATTTTCTGACACTTGCAATATGCTTCCTTCATCTGTTTTCTTCCAGAACTTCTAAAAGTAAAAATGATTTTTACATTGCTTCAAAGTTCATCTCCTGCTGCTTATTACTGCATTTGAAGTTGTTCTCACCCGTTGGTGACTACAATAGCCTTCAACAGAACACATTGCAGTCACATAAAAGCATGACTGAACCTGCACAGAAGTACTCGTTTAAAAAAAAAATCTGAGTGAAGGGATCCTATTTTCCATAGAATATATTAAGGAACGGAAAAATAAGAGACAAATAAACTAAGGGCAGACTAAGACAGATTACTTTATACAAGTAATTCCAGGCAAATGTGAAGACTTTTGACTCGAATAACTGGAAATGACAAAGGATTTCAACTTTATACAATATATGGGTATGATTGATTGCGCTATAATCCAGCATAGAGGAATCCACAGCTTTTGATATCTTCCTCTATTAAATAAAATAAGAGCAAACAATATATAATACATCAGAGTCCATGATACTAATGCCCTACTCTGAAATAAAGCTATTATTTGGAACTTCAAATTTTGCCAACTTGACAACTTTTATCACCCAAACTACTGGACTGGAAAGTATAAAACAAAGAATGTTATTTTAGAAACAAAACAAACAGCAAATGACTATAAAAATCTACCAAACAGGGGCGCCTGGGTGGCGCAGTCGGTTGAGCGTCCGACTTCAGCCAGGTCACGATCTCGCGGTCCGTGAGTTCGAGCCCCGCGTCGGGCTCTGGGCTGATGGCTCAGAGCCTGGAGCCTGTTTCCGATTCTGTGTCTCCCTCTCTCTCTGCCCCTCCCCCGTTCATGCTCTGTCTCTCTCTGTCCCAAAAATAAATAAACGTTGAAAAAAAAAAAAATTAAAAAAAAAAAAAAATCTACCAAACAATTTGGATGTGATTCATGACCCAAGTTTACTGAAGGCCATGGCCGTTTTTCTTACGGTAAGGGCTAAAATACAAAGAATGGCTCTGAGATGCTGGATACATGAACATGAGACACAATGCAGCAGCTGTAGTGAGACTATCAGTTGCTGTGCGTTTTCTATTTTATTACCAGCTCCTCTTCAGGAAAACGTGAGTGGTACTGGCTCCAGAGGGGCGCACACCCTAAGGCAAGTAAGAGTCCCTAGATAAGCAGTACACAGGTCTGACCCCTTTGGGAAAGCAGCCATCTTGTCAGGAAGACTGTTTTGCTGCATGCTTCCACAAATTGTGTCCTGGAAAACAGAACATCTCTCCAGGATATTTTGTAATTGTGATGGTTACAACTTTAATCAAAATCTTTCCAAACGTAAGGTTTCCCTCAGCGGCCGGGGGTACGTGACATGTTGGGCAGTGAAACGTGTCCTGTTGTCAAAACTTGCAATTTATACGCTTCCCGAACCTTGGATGCTGATCCTACCTGTTCAGTTTTGTTTTCTAATCTCAGTCCACGTTGCTACTCAATTAGACTCTTCCCTTCCTTTACCATTTATCTTGAAATCTTAACTACCAGCAGTCTTTTTTTCTAAATTTAGTTTGAAAACATTTCAATTTCCTTTCCTTTGCACACCGTTTGCTATTTTCACTGATTTCCTATTACGTTACCTTCTCTTTCTATGTGGATATGGAACCCATCAAAGGCAGTGGGTGGTTTGGGTGGTAACCAGTTCAAAATCATTTGTACAGGAAAAAATGAGAAGGAGCCTGATGTTGATTTCTCAGTGTCACTGAGTGTACTGTTATGTTCATACTCCACGGGAAGTACGCTGACAAAGTCATCTTCGCTTTCAGGAGCTGTCGATGCGCTGCCCCACCAGTACGGCTGGGATGTAGTTTCGTAGTCACTGCTGTTAAAATCAGGCCAACCAGAAGAAATGTTGCCAGAGGGCATTTCTGGGGTTTCATCTGTAAAACGGAAGAGTCTGTCTTTTCCCATTGTATCTTGTGATCTCATGAAGGATTCCTCTGGGAAACTGCCACTCTGCTCTTCCCAATTGTTCTTGTTCAAGTTTACAATGCGAACTGAGATATTTCGAGGTGGGTACGGGGCTGTAAGGGAGACAATGTTCATTCTCGAGTGATTTTTAATTCGATCACAGCAAATAGTTATTCGTGAGTCAAATATGCAAGCGGATTTACAAAACAGAGGTTCGTTTTACTACTACTATATAAAGATAATCTACATCGAGAACTACTGTGGTGTCAAGTACCCATTTATCTAAGATTTTGTGCACGATGTATTCACACTGGTGTATCACCACTCATATTTCAAATACAGTAACGAGTGATAGTATGCTTGTCCAACAGGTAATTTCACCATGCCCAAAGCAGAGCTTTGTAAATATTCTTCGGCTTATCAAAATCTCCTTTTAAAGCAATTGAGTCTCGCCACTGGATCTTTCTTACCAGCAAGCAGCTATAGTGTACTTTAGCTATCAAGACAAAAATACTCCCTGTGACACAGCTGCGCTTAGAAAAGGTAAATACATGTCTCTAGAAACAATAACACACATGTTAGAAATATGGCTTCACACCTTACCTCTCTAGAATGAAACCTATGAGCCCAAAATCAATTTGTGAATTATGGAAGTATACTTTTCTAGAGGGAGAAAATTGTGAAGGCACACCATATGGTCTCTACCTGCAACAGTTTCTACCTATCCTTCAAAGAGCAGCTTAAATATCACTTTGTCCATGAATTTCTAATAAAAATTAATCTTTCCCTCCTCTGTGCAGTTATATAACTTTGCACCTCTTATGACATTTATCACCTTCTGCCATGTATGATTGCCATTTATATTGTATCTCTACCATTTTTTTAGGACAGGGAACCTATCTCACCAGATTTTGTCTACATCTCTCATACTTAGAACAACTTCCAGGTAGAAGTCACTCAATTGGTAATGCTTCCTTAGTTGAACTGAATAATTAAAAATACAAATAGACTCTTATTCGTAAGTGTTTTATTTGTAAGTGTATTGTAGCTGAATAATTAAAAATACAAATAGACTCTTATTTGTAAGTGTATTGAGGTGAATAACTTATTTAGCTGAAATAATTTCTTTGTCTTGGTCTAATTAATGCAAATCATAGCATCTTAGAATTCAGATTGGCAGGGCCTCAGGGGTGATCTATTACAATCCATTCCCAACGTTCATATGAAAGGCATCTCCAACATTCATAATGAGTAATTTAGGCAAAGGTAATGTCATTAGGCACAGGTAATGTCAACTATATTGGAATTCGTGACAGGCATTGAGTATGTGCGTATTTATGTCCATCCATCCATCCATCCATCCCATAACCGTGCTTCGTATTAGTGATGCTACTAAAATTAAACACTCCAAGTTTTAGATACACATGAATCCCAATATTTTCCTTGAATAATCTGATATTCTGTACTAGAACATCTCTTATCTGTTTATCTGCCATATGAGCATTTTACCAGGTTATAGAATAATCGATGTCTACTTGGTCATGTTAAGTCACTTAATTGTAACTTTTAGTCATATCATGTACTATTTTCCAAACCAAGATTGTAAGTCTATGATTACATTGATATATTTTAGATTTTTTTTTTTTTTTGGATATTTTACTCACCTCTTCTTACACTGATAGAGAATTTGTTTAATACTATTACAAATATATATGTATCTCATTTCTTAGCTCTGGAACAGAATTTTTCTTAGAATGATAGAATATTTATATGCAACAAACATATAACTTAATTGTTTTTTCACTAAATTTGGTTCTTCAGAAGACTTACCAGTTCTATGTTGTTTGGGTTCATGACTGACTCCACTGTACTCCACAAGAGTACTTTTATTAAAAGTTGCCTCGGATACCAGCTGAAAAGTGATATTACTATAACATATTCCTGGCAGCCAGTGATTAAATACTGTTTTTCCCTTAAAGAAATCTGCGAAGAAAAAAAAATCAATTATATTGCAATTCTGGTCTCCTAAATGCCACGTCTGTTTAGGAAGTTCTAAACAATCATAATTAAATTGCCATAAAATAATATCCCCTTCAACTTCTGGCATGGTCAGTAATACAAACTTGGCATAAGGTTAGAGGTGAAAATTTGGATCTTTCGATCCAAAATCCTGAAAAGCTTTTTCCACAAGAATTGGATACAATTGGAATTAAATTTTTATTGCAGGGACATTTGGTGCATTAAATGGAGAAGATAATATATAGAAATTATCGAGATTAGGTTTATGCTAGCCATTTACTTTATGATAAAAATCAAAGATAGTTTGCCACTTTATGACTTAGGAAAAAATAATTTTATAAGACATGTTTTCACTAGGCTCACTTGTAAAAACTGGCCCATTCTTAAAGTAGAATGGTTTATCTGCGAGTTGGCAGATAGCACTTGATCAAACACAGAAGAAAATACAAATCTGGATTTCATTTGGAAAACACTAGGAAAATAATAAATTTAAGATTCCAATCCAAATCAGGAAGAAACATGGCAAAGAAACTAAAAATATCACTTATTGAACTAAAAGCCAAAAATAAACAATTAATTAACTTAAAAAGGAGAGCATATTAATTAACTTATTTTAAAACTGCTGGCTTTAAACTCAACAAAAATTCCACAGACCACATCTCAGTCATTCATGAACTTGGATTTGCAGGCAATCACTAAGCAAATAAGGTCCCGTTTATTATTTTGCAGATAATCTGTTCTCATGGAAAATAAAAAATGTGATTAATTTGTGGAGTTCATGATTATATTTATTTCATTTTTTAAAGTTTCAAAAACTATAAAAATCGATGCATGTGTTTTAAACAATGTCTCATAAAAATATTCATGGAAGAAACGAGTTTGTAAAAGCAACAAGTCAAAAGGACACTTTTCTGGATATCATGCCCTGTGTAGTTTGGGACCCATTTTCCAGCTCCCTAATACATGTTTCCAGTTATAACCAGCCAACAGAGAAATGTTACATGTCGTATCCTGAGAGTTCTAGGTTCCTTTCCTTCCCAATTCACTCCCAATGGAGCTGAATGCTCCTCTTCCACCCTTCCTTCTCTATCCTCCTCTAAGAGTCTACTCAGAGAAGTTGAGCAGGTTTTTTTTGAGATTGATTCCCATAGGATTGTCTTTCTCCTTTCCCATCAAGACAGTACAAACAATGAAACCAACTTTTGTATTTTAATGCATGAAATCATTTAGCTGGTCATACAGATAAAAAATACATCCAAGGGTACACAAAAGCATTATCATTTGCCTTTGAGAATAGTCTTGGACCACCTCCAAGTCAAACTTGGTGGAAGGTGACTTTCTAGCTTCTTAGTTCTAGAAATGCCCTTCTAACACACCTGGAAGGAAGTGGTAGGGTGACGTGTTTCTAAGCTTAAGTTTGAATTTACTTCTTGTACCAGACATGCTGCACATACAAAGTGGTAATAATTTGAGTATTTCTTATGCTTATGCATTGCACGTGGCTCTAGCAAACCAGATGTTCTAAGATTCATGACAACAAGATTTTCATTAATTAATACTTCTTTGTAATGGTTCTTTCATGGTCAGATAGTGAATCCTGAGACCTCTTTAGAGCAAGAGAGAAGACCTTTTGGCAAACATCATGTAAAAAGGAATCGTTATCATTCAACACTGTTCCTTTTGCCTCTTACCTTTATATAGCATTGTTCGGAAGTCTTTACCTTCCCAGTAGCTTATGTTTACTCTTGTGAAAACATTATATTTTTCTGGATAATGAATTTCAAACAGGACTCCTGTTTCAGGAGAAGGTTTATAGTCATATATTGAAACACTGGTTACAGGTAGGGGTTCTGCAGAAGGGAAGTACATGGAGAAAGGGGAAGTGGAGGAAAAGGGACAAAAATCATTATCAGTACTTGAAAGTAGCAAAAATTATGCCTATCAAAACCTTATATACTTTTATTATCCATGAGCATTAAACTGCTGCATACTTATGAGCTGACTGGTCTACTTAGCAGTAACTAACAGAATACATTTATAAGGTGTTTTGTGCCTTTCAAAGAACTTTCATATTCATTTTTCCACTTGCCTTCGCAACAACCCTGAGAACTAAGATGAGCAAATGTAAATACTGCCATTCAACCGATAAAAATAATGATGATGATTCAGAGACTTTAAATTATTTGTTAAAAGCAACTTAAGTATGTGGCAGAGCCGATGTCTTCAAATTCCTAGTTCATTTTTCTTTTTTCCAAGCCAAGAAAACTTGATATTAAAAACAGACCTGCAGCAGAAAATACATCTGGCCCTGACCAAGGATAAATGTTTGTGTCATCTTTTATTTTTGTGTGTGAAATTACTACTTATTTTTCTATATTAAGTATATGAATGCAAACCATCCTAGGTTGTGAGAATCATAATTTATGGTGTTTATCAAACCCCTCTTCCTGCAGAAGTTTGAAAAAATGTTCATTTATATTTCGCTTGACTTATTAATTCATTACAAACTTTTTAAATACTCATTTTTTAAAACTGCAATTTAATGTATGTGTGCATCTCCTCCATAACACGTTCTTCAGCAAAAATCTTGTAAAAAAATTGAACTCCTGCGCCCCTCTTATGGTGCTGTTGGATAAGTTTTACTTGAATTCATTTTATTCGAGAAAATCTTTTAAATAACTTAGTTCGGAGTCAACTATTGTATTACAGAAAAAAATAAATTTGATTCAAAGTGTTATCATTAGCAATTCTTGGAAATCATCTATAGTCCAAAGGGAAGCAATATCCTTACTTTAAATTTTACACTTTTAAATTTTCAATTTTGATACCATAGGACATCAAAATTTAATTTAACTTATTCCACAATTATCAAGTACCTACCTTGTTTCAATCTACTTTGTCTCAACCAATGAAAAAAAATATTTTTCATTTTGCCCTCCAGGATCATAATCTATTTTAGCTTTTGCTTTTGATTAAAGAGATCCAGGAAGGATTGAAGCAACATGTTAAAGCTTTGTTTTTTCCTGGAATTTTCTTAAAAAACCAAGCCAAACTATCAAAAAGTCAGGAAGGGC
The DNA here is from genome assembly GCF_028749965.1 of Puma concolor. Taxonomy (NCBI): domain Eukaryota; kingdom Metazoa; phylum Chordata; class Mammalia; order Carnivora; family Felidae; genus Puma; species Puma concolor. Next base: position 94,052,294 of record NC_141673.1, read on the forward strand.
CTTCAGATTAGGGTATATATTGTGATCATGTCCCTGTAGACTACATGCTATATTCTCTGGTTAAAATGTTTCTATTTTATCTTTGATATGTCCTGAGTCTTCCTGCTTAAAGGTAACAATTACAGAGTGAATTCACTTTGTCATGTTAGCAAACCCACCAACCAACCCCTGAAGACTCTTGAGTATTGCTCTTTGATTAATGCCAAAGAAGTTTTGAACTATTTGAAGGTCTTTCTTTCAACCCAGTCCCTTTACTAACCCAGGGAGTCTACCAAATCCACCTACTGCCTCTGGATCTAAGAGAACCAAAATGAAAGCTAACAACAAAAAGCAGCCACTGAGCACAGACTCTTCCAGGCCTGGAGTCCTGTTTCCCACCCTCACCAGGGTTCTGTCTATGGAAAAGTGAGAGGCCCACCCAATCTTTCATTCCCTGTGGCATGGAGTATGCACGTCAAAGCCACAGCCCAACTTTGAAATTCAAGAGATAGATGAGGATTACAGCATGGGTATTTTATTTTGTGATATTTTTTTTTCTGCTGCAAGTTACTTAAATTTCAACTAAACGAATTTTAAAAATGCCTATTTGCATGTTCGCTTCTTATAGTTCTCTGAGCTTCAACCTAAGTGACCCAGGTCAGCTATAAATTCTAAACTGCAAGCCCAGGCATTACAGAGGCAAATTCAATCCAAGAATTACTATTTTCAATAGCACTCAAATGCATTCTCTAAAAATGTTTTACTGTCTCTCCAGTTCCTTCCCTCATTCTTTTTCTTTTTTGCAGTTAAGGGGTGTGCTATAAACCAGAGCTGTTATTATGTGTTTTTCAGTGATGGCAAGGTTAAATTCTGATCTAATTCAATATTCTTTCCTCTTTACACTTCCATTTCTTGCCTTGGGGACCAGGCTGGACTAGATAAAGAAATAAAATTGTTAGAATATGTGTATCATTTATTACTTTTGCTTGTTTATAACTTTTTTGTCCTCAATCTTTTTATTGTTCCAGAAGTTCAGCATTACAAAATATATTTGTAACTCCCTCATATAACTTACTCAGATCCTATTTGCCTTCCCACAATGGCCAGAAGTCAATTATTACTCTGAATCTGGTGGTTATCTTCTGATGTGTTTTTATTTTTATATTTATATGTGTACGACATCCATGTGAAATGTTATTTTACGTGTTTTAAAGTATGTTAACGGTCTCATATTATATGAAGCATTCTGAAGCTTACTTCTATTACCTATCACTGCTTTTGAGATTTGTCCACCTTGATTCGAGTATTTCTAGGAAGTTTATTTTAGTGTTCACTTTAGAATTATACACACTATACTGTTTATCTGTTATTTTGTTAGATAGATTGCTTTCAGTCATTCACTTTTGCAAATAATGCTGCAATAATCTTGGGACATGTTTCTGGAAGCTGGAAATCCTGGATAGTATGGTATGCACATCTTCAATTGTATGAGCTATTGTAAAAATGTGTTCTAACTTTCTGTCAATTTGCATTTCAATAAGCAGTGTATGATAGTCCCTCTTTTTCCATATTCTTATCCAGCACTTGCTCATATCAGCCTTTTTAATTTTTGCCATATGAAATTTGCCATGTGAAAGTTTGTTTCTTTTAATTCATGAAAGAGGTTAATTATCTTTTCTAATGTTAGTCATTCAGCCTTTCTTTTCGTAAAATTGGTTCTTTTGCCTATTTCATGGATTCTTTTTCCATATTCTTTTGCTAATTTGTAATACAACTTTTGTTGTATTCCACATTCCCACAGGTTTTTTTTTGGTTTGTTTTCTTGTGTGTGTGTCCTGTGCCTTCCTTCTAGATTTATCTTCCTTGTTAAAACACATCACTTAATAGTTATTTAAGTTAGAGTCTAAGTGTTAAATTCTCCTAGACTGTGTATTCTGGACAAGTTCCTTATCTTCATTCTTGATGTAGTTTAGCTGGGCATAAAATTACAAGATTTCCTCTTACTACTTTGAAGTTATTGCTCCATTGTTTCTTTAATCAATTACTGTGCAAGAGAAAACTTCTGTCAGTTTTCCTTTGTAGATACGATACTGGTTTTCCTTTGGTAGGTTCTAAGCTTTTTATTTATTCTTGGTAATCTGCGGTTTCACCATCACATATTTAGGTGTTGTCTTATTTTTGAATTACGCTACCAGGTATTTGGAATGCTTTGTCCATCTATAGATTGATGTCACTCTTCAAGTCTTGGAAGTTTTCATAATCAACTCTTGAAATATTGTGCCCATCATTTCCTCCATTCTCTTTTTCTTGAACTCTTAACCTCTTAGAGCCTCTCCCACCTTCCTACCTGAGAACTGTAAGGCAATTATAATTATAAAGCAATCACACAGTATTATCTTTCAGTTTACTAGCTATTTAACTGTTTTCAGTATAGAATTTATCCCATCTACTGAATTTTTTCAATTAAATTTAAATTTGATGCATTCAGATAATTTGTCTCATCTAACCAATTAAATATTAAATTAAATAAGTGTATTTTTAATTTCTAAAACATTTATTTTATGCTTTTTTGATGTTTTTGCTTAATTTCTGCCAATCTTTGCTTCATAATTTTTTAATCCCTTTAAATTGATGCAATTCTTATATTTATTTCTTTGAATATATTCTATGAATATATTTATTTCATAGCATACTGTACATTTGTTGTCAGATTGCTATATAAAATATAATTTGCAATGTTAGAGTTGTTGTTTTGATCTTTTTTAGCAGACATTTCTTTGTGTGTTTTGAAATGCAGGCCCTAGGCTAATTTTTTGTTTTCTTTTTGTCCCATTTCTTGTTTCCTGCTGTTGAGGCAGTTTTAGCCATAGCTTTATTTTAGCTCACCACATCCCCTAGTCTAGAAACAGGGCACACGATGTTACCTGAAATTCTTGATATTGTGGGAGATAGAGTGGCTATCACAAATACATTCCAAATTAGAGGGTAACTAGCTTGGTCCTTGATAGTAAAACTGACTGTGTGTGTTCCTTGCATCTCAAGGCCTCCATCTATAATTGTATCACAGGCAGAAAGCATCTCTGCTCCAAGCAGAAAGCCTAGCTCAGTGCCCATGTAGTATGAAGAATTTCAATCCATATTCTACTGGGGCCCAAGATCAGGGCTGTCTTCTTTCAAATATAGAGCACAGAGGCCCCAGGGCTTCAGTGCACCTCCTTGCTTGGAGTTTCTGTTGTGTTATTCTTAGAGACAACTAACTTATTTTTGAGGCTACCAATGTACTTACGGTTTTCTTTTTGCTTTGTGGTAGGAGTAAAGAGTGCATCACAAGCATGTATTTACTACATTATTTTTGCTGGAAATCCTAACATTAAATGCCCATTTTTTCTTTTAATCAAAAAAATTTTAATGACATTTAATATGATTATTTTTTTCTCATTAGGTGTCCCCATAATAAAATCTGATGTTTAAATTGAAGACTGTTTTGTGTTCCTTAATTACCTTTGAATCATTCATGACAATCATGAATAAGAAGTTTCTTAAAGTTCTGTAAGTGACTATCTTAGATGATGAAGAAACAAAACAAATGTGGAACGAATACTATTTTCAAGAAAGTGGAATTAGCCCTTTGCTTATGGGTAACTGCTAAGTGCTGAGAGGTGCTTCTTTCTGAGATTGCTCTGTTTTGATGGATTAAAACTAAAAGAGCTGTTGGGTCAGTGACCAGTATCCTTGCTTTTGATGTGATCAATCTAAGAATCTACCTGTTCTAACACATTTCTCTTGAGGGAAAGAAACCTGTGACTAGACCCTCACTTCTGATGGAGAAAAAAAAAAAGACTGTTCCCAGGTCCCAGGCCAGAGTTCCTAACTTATGTTTAGATGGTGATCTGGAGGGACACCTGGGCGGCTCAGTTGGTTAAGTGTCTGGCTTTGGCTCAAGTCGTGATCTCATGGTTCATCAGTTTGAGCCCCGTGTCGGGCTCTGATCCTCTGTTTCCCTCTCTCTCTGTCCCTCCCCCCTGCCTCAAAAATAAACATTTAGATGGTGATTTGGAACCTAACCTGACATCTCAGCTCTATTCAAGCAGGCTACTGAGGTGAGATGGCGGCAGCAGCCTCCTGTGGTCCAAGAGTCATGGCTCCCATCACACCCATAAGCTTAGTTCAAGTCTTCACCATTTCTTTCCCAGAATATTTCAACAGCTTTCCAAATTATTCTCCCTGCCTCAAATCTCACCTGAATTTTTTCTACTTGTTTCTGCTCAAAATCTTTAAGCCTGAAGGCTACCTGGTGCTCTCACTTTTGTCAGAATCTCTGCCTTAAACCAGTTACTTCTACCTCACTGCCTCTGCCCTGCCTAATCTGTGTTGACTCTCTTTTGCTTCCAACCCCTTGAGTAATTTTCTGTTTAATTACATTGGTATTGTTTGTATTTATTGATCTTATATTAAGTGCTACACATTTTGTTAAGGAGTTTATTTTAACATTTCTCGCATTACAAAATATTGACGTTGTTTTACAGCACCCTCTCCCAAATCAGCAAACGTACGGCCCCCAAGACAAATCTGGCTTGCCATTTGTCTTTATATGACTTGTGAGGTAGGAATGGCCTTTACATTTTTGAATAGTTGAAAAAATTAACAGAAGAATAATTTTTCATGACACATCAAAATTATATGAAATTAAAATTTTGGTGTCTTTAAATAACGTTTTGCTGGAACACAACCATGCTTGGTTGCTTCCATACTGCCTATGGCTGCTTTTGTGCTGCAACAACAGAGTTGAATAACTGCAACAAAAAAAACCCCAAAATAATTATTATCTAAGTCTCTACAGAAACCCCAACCACTGGGACAGATTACAGACTTAGAAACTAAGATTTAAAGAAAATAACAACCTATCTAATGCTACACATATGGTTTCTAGATTTCTTTACTTGCTTTAAAGTTCATACTTTGAACCATTACTCAAATTACCTGCTGGACAATTTGCCCATTCCAATGCACGATTCAGGATTCTATGACTTGCCACTCTGGTATAATAAGGAGCTTTCCCCAATCAGGTCTTACTATGTCATGTCTTTGTATCTGTCACCATTCCTCATCTCTTACAGAAAGTCTACACTCCTTTGTAAGGTAGTCAAGGTTCTTCTCAAGTTTTCTAGCCTCTTTTCCTATCATTTTCTGGAACCATGGATGCTTGCCATCATAACTCCTTGTAATTTACAAGTGGGTCATGCTATGCAAGTCTCCATTCTTTGCAAATATGCTTCCCTTTGACTCTGTTGTAATGTTTTACATTCTTTATTCATTTAGCAAATTTTCCTTAAATTTTCAATACATTTTTCTTCTAAGGTGCCTTCCCAATGTTTCTTAGGAGAGCTGGGCAGTCTCTCACATAAATCTCTTACAGCATTTATATTTTTGTAATGGTTTGTCTGTTTTTTACACTATAGTATACCATCTTTCAGTGTGGGTATTTATCTTTATTTTTCTAGAACATAAGACGTGACATACAGAATGTGCACAATAAATAAAATAAAAACTCATGCATTATTTTTATTTATAATACATTATATTTGTATAATGTATGGATATATGTTTATATTTGTAGAATATATTATAAATATTATATTTGAAGAGTGTCTCTAAAGTGTTTGGCAATGTTTACAACTACTCTCTCTCAGATTTTACTAACCCATGAGACAGGGGGATATAAATAACATTTCCCCAATTTTTAAGCAATTGTTTTCATGTATTAATGTATCTATTGAGAAGCAACTTCTCTCTAAAGCACAGACAATATACTGAAGGTTCTCAATCAATTAAATATTAATCAGATGTCAGAGCCTAAGGGTTGTAAAATTCCTTTGAAATGGCCAACTGACTTCTTTGTGCTGATTTTTTTTTTTTTTTGCCATGTTTCTCAGCTTTCTCTAAGAGCATCAGACTCAGAACAGCTATAGACAAATAGCAAGGGACTGCCCCAAGGCCAGTTGCTTTGTCATTGCTTATTTCATCAAGACAAGCATCTAACACACAACAAATGACTGCAACAAATATACCTTTTATTCTCAAAAACAATGTGTCAACTCCTTGAGCAGATACTATGCATGTTTCCTAAACTTTAAAAAGAACTGCCTGCTATAAAAATAAAGATGGCAAAAAACACATCATTAACTGACAAATAATGGTAATTTTAGAGCTCAAAACTAATCTTAGTCATCATGTACTTTAATTCCCACTTTTTTTTAAAGGACGAAGCTGAAACCAAATGCCACCTAATGTCACCTCATGTCTAGGGTCACAAAGATATTTGTGCCTTAATTCCCAGTTCTTATATTCTGAACCTATTATCCCTTTTAAAATCTGGGGGGATGTAACTGAGTCTTTAAAAATGATGGGGCGCCTGGGTGGCTCAGTCGGTTGGGTGTCCGACTTCGGCCCAGGTCACCATCTCACGGTCCGTGAGTTCGAGCCCAGCGTCAGGCTCTGGGCTGATGACTCAGAGCCTGAAGCCTGCTTCCGATTCTGTCTCCCTCTCTCTCTGCCCCTCCCCCGTTCATGATCTGTCTCTCTCTGTCTCAAAAATAAATAAATGTTAAAAAAAATTTAAAAATGAGATAGAAGATGAGAGATAAGAAACCATCATTAACGAATTTTTGCTCTTTAGAAATCAATGTAAATTTCCTCTTTCACTTAGGATGTAGAAAGCTACAAGTCAATGTCACACTCAACCCCCAACAAGAAGAAAAAGCTAAATAATCCATGAGATCATAACTTTTCTTGAACCTATCAGGGAAGTGAGGTTGCCAGGCAATCGAATGAACTAAATACTCAGGAGTGGCAAGCCCCCTGTAGACAGGAGGGACTTTCTCACCTGTAGCAAAGCATGGCAGGAAGAGGAAGGGCCCCATTAAAGCAGGAAAGAAGACAGCAACTAAGATCTTAATGAATTCATAAGGGCTGAGTGTGTTTCCAATGACAGTTTAGAACTGCTTTGTCCAAAAGAATAGTTATTAGCCACCTGTGGCTATTTTAATCAGACTCAGAATGAATCAAAATTAAATAAAATTCAAAATTAGTGGCTACTGTACTGGACAATGCAGATATAGAATATTTCCACCACCTAAAAGTTCTAGGACAGAGCTAGTTTCAAATGATTGGGAGTCCCAGACACAAGTAGAGTCCACACTCTCTTTCTAGCTCTTATTGTGGGCTTTAATCAGGTGCTCAGGAGAATATTGAGGGTAAGAGCCTCCCCTCCCCCCAGGGGGTTGGGGTGGCACAGGTATGCAGGTGATAATTTGCTCCACTAATAGATCACGTTGAAACCTTACTCAATTCCCTGGATCTTTCCTGAATACAAAGCAGAAGCCTTAAGGCACTGGGGAAGGACAGAAACAACTTTCTGTTCAAGTTCTCAGGCAAAGATACCCCCTTCTGAGGGATGGATAGAAGTGAAAGAGTCTGTTCCTGGGACAGGGGCAGAATCTCCCTTGGACCTATGATCATGCACTCATACAAAGTAGAATTCTACTACTACTGGGGAAAAGACAGAAATTCCAACCCAAGTAGACTAGCTGTCAGTGTATAATGAGGGGTAGGAATGCTGACAATTTCCCAGCAGGATCACAGGATCTGCCTAAGCCCGAGGCTGGATCAGGAGAACTAAAAACCTCCCTTACGCTCACCAAAAATTTAGCGCTAGTAAAAAGCAACAGCAATCCATTGTGAGAAGAGGGGCAAAATCATGGAGACCAGTGGTGCAGGTGTTCAGGACTTGTCGATACTGAGGGTAGAATTGGAGCACTGAGAAATATACTCAACCACTGCTGGCAGAAAACACTGGAAAAATTTGAAATCTGTGATGAACTGAAAGTGACAATACCTTAAACCCAGCTTGCCTCAATCTCCCACACTAACAGTCTGGCAATATGGTAGATTAAAATTAAATCCAACAATATAAATACTTATGTTAAGTATAAATGCTCTAAGCGAGCACTGTCAAAATTGGTACCCACTAGCCACATACACTACTGACCACTTGACATGAGGCTAGTACAACTGAGAAGCTGAATTTAAGCTTTATTTAATTTTAGTAAACTTATGCTTAAAAGTTATATGTAAACTTTTATATTGATTATATACTGAAATAGTAATATTTTAAATGGAGTGGATTAATATTAATTAAAATGTCATTAAAATTAATTTCACCTTTTCAGAAAATTTTTTAATGTGTCTACCCCAAATTTAATATACATATATGATTAACATCCTATTTTTATTGGATACTGCTGGTCTAAACACTCTGCTTAAAATTCAGACATTTTCAGATTGGAAAAAAAAAGTACAATGCTAAGAAACCCATTTACATATAAAGACATAAGTAGGTTGAAAATAAAAGGATAAAAAAAGTATACCATGAAAAGACTTAACAGAAGAAAGCTAAAATATCTATAGTAATAGCAGATAAAATCAACTTCAACACCAAGCATATTTCTTGGGATAAAGATGGCCATTGCATATAGAAAAAAATGTCATGCCTTTTTAGAGCTGGTGCATGTGTCTCAGTCCTGTGCTCTCCCACTGCCTCCCTAAAACCCATACAGTCCACAAAGGGGGTGTTCCTTGATCAGCCGGCTCTGGTGGCTTGGGGGCTTCTGTCCCTGGGCCCCACAGAACTGTAACAACTGGAGAGGCAGCTGTTAGCAGGCTCCCATCCTGAGGGCACTGCACAGGCAGTAGACTGAAACATACCACTGGCGTGTCTGTGACAAAGGTTTATTTAGTTGTCCTGGAGCTTCAGCCTGAAGGGCAGTCTTCAAGTTTGCCACACATCTACAGACTGCGCAGAGAACTTAGATCAGGCAATTCCATTTTTGTAATCTTTCTAAGTCTTGCTACAGCTTGCTAGTACTTCCCAGAAAGGAGCTTGTATACCTGTCTGGAGCCCTGATTTTTACAACAGTTGTCCAGAGGACTCTTCCAGATCAACTGGTTTGGAAGTCAACAGGGTTTACAGTTGTGGTGCCTCAGGACTTTACATACTTGCTCACCTTAAAAGCTTCTGCCTGAGAGCATGGCTTCCAATCAGCCTGAAACTAAGTGTTTACTGAGATCCCTCCCTTTAGAACACTGACAAATCTTAGCACTCCCACTGGGATCTCCACTGACAAATCTTAGCACTCCCCTTAGCATCCAACTGGGATGCAACAAGAATAAATCAAGCTGCTTAGCTGATCACAAAGGTTCAAGAGAAAACCAAGAGCTAGGGCAAGGTTGAATGATAATATTCTTCTCCTGACACAAGGCCACTCCTTCAAGACTGGGAGAGACAGTTGTTTTACCTAATACATAGATACAAATACAGAGAGTCAAGCAAAATGAGGAAACAAAGAAATATGTTCCAAACAAAAGAATAAAATAAAACCCCAGGAAAAAAACCCTTAATGAATGACAAGTAATTTACCTGATAAAAGGTTCGAAGTAGCCGTCATGAAGATGTTCACTGAACTCAAAAGGATGAATGAACAGTGAAAATTTCAACAAAAGACATAAAAATATAAGAAATTACCAAACAGTAGTCACAGAGCTGAAGTAGGCAATAACTGAACTGAAAAATACACCACAAGTATTCAACAGCAAACTAGATGAAATGGAAGAAAGGATCAGTAGAAAACACAGCAGTGGAACTCACCCAAACAGAGAAACAGAAGAAAAAAAAACAATAAAAAAAATGAAAGTGGTTTAAGGGACCTGTAGGACTGCATCAAATAGAATAACATTTGCATTCTAGAAGTCCCAGAATGAGAAGATAGAAAGAGGCAGGAAACATATTAGAAGAAATAATGGCTGAAAGCTTTCTTAACCTGAGGAAGGAAATAGACATTCAGGTCTAGAAAGCCCAGAGAGTTCCAAATAAGATGAACCCAAAGAGATGCACTCAAGATACATTATAATTAAAATGTCAAAAGTTAAAGATAAAGAGAGAATCTTAAAAGTAGCAAGAGAAGTTTCATACAAGGGAAGCCCCATAAGACTATTAGCATATTTTTCAGCAAAAATGTTATAGACCAGAAGGGAGTGGCAAATATATTCAAAGTGCTGAAAGGAAAAAACTTCCAACCAAGAATACTCTATCTGGCAAGGTTGTCATTCACATTTGAAGGAGAAAGAAAAAGTTTTCTAGATAAGCAAAAGCTAAAGGAATTCATCATCAAAAGAAAGGACATTAATTAGTTATACACACATACACACACACATAAAATTATTGTTATCATCAAAGTATGATAAAAAAGACATTAATTAGTTATATATATATATATACACACACATATATATAAAATTATTGTTATCATCAGAATATTTGGGATCTGACTAGACATTTTTCCAAAGAAGACATACAGGTGTCCAAAAGGCACATAAAAAGATGCTCAACATCACTAAGTATCAGTGAAATGCAAATCAAAACCACCACAGGATATCACCTCACATCTGTTAGAATGGTTATTATCAAAAAGACAAGAAATAACAAGTGTTGGTAAGAATGTGAAGAAAAGGGAACAAATATGCATGGTTGGTAGGAATGTAGACTGGTGCAGCCAGTATGGAAAACAGTATGTATATTTCTCAAACAATTAAAAATAGGGCTACCAGAGAGCTACCAGATCCAGAAATTCCACTTCTGGGTATTTATCCAAAGAAAACAAAAACAGTAATTCAAAAAGATATATGCTGGGGCGCCTGGGTGGCGCAGTCGGTTAAGCGTCCGACTTCAGCCACGTCACGATCTCACGGTCCGTGAGTTCGAGCCCCGCGTCAGGCTCTGGGCTGATGGCTCGGAGCCTGGAGCCTGTTTCCGATTCTGTGTCTCCCTCTCTCTCTGCCCCTCCCCCGTTCATGCTCTGTCTCTGTCTGTCCCATAAATAAATAAAAAAAACGTTGAAAAAAAAATTAAAAAAAAAAAAGATATATGCATCTCTATGTTCATTGTGGAATTATTTATAATGGCCAGGATACGGGAACAACCTCAACATCCATCAACAGATGAATGGATGAAGAAGACATGGTGTATACCTGTGCAGTGGAATACTACTCAGCCATAAAAAGGAGTGAATTCTTGCCATTTGCAACAACTTGGATGGAATGTGAGCATATTCTGTGAAGTGAAATAAGTTAGACGGAGGAAGACAGATACTGTAGAATCCTGTGTATATGAAAATCTAAAAAACAAACAAAACAAGGCAAAACTCACAGATGCAGAGAACGGAATGATGGTGGGGTGGGCAAAATTTGTGAAGGGGATCAAAAGGTACAAACTTCCAGTTATAGAATAAATAAGTTATGGGATGTAATGTATAATGTAGTGACTATAGTCAATAATATTGTACTGCATGTTTGAAAGTTGTCAAGAGAGTGAATCCTAAAAGTTCTATTGCAAGGAACAAAATTTGAGACTCACTGGTGACAATAGTAACTGGACTTGCTGTGATGATCTTGCAGTATATGCAAATATCAAATCATTACGTCGTACACTTGAAACTAATATAACTTTATATGTCAAATGATACCTGATTATAAAAAACGAAGACATGGTAATCTTAAAAGTTTAAAGATATAAGGTCAAACTTCATGCAGAGTTCAAATTATGCAGAGCATAAACTAAAAGAAGTGCAAGGAGAAACAGACAAATCCACAGATATAATTGGAGACTTTCACACACCACTATCCATCATTAGAACAAGTAGACAGAAAAGTAGTATGGGTAGAGAAGGCTTGAGCAACCAACTTGACCTGAGATGTATCAAAACTTCACCCAACAAGTGGGTACAGAATACATCCCAAGATAGACCATATTTGCGACCATAAAATGAACTGAAACAATTTTCAAGTAATTGAAATCATATAGAGTATGCCTTTTGATCACAACAGCGTTTACCTAGAAATTAATAAAAATGTTTCTGAAAAATGTCAAACTTTTGAATATTCAACACACTTCCAAGCCCACATGTCGGAAAAGGAATCACAAAGGAAAATAAAGATATATTTTGAATAGAACTCATTGCACATGCTAAAATATCAATGAGATATTATAGAAATCTCTTACCATGTACCTACTTATCATTTACTTACTTATCAAATGTCTTTATGAACCGTTAGCTCAAGGGCTGACTGCTAGAGCTTTGTCTGATCTTGAGTGGCTGAATGCATGTTCACGAATGTTAGGTCAGCAACACTTTTATTTTGCTTTGTCTTAGTCTTTTTTTTCCTCTGCTCTTTCTCCCGTTACTTGCTCAACTAAATTGAATTAATATTTATTGTTCACGTATTAAGTATAAAATTCATGCTAGGTGCTTATGAGATTGTGAAGATGAATAATGCAGGACTTCTGATTTCAAGAAATTGTATTATAGCCATTGTATACTTAGATCTGTTGCCATACCTATTAACTCTCAATTCACCTTTTTTCTGCAGCTTGTTTAAAATAGTATTTTAAAGAACAGGAAAGTTCTTCCTTTAATTCTAGTAGGTCGTAGATTTGTTCATTATATCTATAAACCTTGAAGGTCTTGGGTGTGTGCCATTCCATTCCTAATTTTTAGGATTCAATATTGATTCTGAGACTCTGCCAAGGGAAACTTTAATTAATTTTTGACAGACATATTAAAAATATGTCTCCTAGCTTGATTCTGAGTTCTTGCTTCCTGATGTTTCTCTTTCCTTTCATCCCAAGAGAAAAATATCATGATGTTCTTTTCCTTAATTGTGGCTAAAATGATTGCATGTAGCTGACATTTAAAAAATCGCAGCCACTGGAAAATCTGCACTAAAGAACAATAAGCAAAAAGAACTCCACTGAGCCATTAAATTGCTGTAGTGATAAATTCTACCATCTTATAGATAACAGTTTTTCTTTCAACATATACCTCAACATATTCAGTAGAGCTGTATCTTAGTTTGAGATTAGATATTAAAGTTCCAGAGAGTAAAGTGAAAATCACATATAGTTAAAATCACTCCTAAAAATTCCTAATATCAGCATCACTTCTTTACTTTAAGACATGGGCTACTGAAGGTTAAAATGCCAATGATTTGTTTTTCTTGGTGTTTTTCTTGGGCAGTGGAAGCCAAGGCTATTTTGAGGGCGAGGTCAAGAATAGAAACTGATAAATAATGATATCTTTTCTCTCTCTCTCTCTCTCTCTCTCTCAGCTAAAAATGTATAATTAATTTTGAGCAGGTGAAATATGAGTATAAATTCATTGTCTCAAAAGTTAATATGAGAATATGTGTTCTGGAAAGAAATAGTTTAGTTATGATCATACTATTAAGTTATATAGCAAAAAATTACATGGCCCAATCATGAATCTAAAATTGTCATTCTGTCTCAAAGCATACTATTTCACTGAGTTTAAAGCAGAGTTTTTAAAAATAAAAGGGAACAGTTAAACATTATAAAATGCTGGCAAGCAGCTGTACTCTTAATATAAAGCAGAACTTTGAATTTACCTCACCTGACTTCAAGGCGATTGATCTTGCCATTCTGGGCTGCCTTCCTTTCAGTGAGAGCCCCAAGAAAATATACCCCAAAAAGAAACACAAGAGGATGATATTACAAATGATGCTTACTTGTTAACACAGTGATTGATCTGGATGGCTTGGTAACCACATTTCCATTTACCACTACCAGAGTGATTATGTAATAAAGGCCATGATAATTAGCCTTAAAGGTAACAGGAGGAGGCAAAGTGCCATTGAATTCCTCAAATTCGAAGAAGTAATTTTTTGATTCCCCCGTTATCTTCACGACATACACAGATGATGGACTCGTGACATCTGAAGATTCTAAAGAGACAACGATGCTATTATCATCTTGAACAGTTACGCGGAATGTTGTGGCATTCTGTTTGAGAGAAGAGAAAAAAAAAGGACATGAAGGTCAAATTGAGATTATTGGCAATAAAATTATGCTGAGATCATTTTTCCAAAACTAGTATTTGTGATAAGCATCACACAGGTATTTTAGCGTTCAGGGAAAAGCAGGAAGAGAGAGATTTAACCCTTTTATGACTAATGATCTTCTCAGGCTTTCGCTTTTGATTCTTCTCCATTGAAAAGCTGCTTTCCAGTTCATGGATTGTGTCGTGTAATAAACACAACTAAAAAATCATGGAAATGAGTAAAGAATGAATGAATGAAAATCATCTTGGCACTGAACTTCCAGAGAAGTCCTTGGTTTCAGCTATTCTGGAGAAACTATATGGTTTGAAGCACTCTATTTTACATTGGAAGGAGTAATGCCGTGGTAGTCCCAGGGAAATTCTAAAAGCATGTTGTAAGGCAGTTATTTCCTCTCTCACTTTTCACCTGTCAGTTCTGAAAATAAAGTCAGGACTGAGAATCCTGTGATAATCCTCCTCATTAAAGGTTAGCCAATCTTTAATAAGAAAAGCTAAAATGCTCTTTGAAGAAGGAACCAGACTGAGGATCACTGGGATCTGTGGGAACGGCAGTGGTTAGGGGAATGAAAACTGCTCCAAGTCTCTAGATAAATGTTTATGGACAGCATTTGAAAAGTCATTGTGTACTTGGTTTAAATATTCCTTCCTGATTCTTTCCCGTACTGTACAAGCAGATTCAGTCCTTCTGCTCTCTGACATCAAACAAGACTCATATACTTCATATCAGTGCTGCTCCATTTTTATTTTTTAATTGTTTTATTTTTTTAAGTTTATTTATTTTGAGAGAGAGCACGTGCATGTGCACACATGTGCGTGCACAAATGGGGGAAAGGCAGAGACAGGAAGGGAGAGAGAGAATCCCACGTGGGCTTCGTGCTGTCATTGCAGAGCCCAGTATGGGGCTCCATCCCAGGAACTGTGAGATCATGACCCGGGCTGAGATCAAGAGTTGGATGCTTGGGGCCCCTGGGTGGCTCAGTCGGTTGAGCGTCCGACTTCAGCTCAGGTCACGATCTCACGGTCCGTGAGTTCCAGCCCCGCGTAGGGCTCTGGGCTGATGGCTCAGAGCCTGGAGCCTGCTTCCGATTCTGTGTCTCCCTCTCTCTCTGCCCCTCCCCCATTCATGCTCTGTCTCTTTCTGTCTCAAAAATAAATAAACATTAAAAAAAAATTAAAAAAAAAAGAGTTGGATGCTTAACCGACTGAGCTACCCTGGAGCCCCACTGCTGCTTTGTTTTTAATTTATCTTCTGGGTCTGTGGGGTCCAAGGAAGTTACTTCACTGCTCTGAACCTCAGATTTCTCTTCTGTGAAAGTGGGACACAAAAACTGCTAATACTTGTTTAGGACTTACATGGATCCAGATATGAAGCTATGTAGTCTATAAACGTGATCATCTCATTTAATATTCAAAATGACCTCATGACATAGGTATTATTTTTCAATCTCAGTTTGTAGTTAAGGAAACTGAGGCTCAGAAGGATGAAGTCACTTGCCCCAGGCCACACATCTAGTTTGGGCTCTTAAGCACTTATCACACAAGTACCAAAATTGAGTTCCATTATTGTTCCACATATTTATTTATCTTCTCCTCTTGATTTCTTTTCCTGAGTCTGACACACATACACAACTGGTAAGTCTCTGTTAAATGAATGAAAGCATTGCTGATTGCATTAATTATACGTGGACATTTGCCTCTGAGAATTAACCTAATGGTACCTCACACATTGTCAGTAGCCAAATCATGCATACAATACATATATCAGCTCCCTAAACGAGGTTAAAGTGTACCTAAAAATGTTTTTTCTTATTATTTGGATTTTTTAGAAATCTAGTGTTTACAGGTCCTAGTATTTGTAAGGAATATCTGGCCATTGACAGAAGTTTAATTCTATGTTAACATTTAGTAGATTTAATTGTGTTTATGATATTATAACCATACTAGACCCCAAATCCTCTAGGACCAGGGGCTGTGTCTCATTGCTAGCTGCATCTGGAGTTCTAGGACCACTGCCTGGCATATGCTAGGTGCTTTGTGATCCGGTCAGTCGTAGGCAGGTCTCTCTAATATAGAACAGTCAGTATGGACTAATGTTTAAAATGTACTTTTATCCATATTGTCTCTCATCCTCAGACACATGGGCAGATTTCTAAAATTGTGTTCTTTTGGTAAACATAATAAACATATAGAAAATGGGACCCATTCATATTGCCAGTGATCCAGATGGAACTGTGACGCTAAACCAAGCATTGAATATCCAGTAACACTGAACTCTGGCTTTTATTAATTATTGGTTATAAATACTGGTTTACCAACTCAGAAAACGGTTAAGTTTACAAACATCAGGTTCATAATGACAAGAGTTTTTTGCTCTATGTTTTATTTATTTATTTTTGAGAGACAGAGAGAGAAAGCATTGGGGGGGGGGCATGAGCATCAGAAGGGCAGAGACAGAGAGGGAGAGAGAGAATTCTAAGCAGGCTCCACGCCCAGTGCAGAACCCAACTCGGGGTGCCATCTTATCTCATAATCGTGAGATCTTGATCTGAGCCAAAATCAAGAGTCAGAAACGTAACCAACTGAGCTACCCAGGACCCCTGCTCTATGTTGTAGTAGCCAATAACAAAGTTTTTGAGGTAATGAAAAGAGGGATAAATAGACTCAATTTTGTAAAGTGTTTAAGAAACATATATCTAATGGGTCATGATGCTTCACAGACAGTGCAATCTTCCAGGGAAAGAGACTAATCTTCCAAAATCTAATGACAGCTTTGGGCATGATTGTATCAGCCATGAAAATAAGTATTGGCCCATGTGCTCCCAGGTTGCCAAAAATAAATCAGGGTAGGCTAATCAGATTCAGTCAGTGGGACTAATGAGAATAAGGCAGCAGGCCAAGTGAGTCTAGGCAGTGAGCCTAAAGAAATGTCATCATGCTATTTCTTCTCTGTCCTCCTTGCTTCAGCTTTTCCTGGAACCTATATTCAGGAGAAAATACTGAATGTATGCTACAGACATGTAATCCTTGCTGGGTACAGCAAGAAGGAAGACTTATAAGTAATAGAAATGGATAAACTTAGGCAAGGCCAACATGGATTTATTTGGTGGATAGAGAAATATTTAAAACTTTTTTTTTTGAAACCGAGTAATAGTATTGCTTGACTCTGCAATGAAAACATTTTTACTGAAATTTCCTTTGCATAATAAAATTTAATACAGAAATTTCTCCGCTCCAACACCCTCATTTCACACTTGAGAGAACAGCGGTGCAAATGTCACACAGCTAATTGATGTCAGAACAAGGTTTAGGATCCACACATCCTTACATCTCCTGGTATTTCTCTTTCATGAACTAGAGGTAAGTTGCTTGAGGCAGCAAAGGGAGCCTGGGTGCTTGGCCTCAGTAAGGAAGGGGGAGCCCAGGAGCCTATGACCTGTTCAATGGTCAGTCCCAGGGAACAGAAGCTACTGGAGACAGAGCGGGCAGCACTAAAGAGCAGGAAAATGCAGGATGAGTGCCTAGAATGTGGGACAAGGAAGAGAACTGGCCTCAGAGATGTTGGAGTCAGACGTCTTAGGAACATCTCTGATAAACACAGCAACTGTTACGTACTGATCCCCTAATCTGGATCAGGCTTTGCACTTGGCATTTTATGTTTTTTGGTTTTTTTTCATTACAACAAGCTTTAGAAATAAGTGTCATTTTCCCTATTTTACTCAGAGAGGTTAAATAATCCGCTTAAGAACACAGCAATAGACTTGGAATCAGAAGGTTTGAGTTTCTATTCCTTTGCTGCAGCCTATTATCTGAGAACACAGGGAAACAAGATCTCTTAACTTCATCTTCTTAATCTGTAAAACAGGGGTGATTCCTATAACTCATGGGCTTTTAGTAAGAATTAAATGGCTCTTATAAAAATGTTAATAGAATGAACTCAATAAATATTGGTTGTACTTCAAAGGTTCTGGTGTTTTAGTTAAGTGCTGAATCCCTCAATGACCGTTAAACTATAGAGGTTCTATAAACATCCATTTAACTAACTTCAAAACTCTTTGGGACTCTGTAATCGTGTTCACTTGATGTTATATTTACAGAATATTGGAGAGCTATCCATTTTGTCAATTCAACAACAAACAAACATTAGCTGATCTCCCACTTGGTAACAGATATCTTGCTGGGTGTTGGCGACAGGCTCTGGGGGCACTTGAACTCCTGGAGCTTGGACTCTAGTGAGAAAGGCTCACTCGAATGCATAATTTTAACACTATGTGAGTACTGCTAGTCTAGTTACAGACTTTGAAAGCCTGTCTGGTTGATGCCTGTTTTTTCTGCCTGGCTGGAATCCCTTCTTAGACTGCACCTCCTTATTTTGGAGCACTGTTTCTTTCCCACGATAAAGCCAATAAGGGGTCCGATGGGGGTTGCTAATAGTGCCCTACTCCCAGGTCAGTACCTTGACTCAGTCTGGGTGAATCATATTGCCCAGTCCTCCCTTCACGGAGAGAGCCATAGGGAAGCTCATGTGGACCAAGTCAGCCAACTAGAATGCTTTCTCTGAAATTTTATGACTGGAATTAATGGGAAGGAGCTTTTTTCCCCTCTGGTGCCAAGTATGTATGGATGTAAATCTGGAGAAGTCAGTATCTATAATTTCTGTCATGAAGAAAGAATTGGGGGAGAATCCCTGATTCTGAGGCCCTGGTTTCTGAGGCCCTGGGGCCCGGTCTGAGGCCCTGGTTTCAGACGTTCTATGGCCCTGCCCCTGGGCAGTTTGGTGACCTGAGTGAATAAATTCCAGTTTATGGCTTAAATCAGTTAAGCTGAACTTCCAAAACTTACAGTCCTGGTCAATACAAGAGAATTGTTCAGTGCTATCGCCATGTAGAGAAGAAAGCAATTAATTCGGCTTCTGTGATGGGCGTGAGGGGAAGGTTTCAAGGTGGAAGTGATGCTTGAAAGAGGCTCAGGAGTTTACCAGGGAAACAAAGGTCAGAGAGTCATCTAGAGAAATGGGAAGAAAAGGCTCCACAGTCCTCTGTGGTGGCTGGATCATAGTAGGACCTTCAGAGGGGAGGGTAGATAGCCCAATTTAAGATGTGAATTTGAGTATTTCTTGGGCCAAAAGAAATCGTGGACTGTTTTAATGTAGAAAAGTGACATGATTAGGTCACAGTTTAGAAAGGTCAATATAATTAGGAACATGGGCCAGTATAGTTAGGAATTGCCCGAGTAGGACCACCTAAGGCCAGTGGACTGTTAAGGAGGCTGTTACAACCATTCAGGGAAGACCCGATGAAAGTCTAAGAAAATGCTGCCTACACCAAATCTGCCTGTGTGACCTGCATCCAGAACATTATCAATGCTCCACTGGTACCCCAATCAATGATTAGACTTATGAGAGGGCATTTTAGAAGGAACAATTAGAATATTCTGCTGTGGTAAGGTTACCACATAAGAAGTAATAGGATGCTCAATTCTTTAAAATACTAATTTCAATGCTGTCTGGTACTTATATAGCATTTACGGCCATACTTCTCTGCAGACACTATGTAATTCATCCGCTTAGCCTCCTGTGCAGCTGCAGGAAAACTTTTCCAGCAACATCTTCTTTCTTTTTGGTTTCTTCAGGAAGATCAAAGTCCCAGAGCTGTCCTGACAGGACCGAGCTCCTCCTGACACTTTCTCAGAATTATGCACAGCACTCTGTCGGAAATCGTCAGAACAGAATTTGGATGTTGATCTCAAAGGCTAGGGATGGCCTCCCACTAATTTTCCATTATTTGTGAAACCTTCAGATGTGTCTTGAGCAGCAAGCATATATCAGGAACGGTGCAGGATGCTGGGGATTCACTCTATTTAGGAGTAAAGAGGAAGACAGGTAGTATGTGCCTTTGTCCTCGCGAGCACTGCGTCTGACCAAGCATAGCGATGGTGATGATGGTAAGGATGGTGATGAAATCACAGTAAAGAACACCAACTTACACAGTTATGTGCTTGGTATGTGCCGCCAGGAACTGCTGTGAAGCTCCTCCAGCAAGTTGCTGGTCTTTACAATCTTCTGTGTAATACCAGATTTCTTTGTATGTGACCTAAATGTATGTTTTCAGGTGGAACATGTCAGCTCTCCCTCCATGCCTGAGTCCACACTCGTGACAGTTCAACCTCCATATTTTACATGCCTACATACCTTCACTTCTGTTTTTATGATTTCATAATGCAGAGTCCTCATCTCTTTTGCCTCTTTTTTGGCAAAGGGGTCCACACTCACACGTCAGGCAGGTGATATAAATGTGAGAAGCGGTCTAGTAGAACAGGATTGATGGATGAAATAGCAAACGGGAGGGTGCACACATTACCTAAAAGCGTCCTTAAAATGCACAATTATAACAAAATAAAACTATGCTGGCCAAAGAAAACACATTTGAAGATCAGTGTCAGCCCAGAGGCTGACAGCTCATTACACCCGAACTTGTTGCACTGCCATTTCCTTGATCAAACACCTTATCTTTGAACCGGCAGCTTCCGATCATACTCTTTGCTCTGCCCAACCAGAGTGCAGAATGGTAACAGAATTCCGTTACCCCCATGCATTCATTTAAAATAAATACAAATGGCATTTCCTTATCAAGTTACCATGTATGTATGTGTTAACTGGCATTTTATTTTTATTTATTTTCCAGAGAAAGAGAGCTTGAACATATGATGGGGGAGGGGCAGAGAGAGAGGAAGAGAGAGAATCCCAAGCTGGTTCCTGTGCTGATGCGGGGCTCGATCTCCCAAACCGTGAGATCGTGGCCTGGGTTGAAATCAAGAGTTGGACGCTTAACTCACTGAGCACCTCAAATGGCGTTTTATTATATACATATGAATGCAGTAATGATTTCCTGATTCCCAATACGGACTTGTGGTGGAAGCTGTACAGAACTCTTAATTTTGGAGATTAAACAAAACATGCCTAAGGAAAGAACTTAATCTGGCATTTTTAAGTTGGAAAAATTATGTTATGCTGCAGAGATGTGCCAAAATTCAATGTGATATTTAGGAAAACAATAACAACCATATATCACATTTTATATTTTATAAAGCACTTTCAAACACATTTTCTCATTTAATCCTCAACCCGTCTCGTGAAATCATTATCTCACTTCACAGATGAAAACACTGTGGTGCAAAGAAATTAAATGGTTTCTCCAGGCTACTCTGTTATAATGGGGAGGAGCTGGCGCTCAAGGCAATTTTTTTCTTTTTTTCTTTTTTAAGTTTATTTATTTGTTTTGAGAGAGAGAGTGAGAGTGAGTGTTGAGTGAGTGGGGGAGGGGCAGAGAGAGAGACAGGGAGAGAGAGAGAGAATCTCAGGCAGGCTCCACACTCAGGGCCGAGCCTGATGCAGGACTCGATTCCACAACCCTGGGATCATGACCTGAGCTGAAATCAAGAGTCAGTTGCTTAACTGACTGAGCCACCCAGGCACCTCAAGGCAATTCTTTAACTGCAAATTTTATGACTCTATAACACTACAGTCCCCAGATTGTAAGATCCTGGAGCCAGAATTATTTCCCAAACACTACTTTTCATATCTGTATTTAATTGGTGGTGAACTCCCTCAGCACAGACCATGACTTATTCCTCTAGATTATGCTTGATAGATACTCCAAAAGGCTGGTGTCACAAAAGAGGCAACTTTGAGAGAGAAAAAGAAATTCTGGAGACAGGCAAACCCGGGTTCAAGTCCCACTTAAGTGATACCTTCACATTTTGACTCTTTGAACCTCAGTTGCTTTGGGCAGATGGCGGTAATACTAGAATGACTGGGCTTTTGAAGAAAAGCAAACAAGACTATATGTGTGCATTATTTAACCCAACACCTACCACTTAGTAGATTCTCCAAACACAACTAATTGTTACTACGAAATTTCTGATCTGCATTTTCACACTGATTTTCTTTGGAACGTGTAAATTTTAGAAGTTGTATTTTCTTAGGACACTAACACCATGATTTATACATGGTTCAGCAGCTCTTCTGCCTTTCAGGCTATTCATCCAGCAATCAGTATTACCCCTTTTTGTGGCATCATGAACAAGAGCATCCAGTATTTCTTTTTCTCTTATGCCTGCGTATAAGCCTGTGCTGCCCTAGTTGACTGAAGGTTACCATGGGAACAGTTGTGAAGCTGTGCCTGGCTGATGATTGACTCAGGAGGAGGTGGGTCCACAGTCCAGGAAGCCACAAAATACATTTGTTCTCAACAGTTCAATGATCAGGCCACTCCTAAAAATAGGCAACATTCTTCTGGTTTAATGTTTTTACAAAAAATAGGGGTTCCTGGCAGGTTAATTCTATCCGTGAAACAAGTGTTACTTTCATAAAACGAAGCACTCAAAAAACGTAATTTTGCCTGAATTTATTATTCCCCAAACCTCTTTTCTATCCTTACCAGTATTCATAGTTTTAAAAGAGTGTTACCTAAGAAAGATGCTTCTGAAAAATGTAGCTGTCCCACTTATTGAAAGATACTGTGGAAGATGATGGTGCTAATCATTTATTTTAGAATGGATGAGTTCAGTGAAATTTCCCCACAGGCATGAAGTGTCTCTCCAACTGTGACACCAGTTAATTAAATCCTGATGATAGCTAACAAAGAGTGCAGTCTCGTTACTAAACATGTAGTTCACAGCATATTTAGATGTGACCTTCATGACCTTTTGTGAGCACTGACCTTTAATGCCCCTGAGTTGTTAACATCCTCAGCAGCAAAACTGCCAGACCTTCAAAGCATATAGTTTCCTGTGCCCTCTGCCGTCATTGGGGTTTTATGGGTTTTTTAGAAGACTGATCCATCCGTGCCAGATAAATTCAAGCTCAGAAGTTAAGGGAGATGAAGTACATTACTTTACATACACGCTTCTGGCTCGATGTTTACCTTCATGTAGTTTTTGAAAATTGAGTGCTTGCTGTATGCGTGGTGCTAAGGATACAATGATTGAGAAAAGAAATCTGGTCATTGTCGCAATGGTCTTTGGAGTCTACAGCAAAAGAGAAGAAATACACTATTTTAAGTAAATGAATAATTACAAGTGTTGAGAAGTGCATAATGATGAAAGACCTAGCAGGAGGATCTAATTTGGAGGAAGTAAGAGTTCACACAGGTAAGTGCAGGCCTTAAGTCAGAGTTGACCTGATGAGGAGCTGGAGAAAGAATAGGATCTCTAAAAAATGTTGAGCCTTATGCTAAAGGCAATGGGAAGCCACTTATAGGTTATTAGGAGCGTGAAATGACTGGATTTGCATCTGTAATAGAAGAATATATTATGTTAACCGCTGGTTCTCAAATTTCTATTGGGGGGACTTTTAATAGAAAACTACTTGGTAACGAATGAACCCCCTGGGATGGAAGGGAACACTCTACAGATGTGAGCACAGGCATCTAGGCAAACAAACAGAAACAAAAATAAAAAGGGTCAAACAAGTTACAAGGAAAGCTTCAAGTTACAAAGAAAAGAATGGCTTCATTCCAGAAAGTAAGAGAGCGAGGTAAGAGGGAAGGGACTAGAAAAAACAGAGAGGAGAGCCAGCAGGATGGTGTGATGCTGGCATAGGGAAGGGAAATCAGTCAGTGGAAATATCCAGATGGAGGAGGTCAAAGAGCACTTTTAAAACTGGAAATGCCTAATGTTCCACTTGAAGTTAGCATTTTGTATAGTAAACACATCTCCATCTTCCCAAGTCCCAACCTTTAATAATATCTGCCATACCCGCATATGCTTCGTGTGAGTGGGTCATTTGTGGAATTTGCAGAGAAGGCTGAGTTTCCCATCCATGTGTTAGGACACAGAAGCCCTATTTGTGGAACTTGGCGCCTGAGGGAGGAGGAAGTGAGAAGGCAAACCTCCTGGAAAGTGACAAAAATCCCAAGGTAATTTGAGCTTTCATGGGACATGGGAAGGGATTTAAAGCTAATTTCGTTGAGGCCCTCCAAGGGGCAGGAAGCTCCTTCTGGTTATATTGCAGAGAGCTGGTTGGTGAGGACAGGCAGAAATAAGTGTGATCGAAGTATTCTATTACGGATGCGAAGGTGACTAGGACGAAGATGTCAGCAGAAATTTAGACAGTGTGTTCCACAGAACTCAGTGACCTGAGATTTGAGTTGGTTGTGGTATGGATTTTATACACACTCATCATCGTCATCGTCATCATCATCATCATCTATAGGAAAGACTGTCGATATTAGCAGGGTCAGAAAAAGGGTGACGTGTATCATTCACTCAGTTCAGTTTGATGCATAATGGAGTATGAGATGCCTGTGGACATTCAAATGCAAATGCCAAGTAGCTGGCAAGATATATGGATCCAGAATTCAGAAGAGAGCTCGGCATCAAATATTATTTCACGGATGGCAGCTGGGGCCCTGGAAATCAAGGAAATACCGTTGCATGGGACTACAACAGCTTTAAGAAAGCTTATACATTTAAAAAAAATTTTTTAATGTTTATCTATTTTTGAGACCAAGAGAGACAGAGCACAAGCAGGGGACGGGCAGAGAGAGAGAGGGAAACACAGAATCTGAAACAGGCTCCAGGCTCTGAGCTGTCAGCACAGAGCCCAATGAGGGGCTCAAACCCACGTACCGCAAGATCATGACCTGAGCAGAAGACGGACTCTCAACCGACTGAGCCACCCAGGCAGTTCAAGAGAACTTATACTTTTATTAAGAATCTACTTTTTGCTAAGAACTATTTAGGCATTACTTTGCTTCATCTTCTTAACAACCTTCTGAAATAGATATTATTATTTGTATTTTCCAGATTAATAATTGAGCCTCAGGAAGATTTAGTAACACATCTGAAACACAGCTTTTAGGTGGTAGACAAGAGAATTAAATCCACATGCCTTTGAGTCCAAAGTCTGTGCATTAACACTGACCCTACACATGCCTCTGTTACTGCCATGAGCTGCATTTCAGACCATCTTTTACTTTATTTCTTTGCGGCCAAGAAGGATGAATGTCTTTTAAGATCACTCATCTTTATTTCATGGGGAGTTGCGGGGCATTTGGCTGTAGTAGGAAGAGTAGTGACTTAAAGGCAAATAAAGTTGAATATGAATATCAGTTCCATCACACAGAGACTTCTCTGAACCTTAGTTTCTTTATCTATAAAATGGGAAAAGAGTGCCTACTAAGAATGTTATGAGAATAAAATGAAAAAAAATGTACTTAAGATACTTATTATATTTTATACCTTATACATACTAAGTACTTAATTTTGATGGTTTAAAAAAAGTGGAAATTACACACAATGAATCTTGCTAAGGAAGCTCTTGTTAGCTGCATCAAAAAGCTTTCTGATTATCATAAGAAACATAACAGACAACAAAAGGAATTTAAGTTTGCACTTGTGTAAGAACCCTCCACATCATAACAAAACCCTAAAATAATAATCACTCAATTTTTCAGTGTGCATTTTTCAGGAACAACAGTAGCTCACATTTGATGGTATTTGAACTAGTGACAAACATAATTCTATTAGAAACATTATTTCTTACTGTTCTATTAAAATGGCCTCTAAACTTGCCTGACTTTCTCCTATTTTCTGTCTTCTTCAAATATACTGAATTATGAATAGTAACAGAATTGTGATGTTACAGGATCTTGGTTAAACAATAAACTTATGAAAATGGGATCATGAAGAGTAAAGAACATACAATTTAGGGTAAAAAAATTTGGCTTACTAGATTGCTGACCACAGGCAAGTTATGTAGCCTCTCTGAGACAGTTTTATCATCTGTAAAATGGGGTTTTTCTCATCTTCTTTCAACTACATTTTTGTGGTGACTCTATAGGATAATGTTTCTAAACTACCTACCTGGGTGCATTCTAAGTGCCCCTAACACATGGCAGAGTTCTGATCGTGTGAATGTTCCAAGTTAAAAACCTCGGGGGAAAATCACTGAGCTTAATATTCACTATCAAATAAAAACCAGAGCTTGACACTCAGCCCCCTCCACAGCCCGTCCCTGTTTACGACTCTATCTTATCTGCTGCTGCTTCTCTGTCAAGAAGTTCCACGAACCCCTGAAAACCCTACACACTAGTCAAGCCCCGCATTCCCTATGCCCCAGGTGCTCTCCTCTGGGTTCTATTCATGCATTCCTTCAGCCCGCAATATCCCTTCTCCCACTTTCAATATCCAATTCTATTTGACACTGACATCTCCACCAAATGCCACCTTCTTTGCAAAGCCTTTATAACCATCCCATAAAGAATGGGCTCTCTCTTCCTGTAACTCACAGCCCAATGTGTGAAGGACACATCACTTTGTACACGGGATCACACGAGTCTAGTAACAGGTACACTGTTCCTGCAGTAAGAAGTGGAAATAATTTCAAAGGGCTCTTCTCGTTTACCAAAATCCCGCTATCCTCACGTTAAGTATTTATAGCATCCACTTAAACCATTTGAAGTTAACGTTTCACATATTCATCTTCATTTCACAGTGTTAGCTTGAAATTGTCACCATTTCTTACTTTCCACGGTATGAGTAATATGTTCAGCCAGCACTGATGCTATTTTGAATTACAAGAAGGCTAGAACAACGATCTGATATTTATGTTTTATAAATGAAGCTCAAAAATATCTTTGTCTTTGGGAACAGCTGTAAAAAGACAGTATGCAATTTACTGCAGCAAGTGAAAGGGTTCTATTCTTTGGAAAAGGATGGCATTTATGGAAATCATGCTGCGGTATTTGGTAAGGAAATATCATTGGTTTTACTTGACACACTGCACTTGTTGCTAATTGGCATTTCCTCATTAAATATTTTCTTGTGGCCCTGTATAATATGTATTTTACAAAGGTGAAATGTTTGCCTCATTGAGAGAATCTTAAAAAGTGGTTTTGACCATTAGAAAATGTCGATGGTACAGAATCTAATGTCAACATTGAAAATTTTTCATAGGATTCTCTACAGAAATGTTTAACTCTCTGTATCTTTGCTGATTAGTTTAAGGTTTCTGTTCTTAAAGGCAGCAGCTGCTCTTGGTTGCCTGACACAAGTACCTTATGTCAATTTACAATAATCTACGCTGTTTACATTCAACAAAAGATCTTTATTTACAAAGTTTTTATTCAACTCATAATAAAGATTTAGTAAAGTCACAGCATGCGGTACTTTTATCCACAGCTGAGTGTGGGATCCATAGGATTTTTAAAATTAGTATCAATGTGCTTTAAGTTCTGAAATATGCCTTTATTTTTTTAAAAATTTTTTCATGTTTATTTATTTTTGAGACACAGAAAGACAGAGCGTGAACAGGGGAGGGGCAGAGAGAGAGGGAGACACGGAATCTGAAGCAGGCCCAGGCTCTGAGATGTCAGCACAGGGACTGACGTGGGGCTTGAACTCACGAACTGTGAGATCATGACCTGAGCTGAAGTTGGATGCTTAACTGACTGAGCCGCCTAGGAGCCCCTGAAACAAGCCTTTCTTATCTTAAATGCCTTGAAATATAATATTTATGATCAATATTAATTTTCCATTTACCAATTACTCTATTTCCTCCTCCCTGAATAATATTCCCTTTCTTGCTTCTTCTGTATATCTTGTTTTTTCTCTCCATGTTTTCCTCTTTGTATTGCTTCTCATGGTCTGCCTTGTGCTGTGTTTGGTTAGTTCTATATATAAATTTCCTGCTAGATTTTAATCTCCTAAAGACAAGTATTCAGATCTCACTTACTGTCTATCAGAGTATGTTTCTATTTGAACTTAATAGATATTTGTAAACTTAAATCATCCATCCATTCATGTACTCTACACTTACTGAGCCTTTCATGACATATTCCTACCATGTCTGTACAGCCTATTCTTATGTGTCTGAGTATTTATTACAACAGTTCAGTTTCTGGATTTTTAAGCCAAAATCAGTATCTTTGTATTACAGAAATAAAAGAATACTTGGCCAAACAAAGAGAGCTATTGGGGAAATAGGCAAGGAGGCAGGTGGAGAGAAAGAGGGAATCAGATGAAGAATAACAAAGAAATACAAGGAAATAACGGGTGGGAGACAGCGAAAAACATGTGTAAATTGGGGAAGAGTAAAATAGTGAGCAATAAACCAGTGACAGAATAACATTGATCTTGTATCTTTGCTGGTCATGAATTCTACCTCTGTTATTATTTAATACTTGACAGAGAAAAAAAATCAAGCTAAATTTGCATTAATATCTCAACTCTTTCCTTATCCACTGTCCACCTTCCTTTTCTCTCCTATGATTACATTATAATTTGTTTCTGCTTTGCAGAGAATACATTCTTAAAGACTCATAGATAAACCATTAATAAATCCTATGTTGCTATGGGAACTAATAGAGATTTAATGGTCTAATTGCTCATGCAGAGGCTGTCCATCCACTTGGCTCGAATGGTGCCATGGAAATTCAAATATTGGATGAGTGATTGGACTTTAGGACCTCTTTCAATTCATAACTTTGAAGAGTTATAAATTAATAAAAGCTGAACCTATGAGTAACTTTTAAGAATATTAAGAAATGCATGCCAGATTTCCTTTTAGGCTATAAGTATCCAGGATCTGTTTTCTTCAAAATGACAATTTCTCTCAGGCCTTTTCCATTAGCTTTAGCTTTGAGGAAACAAATCATAGAACATTTACTGGAAGAATTTAATCATAGCTTATGATAATTCAATACAATATTTTCCAAATACATTGCTGCATAATTTATAATAAATAGGATTAATTATATATATTTAGTACATAACAATATGATTCTTTACTTCACTGGAATAAAAAATACCATTAATTTGATCCATTTGTCTAGTTGATTAATGTGTCTACTTCTTTGTCTATTCCCTTTAGCATTCAAAATAAGAAAGAGATTGTTAGTTATCAGGTAATTATAATTAAGCCCATACTAACTGCTATAATTAAAGAGAGAAAAGAATAATGACAATAGTAATAGCCAGCATATCTTAAATGCCTAATGTATGCCAGGGTTTATTCTAGGTGCTTTAGATTAATTATGCCTCATCCTTAAAACAACATTTAAAATTTACTATTATTATTTTATCAATAACTAGGAAGTGGAAGACCAGGAATTCAAATAGGAGTAATTTGAACAATAATTCATAGTAGTTGACTGGTGTGAGCTACAAGGTCATGGTTGTGAGCCAGAGGGACTGGTTTCAGACCTCAAGAAGGTTAATTCTAATGGGCAATAATAGTAAGAAGCGTCAAATATTATGACAAGAAGCACAAAGTACTCTGGTAGCAAGAACACCTTTCCTAGTGATGGGGAAGTTGGTGCTTGAAAGAGAAATAGGACTTGGATTGCAAAGAGGCCAGAGTATGGGGGATATTTCAGGCAAGAGGGGCTGGAAAGAGGAATAGAGGATAGTGCAGCACCTTCAAGGAGCAGGAAGGGTCTTGAAGGCCATGTCCAGGCATTTGGGCATTATCTTAGGGCCACTGAAATGTGAGCATGAGATGGCCATGAGATTTTCTTTTTTTTTTTTTAATTTTTTTTTTCAACGTTTTTATTTATTTTTGGGACAGAGAGAGACAGAGCATGAATGGGGGAAGGGCAGAGAGAGAGGGAGACACAGAATCGGAAACAGGCTCCAGGCTCTGAGCCATCAGCCCAGAGCCCGACGCGGGGCTCGAACTCACGGACCGTGAGATCGTGACCTGGCTGAAGTCGGACGCTTAACCGACTGCGCCACCCAGGCGCCCGAGATTTTCTTTTGAGAACAAAAGAACTATTGGTGGTGTGAACCCAAATTGGGGGAGATCAGCACGAAGCAGAAGATCAATTAGAAGGCCGCGGTAGTAACTCCAGGAAGACTGACCTGGACTTTGCAGGGGTGAACGAGACGAGGGGCACAATGAAAGATCTATTAAGGAGGTAATAGGAGAGTGCCTACAGGTGCTCAGAGTTGGAAGGGGCTTTAGACTATGTTGTCCAAAATCCTTAATACAGATGAGGAAACCCGAGGCCCAGAGGCGAAAAGGGCCTGCTTAAGGCTATCTGGCTGATAGGAGAAAGACAATGTTTTTTTGAGTACAGTTGACATGCTAATGCTGCATTAGTTAATGTATACAACTTAGTGATTTCACAAATTTATATGTAATTTTACATTGACCACAAGTGTAGCTACCTTCTGTCCCAATTACATCACCAGTACATCACTGACTGTATTCTTTTTTTAAAAAAATTTTTTAAATATTTATTTATTTTTGAGAGAGACAGAGACAGAATGTGAGTGGGTTAGGGGCAGAGAGAGAGGGAGACACAGAATCCAAAGCAGGCTCCAGGCTCTGAGCTGTCAGCACAGAGCCCGACGCGAGGCTTGAACTCATGAGCTGTGAGATCATGACCTGAGCTGAAGTCGGACGCTCAACAGACTGAGCCACCCAGGCGCCCTCATCACTGACTGTATTCTTTATGCTGTGCCTTTTATTCCCTTGGATTATTCATTCCATCACTAGCATCTCCTTCATCCATTTTGCCCAACCCTTTACCCCCTCCCCTCCGTGAACCATCAGTTCCCTGTATTTATAGGTCTAACTCTGCTTTTTGTTTGTTTATTCATTTTTTTAAGGTTCCACTTATGAGTGGAATCATATGGTATTTGTCTTTCTCAGACTGACTTATTTCATTTAGTGTAATATCCTTCAGGTCCATCCATGTTGTCTTATACGGCATGATCTCATCATTTTTTATGGCTGTGTAATATTCCATTGAGCATGTATATGTGTGTCTGTGCATGCACCTTTATACACACCACATTTTCTTTTTCCATTTCTCTATTGATAGACATTTAGGTTGCTTCCACATCTTGGCTACTGTATATAATGGTGCAATAAACACAGGGGTGCAGATGTCCTTTTGAGTCAATGTTTTCATTTTCTTTGGGTAAATACCTAATAGTGGAATTATTGGATCATATAGTATTTTTATTTTTAATTTTTTTGAGGAGCCTCCATTCTGTTTACATCAGTAACTGTACCAATTTACATTCTTACCAACACTGCCCAAGGGTTCCTTTTTATCTACATCCTCACCAACATTTGTTATTTCTTGTCATTTTGATTTTAGCCATTCTGACAGGTATGAAGTGACATCTTATTGGTTTTGACTTGCACTTCCCTGATGATTAGTGATGCTGAGCATCTTTTCATGTGTCTGTTGGCCATCTGTATGCCTTTTTTGGAAAAATGTCTATTCAGGTCATTTGTCCATTTAAAAAAATTTTTTTTAACTTTTATTCATTTTTGAGAGACAGAGAGAGACAGGGAATGGGTGGGGGAGGGGCAGAGAGAGATGGAGACACAGCATCGAAAGCAGGCTCCAGGCCTTGAGCTGTCAGCACAGAGCCCAATGCGGGGCTCAAACTCACCAACCACAAGATCATGACCTGAGCTGAAGTCAGCGCTTAACTGACTGAACCACCCAGGTGCCCCTCATTTGCCCATTTTTTAATTGGATTGTTTTTTTCAGTGTTGAGTTGTATATGGTCTTTATATATTTTGGATATTAACCCCTTATCAGATACAGTAAAACCTTGGATTGCAAGCAACTTGTTCTGCGAGTGTTCCACAAGACAAACATTTCTAATACATTTTAACTTGATAAACAAGCTTTGTCTTGCGATACGAGTAATACATGACACTGAGCATCACATGATCACAACTGAGCCAATGGTTTTTCTCTCTCTCTCTCTCACTGTGGGATTGTGGGTGCTGGTCTCCCAAGCTCAGATGCCCAGTCTCAAGCTGAGGTGTTTGGCAAGAATCGTTGATTTTTCAGAACACTGGAAGGTGCCCACAACTGGCACTAGTGTATTTTTTGTCACTTCAAAGCACCTATGGACAGTCCTTTGCTTTTCCATACAGGAATAAGCTTAGGGATGCTTCGCTTCATTCTAGGTCAGGCTGCCTGCAGATATAGACCCTTTCCTCTGCTGCCTTACTGCCAGTTACATTAAATACAGTATGTGACAGGACTTTATTCATACTTTAGCCAACATCTGTTAGTGACAGTGAAAGTCGTCCTACACAATAACCCTCCTCTCTCATCTCCCTCACACCAGCCATGAAGGTTTTCAAAGGTAAGTGCAGATTAATTTATTTTTCTTTATATTTTGTATTCTCTTTATTATTTTGTATTATATGCAGTATTGTAATTATTTTTATTTGAATATTTTTAGGTTGTGGAGTGAATCATCTGAGTTTCCATTATTTCTTATGGGGAAATTCGCTTTGATATATGAGTGCTTTGGATTACAAGCATGTTTCTGAAACGAATTATCCTTGCAAACCAAGGTTTTACTGTATATCATTTGCAATATCTTCTCCTATTTAGTAGGTTGTCTTTTGGTTTTTTATGGCTTCCTTTGTCATGCAAAAGCTTTTTGTCTTGATGTAGTCCTAATAGTTTGTGTTTCTGTTTCCCTTGCTTGAGGAGACATGTCTAGAAAAATGTTGCTACGGCCAGAGGAAGACTTTAAGTGCAGGTCTTCTTGAACCCTCTCCAGTGATATTTCCATTGCAATGTTTCACTCTCCAAAACCTACCAAATCAGTTGACTATTTTTTTTCTTCCCGCCATAAGAAAATGGACTTAGATGGGCTTTCTATGCGTGCTACAGTGGTATAATCAAATCTGGCATGTAGGTGAGTGGTCAGATTTGTGAGGCTATTGTAAACAAGTGAGTGCTTTCCAAGTGGCAAAGAAGACTGCCTTCAGAGATTATCATTTTTTTATAATAAGTGAATAAATTAAGAACAAAAACCAAGAAATTGAGATTTTTTAATGTCATTTATTTTTGAGAAAGAGAAAGAGAGAGAGAGAGCAGGGGAGGGGCAGGAAGAGACGGAGACAAGGAATAAGCAGGCTCCAGACTCTAAGCTGTCAGCACAGAGCCCGATGCGGGGCTCGAACTCACAAACCGAGAGATCATGACCTGAGCCAAAGTTGGATGCTTAACCCACTGAGCCACCCAGGTGCCCCTAGAGTAGGGCTTTTCAAACTTAAAGGGCATATGAATTCCGGTGGTCTGGGATGGAGCCCATGATTCTGCTTTTCTAACAAGCTGCCAGATGTTGTTAATGCTTCTGGTCAACAGCACATACTGCACGGCCAGCCCTCACTTTTCAGTTTTTACTCCCTGGTTATAGGCATGGATAGTTAATCAGCAAAGCCAGGAGCCATCTAGGTAAAGTGGAACTAAAAAAGTCAGTCCTTCTGACTGGGAGGCATTTGCAGGGTGAAACAGGTCACTGAGTGGACAAGGCAACTCGCTGATACTCTATTGTGAAGTCATCTTCGGGAAAGGGTGGTTCCCACCACTGGAGCAACACACAGATGAGGCTCAGAGGCTCTAAATGCAGGGGAAACACTAGCCATGTGCCATCACAGTTGACAAATCGCCATGACACCCTGGGTGTCATCCTGGGAGCACAAGACTCTGCTTTAGGTGCTTCAGTTCAAATCCTGTTACTAGCTTTATGACTTATGTTACCCTTTAAAGATTCTGAGCCTTAGTTTTACTCAATTTTATACTTTAAGCTCCAGTTTTTGTCAACATTATGTTTAGAATTATTCAAAAAAGCTAATAAGATAATACACATGGAAACTCGGTTGCACAGCTGGTGTTCAAAGCATTAGAAGAATGTGTGCTTGAAAATCATGTGAGTGAATCTTTAAGCCTTGGAACTAACTATTATTTTTCTCATTCCAGGTCTGGAAAGTTTATAAGCCACTTCCACGTTGGGCAGTTAAATATAATTCTTTACACACAGAAATGGTCTATCAAAGAGTCGGAGAAGAATAGTGCACCTGCATGTTTCCAGGGATGTATGGATTGTGAACCAGATTTAGATCTAGAAAGAACAGCAGGTAGATTTGATGAACTCCATGTGACAGAGGCAGAAAGCTCAGACTTTAAGAACTAAATTGAACAATTATGGACAGAGAGACTTAAAATTGGTGTACTTGGTGTAACAGCAAGCTTTCCCTACGGCGGTCACATCATTATGGTCAACACAGGCAGAGAAGGGCCGAGGTGGCAAAGGCAGGAGAGGATCTGATTTAGGACCAGAAAACGGCCATCTCCCTCAGCTACTTCAGGCTTAGGGCTTCCAATACACAGGAGAGGAAAAGCTGGTAAATCAGCCATCATATAAAACTCACGTATCAGCAGGGATGTCGCTTAGTAATTTGGTGCAGTTTGATAATTTGAGGCAATATCCTGAAAGCCGGGTACTGTCATGGGGATGTAGGAGACACAAGGTAAAATGATGCAGCAGTGCTCAGAGAACTTGCAAATACAGCAGAGGATATAAACATGGATACAGATGGGTAATATACAGAACGTGAAAAGACAATAAGAGTGGAGAAGGAAACAAGGGAGATTGTATTCGGGGGAGGAATCAAAGATTGTTTCATATAGGAAGTAGTACTTCCTTGAATCATAAGTCATTACATTCAAAATTAGAAGAGATCTTGGAAGTGATTTAGTCTGATCCTTCAGGCTGGTGAAAATGGTGAGGAAAGTTTGTTAGAGATAGTGTGAAGAACAGGACTTTTTCAGATAAATTCAGAAATTTTATTCAGTGAGAGCACTTGGTGCACAAGAAAAAGCAGTGAGAGATAAGGCAAAGGGATAGCTAGATTAGAGCAAAGGAAGACAAGCCTTGAATGCCAGGCTAAGGACTTGAACATTGTTGACAGGAAACCATTCAAACAAGTGTTTGACAATATTCTGGGTTTTTTAAAAAATGTTTCTTTATTTTGCAGGAGAGAACACAAGTGGGGAAGGGGCAGAGAGGGAGAGAGAGAGAGAGGGAAAGAGAGAGAATCCCAAGCACTCCACACCCAGTGCAGAGCCCGATGTGGGGCTTGATTCCATGACCCTGGGATCACGATCTGAGCTAAGATCAAGAGTCAGACACTTAATCGACAGGACCACCCAGGCACCCCTCAAAGGAGTGTTTGATGTGAACCTATGGTTCAAGTGCAGATAGGTGGTGTCCACGCTCTATTCCTTCCCACTGTTCCTTAATAATTAGTGCTTTTTGCAAGTCAGGGGAAGCATGAATACACAAAACCATAACCCTGGATGGATTCTTGTACATATGATCCCATGAGGAACATTCATAGTATTGGAAAACTTCATTTTTTGTTTTTTTTTTTAATTTTTTAATGTTTATTTATTTCTGAGACAGAGAGAGACAGAGCATGAGTTGGGGAGGGGTAGAGAGAGAGGGAGACACAGAATCAGAAGCAGGCTCCAGGCTCTGAGCTGTCAGCCCAGAGCCCGACACAGGGCTCTAACTCACAGACCGCGAGATCATAACCTGAGCCGAAGTCAGACGCTCAACTGACTGAGCCACCCAGACGCCCCAGAAAACATAGTTTTTAACATATATTGGAACCAAGTTATATCGGGGTGGGCAAAGCAGGGGAAGTACATAGACATGTAATATTTGGCATTTCACTACCTTATAGGTTAAAGAAATGAAATATACATCATGTTTCAGAGTATCTTTAGTTTCTGCAGTATTGCTACATATTTGTGACTTCATTGTTACAGTTGCCACAAGTGAACACAATTTGGAATTCTTGAAAACTGAAATCACCCTTTACCTCAATGAGAGGAGAAGCAATTTTCACTTGTTTGCAAAGCAGCCCAACTGGAATTATACTTCCAAATAAAATAAATATCTCCTGAGAAGACTGACATGAAATCACAATTTCTTCCTGATAAATCACAATCCTTTTGAAATGAACCTGACATACGATATTGAACCATCAGTTTCAAAAGAACCAGAAACACAATATGTCTATAATTGTCTTTTTTGTTTGAAGACAATAAGATGCAACCCACTTATGTAGCTGGTGAGGTTAGCTCTCAAAAATTTTGCTTCCTAGACTGTTCATGTGTGGAGAATAATAGTTACAAAGCATAGGTTTGCGGCAAGCTCAAGAATCAATTTTTGGATGCATCCTTCAGAAATTCCACCAGGAGTTCACTAATTGTCTTTAGTCTAGTAAACCCTTCATCATGGGGGGTGTTCTCTTATTCCTAGAGTTAATTCTGTCAGGGCTGCCTTGCTCATCCAAAGTGTCTCCATATTTCTTGACGGAGGTCCAGTGGGGTCTGGGAAGGCCAATGGTAAAACAGCTAGACTCCCAAATGCAGTAGCATTTAAAGCTAAGGTAGCAAATACCTGCTGAGCTTGTTACCTTACTTTTACTTACATTGCTTTTTTTATTATTATTATTCTCCACAAATGGGCTGGAATTGAGCAATAAGAACTGCTGTGATTTTTTTTTTTTTAATTTACCGAAGCGCAATTTGGGGACTGAATATTTCATTCTTTTACGACATTCATACTTTCTACTGCCTTTCTCCCCTGAAACCCATTAACAAAGAGAAAAGCATGGCCATTTGTTGTTACTCTGTTTCACTTGCCATTAAGAGTTGTGGGTGAGAACCAACCATCAGTCCATAACGCTGCTTCTCTAACTAAAATCTTAGGCTTTTTCTTGGGGCAGCCCTCTGCTGGGGGCTTGATGATTCATATGCTGAATACAGGCTGCAAGAAGCAAATACCAAAGGAGTCACTGGAGGTTGGGGTTGGTGTCAACATGCAGGAAAGCTGGGGCCAGATGATGCACGGTCATTATCCCAAACATGAGTAATGTAGGATCCTTGCAGGTGTTACTTTTTAGGGTGTTGTTGTTTTGTCTTCTGGTGGTAAGAAAAACGAAAAAGGGAAGTGCAACTTAGCCTGCTCTTTCCAAGCTCGCAGGGGAGTCCCTTCCTCAAACACCCTTCGCTCTCGGTGGTATAACGAGACATGCCTTGGTGGAACCTGAGGGGATCTTCTCTTACTTTACCTTTGGGCCCCAGTTAAATGAGACAGGACTGTATGATTATTCCATTATTTTAGCAATTTCAGCACTTGCTGCTTTGAGGACAGTGTGGGATCCCTTTGCCCCTCATTTCTTTGGTGGGCAGGAGATGAGACTAGAATGTTTTGAGGGGTGCCTGGGTGGCTCAGTCGGTTGGGCGTCTGACTTCGGCTCAGGTCATGATCTCGTGGTTTGTGGGTTCGAGTCCCAGGTCGGGCTCTGTGCTGACAGCTTGGAGCCTGGAACCTGCTTCAGATTCTGTGTCTCCCTCTCTCTCTACCCCTCTCTGCTAGCACTCTAACTCTCTCTCCCTCAAAATAAATAAACATTAAAAAATTTAAAAAAAAGAATGTTTTGCAAAGCACATATATATATATAATAAATATGTTATATAATTATATAAAAAGCATATAATTTATATATAATTATACTTAAAAGGTATATTATTTATATGTAACAAAATATATAAATAAATAAGTGCGTGTATACACACACAATACACACACACGCACTTTATCCTACTTCTTCTAATAATGCTCTTTACTCGGACCAGAAGACTCTAATTACAGAGATGTGGGCATATGAGTAAAATTTAAGCCTCAAGTAGCATAAACTTATATAATTTAAAATACCAAACCTCAAAGTTTGGGATAATTTATTGCTTTTCAAGTTGCAGAACGGC
Organism: Puma concolor; assembly: GCF_028749965.1. Taxonomy (NCBI): domain Eukaryota; kingdom Metazoa; phylum Chordata; class Mammalia; order Carnivora; family Felidae; genus Puma; species Puma concolor. The sequence continues at coordinate 94,089,852 of NC_141673.1, forward strand.
AGAATAATCTACCGAGGACATGCACTGCTATTATGCATTGTTCTAGACAGCCTGGCACCATATTTAAATGAGGCATCAGAGCACTAGGTGATTCACTATTTAAAAAACCTCTGTGTTTAGTACTTTTTGTTAACATGCTACAAGTTCTACTTTACCAATATCAATTTCATAAGTGCTCTCTGTCCCAGATAAATAAATTCTTCCAAGTTGGATTTGGCTGGTATGTTTCAGCGGAGCTGTTTCTGTCCCTCCTATTTTGACATTTGGCTGGGTTTTGTTTCAAGCATGTCAAAAACCTGCCCTAGGGAGATAAGGATTAATTTATTGAAGAAACCTTACAATGCAGAAACCAAGCAGAAATTTTCAGAACCTGTTGTTCATGTCAGTTCAAAATGATTCATTTTAGTGAAACAGTTTTTCCCCTAAATGGAGATACCGAAGTATATTTTGTGAAATAGAGAAAAGTAATGATTATCCATGTGTTATGGGCATGTGGTTAATTATAAGTTAGAACAGGGTGAGAGGAAATCCTGCTTAGATATAATTCCATTTAGTATTAGGTCAAGCCATACGAAATTGCTAATATTCGAACAAATACATCTTTGAAACTAGATACTTTGAAAATAAAAGCCAATTAGCTTCAGCCCTTCCATTTGGGTACCTATAGTTTGTCACATTCTAAGGCTGTGCACTGTATTTATAGGGGCTCCGAGCCAGCCACTTATCATAGCATATTGAGACACAGTAATAGGCCCTGAGTTGAAATATAAAAATATTAAACAGATATAAAGATGATAAATTAAAAAATAATCCTTTCCATGAGTCCTAATATTTTAATAAAAAAACTACATGATCAGATACCATAATTAGGTTCAATAAGTAAGAAAAAATTAACAACAACGGAAGAAATAAACCGTCATAAGTCCATCACTCAGAGGTAACCACTGTGCACTTGCTGGATCCAGCAATCATAGGCTGAGTCAATGACTAGTGGAAATATTTTCAATGATATAAGCAACTAAAATCGGGGGGTTATAAGCATTAGTATTTAGGAAACACATATTCTGCTTCTCATGTTACTGAGCCATTATCTCTCACTAGGGCCTAGTTATTTCTTCTAACCTTGCAATGCTGATTAGAACCTTTCTCAGAAATTCTGAATCAGGACAGAGAAGAAACAGTGGTGATGTGGAAGTAGGGAATATGAGAGAGAGAAAAACTGATAGAGGTAAAGAGGAATTTTTTTTAATGTTTATTCATTTTTTAAAATTTTTTTAATTATTTTTTTAAATTTTTTTAACATTTTATTTATTTTTGAGACAGGGAGACACAGAGCATGAACAGGGGAGGGTCAGAGAGAGGGAGACACAGAATCTGAAACAGGCGCCAGGCTCTGAGCTGTCAGCACAGAGCCCGACGCGGGGCTCGGGATGGCGAGATCATGACCTGAGCCGAAGTCGGACGCTTAACCGACTGAGCCACCCAGGCGCCCCTAACGTTTATTCATTTTTGAAAGAGAGAGAGAGAGGGAGAGGGAGAATGAGTGGGGGAGGGGCAGGGGCAGAGAGAGAGGGAGACACAGAATCCGAAGCAGGCTTCTGGCTCTGAGCGGTCAGCACAGAGCCCGACGTGGGACTCGAACCCGTGAGCCGTGAGATCAAGAGCTGAGCCTAAGTGTGATCCTTAACCAACTGAACCACCCAGGTGCCCCGAGGTAAAGAGGAATTATATGAAGAGATTGACAAGAAGAAAAAGAGATGCTTTGCTAATTCATTCACTAAGAAACTATGGTCAACCTTAGCTGAAATTCAAAGGAATCACAGATGTATATCCCATGCAGTGCAAAGCTGCATCAGTGTTAACATTAATAAATAAATTCTTTTTGAAAGAATGACACAGTACTAACCAAGCAGGGACTGCATGTGTCATGTCAGTTCAGTCACACAAAAATTCTTATAGTTTTTCTTTGCTTTAGTTTTTAAAGGTAGATGAAAATTGTGCTTTGTAAAACTCTCCCAAATCATATAAAATCATGTCTTAGGAGCCATTATTTGAATGGTTAAGCTGACATACTTCTGAAAGGTCTGTTATGTTTTTGATGGTTACAACTACTCTTATCCTCTGATAGTTGAGAAGGTCTATAACCTCATTTCAGCTTCCTATCTACAAGTTTTCGTTATGGGAGGTGCTCCGTATATGATAGGGATTGAATAAGCTGATCAGATCTTTTCAGTTTATGGCAGTTGAACTAGAGAGAACCTAGGGACACTGATTTCCCTGCTATCCAAAAGTAGAGGCTTCTTATGAAACCTTTCCTTAGCCGAAATAGCATAAAATGAAAAAGCAATTAGCATTGATTTATATGGAGATTTTTTTGAGCATTCCCAGACCCCCAAAACAACCTCTCTTAGGCTTCTCTGATACCTCAGGACACATCTTGCTAATGGATGCACAAAATAAATGGAGATAAAGCACAGATGGTCACAGACACTGTTCAAAACTCCGGTGGCTGGATGCTGAGATGTTGAGTGTGGTTCCTGGGGAAGAAACTTGGTGGGACCCCTCTAGATAACGCTGGGTGGGCACTGCCTCTACAGAAGATTGCTGCAAAACAAAAACTGAATGCTCATTTTGCTTTTTGCCTTTTTTTTTGAAAAAGGAAAATTCTCTTCTAATTTCCTTTGGTTAGCGAAAACAGGTACTAATGTAGGTCTTTTGCAAAAGCAAAGTGGCAAAGCAAAACTTGAACTTTTGAAAAGCAGGGGACACCAGTAGTAGCTTTTATGTTTCTGTGGACAATGTTTGATGTTCAAATGGACTTGCAGACCCCTGGCAAAAAGTTTTTCTCTCTTCCAGGAAATATTGATGTTTGCTACTTTTGTATTTACTTGAGAGAAAATAAAGTGCTTACTTGCCCTCAGTTTCTTTACCGTTACTTGTATGAAAGATATTCCACCAAAACCAATTTACTTTTAGTGTTACTTTGTTGCTTGTGGATCAAAACTAAAAATGCTGAATAGAAACCAACATGTATTTTGAAATTTAATATGAAATGGGAAATTCGTGCATCGGAATATGAGGTATTTCATTTGGGTCTACATCTGGTTTTCACCTGATAAAGCAATCATTTTTAAAAAATGTTTATTTATTTGAGAGAGAGAACACGTGTGCCGGTATGGGAGGAGCAGAGAGAGAGGGAGAGAGAGAATCCCAAGCAGGCTCTGTGCTGTCAGTGCAGAGCCTGATGGAAGGCTCGTACTCACAAACCGTGAGATCATGACCTGAGCTGAAGTCAAGAGAGCTTAACCAACTGAGACACTCAGGCACCCCAAGGCAATCATTTTTAAGTTGTTCAAGGTCTCTGGCAGTTACGCTAAAATTTGGTAGAATTTATAATAGAAATAAAGGAAATAATTCTGTAGAGGATGTTTTTTGAAGTTTATTTATTTATTTTGAGAGACAGAGAGAGAGAGTGAGAGAAAGTGGAGGAGGGGCAGAGAATTCAAAGCAAACTCCAAGCGTAAAAGCCTGATGTGGGACTTGACCTCACGAACTGTGAGATCATAACCTGAGCTGAATTCGGGAATTGATAGCTTAATGGACTGAGCTACCCAGGTGTCCCTGTGAAGGACATTTGTACCGCACCACTCATTTTCAAATAAGCAATCTTTGTGCAAACTGGGTAAAAAGAAGGACCCCGTGATACAGGCACACACAGGAAATGCAGCCTCTGCACAGTGACCCGGAGACCAGCTATATATGTTCAGTATAGAGGATTTTGGAGGATTTTCAAACTTAATATACAGGAGGACATTTAGTCTTGAAAAAAGAAAAAAAATAAGGTGCTGTGTTCAAGGTCGCAATGAACATTAATTTACACACACTAAACAAGCTTGCATGGTCATGGAATATTAGCTAAGATTGCCATGTGGTCACACGTAGCACGAATATGGAGAGAACGGCAAATGCGTCTCTAGGTTGAGGAAGCAGCTTTAAAAGGGACGATTAAACATTACTGAACAGTTTTTGAACTAATATATAGTTGTGGGTTTTTTTTTTTTTTTTTGGTGAAAAGTATAACACCTCACCCAAGTTTTTCTAAAATATGAATACTTTTCATTCTAAAGTAAAAAGCCAAAAAAAAGAGAAATAATCCCTTTGAAAATGATCTCAATTTGTAGTCATGTAGAAAACCATGAGTTTCTTATTGTATTTTCATGTGTTTTGATGTATGCATCCATGTAAGACCCATTTCATTGAATGATAGCAATGATTACATCCACTAAAATTATAAGGGCTTGAGGGGCACCTGGGTGGATCAGGCAGTTAAGTGTCCAACTTCGGCTCAGGTCACGATCTCGTGGTTCCTGAGTTCAAACCCTGTGTCGGGCTCTGTGCTGACAGCTCAAAGCCTGGAGCCTGCTTCGGATTCTGTGTGTGTGTCTCTGTTCCTCCCCTGCTTGCACTCTGTCTCTCTCTCAAAAATAAATAAAGATTAAAAAAATAAAAAAAAGAAAAGAAAATTCTGTCCTCAACGAAGCTAAATCTTTACTAGGATCATTGGAGAATTGGCTTCAGAGAGGTCCTATTATTAACGCATAACACACACACCCCACCCATGCACTGCTGACTTGAAGAAGTATTTGTCACATCTTATCCTTGCAGTAACATTTCAGGACACTTTGTCTGAAATTTGACTTACTGTCCTTCCTCAACCTCTCTGCAGAATCTGATTCTGGTTAGTGCTCCTGAGTCCTCTTCCCTTGGCTTCTATCACACTACAAACTTCTGACTCATCTTCCAGCCACTCCTCTGTCTTCTCTGCCTCCCCTTGCCATCATCCTTGTGCCTCTTTTATTAATTTTTTTTATATTCAAGTTCTAAATTCTCATTTTTTCCCTCTTGTTATCTCCATAGGTGACCACATCTGGGACTGTGGTTTATTTACCAACCATCTGTGTGCTGAACACTCTAGAATCTGGTTTTCTAATCCTGACACCTCCTCTGAGCCCCAGACCAGCATATTTAACTGCCTCCTTGAAATACCTGCTCGAATATCTGACGCATTTCAAACTCGGACATCGGACGCATTTCAAACTCAAGGCTCTTAAAACAAACTAAAAATCAACACCTTGTCCCTAACCCTAATCTCTATTTGGTATTACCCCATTTCAGAAAATGTTCCACCATCCGTCTGGAAATGTACAATCTGGAAATGTGGGGTCATCTTCAATTTCTTTTCACCCTCACCTTCTCTTACCAAATTGAACTTATGTCCTGTGGTTTTTATCTCCGGAACATGTCTGATTCTGCTCAAATTTCCTCTTCTCTTATTTGCCATAGATTTCTAGAGTGTATTATCTTCTCATGCTCTCCCAGCTAGTCTCTACACTGTATTCAGAAAATATTTCCAGTATATAAAGCTGGTAATGTTGCTCTCTGCCTCGAACCCTTCACTGGATGCCTGGTATACCTGGGATAAGGACAGATGTAACTTTATGTGGCCTGCCTTAGTGCTCACATCATTTTAACCTTGATAATCTTTCCAGCTTCATCTCCTTCCACATACCATCTTGCTTTCCTGTATTCCAGCCAGCCAGACCTTCTTTAAGGTTCTTAACTGGAATATTCTCCCTCCCACCTTGAGATTTGTGCATGTGCTCTCTTCTCTAAGTGGTCTTCCTGCTCCAGCCCCTTCTTTGCCTATCCTTTAAGCTGGAACATGTGTATGTCCTCATCATGTTGATCTCAAATCCTACTACAGTGACTGGTACATGGTAAGCCCTCAAGATATCTCTTTGGAATGGATGAATGAATGAGTGAGAGATTCATGAGATTCAAAAAAACTTGAAAAATCTGAACTGATCTGTTCAGATGGTGTGTCAGATACTCCTTATTATCCTTAATATCCAATTTCTACAATAATCCCTGACTTTTAGTGGGTATATGAATTGGAGAAGATTGCGTTTAGCAGCTTTCTGTGCAGCCATATATGGCTATAGGACCAATTCCTGGTTATTGGGATATAAGAGAAAAGTGCACCACTTCCAAAGTGTTCTTAAAGGAAAGGAATGTGCTTTGTTTCAATGATCTTCTCCTTTCTTCTGGTGGAAATGTGAATGGAAATGCCAAAATTCCAGCATTTATCCTAGATCATGAGGTGACTATGAAAATGGAAGCCATGAATGGAAAAGAAATAACAATATAGAAAGAGCCTGAGTTCCTGGCAGCAGGGATGTAAACTTCTTTCTTATTTGTCAATAAGTCGAACCTAAATCTAATTAATTTTTTCTCAGAACCCTTGATTTTAAAGAACTTTTTTATTATAAAATAATTTTAAGTTATAAGAAGGTTACAAGCATAGTACAAAGGAATCCCAGAGAGTGTTTACCTAGATTTACCAATTGCTAACGTTTTGCATTTTGTTTCATTTGTTCTGTCTGTCTTTTTATCTGTCTGTCTATCCATCCATCCATCAATCCATCCATCCAAATATATATATAATTTCATTATAAAATACATTTAAAAAATTTAAACCATTTGAGAGTAACTTCCATAAATCATGACCCCATACTCCTTACTTAACATGTGCATATTTACTAAGAACAAGGACATTCTCTTATGTAACCACAACATACTTTTCAAGTTTAGGTTATTTAATATTGACACAATACTATTACGTAAAACTCAGCCCATATTTCAATGTGAGTGTGCTAAGAATCACCATGTTATTTTAAGTATCATGCACCCTCGCAACTGAATCATTTGTAGTAATGGTTCTGAATCAACTTGTTCTAAAAACAATGATGTGGTTGTTTTCAAATTTCACTCAGTCCTTTGTTAAAGCACTTGATCTTAAAAGCGCTACCCAGAGGAACAGTTGCTTAGACAGCAAAGAAAGGGTCCAAACTGTCTGCCTCCTACTGTTTGTAAAACAAAGGAAATCCACCATACCCAGACCTCATTCCTAGAAACCCTAAATTTCCCTCTCCTATTCAGGGGAGAAGCTTATTGCAAAACAGATTTTTACAGCTATTGTGAGAACCACAGTAGTTACCTATGTTGATAAGCACAACCTTTCATTTATAAACATGAATGTTTACAAATAAGAATGGATAACCAGGGGCCAACAGAAATTGAGGAAAACCAAAGCCTTCATGTACAAGGAGAAGGCTGATTAAACAGAACTAATCCTAGAGGATTAGTTAGAACCTCTAAGATTAGAGGTACCTAGAGGAACCCAAAATAATGCAACAAAGAGAATTTTAACAGTCATAGAGGAAGAACAAATTGCTATGATAAAGGGATAGTCTGAGATGAAGAAAACACTCTTAGAAATTAAAACCATGATAGCTGAAATTTAATACTTTAATGAAAAGTCTAAATAATAGAATTAATTTGGCTGACAGCATCTCCCAAAACATAAGACATAAAAGACAAAAAATATAAATGTAATAGAAAATTTATGAGAAATAGACATTAAATTCAGGATATCCAATATTCATTTTCCCAGAAAACAAGAAGAGAGACTAAAGGAGGAAAAAAATCTCCACCATTTTTGTTCTATTCTATCATGTGAACATTTAAGAGCCTAAGACACACAACCAAATTAAGAACAGCTTGTCTGGAGGGTAAAGTTAGCACTATATCCAATATACACAATGATTTGAAGAACGAGTTTTCTGACATAGTACAAAGTGTTAAACAAATAATAAAAAAATATTTCTCGGCGCTGAAAAACGACTTTAGCTGAAAAAAACCTCACAAAGTGCCAAAGCATAATAAAGTAATAATAATAATAATAACAATAATAAATCCCCTATAAGTATTGTTAGATTTAGCAAATAAAAATACATACATTTGAGGCAGAGAGAGAGAGTTTTAGTTTATTGTTTACCTGAAATTATACTGGCTAGAGGGTCTGGTACCTTGTCTAGCCACCATAACTCCAAATCTATATACATTTAGATGAAACTGAGATAAAATCTTTGAACTCCAAGGATGAGACAGTTCTAGAAATGAGCATGGAAAGGTGTGAAGAACCCTAAATGAGTCACCACAATGGAATGACTCTCAGGTTGGTATCAGACTTCTCTGAAACACAGGAGGCTATGTTTGGAAAGATCTAGAAAGTTGAGACAAAGAATTGGGAACCTAAAGTCCTCTACTGGTCAAAGTGTCATTTAAATGTGAGGGTGAAATAAAGTACTCTAGGAATAAAAACAAACTTCTATGTAAGGACATCTTAATGACGACACATCAGAAGCATTTCAATTAAAACCAGGAACTAGAAAATTAAGAATATTATCACCCATAGTTCTCATTATACACATACAAAGGAGACCATATAATTAAAAAGTGTGGTAAATATTGCAGAGGAAGAGATAAAGCTTACAATTTTCATAAGTATGACTGTCCAATAAAAATTCCAAGATAACTAATTAAAGAATTATTAGAACTAATATAATAATTTAATGCAGTGATTATATACAAGAAATACATGCAAATATTAATAGTTTTTCAATATGTCAGCAGGATCCAATTAGAAGTTTTAATGAAATTTGAGATCTCATTAAAAGTGGAAAACAGTGAAAAAAACTTAGGAATAAGCTTAGCAAATATCGTATAAGACCTTTAAGAAGAAAAGTATAAAAACGGTGTGAAGTATAATGATGAGGTTTGGGGGGTGACAGTGGGGTTAGTGGGGTCTTCAGCCGATGACCAAGAAAGAATTCTTGAAGATATCTTTGGTGCAAAAGCTGATTTTATTAAAGCACAGGGACAGGACCCTTGGGCAGAAAGAGCTGCCCTGGGACCATGAGGAGAGACTGGTTATATACTATGGGATTGGGGGAGGTAAAGCCCAGGGGAAGTTTCCAGTGAGATTTCCATATGCTAAAGAAGACTCACAGGATACTGGTGGCCTAGCTATTGTCAAGGTAAGGTTGTTTTTTCCCCTTGCAAAGCATTAGCATTAAGATAGTAGGGAGTTCCTGATGAAACGTTTTACGATACCTGCCTCAAGTATTTGCCAATGGGCTGCAGGTTATAAGGAGATTTAATTTTATCTGCCATTGCCTTCTGCCTTTGTTCCCCACATCATATAAAAAAGACTTCGATAAAGGGAAACACGCTACATTCTAGTATGAAAAAGATAATCATTTTGATGATGTCAGTTTTCTTCAAATTAATTGAAAAGTACATGATATCACAAGTCAAAATCCACCCACCCCCTCTATAGTTTATAGAATTTAAGAAGCTAACTTCATTTCTTTGGAGGGGTAAATGCATAGGAAGAGTGGCATTTGATAAAAGAGGACACTTACTCTAACATTTATCAGCACCAGTGCTATTAAGTTACAGTTAGAACAATGCAGTATTAGTGGAGGAATGAACAACTGAACAACAAAACAGAATCAAGAAGCTATAAAGAAACCCATGTGTATATCAACGTCTATTTTAGAATACATTCATTATTTCAAATCAATCAAGGAAATAGTGGCTAGTACAACAAACAATATAACATTCGAGGGGAAAAGATTTCTAACTCAAATTGTGCACAAAATGAATTGCAAATTGATCAAATTTTAAAGAAAGCAGTTTAGCAGAGGCTCCAAGCCTGGGCTCTGGAACATTTCCTGGACTCACACATACCAACAAGTTAGATAACCATTCCATGCGGCTGGCTCAGCCTCCTTACTTGAAATTTGGGGATATTCATACCTTTCCTGTAGAGTTGTTATTAAGAATAAATGTGCTAACATTTTTTTTTAGCATGCCCGGTTTTTCCTTCTTTATTGAATGCCTTTCAAGCTGTAATTACACTTGAAGGTGATGAGTTAGAAAGGAGAGGTGCACTGAAGGCATAAGGCTGCTCGTAGACCTGGCTCTAGACAAGCGACGGAGAGAACTGAGGCTTAAAAAAAGCATTAGTGCAGCAGCCCGTGGGGCAGGTGGGTGGGCCACATGCCCCCTCCCCCTGGAGAGGCCTGTCACATACTGAGTGTTAACTAAACTTAAAAAATAAAGCTTGTGTATAGGATAAAATCACAGACAGAATAACAAACAGGCAAAATGCCACAGAAGCACAAGCAAACATAAAGATGACAAAGGATAGCTTTGGGTATTTGTAAAGAGCTTCTACAAGCCAAGAGGTGGGTGGCAATGAAGTATGGGAAAAATAGACAAAAGATATACAAATCAAAGAAAAATGAAAGCCAAGCAGTTCAACCTTATTATAATCTCTAGTAACTGGAAAACACAAACTTAGACATTAATGAAATGACCGCAGCTTTAGCAAGGAAGCACTTAATGCCTGAGGGAGGAGAGGGACACCTATCCGGGCTCCCAGATGAGACCAGGTGACCTGTGGAGTGACAAACATTTGCACTGAATGGCTTGGGCAATGGGGTCCCAGCTCACCTTGACCATTACACTTGAGCTGCCTGGCCTGGTCACCATTCCCTAAATTCCCTAAATACTCTACACATTCCCTTAACACCTATTGATATTTCCTCTGGTTGATATGCCCTGCTTCTGTTTCTTCATCTGGGAATATTCTCTGTATCTTTCAACACTCAGCTCAAATGTTTTCTCTTCTGGAATATCTTCCTTAGTTCTCAGGGGAGAGTCTCCTCTTTCATGCACCCACTATTTTGTTGTTTATATATCGACTATGGGTTGATCACCATCTTCTGACTTGTTTTATCCTTCTGTGTGCGTATCTCCCAAACGATTGCAAGCTCCTTAAGAACCAAAGCTATTACTAGTTTATTTCTCTGCACATAGTAGAGACCAGCACATAGTAGAGACTTAATAATATATTTGTTAATGATGAGTGGGTATTTATTTAAAAATACTTCCTATCTGGGGCACCTGAGTAGCTCATTCGATTAAGGGTCTGACTCTTGATTTCATGGTCCATGAGTTCAAGTCTCAAATCAGGCTCCATGTTGACAGTCTGGATCTTGCTTGACAATCTCTCTCTTTCCCTCTTTCTCTCTGCCCCTCCTTTGCGCTCTCTCTGTCTCCCTCTCTCTCAAAAATAAATAAACTTAAAAAAATAAAAATACCTCCTTTTTATTTTCATGGATAATTATTAATTGATTCCACAGTCTTGAACAAATTCATTCCTACTTCAACCATAATCATATATATGATATAAAAATGTTAAATGTTAAAGGAAAATAGGATATTTTTACCATCAACCAATGTTACTTTTTTACTTCCATCTTTATTCTCTTTTGGAAAAGTCTTTTCAGAACAAAATTCACATCAAATGTGTGAATTTTGATGTTCTGTAAATACAAGATTTAAAATAGAATGTGCTGTATGTAAATAAATAAGAATATATTTCACTGAAAAGTAAATACATAATGTCACATTCCATATTCTTGCAATATTTATTTAAGAATATTCAGTTACAACTTAAAGCAGAAAAATGCTGATAATTAGAAATGCTGTCCAGCAAGTCAGAGATGCATCTTTTTGTAGGTTGCCTATTCTACTAGGCTGCCCTATTTTAAAAGGCTAATGAATTCCCTTTAGATGATCAGACTTCTCTAACTTGTGCCCTTAAATTCTCCGCTGAGGAAGGATAAAAGCAGAAAGACAGTATGAAACTACAATAAGTTGTCTCCCTGGCATCTTCTCTGATCATCAGTATTCATGGCATTGACTCTGAGTCATCTAAATGGGTTAGAGAGGTAATTAGGATATTGACAGGCAAAAGCAATGGATGTGAGTGAACCTCTGATTATCCTATTACTTGCCTTTACCAGCATGATGCTGAAAGCCAAGAAGCAACTCTAAAACCAAACGAATCTGAGATGTCATTGCACACAGGTAAAAAAATAAAAAAACACTTCTAGGTCCCCCAAATAATACTACAGATGTAAATGAATCAAAATGTTTTCATTCGTTCTGAAGCTTAAAAAAGTAGTAAAATTGGGTCTATATACAGAATAGCAAATAACATCTGATTTTCTACAAATATTTAAGTATTTAGTAATTTCCGCCTATTTTTCACACAGTAGGCCAATATTGGTTTTACTATACCCCACCTCAGCTTACACTTCTATAAGAAATAAACTATAATTAAATATGGAAAATATTTCTGATCATAAGCTCATTCATATTTTACTGTTTTATTTCTTCCATCTTAACACCTTGCAAAGCATAAACTTAAAAGATAATTAATGGTCTAATTTTACAAGATGAATACATTATTAAAACTCTGGGAAACATCGGAGAGCATTGGGCCCAGCCATCTTATTTCAGATAAGTAGAATCAGACGCCTCGGAAAGGAGAGGGATTTACCCAAGGTTCACAGCAATTAGAGAGAAGTAGGGCAAGAGCTCTGCTCTCCCGTCCCCCAGCCAGGGGCACATTCCCACCAAGTGACCCTTCCCCCAAGTCTTTGCTTCAATTTCTCTAAAATGATTCTCCCCTCAAAATGTGCAATATTTTCTCTTTCTTAATGTCCCTTAAAAAGTTAAGCAAACAAATAACAAATACCCTTTGTATAGCAATATCATAATCTTTGAGAATTAGGGAGAGAGGATGTACAATAGGGTATCTAAATCAATAGGTGATAATTATCTCATTATTACACTGGAAGGGAAATGTTCTTCGGTTTTATGCAACACAGGATTCACATCTTTAATCCATATCTTCTGCTAACATGGTAGCATGTTTTGCTCTGCCTAATCACTAAACATTTAACGCTGTTTTAAATATTTAAAATCAGACTGCCCAGTTGTTCGTTTACTATGACAAATATTTCTTACATCTTTTATTATTTACATGGTGGGAAATACTCAAAGGATGTTGTAATTAGTCACTAATAAGTCTCAAAGTGCCTTCTGAGTTTGGAGGATACTTTACTGTCCCTCCTCCATCTTCTAACAGAGAGTGATTTGCCAAGATCACAGAACTAGTAAAGGCCAGGCTCGAGTTTGACGCTAGGCAATCTGATGTCTGAACTTTGTACGCTCTTTTGTTTCACACTAGACGTCGCAAAGCTTTAGAGTAGTATTTCAGTAATGGTAAATAATACAAATTATTGGAAGTGGGGAACAGATACAGACTCCAGAATAAACACTTTGACACCATGGTGATACAGAACAATGCACTCTTGTTTCCATTTTCTACATCCCAGGCAACGAAATAATATCTAACCTGCAAATCAAACCTACCTATACATCGGTTTTTGGAGTCTTCTCTCTTGGACCACAGTGTTTGGTTCTTACTGTTGATCAGGCACTATTTGTACTGTTATTGTATCTTTTAATGTCAAATGTCTTACATTGTTACATGAGCCACTTTTCTCCCTTTTTAAGCTTATTTATTTATTTTGAGAGAGAGAGCACAAGCAGGGGAGGGGCAGAGAGAAACAGAGACAGAACCCCACACCATCAGTGCAGAGCCCAATGTAGGGCTCAAACTCATGAACTGAACCATGAGATCATGACCTGAGCCAAGATGAAGAGTTGGAAGCATAACCAACTGAGCCACCCAAGCCCCAGTCCCTCCCTCTCTCCCTTCCTCCCTTCCTTCCTTCCTTCCTTCCTTCCTTCCTTCCTTCCTTCCTTCCTTTCCTTCCTTCCTTCCTTCCTTCCCTGTCTTTAAAAAGTATATTTATTGAGTTCCTTCCATGTTCTAGTCAGCAAGCTAGAGACTAAGGTGAGTCAAACACAACTACTGTTCTCAAAGATTCAGAGCCTAGAAGGAAAGACAGGAAAATAAATAAGTTCAATGAAAGACTGTAGGTACTACAAAGAGGTGTATGGAAGACAGGGGCGCAAAAGGTGTTATAATTCTATTTACAAAGTCATCAGTTTTTAGGAAGCATGTAAAGGTAAACTGCTATGATGTCTGCAATTCACTTTAACGTACTCTAGGAACGGTATCTACACAAAAGAGAGAGAGAGATAAATGAAATAATAACGGCAAAAATTTGATAACTGCTAAAACTGAGTGTACAATACATGGGTAATCGTTATATTATTGTCTCCAATTTTGTATATATTTGAAATTTACTTATGGTAAATGTTTAGAAGCACATCATTAGCACAGTTAACATTTATTGAATGCCTACTAAGAGGCAGGTACTAAGTACTTTTCCTGTATAAACATATTCAACTCTCACAACTACCCTGTGAGGTAGGAACTATTAGCGTATCTGTTTCACAGGTGAGGAAACTGACACTGAGAGGCTCAGTAAGTTGCCTAGATTCACAGAACTAGTGAGTAATGGAGCTGGGCGGTCTCGCCATGTTGTATCATTTCTCAGCATAGGGTAATTAATATATAATGATAGTTACTTAGCATATTTAGGCTCTGTGCTAAATACTTTACATATAGTGTTTTATTTAATCCCTGCAAAAATGTAAGGACTTAAGTCCCAAGGGTCCTTTTTATGGTGGTGAATGTGGTAAGACACGCAGGACATGATGCTTGAATTGAGTTTCTATAGCTGAAAGGCTATCTCCCAGGATGAAAAGGATGTGATCCCATTCCAGGTGGTTAGAGAATCATAACCAATGCGCAGAGATAGGATGGTTCAGACCCTGGCACCTGCAGTGGAGGAGAATTAGGTGTGAGTGAGTGGTACAAGAGTTGGGCAAGTTGTATAACCAGGCAGAAGTGGGATCTGAAGGTTCTCAAGACATGGTAAGCAACTGGGGCACAGTTCCGAAAGTTATGAAAGAGACACTATTGGCTTATAAGCAGGAAGGGACAATACCAGACTTAGATTTGTAAAAGTCAACTATGGGCCTTGAGGGGCATGAATCAGAAGCCCGGGGCAATGTCCAATACGTAACTGACTCAGTTGGTTTGTTTAATGGTTCCTCTGAATGCACATTTACTAATCTTGATAAAGTCTATGCAATGTTGGATTACTTCTCTTTTCTCTGAAAACAAAAATAAAACAAAACAAACACTAGCTTTTACCTTTTCTGTGCCTTTTTTCTCTCATGCACATGGTGCCTATTTAAATGAAATACTCTCAAAGGGCATTAAATAATTGTGGTGGACTGAGTCATTTTCTAACCATAGTCTGTTTTCTAATTAGAAGAAAAAAAAATTCCCATAGGTCAACCTTTGAGGTCACCACTCTTTATTCTGTGGCTCAGATAGCTTGAAGTTCATCTCAACTATTAAAAACTGATTTTACTTTAGCTTCAGTTAAGCATGTGGTTGCATTTCTCACATCTAATAAAAATATTTATTTCCAGGGATCCTGAAAAAGGAAGAAAGCAGTCTAAATTGCTTCATCGTCTCCTTGTACTCTTTGCTGACAGTTTATAGATGCTATTTTTAATAGGCAACTTTACTACCACATTGCCCTTTCTCCAAAACGCTGGGGTCTGAAAAAATTATACCACATCAATTAGCTTCCATGGAGCATCTTAAGATGATAAATGACTTGTTGGCATGAATGAAGGGAGAGGAAGCTTTTCTCAAGGAGCAAATTAATATCTGCTAAAAAGTCATAGCGGATCTGTGCCTATTTGGTCTATGCCTTGAACTCACCTTCCTTCTTTCAAAATTGCATCTATTTTATCTTCTGTCTACTCTCACTCTGATTTACTATGTATTAGTAATGCCTTAAATTTTACATTGTAGGAAATGTACCATCAGCCATGCAAGATTTTACTCTGGAAGCTTCCAAAAGTATCACAATTTTTCTACTTTTATTATAATAGTTAATACTTTGTGTGTGTATAGTGTGATTGGTCCCAACAATCACTTCTGCTGAGGACCCTTTAAGCCAGACCTCCCATATCTATACCACACATCTACATCGCAGGAAGCTCATAATACAAGCCAGAAAAAAAGAAAACAACAAGAATGGCGGGAGTTGATCTGGGCAGTTCATTCATTCAACAGATCTTTATTGAAGCCCATGTCTAGGCCAGGTACTAGGAATTTAGTAGTGAACACAATATACATTATGGAGTTACGGAGAAGTTAATCTGTATTAGTAATTAATGTATGCTATAATATGAAGAATTTGGGGGCCCCTGGGTGGCTCGGTTGGTTAAGCCTCCAACTTCAGCTCAGGTCACGATCTCATGGTTCATGAGTTTGAGCCCCACATCGGGCTCTCTGCTGTCAGCACAGAACCTGCTTCAGATCCTCTGTCCTCTACTCACTCTCTGCCTTTCCCCTGCTCACACACTCTTTTTCTCTCAAAAATAAAAATAGAAGCATTTCTTTAAAAAAAAAAAGAACTTGGGGTATTTAAGCATATTCACATTCATCAAGTAGAGAGGCCCTCTGCATTTAATTTCTTTGCCTGTGCTACTCAAAGTTCTTGTCCACAAGGAGGGCCATGAGCCTGACCTGAATGGAAGTCAGTACACTGCTGCCTTCATCAAAAAAGTCTTACTAGGAAAAAAAATAGCTGAAATTAACAGTGTGCCTAGTGGTGTAGGTAATTTACACTCTGGCATAAGTTGCTTGATTCCTGATGCACATTCTACCAAGGTCCTCGTGTTGCTGCAGACTAGTAAGAAACAACTCACGGATGGGCAGACAGTCTTCTCATCTCACTTTGGATTGCACTGCTCTAGACTATGTTCCTGCTTTGTTGAGTTATCAACTGTAGACTCAGTTCCTAAAGGCTGTAATTTGAGTGCAGGTTTAAAGAGAGACTAAATCTTAGTGTTAAAAACTTTGAAGAATTCCAATTCAGAAGTAGACTCTGGGGGGTAGCACAGACACAAACGAGAATGTAGAACAGAGCAATGTTCCTGTCCTTCAATTACAGTTCTTTAATTGCTTTGTTTAAGGTTCTACCATCACTTCCTTTGTGAGAAGGAACAAGGGTATGATCAATACTTACTATGTACTCATTATACTAGTTTCTCAAACGTAATGTGCATACAAATCTCTTGGGAACCTTGTAAAGAATACTATTCCTATTTAATAAGTCTGGAGCAGGCGTTAGTTTCTACATTTTTAACAAGCTTCCAAACAATTCCAATGCTGTTGGACAGTGGGTCACATTGAGTAGTGAGGCTTAGTGTTTGCAATATTTACAGTTCATTACATAACCATTGCAGAAAACTGGGCTTAATCATTCTCAATATATTCTTTTGCTGTTTTCATTCATATAGGAATTAAAGATCCTCTATCTTTCTGTCATATTCAAGTGTTATTAAAAATTTGTAAGTAATATGCATAGAATTCACTCATTTCTTTCTTGATATCCATAACTGCACGGGTTTTTATTAATTCATTTTTTAACCTATACTTGATACCTTTGCACATAGTTGGGCTGTATAGGAATAAAAGATCTGACCATTTCCAGAATGTTGTTCACACAGTTCACAAAACATGGGAGTCTAAAGTCCTGTGGCTCTCAGGAAGGTACAAATAGGGCTTGGGCAAATAATAATAAGAGAATTTTTCAACTACATCCAATCTGTATAAGTTCCCATATAGACAGGAAATTCATATAAAATTTGTATCCCAGCCATTTTTCCACTTCTCTTCATATGGTGTATTGATTTTCTATTACCATTGGTTTCTGGCCAAACACTGACACAAGGTCAAATTCATAAAGGTAATGAAGAGAAAGCCAGGGAACTCGAGTGTTGTTATTTACAACTCGGAGGAAAATCTGCACAACTCCACGTGGTCATGGAAAAGAGTATTTCGGTTGCCAAGAAAAAAAGGAAGTGTTAAAACCCCCGCCAGGATATAAAAAACTCACTAATTTCCTAACAACAGGGCTGTCAATGAGGATCTGGGAAATTGGATTAACAGAGAAGAGCCAAGATTTAGCTTGACCATTAATCATGGCAGGTGGGAAATGTTAAGTAAGCTTGAGACTCCTGACTCAACCATTCATTCAATGTTGCAAACACACGGCATTGGAAAAGGTTCTAAAATCCTAAGACTGTGCCTTTTAGTACTTCTCCACAAAACGTGTTCAATGAATGTGAACCAGATACTACTATGCTAAGTACAGGAGATACAAAGATGAATAAGATATAGTCCCTGGCTCCAAATGGTCCATTGTAATGAGACTCACAGACAAATAAATTATAGATTAAAATACATAAGTGCTATTTGTCCCAAGTCTGTTATACGACCCCTGAACTTAAATAAAGAGACTTTACTGGTATTCTGATTTTAATAAAGCTCTTTCTCATGTGATTATTAACTGTTGATATAAATTTTGTGCTCTATAGCAAAAAGGAAACTTTTGCTCTCCAGCCTTTTAATATTTGAGGCTGATTCTCAAAATTATATTTAGATATGTCTTCAAATTAAACACCTATTTCCTATTCAAAGAATGACAGGAAGAAAAAAAAAGGAATAGAAAGACATAAGGTTAATTCTCAGCACATTATTTTATTTATATAATCAAAGAATGTATAATAAATTGATTTCATCTAACAAAAACACTGATTTATACAAGAAAAAGCAGAGAGAAAGAAGGAAAAGCTAGGAACAATATGGAACATCAAGTTTTGTTTACCTTTTCTTGAGCAAACCTCTGAGTAGCTGGGAGATTGCAAAGAAGCCATTTAGGGTATTTTGTCCATGGGTAGTTGGGTGGGTCAGCAAGGGAAACAATTTAGGTTATTTGTGGATTTTCCAAAATTTGAGTATTCTTCTATGAAGTGTACATGGCAGCTGCTTCTGTATTCTGTCTCCGTGTTCTTTCTCGGCCCGTCCACCTTAGCTATGCCAGCTCATCCCACTTTCTCTTAGTAGAACTCCTCATGCATGAAATCCTTCTATATTCCACACCATCTTGGTGGAGTTAGCTTTTGAGATTATTCTTGAAGAAATTAATGGGCAGTGTTGGCCTTGTACTCTCCAATGTAACATTGTAGGATTAAAAGATGATCGAGTAGATATACACCAAATTTGCATACAAACTCAAGTACAGATTTGGAAATGGTATTTTTCTAAATGGCTATATTAGACAACTACATTTCCATTTTCAAAAAAAAAATCTCAGCCATTTCCTTTTTTTTTTTTTTTTTTGGTGCTTTTAAAAATAAAATATCAGTCAACACTTTCTTATTGCTTTTACAGGTGTTCATATAATTGAGTTTCTGGCCAGGGTAACTGTGAGAAAGAGAAGCCATCCTAAAAGATAACTTATGATTGTAATTGAGGCAGCTGAGTAAATAAAAATTGGAAATAAATACTGTCAAAAGTATGAACCAGACCTTTATGACTCTTCGAAGGATGCTCAACAGAAAGGGCACACCCCCAATAGAACAAACGTAAGTGCTCGATTTACCAGAGAAAAATAAAATAACTTCTAGGCAGAGGATTGAGTTAGGGAAAGAAAGAATAAAGGAGGAAAGAAAAGGAAATATCTTATGCCAATACACCTAGCTAGCTTCTGATGGAGAAATAAACATTTATTGGGGACCTGCCAGAGAGGGACCCTGTGCTAAGCTTTGCATGCTTCTAGAATGCTTTGTGTGTGGTCTGCTGAACGACAGCAACAGTATTATTTGGGAGTCTGTGATAAATGAATCTAAATCTATACAAAGGCAGATGAACAGAAGGACCAATTGTTTCCCTTCTAACTACTTTGCAATTTATGTTTTGTACTTTTTAGATAAATGGAAATATTGATTTAGCATATTGACACTTATATTTTAATTTTCGATGTTACTTGATCCCAAGTTGGTAGTTTTAAACCTTGCTTTTTTTCAGTGGTGGAAACTTTTGCTCAAATGTAATATTTTTCCCACTTAACAAAATCTTTCAATCATTTAAAAACTGAAAAAATTTTTTTTCTAATCTCAAAAAGAGTATGATTTTAAAATCAATCAGTGCATTCTTATTCAAAGCATACAGTCACCCATGCTAAAAACCACACCCCGCCATTAATTATATCAAGGACATCTATTCACTGGCTTGTATTTTTCCTTTTTCTGTAAATAAAAAAAGGTGAGTTTGTGTGTGTCTTTTTTGTTTTTTGTTTTCGTTTTAGTTTTTTGTTTGTGTGTGTGTGTGTGTGTTTGTGTGTGTGTGTTTTGTTTTGTTTTGTTTAAAACAGCACACATTTATTATCTTTATAATTCTGGAGGTCAGAATTTGAAATGAGTTTCACTGGGCCAACATTAAGATGTCCCCAGGGTCATGCTCCTTCTGGAGGCTCCAGGACACAATCTGTTTCTTTGCCTTTTCCAGCTTCTAGAGCTTGATTAGGTGCATTCCTTGGCTCTGGGTCCCTCCCTCCCTTTGAAGCCCCCCCCCCCCCCCCCATTCAAAGCTGGTAGCATGGCATCTAGCCTCAGTTGTCATAGTGTCTTCCTCCTTGGCTCTGTAGTCAAATCTCAGTCTTTTTCTCATAAGGACACTAGATCACTAGTTTACTATAAAAGGATATAACTCAGGAAGAGATGCACAGGCCAAGATATGGAGAAGGGGCTTGGAGCTTCATGCCTTTTCCAAGAGTGATGCTCTTCCCAAATCTCCATGCGTGTATCAGCCAAGAAACTCCAAGTAAGGTGTTTTATAAAATGTAATACTGTTTCCAGTAATTAATGGCTAGTACTTGGTCGTGTCAATCTTTCAAGAGAATGTAAAGATTCACCAAATACTAATTTATAAGAAGATACAAAATGCAACACCATCCATGACAATTAGAGTTGCTTATCAGTTGTTTATTACTTTCATATAATGACTCAACTAGTTATAAGCTGAAGTTCAAAAAACAAAACAAAACAAAACAAAACAAAACCAAAAAACAGAAGTTACAGGAGTGTTAATTAAAGGTTTTCTTCCTTCCAAAAGCAGCAGCAGCTAAACTCATGTCATAACAAACAGAAAAAAGAAACATTTTTGGTGACTTATCCAATGAAGCAATGATAGCCTCTCTCACAGTGAAACATTTGATTTTACAGCATTTTAACAGCCAGAGGATAGAACTGTTAATAAAAAAAATCTTACTTCCCTTGAAATGTATATAAAATGTTGCGGCTGACAGTGTACATTGATTTAAGGCTATACAAAATATTGGAAAAAATCTGATGTCTAAGAATTAGTTTTCAAAAGGAGCAGTATCCCTTAGGGCAGGAAATAATAACACTGTGTGTTTTAAAATATTGTAAGACATTTTTCCAATGCTATTCTCGCCAAAAAATCTGGCATTTCCAGGTAAAGGATTTGTAGTTTCAACCATGTGTCAGTGACCCCAAAGACATTTTGCAATTTTGCTGACGTGTGAATCTGAGCCCAGCAAGTGAAAACAATAAACATGGTAATGATCTTGGCAGAATTTGCAACATGTCTCTCTCAAGGAGACGGGCTCTCTTTTTCCTTATTCTATGATAATTATTCCGATTGTGTTTAGCCTGCTTGAAGCATGTTGCTTAACCAAGATAATTTATACCACAAATAGTAACAGGTCTAGGTTAAATAAAGCAAAATGACCCCAAATAATGCTCTGAGTCTTTGTGGTAAATCACAGACTACTTGAGGATTAAGCTTGTTTTTTAAAAAATGGAATAGCATGAAATCACTTTCCAGGTGGACTGTATTCTGATTGCCTAAGTCAAGAATCATGGAAGAATTAAGTATTGCCTTTAGACTCTCCATCTTAAATATCGTTATGTGTCCACCAAGCTCTTAGGTCAAGGTTGAATGTGCCCAAGTATCCTGCTCAGACTTTAGAATGCTTGTGAGTTGCACTGGAATATTCTGTTTTGAATACACAGCCACTGTTGATTACCTTCAGATCCTGAAGTCCCACTACTTTGCTTTTAGCTTCCCCATAGACAGTGTCACCTTTCCTGTTCCTTATCCAAGGGTGACAAGCAAAGTAGATTATTTATAAAGAAGTTAAAAAAAAAAAAAAAACAAACACTCTTAGCTGTAGAGAACAAACAGATTACCAGAGGGGAGGTGGGTGGGGCGATAGGTGAAATAGGGGAAGGGGATTAGGAGCACACTTATCATGATGAGCACTGAGTAATGGGTAGATATTTGAATCACTATATTGTACACCTGCAACTAATATAACACTGTATGTTAATTACACTTGAATTTTAAAAAAGTAAAAATAATTTAAAAATAAAGAAGGTAAAAATAGAACTGCTTCCTCTGAAGAAAACTTTCTTCAGTCACCAGGAAAAAGACTTGAACATAACTCTTTATTCCATTTTCACATGAAGTAATAGCCCATATTTTGTGTGTGGACAATAGAAGCAAATATCCAGAAAAGTTTAGACAAATAATTAACTTGAACCATCTACTGTTCTCTGAATATAACAAATTAGGAGATAAGGGGATTAGAAATCTAAATAATTGCTTTCATTGACTCCATGGGTAAAGTACATTCTGAATTAACAAACATCCTTCTTACTTTTAAATTAAGTAATTTTAAAATTTACTGAATGACTTAAAGGGTATCCATTATCTTTAAGATACAGTTCAAGTATCATTTTTTTTATAATAATCAACTTAACTTTTCTCACAGCAGTTTGCTTCTTCAGACTTTAATTCAGTAAGCTAACATTTCCTCATTACCAAAAATATTGCATAATTGTCCATGTAATTTCTTTAGGGAGATAATTCCATAGCATCCTGATCTCAGCTTGGAAAACTAGCTGTCAGAGACACATAATTTCTATGTGCCAAGATTTTAACCACTATCCTTCTAATGTTATTGTCTTTTTATGATGAACTCTATTAGATGTAGGAGTCAATAATAGATCACTCCTTCAAAAATGAACCTGTTGTGTCCTCACCATAAATGATTCTACACTTCAATCCCACCTATAGTATTCTCTATCACACTACTTACATTTCTATTAGGACACAATAATATTAAAAAAATTTTTGTTAATGTTTATTTTGAGAGAGAGAGACAGAGCACAAACAGGGGAGGGGCAGAGAGAGAAGGAGACACAGAATCTGAAGGAGGCTCCAGGCTCCAGGTTCCAACCTGTCAGCACAGAACCCAAAGTGGGGCCGAACTCACAAACCGCGAGATCATGACCTGTGCCGAAGTCGGATGCTCAACTGACTGAGCCATCAAGGTGCCCCCCTCAATTTTTTTTTAATGTTTATTTTTGAGAGAGAGAGAGAGGGGGAGGCGGAGCGTGAGTGGGGGAGGAACAGAGAAAGAGGTAGACACAGAATCCAAAGCAGGCTCCAGGCTCCGAACCGTCACCACAGACCCTAAGCGGGGCTCAAACCCACAAACTGCAAGATCATGACCTGAGCCACCCAGGCGCCCCGGGACACAATAATATTTTTACTACTGACAAGACTTTAAACTAACTGATGATGACAAGCAGATTTGAATCTCATGTACAAACTACAATTATTTATGTGAACAAATTAATCTTCACAATTATACCTGGAAATTATTAATAAAATCCATTTTCATCAGAAGTATAGGTGACTTAATTTTATAAAATATATAGGGTCATTTTTAAACATTCATTTATTTTGAGAGAGGGAGGGAAAGCATGAGTTGGGGAGAGGCAGAGAGAGGAAGAGAGAGAATTCCAAGCAAGCTCCACACTGTCAGTGTGGACCCCCACGTGGGTCTCAAACTCACAAACTGTGAGATCATGACCTGAGCTGAAATCAAGAGTTGGAGGCTTAACCTACTAAGCCACCAGGTACCCCTATATAGGATTGTATTTAACTTCCACTTAGTTTCTAGCATGTTTTTTGCTTCTTTCATTCTAAGTCTTTTTCTGTTCCTTTTTAAAAAAAATTTTTTAATGTTTTTATTTATTTATTTAAAAAAAGTTTTTTTAATGTTTATTTATTTTTGAGACAGAGAAAGACAGAGCATGAACGAGGGAGAGTCAGAGAGAGGGAGACACAGAATCTGAAGCAGGCTCCAGGCTCTGAGCTGTCAGCACAGATCCCGATGCAGGGCTCAAACTCACGGACTGTGAGATCATGACCTGAGCTGAAGCTGGATGCTTAAATGACTGAGCCACCCAGGCGCCCCTGTTTTTATTTATTTTTGAAGGAGAGAGAGAGAGAGACAGAGCATGAGCGGGGGAGGAGCAGAGAGAGAGGGAGACAGAGAATTCGAAGCCGACTCCAGGCTCTAAGCTGTCAGCACAGAATCCGATGCGGGGCTTGAACCCACAAACTGTGAGATCATGACCTGAGCCGAAGCCAGATGCTCAACCAACTGAGCCACCCAGGTGCCCCTCGAAACGAAACTAAGTAAGAAGGATTACCATAAGGAATCTTTAATAATGCAGTTTTATTTATGAACCCCCCACCCCTTGTTAACTATTTCAAAAACATTACCATCCACCCTGCCCCATCCCCTGCCCTGCCCAACACCTATCATGGTTGCTTGTTCAAAGAAAGTCTTCAGGTACTATATTTTGTTTCTAATGCAGATCATTGCTATTTTTTTCCTATAATTTAGATGTATAATTAAAATTTTTTCCTAACTCACTCTTCTTGGGATCCCCAAGCCTTTGTTCTTTGAGGACTCTACACATGCCCCAAGCTGGAAGACACAAACAAACAGGTCTGGACCTAGGGTTCAGGGGTGCCCCACCTCTCCTGGCTTTACCCTTGAAGGAAGGCAGTCCTTACATTTCAGATGCTGTCAGATTCCCAGGAAAGGAGAGGTTACAAATACCCAGGTTTTCAGTGCTGTCCTTGCTTGGTGTAAAATGTCCTCCAGAGGAGGATGGTCCTCTGGTCCCTGAGATATCCAGCTTAATCTCACTGGCTGCCAGACCCACCCCTTTGCCCCAAAGGCCTGCCCTAACTACACACAAAGTGCCATCCACCTGGCCTCAGCCCACGGTGGACCCCAGTAATCTCTTGCCCTGCTGCAGAATTCTCCCATCAGCAAGGTCTTCCACTTGCTATACCCAGTTTGGGGCCTTCTTGCTTCCTCCCTTTCATTCTTTGACGCTCTCTCAGAGTCGGCCCCCTTTATAGCACTTCCAGCTCTGGAGTTGTTCCTCAAAGCACCAGCCAGGCTCACAACCCCATCAGATATTATTTGCCACCTCTCAAATAATAATCAAATACTAAATAACCAAAATGCTAAATTTGGTTATCACGTAAGTCCAAAACTTCTATACCAATACAAGACATCATACTGAATGCCAAACACTGTACATTTCCTGAGAAATATTCTCAGCCATCAGTAAGATAAATAAATAAAAATCTCCATTAGATTAGGATACTGAGGCTCCCTAATTTGCCTATGGCTGAAAATGAACAGGAGAAACTGTTTTTTATTTGCATGCTGTTTTTTTTTCATTTGCCACACTGATTTTCAATGGCAATTTATTCAACAAAATCTTATTGTTATAATTATGCACCAGTAAGGAAAACTATGGTCATGGAGTTTAACTACCTTTTGCCAAATCTGATTAACATCAAAAAAGACCAAAGATCATGTTGCATTTAGGGAATTATTTTTCTCACGTGTTTTACCAGTTGTGTATGTTGATTCCATACTTCTGGTGTCCTTTAAACACACAAACTTTTATTGCTTTTCCTTACATTGGCAACTCTTCTCCCTTCTTACTATGTCTGTCTGTCTGTCTCTTCTGCCCCATTATCCTGTAGCTAGTAACTCTTTGTTATACCTTAATCAGGCAGCATCATTACTGTGAGGTTCTCTCTTCTAGTACATTAAGCTTGCTGAATGCATGGGCCCTACTCTGCCAGTAAAAAGGACAGGTACAGATACTTAGAAGCTGAGGAAAAGATACTCTCTGTGCGCGGTGTCACTACAATAAACATTACTTTTACACTCTTGTCTACTGCTTCTAAGAAGTGTTGATGTTGCTTTAACAAATGAAAGCAAATACTCTCTTGGCTTGTGCTCATTGTAACTCTCAGTGCCAGGGAAAAACTCCGTAAGCCCATATTCTCTGCAGGGGCAACCAACACATCATGGGTCTATGAAATTGGCAATACCTCTGAGCCCTTTGTTGTCAGGCCTCTCAAATTTGGCACATCTTGGGGAAAGTAAATTGGCACAGTGAGAGACAAGGGCAGGTTTTGAAATCAGCTACAGTGTTTTGACACAGTGGTGATGTTCATTGGCTGACTTCCATGAGATCCTTTTTTTCTTCTAGAGTCTGGTAAGAGGTTGACTTAGATTATCTAAGTTAGTTATCACTATAAAATATTATTTAAAAAGGAAAAACTCTAGGAGGTTAATATAGAAATCCCATTCATTCGAGAAGGCACAGAAGTGGAAATAAAATTGAATTATTCCCAACTTTTATTGAGCGTCTACTACACATAAGGCACTCTGATAAATAGGTCCTAGAGATACACAGTGGTGTTGTCATTCCTTATATCTTAGGGTTTACAATCTAGCTGGGGAGATTGGACAAACATATAAAAAAGACAAATGTAGGGTACCTGGGTGGCTCAGTTGGTTAAGCATCTGACTTCAGCCCAGGTCATGATCTCACGGTTTGTGGGTTCGAGCCCTGCATTGGGCTTTGTGCTGACAGCACAGAGCTTGCTTGGGATTCTCTCCATCCTCTCTCTTCCCCTTCCCTGCACGCTCTCTCTCTCTGTCTCTCAAAATAAATAAATAAACTTAAAAAAAAAACACAAACATAAGTACAAAGTAGCATATGTCAAAAGACAAAATATAGGGAAATGTTTAGAGTAGGTAATAATCACAAAAGTTTGAATTTTCAGGTAAGATTTTCTAAAGGGAACTAGAACTTGAATTCAACTCTGAAGAAAATGGGACTAAATATTGATATTCACAGTAAGTACATTTATTGGACCCTTTTGTGCCAAACTTGGTGCTTTATAAGAATCTAATATTCTTGGGGTGCCTGGGTGGCTCAGTCGGTTGAACATCAGACTTCAGCTCAGATCATGATCTCACGGTTCGTGAGTTCAAGCCCTGTTGGGCTCTCTGCTGTCAGTGTAGGGACCACTTCAGATGATCTGTCCCCCTCTCTCTCTACCCCTCCCCTACTTGTGGTGTCGCTCAAAAAAATAATAATCAAGGGGCGCCTGGGTGGCGCAGTCGGTTAAGCGTCCGACTTCAGCCAGGTCACGATCTCGCGGTCCGTGAGTTCGAGCCCCGCGTCAGGCTCTGGGCTGATGGCTCAGAGCCTGGAGCCTGTTTCCGATTCTGTGTCTCCCTCTCTCTCTGCCCCTCCCCCGTTCATGCTCTGTCTCTCTCTGTCCCAAAAATAAATAAACGTTGAAAAAAAAAAAAAATAAAAAAAAAAAAATAATAATCAAAAAATAATTAAAAACAAGAGTAAAATGGAAAATAAAGTGTGTGTTTTTTTATTTTCACACCTCAAAGATAATGTATGTGAAAAAAACCTAACATAGAAAGTCTGACTACCATCAAAGTTAAAAACATTTTTTTTTTTCAAATGACATAAATTAAAAATGGAACCTCTCATGGCAGATCTATTCTCTAATACTATGGTGATTTTGTCAAACATAGGCTGTCATTGATTTTATCTGAAGAGAGATACTTGATGACACAGCCTTCTATAGAGTTAAAGTTGGTCATTATAAAGTTAAAATGACCAAATGTATGTGTCTTTTTCTAATGTAAGATAATGAAAAAAAAGAATAGTGATGATTCTAACACAGACCAATAATTACAAGCATCGTTGAAAATCCACCCCCTTGATCCCACATAGGGAAGCTTCCAGGCACACCCAAAGGAGTGGAATGTTCAAATGGTTACTATAAAATCTGTATTTTTTTTCCTGGAACAATAGAATCTCAATCCTAGAGACCAAAATTAAATGATGATAAAAGAGGATACTTAAGAAAATAATCTTGAGCTAGAGTCTGGGATTTTAAGGAAATCAAGTCCGTTCTCTCCATCAAATCCCCCATCCCGGCAGTACCTGCTCTCTCTCTCGGCATTTAATTTCCTCATCTTGTAGGAGCAGTCAACTTTGAAATTGCTAGGAAGGCAGGAGAATGAGCCAGATAAATAAATAGATTGTTTCAAGCCTCTTACACAAAGATCAAAGAAAAACTGAAAGATTGGTCATCTATATGCTTATTCTTTTTAGTTTTCATTTTCCTCTCATTTTTTTTAAACCCCCTAGGATCTAGTTTTTCATATCTGGTGAACATAATCAAAATAAAAAGGGAGGATAAAGTCAAAATGTTTTGGATTATTGCAAGAAAAAAGTTAGAAATCCCAGTTGTAATTGCAGGTTGGAAGGTCGTCACTGGTTACAGTAAGAAGTATAGTTATAAGCTCTACAATGCACGCATAGCTTGTGTTCTTTAACTGTTCTTCTTTGGCACTTTACGTAAACAGTAAGCTACTTGAAGGGAAGAAATGCATCTTTCTGTTTCTTTAATTGCTCAAAGACTGATATTTTGAAGCGCTTTTTGGAGTAGACACTAACTAAGTTCTAGGGATTTAATCAATGCTTTCAGATTTAGTGATCAACTGAATTAGGAAAAGAAACCAGTAATTTTGTGATGAACAAAATGAGTTTCCATGAGGCTTTAAACAGATTAGGACTAGAGGCCATACAAGGGTTTAGACCAACATTTGTTCTTAGATTTTTCTAAATAATGCTGAGTCAAAACCAAACCAAACCAAACCAAACCAAAACAAAACAAAACAAAAACACCAGTGTGGAGATCAGAATATACTTAAGCATTAACTAAGAGATGAACCTTATCTTTAAATTTTTTTAATTTTTAAAAAAAAAATTTTATTTTTATTTTGAGACAGAGACAGAGCGTGAGCAGGGGAGGGGCAGAGAGAGAGGGAGACACAGAATCCGAAGCAGGCTCCAGGCTCTGAGCTGTAAGCACAGAGCCCGACACGGGGCTCGAACCCACAAACCGTGAGATCATGACCTGAGCCGAAGTTGGACGCTTAACCGACAAAGTCACCCAGGCGCCCGGAGATGAAGCTTATCTTAAGGTAAATGATGAGGGGACCAGAAGCCTGTGGTAGGTACATGAACTGTGGCATTTTTATTCCTATAATCCAAACTCAGGAAAATCACTCAGACTCTGACGGAATTAAATGGTAGAAATAACAAATGGCTGCAAAATACTTTATGCACCAAAAACACTATTTCTACATTTTAGTTTTAGTTTCTATTTCTAATCAGGATAGTCTATTTACTATTTACTATACACTATTTAATGTTTAACTCCATACCATCTTGGTGACTAGAAAAAAAACAGGGAAAGCAAAATATTGTGCTGTTTCACCTTATATTGGTGCAAAACTGTTCTCCTACCATGATATTTTTTAAGTTCTTATTATATCAATGTAACTAAGAGGACGTTAACAAAATATTGCATAATCCTTTCTGAGCCTCATCATATATGTGGCATTTTGTGTGCTCTCTATAAACACAATTAAATCAGGATACTTTGAATTAATCTACTTATTTTTTACTGTGGCTTGATTTCAAGCCCTTGAGAAGACATTCAGAACTAAACTTAATCTAAGACCATGTCATTATTACTTTTGTTTAACCAAGTAGGTTCACTGGAGGAAAACTGCATATAAAATAGCCTAATCAGAAAGACAGCAAACAAAAGGGCTATAATACCAAAAGAAGAAGATTAAAAATCAGTATCTAAGTCACTTTCAAAAATGACAGTACTTCAGGGTGGACATTGTATATAAGACTACAAGAAAAATTGATGTTGATTAAAACATGTTCTTGGACTGAAGTTTCAGGGTTCATGATTGATTTAGCTGTTCTGGAAACAAGAATTTCATTTGAAGTTTCATGGCTCTTTATAACGTTGCTGGACTTACAGAGATCATTTTCCCTGCATGTATCCCTACATGTGTCATGCAATGTATTTTAATAGTATCCACGTATGATGCCTGCACACACAGTGGCCAGCAGAAGATGGCTTGTGGATGCCATTGTGGTTTGTGATAATTACAAGTCAAATCATCATCTGAGTTAGTGAGTTATGAGGGGCGCCTGGGTGGCTCGTTGGTTAAGCATCTGACTTCGGCTCCAGTCATGATCTCACAGCTGTGGGTTCGACCCCTGCATCGGGCTCTGTGCTGAGAGCTCAGAGCCTGGAGCCTGCTTCAGATTCTGTGCCTCCCTCTCTTTCTGCCCCTCCCCCGCTCATACTCTGTCTCTCACTCTCAAAAATAAATAAAACATTAAAAAAATTTTTAAAAAGAAATAGTGAGTTATGGCTACAAGAATATTTTAGCAGACTCAGGTGACCCCTGAATTCAGGTCCCAACACTGCCACTAACTTCTTTTTAATTTTTTTAAATATTTATTTTTTTATTTTTCCATATTTTTTTATTTATTCCATATAAAATAAATATTTTTCTGTTTATTCCATACTTGAACATATTTACATCCTTTTCTACTTTTTCTGTCTTCACCGTACCTCTCATGTCTTGCTTCTTTCATTCTGCTCCATATGGTAAGACTGTGTAGACTTCCATCAGTTTTAACAAAATGGAACGATTTATAATTAACTGATCTTCTGGTATGAAGAGAACTTGTCATTCAGGATATATTATTTAAAATAGTAAGGAAGCCTAGGTGGCTCAGTCGGCTAAGCATCTGACTTTGGCTCAGGTCACCATCTCACAGCTCCTGAGTTTGAGCCCTGCATCAGGCTCAGGGCTGACACCTCAGAGCCTGGAGCCTGCTTCACATCCTGTGTCCCCCTCTCTTTCTGCCTCTCCCCCGTTCATGCTGTTTCTCTGTCTCTCAAAAATAAATAAACATTAAAAAAATTACAAAAAAATAAAATAGTAATAATTAATTGTCTTCCAGTAAATTAAAAATGAGAAAGTTACTTTAGAATCCTTCCTCTTAAAGTGCAGTACTTCTGGGGGCACCTGGGTGGCTCAGTCGGTTGAGTGTCCACTTTTGATTTTGGCTGATGTCATGATCCCACGGTCGTGAGTTCAAGCCCCGCAGAGCCTGCTTGGGATTCTCTCTCCCTCTCTCTCTCTCTGCCCCTCCCCCGCTCATGTGGACATGTGCTTTCTCTTTCTCTCTCAAAATAAATAAGCTTAAAAAAAGTGCAATATGTGTACAGTCAAATGAAAATAAAGATATTCTTGGATAATGGCTTACAAACTTTTTCACTGAAAAGAATACAACTAATTTTCTTCTCTCTTTGTAGATTCTATATTATTAAACATTTTTGCCTACCCACTAGCTAATTAGGAACTAATACATTTTCCCATTTGTATTAGTCAGACATACAGGACTATCAATTAGAGTTCCTAATTAATATGAGATACCACAGTTAGGTGACAAAAAAAAGTTGGCCCAAAGCTTAGAAACATAACATTTCAGTTGGCCCACACAGTCTTAATGCAGTCAAATGAGCAATTTCCATTAGAAACACCAAGACAGTTTTTGTAAAATTTAGAATCCTGGGAACCTTAGATCTTTTGCTAGATGACATTCATGATATATTCATGTGAATGTGACAACAAAGCAATCAGACTTATTTCTTCCCTCAAACAGATGCACAGAAATATAGCTTTTGCTAAATATCTGCTGCCGAGCATTGAAACATATTGACTCTGTGCAGAAGTCAGCTTCATGTAGAGTAGAAAAAACATGAATTTTGAATTAGATACATTTTTTTCTTCCAAGTTGTGATTTAAATTCCATTAGTTAACACAGTGTAATATTAGTTTCAGGTGTATAATTTAGTGATTCAACACTTCCATACAACACGTGGTGCTCATCACAAATGTCCTCCTTAATCTCCATCAACTATTTAACCCGTCCCCCCACGCACCTCCCCTCTGGTAACCACCAGTTTGTTCTATATAGTTAAGAGTTGGTTTCTTGGTTTACCTGTCTTCCCCCGCCCCCCCCCACCCCGTTTGTTTATTTTGTTTTTTAAATTCCACATATAAGTGAAACCGTATGCTATAGATCTTATTAAACATGAGTCATTTGTAATTTTTTTCTTAATCTCATATTATTAACCTATAGAATATGACTAATAACATCTACTTGAAAAACACTGACAACTTTCATGTCATAAAGAGAAACTATTAGGTACAAAAAAATCATAAAATAATGAGAACCACATTTTTGTAATATGCAAAATGGTTAAGAGATCAATGTCCTGATTACATAAATAACACAAATACATTGAAATCTTCCTCAAAAGAAAAGTGGGCAAAATATATGAATTTCACTAACAAAGTATACATATGGCCAATAAGCATATAAAAATGTCCAATGCCATGAGTAACCAGAAGGAAACTAAAACAATAACATGCCGTTTTTGCTGATAAAATTAGCAAAGATTTTTAGAAAGATAGTACTGGAGACTAAGGAGGAATGAATTTTGTAATTTAGTCAAATACTATTTACTGTATGTACCAAGCACTCTTTTAAGACATGGGGATACAATGAAGAATAAGATGAGATCACTGTACTTAATGGACCTTACATTCTGGAGTGTGTGTGTACATGTGTGTGTTTGGTGTTTAGGGCAGCCAAGCAATAATCAGATAAATAAAGTTATAAATTGAGCTCACTACAATGAAGGAAATGAAT
Organism: Puma concolor; assembly: GCF_028749965.1. Classification (NCBI taxonomy): domain Eukaryota; kingdom Metazoa; phylum Chordata; class Mammalia; order Carnivora; family Felidae; genus Puma; species Puma concolor. The sequence continues at coordinate 94,122,360 of NC_141673.1, forward strand.
AGGGGACTGCAATAGAAAGTAATGGTGGAGGAGATAGAGAGGTCAGGGAAGGCTCCTGCAAAAAGGGTATATTAAGCTAAGATTGGAGAGATTAAAACAAACTAGCTTTATTATGAGCCTAAAAAAGTATGCAGGCAGAGAAAAACACTGTGTGTATACGTGATGAATTAAGGGAGGGCTGAGTGTGCTTTAAGGACTGTCAGAAATGCCAGTGGAGTTAGAACACAGTGGTCAAGAGTAACATGGCCAAGCGTGGCGTGGTCCAAACATAATATAGCAAGATGGGAAGGGGCTGGGTGGGAAGAAGTCAGCTCTTTCAGGGCCTTACAGGTCATGGTAAAGGGTTTGATTTTTATTCTTAGTTGTAAAGCTTGTCTAAGGGCTAACAGTCTAAACAGATATGAACTTCAAATGAATAAGAAACTAAATGTTTACTGTGAACTCACCAATCACCCAGAAATAAAAGTACAAAACTTGTAAGTTTAAAATTGTCAACATTGATTTAATGCGGCAGATGATCTCTGCCAACCTCACGTTGCGTTCGACGCATGTATTTAGGACCAAGTGTGACACTGTAGGTTCTGTTTAGTGACATGTACTTATATTAACACCAATCTTCTTATTTTAGTTTTTTTGAAACTATCCTTCACTTTGCTTATCATGTTTTACTTGGCTTGACTCCACTATCTTCTTATCTCTAACTATTTTCTTTCATTCCATATATCAGTGCTTAGAATAACTAAACCAGTAATGCTCGGTGTCAATCAAGTAACAGACATCAAGATCTCTAGGAGAGATTAACACTCCTGTGTTCACTGAAGCACTATTCCCGTTAGCTAAGATGTGGAAACCACCTAAATGTCCATTGACAGATGAGCCGATGAAGAAAATGTGGTCCAGATGCACACAATAGAATACTATTCAGCCTTTGAAAAGAAAGGAAATTCTGCAATGTGTGACAACATGAATGGACTTTGAGGACATTATGCTAAGTGAAATAAACCAGACCCAGAAAGGCAAGCAATGCCTAATCCCACTTTTATGAGGCACCTAAGATGTCAGATTCATAAAATCAAAGACAGAAAAGGTGGTTATCAGGACCTGGGGAGAGGGTGAAATGAGCCATTATTAATCAAGGCATAAAGTTTCAGTTCAGTAAGGTGAATAAACTCTAGCAGTGTACCGTAAAGCACTGTACCTACAGTCAATAATAATGTATAGTAAACATATGGATCTCATGCTGTGTTCTACCGCAATAAAATTAAAAGATAAATAAATAAAAGTCAGACAGAAAAGCAATGTCAGCATGTACCATTCTTATTTTCTAAAGCATATATATATATATATATATGTGTATACATATATATATGTATACATATATATATATATTTATATATATATATATATATGCATTGAATTGTTATCAAATAGGGACATAACATTTAACAATTTACATAGAAAACTCTAAGTTTTCCAAAAGTATGTCCAAAGACTCCAGGTAGGAACTACTGCTCTGAAACATAGTATTGTGGACTGTCCTTTCAGACAGGGGCTCATAATCCTCAGAATTTAGTAGGTGAAAATCCCACGAAGTAAACAATTTTCACAAAAATCTTGTATCTCAAGAAAGAATTCCTATTGGATTTTCTAATTGCTCTGGCTAATCTTTCTAATTTAAGTTCCCAAAGCTCCTTTCTTTCTCTAACTTAAAGACAGAATTCAGTCAAACAAATACCAAATCCCCATCTGGGCATCAAAATAATCCTGACAATTCTTCCACTTTATACTGAAATAAAATGCTAGACCATTTCCATGTTTAAGAGGCATGACCCATGGTTAGAATTCAATGAAATTATGAGATACAATTTATACTCTGATGAATTTTAATTAATTTTTAATTAAATATAGAAAATTGAATGTTCAGGCAAAATACAAAATTAGAGTTGGCAAGGAGAACAAAACGTGAAATTGATCTTGCTTTTCAGTCACCCCTGCAGAATGTGTCTAAGTCTGATTTGCAAAAGAGCACAAAGAGAACAGCCAAGTGAACCAGTCCAATGAAATCCGACCTATGAAATATTTTATAGTTCACTGGAAGAATCAATTTTTATTAGATAGTGACTTCTCCATTATTTGCCTGTAGGATGCCTATTTTATACTTTGCACATAGCAATTTCGTCATTCCTTGTTGACTTTAATCAAGGTATAAGATGATGTGGGAGGAAGCAATGCAAACTCATTTATTTTATCATTAGCCTAATCTCTACATACTGCACACATCTTATGAATACATGTATTTCAGAGAGGAATTCACACATGGCTTTTATCTGTATCATAACTACTCTCCATTGCCATTAAGTCATCTTTTCCTCAAGTATTTATTAAATTCTCTCTGTGATAGTCAGTGGTGACATCTGCCGAATAATTGTGGTTGTTCCCTTTGGCCCTTTGTAGTTAGATACGGCCAGGTGACTACTTTTGGACACTGAGTTGTAGTGGAAGCATCTTGTGCACTTCCAGGCTAGAGTATTTAACTCTTGGTTCAAACCGTGGGGAGTCATTTAACTGCTGGTTAGAACTCCGGAGAGTTTTCTCTCTCTCTCTGGTATAATGACTGGCAATATTTAAGATGATGACTGTTCTACTGAACTGTCCCTGAATGACTGTGCTGGTAAGTGATAAGAGACCCCAGTCATACAGAATGATCAAAAACCTGTGTTGCTTTAAGCCACTAAAATCTTAGGGTGGGTTTTTTCCATGCCATTATTGGGCTACTCTAATACAAGCTGCGTGCAACACATTGTGCCTCATGAGGGGGATACATCAGTAAACAAGACAGAAATAGTCACTGACCACATGCCACTTGGATTTTACTGAAGAAACTTAGAACAGAATGGAAACTACAGGAGGGCAGGGGTTTTTATATATTTTGTTCATGGCTGTTTTTTTTTTTTAGGGCTAGAAAAGTACCCAGTGCAAAGCAGATGTTCATCTACACATATATGATAAACAACGGAAGAAGTTTAATGATCTAATTAAAATATTGATACTTTTCACAAGGGAAATACACAAAGTGTGATGACAGTCTGTAATGATGCAAGATGCCCAGTCCACCAAGGGGGAGTAGAGCTCCCCAAGCTCATCAGAGTGGCTTTTGAGAAGCAGGAATTAATGGGGTAAGGGATGGCAGAGGGGGAAAGGAGAAACCATTCCAGGCAAATGGGATGGCATATGCAGAGCCACTGACACGAAGGAGAAACAAAGGCGATTTAGACTGAGGGTAGAGAACAATAGGCACAGGGGGTACGAGGTGTGGTGAGACCACCGGGAGGGGGACGGGGGAGCAGATTACACAGGCCATGTAGGTCTTGTTAGAGACTGTAGGCTTTGGGTTGCGTGGGTCTTGGGTGGCTCAGTCAATTAGGTGTCTGACTCTTGGTTTCTACTCAGGTCATGATCTCTCTGTTCACGGGATAGAGCCCCGCAGGTGACTCTAAACTGACAGCACAGAGCCTGCTTGGGGTTCTCTCTCTCTTCTCTGCCCCTCCCCCTGCTCACACACGTGTTCTCTCTCTCAACACAAATAAATAAACATTTAAAAAAAAAAAAAGATTGTCGTCTTAGCTTAAAGAAACAGGGGACAATGCTTGAAGGGATTCAAAGGGACACCCAGGTGGCTGTGAGGGAAATAGACTGGGAAGAGTGTATGGGGTGTATTGTTTCAACTTATTGCTATCTTTAACTCAGAGCTAAATACAATGATTTGGGGTTTAGCAACTTACCTTAAGCTTCTGACCAGAACTAAGCACCAACTCCTTACAGAGGGAGAACCTGCTGTCCGCACAGCTTCCTCCTTAGTAACCAGGCTCTGCGAGATGCCTTGGTCTCAGATGCCTTGGTTAAGAGGCAGTATGGAAAGAATACACACAGAATGTTCTGGATGACGTTGTTCATTTCCTTACCAGGGTCTCTTTTTGAAGATTTTTGGAAGAGATTTCTTCCTGGCTTAATACTGAGAATAGATTTGCTCCTTCTTAGAAATACTCTTTTTGTACTCTTAAAGACAGGTACAATTTTAAATGGATCAATTTCCTTTTTCCCTGTGCCTGTGGAAAAGCTTAGGACCAACGTGTGATCCACTTGAAGTAACTGTATAGAATAGTATGTGTATTTATATTACCCTATCCATGGTATGTTTCTGCCCTAGGTTTTGCTTTTTGATTTTACTGACTTCTAATTTAGGTCATCCTATCCTGTTTTATATATTCATGTTATGTCATCTTAAAGGGCTTCTGGTACTAAGTATAGTACAAACAAGCATTTCTCAACCACTTATCTATAATCAGATAAATAATAATTTGGGTATAAAAGCTAAGCAGCACACTTTTCTATGGTATGCCTTTTAAAAGACATGAAAAATGGGAGTTGGATTGATCTTTATATATTAAAAAAATCATCGGGGCACCTGGGTGGCTCAGTTGGTTGAGGATTGGACTCTTGATTTCTGCTCAGGTCATGATACCAGGGTCATGGGATTAAGCCCTGTGTCTGGTTCCATGCTGAGCATGAAGCCTGCTTAGGATTCTCTCTCTCTCTCTCTCTCTCTCTCTCTCTCTCTCTCTCTCTTTCTCTCTCTCTCTCTCTCTCTCTCTCTCTCTCTCTCTCTCTCCCTCTGCCCCTCTCCTCCACTCTCTTTCTCTCTAAAATTAAAAAAAAATTAAAAATAAAAAAAATCATTTCTTTTTTACCTATTATGTGTCAGATACTGTAGGTTTAAGGATAAGTACCAACATATATGGTCCGTGACTTCATGGAGCTTCTGGGTTAGTGGGACAAACTCTGGATCTGTGAGAAACAAGATTGTCTTGTGTGTGGCCCTTACACCACGTACCCTTAGGATTTAGGGATGGACTGCCTGGGTTTCAGTTCTAGCTCTGTCACTTATTAACTTCACCTTGGGCAAGTGATTTAACTTTTCAATGCCTTCGTTTCCTCATGTAAAACAGTGATAGTAATACTCAGCCACCCACCCACCCACCACATAGGATGGCTATAAGGATTAAATGAGCTAATGTGTGTAAAGAACTCAGAATAGTGCCTGGCAGGGGTATATTACCTGTTAGATGTTTTTATTACCTATAAAGAGAATTTGGGATGAAATAATGCTTAAAGTGTCCCTGCGAATAATGTAATAGGAAATCAAAAGTTCCTTTTCCTTACTTGTTTCTAAATAAAGCATTATATATTGTTTAGAATTATGAGATCATTGAGAAAAAGAGACTTTGGGAATCATCTTGGATAATTTCCAACTAATTTAGAAATCCCGGCCACTTTCCTGACAGATGCCCATTTAGTCCCTTTGTTAGCATTTGTGGAAATGTAGCACTTATCCCCGAATAACCCAATCCATTTTATTGTGGGTCAGCTCTAATGGTTAGAAAGCGTTTCTAGGACTGAGCCAAACTCTTAAGAAAAAAAGAAGACTGTTTTTCCATCCTCAATTAATACACTAATTTGATACGCTTACTAATAATTTGCAAAAATTTTATGCACTAATTTGATATGCCTAATACATGATAACTACTTGTACATAGTGACATTCAGTGTTATACTGAAAATATCTGAAATACAAAATGTGAACATTCAATCCACAAGTATTTACTGAGACTCCACTTTGAATAAGGCAGATGATTAAAAACAGTTTTTCTGCAAAGGATTACATATTCTAGGATTTAACTAAATTTACAAAATGCCTACTTTGGGGACAATTTAAATGTTATTTAATTCTCAAAACCCTCTATGGTAGGTGTTATTGTTTTTACAGTAAAGATGAAGTAAATGAGAAACCAAGATTCAGAGAGTTTTTTTTTACGAAGAAATATAGCTATAGCTACTCTATAAATAGCATACCTGGAACTGGAACACATTTCTGTCCATTTTTTTCCACTGTACCCAGAGGATCAAAGACCAAAAGTAATAAGAGAAAGCAAAAATGCACATGGAAAAAAGATGTTATTTCAGGGTACCAAAGAACCATTATTTTAAAACAGCAGGCCGGGATGCCTGGGTGGCTCAATCAGTCGAGCATTTGATTCTTGATTTTGGCTCAGGTCATGATCTCACGGTTCTTGGGTTTGAGCCTCGTGTTGGGCTCCCCACTGGGCATAGAGTCTGCATAAGACTCTCTGTCTCTCTCTCTGCCCTTCCCTCCCTCTCTCTCTCTCTCTCTCTCTCTCTCTCTCTCTCAACAAAACACCAACCCCCCCCCCACAAAAAAAACAGTAGGCCTAAAAGGGGGAAAGGTATTATATTAAGAGCTTTCTAAATATTTGAACCGTGCCATGCTTCTAAGAACTACTCATTTCACCAATTCGATAAGCAATGCATCTCTGTGTTGTGAACAGTGCTAGTATTTAAAGGGCTTTTCATTCACCTCCATCAGTCACATCCTGACCACGTGAGATTTCTCTGATTCTCCTCGTATTTCTCTTCACAGTTAAAGATGGGTGGGAACCTGTTGGGAGCATCAGTTAACCCTTGCCTTGCCCCCCCCGCCCGGCCCCCAGCTGCCTGTTTTGCGGATACTGGTTTTATTTGGGGTTTATTCCTTTTACCCTTAATTTTTCAGGGTAATAAAAACAGGTCATGGGGTCAGGGTGGTAGTCCATTGCCATAATAATGCATATGCCCACATTCCACAAGGCCTACCTTGGAAGAATTCAAGTTGTCAAATAGTTACGTTTTTTGGTTATATTGGTCAATTAGTATTCAGAGTTTTCTTGGATATTAATCCGAATCCTCTGCCACCATCCTCCCCACCCCACCCCCACCCCACAGAATGCAACAGAATGTAAGATCCTTGAAGGCCAGAAATTTTTGTTTTGTTTCCAGTTCCTAAAATAGTAGATTGCACATAGGTGTTCAGTAAAGGTTGGTTGACAGATGAATAAACTAAAAACAAAGCCACAGATCTTATCTCTCCTGGGGCACTCAGCCTTCCCAAGGGACTGCCCTAAAGGTTATATATATTTGTGCTCTCACTCAGAGGTGACTTGAGTTTATGAAATCCAAGTTCAGAAGTATGGCTGTTTGAACACTGGGCAACTGAGGACAATTCAAAGCAATCTAATTGAAGGAAGTCCTCATTCTCTCTGTCAGACTGAGGTAGGGGCTTTTTAATCAGGAAGATCTGGCTTGTATTGTCTGTTAAATGGAGATAATGATATTAATCTCTTAGGGTTATTACAAGGAGTAAACAACACATGGGAAAGCATATTTCACAGTCATTGGCATATTGTTGTTGCTTAATGAAAGCTTATTTCTGTTCTTCCTTTGTATAAATAAAACACAGTTGTTAGAAATATAAATATTATCAGTTGCTTAGATCTTGGTGGCTAAGGAAAGCAAATCTAATTAGAAAGAAATGTAATCTTTGAGTTACAAAGTTTGATGGTAGGCCAGTCACTAAAATATTGTTATTTCAGTATATCACCGTGCCTCTCTATTGAGGACAAATATTGTATGGTCTTAGAATTTAGTGATGCATTATAAGCAAAGAAAAATATCCAGTAACTCATGTGAATGCCAAGCTCCTGGACGTCCCAAAATGGTGAAACTCCCAGAGACTGCCTTAGTCACATCATGTAACTCAGCCACTTCCTGGGAGAGTACTTTCTAAAAATACTTGGTCTTACACTGTGTGTGATCCTTCTACAATTCCATTTTCTTGTGTTAGACTTCCCATGGGAAGGCAAAGGATTAAATCTGCTTTATTGTAAATGTTTGAAGGGAAAGACTGTGTTAAGGGGAGTAAATGACCTAATAAAAATGCTTCCTTGACTTCCATTTTATTTTCTTCCTCAACAGAACCATAAAAGTCTATACAATGTTATAGAATGAGCCTGTGTCAGATGAAAAACTTAGCAGCGTGTGTGCCTGTAGATACTTGACCAGCCCTATGAATTTCTGTTTCTGGATTCTTTGTTCAACAGAGAGTTTCCTTTCGGTTTGTCCCCCCCTAATTAGACATTATTATCACATCACATTAAGAACAATTTTTTGGATCCAGAATTTTGCAGTTAGTTCTTGAATATAAAAATAGTGCTAACTCAAAGCAATCTTTCCAGTACCTTCAATTAAAAAATATAGTAATTCAGTAATATTTAAGGCAACAGTATTATTTAGGATATATACGTTTTTCTCAAAATTAACCATAAATGCTTCACTGAATTGTTTTACCACATTTTAAAGTCACAATTGAAGACACAAGTGTGATTCAAATGAGTCCAGCCCCTATGGTTAAGCCTTAATTGCACATGCAAACATACAAATATATACACCCAAATACATACATTTCCATCTATGAATCTGTATCTTTATGTGCAAATTCACACATCTCCAACATCACATATATTCAGATACATTTCTATGGGAACACACCAAAAGATGCACCCTACTTATAAGAAGAAATTAAATAAATCAACTTTTACAGACTATAGGAGCTTCCAGAAATGGTATATTATACATACACATCTCTGATCTGTGTTCTCAATGGTAAAAGGACTCATGAGGAATTAGACACCTGCTTCTGTTTATAACCTTAAGTAGTCCCAAAGGCCTGATTACTCTGAAACAACCATACACTTGTCTTGGTTCATTGCTTAATCAATCTTTTCAGGCACACCAGAATATCCCATTTTCCAATACAAGGGCTTTCATCATCAGCATGTGTGATCTTTAATTCTGCAGTGCTGTCATATATTAAGAGACAATAAAATGAAATAGGCTGTTATCTCTTAAAAAGCACTAGTAATTCAAATTTGGACAGCTTCAATTTGGGCATAGGTTGTTATCTCTTAAAAAGCACTAGTAATTTAAATTTGGACAGCTTCAATTTGGGCAAGGTAATTGTGGAAATATTCCCTGCCTTCTCTATGCTGCAGTCTAACATTTAATGGTGTTGCAAATCTGACTGTACTAAGCTACAAGCAATAAGGAAATAAAATTAAGATGTTAGTCATAAAATTAGCCAATATAAGAGACTAAAGATTCTATTCCAAGATGGGCCAAGCTATGAGATTTGTTATTATCCATGGGATTGAAAGAATGGAGGCTTTTTAGGCAAAGAAGAGTCTTTTTTTTCACTTTCTTGTATCTTTGCTTTCTCTCTGTCATCTGACTAAAACTTGTTCACACTGTCCCAGTCCTAAACGACAGCAACAACAGCCACCAGCTAATTCTGCATCTTCCTTCTCTCCAAGCCATCCTATTTCCGCTTTTCTCTTCTCAAGGGCCAACGTATTAAAGTAGTTTAAACTCGTTGCCTCAACTTCCTCAGTTTCCTTATACTTCTCAGTTCCCAGCAATCTGACATCTGACTCTGTGTTTCTGCCTAAATTGCTCAAGCAAAGGCAAATAGTGTCCTGTTTTCTATACCTACTGGCCCTATTGCAGCCCTAATTTCTTTGTGACACCCAGCAATATTTCACATTGATGACCACTTCTTGAATATTGCTGTCACTTTATTCTCCTCTCTGACCCCCATCTCTATCTTATTTACTTCATGTTTTTCCTCTGCCTCCCAATTAAATTTTCGTGTTACTATAATTCCCTTCTGTTATGTGTGATTTCTTCCACTCCTGTGGTGTTTTCTCCAGGTGACAGACAGCAATCAGATACCAGACTTCATGCCAAAAAGAATGTCAGGCGTTAACACCACCATTAAAAACTTCAGTTGCAATAGTGGAGGTTCGCCTGATAATGCCATTTAATTGATTTGGCTGACCTTTGAATAAACCAGAAGGATCAGAGCATATGGCAATAAACTATCAAAAATTAACCAAGTCGTAGTCCTAATTACCACATGTTGAAGGTGACACCTTTTCAGTACCAGAGTAACTTAACTCAGTCTCTTGTATTTGGTATTTGGCTATAACTGATTTGTTGACTGTAATTCAATTCCCCATGGTAAGAGAAATCAAAACCAGATCACTTTTACATGGGAAGGGTGACAATATACTCTCATTGCCTTCCCTCAGAGCTACATTAAATCTCTTGCTCTCTGTCACTGTATAGTCTATAGGGACCTTGATCATTTTTACATTCCACAACACATCATGTTGGTTTGTTATATCGGTGACATAAATGGTAATTTAACATGATTAGTAGAAAGTGGCCGGCATTCTAGGCATCCTAAGCTGCCTATGTGTCAAAGGGCAAACCTCAGTAGAAGACTCACAACAAAAACTCCTAGGGTATTAGAGCAAGACCATTCCTTCTGCAGCAAAGAATTATGTAATTTTGGAAAAAAAAATTCCTGCCATGATACTAGATCCTTAGAACTGTATATTATCTAATCCATTGAGTCATAAGTTTGGGCAGGAAGAGTAGTGATTTGTTATGAATGCACCATTCAGAATTGGGCTGGAGAAGTTCCAGAAGACATAACTAAATTACAATAAACAGGTGACCAAACACCTAAACCATTTGTAAGGTATTAGGTTCTCTGTCACAACTTACAGCTATGGCATCTTGGGTTTCCCTATGACTAAATGGCAAAGGAAATAACTGAGGCCCAATTCACAGGTAAGTTGGTGCAATTTCTTCATGTTAGCTTTACTGGATAATTATTACACTTGAGGCTTACATAGGTCTGGCTCTAAAGGACATGAGAGTGCACTAGACCTTCAAAGATAACACTGGGAAGTTTATTTTCCATGGAGTTTTGGGCTCCTGGGCAGAGTGGTTTGGCTAGTTGGTCAGAACTCAGAAAAAAAAAGACGGTAAGTGGGTAAGAGACAATGAAATCTTAGGAAAATCCATGCACTGGGTCTATGGAAGTGGGCACAGCATGTGCACTTGTCTTTCTCATACTCATGACCACTAGGGACCATTTATCTCAGAAGAGGAACTCAATAACCAAGGAGGAAACTTGTCCTGTGGATGGCAACAAGCATCTTTCTTTGGCAACCCTGGTGCTAACAGAATGGGACCATAAACAGAGTGACCATTGTGGCAGGGATACAGCTACGCAGCCTCAGTAGCAGGGTCCTTTTTCTGTAAATTTTATCTGACTACTGGTGACGAGTCAGGAGCAGAAAACAAAATTAAGCCCTCATTATGAAGTCATTCTTCAAGGAAACCAGTCTACCACTTGGTGGTAGGTTGATTACATCAAACTGAACCCCAGTAGAAGGAGCAAAAATTCATCCTTTCATGAATTGACACCTTCTCTGGATATGAATTTGCATTCCCTGGTTCAAGGATCACCACTGACGTCATCACCCTAAGGATTATACAACATATGACATATATTTTCATGGTTTCTCACAGTTATCTCTTTTACCATACAGGAATGGGCACTTAAACACACAATCCACTTGTCCTACCATATATCCCCTCACCTAGGAACTGAATAATGGAATGGTCAGTTAGAGGCTTAAGGAAGACATACACTTAGGTACAGTCTGGTTGGGGTGCTGTCCTCTAGGATGTGGTGAATGCACTAAATCAATGGCTGATAAATGGTACTCTCTCCAGTAGCTAAAATGCATGGGTCCCAGAACTAATGAGTGAGAGTGGGGTTAGTTCATCTCACCATTCTTCCCAGTGACCCAGTGAAGTTGTGATCTTCATCTCCACAAATGGAGTTCTACAGGATTAGTGACCTTGGTTTGTGCAAAGGGATTGTTTCCCCCAGAAGACAGAGTGGAACTCTTAATACATTCCACTTTAACTTGAAACTATAGCTACTACTTGGTCATGTTGAATTGCCCATGCCATTGAAGCAACCAAGGTGAAGAATTACTATTCTCATAGAGGTGATTGAATCTAATTTCTATGAAGTTCTGGGATTTGTGGTATATAATGGGAATAGGAAGGAGTACATGCAGAATCACAACATACAAGAGGAGTGCATATTTGTGTTTCTCTGCCAAGAGATAATGTGTATGGACAATTATAGTAAATACGGTCCAAAGAAGGAAGGTAACGAAGGGCACAGATCTCTCACATATGAAAATCAAGGTGATTCCAGCAGACAAGAAAACTAGGCCAGCCAGAGTGTTGGCTTAGCATGAGGAAAATAAACAGAATGAGTAGTAAAGAAGGAGATGATAAATATCAGTTATGACCTTGGCACTGCCTGCAATAGTGAGAGTGTAATTCATTCCAATAACCCCTGGAATTAAGCCTTTTCAGAGATTACAACTTATCACTACCCTGAAGGGGACTCAGTGACAGGTTTTACCTAATAGGGCATATGGGTGGATCTGAGTGGTGCAAGGGATAGGCTGTACTGGCCATTTCATACCCTCTTAGTTCATGTCTTATCCCAACCACTGCTTTGCTGGCGAGTTCCATTAAATGCTTCACCATCTTCACCTTGGTTCAGACTTATAACATCTCATTGTGGGCTGAGACCATGGAACTCTTCCTGCTATGGGACTACTTGGCACAACTGTGTGGGATACCTGTGGCACCTTACTTGGCCCTTATGCATGCACAACCAGAGATTACTTTAGGTTACACCTTAGGTAATGGGGATAGGGATCAAGGAATGAATTTCCTCCCCTATTGCCCCAGGCCATTAGTTCTCAAACATGTTTCACAAGGCTCCTTAGAAGTTCCTATGAGACTGAAGGATGGCAGCTCACAAAAGCACATTTTTCAAATTGGTTTTTCCCTGTTCAAAACTACTGCCCTCATGCTTGTCCTCTAAGATTATATTCCCAAATAAAATGAATGACCTTTGGGGCCACCTGGGTGGCTCAGTCGGTTGGGTGTCCGACTTCAGCTCAAGTCACCATCTCATGGTTCCTGAGTTAGAGCCCCACGTCGGGCTCTTTGCTCACAGCTGAGAGCCTGGAGCCTGCTTCAGATTCTGTGTCTCCATCTCTCTGCCCCTTCCCTGCTGGCGCTGTCTCTCTCTCTCTCTCTAACTCTCTCTCAAAAATAAATAAACATTAAAAAAAATTTTTTTAATGACCTTTACACAAGCTTTGGTCTATGGTTTAGCTTTTGGGGAAAACCTAGATTAAAACAGAACTTGAAAAACATTTTGAAGGAAACTTTTATTTCAAGTGAAAGGACTGCTAGGTCTTGTCAATGTCTCGAGCCTGAATAACCAGCTGCGAGTGTCAAGGGAAAACAGGGAACCCTGGGAGGAGAGCTACTTTTGGGGATGGGGAGACGATAAATTTAATCTTAGACTGTGGAATTCAATATGGAATTCACCCATAAAGAGTCTGGCATTGAAATATGAGTCTAGGGGCGCCTGAGTGGCTCAGTCGGTTAAGCCTCCGTCTTCAGCTCAGGTCACAATCTCACGGTCAGTGAGTTCGAGCCCCTCGTCAGGCTCTGGGCTGATGGCTCAGAGCCTGGAGCCTGCTTCCAATTCTGTGTCTCCCTCTCTCTCTGCCCCTCCCCCGTTCGTGCTCTGTCTCTCTCTATCTCAAAAATAAATAAACGTTAAAAAAAATTAAAAAAAAAAAGAAATATGAGTCTAAGGTGAATAGATGGAATTGGATGGTAGATAAAGCTGTGAGAAAGGACAAGTATCCTAATAAAATAGATACGGGAAATTTACTCAATGTTGACAGCAATATTTGAGGGAACATGGTATCTTCACTACTAAAACGGAGCTCCTTGAATGTGAAAGTTGAGAAAAAGTTGTCCCACATGTCATTTTTTGCTTTCACATTCCCTGTACCTTTTACTCTGAGAATTCTTCTTACCTGGCTATTTAAAGATTCCCTGGAGGGAAGGAAAAAAAAAGACACTGTCAAAATAGAGCTTTCTTTAAGAAGACAGAAAAAAAAATAGGCTTTTTTTTTTCTTTGATCAGTCAGTGAGAGCAAGGAATGAGGTCAGTAAGAGTAGATGTTTTTCTAGGATAGAGAAAAGAGCGAGCACCTCATTTGGATTTCATTTTTTATAACATGTTGTTTTTGAGCATGAAAACCTCCCAGCCAGCCACGGCAACAATTTCAGAGAATACAATTATGTAAGGAGTTTTAGTATTAATATTTTACGGATGTGCTCACTGATCAAGATTTTTTTTTTTACTCCTCTGAAACTAATCAGACAGAACGTTTTAGAGAAACACGCTGATATTGTCACTAAATTTACATTAAAATTGGACATGTTATCTACCCTACTTAAAAAAGCACACGGTGTTATCTATTAATCACTGCTTAATGTTGAATACTAATACATGAACTTTTTCTAATTAAAGGGCTATTCAGCTCCGACACCAGTACCTTATCATTTTAGGTGTTTTATTATGCTCTTGGCATTTGTTAATGGCAGGACTTGCTCGCTATTACCAAAAGCCTTTCAAATCTTATAATTTTTGAACAGTTTTAAAAATGGGAAGAAAGAGTTCAATGTGTTTTTAATTAAAAACTAGATTTTTATTATAAAACTGGGATGTGGGCAGGTAGATATCTCTTCTATATTATCTAAAGGAAGTGTAAAAAATTTATATGTAATATTTATTCCTGTAGTGTTTATATATTTTTTTCTTGAATTTGTTTTAAAATATAAAACTTTCTTGGGTAATCCACATATTATATTCTCACATTATGGAAATTAATCACACTTCCACTAAGAAAACAAACATACACATTGTTTTTTTTATATTTAAAAAATAATTTGTGCTAGGGCACCTGGGTGGCTCAGTCAGTTAAGTGTCTGACTTCAGCTCAGGTCATGATCTCACAATTGGTGGGTTCCAGGCCCGCATCGGGCTCTGTGCTGACAGCTCAGAGCCTAGAGCCTGCTTTGGATTCCGCGTCGCTCTCTCTCTCTCTGTTCCTCCCCGTTCACTCTCTCTCTCTCTCTCAAAAATTAATAAAATATTAAAAAAACATTTAAAAAAATCATTTGTGCTGGGGGCACCTAGGTGGCTCAGTTGGTTAAGACTCCAACACAATGAAGAAGCCAGAAGCAGGCCTGGGCTTATATAGAGTCTTAGTATTAGACAAAATTAAATCAGTGAAGAAAGAATAGTCTCTGCAATTAAAAAAAAATTGGTTAAATTAATGATTCTACATCTATACTTTCAGATAGTATGTGGTCATTTAAAAAATAGAATATTTTGGGGGTGCCTGGGTGGCTCAGTCTGTTGAGCATCCAACTTCAGCTCAGGTCATGATCTCATAGTCTGTGGGCTTGAGCCCCGCGTGGAGTTCTGTGCTGACAGCTCAGAGCCTGGAGCCTGCTTCGTATTGTGTGTCCCTCTCTCTGTGCTGTCTCTCTGTCTCTGTCCCTCTCTCAAAAATAAATAAACATTAAAAAAAATGAAAACACAATTTGTGCTTGAAAGGAAAAAAATCTCCTTTAGTGTTCCCTGAGGCTTTGTGCATTGGCCTAGCTGGAGGTTAGTTTCTAATGAGCACTGTTCACAGTGAAGTGGATCTCCTTTGGCTTTCCTTACGGAGTGCATGATGCACATAAATCAAACTGTGAGATCAGGGGACTAATCAGTCCTCTAGATGTACAACTATAGTCTCTGGAAGAACCAGAAGAAGCTTTTCAACTGGCATAATAGCAGCACAGAAACTGTTCTCCTATGACTGTGTTATCACTGTTTAAGATTTTTTGGGTTAGACAGTAAAATATTAGCGGTCTAGCATTACTTCTCTTAACTACCTTGCATTATTGGCCTTTCATTCCTTTGCTGGTTCATTCATTCAGCAGAAAGACACCGCACCAGGTTATGTGGCAGACACCGATATACTCAGATAGCATGACACCCGCCAAAAGTGAATTTGTAGTCTAAGGGGATAGGCAGGCAGAGATAGGAATAAAGTACTAAGAAAGCATAAAGCAAAAACATCAAACTCTGCTGAAGATGTCAGGGAGGGCTTCACTGAGGAGTTGACAGTTGAAGAGGACCAGGCTTCACCAGGTGGGTGAGAACAGCTTATAGGTAAAGGCACAGCATGACGAAAGACATGGGGCTCTACAGCAAGTAATTTCTACAGAAATTAAGAGTTCTGTGGGTTACGGACAGTCCCCTCACCCTACTTCTTGTTAATAACACGTTAAGGACTTTGGGCTTTTTTTTTTTCCTGGGGTAGTAATATTTTTTACTGGAGTAGGCTAAAGATCCAACTTATTTTTGGAGGTGATAACTGATAGCCATGTGCTAGATGCTTAGGTTACTGGGGTGTAAGATTGAAATGGGGGCTGGAAGCAGGTTTCGGAAGAATCTGCACACTAAATAAGAGATCTAGAATGTACCATGTAAGCAATGAAGGCCTTTGACAGTGTTTGAGATGGCATGATGAAAGCAGGGTTTTTCTTGATATCTGTGTATACGTGGAATAATTTTCCTCTAGATTGTTCATGTTCTTTTAGTTCTGAGATAGATCTGGCTTACAAGCGTTTTCATGGGCTGGGTGCCTGGATGGCTCAGGAAGTTAATTACCTGATTTCAGCTCAGGTCATGATCTCATGGTTCGTGAGTTCGAGCCCCCACCTTTGGGCTCTGTGCCGACAGCTCAGATCCTGGAGCCTGCTTTAGATTCTGTGTCTCCCTCTCTTTCTGCCCTTCCCCCACTTGTGCGCGCGCACTCTCTCTCTCTCTCTCTCTCTCAAAAATAAGTAAACAACAACAACAAAAAAGAGTTTTCAGAGGCTATGTAATTTGAAAGGTATTGGGGAAGGAAGTTTTAGAGGTGTGCTTCCTTCCTTTCTTATTTTAAGGTTACATAGGCTGCCTCTTCAAATGTATGATATGGAGGAGGACATCCATGCCGCCATTTGAGGTGGGTTGTGGTTAGTTTAGTTCTACTATTGCTACTTCTCATTTGGAAGCGAAGGTTTCTCAGACTATAAAAATTATTCATATTACTACTGTTAGAGAAATGAAAGAGCCTATAGAGGAAATTGTGTTTCAAGTTGTATTGCATTTGGATAGTCAAAGTAATGTCCAGGTATTCAGGATAATCCGAGAAAGTGCTGAGGAAAGAATGTCGTGTTAACACCTACAAATATAATTGTGAAATGGATTTTTGCCCAGGTGTTACTGAGAGTATTTCCTGAAAGTAGGGGGAATCAATGAGTGAGCCCTCCCATAATAGCGAATACTGCTCCTGTTGATAATACATAGTGGAAGTGAGCTACTACATAGCATGTGTCACGAAGAACGATATGTAACGAGGAGCTTGCTAGTACAATGCCTGTTAAGCCCCCTACAGTAAATAGGAAAATAAAGCCTAGGGCTCATAGCGTAGCAGGGAATCATTTAATGTGGCCTCCATGAAGGGTGGCAAGTCAGATATACTTTTACCCCTGTGGAGACAGCAATGATTCTGGTGGCTGATGTGAAGTATGCTCGTGTGTCAACGTCTATTCCCATGGTGAACATGTGGTGAGTGCATACAGTGAAACCTAGGAAGCCAATAGATATTAATGCTCAGACTATTCCTATATAACCAAAGGGCTCTTTTTTGCCTGAGTAATAGGTGACGATGTGTGAAATTATTCTGAAACCTGGCAAGATTAGGATGCAGACTTCGGGTGCCCAAAAAATCAGAACAAGTGCTGACATGGGATAGGACCCCTCCAGCGGGATCAAAGAAGGTGGTGTTTAAGTTTCGGTCTGTTAGTAGTACGGTAATGCCGGCCACTAATACTGGTAGTGGTAGGAGTAGCAAGACGGCAGTAATTAGGTCGGATCAGAAAAATAAAGGTGTCTGATATTGAGATACAGCAGGGGGTTTTGTATTGATAATTGTAGTAATGAAATTAATAGCACCTAAGATTGAAGAAACACCTGCAAGGTGGAAGGAAAAGAGGGTTAGATCTACAGATGCTTCAGCGTGGGCTAGGCTACCAGCTAGAGGGGGATATACAGTTCATCCAGTGCCTGCACCCGCTTCTACTACCAATGATGCCAGTAGTAGTAGGAAGGATGGGAGAAGAATAATCTAAAGGATTATTTCAAGCCAGTCTCCAATCTTCATCTTAAATGAATCTAATATCAGGTGTTACTAACACTTGGCAGCCAAATAAATGGCAAGGAAATCATAGCTATTTCTCTAAGCAGATTTTGGAGGAATAAAAGATCTAGAAATTTGCCTGTTACGGAGGAAGATGGGAACATAAAGGTGAGTGTCTGACAAAGCCAATTAAGTACTATGCATCACTATCATGAGGAGAGCTAATCTTTGTAACCCCGTGTGGGAGTTACAATCCTGAAGAAATGTTACTATCATACAGGCTACCGGATGTGAGATAGAACTCGGAGAATCCTTAGAGAAAAATATATTTTTGCCCTTATGCAGAAAGGCTACTGTAAAATATAATGCATCCTCAATCCAATATGTATATATAGGCTTAAGCATATAAAATTGCCTCTATGTGACTCTTTGACGCTCCAAATGGCAATTTCATATGGTTCAAAATAATAAACATGCACACATACACACATAAGATTATATTTATCAACTTATACGTGCATATCAGGTTTATGACCAGATATCTATCTATCTAATCTTTATATAGACAGACAGAGACAGACAGGCAATAGAGGCGGAAAAAGAGAGATAGAAAAGCACTAAAAAATTGGCTTGAGTGTTTACTGTGAAAATATTTTACAAATCAGATGTGTTTTATAATAATAAATTCAGATATAATAATTATTAGATATCTTTTAAATCCTAACAAAATGATTTTTTTTAAAGTAGGCTTCATGCCCAGCACAGAGCCCAAGACAGGGCTTAAACTCACGACCCTGAGATCACGCCCTGAGCTGAGATCAAGAGTCAGTTGTTTAACCAGCTGAGCTACCCAGGTCCTCCCCTGTCCCCAGAAAATGATTCTTGTATTTGGGCGCCCAGGTGGTTCAATTGGTTAAGCGCCCAACTTTGGCTCAAGTCATGATCTCGCAGTCCATGAGTTTGAGTCCTGCACAGGCTCTGTGCTGACAGCTCAGAGCCTGGAGCCTGCTTTGGATTCTGTGTTTCCCTCTCTCTCCACCCCTCCTCTGCTCATGCTCTGCCTGTCTGTCTCTCTCTCTCAAAAATAAACATTAAAAAAATTAGAAAAAATCATTCTTATATTTTAAGAATAGTAGAGCAAAATTATGTTTTTATAATGACAAATATTCTTTCAAAATTGACTCCTTATGTGAATTTAATTAGACATATATTGAACTGTCTCCCTGTGGCCTTTCATGTTTCCATGTATCTGTGTTCTTTGTGCTACATTCTTTGTAATTTTTTTAATCTTTATTTATTTTTGAGAGAGAGAGAGAGAGAGACAGAGCATGAGCAGGGGAGGAACAGAGAGAGGAGACACAGAATCCGAAGCAGGCTCCAGGCTCTGAGCTGTCAGCACAGAGCCTGACGTGGGGCTCGAACCCACAAACTGTGAGATCATGACCTGAGCCAAAGTCAGACGCTCAACCGACTGAGCCACCCAGGCGCCCCACATTCTTTGTAATTTGTTCAGATCTATTCTATAATCTTTTATGTCAATTGAATGTATTCTGCTAGTTAAGTCCTCTGTTTAATTTTTAATATTATTCATTAAATTTTCTCATATGTAGAAATTATTTTAGTTCTTTTTCAAAAATGAGCGACCACTTTTAATAATCTCTTGCTCTTTATTTTTTTTTATTCCTGCTTTAATTTATTTAAACATTTCATCTATTCTTACTGTAAATTCTGAGAAGGCAGCTGCCTATAAGCTGGGAAGAGAGTGCTCACCAGGAACCAGGAATTGGCAAGAAGATTAACCTATGGCTTTCCAGCCTCCAGAACTGTGACAAACTAAACTTTTGTTGTTTAAACCCCCCAGTCTATGGTATTTTATTTCGTCAGTATGAGGTGACTACTACAGTGAGCTGATTAACAAGAATTGCAATACATACAAAGGTTTATAGTGAAAGGCAAAAGTTGTGCTTAGTTGAAATGTCCTAAAAAATTTTTTTTTAATTTTTACGGTCCTTTTGACATGGTTGTAATCAAGCCTTTGCACACTTTTCCCCAAGAACAGAACAACAACATAATCGCTCCAATCTGTCACTTAAACATGAACTTAAACGTGCTGCATTTCTATCCACAGGCTTTGGTTTGAAGGATGGCAAATCAACACCTTCTATGTCTCATCTCATTCCCTGTCAGCATCACCTGCCTCTGAGGCCCCTGCTGCTGCGGCCACCAGCACTGCACGGGCTCTGATGGGCTTCAGGTTGGCCTGTTTTCTCTCTACAGTCTGTGCTGTGCAATTCTTGCCTCCTGCCCTTGAGCTCCCCGGTTGGCGCTGGGGAATAGGATAGAAGGGTGTTCTCGCAGCCCCGGCGCTTTTGCTTGGACGTGTGGGGGACTTACATCTTTGAGTTTTGGGAGATAAATTCTTCTGTTCCTCTTCCCAAACCAGTTGTCCTGAGAGATTCAGTGATTTATCCAGTCTCCTGAAATATCGTCAAAAATCTGTGCCGTTCGCTTGGTACCAAGCGGTGACAGCCTTTGACAGCCTTTGTAATCACACATACGTTGTTCTCACTTCTACTCTACCTCCCTTTTTCTTTCCTCCTTCTTTCCTGAGACTGCGCTCTCTAATAAAATAATTGCACATAGGCTTTTGTCACAAGCTCTGTTTGAAAATCTGTTTGCTTGAAAATCTCTGTTTGCTCAGAAAGATGGTTGTAGAAATGATAAGACATATTTTTAGATGTTTCTAATTTGTTTTTCTCAGCTTATCTTCCACAAAGAGCTATTATTAGCTATTTTAGAGATGAGGGAATTTATTTGTTTATTTTCATGTTTTTATTTATTTTTGAGAGAGAGAGAGAGGCAGAGCACGAGCTGGGCAGGGGCAGAGAGAGAGGGAGACACAGAATCCGCAGGCTCCAGGCTCTGAGCTGTCAGCACAGAATCCGACGTGGGGCTCCAACTCGTGAACCATGAGATCATGACCTGAGCTGAAGTTGGATGCTTAACGACTGAGCCACCCAGGCGCCCCTAGATGAGGGAATTTTAAATTCACCATTTAAAAAGAATCTAAAGTAAGAAAGCCATGAAACTTTCATTAATTGCAGACAAATATTTTTCCAACTTAGAGTTTGAAGCTTAAATGTAAACACTATCTGAGAGATCTTTTCCATTTAGGGAAAGGAAAGGTAGAAGGGAGTTAAACATATTAAGTATATTTTGCCATTAACAAAGGCAAGTATGTCTCTTGTCACATGTTCCGTGGGAATTCAGACAAAGAGGAAATATGTTCTAAACAACACAGGGAAAAAATGTTACAATAAATATGACCTTTTTCTTTTCTTTTTAAGTTTATTTATTTATTTTGAGACACAGTGTGCAAGATGAGGGTGGGGGGGAGGAGCAGAAAGAGAGAGAGAGAGAGAGAGAGAGAGAGAGAGAGAGAGAATCTTAAGCAGGCTCCGTGCCATCAGCACAGAGCCTGACGCAGGGCTTGATGCCGCTAACTGTGAGATCATGATCTTAGATGAAATCAAGAGTCAGATGCTTAACGAACTCAGCCACCCAGGTGCCCCAATGTGACCATTTTCCATCATGAAGTAGCAGCAAGGTGTCATGAGAGGCTTTTGTTGCCTTCTCACCTTCTTGGTTATTTGTAAAGTAACAATTGAGGTTTGGAACTGTCAAGGGAGTAATGGTGAGAACAAACTAATACACAACCTTAGAAAGGTCATTTGACCACCGCTGGCTGAAAATATACAACATGATGAACATTAATGACTTTATACTATTGTGTTAGGGATATAGAAAACAGCCACCAAAGACAGGTTTCTGGTAGGGATGCTACTTAAATTGATCTGAGTATGACATTCAGAGAACAGGGCATTGAAAGAAAACCTTTATTAAGTTTGAACATCAATGCTAAAATGCAAGATTTTTTCTTAAGTATCCCATCTTTCCCATAATGCAAATGAAATCGCAAAAATAATATTCCATTGTATGCATATACCAAATTATGTTTCTGCATTTGTCGTGATAAAAATTTTGGTTGGTTCCACTTTTTTACCATTTTGAGTAATATGCCATGAACATTCTATATAAGTTTTTGGTGGACATGTATTTAGATTTCTCTTGGACATATATTTATGAATGAAATTTAACATGGTAAGATACTGTCAAATTATTTTCCAAAATTGCCATATTATTTTACATTCCCACCAGCAATGTATGAGGGTTCCAGATTCGCCACATTATTGCCAACACTTGTTATTATCAGTCTGTTTTTTAATTTTTATCTTTTATTGTCTGTCTGTCTCTTTTTAATTTTTATTTTTTATTGTCTGTTTTTTGATCATAGCCATCCTAGTGGGTGTGAATTGTTATCTCATTGTGGCTTTGACTGGTATTTCCTTAATGACAAATGCATTTGAGCATCTATTTATGGACTTTTTTTTTTTTTTTAAATTTTTTTTCAACGTTTATTTATTTTTGGGACAGAGAGAGACAGAGCATGAACAGGGGAGGGGCAGAGAGAGAGGGAGACACAGAATCGGAAACAGGCTCCAGGCTCTGGGCCATCAGCCCAGAGCCCGACGCGGGGCTCGAACTCACGGACCGCGAGATCGTGACCTGGCTGAAGTCGGACGCTTAACCGACTGCGCCACCCAGGCGCCCCTATTTATGGACTTTTTAATAACTTCTTTATTTTCTTCAGAGAAATGTTTATTCAAATCCTTTGTCCATTTTTAATTGGGTTACTTAACTTTTTATCACTGAGTTGTTATGTACTCTTTACATATTTGGGATACAAGTCCTTTCTCAGATATATGACTTGCAAATATTTTCTCCCTTTCTGTAGTCTCTTTTGTGATGTCTTTGTCTGCTTTGGGTATCATGGTAACACAGGCCTCACACTGAGTTAGGAAGTGTTCCCTCCTCTTCAATTTTTTTGAACGTGCGTAGAATTGATACTATTTCTTCTTTAAATGTTTGGTAAAATTAATCATGAAGTCATGTGAGCTTGGGACTTTTTAATTACTGGAAATTCCTAAATTACAAATTCAATCTCTTTACTTACTATAGGTCTGTTCCAATTTTGTATTTCTTTTTGAATCACTTTTGGTATTTTGTGTTTTCGTTGGAATTTGTCAGTTTCATCTATGTTTTCTAATTTGTTAGCATGTAATGGTTCATAGTATTCTCCTATAATCCTTTTTCTCCTTACTGCTGTTAAGTTCAACGGTAGTGTCCCCTTTATTATTCCTGATTTCAGTAATCTGAGGATCCTGTCTTGATTTCTTGGTCAGTCTAGCTAAGTTTTGTTCATTTTGTTGATCTTTTCAAAGAACCAAGCTCGGTTTTAGGTTTTCTCTGTTGCTTTTCTAATTTCTATTACATTTATTTATGCTCTGACTTTTTTTAGGTTTATTTATTTATTTTGAGAGAGAGAGAGAGAGGGCGCTCATGAGCAGGGGAGGGGCAGAGAGAGAGGGAGAGAGAGAGAATCCAAAGCAGGCTCTGAGCTGTCAACAAGGAGCCCGACGTGGGGCTCAATCTCATGAACAGTGAAATCATGACCTCAGCTGAAATCAAGAGTGGAATGCTTAACCAACTGAGCCACCCAGGCACCCCTATGCTCTAACTTTTAAGTTTATTTTCTTCTTTTTGCTTGCTTTACATTTAGTTTGCTCTTTTTTCACCCAGTTTTTTAAGGTAGAAGATGAGGCCACTGATTAAAAAATCTTTTTTCTTTTTCAATATAGACAGATGTTCACAGCCATAAATTTCCCTCTAAGCACTGTTTTAGCTGCATTCCATAAGTTTTAGGATGTTGCGTTTTACTTTTCATTCATTTCAAAGAATTTTAAAGCTTTACTTGCTATTTATTCATTGACCCATTGGTTATTTCGAAGTGTGCTGTTTAATTTCCACATTTTTGTCAATTTCTCAAATTTCCCTCTATTACTGATTTCAAATTTAATTCTATTGTGCTTAAAGAGCATACTTTGTGTGATTTCATTATCCTAAGCATACTGAGGCTCGTTTAATAACCTAATATATTGTCTCTCTTGTAGAATATTGTATGTGCAATGAAGAAAAATGTGTATTCTGCTGCTGTTGGATGGAGTGTTCTATAGGTGTTTTTTGGGTCTAACTCGTTCAGAGTATTGTTCAAGTCTTCTGCTTCCTAATTAATATTCTACTTAGGTGTCCTATCCATTTTTTTTTTATATTTTTTTTTCAACGTTTATTTATTTTTGGGACAGAGAGAGACGGAGCATGAACGGGGGAGGGGCAAAGAGAAAGGGAGACACAGAATCGGAAACAGGCTCCAGGCTCCGAGCCATCAGCCCAGAGCCTGACGCGGGGCTCGAACTCACGGACCGTGAGATCTGACCTGGCTGAAGTCAGACGCTTAACCGACTGCGCCACCCAGGCGCCCCTGTCCTATCCATTTTTGAAGGTGAGAGATTAAATTCTCCAACTATGATTTTGAATTGTCTGTTTCTCCTTTCAGTTTTCGCTTACTGTTTATATGGGGTTTTTTTGCCCCTCATCTTTTTAGCTTTCAAACTATTTTTGTTAATGTTTATTTAGTTTTGAGAGATAGAGACAGAGTGCAAGTGGGGCAGAGAGAGAGGGAGACAGAATCGGAGCTGTCAGCACAGAGCCTGAAGTGGGGCTCAAACTCACAAGTTGTGAGATCATGACCTGAGCCGAAGTCGGATGCTTAACCGACTGAGCCACCCAGGCATCTCTCTTCCAGCGTTTTGAATGTTCATCTCATTGTCTTTTGCCTCCCTGGTTTCTAATGAGAAGTCAGCTGTTAGCTTTATTAAGAATCTCTTATACACGGTGAACCATTTTTCTCTTGCTGATTTTAAGATTCTTTCTTTGTCTTTTGACAGACTGAATAAATGTGGATCTCCTGGACTTTCCCTTACTTAAAATTTAAGATTCTTAGATGTATAGGTTGATGCTTTTCATCACATTTGGGAAGTTTGTGTCTATGATTTATGCCAATATTGTTTCTGCCCCTCCCTCTCTCTCCTCTGCTCTGGGATTCCCATTTTGCCTATGTTGGTATGCTTGATGGTGTCCCACAGCTCCTTGAGATCTTGTTCATTTGTCTTCAGACATTTTTCTTTCTGTTCCTTAAACTGGGTAATCTCAATCGAGCTACCTTTAAATTTTCCAATTCTTTCTTCTGCAAGCTCGAATCTGTTGTAAACCCCTCTGGTAAATTTTTCATTTCAGTCATTGTACCTTCAATTCTAGAATTTCTATTTGGTTCTTAAAAACATTTTTTAAATTCCTTTATTGATATTCTTTATTTGGTGAAGCATCAATGTCATACTTTCCTTTAATTCTTCAGACATGATTTTCTTCAGTTTTGAATATATTAATAATAGCTAATTTAAAATTTTTGTCTAGTACCTCTAAAATCTGGGTCCCATTAGGGTCAGTTTCTATTTATAACTTTTTTCCTGTGTTTGAACCATAATTTTGCTCTTGGAAAGTGTATATTTGAGAACATATAACGTGGCAAAACTGGAATTCAGGTCCCTTCCCCATGATGTGTTGTTGTTAGTTTTTATTGTTATTGCTGTTGGATTTATTTCTTTATTGGGGTGGGGGTTGTTTAGTGACTTTCCGGGACTAATTCTGAAAAGTCTGTATTCCCTGTGGTGGTCAGCCACTGAAGTCTATTATTAACTAAGTGGTCAAGAAATGATTGGTCAGATACTTTCCTAAATGCCTTGAGCCAGTAGGTCTTCTATCCTTTCTCAAGGAACTTTATTTGTGTTCTGGAACTCCAGTAATGCTCAGGCAATGTATAATTCTGCCTCTGCCTTTACTTCCTGCTTGTACAGGGCCTCAAGACCAACCAGAGATGAGAGATTGGGGCACTTTTGGGTTTTTCCTCACATGCGCACAGCCCTGCTAATATATGTGGACTTCCAAATCCCTGGTAATATATCAGATCTTTTCAAAGACCCCAATGAACATCTCCTTTTATTTTTCTGTCCAGGCTCTTGTTTGCCCCAACTGATGCTGTAAGTGTCTGTGATACCAAATAATCTTTGTTGGTTGTTTTCCACATACACCCTGGAGGTAGGGCTTTTGAGCTCTGATCACGTCAAATAATGACAATGCCTTTTGAATAAAGATTTTCCAAGCAGCTTTGAGACAGATCAAATAGTGATAATGCTCTGGGGATGGAACCACTTGAGGAATTCTGAATTTGGCCAGCCTGCCCTCATGCTTCATGGCTCTGAGGCTATTGTTTTACAAGGCCACTGTAGAACTCGGGAGAAGGGCATGGGGTAGGTCAAGTTTAAGAGCCATAAATCTTGTTCTTACTGAGGTTCAGCAATTTCTTTTTTTGGAATAAACACTCCTCAAGATTGTCACAAGTCTTTGGTTAATTTTTAGAATTCTGAAAGAGTTGATTTGTATGATGTTTTTCTCCGATGTTTTCATTGCTTTTATGAAGGAGTGGACTGACTCTAATATCCCAGACATTCCAAGTCCCTTCATTAGCTCTTATTTTTACCTATTCCCTTCCCAATATTTTAATGACCCAGTTTCTATTTGGGAAAAGAAAGTCTTCCCAATGGATATTAGTCTTGTCTTGGAATTGTTCTGTGCCATTCCAAAAGCAGGAAATAAATATACAATCTTTTAAAATATTTTCCAGACATTATTAACAAATGTCTGTATCAATCAACATGTTCTCTAGCTTATTTGGTATCCTCATTCTCTTCCTTCAACCAATTGTTCTTTGCATTTTTGTAGTGATTGAGTCTTTGAAAAAGAATGATGAACAGTATTGATTCTCACTTTCTATAAAATATATACACATGTGAGTACAAAAATATACACTGTTCCCAATATAATCATTGGCCTGAATCCTTAAGATCTTTCTGGAACACAGATAAAAAAATTCTTCTCCTAGAATTTCATACTACATTTGTTTATAATTATTGTTTCTATATTTTTTAACATCTTTGTATCTGAGAGAATTTATCCTTAGTAGTAAACAAGAAGGATGAAATTTACTGAGTGCTAATTAAATGTCAGTTACTATGATACATAAAATGATTTGTGCATAATAAGTGTTTAATAATTACACTTTGAATAAATACTACTTCACCTATTTTTATTTTAACCTCTTTAACTGTGTACCCTTAATTTTTGACAGATACACATTGCCCTCAACAAGGAACTAGAAGAATTTGAAAATATGTTACACTCATAAAATAGTAGAGTGGGTGGGAAAAAAAAGATGGAAAAGTACTGCTGAAATTAAGAATAGGTTCAAAATAGACTCTGGGAAACTTTAGATATCTCTCAACTTCTACCACTCCTACTCTCTGCCTCTCCAAAACATCCTTTTGTATGAAATGATATAAAACAACTGGTAAAGATTTGCTCTTGTGGGCCCCCCACTGTGATGCCAATCTCAGCACCCAAATTACATTCTTCTTCTGTCCTATTGTGTATTTGTCACAAGACAATTTGTCATCACCATGCTAGTATTCACAGTCCAAGGCAGCAAAGCCCATGCTCAACGTCATGCTCCATAATTATGTTTGTTTCTATGAAGCCCCTCTGTGCCCACTTAGCATTTTAGATATGGATCCGAATGTGGTAGCAGTTTCTCATAGGTACTGTGATTGCTTCTGTTTTGATTTTGTCCGTGTGTTTTAACTAGATTTCATGTAAAACATCTGGAGACACTAATTACTGCCTGTCCTATAAACTTACACTCCTACTTGCCCTGGTGACAGTCATGTCATTAACTGACTCAAAACCAACTCTAATTAATCAACTGACAAATAAAGATGGTCCACCTGCCTGTACCAGTCTTAGTCTGAACCCAGCACAAAATAATATCCTTTGCAGCACTGCCTGTGAAAATCCTGGGCACTGATAAGACAGTCTACTTATTTCTTAGGCTAAATTACCAAGGAACAGTGAGTACAGTAAAACCTTGGATTGCAAGTAACTTGTTCTGAGAGTGTTGCACAAGATGAACAAGCATTTCTAATAAATTTTAACTTGATAAGCAAGCAACATCTTGCACTACGAGTAGTATGTGATGCTGAACATCACATGATCACAACTGAGACCATGGTTCTTGAAATTCACTCTCATATACAAGTGCTTTGGATGACAAGCATGTTTCCGGAACGAATTATGCTGGCAAACCAAAGTTTTACTGTAGTTTTATATTTGAAAATCTATATCTAGGTTATCTTCAGGGGTAGATTCAATTCACAAGCCACTCGGGAAAGTCCTGAGTACGTGTCTTGTGCCCATCCCCCACACCGAACAGCTTATTAAGGAAGCTGAGTCCTCGCACGGTATTTCACTTTCAAGCAGTTAGCGTTACTGTTTGGCTGCATTCCAATCTGTGTAATTATCCTATCCTCCCTGTTAAAGAAAAATAAAATCCCACCAAATCATAGTGGTTTTAATTAGGGAAGTTATTCATTACTTCCTCCTTTAAAACAGACAAGGAGCTATCAAATTGTGTTTCACTGCTATATAGCAGTTGTGGTCAAACCAGAGGGGTTGGGTTTAACGATAGTAAGGAGTTTCCTAATTAGTTCCATAATGGACGTTAGAGACCGTCCCATAAAAAGCATTATGGAAGCAGAATGGGGTATTTCTGTACAAATGGGTCCTGCTATACAGAGAGAGAAAAAAGTGAAGTTCTATCTACCTTGTTCTGCTTCGGCCCCAAGATTCATGTTAATCAGAAATCTCAATTTTTGTTATCTTATTTTTTAAAAACATTTATTTATTTATTTTGAAAGAGAGAGAGAGAGAGAGAGAGAGAGAGAGTGAGAGCACACAAGCAGGGGAGGGGCAGAGAGAGAATCCTAAGCAGGCTCCACACTTAGCACGGAGCCTGATGGGGTTCCATCTCATGACCTCTCACGATCATGAGATCATGACCTGAGCTGAAGGCAAGTCAGATGCTCAACTGGCTGAGCCACCCAGGAGCCCTGGATATCTCACATTTTAAATTGCATCCCAGCATGCTAAGAAGGCAGAAACCATTCTCAGCACACGTGATTGAGTGGTTCATTAGGAATATATATCAACATTAATATATCATAAGTATTTGACACACAGAATTTTTAAGGAATGTTTAGCGAACAGAATGTATTTTAAAGGAGCTCATAATTTAAAGAATTTTGCAAAGTGGACATCCCTTAAAAGACTATTTAAATTTATTATAAATTAATAAATGTATTATAATTTACTCACAATTAAATTATTAATTACCAATATTAATTAATAATATAGTCTGTTAATATTAACTGACAATATTTGTTATTAGTTATTAAACTAAGAGCTAATTTGTTATTAATTATTAAATAAATTACTGTATATGTTTATCATATATTAATTATTATAAAACCACAAACACAAACGTATAATATATGGCAGGCTTAGTGAATGCCTGAGGATTATTATTCTCCTATAATCAGGTGTTTAAAACATGTAAGCTCGAGGTTTTTCTATTTATTTTACATTAAGAAATTACTTGCTGGTTGTAAAGCGTTAAAACTTTTACAAGATATCATTTCTTTCTAATTATAAATACAATACTTATTGCATAAAACTTCAAAAATCATTATATCACCAACTTGAAAAAGCTAATATGAGCAGTTTGGTGAAGATCTATCCATATTATAATCTGCATCACAATCAACATCTCATTTATTTTTTATTTCACAACACATCATCAACATTTTACAGGCTGGATGGTATCTTATGCAGCATTATTGTCTTTGCTTGCCAAGTATGAATATGTCACAATTTACAATCTCTGGTTGTTGGAAATGTAGGCTTCTTCAGTTTTTTAATATTCCAAGTAGTGCTTCAACGACCATTTTTCATACGTATCATTGCACTTATCTTTGACAAAGGCTTTGTGTCATCTTTGATTAATTCCATACATATAGACTCCTAAATGGAATTACTGGATGCAATGTATGCCTGTTTTTGTGTGTTTTGGTTTTTAATGCCACTTGCTCTTAAGAAGTTTATAGAAATCTTGCCTGCGTTACTGCCAACAAAGAGAATTATGATTTATTTTTATCTTTTTGTGACCCTGAAAGGCAAAACAGTGGATTTTTTCACATGTGCCCCCCCAAAAAAATTTTTTAATGTTTACTTATTTTTGAGAGAGAGAGAAAGAGACAGGACATGAGCAGGGGAGGGGCAGAGAGGGAGACACAGAATCTGAAGCAGGCTCCAGACTCTGAGCTGTCAGCACAGAACCTGACAAGGGGCTCTAACTCATGAACCATGAGATCATGACCTGAGCTGAAGTTGAACGGTTAACTGACTGAGCCACCCAGGCACCCCTGTGCCTGATTTTTTTTAATTAAGTTTTTATTTTAATTCCAGTACAGTTCACATACAGTTCACATATTAGTCTCAGATGTACAATATAGTGAGTCAACAATTCTATACATTATTCAGTGCTCATCATGGCAAGTGTAGTCTTAATCCCCTTTACCTATTTCGCCCAACCTCCAACCAACCTCCCATCTAATATGCTTTATTTTATTTTTTTTAAAATTTTTTTTAACGTTTATTTATTTTTGAGACAGAGAGAGACAGAGCATGAACGGGGGAGGGGCAGAGAGAGAGGGAGACACAGAATCGGAAGCAGGCTCCAGGCTCTGAGCCATCAGCCCAGAGCCCGACGCGGGGCTCGAACTCACGGACCGCGAGATGGTGACCTGAGCTGAAGTCGGAGGCTTAACCGACTGAGCCACCCAGGCGCCCCTAAGATGCTTTATTTTAAATGAGTACCTTTAGTTAAAGTTATTTTTTCCCACAAGAACATTTTTTACGTGAAGCATACTTCAGAATACAAGGTTCTAAAAGATATATATATAAAACATCCTATCCAAGGAAAATAGAATACACATTTTCTTACGAAGAAATTCCGAAGTTTCTTCATGAATTTCGGTAATATTCACTAAGGATTTTTGTGCTTTTGTCCAATTTGTACTTTTTTTGGAATCGCCAATTAATTCTTTTGCTTCTTTTTCTATCAAAGTATTCCTCTTCTGAATTGATTTGCAAAAATCTTTATGTATTACAAAAATCAAGAATATACAAAATTAAGACTACTGTCAGTCATGTATAGCTTAGCTTTTAAATCTATAATAAAATCAAACATACTGAAAGTTAAAAAAAATTCATGCCTAAACTTAGAATTATGTTTTGAGAAGTTCTCTACATGATATAATTAAACTAATATTCAATATTATTTTTAAAAATCATTTTACACTTTTAATTTGCATTTAAGACTTCAACCACTTTGGGATTTATTTTGGTATTACAGATTTTTTCCCACTGAATGCATTATGACAGAGTTGAAGTTGCTATTCATAGAGTTGTTTGCTGCTTATTATCATTTTTTAATCACTGATGAATTGAAACATAAAGGAGGTTGGAACTTTAGGAATGCAAAACAACAGGGTGGGAAACATTCCAATTTTTCTTTAAAATATATGAAATGCTTATACTAATTTTTGTGAAGATCTCAATTTATACAAAGGCTTTGTCCACAAGTCTTTTTCTCAAAGAACTGCTAAAACATGTGTCACATAACTAAAATAACATATATACCTATCTTAATCTTTGAGGAAGAAACAGACTTAAATTTTTATTATTGATGGGTAACTCTCAGTTTTCACTTGTCAGAATTTTCCAGATTCTGTGTTGTCAATATAATATGTAAGGAAACTTTAGAGGCTGGAAATCACTTCTCATTGCATAAGCAGTTTTGTTGTACCCAGTGAACTAATGAGGAAAGAGACATGAGCTACAGTCTATATTAGGTTATCAAATTTATAATCCAGGAATTCCAGTAGAATATTTTAACTAACCTAATCCATCATGTTTTTTTCCAATTTAGGAAGTCTTTCAAAGGAGACAAAATTGGATGAATTGTTTAAATAGGCCATGAGGCTATACAGAGATTTCACATCTTACCTGGTAGGTTTACACTAAGCTCTCTCTGTACCTTCAGTTATTGGCATATCGATAAGAGCAGGTAAGTGAGAAAGAGTTCAAGTTGAAGACTTTCCGGTCAAGGAAAAAAAATTGACTATTTTCTTCCCTGTCACACCTTTTCAGTTGTGAGTTGTTTTTAATTGTGGGGTGTGTCTCATTAATAGACGCAAACTCAAAGAAATCTTCCTTCTTATTGCAGATTACGTGTTCACTGAACCCTTCCAATTTCCAACCTTTCCAAAATTCTCCTCTTAATTTTTGTTTTATAGAAACTGTCTTGACTGAAAACCCAATTAAAACTCCTTTTAAAATGTACAGCAGTCCCCTTCACACCCACAGGGTGGTTAGAGAATTAATGAAGCACTAAATTGGCAAACTAAGTTTCATCCATCTGGCAGGCTTCTTTAGTGAGACAGAATTTGCCATCTCAGTGCTGCCCTTCCCTAGGATTTCACAGACCCCAAGGGGGTTGCCCATAGAGGAGAATGTGAGTTTGTTATCTGTGTCCTCTTCCCTCCCACACACCCCAACCCCCCACAGCAGATATGCTTTATTTTCAAACAAGGGACAACCCTCTTTGTCATCTCAGAAATACACCAGGTTACTAAACTACTTCTACAAACTAAAGGTGTAACAATAGGCAAGAATTACACGACTTCTAACACTCTCAGTGCTTAATCTTAGGAGACATGTTTTCAGAGAAATGAATATGATGGAGATCTAAACCTAGAGCATAAATCCAGGCTCATTAACAGACTTCATATGTATCTATACTTCCTGACAGTTATTCACTCATTTCCAACGACATATTCATTCAACAGTATTTGTTTGAGTTCTGCTCTGGGCTATGTACTACTCTAGGTGCTGAGGATGCAGCAGTTTTTAAAGCAGACAAACATGCCTGCTTACATTGTAGAAATAGACAGTCAACAAATAAGACCAATAGATAAGCTGTATAGTGCTTTATTTTTTTTTTTAAATTTTTTTTTCAACATTTATTTATTTTTGGGACAGAGAGAGACAGAGCATGAACGGGGGAGGGGCAGAGAGAGAGGGAGACACAGAATCGGAAACAGGCTCCAGGCTCTGAGCCATCAGCCCAGAGCCCGACGCGGGGCTCGAACTCACGGACCGCGAGATCGTGACCTGGCTGAAGTCGGACGCTTAACCGACTGCGCCACCCAGGCGCCCCTGTATAGTGCTTTAATGGCAGAAGTGCTAAGGAGGAAAGTAAAGCAAGGAAAAGTGCGGGAAGGAAAGCAATGAGGGCATATTAAACTAAATCCTTATATAAAGTGGCCAGGAGAGTCTCACTGAGAAGGTAACATTTGAATAACCAGCCAAATATGGCAAGATCACTGCTGAGCAGAGAGGAGGTGCAAGGGGACATTCGAGGTAGGGAGAAGAGCTGGGGCAAAGCTTCTACCTGGCACACTGGAAGAACAGCCAAAGACCGTGACTGGAACAGAAGAGCCACATGTAGAGCAGGGCACTACTCTAGGGTCCAAAAGGTAAGAGGTGTCCAGATCATGATGGGCCTCGTAGCTGGTTGGAAGCACTTTGCCTCTGATTGAGAAATGAAGCCATCGATGTGTTTTCCTAGGATATGTTCAGATGATTGATTTATTGATTGATGGACTACCTGAGTCAAGGAAGCAGTCTTTACTGCCTCTTCCATCACCCTTCGACCCAAAAAAGGGAGGAAGGACAGGTGTTGTTGCCTGGGGCAGAGTGAGTTTCGCTCCATCCACTGCAGGCTTGGTTTAGAGCACTTGGTTATAACCACAGCCGTCCACCAAGAGAAAGAACATTCTGCCTGTTTCACCTCATTCAATGTAGGACTGGGCACTGTGGGGTTTGAGAGCATGGAAGGAGTCAAGGATGATCCAAAATGTGAGACCTGGGCCAAGGGGGAGGATTCAATTGCCACCAACTGAGATGGGAAAATTGCAAGAGAGCAGGTTTGGCAGGAGAATGTGAGAAGCCCAGTTTCGGGCACATTAGTCTGAGGACATGCATTTGTGAGCAACCTAGTCAGGTTGAAGAGGATGTTCTTTGTCGATGGAATGGAGAAAAAGGAACTTCTCGGGTTTTTTTTTTAATTCTTAATAGAATATTTCAGATAAGTAAAAAGATGTTTTATACCTCCAAAGAATACTCCACAGTAAGGTTTCTATAGCCACGGAAAAATTCAGAACACAGAAACTGGGTCTAAATGAGACAAGTATTTCAACATCTTCTGTATTGCAGGTTTAAATAATGTTAGTTTATTGGCAGTCTCACATACCCTGTAATAAGGGAAGTCAGAAAAAAATGAATACACTGAACTAATTTTGTTCTGCAACACTGTGAACTCTAGTTCAGACTACTACCTTTAGATTTCTCTGGAGGCAGTGTAGCTTAATGGTCTGCTCCACCACTTATTAGCCTTGTGACCTTATCTCGCTGTTCCTCAACTTCTTCCTCTGTTAAGATGAGGATCATAATAAAGGTCAAATTTGGGAGTTAAAAGGTAGAGTTAATAAAACACAAGAGACAGTAAAGAAGGTGTGAGAAGGAATAGGTAGTCAAATTATTATAAGCAGCCCAGAGATCAAAGACAGGTAGAGATAGGAAAGGCAACAAAAATCTAATTCCCCTGAAATCTTACCCTGAGGACCCTGTTTCTTTTCCTTTCCTTCTCTCGACTTTGTCTCAGACTCTGTGCGGAAATCTTTCCGTGCTTTTTACTGAAAGGGCAAAATTAGCAGTCACCGCATGACATACCCAAAAGTCAAAATTTTGGCACTTGCCATTTTCCATGGAGAGGGAAACTTTCTGGAGTAGCCACGGCAGCTTGAGAGAGTGGGGGGTACCAGTCAGCTAGTGGAGCTTGTGGGGTTTTGCCGCTATCTGGTGGAACCTGGGCTCAGTGAGAACGAGCATGAAGTGAATCTCACCACCTAGGGATCTGCTCAGCTACTTGAAGCTATTTGGGGTTGTATCGTGCTTAATACATTTTCCTTAAATAGTCTTTTTCTTGAATGTAAATGTATTATTTAGATAAAACGCAACTTCCATCTGTCCCATTTACCTATGGTAAAGTCTTTTTTAGAAGATCTATACTGAAATGGCTTTTCATTACTTTAAAGCCATAGTCTCTCATCAAGCAAAGGGAAAACCATGTGGCAAGGAGCATAGTTTTGAATTCCAAAGGATCTGAACACATTTCAGACAGGAGTATTCAGAAGTCTGAATGGTGTTTACTTTTTGAAAATAAAGTTTTCTCAACTTTTATTTCGTACTCACATAAATTAAATGATCATGTGAATTGGCCAAATTTGGACAATTGGAGGGGTGAGTGGGTGGAAGAAGGGTAAGAGACAAGGGCATCCAGGATCAGGGTTCTTCAAGACCACCACTGGGGCTAAGGGGGTGTAGTCAGTGTAGAAAAAAACAGTATAATCAACATTAGATTCAAAATTCTTGGCAAAGATAGAAGCAAATGGTCAAAGCTGGGGAAGTGAGGCAGAGCAGGGACGAAGCTTAACTGTGCAAAGGAAAAATAAGTCAAGTCCAGAAAGGGATAACTATAAAGGATAAAGATAAAGAATAGGTCCAAATGCAGAAGTCAAGAGATTTAGTAACCAACCCATTGAAAATGTTACTGTCTCGGGATCCCAGGCCAGACATCTCTAACTACAGTGAACTGGTATTAGAATAGCAAAATTTGGTATATCACTCTCTTCAAAGAGCATGTTTATATTATTCAATTAATGGGACCAGTGATTCTAGGATTCAAGAGTACGGCTGAGCTACGTGCCACTGTTGCAGAACAAAATCATTCAGTCTTTTCTTATTCAGCCAAATGTGTACAGACTTCAAAAATTCAGAGAAAGTTTTCATGCAGGTATTCAGCAGGGCTGCTAAAACTTAATGAATCCTACAAATCAGCTGCCTCCTTCCCCATCAGACAAGGATAACTCCCCCGTAAGTTTAATTACAGTCAAGAGCCTGGATTGCTAGGCTGGTGTGTGGGAATGTGCTCCCCTCCTTCCAACATGAGAGCTCCTGTGTCAGCACTGCCTTGATCTGGCAGCATATAGTAATAGAAAATTCTGCAATTACAATGAAATAGACAGAAAGTTGATAAATGAGGTTTTGGACTAAAGCATTTAGAAACCCACAGAAATCAATTATGGTAAATATTTCCAGAATACCCACCTGACATTCCTTTGAGAGCTTTTACTGTAGTGATTTATTTGTAGAGAGAGAAGCCAAGAAAACACTTTTTTTTCCACCGGGGAAATGCACCAGTTCTGTAATAATGAATATTCACGTAGATACTGATAACCTCGCTCTTTTTACATATGCTTAGAGGTTTATTTTATCTCCTGGCACTTGCATCATGGTGCACTCTCTATGATCTGGAGTGAATCCTCAAAAATGTCTCATATGTCTTTTTGTGATTTTGGGGGAGATCATACTTTTTCTTCTGTATTGTGCAATGTTCAGTTTCAGAGTTTTCCAGAATTCTGAAAGTAAAGTAGATTTAATAAGTGCCATTAGCGAAATGGATGGTTCTCTGTTGTCATCTCATTTTAGCTGCTGCCAGTTTCACTAACTGATGTGTGTTGTATATGCAAATATTTTTATATACATAATAGTCCGGTGTCACCAAGTGCCCACAAGTTTGTGAATTCTGTCATAAGGGGAGCTCTTCAAGTTTCAGTAAAACTAGTAAAATGAACATGATGTCAATGCAGACCTTTGGGTCTTGGTTTGAAGAAACTTTAAATGAGCAGTAATCACATTTGTTTGCAAAGGGCCTTAATCCATCACAATTATTTTTTGTTTATCAACCCTAAATTATGAATCCTTTTACTTATGTAGTATGAGTCACATTAAATTTTTTGCTAATCAGATCAAACCACTATCTCATATTTAGCTTTTCGTCAAATAAAGCTTCGAAATGTTGTGTTTTCTAATCCACTCTGCTATTGTGTTGCTATTAAGCCGTATCTTCTGCACCCTGAGTCTGCTCACTGGTTTCCTGGACCCAAGTATAAGATCTTACACTTGTCTTTGACTTTCATCTTATTTTCAGCCTATAGCTCCAGCCTATGAAAATCTTTTGGAATTCAGATGCTGTCACCCAACATATTCATTATCTTTTAAATCTAGGCAAGTTGAAGGAGGTGTGTTTAATTTGTAGCCTGGCCAGGGTTGCACAGCTGCTATTCGAAAAATAGAGCATGATTAAACACCATGTGGAGGAGAGGTAATTACTTTCTTTTGTCCCTGGAGAAGATAGTTTCAAAGTCTTGCAAAACTAAGATATTGAGGAAGCTCAAGGAATTAATCTTCTAAATATTTACTTTCATTCCACATTCATTTCAAACTCCATTCCATACAGAAACTAAACTCCGGTTTATTTTGTTAAGAGAATTCCAATTTTCCTCCTAGACGTACTCAAGGTCAGCATCGAAATTAAATTTCCACCATCTTGAATTTATAGCTATTCCTTCCTGAAAGATTCATTCCAATCATATTTTGCAAGGTGTTCCAAGATTAGTTTAAATAATTAACACTGAAAAGCTCAAGTAGTAATAGAAATATATATGTAAAGTTTTAAAATAATTTAATTGAAAATATTTTGGTAAATAAGGTAAGCTTTCCCAGTTTGGAATTAGAAAGCTGTGTGCGGGGCGCCTGGGTGGCGCAGTCGGTTAAGCGTCCGACTTCAGCCAGGTCACGATCTCGCGGTCCGTGAGTTCGAGCCCCGCGTCGGGCTCTGGGCTGATGGCTCAGGGCCTGGAGCCTGTTTCCGATTCTGTGTCTCCCTCTCTCTCTGCCCCTCCCCCGTTCATGCTCTGTCTCTCTCTGTCCCAAAAATAAATAAACGTTGAAAAAAAAAATTTTTTTTTTAAATAAAAAATAAAAAAAAAAGAAAGCTGTGTGTATTAGTTTATAATAATGAGAATACTTAACTCAGATTATAAAAAGATTTCATGTAATTTATTAATACCTGTTGAACACGCATGTCATAATTTCATTTTTTGGAACTAGAATTTATATTATAGTTGAAGCTACTTCTAGATTAAGAGGTCATTACTTTTGTTGTATTGGTTCCTAATTTACTAGGCCTCACTCCTAGTTCCCAATTTATTTTCTAATGAACTCTTAAAATTTTACCAACTGTATCGCAGAAGAAAGGGCACGTGATAACAAGATACATTAATCTGAGAAAATACTTTGTAAATATCAGGAATTTCCTATTTGCTGTTTTTTCTCTAAAGGCCTGATATATTCAGAGTAAATCTAACATAAATACTTAGATAAAATATATTTAGAAGCATTTAAGAATAGTTGGGCTTTTAATAGTGGAATGGCATTGCATTTGTAAAATAAAATAAAAATAAATGCGACACTGCTGTACAAAACCTGACATTTAGCTTTGATGCGTGACCAAGGATGATGCATATGGCCTCAGCACCCAATTCCCTATTTATTGTCCAACCAGGGTTACACTTCATTTTGCATTGTTTTCTCAATAGCTGCTGGTATCTTTCACAGGTTCCTGGTGAATCCAGAGACCTCAGTGAGCTTCAGGGATGCTTCAGAACCTTGGAGAATGGGATGCAGTGGTAGTGTGGCAGTATTCCAGTAACAGCAACACACACAGACACGGAAATGTCCCCATAAATGAGGTCCCTGGGATAGTTTGTGCTTTTAAATTATGCCGTTCCCGAGGAGCTTGGTATGAGAGGAGGGATAAAGAAGGGGGAATTATTCTCCACATATAAGTTTGATATACAGTTGAACATTAGGGGCAATACTGTATATCAGAACACAGCACAGCGTCCACACGGTGACAAAACTTCAAGAATTTTTTTCTTTTACATTTGCCAAATATCCACATAACTTTTTTTTTTTTTAACTCATTCACTCTTTTGTGCTCTTTGACAAAACCAGCTACTGACAGTTGACCCATTTATTTGACACATCGGAATAACTTTTTTCTTTCCTATGGCAGATTTAAGGTTCATTAATAGAACCCTCTGTTAATGAAGCTTGACCAAAAAGTCCCATTCTTCACTGTTCTGAGTTTCTGAAGCAAGTGATTGCCAAACTATTGGATATTTTTCATAAGTTCTTTTGTATTGGTTTATGCTTTTAACCTATATGTTATAGGTTGAAATATACGTATATGACTAACAAGATGACAAATTGTTTAAATCCTAGTGGCCAATAACATTGTGATTTTTTTTTTTAGTTGTTCCTGCATACTACCTTGAACAGTACTGGGAACAGAAAATTTTGCCATTTTTCTTTGTCATGAATATTCATTATGATTTTATATTATTTGTGTCCTTTGACAATGGATATAAAGTATATTATTATATGCTTGGAAATGTATCTTCTATGCTATAACCCAGAATCTTCATTCATTAACCTCAGATCTCTCTTTATTCTTATATGTTCTGAGTAGCTACTGTTTGTCAGACAGGCACTATTCTAGCTGCAGAGAAGACAAGAGTGAGCCACAATGATAAGTTCCTTCCCTGCTGAAACTCATATTTTGATGTAAATACATAAGTAAATAAAGTATTTCCAGTTTGTGATTCATTTTACAAAGAATATAAACATGATGCTGGTGATTTTAGAAAAGGGATGAAGGAGAGCCCACTTCCGATGGTGGAGTCAGAAACAGCCTCTTTGGATATGTTGATTTTTAAATGGAGTCTTGAAAGATAAAGGAAAATGAGCTGATCACTTGAAGAGCCGAAGAACATTCGAAGGCACAGGAAACAGGAAGAACAAAGACTCTGAGTAAGGAAAATGCTTGCGGAGTTCTAGGAACTATTTAAGGTCAGTGTGGTTAAAGCAATGGTGGGGGAGGGGCATGGTACAAGATGAGGTTAGAAAATGGAAAGACAAACTGAGCTAATAAGAGAGTTCTGCAGTGATGCTGGACACAGGATCAACATAAAAATCAACTCTGTTCCAATAAATCAACGAAAACAAAGGACAAAAACATGATCAACAGCAACCAAAATATTTTAATACCTGAGAATAAATCAAAGGCATTGAAAATTAATAAAACAATCATGAAGGGCCTGAAAGAATGCCTAAATCAATGCAAAATATATCTAAGTTCATCCATGGATGAGAATCAGTATTATAATTTGTTAATTACCCCCTCCCCTTTCTATTAAAAATACAATTTGCCTCTAGTAAATATACTAGGGGTAATATATTCTTTCTTTCAGAAATAGCAGGTTGGATCTTCTGGAAAATACATGTTGTTCTTGTACCTCAGTTATAGCAAACTTGCTCTGGAGGACAGCCCAGTTTCAACTGAGGTTTTATATTACAGAATTTGAGCAAATTCCGGATGCACCTAAAATTCAACTTTGAGTGTGTAAGTCCATGCAAGGTACATGATCATTTTAATCTCCTTCCATAAAGATGTATCAGGAAGGAGTAAATGAAAGTGATGCAAAATACCAAGGGTCTTTTAGAAGATGCATGTCAACTGAGCATAAAATCCCAAGCAGATGTAACTAAAACTGAACAGAAGTTCTGGCAGCGATAAACTTTCCATGTTGGCCTGGGATTTGTACCTTCATCAACAACTTCTGTTCACATTTTATCAGCAACATCAGTGACATGAACTAACCGGTAAAAGATGCAATGAAGTGAGGCAGAAAGTATATGAGATCAACAGATGGGAAACCTGGATTTTTCTTCTGTCTCTGCTTTGGCTACCCTGAGAACTTGTATAATTCATTTAGCGTGGAGCTCCTTCCATTGATGGTCCTTGGAAACTGGATTAGAGATTGTCTAAGACCTTGAAGCCTAACCGAGTTGACTGCTTGCAGCAGGAAGGAAGCCAGGTCATGGTTTCAGGCCTGGTCTGAAATGTGTGGAGACTTGGGGGAGCAGATAGGGGAAGGACGGAGTTGAATAACTGTCCTCACCAACATCAGGTAAGGTGAACTCAAGAATGAACAGACTGTCTTCATTCTATGACTGTTCCATTTTCCCTGAAACAGAGTCAATCCACAACAAACATCTGCTGGTCTGAAAATATTTTCTTAATGTTCATTTTTATTTCATTTAAGCCATCCGGCATATTGAAATGAGCCAGTCAAGTAACTGTGCACGCTACGGAAGGCAGAGTGAGTAGAAGAACCCCCTTGGGCGCAGTCTAAAACAATCACCCACAGCCATCAGTTGTTGACAGTAGCAGTCAGAATATGTTGGCATGCAGTAATTAGAGATGGAGAGGCACAATTTCAACGAACATGTTCTATTATTAGTGTATTTCAGCAGCAGAGCAGCTAAGAGAACAAAGACAATCGCTTATCTGCTTATAGTGAATTACTTGAGACAGCAGAACCTGTTTATACTCTGCACCAGGCCGGTGTTCACACCACATGTGCTGCACAAAACTGCTGTCACCAAGGTGACAGCCACCCCCACAGTGAATGAGTAGAGGGATAAACAGTGGAATGAAGACAACAAGAAAGCTTAAAAACAGCACTCATGCACAGCCTTGGCCATGACTCCTGAACCCTCTCTAACCCAAACTGCACCCCCTCTCTGCCTAACATTATACAGAAAAGAGAAAAGGCATGTAAAGGAAAGCAGGATTTAAGAAAATAATCAGAGGAAAGAAATTTTTTAAAATAACATTGCGAGCAACTACTGTATTTAAGATTTAAACATGAATTATCCCATCTCACCCTCATAGAAGAATGAACAGATATTCAGAGAGATTTTAAGTGTTTGTTTAGGGTTACGAGGATGATACAACATGTTTGATGTAAAGCCTAGTGAACATTCTGCTCGCTGTACCATTCAGCTATGAAAGGCAGATAAGGAGAGCAATGTCATAAGGAGGAAAGTGCTGCTTCGTTTCTAGTCAGTACTATCTCATAGACCTAAACATTTAGAGGAAAATGAACTCCAGGGCCCAGGGATAGACATCTTTCCATTTACGGGCATTGCCACATACTGTCGAAAACAAAAAAAGCATCAAATAGAAAACATTTTTTTCTTCATTGCAAATAGAGCACCTAGGATAAACATTTAAATTGAGAGTAACTTCCTTGTATAGTATGGAGAGGAAAATTGGGGAAAAAAGGATTTAATTCTTAAAGGTATCTTTAGAAAATTTACAGATGTGGAACATTTCTTTCTCCAAGATAGAGTCCCATGCATGAGATATTATTTGGCATAAAGTTGGGTACTGTGTGCCATGATTTCTCTATATACGTTACTCGGATTGTATTTAAATTTCTTTTGGCTGATTAAAATTCTGAATTTTTGTTTTGTTTTAGTTGCCGTTAACATCTATAAAATTTTGATACCAAAAAAACAAAAGGTTACTTATTAATTCAATGAGTCTCTGAGCAACATTTTCGCCTATAACAGTATCAGGCAAGGCTCCAGTCACAACTTACGCCTGTCATTTTCTGTAATTAAAAGTACACAGTCATATTTATGCATTCTGCCTCCTAGCAGCTGCAGTTAGATTAACTGTGAACAAAGAAAACATTTTGACACAGTTAATTATATGGTAGTTCTCCTTTTCTAGCAAATACCAGCTACCTCCTCAAATGAATAAAAGCACTTTTTTGTTATTTTTTTATATAATAACATAAATAACCATGGAAAACTTCAGTTTATACTTATAAGGAGTTTGTTTTGTTTTTTTTTTTTTACTTTTTTTTTTTTTATTTGAGAGAGAGAGAGAGAGAGAGAGAGAGAGAGTACATATGCACAGGCAGGGGAGGGGCAGACAGAAGAAGAGACCTAATCCCAAGCAGACTCTGCACTGTCAGCACAGAAGCCTGATGCAGGACTCAAACTCATGAACCATGAGATCATGACCTGAGCCGAGACCAAGAGTCAGAGACTTAACCGACTGCACCACCCAGGCACCCCTATGTATAAGGACTTTTAATCTTTATTTCCAACATTTCAGTCTAACAAACATTAAACTATCTGGTAACTTTTAATGAACATACATGATTATCAGATTAAACAGATCTGACTCAAATGTTCTTTTGTGGGGCAAGATTTCA
This sequence comes from Puma concolor, assembly GCF_028749965.1. Taxonomy (NCBI): domain Eukaryota; kingdom Metazoa; phylum Chordata; class Mammalia; order Carnivora; family Felidae; genus Puma; species Puma concolor. The sequence continues at coordinate 94,165,435 of NC_141673.1, forward strand.
AGCATTTTTTTCAAGCATTTAAAAAAAATCTTCACATGAGGAGAAAGATGTGACCGGGATGTCTTCACCTTTGCAATGCATTAGACATCACAAAGGAACAGCTACATCCCTTGTCCTGTACACGAGGGCCATGCTGCTTCTCAGGAATTCTCATCAGGCAATACATGTCCTTACTGGAAGTGTTTTCTTGATAGTGGGAACTAAAATTGCCCAATAAGAAATGGGCTGTTCCTGGGCAGAGAAAGGAGGTCTGCAGCTGAGTCATCTGCTTATAATGGTGTGGTAAACATGGAGATCAGTGGGAGAAGGAGGGCATAGTTACAGTTTATTACATGAAACCCAAACCAACCTGTCAGTAAGGATGAGAGAGCTTGTTTCTGTTCACTGCCTTCAGTCCTTTGTAGGAAAAGAGTGCTGGGGGTAAAGTCTTGAGACTGCAACCTAACCTAACAAGAGGTCCTAACCTGCAACCTACAACCTAACCTGCAAGAGGTCCATCTCAGATGGCAACACTGGAAGGAGACAGGGAAGTGTCACTCAACATGAGTCACAGTTGCCTTGATTTCTAAATTCATTGTAATCTGTGTGCTTCTCTCTTCCTTCCTCTTCCCCTTCAACCTCCCTCTCCTACATACCTTTACTGTTAAGAATTTCAAAAATAATACAGTTGGGTAGGTCAGTATGGACTCAAGGGAAATGTATTGAGGAAAAATACGCAGAATGGTAGGGGATGGTTGTGCTTGTAACTACACGCATGGAGGGTTTTGGCCTTTAGAGATCCTTTCATATAAAGCTCCATTAAAATAGACATCAATGTAACTGAAATTTACTTAGCGTATATGAGAATGGGCTTTGGAGTCCATCCTACTTGCTTGGTGATTTCCTATCACTGAGGATTGTTTTTCCTGTTTGCAAAATAGGGGTCACTTTATGTGTGCCATGCTGTTTGAGTATTCAGTAAGACAATGTATTCAAGGTGCTTGTTATAGCACATAGCAAGCCCTCTTTAAATGGTCCTTCTTATTACTCAGTAATAAATGCGCACTTTAAAATAGAAGAGAAACATAATGCAAATACGATTTAATTACAGCAAATGACAGGCATAAGTGGCGACTGGAGCCTTGCCTGATATCGTTACCCCTACAGTTAAATGAATGTTTGAAATTCCCTTAGATGAGTGAAACTACTTAAACTTTAACATTTTTTAGCTTTCTGTTGTGTGTTTGTGTGTGTGTGGTGAAACAGACTTCTGTGTCTAATGGATACTGTAACCTGCATATGGATGGGAGTATTAAGATGAGTGTCTGGAAAATAAGTTATTATATGTGAGAAAACACACATTGATAATGATGCCAGAAATCAGACCATGCTGAAAGCAAACGATTTCTTCAATAATCAAACTCCTTCGGATGTAGATAACAGATATTTATTCCTAACACATATTTCTGGATGACTGATGAAAATCTACTGCACAGAGAAACTATTAAGGTTCTGTGTGGATTCATTGCTATGCTAAACGAAGGTAACTAAACCTGTTTATGTAAGCTGTTTTTCCGATACGTGTATATCAAGGCTGAATCACATTTCCTCTGTGTCTCGGATGATTTGAGCAGTACAACTTCGCAAGGGCAGAAGACACCCATTTCCCTCTGGGTTTTCACACTTCTGAAAACCCCATCCTCTATGCCTCCATCCTTGGTGTTCATTCCTCTGAAAATTGTGGCTTCGGTAGCTACCAACCACGAACAGTTCCTTTCTCTAAAAATGGCACTCAAATAATTTGGGGAGAACTGATTTAGTGATGGTAGCCGGTCAAGTGGAAGGAGCCCTGTAACACACTCTCCCTGTTGCCAGATCCATTACTGGGGCTACATGCTGGGCTCAGCCTCCATCAGGTGCTGCATTGGGCAAGAGCCAAGAGCCAAGAGCCAAGACCATGAGTTGCTTCCTCAAAGCATATCCCCAAGGCTTCCTCTTCCCCTATAGAGAGGAGACATGGAAATGTGCTTTGCGTCATATTTAGTATGCAGAGCACCCATAGTAATTTGAAAATGACATATTTCCCCTGAGGTTATTTAGGAAAGTTTCAGTATGTGTAGACCTGTTGAAATATGAGTTTTGAATGGGATGGATAAGGTACATTTGACAGCAGGTTTTTTTGTTTTTTTGTTTTCGTTGAATCTTTATAGGATACGCGTTATGGAGACTGGACTCAAACCACTTTAAGAATAAAAGGGATTTATTTTCTTTCATATTGGGGAAATCCAGTCAGGCATAACGGGGTCCAGGTACTTAAATTATGTGATCAAAAAATTTTTTTCCTTAATATCTTTACTCTCCTCTATGTTAGTTTCATTATTTATCATGTTTTCTCCAGGTGGTAGAATACTGTCCCCAAAGAGCTAAAACTTTTGTATAATTTCATTTCCTAATCTTAGGAGTCTCAATTTTTCTGTGCTTCTATAGTCTTTGAAGTAGCATAACTGATTATCGTTCTTTGGTTCATATGCCTACCTCTGGACCAATGTTTCTGTCCAAGAGAATCAGATACCCTGACTCCCTAGTCTGACATGTAACCATATAATGGGGACAGGGATCTGGCTGCTCCCCACCAGAATCTCTTGGACTAGAGAAGGAACAATTTCTATAAGAAAGAATGTAAGGGGCACATTAGTGGCAGATTTCAAGCATTTATTGGGACATGTCATTTGTAAATTAAATTTGGGACTTGAGCATTTTTTTATATGTTCAAAAGCTGTTTCAAGACATCTTTTGCCTTTACTTCCAGGGTGACTGTGAAGCCAAACTTTTAGTCTTGTACCCTGGGGACTACGGCACTTCTATGAAATGATCTTTGTCAAGTTTTTGAATCTAAAATTTAGAAGGTCTCAGTTTCTCCAAGTCCCTCAGGGTACTCTAGGCAAGCCACCAAGGTGGCCGGTAGTTTCCCGGTCTCCATTTTGTATTTCAAGGCTAAGATAATGAGGAAGAAAGAAAAAAGAAATCAAGAACTCTTCTCTGAGAGCTCATATGCTAAGAGATCCAGTTCTGAAGTTGTCATAGTGAGCAAAAGAATGCCAAGCCTTGCAGCTCAGTGGGCCAAGTTCTGTTCCCGCCACATGTCTGTAGCCTCCACGGATATCAATGGGAGTTGTGTGTGTGTGAACTGAGCACAGAAGCTGGCTGTGTATAAATAGCTCTGCAATGGTGAAAATCTCTTCTTGTGTGTCTGGTACAACAAAGGTAGTCTTTTGCAGTTAGTGCCTGCTTCCCCCTCTAATAAAGTAACCAGGCAGTTTCAAGAAATTCCATACCAGAGTATTTGATGACAATTCTTTCATTTAAAAGATTTTGATCAGAAAACAGGGAACAGGATTTGTCTTAAATTCCTCTCCCTTTCTGTTAGCATATTCAAGCCGGATTTAATGATTCTTTGCAAAACTGGCCTCCACTATTCCTTTGGCTGAGCTGTCAATCTGCTAATTGACTGACACGCAGCTAACTGGGGGGAAGGGTGGAAGTCGCTATGTTCATTAGGAGATTAAAAAGTTATCTAAAGCAAAGTGCTTACTTTCACACTGGCTGCCAAGAAATACAGAGTCAGAGCTACATCGCATAGAGGGTCTTTCATGAGAACAGGGCTCTGACCCCATCAAGCAGGACACATGGGTGGGATCCCTGGACCATTGGTCATCTGCCATTCTTCCATCAGCCTCAGTCTGACACTGATGACACTGATGTGAGGCTGAGCCATCTCCTGGCCTCACGTGAGAATTTCTTTCAGAAAAGAATTAGAGATAGACTTGTACTTTGTCCATTACAGTCTGGCTGGTTCAGTCAATAGAGTATACGGCTCTTGAAGAGTTAAAGATAGACTTGTACCTGTCCATTAGAAATAGGAGATTTCTCCAAGATTTTTATATGAAATGTTCTAGTCTATGAACGTGACCTACCGGTAGATAATTTTCAAATGCCATCGTCAGTCCATGCCCTAGTTCTAAACTCCAAACTGGTTTCTGGCTGGCGTCTAGAAATCTCTGTTTGGATATCGTGTTCACACTTCTTAAATTCATCCAAAACTTAACTTTCATTTCACCCCACCCCTGTCCCAGAACATTTCTACTAGGTGTGGCCTCTACCTTAGTTAACAGTGATATCTTTAATAATTCAACTCAAAAAACTGGTAGTTGCCCTAACTTCTCTCTTCCTTGTCACTGCATCTAATCAAAGCTTAGTTGATCTTACCTATTAAATTTCTCCCTATCTTCTTATTTTAGTCCCCTGCTCCTTCCATGAAAAGTGAATTAGAGTGGACGTTTTAGCTCCACTAATACCAGTGTTTGAATCCCTTTTTTGTTACCTCTTTGGGGGGGACACATCTTTTTGAAGGGAGCCTTGGTTTCTTCATATGTGAAATGGATATAACATCTACCTCACAGGGCTGATTAATAAGGATTCAATTAGATTATACACGTAAAGTGTTGGTATAGTTGCTGGCATACGAAATAAAGTTCTGGTGAATGGTTGCTATTATAAAGCAGACACTTCATCCTTTCTTGCTAAGAATATTGTAGCAGACTCCCTGCGTACAGTCTTGCCTCTTCTCTATTCTATACTTTCTAAAATGCAAATCCTTCCACATTATTTATCCAAAAAATATTTTGTATGATAACGAAGTCCCTGTGACACTTATCCATCTATTTACTCCCCTCAAACCGCACCATTCCTAGTCCAACATTTTTACCAACTGATGTGCCATCTTTTAGCCATCCATCCAAATGGAAAATCAGGATCCATCACTTAAAAACCCATCTTAAAATTGCCTCTTCTCTGAAAATTTCCCTGATCCCACTCCAAATAGAGTTGACTCCTTCCTTAATTCCACCTCTATTTTTGAAGCATAAAACTTGCGTATTTCTATTATAGGTTTAATTACACTGTATTGGCATTATTTGTGCACATATCTGTTTTCCTGACCAAACTGTTGTGTGGTCTTCAAGAATGCTTTGAAGAAAGGACCATAATTAAGACCATATTGTTCTCCCCCAAGAGTTTAGTCCAGTGCTGTATTTCTTCTCTATTACTGCCCTAGCAAATTTTACAGATAAAGCAACATAAAACAACACAAATTTATGATGGTACAATTCTATAGGTAAGAAATCTGGTATGCATCTCACTGGGTTGAAATCAAGGTTGTTGGCAAGGCTTCCTTTCTGGAGGCTCTAAGAAAGAATCTTTTTGCTCCTTCAGGTTGTTGGCAGAATTCAGTTCTTTGCATCCATAGGACTGAGGTTTCATTTCCTTGTTGGCTGCCGGCTGAAGACTATTTGCAGATTCTAGAGACTGCCTGAATACCCGGGCTTGCCCTCCTTCCTTAAGCTTCAAAGCTAGTAATGGCTGAGTCTGAGTCCATCCTGATCTGTTCTTCTACTTTCTGCTATTTTTAAGGACTCATGGGTGAGATTAAGCCCAACTGTAAATTTCAGGATACTCTCAGTCTTGAAAGGTCTTTAATCTTAACCACATCTGCGAACTTCCTTTGTCCTACAAGGTAATCTATTTAAAAGTTCCATGGTTAGAGTGTAGACATCTCTGGGAGACCATTATTCTTCCTATCAAAAGGGCCTAGCATATTTTAAGTGATCAATAAATAGTGCTTGTTGAAAGACAAAATAAATATAGGCAGATGACAATAAGTATGTAGGTCTTTTGATTATATCCCTGATTTTTATAGGGCCATAGATAAATTAAAAATTTTATATTCTTACCTGATTTACTTGCCATAATTTTTTATAAGAATACTAGATAATTATGTTTTCTAGATCTTTGCCTTTCATGGGACCATGGACCATGGCAAATGAATTATACCATCAGATCAAATGAATCTTTCTATAATCTCTGATTTATCATAAATCGTAAACATTATTACTAAAGGCTATTCAAGAGCCATCATGACTCTTGTCTTCTTTGTGACTACTTATAGAACGATTTATCATTTATATGAATTTAATATGAATGCATACATTTATCCTAGAAATATCTGAGTATCGAGATTGCCAACCTTTGTGAAAGGTAAAGAATGGTGAACAAAACATGGCCCTTCCCTTACAAGGCTTACAAAGTAATTGGGAACCAGATAATTAAAAAGTAATTACATGTCTAGGATGAACAGGTAAGGAAAGAACATTTTGGGGATATAAAGGTAATAGAGACATGGTAACTACAGTGGAATTAAAATTTTAAAAAAGACATGCTCTAAGGCAATCTCTTTCCTCAAGAACTTGATATTATGGTCTGGTCAGGAATACAAATATATGGACAAATATTGCCACTATGGTGCAACTAAACCAATAATAGATATATCTTCATGTTACAGTGATGCATCAAGGAGGAAGGAGTCCACCACATTCGGAATATGGCTGGAATGATTTCAAAGAAGTGAAGATTTTAAGTTGTGTTTTGAGGAAAAAAACCAAAACTCTTCCAGATGGACATGGAGGGATGGAATGGAGTTCTAGGGAGATGGGAAAAACTTAGGTTCTTCTCCCAGTTTGGAGAAGAGAAAGTCAGGAATGGATTTGTGGTTAAAGGATCATCATTGCTAAGACCCAGAGGATGGGTATGTGCCTGTTGGGTTAGGGAGAGAGCGTAAGAGAAAGGAATTTTCCAGGCAGAAAGAGGGCACATTCAAAGGACTAGAGGATGGTGAGAATGAGTGTCAAGTATGAAGAAATGAGAAAAGTTCAGAATGACCACAGCATAAAAAGTGAGGAATTAGAAATGATACTAGAATAGCCACAAACCAGATCAAAAAGGGACTTTAAGCCCATGAAAGAGTGTAGATTATAGCCAAAGAACCACGGAAAGCCATTTGTGTATTTTAAACAGAAAAGTGAAATGACAGATTTTCATCTTGCCTAATTCCATTACTTCTGACTAACTGAATTAGTTGGTAGTTCTCCCACCCCATGCTGAAGCTAATCTCTACCCTTTCTACCAAGAGATTCTTCTTTCATTGATTACCTCATTTCTTTTTTTCTCCACAACCAATAGAACATGCAGGATTCCTGGGAAAGATGGGCTGATGTTCTTCTAGTCTACAAACTCACACATAAGGGTAGCATTAAACTCGCTTGGGATCAATATCAAATTGGGTTGAGCAAAGGCTGTTCCCTCAAGCTATTCCTGTCCCTGGCAAGATGTGGACAATTTCCTATGGCTCTGCATCTGAGAAAAAGAGAAACAAACCTCCACAGATAAAAAGTATGGGAATATGCTGCTGTCATAGCCAAGCTGGGGATGGGAGACAAAATAACACATAAGATAGAATTTTGAAAACTTAAGTAAAAAGGAGATTTGAAATAAAGTTCCTGTAGGTGAATTTCTAATGTGATATGGTCTGTGCTTATAATGGTGCACATTCATGACAGTCAACTACTGCTAAATGAGAAGAAGAACCTGGCAGGCACTTAGGCTTACTCTTCAAAATGTGGACTTGGGGATATGGGCAGTTTCTATGTTTGTCAGGGAATACAGAAGCAGTAAAGACTAAAAGTCAAGAAAGAGAAAGACAGCAAAAAATTGGAAGCTAAAATGGAATATGTTAAAAGAAAGATGCTCAAGGCACCAGAAGACCTATCATATTTGTAAACATTTCTGATTCACACTTTTTTGTTAATACTAAATAGCTGGAAGAATTTATAAAACTTATGAGAGGGGTTCAGAGGAGAAAAGTAGGGGAGGGAATGGGGGAAGAAATTGAAGTCAGGTTTGAGCTCTAAGCTGGAAAAAAAAAAAAAAGCCCTTTCCATGTCCTTGTCCTTCATGACTTCGCTAGTGCCTCCTTGACATTTATAAAGACAAAAGGAAAGAAGAAAGGCCTTGAGAGCTTAGTCACAGGCAGTAACTTCTAAACATAAAGTTATTCTACAAAATAACTGACACAGGCAATTAAATTTCTTGTTAACAAAATATAAACAGGCTGCACTCTAGACTCAGGAAGATATTATCCCACCCACAGAACCCAAAACTGTGTAGTTATTTTCTGATGCTTTAATGTGTATTTTCCAATGATTTGTATAAGGGACAAGGAGAGGAAGGATGAAGAAGCCTCTCTCTATATAAAGTTTAAATAATAAAAGTGTAGACTAGGGAGTAGAGAGGGAAAGATGAGCTAGGAAGAGCAATTATAGAAAGATAGGATAATAGGAGGCTGGTGAGCGGCATCAATTCTTCTGTGTCCTACAACACTTGAATACCGATGGAAATCATATCCAGTCTCAACCTTAGAACGAGGTGGGCAATGGTGAACTGGCACTTTATGTCATGAGCTGTGGAATTCTTCCTGAGCAGAAGCACTGTACCAAAGCATTCCCCGATTTATCATGGAGGTTGGTGCCACCGAAGTGAGAGGTTGGTATGCTAGGCCATCTGGTGAGATGCAACTTGTCAATCTCCCAGATGGTTTGTGAAAAGAGGGAGACTTGATATTGAACTGAGATCAGCATATGAAAAGAGCCATGAAATCACAAACTTAAAACCCATTTTTTTTCACATAGTGTTCTGAAAGCTTCATTAGGGAAATCTTACATGGATTGTATCTGAAAGTTCATATATAGGAGTTTTAATTTATAACACAAAACCATTTCAATAATATTTACTACATTTGCTTTCACCTCTTTTAATAAGTGTTTTATTAATCTTAAGTTGCTGAGTTAAAAGGAAGAAGTTGACATTATTTTCATTGATTTATTCACACATATCCAAGTTTTATAAGACTTCCGTGGGAGGAGGTCTAGCAGAATTTGACTACATTGAATTACTCCTTTGGACAAACATGCTCTAAAAAACAAGTGTCATGTTTGTGAAATACTTGAAGATGATCTGCTTTTTTAATTTAAGTTTCCAAATAAATGTATTTTAGAACCACTTGGGTTATGCTCACTAATGATTCTTAAAATGATGTAATCAGCAAGCATTACACTTGCAGTATAACATATTCCCCATGCCCATAACTCTGGGATTTTTTAACATTAACAATAATTAAAAGTGGGAACTTTGAAATGGTGTAAATTTATTTATTTTTTTTCCAAGAAATAAAGCTAGGTTTTCATATATTATTTATTTTATTCTACTTTAGTTAGAACATAATAATGTTTATATAGACTCACATACAATTCTCCTTCAGTTTAGATATGTTCATGTGTACAATAAAGCTTCTTTTTACATTTTAATTTTGAATTCATGTACAATGGCTACTTACTTGGGACATTTACTGTAAAATGTGAATATGTTTGAGACAAATAGATCTTTTAATAATTTGTAATATCTCAACCACTGAGGAATTAATAAATCAATACCTGGGGCACAGTACCAAATATAAATTAAGTATTGATCTTGTATCTATTTTCACATTCAATTAAGATGCCATTTTTTAAAATAAAGACCATAAAATAGAATGTATTTAACACAAGCTTTCTTCTTTCTTTGTAGTTAGGTTGTCTTCATGTTTATTTGTTTATCATTCTGCATGCTATGAAGCATTTGATTATTTCACTTTCCAGCAGTTTATTTGACTTGGCGAGAAAGTGGACAAAGTAAACGAAAGGCAGAACAAATAAATTAAGTAATTTTTGCTACTGTTAATGTTATAGGATGGGGGTGGCACAGATCTCAGCTGCTATCTAAGTGGAATTCACACATGCTTGAAGAATTAGTGGGACAAGACTTCCAGAAATCCATTGGCTCACAGCTGACAAGCTCTGGGGAGAAAAACAAAAGCCAAAACACAAGCTTGACCAGTAAGAAATCCTCAGTTATCAGGGCGACAGGAAATGCTGAGAGAGTCAGGGAAGGGGTTGGACTGCAGGAGTAGTACCTGGAAGAGTAGGGGAGATGTCTAATAGGGGAATGAAGGGGCTGGAAGGGCAGAGGTGGTACACAGAGGAACTGAGGTTCCATAATAAATGCCCCACTAGATAGTCAGAAATACCCAAATGGACACTTTAGAGGAAGAGGGCTATTGCCTCACGTGTACTGATGGAGCCAACTGGTTTATATTTGGAATTATTGTACATATGTACCAATTTCTAAGCACAGATGACTGAAACCTGAAGAAATAGTGAATGATTTGCACAGTATATGGCATGTAATTATTGCTCAAAAAATGTTCATTAAAAGAATGAATGAATTATGGTTCAATATAACATATAAAAGATGAATAATAATCATATACATACTGAATGAATAGAATGCTTGACAGTATTACATGCACAAAGTTACGTAAAAAATCCTTTTTTAGAGCCTTGGGGGCTCAGTTGGTTAAGCGTCCCACTCTAGCTCTTGGTTTCAGCTCAGGTCATGATCCTGCAGTTTCTGAGATTGAGCCCCGTGTCAGGCTCTGTACCGAAAACACAAGGCCTGCTTGGGATTCTCTCTCTCTCTCTCTCTCTCTCTCTCTCTCTCTCTCTCTGTCTCTGCCACTCCCCCTCCCTTACTCATTCGCATACACTCTCTCTCTCAAAGTAAATAAATAAACTTAAAAAAATCATTTTTATTGGAATGATCTGATCAGCAGATCAGAGGCAAAGCTGTTATGAAAATATTTTGTTACTAGTCATAAATATTTAGTAAATTTTATACATTAAATCATACCAGTCACATAATCAAGCTGTGATTATAGGTGACCCAAAATTAACTTGGGTAGGGCAAACTCTATTTTTTAAAAAGAAAAAGAATACATTACAGTATTAAATACAGCCCTCCATGACACACACTATCCACATGGGCAGATACACATAAATGTGAAAAAAGAAAACATCTCTGTACCAGAGCAAATGAAACAGGAGATACAATCATTTTTTAATAAGATATTTTATTTATTTATTTATTTATTTATTTATTTATTTATTTATTTTTATTTTTAGAGAGAGACAGGACGAGAGTGGGAGAAGAACAGAGGGAGAGAGAGAAAGAGAAAATCTTTTTTTTTTTTTTCAATGTGTATTTATTTTTGAGAGACAGAGCATGAGCAGGGGAGGGGAGGGGCAGAAAGGGAGGGAGACACAGAATCTGAGGCAGACTCCAGGCTCTGAGCTGTCAGCACAAAGCCTGACATGGGGCTCAAACCCATGAACAGTGAGATCATGACCTGAGCCGAAGTTGGACACTCAACTGACCGAGCAACCCAGGCGCTCCGAGATAGAGAAAATCTTAAGCAGACTCCACACTCAGTATAGAACTCAATGCGGAACTTGATCCCATAACCCTGGGATCAGGACTTGAGCCAAAATCAAGAGTCGGACACTCAACTGACTGAGCCACCCAGGCGCCCAAATATCACATATTTAAATTGTGTCTTACAATTTACAAAGACCTTTCAGAGATTATCTCATTTAAATTGCACCATAATCCCATGAGGTAGAAATTTTCATTTTTACAGATGGGTAAAGTGAATAAGTGATTGTGGGCAAATGATCTCTCCTCCATGCTGCCTTGTTTCATTATGATAACCCTAAAATACTTTTCCATCAGGTACTTGGCTTTCTCCAACTTGAGACACCTATTACATTTTATTAAAAATCTATTAAAAACTTGGAAAATACGCCCATTCAAAAATCCTCCCAGCCATCATTTTGCTTCAAAGTGATAGAAATCTATAAAGGCAGGACACCTTTAATAATAGTACAGCACATTTTGTCATGAGCAGTCTGTTCCTTCGAAAATTATCATAAAACAGATTGAGAGCTAAATATGAAATGCTGAGCTCTCCAGTTAAAGCACAGACCTCATTTCATTCAGATCAACTCAAACAGATGAGACAGAAGAAATGGCTGAACAATTATTCTGTTTTTTTCAGTCATGGTAGTACACTTCCCAGCTCAAGGTTGAGATAATTTATGGAGGGGATGGTAAGTCATAGTGTGCTTGGCTAATAATTTCTCAGCAAGACATATTCTAAAGCATTAACAGCCATATTCTGGGGCCTTCCTTCTATGCAAGCATCATCATTTTTACTAGTTTCATATACAGAGCTTAGTATCTCATAACCCAACAGAAAAATTTCAAAAAAGCAAAAATAACACACCCTTGGGCAAATGAAGTAAGCTCTTTAAAATTATGTTAACAGTTCATGTCGTTCTTCCACATCTTTTTTCAAGATACTCTAGTAAATTAAATAAAAAGAGGAGAAAAACAAACAAAACCTTATCTTCAGGTATGCTTTTTCTTTACAAAACCAATTTCACAGAACAGTCAGATGTGTAATAATGGGTGTCTTGGGGATGTAATTTTTTATGCAACTTGACATGCACGTCATGAGTAATTAATTATGTCTTCTATTTACACTTTGTCAGATAAGAGTATTAAACAGAAGAGCTGAGAGGAACACAGAGCACTACCATTAATCTGTTTAATTTGCAAATCTAATGCAATCAAAAGGAAGACATTAGTGTTAAAATTGTTTTTGTCCAGGTGGCATCTTTCATGGAGGAAAAGGCCTGTCTGAGGTGTAAATGCTGCACAAAGCCAGCAAGCTACAAAATCTCAAGTCGGCTTCCAAAGCCAGGACAAAAATCCTCCTGAGAATCATTGATTCTCAGTGCTCTACACAAAAACTGGAAGTCTGAGCTCTCTACCTTAACACAATGTATTATATTCGGCTCTGTGCAATTATCTAACAAAGGGCAGAAGCCCCCAATCCATTAAACCGAAGGCTGAACATGTGACCGACAGACTGATTGACAGAAAGGAGAAACTGCAAGAAAGAGTTTTGGATGAGCAGGAATCAACTGCCTCCAGGAGTAACCTGTGGCCCATTTCTTTCTGGATGGTAGTCCCCACCAATGACTCAAAAGCTGATTCAGTCTCCTGTGTCTCATAATATTTCTATCTTAAAATTTATTTAAAAAAATTTCTTAATGTTTTATTTATTTTTGAGGGACAGAGAGAGACAGAGCACCAGCAGTGGAGGGGCAGAGAGAGAGGGAGACACAGAATCCAAGCTATCAGCACAGAGCCTGACGTGGGGCTGGAACCCATGAACCGTAAGATCATGACTTGAGCTGAAGTGGGACGCTCACCTGACTGACCACCCAGGTGCCAGAATACTTCTATCTTAAGAGGAAGAGGCAGAAGATGTAAGTTAGTGAATGAGGAAATAGAAGCCATGTGAGAGCTCTCACACCGAAGGGTATGATATAGTGTTCAGATTCTATGGTTTCATTCCTAACTCCTTCAATACCTGTCTGAAATTCAGTTTACTCATTATTAAAGCGGTGATGATGATTGCAGGATTATATTAGGATGCAATGAGGTCATGTGTGCAAAGTCTCTGGGCCAGTCCCCAGTAAACAGCAGCCTCTCAATAAATGACAGCGATTGTCAGGATCACCACCATCATTTTCAGTAAGATGGCGGGCGTTGGAAGAACTTGTCTTTTCACTTCTGCCAGAGATACTTGTACTGGTTGTTTCCTTTTGGATATACCTTATAAACAAATGTGGCACTATTGGTAGGACCCTAATTGCTGAGTTGGTAGGATGTTTATGTGTATAACAGGTTCAGATTTTCTAGTTAGTTTTGTCTAGTAGAATGTCATTTTTACTTGTAGTTTTAAATAAAGGATAAAACTGTAGAAGAAATTCTACAAGCATGACAGGATATGTATGTGAATTATAATTTTTAAATAAGCATGGCAACTTTTAGCCACATGCAGAGCATCTAATTCTGAAAGTGTGAAACCACGGAAAGGAAAATCTCATTCAAAATGGAGGTCCTGGGGTGCCTGGGTGGCTCATTTGGTTAAGTGTCCGACTCTTGGTTTCGGCTCAGGTCATGATCTCACAGTTCATGGGTTTGAGCCCCACATTGGGCTGTGCACTGATAGCAGAGGCTGCTTCAGGTTCTCTCACTCCTTCTCTCTTTGCCTCTTCCCTACTCTCTCTCTCTCTCTCTCTCTGTCAAAATAAATTTAAAAATTTTTTTTTAAATTTTAAAATGGAGGTCCTGAAGGGGAATCACTGATGCATGTACCACTCTTTGAGGCTTACTCTATATATCTTGATTAGAAGAAGCTTACTTTACTACCCCAAGCAGGAGGAAGGAAGATTTTCTCCTTGCCCAACAACAACCCAGCCAATGAGAACTGCCACAATTCAGCCAGTAAGTCACCACAACCCCAAACTCTTACTCACCTCCTGTAGACTTTTGTTTCAAAAAGCCCTCCCCAAATTCTTTTCTCCTCTATAAAACAATACTTCTCTCCTTTGTTCTCCGGACTTGCCTATGGTTTGGCATAGTTTGCATGTCTCAAATTGCAATTTATCTGCTATTCCTGAATAAACTCATTTTGTTGGTATACTAACTGGCTATTTTATTTTGAAGGTTGACAAAAGTATGCTGACAGTTACAACCTGTCTCTGAAAAATCCACTTATTTTCCATTTATCTCTAAGAGTGCACACAGATTAATGCATAAACAACACGATCCCGGGGAGTTTAAGTCTAGGGACTAATTTACTGAACTACCCAACCAACAGAGGATTATTTTATCTAATTAAGACAGAGTGCACGTATTTAGAATTAAGCATTTGCATTTACCAGCAAATTCAGAATTATAAAAGCAATTAAAGCTAAAATGAGGTATGATAATTTTTTTTTTTTGCCTGCACACCACTGCTGAGGTAAAGCTCATTTTAATGTTTGCCTTTGTAGCACTGTTGTACCGAAGGTTATGAATAAGAAGCTCCTGGCGGGGAAAAACCACCTTTTCCACCTTGCTTCCAGCCACTCAAACCCCTTAGGACCTGAATCCATCCACCCTGCTTTACTCAAGCCTCCTAAACAGAGTCTACATTTTCTCACATTCCTATTTGCTCCTATTTCTCCAACCTAGAAAGTTTTCCTTAACCTAGTCTATCTATCTGACTCTATCAGACCAGATTCAGATTAAAATCTATCTTCATTCATGAACCTAGTGCTCCTTCAAGCCGAAGGGCTCTCTTCCTTATCTGAAGGCAAGGGCATTTTGCTGCCTATAAGCTATCTGTTTCACTCATTTGCAAATAAATGTGTTACTACTTCAGAAATCTCTTACAGTGGTAAGTCATATATTGCCTTTTAACTTGCTATATATTTATATTATTTACCTTTATATTACAGACTTCCTGAGGGCATAACTTTGTCCTATACTCTTGGAGATGGTGAACACTGCACCTTTCTTACATGTCCAGATTAATATATGTTTGATGATTGACTTGTTGAAATAGTTAAATACCTGTTCATCTTCATATATCCTGCATTCATCTCCCCTGTTTTACTCAAGCCTCCTAAACTTGTCTTACACTTTTTATTTCATTCTAATTTATTTATATTATTTCCAGATATGTTACTTAATAACTCCCCCAAAAAGGAAGAATGATATCACTTGATTAATCAATAAAGTATTTTGTCCTCACTTCCCACAACGGTAATTTGTTACTCTATTTTCAACTATTTTCTGAAGAGTCATTAAAATGGAGATGTGTTGTTTCTTTTTTTTTTTTTTAATTTTTTTTTTTCCAACGTTTATTTATTTTTGGGACAGAGAGAGACAGAGCATGAACAGGGGAGGGGCAGAGAGAGAGGGAGACACAGAATCGGAAACAGGCTCCAGGCTCTGAGCCATCAGCCCAGAGCCCGACGCGGGGCTCGAACTCACGGACCGCAAGATCGTGACCTGGCTGAAGTCGGACGCTTAACCGACTGCGCCACCCAGGCGCCCCGAGATGTGTTGTTTCGAAGGGACATATACACTCCACTGTTTATAGCAGCACTATCAACAATAGCCAAAGTATGGAAAGAGCCCAAATGTCTATTGATGGATGAATGGATAAAGAAGATGTGGTGTATATATATATACAATGGAGTATTACTCAGCAATCAAAAAGAATGAAATCTTGCCATTTGCAACTAGATGGATGGAACTAGAGGGTACTATGCTAAGCGAAATTAGTCAGAGGAAGACAAATATCATGACTTCACTCCTATGAGGACTTTAAGAGACAAAACAGATGAACATAAGAGAAGGGAAACAAAAGTAATATAAAAACAGGGAGGGGGAAAAACATAAGAGACTCTTAAATATGGAGAACAAACAGAGGGTTGCTGGAGGGGTTGTGGGAGAGGGGATGGGCTAAATAGGTAAGGGGCATTAAGGAATCTACTCCTGAAATCATTGTTGCACTATATGCTAACTAATTTGGATGTAAATTTAAAAAAATAAAATTAAAAAATAATTTTAAAAAAAGTTGTCTTTAACATTGATGTTATCGGAATTATGAAAGGACCAATAACTTTGGGTCCTTTCCAGAGCTCAGTAGATAAATCTTGTAAGAATGTAGTTCAACACCCAACCTTCTTCATAATGCACTTGAATTTGTGGTAAATGTGATGTATTGAGGCCCTTGTGTAATTTTCTAATATTTTGTTTTCACATTTGCTTAGATATCTTTACCTAGTATAATTATTTTCTTTCTTAGACAGTCCTCATAAGAAAGAGGCTCTGTCAACTAGTCAGCTAAAATACTTAACAGAGTGCCAGGCACAATAAAAATACACTTGATCTTAGCCAAAAGGCTGAGAAGCGATCACAATGAAAATAAATAAATAAATATATATACTTACAAGGTTTTTTAACCTTTTCCTTTGAGAAAATTACAGATTTAGAGAAGATTGTAAAGAAATGGACAGAAAGGTCTCGTGCACCCTTCACCCTGCCTCCTCCAGTGTTGACATCTTGCAAATCCAAATAAGAAAATATCCAAAACAAGAAAATATCCAAACTATGAAACTGACATTGGCACAATCCATAGAATTTATTCAGATTTCACCAGTAATTATGTGCTCATTTGTGTCTGAGTATATACGGACCTATACACTTCTATCACGTGTACAACTTCATGTAACTACCACCACGATCAAGACACACAACTCTTCCATTATCACAAGGCTCCCTCATGCTGCCTCTTTATAGCCATCTCTACCTCCTCCCTCCTCCCCTCCCCACCCAATCTTTAACCCTTGGCAACCACAAGTTTGTTCTCGTTTCCATAATTTTGTTATCTCAAGGGTATATATAAATGGAATCTTAAAGTATGAAACCCTTTGAGATTGGCTTTTTTCACTCGGCATAATTTTCCTGAGGTTCATTCAATTTGCTGTGAGTAGTATTACCTGGTATGGGAATACCACAGTTCATTGAACCATTCATTGACTGAAAGCCATTTTGGTTATTTTCAGTGTTTGGCCAGTACAAACAAAGCTGCTGTAAACATTCCTGCACAGGCTCTAGGTTTTGATGAAGAAAATTACAGTTCCTCGTATATGGCTAATTCAACCTGTTTAAACCATAGGTTTTCAGACATGGGTGAGATGGGTGATGAGCTCGTGAGTACAATCCGTATCAAACATTTTTGTTAGTATTTTCAGGAAGGAATAACCATCTGTCCCGGTTCTCCCAGAACAGGCCGGTTTATGCCTGCTATCCTGGCATAATGATCCCTTCACTCTCAGAAATGCCCTGGTTAGTATGATAAATTATATAATCACTCTTATTCAGATTACTTAAAGATTCCAAGCATTGCTATTATGCCTGCTTGGCTATGATGGAATTGTATTGGAGTAGATTGCTGTTTTGTAATCTTTCTGAGTACCTCTAGAGTGACTCTCTGGAGTCTGAGAAATGAGACAGTCTTCTCGCAATGAATGATAGTCTTGCTGAAGTCCCTACTGTTCCTCCCTCCTCCTTTCCAGTTAGAAAATGTCCCTCATACGTGGAATTCAAGAAGTGAAACAAGCAAGCAAAGAGAAAAAAATAAGAGAGAAAGACAATGAGAGACAAAGCAAGAAACAGACTCTTTATAGAGAACTGATGGTTACCAGATGGGAGGGGAGATGGGGGCATGGGTGAAAGAGATGATGGGGATTAAGGAGAGCACTTGTCATGAGGTGCACTGGGTGATGTATGCAAGTGTTAAATCACTATATTGTACACCTGAAACTAATATTACACTGTATGTTAACTAACTAGAATTTAAATAAAAACTTAAAAAAAGAAAGTATTTTATATTTAAAAAAAAAAAGTATCTTCTTGTGAGTCAGTTTTATGGTTGGGAACAGCTTCTAATCTCATGTCTTACCTCTGTGTGTCTTAGCTCTTGTCAGAGCTCCACAACTGAGAGGGGAGGACTCTTCCCCACCATTGCCAGTTTGAAAATACTTGCAGGGAAAGATTCTGATAGGTTTGGCTTAGATCAATGCCAAGCTCAAAGACAACGGTCAGTGAGGTGTAGTCCCCAAATGGGCTTATCTTAGGGCAGGGGTTCACCCCTTTGACCGATCACTCTGTCCAGGGCATTGAGGCCAAGTAGGAGGGTAGCAACACCTTTCAGAACATATGGATCAGAAAGAAGGAAGTTCCGTCTACAGAGGGCAGGTAGTGGAGCAGATGGCCGACTTGGCCACAGAAGGAATGGTGATCTGGGCAGCCACTGTAATTTGTGTCTGCTGTGAGAGGGTCAGCAATACTACATCTTTTTGACTAGCAAGCCTATATTCTTAAATTTTTTATGCACTGTGTTTAGCTATGGAGAAATGGGCAATAAATGCTTGCAATATAGCTTCTGAAATCTTTCTAAGTGGTTAATTCTGAAGTAGCCTCATAAATGAGAGGCCCACATATAGGTGACGATCCCCAACACTTTGTGATCATAATCAATCTTTGTTATCATCCATGTCCTTTTTTTTTTTTAATGTTTATTTACTTTTGACAGAGAGAGAGACAGAGCATGAGCAGGGGAGGGGCAGAGAGAGAGGGAGACACAGAATCTGAAACGGGCTCCAGGCTCTGAGCTGTCAGCACAGAGTCCGACGTGGGGCTCAAACTCATAGACCGTGAGATCATGACCTGAGCTGAAGTCGGACGCTCAACCTACTGAGCCACCCAGGTGCCCCATTATCATCCATGTCCTTAACAAATGCAAATACAATTGGGAATTGAATACAGTCGACCCAAAGATCTATGACCTAATGTCCTAAATTGCAGAGCATTGAAAATGCTTGAAAAATTATTATAATACATTTAAGTGAAAAGAGTAGGCTAAAATAGGACAATTTGATTTTTTCTTTTTTACATACTCACTTAGATACACAGACTTTGGGAAAAATTTGGAATGCTATATCTCCAGATGGTGGTTATTTTGGAATAGAGTGTGTAGGAATGACGGCTTTCTTCTTTTCCTTCCTGTTGTATCTGACAGAGTTTCCTCAGTGAACATGTATTAGTTTCTGAATTCTTAATCCATTATTATAAAATTCTTGTGTCTGGTGATGCACACCTGATTCAGAATTACAGATTTCAAATTAAGTACTTCCTTCTTTAGAACCTCCAGAAGCCATGTAGTAAAAGGCTAATTGAAGGCCTCGGCACAGCATCAAGAATTTCAATAGAAAGATTCTCATTATGTTCCCAATTAGCCTTCAACAAAAATAAATAAATAAGACAATGGTGCGTCAATCAGATGAAAAAAGACTTAAAGATACAGCTGTATTTTGTTAGTTGCAAATACGCAAAAAATGAATTCAAGGAAGCAACGTGGAGCACCTCTAAAGAATGGCTGATTTTTAGAAGATTTAACAGTTACAGCTAATTAAAAAGAAGCAACTGATAAGCTGTTTTTAGGACTAAGTCCATAATACTTAATTCTGAGCCCATGAAATCATCTTGGCACAGTTTTGACAACAACAGAATCTCAATATTACAAATCCCAAGTACCTAACCATTTTGAGTGAGGCCTGTAGTCATTTCCGAGAGACTAATTAAAAAGTATAAATTAGGGGCGCCTGGGTGGCGCAGTCGGTTAAGCGTCCGACTTCAGCCAGGTCACGATCTCGCGGTCCGTGAGTTCGAGCCCCGCGTCAGGCTCTGGGCTGATGGCTCAGAGCCTGGAGCCTGTTTCCGATTCTGTGTCTCCCTCTCTCTCTGCCCCTCCCCCGTTCATGCTCTGTCTCTCTCTGTCCCAAAAATAAATAAACGTTGAAAAAAAAAAAAAAGTATAAATTAGTTAGGGGAAACCGTAGAGGAATTTCTCCATGATGATGAAAAAAATGAACTTGGCCATATCTCATCACTATATTTATATGTAAATAACTGTTATACACATACGTTTCATACATGTATAAAGGATTTTTCTATAATCCTTTAAAGGAGGACCACATGACTCACTGTTTAATAATACATTACAGACAACATATAATTCCCTTGGCTTTTTATTATTCACCTTATTAATCAACTTATTCAGAAACGTAAGCCAATTTTTCTTCGTAGATAAATTTTAAAAATTCCTTCGTAGGAATTTTAAGTACATCCAAGTAATAAGGCATTTCTTATGATAATGGTGTTGGCACTTATTGTAAATATGATGCTTTTACTTTGTGGTATTTGGCAAGAACACTCCAATTTTATGACTGCACTTTAGTTTTTAGCACAATGTCAAAGTAAATAGAAATGCTATAGCAATATTACTAGGGTGTCCTTTTTATGGAGCACCAACTTGACTTTAAGAGGAAATTCCTGGTTACCAAGAGAGAGGATGATGTAGTCTAATTAGTCTAATTACAACATAGCCACTCAGAGACAAAAAGGGACCCTGATAAATCTGTTTTTGAAGATTTCCAGAAACCTTGATTTGATATTAAAAAAAGATCATTAAACTTAAGGAAAATAATTTGTTAATCACAGAATTGTGGTTAATAGCCATGCATGTGAGTATATCTATATTTGATCACAATTTTCTTCTCTTTTTGGTTCTAAGGGATATATTAATTTATCAACCAACAAAACAAAATTAAGGTAATAGAAAAAAATTACAACTAGCCCAAACTTTCACACTTTACCAGCACAGTAGTAGACCAGCACAGTGAATGGTAGACTATATATACTTAGATATAGATTGGTATATGACTGATGTAACACCTTTCGATTCTCTAGTGACACACTGATTTATAGAAGTAATAGTATTTGTTTTAATCATACTTCGGGTATTTTTGTCATTTGAAAATCTTGAAAATCCAGGGTCTTGGTGTGTATATACTAACATTTTAATGAACAAAGCACGAATTTACTCAATCAGCTCAACTAATTGTTCATATTGGGATAATGAAATACTTATTATCTAGTATTTCAACTGAATATGAAAATTACCATCTTTTTCTATATAAAATTACATGTGGGGACCTTATACAGGAAAGGACATCCATTTTCTAAAATCCATTTAAAATTTTTTCTGTGAAGTACTCCTATGCATTCAAAAATATCATTTTTAGGGGTAAAAAATCATAAATTTTAAGTATTAAAGAAAAATAATAATTTGTCATCTAGCTTCAGTTAGTTACACGAGTTTCTGAAAATGAGTTTAGAGGTCTAGAGCCAATCTGAGTACATCAACATGCTTGGTGAGAGGAAAATGAGGAAAAATTATTTATAAAATTATTTTAATTTTTTTTTCAACTTTTTATTTATTTTTTTTGGGACAGAGAGAGACAGAGCATGAACGGGGGAGGGGCAGAGAGAGAGGGAGACACAGAATCAGAAACAGGCTCCAGGCTCTGAGCCATCAGCCCAGAGCCCGATGCGGGGCTCGAACTCACAGACCGCGAGATCGTGACCTGGCTGAAGTCGGACGCTTAACCGACTGCGCCACCCAGGCGCCCCTTATAAAATTATTTTAATGTTGATATTTTCAAACTGTAAAGCCAAGAAAGAACACACTCTCCACACTGTTTTTCAGGAATACTACTTGGCAACGAGAAAGAAGGAAATCATGCCATTTGCGGCAACGTGGATGGAACTGGAAGGTAGTACGCTGAGTGAAATACATCAGTCGAAGAAGGACAGATATCATATGTTTTCACTCATATGTGGATCTTGAGAAACTTACCAGAAGACCGTGGGGGAAGGGAAGGGGAAAAAAATAGTTACAGAGAGGGAGGGAGGCAAACCATAGAAGACTCTTAAATACAAAGAACAAGCTAAGGGTGGATGTGGGGGTGGAGGAGGGGGGGAAATGGGTGATGGGCACTGAGAAGGGCATTTGTTGGGATGAGCACTGGGTGTTGCATGTAAGCGACGAACCACAGGAATCTACCCAAAAACCAAGAGCACAGTTTACACACTGTATGTTAGCCAATTTAACAATAAATTATATTTTTAAAAAAAGAACACATTCTTAGATTTCAAGAGTTCAGAAATAACTTTGTTTTAGAAGTCAAAGTAAATTATACACAGTTAATGAATAAGATAGAGAATAAGTGATTAAAAAATCAGTTTTTACTTTACTACAAATGAGAACTGATCACACAAGAGAACCCATCTGTTGCTCGGCCACACATCATTTGTCCTTCCTTGGCAGTTTATTCTGACCCAAGAAAATAGCAAGAACAAAATAGGTGAGCAACCTCATCCTGATGCCTAAAAAAGTTCATTTTCACTTATAATAAGGTCTCTGCTGTCTTCACAAGATCAACAAAGCAGCATTTCCAGACCATCTCCTCATTCTGATTCCCCTCACGGTGCCAGGAACCACCCGCCTGACAGATTCTCCCTCCTAGTTCACGGGGTTGCGCAGCAGCCCCGTCCCTGCGCTGGCACGCCTGCATCCAGCTCATCCTCTTGAGTCTGTCCCAGCGCGGCTGCCTGACCTTTCTCACCCCATGTACTCATGCAACATTCATTCATTTATTCAACAAGTATTCACGGAGCACCTCTCATGGTCCAGGTGCTCTTCTAGCAGCTGGGGATACAGCAGGGAACAAAGCGGATAAAGTCCTTGCTCTCATGGGACTTACAAGCATTCCAAAGGAGGATCAAGTAATAAAAAACTCACCACGTGGTGAGTGATACATTCTCTGAAGAAAATAAATCCGGGTAAAAGTGGTAAAATTTTAGAGTGACGGGGTGATTTTAGATTGGCTGTTCACAAAAGACATGTTGAGGAAATGCCCTTTGAACAGAGATTGGAATAAAATAAAATCTGCCTTTATAAAATGCTTATAATGTACCAAGTATTTTTCTCATGCTAACACTCTCAAACCGGTATCATGGTTCATCATGGGGCCCTACTGGGGAAGAACGAGAATTGCCTTCTACCCAACTAGCTGTCATGGCCACAAAAGAGAAGAACGGGCAACAGGCAGAAAATCTGGGCTAGTGTAAACTGTGAAAGTGGTATGATGGGTGGCTGAGGACAGGACAGAGAGATGACAAGCTTCTCACATGTTATCTTTATAACCTGTCAGGTCTGTTGACAAGCAGTTATTCAGAGCATGCAAGAAAGCGGGAACAGTCCCAACACAGTGCTGAACTCAAGTGAAATGGAGATAGTAGCAATGTGTGAAAGCTACCACCAGAAACAGCTCATCCCCAAACCAAGCTAACCAAACAACAAAACAGGTGCTGAGAAGGGGAGCAGCCACCTCTTGGCCGAGAGTGATTTCACCGTTTAAAACCAATGGTCACAGGGGTGCGAGGGTGGCTCAGTCGGCCGTACATCCAACTTCACTCAGGTCATGATCTCATGGTTCCAGCCCCATGTTGCGCTCTGTGCTGACAGCTCGGAGCCTGGAGCCTGTTTCGGATTCTCTCTCCCCCCACCCTCCTCTGCCCTGCCCCCACTTGCACCCTGTATCTCTCTCTCTCAAAAATAAATAAACAGTAAAAAAAATTTTAACCAGTTGGCAGTAATCTTAGAGACAAATAATACTGAATAAAATATATTGTTCTCTCAAGTTATATAGTAAGATGATTATATTAGAAAATAGGGTCAAAACGATTTTTTCATTTTTCAATAGCCAAAAGCCAAAGAACCTTTTTTGTATACACAGTTACCAAAACTGGAGTTAGCACAATCCGTAAAATAAGGAGAATATGTACATTTGTTTTCTCCTAAGACAGTTTCTTGAACATCAGTCCTTGATAAGAAAGTTGGGAATGGTTACTTTCCTTCATGCAAAGTCTTCTGATTCTGCGATTTAAATTATAAAGGATCTTCCTGCTGTGTTTTTTTCTTATCATTAAAGTTAAATTTCTCATTTACAAAAAAGATAAAGGAATAAAAAGAAGTATCTAGTGTACAAGCACAGATTTTGTTTCTTAGAGTGTAATCACATGTATTCCCATGAAGTATTTTTACAAAATGGGTTCTACAATCAAACTTGGGAAATGCTACATGCTAGATCTCCCTTCTGGAAAGCACAATGCATATTAACATACTAAGTGTTCTGAGAAGTCCTGGTACAAAAAAATAAGAGTAAATGAATAAATAGTAGTTGATTCATGTTACCACAGAAGTGTTTAGTTTTAATAACATCTTTGACATTGGAAGTCTCTCATGTTCCATGACGCATATTCTGGAAGATGTGGCTCTATGCACATTTTTATTGTTCTACCTCTTTGATTTTGCTTTAGCTACCTCTTGCCTTCCTATCCTATCTCTTGCCTTCTCTTTTTGTTTTTGTACAGAACACTTATTGAGTGCTTACTGTATTCTAAGGCACTTTTTAAAGTACGTTATAGCCATCTCACCTATCCTATCTTGCCTTCCTATCCTATCTCTTGCCTTCTCTTTTTGTTTTTGTACAGAACACTTATTGAGTGCTTACTGTATTCTAAGGCACTTTTTAAAGTACGTTACAGCCATCTCACCTATTCCTGCCTGACAAGTATTCTCTGACATAAGTGCAACAGATTGCCAAAGGGGCACCACACAAGTGAAATAACTTTTCTCCACATCCAGCTTGTTGGTAAGTGGTATAGCCAAGGAAGCCAAAATCGAAATCAGGTCTCTCTGACCTGATGCCTATGCTCTTAACAAATAAGTGCCTGGTTCTCTATTCCTCAGCTCTTCCCAAGCTTCATGAAGACCAATGGCCTACCTATTTTCCAGTCCAAAGATATTTTCCAGATCTTAGCTTATGGGACCTTTCTGTTGTGTTTGATGTTGTTGGCCAATCCTTCCCCCTTGAAATTTCCTAGACTCCCAATTTCCTTGATTCGACATTCCTCTTACACCTCTCTGGATGTTTCTTCTTCATCTTCTTAAGTTCCTTATTAAATGTTAGTGCTCCTCAAGGCCCATCCTGGCCCACTGCTCTTCTCTACTTTTCTCTCTGCTGGGACATCCCCATTCACATCTCCAGGCTTGCCATCGCCCCTGGACATCAGACTCATATCTAATAATACTCTTGTGGTTTTTTGGCACTTCAAACTCAAGAGATCTTCCACTAAATTCGTCATGTCCTATATATCAGTCAAGGCCCCAGTAGGGCACTCAGGGGAAATCCTAGAGAGTTTAATTAAAGGACGATTAATAAAGGTGTGGAGCAGGAACAATGGTACTAAGCATGATAGGGAAGGGGGTAAACCGATGTGGAGGAGTACACATTCTTAAAACTGCAACATTTCAGGCAAAGGTGTCAGTTATCTGGAAGTTAGCATAAAATTACCCTCTCCCCAGTTCCCCACATCTAACCAGCCTTGTCAATTTAGCTACTTTTAACATTGCCTCCTTACTTTTAGTTTCTTTTCCCATCACCCTAGGGTCACCATTTGTCATCTCTTAATTGGACCATTATAATAACCTCCTAGTAGTTCAACTGCTTCCGGGCCCACTTCACCTTTGGGATAACCTTTCTTATAGCCAAAAAACTCTCTCTGAACTACAAATCTTACTCTACTAAGCCTGGCCCAACCCTTCAATGATCATCTTCACCTAGAAAATAAAGATCCTACTTTTTTAGCACAGCATATAGGAGTCTCCCTGATCTGGTATCTATCCCCTCCCTTCCTTTTATGCACACTTGTATTTTCCTAAACTCTGCCATGCTTGCATTCTTTTTTCAACAGTGGGCCTTTGCTCATGCAGTTTTCTCTGTCTATATGTCCATATTTTTAAACCTAACTCAGGCTCAGCTCAGGTATCATCTTTTAAGAAATCATTTCCCAAACCACGAGATATAGTCTCTCCTGTAGCATATTAACATAGTTTTTTTTTAACTATGTTAACGTAGTTTTCTATTAACAGAGTTTTCTCTATTAAACAAACAAAAAGTTCACTAAATGTTAATGGCATTTTCTTTTATGTCTATTTTCCCACTATATCATTTGTGAAGATTCAACTGACTATTGTCCATTCCTGTACCTACAACATCTGGTACAATTCCTGGCACACAATAAATATTCAATCACTGTTTGATTAACTGAATGGAATTGGACAGCAAATCATTATCCTGGAATCAGAAAGACAGACTTAGTATTGAAGAAGAAAAGTAACTTCTTAATGTGACCATTCTGGCTTCGGGGAAAGACTGGTTAGCCAGAAGAGTTTATAGGATACTCTTTCAAGGAAACTACATGACAGGGAGAGATTAACCAGAAGTTAAAGCCGGGATCACAAGCCACTAATGCTAGAGTTAATCAAAATAGAATCCTGATTCAGAAAGTAGGGTAGAAGAAGTTAGGAATCAGAACTCAGATCAGACAAAATATGGAAAGGGCACTGCAGATTCTGTGGAATTCTCTAACATCTGGTTTGTACAT
This sequence comes from Puma concolor, assembly GCF_028749965.1. NCBI lineage: Eukaryota > Metazoa > Chordata > Mammalia > Carnivora > Felidae > Puma > Puma concolor. The sequence continues at coordinate 94,192,063 of NC_141673.1, forward strand.
GCCAATCACAAGCTCCTATGAGAGGAACCAAGAGGGAATCAAAATCAAGTTCAGCACACAGGGCTATAGTTGGTCTCTGATATGGGTTAAGAGTAAAGGGAACAAGGGACAGAAATGTCTCTGTGCATCACTTGGTCAATAGGAGGCCATAAAGAAAGAAAAGGATTAAGGACCTGGTAGACCCATGATATTTTCTCACATACAAATAATCTATTATAGGGGCGCCTGGGTGGCTCAGTCGGTTGAGCGTCCGACTTCGGCTCAGGTCACGATCTCGCGGTCCGTGAGTTCGAGCCCCGCGTCAGGCTCTGGGCTGATGGCTCAGAGCCTGGAGCCTGCTTCCGATTCTGTGTCTCCCTCTCTCTCTGCCCCTCCCCCGTTCATGCTCTGTCTCTCTCTGTCTCAAAAATAAATAAATGTTTAAAAAAATTTTTTTTAAAACAAATAATCTATTATAAAAAAGTAGGTGTGGTAGAAAGAAAACAAACAAACACAAAGTTTCTGTTACCTGAAAAACAGTTAAATGAGGTGATACAGAAAAAAAGGGAAACATCTGTCATGTACATCACATACACATTAGTGTTATGGAATACAGTTCTCATTTTGGACCCCTACATTGTAGATAAATGCTTTTTATTTGTTTAGTAAAGTTACAAAAATTAGCAGGTTCATTTGGTTTTAATTCACTTTATGATAAGACCAGTTTTTGTTAGAAAAATGAGCTGCACAGCATTCCTATTTAGGAAGAGTGGGAAACCAAATAAATGAAGAGTACTCAATAAGAAATTTATTTGCATATAAATAGAAGGATGGCAATACATTTGTTTTCATCAAACTTCCTTTGCATTTGATTTCCTAATTTCCCCTATATTAATTTCCTTACAAAAATCACCATGAATATTTATAATTTTTAATACAATTCTCAAACTCAGAGTCCTATTGTCAGTTCTGATTCTGTTTCTGAAGTATTTTCCCAAGCAACTATCATTTTTCTCTCTTTCATCTCAATTTCCTGACAAAAAAGGAAAGGAAAAATCTTCCTTACCAAGAAACCTCTACAACTTTGTTTCGAACATCCTCAGTTTGTTGGTTCTACTATATTCAGGAGTAAAGGGAGTTGGCCTTTTAGGTAACTAGAATGTCTAGGGAAGCAGACATCTTTCATTGGAGAATTAGATTTTAAATGAAAGAGTTGAGAACGGTTTTCTGACACAAGGATAAAATATGGTTGTACTTACAGAAATAAATTTGAAGGCACCATGTTCAGAGGAAAAAAAAAAAAACAGCCTAAGGATCAGTGCTCTGGAGCCCAAGGACAAGCTTGTGAAAGGACAAACTTAGTAATTAGGAATAATTAGTGACTCTAGATTACAAGAGAGGTGCTTAATGAGGTTATTTACATGTTGCCCTGATGAGCTGGTGGAAGCACTATGGCACCTGTTGGAGCCAATAGCACCAGGAGAGATGAGGATACGAGTCTTTGTATCTGCCTCTAGCTTCGTCCCAACCCGTTCACCCCCAGGCTCATTCCACTTGTGCCACGTCAGCCTTGTTTTGCTTCTTCAAATAAAGGACGCAGGTGCACAAAGAAGTCTCTCACATATTTATTTAAGCAGAAAGAGCTAATACCAATGGATCTTTGAGGCCATGACAGAAGAGTTCTTTAAGGCTTTGAGTCATGCTCTTGGATTAAACACCACCATAAATAGAACCAAGACTGGGGTGTAGGAAAGGCTTCATCTCTCTCAAGGGCAACGTTATGGCAAAAAGTAGAGTGGTTTCTACTAGAAGAATGCAGAAATCTTTGTCAGCTCTAGCTGGTAGTGGTCACAGAAGAATGATGATATGGAAGAGGAAGCAAGAATATGACTTGCAGACTTGCAGAGCTGGCTGGATGTTGGCTGAAGCTGCAAGTCACATGTAAAGGTAACGAAAGCAATTTCTTCTATTATTTCAACTTTGCTTTTATATAGATGATAGCAAATGCAGTGGAGGTAACACTGGTGAATAAATGAGCAATCAACAGTGCTGCATTTTTGGAAAAAAAATAACACCTTGGTATTTTGATTCATAATCTTAAAGAGTTCTTGATATGAGGAACTGGTAACTTTTTATTATTTTTTGCTGTAATGACTGCAATGTAATTATAATGATTTAATTCACAAAATGATAATTTTCTCATGTTTTCCTTAAAGATGTGTTCACAAATCAATATGATGGTATTTAACACTTTTCTGTCAGAAACTATATAATGCTGAAAATTGAAATTCTGTTTATGAAGCTTCTATCATTTGCCTAATTCCACATACTAAGCACAGTGGGAGACAAAAAATTGCAATATACTTTCCTTTATTTCAAAAATAAACGTAGGGGCGCCTGGGTGGCTGGGTCAGTTAAGCGTTGGCTTTGGCTCAGGTCATGATCTCACGGTTGGTGGGTTCAAACTCCATGTCAAGCTCTGTGCTGACAGCTCAGAGCCTGGATCCTGCTTCAGATTAGTGTCTCCCTCTCTTTCTGCCCCTCCCCCACTCACACTCTGTCTCTCTCTTTCTCTCTCTCTCTCTCTCTCTCTCTCAAAAATAAATAAACATTAAAAATTAAAAAGAAAACAAAAATAAATGTATTTGGAGTAATAAAATGAACATACTAGGTGCTTTCTAGTGAAGCTCATCATTGCAGTGGGGCTATGCTTCTGAAAATGCAGCACTGAAACTGTGTAGCTGAAGGCATTAAATTAGGAAGAAAATGAGAAATACCTATGGTAATTCCTGTTAAGCCTTCTCTTGTGCCACACTGCTGCCAATCACAATGGCTTAAATAGGTGCACCAGCTGTATCCAACACCAAAGGTCCTTTGCAAACCCTCAAGACTCAAGTTGGAATTATATTCATAAAACTCAAGAGTCAATGTGCTTATAAGTTTAAATAACTTTAAGTTGGACATTTAGATGCTAGAAATAGTGCCACATTTAAAAATAAAGTGCAAGGGTGCCTGGATGTTGGTTAAGTATCCAACTTCCGCTCAGATCATGGGTCAAGCCCCGCATCAGTCTCTGTGCTGACAGCTCGGAGCTCAGAACCTCCTTCAGATTCTATGGTTCCCTCTCTCTCTGTCTCTCCCCTGCTCATGTTCCGTCTTTCTTTCTCACAAAAATAAATAAAACATTAAGTTTTTTAAATAATAAAATTAAAAATAAATAAATAAAGTACAAAAAGGGGTGCCTGGGTGGCTCAGCAGTTTAAGTTTCTGGCTGTTGATTTCTGTTCAGGTCATGACCTCATGGTTTGCAAGATCGACCCCTGCACTGAGCTCTGCACTGACAGCACAGAGCCTCCTTGGGATTCTGTCTCTCTCTCTCTCTCTCTGCCCCTCCCCTGCTTGTACTCTCTCTCACACACAAAATAAACAAATAAACATGAAAAAAATTTTAAATAAAGTACAATTCTTACATTGTTTTTAATTACTTATGCCTACAGATGTGCATTTTCTTATGGGCCAAAATGAGGCAGGGGTATGGTGTGGATTTTTTATTCCTTAAGGTAACAATAATCTGTCACGCAACAAAGAACAAAGGCAAACATGTGGACAGTTGGAAGGATTACCCAATCCCCAGTAGAAGCCCTTCCCGGTGAACCTTCTCCAACTTACTGGCGATGTCATATGCGAAAGAGTTTCTCTAAAAGGTTGGCCACAACATTTATCAAAGGAGTCGATTGACAGAGGAGTTAATGACAGCAAACTTCATTGCGAGGAGGGTGGTTCAAGCTGCTCCAGAAAGATGAAAACATTATAGTTCATCTGCTAATGTTGTATAATATAGAATGTGAATGAAACCTCCATGAGGAAGTGAAAATTATTTCGTGTGTGTGTCTGTGTGCATGTGTGTGTGTGTGTGTGTGTGTGTAAGAGAGAGAGAGAGAGAGGGAGAGAGAGTCAAAGAAAGGTAAAGAGAGAGGGATGAGAAGAGGGAGAGAAAGAGAAAGAGGAAGAGAGAGAGAGAATGGTGGAGAAAGGCAGACAGACCTTGGAAAGTGGATATTTCTCCTAAATAGGAGTACTATGGCCAACATCATAACACTCATGTTTTATAGAATTAAACATAAACCTCCTTTCAGAAAATATAATTAAGTCCTCTTTCAAATTTAATGTTTTTTAATTACATATCAGGTAAGAGCAGACACAGAGAAAAATATAGAGAGGAGGTTAAGTAAAGAAAGAAGGATTCATGCCAAGCCTATGAGTTTAGGGAAACATTCCACTTGACTACTAATGAGCACCATTTCAGGGAAGGCAGAATTTAAATTCCTATGATGTCATATTCTACAATTTGCATTTTAGTTGACAAAATACTGATATCGAGTGAACTGATACAGGAAGCAATTTTCAAGAAGAGGTTTAGTAAAGATAGGATAGGTGAGAGAAATTATATTGCCTTCCCTGGGAATTATGGGAAGACGCACAAGAAGGAGACTCATCAGATAGATACTCCATTTACATTCATATGTGGGTAGAAGATTTCCAGACTGGTAGTTCCCAGTATACTTGATAATAGAGTTCTACTTTTTTTTCTATTGTTATATACACCATCAATATTGATTATGAAATTTATTTTTTTAATTTCATAATTAACATTGTTTATGCAACACTAGTTGTGCAGATATTAGCCTTACTGCATACAGTGGATGATTTAGACAATCTGAGATGCCCGATTAAATGTTCCTATCACTTAGCTAGGGATAAGGAATGATGCACAAAGGCTTCCATGGCCAGGCTCATTTAGGCTACTTCAATGAAACTGGTTATAGCCAATCATACAGATTCAAATTTTTAAATTTTTTTTAACGTTTATTTATTTTTGAGACAGAGAGAGACAAAGCATGAACAGGGGAGGGTCAGAGAGAGAGAGGGAGACACAGAATCTGAAACAGGCTCCAGGCTCTGAGCTGTCAGCACAGAGCCCAACGCGGGGCTTGAACTCACGAACCGCGAGATCATGACCTGAGCTGAAGTCGGATGTTTAACTGACTGAGCCACGCAGGCGCCCCGCAGATTCAAATTTTTAGACTTTCCATCACTTATACCCAGTTGCTTGCTTCTGATTTGTGAAAAAGATAATACTATAAATCAAGCCTCATATTTTGGTTTCTCTAACTTTATTGCTTTTAAGAATTTTTATTCTTATATAGAAGACACTTCATGTGGAGTAGTGAAAGATTTGTTGACATAATGAGAGCTACAGAGATTTGGGTGAGGTTGGATAAATGTTTCTGACTCAGCACACAGAGCTTATTATTGGGATTCAATCAACAATCTGCTATTTAATAACGGAATTGTTTTCAGGACTACTTTACTGACACTTGTTCAAAATCTTGAGGGCAAATATATCTCCAAATTATAAAGAGATGATACAATATGCCCATTTTATCACGTAATATACTATTCCCAAATGTAAATGCATTATCCTTTGTGCCCAATTTAACACTGTGAACATCTCTTTGTCAACTGTAACAGATTAAGCCTAATGAAATAGCATATATGAAGTCCCTGGAAGACTGACTGGCACCTGATGGGTATTCAGTATATATACATATAATTTTTTTCCTCTGATGTACTTTATATTAAGACGACACAAAACCTCATTTACATAGTTGTCCCATTACAATATTTATTTAAATGACAAGCTTTATCAATGTATTTACTATGTGATGCAGTCAACCATAATTGACATCCACCTGCAAATGGGCAAAAATACACCTATTATGTGGAATAGGGTGAACCTCTATTACAATCACTGAGACTACTATTATGCCAACACCGACTGCATTTTCTCACATCTGTATCACGTTTTGATTAGAAGTTTTGCCACATTTTGTCCATTTTAATTGCAGCACTCCACCCCCGCTCTCAAACTCATCATTTGAACATTCCTGAAATTCTCACACGTTATGAAGAATTCAAATAAAAACCTGTGGTTGTGCCAAAGGTTGGATTTGGAGCAGATGTCATACATGTAGGTCTTAGCTGTTACTTAGAAAAATGTGTGGTGATGCCATCTCCCACTTGGGGTTCATGACAAGTGTTGCATAGACATAATAGTTATGACAGAATTTGACAAGTAGAAAAATTAATAGAAAGCTTAAATAAATCTAATACAATTGTGGGGTATGCTAAAAGGGCAATCTCCTAGAGTAAAAGCCTATGACCAAACTTATCATTTGCCAGATTTTAAGTAAAACTATCATTTAAAACTTAAGAAAAATGTAAAAACATATTAAATATAACTTAAAATTTCATGTATTTACTCTGTTGCTTTTTCTCCTTGAAACTATTTTTTCCTATATTCCATTAAGAGCCATAAAAATATGGAATACTTAAAATTGATGCTTTTCTCAATCCTTTGGTCCTATTCCACTGTCTCCTTGTCAAGCATTCATAATTAATGGTACACGTAAGCAAAAAGTGACTCTTTGGTAAGGAAACCTTTGCATCCATTAACGTTACATCCATTTCCAAGGTAGCAATCACGGTGGTGCTGAAAGGATAGCTCCCAGTCACCTGTGACCTACTTTGCCAGGAAGGGAAAAGGACTAATGAGGAAACGAAAAGCTAGACCCACTGAGGACACAAGTGGTAGACAATTACCTCACAACTCCACACTACTTTCCAAGCAAACATGTAGCTGAAATTTGTCTGAAAGATTTCATGCACAGCATAGTTAACAAAGTAGGATATTTTTAAGCAGCCCCCTTCCTTCTCATTTTCCTCAAAATCACAGCCTAAAGCAGCAGAATCCAAAGAAAACTCGAAAAAGTTAATCACACAGATTTCTCTGCCACTTAAATTTAGAGATACCAGCCTTTGTAAATAAGGTGGGGTAAAGTCTAAAGACTTTGCAAGGGGAACGATGAGGTTGAAGATGAAGACCTGGGGGAAAGAGTTCTCTCCAGGCTCAAGTTGACACTCTTTATTCAGAGAAAACCATGCTCACGAACCACCCCGGCAGTCCTTTGCGAACAGGGAGCTCAGCCCCAGGTGCATAGTTCCAGCAGAAAGTAAATTGAGACAAAGCAGCCGCACACACCGTTGGGGAGAGCACTGGAGTTGCAGTAGTGACCAGAAGAAAAAGTGACCTCATTTTGCCTGGTGAAACGCTACCTAACAAGCCCACCTTTGACGTGGATACCAGCCGCGGTAAAGAAAAAAAAAAAAAAAAAGAGCACAAAGGGCGAAAGCTGGAGGGAGCAAAGTTGCCTGTTCTTCCATCCCATCCCTCAAAACCGCCGGGAACACGCACACGCAAGGACAACAAAGCTTGCGCCCGGCTGCACGACCGGCGCGTGCAGCGGCCCGGCCATCAAGCCCCCGGGATGGAGCCGGGGCGTCAGAGCGCGGACGCAGGCAGGACCGCCGGGGCAGGGGCGGGGTGGGGGTTGGGGGGGGGGCGCTCCCCTACCTTGAGTAGCACAAAGAGCCAGAGCAGAGGCAGGAGGCGGCTGCCGCCGCGAGTTCTCGCGGGCAGGTGCCCCATCACGGTGCCGACGGGGACCCGGGGGGTCCGCGGCGCGTGCGAGCTCCCCCGGCGGCGGCTCACAATGGCGAAGTGAGGCTGCCGCCTCAGACCGTGGGCGCCGAGGCTGTTCCCGGCGGGCGCATGCTGCCTTCCCAGTCCCCTTGCGCCTGCTTCCTTTCGTCTTCTGCGCCCGAGGTCCGCCAGGAACGTGCCAGGCGCTGCTGTTCTTTAACAGCTAAGGATGGAGAGGGTGGGGATTGAGGTGGGCGAGGCTCCGCCGCCGCCGCCGCCACCGAGGCTCCGGAGGAGACGCGGGGTCCGCGTGGTGAGCCAGAGGCGGGGGCCCTGCACCCAGCCGGCCGCGGTCCTCCCGCAGCAGGATACTCTCAGTCTGGTCTGCGGGCTCATAAAGTGACAGCAGCCTCCCAGCCCTCCCACCGGGGTCCGCCTGCCGCCTCTTCTTGCTGGGCAACCCCCACTCCAGGCTCCGCCCCAACCCTTTCCACCGTCTCTGGGACTCGGGAGTTGTGCGGGGGTTTCCCTGACTCCTCTAGAGCAACTTGGGGAGCGGAACCCAGTCTCCTCTCAATCTTCCTACATCTGCTCTCAGTTGCTGTTGTAAAAGTACAGAAAGCACTCGGAGGGGAGCGGTGGTTGTGATTGGGGTGATGGAACGCGTGGTGCGTGCCTGTGTGTTTGATGGGGATGATTCCATTCTCTCCGTCCCACTCCTCCCCGGGAGGAAGTAGCACAATTAAATACATTATCCGTTTGAAACCAGTTCTTATATAAATTTCAAAGGCTGCCTTTTGATACCAAAGTCTGTCAGGTCGCCTAAAGTGGGGGAGGGGAGATCACAATATATTACGTATTTATAAACATATACTTTAAAAATGTGAAACTATCAAAGAAACTGTTGAACTTGTCCAGAATGGTTATAACTACCAGTGGGGGGTGGGGGGTGGGGGAGAGAGTTCCGGGACAGAGGTGTGTAATTCAAAAACTGTAATGTTAGGAATCTTTGTGGTGATGAAACAGTTCTGTATCTTGATTGTGGTGGTGGTTACACAAATCTACCTAGGTAATAAAACTGCATATAGACGCAGGAGTGTTCGCCTCCGTCCGCGTGCACACATACAAGTGTCTGTACAACTGGTGAAATCTGGATTAGGACTGTGAACCGTACTAATGTCAGTTTCCTGATTTTATAATTATATAAAATGTTACCTTTGAAGAAAGCTGGGTGAAGGATAAACAGGACCTTCCCAAACTATTTTTTATTGAGATATAATTGACATATAGCATTGTATTAGTTTTAGGTATACCTCATAATGATTCAGTGTTTGTGTGTATTGTGAAATGATCACCCAAACAAGTCTAGTTAACAACCATCATCACAGATACTTACAATGTTTTTTTCTTGTGAGCAGAACTAAGATCTACTCTTCTAGCAACTTTCAAATATCCAGTACTAACTAAAGTCACTATCCTGTACCTTACATCCCCTGGACTTATTTATTTTGTAACTGAAAATTTGTAACCTTTGACCGCTTTCACAGCATTTGCTTCTTAACACATGTGAATTACTTGTGAGTAGCTAATCTGTGACCTTTTAGAAGCTCAGGCAAGTATTTCCAAGCTGTGTATTTTCAAAGTATTTATATCCCTTTGGTGGTTATGTGTAGTTTTTGAAAAATATCTGTCAAAATAAGTATGGAGTACACTATTCAAATATGAATCACTCCGGGGCGCCTGGGTGGCCAGTCGGTTAAGCGTCCGACTTCAGCCAGGTCACGATCTCGCGGTCCGGGAGTTCGAGCCCCGCGTCAGGCTCTGGGCTGATGGCTCAGAGCCTGGAGCCTGTTTCTGATTCTGTGTCTCCCTCTCTCTCTGCCCCTCCCCCGTTCATGCTCTGTCTCTCTCTGTCCCAACAATAAATAAACGTTGAAAAAAAAATTAAAAAAAAAACAAAAACAAATATGAATCACTCCTTCTTATCATGTAAATGACCCTTGCTGTGCCTTGCCAGTGATAGAACTTCCTATTGGTCTTTGAGACATGCTTGGGCACCAGGAGACAGGCAAGGTGACCTTGGTTATGAATATAGAGAGTTTATCTCAGACCCACCATTAGGGAGTAGTGACACGAAAAAGGATCCAGGGCTACGTTTACTTGACCTTTTGCTAGATAACTAATGACCAAACACTAATCACTTGGTTGGTATGTATATGTGTGTCTAAGAAAGGTTTAGATTGAATATATTTACATGTGTATGTTTGTGTACTAAATGGTCATATACACAAATATACAATAGTGGTTTGAATTTCCATGAAAATATTGTCTTTGGTGTCTTTTGTGCAAGTATCTTTTGTTGCCATGTTCGTCCCCCTTATATGCTCATTTTAGTGCCTTTATACCCTCTCTTTGTTGGCCTGGACCTTTTCTTTCCCTTGGGAAAATATTAACTGCTTCTCCCTCGCTCTGGATCAGACTCATGGGCTATCTGAAAATTTTATCCTTGAGACTGCACTCGTAGGGGCTTTGCTTTGATATATTTTCCTTTTAGTTTGAAGCTGCCGAAAGCAGCATTCTATTCCCAAATGTTTCTGAAAGTGGCACTGAAGTGATCTAATGTCTAGAACTGAAGACACGTTTAGACCAGCGACAAAATCATACTCACAAATTGCTAACAACTCTTTTGAATCAAATTTGATTTTTAGGTGGCCATGTTGTGGTTTGCTTATATACATAAAGGTATTTATATGTGTGTGTACATGCATGTGAGTGTGTGTGTAGATACAGGGATATAGGCTTGGCTGGTGTATGTAGGGCAGCAAAAAGCAATTCTACTGATCATACAGTCATCTTGTAAATGCAAAAAGAAGTTTAATAGTGAGGTACATTTTTACATAATAGTATTTGCTATGTTGTCTTTCTGGTTTTTTTTCATCACTTATACCACAATTTGCTTAGCACTTATGTACATATGAATCACTTCTGGGGAACAATAGCAGTGAACAGAAAGGAGTAAAGCATTCTCCATTAAAGTATTAGTAATTAGCATTATTAATATTCCATTAAGTAACACTATGATTAGATGGCCTGAAGACTGATGACATTATTTCATAATCACAGAAGATTTCCTCTCTGGAGAAGAGTATTTTACTTAGCTGTTGCTGGAAAAAAAAAGTTTCATTTGTTTTTATTGCACTTAAAACAGTAAGTCTTGGGAATCTTCCTAGGAGAGACTCCCTAGAAGGATGTGAATGTTGTATCACCAGCAGTGTGGGGTTTTCAATCCATAGAGCATGCAGAGTGTTTCTTTTAACTATTGACTGGTTTTCCAGTGCAATACTTCCAAAGTATGGTAAATCTTATTATGCTATTTTCAAGACTCCAAATCAGCAAGAATGGCCATGGGCAATATATAGTGCAGGTGGCAATATGTGCTTTACCAGTTATTTCAAAATATTTGCTCTGATTTCATTATCATAACAGTACTGCCGGGTAAAGAAGACAGAGATGGTTATCCCCAACTATTTTACCCCAAATGCCGCTTTTCCTGGTGAAAAGGTAAATGGACCAAACAGAATCTCTTATGTGCTCTAAGAGAGCCATTGAAAAATGAATGTGCACAAATTGAAATAAAATTCTGCTTCTTTTGGAAATACTAATAAGGCTGTTAATGAACAAGAGATTGGAAGATGCTTTTAAAAAAATCTGTAAGTCACTTTGTTTTTGTTAAGAACATCCATCTTTTCCTAAATATGTAAAAAATGTGCCGATGCCCATGTGTTCAGATCTATCTCTTCTATAGCAAAGAAGCAGTAGCAGGCACGGAGAAAGAGCTGTAATCCCTATGAGAGGTTTAATGAGGAGTCAAATGGAACTCTGACTGTGCTGTTGCCAATGAAGTTCAATTCCGTTCTCCAGGGACCAACTCTAATGCAGTTTAGTGTGTTCAGTCCTGGCTTCCACTACTAAAATCGCCTACAAGGCTGTCAGCAGTTTTGGTAGCAGAGTTGTATTTATGGGAGTTGCTCAATGACAAATAGTTTACTTTATATAGAATGTAGGGGGAAAAAAAGCTCAAGTCATTGATCTCCAGACTATATTCCACTTGAAAAGCACAGTAATAGCCATGCAGTTGGCCATCCACATCTCACATATTACCAATTATTATAACATATGAACTGGAGATTATGTGTAATATGGTCTTAATATCAACTGACCAGGCAACATTTTGATTTTCAATTTATCTGAGCATTTATTGTAGTTTTTCTCTTAATGAACACTGGTTTCTTGCCTAAAAGACACATTGACAATTCATAAATTCTGTCTTTCAAAGTGAGAATGATTGACAGCCCTCAGGTGAATACCATGTTCCAACTGCCAAGACTCATTACTCTTGTCACACGTGAAAAATAGTGAAATTCACCACAGAAGGTCATTTTTTATTTTATATGCAGAATCTTTTCTCATTGCCCTTTTCCTTCTTAAATAGTTCCTATTAAGAGATTTTTTTTACTCTGCTCTTACATGGTTTAAAAAAAATAAAATCAGAATATTGTGTTACAGGAGATGGGTTTTATGACACAAGACCATCTACTCAAAGGAATAAGAGAGCATATATGGAAACATGAGACAGACCTTTATCATTGGGCACAACCTGCAGGCTATAGAATGAGGAATCCTAAATTAAGAAGACAGATTGTCATTTTTAGATACCATCCCTTCTTTTAGTCATATTCGAGGATTACTGTGTGTTGTTAACATTTCCTTTAATTGTCCTAGAATTAAAGGAAATATATTAAACAGACATAAGTTATGAAGTTTTATCTTATATTTTGGTTACATGGGATGTATTGGCTAATAAACTTTTATAATATTCATTTTCTGAGCATCCCAGACATTGTTATTATCTATTCACCCAATCTTCCTTTATAAGTGGGTTTCTTGACTAGTTATAATGTAAAGCATTAAAGATCTGGCATGGGACAGGTGCCTGGGTGACTCAGTCAGTTCAGCGTCCAACTCTTGATTTCGGCTCAGTTCAGGATCTCACAGTTGTGAGATCGAGCCCTGAGTTGAGCTCCGAGTCGAGCCCTGAGTCGGGCTTGGTGCTGAGTGTGAAGCCTGCTTAAGATTCTCTCTCTCCTTCTCCCTCTGCTTCCCCCACCCAAAACAAACCAACCAACCAACAAACAAACAAAGATCCTTCATGGGAAGATTCACTTTAGCTTGACAAAAAAGCATGACTAAAACTTGAATATATTTTATAAATAAAGCAAGACATAGTGTTTGTTAAGTGGAAACGGTGTCTACTGATCTTTGTTTCTTCTCTTCATTCTTTACTTCCCTTCAAATTAAAGATGTAATTCAATATTTACTGTGAACTATGTGTCACAAATAGTATCTATGTATGTGTCACTTAAAAAGTAGTTGCAAATATATTGTTATGGAAGATTTGGTCATATTAACTTCAGGTGCTGTCTAGAAACTATAATTGTGAAGCCGTACATTTCTACGTATGCTTGCGTGAATATTGCGAGAGGAGCAGTTTTGGAGAGGGAGTTGAGTGTACAGATTCCATCTGTTTTGTTTGGCAACCTGATAATGCTTAGAAATTATATATATATATATATATATATATATATATACATATATGTATTACATATATATACACACATACATATATACGTATATATATACACACATACACACACACACACACACACACACACACACACATATATATATATATATATATATATATATATATATATATATATGAGAGAGAGATAGATGATTCTAATGAAATCCAATCAGGGATCAATATATGTCAAGTCTATGGCCATTCTCTGTTAACTCACTGTCTCACAAAACAACAGTTATTTCCAACCTTTTCTACTCAGCTCAGTCCTCCAACCCACTGCCCTACAGATCCTTTCAGTGCGTGGCCTTCACCTTCTACCTTACAGAGAAAAAATACTGGCCAAGAAAAAGTGACAACTTTTTCTTCTTGCCTAACCATAAGCATAATCCTACATCTTTTTTGTTAAAAACAAGGGGTTCTCTCTCAATAACTATCTAAGGATAATTCTACCACCTATTTTCTAGAGCCCATTTCTTCCAGTTTTCCTTGCCTCTTATTCTCCACCTCTCCCTGTTAATATATTCTATTCTTGGCTTCTTAACCATGTTCACGTCTTTACAATCGAAGGGAAAAAACCTTCACTGAAATAGTCATGCTGTCAGTTGCTACCTTTTCTTCCTCTTCACCTTTCACCCCCTACCACTGCCCCTTCACAGTGATATTTTCCCAAGGGTTGTGCATGCTTTCTGCCTCCATTTGTTTTCATCACCCACTTACTCTTTAAACCACTTTGGTGTAGCTTCTACTCCCATCGTTTCACCAACATTTCTCTCACTAAAGTCACTGGAAATCTCTTGGGAGCATATGCTATATTGGCTTCTCTCCACTTCCTGAAACACTCTCATCTCCCTGACTTTCCATAATCCTGCACATCCCTGGTTTTTCGTCAATATCAGTACGTGTTCTTTTGAAATCTCCCTGCAGGATCATTATACCTTCTTGTCCATTTAATGTTGCAATTTTCAGTGCTTACTCCTAAACTCTTCTATTTTCCTCTGTATTCTTGCACTAACCAATATAATCTATGACCATGTCTTCAATCCTTATCTATGCATATGAGCCACAGGGTCACATAGAGCACTCTTTTGATTCAGGTGGACCCATACAGCTATCTGCATGTTTCAAACTAATTTTGAATGTTTAAAACACCCCAAGCTTAAAAAGTGTGAAACTGAACTCATATAATTACCTCAGAATTTTCTATCTCCATAGATGACACCCACACCAAGCCATCCACACAAGCTAGAAACCAAGGAGTCACCCTTGATGCCTCATTCTCCTCTCCAAAACTACCTTATCTAATTTGATTCAACGTCTTGTCCCTTTACTCCTGAAATATTTCTGATGTCAGTTCACTTCTCTCTATCCAAATCAACTTCATCTTAGTTCAAATTACCATTATCTCTTGCCTGAATTATTGTGATACTTTGCTAAATGCCAGAGTTTAACTTGGGCCTTTGTGGTCCCTTTACTTCACCTTTAAAGCACAACAGAAAAATATCTCCATCTGTAGTCAGTTAGAACCAGTTTTTGAAACTTAAATCTGATTACTCCGACTCTCTTACATAAATCCAAACAACGACTTCCAAATACTTCTAGGTTAGTGATAAATTCTTCAGCCCGGCCTGTAAGACCATCTAGCCCTTATATGCATCTCAAGTCTCTTGTCACAACTTCATTTCTTTTGCTCTCTGAACTTGTAAAATTCATGCATACCATGTTCCCTCCTGACATGGAGACATGTGCCTGTTCTCTGTGCCTGGAATGTTCTCTTCTCTTTCATCTGTTCTCTGCTCAAACTTTGCTTCCTCGGCCTAATCCCATAATCTAAAGTGTCATAGCCCATCTAGTATTTTTATTATTGATATTTTACTTTAATTTTTATGACCATTTACTTAGTGAATATTTCTTTATTAGACTGTAAACTCTGCACGCACAGGAATTATGTCAAGTATTTACTTGCCATTTTCTCCAGGGCACTTAAATCAGTTCCAGGAATAAAGTAGGTACTCAGAAACTATTGGTTGAATGAAGAAAGTAGCATAATTGCCAATGATAATTATACTATCAAAAATTAAAAGAAGAAATATTTATGTTAATGTTTTGGTTTAGTTGTTCAAGATGGGAACTCTATTCCAGGTTCACTTCCACTATTTTTAGGAAACAACAAATAGGGGGCAGCAAGGTAACAACAGTATTTGCACATGAATTATTCTGGAGAACCTTGTACAGCACCTGGGATTGGTGAATGATCAAGGAGAGGAACATAAAAGAGCAAATAATGTTTATATTAGAATAACAATTTTACTCAAAATTCAGGTGATCCTTCAACTTTTGAATGGATAAACAAACCATGGTCTGTATTCCCAATAAAATATTACTCAGGAAGAAAAATTAATGAACTACTGATGCATGCAATAACATGAATGAACCTCAAATGCATTGTGCTTAGTGAAAGGAAAGACTTAATGGAAAAAAAAAGCCACACTCTGTATGATGTCATTTGTCATTTTAGAAACGATACAACCATAAAAAAAAAAAAGATCACTGGTTTCCAAGAGGCAAAAGGATGGTAGGGCTGACTAAAAAGGGACACAAGGGATCTTTGGGGGGATGAAAATATCTAAAACTAGATTTTGTTGGCAGTCACATTACTTATGCATTTTTCTTTTTATTTTTTTTTCAATATATGAAATTTATTGTCAAATTGGTTTCCATACAACACCCAGTGCTCATCCCAAAAGATGCCCTCTTCAATACCAATCACCTACCCTCCCCTCCCTCCCACCCCCCATCAACCCTGAGTTTGTTCTCAGTTTTTAAGAGTCTCTTATGCTTTGGCTCTCTCCCACTCTAACCTCTTTTTTTTTTCCTTCCCCTCCCTCATGGGTTTCTGTTAAGTTTCTCAGGATCCACATAAGAGTGAAACCATATGGTATCTGTCTTTCTCTGTATGGCTTATTTCACTTAGCATCACACTCTTCAGTTCCATCCACATTGCTACAAAGGGCCATATTTCATTCTTTCTCATTGCCACGTAGTACTCCATTGTGTATATAAACCACAATTTCTTTATCCATTCATCAGTTGATGCACATTTAGGCTCTTTCCATAATTTGGCTATTGTTGAGAGTGCTGCTATAAACATTGGGGTACAAGTGCCCCTATGCATCAGTACTCCTGTATCCCTTGGCTAAATTCCTAGCAGTGCTATTGCTGGGTCGTAGGGTAGATCTATTTTTAATTTTTTGAGGAACCTCCACACTGTTTTCCAGATTGGCTGCACCAATTTGCATTCCCACCAGAATGCTTTGACCATGCTTAATTCTTGTCTGAAATATTTTTATTTACTTTTTTAAAATAAAAAAATGCAGTAAAATTTGTCCTTTTAGGGTACATTTTGAAGAATTTTGAAAAATTCCTAAAGGACATGATGTCCAAAGGCCTAAATGCCTAAAATGCCTAAAGGACCCTAAAAGGAAAAATTTTACTGTATTTTTTTATTTTAAAAAAGTAAATAAAAATATTTCAGACAAGAATTAAGCATGGTCAAAGCATTCTGTCCCATGTAAAAATAGTTTTTTTAAAAACGACAATATTACTTTGTGTTTATATATGTAAGCATCAACATTTTTGAGAGCCTTTCAAAGCAACAGTAACAGTAATTTAGGACAAATTTTGTTAGGTGATTATGTTATTGGCTTTCCTAAATTATCTTATGATAAAATCTCAGAATAAAGCTTATAAAATCTCTTAATTCTCTTCCCTTCCTTCAGCTATAAAGCTGAGAGATTCATATGGACTATTCATTAAGTCATTCAGCAAGCACATTTTTTTCAACTCTTGCCATGTTGGGCACAGTTAAGATACAGCTGTTGACTTCTGGGAGCTTGCAATCTGGTAGGAAAGGTGACATACTAAAAGAAATACGAACAAGATGAAATGTAGTAAGTAGAAGAAAGGGTAGACACAAATGCTAAAAGCATTCGAGGAAGGGAGAGATAATTTACATATGTGAGAATCCAGGAAGCTAGAGAACCTGGGGTATGCCCTGCATATGAGCACAGTTAGGGGAGATGAGGTGATAAGAGGGTCATGCAGCAAGTCCTTTGCTCACCATTACCCATGTCTATCTCTTCTTCCTGGAGGCACATAGCTATACTCCACTTCCCAGTTTCTCTCATGGTTAAGTATTGAGATAAGTCTGGGTCATGACCCATGAAATGTGGCAGAAGCATATGCATCTTCAGGCCTGGTCCATAAAAACCTCCATGTATAAACTTCACTCTCTTTTTCTCATCCATAGAGTGTTCTAAGATCTAAATAGAGGAACCTAAGATGGAAGGAGTCTTGATCCCTGGGCATCTGCAAACAAAAGAGAGAGAGAGAGAGAGTGAGAGAGAGCAAGAGAGAGCTTCCAAATACTTCTAGGACAGTGATAAAATTCCACTCTGTACCATGATCTAAAACTTGGATAGGTGTATTTAGATTCGGAGAACATCAGAGGCCAGGTTAAGGATCATCAGAGGCAGTGTTTGAAATAGAGCAGTGGCATGATCAGAAAGGTATCCTTTAGGAAAACTGGTCTGAGAACATCTTTTAGTGAGGTGGATTGAGAAAAGGAAAAGATCAAGGGATTGTACATTTTAGTAAAAGTATAATTAAAATGATACTTGATGAAATATAGATTAAGAAAGGAAACAAGTGAATACACAAGAAAAATACATGTGAAGATAGGACAGGCTCAAACCTTCTCTAAACTCTTAATTCTCTCATCTCTTGCTACTCACCTAAAAGCTATGCCATGGACAACGCTCTGGCCACATGGTGGCACCAGGTGAAACTCTCCAGGTTCTGCCTCACACCTCTGGAATCTACTTGTAGGCTTAAGGTTTCAAGTTGTCTAATACCTCCTCAATATCTTCACGCTGCACTCATTTTGTTTGTCTGCTTCCTTTCTTCTCCTTTGCTATTTCACTCCTACACACCTAGTTTATGTCACCTTGAACTTCATGTCCTGCATGCCCACGGTCTAATCCCATCCCCCCAGCTCCCAGAACTCAGCCCAGCCTTGTCTAAGAATCAGTTCAGACAAGAGGAACATAGTGATACAGATAAAGAACAGGTTCATCAAGGGTTGAGGAAAAATACGCTTAGCAATTGTGATAATAATGGTTAAAGACAAAGACTTGTAATTTTTAGTGAAACATATTTTAAGTGCCATTAATTTGCAGTTTTATCCCCAACTTTAAAAAAACTTTAAAATCTACAAAAAAGTTGGAAAAGTTGTATAATAAATAATCATCCGTTTGTCTTCTAGGTCCACCATTGTTAACATAATTTGCTCTATCTGTCTATCTATCTATCTACCTATCTATCTATCTCTATCATCTGTTATCTATCCATCCTGTCTTATGAATATTTTTTTCTGAATCACTGGACTTAAGTTACACACAGAATGGTACTCTTCACCTCTAAGTATTTCATGACCCCCCAATATCATTATTACATTGAAGAAAATTAAAAATAATTCTGCAGTATTATCAAAATCTAACCTAAATTCATATTGTCCTAATTGTTCCCTCAAATGTTTCAGTAGGTATTTATTTCCAATTCAGGATCTCATTGAGATTCACACATTGTGAATGCTACATCTCTTCAGTTTTTTAAAATAACCTCCTCATCCCACCCCGCCCCCATAATCAATAATTCTAAGCCAACTGTCCTATAGGATATTTCATATTCTGGATTTATTTGTTTCCGCATGAAGTCAGTTATTTTCAATATACCCTGTGTTTGCTGAGGATTGTAAGTTATATCTAGAGGTTTGATAGACGCATGCTAAATATTTTTGGCAAAAAATACTTCAAAGATGTTGTAATATTGAGTCACATTAGGAGGCTTATAAGGTCAGGTCATATCACTATTAGTGATGCTAAGAACAATTACTTGGTTAAGGTGATGACTGGCAAATCTCTCCATTGTTAAAGTACATTTTTTTTTCTTTCATAATTAGTAGGTACCTTGCAGGTTCATACTTCAAAACTCTCTATATCCCATTTCTCACAAATTTCTACTCAATAATTTAAGCATTCATTGATTATCCTTGCCTAAATCAATTTTTATACTGAGGTTTGCAATGTGATGACTTTTAAAATTCTGTCATTTATCTCTTTTTTGTATTAGCTAGTATTATTCTTTAAAGAAGGCATTTCTTCTCACCTCCTTCTCTATTTTTTTTTTTTTAGCAACTCCATGTTCTCTTAAATTTTTTTAAATGTAGACTATTTGGACATTTATTATTTTACTTAACCAGAAATCTGGAGATGGGAGGATCCAATGCTGATCATCACAAACTCAGGGTCTTTCCAGCCTTAACCCTAGTGTAGTAGCTTTTTGATCTCACACTTGTCATCTTCTGGGTAAACATTGCCTGCCAGAGCTCCCTCATGATATCTTCTCACTGTGTGTAAAAGCAGGCCACCTCTGAGAAGGCAAAATTAGGCTCCGTCTATTTTACATGAATACGAGGCTCTGCTATTTTATCAGGAAGAAAATCTCTTCTAGAAACCTGCAGTTGACTGCCTTATGTTTCATTGGCCAGAACTTGCCACATGGTACCCTAGTTTCCAAAAAGCCTGGGAAAGTGAGCATCTAGCCAAAGGGCAAGTCTTGAAACAATCATGTTTTGCCACCTGCTGGCAGAGGAACCCATCTTCCCTGAGGTCAAGGGACCTCCACCCACCAGCTGAACAAAATTAAAATTCTCTTAGCAAGGGTAAAGAAAGAAGGGCAGGGATAGGGGATTGGCTGTTGGATAGGCAAAAAAAACTGTGCCTGCCTGAATAACTTAGGTATGGCTGCCAGGGTTCCTGGATGTAAAACCAAAATATCAACTTTCTAGGTAGAGGGTTCCCACTAACCAAACATGAGTTCTTAGTCAACATCTGATAGTCCCTTGAGGTTTCCTCAGTATGGACAAATGACATGTGGGCAAATGACTATTTTTAATCAATAGACTTATTTTTTTTAGAACAGTTTTAGATTACCAGAAAAACTGAGCAGATAATATAGAAAGATCCCATATATCCCACCCACCCCCTCTCCCCCATTGTTAACATCTAACATTAGTGTGGTATATTTGTTACAATTAATAAACCAACACTGATATATTATTATTAACTAAAATCTATTCCTCACATTGAGGTCCACTCTTGGTGCTGTAGAGTTCTATGGGCTTTGACAAATGTATACCTTGTATCCATTATTATAGTTCACTGCCCTAAAATTCCCCTGTGCTCCACTTCCTCATTCTTCCATTTTAGCCAAACCACTGACAACCAGTTATCCTTTAACTATTTCTAGTTTTGCCTTTTCCAGCATGTAATATAGTTGGAATCATACAGCATACGCCCTTTCAGATTGGCTTCTTTCACTTAGTAAAGTGCATCTAAGATTCCTCCGTGTTTTTTGTGGCTTAATAACTAATTTCTTTTTATCACTGAATAATATTCCATTCCATAGATGCACCACAGTTTATCTGCCCATGCCCTATTGAAGGACATCTTGACTGCTTCTAGATTTTGTCAACTACAAACAAAGCTGCTCTAAACGGTCATGCAAAGGTCTTTGCCTGGACGTGAATTTTCAGCCCAGTTGTTTAAATGCCTGTGAGCATGATTTCTGGATTGTATGTCAGGTGTGGCTGTAGCATTTTGCATTCCCACCAGCAATGAACAAGAGTTCCTGTTGCTTCATATCCTTGCCAGCATTTGATATTGTCAGTGTTTTGGATTTTGGCCATTCTGATTGGTGTGTAGGGGTATCACTGTTGTTTTAATTTGCAATTCTTTAATAATATATGTGTTGAGCATCTCTCCACAGGCTTATTTGCCATGTGTATATCTTTTTCTTTCTTTCTTTTTTTTTTTTCTCAACGTTTTTATTTATTTTTGGGACAGAGAGAGACACAGAGCATGAACGGGGGAGGGGCAGAGAGAGAGAGAGAGACACAGAATCGGAAACAGGCTCCAGGCTCTGAGCCATCAGCCCAGAGCCTGACGCGGGGCTCGAACTCACGGACCGCGAGATCGTGACCTGGCTGAAGTCGGACGCTTAACCGACTGCGCCACCCAGGCGCCCCTCTTTTTCTTTCTTCTTAAGTACACTTCACGCCCAGCACAGAGCCCAATGCGGGGCCTAACCTCATGACCCTGAGATCAAGACCTGAGCTGAGATGAAGAGTCAGACTTTGAGCCACCCAGGCATCCCATCTGTACGTCTTCTTTAGTGAAACATCTGTTAAAATCTTTGGCCTCTTTTTTTTAATGTTTTTATTTATTTTTGATGCAGAGCATGAGCAGGGGAGGGGCAGAGAAAGAGAGGGAGACACAGAATCCGAAGCAGGCTCCAGGCTCTGAGCTATCAGCACAGAGCCCGACGCGGGGCTCGAACTCACGGACTGTGAGATCATGACCTGAGCCAAAATCGGATGCTTAACCGACTGAGCCACCCACGTGCCCCTCTTTGGCCTCTTTTTTAATTGAGTTGTTTGCCTTCTTATTGTGGGTTTTAAGAATTCTTTGCATATTTTGGAAACAAGTCCTTATAAAAATGGTTTTGCAACCATTCTTTCCCAGCCTGTGGCTTGTCTCTTCATTCTTTTAACAGTGTGTCTCACAGAGCAGTTTTTAATTTTAGTAAGGTCTAACTTATAATTTTGTTTTCATGGACCATCCATTTGGTATTATATCTAAAGCTCCTCACCAAAAGATCTCGATTTTTTCCACTTAGTGTTATTATGAATTGTGATAATCACTTTTTTGAAGTTCTAATAGTTCTCACAGTTTTTGAAGTTCTGATACTTGTAATTCTAATCATTGTAATTTAGATTACATGAATCTCTTCAATATTGTTTCTGGGTTCTTTTAAAGGAGCCCACTGATCTTTGAACACATTCTTACTTTCAAGTACTATATGCACACATTAAAAAATCTGCTCTTGGGGCGCCTGGGTGGCTCAGTCGGTTAAGTGGCCGACTTCGGCTCAGATCATGATCTCGCCGTCCGTGAGTTCGAGCCCCGCGTCGGGCTCTGTGCTGACAGCTCAGAGCCTGGAGCCTGTTTCAGATTCTGTGTCTCCCTCTCTCTGACCCTCCCCTGTTCATGCTCTGTCTCTCTCTGTCTCAAAAATAAATAAATGTTAAAAAAAAATTTTTTTTAAATAAAAAATCTGCCCTTCTGGTAAAACAAGTTATAATCCATTAAATTACTTGACAAATGTTTATTGTGCACTTATCATGTGTCACACTCTGCTTTAGGGGTCGGAATAGGAAAAAAACCTAGAAAGGCCCTGAAGCAGAGGTATCTTTGACATGCTCATGGAGTGGCAAGGAGGCTGGTGTACTTGGCAGTGGGGGACTATTTGTGGTAGAGGAGCGTGGGGGCATTGCGTAGGACTGTGAAGCTTACTATAAGAACTTTGACTTTTACCCTGGCACATAGGAAACCTGTTCAGAGGCTGACACAGAGGAGGGATGTTATCTAAGTTACATGTACATTTAGCCTCTGTGTTGAAAATATACTCATGGAAGCAAGGTCAGAAGATAGAAGGTTTAGTAGATAATGCTGGGAAGAAGTAATGTAGAGCAGAGATGCTAAGAAATCCTTAGTGTACATAGGCTTTTGTGGGCAGGGACAACTAGATGTGCTTAGGAATTAGATATGAATTAGACAGAAGGAGGAATCCAGGACGACGCCCAGGTTTTTGGTCCACACAGGAAAAAAAAAAAAAAAAAAAAAAAAAAAAAAAGGGCTTTGCCAGTGTTTGAAATAGAGAAACTCTGAGGTCTGGCAAGTTTTGAGGGAAGATTAGGAGTTCAGTTTTAGACTCGTTATGTTGAATATTTATTAGACATCTAATTAGAGATCTTGAGTAGGGATTAAATAATTCTACAAGTGAGGGGTTAGATCTGGATTGAAGTAATACATTTAAGCTTCTTCAATATGTATCAATGATATTTAAAACTTTGAAACTGAGATCACCAAGGGAGAGGGCAGATACAGAAGAGAAGAAATCCAAGGACTGAGAACGTCAGATTTTCATCTTCTGGTCTGGCAGCATGTGGCAAAGGGGTCTCTAGAAACAGATGAAGAGGAAGTCCTCCTTTTCCCCCTCCTTCAAGGTATAGACAAATTGTTCACCTACACATAAATCTGTGGAGAGATTCTCTTCTATAGCTATGTGATAGTATAAACTGTTGATAAAGTAAGTATCATAATCTAATTTAACAGAGCAATCTGAATATGCACATAAAGATAAGCACCAAAATAAAAAAAAAAGGGGGGAAGTGTGTATATGCTTTAGTAAACATTTTGCCAATAGTGTTTTGATTCTTATTTGGCTTAGTATTTATTTTATTGTTACCTAATTCTTAATTAAACAAAAGACTTCACTCATCTATTCTTTTATTCAATAGGTATTTACTAAGTGTCTACTGTGTTTGAAGTATTTTTGGCTAAATCCTGTGGCATAAACATTGTTACTTTTAGTTATTTTTCTACTCCTTATGTTTTCAAAAACTCACATTTGGATTTCTTAGCAGAAGGCAAGTGTGAATATTGTTATTTTTAGAGAGTTGAAAATAGATATGCAAAAATCAAATATATATGCATTTCCTCTGTTTTACAGCCACAGCAATATCAGCAGAATTTCATGTTCAGAAATTTTGTCATAAAAAAACGATTTAGAAAAATCCCACTACTGATACATCCAAAGATTTTATAAAGTCAAATGCATTAAATTACTTTGAGTTTGAGAAGCCATTTAAATATTGCAGTCATGAGGTCCTTTGGCAATAACCTTGAAGAGCAGAAAAATATCCTGGGAATCTCACTGCTTTAGTCTTGAAGTTCCTCCTTCTTGTAGGTCTCCACTGACCCATATCAACTACTGTTGGGCTCTTGGTCCTAAACTAAATACATGGGCCTCTTCTTGATGCTCAGAATCCTTGTCATTTTCATTTGCTTAAATATAAAGCCTCAGTGTTACTTATTATAATAATTTTTTGATGATAACTGTGAGGACAATTTTTTTGTAAAGCTGAAGATTTAATTCTAGATAATTTCTACACTTCCAGGGTCTCACAAATTAAGTGAACATAGTGACAATAATTCAGTGAAGAGTGATTCATTCTCATTGATAACATGCCCCTTTGAACGTTAAAATGGTAGCGAAATTGAGTTGATACTGAATTGCCATCTTACAAAATACCCATAATAGCAGTGACTAAACAATTTGCATTTCCATTTCTTAAAAACAAATGATCCCAAACCATTCAAAGTTCTTCACAAAGCATGAAATTACCTCCTGTTCCCGAGTCACAAAATGGCACTGGAACATAAACTCAAAGTGAAGATCCATAGGAATATGAAGAACATTTGTCTACTTGCAGATGTGCAAAGGAAAGCTCCAGTATATGCTAAGCCCTCAAAAAACTCCCAAATTGCTAGGAAATAGTCAGAAGCCTCATGCTTCTGGGCAACAGAGTTCAGAAATCACTAATACAGGAAATTTCTGCTGCAGAGAATGCAAATCAACTCAGAAACAAAAAAGTGTAAATGTCATTACTTGCACTCAATGAAAAAGACATATTTAGAAATGCCAAGAGATCAATAACTAAATGCCAGACTTTCCACAAATTGTTCATGAAAGTTACATCTATTCACTGAACTGTAGAAAATAAGGAATGCCTTAATATTTGTTGGTCTGAATTTTGGTGCTACACAAACTTAAAGAAATCAATGAGTAACATGTGCAACTTTTAAAGGTTAACAAACATAAAATAAAATGATACCTAGGAAAGTCCAAAGAAGACCGTAACAGACAAACAAACAAGCAAACACAAAAAGTTCTTAAAAGTATGGATAAAAGTCATACAAAAATAGCATGGCTTAACAAGATGCAAGTTGATTTTTTTAAAGGACTAGTAAAAGGGCCAATCTTTGTTAAAATGGACTATGATTAAAATGAATAAAGGCAAAAATATTGAGGCGTAATTCTTGGTATCCAAATTTTATTTGTTAAAAAAAGGATATTATGAAGAAATAACTTGTTTGAAAATTTAGGCAATATTCAGTTATCTGCCTTTAATTTATTAGTATATTTTTCTATATTATGATTTTCCCTTTAGCTTCGATGTGCCTCACAAGTTGTGATATTGTCATTAAATTCAAAATAATTTGTAACTTTCATTATGACATTTGGAGCCATTAATTTATATGGAAGTGGGTTGTGTTTTTGATTAATGAGTAATTTATTAACAACAAAATGCTCAGGCTTTAAGGATATGATGTATAAGTTTTGACACTTATGTGACCACCATTCTGATCACTATATAAAATATCTCCAACATCCCACTAATTTCTCCTGCACTCCTTTGTGGTTAAATACTTCACCTTTCTCCAAGTGGCAACCACTGTTTTGATTTCTGCCATAATATAAACGGATTATAAGGTATATGGTGTTTTGTATCTGACTATTTTGTTCCAAATAGTTTTTTGAGTTTCACCTATTATGTTGTGTCCATCAGTAGTTCATTCTTTTATAGTAGTTAGTAGTAAATTCCATTTTATTAAGGTATCTTGCTATGTTTATTCATTCTCTCTTGATAAACATTTGGTTTACTTTCAGTGTTCGCCTATGAAAAGAATGCTTTGAATGTTCTTGTACAAGTCATTTTGTGGACATAAATATTCATACCCTTGGGTCATCTCTGTTCTTGTCTTCATTTTGATAGTTTTTGTTGTGGAGCTTGAAAAGCTTATTCTACATTTTTATGGAGAATCATAAGACCGAGAACAGACAAAATACTTCAGATAAAGAGAATAGACAAAATACTCAAGATGAAGAAAGAAGAGGAAGGTGAAGAAGAAGAAGAAGAAGAAGAAGAAGAAGAAGAAGAAAAGGAGATCAAGGAGAAGAAAATAAAAGAAGGGAGAGGAAGAACCAGGCACCTGGGTGGCTCAGTTGGTTGAGCATCTGACTTCAGCTCAGGTCGTGATCACAGAGTTCGTGGGTTGGAGCCCTGCATCAGGCTCTGTGCTGACAGCTTAGAGCCTGGAGCCTGCTTTAGATTCTGTGTCTCCCTCTCTCTCTGCCCCTCCCCCATTCGTGCTCTCTCTCTCTCTCTCTCTCTCTCAAAAATAAATAAACATTAAAAAAAATTTAAGAAAGGAGAGGAAGAAGAAAAAGAAAATTCTTATCAGATAACATACAATGTTTGTGAGGCTGTAAGAATTAAAGAAATATGTTATTGAAAGAAGTATAGACAAATAGACAACTGGAACAGAATAGAGAGCCAAGAATCAGGCTTTCATAAAAAATAGATCCTTGCAAGACACAAATCACTATTAGGAATGATACAGGGATGTCACTGTAGATCCTAAAGCCATTAAAAGTATAAACAAGGGAATACTAGAATAAGCTTTTCAAGTTCTACACCCACCCAAAATAGTGGAAATTTGCATGTGCTACTGTGAGCCAGGAAGCTTTTCAATACTTAAAGGTCTTCTGGTAAGATCAGTGAGTGTATTAAATGTTAACCTTTCGATGCTATATAAAGATATATCCAATGTTCGAAAGATCTACATGTCTCAATGAACGAATATGTTCTAAATTATCAATGACGGTATTACAAAATCATACATGGATAAAGATTAATCGAAATATGTATGATGGACAATATATTTTAGTGTGGTAAGGCATGAAAGTGCAGTTATAGTTTCATGTTCCACATTACAACTAACCTTGAAAAAAACTTTGGCTTGTCAAATTTTGGTATAGTATCAATGAAAGGATTTTACAATTATGCAGAAAAAGCATTAAATATTCCTCTCTTTTCTAAGGCATTAATTATTCCTCCCTTTTCTGTATGGAACTGGATTTTCTTCATCTATTTCAACCAAAACAATATATTTCAACAGATCAACTACAGAAGCAGTAATGATAAGTCAGGTTATTTACATTAAGCCAAACATTATAAAGATATACAAAAATATAAAATAATGCCACACTGCTCACTAAGTTTTTTGTTTTGAAAAATAAAGTTATTTTTCTTTAAACATTTTATTTATATAGAATATATTCATTATTTTCAAATGAATTAATCAATGAATATTTCACATTTTCCTCTTTAAACTTCTAATTTGAAAAATGCTGATGGATATAACCCATATAAACCAAAGTGCTTTGAGATCTTCAGTTACTTTCAGGATATTAAGAAGTCCTGAGATCAAAAACCTTGAGAACAACCACCCTAGGAAAATACCCATACAAACGTCATTGGACAAAAATCTTCATGACAACTCTATTGGTAACAGTTAGAAAACTGTTAACAACCCCAATATACTGATGTACAACATCAAAGATGAATAAGTTATGATATAATTATGTACATCATGCCAAAAGTTAGTGCAGGGAAAATGAATGAATGGTAGTAACATTATTGAATCTCAGCAATAAAATTTTGAGCAAAAAATGCATGTGGCTACAAACTAAATTAGTATGATCTCATATGAAGTTAAAAGATGCCAACTAGATAAAATATTATCAAGAATAATATTTGGTAAGAAGAATATATTTGGAAAACTTATAAACCTAATCAAGGGAATGGTAGACACAAATTCAGAATAGTGGTTCCTTGGGAAAGGAGCAGGTGGTTGACATTGAAGAGGGACATGCAAGGGATTTCCAAGGTAATAATAATATTCTGTTTTTAAAAATGTCATGTTGGGGCGCCTGGGTGGCGCAGTCGGTTAAGCGTCCGACTTCAGCCAGGTCACGATCTCGCGGTCCGGGAGTTCGAGCCCCGCGTCAGGCTCTGGGCTGATGGCTCAGAGCCTGGAGCCTGTTTCCGATTCTGTGTCTCCCTCTCTCTCTGCCCCTCCCCTGTTCATGCTCTGTCTCTCTCTGTCCCAAAAATAAATAAACGTTGAAAAAATAAAAATGTCATGTTGTGTATGTGAGTTTTTGATTCATTATTATTATGTATATCTTACCAACGTTTAAAAATATTTAAGGGCAAATTACAATTTAAGAGAATATATTTGCAAATATATAACAAAACATTAAATTATGAAAATATATGGAGTTTTTCAAATAAAATAAGAGATTGGGAAATCAAATAAAAAATGAGAATGGACATAAACAAGCAATTGGTAAAAGAAATAAAAAATGATAAGATGTTTAACCTTTTAGTAATCAGGAAAATGGTAATTATAATGTGTGTATTGGGTATACATCATATATCTTACTTGTTTAAATATTATACAGTGTTTCCAAGGGTGTAAAAAGGTCATAAACTATTGGTTGTAGCATAAATTTAGAAGAATTAATCAAAATGTGAAGTTGCCATACGGTGCCTCAGCTACTCTATATCTGTGAATCTGTTCTAAAGATCCTGCCCATGTACACAAGATGGATGAAAGGAATGGTCTCAGCAGTACTGCTTGTGATAGTAAATTATGGAAAGCAGCTTAAGTTCCGTCTTAGGGAAATGATCAGATACTTGGGTGAAGATCCCATATTACGTGACATACTACGGTAACCTGTTGAAAAGAATGAGGTGCTCTTAAATATCCTGAAATGTAAAGATATCCAGGATACTGTTAAATAAAAGAAGCAATTTTGGAGACAGTATATATGACATGATCCCACTCATCTACAAAAATGGGGAAATGGTGTATGTATGAGTGAATAGGAAAAACTGCCAAGAGTATTGATTTCTGAAGAGGGCAGTTCAATGTACAGAGTAGCAAGTTTTCACATTTCATTCTCCATAGTTTAATAATGCTGAAATTTTTTTACATTGAGTATATGTTTGATGAGCCGTTGGCTTTATAATATATAAAAAATTTACACAAAATAGTAACACACAAAAAGGCCATTTATCAAAAGAAAGATTTGGAACAATACAAATGAACTTAAAAATGGATGAATGAATACTTACCTAAGACATGGAAATATTAGGGATATAAGTGGGGACACAATGAATGGATTTTAAATAGATACGGCAAAAGTAATCATATGCTACTTTATCAGAATAAACATCTGTAGAAAAACATCCCTTAAACTAGATCCACATTACTAAGAACAATGCCATGATCTTCATTGGCCGATTCCACATCAGCAGCTATGACAAAATACAAGTATAATGATGACATTTCTGAGTTGCCAATAAGCTATTCCCAGCCCAGGTTTTGAAAAAAAAAAATCAATATTATTGTAGCATATTACATTGGAATGGTGATAGGTTAGAAAATATATGTTATTCCGTATAGTATCTAATACATTTAATTCTTCACCAGGTCCTTTGGAATAAATTCCTTGCCACGCAGTATTATTAATTATGTCAACATCAGACATTTGTGCTACTTAGTATTCTGCAGTGAGCCAAGAAGATCCTTCAATGAGTTAACTTTCCCTCAGGATTAAGAATTTCATTAGAAACTAACAGCAATTAAAATATGTCTGAAAGAAGTTAGTGACATCCGTATGGAAATAATGGCGCCCGGAAGATGTCTCCATTATTCTATCTCGGTTGCCAGAGATACGGATGACAGGAAAATAAGAAATAGATCTTGGTCCTTTCCCTTCACACACACATACATCCAAATCTTTACATGACTTGATTCCAAACTATACAGGAATAAAACATCTTTTCTATTTCTGCTTCAAGAAAGCACAAATTTTTACTCCCGGGCATTTTTTGTCACTTATCGTTTCTGATATTCTAAATCTCAGAACATGATAATTTATTCCATCACAAAGGGAGAAAGTTATTCATTTATGTCTACTCTCAAGTCATATCAGAGAGAATTTAAGCACTTTGGCATCTCCATATTTTATGTGAAATGTTTATAAATAATTAATAAAAGATTCCGAGAAATTGGTGCTGAAGACTGAAAGCACGCATGGAAGCAAGTGAAATGGAGACAAGTTTGCCTTAAAAATAAATAAAATTTCAGAAACCCTTAGGCATTGTTTTAGTCGGGATATTGAAATGGACTCAGTTTTACTTGTGGGTGATGTATCACAACCCAGTGCTTGCTTGTGTGGTGGGCCCT
Source organism: Puma concolor (assembly GCF_028749965.1). Lineage (NCBI taxonomy): Eukaryota > Metazoa > Chordata > Mammalia > Carnivora > Felidae > Puma > Puma concolor. The sequence continues at coordinate 94,222,352 of NC_141673.1, forward strand.
GGAAGGTCGGAGCTGAACAATTCCATTTCTGGCCTTCTAGAAGCAATTAAAATCAAATTCCCAAGTCATCTTAACAGCAGAACTAAGTAGAATGGCCATACTAGGCATTTTATATGGTGACAGCCTGGCAGCGTGTGTCAGTGAGAAAGAAATGATCCTGACATGTGACACGAGCCAATGTGAGAGCCCAGAGGTAGATCCAAGGCCTCAAAGTTTTAACAATTTAAGGAGTCTTTAAAATTGTTAAAGAATTGTTGACTTTTAAAGCAAAATAATTTTAAAAACTGCAAATACAAAATTAGATTTTAAAGTAAATACTTAGAATAAGACAAAATCAAAAAATTACAGAGTTTCAAGCTAATAATTGTCACAAACATAAAAATCCAGAAACATAACCTATACTTGTATCTGCCATATCTTTACTATAATTTTTCCTGCAGTTTGGGGGCTTATTCTGATGGTCTCTTTGTTTGAAAATATTATTGCAATATTGTTTTTAACTTAAGGATAGAAATACAATTCAGTTTCTCCTCTAGCATGAGTGATCAAAATTTATATTTTATTATTAATATTTGGCATTCATAAAGCTTTTACTTCCCACACATTTTCACTTTGTGTGTGTGTGGTTTTGTTTGGATATTTAAAACACAGGACCTTAATTCCATTTTGCTTAATTTCCATCAAAAAAGAAAGAAATATGATGCTTACAATTGTATATGCTACATTTTAAGAATATTTCTGACAGGAGAGAACCTCCATATTAACAAGATATGTTATATGTTATACAAAATCTTCTCCTTGCCATTTTAATATTTGATGATTGAAAGAATTTTTCAGACTCCACATGTTCTCATATGTCTAGTGTTGAACACCGTATGTAATATTCCTTTATGGTGCTGCCTCTTTTTTTAAATTAATTTATTTATTTTGAGAGGGAAAGAGAGAGAGGGAGAGAAAGAGCAATGAGCAGGAGAGGGGCAGAGAGAGAGAATCCCAAGCAGGGTGCACTGCCAGCACAGAACCCGATGCGGGGCTTGAACTCATGAACCTGTGAGATCAAGACCTGAGCTGAAATCAAGGGTCAGGCTCTTAATCAGCTGAGCCACCCAAGCATTCCTCTGGTTCTATATCTTTGTGTCATGATGCTGGACAGTCAGGACAATGGACAATTACAGGTATTCCTGGAGGCCATTCCTGCTTTGGCGATAACTGTGTATTTCATGGAAGTGACTGTGACCTATGTAGATATGTTTTTAAACCCAAACTAAATGCCTCTCCAGCTTAACTTTTCTTTTAGCCAGATCTCAAAAATGCCTGAGGCTCCAAGCCATCTGAGAGGGAGTGGATGTGTATGGTGGAGGGGAAGTCAGAAGAAAGTCCGAGCGTGAAGAGACAGTGTTATATAACTAAATAAATTTTAAAATCTTACTTGCGCAAATTTTATGGGAACCTGTGACCGTGACATGTTGATAAGGCGCGTCCCAGAGTTTTGGAAGGGGCCTGGAACTCAAGTTTCGTTAGCTTTGCAGTCTCTGCCAGAGACTCTGTGCATGTCGTGAGGCCAGTATCTTCCCTTCCTTCCCCATGGATGGCAGCAGGCTGGCATCCTATAACAAAACCTTCCTGTAGCTCCCTATGTACCCTTTGGCTGTAGATCCTTCCCACTCTAGTTTTCTAAAAAAAAAAAAAAAATGTTAATAGGTTTAATAGTGAATAAGCAGGGCCACAATGGGGTGGAGAATCCTAGGTGATTTTTTTTCCTCCAGGACTGTTCCCAGCAGTCATTTAAAAATCCGGGGACACCTGGGTGGCTCAGTCGGTTAAGTGACTGACTCTTGATTTCTGCACACATCATGATCTCACAGTTTGTAAGTTCGAGCCCCTCATCCCACTCTGTGCTGATGGTGCGGAGGTTGCTTGGGATTCTCTGTCTCCTTCTCTCTCTGCCCCTCCCCTTCTTGCTCTCTCTCTCAAAAATAAACATTAAAAAGTAAAAACAAAAATACAGATGGCATTCATCAGAACTACACAGAGTATATCACCTCCACTCTTGCAGTGAAACATCTCCTACTATGTGAGCTTGTATGTTGCATATATTTACTATAACTTGTTCTGTGAATATACAGCAAATGGCTATTTATTGCAAGAAAAGGCTAAGTGGCACTGAGCCTTAGTGAGGGCATTTCTTAATTAAATTGAGTAGTAATAATCACTATAACTTTGATTAATGCTAAGAATGGTCTTAATTTTAGATCCTCATCCATTTTTTTTCTTAAAATTATCCTGCCTGCTACTCTTTTCAAGTTAGTTTTATGGCTACCATATAATGAATGTGAAGTAAAATAATTTCTGAACTACTGCTGCTAGGAAGCCAGATAATGAGAATACACAAGACATGACGTGGACCTATATACTTGAAGTGGATCCATTTTCACCTTGATCTCCAATGAGGAAGGAACCCTTTCCACCAGAGGAAGTCAAAGGCATTTCTTTCTGCTTCACCTTAGCATTATAGAAAACTCTCATCCTGCAGAGAATAGAGAATGTGTTGACAATGATATAAAGAGAAAATTATATATATGTAGGACAGAGAACATTTGGATCAGAGGAAAAGAAAACCAGTCCTGGAGGATAAGGTACTGATGCTGACTCCCAGGTTGGGGGCAGTTTCAGTGGAATCAACCTGCCACGAGGAAGCAGGCTCAAAGTGTAGGTAATGGGGCCGTGTGAGGGACTGAGCACCGATCTCATGTGGTGGGCAGGTTGGGCGCTTAGCAGTGAGGGCAGAAGCCAGACAGGAGCCATGGTGAAGGGACAGCTGGGTTATTGAGACCATGCTTAAGTTCCATTCCTGATGGATATTGTGGAAACAGTTCCATATATTGTTCATCGGTTGGTTGAAGACATATACTATATTCCAATAGGACAGCATCCCAACATCTAAGGAGATGTATGCTAGCTGGTGCCATAATGAGCCCTCAGCTGCTTTGTTCTTCTGGGTGATGGGACACATGAAACACCAATGAATTATGGGAAGAATACATTGGTGCATTTCCTAGGCAATGAGCTATCCCGGTTGGTCATGATGTTGGATAGGATGTCAGAGCAGTGAATGACAGTTTCTATAAGTCTACAAACGGGGATTGGGTAGAAGCCCTGCAGACAGGAAAGGCCTTTCCATATCCAGAAGAGCTGCATGCCAGGAGCCAAAGGTTGTGTTGGTTTTCCTTAACAAAGACACCACATTCTAAGCACAGCTGTGATTAGCATCACCTCCTGATTAAGTGTGCTATAGTTTACTGTTTTCTCCCAGAACCTGTCCTCTGCACTAGCCAGACAAGAAGTTAAATGGTCAGGATTACTCCCCCTCCTCCCTCCCCAGAAGCTATATTCGAACAAAGATGCTTCTGGTGCTCTTACCACTTAGGAATTTACAAGGGTTTTAGGAACCTTGTGAACGCTCTCCAACCCTGTGAGCATTGAGTACTGTTCCTTTGAGTAATTTCAGGTGGTTCTTTCCTGGAAGTGGGCAGTGTCCTCACATGCGTTCTCTGATAAGTGTTCTGGTCACTTGAGGATGTATCTTTCCAGACCTCTGGGGTTCTCTCCCTTTGCGGCTCTCTCTTCTCTGGTACTCTGTCCGGCAAACTAGCCCCTTGGGTCTTCCCAGGCTCTCAGCTTGCTTCTTCCACTCAGTGAGTTCGCTTGTTCTACCTAGGTTTCCGCTCCTCGAGCTGCATGCTGCCAGGAAACTCTCTTCAGGCAGAGAGTGGAGACCATCACAGCTTTTCTTTTTGTTTCTCATTCGTCATGAATCACACTGTTCTTTATGCCTGAGTTGCAGTGTTATAAAAGCCATTGTTTTATTTATTATGTCGATTTGAAAAAAAAAAATTAGGCTGGAGGGTAAATCTGGTTACTATCTCTCAATCTTTGGCAGGAGTGGAAATTCCTAAATTCAGTTTATTTTATTTTATTTTATTTTATTTTATTTTATTTTATTTTATTTTTAGTTTATTGATTTATTTTGAGAGAGAGGGAGAGAGAGAGAGAGAGAGAGAGAGAGAACATGCACATGAGAGCAAATGCACAAGTGGGGAGGGGCAGAGCAAGAGAGAGAGAGAGAGAGAGAATATCAAGCAGACTCCACACCTATCAGCATGGAGCCTGAGGTGGGGCTCAAATCCATGAACCATGAGATCATGACCTGAGCCAAAATCAAGAGTCAGTCACCTGAGCCACGCAGGTGCCCCGAAATTCATTTTATTTTAAAATTTGATTTGAATGGCTGTCACCTGTGAAAAAGACATCTTCAAATATATACAGATCCAAATGAATGAAGTAACATAGTTGTCCATGCTTATTATACATATTGCTTTTTGTTTCATTTATCAGTTACATAAAAGGTTTTCGTTAAAATGTAGCTATTGTATTTCTATCTTCTCAGATGCCAATCATTGTTCTTAAAAATAAGTGGAAATATGTTGCATTTTTATATTTAAGCAAATGATTCAAAATCCATCAAAACTATTTATTTGGAAGTATTTTGGAGAGCATAAGTAAATCTGTGATCATATTCTTAAGTGCACAGATATGAGAGTTTTCATAGATAACACACATCATTTCCAGCAACAAAATCACATAGTGATACAAACATTAGCAGGTAGCAGTTCTCAAAATGTGCTCTGCATGACAAGGAAAGCAAGTGAGCTTGGGAGAGAGGCAGAGAGAGAGAGAGAGAGACAGAGAGACAGAGAGAGAGAGAATCTTAAGCAGGCTTCACACTCCGCACAGAACCCAAACCCACAACACAGGGCTCAAACGCACCAACTGAACCATAAGACATTGACCTGAGCAGAAATCAGAGTCAGATGTTTAACCAACTGAGCCACCCAGGTGCCCCACGGAGTTGTTTTTAAGAGCGTATGAGATAGATAAACTGAAGGACTGGATAAAAATTTGCTTTTTGCTCCTTTTTCCTGCTTCTATTCTTGCTGAGACCCACTCTACACATGCCTTGTAATGCAAATAGCAATGTCCTCCTTGTAAGGGACAGGAGTTAATGATTCTCTAGAATAAATAACATCTAAGGAAGGACCAGGTGAGAATGACATAAGGAAGCTATCATATGTGTATTCCAGACCACCTGCACTAGACATCCCCAGGTCAGGATCCCTAGCTTTAAGGAATAATACCTGGGCCCCCGTCTTTGTTCTAACTGGTTCCTGGATACCTGAGGGAGCACATACACCAGACCACCCACCATCCTCCATAAAAAAAAAAAAATGCCTAGACCCTGAACAAAGCTAAGACTCTCTCTTTTCCTTTCAGAGTCTTCTGGATGCTCCATCTGTATTTTTCTCTGTGTGTGTGTGTGTGTGTGTGTGTGTGTATATATATATATATATATATGCAATAAACTCTGCCTTTGCCTCCTGCTGGCTATTTGGTTTCCATCCTGCATGAAGCCAAGGACCGTCTTGGCAGGTCCTATGGGATCCTGCCCTGGGTCCTCAGACCTGGCCTGCCTGCATCACAGGTAGGTTTTCATTTTGTTAACATCTCCTCTTTACCTTGCAGGAACAGATTAAATCTGTTTATTTTGGGCAACATATCTTCTGGGAAGCATCTTAGTAAGAGTCACTTGTTTCACTAAAAAGGTCAGCACATTGGTTTCATTGTGCTTGAAACATCATTGGAAAAAAATATAAAGGTTAGTCCACATTTTCTGGATACTTAGATTGCAAATATTCTACTAATTGTGATGGTTCCACATTCTCATTAGCTAACATTTCAAGGCAGAAAACACACTTAATGTGAAACTCAAATTGCCTGGACAACTTAGAATCATTTTGGTTTCCCTCTTGTCATATGTGATTACATCTTCATTGTTTTTACCCCTGATATACTTGATAAAGAGCCCGAAGTGGAATAGAAATGTCTGGGGCACCTGGGTGGCTCAATTGGTTAAGTGTCTGACTTTGGCTCAGGTCATGACCTCATGGTTTGTGAGTTCGAGTGTCTCATCAGGCTCTGTGTTGACAGCTCAGAGCCTGGAGCCTGCTTCACATTCTGTCTCCCTCTCTCTCTGCCCCTGCCCTGCTCATGCTCTGTCTTTCTCTCTCTCTGAAAAATAAACATTAAAAAGAAAAAAGAAATGTCTGCCAATTTTTGTTGTTTGCCTATGAATTATTGATATTATGTTTAGACCAAGTTTTTGTTGTCGTTGTTGTTGTTTTAAGAAGATGGCAGGAAGTCTCTGGCATGAAGCCATCACTGTCACCTCCTCTGCAGTTAGAACTTCTATGCTTCCCCTAGGATGCCTCAGTTACTGTATGTGACACATGCCTGTCTTACCTACGACTGAGTTAGGGCACCTGTATCTATCCATATACGACATGTTAATAAACCTTAATTTCTTATTTTTTAAATTTAAAATATACACCTAGGGGCACCTGAGTGGCTCAGTCAGTTAAGGGACAGACTCTTGATGTTGGCTCAGGTCATGATCTCACAGTTCATGAGATTGAGACCTGTGTCGGGCTCTGCACTGACAGTACATGGAGTCTGTTTGGGATTCTCTCTCTTCCTCTCTCTCTCTCTCTCTCAAAATAAATAAATAAAACTTCAAAAAATATATATACACCTGAAAGTTCTGAGTTTTTAAAATTTTTTAATGTTTATTTATTTTTGACAGAGAGAGAGAGAGAGAGAGAGAGACAGAACATGAGTAGGGGAGGGACAGAGAGAGAGGGAGACACGGAATCTGAAGCAGGCTCCAGGCTCTGAGCTGTCAGCACAGAGCCTGATGCGGGGCTTGAACCCACAGACCGCGAGATCATGACCTGAGCCAAAGTCGGACGCTTAACCGACTGAGCCACCCAGGCACCCCTAAAAGTTCTGATATTTTAATCTACATCCTGCAGCCCAGGGAGGACTGGGGTGTCTTTAGGGTATGTAGCTTACTCACCTAAATTACAAAGCTCCAAGAAAGGAGAGGATAGACGCCTACGGCTATAGCTATTGAGTGATGGGAGCAAGGATACCACTCAGGCAACTACTAATAACAATTAACAACCTGCAAAATAAAAAAAAATAAAAATAAAAATAAAAATCTAGCCAGGACTGAAACATAGGGATCATACTAAAAAAAAAAAAAAAAAAAAAAAAAAAAAAAATTAAGCTTATGTACCTATTGGAAAATAAAAACAAATCCTTTGTAAAAGAAAACTCCTTGCCACTTCAAGATTAAAAATCAGGATAAGACCTAGATTATGTACTTTCTTACAACAGGAAAACCCACAGCCAAACACAGATATATCAATGAAGCTGAAACCCATCTGTCAGAAGAACTTGTCATTCGAAGAGGCATGCACTGAGAGATAAAAACATCAAGTCATACTTTTTTTAGAAAGATTTAGCTAGGTGGGAACTCTTTTATCAAGCCTGCCTTCATTCCCCTGACCTATAGGGGCTACTTTTTCTCGGTCTCTAATTTTAAACTTGTCCCATCAAGTTCAACATGTATGATTTTGACAATCCTTGCAAGTGTTCAAAGCTTGTTTTCAAGATATTGCGGACTTTAGACTGCTCTCCCCTCAGTACTAGATTGTTCCAGAAGGAATGTGTGAAGAATGAATCATGGAGAGAAACCATTAGGCTGAAGAGGAGATGTGAAGAGGAGAAACCATTAGACTGAAGAGGAGATTTACCCCGAGGGTTTTGTTAACAATTGGCTTATCACCTTCCCTATTGAAATACTCTGTTTCTCAAACCCAGAGTCAATGCTGTCAAGGTGGTGGGGGGAGTCTGGAGGAAGAGCCGTCATCTCTGGCCCTGTGTGATCTGTATGCCTTTGGTCACCCACACTGGTCCATACTGCGTGTCTCTTGACATCAGCTTTCATCTCTGAGGAGCATGACTCTAAGTGCTTATTCTGACTGCATTGCTACAGCTCAGAGGAAAAGTTGTATGACCTCAAGAGTCTGTGATGTGCTACCAGTAACTTGAGCGGGTGGCCACTGATGTCCCTTTCTCTTCTGAGAAAAGCGTTTGAGTTTCATGATGTCAGCTAATCATCCAAGCCACAAGTGTTCCAAGTTTCTAGAAGATCTCCTTTCCTTGGAGGTAAATCCCCAATTTAATCATTAAGGGAGATGTTTCTATCTGACAGGTACATGTTATCAGATGATCACCGAAAAATTCCAACGGTGTAGATAGATACAGATACCAAATGATTTTTTAAATTATGTCTGCTTTTTATAAACGGATGCTTCTTCCTTCTTTTACTCTACATCATGAGCATCTCTCTTAGGATGATTGGCAAGATAAGGTGGTAAGAGGAAATTAAAAATTTTAATTTTTGATTTTGAAAAACCAACAATAAATGATCCCGTATCCAACGTAAGCACAGCTCTGTAGTAGTACTGATGTGGATACAAAGGCAAAAGAAAAAACTTAAATTTCCTTACAACCTACAGCCCATTGACAAGCCCTTGAAACAGGCAGAGTGACCTATTTGGAACTCAACTGCCTCAGTGTAAATGCTGTGCTAAGGGCAAAAGGCAATCCTAGCTTAACCTTATCCCAACCTCCAGGACCCTGTAAGTCTCCTTTAACACATAATATTTCCTTTGGAAATTTCCTTTATCTCTACCCCCCGCCCAAGATATACGTTAGCAATCATCCTGCAAGCATATGGCCCACTGATGTACATCTGAAGCGTCTCATAACTAAGGTTTCACTAGACAATAGTAAATGAACTTTTCCTAACAGCAGCTAGCCTCTCAAGGTCCTGGAAACCTTGCTTCCAAAATTCCTTGCGGGCTATCCCTAACCCCCTCCCAACTTGAAAGTATATCATCAATTGCTCCTCACAACACCAGTGCAGCTCTTTCTGCCGGCAAGTCCTGTCCCGTGTTCTAATAAAAACACCTTTTGGCACCAGAGATACCTCAAGGATTCTCTCGATGGTTCACTCTGAACCCCAACATTTCCACATCAGTAGTATAAACAACTAACAGCTACAAATCAGACAGAAACATACTTTTCATTGTATCATATATAAAAGATGTGGTCCATGTACATAATGATGCACGATGGTTAATGAAATGGTATTCAGATAAATATATGTTATGCCCAGAATTCGTGATCCCCAAAGACCACCAGGGAGCCGAGTCCAATGCAAAAGCAAAAGAGCCTTTATTCGAGCTAGCTCGAGCTCAATCCCCTACCTGCACCGATGCAATGGTGAGATACCAGGGAGAGAGAGCGAGTTTCAAAAGGACAAAGGTTTTATTGGGGCCTGGGGGCAGTTGGTGAGTTAATGGCTATGGCCTCAGCCGATTGGCTGGGGAAGGGTCCTGGGGAAGGGTCCGAGTCCTGTTAGGCAGGTGAGGGGGGGGTTACTCAAGGGGAGGAGGTGTGGTCAAGGTGAAGGACACAGAACAAGATGGAGTCGGCCGGTGTAGGCCCGCCTTTTCATATATATATATATATATATATATATATATATATATATATATATATTCTCCTGTGTATAAAAAATTGAATTAGTACTTTGAACTCATGGTTTTGGAAATATTCATTTCAAAAAATTTTGCTTAATGTTTATTATTTATTTTTGAGAGAGAGAGAGAGAGAGAGAGAGAGAGAGAGAGAGAGAGCATGAGCTGGAGAGGGGCAGAGAGAAAGGGAGACACAGAATCCGAAGCAGGCTCCAGGCTCTAAGCTGTCAGCACAGAGCCCGATGCTGGGCTGGAACCCACGAACTGTGAGATCATGACCTGAGCCAAATTCAGATGCTTAACCAAGTAAGCCACCCAGGCACCCCTGGAAATATTCTTTTTAAGGGGAAAGTTAGTTTTTTTTTTAAAGAGTAGGTTTAAAAACTATTTTACAAACAACCATTAAGTAACTAATTGCATCAGTGATACACAAACATGGTAAAATAGTACAGGTAGGATGTGAATAGCTGAGGGTTTGAGAAACATTGCACGGTATTGTTTTTAGTGTCATGTGTAGAGCTTATGGTTTTTGTTGACAAAGACCTTACATGCTGTGTTGGGATAGGTTCCTAGAACGTCACCTGTTGGAAGTTCTGGCTGAAAAGGAAGCTCATCAGTTCTCGGGGTCATCTTGAACCTCACCACACTGGCCTCCTGTTTTGTTTTGTTTTCTTTTCTTTTCTAACATTTATTTAGTTTTGAGAGAGCGCAAGCAGGGGAGGGGCAGAGAGAGGGGGACAGTGGGGGACAGCTAACAGGCAGACAGCAGCAAGCTGGAGGTGGGACTCGAACTCAGGAGCCGCAAGATCACGACCTGAGCTGAAGTCGGTCGCTCAACTGACTGAGCCACTATATGTTTTCTATGCCAGTCTCCTCCAGCCTGATGGCAACAGATGACATCAGTGGTGCTGTGACCCCCGTAGGTAGGGGACTGGCCTTGTCGGACGGGCACCTGGCTTGAGTGTTCCATGGATGTTGTCCTGCTAGCTCATACTCTGAATTTCTGTTCAGTCATCACAAGAAAGAAATATTCCCTCTTTGTTAGAGAGTCTATTATATAGGGATATAATGTGCAGGATCAATTAGATGTGTGGCAGGCTCTCAGAGGAGAGACAAATGAAGTTTCGACTTGCAAGGGACCTGGCTTCCGGCAATGGCTGGCCCACTTCAGGGCGTGCCAATTCATTGCCGTTGACCATATATTTCCACCTACTATCTCACCAACGTGAACCGGATGCATCTGATGAAGTGCTCCCAGCTCTGGCTGAAATAAGTGAGTCGCTGGCAGCATGCCTCCTTGCAGTTATTTTGGGCACTGGGCTTGGAGCCGCTGAGGTTTGGCAATGCTCACCTCGGAGGCTCTCCCCGCTGGGCCAGGTGCCTGGCGGCATTCCACTGTAGTCTTGCTTTCTCTTCCATTTAGCTGCTGCTTCTTGTTCTTTCTCTCCCCACGCCATGCCTTGCTTGACAGATCTTGCCCCACTCTGTTCTTCACGGATGCTAGCCTGGTTGCCTAATTTAGAGCAGCACAGAAAGCTCCACATAGCAGGCTCAGCTGGAGCTCACTTGGCATGGGAATATTCAGTAAATTTGGTCGATGACAGCCAGTTTGCGTCCCTGGCAAAGAAGCCTGCACAAAGTATTTCCCGTTGGACATAATGATACCTGTTTAGTGATTAACAACATAGACTCTAGAGCCAAACTCGATACATGTTGCAAATGTCCCTTATCGGGGTGCCTGGGTGGTTCAGTTGGTTAAGTGTCTGACTCTTGGTTTCGGCTCAGGTCATGATCTCACAGTTTCGTGGGTTTGAGCCCCATGTTGAGCCTGGTTGGGATTGTTTCTCTCTCTCCCTCTCTTTCTTCCCCTTCCCCACTTACGCTGTCTCTGAAAATAAATAAATAAACTTAAAAGAAAAGAAAACGTCAGGGCACCTGGGTGGCTCAGTCGGTTAAGTGTCCAACTTCAGCTCAGGTCATGATCTCACGGTCTGTGAGTTCAAGCCCCACGTCGGGCTCTGTGCCGACAGCTCAGAGCCTGGAGCCTGCTTCAGATAGTCTCCATCTCTCTGCCCCTCCCCTGCTCTCTCTCTCTCTCTCTTTCTCAAATATAAAATAAAACATAAAAAAAAATTTAAAAAATGTCACGTATTGGTTGTGTTACGTTGAACAATTTATTTACTTTCCCATGCCTCACAACTATCATCTATGAAATGGGAATAGTCTGCTTCTTGGTAGATTACTCCTACCATGCGTACAAATGGCTGACAATAGTAGTTCCTGGTGGCTAGAAACATGTTGATAAAGTATTAGCGATTTTCATTATTAGCGTTATTTACCTTGCTAATATAATTTATAGTATTTGTATAGCTTTGCTGTTCTAAGCAACTGGAGACCTCTAATATGTTGGCTAAGGAATTTTCATCATAACCCTGAATTACGTTGTATCTTGTCATTAACAAAAGTAGAGCACAAAGAAATCTACCTCGTCTCATATTGAAGTATTAATTTTATACAGCAATTAAAGAGAATGAGTTTGATTTATTTCTAATGGAAGTATTAATTTTATGCAGCAATTAAAAAGAATGAGGTTGATTTATTCCTAATACTTTGGAAAGATAAACAAGACATAAAATCGAGGAGTACCTGGAAGTCACAAAGCAGTGTGTATAATATATGTCTATTATTCCATTTTATGTTAAAAAAACAAATTCACATATATATAAAATTACGTATGCGATTATAATTATATAGGTAGTATAATATGGAGAAAATGATTTATCTTTATAATTACTGGCACAGGAAATATTTTGTAGGAAGAGACCATCTTATTTGAAAAGAAGCTTTGAGAAGACTCCTGTACTTTAGGACAGTGCCTTAGGCTGAGGGTCAAGGTTCACGGGGAACGAGGCAGAAGTGCAGTACAATAGGGGTGGGAAAGTGGGCGGGTTTGGGTCCAGTGCAATGTGGAGGACGCTCAATGAGAAGCAAGCCCCCAAATGGCGGTAGTGTGGTGGCGGAAGAAGGCTTAATGCCCCTTGGAGAAGAAACCACCAACGAATCTCCAGCACTTCCTAGAGAGAATATCCTTTGTGTAGACAACCCCCAGAGGCTATGTTCAGCTTCCAGGTTGGAAAAGGGGGAAGACAGCGTCTTTACTTGGACTCAGCCAGCATCAGAGTTGCATGTACAGATGCATGGGGAGATGCACATATGGGGACACACACAGCACACACACACACACACACACACACACACACACACACGCACAGTGAGAGCCACAAAGTTGGAAGAACACAGCCCAAACTGCCATGTGGTGACTGTTGGAAGAGGGGCATGAGATTGTGATGAATGGAGGGTTAGCAGTGGACACTCTCTCTCTGCCCTCTTGGTGCCCGGATCTCTCGAGGAGCCTGTATTCACGCTGGTGTTGGTGAAACTGGCAAACAAACCGTTTGTTCCCATGCTTCCTAAGTGAAACACTCTGCCTTTCTCACAATCTCTGGGCATCACCATCACCCTTACTGCGACTACCAGTGTTGAGGAGGAGCAGGAGGGTTGGGGTAAGCGTATGTCTACTTTGGGTGCCTAGCATGGACATCCTCACTAATTCTTGTAAAAGACCCGACAGAAAACTGATGTCCTGAAATCAACAATTAAGTGCCAGGTATGCTCACTTACGATTCACCTTTAATGTTCCTACCTACTTCTTACGTTAGTCATTGTAGTCTCTGTTTCACAGATGAGGAAGGGGCACCCGGAAAGATGTGACTAATTGCTAAAGATCACACAGCCACTGTGGAAACCCAAGTATTGTGTTGTTGTTGTTTTGTTGTTATTGTTGTCATGTTGTTTCTTCTTCCAGTCCCAGTGTCCTTGTCCTTACATTGTGCCCCTTACATTACACACACGATACCCCCAATTCCCCAGCATGACTTGCTTTCTAACCTTGTATCCTATTTCAAAGACCCTTTTCCTTCTTGTTAATCCCTGCCCGCTGTCCTCTTTGTTCTTCACCAACCTGCAATTTGGCCAACTTCTTTCTTAATTTTTCTATAGTTTGTTTTCTTTTTGTTTTAGCCTAGTTGCCATAGGGAGATTTTTGTTTTCTCAGTATGTCTAGATATAGTCCAATAGACTGGCTCTTGAGGGTAGTACCATGCCTTGTTAATCTTTCCATTCCTAGGCAACGTCATACTGCCTTGTATTCAAATGTTTTGGAAAAGGATTGGACAGGTAAATGAATGGATTAATGTGGCCGATCTGTGGCAGAGTTCCTGTTTTTCTGCGCAGCTGGACCCACTTCTGTGTGCACCCTGCAAGGGCAAACACTCCCCTCTCCCACAGCCTTTGTTTCTACCATCAAAGCTTGCCTCCCTCCCATTCTCCCCACGTTAACCCGTGGGAGTTGCAAAAGCTAGGTGTCCACAATGACAGCATTACTTACTCCCGAGAAAGCCTTAGCAAAGGAGAACAGCATCCAGGTAGTTTCCACATCTCATCCAACGGAAGAGTTGAGAGACCATTAATAAATAAAACTAGAGCCTTTTCCATAGCTTTCCAATTTGTGGATGCCAACTATAGTACGTAAATAGCTGACTCTTGACATTTTAAAGCTATAAAACATAAGTCGTTGATCCATATTTGTATATTCCATTTATGAGAGTGTGAAATCTCTTGAGAGGAGAGAGTCAGGCCAGAATCACCAGCATCCATTAACCCTGATAGAGGATGCAGGCTATTTGCAGGAATGTGCCGAAATCCTGCCATCTTGTGGCCAAGACACGACATTTGTTCTAAAATCTAAAACTCCAGTGAGGAACCGCAAACGGCCACATATTGCCTTCACAATCTCTCTTCTTCACCACAGTGCAGAGAAAATTGGCCTGTTTCCTTCCAGCTTTATCCTTGGATGCTCAGCATCTCTTCTGAAAAAACAATAAATTTTACTCTTTCCAAAAATATGTTGGTTCCATGGAGGGCTAGATCCTCAATCCATGTACCCAAATGAATTTTGCTGCTAGGAGGTTATGGTCGGCTTTTTTTTTTTTTTTTTTTTTTTTTCCAGAAACACATGGGATATGTGGTTTCTCTGAATCTTAGAAAACAAAAGCAAGCAATCACTATCTCACATGTGTTTTCCTTCACTTTTCTCCCAGCATCTGGTTGCACTTTTAGTTGAACATATTTCCAAACACCACAAATATTAGGCAGGATCCTAACAAACCTTTAGCAGACTTGAAGGTAAACAAAAGATTAAGTGATGAGACGGTGAGCTGTGGAAGACCCAGAGGGAACCACACTCCTGGATCTCAGCAGATGGGAAAGCCAGGCTTAGGGGGAATATTCCAGCTGCCTTAATCTGCTTGTTTGTTCTAGTTCTGCCCCCAAACAGGAGAAACTTTTCCCTGAAAGCCACTGCCATACACAGGCCTTGCAAATGTAGAAAGTTTCCAGGCACCTGCTGATATAACGTCCCTGCCAGCAGGCTGAGTGTAAGTAACCAGGTCCCCTGCAAACGCAGTGGGTCTGGCATACATTTATCGTAACTTAATTAGATATTTGGGTCACTTACACTGATACCCTAGAAATTAGATTATTATCATTTTTTTGATATTACAATGGAATAGAAATGAGTTATTTATCCTGCTAGTTTTTAAAACAACCCGAAACCTGGTCAGAGGAATCAAAATCTTTCCAGGTGTTTCAGATTATTTAAGTAGCAGTTATTCATGTGTCATTTCCACGCTTATAAAATCAAACCCTTAAATGCAATTATAGAGATTGTGAACAGTACTGGGGAAAATTGTTGTCTTTTTCTTCCATAATTTATAGCAGTAATAACATTCAGAGGTAAGGCAAAATCGGAATGCCAGGGAGAAATATTTTGGTATGCAGGATCATTTTTCTTGCTAAGAAGTCTAATTGCTGGTACTGTATGTACTTTAAAATAATGACTCAGTCTTGTGAATCATAATTCTGGGAACACCTGAGTTGATGCAGAACTTTCAAAAATAAAGTGTTTATGGCATTAGAGAGAGTGTACCAGTAAAACCTTGGATTGCGAGTGACTTGTTCTGCGAGTGTTCCACAAGACGAGCAAACATTTCCGATAAATGTTAACTTGATACATGAGTGATATTTGTGATATGAGTAGCACATGATGCCAACTGAGCCACTGGCTATTGAAATTTGCTTTGATATACAAGTGCTTTGGATTACAAGCTTGTTTCCAGAACGAATCATGCTCACAAACCAAAGTTTTACTGTACTTTGTCACTTCTGCAGTGACGTCCTGGGGCCCCTGTGTCAAGAGGACTGGTATGTTTTTAGATTCTGGGCCCCAGGTGCCAGCTTTATGGGACCAGATCTTGGGAATGTGGCCCTGGACTCTGCGTGTTAAAATCATGTCAGGTGATTATTTTGTTCACCGATATTTTCAAACCCATGCTCTAAAAGAGTAGATCTTAATTTTCTAAGATTTTATAAAATATGTATATGTATTTAAAATGATGCCTGGCTCTACCCCTGAGATTCTGAATTAATTGGCCTGGAGTAGGGCGTAGGATTACATACTTTTAAAAGTTCCCCAAACGATTGTAACATGCAACCAAGATAGACAACCCATGCTCCAGAAAAGAGATTGGCCATTTTCTGCCAGATAGTAAATATTGTAGGCTTTGCAGGCCATGAGATCTCTGCTGCAACCGCTCCACTCTGCAGCTGCAGCTTGAAAGCGGCCACAGATCATGTGTAAACACATGGGCGTGGACTGTGTTCCAATAAAATGTTATTCACAATAACAGGTGGTGGGCTGGATGGGGCCTGCAGGCTGGAGTTTGATGACCTATGGTTCTCACTTGAAGCAGATGCTTAAGACCCATCTCAGACCTATTGAATCGGACTCTGCATTTTCTCATCTGTATGCGCATTAAAGTCTGGGAAGCATGGTTTTAAAAAACAGCATGGTATCGTGAGGACTTGGTATAGTAACTATTTGTCAGACTCTAGACCACACTCATGGCAGATATTCTAATAAGTCATAGCACCTCTTCAGCAACGTCTACAAATGACTTCAGAATTATTCTTAACACAACATTCCAGGCTGTATCACTTATCATCTATGTAATATAGAACATAGCAGATAGCTTTCCTGTTTCTTCATCTGTTAAATGAGAAGATATCTAAGCTCTTTTCCCCCCACTGATATTGTATAATTCTGACTAAACGTGGCATAAATAACTGATGAAAATTAGCAAAAAAAAAAAAAAAAAGACTAGTTGAAGTAGAAACCAGAAAACATTATTTACTTTAGAAATTGAGAAAACTATTCTTGTGCCTAATTACCAGAGGAAATTCGAATGTTGGAATAGAAGGTGAAATATAACTCCTATCTCCTAGAAAATATCACTTAGCTGTCAGGAAGGAAATACAAGAGGACTTTGGAGTCACTTTTTTTTTTTTTTTTAAATATCAAAAAAGAGCTGTTCCAATGGAGCAAAGAGAAACGGGAAATGTATATACAGGTGAAGGGACACATTCCCCAGAAATCAAGATGGAATTTGAATGCATTAATTTAACTTAAAAGGAGGTTTTTTCCCCCCTCAAATATGAAAGAAATTCACTGCTTCCACATTAAAGGGTAACAGTTCTGAAGTTCATTGATATTTATGACTCAGTAAGCAAGCACATTCCCTGCTTTTCAGCTGTTTGGATTAGAAACGAGACTACACAACACGCCTTTCAGTGTTAGTTTATTTTGACCTAGGTCAAGGCTGGGTGGTGATTCCAGGCAGACTAAGGTTTGAAGAACCAACATGTGTGCTCTGACCTAAGGGCTAAATGTTCGGATTAGGTGGGGCCAGTCTTACAACTGCTATTACTCTGACAGGATGGAGTATAGAAATTAAAGGACCTTTTAGTCAAAATAGGATTACATTTGAATCCTTCCTCTGCCATTTACTATTGCTTTGACTTGGGCCAAGTGGCTCACATCTTGGACCTTCTGTTTCCTCATTGTTCCGTAAAACAATGAAATGCCTTAGAATTGTGGTGAGCATTAAAAGGAACACAAGAGAGGGGTGTCTGGGTGGCTTAGTCAGTTGAGTGCCCCACTCTTTTTTTTTATATTTTATTTATTTTTTGAGAAAGAGTATAAGTGGAGGAGGGGCAGAGAGAGAAGGGGACAGAGGATCCAAAGCAGGCTCTGCGCTGACAGGCCAACAGCGGTGAACCTGATGTGGGACTCAAATTCACAAACTTTAAGATTGTGACCTGAACCAAAGTCCAATGCTCAACCGACTGAGCCACTCAGGCACCCCGAATGTCTGACTCTCGATTTCAGCTCAGGTGACGATCCCAGGGTAGTGGGATCGAGCCCTGGGTTGGGTTCTGTGCTGAACATGGAGTCTTCTTAAGTTTCTCTCTTTCTCTGCCCCTTTCCTTCGCTCTCTGTCTCTCTCTCAAAAACAAAATAAAACAAAACACAGAAGATATTTGTCTAATCTATAGTACACAACAATCATTATTAGCTTTCTTCTTTTTTTTTCTTTTTTCAGAGAAATGAAACTTTTTACCCCTGATGGGTATCCAATGATGAATCTATTATTTGTACAAATTTGTAAATCCAGCAACAGTGTAGAGAGACAATAATGCCTACAAGTAACCCCTTTAATGAATGGGCTGAGCTTTAAAGGCACACCTTCAGCATAGCTTTACATTTTATTCCAAACCCTGCTTTCAGTTTACCCAGTCTTATCCTTCTTCCCTATCCCTTAATGCTACCTTGGGTGATTCCACAGTTTTCCAGTCACTTTTAAGTGTTATAAAAATATTATTTTCAGGTACGGAATGCCTAGTCAAGTCTAAATAAACTTGACCTCACCTTCAGTTCAAAGCTAGTCTCCTTCTCCCAACTCAGCCCTGACTCATGGCGTGGGGACTGTGGTGGGGAAGCAGGTGAGACTGAGGTCACACCTGGCTCAAAAGGCACCTTAGGGTGAATTTTAAAATGGAGGCAGCCCCCAGTCAAGGTTGTTGCACAGGAGGGTTGACTGGATTGCAGCCACCATTGAGTCCCCAGATGAAATACTTTTGTGGACAATCTATGCAGCTGAAGAGGGTGGAGTTGAGTGCTTTTTTCTTTTTTTCTTTTTTCATTATTTGGCCTGGCTCTTTTCATTCCTCTTTCGTTTTCTCTTTTGCTTCTGGCTCTTCTGAATAGAAGGGAAAGTGGATGTTGCCAGCAAAAGGCAACGAGTGTAATTCAGCTGATGATGCCTTCTGCGTCTCAAACATCTAAATGCTGCCTTTTGATGTGGTGCTTTGATGAGTTTTTCGAAGGCTCTGTGCTCCTCATGCACAATTCCAAGTGCACTAGTCTCTGCGGATTCTGACTGAGGCAGTGCATGCTCTGTAGGTCCTAGCCTGCACCATGATACTCTCGGCCTCTCGGCACCATCATCTCATTCAAGCAGGATGCCCTTTTGACTGGATCCTCTTTCTCCTGCAAGACATCTCATTTGTCCATGGGAAAATATGACCTCCTTGCCTTGACAAATGGTTGAAGTGCAGTTTGACCATCTGCTGTCCCTTCTCACATCTCCCTGTCATCATAGAAGGTCCATCAGCCTCCTGCCTTTGGACTTCTCTAGGCAAGATGCAGGCACCACCCTTTGTGCACCTATAATCGAAGGGATTGACATCAATTTATCCCAAGAGCTCACTCACGAAGGTACACTCTGGTGTCAAAAGAAACAAGCTTGGTGGCTCTGAGTGGCTAAGTCGGTTAAGTGTCTGACTCTTGGTTTTGGCTCGGGTCATGGTCTCACGGTTCATGGGATCGAGTTCTGCATTGGGCTCTGTGCTGACGGTGTGGAGCCTGCTTGGGATTCTCTCTCTCCCTGTCTCTCTGTCCCTCTCGTGCTCGTCCTCACATGCTCACGTGCGTGCGTGCTCTCTCTCTCTCTCTCTCTCTCTCTCTCAAAATAAATAAATGAAGTTAAAACAAGAAGAAACAAGCCTGAAATTTTTGCATCTGGAGACTTCTTGTGATTACCCTCATTCTCTGCCGTAATTCTTTTTTTTTTTTTTAATTTTTTTTTTCAACGTTTATTTATTTTTTGGGACAGAGAGAGACAGAGCATGAACGGGGGAGGGGCAGAGAGAAAGGGAAACACAGAATCGGAAACAGGCTCCAGGCTCTGAGCCATCAGCCCAGAGCCCGACGCGGGGCTCTAACTCACAGACCGCGAGATCGTGACCTGGCTGAAGTCGGACGCTTAACCGACTGCGCCACCCAGGCGCCCCCTCTGCCGTAATTCTTCACATCAACTTGTGATGGTGTGTGGAGGGAGGGGGATGCTATCCTCTCCTTAGAGAGAAAGGAATGGCATTCATTCAGTGTATCTGTCCAGTGACTTTTCTCTAAGTCCGTGTGGCATTTGTGATGGAGCTGACTCTACCCCTGACCACAGAGAGATGTGAGCCAGGCCAAGCAATAAGGGTTTCACATTCCTCTGGACACAATGATTGGTTTAAGGGTGAGGCATTATCCTAAACTAGGGCCACCAGAAATAATCCCAGGAGTTGTGATTCTCGGATGATGTACTCTGTAAAGGAGTACTGTATTGGTAGTTATCTTGCTACCGTGAAGAGAAAGTTAGTCTGAAAATAAGGTCAACGTAGAAAAAAGCACAAGAGATGAAGAAACTCTTTTTTTTTTTTTTTTAAACCTTTATAATGTTTCTTTACTTTTGAGAGAGGGGTGGGCAGGGGGTGGGGAGAGGGTGGAGAAAGGCAGAGAGAGAGGGAGACACAGAATCCGAAGCAGGCTCCAGGCTCTGAGCTGTCAACACAGAGCCTGACTCAGGGCTGGAACTCACGAACCATGACATCATGATCTGAGCTGAAGTCGGACGCTTAACCGACTGAGCCACCCAGGCGCCCCGAGATGAAGAAACTCTTGACAGTATCTTATCAGCACGTGGATCCATACATGTAGTAGCTAAACTCCTTTGTATTTCCCAGTCATATTACTTCTGGCTAACACATACTTCCATGGTAGCACTGACTGAATTTATTAGAATTTTGTCTAGGTTCATGTTTGTTTCCCTTAAGAGACTGGAACTACATCAAGGATCTTGTCTAACCATGTTTTTATTCCCCCAGAAGCCAGCATAGTGCTTCTAATTTGTTGAGAATTCAACATATATTAAATAAAAATGTTTAAATCTTAAATATTGAATTGAGTAGTACCAAAATGCCCTGCTGTCTCCAAATTATTAACTTTAGAGTCACTTTTCTCAAGTGAAGGACATGCGTTTGGATATCCAAAAGATAATAATGATGTGGAGGAGGGACAGTTAATTATATTAAATTCAGCTAGGGCAAGCATATGGGACAATCTTAGAAGGACATAGACTGTCACGACTACTGCCACTCTTCCTCCTGCCAGCAGAGTAAGAGCTCCTAAAAGATAGTGAGATCTCTATACCTTTTCCTACTCATGAGTTGGTGAACAGCATGGGACAGCATATGCTCCTGCTTTGAACGCACAGGCTTATGGATAAGTGTGAAACCCTTCCTTCATTTGCCACAACACACACATTAATACTGATGAATGGAACTCATCTTATTGGTAACTGTAGCCTAGGAAAGCCTTTCAAATGGTGAAGTACAGAAAAAGGTTTTGTATATAAAGGAACCCTGAACCCGTCAAAAAGTTCCAAGTCTCATGAAAACAGAAGCCTAGAGCTTATGCTCCTGACCTAATATCATATTGGAGGACTTCACTTGCCTCGATGCTGAAAGCAAATCCTGAACCAATAGGCAAAACAAGAGGTGAGCGTTTCCAGAGTCTCTTGGAACAAGGAAAGCCTTATCGAACTATAAATGATAAAGTCTTGAAGCAATTAATTTTATGCACTGAGAACCTTTTACAAATTGCGATAAAGTTTCCGATACAAGAAAGTTGGTACACAGATCATATGAAGGTGGCATAGGAGACCTGGAGAAAATTCAGTTTCAGTCAGAAAGCAAAGGAAAAAAAAAGTTACTGAGTAACTAAATTAGATCTTCTGTCTGCAATGTTACATTTTTACTCATTTCTGATTTATTAAGAATGGACTATTTATTTCAAAACACTACTATATATATAATTAATATATTTACAATACACTTATAATATATAATATAATATAGCAATTAATATAACATATAATTATTAATTCCATGTACATTTTTTTGCACACCGAGTCCATGAAAAGCCTTTTAATAATGAGGCACTTTGAAGGAAACAAAATTGGCAGCAGTAGGAGAGTGAATACATACATATATGTATACATATATATATGTATACATATATATATATGGATTATTTACTCCTTCTAGACTATTAAAGTCTAATTCTAACACCGGCATAAATGAAATTGACATCTAATGGAATATTCTTACAACAAAGTTTATATCATCCTTGGTATGAGGATCTAGGTATGTATTAGTTTTGTATTGCTACTATAACAAATTACTGCAAATTTAGGGGCATAAAACAATACAGACTGATCATCTTGCAGTTCTCTAGATTAGAAGGCTGACACGAGTCTCACTGGGTTAAAATCAAGGTGTTGGCAGAGCTATGTTCCTTTCTGAGGGCTCTTGGGAAGTATCTGCTTGCTTGCCTTTTCCAGTGTTTGGAAGCTGCCCTCACTCCTGGATTCCTGGTCGTCCTTCTGCATCTTCAAAGCCAGCAAAGTAAGGCTGAGTCCTGCTCCTGCTGACATCTCCCTAGTTTTCTCTTCTAATTTTCTCTTCCATTTTTAAAGACACTTGTGATTACTTTGGATCTACCTGGATAATCCAAGATAATCTTCCTATTTTAAGGTCAGTCGATAAGCCACCTTAATTCCCCTTTGCCACATAATATACTGCATTCACAGATTTCAGGCGTTAGGATGCAGACATTTTGGGAACCAAAACTCCATAATGTGTTTTTACATTTTATATTTGCATGAGTTTCAAATATGTGAAAATTATGCAGACCAGCTTCTTCACTGTGAATCTAGTTGAGAATTTTTTTTTTTTTTTTTTTTTGTAGTTTTAAGGTTAGTGAGAGTCCTTAAAATGACAGATATGATAGGGATCAAGTAAAAGATTCTCTTGCCCCGGGGCACCTGGGTGGCTCAATCAGTTAAGTGTCCAAATCTCAGTTTTGGCTCAGGTCATGATCATAGGGTCATGGGATCTAGCCCCGCTTTGGGCTCCATGCTGACAGCCCAGAGCCTGCTTGGGATTCTCTCTTCCTCTCTCTGAACTTCCCCTGTGCTCTCTCTCACATGGACTCTCTCTCTCAAAATAAATAAATAAAACTTAAAATTCATCCAATGTTAATTATCCTTTTAAAAAATATAATTTTTTTAGTTAGTTGTACACAAGATCAAGATTTTTAAATGACATTTATAAAAAAATACGACATAATGTTCCTGGATGTTGATGTTTGAAAAACATAGTACCTGAACACTTTTTCTCATCTGACACATATCATTTGATAAGTTAAGGAATAGGATACAATAGAAAAGTTGACTTGACCTGAACAAATTATATTTTTAAGAAATTGTAGACATTAAAAATGTTCTTTGATAAGTATATAATCATTCTCATGCAAAGGAAGAGAAATTCCATGATCTTATCTCTTATTCTAGTAAGAAAGTATACACCAGGGGGACTTCAGCATAGAATAGACAGAGTAATTGTTGATCAAAGATCCAGGGAGAAAAGCATTTCATTAAAACTACAAAATTAATCAATTTATAAATTACGCTCAACATTCTTTTCTGCACATTGATTTAATTCTACGTGCATTTTGAACGCTGACTCTATGCACAAAGTCTTTTAGTAACGAAGCACTTTGGAGAAAACAAAGCTCACAGGTCGTAGGTGAGGTGGGCATACACAAGTTATTTTGATATGAATCACTTGTGATATGGGGTGCCAGGATGGTTCAGTTGGTTAAGTGGCGGACTCTTGATTTAGGCTCTGGGCATGATCTTGTGGTTTCACATGTTGGGGCTCTGCATTGGGCTCTGAGCACAGACCTCTCGGAGCCTGATTGGGATTCTCCCTCTCTCTCTCTCTCTCTCTCTCTCTCTCCCTCTGCTCTCCCCCATTCGCGCTGTCTCTCAAAATAAATAAATAAACTTAAAAAAAAGAACCACTTGTGACAAATACCATGAAAGAAATAAAAACTCCACTCGAACACAAGAGGTATGAAGGCAGAAATGTTTCTAACTTCTAAGCCGAGAAATACCCTCACTAATATGAACATAATGTACTATGGGAATGTAAAAAAGATGACAAGACTTCATAAAACATAAAGGTAAAAAGGGGGAGGACTTTAGACACCATGATTTCCATAAGTTACCCTCCTTAACACTTAAGACAGGTAATAGGGTCGTCAAATGGATCTCAATGCCTCCGCTCTGGCCTCACTTCTCAAAATGTTGTTACCCATCTTTACCACTAGGTGGCACCACAAATGCAGGCATTGGCATAAAACATTTCTGGGACTTGTGCCTACCCACTTAGAATGGGTTTAATTTGTCTCTTCTCTGGGACTTTCTCTCAATTAGCCTGAACTAGAGGAAGGAAAATACTGAAGGGAGTATCACAGGTGAGAATTTGTGCAAGAAAAGAAATTCTAATATTTGGGTTTCAATCAATGTTTATTTAAAGTTACCATTTGAAAATTAAATTCTCTTAAGGCTTTTCAGTTTGCCTTATAGATTTATTTTTAACATATAGTAGTTTGGAAAAATGCTTTTTTGGATTTGACATATCAGATAAAATTCTTTTTCAAACATCTAACATCATTGTATATTTAATCAAATTGCCTTGGGCATGTTAAACTGTAATGACAACTTTAATATATATGGATGATCTCAAATATTTAGTCTCCTAAGACATAAACAGATTTTATTTTAAATGCCCCAATACAGGGGCACCTGGTGGCTCAGTCTGTTGAGTGGCCTACTCTTGATATCGGCTCAGGTCATGATCCTAGGATCGTGGAATCGAGCCCCACATCAGGCTCTGCAATGAGCGTGAGCTTGCTTGGGATTCTCTCTCCTTCTCCTTCTCCCTCTACCCCCCTCCCCCCTTTCTCTCTCTAAAAATATAATAAATAAGATACCGAAATACAGATCTAGCAACATCTTGCTAATCACTGAACTTGTAAGTCAAATAAATCAGACTTACAAACATGGTAGATGAAATTCTAAGCATGTCAAATAGCTCCAGACCCAGACCACACACACAGCATCATAGTGATTTCTTACTGATTCGACTAAGCCAAATAATACGGCAGTGGGCTCCTTTGCATGGTCCCATTTTTGACTGCCATACGAGCAGGAATGTGAAATTAACTAGTTACTTAAATTTATGTGATTGCTGCCCACTGCCTTTGCCCTAAGTAATGGGTCCCTTACACTGAAATGTGATTTTCAGGTCCTCAGATGTATAATCCCTTTCTGTAATCATTACGTGATATCCTCACCGAAGCTTGGTGTGTGCTGATGGAATTTAGAACCCCTCCCTTAGGCTGGGAATATACCCCTGTCACTTCCATAATTTATATGCCTCAATACCCCACTTTCCACTGACGCCAGCCTGGAACTTCCTCTTTCTCCAAGAGAAAAGAAAACACCTTTGTCTCAAATAGAGTTCCCAATGCTAGACACTGGAGTCAGGGTATGTAAGTTTGAGCCTTTGGTCAAAATTGTGCCGGACAACAATTTTGGGGAATAAGGTGACAGCCAAATGAATTCCTCTAACTTATGACTCACTTCTGCTTTTACGTTCATGTTACCTGTGTGCCCACCATAACCAAAAGTGGCAGAGAATGTCATCCGATACCAAAAAATACTAGACACTGTCAGAGATCATACTTACTCAGGTCCGTAGTTTTATACAGAAGGAATTCTGAAGTTCCTCTGTTGACTTGCCCAAGGTCAAATAGCTGGACAAGAGCAGAGCTGAGAGTAGCACCCAAGGATCTTCTTTCTCTGCAGTCCCACTGCATTCGAGCGGGTTTATGATAGGGGCAACGTGTATCTTATGAGTTGTAGGATGTAGGGAGTCCTTTTATTCAATCCACTTACTTTACAGCAGAAGCAGCATTGATGGTCTCAAAATCACAAAACTAACCTTGGGAAATGACTTCATTTCATGGACTTTAGTGATAGCTACTATTTATTGGACAAGTACCATGTACCGGGACTGAAATTGCTGTTTTCCATGTATGACAACAGTCTTGTAAGGAAGATATTATTAACTTATTTAACAGGTGAGGTAATCGAGACAAAAATGATAAGTAACTTCTTCAAGATAAAGAAACTCAGGGATGAGTTCTAGAAACACCTGCTCCCAAACCAATGTTCCTTCTTCACTGCTAGCATTTTCGTTCTTATTTAGTTTCATCTGCTTTTTTTTAATGTTTATTTATTTTTCAGTGAGAGAGAGACAGTGTGGGAGCAAGGGAGGGGCAGAAAGAGAGGGAGACAGAGTGTGAAGCAGGCTCCAGGCTCTGAGCTGTCAGCACAGAGCCTGACGTGGGGCTTGAACCCACGAGCTGTGAGATCATGACCTGAGCCAAAGTCAGATGCTTAGCCAACTGAGCCACCCAGGTGCCCCTAATTTCACCTGCTTTTTAAAAAATATGTGACTTACTAAGATTTTAGAGTTCACTAAGAGTTTATTTCAAAATTACTTTTATCTAGGTATATTACTGATTTCTTAAAGTCTATTTTGAGAGAAAGAGAGCACAAGTGGGGGAGGGACAGAGAGAGGGAGACAGAGAGAATCTCCAGCAGGCCCCACACTGTCAGCGCAGAGCCCGATGTGGGGCTGGAACCCAGGAACCATGAGATCATGACCTGAGCTGAGATCAAGTGCCAGAGGCTTATCCAACTGAGCCACTCAGGTACCACAGTATATTACTGATTTTAACTCAAATTTCAAATGACTGTTGCTCAGTGATTTACAGGACACATGGTTCTAGATGGAACCCTGCAACAATTGTTTCTGTTACTCTCCCTGTAGGCAGAGTGAGAAATAATTTTGGGGTTCTAATACTTTGGAAAATCCTTTATCTTAGGGGTCCTGCCTGTGCAATTGACAGTGTGTGATGTCAGGAGCCCAGAGGTAGGTGGTCCCAGGCAAGCGCAGCAGTCTGTGGTATGGTCACCTTTGTCCTCATGCTTCTTGCTTCAGAGTGAAGGGAATACACCCCCCAGCATCTCTACTGCACTCTATACGAGGAGAGGGTCCTTCTGTCTCAAGAAAACAAAGGTTTTCCAAGGGTCCCCATCCAGCAGACTTCCATCTATGTCTCTCTCCACTCCAGTAGCTACTCTGAGACAGAAAGATATTAGGGAGAAGAGGATTGTGGCTAAGATGACCCACTGTAGGTCATCTACTCAAAACCACTGGAATTTAGAAAAAGAGTGGGCAGGGGTGAAAATTCAATGACAAATCTTGAAAAATATAACATGTTTCTACTCTCAGGACTGCAGCAGAGCCAGGCAGTTCTTCAGGGGCTGCCATCCTTCAGAACACTACGCCAAGTTAGGCGACGAGCTAAATCCACACAGTGGGATAGTCCATATCTCTCACGTAGGGGATTAGTTCTAAAGTATGCAAACTTTCCCTTGAAAATCCTTTAGAAATGAATGAAGTTAATGGCTGACATATTGATTCGCAGTAACTTCAACGCAGCAAATTTCTCCTTCAAGTTTTGGGACAAATCTTTTTGATTGAACCTCCAGATGGAAGAGTTGACATTCATTTCTGCACATTGTTTTACGGGGAAAAACACATACCTTAAAAAGTATAATTGCACTCAAGCATTTCAAACAATGAAGACCACATGTGCAGTAGACGCTTCTGACTCCTCACCAAATACCTGTCTTCTCTATTCTCCTTACACATGATCTCATGTTACTGTCATTGCAGTTTTTATTCATGTTGAGAGAGACAGAGTGCAAGTTGGAGAGGGGCAGAGAGAGGGAAAAAGAATTCCAAGCAGGCTCCATGCTGCCAGCACAGATCCTGATGTGGGCTCCAACTCACAAAACCATGAGATCATGACCTGAGCTGAAACCAAGAGTCAGATACTTGACTGACTGAGCCACCCAGATGTCCCTGTCATTGTAGGTTTTTAAGTTTACTTATTTATTTTGAGAGAGAGAGAGAGAGAGAGAGAGAGAGAGCAGGGAGGAGCAGAGAGAGAGGGAGAGAGAGAATCCCAAGCAGGCTCTGTGGTGTCAGTGCAGAGCCCAAAGTGGGGCTTGAACTCATGAACTGTGAGATCATGACCTGAGCCAAAAGCAAGAGTCTGTTGCTTAATGGACTGAGCCACCCACGTGCCCCACTGTCTTTGTATTTTTACCGTCTTGGACTGTGCAGCTGGGAGTGGACAAATGACTCATTCCTGCCTAAAGTCTGAAGCATTCAGTGGAGCTCCCCCAAGATGGAAAAACTTAGATTTTTAAAATGTGAAATATAATTAGAAACACACACACGCGCACACACACACACACACACACACACACAGTGTATATTCACTTTAATAAACAATTATGAAGAAAACACCTGGATGATT
This sequence comes from Puma concolor, assembly GCF_028749965.1. Lineage (NCBI taxonomy): Eukaryota > Metazoa > Chordata > Mammalia > Carnivora > Felidae > Puma > Puma concolor. The sequence continues at coordinate 94,250,510 of NC_141673.1, forward strand.
ACACATATCTCATTTTAAAAATTTTGTTTGGGATGGTCATCTATGTTCTCGTACGTAGCTCAAAGAAATGTAGTTTGTGTCTTTTCATTGTTGCAAGGTGTTCCATTGTATGAACGTACTCTGATCTGCTTATTTACTTCATTCTCTGTATCAATATCTAGTTCGTTTCTCATTTTGCTTATTGCACATTTGTATGTACATATCCCAGTATGTGGAAATTATTACATGCGCTGATTAAACACGATGGTGTATGCCTGAGAGTGGAATTGCCAGATTAAAGAGTTATATATACATTTAACCTTACTAGATGATATCAAGGTGTTGTCCCAAACTGTTTTCAAGGTGGTCATCAGCAGTATTGTATGACATTCTCGCTCTACGTTCTCAGCATCAATTGGGGCCGTTGTATTATTGCCAATCTAGCGGACGCATAGAAATAGACCATCGTTCTTTTAACCTTCTTAATTACTAGTTCCTTCACATTTTCCTACGTTTGTTTGCTAGGGCTACTATTACAAAGTTCCACAAACTGGATGGCTTAAAGAGAAATTTCTCATCGTCTCATGGTGCGGGAGGCTACAAGTCTGAGATCAAGGACCAGCAGGGCTGGTTCTTTCTGAGGGCTCTGAAGGAGAATCTCTTCCATGACTCTTCTTCTGGTGCATTACTAGCAAATTTTGGGCACTTCTTGGTGTGTACGTGAATCACTCCTCCTGCCTTGATGTTCGCGTGGTGTTTTCCTTGCATGTCTCTGTCACCAAATTTCCCACCCTACTCCAGTATGGTCTCATCTTAACTAATTACATGTGCAACAACCAAACCAAATGAAGGTTTGGACTTCAACATATGAATTTTGGGGAGACACGATTCAACACGTAACAGGCCACTTGGATATCCTCTTTTGTTAAGAACTGTTTAAGTCTCCTTTGCTCCTGTTTCTTTTTGGTGGTCTTATAATTACTATTGATTTGTGGGATTTGTGTGCGTCTAGATGATTTTGTTCAAATTGTGTCATGAACATAATTTCCCTTTCTATGGATTATCTTTTAACTCTCTTTAGAATTTTTTAATGGATGAGATGTTTTCAATTTGAATGTGGTTGAACTCAGAGATCTTTCCTTTATACTTAGTAATTTTATACATTGTTTAAGAGATATTCCTTTACCCTGACTCAATGAAGATATTTTCTTATATTATCTCCTAAAAATTTATAGGCTTGCCTTTTATTTTTAGGTTCTTTATCTATCTGGAAATGTCTTTTAAAAAAATTTATGTGGCCAGCTAACTGTGCTAGTTCCATTTGTTAAAAACTTACCAATTCCCCATTAACATGTCATGCCATCCCCATCGTGGATTGCATCCATATGGATGTGGGCTTGTTTTTGGACTCCTGATCTGTTTCAGTGGTCTGTGTTGCCTATCTATGTACTAAAGGAACATGGTCGTAATTACTAATGCTTCAAATAAATCATGGTTTCTGGTACAGGATTTTTCTTGCTCAGTACTTTTTTTTTTTGGAGTGTCTTGCCTGTTCTTGGCTTATCATATTTTCATATGGATTTTGGAATAGAATTACATGGAATTTATAGATCAATTTTGATACAACTTATATTTTTAAAATACTGTGTCCACAAATCTATCATAGGTCTCTTTTCATTTTGGTCTTTTAAAATATCCGACAGTAAAAGTATAACTTCCATAGAGATTTGCACATCTTTTATTTATTATTAAGAATTAAATATTATTTGATGCTACTGTAATCACAGATTGGCTATTATGAATAAATATTGCTCTGAAAATATCTGTTCATGTGTTTTGGTTAATATAACCATTTATTTTTGTGAGGTATGTAAGCCAGAAATACAATTGCTGAGTCATGAGATATATGTGGTCTTAACATTAGTTGAAAATACTAAATAGGGGTGCCTGGGTGGCGCAGTCGGTTAAGCGTCCGACTTCAGCCAGGTCACGATCTCGCGGTCCGGGAGTTCGAGCCCCGCGTCAGGCTCTGGGCTGATGGCTCAGAGCCTGGAGCCTGTTTCCGATTCTGTGTCTCCCTCTCTCTCTGCCCCTCCCCCATTCATGCTCTGTGTCTCTCTCTGTCCCCAAAATGAATAAACGTTGAAAAAAAAAATTAAAAAAAAAAAGAAATAAAAAAAAAAGAAAATACTAAATAATTTTCTAGTGTGGTTGTAAAAATGTGCACTTGATATCAGAATACACGAGCATTTCAGCTGCTCCATAATTTTGTTAACACGTGGTATTATCTATTGTTTAATTTTTTTAATGTTTCTAAAAATTTTAAATTGTTTTTAGGGAGAGAGAGTGTGCATGAGTGGAATGAGATGGGTAGTGGGGGGAAAAAGAGAGAGACAGAGAGAGAGAGAGGATGAATCCCAAGCAGCGTCCCCACTCAGCGCAGAGCCTAATGCATGGCTTGATCCTATGACCTTGGGATCATGACCTGAGCTGAAATCAAGAGTCAGATGATCAACCAACTGAGCCACCTAGGCACCCCAATCTGTTTTTTAATTTTAGCAATTCTGGTGGAGATTAAAAGGTGTTTCACTGGGTTTAGTTTTTATTTTCCTAATGACTAATGACTATCTTTTTATGTGCTTATTTGATATATCTATCTCTTCTTTCATGAAGGATTTGTTCAAATCTTTTGCCAATTTGGGTAGGGGTGGGGGAGATTGTTTCTTATTATTGAACTTTAAGGCATCCATCAGATAGGTGTTTGAAAATATTTTCTCCTACTTCTGTGTATTTTCATTTTATTGACAGTGTCTATCACAGAAGAGTTTTTGATTTTGATGAAGTTTATTGTCACATTTAAAAAAATGTTTTGGCCTTTTTGTATTCTAAGAAAGCATTGCCTAATCCCAGATTGCAAAAATTTTCTCCTGTGTTTATTTCTAGAAATTTTATACTTTCAAGTTTTACATTTCAGTCCGTGGTCCCTTTTCAAGATAGTTTTTGTGTTCAATATAAGGATCATAATTAATATTTTTTTAATGTTTATTTTTAAGAGTGAGAGAGGGAGCACATGAGGGGGAAGGGGCAGAGAGAGAGGGAGAGAGAGAATCCCAAGTAGTCTCCATGCTGTCAGCACAGAGCCCAACATGGGGCTTGAACTCACAAATCATGAGATCATGACCCAAGCCGAAATCAAGAGTCAGATGTTTAATCAACTGAGCCACCCAGGAACCCCCATAGTTGATATTTTTTCATTTGTATTTTCAGGTGATTCAGTGACATTTGTTGAATTACCTTGACACTTGTTGAAAATCAGTTGAACACATATATATAGGTATATTTCTGGGCTTTCTAATTCTGTTCCATTTTCCCATACATCTGTCCTTTGAGCAGTCCATACTGTCTTGATTACTGCGGATTTTTATTAAGCCTTGAAATTAGCAGGGGTTCTTCACATATATTGCTTTTCAAATATTATTTAAACTGTTCTAGGTTCTTTGCTTTCCTAAATACATTTTTGAACCTGCTTGGATTTGGATATTAATTGCACTGAATTCATATAACAATTTGAGGAGAAGAAGTATTTTAACAATATGGAGTCCTTGGATCCTTGAACGCTATATATCTTTCCATTTATGTAGATCATTAAATTCTCTTATCCACATTTTGGGATTTTCAGAAAACAAATCACACTTAACCAAGTTAAGTGTGAGCCACTTAAGTCACTTACTTGTGTAAGTCACAAGCCACCAAGTTACAATGTGACCTGAAATGCCCTTCATGAACTGAGTATTTATTTAACCCACCAAGTCATAAAGTCCGGACTGCAGAGTTATGCTCCATCATCAAATGGAAGTGGTAAATGTGTGATTGGGCCTGAGTAGGCTCTAAAGGCAAAAGTAAGTCAAATGAAGAAGTGGCTCAAATGCCTATGGCCCCTACTCCTGCCACACCCCTCTTTCCCAGCCTGCACCTGTGGCTCCATAGGGAGTTACATACCACCATTTGGCAGAGGAAGAGAAGACTTCAGTCTGGTTTACAGATGGTCCTCCATAACGTGCCAGCACTAAAATTCTTTTCTGAGACATCCCTAAAATACAACAGTGAAGAGAAATCTTCCCAGTGGGCAGACTTTTAAACAGTGCACATGGTTATTCACTTTTCTTAGAAGGAAAAATGGCCGGATATGCAATTTTGTGGCCAATGACTTGGCTGGATGGTCAGGGACTTGGAAGGAACATGGTTGGAAAATTGGTAACAAAGAAATCTGAAGAAGATGTATGTGGATAGACCTTTCTGAATGGGCAAAAAAAAAAAAAAAAAAAAATGTGAAGATATTTGTGTCCCATGTGAATGTTCACCAAAAGGTGACCTCAGCAGAGGAGGATTTTAGTAATCAAGAGGACAAAATGACCTGTTTTGTGAATACGAGTCAGCCTCTTTCCCCAGCTTCGCTCTCATTACCCCATGGGCTTTGAATGAAGTGGCTATGGTGACAGGGATAGAGACTATGCATGGGCTCAGCATGCATGGATTTCCACTCACTAAGCCTACCTGGCTACAGCTGCCGCTGAATGCCCTACCTGCCAACAGCAGAGACCAATATAATTGCTAATATGACACGCTTCTTCAGGGTGACCAGCCAGCTACTAGTGACAGGTTAACTACATTAGACTGCTTCCGTCATGGAAGGGGCAACATTTTGTTCTTACTGGAATGGACATGTACTCAAGATATGGATTGCCTTCCCTGCATGTGATGCTTCTGTCAAAACTACCATTCATGGACTTAGAGAATGCCTTATCTGCTATCATAGTATTCCACACGGCACTGCTTCTGATTAAGTAACCCGCTTCACAGAGAAAGAAGTGCTACACTGGGTCCATGCTCATAGAATTCGCTGGTCTTACCATATTCCCCACCATCCTGAAGCAGCTGGCTTGATAGAATGTGGAATGATCTTCTGAAGACTCATTTATAGTGTCAGCTACATAGTAATACCTTGCTGGGCTGGGGTACAATTCTGCAGAAGGCTGTATGTGCTGTGAAATCAGCATTCTGTAGATAGTGCTGGCTATCCCAGACAGCCAGGATTCAGGGGTCCAGGAATCATGGAGAAGTGGGGCTGGTACTACTCACTACTACCTCCTGGTAATGGTCTTGGGAAACTTAGCTACACTTTTAATTGTTTTTCTTCAAAGAGCCAACTTTTAGTTCTATCATTTTTCTTTTTTAAAATTCCTTTGAGTTCTGCTCTTATTTTTTATTATTCCCTTCTGTCTTTTTGCATTGGGTTTAATTTCTCTTTTCTTCTTGTTTCTTAATAAATTACATGGCCGTTTCAAAAACTTTCTTGTTTTCTCAAATAAGCATTTAATGTTCTATAAATTTCCATTTAAACACTGCTTTAGGAGAGTCTCAAATGTTGTTTTCATTTTGATTCACTGCAAAATACTTTTAAAATTCCATTGTTGCTTGCTCTTTAACCAATGAGTAGTTTAGAAGTATATTATTTAGTTTCAAATATTTGGACATTTTCAGGTTTCTTTCAGTTACTGATTTCTATTGATCAGGTAATATACATCAGATAACATAACCTGATTTCAAGTATTTTAAATGTATTCATGTTTATTGTATGGCTCAGAAGATAGTCTTTCTGGTGAAAGTTTGATGTGTATTTGCAAAGAATATGTATTTAGATGAGTTGGGTAGAGTGTTAGATAAACATTAATTAGGTCAAGTTGTTGATGGTGTTATTCTGGTTTTTATGTCCTTATGGATTTATTGCCTACTTATTCTGTAAGTTACTAAAATAAAAGTGTGGAGATCTCCAAACATAATTATGAATTTTTTGATTTCTCTTTGTAGTTCTACCAGTTTTTGTTTCATGCATTTTGAAACTGTGTGGTTTGGCACATATACACATAGAATTGTTAGGCCTAACTGATGAACTAACTCTTTCATCATTATATAATATCCTCTTTAGCCCTGGCACTAATCTGTGTTTGTAAATCTACCTCATGTAATATAAAATAGTGATTCCACCTTTCTTTGATTAATGCTTCCATACTATACCTTTTCTATCCTTTAACTTTTAATCTATGACCTCATAATTAAGTTAAATTTCTTATAGATAGCCAGTACTTGGAATTTTTTTAACCAATCTGTCAATCATAGCCATTTGATTTGTGTTTTTCTTTAGACCATTACGTTTGATGTGCTTAATATAATTGTATTTATATTTACAATCTTATAGGTTATGTTTTATTTGAACCAACTGTTCTTTTCCATTTTTCTTTTTTCTTTTTCTTTCTTTTTTTTTTTTACCTTCTTTGGATTAACTGAACACTTTGTAAAGTGTTTTCATTTTATCTTCACTATCAGCTTATTAGTTATACACCATTTTGAGTGTGGATGCCTGCTCTATGGACTTAAAAAGGTACCATTAACTTACTATGATCTACCTTTAAATAATATTATACCATTTCATTTAAACTGTGTAAGAACCTTACAACAGTACACTTCTAGTTTCTTCCCCTATCCTTTTCTTTTTAATTAAAAAAAAAAAGTTTTTTAAAGTTTATTTATTTAATTTGAGAGCGTGAGAGAGAGCAGGAGGGGCAGAGAGAGAGAGAGGGAGAGAGAGAATCCCAAGCAGGCTCCACACTATCAGCACAGAGCCAGACAAGGGGCTTGATCTCAGGAATGCTGAGATCATGACCTGAGTCAAGTTGGATGCTTAACCAACTGAGCCATCCAGGTGCCCTCTTCCTCTATCTTTTGTGCTATTGCTGTCTATCCAATTATATTGAACCGAATAACTGGATAAACAATGTAGTTTTATTTGCATTTTAAATCCCACAATATATTGTTATTGTTTTTACTTTAGACATTCAATTATCTTTTAAGGTAATTGAAAATGAGATTAAAATATCTCTTTTAATGATCCTTAGATTGACCATTTCTTGCATTCTTCATTTCTTTGTGTAGATCCAAGCTTTGATCTGTCTCATACTCTTTATGCCTTGAAGATCTACTATTAACAGTTTTTGTTTTTGTTTTTTTTTGGGGGGGGAACACACTGTTCTTCTGGCAATGAATTTTCTCAAATTTGTTTTTCTAAGAACATGTTTATTTCATCTTTGACATTTTTATTTTATATTTTATTTTATTTTACTTTATTTTATTTTAACTGGATATAGATTTCTGAGTTGACAGCATTTAATTTTTTTTTTAATTTTTTTTTCAACGTTTATTTATTTTGGGGACAGAGAGAGACAGAGCATGAACGGGCGAGGGGCAGAGAGAGAGGGAGACACAGAATCGGAAACAGGCTCCAGGCTCTGAGCCATCAGCTCAGAGCCTGACATGGGGCTCGAACTCACGGACCGCGAGATAGTGACCTGGCTGAAGTCGGACGCTTAACAGACTGCCCCACCCAGGCGCCCCAAGTTGACAGCATTTTAAAGAAGTCACTTCTTTTTGTTCTGGCATGTAGTATAGTATGAATACAGTATAGAATAGTATAATGTTATATAATTATATATTATAATTATATAATATATAATTATAATTATAAGAAGCTATCTTATAAAATATTATTAGATATAATATATTCTGAAATATATAATATATAATATAATATATAATATATTTTAGAATATAATTATAATACATACTTATATAATGTATATTTTAGAATATATTATGATATCTTATAATATTTTATAAGATAGCTTCTTGTGAAAGACCTATAATTCTTATTTTTGTTCTTGTAAGTAATTTTTATCCCCTCTGGCTCCCTTTAGAATTTTCTGTTTAATTTTGGTTTTCAGCAGTTTGACTATATATTTGCATCTAGTTTGTATATACATGTATGTGTGCTTTAAAAAATTATTGTTATTGGGGCGCCTGGGTGGCGCAGTCGGTTAAGCGTCCGACTTCAGCCAGGTCACGATCTCGCGGTCCGTGAGTTCGAGCCCCGCGTCGGGCTCTGGGCTGATGGCTCAGACCTGGAGCCTGTTTCCGTTTCTGTGTCTCCCTCTGTCTCTGCCCCTCCCCCATTCATGCTCTGTCTCTCTCTGTCCCAAAAATAAATAAACGTTGAAAAAAAAAATTTAAAAAAAAAATTATTGTTATTGACATTTTCTGAGCTTCTTAAATCTACACTTTGTTATCTTTCTCTATTTTTGGTATATTCTCAGCAATTATCTCTTCATCTATTTTTCTTCCCTGTTCTCTCTTCTCATTCTAGGACTTCAATTATATATGTTAACTGTTTGATGTTGTCTCACAGCTCGTACATGCTCCTTTCTGTTGTTTTTTCCCTTTCACTCTATTTTCTCTTTGTGTTTTGGTCTCAATAATTTTTAGTGACCTATCTTCATGTTCACTGATTATTTCCTCTGCTCTATCAAGGCTATTGATGGGCTCCACAAAAAGAATTCTTCACTTCTGACATAATTTTTGTTAAAGTTTCTAGCCGTTCTATTTGACTCTTAGAGCTTCATCTCCCTGCTCGATATTTAGAAATCACCATCATGATAATGTCTAGAACCTGTGACTGCAGTTGCTGAAATGTTGAACAAAATGGTCTGATATCTTGCTATTTTATAAGAAGTTTAAAAGCAAAATTAAAAAAAAATCCTTGGATCTCCAAAGAGCAAAGTAATTTTTATGAAAAGGAAATTAGCATAATTTCTAGAAACAGAGCTTTTGCCTTATTTAAACATAACAATTTTAAAGCAATTGCATAAGAATGCAAAGATGTCTTCCCCTGTCAGGGATGAAAGCGTTTTCTATCTGCCCCAGAGGCTTAGCTCTTTTGTTTCACAGGAAAGAAGATTCTAGGGAAATGGGTGATTTGTGCTTGATCCCAGAAGCAACCAATTATTTCCTGCATGAGTGCACCCGTAAGCAGGGTCAATTTCTTCTCTTCCCCCTAATCTTCACCAGGAGTACCTAGTATAGAGGGCCATGGAAAAAAGCTAGCAAATATGTATCTGTTCCTCTTTTGTCTGCGTCCTTGAGTTATTCCAAACTGATATGCTAGCTGAATTCAGCTTGATAAATAAATCTAGGCACCAATGATTAAAACCTAGTTTCCAATTAGTGTAAAATCATCTATGATTTTAAAAAGTCTTTTCTTCTCTCTTAAAATGTCTGTTTCCTGGAATAAGAAATTATTAGTGCTGATTTTATACACAAGTTCAATAATAACAATACTTATATATTCATTCACTGAAAAATGCATTCATTTAAAATTCATTTAAAAATTCTTTGTCTGCCTATTTTGTTCCATGTACTGTTCTCACTGCTTGGGATAGATACTATTTCCCAATATAGACGTGACTTGTTTCTTCAGCTATTCAAGTCCTTACTCAAATTTCACTTTCTCAGTGAGACATTCCTTGACTCTATGTAATTGCAAACTACCCTAGTTCTGATTCTCTCTTCCTCTTCCATGTTTTATTTTTAAATTATCACTGATCATTTAATATGTTGAGTAATTACTTATTTTTTTATTTTCTTTTATGTTTAGAATGTTTGTTCCTTGAAGAAAGAGGTGTGTTTTGGTATTGCCGTATTTCAGGGGTGGGGTGTGTGTGTGTCTGTGTCGGCATGTGTGAAAGACCCTGTAAGACCTAATAGTTCACCAGAAGGGTCTTGGATTTTGCCTTCGTAAAATAAGGGCAATTAGAGGGTTTTGACAAAGGAGTGACATGATCTGAAGTAAGTTTTAAGGGGGTCACTCTGACTGCTTTGTTGAGAATAAACTGTAAAGGGTCAGAGAAAATGCTTAGGAGGCTAGTGCAGTAATCTAGGGTGAGAGTAGGGGGTGGTTTATACCGGAGTGACGGTGATTAAAATGAAAGTGATCCGTAGATAGAAGGTAAAGGCAGTGCCAGCAGGATTTGCTTTGGATGATGGGGCATAAATAAAAGGATTCACGACTAGAATTTTGTCTAATGCAAATAGAAAGATGGAGTTGTCGTTAACTAAGATAACAAAGATTGTGGGTGAGATAGATGTAGAGAAGAAGATGTGCAGTTAGGCCTTGAACACATTTTTATTAAAAATTTTATGAGATATCCCCGTGGAGCTAGAAGTAGAATATAAAAGCCTAGAATTTGCAAGGGAGGTCAAGACGGCAGTGGGAATGATCCAAATAAAGATGACATTTTAAAGTCATGACACTAGAAGAGTACAGAGGGGAGAAGAAAATAGGACAAAAAAGAAAAAAAGCATCTAAAAACTTAAGCCTTTAGGTAGTCTAAGGATAAAGATTAGAAAGAACATCAGAGAAAATATGGCCAGTGATTCAAGAAGAAAAGCAAGAAAAGTATGTCCTGGAGACCAACCGAAGAATGTTTCAAGGAAGATGGATCAATCTGTGAATTGTTTCAAATTGTTTCAAATACTGTGAATTGTGCACAGTGTTAAGTAAAGCGAACACAGAATCGGCCATTGTTTTGATTTAGCAATATGCAGTCTTTGGAGAGAGTAATTTTTTACTTCTTGTTTCCTTTCAAACTCTCCCTGAGACAGGGTAATGACTTTCCATTTTATAATTGGGAAATTACAACTCAGAAAGGTAAAGTATCTGGGATATTATGTTAGCAGGTGACAGAGCTGGGAACAGAATCTGGTTCCAACTTCTAGTTCAAACTTTTCTAGAATGCACAATGCAGATGCTATCCATGATGAAAGTAAATTCTGTCTGCTTCGTGGTTCTGCTTGGGGCCATGCTCAGCTGATTCATGGTGGCTCTGTCCACTAGCTGATGTTTTGCAGTTGATGAGGCAATTTGTTTGCTTAGCTCCAGGAACCCTGTGGGTGTTCAATATGTGTTAATTCATTGATTGATTCTCAGAGGAAAGCTGTAAATCCCAGCACGTTTCCTTTATTGAAGAATATAATCACAATTCACACATAATCACTATAATCACATACTTACTCCTCAAACTAAGATCCTTTTGATTTTCTCAGTGACAACTGGGGACCTCATTTCAGTTGATGCTTATAAAAGAGAATCATCCAAAGGGCCATTATTGTCATAATTAGCATATAAATTTAATTTAATGTTTACAGCAGGCAGAGGAAATATTCAAACACATAATATTCTATCTTGGCTCTGTGCAATTTATTTGTATAGGTAACTACTAGTTAAGTCCAAATTAATAGCCATCACATTCGGAAAGGATATGTTTCCAGAGATATATGTAAATATGCATTTGTATTCTTATGCTATAAACGAGGTAAATATGAGACTCTTTCAGGCTATGAAGTGAAATTGCTGGCTAAATTTTTGTGTTGCTATACTCCAGCATGGACAGGAGAAACAATATATTCCTGGAATGGAGGGGTCAGTAAAATAGGAAAAAGTGTTTAAAAATGATAAATGGCAAATAGAATTATCCCCCAATCAGATAGACAGGCGTGCGCGCGCGCGCGCGCGCGCGCACACACACACACACACACACACACACACACGTACATGCACACACACTACTAAATAAACTAAAGAGTTAGAATACATGTTGAAATCCTGCCGTGATCCTATAGGTTCACCGTTGCTGAGATGGGAGGAACTTGGTTCATTCAATGTGGTACAGGCTTATAATGTACCTCGGAGAATCAAGGTAGCAAATATTTCAGATGAAATTACACTACATGTCAGGTTAGAATGCTCAAAGCAAAGAATTCTTCTCAGTTTCTAATTAGGTGGACAGCGAGGGGCACAGGTATTAGAATTCTGCAAACCTACAAGGTGGGAAAGAATTCCTGACCATGAGTGATGCTCATGATACTTAAAGGGAAGAGAGATATTTACTTGAAAGGGTTCCTAATTTCCACATGCAATCCACGTGCACTGTTTATGGTGATTATATAATCATATACTTACATAATCATAAGTCATATGATTATGTATTCTTCCATTATGTGTATGTCTTTATATTCACAATGCTTGTACAGTGGGCATGAGTTTCACATGCAAGAAATGTCACATTTCTTTTCCCAAAGTTAATTTAAATCCAACTCTATCTCCTACGCCACCAATCTCTCTCGTTAAACCCTGAACAGTCCTCCAGGACTCTTCAAAGTTCCTGAGGTTTAGTGCAAAACAAATATTTGAGAAAGCACATCCAAAATGAATTCACATTGGATGTTTGCTTGTCTTCTTTACTTTTCTTTTGGGGTTATGGGGCACGGGGAAGGAGAAGGAAAGGAAAGCTTCCTAGGAGATAGAAAGCGGGCACAGCAGAAGGAATGGAAAGGTTCAGAGAGTTTATGTACCCAGTTATTTATTACTGAAATCTAGAATGCTGCTGTTACAGCGGTTTTTCCTTTAACCCTTGTCTTTCTTCCTTTGGCAATGCCTTTTCAGGTGATAAATGTTAAGGAGCAAGGGGCAGTGGAGAACATTTACAGCGTTACAAAATTAGAGGATGAAGGGATGAAAAACATTTTAATCTCTTTAAATCTTTTAAAGAAAATTGCTGTGACCTCTCTGTAGACTTCCCCTTCCTCCTTCTGCTTCTAGATTTCTCCTCTTCCTTCTCCTCCTATGTACACACACACACACACACACACACACACACACACAATCTCTCTTTGCTCTTATCTTCCCTCTTGTACTGCTTTATCTTCCCTGATTTCTAGAATCTTTCATCTGTATTAAGTATTCATAATTTTACTGTCATATATTTCTGAACACAAAACTATTAATTAAAAAAAAATTAACTTAAAGAACTCCAAACACATTTTCCAATTTCTATGCTTTTGTTTTAACCAAATCTTTAACCAAGTGGATGGCAATCCCAAATATAAGGACACAATTATTTCCAGATTTTGTTTTATTATATTATAATCAGATAAACTGCATATTTTCTCCACATGAAAGAGAAAACTGGCCCCAAACTAACATTGACGAAAAGCCAAATGTGTTGATCCTTGATGAAGCATTTTCTTGTTGGGATGTATTGAGCCATTACAATCAAACTTAGATAAACCTGGCCGATTTTAATCTGCTTATCTTTATTTTTTGATTGGGAGGGTTTCTAACAGATTGCATTCAGAAAAATGTGTAACAATACCATTATATAAACATCTTATTCCTTGTTTCTTTAAGTACTTGTGTTTTGAATGCAAACTGATTCACTGATCTTCCTGAACAATTTTTTTAAAGAAAGACGACTTATATAACCTGTGAAATGTTCAACAGGAAAAGGTGGGAATGCCATTTCATAGACTAGAAAAGAAATGCAAGCACATGTCAATAAGGTATAAAAAACTGATTGAGGATCATGATCGATTGTGGGACATAAGAGCATTTGTATTTAGGAAACATAATATATTTTCATTTTAGTTTAAATAGTGTTTCAAGCAAAACAATTGAACAAAGTTGTGGTGGTTGGCAGCATGGTGATGAGGAAATTGGCCGGGTAGGTGGGGAAAAGAGTAGGTGCATAGAGTTGGATGGGGCAGGAAAGAGAACACCAGTGGGAGGGAGGGTAAATTATCAGTTGAGAGAATCAAAGCTGTGAAGTTAAGTAGTTATGTATGTATTTATTTTATTCTTTACCACTTTACATAAGGAGCTTCAGGCAGTTTACAGAGAATATATAATATACATTGGGGCAGTAATTCTTTTTTTTCAGTTTATTTATTTAATTTGAGAGAGACTGAGAGCAAGTGGGAGAGGGGCAGAGAGAGGAGGACACAGAGAGAAAGAATCCCAAGCAGATTCTGCGCTCTCATCTGTCACAGCAGAGCCCCATGCGGGGCTCAAATTCAGGAATCCTGAGTTCTAACCTGAACCAAAGTCAGACGCTTAACCCACTGAGCCACCCAGGTGCCCGGGGGGCAGTAATTCTTAAACTATTTGTGGTGAAGAGCCAGCTTTCTTTCTCTTCCTTTCTTCCTTCTTTTGTCTTTCCTCTCCTCCTTTCTTGCTTGCTTACTTTCTTCTTTCTTTCTTTTCTGCTCCATCACAGACTGATACTTTAGAAAACATGTAAGAATCAATCATTACGAAATGAAATAGAAAGAAAACACCCAAACGGACTTCTTCCTTTTTCAGCAAGGTGAATTCACTGATCACACGCCTGGAGGTCAAATGGCTCTCAATTCTCAATGCTTACTTTTAACTTCTGTACATATTCTGTCATGGACATGTTTTCAGTAGCACTGTAATATTCTAACATAAATGACAACAAAACAAAACAAAGCAAGTAGACGATAACCTGCAGCAGCCACAAAGCCACATGTTAGAAGATATATTAGAAAGCCACATATTAGAACACCTGCTGAACTTGCTCGAGCACTTAGTCCTTGGCTTCCTTTGCATTTGTATAAATCACTGTGCTCTGTTATGAGTAGTCTTCACTATTTTTTCTTTTTATTTGTAAGTGATAGAAATCAAACTAAACTTCAGTTGGAAATGCGTTAGATTGCATAAACCAATACAGGAAGAACAGAATTAGTACTGATTTCAGAGTCTCTTAGAACCTGACAATGGGGTTATGGCACAGCCTCCATTTTCTTTTCCTCATCCCTCCTAAACACGGTTCCCAGTTTCTGAGATGCAAGGAACTTAGATCCCACATCCCCCTTGGAGATGCCAGAGACTTTGGAGAAAGGATGGAGTTGTAGGCTTGTTAGGGGTTTCATGTGGAACAAGAGGAATGCGTGCCATAAAAAATTACAGTGTGGGGCTACTGTGGCAAGGGCGGCAGCCAGAGGACACAGCTGAATGTTCCAGCAGATGGCTGATGTCCAGGAGAGGGCTACCACCTGTCAGCTGCAGGTCATGGACAGTGAACTAGAACAGTAATTATCAGGCAAACAACAAGATGGCTGTGGCCTTGCAAAGGTAGTCACAAATGTGAGCACCTGCTACCTTTGTTGCTTCTCCTTACCCCAGATCCAGAGAGGTGAAGAATCGAGAAAAGCAGAATCTCTGCTCGGAGCCACCGAACTGCAAGGGGAGTGCAGGCTACCAGGGTGGGGGGAACAGCTGAATTGGGTACAGGGTTACAGTGTTCAAATTAACAGGTCTGAGTCTTAGAAACTGAATGAGACCAACTGATCACAAGTGAGTGGAAACAGAAGATCGGGGTGAGACATTGCCCAGGATGACGCCACCTAGAGGGAGTCAGTAGTTCAGCAAGTATTGGAAAAAGAAAGCCTGTTTCATGTTTATACCATAGGAGTTGAGACACCGTAATAAAATGGCTACATAAGTAATCCCTATGGCTGTTATGTTGAAAGATTGAGAGTGGACAACCATAGGTATGGAGAGACCAGGTAGGGGGCTGTCTTTGTGTGGTCCAGTGGAGGGTGATCACGCCATGGACAAGAGTTATAATAATAGTTACGGATCAGTGACGATGGGTTTGTTATGCATTTGCCGAGAGGATCAGGACTTGCTAAAATGTAGAGGACCTGGTGACCTGGCGGAAGGAGAGAGGGATCCCTCTGGTTTTCTGGCTTGGACAAGGAGATGGAAGCCTTGTAAGGTAATGGAAAAGGCTAGAGGAAGAATCAGATCAGCTTGAGAGGGGCCTCAATCAAATTTTGGACCTGCTAAGTTACAGATGGCCACAAAGCATATCCATGTAGATGTCAAATGTTCAGCCAGGCATTTAATTCAAGAGCTCAGAGGCTTTCACCACTGGACGTAATATAAAACTGTAACCATTATTTGGAAGACTGTGAACCCAGTAAGTTGAAAGCAGAAGCAGCCTTGTTTACTTTCCCTAACCTGTCTTTTTAACTCCTTTCTGTTGACTTGTTCTTTCTCTCCCCTTGAATGAGGAAATCTCATGGTTTTTTTTTCTTCAGATCAGTATCAGGAAACATGAAAATCTGGTGTAATTTCCAAACTATTAAAGTCCCAGAAACTTATCCAATTTAAAAATCTCTGCTGTCCCCCAGCTGTCCTATATTTACACGCTCAGCCCCACAGTGGGGTGTGCCCTTAACTCTTCCAGTGGATTATGAATGTTCTAGCTCTCAGCAGGACTCTGGAGACAGGAGACAATAACTGCTATGATGAAAATGTGGCATCAGTGCCCTCTAGGTTAGGGTGAAAGTGAATAGCTGGTATACTCCTGGCCAATCCCTGCAGAGAATCAGGCCACCCCCACAGAAAGTCTTCCGGAGAAGAACCTGTTTCAAGATGGATCCACATTTGATGCCTGGAAAATATCCATCTTTACCCTGGGTCTGTGAACCTGCAACTCAGCCTACCACAATCTTCTTTTCTCTGTCTTTCAAGCTCTGTATGTGTCCTTTCAGGGAGTCTGATACTAGTCCTCGTGTGTTTTATTTTTTTTTTAATTTGTTTTCAACGTTTTTTATTTATTTTTGGGACAGAGAGAGACAGAGCATGAGCGGGGGAGGGGCAGAGAGAGAGGGAGACACAGAATCAGAAACAGGCTCCAGGCTCTGAGCCATCAGCCCAGAGCCTGACGCGGGGCTCGAATTCACGGACCGCGAGATCGTGACCTGGCTGAAGTCGGACGCTTAACCGACTGCGCCACCCAGGCGCCCCTAGTCCTCGTGTGTTTTAAAACTTTTTTGCTAAACTCTAAATGGTTCCCACAGATCCTGACTCACATGATTTAAGACAGGAACAGATGAAGGTGGCCAAAAAGGTACAAACTTCCAGCTGTAAGATAAATAGGTACCAGGGATTTAATATACCACATGATGACTGTAGCTAACACTGCGGTACGGTATATTTGAAAGTTGTTAAGAGAGAAGATCCTAAGAGTTCTTATCACAAGGAAAAGAAATCTTTTCTTTCTTTCCTTCCTTCCTTCCTTCCCTCCTTCCTTCCTTCGTTCCTTCCTTCTTTCCTTCCTTCACTCCCTCCCTTCCTTCACTCCCTCCCTCTCCTTCTCTCTTTTCTCTTTCTTTCTTTCTTTCTTTCTTTCTTTCTTTCTTTCTTTCCCTCCTTCTCTCTTTCTCTTTCTTTCTTTCTTTCTTTCTTTCTTCTTTTCCTTCCTCCCTTCTTCCCCTCCTCTTTCTCTTTTTATTTCTCCTGTCTTTTCTTTCTTTCTTTCTTTCTTTCTTTCTTTCTTTCTTTCTTTCTTTTTTTCTTTCTTTCTTTTCCTTCCTTCTTCCCTTCCTTCCTTCCCTCTCTCCCTCTTTCTTTCTTTCTTTCTTATTCCTTTCTTCCTTTCTTTTTTCCCTTTCCTTCCTTCCTCCCTCCTTCCCTTTCCCTTTCTCTTTCTTTCTTTCTTTCTTTCTTTCTTTCTTTCTTTCTTTTCCTTCCTCCCTTCTTCCCTTCCTCTTTTTCTTTTTCTGTCTTTATCTTTTCCTTTTTTTCTCCTTTTTTTCTTCCTTCTTTCCTTTCTTTCTTTCCTTCTTTCTTTTTCTTTCCTTCTTTCTTTCTATATGAGACGATGGTTACTAACTAAACTTACTGGAAAACAAAGGTGAGGAGGTGTTTTCTCCTCCTTCACCACTGGGTGGAGTACCTGGGGGCGCACGCACAGCACCCTGACAATTTTCTCCAAGGAAACCCATGCTATTGGCAGCTGCAACCTCCCAGTGGATCTGCTGTCTTCCTTTTAGATTCTGAAGGCAGGCAACAGGCTAATGCTACTTGTGCTCATTTCCTACCCCTCAGCATGGCCCCACTCCCGCCATGTGGCATCAGCCTCTTCTCTAGGGTGTGGAGGTCCTTGAGTAGTATTGTGTTGCTCTCAGGCTTTAGACCCCTACCCAGAGGGGAGAAACTTTACAGTTATTATAGTATTACGTAAATGTAGGTATCATTTGCATGGAGATAGTGTTTAAACTACAGGACTGCCTGAGAAAATTTAGGAAGAGAGAGAGAAAAGGGTGGGGGAGAAAAGAATGCTGGGCCCACATAACAGCTCCAAGAAGTGCCAATATTCAGATGTAAGATAAAGAAGGAACTTGCAAAGGAGTTCAAGAAGGGATAAAGACAGAGATGAGGGGAAAAATAGATGGTGGTACATGACGGCATTTTGAAGAGGAAAAAGCAAAGTGTTACCATGGTGGGTCTTTCTCTACCAGAGATGAAATTTGTTTTTGCTGTTTCTTGACAGACATAAATCCATTAGCTAATGTTGGGATGTACTGTAATTTATAATAAGATTAAAAGCCTTGGTGAACCAAAATATCATGAAATGACCTTTGAAATAGAAGTAAATTGCTTTCAGGTTGTTTGATCAGTAACAAAGTCTAATAAATGGAAAGCACCAGGGAGCACAATTCAGTTTTAAAGTGTTGTGGGGCAAGGAAGAAAATTCCAATAAAAAAGCCAAAAATGAAAACAAAAACAAAAAACCAATTAACCAACCAACCAAAAAAGTTAGGAAAGCAGCTTGTATTCCTTTTCATTCCCATATCTAAATGCTAGAACATAATTGCTTTCTCTTTCATTTGGTCTAAAAAGTTGACATTTGAGCTGAGATATCCATTTTTAGACCTAACAAGAATAAACATATTGTATACTGACTTTTTTTTTTTACTGTCCACAAACATTTAAAAATCAATAATCTTAGAAATGTTTGTCTGGCATGAGTGAATATACCAACGCATTAAAGAATGTATGTGATGTGTACCATGCTCCAAACAGCATGTAAAATTTGAAAATGTCTGGAAAGTCCAATGAATATGTTCTCCATCTGTATTCTAAGCAGGGCATCATGTTCTCTCTGAAGAATGTGGTATCACTTATCCTAATACAGCCTATGCTCTAAAACACTTTCAATTATAAATTTTGTTTTGACTTTGTAGTTTAAATTATTTGAACTTCTAGTAGAGACAACATTTGTTGCCTTAAAGGGAAATTTAGCTGTTAGGATTAAGGATTAATGTCTACATTTGCTTAGCTGGGTTCTCTCCCTGAAAAAAAAAAAAAAAAGGAAAAGAGACTCAAAAGTAAGCCTAAAGTATTTAACCAGCATTAAAAAAAAATGTTTATTTACTTATTTTTTGAAAGAGGCAGAGAGGGGCAGAGACAGAAAGAGGGAGAGAATCTCAAGCAGTCTCCTCTCTGTCAGCGCAAAGCCTGACACAGGCTCAAACTCACGACCCGTGAGACATGACCTAAGCTGAAATGAAAAGTTGGACTCTTAACCAACTGAGCCACCCACGTACCCTTGAACATTTAATGTATCACCAGAACAACAATTATTGTCTGTGAAGCCATCTTGAACTGAAAGATAATTTTTAGCATTTTCTAAATATTAGTAAACAATTTTAAACATTGGAATCCTAGAAATTCCAACTAATGCATCAACTCTTTTCGTGAGCAGTGGTATTTAGGACCTTGCCAAGTAGGAAAGGGGCTTTCTGGCACAAAGATATGCTTTCTTGATCACATAGAACAGTTATCATTGCCATTCAAGGCTATTTTTAAGTTGTTTGCACCTGCTTTCATGTTTGTGAAAATCAGTTCTGGTCACAGTAGAGCTTGATCTAACTAGATAGCTGGCATAAAAATTACTAATAATTTGTTCCAATAAACATGAATTAGAAAAAAAAATTCTTCGTTTCTTTAAAATCCTTCATTGTAGACATACACATTTGAAATTTCACTACTCTTTGTTCTCAACTCACTCCTTTACCAACCATACATCTTGGCTGACTTCTGCAGATTTTCTCCATGCGTGCTGCACCAGGACCAGTCATCCAGAAAGTTTGGCTAGACTTTCAGGCTCGGGAGAGTAGATCCAGGCACAAGTGGTAAATTTGAGGGGGGTTTGGTTGGTGCTTAGTCAACCTGGATGGCTCAATTTCCAGGAAATGGGGAAGCAGAACCATGTCAAAGAGTTGTTTATTCGCAACGGGACCAGGGGCAATGTTCCCTAAGGTTGCCAGGAGTCACTACAGTTTCAAGTCCAAAGGAGTCAGGAATGATAGACTTGCAGGCTACTGATGGTTGCCAAGAGTGTGGGAGGAAGGTCGGCACTAAGGAGTTTTCTCCAGTCTGTCAAAAGAACAGCAATTCTCAAAAGGTTATGTTGTCTCCTGATACTTTTTGTGGTTTTACTTAAATTTAGAATTTTTACAAGAATTACTTGAACATAATAAAATATTAAAAAGGCATAAATGAGTACATAATGAAAGGTAGATATCTCTCCAAGCCTCGGTTCCTTTCCCCAGAGGAAACCACTGTACCAAGTATCCTCCTTCCAGAGACAGACAATGGATGTATGAGAACTCATGCATGGTTGGAAGAGAATTATTTTTTAAGTACAAATCGTATCATATTCACCTACTGTTTCTTCTTCATGTAACAATGTACCTTGGAGGTCATTCCTGGCCCTTACCTAAAAAGTTTCTTCCTTTTAACGGTTTTCTGTTGTCTTAATTCTAGTAGTTGGGCAGCCATCTTAATTTTGCTTCATCGAACTCATTTCACTTAAAGAATCTTTGCCTTAAATTTAAATGAAAAACAAACGCATTAAACGTCTACAAAAATATCTGGCATGGAGCAAGATCTTCCACTTCTGTTTGTGTGACATTGAGGAAATGACTCACGTTTCTCCGCTACATGAGGGGATACTACCTATCTAGTTGATATGGCTGGTATGGTGGTCTGGCTATCAAACGTGTGCTCTCATTTTCAAAGAGCAAGGTTATTACTGGAAAGAGGCTGTCCAGGAGGGATTACGTTTCCCAGCTCCTTTACATCTGGTGTTACCATGTAACTAAGGTTTGCTAATGGAAGATGAGAAGAAGTAGTGATATGTGTCAATTAAAGGCCAAGGCAATTAAAATCATAGCTGTACACTAAATCAAAGAGTCGGGGTAAAGATTAAATTGAACAAGGTAACATAAAGAAAGCATTAAGCATAGTAGCATCTAAGTGGCATCTGTTATTATTAATATTGTCACCCATATACGGCTTTCCATAGGTATAGCCCATAGTTTTTTCTGTACCAGCTCTAATGAACACTCGGTACTTGGTCATGCACTCCAAAGTCAAATGCACATCAGAGTAGCATTAAAGAGCAATGAAATTTTTAATTGGGGGAATAAAAGAGCGAATTTACTTATATACCTCATAGCAAACAATGATCACCATTACATTTTTTTCCTACAAGAGTAATATGTTAGCTATCAGCCAATAAGTGTCTTCACTTTTTGATGTTTCCCCCATACATTTCTAAATTATTTTCTACTGTCCCAACATATTCAGATTTTACCCAAAACTTAAATGATCTCACTTAAAGAACTATTCAGGGTAAATGGACCCACCCTCCTTTTTTTTTTAGATTGAAATATAATTGACATATAACGTTATATTAGTTTCAGGAATACAACATAATGATTCGATATTTGTATATAGTGCAAAATGATCACCATGATAAGTTGAGTTAACATTCATCACCATCACATTTCTTGTGATAAGAACTTTTAGGATCTATTCTGCTAGCAATTTCAAGTATACAATGCATGTATTATTAACCATAGTCACCATGCTATGCATTACATCCCCAGGACTTATTTTATAACTGGAAGTTTGTATCTTTTGACCACTTTCATCCATTTTACCCATATCCCCCACTCTCCTTAAAAAGAAGCTTATCAACACGCCATTGTTACCCAACTTGTCTTTTGAGAGTCTTGGATCTTCTCCAATCATATTAATAAAATATTTATTCAACAAAAGTGAATATTTACTGAGGAGAGGATTTTTCTTCTAGGAAGAACAAACAAGATTGCTTCTCCCCCTTCTAAATTCGTTGGAATTACAAGAGTATCTCATTTGACTCCTAGTTGCATCAAGAGATGGCCACTAAGGGGAAATACTCTTCTCTCTTGGACTAGAAAAATAGCCCCAGAGAAGGTTCTCTAGGGAAGTCTGGAGCCCCATTAATGGCAGCATCTGCAAGCCAGCTCACTTTCTGGGCCACAGCTGTCCTTTTGAGATTCACTATGGCCTTTGCTTCTGACGCTGCCTTGGCCGCCTCTCACCCTCCTCTACTGAATATAACATAGAGACCTGCCCCTGCATTTGCTGAATTTGGTCCCAGTGTACTCCTCCTCCCTTTCCAGCCTTGGGTAGTTCCCAAGAATCTTTGATATTCTTGCTCAAGTTCACTCCTCTAGGCCTTGCATAGGAATTCAGCCTCAGAACCTACCCATTTCACTGAACCTCTGGAATATTGATTTCAAACCCTGCCCCTTGACCACCACTGGCCCTCTTTACGTGCAATTGATGAGTCTTCTTTTTTTCAGAGAAGTTAACACCCAATTAATGCCCAGTGTATCTGAGTCTACCAGTATGTTGTAGAACACAACAAGCAAGTGGAAAGATACATACTGTATCTGTGAATAATGTGGGTGCAAGTGTGAATAAAACTCCTTGAAAGTGTTTCATAAGAATCAAAACTTATTTAACAGCTGCCTTTCCCCAACATATTATAAATTCTATAGGAAATGAACTGTGTCTGTATTATTCCCTAACATATCCTCAGAATCCAGCACAGTACCTTGGGGATATTAGAGCCTCAATGTTTGTGAAATAAATAAATGATATAGATAACCCAGAAGCAAAAGGTTAAGTGACCAAACATATTTTATAAAAAAAAAATCATATTCCATTTTAAATATATATATTTATATACATATAAAACTAAGTATTATCTAATAATTACTAACTTCGTAAATTTGGACAAGGTACTCTTTGTGCGTCCCTTTGCTTATCTCTAAAAGGAAGTTAATGGTAGAGTGGGAGAAATGAAAACATCATAAAAGTGCTATCTGAATGTTAGAGATTATTGTTTTTGTGCATGTGGGCAATATGAAGGTGATGATCTAGTTGTTACAGTCTGAGGATGTTAACCACCTGGAAGCCTATTGCATTCTAATAAGAGCAATGTGTCTCAGTGACAACTTTATAGGAACTCCTCTCCTGGCTGGTTGCTCTGACTTGCTGGCCACAAGAGGCAAATCACTTATTTTTTTCCCCTTTATCTTTAAAATGAGAGTGATGCATATATGCCTCCTGGCTAGGTTGCATATATTAATTTAAAGACTCTAATTTACTGTGTATCAGTTCATCTATCCTAAGCTTTTTCTTGCTTGTGGAGCAAGAGAGTATCCATGGTTAAAAGAAGCAGGCAATTATTTTAAGCTGATTGTTATCTTGTATTTCAGATTTTAAGCTTGCTGTTTTATATCAACATGTGGAAACAAACCACTCTTAAAAACTTTACGGTGTTTATCTAATGCAGGGATGAAAATTCAAATTTAAATAGTTCCATATTCCACTCTTGTTGTTAACAAATCCTTGCAATTAACTCACAAATAAACTATTCCCTGAGCCAAAAATAATGTAAGTATGTTGTCATAATATATTAAAAGCAAAAGCTTGGAAGGCATCAAGTGATGGTTTTAATCCCTATAGGATGGACTTGAGGATATGTCCATTACTTAATAAGTAGCTCTAAAGTGAAGGTCACTTCACTATAAAGTGAGGGTTTAGATCAGTAATGGACAATATCTCTCAGGGGGCACCCAAATCTCAGACTCTTATCTCCCCAAGGCGGCTGGAGAATTTCACATGGGCGAAAGCCTCCCTTCACTGTAACAGTGGAAGGGACAGTGGAAAACCTCCCCCATCATAGCAGTGAAAACTTTGTGGAAAAGGAATACTCTAGTCTCCTAAGATGGGAAGTCATTCCTTATGGACTGCTTCTAGGTAAAGGAGAATGATGAAAGCCAAATTCTCAAAAGTGTTTCTTGATAGCTGAAGATTCAGAATCATAGTTATGTGACAGCAGGAGGCAGCAAGGTAGGCTCTGGACTGAGGCCAGGGGCACCAGCATCCCTGATCTTTAGCACAGGGGAGAAGGATGGGCACTCTAAATTCTGAGCTTATTTGTAGGATATAGAACTCTATACTGTCTATAGATTAATTAGACATTTAATGAATCTATAGACATTAAAGGATTCTCTAGACATTTAATGATTATACCCCATAATATAGGTATGCTTAGTGAAACATGCCACAGAAAAGGAACAATTCTAAAGTAAGTATCCAGCCTTTATGTCACGGAGTGACCACAACAAGCCTCCTCTGTCTGCAAGTGCCACCAAGATGTCCCATGGAAAATTTGGGAATAAGGAAAATAATTTTTCCCTCTAGGAGTCAAACAAGTGAAATCCATACTAGTAAATTAATGGCTATGAGAAGAAATCAACAGATTTTCTATAGTTGAATGAGGGGTGGATTTTCAAAAGTATTTTAACTCCAAACAGGGTTTGGAATTTGATAATTTAGTACCAAACTGCCTAATTAAATTAATTGTATCCTCTCTAGAAAAAGAGAACAAAAGAGTAAAGGAGAGGAAGAGAAGCTGGGTCCCTTTTTCTGTGTGTGTGGTAGATTTCTTTTTAATTTTTTAAAATTTATTTTAGAGGGAGAGAGAGAGCAAGTGGGGAGACGGGCAGAGAGAGAGAGAGAGAGAGAGAGCATCCCAAGCAGGCTCCATGCTCTGATGCAGGGCTCCATCCCATGAACCTGGAATCATGATCTGAGCTGAAATCAAGAGTCAGAGACCCAACCGACTAGGCCACCCAAGTGCCCCATGTATGGTGGATTTCAAATATATTGAGAAATTCTTCCCATTGCACATGCACAACTGGTACCTTTTCTACAATTTAATAATAAAATAATATAAAATGTAACTAAAAATTATAAAAGAAGGAATACAATTTGCCATGGTCTACTCCAGATGAAATTTTCTTTTGTGCCAATTTTATATTATTTACAGTCCTATGAATATTATTGTACTTTCCAGACATACAGGAAAAGGGTGTGGGGAACACAGAGTTTCCATTCACAAAAAATTGATGCACACTGTTAAAATTTAATTAGTCACCTGATTATATACTTTAATCTCTTGCTGATTTTGAATAACTCAAGTCAGATGAAGTCAATCAATTCTGAGAGCCCATATGAGTAAACCAGACCACAGTTTATTATAAGTCAGAAGGTAATGCTACCCTGTAAGACCTCTTCCTAAGCAGATAACTAGAGTTCCTTTGATAACACCTTAACCTTATTGTCTGCCTTTTGGATATTATCCAGCTTCTATTACTTGCACCTAATACCTGACACAAATGTTCAAAGTCATATACAAATCACCAAACTAAACTAAGACTACTGCTTTATTCTTTCCTAGAGGAACCTGGTTTGGGAAATATTCTCAATTGCCCTAGGGTCCTTTAATAGCTAAGTGACCAGAAATGGCTTCCAGTTTATATTCAAAATCTGTTCATGGAATATTAGATACTATGAAGCCAACTCCATCAATCTCCGCCTAATTCCACTGTCTCACCAGTCTGCTGACAGCTTCCCAAGATTGGGAACCATGATCTCATCATTGGAGATTTTACTGCTTGCCCAGTTCCACACTGTGCCTCAAAGCAGCTGCCTCATCTCACAGGTGAGGCACCGGTTTTGAGTTCAGGCAGTCAGTCCAGACTTTCTTGTTCTTTACAGTGTTTTAACTCAAGAGCCTGGTGATCCTTCTTTACCTTTGAAGCTGGTAGCCTCTGTGAGACCTCAGAGACCCATCAGTCAGGCTCAATAACTTTCAACTTCAAAAAGAATGAGGTCTAGGGGCACGTGGGTGGCTCAGTCGGTTAACCGTCAGACTCGATTTCGGCTCATGTCATCATCTCATGGTTCATGGGTTTGAGCCTCACATCAGGCTCTATGCTTACAGTGTAGAGCCTGCTTGAGATTTTCTCTCTCTCCCTCTCTCTTTGTCCCTCCTGCATTCTCTCTTTCTTTCTCAAAATAAATACATAAACTTTAAAAATAAAAAGAATGAGGTCTAGTTCATCAGGACATTCTCTAAAGACTCCATTCGCCTCTATTTTAAATTCATGGATGCAAAGAGATCTGTGAGGGGGTTGGGGGGATGATTCTTTATGTTCCCTAAGGAGTAGCTAAAGCTCAGGCTCATGACTGGCAGAAACAAATAAACTCACAACATATAAACAAATTAACAAACTCCTCTCTTGGTATTTTTTCCTTAAAACAATGCCCTGGTTACTATCAACATAATTCAAAAGGACTCTTATATGCAGTTCATCCTAGAACAGAAGGCATCTGCCCCACTGGTGTCTCCATCTCTAAAAACAGAAAACTTTATTAACCACTTGAAATTCTAGCTCTGGTTTCTGCCCCTCCAAAAAGAAATTGAATACTGTCACCATCTCATAGCTCATGTCGTAACTTATCCAATGCAGTCCTCACAAGAACCTTCTAAAACAATCATTATTGTCCTCATTTTACAGGTATGACTACCTACTGCTCAGGCACATAGCTATTGTCAAATGGCAAAGCCTCTATTCCAACCTAGGCCGCTCTTGACCTTTTTCATGATGCTATTGCCCCAATTAACACCTGGCAGGAATTCATTGATCAAACTGCTTCTGTCTCCCAGCCAGAATCTAAGAGCACCAGACATCAATCAGACAGGTACACTTGATAGAGGTAAACAGTGAGGGAAGGAGGACAGATGAAGCTGAGTGATGCACATTTTCCACTGGAGAACAGGGCTCACGGTATCACTGCAGTGGAGAGCGAGCCGGGCTTGGGCATCTGGGAGACAGCGGGAAACGAGATGGAAATCCCTAAATAAACAATTGTCAAAACAGATGTATTTATTTATTTAGTTCCTACCAGCTTTTGTTTCTGCTTGTCTCCTGGTCCCCCAATTCCTGCGTCTATAGTTTGACTTTAATTAAACCTGCCTATCTATGCCTCTTTCATTTGACAACTCCGTAGGCTTTAACATTTGTATATTTCCACCTTGGCTTGTCCTGCCAGGTCTTTCTAACCTCCATCCTTGCCAAGGTCCTCTGGCTGGGGTGGCAAATCAGTTAATGTTAGGCAAATGTTTCTGTAGCTCCTTATAGAATGCTGTAAGAATAGATTCTTGCTATAAGAATTTTTTTCAGATATTCATTCCCCTCCTCTTGTACCAGCGAAGATTGGCACACTTGAAAGCCTCTGAATATCTTGTTTGTCCTCAGGCATCAGACTATATGATGCAAGACACAACTATTTTTTGAAGTGTTAAAATTAAAAACATATATAGTAAGAGGTCTGCTTACTTAATTTGCAGAATCTTCACAAAATGGCAAGGTGGAGTCTACCCAGTCTAGAACTTCTGAGGAGGCTAACTTTAACTTAAGACTTTACGACACGGGGCACTTGCATGGCTCAGTCAGTTAAGGGTCCGACTTCGGCTCAGGTCATGATGTCATGGTTCGTGGGTTCAAACCCGACATCGGGCTCTCTCTGCTGTCAACACAGAGCCCGCTTCAGATCCTCTGTCCCCCTCTCTCTGTGCCCCTCCCTGCTCGCACTTTCTCTCTCTCAAAAATAAATAAACATTAAAAAAAAGACTTTATAACAAAGACAAGAATATGTAATGTGAGAATGATTGCTTTATGTTGTGAACTCAGGAATAATTATATACGCTTGCTCGTGCTGCACGATCCTCTCTTGGCATTACAATTCATCCCCATTAGAGAACTCATAAAAGCCTTTGTGGCAGCTGGGGGAACCACTCCCTGCTCCTTGGTTCCAGATTTATTTCATTACATAACCCAGACTCTACTGATGCTCTTCTGCCAATCTTAGATTATTCTTGTTCCATTCAAAGATGTGACAATCCCTTCTTTGTATCAGAATGAAAGAATGCTCAGTTTTTGTATTAGTTAAAAGCCCACTTTAATTACAGATCTTCAAGTTACTAAAATGTAAAGGAAATTGCTTTCTTCTAGCATTTTTGGTAAACACCTAGAAATAGAGATTTACTTGTGTGTTTGCAATTCTGAGCTCTGTGTCTATTAAAAAGTTGTCAGTTTTGGTGTTTGCTTTTCAACAAGCTCCAGCGATATTATCTCCCAAGATTACCATCTGGCTAAAGAAAAAAAAGAAAAAGAAAAAAGGAATAAAGACTAACTATGTGTGAAATTTAAAAGGGGGTACCTTCCACAAGGCAACCTAAAGGTGACTTTGCTAGAAGCAGGCCTTTAAATGTGAGCCTTTTGAATATGACTTCAGCCCCGTGGTAGCACTGATACGGCCGGGACCAGCTGGACCTATGGCAGCATGGCTATGGCCTTCCCAGTCTCAGTGTTTGACAGGAATGACCGCATCGTTCAGCTTACGTTAATGCTTTCCCATCATCACCCTTCATGAGCAAGCTGGCTAAAATATACTACTCAGAACCACTGGAGAAAAGTGCATGAAGATTCTTGGCAGCATTCATAGAAGAGATATAACTCTCCAGAATCCGCCTGTTTACTCATTTTTGCGTTGATGAACCAATTTTCCTTGTCAAGCTTTTCCAACCATGTCCAGAATACATGTACTAATTTTCAGTTAATATTTTCTTGATTTTTAAAGGAAAGTATAATTTTTATTTTCTAACTAATACAACACCTATATCTGCATTATAAGATAAACTAAATGAGGGCACCTGGGAGGCTCAGTCAGTTAAGCGTCTGACCCTTGATCTCAGCTCAGGTTTCGAACTCAGGGTCATGAGTTCAAACCCTGTGTTGGGCTCTGTGCTGGGTGTGAAGACTACTTAAAATAAATAAACAAATAAATAAAAATAAGATAAAACAAATAAAACAAACTAAAACCCTACAGACAAGCCTAACACCACCTTTATCTACCTACACCAACCCTAGATACCTCCCCAGAGGTGCCTGCTTTCATCTGTTAGCTTCATATCCTTCATACGTTTCCTATAAAGTCGTGTGTATATGTGTGTGTATACACATAGAAATTATACTCTCTGGCTTTCTGACATAAATGATATCATATTTTATATATTGTGTCTTGTTTATTTGTTGGAAATATCTTTATGTCAGCGTATATCGGTTTATTGTATTTTTAAAAGATGATATGTAGTATTCCTTGCTTTAAGATGTATTCTTTATGTGGTTAAATGTACACATTATATTTGGTACAATAGTACCTGAATACCGTGACATAGTTGAAATTAGCGAGGCACAGACATGGGTGGTGATGGGAAAAGATCTCTAAACTATAGTGAGAAAATGAATAATTTGTAGATTATAATCCAATATGTAAACATTTTTTTTAACGTTTATTTATTTTTGAGACAGAGAGAGACAGAGCATGAACGGGGGAGGGGCAGAGAGAGAGGGAGACACAGAATTGGAAGCAGGCTCCAGGCTCTGAGCCATCAGCCCAGAGCCCCACGAGGGGCTGGAACTCACGGACCGCGAGATCGCGAGATCGTGACCTGTGCTGAAGTCGGACGCTTAACCGACTGAGCGCCCAGGCGCCCCCATTTTTTAAAAATGTATGTTTTGGGGTGTCTGTGTTTATGTTTGGGTACGTCATACACAGTGGAAGAATATATCCTAAACTGTTAAAGTGGTTGGTTTTAAGTGCTGCTTTAGGTTTTGGTGTTAGTGTGAGTTTTCATCTTTATGAATTCTTATGTTACATATTTTACTTGCAATTTCAGAGATGCTTAGCCAGGGACAAGTAACCAGTTGACATATTAAATCAGAAATTACTATGTATTTATTTTATATTAATTATTTAGAGATTATATACATGTTTTCTTTTATTTCACTTATTTTGTTCAACAATAACAAAAATGAATTCCCTCAGTGCCAGGAACTGTGCTAAAAGTCATGGAGGGATGGTGAAAAAATTGTACTATTTTTCTTTTTTTATCTACTTTTTATTTATTTTTATTTTTTATATTAAATATAATTTATTGTCAAATCGTTTTCCATACAACACCCAAAAACTGTACTATTTTTCAACTTCTACAGTTTTCTCTGAGTTAGCTGCTTATCTAAATCAGTGGGTGACTGTGGTTAAGCTTTAGAATTTTTAGTAGCTGGTGAGATGTTCTTAAGCCTTCAACCCCTACTCACCCACTTTCCTACTTCACTTTTTCTCATTCCAGTCCACAGCCGTCTTATCAATTGGATGCATAAAATTACCATTTCATTGAAGAATAGTGTCTTCTTTCAACCCTATATAGGAGACAGAGCAGCTAGGAAAAGGACACTGGTGCATATGGTTTTTTAGCGTTATTTTTAATCACCGATCATATGTTTGATTATTCCATCCTAGTTTGTGAGGCTTGAAGAATGTTTCAGTTCAGAATTGTTTTCATGTATCATTAAGGCAACGTTAGAAAGTGAAAAACCGGGGCGCCTGGGTGGCGCAGTCGGTTAAGCGTCCGACTTCAGCCAGGTCACGATCTCACGGTCTGTGAGTTCGAGCCCCGCGTCGGGCTCTGGGCTGATGGCTCGGAGCCTGGAGCCTGTTTCCGATTCTGTGTCTCCCTCTCTCTCTGCCCCTCCCCTGTTCATGCTCTGTCTCTCTCTGTCCCAAAAATAAATAAACGTTGAAAAAAAAAAATGTAAAAAAAAAAAAAAAAGAAAGTGAAAAACCATGTGGACTTTCCTACATAAACAAATTTTTTAAAAAATGTTTATTTATTTTGAGAGAGAGAGACAGAGAGTGAGTATGGGGGAGGCGTGGAGAGAGAGGAGGAAAAAGAATCCTAAGCAGGCTCTGTGCTATCAGCATGGAGCCCAACGAGGAGTTTGATCTCACCACTGTGAGACCATGACCTGAGCCGAGATTCAGTGGGATGCTTAACTGACTGAGCCACCCAGGCTCCCTTCCCATGTAAACAAATTTAACTTTTCATATTAACTCTGTGGTAGGCCGATTTTTATGATTAATATGTCAATTCAGGTCCCACACGTCGTCAGAACTCCACGAATGTTTCTAATTTCCTGCCAGTTTATGAAGTAAAGATCATCTGATATCAAGTGAACAGTATTAACTTCCAATAAAATTTTTTACTATTCCATTTGAATGTATTAATTTCTTTGAGTCCGGCTTATATAACTGTAGTAGCAATTAAATTGTATTCAGAGTGAATGCCCTGACCACTCATTTATACCCCTTACCTTTTTCTCTCTCTCCCTCTCTCACACTACTGTTCAGTCAGATATCTGTAAAGGTGAAAGCAATAAGAATTCAATAAGAATTCCAATTCTGCTAGGAAAATTTAATCTGCAGTGATCTGGAAAAATAGTTAACAGAGATGAACTCCTGAAAGCTAAATTTAGTTCAGGGGTTATGGTTCAAAAATCTGATGAATTAGAAACTTGCTTTTGCAGCCTCATATGGGCATTCACTGTCTTCTCTCTTTCCTAATAAAGGGAGATGTAGTTACAACAACCCTGTCCATCACGGCAGGGAGGAGGATTCAGGGTGAGAATCCTATGCAAAAGAGGTACAGGGCATTAGCCCTAGCTTGTTTTTCTCTAAACATGCTCATTCTTAATATTCCTGTGGTCATGCTCAGTATAGCACCAGCTGGAGAACGGACAGTAGGAAAGAAGAATGGAGGGAATCCACATTGACCATGGTGGAGAAATCTTTCTCAGAGAGATGAACCCACCACTATTATAAAAGTGGTGAAGCGTGATGATTGAGAACATGGGCTTTGGGCTGACTTTCATGTAAGTAATGGTATGGAATAAAGCTCAGTTGGAAAACTGCCCTTGCCCTCTGAGTAGTATTTAAGTACGGCACACAGTTTCCTTTCTTTTGTTTTTAAGTCTCAGTCTACCTATGCCATTAAGGTGGTTTTTTTTTTTATTTTTGTAAAAAAAAAAAAATATATATATATATATATTTGCCTCATTTTAATTCAGTCTGACAAATTTTGTCATTTAATTAGAGTACATAATACATTTACAATTAATATAATTACTGAGATAGCTGGATTTAAGTCTACTACTAATTATTTGCTATCCATTTGTGCCATCTATTTGTTCCTTTATTCCTTTTCTCCTGCCTTCTTTCCTATTAATAAAGTATTTTAATTTTATTTTATCCTCTCTATTAGTATATTTTTGGATTCTTTTAGTGTTTTCCTAGGAACTGCAAAATCCA
Source organism: Puma concolor (assembly GCF_028749965.1). Lineage (NCBI taxonomy): Eukaryota > Metazoa > Chordata > Mammalia > Carnivora > Felidae > Puma > Puma concolor. The sequence continues at coordinate 94,282,488 of NC_141673.1, forward strand.
TTCTAAAATTAGTAGTATATCATAAATTACTAATTTTGCCATATCTCAAATTACAGAAGAACTTTATAACAGTGTAACTTTGCTTATACTCTCCCATCTGTTTGCTATTGTCACATATTTTTCTTTTAGATATTCTTTTAACCCCATGAGACATCATAATGCTTGTAGATTTTATTGGTCAATATTCATTTATTTATTTTTGCTTATATATTTGCCTTATCTAATGTTGCTGATAACTACTTGAATTTTTATACTTCCATCTGGAATCTTTTTTTCCCCATTGTTTTGCTGGCAAATTTTGTTTGCCTGAGAGTGATTTATTTCAGTAAAATATAGGATTCTAGTTTGGCACTTTAAAGATGTCATTACATCATCTTATGTCTTTGTTAGTTTATGTTAAGAAGTTACTGCTCATTCTTTTTTTTTTCCTTTGCAATAATGTTTTTGTTTTGGTTTTTTGTTTTGTTTTGTTTGTTTGTTTGTTTGTCTTCCTGGCTGACCTTAATATTTTCTCTGTAACTTGGTTTTCAGTAAGTTGCTGTGATGTGGTTAGGTATAGTTTTCTTTTTATCTTGAGTGAGGTTCATGGAGCTCTTGAATTGGAAGATTGCTATTTTTCACCAGATTTCGAAAGTTTTAGGCATTATTTCTTCAGCTATTGCTTGTATTTCATTCTTTCTTTCTTCTCTTTCTAGAGCTCTAACTACATATGTGTTAGACCTTTTTACCATGTTTTACATTTCTCATGTTCTGTTGTGGTCTTTCCCTTTGTTTTTTTCTCTGTGGTTCATTTTGGATATTTTCTTTTTTTTTTTTTTTAATTTTTTTTTCAACTTTTTTTTTATTTATTTTTGGGACAGAGACAGAGCATGAACGGGGGAGGGGCAGAGAGAGAGGGAGACACAGAATCGGAAACAGGCTCCAGGCCCTGAGCCATCAGCCCAGAGCCTGATGCGGGGCTCGATCTCACGGACCACGAGATCGTGACCTGGCTGAAGTCGGATGCTTAACCGACTGCAACACCCAGGCGCCCCCATTTTGGATATTTTCTAATGGCATATCTTTGACTTTAGAACTATACAATATAATACCTGAAATTAAGAATTCATTCAATAGGTTTAGCAGTAGATGGAAAGATCAGAAGACAGGATTAATAAAGCCAAAAAGTTTTTTTGTAGGGGGGATCTTTTTTATAGCATCTATTTTTTTATTGTTGAAATATACAAATGGACGAAACAGATAAATATTTTATGTTTTTGTCTACTTTTGTCCATCATTCCTAGCACAATAATCTTAGAAATTTTGAAGTTCTTGCCTACTCACTTTAGGTCATCTGGTATTGTATAGCTATTGGCTTTTATCTCTTTATTATTGGTAATTTTTTCCTGCTGACCTAGTAGTTGTTATTGTATGTGTTATGGGCTGGAAGTTTCTGACCCTCCCGAATTGTTATGTTGAAGCCTTAACCCTCAATGTGACTGTATTTGGAGTTAAATGAGGTCATAAAGGTGGGACCCTAATCTGATAAGATTAGTGTCTTCATAAGAAAAGATACCAGAGACTTTTCATTGTCTTTCTACAGGCACAAAGAAGAGGTCATGTGAGCTTACAGTAAAATGGCAGCTGCCTCCAAGCCAAGAAGAACAGCCTCAGAATGAAATCTATTTTGCCAGAACCTTGATCTTGGATTTTCCAGCTTCCAGAACTGTGAGAAATAAATTTCTGTTGTTTAAGTTGCCCAGTCTGTGGTATTTTGTTATGGCAGCCCAAGCAAACTAATACAGGATGCTTGACATTATAGATGATAGTTACAGAGGCTCTGGATTACATTATCTTTCTTCATAGTGTTGAGTTTTGTTTTGGCAGGCAGTTAATTTACTGGTGGATTAGGTTGTCCCTGTCAGCTCTTCATTTTAATCTTTGTTCTAGGGAGGGTCAGATTTGCCATTACTCCTAGACTATTGCCCTTATTCCTACAGCATGTTCCTCACTCCTAGAATATAATCTCTCTGAGTCCTCAGCTGAAAGTCCAAGATGTTCAGAAATTACTCTGAACTCTGACTAGGCTCAACTTCAGTGTCCTTCTGAGGACTCTGAGGTCTTTGAAACCCCACCTAGCTTTCAGACCCCAGGCAGCTGCCCTTTTACTAGGGTTCCCAGAGACGCATCAGACAACACACAGTCCAGGAAATGACCAAGGCCCTAGAGACATTTCTGTGCAAATATCTGGAGTTGTCTCTCTGTGGCTATCGTCTGCAACACTTTAACCTGCTGAACCTGGCTGCATTAGTAGCCCTGAACTCTGATCTCACTGCTGTCTGGGCCCCACTTTCATGGACCAGGGCCCTTAAAATGCCCCCAAGGAGAAAACTTGGGTGACTGTGGGGATAAACCCAAGTGCATTCCCCTCTGTCAGGTTGTTTTCCAATGCTTCTAAACAGTATGTTTCGGGTAGGTTTTATAGTTGTTCTCAGTCAGTGGGAAAGTCCAATCATGGCCAAAATCAGACTTACTCTTGCCTAATATCTACCTCAGTAAACAATAACAATAATAAAATACCTCCTTAAGTTAAAAAAAACTCATTAGTAGCAACAAAACAAGGAAAGGGTTGTGATTTCTTACCATAAAACTTCAAAATGGATCTTCTAAAGAAATAAAAGATCATGATACAGACTGCCTTCTCTCTGGAAGCAGTATTGGTGAATCATCAAATCCTGGGTGTTCTTTTTCACCAATAATGAACATCTCCAAATCTGGAGTGAAATGACCTAAGCCAACTACCCTCATCTTTTCTGACAGGAGGAGGGGGACACACTGAGTAGTTATCCTTGAAATGGCTTAGGAGAGAGAGTAAGGGGCGCTAAGAATTAACAGGCAAGCTATTTCAGGCTCCAGGGAATCTTTTCTTTAGAATGGTATCTCATCCTGACTGCCTGCACTAAATCTTGGTACAGGGTCTTTGATAAAACCTTAAAAGGAAAGCAGGGTGTGTAACCTTTAACAGAGGCTGCACAGAAACTCAGATGACCTCTCTTCTTTGCTTTATGTCCTTGTCCCAGGACGGTAGACAAAGTGGAATGCTCAGCCTTCAAACCACTGTTCCATAGAGAAAACAAAAAAAGGTCTCAGATAAGGCAGTGTAGGAGCCAAATAGAATTCACTTATTATGTATCACAGACAATATGATATTTGATTTAAAAAATAAACAATATAATAAATACAAAAATATTTTGTGCAGGATGAAAAGGAGGAAAAGATCATGGTACACGAAAGTAGGGAAATAACAAAATAAATTGAAAACAAGGAAAGGAAGACATGGGTATCCTCAGTTATATGGAACAGCATCTGTAAGACCTTCTTGGAAACATCACTTAATGAAGATATGAAGGGATTAATCAAAATAAAAAGTATGTAATAGAAAAACTATGGTAAAATAATTAAATAAACCTATCTCATTTAAATATAGAACTAAGTTTAGACCGCTCTGGGAATTAGAATTACAGAACAATGTACATATTATAAATCTTGACAATAAAAAAATAATACAGAAGTAAAATTATAGGAGGAAAAAAGGAGAAGAGAGAGACATAATAGGACAGCTAATTTCCTCCTTTGAAATGGTAAGAAGCCAAATGATATTGAGTAAAACAAATAAGAGGCTAAATATAAATCATATAAATATATAACCATATAACAAAAAATATAAATGAAGTTATGGTTGAACACAATGCATTCAGATATCATTTTATGTAGTAATTTTAACTTCAGAGGAATCTTTAAGATAAAAAAAATATCTTGTGAGGTGAGTAAGCATGTAAAGTTCAGCCATCTTTTATCATTCATTTTCAGTTCTTTATCTCCTGCTTAATTAAGTGTATTTTAACATTAAAAATAGCATTTACTTATTTGTTAAAATAGTATAAAAGAACTTAGCGTAACTATAAGGCCATTTAACATATCTCTTGCTTCATCTATGTTCTATTATGGTAACAATGATGGTCCTCTCATGAAAACAGCAGTTATTTCTGGATGGTGTGATTTTGGGGGTGATTTTCTATTCCTTTGTATTTTTTCTACTACTTAATTAATTTACAATGAGCACGATTAGCATCTACACACACATACATACGTACAGTTCCAGTATTCGGTGTGTTTTGAGGTTATACTGACAATTCATTTACGAGTTTTAGCTCAAGCCCAAGCCAGGCTAAGGGACTTAAATATGAGAAGACCTCTCCCCAGGGGAATTTCTGCCCAGCAAACAAATATGGTGAAGCTGTACATGTGACATGTCCCCTCTGTCTTTACCCATCCATAAAGCAGGCAGCATGGTGGGGAGTGGTTCCTTTCTGCTGTTTTTGAGACAAAGGAAACACTCCCAGTCAATACAGGATACTTACAGAAGATACAGCACAATGGGGTCACGCTCCAGTATACCTACTTCATCTCTCTTGGTATATATATTACATTAAGAACTGAAAATATGGATACAGATGCTTCCCTAGTTGATAGAGGTGTGCTGGCCTAAGTGGGAAAATGGAGGGAAACAGGTTCCATAAACAAGATCCCAAGGAACTGCTTCAAAAAAGGTCTGGCTTGGGGTCTTTTCCATAACTCCAATCAGGTAAGATTGGCAAAGTGGAAATGTCCACTTAAGTCTGTATAAATAGGAGATATCATATATATACAGAATATTCAGGAATACAGGATTTGAGAGGGGAAGAAGGTAACATGTTGGACCTGAACACAAATGCCATGAAATCCCACGTAATTGGTTTTCTGTAACATTCCATATAATCTACCTGGACAATTCTTTGCCCATCAGACTCCCTGTATGCTGAGATAATGAAATCTCTTTCCCAGGCCTCTTTCCTAAACTTCACACCCATATATATTCAACTTCTTACTGCCTGTACTGTTCCAAATTCAGTATGTAAGAAAAAAAATCAAATGTATCTGGTCACAACTTGTTCTTTCTTCTCATTCATTCAACAACTTGTCTTTTGAATATTCACGATGTGCCAGGCACAGTAGTAGAGGCTGGAAATGAACACATACGTACAATATATCCCACCATCCAGAAGTTCAGGTTTGATGGAGAAGACTGAGAAATGCAAATGAGTACAATGCAAACATGATGACAGATAAGGCTACAAGGCTCATCCTATCCAGGTGTGTGTTGTGAGGAGGAAATAGATTGGTGGTCAGGAAAGTCACAGAGGATACAACACGTGAGCTTCCTCAAAGAAAAATCAGGAGAGCACCTGAGCAGCTTGGCAATTCCTCCCTCCGCCACGGATCTAGCTTCTTCATTCAGTCTGGCCCCTGACTCTCTGTGCAGTGGCTTTCCAGGTCAGCACTGGCCCCAGAAACTGCCTCCATGGTTACACCTCTTCCATCAAGGACACACTGAAGATTGTTCACTTAGTGGTAGGTCCCTGTCTGCTCTATATCGCAGTGGTTTTCTGGAGGCCACCTGGTCTTTTAGTAAGAACACCCAGAACTTGAAGGAAAGAAATACTAGCCTAGGTGTTTCCTGCTCCTTTGATCAGAAGATTCATAGCCTTTGGGCAATCATTTAACCTCTCTGAAACCCACCTACTCATCTGTGAAAGGCTAACAATTATAATACTAGTGCTTACCTCAAGGGAGGGTATAAATATCAAATGAGACGAGAGAAAAGCGGGCCTAGCACAGCACCAATATTAATCATCTTTGTTAGGTTTTGAGGAAGATGAAGTATGACTTCTATTCAACGCCTGTAAATGCTGATCATGTAAGGAGAATGTAAAGCTTTTGGCACTTTGTCAAATATATAACTATAAATTTCAATTGGATTCGGTATTTATATCGCTCCTAGCATCTCGTAGCTTCCAATCCGGCCTGGTTTTCATTCCAGCCATTTATTAGCCTTGGACAAGTTATTTATCCTCTTTCAATTTCCTGTTGGGTAACATGGGGATAATTAAACATACCTCAGAGGGATGTTGTGAGCACCATTTGAAGTAAGGAATGGAAAACACCACGTAGCGATGCTTTCACACGCAAAGTTGTAACCTACAGGAGAGGTCCTTCTTCGAGAACCTAGAGGCCGGGAAGGACCCCGGGAAAGGGAAGCCAGCCTGGGATGCAGCACGCAGAAGGCGGATGTGTCTCCTCTGGGCTGGGAGGCGGTGTCGCGGGAGGTACCTGCCCAGGGCCCCAGTAGGGGGCGCCGACGCGCCGCACTGCAGCATCCTGGCGGCAGAGCGGCGGCCCCGGCCGGTCTGAGCTCGCGTCCTGCCGCAGTCCCTCGGCCGCTAGTCTGGGCGAGCGCGAGCGCAGAGACCCCCACCGGCCCGTCAGCACTTGCAGTCGCCGCCGCCGCCGCGGCTCCCACTGGCGATCGCAGCCGCGGAAACGCGAGCCCCAGGCTGGGCTGCGCAGCGTGGGAGGGCTTCGCGGGGACCGATTCCGAACTTGCAGGGGACCGCGGCTCTCCCGGGCCTGGAGAGTGTGAACAGGTGAGTGTCACGCACGTGCCCAGGTGGCTCTTACGGAACGACTTCCTGCACACCCCTGGGACTCCCGCCCCCGCCCCCCAAGGACGCGTGGCCTCTGGATCCGTCGTCCTGGTCGCCGGGTCTTCCCGGGGCGGCTTTGGGGTTCGCTGAGAGGGGAGATGTGAGCGCCGGCGCCCAGAGCTTGACAGCGCCCTCCGAGCTGAGACTGAGAATGCCCTTTTCATTTAGGCTGCATTTGCTCTCCAGGTTGAGAGCAAGTGACCTGCCGTCCCCATGGGCTTGTTGATTGTTCTCGGATACCTGTTGCTCTGGAGCAAAGCTATACCCGAGGTTGGGGGGGGAGGGGGGGGATCTTGCACAATTATCCTCGTCGCTGTGGGTGCTGCGTTGCAAGATGAGGGAGAATTCCTGGTAGCGGGAGAAGGAAAACTTGATTTCAGAGCTAAAGAAGAGGATCTCATTCCTAAGACCAGAGTCCGCTTGCCTAAACAGCTGTGCTTTATTTTGATGATAGATACAGAAGTTAGAAAAACTATTACCTTATAAAGATGCTTGGTTCCCCCTACCCCACCCCATCCCCAAAGAGGAAGTAGAAGGCAAGGACCTTGATAATAATAGTCTTGGGAATGATTTATTATTAATGAAACCTTTCTTGAAATAAATAAAACCAGGTTATTGGTGACCTAAATGTCACAGGTTTGACAGACTGGAAGCTCCTGGAAGGTGGCCACTTTTGTTTGTATGTGCTTAGCATAATTGTGGAATGATCAACAAATGTATTAATAATAGCATAGGATTTGGAGGCTAGCTTCTTTTTCTTCTTTCTAAGCCTTCTTTTAGTTCCTTTGTGTTTAGGGGGAAAATCACTCTACCTTTAGTCTCCTAAATATCTAGGTGTCATTTTAGCTTTAGGAGTGATAGAAACTCAGAAGTTCTTTTGTCCTAGTAAAGCACTGTCCACATAAAAAGGAAATGGCAACTTCTAGACCCTGCCAGTATATTTCTAAACAACAACATTAAGACAAACATTTTTAGGTCCATGTCATGGAAGGTCTGGAATTATAAATTATTTTGAACATCAGAAGTTGGCAAAAGATCACTTAATACACCAATTTACACATTTGTCTTTGTTTTATATTTTTGTCAAATGTAACTTTTCACATTTTTATGTGAAAACCAAAATGTTGAAACGTACATGTCAGTTTGCATCTTCTTTAAGTGATCTTCCTAAATAATAGGTTGATAGTCAGCAGCTGTATCCTTATAAGTGAAAAAAATTAACCTACACAATTTTTTTCTTGTGTGCAATTCCTATATCTCTGAGGTCATTTGGGAGTTAATGAAGTATTTGGCTTATATATTTTTTAGAAATCACATTTGATGACTACTTTCATGATGTATAAATAAGATAGATAATTACTTAGAATTTATGTGCATGGAAATGAGCAGTTTTGCATGAAATAACAAATCATTGTTTATACAGACCCTTGCTTGGTCTGTGTTTCAAAGAAATGCTTGCCATTCTTATGTAGAATTTATACAGTTATATATCTGCAGATATTATGCTTTTGTGATGCTTCTGTGATGAAGCACTGAACTTTAAACATAAGGCTTTTCCTTAATGAATGCATATAAAATGACAAATAAGGAAATTCTTTTATCTTTAGCCAAAAGTATGGGCTTAGACACATTGCAGATGTTAAAGCTTCTGGTTTTTTTGTGCTGTTATTAATGATTACAGAGAAATTTTGTTTGTTATTGGGGATGAAGTAAACAATAGCTAATGTTAATGTTGACCTTTTTATCCCTCAGAGGAAGCTCTGGTCCTTTGGAAATCAGCAAATACAAACTTTGTTGGGTGCAAGGCTAGGATGCATGATGAAGAAGGCAATTACACTCTCATGCCGTCGTAGAAATACTTTTCCAGAAGGAGTTTCACTTCTTTCTTTCTCTTGAGAAGCTCTTTTGAAAAGTTGTAGATGACAAAATGCTGCCAGGAGCAGTTTACACGTTTAGATAACCGATTTGTGTTGCAAAAATATCTTTGCAGACTGACAGAGTGGATGAAATGAATGAATCACTAACGTGATTAAGTTTAACAAGGATGAAAGTTAAGTCATGTTTAAGTTTAAGACACTGATTGCAGGAGTTCCGAATGAAGGAGTCTGCAGTTCTTGTGAAAGATGTGAATCTTGCTGACAGTGGCTGTACAACCACAGTGCCGGATACAGAATTGGGAGAATCTCACTGAACTTTTGCGAGGTCAGCTTGTCAAGTCATGTCGCAAGTAGTGGATGGATGGAAGGCCATGTTTTTAGTGATGAAATGGCAAGTGCCAGCAAAGTGCATGTGGTGAAGAGAGAAGGCAAGAGTCAAAGAAAAAAACAAACAAGACCATGCATCTTATGAAGAACAAGGGAAGATGCCAGGTCTCATTTTCCTAGAAAGTAGTCGCCTAGGATGGGGCAGAGGGTCCTAATAGTTGCTGGGCTGCTTGAAAGGTTCTGAGTAAATGTAAACAAAAAGTTGACTTTCTGTCCGTTGACCATCTCTGACCCCAGGTATTTGAAAGTGTTCAGTCGGACACAAGATGGTTGTCTGATCTCAAGGAAGGATTCCTGACATGGCTAGAGGATTACTTTGGTTGACCCCAAGGCTCTTTCCAACTTTACATTTCCATGGTACTAAGAACCTAGGTGTCATTCCGAAAGCACCCATCTATATAAAATGTACTTACATTGTATATAATATCATTTCCTAAGGGTTAGGATGGTACCATAAACTAATTTACTTAAGATTGTCTTAGAAAAGGAATCAGAAGTTGAGGAATGGCATTTCTCTTTTGTGTGCCAATGGTATTGTGCCCAGAAATATATAAAAATATTAACTAGATATTATATATCAATTCCTGGAACATGTGTATCTGTCACATGACTCAATCATGTGATCTCGTGTGAACTGAGCTAAAATTTAACCTTGAAGTGCAAATTCAATAATTACAACAGGATTGACTAATATGAATGTATATTATTCAGCCCTAAGGAAAATAAAAGAGTTCCAAATGTGATTCCTCCATTATGTGTATTGTGTCTTGGGTATTTATAGACACATGGTAAATACACGTATTCACACACATCAAGTATTTGTTATCAGTTATTGACCAAAAAACAATGCCTTCATTAAAAATGTCTCAGGTTATGCTATTGTGTCTGAAAATGTATATGTTTTAGAACCAAAGAGATCTAAATTCAGGTCTTGAATCTATCGTTTATTAGTTGACTAGTTTGCAGTCAGTTGCTTTAGCCCTACACAGGATTGCGATGGAGATCACAATGGAAAATGCTGATAAAGTGAACGGTAGCTGGCATGTAGGAAATGCTTAATAAACACTAAGCCCTCTCTGCAGTCGCTTATGAATTCCCAAATCTCTTTTTTTCAAGGATTGCAGATTTACAATGATATGGTGAATCCAAAGGCGGGAACCGAAAAGATTTTCTCAGCTCTTTAGTTGGAACGACAGTGAATTATCTACCAACACCCAGCATGGCTAAAAGTGCAGAGGTCAAACTGGCAATATTTGGGAGAGCAGGTGTGGGCAAGTCAGGTAAGTTTTTTGATGTGGTTGTTGAAGTGTCTATGCGCGCGCACGAACGCGTGTGTCTATGATACTGCCTCCTGAGATTGGACAGGAGGGTGGTCGGCATTTCTCATAGTCTCATGTGTTGCTCTTTTAGGTGAAGTCTCTTTCTCTTTATCTAGAACTTTCATTTCACGTAACAAGTTTTATGTACTTTTTTGCTTATTTATGATGAAGTAGCTCGGCTGATAATACACGAGGCAAGGGAGGTATCATAGGTCGTGGTATTCTGAGGAAAGGTATAAAACAAACCTCCAAAGAAATCAGATTGTGGAAGTGAAAAAATACGTATTTTCTCTTCTTTCTCTGTACAAGATCCGGAGGGGCCACTTTTCTCTTCTTTCTCTGTACAAGATCCAGAGGGGCCACTTTTATATCTCATTCATCTTGATATTTGCAGCAACCACCCCAATGTCAAGCATGTGTTGGATGCTAAACACATGCTTGTTGAATGAATATATATCTTTTCAAGAAACAGAACTGCATTACTACCCGACACTTTTAAAATGGGGAAGAAAATTTAGAATGCATGACCTCAAGCAAGACAGCTATCGCCACCAGTGCCTCTGGAGTGAATTTAAATGATCGTATTGTGGCTGACACTAGTAATTCAGAGACTTTTTTTTTTAATTCCTTACATGAGAAAAGACTGACAGACCTTTAAGATTCAGGGTGAAATGGTGGATGTGAAAATGCACCTAATCCACTTTGAAAATGTATCTCAGATTTCATAATTAAAGAACAATGCTAAAGTAGATGTTGCTAAAATGTAAAGGCAACATGGCTTTTCAGATCATGCTGTCTTGATCTCTTACTGGAGGAAAGAACCATAATTGACTTTGCACACGGAGCTCTTGGTTTTCAGGAAATGACTCCAACAGATATCTAGTAGGAGCGTATTTGTAGAGGGAGAGCCATTTGGGTTGTCCAATACAATAGGTAATGCACATAATCTTAAATAAACAAACATAAATAGCTTTTAATTCTGTGACCAGTCTCCCTTTCCTAACTGGCTCTCTGGTTTAATTTCAGCAGTAAATCTTCCCTATTCTAAGTCTTTCTCTCTCTTTCTTTTTCTTTTAATTTTTTAAGAGTGCTCTTTTTTGACATCCCCCTTTCTTCTTGCTGCTGACTTTTGCCTCTGGCAGAAACCAAGCAAAGAAAATAGATAGTTGGCAAGGCTTAAAAACTGCCAGCCTTCACAAGATTGAAGATAGTTGAACTCCTCCCCATTAATCTCCTCAGTGTTTTCCGATGGCGTGAGAACCTAATTTCCGTAGCTGGTAGAAAGCTCTGGAGAATGAGGAAGCTGTTCCAGTGAGTGGAGGATGAAGGAAGGGAGTCTGGGAAGGCGAGAGCTGCCAACAATAGCTTGCCTAAGTCCTTCGTGAGTGAAGGGTCTAGGCCTGGGGCTGCCTATTTATTACCTATTCATTCAAAACTTACTAGAGGCAGTAAAAGAAGGAAAGTTTTAGAACTCCTTTTATTTATCAAAATAAACTCCACATGGTTGGAAAAGTTAAGGAAAAATTAAAATTTGGTTGAGAAACTAGCTTGCTGTATGTGTAGCCGTCCCCTTCTCATCTATACTGTCTGAGGGCAAGCACTGGACATCTTTCTTTCTTCTTTCTTTCACCTCTCATTCATTGCTTAAAACGTGGCAATCTTCCACTGCAATCATGCTTCCGAAACTGCTTTTGCTAAGGTCACCACTAATCAATAGCCACCAAATCTAATGAACATTTCCCGGTTCTGGTCTTCTTAGAACTCTTCCTGCCATTCAACACAACCACGTATTCTTTCCTAAAACTCCTTCTGTCTCAGGCTGTCGTGACCTCACACTTCTTGGGTTTCGTTCTACCTCTTCATTGTCCCTAACCAACTGCCTTCCTCGGCTGCTCTTCATCAGCCCGCCTCTCAGAAACCTCAAGGTCCTGCATCCCCACCTCTTATCTTCTTGCTCCATACATTCTCCCTAGAGGCAATTCCTCACCCGCATAGTTGAAGATAACACCTGCACACACAATCCAAATTCTGCTGACCTTGGTTTTATTTTATGTCAAGTGCAGAAGCTGGACTTGTTCACTAAGTTCCTTTCTAACTCTAAAGTCCTGTGATTCTTAATGCATGTTCTTTGTACTGGTTTCTCCATCCACCTTGTATACATTCTGCCATTTGTATTTATTTTCATGTAGGTGAAAATGAGAGTGATAGACTTACATGCCTTAAACAATTGCCCTTTTGTCTGTCATCTATACATAGTGTTTCCCTATTTCAACATTTAGACTGTTTTTCCTGAGACCTGGTAACCACACGTCACATTTAAAAGGTGGTACTAATTTGACTTGTGCTTGGGAGACAGTACTGAGACTTTTTCTCACAGTTCAGTGAAAACAGTTACAGAGTGCTTTGTATCCATCAACTCTGGAATCTGACTGTAGCAATGTTAAACTCACGTTTATTTTAATTTTTTGTTAATGTGAATGTCTGATGTCTCTGCCTAGTTGTTGTACCACATGGTCACTTTTCTATCCTATAGTCTGTATCATTCTTATAAGTTGTTTTTTAAGTCTGTAAGACGTTATGCCTGCTAGAATGTCACAGCAGCTTCTCATTTTCTCAGATGCCTCCCCACAAATGGTCATGATCTTCCCATGGGCTCAATGATCTGTTTCTCTCCAGACACCCAGCAGGGGAAGGATTCTTAGGGGAGCCAGCTTGCGATCTTGGAAGGGTAGAAATAGAGCATCTCTGATTTGACTTGGGTCTGTGTTCATCGCATCAGAGGCTTCAAGTCTTACCTGTACCATCTACTTCTCCCCATACTCACTACCAAGTTAGAATTTGGGATAAGCAAGACATGTTGTCTACTTGCTAATCGACAAGTCAGGTTTGACTTCCAATTCTATACTTTATCATCGGGGTGAACATGGCAACTTTGGCAAGTTAAGTCCCTCAACTATAAAAAGGATATAATAGTGCCAATCTCAAAGAGTCATTGTTAGGATTGAATGAGTCATTACATGCAAATCTTTTAGAACAGCACCTGGCACATAGTAAGTGCTCCAGTATTAGCTTATAATATTATAGCTTTTCAAGGCATACTGATTTTAATTTGTTAAGTTTTCTAGAGAAAACATAACTGTCGGAGATGCATTTACATTCAAGTGGGTATTTTGGTTTTCAGTAAAAGTCGGAAAGCGTATAAGACAGGAACTCTATATTGCTACTCTGCACACCCTACACACACACACACACACACACACACACACACACACACACACCCCTTCTCTGTCTCTTTCTCTTTTTTTAATGTTTATTTATTCTTGAAAGAGAGGGAGAAAGCGTGCAAGTGGGGGAGGGGCAGAGAGAGACAGAGGATCCAGAAGTGACTCTGTCACTAACAACGGCAAGCGTGATGTGGGGCTGGACTCAGGAGCCATGAGATCATGACCTGAGCTGAAGTTGGATGCTTAACCCACTGAGCCACCCGGATGCCGGTGTCTCTTTCTCTTGAATTCAAAGTCTGGCTAATGTCAGTTACAGTTTGACTACTGGTGATCATAACTCTACTTCTTGTGTCTTATATCTTGGAAGAACAGCCAAAAATATGTTTGTGTCATCAATAAATTTACACCTTAAATTTGAAAGTACTTCTGGTATGTGGTAGGCAGCTTCCTAAGCCCAGGTAATGGATAGGCCCTCTATGTTTAAAACAGAATTTGACCTTAACCAAAACTTTTTGGTTGACAGGTTGACCATAGAAGTATTAGCACAGGCAAAATTTAGTAATTTGTTAATTACTAAGGAGAACTGATAAAACGTGAGGAATGTGTGTGTGTGTGTGTGTGTGTATTTTTATATACAGAGTATATACATGGTCTTGTATTGGGAGGATTCTTTTCTCTTCCGTCTGATTTTACCTCGCAGTTCTGAGAGCTTGCTTGCTGGTTCAGCATGGTGAGCACTGTGGGGGATGATGCAGATGGCAGAGGGTCCTTTTCCCAGCCCATTGTATCTTCTCTTACCCCAGCAGGGTAGACATGCCCCTTCACTGGCTGAGGGTAGAGCTCTAATAACATGGCATGTGGGACGTAGATTTCTTCACTTGTGTGTGTCAGCCTATAATTTGATAGGCTCCGAGTGATCAAAGCAGTAATGCCTGCCATAAAACCTAGAATGCACACCATATTTACTTAAATGCTTCCTGGATTCATATTATTCAAATTCATAGTAAGTGTGGGAGGAGCTGAGAGAAAAACAACAAAAATTTTAAATTTAGTTTCACAGTTGACATTCTCATTTTAGAATTGAAATATTGTGTGCCGTAGCTAAATATATTTCCTGAAAGGGCTAGCCTCAAATTGAGTAATGCTATCCTCTAATTCAAAAGCCACTTGGGGCACTCATCCGTGAAGGCTTAAGTTCGGAGATTCAGATTGCTGGGCTATAAATTGAGTGCTAAACACAAACGAGCTTGTGATATATTTTTCCTTGGCACAAAGAGAAGTGATCTATTTTTCCTTCTTTTTCCTTGTTTCCTTGTTCTTGTTTGCTCCTCTCTGTCTCTCAATTAAAAAAAATTTTTTGAAAAACTTTTTTCATTTTATTTTTCAGTGGGGCAAGGACAATTCTGATTTTAAATATGACTCTTCCAGAAAGTACTAAATACCGCTTTAACATAATATGTATGCTTACGGCTGGGGTATGTTCATGAGATTTCACATACGTTAAATGAAAACAGCAATATCAATAGCATCCTGGCTAGGTCAGTTTCCTTATGCTATAGAACCTACCTTTTGCATTTTAGAACCTTTTCTCTGTATGTAGCTATAATGCCAGTTCGTTCCCTTCATTCAGACTTAATGGTGTAGTATGATGCTTTTTGAACGTTGTGTTCAAAGTACTTTTAAAAGAAGAAAGAGTGCCTGGGTGGCTGTCAGTTAAGCATCTGACTTGGGCTCAGGTCATTATCTTACAGTTCGTGGGTTCAAGCCTCGTATCAGGCTCTGTGCTGACAGCTCAGAGCCTGGAGCCTGCTTTGGATTTTGTGTCTCCCTCTCTCTCTGCCCTTCCCCTGCTCATGCTCTCTCTCCGTCTCTCAAAAATGAATAAACATTAAAAAAAATAAAAAATAAATAAAAGAGGAAGAGAAAGATCTGGGCGATTTGGAGTATGTAAGCATCTCATGACAATCATGTAATTATTTTGCGTGCTTTATAAATTACCAAAATATATGCAAAATTCAATGTTGCTCCATAATATATCCATGTTTGTTTGAATATAAAAATGATACCCCCCACCAAACAGTGACCAAAGTGGACTCCCTGGGAGGATAGAGCAAGTTGACCTGTGGCTTCAATAACCTGTAAGCTCCAGGTCCAATATGAAAACCACAAGTCTAGGAAATGACCTCGGCTGTGCACGTCACATGAAAGTGAGTGACCACTGAGAATGGTCCCGTCCCACACTTTTTACTTATTTAAGTTCTCAACCAGCTCTTCAAGTTCTTGGTCACTCTTCTTTTAAAATTGTATAATCTTGATGGTAAATTTTCTTTAAAAATTTGTCTGAACAAGAAGAGGGACAGATTATGTTTCGGGTTGGTGCAAACACAAGTGTATGTACATGAACACTAGACACAAGGGTATATATGTGTGTGTGTGCATGTGCATACCAAAAAGCCTTTCCTAGGTGGTTCTTGAATTTGAAACATTGCCAGAAATGAGGTCCATTGGTTCCTTGTTTAGTTGGTGGTTAGAGAAATAATTGTTTTTTATTTTATCTTATGATTTTTTTAACATGAAATGTATTGTCAAATTGGTTTCCATGCAACGCCCAGTGCTCATCCCAACAGGTGCCCTCCTCAATGCCCATCACCCACCCTCCCCTCCTTCCCACCCCTGAAATAAGGGTTTTTTAAAGGACCGGGCCCACGGGAGGAAGTTGGCATTGAGACAAGTTTGGATGAGGCTAGAAAACTAGCTGTTTTCCTGCCATGAATGTAATCATATGGTTACCTTGGCTTTCAAGCATTTATACTTCCTTTACTTGCAAAGAGAGAAAAGCGAGAAGAGACAATCAGCCTAGATGAGTTGATTTTCATTTGTTTCTTCCACCCCAAGAGGAACAAAAGGGTATTTTCAAATCCCAGGTGCACACCTGTTGGATATGTGTAAAAGTCATACCTCTGTGCAAGCTGTAAGTCACGATGACCTTTATTGTACACCCAGAAAGAAAAAGCAAGGATGAGGAGTGGTGAGGGCTTAGAAAAAGAAAAGAAAAGAAAACATGAAAAGGAAAGAAAAAAATTAAAAGCAAAATCGGTTGTTAACGGGTGGGTGGTTAAACATGTTGTAGGTTGGCAATGACCAATTCTTAGACTTTTCCTAAGGAAAATATAATTAGGCAAGAAACAATACTGGCAAAACAAAACAAAATAAAAAATCAAGACCTGGTTTTCAAAGCCAAAAGGACATATCTCTGTCCTTTCTTTTTTCTATTGGAATATATTATTAAAATTTGGGTATCCTTTATTTTTAACTGACAGGTAATTTATTCATCAAAATAGTTTCCTGTAGTTAATTGTCAGTTGTTGTTTGGTTCCATTTTTGTTTTCTTGGCAACTGACAAGGACTAACTTTAAGGAAAGGGAGTGAAGAAAATTGTAAATCATCCATGTAATTCCCCTTTTTATTCCTGGTATTTCTCCAACTTATGGGTTTAGGGAAATCAGCCAAATTTTCAAAGTGGTACTGTCCTTGAAGCCAAAATTCCAGTGCAAACGCATCTCTGTTGCTACAGCTGCCTTTGAAAATTGATGTGGTTTCAGAAAAACAGCCATAATTTCTTCCATCCCATTAAAAATGAAAGCAGTTACATTATAGAGACAGAGCAGTCTGAAAAGGTAATTTCAGCATGGAGTAAGCAAATACGTAAAGCTCCTGTATATACATATGAGAGAGAGGTTGTTACATAGATCACCCAACTTCTTGGTGCACAGCCAAGTCTAGAGTCCCTAGTTTATGACTCTTGCAAGTTTGCAAATAAATGTGTTCATTTGGTATCACACCATTCTTTTCCACATTCTTTGGAACACGTTGTGTTAGGAAATGAGATGATCGTTAGGATTTTATAAAATGAACCTTGTTAAAACCTGGTGAATTTTGTGTTTATAAGAAACTTTCAGTTATCAATAAATAACCAGTGCATAGCAAAGCCTTCTGGGACTCCTGGGTGTGTTACCAATCAGTATGGCCACCTGTAAGATTCTTAACAATCATATATGTAAGAAAGTTCTTCTGTAATATAGTATTTCGTTTCTTATAGCATTGGATCAAGTGTAAGAAAACTGATGAGTCATCCTCTGCTAAAGAATAAATTTCTCATTGTTATCAAAAGAATATTTTACACTATGTCCTGTCAATATGATCTAATTATTTTTATTTTTTTTAATTTTTTTTTAACATTTATTTATTTTTGAGACAGAGAGAGACAGAGCATGAACAGGGGAGGGGCAGAGAGAGAGGGAGACACAGAATCTGAAATTGGCACCAGGCTCTGAGCTGTCAGCACAGAGCCCAACGCGGGGCTCGAACTCACAGACCGTGATATCATGACCTGAGCCGAAGTCGGACGCTTAACGGACTGAGCCACCCAGGCGCCCCTGATCTAATTATATTTAAAAAGGCACTCAACTCTACTGACTGAAAGGATTGGGTTTAAACTTCAGCTTCATCCTGCTCATGTCTTTTATTATTCATCTGTCAAATGAAATACATTTGCTTGCTTATTGATTGATTGATATAACAAGGCAGGTAGGATAGGCTTTGAAGGTACTTTGAAAAATCACAAGTGTGATCTGAATTTGGTCTTAATCCAATGATGCTCTTGTTATCAAAGTCCATGCAGTTCTTCCTCTATGATCCTTAACATTTCTGTTTGGACAAGCAGTATGGTGAATTCTCTAACTGTCCATTGCTGGAGGCCACACGAACATGCTCCATTCAGCAGTTGACTGTTAATGTTTCTCCACCAACTACATAACATTACAGACTATTCAGATGTAGCAGTTTCTATGCCTTAAGTAACTTGCCCTTTGAAATATGTGAAATGAGTAAGTACTGAGTTGAGATTTTTTTAAAGATCGGTATGTAAGAAGTCAAGATGGGAGGAGAGCTTAAGAAAATAATTCAGACTTATGCCTTATTGGAAAAGGAAGCATGACAAGTTATAGAATTTTTTTGATGATCGAATCTTGTCCTTATTAAAGGATAAAAGTTTAAATATTTTGGTAGAAAGGTTTCTCAAATAATATATAAATATATGTATCTCAATATTTCCTTTTAATCTTAAAGTATATTTTTACTCATTCATTCAGTCATTCATCCAACAAACATCTGTTGAGTCAACTTTGTGTTCTAGCGTATTTGTACATGGTATAGGATACATCTACATTCCCAAAAGGGAGAACAGTAGATATATCTGCTCATCATTATATCCCTAGACCCTCACACAGTATTTGACACAGACTGGATCCTCAACAAAATGAACAAATTGAGTTAGACTACGTGTTCTATACATGGTTTATAATTTTACTGAAAGGCATATATTTTAATGGTCTCCTTGTTATAACCAAAGTAGTTTCTTCACCTGCACTTGAAAATCTCCAGTGATAGGAACTCAGTATGATTGGACGTAGACTATTTTTCCCTTGGACAGCTGTCAGTCAGTGTTCCAGAGAAACAGAACCAATAGGACAAGAGCATACACATACACCCATATACAATTTATGTATGTATGTATGTATGTATGTATGTATGTATGTATGCTGGCAAGACTGAAATCTGTAGAGCAAGCTAGCAGGCTGGAAACTCAGGCAGGAGTTAATGTTGCAGTCTTGTGGCAGAATTTCTTTCACCCTGGAAGCCTTGGTTTTTGCACTAATGGCCTTCCAGTA
Organism: Puma concolor; assembly: GCF_028749965.1. NCBI lineage: Eukaryota > Metazoa > Chordata > Mammalia > Carnivora > Felidae > Puma > Puma concolor. Next base: position 94,301,587 of record NC_141673.1, read on the forward strand.
ATTGAATGAGGCCCACCCACGTTATTAAAGCTAATCTCCTTAAGGTCAACTGACTGTAGATGTTAACCACATCTACGAAATACCTTCACAGTTACTCCTAAGGTAATGTTTGATTAAATAACTGGGCACTGCTTTGGGCCAGCCAAATTGGCACATGAAACTATCACAACAGCTCTTCCTGTTTGTTACTTTACCTTTGGAGCCAAAAGGGGTTCATTAGCTTCTACTTGTTGACTTTAAGCTTACTCTCAGAGTGACAGGAGACATTTTAAATCCCTCTTCCATCTGACAGCCCTTAACACATTTGCAGATAACTAGCGTGCCTGGACCCATGCTGGCTTTTCTCTTCCACAGTCTGGTTACTCTTAGTTACTTCATTTGCCCTACAGAGTGTGGTTTCTAATCCCAGCACCATACGGGCGGCGGTTCCACTTGATCTGTGCACTCCAGAAAGTGTGGGGGCTGGAAGCGAATGCAGACATGTCAGATGTGGGACCTCCAGGCCAGATCAGAGCAGGACTGTGAATCTGTGACTGCCTCCCCTGCTTTTGCTAAGACATCCTAGGTCATTTGTTGCTTTCCGCGTTACAGTGGATGTAGTGTTGGCTCATGGGGACATTACTGCAAATGAAGTTGTCTTTTTAAAAAATATGTGCTGTTGCTGAGTGAAATCTTCCCAAACCTATAGTTTGCATATGGTTAACCCAGGTGTAGAAGTTTATTTTCATCCTCTTAAATATGGTTTTGTTAGATTTAATCTATTCTGGCCTGTCGGGAGAATTTGTGTCTAGTATATGTATCATTCTTCTCTATTTTCTGTCATCTAGAAATATGTTGGTCTTGGAACATTATGGGCCCTTGATGCTCTGCTTGAATCATAGAATTTTCCACTTTGGTATTATTTAGCTCATTGAAATGATTGAGAATCCCAGGGAGTTCTTTGGATAATTTACAGCCAGTAAAGAAAAACAAAGATATGGGGACATTACCAGCATATCACATTATTTCCAGGTTCATTAAATAAATTCTGTTAAGATTTGCCTTAAAAAGGGTGATCTGGGAGGAAGTCTTACAGTGATGATCCCTCATTTAGTATTTTGTTTAGCATTTCTTGTTTCTGTCTCACATTCTTATCTTAAGATTCAAGGTACATAGCTCTATAAAGTGCATACCAGTGATCAATTTTTATTGGTCCAGATATCTATTCGATACAGAAAGTTGTTTTTCAGAGACTCATCCAGGATCTGTATGTACATTTCTGTACTGAAGTGGCTGAATTTATGTGCTTCGGGACTGCTGCTGCAAATCACAACTGAGTTTGGGAAGAGATTTTCTTCACTGGATTATACCAGTAGATATCAAACTTTAGCCTACCCCAGAATCACAGGGAGAGCTTGTTAACACACATGTTTCAGGACCCCATCCTCACAGGTTCTGGTTCGGTAGGTCTGTAGTAGAGCCAGAGAATTTGTATTTCTGATTTCTAACACGTTCCCATATGATGCTAATGATGCTGGTCTGGGGACCACATTTTGGGAACCATTGTATTAAGTTTGCTAAGTACTTAATTTCCATTTGAAATAGGTGCTTTCAGCTTTGCAAATGCACATAGCTCTTCTCCAACAGCTTGTAAGAAACACTGAGTGTCAGGCACTGTGATGAGTACTGGTGATACAATGGTAAATAAGACAGATGGGCTGTCTGCCCTCACGAGGCTAACATCTATATTGGAGTGGATTAAGTGAGCCAAAAATACTCTATGGGGCAGAGCAAATGTGAGGTTTTTCTGAGGTTCCTTACAATTCAAATTTTTCACTCCCATGGTCTGGTAACTTTTGTTAAAAAAAATATATATGTCTTAACAACTGCGACATGCTGGGCTTTGGTTTTAAGATGAGATGTTTGGCAATGGTAGGTGTGGGTTGAGCTAAATAAACTGCAGTGTCAAGTGTCTGAGAATTAAACGTTTAATCTAAGACCCTGGTACCAAATTTTCTACTGAGAGAAACTAAGCAGACCACATAGGAATTGAACCCATAACCTTGAACTTTTAAGTAACACCAAGCTCCACTTTATCAAGTTAAGGCTAATATAGAACCAAATTAAAGAAAGGAAGTTGTTCTTTTGGAACAATGATTTGGAAAAATGATTTTAAATTGCTCTTTGGTGTTGTCATATATAAAACTTATGCAGTGGTGTGTAGACAGAACTGTAGTATTGAGAAAAATTCATAAGTTTCCACTGTCGGGGGTAAAAAGGTATCTTTTTCTCAATGATGCATTTCCTGGTTTTAAAAATACATGAAAAAGGTCTCTTTTGTTTTATGTGACTGGGCAGTAATTTAAGAGGCGAGGCCAAAAATTTAAAAAGCAAGAATAAAAAATTGTGAATATTTATTTGTCTGAAAAGTATTTGACTTTTTTGTGCATTAAGAATCCCATAAATTACGACTAAATCTAACAACTGAGCCAGCTTCCTAGTCATTTGGCAACACTTGTTGACTTAGAGGTTTTAAAGAAAGACTCAACCACGCATGGTAGTATGAGTAATGGTTATCTGTTCCAATGTCTGGGACATTTTTCCATTCAAGATATTTTATATCTTGAATTTATTTTTCTACAGTGTCCCAAAAGAGGTGAAATCAGGAGCATAGCAACCATGAGTCTGAATATCCTTGAGTCTTCCAATTTAACCCATGATTTTTTATGTCTCCCATTTACCAATTTACAAATGTTTGTGACATTACTGTTATGTTCCCAACTCTTCTACTGTCTCTATTCTCCCATCAATAATGTCAATATTTGTGGGGGAAGTCCAGAGAACTACATCATTGGCCTTGTCTTCAGGGACGTTGGTGTTTTGTTGGACATTTACGACTTACAATTAGAAATCACCTAGTGATAGTTTATGTTCCAGCGGGATGACTGATTTTTACAAATTTGTATCTTGAAATATTTTTTTTTTAATTTTTTTTTCGAAATATTTTTTAAAAAATTGCCAGAGTTACCAAACAGTACAGAGAGTCCTTGTGTACCCATCACCTAGCTTTTCCCAGTGATAACATTTTACATAACCATAATACATTGTCAAAACCAAGAAATTAACATAGACACCGTATCAGTTGTGTGGCATGGATACAACTAGGTTATAGATCTTAAAATGATTGATTTTTGACTCAATTCAGGCTCAGGACCCATTTGGAAAGGCAATTGGGAAGGATACCGAAGGAGAGCCTTTGAGAAAGGACAGAGCTCTTCATGAGTTTTCAAAAGGTGAAATCTGATAAATTACTTATTATCAGAAATGTATACATTGAAATATGTACAATTTAGCAAGTAGGTCATACATAAGATGTTCTAGCAGTTTAGTTTAGGCCATAAATGCTGTAGGAATTGAGGAGAGTAAGAGAAACCAGTGGGAAATACTTGGGGAGAACTTGAGGGAGGCAGTGACACTAAAATCCTGTCAGTTCAGTGGGATTTTTATGGTGAGGAACGGAACAACTTCCCTCTTGTTTCTTATCTTTCAAAATTATGATGTTTTCCTCATACCAATTCACATATGTCATCAATGTTGGAAGTAGAAGCGGAGAAAGGACAACAAAGTGAAAAAAGAGAGATAGGAACTGAATGAAAGCTGGGAAGGGAGAAGAGCTTTCGAAATCTTGCTGATTCCGTCCCAGGAAAGGTCCTTTCAAAGGTGCCTGGAACTAGCTCAGCAGTCCTCATTTCCCTTTAGCGCCAGGAACACAGGCTTGGAGCCCAAAAGATCATTTACTAACTGTATGTATGGTTGGCTTCTTAACTTTGGGGAGCCCCAGTTTCCTCTTCAGTGAAATGCAAATGATAATAACCATCTTATCTGAAAGCTGTTGTGCACCAAAACCAAATGAGATGTAATTGTTATGTCCAGAATTCGTGATCCCCAAAGACCACCAGGGAGCCAAGTCCGACGCAAAAGCAAAAAAGCCTTTATTCGAGCTAGCTGGAGCTCAATCCCCTACCTGCACCAACGTAGGGGTGAGATACCAGGGAGAGAGAGCGAGTTTCAAAAGGACAAAGGTTTTATTGGGGCCTAGGGGCAGTTGGTGAGGTAATGGCTGTGGCCTCAGCAGATTGGCTGGGGAAGGGTCCGAGTCCTGTTGGGGGGGGGGTGGTTACTCAAGGGAAGGAGGTGTGGTCAAGGTGAAGGACACAGAACAAGATGGAGGCGGGCATAGCCCTGCCCTTTCAGTAATAATAGTCAGCAATCCTAGTAACTAGCTAATGCTTCTAGCATTGATTATAGGCCAACCACTGTTACAGGACACAACACACTCGAACCCAAATAATTATCACAGCACCTCGATAAATTTGGCCCAATTATTATCCCTTCTTTACAGACAGGGAGTTTGAGTTCCCAAAGAGGAAGTAACTTGCACAGGGTCCTACAGTTAGTGACTGGATTCCGGCAGAGCTAGGATTCAAACCCAGCAGTTGGCCTCCACTGTCTGTCCTTCTATCCACAGTACTCTGAAAATTTTAACAAAACACCAGGCACAAGGCTAGAAATACTCCACAAGTGTTATCTTCCTCTCTCTCCCCTTGTCTTCTCTTCCTCATTACTTAGGAATACTCATTTGGTTTAATCAGTATCTATGAAAAGTACTTTACTTCACTAGATCCATTACTAGAGAAAAATGAGGAACCAGGAGAGAGAAGATGGTGATTAACTAAGAGATCTTATAGCCTTATATTATATTTTTATTCAGTTGAACTTTAAAAATAATATTTCTATCCCAAACTCTGCTTATGATTTCATGCTAAAACCTCTTATTTGGCTTTTAAGGCCCCACAGTATGTGAAGGAGGTGTTAAGGGAGGAAGATGGAAAGTATAAAGAAAGACAGACGAGCCTAACATTGAATATGTGAAAAATGTGAAGTGTGTTAAATATCCTCAGTGGGAAGGGAGGATACATTAATAATTTGACCTGGAAGAGCCCCAGAAGCAAAACTCAGAAGCTATTTAAAAACGTGAAAGTCCTAGCGTGTCAAAATTAAGGAAAATATATAGTCAACTCAAAGTTTTTAAATGATGTTATGTGTTAAAAATACTGGATTGCAGAGATTTTCTTCATTATTTATCACAATAGGAGAGTGGTTTTTTTTTCTTCTTCACTGAAATACAAGATGTTCTTGTGAACCAAATAGCTGGAAGAATCAGGCTCCTACACAGGGCAAAATGCCAAGAGGCTTCAAACATTTTATGAGGGCAGATCGGGTAGGATTGGATCCCATCAGATAACTCGAGATCCTTTATCTAGATTGTGAATAATTCATGATTAATTATTGCTGAGATGTCTAAGTTAATAAATATTGTTCAAGTCTGTGACACTGCTTATAAATTCAAGGAACCACTATCATTTATTGTTGCCATTATTTTTGATCCCATAATTAATTATTCAAAACTACATTATGGTGGTGCTATTTTGGATGAATAATTGGCATAAACAGCTGTGATGTCAAAATGGAAATTTTACATATAGTTTTTTCAGGTAATTGTTTCAGATTCAGTAAAAAGGAGGTTTTGTTCAGTACAAATTAAGAAATTCTCAAACTAGCCATCATGAGAAAACATGAGCTTTTGTAAATATGTTTTATTTAAGGTATCATGAAGCAAGAGTTTTTAAAATTATCTTTTATTTATGCAATATTGCATTGCCATAGTTAGTAAGTAAACACTTCTATCTTGTTTGATTCCCTACAGAATATTCAATATAGACTCCCAAATTCCTTACTCTGTCTGCTCAGTCAAGTTTATTGTAAGTCCTATGCATGTTGTGTAGAGTTCTGATACAATTCACAGTATTAATATGTTTATATATAACATGTGATGGTTTGAATGACCCAAAATTTACTGTGATTTTATGACAGTGACAGGGTTGTGTTTTACTGAGGAACAAATACAAAAATAAAGAAATAAATTTCCAAGAACTATCAAGTTTATTTTAATCTCAGAGTGCTGTTTCTATAAAGATGTATTGATAGAGGTGGAAACAAAACTGAATTTGTCAAACAAACTTGAATTTGTCAATCTGAACTTTAAAGATACTGGACTAGCCATTCAGTTAAATTAGATAATTTTCAAATCTCCACTGTTATTTGATGAATGTGCATATGAGCATGTATGTATATGTGTACGTGTGTGTGTTCGCTAAGAGTATTACTCCAAAAAACTCAAAACCTAAACCCTCTATGAACAGTAGTGTTTTCTAGGTTTGAAACGTATGGAAAATGTTGAGATGCTAATGTGCTTAATATTTAGTTTCTACTTAGTCTCGTGTAGCTTTTCCTCCATATGTGGCAAACGCTAGTCTAGAATATGGCAATATGAGAAAAACATGGACTCTCTCTACTCTAGGAAACAGAGCTGCAGACAGAATAGAAAGATAGAAATGGAACACAGTAGACATATTGGGGCATACAGAAACAAAACCAAACAAAGAACCCACTCATGGTCCTTTCAGTAAAAATTCATCAGAATGCCATCACCAAATGGAAACATTAGATCAAATATATTAACTATACAAACAGTAACAACTCTGTTATTTTAAAACATTTATTTGCATTGGAAAAAGACTACCACATATTGCCACCCAGAGCCTCACCCGTAGCTGGTTTGTATGAGGTAGTTAATGAGATTTGGGACTTTGGAACTGGTGAGATTAACATGAGATTTGGGACCATGAAGAGATACTGTAATGGACTGAGAATATTGAGGACCTTAGGATGGAGTGGATATATTTGCATATGGGACTCCCCTAGGGGGGCTGAGAGAGGAATGCAGTGGCAGAATAATGACCCCCAAAGATGCCCATGCCCCAATCTCAAGAACCTGTGAATATATTACTTTACATGGCAGAGGGGACATTGCAGATATGATTGAGATTATGAACCTTGACATGAGGAGATTGTTCTAGATTGTCCAAGTGAGCCCAGCCGAATCACATGATTCGTAAAAATTGAAGAACCTTTCCAGGCTGAGGTCAGAGGCTGAGGCCGGTGGAGATGTGACTAAGAAGGAATGGTCACAGAGATGTAATGGTGCTGTCTTTGAGAACAGAGAAAGGGGACCATTGGCTAAAACATGTGGGTCAACTCTGGAAACTGGAAAGGTGGGGAAATGGATTCTCTCTTAGAGCCTCCAGAGACACCCTGATGATGGTGTCAAACTTCTAACCTACAAAAGTGCAAGACAGTAAATTTGTGTTGTTGAGCACTAAATGTGTGATAATTTGGATTCTTAAGCATGAAAATTGAGGCTCCTAGAAGCTATGGCTGCATACAGTGAGAAACCACTCTTCTACACAGAATAAGTTGTCTGAGTCTGTGTCTACATTTGCCCCCTTACCCTGAAATTCAAAATAGCCTGTGAAAACTCAAGAATGGAGTCCAAATAAGACTTGGGGGAGACCAAATGGGTGGAGATGACCAAAATCCTGAAGAACCAAAGCTAGTCAATTTCCAGGTTCAGGGGATCATGTTGAATGATCATTTGAGCGAGGCATGGCCTGAGTGGGCTTGAGTCTTGCACCCCTCTTTGTAAAGAATGGGGGTGCCTTTGAGAACTATACATGTAGGAGAGGAACTACATGTAGTTCAATCATTGAATCCATGTGGATCTGTCAATGGAAGCATCCTTACAAAGGGAGAAGATAGTATAATGTAGAGCAAAGAAAACAGAGCCAGAGGCTGTGAACTAAAGAGAACTGGGACACCACATATGGAGACCCAGGCCAAGTGATATCCTCTTAGACAAGGCAGTTTGGGATCTTTAGGCATCTTTGTTTTCTAGGGGCCCTAGATGGCCTGGTCATTCTGAGGGCAGACACCTAAAGGAAGGAAAGCTGGGAACACAGGATAAAAACCAGTCTCCTTGATAAAGGTTGCTCAGCACTTGAGTTGGGCTGGATCATGCCCTGGGTAACAGGGCTTTCTGCACTGCCCACCCCCACATGCACACATGCTGAAGACAGATGGACTGCAGTGTGCCTCAGTCTGTATAGTCAGGAATTTATAAGGTGCAGGGCTCACATTCCTCAGATGACTTAAATTAGCTTTATGAGAACATTCTGTTGTCTAGCTTTGAGGGCCCATAAACGGTAAATAATAAAATTAGCTTACTTCATACAACACCAGGCATTTTACAAAGTACTTTATTTATATCTCATTTAATAACTCACCATAACACGATTTAAGTCTTGTTCTAAGCCCTGCCTTCCTGATGAGGAAATCGAGGCTCTGAGAGGTTTAACAACTTGCCCAAGGTGTAGATGTAGTGAATCTCAGAGGCAGGACTGAAACCCAGGTGTGCTAACCTCAAATGCTAACTGTTTTCTGTTCTGGGCCTGCTCAGACTGTGCTCGTCAAGAATAGTTCCGTTTCAGCAATCTAGTAGTATCGGTCATAGAATGCAAATATCTCCCCATCGGTTCACATTTAACTCTTGGTGATTTATGAACTTCTCATGGGTCTCCAAAAGAGGTTGCATTTTATGATACCTTGCTAATAACTGTAATAATTTTACAGCTCAGTAGCCAGACTTCTTGGATGCAAACCCTGGCTGCACAGCTTCCTGGCTGCACTGGAAGGTGAGCTACAGAATGCAGGCATTTTGGCATGTTGTGATCAGCGCAACAGCCCCAGCACCCAGTTTCATACACTGAAGGTATTCAGTAAATATTTGCAGAATGAAAGACTGCTTAGTTGCCATTGCACGTATTAGGTGAACGTGATAACTGCTACACTGCGGACTTGCTGTCCATTGCATGTATTAAGGGGAATAATCTGTGAACATTCTTAGAACGGTGCCTGACAACTATTAAATGCTCAGTCAGTGTTAGCAGCTGTTATTGTACATGAGGCTGAAACCCTTGATCTGTGATTGGACAGGCTGGTGGTCCCTTAAGGTGCCACTGATGAAGAGGTTTGGCTATTTTATGACTGGAACCTTTCTCCCTTGTCCCTGGCCTTTCTGTCACTTCTCATTCTCTCTTATGACTATTTTGTTTCAGTGGCAGCAATTAAGGCTTACACGGTATTTACAAATTGTGCTATGAGTGCTGAAGAATAGCCTTTCCTGTCTAGCACAAAGGTGTAGAAAATACCTTTCAGTATTGGAGAATCGCGACTTCTGAAGGTCTTTAAAAATGATTTCAGTGTAAACCAAATATTCACCAATCACCAAAACGTTCCCTGTGCTCATGTGTTTCCTCGAGTTGGCTCAGCACATTTTGGGTGCGAGGTCCACAGTCTGGAAAAAGAGGAGACCTGATTGACCTTTACACCAGGGCTTGAAACCCGAGTACAGTCACTCATATGAAGCCCAAGCTTGGAGGTTTCAGGTGTTTGAGAAATACTTCCTCAGGGGAAAAGAACAATTAAGACAAGGTATCATTTTCTAGCACGACTCTGCCAGCCTGGTAGGAAGCTGATAATGTTAATTATCTTCATCCAGGAAGCCAGGATCACCTCTTCAGTCAGGAAAGTTGTGCCTGGGTAAAACAATATGTTTTTCTCTTTCCCATAAAGAAACAAAAGCTCTGTGTCCACATCATTTGACCGGGATGGCCGGTGTGCCCATCCCACAGATCTCTACCTGGGCTGCTTTCTAACTGGACTTAGGATGAAACCTTTTCAACAAATTGTTGACTAGAGAGGGCTCACTCATGTAAATTATGGAGCCATTTTTTGCCCAGATTTTAAATGTCCTGAAAGGAGGAGACGTCATTGGCTCATATTCCTCAGGTAGTCACAGGTCACACACTCAGCTTTGAGAGTATTGCTCTGGGTGAAGCGTTCATGTAGCCCATTGAGCATTCTGGGTAGACAGCTATGTCCCTTCCACATGCCTGTCCATTCAGCTTGTAAGTATCTCAAGATACATAAAACACAAATCCATCTGCTGGAGTGGCTCTCCACCTTCGGTTGTTCATAAATCCAATTTAAGTATGATTTGGGGACAGGAGCACAGGATGGTAACCAAAGCTACAAGCCTTCTGGGGAGGAGAATGGCATGTTAATAATGTATTTATCATCTATGATGCAACTTCTCTATGTATCTGCTTGCCTCAGTTTGGTGCCATATGGCAGCCAACACCGATTTCCTCCCACCTTCCTGAACTGATTTTCTTTTGACCTCAGTTCAATTTGAGACAGATTAATGCTGATGGACTTGAGTAATGAACTAAACCAACTGGTTGAAAAACAAAAAACAAAAAACAGTCAACCTTGTTGTGCATTAAGAAAGTAAGTGAAGATTTTCCAGGAATGGTTTCAGAACCAGGAGACACAATCATCTTTGGAGCAGGGTGAAGGCCACCTACTTAGCAGGAAGAAAATGAGTGGGCAGAAAAGACTGCAAGGGTAATAATGACCTGTCTCTGATGATCCATCTCTTCCTTTCCTAATTAGGCACCCTGGCATTTGGGGCAGTGCCACTTGTGTGTAAGGTGGGAAAGAGAGGTGAGGTGGTCTTACAGAGTTTGCCTCTCATTCCATACCTGCCGCGTTAGGCTAATCCCCAGCCATATTGGACCTGACCCATACCAACACTCCTGAAGGTAGTGTGGGAATCTCTTCAGTTTTGCCACCACCTCCCAGTGGCTAATTAGAATCTTTCCATTTCAGCCGTTGTCTGTTCCTTAGCAATGACTATAATGATGGTCAAAAGGGCTTAACTCAAGTCAGTTTGCAAGCATCAATTTGATAAGCTGTAACTTTCTGGGTGGTACCTTAAACCTTTGCACATTGTAAGATAATACAGGAAGATATTTAAGAAAAAAAACAAAAAAGCTCGCGATTTCTGATGCATGTGAAAGGGGCGAATCCTTGACATAAGTTACCACATGCCATGTGACAACCCGGAAACTGGTCTTGCAGAGATAGTGGATATTGAGATGGTTGCGGAAATTGTGTGCGGAGAACCTGACACCACCCGTAAGATTTTCTTTGTGGGTTTCATCAAGTTCTCAGTGGTCAGACAATTAACCCAGTATCCTGCAGCAACCAGAGGGTGAAGCATGGACACAGCAAGAGGTCCTGCTGTTGTCAACAAAATTGCTTTTAACCAATAAAGCAAAATAGAACTCCTTTCTTGGCAGCTGTGAACTGGACATCATGTTAAGCATTCTTGGAAGAGATGGGCTCCAGGCTTTTAAACAACACCAAGACTGTATATATAGTACACGAATCTGAGATAATGGAATGCTAGTAAAAGAGCGAAGCATTCCTAGTACAGATTTTACTGAACACCAACCTTTTTTTCAAGAGATCAGGCTTCTTTTTTTTTTTTTCTTAATTAAAAACATTCAGCCTAATAAAAGCTATTTTCAAAAGCGTAGATTCTGAGACGAGAACATATATATTTCAGGACCTGAGGAGCAGCAGACAATGAATGAGGAGTACAAAAAAGAATGCTTCAAAAGATCAGTTTCCAGTGACTTGTGAATGCTCACTTATGATCATACTTCAGTGTCTTTTGCCTTTGTGCCCTTCATAGCAGGCCTGGAATGTGCTGTTGAAGGAAGTCAGTGTTTGTTATTTAGAGTACAGCCCGGATCCTGTGAATGTGTGTCATGCAAGCATAGATGTCCTACAGCTGCACACACTCTTTTTTTCCCATCAGCATATTATTTAGCATAATCCCCCCAAAGTTCTCAAAACAGGCACATAATCTTAAATCCTTGCACAGAGTTTGTGAGTCATTGTTTTGATTGTTCTTGTAAAGGTACTTACTTTTTTTCCTGCTGGCAAAATGAAATCTCAGATTCAAATCCTTTTGGGGGGGGGAGGGGTGGGAAAGTAGAAAGTAAAAAGAAACAAGGCTTTTTTCACTGATTCACTCCTTTTTATAGTATAATAATAACCTGAATCCTTTGCCTGCCATTGAAATTTAGGAACATGAGAATGCATGCAGGGAAAATAATATCCCAAATGTTCTTAGGCAGATTCCTCTCATTTGCGACGATATTTATAATTTCTTTTCTTACAATATCCAAACCAGACTCAGAGTCAAAATTCCAGATTATCAGGCATTTCTCCCAGCTCTAAATTCAGCACACTTTCTACTATATTGCATTGCCATGTGTCCATTACTATGTCATGGTCCCTTGTAGGTTTCTAAAACTGTCTCATGCAGGGAAACAGAAGAGAGGACTCCAGTGTGGAGATTGTGGGAATGGGTGTAGAGTTCAGATAGGCAGGTATAATTCTCTAATAAAAAGAACCAGGATTCCTTGGAGAAGTGGTTGGTGCTAGGGCTAGGACAGGCAAATGAAAGATAAGCATGGGCTATCTGGTGTTATCAGAAAGTAAGGAAGTGCTGAAAAATAGGAGACACAGAGACAGGTCTACCAACCTGAAAGGGCTCCAAGTGGCGAGAGTTGGAACCATTTGAACGAAATAAATATGAACATAAATCCAAGAATAGGTGACTAAAGAAATAAAAGGGGAAGAAATGACAAGTCTTCCTTATAAAACAATTCCAATTAATAAATGAAGAATGAACAAAGGAAACAGAATGTAAGAACACCGTGGTAATAATTGCTGCAGGCAACCATTGATGGATTTAGTGGGTAAAAGTTGAAGCAGAAACAACTTTTTGCAGATTATTCACCCCTAAAATAAACATTTATTTAGTTTTGAGAGAGAGAGAGAGTACAAGCAAGGGAGAGGGGCAGAGGGAGAAAGAGAAAGAATCTTAAGCAGACTTCACTCAGTGGAGAGCTCCACACGGGGCTTGATCCCATGACTCTGGGATCATGACCTGAGCCAAAATCAAGACTCAGATGCTCAACCAGCTGAGTCACCCAGCTGTCCCTAAAATAAACATTTATTAATTAAAAAGGGAACAATGATAACTCTACAGTGCAGAAACCTGGCAGAGATCACCTTAACCAAGTCCTAAAGGTTAGCATCACTAGGCATAAGGTATAATGACATGGTCAGAAGCTGCACTAGGTAGGGCACATCATCTCAGTGGCATTCTTTCCATTAACCTCAATAACCTCATATCTAATCATGGATTAACCTCAGACAAACCGAAATTGAAGGACATTCTACAAAATAGCTGATGATTACTCTTTAAAGGTGTCAAGGTGGAGAAAGACAAAGACTGAGAAACTGTCACAGATTGGAAGAGACAAAGGACACGTGACAACCAAATGTGGCATGGGATCCTCAACTGTATCCTGGAAAGGAGGAAAAGGGGACATTATTGAAAAAACTGGTGAAATCCAAATAAAATCTGTAGTTTACTTAACGGTATTGTACCAATGTTAATTTCTTACATTGCACTATGGTTATGTAAGACACTGACATTACATGAATGTGGGTGGAGGCAATAGGGAACTCTCTGTACTATTTTTACAACTCTTGTAAGTCTAAAATTATCTCAACATAAAAAGTCCTGCGTACTTGATATTTAGTTATCTCTCTATACTTTTCAACACTAGAAAATAAATGTAAGGCATTTGGGACAGTGGCAAGATTGCTTTTTATCATAAAACTTGTCATTTGTTCATTCAGCAGCTACCCAGCAGCCACCACGTCGATTCACTGTGTTCGTCTTAGGGATTTAGCAGATGACAAGACAGGTAGATCCTGATAAAGCAACAAGTGCCAGGATAAGGGAAGTATATGGCTCTGTGGGGAAACACAGAAGCTGCACCTAACTCAGGCTTGGGGCATCAGAGATCACTGAGCTAACGATGGATACAAATTAGCCAAGTCTTCCTCTGGGGAGAGAGGAGGTAACAAAGCAATAACAAAGCAAGAGTGGAGGCAAGAAAAAACATGGAACTTTTGAAAAAACAACAAGCATAGTTAACTTGAATGGACAGATCATGGAGTTCAAGGGGAGCTAGAAAGGTTAAGCAGAAACCAGATTATGTTAAGAAGTCTGTAACTAAAATATGAGGGGCAGCTAATAAACAGCTTTAAATTGAGGAGTGATTTCATTGTATTTATTTATTTATTTTTTTTAATTTTTTTTTCAACGTTTATTTATTTTTGGGACAGAGAGAGACAGAGCATGAACGGGGGAGGGGCAGAGAGAGAGGGAGACACAGAATCTGAAACAGGCTCCAGGCTCTGAGCCATCAGCCCAGAGCCCGACGCGGGGCTCGAACTCACGGAGTGCAAGATCGTGACCTGGCTGAAGTCGGCCGCTTAACCGACTGCGCCACCCAGGCGCCCCTCATTGTATTTACATTTGAGAAAAAATCACTCTGTCTTCCCTGTGAAGAATAGATTATAAAGAGGGATGGGGCAGAGGCAGAGATGCAGGGAGACCAATGAGGAAGCTGTTCTAGCAGTCCCAGCAAGGGGTGATAATAACCTTGACACATGGCAAGCTTTATAGAGAAAATGGACAGATTTGAGAGATTTCAGGAAGGTCTCATGAACAGAAGTTAAATGCTTCTTTGTGTGATGGTGGTGAGGGAGAGGGAGCATTTTCTGTTGAGAATGTTCAGTTCTGCGTCTAGAATCTGTCAGTCGTTTCTTAGTTTATGCATAGATCCACACTATCATGTGTGACAGTGGTGGCCTGTGACTCAAATATAGCCGTCTGGAGATCTATGATAATGCTTGTGTGGCTGTGACACACACACTATGAGAGCACCTCTAATGAGTCATGTCCCCTTCCCTTGAGTTTGGGCAGAAAAACTATCTTTTTTCTGACCAATAGAAAATGACAAGAATAGGGGCACCTGGGCAGCTTAGTCAGTTAAACATCTAACTCTTGATTTTGGCTCAGGTCATGATCTCATGGTTTATGGGATTGAGCCCTATGTTGGGCTCTGCACTGAGAATGGAGCCTGCTTGGGATTCTGTCTTTTTCTCCCTCTAACACTCATGCTCTCTCTCTCTTTCAAAAAAAAAAACAAAAAACAAAAAACAAAAAATGGCAAGAGTGATGGAATGTCATTTTTGTGATAAGTTACATTATGTACAACCCCATCTCAGCTGACCGAAGCAAGAGATCCCTTTGCTGATTCTGAAAAAGTAAAGCACCATGTTGTGAGAGGGCTGCATGGCAAAGAATTATGGGTAACCTCTAGGAGCTAACAGTGCCCCTGGCTGACAGCCCGCAAGAAAACCCAAAACAAAACAAAAACTAAAAACCAGAAAACAAAAACAAAAACAAAACAAAACATTAGTCCTACAACTTCCATGAACTGAATTCTCCCAGCAACCTGAAAAGGTTTGGAAGTGGATCTTTCCCAAGTCAAGCCTTTGATGATACCACAGTCCCAACTGACACTGAAATCTGGTGAGACTCCTGACCAGAGTCAGGACCCTTAAACCAAGGGTCTTTCTTCTTGTTTTTAATCTATCCTTATGTTTCCAGGTACTTAAGCCAGACGTTCCAAATATCAAAAACTCTCTTTGGTTCTAGTATTATAACTGGGTTAATTTGCAGACTAAAAAATATCTTACCACGTTTGGATCTCTCTAGAACGTTGATGTGTATATGACGCATTACCAATGATATTTGCTTTCAGGGGTCTGAGCATCCCAAAGGTCTAATCTCTGTTTAAACCCTAAAGACCCACTGTAGACCCACACTGGCTTCCCATGTTCTCCTGTGTCACTTACCACAGGCACTATGGACCTAAGGGACATCTGGCTTTTATTTAAGCTATCATCATCTGCTTTAACTCTTAAAGTTCTTTGAACCACCCTAATCTCGTCCCTAACCTGGACCCTATATAGCCTACCCTCAATTTCCCCTTATCTTAACTATTGCTAAGAAAAGTAACATTTTAAGTTAATGCTAAGAAATGGATAGGTTTTTATGAAAATAATATATTTGGGGATATACAGAGTCTAAGAAATCATATAAATTTCTGAATGTCAGGCTCTCTGGTTTATATCCTTACTGAAATTGGTGATAACTAGAAAGTTATGGCTTTCTGACTTTTCCATGAACTTTTGAGGATGGGATTCACCAAGCTATCCACTTCTTAGCCCTCACTGTTGGTGAAGGTCATGCAAATTCTTCTCCCTAATATTTTAGCTATAGAACCATTTGTTCAACCAGTATTTACCACTACTCTATGCTAGCCACTGCCCAAGCTCTGGGAATATAATAATGAAAAAAGTAGTTCAAAACAATGGAATTTGAAGGGGAACCTGCCTGTCTCAGTTGGATGAGCATCTGACTCTTGATTTTGGCTCAGGTCATGATCTCATGGTTTGTGAGTTCGAGCCCCTACTTAGGCTCTGCGCTGACAGCATGGAGCTTGCTTGGGATTCTGTCTCTCTGTCCCTCCC
Source organism: Puma concolor (assembly GCF_028749965.1). Classification (NCBI taxonomy): domain Eukaryota; kingdom Metazoa; phylum Chordata; class Mammalia; order Carnivora; family Felidae; genus Puma; species Puma concolor. The sequence goes on from NC_141673.1 coordinate 94,317,904, forward strand.
TCATGCTCGCTCTCTCTCAAAATAAGTAAACGTAAAAAAATGAAATTGAATTTGCATTCTAAAGGGAAAAGATACTATAAGAAAACAAATAAATATTTACAATGCAAATTGTGTCAAATAATGATAGCTGAAATGGAAAACAATAAAGCAGGGAATAGAAACAGTGTTGAGGGTTGCAATTTTAAAGACTGGTCAGAGAAAATTTCAATGAGATGTCAGTTAAGCAAAGGTCTGAAGAAAGTAAGGGAGTGAGTCTTGTGGTTGGTTATCTGAATAAAAAATATTCTAGGCAAAGGAAACAGCAAGTGCAAAGGCTGTGTGTATGCAAGGACACCAAGGAGGGAGGCCAATTTAGTTGGGGAGGACTGGAGTGGAGGAAGGGAAGGAGCAGAGAGATTCTTGAAGGTAGTGAAACCATATAGGTAGGTGTAAAGACTTTGACTCTTACTGGAATGAGATGGAAAGCCACTGGAATATTTTAAGCAGAGCAGTGATATGATATGGTTTACATTTTACTAATACTACTCTAATTTCTATGCTAAGAATATGATAGAGTGTGTATTTAGGGCAGAGAGATTGAAAACAAGGGTGGGACTTACAGTTAGTTGACTATTTAAATAATCGGGGTAGGACAGTGCAAATAGAGAGCATTTCCATCATTGCAGAAAGTTCTGTTTGACCTATTGGGAAGAGGGAGAATATGGGAAAACTTGGCTTCTTTTGCTGACTGCTGTCATATGACCAAGGGATCTCTCTCCCTTTACCCTGAGAGGACATGGCGGGCTCAGGTATTCCTCTTAACTCCTGTCAATGGAGAGCAAAACCCTGTGGAAGGGATAATAGGTTCCTCCTTCTCTCAAGTAGAACATTTATTTTTCTCTAAGAATGATCATTTCAGCTGGAAAAGCTCTGTTAAGGGAGACAAAATAAAATGTTACTAATTGAGTACACATCACATGCTAAGTACAATTTTAATATGATATTGGTATAAGCACACATTATGTGCACCCATAATGTACCAAATACAACAATCTCATTTTATCTTCACACTAAGTATGCAAAATGTATCTCCATTACTTGTTAAAGCCAAATTTTGGAGAAGATAAATTAGTGTAGGAATTAGTGTTGGAGCAAGAACTGATCCCAAAGACCATTTGCTTTTCACTGATATACTTTATACTGCCTCCTTTCTGGGCATTTCTTCATGCATGATGATCAAAGAAGAATGTCAGTAGATTAGACATCTTTGTACATGTGTTTGTGTAACTTCCTTATTATATCTGTAGAAACATTGTGACCTTCTGCAAGTGACAGTGCTTACCCAAGCTTGATCTTTGAGCAGAGTATGCGTTTTTTGTCCTTTGTTAAAAGCTTATTCTATTAAAGAATGAAAGATAAACATCTCTTCACCAAGGAGACATTAAAGTTGGCCATGTGAGAAAAAGAAAATACAGGTGGAAGTACATGAACTTTGGATTGGGTGGGGGTGGGGGACAGGAGTCATGGTCTTGACTTTGCCACTCATTAGCCTTGTGACCTTGGGTAAGCAAGTAATCCATCTCTCTGCATATCTATTTCTCATCCTTAAGACTCCTGTCTGTATAACAGCCCAGTCTAGCTCTGGAGCTTTATAACTCAGCTTGGCATTCTCTATTCTTATTTACTCTGGTGGGAAGAAATTTTCTAGGTCCTTGTGTCTTTAGTGTCTATTTACTTCCTGATAATGCAAAGGAAAGCAGTATGTAACCTTAGAAAATTGTAATAAAGGCTTACTGCAATGTAATTCTTTTAACGAGGACAACTAAAAAGAAAAGGTCTCAGAGTACTTAGTTTTGCTATTAAAAATAGTCGAATGATGAAGAAAAGGTAGTAAATATATATAGCCTTAATTCACATTTATACTGGGCACTGTCAGACTTAAGAGCTAACAGTAGTGTGACTGGTCACTGAAGTATGAGCAAACTACTGATAGCACTAAGACCCCAGACCTATGGAACTTTCTGGCTGCCAGCCAACTCATGTTTAAATTTTATATCAATATATTAATATTTAGCATCTGGTTGTGCTGAATATTACATTTACTCTTGGCATACTGTAAGCCTTATTTTTATAACATCTATACTTTTGCCCTTCCCGCCTTTTCAAAAATTATCTTGATCCTAACCCCCAGTTTAGCCTGGGGTTGTGGAAAAGTTTTGTCCATGGTTAAGAGAATTGAATCACGAGAGATAAACTAGACGGTCTAATTATCTCTGTAGGAATCTTAATTGAAACCAAACTATCCCTTGTGTTAATTTTTTTTTTTTAATGGGAAGAAAAAGGAGACAGCAAAGCAAGCACCCAAGTCCTCCTCCATTTTCTGCTTAATAGTGAAGTTAACAAGAGGCTTTTCCTGGGTATTATTCATTCACTGGGATCATTTTGGCTGTCCCCAGGGCCATTGACTCTTCCCAGCTGCTCCATTAATCTCCGGGAAATCCCCAGTGCTGCAACTGTCACTGTATAATTAAATGCTTTGTTATTTTCTGCATGGTCCTGTACTTTGGCAGCTTATTTTCATTAATACCAGGGCCTGTTCTTTGTCACTAATCTCATATGGCTGTGAAGAAGTAGGCTCCAGATCTTTCCTTTTTTTTTTTTTTTTTTTTTTTTTTTAATATTTCTTCTTTTTCTGAATCAAGCACCTTCCTCCTCTTTCTCCTCTTTCTCCTTCTCCTCTCTGGTTGGTTTATCTCTCCGACAAAACCAGATTCTCTCATGTATCATATTGATATCAACTATTTTTTAAATTTTCCTTCTAGTTTCTTCTTAGAAGAAAATTTCAAATTTTAGAATTAAATGTTCATGTTTTTCCCCACAAAGATTAATCTTTGGCTTGAGCACATGGTCCAGCACATGTCCAGACAATATGGGTTGCTATAAAAACTGAACAGGTAAAAAATAAAGAATTACACTTCTTGATTTTGTCATCCTGCTAAATAATTTCTTCATCGTGGTCGCAAGGGCCACACCTTGACAGTACAGGAAGGTATTTAAAAATCATTATCTTTGGGGGTCCCTGGGGGGCTCAGTCAGTTAAGCGTCTGACTTTGGCTCAGGTTATGATCTCATAGTTCGTGGGTTTGAGCCCTGTATCAGGGTCTATGCTGACAGCTCAGAGCCTGGAGCCTGCTTCAGATTCTTTGTCTCCCTCTCTTTCTGCCCCTCCCTGACTTGCGTTCTCCCTCTCTCTCTCAAAATAAATAAATACAGTTAAAAAATTAAAATCATTGTTTTTCTCCAGAGATTCCAATGTCAGAATTTTCCCTTGGTGTCCTATTATTGCTTAAAATGGATGTCATTGCTTTTGCACAGATAGAGAGGTTCTTGAGAGTAAATGAGTTGTCTTGCCCTAGTGGAAGGTAGTGGTATCCAAGGAGGTCTAGGAGACTCAGGAGTTCTAAGAGCAGAGGTCACAGAATTGAATTGTAAGCTCTGTAAGGACCTCCTTTACCCACACTTGCACCTTCTGTCCATTGATATTCAGCTTTTGGGTACACATTAGAATTATGTGGGGGAGCTTATAGAAATCTTGATGTGTTGGTCACACCCAAGACCAATGCGAGAGGGAATAGTTTTCAGGAGAGAGAGAATTAATTTAATAATTCCAAAGAAGACATAGACAATGAGAAGTGGCTAAGAGTTCCCATTGGAGGCCATTCTTACCGTTATAAGTTTGACACCTGCTTAGCTGTCTCACTTTCTCTTTAAAGGGGCAGATCGTGCTTAGACTTTGGAGTCTGACCAAATAAGAATGTGCACTGCTGGTTACAGACCTGGAACAACACTCTTGACCTCTCTTGACTTCAGTTCTCTCATTTATAAAGGAGAATAATTATACATAGTGCGTATGTGTGCCATGAAGTTAAAATACTTTATGGGGGCACCTGGGTGGCTCAGCCGGTTCGGCATCTGACTTCAGCTCAGGTCATGATCTCACAGTTCGTGAGTTCAGGCCCCACATCAGGCTCTGTGCTGACAGCTCAGAGGCTGGAGCCTGCTTCTGATTCTGTGTCTCCCTCTCTCTGCCCCTCCCCTGCTCACACTCTGTGTCTCTCTCAAAAATAAATAAACATTAAAAAATTAAAAAGAAGAAAAAGGAAATACTTAATGGGGTGCCTGGGTGGTGCAGTCGGTTAAGCATCTGACTCTGTCTCAGCTCAGGTCATGATCTCCCAGTTAGTGAGTTTGAGCCCCACATTGGGTTCTGCACTCATGGCGTGGAGCCCGCTAGGGATTCTGTCTCTTCTTCTCTCTGCCCCTCCCCTGCTTGTGCTTCCTTTCTCTCTCAAAATAAATAAATAAACTTAAACAATTAAAAAAAAAAAGAAAATATTTATAGGACGTGCAGACAACTTGGGGCACTTGCTAAGAATCTAATAAATCATCAAGGTGTTTAGTGTGATGACCCTTTTCCACACCTCACTTCTGTTTCCATGCTTCTTCTAGTCCCACAAACTTACTGCATATGGTTCAGGATTCACAGTTCTCTTTCAGACCTCCATAGTTTTATACAAGTTTCTCATTTTAACTACAAGAAGTTATCCTCTTGGTTTACTCAGCAAAGGAATATTTATCCTTCAAGGATTAGCTCGGTTTCTACCTGCGAAACATTCTTCACCTTACATATCAGACTTAAGAACTCCGTTAGGGACTGTCCTCCTGCACTTTGTAACTACCCTGACAAGGGTAGAGTGTGTTAATGGCTTGAAGCCCCATCTGTCTTCCCATGAAATTCTTAAGTTTCTAAGGGCAAGAACAAAACCTTTTATCTTTTGTATCCCAGTGTATGGAACAGTACATGGAATAGAGTAGGTGTTTATAAATATTGTTGGAATGAATAAACAAATGAGTTCCTTTAATGTCTTTTTCACACACACAAAAAGGTTGGAGTTGCCCAGAACATTGTTAGGAGTCAGAAAGAGAGGAAGACACTGAGAACCTCCTGTAAAGAAGGAGATTATGTGGTAAGCAGAGAAAAGCATGGAAGAGGAAAAGAGGATCTTCAAATACCATTATCCTCTCGAGGAAAAGTGTTTTGGTTATGTAGTGAGGGTTCAAAATTTAATTCGTTAAACAGAATTGAATTGCAAACTTCCTGAGGAGCCTCCCTTGTTCCACTGGCTTTCAACCTGTGAGTGCGTATCGGAATTATCTGGGAGCTCTTAAAAAAATCTTAGTTATCCTATACCCAGACATTAGCATTTTTTTAAAAAGTTTCCCTAGTGATTTCATTGAGAAGCCAAGTTTGAGAGCCATTGCCCAGGACGTAACTTAGGTCAGCTCCTTGCTCATCATGGAGGCTCAAAATCTGTTCTCTAATTGCATAACTGACCTTTCACTCATTACCCAGCTCCCTCATCATAGCTGAGAATGAGAGCAAATTTCAGTGTTTTCCAAATACTGAATTCATCAGCCCTACAAGTTTTCAAAACAGACAAGAACAACTAATTTGTAGCTTCAGGGAGTGAATCTCTGATACTACCATATTTTTTTTGTATGTAGGCTCATCTTTGCTGTCAAACTAATATATTACATTCTTAGAGTGGTAAGACAGCTCTAAAACTATTGTGGCAAGAAAACAGGGTTTCAGGGAGGGAAAGAGAGTGCCTGCACCTCTGTCAGTTGACCAATCAGGTGTCCTTTAACCCTTACCAAAGCAAATAGAAAATTCTCCCTGTAGACAGCGGCTGTTCAGCACATAACAGCTGCTAGGCATTCCCCAGAACTGTTGCTCTGAACTTAATTGCTGGCGTGAGTGTAGAATTGCCCAACATTGTATGGTAAAGGGGAGGATCCATGATGATCAAGATTTCTTTCACACCTAGAAACAAACAGAAATGTTTATTGCACATCTGAAGGTGAAAAAGAAGAGAGGAGGAGGCGGACCATTTTAAACTGACTTTCCTTCCCATCTTGGAAGTCAAGGAGTATTGACTTCTAAGCAAACTTCAGAGCCTATGGATTCATGTTGAAACACGCAATGCCAGTATGTTGCTGGTTGCTTCTGGAACACTCTTTATGGCATGCCACAGAGAGAAACTTTTAAAAGCTCATCTTTCATCAACGTTTCTTGAGGGTGTGTAAAGGATGTTCCTTATAGATTGGCACAGATGAATATCATTAAGCAGATTGCCTCCACCTTGTACAGAATTCATTGCCATAGAAAAGGCAGCTTTGTTCTTTCATCTGCACAGCTGTTTAATGTAATAGTTTGTCCCTTGTGTGCATAAAACCCATATATCGCAGAGATAGATGGATTTGTATTAGTTTTCTATTGCTGCATGACAAATGGCCACAAATTTAGTGACTTAACACAACACTCATTTATTATCTCACAGTTTTCATGGGCCAGGAGGCCAGACTTATCGGAGGTGGGTTCTCTGCTAAGGGTCCCAATTATGGTGTGACCTAGGTGCCTTCTCATTGAGGGGCTTGACCAGGGGAATATCTATGTCCAAGCTCATTTAACATTTGGACAGAATTAGTCTGCTTGCTGATTGTCAGCCAGTGACCCCCCTCAGCTCTAGAAGTGCCCACCATTCCTTGTCACATGACCTCCTCACAACATGGCAGCTTACTTCTTCAAAACTAGCAAGTAAATCTCTCTCATTCTAGTCTGTGTAACGCCACACAGTTATGGGAGTGACATGCCATCACTTCTGCTATATTCTATTGGTTATAAATAAGTCACAGCTTCCATGCTCAAGAAGAGGTGTGAGGGCAGGGGTTTGCACAAAGTAGTGACTTCTTCCCGTGACCCTGGTATGTATATTCATCACAATATTCTAAACCGGCACTTTACTGAAGTGGTTAACTTACTAGAATGAACTCGGTAAAAATGGCATCACACAGAGTAAAAGAAAGAACACTGGGATCAATGTGCTCGGCAACTGCATGGCTCCATGGCCTTAGACTAGTTGCTTAAATTTTGAGACGGAGTTTTACTTCCAGTAAAATGGGAACATCTAACTTCTCCTATATGAGTTGTAAATGTAAAGTTACACATGTGCTTGAAAGTTGTTCAATAAATCTTAGTTTCCATTAAGAACAGTGGTCAGAGATTATTTTAGGATGTCTGTGTCCTTTAAACCCAGGATCAAGTCACTGACATTAAATGTCTCTTCATTTAACGCAACTTCTGGAATTTTAGCAAGGAATGTGGAAACAGTACTTTAGAACTTATTTTCTCTAGCAGGTATGAACTACTATAGCAGGGCCAGGCTCTAATTGAATCCTCCAGGACCAGATTATATAGAGGGAAAAATAATCAGATGAATAGAAGTGTCTTAATAACCTTAGGCTTTTCCCCTCCCTATGAAAAAGATGAAAGAGGCACATTTTCTCAACCTAGAGTGACAATGAAGGTTCTAGAATATCAAGCTTTAGGTCACAGAATTTCATCCCAGCCCATACTCTCCCTTTTTAGGGAATGTATTTGAGGTTTGGATTGTTAAAGGACACAATTTTAGGAATATAGACCCTATGTCAGGAGCAAAGAAGCTAAGTATGTTTTTTTCAAGTTTGTATTTAAGTTGTAGTTACTTAACATATATGGTAAAATTAGTTTCAGGTGTAGAATTTGGTGATTCATCCCTTACGTATGACATCCAGTGCTCATCACAACAGGTGCCCTCCTTGGTACCCATCCCCCATTGTGTTCTATATTCTAGTTGTTGAAACACTTCAGAATTTAGGTTCAATTTGTGTGTATTCTGGCAATTATGGAAACCCACATGAGACCTAAATGTTTTCAGGGGAATGAGTATTACATGAACATAGGGGTCAGAAAAAAATTGTGGGCACACGCTTACTTCCCCGAGACCTTGTCTGCTAAGAATGAGATGGATGTCAGGGGAATCGCATGGAGGCTACTTGTGCTTAGTTTGTGTTTGACAAGTGACTGTAGCTGCGTTTCTGTCACTTTCCATCAGCATGTTGTGTAAGGTTAAGGGAAAATAAAATTACACATAAAACAGAATGTCCTTCCTTACACCTACCTCCACTCTTTCTTGTGATATTTTAAATCATGTCATCTAAGACTTGCTAAGCACTTCACTTCATATTCTGAAAGAACTCCTGAAGGCTGGCCCTCTTAAGAAGGAAGAATTACCGGAAAATCACATAGTCGCCCCCAAACTGACTTGGTGATATGCATTTTAAATAATTCTTTTCAGACTGCTTTTATGACACACAGTCTGTCATTATGATTTGCTGTCATGGGATGCCATTAAATTCATCAGTTCAAACACACTGTGTTCCCAGGTTTACAGCTTGTCATAATGATCTGGGTCTCTGTGAATTCCTGATAAATTAGGTCTGAATGGTCATGTAATACGCATGGGGAAGAAGGTTTGCTGGATTGAAAGATTTCAGACCCTCTGGTTTATTAAATCTTCACTAAAATATATATATATATATATATATATATATATATATATATAGTTTATATTCCTTTTTTTTTTTTTTTTTTTTTTTTTAAGAAGAAAGCCACAGAGCCGCCTGGGTGGCTTAGTCAGTTAAAGTGTCCAACTTTGGCTCAGGTCATGATCTCACAGCTCGTGAGTTCGAGCTCCGCATCGGGCTCTGTGCTGAAAGCTCAGAACCTGGAGCCTGCTTCAGATTCTGTGTCCCCCTCTCTGTCTGCCCCCCCCCCCCGCCCCATGCTCTGTCTCTGTCTCTCTCTCTCAAGAATAAATCAACATTAAAAAAAATTTTTTTAAGAAGAAAGCCACAAGTTTAAGAAAAGCAAATGGCATTAATTTGAGAATAAAAATAAGATCTTCTTTCTGCAAAACTGCCCTTACAAACAAAGGAACATCTTTTCCGTTTGTTTGGACTAGGCCCATTTGAATTAACTACATGTCGCTACTACACTCATGTATCATTCACATTATAAAAAATAGAAAATGTAGAAATTTTTAAAAGAGAGGTTAAAATGAATAGAAACAGAAGTCTGAATATTTGCTTCTTGCATCCCTTTAGAGACTACGGGTGTGGATGAAAAATGGACTAAGATGTGTTACGTGCTTCACCCATATTTTTCCTTCTCCAATTTGTACTCACCACCATGTTCTGACTCCCGAGTGTCATTGGGTTTGACATGTGTGTCTGCTGGTTGCAGAAGCTGGAGAATGATAGCAGGGTATGGTGGGTTTCCATAAATTCACATCACACATTTTACTTTTGGAAAAGTTACTTGGCTTCCTACAAAAATTTGATAGGAAAACAGAGATATTAAGTGTTAGCTTACAGGCTCCTCGTTACACTATTTCGAGAAGCTGAAGAAATACACAGTTCTGATAAAACTGGGCATTATTCCCAGCTGGGTCCGTGGCAGGCTCACCCTGAAATGTGTGAGTTTAGGGTTAATCAGGATGAGCCTTTGCTTTCCACACTATTCAAGGGCTTATGTAAGAGCTATGCTTTTTATGGATTTAAGATAAAATATAATAAAATGATTTTTTCTAAAATAATATAGGAAGGCCGTGGGGCGCCTGGGTGTCTCAGTCAGTTAAGCATCCAACTTCGGCTCAGATCATGATCTCATGTTCAGTTTGAGCCCTGTGTCAGGCTCTGTGTTGACAGTTCAGAGCCTGGAGCCTGCTTCCGATTCTACGTCTCCCTCTCTCTCTGCCCCTCCCCGCCCTTCACTTTCTTTCTCTCTCTCTCTCTCTCAAAAATAAACATTAAAATTTTTTTTCAAATAATACAGGAAGCCTAGTTATTTAAAGAAAAGAAAATATCCTAATAGCTTTCTAATTTTTTGACATCTCAGAATGACAGTTTGTGAAATAAATATGCTGTAAGCATAAAACTTTATGTAGCATCAGGGAAAATACTCTCCCTGGGTTAGAAATTGTGTATCTGAACTAGAAGTTCAGAATACCGTATTTTATGCCTTCATTGGTTTTCTATCACCAAAAATTGAAATAGATGCCTATATTTTTTGGCTGCCAAAAAGAAAGACTTTTATTTATTAGTATATATTTCAGGAAGCTGACACAAATTTTTGAGTTGCAAAAATGTTGTAGAATGAGTGGACTGTTACAACTTAAATTTGCAAACAAAATTATTTTCATTCAGCATTTACTTTTTTAAACTTCTCCACTGATGAGTTGATGAGTTGATGAGTCAATTTTAATACTCTAGCACTTACTTGATCACAGATATACTCCTTCCTATCTCACAGTTTGTTAAAATTTAAATGATATCTTGACTGGAAAGACATTTTTGAAACCATTAAAGATGATATGATAATGAGTTATTATTATATTATGTATTATTACATAATATTATATTATTACATTTCAAGTTTTATCATTACATTTATCAAAATTTAGGTCTGCCATCCCATGTCTTCCATCACTTTTTCATAATGGTTGGATAAGAATCTATTCTGAGTCATCAGGAAGTGAAAGATCATTGCTGTTAAGTCAGAATATAGAGATGAACAGTTTATATCACTTGATGTTGGGGTCATTCTGGAATCAACATGTATGAAGAAAGCACGTGTTTTGCAATTTAGTGATTGGCTCATCTTTCTTAGAATTTACCTATGTTTAATGCCTTTGGATGAAAAGCAGTATGACATGTATTTTATGTGGTCTTATATCTTTGAGTCAATATTTGATTATTTTTTACCTCTGAAACTCTTATTAGCCATTATGGTCCCATTATGTTGAAGACTGGGGAGGAATTACTTGGTGTAGATGGATAGTTCATTTAGTAAGAAGCCAGGAAACCCTCTTCAAGTATACTCTGAGATAAAATTGTCTCACCAACTGTAATTTAATTTTGAGAGTATAAAAGAGGAAATGACTATATTTCAAGATGATTCCCGCCCATCATCATAATGACCTTCTTCCAGAATTTACTCGGGATAACAAAACCATTCAGCCACACCTTTGCAATGACCTCTCGGGGCATTTTCCACCTGGCTGTGGACACCTGGCTGTATTTGTCACCTCACTTCTTACCTTCTTCTCTCTGTTCTCCACCCTCTCCTCATTGATATAAACTTATGAGGTTTACCCTGCCAGATTCTAGTCATTTCCTTTTTTCCCGTAGGGGATGGAGAGTATGTTCACCCAGACATAATAACAGAATCTAACATTTACTGAGCTCTTCTGATGTTTCAGGAATCGTTCTGAACGTTTTACATATATTAATTAATTTCTTTTTGTATTAGTTGATTTCTTAACAACCCTATGAAATAGCTCCCATTATCTCTGCTTACAGATGAGGAAATTGAGGGGAAGACTTTGAGTGGCACAACCAGGGTTTGAAACTTAGTAGCCCTGGCTGCCAGCACCCTATACTGTGCCCTGACAACAGCTGATTGCTCACTCGTTTAAGTCTGCAAAGCCCAGCTATTAGCAGCCTTGACAAATGGGGTGTCTGGGAACACAAACAAGGAAACAAACCCCATTCAGCTTTTGAATTGGATGTGGAATTTCATAAAAGTGCTCTAGCTTAATATTTCACATACTGTTTGGATTATTAACATTTTTCAGGATGAAGACGACTAGCTTGCTGGCTGTTGGGACTCACTCAGGGCCTCCACTGGGAGGGTGGAGGGCTTTATCTGGACTGCTATGTATGTGCTGGTTCTGAATGAAGCCAGTCTCAGATGCAGAAGCTGAACCCAAACCAGATTTTTAAAGCTGTTGGTGTCTATGTTCAGTTTCTTCCTGGCTAAGGGATGTTTTCCAAGGAAACAAAAAATAAGTGGAAAAAAACAAATTATCTGGATGCCATAGAGTTGTCATTGTTAATCATTTGTATATATGAGAAGAACTGAGACTGGAACATGTAAAGTATCTTTACAACTCATGGTCTGCCTAACAACTAGAAGCAACCTGACTGTGTGGTCTTATTCCCCAGTTCGAATTAAGAATACTAGAAAATTCTGCCCTCCACTCACAAAGTTGGAGGCCCTCCTTCCACCCCTTACCGCTTTAGAAGGGGAAGATATATCCCCATGGAGTCAGGAGCGAGGCATCTATCCTGTAAGTGAAGCTGAGAGATCCACCTCAGAGATTTCTTTATCAGTAGTGCCAGGGACGGATAGGGGTTTAGAATCATCTAGTTTCCAGCAGATACGAGGGCTCCACGTCATCTCTATTGACTTCAGCCAGTGTAACTCCAGTCTGCAAGCTTGTGGCTCTAGTTAGAGGGTGCTCTGGATGACTTATTGGCTTTGCCTCAAGGGCGTGGGGTTTTACATTTGAATGTTCTTGGCCACAGTTTTCAGAGCTTCTGCTTACAGGAAGCTTGGCTGTCAGGGCTGTGCAGAGAGAGGCAGGGATCCTCCTATATGCCAGAGTCATACCCAGTAGCTCAGGCCTTTCCCCCCAAGGCTCCAGGACAAGAAAGAGGGGTTTGAAGAAGGCTTCTGGGGGATGAATGGTCGAAGGCAGGGATCCCCAGGACCCCCATATGTATTTTATGGGTTCATTTCACACTAGATATAGGGCTGCATCTTTATTTTTGACTTTCCAATTCAAAACTGTATTAACTTCCTATGTCAGCCCTTTGCGGTAAAATTTCAAGGTCTCAATTGCTTCTGTGATAATATTCCTCTCTGTTTGAAAAGACAGTGTTACATTATAATGTTCCTTGACTTTCCAGTTAGAAAAAGTTAAAATTCCTAGGTGAAGAATACTGTTAACCTATCATTCTTTCATTTTCTTCCACTGGAAGCCTCCTAAAATAGGATCAAATGCATGAATTTCATGTCTCTTCCTCCTCCTTCTCAAAACTACTAAACTCAACCACCTGCTTTTCATTACAGCTTTGGCCTGGCCACTGGCCCTGATGATCTGTGTCCAAGCTTGGGAAGTACTGTTCCATGTGCTTCATGCAAAGTCCAGACACCATCTTTTGAAGCTCCCGCTGTGCGGCGGATAAGCTGCCATAATGCGTGACTATAACGGGAGCTGCCCACACTGTATCCCTCAGTGTCTCGTTTTGCTTTCTCTGTTAATTGGTAATTTTCTCCATGAAAAGCAGTGAATCACTGTGTTGTGGCTTTCAGGAATGGCAACTGGAATAAGAAACCCATACACATTTTCTCACACGTCTCTTAATGCCTTGATATTTTTGGATGTTACACGGCAGCAAGCAAATGTTTCCTAACAATTTTTTTTTTTTTTTTGGATAAAATGCAATCTAAATATGGATGATAATGCATTCAGGGGAATTAGCCAGATACTTCAGAAAATTTTGGTGGAAATTCAGAAAACCTATATTTTTTAATCGTAGCAATGTAGGACGAGGAGGTTGCTTTTGAGCTGGAGTGGAACTCTCATCTTGGACTTGAACGGTGACTGACGGCACAGACCTTAATGCAGTTCCAGAGTTCCACTGAGGTAGATAAAAGCAGTGCAGAGCCCTGGCTTTCAGCCTTTCTCCAAACTGCATTGGTTTTTGAGACCCTTTTATGCCAAACTGCCTTTGAGATGGCAAAAGTTATGGCCAATCACGTAAGGAGAAAATCACAGCTGTCTTTAGAAGCAGTCGTATTCATTAAAGGACAATAGAGGGGTTTAAGTTGGTCCCAGGAGAGCTAAGAAGTAGCCGCCCTCACTCCCTCTACACACACACATTCCTACCACCCGGTCTTTCTCACACCCCACATAAACACACATTCTCTTGCTCTCCCCACTCTTGACTTCCTTCCCTTTCCTTCCCTCCCTTTATCTCTTTGACTTCTACATTTCTCATGTCCAAAAATGTTCATTTAACTGGAGTATGGCGAATAATTGCGATTTAGGCAAAGTAATAGGTTACAATTTCAACATGAACGCTTAGTAATTAATTAGAAAAAATTTGCTATAGGCACTCACTTCTCATAACTGAGAGGAAAGAGTTATAGCTGAATTTTAACACAGTTACCGCTCCAGAAAAGAAAATAGTTATATTCTGATAAGGGGGAATCTCTTCTGAGAAACATATTTTTCACATCTCTAGTGGATGGTCCTTTGATGGGATCTTCATGTAAATTGGGAAACTTGTCCTGGATGAGTGTCTTAGAAGTTTTTGGAAGTCAAACTTTCCTTTCAATGCAGTCATTGAATTCATGTTTATGATTTGGTTTTCTCAATAGGGTTCATTCTCTATGTTTTACAGATGAGGAGATTGGGGCTCAAATATAATAAATAACTTCTATAAGGCCACACAGTTAGTAAGAGATGAACCTGGAACTCAAATCTAGACCTCTATGAATCCAAAGCATAGTCTCTCCCCAAATAAAACAACATTCTATAAAATTAATAGAAAAAAAAACACACAACCAAACAATTGATATATAGTGTCTGTGTGCCTTCCATGATAGTGTATTGATTATTTCTGATACTTTAATTCTGCAGAGTTTAGATGAAGTTCATTCATCAGGGCCAACATCCCAGTATCCACAGCTTTACTAGGGACCCAAAGAAATATATAATAGTAAATATCACAGAAAGCCCAATGATGTCATTTCAAGTGGGCTGGGAAGGTAGCATGCTTCCATCAGAAGAAAGACTGAAATGAATAACAAGAATATAATTGTCATTTCTAGACAGCTTGGAGATACTCTTGAAATCATTTCATTATAGAATCATGTTCTTAATACAGAGCCAAAATGAGAGAATCACAGAATATTCCTCCATTATAGCACTTCTCTTTCTCCTTTCCTGCTCCATTTCAGCAATAAAAGTATGAAAGCTGTTCCTTCAGTCATTTAGGGAAGAGTTCAACCTGTTTGGGAAAAAAGCTAAGGAGACATTTGGGGCTATAACACTTAAATGTGCTTAAAAACACTTAAATATGCTTCCAACTCCATTTGTTCCGTGCTTCTGGTTTATGCCACAAGTAATAAGACTGTAATATCATGGTTATAAAAAACAACAAAAATTTAATGGATGATATACGTGTTGAAATTAAAGAGATTTAAACAGAGAGATCACAATTTTAGTCTCTCATTTTGTCTTTTGTGTCTTTACTCCTCGTGTCCTTCATAGGCTCTATCTCTCAGAAGGTTTTTTTCTGTCTTTGTCCTAGACTTTTAGGTGTAGGCTAGGTGTTTATAAGATAGAAGGTTGATAGCAAATGTTACTTTAAGCTGACAGCTTAGGTGTCTTCAATTTTAAAATATACTGTGCTTATTTTTGCTGCTTTTTATGTTCAAACATAGAAAGAAATATACCTTGAGGTGTTCCACTAAATAATGGAATGAATTTCAAGGAAAACTCATAAATAAGTCTGCTAATAAGAGGGACAACTTTTCCATATGAGTTTTAAAGTTCTTAAGAAATTAGAAGTTATAATGCCAAAATATATTCTTGAACTTACTTAGAAACAAAAAGATTTATGCATACCTATATATATATATCTATATATAATTTAGACACAGAAAAATTCAGTAAGGACATTTTCAATAAAATCAATTTTTTTCATACATATGATAACATTTTAATAAGACGTCATAAAGGTTTGGTGGCCAAGTAAATTTGTTTACCCTTTTTGTATTCTTTTTTTTTTTTAAGTGTGTATGTGGTTAGCTAGTGATAGTTAAGTTCTTTTATTGAAAGATCAAACATTAGAAAGGTACTGTAAGGCAATGCATTTCTTAGTAGAAGAAATCCTACATTAGTCAATTTTTTAAAATATATATATTAAAATATCTTCAAAGAATAACAAATAAAATGCCAAGTAAAAATCTGTGTGCTCCGGTATTTTAAAATCATGATTATCCTTATAGTCATGAAAGATGGATGGAATCTTTTTTTCTCTTCATTGTTTCTTAAGGAATTAATAGGCATCATGGCAGGCAGTTGGAAAAATCTGTTTTGGCAGACTAGCCTTCTAGCCATTTTCCAATTCCCATGTATCAAAGTTCCTGATCTCTAATACAGAAAACTAACCTATCAGTATCACTTGTTATTACCCAGTCCTATTTTAAACTGATATGAATCTGTGAAGATTCACATACTCAAGCTAGTGTACACACTGATAACAGCAATATAAACATAATACTATATTAGGGGAAATGGAAAAGTCCTTCTATGTTCTGCAAAGGTCTAACTGCATAAGAATATTGTGCTTTGTTCTGGGTACTAATGGTAAAGAAAGGCATGACTAGAGGGAACAGAAAGGAGGGCCACTTAGGAAATTGAATCTTTGATATAATACGAGGAACTATGTATATGAGGAAGAAATGGAAAGAATGAGAAAATTTAGATTTCTGCCATGTCATAAATACATGAATTTTGAACTAAATATGTAGCCACCCAAATAAAATTGATGAAAATAGATGTGAAGAATCATTTATAATATGTGAAAAGTTTTTTATTAACATTTATTTATTTTTGAGAGAAAGAGACAGAGCGGGAGCAGGAGAGAGGTAGAGAGAGAGGAAGGCACAGAATTGGAAGCAGGTTCCAGGCTCTGAGCTGTCCGCACAGAGCCAGACGCAGGGCTCAAACTCATGAGCGGTGAGGTCATGATCTGAGCTGAAGTCAAACACTTTTAACTGACTGAGCCACCCAGGTACCCCTATAATATGTGAAAAGTTTTAATCAAATTTCATTTCCCTTTAAGAATAAATAATGGCAGCAGACTTCTGGAATGGCAGAATGAGGACCTCTGTAAATTTCCCTTTCCATGAAAGCAATTGTGGTTGGCAATTAACCACAGTTCTGTAACAATCTAAAAAAGTTTATTCAGGGAAAACTGCTGAACTTCATTAAGAACTA
Organism: Puma concolor; assembly: GCF_028749965.1. Taxonomy (NCBI): domain Eukaryota; kingdom Metazoa; phylum Chordata; class Mammalia; order Carnivora; family Felidae; genus Puma; species Puma concolor. The sequence continues at coordinate 94,334,682 of NC_141673.1, forward strand.
TAGGATTTATGGCATTTTAACTTGACCTGCTGTTACCACTCTTTCCCCAGCTCTGCAGCAACCTTGAAAACCAGCAGCCTCACAACCATGATAGCTGTGGAAAATGGCAGACTTGCAGTCACTTGGGGGGAAGGGCAGGCAAACTGTATTTGCAGCTCCACAAAAAGTTCCATCTGCTGAACATTGTCACTATTTGACTTCTCTCACAGCCTCTGGAAAAACCCATTCAGGGTGCTGTTGTTACTTGATCTGACTCAGAACACCTGCTGGAAGAAAACACCTTATCTTTAGGGCACGTGTCAAAAAACATCAGTGGTGATTATTTAACATTGCAGATAAATAAGAGACTGGCCAGAAAATTAAAAGGAAGATAAGGGGAATGGGATGTCCATAGGGTTTTGAAAGCCCTAGCATATTCCTGGGGAACTAGAAGGCTGTACTCATACACAAGGCTGTACACATGCCCAGGAGAGACCTGAGAGGTTCCCAGTCTCTTACTTCTGTCTAAACTTGAATTTCTGTGCAAGCAAAAAATAGTCTAAGGCAGAGTTGTAAACTGACTTCCCAGGCATTGGAACCCTGCCCCATCACACATACACAGTCTGATAGCAGAGGTCGGAAGACTTACCTATTCAAGGTATTTAAATAAATATCTGACCAAGCATTAGCTGATTAATAAGATGATCAAACAGAGACTTTAAGAGTTACACACTACAGAGAATACAAACCTTACAAGATTGGTCCAGGAAATTTACAAAATAGATAGCAGCAGCAACAACAATAAGAAACTAATAGCAACAATGAGAACTTGGTTGGGAGGAGATGGTCTAATTTCCAGTTTCCACATTATATTACTTAAGAATGTCCAATTTTTAAGAAAAAATTATGAGGCACACAAAAGAATCATAAAGTAACATTCATACACCCGAAAGGAAACAGTTAATAGAAACTGTCATTGAGAGATCCCAAATCTTGGACTTAACTAGACAAAGATTTTAAATTAGCTTTAAAAAATATGTTCAAAGAACTAAAGGAAAACATGTCAAAAGAATTAAAGTATGACAATGAAAGTCAACAAATAGAGAATGTCAATAAAGAGACAGGGATTATAAGTCAAGAACCAAATAGAAATTCTGGCTTTGAAGTTACAAGAACTAAAATGAAAAATTCACTAGAAAGGCCAAATAGCAGATTTTATCTGGCAAAACAAAAAAGAAAAAAAAATCAGTGAACTTGAATATAGGTCAATTGAGATTATCCAGTATGAGTAACAGAGAGAAAAAAGAAAGAAGGAAAACAACAGCCTCATAGACCTGCTTAAGCCATGAAGAATATCAACATATGTTTAATGGGAATCCCAGAGTAGAAGAGAAAAAAATCAGGAAGATTATTTAAAGAAATAATGACCAAATTTGATGTTAAAAAATCTATTAATCTTTATATCCCCAAAGCTCAAAAACTCTAGTTGGATAAACTCAAGAAGATCCACACCTACACATTATCATAGTCAAACTTACAAAAGACCAAGAGAGAAACTTGAAAGCAGCAAGAGAAAAATTATCCATCATATCTAATGAATCCTCAAAAAGAGTGACAACTGACTTCTCCTCAGAAACTATAGAGACCAGAAGGCAGTAAGAAGACATGTCCAAAGTACTGAAAGAAAAAGTCTGCCAACTGAGAATTCAGTATCTGGAAAAATTATGCTTCAAAAAAGGAGAAATTAAAACAGAAAACAGAAATTCCTCAAAAAACAAAGCATGAAAGAATTTGTCTCTAATATAGCTGTCTTACAAAACACACTAAAGGAAATCCTGCAGGCAGAATTGAAAAAACACAAGGGAGTACTTGACTCTACATGAGGGTATAAAGAACATCAGTAAAGGTGACTGCATAGGTAAATATGAAGGGTAGTATAAAAGTATTTTTAAAATACAAGGCGTCCAGATTAGAAAGGAAGAAATAAAACAATCTTTATTGGCAGATAGCATGCTCATGTATATAGAAAATCCATGTATAAGAAAATCACACACACACACACACACACACACACACACAGAACTTTAGAAATAATAAACAAGGTCATCAAGGTTTCAAGATAAAAAATAAATTTATAAAAATCTATTATGTTTCTGTATACCAACAATCAATTCTAAAATTAAATGAAGAAAACAATTCCATTTACAATAGCATAAAAAGAATAAAATGCTTAGGTGTAAATTTCACAGAAGAAGTGCCATACTTGTACACTGAAAAGTGCAAAACATTGCTGATAGAAATTAAAGAACACTTAAGTAAGTGAAAAAACAGACAACTTATGTCCATGTATTGGAAGAATTACCATTGCTAAGATGGCAAGATGGCAGTATTCCACAAATTGTTCTAGTGATTCAGTGCAATACCCATTAAAATTTCATCTGGAGTTTCTACTGACATTCATATTTGATCCTAAAACTTATATGGAAATGCAATGGATCTAGAATAGCTAAAGAATCTTGATAAAGAAGACCAGAGTTGGAAACCCATAATTCCTGATTTAAAAACTTACTACAAAGCTACAATAATAAAAACAGTATGCTACTTGGCATAAGGATAGAGATATAAATTAGTAGAATAGAACTGAGAGCTCAAAAATAAACCTATGTTTATGACTAATTGATTTTTACAGAGGTACCAAGATAATTCAATGAAAAACAAATAGATTTTTCCAACAAATTGTTCTGGGACAACGGAATATCCACATGTAAAAAGGATGAAGTTGGACTTGTACCTCACACCAAATATAAAGTCTAACTCAGAATAGATCATTGAGCTAAGTGTGAAAGCTAAAACTATAAACTCTTAGAAGAAAAACTAGGAGTAGATATTTCTGAATTTAGGTTAAGCAATAGTTTCTTAGCTATGACATGAAAACATGTGACAAAAGAAAAAGTAGATAAATTGGACTTCATCAAAATTAAAAACTTGTGCCTCAAAGGACATTGTCAAGAAAGTGAAAGAACAACTCACAGAATGGGAGAAAGTACATTCAAATCAAATATCTTATAAGGAACTCGTATCCAGAATTTATAGGGCGCCTGGGTGGCTTAGTTGGTTAAACGTCCGACTTCAGGTGATGATCTCATGGTTCGTGGGTTTAAGCCCTGCACTGGGCTCTGTGCTGACAGCTCAGAGCCTGGAGCCTGCTACTGATTCTGGGTCTCCCTCTCTCTCTGCCCCTCCCCTGCTCACGCTCTGTCTTTCAAAAATAAATAAATGTAAAAGAATTTATAAAAAAAAAAACACCTTTATGTTAAATGTTTAAAAAGTGAATAATCCAATTTAAAAAGCAGAGAAAAACTCTTGTGCATTGTTGGTAGCAATGTGGTACAGCCACTATGGAAAACAGTATGGAGGTTCCTTGAAAACTCAGAAATAGAACTATTAGCAATTATGCTTGTGGGTATTTATCTAAAGAAAATGAAAACACTAATTCAAAATGATATATGCACCATTATGTTCACTGAAGCATTATTTACAATAGCCAAGGTGTGGAAGCAACGTAAGTGTCCATCAACTGGTGAATGGATAAAGAACATGTGGCTATATATACATTATAAATTATATAAAACAATATTACTCAGCCATAAAAATAATGAAATCTTGCCATTTGTAATAATATGGATGGAGATGGACCTGGAGCTTCTTATGTTAAGTGAAATAAATCAGTAAGAGGAAGACAGATACCATATGGTTTCATTTATATGTGAAATCTAAAAAGCAAAACAAACAAACAAACAAAAGAGAACAGAAACAGATTCATAGATACAGAGAACAAACTGGTGGTTGCCAGAGGGGAGGGACATGGGAGGCTAGGCAAAATAGGTGAAAGGGGTTAAGAGTAACAAACTTCCAGTTATGAAATAACTAAGTCACAGGGATGTAATGTACAGCACAGGGAATATAGTCAATAATATTATCATAACTTTATATAGTGACAGATGGTAACTAGGCCTGTCGAAGTGATCATTTCACAACATATAAAAATACCCAATCACTATATTGTACACCTGATAATAATGTAATATTGTATGTCAATTATAAATCAATTTTAAAATGGACAAAAGATTGAAATGGACATAACTCCATAGAAGATATATAATGAACAATAAGCACGTGAAGAGATGCTCAACATCACTAGCCATTCAGAAAATGCAAATGAAAACCACAATGAGATATTATTTTTCACCCATAAGGATGGCTGTGATCAAAAACACAAATAACGATGAATGTTGGCAAGGATGTGGACAAATTGGGACTCTCAAACAAAGCTGATAGGAAAGTACAATGGTGTAGTCATTTTGGAAAAAAAATGGCACCTCCTCAAATGTTAAACATCAAGTTGCTCTACGACCAAGCAGTTCTCCTTCTAGATAGATAGCCAATAGAAAGAAAGGGTATATACAGGTGCAAAATTTTGTTTATGGATGTTTATAACAGCATTATGTACAATAGCCCCCAAATTAAAACAACCCAAATGTTCATAAACCAATGAATGGATAAACAAAATGGTATGTTCATATAATGGGATATGTTCAGTAATAAAAAGGAATGAGTAGCCATACATGCTATAACATGGATAATCCTTGAAAATATTATGTTAAGTGAAAGAAGCCAATCACAAGAGATCACATATTGTATGATACCATTAATGTGAGATTTGCACAATAGGTGAATCTATAGATACAGAAAGATTGCCTACACTACAAACATTGAATTGTACCCTTTAAACTGGTGAATTTGTTTTATGTCAATTACCTCTATTTAATAAATCCATTTTTAAAAAGGCTATTACATAGCTTAAAAAGAATAAACAAAAATTATTTCATGTTAGATGCTTTATTTCATGAAAATTAGAGGACTACATATCATAATTCTATTAATTGTTAGCATAGGGGGCGCCTGGGTGACTCAGTTGGTTAAGTGTCTGACTGTTGACTTCGGCTCAGGTCATGATCTCACAGTTCGTGGGTTCGAGCCCTGCATTTGGCTCTTACACTGACAGTGTGGAACCTGTTTGGGATTCTCTCTCTCTCCCTCTCTCTCTTTGCCCCCTGTTCGCTTGCTCTCTCTCTGTCTCTCTCTCTCTCCCTCCCCCCCCCGTCTCTCTCACACACACACACACACACACACACACACACACACACACGCACTCTCTCTCTCTCTCTCTCTCTCTCTCTTAAAATAAGTAAATGAACTTAAAAAATTGCTAACATAGTTTTTATTACTGGGGTGTTTAAACAATGACCCATATTATTTTAGGTAGATTGCACTCTTAGAGTTTGTTCATTTTTCCCCCCTGTGGAAATATATCACTTACAAAATACTCTCAAGGAAACCGAATAATTTAATTTTATTGAAATTCTAAGATCTCTTCGGGTTAACCTAAAATACACTGCAAAATAATTCAGTAATGATATAAAATAAAAAGAAAGAATAATTGCCTTGTAAGTATGTCTGTTAGATATTTACTTTGGCTCAACACTCCTGATGCATTCTTACTAAAGTGAGTTTGATTGTGTTCCTGTCTCACTCAGAAACTTTTAGTGCTCTTCTCTTCCAGGCTTTTCTGCCAGCCACTCAGGGTCTCCCACAGTTTAATTGCAATCTACAGGCCAGCCTTATCTGCGGCTCTTACACGGACTCTGTAAATCATTCAAATGATTTGGTCTCTGAACTCACTTGGCATTCATTCATTCACTCATTCATTCATTTATTTCGGTAATCTTTAAATGAAAATATTTGTTCAATGTCTACTATGTATTGTATGTACAGTAAACTAGAGGTCGTGGCATGTAGGGAAAAATCAGAAGGCCACAGGGCAGAGAAGAAATGAGTGGTATTACTGAACTCAAACATAACACAGCAAGAAGGTCAAATGCCAGCTCCAGCTACCAGCTTTGACTACACCTTCCTAACTAGGTGGACGCACACATCCCAAAACAAGACAGGAGCATCACACCGCAGTGATCTTTCTAAGCCGCGAGTCCTGAAAATCATCCTTCATGTCACTGCAGTGAAAATCTCTGTGTTGTGAAATCAAAGAGAATCACCTGTATGTGTAGCTGAGGTTTTCTAAGGTTTCCTTAAATGTCTACAAGAGCTTTATGCTCACATTCAGGTAGTAAAAGAAAAAGGTAATTTCTACTTCCCTGGTTGTTAGGGAAGTGATTTAGATTTTTAAAAAAATGTTTATTTATTTATTTTGAGAGACAGATGGAGAGAGAGAGAGAGAGAGAGAGAGAGAGCAGAGGAGGGGCAGAGAGAGAGGAAGAGAGAGAGAGAGAATATCCGAAGCAGGCTTTGTGCTGTCCGCACAGAGCCTTATGTAGGGCTCGATCTCACAAACCATGAGATTGTGACCTGAACTGAAATCAATAGTCAGATGCTCAACCAAGTAAGCCACCCAGGCTCCCTAAGTGTTTAGATTTTTAAAAAGTGGTTGTTTGGGGCCTTTTCTCTTTAGGGACCTAAGGTAGTTAGGACACCAAGTATATGGGAAACTGGCGTCTTCAGTGAGAGCTGGAAATGTCATCTTGATCCAGAGTGCCTTAATACTGCAGAATTCTGCAGCCTTCCTTACAATGTGGCTTCCCGTTGTATGTTCTACAAAATATGTTTATTCAGAGCAAAAGTCTATCACCAAAAGTTAAACTAGAGTCTAGCCTCCAGACCAGTATATTGTACTCAGAGATTGGAAGCCCACTGGCCCCTGCTTGTTTGTAAGAAGCACTTGACAGCAATGATCCTGAAGACCACACTACTCCAGAAAGTATGGCTTTAAAAAGATTATGGATGTTTCTTTTTTAAAATCGACTTTAGGTTTTTTTTTTTTTTATTGTTTTTAACGTTTACTTACTTTTGAGAGAGAGAGAGAGAGACAGAGCACAAGCGGAGGAGGGGCAGAGAGAGAGGGAGACACAGAATCCGAAGCAGGCTGCTGGCTCTGAGCTGTCAACACAGAGCCCGACATGGGGCTCGAACTCACGAACCGTGAGATCATGACCTGAGCCGAAGTCGGACGCTCAACCGACTGAGCCACCCAGGCACCCCTCAACTTTAGTTCTTAGAGTGGTTTTATGTTCACAGCTAAATTGAAAGTATGGAGTTTCCAATGAAATTCATCCCTATCCCACACCGAGTGGCACATTTGTTACTATGAATGAACCCACAGTAACAAATCATTGTCATCCATGTCCATAGTCCATTAGGGCTTACTCTCAATATTTATTGTAAAATGATTTAGAGTGCTGATTTTATTTAAATAAAATTGTATCTTTAAGTTAAAGTGGTTCTAGGTCTTATTATTATTAAAGTAGTTGAATTCAGTTGAGTGTTGGTTCCATGTCTGCGTATGTCACTTTTAAATGTGGTGGGCTTGACAATAATTAACAATACAAAACACTTTGTAAGCTGGGTCATAACATCTGTTTTCCCCAGAATTCCTTCATTTTAGATCCCTGATACACACAATATGCACACACACACACACACACACACACACACACACACACACACAAACACACTTCAAAGTGAATGATGTGTTGATGTGTGTTCCCCTGGTTTCATTATGTTACATCTGGCTTCTGTGAAAGTTTCCACCTCCTGCTTTCCCTAAGAAGTGTTGGTTAATTATTAAAAGGGGGAAGTTTAGTATAGCCCAGGAATTGGTGTCACATGAATGTCTGGCTAGAAACACAGAAAAATAAGATTCTGTACACATTTGAGAGGGAGCCCTTTTATCTAGAAGGAATACTACAGATGTCTTTATAGGTTACCTCTTATAGAACCCTTCATGAGCTGAAACAATTTAAACCTCACTACTTTATTTATTTTGTTTATTTATTTTGAGAGAGAGAGAGAGAGAGAGAGAGAGAGAGAGAGAGCGAGCAGGCAGGGAAAGGGCAAAGAGAGAGGGAGAGAGAATCCCAAGCAGGCTCCACATTGTCAGTGCAGAGCCCCATGTCAGGCTCTAACCCACAAACCATGAGATCATGACCTCAGTCAAAACCAAGAGTCAGAAGCTTAACTGACTAAGCCACCCAGGTGCCCCTTCACCTCACTACTTTAACCCTTACAGGTTTAAGTTAGAGTTTATGGCTCATTTCACTGGCAAGTCAGAACTCCTATTCTTTTGTTTTATTTTCCTGCCTTGGGATCTCTGTTGAAAATTAAATCAAACCTCTTCCCACCCCCACTGCACACCGCCCCCAAATCATTAAAATAATGTTATTGTATAAAGAAGAAGGCTTTAGTGTATCAGCAGAACACATCCTTTAGTTGGCTATTTATCTGTCTGTCCATCCATCAACCATCCATCTATTATCTATCTACTTACCTACCTATCTATCTGTTTTTCATTTAAATTTGGTTTGCTAGAAGAGAGCCATCTTAGATATGGGGAGACCTTGGACTTTTTGAGAGGGCTCTGTTCTGCCTCTCTACTTGGGAAGACTGATAATCTGCATCTTTGCTTCCTCATCTGTAAATGAAAATAACAATAACTTTACAGGATTTTAAAGGTTAAGAGAGGTCATGTATTTAGAAGCGACTTTATTATCTATTCCATAGCAGAGAAATTTTTAGCATTATGGTGGTGGTGAGTGGCATGGAACCATCACCTATCTTGTCAGTCTGCAAGTAGGAACCAGCAGCACACATTTGAGAAACAGCTCACAGGGAGCAGCTGCGAATGCAGACCAGGGTGAACTAACAATCCAATCACTGGGAATACACTGTGCCCATAACTTGATACCAAAAAGAAAGAAACCTTGCCGATTTAAAAAAAAAATTTTTTTTTCATGTTTATTCATTTTTGAGAGAAAGAGAGTGTGAGTGGGAGAGGGGCAGAGAGAAAGTGAGACAGAATCCAACACAGACTCCAAGCTGTCAGCACAGAGCCTGACGCAAGGCTCAAACTCATAGACCACGAGATCATGACCTGAGCCAAAGTCAGACACTTAACCAACTGAGCCACCCAGGCACTCTGAAACCTTGCTGATTTTAAGGCTTAACAGTTTCCAAAGTGTTACTCATGTTGTCTCATTTTTTATTTGATCATCAAAACAACCCTTCAAAGTAGTCTAGGTGCATATTGGCCCCATTTTACCATGGGAAAGGTGTGGGGAGTCACGGGCTTCCTTGAGGTTCTGCAACCAGTATGAGTTACAGCTGGACAGAGGCTGAGTCTTCAGGCTTAGAACAGCATCTCAGGAGCCAACAAGGCGAGCAGAGTGAGGGTGGGTAGAGGCTGGACCGTGTTCAGACTTCACTTCTTGTTTGTGATGCCTGATTGAAACTACAGAGGACGCATTCCCATCACTCGTATTGAACCTGAAAAAAGCACATAAATCTCAGGAAGTGTAACAGTTTAGGAAATTAGGGAACTTGTCCACATTTTGTTATGATGGAATACACTATTAAAGTGGAGCCTTGAAGCCCTGAGGGTGACAACAAAAGGCTAGGAGCTTAATTGGTTAATTAAGTAGGAAGCAATCATAAGCCAAACTTGGAGATATAATGAAGGAAAAAACTGAGGTCTAAAATTGACCTTACCTTCTCTCGGGCCATAATTTCTAATTATTATTCAACTTCCCGAGGACAAATTGTGTATCTGTGTTGCCAATCTGAAAGCCTTTTGCCTTGATTTGGGCAAAGAACCAATTAAAACTTTATTCGCTTTCCTAGCCAGGGGTTGGGGGCAGGGGGAGATAAAACAAACAAAAAAGATACCCGATGATTTTGTCTTCATAAAAAATGTTAAAAAGAAAAGTCTACCATAAAGGAGTATCTATTTGGATGAATCTATTTGGATAACCTATTTTTAAAGTTCATACCCTTCTTTAAAACAACTTTTTCTATTCTAGCTTCCATCAGAACCAACTCAGAAGACCGCTTGTTTCTGAGGCACATTAAAACAGTTATTTTAGGGGTGCGTGTGTGGCACAGCTGATTAAGTGCCACTGACTGTTGATTTCAGCTCAGGTCATGATCTCATGGTTCATGAGATTGAGCCCCACACTGGTCTCTGCGCTGACAACATGGTGCCTGCTTGGGATTCTCTCTCCGTCCCTCTCCCGCTAATGCACACTCTCTCAGTCTCTCTCAAGATACATAAATAAACATTAAAAATAAATAAACAGTTATTTTAGATACCAGCACATATGTTGGCTCCTCCAGAATAGTGACTCTCAGTGTGTGGTCCTCAGACCATGAGCATGAGCATTACCTTGGGAATGCAAGTTCTCAGGCTCCACCCCAGAACTACCACACCAGAAACTCTAGAGGTAGGGTCCAGGAATCTCTATGAAGCCCTCCAAGTGATTCTGATGATTTTAAACTTTGAAAATATCTTCTCCAGAGAGTCAGGCATTGACGTGGGCGTAGGGTTCTTTCAGGGCAAAACCTAAATCCCCTCTGATTTTACTATGGAACAAACTGGGAGGGCCAGTCTAGAGACTGAATTCCTCTCAGGGCAACCCAGCAGGGGGCTGCATTCAACCTGGGCTAGGAAATACAGTCTCAGAGAAATCCTGGTATGCTTGGTCCTCCAGGCAGTGCCAATTGGGAAAGCCAAGTCCTGCTAACCCAGAGGAATCTTTAGACATGCCCTACACTAGGTAAGAAAATTCCTCTTCTGCATCTGGCAGAGAGGATATGCAAGTCTTGCTTCTGCATTGTCTCCCTGGTATGATTTGCCTTACTTGCAAGACAGTGTATTTTCATTGGTGTTTTGACCTTAGATAGTAAGAGAGAGTATGAGTGCATGAGATAGTAGAATCTTAGGGTCAGGAGGTTCTTGAAAGCCACGTAGTCCAGCTCTTTGTCAGGCAGTATGGTGGTTATTTACAACATTCTCAATAATAATCATGATGGTGATAGTCATGATAATAGCAAAGTGCAATATCTTTTATAATTTGGTACATCTTTATAGGTTAGTATATGCTAATTTAATGCAATTTTTAAATAACCCGTATATTAGGGAATGTGGGTATCATCATCATCATGAGGAAACTGAAGCTCCGAAAGGCTGAGTGACTTTTCCAGCGTCCCATAATTAAATGGGAGAATTCCGACTGAAATTCACATTTCCCATCCTCTTTGCATTACACTTCCATAGGATCAAGCAATTAGATTAAATTGGAAGAATTGTATGAATATGAGGGTTTCTTTGTAAAAATTCTCCTTGCAAGCCCATGAGGGTGGATATGCCTTTTCAATATTTTTTAGGCTCTAAGAAACCCTGGGGTCACTAGCTATGCCTCTTTGCTCATCTGCTCTTGGTAGCCACTTTCCTTCATCGTGTGTACCACGCATCATTTCCCAGGCAGACAGCAGAGCAATCTCTCAGGCTTTTAAGAGGTCAGTAACAATAGAAATGTCTTTGGGGCTTTTGCTCAAATGAGAAATGATGGGTCATAGAGCTAAGTCCTTCACCGTGTGCATACAGAAATGAACGTCTTGAATTCTCTCCAGTAGTGGTAGTGATTCTACACCACCAACATAGCCTATCTATCCCAATCCTCCTGTAACGAGTGATCAGGGGAGCTCACTGTAGTCCTGGAGCAGACTGTGATCCGAATACCTCCTTGCTTTTGCCCTATCTCTAAAAGATTGAGTGGGAGGGATGGAGAGGATAAAGCGCTAAGATTAGCAAATTGCCCATTACTCCTGAGGAATTGGAAATGAAGGGGTTAGGTATCCCTGAAAGCAGAGCTGACTTTCAGGGAATCTATCAATGTGCTATGCTGAAAGTGTTACCGTTGTCGTTTTTATTTTTTAACTTTCTTGGATCTCCCTGGAACCAACTCCGGGGCACCATACCCCAGTTTAAAAACATCCTGCTTGTGAAAACCCGCCCCAGACATCTGGGTACAGCTGTCATTTAAAGCCTCCCCAGTCACTGCCTGCTGCAATTGGATGTAACTTGTGCATGGTAACTCTTACCGCCACTCTTGACAACAAAATCGTTTGCCCAGGAGCAGGCAGAGCAGGAAATGAGGGAGCCAGGAACCCCTCCATCATCCATTCTACAAGGTCCCTCAGGAAAACGTAGAGTGTATATTTTCTGGAAGTACAGTTTATTGTGTTGTTTGAAAATGTTACTCTGAGCAACAGATGTTATTTTTGGAGACTGGGCAACTTTATTTTAGTGAAAAAAATCCTTGGCAGAAGTTAAAAGATTGTTGGCTAGAAGAAGCAGTTGGTATATGGGGTTCCAATCTAGTCTCTTCCGTTGTACCGTAACGGTTTACATACAGAGCCAGAAGTCAGTAATTTGCAGTTTTTGAGTGGCTGCTGTCCTGCTATGACTAATGCCACCAAGCCTCAGCAGGGAAGCCAGGAGACTTCCTTTCACCTTGAGCTTTGAAGTGCTGTAGGGAAAGGAAAAACGGTCAAGCAGCTGACCGTGTCCTCAGAATCCATTGGGGTTTCAGTACACTTTGTTCTTCACTTTCATTTAGCACAGAGTCTGCTCTAGAGGAGCAGTGTGAAGCCTTGAGGAAAGATCACAGTCCTTAGTGCCAAGAAGATTATTTACAATGTGCTCTTACATTTAAATTTTTGGGGCGGCACTCTGGCTTAATGGAGAGAGCACTTCAGTGGAAAACTTCAAAAACGTTATTTTGGAGTCTCTCCAGGGACCAAGGGTAGAGCTTCTAAAGCAAATTTAGTTTTATTTCTATCTTATTCTCATACACCTATTGAATGTTTTGTGCTAATTAACATCTTTCCTGGGTGGCAAATTAATGAAGGAAAGAAGGAAAGAAGGAAGTCCAATCTGGTGGTTGGGGAAACTGAGTCAGGGACACTCACTGGTGGCCACGAAGGACATCCTATTGATGGCTGCACTGAGATGCCAGGTGATCAGTTCATTTTGGATCAGTATTGTGGTCCAAATTTGAGAGTTCAGGATTGCTCATGTATCTTGAAAGAGGGAATTAGTAAGACCTACTTAGGCTGTCAGGGTCCTAGAAAAATGTAGCAGGTTCAGAGTAGACTCTTGTGGTGAGCTGGAGCTGAACTTTATGATGGTCCAAACACTTTAAAGTTTGGCAAATACATGGTGAATTTGGAGCTTACTTCAGAAGCACCAGAGGGGAGAATGGGCAAATCTAGACCCCACAGTAATCAAGGTCCTAATGGAAAACTGGCTTCAGTCAGGACTTGCTCAGAGATCAATGGAACAGCATCTGTTAGGGTCAGACTGTGTTAAATGTGCTGAGTTCTGGTCAACTACCTGTGTAATTTTAGATTTATTTCTACCTTTTTCTGTTTCAAATTCAAATTTCAAATTCAAATCCTTTTCTGTTTCAAATTCAAATTCTTCTCTGTTTCAAATGGAATTACATTTTCTAGGCTCCTTTGTCCTTTGCTTTACTAGTATATTTGGCCAGTGAGAGGCAGTGGTGGAAGATTGAAGGGTAGGAAAGAGGAAAACCACAATATTTCTCCCTCTTTCTCTCTCTCTGCTTCTTTTTATGTCTCCTGTGGTAGCTACATTTCCTCTAGAGTTCTAATTACCTCAAAAAAAAAAAAAAAAAAAAAAAGCCCCTCCTTCCATGATCCCATCTCCCAGAGGCAGTCTCCACTGACCCCGGCTCCTTTTGGAAGGTTCCAGATGCTAGGCCTTCCTTGTTTCCTCCCATTGTCCTTTCAGCTCTAGTTCGCGTTATAGCTTTCTGCTGTTGCCTCTCCATCTCCTAATTGGTTTTCCAGTTCTTCTATCACTTTGAATAACAATTTCCTTCTATTAAATGCCCTCTATTTGAAAGACCTAGAATGATATTATATTTTTCTATCTAGACCCTATGATGCACTCCCACTGAGAAGATCTGAAATTGCATCAGAGACCATCTGACTATTAAATTTCTTCCTTTCCTAGTCCAGATTTATTTCCTATTCTCTACTGACAATAGTTCTTCTTTCTAGGCTGGTTCTTCATATCCATGTTGAATTTTAGTTCTTTTGGGTCATCTGTCCTTTTTGTGTCAAATCAATATATCCATTTAAAAAATTAGCTGGCACCATTTGCAATACAATCTAGGAAAGATGGTCCTATGAGTCACAAAATGAAATTATAAATGTTAATCCGCATCCCTCCTTCCCTTCAGCCTGAGTCACCGACTTTTCCTATTATGCTATTCCTTTCTCGTTTTTGAATATCAGGCCACCTGGCAGGGGTGGTTTCTGCTCAGGTTCGTGTAGTGCTTCTGGCATTGTTGGCTCACAGCGAAAGGAAAGTGCTTGTGATGTCCACCCACATCTGTCATATTTCAAACAGAAGGCAGAAATGCCATGCCTCTGTGAAGCTGGGGATCCTCATTATTTGCTTCAGCAAAATTTGTCGAAATTCTTAGCAAAAATCTAGGCTTACCTGAATATCTCTCTATAGAGCTACTGATAACAGTAAGAATTTAAATTGTTCACAATACAAATGTATATTATAGGATTTCAAGGCCCGGCACTACATTGTAAAGGGACCTGTGCCAGTCAGTAGCTATGTGACCAGAAGCAAGAGTTTTCTTTATGGGTCTCTTTTCACATTTGCCAACTAAGCGATTTTGACTAGATAATCTCTCAGAGCCCAGAAATATAGTTATAACTGTACGGTAAATTCAGTTGTGCTTTTTCATATTCTTCATACTTTATTTTCCCTCCTTGAGATCGAGATCTTCTTGAGCATGGAAAGCAAAACCTTTTTTTGCTTCCTTTCCCCGCTTTGATACTTCCATCCATATTAGCCCCTAACACTTTGATGTGTGAAGCATGCCTCATTATCCTTTTGTCCGGGAAACAGTGCTGTGGCAGTTGGCTCTAAAAGTGGGAGGAAAGACTAATGGGGCCTTGGAGTCTCTGTTTTCAGACTTCTTAGCTGGAGGATTATATCGGTGTTTTGGAAGACTAGATCTCCTGATTTTTCCCCTTATTCTGATTGGCACACCCCATTCTTTCTCCTGGTGGCAGTGCCCTGTCCGGGCTGTGTGTGCCCCTGTGTCTACTTGGTGCATAACCAAAGTGGGTGGTCATTTCCACGGTGACATTTTAGTTCCTCTGCCTCCAAACGTTTCTCTTCCCATCGCCCTACCATTGTCCTATGTAAGGACCTTGAGAGCTTCATAAGAGACTCATTTTGATGAAGGCAGTATCTCATCTTTCATGTCTTAGTTCAGATAACACTTCCTCAGGAAAGTCTTTCATTTCTACCCCTAGTGTGGGCTAGAGTATATTTCCAGCGTTCTCTACTTTCCTTACCAAGAATACAGATACTGAAGACAGACTGGGCTTAAATTCTGCCTCTGGCAGGTAGTTACTTAAGCTTCTCAAGACTTATTTTTAAAAATTGTGAAATGATATGGGGCGCCTGGGTGGCGCAGTCGGTTAAGCGTCCGACTTCAGCCAGGTCACGATCTCGCGGTCTGTGAGTTCGAGCCCCGCGTCAGGCTCTGGGCTGATGGCTCAGAGCCTGGAGCCTGTTTCCGATTCTGTGTCTCCCCCTCTCTCTCTGCCCCTCCCCCGTTCATGCTCTGTCTCTCTCTGTCCCAAAAATAAATAAACGTTAAAAAAAAATTGTGAAATGATAATAACAACAGTAGATATAAATATAGGTATAGATATATAGAAATCTATATAGATATAGATGATATATAGATATAGATGATATATAGATATAGATGATATATAGATATAGATATAGATATAGATAGATATAGATATAGATATAGATATAGATATAGATATAGATATCCATGTTTTAGGGGAAAATTTTTCATGTAAACAGAACAAACCTGTAATTAGTAAGTGCTCAATGGTTTGTCGTTATTATTAGATTGTTACTGATATTATTGATTCTTTTTCTTTTTTTTTTAAGTTTACTTATTTATTTTGAGAGAGACAAAGAGAGACCAAGCAGAGGAGGGGCAGAGAGGGTGGGGGCAGAGGATCCAAAGCGAGCTCTGTGCTGACAGCAGAGAGCCTGGTGTGGGGCTAGAACTCATGAACGGTGAGATCATGACCTGAGCCAAAAGCAAGAGTCAGACATTTAATCTATGGAGCCATCCAGGCACCCCTAAATTATTTTTTTCTACTACTGGGCTGTAACTATATGAGAGCAGAGACTGTTTTCTCTTGTGCGTAATCAGAGTCTAAACTCCTAACATAGGGCCTGATATAGAATAGGTGCTCGAGAAATATCAAGTGAATGAATCTCCAAAATCTCTTGCTAAAATGCATGTACTTCTAGGAGAATTAATTGAGTACACCAGTCATTCACACCAAGTGAAGAGAATCTGACTGGTTCCTAAACAGGCAAAATATAAATGAGAAGGTAGAAAGGATGTCCAGAGCACATGGAGAGATAAATGGGCTCCAAAGAACACACTTTCGTGGATTCTGGGGTTTTCCTTAGGATGGTCCATACATGGAAGTTTTGCTGTGTGATGTGGTGACGTACTTTATTTATACCAGATAAATAGTCAGTGATGGCTCTGCTTGTAAGAAGCATTATTCCCTGTCGGGGCACCTGGATGGCTGAGTCAGTTAAGCATCTAACTTTGGTTCAGGTCATGATCTCGCAGTTTGTGAGTTTGAGCCCCGCATCAGGCTCTGTGCTGACAGCTTGGATCCTGGACCTTCTTCAGATTCTGTGTCTACTGCTCTCTCTGCCCCTCCCATGCTCATGCTCATGCTCTGTCTCTCTCTGTCTCTCAATAATAAATAAACATTAAAAAAATTAATAAAAAAAGAAGCATTATTTCCTATAGCCTTAATGCTTGTTGAGCATCCCAGGATTCTTCCAACTCAGTTCTTAAATTTCTGTTTCTACTATGCTACCATCCATGTGATGGGGGGAAATGGATTCTTAATTTCCAGCACTTAATATATTGTCTTTGGACAAATTCAAATTCAAACATCTTTGGACAAAGTGTGATCGTAATATGACTCTCTGTCTCATGCAAAGTATTTTATTGTGCAGATTTTCTTTTGATTATTATAATACCCTGTGGGATAGGTAAGGTAAGTATCATCATCCCTGTTTTAGAGATGATGAAATTTTGATTAAAAGGTTAAATAACATATCTGATGTGACACTCCAAATACTGCAAATCTTCCACTGTATAATTCTTTCAGTTTCCTTTATGGATGGAGCCTTTACAGAAGTTTCCCAAAATGTGGGCTTAAAAGAGCCACGTGTCAGTGGCATACCCACTTCTCTTGTGTCCTGCATTCTAGCTGGCCTCGAAGTGGCCTCGGCCAGACAGTGCTACTGTGCTGCCCAACAAGGGTCGTAGTACTTTGTCCCGAGCTTCTGTGAAATCAACACTCTCACACTACTTTTTTCAGTACTCTATCAAGAAAATGATTTAAAACGAAAATGAAATAAATGTGCTACTGTATGTATAGAACCCTACAAATAAAACCTGCTCAACTACAGAGAAAGTATTCTCAGCCATTATAATGAAGCATGTTCACAGTTCTATACAGAGAAAACTTTGTCAAAGATGTGAAGGACCTATGGTCATTTTTCTCTGTGTCCATTTTCCAAAATTTAAGGAAATCTCTAATGTTCTCTTCATTCTTATACAAACAGTGGAATTATCACAATTTTCCTGCCTTGTCTCAGGCCAAGATCCAAAGTCTTTCTTTTTTCATACTCAGGAAGATAATCTTGGCTAGAATTCTTTGTTCTTTCTTTCTTTCTTTCTTTCTTTCTTTCTTTCTTTCTTTCTTTCTTTCTTTCTTTTTAGGAAGGGGGTTCGATCTGTTCTTATATCAATAAATATAAAGAAATATCTGAAATCAATAACATAAAGAAAACTGAAAATCCTAAAAAGCTAAATATAATTTAATTTATTTTTTTACTAAAATTTTTTTTTAATGTTTATTTTTTAGAGAGAGTGTGAGTGGGGGTAGACGCAGAGAGAAAGGGAGACACAGAACCTGAAACAGGCTCTCCAGGCTCTGAGCTATCAGCACAGAGCCCGACACGGTGCTTGAACTCACAAACCTCGAGGTCATGACCTGAGCCAAATTCAGATACTCAACTGACTGAGCCACCCAGGTGCCCCTAAATATAATTTTAAAAAGAAGATATATAATATATATATATAATATATTAGTATAATATATTATGTATATATGGTGAAATCAGTCATTAATCATTATTCTCCTTCCTGTAAAAGTAAAATGAATCATCTTTATGTAAGAACTAAAGATATTTTTGTATTAGCAGGGCCACATATTATGCAAAAGAGTGAAGTACTTTCATGGTCATGCTCAACAGATGACAGGGGCCTGTCAAAGACCACAGGAAGCAGTTGAGAGGGCTCACACTGGCCAATTCTGAGACAAAATAAATATTGATAGTAATGGATTAAAACCCACTGAATAAAATAAGAATATATGTGTGCATGACAATATAAACCAAAATTTACAACAGAATGTCAACTACTAAGTGCAAAAAGAGTGGCAGGTTTAGAAAACTACCATTTGGGCAGCTTTACAGTACTAATTGATTCGGGCAACTCATCCGTGGATGCTGAAACTGATGGGTCAAAGCTTGATGAGAATCAGGATATTTACATAGTTTGGAGGCATCTTCCCCCAATTATTTATTAATTACAAATGGAAAAATAACAGCTTTACATTGGAGAAACCTGAAAATTGCCCTCTTAATGAAATGAATAAAGTTAGCATCACCAATGATGAGACAAACCAACAACTGTGTCTTCTGAGGTGATTTACTGAGAAAGACACAATAGCATTTCTGTGGCATTTCTGCCCCAAGTGCATAAGCTAAGTCTAACCATGAGGAAATATTAGACAAATCCCATCGAGGGACATGTTAGTCTGTCCCTCTTTGAAAACTGTATACTCTTTAAGATGTTTTGTGCTCTTCAAAAATGTCAAAGACTTGGGGCACGTGGGTGGCTCAGTTGGTTAAGCGTCTGACTCCTGACTTCGGCTCTGGTCATGATCTCACAGTTCATGAGTTTGAGCCCTGTGTTGAGCTCTGCACTGACAGTGCATGGAGCCCGCTTGAGATTCTCTCTCTTTCCCTCTCTCTCCCCCTCCCCCACTGGTGTGCAAAAGCACTCCCTCTCTCAAAATAAATAAATAATACAAAAAACAAAATAAGCAAACAAACAAAAAAACCCAAAATGTCAAAGGCTTGAAATATTTTTTTTTGAAGACTGAGGAAGTATTACAATTTAAAAGAGAGAAAAGATGGGGCACCTGGGTGGCTCAATCTGTTAAGCGTCCTACTTCGGCTCAGGTCATGATATTGCGGTTTTTGAGTTCAAGCCCCACCGTGGGCTCTGTGCTAACATCTCAGAGCCTGGAGCCTGCTTCAGATTCTGTGTCTCCTTTTCTCTCTGCCCCTCCCCCACTCACACTCTGTCTCTCTTTCTCTCAAAAATAAATAACATTTTAAAAAATTAAAAAATAATAAAAAATAAAAGAGAGTTAAGATATGTAACAACTAAATGGAATGTTTGCTCTTGGATCAGACTCTGGACCATGGGGACAACTGAAGAAATCTGAATATGAACTGTGGATTAGATAATATTGTATCAATGTTAAATTTTTTGATATTGAGGGGCACCTTGGGTGATTCTGTCGGTTAAGCGTCCGACTTCCGCTCAGGTCATGATCTCCCGGTTGGTGAGTTCGAGCCCCACATTGGGCTCTGTGCTGATAGTTCGGACCCTGGAGCCTGTTTCGGATTCTGTGTCTCCCTCTCTCTCTGCCCTTCCTACCCCCTCTCAAAAATAAGTAAACATTAAAAAATTAAAAAAAAATTCTGATATTGATAATTGTATTGGCATGTTACAAAATATCTTTATTATTAAGTATAAATATTGACATATTTAGAGGTAAGAATGCATATCTCCAACTTACTCTCTAATGGTACTGGAAAATGTGAATATATGTATATATATTCTGTGTGTAGCTATATATATATATAGAGAGAGAGAGAGAGAGAGCAATCTATATATCTATATCTATCTATTTCTCTATCGTCCATCTAGGTATAGAGAGAAGAGAGTTAATGATAAAATAAATGAGACAAAGGGTAAACAATGAGTGGATTTTAATAAAGAGTATATGAGAGCTATTTATTCTATTTTCATAGCTTTTCTCTAGGTTTGACAACACGTTCTCAAAAAATGACAAAAAAATATGGGAAAGCAAAATTTCCCCATCAGCAGATGCAATCATCTGCATCTCACCAGGATAAGAAAGGATAAGCAGCCCAAACTCTCATTCCCTAGCTCATGTGTTTTGGAGTTAGAGTTCTGCTCTGCTTTATTTTAAATTTCTGTATCTTTAAGTGTAAGGTAAGAACCAAAAGGGGTAAAAAAGAGACACTCCTGGTACGTTCAGGCCTACTATTTTAGGAACAGAATGCAGTTGATCAGTTATAGTACCATATTTTCATGAAACAGGAATATGGTTTCGCAAGAAGGGCGATAAATTACATTCTTCAAGTCAGCCCCAACGGGTGGGAATTTGCATGAAAAATTACTTGCTAGTTCTCAAGCTTCTTGCACGTCCCTTGTGACATTTTGGCAAAGCAAAACTGGGGGTGGCTGGATTGTAAAATATTTCCCCAAATCACAAAATATTTTAGAGCTGATACCAGACCTACACTCTTATCTGCTGACTACAAATAATTTTACGCTATTCTGGTATGCCCTGAGCATCTGCCTTATGTAATCTAAGCGGCCTCTTCCATCTCTTCCTGCTTTTTTAAGCTGAGGAGACCTGAGTCCAGAATGAAAAGCAGAGCATATCCACTAAAGGGGAGAATCTAGAGCGGATCCAAGAAAAGAAGCTGAAAGGGAAGACAGGTTGAGATGTTAGATCTGTGGCCGACACTCATTTGCTCATTTCACAACAGGGGTACTCTATGACTTTATCTCATTTGGTCCCTTAGTATTTCTGAGATGGGCACTATTTTTATCTCCCTTCGGCAGCTTGGATAACTAAAATTTAGAGAAGTAAAATGACTTGCCAAACGTGAGTGGCAGGGTTGAGGTTTGAAGGAACTTCTGAATAACTTCAGAATCTCACTAAGCTTTAACTATGCTGTCCTATGAACTATATTGACCAACACACTCTACTTTTTTTTCCTGAAGGCTCATAACACATTGAGAACATCATCCACTCTTGCTTAATTTGTTGCCTATCCTGGTTTAAAAAGAAAGCACCAACATCCATTACAGGTTTTCTGACCCCAGCAATTTCATTAACAAGCATTCCTTTTCAGGCCAACAGTATTTGGTTCTCACAGTGTTACTTCTGGGCACACTATGAGATTTTGAAGTGACTTCTGAATCATCAGAGAGACAGAGATTAAATTAGCACTTCTTAAAAGTGGGTAATCATAATACAATTGCTTAAAAACTGTTGTGATATTGTCATTATTTGTGGTAAACTTCTGTATCAGGGTAGGTATACCTCTATAGTATAATTTTTAACCTGAGGGCCAGACCCACCAAGCAGCCAGCGGATAGATTTCAGAGGGTCTGTGAACTTGGATGGGAATACATTTCGTCTTAATTTCCACTAACGTTTAAATTTTATTTAAGTGAAATCTAGCACCGCCTTCCGTTGTGAATGTAGAAACATATCACAGTATTGTTGTCAGACTTTGTCACCAACAGAAATCACAGATATTTTCAGTCCTGTCAATTGTTGCTGATGTTTCAAATGTCATTTATATTCACAATTAATCTGAGATTATGGGGCGCCTGACTGGCTCAGTCGGTAAAGCGTCCAACTCTTGATCTCGGGGGTTGTAAATTCGAGACCCACGTTGGGTGTAGAGATGACTTAAAATCTTTAAAAAAAAACTGAGATTATGATAATTTTTAGGTAATTATCAAACTTGTGACTAGTTCTTATTTAAAATGTTAACAAAGAAGTGTGTAATTGCTATATCACAAATTTGTTTTTAATAATATTTTTATAATAGGATGTTAGTATTTTTAAATATTTTAATAGTACTTTCTCAACCTAGTTGGTGTTATTTGTAATTAAATGTCTTTTATGTTTTTTAAATGTTTATTTATCTATTTTGAGAGAGAGAGTAAAAGAATGCAAGTGGGGGAGGGGCAGAGAGAGAGGGAGAGAGAGAATCCCAAGCAGGCTCTGTGCTGACAGCACACAGCCCAGTGCAGGGCTTGATCTCACGAACCGTGAGATCATGACTGAGCCAAAATCAAGAGTCTGATGCTTAACCAACTAAGCCACGTAGGTGCCCCCGTATATTATTATTATTCTGAGAGTTGGTTTATAGTCTATGCCAAAATAGTACGTGACACAAGAATGGTTAAGAATTCCGCTCTATAGCATAAACCCCATCATAACCTTAATGAGAATAACAACTGGCTGCTTTTGGAGTCCCTGGGGCACTGCAGTGACCCCAGGAATGGGGAAAGCTGTAAATGCCAGACAAAATAATTGGTAGGTACTACCATGCACGTCCAACCCAGTGCTTCCCAGTGAGAAAGAAACCCTCCCCTCTGTAACCCCAACCCCTTCCAGGACCAGAAGGCTGGGCAGTTATTCTGCCCAGCCACACTGCTGGTTCTCCTTCCTGCTCCATTTTCATGACAACAGATCTCCTGGCAGCAACTCCAGTAGACTCCAGTGCTCTAGGGAGCTGGGCCTGTGTTAGCAGGCCACAGGGATGGATGGGAGCCAAGACTTTTGTGATTCTCTCCACCCTCATTTTCCTGTGAAAACACAGCCCGGAAGGACTATGCTGGAGGGTTGATGATCTTAGCAGTATATTTGCATTGCTGGAAACTCAAGTTGTCCTTTTATGTGTCATTTTCTCTAATTTCATTTTTTTAAATCCTTTATTTTCCAACAGGCGGATTCTGTTCACACCTACACAAGGTGGTACCAGGTGTGTGCATATCTTTCTGATAGTTACAATGCATCACAGACCCTTACGGGAAAAATGAAAGATGAAAAAACTTAGTGGTTGGTGTTAGATTACTTTAGATAGTCTATTAGTATGATTGCTTTTTTTTTTCCTTCCTTCACCTAAGTTTCCTTGTTTGGTCTTTCTTTCTTTCTTTTTTTTTCCCCCTGAATATCTCTTAGCTGAGCTTCTCATCACAACTTACCATTTTATACATATGCTATTCAGTTTCTTTTCCAAGTCTCTTTGTGGAGCAAGGATTGAGCCTAAGCATGTGTAACTTACATTTCAAAAAACAAAAATATATGATACTGTAATTTCAGTTAAATTAGTTTCTCTAAAGCTTTGCCATGAAATATCAGGACAGACCCATTCTTGAAGCTTAATATAATTTTAAAAATTATAATAGTAAAAATTCTGTTTGCATGAGAGTGTTTAAGTCATCATCTTTCCTAAGTAATACACAGAAATAATGTTTATAAACATGACTGTTGAGCATGACTGAGGCAAGTTTTAACCTACATTGATTTCCTGTTGAGTAGGAGATGAATGACCCGTCATGTAAATAGAAGCACCAGAAGACTTGCTGTGTTCCTTGACCGTCAGTGGATATCCAGAGTAGCTTCTGGTTAATTCCAGTGGTTTTTGTTTCTGTTTTTGTTTTTGTTTTATTTTTACATTCTGCTAAATTCTTATAAATCAGGCTACTCTAGCTATTGGCCAGATTTTCCTGGAAGAAAATGAAATACAGTCCACCCTTGATTCTTTTCTGCTTATTGAGGCCACTGCCTCCTTTATGAGGAGCGGTAATCAAAGTAGCATTTGTTTCACTTCGTCACGCAGTATGTGAGTTTTTACAACAGATTTGCCCTTCTAATTGTATCGTTCTGGCACATTTTAAAAGGAACTTGCCTTAGATGGGTGGCAGTGTGAGATGGTTTAGACCCAGATCAGGTGGTTGACTATAAAGGCAATCTGGACACAACTTCTGTGCTCTGTTGATTGCCAGGAAGACTCAGCAACTAAATGGCAAGCCAACAGACTGGGATTAGGAAAACATATCTGTATTTGTTTTCTGGGGCTACCATAACCAGGCACCACAAACGGGGTGGCTCAAACAACAGAGATAGATCATCGGTCCACTCTGGAGGCTGGAGGTCTAAGATCAAGGTGTCAACAGCAAGGTTGATTCTTTCTGAGGCTGTGAGGCAGCATCTGTTCTGGGCCTCTCTCCTGCTTCTGGTGGTTCAGGCATTCCTTGGCTTATGGATAGTGGTCTTCCATGTCTTCACATCATCTTCCCTCTCTACGTGTCTGTCCCTGCATTCAAATTTCTCTTCTTATAAGGATGCAGTCGTATTGGATTAGGGCCCATCCTAATGACTTCATCTTAACTTGACCATCTGCAAAGACCTTATCTCCAAATATAGTCATATTCAAAGGCACTGGGGGTTAGGACTTCAATATCAATATTAATTCAAAATCAATTCACTCCATAGCAGTATTTATCTCGAAAAATCGCCAGAGAGGATCATTATAACTACTATAACTAATAAAATTTATAACTAATAAAATTTATGTGAACCATATCATTTGCCTTCAGTGAATTTATTTATTCCAGATGTCTTATTTAGATGATAGGATGCCAAAAGTAATGTACCATGAATGTTTTTTTAATATAAATTATAAATACTATTCAATTATTCCTACATTTTCCAGAGACTGACTCTCTGTTATTTCCTCATAGACCCTGTTGGCATTTTCCTGAACTTCATTGCTTTCTCTTCATTTATAAACACCAGACTCTCTCTCTTTTTTTTTTTTTTTTTTTTTTTGCTGGGTAACATGTCTGGAGCCCTGTTGCTTGGGAAATTTAGTTCACTTTCATTTATTTCAAACATTCAAAGTCTATACCACTGGTTTCTATTTTCCACTGTCCAGAAGAGTAACCTTCCCAGAGAACTCTCTTTTTAAAATTTATTTCTTTATTTTGAGAGAGAGAGGGAGAGCTTGCACATGAGCAGGGGAGGGGCAGAAAGAGTGGGAGAGAGAGAATCTCACACTGTCAGTGTGGAGCCTTACATGGGACTTGAACTCACGAACCGTGAGATCATGACCTGAACGGAAATCAAGAGTCAGATTCTTAACAGACTGAGCCAGCCAGGCACTCCTGGCTGTGTTCTCTTAAAGTAGCAGACAATTGTAATCTAAAATTAAGGATCCATCATATCTTCCCCTATTCTTCTTCCTTTCAAGAAAATCTGAAGAAGCCTTGATTGACACTTGAGCTCTGTGGAATGGCTGGAAAAATACTGACCCAGAAAATAGATGTGCAACAATCTTTTCCATTACTCAAGGGAAATTATGGTATTAATTTTTTTCTTAAACTCTGGGCTAAGTGTAAATATGTGACTCACCCCGACTACTTCATCCTTAGGCCATAAATATTAGGAGTGATGACTTATAAGGAGGTCATGTTGATGTGTAATGAGTAAATGCTTGTCTGCACATATTAATTTAACAAGAAAGTAGCATTTTCCTAAGTAGTATGACAGAAGAAACAATTGTTCAATATAAGTAAAAAGTGGTGATTTTTTTTAATGTTTCTATTTATTTTTGAGAGAGACAGCGTGCAAGCAGTTGAGGGTCAGAGAAAGAGGGAGACACACAATCAGAAGCCAGCTGCAGGCTCTGAGCTAGCTTGTCAGCCCAGAGCCCGATGCGGGGCTTGAACCTACGAACCATGAGATCATGACCTGAGCCAAAGTCGGATGCTTAACTGACCGAGCCACCCAGGTGCCCCAGTGATATTTTTAAAGAAAAGTTATTATGATAAAATAATCCTTTTTTTCCAAATAATAATAATGAAATTATGTTACGCTTTAATACTTGAAAACATGTATACTAGATCTTGTTCCAAAAAAAAAATTCTGTTAAATTTCAAATACTACTTGAAAATTAACTTTTATTTATTTTTATTTATTTATTTTGAGAGAGAGATCATGAGCAGGGGGAGCAGCAGAGAGAGAGGGGGAGAGAGAATCACAAGCAGGCTCTACACTATTAGCAGCGTGGATCCTGATATGGGGCTCAAACTCACAAACTGTGAGATCATGACCTGAGCCAAAACCAAGAGTCGAAACTTAACTGACTGAGCCACCCAGGCACCCCTGACTTTTAATAAAATATAATTGTTCATAGCAAATTTCCACTCGTAGTCCATGGGAAAACACTGGGAGATGTTACAGCCAGATTGGTTCCCTCAGTTCAAGTGGTCAGTGTCAAACTTCACTCCTTGGGCATTGATACATGACCCACACAAGTGGGACAGTGCCATGTGTTTCCTGTTCTTAGAGCAAACCCCTACTACGTCCAGGATCAGGCAGGACAAGGTGAGGATCTGAGTTCCTAAGAGATGGCTTGCTTCAGAGTCTACTCCGTTAGGGAAAAAACAAAGGAACCAATAGACAAAACACAACCCACTATAGATAACAGCTTCAGAAAATACGAAAAGCCCACCTATTACAGTAGGAGAGACAGAACTATCACTTAGTCTCTAAAGCAGGTGAATTTTTAAAAGTTTTCCAAATCAGTGTTCACACAGCCAGCAATATTAAGTAAAAGGCATTAGGGGTGCCTGGGTGACTCAGTCGGTTAAGCATCTGACTCTTGATTTCTGCTGAGGTCATAATCTCATGGTTTTGCAAGTTCGAGCCCGGAATCGTGCTCCACACTGCTGACGGTGCAGAGCTTGCTTGGGATTCTCTCTCTCTCCTTCTCTCTCTCTGCCCCTACTCCCCAAATAAATAAATAAATAAATAAACTTTTAAGGAAGGCATTTGTTTTTCTTAGTGAAATTTCTACTTGTGTGACATTGCTAATGCTGATTTCTCCTTTCCTCTCTGCTTGTTCTGGTTGCACCACCTTCTGTGTCTTCCTCTAACGGCTTTCCAAAATGACTATGGCCAATATTCTCATCACTGAGCGATAGTATTTAGCAGTGTAAAGAAAAATAGTGTAAATCTTCTATGGTTTATAGTTCCCAGTTTGTTTCCCATGGTTACAAACCATGTGCCCCATGGCTATCTCAGATGCTTTTTATTTATCTCCAACTTGAAGGCAAGGAGGTGGTCTTGTAGTTAATTTGTACCATCGTAGTGACAAGCTTGGTATTTAGCACGTTGGAATACACAACATTTATTGTAAAATTGCGTTTTTACAAATGGTTACAGCAATTTAAGGGAGTCCAAATACGAAGGGTAACCCATAGTCCATGAATCCCTTCATAAGGAGGAAATACCTTACCTGATTTATGAAGGGAAAGCAAGCAGAATAAAAGTGGAATTCTGTTGACTTAATCACATTGGTTTTGTCTGCTTAGAACTGGGGAGGGGAGTGCGATGTTCAACTTTTCCTGAGGAAGTTGTGTACATACATACTGGTAGCGCCCTCTAGTGGATGATAAAAATGCTCTTGCACCACTCGATTCCTGGACATTCCATTTCACTGGAAGGATCTATACCTTTTGCAACCACTTTGTCCTTTCTCCCCCATCTCAACATCAATAGGGCTTTCTCTCAGAGTGACTTGGGATGCTCCAGTCTACCACAAATGTCACTGGTGTGTGCTTTGTGAGAAATTTTTAAGGTGAATTCAACTGAAGTGAGTATCAATTTTTACCACTGCCCTTCAAAGTTATTCAGTTGCCAATGTGGGTGCAATTTAACTGTTGCGTGCAAGCCCTTGGCTCGAGTCTGTTTATGTAAATGGTTCAAAGCTGTGGACTGTGTGTCTGGAAAGCTGCTTCCAAGAAACAAAGGAGAAATGAGCATGTTTTCCATTTAAAAGACATGTGGTTCTTATTGCCTTACAGAAATTGGTTTTTGTTTTCACTTCATTTTATTTTTAAAGTGAGTTTTCCACTGTGAAATAAAGTGTGTGCATGGTAGACAATAGTGAAAATCCAGAGAGCAAAAATATCGCCCACAGTTCCGCCAAAGCCGAGACTGGTTTTAGATACAGCTTACCAAGGTAGACTGCTTCCCTGAGATATATCCTAAAGGAGCGGGCCCTGATGGACTGAGGGTGAGCATGTCATTAACTTTCCACACAGCTGTTTTTTCAATTTATAAAGGGCAATGATAATATTGCATTTATGTACTTTCATTTTCTCTCTCAAATTAGGTACGGCAATTGCATAATAATAATAGCAGCCATTTATTTAGCACAGATTTTCAGAGCCTAACACTGGAGTTGCCATTCGCCTCCCGGAAAACAGCAATTTTGCTCACACTCAATTCTTTCCTATAACCTCTCCCACATCTCTCCCAGTATTTGTTTTCGCAGTACTAATAACTGCCATTTATTAGGACCTTATTACACAAGATAATTTACTGGTTAAGTAGGTAGCCTGATTGGATTGTAATTCTGGCTTTTCCCCCTAATAGCTGTGTGATCTTGGACGAGTAATTTAAAGTCAGTGCTACAGTGTCTCCCTTTGTCAAATAAAGGTCCTGCCCCACAGGATTTTTAGGAGAAAACTAAGTGCCCAGAACATAACTGGATACATGGGGAGTAGTCTATAAATGTTAGCTGTTATTATTAATATTTTAGATGACATATTAGACATTATACCAAGTTCTTACCATTTATTATGTCATTTAACCCTCATAACAATCTATGAGTTAGATATTCTTATCCCTGTTTCAGATAAGGAAAATGAAACGGAGGGCTCAGTGACTTGTCCCAGTCACATGTATATAAGGTTCAAAAATAGGCAAACCATCTAGGTGTTGGACATGAGCTCAATGGTTACCACTGAGCTCATGTCCAACACCTAGATGGTTTGCCTATTTTTGAACCTTATATACACCGAAGTAGACATTATAACCCTTTTTTGTGTCTGACTTCTTTCATTTAGTTTTATGTTTGTGAGACTTATCCCAGTTGTTCATTCATTTTCATTACTCTATACATGACATTCTATTAAGTGGCCCATCACAACGTATACATTCCACTCTGGGACATTTGGGAGATTTCCAAGTTGGGACTATTACAAATATTGATGCAGTGATAATGCTTGCACATGACTTTGGGTGAACATATGTATGCCTTTCCATTGGATAAACACCTAGGAGCCCAATTGCTGGGTCATGAGGTAAGCATACTTTTGGCTTTAGAATTGTATTGCCATTTAATTTTCCAAAATAGTTATATCAGTTTACACTCTGTGGAGATTTAACTTTCAACCAACATAAGAGAATCAGAGGCCATTTTTTATTTTTAAAACAGTAGAACAAAAGACATAGTTTAAGTGATATTTTCATTAAAAAATGAAATCCATTAATAATTATTAGCTTCTGAAAAGCACTTGAGTTTAAATTTACTTACACAATAGAAATGACTCATTTGTAACAATTAAATTCTATAATATGAATGAGATATCAAGAAATCTAAATTTAAAAGGATAAAATTAAGAGTGAGCAAGGATGTGGTATTTATATCAAAGTATGGTATGGCATTTATGGTGTGGTATTTATGCCAAAGAACAGAATAGTCTGATTGCTTGTGTTCTTGCAAGTTTTTTTATATAGTCATTATCATATAGTCATCCATAAACTGGGTCATAGAACAAGTTGTTCAAGATCAAGGATCTTGTCCTTATCAATTAGGGAAATTATAAGTCTTAAGTTTTCAGATTCTAAAGACTTACTTATTTTTGAGAGAAAGTGCAATCAGGAAAAGGGCACAGAGAGAGGGAGACAGAAGATCTGAAGCGGGCTCTGCACTGACAGCAGTGAGCCCGACGCGGGGCTCAAACTCACAAACCATGAGATCATGACCTGAGCAGAAGTCGGCTGCTCAACTGACTGAGCCACCCAGGTACCCCATTAGTTTTCACATTATTAGCAGCAAATCCATTTGCCCCAAAGAACTCTTATTCTGAAGTGCAAACTGTTGGCCAGAGGAGCTGCTATGACAGAAGCAACAGTGAGAAACCTCGGATCTCCACACACTCTCTCCCTTCTACTCACTGCTTCTAGCAGCTCCCAAGAACTTTCCCTGACCCGGAGAGCATGGCATGAGAACGAGTGCCTAGATCCTGGATAATAAAATGCATTCCTGCCACCTTATTCACTTGGTAGCAACTCTCAAGAATAATATATCAAGAAGGAAGGATTCTAAGGACGTGGTGAGAACACGGACGAAAGCACGCCATGATCAATTAGTCATGTCTGTCACAGGCACAGAAAGGGATAGTGAACGTCTGTAGGCTGGCCCCAGATAGCATTTACATATGTCCACTCTTTCTTTTAAGTATTTAATTTCCTGTTGACTCCAAATCCAGTGTAACAGGGACTGGCATGTTGGCACAATCAAGCAGATGGCTAGTTGTTCAGTATACGTAGGCAAAATACTGACATAGGAGTCATCTTGGTACAGACATCTTTTTGCATTTGTCCAGCACATCTTTTGAGATAAATTCCTGCAAGTGGACTTGTCACCATGGAGTTAAATCTCCAGTCTTTTATAGAATGCACTCTGCCCTTCCAATAGATGACACAGGTCACATTCTGCCACGTACTATTATTAGTGAACAACTGTCCTCCCATCAGAAGAGCCGAGCCCTGAAGTAGAAGTTCTGTCTTTGGCTTCTGTGTTTCATTCCCACCCCGATGACACTGACAGCATTGCCTTTTTCCATAGTAGATGTGGATACACATGTTTTGCTTTAAATATAAGGATACTTTTTACTATTTTTCAGCCCTGTTTTTCTCAGTTGCTGTAAGGACAACATTAACAGTTAAAGGTCGCTAATGCATTTAATGGAACCATTGTCCCAGTGATTGTGGTGTTAGTGTGCAGACCAAAATATCGATGATAAATGGGCACATTAATATTGGAACTGGAATATAGGAGTATTAAAAAATCTCTAAATGCCTATGGAACAGGTAGTTTTAATAAAAAGTGACCTTCTCTAATTCACTTCATGTCCCCTCAGTGCCTTTGCACTTGGCATCTATGGCTGATGTATCAACTCATCTCACATACAGCTTATTCATTAATAACTAATGTGCTTGGATTATTACAAAGTTTCTTGGGCTGACATGGATAGAGATCTTTTTCTAGTGTCTTTAAGTTTAATTCTTACAGTACTCAGTCCCCGTTCTTCCAGAAACATTAGGCTCACTAAAGCATACCATTACTGGCATTCTTCTTCCTTTGCTGTCTTTGTTTTTGTTTCTGTTTTTCTTTCTTTCTCCCTTTCTTTCTCTTTCTTGCTCTTTCTTTCTTTCTTTCTTTCTTTCTTTCCTTCTTTCTTTCTACATTCTTTATTTACCGCTTCTAGCTTTATTCCAGTTAGCATTTCTACTGATCTTTTCAACATCCCAAAAGTCCCCATGATGTCTGCCTAGCTTTCTGGGTGTCCTTTGACTTTGTTACCTACAACTCACTTGTAATTTATTTTGCATGCCTCTATAGCCTTGTCTTCTGGAGAACGTCTCCATATGGCTTTTGTTCCCCCTCTCAGTTCACATTATCTTAGAATGTATTGCAATCAGTCCCTAGACTGTGAGACTGCTTTCAACTTTTGAAGTGTTTTCTAGGATCTACTGACCACACTATCTGTGAGTGGAGATCCCAGATCTGGACACTCCCGCATGTTATTCTGAGGAAATGTGATACACTTCACATATGTGTTTGATGCTTCATGTGCACAGATTAGTATTATCCATCAAGATTCACAGATGTGCTGTCTGATTCCTGAGATCGCATTTTTGATTCTATAGAAATGGTAGGATTAGCCCCAATTTATAAACATATATTTTCCCAGGTAGAAAAAAGCTCATTGGTCTCTCTTTTCTTGTTCAGCACCTTAATACATGAATTTCTCATAATCTACTTTCTACTGCATTCAGATCTAATCTTCAGTGAATTATTCTGGGATATCAATTGGTTTGATGTTTAATATTTTTAAATAGTTAAGCACATTTTGATACAGGTATCTGGGTCAGGGGGCCTCATTTCAGATACAGGTTCTATATTTTAAAAAGTTTTAAATATATATATTTATACATATATATTTTAAAAAGTTTTAGTTTCCCTCATCTTTTATCAGTATAAGAATATGCTAATTTATGCCCTCACAATTCTGAAAAATAAATATACCTGCATAATTACAGTTATAAACTGATTCCACTTTTGGGGTGCCTGGGTGGCTCAGTCGGTAAAGCATCCGACTTCAGCCTCGGTCATGATCTTGCCATTCCTGAGTTTGAGCCCCTAGTCAGGCTCTGTGCTGACAGCTCAGAGCCTGGAGCCTGCTTCAGATTCTATGTCTCCCTCTCTCTCTCCGTCTCTCCCCAACTCACACTCTGTCTCTCTCTCTCTCAAAAATAAATAACCCCCCCCCAAAATAAAAATAAAAATGATTCCACTTTGTCTCCATTTTCATTTAGGTTCTTTCAGCCTGAATTAACTAACGATCATTCCCCCAAATATCCATTGTATTTGGCTTGTAAAGATGCATTTTTACTTAGAGAATGTTATAAAACGTTTTTTTTTGCTTAAAGCAAATTTTACAATAGAAATAATGTTCACTTTCAGATCCAGATTTTAATCTTTTTGATTTATAATATTAATTTAAGCCCACATAATTCTGTAAACTAAAGCCAGAGAGTCTTTCTGGTTACCAGTATAATTATAACTTTCATCCAATGTTTACCAGGGAATAGTGAATTCACTTTGTTAAAATGAGATCTGGCATGAACCTTATCCAGTCTGAGCTGAAGCAAACATAGCTTTTTTTTTTTTTTTTTCAGGTTTCACTAAATTACATTTACAAGCTGGACGCAATTAAAAGCTTTAGAATAGCAAGGAAAAGGCAGATTTGAGAGAGATGTAGATTTCCCTTTTAAGACTATTAGACTAAAACCCAAATAAAAATAAAAGAAAACTGAAGAGGGGTTGTTAGTGTAATATTTCTAAGCTGGTTTGCTGAAAGCAGATCTGCATGCTTTTGTACTGTTTGCCAATACAATGCAAAGGCCAAATCGCTAAAGGTAAACAGGATTTGGGAGGCTGCCTGCTCTGGGATTCAAGGATTAGCCTTTATCCTGCCCTTGACGTGAGCTGCTGTCAGTCCAAATGGGTCCCCTCCCCTGGGCCTCAGAGAAATTACTTCAATTTACACATCACATAGTTCTAATGCAAATCAAGAGTAATGCTGTCAGTCAGAGAGAGACAAATACCATATGATTTCACTCACGTGTGGAATTTAAGACACAAAACAAGTGAGCAAACAAAAAAACGGACTTAAATACAGAGAGCAAACTGGGTGGGGGGGATGGATAAAATAGGTGAAGGGATTAAAATATACCTCTCATGACAGGCACTGAGTGATATGTAGAATTGTTGAATCGTTATGTTGGAGGTCTGACACTAAAATAACACTGTATGTTGATTATGCTTCAATAAAAAAAGGGAAAGGGGCGCCTGGGTGGCGCAGTCGGTTAAGCGTCCGACTTCAGCCAGGTCACGATCTCGCGGTGCGTGAGTTCGAGCCCCGCGTCAGGCTCTGGGCTGATGGCTCAGAGCCTGGAGCCTGTTTCCGATTCTGTGTCTCCCTCTCTCTCTGCCCCTCCCCCGTTCATGCTCTGTCTCTCTCTGTCCCAAAAATAAATAAACGTTGAAAAAAAAAATTTTAAAAAATAAAAAAAGGGAAAAAGAGAGTAATATCTTACCTTACACGAGGGTACAATAGATAAAAACAGCCTGACGTTTCAAGGTGGTGGACCTAGATTTGATTTCCGATAAAGCAACATAGCTAGGATATATATATATTATAGTATACTATACATTAAATATAAAAATATAGTATAAAATACACATAATATTTACTATAATACAAGGAGCTTGGTACATTGCAACACCTGGTGGCGGTTTCTTTATCCTTTGTTTTGGAACATTTAAAGTTTATAAAACATGTTTACATACGGTATGGCATTTTATAATCACAACAGCCTTGCAAGGTGTATTTACTTGTCCTCGTTTTACAAATAAGGGCCCCGGAGCTCAGAAAGCATAATGACCTTGCTTGAAATTCTCGAGAAAGAACAGAGCTGAGGTTCATACCCAAGTCTTACCGTTCCAAGGACCGGGTATTGTCCTTCCCTATACCAGGGCTTCACCCAAAGAGCTTGTAAACACATTTTCTGTGTGATTGTAGGCTCCTGTAGCTGGTATAAATTTCTCTAAAACAACCTAATGTCAATCTTATGTCTTATTCTGCATTCTGACATGAATTTAAAATAGTCAATTTTATGTGCGTTTCATCTGAAACTTTTAGTGGATTTATGGTCCACGGTCGGCTTTTGCTGTGCCCCCTCTCCACTCCCTGGTGTGAGATATAAAATACACAAGCTTATACCAAGCATTGGAAGCTCGTTACCACTTCCTGGCAGGTGTCTGCTGGCATTGGCATTCAGGCACAGCCCTCCCTCTGTGTAGCCACACCAGTGATGAACTTGAGCACATTTTCTGTTGAAATCCCCTTGTCAGACTATAGAATATGCTCAGGCCCACTGGCTCTTGAAGGCATACCCTGGGCGCTTTCTGAGCCATGGAGCAAGCTTTTAGAGATGCCGTGGGTCCTATTTGGACAGTGGTTCCGAGAACCTGTTGGAAATCCATAAGCTTGGTCATCCCATGAGGTGCCCCTGCTGTTCCTCCTTAGCCGCAGGGGATTTGGCAAGGGCTCTGAGGGCCAGGACAGGCTGTGGAGGAGAGGTTCTTCCCCCTTGTTCTAAATCCACTAAGGCTAACTAGAGATTCCTCTGACCTTTTCTCCAGCCCCACATTTCTGGCTCAGCCTAAGAGGGAGGGAGGTATAGGCTCATATCAAAATTTCACCTGCTTTTCTCTCTGTGTTTTTCTCTTCCTGTTATAAAAACAGCATTTTTCTCAGGCATCTGAGAATAGGGGTGTTTGGGAGTTGGGGGTAGACAGGGTTCTGGCTAGAATCTAATTATTAATGCCAAAATCCTGGCTTCTGGATGCTCCAATCCGGGAATTAATATCTCATTTCTCTTTGTATTCTTGCTCTGGTTTACCTTTCCTTGGGTGAGTGGAAGTCAAGGTCTAATTTAAAGGGGGAAAGAGAGTGGGGGAAAAAAATCAAGATATTTTCTACTAAAAAAAGCCACACATGCACTTAAGTAAATGCTTCACCACATTATCTCTCACTCTTATCTTACAACTTTCTGTCATTTCATTCTGGTCTTGTCACTATAGCATTACACATTCAAACTATATTTAGCATACTGCTAAATAGTAGCTGAATGTATCATTAAGTTTGTGTGATTCACAATGTCATCTTCAAACACAACGATGACTGACAAATGTTTAAAATGGGCACATCACTGTGAATTGTTATGTGATTCAGAACCATTTGATAACAGCCTCAAAGCCTAGATTTACTTCTCCATTTCCTCCCGTCTGTATTCTCTTGAGCCCACTTGCATTGAGCTGTCATTCACACCACTCCATCGCCAATGATTTCACACAGCTAAATCCAATTCTCCATCCCTCTCTTACTTGCAGCATTTGAAATGGTTCATCAATCCCTTCTTCACACACACACACACACACACACACACACACACACACACACACACAAACCAAACACAAAAAAACCTTTCTTTGTATAGCTCCCAGGACTTGGAACCTCCAAGTCTTCCTCCTACATACCTTCCTAGTCACCTTCACGGGTTTTTACCTCATCAACTTCACTGCTAAAAGAGGTACCCCCAAATTCAGGGAGCTCCTCTATCTCTACTGCCGTCAGGTGACTTCATCCAGTCTTGTGTCTTTAAATACCATCTTTATACTGACATATTTGCAGATTTGCCTCCCTAGATTGGATCTCTGCCCTCAGCTCCAGACTCTTCCATCCCACTGCCTCCTAACATCCCCATTGCACGTCTAAAGGATATCACACACTTGCCATGTTTGAAATTGGCTCCTGATCTTCCCTCTACAGTCTTCTCTACCTGTATAGTCTTTCCTCATCTGCGCAAATGGCACTTTATCTTTCCCGTTTCTTAGTCCATAAACCTTGGAATCATTCTCCACTCTTTTCCTCTCACACTCTTTAGCGAGTTCAAAAGCAAATTTGATTTTCCTCACCAACTCTGCTGCTCTGCCCTGGTCCTACTGCCATGATCTCGGTTATCACAATAACCTCTTAATTACTCTCCTTCTCCTTTCCTTTCTTAGCCTTTATAGGGATCAAATCACATCCCCTCTTTCCTCACCATGGTCTGATGTTTCTCTGTCTCCAGTCAACATCTGTACACTCAACTACATGACTCTGCAGGACCCCACCGCTGTTCATTTTCTTCTTCCTTTCCACTTCTCCCTTTGTTCTCTCTACTCCAGTCACAATGGCTGCCTCCTATTATTTAAACATACCGAGTGCCTTTATTCCTCAGGGCCTTTACATTTGTTCTTTCTTCTGTCTGAAACATTTCCCCCCAGATATTTAGACGGGTGACTCCATTACCCACTTTGCATCTCTTCCAGGATAACATCTTTCCAGTAAAGCCTTCCTTGATCACACTTTTGAAAATAGTACCCCGTTCCAGCTCCTCCACTCCCCTCTTCTCTGCTTTACTTTTCTGCATAGCATATCACCATATAACACACTATTTATTCACTTGTTTTATTTTATTTTATTTTGTTTTATTTTATTTTATTATTTATATTTTTATTTTATTTATCTGCCCTCCTGTACTGGAATCTAAGGACCATAAATCTTGTGGGATGAGACTATGCTCTGTCTGTTTACATCTCTAGATCTTAAAGGAGCTTGGCACATTGTAGTTGCTCAATAAATATTGAGTGAATTAATGAACAAACAACCTTGGGCCAGTACTGTTACTCAGCAACCAGCTCAGTGACAACACATAACAGTTATTACTAAAAATATGTTGCATTGATGTAATGAAATGGGTTAAACCTATGAGAATTTGTCTTGAACTCTGAAACACAGAAAAAATATACACTTTATTTTTTCTATAGCTTGTGTCTTTGTTCTGAGATTTTCTGTGGAAGGAACCATTAATTATTATTGAATTATCCTTTAGTGAGCTTAAGTACAAGCCTGGTAACATATACTGGATAAAGGCCTTTGTTAATAGCTACTAACATGAGCTACCACTTTAATATACTATTCTGACCATTAGTGCCCAGCAGAGTTTTAGAAAACATGTACTAAAGGAGATCATTGAGCCAAATCCTTTGGATTTGAAATTAGGGTTCTGTCACTCTATTCTGCATCCAAATGTATTCCCTGCTATGGTACAGATTGCTTTTCTATCCCACACTATGAAAAATGGGTTTGGAACAGCTAGAAAAGAGTTGGTTAAGTTGTGTGCTTCTGCCAATATATGCATCAAATTTGGGCCAATTATTTCAAAATGAAAACATAACAGATGACAATATAGTTTTAGAAAGTGTATATAAAGACATGCCAGTGAATTTTTTAGATGGCTTAACTTATCTAATTAGAAGAGCTAGTATTACATTTTTTTTTCTTTTATCCCATCCAAAATATTCTCCTGGGATCCAAAATATTATTGTTATCCAGAAAAACTGCTTGAAAAATCAAAACAAAAAAAGACTAATTGATAAATCACCACCAAATAGTCCATAATTGACACTTAAATCACACCATGTGAGTCTTATCAACCGTATATTCATCTTAGGATCATGTATATAATAAATGAACATGACAATGATTTGGTGAGCTTTTAAGATGAATTTATTTCAGAACAAAAGGAACAAAACAGATAAAGAATAAAGTGGAATCTTTTCATAAAATACTCTAGTGAGTGACATAGAAACTTCATGTCATGTCCATAAATTTCTAGCTGTTACAATTTGGTTTTTCTTGACAACTTACTCTTAGAGAAATTGCTAGCAAGAGAATATGTTTGTGTAATTTGTGTTGAAAAGAAAATAAGATTAGGAAAGTGAATCTGGAGTATAACTTCTCAATTTGAATAAATCGATGGGTAAAATATAACACATGTAAGGTTATGACTCTATGAAAAAAATGTGAACACACTTTATTAATAGAGGATAATCAACAGTTTGTGATTATGTATGTACATATATAACACATATATATAATACATCAACTAGATATTCTTGTAAAATATGTAAAGTGAAGTAATATGAGTAATTTGAAAAAGTTAAAAATAAACTAAATAAGACTAATGGTAGAATAGTAAATATTATCAACTGAATTCTGTTTCCAACCATACGGTGTTGATGTAGATCAGCGAAATTCATCTTTACATTGCATACGCAAAAATATGTGAATAATGCATTATTTAAAAATTCTGGAATAGGGGCGCCTGGGTGGCGCAGTCGGTTAAGCGTCCGACTTCAGCCAGGTCACGATCTCGCGGTCCGTGGGTTCGAGCCCCGCGTCGGGCTCTGGGCTGATGGCTCAGAGCCTGGAGCCTGTTTCCGATTCTGTGTCTCCCTCTCTCTCTGCCCCTCCCCCGTTCATGCTCTGTCTCTCTCTGTCCCAAAAATAAAAATAAAAAAAACGTTGAAAAAAAAAAAAATTCTGGAATAAAGGTAACTCATGGCTGAGCTAGAAGAAGAGTGAGAATATTAAAGAGGCAGAAAAGAACAACAGGGTGAAGAAGCTCTGAAGCCTACTTACCATGTAAAAAAGTTGGACAACCTGTCAATTTCAGCCCTGAAATGTAAAGAGCTTCTAAATCATCACTTCTATCTTTACAGCAAGAGAAGAGCTGAACAAACAAAATCAATTACTTTTCTTGGAACAGTCAAAAAAATGAAGTTGCTGAGCAATCTACCATATCCTGAAATCTGGAGAGGAGCAAATATTGAAAATCATAGCCAAGATTAGCTTATCTGGGCAGAAACTAATGGAACTGTGAACCGTTCTCTGTGGATTGTAGACAACATGCAAGAATGGATGGGTAATGTAAGCAGAAAGATAGAAACTTTATGAAAGAATCAGGAGGTTATGCTGAAAAGGAAGAACTTTGTAAAAGAAATGAAGAATGCCTTTGATGGATTCACCAGTAGGCTGGACGCAGCTGAGGAGAGATTCAGTAAGCTTTAACATATGTCAATAGAAATTTCCAAAGCTAAAACGTAAAGAGACAAATACAGACTATCTAAGAACCATAGGATAATCCCCCCAAAAAGTATAAAATGCACACAGTTGGAATTCCATAAGGAAAATAAAGAGAATGGGGCAGAAGATATATTTGAGATAATGATGACTAAAAATGTTCCAAAACGAGTAATAGACACCAAAACTATAGTTCCAAAAGTCTCAGAGAACACCAAGAAGGGTGAATACCAAAAAATCTACATGAAAGCACATCATACTCAAACCGCAAAAAACCAAAGACAAAGAAAATACCTTGAAAGAAACTGGAATTGAGTGGGGTCATCTTACCTATAGAAGAATAAGTGTAAGAATTCTACAGTCAACTTTTCATCAGGAACCAAGTAAGAAGAGAGTGTAATAACATATTTTAAAGTGTTGAAAGAAAAAAGAAACCCCAACAACCTAGAATTTTATATTAGAAAGGATGTAAACATAGAAATTATCCTTTATAAGTGAAGATGTAAAGATTTCCTCAAACAGAAACTGACAGAATTCATCACTAGCAGAGCTACTGTGCAAGAAATGTACACAGAAGTTCTTCATGAAGAAGAAAATGATGCAGGTCAGAAGCTCAGGTTTACAGAAAAAAAGAAAAGCATTGTAGAAAGAATAAACGCAAACAAAATAAAATCTTGTATGTTTCTTATTCTTAATTGACTTCATAGATAACTATTGTTCAAAGTAATAGTGGTAATAATGTACTGAATAATTATAGCATATGGGCAAGTGAAATGAGTCACAGTGATGCCATAAGAGATGAAAGAGAGGTATTGGGAATATCCTGTTATAAAGTAACTTGCATTACTTGCGAAACAGTATAGTTTTATTTTATTCTATTTTATGTTAGTACTTTATTTTACTTAGAGAGTGTGTGCATGCAAGCAGGGGAGGGGTATGAGGAGGCGGAGAGACAGAATCTTAAGCAGGCTACGTGCTTGACAAGTGACAATACCAAATGCTGACAAAAATAGCAACAGAAACTGTCATTCATTACTCGTGGGAATGCAGAATGGTACAGCCACTTTGGAAAACAGTTTTGCAGTTTCTTACAAAGCTAAACATAATCTTACCATAATCCAGGAATCGTGCTCCTACATATTTACCCAACTATCTGATAACTTCTGGCTACATAAATACCCTCATGCGAATGTTTATAGCCAAAACATTATTGCTCCAAATTGGAAGCATCCAAGATGTTCTTCTGCTGG
Organism: Puma concolor; assembly: GCF_028749965.1. Taxonomy (NCBI): domain Eukaryota; kingdom Metazoa; phylum Chordata; class Mammalia; order Carnivora; family Felidae; genus Puma; species Puma concolor. The sequence goes on from NC_141673.1 coordinate 94,375,090, forward strand.
TGACTGGATAAACTAACTGTGGTATATCCATACAACGGACTACTCAACCATAAACAGAAATAAACTCTTGAGCCAGGACATGACACAGAAAAACCTTAAATGCATAGTGCTAAGTAGAAGAAGTCAGACTGAACTGTATAATTCTAATTATGACTTGGCATATTGACTAGTGGATAGGCGTGAAGGAGAAGCCATCTGGCTTCACGTTTTTTCCTTTCTGTAGTACTGGAATTGTTCCCTTGTCGGTCCTCCTGTCTCCAGTCTTACCTACATTCCCCCTTGTTCATCTTGGTACTGAAACAGCAGTGACCTTTATGAAACAAAAAAGATGATCATGACATCTTTGTGTTTATAGTACTTTAATGGCTTCTCATCATGTTAAGCCTAATTTGAAATTTCTTAGTTTGGGTTATCAGCTTTTGAGAATGTGAGTACTTTTCCGGCCCATCTCTCCCAATTCCTCTCACTTCCACTCTTATTTTGCCGGACTCTAGTTCTCCATACATACTATGAATTTTTAAGTTTCCATTTTTTTGTTTTTGTTTTTGTTTAATGAAGCTAAAAAGATAGGAGTAGGATTGGTGGTTCGTGCTGCAAATGAGACATCTATAGGTAGATGTCTGGGCTACAGTCATAGCAACAGCCTATTAAATCTCTGTGTGAAGCAAATGGAGTCTGGGGTACAGGGCATACATGAACAGAGTAACTTGTAAGCTCCCTGTTTCTTTACAAAAGAGGGAGATTATATGAGATATTCCTTTGCTTCTCTGGGATACTTAGTCATTCTGAATCACTTTTATGTCCCAACAAAGTCCAAATGTTTTCAGTTGCCAGTTTCTCATGTGCTTTAGTAAAAACGAAGCATAGAAAAAATTAAGACATTAACACCATATGTATGTCCTCTTTCATAAAAAATGTAAGTTAAAAATACAAATTTTAGGGAGCCTAGGTGGCTCAGTCAGTTGAGCATCTAACTCTTGATTTCAACTCAACTCATGATCTCAGGGTCATGGGATTGAGCCCCACATTGGGCTCCATGCTGAGCATGGAGCCTGCTTAAGATTCTCTCTCTCTCTCTCTCTCTCTCTCTCTGCCTCTGTCCTTTCTATTATTGCATACGTGTACATTCTGTCTTTTTAAAATAAAAAAAATACAAATTTTATACCCAAATCCCTTTATATCCAAATTCCTTGAAAACTTAGAAAAATACTCAATATAGTACAGATAATTCTATTTAAATGTAATGCTTTGAGATAAAATATTATTTTTAATAAAAAACATAATAAATTATAAATTATTAAGTTAAAAATTCTAGTTTGGAAAATTTAGTAATTTAATGCCTAAGAATCACTCATAATTAAAATGAATAATAATTTTCAACTTAAACAAAACTGGTTTCAATTCTTGGGCACAGAATCCATAGCTTTCGGTTTATTAACCCTCAAGATACAAGCCAAAAGACAAAGCCAAATAAGCTGATTATATATTCCAAACTTAATTCCTCTTATTTCTGTTTTCAGTTTAAATTCAGGAAGAGTTTATTGTTATTGAATCATACAAGTTATTTTTTTAATTTCGAACATCTTTTTTGTTGTTGTTTTACATCCTTTATAAGCATTCCCTAAACTCTACTCCCTATCAAACATGCTAGGAATTATAAGTCATGATTCTGCCATTTTCCCATTCTCATTTGTCATCCTAAACCCAGTTATCAGTATCAAATTAACCTTTACCTTCTTACTTTTTAGGACTTGGGATGCACTGAAGCCAGACTCCCAGGCTAGGTTTTCAGAGACGAGTGTTTGCCTCATAATTCTTAGAGACTATACCATTTATCCTTAAGAAATTCCTCATTAGAAGAACTGACATCTATTCTCTAACTCTTTCTCAGAGTGATAATTTTGTCAGAATGCAGGACAGGTCAAAATTTCAGGCTTAACCATAATAATTTAAAAGCAATTTCTAGACCCCCATCTGGAACTAATTTATGTCTCATTTTAATTTGTGGTATTATAAAGCATTCACTTTTATATTGCGTTAATTTTAAATTTCCATTAAATTACTCAATTCCTATGTTTTTATGTGGCTTAAGGGTTTTTTATGTCCAATGATTTTGACCTTCACAGGGAGTAGAGCAAGGCAGGTGGGGGCAGGGCGGGGAGGGGATGGGGTAGGAGACAGACTGCTTCAGAAACTACAGCTATATGGACAAATTTTTGTCCCTTGGCTTAATCTGTTAACTATTTTATAGGTTAGCTAGAAATGTTGAGGAGTTGAAGTGGGGAGAACATAGGAAGCAAAAAAGGACATCATGAGATTAAGCTAAACATAGAGTTTTGTGCTAAGTCCTCTTTTCCTACTTTAAACTACCTATATGGGACATCTTAACCATGCCCATTGCATTTACTAATCACTAGAAAGTGTCACTATGGCAATGATCACTCCCTCCAGCTTCAGGAGTATGAAGACGATTTTCTGTGTGATAGCGTCAGGCAGTACTTGGGACGTGATAGATATTTGACAAACATATGTTGAATGTATGATAGATGAATGGAAGGATAGAGGATAGATGGATGGATGCATGGATGGATGGATGGATGGATGGAACATTTCTATCTGGAAGTTCTCATTGTGTCTCATGTTCAACATGTTTAAGCCTAACCTCACTTGCTCTTACATCATTTCCTCATTATCTTCTGTCTCAAAGAATAATGCTACCCCAGACTTTTATCTCATATGGACTGACTTCTCTACCTCACTCTCTATAGCTAATCAATGAACAATTTCTATAGGTAACCAGTTCATACTGAGCCATACCCCTATTCAAATTGCTGTGTGTTCATAGACTTCAGAGTGAAATCTAAACTCCTCAAGCTGACATATAAGCATCTTCCTAGTCTGGTTTCTGCAAAAGCTCACAAGTACCTTCCACATAGCTCCACCCTCAACACCACTCAACCTACCCTGAACCACATGTGATTCCTAACTAAACCAGGCTGTCCCATGAAACAAGCCTGTGAAGATGATGCTCTTTGCTTGGAATGCTCTGCCTAAATTAGTGAGCTTCAACTCATCCAAGACCCAGCTCAAAATTTAGCTCTAGTATAGAGTCATTTCTAATATCTTGCTTAGGGAATCTTCTTTGTCTTGCTTTCTTTGGTGGCTAGCACAGCGCTCAATGAATATTGATCAAATGGATGTGTGTAGAACCCATAGGGGAGTAGGGAGAACAGAAACATTTAATGAGAGAGCCAATGAGAGAGCACTTGAAAATTATTAAATTTAGGTATCAATATTTCTGTTCCGAATGCTGTGTGTACAACTTTGCTCTGAGCCCCTCTCCTTAAGATCTGACATTTTAAGTCACAGTTTGCTGGAGTTTATTGATAACTCCTTTCTAGTTCAGCTCCTCAGTTTCATTTAAAAATTTTTTTTAAATATTTATTTATTTATTTATTTATTTATTTATTTATTTATTTAGAGAGACAGAGCATGAGCAAGGGAGGGGTAGAGAGAGAAGGAGACACAGAATCTGAAGAAGGCTCCAAGCTCTGAGTTATAAGCACAGAGCCCAACGTGGGGCTCGGACCCACGAACTGTGAGACAATGACCTGAGCCAAAGTTGGATGCTTAACCGACCAAGCCACCCAAGCACCCCAAGCTCCTCAGTTTCAAAGTATGCCTTCCCACGACAGGCCCAGAGATTCAAAACTGGCACATTCTTGGTCTCAGCTGCCACTGACAGTTGTTAGTCCCTCACCTGCCGTGACCTACTAGACCAGGCCTCAGTGCCAAGATCTCCATAGTTCACTTTGATTTCAGGCAAAATGGCCCATGTTTCTTAGAAGAGGTTAGAATAATCACAGAAAAGAGAGGACTGTTAAAAGTAAGAACATGAACTTGGGGGTTGGTGGTTTAGGAAAGACCCAGGAATAAAGTATGAAGGAACAGAAGTGTTGGACCCAGGAGGTGGGGGAATAGGGAAATTTGATTCAGAGTTTTGATTGACAGGAGGCTAATAGAGGTCTAGGTGACAGAGCAAAGAAAGTGAAACTGAACTTCCTCTTATATTTTAGGTAAACCTTCTGGTTGGCTGTCTCTAAGATGGAACAGATGTAGTTATAGGATTGATGCTTTATACATACCACCCTGATGTTGTCTATTACATTTTCTCTTCCACAAAACACAAGTGTTTCCCGCCCCCCCCAGATCTTTTTTATTTTTCCTGAAAGATGCAAAGACCCAAACTCTCATCTCCTAAAGAATAGAAACTGTATCTTTTTTTTTTGCCGTTTTGCCTAAAATGGTTCCTGACATTCTGTTTTTTGTTGCTGAAAGAATGAACTTGCTAATGACTGAGGAAACTAGTGAGGAAACAGTTGCTTATCACATTCCACTTTATGTCTATATCATTATCTACTTGTTTTCCTCCTTTGCTGCATCCTTAAAGACCTTCTCAAGAGAAAAACAAAAATCTTATTTATATAAGAGTTTCCTTCTTGAAATTCATATTCTCTTTCTGTGTTGCCATGGTTTCTGGTCATGGATGTTCCCTCCACTAAGGATGAAGAAATCTAGTCATGAGCAAAAAATGTGCTTTTCAAAGCATGCCTCTTCATAAAAAGTATGCTCGTCTGGAAAATATTATCAGCCATTCAGAATTATATCATATCCATTGAAATATTAAAATATAGTGGTGTGTATTGAATATTGGGGGAAAATTAGTTTTAAAGTATACAAACCTGGGCTCAACCTCAGATCTGTCAATTCACTGCTTTGTAAAATAGACAAGTTTATTTACTTTTCAGTTCAGATTTCTTATATGTAAAATATGACTATTAATTCCTACTTTTAAGAGTGTTTTGAGAAATAAATAAGCTCGTAGTCAGTATTCAATACAAACTTCAGTACAAACTCCCCTTCTGATATTTAGCATTCCAGAATTCCCATTCATGTTTGATTTTAGAACATAACTAAAGCCTAAAGATATTTTTTAAACTGTTTTCATGTTTATTTATTTTTGAGAGAGAGAGGGAGAGACAGGAGAGACAGAACATGAGTGGGGGAGGGGCAGAGTGAGGGAGACACAGAATCTGAAGTAGGCTCCGAGGCTCTGGGCTGTCAGCACAGAGCCCGACATGGGGCTCGAACCCACAACCTGTGAGATCATGACCTGAGCTGAAGTTGGATGCTTAACCAACTGAGCCACCCAGGCACCCCAAGCCTAAAGTTATTTTTGAAGAGTATATACATTTTTAATCCAAGAGCTAATATTACTAATACAGTAGAACCTTGGATTGAGAGTAACTTGTTTTGCGAGTGTTATGAAAGATGAGCAAGCATTTCTGTTAAGTTTCAACTTGATAAAGGAGCGATGCCTTGAGTCGTATGTGACACCAAACATCACATGATCACAAGTGAGCCATGGTTCTTTTCTCTGTCTTTCGCTATGGGATGGTGGGTGATCATCTCCCATGTTTGGACGCTCTGTCTCAGGCCGCGGTGTTTGGCAGAAATCAGTAATTTTTCAGAACATTGGAAGGTACCCACAACTGGCACTAGTGTATTTTTTGTCACTTCAAAGCGCCTATGGGGGCGCCTGGGTGGCGCAGTCGGTTAAGCGTCCGACTTCAGCCAGGTCACGATCTCACGGTCCGTGAGTTCGAGCCCCGCGTCAGGCTCTGGGCTGATGGCTCAGAGCCTGGAGCCTGTTTCCGATTCTGTGTCTCCCTCTCTCTCTGCCCCTCCCCCGTTCATGCTCTGTCTCTGTCTGTCCCAAAAATAAGTAAACGTTGGAAAAAAAAAAAAAAAAAACACCTTTGGACAGTCCGTTACTTTTCCATGCAAGAGTAACCTTAGGAATGCTTCGCTTCATTGTAGGCCGGGCTGCCTACAGATATAGACCTTTTCCTCTGTGGCCTTATTGCCAGTTACATTAAATACAGTATATGACAAGAGTTCATTCATACTGTACTGTAGTCAACATCTGTTAGTGATAGTGAAGGTAATCCTACACAATAACCCTCCTCTCTCTGGTCTCCCTCATACCAGCCACGAAGGTTTTCAAAGGTAAGTGTAGGTTAATTTGCTTACTTTATATTTTGTATTTTCTTTATTATTTTGTATTATAGCATAGTATTGTAATCATTTTTTTTTTTTTTTTTTAAATTTTTTTTTTTCAACGTTTATTTATTTTTGGGACAGAGAGAGACAGAGCATGAACGGGGGAGGGGCAGAGAGAGAGGGAGACACAGAATCGGAAACAGGCTCCAGGCTCTGAGCCATCAGCCCAGAGCCCGATGCGGGGCTCGAACTCACGGACCGCGAGATCGTGACCTGGCTGAAGTCGGACGCTTAACCGACTGCGCCACCCAGGCGCCCCTGTAATCATTTTTATATGAATACTTTTGGGTTGTGGAACAAATCACCTGAGTTTCCATTACTTCTTATGGGGAAATTCGCTTTGATATGCAAGCGCTTTGGATTACAAGCATGTTTCTGGAGCAAATTGTGTTTGCAAACCAAGGTTTTACTGTATATGGATTCTTGGTTCCACAAATTTGGTGGATCTTGCCCTTTTCAGTCCATCAAGTTTGCAGTGGACACCTGAACTAGACATTGGACCAGTGAAATGGTGGTAGATAGTCAATGGAAGTTCCTTCAAGGGACATGGTTTTTAAATAATAAAGACACCCTTGGGGCGCCTGGGTGGCGCAGTCGGTTAAGCGTCCGACTTCAGCCAGGTCACGATCTCGTGGTCCGGGAGTTCGAGCCCCGCGTCAGGCCCTGGGCTGATGGCTCAGAGCCTGGAGCCTGTTTCCGATTCTGTGTCTCCCTCTCTCTGCCCCTCCCCCGTTCATGCTCTGTCTCTCTCTGTCCTAAAAATAAATAAACGTTGGAAAAAAAAAATTAAAAAAAAATAAATAAATAATAAAGACACCCTAGAGTACAGACCTAAGTACAATGGTAATATGGGAGTCAAATAATTTATCCAGGTTTTAATTGTTTTCTCGTTTATATCTCAAATATTTATTGAGCACATGTCACATATCAGGCAGTGTGCCAGCCACCAGAGATGAAGATGAATAAGGCTATAATCTCAGAATCTGTAAGACATACAGGAATATAACTTCATATTTATAAGGCAGTTGCACGCTGCCTAAGTTGTTCTATAGTTGTCCTATAATAGAGAAGAAACAAATGACAATTTCATGTCATACAAGGAGTGATTAATGGTTGGGGAAGGCCAGAGAAGACTTTAAAGGAGGTGGTCCTTCACTAGTTACCACAGACCGAAATGCGGTGAATAGTAACACTATCTGTGTGTCTGCAGCTTTCTAAATTCATCTGTCTTTGCCCCTTTCTTTGATCTACCAAAGTAGTTCTATCTCCTACTTAATATGCTGACTCGTTTTTAGCATATTTGGACTTTCAGGGGTGCCAAGTTAAAAAGGAAATGATCCTGACAGTATTTATGGAGCACCCAAAAGAAGCTATGGTCTTGCCTTGTATTTAAAATAGTAGCAATAGATCCTAAAAGACACCTTAAAGAAACATAAAGTCAACTACATTGAAATGATGAAGCAAAACTGCATCATGAGGATGATTACAATGTCTTATGTACGGTTTTATCCACCATGGATTACAGAATGAATAGTGTTTAGTGCTCCACATGGAGGCAATAAAAGAAGCTCATGAATGTTCAGAAGCTTATGTCTAGAAAGTCATTTTTTTCCTAGAGACACTTCAGGCTTTATTTTTGCCAGAGATTTGATTTTAATCTTTTGTAATGAAGTAGCGTAATCAAAGGACCCTATATCGAGGCTCCTGGGTGCCTCAGTTGGCTAAGCATCCGGACTCTTGATTTCAGCTCTAGCCATGATCTTACAGGTGGTGGGATTGAGCCCTGCCTCCGGCTCTGAGCTGGCAGTGTGGAGCCTGCTTGGGATTTTCTCTCTCTCCCTCTCCCTCTCTGTCACTGCCCCTTCCCAGCTCACATGCCCTCTCTCTCTCTCTAAATAAGCATTTTTAAGAAGTACCCTATATGTAAAGTATATGCAATTTTCACTCCCAAATTTTTCAAATTAAGAGCTTAATAACAGGAGAGGATTATATAACCAGGAATTGTAGGCCGTTTGATGACAAATTTCTCACCTGTAAAAAAAGAAGATTCTATTAAATGAGTCAGGGTGAGTCACTGAAAGAATGTGGATGGGGCGCCTAGGTGGCTCAGTCGGTTGAGCGACCGACTTCAGCTCAGGTCACGATCTCACAGTTTGTGAGTTCGAGCCCCACGTCTGGCTCTGTGCTGACAGCTCGGAGCCTGGAACCTGCTTCGGATTCTGTGTCTCCCTCTCTCTCTGCCCCTCCCCGACTCATGCTCTGTCTCTCTCTGTCTCAGAAATAAATAGACATTAAAAAAAAAAAAAGGAAAGAATGTGGTTCCTGGGATCAGACCAGGGTGCACACATATTTGAGGAAGAAATGTAAATAATCTGAGCTTCATTTTCTTTGTTATTGCACACAGATACATATACATAGGCCTAAGTATATACATATACATATATTCGGTGCTATAGGACAATGAAGGGTAAAGACACACATTTGTCCCTTGAATAACGCAGGGGTTAGTGACATTAACCCCCCCCCGTGCAGTTGAGAGTCTGTATATCACTTTTGACTCCCCCAAAACTTAACTACTAATAGTCTACTGTTGAGCAGAAGCCTTACCAATACCATTAATAGTCAATTAACACATATTTTGTATGTTATATATCATGTATTGTATTCTTACAATAAAGTAACTAAAGAAAAAATGTTATTGGAAAAATCATGAGGCAAAGAAAATAAATGTATGGTACTGTACTGTATTTATTGAAAAACTGTGCACGTAAGTGGACCCACACAGTTCAAACCTGTGTTGTTCAAGGGTCAACTATGTATGTAAAGATATGGCATAACACCCGACCTAATAGTGCATTCTCAATAGATGAACGTGGATAGTGATACTAACAATACTGCATTATTTTTAAATGCTTTCCCATCATAATGTTTATGATATTGCTTAAGCACATCAGTGTTTAATGAAGTGAGAAAAACAATTCCCAAGTTGTATTAAACTCTCTCACCCTTGTATTGTTCATTATTTTTCAAATACATTATTGATTGTGACATTCATAAAATTCAAACTGAAAGCAATTTACTGTTGATTTGGCCACCCGTGTTGGCTTAGGAATACACACCATTGCCTCTTGTTTTCTGCTGGCCAAGTAAAGATTCTGTAAATTCTGTACTGAAGTAGAAAGGGGGAGAAGACGGGGAGAGAGCTACTCTATCTCCCAGCTGCAGCATAATTTTGAGAAGTTTCACGTTTAGGATGCTGTGTAAGTTTATTATAATGTTTCTATGTAGTTTTCAAGCTTTAAGAATTCTATGAAACATTGAAAAATTTTGTTGTAAAAAAAGAGAAAAAATTTGAAAAACAAGTTGTGAACATACTTACAACCGATAGTGGACTATGACTGTATTGTCCACATTTGCCTTCTTTTCCTGTAACAAAAATATTTTCACAGAATAATTGACACTGCGACATAATTGTTCTGAATTTAGCATACTCTTATGGAAGGTCATTAAAGACTAGTTCATTACCTTACAACTTAAAAATAACTATATATGGGGTACCCGGGTGGCTCAGTCAGTTAAGCATCCATCAGACTCTTGATTTTGGCTCAGGTCATGATCCCAGGGTCGTGGGATCAAGCCCCACATCAGGCTCTGTGCTGAAAGCTGCAGCCTGCTTGGGATTTTCTCTCTCCCTCTGCCTCTCTCTGCCCCTTCCCCACTTATTCTCTCTCTCTCTCTCTCTCTCTCTCTCTCTCTCTCTCTCTCTCTTTCTCTCTCTGTCTCTCTCTCTCTCTCTTTCTGAAAATAAATAAACTTAAAAAAAAGTAACTGTGTATTTTTTATGAAGGTTCTGCAGGTTACAGAATGAAAACCATACACATCACTTAATATATATTCAGAATAACTTTTCATTATGATATGAATGTAGTAGATAACAAGCACAATCTTTGAATCTGCATTAAATCAATGGTTTTCACTGGGTGTGTTATCAGGATTATAGATAAAATCCAAAAGGAATTCAGGTGATGAAGTTCTTTGAAGTACTTAATTGAACCACAGATTCTTTACCTGTCTTAAAAAAATATCTGAACTGGCCATTTGAAACATGTGTAGCAGGCTTTTTCCAGAACAATCAGTCGACCACAATTCCATAAGCCTATTATAATTTTCCCATGATAAATGCTTATTGTTGCGTGCTGCTGAGTTTTGAGATAGATTTGTTCAGCAGCAATAACTAATAGAAAGAAAGGAAAGGTTTCACAAAGGAGGTTATATTTGAATTAGATTTTGAAGAATGATTAGGATTTTATTAGTTGGATAGGGACCTTCGAGGCAGAGGTAACAACATGAATAGATGCGTTAGGAGTTGAATGTGCATGATATTAAGTAGTACAGTCAGTCTGCCGGGCTGACGTAAGCATAAGGAGTGCTACTGAAAGTAATTGAAATTCAGGTTGCACAGGTCTGTGGGGATCAGAGGAAGGAAAGGAATCAACTCTGACCCACAAGGTGGCTAGCCATCTGTTACAGATGAGAAAGCCGAAGTTTGGAGAGGACAGGTAACTGGAAACTACTTTAACTGATAGAGCATTCAGTACACATCAGTGAAAAGACATGGATGTTCCCTTCAGACAAAAGGACTAGATTTTTACAGTAAGGATGCTTCTTTAAAGGACCTATAGAGAAGAACAATAATCACAAATATTTAGGCGGTCATATATGCTTAAGTAGCCACGGAACAATTGTATTATATACATTGTTAATCAGGTTATTTCAGGTTATTTCATAAACGATATAAGTGAAAAATAATGATGTAACAAGAATTTTGTTTAAGAATTTGGGCCTAGGGGCACCTAGGTGGCTCAGTGGGTTGAATGTCCAACTTCAGCTCAGGTCATGATCTCTCAGTTTGTGAGTTCAAGCCCCGCCTGAGGTTCTCTGCTGTCAGCACAGAGCCCACTTTAGATCCTCTGTCCCCATGTCTCTCTTCCCCTCCCTGGCTCATGCTCTTTCTCTCTCTCTCAAAAATGAAAATAAACATTAAAAAAAGTAAATGTAAGTAAAAAGTAACAATTGAAAGCTCTATTGGAATCTCTAGAGTATATTTTTAAATGTCTTTAAGAGCAAAAGAATATCGTGTGTGTTAGTTTTCATTTACCTCAAAAGTTCATTTCTGGGACGCCTACATGGCTTAGTCTGATAAGTATCCGACTTTGGCTCAGGTCATGATCTCATGATCACACTGTTCACCATTACAGTTCGTGGGTTGGAGCCCCACATAGGGCTCTGTGCTAACAGGTCAGAGCCTGGAGCCTGCTGCTGATTCTGTGTCTCCCTCTCTCTTTGCCCCTCCCCTGCTCACGCTCTGTCAAAAATAAATAAATAAATGCTAAAAAAAAAAGTTCATTTCCAAAAGTTGATCTACTGTATGGATCATATCCATTGAATTTTCATTTTAAAATATTATTCTGATCACGAAAGTTGGTACTTTCAATGTCCTCCTCATCTTGATGATGACATCAGAAATTATTTTGAATAACTAGCCCAGAGTTGTTAATCTATTTTGAAATGACATAACTATTTTAATGTAGAAATAATGCCTTTTAGCATTTGCTTATAAATGAAATATTATCGTTGGATTAAATTCTACTTCGTGAATTTTCCATTTTGTTAAAACCAGCTTTCATAGGTAATCATGAAATGCAATTCCAGTAATATAAAAAATAAACCACATAAAATGAAGAATTATTCATGTTGGTTATAAATTAGGCAAAATGTTCTTCTCTAGATCGACTTTGAGACATGTTCACCTATTCAGTGGAAAGGTAGGTTTTCAAGGCAATGGGAAGAAAATCAAATATTTCAGAATGCAGAAACTTAACTGCAACCAATCTTAAAACTTCAGGGAAAACAAGATCTTATATCAGATTGCCAGTGGAAATAAAGTTTAGCAAAACCACCCTTTTGCATCAAAAGAAAACCTTTGCTCAGGATACTTGGGATAAAGAGGACCAGGTATTCAAAAGAAAAGTAAATAAATTTTGTATTAACCATTTGAGTAAACTCCAGAAGTATAATTTGTAGAAGGATCATGGAATAGCCATTAGAAGGCATTCAGATTATATGTTAATATCACCTTTCAAGAAAAAGTCGTAGAAAGATGGCATGGTTCTGTTGTGAATTCTCTTGGATTGTTTTTTCTGCTTATTCTCTCAATGCCTGGTTATTGTTTAACTGTTAAGAAGAGTGAGCTGTGACCTGAAGTGATCAATCTTTCTCATCTATTTAAGAAGTATTTTATAGTCTACTGTGTGCCAGACACTGTTCCAGATACTAGAGAACAGTGATAAATCAAACAAATGTAATGCCCTTATGAATATACATTCTAAAGAAGGAATCAAGTAAAATAATAATAATAATGATAATAATAATAAAATAATGATAATAGTAAAATAGCATTTCAGTTGTTTTTATCATCACTATTATTAGTAGTAGTGGTGGGGATATTAACAATAGTAATAGTAGATTTATGGAATGTCTGACTGGGACAGTGGCAAGAAATGACCTCATCTCCTATTCCACTCACTGTTGCCATTCTGATTTAGCCACACCAGTGGGTCAGCTTGTTGTTCCCTGACCATATCAAGCATGCCTTCCTGCTTTAGGGCCTTTGCACTGGCTTCTCCCTCTCCTTCAAACACTCTACCCCCAGAAATCTTCTCTCATCTGTTTCTTACACCACCTCCTCAATGAGGATTATCTTGGTCACCCTATCTTAAATAATAACTCTTACATCTTCCTACCCCAATGCCAATACCCTTACCTTGTTCTACTTCCTTTCCCATAGCACTTACTACCTCTAATGTATTATGTAACGTATTTATTATTTTTATTTTTTATCTGTCTCCTCCTGGTAGAGTATAAGCTCTGTAAAGTCAGAGATCTTTGAATTGCTTATTGGATTATTCCAAACACCTGAAACAGAACCTGATACAGAGTAGGCCCTCAGTAAGTATTTATTCAGTGAGATGAGGTCAAGAAGAATTTGAGGAAAAAATGTGGCGTGAGATGGCTTAAGTTTTAGCAGAAACATTGGCTGCTGCATAGAGAGTAGTTTAAAGGAATTCTAGGGATATGGCTGAAGGAGGGACACCCCAAGGAAACAATTGCATTATCGTTAACAGGTGAAAGCATGTGATGAGAGAGTGGTAGTGATGGAGGAGGTGAGACCTGCAAAGTATGTCCCACGTAAAAGTTATATTCCCTAATAAAATTCTAATCAAATTTGTGGGTAAATAATACTGAAGATTGATGGTTACATCAGTAGGTGGTGAATGTTATTTAAGCACCTCAAACAACAAAGTAAGTAATCAAGACTTTAACAGCTATCACTTCCACGTATACAACATTATTTTCATTCTTTAGACTGACAATTTGAAATTAAAATATTTTTTAAAACTTAAAAATACAGACAGTGCATTTGTCTTTTCCATGAATAATCTGTGTAAGAGAGATAAAAACACGTCTTCCAACAATAAACATAAGGCACGTCAGTTTTTCAGTATGGTTTTGCTGGGGTTTTTTGCTGTATTTGAAATAGACTAAATTTTGTTTAAAAAAACATATGATCCTATTGTCAAAATAGCCATCAAATAATAATGTTCATCTCTTAAAAAGAATATTAGAAATATTTAGATTGATATCAGTGATTAAGCCTAGCAACACTGCCCCATTGGAAAGTACCTTCCTGAAACGGAGCCAATAACCCAGCAGCCAGCAGGAGCAGCTTCTCAAAAACAAACATGACATCTCAAAGGTCACCAGAATCCTCTTTGTATTCATAGAACAGCTTCCTTAGGATCCAACCCCAGAGCTAATTTATTCTAATATGAGAAAAAATTCTAACAGGCTAATTCATGTGGCTCATCAGTCTTTGGAATGATAAAAGTCACAAAGGAGACATACAGATGGGTTGGTTATGGGAGGTGGTCTCAGTGACCATGGCAAAAAGAGAAAGCCATTGTTTTCGAAGGAGGAAAAAAGGTGTGTGTATGTGTGTATGAATACATATATTCAAAAGCTAAAACCATTTAAGCCCTAGCACTCTTGAGCTGTGCTGCCTTGACCATTCTTCGGCTTCTCAAAGTATTGCTGTGTAACTGCACAGGGCACTAATCCAGGTTGTTAACTAAGATCCAGACATTTTCAAATGATTCAGTTATGTTCAATATACTCGGTTTTGAAAGGCAATGGAAAGCCTAATGCATTGTAGAAAGATTTCGTTGAGAAATAAAGTTTAAATGGCCTCAGAATCAGGGAAGTTCAAACTTCAGCTATGTGAAACTTGATTAATTTTAATACCTCATTGCTTCAGGATGTCAGATGAATGAATTTTTCTGGTCCAAACCTTTCGAGTTAAAACTACATAACTCTAACAAATGGTAAAACTCAATAGTACAGGCAGTTATGTTTACTAATGTGCTAATTTAAAAACAGAAAAATAATTGGCTACTGCTTACTGCTTCTTACATGCAAAAAAATGCATCCTCAAGAGAGTGAACAGTGACAGACTCTGAAAATTGCAGATGAACCCACAAGTACACTTACTGTGGGAAGTATTATAGGGTCAGTGGCCTTGCTACTTTAGGCACGGCAAATATTTTGGCTTAAATTCAGACTCACACTCTGTAATTAGAAAAAACATTGTACTTTCAGGCTCCAGCCAAGCCACATATGTTTGTGTTCTGTTTTGAGGTTCTCATTGTAAATTGCACTGTGATCTTTCACATAAGGCACTATGGTAGGGATGACAGACTTCTGTTGATCCTAACAGTGGCAACAGACAAAGGACAGACTGATGGCAATACCAGCTGACTAGTTGTATTTCTTCAAGGAGTAGCTTTGGGTTACTACATACAGGGCATTTCAGTAAAAATAAAAATATCCTCATAATAGATATTTTTTTGACTATAAAATATGATAGACATTGATTCTTTTGTTAGGATCAGTGAGATTCCCAGGAAGACCACTAAAGGTCTTCAGAGGGCTCACGAGGCTGCTGAAATTATCTGACAAAATGTGTGTATATACATTTTGCCGGGGAAAAGATTCCAAGCTTTCGTTCCATTTTCAAAGTGTCTGTGATACCCCTTTCCAAAAAAAAAAAAAAATGTTTTTAAGAAGATTAAAAGCCGCTGCTTTCGCTACACCTATAGGAAAATGTTGAGCATGTGTCCCATCAGGTTTTAAGGACAATAGAGCCTCCTCCAATTATTCCACCTCTCCTTCTGTCATGGGCTTCCAGTCAAGTATTATCTAAATGGCCCAGGCCTCATATTTAGTTTAGAACAATAGATAAATCACAGGCTTTGGAAGTTGACTGCTTAGACTCAAATCCTGACTTGGCCACTAACTAGCTCAGTGAGCTCAGTTAAATTTGTTAAGTTTTCAGAGCCTCAGTTTCCTTATTTGAAAAATGGGAATAATCACAGTATCTGACTCATAGGGAGGAGGTAAGGGTTGAGAAGATCATGTAAGTGAAGTGTTAGCCCAGTTCCATACCCTAACTCTGACTGTGTTATTTCATCAGTGTTACCTTTGATGAGCTTTAATGAGTACTAATAAAATCCTTAATTTTGAAAATCTGTTTTTTTAATAATACCAGTTACCAGCTAATGATCTTTCATTGCAGTTAAAAATCATGATTTCAACTCACCTTTCTCAATTGTTAGCAATATTCAAAACTTCAGATGCCTGTATTGTGACACTTTACGTCCAAATTCATTGTTCTGCTAAAAATTTTATATATGGGCATGTTCAAATTGTGATGTCTTTTCTTTGTTTGTTTGTTTTTATCCTATAACTAAGAGAACAAATCTAGCCTGTTGGTTAATGCGCCATTAAAACATTATACCAGTTTTTAGGCCACAATATGAAATAGAAAAAGCATCTGAATAAACATAAATGAATGGATTGGGTTTATATGCCAAGAACTATAAAGCACATATAGCTGTCTGGGTGATTTCTCTTTCCATACAAGGATAAGAACTATAAGGAAATTAACAAATTTGTTTGAAATGTTGCTCTTTTCTTCCACAGCTCTTGTAGTGAGATTCCTGACCAAGCGCTTCATCTGGGAATATGATCCCACTCTTGGTAAGTCAAATTTTGTTTCCTCTTCCTTTCCACTCAAAGTTTATGACCCAAAAGAGACAATAACATTTTCTGTTGCAACCTTTTGAAGCACCTACCAGGTGTTTGGGAAGTGCCTTATCAAATCATGCAAAGAAGTCTTTAAAGAAGCTAGCCATGTGTCTCCTGCTCTCCGTGCTTAGAACCATGCCGGATTTTCATGCCTACATGAAGAAATCAGGTCAAACTGGGGACAAGAAGGGAGTGGGTACAACATGATGTCCATCTGTTGGAAATGTAGCATCGTTTTAATGGGAGAAGGATGCCACAGTGCACAGGCTAATCTGGTGTGGAAGAGAATGGCATGCTGAGGAGAGTATTACAATAAAAGAAGCCTTCTGAATGCTGATTTGGGGAAAACATAAAAATAAACCATATTTCTCTCCAGTGAATCTGATCAAAGCCTATTTAAAAAAGAAAAAAGTGGTAGCAAAACTGGTATCTGTGGATGTTGAAAGTAGCCATAATATTGATGTATGAACCATTCATGGTGTTTTTTAAATTGTCCAAAACATATCAGATACCTATTCAGTTACCATCTTCAAAATAATGCTGACAATCCATGGGTTCTAATTTAAGCTTCAGATTTTATTCTGCGTGAATCCTTTGAGTTTTGTTTCTGATGCTTCAAGGAGCCCAGCTGGTATTGTAAAAGTTGTTACTTTGATCCAGAGACAGGAGAGACGTACATCCATTGTTTGATTACCAGGCATGGTGTCCAGGTTGAGCTGGCCTCACTCAGAATAGTGAAACGGGCAAAGAATATTCCTCTTTTGAAAGTTTCATTTTGTTTTGTTTTGGTTATCACTCCAAGCTGACATATGTTCAATTTAATTTTTTAATGTTCATTTATTTATGAGAGACAGAGAAAGAGCACAAGTGGGGGAGGGGCAGAGAGAGGGAAACAGAATCCGAAGCAGGCTCCAGGCTCTGAGTTGTCAGCACAGAGCCCGATGTGGGGCTCGAACCCACGAACCATTAAGATCATGACCTGAGCGGAAGTCGGCCACGTAGCCAACTGAGCCACCCAGGCGCCCCTACATACATATGTTCAAGTTAAAAGGCAGCCTTCTTGGGGCACTTGGGTGGTTCAGTTGGTAGGGCATCCAACTCTTGATCTCAGGGTTGTGGGTTTGAGCCCCACATTGGGCTTCCCTTTGTGCCTCCTTTCATTGATTTTATTCATTCATTCAACAAATAAGTATTAAATGCCTCCTATGTCATATATATTATATACGACATATATATATATATATATATATATATATATAATGCCATATATATTATTCTAGGTGGTGAAGATAAACCAATAGGCAGAAAGAGAAAGCCTGTGGCTTTTTCTAAGCCTGTGGCTTTTTCTGAGCTAACAGTCTAGTAAAGACAGAAGAGTCAATAAACAAATAAGCAATGAATAGTGATAAGTACTATGAAGGAAGACTGGATTGAGAAGGAATACAGAGTGATCTTATAGTTTACTTATTTTTTAACTTCTTAATCTATCTGGAACTTATTTTAGTGAGAAGTACACACTGAAGATCAAACAATCTTTCCAAATAGTTGACAAACTTTCCTACTATTGTTTACTAAATGGTCCCCACCTTTCCCCACTACTTTCAAAGCTGTTTTTGTTTTTGTTTTTTAATACACTGGATTATTTACACTAGGCTGCAGTTCTAGATTTGCTTTTCATGTCTATCCCCAGTACCGCACTCTTGATAACTGTATGCTTTTTAGCACATTGTGACACACAGGAGGGAAAATCTTCTCTCTTTAACTTTCTACAAAATTATCTTGGCCAGTATTTCTAGTTTATTCTTCCAGGACAATTTTAAAAACTCTGTCATAACATGACATGATTTTGATTAGAATTGCATTAAAACTATAAATTACTTTAAGGGGCGCCTGGGTGGCGCAGTCGGTTAAGCGTCCAACTTCAGCCAGGTCACGATCTCACGGTCCGTGAGTTCGAGCCCCGCGTCAGGCTCTGGGCTGATGGCTCGGAGCCTGGAGCCTGTTTCCAATTCTGTGTCTCTCTCTCTCTCTGCCCCTCCCCCGTTCATGCTCTGTCTCTGTCTGTCCCATAAATAAATAAAAACGTTGAAAAAAAAATTAAAAAAAAAAAAGAATTGCATTAAAACTATAAATTACTTTGAGAAGAGTCACATCCTTATGGGATTCAGGGTTTTGTTTTGTTTTTTTTTTAATCTAATAGTATGCCTCTACATTTATTAATCTTTATTTCTCTGTTTTTGCTATGAAATAGTTTTTAAACATCAATAATTTTAAAAATGTTTTGGATATAGCCACAATCTAATCTTAAGAGGATGTATTTGGATCAAGAACACACTTGGTTTTAAAATATCAAACAATTGTGTATTGTTTGTCCCACGTAAGTAAATGCTTACTCTTACATTTTTATTACTTACATAATTTCTACAAAGATTGTAGTTCGGAGACTCTTAATGGCTATGGGCGTTCAGTAGAAAAATACTAATCTTATTTACCAATCCCAGTGTATCTCAACAAAAGATGAAACTTATGAAAAATGATCTCATAAATTTTTTTACCTCTCTGAATATGTTCCAGTAACTAATGTTACTATTTTACATTAGTCTTAGGTGAACCATTTTCCCTTTTCTTTTATTCATTCTGAAAAACAACTGCTGTTAATAGAAATATGCCTGTATCAGTTATTTATAATGCAGACCTCCTTCACTAAGAACAATGAAACTTTATTGAGTGACCTTGTACTGTACTGTTCAGAAAGGATTTCAGCTGCTAAGCAACAAAGCGTTGATCAGACTTCGGGAGTACCAGGCATATGACTCACTCCCAGGTGAGAGTTTTACAAACTCACCCTGGAAACTGATGTGTGTGTGTGTGTGCATGTGTGTGTATTTGTGTGCTAGAAGTCCCCAGTGTTCTAGCTAACAGGAGCCCCCCATCTATTTGATTCAAGATGAATCAAGCACGTCCTGGACTTCACTACATTTTGTCATAGAGTTTCAAAACCACCACCAAAAAGGGAAAGCTACCATTAAAAAGCAAAGTGGCATATCTGTAAAAACCAGTCTTGAATTCTGAATTCAGAGCCTTCCTCAAAACCATGGGGTATAACACTGTATGTTAATTATATTTCAATAAGAGAAAGAAAGGGAAAAAATGTTTAATAGTGCAATTTTTTCCACCTGTAACAGAATTATTGCCCCATGAGAAGCTGAAGACTATGAACACCATTCCACATATTAACCCAGTTGGAATAATATCTACTGCTCTGAAGTAAATCTATGAAGAATAGATTTGCTAGTACACTAGCAAATGAGTCCCAGACTTTTAGATTTCAGTAGGTTTTGCTTTTTGTTTTTTTAATTGTTTTTAATATTTATTTATTTTTGAAGGAGAAAGAGACAGAGTGTGAGTGGAAGAGGGGCAGAGAGAGAGAGAAAGAGAGAGAGACAGAATCCGAAGCAGACTCCAAGCTCTGAGCTGGCAGCACAGAACCCGACACGGGCTTGAACCCATGAACCGCCAGATCATGACCTGCGCCGAAGGCGGATGCTTAACCGATTGAGCCACCCAGGCACCCCACTTTTTGTTTTTTTAAGGAGAAGGATTTTCATAGGAACTCCAATTAGGGATGTAAGCAAGGCTCAGAGGGTGAGAGAGAACTAAACCCAGATTCTATTTGCACTTGCATTTCATAGAAGCAGCGAATACCTTTAACATCCAATTTTTTTTGGAGGATATAACCTAAGAAATTAGTTTTCCTTAATTTTTTTTTATTTCACTGTGGGATCAGTGAACTCTTTGTCAGAGACCAGAGCTGGCCTAGGAATAGCATTTGAAAACCAGCACTGCAGCCTGTGAGATTTGGGACTTGCATCATCTGACCAGGAAAAACCCTGATGGTGGTGACTGTAATATTCTAGTTGTAGAACAACACAGTCCATGTTCTGATTAATTCCCCAGCAAGAACTGAATCCCTACTTCTGAGAGTCGTATTACCCTCTGAGAGTGTTGATCGTGCCAGAGAATACGGTAAAGGCTGAGATGGTGTGTATAGGTAGGGGTGTGTGTGTGTGTGTGTGTGTGTGTGTGTGTGTGTGTGTTGGGGGTGTTTGGAGAGGAAGAGAAACTATTCGTCAGCACTTACCGCTACGACTACTGTATTGGAGGCACCCTACTCCATTTGAATGGATTACAGGGCTCTCTGTGTCATTAGTAAAGGCTCAGACGGGAATGAGGGTAGGAATTGGCAGACAGATCCATTGGCACTTTGATTTTGTGATTGGTTCTTCCTTCCTGCACTGCACTACCCTCTGTTTGGAAAGGCTTATCCAAGAGAGAGGCACACCCGGAACAAATTTACTCAACTGGATACTAAGGCAGAGGTGCTTAGCCGACTCATGGAACTATTTAATATCGGCTCAGCAAGGAACTTGAAGATCATCGTTTGACAAATAAGGAAACAAGGCCAGTGAAGTAAATTTATCCAAGATTATGTGGCTAGTTTGTGGTTAGACCAGTAATAGAACTCAAGTCAAATAATGGAACTCAAGTCAGTACAATTTCCATTGTAGCATAAATCAAAACATTACTAACTGCTGTTGTTACTGTGCTGGCTACATGTCCATCTTAATAGGTTGAAATGTGCAAAAAGCTAAATTGGTAAAAGGATTAACCATATACGACGTCCCTCTGAGCATCAATTTCTCTTAGAATATACAAAATATACTTCGATTTATAAAAATGTTGCTGAATGCAGTTCATATACAATGAAACTCAGATATAATTTTTAATATGCCTAATTTCATCTTGAAACTAATAATTGGTGTTATAGTATATGATATTTTGGTTCATTTAGATATATGCCTTAAATAATCACCCCCCTTGGGGCGCCTGGTTGGCTCAGTCGGTTAAGCGTCCGACTTCGGCTCAGGTCACGATCTCGTGGTATATGAGTTCGAGCCCCGCGTCGGGCTCTGTGTTGACTGCTCAGAGCCTGGAGCCTGTTTCGGATTCTGTGTCTCCCTCTCTCTCTGACCCTCCCCCGTTCATGCTCTGTCTCTCTCTGTCTCAAAAATAAATAAACGTTAAAAAAAAATTAAAAAAAAAATAATCACCCCCCCCTTCCCTTTAAAAGGGAAAAAAAGACTTGGGGTGCCTGGGTGGCTCAGTTGGTTGAGCTTCTGACTCTTGATTTAGGTTCAGGTCATGCTCCCAGAGTCATAGGATCAAGCCCCAAGTGAGACTCCACACGAGGTGTGAGGCCTGTTTAAGATTCTCTCTGTCCCTTTCCCTCTGCCCCCCTGCTCTCTGTGTGCACACACACACACACACACTCTCTCTCTCAAAGAAAAAAGAAAAAGGAAGAAAAGAAAAAAAGACTCAAAATTACATTTTAAGTTAATATGAACAAAATGAAAAGTGTGTCCAACCTCCACACAGATACACATTGTCTCTTACGTTTTAAAATGCATAGTGGAGTTTAATTCCAAAAAGTGTTCAGTACATTTTTTAGAATTATATCTTCATTACAGTTAGCACACAGATGTACATTTCGCTTGTGTGGGCTATACTTCCGCTGTTTACGTGAAGATATGTGTTTCTAATGAGAGAAGAGGCTTAAAGAGAGAAGGCTCAAAATGGCATAAAACCAGTATTCAGCTTAGATGAAATCACTGTCGCTCCCCGCTGCTGTGTCTGTGACAGACATTCCCTCATTTCCTGCATTTCATCACTTTCGTTTTAGCTAACAAACAGCCAAAGAATCGCACAGCTCCATACAATTTTCATTATATTTTATTTCCCCCCTACTGTGGCCTTCTGTGGTTGAAACACATATCCTATTTATCATGGAAGCAACAGAGAAAAATGTCCCTGTCTGTCAGGCAACTTATGGTGTAAGGAGATGGAAGAGGGCCCAGAACTCTGTTTTCCAGGCCCCAGGGTGGATGCCAGCCCTTTTAAAAAGGAAGGTAGCACAAAGGCCACCACTGAACGGTAACAGGAGAGACAGAAAGGACATAGATCCTAGCATGCATGCTGCTGTCTGGGCCTCTCTTCCTCAAGCTGGAGCACTGAAGATGCAAAAGGAAATCATTGAGAGAAGATTCATACATGAGTAGTTGCTGTAAATGGTGTTTTTTAAATTTTTTACTGTTTATTTATTTGAGAGAGAGAGACGGACAAAGAAAGCAGGGGAGGGGCAGGGAAAGAGGGAGATACAGAATTCAAAGCAAGCTCCAGACTGAGCTGTCACCACAGAGCCCACCGGAAGCTTGACTTGCAAACCTCGAGATTGTGACCTGAGCCAAAGACTGCCGCTTAACCCACTGAGCCACCCACATGCTCCTGTAAATGGTATTTTAGAGCAGTAAATTATACAAAAGAATAACCTCCCATTTAACATAAAGAGTAGGGGGATGAAATGTTCTAGAATTGAGAACCATTATCCATACCACGTATGGATTACCTATTCCAAGAGAATAATAATGCTGCAAAATATGCTTATTAAAATATATTAAGTATAACCTCACTTTTTTGAGAGAGAGAGGGAGAGAGCGCACGCACTTGAGCAGGGGAGGGGCAGAGAGAGAGAATCTTAAACAGGCTCCACACTCAGCACTCAGGGCTCGATCTCACAACCATGGGATTATGACCTGAGCTGAAATCAAGACTCTGATGCTCAACAGACACCCAGGCACCCCAAACATAACCTCACTTTAAAATTTTACTATTCAGGGGCGCCTGGGTGGCTCAGTCTGTTAAGCATCCGACTTCGGCTCAGCTCATGATCTCACGGTTCATGAGTTTGAGCCCCGCAAAAGGCTCTGTGCTGACAGCTCAGAGCCTGGAACCTGCTTCAGATTCTGTGTCTCCCTCTGTCTCTGCCCTTCCCTTGCTCACACTCTGTCTCTCTTTCAAAAATAAATAAATATTTTTAAAAATTTGCATTTTACTGTTCAGAAAAGACTTCAGTTATGTGCCATGCCTATGGCAATGATCATGACACAGGCTGATGGCAGGTAGAAGGTTAGGTTATGCCACTTAGTTAAGCCTCCTTTCTGCAGTTTGTATTTTTAGGTAGGACGATATATTTGTAGCAAAGTAGCAAAAAACTGTGGTCCCAAAAGAACTGTAAAATAGTTGATGAGATAAAGAAATGAAAGTCAGAAAAATGAGATAAGAACAAATAAATAAAAGGAATGGCTCACTGGTTACCCTGTTGAGAGAGAAACCTGCAGGTTTATTTGGTTGGTTGGTCGATTGGTTGGTGAATTGGATAGTTGAGGTGTAAAGAATTAACTTAATCATACTGCTGTATCCATGTGCTTGTGAAGCCTTTATATTATTTATATTATGTTTACATAATTATATCGTATATATTAGGTATTATTATATTTCTATTATTATCTATATTGTTTATATTCTTTCACTTTCTTTTTCTGGCATTCCCATTTGACACCATTGCCCTCCTCCCTTCCCATAGGTGTATAATCTAATATGTTTGACACTTTACATAGTGGTAGAAGCCGAATTCCAAAGGCAGTCTTCCTGAGTTTCAAGGCCAATGCTACCACTTACTTACCACTTATCCCTGTGTGACCTTTGACAAGTTATTAAATGTTGTTGTGCCTCAGTATCCTTGTGTAAAATGGAGGTAACAGTAATACCTACCACAGAGATATTTGTGAAGATTAAATGAATTAATATGAGTAAAGCATTAGAATAATTCATGTTCAAATGGCAAGCAGTATGTACTAAGTATTACATATTTTTTGAAAAAGGTATTTTTGTGTGTATCCATATACTTTAAATTTATATAAACTTCATTGTGCTATAGATCTTCCTATAATGGTAATCATGTGGTTCTTTATTCTAGTGCTTTTTTTTTTCCCCTTTAGTGCTTCAATGTATTACATTGCATGTATAGAAACAATACCCAAATTTTGGGGCACCTGGGTGGCTCAGTCGGTTAAGCATCCGACTTTGGCTCAGGTCATGATCTCACAGTCTGTGAGTTCGAGCCCCGCATCAGGCTCTGTGCTGACATCTCAGAACCTGGATCCTACTTCAGATTCTATGTCTCCCTCTCTCTCTGCCCCTCCTCTGCTCACGCTCTGTCTCTTTCTCTCTCTCAAAAATAAATAAACATTAAAAAAATTAAAAAAACCTCTCCAAATTATGGAAAGAGCCCAAATTTCCATCAACTGATGAATGGATAAAGAAGAGGTTGTATGTATATACAATGAAATATTACTCAGACATAAAAAAGAATGGAATCTTACCATTTGCCACAACGTGGATGGAGCTAGAGAGTATCATGCTAAGCGAAAAAAGTCAATCAGGGAAAGACAGATACCATATGATCTCACTCATATGTGGAATTTTAGCAACAAAACAAATGATGATGGGGGCGGGAGGGGTAGAGAGGCAAAGCAAGAAATAGACTCTTAACTATAGAGAACAAACTGATGGTTAGTGGGGGGGGGCGGTGGGTGGAGGGATGGGTGAAATAGGTGACGAGGACTAAGGAGTCCACTTATGATGAGCATCAGGTGTATACCTAACTGGTTAAATAAAAACTGAAAAAAATTGCACTGATAGATTTTAAACACCCTGCATTTTTGAAATTAACTGATCAGTGATATACTTTTCTTATTACACTGTTAGATTCCATTGGATAATATTTTATTTAGAATTCATGACTCTAGGGTGTCTGGGTGGCTCATCAAACTCTTGATCTCGGCTTGGGTCATGATCTCATGGTTTGTGGGATTGAGCCCTGCATCAGGCTCTGCGCTGATAGCATGGAGCCTGCTTGGGATTCTCTCTCTCTCTCTCTCTCTCTGTGCCCCTACCCTGTTCTTGCTCTCTGTCTTTATCTCTGTCTCTGTCTTTCTCTCAAAAAATAAACTTAAAAAAAAACTTAAAAAAATTTATGAATCAATGTTCAAGAATGAAATGAACCTATGATTTTATTTTATTTTTTCTCTTATTACTCTTGTAATACTTATTAGAGTCAGCATATGCCCCATAAAAGGAATTGGATAGATATCCTTTTCTATTTTCTAGAACAACTTGTTTAATGTTTCTAGAAATCTCCTTTAAAACCAATTGGATGCAGTTGCTTTTCATGATTAGAAGAGATCTACAATTAACGTCTAAATTATTTACTGGTTATTGATCAACTTAAGTGCTGTAGTTCTCAGTGCACCCATCAGTGCATCTTTTAATCCAAGAATTTATCAGGGTTTGAAATGTGTTGGTATACAGTTCATAATATTATTGTATTTTCATTTCATCAGAATATGTAGTTATTTCTTCTTTTATGCCAAATTTTGTTTGATTACTCCTTCTCTTTCAATTTACTAGTCAGTGTTGCCACATTTTTTTTTTATCTCTACTCCCCCCCCCCCTCTTTTTTTAATCCTTTCAAGCCTCATGCTTTGGTTTGTTAACCTTGTCTAATTTTTTCTTCTGCACTTTTTTCTCTTTTATTTCTTTCCTCCTATTTTCTTGGATTTATTCTATGTTCCTCTTCTGATATGTTGAGTTGACTACTTAACTCACTTTTTTCCTATTCTTATTTATTGATGTCATCTTCGGGAGTAAGACAACTACATTAGCTCATTCAAATATGCCTCTTGTCTCTCCCCAGCCCTCACACCCTGATATATTGGTGGCATCTAGAATAGTAGTTCTCAATTACTTTCAATGTGGTTTTATTCCTTTGTTTTACTCCATTGGGACCTTGAATTCAGTTTTACTGGTGAGAAGTCTAATATCAATCTGAGTCAAGTCCTTTTGTAAGTGATGTGGCTTTTTTCTCTAGATCCTTTAAAATTTTTCTGTATCATTGATATCCCTAAATTTTTCTAAAATTGTTTTATATATGGGGCTTTTCCTCTTGTGTGCCTTTTTTGTCCTTTTGAACTGAATTGTTCAATGTCTTTTATCTTAGAAATTCTCAGATATTACAGCCTCATATATGTTTACCCCCATCCCCCACCCCCCATATGTTTTATTCTCTTTGAGGCTCATTTTATAAGAGATAATAACATGTCTAGATCTATTATCCACCACTCTTATATTTTAACTTTACATTTTTCTTCTTCTTATCATTTACTGATATCTTCTGGAAGAGTTTCCCAACCTGGCCTTCAGCTCGGTCAAACATTTGTTGACTTCATTATTTTAACTGTTCTAGTTTTCATACAGAGCAGCACCAGGTGATATTTATTTTAATCTCTGGTTTAAATTTCATGTGGTGAAAGGCACACTCAGACCACCCAAAGTTCTCACTTCTTCTAACTTCTCCTCACCCCAGTAGAGCTTGGGGACCGACCACTCTGATATTAACCTACCAGCCTTCAGCTGGTACTGAGCTGTTATTTTTCTACCTTGAAGAGGTAATAAGAGCAAGAGAACTCTGCTTTCTTGTGTCTCCATCCCTGTGGCCCAGCCTTCCTCTGCTTTCCTCACAACCCCCAAATGTGGGGTCCAATCTCCTTCTACTGCAACAGGGTTTTTCATAGCTTTAAATGGTATTTTTTTACATGGATGGCTATCCACATCCTCTAATGTCTATTGCATTGTCAGGGTTGAGGTCTTGAAAGAAATGAACAGCTCCTGCTTTTATGTCATCTTGTCAGGAACAGTAATTAAAAGTGATTTCCAGAAACTGGATTTTAGGAGTATCAAGACAGAATGTGTTTTGTGGGAATCACCTTCTCAGTCTAGGATGTGGAAGCCTTATTTTAGGAGGAAGAGATCATCAGAAAGCTGAGCTGATAGGAGAATAGAGTGAGTGAAGAGACAAAGAGATTTTCCCATGCTATACCCTGAAAGTTTGTGGCTCCCTGATGAGACCCTGTACTTCTAGGATCTTAAAGAGTACAGAAGTGTCACATTCTTAGACATCCATCCTCTCCTTCCAGGATGCACATTTCCTTATGCCAAATAAACAGACATACTTCTGTGACTAAAGGTCGAATTAAATCATGCACTTATTTACTTTTTTATCTTCTTTTTTTTTTCTGCTCATTCCCTCAGAATCAACCTACCGACACCAAGCAAACATTGATGATGAAGTTGTCACCATGGAGATACTAGATACTGCTGGTCAGGTGAATAAAGGGTTCAGCTAAAATGTTTTCTGTATTAAATAAAAATGATACATGTATGTGTATTCTATAAACAAAATTAAGATATTTTCCTACAATTAACTAATAATGCCTAAAGACTTTTTTCTTTAATTATCTAGTTACTTGTATATTAACATATTTGCAACAGCTTGTGTATGCATCCTTATATAAATTGCCCAGTACTTCAGGGGTTGGGGGAGGTTGAAAATAACATTCACATGACGTCATCCAGAATAGAATTACCAACATATATTTTTGGGGGATGGCAAGATATTAATAGATTCATGGTTAAGTGTTTGAAATGCTCTGATAGAGTGAAGCAGATATTTTTACTGGAGTAGTTCTCAGAGCCTTTAGTATGCCTTAACGTATGATGAATCCTTAAGAGTTTTGGTAGCTATTCTGTTCCAAACTTATATAACCTCCGAATATTTTTTCAGAATACTTTATTTTGGGAATCTCTCCTGTAATATTCTTTCCAGACCTCACCATATCCTATTGAAAATTTGAGCCACATAATTGAACAATAATAATCCATTAAAAAGGAAGCTAATATAAATTTGCTCTGATGTCCATATGTTCTGAGATTACAAATGGGTTCATAGGATAGGTTTCGTTCCCAAGAATAAGAATGACCACTAAGAATGAAAATTAGGAAGCTGACGCATTCCATGGTGCTTCATCAGTGACCTATGACCCAAAGAAGACTTGAATTAAACTGTTTAATCCAAGAAATGTTCTTGTAACTAGCTATACACTTTTCTTTCTCACCATCACCTCCTTTTTATCTTTTCCTTTCCACCCAGCCCTGATTCTAGAAAGAGGTGACAGGGAATTACATGTTTGCAAAGGTTATTTGAGCCCATGAGGGCAATGCATTTTCAAATCATACGTGCTACTTTCCTAAGAAGGAGTGATCATCCCCTTAGAAAACCACTTGAAATGAATTTCTATCATTATTGGGACTTTATAATATTTCTGTGGTGTTAAGATAGAAAGAAAAAAAAAAGCCCAAAGCCCCTAGCTTTGAGTTTGACTTTCTATCCATTTGTTCACTGTTTTTCTGTCCCTGGTGCCTAATTGTCTATAAGCCAAAGACAAAGAGATTAAAGCAAAAAACAAAATCAAAACCATTCACTAAGCTGTGCCTCTAAATCTGATCTCTATAGGGTGGGGTAATGTCTACTTGTCTGTTACCTATTTGCCAATTCTTTGTGATGAAAAGCATTAGAGGCAGTGTGTTCAACTAAGATAATTTCTTTATAGTTCTTGTAATTATGGATTTAATGATATGGCAAGAAGAAAATTAGAAGCAGAAAGTTAAAGGTCTATGCAGTTAAGAACGTTTTTAGTTCCCCAACATATCTTGCTATGAGTAAGTAATGCTTCTATTCCAAAGTGATTGGAGTAGAAGGTAAGCTTGTACAGGCAGACTATCAAGAAATTTTAATGATATGGAGTAGTAATTAAGGAATCACCATTGGCATTAGCCGCATCGATACATGGTGATTACTTCTAATTCTCCCAACTGCCATTGTTTTCTTGTTAACAGGAAGACACGATTCAGAGGGAAGGACACATGCGTTGGGGAGAAGGCTTTGTGCTGGTTTATGACATTACTGACCGAGGAAGTTTTGAGGAAGTGCTGCCACTTAAGAACATCCTGGATGAGGTCAAGAAGCCCAAGAATGTGACTCTCATCTTGGTTGGAAACAAAGCTGACTTGGACCACTCCAGACAGGTTAGTACAGAAGAAGGGGAGAAGCTGGCCACCGAACTGGCATGTGCTTTTTATGAGTGTTCTGCCTGCACTGGAGAAGGGAACATCACCGAGATATTCTATGAGCTGTGTCGAGAGGTGCGTCGCAGGAGGATGGTCCAGGGCAAGACGAGGCGACGCAGCTCCACCACGCATGTCAAGCAAGCCATTAACAAGATGCTCACCAAAATCAGTAGTTAAGGCAGCACTGTTCTTGCAAAGCCCCTACGGAGGTGAGTCAGGTTATTGGAAACACTTTCTTGCCCTCTTCCCCCCAACCCGTTTTCCCAAAAAATAAAAGAAAATACTCCATTCCTTGTGCTGACTCTGGGAAATGCCTGGGCTTCCCATTGTTCCCGGGCTTCCTGGATGTTGAGAAGTCATAGGGTGTTTTATGCAATTTTAGTGCTGATAATGTCTCCCTTTCCTGCTTGAATAAGATACACTCTATTGCAGTTTGAACCTGTAATCACCAGAGATTCTGAAATGGCTGGGCTCATATTACACTATTTTTAGGCATCTTCACCTTGCTTCAATAGGTTGGAAGCTTTCAAAGGCATTTTTAAATTCCATTCTTTGTCAAAGACTGCAAATGATCATCTTAAACGTCTAAGGTAATGGAAGATCCAGTAAAAACCCAGGAAGAGTAGCTGAGGTAGTGGAGCAGGGAATAGAGCCCTGGTTCCTTTTTGAAAAGAGGATTTTCTGAATGATCTCCAATTGTCTAGTTTTCCTTTAACCCTTATTTTGTCCTTAAACCCAAACGTGTTCTCACAGTTTTCCACCATAGTAGAGTTCCATTTCAGTTTGAGCGGGCTCTCTCAATGGGCCATTGATCATCGTACTCTGATTCTTCTTGTGTGGCTTCAGTAAGATTTCAGCATAAGAGAGGCAGAATTGATCTTCAGAGCCTGCTGGGCCATTTCTCACAAAGCCCAGGGCAATGTGAAGACTTTAGGAGTCTTTTCACCAAACCCTGACTTTATTGAATGCTACCAAAGGATTTAGATTAGAGATGTCCCATTCATTTGTCTCTTTGCTTGTCATCTTAGCAGAAAGACAACAGTGCAAAAAACAGGAAAAGTAAGAATGAAGCTGAACCAACCTTCCATTGGGGGAGCCAATGCTCTAATGCCAGTAAGAAAAATTAGCCTCTGATTCATTAAATTGGCTACATGACTTCTTCTAATTTTTAGGATAAGTTGATTCACTTAGAATTCAGAAAAGAATGAGTGATTGAAATTCACTATATCTGAATAAATGTGTATAAAACAGATTCTTATATTGTGAAGGTAAGGTCTATAACTGATAAAACTTTATGACTCTTTTTTCCCTATTATGCCCCCATATATCAAAATTTGGGCACTTTATTTTAGAAGAAAATATATATCTTTTACATATGTGTGTATTTATAAATGCATAAGTATATGTATAAAAATTTGTAAGAGTTGAAGGCTTTAATTCACCAATGCATTTGGACAATTTGGTGTAACTATTTTATGTGATATAATAAAAAGCATAATTTTCACATTCTGTCACATCCAAGCAGTCTTTCTTGTGATAACATG
This sequence comes from Puma concolor, assembly GCF_028749965.1. Taxonomy (NCBI): domain Eukaryota; kingdom Metazoa; phylum Chordata; class Mammalia; order Carnivora; family Felidae; genus Puma; species Puma concolor. Next base: position 94,405,881 of record NC_141673.1, read on the forward strand.
AAAAGTTTGTAATTTTAGGAAAGGCTTGAAAAGACAATCGAATTGCAGGGTCGATGCAGCAGTGAATGTGATATACAAAACAAGCTCTTGTTCATAATAGTAGCTATTGTTTTAGAATGCTTAGGTGTTATTTTACACACTTTATGTATTATCAACTCCTCAAATACCTTATGCAAGAGATATTACGATGATCACAATTGCAGGGATGAAGACACTGAGCCCTGAGAAAAAATGACGGCACAGCTATTTAGTGGGTAGAGTCAGGATTTGAACCCAGAGAGGCAGTGACACTGTAGAGCCCATACTATTCTCCACTATGCAATATTAGTAAAATGACATATAGCTCTTATTCTGGAGCTGTGGGAATTAAGACACAGGAAGGAGAAAATGTAGGGAAGACTTGCTTCATTTATGATTTCATTCATTCATTAGGAAATATTTATATAGAAGCTGGGCATATAACTTGGCACAATTTAGTCCATTTGGTAGTGTCTTAGCTGAACACTGAAGAATACGTACAAGCAATCCAGGAAAGAGATGGTGAAAATATTCTAGCCAGAAGGAATAGAATGGAACCAAAAATACGAAGATATGAAAGGTGATAGTGAGTGTAGTCATTAAAAACAGTTGAGAGACCCACATATATCATTCTTCAGGAACAAAAGGGAAGGGAGAGCAGAGGGAAGGAATTAAAAGAAAGAAAAAAATAAGGCATTTGGAAGTAAGAAAAAATGTCAAAAATTCATAAAACTGCAAGATTAGGTAACTACACGTGAAAGGACCAAGTAGGTAGACTAGCTGTGATTCGTTTGGGGTAATGTCCATCTAGACAGGATATGGAAAAGGAAAGGAGAGTAAAATTATTTTCTAAATGTTGTCATCTTCTAGGATCACAACTCTTTCACTCTCTCATACCTATGCTTGTAGATGGACCTCAGTCAGTTCTTATAAGGAGCAAGCTCCTAAGGAGATGTAGTGAAATACCTGGGTGCCATTTTGGGTCAGACGCTGAGGAAGTGAAATTCATAGTCAGCAACACCAGCAACTTCCCTAGACATACACATACAAATCCGGACCTGTTGAAAATTCAAAGAACCACTGGCATACATCCCAACTGGTAATTCTAGAAGAACATGAGATTGCACAAATATAAATTAGTTATTCCTTTCCTGCCTCAGGCTTCTTCACAAATGAAGGTTATAAATAAGTTGGGCTTTTTAACAGGATATTTTAATGATGGAAACCTGTGTGTTCTTGAATAATAATGGGTTGTTATCACCACGCTACCACTACCAACATTTGCTGTTTGTAGTTGTTTTTCTTTTCTTTCAAAATTCAAAAAACTTTATTTCTAAATACTGTGTTTGTGTCACATGCCTCACAGCACTAAGGGAAGGAACCAATAATTCAGGATCTTCCTTTTAAATAACATGTGTAATACTTATACATAGACAAACACAACATTTTGGGTTCCAAATATAGTACCAACCAAGAATTCTTATTAAAGCCGGCCTGTGCCCACCTTGAAGATGGTAAGAAAGCGGTCAGTTCATTGGGCCAAATTTAATCAGAGTAAAGTTGTCCTGAGCTAACAACTTATTGGGAGATTCTGAGGGCAAAAAAAAAAAAAAAAAATGTCATAAATCAATTTTACCCATAGATTTGAAATGCTATGTTTAGCATACATACCTGTCTATTTTCAGACTGTCCATTCTGTTTCACTGGTCTGTCTATTCATGCTCTAGAGCCATGATATTTTAAAATTGAGCCTGATAATATGTTAAAGTAGCTCTGATTGGGTGATCAAAATTAAGAATGAATTTTTTGGTTTGGATATTACTATACAACTGTTTGTTCTAAAATGGAATTTGAAGGAAATTTTGCTGTTTAAGCTTGGAACCCAATGCCCATTTTTTTCAGCTTTATTGAGATATAATTGACATATAACATTGTGTAAGTTTAAGGTATACAACACGGCGATTTGATATATGTGCATGTTGTGAAATGATTACCACAATAAGGTTCATTAACATATTGATCACCTCACAAAATTGCCTTTATTTTTCCATTGTGAGAGTATTCAAGATTTACTCTTAACAACTTTCAAGTATATAATACAGTATTGTTAACTGTAGTCACCATGCTGAATATCAGATCTTACTCATCTTATAACTGGAAGTTGGAGACTTTGACCAACATCTCCCCATTTCCCCAACCCCATACCTGGGAACCATCATTCTATAATCTGTTTCTATGACTTTCTTTTAGTTTCTACAGACAAGTGAGATCATATGGAATATACCTTTCTCTAACTGATTTATTTCATTTACCCTGATGCTCTCAAAGTCTTCCCATGTTGTCAGAAAGGACTGGATTTCTTTCTTTTTTCCTGACTGAATAATATTCAAGTGTGTGTGTGTATGTATCTATCTCACTTTTTTAAAAATCTGTTTATCCACTGATGAACACTTAAGTTGTTGCCACATCTTGGTTATTGTAAATAATGCTGCAATGAACATGGGGGTGTAGCTATCTTCCTGAGATGGTGATTTCATTGCCTTTTGATATGTACCCAGAAGTGGGATTACTGGATCATATGATAGCTCTATTTGAAATTTACTAAGGAGATTCCATACTGTTTTCCATATTGATTGTACAAATTTGCATTCTCACCAACAGTGTACTAGGGGATTCTTCTCCACATCTTCATCAATACTTGTTGTCCCTTGTCTTTTGGATAATACCATTCTAACAAGTGTGAAGTGATACCTCATTGTGGCTTTCATTTCCATTTCCCTGATGATGAGTGATGATGAGCATCTTTTCATATGCCTGTTGGCCATCTGCAGGTTTTTTGGAAAAAATGTCTATTCAGGCCCTTTACCCATTTTTGATTTGAATTATTTTTGCTATTGAGCTGTATGAGTTTCTTATATATGTTGGATGTTAACCCTTTATCTGATATATGGTTTGCAAATATTTTTCCCATTCCATAGGTTGCTTCTTCTTTTTGTTGATTGTTTCTTTTGCTGTATAGAGACTTTAGTTTCATGTACACCCACTTTATTTTTGCTTTTGTTGCTTGTGCTTTTTGTGTCATATCCAAAATTTCATTGCCAAGATCATTGTCAAGGAGTTTTCTCTGTGTTTTCATCTAGGACTTGAATGGTTTCATGTCTTGCCCTTAAGTTTTTAATCCATTTGAAGCTATTTTTATAAGTGGTGTAAAACAGGGGTCCAATTTCATTCTTTTTTTTTTTTTTAACTTTATTTATTTTGAGAGAGAGAGAGAGAGAGAGAGAGAAAATGGGAGGGTATGAGAGGGAAGGAGAGAGAGAATTCCAACCAGGCTCTGCACTGTCCACTGCATCTGGCCTAGAGCCCAATGCAGGGCTGTATCACAAACCGCAAGATCATGACCTGAGCTGAAATCAAGAGTCAGATGCTTAACCAACTGCGCCATCCAGGCACCCCCCAATTTCATTCTTTTACATGTGAATATCTGCTTCTTTCAACACTATTTATTAAAAAGACTACTGCATTTAGGGCCCTTTTAGGATCTCTGGGGGCCCAGATTAGAATTTATCCTGCCTTGTTCACAGCTCCTTGTGATACAAGTAGGAAGGAGTTGATGCCTAGTATAGGGCCCTTTCAGGACTCCAGGAGTACAGATGGGAGTGTCTCTTGCAGGGTCCCCGTGGCAGCAAAACTGGATGGGCTGGAGACCAGTTACAGGGCCTTTTCAGAATCTAGTCTAACCAGATGTGGTGGGCTTTACCTCCAGGGACTCCTGGACCACAGCTGCCAGGGGCTAGAGCTAGTTCACAGGCTTATCAGTGTCCACAGCTAAAACTGAGGTCTGTATAGACATACCCAAAACATGAGTTAGTGGGACTCCTCCTGGGTCCCTTAGTGCATGGTGCTGGTGAAAAACCCAAATGCAAATGGGGCCGTAGCTGAGTTCTCACAGGTATGAAGCCTGTTGCTTTATCTGTAGCTGGGACCACAGTTGGCAATTCAGCCACCTGGTTGTGAGCCTGCCTTCTCAAAATGGCTCTTCTCAGCCTTGGATTGCACTATGGTTTCAGAATCTCCTACCTAGGTCTCAAATTTCCCACAAGTACTTTTGTCCATGGATAAATGCCAAATTATTGTTGTTGAGGGGAGGATACGTGTGAGGGAGGTCTTATGCAGCCATCTTGATTGGCCAATCCTAAACAAGTTGAGACTACTAGTTACTTGGAAGCTGAGCTTCGTTTTCATGAATGTGAATGAAGAAAGATTTACTTAGCTTCAGTAGGGCTGGATTTTTATTTTCAGTGTTAAAAGTATATAATTCATCTGGCCATGATGGAGTAACAGCTACCAAATTTACCCTTACGTATTAACAACTAGAAACAATCAGACGAAATATATGAAGCAATGGCTTTCAGATTTGAAAAAGCATTACAGTGATCCCTGACAGAAGGGGAAAAAATGAGGTAACTATAATCGTGTCAGCTTACTGCCAAAAGGCAGGTTGCAGGAAGTAGCACGTTCCCAAACACACCCTGGCAGTCTTACTGAGTTGAGGAGACAAAAATCAGTTTGAGGAGGCCAAGCTGATAAGGATCTGCAGGATAGAATTTTTGGAAAGAAAGGAGCTATAGAGCAAAACCTCTAGAGATCTTTAGAAGGGTTCTCTTTAGTCTTTAGCTGAGTATAGATCTTTGTATGGTGAGAAAAACTTATTCAAGGGTGGTGGGAAAAAATACCAAAAAGCAATAGGTCAAATCTTGGGGGGCATACGTAAAGTTGAGAATAGTTTGTATTTCCACTGACCAGAGTGGAAAGACCTTGTAATACTTAGGGCATCAGATAATACACAAGACCTTAAAAAGATATCACATTAGTTATGAATCTAAACTAGTCATAGACCAGGCTGCTAAGTATTTGCCCAACAAAGCTCAAAAGCAAGTCTGAAAATTTTCAAACTGAGTCAAAGTAACTTGATTTGTGATAGAAAAATACCCAATACACTATAAAAAGATATGTTAAAATAAAGTCCTGCACCCAACTGACAAAAGTTACAATGTTGGCACCCAGTTGAAAAGTACCAGGAATGCTAAGAAACAGGAAAATATGACCCATAAATAGGAACAGAACAAGAAATGACAGAGAATTCAGGACAGGTATTATAAATATGCTTTATGTGTTCAGGGTATGGAAAGACATGAGCATAATAAGGACAGAAATGAAAGATATAAACAAGGCCTAAATATAATTTTTGGAGTGGAAAATATAATATCTAAAATAATGAAATACCAAGTTGGATTAACATTAGATTAGACCCTAAAGAAATGACCAGTGAACTTGATGACACTAGAAACAACCCAAAATGAAGCAAAGAAGGCAAAAAGACTAAAAAGTCAATAATGAAGAAAAGACCAATGGTCTGTGAGCCAAAATCAATCTCACACCCATATAATTGGATTCCTGGAAACAAAGGAGAGGGATAAGGGGCCCTCAGGAATAAAAAGTGGAGGAAGCAGCACTAAGGAACATCAAAATCAAATTTCTTAAAAGCAATGACGAACAGAAAAATTTTCAAGTAGCCAAGGGTGGGGTGGGAAGATGGAAACACATGTGTACAGTGGGTAAGAGAGAAGAGTGATAAAATGTAACTATATTATTCGAAGGTAGGCAGTGATGAGTTGAATGAGTATATTGTAAATGTTGGAACAACTTGTTAAACTACAGACCTATAGTCCTCAGGAACATAGAAACAAAAATCCTTACCAAAATTTAGTAATTGTGAAGTTGGCTTAATATTCAAAAGTCAATTAATGTAATTCACAATTTTAACAAATTAAGATACAATTTTATAAAAATCTCAAAGGAGTCACAATCTCAAAAGTATTTTTATAAACTCCAGTACCAAATCATGATGTAAAAAAACAAAAACCAAGATATTTCCCAGGAAACTAGGACCAGAAGAAAACTTCCTCACTCTGAAAAAGCCTATCTTCAAAATTTTCAAAGTTAACATCATGCTCAATGTTGAAAGACTGAAAACTTTTCCCCAAGAGAGGGAACAAGACAAGTAAGCATGCTCTCATCAGATATATTCAACATTATACTGTAGGTTCTAGACAGTGCAATAAGATAAGGGAATGGAGAAGTGAATGGTTTTTATTTGCAGATGAAATGATCATTTGTATAGAAAATCCTAAGGAATCTACAAATAATTGCAGACATATGCATGTCCATGGGTTGGTAGACTCAATATTGTTAAGATGTTAACTTTTTTCTAACTTGATTTATAGATTCAACAAAATGCCAATCAAAATTTTAAGTCTATTTTCTAAGGAGGACAAGCTGATTGTAAAGCTGATATTGAACTGCAAAGGACCTAGAATAGTCAAAATAACTTATCAAGCAAATAATAGATCAAGCAAAAGTAGAACCACCCTGTAAGACTGATTGATTTTTGACAAAGGTAGCAAGATAATTCAGTTAAAAAAAAATACTGTTTTCAACAAACAACGCTACAACAATTGCATATCTGTCAGCAAAATAAATAAATAAATATCAACTCATACTTCATATTATATACAAAATTTAAATTCTAAATGTATCTTGAGCTATATAAAAGAGCTAACACTATAAAACTTTCAGTAGAAAACAGAAGAAAATTTCTGTGACCTTGAGTTAGGCAAGGATCTCTTAGAACACGAAAAGCACAAATAAAATGAAAATTAAAAGGTTATTATTTTATAAAAGGCTTTCAGAAAATGCAACAGCAAGCCAGATAGAAAAATGTGCAGAAAATACATATCTCACCAAGAAAGTATATCCAGAACATACAAACTCTTAGAACTCAATAATAAGGCAAATATTCTGCAAATGTTTTGAATAGATAATTCACCAAAGAAGATATACAAATGGAAAACTATTGCATGAAAAGATGCTGAACACCCTCAGACATTAGGGAAATACAAATGAAAAGTATAATGCATTACTTATACACACCCGCTAGAATGGCTAAAATTCAAAGAAAGATTGACGATACATATATGGGTAAAGGTGACTACCTCCTGGAATGTCACCAGTGGGGATGCAAGATGGTACAGCCAACCTGGAAAACAAGATAGCAGGTATTATAAAGTTCAACATATACTTAACATATGATTCAGCAATCCTTTCTTATGCCCTAAGGCAAATGAAGATCTATGTCCACATAAAGAGCTGTCTGCCAACATTTACAGCAGCTTTATTCATAATTGCCCAAAAAGTCCCCCCACAGACTTGGCAACAACTCAACTTTCTATCAATGAGTCAATGAATAAACAAATTATGGTGTACCTGTGCTGTGAAAAACCACTACACGCTGAAAGTGGCAAACGGCTACGTGATTCTCAAAGCATTATGCTACGTAAAAGAAGCCAGACACAAGATACCACATATGATTAAGATTCCACCTATACTATACAAAATCGAGAAAAGGAAAATGACAGTAAAAGCAGATCTGTGGTCACCAGAATCTGAAGGTAACAACCTGGAATAGAGCATACTGAGGGACTCAAGGGAACTTTCTAGGGTGATGGAATTATGCTTTATTATAAATGTAGCAGTAGTTATAGGATTGTATATACTTTCTAAAATGCATCAACACATAAATGTGAAATTGGTTTATTTATTAAATATAAATGGTATCTAAAAAATGCAGATTAGAAAAAGAAACATATCTTTCATTTGGGAATTCAACAAGGAGGTCAAGTCAAAGAAAGTCTTCCTGAAATCTATTTAAAACAAGTGTTCAACATCTGAGAATAGGTTTTTGATATGCATCTTTTTCACTCTTGATAAACTGTCAGTATTTTATTTTAAAATAATACTTTCATTTAAATTCCCCATGCTCCTATACCATTTCAGGCTCCCCGGTTGGAGTACCTCCAGTCAATAGAGACTCATCACCAGGGAATGTTCCATTCTATTCTACTGAATCCAAACACTGCATTTTATTTTTCCTTAGGAACTCTGAAGGAGTGTCTGGATTTCCTGAGTCTGGGAGTGTGTGTATGTGCATGTGTCTGTCTACTCTTTACATGTTTTATGAGAGAAGAAAATTATTTGGTTTATTCTATGAAGGAGTAGTTTTAAGAATAAAAACCTCACTATTTAGTAACCCAGGGAAGTAAGTGCTTGACATTACTTCTCGACATTCCTTTATGATTTATGAGAGCCTATAAACATTGTCATAAACATGTTTGTTCTGTCATTCTCTCCATCTCCCCGCTGTTTGGGAAAGCGGGGGCTTACTATGAAAAGCAAGGTACGGCATTGAAACAAATACAGGATATTGATTGCTTTTATCCCCTGAGCTTTTGAGTCAATCTATACCCTGGTAGTGTCCAACTTGCAATTTACATTCCTAACATTTGCTTATAAATTGGCTTTTTGGAATGCTGAATGCAATTTCCCTGGAAAGTCAAGTTATAAATCTTACTTAGGTTCCCCGGCTAGTCCACAGCAGCCTGTTTAATCCATAGCAGCACGATTCTCGGTGAGAAATACATTCAACATAATATTTCCAGAAGGACGAATACCTTTTCAGAATCTCCCAACTCTCCTGCCTCTCTCTTACACATTGTGGTTCTCCCTCACTCCCAACCTCCTTGAACCCTTAACTATATATACCTTCTTTGAGGGATGGGCAAATTAGGATTAAAAAAATAGGATTGATAACACAAACACAGTTAACTGGTAATATTTCAAACCACGTAGAAAAGTGAAAGAAAGAATCTTATAGAGTAGAGGGAGGATTTTTTTTTAGAAAAGAGGCATGCATACACAGAAGCAAGTACAATTTTGTAAGAGCTGAGCTTCTATAAGCTGCCTATAAACCAACAGCAGCCAAAAGGGACATGGTGATTATCTACTCCAACAGCATGTCCCAAAGTAACTTTCTTGAGTCTATAGACTGCTACCAGTTACCACTTAAAAATAAAAGGATCCAGTTTCAAATGAATTTGTGCATTAACATGAGAGAAGCAAGTTTCATTAACTGCCCGTGACTTTAGTTAGGCTTTCATTATGCCAGTGGCTCAGTGAGAGGGACACAGTGTTGCCTAAACTCACTCAGCTACGGCGATACACCTCACAGGACTAGTGTTCTGTGAACTACACTTCTAGAAAATAATGTTTTCATCTTATCTTCAAACAATCTCTTCTATATCACCAAGGCTTTCCATCAGGAATGGGGGAAGTCCTCTGATCTTCAGGAGGGCTCTTTAGTAGGATATGCTATCCCTTTAGAGTGGTGCTGCCCAATGAAAATATAACGTGAGCCATATATGGCAGTTAAAATTTTTATTTTAAATGTGTTAGATCATTATTAATTGCCTAAATTTAAACTATTAAAATTTAAGAAGGTTCGTGTTTAAAATTAAAAAAGAAATACGTGGAATTCATTCTAGTATGTTGTATTTAATACAGTCTTCCAAGATGTTATCACTGCAACATATAATCAACATAAAATAATCAACATTATTAATTCATGAGATATTTCACTACGTCTTTGAAGTCCAATATGTACTTTACATTTATAGTGCATCTCAATTTGGACCAACCATATTTCAAGAGCTCAATAGCCACATGTGGTTAGTGGCTACTGTACTGGATAGTGCAGCTTTAAAATATTTTACCAACTGTCAAGTCTTAATCCTCCTTTATTTTGAACAGATTGGCTCACTAAAAAGTTGCACTTCGAATCCTGACATTTTAGACATGAATGTGTTCTTAGAAATCATCTGATACAGTCCTCTCAAGTCTATAGTAAAGTAGTGACTAGTGGTGAGATTGGACCATGGGTCTCTGGATGGCTAGGTGCCATTCTCCTGGCCCTTCATATGCTATAGCATTTTAAAATGGAAATATTAGGAGTGAATTTATAAAAAGAATTGCTAGCCCTACCTTAAAAAACAATCACTATAGAAGTCCCTTATAAAGTTGTCCATCTCCAGAAAATTTAATATGTGATTCCCTAAAATAAAAATTCAATTTGCAAACACATTTCCCAGGCTTTATCTACTGCATAAAGTGATGCCACCTGCTCATTTTTAGTGCCAAGCCAAAAACAGAGCATATTTTGTGGATTATAGAGCAACTCTTCTTGTCTGTTGCGACATTTTCATTGTATGAAGCACTTAAGTCAGTACAAACATATAATAAACTCAGCTTCTATAGCCAAATTAGTAATATGCTAGCTTTCCATTTCTCTGACGAAAAGGGGCATGCAGCTCTCATTTATTTGCTCAGCTTTTGTCTCTAAACCAAATCATATCACATACAATTTGAATCTTAAAAGTCATTTTGCTAGTTTTGCTAGCCAATTCATTCTACTGGAACTTGGGAAAAAATAGAAATATGCAAAAACTAACACATTTCATTTGAGATTTAATTATCTACACAACATTTACAAAACTATTCTTCTATGGAAAATTGAGACATTTCACATCCACATTGACTCACAAAAAGCGGGTCTCCAGGTTGCTTGCTTGCTTCACTTTACTCCTGGAATTCTAGTTAATAGTAAATGTTATGCACTCAGGTCAACCCGAGTACTAAAGGAAACCCTTTCTGGGAGAAAAGGAGTGCAAAGGATAGGTGAGAACAAAGTGGGCAAAGCAGTATCCATCCAAGTTTCTTAGGAACCATGACAAAAAAACAAACAAGACACACCGCTGTGGTTCTGTTCCCAGCTGAAATTAGTTAACGTGAACTAACATTCTACCTCCAGCTATGACCTTGGCTAGAAACAATCTGTTAAAATCACAGCTCAGAGTGGGGAACAGAAATTATGCTGGACAAATGTAGGATGCTGATAAATGATCTGACCATGACCATAAAACATCACGAGCAGTTAAAGCATATTGGAACTCTTCTCACCAACTGTAATTACTGGGCACCAGCCCACAAACATGCTGGTCTATCTGAATTCTGCTTGGCCTAACACTAAGCTACACTCTGGACTGCCGACCCACCAGATGTTCTTCCGGGTTGCAAATCATGTCCTTGTCAGAATCAAGGGTAATATCATGGTGAAAAAAATCTGAACCCATAAGTAAATAGCCATTTCTCCTCTATCTTTCTCCATCTTGGTCAAAACTTATTGGGAGCGTTAATAGTAAAGCATCTTGATCCCATTTCTACACAGCTTGGAGAGGCTGTAGGAATCCCTGGGGTACCCTTAAAACAGCTGAATACTCTATCCCCTATGGCAATGTTCCTCAAAATATAGCCCATGGAACACTTTCAATCGAGGCATCTGGGAAGCTTGTTGAAAATTTATACCTTAGACCCTCTCTAGGTCTACTGAACCAGAATATATGGGAGTAGAGCCCAGAAATCTGCATTTTAGCAAGCTTCCTAAATAATGATTGTATACATCAAAATGTGACAACCTCTTCCGCTGGGCCAAGGTACAACAAACCAACATCAAATATAGTAAAGGAAGAATCTGTGAATTTTGTGGGGTAGGGGAGTATTTAAATTGTTACAGTTTTCTCCTACCTCATAAAGGGATATGTCAGATTTTCTTATTACTGCGCAGGAGCCAAGGTTTTCCAATGTTCTTAGAATTATAACAGCTTTAACAAAAGTACGTGGGTAATTTGTGTAGTTCCTGGAGATGGAATGATGCTGAGTTTCTAATGAAGCTTCTCACCTCCAACTTTACCATAATAAATCGTAATTAAATGTTTAATTAAAATGGTAAAGAGAATTCAGGCCAACATCATGTACCTGAGTACCAAAATCTCTATAATCATCTTATTTTGTATCCAAGAATAGACATTGTCTTGAAATAGCCTTGAAATCAATTTATCAGTTTTCTGTAATGGGCAGTCCTCACTTAAATTGAGCAGGAATATATCAAAATAATGGGGATAAGAAGATAAATATATTAATTTCTGATGCCTACAAGGGAGCATCCCAGGAGGTCAGCTCCTCCCAGGAGCCCTGTGAATAATTAAACTGCTAAACAACCTTAGTGACGTCAGAACAAGGATAAAGGCTTCTGTAATTTACTCTGTGGAGAGGGAAAAGAAGCACTCCAGAGCTTGTGAGGAGGTGTTCAGGCTGAATCCTGCCTAGACAGGATGGTGATTTGTACCATAGTCTAAACTTGTCAAGGGAAGAGTGAAAATTATTTAGTCCAGGTGGTGGGAAAGACATAGGGAAATAATTGCAAATGATACATGAAGCTTTTTCTATCTCAAGCATTCAGATTATTCTGCATCATTGTAAAGATTGAATATTTAGGCACAAATGACTCAAAGTCATAAAATCTAGAAAGTATTGACCATTTGGAAGGAGGCTTATACTTAATACTTCTTAGTATGAAATAAAGCAAAAGAAATTTACAATGACTTTACTAGGAACGTGGAGGAGAAATTTCTTTAAAATACTCAAAAAAAATTTTTAGCAATCAAAGAATAGTATATAGAAATTAATTGATATCTATGATACTAAAGCTTACTTTAAAAATAAGTAACATGGGGCAACTGGGTGGCTCAGTTGGTTAAGCATCTGATTCTTGATTTTGGCCCAGGTCATGATCTCATGGTTCAAGCCCTGAGTCAGGCTCTGCACTGATAGCATGGAACCTTCCTGGGATTCTCTCTACCCGCCTCTCTATTCCCCTTCCTCACTTGCTTGTGTGTGTGCACATGTGCAAGCTCTCTCTCTGTCTCAAAATGAATAAACTTAAAAAAATAATAATCAATTCCATTATATTTATTCAATGTTAAATTTGTTTTATTCCTGTGAACTTAATAAATACTTGTAAGTGCATTTGACCATCTAGTCTTGTTGTTGTTATACAAAGTCTCTGAACTTTTCCAGGGTGAGTTAGGTCATGAGGATCCTCAGGAACTTGAGCCTAATGGCTCAAGAAGGAAATACAATATATTTTCTTTCTTCCTTCACTTCAGAGTTTTCCAAATAAATACTGCCTTTTCTTTAACAAAGTCATTTCAGTGGCATGTAAGGAATACATGACCTGTATTAGTCAGTACATTTTTTGTCATAGCTGACAGAAATTTTGCAATCTGGCTTAGGCATGATAAAGAAGGTCATGGATAAGGGCTTTAGGCATGGATGGGTCCAGGGAATTAAAACACAATAAGATACTGTCTCCCTTCATTCTCTGTCAAGAAAAACAAAACCAGGTATTGGTCAGCCCAGAGGAAAGAGGGCTGGTAAAAACTGCACAGACCTTGATTGTCCTGAGGTATATATTAAACCCACCCTTAAACCATTCATGGTGGTCAGTAGGTTGGGTACTCTAATTGCTCAAGACCATGTTTGTTTCTGACTCCTCTAGCAGGAGAAAAGACCAACTCCGCTTAGATAACATGCAGTGATTTCCCTGTAAGAAAGAGTTCTAGTTCTAGGAGAATGGGGATCTAGCACTGGGTTTTTGTTTTTGTTTTATTTCTAAAACATTAAAGCAAACAAAATAGAGCTCCGTGTGAAACTGCTAGAGAGCTGGTGGATGTATTTCTCTTTGCCTCTATCACTCAGAGGTAAAACGGGATCATTTCTGGCTAAAGCACATAGGCTGGCTTGGTGTTTTCCTCTTATTGTGGCCATTACCGGGTGGTAGGTGAGAACGGTCAGCTCTCCATTCTCTGTGGATGAGTTGGGGCACACTGGTATTTCCTTACCTGAGAAGAGATACCCTTGTTAGATTTGAGGTGGTTTCATGCTACTCAACAGCCAAGATCAACTCCCTGTTTAGTCCAGAAAATCTTCCTAAGATGCTTCTGTGATCTCCCTAACCAAAAGAAACTGCCTTAAGGTCCCATTCCTGGATTGGTCCAGTCCATATTGCCTCTTCTTTAGCCACTATTTCATCCCTAGAAAAATAAGATCTTTTTTAGATTCTCTTTGTGAGCTTTATTTGCCTGGTGCTTCATCATTAGCTCTTCCATTATATAATTTTTGAATCAGAGCCTCAGGTACTCTGTGTTTAGCTATCTGGATTCTATAAGCACAGTTACACAATTAGCAGCTTCCCTCATTCTATCTTAAAGTTACTTTTTACTTGTAATTCACCACACTCTGCCCACCCAGGCAAACTGTAAATTTCTTCTGTCTCCCATTCAGAAACATCTTATCTCTATAAAATGCTATATATTCAAGGATTCACAATAAAACATGCTCGCAGACTTCTGCTTTATTTTTGTTTTTGTATATATAGGGTTCTATGTTCACATATTAACATAAGACCTATGTGGAAAATCATCTCTACAGCCACAGTCATCCTTCCAGATCAAGTTTATTTTTTCACAGTTACTTTCACAACTGGGGAAATAGCCCTGCTATGATGATGTTGTATCTGAAACATTATTCCTGTATCAGCCCCTTTATACCTTCAGGTGTTCACACTCAAGAGGCAATTTCCAGAAAAATATTTTAAGGAAATTTTAAAAAGCAGCAAACAATACCAAAAGTACAAGTCACATTGTTAAGCCTCATAATGACAAAAAACAAACAAGCAAGCAAATAAATGTTTTAAAACGAAGTCACTTACATATCCAATAAAAGGTTTGTTTAAAATTACAGTGTGGGAAGGAGAGCCTGGGTGGCTCAGTCGGTTGAGCATCTGACTTGGCTCAGGTCACGATCTCCCGGTTTGTGGGTTTGAGCCCCACGTTGGGCTCTGTGCTGGTGGCTAGGAGCCTGGAACCTGCTTCAGATGCTATGTCTCCCTCTCTCTCTGCCCCTCCCCTGCTCACTCTCTGTCTCTCAATAATAAATAAATGTTAAAAAAACAAAAGTAAAAAAAATTAAAATTACAGTATGGGCAAATACATTTTATGCGGACAGTGCATTTATTGGCAAAGTAAAAAACATGAAGAAGTGCTCCTGACATTTTTTTGAAAAGATAAATGGGATTTAAATTATACAGATAAACTTTAACTATGTAAAAACTATGCCTAAAAAGAAAGACTAAAATAAATTGCCTAAAAAGAAAGAATAAAATAAATTGCTAATGTGCTTGTCTTATACTGGATTATGATGTTTTGGTGTTTGTCAAATAACCTGCACATGTATAACTTTTAGGATAAGAAAAAGAAGTTATAGGCAGTATTAAAAATAGATGCTACTTAATCTTAAAGATTAATCTTAAATATCATCGGCTTAAATATCTTTCCAGTGGAACTTTTCACTGACCTTTCTCCTTTTCCTTCTCTGTATTCACAGATTAGGTGCCTCATAATGATCCCTTTTTAACTTTCATTGTGGTGATGTATGTTTTTGTAAGTTTCATGAACCAGATCATCATTCATTTAATTGTAGGAGTCACACCTTGTTTTGGTGTGGGCTTCCATAGCTCTGAGAACAAGTCTTTTAAAACCTGGGTGCTTGTTTGCAGTATGTTGGATTAAACCAAAAAGCATAAAAACTGCAGTTTTCCTGATTTTACTACAGCTTCTACCTTCTATATTAATGAGCTTCTAAGGTTGTGGCTAGGGACTTAAAAAAAAATTAAACCAGCATCTGGTCCACAAATAAAAGACATCAGCTATCAGCTACCTGGACACAAGATCAGTCTCTGGATGAAAACTGCCATTGTTTCCAGGAAAGAGTGGGGGAAATAAAGGACGATATACCAGAATTAAAATATAGCCCAAAGACAAAGCCAAAATTTAAAACGCCGGAGCATATAATCTGTGATCTTTGTCCAAGAAGAAAATGTCACTTTTTATTTGACATGTCTGCATCCGCTCAGTCACAGTCAAGGCTTGATTTTGATCCCTGATTCTGTCTGTGATGATGGAGCCAAAACCACCAGCTGAAAAATGTCCCGTTAGCAAAGCCAGTTATTTGTTTCCATGAGACCCAAAGTAAACCAGTTGTTAAGGCTTTTCAAAATCTGAGGTTAGCAAATTGATCTGTGGGCTTGCCTTGCCTAAAATATGACCTGAAATGTGAACTCCAAGTAGCTGAATATGGATACATCCAACTCCTATCGCAGGTCTGACCCCAGCCAGAATTCTGAAATGAGCAGTTTGTCTGGTCTCCTCTTTCCCTCTTCACAGGCCACTCCTTCCAGGCTCTCCCTCTTCCTCTCTTTCTCTCTCAGTATTTGCTGTTTTCCGATCCTAGCTTATCACAATTTGCTGTATAGCAAATGAATAGCTTCATCACTAAAACCTAATTTCAAAAAACTAACCTCTTAATGTATTTCTTAACATCTTAAAGTAAATACATAATCCAAAATAATTCAAAAGTGAAACAGTAATACGTTTTTAAATCCCTTTTTTGGGGGGCACCTGGGTGGCTGAGTCAGTTGAGCCTCTGACTTCTGCTCAGGCCATGATCTCGTAGTTGGGGAGTTTGAGCCCCGCATGGGGCTCTGTGCTGACAGCTCGGACCCTGGAGCCTGCTTCAGATTCTGTCTCCCTCGCTCTCTGCCCCTGCCCTGCTCATGCTCTGTCTCTCTCTGTCTCAAAAATAAACAAACATTAAAAAAAATTTTTTTTTCTTAATCTCTTTTCTTCTTTTTACTCCTACAATAGCTCCTCTGGCACATTCCAAAAGCAAAAAAAAAAAGCTACCCCCCTTCCTCCTCCTATTCACCCATTTCTTCAGATTCTGCATTACAGAAATTCAAAGGACAAATCTCAAAGTGAAAGACCTTTCTTTTGGTGGGCAATCAAGAAGAAACTGATAGAGGAAAGCTGACCATCTTTGGTAGGGAGGAAAAGGAAGACACCGGGAAAATACTTACATTTCTGAATTTGCTCAACATGTTTGCTTCCTGTGTCTGTGGGTCTTCACATAGGAAAGAAACTAATTTTTATGAATTATTATCAATCTAAATTATTCCTCTTGCCCATTTTCTTCATATCAGCCATTTGGAAAGCTGAAGACAAAATATAATAACAAAAGTCAAACAATGAGTGTTTCCTTTATTGTAGATGTTGTGATAAATGTATTCCATGCAGTATTTGTTATCCAAATCAAACCTATAAGTTAGATATCATCACCATTTAACAGATGAGGAAGTTTTATATAAGGGAAAACTTTCCCAAGGTCACTCAGCTAGTGAATAATAGCAGACCAAGGGTTAAACTATCAGCTCTCAGCTATCAGCTGATATCTTTGACCATGAGACCCAATTCCGAAGCACTGTTTTTTATTGTGTGACTATAACAGATCAAAGGATGATATGTATGGGTTACCCCTTTATTCCACCTGTGTCAAGCAGGCCCAGCTTCTACAAGCTTATTGGAGAAGAGTAACAAATGAAACAATTAGTCATGTGTACTCCCAAATTATATCATTAGTTTATTTTAGGACTAGCGCAATAAATTCTGACTTTCAGGAATCTTAGAATATGGCATTGATCTCGGTATCAAGTTTAGTATCTAATAGATAAGGACCATGTCCAAGTTTCAATTTTTTTTTTTTTCTAGAACTCTCAGAGAAAGTGGTATCTTGATTAGTTAACAGATGTGGTAGCAATTGTGGTACACTTCCAAAGTAAGGACAGAACTTTGGACCTGGACGGTAAGAGAGAGCTATCATTAAAGTAAAAGGGAATCACTGAGATAGGGGTCAGATAGAGGACGGAGGAAAGAAAAAAGAAAAGAAAGAAAAGAAAAGAAAAGAAAAGAAAAGAAAAGAAAAGAAAAGAAAAGAAAAGAAAAGAAAATGTAAGAATTTACCACAATGTAAGGAAAATTGATAGAATTTCTGTTTATGATTTTGATAATCAGTCTTTGTTTCTCATATGGCTACAGAATAAAGATTAAGCTTATTCATTGTAGTACTGTTACTCTCAAATAGGAAATCGTGTATCAAGTTTTTATAACAAACCTCTCGAGTTAATGTCAGTGACAATAACACCTTCATTTTATTGTGAAAGAACTGACTTAGAGAAAATGTGTCCAGGGATACTGTAGTAGGTAGAATAATGGCCTCCATTACTGTGAACCAGTGAATATGTCACCTTATTTGGCCAAGGGGACTCGGAAGATGTGATTAAGTAGAGGAGTTTGAGATGGGAAAATCATCCTGGATGAGCCCAATCTAATCACATGTGTCCTTAAGAGCAGAGAATCTTCCCTGGCTAGAGTCAGAGAAAGAGATGTGACAATGACCAGAAGCAGGATCAGAGAGATTTTGGCTTTCAGGGTGAGGAAGGAAATCATGAGCCAAGAAGTACAGGCAGCCTCTAGAAACTGGAAAAGACAAAGAAATGTATTCTCCCCTCGAGCCTCCAGAAAGGAACACAGCCTTGCTGACTCCTTGATTTTAGCCCAATGAGACCCATGTCAGACTTCTGACCTCCAGAACTATAAGATAATAAATTAATGTTTCAAACCACTAAGCTTGTAGGAATTTGTTATAAGAGGTAAAAAATAAATTCAGATAATAAGTGGCAGAGTGAGGACTAGAATCCTATTTTTGCTAGTATTTGAGTACTACTGCCCTTCAGTCACTATGTTATCACTTCGAATACTATTACAGTTATTCTATAAAATAATCTCTGAGGTATCATTCCTATTTTTCAGATAAGAAAAGTAAGACTTGGAATGGCTAAATTATGCACCTATGTAATTACCAGTCAACAGAGCTGCCTTCGCCATTAACAATTCCTGTATGTTTCCAGCATCCCATACTGCCTTTGCAGCTCAGGGCTCTTTACCTTTAACACAAGCTGACTTCAAGGCTCAGCCTGTTATTAGCTGTATTAAGCTAATATGAGCTATATTAAGTTTGTTCCAAACATCCCCAGGTGTGCAGTGCCCTTAAGCAGCTGAGAGATCCTCTGAAGTAGGACTTCTAACCCATGGATGCTGTTATGGGATGAATTGTGTCCCCTCCAAAATTCATGTGTTAAAGTCTTAACCTCAGTACCTCGGAATGTGACCTTTAAAGTGCACCCTTTAAAGAGGTAATTAAGGTAAAATGAGGTCGTTAGAGTGGGCTCTACTCAAATTGGACTAGTGTCCCTAGAAGAAGAGGAGATTAGGACACGGACAACAAGACAGAAAGATGACCATCTGAGGACACAGCAAGAAGTGATCATCTGCAAGCCAAGGACAGAAGCCTCAGAGGAAATCGAACCTGAACACACCTTGACCTTGGACTTCTAACCTCCAGAACTGTGAGAGAATAAATTTCTGTTGCTTAAGGCTTCCAGTCTGTGGTATTTTGCTATGACAGCCCTAACAAGCCCATATACATGCTCTCCCAGTAACAAAGCCTCATCCCCATCCTCCAGACATGGATTTAGTTGGCCTGGGTGAGGCTTATGCACCAGGTTTTTCTCTATTTGTTTGTTTTAATTAAGATCATTTCTGTTTGTGGAGAATACACAGCTGGTCTTTTACAGATAAATAAGATTTTAGCAGACAGAGAATAATTTCCAATCATTCAGTTGTATTCATAAAATGTTCATTTGAATTAGCTTTTTTAATAGTCAGAAAATTGCTTTACCTACTTTCCATGCTAGTGTTTCTACTGGGCATTTTTATTGTATCTGAACTATAGAAGGCACTTACATAAGGAAGTTTTGTTAGTTGAGATGTTGAGAGAACAGTTTGCGTTCTGACTCTGCTCCCATCTGCGTGAGCTTTCAGTCCACCTAACTTTTCTGGCTCTCCATTCCCTTCAATGTTATACCCTTCACCTTTTCTTGAAAGTTCTGATAAAAAGGACTTTAGTGATAGACTTCTACAACTATCCTAAATCACTGGACACAACCTCTAAATTTCCTATTTTGTGACATCAAGAAACACTGCTTCCTTCAATAAGGAAACGTTGTATTTCTCTTGCTTGCCTAAAATTCTACATGTAGGAAGCCCTTTTTCAGTATATCCCAAATGCATTAAGAAAACTCATTATTTTAGTAAATTTAATGACAGTTGCACATATGAAAAGTGCTACTTTCTGTTCTGGCCTGGGTAAATGGAAATAGAAAAACTACTCCGTCTAGGGAGAGAGGATAAGAAAACTAGAAGCCGCTATCCTGATGATGCCAAGTTATTCGCATGGTTAAAGTTAGCTAGCTAGCTGCCTTAGCCTGCCAGGCAAACGGAGGGCAAAGATTCCAACAGGTCCACTCCCTCTCTGTTTTAATATCTTCCTGAGGGGAAAGGGGATTTACAACGTTCCCTGCAAAGGGGTGCCTGGGTGGCTCAGTCGACTGAGGGACAGACTCTTGACTTCAGCTTGGGTGATGATCCCAGGGTCATAGAATCAAGCACCGTGTCAAGCTCTGGGCTCTGCACTGAGCTCGGAGATTGCTTAAGATTCTCTCTTTCTCTCCCGCTGCCCTTCTCCCCCTGCTCTCTCTCTGTCTCTCTCTCTCTCTTAAAAATAAATAAAATAAATAAAAATAAAAATTCCCAACATGTATTTACTCGCTCTTCAATTGAATATTTAACTTTAAGAAAAACATTCTAACATTGATAGCTATTTGGATTTTCCAGAATGGCGTTATTTAAAGCCAGTCACATTTGGGGCGCCTGGGTGTCTCAGTTGGTTAAACGTGAGACTCTTGATTTCAGCTCAGGTCATGATCTCATGGTTGTGAGATCAAACGCTGCATTTGGAGTTCTCTCTCTCCCTCACTCTACACCCCTCCCCCACTCACATGCACACTCTCTCTCTCTCAAAAAATAAACATTAAAATAAATGAATGAATGAATGAATGAAGCCAGTCATATCAATCACAACTTCTTCTAATGTTCTCAGAGAATTCGTTATTTCGGTCTCTTCTTCCCTTTGTTGCCATGCCCAGAATTTCTCTAAAGAGAGTACCTTTATTTCATGTGGAGTGAAATGGCCCCTAAGCCTGTACAACAGCTTGGTAAATAAAAAGGAGGTTCTTTATTGTGCCATTTGTTTAATTGCACTGCAGATTTGGCAGCAGTCTGTTCAAGCTCTTGGCATAAGTGCTGCTAAAGGGTTGACATCTGGCACATAAGCACCGAGCACAGGCCTTTCGTGCATCATTCGAAGGCCCGAATGGCAGGCAGATTCCAGTTGCTGCCTCTTAAATGCCTTTAAAATTTTATATGTCATGCATTCCACAGCATAACCATATTTCCTATTTATTGTAGACCTACATTTATATAATTGCTTTGTGCGTCTTTACTGAATTTTAAATCATTCTTTTATATATTCTAGGGGCTAAGGCAGTGCTAAGAACAAAGTTGGTGCTAAATATTTCATTTGCTTGAAACTAGAAACACGTTTGTCAGAATACAATTTTATGACAAATTTATGATGTTCATTGATACTGGGAGGTAGTATCTATGATGTAAGTAGATAATGAACATAAGTAGATAATAATAAACATAAATAGATAATGAACAGCAAGACTCCTCCTATGAGGAAACTTTCTGCTCTTCCATACATAATGGACCCTCTTACCTATAAAGATCACCCATTACAATTCCTTCCTTTTTCCTGAATAATTCAAAAACATTTGCTAGGATTTCTATGCACCATAGACAGCAATAATAATAATTCAAAATATATTTGGTATGATGTTAAGTCATGTTTTTCCAGATACATAAGCAATATAATTTCCAGTCATCACCAATGAAAGAACTGGTGTAACCAAGTTGCCACATCTTGTGTTTCATGTCCATTATACCTGCGGTGTGTCCCCTGGGGACTCTCTTTGAATCAGAGGCTAATTATTTGCTGAAGTAATGCCTGTTGTGGGCCCAATGTTGTAGAAATAATAAGCATACAAGGAATCAAAAAATGTTTACAACTTATTTCTTTAATAGACACACAAAAAAGTCATTTTTTGAGTCTGATTTACACTTGCCAGTGAATAAGATGGCCACATTTACCATCCAAACTGAAGCACTTTAGATCAAAAAAGCATGATGAATAAGCGTGCCAAGGAAATAGGCGTAAACCAAGACTGTCCAGGCAAAAATGTCATCTATGATCATCCTACTCGTAAATACGCTTTTGCCATAATATCAAGGAAAGGTACTTTGTATCTAAAAGTATATTATTGCTCTACGAATATCATGATTTTCATTAAAATTTTGCAGTCTATTGCTGTCTGCATCATTTTCTTCTTCCTGCCGGAATCCAAATATCAGTTCGATCTATAGAACTTACAGGGATGCAGAGAAGAAAACTCAAAATTAGAGCTCAGATCAGATGTGACTCCTGGACGCTGCACGAGTCCCTTCTGCAAGGCGCGTGGTAGTTCACAGATAAAGGCTGCCAAGCTTGCAACTCCATTCCTTTCAAAGCTCTATCTATCCTATACCAAACAACTGAGTGAGAAATATAATCAAGTCTGTCTAGACAATATCAATCAATGTCAACCATTGAAAAAGAAGAAGCACGGCGATTAATAGCAAGAAAATAAACTTGCAGTGCTCTCGGTTAACTAAACTGCATACGTGTCATCATATGGAGAAGCTCAAAGCTAATGGTTTAGGCCTTGTTTATGCCTTCAAATTATGTGTCTGTTATACATCCTTAAACCAACTTCTCCATATGAAGAGCCCCAGAAAGGCATTCTGATTGTAGAAAATTTGAATCTTTTTGGAAAAGGAATAAAATAAAAATATCTTTCTCTCATATGGCTGACTTTCAAACATGAATCTCGTTTTATAACAGAAAAAAAGATAACTGAATTTGCAATGCTTTTGCTTTGAGAACTTGGAGAAGGAGGTAGTTATTTCATTCATTTGGGGTGACTGTCCCATCCAAATCGATGTGCACAGACACCAAGAGCTAAGGTGCTCCTTGTTTCAGACAGAGAAGACAACTGATCCATTTTCCTGTGTAGCCTGTCCTCGTGTGATGTGGAAGGAGAGAGCCTAGATCCCAATCTCAATCAGGCACATTTAATATCTTTGTACTGTGAAAAGTATAACAGATCGATCAAGGTCAAGTTCTGGTTTTATTCTTATTTTTAGTGTGTCACTTCTCCAGAGTCTGGCTGATGATAGAATATTGTAACAAAAGCTCCTGGGGAAAAACTGTCACTGAATCACTAGGACTTAGTTAATGCTCTTGATAGAAGGCTTATGTACTTTCAATTCTGTAGAGTTTTCATTCTAAAAAAACTGGAAAGAGCTTGAAAAATAGGAAATTTACCACTCACCCCTTCATAAGAAGTTTAGGTACAAATAGAAATGGTTTACCTAAGGTCACCTTGAGCGGGTGGCAGAGCTGAGGATGTACAGTCCTAGAACCTTCTACTTTGTTATGTTACAGGGCAGTGAAAGATATTTTAGGCATTTCAAGAACAAAGTGTTCCTGTAATGTCATCTGTGAAGAGTCCTCTATTTTAATATATCATCTCCATCAGTGGTTCACAAAGTAAGGTCTCCAGATCAGCCTCGTTAGCATCTCCTGGGAACTTGTTAGATTTGCAAATGTCTTGGGCCCCGCCCCAGATCTCCTGAGTCAGAAACTGGGTGGAGCTCCCAAAATGTTTTCACAAACCCTCCAGCTCATTCTGAAGCCTGCTAAAATCTGAGAACTACTGATCTAGTTGTTTACCAGAGTCTATATGATTGGCAACACGTTTAGAAGATTTCCTCCCTGTCCTTAATTTCTAAAAAAATACTATGAAATCAAGGTAAACCTGATCATTCATGTGTCCAAAAAAGGTGAGAAAATAGCTTAAGTTGTTTAATTTATTCATTTCTTTCATTCGAACTGACCAACTGTAAACTTCATCCTATAAGCCTCTTGTCTATTTTTGAGATGGCAGAAGAAACAAAGAATGTTTCAGGGATGATTCTATCCTTCAGGAGCTCAAATATACCAAGAAAATAAGAAACTGCACTTAGCAATACTTTGGAAGTGGTGCTAGGTAAATGCTACCGTTATCTAGTAAGTAACTGAGATCCTTTCTGCCATCAGATCCAGGTAAAATGCTTTGGAACTACTATAGCCTTTGGAGGTCTAAAGAAAGCTCTTTCCAAAGATTAAGGCAAATTGTTCTTGTGGCCACATCTGTCTTCTGGTGCCTTAATCTTTTGTTCTTGATGTGAAACACAGTCTTCTTCAAATTCTAAAGCTCAAAGTAAAACAAAATACGAAACACTCACCCAAATTATTAATGAATGTAGTCTGTTTCAACTGGAGCTCTGAGGTGATGAAAGAGGATTCTTTACTAAAGCAAGGCAAACAGATTCCAGCCATAAATAGGATTTTTGTGTGCCTAAAAAGTCCTTTGGTTTCCCCCTGACTTTATCCTTCACAGCTCCCAGCCCTCCAGTCTCCTGACTCCTCAGCTCACTCTCACCCCTTTTTTTTGTAGAGCAAAAAGTCTCTGTTGTTTATCTTCCTGCTTGCCACGATGTTCAGTTCCATTTCCTGACCCTGTGCAACATTTTCTTTTTTCTGTAAAGAAATAAATACCCTCTAAGAAATATCTTTGTGTTAGATGTTTGTAATAAAATATTCCCCTCTTATAACCATAAAAATAACTCGAAATCTTCTTAGTGACTAGCAGAACAATTATATTTGAGATATTAATAAGACTTTCAGTAGCACATGAATAATAAACATTTACTCAAGGAGATCTTTATTAGCTGCATCCAGAGCACTATAAAGTCTACACAGATGAATGAATCTGTCTTTGTCTTTACAGAGCTTATGAGCTAGTAAGTTCTTGATGGGGAAGGATGTGGGAAGAAGAGAGAGATTTGCACAGTTGTTGGGTAAAATGCTCTCAATTTTCTATGAAATGACAGCAGAAATGCTCATCCCAGTACTGTTTCAACAATTCAGGAACTTCAAAGAAGTTGACATTTGAGGCACAACCCTGGAAGTTTAGAGTTACAACTCTAGACCAAAGAAATCATTTGCTCAGTGGTTGAAGCCACAGGAGTTCATTAGAATGACTAGGGAGAACAGAGAAAGAATATAATCTGAGAAGAGAAACTGTAAACATCTACAGGGTACATGGCATAGAGGAGTCAATAAAATATTATCAGACTAATACAAGGAGGAGAATATTAAGACTGGTATGGTTGTTACTAATAACAACCATTGTTGCTGCAGAGGTCAAGGCAGTTGAAATTCCAGATATACCTATTGTCTCAAATAAACTGAGTCCTTGAATGTGTACAGAAGATACCATAGAGTGCAGAGGTCAAAAACCAGATTGGCAGGGCCAATGGGCTGGAAATAAAAACTCAAAGACCAAGTTTACAGTATTTTGTCCACTTCCCATTTCAATATTCTTGAGAAAGAAGGTGATACGGTGATTGCCTAGTAACACAAAGATAATGAATTTCACATGAAAGAACTTTCTTGATAAAAAATATTTGAGGGGCGCCTGGGTGGCGCAGTCGGTTAAGCGTCCGGCTTCAGCCAGGTCACGATCTCGCGGTCCGTTGAGTTCGAGCCCCGCGTCAGGCTCTGGGCTGATGGCTCGGAGCCTGGAGCCTGTTTCCGATTCTGTGTCTCCCTCTCTCTCTGCCCCTCCCCCATTCATGCTCTGTCTCTCTCTGTCCCAAAAATAAATAAAAAACGTTGAAAAAAAAAATTAAAAAAAAAATATTTGAAAGAACTTACATTATCGAAAGGTAAGAGGGATTAGATGGTATTGAGCTTATCCTGTTATTATAAATAGTTAAGAGTTAAAACATATTAACAGCTCTTTCTGGGCACTGGACAGCAGCTAGAGCAGAGCTCAAACCTTGAGAGGAAGACAGAACACAAGGTGAACCCTATGTTCTCCCTGGCTCTCACTGAGAGCATCTTCCAAACCTCAGTTCAAGGAAATAGAGTGATAGAGCCGTGATTCTTGCTAGCACGAAGATACAGGTCACTGTTTGGGGTTGCCAAGGCAGGTGACATTTGAGGGGAAGGTACTGGAGATAAAAACAGTAAAAACTCTAAAAATCTGTGTTCAAAATTCCCTTCTGATCTTCGGCTGATGCCTAAGGTGTATACCTACAAAAGTAGACCAAAATTCTAAGAGGCTCAGCAGAGAACACCGAGGAAACAGAAGTTGAAGTTTAGGCTAAACAAGTGTGCAAAGACCTTGGTGAACAATCTAGTCTTTGGGTTCCAAGCCACGAAAATGTCACACCCTAGCAGTAGGTGCAAAACAAAACATACCTGCTGTAACAAAGCCTAAAATCAAGTTTCCCTATGATCAGAGTTAACGGCCAATAATTTAGCTGACTGTCAGAACAAAATTCAAGACTCTTTAGAGGAAAACGTCATAGTGTAGTCTGACAATATATCATCCAAATGTGATTAAGGCAGGAAAAAGCTAATAAAGGAGATTTAAAAATTAATGAGACCCAGAGATGATTCACATGCAGAAGTTAGTACATAACATAATTAATAGTGAAGAAAATAGGGGAAATGGACAAATTAGATTTTAAAATGGAATACTTAAGTGCAGAATTAGAATTTTTAAAAAATTTAGTGGGCATTCTGGAACTGCAACTTGCAATGTTTGAAATACATCTGAAATGAAGAACTCATTGGATAGGTTTAACAATAGACCAGCCCAGAAAACAGGATTAGTGAATGCAAAGACAGTTCAATTGGGCATATCAAAACTGAAGCGCAGAGAGAAAAAGGATGGAAACGATAGAACCCGCAGATCTTCTCTAAAAGCCTAACACCTGTAATTGAAGTTCCAAGAGGAGATACGAGAGAATGAGATAGAAGGAATATCTGAGAAATATTGGAAGAGCATTTGTCACATCCGATGAGAGATATCAACCTACAAATTCTAGCTCACTGAACTCTAATACAGGACAAACACAAACAGAATCACACCTAAGCACTCTATAATCAGGTGCTGAAAATCAAAGACAAAAAGAAAATCTTGAAAGCAACCAGAAATAGATGCATAGCACGTTCAAAGGCCCTGTAAGACTGTAAGATTTCCTTCCTGCCTCCTCATGTGCCAGACAGACCAACACGTCCCTCTTCTTTCATGAGCAAATAATTCTGTGACATTATTTCTCCTGATAGGCCCCCAATTTAAAAGATTTTGTCAAACACAGACAGAAAGATGACAAGAGCAAAGAAATATTTCTGGTCCAGACAGTTTCAATCCAGATTAATGCAGGTCCCACAAAAGCTAGTATCATATCTACTTTGTCCATGGCAATTTATCTAGTGCCTGGGACAGCGTGTGCCATATGGGAATGATTCACTCAAACTTTGAATTATGAGTGAATGATAAAATATTGAAATCTAAATTTAATAGACTATGGGTCAAAAAATATGGAAGCAAACTTTAGTATATAACTCAGGTATATATTATTAAACTTTATTTGAATAAAAGCATTGTTTAAACATTATATAAACACTACCAAGCAATATTTATAAATATTATAAATCAATTCAGAAAGGCTTGTTTGAGAAAGAAATCAAGATTCCTAATAAGATTGCACCTGATATGACAATTATTGCTTTAGTTACTTGCAGATATTATAAAAATCAGTTTTTAAAAGATCAGGTTTTTTAAATTTATCCTTCTAGACAATCAAATTTCAAGCAAGGCAAGTTTATTTTCTAGATATCTTGTCATACACTTGAAATTGCTTTAAAATATTCTTTTATCTTAAGCCAAATAACTTGGCAAGGCACATTCTTTAAAGTTAAAAAATGGGGAGGAGGGAGGTGAAATGGCAAAATAATTTTAAATTGAAGTTCTACTCATGGTGTTATAATATTCTTTGATCTTGCCCTCAAAGAATAGAGGTTGAGAAAACATCATTATAAAACATAATGTGGAAGCTTAATCTTAGATGGAACAGAGTTGAACACAAATGGCATTAATATCAGAGAAAAGAAGATATTTCACCATCTCATGCTAATAATACCTAGTAGCAGTAGTATAACTAGTAATCAGGAGTCTCTTTTAGAGTAATCCCTATTATATGCACTAAATTTGGAACTACTACGGAGAACACATTGTCCCAAATTTCTGAACGTGAAGCCATTGTGTAATCTTTTAGAATCAGCCCAAGATTCCCTTTTATTTAAAGCTAAGATGGCATTCCTCCCCCTAACAAACTGTGTATGTAGTCAATCAGTTTTTTTAAAAAGTTGAAAACCTGTTACACTAACGGACTGTTAGCTTTTAATCATATTGCTTCTCTGATAATTTATTTTAAACCAGATATTTCTTTTTGAAGACACTTAAGGTACCTCTGTGTACCTTAAGTAGCACAGCCATACACACAGGAAATGAATGGTATGAAAGCTTGACTTTCTCACAGTTTCACCACTTTGCTGTTCCCTCTGGGCAAACGTATTATTTCTGGTATTTTGATTATTTTGTTTATAAATCTCTTACTATGTGTTATGGTGTCCACAATGCCATACATGGCACCAAGATAAATGAGCCAAATTTCTGCCGTCAGTGTTCAAAGTCTACCTGAGGAGAAGATAAATTATAATGTTTTCTTGGTATTGATGTAATGTCATGCTCTGATAAAGACAATTATAGATAAAGTACCTGATCCACACAGCAGGATGGGCGTGAGGGTGACCCAGAGCTTTGTGGCAGAGAATGCACACTGGGAGTTCATCTTGAAGGCTGAGCAAAAGTCAGCTCAGTGTGGATGCTTGGAGGATGAAAAAAAAAGTAACTGTTTCAAGAAGAAGTAGGCAAAAAAAAAAAAAGTGCAGAATGTGAATGGCACGTCATCCATCGCATTGTATGGGTTGGGAGCAAATTATGGTGCATATAGGCAAAGGTGGTTTGGCATAGAATTTCATCATTATTAGATATAAACAGTTATTCCTGAAGTGATACAGACACGTAAGTCTGCACTGGCCAACAAAACTAAAAGTCTAGTATAATATGATTATAGTGCAATATCGTTAGGATTAACAAAATTTTCAGATGCATTGGAAGTTTTTTCTAATCTATCTTCTTGAAAAAACCTGTGATAGAGTTTTTGTCCTCAAATCACACTACAACTCCCTTTCATCTAGTTGTACCTTATAACGACATCCCTTCCCAAAGGAAGAGGATTGCAAGTATCCCACTCACTCCAGTAAATTGAGATACAGATATTAATGATCATAAGTGTATAGAAGGAAGCATTTGGCATTAGTATTTCTCTACAGTCATTAGGATTATATCTCTTGCGAGCCAAGGAGACATCAATTTTCTCTGCAATTTTCCTGAGTGATCAAGATATAGCTCAGCTCCATTTGGGTTTGGCTAATAACAGAAGACTACACAACTCCCACAGAGTCTCCCTATGTTCCCAGACAGCTTATTTTAGGGGCACATATGTGTGTTTGAATTTGAGGGAAAGCTGTTTTATTACTAAACGTTGTACAGATCAACAGTGCTTTCTTGAAATAGTGAACGCTACAACCTATCAGCCATTTTTTATTCATATCCCTTCCATCCCTATTTCAATCCCAATTTACTCATTGGTCAAGTTAAAAAAAAAAAAAAAAAAAAGAGCCAGAATAAATAAGTAACAGAAGGGCACCGGATAAGGGCAGGAATGAGAGACAGTTTATACTTTAGGATGATCAAGCTCAACTATTTAAAGCTAGTCATCACTGCTGGGGGTTAGGATAGTTTGCTTCCTTTCTCTGGAAGTTCCTCTACCATAATCATGCGCTTCAAGTAGAACCAGTTCTTAGTTACATTTTACATCTATAATTAACTGCATCTAACAGAAAAATGACAGTTACACTTTCAGAATTGGTTTATGTCTCCTTTCTGGCTTGAAAAGTCGTTGTTTTAAGCAAAATTGGGAAAGGAAGGGGATTGATTTGAAGTCTAACATAGTCAGCATTTTTATTCAAATGTTCTTGAAATTTCTGAAGCTGGGTGTCATGGAGACCTATGTACATTCAAAGGGTCACAGCTGTGGCCAGAAGGGTAATAGACAGTTGATCAGGGAAACTCAAAATATAAGACTAAATACCAGAAAGTATTTAATCAGTATCCTTTGTTTATAAGTGAGGAAACTAAGACCAGAAAGGGTATGTGACATTCCTAAAGGTGTCAAAACGTTAGATGATTCAATAACCAAATCTTTGAGCTAGCATGCTCTGATATACACACAATAGACCAGCACTGGTTTGCTAACAGTGATTGTTAGAAGTAACATCTAATCCTGAATTTACTCCTTCATCATTTCCTTTTCAATTCTTCAGAAGGGTCCAAAGACATACACAGGCATTTTACAAAGATTAACAGACACAGAAAATAAGACTTAAATTATATGAAGGCAATCATACCAAATGTTCTTTTGAAACCAATATCACCTAAATCAATTCTATTCCAGTCATTCTTTCAGTGTTTATAAGAGTTATATTGCTTTGTAGTAGGTTTCATCTTAGTGAATTAATTTCATATCTTCCCCCAGAGGCTGACAAGATTCCAATACCTTTCTTTCAGTATCTCACAGAATTCCATACAGGAAAGTAGAGGTATTAAGTAATCAAAATACTGAGAAAATATCATATGTAGATATATAGATATATAGATATAGATACATCTTTTCTTTTTAAAAAAGCATTATTTTTAATATAAATATTTTTTACCATCAGAGCAAAAATGAATAGCTACTATAATCCTATCTCAAACTTAATTTGGGAGTAGAGTTCTTTTAGCAATAAGTCTAATATATCTGGTTATTGCTAGCTGATTTGATTGAACTCATTTTAAGACATATACAAACTCCTGTATGTGAGTGGTAGAAATGTGACTATCAGACACTCATCAGCTTGTTATAATTTTTATAGAAAAGAAATGTCAGTTCCATTGTAGGCAGTCAATTATCTTTTATGAGTCCTTGTGAAACCAATAAACCCTATGACTCCACCCCTGAGAGTTCACATAACAAGATTGAGTTTAATCAATCCAAAAAAAAATTAACTTTGATAACCAAGGAAACATAAAAACCAGTCTTTTCAAATAGGAAATGAATACATGAATTTATAATTTTACTTAGCAATTCAAAATGAAAGGTCAAATCATGTCCCTGGGCCAGCAAGTAGGAAAGACTATTGTTAGACAGTAATTTAATAAGGGAATGAATGGGCAACTAATCTTGCAGTCATGGAAACTGATTTCTCTGTGACTGTACTGAAAACAGATCCATCTGAGGAAGGAAAAGCTCTCATTTTATTCATACAGCCGGGATCTCATACAAGAAAAAATTGAAGCATAAACAAGTTTTGCTGCTAACATTTTCAATATTTGCTATAAAGAAAATGATACCTATGATGTCTAGCAAAGGTGAATATTTGGTTAAATACCATATACTCTGGTTATTTTTATCAAAGTGGCAAATAGGCATGTATTCAATTACACAGCATAACATTTTTAAACAAATATCCCAAGCTATGTTTCTGAATCGGCTGATATGAGAAGCAAATTTTTATGACAATGCATCTAACTATAAAACAAAATATTCTGGTTAGATGTACAAAAAACAAAAGATGAGAGGTAGATTTGGACAGGCAGTCAAGCTGCATAGAAAAAGCAGTAATCGTCCCAAATTTTAATGGCATCTAAACATATATTATATCTTACACTATTTAATTATACATTAAAATACATAATAGTTAAAAATATAGCTCCTTAAATATATATAAAGTATAAATATAATTTTTATATAATTACATAAATTATTTATAAATGTAGTTTAATTATAAATTAATTCTATATGACATATAAATTATATAAATAAATTTATATAAAATATATATTTATATAATATATAAAATATATTTATATATTATATAAAATATAAATTATATAAATTTATAATATATAATATATAAATATAATATTTATATAATATATAAAATATATTTATATATTATATAATATAAATTATATAATTTATAAATATAATATATTATATTATATTAATATATAATATATTATAATTAATATATAATTAATTAATATATTAATATAATATATTATAAATATAAATTATATAAAATAATTTATATAATATATAAAAATATATATAAATTAAATAAATAAATACATAAATAAACAAACACACATATATATGTACCGGTAATAAAGGTCAAAACTGATAAATGTCATGGCTAAGCATTAATTCTGAAGAAGAAAAAGAAGGAGGAGGTGGCAGAGGAGGAGGAGAAGAATTAAGAAGAGGAGGAGGGTAATGAGAAAAAGGAAACGAAGAAGTTTAAGCTTATTTAAGTTAATGAACTATGGGAAAGATAAGTAGAAAGCATGATTATACATGTACATAGTTAATGAACTATGGGAAAGATAAGTAGAAAGCATGATTATACATGTATTTAAAGCTAATAGGAACAAAGTTTCTCCGAAAAAATCAGTGATCAAAACTTCTGTTCTGCTCATGAAAGATTTCCACTTCTTTTTTTTTTTTTTTTTTCAACGTTTATTTATTTTTGGGACAGAGAGAGACAGAGCATGAACGGGGGAGGGGCAGAGAGAGAGGGAGACACAGAATCGGAAACAGGCTCCAGGCTCCGAGCCATCAGCCCAGAGCCTGATGCGGGGCTCGAACTCACGGACCGCGAGATCGTGACCTGGTTGAAGTCGGACGCTTAACCGACTGCGCCACCCAGGCGCCCCAAGATTTCCACTTCTGCTCATGAGAAGGTAACTAGTACCCAACTGATGTTTCCAAGGTAAGCAATTGTAAAATAGGATAAAATATCTGAGGAATCTATTTTCAGATAATGGACAACAGGCATAGGGCTGTGATCCCTCAGAGAAGAAAGTCAGTGAGATGAACCTAGGAATGGCCATGACTTTTTGGCTGGGGGTACTTTCCTGATTGATCTACATGGAAGGGAGACTTCATGAAGACCACATGGGTCTCAATAAGCTGGAAAGTCCTAAATCAGACTTCGATGTTACCACACTGGCTGAAATTTGTAGAGCAGTCTACCAGGGAGAAGAGAGAGACAAATGAAAAGAAAGAAAGAAATCTTCATGTGACTCCTTTTAAGATTTTAGCCAAATATTAATATGCACATGCATACGACAATGGTAAGCAAGGTCCTCCAGAAAAGAGATGCTAGGAACTTAGAAGATGAGTGGATCCTAGAGCTATACAGGGAGACAGAGAAATTCTGACCAGTCTTATACACATAAGGCTAAAATAATGGCTCCTCTAGAAGCAACCTTAAAATGTTTAAAAACAAACCTCCAAAAGATCAAGCTTATCTACCTGGAAATTAATTGTCTGCCAGAACAATATGAAAGGTCATAAATCCAGATACAACTACACAGCATTCAGAATGTGCAATATACAATAAAAAATTACTAGACAAGCAAATGAGCGAAACAATGTGACTAAACACCAGGAGGAATGAAGGCACATATAACAAATGAGGTAAGACACTGCAAATAGCAGACAGTGGCTTTAAAAAATCCATCATAAAAATGGTCTAGGACTTAAAGAAAAAAAAATATTAATCCATAGTGGCCCAAACTGAGCTTTCAGCAGAAAAAATAATGGAAACTATTAAAAAGAAGAAAAAGGAGAGAAACAGAAGAAATTCTAGAACTGAAATTGAAAACATTTAAAATAAGTACTCCCTCAATGAACATAAAAAACAGACTGGGGAAAACCAAAGATTGGTGAATCTGAGGAGAGAACAACAGAAATCTGAAACAATAGATACAAAAAGAATTAAAAACTAGAGCCTAGGTGACCTGGAGAACATCAGCAAATAGTCTACTAGACATATAATTCAAATCCCAGAAAGAGAAGAGAGTGTGGGGGAAGAAAACATATTTGAAAGCACAGAGGCTGAAAATTTCCCAAATTTGGTGGGTGACAGAGAGATCCAAAAATCTCAATAAACTCTGAGCAGAATAAAGACTAAGAAAACCCCAGCTAGGCACATTACTGACAAATTGTTGAGAATAAAGAATAAAGAGAAAATAAATAAAACAACCAGAGAAAAATATCAGATACAGGAAACCAATTATATGAATCATAGAAGACTTCTTATCCAAAAAATTGAAGACCAAAAGACAACGGAGTGACGTTTTTTGAAGTATTAAAAAGTTTTTTTTTTAATGTTTTTATTTATTTTTCAGACCGAGAAAGACAGAGCATGAGCAGGGGAGGGGCAGAGAGAGGGGGAGATACAGAATCCAAAACAGGCTCCAGGCTCTGAGCTGTCAGCACAGAGCTCCATGTAGGGCTCGAACTCACGGAGTGTGAGATCATGACCTGAGCCGAAGTCAAGCTGAAATCGGACGCTCAACCGACTGAGCCACCCAGGCACCCCCATTGTTTGAAGTATTAAAAGATGAGGAAAATGGTAGCAGGAGGCAATCCTGTATTGTAAACCAGTGAAAATGTTTCATCTACGAAATAAGGTAGTATTAATAGAGAAGAATTAAGAGAATTTGTTGATAGCAGAACAATAAAATCTAAAGGAAAATTTTCTCAATGCATTGTATTAACATTGAATGCAAACTTGAATACGGAGGAAAAATGAAGAGTACCAAAAGAGGTAAAAATGAGTGTAAATATAAAAGACTATATTCTTCTTCTTTTAATTTTTTTTTACAAACAACCATTTAAAGCAACAATAAATGTCTATTGTGGGGTTTATAGTGTATGTATATATAACATACAATAGGAAAGTGGGAATTCCACTATTAAAAAGTTCTTAAATTGTTTGTAAAGGGTTTAGATATCATTTCAAAGGGCTACATTCTGAATACTTTGAATCAAACACTAAAATATAATCCTACAAATATAAAAATATATAGATGTAAGCAAAAAGATATACCTAAATGGCCAATGGAGGAACTAAGATGAAAGAAAAAAATGATTAATCTAAAATAAGACCAGACAGGAAGAACTGAGGATAAAAAAAACACATATAAATGACAAAATTTTTATAAATACAAAATAGTATTAAATCCAACCACATCAATAATTATGTCGTATGTAATGATCTAAACCCTCCAAATAAAAAAGGAGAGGTTGTCAGACTGAATCAAAAGCAAGCCTCAAGTAAACGCTACCTCTAACAGACACACTTTAAATATAAGGACACTGACAGGATGAAAACAAATAGATGGAAACAATATTGGCACACTGAAAAGAGTCGGCATAAGAACTCTGGAGTAACTATATTAATAGCAGATGATGTAGACTGACTTCAAGACAAAGAATATCACCCAACACAAAGTTATTGAGGCGTCTGGGTGGCTCAGTTGGTTAAGCGTCTGACTCTTGATTTCAGCTCAGGTCATGCTCTCACAGTCTGTGGGTTCAAGCCCCACATCAGGCTCTCTGCTGTCAGTGCAGGGCCTACTTCAGATCCTGCCCCTCTCTCTGCCTCTCCCCTACTCACATGTGCCCTCTCTCTCCCTCAAAAACAAATTTTAAAAAATGTTTTTAAAGACAAAGTCATTTAATAATGATAAAAGGCCAGTTCAATAGAAATCATAATAAATTGTAAATTATAAATGTATGTATGCCTAATATAAGAGCGCTTTGAAATACATGAAACACAATACATGGACAGAATTAAAGAAACAAAATCCCCAGAGATAGTTTGATGCCAACACTTCTCTTTCGGCAATGGATAAAACAATTAATTATATAAAACCAAGTAGTGAAGACAAAAAAGATTTAAACACCATAACCAACTTGACCTAATTTACACTTCTCACAATATCCAACTGAACTTTACATATGTATATACTCTTTAAGTGGATATGAAATATTTACAAAGATGAGCCATATGTTTTACCATAGAATAAATTTAAATTCAGTTTGAAGACTGATATCTCATGAAGTACATTCTTTAAACACACAGGATTTGGGGTGCCTGGGTGGCTCAGTCAGTTGGGCATCTGACTTCAGTTCCAGTCATGATCTCACGGCTTGTG
This sequence comes from Puma concolor, assembly GCF_028749965.1. Taxonomy (NCBI): domain Eukaryota; kingdom Metazoa; phylum Chordata; class Mammalia; order Carnivora; family Felidae; genus Puma; species Puma concolor. Next base: position 94,441,777 of record NC_141673.1, read on the forward strand.
AGTTTGAGCCCCACGTCGGGCTCTGCGGTGACATCTCAGAGCCTGGAGCCTGCTTTGGATTTTGTGTCTCCCTCTCTCTCTGCCCCTCCCCTGCTCATGCTCTCTCTCTCTCTCTCTCTCTCTCTCTGTCAAAAATAAATAAACGTTAAAAAAATTTTTATTAAAACAAAATTTTTAATAAAACAAACAGCAGAATTAAATTTGAATTCCATAAAAATAAGATCTCTCAATATTCTTTGAGCTTACATTATTCATCTGAGAGGTAGAAGAAAAGACATAAAAAGCTGAAATCAATACAATAAAAATATAACATACGATATAAAAATTAAAGCCAAATTGTTTCTTTGGAAAGAACAATAGAATTGGAAAACTCCTACCAAGGGAGTATCATGGTGGGGGGGAGGGGAGAAGAAAAGGAAAGGAGAGGGGGAGGGGGGAAGGAGAGATTGAGAGAGAGAGAGGAGAGGAGGAGCAGCAGACAGAGGAGGGACAGAGAGACCACAATTTTCCAAAACTAAAAGTGAGAGACAAAATGCCATCTATGCAGATGCCACAGATATTACAAGGATAATAAGGGGTGTCCAGGTGGCTCAGTAAGTTAAGCCTCAGTCTCTTTATATCGGCTCAGGCAGTGATCTTGTGAGATACAGTCCAGCATCAGGGCCCACACTAAGCGTGGCACCTGCCACCTGCCTGGGACTCTCCCTCTCTCTCTTTCTCTCTGCCCCTCCCCTGCTCTCTCTCTCTCTCTCTCTCTCTCTCTCTAAGAAAAAAAAAAAGAATAATAAGGGCACATCATGGATAACTTTATGCCAATAAATTCAACAGCTTAGATCAAACGCTTAGATTCCTTGAAAGACAAAACTGAATCAAAATTAAGAAAATATGAAATAGAAAATCTGAGTAGACTTATTCCTACTAAGGTAACCATAATAACAAACAAAAAAAGGCCATGAAGAAAATGCCACACCTAGATGATTTCCCTAGTGAGTTCTATTAAATATTTAACAAAGAAATAATAGCAGTTTTACATGTGCCCTTCAGCAGAAGGAAAGAGAATGGAACACTGCCCAGACTGTTGGGGCCACCATAATTCTGATACCAAAAACTAAACAAAGATTTTACAAAGAAGAGAAAACTGTAGACCAATATGCGTCATTACATACATGCAAAAATCCTTAACGAATTTAGCATATTGAATTTGGCGACAGATAAAAAGAATAAAATGTAATGGCCAAATGGTATTTATTCTAGGAATGCAAGTTGGCTTAACATTTGAAAATCACTTAAGTCGGCACAATGACAGGTTTAAGGAAAAGTCATATGCTTATCTCATCTGATACAGAAAGCATTTGACAAAATTACATGCCAGTCATGATAAAAGTTCACAGCAAATAGGAATAGAATGGAATTTCCTTACTGTGATAAGGGTATTTATTTAAAAAAAAGAAGAAAGAAAGAAAGAAAGAAAGAAAGAAAGAAAGAAAGAAAGAAAGAAAGAAAGAGAAAACCCTACAGCTTACTTAATGGTGCAACTCTGAATACTTTTTCCTTAAGATCAGGAACAAGGCAAGGATATCAGTTTTCATCATTGCTATTTAATAGAATACAGAAGGTCTTACACAGTGCAACAAAACAAGAAAAATACAAACTACATAAAAATTACGAAAGAAAAGTATTTGAAGATAACATGATTGTCTATGTGAAAATATTTGAGATCATTCATGAAACAACTACTAAGAGAATTTAGTAAGTTCTCCATACAGTCAATATGCAAAATCAATTTATTTCTATACACTTACACCTTACAATTAAAAACTAAAATGTAAAACCTATATCCACAGTAATATCAAATTAAAATACTTAGAAATAAATTTAGCAAAATATCTAAAGACCTGTATACTGAAAACTACGAAGACCCAGGTAAATAAAGGTTATATTAAATTCATGGATTGAAACACTCAGTATTGTTCACATGTTAATAATTCTCCCTAAATTGACATATACATTAGAAAACAGTCTAATTATAATTCCAGCAGGATTTCACTAAAAACAACAAGCTATTTCTAAAAATTAAATGGAAATGCAAAGAGCCTACATTAGTCAAAAGGATTTTGACCAAATCATCAGAAGACACTAACATATTTCAAAACCTACTATTAAGCTACAGTAATTAACACGTGTCATGCTGGCATTAGGATTGGCAAGTAGATTGATCAAACAGAAGAGAGGGCTCAGAAATAAACAAACTTACACAGTCAATTGACTTGAAAGATGATATAACTATTCAGTAAGCAAATAAACATTTTTTTCAATGAAAATGCAGAAACAACGGACTATCCACATGGAAAAGAATTCATCTCAACATTTATCTGAAAAATTAACACAAAATGGATATATGGAAATGCTAAACTTGCAAACTAAAATATAAAATCTGAATCTATAAAAAAAATTAGGAGGAAATATATATTTGCAACCTAGGATAAGGCAAACACTGCTTGGACAGAATGCCGAAAGCAAAAACAACAAAAGAAGCATTAGATTTCTGTTCATCAAGACAGGCTTGGAATATAAATTGGCAAGCCACCAACTCAGAGTACATATTCACAGTACATGTGAACGATACCCAGAATATATAAAGAATGACTACAACTCAATGACAAAAAGACAATCCTATTCGAAAATGGGGGGCAAAGTGGGACATGTCACTAACAAAGATACAAGAATGACATATAAGCACAAGAAAAAAAAAAAACTCAACATATTAACCAAGGAAATGCAAAATAAACCTCAAAGAGATCCCCTTATACCCAGTACAGTGGCCAAAATTTAAAAGACTGACGACATAATGATATGAAACAAATGGAATTATCATAAAATTGGACAAAAAGGTACACTTTTGGGAAGGTCTTGGCAGTTTCTTTCATCTCCCATCATTTACCCTGTAACCTAGCAATTCTCAAGAAAGGAAAAGAGAAAGGAAGAGAGAGAGAAAGACAGAGAGGGAGGGAGGAACGAGGGAGGGAAAGAGGATGGGAGAAAGAAAGAAAGAAAGAAAGAAAGAAAGAAAGAAAGAAAGAAAGAAAGAAAGAAAGAAAGAAAGAAAGAAAAAAGAAAGAAAGAAAGGAAGGAAGGAAGAAAAGAAAGAGGAGAAGGGAGGGGAGGGGATAGGGTGTGGGAGGGAAGGCAAGGGAAGAAAGAAAGTGGATATCCACAAACTTATACGTAAATGCTTATATCAGTTTCACTTATAGCTACATATTAGAAATAATCCAAGTGCTCACCAAGAAGAAAACAGATTAACAAATTGTGGTATGTTCATACAATGGAATATTACTCAGCAATAAAAAGGAATAAACTACTTACAATGTAACACAATGGGTAAGTCTCAGACATTGTGCTGTGTGTAAGAATTGGGACACAAGAAAGTATCGACTATGTGATTCTATTTGTAAGAAAGTTAGCCTACGGAAAACTTATCTATGGTGGGAAACAAATCAGAACAGTGATTGCCTGAGGTAGTGGCTGTATGGGAAAGGTCCTCAGAGAATATTGGGAAAATGAAAATACTCAGTATCTTCATTGGTGTGTTGGTTGTACAGAGGAATGCATTTTTCAAAACTTGAATAGTACACTTAATATCTGAACCTTTCACTCAACGTAAAATTTGCCTTTACAACAACTAAAGGCACACTGTCATCAGTGTGGTATCATATGGTAGGTAGCAAGAACCTTGCCCAGTGATCTAGAAAAGCTGAAAATAATGAGTCCAAACTCTTAACTAGAAACCTTAGAAAATTATTTTAACTTCTCAGTGCTTCAGGCACCTATTTTAAAAAAGAAGACATCAATATCCACGCTTTATTCAGTCAATATTTAAGAAGCTACTACATGCCAGGAGTTTCATAAGTGATTCTATTACTTCGTAGGCTTATTATGAAGTTCAAATGAGAACACGAAAGGAATTTATACATAAGAAAGTATGCAAACATTATGATTTTTTACTGGGCAAGTAACAGAAACCACCTAACAGGAAAGAAAAAAAAAAAAAAAAGACATATTTAGGGCTTCAAATTGGAGACACATCCTGTATATAGCAGAAACTAATTTCTTTTTTAACATGAGAGAGAACATGAGAGACCTTAGATGAGAGGGCATATTTTAAAAGGAAAACTACACACAGCCCTTTTGCTTCATCATCACAGAAAGGACTCTTATTTGTGCAATTAAAGTTGGTTCCCAAGGGAAATAGCAAACCTAAAATCAAAAGCTTAAAGATCAAGAATTTAAATCCCCGAAGTAGAACAGTGGACCCAGAATGAATCAGAAGGAAATGTTCTAAACAAAAAATGGAGATAAAATGAGGATGATAATAGATCACTTCTATTCTCACTCATTTTACCTTCCATATGTACAATAAATTAAAATATGATATTCTTTAAACAGGAATAATCATTGATTTAAAAAAATTGTTCAAAGTTAGAGAATAAATGGTTTAAATCTATATAGCTCATAGAAGATAAACAGTCCATTACTTTGAAGTAGAAGTAGCTATTGCCATTTAGTTCTGAACCTTAATTGGAATATCAACTTGGGAAGCTAAAATGCCAGAAATAAGCCCCACACCATGCTTAAGATGTCTTGATAAATTCTTCCAAATTTGGCTTTGTGGGATCTAAACTAAGTTTGTAAAATACTTTCATCACTGAAGTTAAGTTAGTAAATTTTATTTTAATGAAGAGTCTTTTCCTTTTTAATTCCAACGTTGAGGAATAAATTGAATACTTTTCATATCACAAAAGGCAGTGGTGGACAGAATCTATTTCAAAATGGAGAGTGGAATTACGGAGATAATGCTCCCCTCCCTGTTTGTCTTCTTCATACAGTAAATATTTCTAAATTAAATACAGGTGATAAGCCCTACAAAAAGGTACCTTATTTATATTTATATACATTTAACTTATGTTTAAATCTTGTGTTCCAGAAGAGTGGCAGTTCCAGTCATGAGATAGCCTTTGAATTTGGGAAACCGAGAATCATTGAATAAAGATCCCAACAAAAAGTTCAGCCAACTTATGAAGTTAAAATAAGACAAATTATTAGATGGTACCCAAAGTCACTGGGACAATATCTCCAATGAATGTCTTACAGAGCAAGGTGTTTGGAGAATTTATATTGGCAATGTAGCACAGTTTGCAAACAAAAAAGGCTGACAAATAATTTTAGTCTATCTTTACACATTTTCAGAATAATGATAAGACATAGCTACGAGTTCAGTCAACAAAGAAATGCAAGTGTAGGTTCTTTTTCCAAGACAAAACAAAACAAAGCTGCGAACATACTAATGGCACAAAGAGCTTCCTGACATCCTTGGAAATTCTTGAGAGATACTGTCTTGCCTTACAGGCTAATTAAGATCCATTCAAATAGGGATCAACCAAATAACAAAGAAAATCTGTTTGTTACAGATTTTTCAGATCTAGTTCACTGGGTGCGTGGATAAAAGTAGGGAGTGTATGGGATCATCATGATGGTGATAGTAAGTAGATTAAAGAAAGTTTAGACATCTATAACCTTAATATTAATGTCTACAACCCACCTACATTTCACACGCTTTATTTTCTTCCCTCCTCACACTAGTCATCAAGGAATATTTTTATATCTTCATTTAAAGAAAAGAAATAGGCATTCAAACTTTAAGTAACTTACCCAGAATGATGTAACTACTGAAGGTAGAGACAAGATTTGACCTTAAGTCATCCAAACTTTGACTCATGGTTTGTTGTGCTTTTTACCACAACCACAATGGAATTCAATTTTTTTTTTAACCTATAGTGTTTATAGTTTACCCTTTTCCACATCATATACAATGTGGGAATTTTTGCCTGTAGCCAGATGACTAAAAAGCTCTTTTATTGCATGTAAACATATTGATTCAAATGTATGTTGCCTTATCTTTCTAATCAGGACAGCCTCAGTTTAAGGTTAGAAAAAGAGTCCTCAACCGCCCCGCCCCAAAAGCTGGTTACTATAGAGATAAGATGAGTGAATACATTGTATACTAATAGGTATACCAAACCAAAATAAAGATGCTTTCCAAATGCTAAGTTGAAACAAGAAAGATTTTAGACTATTGCCACTCTTTTTTTAAATTTTTTTTTTAATGTTTATTTTTGAGAAGGAGAGAGAGAGAGAGAGAGACGGAGACAGAACGTGAGTGGGGGAGGGGCAGAGAGAGAACTAGCGACACAGAATCCGAAGCAGGCTCCAGGCTCTGAGCTGTCAGCAGAGCAAGACGTAGGGCTCGAACTCACAGACCGTGAGATCCTGACCTGAGCTGAAGTCAGAGGCTTAACCAACTGAGCCAACCAGGCTCCCCTAGTCTGTTGCCATTCTTAATGATCAGCACAAGTGAGAATAAATGGAAATTAAATGTTTTGAATAATGAGATTTAGCTGGGTCAGTATCTCATCACTGCATATGAAATACGGCCTCAAGGGGTTTGCAGATACTTTGTTAATTTCTTCTATATTGCTTTTATTTGGCAATATCAAGACATAGAAGCACATGGCATTACATTTAAAGAAACAAAGATCATATAAGCATAAACAGTGAGTAGTTACTCTACTCTTGTTTTCCATTAAGTGGATATTCTTTTCAGTTCAACGTCATGGACACTAAGTGTTAGATCATTTCTCAGAGGCAAATATCCCTGTCCTTGCTTATATTAGGATAGTTTTTGGTTCTAGCTCATATTCTTTGGTCCTCAGCTGTCTTTGTGGTTCCATTTTCTAAAAGGCAACCAACTATTATTTGCCCAATAACATAGGGAGGTCTATACTGAACCAATCTCCCTTTAAAGAACTTTAGAAGTAAGTGAAAGCAGAAACTCTTTAAGGAAGACAAACATATGCGCAAAAATTAATTCAGGGCTCTGTCCCTTCCACACCCCCCCCCCCATCTTTCCTCTTACTCAACTGAAATGTTCCAACATACTGGCTGTTTACATGCTTCCTAATCCTCCCCACACAGAAAACAATCTAACTTGCTTTGGCATGGAAGTCTTTGTCATTTTTTCCAAAAATAATTAGTAGGGAAGACGCATTTGGAACAGGAGGGCAAAAGGGGATATTTTTTGGACAGAGGGAAAAGGTTGTTGATGCCCTTCAAATCAAAAAACATTAAAACATAACAGTGTGAGCCCAGTTCTGAACAAAAAGGAAGATTTCTACTTGCAACCCTAAACTTTGCAGCTTATGTTTGCATATTAGACATCTAACAACTTGGCTGACATTTAAACATATGGCTAACATATGCCAAATTTGTTTAAAGTTGTGTCCAAAAGTTCAAATGTGGAAGACTAAAAGTCCTTATTCATGTTTTCTTATTATATTCTCCTGAAGGTAACTCAGTGCCAGCATGTCTGTGTGTGTGGCGGGCGGGGGGGGGGGGGGGGGGAACATGAAGGAAACTTACAGGGAGGGGAGACAATCCTTCTTTGTTTTCCCTCCTTCCTCAGCAAATGGGGAAGTGAGGCAGAGCACTGAAAGTCTTGCAGCAAAGCAAGACTTTATGACCAGCAGAATACACGTTTTGCATGATCGTTGGAGAGAAGGACACAGTTTATCCAGAGAAATGTAAAACTACCACAATTTTATGAATGGGAGAATATAATAGGGTGGATTAAAAAAAAAAAGCAAATATGTAGAGGCGTGTCAAGGTTCACTTAAAGTTTTACAATTATATTTTGCCTGTGTAGTAGCAACTTTTCAGTAGTAGAAAAAAATATTAGAAAATGAAAATATGTCACCTTAATTACATTACAGTTTCTTACTTGTGCCTAACACTTTTTAAAAAGGCATGTATTCATTATTTAAAGCTCTCAGAATGATCCAAGAAGGTGGATTTTGATGATCATCTGCATCTTAGAAGTAAAGACACAGATGCACTGAGAAGCTAGATATTTTGGCCAAGTCAGCAGTGTTAGAAAATGGTGGAGCCAGGATTCAAACGAAGGCAACTTGGCTCCAGAATTCTCACCCTTAGTCATAGTATCATGTTGATGCCTTGGGCTAAAGAAGGCTGAACTGATCAACTCTGCCACTATTTCTTTGAGAGGGCAGGAAGCAAGTTCCATCCTTAGAAATATAAGGATTATTTTAATTTTTTTTAATGTTCATTTATTTTTGGAGAGAGAGAGACAGACCATGAGCAGGGCAGGGGCAGAGAGAGAGGGAGACACAGAATCGGAAGCAGGCTCCAGGCTCCGAGCTGTCAGCACAGAGCCCCACGCGGGGCTTGAACTCACAAACCGTGAGATCATGACCTGAGCTGAAGTCTGGCGCTTGACGGACTGAGCCACCCAGGCGCCTCTAAGGATTATTTGAAATGTTTTTTATATCCATCTGTCCATCTACCTCCACTCAGTTATTACAGGTAAAAATATCTAAAAGACAAGATGCTACACGTGATGTATTATAAAAGAACTATAGTTTATCAGCAAAGGGAAGGAGGTAGTCTCATGTGAAATACAGAATGAGCTCTCCAGCACCATTAGACAAACACACAGTAGTAGATCGATGGTAAGCAAACAGTGACTAGTGAAAATGTGGTCCTCCATCTTCTACCATTAACGGAAAAGGGCAAGCCCATGGGGCACCTGGGGGGCTCAGTCAGTTGGGCGTCTGACTTCAGCTCAGGTCATGATCTCACGGCTTGTGAGTTCAAGCCCCACGTTGGGCTCTGCGCTGGGGACATCTCAGAGCCTGGAACCTGCTTCAGGTTCTGTGTCTCCCTCTCTCTCTGCCCCTGCCCTGCTCATGCTCTCTCTCTCTCTCCTTCAAAAACAAATAAACATTAAAAAAAGCTTTTTAAAAGGAAAAAGGAAAAGGGCAAGCCCAGAAATAAGTATTAACTAGTATATAAACATTGGGCAACAAGAATGAGAGGAGATACGCTCTTAAACTACACTAAAGAAGCATCTTCAAAATGACTTTTGTATTAGTAAATAAGATTACATCAAAAGGGCAAGTACATTTATCAATGTGTTTTTCCTAAAAAGGATCTGAAATGGAATACAAGCCTTTCCTCCAGCTGACAATCTACTTATTGTTTGTGACCATACCTGACATTCCTGTGGCAATACCTTTGCTCCTGTCATTCCCATATGACAATAATCTTGCCAAACCCATAAAGTTTTCTTCAAGGGATTTTCCTTCAAGCCATTCCTTTCTCTTGAAGCCTTATCTTTGAAAATTGTGACACTGACTACTTATACTGCCTTGTGCCCTGTAGATTCTCTGTATTTGATGTGTCATCTTGATATCTAAAGAGGAAATTTATAATGGTCCAATATTTTTACTTACTCAAACACTGAAATTATGTTTATAAATAAGAGATATTCAGCGTGCTTGAATCATCTTATATTTCTAAAATTACTATGCAATATTTTAAAAGGTGAAAGAAAATGTAAAGATTGATTATAAATTAACAAATAGCTAGAAGCCCAAATAATGAAGTTTGTTGCATCAAAGTAGATTAGAAGTATAATTTTACCAATCACAGAGACACATTGATATTCTTGCCAAGATACATTTAAAGTATTCTCTCTCACAATAGTCCAGACTCAAAGGGAATTCACATCACTCTGGGTCACAATTTCTGAACTCACATGTTTACTTTTTAAACCAGCACAAGGAAGCTATAGTGTGTGTAACTAACACAACCTATTAGCCACTTTTTTTTTTTTAATTTTTAATGTTTATTTATTTTTGAGAGAGACAGAGTGTGAGCAGGGGAGGGGCAGAGAGAGAGGGAGACACAGAATCCGAAGCAGGATCCAGGCTCTGAGCTGTCAGCACAGAGCCCAACACGGGGCTTGAACTCATAAACTGTGAGATCATGACCTGAGCCAAAGTCGGACGCTTAACCAGCTGAGCCACCCAGGCACGCCAACCTGTTAGCCATTTCTTTACTTATTTTGCAGGCAGCCTTTGGAGTCATGAAGCTGGCCTTAATGAAAAGAGCATTCTGATTACCGAGGAGCCGGGTTCCTTTCCTGTTTCAAGTGAAATAAGAATACTTGTTGTTCAGCTTCCAATTTTATTTGGGTCTCGACTCTCGCTGCATGTTAGAAACTCCAAGGACTTTGCAGAAACACTGATGCTAGGATCCCCAAGTCAGTCCAATTAATTTTTTTTTAATATTTATTCATTTTTGAGAGAGAGAGACAGAGGCAGAGCACGAGCAGGGAAGGGACACAGAAAGTGAGGGAGACACAGAATCCAAAGCAGGCTCCAGGCTCTGAGCTGTCAGCACAGAGCCTGATATGGGGCTTGAACTCATGAACCCTAAGATCATGACCTGAGCCAAAGTCAGACGTTCAACCGACTGAGCCCCCCAAGTCCCCCCCAATCAGTCGGATTAAATCATGTCTCTGGAGAGCAGGGCTGAGCATCATGATTATTTGAAATGCCCCAGGTGATTGTAATTCAGGATCAAACCCCACTTCCCCATAGGCTCTTCAGTTGGGCCCAGCGAAGTGCCTGTGGGTGTGGTTTATACTGGTGGCCACTACAGGTGCAACAGCTCAATTCAGGGTCATTTAACAGATAGGGAGGCTTTGCAGAGAAAGGAATGATAAGACTTACCTTCCTGTGAGAAAGAATAGGTACAATGATATTATAGCTAATAGGACTCAAAATGTCAGTTTTATTTATGGTCAGTCGGGTGCTCATTTCTCTACTAAAGTGCAGTGTCCTTTGGCAAGAGTGACTTCAACAACGTGAAAGGCCATTTGTTCCCTAACCCCAAATTGAAGACATCAAAAATATGCAGAACTGGTTTGATTTATTCACCCCATGGCAGGCTAAGAAGCTGAAATAGAGAAAGCAGAAACTTAGTTGGGCCTTCCAGATAAAACCCCTATCTTTCTTTTTCCTTGAAGGCACCAGAAGAACAGATAAGCCTTTTGGCTGAGTGGTGCCATTTAAAGAAGAGTCCTCTAGAAACTAGTAAAAAGCCACGACCCAATAAATGCACAGACTCTCATTATTCACCCTCCATCTGAAAAGGACAGCAAGTAAGGATGTGAAGTAGGCTTAACACTCTCTCCTATAGAGGTAGGAGATAGATGTAGATAATAGATAGACCTATTATCTATACATATATAGATCTATAGATAATAGAAAATTAAAATCTCCTCCTTTCTTGGCCAAAACAGCAGTATAGGGTTGTGCAATGTCATCAAGATTCCACAAATTTTGTTCTATCATAGCCCGCGGACCATGTAGCCAAGCGTCTGGTCAACCAGCAGTGTGAATGGCCCTCATGGCTGTCCTTCACGGTGCCATGCCACACCACGCTCAATGCCCTGAAATATTCTCCTGAAATTCATGATGTGGCCACTCAGTGGTTGCCCCCAAGTGCTTTGATATGGGTCAGAACAGAACATTAACTCAAAGTTATGCTGTCTATACCAAAAGCGAGTTTTATTCTATTTCTCATTTCAAATTATGCTCAGTAATTTTATCCATTGTAACTTACTCAAGATTATATGTGATACCCAAATGACAGCGCAAAGACCATCTCCAAATGATACAATGTGCTGAAAATTAATATGATATAGATCTTTCAAATATGAAGCTGCCAGAGAGAATTACAGTTTTGGATGGAATATCCTTCTTAGGCACTAAAAATTTTAAGTTCAAAATCAGTTTTCAGCTCAACCCAGAGGATACTCATTTAATCTGGGTTTCTGTAGCACCTGCTGCATGCTGCACTGTCTCCCCCCGGGTGCCTCCTAAATTGTTGTTATTTCGACTCTAAAACGTGTGTGTACCTCTTTGCAGTCCTACCATAAAAGATATAGGCTATCACACCACTGGCCTCATGTCCATAAAATTTATACAACAAATTTTTGGCCCCGTGGCCAAATTCCTAGGAACAAAATTATTCCATAACTCAAGACTACCTATACCTACAAAAGTGTACCAAGGCAAAATCTTGGTATTATCTTGGAAAGAAGGGTAGACAGGAAGTATAAGAGAGAAAAATATATCTTGCCTTTAGTGATTAGGATGCCACTCATTTTCTGAACAGTAGTCTGAAGCTCGCTATCTGTGAGATGAAACTCATTTCCAAGAAATCTCCCACTGAGCCATAAAGTTTCATAATATGTTTCCCCATCTTGGGGGAAAAATATCTATCATATACAATGCTTTATCGCTCAGTCAGAGCATTTGAGATATTCCAGTTTCCGTGAGCCTTCTTTTTGCTCCTTGATCCCACATGTTTAAAAAAGTCTTAATTTCCATTTTCCCTTTGAGCTTTATGTACTTAGCGCTCTAGGCATGGAATTTGTGTAAATTATTTCTCACGTAACTACTGGTGCTTCTTATAAGTAAAGCTCCTCTCATTTTCAACATGCAACTTCTCAAAGCAACATTTACTGTCCTTTCTTTGCACTTTTTACCTATTTTTACCTCCCAGGAAGATTCCAAGGCATTCCAGTCTTCTGCCATGTGCTACCTATGAATCCTGCTAGGCACAGTTTCCCCATTGACCCCACATACACACCAGCTGGTGAACTAGCCTCTGTCAATTCTTGAAATGAAGTCATTGGTGATGCTTCCAACACCCATGCCCTCAGAGATGCAGTGAGGTTCAATGCTTTCCTTCACCTTCAGAAGTTTCTTTCTTTCTTTTTTTTTTTTTAATTTATTCATTTTTGAGAGACAGAGCGCAAGCTGGGGAGGGGCAGACAGAGGGGGAGACACAGAATCTGAAGCAGGCTCCAGGCTCTGAGCTGTCAGCACAGAGCCCGACGTGGGGCTCAAACCCACAAACCGTGAGATCATGACCTGAGCCAAAGTCGGACACTTAGACTGAGCCACCCAGGTGTCCCTGAACCTTCTTTTTTTTTTTTTTAATGTTTATTTTTGAGAGAGAGAGAGAGCATGAGCAGAGGAGAGGCAAAGAGAAAGGGGGACAGAGGATCCAAAGTGGGCTCTGTGTTGACAGCAGTGAGCCCAACATGGGGCTTGAACCCACGAACTGTGAGATCATGACCTGAGCCAAAGTTGAACTGTCAACTGACTGAGCCAGCCAGGCACCCTCACCTTCTGAAGTTTCTAGATACATTAAAAAAAAAAAAAAAAACTAAACTAAACAAATGAAAAAAGAGGCAATTATTAGCTCCAGGAGAAATTAAACTTTTTACAAGAAAAAATGTAATCGTAATGCACCAAGTGCCTGAGAAAGAGACAGAGCATGCCCAGGAGAGGGGAAGAGAGAAAGGGAGGCAGAGAATCCAAAGCAGGCTCCAGGCTCTGAGCTGTTAGCCCAGAGCCCAATGCGGGCCTCGAGCTCACAAACCACAAGATCATGACCCAAGCCACCCAAGTGCCCCTATAGTTTCTAATTCTTTAAAAAAAATTTTTTTAAGTGTTTATTTATTTTTGAGAGAGAGAGAGAGAGAGACAGAGCATGAGCAAGGGAGGGGCAGAGAGGGAGGGAGACACAGAATCCAAAGCAAGCTCAGCACAGAGCCCAATGCGGGGCTTGAACTCATGGACTGTGAGATCATGACCTCAGCTGAAGTCGGATGCTTAACCGACTGAGCCACCCAGGGGCTCCTGTGATTTCTAATTCTTAAGCAGAGGAAAGCTATATGCACTTTTCCATTTCCATGAACCAAAGAAGTAAGAACCATCTGGAAAACTCTACACACTTCAGGAAGCTTTATTTGTTTGGGCTTCATAGTGACTTGAAGTTAAAAAGTGTTGGTGGGGTGAGAAAAAGAGATCAAGATGGGTAGGTGAACACTCCATTGGGAAAGATATTTTTGGATCTGAGCAAATGGAAATATAAAACATCATGTTTGAGGTAGAGGCAGACGCTCCACATTTGGAAGGAGTAGTTCCAACTGACAGACCCTGCTGAGCCTGACGAGGACTTCACACAAGCAAAAAAACTTTTATCAGACTTCTAACTGTATTCCAACTTAAAAGAGAGCGAGGGAAAAAAAAAAAAAGACAATTTCCACCTCTGGATACAGGACATAGCATTACACCTGCTTCATAGACAATTTTGCCTTGTGGAAAATGCCAATGTTATTTGAGTCACTGACTTTAGTTGCCGGCCTCTTCCGGGCCCCATCAGTCCAGGTGACTCCTATGACTTCTATTTAATGTGTAGAATTCTTGCTCTTTGTTGAATTCTTGTATGTACCCTTTAAGATTTACTGATATTGATACAGTGTTTCCATGTGCTCTGTAATTAAAATCTAGATCAGGAGACTTAAAAAGAAGAAAAATAACAGGATTAGAAAAATAAAACATAAGAAAAAGCTAACAGAATTCTACTTTTTGAATCTGAGTGGAGAGTTGAGAAATAAATGTGTCATGTATTTCAATATATAATAAATTATCGTAATGGATAGCAGTCATAAATGTTTTTGTTTCATTGAATAAATATAAGAAACAATTGTAACTTGCTTCAATTATAAATTGAATATACGGGGCTCCTGGGTGGCTCAGTTGGTTAAGCGTCCGACTTTGGCTAAGGTCATGATCTCACGGTTTGTGAATTTGAGCCTGGCATCCAGCTCTGCGCTGACAGTTCGGAGCCTGGAACCTGCTTCGGATTCTGTCTCCTTCTATCTCTGCCCCTCCCCCACTTGTGCTTTGTCTCTCTCTCTCTCTCAAAAATAAGTAAATGTAAAAAAAATTTTTAATAAATAAATAAATAAATTGAATATGCAACTATTTGATGATTTCATCTTATCCTGGAATACTCAAACAAGGACCAAGCCTCATATTAAGTTCGCCAACATTATCTTCCTGCCTACAATTATCTGGCCTGTTGAGACCAGCTTTGGCCTGGTTTCTAGGGTTAACTTCTGCCTAGAGTGCTGGTATTTCTCTGTATTGCACTGCCTCTTGGTAGCTGGTCCCCTTCACACTCTCCCTGTGAATATAAAATGCTAGCTATCTGAACATCTCCTAACAATATTACTATAATTCTGTACTTTATTCATGTATACATATGGTATGCATATAATACTTTCAAATGAATAATAGAGTTTTTTTTTAATCCGCAATAAAAGTATTCAATGAAGTTTAAGATTTCTTTCAGTTTTTAGTCCTGAAGTTATACATAGCTGAAGATTTACAGTTATAGTACTGTGTTCCAAGGTCAAGCAGAATAAATATTTCCTTTGTAAGGTTTTTCCGCCAAATTAGTGTGTGGTAATGTTCATTTGTTTCTGTTTTCAATTTTCAACAATACCAAAGGATTATTTTTCTTCATTACTTAGTTATTTTATGATGTAAAATATTTACATAATTCCAAGTTCAAAAGTCAGTGAGGTATCTCAAAGAATTCCTGCATTAACTCTACACTCCCTTCATTGTTTCCTTTTGCAAGGAAAGATTCCAAATAATTTTCTCTTTTTCTCTTTCTAATACAAAAGCTAGCATGCTATATACCCTCTTCTATATTTTGTTTTTTTGTTTTTTCACTTAACAATATATTTTGGAGATAACTGTAATGTATAAAGATCCTTCTAATACCTTTATTCCTTTCTACCACTGCATAGTTTTCATGGTGAGATTGTGCTATAGTTATGCAACCAGTTGCCTATGGATAACTCTGCGAATTGTTTTGAGTCTTTCACTATTACGAATAATGCCTCAATGAATAATCTTGTACATATGTCACTTTTTATTTTTGCGAATTTGTGTTTATGATAGATTCCAAAAGTGAGATTCCTAAGTCAAAGGAGCAATTTTAGTGAGAATTTTACTCACTGTGGTCAAATTCTCTCCTGTAAGAGCTGCTCTACTTTGCACTTTCACTAGCAAAGTGTGAGAGTGCCTGTCTTCTAACAGTCACACCAACAAAGTGGGCCGTGAAACTGATGGCAAGAAACAGTATGTCACTGGGGTTTTCATTTGCATTTCTCTTATTATGAGAAAGACTGAGCAAAGCTTTTTCATATTCATCGTTCGTCAGGGTCATTGTCATTCTTTTTTGAGAACTGTCTGTATTTTTGTCCAGTTTTAAAAATCAAACATTTATCAATGTGTGGAGGTTATTACATATTAGGGTTTTGCAACAGGTTTTTCCCAGTGTGTCATTTGTCCTTTTGGTATTTGCCATGAAGAAGTTTGGTTTTGTTTTAATATGACCAAATGTATCTACATTTATTGCTTTTGAATTCTGAGTCATAATTAAGAAGTTTTTCCCTATACCTTGTTGAGAAAAAGGACTTCACAAATGATTTCCTCTATACATGGTACAATTCCATTCATATGGTGCTAATCTTTCTGGAATATTTCTTAGTTTATAATATAAGATCTGGATAGAATTTTGCCTTCTTCCAAATGACTAACTAGTTGTTCCAAAACCTTTTATTAAAAATCTGTCTTTTCATCCATGAATTTGAATTTCCAAACTTATCATATCATTTGCAGAATTACTATTTTCATGGTCTATTTTTAAAATTTCTTTACCCTATTCCATTAGTTTTCCTATTTATTCAATAATATCACACTCCCTTAATTATAGAGGCTTTATATTAGGTTTTAACATGGAACATGGAACATGAAACTAGTCTCCTTCAAAGTATTTTTTAGCTATTCTTGTTTACTTACTCTTCCAAATGAACTTTTCAATCTATTTGTGTGGTTTCGGAAAATAAAAACTTGTTGGCATAGTTATTTGAACTACATGAAATAAATTAGAAAGAGCTGGCAACTAAGTGATATTAAATTTTTAATAGGAACGGGGTATATTTGTTTAAGTCAACTTTTAGGTTTTTCACGAGTGTTTTAAAACTTTCTTCATAAAGAGATTGTTCATTTTACCTTTCTTATGATTGTAAATGGATTCTTCTATCCAACTATATTGTCTAACTAGATATTGTCTGTATATACAAAGGATGGATGGATAGATAGATAGATTATTATTTTTTATAGTTTTCTACCTTATTAAGGGCTCTTATTTTGTAGTAGTGTTTCTACTGATGTGGGGGATTTTAGATATATTGTTATATCATCTATAGATGCAGATCATTTTACCTTTCCTTTTACAAATCTTAAGTCCTCAATAACTTTTAACAGTCTAATTTTGTTAGTAATACTTTGTAATGTTAAATAATAGCAATGATATAGGAAATTCTGTTTTGTTTCTGACTCTAGGAGGAATATGTTGGTTATTTAATGCTCTCCTGTTAAATACAATGCTGGCATCAGAGTACGCATGTTGTATTGTTTTATTCTTATACCACTGATTTTATTTTAATCAGGAATAGACATTGATTTTTGTCAAATGCATCTTCAGAATCTATGGAGATTACCATATAATTCTTCTAGAAATTTCAATATACAGTTTAGATTAGTGGAACCCATAATATTAAAAACCATCCTTGCATTGTTGAAATAAATCCCACTGAATCCAAAGATAACATATACTGAATTATGTGTGCTTTGTGATTTTTATAATTGACTATTTCGCATCAGTATTTATAAACAAAATTAGTTATTCTTTTGTGAAGTTTTCATCTGATATTGACGCTAGTGCTATATTTACATTATATAAGAATTTGGAATTTTTTTCCCTATGTACTGGAATAGCCTAAATAGCATTGGGGCTATCTACATCTTCAAAGGTTAAGGAGCATTTCCCTATGAAATCGTCTGGGTCAGTGAACTTGGTCTGCAAGGATCTGCTATATTAACTGTATTTTTAATAAACTATAGTTTCCTAGAGACTTATTCATTTCATTTAGGTTTACACATTTATTTGCAAAAGATTTATAGAGTAGTTACATGATAATTTAAAATTATTTCACTTTGCTATTTATTCCCTTTTGTCAACTTACTATTGTATCTGTGCATCTATGCCTAATTCTTTTAACTAGACTACAAAAATGCTTTCTATTTTGTTGATAACTTCCCAAATATGATATTCTTTTATTTTGTAATTTTTGTTTTCTAACTCATTGGGTTTTTACTTTTAGTAATTACTTCTGCCTTTATAAAGTTAATATTGATGTTCTTTCTCTAACTTTTTGAATTGGAGGTCCGGTTCACATAATTTTTAATGAACTATGGCTGTCTGCTACCCCAAGTTGTGCAAGATATGTGCTCAGGCACAAACCTGTAAATTTGCAAAACTTACCTGTTGTATTTTCCAAATTTGAATGGTTTATTCCCTTCAGCCTGCATTTGATCACTTTCTGGTGCCTTCTAATAATTGTGCTTTATGTAGTGTCCAGATTTCACAACTGTCATCTTAGAAGAGTTCATTTGACCAAGCTATTGACCAATTACCAGAAGCTAGAATGTCCATCTGGTTTCTAGAAAACAGGTTGGGAAGGTTAAAAAAGAAAACAAAAAACGACCCCACTTTCCTTATATTTCCCTAAATCTCACAGCCTCTGCCTTAAGCAGAAGCGCAAGAGGGAGGCATTCTTCATGTTGTATGATTTTCATAGGATTTTGAGAACTCCTGTGAAATGATAATGGCTTGCACTCAGGGAAATAAGATTGCCCTCTGAGCCTTAAAAAATAAAGCAAACTTATAATATATTAAAAATTAAATAAATAAAATTACCCTGTAGAGAATGAAGGGCCCTGCTAAAAAAGAGAAATAACTAATGATATTGACACATTTAAGAAAAACCACATAGATGTAACAGTTCTACATAAAATATTAACTCCCGATTATTGAACAGGTTCTTATTTAAATTTTTAAAGTTTAAATTTTAAAATTTGGTTGTGAACATTTTCAAACTCTCAGAAAAATAGGAGTAATACTAGGATCAATCCCCTTTACCTCAACGTTTTCCCTTTTTAATGCATGATGGTAATGTAGGTATCACTCAGGAATATGAGGAGGTCAAACATAAAAAAAAAAACCTCTCAAATTTGCCACATCACAGAATAAAAAAGAAAAACGTATGCTATAATTTTCAAAATACACTAATAATAAAATTATCAGAAAATTATGGATGGAACAGAGCTTCTTTAATCTTATGGCTGTTTTCCAATCACTTTTAATATAAAAGTTTTAGACAAACTTTACATAAGTTTAGGAGACTGACAAGAATTTTTGTCATTATAAATGGTGCCTCAACCAAGTATTGTAGGTCTTCCTAGTAAAAAAAGGCAAAAAAGAAAAACTATAATAACAAGTAGATATTATTTATGAATGATTTCATTTACAATGAAATCCCAAGAAAATTACTATATATATATTATAAGAAGTACAATAAATTTACTTAATAAAAGAGCCACATATAAGAATTAATATTCTTCCTCTAGTCCAATAATAATCAACTATAAAAAATTATATTTTACAAAATTTGCACCATTCCTAGGAATTAAAAAAGATGGCATAAGACCTTTATAGAGAAAATCTGAATATTCTGTTAGAGGATACAAAAGATCATATATGTCTGTATGTGTATATGGGTTAATAGCAGTTTGCCTCTAAAATAATTTATAAATTATACACTCCATGAAATTCCAATCAAAACCTCAGAAAGTTTTGAAAGGAAGATCCTTAATAAATTAACTCAAAAATTAATGTGACTGAATAAAAATTCCTGCAGAACTAACACATTTTGAAAAAAAGAAGAACAAAGGTGTTTGTACTCCAGCAACATTGTACTGGGCTCACTGGGGCGTGGAGAAACGGATGGCCGCTGGCGCCTGCAGGTGTTTGGGTGCAAGCTGAGGGAGCGCTGAGGCTGGCCGCGGGGATCGCCTATGGATAGAGGCTGGTTTGCTGAGGATTGAGTGAGCACTGAGAAAACTTCATCGCAAGCGTAACGATATTTGGAGCTGAAATGGAACAAGCATTTGGTGAGCCAATGAGAGACCAGGTCACATGGACACATTTGACAGAAGACGTTCCAAATGCCAACAAGTGCCCAGTGATTGGAGGCGCTGGATTCCTGGGGCAGCACATGGTGGAGCAGTTGCTGGCAAGAGGCCACACTGTCAATGGATTTGATATGCGGCAAGGGTTTGACAACACCCCCCCCCCGGGGTGGCACGGGGGGGGATTCTTTTCGGGTGACCTCTGCAACCAACAGGATCCGTACCCAGCTCTGAAAGGTATAATCAGAGTTTTCCACCGTGCATCACCCCCACCATCCAGTAACGACAAGAAGGAACTCTTACAGAGTGAATTACATTGCAACCAAGAATGTCATTAAAACTTGCAAAGAGGCTGGGGTTTAGAAACTAATTTTAACCAGCAGTGTCAGTTCATCTTTGAGGGTGTCAACATCAAGAATGGGATTGAAGACCTCCCTTATGCCATGAAACCCATTGACTGTTACATGGAGACAAAAATCTTAAAGGAGAGAACAGTCCTGGACCCCAGTGATCCTGAGAGGAAATTTGTAACCATAGCCACTCGCCCTTATGTCACTTTTGGCCCCAAAGACCGCCAGTTGGTCCCCATCCTCATCGAGGCAGCCAAGAACGGCAACATGAAGTTTGTGATTGGAAACGGGGAGGACCTGGTGGGCTTCACCTTTGTGGAGAACGTGGAGAACGTGGTACACGGACACATCTTGGCTGCAAAACACCTCTCCCAAGATGCAGCCGTCATTGGGAAGGGATTTCACATCACCAACGATGAACCCATCCCTTTCTGGACATTCCTGCCCCACATCCTGACAGGCCTCAACTACGAGGCCCCCAAGTACCACATCCTGTGCTGGGTGCCCTACCACCTGGCCCTTCTGCTGTCCCTCCTGGTGACGGTGATCAGTCCTGTCACCCATCTCCAGCCCCCTTTCACACCAATGCGGGTCACGCTGGTTGGCACATTCCACTATTAAGCTGTGAGAGAGCCAAACAGGTCATGGGCTACCGGCCCCTAGTCACCATAGATGACACCATAGAAAGGACTGTGCAAAACTGTCACCACCTATGGAAGATCGAGGGAGGCACCCCGGAGATTGGGTCCTCTCAGTGCATTCCCTGGCTACTAACTATCCCCTGCGGTCCAATAAACAAGCCTCCTTCAAGTGAAAAAAAAAAAAAGACAAATATTTAAAATTGTGCAGTTCTACAACAAGAACAAATAAATAGACCAATAAAACAAGTAAAGAATGCATAAATGAATTTCTGTATACATGTAACTTATTATATATATATATATATAATATATCTGGGAGATAACTATATATATATTATATATATTATATAAGCATATATATATATATTATATATATCTGGGAGATAACTAATAATGAGGTAATCAAATGTACAAATTGCTTTTTCCTCTTTAGTTTGTACTTTTATGACGTTAACAAATAAATGTATACATCTGACTACATCAAAACTGAGATTTCTCTTCAATTAAGGACACTTTAGACAAGGCAAATGAATAGAAGATTGAGTGGGGAAGGTATTTTTAATTTTTAAAACTCACTAACTAACTATATATGAAAAACCTCAATCAAAAGATTGAGTGCACCAGAATACCCACATAGTATTGCTTATGGTAGCAGAGTTGGAAATATCTAACATGATTATCACTAGTGGAATGACCAAGGAACATCTGATATATACATAGAATAGAATTACTATTGTAGTAGTCAGAAGCCATAACTAGAATTCTTAACTTTGTTGGTCATCAAGAGCAAATGTTATGTGAAAAACATAAGAAAAATGCAATTACAACTTTTATTTTATAGCGTTAAATGTATATGCATATTTAACTGACAAAATACCACCTTGCATTCTTCAAAGATTAAAATATATATGGAAAGTGGATTGGAAGAACATATATTATAAATACTAGAGTGGGTGCCTCCTGAGGGGATAAGGAAATGGAATTGTGTTTGGGAGCTGGTAAAGGAAAAAATAATAAATATCACAAAATAAACATTAAATCTTGGAATGCTTACTATAACGAGCCTGAAACCTCACGAGGAGTATAGTCAGTTCTATTTTCCTAAAGGAAGAAAAAAAGTATTATTTAGTGCATTTTAGGAAGAGAGGTTGTGGTTGTCAGCAATAAAAGCATAAAATAAGAAACACTGACTTATTATTCACTTTCCAGAGATGAGAATATTCTGGCAGACTGACTCAAATGTCCCATCCACCTTACAGACTGGTTGGTATTCAGCAAGTATGCACCATTTTGGTAGATTATGGCCAGAGACCGCATTGGTAACAGTATCCATTTATCTGGGTTGGGGCCCTGCACTTTACCCACCATAGATGCAATTCCACTGTGGAGACTGAATAATCAAGTTACCAGAATTTGATAATAGTAAACATTTAGATTATATAAGTGATCCCTCTCTTCTGAAACCATGCCTCCTGGCAACATCATCATTAGTCTGCCTATAGGAAAATACACCCTGATCAGAACAAGGAAATAACTGCTATACCTGCCTGCTGTTTGGTGTATATTAAGAACATTGATATTATAGTTAACTTTTAATAATACAGTGTCTGAACATACAAAGTTGAGGATGAGAACCCAGACCCTGACAAACTCGTCAAAATGGGATTGCTTTCTATGTTCACTTATTTTTGAAAATTAGATATTTGTTTGGATTTTTTAAAATGTTTCCTGGTCCCATTTCAATATTTATGAGAAGTCTGAATTTGAACGATTAAAAATGGAATTTCCCAATAAATTTTCATTTTGAGGGAGTCTTTCAATAGCAAAGGACCTTTATTACCTGGGCTATTGTCTGAAGTGATTCTAAATTGTTATAAGATAACAATCAAGTTGCCCAATGCATGAGCATGCAAAACAAAGCATGGTTTCCACCCCTAGCTCCCAAAATATCTTATAAAAACAAGGAATGATATTTGATCCACTGCCTCCTTTCTTTTAATGCCTTCTCAGAGTTGACATTTTAATTACACATTCAACCACTTATTTTTTAGTCCAGGCAGGAATAATTTATGTGGTTTTTAACCATTTGAGTTACTCACAAACTAAAAAGTCTCTGAGCTCAAGTCATCTTCCCCTTTTCCTAGAGAGAACCTCCTAGACAATGTGTGACTTGCCCTCTCAAAGAGAGGGAGACCCAAAGGACATCTAAACCCTTGCTACCTAGAGAGTAGAGCCTCAGCCCCCAACCCAGGTCTCCTGAATTAGAATCTCCATTTTAACAAAAGCCTGAGTGAATCACATGCATTTTAAAGGTTGAAAAGCATAGGTTTCCCCAAGTCTGGGCAATCGTCAAAATCACAGTAGATCACTTTTGAAAATATTTAGTCTTGGATCTTGCCCATGGAAATGCTGATTCTCTTAGTTTGGGGTGGGTCGAAATCTGTTTTTAAAACTCCCAAAACTTGGTCAAATTCAAGAACCACTGTAGAAAATGTTTTCATCAGTAGTGCCCAGAGATTAATTCCAAGTGTAAATAGCTGTTTGGTTGCATGCAGGAAATTGCTCTCCCCTAATGTGAGAGATGCCAGTGCAACTCTGAAGCACCTAACAATGTATCCTTGTGAGATAAATATTTTGTCCTATAGAAAACAGCTGGAGATATGAAGTGATTTATTCAAAATCACATGGTTAGTTATTCTCAGAGCAGGAATTGAACATAAACATCCTGCCTCAAAGTACAGGAATCCTTCCACGATGCAAGAACTCTTCTTTCCTACATCTTTTACAACCATGGAGCCTAGATTAAAATTTTCATTTTACATTTAGTGGAGCCCTAATTGTGCTTGCTCTCTGACAGCCGGGCAAGAGTATGAGGAGGTGAGCAGAAGACCCCACCTCCACAAGTCTTGTGTTCCCTTCTCACTGGAAGACAGTACATTGGGCTAATGGAAATCCCAGTTACATCTTCTTTGTTTCCTATTAAAGCTATAAAGTACACAATTTACTTAGCTCCAAATTCTAAATTTGAACATTATTTTCAAAATTTATGGGGAAATAAAATCTTGTAACCTCACCACCCTACCACAACTTCTATTGTTATATCATCATTTCTAGGTTTTGTATTACATGTATTGACATAGCCACAAGTACTAAAGCTTGAGCTCCAAGACTTCCTCAAAATCCGCCCCCCCATCCAAAAACAGACTGTGGTGACCTGAGAGTCACTGAATCCACATTGGTGCAGGAAGATAGCAGCAGAGGCTGGGAATGGGGAGTTTGGAGGCTCACAGAGAGAACTCCCTGTTTGCAGTCAAAACTTGGACATAGAGCATGTCTTTCATCCCAGTGACATCAACATAATTTCTGCAGAGACATTCTCCTTCTTCGGTCCTGTACAACATTCTGTTTTATTTTGATTTTTAAGGTAATTAGAAAGAGTGACATTAGCAGTGATTTTGATTAGCCTTCCATGTTTGGATTTTAAAAACTATGTAGTTTTAACCAAAAAGAAATCGTCTTGCTTCAATATTTCCCCACTCTTCAGGCAACCATCCTGCATATTTTTCAGGGGAAAATGAGTTAGGAGAGTGGTTTTGGAACTGTTGGCAGAGAAAAATGGGTTGGGCTTGAGTTTCCTCTCCAGCTATCCCACTTAATCCAGAACAATTCAGATCTATACGTTTTATTTATGTTGCACATCCATGTTAAAATTTAAAAAAAACAGGTGTCTGTGATTTTAAACATCTTGGGGAGTGGTTTGGCAATGGGGCTTTGATGTAGTGTGTGTAGGAAAGAGTAGGAGATAAGAAGTGCAGGGATCACGGGTGGCTGGGAGGAGTGGCAAATGCGACATTTCTACATGTTGCCATTCGTGATAGCCAACATTAGAGGTCGTCGGTACCACTGCTTTTCCCAAGGCCAAAACCTGCACATGTATTTTTCCCATAGGTGTTTTGCATTTTAAGCTGTTTATTTCTAACTATAGAATGAAATAATCTGTTTCCTCTGAAAAATTTTTTTTATTATCAGCAAGCCTGAGAAAAGGTACGGTAAGAGTCTTTCCAGTATCCCTAAAATCACATCTCCTTCACAGAAGTAAGACAGTGCGGGCCTGGTAGAAAAAAAAAAAATCTGTTTGTCATAGATTCGAAGTATCTGAAACTCTTTGATCCTAGTGAGAAGCAGAGTTCTTGGAACTCGACAAAATTTTAGCAATCTAACCAAACGTGGAAAAGATATAATATATCACAACCAAGTACCATTTATTCCATGTATACGTGCTGGTTCAATATTCAACATTTAACCGATGTAATTCACATAACAACCACTAAAGAAGAAAAAGCACATGATATAAATTAACACAGAAAAAATATTTGATATAATTCAACCTTCATCCGTAATAAAACTCCTAGTACACCAGGAATAAAGGAGGGCTTTTCTAACCTCAGAAAGAGCATCTACAAATAACTTACAGCTAACATCGTATTTAACAGTGAAAGAATGCTTTCCCTGTAAGACCAGAAATAAGGCTAGGCTATCTATTCTCACACTTTTATCCTACATAGACCTGGAAAATTTTGCCATTGTAGTAATAAGGCATAAAAGAGAAACAAAAGGTTTACAAATTGGAAAGAAAGAAAACTACTACTATTTGCAAATGATACCATATATATACAGAAAATTCCAAAGAATCAACAAAACAAAACCTTCTAGGACAGTTTAGTAGGGTGACAGGATCCATGATCAGCACACAAAAATCAACTGTTTTTCTATATATTGACCGGGAACAAGTAGAAACTGGAATAAAGCATGCAATACCATTTACAGTTGCTCAAAAGAAAGTGGAATAGTTAGGTATAAAGGTAACAAAACATAGTGAATCAGTTTGCAAAAATTATAAAATGCTCAGAAAAAGAATCAGACTTAAACACTTGAAGAGACCACATCATGATTATGGATTGGAAAATTCCACATAGCACATACATCAATTCTCCCCAAATTTATCTGCCTGCTTATCAAAATGCCTATCAAAATTTCAGACAGTTTCATGTAGACACAGTCAAACTTCTTCTAAAATTTATATGGAAAGGGCAAACGTTCTAGACCTTTATTTTTCAAAACAATTTTGAAAATTAAAAATAAAGTAGAGGAATCACTTTTCCTAATGTTCCTAGGCTTCCTACATAGCTGAAAGAATCAAGAGAGTATAGTAGTACCAGAAGGATACAAATGAAGATCACTGGAATAAAATTGAGAACCAGAAATTGACCTACACAAATAAGTCCAATTAATTTTTGACAAATAAACAAAAGCAATTCAGTGGAGGAAGCGTTGCTTTTTCAATAAGTGGCGCTGAAGCAATTGAGTATTTATTGACGAAAGAAAGAAAGAAGAAAGAAAGAAAGAAAGAAAGAAAGAAAGAAAGAAAGAAAGAAAATGAAACTTGACCTATATCTCACACATCATACAAACATTAACTTACACAAAATGTGACTTATACAAAGATAGGTTACAGATTTCATGTAACATTATAAAATTCTTAGAAAAGAACATAGGATAAAATACTGGGGATTTAGGACCAGCCAAAGGGTTCTTAACACTTAACACACCAAAAGCACAATTTATAAGAGGAAAAAATGATAAATTGGATTTAATCAAAATTGAGAACTTTGTTTAGCAAAATATCCTGTTAAAATACAGAAAAGACAGGGGCGCCTGGGTGGCGCAGTCGGTTAAGTGTCCGACTTCAGCCAGGTCACGATCTCGCGGTCCGTGAGTTCGAGCCCCGCGTCGGGCTCTGGGCTGATGGCTCAGAGCCTGGAGCCTGTTTCCGATTCTGTGTCTCCCTCTCTCTCTGCCCCTCCCCCGTTCATGCTCTGTCTCTCTCTGTCCCAAAAATAAATAAACGTTGAAAAAAAAATTAAAAAAAAATAAAATACAGAAAAGACAAATTGTGGACTCCATATATTTGTTAAACCACATAGGCCTTATATTCAGAAGCATATGAAAATATGTTCAACATTATCAGCAATCAGTGAAATAGGAATTAAAATCACAATGAGCGATAACTACATACCTATCAGAATGGCTAAAATGAAAAATAGTGATGACACCAAATGCTAGTGAGGATGCCAAGAACCTGGATCACCTATATGTTGCTGCTGTGGATACAAAGGGATAAAGCCACTCTGAAAGACTGGCAATCAAGGCGGGGAAACCAAACACAAAACCACCACGTAATCCAACAGTTGGCTCCTGGGCCGACTTACTTAAGAGTAATTAAAACTTATGTTCACAGATAAACCTATGCACAAATGGCCATAGCAGCTGTATTCATAATAGCAAGAAATTAGCAAAATTCTAGATGTCTTTCAACAGCTGAATGGTTAAACAAACTGTTACCTCCATACCACATTTTCATTCTACTTAGAAATGAAAAAGAATGAACTATTGAAACACGCAATTTGAATAGATTTCCAGAGAATTATGCTGCTTTAAAAAGATCCAATTCCAAAAGGTTCATACTATTTGATTACATTTGTATAACATTCTTAAAATGACAAGATTATAGAAATGGAGAACAGATCAGTGCCTGCCAGGGGTTAAGAAAGAAGGAGGAGGGAGGTTAATTTCAACAAACCTTTCAACAAAGGTTAATTAAAAATTTTAAAAAGAGGTCATCTGATATTACCTCTGATGCTGAGAAAACTCAATCAATTACCATACTATGCTTTTCTATCCCAAAATAAGAATTTTCTATGCCTACTCTGAGTACTTCTCTCCCACTCTTGACCTTTGCTGGAGACACTGTGCTGTAGACTGTCAGCACTCACCCACGCTCCTTATGATTTTATCACTGGAGTGGAAATCCAACCAATTTTAAACTGACTGAAGGCTTTCTTTGCAGGCCGGAACCTGCACAAACCTGGCAACAAGTGCTGAGGGAACAGTTTCCCTTTTACACTAATCTCTGCAGCATCCCCTAACCCACAGCCCTTCGATGAGCAAACTATGAAGTGCATTTTCTACATCAGCTCCCAGGGAGTTCCCCAGTAGAATCAAGATCCAGTAGCAAACAGTTGTAATTGGCTTGTCATGCATCGCCCATTTTTGCCTGGCTTCTCTCCCTTTCTCAATTTCCCACCCTCTAGCTGGTATTTTCTTGGAAACACCACCTCCCAGTCAAACTTCTTGCATTGGGTCTGTTTGTATTGGGTCCTTGTATTTGGGTCTGTTTCTGAAAAACCCTAAACAAGACACCTAACTTCAAAATTCTGGCAGTGAATTTTGGTGGGCCTGGTATGGTCTCATTTTTCCTGCACTTCACATTTCTGCACTTACCTGGACCTTGAAAGCTTGAAAATATATGAGATCTGAGGTCCTATTCTTTTCCCATTCTATCTGCTTTCAGCTATGAGCAATGAGTCCAGTACCTATCCAAACATTCATGGTTCTAGTACAATTGTCGTTCCTTATTAACTCCCTGAACTCAGCCAAGACACAGGACCTCACTGGGTCTTTTATTTCTTCTCTTAGATAAATAGGGATAACAGTACTTTCCTGACTGCCATCACAGATTTGTCATGAAGATAAAATATGAAAGTAAGTGGGAAAGAATAAAGCGTGATGAATGTGAAGTCAGAACACTTGTGCCTTCATTTTCACAGGGAAAATTCTTTCTGAAATCCCACTGCCCTGCTGGGACTGGCTAGGGGGATGGAGGAGTCTCTGCGTTGCCCATTTCACCTTCCCCTTCAGGGCTTTCTCCTCATTCCGCCAGCCCCGAATGGCTTTTGTAAGCAGTGGAGGTCTGGTTATGTTCTATCTTGTTAGGAACATCAAGATATCCAATTCCCTTTTCACAAATCCTGCTCCAATGTCATTTCACGTTCAGCCTAAGCCAGCGAAAGAGCTTCAGTGCTGCAAAAAGGACTTGTCTGTTCATTTTGTTGTCTTGCATGAATCTCTAACAAAGCCATTTGATTTTTAGGATTTTCTCCCTCCCCACAGTCATAACAGAGCTATGCCATTTTTCCTCTCTTTCAAATTCAAAGGGAAGATGTGGCCCAAGGCAGAGAATACTTAACAGATATTCATTTTCCATGTAGCTCTCCCCCTGCTGTGGCTTAATGTAGAGATGATGAAGGCATAGCGCTCATATAATCTGGGTTTTAAATAACTGTGACAAAGGTCTCTCTCACACTTCCTGGCTAATGTGGTGCAGATCCCTTGAAATGAGAGAAAACTTAAGAGTAAAGAAACGAGAAATGTGTGGGGGCTCAGGTTCTAAGAAGTCAGCCCTCCAAAGCCTTCTCCCGATTCCAAATTCTCTGTTTCTACATTTTTTAGAGGCAGTAGTAGCTATAATACCAAAGAGGCTTTTACATTATACTCTTATTTTATAGCTGTGTGGCCTCCAACAAGAGATTTAACCTTGTGAGCCTTCCTCTGAAAAATGGGGCTAAGAATGATGATACCTTCCTTGTGGGCAAAATGGTTAGTTCCTAGCACGTAGTGGGCTTTTGGCAAATGTTCACTGCTTTTATCATTATCAACATCATCAACAGCATTAATGCTATTTCTTCAAAAGTATTGTTATGGTCATTTAGGATTTTCTTCTTAGAAGATGTATAGTTGTTGACTAACTTTTTCTTTCTTTGAATGGCAGATATAATGGGGCCCCCGGGTGGCTCAGTCGGTTAAACATTGGATTTTGGCTCAAGTCATGATCTTATGGTTTGTGAGTTCAAGCCCCACGTTGGGTTCTCTCTGCTGTAAGTGTCGAGCCTGCTTGGGATTCTCTTTCACTCCCTCCCTCTCTGACTCTCCCCTCTCTCTCTCTTTAAAAAATAAATAAACATTTTTTCAACACGGCAGATTATTCACTTGCTTCCAATGGCATAGAAGAACTGGCTGATTTGAGAATCTATCCTACTCCACAGAAAGACAAAATTTTCATAAATATCCTGAGAATCACCAGTTCTTCCCCTGTAATGCTTGGCATGAACAATCAATGACAAGAAAACGTATCCACCTGTGTTTCATTCATATCGTCTTTAGTTTCTTAAAGGTGCATCATAAAGCAGATATAGATGGTTAAGTAAACTAATTACCTGCCTATTTTCAGGAATTAAGGTGTACTTTTAAAATATATAACTGACTTTGTTTCTTTTTTTAGAGGTAGTTTTAGGTTTATGGGAAAATTGAGCAAAGAGTATAGAGTTCCCATGTACTTGGGTACATTTAAAATCAAAGAAATAATAAAACGATAGTTATGAACCACCTACAAATAAGACTCCATATGGGTACAAAAAGTACGTTCTCTTATAAAAGAATTCCCTGGGCAAGTTTTTAGCAGGGTATTCTAGCCAAAGGAAATAATATACAATGGCACCAAAGTGAAAGCAAGCATGAGAGAGTCTCAAACTAAAGAGCAATGTGCTTGAGAATAGGATGCAGAGATTATATAAATAAGAGGTGGTGCTTGAGAAGAGGCGAAGAGAGAACCCAAAAGATATTGAAAAAGTGTAAAGATTTTACCTTACAGGTAATAAGGATCCACTCAAGAATTTTGCAAAGAAAAACAACATAATCAGACGGTGTGTGTAGGGGCCAAAGGCAGGCTGCCCCGAGACGACCCACTTGAGCATGAAGATCATTTTTGAGTTAACAGTAATCAAAACCCAGGGGCGTCTGAGTGGCTCAGTCGGTTAAGCATCAGACCTCGGCTCATGTTTGTGAATTCAAGCCCTGTATCAGGCTCTGTGCTGACAGCTCAGAGCCTAGAGCCTGCTTCAAAATCTGTATCTCCCTCTCTTTTTGCCCCTCCTCTGCTCACACTCTGTCTCTCTCTCTCTCTGTCTCAAAAATAAATAAACATTTAAAAAAATTTTTTAAGTTATCAAAATCCAGCAGATTCAGGAAAAGCTCTTTGCTTTTTTATACTTCTCCTTTTCATTTTCCCAAACCAGTGAAATGAGATAATCAGGTCTCAACTGCCTAAAAAGAATTTAGATAGAGGACTTGCTCCAGGAAGAGAGCAATCGCAGTAGATAACTACATTATAATATGTACTAGGTGTGGTAGACAGGGAGGAACGTAGCAAAGGCTCTTTGGTCAAAGTCATCTATGTTCCATTGTTTCTGAATGGCCCAACAAACATTTGTGTACCAAACATTTACTCTTTTTCATTTTCCTGTGAGTCGCATTCTTTCCCTCTGAAGTCCCAGACTTCTACATCCTTCTCCTTAGTTCAGGATGACACGTGTACCTCATGTTGCCTGAGTGTCTCTGGAAGTTCATGTCTGTGTGGATTCCCCACACATATGAAATTAAATATACTTTTCTCCTGTCAATCTGTCTCTTGTCAGTTTGATTCTTAATCCTGCTAGAAGGACCACGAAGGGCAGAAGTCCAATAGAAGGACCTTGAAGGACAAAGGAAGTTCTTCCTCCTCAACATGTACTAAGGTCCTTCTGAAAACAATATGTTGGATGAATTAAGGAAAGTCAAGGCTAGGTGGGTGGGAACTAATGAATCTGTTGAATAATTAAAAGGAGATCGTTCAAATGAATGTCATTGGGACGTTCAAGTAGAACTATCTAGTACCATGTAAGATGTCATACTTTGGAGTCCAGAAAAAGATATTTGAGCTGGAGATAAGATTTGGGGTCATAAGTTAGTTGATGAGATTTCCTAGGGAGTATGCATAGAGAAGAAAGGGGGGGGGGGGCTAAGATCAAACCCTGAAGAATACTAATATTCATAGGACCAGCCAGAGGAAGCAGCTCTAGTGGAAAAAGAGCCAGGTAAGGGTGATGTCATGGAAGCCAATAGAGAAAATATTTTAAGAAGGAGGAACTAATCAATGAGGCTCTATGAAACATGCTTCTAATGTATTTGGTTACCAGAAGGTCATTGATAACTTCAACAAGGAGGAATTTGCAATAAATTGAGGTGTGAAATGTAAGTCAGTCTTATGCATTGCTGAATCCCTACCACCTAGCAAAAAGATTTGTTCTTCTCATTGTTCAGTAAATACTTATTGAGTGATTACACAATATATCTTTTCCTAGGTCATGTAACAGGCAATGAGCAAAGAATTGTTGTTCTTTCTTGTCAACTGTACTTAACATTTAGTGATCCTCACTCTGATCTGAAAGCTTATCTGACAGACTAACACAACCACACTCAGCCACACTCTCTACATTCTGTGTTCCTACTCAATAATTCTTGCCAATATTTTAGAGCAAAGTCTCGCTGTTTGCAAAGTAGCTTAAAATAAAATTTAAATACTTTAAAATGCTTAACTGTAAAAAATGTAACATAAAACTTACCATCATAGCCATTTTTTAACTATATAGTTCCCTATTGTACTATTCCCTATTATACTGTTAAGTATACTTACATTGTTGTGCATTAGATCTTTGGAACTTTCTCACCTTGCAAAACTGAAACTTTACCCACTGAAGAGAAACTATTTCTCCCTCCCTCCAGCTGCTGGCAACCACCATTATACACTCTGTTTCTATGAATTTGGCTATCTTAGATACCTCTTATAAGTGGAATCATACAATATTTGTCTTTCTGTGACTGCCTTATTGTCCTCAAGATTCATCCATGTTGTACCACATAAAATGGACCTATTTTTAAAACATAGCTATCATATGTTTTCACTCATATGTGGAACTTGAGAAACTTAACAGAAGACCATGGGGGAAAGGAAGGGCGAAAAATAGTTTCAAACAGAGAGAGAGGCAAACACATAAGAGACTCTTAAATACAGAGAACAAACTGAGGGTTGATGCGGGAGAGGAGGGGAGAGAGGAAAATGGGTGATGGGCATTGAGGAGGGCACTTGTTGGGATGAGCGCTGGGTGTTGTATGTAAGTGATGAGTCGGGAATCCACTCCTGAAGCCAAGAGCCCACTGTATACACTGTATGTTAGCTCACTTGACAATAAATTACAGTAAAACAAACAAACAAACATGGTTTCAGTGTTTTTCTTGTAAAAGTTCTAAGAGTCCAACAACACATGCAAGTCACACAATTTCCAGTTAGGTAGGAATCATGAGAATTTTTCCATCCATTTTGTGGCTATCCTTAACATGGAAGAGATCATTCTTCTTATTAGAAATCATTCCATGATAGGGAACCGCTAATTTTGAGAGCACTACTGCATTTTTTCAAAAAACTACTGCATTTTTTCAAAAAACTACTGCGTTTTTTCAAAAAACCTCATCACTAAAAGCTACAAAGCTCTACTCTCTGTACTGTTCTGAGGATGCATTTATTGAATCCTAGAATTTGACAGACGTAGAGGAAGTATAGAATGCCAGTTTAGAGCACTTGTTTTTCTTAAAACCTCCTAACATTCTTCAAGTCACCTTTGTCTTTCTGGCTACTAGCCCTTCTATTCCTTGTATCATTAAACTGTAGTTACTTATTAATCACCCCCTAGAAGATGTCTGCAGTAACGATGTGCCCGTTGGGTAAGCTGTCTGGTTTGGGAAAATGAAAAGGGGGAGACATATAAAAGAAGAGGGTTAGAAACCATCCCTAAAAGCCAAAAACAAAGGAAAGGCAGTCTGGCATCTCAGCTGCTACCTCCTACGCTACTAGATTTTACTATAATTAAGCTCTCAGCTTCCAACTTAGTACGACTGTGATCTCCAGCAGCATTTCAGATATAGAAAGCCTGAAACACATTTCCACATGTCTTTATGTGTAGCTTGGTCTACAGAAAATTTGCAATTGAAAATGAAACTCTGAAATGATGTCTAAGTTTCTACATAAAGAGGAGGTGGGGCTAATCCAGTCACTGTACGTATATCTACGCTTCTGAATTCTGCCACATGTGGAAAACCCCCGGAAGAACTGGGTGCATCTTAGTCGATGTCATTTTTCCTCTCGGCCTGGTGCTAACGTCTAGACTGCTGAGGCAAACATGTTTAGTTATTTTGACTAGGGTTGAGCAAATAAGCACTAAATCTTGCCTCCAAACTTGAGCTGATCCTCATCATAACCTTTTAGGAAGCTCCAAAAGGTCTTGTTGCCTTAGGTTTTCAGACTGGTGTTTCACTTGTTCCCCTGTTGTCTACCAGCCAATTCCAGTCCTGAAAAAATATATATGCTTTAAGAAAGATTTATCGGCCCTCCATACAGGATATAAGGGGGAAGGAGAGGAGGGGGAGGGGAAATCCATGATTGTTCTGTGTAGGGAGTTACTGAAAATATCTAAAAGTTTTTGCCAGGCAAGTATTCTTTCCACCATGGAACACAAGCACCTTATAGACATATCGTGATCTTATTACTGAGATTTAATAAGATTTCCTTTTTGGGAAGACCTATACCTGCACATTGAGATTCTCAGAAATTCCTTTAGATGGAAGATGCTAAGAGTTGAATTTTACTCTCCCGTCTACCCAGATATAACTGTTCACTCTTGGATGCCTTGTAACTGCTGTTGAGCCCCGGGGTTAGGTGATGAAGGATGGCCTGCATTTTAATTAAACTACAAGATTCTCCCCGAGGATGGATGTGACTCTCTCTGCCTCCAGGTCCTCCGTAGTTTTGAGTTACATGCCCTCAGCCTCTGACTTACATGTGAGGTACGGCCATACAAAAATAGTAATTCGTGACGCTTTTATGGAGAACACAATCACAAGATATGGTCTCATGTAGTACCTTAACACAACAACCTGAGATAATCGGGTCTGGAAACAGAGCCCCATTTCATAGATAAGGAAACTAAGCATAAAGTCATGATTTAAAGACCAAGAGGGGAGCATAGTGGGATCCTAGGTTTTCTGACTCTCCATTGTGGTTTTCATCTGCTGGTTATCTGTGTAAGCACTAAAGGGAAAGCCCCATTGTTCTCAATATTTCATCTTCCTTTCAGCTTTCTTTCTTCCCCTCATCCCTGCCTCCCCGTCATCCGGTCTTCTGCGGTTCTCTGGAAGTTACCTCTGTGTCACAATAACCAGTTCACATTTACCCTTTGTAGCCACTTCCTACAGCTTCCTGAACTTCTGGTTTTCCTCAGCTCCAGAAACCTCTCATTCTGTCAATGCTCTCTTAGATTCTTGGAGCCAAGCCACACGGAACTGACGGGACATAAACAGTTCAGTACAGTTGGGGTGCCTGGGTGGCTCAGTCGGTTAAGTGTCCAACTTTGGCTCAGGTCAAGATCTCACAGTTCGTGAGTTCAAGCCCAGCATCAGTTCTGTGCTGTCAGTGGGGAACCTGCTGTCAGTGGGGAACAGACACCCTCCGTCTCCCTCTCTCTCTCTGCCCCTCCCCCCCTCAGAAATAAATAAACATTAAAAAAAAATAGTTCAGTGCAGTGGTTCTCAACCAGGTGATTTTGCCCCACGGGAGAACTTTAGCAGTGTCTGGAGCTATTTTTGTGCTCCTGGCATCTAACAGGTAGAGATCAAGTGCTGCTAAGTATCCTACAATACACAGGGCAGCCCCCAAGACAAAGAATTACCTACCCAAATGCTAATAGTGCTCCCAAATGTCAAGGTTGAAAAGTCTTGGCTTAGAGCAATAACCCATCCCATAAAACAATATCTATTACAAGCATTAACCCAAAGGAGGAGCCAATGTCAGGTCTTTTGATCACCACGTGGTTGGAGAAAATAATGGGTTTCAGCAGAGGAGATGGGGTAGTGGAAGGGTATGGTGGTGTTTTCAGTCATGTCATGGGATGAATAACCTACTTGGATTGTGTTAACTGATAACTCTGGACACCATAAAGCCACATTCAGTTTGCAGCGTTGCTCCATGGCAACACAGCAGAAACTTGCCACAAAGGGAAAGTAGAAAAACCAATGACTCCAAAATTCTCTCTTTCAGAGACACCGAAGGTTTGTTACGAGGCTGCCCCACAGTGGGTCTCCAGCTTCCAAAGGTGACCTCTTGGCAAATGAGTCGCCAGTAACCACATAAGATGAATATGTGATGGGCAACAG
Organism: Puma concolor; assembly: GCF_028749965.1. Classification (NCBI taxonomy): domain Eukaryota; kingdom Metazoa; phylum Chordata; class Mammalia; order Carnivora; family Felidae; genus Puma; species Puma concolor. The sequence goes on from NC_141673.1 coordinate 94,477,633, forward strand.
CCTTGAGGATTAAAAGACAAAAGATACGTTAAATGTAGTATCCCATGTTGAGGAACACATTGCAGACATGAGAACTTGAGTGTGAGATCCTCAGTCTGCCTTACTGGATCTGTCAGAGCAGGTGGTCATGCAATTTCCATTCATTCTGTACAATAAGACATCTTTAAAAAATTCATTCTGGGACCTATGCCATGTACATGTCTAACCAACAGTACAAAATTCCATTCCATCTCGTGGACAAAGAAGAATTTGCTCTCAGCTACACCTTCCTTTCTTCCTTCTCTGACATCAATTCTGTTCTTGGCACCTCCTCTTGAGCCCCACATGGAACTAGCTCAAAGACAAAGATGTCTTTTGACCCTGCTATGCCTCCACTTTCATGTCCATGACACGTATTTACAATATTTGAATGAGTGATCATCACTTAATTCTAACACATTTTTCAGGAAAGAGCATTTTCCTTAAACACTTTACTTTCCAAGTCTAATTATCTCAATCCCAAGAATTTCTCCCTTCCCATTTAGCTAAATCCAGGGGCCACTCTTTATTATCTACTTTCTGGATCCCAGTTTTATACTTGACATTTTTCTATGCTATGTGCTTAACCACTTTCCAGCTTCAGCCGCAGACACGCTCAATTTTTATCTTACTGCTTCTTTATGTTACCAGAACACTATATGTACTTACATTGCTTCCTTTCCTTCCGTGTGTACTATAGGACTGGAACTATATGAGGATGTAAGTTCTAGTTGCCACCAAGCATGGAAAACTGCATTTATTTTGAACTTGCATCCCAATTGATGGTAACCCACTAGTTACAGGTTAGTTTATCTACTGAGATAAATGGGCTTGAACTAGCTACTAAAGTTTCTCCTTTCCACAATCAATTTTGAGAAACAACTACATAAGGGTGTGGGGGTGGGGAGTAGGGAGGAGTGTTTGTGATTTATAAGAAAGAGAGAGAAAGTAGGAAATTATTTTGGTGTATTTAAGGGTGATAGAAGTTCTTTTTCTTAAATAAGATCCTATCTGTGACATTGGCCTATGTAGTACATAGAACACAGCACAATTTCCCCTTGTTCTTCCATTTCAAGATTCAAAGTACAAGGATCATGCTAAGAAAAGAGGGATTTGGGGCTGCATTAGTTTCAGTTCACTATTGGAGCCTCTTCCAGTGGTTGACCCTTATTTTCCCTTTGGCAAGGATAAATTTTTGTTTTGCTTAGAAAATCTTTTGCTGTTGGCTGTGGTAGACATTTCAAAGAAGGACAGAATGAAGGAAATGGAATGAACTGTGTGATAGAACATTTTCCTTGATTTTTTTCCCCTCACAGTAGAAGAATGGGGGGGTCATTTAGGATGAGAAAAATAGGATGTGTTTTGACCTCCCTGAAGCAAGCACCATATTATTTTGCCTTCCCACAGAGCCTAGTTAAATTTCTATAACCAGTGAGTGTCAGGAAAGTATCATTATCTGACTGTTTTTGTCCCAAAAGTCCAAGAAAAATACTCAAATAAGAATTTCATGTGAAAATATACATTGTACCTTTATAAGAAATTACTGTTTAGAAAGTTAAATGAATCCACCCAGTGAAAAGTATATATGGCTTTAAACCTTTCAGTGTGCTGCTCCCTAGTGAGCATTTGTTAAAAAGACAGCTAGCTCTTCCAGAACTGTACCACAGGCAACAACACTGGGGTCTGTGGGGCCAGATAGGTAGTGGTGTTGGTGGGAACGGGCAGAGGGGATCAGGAAGGGCAAGAAATCCACCAAAGACCCTGAGACTGAAATACAGAGACCAAACCTGGGTGTTCAATGACTACTTATGAGAAATATCACCACATTAATAGATTTTGCAGACTAAGCCAGCCCCAGGCCTAAGCCATGGCAAGCCCAGTGATCACGTAGGCACTGTCTTTTGCAAACTAGGGACTGATGGGAGTAACCGAGAAGCAATGAGCAACAGATTGGTCTACCAGTTGGTGTAAAATAAACAAAAAAAAACCCCGAGGTTCATATACGCAGTCAGAATCCTGTCTCGAAGAGCTGCCTGCATTCTTAGAAATACACCAACTATCCACATTACCTGCTCGTTGTAAGTGGTGTCTTCTCACTTCCTTTTATTATTTAAAAAAAAAAGTTTTTTTGAGAGAGAGTGCATGCAGATGAGCAGGGGAGGAGAAGCAGAGGGAGAGGGAGGGAGAAAATTTTAAGCAGGCTCCGCCTCAGTGCTGAACCCAACACAGGGCTCAATATGGCAACTGTGATATCCTGACCTGAGCCAAAATGGTTCAACCAACTGAGCCACTCAGGTGCCCCTTCTCACTTCCTTTTAGTCTTTAGAGTTACCCTACGTACACACAAAAAATTATTGCAGGAAAGATGGAATTTGTGCCGTGTTGGGGAAGGGTTGTGTTTGGGCTCCTGCAGTTAGCAGGCCCAACACGGGCACTCTGTCAAACATGAGTTGTAGGTAAACTGAACCACAGCTTACAAAGGATGAGGGGTTTGGTGGTTTCACTACCCCAGTAAGTAGTAAATCTTTTGTTTCAGCATTCTAAGGTAGCCTACTGTCCCCTACTTCGGTGTGGAATATAGGAGACTAACTTCATCAAAAAATAAAATAAAAAGGTAAAATACATTTTAGATGTCATCTTCTTACATAGCAACCCCATTCCCTTTTGACATTTTTATTATTTTTTTAATTGTAGGAAACATATTGGCTATTATTTTTCATACCTACTGTCTATTTAAAAAAATTTTTAATGTTTATTCATTTTTTAGAGAAAGAAACAAAGTGTGAGCAGGGGAGGTGCAAAGAGAGAGGGAGACACAGAATCTGAAGCAGAATCCAGGCTCTGAGCTGTCAGCACAGCTGACATGTCCAACATGGGGCTCAAACCATGAACCACGAGATCATGACCTGAACCGAAGTAGGATGTTTAAACAACTGAGCCACCCAGGCGCCTCCGTCTCTTTCTTTTGTAAGTTTTGGGGTTTGTTTGTTTGTTTGTTTTGTCTTTGTTTTTGTTTTGTTTTTCAGTAATCCCTAATACCCAATGTGTAGGCTCAAACTCACGACCCCAAGATCAAAGGTCGCGTGCTCTTCTTTTTTTTTTTTAAATGTTTATTTTTGAGAGCGAGAGAGAGACAGAGTCCAAGCAGGAGAGGAACAGAGAGAGAGGGAGACACAGAATCCAAAACAGGCTCCAGGCTCTGAGCTGTCAGCACGAAGTCCAATGTGGGGCTCGAACTCATAAACCATGAGAACATGTTGGTTAGATGCTTAACCAACTGAGCTACCCAGGTGCCCCAGGGGTTGTGTCCTCTTCTGACTGAGCCAGCCAGGGGCCCCTACCATGTGTTTCTCTAATCCTAATAATAACAAACCCTGGATGTAATTTTAATTGTCCAAGAGAGATGCCCATGATTAGGAACCTAGTACATGGCAGTACTGAGAATTAAATGTTTTGTCTAACACTAAAGACACTATGCTCAAGTGGCTTTCTTGCTTTCTTTCTTTTTAAGAATCATTTCTTTTCAAGACATACCTAATTCTGTTGCTCTTTGGAAGATAATTAGTGAAGTGGTTGAATTAATATGACCAAATATGACCCTCCCTCTTCTCCTGAGTAACATGGGCACTTGTCACCATGACTTTTTGAGATGATGTCTGACCCAAGGGGGTCAATGGACATTTCTAATCAGCCATAAAGGGAAACTAAAACTGTGACAAAATTGTAGGCAAAGTAATTTCTGGACAGATGAAACCTTACAATTCCTCTCAAAATAAACCAATACAGTAAAACCTTGGATTGCAAGTAACTTATTCTGTGAGTGTTCTGAAAGATGAACAAACATTTCTAATAAATTTTAAATTTATAAGTGAGTTATGTCTTGCAATATGAATAGCACCTGATGTCAAATGTCACATGATCACAACTGAGCCAATGGTTCTTCTCTCTCTCTCGCTGTGGGATTGTGGGTGCTCGGATACTTGGTCTCAGGCCGTGATGTTTGGCAGAAATCAGTGATTTTTCAGAACGTTGGAAAGTGCCCACAACTGGCACTAGTGTATTTTTTTTTTTTTTTTTTTTTTTTTTGGTCACTTCAAAGGACCTTTGGCTACTCCTTTGCTTTTCCATACAAGGGTCAGCTTAGGAATGCTTTGCTTCATGCTCGGTCATTGGATAGCTTCCTGGTTAAAGTTGTACAAAAAGAAAAAGATTCCATTGAACCAATAGACAGCAGTGATTCCATTAGTGATAGTGGAAATCATTCTACACAATAATCCTCTCCTCTCTTACCTCCCTCACACCAACCACGAAGATTTTCAAAGGTAAGTGCAGGTTGATTTGTTTATTTTTCTTTATATTTTGTATTTTATTTATTATTTTGTATTATAGTACTGCAATCATTTTTATATGAAAATTTTTGGTTGTGGAACAAATCATGAGTTTCCATTATTTCTAATGGGGAAATCCGCTTTGATATACAAGTGCTTTGGATTACATGCATGTTTCTGAAACGAATTATGCTCACAAACCAAAGTTTTACTGTATTTGTTTGGATGAGTAGACCTTTCCCCCTTCTTCCTCTTATTAAACCCCTTTGTGCAGGGTAAATAGGGTCTGCCACAATTCACATCCATCTGGAACTTCACAATGTGCCCTTATTTGCAATAGGGCAGTAAGGAGAAGTAATTAGTTAAGATGAGGTCATACTGGATTAGAGTGAGCCATCCAGTGACTGGTGTCTTTATAAGAGAAAGGTGGAGCTTCAGATACAGAGACATAGAGGAGACATAAGGGACAGAGACTAGACTAATACAGGTACAAGCCAAGGAAAACTGAGGGTTGGCAGAAGCCACCAGCAGCTCGAAAGAAAGAAGGAAGTTTTCTTCCCCTAGAGCCTTCAGAGGGAGCACAACCCTGCCAACACCTTGACTTTGGACGTCTAGCCTCTGAAATGGTGAGAGAATAAATTTCTGCTGTTTTAAGCCACTCATTTTGTAGCACTTTGTTATAGAAGCCTTGGGAAACTAATATGCCTGTTGTCACTAATTGACTTATCCATGCAGTTATCTCCTAACCACTTGAAAAAGCATAGAATCTGAAAGAATGAAATAGAAAATAATGAAGCTTCAGTGGCTGCCAAAAGCATAGGAGTGAGCCATCCCATGTGGTTGGTGGACAAATATGACAATCCAGGAACTGAACTGAAGAGAAAGCAGATCAAAAATATGATATTATTGGGGCACTTGGGTGGTTCAGTCGGTTGAGGATCCAATGTTGGTTCAGGTCATGATCTCACGGTTCATGAGTTTGAGCCCCACATCATGTTTGCTGCTGTCAGCACAGAACGCACTTCGGATCCTCTGACCTCATCTTTCTGCCCCTCCCCCATTCACTCTCTCTCTTTCTCTCTCTCTAAAAAAATAAATAAACATTTTTTAAAAATATGATATTAAAGGGGCGCCTGGGTGGCGCAGTCGGTTAAGCGTCCGACTTCAGCCAGGTCACGATCTCGCGGTCCGTGAGTTCGAGCCCCGCGTCAGGCTCTGGGCTGATGGCTCAGAGCCTGGAGCCTGTTTCCGATTCTGTGTCTCCCTCTCTCTCTGCCCCTCCCCCGTTCATGCTCTGTCTCTCTCTGTCCCAAAAATAAATAAACATTGAAAAAAAAATATATGATATTAAAGTGAGACTACCTGCCATTCACTTTTGTCTAAAGGTCCAGGTTGATGATAGTCAGCCTTGCCTATGTCCTGAAAATCATTTAGGAAAATTAGCATGCTTATTTTATGTAAATAAAACCAGTTTCCCCAATAAAAAAATATCTAACAAACTTTGATTATAATTTGCTAAACCAAAACATACATTTTTAGATAAATGAGTGAATTTTCAAAATAAATAAACTTCAAAAATTGATATTCACGTGAAAGTCTTCCTAAAGTCAACAGTCAATGTGCATTTATATTAATTCTAGCCAGAAAACTCTTTCAAAATGGTATTTATACAAAGAGTGCTTTGCTTAAGGTTTCTTAAAGCCCTTAGTGAATACTTGTCGAGGCTCTTTGGAAAAACAAAGTTGGAGTTAAAGTTGATTGCTTTCTCAGAATAAGCAAGCAGGAGTCTTGGATGGAGTGTGGAAATCCCTTCTAGCCCCATTCATTATTAAGGAAAAAACAAAAAGACTTCGTAGTTTAATAAAAAGAGCCTTGTGCCAAGAGTCAGGGGACTCCATGTGAATTATAGCCCAGGCTCTGACATTGATTTACTGTATGACTTTAAGGCACACATGTCGTCTCCTAATATCCCAAGTTTCCACTCACTTTTTTCTGTGTAATACTGGACAAGTTATAACAATACTCTACCTTTGTTTCTCCACCTATCAGCTAAGGATGACATACTCTTCCCGAATTACTGTGAGGATAAAATGAGTTCATATGTCTAAAGCCCCGAGAACGATGCCTGGCATGAAGTAGCTAGTATTAGTAGCTGCAATATTGCATGGCTTCTCTCCCTTCTAAACCTTAAGCCTCTTAAGGATAGGAATCATACCTTATGCACCTTGGTTTCTCTCAAAACACCTAGAAATGTATCTTGCATAAACTAGTTGCTCAGTAAGTATTTGCTGAACTGAATTTAAACTTCAAGGACAAAGTCTATATATTATCTAGCTTGTTGGGGTTGTATTCATTAATTTTTTTTAATCCAGTTATCTGGGGAAAGAAGAGAGAGCATCGTTTGGGAAAACATCTGTGAGCAAAGAAAAATACTTTAACGAATCTCCTAGTGAGGGCAGAAGACTTTAGCTCTTTCAACAGCTTCTTTCCCATCCTGCTGGTGGCCTCTTTCTCCCAGGAGAACTAATAGTAAATTCTTTATTGCTTTGGCTTTATTGCTTTTAGCTCTGGAAACAGTGCGCTTTCAGGCAGTAATTATATTTCATGTATAAATATTATTTCTATGAGAAGAGCTAATAGCTTTTTTGTAATGCTATCTGTAATTCTGTAGTTGCTAAATTTATGTGTCAGCTAGAATCTTGAAGTAAACAAAATTTATAAATTGATTCCTTTAGAACGATGTAAGATCTTGCTAGACTCTACTACTGCTCAGATAAGAACAACTGAATTCATCAGCTAAGCCAGCAGTGAAATTAAAATACAATTGAATATTCTGAGCAGTCTTTGAGAACTATGGCAAATTACAATAAAACCCAACACGTGTGAATGTTAGTCACTTTGTCAAGAAGTCAGGTTGTAAGTTACTCAGCCTCCTATTCAGTCACTGGTTCATGTGTTTCTTCCTAAGTTAACTTCAAGTTAATTTTCCTATAAAAATAGCTGAGATGGGAAAGAGTCTTTAACCTTCATAGCAAAGAGTTCAAATAATTGTAAAGAAGAATATAAATTATGGGTAGCACTACTAACCTCTCTATAGGGTCAGTTGATGGAAATGCTTCTTAAGAAGAGGTTAATGTACACTCTGATGTCTTAGCTGTAATATGTCACGGTGAGGATAGGATGGCAGGTTGGATCCTATCTTCATACAGAGGGCCTCTTAAGGAAACTATGTGCAATGGCCTTCTCAATGCTAAGGAGTATTAAATATTTGCAGATTTCTGCGCACTTGATGAAATATACACTTTCTCTCGAGAGGTAGCATTATGTCATGATAAGCTGCATAAGCTCTTTTTTTGTTTTTTGTTTTTTGTTTTTTTTTTGCATTTTTGAAATGGACAGTAGCTAGGAACATTAACTGAGTTAATACAACTGAAGGATCTAGCACACCATAAAAGATCAATGGCATTTGCCATTATATATTACTCTTATTATTTAGAATTGTTTTATTTAGAATAATTATTAGGATTATTCCATTTTGAGTCATTATATTATTTCGATTTATTAATTAGCTCTTTCTTGGCTCTTGCTACCTTAATTTTAGCTCAGGAACTCCAAACTACCATCGGTTTTACTGTCCTGAAGAGGCATTCTGACAACCTTCTGTCTACGACAACCCTAGCCAGGAAAATTCTAATTAGCCCGGAAAGGAGGGAAAATCTCTTTGAAAAAAAAAATTATTTTGGGATGAGCACTGGGTGTTGTATGGAAACCAATTTGACAATAAATTTCATATATTGAAAAAAAAAAAAAAGAAAAAAAAAGAAAAAAAATTAAAGGACCAAACAAGAATAAAAGCAATTATAGTCTGAAAAGAAACCCTTACCCTTGATTTTGCTCTCCAAGCTTTCAATTACCTGCAGTCAATCACAGTTGGGAAGCACATGATCCTCGTTCTGATGGTCAAGAGTAGCCTAAAGCTACTCACAAGGACTGTATCACTCACCTCACTTCATGTCATCATGTAGGCACTGTATCATTTCCTGTCATCACAAGAAGAAGAAAGGTAAGTACAGTACAGTAAGCTATGTTGTGAGCAAGAAGACCCACATTCGTATAATTTTTATTAATGTATTGTTATACTTTCTACTTATTCGTTATTGTTGTTCATTTCTTACTGTGCTTGATTTATAAACGAGACTTTATCGTGGTTGTGCATGTCTAGGAAAAAACCATCATATAGAAGGTTCAGTACTATCCACAGTTTCAGGCATGTACCGGGGGCCTTAGAACCAATCCCCTGCAGATAACGGGGGGAGGGGGGAGCTGCACAGAATACAGCCTTCCAAAGTGACTTGTTACTACTTCTAAGGGAACTGAGGTCCCTGGGAATCCTCTGTAGTCCCTGGGGGCTCCTCTATTCTTAGAAGCACAATGAACTCAAGCAGTTTTCCTCTCCTTCTCTGAGCTGTGGCTTCTGTTTTCATCGACCGGGATGTCCTTTCCCCAAGACCTGTTTCAGAGAGGATCACAATTCTCTCTGACCTTTTCCTCTTTGTGCTATCTCCCCAAATTAGCAAACAACCCACTCTCATCCAATGATTTTATTACCATACAGTAAAAGAATGGTGCCAAAATTTTTGTTAACAGAAAATAAAATTGGAAGCTACAGGGTTCCTAGAGTTCTCCTGGAACTCTGGGGTTTTGACTCTGAATGCCTTTCTTGGATGAGGCATGGACCCCACTCTCCTCCGGTGCTGCCATAAGTCTTAAAGGTGAGATTTACCAAAATATCATCCGTTACTACACTTTCGCCAAATCCTTTTCTTTTTGAAAACTCTTCCAAATAGAGATAAAGACCTAATTAAGGTGGGTTGATTAGGCTCTTCTCAAGTGAGTGATGTGTATATCAGATGAATTCCAGGCATACATCTGTCCTTCAGGGCCATCTCCATGTTCCTCTACTTCTGTACATGGAAGGTAGCACTGGGTGATGCCCAAGTATTTCATGACTCAGTTTCCATCCTTTAATCCAGTGGTTCTCAAATTTCAGTGTGTATCACAAGAGCTTGAGAGCCTGTTAAAACACAGATTACTGATCCCTGCTCTCAGAGCTTCTTAGTCAATGTCTGGGATAGGTCCCAAGAAGTTGCATTTCCAACCAGCTTACGGGTGCTGCTGATCCTGCTGGGAGCACTCTAAGACCCTTTGACTTACGGTCCTCCTATCCCGGTTTTCCTCTTTGGTCAAATGGGGAGAGCCTTTCTGTAGAACGAAGTCAGGGTCAGAGAAACGAAATAAAGAGAAAGGAAGGAGAACGTGGGGAGAAACCTAAACACAACTGCTCAGCTCTGGGGTCCATCAGGGTCTGCAGCCAGCTCCAACACTCTGTTTCCCAGCTACATATTAAAAGTTATAAATATACTTTTTTTATATAAATATACTTTTTGTTACGCCAGTGTGAGTTGGGTTTATGCCACTTGCAACAAAAAATGATACTACCGATATAATCTCAGTTCGATGTACTATTATAAAAATGTCCACTCAAGAACATCTCCCATTGCTCCTGTAGGTAATCAAAGATGTAATTTCTCCACATCCCTTAATCGGCTTTGTCAACAACAAATATCTATTACCAACTTAACAACAACTACGTGTTTGTTTATGGAGATCTGATGGTAGCTGAAGCAGATGGAAATTCCCCCAGGTAGATATAGGCACAGAAGGCAAAGTTGAGCATGTCTTTGGCAAGTCTAGAATCATCCATCCATTTATTTAACAAATATTTGTTAAATCACAACTATAGGCTCTTCATTAGGCCAAATGCTGGAATGAAACAGTGGAAAGACCTCTTTCAAAGATGCCTGTTATTCCTTAAGTTGGGGCAACAGAAATTAAGTCAGTTACAAGAGAGTGAGATCATTGCTCTACAGGCATTGCACAGGACCCTTGGCTCTGGAGTGAACACACAGGGCCACCGGGGCACCGGGCATGTGCTCTGTAAACCATCACTCTGAGTCAAGTTTGGGGTGATGGTATGATGCAGTGGACATGGATAGGTTTTAGTGTGTCAAGGGACAGGCTATGCGCAGTGGACAAACTTGGGTTTGAGGCGCAGCCCCACTACTTTCTAGTCTAGTTAGTGACCTTGAGCAATTACCATCTAAGCCTCAGTGTATCTTATTTATAAATCGGGCTTTCAATATTACGTATCTTAGGTAAGATTGCAGTAAGAATTGCACTCCAGCACCCAATGTATATAAGTGTTCTTTCAATGTTTGCTAAAGAAAACACCCCCAAATTATACAATTTTAGTAAAACAGTAAAGGAAGTGCCCATCTTCTGCCAGAAAACTACTTACAAGGGAAATGTGAAACCTGAAGTTCTAATGACCCAGTTGACATTAAAATTAAATAAAGGAGGAATTTCTGAGTAATCAATAGTTTCAGATCTGAAACTCTAAGGGGCATCTTTAGGAATCAATACTGATGCCATAAAATCTATTGAAAATTACAAGAGATGGCATGATATCTGTTTTTGAAATGGAAAAATAATGCAAATCAAAAAGAAGTTGCAAGAGACAATAAGTCCTCTGTGGTCTTCATTAATGGAAAATAGGAAAAATGCCCCACAAGATTATGCACAAGAGCACATCAGCTGTTATAGTGGAAGGAAGGAAAATAAAAAGACAAAACTTCAGGTTTTAAACTCAGTTTTGACAAAGGGCTAGCTCCACCACTTTCTAATTGTGGGTGATTAAATTCTGGGCTCAAGACTTGTGATAAATTATGTCACCAAAACATCTACAAACACAGGTTTGGGGGGAACCAATAAAAAAATGCATGTAAAGTGTCTACAATAATGCTTTGCACCTAAGAGGCACTTGGCAGATAGGAGCCCCAGAAATTGGTGAGAGAGAGAGGAACACTTTTATGTCCTCTCCATAGGTCAAGCAACACTCTCTACTGATGGCTGGAACCTTCCCATTATATCACGTTTTCATCTTTTGCTGAATACAAGGAAATGCTGTGATCAGCAAAATCAAATGGATTGCTGGACCTTAGGTCACAATTCAGAGACAGAAAGCCTACTGTGGGCATAACTGTGAGATTACACAGAACTTCAGCCATCGTAGATGGCCATTTCTGTCTCTCGTCTGGTCGCAGCCCAGGATTTCCTAATGAGCTCTTTGGAACCCCTTACTCTGACCCAGCAGGAAAGGATAGCTTCCTAAAACATGGTTTTCAAATTCTGTGTACTTGCATCCTTCTTGCTATGAACAGACTCTGGCAGGAATAAGCAAGTGGTCTGTCAAGATGAGGCCCTCCTGAAAACTACTCAAATTATTCAATCTGAATTTTTTTTATACCTGTCTGGGACAGGATTATAAATCTATAGGAAGTTCTTCTCTCCTCCAGTATCATGGAAAGAGATGATGATCTCAGAATTCATGGACCATTCAGGTTTTGTTTTTTTTTTTTTTTTGTTTTTTTTTTTATGTTGCATTTTTAAAAAGAGATGCTCTGAAGAGTAAAAAAAAAAAAAAAAAAAAAAAAGAAAGAAAAATTGATCCAACTGAAATATATTAAAGTTGATGAAAGGAATTATGGTATTTGTATTCTGTACATGTTTCCATGTGTGTTATGTAGTTAAATACCCATCATCAGAAAGATCTTTTAAGTTAAAAGAAATCCTGCAATTACAATTAAATTAAATTGTAGCAGCTCTGAAAGTCTGTGAATTATTAGAGCCTTAAAATATAAAATTTGGAGAAACACATATAGCTTTAGGACAAAGAACATGACAAGAATCTTTGTCCACTGGAGTCCAGTTCAGGAAACTAGAAAGCATACTAATCATTTAACAGATAGACATAGTATAAAGTAATTATCATCAACTAAACAATTGCCTAAGTAAGTGTTAGAGGGTGGAAAATGCGAAAAGGGGACATTGAAGGGATTAACACAGAGAGAACTTCCAGAAGCAGGAAGCACCACGGGGAAGGTGCAGTGGAGGGGGGAACTCGGCGGTGGAGAACGGGTCCTCAAAGCCCAGCAGACCGCTGCGGAGACGGCACTGCCTGGCTGGTGCAGACAGCTCTGCAGAATTAGGGAGGGCTTAGAAGGAACTGGAGAACAGACTGGAACAGTCACGGCTGCCAAAGGAGAGCAGCTGCTGCTGGGTATGCTGTTGACAGAAACCAGAACAGGAACGTCCAGGCAGTCCCCTTCCAACCTCACAGCATGCCCCCAGGGCTTCCTCCTCTAGGCAGCCCAAACTATATTTCCTAGCCCTGTGTCACAAAACTGAAGATAGAAAGCTGGGTTTGGAATCGAGACTAACTTCATAAATCAGCACAGCATCTTCTTAGCAATGACTTCGAGTAAACGGAGGCATTCACAAATCACAGCTGATGGTTCAACTGGCACCTGAGGTTTGCAAACAAGGGACAGCACTGCTGAGTCTAGAGTAGGAAAGCCCCTGTCTGTGCCCCATTGATCTTTGCAGCCATCCATGCACACAAATAATCATCTCCTTCATTTTATTCATTCGTGTATTTATTAACCAAGAAATATTTATTGACATCCTTCCATTTCCAGGCATTTCTCTAGGTGTTGGGATGGTTATAACAGTGAATAAGACAGACAAATCCCCTGTCCTTCTGGAGCTGATATTCTAATGAGGAAGACAGACAGAAACAAATACATACCAATGGCCGGTAGTGCTAGGTCCATGGGGGAAAAGGGTATTCAATCCACTTCTTCTTTTTAATGTGATGAACACACAGAAAATTCTAGAAAAACAACTAATGGCTCCAGTTCACCTGGATTGACATTTTACATTAACTTTCTATTTTTCATAAGCCATCATTCCAACTGTCAGTGGCTCGTATTAAGCATTCTGGCTAACATCATCTCCCTGATAAAACAACAAGACCTAAGATTTGTGGCGTCCTGGGAAGAACCAAAGACAGACACATCAGGTCAAGCCCAGCACACTGAGGTGGGTGGGCGGCAGGACACTCTCTTGGAGGATGTTTTTGCATCCCAGACATACTCTGTGGTGTCTGAAATGATCTCCTCAAAGTTGGTAAAGAGCTACGGGCACAGATTATACAGGAGAATGAAATCCCAGAGAAGATGAGTTAGCAACTTGTCCTTTTTTCTTTTTAACTTTTTTTTAATGTTTATTATTTTTGAGAGAGAGAGAGACAGAGCACAAGCGAGGGAGGTGCAGAGAGAGAGGAAGACACAGAACTCCAGGCTCCGGGCTCTGAGCTATCAGCACACAGCCCGACGCGGGGCTCAAACTCATGGACTCACGAACCATGAGGTAGGTCATGACCTGAGCCAAAGTCTGCTGCCCAACCGACTAAGCCACCCAGGTGCCCTTCAACTTGTCCTTTTTTTTAAAGCTTCAGTGGCAAATCACCTGTTTGTAGCTTAATGTATAGTTAGTTGCCTAGATAAAAATATGGTAAAATGGTTGTTCCAGCTCTGCTATATTTTTACTTTGGGCAAAATAAATACCACAGATGCCTGGACTCTAATTTGTTTTGCTTCTTCAAGGCACTATGACTATTAAATTATGGAGGATATTAATCAAATCTCTATGAGTGTGCATGTGTGTCGTTACAGTAACATGTGTTAGAAAGAGTAACTGAGACTCCAGCATACGTTTACTGATCCTTAATTAATTTAAACTCTGTTTAATATAAAACATCAGGTTATACATACTACTTAAAATGCTATAAATACAATCTTTATTTCCCGAGGGATTAAAAAAACTCTTCTCACCATACTGGTTCTCATAGCTAACATTAAAACCCATATTCTGACTTCTTTTCTGAGAATCTGGTAATACTAGTCCTCACTTGCCAGGGTCCACTGCTTGAAGATGTCTTCTGACACGAGCATGCTGTCCTCAGTGCTGCACAACCTCTGGTCCCACTCAGCTTGCTGCACCAGGTTTCCACCATCTCCTGGCCTCTGGAGGCATTTGAGTTTTGCAGACTCTATGTGCTGCTGAATAGCTCAGAAAAGATATTAAACATATTTAAGAACCAAAAGGCACAGGCAATAAAGTGACGTCCTCCAGGTCTCATGCAGTGCTAGGTATTAACCCATTGGCTTCGGATTGTGTAGAAAAGAGTCTAAGGTGCAGGAGTGTGGGGGGGCATGTAGGGGGCTCAGGACAGTAATTATGTACCTATGTTATGGAAATATCAATATCTGAACAGCCCATAGGGTCACATTGCCTGAATACCAGATGTAGGTGTACATTCTTCAGGTGAAGGATTCATGAGACTCCTTCATGAGTTTAAGGTGACCAGTGAGGCAAGGAAAGATATAGAAGGGAAGGAAGATGTGGAGGGGAAAAAAGAGGATAAGAGGCCTTCAGGTCATAGAACTTGAGGGTAGAAGAAAGTGTGTGTGTGTGTGTGTGTGTGTGTGTGTATTTCTACCAAAAAACCTACAGAAAGCCTGTAGAGCTCAGAAAGAATATAGTTTCTAAGGGCCTGAGCATGGGGTGTAGAAGTTGCTAGACCTACAAAATATCTAAGACATTTCTGTTTTGAAATGGTTAAGAAGGGTCACCTGGGTGATTCAGTTGGTTTGGGGATTCTATCTTTCTCTCTCTCTCTCTCTCTCTCTCTCTCTCTCTCTTTCTGCATCTCCCCTTCTTGTGCACGCTCTCTCTTTCTCAAAAATAAATAAATAAACATTTTTAAAAAATGATTAAGAAAAGCAATGATTCCTTGGTCCCAAAGGCCTGAATAATGGAAGAACTAAGGTGACAGGAACCTCTATCTCATCCCTTATCCCACTCTCCTGTCTGTCTTCTTCCACTGAACTGAATTTCTTTTGTCTTTGTATTTCCCAAATTTAAGACAGTGCCTGGTTCAAAATGCCTCCTCCCAGCCTCTTCCAACTTCAAACCGATTTAGGTGTTCTCCCTTTGTTTTAGTTTATCTGTCTCATCTGGAAACTCCCTGAGGGAAGTTTTTTTTACTGCCTGACTCAGAGTAATGTATTTGTTGAATGGATAAGTAGATGAATATCAATCAGTAAGCTATCTTGGCACACAGTTGTGGGGGGGAATCTGTAATGTTAAGCATTTATTTGTTCAAAGTATGCTGCTGACTTATGAAATAATGGGGCAGACATTGGTGATTGGCTACGCAAAAGGCATTCCCAACCCCTTCGTCTTCATGGTCTCTTTGTATAGCAGCTGGAAATCTTTATGGCCTCCTTTTCTTAGAGGTAGCCGTGTGATAGTTCTGATCTGTAAGGAAAAGTCTGCTGGAGTGGGGATAGGAATCAGTGTTGCATTTTCTGGCTGTTTTTGGCTTTTCTGTCTCCTTCGTCCTATCTTGAACATGGATGTGATGGCTAGTGCTGAAACAGCCACCTTGCAGTTATGGGGAAAAAAGACCTGAAAATCTTTTAGCATGTTTTAGCAACCCTGACATCTTTCAGCAATGGACCTGTCACTAGCATCTACACAGCTTCGGTCTGATGATTGAAAAAAAGTGAAGGTTTTCTAAAAAGGTTTAAACCAACAGATTTCCTGTTACTTGCCACTAATGAGTAGTATCAAATGTTAAAGTTACACAATTCTGGAATATAGTTTCTCTGCTAAACACACTGTGGGGATGGGGAATGTAAATGTATTCAGAGCACTTTGGGTCTGAAAGAGTGTGATGTCAGAAACCAAGGTGTATTTTCTCAGTGTTCTCTACAGTCTTCAGATGATTTCCCTCCAGGACAAACGCTAAGAATTAACCAACCCTGCTGGAAAATGGGAAAAAAAAAAAAAATTTTAGAAATTTACTTCTCCATTTCTCTGGAATAGATATTGAAGTCCCTAATTAAGCTCCTTGTCACTGTAGACAATGTTGCTAAACTGTGTGTGATTTCCCTCCTTTTCCTAGTTCTCCAATGGCCTTTGCATCTGTTTGATCAGCAAAGAACAGTAAATTTAGCCCTGTCCAAATCCACAGTCCCTCTGTATTTTCACAATCAGACTGTCTTAGTGGTAAGTGCTTTAATACCTTGTTACAATGTTATCAAACCAATTACAGTGATGAAAAGATTAATCATTATATTGCTATCCACTAATATTTATCTTTGAAAAACTAATGAATATTGATGATCTGCATGTTGTTGCCATGCATCTGCAGCAGTTTGAAAACCCCTAGATCTGAAACAGAATAAGCCAACAACTTGAAGTACCTCTAAATGTGATTGTTGCATAAGTTATAATCATTGAAAGGAGGCTTAGAGATTCTATCACCCATCTAACATCTTTGTTTTACAAATGAGGAGACTGAAAGACCTAAATTGAGAGCTGTCTTAACATATGTTCTCATGCTCCCATCAGCTGTATCTATTTCTATAAACAGAAAGAGACAAGGATTTCTTTCACTGTTTTACCCATCTGGTGCCCAACACAATACCTTGCTTGCACATAGGAGATGCTCAGTTAATGTTTATTGACCAAAAAAGTGATTCCACACATTCGATTGGGTTTTGTCTGATTCATTAGACCATAATAAGCTGGCCCTCACTGGGTCCTCTGTGCCTTGACCATTCCCATCTGCCCACCCTCTCTCTAACTATGGTCCTATTTATGCCAACTCAGCTTCTAGCTCCTCTAGGGAGGCATCCACACTGTCTCAAGTCTTCATGGCTCTCAGTCTCGATGAAAGAGGTTAAAAGACAATCAGCTATTTTATACAATTTGGGATTTAATTATATAATGTCTTTTATTGATTCTTGTTTTTCTGAATAGCTTTGTCCCTGCCACTATCATTTATAGTTCCAGAAGGCAGCAACAATACGTTGTATTTTTTTTTTCAACGTTTATTTATTTTTGCGAGAGAGAGAGAGAGACAGAGCATGAACGGGGGAGGGGCAGAGAGAGAGGGAGACACAGAATCGGAAACAGGCTCCAGGCTCTGAGCCATCAGCCCAGAGCCCGACGCGGGGCTCGAACTCCCGGACCGCGAGATCGTGACCTGGCTGAAGTCGGACGCTTAACCGACTGCGCCACCCAGGCGCCCCACGTTGTATTTTTATGTACCAAAGTGCATATCATGTTCCAGAATGCATAGAGGTCCTCAGACTGTCCTTGATTTATTATTTGGAAGGAACAGAAACTATCTCCAAGTTCCTTTGTAGATCCTTACTCAACAAAATATGTATGAAATAATTTCTGTGTCCTGAAACCGACATCATAAAAAACAAATTGTGGGAAGATTATTTTTTTAAGAATCAGAAAAGCACACACTAGCACTAATAAAATACAACATTTTAACATCAAAAGAAATCAAACTGTTCAAAGGTACATGCCTTTATGTCCCATATCTCCCAGAATAGATTGAAATATTTCAGAAATATACACACACAGACTCAAGAAAAGAGTACAGATAGAGGGCAAGAACAACCAATACATAAGAGATTTTAGTAAATCTTTGGAAGATAGAACGCAGATGGGAGTTTATTGATGGACTATAGCAAAAGAAGTCATGGCCTGGAATGTTCCATGAGGGAGCTGTGTTGGAAGATGAAGGGGGTGGGGGATGCCACCATCTGCCAACTAGAATATCAGAGGGGCTCTGAGCTCAGGGGGAGGGACTGATTAGGAGCCTGGAAATAGACAGATTTACTGGAAATATAAACAGAGAAAAGGTTACCAGTGAAATTTTGCTCTCTTCTTCTCTCTCATTGCTGACATTTGCAAGTCTGGGGAGCTAAGACTTCTAGTATGATGTTGACACTCACAGTCAAGTCTCCTCACTCTGACAACCACACCTGACAGCCACCCTCACATCTTCTCATCGTAAAGCTAAGCTTGCCATTGCACAAGCTCTGCCTTTATAAACAGAAGTCCCTCTCAGAATTTCCACTCAGTGGAATACTCTAATATCTGAAAGCCAATATTAGAAACCAGTATAACAGGGGAGGTGCTTTTACCAGATCCCATCCTTCATTCTTAAATATGGAGAAACAAACCAAAGGTAACTAGATATGTGAAAAAGTACAGCAGCATAAAGGAAAAAAAAAAAAAAAGATCATCATCAACAACAACAAAATAACCACAGGGAATAAAAGAGAACTCAGGTATAGAAAAAGATTTGACATCCACGAACAGGATGTGCAGAAAAAGGACAAAGCAGAGACTGGTAAAGAGTTTGAAAATAGGATAGAAAAAAACCCCCACAAAACTATAGGAAAAATATTGGACAAAAATATCAAGAAACATAAGCAAAACAAAAAGGAGAAATGTAATATGACAGAAAACATAAGAGAACTAGAGAAACCATCTTTTGACTTAGAATCTCAGAGAGAGAGAACAGAGAAAATGGGGGAAAGAATATTACCAAAGACACAGCAGGCAGAAAAAAAATCTCCAAAATTGGGAAAGACATTTTCAGCAGAGAAGGATTTCCTAATTGCTGAGTAGAGTGAGTGAAAAATCCTTGTAAATTTTAGAGCACCACCAACAAAAAATAATCATAAATATTTCCAGGAAGGAAAACACGAATTTGATCTAGAAAAGAGTATGTCTGGAACAACATAGCTATGCTCCGAGCTTGGAAACCAGCCAGTCCAGATAGGCCCAGTAGGATAGAGGCTCTGGTAAGGAAGTGTCCCCCAGAGTTGGAGGACTTGACACAATAAACAAAATAATCATGAAGCTAGATAAACTATGAGAGTATGATGTAGTATATTGTTTTTTTGCCAAAACAAAAAAACAAACAAGATAATTAACAACTAAACAAATAAATAAAACAAAAAACTTTACAGGACCTTAAATAACTAATGATGTGTAGAGGAAGAAATTCTTTCTGACCTTTATACTGGAAAGATGTTTCCCTGAGCATTGATTAGTTTTGTTTTTAGAATCAATTTATAGGGAAAATATAGAAGATTCAGGTAGGGCTAGTGAACAGAATGTTAATACTGAAAATCCTGAGAATATAAAAGAAAAGTTGTGGCTGACATAATGGGCAAAAGAAGAAAGAAATTTGGAGACAGGGGTAAAACCCTAAGAGTGTCATCCTAAATAAGCAAAGATTCAAGATAATGACTAAAGCTGGTAGAAGACGGAACGTCACTGAACTGTATCATTGAAATAATAGTGGTAATGAATAGAAAATCTAAAAATAATAAGTATTGAATATAGGAAATGAGATTGGCTAAGGGAAGTAAGTAGCCAATGATAAGAGTTAATATGTCATCTTTTATCACAAGGAGTCTCTAAATATTGTTTAAATAAAGACAGAAGCCTATAATTTTAAGTTATCCTGGTAACTAGGAGATGATAAAAGATAGAAGCAGATAAAGAGTTGCCTCTAGGAAGTAGAAAACATAATGGGTATGAGGGGCATTTTACTATTTAGAACAAGCTCTTCCATTTTATCAAATATGTATTTTACACTGATTTTTAACACTAATTTTACAATAAAACAATGTGTTAAGAACCATCCCTCAGGCTCATCCTCTTCTGAACTTCATCCTATCCTTATTCTTACCCCAAATCTTTAGAACAAGCTCTTCCATTTTATCAAATATGTATTTTACACTGATTTTTTTTTTTATTAAAAATTTTTTTTTTCAACGTTTATTTATTTTTGGGACAGAGAGAGACAGAGCATGAATGGGGGAGGGATAGAGAGAGAGGGAGACATAGAATCGGAAACAGGCTCCAGGCTCTGAGCCATCAGCCCAGAGCCTGACGCGGGGCTCGAACTCACAGACCGCGAGATCGTGACCTGGCTGAAGCCGGACGCTTAACCGACTGTGCCACCCAGGCGCCCCTACACTGATTTTTAACACTAATTTTACAATAAAACAATGTGTTAAGAACCATCCCTCAGGCTCATCCTCTTCTGAACCTCATCCTATCCTTATTCTCACCCCAAATTTCGTATCTGTCCAACCTGCACCTTTAGCCTGTCTTAATCCATTTTGAGCCCTGGAGGAGCACATAGCTAAAGTTTCAAAATGGCTGATCAAATTGGTCAAATGAAAATATCATGAGTGACCCACCACTTCATCCTCTGTGCCTCAAGTTTTCCTTCTGTTAAGTGAGGTCATGCAGTGAATAATTTAAAGTCTGTTCCCATTTTAACAGGTCTCAAGAACATTTGTGCACATGTGTTTGTTTATGTATTTGTTTTTGTTAGCACTAGACTATGAAGCTAAATGTCCACAAGCTGGCAGTCTCCTAATCTTGCTGGTAGAAATTACAAAGCATAAAGAACTAAGAGAAATGTTTTGAGGAAAGCTCAATAAGGCCATAAATAACATTCAGAGACAGGCTTACTGCCCCCCACTTTCACCATCATTAAACCTGTCCAATAACACGGAACGACATTGCCACGGATCATAACAGCCTGAATGTTAACATATTTTCAAAATAACGATCACAAAACCATATTTCTCTGGTTTGGACCTCCACTCCTCCTGTGGGAAATTCGGTCTGCTGCTCACTAACCTAACCCCTCCACTTAATTTTGAGATCCCCAACAGGTGCTTCATCAACCATACCTCTCAGCACCTTCATGTCCGTATCAGTCAATGTCCTAGTGGAGAAACAATGAGTAGACTTAAGCATTAATACATTTTTACACAGAAGTTGTGGGAAATTGGTGTATGTGGTTGTGGGGGCTGGCTAGGCAAGCCTGAAATCTTTAGTGAAGCCTGGAAACTCTCAGGTAGAAACTGATGCAGCAGTCCACAGGCCAAACTTTTTTTTAAGGGCAATGTCAGTTCTCCTTTCAAGGCTTGATAATTGATTGGATCGGGCTCACCCAGATTAGCAAGGATAATCTCCTTTATTTAAATCGATTGACTGTAGATGTTAATCACAACTACAAAATTTCTTCCTGGCCTATTCGTTAGTGTTTGATTAACTAGGTGCTATGGCCTTGTCAAGCTGATACTTAAAACCGACCTTCACAATTTCTTTGCCTTTTTCTTTCTCTCTTGCTCTCTGGGGCAAGGCTGACTCCCAAAGATGCAGATGTTGTGATGGTGCTCTTGTGCAGCGTCCCTGGAACACTCTCTCCGAACCACTGAAGCTGTAACCGCCTAGGCTTTGAATATGCTCATGCCCCCTTGTCCTCTCAGTGCTCCTCCCGGATTTCAGTGACACAGTCTCTGATTACAGCATCTCTTCCTGGGTCTCAGGACACTGGAAAATCTGAGTAGGAAGAACCGAGGACATAATCTGGCACAAACACACCATCAGCCACTAGCTCTTTTCTTTGGACTAAACGTGTATACCTTGGCTTTCTCTAACATGCTCTTAGGAGGGATAAATAAAGGTCTAACTAACTCTTGGCGTGACCTTCCAGACACATTGTCTGATTCCCTCCGTCTCTCCAGTCTCGCCCTACAATGTGTTCCTTCTGCCTCCCTACACTCCTGCTTCAACGGTCTCTGCTTCAGTCCTTGAACTTTGCCAAGCTCACTCCTCCTTGGGCCTTTGTATGTGCTCTACCTTCTGCCTGGTATATTTCACCACAGCCTCATTAACCCATCATCTGGATGAGATTTTTCCTTTAGATCTCACTTCAGTTGTCATTTCTTCAAGAATGTCTGTCCCAACAACCTTATCTGATTACTTCCCCATTATGTATACTTATAGTTTTAAGCACTAGAGATAATTACAAACCTAACCACGGTTGAAATTTTACTTTTCTGTATGTCATCTTTATTTATTTTATTTCTCCCCAACTAGAGTGTAAGTGCCACAAAAGCAAGGATCATGTCTGTTTTTGTTCATTATGTCTGCAGTGCGTATTCTTCCCATGCAAGAGAACCTGGCATAAGCTGGCACTCAAAAATTTGGTAAATGAATAAATAATTAGCTTCTGTATTCCTTTCCAGAACTAACAGTGTATTAATTTCCATACAGCCATAGCAAAGGCAATTAGTGCTGCCATAGCAAAGTACCAGAAACTGGGTGACTAAAGCAACAGAAATTTATTCTCTTACAGTTCTGAAGCCTAGTGTCTGAAATGAAGGTATCAGCTGGTCCATGCTCCCTCCAAAGCCACTAGGGAAGGGTCCTTCCTTGCCTCATCTGGCTTCTGACAGTATCAGCTGTTTCTTGGCTTCTGGAAGCCTACCTTCAATCTCTGCCTTCATCATCACAAGGCCATCTTCCCTGTGTGTCAGTGTCTGTGTCCCAAATTCCCTTTTCTTAGGACAATGGTCATATTGAATTATAGTCCCAAGCTACTCCAATATTATCTCATATTGATTACATCTACAAAGACCCTAATTCCGGGTAAGGTCACACTCACAGGCACTGGGAATCAGGACTTTCACATATCTTTTGAGGGGAGTACAGTTCATTCTATAACACACAGAGTCTTTTGAAAAGTTGATACTGAAAATGTTTATTAAATTTATGTACATTTTTCCAAACTTCAAGCAGAAATGTCATCACATAATACAATATGTTTTACTTGAGGCCATATATATCTTATTCCTAGAACACCTCCAAACTATTTTAAGTTTATTTACTATTTGTTTTGAGACAGAGGAAAAGAGAGGGAGAGAGAGTGTGTGAGTGGAGGAGGGGCAGAGTGAGAAGGAGAGAGAGAATCCTAAACAGGCTCCACATTCATCACAGAGCCTGATGCTGGGCTTGAACCCACAAACCATGAGATCCTGACCTGAGCCAAAATCAAGAATAGGATGCTTAACCAACCGAGCCACCCAAGCATCCCCTTCAAACTACTCTTTGCATTTCCATGGAACAATAATTTATACTTGAATGTTCAATGTAGTTCAAGTCCTTTTTCATCCTGTGCAAATAGTAGGTGTAATGAAAAGAACTCTCCAATTTGTGTTCAAAGACCAGAATTTTAATCATAGTTCTGTTATTTTAACCTTGCTAAGACATACTCTCCTGTGGTGTAAAATGCTATTAACAATGCACATATTGCGTTGTTATTCTCACAACTAAAAGGGGTAATAAGTCATCAGACACTTAGAACATGTTGAATGAATATCCATTTCTTCTTACACCTCTGTCAATTTTTCTACTACCTTATCTGAGACCACACACACATACATGTGTGTACTATAGGTACACTACATATACACGTACTTATATAGCATCTGTATATAAATCTGTGTATATAAAAATATATATTTCATCTGTCCATGTTTGCTATGAAGAACATGGGAAAATATCGGAGCTCATAATAGGAGCTAAAGTGTTAAACCAGGAATTAGTTATCTCCTGGGTCTCCGGACATTATGTGTAAAATGAGACTGTCCCACTTCAAAGGGAAGATCTATAGGACCACATAATTAAAAATGAGAGGGGCGCTTGGGTGGCTCAGTCGGTTGGGCATCTGACTTCGGCTCAGGTCATGATCTTGCGGTCCGTGAGTTCGAGCCCCGCGTCGGGCTCTGTGCTGACAGCTCAGAGCCTGGAGCCTGTTTCAGATTCTGTGTCTCCCTCTCTCTCTGACCTTCCCCCATTCATGCTCTGTCTCTTTTTGTCTCAAAAATGAATAAACGTTAAAAAAAATTTTTTTTTAAATGAGAATAACTCAGCACTAAGGTAATTGGCCGTATCAGATATTTAAGTGTGAGACAAAATTGGCTACCACAATATTTTCCTAAGTGTTCAAAAATATTAATAAAAATGTTGAGGGGCATCTGGGTTGTTCAGTCAGTTGAGCATCTGACTCTTACTTTTGGTTCAGGTCGTGGCCGAAGTGTTGTGGAATTGAGCCCCACATCGAGCTCCACACTGGGCATGGAGCCTGCTTGGGATTCTCTCTCTCTCTCTTCCTCTATCCCTCTGCTCCACTCACAATCTCTCTCTCTCTCTCCCTAAAAATTTTTTTTTAAATATTTGAGTAATAGATGTATAAAGGACAAAACCAGAGGCTTTGTGAATTAACTCTTCAATTATCCTAATGCCCTTCTCTCTACCTCTAGACAGAATGTTACATAATAGAGCTAAAAACAAAAGCTAATATGCTCTAAAACTTTGTGGTCTCTAATTGAAAACAAAACATTCATTTACTCTATGGCGATTCCTAAAAACATAAATCAATAGAATTCTGCTAAGCCAGTGAAGGATATGCAAGCAAGGTGCTGTTGATATGTCTTTAATTGACATTGTTCATGATGTTTCTTGATTTTTAGGAAGAGAGAGAGTATATGTAGAAGTTTCAGCTGAGAGTACAATGCTCATCTAGATCAGCATAATATTTTGCCAGTTTTGCCAAGTGAGCTCTCATGAATACAAAGTCAACATGAAAGAGGGTTCCTTTAGGCTAGGATAGCAATGTTAGGGCCAGAGTCTTTTACTTCATTACTTATTCATTAATTCAACAAATACCTATTGAGTGCCTACTGTCTGCTGACTCCATGACAGACACTGAGAAAACAGCCAAGAATAATACTTTAAGGTCACTTTTTTCATGGAGTAAAAAAGGTCACTTTTTTACATTCTAAGTTCTGGGAAAACAGACATTATGGCTCAATCTGAAGGATGAATTGGGGGACAGGGGTGAGAACAGAAGGATTATTTGAAGCTGGTTGTAATAATTGATCCAGAAGACTATAGAAACGGAGAGCAATGGACAGATTCACCTAAATTATTACTCTTCCTAACTTCAAAACTCATCCCCCACAGACACATCTACCAGTACTGTCATGCAGTTGATGGCTCCCTTCAGTGTGATTTCATATCAAACCGTGCCCTGTGCTAGGCTATAAGCATCTTGAGAGCAAGAGATTCATGATAATAATAACAATGACAATAGCAATTATACTGTGATCATTGAGCATTTACTATGAGCTTGGTATTACATTCTTATTCATATAATCTTCAAAAAATACCCCCATGAAACAGATGCTACTTTCTCCACTTTACAGATGAGAAAATACATTTGGAGAAGCAAGTTGTTTATCTCTGTGACTCCAGAGTTTGTTTTGGCTGGGTCTCATCCTAATAAGCCTCCAAAAATGCCTATCAGAGGGTCTATTGAATTGCTATAACCAAAGCATACCATTTGCCTCTTTTTCCTGTTCTGATCATTATCTTCCTTGTCTGCATCTCACAACCTTCCACCATGACATTATTCAGGCCAAAATAACTAACTAACTAAATAAATAAATAAAATAATTTCAAGTTGAGAGGATTTGGAAAATACCAAGATGTATATGTATTTTTTTTTTCTTTTGGCAAATGTCAGCTTATTTTCAAAAACTAATTTGTTCCACTCAAGGTCAGCACTTTATTTGGTCCAACATTTTGTAAACAGACACAATACCTTTCAAGAAATAGAAGGGAAGTTCTTCAAATGAAAACAAAAAGACACTAGACAGCAACACAAAAGCATATGAAAATATAAACCTTACTGATAACAGTAAATATAGAGAAAAATAAAGAATATTGTAATACTGTAATGGTCATATGTTAATCACCTTTATTCTGGTATAGAAGTTAAAATACAAAAATAGAACTATAACTATAAAAATATGTTCAGGGATACACAATATGAAAAGATGTAATTTGCGACATCAATAACATAGAAGAGGGGAGTAAAAGTGTAAAGTATTTGTATGCCATTGAAGTTTAAGATATCAGCTTAAAATAGATTATTATAAGTATGATAACCAGAAAAAAATTACTTATATAAGATACAACAAAAAAAAAAAAAAAAGAAAAGAATCAAAGCATATCACTATATAAAATCAATGAAATAAAAAAGAAATTAGCAAGAGAGGAAGACAGGGCAAAAAAGCTACAAGATAGATAAAAAACAATTAACAAAAGAGCAATAGTAAGTCCTTCCTTATCAGAAATGAAAATGGATTACATTCTCCAGTGAAAAGACATAGAGTGATTGAATGGATAAAAAAAAAAAATTTAAATATCCCATGTTCATGGATTGGAAGACTTAGTATTGTTAAAATGTACATACTACCCAAAGCAATCTATAAGTTAAATGCAATCTTTACCAAAATCTCAATAGTGTTTTGACATAAATATAAAAAATAATCCCTAATTGCATCTAGAATCACAAAGGTCCCCCAATAGCCAAAATGATCTTGAAAAAGGGCAAACATGGAGACCCAAGACTTCCTCATTTGAAAACATATTACAAGACCCCAGTAATCAAAACAGTGTGGTATTGGCATAACCACAGACATATAGATCAATGGAGCAGAATAGAATGCCCAAAAGTAAACCAATACAGTCAAATGGTCAACAAGGGTGCCATAGTACCCAATGAGGAAAGATAGTCTCTTCAACAAATGGTGATGGGGAAACTGTATATCCACATGCAAAAGTATGAAATTGAACCCTATATTTCACCATTCATAAAAATCAACTCAAAATGAGTATCAAGACTTAAAGACCTAAAACCATAATATTCCTAGAAGGAAACCTAGACGACATCTTTCATAACATTGGTCTTGGTAATGATTTCACTGATATAACACCTAAAGCACAGGCAACAAAAACAAAAATAGAAAAGCGGGACTACATCAAACTAAAATGCTTATGTACAGCAAAGGAGACAGTCAACAAAATGAAAAGGAAACCTATTGAATAGGAGAAAATATTTAAAAACCATATATCTGGTAAGAGATTA
Organism: Puma concolor; assembly: GCF_028749965.1. NCBI lineage: Eukaryota > Metazoa > Chordata > Mammalia > Carnivora > Felidae > Puma > Puma concolor. The sequence goes on from NC_141673.1 coordinate 94,504,627, forward strand.
ATGCCCATAATGAACTCTTACAATTCAATACCAAAAAAAAAAAAGAAGAAAAAAAAAGAAAGAAAAAGAAATCCCAAATAACTTGATTAATTATGGACAAAGGACTTGAATAGACATTTCTCCAAAGAAAACATAACAAATGGCCAACAGGTATGTGAAAACCTCACTAAACCATACTCAACATCACAAAACATGAGTGAAATGCAAATAAGAACCACAAATAAGATATTATTTTATACCTGTTAGTATAACCATTATAAAAAATAAACAAACAAAAAAATGTCCCAGAAAATCAGTGTTTGCAAGAATGTGGAGAAGTTGGAAGCTTTGTGCACTTTTGGTGGGAAGGTAAAATGGTGAAGCTCCTATGGAAAAGTGTGGAAGCCCCCCAAAAAATAAACAGACCTATCATATGATCCAAAATATTTGAATTAGCATCTCAAAGAGACATTTGCACACCCCTCCATGTTTATTGAAGCATTATGCACAATAGCTAGAAGGTGGAAACAAGCTAAATGTCTATTGATAGAAGAATGAATAAAGAAAATGTTGAATATACATACAATGAAATATTATTCAGCCATGAGAAATGAGGAAATATTGTCATATGTTACAACATGGATGAAATGTGAGGATATTATGCTAAGTTAAATAAGTTAGTCACAGAAAGACAAAATAGAATGGTGGTTACCAGGGTCGGGTTGGGGGTGGGTATTGGGAAGCTGCTATTTAATAGGTATAGAGTTTTAGTCATACAAGGTGAGCCATTTCTAGGGATCTGCTATACAACATTGTACTTATAGTTAACAATATTGTACACAAAAATGCAAGAGGGTAAATTTTATATGTGTTTTTTACCACAATAAAAAGAATTCCAAGGTAATTTTTTAGGAGGGTTCACACACAGGATGAGAGTGGAAGGAGCTAGACAAGCTGATTCTAAATTATACATGAAAAAATAAATATGCAATAATACCCAGAAAATATATGAAAAAGAATCATAATGAGGCAATGGAAGTTTTCTCAGGTCTTATAACATACTCTGAAGTGGGTAGCTATTTAGAAATAGATCAACATAAAATGACAGAAATAGAGCCACTGTGATAAATACAGAAATTCAGTAAATTAATGGGAACATGGATTGTTAAATAAATAAATCCCATTAGGATATATGGCTGTTTACCTGGGAAAAAATACATTCTACAATAATAACTTTCAGATGAATCCAAGATTTAAAGTAAAACATGAAAGAAAAAACTTGGGAGAAAACATGAAATTTTTTTTTGCAAATTTGGAATGGGAAAACCTAAGTAAAACAAAACTATATAGAGGTCATTAAAATCAGGGGCGCTTTGGTGACTCAGTCAGTTAAGTGACCAAGTCTTGATTTCTGCTCAGGTCATGATCTCAGGTTTCATGAGATCGAGCCTCATGTTAGGCTCTGTGCTGACAGAGTGAAGCCTGCTTGGAATTCTCTCTCTTCCTTTCTCTCTGCCCCTCCCCCTTTTGCATGCATGTGGGCACTCTCTCCCTCTCTCTCTCAAAATATAAATAGATAATAAATAAATAAATAAATAAATAAATAAATAAAGGTCTACCTGATAAAAAATAATATAAAGGAAAATAAAAAACTAAGAAACCAAATAGAAAAAATGTTTTTACTACAGATAAAGACAAATATTTCCATTCAGATAGATTGATAGGAAAATAGAGATCAGTATCTTATAATTCAGTACAAAGATCAATCATTTTATTGGAAAACAGGCAAAGCACTTAAGAAGACAATTTATAAAGATGCAAAAGTGATTTTTTTATTTGTTTAAAAACATTTTTTAATGTTTATTTATTTTTGATAGAGAGAGACAGAGAGACAGAGAGAGCATGAGCAGGGGAGGGGCAGAGAGAGAGGGAGACACAGAATCCAAAGCAGGCTCCAGGCTACAAGCTGTCAGCACAGAGCCCGACATGAGGCTCGAACTCATGAACGGTTAGATCATTATCTGAGCCGAAGTCTGATGCTTAACCAACTGAACCACCCAGACACCCCGAAAGTGATTTTTAAACATGAAAACTTGCTCACTCTCAGGCAAAATAAAAATTTAATAATCTGTGTAGACAAGAGTGTTAGGGAAAGTGTATATAATTGTGCATTTTGTGTTAGCAATTACAAATTATTTGGAGGCTAATTTGGCAATCTCTTTCCTTCAGAATCTATCCATTCTACTACTAAGAATTTACCCTGGAGATAAATCTGTGCAAAAGTGTCATACATGTGCAGACAATTAATGAAAGACGTAAGAGTCTAAACATATCCTAAACGACCATCAGTATGAGACTAAATAAGTGAATTAGAATTCAATCATATAAATGGAACCTATGAGGTGTATAAAAATGAACGAACATGAAGCAATCCCCAAGATAAGATAGGTGGAAAAGCAAGGTATAGAATAGTGAATACAGTATGGTATCATCATGCAAAGAAAACAATGTATACACATAACATTGTCTCTGGAAGTATGTACAACAAACTAATAACAAGGATTGACTAAGAACAGGAGGGAGACAGAAAGCATGGGGTAAATGAAACTTACCTCATTCGCATGTATACTCCTTTAATGTTTATCTTATGCTGGAATAAACATGCACTTGATACACATGAATAACCAAGTGGTCCATTTTAAATTGGCCAATGAGTGGGAACAAATTCAGAACTAGCTCAATGGACTTAAAAGTTTTCCATTGCAAATGGTCTTCAAGTTCATGAAGTGTTCATTCATCACAGCAGGTGGCAGTGTTATACATGAAAAGAGCTGGAAACAGTGCCTTAGGACTTCTGGACAGAAAGAGAACGGTTTCTTCATGTTCGAAATATGCTTAGATTTATTACTTGGTTTTTAGAATTTTGAGCTGCAAGGGACCTTAGCAATTATTTAATCCAATATCTTTGCTTTATTCTCAAACACTGAGACCAAGAAGATGTCTAGCAGATCCTGTGCAGCTCAGCCAGGCAGAACCCGAGCCTCATGATTATTTTATCATAAGGACGTGGTGTGACTGATGCGCACAATCGGTTTATGAATCTGGTTTTAAATTTCAGTTTTTATCAGTCTGGCTCTGCCCTTGAAAAAGAAGAAAGTCAAATACTTCATTTTGAGTTGCAGAAAGCACTGTGCTAGTTTATACACATACGTGATTTTTGTGGCTTGTGTAAATAAGCCTTTCCCTCTAGCCTTTTATAAAATACGTCTTTTTTTAAAAAAAAAAATTCAGTGTCATATTATCTCTGTTCTCATAATATTAGTTGTTGTGTTGCCAGTCTTATGTTATTGGTTTTCCTCTTGTGCAAGATATTAGTCTTATTGATTAGTCTTATCTATGTGTGTTTTCCCTTCACTTCTTTAGTTGTTGAGAAAATACTCTCCCTCCTTTTCTCAGTTTATAGCGATTCTTGTTTTTCTCATGGTGCAAAGAAAAATAGTAGAGGTCAACTGCACAGTCTCAATTGTTTAGTAACAACTGTGTGTATTTGCCCACAGTGGGGCCCTCCAGAAGAGCATTTCCTCCTTACACACTTTTTTCTGCTTTAACGCTCCTGAGCTCTAGAATGGGAGTTGCTGCCTACATCACCAGCACCATCAACCCCAACTTCTACCCATTGATGGGAACAAATACAAAAGGGGTGACGGATAAGTGAAGGTCACGGCCTCCACCTGCTGAGACAAAGCTCTCTCCCTCCCTGGTCCCCTCTACTCCAGTCAGAGGGGACAAATGAGGACAGAAAGTGACATTGACTACAGACAGAGGGCGGCCATGTGAGACAATGGTAAGAGGTCCACCCCAGGAGTAATGGCGCCTATTTGGCCCGATATTTCTTGGAACTGCCTCAGTCTAACACTTACCTTCTGAACTCTGACATTCTGTACAATTTGAGAAGCATTTAACTGGGTTAGGTCTGAAGTCATGAGGCATGTCTATTAGTCTAAAAGAGTCAGAACACATGAATGGTAGCCCCCGTTCTCACATATATTACATATGTTTTTATGGCGAGTAAGCCCAGTGAAATCAGTCACCTGGATGTTATTAGAATTCTCTAATTCCTAACATTTCCTAACGTAGGCTTGGACGGCATCAGTGTTTTCAAGGTGGTACAAATGTGAGAATCACCTGGAGTCCTTCTTGAAAACAAAAGATGTTTAGATCTCACCCTTGGAGACTTTTCTTCAGAAAATCCAAAATGTGGCCCAAATTTTGTGTTTTTAACAAGAAATCCTCAATGGTTTTTATTATCAAGAAAGTGTTAGAACATTTCAAAAAATCCTCCAAATCGCAGAAAGCTATGATAACTTCCTTCTGGGATTGTTCTCTTTTTTCTGTTGTGTTCTGCCTGACATTATCCTTCCTCCACCTTTGGTTTACACATACCTTAGGTTTTGCGCATACACAGGCTTATTTCCCAACTCCAACTAACAAGCTCTGGTGGACGAATGGTTTCTGTTCTTTGATACTGTGCCCAGCTGGATAATTCCCATTTGCCCCTCCACTCTCTACCCTTGTCCACCTGATCCCTGTTGTTGGAATCAACTTTAGACAATGGCTCCTTAGTCAATGGGCTCCTTTGTCCTTTGACTTCCAATTGGGTTTATCTAATGGGAGGCATCCGCAGAAGAGTAGAGAATGAAAGAAGAATAACATTGGGTTATTTATCAGCCTCATCCCCACTCCCTCCTGATTACTCACAGGATCCCTGTGAGGTGGCTGTGTCCTTCTACAGCCCCCTCAGTGGCCTTTCTTAGAGAGAAGACCTACTGGGATTCCTTCAGGCCTAGGGTTTGAAATATTGTAGTTTCAACACTGTAGCCAGCCCCAAGTTACTGTCCTACCTTTTTTAGATATTCCTTAACCCTTCCCAAGCCTTCTTACCTTACTCTCTCCTTTTTTTTTTTTTTTTTAAGGTAGCTCTACACCCAATGTGGGATTTGAACTAATGAACTCAAGCTCAAGAGTCACATGTTCTACCCACTGAGCCAGCCAGGCCTTTTCCAAGCATTTAAAAAAATTTTTTTAATGTTTATTTATTTTTGAGAGAGAGAGACAACAGAGCGTGATCAGGGAAGGGGTAGAGAGAGGGGGAGACACAGAATCCGAAGCAGGCTCCAGGCTCCAAGCTGTCGGCACAGAGCCCAACAATGGACTTGAACTCATGAACTACGAGATCATGAATGAGCTGAAGTCCGACCACTCAGCCACCCAGGCACTCTCCCCACCCCAAGCCTTAAATAGTTCCTTTGTTAAAATTTCCTCAGTTACTCTGAGTATGGCATTTCTGCTGCCAAGACTTTGACAGAGACCATGATTTACCTTTATTCTCTTTCATATGTGTGCTATTTGTATGAGAAAGGTTTTCTTGTTTCTTATTAGGAATAATAGAAATGGTAGACATAGAATTAGAAATGGAAAGGACAGAATTCTAGAATTTGAATGGCTTTCAATTATATCTGATCTAGCTTACCACTAAATGCTATACTTCATAAAATAGACCTGCTTCATCCCTCTCATTACAACTTTTCAAATATTTGCTGGCAATTATGGTTTTCTCATCTAGCCTAAATATTATCAGTTCCTTCAACAATTTTTCATGCAGCATGGTTTCTAGATCTTTCTCTAGCCTGACCATTGAATATGTTCCTCTGGGTGCATTCTTAAAACGTTTAGAGAAACATTTGCAAAGTAATCCAATGGAGAAATCTCACTGGAGAAGAACCCAGACCTCCCTACCTGAAAAGCACAGGAATGAACAAGCACACCCGGAGGCTCTGGCCATCAAGTGGAGTCTCTGACTTGAAAATAGGAGCATGAGTGGAAGCAGGACTTCCTGCTGGAGGGGAAGTGCCTACACATCATCACTGTACTTCCTGCATGTCACAGTTCCAACTCTTAGATCTTATGCTTTACTTTTTCTTCTGTACTTTTTCTTTTCTTTTTTTGTAAACTTTTAATGTTTATTTCTGAGAGACAGAGAGAGACAGAGCATGAGCTGGAGAGTAGCAGGGAGAGAGGGAGACACAGAATCCGAAGCAGGCTCCAGACTCCTAGCTGTCAGCATAGAGCCCAACATGGGGCTCAAACTCATGAACCATGAGATCATGACCTTAGATGGATGTCCAACCAACTGAGACACCCAGGTGCCCCTCTTTTCTACTAAGGAAGAACAGCAATGGACTTCTAGCCAGGCCAAGAATTAAAATGAAACATAGGAGTGCTTTAAATTCCCATGGTCTGGACATCTCCTTACCCCCAACCAATCCAGATTCCTCTCTTGGGCTTCAAATGTTTTGGCCAGAGGTAACTAGGTCATTTGTGCAAAACAGTGCAGAGCCTGCAGCACAAGACATTTTCTTGAGTGCTGAGCTTCTTTGATTTTCACACTCACACTCTGCAGACCTCAAAGTTGTGGAATTATCAATACCGTGAACCTAGATGGCCTAATTCAGGCAAACCAGAAGATCCAAGGCGAAAGATTTTTGTCCAAAATTGCAGAGTAATGTACTGGTCAAGCCAGGATTAGAACCCAGATCTCTTTTGTCTCTGTAACCCTGTCTTTCTTTTCAGTTAATTTTCCCCATTCTTTTACCACAGATTACGAAACTGAAATGAAGAAATCAATACTGCTGGTACCCAAGGCATCCAGGTCACGTAGGGGCAGCAATTGAATTGCACAATTGCCGTGAAAGTATTGGGGAAAGATGGCTATGTGCACATTACATTTGACACAACCTCAGAGGTGAAGCAAACCATCATTTTATTCAGAGGGTTCAACTACCTGTCCCATCTGAGTCTAAATTCCGTAGCATATAAATATTTTCAATCAACTGAGCCAGGACACTAAAAGGAAGGTTCACGCTAACAGATTCCTGAGTTTCCGTCTCCAAATTTAGACACAGAAAATGTACGATTTACAAGTTACAAAGTGGAATCAGAACTTGACTTTATTCCTATGCTCTTTTGCATGCATTGTGTTTATTTCCTGTACGACTGTGCCCTGTTTGCTGAACTGACTTTCAGAAGAGGGCATCAGATATTTGCATATAGCATTTAATACGACTTCATCATAAGATTCAAGGTAACTATCTCCTTTATTAAATGAGACGGGGAAGGGGGGTGACAAAAATGTTATCTTAAAAACTACTATTAATTGTAGGGACTGCCTGGTAAAAACTACATTTGAAGGACTTAACAGATAAACAAAATTTCAAGAACTATCACTGAATTCTAACCAGCTGATAGGAAATTTGAAGTGTCCTAACAAAAGTCTATTTGCATCCACTGTTCTGAGCTGAACTATATAGGGCAAGAGAGAATCTCACACCAAGAGAACTCTTCATAGCAATTTAGGGGGAAATGACTGTGTAAGCTGAAGAAACCACTTCCGAACAGCTGAATTTCAAGACTCTGGCAGATCAATAGGGCAAAAGTAAGCAAAATTACAGCAGATGCTGTTGAAAGTGGCAGAACCTCAGGTGCATCAGATGATCCCAAACTGAGCAAGCTCATGCAATTCCAGGTGGCTGAACGCCTCCCAGGGGCAAATCACCGTGATATCTGCAGAAGAGGGAAGAAGAACTTGTAAGTCTGCCTCACCACCACCACCCCAACTTTGGGTGCCTCTTCTGCTCAGAAAGACATCCTTTGGGCAGAGACACCTCACTCCTCTCTCCTACTTGTTGTCTCAGCAACCAGGAAGTTATCTAGAATGGCCCTGCAGCCCAGAAAGGATCAGACCAATTGGGTTCTGATGCCCCCTGAACAGACTCCATTTAGTAGGCATCTTCACTGGTTTCATTCTGTACCTCTTTGAAGAGATAGCCCAAGGCTTTTGACTGGAGCTAGCCTGAGGGGGTGCATATCACTGATCAAACGGGGTCTCCCCAAAGCACAACCACTATGGAAGGAACGCAAGTGAAATTCTAGTCAGGCCAAGGGTTAAAATGGGAAATAGAAGCACTTTAAATCCCCACAATCTGGAAATCCACTGCCTTCTTACCCCCTACCAATTCAGATGCATTCCTTGGGCTTCTCTGATGCACTCTTTTGTTCCTTTACATTTTGAAATGCCTACAATGCCCAATCACGTACTGAGAAATAATCTCAAGACATCTACTAATCCAATTTTTCGCTTCAGGCAATAAAATATTATTATCCCTGGATTACAGAGAAGCTGACTGGAACCTAAAGAGATTAAAAACCTATATATAAAAAAAAAAAATCGGAGTTACAAGGATGGGACTAGAACCAAGCCAAAGATCTCAAATCTCCCTTCAGTGTAAAGCTCTTTCTAGTATTCCAAATATGTTGGCAGAGTTAAACATAAGCCCAAAGCCAACCTACTCGTCTTCTATACACCTGGCCAAAATACAGAAGCAGTTGATTTAGGAGAACAGCGAAATGAGCTCTGTAAAGGGGCTAGAAAATGAATTTGAGATCCCAGGGGTGGCACTTGACTGCAAAAAGCAAGCACACTGAGAATTGCCTGGTAAGGACACTGATTGCCAATTATATCATTTGTCAAAAGAATATTGGGTGAGTTTAAGGCATGTTCACACAAAAACATGCACAATTGTGTTCATAGCAGTATTATTCATAATTGTGAAACTTGGAGGCAACAAAATGTCTTTCAATAAAATAAGCAAACTCTGATACAGCCATTCAATGAAATATTATTCAGTGGTAAAAAGAAATGAGCTGTCAAGCCACATAGGACATGGAGGAACCTTAAATGAATAAACATTGCTAAGTGAAAGAAATCAGTCTGGAAAATCTGTATATTGTGTGATTCCAACCATATGACAATCTGGAAAAGGCAAAACCCTTGAGAGTAAAAAGATTTGTGGTTGTTAAGAGTTTGTGGAGGTGGGAGGAGGGATGAACAGATGGAACACAGGGGATTTTTAGAGCATATATTCTGTATATACCTGTAATGATGGATACACAACGTTGCGCATTTGTCAAAACCCATAGAACTGGACAACACAAAGAATGAATCCTAATATAAACTATGGGTGTTAGTTGATAAAAATGTTACCAATACTGGTTCACCAATCGTAACAAATGTGCCACACTCATGCAGGATGCTAATAGTAGGGGAAACTATGTGCAGGAGGAGGAAGGTGGCAGAGGGGGCATGTAGGAGCTCCATACTTTCTGCTTAAATTTTCTGTCAGCCTAAAACTGCTCTAAAAAATAAAGTTTAATATTATTAAAAGGAATATCTGGTAATTTGTGTTCATTAGCCAACAAATCAAGTTATTCTAGTCAACCGAAATTTTGTATTGGATACATTCAGGGTGCAGGCCCTGCTCTGGGTGCTGGAGGATGTGTAAAAAGAGGAAGTTGGTTACAGAGTGGTTTGCCAGGCCCCACCCTTTTTTCCAATATCTCACTCGGGGGCCTCAGATTGTCCCTTAATTTCTCTCTGCCTCAGGTTTCTCTTCTGAAGAAATAATGAAGTTGGGATGGACTAACCCTGAGAATCTTTCTACATTGAAAGTCTACGACTCAACCATTATATGTCCTCAAGAGTTGCTTAACAGAAGAGGGTTTAGTAATTCTGGGCCTTAGCTTGATTCCTGTAGGTGTGTTTCCTCTGGGCACACGTGCACTTACTTAGGAGGTAAAATTAAACCCCACATTTCTACACCTTCAAGGATCTGCTGCCTCAGGTATTTCTTTTAACTTTTCACAGCCCTTTGAGGGCTAAAGTGTGTATAGTAGTGAAATTCCGAGTGAAAGTCCACATCTTTTGGTGGCTCACCTGTTCCTAGCCCCTCCATGCCTGGAATGTCATCTCCAAACCTGGGGGAAAAAAGAAAAATTAAAAATTAGCTGAAAGAGTGAAAAGATCTTGGAATTACTCATATAGAGAGTTTCCTGATGAAAGGGGAAGAAGAGGTTTAGGTTTTTGTCTTTGTGAAACACCTTTAATTTGCATTGACCCAGGGCAAAGGCGAGGTCACTCAGGCTGTTTTCAGACAGCGTGTCCCCTTGGAGAGAGATTTTTTTTCCCTTGTAAGAATATAGCCTATGACAACTGAGAACCAAATAGCACCATCATGGGGGCAATTTAGTCAAGTTCCACTTTTAAAAATAGAAATTGGAATGAAAACACAGTATGAAAGGCATTAAAGTGATCAATTTATCCATTTGATCAGTTATCCAAAAGCATTTATCAAAGCATTTACTATATGTCAGGCATCGTATTGAGCATAGGGAATTAGGGAAAAAATAATAAATTTTCTTTGAGGGACTTCAATCCCTGAGAACAGATGTAAGTAAACAAATGTAGTGTAAAATAATACAAGTTGTGATAGCTGAATGTATGAAATGCAAACATAGAAGTAATGATCACACTTGTCTAATAAGAGAGTCAGTAATGGCGTCCAAAAGGAAATTAACAAATGAGCATATGTTAAAGAATAAATAGAATTTGGCCAGAAAAAAGCAAAGAACTGAAGGCATAACATTTGTTGCCATACAAGTAAACTGAATAAACTCTGTGTTCTGGCAATGGCCAGTGTTTTAGTATTCCAGATTAAATCACAGGGTGTGCTGGTGAGGAGGAGTGGTCAAGAAGAGTCTGGAAGGTCAAGTCGAAGTTTGCTGTGAGAGGCCCCATTTACCATGCTAAATGTCACCACAGACCTGGTTGGTGAGGGAGAAAGGATTCCAGGGCTAAGGACACGATTCAGCGAAGATTGTGGTAGAGAGGAAAATAGAGCAGAGGGTGGAAGTCTTTGTAAGTCTGTTTCCGTTTATGAGCACTAATTTCTCAAAACCAAAGCAGGGTTGTGGGGAAAAAATAGAGTCTTCTTTTTAATTTGGTCTTACCCTTTCACCCCTTTCTTAGGAGGTTTGCTCTTGAATTGGCGAGTCTGCCTCTGCTTGAACTTGGGGGGCCCTTTGCGTGGGGTAGTGGGACCCTGGTTTGAAGCTGGAGGAGCCAAAGCAGTGTTGTCACTCATTCTGATGTCCTTGGGTGTCTGGTGGTTCTCTTTCGGGCTCCTTAGGCAGTGAGAGAAAAAAAAGAAAGCCCTTCAGGGTACAGGAACCATTGCTTCTTAAACCCTCATTGGACACTCCAGAAAAACTTAGGATTTTGTGTTGACAGAAAAGGGAAGAATTTATCATCTTTTAAAGAGATTGTCAAGAAAATATCAATGGAGGCACTTAACATAGACTGACAATGAATAGAGTAAAAGTCTATTTTAATCTAAAATAATCCCCCAAAATCTAAATAGACATGTTGTTTCAATAAATTGTCCCTAGCTTTCAATGTGTCACTAGTTTTCTGGTTTATTATGATATATACTTCTCCGTGATTACCAGTTCCACCATCTGTAAAGCCAAGGAAATGGACTAAATGCTAACTATAGTCTTTACAGCATTGGTATGTTCTTTAAACTTTATATATTTTTCCACCCAACTGCAAAATAACCCGACTCTGAATGTTTATTGACTCACATTTTATGGGCTTCTTTCTTTATAATCCTTATTTTGTCTAATCCTCGTGTGATCAAGATACTTCTCTAGTTCTCTACTTCTCTACTTCTCTACTTCTCTAGTTCTGGGGGATAGCACTTGGGGAAGCTCTGCACCAGGGATACTAACACCCACATAATATTCGATCCATTCCAGTACACACACGCGTGCGTGCGTGCACACACACACACACACACATCAATGGAGGGTGATTAAGTAGTAAATTTGTGCTTTCGCTCCATATCCAGACGTGAGGTTCTTAAGTCACCCATTCCTCTGAAATGTCCAATATTTTCTTCTATCCAAATCATGGAACTTATCCAATGTGACTTTCACAGACTTTGATTTTAGCTACAGAAATGTACATTGTCATTCTTCAAGTAAAAATAGAGGTGTGTTAAAAAGATAAAATTAAAAAATACATATGCTATGCCAAAGGATGACTTTTTTTTCTTTCTTCTTTTCTATCACAAAAGTTGATAACACCTATCCTCAGAAGGAAGATTCTAGAAAGTGTGAAACAACTTCTCGGTAGCCTTAATCACTTACTCTGAGCAAAACCATCTCATACTCTGCTACCTGGAGGGTTTATATAATCTGTAAATTATAGACTTATGCTAATATTATTAGCTTCAACTCTCCCTGACACTCTTTGGCCTGTGCTAACCATCTTTCTCTTTTTCTGCCACACTGAACATCCCTCAAATCTTATATTGTATGACTTTGAGTTCATCAACTTTTTCTGATTACTTTCAAATAGGGTTAAATTACTATCTTTGCCAAAAGATATTTTTTCCTTATCTTCTTTTCCCCACTTACTATTTTCATTTTCTCCTGCTGATTCTCAAGTTCTTCAATAGAAACACGTTGACTAATCTGTGAGTGGGTACCAGGGGTGGTGCACCTGGCTAGGGCTCTGGATCACTTGCTTATGCCATGGATTTTATCTAAGTTCCCCACTGGAATGTGTTCCATAAGCCTGTTTTTTTTTTTTTTTTTTTTTCAGTTTTCATTCATTTCTGTGACCTTAGAACCTACAACAGTGCCTGGAGCATAGCAGGTGTGCCATATATATTTGTCGAGTGGGTGAATAAATAAGTGAAAAAATTGAACTAATACTTGGGATATTGGGTTGCAAGATCCTGACCCTGTGACTTCGCCATCAAACCATAGAGAAGGCATCATTTGGCCTTCATCTCACAAAGCTCTCAGTGGCTTTTGGAAATAGGCTGCCAGCTCCTCTGCTCACTGAATCCAGTCCTTGTGCTATGGTCCCTCTTCTGCCCTAGTAAACAGCCGAAGTTTGTGCCTCATCCGAATGTGGTTGGGACCATGTAACTTGCTAGTAGGCAGCCAAGAGACACATTATTGTCAGAGTTTACCACCGCTAACTGACACATCACAATTCTGACAAAGTCATAGAGGAAAACTAGACAATTTCTCCCAGATCAAGTTTTTGTGACTTCTCAATTCTTTCAAAATGTTAACATACCACAAACTTTCCTTTCTCTCATCTGGAGAGTTTACTAGGACTAGGATTACCAGATTTAGCAAATAAAAATACAGGGCACCCAGTTAAATTTGAATTTCAGATAAATAACAAATATTTTTAGTATAAGTATATCCCAAATATTGTATGGTACATACTTATACTAAGAGAATTATTCATTGTTTATCTGAAATTCTAATTTTACTGGAAATATTTTATTTTATCTAGCAAGTCTAATTAGGATCCCACCATGTGAGATCTAGAGTCTACAATATGAGGGCCTAAGGTAAACTAATCAGTCAAATTACACTTTGAGGGCAGTGCAATATAAAAGGTATGTGCTTGGGGTCCCTGGGTGGCACAGTCGATTAAGAGTCCTACTCTTGATCTTGGCTCAGGTCATGATCTCATAGTTCATGGGTTCAAGCCCCACATCAGGCTCTGCCCTGATGGCGTGGAGTCTGCTTGGTATTCTGTCGCTCCTCTCTGCCCCTCCCCTGCTTGTGTGCTCTCTCTCTCTCAAAACGAAATAAATTAATTTAAAAAACAGAGAATGTGTTTTAGAATCAAATAGACATAGTTTCAAATCCGTGCTCCACAAAACTGTCTATGTGACCTTGGATAAGTTGCGTAACTTCTCTGCTCCTCATTCCATCTATAGAGTCAATCAAATATAACTTCTTTTTTAGAGTTACAGGGAAAATTAAAGGGCATAAAGTAAATAAGAAATAAGAAAAAGAGTAACTATGCAATAGACCTTCTATAAGTAGTGGAAACCAGGCAAGTAAATCTATAATTATGACACAGGTTCACCTGCACTCCTACACTCATTCTCCTGGGCCAACTGCTGAAGATCCCCTGTCATGTACCAGAGAGGTGACCGTCATTCAGCACTTGCTGGGTAATCATCTGCATCCCTCAAAAACCCTGACTATTAATTTATGCCTCGTCTTGAAATTCTGTCTTAAACCTTCCTTGGATTCCTTTGACATCCCTAAAAGCAGTCTCAAAGAACGTAAAAATTACACTTGATTTCCATCTTTCCCTGATTATACTTCCCCTTTTTTCTTATAAGTTTCTTTTGCATGTTTTCACATATAATTTTGAAGTTGCACCTCTGGGCTTGCACAGACTTCCTGTCTATGCTAGGTGTGATGCATTATGTAAAAGAATTCTCTTCAGAAAGAGTTACATAACAGTTGCCTGGTTAATCCCTGGATCATGAAGATAACCCTCAGGGTTTGCACTGTGGAAAATAAGTTTATGTTTCGTGTGCATTTCATGTACAATATTTCATTTTTGAGTACATAGGAGTACATAGGTTGAGTACTAACCCCTAGAGTGTTTCTGTCATAGATATGCCCTGTTGTTCTCCCTGTTCAACCTTTGGGAGGAGCAGACAAATATGACCCTTTCCTGGGTGGAAGTTAGTGTTGTCTGCCATAGATATCACCATAGCTAAACTTATCCTGACCATGCTTTCCTAGGAATTAAAAGGGTATCTCCCGGGCTAAATAATCCTGAATCTAGAGTCAGACTCGATTTTACCTAAAAAGGACGTTTCACATCTTTGCCTCCCCAAAGTGTCAAGCAATCCATTCCTTTGTGAGGCAGAATGGCTTTCTATTTTTAAGGCGATGCTAGCTCTTCTCCTTTTGAAGGTTATGAAGCGTTGTTCTTCAGGAAGAAGTGGATGCCGCAGAGTACTACATCAAGGTGCAGTTTGGTAGGAAACCAGGGTTGGTGTCGCCTTAGAGCCAAGGCAATGGAGCTCAGCTGTAGGAAGCTACAGAGGATGATCGTTTATAAATTCCAGCTAAGGAAGAGCAGTTTCAGAAGGTTCTTGAGTCAGGATCTCTGATGCTGCTGCTATCACCCCAGACTTCCGGTCTCTCCTCAGCAAAGATATAGGCTGAGGGGCTATAAGAGAAGGGTTGGGGAGGAGATAGATACAGGTGTGTTCTCTCTGCACTGATGGGGTTGAACCCATAAGGATTCTGCTGAAGCAGAGAGAATCAAAGAATTTGGAGAGCCAAGGAAGACCCAAACCAAAGTCACGAAAAGATAAAAACAAAAATCCAACAAGTGCCTTCCTTCAGACTGGAACAAACAAACACTTTGACCTCAGAAAGAGAAGGCTAAGCCACCCACACTGCACCAAGGTCATGCCTGTGCTGGCTCTTGGCTTTCTTTCTCCTTATCCTCACACTCTCATGTTCCCCGTCTTGTGCCTTGGTCTTTTTAAGCACATCCTAGGAATAAATAACTGTTTTCTCTGTGGTCATTTAGTGCCCTAAATCCCTCCTTTCCCAGAAAACTGTTTGCCATGGAACCACAGAAAAAAGGAGGGTCAGTTTGGAGTTCTTTCCAAATGAATTTAGTAATCAAGTTTTGCAATGACCTTGTAACGATCAAGTTTTACTTATAAGCTTGCTACATGACATTATAAGGCTATTTGGGTGTGTTTCTTTCATGTTTTCTCTTAGTTTCATTCTCGGCCCCAGTCCAGGCCCACAGGTTCAGTGTGTCCTCTTCTTCCATTTCTTTATTTTAGAGCCAGATCAACCCCCACCCCCACCCCCACCCCCCACCAAAAGCCCTTCAGTTATAATCTGCCTAAACACCACAAGTTGAGAAATACTCACAGAGTTGAATGTTGCTCTCATAAACTGTCCAGTTGCCTTCTTCACAGGAGATGAATAAAGGATCTTTGCACACCGATTTATCTCCCTATAATACCCACATGCTTCTTAATCCCACTGTTAGGAGCTTAGAGAAACAACCCAGGTGCAAAGAAGTTGGAAGAACAAGGGGTGAGACTGGGACAGGCTTAGGAGTTTCCTGACAATTGAATACTCTCAGAAAACTTACTTGGGCTCTCTCCTGTCAGTAAATAGGTATTGAATCCACAAACACACACACAAAGTGTTGATATCCAGGAGTATATTTCCAGTTTGTGCCTCCTCCATTCCCACCGTTAGTCCTTGTTATCCTCCCATTCCTGCCCTTTCCCTGACACACACATCCCCAATCATAAATCAATCCCCACCATATGCACATCATGTCATAATTCTCCTGGGACTCTAGATACTGGAAAAAAGAGTGTCAACCATTGTGTCCCCCTACACCCCATGGGGACACTGGGATGCTGATTGTGTGAGCTATGACACTGAAAAGTATTCAGCATCTCTCCCTAACAGGTACTGTATATATTTCCTCAGTAAGACAGAACCACAAATCAAAAAAGACACAGAATAACTGCTAACTGATGGCATTTATTTGAAATGATTGCTGGATCTTCGTACCCAAAAGCTTCAGGAGCAAGACCCAGGCTGCAATTCAATTCATTGGTACACTTGGTTTCAGTCTTTCAATTACATTGAACCACTAGTGTTAGTTTGGACATCAGTTTGTATAGATCTTAGCCTAATGTTAATATCATCAGGCTCTTTTGACATACTTATCATAGAGAAATAAAGTGATTGATTCAAAACTGCCGATGAAGTTAGTAGTGAATCCAGGAGAAAAAATCTGAGCACACCTTACATATTTCAGCCATCTGTCTACTGTAGTAGAGCGAAGCAGACATAGACCAAGATGTATCTGTTGCTGGTCTCTCTAAAACCTTGCCAGCGGATTGTGACGTGCCTTCCCTAAATCATTACTTGTTAGAGATTGCACTCCGTAAGATGATAGAGAAAGAAGGTCAATTCATCCTTCTCGGGCAGGGAAAGATTCTCAACCAGGGGCCCCGAGCAGATTAAAGGGGCAGCTAAACAGCTCACAGGGTATTTTGATGAGCTTTCCTCTGGTCTTTACCAAACTTAGAGGAGTTCTGAAGCAGCAGACACCTCACAGAGCTGGCAGAGTGTTTGGTGTCTGGATGAGTCTTTCCACTCCCATCTCTGTGTCTCCATTACCATTGAGATCTTCCTCTACTCTTATACACCGGGCACATGGATATTGAGATTCTTATCTGTCAAACCCTCACCCATTCTCTGTTTCTTTGTTGAAGGACTGCAATTCATACAGGCGGTGAATAGAACAATAAGCGGAATGTTCTCAAGTGTTGCTACTCAAAGTGTAATGGCATGCACACCACCTGGGCATTTGTTAGAAATGCAGGACCTCAGGCCCCGCTCCAGACTGCCTGAACCAGAAGCCGCATTGTTACAAGGTATCAAGATGATTTGTTTGCATATTAATGTCCGAAAAGTACTATTATAGACCCATGTGCAGACCCGGTTTTACCACATCTCTGCTATGTGACAAGATCACCACCTCTTCAGGTCTCAGTTTCCTCATATGTCATATTCCATAATGTGCCAAGGTTCTCAGTTTCTGCCATCCCAACAACATCTGAGAGAGATAAACCATACTGATCAGTAGCAGGATTTGTAACTAGTGATTTCCCAATGTTAGAAGGAGGACGAGGGCTGTTGTGCCACGACTCTTCTCCCTCCCAGGGAGACCCAGGAGAATGGAGAGTGAAGAGTGGGATGTGTGGGGCAAGGCAAAGTCTATAGTTGGAAAAAATTCTCCTAAAATGATTCTAATATAGCTCTCGATGGTTTATGATTAGAAAAATCTTAAATTGCTTTAAAGATTTAAAAGCTTCTATCGTATCCAGTTCTGGACAAGAATGGGGTAGATATACTTCTTTCCATTTCTCCTGCTAAGTACAGCTAAAACTCCTGGATATTACATATGGAACAAATATAAGAATATTTTAAACGTTCAAAAGAAGATAGATCAAATAGGCAACTTGGGACTCAAGGAACAATGTGGCAGCAAATTCTTTGAGTTCTCTTTTTGCCTTGTATATCCTGACCTAGATGCAAGGGAAGCATCTAGGGAAACACAAACAGGAGCAGACAAAAAAAATTATATATATATATATATATATATATATATATATATATCTCCTCTCAAAAAGCCTACTCTCTCTAGACAAATAACCAGGAAAGAGAATCTAGTAAGGCAGAAAATAAGTAGAACAAAATCTCGATGCCGTGGAAACAAATCCAACATCAACAAATCCAATATCATGGGAAGAAAAAAAGGCCAACACCAACCCCCTCAGCACAAGCAGAGTAAAGAGACTTCCATCCTGGCCCAGCTATAATTAGGTAATCCTACCCCATCCCTACCTGGGTAGTATCAGAGAAGGCCATATGGGGATATTAAACTTTCATCTCCCACCAGTGATAACGAGGCACCCTCTTCCTTTCTACCAGAATGGTATCAGAGGAGGCCAAATGAGGAATCTTAATTTTCATCACTATTCAGCAATAGCAAGGTATCTAAAGAAGAACAAAATGAAAATTTACAACTGAAAAATAAAACAACCAGCATAAAAAACTCAATGGATGGGTTGACAACAGAAAAGAAGAAGAAGAAGAAGAAGAAGAAGAAGAAGAAGAAAGAGAGGAGGAAGGGGGAGGTGGAGGTGGAGGAGGAGGACAGCCTGGGACCTGGGAAACTAAAAGATCTAATATTCTTGTCATCAGAGTTCTGGGAGAGGAGAAAAGGATAAGGCTAAAAAAGTACTTGAAGAAATAATGACTAAAAATTTCCTAAATCTGGTGAAAGACATAAGTCTATGGAATCAAGAAGCTAGCAAACCCCAATGAGATAACCCCAAAGAAATGTATGCCAAAGCACATCATAATCAAACTTCAAGAAACTAAAGACAAAACAAATTTTGAAAGCAATTAAAAAAATATATATTTATATATATTTGCTTTTGAAAGCAACTTAAATATATATATGTATATATATGTATATATGTACATATGTATATATATATGTATACATGTATGTATATGTGTATACATATGTATATATGTATACGTGTGTGTGTGTGTATATATATAAATATATATATGTATATATATGCCACCTTACCTAGACGTGAAAAAAAATAGAATGACAGAGGATTTCTCATCAGAAACCATGGGTCAAAATGAAAGAAGCAGAACACTTTCTTAGATCTGACCCCAAAAAAACACAAAAAAACAAAAACAAAAAAACCTGTCACCTCTGTCCAGAAATTTATCCTTCAGGAATGAAAGGAAATAAAGACATCATAATAAAGAAAGGCTAAAGCAATCTATCCCCAGAAGACTTATACTAAAATAAATGGTAAAGGAAGTTCTCAAAACAGAATGGACATGATATGAAAGAAGAAAGAGAAAGAAGAAAGAAAGAAAGAAAGAAAGAAAGAAAGAAAGAAAGAAAGAATTTTGAACATCTAGAAAAAAAAGAACAACAACAAAAAGAGATAGTATGGGATACAAGGGAAGTGTGGAAGATAGGACCCTCAACCACATTCAGCAAGGTCTTGTGGAGAATGAAACAGTGTTCCAGACTCTGTGAAGTTCTAAAGATCTGATCATTTTGTACCTTTAGGAAATGTATCCATTGTTCCCTGTTCCAAGGGGCTGTTCTTTCTAACTATTCCTCCTGTTGCCACTGAGTCTTAGAGGATTTGAGTAGCCTGGCCTATCCGCAGTAAATACACACTGCCTCTGTCAGACAGAACAATTCTACCAGATCACTTCATTGGTCATTGGCTAGGTTAGTGATGACTGACTTTTGATTGGTTGCCTATCTCAAGATCTTGTCATTCAGGTAATGGAGTCACATGGCACTAAACAAGCTGACCGATGACCAAGAAATTTCTCTAGACGAACTTTGGTTGTGCTGGACACTAAGATTTCAAAGACATAAGAATAAAACCAACAAGAACCATGCTGGAAAAGAAAAGGAATTATTACTGATAGATGTAATAACATAGATAAATATTAAGCACATTTCACTAAGTGAAAGAACCCAGAACTGGAAGGCTCTATACTGTCTGATTTAATTAATGACATTCAGAAAAGACAAAACAATAATGTTGAAGCACAGATCCGTGGCTGCCAAGGGTTGAGAGAAGCTGACTGCAATGTAAAGGGACGATGCAAGGGATTTTAAAGGGTGATGAAGTTATTTGGCATCTTGATTATAGTGGTGGATCTATAAGTCTATGCATTTGTCTAAACCCATAGAAGTCCACACCACAGAAAATGAATTTTGCTATATGCAAATTTAAAACTTAAATATCATAGAGCTTGAGGAAGATGGCGGCGTAGGAGGACGCTGGGCTCACCGCGCGTCCTGCTGATCACTTAGATTCCACCTACACCTGCCTAAATAACCCAGAAAACCACCAGAGGATTAGCAGAACGGAGTCACCGGAGCCAAGCGCAGACGAGAGGCCCACGGAAGAGGGTAGGAAGGGCGGCGAGGCGGTGCGCGCTCCACGGACTGGCGGGAGGGAGCCGGGGCGGAGGGGCGGCTCGCCGGCCAAGCAGAGCCCCCGAGTCTGGCTTGCAAAAAGCGGAGGGGCCTGACGGACTGTGTTCCCACAGCAAGCGCGACTTAGCGTCTGGGAGGTCATAAGTTAACAGCTCTGCTCAGAAAGCGGGAAGGCTGGAGGACAAAGGGAAGGAGAGCTGCTGAGCCCCCGGACGACAGAGCTCAGTTTGGTGGGGAACAAAGGCGCTCGCCAGCGCCATCTTCCCCGCCCATCCCCCAGCCAAAATCCCAAAGAGAACTAGTTCCTGCCAGGGAACTTGCTCGCTCCGCGCGCAAACACCCAACTCTGCGCTTCTGCGGAGCCAAACCTCCGGCAGCGGATCTGACTCCCTCCTGCTGCCACAGGGCCCCTCCTGAAGTGGATCACCTAAGGAGAAGCAAGCTAAGCCTGCCCCTCCTGCCCCGGTGCACCTTGCCTACCCACCCCAGCTAAGACGCCAGATCCCCAGCATCACAAGCCTGGCAGTGTGCAAGTAGCCCAGACAGACCACCCCACCCCACAGTGAATCCCGCCCCTAGGAGAGGGGAAGAGAAGGCACGCACCAGTCTGACTGTGGCCGCAGCGGTGGGCTGGGAGCAGACATCAGGTCTGACTGCGGCTCCGCCCACCAACTCCAGTTATACACCACAGCACAGGGGAAGTGCCCTGCAGGTCCTCACCACGCCAGGGACTATCCAAAATGACCAAGCGGAAGAATTCCCCTCAGAAGAATCTCCAGGAAATAACAACAGCTAATGAGCTGATCAAAAAGGATTTAAATAATATAACAGAAAGTGAATTTAGAATAATAGTCATAAAATTAATCGCTGGGCTTGAAAACAGTATAGCTGACAGCAGAGAATCTCTTGCTACAGAGATCAAGGGACTAAGGAACAGTCACGAGGAGCTGAAAAACGCTTTAAACGAAATGCATAACAAAATGGAAACCACCACGGCTCGGATTGAAGAGGCAGAGGAGAGAATAGGTGAACTAGAAGATAAAGTTATGGAAAAAGAGGAAGCTGAGAAAAAGAGGGATAAAAAAATCCAGGAATATGAGGGGAAAATTAGAGAACTAAGTGATACACTAAAAAGAAATAATATACGCATCATTGGTATCCCAGAGGAGGAAGAGAGAGGGAAAGGTGCTGAAGGGGTACTTGAAGAAATAATAGCTGAGAACTTCCCTGAAGTGGGGAAGGAAAAAGGCATTGAAATCCAAGAGGCACAGAGAACTCCCTTCAGACGTAACTTGAATCGATCTTCTGCACGACATATCATAGTGAAACTGGCAAAATACAAGGATAAAGAGAAAATTCTGAAAGCAGCAAGGGGTAAACGTGCCCTCACATATAAAGGGAGACCTATAAGACTCGTGACTGATCTCTCTTTTGAAACTTGGCAGGCCAGAAAGAATTGGCACGAGATTTTCAGGGTGCTAGACAGAAAAAATATGCAGCCGAGAATCCTTTATCCAGCAAGTCTGTCATTTAGAATAGAAGGAGAGATAAAGGTCTTCCCAAACAAACAAAAACTGAAGGAATTTGTCACCACTAAACCAGCCCTCCAAGAGATCCTAAGGGGGACCCTGTGAGACAAAGTACCAGAGACATCACTACAAGCATAAAACATACAGACATCACAATGACTCTAAACCCATATCTTTCTATAATAACACTGAATGTAAATGGATTAAATGCGCCAACCAAAAGACATAGGGTATCAGAATGGATAAAAAAACAAGACCCATCTATTTGCTGTCTACAAGAGACTCATTTTAGACCTGAGGACACCTTTAGATTGAGAGTGAGGGGATGGAGAACTATTTATCATGCTACTGGAAGCCAAAAGAAAGCTGGAGTAGCCATCCTTATATCAGACAAACTAGACTTTAAATTAAAGGCTGTAACAAGAGATGAAGAAGGACATTATATAATAGTGACAGGGTCTATCCATCAGGAAGAGCTAACAATTATAAATGTCTATGCGCCGAATACCGGAGCGCCCAAATATATAAAACAATTACTCATAAACACAAGCAACCTTATTGATAAGAATGTGGTAATTGCAGGGGACTTTAACACCCCACTTACAGAAATGGATAGATCATCTAGACACACGATCAATACAGAAACAAGGGCCCTGAATGAGACATTGGATCAGATGGACTTGACAGATATATTTAGAACTCTGCATCCCAAAGCAACAGAATATACTTTCTTCTCGAGTGCACATGGAACATTCTCCAAGATAGATCATATACTGGGTCACAAAACAGCCCTTCATAAGTTTACAAGAATTGAAATCATACCATGCATACTTTCAGACCACAACGCTATGAAGCTTGAAATCAACCACAGAAAAAAGTCTGGAAAACCTCCAAAAGCATGGAGGTTAAAGAACACCCTACTAACGAATGAGTGGGTCAACCAGGCAATTAGAGAAGAAATTAAAAAATATATGGAAACAAACGAAAATGAAAATACAACAATCCAAACGTTTTGGGACGCAGCGAAGGCAGTCCTGAGAGGAAAATACATTGCAATCCAGGCCTATCTCAAGAAACAAGAAAAATCCCAAATACAAAATCTAACAGCACACCTAAAGGAACTAGAAGCAGAACAGCAAAGGCAGCCTAAACCCAGCAAAAGAAGAGAAATAATAAAGATCAGAGCAGAAATAAACAATATAGAATCTAAAAAAACTGTAGAGCAGATCAACGAAACGAAGAGTTGGTTTTTTGAAAAAATAAACAAAATTGACAAACCTCTAGCCAGGCTTCTCAAAAAGAAAAGGGAGATGACCCAAATAGATAAAATCATGAATGAAAATGGAATTATTACAACCAATCCCTCAGAGATACAAACAATTATCAGGGAATACTATGAAAAATTATATGCCAACAAATTGGACAACCTAGAAGAAATGGACAAATTCCTGAACACCCACACTCTTCCAAAACTCAATCAGGAGGAAATAGAAAGCTTGAACAGACCCATCACCAGTGAAGAAATTGAATCGGTTATCAAAAATCTCCCAACAAATAAGAGTCCAGGACCAGATGGCTTCCCAGGGGAGTTCTACCAGACGTTTAAAGCAGAGATAATACCTATCCTTCTCAAGCTATTCCAAGAAATAGAAAGGGAAGGAAAACTTCCAGACTCATTCTATGAAGCCAGTATTACTTTGATTCCTAAACCAGACAGAGACCCAGTAAAAAAAGAGAACTACCGGCCAATATCCCTGATGAATATGGATGCAAAAATTCTCAATAAGATACTAGCAAATCGAATTCAACGGCATATAAAAAGAATTATTCACCATGATCAAGTGGGATTCATTCCTGGGATGCAGGGCTGGTTCAACATTCGCAAATCAATCAACGTGATACATCACATTAACAAAAAAAAAGAGAAGAACCATATGATCCTGTCAATCGATGCAGAAAAGGCCTTTGACAAAATCCAGCACCCTTTCTTAATAAAAACTCTTGAGAAAGTCGGGATAGAAGGAACATACTTAAAGATCATTAAAGCCATTTATGAAAAGCCCACAGCTAACATCATCCTCAACGGGGAAAAACTGAGAGCTTTTTCCCTGAGATCAGGAACACGACAGGGATGCCCACTCTCACCGCTGTTGTTTAACATAGTGCTGGAAGTTCTAGCATCAGCAATCAGACAACAAAAGGAAATCAAAGGCGTCAAAATTGGCAAAGATGAAGTCAAGCTTTCGCTCTTTGCAGATGACATGATATTATACATGGAAAATCCGATAGACTCCACCAAAAGTCTGCTAGAACTGATACATGAATTCAGCAAAGTTGCAGGATACAAAATCAATGTACAGAAATCAGTTGCATTCTTATACACTAACAATGAAGCAACAGAAAGACAAATAAAGAAACTGATCCCATTCACAATTGCACCAAGAAGCATAAAATACCTAGGAATCAATCTAACCAAAGATGTAAAGGATCTGTATGCTGAAAACTATAGAAAGCTTATGAAGGTAGTTGAAGAAGATATAAAGAAATGGAAAGACATTCCCTGCTCATGGATTGGAAGAATAAATATTGTCAAAATGTCAATACTACCCAAAGCTATCTACACATTCAATGCAATCCCAATCAAAATTGCACCAGCATTCTTCTCGAAACTAGAACAAGCAATCCTAAAATTCATATGGAACCACAAAAGGCCCCGAATAGCCAAAGTAATTTTGAAGAAGACCAAAGCAGGAGGCATCACAATCCCAGACTTTAGCCTCTACTACAAAGCTGTCATCATCAAGACAGCATGGTATTGGCACCAAAACAGACACATAGACCAATGGAATAGAATAGAAACCCCGGAACTAGACCCACAAACGTACGGCCAACTCATCTTTGACAAAGCAGGAAAGAATATCCAATGGAAAAAAGACAGTCTCTTTAACAAATGGTGCTGGGAGAACTGGACAGCAACATGCAGAAGGTTGAAACTAGACCACTTTCTCACACCATTCACAAAAATAAACTCAAAATGGATAAAGGACCTGAATGTGAGACAGGAAACCATCAAAACCTTAGAGGAGAAAGCAGGAAAAGACCTCTCTGACCTCAGCCGTAGCAATCTCTTACTCGACACATCCCCAAAGGCAAGGGAATTAAAAGCAAAAGTGAATTACTGGGACCTTATGAAGATCAAAAGCTTCTGCACAGCAAAGGAAACAACCAACAAAACTAAAAGGCAACCAACGGAATGGGAAAAGATATTTGCCAATGACATATCGGACAAAGGGCTAGTATCCAAAATCTATAAAGAGCTCACCAAACTCCACACCCAAAAAGCAAATAACCCAGTGAAGAAATGGGCAGAAAACATGAATAGACACTTCTCTAAAGAAGACATCCGGATGGCCAACAGGCACATGAAAAGATGTTCAGCGTCGCTCCTTATCAGGGAAATACAAATCAAAACCACACTCAGATATCACCTCACGCCAGTCAGAGTGGCCAAAATGAACAAATCAGGAGACTCTAGATGCTGGAGAGGATGTGGAGAAACGGGAACCCTCTTGCACTGTTGGTGGGAATGCAAACTGGTGCAGCCGCTCTGGAAAGCAGTGTGGAGGTTCCTCAGAAAATTAAAAATAGACCTACCCTATGACCCAGCAATAGCACTGCTAGGAATTTATCCAAGGGACACAGGAGTACTGATGCATAGGGGCACTTGTACCCCAATGTTCATAGCAGCACTCTCAACAATAGCCAAATTATGGAAAGAGCCTAAATGTCCATCAACTGATGAATGGATAAAGAAATTGTGGTTTATATACACAATGGAGTACTACGTGGCAATGAGAAAAAATGAAATATGGCCTTTTGTAGCAACGTGGATGGAACTGGAGAGTGTGATGCTAAGTGAAATAAGCCATACAGAGAAAGACAGATACCATATGGTTTCACTCTTATGTGGATCCTGAGAAACTTAAGAGAAACCCATGGGGGAGGGGAACAAAAAAAAAAAAAAAAAAAAAGAGGTTAGAGTGGGAGAGAGCCAAAGCATAAGAGACTGTTGAGAACTGAGAACAAACTAAGGGTTGATGGGGGGTGGGAGGGAGGAGAGGGTGGGTGATGGGTACTGAGGAGGGCACCTTTTGGGATGAGCACTGGGT
Organism: Puma concolor; assembly: GCF_028749965.1. NCBI lineage: Eukaryota > Metazoa > Chordata > Mammalia > Carnivora > Felidae > Puma > Puma concolor. Next base: position 94,530,648 of record NC_141673.1, read on the forward strand.
GTTGTATGGAAACCAATTTGACAATAAATTTCATATATAAATAAAAAAAAAAAAAAAAAAAAAAATAAAACTTAAATATCATAAAATACTTTTTACAAATTATGTTTCATAGCTCTATAATCCTTGGTTCTTGATACTTTCTGACAGATGGGAAAATATTATTAATCATATACAGGAAAAGACTCAAAGGGCAGGTACTAAGTAATTAGAAAGTGATTAAAATTTTAGCTGTCCGATAAGCTCCTTACACAAATGCTAATCTCTAATCCTTCTTTAGTGTTTCTTAAAATACCTTTGAGTAGGAAGACAGACATCAGAGACACATTCCTTCCACATGTGGATTTTTCTAGTCTGAGATTCCATCTCTAATCAATACATAGTGGACTCCAGAGAGGAACACCCTAAATGTGAAGGAAGAAGTTACCTTCTCTTAATATCTTAATATCTCATCATATTATGCATTTTCCAGACCAACAGTGCAAATCTTAAAAAAATAACTTATTAAATAAAAATACAATACTCTCTTTCAGAAAATGGAGAAGAGGGAACAGTTATCAACTCATTTCATGAAGCCAGTTTGACCTTCATAAACTTTTTTAACACAAAAACCAAAGGTAGCAAAAAGGAAAAATACTGATCAATCTCTCTTATGAATTTAGATGTAAAAATCCTTAACAAAATATTATCAAATCAGATACAGAAGTACATAAAAATAGCACCCCATGATCAAGTGGATTTATTCCATGTATGCAAGACTATTTAAAACCCAACTAACATAATGCACTGTATCAACAGGCTAAAGAAGAAAAATCATATGATCATATCAATTGACACAGAAAATGCATTTGGCAAAACCCTGTGCCCATTTATGACAACTCTCTGCAAACTAGAAATAGGAACTCGTAAAGAGCATCTACCAAAAAACCCCTACAGTTAACCTCATACTTAATTGTGAAAGACTGAATGCTTTTTCTCTAAGATCAGGAACAAGTCAAGAATGTCTGCTCTCATGATTCTTATTCAACATGATACTGAAAGTTCTGGCCAATGCAATTAGGCATCAGAAAAATAGAAAGCATACAGCTTGGAAATAAAGAAACAGAACCTTCTATTTACAGATGACATGACTATCTACATAGAAAATCCTAAGGAATCTGTAATTTTAAAACTATCCTATAATTAATAAGTGAGTTCAGCAAGGTTGAAACATACTAGATTAATGCAGAAAAAATCAGTTGCATTTATATTTAACAATGAACAAATGGAAACTGAAACTTAAACAGTAGTGTCATTTGTCACTGCTCTAAAGACAATGAAATACTTAGGTGTAAATCTAACAAAGGATGCACAAGATTTGTATAATTAGAAACTATGAAATCGAATTAAAAAGAAACCAAAGCAGACCTAAATAGTTGAAAAAACATACCACGCTTATGGATTAGAAGACTCAACGTAGTAAAGATGTCAATCCTCACTTAATTGATCTATGTTTATTGCAATTCTTATCAAACTTTTAGCAAGGTTTTCTGGAGACATAGATAAGTTTATTCCAAAATGTATGGCCAAAACAAGTTTGAAAAAGAAGGAAGTAGGGTGGGAAGGAATCAGTCTTCCTGATGTTAAGGCTTGCTGTATAGCTACAGTAGTCAAGACAGTATGCTATTGACGGAGTGATAGACACACACATCAGTGAAACCAAGTAAAGAACCCAGGTGTAGACCCACACAAATATGCCCAGGTACTTCTTGACAAAGGTGCAAAAGCAATTAAATGGAGAAGGGATAGCCTGTCCAACAAATGGTTCTGGAGAATGAGTAGCTAAAGCTTGGGCAAATGGTGCTAAGCATGGATATTTTGTCCATGGACATCCATAAAGAAACAAAAAAAAAAAGTGAATCTTAATCTAAACCTCACACCTTATGCACCTAAAATTCCCACACCCAACCCACACACCTTGTCTAAAAACTATCTCAAAATGTATCACAGACTTAAATGTACAATGTAAATCTATGAACATTTAGGAAAAAAAATAGAAGAAAATCTTCAGGGCCTTGGACTAAGCAAAGAGGTCTTAGAGTTGCCAGCAAACGTACTTGGCGGGAAAAACTGATAGATGTGACATCATCAAAATTTAAAACTTTTGCTCCATGAAAAACTCTGTTAGGAGGATAAAAAGACAAATTACATGCTGGGAGAAAATATTTGCAAATTACATACCCAACAAAGGATTTGCATCTAGAATACACAAAGAACTCTCAAAGTTCAATATTCAAAAGGCAAACATTGGGGCGCCTGGGTGGCTGAGTCGGTTAAGCGGCCGACTTCGGCTCAAGTCATGATCTCGCGGTCCGTGAGTTCGAGCCCCGCGTCGGGCTCTGTGCTGACAGCTCAGAGCCTGGAGCCTGTTTCAGATTCTGTGTCTCCCTCTCTCTGACCCTCCCCTGTTCATGCTCTGTCTCTGTCTCAAAAATAAATAAACGTTAAAAAAAAAAAAACAAAAAAACAAAAGGCAAACATTCCCATTAGAAAATGGACAAAGAATACAAATAAACATTTCACTGAAGAGAATATACAAATGGCAATAAGCACATAAAAAGATGTTCACCATAATCACCCCTAAGGGAAATGCAAATTAAAACCACAATGAGGAGGAGTACCTGGGTGGCTCAGTAGGTTAAGCGTCCAGTGTCCGACTTCAGCTCAGGTCATAATCTCATGGTCTGTGAGTTTGAGCCCCACATCGGGCTCTATGCTGACAGCTCAGAGCCTGGAACCCACTTCAGATTCTGTGTGTCCCTCTCTCTCTGCCCCTCCCTTGCTTGTGCTCTCTCTCTCTCTCTCTCTCCCTCTGTCATGAAAAAATAAATAAACATTAAAAAAAAAAACCACAATGAGGAAATGAATCAGGTATGGACATCTGGGAGAAGAGGATTCCTACAGGGAGAGTAATTGCTGAAATAGGAATCTCCTTCTGATGTAAGGATTAGCAAGAGAGCAGGGACTGGAATGGAGAGAATAAAACAGTAGGGAAAGCAGTCTGGAGTGGTGCAAGGGGCCAGATCATGAGTGCATTAGTTATCTAATAACATAAAAATTGCCTCAAAATTTGGCAACTCATAGCAATAAACATTTGTTAATATCCCACGGTTTCTGAGGGTCTATCCGGGAGGAGTGGAGCTGGCTGGCTCCTGCTCAGTCTTTCATGAGGTGGCAGGCAAGCTTTCAGCCGGGGCTGCGGTCATCTGGAGCTGGAGGGTTCACTTCCAACAGAGCTCACACGCATGGCTGTTAGCAGAAATCCTCAGCTTCTCACCATGTCTTTCCTATGTCGCTTCAGTGTCCTTATGACATGTCACCTAGCTTCCCACAGAACAGGTGATCTAAGAGATAGAGAGGCACAGTGTCTTTTATAACATAGCCTCAGAACTATGTGATATAGTTCTAGTGATATAGCATCACTATATATCACTAAGTGATATAGCATCACTTCTGCCATGCTGTATTGGTCACACAGACCAACCCTGATCAGGGCTGGTATCAGGACCAACAGGGCCATCCTGGAGGGTGGTTACCACAATGAGAAAACCTGCTGGCCATGGTAAATGCTTCAATGTTAGTGTAAATGGGTAAAATGTGCCTAGAAGTTTCAGAAAGGAATGATCTGGTCATAAGAATGCTTTGTACTCTGACTACTTTGAAGACAATAACGCCTACAAGGAAACTGTTGCTTCCTTGCACTGCAGGCACGGTGAGAGGAGGACTAGGCTTCTAGCAGAGGAGGAGATGAGAAGTAGTCAGCAGCTTATATATTGAAAGTAGAGCTTTCATAAAACAGGATTTTCCTATGCGTGGCCAACTTCTCTTTTTATACTCTTTCAGGATGATCTCATCCTGAGGGTCTATCCAGGGTCTATGGTTTAAACCACTGTTTCTCAAACTTCACAATTTACCTGCAGAGTTTTTTAAAATAGATTCCTGACTCCAACCCTAGACATTCTGATATCATAGGCCTGCAGTTGACCTAAGAATTTGCATTTCTAACAAATTCCTGGGTGATGCCAATTTGCTGATCCACGGACCACACTTTGGGTAACTTGGTTTAAACTACTATCCCTAGCCTGATGAAGTATAAATCATTAGTTTAGAGTTGAAATCCGGGCATAGATATATATATCTGCCTGTCAAAAAATCGCCTCCTAGAAATAGCACAGGTTTTTCAAACTCAACACTGGATATGTCCAAATTCAGGCCATAATCTCCCCCCAAATGTTTATTCTTTCTTTCGTATTTTCTATCTCAGTTGATGGTACCCCCAAGGACATTGTTGCAAGAAACCCGTAAGTCCTCACTCCTCCTCATCTTCATCCTTGACACCCCTCCAATTACAAGGTCGTGCCAATTTTACCTAAGTATTTCTTGTATCCGACAGCCTCTGTCCATCCCTCCTGTGAACGCTCTAGTTCAGACCTAAACAGTCTCTAAACTGGTTTTGTTCCCATCCAATCCATCAACACAGCTACCAGAATAAACTATAGAATAAAATACAAAACTGTTCATGCGCCTCTTTTAGTCTCAACAGCTCTATTGTCACTGACAGGATCAAGACTATGTTCCATAAGAGATCTACTGTGATGTGAACCCTGTGCCTGCCCTGCTCTAGATACATTTCTTATCCTTATATAATGTTCACTTTGGAAGTCCAGCAACCTTGAGCTTCTTCTTTATAATTCCCTGGACATACCACACCATTTTAGGTTGCCACGCCACTGCTCATGGTCTCCCTTTCCTCAATTGCCTTGCCCTCCACTTCCAACCCTCCCCAATGCACCAATGTATACTACCCTTTGAGATTTAGCGTTGCAGTCACTTCCTCCAAGAAGACTCCTTTGATGTCCTTACTGACTTCTCTCATACTACCCCATGTACATTTCTTTTCCTAAGCATACATAAAAAATTTCATTTGTTTCTGTCTTCCTCACTACGTTGTTAGTAACATGAGGTCTAGGATTGTGCCTCAGGACTGTGTTTATCTCTGCTCCTGTGCACAGGTCCTGGGATATAGTCAGGAATTCTTAAGGGCTTGTCGAATTCGGAAATAAGCCTTTACGTCAAGGCTCTGAACCCCTGCAGAATGTAGTTCGCTGTGTCGTATATATAGAAGAAAGGAAGAAACAGAGAATTTGGTTTCAGTGATTCCCTGTGGACACACGACCTTGCTTATATTTGTATTCTTTCTTCGCCAAGGCAACGCTCTCACCAGAGGAAAGAGATGGAGTGGGGTGCATAATGTAGGCATTCCTGTCTAATTTAGACATATACATATCTACTAAAGAATTTTACTCAATGTCTTGCATGAGTCTGACAAGCATTATGCGAGCCACTCCAAGCATTACACGATACGAACGACACTGGCCTTTCCTCACACATTTTATATTTGGGTGGAGAGATAAGTCTAACGCTCAGAAAATAATTGCTTAACACAAAGCAGCGCTCACTAAAGATCTAAATTATAATTGTATAAACAGTGCACACTCTAGGGGAAAAAAAAATACAACACACTTGTCCTGGATCGGTGCTGGAAAGCTTCAAAGAAGAAGGAGTTACTATATAAGATATTTATATTTGAGATTTATGGATGCTGGTTGTGAGTACTTAGATGAAAATGCCTCTCTCCTACTTATTCTAATATGGGTTATGCAAAAATAAGTATCAAAATGTAAAGTTGGGGGGCGCCTGGGTGGCTCAGTCATTAAGCGCCTGACTCTTGATTTCAGCTCAGGTCATGATCCCAGGGTCATGGGATCGAGCCCCGCATCGGCCTCCACGCCAGGGGTGGAGTCTGCTTCGGATTCTCTCTAAAAATAAAAATAAAAAATTAATGTGGAAATGATGATGGTGATGATTTTCCTAGCCTCCACCATTTGTTGAGTATTGAGCACTTTTCTGAGGTGGAAACCTTGCTGGATGCTTTCTCACACGTTATTTCCAACCCTTCTAGCAATGCTGAAGGTGGACATCATTCCTCTTTCACAGATGAGAAAACTGAGGCTCAGAGAAATGAAAACCATGGCCCAAGGATCCACTGATGGGAAGACACAGAGCCAGGACCTCTGTCTGAACTGCAGCTCTACCCCCAGCCTGCTGTTGGTGCCTCGTGGGCACATTTGAAAATGGACAGCTCTCAGGGCAGAAAGTCTTCTCTGAGAGTCTATTGTCTCTACTTGTAGCCTCAGAGAAATACCTCTGTGCAAAAAGGGGAAGTTTTAAGTCTGCAGTCCTTTGTTGCTTTTTTTAGGCCCGTGGCAAAGGCACCGCCCCTTGGAAGATCTGCCTAGAATTTACCTTTCAGGCGGTGCTTATAACAACAAAGGAAAGCTGGAAAATACCTCCAAGTTTCCATCATTTTTTAAGAAATTCTTAGGCGGTTTTCCAAGTTCTGCTGATTTCGTTTGGCAGCACAGAGCTAAGGTCCTTAGACTGAGAGCATCCTTACCGCCACGACGGGCCTCGTCTTACATCTGAGGAAGCTTAGATATGGGGAAGGAAGTTTCGATGCATAACACACCTTCGTCAGCATGGGCTAGAAGCAGTGTCTCCCATCGTAGACTTCTTTGAAAAGACTCTTCATCGGTTTTCCCATCCGATAAATACAGGTGAACAATGAACTATGACGGAAGAAAAATGAGAAATGGGAATTTTGGATAGATCACTGCCCTGACTGCAATACCAAAGGATATTTTAGGAGAACATCACAGTTGTTCCCCAAGTTACTGAAAGTCCACTGCTATATCATCAAGAAGAGGCTTTAGGGGTGCCTGGGTGACTCAGTCCGTTGAACATCCAACTCTTGATTTTGGCTCAGGTCATGACCCTGGGGTCGTGGAATCTAGCTCCTTCCTCAGGCTCCACGCTGAGCACGGAGCCTGCTTAAGATCCTCTCTCTCTCTCCCTCTGCCTGTCTTCCCTGCTCATTCTCTCTCTCTCTCTCTCTCTCTCTCTAAAATTAAAAAGAAAGAGAGGCTTTAAGTTGGCAATTCTTAATCCTTTTGAGGTCATGGACTCTTTTTTTTTTTTTTTTTTTTTTTAAATTTTTTTTTAACGTTTATTTATTTTTGGGACAGAGAGAGACAGAGCATGAACGGGGGAGGGGCAGAGAGAGAGGGAGACACAGAATCGGAAACAGGCTCCAGGCTCTGAGCCATCAGCCCAGAGCCTGACGCGGGGCTCGAACTCACGGACCGCGAGATCGTGACCTGGCTGAAGTTGGATGCTTAACCGACTGCGCCACCCAGGCGCCCCGGTCATGGACTCTTTTGAGAATTTGATGAAAATTATGAATGCTCTCTCCTCCCCCAATAAATACATACACACTGCACACATACAAAATGATTTTACAGACACTTTCTAGTGGTGTCTATACCTTCTAATGTCCATACCTAGAGCAGTGCATTAAGAAAAATTGTGGAGTCACATTGGACTTGGCAGGAAAAAAAAAAAAGCCCTGTTTGACTCGTGACGTCTTCCCAAATATCATGAGAAATGGGTATGGCATGGAGACTATGAATCTACCATTCCCAATTTTTAAATCTTTCTTGTTCTAAATAATTTATTCTACCTATGTTATTTTTTAATTGTCTGTCTCCCCTAGAACATAATTTCCACAAGAGAATAGAGATTTTTGTCTGTTGTCTACTGATGTTTCAGTGGTGCCTAGAACAATAACTGGCAGAAAAAAGGTGCTCGACAAATGCTATTGAAAGAAGAAATGTGTCCCCTCTTGAGAATACTAAGCTACAAAATCTCTTCCCTGCAGACTAATATTTGCTTTGATTTATGATGCAGTCAGATGCTTTGTTTCAAGGGCTATCTTCTCTCTACATCATTTTGAAATTTACACACTAAGTCTGTATTTGGTTTTCAGCGCTTTTGCCAATTTTAATCATACACTGCTGTCCTTTTTCTATTTTTCTAGATTAACCTCTTTTCTCCCACCAAATGACCACCATCTCGATTGTTTCAGTTCCAGTGACTAAAGGTAACGTATGTTTGGCGGCATCCGTTTACAAATTAAAGGGAGCAAAATGCAGTACGCTTAAATGACAGCAAAATAGATGTCCATTTCTTCAAATATATTTGCTTGATTAGTCAGCTCTAAACGTACTGAAATGATACAAATAGTGAATATTGAAATGTTAGTATAAATAAGCATTGTTTATTGGTACCAGCTATGGAAGTGTTTGGAATAAATGTGGTTTGAATGCCTAAAAATTGTTCCTTTAAATGGTTTCAATATGGCCTCCGCAACTTGTTCCCATTTAAATTACTTCACAGACCAATTCCCTAGATATGGTACAAAGTCAATTTCAGTACTTGTTAAATTATCACAAATTCTGAGGTAGAAGACAACGAACTAATGAAGTTAGATGCTATTTTGTGATCTTCATTCCTAGGTTTAATCAAAAGCAGTGCTTTACGTTTTTTACTTAAAACATTTGGCCACAACGACAAGCAACATTTGATTGTGCTGCAGTACAGAGCTGCATTTTGAAATTATACCAACAAAACCCCCAAAATCTGTTTGAGGACAATTTTTTAAGTTTAGGGCCAAGTATATGCAGTTAACATTCATAATTCCTTAGCACTCTGTATTCACAGCCAGCAAACTTTCAAGATATCTGGCTGATGAGAAAGCTGGCAGAGACCATATAGGATGAGACGTCAGTGCTATGAACTGACGCTGGTGCGAATTTATTGCCACTGGTTTCAAGGATACTTGCCTCAAGAAGCTTATGCACTGAAATGACTCGATTTTTAGACACACCCACACAATTATTCGTAGTGCTCAAGGCTATGGCCTTGATGCCCTTGCATGGACACTCATGCATACCCGAGTTCACACTCACACGGGCAGTCATGCTCCCACATGTCCCATTAATTGACAAGAACATGTTCAGTTGACTGATCGAGAGATATGCAGTCCAAAGGAACAGAATTTGAGACAGCCCAGGGTTTCCTCTTCTAGTAGGTTTAAAACATTTTTTTTTCCCCTCACTAACTTCCTTCCTGTTCTAACTGCCAGTACTCAGAAGTCAGAGTAAGAGACAGAGGCACCCCAGAGAGCTGTGAGCCACTGAATGTAAGTTGAAATACTTCGGATGTGGGAGGCTCTAGGTGGGCGCAGGGAAATGTGGTAAATCTCGCAACAAGGCTACGACCCTCTCCAGTTTATTATTTTTTTTTTTAGAAGGGCAATTCCTCTTTAAAACAAACTTTATGATAAGAAAGTACTAAAGAGGCTGTTGGAACAGTTCTGCAGAGAATGGGGAAGTCAGAGCAGGGAATGTTAGCAATGACTCAGGGGAGAGAGCCCCGTGAGGGAGGGGAGGGTGTGCCCTGCAGCCCTGGGGATGAAATCCTGTGTGTCTGGGGAAAGGACTCTGAGTGTAACTGCTGCGGAGTGCCCGGAAGGGTTTCCTACAAGGTAGGACTGGGCATCTAGCCGAGTTCAGAAGCACAAAGACTGTGGACACAAACTGGTGTGGAACATGCTGGTAGATGATGGGTTGCTGCTGGGGTGGAGATGTGTGGTTTCCTGTTTTTAAGTAGATTGAAAGAGACTGATTGCAAAGCAAAAAAGATAAAGACTCAAAGTTGTCAAACATTAAACTCGTTGCCACTAAAGAACTTTTCTGGGGATAGGAGGGAAATGCATAATGAAAGCCTCCCTTGGAGTACAGTGGGATTTAATAATCGAAGGGAAAGTATGGTAGAACATATTGTTATTTACTTATCAGTCATATAGAGACAGATTTCCACCATGAACAGAAACCGTTTATTAAATGCCTGCAGTCAGACGGGCGGAAAGATAGTGGGTATTGTTGCCAAAAAATAGCTCTTTACATCCAAGAGAACTGAAGGCAGACATGGAAGGCACCAAATAATTTATTAAGAGATAGGTTCTGGGGCACCTGGATGCCTCAGTCAGTTAAGCGTCTGACTCTTGATTTGAGATCAGGTCATGATCTCACGGTTTGTGGGGTTGAGCCCCGTGCCAGGCTCCTGTCAGTGTGGAGCCTGCCTGGGATTCTCTCTCTTCTTCTCCCTCTCTCCCTCCCCCACTCATGCATGTGTGCACATTCTCTCTCTCTCTCTCTCTCTCTCTCTCTCTCACTCTCCCTCTCTCCCTCTCTTTCTCTCGCTCTCAAAATAAATAAATAAACATTAAAAAATAGAGGTTCTACAAAAATCCAAATAGATCTGTTAGGATACCTGATCTGGGAAGCCACTAAATTTGGAGACCATTAGAAAGAAGTGTTTTAGGCATGGCCTGAAATTCTTTCTTCCCTTTAGAGGACGCTCCAGTCAGCATGTCTTATAGGTCTTGTCTGTAATTAAACTCTAGACCTAGGGTAATTTATCCTGGGTCTGATAAATCCTGGGGAAGGCAGACTGCTTTCATAGAGAGGTCCCATGGTCACCCCTTCACGTGGAGACCAAGAGCCACTGAAATCGAGGTGAGCGTGTTGGATCCTCACTGCAGGAACGATCAAGCAAGGGAAATCAAGAGGCCGGTGTTGGCCCAGGAGGTTCAGGCACAGGTAGACATCCTTGATCTTTGCCATTGCTTTGTTTTGTTAAGTGGACAAGAAAATATCCCTCCCAAATCCAAATACGACACAAGCATAGTAGTAAGATCATCTTACTCTCTTGTAAGATGTGTAGAATTCTGAGAGAAGAATTCATTCTTCATGTATGCTACACAGTCCCAGCACTTGTGGAAGAGCTATGTCACAGATGTACACAAGCCGACTGGAGTGTTCCAGGGACTGGAATTTCGTCCTTCCTTGTTTGGGGGAGCATGAATCTGTCCCTAGGGAAGTGTGCTGTGAGCAGCATCGAGGTTCTGTTTTCAGCAAAGTCACCCTGACAGAAAGATTGGCCTGGGAGCACAAAATGTTACAAACTGCAGCTAGCAGGGAGAGAAGCCCCAGGGAGGAAAACCTAAGCAGATAAGCAGATAGAGAAAGAACCAGCATCTGTCAAGTGCTTTCTTGGTAGAAACTCAACTCTGAATCCTGAGAGGACTCAGAGGAGACAGTAAGGCTCCGAAGTGTTAAATTATTTGACCAAAGTCACATACTGGTGCGAAAAAAAAGAAAAAAAAGAACCAACAGCTACAATGCCTTAGAAGGACATTTTAAGAAATGTCTCATGGGAGAAATTTTTTTTAATCCCTTGTTTGTAGGTCAGTGTTATGTTGTCAGGGACCCTGGATTAAAGTCCATACTGGCATACCCGGAGATGGGTCTCATGTTGCTCCCGAAACTTCAATGTTTATCCCCTCAGCAAGCACTTACTGAGTCCCCTGTACTCTGGTCACCATAGCCAGAGCTGGTAAAACGTCAGTAAAGCTTTCTTAAAGGGCCTGATCTTGTCGGCACAAGGGATTATAGAGAGTGTCTTTACTTATTTTCATGCTTAATTTAAAACTTCTGTGACTGTATTGAGTTATGGCAGTGTAGTATTTTGCTTAATAACGGCTTAATGCAGTTTTTGTTGAGGATTATTTAAAATATTTGCAGGGGCGCCTGGGTGGCTCAGTCGGTTGGGCGTCCGACTTTGGCTCAGGTCATGATCTCGCGGTCCGTGGGTTCGAGCCCCGCATCGGGCTCTGTGCTGACAGCTCGGAGCCTGGAGCCTGTTTCGGATTCTGTGTCTCCCTCTTTCTCTGACCCTCCCCTGTTCATGCTCTCTATCTCTCTGTCTCAAATAAATAAATGTTAAAATAAATATTTGCAGAGGTGCCTGGGTGGCTCATTCGGTTAAGCGGCTTACTTCGGCTCAGGTCATGATCTCACAATTGATGAGTTCAAAACCCATGTCGGGCTCTCTGATTCAGCATAGAGCCCGCTTCAGATCCTCTGCCCCCGGCCTCTCTGCCCCTCCCCTGTGTGTGCACGCTCTCTCTCCCTCTCTCTCCAAAATACATAAGCCTTTAAAAATAATTTAAAAATAAAATAAATATCTGCAAAAATACTGAGCATAGTAACTTCACAGGGTAGACACCCAGAAAAGTTGAATGGGTCCACTGAGTCCTCTCTCCTTCCACGTATGAATCTGGGTTAGAAGGATGTATTGTGAATACACAGGGAAGAAATTATGTATTGGTTCTCCCACCAAGGAAAATGTTAAAGAATTCTGCATCTAGTAATATGTCCCCTCCTCTGGATTGATTTTAATGTTTACTGACCCTAATAGGGACTCTCAGGCATTTAGTTGATTCCCCTCATCCAGCTTTGCTCTCTTGGATGCTCTTCATAGAGGGAAGATGGTAGAAAGCAGCCCTGAGGAGCCTGGGAAGCACCAATCCCGCCATGGTGCTATGGAATACTGAGAAACCACAGAGGGCTCCAGAACCCAGACAGCTTGTGGTGTCCTGAGGGATGACCTTGGATTCCCCCAGATAAGCCAAATCACCAGGCAGCCAGGAAAGCAGAGCCAAACCCTTGACCAGCTCTGACATGTGGACAGTCCTTCAGGGATGGCCCAACTCTCCAGAGCTGGGGAAAGTGGGACGTGTCCTGGTCAGCAGGGAAGGGACAGGACACGGTGACAGAGAATGCTCATGCTCGCATAGGTACTTCTCTGATGGAAATCCCCCTACTTCTGGTACTTCCCTCTTTCATCCCCACCACTTCTATCTAATAATATTCATGGCCTGCGCATCTAGATACGTGAGTGATCTGGCAACTTTGGAACAGAAGTTAAATCTCCACAGTGTTTTGCTCCACAGCCAAAGGAAGTTTTCTCTATTGGCCGCCCCTGTGTCTTTTATCAGTTCTCATCATTCACAGAGTGAACTCTGGCTTCAATTATGAAAGGGAGCAATAAATAGAATCTAAAATTAAATTGCCCATGAGGAAGCTTTTTTAAAGACATAGAATAGTGACAGTCCCATTTTCAGGTTGATCCAGTTAATAAACAATCCTTGCGATTCCCAGAACTTCTTGTCTCTTCCGTACGCCTCAAAGAAACAAAATCTATTTTTAAGGAGGAAGGAGTGGACGTTGTCAACACCGCAGATCCAAGGGAAAGCACTTGGTGCCTAGGCAGCCAGTGACCTCACTTTGCTGAAAGTGTTCAGCAAAACAGATGGCATCGCTGGGAAGGGAGCAGGGGACAAGCATGGGTCCTTTATTCAGCATCTACCATTGGCCAGGACAGCCAGGAACTTTTCATGTCTTTGTTCCAATTCTTCAACCCCATAAAGAAAGATTATTACTCCCACACTACTAGTGGAAAATCTTGGGCTCAGCTAGGTTGATAATTTACTTGTGTCATGCAATAATTCAATGCAGACCCACATTTTGTTTTTATTTTACTTTTTAATGTTTATTTTTGAGAAAAAGAAAGAGAGAGAGAGAGAGAGAGAGAGAGAGAACACAAGCGGGGGCAGGGAGATACAGAATCTTAAGCTGGCTCCAGGCTCTGAGCTGTCAGCACACAGCCCAATGCAGGGCTCGAACTCACGGACCATGAGATCCATGACCTGAGCCAAACTTGGATGCTCAATCCATTGAGCCACCCAGGTGTCCCGCAGAACCGCGTTTTGAATCTCCGACCCATCAGACTCAAAGTCCGTATTCTAGTAGGCACTGAGGATCACCTTTCTTTGACATAACGAGGTGATTTTATCTAAAGTCGAGTTTCACCTTTTCTGGCCCTTGGCTTATTTAGAACTGCATTAGTGAACCAGACAAGGGTGCTCTATCCCGAGGTGGGTGCAAATTCTTAAGGGTATTTCACTTGCGAGGTCTTGGAAATTTCACTGAATTTGCAAGCAAAACCACCAGTTTGGTGCTATGGCATTCTTGCACCATGAGGAAGCATCCTAATTTAATGTGGCATTTTAATTGAGCCTGAGAGGATTAAGTTCCTAACTCAGCACACCCTTCGTGTTTACACTGCTTTGCTGAGTAGCAAACACAAGGGTGTGAGGGTTTCACTGTGAAAATTCATCTGTGGAAGCATCAGTGAAACAGAAGATAAAGATAATGAGTAGTAAGCACACACACACAAAACCAGTATGTGCTTCAGGTCCTGACGGAGCCCACGCTAACCTCGTTAAACATGTAATTGTTCATTGTCCATTCCACTTTTACTGTTTAAAAAAGCCAAAGTCAAAACAACATACAAACAGCAACAACGACAAAAAAAAAACCCCAGCTCTGCTCTTTGTGGAACAGTGGGTGAGCTGCAGAGGAAGGTGAGAAAAGACCAGCCAGAATGTTCTACACAGATGAACTGGGTTCTCCCCTACCCCACCTCCACTTCCTCTTTTCTCATTTCAGAGGCTTCTGTAAATTAAGGAGCATTCGAGCATTCATTGTATTAGGAAGAGGTTTCAGACACCCTTCCAATGCAATGATTTCATTCTGCAGAGGACAAAATCCGGAGCACAGGGAGGTTCCGTGACCTGTGCCAGGTGACTCGGGCAGAGTTGCATGGAAACCCTCTTTATATGACACTTCCCTGCCTTGCTAAAGCCTGCAGAGTTTTGCAAAGAAGCATTTACCGCAGCCTGGGCACCCTCAGGACAGATTCCCAAGAAGACTAATGGGTTCTATAATTTTATCTTTACTTCTTAATAAAGACGGCTGAAGCAACAGATCGTTGCTCCTGGAAGCCAGACAACCTGGGCTCAGATATAATTCTGCCCCTTACACAGCATGTCATCTTGGGCAAGTTACTTACCTGAGCTTTAGTTTCCTGAAGAGAATGATAATACCCGTCCTCAAGGCTGTCATGAGGATGATGAGATAATCCTCAGGAAAGCATTTAGCATTATGTAAGTTAACTATTATAATTATTACCATCAATAAGAGAACCGGTTTTTCTTTTTTTTTTTTTTTAATGTTTATTTATTTGTCTTTGAGAGCGCAAGTGAGGGAGGAGCAGAGAAAGAGGGAGACACAGAATCTGAAAGCAGGCTCCAGGCTCGGAGCTGGCAGCACAGAGCCCAATGAGGGGCTCAAACCCACAAACCATGAGATCATGGCCTAAGCCGAAGTCAGATGCTTAACCAACTGATTCACCCAGGCACCCCGAAAATCGGTTGTTCTTTAGGTGATACTTGAAGATAGTCTATAGAATTTCCATGACATGCCTATTCTCACTTTAGCAAGCACCCATAAAATGGGGGGATAGAAAGAGAAAACGGATATCTGTGGTTAAATATATGCACACGTATAATTTGGGAAATCATTATCAAACTATATAAGCTATTGTGGCTGAGGCTTTGGCAGAATCTGAAGTTCTGCAGAGATGAACTGTGAAATGAAAAATGCAGTTCCTTTTGGGAATTCATGCAAATCTGAAATAGTAAAACAGAGATAGATAAGTCTCTTGGGTACACAAGTGAAATAAGGTAACTGAATGACTGTGGCTTCGTGGACACATGACTGCAGGGCAGGAGAAATCTACAGATGGAGACCTTAGGAAAGATACACTTAGAGGTTGTGTGCTCCAGCCCCCCAAACCCCAAGATAAGGAGAGTAAGATCCGCAGTATTTGAAACATCTTCTTAGGGTGTTACAGCTGATCAGTAGCAAAGCCAGAACCAAAATCCACACGTGATGAAGTCCTAGTTCAAAGCAGAGATAATTATCCAAAATCAAGTATATTGAACAGAACTCTTCCCCTAAAGAGCTGTGCCCTTTGCACTTTTGCTCCTCTGCCAGGCTTTGTGTCATTCCCTCAGATATAGACATTACCCGGTATCTCCTTCTGCTTCTACATAAGCCAACATTTGGGGTTTGATGCACATGATTCTCAGCTGAAAGCTAGGTGGGGTCAGTGACCCAGCCAGGCAAGCTTCCATTGTAACACTCAACTCTCTCTGCCTCATGTTTCCAAGAAGTCACAGTGTCAAGGTCATGTTTCTAATCTTGGACTCCAGTAAAGCCTAGGAGCCTCTGGATTGCAAGCACAATCTCATAGGTGTATTCCTTTTTTCTAAGTTGTGACTTTCACCAGATTTGTCAAGAGACCTACAGTTTCTGAAAAGATGAACCAACCAAACCACTGTGGTTGTCCATCCCCCAGCCCTCTCCACTTTGGAGAGTAACTTAAACACCAGTATGAGTGTGCTAAAGCACTGTGTCTTATAAATAGTAGGTGCTCACCAAACATTATGCTTTAAAGAAGTTTCCTTGAGAATTGCTTTTCCAGTTCTTTATTTCTTGTATTATTATGTTTTCATCTTTTTCTACTCAGTTTTCCAGATTAAACTGGTTTGTGACCATCTAGCTTCATATCTCCTTTTTATATGCTATGTGATTAAACCAAATTATTTTGGGGCGCCTGGGTGGTTCAGTCGGTTGAGCGTCCAACTTCGGCTCAGGTCATGATCTCACAGTTGGTGGGTTCAAGCCCTGCATCAGGTTCTGTGCTGACAGCTCAGAGCCTGGAGCCTGCTTCGGATTCTGTGTCTCTCTCTCTGCCTGTCCCCTGCTCACACTCTGTCAATCTCTCTCTCAAAAAATAAATAAACATTAAAAAACAAACAAACAAATTATTTTGATGTGGTCCTGAATTTTCTCCTCTCTACTACAGCAATTTTATACAGTAACCTCATACTATCCTCTGCTCTTACATGTCTTTTAAACAAATTTGTTTCATTTTTGTGAAGCAATTATTGTATACCTGTTTGCAATGAATCAAGCAAATTTAGACTTGACGTAAGTCTCGGATTTACTAGTAAGAATATCAAGATCTAGATGACAGATAAATTGACTTGCCAATGATCACACAGAGGTTGTCAAACCCTGCCTGAGATCAGGTCTTTGTCTTTGTCTCTCCCTTCTTCTCTCTCTCTGTCTCTCCCTCTCTTTCTCCTTTCAAAATTGAGATTTCAGCCTGCAAAATAATAATTCCCTGCAGGTTATGGAAATTACCTTGGGCTAGTTAGTGGGTACGTGTGATATCTTTTGATGGTCAGACTTCAAACAGATGATTTGTTAGAGCCAAGCGATATATTCCAGAAAGGCCTTTTGAAGAGGGCCAAGATGTCCTCATCTATAGATAGGCTTCCTGATGACCTGTCCACAGGTTTGTTATGTGACTTCCATTCTGGGTATCTAGTCAGGCTCCTGGGTGTCACCAGAGGAGAGCCTGTCTCTTCTGATTAGTCTTATCTGGTTTGCTCTTCATCTCACTGCTTCATGATTGTCCTCAAACTACCTACAATCTACAATCTCGACCCACTGTGCCCTTCATTGTTTTTCTAACCCATTCATTCAGTTTCCCTGAGTGTTGTTTGGAATATGAGTTGAGCTGGTCATGATGTTTATTGTGCTGTGAGAGGCTCAGCTTTGAGTGGTGCTGAATCTTGGGCTGAAACAAGAGTTGCCATAGGAACAAGCCTGCCTGTTTCCTTCCTGCACAGGAAGTGGACCTGGGCATTGCAATGCTGTTTGCAGACTTGATCAAGCGCATGGTGTTTGGCTTGTTATTTTGCTAGCAGAGGATCGATGAGCCAAGAGATAGTGTTTCTTTCTCTTCTCTTTCTTTTCCTTCATTTTCTCTTAAAATTGTTTTTGTTTGGCTTCACTTCCCAATTATTTTCCTTTCTGATGCCAATGATGGAGACATCAAAACTCAAAACCATAACTGGTTTTGGCCAGAGATAGCTTCATCCCCTGGGGGACTTTATAGAGGTTTGCAGAGTCATTTAAGATGAGATATGCTAGATATTGTCTCACAGTCGTGCCACTCAGGAACAATGTAGCCTTTAACATGGCAGGGAAGAGACATACTCTTGGGGGAGGACTGAAGGAAATCAGGAAATTATCTCCTTGCCCAAATACCTCCTGTGTTTCCCCCAAATAGCTCCATTGCTGCCAGCCATGGGCCTGAAATTCTTCCAGCACAGACTTCTTCCCCTTTATTAGGACACTGCAGTTCCAGCTATAGGAATTTGAGCATTTCTCTTAACCTCTGACTTTCCATTTTTTCAATGATTCAATGAGGGGGTGGAATATATCACCTCTAAGTTTCCTTTCTGCTCTGAAAATCTCTGACTACACTGCCCTAAAATGGGTAATTTTTAAAAAATCTATTATTCAGTCACTAACAATTAAGTGTGAATAATTTAATTAGAATCATGCCTCAGGGCACCTGGGTGGCTCAGTCATTTGGGCATTTGACTCTTAATTTTGGCTCAGGTCATGATCTCATGGTTCCGCGAGTTTGACCCAATCTGCACTGGTGGTGCAGAGCCTGCTTGGGATTCTCTCTCTCCTTCTCTCTCTCTGCCTCTCTCTCTCTCTTTCTCAAAATAAATAAATCAATTAAAAAAAAAAGAATCTCCCCTCACTATTTTAATACACAGCAAGTAAAGGTAGATTATAATGTGATAATGGAAGAAGACAGACTCCAGAGTATGCCCAGATGAGGCCTTAGGGCATAAAGTCACTAGAAACCCGGGTAGGGGAGGTACTAAAAGGGAAGGGGATCCAGAAAGGGGAGATCAGTGGAAGGTAAAAGGAAAGACATACTAATCCTTACCATTTCGTCTGGAGGAATTTAATTTTGTTATTTTATGTCATTTCAAAAGAACAGAAGATCTTTAGCTATAGAACCAAACAAATCAAACAATGGATGTTTATAAAATGCCTCCACTATTCAATTATTATGGGAGATTCAAGAGAAACACAGAACCTGGTACCTGCCCTCAAGGAGTGTTGGATAGGAACGATTCCTACACCTCAGGCAGGTATCATAGGGGTCTACAACGTTGCATGACTTACCTTTGAAGTATTGCAGGAGTTCAGGGAAAGATTCAATTAATGGGAAGATGCCAACTCTCTTTGGCTCCCTGTGTTTTGAAACCATCATAACCGAGACTGTACAACGTTAAGAGCCTTGACACTGGAGGGGTGGTGGCTGGATTTAGAGAACTGTGGTTATTTCTATAATTATTTGAACTGGGGCTCTCTGCTCATTATTTGGGGCTGCCTGTGTTATGTTGCTTCGCTTACACATTACTCACAAATGAGCTATTTCTTTCTTGTCAGTTTTATTCGGTGAACAGGAGACATTTGTCACAGTGCAGAGAAATTCAGGAAGATCCGAGAAAAGACCAAATGCACTATATTCTCATTGCATAAAAATATGAGATTAAATTAGGAAAAAATATCCTGGAAAATCCCTGACAATGACAAAAGTCCATTAGGGCAAGGATGGTGTTACCAGTAGCCCCACAAACATTTTCCATATCTGTGGACTTTTGGCTAATGGACTATCATCCTCTCTGTCTCTAAAATAGATCAAAATGACTGAAAAGGACCCAGAAGCACACCTGGAGGAAGATGTTGATGAGCTGGACAGCAAGCTCAATTACAAGCCTCCACCTCAGAAGTCGCTGAAAGAGCTCCAGGAGATGGACAAGGATGATGAAAGCCTAATCAAGTACAAGAAAACACTCCTGGGGGATGGCCCTGTGGTGGCAGGTGTGTGTGTACAGGGGGATGGGGGGAGGTGGGAGGGCCCCGATCAGGCATACATTTTGGCAACACAGGAGCAGGTGCAAAAGAAAGAATACCAAGTGTTTCCAGGGCTCAGTGAGTGAGGCACGATCTATATATGCTGCATAAAGTGACAACTGCAGGATTAAGTCCTTTTTGGAGATAAAGTGCAAGTTGGCATTGAAATAGGCAAAAATTACACATAAGGAAGATTTAGAAAGAACTTCAGACTACCACTCAGATGGCATTCTCTCCATTCTCTCACATTTTCTTTCCTTCTTCTCTTTCTCTTCCTTGCTCCTTACTTAACCGTTCATCTCTTCCACATACACAACAGCAGAATTGGATATAGATGGGCACTGCCCATCTAGCAGAGGAACTTACCCACAGCCACTCAGGAAATGTTTGCTGTTGATAACTAAGATGGGCCTCCAAAAGCTTGACACAGAAATAGTCCTGCTCGAGTTTCTGAGGCCATTAAGGCCAACATAGTGAACCTGCCTCTTTCATCTGTATATTCATTCGCTCCACATTAGAGATATCACTTTTCTTTTTATATTCCTTCTCTCCTACTTGAAATGTACACACACTGTACCCGCATGTTCTCTTCCCTAAAATTACATTCTTTTCTGAATCCTGCAGACCCAACAGCCCCCAATGTCAAGGTCACCCGGCTTAGCCTGGTTTGTGACAGTGCCCCAGGACCAATCACCATGGACCTCACTGGTAAGTGGACACATCTGTTCTGTTCAAAGGCGTCTAGCGATATCACAGGGAAAACTTAGTCTCCGCCCCCTCTCCCAAAAAAAAGGAAATGCCGGCAAGGTGAATGCCAGACACATGTATGCTGGCATCGGTTCACAAATCATTGCTCTCAGAGTGCAGTATTTACCATGCTTAATGAAAAGCTCAATCTCTGTCTCTAATTAATTGGAGGGAGTGCAGTCATAAGCGTTGGATGTATTTACTTGTATCATAATTACTTCAGAATTTTATCTCTACACGGTACCAGGGGAATTACTATCCATATAAAGCGACTGATGATGGAAATATTAAGAAGTAAGCTGTATGCTTCTGAAATGTAATATTTATCCATTCTAAACATCAGAGAAAATATTCATCTTACATCACCTAGAGACCTTACTTGAAGGCAAGAAGCAATCTAAAATCTTTTATTAATTTTTTAAAAATTTTTAATGTTTATTTTTGAGAGAGAGACACAGAGCAAAAGCAGGAGATGGGCAGACAGAGAGAGAGGGAGACACAGAATCCAAAGCAGGCTCCAGGCTCTGAACTGCCAACACAGAGCCTGATGCAGGGCTCAAACCCACGAATCAAGAGATCATGACTTGAGCTGAAGTCAGACGCTTACCCAACTGAGCCACCCAGGCACCCCTAAAATCTTTTAAATAGTGCTGGAAATTCTACTGTTAAGTACATACTATTTTAGCCTAAAGCTCTGATTCTTGTATAAGCAACTTCCCCCACTAAAGATGTACCAATTAAGATGTTATTTCTTTTCCCCTTATTGTGACAAGGGTCAAATCCTTTCCTGGAACTTAAATCTTGAGGAGATAAAGACAGGCTGAGAAGTCAGGTATTATGGGTGATGTGTGCATCCCAGGGTAGAGAGGGAAGAGGCAGGAGGTTGAGGGTGTCCAAGGTAGATTTTCAGCAAAAAATAAAATTACCAGATTCAAAAGGTGGACTCATGAGACAGAGCAAAGCATGACTCTAGAACAGTAGGCTCAGCGGCCAGGTGGCTCCCTTCTCACAGGACACATCCACTCTTTGCCTTATATGGGCTTGTCTGAGGGAGGAAATCAGAGGCTGAGAAGACACACTTCCCCTTCAACTGAAATCATTACAGCAGACACAAGTGCAGCTACCCCCACATTCTAGCATCTCTCTAGGAGAATCTCTCTCTCTCTTTCTTTCTCACCAGGACTCAGGCCTCTTCCTGTGTGAAATTGGGTAATGTTACCAGGTGCAACTGTCAATTTGTTAGATGGGGTCTGAATTAGCTCTAAGGAAATCTAAGGGCCTGATGGTATTGCAGGGAAAACTCAGTTTCTTTCACTTTCCTAGCACTGGGATGTCTAAGTTTGGTTTTCTGTCACAAAAAGGCTATTGAGGTGAATCCCAGTATAAACACACACACACACACACACACACACACACACACATATATATAATACCCATAATATAGAGTATATATAGAAAACAATGTGTGTATGTATATATGTGTACATATGTACAATATACATTATATATATATATATAGTATATATACAAAACTGTGTGTGTATATATATATATACTATATAAATGCACACACACACACATATATATACTATATGGTATATGTATATGGTATATATACTATGTAGTATTGTAGTATATATACTACATGGTGTGAAGCACACGCACAGAGCTATGCAAAACAGCAAAACACACACACACAAACACACACTTACCCCTGAAGGTCAGATGACACAGGATTACATTGGGAGAAGAACAGAGAGTGATTATCTCCATACCTAAAGTACAGGAATTAGAGTCAGATCCTGGTTTTATGGGTCCTGAAGCTTTTATTACTTAAGGGACTCTCCTTAAGGAAAATAATATGAAATTACAAATGCAAAAGCAAAATTAAGTACAAAGTGAATATATATCTAGAATGATAAAAGGGAAACCAAGAGAAGTAAATTTTTTTAAAGCTAGAAAATGCCATAAACATCACCGAATCTACAAAAACAATTAGGTGGTACTACCATATAATGTTTTTCTTATATTTATCTATTTGAGAGGTAAGGGCATATTCTTTAATCATCTTTTTGTTTGGCCACATATGTGATATCATTTTCAATAGATAAAATAGCAAGATCATTCAGATGTTCCTCTAGGATCACTGATTAAAACTTGTTTTTATTATTGACAATTAGAAAAGACATTGTCAGGGGCGCCTGGGTGGCTCAGTCGGTTAAGCGTCCGACTTCAGCTCAGGTCATGATCTCACAGTTTGTGGGTTTGAGCCCTGCATCAGGCTTTGTGCTGGCAGCTGGGAGCCTGGAGCCTGCTTCAGATTCTGGATCTCCCTCTCTCTCTCTCTGCCCCTCCCCCACTAATACTTTCTCTTTCTCTCTCTCTCTCTCTCTCTCTCTCTCTCTCAAAAATAAATAAACGTTAAAAAAGAAAAAGAAAAGACATCGTCACACACAACTCACTGCTGTTAATACCTTATATATTTTAGGGTTGTCATCAAACTTGGGGGAAAAGTACTATCACATTTCTTCCATATCTAGCTATAAGATTTCAGCTTTTCAAGTGTGTGTGTGCGTGTGTGTGTGTGTGTGTGTGTGTGTAGCAACTAGTCTCAAATATTCTTTGAATTGAAGGCCATGAGGACTGTGTTGCTCTGATGAGCCCAGCAAACAGCTCTGGAGTTTAAATCATTCATCTTCTTGTGTTTCTCCTTCTGAGGAGAATAATCTCTTTCTAAACCTACTTCTACAGGGGATCTTGAAGCTCTCAAAAAAGAAACTTTTGTGCTAAAGGAAGGTGTTGAATACAGAGTCAAAATTAACTTCAAAGTGAGTATCTTTCCCTGAATGTTTTTATAAAGCTTATATTCTTCCTATAATCAGAGAAGGAAAAAACCCAAATGTCTTGCATTAACATGCTGTCATAGTTTTTGTGTTTCCTTCCTCCTGACCTCCCCTCTCTAGACTGTCCTCTCCCCAACTCTGAGCTCTACCTGCTGAGACCACCCTTGCTTCATGCCTTTTCCCAACCAGAGCCCTCGCCTTGAACTCTCCATTGATAACTCAACCAACAGGACTGTTCTGTGAACTCCCAACGCTCCCGTCCATGAAGCACACCCTATTTTGTATTGTACCATTTGTGGCATTTCTTCCCTGTACAGCCCAAGCGCCCTGAGAAAGGAAAAGATTATTTATCTCTTGTTTCCAGTATCTTACCCGAAACTTTGTAAATGATATTTAGTGAATACTTATTGAGAAATCGATAAATGAATGAATCAATTATTAGTAAACAATGGAACAGATGGAGCCACAGTTCTAATTGCTCGATGGTTGTATAAATCCAGGAATATGGACCTTGGAAAATAACTGGAAACTACAATTATAGTTGTGGAGCAAGCAAACAGGTAACAGCAAAAACTGAACAGGAATTGACATATAAAGAATGAACGCATACCCCATTGAACAGCCAAAAGCAAGAAGAAAAATAATCTTGACTGAAAACAAATAAGTCAGAGATGTACTGTTTGCTCTCAATTGCTTATATTTGCCTTGGTTGCCCTTCTCAGCCATATCCTTCAGGGACCTTTAGGGCCACCAAGGAAGACCCCATCTGCCCTCTGTGTTTGCACACTGGGCTCTTCTTTCCCCTCAGTGCAGGGTTGATTCAGGGTCTGTGGACAATCACTCTGTACCACGTATAATTATGCCTCAAAATAATTTCATTCTGAAAATACTTGTTGATGCCTACTCTACAATATGCACTGAGCCATGGTTCACTTGCTTGTTTCGCGTAGTATTATTCATTATCAAAGCACCCGAGAGTTTGGTATTGTATCTAAATAGGCCTAGAATTATATCTAAGGCATTGCATCCGAATATGCTTAGAAGGGGTTACACATCGGTTGAATTTTTAATCACTAATGCTATTGCCTTAATTTGTCAGTTTAGTAAGCCCATTTGTACCAAATGAAGGAGGTAAGGTAAATTTTGATGGGAGTAAGATGAGAAGGAAAGGTCTGGAGCATAGGCCTCTGCTGTGGTGGGAAAGCCGAAGAGGATGCAGTGGTCGGGGTTACACATTAGGGTGATGCAGGAGGAGGGCACAGAAAGGAGTTTTCAGGTCCCACCCGCTTCAGATAGTTAGCATTGTCTCAAGCAAGAGAAAACCATTCTCTGTGTGCACCCCACACAATGTTAACCAACCTGTGGCCTGTCCCAGCGTGGGGCTCCAGTTAGAAGAAATAACAGGTCAAAACTGGAAATAATTGAGAAGCGTTTTAAGTCTTTACTGACATCTGCTGAAAAGTATCCAAGAAAGTTTGCATTTAAAATTTTTTTTTTCAACGTTTATTTATTTTTTTGGGGACAGAGAGAGACAGAGCATGAACGGGGGAGGGGCAGAGAGAGAGGGAGACACAGAATCGGAAACAGGCTCTGGGCTCTGAGCCATCAGCCCAGAGCCTGATGCGGGGCTCGAACTCACGGACCGTGAGATCGTGACCTGGCTGAAGTCGGACGCTTAACCGACTGCGCCACCCAGGCGCCGAAAGTTTGCATTTATAACACCAGCAACACATTCCAAAAGTCCTCTTGCATTATGTCTTTCAATGGTGTTCAGTGTTCTTCTCTTTCTTCCCCCCAAAACCTGGCCTGGGGGGCATGATTCTTCTAGTTTCTCCCCCTTTTGCTTCTGCTCCCAAGGACATGTAGTATCTCTGACTTTCACAGTCCTCTGGTCACCAAGGCATCTTCCTCTGGAAGTGGAGAGGGACAATGGGAAGGCGTGCAGACAGAGGAAGAGAGTTCTATGAATATTCGTACTTCTCTATTACCCATCTCAAACATATTTATATTAAATGAACCCTCTATGGAGCAGTAGAAAAACAGAAGGCTCCGTTTTGAAGTCCTTATGGTGAGTAGCAATCACCATTCCTGTTTTTCAGTCTTTTTACCACCAGACCAAATCTCTTACAAAGACCAAAGGACTAGCTTAGAGACTTCTAGCAAAATGCATTCACTTTTTTCTATTTGTATGAGCCACATCTGGCAGAGTAATCAGAAAGTTAGGGCATCACTTTGTCACAATTTCTTCCATGGAGTTGTTTTCATTCTGTATGCTTTTGATAGATTTGTATGACAGATTTTACTGAGTGACCATCTAAAACCTAAGCTAGGGTTCATGGCTGAGCTACCTCATTGCCAATAAAACAAAACATAGCACTGATAAATTGGTTTGATTATTCTGTCCAAAACAGGAAGGCAGCCATAATTACTGTTGGGAGAAATTATTTGAAGATGCTTTCATTCTTCATCTTGGTGAACAATTAACCAAGCCCTCCAGCTAATGACGCAATGTCCACTTTATTTGTTTGTATGAACATGAGCACAGTATAAAATTAATGGGCAATGCAGTTCAGTCCTAGGCAAAATGAATCGTGGAAAAACAAAGTGCTTGGGCTATATATATTTTCATCCTACTTTAGTGAACTTTCTCTGAAAGGCTTGGGAAAGTGGTGACATCTCAGACAACATGTGAAAATAACAGACATCCAAAATGCTTGCCAAACACGAGTGGATTTCACCCATTATTTATCAGTTTAGTAAGCCTATGTTTCCATGAGGCCTATCTCCCCATCTTTAGACTCCAGTCTCAATGACATTACAGGCACAACCATCTTTTAAATCTGATTTTCCATTACGGCTTTTCTCCTTGTTGTTTGTTTTTCATGCTAGATAGATCATTTCTGAGGTTAGGGTTTTCAGGTTTCACATAATATTTTCCATTGGTACCTTTGTAGCCTTTCCTAAGACAAGGACAGTCTTCTGGCCAGTAGTATCAGGGAGGGGAAGCTCAAGACTGTTCTTAGGACTTTTGGAGGAAGGATAAATGTAATGAAGAACACTGAGACAATGTTTTAATTAAGCACCCCCCTCTCCCAAACCAAACAGCACAGTATTCCATGATTAGAACCAGATTGGCAACGTTGAGTCTTGTGATCTCTCCAATCTCTGCCTCACCATCACATGAAATGATAATAGTAACACTTATTCTGAATTAAATCTCAATCTTCTTCCGTCCTCAGAGAAGACTGCTAGGTAGGATAAGCATGAAAGATGAGGGAAAATGAAAGACCTATTTTAATCTGAATTGCTTGGATCCTTCCCACCTACAGGTGAACAGAGATATTGTGTCAGGCCTGAAATATGTTCAGCATACCTACCGGACTGGGGTGAAAGGTAAGGGACCCACACTTTACATTGTCCCAAACTCTGCTCCCCACTGATACTTAATCTTCTGCTTATTAACAATTTTAATCATAGGCTCATGTAAGAATCTGATTAAAAGCTATGGGCGCTCCCCCTAGGAAAAAGCACATATGTACCTCTGACCTCGACACCAATGGTAAGGCCCACGTCCAGAGATCCAGTTTAGACTGGGTCCACCACTAACCTTCAGCATTCAGTTTCTGGAATTTAAGCTTATTATTCATAAAGGGGAAGAGTAACCAAGATAAGTTTGAATAAAGATGGAGTATATTAAAATACTCTCAAAAAAAAAAAAAAGTTCACAGGTATACATGTGTCAGAGAAATCCAAGACCAGAAAGATCTATCTAGTGGTATGTGTTATGTGTGTCTTTTGGAAATGGGAGACAGAAGTAGCATGTGGGCAGTTGTGGAGTGGAGGTAGGGGAGCAGGGAGCAGCACTGAATTTTTTAAACAAAGAAATAGAATCTTTCTAGAGTTGAGAAAAGCTGTGATTGAGACATAATGTGACACTACTTGATCTGCAGCTGCTCTTGACAAACTGTACCTAACCTGTACATGCCTTGGGGAACTGCCTCCAGTTTCCTTCCATTGTTGTGGGCAGGGAGAAATGACACTTGGAAAGATGATGGAAGTACTTTTACAGTTCCATCTTACCTTGGGGGCTGTCTCCTTCCAGGGGTGTGAGACAGTACTGCCCAGATCAGTTCCATCAAATTAATACACAAAGGATTAGGAGAGAATTGTCTGATAAATTTGCAGGACACAGACAACCACTCAATGACTCAAACCCCACAGAAGATTATTGACCTGGAAGATCTTAACTGGTCTTTCCAATACCAAGTCTCATGAAAAAATAGTTCTGTTTCCTATTTTCCTTGGGTATAGAGACTATGTTGCCTCAATTAGGCAAGAGGACGATGATATGTCTGTAGCTGTTCCTCTAAGCTTCTTCACAACACTTTACAGCTAACTACACTTTGCCTGCCTGTCTATCTACCTAGCCTTAGTTACAGTTTCTAATGCTCTACTTAATATATATCCCAGTTATTCACCTGTTAATAATTTGGGTTGGCTATTTTCAACATTTGTGAAGACTTTTTTTTTTTTTTACCAAATTATTGATTTTCCCCATCCACCCAACAATTCCATCCATGAGTATTGTTCATTCTGATCACCCTCTGTTACCTTGCCTCCCCCAACTGATATGTTCATAGAACGATAGTTTGTAGATTAGAAGAAGTTAATTGCATATAGGAAGAAACAGAGGCCCAGAAATGTTATGTGACTTAAATAGTTGCAGAGCTAAGATCAGAACTCAGGTTTCCATTAATGTGGAGTTTTTTTTATGGTATAATCTGCTACGTCTACCATAAAAGAGTCTTGATCCCCATAGCTTTAAGGCACAGATTTCCCAACTCTCCTGATAGTATCAGCTGTGATGCTTTTTAAAACACTGATTCTTGGGACCACCCATGGAAGATTACTTGTCCATAGTATCTAAGAGTGGGTCAAAGAAAACTGTATTATTAAAAGGTACTCCAATAGGGGCGCCTGGGTGGCTCAGTCGGTTAAGCAACCGACTTCGGCCTAGGTCATGATCTCGCGGTCCGTGAGTTCGAGCCCCGCGTCGGGCTCTGTGCTGACAGCTCAGAGCCTGGAGCCTGTTTCGGATTCTGTGTCTCCCTCTCTCTGACCCTCCCCCGTTCATGCTTTGTCTCTCTCTGTCTCAAAAATAAATAAACGTTAAAAAAAAAAATTAAAAAAAAAAAAAAAAGGTACTCCGATAAAAAAAAATATTTTAAAGAAAATAAAAAGGTGCCCCATGTAAATCTGACATTTTGCCAGTATTGGAAACTGTGGCTCTTGGCGTTGATCACTGTGAGCTGTGCTCCGAAATTTCCAGTTTGCTGTGTTTGTTTTCTCTTTCAGACTCTTACCCTAATGAACTTTCCTTTCTTCCTAGTGGATAAAGCGACATTTATGGTTGGCAGCTACGGGCCTCGGCCAGAGGAGTATGAGTTCCTGACTCCGATTGAGGAGGCTCCCAAGGGTATGCTGGCCCGAGGCACTTACCACAACAAGTCCTTCTTCACCGACGATGACAAGCATGACCACCTTACCTGGGAGTGGAACCTGTCTATTAAGAAGGAATGGACAGAATGAGTGCATCTGCCCTTCCTTTTCCCCACCTTGCCACTCAGAAGTACCCTCTCTGTCATATTCATCACCCTGTCCCTCCTCCCTGTTCAGAGCTAGGTCCTTTCCCCAATACCCCCCACATTCTGTTATCAATGCTTCTTGTCCCGCAATGTCTCTCAAAGTGGTCCCTAGCACAAGATGCTTAACACCCAGACTTTAATCCTGCCCATTCCTTCCAATCCTCATCATGGCCAGATCTTCAAAATTCTTCATTTCAATACATGGTCATTTAGTATTTCCTTCTATTTTTCCCATGTGAGCAACTAGAGGCCAAGAAATAGGCAAACTATCACTAACAGTCCTTTGCCTTGGGTTCCAGTAGCTCATTCCCATCCCTGCATTCTTCTGTGGTTGCTGCTGGCTCAGTGAAGGTCCCTAATCACGTTGCCTACCAGTTGGGGTTCTTCTTTTATGGGAGACACTGTAAACAACACAAGAGAATAAATAAAACAGTTGTATGATCTGACTGAGACCCTCATTTCCCTGCCTTCTTTCTTTGAACAAATATGATAACTACATTGTTTACATTTGTGAGTTTCCTCAGAGCATATGTGTGGGCTGGACACAGTAGAGACGGTATTTACATCACTAGGAAATGTTTAGTCTCCCTGTTCTAGTGCAATGAGCAATGAATATTCAGAATGTGAATAGTAGAAATCCTGAGATATTTTATTTTATGGTAGTACCATATGGAACTTTCTCCTGAGCTTGAGACCCATATATCCTACTACCTATGGGAATCCTATCTTGGATTTCAGAGGGCACGTGTGGGCCAAATCAGCCACTGCTTCTCTCCTGCTTACGACCTTCCAATATGATCCCAGTTGCTTAGAGAATAAGATCCTACACTTATTGTATAATGCCCCCTACAATCTGGCCTAAGTTCAATTACTAATAATTCTCTCACACATTACATTTGCATCTCCATGTTTGGGCTCTTTACATGAATGGGCTCTTTACATGAAACTCTCCTTCCACCTCTGTTGCCTGGAAAATCCTATTTACAGGGGACTCTGCTTAGGCATCCCTTGTAGGAAGAAAACCTTCACTGAACCCCACCATTGTGCTAAGTGTCCTTAAGTCTGTATTTTCATAGTATCCTATGAGTTTCTCAATTTTTAATCACCTCCCATTTTATATTTAAATAATCTGTTTATTTGTTCATCTTTCACACTAACAATCTGGGAAAGGCTGGATCAGATCATACTTATCTTTGTATCCCTAGTACTTAGATCAATACCTGCAGAGAATATTTCCTTTTTATTTAACCTAAATGAACAGACTTGGGGTGCCTGGGTGGCTCAGTCTGTTGAGCGTCAGACTTCGGCTCAGGTCATGATCTCACAGTTTGTGGGTTCAAGCCCTGCGTCAGGCTCTGTGCTGACTGCTTGCTCAGAGCCTGGAGCCTGCTTCAGATTCTGTCTCCTTCTCTCTCTCTGCTACTCCCCCGCTCAAGCTTTGTCTCACTCTGTTTCTCAAAAATAAATTAAAAATGTAAAAAAAAAAATTTATAAATGAACAGACTTGACTTTCTTCTGGCCGGTTATGTTCTGAGATCTTGTCACTGAACCTGGTCTTTAATCTCAGAAGTTGAAGGTTCCCATAGAACCAGCTGCAAAGTTCCCAGAACACTAACAACACTATGGCCAGTTAACTGGAGTAGGCTGCTGTGAATTGGCCTCCCATAACAGGTCCAGGGCTTGGAGCAGGAGCAGAAAAAGAAGGATGGAAGCTGACCAATGCAGATTCCTGTTTCTATTATTTCTTTTCATGTGCCAACTATCTCCAGAAGTTGCTGCAGAAGTTCAGGAATCCTCAGGTAAAAGAAAAAAGCACTTGGGTGACCATAGGGCAAAAGTATTGTGAAGGAAAGGGAATATGGTAGTGATCTGGGTGTTGTTCCTCCCGATGTAGAACATCTTCTAGGAAATGCTGGATAAAGATTTGTGTTCCATAGTAGAGACAAGAGAAGCCTAGCATTATTCTTCAGAGAGAGACCATGAGGTGAAGTCACCTTCCTTATAAAACAATAAAGCCTTGGGATGATGACAGTGCCCCTGATACCCCAAAACCTTCTGCTTCTCCCTCTCTCTCTCTCTCTCTCTCTGTAGATGATCCTGGTGCTTCCCGGAAAACTGTGCAGCTCACAGATGTCCCAGCTACCATGGAATTCATTGCTGCTGCTGAGGTGGCTGTCATAGGTTTCTTCCAGGTTTGTCCAGTGACCCCATTTCTGTTCCCCCAAAGAACCGGAAACATTCTACCTCAGAGCAGACATGAGAGTCACCTGCTGGCCACTGCACTAGAAGTCAAGGGGCACAGACTTCACTTTCAGCTTATCAATCTAGACCTCTCAATTTCAAGACATTCCCAGTCTCTGAATTATGTCTTTCTCACACTGGATTCAAGACTTCTCAGTCTTGGGGTGCCTGCGTGGCTCAGTCAGTTGAGCATCCAACTGTTAGTTTTGGCTCAAGTCATGATCCCAGGGTCATGGGATCAAGCCCCTCATTGGGCTTCATCACTGAGTGTGGAGTCTTCTTGGGATTCTCTCTCTCTCCCTCTCTCCCTCTCTTTCCCTCTGTCCCTCTCTTCCCCCCATCCCCCCAAAAAAGAGTTCTGGATCTTCTCATCTATAAATGCTTTCAATGTTAAGTCAGTGTCTGGATTGCTGAGGCAGAGACCAGAGTAAACCCAACCTCTATCATCCAGGGAACACATAAGTCAATAGTGAATCTCTTTCTAAAGCCTTACCAAGTAGGTAGTCCCTCACTTGTCTTTCTCTTTGTTCCAAAATGTTGAAAAAGGATGACATTTTGAATATTTGAGGTATTAGCCTCCATCTTCCAGATTGGCTGCCTGACTAATGAAAGCAGCCATAAATGAAAGGGCACCATTCCAGCATTTTTATCTTTGTTTGAAGGTAACATCTGGTTATTCTCACAGATCAAGCCCCTACTCTTATTGCAGACCTTCTTATCTATTTCCACTAATTAGTCACCATCACCCTGTCAATTCTGTGTACACAGCTGGAAATAGCTTCAGTGAGATGCATGTGGGGAAGGAAGACAGGGGAGCATGTTTCTCAGTGATGAGAGATCTGAGCGGTAGACAGAAACGGCCACCTTCAGAAAGGCAGGGAGAGGCAAAGAAAGTGGGAATAGAGGAATTTGCAATAACTTAAACAGCCACCAGATGCCGTCCGTCATTTGATCCATGAGTAATTCCACTCTAAGGGGAATTAAAAAAGGGCAAGCCTAGATTAGCAATTGTTCATAGCCTCGGATGAACTCCACACACCCTGTCCAATTACCCCAGATGCAAGGTTAGTCAGCTTCTTTCTTTTTGCATATCTCTTCCTCCAGCCCAGAAAGATGTCAGAAAAGAATATGCTCCCTCCTGTTTATTGCCTGGAGCTGCTATCAGCAAAGGTCCTGTGACAGCAGGGAAAATGATGCCAGCTTGCTGTAGAAGGACTGGATCATCGCTTAGATGTGGTTTCCCTGCTGTCTGCTGCAGGCCTGAGTTCTAGAGTTGGAACAACACAGAAACAGTATCTTCATGGGCAATACCTCAGGCTCAATGCAGGGGAAGAGGATTGTTCTTCCACATCCGGCAAAACTTTTGTTAATAAAACCTCTAAGTTCCATTTTAATTTCCTTTATTATTATTATTTTCCTTTCAGGACCTTTGACAGTACCTATTTATTTCTGCATTCCTTCTTTCCTCCACAAACTGTTCCCAAGACATTTGCCTCCTCGGGTATATCAATGACAGTGCAGCCAAACTCCACAGAAGTCTATGATTTTGAGGCCCTTCTCTGCTAATAAACTGCAAGTTTTATGGTAAGGCCAGACAGGAGTTTCAGGCTTAGCTACAATTTTGTAGTTACCTATTAGCCCACCAAGCCTGGAAAACTCAACAATACCACTGCAAATTTAGAGGTAAATGTTGTTTCACTTGACACTAAATCAAGTCTATTATTTTTTTATATGAGTGAGCACGTTTCTACTCCCTTTTCTATTTCTATGTGTCTCCTCTCCAAAATAATCCCTGTGGGTTTTTTCCCCCTCTTGTTTTCAGGATTTAGAAATCCCAGCAGTGTCCCTATTCCACAGTATAGTGCAAAAATTCCAAGCCGTGTCATTTGGAATCAGCACGGATTCTGAGGTTCTGGCCCACTACAACATCACTGGGAACACCATTTCCCTCTTCCGCCTGGTAAGTTGGGTGGGCTGCTCGAGCCTTCTTCCAGTTTTTCCTTTGGTTGTGGATTCACAAATTTGTGCAACTAGGAAGGGCTCTATGACTTTAACACTAATGATGGTGCCAGGGACCATTAAGTCAGGGACGATAATGACAAAGACGGTGGATCAACTCAAGCTTCCCAAACAGGTGCTGTCATGAGTTGGAAAGAAGACTGGACTGAGAGTCAAGAGGTAGGATTATAGCACTGCTTTGTCACTGACCAGCCATGCGACATGGTCATGATCTCGCATTCACAAATTCAAACCCCACATTAAGCTCTGTGCTGACAGCTCAGATCTTGGAGCCTACTTCAGATTCTGTGTCTCCTTGTCTCTCTGCCCCTTCCCCACTTGCTCTCTGTCTCTGTCTCTGTCTCTGTGTCTCTCTCTCTCAAAAATAATAAACATTAAAAAAACTTTTTAATGAGAAACTGGACTGAACTGGAATTTAAAGGGTAGATAAAATTTGGACAAAGTACAGGAGCATTCATGTCCAAGGTGGGGAAAAAGTTAAACTTAAGAAACAATGATCAAGCCACTTTGACTGGATCTCAGGGTACAAGTTTGGAGAAAAAAAACATAAGACAAAGAAGTTTGATTGAAACCATATTATGGAGAAACTTGAATACCAATTTAGTGGGTTTGCATTTAACTGGGTTGGCACTAGAAAACCCTTAAAGCCTTGAGATCAGGAGAGTAACATGAACAGGAATGTGTTTTTAGCAAGATGATTTTGGCAGTGATGGCTGGGATGGATTGTTAAGCAAAAACACAAGAGTTAGAGAGGACTTTGGTTAGGGTGACAAAATCAATCATGTACTGAGGGTCTGCAGTAGAGAGGTAGCAATACAAAGTGAAGAAAAGGCAGGTCCTGCTGCTGATTAAATATAAAAATTGTGGAAAGGAGGCAGTTTAAAGGCAGGGTATGTAGAAATAGTGAGGGCACACACAAAAAATAGGGTTTTCTGATGCTTTAGTTAGTTGTTGAGGTTGTATTGTTGGTGGCATATCAAGATAAAGATGTCCAGAATCCACTGGAAATGCAAAATTGGGACAAAAGATAAAGTTTTCAAGATTTCTGCACAAATGGCCTTCTCCCTCCAGCCTCCATCCTATATATTTCACTTCTCATCCACATCTCTTTTAAATGTGTTTTATATTCAGTGTCTCCAATTTTCTTTAAGCTCTTAAATACACTGCTATTTTATCTATGCTCCACACCCCCTCAAAACTGCTTTCACTGAGGTCAGCATTGCTTCCATATTTCCAAACCTAATGAACATTCTTTAGGTCTTACTTAAGTAAACATCTCTGCCATGTTTGACATTGTTGACTGTCTCTTTAACATTCTTTCTTTCCATTACTTCTAGGAGCCTACTTCTGGTCCTCTTCTGCTTTTCTTAGTCTCCTTGAGACCTTCTCTGCCTCCATCTACACTGCTTTCTGACCCAGTGCTCTTTCTAATCTGGTTTATAGAATTCACGTTCTGTAGAAGCAGAGACTATTTTGTCCATTACTTCAACCACAGAGCCCAAAAAAAGTGTCTGTCATATAGCAGGTGCTCATTAAGTGTTTGTTGAATGAATGAATGAATGAATGAATGAGTTTTCCTTAGGTAATACAATTCTTATTGTTTGACTATCATGAGTCTGCTGAGGATTTGAAGTGCTTTATCTCTAGCCTGGACCTCTCTCATGATTCGAATGCTTGTTGTATATAACTATTTGGATACACTCATAAGCACTACCATCCCAACATGTTCAAAACTGAATTTATTATCTGCAGCTGCTAAATTATATTTGTTCCTCTAAAACAATTGTATCGAATGGTTATGTTCATTTGGTCTAATTTTTGCCCATTGCACCTCCAATCTTATTGAATCTATATTCCCCTTCACTTTTTCTACTTTATTTCCTATTTAGTCTCTTAGCATCTTTGACATAAACAATTTCGATAGCTTCTTACTCTCCCTTTGTTACTTCATATCCAGTTTCTAGATTGGTATCACAATGCTGTATTTCAAATGGAAATTGGGCCATGGTATTGCCTTCTTAAAACCTCTTCAATATTCCCCATTTCTTACAAGAT
Organism: Puma concolor; assembly: GCF_028749965.1. Classification (NCBI taxonomy): domain Eukaryota; kingdom Metazoa; phylum Chordata; class Mammalia; order Carnivora; family Felidae; genus Puma; species Puma concolor. The sequence continues at coordinate 94,565,742 of NC_141673.1, forward strand.
GAAAACCTGACATATTTAATGTTACATATAGTCTTTTATGACCTAGCCACTATCTGCTTCTCTAGTCCCTTTTCCAACATGCTCCTACCATAGGCTTTATCCTCTCACTTCCCAAGTATACACAGTTTGATGATACAACTCCATGATTTCACTCACACAGGCTGTTCCTCTGCCTAAAATGCCACCACCCTCAATGCCCACTTTCACCTAGCCTCACCCAGCTAACTCCTCAGATTCCAGTGAATGAGTTCAGACATTGTATCCTACACAAAGCCTCCATGGAATCTTCAAATTGGCCCGCCTATTCCTCTATACTTTGATATCTCTATTTATATTTATCACTTTATAGTGCGTGTCATGTATCTTTGTGTCTGTCTCACCTACTACTCCATTAGACCATGAGCAGTTCAAGGGTAGGAACCACGAATTGTTCACATTTGTTTTCCAAAGCCCACAATATGCCTCTGGTCACAAAGACCCTCAGAAGTACTTGAGAAACTGACTCACCTCCAAAAGCACATCGGAGTCCCTTCACCAGTTCTTTCCCACCTGGACAATAGTTGCAGGTGTGCATTTCACCATTGTGAAATTGGATTAAATGAAGCTCTTCCAATGAAAAGCTTTGGTAGGAAAGATGGAAAGTGAGGCTAATGCCTTTTGCGTGACTGTTGGACCACTGGTAGTAACCCTACAATAAAAAAATTCTAATCAGCTACATCTCCACAAGTACTTCTCTCCCAGTTTATTTTAAGTCTCATAAAGAACTGATTTTTTTAATTTGTTTTTAATATTTATTTATTTGAGAGAGAGAGGGAGTGGGGGGAGGGGCAGAGAGAGAGGGAGACACAGAATCCGAAGCAGGCTCCAGGCTCTGAGCTGTCAGCACAGAGCCTGACTCCAGGCTCGAACCCACGAACTGTGAGATCATGACCTGAGCCGAAGCTGGACACTTAACCGACTGAGCCACCCAGGTGCCCCTCATAAAGAACTGATTTTAAAAGTCTTGGTACTAAAATAAATAAATAAATAAGTAAGTAAATGTCTTAGTACTACCAAGATACACATGTGGGAAAGAAAAAAACAAGTGCTGTTGCTTCGAATGTCTCTACAGATTTTATAACCCCTAATAGGCACATTAGCTTTGCTTACAATCTATCCTTTGTGAAGCCCCGTAGATTACTTCCCAGAGCTGTTCATGCTCCCTTAGCTTCTGCTTGTTGTTTACCGCGAAGGGCAGCCCCACTCTGAATGAACTCCTGGGAACCCTGTGGATGAGATTATTGCTGTACCATACCAAAAACAAACACACCGGTTCCGCCCTACTCCACTGGCAGGTCTGGGAGAGGTTCAGCTTGTGCTGCGCCAACTTTTAGATAAACATATTTTTCTCAGTTTATACTTTCAAAAATTTGGTCCATATTTTAACAGGATTATTATTCAGGAGTTTGGGATGACTTTTTTTTTTTTTTTTAAAGAACATCAAGACTATGCATTTTTCAATGAGGAAATGGGAACCTGTTGCAAATTTCTTGGTCCCTACCTTCATCTTAAATGTATAGTTCATTCTGTTTGTTTTTATGTTTGTTTTTAGTACCTAATTTATCATAGACACTATGCTAGGTGTTTTTCAGTGTTCTACCATTTAATTCTTGCACAAATCTGACGCAATCATATTATGGTCCCTGCATTATCCAGAAGGAAGCTAAAGTTCCATGAGATCAATTCAGTTGTCAAAAGTGTATAGAGTAGGGGCGCCTGGGTGGCTCAGTCGGTTAAGCATCCACTTCGGCTCAGATTATCTCACAGTTCCTGAGTTTGAGCCCCACGTCAGGCTCTGTGCTGACTGCTCAGAGCCAGGATCCTGCTTCGGATTCTGTGTCTCCCTCTCTCTCTGCTCCTCCCCTGCTCATGCTCCCTCTCTCTCTGTCTCTCAAAAATAAATAAACGTTAAAATTTTTTTAAATAATTAAGAAAAAGTCTATAGAGTAAACAGACATCTGATTCATACCCAGCATAGCTGTCTCCAAATCATGCCATTTCTGTGATACGAGAGTGACTTTCCAAAGTACTTAACCCTGACAAAAACCTTTGTTTTTACTCCTAGATTCTATCTATTCTAATGCCTCTCATGCTAAAGCCTACTTATTTAGAGCACTTGCTCCTAAACGATTCCTCAACCCCACCCCCACCCCTGCCTTTGCACTACTTAAACCCTAGCATCATCTCTCCAGATTTACTCTAGGCATTACACATTTTGGCAAAGAAATCTCAGGATTTAGACATAGAGAGTTTTCAATGGTAAGAACATATTTGGAGATAAACTGGAATAATGATAGGTGAAAACACAGTCTGACTGCAATGAGTTGACAGGACTGGGTGCTTTGAAATGTTTGAGCAATAAGAAGCCAGCAACTGTTATATTCATGGAATACACCACTCTCCAAAAACAGGCAGGACAACTATATAAACGTGATCAGGAAAAATTGAACTAAGTGGAACAATAATAAGTTGTGTATGACAACTTGTTTAGTGTGTACGACAGCTTGTCTTTTGTGAGTGTGACTGTAGGGAGACCCTCCACACACTCTCAAGTGCTCTCATTGTTGCCCTAATGGAGGTATAATCCTGGGTTGAATAAACCATGAGCCTGTTCTAAAACGGAATTTCAGATATTATTTGAATGTTTATCCCACTTTGGGTTTCTTCAATCACCTCTATTTTAAGAAATATAATTAGCCTAACTTTGACCCAATAGGATAGTAATGGAAACACAGTAAAAGCATTCTTCCATTCCTTACATGGTTATGTGCTGGCTACTTATTATACGAAAAGCACTTTCGGGCACTGGGTGGCTTAGGTCAGTTAAGCTTCTGACTTGAATTTGGGTCAGGTCATGATCTCACAGTTCATGGGATTGAGTTCCATGTTGGGTTCCATGCTGACAGTGCAGAGCCTACTGGGGATTCTCTCTCTCTGCCCCTCCTCTTCTCTCTCAGAGAGAAAGAAAGAAAGAAAGAAAGAAAGAAAGAAAGAAAGAAGAGAAAGGAAAGAAAGAAAGAAGGAAATGAAGGAAAAAAAAAAAAAAGGAATGCACCTTTCCAAACAAAGAGAATCAAAAGGAATGAGTGCATAAAAATAAACTAATAAATGCAGGAAGTAAGGTATGTCAAATTATTCAGTTTTTTTTCTAAAGTATAGTTTTATGAACTCTATGGCAAGCTAAATGGTTTATAAAAACAAACCCAGGGACATGAGGGATTTTGTTTAACAAATGATTTCTCAGTGTTATCCAAGATATTTAATACTGTAACTGTGGTGTAAACTAAGACAACTTTAATATACTTTATGAAGTGCTGGGTTGTTAATTAAAGAAATACATAGAAATTCAAAAGAATATTGCTGAAGTACTAATGAACAGAAAAAAAAACTGATTAATCTTTTGGTATGGTAGTAGTGTCTAAAACAAAATAATCCCCTTCAAATATTCTTTGGGGAGTCTCAAAATTGTATTGTAAGGTGGAAACTCTTCTGGTTTACAGTTTCTGTTTTTCTTCTGGTGCTTCTTTCTTGGGGAAGAAAAATAATATGATATCTCAAGTAAAATTCTTTCCAAACACTGGGGGAAAAAATATATTAAAAAATCTTTCCCCAGCTCTTGGTTTCAGGATCAGATTTTCTGTCCAGGGCATTATGCAAATACTTCCCTTTACAGAGGGAGATTTCCTGTTCGAATATTGTTTCCAAGAGCCCTACACATGACGTTCCAGAGTTTATTAGCTTAAGAAAGAGTGACCCAGTCGGCCATGTTTTATTAAAAAAAGCACTACAGACTGGAGAGACTTCAGGAGAGTGGTTTTTATTAAAACTCTTTGCTACTTCGAGAATGTTATCACCACTTAACATCCTCCGCCTCCAGGATGCTGCATTCCTTAAGCCCAGAAACACCTGGAATAACTGGGCTTCCTGCTCTCCCTGTTCTGGGAAATGGGAAGGACTGCCTGGAAAAGAGCAGAGAGGGAGGGGCTTCCTGACCGCAGCACAGCTCTGTTAGGTGAGGCCCAGCCACTGGAGTTCCTAGACGAATCATCAGGAAGTAGTCAGACATATGAAATAGTAAAAGGACCCTGATTGTGATTATAATAATGATGAGTTTGATGTTTGCAATTAGCAAAGCCTTAAGTTCGAAGGACACATGCCAGCTGGCAAAGCAGGCTTTAAGCAGCCTCAAAGATCCTGTGGGCTCATTTTCTTTCTTTCGTCACTCTTAATGCCCTGGGAAGGAGGATAAGAGAGGCTGGGCCAGGACTCCCCCTAGGAAGACTTTTCCTTTTGCTTTTATATTTCTGCCCCAAACCTTCCCCTCGGTTCCACTTTGTTAATATTAAAACAATTAAATATACAGAGAGAGAGTTCACATTTTATTTTTATTTATTTTGAGAGAGATGGAGCATGCGCAGAGGGGAGGGGCAGAGAGAGAGAAGAGAGAATCCCAGCAGGCTGTGCACCAGCAGCAGCGCAGAGCCCAACTCCGGGCTCAAACTCACAAACCATGACATCGTGACCTGAGCCAAAACCAAGAGGCAGATGCTTAACCGACTGAGCACCCAGGTGCCCCACGACTTCACATTTTAAAATATCCTATGGTTTGGGGGCGTCTGGGTGGCTCAGTCGGTTAAGCGGTTGACCTCAGCTCGGGTTATGATCTCAGGGTCCATGAGTTCAAGCCCCAGGTTGGACTCTGTGCTGACATCTCAGAGCCTGGAGCCTGCTTTGGATTCTGTGTCTCCCTCTCTCTCTGCCCCTCCCCTGCTCATGCTCTGTCTCTCTCCGTCTAAAAAAAAAATTAAAATATCCTATGGTTTTGATGAATTTTTTTCAAAACTCTTATTTTGAAATACATATTTTTGTACCTCAGCATTTATTTATTTCTTAAATTTGAGTTGTGCAAAACAGTCATAAAATAATTAAATCGCTATCTGAGTGAATGTCAGCACTCCTGTGCCTCAGTGCCTAATATACAACAGGCACTCAACAAATGATTCATTTGCAAATGTATTACAGGAGATATATCCAGAATTAATAATATTAACCATAGCGTGCCTTGGACTTCTTAAAGGTGCATATTACTTTTAACTAACCAATGGGAAACCGCCTTGAACAAAAGAAGAGAAAAATATGCAACTGGGAGTCATCATGCGAAGGGCATAATGAGCAATCTTGGATTCCTAGTGTTTAATTTACCGTTAATTTACCTTTAAATGAATTCCTTCCTGCATAAACTAAAACGACACTTATCTCTGACTTTGCTGGGTTGACTCAGAGAAAGGAGCTTGGGGGGTAAAAGGATAGTTCTGATCCAGACCAAGAGCAGATTGGGTAGGACCTATATGAGAAAGCAGACATAAGGGAAAGGGGTTGAGATGTCCAAGGGTTGGTAGCTCAAGGATCTCAAAAGTGATTCAAACTATTTTAAGAAACAGAACTGTTCAGAAGCTAGCATTTGTCTGTAGGCATAGTTGCTCTGGGTGATGGAAGTATTATCTTGTGCTTTATGGACAGGAGTAGATTGGGGGAGGGGAATGGAAAACTCTGGGGATAAGAATTGACAGTATGAAGTCCTATCTTTTAATGTATCTGAGTATGGTGGAAAGGTAGCTCTAAAATGCTAATCTGGGATTACAGACTAGGTAACCAAATAATCCCTTTCACCAATAACAATTTATTTTAAAATCCAGGCAAATAGTAAAGGGGGCAAGAGTCTTTGGAGAACTAGCAAGAGAGAGAGAGTGAGAGAGAGAGAGAGAGAAATAACTAGACTAAGATCTAGAAGATAAAACCCCAAAAGGAAAACCCTGTATTGGGACCGCTTTTTGTCTAGGGGGCTCTTCTTGCCAGTTTTTAAAGAAGTAGTCAAGAGTCTGAGAAGTTTAACAGCTTTTTTGTGACACTCAAGGAACCTGAAAAGTAAATGTTGAAATCCAGGGCCCAGAGGAGGAAGTAGGAGGTAGATTTAGTAAAACAGCCTTTGCCCCACTTTGAACCCTAAAGAACAGTACGCTAAGAACAAGGATTTACCATAAGTAAATCATCCTTCCCAAGGACTACAACAAATCATCTTAATCCCTGAAATTGGATTAGGATGATCGTATATGAATATATATATATATATATATATATATATATATATATACACACACATACCCATGCACATAGATATACACACATATACCTCTACACATATATAATTATACTTATGTATCATATATATAATCTACCCTTAGCCATGCCATAGTATAATAGCTGACTCAAAGAAACAGAGAATAATTTTATTTATTTATTTTTTTTGAAGTTTATTTATTTTTGAGACAGAGAGAGACAGAGCATGAATGCGGGAGGGTCAGAGAGAGGGAGACACAGAATCTGAAGCAGGCTCCAGGCTCTGAGCTGTCAGCACAGAGCCCGATGCGGGGCTCAAACCCATGGACTGTGAGATCATGACCTGAGCCGAAGTCAGACGCTCAACCGACTGAGCCACCCAGGCACCCCAAAAAAAGAGAATAATTTTAAATCAGAGAAGAGATTACCCTCAAAGCAACATCAAAAAGGCAATACTAAATTTCACTGATGACTTCTCAGTGGAAAGAGTGGAATGTTACATATAAAGAATTACATCTTGCAAAAACAGAAAGAAAATAATTGTGAACATAGACTTCTACCTCCAGCAAAAATAGGCTTGAAAAATAAAGCTGAAATAAAGATATTTTCAGAAACCAAACTGAGAGATTATGCCACCCAAAAGATCTGACTCATACTAAAAGGTGCTTTCTAGACAGAGGGCAAAACATCCCAGATAGAAGCTCAAAAGTACAGGAGGAAATGAAGAAATCTCACAAAAAAATATGAGATTTAAAATTATAATACACAATAATAATCATCTGTAAGCCTTGAGTGTGGGGTCAGGGTATATAGTTGGATGGGGGAAAACTGTATTAAATTGTTCTAATCTCTACATTGTCCAGGAAGAGACAAAATTGCCAGCTAAAATTAGACTCTGACAACTAAAGAATGCATGTTGTGTAGTGCATGCTGGTTATCTTCAAAAGAATGATTGTAGCTTGTGTAACTTCGAAGCCAATCAAGGGAAGGAAGGAATAATATAAAGTGCTCAGTCAATTCAAAGTAGTCCAGAAATGGAAGAAAGTGGGATTTGGAACAGACAGAAACAATGGGAAATGCATATGGAAATAAATATATTAGTAATTACATTCTATAAAAAATAATGCAATGCAAAGACAAGGATTGGCAGACTGGATTAAAAAATACAACTCTGAGCTTTTTACAAAGGACATATTTTAAAACATAGGGACACATGTAAAATAGAAAGATAGATTGAAAGTAAAATAATAGGGGCGCCTGGGTGGCGCAGTCGGCTAAGCGTCCGACTTCAGCCAGGTCACGATCTCGCGGTCCGTGAGTTCGAGCCCCGCGTCGGGCTCTGGGCTGATGGCTCGGAGCCTGGAGCCTGTTTCCGATTCTGTGTCTCCCTCTCTCTCTGCCCCTCCCCCGTTCATGCTCTGTCTCTGTCTGTCCCATAAATAAATAAAAACGTTGAAAAAAAAAATTTTTTTTTTAAATAAAAAAAAAAAAGAAAGTAAAAGGATAGAGTCTATTACATGACCTAAGAATATATAAGCAAAGCTAACAGGGTTATAAGAAAAAATGGTTAAATTCACAATCATGTTGGGAGATTTTAATACTTTTTCCCCCTAAAGTTAATTTATTTATTTGGGGGTGGGGGAAGGACAAAGAGAGAGGGGAAGAGAAAGAATCTTAAGCAGCCTGCGAATTGGCTTTCAGAGCCTGACGCAGGGCTCGAACTCAGGAACTGTGAGATCACGACCTGAGCCAAAACCAAAAGTCAGTCGCTTAACAGACTGAGCCACCCAGGCACCCCAGAGATTTTAATATTACTCTCTTGATAAAATAAATTGGTTAAACAATTCAATTAAGAATATAGAAAATCTGAATTATAAAATTAACCAAGTGAGTCATTAGTTTATACAGAATACTATGTTAAAAAACTGCAGATTATGCATAATTTTAAGGACATATATAACACATGCAGAAGTTGACAAATGCTATAAATAAAATGTAGAAATTAAGCTACAAGGTTAATACTGATTACAAGATTAATATTGATTCATATCAATACAAGATTAAATTAAATTCTTAAGAGCCAATAGGTTAGAGAAGAAATAAGAACAGAAATTGGAAAACATTTGGATTGAATGATAGTGAAATCTACATATAAAATTTATGGATACATTTATAGCCCTGTAAGGAGGAAATGTGTAGATTTTAATATATATTTTAGAGAAGGATGATGATAAAAATCAAGGATCTAAGCATCCATTTTAAAGTGAGAGAAATAAGTTCCAGGTAGATCTTAGATCTATTGTGAAAGATAAAATAATAATGTTTATGGGAGATAAGAGAATTTCTTCATGACTTTGGTGCGAAGATTTTTAAACAAAACAAAACAGGGGCGCCTGGGTGGCGCAGTCGGTTAAGCGTCCGACTTCAGCCAGGTCACGATCTCGCAGTCCGGGAGTTCAAGCCCCGCGTCAGGCTCTGGGCTGATGGCTCAGAGCCTGGAGCCTGTTTCCGATTCTGTGTCTCCCTCTCTCTCTGCCCCTCCCCCGTTCATGCTCTGTCTCTCTCTGTCCCAAAAAAAAATAAATAAATGTTGAAAAAACAAAACAAAACAAAACAAAAATACACACTAGTTACCAAGGAAAATATTGATAACCTCAACTACATTGAAATTACCTTCCGTTCATGAGCAATAGCCAACAAAAGGGAAGGTCCCTGTGAAGATATGCCATACAGAAGCAACAAAAGCCTCACATAACAAAGTGTATAGAAGCATCTTCAAACCAGTGAAAGAAAGATAGACAGCTCAATAGAACAATAAGCAAATGATTTGAATTGACACTTCATAAAAGAGGACATACAAGGGGTTACTCAGGGACATGCAATTAAAGCCACAATAAGACATTACCACACATTCACCAGAATGAATAAAATTATAAAGGCTGGTAATACCAAGTGTTGGACCAATGGGAGCTTTCAAACAATATAGGTGTAAGCAGAAATTATTATCTACTTTAGAAAATAGTTTGGCATTTTTTTTAAGTTTATTTATCCATTTTGAGAGAGAGAGTGTGTGTGTATGTGTGAGTATGGGAAGGGCAGAGAGAGGGGGAGAAAAAGTATCCCAAGCACAGAGCCCAACATGGGGCTGGATCTATGACCATGAGATCCATGACTGAGCCAAAATCAAGAGTTCAATGCTTAACCAACTGAGCCACCCAGATGCCCCAATAGCTTGGCAGTTGTTGTTAGTTGAAAATACACACACTCTCTAATGAAAAATCCCAATCCAAGGCATATGGACAACGGTTATGTCCCATGAACAAGAATGTTCACTGCAGCATTATTTTAATAATCAGCAACTGGAAATAACCTAAATGTCCATCAGTGTAAAATGAGTAAGTTTTGCATATTTATACAATGGAGTATTATATGCCAAGGAAAATGAGCAAATTTCAGCTACATGTGATGACATGAATGACTATATACAGAATGTTAAGCAAAGAAATGAGATATGTGTACATAAAATATACTGTTAATTTCTATTTTCATGAAGTTTTAAAAAAGAAAACTAAACCATAGGATTAAAAAGTGCATCTTTAAGTGCATCTAAAGCTATAAAGAAAAGGATGAAAATGGCCACCATAAAAGTCAGGTAATGGTCACCTTTGGCAAAAAAAAGAAAAGGGCAAATTATGGATTAGAAGGGAAGACAGAAGGCATCAGGAGTTCTGGCAATATTCTACTTCTTTACCCAAGTGGTGGCTCCACAGTTGTTTGCTCTGTGATAATTTTTTAAACACTGAGTTTTACATTTTATGTTTCATGCTTTTCTCTGTGTGTGCATATTTTTTCACATTAAAAGGGTACATACATAAATCTGATTATGTAAATGTAAACCCTTGACTTCAGGTTCTTAGAGTGTAATCTATTTAGCTTGACTTCAAGGCCCTTCAGAAGTTTGCCCCAGCCTACCCCACTAACCTTGTCCCTCTGCCACTCATACTTAACTGTTATAGTTATGACAAACTAACTGCAGCTTCCAGAACATAAGATCTCTCATCTTTTTGTCCGTTGTAAATACTGTTTTTCGAATTAAAACTCTCTCCCCATCCTCATTCATCTAACCAAATTTTAGCTATTTTTCAAGACTTACTTCCTCCTGGAATCTTCTCTGCTCTTCCTTTAGGTGACATATGGGCCCATGATTCCCCTGTGGTGACATTTCTGTATCCCACAGGACAGTGTGTTCTTTGAAAGTGGAGAATATTTCTTATTTCCCTTTATGTCTTTTGAGTTTTAGTGCCTGACACGTGGTAGATAGTCCAGAAATATTTATCAATGAATAAATAAAATCAGAACAGTGACAATTTTATCCTTTTTGTGTTACCCAGGTGGATAACGAACAATTGGATTTAGAGAGCAAAGACATTGAAAGCATTGATGCCACCAAATTAAGCCGCTTCATTGAGATCAACAGCCTCCACTTGGTGACAGAGTACAACCCTGCGGTAAACAATAGTCCTTGGCTCCAGACCCTTAAGTCCCTATGTCAGGGAGGGTACTTGTCTCCATACAGAGATCTCTCCTTCCAGGAGTTTTAATCCTTTGACCAATAAAAACAGTAACTGATATTAACTGAACACTCAACTGTTTATGTTGCAAACTTTACTCCAACTCTTTAAGTTTGATAGACTTGTCCCTCCTCAACAAAGAAAGAAACAGAGTTAGAAAACTTAAACACTCATCAGACGACTAGTAAGGAAGAGAGCCAAAATGTAGAGTCAAGGTGACCAAGTCAAACACTTCTGAGCTTTGCTGTCTGAGAGTGTTCGCTAAAAGCAACTCATCTAAGCAACACTCTAGACCACACTTCTCAAACAAAATTGTAATCGATGCTGAAGATCCACTTTTCCAAAGGCATCAGGGACCAATCCACTTGCAGAATACAATTTAATAGAAAAATTAAATATTAAAAAATAAAGCCCACTGATCACATACTTGGATGTTACAGCAATGTAAAATTTCTACAAAAGTTTTTAAAACTTCGTCCTACCTCCTTGTGGACTTGTAACTAACAATTCTTGGTCTGGCACCCCCTACACATGCCTAGACCCTCATGGTGACGTAGCTTTCTTTCTAGGTTTATCTTCTTATGGAGTTGCACACTGCATGCCACCTGGGTGAAGGCATCAGCCCACCCATTCCGATCATCTTCTGGTCGTCTAACATTCTACGGCGTACACAGTGAATTAATTACCTTCTATGTCCTGTCTTTTCTTTTCCCTGGTGTAGAACATAAGGTGATAGCGTATTAATTTCCAGTGATCTCATCAGTTCTGAAATGCTGTGCATTCTCTAATAACAGTACTTTAGAGCACATCATGGTTTTTAGAACTCACAAAGCCAATTCACACCCATTTTCTCACTTAATGTTCACATTGAGTTTTTGAAGCCAAAGAGAGAAAATTACTATGCCCATTTTATCAAGGAGCACATTTAAGATCCAAGTGACTTATTCAAGGTCACTAAGTCAGAAAGGTAGAACTAAGGCAGAAATTTTAACTCCTGATGGATTAGCTCATATTGTCTACTCCCATTTCACAGGAAAGAAAAGAGAGTTCAGAAAAGAGAAGTTCCTCAAGGCCATATGACTAGCAATTTGAGCTTCCGAAACAGCTCTCTGCACTTGTCCCTGCTTTTTGTTTTTTTTCATGGCTAGTCTGACAGAATCCTGTGGTTTTTCCATTGCCCCACACAGCCTTCAATAGGAAACACCCCTTTTCCTGTTGACTAAATTCCTGTCCATCTTTCACACCACGTTTGTCTTCATAGAGTGGTGACTCCATTTCCACCTCTGTTAAGATTCCAAACACACGCACCCCAGGGGTATTGGCAGCAATAATCAAAAAGGCAGTTTTCTCCTAGACATCATCATTCTCATGATTATATTTGTAGAGGTCAGGAGTGCTTGTGGGAAAAGAAAAGATGATCTTAGAGTCCCTAGGTTTATGGCCCCAGGGTCCTGGAGTTCTGCAGGCTAACTAAACAAGGACTGGCCTTCCTGAGTTCTTATGCCTAGTTCATCTCTTATCTTATAAAGTAATGACATATTACTTTAAATTCCACATTAGTAGTGAAGGCAAATCACATCAAGAAGAAATTAGGTAAGAATTTCTTTAGAAAAGCAAGTTCACCTTTTGTTGTGACTTCTACATTTCCCAAAGGTGATATTTTTCTCATTTGGAGACCTGCCTCCTCTACTATAGCTATTTCTCATCTGCTGTTGATGCAGAGGTTTGCACCAGTAACAATGAGGAGGCAGAAACTCACAATCATGTATTAAGCCAGCTGTATACGTTTAATGCCCACACTTGATACTTAGCTTCAAGGTGGAAAATCAGACTGTCTGTTAAGATTAAATTAATCACTTCTGATATACCCAAGACAGCTGGGTATACCCAAAAAGTAAGACAGCTGTACTTTTTGACTCTTTAGCTTTGATTTCTTGACTTCCCCAAAATTATTCTCCAACTCAGCTCTAGGAGGATACATGCATGCTTTAAGTTTAGGTAGCAGGATCTAGTAAAACAAGAGACTCTTATTTAACATCCAATCTCCCAAATTTAAAATCTAAGAACTGGCTTTAAACTCCAGGTAGAGGGGCACCTGGGTGGCTCAGCTGGTCAAGCAACCTTCAGGTCATGATCCCAGGGTCATGGGATTAAGCCCTGTGTCAGGTTCCATCCTAAGTGTGGAGCCTGCTTAAGATTCTCTCTCTCTCCTTCTGCCCCTTCCCCCTGCTCATTCTCTCTCTCTCTCTAAAATATAAATTAATTAATTCCAGGAAGAAAGTTTTGGAAAAGAGCTCATTGAACACTCCTTGCCTACTTGGCCAATACTGCTGGAAAATCTCTACGGAGTAGTGTGTAGCTTCCAGAAGAATCCGACCTAGCTGGCTCCCCTTCTCAGCATCCTGGGACTCTGTCTTACAGTTCATTCATCCACCATACTCTCGCTTCCTGTACACATGCTAGTTTTATAGAAATGCTTTCTGCATTTAAGCAGGAGAGGTGAAAAGGGATAGGATTTATTTAAAAGAGACTCTGGAGCACGGTTTCAGGAAAAGAAAGAAAAAAAAAAAGTGAAGAGAGCCAGTGCCATAGTTTCATGCTCTCTCTTCTCCTCACTCTGGCTCATGGCTGTACTACTCCCCTCCGTCACTGATAACTTCATGGGAAATCACCATCTCTAATCAGCAAAAAAGGGCCAATGCTTCTGGCCTCCTGAAGAGCTTGTCTTATTGCTGAGGTTTCAGGCAAATGGCTTTCGTTTGAGTTGGTTTAGATGGGGTTTTGCAATTAACTATGTATAAGGCAGGACAACCTGATGGTTGAGAGCATGGACTCTGGGGTGCCTGAGTGGCTCAGTTGGTTGAGCTTCTGACTCTTGATTTTGGCTCAGGTTATGATCCCAGAGTCGCGGGATGAAGCCCTGTGTTCGGGCTCCACACTGAGCATGCAGCTGCTTAAGTTCTCTCCCCAACTCCCCCTCCCACTGCCCCTCTCCTCTCCTCTTGCTTTCTATCTCTCTAAAAAATTAAAAAATAAAGAGCATGGACTCTGGAGCCAGACTGCCTGGTGTGAATCCCAGTCCACAATTTATGTAACTTTGGGAGAGTTTATGCCTTAATTCCCTCATGTATAAAACTGAAACTTTGAGGATCAAGTTGGTTATTATATGTAAAGACCTGGAAACAGTGTCCAGCACATAATAAGCATTCAAAAGTGTATCTGACTGCTCTTGCGACATGGAAAGGGACTGAGAAGAAGTAACTGATAAGTTACATGATATATTCGTTGTCTATTGATGTATAACAGATTACCCCAAAATTTATCAGCTTTTTTAAACAGTAAAGTTTGATTATCTCACACGGTTTCTGTGGGTTAACAATTTGGGAGAGGCTAGGCGAGGTGCTTTTGATCTGGGGGTTCTTGTGAGGTTGTAGTCATTGGTCAGAGAGGTAGTCAGTCATCTGAGGGTTGGACTAGGGCTATAGGATCTGCTTCATATAGCCGGCAAGTCAGTGCTGGCTATTAGTAGAAGACCTTCATTGTGTGCTGTGTGAATCTCTTCAGAAGGCTACTTGTGTGTCCAACACTGGGACTGGCTTTCCCCAGCATGAGTGATAGAAGAGAGAAGGCAGATGCCCCTATGTTTTTGATGACTTAACCTTGGAAGTCACACTCCGTCATTTCTGCAATATCCCAATGGTTGCTCAGTTCAGCCTTTTTCATCATGGATGACAGGGATCTACACAGTTGCATGACTGCCCAAGGGGAGACTTATGGAGGGCCGAGATGGAGGCTAGTTATCATTTGTGTTATGGGTGGATAGTTCTCATTTATATTTCAGCCTACCTATTTACTGGGTTGCCACTAATGGTTTGTTGTTGTTGTTCCTTGTCTATTCCATTTAACTATAATACACTTCAATTTGCCAGACTGCGATTGGCCTATTTAATAGCATGATTCAGATTCATCTTCTACTGATGATGAACAAGGCCTCCCCAGAGTATGAGGAAAGCATGCACAGATTCCAAAATGCTGCCAAGCTCTTCCAGGGGAAGGTAAGTCTGGAATGGCAGATACCTTTTTGAATACTCAGTACTAGGACACTAAAAAAGGCAGATGGGTCCAGGGAGGTTAGATAAATAGAGAAAGTGAGTATGATTAAGAGATCATGAATTAAGAACTGGGACATAATAAGTCACATTACTCCTTTTTAAAATTAAAGATGTTGCGATTGGGGCGCCTGGGTGGCTCGGTCGGTTAAGCATCCGACTTTGGCTCAGGTCATGATCTTGCGGTCCGTGAGTTCGAGCCCCGCGTCGGGCTCTGTGCTGACAGCTCAGAGCCTGGAGCCTGTTTCAGATTCTGTGTGTCTCTCTCTCTGACCCTCCCCCGTTCATGCTCTGTCTCTCTCTGTCTCAAAAATAAATAAACGCTAAAAAAAAATTTTTTTAATAAATAAATAAAAATAAAGATGTTGCGATTGCTGTATTAGATATTTACCCAAAAGATACAAAAATACAGATTAATAGGGGTACATGCACCCTAATGTTTATAGCAGCATTATCTACAATAACCAACCTATGGAGAGAGCCCAAATGTCCATCGACTGATCAATGGATAAAGGAAATGTGAATTTATATATATATATATATATATATATATATATATATATATGTGTGTGTGTGTGTGTGTGTGTGTGTGTGTGTGTGTGTGTAATGGAATGTTAGTCATCAAAAAGAATGAAATCTTGTCACTTGCAATGATGTGGATGGAGCTAGAATGTATTATGCTAAGTGAAATAAGTCAGTCAAAAAAAGACAAATACCATATGATTTCACTCATATGTGGAATTTAAGAAACAAAACAGATGGATATATGGGAAGGAGGGAATAAAAGAGACGACAGGGAAACAAACCACAAAAGACTCTTAATGATAGAGAACAAACTATGGGTTGCCAGAGTGAGGTGGGTGGGAGGTGGGCTAGATGAGTGGTGAGTACTAAAGAGGGCACTTGTGATGAGCACTGGGTGTTGTATGTAAGTGGTGAATCACTGAATTCTACTCCTGAAAAACAAAAACAAACAACAAACAAACAAACAACAAACAAACAAAGAAGGCTGATGAATGAGTTTCCTAAAAATAAAAAAATTAAAACTTAAAAAAGGTACAAATATTTTCAATATGAATAAAATGAAGCAATAAAAATAAACTTTTTTGCTTGCAAATTCAAAAAAAATAAATTAAATTAAGTTAAAGATGTATTTCATACTATTAAAGACCTATATAACCAAATCTTCCCTTGGTGGTAAGTCTATTTTTTTTCTGTATTGAAAAGTGAAGAAAATAGAGACCCAAAGATGCTGAAAATAAAAATCACTTTTTAGTCACAATTTATTTATTCTCTGCCATTGCCTCTTAAAGTTTTAAACTCAGGACTTATTTCCCATATAAAGCACCTATCATACCTGGGGCCTACTAGATGTCCCATAAATGTTTATTTCTGTCCCCTCTCTACTTTGTACAGTTCTGTTTGGTATGACTGAAATAGTAAAACTTCAACCACTTCAAGGCTACTGCATTAAACTAGAGACATTTTCAATACTGACATCTGTCTGGTAGTAACATAAGTTGACTTTCTGGTGGTTGTTTCCCTAACACTGGCAGTTTTCAGTGTTTCTAAATATAGACGATCCTCTAACAAGAATATTCTAAATATTTCTACTTTGGGTAGAAGGTTTGATTTAATAATATAAAATAGTTGACATTTATCAAGCATTTATCATATGCTAAAAACTGTACTGAAAATACTAGATGGATCCTCTCATTTAATCTCCCCCAACAAAAGCCTATCTTGCCGATGAGAACACTGAGCCTCAGAAAGGCTGAGTAATGTGTCAAAGTCACACAGCTAGAAAGTAGCAGACACAAAACTTAAAATGTATCATCTGCTTTTAACCATTAGGCTATCCTTGCTTATTTAGCTAATCACTAAAGTTGCTTCCAATTCTCTGTTCTTAAAATTAAATAAACTTGATCAAAGGGGTAAAATACCAAAGCAGTGAAAAATAAGAAGCAATCCATTCAATTGGATGGCACAGACCATAAGTTCAATCAGTATAAACTGCAACAATTCTGAAAAGTCTCTTTCTCTTCCGGACCTCAGATAGATGTTTCCCTTTCAAACCTCTCCAACTGCAGATTCTCTTTATTCTGGTGGACAGTGGTGTGAAGGCCAATGGGAAGGTGATCTCATTTTTCAAACTAAAGGAGTCTCAACTGCCCGCTTTGGCAATTTACCGGACTCTAGATGAGGAGTGGGATACACTACCCAGAGCGGAAGTTTCAGTGGAGAATGTGCAGAACTTTTGTGATGGATTCCTGGGAGGGAAACGGCTGGTAAGTGGGAGACTTCAGGAAGAGCAAGTTGAGTGTTACTCTCTGTGTCTTCTCATTTCCTGTTGAATAAAAATTCTTTAAGCTCTACTGGATTTGACTAAGAGCAAAAGTACATGAGGATATGGTGGACAGGATCAGGAGGCTTGTTAGGATAGAATCGTGAGAATAGAACTACACGTGCATCTTTGGAAGATGTCTTGCACATGCAAAGGAGCTGAATTTGGGGTTTTACCATTCTGTTTGCATTATTAATGGGAAATAAATAAGATTCCCATATATAAGAGTTCGTGAAATAAAAATTAAAGATGGATTTAGGTCTTCCAGGAGTAATTACATAACGCATTTTGCTAATCTCTCAAAACCAAGAGCCCCAAATCTAAATAATAGTGTTGTGATGTTTTTCAGAGAGAAAATCATGAATCAGAAGAAAAGACTCCAAAGGTGGAACTCT
Organism: Puma concolor; assembly: GCF_028749965.1. Classification (NCBI taxonomy): domain Eukaryota; kingdom Metazoa; phylum Chordata; class Mammalia; order Carnivora; family Felidae; genus Puma; species Puma concolor. The sequence continues at coordinate 94,583,317 of NC_141673.1, forward strand.
GAGCTCTCCCTGATACTCCCGCATACTACTAAGAATTTACACGATATAACAAAAGGGCAACTCAAACTTCAGAGATGCTAACCAACAGGATGAACAGGCCTTAAACACACACACACACACACACACACACACACACACCTCCATTTTGTTCCTTAAAATCTCATTTACTCTCCTTATCCTTTCTTTTAAATTGTCTACACTCTCTCACTACCCATCCGATCTTCTTCTACGCATTCATACTGTGTAGTCCCATACACGGCAACACACATCACTGAATGGAGCCTTTAAGAGAAATATTGTGATATTTCTTTGAAGGAGAGGCATTCCTGGAGGGAGGATATTCTGATTTGTCATTTAATATTGAATCTTTACACTGCACAGGACGTACATGCAACATAGTTTCTGCTCTTTAGTGGTTGTTTCAGGGTTGAAACTCTACCTTCCTCATGAGCACATGTCCCTCTCTAACTCCCAGCCGAGAACAAAAGGAAGGTTTAAACACCTTTGCAGAACTGCGTTTTTGCCGGGGTCAACCAGTGTTTCCAAGTCTCTAAACTCAGCAGAAACAGACTATGTAAAAACTCTATGCTTGTGTAGCGTTCCTAACTCCCCATGTAAATCAACAACCGCATAATAAATAAAAAGCAATAATGTTATAGGAAAAGACTGGCATCTCTTTGCAGGCCAAACCTTTTGTAAATACCCAGATGCCCAATTAAGCAGTAGGCACCTCACCCTTCGGTGTCCACTGTTTAGCGTCCGGCCATGAGCCACTAATGTGTTATTGTTAACTTGGTGGGTGGGATGGAGAGTGGGTAGAGACCATCCTCCATGAGGATTGGTATAAATGTGGCAAAAGAGCTAGGAGTCGAATTATGTAAAAGGTTGGGGAATAGGTAAGGAGGGGGATACTTGGCTCTGGCGGGGGGGGGGGGTGGGGGTGTTGGGGCTGACTAGGAGCGGATTATTGCAGGTAAGGTGTTCAATCCAGCCCATGTGAAACAGAGGGAGAGTTTGGCTGAGTGTCTCTGGCCTACAGGCTGTTTCTGTCAACACACAGATGCTACATTGTTCCCAGGAGGCCCTTGGCTCAGAAGGAAAGGGCCTAAGTGCCGAAGAGTTGAAAAACCACAGTGTGCACCTTAAGGATTGGTCCAAGTACGGAACAGGGAGTGAAAGACTTAGTTGTTTCTTTCTGTGGGGAAAACTCCACAGCCTCTGAGCTGGGAGTGGACAGCTGGCAAGGACGCTGTGAAAGCAGCAGTGTATGGCATGCTCCCTCAGCAACATGAGACTGAAGGATTGTGAGGAGGCCGTCCAGTTCAACCACGGGGAAGAAACCACCCCGTCTTCTCTCTCGAGGCTAAAATATATTCCTAGGGTAGGCACATCCCAGAAGCCTCTCTTTGATCCTGTAAACCAGAGCTCTTGACGTCTACAGTCAGGAAATTCTTCCTGATATTCAGCTGAAATCCTCTGGCCACACGAACCCGTTTCTTCTTACCTGCAGTCCATGGAAATTCTTAATAGCTGCCGATCACCATCTCCAAGTGGCACCCCCAATTCTTACTGGGTGTTCTTAACCTCCTTATCCAGTCTTGTTTTCTCCCTACCTACAATCCAACTCTTCAGCTAATTTGCTTTATTTCCAAGTCACTTAATTGGCTTTATTATTTTTCCCTCTTCCCTCTTTCTCACATTTCCTTCTTTTTTTGCTTAAAAAATAGCAGATTCCAAACCACTGTGAGAATTTGGTGAATGTCAAAAGATAAATTCCCATGAATTCACCCAATATTCCACATTGGTCAACACTGACCGCATCTTTATAGTGCATTTTGCTGCTTGATGACATGCGACAGAAATTTTATTATATATTGTCTTTTAATGCTTATCTTTTATCTTTATTGTATTGAATTGTTCCTTCAGTTTATGGTTTTCCAGAACTGGGAGAGATTTTTGCCTGTCTGTTTCACAGCCAATCTGGTTTTTGTAGCTGTGGCAACTCATGACCAAAGAAGGGAACTCTTTCAGAAAGAAGAAATTTTTAAAATTTCTCATTCATTCATTAAATATCAGACTTAGTATTATAAAGTTCTACAGTTTCTAGATCTTCTCTGTCTTTGGATAATATCTTCCTAAGACTCTGCATTCTTTCCCCAAGGTCATGTTATTGTTGAAACATCTAGATATATGTTAGCTACTTTTCATGATGGACTCATTCTTTAGCCCTCGCTGGCAAGAAATTGCCATACTTTCGTTTAAAGTTTGAAGGAAGTGGTGATGTCATACAATAGAACTTTGTAAAAGGATACTAGAAGATAGAAGACTTTGATAGAAGAAGTAGAGAAACAGGGCATGACTGAAGGAATGCCAGGAAAATTGGTGTGTGAGTCTCATGTCTTCTGCGTATGGGACTCTGTGACCTTGGAAAACCCTATCTTTAAATTTCAGTTCATTGAGGGCAATACAATAATTCACAGGATTTTTTGAGACCCCAAGCTGATAATACATATGAGGTAAAGTGTGTCATTGCTTTTGCTTTTTAACAGAATACTATGCTGCCTTCTCTGGATAACAGCTATTTCTCCAATCGTCTGAACTTTTAAAAAAGGAGAGACTTCCTTCGGAGTCTTAAAAGAATTAGCACGGGAGGCCTCACACTTGAGATTAGAGAAGTATTTGAAATAACTATTTTAAAATATAGATTCGGGGAGCACCTGGGTGGCTCAGTCAGTTAAGCATCCGACTCTTAGTTCCAGCTCAGGTCATGATCTCACGGTTCCTTGAGTTCGAACCCCACATCGGGTTCTGTACTGACAGTGTGGAGCCTGCTTGGGATTCTTTCTCCCTCCCTCTCTGTCTCAAAAAAATAAATAAATAAAATTAAATAAATAAATAAATAAATAATCAAATGTAGGTTTTATTGTTGCTCAGGCATGGTGAAGCCAACAGACCAGGAGGCAATTGACATTGAAAAGATAGTTTGTTATGGTTTCCAAGAGGGGGGAACATGCCATACTATGGGGAAGGACCAGGGTTGGTCAGGAGGCAGAGGGACCAAGGGGAAAATATAAGCAATAGCCTTTATTGTGCTTTGTGTGGGAAGGAACAGTCAAGGCCAGGTAAGCAGGCTTAAGATTGGCTGCTTTGAATAATGTCATCTGTCCCTAGCTGTCCGGAACCTGGTCCTGAGGTGATGAGAGCAGGTGAATAGTGGATCAGAGTGTGAAAGCCCAGTGAGAGCTCAGTTAAAGCAGGTTTGGGAGGGTATGGTCTCTGGCTTGGCTGGTTTGCATATGAAAGACAGCCCTGGGTGAGTTGTTCACCATCTCTGCGAATTAGCTAGCCTTATGAGGAGCAGTCTCTCCAGGGTCAGCAAGGCCCCAGACGTCACATCAAAACATCAGAGGCACATGGTTAACACAATACTCTCACATTCATCTGTCATAGGACTCCTCTCCCAACTCACCTAGTTTGGTCATGTTGTTTTCTTTCAGGCCCCTGTTTATACATGTTTACCTTGAGTGGATGGGGGCAGGGTGGGTGCTAAGTGGTGTATTGTGAGGGAGCAGTTTATTGATTCATAGTCTCATCCAGCTATTTAAATACTTACTAACCAAGTATAAGTGTGCCAAGCAAAATTGCTTCCTAAGAGAGAAAAGTTAGCTGTACAATAGGGACGTTTCAGTTATAGTAACAACAGGTAGCAGGGAGGCCATCAGACTGACTGTAGGTCATGGCCAGGAGAGGGAGGAGAAGGAGAAGGACAGGAGACTGGCAATAAACCAAGAAGTCTCAATGTTAAGGGAAGAGTAGCCACAAAGAAAAATAGTCTGCCGCAAAAGGGAAGAGGCTCATCATGGACAAACTATTTCACAATGCGTTTGGAACCAGCCCTATTTATTTATTTTACCTTTCTGAAAGTATCTGGTTTTCTAAGCAAAGAAAAATAAAACAGGGAGTGGGATGTATCTGACCCATGCTCCTAATTACAGTACTTTTACATTTCTAGAGCCTAGAAAAAGGAAGAACTTATTAAAAACCTGTTTTGAGTTTTGAACCTTTGGAGAAAAAGTACTCTAGAAATCAAACAAACGAATTTTAAAATTCTACCCCTGTAAATTTGAAGGGGAGTCCCCACCCTTCAAATCATTTCCACGATAGCCCAGTGTCTCCCTCTTTTCTTTCCATTCTGTCATTGTTTCCATGGGCTTGACAGTGAAACCCCTGAGTTACACCAGGAGTGAAGGTAAGGAGGGGACAGTGAAGGGCGAAGGAGTTAAGTTACTTTTATAGGTTATGAAAAGTGTGGAATCCAAACTTGAATGCTTCATTATCCAAACAGTTAGTTACACTAGTCTTTTTTTTAATTGAAGAACAATTGACATAAAATACTGTATTAGTTTTGGGTATATGGCATAATGATTTGATCTTTATATACATTATGGTCACTGCAAGAAGTCTAGTTATCATTTGTCACCATAAAGAGTTATTACAATATTATTAACTGCATTCCCTGTGCTGTACCTTACATCCCATGTCTTACTTATTTTATAACTGAAAGACTGTACCTCGTAATCTCCTTCACCTACCTTGTCTCCCAATCTACTCCATCCTTTATATGTAGATAAGTGAAATTGAATGGTATTTGTTTTTCTGTCTATTTCACTTATGTAATTAATAGTCATTAGGTCCAACCATGGTGTTGTAAATGGCAATATTTCTTTCTTTTTCATGGCTGAGTAATATTCCATTTTATATATATCACATCTTCTTTATGCATTTACCTACCAATGGACACTTGGGTTGCTTCCATATCATGGCTATTGCAAATAATGCTGCAGTGAATATAGGGGTTCATTTGTCTTTTCAAATTAGTGTTTTGGTTTTCTTCGGATTAATACCTAAAAGTGGAATTGCTAGATTGTACGGTAGTTCTATTTTTAATTTTTTGAGGAACCTCCATACTGTTTTCCTTAGTGACCACACCAATTCACATTCCCACTGACAGTGCAAGAGCATTCTTTTTTCTCCAAATCCTCATCCACATCCACTTGTTATTTTGGTTCCACTAAGTCTTAATAGCAGGATACAATTTCTACATTAGGCCCACTGGTCTTAATATGGGAACATATGGTGTTAGCCGAGGCTTGAGGAAGAAAAAATAGAAAAGATCTGACATAATTCTAGCAGTGGTGATGTAAGAACTTTGAAATTAAAAAACATGTTGTGTTAGAGGTTATGTTTCCCAAGAAGAAGACTCTGAGACTAAATTTCCTTGCAGGAAGTTTATTGGAGAGTACCCTAGAGACCTGTGGGGAAATGAGGAATGTAGGATTGGGCAGAAGGAAAAGTTGGGCTATGACACAGTCACAACAAGGGCTCAGATTAACTCATGGGCGTATTTAGTGCTGGGATGTACTTGCAGAGTTGTCTAAAACTGGAGAATGTGGCCAGGCCTTTATACCCTCACAGTGATCGTTTGATGCAGGCCACACACAGGAAAGGTGTGTGATCACAGGAAAGGCAGCTCACCTTAGCAGAGGGAAATCTCTGTGTTGGAGGTCGGTGAGTGGGATTCAGCTAAGAGCTGAATCGATACAACCAGCAGCTGGGGGGTCATGGTCTGAATGTTTGTGTGTCCCCAAAATGCATTTATTAAATCATAATGCCTAATATGATGTTATTAGGGGGGTCTTTGAGAAGTGATTAGGTCAGGACAGTGAAGCCCTCATGAACGGGATGAGTGTTTTATAAAAGAGACTCCAGAGAGATTCTTTCCTTTTCTCCCATGTGAAAATACAATTAGAAGTCTGCAACCCAGAAAAGGGGCCTCACGCGACCATGATGGCTCCCTGATCTTGAACTTACAGTCTACAGAACTGTGAGAAATAAATTTCACTTGTTTATAAGTCACTCAGTCTGTGATATTTTATTATGGCATCCCAAACAGACTAAGACATAGGTGAAGAGTGTGTCTGATCTAAAGAAGTTGGGGGTGATCTATGTGGCTCACCATAGTATCTACTGTAGCAAATGGAACAGTGTTTTCTTTCAGATTACCGTAATCACTGAACCAATGCAATGCAAAAGAATGGATTTATTTATCAAATAAAATACGCAGTACCTTCACTGAATCAGGGTTGGGGCAGAACATATGACCATGTTGTCTTCACTAAAAGGATTAGAGTAGGCTTCCAGCGGCAGTACAACATGACCACTCACTCATTCATCCCTTCATCAAATATTGATTGAGTACCTCTACCATGAGATGAAGATGGACCAGAAAACAGATGAGACACCCAAAGCATAATGTTAACTTCACCTCTTCCCATCCTCACCATCTGGTTCCCCAGATGGGTTACAGGACAAACACAAAGTTCACTGGGAATTTGAGAAGTGGTCTGAATTTCTAATATACTTAGTAGATATTCAAATATTTTGATGATGGTGGTCATAATGCATATCAACAAAGAGAAAGTGAAAACTCGAACAGTAATTAGCGACTGTGCAAAAATTGATGTTAGGCTTAACTCTAAATTGTGACCGTGATGCTTATTTGTACCAACTAAATTTTGTGCACCCAATCATATTTCTTGCTACATATCTTTTCCTTTTTTATCCAAAGTTGATAGTACCTTATCTTGCTATCTCCACTTCCTGCCGCTCACTTCCTCACATCAACCTTCTTGCTAATAATTACCACCCAGTAGTCCATCCTTTATTGCTTTCCTACAAACTCATGGCCTCTGTCTTTACTCCTTCCTCTATCTTCACCTCATCTTAGGGTGTTGCTCCAGGTCACTGGATGGGGCAGAGATTGAATCAGGTTGAGTTATAGTATCAAGGCTGAGTACAAAGGAGTGTGGTCAGGGAAGGAAGTATCTGGAGGGAAGTGGTATACACTGAACAGTATATCGAAAGTTTTGGCCCTGTCCTGAAATCTCTACACTCTACATCAGGATCATAAGAATCTCACTGCTCTCAAAGGGCACTCCCCCACACTTTGGCAAATATACCACAGAAAGAGTAACCCTCACTCCACCACACTTTGGCAAATATGCCACAGAATGAAGGTAGGAAATAATTACTTGTGATCTAATTCCTTAGACCTGCAGCCTCTCTTGGACTGACTCATTCTGTTCACTCCACATGCTTCTTTCCTTTCACACCACAAATGATATGCCAGGGCTGGAGATGGAAGAAGCTAGTCAGTCAATAAAGGGAAATATTAGGTGTTCACAGCAGGCAGGTAGTTTGTGGTAAGGTACGTATTTACATGACTGTGAAATGCAAGAACGGTAGTGGCCAATAATGTGATGTTGATCTGTAAGGTGAGGGCCAAGGGTCAAAGAACCACTGCTCCCTTGGGGTCAGCTCGTGTTTGGGAAAGAATGGTAGCCAGTGAGGTTAAGGCTGGATATAATTATGGAAGCCACACCAAGTGTTAAAATGGCAATTTACTTAGGGCTACAGTTTTAGAACTGTCATCAGCTTATGACCTTCTAGTTCTCCTTCCACCTTCTTATTTTCCAATTTGCTAAATTATAGAATATTCAAGTTCATCAGGGTTTCCTGAAGGAGAAATTCACCATTTTCCAATCTGTGTGATTTTAAGTATATATCAGTATCTTAGCATAACAATTTCTGAAAAGCTCAAGTCACGAAACACAATTTCCACATAGTTCTCAAATGTCTGTTTTTAAGCACAATGTTTTCAATTTCCAGTAAGAGATAGACATTTTAAGAATAAACTTAAAAGGACTTTGTCGCTAGATGACTAATGAGTCAATGAGGAAAGCTGTGATAACCATCAAGCAGGATCTTAAAAGAGATGCATTTGGAATAGGCCATATATCAGTTACAGTTATTAGTCACCAAAAACAACAGAACCCAAACCACAGCAAAGGCTGTTGTGTTTGTGGAGCTAATATTAATTTCTCACGCACTTCTAAGAATTCTTGACCGCGATTCTGTAAAGGACACATCCCTTAAATAAACAGATATTAAGAAATCCACCAAGATAAAAGATTTCATCTTTTTCTCCCTCTAGAGAGATCAAGCCTCTAAGGTCGGAGAGAAGTGGCCATAGTTGTAGGAAAGAGAAAAAATTTTAAGTGAATGGGAAACCTAAGGAAAAAGTCACTTCTCTAAGCAACTATCTTTTCCATCTGTTATTTCTCTGCTCTGCACTTAAGAGACTATTATGAGGTTTCATTTATTTAAGGCATCTCGTCTTTTACAATCTGTCATAGTAAAATGATTGTCCATAAGAGGAGAAAGGTATGGAGTACTGTTCATCACAAAGAGGACTGTCAAAGGATCTGCCTCTTTAGATGTGAAGATTTAGATTTTAAAATAATGGCATCCAGAAAAAAGTGACTCTTAGGATTCCAAATGCCATACATCTCTTCAAAATTGACCCAACGTGTTGAAGCAAATTAACTAACAAACGTAGGAGCACCTGCACTTTCCAGCGTCCATTTATTGTACAACTGGTCTAATTCATACTAATGGAAGGAGCGGGGACAGTGTGGCCCTGCCATTAGGAAAGCTGAAACAGTTCCGACTTCTCCATTAAGTTTAGCACGTCCCCCTGGGAATGTGACTGTCTTATTTTCCCATTCCCATCACTTTCCCACTCCATTAACATGTGAAATTGAGTTAATTTTAACCTTCTATCTCCTCACAAATACATAGCAAAGATAAAATGAAGTGAGGAATGGAAAGCACTCTGAGATGTAAAAACACACACTGATTTTGGCCTGGACCCAGAAACTCCTCTGAACAAGCGCTCTACAAATACACACACACACACACACACACACACACACACACACACACACACACATCCCTGATGCTGAAACACTTCAGCCTCAATGGCTAAGAAAGGGAGAGAGCTGTGCAATCCTCCAACACACAGTTAATCTAATTGATAGACTTGGCTCTGTGAGTTTATGGTCAAGGGTGTGCAGACTGAAATGTCTCCACATTTATTTTCCCAGCCCAGAAGAGCCAAGAATGGAATCTCCTCATCTGTAGGTGCCGCCCGACAGCACAGGCATACGTGGTTCGAATGTACTTCTGTCATGGGCACAGGAGGACATCTGACTTCTCCAAGTCTCAATTTCCTCCACACAAAATAAGGGGATGAAGGAAATGACTGTAAAGGTTCTTTTCAACTCCGACATTTTGGGTTTTGAAAATTGAAGGAAAAGGAGGGCAGAACTGACTAGCTCACGTCCTGGGCGCCAGGCCAGACATTCTACCTCCCCATTGTCTCCTCATAATGAAAATAACTTTGGTTCAGTTAAGGCCAACACAGCCTACATCTCCCACTGGTTTGTAAATCAGCCATTAGACTCAACTCAAAAGCGGCTGATTCTATTTCTGTCTGGCTTTCAGTGCCAAAGCTCAACCCCCAGTTTGTTTGGTTTTAATAAATTTATTCTGTTGTTGCGGACATTGTGTAAAATGGAAAAAACAAGTCTAGACTGGTTTGACTTCAGGAAGTTTGAGCAGGGTCTCTTTATTAAAAATAAACATCCTCCCTCTTTCTTCCTTTTCACTCTTTTCTCACAAATCTGCTCCCCAAAGCCCTCAGAATCTGGGGCTCCACTATCTGATTATTCCCAGATCCTTGAAGAACATTTCAACCCCTTCATGAATAATATCACCAACAATACAAGGAATTCTTTTTTTTTTTTTAACGTTTATTTACTTTTGAGACAGAGAGAAACAGAGCGTGAATAGGGGAGGGGCAGAGAGAGAGGGAGACACAGAATCTGAATCAGGCTCCGGGCTTTGAGCTGTCAGCACAGAGCCCGACGCGGGGCTCGAACTCACGGACTGCGAGATCACAACCTGAGCCGAAGTCGGACGCTTAACCGACTGAGCCACCCAGGCGCCCCAATACAAGGAATTCTTAACAGAAGCTAACAATAATACAATTTGGACACGATAAAAGATGAATTACCTGAACCCTGGTAGGATCTTTTATCTTCCGTGTATAAAAGTTAGCACATGAATCCCAGTGAGGGAGACCCATTTTTATCTGCATCTTGCAGTCTATTTTTTGGCACTCACTGCCCTTCTAGCTTTAATTAAGGATGATGGTCTTCATCACTTCCTGTTCCAACAGGGCACTCAGTTCTACAACGCGAGCCAGGATTGAGATTGCTTTCAGTTCTCTCTCTTCCACCTTTTAGAGAGTTTCCTTTCCTCTCGAATCTGCCTCTTCCTTTTCTCTTCAGAAGATTATGTGAAGTGCTATTAAAATGTAGGGGTTTGTGATTAGTGAAGTTCACAAGGGACTTGCCAAAGAAACCACACTAATAATTATTTCTAGTTCTTCATTTGGAACAAATATCTGGAAGAGCCTGGTGGAAGGTAATGTATCATGACAGTTAGGCACATGGGCTCTGGGGTCAGACAGTCTGATTCTACAACTTGTTAACTGTGTGAACTTCTCCAAGTTTCTTAATTCCTCTGTGTCTCCTACAGCACAAAATGGGAATAATAACAGCACTAACCTTGTAGGTTTATTGTGAAGATCAGATGAAATGCCACAAATTAAGGACTTGGAACATCACTTGGCCAAAGAGTGAGCATCAATTACTATCCCTGAGGAATATCCCAAAGGGAGCAGACGCACACTTCACAAGCTTTCTTTGTTTTTCCTTTTCTCTTCTAGTTTGTACTAAGGTACTAACTATTTCTACACAGAATATCTGCTGCGCCTTCCCTAGTTGGAAGCCTGTCATTAGCCACCAAGGGCCCTACTCAAATGGGTCTCTCCCCTTGGGCCTCTGGGCAACCTGAGTGCATGATACTGGCCTTAACCAATACAGCATTGATCATATCTTGTTGCCACTATTAATTTACTAACTTTCCTTTAAAAGCATATAGCATACACAGAAAATTGAAACATAGTTTAGAGATCTCTGGGATACATCCAAAAACCTGTTTTCTACATTTCTTTCCACCACCATGTCTATGGTAATCTGAAAATGTACGAGCATAGAACAGTGACAAGTCAGAAAGAGAATCCACAGAATTTGTCTTTTTAGTTTAGAAAACTAGCTTGGTTGCCTCCAAGAATATTTGTTAGAACCTCTAGATTTTCTCCTCTTAAAAACTTCAAAACCATATATATACACATATATATATACACACACATATATATACACATATATATACATATATACACATATATACACATATATATACATATATGTATATATATGTGTGTGTATATATATATATATATATATATATATATATACACACACACACCACACACACACACAAGGAAGATCATACAAATTAGCCCCTGCTGAACAAATTAACTTTTTGGAATTTATTTATTTACCTAAAAAGCTTTTGGAAAATTATACATATAAATTAGACATTTTACTGATGGAAAATTAAATCAGGGAGGTGGGAAGAAGTGTTGAAGTATGATATAAGAAAACTCTTTTTTTTTTTTTTTTAGTGAATGGTGTGTGGCACCTGGGTGACTCATTCAGTTAAGCATCAGACTCTTGATTTTGTCTCAGGTCATTATCTCACAGTTCGTGGGTTTGAGCCCTGTGTCAGGCTCTACACTGTCAGCACAGAGCCTGCTTGGGATTTTCTCTCTCCCTCTTTCTCTCTCTGCCCCTCTCCTGCTTGTGTGCACACTTTTTCTCTTTCAAAATGAATAAACTTTAAAAAAAGTTTGTGAATAAGAAAGAAAAAAAGAACAGTGAGGGCAAAAACAAACAAACAAAAAAGATGAAAACCAAAAACCAATAAAGAACCTGGAGCTTTTCCCATGTGAAATGAGGAGACATAAAATGTGGGCCTCCTCCTTTCCAATAGCCACCTAGCTATTAGCTACCTAACGATCTATCTATCTATCTATTTCTCTCTCTTTCTCTGGTTCCCATGTGTAATGGCTCTAAGAATGGCCACAGAAGCTCCAGGAGATAGGTAACATAAACTGTGCAACCAATTCAGATTAATCAACTCAACAGATATTCAAAGGGAGCCTGGAGTGATGGAAACCAAATCTGAGTTTTAGTCTCACCTCCAGCGTTCACTGGTTCTATCTTTGAGCAGGTTAACCTTTCCAAACCCGAAATGGGTGTAACATACATACCTGGAAAGGTTTTTATGAAAATTAGAAATAATGTAGGTGAAATATCTAGAATATAATTGGTACTTAATATATAATAGATATTATTATTCTTATCATTACTATTATTTTAAGAAATCTCTACACCCAATGTGGGGCTCAAAACCATGACTGCGAGATCAAAAGTCATTGGCTCTAGGGGCGCCTGGGTGGCGCAGTCGGTTAAGCGTCCGACTTCAGCCAGGTCACGATCTCACGGTCCATGAGTTCGAGCCCGCGTCAGGCTCTGGGCTGATGGCTCGGAGCCTGGAGCCTGTTTCCGATTCTGTGTCTCCCTCTCTCTCTGCCCCTCCCCCGTTCATGCTCTGTCTCTCTCTGTCCCAAAAATAAATAAAAACGTTGAAAAAAAAATTAAAAAAAAAAAAAAAGTCATTGGCTCTATCCATTGAGGCAACCAGTAGCCCTTATTATCATTATTATTACAAAGTACATAAAGCAATATAAGCAAAACATGGTTATTACTCTCAGAAGGGTTTAAAAGGACTAAACTCAGAAAAAAATCAGAAAAACTTCTTGAAAATATTGGAGAAAAGAGAGAAAAATGCTTAAAGATGTTAAAGGCTGCAAAATTTACCTCCTAACACAAACATACTACAGTGACTGGGCATTTTTATTAGGAAATAGATTTTGCTCGGTTAGTCTCAGGCCAAATAAATACTGTATCAGTGGTGACACATGACATGGGAATTGAGCTGGTCCAAAAGAAACAAGCAGGATTTAAGTAGACAGAGAGGAAAGCATTCTAAAAGAGGGGAGTGGTGTGGGGCAAAGGGACACAGGTGTCTGAGATAATCCTGAGCCTTTAAATTTTTTTTTTCAACGTTTATTTATTTTTGGGACAGAGAGAGACAGAGCATGAACGGGGGAGGGGCAGAGAGAGAGGGAGACACAGAATCGGAAACAGGCTCCAGGCTCCGAGCCATCAGCCCAGAGCCTGACGTGGGGCTCGAACTCATGGACCGCGAGATCGTGACCTGGCTGAAGTCGGACGCTTAACCGACTGCGCCACCCAGGTGCCCCAATCCTGAGCCTTTAAACACCCACTTCCCAGAGCCAGTGGAAGAAACTTCTGACAACATTACTTTATTCAGAGCTATAAAAATATTAATATCTTTAATATTCTCCTATCCTAGGCTCAGAGACCTGCAGCTAATCTCTTGACTTCTTGGTACATTTTCCATGTACAGCCTGGAACTCTACCTTAGGACCCAACATTTAACGTTGTTCCTCTGGTGCTATCTCTTGCTCCCCTTTCCTTGATAGTAATTTGAACTTGGCCCTTACATAGTGTCTTTTTCTGGTCCCTCCAGATGATTACTCAGCCTGATCCCATGAGGCTATTACAGCCCAGATTAATGCCGAGTACTTGGTCCCTAGAGAGGGAATGGAAAAAGACATGGAAAATACAAGATATTTGTAAATTAATTTGACTGAGGCAGAGCATTTGGGAAGATGAGTGGTTAAAAACGTTGGCAAAATCTTTTGCAAATTGTAGAGTTCTTTCCACACTGCCTCTCTCATAAAACACTTTGTGTTTGCCAAATTATATTAGCTGAGCAGGCCCATGGTCCACCAAAGGCTAAGTGACAGACTGAAACTTTGGGTCTGAGGTTAGGTCAGGTCACTGAACTAGGCAGCCAAAGTCAGCATCTCCAGAGTGGGAAGGGCTTTCTCTTGTCTTCTTAAAGGGGAGTATTTATGGCCATATTCATGTTTTTTACAACAAACCCAATCGTAAGCCATCATTTAAAAAGTGATTTAGCAATATTTTTAGTGTGACTTGGTCAAATAACAAATATGTATCGATCGCCTACTCTGAGCAAATCATCCCAATGAACTTGTGTGTTTAAACTCTCTCTCTATAACTCTATTTTGTTGATATTGTGCAATACATTTATTGTTTGGTTTTATTATTATAACTCATGAAGGAGTTAGGAAATAGTAAGCAAAAAAAAAAAAAAAAAAAAGACTCATCTCCTTCCTCCATCCCTGAGTACAAAGCAGCTCATTTTATGGAGGAAGACAGGTGGGAACCCATTTAGGGAAAGGTATATTTTCATTTACTTTGAAACACGTGTTTTCTTTGAATGGGCTCTTGACTCCCAAATTTGCATTTCCAGCTCAGATCAGACACTGAACACCAACCACATGCTCTACATTTCTATCTAGATATCACAAAAACATCTCAATTCGTTCTCATTTCTCCCTAAAACTGTGAACTGCTCCAGATCAGCAACAATTGTATAATCTAGAAACAAAGGCACCGTCTTTGACACACGCCTTTGCCTCTACATTTATTGGTTCAACATTACCTTCTAAGTAACTTCTATGTCCCTCCTCCTTTCCCTCTTTCCAATGGCATCTTATATTAAGCTACCATCACCCAGCACTGAGTTTCTACAATGGTCTTCCAAACAGATCTTCCTGAATTAATTCTTGACCCTTTTCAATCTATTCTCTATACGGCAGCCAGACTCATGTTTTTAAAACAGTATTTTATTATGTCTTCCTTCTCTTTCTTAAACTTCTTCAGTGGTTTTCAATTAGTTTTAAGATTTAAAAGTGTTAGGGGCGCCTGGGTGGCTCAGTCGGTTAAGCGTCCGACTTCGGCTCAGGTCATGATCTCTCGGTTTGTGAGTTCACTCTCGGTTTGTGAGTTCGAGCCCCACGTCAGGCTCTGTGCTGACAGCTCAGAGCCTGGAGCCTGCCTCAGATTCTGTGTCTCCCCATCTCCCTGTCTCTCGGCCCCTCCTCTGCTCATACTCTGTCTCTGTCTCTCAATAATATATAAACATTAAAAAAAATTTTTTTAAATGTTAGACCTTTGGCATTTTCACATGATCCTGCCTAATTCCCAAGACTTATGTCTTTTTTTTCCAGTTTTATTGAGGCGTGACAGACAAATAAAATTTGTATTTATTTAGGCTGTACAATGTGTTTTTTTTTTTAATTTTTTTTTCAACGTTTTTTATTTATTTTTGGGACAGAGAGAGACAGAGCATGAACGGGGGAGGGGCAGAGAGAGAGGGAGACACAGAATCCGAAACAGGCTCCAGGCTCTGAGCCATCAGCCCAGAGCCCGACGCGGGGCTCGAACTCACGGACCGTGAGATCGTGACCTGGCTGAAGTCGGACGCTTAACCGACTGCGCCACCCAGGCGCCTACAATGTGTTTTTAATGTGTGCAAAATAATGACTTAAATATGCATTGTGAAATGATTACCATAGTCAATTAACTCATCCATCCCCTAACATAGCTACATTTGGGTGTGCGTGTGTGCAAGGAGAACACCTAAGATCTTATGCCTTCGGATGCACAAAGCCTCATTCCACCTTACAATGTATATAGTTACTGTAGTTCAGTTTTTCTCTTCCTATGTTTACTGCCCCTTTTATTTATTTATTCTTCAAATTGCAGACCAAACATTCTTATTCAAGAAATTTTTCCTAACCTCTTAAATCAACCTCTAGATCCATTGTCATGTAGTTTCTTAACTTGAAATACTTTTCCTTCATAACATTTATTGAAGTTTATAATTATGCATTTTTCGCGATCGTCTCATTCAATAAGACTGTGTGTTCCACAGGATGGAGATATATCCATCTTGCTCATTTCGCATAGCACCACACTGTGATAAACAAGTGTTGGGAGTAGATGGGGGTGGGCTGGTCCAAGGGAACATTTAAATATAAGTAAGTGAGGGTGCCTGGGGGGGCTCAATAGGTTAAGGGTCCCACTCTTGATTTCGGCTCAGGTCATGGTCTTCACAGGTTGAGCTCTGCGTTGGGCTCTGTGCGGACAGTGCAGAGCCTGCTTGGGATTATCTGTCTCCCTCTCTCTCTGCCCCTCTCCTGCTTATGCTCTCTCTCTCTCACAAAATAAACATTAAAAAAAATTTTAAACAGAATTTTTAAAAAATGAGCTTCACATCTTGCAGTACAGGTACAGGCCCTCCAAGCAATTCCTATAATCTTTCCATTTCTTCTTAGCATTTAGCCCTATCTTATATAAAATTATTTACTTATTTTTATTAGTTCATTATTTGTCTCCTCTGCTGCTAGTACCTACACATGGTATTAGCTTGACAAATGGATGGTGTGAACAATGAATTAAATTGAATGTTACATTAAAACGAAAAATTTTAACGAATCAATTTGAAAGAAATAACTCTTGCCACAAAAATGAATTTGTGCCCCAGGGAAGAAGGAAATTATGTCTATAATTACAAATCAGTATAAATGTGTGAGGGTGGTCAGTGTCTCAGAATAACATGTATGACTGGAAAGTGGAAATGAGTATCTGGAAAGGTAGCTCTGGAGACAGCACTGGGCATAGGAAGTGGCTGTGGGAATTTGCAAACACGTGGATGGAACTGGAGGGTATTACGCTAAGTGAATAAGTCAGTCAGAGAGAGATAGCAGATGATTTCACTCATATGTGGAATCTGAGAAGCTGAACAGATGAACACAGGGGAAGTGAAGGAAACATAAGATAAAAACAGAGAAGGAGGCAAACCATAAGAGACTCGTAAATACAGAGAACAAAATGAGGGTTCATTGTGGAGGGTGGTTACATGGGTGACGGGCATTAAGGAGGGCACTCTTCGGGATGAGCACTGGGTGTCATATGTAAGAGATGAATCACTAGATTCTACTCCTGAAGCCAAGACTACACTGTATGTTAACTAACTTGAGAATAGAAAATAATAATAAATAAAATAAAGGAAGTGGCTGTGAGATATGTGGTTACATTATTACAGACGTTGAATGCATCTCCGTAAACCTCTGTTGTTGCTGTTGCTATTTTAATAAGGGGTAAAACTAACAACCAGTAGACAAAGGAAGGATGTGATTAATTAATCTTTGGTTGTATTCACCCCATTTCACCACCTCAGTGAAGAATGAGCCTCTAATACCTGTTCTGCCTTTTTTATATATTCTAAGCAGCCTAAATGTTGAAACCCCACTATGGCAGACCTATGAGCTAGGTGACAGTGTTGGGGCCATTTTTCTAGGCTTGTTTGAGCTTTGAGGCTTTTCAGAGGCTAGAAACATGAGCAGCACAGACTGACCATGGTGACTCATGCCAATACCTCATTCTTTCCATTGAGAAGTTGTAAAAACAAATCAACAAAGCTTCCTGGCTCTAGAATCGGAAGTAGGAAGTGCAGTGTCTATGCCCTGCCACAGACTGGACCTGGCTAACTCCTGACGAGGCTCTACTGCCTTGAAATGCAGGACTGCCTACATTTCTGCTACTGTGACATTTGAGTGACTAACTGAACCATTTTACATTCTTTTTTATTTATTTATTTATTTTGAGAGAGAGAGAGAGAGAGAGAGAGACAGAGCAGAGGAGGGGCAGATGGAGAGTGCGAATCTCAAGCAGGCTCCAGGCCATCGGCAAAGAGCCTATCGTGGGACTCAGTCTCATGAACCATGAGATCGTGACGTGAGCCGAAGTCAAAAGTTCGATGCTTAGCCAACTGAGCCACCCAGGCACCCCTGTATTCTGGGTTTGTTTGTTTGTTTGTTTGTTTGTTTTGAAAAGTATATCAGGGACATCTTTGCACTGAGAGTAGACAGCATCTAGGACTGTGTGTAGCACACAGTTAATATGCAACAAATACTGTTGAATAAATGAATCAATAAATGACCAGAAAGAAATTCATGCAGTAGCATAGAGGGATTACATGGATGCTTGTTGGTATCTGGGTTTATATCCAAAAAATGTCTCCCATGAGAAATCAAAAAGTTAGGTCTACTCTGAAGATGGGTTTGAACTCTAAATGTATACTACCTTTGTATCTAAGAACTCTCAAGTTGATGAATTAGCACAAAATTCTGCCCCCTTGGGCAACTGCATAGAAACTAAAACAATTCTGGAAACATAATCTAATGACTTGGCTGATTAGGATTCCTACAAAGAGTAGCCCAAACAAGGTAAACTCATTATTCAAAGAGACAAAATATATGAGGGAACTCATCAACAGACATAAGAATCAAGAAGAGGGGCGCCTGGGTGGCTCAGTCGCTTAAGTGGCCCACTTCGGCTCAGGTCATGATCTCGCTGTTGGTGAGTTCAAGCCCTACGTTGGGCTCTGTGCTGACAGCTCTGAGCCTGGAGCCTGCTTCTGATTCTGTGCCTCCCTCTCTTTCTACTCCTCCTCTGCTTGCACTCTGTCTCTTTCTCTCTCTCAAAAATAAATAAACATTAAAAAATTCACTAAAAAAGAAGACATTAGTGAATGGGGGAAATATTTTAGTAAGCTACTTAGAATTCAGTAAAGAATTCAGTAAAATATTTTAGCAAACTACTCAGAATTTGGTATGAAAGAGTATTAAGACACATGGAGGATAAATTGAGCATGTCCAACACCAGTTAGTAAAAGTTGAAGAAAGAGGCGTGAACGAAAGTGAGACAGAGGCAGTATGTGAAGAAATAACGTCTTTGAAAATGCCTGAATTGAAGAAAAGCATGAATTCATCACATGGCTGAAGCGCAGTCCTGAGCCATGTAAATAGAAACATAAACACAGATACCCATGTCATAGTGAAACACAGACCACCAAAGAATTAAAAGAAAAATCTTAAAATCACTGATGAGAAAAGGCAACTGTTAGACTGACCTCAGATTTTGCAACAATATCGGAAGAAGCCAGAAGGTAATGGAAAAGCATTTGAAAGTACTAGGAAAGCAAATTTCAAACTAAAATTTTTATTTCTAGGTAAACTATCACTTCAGAGGAAGGACAAAATACACAAATATATTTTTGGATGAATACTGTAATTTGTTAGCAATGTATTTACTTCAGAAAGTTGTACAAAGAGGTGAAATTGAATGCAAGGAGATTGGAAAACAAATGTGTAAGTCAAAACAAACAGTGGGTATCTAAAACATTAATGGTAACTGTGACTAATCATGGGAATAACTTAATTGGCATTAGACCTTTTAATCATCAAGCAAACAAAAATAATTTAATAAGGCCAACATTAGAAAATCTATTATTATAACCCATCATATTGAGAGATTAATGAGAAGATAATCTGTGATATTGCAACACATGAAAAAACAACCTTATATGTATAATTTAAGACCCCTCTTGGTTTTAAAAATAATAACTCTTAGCAGACTAAGATTTGAAGAGAACATTTTCTCCAGATAAAGGATATTCATTTTTTAAAAATCTATAAATATATCACATCATAATCAGGGGGAACGTGAGAAGCATTTCCTTGCAAGTTAAAAACAAAGAAAAGATACCTACTATCTACCTTATTCCTACCAAATGCAATAAAACAAACAAAAAATCTAAAATATATTTTTGAAAAGAATATACAAAAACAGCATTGTCAATATTTACTGTTTATATTTGCCTACATAGAAATTGAAGGAAGCTATAGACAAATTTTTAGATTAATATGGGAGTTAATTAATATGATAATCAATATGATTACAGTGTTATAAAAAGAAGTTTTTTTTCTGGAGTCTGCTTTGGATTCTGTGTCTTCCTCTCTCTCTGCTCCTCCCCTGCTCCTGCTCTGTCTCTTTCTCTCTCAAAAATAAACATTTTAGGGGCGCCTGGGTGGCTCAGTCGGTTGAGTGTCCAACTTCAGCCAGGTCACGATCTCGCGTTCCGGGAGTTCGAGCCTCACGTCAGGCTCTGGGCTGATGGCTCAGAGCCTGGAACCTGTTTCCGATTCTGTGTCTCCCTCTCTCTCTGCCCCTCCCCCATTCATGCTCTGTCTCTCTCTGTCCCAAAAATAAATAAACGTTGAAAAAATAAAAATAAAAAATAAATAAACATTTTAAAAAATTAAATAAAAATAAAATAAAGGGTATTTTTAAAATCCTCAGTGTTCCTAAATACACCAGTAGAAATTATATTTAAGTGTAACTTTTAAATGCCATTCACAACAACACTGAAAGTCATAATAAATCAAACAAAAGATGTTCAAGATCTTTACGGGAAAAAATGTAAAATTTGTATAAAAAATATAAAACCAACTGAAGAAGTTTTAAAACATGTCATGGCCATGGATGGACAGATTCAATTTTCTAAAGATGTCATTTCTCCTCAAATTTCTCAATCATTTTAAATAAAATTCCAAGAAAAATCCCAAAAAGATTTTAAATAAAATTTGACAAGGCTAATCAAGAGTATATGAGAAGCCAAAAAGCCAAGCATAGCCAAAATAATTTTAAGAAAAGGAGAACACTTAGTCTTCCAGACAACAGAATTATTAGAAGTCTTGGGAAATTGTAAGATTTGTTATGGCACAAGGAAAACAGGTATATAACAGAATACAGAAACCAGAAACAGTTCCTCTTTGAAGGCAGCTTGAGAACATTGCAAATCAATAAGGAAAGGATGTACTATTACATAAAAGAAGCCAGGACAAAAATATTTCCAGATGAATTAAAGATTATAATGTGAAACATAAAAAGTAAAATTTTTAAGAGATTATCTTTATGACATCTCAAAATTTACAACTGGAATTTTTATTGGGATCGCACTGACTTTATAGATTAAGTGCAGGAAAACTGATATCTTTATAGCGGAAAATCACGCTATCCACGGGCATGGAAGTTATTTCCATCTATTCAGATTATCTTCCATCACTCTTGCTAGAGTGTTGGCATTTTCTTCATAGAGAGTCTATGTAGTCTTGATTATATTAATTCAAAGACACCCAGCAGTTCTTGCTGGTATTATGAAATGTATTCCATTTTCGTTATATTTTTCAGTTATTTCTGATGTAAAGAAATGGTATTGTCTTTGTCAATTGATCTGTGATAGGCAAGTTTGCTAAACTCTCATGGATTCTAATAGTTTGTTGAATGGATGATTATTTTTTATGTGTTTTGGGTAACATCGTTTCCAAAAAAAATAAAGTTCTTTATCTTTCTCTCCCCATCCAGTCCTTGCTTTACTTCTTTTCTCTCTGTATAACACAGGTCAGGCCTTCCGGTTCTGTGACAAACAATAGTGATAACAATAAACATACTTTTCTTATCCCCAGTTTTAAAGGAAGTGCGTTTTTACTTTCTCCATTAAGAAGAATGTTTCCTGGGGGTGCCTGGGTGGCTCAGTTGGTTAAGCGTCCAACTTCGGTTCAGGTCACGATCTCATAGTCTGTGAGCTGGAGCCCCGCATCAGGCTTTGTGCCGACAACTTGGAACCTGGAGCCTGCTTCAGTTTTTGTGTCTCCCTCTCTCTCTGCCCCTCCACTGCTTGCGCTCTGTCTCTATCTCTCTCTCTAAAATAAATAAACATGAAAGAAAAAAAAGCTATGAACCATTAAAAAAAAAAAGAAGAAGAATGTTTGCTGTGAGTTTTTGGCATATAACTTTACCAATTTAACGAATTTCCAATATATCCCTAATTTGGTAAGATATATGTAATTATATGTAAATTACATCATGTTTATATTTATAAATACATAAATACAAAATCAGTATAAAAATATATATAAAATCAAAAGCTATACATCACCAGCTGCTTTTTCTGCATCAGTTGAGATAATTACACACTTCTTGTCTTTGGATCTGTTACTACGGTGAATAACATTGATTTATGTTCTAATGTTAAAAATGCTTGCATTCCTGGTACAAACTTACTTGATCAGTATGTAGACTTTTTAATATTTTTAAGACTATGTTAACTAATATTTTATTTTAGATTCTAGTATCCACATTCATAAAATAGACCTACAATTTTGTTTTCTTCTGCAGTTTTTAATTTGGTTTTATAATGAAGAACTCACTCATAAAACAAACTATATATCTTTAACACTCTTAAAATTTGGCAGAACAACTTGTATAAGATAGAAACTATTTCTCAAAGGATGTGTATGTCTGAACTAAAAAGCCATCTGGGCAGGGGGTATTTTGGAGGGGAGATATTTGGTTGCCATTTTCATTTCTTAGATGTTTAATAGTCTGTTCAAATTTTCTATTTCTTCTCGTGCCAGTTTTGGGTTTTCTACTTTTGTGTTTGCAGAGATATTTCTCTTATTTATCTTTCAAACAATAAGCTTGGATAAATACCTCCTATATTACATTTTGCTCTATATTTTATCGATTTCTTATTGTATACTTATTGTTTTGTTCCTTCTTTTCTTGGGTTTTTCTCTTGCTCTTTTTCTCATTTTCCAACTCAGACTGCATGCTTAGCTCACTTAGCTCAGCCTCTTTTTTTTTTTTTTTTTTTTTTTTGATTAATGCCTGTAAAGCTATGTATTTCCCTCTCGGCACCAATTTGATTGGCTCTCACAAAACTTGATATATAGTGTTATTATTATTCAGATCTAAGCATTTCTTTATTTCCTTTAATCCTTTATTTCATTTTTTTCCTAAAGATTATTTGATAATATATTTTTAATTTCCAAACGTTTGACTTTTTTTTAGCTGTCATTTTGATATTAAATTCTAAATTTACTGGATTATAATCAGAAAATGTAGTCTATATAATGTTGGTACTTTGGAACTATTGAAGCTTCCTTTGTGTCATGAAGTATAATATTTTTCAGAATAGGATAGAAAAACAAGTATTCTTTGGTGAGCAGTTTCTGAGTTTCAAAGAAAGGTGTATGTGTTAAATATCCAGTCTTAGAATTTGTTTATCCCTGAAATTCTGTAACTTATTGCTTGATCTTGTCCTAGGCTGCCAGGTTGAGTGTGCATGCAGTGAAATGTTAGGCGTGCTCATGTTCATGATGGTTATGTTTTTCTTTTCTACTGGTGTTTTTTTTTTTTTCCAGTATAGAACATACTCCAGTGTCCTTTATGATATTTTTTCTCAACTTCTACTTTGTCATACATTAAGAGTGATACCCCACTTTCTCTTGGTTCAGATTTGCTTGAAATAATTTTTCCATTCTTTTAATTAAAATCTCTCTGTATCTTTTGTCTTAAATGTCTCCCGTAAGGACTACATAATATTAGACTTCTTTTGAAAAATCTAGTTCAATAGTCTGTATTTTAATTGGTGAGCTTGACTCATTTACATTAACTAAAATTACCATTATATTAGGATTAGTTCCTACAGTATAATTTTTTATACAACTGGTAAAAGATTTTCTCTCAGTATTTATAATTATTTGTTTATATATCTTCCTACCCCTCTAATTGCTTGAGAAAAGATATGAATTTTAATTCATACAGTATCCAGATAGAGTAGGCAGTTTATAAGCATTTGTAGAATAAATGAGCAAATGAATGAATTATCATTATTGTGCTTAAAAACTGCTCTGTCACTATGTTAACTTGTTTTATGTATTATAATTATAACATGCTTTCTACTTGCCAGGCCATGTGCCATGTGTTACATTACAATACAGATAGGAGTTGAACATAATCTTCACTCTTTAAATATCTATAATCTAATATACTGTAATTTAGTACAAATGGTATATGCACAAACATATAAACATGCACACATAGAATCGTTCTAATCAGGTAAAGCCCAAGGCATGTAAGCCCATGGTATTGGTATCGTTTAGACAAGTCAGTGGAGAGTTCTAAGCCTTCATTTTCCCATAAGAACTTTATAAAGATAAATTAAGGGCACCTGGGTGGCTGAGTTGAGCGTCTGGCTCTTGCTTTCAGCTCAGGTCATTATCCCAGGGTTGTGGGATCAAGCTCCATGTCAGGCCCTATGAGGAGTATTGAGCCTGCTTGAGATTCTTTCTCTCTTTCTGCTCCTCTCCCCTACTCTCTCTCTCTCTTTCTCTCAAATAAATAAGAATTTTAAAAAATAATAAATAAAATTATATTCCTTATATGAAGATAATATTTTAGGCTATATTTTGCGTTTTGTAGGCATATGTGAATTTTATCATAGATTTGTTCAGTTGTTTGTCTGCCTTTTACTCCTGGTCCTCTTTAAAGAATAATAAGAACTGTCTCTTTATTATGCATGTATTTTTTTTTTCAATTTTGGTACACACTGTTAGTGAATTTTTAAACATAATTTAAGGCCTATGTTTCCACAAAACATAAATTAAGGCCTTAAAACATAGCTTAAATAATAGGCTCCATGCCTTGACCTGCATAAATTTATTTCGAGAGTCACTGACATGTTTCAGTATCTTTTCCTTTCTTGTTCTTTTCTTTCGCGACAATTAAAATGCCTTAGGGCTCTTCAACTGCTCTGTGTTTGAATAATTAATCTTACACCATATGGAAACCATTCCTACAAGTAAGCCTTGCGAAATCTACTCGGCAGCCTACGTTGTTGCTTTCGTTTAGGGCAACAGAGAAATTCGCCAGCAAGAAGAGCAGTGAGTTTGCTTTTTTTTAAAATGTATCTTTGAGCCTCCGCAGGAAAAATGCGGCCAGATAAACTGTGCGTGACCCTGGAAGGGGTGAGTCCAGGTACGAAGCACAATATGAAGGCCGAATGTGGCGACTGAGAAAACCAAGTCAAAGTTGCCAGACTTGCTAAGGTCAAAGGCCTCCAGCTGTTCCGGGAACATTTTTACTTTTGTGCCATTGTCCATTGGATTTATTGCTGGCACAAAAATATTAAGTATGTTACAAACTGCTTTTCTGGAGAGTCCACAATATAGAGAATAGCCAATCTCTGTATCAAAGTTTCTTCTCGTTTCCAAGAATCTTTGGCTTCAAAACACAAATCCCCACAAATCCTCCAGCTCTGGTTGCTGACCTTGTAAGAAAGTTCATATGTTACAGTCATCTGAAAATGGGAAGAAAGTGCTGAGATTCATTCCAATAAATACAGCACAGCTTCTGGGAAGAGGGAAAATGGTTCAGCTATTCAGTAAATGTTTAGTGAATATAAAAATTTTGCAAATTGAGGTAGATGAGAAGCTTTTGGATTGCCCTACCCTATTTTTAGAATTAACTTTCTGTATATTAATTATAAATAAGCCAGTCATCTTTTTCCTTTTCAAATTAAAAATTGGGCTTTGTTTCAAGCTATTTGGCATATATACGGTTACTATGAGAAGATACCAGAGATATTTAACTCAATATGTGAACTCAGCAAGAGAATCCTTTCTTCTTTCAGAAAGAAAGATTTCAATCTCCCTGGAAATGATAATTTCCTAGCTAATGAGCTAGAATCTGGCAGATAAATGTGCCTAGAGACCGGTGATTTTACCATCAACAGCTGGGGAGAAGGTAAGTAGCAAGACAGAGAACAAAAATGCCTGTAAACTCAAAAAGGAAGAAGATATGTAGTGGTAAAGAAATAAAAGAGTATTAAGGGAGTGTTTAATGGGAAAAAAAATAACCCACTTGGAGGCTAACTTAACTAATATGTCATGAAGTCAGTAGTTTTTGAGATAAGCTTCAAAAAATGCCCAAGGTTGTTATAGACAGAGGCAGAAAAACAGAAAAAGAGAGTAAACAATAAAAGGAGCAAAGGTTGAGGGACGTCTTAGGAACAAGTTGCTCATTTTGGCTAGAGTATTGGTTATATGCAGGGAAATAGTGAAAGAAAAGAATGAAAAAGACAACCAGGAGTAGAGGTTTAATGACTTCTACATTTAATGACTAACCACTATATCACAAGCACTGTGTATTTTATAAGGATTATCTCAATAAATCTTTATAACAATTTATGTAACAATTGTTATCCGTCAAATGCTACAGTGAGAAAATGACTTATCCACAGTCACATAGTTAGTTTGAAATAACAACAATAGTTACTTTCATGGTATATTAACTATATGACAGCACTATGCCCGCTACATGTGCTCATGCATTATTTAATTTAATCCTCATTACAACTGCACAGGCTACTTTGCATTATCACTGCCATTTTTTTTTTTTTTTTTAAGATAAAGAAAATGAGAATCAGGGAAATGGCAGAGATCACAAAGTGACACACCAGAACTCACGTTCTGTCCCATTGACTCCAAAGCCTGTGCTCTTTTCCACTGTTTTCTGTCACCAGAGAACCGGGGACACATGTGAAAGGGCTATTGGCTTAATTCAAGCAGTGGGCAGCTACTGTTGTATGTTTTAAAGATGAATCAGATCCAGAGGCTAACCTCAAAGACCTCAAAGTCTGGAGGAGGAGCAAGACAAATGAGTATTCATGCCGAACCCTCATCATTACTAATCCACATTCCAGCCCATATCCATTTCACCTGCCCTTCTATTGCTCTTGCAAAACAACACAAAACTACATTACATCTTGTTGATCCCATTCTTATACCCATTCATTTATCTCCTACCAAAAAACCAGAGGAAGAACTCCCTCAACAGAATAAAAGTCGCTTTCCAAATTCTATAGGGACAGGAAATAAATAATCTAAGATTATGAGGAAGACAGGAAACACAGAATGATCAACTGGAAGGAACAGAGTCTGGGTGAGGCCACCCGGATTCAGATAAGCCCTGGTTATGGGACTGCTTAAGTCAACGCCGGCAGGCAGGGCCAAATTAAGTCTCCACGGGTCATCCT
Organism: Puma concolor; assembly: GCF_028749965.1. Taxonomy (NCBI): domain Eukaryota; kingdom Metazoa; phylum Chordata; class Mammalia; order Carnivora; family Felidae; genus Puma; species Puma concolor. The sequence continues at coordinate 94,609,933 of NC_141673.1, forward strand.
GACACACATTTCACAGCGTTATTTTCCAAAATGGTTCTATTGGGGAGAATTCGGATGTGGAAACAATCTCTTATTATACAACCCATTTGCTTTGTAGCTTGATCAGCAGAGACATGTTCTGCACCCTACGCTCCCTAATACTAACCTGAAATTTTTTCCTTTGTGTCCTGTCTAAAGATCCTTTTTCTGAATTTCGTCCTGTTTCCAGGATTGGCAATGACCAGATGAGGAAACAAAGGAGAGAAATTGCAGAATTACGCATCTCCTCCATGAGATTTTTCCCTCACTGACCAAACACTGGCTGAAAAAAATCTTTTTTTTTTTTTTTTTTTTTTTTGTCCCAAAGATTTCAAAGCATATCCACATCTCATGCAAATGTACGAAGATATTTGACTGCCCTGGGAAACAACAGCTGCCTGGGCCCTACTGGCAGGCAGTGATTTGAATGGAACATTTGTAAGACATCTTGCTAGCGGCTTTCAGGCCTAAGCGTTGCCATCCAAACACCAGTCAGTCCTGGAAGCACCACTCCCAAAACAGCATTAAGAACAGAGTGTTCCCTCAAACACTGGATTAGAGAATAATTTTCTATCTTGTTGATCCACTTCAAGGATGAAATTATCTAGCAGCACAAACTTGTACAAGTCTATTCCAACTAGTGCTTGAAAAGAAAATTGAGTTCTCGGATCAAAAGTCACGTAGGCATTACATGGCAGCGTAAGAATTAAACTGAGCTCTGCCAGCCCCCAATTTGGTTCCCATTGGAGGACACCTTGCTGATTCAGTCGCTTCCACTTTTTCCATTCTTTCCTCTGCTTTGGCCATCTATTCCTCCACTACTGGGGAAAATCCTAAGTAACACTAAACCAATGAAGTTAACCCGATCTTATTGAAATCATATTTATTGAATGTGTGTATTCCATGGCATTACATGCCAGCCATTACTCAAGGAGCTCTAAATTTATTGGTTTATTTTTTTTTTTAATATTTATTGTCTTATTTAATCCGTCCAACAGTCCTTTGGGGCAGGTTTTATAATGCTTATATGTGGCACTGAGGAACGCGAGGCTCAGGAATTTAAATAGTTTGTCCAATGTCACACAAAGAATAAACAGCAGAGCCAGAATTTAAATCCAGGCCTTTTTTTGTTTTGTTTTGTTTTTAGTTTTACTAAAACTAAATTTGTATAATTTGTATAATTAACAAATAAAAATTGTATACATTTGAGATGAATGTGATGGTTCGATATGCAAACTGTGAAATGATTACCACAATCAAGTTAATTAACATATCCATCACCTCCCATAGTTACCTTTTTTTTTTTTTTAGTGCAGTGAGAACACTTAAGATCTACTCTCTTAGCAAATTTCAAGTATACAGTACAGTATTGTTAACTATATTTACCATGCTGCACATTAGATCTGTAAAACTTACTTATCTTGTAACTAAAGTTTGTACACTTTGACCAACATCTTCCCATTTCCTACCCCTGGTCCTTGGCAACTACTGATTCCATCCTCTGTTTCTGGAATTTTGACTTTTTTAGGTTCCATATGTAAGACAGATCATACAGGATTTGTTTCTCTGTGTCCGGCTTATTTCACTTCGTATAACATCCTCCAGGTTCATTAACGTTGTCACAAACGGTTTTATGGCTGAATAATGCTCCATTGTGTGTATACAATATTTTCTTTCTCCATTTATCTGTCAACACTTAGGTTGTTTCCGTAGACTTTCTTATTCCAAAAAGCACATCCCTCAGCCAGAAGAGCTATTTACTTCTTACAGGGCCTTTCTTTAGAGTCCAATCTATTTAATGGGATGGTTGTTTGTCTGAGGGAATACCAAAAGTATGGAGGGAATACCAAAAAGGAATGAAGATGAGAAATGTTCACGTCCCCAACTTGTTTGTTTTGTCCGAGAGAGCAATGCAAGAGCAGGTGAAAATGTGCTGCAGTGCAAAAGAATTTGCTAGACTTGTTCCATGCAGCTAGCTACTAGATTTTCCTAAAGTTTCCTAGTCAATCTGTTTCCTAAAGTTAAAACCACTTTAAGAATGATTTAAATTCTCATTTAAGTGAAGTACCTTTGGATTATACAAGATCCATCCAGATATCTGTCTCTAATTGAAGGATTTCAAAAAGCATATTTTCATTTCTCATGTCACCTTTAAAAGTTGCCAACTAATTTTGAGGGGTGCCTGGATGGCTCAGTCGGTTCAGCATCCGACTCTTGATTTTGGCTCAGGTCATGATCTTCCAGTCCGAGAGTTTCAGCACCACGTCAGAATTTATATAGATATTTTATATAGATATTTTCCCATGACTAAAGAGTATTCTTTAGTGGAGAGACTATTTGCAGATATTCCCAGGAGTGACAACAAAGGGATTAGAGAGACAGTGATATGACTGGCAGTGTTTTCAGACTATATAGGGATCTTGTGAAATTGGCAGGGTGGTATAACGTGGGCAACAGAAGCCACAGGCAAAACAAGATCTTGTATTCCACCTGCCCTCAGGAGGGTAAGAGAAGCCTGACCCTGCCCTCCAGAGACAGAAGTAGTCTCATGGTTTAGTCATTCTTTCATCCATCCAACCAGCCATCCGACCATCAATCCATTTAACAAATGTACTGAGCATCTTCTATGTGCCAATTCTAAACTGGAAATATAATGGAGAAAAATAGAGAGATGGACCCTAGCCTCATGAATCAAGGGTGACATTAGGTCCCAAATTTAAGTAGTGGTTCCTCTTCTTTAAAAATTTGTTTGGGCGGCCAACCGGCCCTAGAAAAGTCTAAGTGGTATGCTTTCTCGTTGGACAAAGTTTTTATTAGCGCTTGGGAGCATCGTTATTTGCAGAACATTGCATAAAGCACTGACGACAAGCTCAAAGAATTCTGAATTCAGGGAGAGAATGGAGGAGAGGGAAAATGGTCAGATCTGCCAGAAGCTCTTCAGAAAACTATTTGTTGGAGGACATGCCAAGAGAGTTACCCTTTTCTATAGTATTTCTGTGACTAAAATAATGGCATAGTAATAAAATTAATGTATTTCTCACCAATTCTACTTCCTCTGTCCGTCCTTGCTTATTCGTCCTCTCTTTTTCAGACTAAGTATTTTGTCTCTTTGAGGAGTTTTCCTGGCTCCAGTCAGACTTTTTTTTTTCTGTTCCATGAGATTCAGCTTTATTTACAGAATGTTGGTTTTATGAGTTCATAGTATTATTTTACTGGCAGCACTAATATCCTTGGTCTTGCCAGTAAAGGAAAAAGGCAAAGGGGAGAAGAATTAGGCAGCACCAGCCCTGAAAATGTAAACAGAAATCACTTTCTAGGACAACAAAGGGCAACGAAGTGAGAGACAGAAACCTAGCCAGCTTCACAGCACAGTGCTGACCTCTTCGTTCTGTTCGTTTAAGGGAAGATCCTTGAACGGATTCTACATCTCAGATTCCTTAACTGCCATAGCTTCCTGACCACTGAATCCCTGTCTCTTCTTAACTTGTCTTAGCTGAACTAAGTGAAAATAAATGCTTGTCAAACTCAGACATGGGAGGGGCATCTAGGGAACCATGTACAGAAATGTCTGGGGAAAGGCAGAGAAGCCTGGATATTAAATACACTGGGCTTCTGGTTGGGGACAGCTGTCTTCCCATATAGATCATCTCCTCTACCCTTTTCCTTTCCATTAAAACTTCAATATTTCAATAAGATAGCAGATGTGAATAATCATGTAACTATCCAAGTAATATTATCATGTATCATATAGGTATGATAATCAGTTTTTATTCATTATGTTATTTACTTTTCATAATTATCCTATAAACTGAATGTAATTATCCACATGTTATATATGAGAAAATTAGGGCTCAAAGAGGTTATATATTTTATGTATATTTTATCCAATGTCATACAGTAACTTCATGGCAGAGGGTTATTTGATTTCATAGAAACACAGGGCTATTTGATCTCAAAGAATATGACTTAATTGCTGATACAACCATGCAATATTCCCCAAGGTTCTGACACCTGCTTAAGGAATTCTGTGGTCGCATGTACAGGGATGCATGAGTCTAAAGTCTCAGAAATAAAGATAAAATTATAAAAAGATATACATATTTAAAATGCTGATTTCTTCAATGTCTTTTGAAATTTAACAATAAGAATGAAAGATTTGCGTATCACCACTTACACCTGGATAGTTAAATGGCTCGCAAAATCAGAGAAAGGGATGAATTTGGTATTGGAACCCAAATACCCCATGTCTCTGTTCAGGACTCTGCACACTAAATTGTCTATCCAAAGAAGCTCTAACTCAAATATGCTGCTTTCCAAAACCTTTCAGCTTACTTTAGAAATCACTAAGTCTATGAACACTCATGTTTGCTGACTGTCATCTGACATTTACTCTGGTTTGGTACAAGAATACAGGTTCTGCAATGACGGCAAAGTCAATTTCTACGGTTACTTCCACCCCAAGCAAAACTGGAAATCAAGGTTCAGTTTACAACCTGCTCCTTCAACTCAGAGCAAAATAGAGAACAGCTTCTATGTCTCCTGTCTTGGCAGGACATGAGGTTAGGAAAGTTTGGCCATTTGCTCATCAGACTCCAGTTGCTGCTTCAGAATGAGGTGTGAAGGAAAAGTCTGGCAAATTTCTCCCACAGCACCAGTGGCCTTAGCTGGAGGGGAAGGAATCCCCTTAGATCTCTTCTACTGGCATCCCACATTCTGGTTCATCCTTGTATTCGCCTTTCATTATTCCAACTCTAAAATGCTCCTTCCTATATTCAGGAAGTTTACAACAGCAAGCAATGGACCCAAATAATCTGTAGGAGTTGAAGGAGATTTGGTGCCTCACAGGAAGAGGAGCCTTGCAGGTAGGACTGGTGAGCTGGGATGTAAGGGGGAATGAGCCGATGTCTCTATGAAGGAGGTGGAAACAAAGTACTTGTGTAGTCAACATCTGTCAAGACATGAAGGGAAGGGAGAGGATGATGGCTTTGCTCATCAAATCGTAGTACACAGGAACTTGAGAGCACAGTCACAAGTTGTGAGAAATAGTTCGAAGGAAGATAGAATACTAGTTTTAAACAACAGCAAATGATTTAACAGAAATTTAGTAAGCATAATAACAAGAATATTAGCTATTAATTTTAAAAAGAGCTGGCAACTTTTAAAGCCTTTTTTTTTTTTTAGTTTATTTTATTCATTTTGAGTGGGTTGGGGGAAGAGGCAGAGAGAGAGAATCCCAAGCAGGCTCCGCACTAATAGAAAAACGTCTTTCATAATTATCTAAAATCCAGATACAAGCTGGAGCTTCATGTAGTCTAGTCTTTACAAGATATTTCAATGAAGAAAATACAAGCTAGCAACCAACGTTCATTAAAAACTATTTTAAGGGGTGCCTGGGTGGCTCAGTCAGTTAGGATTTCGGCTCTTGATTTCAGCTCAGGTCATGATCTCACAGTTCTCATCAGATGGAGCCCCAAGTCAGGGCTCTCAGCACAGAGTCTGCTTGGGATTCTCTCCCTCCCTCTCTCTGCCCCTCCCCCTGCTTGCACTCATGCTCTCTCTCTCAAAATAAATAAACATTTTTAAAAAACCCAATTGTAACATTTTCTGGTAATTCTCAATCTTTTAAAATCTCAAACAATCTTATTCATAACCAAAGCAGCTCTTGTTTGTCCTTCCCGATGTCTCACTTTTAATTTTTTTTAATGTTTTTATTTATTTTTGAGACAGACAGAGCATGAGCAGGGGAGGGGCAGAGAGAGAGGGAGACACAGAATCCGAAGCAGGCTCCCGGCTCTGAGCTGTCAGCACAGAGCCCAATGCAGGGCTCGAACTCACAGACCGTGAGATCATGACCCGAGCTGAAGCCGGATGCTCAACAGACTGAGCCACCCAGGCACCCCTCTGATGTCTCACTTTTAATGTCTCACATCTTACAGCTGCCTCAAAGCTCTTCTCTCTGTGACTCAGCCTCTATCTAAAACTCTCCTACAAGGCTCTTCTTATTTCTCTCCTTCCACTTTTTTCTACCTCCATTTTTTTCTCTCCCTCTCTCTTCTTTCCAATGAATCAATCTTGACCCTTTCCAATACAAAGCCCCCATTGAGTTCCCCATTGAGTTAGCCCAATCCTCTTCATAAAAACACATAACTGGAGTTGGCACATACAAAATTATCTTTGAGACAGGGAGTGGAATGGGAGAAGAGAAAAAAGAAGGGCTCTGAATTCTCGCACATGCTATTAATTTTTACAAATTATATAAAAATGGTACTTAGCATAGGAGAACCCATAAGTAAATGGAAAACAGTAGACAGGGAAGATGAGTGACTGGTGAGAGACCTTTTCCAACAGAAAGTGTTAGCCTTGCAAAGAGCAAGAAGATAAGGAAAAATGCTTACAAATTTAGAAATCCAGTGGAAGCAGTGATGAAAAAAACTTGTGGGGAAGGGGTGAAGCTTAAATTGGAAAGAGAAGTGTAAGATTTTCACATTTGGATTCAGAGGTGTAAAAAAAAATAATTGTGATGTCAGAAGGCTGACAGAGCACAGTTGGAATCTGGCCAGAAAAGACCAAGCTAATGTGCATTACAAAGCACGTGTTTGTACAAGTGCACCAAGAAGCATAAAATACCTAGGAATAAATCTAACCAAAGATGTAAAGGATCTGTATGCTGAAAACCATAGAAAGTTTATGAAGGAAATTGAAGAAGATATAAAGAAATGGAAAAACATTCCGTGCTCATGGATTGGAAGAATAAATATTGTCAAAATGTCAATACTACCCAAAGCTATCTACACATTCAATGCAATCCCAATCAAAATTGCACCAGCATTCTTCTCGAAACTAGAACAAGCAATCCTAAAATTCATATGGAACCACAAAAGGCCCCGAATAGCCAAAGTAATTTTGAAGAAGACCAAAGCAGGAGGCATCACAATCCCAGACTTTAGCCTCTACTACAAAGCTGTCATCATCAAGACAGCATGGTATTGGCACAAAAACAGACACATAGACCAATGGAATAGAATAGAAACCCCAGAACTAGACCCACAAACGTATGGCCAACTCATCTTTGACAAAGCAGGAAAGAACATCCAATGGAAACAAGACAGTCTCTTTAACAAATGGTACTGGACAGCAACATGCAGAAGATTGAAACTAGACCACTTTCTCATACCATTCACAAAAATAAACTCAAAATAGATAAAGGACCTGAATGTGAGACAGGAAACCATCAAAACCCTAGAGGAGAAAGCAGGAAAAGACCTCTCTGATCTCAGCCATAGCAATTTCTTACTTGACACATCCCCAAAGGCAAGGGAATTAAAAGCAAAAATGAACTACTGGGACCTTATGAAGATAAAAAGCTTCTGCACAGCAAAGGAAACAACCAACAAAACTAAAAGGCAACCAACAGAATGGGAAAAGATATTTGCAAATGACATATCGGACAAAGAGCCAGTATCCAAAATCTTAAAGAGCTCACCAAACTCCACACCCAAAAAACAAATAACCCAGTGAAGAAATGGGCAGAAAACATGAATAGACACTTCTCTAAAGAAGACATCTGGATGGCCAACAGGCACATGAAAAGATGCTCAACGTCGCTCCTCATCAGGGAAATACAAATCAAAACCACACTCAGATATCACCTCACGCCAGTCAGAGTGGCCAAAATGAACAAATCAGGAGACTATAGATGCTGGAGAGGATGTGGAGAAACGGGAACCCTCTTGCACTGTTGGTGGGAATGCAAATTGGTGCAGCCACTCTGGAAAACAGTGTGGAGGTTCCTCAAAAAATTAAAAATAGACCTACCCTAATGACCCAGCAATAGCACTGCTAGGAATTTAGCCAAGGGATACAGGAGTACTGATGCATAGGGGCACTTGTACCCCAATGTTTATAGCAGCACTCTCAACAATAGCCAAATTATGGAAAGAGCCTAAATGTCCATCAACTGATGAATGGATAAAGAAATTGTGGTTTATATACACAATGGAGTACTGTGTGGCAATGAGAAAGAATGAAATATGGCCCTTTGTAGCAACATGGATGGAACTGGAGAGTGTTATGCTAAGTGAAATAAGCAATACAGAGAAAGACAGAAACCCTATGGTTTCACCCTTATGTGGATCCTGAGAAACTTAACAGAAACCCATGGGGGAGGGGAAGGAAAAAAAAAAAGGTTAGAGTGGAAGAGAGCCAAAGCATAAGAGACTCTTAAAAACTGAGAACAAACTGAGGGTTGATGGGGGGTGGGAGGGAGGGGAGGGTGGGTGATGGGTATTGAGGAGGGCACCTTTGGGGATGAGCACTGGGTGTGGTATGGAAACCAGTTTGACAATAAACTTTATATATTGAAAAAAAAAAACAAAGCACGTGTTTGTAGCTGGAAAAGAGAGAATTCTCTTTAATTCTGGAGATAGGGTGGAGAGGAGGTGGAGTGTCCTACTCATTTTAGATAAGCAACATTGGAACTAAACTTGCTTCATATCAGGTAAATTGGGAGTTAGTAACTGAGTTGAGTACATATAAAATGCTACATGAATAGGCCACGGCTAGTTTGTTTTCCCCAAACAAGCAATGCAGTAAATGAAGTAAATGCAATGTAGTAAACTATCTTTTGCAAATATAACAATTTGGATGATTTCTCTTGTAAAAAGGGCACTGAAGCCAACCCTGAGAGCAAGTTTGTGATTTCAACCTTTTTTTTTAAGTTTATGTATTTATTTTGAGAGAGAGAGAGAGACAGAGAGAGCACACAAGTGGGGGGGGGAGGGGGGGAGAGAGAGAGAGGGAGAGAGAAGAATCCCAAGCAGTCTCTGCACTGTCACACAGAGCCCGATACAGGGCTCAAACTCATGAGCCATGAGATCATGACCTGAGCCAAAACCAAGAGTGCTTAACCAACTGAGCTACCCAGGCTCCCTGCAAGTTTGTAATTTAAAGAGGGAAACAACCACCAATCTTGTGACCAGAAATCATGATGGGTTTACTTTATCAGGGATAAGCATACAGGGATAAGACATCTCCTTTTGAAGTCTTCTTTAAGATTTTATCACAAAGAATATGCCTCTTAATAGGAATAAATCTGGAGGGAAAGCCTGAATTTTATTGGTCCTTCACAACTCATGAATCCTTCAGATTATAAGGGTTCTGAACTATTTCCTTTAACAGGGAATCCTAAAAGCTCTTCAGCGGGGGGAGGTTGGGAAGGAAATCCGTTCCAATAAGACTAAAAGAATGAGGCTCCACCTAACTGTCCATCACTGCTCCTTGAAAGAAACTATTATTGAAAACTATACCACCCGCTCTCATTCCCAACCCTTTTGCTGTTCGAGCCCGAGTCAGAGTTCCTGCAGCTTCAGCTCATCTACAATCTGCTGCTCTGTGACTCAAGTCTACCTGTCTGCCAAGAGGACTCGGGTACCAGGCAGCAGAGACACATCTTGATAGAAGAGTTTTCTAAATTTCCAAGAAGAAGAAAAAAAAAGCTCTGCCTCCAGGATAACCAGAGACACCAAATTACAGTCTGTCTCCTATAAAAAAAGAAAAGAAACAGCATTTCTGCTACTGAAGGTATAGTGGAAGTGTGAGTTTGTGAGAATCTATGTTTGAGGATACATGACAGCTAAAGAGCAAAGCGAATATACAAGAAGCTATTATTTACCTCCTTAGGGACGTGTCTTGTTTGTCTCTAGATCCCCCAGAGCACCTAGCACAGTAACCAGCCTCTCACCTATCACTCACGAAGAGTATTGGATTAGTTCATTATCAAGACACTGCCTTCAGAAAATAAGAGATGAGTACCCTTTTATCCTCACTGCACTTTAGATCAGTGATATCCAGCCTAAGAGAGCCTCAGGGCACAGGTTAGGACTCAAGTCACAAAACTGGATGGGCAAGTTACGATGGGGCCAAGGGAGGAAACAGAACCCATGGCATCACTGGGCATCTCTGCTGTGCTGAGGGCTTGGAAGAATGAAAAAAGTTGCGTATCACCGGACACATGCCAAGTGATCCAGAATTGACAGCCCAACCTTACTGGGAAAGTAAGTCTGTATGAGAACCAGTTTATGAAGTGGAGTCCTTTGCCCTCAGAACCTCTCGTCCATCCATCAGGGGAGCGAGCAGAACACTGCAGCTCTGTCTTCAAACCAGACTGCACTCAGGGCCAGGAGAGTAGATCAGAGAAGGAATCAGAAAGGCAAACACGTGTTTGTGGCAACTCCCTTCTCTGTGGAACTTTGCCCAGATCTGGCCCCAAATATAGGGTGGCCACAACTTCTGTCTCAGGGCAGCATCCTGCTACAGCACAGTCAGGTCCAGGAGTGAGGGAAAACTGCCCACCCAGAGTAGATAATATCTGGAAGGAATGAATATTTGGGAAAAGTCCCAGTGTTAGTTTAGGGCCAACCAGTCTCCACCTTCTCTGGCCCCCTCCCACTGGTTCCTCCCATTTCAGCTGCTCTAGTTCTTATAAAAACTCCACAGCCTTTCACGGACAGCCTGCAGGAGCCTCTCTCCCCTCTGCTGCTGCGCAAGCCAGTGAGACCAACCCACAGGACCACAGAGACACCATGAAGAGCCTGCTCCTTCTCTCCATTCTGGCTGCCTTGGCCGTGGCAGTTCTGTGCTATGGTGAGAAACCTTTCTTCTGCCATGCTTCTGGTGTTTCTTTCCTGTCTCTGATTTCAGTTTACTTCCATTTTTTCCTCCCCCTCCTCCTCTTCTTCCCCCTTTCTCTGATATAATCTTAAAGTATCGTTAACTTAACATTTCCCAAGCCCTGTGGACACTGATTCATTCCATCAAGTGTTTTTTTTACATACTAAATATCCAGACTTTCGTATACAACTTGACAGGCATGTCCTGTCTCTGGTAAGTCACTATTCACCTAGACACTTCACTGTTTCAGAAAGAAGATATGAAATTCCCAGCCCCTGAGTTCTCATGTTTAGGGATGTTTACTTCTACGTTGGGAACTGTTGGTTAAAGGTATTAGTTAAATCACTCACCTTTAAGAAAATCAGTTTTCACATGAAGTGTTAAGTATAGCTCTCTCTGCAGGGACAAGACAATCTCCTAAACTTACTACATTTCTTCAGTGAATTGATCTAAAAACGAAGTTTTACATTTAAAGAACCTCAGAGAAAAATAGACGGTATAATTTCTATTGTCCAAAGATAAATTTCACCTGGTTTCTCTATGTTGTTAATTATATCTGTGTCTGATCAAAGCTTATGAAAGAAAATCCAAAGCAAGATTATTTTTGATCAGTCTTACGCTTCAGTTATCTGGATATCTTAGATGTTCTTAAACCTAAATCATACTAATAACCATCTGTATTTCTTCTCACTCTTGAAATTATTCACATGGTTTCTGTATCAGAGGATTTGGTATTTTCATCTCCTTTTTAATTTTTTACATAAAACCACTTGCTTACGAATATAAACCTCTTATTGCCAAATTTACCTGCAGCACATGGGAGAGCAGTGGAAAGAAGAAAACTTTTGCCTTGGCATCATCTCAGTTCTTTCTCTGAACTGGCATCACGCCCAGTGTGAGTTGTCCTCTGGAGCCAGTGGTTTTGTGCCTGCCAAGTTAACACAGGTCCTTAAGAGGCTTTAGGAACCTCTTAAAAACCTGTCTTGGTAAAGCCCAACTGACCATCTCCCCAGTCTGCCTGGAGGACGTTGGCTATTTTCTGGACCCTTCTGTCCCTTTCTCAACTCTGCTCTTAGCCAGGTCCCAAATTAATCAGAAAAGATGCCTCTCTGGAGATTTGTGTGCAACATCGAAATTATCTTATTTCACTAGCCTGAGGACCTCATAGCCCTTGAGAAATTTCAGTCAAGGCCGTGACGACTAGCTCCTTCAACATCAGCAAATCTGAAGTGTAGAGATAATTACACCAAGGACAGAGCTAGAAACACAACTTGCAAATCCAAAATGCCTGAAATTTGTAATAACCACACTGCTAAATATATTCTTCACATCTTTTTGACTCTTTTCTCTCCTTCCTTCCCCAAATGCAGACCATTGTCATGTCTGATAAATAACAATCAAATGAATTTTTTTTATTCCAGAATCTCATGAAAGCATGGAATCCTATGAAATTTGTAAGTGAATATTTGACTTCCTTATTTAAATCTCATGTATTAAAGAATCTCTCTCCCTAGTCTTAAATAGACAAAATGATAATACATTGAGGTAATATAGGGAAGAGAAAGAGGGTCTCTTTTGGAAAACTACGTTTAAAAATCTAATGACCGTAAAAATCGCCAGACGAGCAATTTTTTTAAGCTTGAAATAGCATAATATGGCCTTGAAAGTGCATTCGACAGAATAGGAGCCATAAAATCTCACTTGGAAATTTTAAGTTGGCACCACATCAACCACACAGATGGAAAACAAGGAGTAACAACAAATGGCAGAGTAAGGAATTAGAGGCCTAGTCAGCTGGGAAACCGCAGTCATCAGCATTACATTGAATGTTACTGAATATCTGGACTTTCAAAGACTGAGTGTGGGAAGAAGTAACGTAACACTCTCGTTTTCAGTTTTTCACTATTTTCATAACATTGACACTGTCCATTTCCAGTAATCAAAAGTCATGCTTTACAAGCATGTCCCTCCTCAGGACAGAGAGAATTTCTCCTCACAGGAATTAAAAACACACCGAATAGGAACACCAAAATTGAAAACGGCAAAATGATTTCCCAAAGGGGAAATAAACAAACAGAAATTACTGTGGCCTATGTAATAAGTCTCTAAAATACATACACTGCTTTCCTTTGATCAGGCAGTTTATGAAATTGGCTTTATCTTTCCCTTTGACTTTTGTAGATCTCTAGTTACATGGAATGCATGAATTAATGAGTTTTCAAATATATATGTGTCAGGGACTATTCATGGAAATATTTTCAACTACTGTTTCCCTAAAACTATAATTATCTTTTTTTTCTTTTAAGATCCCTTCACTAACAGGAGAAATGCTAATACTTTTATATCCCCGCAACAGAGATGGAGAGCTAAAGCCCATGAAAGGTGGGTAACAAAACTTGATGGAAAGAGGTAATTTTTCCCAACGATCGGAATGGAATGAGAAACTTTTTTTTTTAATCATATATATTATTTCTAATTGTGCCCCCTAAATCAAAGAATTTAAAAACAGTATACAGAAAACAACTGAATTTCAATAAGACTAGTTTATGAAAGACCCAGAAAGCAGAGGGAGGGAGAAGGAAAAGGAGGACAGAAAGAAAATTTCTATTTTTATTAAAAAAAAAAAAATTACTCCTGTTCCACCTTTCCTCCCTGTTAAGTATCTCTTAATATTGGGGTGTGTCTCCTATATTTTCTCATTCTTTTTTCCCCCTTTTCCTTTTTTAAAAAAAATTTCTATTATGTTCTCATTTGGGGCCTCTTTTTTCCCCCCACTTTCTAGGATTAGAGAAAGGACCAAGCCCACCTATGAGATCAATCGGGAAGCCTGTGATGACTTCAAGCTTTGCGAACGCTATGCCATGGTTTATGGATACAATGCTGCCTACAATCGCTATTTCCCACAGCGCCGAGGGGGCAAATGAGATTGGAAAAAGTCTCTTTCTTTCCAGAGGCTGGTGCCTGGTTTTGTATTCCTTTGCAGTAGCATCACTGAACTATATAAACACATACAAACTGCTTATTTCTTAAACGTTCTTGTCTGGCTGCAGCCCTCCTCCCTGCCCCCAGATTGATAAGCAATGAAAGCGAAGCATAGTGAAAGTCAAGAAGGACTTAAGATGTGTAATTATTACAAAATAAACTGCTGGTTGGATACTTTCATTTTGTGAGTCTGATTTCTTCCGGCAAAATGCTGAGATATTTAAATCATGGCCCACCTAACCCAGAATATGAGATTCTGTTAATCATGTTCTGGTGTTGATTAGAAACATAACTGCATAGAAAGAATGAAACTTAGAAGGCATAAGTCACCCAGCCATAATTTGTCTAAACTCTACCTTGGGACTGGTGAATGATTGCTTCTTAGTATTTCCAGGGTTTTCAAACATTATAGATAATCATATGATTTTCCTGCTCCCAAACTTTTTAAGTTTTATTTATTTAAGTAGTCTCTATACCCAGTGTGGGGCTCAAACTCACAACCCTAAGATCAAGAGTCACATGCTCCTCTGACTGGGCCAGACAGGCGACTCTGCTCCCAAACTTTAAATGGTCCTAAATCCTTCCTGTGTGGATTCCAGGTTCTATCTTGGCTCATCACCCTCATCATAATTTCCTGAGTGTTATCATTTCTTAAGATGTCACAGCTTTGACTTTTACTTAGGCCAAGAAAATGTTTGCTTTCACAATCACCAGAGATTTTTTAACAATTCAATCATGGAATTTTGGAGCCAGACAATACGCTATAACTCACTTAAGCCGGGTTTGTCAATGAGAAAATGAGACTCCAGAGTCTCCCGCTTGGTAGTTAGAGACAGAGCCCAGGACTTCTCAATCCCTGTTCAGAACTTTCTCTTCTTTGCCATGAGAACTTGTTCATGCCCACCTTTATCATCCATTCCTTTTGGTAGGCCCACTGCTTTCATGTCTTTAGTGGATGATCTTTCTAATCCTTCAAAATCCAGCACAAAACCCAAGCACTTTATGAAATCAGTAATGATTAAATCCACCCACTTCCTATCACACCACTCGAGCCAGTGTCTAGCCCTTGAGGAATATATGTAAAGAGTCAAGTACAATAACATTATTCAATTCGTTTAAAAATTTTTAATGTTTATTTATTTTTAAGAGAGAGAGAGAGAGAGAGAGCACAAACTGAGAAGGGACAGAGAGACAGGGAGATACAGAATTTGAAGCAGGCTCCAGGCTCTGAGCTGTCAGCACAGAACCCGACACAGGGCTCAAACTCATGACCCGTGAGATCATGACCTAGCCAAAGTTGGACACCTACCCGACTGAGCCACCCAGGAGCCCCTTATTCAATTCATGTTTTGATCAAAATTTCTTTTTATGTATATTTTCTTGGCTAACGTTATGGTAAGAAACTGTAATTTCTTTTCTCTCTACAGACTTGGTACTAAGTTCTGTTCATAAAGGGTTTTCAATGAAAGCTGTATAAACACAGACTGACTAGTCATGCCTGGGAGGGATCCCCCAATTTTGAAACTGTTACATTCATCATAATAATGTGCGTTATATAATTTAAACCATCATCATATAAATGTAACGACGACTGTTTTATCATTTTCTAAGCTATTATGCATGTGATAACTCATTGGGTCTTACAATAGCCCAGAAGATGAGTAGTATTTATTAGATGGTAAAATTGAGACTCAGAACGGTAACTTTCTGAAGACATTGTAGTGAATGCCGTGGTGTATTACTCAAGCTGAGATATGCCCCTGGCCACCAGATATATTGACAGCTGATGGTTCCCAGCCAAGGATTTGAGTACAATTCCCTACAGACCTCTAGAGCTCTCTCTTCTGTGCATCTCTCTCCTCTCTGGTACTCTTCTCTGTGATCACTAGCTACCTTTCTGGACTCCCAGCTCTGTCTCCTCAATTTAGGAAGGCCATAAGGCTTTGCTGGGTTCTATTTTCTGTTGCATGTTCTGAAAAGTCTCCAAAAACTTGGGGCAGTTATAGGACTCATCCTCATTTGCATCAGTGTCAAGGAGTCCAAAATAAAGCAAAATATAGGGGGAAAGGGGAATAAAAAACTAAAAGGGACAAATTGAAAACAAATGGCAAGATGATAGACTAAAACCTATCACACTAATCTCATTATACGTAAACAATCTAAATGGTCTAGTTATTTTTTTGCTTTTACATATGCTATAGATCCTATAAGACAATTTTGTTATTTTTGCTTTAAAGAGCCAATTATTTTTTAAAAGGCTTAGATAATACAAAAAATATCTCATACATTTACCCATGTAGTTTCCATTCCCATTGCTCCTCGTTCTTTTGTATGCATCTAGATTTCCATCTGGTCTCATTTTCCTTCTGCTTGATGGGCTTTCTCTAACATTACTTGTAGTGAAGGTCTGCTGGATTCTTTAAGTTTTCAAATTTTGCCTTCACATTTGAAATATGTTCTCACTGCATATCAAATTCTACATTGTCAGTTTTTTTCTTTTCATTCTTTTAAGATGTTCCACTGTCTTATAGCTTGCATTGTTTCTGCTATAAATCTGTTGTCGCTCTTATCTTTATTCTTCTATAGGTACTGTCTTATGTCCTGCAGCTTCTAAGGTTTTTCTATCATTGGTTTTGACTAAATTGATTATGCTGTACCTTGGCGTGATTTTCCTTATTTTTTTTGTTCTTCAAGTTTATTGAGCTTCTTAGATTGCATTACATTTTATTAATTAAATTGAATTAAATATCAGTCATTATTTCTTCAAAGATTTTCCTTCCTTCACTCCACTTCTCCTTTGGAGACTGCAATGACATGCACTTAAAGTTGTCCAGGGCTCCCTGTTATTAATTTAATTTTTATAAGCTTTTTTTTCCCTCTGTGTATTTCATTTTTGACAGTTTCTTTTAATGTGTCTAGAGTTTATTCAGTTATATTCAGTAATATCTAATTTACTGTTAATCCTATCCAGTGCACTTTTCATTTTAGACATTACAGTTTTCATCTATGGTAGTTTGATTTGGATGTTTTCTTCATTTCCATATCGCAACATTTTAAACATCTTAGATACAGTTAGGATAATTTTTTTTAAAGAGAGGGAGAGAGTGCGAGCAGGGGAGAGGGACAGAGAGAGAGAGAGAGAGAATCTCAAGCAGGCTATGTACCCAGTGTGGAGCCCAATGGGGGGATTGATCCCAAGACCCTGGGATCATAACCTGAGCCGAAATCAAGAGTCAGACATTCAACCAACTAAGCCACCCACATACCCCTGGATAACTAGTTTAATGTCCTTGTTTGCTAATTTCAATATCTGTGTCACTTCCACACTTGTTTTGGTTGGTTGATTATTCTACTTATTATGGATCATAATTTCCTACTTCTTTAATTCCTGGTAGTCTTTTATTTGATGCCAGACATTGCAAATTTTATTTTTGTGTGTGTGTGTGCTGGATATTCCTGTATTTTTATAAGTATTCTTGAGCTTTGTTCCGGGAATAAGTTAAATCACCTGCAAAAAGCTTCATTGTCTTAAATCTTGCTTTTAAAATGAGACAAACTCAGTATTTAGTCTAGGCCAATTGCTTGCCCCACACTGAGAAAAGATCTTCTTAGTGTTGCACCCAATGTCCCATGACTGGGTGGTAAGAATAGGCAATAACCCCAGCCCTTAGTTAGTGCCAGCCACTGTTCCCTCTATTCCTCTTGGATGAGTATTTTCTTATATTTATGTGCCAATCAGCTCCCTACTACATATGTGAGAGGTGTCCTCAAGATATCCGGAGATCCCTCTCTCTGTAACTCTCTCTTTTCCAGTATTTTGCCATGTAAACTATAACCACCATATTCTCCCAGGACTTTCAACTCATCTCAACTCAACAAGTCCACCATATTTCATTTTGATCCTCTGTGGGGGACCGGGGCCCGGTGCCAGGCTGAGACCGGGTCGAGCAATGTTCCCCGTTGACTCAAGCCAACCCGGTGGTTCCCCCTCCCATTCCCCCACTTTCAAGGGCATACGAAAGCCTTGTCAAGGCTGAGAGAGTTAATTCCTGAAGCCTGTGGTCTGCAGGTGTTGGCAGTAATGCTACCTCCCTTTTTCTACCCCGAGTCAGATAGAAACAAACATGGGAATTGTGTTTTGCTAGCCATCTTATCAACAAGGTCTTGTGACCTGTCTAGAAAATGCACAAGAAACACAGAACTAAATGTTTTGGTTGGCAGCGATTATGTGAAACCTGTTTATTCTTAGAATGACCTAACCCATAAGAGTCTGGTTATAAAAGACTGTGTATAGCAACAATAAAGCCGTCACTTGGGCCATCAGCCCAGGGGACCCTCCTGTTCCCAAACTTTCTCTTCTCTTCTCTTTTCTTGCATTCCCCTACCCTCAGGACCCTGACCTCGGTGTTTGTTGCACCGGTCGCGACAGTCCTCCCTCCCTGAGCCATAGCCTGGAAATTCTATTAAGGCAACAAGCTGAGGTAATGACAGGACTCACTTTGTTTTTCATCTCTCAGGGATCACCATCATCTTTCATTAACTGATGCCCAGTGTCCTGAAAATCATTATTTCATATGTATTGTCTGTTTTCTTTAGTTATTTATTAAGAGAGGGTAAATTGCCTAAAAGCCCATTATCAGACAGGACTGCTCTGAATAGTCATCTCAGCCTCAGAGTTTTCTCATAGAACTGACTGAGCCATTTACTAAAATTGTATAACAGCTCAAATGTTCACTCTGCCTAGGCCTATGTTCTTCACCCCTCTCAGGCTGTACCCAAAAGTACTCCCTTATAAGCCATTTGCACACAAATCTCTGAGTCTTAGAGTTTGTTTCCCAGGAACCAAATCTGTGACAATCTATGGTAAATACTGGGACCGGGGTTTTTAAGCTCCAGACCTCTTATCAATTACACAACACTATAGTCATAGTTTTTGAGCTGACAAGGAGTTCATCAATAACCTAATTCAACCTCCTCATTTTACATTGAGTAATTTGAGACCTTAGAGACTGAATGACTGTTCCAAGAGCAGGTAATTTTATTCTCTTGAGAAATTCACTTGTACTGATCTCATGGAATTTAATTCCATAAGCCAGTTTTTAGAAAGGGTTATGTACAAATGGTCCATATATTTGTACCAAACTTTCATCGTATATAGTCACACTTTCCAATCTGATGAAGCTAGTTTTAATGTAGTTTCAAGTCGGTCAAAATTTTATCTATCCACCTTCTTAGTTCTATTTCCTTTTTGATATGCTTTGGTTTTTCAGAGCTAAGACAAATGAAGTAAGAGGTCACAGGCCTTATTATCTTCCCCTTTCATGATCTTGGTGAGGCCTTTCGTGGAATAGTACATCCTGGGAACCAAAGAGTGCTTGAACATAGGCAGAATACTCTTCTCCCAACCTATAAAGAAATCTTAAATTTTAGCATAGAGTTTAAGAATAAGGACTTTGGAACTCCCAGCTTCACCACTTAGAAGTGTGAAATTTGTGGGCAAGTTATTTAATCTCAGTGGGTGTCAATTTCCCTATCTGTAAAATAAGATTATTCTAGTACCCACCTTAAAGTTGTTGTAAATATTAAATAAATGAAATATATGCAAGTACACAAAACAGTGTCTGGCATAGAGTAAGTGTTTAATAAATGTTAGCTATGGTTACTGTTATTTTCTATTCTACTATTACTATTGTTGTAATGTACTATCCTCTGTATATTAAGAAATGGCAAGACAATTCCTCTTGGGGATTCCCACTTATACTTTGAAAGCAGTCAGCAGAACTTATAGCCAAAAGCTATTGAGAGCACTGGCCAGCTTGTACTCCACTCTTCCTCAATTTGCCCCCATGCAATATCTACCTATGCTGATGAAACATGTAGTGTAAGAACAGTAGGCCAGAGCAATTCATTTTTGTTAAGAAAAATTTATTATCTTAGCTTTTATGCTCAACTGGGTTTAGAATTCATGCAGCTGGGTTTTTATGCAGTCATAAAAGTATCCATATTAGAATGGAGTGAAAGTTATATACTTAAATAGTAGTAGTAGTACATTTAAGCACTATTTAAATCCCTATCTCTACCTTTTCAGTAAAGAAAATTTGCAAGAAATCTGTTGTTCTACCTCTGAGTTCTTAAGTACTTTGATTACCCATCATTAGTCACCTTTCCTTCATTTCCTCAATTCTTATGATCTGGGCTCGGTTCTTTGCCATAATACATAATTCTAATGAGAGAAAATTTTATCCTGAACTTATTTTGATTTGGAACCCTGAAACTGCCCAAATTGGCTCTTTTTTTTTAATTCACAAACTAGGGTTCTATTTCATCCTAGGTGGCCCTCCTCTGGAGCCTAGACATTGCCACCTCTCTGACTATCACTAGATATATCTTCTGCCATGCCTCCTCCATGAGTAAGAATTCCTGGTAATTGATGTTAATTCAGAAAAGAACATATTAACCCATTCCATTTTCTCTACAAGAAGGGGCATCTTTATCCATGATGTATTATACATCCTAAACTATCAAGCATAATACTTCAGTATGTCCCCACTAGAGGCTGAGGGCTGAGTGAGAACTAAGGTAAGGAAGGGTCTGAGAACTAAGGTAAGGAAGCAGGAGTGGGGTCTGTTTATCATATTTTGTAACCCACATGAAGAATTTATACTTTCCCTCCGTACAGTTCTAATACCTGTGGGTTGAAAATCCTGAGTCATACAAAAAGAACAATTTCACCACAGGACATTTGCAAAAGTCCCATTTAAGCTCTAGATGCTACTGGTCACATCTCTTCATGCTAAGAGGACAGTTGGCAAATAACAGAGTCATCTTTTCTCAAGGAGATAATTGAACATGTTTATCAGGAGAAGGTAGGGCTTCTGAATCTAAGAAGGGAAAAATGCATTTGATATCTAGGTAATCCATTGGAATACCTCTTGATGTTTCTCTGCCCAATTGTGATAAGAAATGGATAGATATATCAGCCATGGTCTGAGAAGGGCATGGTGACCAGCTCATAACTCTCAGGAATGGGGATCTATTTCACTTAGTAAATTAGACACCTAGACCACCAGATGTGTTGACTAACAGTAAGGTGATCTAGAATGGGTAGTTGAAAGCAAAATAATGAGTATTAGTGGTTCTCTGCATTACAATGAGCTGCAGTAGCAGGGGCTGTGGTTTGTCCTGCTATTTTTTAAAAGTATTCTAACTTGCTCTAGGAGGGAACTAGATTTCAAACATGAGAATATACTAAAAGAGAAGTAGAGCTGAGAAAGAAGAGATCATTGTTATACTAAAACTGGGAAATACATTTCGATAAAACAGGAAAATGTGACTAGATTATAATTTTTTCCTGGAAAAGAGTCCAACCAGAATCCTGGAGAAGCTGCTTCTGGAACATAAACAGTGTTTATGTGGATGTAACAGTGCAAGTGTAGACTGTAATTGATTTTGTGGTCCTTTCCTTTCCCCAGGACTGAGGCACTCATTTTCTCATATGCCAGCAGCTGATGGCTTTCAGTGGGCTGAGTCCCTGTCCCCAAAATTGCCCTTAGCTGAAGAGAGCAACTTGCTCCAAGTTATGAAACAGCCCACATCTTAAAACTGGTCAGTGCAAGGGCATAAAGACATAAGCCTTTTCCCCGACACTGGATTCTTTCAGTCTTGTGATTACTTCTTTCTTATCTTCCCTTCCCCTGCCAGCTCAGTTTTAAAAAGCCAGAAATGTTTGGCTTAATTGCTCAGTTTATGAATATATATGCACACACACACACACACACACACACACACACACACACACATTGACACAGCAGAGGGAGAATATGGAAATCTTTTGGTGGACTCTAAATTCATCCTGAGATTGAAATTGGCCCCATTTTTCTCCAATTTAATAATGTAAACTACCCCCAAATTACCCTTAAGTAAGTTGATGGTAGGGGCTACATTATGAGACTTACCTATTAATTTCTTTTAGAGAAATGAACTGGGTGACCTGTTGGGGGGTTTTCCATCTCTCATTTCTCTGAATTCAGACAGTGAAGGCTAACCAACAAACAAGAAAGCCAGGAACATAAGTCATCTAGGGTTGTTAAAACATGAGGTTAAGCTTTGAAAAATACTGTTCAAGAAATGTGCTTTTTTTCAGTTAATACAGGAGATTTTTATGGTGCTTACCTAGAAACACTCTGACTCCTTTACTTTGGAGAAAGTAATATACAAAATTTGTCTCTACCCATTTCATCTAAGGATAATGACTTCTTCTTTTGACCACAAACCTATAATAAAATAGAAAAATAATCTGCATACATTTAGATACAGTTTTTAAACATTCCGAGAGAGAATTTTCCTCCATACAAGGAGTCTTAGAAAAGATCCTAAAGAATAACGATTTTCTATTATAAAAGTATTCAAAGAAAATCATAAATGCTGTGACTTACTCCTAGGAGTGAATTAGACCTCAAACATGAGAGTGCACCAAAAAGTCATAGACCTGAGAAAGAGGAGATAAATATTTCAATAAACTGATAAATACATTTCTACATACAGCCATGCTATACAGGAAAAGATGGCTAGAACTACAAAATTTGGTAGAAGCACAAGGACAAATAGCACCCATCTCTTCGAAAACATAAAAGGAATTAAGAGAAGAAAAAAAATGGAGCAAATTTACACCAGCGTTTCCCAAAAAAATATTCTAAGGAATGATGTTCCAGTCTATTGTTTTTATATATCTCCTCTTGGAGGCATATACTTATATAAAATTTGGTATATTAAAACCTCTGTATGGTCCATCAATAAAGGGATCTGTTTAAATCTATTTAACACAGGGGGTCACAATTTGACACTAGAATGTTCTTTTTAAGAGCATTGATCACCACCGTGCCCAACTTACTTTAGAATTGTTGGTCAAGCCCAACCTCTCACTCTTTCCTTATATAGCATGCCTAGCATGTATTTAACATTTAAAAAGTATTTATCATATACCTGCTCTACACTACACCCTATGGCCATACTGTAGCAGATGATCAGTTTGCACTTAAATCTCTAGTGTTGTAAAGTTCTCTAGGTCACATGATGCTCTAGCTCATCTTTGGATAACTAATTGTTAGGATAGAAATTTTTCTTATATTGAATCCATCTAAACATTTTAGCATTAACTCTTCTCTCTAGAATAAAACAGTGTGCATATATTCAACTGCCTTATATATCTTTTTTCTTTTCAAATTTCTATATTTGCTATGCTGCTCAGACACATTCATACTCCCATATATCTTTTCTTTTCTTCATTTTTATTTATTTATTTATTTTTAGCAAACAGAAACACAAACTCCATTCATTTGTAAAATAAACTTATTCTCTTATCAGGAGCATGGCAACCTGGTATATCAGCCATGGTCTGAGAAATACATGGTGACCAGGACCTCACAACTCTCAGGAATGGGGGTCTATTTCATTTACTGATTGAAATATTCTTTCTATATTGATGCAAAAAAATAGCCCAATGCTATATGTTCCATTTGCTATGATTCTAGTACAGAAAAGCTATACAATTTCTTTTTCATTATTTTATTTTATTATGGTAAGCACACTTAACATAAGATCTACTGTCTTAATTTTTTTACATGTAGTTGTTGACTATAGATGCAATATTGTATAGCAGATCTCTAGAGCTTATTCATGTTGTTTAATTGAAACTTTATATTCCTGGATTTATAACTCCCCCACTAACCCTTGGCAATCACTATCCACTCTTCAGTTACATGAATTTGACCATTTTCACATATCTTACATAAGTGGAATAATGCAATATTTTCTTTCTGTGACTGACTTATTTCACTTAGCATAATGTAACAAGATTCATCCATATTGTTGCACACGGCAGAATTTCCTTCTTCTTGAAAATTGAATAGTATTCCATTGTATGTATATACCACATTTTCTTCATTCATCTGTCAATGAACATTTTACTTGTTTCTACATATTGATTATTGTAAATAACACTGTAATGAACATGGGAGTACAATTACCTCTTCAACATTCTGGTTCTTTTTTTTGGTGGGGGGAGTGTATACCCAGAAGTAGAATTGCCAGACTATATGTTTTAATATGTTTAATATGTTTTTATTCTAGTTTTAATTTTTTGAAGAACTGCCATATTATATTTCATAAGTTCACCATTTTGCATTCACGCCAATAGTGTGAAAGGATTTCAATTTCTCCACAACCTCACCAATAGTTATCTCTTTTTTTTTTCTCCAAAATTGCCATCCTGACAGTTGCAAGGTGATATTTCAGTGTGGTTTTGATTTCATTTCCCTGATGATTAGTGATAGTATCTTTTCACGTATCTGTTGGTCATCTGAATGTTTTCTTTGGAAAAATATCTATTTAAGTCCTTTTCCCATTTTTTTCATCAGGTTATTTTATTATTTTATTTCATTTCATTTCATTTCATTTCATTTCATTTCATTTCATTTCATTTCATTTCATTTCATTTTATTTGCTCCTGAGGTGTAGGAGCTTCTTATATATTTTGGAGATTGACTTTTTATGAGACATATGGTTTGCAAATATTTTCTCCCAACCTCTAGGTAGCCCTTTCACTCTGGTGATTCTTTTACTCTACAGAAGCTTTTTAGTTTGATGTAGTCCCAATTGTTTATTTTTGTTTTGAATACCTTTGCTTTCTGTGTCATATCTATGAATCATTGCTAAGACCAATGTCATGAAGATTTTCCCCTATGTTTTCTGCTAGCAGTTTTATAATTTTAAGTCTTAGGTTTAAGTCATTAACCCATTTTGAGTTGATTTTTGTGCATAGTGTAATGTAAGGGTCTCATTTTATTCTTTTGAATGTGGATAACTAGTTTCCCAAACACGATTTATTGAAGAGACTATCCTTTCCCCATTGTGTATTCATGACACCCTTGTTGAAAATCAGTTGACTGTATATTCATTTATTTATTTCAGAGCTCTCTATTCTGTTCTCTTGGTCTATATATCTGTCTTTATGCCAGTACTATGCTATTTGGGTTACTGTAACTTTGTAATATATTTTGATCAGGAACTTTGATGCTTCCAGCTTTGCCTTCTTTCTCAGGGTTTTTGCAGTCATTTGTGGTTCCATATGAATTTTAGAACTGTTTTCTTCTTATTTCTATCCAAAATACCATTGGGATTTTTATAAAGACGGCATTGAATCTATAGATTCCTTTGGGTAGTATGGGCATTTTAGCAAGTCTCCCAATCATTGAACATGGGATGTCTTTCCATTTATGTCTTCTTTAATTTATGTTATCAATATTTTATAGTTTTCAATATACAAGTCTTTCAACCTCAATAAGTTTACTCCTAAGTATATTATCCTTTCTGGTGCTATTATAAATGGAATTATTTTCCTTTTCAAATAGTTCATTGTTAGTGTATAGAAATTCAACAAATTTTTTTTTTTTTTTTCAACGTTTATTTATTTTTGGGACAGAGAGAGACAGAGCACGAACGGGGGAGGGGCAGAGAGAGAGGGAGACACAGAATCGGAAACAGGCTCCAGGCTCTGAGCCATCAGCCCAGAGCCCGACGCGGGGCTTGAACTCACGGACCGCAAGATCGTGACCTGGCTGAAGTCGGACGCTTAACCGACTGCGCCACCCAGGCGCCCCAGAAATTCAACAAATTTTTATGTTGATTGGTATCCTACAACTTTACTAAAATTGTTTATTAGATCTAATAGGCCTTTTTAAATAGAGTTTTTAAGGATTCTTATATATGAAATCTTGTTGTCTGCAAACTAGGACAATTTCACTTCTTCCACTTTCACTCAATGTAATGCAGGAAGTCCTAACCAAAGCAATTAGGCTAGACAAAGAAATACAAGGCATACAAACCAGAAAAGAAGTAAATTAAATTTGTTAAGACTTGTTTTATGACCTAATATGTTATCTATCTTCAGGAAAGATCCATGTATGCTTGAGAAGACTGTGTATTCTGCCTCTATGGGGTTGAATGTCCTGTATATGTATATTAGGTCCAATTGGTCTAAAGTGTTATTCAAGTCCTCTGTTTTGTTTTGTTTTGTTTTGTTTTTGTTTTTGTTTTGTTTTTTTATGAATCTTCTCTCTGGGTGTTGTATCCATTATTGGAGTATTCAAGTCTCCTACTGTGATTGTATTGCTGTCTATTTCTTCTTTTGGTTCTGTCAATGCTTTATAAATTTAGGTGCTCTGATGTTGGGTGCATATATATTTATAATTGCATACATATTTATATCTTCCCTGTTGAATTGGCCCTTTTGTCATTATTTAATGACTTCCATTACATCTTTTGATGGTTTTTGACCTAAAGTCCACTTTGTCTGTTATAAATATAAACACACCTCCTCTCTTTTGGCTACTATTTGCATGATTATCATTTTCTATCCCTTCACTATCAGCCTATGTATGCCTTTAAACCTAAAGTGAGTTTCTTACAGACAGGATATAGTTGGGATTTTTTAATCCATTCGGTCACTCCATATCTTTTGCTTTGGGAGTATTATCATCTGAATGTATCCTCTCACTCAGATTCATATGTTAAAATCCTAATTCCTGAAGGTGATGGTATTAGTAGGTAAACTTTAAGAAATGCATAAATCACAAGTGTGGAGACTTCATGAATGGGATTAGTGCCTTATAAAAGAGGTGTCAAGAGCTCTTTAGCCCCTTGCTGTGTGAGGACATGTGTGAGAAAATGTTGGCTATGACTCAGAAAGAACTTCACAAGAATGTGACCATGCTGGCACTTTGATCTCAGACTTCCCAGCCTCCAGAACTGTGAAAAAAAAATGTCTGTTGTTTATAAGATATCTGTTCTGAGGTATTTTTTTACAGCAGCCCAGACAGACTAAGGTGATGTGTTTAATGATGTTCAGGTTATGTGTATTAAATGCATTTTCAACTTAAGATATTTTGAGCTTATGATGGGTTATTAAGGAATAACTCCATCAAGTTGAGGAAGATCTGTACATTTTGGGAGGTTCATCTTATTTAGGCTTTGTTGGGCTTCTTAAATCTGAATGTACATATCCTTCCCCAGATTTGGAAAGTTTTCAGCCATTATTTCCTTGAATAAACTTTCTGGTCCTTTCTTTTTCTCTTCTTTTGGGATTCCAATCATGTGTACATTGGTTCTCTTGATGATGTTCAATTAGTTCCCTAAAGCTTTATTTTCTTTTTTTTCAGTCTTTTTTGCTCCTCTGGCTGAATTATTTCCAATGCCCTGTATTCAGCTTTGCTGATCCTTTTTTCTGCTTCATCTAGTCTATTACTGAACCCCTCTAGTGAATTTTTCAGCTCAATTGTGTTCTTCAGCTTCATGATTTATGTTTGGGACTTTCTTATACTTTCTTTCTCTTTGTTGAAATTCTCACTTTGCTCATATATTGCTCTTTTGACCTCAATGAGCATCTTTATGACAGTTATTCTGAATTTTCTCCCAGGTAAGCCATATAACTCCATTTCATTAATTTTGGTTTCTGGAGATTTATCGTATTTATTTGTTTAGAAGATCTTTGCCTGATTCTTCATTTTTCTTGACTCTCTATTGGGGTCTGCACCTTTGACAAAGCAAGCACCTATCCCAGTCTTCATGGACTGGCCTCACACAGAAGAACAGCTTCACCTATCAGACAGCCAGAGATTCTAGGGGCCTCTATTAACTCTTTTTCCTCTCAAAGAGAAGCAGAAAGCTGTGGTTTTTGTCCTCTTGCTCTGTGCTGAGCTGGGGAAGCAAGAGGAGGTGTAACTATGGTGATTACCAGTCCAAACCATTATTTCTATTCCTCCTTATTGTCAAGACTGTGCTGGAAAAACCAAAGCCCCAAAACTGGCAAAATACATACCAGTTCTTGGGGATACTCCCAGAGAGGCTGGGGTGCTAGATGCATGGATCAATCATTTTCTCCTCTGAGGGAAGCAGAGAGCTGGGGGCAGGGAGAGGTTCATTTGCTTATCCTGTGCTAAGCTGGGGAGAGGATCTATGGCATCTACACACTTGGCCCATTCTCTCCCAGCAGCTAGACTGTACCAGACTCATCAGACACCCAAGACTGTCAAAACTGACAAATGTTAATTCTTTGGTCAGCCCTAGAAAAGTTGGGGCTCTAGACACATGAATCAACTTTTTCATCTCCCGAGGTATAGCTGAGAGATGACACTCTTCATCCTAATAACTCTGCGCTGAGCAGAGAGAAGGATCTATTGCATCTACCAACCCAAGATGCCATCTTCATTTTCCCCCGGGTGGCTAGGTTGTGCCAAACCTGTCAGAGTTGCAAAACTAGTGAGACAGAAGCCAGTCTTCTGGGTAGCCCCCTGAGAAAAGTTAGGATGCTGGGTGAACAAACCAACAGCTTCCTTCCCCTTGGAGAAGCTGGGAGCTAACGGGTTTCTTCCAGATCATATGGTTGTGCTAGGGACAGGGACTCCAGTTTGAGGGGGTCCCAAGTTTCTCTACCAGCTTCAGTGAGTCTGGATTTGTGTTTGCTCTAGGCACAGGAGCCTTTCAATTAGTTTCTGGATTACTCACAAAGAGAATTTGTAAATTGTTGCTGAATTGATGTTTATAGGGAAAAGGCAAATTCAAGCCTTCCCACTTCACCATCTTGCTTATGTCACACTCCCTCAATGCATCCTTTTCTGAATATATTCTAGTTTATCAGTATCTGTCCCATAGGACCCGAAGTACAAAATATTGTCTGATGGCTTCAGAGTTCAACTAACTGACCTGTCATGACCCAAACCTGTTTCATCTATGAGGAGTCCAAGCCTACATTTATTTCTTTCATGGTTGCTTTTCATGGGCTGTTAAATCCTTCAGGTGTTTTGACATAAGCTGCTAGCAAATCATATCTTCCCCCATCCTTTCCTTCTGAGTACATTTTATAATCTAAATGCAAAGTATATTTTATTGCTTTTTAAATGTCATCTTGCTGAATTCGATAGTTGAAATAATTTTGTCATTTACTTTATTAGCTCTTTTTGGAGATACGACTCACCTGAAAATTTGATGAGAAAGTCTTTTATGCCTTTGAATAAAATGTCTTTACCAATGAAGATTAGCAACAGATTCATTAGGGGGAAAGACCCAAAAAGAGTGAGGGAAGGCAGCACTAGGAAGGAACGGTTGGCATCAAAATTCACTTCAAAGCTAATTGTAACACCTTGCCACTGCGTCCTCATTAATGTAGCTTGCTATATTGGAGGTCCCAGTGCAGATTTAGGGAGCCAATAAGTTCATTACATATGCTGTCTGAGGTCAGTCACTTGACCCCCGTTTACTTTATCCCCTTATCATTCAAAATGCCTAACAGAGTTATCAGGTGCTACATAATGATTGGCTAACATATAATCTAATATAAACCCAGCTAACTGGGCCAAGAGGGCAAAAGACAAAGGAAGTTCATTAAAAATTTACAATAAGTCAGATAAAGTCTCCCAAATGAAGTGCTATTTAGAGGATTTCCCAGGCCAGGCCTTCCTCACTCCTCCCTACCCCAGAGGTTTAAGTCCATGTTAGGTACTAACATGTGATTTGGCATAGAAAGACATGAGACCAGGTCATCTGAGCTAGAACTATGACAAAGAAGGAAAATATTGTCTTAAGGATCCACACTTTTCCTTTCCAGTGTCTCTTTTTCTCCTCTCCACTACTGACTCAAACAAGTTTGCCTTTGTTTTTCTAAGGAGATGTCTGCATTTTAAAAATAGAATTTGGAGAGGACTATGTTCACACACACACACACACACACACACACACACACACAAAACTAGTCTCAAAGAGTGACCTTAAAGGCATCAAGACAAGCTCCTGAACAAGATGTTTTGTCACAGGGTACATCTCAAATCATATCTAGCAATCTAGTCTACTGACAAGTAAAGAGGCTCTTCTTTGCCATCTGAACAGCAGGTTTCTCTGGTTGTGAATCAAAAGTAAAGAAAAAAGAGACCCAGACAATTCCTAGAGGAATTCTCTAGATGAGGGGGAACCTGAAGCTTACCTTGGGAATTATTCATTTCTAGAGCCCCTGCATTTTCCCAGCATATATAAGAAGTCAGGATTGGTTTGAAAGAGAAACATTCTAGGCCTAATATCTAGAATGTCAGCTATGGATGCAAACCTAAATAGAAATGGTATTTGTGTGTGCGTGCATTTGCGTGTATGTATGTGATGAGAAAAAGAAGAGAAGCAATCTCATTGCAGATAACCCTCCTCTCTCCCAGCCCACTGCAAATGCAATTCAAGATCTTCTCCGTACAAGGTCTGTCCTTACTTCTGCCCATGGAGCCTTGGATGTATGGTATTAATTTTTCATTTTTATAAATGAATTTATTTTAAATTATTTCACATATATACATATTTTCCACTGGTACTAACAATATCTATGGGTTTTAGGCAAAGCAGGTATCATTATCCATAATCAAGAGATGTGAAAACTAAAACAGTACTAAATTAAAGTCATAAGTAAGCTAAAAGCAAAACAAGACTGAAACTCAATTTTTGACATCTGAATGGCCCCTTATTCACCACAGGTGAGAAGCTTTGGGAGTCTTTTTGCAAAAGCAAAAAAAAATAAAATAGGGATGGACAATGTTTGCAAACCGACCATACTTTCAACAGCAGAGAAAAAAAAGAAGACCAAACCCTAATGCTGAAGAAATGTTGAGAATGAAAAACTCCTGTGCAATCATCTTTCAGTTTCTGATAAGACTTCTTTGGGAATCACAAAGTTATATGTTTGAAATCAGTCTAAAAAGCACTTTTCAGTTGTAAAGATTCATCTCCTGTCTTGGAACAAACTAGATCCCTTGGACAAAATCAAATAATTCAATTTTAGTTTTGCAAGAAGGGAAAATAAACCTGTACTTCAAAAATATTTACAGTTCAAGGTTTTTTTTTTCCCCCTTTGCACTCAGTGACCTGAAAGATGAAAAGAGGGCGCTGAGCCAAACCAAAATATGGGTTTCTAAATGTTGCAGTTAAAAACCTTCAAAGTCATAATTCAGCTCTGTGCCTGCCTGGTGTACACATACCTACAATTTTAAACAATGACATGATTTATTATCTTCACATTGAAAACAAAGAGATATTACTTCCAGAGGCTAAAGAAGATCTTGACAGGATCAACTAGGAATTCAGATATTCTGTAGAATTAGCCCTATGTATACTTCAAAAAGTTTTTTTCAGTATCCGTATTCTTAAGCCTCCAGATTTCCAAGATCTTTCATCAGAGACCACCCCACAGGATATTTAGTTTATCTAATAGATAACTATGCTAATCCTGGTACACATAAATCTGGGCTTTCAAAGAGAATCAAGGAAATGCCTTCTTTCTGTCTTCAGCTACCAAAAGAAATCCAGAATAATTCATTTTGGATGCACCAAAATTAAGCCTGTGTCTATTCCCCTTTTGGTGGTGGCACTCTGCTTCCACAATTCATCATTGGCTGATGTTTTGCTGGGCATGCGAGGTTTTGGGAAAGGTGGATTGGAAAGCTTATTCCTTCATGTGAGGCCATGTATTTCTCTAAACTTAATTGGAATTTACTTTCAGTATCTCTCTCCGTGTTTTCTTGCACTCCAGTCACTAGAACCAAAGAGGGTCAAAACTAGACGGGAAGATTCCTGCCTCTGTTTGACCTCTCTTCATGTCATAATCTAAGTAACCCAAATCTCCTCCTTAGAAAGTTCAGATGTATGTGTCCGTTAAATCAGAATGACTGTCTCTCTATCGTGACTCATCTTATGGCTCTATTTTACAGCATAGAAATGGGCTCTGGATATCAGGCCATTATGTCTAGAGGAGAATAAATATGAAAAGGAAAGGGATTTAAAACTAGGCTGTATGACCAGTGGTTAACATCATGAGTGCTGTTTGGTTTGAAGCAGAAAAGGTGTATATGACATCCAGGTACAAACATGCAAAGGTTTAACATGTGAGAAAAGAAAAAGATTTACATGTTGTCATCTTAAGGGTGGGATTATGAACAAAGGGTAAAAAAGACTGGGAGAAAAAATGTTTCAATGAATGCAAAATTTAAGAGACAAATCCAAATTTGGAAAAGATTGTTTCAGTAAGCTTCTCACCACGGACTACATTTAAACATGGGGATAACACCACTCAACAGGAACAATGAAAAGGGGATTCTTGGAATGGATTGTCAGTTAGACCAAATGAACCTTCTAACCTTAATACTCTGTGATCTTTATCCATGCTCAAAAAGGAAAGATATATGAATCCAATATTCATATCCATAAAACCAGCTGTTAGCCCCTACTCTGTTCAGAATAGGGAGAGGATTATATAGTATACAATGCAAGAAGCGGGCTGAAGAAAGTGAGGTACTCCAGGACAGGTACCTCATATGAACATATGAGGATGGGCAAAAAAGGAGATGATCATAATTGAGCTATTTGTTCAATGAATGGTTACAGAATAAAATAAAATAACCATTTGGCATTTAGGCTCACAACTTGACTCTTCATTAATTTGCACAGATAACATATACTTGAGGTGAGCATATTTGGGGCTTTTGACTTTATTTTTTGGATAGCTTATTTCATTCTTTAGATCTTATTGTAAACATAGCTCTGGGTTATGAAACAAATGTGGTCAAACGTAGGTAACATTTAAGAGTTCGACAAGGAAGGAAAGATTTTCTATTACTCTCTAAGCATCTTGTGTCTCATAGTCTTAAATGTAATTAAACTAATATAAGCAAGGTAATACACATTTTATTTTGCTATTGTCCACGTGATATAGTAAAAATGAATCTGGGCTTAAGAACAGTAGATAATAGATGGGGGTCTTATGCCTAATCCTAACACTTGCTGGTTACTTAGTACTTACCAGAAGCATTTGGCCTATTTGACCCACAGTTTCTTCATTGTGAAAAATAAAGCTAATAATGTCTGTTCTACCTACTTTATCACTTATTACAATTAAGTTGGATAATGAGAATTTTCAAACTGCTAAGTGTATATTTGGTATGCGGCAGGGGACATGCATTAAAAACAATTCTCTACCCAGGTTAGATATTTTTATCTACATTAGTACATCCTTCTAGATATAGAGCTGGTAAAAATACACACTACTCAACCACTTTTTAGCAGATCATGAATCACTTTCTTTTTTAAAAAATTTCTAACACCCATCTTTAAAATAAAAGTTTCCTATGTGCTACAAACAGTTAAATGTGAAAATATACTAACTTATGTATCTCTGTGTTTTCTGATAATTCAGTACTTCTAACCGAAATCTGATAATGGAAGACTTCATCACACAAAGGACTATCTCAAGGTAAAATCCTTAAAATAGATTTGTTTTACTTCACTGTCTCTCATCCCTTTTGCTTGCCCCTCCTTCCATTACCACCTCTTACTGCTAGGTAAGGGGTAGCCCTGTGCCAGCCCCATTAACCCATACTCCAATCCAAAATCTCCCCCTTGGGAAATAATCTGCAGTCAGTCATGAAAATCAATGTGTCATTCTTGATACATGAAAATCAATGTGCCATTCTTGTTGTAGATAATCACCTTTTTAGATTTATCCCTAGCTGTTGCCTGCAAGCCTAGTCCTCTTTAATGTGAGGAAGATCAGGCACAAGTGAGCCTGTAGAGTTCATGTGCTTAGTTTCCTATCCTTCCTACCCCAGCTGGCTCTAAAAACTCACAATTTCAAATCATTGAGAGAATTATAGTAAGCTGTTCTTCTGGGCCAATAAGTGAACAACACTAATCCTGAACCTTTGGTGTGAGCAGCTGTTTTCCTGGTTATTAGTCATAAAATGTCAATGTTTATGCACCTACAGTCAAAATCCAGAGGCACCAGCTTGACCAAAACTTTCCTTCTCAATATTACAGAACGGCTCTGCGTCTGTACACAACTTACATGAATGTAGAACTGTGTGGTTATATTAAGTTGGCCGGAAAATTATGTTTTCCTTGACAGCAATTAGGGTTTTACCCAAAGGTCTTCCAGCCTGAAACAACAGTTAAAAGCATATTTTTAAAATGAAGGGGAAAAAATAATACTAGTAATTAAGCAATGAAACTGGATGTCAGGCGCAGAAAACCTACATTATATCTCAGTTAAAATATTCTTACTTACTCTCTAAATTTGAACAAGAACATGATGGCTACCAATTAACATTTTTATAATTAAATATACATTGAAATGACAAAGCATCTATTTGTGAAATGTACATATGTTTTCTTCTATAAGAAAAAAATAATAATCTTTATAGCATTCATAAATGCTTTAAAAAAGTAAGTAAGAGGGGCACCTGGCTGGGGTGCTCTACTCAGTCAGTAGAGCATGTGACTCTTGACCTTAGGGTCATGAGTTCAAGCACCAAGTTGAGCCTACTTCAAAAAAAAAAAAAAAAAAGAAAGAAAGAGAAAAGAAAGGATAAGAATAAACATAATAAAATGTTGAACAGTTGCAACTTAAGGGAAGTGTATAATTTAAAATTAAAAAGAACCATAAAGGTCCCTTGTCTGATACTTAAATCCCTCTTCCCTCCACCCCTTTCCCAAAGGTCTTTGCTAAGCAAAGATATAAATAATATAAATATAAATTATTTAAATATACGGGAAAAGTGAGGTTCGTTTGTTAGGAAACTATTGTGCAGATAAATTATTTTGACTGGTTTGTTCTGATGATTAACATATAGTATTAAGAATAATAAAAATACCAATTTGAGTCTAGCCAAACTCCTTCTAAATAATAATAATTATAGTAATCAAAACTATAGTAGTAATTGCCATTACTTGAGCACTGCCTATATAATACCGTCTTAAACACTTCATAAACTTTGTTCGTTCAGTCCTAATAATGACCATATGAGCTGGATTATCTCCATTTGCCAGAGAGGGTAAGTAATTTGCTCAGTGTCATCACACTAGAAAAAACAGAATCTGGAGTGAAACCCACATCTGCCTATATCTTAAGCACTGTGTCCTTTGATCCTGCAGGGACTTGAAAGATAAGTCCAGTGAGAACTCAGACATCAAGACTCTAAGTCTGGCCAAGAAGTATTAAAACTGTCTATAATTCAAGACAAGATTAGAGAATCACAAACCATGTGCATCAGGGTTTGTGAACTGGACAAACTCTGTCAAGTTCAGAGAAGTAAGCTGAGTCAGAAAGGAGACATAAATACTACAGTTTCATAAGGAAAAGAATCGAACATAGGAAAAACAGACATGGGGCGCCTAGGTGGCTCAGTTGGTTAAGCTCCGGACTCTTGGTTTCGGCTCAGGTCATGATCTCATGGTTTGTGAATTCAGGCCCCAAATAGGGCTCCAGGCTGAAAAGGCAGAGTTTGCTTGGTATTCTCTCTCTCCCTCTCTCTCTCTCTCTTAATTTGCCCCTACCCAACATGTGCTCCCAAAAGAAAGAAAGAAAGAAAGAAAGAAAGAAAGAAAGAAAGAAAGAAAGAAAGGGACAGGCTTGTACCACCACTCCAGGAAAGCAAGATTCAGAGTACAAGGGGTCAACAACAAAGTGAGAAGAGTGAAGACAAAAGAATTAAACACCTCCCCACTCCCCTGACCCCAACAACGGATCTAAGGAAGAAGAGGTAACAGAAACTAGGAAAGAAGGTTAAACTTTATTTACCTTAAACCTCAATTAGTAAACTTGAAGTAATGATAATAGTATTACCAAAAAATGACATTTAGTTAAGTGAGATTAAACATATCTGGAAATATAGAAAAGATTCAATAAATGGTGGTGGTGGTCTTATTGTTTTAAAGGGTTACCTTCAGCTTTCTAATATAGTGCAGTTTAGAGCAAACACTCATTGACTAAGGTCAGGAGATCTGGTTTAAATCTTTTGTTTGCTTTGTACTAAGTGAGCAAAGTTAGGCAAGGCACATTGCCTGACTCTCAATATAATCACCTGTAAAAAAGGGACTATAATACCTCCTCACAACATTGTTGACATAATTAAGAATATATTAGAAAATTATTAGCATAGTATTTGGCAAGCACAGATTCATTCACACATACCCCCCAGCCCCCGCCAAAAAAAAGAAATGTATTCAACCAAAATTTACTGAAGGCCTATCCAAGTGACAGGCACTATTATAAGCATAGGTGATAGAATAGTGAACAAAAGATTTGATTTCAAATCCTACTTAAGTGTTTGTCTGATCTGAACTGCATATTGAATCAAGCTGATAATATGACTGCCTAAGAACGACAGCCCCACAAGCCCTGATTTATTAGAAACCAGTGGAAGACCATACTAAAAATGGAAGAGGATGAAGAAACAAGATTATTCATCACTGCTCCAGATAGAGAAGAGTTAGCATAGTCATTCTGGCCATTAGACACACAAAGTACACAACTTAATCACCAATCCACAGTTAATAGGTGGTGGACCAGCAGAATCATATTTGTAAAGGAAAAAAAAAGCCTTTAAGAACAACAATAACTACATACTGAATAGAAATCTACTGAGAAGACAAAGACAGTAAACTCCTT
This sequence comes from Puma concolor, assembly GCF_028749965.1. Lineage (NCBI taxonomy): Eukaryota > Metazoa > Chordata > Mammalia > Carnivora > Felidae > Puma > Puma concolor. The sequence goes on from NC_141673.1 coordinate 94,646,123, forward strand.
TTTGTTTATTTATTTTTTGAGAGAGAGACAGACACAGAGTGCAAGTGGGGAAGGGGCAGAGAGAGAGGAAGAATCTGAAGCAGGTTTCAGGCTCTAAGCTGTCAGCACAGAGCCCAGCGCAGGGCTTGAACTCACAGACAGCGAGACAATGACCTAAGCCAAAGTCAGTCATTTAAATGACTGAGACACCCAGCTGCCCCAAAGACAGTAAACTCTTAAAACACTACCCACTTCCTTCAGAATATATAAATTTAATTTAAAATATAGTTATCTCCTAACACAAATAGCTGTTAAATATATTGGGGAACTTAGAGATCGCTTGGACTTATTTGGGAAGTTCAAAAAGCTTACCTAAAACAAGTTCCTCTCTCTTCTCAACATCATGGGCCCTAAATTTTAGCAATAAAATGATGTCAAATTCTAGAACAATTTAAGTATACAAAATGATAGAACTATCATTGTTATGTTGATGTGACCCATAGTGATAGCTCCAAAATGCATACACAAATTAATAGCAACCAGAGGATAAATATAGCAAAGACTAAGAGCTTAGAAAAGCTTCAAGAAGACCTGAGTGTAGATTAAGCAAATATGTGGCATAGGAAGCCAAAGAGCATGGAAACCATGAGATCCCTAACATGTCAAAGTCATTTGGAAGGCACAGAGAAGAAAAGACAGAAGAGGTGATAATCTAATCAAAGCAACACATTTTTTTTTTTTTTGAAGATAGGTATAGAATATTTGAGGAGCACCTATACCAAATGCTGAGGAAAATTAGAAAATTAAGTAAAACAAACAAGATGATTAGCATGAAGAAATTTAAATTGATAAACAGGATAGACCAGATTCTTATGAAATAGGTTTCCAGAAGTTCAAAGAGAGAACAAACACAACTGAAGGCAGAAGATCTTAAAATGACAGCTGAGTTAAGAAGGTTGGAACAGGTAGGGATGCCTAGGTGGCTCAGTCTGCGGCAAACTTCAGCTCAGGTCATGATCTCACAACTGGTAAGTTTGAGTCCCACATCAGGCCCTCTGCTGACAGCTCAGAGCCTGGAGCCTACTTTGGATTCTGTGTCTCCCTCTCTCTCTGCCCCTCCCCTGCTCATGCTCTGTCTCTGTCTCTCTCTCAAAAATAAATAAACATTAAAAAATTTTTAAAAATAGGGTTGGAACATGTTATATCTAGATTTTAGGAAAGCATTTGACCAACTTTCATTATGTTTCTAACCTGTTGCTCATAGTTAAAATCCCTAATAGCTCTAACATCTGGATCCCAGACCATCTGTATGTTTGGCGCTACAGATTGATCTTTGGACATTGTTTTTCTTGGTTTTGTATGCGTGTCATAATTTGTGGTTGAAGGCTTGATGCTGTGTGTAGAAAACAATAAAGTCGAGGTCAGTGGTATTTGGCCCTGAAGAGACACTCATCTTATCAGGCTATTAGTGTTGGGAACTAAGTCAACCTAGTCAAAAGTTGAACTGTGTTGGATTTTGTTTTGCTCTAGCTGCCTTCAGTGCACCACTGACTTCAAACTCCCCCAGTGGTGGACTGCTGTTAACTTGTGCCTGGTGTGGAGTCTAAGGTGCCTAATGGATTTTCTCCATGTTTCTGTTCTACTCTCAGTTTTCAGCAGGTCTTGTGCACTTGTACTACCAGGGGTAGGAGATCATCTCTCTGTGTGATCTTGCTCCTCCCCCTGCAGTAGTTGGCTGTTTCTTACTGCTTGCTGCTAGGCTCCTTGTGGAGCAGGGAAAGGGGTTCTCTGTCCTCCTTCTATAGCCTCAACCTTAGGAAGGACTCTTGGCCTGGCCTCTGGGATTGAACTATCTCAGCACTCCCTTTATCTACCCTAATTTCCCCCTCTACCCCTTATCATGACAGCCAAACTCTGCCTTGTATCTATGAGGGATCTTGCAAGGAAGTTTCCCACCCCTTCCCAATGAAGTAGACCTTTGCTTTCTATCATGTCAGGCTCCTGAGCCAGATGGGTTTCCCTGCCTCTCCTTCAAAGGCAAATGGCCTTTGCTTTAAATGAGAGAAGTTGTGAACCTGTTTCCATCACCAAGGAGGAATCTCTGATCTTGAGAATTAGTGTCTATTCTCTTTCAGTCTGGAGCTTCAGAAGATTCTAAATGGTTTTGCTAGCCCACACCTGACCTTTAAGAATGTGTTAAAATTGGGGCGCCTGGGTGGCGCAGTCGGTTAAGCGTCCGACTTCAGCCAGGTCACGATCTCGCGGTCCGTGAGTTCGAGCCCCGCGTCAGGCTCTGGGCTGATGGCTCAGAGCCTGGAGCCTGTTTCCGATTCTGTGTCTCCCTCTCTCTCTGCCCCTCCCCCATTCATGCTCTGTCTCTCTCTGTCCCAAAAATAAATAAATGTTGAAAAAAAAATTTTTAAAAAAAGAATGTGTTAAAATTTTGGCTGCTTACTTTTTCCCTACTTTTATGGCAGTTGCATCTTTCTCTTCTATTTCAACAAAGATGAAGCGACTTACGTGTCCCATATCTCCTCAGGGGGTCTGTTACCCTTTGAAATTCAGTTGACCTGTTTGTCATGTGACCTTGGTTCTTTCACGGATTCCAGGAAATTTATGATTTTGTAGATTATCTGGCTTTTTTTTCTCATTTTCAGAGTGAGAGTGATAGTCTATTAAGGTTTCTACATCCTAAGTGGAATGACTCAGATAAGGTTGGCATATTCAAACGTCTAAAGAGTCCAGGTGGGTAGATAGCATATGCTATTAAACTGGTCTAAGAGTAAAAGGTGTGAATTATGGCTAAATGGAGAGTACAAACCCACCTAACAGCATTTTTTGTAATATAATTTATTGTCAAGTTAGCTAGCATACAGACTATGCACTGTGCTCTTGGCTTCAGGAGTAGATTCCCATGATTCATCACTTACATACAACACCCAGTGCTCATCCCCACAAGTGCCCTCCTCAATGCCCATCACCCATTTTGCCTGTCCCCTTAACCCCCCACCTCCATCAACCCTCAGTTTGTTCTCTGTATTTAAGAGTCTCTTATGGTTTGACTCCCTCTCAGTTTGTAACTATTTTTTTCCTTCCCTTCCCACATGGTCTTCTGTTAAGTTTCTCAAATTCCACATATGAGTGAGAACATATGATATCTGTCTTTCTCTGACTGACTTATTTCACTTAGCATAATACCCAATTCCATCCACATTGATGAAAATGGCAAGATTTCATTCTTTTTCATTGCCAAGTAGTATTCCATATTTTGTGTGTGTGTATGTGTGTGTGTGTGTGTGTGTGTGTGTGTGTGTGTGTGTGTATACCACATCTTTTTTATCCACTCATCAGTTGATGGACATTTGGGCTCTTTCCATAATTTATCTATTGTTGAAACTGCTGCTATAAACATTGGGGTACATGTACCCCTATGAATCAGCACTCCTTTATCCTTCGGATAAATTTCTAGTAGTGCTATTGCTGGGTCATAGGGTAGTTCTATTTTTAATTTTTTGAGGAACCTCCACAACTGTCTTCCAGAGTGGCTGCACCAGTTTGCATTCCCACCACCAGTGCAAGAGGGTTCCCCTTTCTTCACATCCTCACCAACATCTGTTGTCTCCTGAGTTGTTAATTTTAGCCACTCTGACTGGTGTGAGGTGTTATCTCTGTGTGGTTTTGATTTGTATTTCCCTGATGATGAGTGATGTTGAGCATCTTTTCATGCATCTAACAGCATTTTTAGAAAAGTTTTTAAACATTTTGCGTGTTAAACTATCCTTTGATTTCACCTGATAAATTGTGAACCTGGTTAAGATGTTAGCAGAATTAGATGTGTTCAAACCTAGTTGAGCTGACTAACTGATTGATGTATAACTAAAGAGAACTTTAAAATGCATAATTTCAAATTAATTAATTAATTAATTAAATACATAATTTCAACCTAAAAGAAACACCTATTATCATACCCAGGAATCTCTACTTAGTCTTGTGCTGTTTTTAATATTTTAATTAATGTTTTGATGAAGCTATAAAAAAAGAATAGTATTCTGATTTTTGCGTGAAATTAAACAATGAGTTATTGCTGTAACACTACATATCAGAATCAGGATTCATGAAGTCATTGACAGGTTAAAATAAAGAGGTTAAGTAGGCATAAATGTCAGGTCCTAAAAGTCAGCTTGCTAAATCTACTTCAAATTTACAGGTGCATATTATTGGTGATATCTGACTTAACAGTAGAAGTTCATGTGCAAATAACATAATTTCTAATAGGTGTGAATTCAGTGATTCAAAAAAATGATATAGTCCCCCAAAAGCTGCTTCACCTTAGGTTGCAACAGTGGAGAGTGTTCAGAACAAAAGAAGTTTCAGTCCCATTAATTAGACACATGTGTGGTGTCCTGTTGCCATGTTTCACAAGGGTCATTGAGTTACTGGAATTGAAAGAGGAAGATGGCCAGGATGATAGAGTCTAAGGAAGGGTGGAGTCAGAATGTTGAGTCTGGAAAAAGAAAACTTGGAAGAACAAAATAGGATTTTCAAGTTTAGAAAAGAAAGAGGGAGAAGGGATTTGGCCACCACTATCAGAGATTATTCAAAACAACAGTGAATACATTGGGATTAGACAAAACTGATGTAATACTATGTGCTATTTGATACATTATTACATTTGGGATAAGGCAGACTGAAACGTTTTCTCCTCTAGTTAGTAGGGGGGAAAAAAGCTAATGATTAAAGAAATGTGATTTGTTTGTACCAGTCATTGTTAATTAATGTAAGATTTGTGACATGCCTCAGAGTAAGAGGAGAGCAAAAGTTCTGTTAGCATAAGTCCAGGGTAATTAATTTTATAGAATAAGACTAATATTATATTTATGACTCAAACATCAATTTTTCAAGTAGAAGATAAGAGTTTTTAAAAGAAAATTAAATTGATAAATCATTTAATCTTTAAATTGATAAGTCATTTTGATTTCAGATATTCATAGAACCTAGGAGAAAAAAATGGCTGTAGCATAGATTATTCTCTATTTTCACCACCATCCATTAAAAGATAGTCACTTTGCCCAACTCTCAAGAAACATCAATGAGCAGTGAACCCAGAATACACCTCTCTTCTCAGAGACACAATACCTGGGTGGAGAAGAAAGGCCATCAATTTTTATTAGAAGACAGAAACTACAAAGTTTTTAAGACACACTCAGGACTGAAGGTACTAAAAGTTAATTATATTTCGAGGGAGTGGTTTATGAACCCAGAGAAGCAGAAGGAGTAATGGGTTAAAAGAATGATTCCAGAGGCAGACTTCTGAGTCACAAAAGTATTTATTCACTATGAGCATCAGGAGAAGAGTAAGGTTCATCCTCCCTGAATGACTGTTTTCTGATCAGTGGTAGAGATACATCATACAGGAAATGCAAGAAAGGGACCGATCACACACACAGGATACAGATGTTAACCTGGTATAAACCCTCCCAGTCCCTTGCCCTTTAATGAACAAAATGAAAATGTGCAAAGAAAATATTATTGAATATAAAACTATTATACCAAAACAGAAGTACCTTAATTTCACCAGCGTCTAGCAGTCAACATAAGCGTGGAACTGAATTTACAACTACTAAGCCATGGAGCACAGATTTGCATCTGTTGGTTGGAAACTTTGGTCAATACCTAGCAAGCTCCTCCCTGTACATGAGAAAGAACAAGGGCATCAATCAAAACATGTACCAAAGTGAGGAAAGGGCAGAAAGTGAACGAACATAGCTCAATAGAAAACTCTTTATCATGAAGAATACTTGCATCCAAAATATTATATTATCATACACACACACACACTCACATACAAAATCTATAAAGAGCTCACCAAACTCCACACCCGAAAAACAAATAACCCAGTGAAGAAATGGGCAGAAAACATGAATAGACACTTCTCTAAAGAAGACATCCGGATGGCCAACAGGCACATGAAAAGATGCTCAACGTCGTTCCTCATCAGGGAAATACAAATCAAAACCACACTCAGATATCACCTCACGCCAGTCAGAGTCACCAAATGAACAAATCAGGAGACTATAGATGCTGGAGAGGATGTGGAGAAACGGGAACCCTCTTGCACTGTTGGTGGGAATGCAAATTGGTGCAGCCACTCTGGAAAACAGTGTGGAGGTTCCTCAAAAAATTAAAAATAGACCTACCCTATGACCCAGCAATAGCACTGCTAGGAATTTATCCAAGGGATACAGGAGTACTGATGCATAGGGGCACTTGTACCCCAATGTTCATAGCAGCACTCTCAACAATAGCCAAATTATGGAAAGAGCCTAAATGTCCATCAACTGATGAATGGATAAAGAAATTGTGGTTTATATACACAATGGAGTACTACGTGGTAATGAGAAAGAATGAAATACGGCCCTTTGTAGCATGTGGATGGAACTGGAGAGTGTGATGCTAAATGAAGTAAGACATACAGAGAAAGACAGATACCATATGGTTTCACTCTTATGTGGATCCTGAGAAACTTAACAGAAACCCATGGGGGAGGGGAAGGAAAAAAAAAAAAAAAAAGAGGTTAGAGTGGAAGAGAGCCAAAGCATAAGAGACTCTTAAAAACTGAGAACAAACTGAGGGTTGACGGGGGGTGGGAGGAAGGGGAGGGTGGGTATTGAAGAGGTCATCTTTTGGGATGAGCACTGGGCGTTGTATGGAAACCAATCTGACAATAAATTTCATATATTGAAGAAAAAAAATTAAACCCCCCAAATAGAGATGTCAGCAATCTCACTAGAGTGCCTGCAGGGCTGCTCATGCCGTAATACTGCTCCTTCCTTGTTTCCTCCCATTTCTACCAGCCTCAGTTTCCCACAGAGGGTCCCACTCATTCCATCTCTGAAAAACTCAATCCTGTTCACATCCAGATTGCCATACACCCAGCCTCATATGCGCATCTCAGAGAGACCCAGGGCCTGGGTGTTGGAAGCCGGTCTTCTCATTTACAATTCTCCCAAACAAGAACTTGCTCTCAGGATTTATCTGGGATTACAGACCTCTCCCTAGAAATGTAATTAGCTTCCACTACCCTCAATCCTATGTCTTCAAAATTTTATAGCTTCCATTCTCTACTAAAAATTGCTCACTTGGGGGCTATGCTTCAGTTCTAATCTCCTGAGGTATAGGATTAATTAATTAATTAATCTGACTAGTATAATATATATTATATATATATTATATATATAACATATATATATATAATATGACAGAAAGTAAAAATGACAGATGATAGATGATTATGATAGATAGATAGATAGATAGATAGGACCCTTTTGAAAGATGGAGGTTTTTGCCTGAATTTTCTTCCAAGTGTTAAGCCCCTGTTACCTATGAGCTGACCCTCAAAATTGCATAAATCTAAGTTCCTTGAGAGTCAGGACCTTTCTGGTTGTTTTTGCTGAATCTCCAGGACCTCAGACAGAGCTCAGCAAATATGTTATAAGCAAATGCATGATGGATGGCTACTCCCTTGCCTGGTATTCTCACTCTGTTCTTCCCAAGTGTTGGGATGGTCCCAGAGTTATGATGGATCTTCTGCTGCCAGTTATGCACCCAGAGCTACAGACAGACCCAACCATAGTCCTTGGACCTTTGTCTTGCCTGTGAGCCTGGGCCTCAGAGCATCTTGAAGGAATCTTGTCTTGTCTGTCTAACCCCTAGTCCTTTCTACCTTCTCTTCCAGCTTTAAGTTTCCTAGTCTTCCTGTCTCCTTCCATTCATCGCTTCATCCTCGAAGACAATATTGCCCCAGTCGGGGTATGCACATGTACCAGCAAAGAAAAAAGTGGGTAAGATTACAGCAACTTAATAAAATGTCTTCATAATTTTTGAAGTTATCTTTTTTCTTTTCTTCCTTTCGTTCCTTGTCTTTCTGCTTTCCTTCAGCCACTTTTTCTTTCATTTAGTTCTTGATTCCTTCTGCCTTCCTTCCTTCCTTGTTTACTTTCTTTGTATTTATTCATTGTTTATTCTCCCATGTTTCTTGAGAGAAATGAACTTGAACAAATGGCTAGAAGATTATTGGAAATGTCAGCTCTTCCATTTCTCATTTCTAATGCAAATGTCAACTTCCTAGGGTGGTGGAAACTGTCCAGTTACTGAAAGTTTGCAAGTGCTCATTCATTCACTCATTCATTCATTCAGCAAACACTTATTGAGTGCCAACTGTTGTGTGGGGGCTATCAAGGCAAACACTCCTATATGTCTCCTTACTCTCAATACTCAGCTACAATGCCACTTCACTTCTGACACCAGATGTGTGGGATGGGATTTTCACACATTAAGCAATTCTGCAACAGTGGCTGGGTGGCCTATAATTAATTCAATCCACCTGAGTCTTATAATCTACTCAGAGATAATATCAGATTCCACAGGTGAAGGGTTCACTCAGTCCTTCTAGACTGCTGCCCCCGCTTTAGACGCCAATCACAAGTCCAGTTTATCAACCTGTGCTTCTAACCAAATTGCTATAAATCAGAGATTCTCAAGATCCCCTCCTTGGGTTCAATTACTGTGCTAGAACTGCTCACAGAACTCAGAAAAACACTTCCTTACATTTGCCAGTTTATTATAAAGGATACAGATAAGCAAGATGAAGAGGTACATAAAGCAAGATCCAGAAGGGTCCTAAGTGCAAGAGCTTCTGGCCCAGTGGAAGTGGGGTGTGCCACCATCCTGGAATGTGGGTGTGTGCGCCAACATGGAAGCTCTCCAAATTCCAGCCTGATGGATTTTTGTGGAGGCTTCTTTACATAGGCATGATCAATATATCATTGGCCATTGGTGATTATTCAACTTTCAGCCACCTCCCCTCCCTAGAGATAGTGGGATTGAAAGTTCCAACCCTCTAACATTGGTTTGGTTCCCCTGGCAACCATCTTTATGGGCTTTTTAAAAATGACATATAAGTAATTTTTATCTAAAAATAACATATTTAAAATTATTGTTTAATTTTTATGGTTACAAATAGCTTGAGACTCTAATATAAGTTATGGACTATCTCCTCTGAAAAATGCAAGAACGTACATTATTTTATACACTTGCAGTAAGTCTATGTTTAAGATTCCTTGACATATTAATTTCCCCAAATGCCAGTTACATAAAAGAGATACTTGGACCTAGAAGGCTTTTTTTCAACTTTATTGTATTTATTTATTGTATTTTATTTATGTTTTTGAGTATAGTTGACACACAATGTTATATTAGTTTCAAATGTACAACTTAATGATCTGACAAGTTATTACATTATATTATGTTCACCACTAGTATAGCTACTATCTGTGCTATTACACTGCTTTTACAATATCATTAACTGTATTCCTTATGCCCTGCTTTTTATTCTTGTGACTTACTCATTCCATAACCAGAGACCCGTATCTCCCTCTCTCCTTCACCCATTTTGCCCACCTCCCTATCCCTTCTCTTCTGACAACCATCAGTTTGTTCTCTGTATTTATAGTTCTGATTTTGTTTTCACTTACTTTTTAAGACTCCATTTATGAGTGGAGTCATATAATATTTGTTTTTCTCAGTCTGACTCATTTCACTTAGCACAATACCTTCTAGTTCATCCCTGTTGTCTCAAATGGCACAATTCTCATCCTTTTTATGGCTGTGTAATATTCCATTATGTATGTAAAACATTTCCTGTATCCATTCATCTATTGATGGACACTTAGGTTGCTTCTGTGTCTTGGCTATTATAAACAATGCTGCAATAAACAGAGGGGTGCATGTATTTTTTCAAGTTAGTGTTTTCATTTTTCCTGGGTAAATACCCAGTAGTGGAATTATTGGATCATATAGAATTTCTATTTTTAATTTTTTGAGGAACCTCCATACTATTTTCCACAGTGGCAGTAAAAATTTACATTCTGACCAGTAGTGCACAAGGGTTCTTTCTTCTCCACATGCTTGCCAACACTTGTTTCTTGTCTTCTTGATTTTAGCTATTCTGACAGGTGTGAGGTGATATCTCATTGTGGTTCTGATTTGCATTTCCCTGATGATCACTGATGCCGAGCATTTTTTCACGTATCTTGGACATCTGGATGTATCCTTTGGAAAAATGTCTATTCAGGTCCTCTGCCCATTTTTATTTGGATTATTTGGGGTTTTTTGTTTTTGTTTTTGTTTTTTGTTTTTTGGTGTTGAGCTATGTAATTCTTTATATATTTTGGATATCAACCCCTTATCAGATATATCATTTTCAAATATCTTCTCCCATTTAGTAGGCTATCCTTTTGTTTTGTTTTGCTGCGCAAAAGCTTTTTATTTTGATGTAGTCCCAATAGTTTATTTTTGTTTTTGTTTCCCTTGTCTTAGGAGATATAGCTAGAAAAATGTTGTGACGGCTGATGTCAGAGAAATTGCTGTCTGTGTTTTTTTCGAGGAATTTTATGGTTTCAGGTATCATAGTTGGGTCTTCAATCCACTTTGAGTTTATTTTTGTGTATAATATTAGAAAGTAGTTTAGTTTTATTCTTTCAAATGTAGCTGTCAGGTTTTCCCAGTACCATTTATTGAAAAAATTGTCTTTTCCCCACCGTATATTCTTGCCTCTTTTGTCATAGGCTAATTGGTCATAAAAAGGTGGGTTTGTTTCTGGGGTGTCTATTCTGTTCTATTGATCTATGTGTCTTTTTTCCCCCTACCTGTTGTTTTGACTACTGCAGCTTTGTAGTATATCTTGAAATCCATAACTGTGATACCTCCAGCTTTGTTCTCCTTTCTCCAGATTGCTTTGGCTGTTTGGGGTCTTCTGTGATTCCATAAAAATTTTAGTATTATTTGTTCTAGTTTTGTGGAAAATGCTGTTGATATTCTGATAGGGATTGCATTGAATCTGTAGATTGCTTTAAGTAATATGGACATTTTGACAACATTAATTTTTCCAATTCATGAGCATGGGATACCTTTCCATTTGCTTGTATCATCTTTAATTTCTTTCATCCATGTTTTATGGTTTTCAGTGTGCAGCCTCCTTTAAACTATGATTTTTTACAGAAAGAATAAAGAAAATAATAATAATAATAATAGAAAAAGAAAAGAAAAAATTATAGAAAAGAAAAAAGCAGAAAGAAAATAACAAAACCAAAAAATAAAAATAAAAACAAAACAAGACAAATTTTTAAAATAAAAAATATATATGTTGAATTAAAAAAATATTTAAAAAATTTTAAAAGTCCACAAAATCATGACGTGTTTTCTATACCCCAACACCAAAGGTTGACTGGTGTGGGCTTATGGACCCTGGTCTCGCTGAAGTCACAAGCTCTCTGTGAGCTGGACTCTGCTCTAGTCTGGCCTTTTTAGGTAGATGGGGAGAGAACTTTCCCACAGTTTCTCAGACCTTTTAAACCTCGTCTTTTTTTTTTCTGTGCCTCAGTGTGATGTGGGGGTGGGTAGTGTGGGCTTTAGGTTCCTGCACTTGTTGAGGTTACAAGTTCCCTGTGATGAATGGATCCACCAGTTATGGTTTCTAGACCTGCTCATTGGGGCATCAGGACCCTCCAAGGATGCATTCTGAACCTGCCCTTTATGGCAACGAACACTTTACCTTATGGTATTCTGACCTTCCTACGGTCTGTGCTTTTAAAGTGGAGGGGGAGAGAATGTTCCTGCAGTTCTGTGTCCCAGCATGGCTAGGGCTGGTGTGGGTTTGTCGACCCTGGACTTGCTGAGGTCATAAGCTTTCTGTGCCAATCCAACTCACCAGTTATGGCATCTGGACCCACCAATTATGCCATCCCAACCCATACCTTATGATGTCCAGACCCTGATCCAGTGTGGGATTTTAAGGTGGCAGGGGGAGAGCATTCCCACATCTCCTTGGCCCTTTTTTTTTTAAAGTACACTTCACGCCCAGCATGGAGTCTAATGTGGGGCTTGAACTCATGACCCTGAGCTGAGATCAAGAGTAGACTGTTTAACTGACTGAGCCACCCGGGTGCCCCTTCCTGGGACCTTTTAAAACTCAGTTCCTTTTTCTGTGCCCCAGCATGACTAGTGCTGATGTGGGTTTGTGACTCCTGGGCTCACTTAAGTCCCAGTCTCACTGAGACAACCGCACCTGTCTGTTTCGGTGTCCAGACCCTGCTCCGGTCTATGTGGGTGAAAAGGTAAACCATGTCCCTCTGACCTGGAAAGGTTTCCCAAAGCTCCTCCACCACTTGCCAGGGTTCTAGCGTTGTCTCTTTTGTTTGCTAGTTGCCCTTTTAAACCATGGCTTTTGTCCTGTGCTCAAGGACCCACAGATCTATTCCCAGAACCTCAGTACTATCCCTCCCCACTATGTTTGCAGCCTCAATGGCGGGGGTTCCATTTGTTACTGTGTCTCTGTCTCTCTTGCAGTTCCAATGCCATTCTCTCTGTCTTTGGTTGCTCAGTAGCTGTTTAGTCAGCCCTCAGTTCTTCAGGAGGAATTGTTCTATTAATAAGTTTAATTTGGTGTGTTCCCCGAAGGAAGTGAGTTCAGAGTCTTCCTAAAGTGGCCATCTTGAACTAGAACCTCCTTAGGGCCTTTAAAACACCACTTCATTAACATAACCTCAGTGGAATTGTTTGGAATAACAAAAGACACCAATTTCACCCTTTTGGCTCTGGAGCTGTTTGAGGAACTGGAAAAGATGTCCCTATAGCTCTTAGTGCTTAAGAAATTACAAAAGTTCTAGGAGGTGTGTGCCACAAACCATGGACAAGAGCAAATATTTATTTACTATAAATCTCAATATTACAAGAACACACACAACAGAAGTTATTCTGTAAGAATGTTGAGGGGGAAATTCACCGTGGGTAGAAGACAATTCCCAACACTAAGGTCCTATACTTAAAAAAAAAGTGGAAATAAGAAAGGTTAGATAATATGTTTCAGAATGAAGCTATTGATCTAACAACTATTATTACAAATATATTGAAATAATGGATGCAAGTGCCTCCTGGGATAGCACATCTCTTCTGTGATTTCCCTGCCAAAACTCTATGACCTGAAACTAATCATCAGGAAATAATAGAGAAGCCCCAAATGAGAGACATCTACAGAATAACTGGCCTATAATTTTCAAAAACGTCAAGGTCAAAAAGCAATATAAATACTGAGGAAAATGTTTCAGTTTAAAGATACTAAAGAAACTTGACAACTAAATGCAAAGGGTGATCCTGGAAAATAGCCAGAAAGGGAATTATAGGAAGAGTTGATGAAATCATTTATGGACTATGTGTAAGATAATAGTATTGTATAAATGTTACATTTCTTGATATTGGTTGATAAGGGAGCATAAGCCAAGCTGACAGGCCGCCAACGCTCCCCATCCCCCAGGTGCCATACTTGTGATATTCCTTGGGCACTCCTGCTTGCCCAAGAACAAAGGAAAGGAGAAAAACAAAGGGATAACTAATAGAGATCATAGTCCTGCAGGATTTGAGTCTCCATCTATTGACAAATATCTTAGTAAATCACAAGAAAAAGGCAATCTTATCAATAGCCTAATCTCCAGAAACCAATAGACTCCATTTCCTGGAGACCCAACATCACCCCTCCATAGTGATGTGAGAAACAAAGGCAGAAGGAAATGGCAGATAGAACCCAATTTCCTTATAACCTCAGCCCTTTGACAAATACTGGAGGCTGGCAGAACAAAGTTTCTCCAGAAACTCCTTATTATCTTAATGTCAATGCTTTGCTAGAGGGAAAAACAACCCTAGCTTGACAATAGCTAGGCCTCCAGGATCCTGTAATCTTAGCATATGAAAATCTCACAGGAAACTTCCCCTCGACTTTACTTTCCCCGACCCCATAGTGTATAACCAGTCTCTCCTGTGGTCCAGAGTAGCTCTTCTTGGCCACAGGTCCTGTCCCCGTGCTTCAATAAATCACCTTTTTGCAACAAAGACGTCTTTAAGAATTCTTTCTTGGTCGTTGGCTCTGGACCCCACGAACCCCACTATCACCCCAAAAAAACCTCATCATTGGTAATTGTATTGTGGTTATGTAAAAAAAAATCTTTGTCTTTAGAAAATAAATTCTGAGGTATTTAAGCGTGAAGTACATTAAATTAATTAAACAAGGAAGTCATTTGACTGAGAAGGTTCTAGTACCTTAATAACCGATGTAAGCAAACCAAAACCTAAGCATGTAAAGACCTCAAGGTTAAGAAATCAGAACCTAAAGACAACCAATCACAAACAGCCAACTAAGCTTTCCCAAATGAGGCAAATGCTTACACTACAGCCAATCAAATAATGTCCTTGCTTTGCTTCCACCTTTCTCCATAAAAATCTTGCCTCTGGACCCTATTGGTGGAGCTCTCCTAATCACTTCTGGTCTGGTGCTGCCTGATTTGAATCTATTTTTGCACAAATAAGTTCTTAACATTTTTAATATGCCTCAGTTTATCTTTTCACAGGGGGATGATGTCTATGATTAATTCTCAGGTGGTTTAAAAAAAAAGTAAGAGAATGATAGAGCAAGTGGGGGAAAATCTAGAAATCTAAACATGTGTGCTATCTATTATGGATAGGGTATGGGGGAATTCCTTGGACATATGCATGTTCCTTATACAGACTTGAAATGTTTCTGTGAGTTAAAATTTTTATCTAAATAAAAGTTATAAAAATATGAAATGATTAAAGAAGTTTTGCTCACTTCTGTAAGGGTATTGAGGGTAAAAGAGAACTAACAAGATGTTAAAACCATCCCAAATTACCAAATTTGGGGGTCTCTATCAAACTACCTTCCTTTGGATAACAAAGGATTTCTGGCAGATAACAAGGATTTCTGGCCTTAAATTGACACAGGTCCAAAGGAGTTTAATAAAATCCAAACAGGAAGTACTCAGGGCCATTACAAAACCTTTAGGTTGGTGGCAAAGGACACAGTTCCCCCGGGACAAGACCCTCTAGGACTACTTCAACCTATGCTCCAAAAGTAGCTTTAGTAGCTTTACAAAACTAGTCTAGAATGTTTAGAATTTATTCTAGAAAACCTTTTCTTTCTTTCTTTTTTTTTTTTGAAAACCTTTTCTTAAACAGCTGTTTATTTGGAAAAAAAATAATAAAAATTAACTTTTACTTTGTTGGACACCCTGTGAGTTGTTGGTCTTCACAAATCTGAGTAGAGCGTGAGCTGAGCCCACCTGCCTTGAGAAGCTGGTGTCAGTGGCACTAGGAAACAGGAAACTGAGGAGCAGAGAGGTAAAATACTGTGCCCGTGGTCAGACATTAAGGTCATAATAGAACTAGGAATTGAACCAAAGTGCCTCTCTATTCACTAATCAATCTGCTTCCGAGACAGTATGGTTCATGGATCCATTCCATGATATTTTATAGAGTATCTCAATTTCACTGCCATCACAGCCCTATAAGAGTGATACCACCTTCAGTTTTACATGTGAAGAAAATGAGACTGAGAACCAACATAACTTGTTCAAATTCACAAAAAGAAGGAAGACATAAAGGCAAAATACCAACACAGTTCTGTGCGATTTCAAAGCCCACATCCCTTTTACCCATCAAGACAGCAGAGATAGATTGCATTTTAAGGAACTGGGTATCAAGAAAATGATAATGGAGTGAACTCCCAGCTCTAAATGAACTAATATTAAATTATCACATGGGAACTTTCATAAAATAGCCCCCAAGGCAAAAGATGACTTTTTCATGACTCTACATATTGTCAGAAAGGGGCGCCTGGGTGGCTCAGTCGGTTAAGCATCTGACTCCTGGTTTCGGCTCAGGTCATGATCTCTGGGTATGATAAGGGAAAGGTAGGATAAAATAGGCAGGGAGGGAAAGGTTAGAACCTGAGGTCCCAGGGTGAAAAACAACACATATTTTCGAACAATGCTGGGAGCATCTGACCACAGAAAGCTCCTTCAGGCCTAAGGTCCCTCTTAAGAATGTTAACAGATACCACCTCCTCCCCCTCAGGTTCTCCTCAGGAATTTGACAGTCAAAATACCTAACTAAAAGAAGTAAACATAAAACTTATGTTATACAAGGGATAGTATGACCATAGTCGGACTCCTAACACAATGGAATCGAGCCAACCAGGAATGGACAACCCAGCACCTAGAGTTATCAAGCCAATAAGGATGAAAACTGAGAAGAAACAAGGGGGAAAGTATGGGGGGACTGACCGGAACCTTCTAAAGCAAAGAGCCTTGCCTATAGTCGGGGGCGTTCACTTTCACATGCTCCTTCTCTGCAAAGAGAGCTTTCATACTATTCTTACTTTCTAATCTTATACTGTAATAAACTTTTGCCTGCTGCACATTTTCACTTCTCACATTTTTACATTCCACTTCTTTTCTTCAAGCCGGGGAGACAACGAACCCCAGGGTATTGAGGTAAAGGATCCTGCAACAATGGTCCATGAGATCAAGCCCCTCATTGGACTCTGAACTGACAGCACAGAGCCTGCTTGGGATTCTCTCTCCCTCTTTCTCTGTCCCTCCCTCGCTCATTCTCTCTCTCTCTCTCTCTCTCTCTCTCTCTCTCAAAATAATTATTTTTTAAAAAACATTATCAGAAAATATTGTTTTCATTTTAATCCAAAAACGTACACACACACATCAGACCTCTTGTCTTTCCCTATTCCATTTTATTGTCAGAGTTCTCTCTTCCTTTCCTCCATCCCTCCCTCCCTCTCTCTTTAATCAGCTCAACGACAATAGTCTCAACTTCTCACTACTGTTCTTAGACCCACTCTCTGCTCTGTCTCTGTCTCTCCTTCCCTCCCTTTTTCCCCTCTTTCTTCCAGCTCCTTTAAATTCTGGACAAAGGAACTATATAAAAAGGTTACAAGGTTTCCTGCTTCCCCCTAGTGGTATTATTCTGGAAGTGGAAGTCACACTTAAGGAAAACTAGCAAATGTTTACAGACAATAGAAATAAAATGACAGACTCCTTCAGAGTTTTTGGAGACAGGGAGCCAATGGGAGGAGAGGAATGAACCTGTGATCACTGGCAGTCTCTTTAACCTCACACAGCCTCAGGAAATGCACCTGTGACGTGGAAGTTAAACTATCTCCTCACAGTGGTCTTGTAGGTTGAGATACTAAAAAAAGGGTCTTGAAACACAGTACACTCCCAATAAAAGGTAACTGTTATTTACTTTTGACAACCCTATAAGGTTAGGAAACTGAAGCTCAGCACAACTTGCTGTTTCTTCTTCTTCTTCTTCTTCTTCTTCTTCTTCTTCTTCTTTTTTTTGTTTATTTATTTGGGGGGTGGGGAGCAGGGGCAGAGAGAGATGAAGAAAGAGAATCCCAAACAGGCTCTACGCTGTCAGCACAGAGCCTGTCAGTGCAGAGCCCAATGCAGTGCTTGATCTCATGAACCTGGAAATTATGACCTGAGCCAGAATCAAGATCCTGACGCTTAACCCACTAAGCCAGCCTGCTTATTCTTCTTGATCCAGCCAGCAAGCTGTAGAATTAAGCCCATAGTTCAAGTTTTCAGACTCTAGTGCTCTTCACCACACCTCAGTCTCCCAAATTGATGGTTGATAATGAGGAATCTTAAGAATTTAAAAGTCTTAAAGGGATATTTATTTTATCGTGTTTTCCTTTAAGTCCAAAAAATATGCATTTCAACGATCTGTGGTCACATCTCCAGATTTGCATCTTAAAGTTGCAAGAAGAGAAACACACAAAGATTTATGTCCCAAACAGGCTCACAAATCATTGCTTATAATAGCACAAAGTTGAAAGCAAGCTAAATATAAGATATTTATTCAATAAACCTTGGCACAAATAATGATAATTGTTTTTATTTATTTATTTATTTATTTATTTATTTATTTATTTATTTAATTGATTGATTTCTCAGGGCCAGAAGCTATTGTAAGAATTAAAAACAGGTCAAAGCGTTGGATAAGGGAGGTACTATTATGTTCTATTCATTGATCAATCTGTTTCTGAGATGGATGCATGGATCCATTCCATATTTCATTGCATTGTAGCACCTATGGTGGAATACTGTGCAGCTATAAAAAAAAGTCATGTTTTCAATAATTATTAAACTATAGGGAGATGTGCTTACATTAAAAATGTTAAGGGAAAAAACAGTATGAAAATTGCATACTATATTAATTCAGTCCTAAATGTGTGTGTGTGTGTGTGTGTGTGTGTGTGTGTGTGTGTGTGTTGTGTAATACCAAAATCTAAATCTAAATAGTACCCTTGTCCAGGTGATAGGTTATGGGTAATTTTGTATCCCCTTTAATACTTGTGTGAATACTCTGGACTTCTGTCA
This sequence comes from Puma concolor, assembly GCF_028749965.1. NCBI lineage: Eukaryota > Metazoa > Chordata > Mammalia > Carnivora > Felidae > Puma > Puma concolor. The sequence continues at coordinate 94,664,407 of NC_141673.1, forward strand.
TGAGACAGAACTGCTGTGATCATCAGAAAATTTAGATTACAAACTATTTTAGGATGCTGAAAAGAATACCATAATTTCATGGGTTTTTTAATGTTTATTTATTTTTGAGAGAGAGAGAGACAGAGCGTGCGTGGGAGAAGGGCAGAGAGAAAGGGAGACACAGAATCCAAAGCAGGTTCCAGGCTCTGAGCTGTCAGCACAGAGCCCAATGTGGGGCTCAAACTCATGAACTGTGAGAGCATAACCTGATCCAAAGTCAGACACTTAACAGACTGGGTCACACAGTCACCCCCAAAAATACCAGAATTTCTAAGAACAAGATTTAGTCTCTCTTCACAGTTAAATAGTGAAATGGGAAGTGTTAATGGGAAAGATTTGCAAGAAAAACAATTATCCCAATGATTGGGAACAGATGAAAGATGTTCAAACTAGAGAGGGAAGTGCCTGAGAGAGAATGTCTAACAGAACACTTGTGCTGCATTAACTCAGCACACTGGACCCTGCTTTTGATTGATGTCAGCTGTTCAGAGGCTGTCTTCTGACAGTAGTCAGTAGGATTCACTATACTGAAATAGTGTGGATAGAGGATCTGATGCCTTCAGAAGAGAAAACAGAAGAGCTGTGACCCCAACAGGAAGAGTTTCTGGATTAGAGAGTTTCAAGGCTATCGTGGGAAAGCAGCAATGAGAGCCTTCTTTTTCACAGTAACCCTAAAAGGTGTGCTGCTTCTTATCAGCCCCTTCTGGGCAGGGGCGGCCTATCAGCGGCACCAAATGTACCTCACATAGACCCACCTTGAGGTGGCATCTTTCCAGCAACCTATGGGAGCCAATCATATCACTCGCGATGAAACCCTGCAGCTCAAGATAATGTCGCTTGGCCCCAGACGCTGTACAGCTTGTGCCTTTTCCTGTCTTCCTGAGAAAGTTAAGGTTGAGCTGCTGAGCCTGACCTTTAACAGGCCTTTGGAATTCCCCCACACAGACTAGATAAGGGATTTTTTTTAATGGGAAACGTAACAAGTTCACTTTAGAATCCCTTTTTTGGTGCACAAATCTGGCTATTTCACAGAAATATCAGCTCTGCAAGTAAGTTGGAGTTGATCTCTTCCCTCAGAAAACTGCTGGCTGGTAGTCATCAACAAGATGTGAACAAGGAAGGTTCCCAAAGGAGAACACTGAACACTCGTTTCAGGATGAAGCCGCAAGAGCAAAGAAGTACTTTTAACACAAACAAATACCATCCATTGACCAACAGATGCAGGAGGACTCTTTTCCCAACTACTCCTACAGCCCCTGTGCTGAGAATCTGGCTCCTTCCAAAGCAGCTTCCTCTCCTGATGCTGTTCTCTGCCTTGCAGACACCCTCCGGGAGTTCTGAGGTAGGGCACAATTAAAGAGGAGATTTCTTTATGGTGAGTGCTCCAGCGGGGCACTTTCCTGGTGACAACCTTTAAATGACCTTTAGTCACTTGGTTCTAATTTCTTTCAGACATTTTAACAAGTAATGCTTAGTGAAGGGGGTTGAAAACAATGATCAACAATTGTGGAATTCTTTAGAGTTTATAAATTTGGCATTATGGAAGCTAGGGGCATAGTGTTATTTTCTTGATTCTCCTCCATAAAACTTAAGTGAAACACTGCTTCTTTAGGACAAGTGGTACAAAATAGCCTATTTGACTTTAGACTGTGTCATATGGATCAAGTCACAAGAAGTATTATAATTTAAAGTTCTGCATAAGGAAAAATAACCTACTGTTAAGAGATAACAAAGTACATATTTGAGATCGAGTAATATAGTAAAGTTTTTAGAGCTTACAAGATTGAACAGAACATGATATTATTGATTTTGGCTTCTTTTAGCGTAAATAGATTCTGTAGAACTATTTGTAAATCTTCCATAAAGAGCTATTGGTTAAAATCATTAAGCAATCTTAAAAGTCTGTTCCATTTTACATAAAACTAAACATCTTTTCATCATAAATAACAGTAAAAACACCAAATGGTATGTCTTTGAGTGTTAGCTGCAACATCTTTGACATTGAGTGGATGGAATCTTATCTCCTAATATAATGAGTACTGTCTATTAGAAAAGCACAGTTTCTTTGCCAAGAAGAAAACATCTTGGAATTTGGATAATTGAAAATAGGGCTCTAAAAAATATGGACTGATGATGCTTAATGAATTTGTATTCAAATCTCTAACTTCAGTTTAATATGGACTAGATATTAATAAGTAACATTCTATGGACTACCAATGAGAAAATGTCTTTTTCCCACTCCTGTCTCCTAAGAGGAGGAACTATCTTCGGCATACTCCTGACCACTGTACTTCTCCTCTGGAGCTGGGCAAATTTACTTGATTGGTAACATTAGGATTAATAACTGGGTATTATGAGTTTGAGTCTGCTCTTCTTCCTGGGAGTTAGCCTGATGGCAAAGGGCATGAGCTCCGTGTACCTCCATGACCAGAATCTTACTTTGAGCAGGACCACAGTCCAACACTGTCTACAGCTAAGTAGGCAGGTCTGCCTCATTCTGAGGTTTACTCTTAGCAAATCTACTTTCCATCAGACTTAAAGATGTGTGCCCCAACAGTTCAGTAGTAAAGATGTTATTTTAACCTTCATATATGCTTTCCCACCCCCCTCAATTTTTTCAATTGGTCAGAAAAGAGGGCTGTTATATACTGGGGCCCCCTTGGGAGAACCCAACATTACTCATTACTGAAGGTTTTTCTTAAATAAAGTTCAAAGACTTAATATAGGTTTTAAGTATTCACCTACAGAGATATTTCTTAACACCCATGAGAGAATGTGGAGGGAATCAACAGGGGAAGCAGAAGGTATACATAAACTTTAAGATTACAATTTTTTTCTTCAAAGTACTCCCTGTGCAGAAATACTGTTTTTGGTTACACAAGAAGGGTCACTTCCTCCCTGAGGAGATGAGGGTTTTTTGAGCTTTTAGTAATATTTATCAACCCAAATTCAATCTCTAACACAGGTCACTGATGCAGGGCATACTGGGGCAGTGTGTAATGAATATGAATGAAACTTACTTCAGCAAATAAGTTTTGAAGCAAAGACTTGGCTTTATGGAGTATAGCAAGTCAGCCAACACACCTACCATCTGATATGAATGGTTAAAATCAATATTTTTCTTTTCTTATAGGTTGCCATTAACATCAACTTTGACTTGGCACCAAATTCCTTTGATGATCAGTACCAAGGATGCAGCCAGCAGGTCATGGAGAAGCTAAGTCAAGGGGATTATTTCACAAAAGAAATAGAAACACATAGAAATTACTACAGGGTCTGGAGTAATGCCTATTTAACCTGGTTGAACCAAGAAAAAGATCTCCCCAAGAACATTAATATTACGCATGCTGTGGCCATCTCAGTTTATACATCAAACAATAGCATTCGCACAGACTTCATCAGAGCCATGGCCAGTGCTACTAGGACTCCACGGCAGTATAAACATTCATTCCATTTCAAATACCTACACTACTACCTGACCTCAGCAATCCAGCTGCTAAGGAAAGAGATAGTGGGGAAGAATAACTCATTGTGTTATGAGGTGCATCATGAGATGAAGGGTATCAATTTGGAAGCCTACAGAGGTGCCACCATCCGATTTGGCCAATTCCTCTCCACCTCCCTCCGAAAAGAAGACACACAGAAGTCTGAAAACCAAACTCTATTTACCATATTCACCTGTCTGGGTGCACCTGTAGAAGAAGTCTCTGTCAAGAAGGAGGTCCTGGTCCCTCCCTATGAGTTGTTCAAAGTTGTAAATATGAGCTACAACCCAAGAGGAAATTGGTTGCAATTGCAGTCAGCTGGGAACCAGAGCACATATAACTGTCAGCTACTAAAAGGTATTATATTATTGATCTAAATTGAATCCACTCTAATCAGGATCACAGACCACTGTTCTTTTACAAAAGTTATTTTTCTGGGTAAGCTTGTTGAGGGAAAGGCCAAAACCATGGAAACTGGCCTTCAGGGATGGTGGAACTGACAGATTAGAGATAATCTGCCTTCTTTCTTGGTTTCCCTTCTCTTCTTTCTGCTAAACTACCTCTAGAAAAAAAAATGTATTTCTGCAGTGGGGCATTCTAGACACAGAGAGTAAACCTCTACTGAAAAAAATAGCACATAAAATATAGTATTTTTACCTTCTCCCTCTAACTCATTTTTTTTTTTTTGTCATGGCCATTACAGGAATAAGGAGTGCTGACAGTAAAGCAGGAAGCATGATTTATTCATTCACTCTTATCTATTAACTATCTTCTATGTTCCAGGAACTGGAATGGGAGACCCCAGGCAATGTGAAATGAATAAAGCAAGATCATTATCCTAGGGAGATTTTTAGTCTAATGAGAAATGGAAATATGAACAACTGTCCACACTCAAAAGCACTAAGCAACACACTAGATGTTTAAGCAACAGCTGTGGCTTCCCTATGCAGGAAGCTATTCATTGTCTCTGGAGAAAGTAAGAAAGCCTTCAGAATAGAGGACCACATGGGACTTGAGATAGAGGACCACATGGGGCTTTCAGTGAAAGAAGAGAGGAAAAGCCATTGCAAGCAGAAAACAGCATATGCTGAATCACAGATTTCAAATAGCTGGTGTCTTTAGGGAATCTCCACGATTCTGGAGGGTTGGAATGTAGGAGGTGTAGGACATAGGAAGAGTAGAAAGGGAATATGGGATTGATTGGAGTGGAAAGATTCAGATGAGCTAGACCATTAAAACTCTTGTATTCTATGCTGAGGACTTTTCAAATTTCATGCTATAGATAATGGGAAGTCATTGGAAGTTTTTAAGGAATGGAATGTCGATTAGAGCAGTATTTGAGCAAGAGCTCTGATGATACCATGAAAAAAATGAACTGAAGCAGGAGGAATTGGAGACATCATGAAACACAAATATATGTTAAGGCCTTTTTTAGAAAAATACATGGCTGACTCCTTTCCATCCCTGTATGTTGCCAGCCACAGTCACTGCACAAAAGGGTACTTCTGTAGCAAGTGCTGTGCCCTGTTTGATTCAGAAGGAAGACCGTCCTTATCCACCTGTGCACTCATTCCCACTCACACAACTGCAGTGTCTACCTTTGAAATATCCCTGAATCTTTCTCCACTCCATCACTATAGGTACTGTTAGTAATTCAGGCTGTCAGCGTTTCTCAAAATTTTGGGGCTACAGTGTTACAAAGATCTTGAAACTATCATCCACGCTGAAGTCTTGGGCCTGCTCACTCTGGTGCTATCTGCAAACACAGACCAGGGGAGAGGTGACCTACCAACACTTTTATCTCCTCCTGCCTCTCCTTGGAAGTGTGGTAGGCAGTACAATGCGTGAAATGAATATCTGTTCCACAGAACCAAGAGATTAGTGTTTGCAGAGGAGAATATGAAACACTAGAGTATGAAGAAAACAGTGAGATTTTGATAATAAATGAGAACATTCATAGCCAGTTTCCAGGATTCTTTGGAACTATACTTGACTATGACACGGTTGCTTCATCCTCATCATGATGAAGTTGAGACAGAAAAATTTTTCTACTAGGTTGATGAGCACAATAAAATATATTAAGTAAAAAGTTGTAGGGCATTGACACAACCAATATCCACCTATCTCTACTTATTACCAAAAAAATGTATTAATTTCATGATGTTTGTAGCTTTCAGGAAACTGAGAAAAAGGAGAATATAATACAAACAATTACCCATACTCTCTTCTCTGTAAGTCTCAAAGAAAAGGTGTTTCAAGACCCTCCACACCAAATTAATGACCCTTGCTTTCCTGTCAGGAAACAACTCAAGCACAGCTTTGAGTTAAGGCTTAGCTGGAGTAGCCATGCATATCACTAGATTCTGGAAGCTTGGTTGGTCTTGACTGGATCTTTGGAATCACAAATCATACTTAAGGGAATCAATAATCTTGTACTGCTCTGTAAGCTTTTTGTGAGCCAGGATATGACTACATAGTATTTAAGAGCTTGGCATGGAATCCAGGCACTTGGACCCCAGATCCACTCTGTCTAAATTCCTGTCCAACTGGTACTATGTTTTAGTTGTGTTCTCAATCCAGTTGCTTAAACTCCTTATGTTTCTTCAGCTATGTAAGGAGCATCATAACAGAGCCCCACAGGGCTCTTGGGAAAATAAAATAAAACACTAAAGAATTTCTACATTCCCTAGCATATAGTATATGATAAATAAGCCTTAACCGATATTAATTTTAGTCTCCTGGAACCAGAGGTACTTAATCTGTATTTGTTGAATAAGTGAATAAATGAAGCATTCTCTTTCAATGCCTCTACATGACCTGGGACTTGGGTCAGATGACCAGATAACGCAATTGACTAAAAACAGTTTCAATACTTACTAGAATGAGAAAATATTCTAGAAAGCTCAACCCCTAGTCAAAAACTAAGGAGCTGTAGCCACAATATAAATGATCTGGAATGTGAGCACTTGCAATGTGAGTTATTATATCTAAATCTTTCCTAGAAATTCCCCAACTGTGCAGTCTTGGGAAGAAATTGTAAATGGTGGAATGAAACTACCACTGGTCATAGAAGGTGATGTTTTGGTCAGAGGCATTACATGGTAGGCCAAGAGCTGGAGTTGGAGTGTCTTCCCAGCCAGCACAACTACAAAACTATTTGGGAGATTGAAAGAGGGAGAGGAACAAGCCCAAGCTGCTGTGATGCCATTCTTCCTTTGACTCCTTTGGCTCTGGCTGAAAGTTGCAGAGAAGGCTCCTCCATCCTCTGGTTCTGCCTTCCCTAAACCCCTTAGGGAAGTCAACTGAGGGAAGCCTCAAGGCTGCCATTGGCTGGTGGTTAGCATAGACACTTTAGTTGAGGACAAAAAGACTAATCTTGAGACAAACACAACCAATATCCACCTATCTCTACTCACTACAAAAAAAAGTTTGATTAATTTCACGATGCTTGCAGCCATTCACTGCAGTGGTATTTGTTTTCTCAATGAGTAAGCTATTTCTGAAACTTTCCTGAAGTCATTTCTGTTAACTAACAAGTAACACTCCACTTATCCCAACATCTTGGAGCAGTATTGGATTGATCCATACATGAACAACGGAAGGAGGAAGGTGGCGGTGTGTTTTCTTTTCTGGGAGTCCTTCACTGGAAGGGAGTAAGATCAGTGGACTCTCTCCAGACCTGTTTTTCTAGGTAACTGATATTGTTCACCATCAACCTCAGTCTAGGGCTGCACAGATGGTATTCTACTGATATCTAATTCCTCATGAAACCGGAGTCCTCTCACCTGTTTCTTATCCCTTCAATTTTTTTCCTAAGCAGAAGCCACAAACTATCTTATGTCTCAACAAGTCCCTCTCAGCCAGTGACTTGTTTCCTCTCCTGTTCCCTCTTAATCTGACAGACAACATATTTGAAAGACAACACGAAGACCTTTAAAATTGGTCAGCCAGGACACCATAATTCTCCCAATGAAAAGACAGTAGATTAGAGAGCATAGCTTCTTCAGTCCTTCAATTTATTTCAAAATTGGTTCTGTTAACTTGTAACTACGATTCCCAAGTTCAAAGAGCACCCAGGAATCTGTCGCCTTCAGAGAGTCAGCAGGTCAAATTGGTAGCATAATATATTTAAGCGAGTCAATTTGAAAAAGACAAATCATTTAAGACATTCTAAACTAACAGCTCTCCCTTCTAATTCTTCTCTCACCCCTCATATGACCTATACTGGTTACCATAGAAACAGATGTTTTCATGCTCACTGAAACATTCGAAATATGTTATGTCAGTTATTTGTCCTTAAATGTTGCTTTGTTCAAGAAAATAATCCGGTGCCAAAAATCTGTACACACACAAATACATGCTCTGTTCTATATCGTTGGATTCACAAGGAAGGATTTATTTGTTAAAATGTTTCACATAATCAAAATTCTTAAGCATGTTTCTAGAAAAAAATACAGTCAATTGTTTGTAGCAAGCCTGGTTTTACATGTTAACTTTGCCAGTTACTAGCAGTAAGGACATGGACAAATGGCTTAGTTCTTCCATGCTTCCGTTTCTTTATATGTAACACAGGGGGAAATTTTAATAAAAACCTACCTTATAATATTCTAGTGAGTATAAAATGACTTATGCATGTAAAAGCTCTTAGAACAATACCTGATGCTAGTAAGTACTCCAAACTTTCAGCTACTATTACTGTTACATATTATTTATTTTATTAACTTCCTGTTTCCTGTGTTCTCTGACTCTGGGCTTTATCTCAAACAAGTTTTCCCTATTTGTGATATCATATTACTCTTGAAGGATAGTGTCTATCTCACCCGAATGCATGAAAGAATGAGTAACTGAATGAATCTAGGATGGTGGAAACCACCACAGCATGGTGGAAAGAGAAGACTTTGGAGCCAGGATGGGCTGGACATATGTTAATAGCTACGTGGCCTTGTGCAAATGACAGCCTATAAGCCTGTTTCTTTATTCATAAAATGGGGCAAGAGGGAATGTTGTGGTAGTACTTGGTATCCACTCTCTCAAACACAATTGAAAAACTCTGCAAGGTACTTTGCACATGGAAGTGGAATAATAGTTTAATGGCACAAATGTGTGCTTCAGTGACATTGAGAGTTAAAAATAAAACAAAAGAAGAGGCGGAAGAAACAATGCTTACCATTGTTTGAGTGCCAACTTTTTCCTAGATAACTCTAAAATAATGACACTCATTAATCTCTGCATTTTGACAGAAACGAGCTATAGATAGCATTCGGCTCCAAATACCAGATTACCTAGATACGCTGTATGTCAGTTTTAGCTTTTTCTGTTTTTTTCAAGGGATTGACTCTTTCTGAACAATCCGGTATAATTCGCAGATTCAGAATTCATTAAATAAAAGGTATAATAATCATGTTCTCCCCAGGCTGTATACCCTAAGGTATAGATGACCAAATTGAGGTTATAAGTCACTAGTAAAATGATATTTATGTAGCAATTTCATTTACAAAAGGTTTTCACACACATTATCTGTTTAATTCTTACCACCACCCTGTACATTGGGTTACTGACCCCACTGTACTGATGTGAATACTGAGGTTTAGAGAGGTTAAATGGCTTATGTGAGATCATTCAGCTTACAAATGACAAAAATACAACTTTTACCCATGCTTTATGACAAAAAGCCCATGACAGTTTTCTCTTTAGAGTATTTTCAGGAGATTTATTTGCTGTTCAAAAATATTACTAAGAACCTACCATTAGTCTTAATCCTCTGTGACTGTGACTAGATTATAACTCACTTTGCATACACATAAATTACAAACACACACACACACACACACACACACGACAATCAGTTACCATTTTGCATGCCGTTTAACTAGAGTGTTTTTTATTCTAACCCATTTTATGACATTATTAAAGAGTGATGGTCATGACAAGGCATCAATGCATCACAAACTCCAATTTGAAAAACACTCTACTAGGGACAGAGGGAACACAAAGAATTAAATAGATAGTCTAGAAGAAAAGTAAAAACAAATACAAAAGTCAGTTTAATGTGAGTTATCCTTAAATGAAAGATTTTGTAGATTGCATTGAATTTAATTCACAGATGTTTTTCATTTATTCTCCTAAACAAAGATATTGTCTGTGCAAAAAAATAATAAAGTGTGAGGTAGAAATTTAATGACTGTAAGAAAGGTAGAGAAAAAAGGAACAAAAGAGGAAAGAAAAGTTACTTTAGCTGAGAAAATAAAATTAAAGTAAGCTTTTTTAATATCCTGGTTATTATGAAAGGGGCTTAATAGGTGGTTTGAAGGATGAGTATGATTCAAAATAGTAATATCTGTATGTCTGTCACTTCTTTGAGCCTCATTGTAATAGCCGTGAAACAAAATGGAATGACAGTGATCCGAGTATTTCCAAAAACCTCAAGGTGCTCTCATTTTACAGATGAGAAAACTGGGGCCCAGTGAAAGTGACTACCATGGTAAAGGTAGGCTAGAGGCAAAGCTTCAAGACCAAAGCTAATTCCTTCCAATAACCATAGTTTCTACCTGCTATATTGGTTTGCTGTCAATCAATATTTTCTGATAATTCTTCAGTAGAATCTCATCCCGTTAAAAAGTGAGGAAAGGCAGGGTCAGAGGTCCTTGGGACTTCAGCCTGAATGAAGAGAAAACAAAACAAGAAGTGAATAATGAATAACCTGCGACAGTGGTATTAATGGTTCCAAGGTCCCTGTGAGAGTTCAGATAATATAGTTTTACACAAAGTTTGGCAAAAGCTTAGAACTCTGTACCCGCTATTAACTCTCCGTGTCTACTCTTATTGGTGAAAACTGGGGCTTTAAATATTGTTTGCATATATAGAATTCTAAGAAATTCCAGGAAACTCAAAGGATTTTACGCATTATTATGCGAAAGTAGTGGAAAAATATTTCTCCATCATCGGGTCATCCTATCAAATGAGATGTTTAAATAGGCAATCACAGAGCTGAAAGTCTTCCTACCCTAAACATCTTTTCTACTCTAAATAATCAGTGAAGCCTGGTTAAAAAGGCGATTCCACTCTTTATCTAGAGCCTTTTTTAAAGGTTTCCATCTTCCAACTCATTCTATATCCTCATCTCATTAAATTCCCAATTAGTAGTGATACCTGACATAGTTTCTTGTATTCCAGTCTTGCTTCCATGAGCCACATCTAACTGCCTGCTAACCTTCCTCATACTTCCTGTGAAGAGCATGCATGTGTAGGCAGTGTACACACACACACACACACACACACACACACACACACCACACACCAAGCAAGATTGTGTGAATACCCTTGGCCCACTTTGTAATTAAAAAATGGACATGCAAAGTATGGAGAAACAATATAGTGGTTAAAAAGATGTGTGATGCTTGGTAAATTTCTCCACATTTTGTGTCACCATTTTACCAACTGAAAAATGGGGATAATGAAGAATAAACACTGCATAGATTTCCTGTGAGGATTAAATGAGTTCATCTATATCAAGTGCTTAAAATAGATCATAGCACAGAATGAGTTGTTTAATCAATGTTAGCTTTCATAATGATGATGAAGCTGATGGTAATTAGATGGGGGTAAGGGTGATGGGGGGAGTGCTGCTGATGATAATAAAGGTGGCAAATCAGGAGATCTCAAATACCTACTAGCTGGGTAACCTGCAGTAAATATGTGAACTTCTTGGTGCCCGTTTCATCATCTGCAAAATAAACAAGCTGAGTTCTGTTAGAAAATATCGAAAAGAATATTTTTTTTAAGTAGCCAACTTAAAATACTTTTATTAGGAATTTTCTAACTTTAAAAAAAAGTGAATCAAAGGAGAAATGAGGTCATTTAAAAAAAAATTCTCTGCCACCTAAAACATCTCTAACTTTGTGTTTGTTTTTACAGCTTCCAGCAAAAAGTACAACCCAGCTCCCATGGTTATTGCTTCTCTCTCCTTCTTGACCAGTGTCGTCATCTCTTCCAAAAGTAGAGTATAAAGGAACCTTGTGGTTTTGCTTTCTCTGTGCCCTTTTGCTTGACGCCAGCCAGGGCACCCTGAATACCCTTGGGGAATCACTCTGCCCAGTCATCAACTGATACAGAGCTGACTCAGCCCACTGCCTGTGAGTGGACCTGTAACTCCGTATATTTCTTCTCCTTGGACACAGAGATTCATACTGAAATAGAAAAGGACCCAGCCAGAGCCAGTGAGATACAATCATGGTAATTTTTTGGCATCAGGATTGGGAGTGGGGTGGGAGCCTTTTTTTTTTGAGTGAAGATTAATGAAAGCAGAGTGAGTAGGAGCCTGGAGCTACTAAGCAGCTATCTTGCCACCAGCAGGGGAGACTCTATCTCCTTGAGAATGGAGCGAACACAATGAAGGAAGAATTGAGGAATGAAAAGAAACCATTTTGATGAGAGTAAGTGAGCCCCTAGATCCAATTGTGCCTGAAACTGGACTCCTGGGCTTTTTGTATTACAGAAATCAATAAATAGTATATTTGCATAAATAATTTGAATTGAATATCCTACCTTAAGCAATTAAAGGAATCATGAATACAAGGATTCTCCATTATTTTTTTTAGCAATCCTAAGTAGGAACAAACCAGAGAAGCTTGAGTTCGAAAGCAGAGACCAAATTCTTCATCAGATGGAAAAGCTTTGAAGCCCAGAGACATAACTAAAGTGTGAGATTTTTATCAGCATTCAGGACCAAACCAGTGTAGTCTTAGATAGGAGGAAATACGAAAACTTGAGAAATAAAAGGGAAAGTTAATACAAGATGTTAGTGAAATCTCATTCATTCACTGCCAGTAGTGGGGTGCTGCACATGTTTCTAAAACATTACAGAAGTGAGAATTTAAATTCATATATTAATTTAGAAAGAACTTTCCAGCAAATTGCGGATTTTAAGTCAACATCAAAAATTTAAGTACATTTATTAGGAATGTATGTAGATATGTGTGGAGATAAAGGAGAAGATGTAGGAGAAAAAAAGTCTGATAACCAAGCACATATCAAAGATACACTGAGTCGCCACTATGTGACAATAATTAAGTGAAAGGGAGTATAAATCATCGAACTTCACAGCTGGGAATGTTCGCCAACTCACCTCAGTAGTATACAATATGAGTGGGGCAATGGGGTTGTTTTAGCGGATTTCCAAAGACCTTAGTATTGGGCTAAATGGAGTGAAAGTGAGGGCTAGCTCTATACCTTTGAATTTTGAAAGTCTATGCTACTTAGCCCCTCTGAGATTTGAGTAAGAAACAACGAAAGTAAAATCAGCTTAACTGACCCCAGGAGAACTTTCTAAAAGGACCGTGCCATGAGAGAAGAGACTCAGTGAAGAATTAGCCTAAAATCACCTGGTAGAGAATTCAGGCATCTAATACTTTACACGGAATTTTGAGAATAGGGCCAAGCTCATCTCTGTCACCTAGCTTACATTGGTCTCTATACCTAATAAAGCAAGGATAAAATTTCCATAAACACAATATTCCTGATTTATTGCCCAGGGACCTTGGCAGGTTAGTGGCTACTGAGTAGAGTCCCGCAGGCCTGACTCTGGGAAGAAGCTTTGCTGTGAGCCTCAGTGAAGCAATAGAAAAGCCTTCCAACATCTTGCATATGTTATTTTTTTTTCTGTGCCACATAAATGCACTTATTGAACCATACTATGTACAAAACACTGTGGGGATTAAAAGTTGAATGTCATAGGCCAGATCTTCCATGAGTTTACAATCTCTTGGGAGAAATTAAAAAAAGAACATAAACGAGTCACAGAGGAAATAGCAAAAGAAAGGGGGAAATCAAGCCTTCTGTTCATGATAGTTCAAAAGAGAGACTCCTTCAAACTGAGGCAAGAAGAGATGCCAGGAAGGCTTCAGGGAGGAGGCAGGATTTGAACGAGGTCTTGGAACACTGGGAGTGGAGCAAGGGGTTAGAGGAAGAAGATAGTAAGTGTAGGTATGTGTCAAGTGCTTAGTGTCATCGTGTATACAAATAAGCACTCGAAGTTTAGAGAAAAATGAGATCCTTCTGACCTATGGTTGGATACAGCTTTCTATCAGAGATGAGGCTTGAGAAAGGGGTTCAGATGGGTAGAAAGGAGATACCTGAGCAGGAGAGAGTCGGAGGATATAGGAATGACCAGTGTACCTAAGGGTCAGGAAGTAGGTCTGGTAGAGTGAAGCTGTAATGTGGACCAGAGAGGAAAGAGTCACCCAGTCAAGCTAAAAAGGCAGTCTAATGCATTGGATCTCCATGAGAAATCAGTTTTCTGAGTAAGACATTCTAAATAGGTGACTCTTAACACATGCCTCCAGCACCTGCGGCATCAGTGTCCCTTAAGAATTTGTTAGAAATGTGAGCTCTAGGGCCTGATCCCAATCCATGGAATCAGAAACTTAGAACCTATGTTTAAGAAGCCCTCCAGGCTTGTGACTTATGGGATTACGATCCTGCTGCTGCTTTATAGAACAAATCTCCAGAGATAGAAGTTATTCCCTTGAATTATGTAGATTTGTAGGTTAAGGATGAATGTCCATAGTTTACGTTCCCTTGATCTCTCTCTATGGTCCACAGTTTTTGTGCAAGAAAACCGTGAAGTGGACCGTTGATTTAAATCAATTCAAAGTCTAAGTTCATGAAATTTTAGGACATCACTTTCAAAAATTTCACTGTAATTTCTGCTCTTTTTTTTCTTCCGGGATACCTTTGAAGATAAAATGGACGCTTGACTGTGCACAAATTCACATGAATTGTTAAAAGAGCTGGTGTTATAAAGTTGCATAGTATTTCCCTCCTATAGTAATTTTTATTAAAATAAAACATGCTTCTCTCCTTTTTGTGTACACAAAAAGTTATCTGGCCTCATCTATTATTTTATTTTTATCTTTATAATTTAGTGTTCTAATATGCCTATCTGATTGTCGTGAATTTCTCTGTTTGCTATTACTTTGAAAAATAATAAAGCCAGTGAAAGAAAATTTCTGTAGAGTTTGATTTGCCTGGGGAGCCAGGATTCTTGGCCTGAGTTGTGTCATGATCAGAATCAAATTGACTTATGCTCTATGAACCAGCTCTTGATTTCGTAAAATTCAACAAACATTCATTGAACTAGATGCTTTCAGAGATGCCAACACGTACCAAACATTGGCAAGTGAGAAAACGTGAAGAAAAAAAAAGCATTACAAGTATTACAGGACTCCCTTCCTACTTTCCTTCCTTGTTTTCCTTCCTTCCTCTTTCCTTCCTTCTTTTCTTTATTTTCTCATAGTAAATGCCCGTGTGTTTCATTTTGTTTTGCTTTATGGCAGTTCACATTTTTGTCCCCACTTATGCTTCATTCAGTTAGTTCACACTGGGCTCGTGGCCCCTGAGGAGGACTGAAACTAGGTAAGAGGTAGAAACTAGTGAGTCTTCCCCATGCTGCTTTTCAAAACCTGGAGGAACTGATAGAAAATGAGAGGAACCCAAAACAAAGAATTTGAGAGAAACATTAAACAAGAGTAATAGGTTGGAAAGGAGTGAGGCTTCCCCACCGACACACACACAGTATCTCCACAGGCTGGGAAGCAGCCACCACCAAGAAGTCATCAATGTGGGAAGATTAGCGGTCCTGGGTGGTGGGGGAATATCTGTGAGAGGCACTGTCAGTGATGGCCAGCCTCACAGGAGCCACCAGCATCTGAAAACCACTCTTACTGATGCACTGCCCATCTCTGAGGTCAAGGGATAACACTAGCTGTCGTTCCCATTGACATGTGGTGAGGACTTCCCTAGAACTGCCACCAGTCATTCTTCCAGTCATTTCACAGAAAGACTCTGCCCAAGACTTTTCTTGGCCCTTGTCCCATTCATTTCCATGTGACTCCCCCTGCTGTTGTAATATCCTGGGACACAATCTTAAGACCAAGAGAAAGCAGGTGAAAACCTGAATACACACAGTTTCAGAAAAAGTAACAAAGTGAGAGCCACGTCTCCCTCCTCCCATTTATATATGCGTATTTTTGAAGTCAGGATAGAAATGGATCAGCTCAAGAATGTCCTCAAAATAAGACAGCTATTAATGCATACCTATTGCAAACAAACAAGGTTTCAGCATTGGAGCTGAGAGAAACTGCAGACTCCGTGTAATGAAACTCATCCTTTTTGCAAACCCTCTAAACCCTGGAAATGGTCAAAATCCCCATGGCCCTTGCCACAGGATGTTCGGAAGGTCTTATTGTTAGGGAGCAAGGAAGAGATTCCTACTTTAAAATTATAGTGGTGATTCCAATGACAGCCTTGGCTTTGGAGCTGAGCTCCTGACTCAGGTTAGCAAAAGTGCAACCTCAAAGTAGCCATGACTGAGGAGGTGACCTGGGAACCTTGGTGGAAGTGACTGCATCGCAGGCTAAAAAGTACACAAACTGAGTGCCATCTTCCCCCCTCCATCAAATGCCCACCATCTCTTTCCCTTTTAGTTTCTCATGCTGCAGACTTTTTTTAAGTATAAGGAAATATGTTTTCTCTTTAAAGAAGAAAATGGGACTTAAAGCTTTAGATGAGAAAATGTTTACACGAGGAAAAAACTTAGGTATTCTCAGAAAAAAAAATTCCAATAAAGAACTAAAATTACTGGGGCGCCTGGGTGCCTCAGTCGGTTAAGCGTCGGACTTCGGCTCAGGTCATGATCTCAAGGTCTGTGAGTTCGAGCCCTGCGTCGGGCTCTGCACTGACAGACCAGAGCCTAGAGCCTGTTTTGGATCCTGTGTCTCCCTCGCTCTCTGCCCCTACCCCGCTCATGCTCTCTCTTGCTCTCAAAAATAAATAAAACATTAAAAAAAATTTTTAAAGAACGCAAGTTACTAATTGCTTCTCTTAGTCTCAATGAAGTTCTTATTAGGTTCATGTAGAATATGGCAATGTTGAAAGCATATGCTTCTTCCCACTGAATAAGCGTCAAAGACTTTCTGGTAGGCAAAGGGACTTGTCTAACTTTTCTTCCCCCATAAAAGCACATCTCAGAAATCCTACAAGTGTTTCAGTCTTCATGAAAGGTTAGAGCAACTCCATTTTCAACCTCCAATAGTTCCTAATCACAAAACTTCAGTAGGAAACAGACAAGAATAAATTGTTTGCTCTGGTCTTAGTCAAGTAAGCAAGAAAACAACTACTCTTCCTTCATTGATCTTATTTACTTCTGGGAGCGCCTGGATGGCTCAGTAGGTTAAGCATCATGATCAGGTCATGATGATCTCATAGTTCATGAGTTCGAGCTCCGCGTCGGGCTCTGTGCTAACAGCTCAGAGCCTGGAGCCTGCTTCGGATTCTGTGTCTCCCTCTCTCTCTGTCCCTCCCCCACTTGTGCTCTGTCTCTGTCTCTCTCAAAAATAAAAAATAAACATTAAAAAATCAATCAATCAATCACTTCTGGATAAATCATACCAAAAGTATTTAGTGATGGCATATAAGAGTTAAGGCACTAATGTTTCAGAGATGGGTATATAAGGGACAGAAATGCAGAAGTTTATTTTATACGTGTCCTGTCTCAACAGTAGTTTCTGCCAGATTATCTAATGATAACGTTGACATTTACCTGGATTTCGCACTGCAGTATCTAGAAATAGAATTACTAAGGGTGGGGAGTGCTTGGATGGCTCAGTTGGTTAAGTGTACGACTTCAGCTCAGGTCATGATCTCATGGTGCATGTGTTTGAACCCCATGTCAGGCTCTGTGCTGACAGCTCAGAGCCTGGAGCCTGCTTCTGATTCTGCATCTCCCTCTCTCTCTGTCCCTTCCCCTGCTCACATTCTGTCTCTCTCTGTCTCTCAAAGGTAAATAAATGTTAAAAAAAAAAAATTACTAAGGGTGGAAATTAGTTTGGGGTTATTTTAACTGTTTCAAGATGACAGGTAACGTTTAGAAACATCCTCAAACATAATACATTACCTTGCTTTTCTGAACAAAATGTTATCTTTAGTAACTGCCACTTCAAGCAGGCTTTCTTTGATTATTTTTATTTGAATAAAGCAAAATTCAAGGTAAATGGTCTGTTGGGTGACTACTCTTTGCACTTATGTCTCAACATAACACATTTCTAGCATGAAAGGTCTTAGAACATACTCCAAAATTTCACAGGACTCAAACTGATTCTCTGACAGAAATGAGCACTCCTACTGGTCATTGGTCTTCTTAGACACAGGCGTCTTGGTTTCCATAGTGCTTATGACTTTTTGGAGGACCTCTAAGATTGGTAGCAAAGCTTTGACAATTTGCTCCAGCTGATCTGCAGTGGACTTGATGGTATTCTTGGTTTGCTCAGTTTTCGGCGCACCCTGCAACTTCTTCAAGGTGTCTATTGTACTGATTTGGGGTGGCCCTGGACTTGTGCTTTTCTCAGATGTGGTGGCATCTGATTGCTCTTTGGTGTCTTTTCTATAGAGGTCACTTAACCGAAGATTCATGATGGGATATTTCATCAAGGGTGAGACAGAAGATTCTAAACTCCCCAGGATGTTACTACTATTCAGCACAGAGACAATGACTGGTGTGTGGACATTTTTGAACATTTCTTTAGCTGACTGATGCAACTCCTTTACATTGGTGTTCTTCTCAACTATGGAACAAACAGCTGTTGCAATCTGGGAACATAAAGGTTCCTTTTGCATTTGGTCATACTTTGCCTCCAGTACAGATTGCATCTCCTTTAAAATTTTGAACATTTGTTCAAAGACATCCTTAATATTATCATCTTCTTTCACAGTCATGTGGTTGATCTGAGTATTCAGACTGCAGTTAAACAATTCGATAAGTATGTTAGTGAAGGAAGCAAGATCTTGCATATGAAAGAAGAACTTTTGGGCAGCTTGAACCAGCCTGTCTCTATCTTTTTCTGATTCTGAAGACATTTCTCCAACAAAAATGTTTCAGCACTGCAAAACAAAGTAGTAATCCGAATCAAAACTAAAATTATATTTGTCTACCATAGGGAGACTGAAAGTATAATCTAAATGTGGAGGTAACTCCTGTCAAGGGTAGGAAAGCTACCCAAGCTATAAAGCAGAAATGATCCTGTGTTTTAATTAAAAAAAAAAAAACAGAAAAATAATTAAAATAAATATATATATTTTATATATAAATATATATTTTCTATATATAAATATATAAAGTAGGGGTGCTTCAACGAACTTAAGTCTCATATTGAATATTGTGTGCTAGATCCACAATTAGATGTGCTGATATATGGAGTAGCATTATTCTCAGAGATTATACTCAATAACTATCCAATCTAGTGGAGAAGATGGTATAAAGCTTACAAATTACATAGAGGGGCTCTGCTTCCAGTTAAGATAGAGCAAGCACACTCCATCCAATCTTTCCCATTGAGTACAACTAAAAATCCTGGACAGAATATATAAAGTAACTATCAGATAGCTGTGAGAGGTGGATAACAGCAGACCAAGGAGGTAGAGTGCCACACTCCAAAGAAGATCAAGGCCATCTGATGCAAACTCCATCAGAGTCTCTCTTGCCTCAGAATGTTTCTGTACCTTCACTGCAATTCCTCCTCTTCTGCTTCAGAGAGGAGTGTTGATGTCTCTAACCAACGTTCACAAGTAGAATTCCAGAGGAGATACAAAAAGACAGGATTGCGAACACTGGCCCCGGAGTCACAAACCAGCAATCCACAAGCAAAGTCCAACCAGCAGATGTGGCTTGTTTGACCCACCATAAAGTAGTTTCAAAACGCATATCAACTGCTAAATTCAAAAACTGAAAGATAGAAATCTGGACTGCTATTGATGATTGAAAAAAAATGAGATTAACTGGCAGCACTAAGCCCATGTTATAAATTAGAAAAATCGTCTGGAGCTACAGCTGTCCTTTTTTTTTTTTTTTTTTTTTTTTTTTTTTTTTTTTTTTTAATTTTTTTTTTCAACGTTTTTATTTATTTATGGGACAGACAGAGACAGAGCATGAACGGGGGAGGGGCAGAGAGAGAGGGAGACACAGAATCGGAAACAGGCTCCAGGCTCCGAGCCATCAGCCCAGAGCCTGACGCGGGGCTCGAACTCACGGACCGCGAGATCGTGACCTGGCTGAAGTCGGACGCTTAACCGACTGCGCCACCCAGGCGCCCCAGCTGTCCTTTTTAAACTAGACACTTACCCTCTACACCCTACTGTCTTACACTAAGTGTTTCAGCTACATATGTTTTGTCCAGTTACTGTGGGCAGTGGAGTTACGTTCTCGGCTATACCCACTAATGCACTTTATATGAAGTCACCTTCCTGAAATCCAAACCTCCTCATATTATCTCCTAATAAAAAACCTTCAATAATTCAGTATCGCCTAGAGAATAAAATACAGTTTCCCGGAATGGCATTTGAGGTCATCCACAAACTGTTTTCAATTTTTCACTACTTGCCTTCCTTTCACTGCTCTCATATAGATCCTGTGCCACCAGCCTAGTGGATTAATTTTGTTCCCTGGAAATGCTCTACAATACTTTGTTAGCTCCTTTGTTCACAGTACTCCCTCCACCTGCATTATCTCTTCCCACTCCTTCCCCCTCCACACCTATTGAAATCGTACTTATCCATCCATACTTACTTTCAATACACTGTCTACACATCTTTCTTCTCTTTTTTCCCCCCATGCCTGTACATGGTAAGCCCTAGGATATGTGAAGTGCAAAATGACCCACTGGGACAAAAGTAAAATAACACCCCACTTAATCCTTCTTTAAAACTATAGAGCAGCATCTTTACATTTTACACATTTTCTAGTTGGATTTGGTTCTATATCCTCTACCCATTCAATAGCAACAGAAATTAGTGTTGTTAATATAATAAGAATAGCTACCGTTTAATAAGTTTTTGCCATATTATACATGCATTATCTCACTCAATACATAATGACAATCCATAAATTACTAATACTCAAATCACACTGATGAAAAAAAATTAGATTAAGTAACTTTCCCAGGGCTACATAGCTAGGAAGTGATACTTGGGGTACACAAAATCAGGACGGTCCAATTCTAAGCCTGTGTTTTTTCCATTAAGTTATATGGGGACTGAGTGATTTTCCTGCGTCTGAGGTGTCCCTGCCGGCTGTAGAGGAACCAGTGGGTATTAGGGCAGAATCTAGATGAAGAAGCATAGGAGACTCTGATCAAAGCATTTTTTTTTTTTTTTAATGAGAAAGAGAGAGAGAGAGAGCACACACATGAGTGGGGGAGGGGCATACGGAGAGGGAAAGAGAGAATCTTAGGCAGACTCCACACTTCAGCTTAGAGCCCCGTGCAGAGCTCAATCTCTTGTCACCATGAGATCATGACCTGAGCTGAAATCAATAGTCAGACACTGGGGTGCGTGGGTAGCTCAGTTGGTTAAGCGCCTGACTTCAGGGGATGATCTCACCACTCATGAGTTCAAGCCCTGTGTAAGGCTCTGTGCTGACAGCTCAGAGCCTGCACAGAGCCTGGAGCCTGCTTCAGATTCTGTCTCTGTCTCTTTCTGCCCCACTCACACTCCATCTGTCTGTCTGTCTCTCTCAAATATAAATAAACATTTTTTTAAAGTCAGATGCTTAATGGCCTGAGTTACCCAGGCACCCCACGATCTAAGCTTTAAGGGAAAGGAGTCAGGTTGGTCTTTCGGGCTTTTCTGTTGTCAAGACATTCACCAACGCAATGAGAGACAGTGATAAAGAGCAGAACTTCTACACACAAATCACATTTGGCTGCAGGTATCTGGATTTACATCTCTTGAGAACCCAAAGCCACCAGCAACAGATGGAAGTATAAATGCAACAGAAGCTAAAGGAAACTTGATGTCTGGAATAGTGGACAGGACAGAATCCCAGAATCTGAGAGCTGCGATCAGAGTCATCTTCTCTGCTGAATGGAATTAGTTCAGTTGTACAGCCCTTCAACAATGAAGTCCATTCAAGAACATAAAATTAAATGGCTCACTACTTTACTAGTCTTCCTAATTATGTTACTTAACATACACTGACTTTATATTATACAGGAAATAGAAGAATTCTGAGAACAAAGAATGCAGAAATTGTCTATAAACCAGACAGGCAGAGGGACCCAGCAGAGACTAGCAAAGGCTATAAGTCATCACATTCCACGGAAACATCCGGATGAAACCAGATGAAAAAGCCCTTCAGCAATACTCCTAAACAAGCTGGGGCTACTGAACTCAGGAACACATCAAGGTAAGCAATATGGATATTTCTACTAGTATTGATATGATATTCTGTTTCTCCGGATTAAAGGGTTCCTGAAACAACATGTCAGTCTTGAATCCTAGCCATAAATATAATATAGTCACAAAACAACTTTGTTTTAAGAGGATCTGATGTCAGCTTCCTTGTGATTATTTCTCTGAAGACACCAGATTAAAAAAAAAAAAAAAAGTAACAGCTCATATGACTGATTAAATCAGAGGGGAAGATAAAGCAGTAAAGACATCACTATTAGGATTAAAGAAGAAATGATACCTATGTGAATGTGTACTGTTTACATGGATTGTAACATTTCCTCTTGTCTTTAACACCAATATAAGCACTCAGAATCTGTAAAAGAAGAAACGTATAATCTACTACTACTTAATTTATACTGCTTCTGCTCCTTCATGTTACATTTAAATATCATTAGCATTTGCTGTGTATCTCCAAATTGACTGTCATCTTCTTGAGGGCAAGAAACATTGTCTACTAATTTTTTTAATTCCTTAAGGCACATAAGTAGAGGATTCTCACCTGAGCATTTGATAACTCCTTGATACTCCTCTCCCTAGTCAGAAATATATTTTAGAAGAACTCACATGGGAAACAGTGTCATGACACCATGATCAGCTTCTTATTTTTGTTGTTGTTGTTGTTTTTAATGTTTGTTTATCTTTGAGAGAGAGACAGAGCGTGAGCCAGGGAGGGGCAGAGAGTAAGACACAGAATCTGAAGCAGGCTCCAGGCTCTGAGTGGTCAGCACAGAGCCCAATGCAGGGCTTGAACTCATGAACTGTGAGATCATGACCTAAGCCAAAGTTGTACTCTTAACCAACTGAGGCACCCAGGCACCCCTGATTTTGTTTTTTCAGTTAAAGGCCATGGTTTTGATTTATAGAAGGAGGCCCAGAGCGAGTTAATAGCTGTTATTTTCTCCCGAAAAGCTTCGGGCTTCACCTATACCCTCTTCCCACGTTCCCAAATAAGTGAAACTTGCATGATCGCTGGACCCAAAATGGATAGTGAGGAAAAGTGACAGCCTGGAGAAATGTAAAACCTCAGAGAGCACAAATGACTAAACATTAGAGGCTGAGAAGTTATCTTTTTCTTTAATTGTTATTGTGGAAAAAGTTCAAACATACACAGAAGTGGAGATAATAAAAAAATAAACTCCCATTTACCCATAATGTAGCTTCAAAAATTATCAAAACAAGGTTGATTTTATATCCTCTGTAACCCTACTCAACTCTCCCTTCCAGATTATTTTGAAGCAAATCTCAGAGATCAAGCATATCATTTTATCATTAACATATTCACTATGTATTCCTACAAAAGCAAAAACTCTTTTTGAAATTTAACTGCATGCTCCCCAAATTAATAATGTTTAACAGAACCATCTTTGACTTTGAAACATACACAGCATCCTGCTGTAAAAATTTATTTTTGATGGTAGTGTAGAAGTTTTTGGAGTGCAATTGGCAATACTTATCAAAAGCAATAAAAACTTTATTTCCCATGGATTATAGAATTCTTCTGGAAATTATCCTGAGGAAATAATCCAGATAATTGAAAAGGGGAAAAAAACCTGTGTATTAAAATGTCCATTAAAATATTATGATGGGGGGGGTGCCTGGGTGGCTCAGTCAGTTAAGCATCCGACTTCAGCTCAGGTCATGGTCTCCTGGTCCGTGAGTTCAAGCCCCACGTTGGGCTCTGTGCTGACAGCTCAGAGCCTGAAGCCTGCTTCAGATTCTGTGTCTCCCTCTCTGTTTCTCCCCCACTCACACCCTGTCTCTCTCTCTCTTTCTCTCTCTCTCTCTCAAAAATAAACAAAAGATTAGGGGCGCCTGGGTGGCTCAGTCGGTTGAGCGTCCGACTTCGGCTCAGGTCACGATCTCGCGGTCCGCGAGTTCGAGCCCCGCGTCGGGCTCTGTGCTGACAGCTCAGAGCCTGGAGCCTGCTTCAGATTCTGTGTCTCCCTCTCTCTCTGCTCCTCCCCTGTTCATGCTGTCTCTCTCTGTCTCAAAAATAAATAAACATTAAAAAAATTTTTTAAAGAATATTATGATAGGGAAACAATTGGATATTTATTAAATTATGATAGATATCTTATGGAATATTTTATATAATGATTATAAAACTAGAAATAAAGGAAAGTGTTGAGGTAAATTAATATAAGATGACAATTTTATTTACACTGTTATTGCAACTTTGTAAACTACTTGCACCTTTAAACGAACTTTAGAAAGGAATAACCAAAAAAAAAAAAAAAAATTAAGATAGGTTAATGGGTGTTTTTCTCCTATTTTAAAGTGCTTATATATCAGTGCTATTGACTTTATATTTTAAAATACTTTTTTATCAAATCTTTTAATTTCTTCATATTATAATTCTACCATCTGTCAAAACACATATCACATGTGTTTCTCCGTGAAGCTTCCTCTGAACACCTCAATATAATTTCCCTCTTTAAATTTCTGTGACACTTGACATTTAACTATTATTCACAAAAGTATCCTAAGAATTTTTTATTTGAACATGTGATAATCAATACATTTTCACTTTGTAAGGTGGTTCCTTCCCTGAAAAAAACTAAAACAATTGTATAGTATCACTAAATAAATCTTAACTTTTAGATACAATCAATATATTTCTACCATTTATAGGCTCTTCTGTCTTGAATGTTGACTTCTCATTTCAACAAAATTGACAAGGTTAATTTCAGTAAGAATCCACTGAAGCTAGTCTTTGTTCACATTCCAATTTCCCAAGACAAAAATACCTGTGATTTCCAAACTTCCTTTTAGCAACAGAACTCTGTCATCAAATAAAATTTTATGCACCCACAGTCCATATATAGCAACAAGAAATCATAGCTGCTTCAGCAAAGGCTCTGGAAAAATAGGCATGCCAGAGACCACGAGCTCCGCCTGCTGGCCAGCAATTCTCTATCAGGCTGCCCCAGAATCTTTGGAACCTATTTCATGAACCACAGCAATAAAATAACTCAAATAACAGTACAAACTCTGCTGTTAAGAAGTGGATGCTAATTGCATAAAGTGAATTTTTTTCATTGACAGGGAGCACTATCGTGTGATAACAAATAATGTAAAAATCACATTTACCACACAAAAGGTGCAGGTAAGAAGAATTGGATGAAGTGTATACCACTTAGCTATCTGTAGGTGCCAATCTTTAAATGTCTTTTATAAAATGACTTTGAAATGATTTTTAAAAGATTGAATTTTAAAGTCAATATTTAAAAGGTCATCCCTGGGGCGCCCGGGTGGCTAAGACGGTTGAGTGTCCCACTTTGGCTCAGGTCATCATCTCATGCATGATTCGTGAGTTTGAGCCCCACATCGGGCTCTGTGCTGCCAGTGCAGAGGCGTTTCAGATCTTCTGTCTTGCTCTCTTCTCTGTCTCTCCCCCACTTGCGCGCTCTCTCTCCGTCTCAAAAATAAACGTTAAAAAAAAAAAACCTAAAAATAAATAAATAAATAAATAAATAAATAAATAAATAAATGGTTATCCCTGAAATTGTAATAAAGATAGGAAGAAGTATACGACCCAGAACTCTTCTTAGGTAAGTGAAGTGTATTGTTGGTAAGACATCACTTGAGGCATGCCTAAGTAACACTATGATCTTCAAGAAGGGTGGCTCCAAGGCACCCGGATGGCTCTGTCGATTAAGTGTCTGACTTCATCTCAGGTCATGATCTCATCATGGTCTGTGAGTTCGAGCCCTGCATCAGGCTCTGTGCTGACAGCTCAGAGCCTGGAGCCTGCTTCAGATTCTGTGTCTCCCTCTCTCTCTCTGACCCTCCCCCGGTCTCGCTCTGTCTCTCTCAAAAATAAATAAAGATTTAAAAAAGAAGAAGAAGAAGAGTGGCTCCAACTAATTGCAAGGCTTTTGTTTTGCTGAGTCAAGTAAGCAATTTGAGAGTCGAAGCTAAATTGTCATGGGCAATAGTAGAAATGCTGCATATTGTCAGCTGTTTTTCCATGTGGTTTACAACCTCTCCTCTAAATATCAAACACTTATTTAAGAGTAACAGCTTTAAAGTGTACAAATTGTTAACCTTTCCTAGATGACTGAATATTTCCATATGGCCCCAGTGTTAATATATATTAACCTGTGGGTTGTTCAAAATTTGAATGTGATAAAGAAGATGTGGTTTATATACACAATGGAATACTACTTGGCAGTGAGAAAGAATGAAATCCTGCCATTGGCAGCCACGTGGATGGAACTGGAAGGTATTATGCTAAGTGAAATAAGTCAGTCAGAGAAAGACAGATATCATATGTTTTCACTCATATGTGGAACTTGAGAAACTTAACAGAAGACCATGGGGGAAGGGAAGGGGAAAAAATAGTTTCAAACAGAGAGGGAGGCAAACCATAGGAGACTCTTAGATACAGAGAACAAACTGAGGGTTGATGGGGGGGGTGAGGGAAGGGGAAAATGGTGATGGGCATTGAGGAGGGCACTTGTTGGGATGAGCACTGGTTGCATGTAAGTGATGAATCATGGGAACCTACTCCTGAAATAAGAGCACACTGTATGTTAGCTAACTTGACAATAAATATTTAGAACAGAATAGAAATAAAAAAAATATAATAAATAATTTGTAGAAACTGGTAAAAAAAAAATTAAAATAAAATAAAATTTGAATGTGCACAAGTCAAGCGCCAAGCCTATAATTTCAAATGACACATTACTTTCAACTCCACGTGTACTTTTAAATGTCTTAACTACCTAACTAGATTGGAAATGCCATAAAAGCAGGGACCGTGTACTTCTTCATTTTTGTGTGCTTTATAGAGCCTAGCATGCTTTCTTATACATAGTAAGGTACTAGTCCATTAGATAAATTGTTACTGAATTATTAAACTACTTCCTTCACCAGCTTCTTCAAATTTCACGTGTCCAAAAATAATTCATTAGTTTCACCTTAAAACCCTACCTCTCCTCCACCTAATTCTCTAGTGTTTACCTCACTGTTGGGATAAAAATAATCTTGAACTTATTCAGTACCAGAGGAACCTTTTCAACACCCTTCCCCAAGAGAAAAGGAGCTAGAAAGGTAAGCCCAACGCAGAAAAAATAAAAGTCATTTTTGATTAGATTTGAAAAACAATTCTGAGCAAGTCATGGTGTCTCTTATTCAAAATTGTTACTGGCACAAAATTATAGCTTGATATCTGGAAACTGGGAAGAAGGGTATAAAAGTGCAGGTGTAACGCCTTGGGTATATAAAAGAAAGAAAATATAATTGAAATACTGTCTTTCAGGTAAGATTTAAGTTTTTTCATCAATTAATTAGCTACTATTCTTTTACTGTCCTGTTTAAAGTTGTTTGCTCATTTAGCTATTAGATTACTACTGTTTTTCTTATTTATTACAACACTCTTTGAAAATTCATACTTCATTTTTCTTGCACGTTTCCCAGTTTGCTTTTAGTTCTTTTTACATGGTCATCCTTGTTAATCAAATTTTTGTGTAACTTTTTACTTTGGCTTTAAGTGTATAAAGTCCTCCTCCATATCAACATCTGAAAATTATCCATTTTCTTCTAGCTACTTTATAATTTTTTACATATATTACATTAACTTTTTAAAATTAATTTTTAACCTCCCCAAACTAGTCTATTATGCCAGGAACATTTATAGAATAATAATTTCAATTACTGTCGACTTGAGATTCTATGTTTATTATTTATCAAATATATAAAAGGGTCTGTTTTCAGAACTGTTTTGTTCCAGGAGTTCATCTATTCTTATACCCGTACAATACTGATTGTTTTCATGTTTTAATACTGAGGGAGGAAAAATTCCCATCATTACTTTTCCTGGAAAAATAGGAAACCTCACCTATTTAGTTTTGTTTAAACCCTTGGGGGGCGCCTGGGTGGCGCAGTCGGTTAAGCGTCCGACTTCAGCCAGGTCACGATCTCGCGGTCCATGAGTTCGAGCCCCGCGTCGGGCTCTGGGCTGATGGCTCGGAGCCTGGAGCCTGTTTCCGATTCTGTGTCTCCCTCTCTCTCTGCCCCTCCCCCGTTCACGCTCTGTCTCTCTCTGTCCCAAAAATAAATAAAAACGTTGAAAAAAAAAAAATTTAAACCCTTGGGAGAAAATAAAGAGAAAATGGAGTCCTCTGTATCTGTGTGGGATCTGGTACATATTCTCCTCAGGTAAACAACATCCTGATTAATTGTTACTTTATGATACATTCATCAAGTTGTGCTAACACAGTGAATTAACTGGGAAGAAACTGACCACTTGGAAGCATTCACCCTCCCACCCAGAAGGAAGACTCATCTCTCCATTTGTTTATCTTTACATACATAGGACCACACACCTTTTCTGGAAGCCATGCCTTCAGATAATGGCATAGGATAGATGCTAGAGATATTTTATGCTTTTTCAGGGTAAGAACGACTCCTCTCACCTAAATATCTGAATAGCAATGTAGTTGATGATCTTCTGAATTCAAAGTCAGAAACTGGAGTTTTCACTTCATGATAATATCTGAAAACTCAGAGCCAAAAATAGAAACAAGTTTAAGGGAAAATTTCAAGAAGATAAAAGAGAAATCAAAGTCCAGATTCGTGGTTATTGAAGTGCAGTTTGCAACCCAATGGTGTGTTTGGGGAGTATTTAATAAACCCTCAGCCATTTCTTTAATTGAACTTGAGATATTTTCTAAGTACAGTTTTGTGGCAATTTGTGTAACACATGGGTGTGCCGGATCTGAATCAAATATAAAAATGAATTTCTGACTAGGGCACCTGGATGGCTCCATTGGTTGAGGGTCTAACTCTTGATTTAGGCCCGGGTCATGATCTCAAGAATTGTGGGTTCGAGTCCTGCATCCAGCTCTGTACTGGCAGCATGGAGTCTGCTTGGGATTCTTTCTCTTCCTTTCTCTCTGCTCCTCCCCCACTTGCACTCTTACTCTCTCCAAATAAATCAATAGACTTTTTTAAAAAATGAATTTTTTGCCATGATAATTTATGCTATCAGGGGTACTGAGACATTTTTTTTCTAAATTTGAAAGCATAAATAATTATGTTCCCTATCCATTTTTAAAAAGTGTACCCCTTTCCATTTTCAAATGATATCTTTATGACTTGGAGAATAGGTTATTTTCATATTTATTTTCTTGAGAAAAAAGTATCTCCATTCCTTCATTCCATGCTTGTGAGGTTCCTCATATCTAGGCCAAGACCCATGGTCCCAGAATAGATAGGGCCTGAATTCCGCAGGATGTTGTTTACTCAAGACAGAATGTGCCAGGCCCCATACAGATTTCATTTTCTCTTTTCTCCCAAGAGAATTTTAAACTAAAAATAGACTGGCCAAGCACATAGTAAGCCTATTCAAATGCATAAGGAGTAACATTGTTCTTACAGGACTCAAACTTTTTCACCCAAATAAACTCAGAACGTGATTGTTCGTTTTTTCTCTACATAGTACCCTGAACCAGAAGTACAAACACAAGGAGGCTCCTACCAGATTCATTTTATTTATTTGATGGTGCATTCTTGCTAGTCATTCCTTACTACCTTCACGAAATGGTATTGTCTTCTTACTGAGGCTAGCTCTTTTTTTTTTTTTTTTTTTTTTTGAGAGAGAGAGAGGAGAAAGACAGCGAGAAAGCAGGGAAAAGGAGAGTGAGAATTCCAAGCAGGCCCCATGCTGTCAGCGTGGAGGCCACACAGGGCTCAATATCACAAACTGAGATCATGACCTGAGCCGAAATGAAGAGTAAGACGTTTAACTGGCTGAGGCACCCAGGCATCTCTCTAGCTAATCTTTTTTTTTAATTTTTTTTTTAACATTTATTATTGAAAGACAGAGAGACACAGAGCGTGAGCAGGGGAAGGGTAGAGAGAGGGGGAGACACAGAATCTGAAATAGGCTGCAGGATGTGAGCTGTCAGCACAGAGCCTGACGCGGGGCTCGAACTCACAAACTGTGAGGTCATGACCTGAGCCGAAGTCGGTTACCCAACCAACTGAGCCACCCAGGCGCCCCTCCCTCTAGCTAAACTTAATAGTGCCCAAGTGCACTACAGACCAGTCTAAATAACTTACAAGATTTACAAACGGACACTACAGAGGTAGTCATAACTACACTGTGTCCGGCACCATGAACACTTTCTCCCCAAGGGAGATTTTAATCTAAAGAATTTTGAATATGTGCTCTTATTGTGAAAATTTTGTGTAAAGATTCTAATGTTATATCTGTGTTGCCTTTGGATGGCCCCTGCGTTTAGAGACCAAATAATTGCCTGTAAGGATATACAGAGTGACTTGAATAGTATAAAGTAACAGTATACAAGCAAAATCAAATATTAATAGCCCTGTAAACTCAGATCTTACTATTCTTCTGGCCCTAGTAACTTAACTCCAAATATTAAACAAATCAATCTGGTAGGTGACTAGGGCTTGGGAAAATTAAGGAGCACTGGAAACCAAGGGCTAACTACACAGTATGTCAAATGCTATTAAATATTACTTGGAAATAATCACATGTCAAATAAGATACTTGATAAACACAAATGTTTCCTATCTAGGATTTCTCTCCACCACAAAAAGCTAGTGCCCTAATGCACCAACAGGTTGCATTCTGTTACCCACATTTCCATCCACTGACTCTAAGTTTCATAAAACTAATTGTTTTGAGGAACCTGTTGAATTTTCTGAGGAATTCCTTAGACAGCACAGTGCTATTTTTCTATTCATAAAGTATAAGATTTCCTGGTCAAATGTATGCAGACAACAGATATTTTTCAAAAGTTTTAGTGAATATTTACTACTTTATTTTTCAGAAGTTATATTTGAAATATGGCTCACAGTGACTTCCTCTACCCAGATAACCCAAGGAGAAGGCAAGAAGTCAACCGTCTTCACCAGCAGCTTCTTGACTGCTTATCTGATAGCTTCAACGCCACCAATAAGCTCATTGGGGTTTTAAACACGCACTTGCGGTGCAGCCTGGCCTCCATTGAGATGAAAAGAGATGGGACCATCAAGGAAAACTGTGATATCATCATCCAAGCCATGATGGAAATCCAAAAAGAATTGCAAAAGGTTGATGAAGCACTGAAAGATAAACTAGAGCCAACCCTTTACAGAAAACTTCAGGATATTAAAGAAAGGGAAACAGAGAAAATTGCAATAGTACAAAAGGTCATTTCAGTCATCCTGGGAGAAGCTACTTCTGCAGCCAGTGCAGTGGCTGTCAAACTTGTGGGCTCAAATGTCACAACTGGCATAATCAACAAGTTGGTCACCGTGTTAGCTCAAATTGGCGCTTCTCTCCTTGGTAGTATAGGGGTTGCTGTTCTTGGCCTTGGCATAGATATGATTTTCCGTGCTATCCTGGGAGCAGTGGAGAAAACACAGCTTCAAGCAGCCATTAAAAGTTATGAGAAGCATCTGGTGGAATTCAAGTCAGCTTCAGAAAAATATCATCATGCCATTACCGAAGTCACCAACATAGTGAAACACCAAATGAAATAAACAGCCACTGTGCCACTTCTGCTTCTCAACAACAGTGTTCTGCTTCTTTGATTAGGTTCATTTTCTGTATGTTTCCAACATGGACATAAATACAGTTAACAACGTGGAAAGATGGTTTAGAGATGCTGAAACTAGATGCCTCTAGAGTTTTGTATCAACAATGAATGCCTAAATCAGCTGGTGCTAGACCCTGTGAGGTAAAATTATATCCCAGGATACCTTCTTACACTGCTCTACCAGATCAACACTAGGTTTAATGCTATTGAAGAAGAGCAGGTATAAGGGTTACCTTTTCCTTTTCTAATTCCTCAAATCTTTAAAATTTACACTGACTTTTGTTTCTACTACTAGCTTCAGACATCATTTAGTTCTAAGGCGATATACTTGGTAACTGCTGCCTAGACAAACTGTGACCTTTGAATGAAATAGAAATGCAACCATAATTTTGTTCATCAGTTTAAATCCAATTTTCTATAAACTGGAAGAGACTGAAATATGGTTTTGCAACAATTCAATCATGAAAGAACACAATGGTTCTTTACCTTCTACTAATCACACGCTATAACCTGGATGGATTTTTTAAAAGATAAACGTTAAAACTAAAAAGATAAAGGCTCTGTTTCTATAATGGCAATCAACCCTGACCAACTGTGGTGTGATGATTAAATATCCCTCATGTGAACGTGTGAACTCTCTGGAACATTTAAAAAGAAAACATGCAAACCCCAGCTACACTTACATAACATGCATTTAGGATGCAGGGGAGGAAGCTGTTACTCTCTTAAGAATTTGTCACTTTGTCATTTAAAGGAGAGTCATAATTTTTATTACCCTGAGTTTTCAGAAAAATGAAATTTCATTTTCAATACTATCAGAATGGGAGCTGCCTCTGCTACATAAAACGTTAGGTAGCCCATTTCATTAATTACCTGATTTCAGAAAAATCCAGAGGTTAATGAGGCCTAATGGTTCAGTTAATTTCTACAGACACAAGTGTTTTTTCGCCAATAACTACCCATTGAGACTCTTAGGTTCTATTCACAAAATTATTAATAAGTTGTTGATGCAAGAATGTGTTTGTTACAGTTTATTTTTTGCATAAAAGTACAAGAAATGTCTTGAGATTTTAAAATCTCATCATGTCCCCAAAATTAAAAAGCTAGATGAAATACTTTAATGTTTTAGAATGTACTCATTTTCTCTTCTGTCACTGCTTCTTAAACTTAGTTGCAAACTAAATTTGTTCACATTCAAAATTAAAGCTTATTTTTTTATTACCTAACTTTCAAGTTCTAAACTACAATACCTTGTTAATGCTCTTTCTGGGACTCAAAATTCGGTCCAAAACCAAACCGGGAAACTTTCTAAAACAAAGGGTAGTTTAGGTAAGGTACCGATCTTAAATGCTTAAGTGCACATTTAAATATTCTGCTGCTAAGATTAGTATGTATCTCCTTCAATGTTGGAGTATTTACAATAATTGGTAGTAAGAACTATATCTAAAATATTTTCCTATTAAGGGATATTAAAATCAGAAATAACCAAGGGAGTCTTTTAAAAGTAAAATTTTTAAATATTTGAGCTTACCTTTAAGGGGAAAGGGGGAGTCTCAGACAAACCGCAGATAGCAGGGAAGGATGAAAGACTAGACCTAAGTGAAAATCCGTATATAGGTATAGTGACATCATAAAGGACTTCTAGATGGTGAAAAGACCAAAAGGGAAAGGAGGCAACATAAATCAACCTCGCCACTTCTAGATTTAAAATTGCAGACGTATCTCCACATTTCCTCCTCAAAAATTTATTGTAGATTACTGTAGATTAATTTATCGTAGATGAACAATCTGGAACTCTAAAACGGGCACTAACTTGCTCAAATCTACAAAATGTTCTGTGTGCCTATAAAATTTCCAGACCGACATGACGCTAGCAAAGAGCAACAAACACAGTACCAAGTGCAATTTGGGGGCCCGCTCTCAAACAGACACAACCAAAAGAGACAGCACGCGCTTACATCACGAAAAAATCCAAAATCCAAAAACTAATATAATTCTGGCCAAAAGAAACACCGCAAAACAGCTAACTGGAATCGTCCCGTCCAACCCAACGTGACGGAGACCCCGGAAATTAAGTCAGAATGTCTCGGTCCTAGAGGGAAAGTAGTCTTCTCATCAGCCAATCACCTAGCCCACTTGCTTCGCTTTCCTTATTTCTATTGGTCTAAAGAAGTGTCAATTAACGTGTTTCTGCGCAATGGGGGGGCGGGCTCTTACCAGAAAGTCAACCAATTCGGTATTAATCCGGAGCGGAAGAAGACTCTGGTCCGGGAGTTCTTGGTTCCTCTCTATGGTACCAAGGGCGGAGAAACGCTTAGATCTTCGGCAATAGGGATAGGAAGTGACGTAAGGATGGCGGAGGGGCGCGAGGTTTCAAGATGGCGGTGGCAGGGTTGCTGACCGGGAGGCAGAGGTGAAGGCCCCTACGAGGTAAAAGGGGCCAAGAATCGTCCCATCCCCGCTTCCTGCAGTCCCAGGAACCCAGCAGAAGTGTGAGTGTGCAGGATTGTTCCACTCCGTTCCTTCATCTCTCCCGACCCTTCTCCGGGCCCGCGCGTTTGCCTCGGGGACACCAGGCCCGTGAGCTCCGCTCTTCCTCGCGGTTGGGTCTCCCGGGTCGCGGACCGGGGGATCTTCGAGCCAAGGGCGGTGCGGCTTCCAGCGTTTCAGCAGCTGTTCACCCGAGTCAGTTAGCGCCACCTCCTGCCTGTGCTCGTTGACCGGCCGCTTTAGATTTGACGTCTTCTTGTACCTCGAGTCAGGGTCAACCGTCGCTATGGTTTCGGCAGTTGCTGCTGCTGTTGCTTCCCTTGGTAAACTGGGCTCCGTCCCACTGCTGCCTCTTCGGTTAAATTTAGTTTCCCCACGGTTTTGTGGCCCAGTTTCCCTGTCGTTTCTGCTTTTAAACCAAAAGTAGTTCGTGCAGACTAAGGCTCCATGGTCTTCTGTAGAAATCCTCTGTAATTAGTATCTGTTCTTTGTTACAGTTGCGGGAGAGGAAGGTCAAAACAGGAGCCTGAGAGTAATTGAGAACACAGCAAAAAAGATACAAGTCATCAAAGATTAGGGGAGCCTATATTTCTACTAATGTTGCTTGTTCCCACCTCCTTTCTCCCCGACTCCCAGTTTTTTTCTGTGAAGGAAATCCTGCGCAGGGTGAATTAGTTGCCACTGGAAAAGCTTTGAAGCATTTAGCAGAAATCAAGGCATTTGAACACTTGCTGAAAGAGGCATTAACTAGTGAACTTTTCTTGACAAAATCTTCATACGAGGAAGAAGGGGAGGTATAATTACTTGTATAGGCTACTAAAAATTTTATCTCATGATCTTCCCTTTCCCACCCTTTAAAAGTCTACTTTCAGGGGTGCCTGGGTGGCTCAGTCACTTAAGAGTCCGACTTCGGCTCAGGTCACGATCCCACGGTTTGAGGGTTCGAACCCCGCGTCGGGCTCTGTGCTGACAGCCTGGAGCCTGCTTCGGATTCTGTGTCTCCCTCTCTCTGCCCCTCCCCTGCTTGCTCTCTCTCTCTCTCTCTCTCTCTCTCTCTCAAAAAGAAAGAAATGTGTAAAAAAAAATTTAAAAAGATAAATAAAAGTCTACTTTCAAAAGAAAGTAAGTTTGTCAACTTTATTATTGGGAAGGGTGAGCATTAAAAAGTTAAACCTTAATTGGAACAAGAGAAAGAAGTAATATAATAATGTCTCAGATTAGTAAAAATCTTGACTTGCAAAATATTTTCTCTCAAGCACTATCATCCCTTTCAGTTATCTTAAAAAGCACAAATCAGGAATCAAGTGGGTGCTAGTAAAAATGTGTCTTGACATTCTTGGACACTTCTTCATATAATACTTTTCATTTTTAATATTTGCACCTTTAGTTATGTTTTAAGCTCTTGAGAGCCAAGAATTCTATCTGAATTAGAATGAAATCTGAATTAAATAGCCTTAAATTAATGAGTTTTTACTATCTTAAAGATGTTGGGAATACATGACAAGAAAAACCATGGAGAGAGACAAGAATGAGCTATCTGTTTTTTTGAACTCACATTATTACCACCATTCTCTTTTGATTCCCCTTTCACCCTAAATAGAAACCAAGGGTGTAGGAAAAGGTCTAATGGTTTTTCGTAGGCATGATTTGTCCCCATATTGTCAAAGCATATTCTGATTCTTTTCAGTTGACAGAGTCGGTCTGTTGTGATCCATTTTAAAAAGTTAATAATCAAAGGAATGTTTCTTTTCAAGAGATTGGTAGAAGTTTTGTAACATAAAATGGAAGACACTTTGTAAATAGAGGAAAAATAAGCTATTTCTTTGTCTTTGCAGGTTTTTGGTTTTTTTTTTTTTTTTTTTTTTTTTTTTTTATGAACAAGTAAATCATACAAGTTGTCAACATGGGACGGAGATCTACATCATCCACCAAGAGTGGAAAATTTATGAACCCTACAGACCAAGCCCGTAAGTGTCCATTAGTATGGAATGATAAAGAAGAAGAGTGATAAAATTGCAAACATTAGAGAATCTATTATGCCTTAATTATAAAACCAGCCATGGTAGGAGTCAGTTGTATGAAGTTATCCAGTGTTCTTGGGAGTACATGATGAAAACTTTAAACATGCAAAAAAATTAGTACCCATATTTTTTTTTAAGTTTATTTATTTATTTTGAGAGAGTGTGTGCATGATCGGGGAAAGGGCAGAGAGAGTGACATCTTTTTCTTTCAGAATCATAGTTACTTTTTAAGAAGCTTAAAACAAAAACTTCTCAGGACATTTTTGGTTGACATAATTAAAGGGTGCTGTTGGCATCTAATGGGTAGAGCCCACAAATGCTCCTAAATATTCTGGAGTGCATAGGACAACCTCCCACAATAAGAATTAATCTGTATTAAGTTGGAGAAAATGTTAGTGTTCAAGATTTGAAAGTTTTATGTTTTCTCTGTCTCTAAAGGAAAAGAAGCCCGGAAGAGAGAATTAAAGAAGGTATGATTTCAGAAGCATCCTATGAGGCATAGTGATGTTTGGCACATCTTACTATTTGGGATTAGTGGATTTCAGAACAACATTTACAGTTTTTTGTCAGGAAAGATACTTCATACTGCTTCTAACAAACCATAAAATTACTAAGCCAAAATACCATATTTGGAAACAGAACTGAAAAAACTTTGCAGTTAAGCTCATGAGGAGTTATTGTAACATTGTCTATTTGATTATCTTTCCCAGTGAGTTAAATATCTTTGAAAGGAATTTCTTTTTGCTATTAAGGCATATTGCTCTGTTAAAAGCTACTGAATTAGTGAATGGAAATAAATATGGTTCTAAATAGTTTTGTGGGTTTTTTTTTTCATTTTGTAGCTGTCGAGTTTGTGGCAAAGTGTTTCCCAGAATAAAAAAGTATTTACTTTTTAGTATCATGCCTTAACACATTGAGAGAATGCAGATTTTTAATAGCTTTTAATGGGGTTTTCTTAGTTCATTGTTCAGTATCAAATCTGCAAAACTTTTCTCTAATATATAGTTTTAGAATTAAGCTTAAAAAAACTAAGATTTTTTTTAAGTAATTGCTAAAGACCTCACAAAATTGAAGGAAATACTTGCCTAAGAAAGCACACATAGTAATGCTCATTTATCTTTTTGTCTAAAGTTGAAATATTTGAGAACAAAAAATTACATAGCTTTGGTTGTGGTGGTTGAAACGAGATCAGAAACCGAGGAGAAGTTTGGCTTCATTTCAAATAGATTCAGATTCTTGATGCAAATGGAAATAAAAACTCATATGGGTGTCCAGTTTCTTGACATAGTGCTCTTTTGTTTCTCTAAGAACAAAAAACAGCGCATGATGGTACGAGCTGCAGTTTTAAAGATGAAGGATCCCAAACAGATTATCCGAGACATGGAGAAATTGGATGAAATGGGTAAGAATTTATAAAAGGCTAGATTTCATAGCAGGTATAACAGTCTTATACATGGAGGCAGGCAAGCAGGTAATGAGGAGAGCAGCACAGGCATGAGTAAAACAAAAGTATGATGACATTTGACAGTTAGGCTTAGTTTTAGTATCAGGAAGACTAAAATGGAGGGGTAGGGAGCGATTTGCACACTGAAGATCTTACCCAGTGTAAGATGAATCCCATTTATTTAGCTTGAACTAATTGTTATTGAAGTAATGAAAGCCTGTTTTGACCAGTTCAAAAATGAAAGCCTGTTTTCCAGACAAGACTGAATTCTGGAGGTTTTTGTTTGTTTTGGTTTTTAATTTTGGCAACTACAACGTACATCTAAGTATTACCCCACCATGAATTTATCAGTTTCCCATTTTTCCCAATGAGAAGATCAGACACTTGACCCACTTAGTGAGGTGGTAGAAGTCATCAAATACTTAAAATCTAATTTTATAGAATATCGTATTAGGATTTCTCCCTTTTTTCACATTTCTTTGAGTAATTTTACTCAGTTTCTTCATATGCATCTTCAATGTCACAAGTTTTTTTATAACTGGAATCATACAAATAACTTGTTATCTTTCCTTGAATCAAAGTTGCTTGAGAATTGTCTGTGTGATGCTACCACTGGAAATTTTATCCCAACCCACAAAGATCCATTCAGAGCATGGGATTTTTTATTTTTCTGCCTCCTTTACCTTTTTTTAATTTAATTTTTATTTTTTTTTAATTTACATCCAAGTTAGCATGTAGTGCATTAATGAGTTTAGGAGTAGAAGCCAGTGATTCATCCCTCTCTGTGTATAACACCCAGTGCTCATCCCAACAAGTGTCCTCCTTTATTGCCTCTTGCCCATTGAGCCCATTGCCCCACCTACACCCCATCCAGCAACCTTCCATTTGTTCTCAGTATTTAAGAGTCTCTTATGTTTTGTCCCCCTCCCTATTTTTGTGTGATTTTTGCTTCCCTTCATCTGTTTTGTATCATAAATTCCACATGTGAGTGAAGTCATAGGATATTTGTCTTTCTCTGATTTCACATAGCATAATATACTCTGGTTCCATCCACGTTGTTACAAATGGCAAGGTTTCATTCTTTTTGATTGCCGAGTAATACTCCATTGTATGTATATACCACATCTTTATCCATTTATTTGTTCATGGACATTTGCTTCTACCTTTTTTTTTTTTTAATTGCATAATGAAATGATTTTTCCAAGTTTTGTTAGCAAAGGTTCCCAGTTTTAGTGGTTTGCCAAAACTCAGATAGTAAGCAAAAGAGGTACAGTGGGTCTCAACAATACATTAAATGAATTTTTAAAATCCAGTTATGTGGGATTATGGTATTAGAAGTTTTGTTAAATAATGTGGCAAATCTTGTGCATTTAGCTGGGGCAAGAGTTCTGGGTCAGATTGAGTGATCCCAGATGTTTCCCAGTTCATGTGTAGCTGATCCCACTTGTTGCCTCTGCGTTAAATATTACTATGGACAATTGCTGTCCCTGAGATGTCAAGACATTACCTATTAACATGACTTCAATGATTTTTGTGGTTTTAAAGGAGATAATCGTCACAGTTGAGGTTTATTGAGCTCTTATCTTGCTATTTACCAATTTTTTTCCAGATGTTATTTAACCCTTGCAACAGCTTTTGGGTAGGTGTGTTCCACATGTTTTATGAGTGAGGAAACTCAGGCACATACTTTACTCAAGGTTGTGCTGTTAGGAAGTGGCAAGCTGGGATTAAAACTCCGGCATTCAACACTTGTATTAATCACACTAAGAATAGTGTGTGATGTAAGACTGTATCTTCCAAATAAATCACCAAGGTTAATAGGATTTAGGGAAGAAGATAATTAAACTTGCTATCTGTAAAAAAAGAAGGGAACACTGTTGATCAGGTTTCTAATTACAATTTATAAAACTTAACACAGTTTATAAAACTCAGTATAAACTAGTTTAGGCAGAGAAAATATGTACATTGACTCCCATAGTTGGTAAATCCCAGAGGGAAGCTCTCATGTGTCTGTCTGGTCTACTCTCTTGTTAGCCTCATTCAGTATATTGCTAATGAACTTCTTGGGATGGAAGGTGAAATATGTGTGTGTGGAATTAGTGGGACACAAGGTCACAGCTTTAGGTTTATTTTATCCCTCCTGTGAGGGATCCACACTTAAAATCTCCACATCCACATTTAAAATCTCAGAGAAGTATCTAGTTTCAGTTTGGATCATGTGCCATTTGATCTCTGAGTCAGTCACTGGCAGGGGGAGTGGAGGGAGGCAGGTATAATTGACCAGGCAAGCCTGGGAGTCTTGTGCTGATAATCCCTCTTGGGGCAGAAGACTTGAAATGAAGCCCTATGTTGAATACATGGAAAGAGAAAGGATTGTATGGTAACTAGACACCAGTCCACTATAAAAATAATTAAGTGGTGAGGTAGACACTACTGGATATTTTATTTGTGATCCCATTAAGTCATCAGACTTTGTTGTAAAGTAGTTGATGTCCCCATTTTCCAGATGAAGAAGTTAAAG
This sequence comes from Puma concolor, assembly GCF_028749965.1. Taxonomy (NCBI): domain Eukaryota; kingdom Metazoa; phylum Chordata; class Mammalia; order Carnivora; family Felidae; genus Puma; species Puma concolor. The sequence continues at coordinate 94,704,240 of NC_141673.1, forward strand.
GTCACAGAATTCAAGTCAAGTGCCCAGGATCTCAGAATTAAAGAAAGAATTAAAGAGTCAGGTCTGATTGAAGCCTCACTATATAGCAAGTTGTTAGCGTAAGGGAATGAAAATCGATTTTTATTACAGTGATTATGAAATCAATTAGGTGCTGTTTTTATAAAAGAAAGTAAAATTAATGGCTTTCTTAAAAGGGTGGAATTTCAACAAATGTCTGTTGCACTTTATAGTAAATTTTAGAAGTAATATACCTGGTCTAGGTCCCTTTTAAAAGTTTTAGCATATAGGGAGATTATATTAAATTATATAGTTAGTTGATAACCTAAATGAAACAAGTTTTTATGTTTAATTTGAATATCTACTCTTTTCTTTCAGAGTTTAACCCAGTGCAGCAACCACAGTTAAATGAGAAGGTGCTGAAAGACAAGCGTAAAAAGCTGCGTGAAACCTTTGAACGTATTCTACGACTCTATGAAAAAGAGAATCCGGATATTTACAAAGAATTGAGAAAGCTAGAAGTAGAATATGAACAGAAGAGGGCTCAACTTAGCCAGTATTTTGATGCTGTCAAGGTAATCAAGTTTCTTTTAGAGAAACTAAAATGTTTTTAGATTTGCTCTTAAAATTGACAGTGTGAGAATTGGTCATATTCTTCCTCTTGACAAATTTTTTTTTTTAATGTTTATTCTTGGGAGAGAGAGCACAAGCCAGGGAGGGGCAGAGAGAGAGAGGGAGACAAACCATCCAAAGCAGGCTCCAGGTTCTGAGCTGTCAGCACAGAGCCGGGTGTGGGACTCGAACTCACGAACCATGAGATCATGACCTGAGCTGAAGTCAGGCACTTAACCGACTGAATCACCCAGGTGCCCCTTGGCAATTTCTTGTCAAACTAAACATAGACCTTCTCCATGAGCCAGCAAATCTAATGCTACATATTTACACAAGAGAAGTTAATCCATCTGCCAACACAGTAATAGCCAAAAACTGGAAATAGCCCACATGTCCATTAATAGGATAATGGATAAACAAACTAGTATATTTATAAAATTGAATGTACTCAGCAATAAAGAATGACCTACTGATACTCAAAACCACATGGGATAAAAAAATTTTTTCATGGATATATGTCAAAACATGTTGAACTTCTTTCATAGTTACTCCATTTGTATGACATTCTAGAATAGACAAAACTAATCTGTGGATGAAAAAATTAATAACAGTGGTTGCTATGGGATATTGTTAGGGATCGACAGGAATATGAACTATATGCATTTGTCAAAACAGAATTTATACGTTTCACTGTGAATTTTGTTTCAAAAATGTAAAAAAGGGGCGCCTGGGTGGCTCAGTCGGTTAAGCCTCCGACTTCAGCTCAGGTCACAATCTCGCGGTCCGTGAGTTCGAGCCCCGCGTCGGGCTCTGGGCTGATGGCTCAGAGCCTGGAGCCTGCTTCCGATTCTGTGTCTCCCTCTCTCTCTGCCCCTCCCCCGTTCATGCTCTGTCTCTCTCTGTCTCAAAAATAAAACATTAAAAAAAAAAAAATGTAAAAAAAAAATGATATAGTTGTTATAAAGTAGGTAGTATCGGTCCTGCTTTATAGATAAGGAAACTAAAGTAACTTTGCTTAGTCACACAGCTAGTGTGTGGCAGAAATTAAACGAAGGCAGACTAACTTTAGAAACCCAAGCTCTTCCACGGGTTATATGCTATTTCTAAGTTAATTGGTAAGTGCTATTTATCATCCAGAATATTTAAAAGGGTGGCTTTGGTGCTAGATACTTTTAATAGTTGGATTTCCATAAACAGCTATTTCAAACCATAACCCAAAAGGATAAGTTGATGATAGGAGGGAGAAGAGCAGCAGAGTTTGTCTCTTTTAGAGGTGATAAGGATTTTTTTTCCATTCATTGACAGGTTTTGGAAATATTGACAAATATTGGTATTGATATTTTTTCCTGATACTTACGTTAAGTGGAAAGCAAATCCAGTTTATGAAGCAGCAGGTGGTTAATTTTTAGTGTTGAGTTTGTGGCTTGCTCTTATCATACCATTGAAAAATTTTGTTTCAGAATGCTCAGCACGTGGAAGTGGAGAGTATTCCCTTGCCAGATATGCCGCATGCTCCTTCCAACATTCTGATCCAGGACATTCCACTTCCTGGTGCCCAGCCACCCTCCATCCTTAAAAAGACCTCAGCCTATGGGTAAGGAAGCGGTAGCATCATCAGATAGCATTTATTAAAAGTACCTTTTGACTATCCAGTGCCAAAATTATTGTAGTGGAAATGAAAGGCAACGTGAATGTAAGTGGTGCCCCGCCTGATTAAATGTGAAGAAATCCCTTAAAAATGTTTGAAGAGAGGAAATAAATATCTTCTCATTATTAACGTGGTAACTGTAAAATTTTCTTCATAGACCTCCAACGCGGGCAGTTTCTATACTTCCTCTTCTCGGTCATGGTGTTCCACGTTTGCCCCCTGGCAGAAAACCTCCTGGTCCTCCCCCTGGCCCACCACCTCCTCAAGTCTTGCAAATGTATGGCCGTAAAGTGGGCTTTGCTCTAGATCTTCCCCCTCGTAGGCGGGATGAAGACATGTTATATAGTCCGGAACTTGGTAAGGAGTGACTGTTTCTTTTGCTTTTAACAACCTTTCTACCGTCATTTTTTAAGCTGGCCCTGTTTAACATCTTGTTTACCATCCTCAGAACTTGGAAAATGAATGAGGATTACATGTACATACTAACAGACGGATAAGTCACAGAATTTGCTTAAGTAAAAGCATCATACATAAGGAAGTATAGAAATGTTTGTTGTGTTTTAAAATAGGCTCTATTAAGAGATGTCACCTTCTTACTAATAATCCCTTAAGATTCAGATACTTGTTTCCTTTTCAGTTTTATTGCCCTCAGACTAGAACATAGTTTTATATGTTCTCTATGTAAACAAGTATCTTGTATATGTGTGTGCATCCAAGTTTCCACATATAGAATTTGTTTTCAAATTTAAACCTTTTAAAAAATACCTTACGTTATCAAAAAGGTTTTAAAACTGTTACCATATGGAAATATTGTTAGACGGTATGAACAGCTCATATCATATACAGAATCTTTCTGGTTCATATACAGAACCAGAATCTGTAGGTTCATATACAGAACCTACAGAAACAGGTAGGTCATTCTGAGTTAAATAATAGTTTTCTGTGCTCTGAGACCCCGTGTGTATGTGGAGGATCCAATAGTAATACTTGTTTCCTGCTCCCTCCTACTTTGTCAGCTCAACGGGGTCATGACGACGATGTTTCCAGCACCAGTGAAGATGATGGGTATCCTGAGGACATGGATCAAGATAAGCATGATGACAGTACTGATGACAGCGACACTGACAGATCAGATGGAGAAAGTGAAGGGGATGAATTTGTGCACCGTGATGATAACGAAAGAGACAACAATGAAGAAAAAAAGTCAGGTATGTCCTGATGAAAGGTCCATGGTATTGATCAATGAACACACAAGACAAAGGTCTTGATTTATTAACACATCTGTAAAAATAATTGTGAATATCTTGAAAGGAAGGATCATAGCTCCATTCATCTTTATATCTCAATCTTAAAAGTTCTTGACACATACTAAGTACTCGGTGGATGTTTGTGATGGAAAAATAAATTAAGCAGTGTATGTAATAAAGAAGCCTATGTAATAAAGTCCACTTGGGGAGAAAAATAACTATTTCAACAGCATGAGGATGTACTTTTATGGGGATGTGTAGGAAAAAAGAATAAGCACACAACCATACTGAGAAAGCCATATTCACATTGTTAGTTTGTTTTTTAATAAGTCTGTTTAAATAACTTAAATTTTCTGTGTTCATTGTGTCTTCACATGAACCAGACCACAATTATAATTCAGGTACACTTGCAAGTGAGTCATGATATAATGGAAACATCCAAAATGTAGGTTATGTGTCCATTTGATTATTACAAAATCGGACTGAGTTACGTGTACTTTTAAAAAGTAGTTATGATATTCATCAAGAAAATGTTAAGCATCATGATAGAAACTGAGCAGTGCAAAACGTATAATAATCTCTCACACCTCTGTAGTCTTGCAGTTTCTTTTAAAATTGTTTTTGTAACCTACAATACCATATTTATGTGTTAGTAATACTACTGATGTATTTATAACGATGACAGATCTTTCCTTAGAGCTGGTAACGAAAAGTTACGGAGGACTTACATAGGAGCTAGCACTCAAAAATAGCAAGTCCTTAGAGCCACAGCAGCTCCATTTTTCTCTGGCATTGTGTGATCCTTTGCCTCATTTTTCCCTTTTCCTGCCACCTTTTGTTACTCATACATACTCATCAGTGTACACGTGCTGAAAGTGGCTATCCTAACTATGACTTGACATTCATCTAATATTTGTTCATTTTGTACTGTATGCAAGGAATTTTCCTAGACAAAGGATACAAAGTGAACACAACTAAAGCCCTGCCCACATGGAACTTTGTAAATGTTTACCAACAAAGATTGCTTCCAATGTTGTACCCTTTGGCAACATGTTTAATAGCGTCTAGTAGATAGCTTGATTTATCAGGTTAAAAAGGTCCCTTCTAGTCCCACTTTGCTAAGAGTTTGTAATAAATATTTTGAAGCATCTGTTGGGATGTTGTTATGGTTTTTAAGTTGTTTAATGTGATGAACTATATTCATGGCTTTTCTAATGTTAAACCTCACCTTGCATTTCTGGGACCAACCCTACATGTTTATGATGTATTTTTCTTTTAAAACACTGTTAGATTCTGTTTGGTTATACAGGTGGGTATAACAACACCGGGGTTAGGAGCTCCGACCCTGTGTGCAATCAGAACATCCGTGCATAACTTTTGGTTCCCCCAAAACTTAATAGCCTAGTGCTGACCGAAGTTTTACCGATAACACAAACCATTGATGAACACACATTTTGTCTGTTGTGTGTATTATATACTACAGTCATGCAATAAAGTAGGCTAATTCATAAGGAAAGTACAGTTACAGTACTGTACTATATCACAAAAAAAATCCATGCGTAAGTGGACCCACTCAATTCAAACCCATGTTGTTCGAGGGTCAACTGTATTTTATAGTAGGTTAGTTTTGGTATCAGGGTTGTGCTGGCTTCATGAGTTCTGGATTGCATTCCATCTTTTCCTGTGCCCTTTTACAGGAAATTTCTGTAACTCCCATGTTTGCCTGAAGTTCCTTGTAAAAATTATTTGGGCCAGGTTAGAAAAAGATTTTTAACTACCACTTCAATTTTATAAATTCTGGTCTTTTCTCTGGCCAATTTTTGTAATTTATATTTTTAGAGAGAACTGTCTTTTATCAGGGTTTTCAGTTTTACAGGCATAAAGATATTGATGGTATTCTTCAAGTTTTTAAAATTGATGGATTTGAAATCACAATTGCATATGTTTACCACCAGTGGGCACTTCTTCTATTACCTTTTATACGGCTCTTTCAGCACTTAACTTCTGCCAAATAGTGGGCAGCCATCATATCTGGTGCTTTATAGCATTATATAGTAAGCATTTACTGAATTTTGTTGTTCCTGATCTACCCCATTCTCTCCTTCCCCTGGCCCCTAAGGTCTGAGTGTAAGATTTGCGGATATGCCTGGAAAATCAAGGAAGAAAAAGAAGAACATGAAGGAGCTGACTCCTCTTCAAGCCATGATGCTTCGAATGGCAGGTAAAACTGGGAAAGAGGCGTGAAATCACCTTTTGGATATTTCCTCCTGCTAGTTCCTTTACATATGGTTTCCCATTTAGTGTCTCAGCAACCCTAAAGCAAACAATAAATCCTGTTTTAGGTTTGGAGACATTAAGGTAAGCTGTCCAGAGTTGCCCGGCTAGTAAGTTGTTACACTGGCATTTAGATCCAGGTCGGTCTTGTTCAAAAGCCTGGGCTTATTTCCCTCTGCTCCACTAACATAGATGAGTGGAATACTGTTTGATTCTTCCACATCTAAGTATTTTACTGAAGAAGACTATTGAGATAATTGTAAGAAAGCACTGAACTGAGCATGTGTCTTCAGGCATCACTTTTTTGCAGACTGTAAAAAATGAATCAGTCCCATTTACCTGGTTTAAAATTTCCTTTAGGTCAGGAAATCCCAGAGGAGGGACGAGAAGTAGAAGAATTTTCAGAGGATGATGATGAAGATGATTCTGATGATTCTGAAGCGGAAAAGCAATCACAGAAACAGCATAAAGAGGAATCTCTTTCTGATGGCACATCTGCTGCCTCTTCACAGCAGCAAGCTCCCCCACAGTCTGTTCCTCCTTCTCAGATACAAGCACCTCCCATGCCAGGACCACCTCCTCTTGGACCACCCCCTGCTCCACCTTTACGGCCACCTGGACCACCTACTGGCCTTCCTCCTGGACCACCTCCAGGTAAATTAGCACTTCGGTATTGTGAAAAATAATTACATCTCTCTGTGATTAGAATGATGAAGTCATTTCAAAAATATACATCATTAGTGCTGATGTTTTCTCCTGATACCCTAAGAGAGAAAGGATAAGTGCGATTTATTCCTACAGCACTGTTTGCAATTCATAGTACTTACGACAGCCGTCTTTTTCTCCAAAGATCTTCTTTTTTCAGGGTTCTTTACTTCTGACGTTCGCAGGCAGAAACTGGAATACGAAACTGGGGGTTTCTTTAGTACTGCTTTTTAATATGACAGGTTGGCCGAATTCTAAATTGATAGCTAGTGAGACTAGGGCACAGTAAATACTATCAAGTATCCTTCTTTGGTTGGGAATTGTTGGATGTCAGTCTTCAGAGATAAAAGTGATCAGTATTAATGTAGTTTGGCATACCAGTATAAGAAGTTTATTTAAAATGCGAACTTCTTGGCCATTTATGATTTTATAGTTCTTCATCCTGCAGTTGGCCAGTTAAGTTTTTTCACTTGAGTTTATCCTTTTCCAATTGGTGGTGCAAAAGCAAATTACCTGTCTTACGCCCTTTTCAGTGGTCCTTGTCAATATCTTATTGTGTTTCAGGGGAATTCTTAAAGCACCCTGCTCTGTATTCCATTTTCAGCTTTATTTTGGAAATTTAAGAATTCTTCTCATCTTTGTACAATTTCTAGCCCAGCAGAGCTGTGATTGAGTATGTTTTTTTTCAGTGCTGGGATATAAAGAGAAATGATCCATAACAAAATTACTACCCTATCTGGTGCTCAGATATTTGTTGAATGAATTCAGTTTCCACATATGTTTTGGTCAGTTTTTGAAGTTACCTGATTTCAAGTTAAAATGATAAGTCAGACCACATCGGAGTTACCTGTATACCACAGTTACCTACTTCATACGTTATTTGTCTTACGCTAATTTGCCGTTTTTCTCTTTACAGGAGCTCCTCCATTCCTGAGACCACCTGGAATGCCAGGGCTCCGAGGGCCTTTACCCCGACTTTTACCTCCAGGCCCACCCCCAGGCCGGCCCCCTGGTCCTCCCCCAGGTCCACCTCCAGGTCTGCCTCCTGGCCCTCCTCCTCGGGGACCCCCACCAAGGCTACCTCCCCCTGCGCCTCCAGGTAAAGCTCTTGATTTTGATTTATACTACAAAAATTTGACTACCACATACTTCATCCTGCTCTAAGACATATTGTCACATTTCGATATCCTGAAGTCAAGGGGTATTCTAAAATGTTTTTAAATCGCTTTTGACGTAGGTTGAAGTTGAGTTTTTCCAAAGGGTATTTGCATTGGATTCTGTCTGTCGTATGAGGGATTTTTCCCAGCCAAAGACTACCTTGGATTAAATTCTCCATTTGAGTAGGGTGTTTTGCACAGACAGGGACAGGCAACGCTTCTAATTGTGAAGTCATTCCATTTATTTACATGAGTATGAATTTAAAGTTTAAAATTATAAGGCAGATTCCCCCTCCTCTCTTAACCAATATCAGTGTGAAATATGCAGATTTCCTTGCACTCTTAGTTTGTGTGGTATGTGTATTTCTAGTTTATTACATTGACTCCCGGTTTAATGTGAAAGCCTCCTTTTAAGCTCCCTGGATTCTCAGTGGTATCCGGAATAATTATGAGTCTGTATAAGTAATAGCATCTTAGGTTCTGTGAAATTTGGTACTTTATATTCAATCTTAAAAGTGGTGTTTGAAGAAAAATAATCTGGAGGTTCTGGGTAAATGACAATGGTATGTCTGAACCATCAAAAGGACACGAATTCTTTTCCAGTGGTGGTGACATACTGTGATTAGTTACATTCTCTCATTCCAAGGTTAGAATTACATTTCCTGCCCATTGGGCTACTTTTTTCAGGGGAGGAATGGTGTGGAAATCAGTAAATAATGCATGAGAATGAAACCCCCAACCTTGGCCTTGATAGTATCTGCATTACACAGCTAGTATAATGTCTTGGGCTGTCAGATTTGAAATTTGACAAAGGTGACATCCTACTTGAAACCAGTTGGTGTTGTCAACTTTATAGATTAAAATAGTACATTACTCTGAGAGGAAGAAAACATAAGTACAGGGACACAGACTGAAAGTGAATACAATTTCCTGGGGCGCCTGTGTGGCTCAGTCGGTTAAGCAGCCGACTTTGGCTCAGGTCATGATCTCGCGGTCCATGAGTTCGAGCCCCGCGTCGGGCTCTGTGCTGACCGCTCAGAGCCTGGAGCCTGTGTCAGATTCTGTGTCTCCCTCTCTCTCTGACCCTCCCCCGTTCATGCTCTGTCTCTCTCTGTCTCGAAAATAAATAAACGTTAAAAAAAAAAAAAAAATTTAAAAAAAAAAACGAAAGTGAATACAATTTCATGATAAAATATTCCTTCCTATCAAAAAGTATTCCTGAGTTTCAAATAGCAAGCAGCATGATTTTAGCTTATTTTTTCTAAATTGCCCATTTTTAAAAAATTGTCAACCTATGTTTTTAACATCTTTAATGGTTAAAATGGCTTCACGTAGTATTCATTGGCCCGTTTTCGCCTTCATTTAGGTATCCCTCCACCCCGTCCCGGCATGATGCGCCCACCTTTGGTGCCTCCACTTGGACCTGCCCCACCTGGGCTTTTCCCACCAGCTCCCTTGCCGAACCCGGGGGTTCTAAGTGCTCCACCCAACTTGATTCAGCGACCCAAGGCGGATGATACAAGCGCAGCCACCATTGAGAAGAAAGCCACCGCAACCATCAGTGCCAAGCCACAGATCACCAATCCCAAGGCAGAGATTACTCGATTCGTGCCCACTGCGTTGAGGGTACGTCGGGAGAATAAAGGGGCCGCTGCTGCTCCCCAAAGAAAGTCAGAGGATGATTCTGCTGTGCCTCTTGCCAAAGCAGCCCCCAAATCTGGTCCATCTGTCCCGGTCTCAGTGCAGACTAAGGATGATGTTTATGAAGCTTTCATGAAAGAAATGGAAGGGCTACTGTGACAGCTTTTAATGCCAGAACAGGTTTCTGTTCACATGAGTGGTTTGTGGGGAAAGAGGCTCTTACTAAACTTAGTGAAAGAGCTGCTTTCACTGTCAGGGTATTTTTAAATTTCAGTTCAAGGAATATCCTAAAATTTAGCCTTGTTCAGAATTTGTTGCGTATAAGACAGAGTTATTTCATTCAGAATAGATTGGTTATTGAAGCCGTGCTGCTAACATCCATTCCCTTCATACCACCATTTTCATCCCGTTTGTTCCCCTTCTCCAGTTCTTTGGAGACGTGATCGGGGGGATCTTTGTTACTTATTTGTTATGATTCTCTTCTTGTGTGCTGTGGGCACTGGAGTAGAGATTTCTGAAAAACAGTTTATTTTACCCCATCTTGCCTTTTGTGTTTGAGTTATTTTAATATTTTCTTGTAAATATTTTGTAATATTTTAGTGAAATGGATCGCAATGTCATTTCCTAATACAAAGCAAGATATGTGGGAAGAAATTGTACAATTCTTTGATGAAAATTATTTCCCACTGACCTAAACTTTGAGTGTTTCATGGAATAAATAAATAAATGTTCTACACCGAGACATCCTCTGTGTTACTGGTAGTATATAAATATGATATCTGTGTTATGGGCACAAAAGAAACCAGTATTTAAAACTTGGGTTTTAAGGAACTACCGTAGCTGGTACACAATGAAACTCTGATTGAAGATATGGTTAAAACTACGTTTTAAATTTTAAGGGATCAAGAAAAGAGGATTACTTTCTTTCAGAATTATCTTACTGGCTTTGGAGAAATTGAGAGGTTATTAATTGTGTGGAAGATGAGTCTTCTCAAAGATTATTTGCTTTCCCAGAGCTGTGTGAGCTGACACTAATTGATGATAAAAAGCTTTGAAACCATTTCTAAATCATTAGATAGCCAGATATGGTTACTTCTTTTACTTTATTGCATTGTCAGTTGTATAAGCTTTTGTTAGTAAAAGCACATAAGGGTTGCCGGGTGGATCAGTCAGTTAAGCATATGGCCGACTCAGGTCATGATCTCACAGTTGGTGAGTTTGAGTCCCACATCAGGCTCTGCGCCTCCAGCTTGGAGCCCGGAGCCCGCTTCAGATTGTGTCCCTCTCTCTCTGCCCCTCCCCTGCTTGCACTGTCTCCCTCTCAAAAATAATACTAAAAAAGGCACATCAAATGAGGGACGCCCAGGTATCTGACTTTGGCTCAGGTCATGCGTGATCTTGGGGTTCATGAGTTCGAGCCCCACATCGGGCTCTCTACTGTCCATGCAGAGCCCGCTTCAGATCCTCCGTCTCCCTCTCCCTTGCTCATGTGTGTGCATACTCTCTCAACACTTACTAAGCATTAAAAAAAATAAAAGCACATAAAATAAGAATGCTTGATTTTATTAATTTGCATCAATACCATTTTCTAACTAATTCATCTAGCCAGTAATCCTGGGAAATGATGTTCGTAGATACTGTCCCCATTTTACAAATGAGAATATTGAAGCCAAAAGGTTTGTGTGACTTACCCAGTGGCCCAAAGTGTGAATATTCTATGAACAAAGACATATGTACAAGCCCAAGGAGACCATGTATACACTGAGTTTAGGCTAAGTGTACCTATTCTTTCCACTAGATCTTAACCTGTCATGTGAGTCATCAAAAATTGGTGATATCCTAAAAAGATAGTACAATAACACAATGAGGCTGTTCTTCTCTTGAGGGTGATTTCTTTGATGGATTTTTACATTTCTGTTCTGAGATCTGTGTATGTGACTTTTTCTTGGAAGTTACTCCGGGTTAAAGCAAATCCTGTCAAAGCAGTCTATGGATCATTTGGAGGTTTTTGTTTTTGGTATAATCAGTGCAGGCCAGTAAGTGAATTGAATCTTTTATCATTTAGATACAAGATTCAAACACAGTTATATCATCATCAAGTCAATATTATAATCTAAGTGTAAACAATTGTTCTCTGGTATTTGGTCTGCAAATTTTTAATGTTCTTGCTTAAAATTTGTATTTTTGTCCAAGAGATTTGTGTTTTCACATTTATTAAGGGAGCTGTTGACAGTTTATCTTAAAGTCATTTCCTAATATCACTAGTTTAATTGTATGAAAAGTCAGTTGCACAATCTGACACATTTTATATGTTAGCCATATCTGCAGGAAAAGGGAATCAGCAGTTCAAAACTTGGGTCGATTCTGAGTCGGCACTTAACCATCAGGATCATAATTTATGTCATGTTTTCAAAAAACTGGTTCGATCACTGCTAAGCTTGATACAAATCTCTAAGCAGATAATACGGATAAATATTACTGTTTCCTTCTCAAAGTGTCACTTTGTTATACATTAATTGCCCCTTAAAGTCATTTTGAAATTCCTTTTACTCTTTTTCCTGGGCTTAAGATGTGAAGGATCACCACAACAATATTCTGCCATGGCGTAGAATCAGCGTAAAGTCCTAGATGACACCCAAAGTTCCATTTAGTTTCAATTCTCATTTTGTATATTCCAGTTTGTGCTGTTTATAAAAGACCACTTTATATAGAGTTGGGAGACTTTTTTGTAATATTTCTTAAACTTTCTTTTACTTCATCAAGTAATTCTTCAGGCCACAGAAGATGCCACAATCACCACCTCATATACAACTGCACACTCAGGTTGTGTCCTCAATTCTGACTGCAGCACATCTATATGAAAAGGGTCGTCAGTCAGAATCCGTTTGGAGGACAGGCCTTTACGGCAGCACTTCTAGAGTTCAAAGCTGTCACTGAGCAGAGGTATGGATAATTTCTACACACCGAGTCCTGGGTTCAGGAAGGTATAAATGAGCTGTGGGGAAATCTTTCTGTTCTTTCCATCCCTGGGATGAAGGACTTTTAGCAAAGGTCAGAGCTGGGACCTCTATGAGACCAAAATAAGTCTCCCTACCACAGTTCTCTTATTTCTTTTCTTTCTTTCTTTCTTTTTTTTTTTTTTTTTTTTTTTTTTGTTAATGTTTATTTATTTCTGAGAGAGACAAGAGTGTGAGCAGGGGAGGGGCAGAGAGAGGGAGACACAGAATCCAAAGCAGGCTCCAGGCTCCGAGCTGTCAACACAGAGCCCGACGCGGGGCTCGAACTCACAGACCACGAGATCATGACCCAAGCCAAAGTCGGCCGTTTAAGCGACTGAGCCACCCAGGTGCCCCTCTTATTTCTAAGAATGCCTTATAGTTTGGCTGTGAAGAGAAGTAGGTAGAACAGAGGACAGGTGGCTGAAGACTGGCTGAACAGAAGGGTTTTGCTTGATCAGCATGCTCAATTTTGCTGAGGGTCAATGGACAGTAGAGAAGGAGAGGTTGGAGAATGAAAGGGTAGTTGATGGAATGAGGTATCTCCTGGCTTAAGGAGACATGAGAAATAAACTATTCATTCTGTAGATAGTCACTGAGCACCTGCTGTGAGCTAGGTGCTAGGAAAACAGTGTAAAGCAAAATCAGATGTGGTTCCTACCTTCAAGGTCCTTAGGGAAATTTCAAGAAATAAACATGTGTCTATATCACTTCTGTCCCATACCTTGAATACAGTATTTACCAACACTAATTTTTAAAAGAATTTTATTTAACCTGTGCTAATAAACAATTTGGAAAAAAATAATCTGACGGCTATTACATGCCACGTAGCAGTGAAAGACGTTTTCATCATATCTTTATAATCTTTTTAAAAATCTTCTTAAAAATCTTTTAAATGAGTTTTTTAAAAGTGGAAATGTTTTCTCTGAAAGGTTAAAAATACTAAATATCAACTGATTACCTTAATAGTGCTGCGACCCTAATAGGAAAAACATTTTGTTTAAAAAAAAAAAAATAAGTTTGCAAAGAAAAGACCATGGATTCCCACATACATGTTTTTCCTTGATCTGTTACCATATTCAAACAGGTTATTTCCCCTCATTAGGCTTCTGAAGCCTAAAAGTTGTCTTGTATTGCAATTTACCATAATGAATCCCTATTTAGTAAGAATTGTATCACATTTACAAGAGATAAATAACTGATAACTAGGAGAATTAACACTTGAATAATGCTGTGAGATGCAAAAAAAAAAAAAAAATGTTTTGGGGCACCTGGGTGGTTCCACCCAACTTGGGCTCAGGTCATGATCTCACAGTTAGTGGCTTCCAGCCCTGCATCGGGCTCTGTGCTCAGAACCTGGAGCCTGCTTTGGATTCTGTGTCTCCCTCTCTGCCCCTCCACCGATCCTCTCTGTCTGTCTCTCTCTCTCTCAAAAATAAACGTTAAAAAAAAAAATTTGTGGGGTGCCTGGGTGGCTCAGTCGGTTAAGCGTCCGACTTCAGCTCAGGTCACGATCTCGCGGTCTGTGAGTTCGAGCCCCGCGTCAGGCTCTGGGCTGATGGCTCAGAGCCTGGAGCCTGCTTCCAATTCTGTGTCTCCCTCTCTCTCTGCCCCTCCCCCGTTCATGCTCTGTCTCTATCTGTCTCAAAAATAAATAAACGTTAAAAAAAAAAAAATTTTTTTTTAAATTTTGTTTTGGGGATTTGTATACCAATGTTTTGGGAGGAAAGGTAGAATGCGATAGTGTTTATATCCATAGAATCTCAAGAAAAATTAGAGTCCAGGGAAAAACAGAATTAACTCCATTATTATCACTTCACCCAGCAACCTTGGCTCCAATAAAATGGGGAATGAGAGTAAAGAAAGAAGGTAACAACCAAAGTTCAGGCAGGGAGAAGGGAAAAACATATATTAAAATAGCCCTGAAATCCTGTCTGATTTTATAAAATACACTACCCACAAATGAAAAGGTCATTCTATCTTTATGAAAGCTGGACTTTTTTCTGGGAGTTGATAAAGGTTGCCATAGTTAGGGACTTAACTGCAAAACAAAAAGTAAAACGTGCAGACAAAAAACTCCATACCTTCAAATAATACTTGTTGGCTTTTTTGAGTGATAAGGGAATCAAAATGCAGACAGTACAAACCCAACATCTACGGCCGTTCTTATTGCTGAGTAACACAGATCATAGGAGGAGCTATTTTAAAATCCATAATTTGTACTGAGAGTTTATTCATAAAATACATGTTCATGAAAAGCCTTATGGTTAACATAAAAAAAAGCAAAGAATAACATACCACATTTATTAGAGCAACCCAGTTATTTAAATAGATGCTTTGCATTTATTTGGTTTTTTTATTTTGTATTTTTATTTGTTCGTTTCCACTATTAGACTAGAACAGGGATCAGCAAACTTTCTGTAAAGGGCCAGATGGTAGATATTTTGGGCGTTGTGAGCCATACAGCCTCTGTCACAACTACTCAATGCTATCTTCGTAGTGTGAACCCCACACTGCAGGCAGGTGGCCTGCCTGTCACTCTCGCTGACCTCAAGGAAAGGACCCCAGGAGATCAACTCTGGGGAAGCAAGCACGTGAGGGAGTCTGGGCACCACTGAAGGCCAGAGGCCTGGAGTGTGGTCTCCCTGGTGGGGGGTTACGGGAAGCTGGTCCCCAGAGCGAGGCAAGGCTGCCAGGTCACAGAGAGACGGTGCATTCTGGGCACATGGTAGGGACAGATTGCCACCGGGTGTCCTCACACCCTCACTGCTTACCCACCACAACGACCAGCAGCCTGAGCCCGCAAGATTCACCCTTTCCTCCTGCAAAGTCATTCCAGTGCCCTCTACTGAGAGAGACAGCATGCTTACCAAAATGGAAAAATCACTAAAGGAATTCTGTCTCTTTTCTCAGAAGTAGTACTGAAGTTTGAACGTGGAGCTCAGAAGCAATCAGTTCAGAACTGGCACATGTGAGTGCGAAGAAAATCCAGTCTTCTTTATGTCCACTGTCACAAGCCTAGTTGCACAATTATCAGCACCAATTCCTTTGACAAAAACAGGGAGCATTTATTCCTCCATCTCCTTCTGGCAGGTCATTAGGCACCGTTAGCCTGTGTGTACTTGCTAATGATAAAAGGCTTGTTTGGTCATTTTTGTTCTTAACAAACTCTTAAGGGAACCCTGGTTGACTGGCAGTCTCCATGTCGGAGGTTTGTTAAATAGAACAAAGCTAAGAACTAGGAGGTGAGCAAAACATGCCCTGGGAAACTCTGGCAGAGACGGTGGCACTCGCTAAAATATTCCAAGGGCTCTTCGACAAATTCCAGCCTTATTGGCATTTAGATTAAACATGGCGCTAGTTCAGGGCGCCTGGGGGGCTCAGTCCGTTAAGGGTCTGACCAGCTCAGGTCATGATCTCACAGTTTGTGGGTTCGAGCCCCGCGTGGGGCTCTGTGCTGACAGCTCGGAGCCTGGAGCCTGTTTCAGATTCCGTGTCTCCCCCTCTCTCTTCCCCTCCCATGCTCATGCTCTGTCTCTGTCTCTCAATAATAAATAAACGTTAAAAAAAGTATTAAAAAAATGAAAATAAATAAACATGGAGCTGGTTCTACTCAAGGAGCTGAAGCAAAGAAGAGTGGGTGTGAGTTCCCCCATGCTTCTACGTCGGCTACTGGAAGAGACAGGAAGTAGTGGTATATATATGGAAAAAAATGGCAGAACAGGCCGGCATCTGTAAGTTTTATGGACTTCATTTAAGGTCTACTCTTGTGGGAGCTTCAGGAACACAGGAATTTCATCTGTTTTATTTGCTCTTGTTAGCACACTCTGTATATCAAGGGTCATGTGAGGGGGTGACCTTTTGTCATGCGAGGCAAGGCCCAGTTGTATCCTTCCCCTATGGCAGTGAGTGCCTGCTCACTTTGCGTTCTGATTACTAAGAGGCCTGGCCCTCCAGAGCCCCTCTTTGCATGTTTCCGCTCTGTTGTCTGGCCCCGGGGAAACTGAACTGGGGAGACTGCATCAATGGGCTTTTTTTTGTCTTTTGGCTTTCACTGGGGCCGGCCAATGAGAAGCAGGATACTGGAGGAAGGGAAGAAAGTGAGGTCATGGGAACTATTCCCTTGGACCCTCCCTGCATGGCTGTCTTGGGTTATATTCTCTTGGTTCTTCCTGTCATGCAGGCTCCCTCCACTCAACCTTCTCCTACCAGGTCTGGTGATCACTCTTCCTTTCACTAAGGGTGGTAGTGGAGCCCAGCTGTCACTAACCCCCTTCCATGTGGTTTCCCTGTGCACTACTCACATCATTGTAAATAATCCCATTGGGGCGCCTGGGTGGCTCAGTTGGTTAAGTGTCCAACTTAGGTCGTGATCTCACAGTTGGTGAGCCCCGCATTGGGCTCTGTGCTGATAGCTCAGAGTCGGAAGGCTGCTTCTGATTCTGTGTCTCCCTCTCGCTCTGCCCCTCCCCCACTCTCTCTCTCTCTCTCTCTCTCTCTCTCTCTCTCTTTCTCTCAAAAATAAATAAAATATTAAAAAATATAATCCCGTTATTACACTTTTCTCAACTCACCGTATTTGGGCCATGCCATCTGTTTCTTGGCAGGATCCTGGCTGATTTAGTTCCCGATTTATGGAATAAATATAAGATTTATTGAGGAAATAAATAATATATGAGACAGGGAGAAGTCATTGAACACAGATAACAACTGAGTTCATAGCATAAAACTCTCAGAGTAGCGTTTGGCACATGGTAACTACAATGTGCTTGCCAGAATAGGCTCTGCATTTCAGGATGAGACCCTGGCTGTGATGCAGGGGATCGGCTGGCTGCAGGGTGAAACACCAGAGCTGGGAGACCCAGGGGGAGACCACTGCAGGCAAGCACCCAGACTAACACAGAAGCGTGGAGGAGAGGAGTTGAAGATCTAGTTCAGGGACAGAGAGCACAAGACTGGATAGTCCAGGTCATCGAAGGGATGAGACAGAAAGGGAAGGAAGAGCATAGTCTCCAGCCGAGAGCTTTGGTTGTATGGCGGTGACGTTATTCGTTATTCGGGGGACTTATAAAGGGTGTGGCGCAGGTTCGTTAGGCGTAATGGTGCTGAAGAGGAGGAAACGGACGGTAAGAGCAGCTGACACTTGCGGAACATTTGCTGTGTGCCAGGCCTTCTCAGCATGCCCTCTGCCTCATGTGCATCAATGTATTCAGTGCTTACTACAACCCAGTGAGGTAGCTACTGTCATTTCCTTCATTTTACAGATGGGTCAATTGAGGCACAGAATGGTTAGATAGCCCGCCCAGGGTACCCAATGAAGGGAGTCGAAATTCAGACCCAGGGAGGGGGTATAGAACGAAGGAACTGGTCTAGTTCGGAACAGGCTCAGGTTGAGATCTCTGGGAGAAAACCCCATGGGAACCTGAAATGGGCGGAGGAAGTATGAAGCTCAGGAGGCAGGCAGGGGATATAGATCATAAACACTGACGGAGACACATGGTAATACAAAAGGGAAAGAGAAAAGCCACAGAGAAAATATAAGGTAGGGCGCCTGGGTGGCTCAGTCAGTTAAGCATCTGACTTTGGCTCAGGTCATGATCTCACAGGTTCGTGAGTTTGAGCCTCGCATCCAGCTCTGCACTGACAGTATCTTCTCCATCTTCCTTTCTCTCTCTGCCCCTGCCTGGCTCTCTCTCTCTCGTTCTCTCTCAATCTCTCTCAAAAGTAAAATAAAAACTCTTTTAAAAAAAAGAAAAAGAAAATATAAGGTAAGTATTATAACAATAGCAGTAATTTACTGAGCCCTTACCATACACTAATCACTAAATGCTTTATGATAAGGGATAGACACTATTACCTTATTTTTATGCATGCAAAAACAGAGGCTTAGCCAGCTTATAAACAAATGTCTATATTTTTATTGGGTTGAATTTTTTTTTTTTCTGACATGAGTTCAAATAAGAATAACAGTGGTGGGGCACCTGGGTGACCCAGTCGGTTAAGTGACCAACTTTGGCTCAGGTCATGATCTCGTGGTTTGTGCTTTCGAGCCCTGCATGGGCCTCTGTGCCGAATGAAGCTTGGAGCCTGGAGCCTGCTTCCGATTCTGTGTCTCCCTCTCTCTCTGCCCCTCCCCCACTCACACTCTGTCTCTCTCTCTCTCTCCCTGTCTCAAAAATAAATAAACATTAAAAAATTTTCGGGGCGCCTGGGTGGCGCAGTCAGTTAAGCGTCCGACTTCAGCCAGGTCACGATCTCGCGGTCCGTGAGTTCGAGCCCCGCGTCAGGCTCTGGGCTGATGGCTCAGAGCCTGGAGCCTGTTTCCGATTCTGTGTCTCCCTCTCTCTCTGACCCTCCCCCGTTCATGCTCTGTCTCTCTCTGTCCCAAAAATAAATAAACGTTGAAAAAAAAATTTTTTTTTCAAAAAAGAGTAACAGTGATTTCTATTTGGGCTGGGCCATGGGGAGCAGGATATTGGAAGATGGGAGGAAAGTGAGGTCATGGCATTTACTTAGTATTTATATTTAAACATACAAAAACTATATATAGAGAAGTATATATAAATATAATATAAATTTAAAATATCATTTATTATGAGGGATACATGGATTATATCATGTTAAAGAAACCAGAATATTCTTACCCTACCCAAAGACACACAAAAAATGATTCAAGATAAAAAGTTCCTTGATGAACATGAAAACAAGAGGATGTTGTTAGAGGATCAGGATGTTTGAAGTATACAAATGTGGGGCTGAAACACCCAAAGACCGTAGCTCCCTCTTTTGCATGGTGCTTGGACACTGCCAGCAATTGTCTTGAGATGCCCTTGTCCACTTCTACGGTTCAGCAAGCCCTCTTCCGGGTGTCACATTTTTTCTTTAGCCACTGACAAAGGGGAAGGCAGCCCAGGACAGCATTGTCACCAGCCTGGACTGTCAGCCAGGCCTTGATGCTGCTGAGGGTTGGCCTCGCAGCCACACCATAGCTTTCTGTGGAACATAAACCGTGTCATAGAACGCCAACAGCAGACCAGGCCATTCTGTGACCATGAAAAGTCAAAACCAAAAGAAGGCTCCTCTGTAATCGTGTCTGAGCACAAAAGTCCACAGGGCGAGAGTGGACAGAAGCCTGACAAGTCTGTTTCTGAGCTATCCCCCGAGGGCTGAGGCGTTCGGGACTCTTCAGACCAGCGACCCTAGGACAAACTTTGCTTTCAATCATCATTTCTAAATCAGATAAAGAGCTCTGTCTTTGTGTCCCTGAAGACTGGTCCATTTAGTTTTGTCTGGATCTATGATCAGTGATGACTGATCACAAGTTGTGGGGATCAGAAATTACCCCCTTTTTTTTCAAACGTTTATTTATTTTTGAGAGGGAGAGAGGGTGCATGCGAGTGGGAGAGGGGCAGAGGTGTGTGTGTGGGGGGGGGGTGGGAACACGAGGATCCAAAGCTGACTCTGCATTGAGAGCAGAGAGCCCAAGTTGGGGTTCGAACTTGTGAGCCGTGAGATCCTGACCTGAGCTGAAATCGAATGGTTAACCGACTGAGCCACCCAGGCACCCCAGAAATTACCCTTTTTATAAACCGTGTTGTTTTTCCTAGTTGTCACAATCTAAAACTGCACCTCTTTCGAGCCAACCACTTGCTTCCTTCATGTTTTCTCATTTTAATAGGAATTTGTACATCTCTCTCTGTAATAAGCACAATTTCACCAGGGATATTTTAGAGTTGCAGTTGCCACTTGGGCTTTTGAAATGAACAAGATAGTTCATTTGAGAAGTACTTTAAAACAGAAAGCAAATAAACCCACATGAGGAGATTGGTTGGTCTGATTTGTCTTAAAAAAAAAGGGGGGGGGGGCGCCTGGGTCGCTCAGTAGGTTAAGCGGCCGACTTCAGCTCAGGTCATGATCTCACGGTCCGTGAGTTCGAGCCCCGCGTCGGGCTCTGTGCTGACAGCTCAGAGCCTGGAGCCCATTTCAGATTCTGTGTCTCCCTCTCTCTCTGACCCTCCCCTGCTCATGCTCTGTCTCTCTCTGTCTCAAAAATAAATAAACATTAAAAAAAAAAAAAAAAGGTAACTTAATACAGGACTTATCCCTCCTTCCTTCCCAACTGGAGTTAAGCAGTACTGGCTTTTTAATTGTATGACTTGATAAAATTATCGAGGACCTGAGTTCCTTTCTAAATGCGCTGTCATTCTCTTTTCTGTGTGTATGTGTTAAAATCCGTTGTTCAACACCTAAACTTTATTTCCTCTCCTTATACAGAAAACAAAGTCAAGCTTTACAGTGGTAATTTCATATCTGCCTGAAGCCAGTTGCCTTCCTTTCTTTTTCTTTCCTCTTTTTTTTTCTTTTTTTCTGTTCTTCTTTCCATTTCCCTCCCTTGGGAAACTAAACATCAGCTGATTAAAAGAAAATTACTTTGTCCAGGTCCAATTTCTCATTTCAAACATTTGAAAAAGTCTATATTATACTAACTCAAAAAGATATATGCACCCTTATGTTCATTGCAGTATTCTTACAACAGCTGAGATATGGAAAAAACTCAAGTGTCCCTAGATAGATGAAGGGAGAAAGAAAATGTGGTATACACACACACACACACACACACACACACACACACACACAGGAATGTTATTCAGCTATTAAAAAGAATAAAAACTTGTCATTTGCAACAACATGAATGGACCTAGGGGGTATTATCTAAGTGAAAAATGTCAGACAGAGAAAGTCAAATACCATATGATCTCACATATATATACAATAAAAATGAAACCGCCAAGCTCATAGATACAGACCACAGATTGGTGGTTGCCTTAGGTGACAGGTGCGTTGAGGACCAAATGGGTAAAGAGAGTCAAAAGGTAAAAACTTCTAGTTATAATTAAGTCATGTAGATGTAATATATAGCATAGTAACTATAGTTACGAATACTGTATTGCATATTTGAAAGTTGCTAAGAGAGTAAATCTCAAAAGTTCTGGTCACAAGAAAAGAATTGTAACCATGTGTGGTGACAGTTGTTAATTAGACACAAATATTGAACAATTATGTTACACCTGAAAATGTTATATGGCAATTATACCTCAATAAGAATAACTATAGCTTTCTACAAATGATATTTATAAGCAATATATATTTCTTTAAGAAAGTAAATAAATTAAATAACTAGTTTGATGAATTAATAAGTTACCACTGTTTCTGTAACTTCTTTAAGATTAAAACTTAAAACTTCAATTAAAATTAAAACATGTAAAAATATTCAACTAAATATTCAATATTCAATATTCAAAAAATATTCAATATTCAAAAAAATATTCAACTAAATGGAATGATAATAAAGGACATATTGTTAAAGGGTTCTTTGCCAACATTCTTCCCAGATTTTTAAACAAATGCTGTCTGTCCAACTTCAGCTCAGGTCAGGATCTCACAGCTCATGGGTTTGAGCCCAGCGTGGGGCTCTGTGCTGACAGCTCAGAGCCTGGAGCCTGCTTCCGATTCTGTGTCTCTGTCTCTCTCTGCCCCTCCCTCACTCATGATCTCTCTCTCTCTCTCTCAGAAATAAACATTAAAAAAATTTTTTAAACAAATGCTCTCGTTGTCATCAGATACACCCTCAAATTTCTGTCTGTGCAAAGTGAAAATTCATACGGTAAAAATGCATATCCATTCCAACACCATTAGTAAGCTGAGTCAGCCTGTCCGCATTGCCTGTGTGGGAGAACATAATAACTTTTAAAGAGCATTTTCTAATTATATGGCAAAGTATAAGCAAATTAGGGGTGTCCAGGAGTTCAGGGAGCCAAACTATGAGAAATAGCCATCCTTGGACAGACTCTTTCCATGGGCCGTGTCCTTCCTTCTCCTCAGCTCCTCTTCTGCCAGGAGATTAGATCTCATAGATCCCCACATCCCGTTCAGCTGTGGCTGTTTTCTGTACAGCCACTTAGGCATCTCTACATATATTCTGTGTATGTATATTCCCTCTCGATGACTTTAGCCACTGACCATTTTTAGTTATGACTCCCAAATTCTCATCTCCAGGCCAGACCTTCTTCCCTAGGTCCTCTCACATCCAACTGCAGCCATTGTATTCTGACTCCCCTGCCTTGGTGCGTGCTGCCTCTCTGCCTGGAACACGCTAGCATGGCAGGCTAACTCACACACCTAGGCCTATCTCAGGTGCCACTCTTCCTGCCAGGCTGAGTGATACAGGTGCCTCTGTTCCCTGTTACCGAAACACCTGCTTTTACCGAAACAGATGTTTTGCCGAAACATCTCCCTTTCTTTACGTGTAGCCTGTTATACTGTAATCTTTTTTTTTATTATATTATAATCATTTTTCTGAACAGCTGGTTATCAATTATAAGTTTCACACATAATATATACGCAATAAGTTGTTGAACAAACAGGTTCCGTTTTTAATCTGCGTGGGTGTAGTTAAGCCATTAATTCCAAAGTAGGCTGTCTTTAGGGGCGGGGAGAATGCATATTAAGATTTGAATCTGACTGGTTAACAAGCTTTAACCATTTATTACTCCCTTTCCTGTTATAGGTTGATTTGTGGATGTCCTGTAATTAGTAAAACAGCCACTAAGCTTGTTTTCATGAGTTGCTATCAGAAAAGTCACAGGATTGCTAGAGTGATGTTTTTCTATTTCAATAGGTGCCACAATTATTGCAATTCACTCTAAATCGAGTTGCGCATAGAAATAATCATTACTTGTTTCTACATGGGAAACTTTTGTGCTCTCATTCACATTAACTCAATGACTCCTCTGCAAAATCCACTAATATAAACTCTACTATTATGCCCCCTTAATAAATAAAACTGAAGTTTAAAGAAATTGAGCAACATTTCCAAAATCACCTAACTAGTATGGGACGGAGTGGACTTGAACTTAAGTCTTGTTCCACATAGCTGAAGTCCTTGAACACCATGGTCTATGACCTTTCAAGGGCATTTGTGAAGAGTGCATACAGTAGGTCAGTCATCACCAATTACGGAGACAGACTAAACCTTTTGATTCCAGGCAGAAAAAACTACACAGACCAGTTCTCAGAGAAACAAAGACAAGACTGGTCCCAGAGGAAAAACAAAGCATAAATCCTACCCAAGTCACAGCCTGCCACATGAATGACTTATCTTGGCAGGAAAGGGTATGTGTGTCTATAAATACAACTGTGGATTGTAAATGTATTAAAAAATCAGAATTCAGGTCCCACCTGTTCTGTCCTAAGTCATCTTCTATGCAGTCTAGTGCTTGAAGAAATGTTGGCCTTTGCAATTAACAGTCATACATTGGCAAGAATTATTTGTTCATCCAGGATCACAGGCTGAATTGATTTTGCAGTAAATGCATGCTTACTGCAAAGTAATGCAAAAAGTATGCATTTTTAACAGCCAATAAATTATTCAGGTTTAAAAAAACCCTTGAAAACAGAAATGGTGAGGGGCATCTGGGTGGCTCAGTTGGTTAAGCATAACCCTTGATTTCGGCTCAGGTAATGATCTCATGCTGGGCATGGGGCCTGCTTAAGATTCTCTCTCTCCCTCTTTCTCTGCCCCTTCCCTGCTGAGGTGCAGGTTTGTGTGCCCACTCTCTTATAAATGAATGAATGAATGAACGAACACACAAACAAATACATAAATTGCAGAAATGGTGAGAGACTGATTGAGTCTTGCAGCAAGGGAAGTATTTGAGGAGAAACAATCCCTGGGGCAGTGGAGGTGGTGCAGGAAAGGGGGCACTGGTTGTACTTTTAGGCTTGACTGGCTTGCTCTTCATGTAACAGGGTTAGACAGACTCCTGTGAATCTTCAGAGGAACAAGAAAAATTGCTTTTTTCTTATAAATGTCTTGGTGGCCCTTGTTCTTGTTTTGCCACCATTTTGGTAATAACCTTCCAGATGCCTCAAATCTTTTACAAAATTAAGACTTAAATGTCGGGGCGCCTGGGTGGCTCAGTCGGTTGAGCTTCCGACTTCGGCCCAGGCCATGATCACACAGTTCGTGGGTTTGAACCCCACGTCAGGCTCTGTGCTGACCACTTGCTCAGAGCCTGGAGCCTGCTTCGAATTCTGGGTCTCTCTCTCTTGCCCCTCTCCCACTCATTCTCTCTCTCTCTCTCTCTCTCAAAACTAAATAAACATTTAAAAAAAGACTTAAATGTCAAAACCAGCATTGGATATGTACACACTTTATATACATATGCCATATATATATATATACATATATATATACACACTTTATATACATATGCCATATATACATATATATATTATATATCTACACACTTTATATACATATGCCATATATATATATATTATATATATACATATATATATGGCATATGTATATATATATATGCCTATATATATATATATATATATATGTATATATATATATACACCCCAAAGTGGTAACACTGAGAACTATCCTAATGATTGTGTGCTAAAAAAACAAAACAAAACCAAACAAAAGCCTGTTCCAGTTATACCTTAACCTATAAGGGTAACCCCAAATCTTGTAGGAAATCATACTTCTTTTAATTTATTCAGCACCTAATATGTGCCTCATACGTATAGTAAATGAAATATCTCAGTCCTTAAAATTGGTATTATGACTGTTTTACACATGATGAAGCCTTCTGGATGGAAGGTAGGAGTGCAGTAAATAAATAGCTGTGGACATCTTGGCACCTGCCCATGGTACCCTTGGAGTCTATTCTCCTGGGGAATTAGAGGGCAATAATCTGCCTCCTAACAAAGATGTGTGTAGCCCTCAAAGTTGACCATGTCGGAGAAGTAATCCCGACCTTCATTTCCACAAGCAGCAGACAGACACAAGTATTAACGGAAGCTGAAGGGGATTCTTTTTCTGATATTAACATTTCTTTGTTCAATGTCCTGTCTTCAGTTACCAGGAAAAAGAAGTGAGCTCACAGAGAGTGGAAATCTAGTTGTCCTCATTCACAGCTGTACTCCCTCAATAAATACTGGGGAAGAAATAAAGTCAGTGTGGGAAAATGGGCCACACACTACCAAAATGAAGAAATATATATATATATGTTTTGTTTTCTTTTGTTTTTTTGAAAGGAAGACTGCAACTCTGACTCATAGGAAAGAGGACTCCAAAGATGTGAAATCTGAACTGGGATCCTACTTGTGGGCCTGGTGGGCCAGGATGAAGCTTGCAGAAAAGGGTAAGATGGAAGGGTCAGTTGAGGACAGAATAGGATGGCTAGGGTTTAAACTTTTAAATGTGGATTCCTGATCTGAGATGTGTTTCTTCTTGCACTTAAGTCATTTACCCTTACATTTTCACACATCCCATGTTTATTAAAGCATTACTGTACAATTAAGCAATGCAACCCCTAGAAGACTGTTGGGATGAGATCTTTACTCCATGCCAATGGGGGAACATAAAAGACTTCAAGCAAGTTACTTGTTGTTAGGAAGCAAAATCAAATTGATTACATTTCCAAAGGGGTATAATATGGTGGAGACAAGGCCATCGTGAGAAAATCATTTTAAAAGCTCCTAAGCATAAGCAACTCATGACTAAAGACACTGCACTGTTATGCAACATGAGTGTCAGGAGAACAAATTTACTCATGACTCATGCTTCTGTATTACACATCTTACTGGATGTTTCCTTCACCTTAAAGAAATGTGAACATAAGTGTGTGTATAAAAATACCTGCTATCCAAAGCATGTAAACACAACAGCTCGTAGGCTAAGAAAAATCTGTTGACATGGTGTCATCAGAACCACTCTTCCAAGACTGAGAGTTACTCCACCTTTTGAAAAGTATGGCCAGTAAGCCAACGTCCTGCCAGACACCAGCTAGCCCCTACTGCGTCTTCCGAATTGGGTCCTGAACAGCCGGGACAAGACAGAAGAGTGAAAGCCCTAGGAAAGAGGTGTAAAAATAATCCCCCTGCTGCAACCGCACCCTACTCTGCCTGTCTTTTGCATTAAGGCGAGTAGGGAGAGACCCTAACTCTGCCCAATTCCAAGCCAGTGGGTCCCTCCTGGTCTCCTTTATCCGCCCACAAAACGCCTCGAGGGTGCGGACCAAAGTAGCCCACAAAGCGGCTGAAGCCAACCCACCAGTACCTGCTCCAGAGGTCTCCCGGTTGCCCCCCGGGTCATCCGGAAGGTCCCCGAGACTACATAGCTCTCTCCACCACACAATTTTCACCGACTTTATTGGCCCTGGACTTGGCGGGCCCCTCGCCGCCCACCTCCCCACTAAATCCCGCCAGCCTTCCATGACATCGAGTATATTGAAAAATACTGCGGGCGGTTATGAAAAGAGTCTTTGCTGGGAAAGCCAGCTCCCCTGTGGTGGCGACAGGATCACTTGCTCTTCGCCTTTTGACTCTCCGTCTTCTTGGGCAGCAGCACGGCCTGGATGTTGGGCAGGACGCCGCCCTGAGCAATGGTGACTTTCCCCAACAGCTTGTTTAGCTCCTCGTCGTTGCGGATGGCGAGTTGCAGGTGGCGAGGGATTATTCTGGTCTTCTTGTTGTCACGAGCGGCATTGCCAGCCAACTCCAGGATCTCCGCTGTCAAGTACTCCAACACCGCCGCCAGGTACACGGGCGCCCCAGCGCCTACTCGCTCCGCGTAGTTACCTTTGCGCAGCAGTCTGTGTACTCGACCGACCGGGAACTGGAGGCCCGCGCGGGAGGATCGAGATTTGGCCTTTGCCCGCACTTTGCCGCCCTGCTTCCCACGACCAGACATGTTCACCTCTCGCCAAAAACTCCTGCCTGCGAAGCGAAACGCAGCAATCCAGCTCTGAGCAAGTGAATGTGAAGTACTACACCGGAACTGCCTTTAAGACTTTGTGCTGACACTAGGCGGTGTCTTCTCATTGGGCGCAGCAACATCCTCAGTTCTATTGGCCGATGACAGGCAGGCTCCGCTTCCAACCAGCGCTCCTGGTTGAGGGACCGCCTTCTCCAGCTCTATCCAATCAAAAGAGCAAACTCCTAGTCCTCATTTACATAACCCCCCATATGAATACGCAGGACCGGGCCGCTCTGCGTTTGGGGCCTTCGTTGAATTCAGTGCATTCTGAGAATTGAACGTGCAAGTTTGCTCCAAGGAACGTCTTAAGAATTAAGGAACCATGGTTAGAAACTGAAAAATCTGGAAGAGCTACTCTGTCTACAAGTACGAAGCACTCCAGCAAGAAATACTAAAAGCAATTGAGGACGCAAGGTGAGCCCTACTTTGCTATGCCCGGTAGGTGGATTTTCTCACCGTATACAGCATCCTAACCAGCTAATTATCTGACTCCAGACCCCGCGCTTGTGGGCAACACTGCCCCTCTGCCTGCCGTTTCTTTAAACATGCGCGCCTTGTATCCTGCAAACTCAGATGCTCCTGCTGTTACTCAACAGTGTGGGGAGCTGGCTCCAAAAGATGCCTCGGACTGAACTGACCATCTGAACTTTCTTAATCAGCCTAGATGACACTGGATCCCTGCGCAATTCTGCCATTCACAGGTTGCCAATCTTCGCTTCTAGGGACTGCGAAACTAGAGTGCTAGACTAGACGTGAATGCTTTCTTCAGAGACTGCAACAAGTTCGGTTAGCCAAAACCTAACATGTCTTGTCTTTGAGGTTATGAGCCTGAAAAGAGTCTCTGGATTCCAGGGAGAGGCCGCAGGAGCAGCACAGTTTCTGAAGCACAAAATCTTGGCCCTGGTTTGCTCCTTATTCATCACCGCGCTGCTGATCATGTTCTCAAGGAGACTGAGGGTCTCTTTGTAGAGGAGTCCGGAAATCAATATGGTCGCCTAAGACATTCTGGTGGCACTTGGTAGTTCCCTTTCCCAGTCCTCTGCTGCCCCTGTGGTGCTCCAGTCCTGAAAAGACTAAAAAGAATGGTAGCAACTGTACTTACCTAAATTGCAGAGCCATAGCATTTGGAACAAAATAAGTTGTTTTGTTTTTTTTTTTATAAGAAACTATTTTTTAACAATTCACTGACATAATTTAACAATTATACAAATATACTATTTGTTTTAAGCACATTAAAATAAGCAACATTTTATGTGGATTATAGTATCCGTTTAAAAGTAAAACAAATTTACCCTCCCACCATCCTAATTAAAGATTTGATTGCAATGAAATCACATTTTTGCCTATTTCTGTACGTGTCCTTATTGCCTAGAACAATGATTAACCTATATATACATAGTAGACACTCAATAAATGTCTTTGAAGTTGAGAAGCAGTATACTGTTATGATTAAGTCATTCATTCTGGAGCCAAACTGCCTTGGTCCAAATCCTGGCTGTACCACTTACCAGTTGATAAGCTCTGTAGGTATCCCAAAGTGTGTAAAGATTAAATATGTTAGTAAGCATCCAACAACTGCTAGATAAACTGAAGAATGGACAAACCTCCGGTGCATTTATTAACATGTTCTTGATATGAGTTTTGTAAATTTTGCCTGTATTAAGGGAAACTTTTAACAATTATTATTTTGGATATGTTTTCCTTTTATTCTTGTCAGCAAGAGGATTTCTAACTTGAAAATGTTCTAACTTTGATTTTTTAGTCTTAATAAAATATAAGTTAATCAACCAATTTACCATTATAAGAATCCCGATCTGTTCAAGATCTGATAGACTTTTCTTTCTTCCTGTCAAGGATTAAAGTCATGTAGTTCAATATGACTATTCAGGATTTTTTGCAGTCATACACACAGTATTCTGAGGACTCTTTTATCACTAACAATAAAAATGTGTTATGGAGATGGGTAAGGATGGGTAAATTATAAGCATTTATACCTATCGAAAAAATTACTATAAAGCTTTTTTTAGAAAGTTAAAGACTGGGGACAGGGAGTACAATTTACTACAATATTCCTTCCTCCAGATGTTAAGTGCCTGGGAAAGAGTTATGAATCATCCTCTAAATACTGCTGCCTTTTATCAATAAAACCTTTCGGGAGGACAGAGAGTCCTGTATCCTAGAGCGGTGAAACTACTGAGAGTTTCATTTTGTTCAGGGATTCTCTTAAGAAAAAGATTGAAAGCCTCCTGATGAGCTATTTGCAGTACAAATCACTCTTTAAAGCTACGATCATGGGCTCTATTATTTTAAGACCTCTGAATTTTAAAGTGGAAGATGTGAGAACCTAAAGTTTGAATGAAATAAGAAATTTACTTTATTTCAACTAAATAATCATAGAAATCGTTATTTGTTGAAAAGCAAAAGTGCGCGGGGTTGGGGAAGAGGGCAGAGGAGGCAGAATAATCTGTAAAGGGCGCACAAGCAGTGATAAGGGAAAGTCTGGGAGGGGGGAGGAGGGGATAAGATCTTTTTTGAAACAATTTTAATTCTTTCTTTGCGGGGGTCACAAATGAGAAAAAAGTATTAAAAAATCTCCTCTGCCTCCCACTAGTGACTTGAAAATGATCCACAGATGAAAAGGTGTAAAGCTAATTGCTTTGAAATCTAACAAGATATAATGCACTCCCGGCTACTATTTATTTTTCATATTAGTCTGGGAATGCTGTTATTAAAGTAAGCATTCCTAGAAATCGCGCGCGAGAATGGGTATAGGGGGGGACACAGGAGGGAGGAGGTGGAGAGGAAGCCAGCGCGCATAAATCTGGCCTATTTTTATTCAAGCGTTGAGAAAACGAAATACCAATGAGTCTTTCCTCAATTTTACAGTAAAAGTACCAAAAAGCTTTCCCAAGAAAGCAAACAACGAAAGTCAACTCCTTCTGCTCACAGCTCCCTCCCTCATTTTGGGAGGGTGGAAAAAAAAAAGGTCCCTTCGCGCCTAGAGCTCCGCCCACTTGCTTGAGGTTTTCAAACAGGTCCGCCGCCAGGCAATATAAGGCTTGGTCTCCAGTCTCGTAATCCCTAACTTCTTGCTCTTCGGCTTTCGGGTTTTTGCGTACTGAAAGGATGTCTGGTCGCGGGAAAGGCGGCAAAGGGTTGGGAAAAGGAGGCGCCAAGCGCCACCGGAAGGTCTTACGGGACAACATCCAGGGTATTACGAAGCCCGCCATCCGCCGGCTGGCCCGCCGAGGGGGTGTCAAGCGCATTTCGGGACTCATCTATGAGGAGACCCGGGGAGTGCTTAAAGTATTTCTGGAGAACGTGATCCGCGATGCAGTGACTTACACGGAGCACGCCAAGCGCAAGACAGTCACGGCAATGGACGTGGTGTACGCGTTGAAACGCCAGGGCCGCACGTTGTATGGCTTCGGTGGCTGAGCAGTCCCGGCGGCTTATCTCCACATTTCTAAAGGCCCTTTTAAGGGCCCCCAGGACGTCAAGAAAAGAGCGAACACTTTGCATTTACTGTGTGAATGTGGAATCTAGACGCAGATCGGTGCATTGGATGAAATGCACCAGCCCGGTGCCCTGAAAGTACCTGTCCCGGAGGGTAGCTGCGGGTTGCAGGCGGCGGGCTTTGGGCTTCCGGGGGGTGTGGGCGGTTAGTGCTTGCAGTAGGGGCCCAGCGCCGCTCGCATAGGATGTAGTCTGGGGAGTGCGGTACCGGGTGGAGACCTCGTTCTATGGTACACATACACCCTGGGCTCCTGAGGTGACTTCGGGTTCCATTTGAGGGAAGGAGGCATCTCCACTGCAGAAAAACCACGTTTTAGATGTGGCGGTTGGCTTGTAAGCGGCCCAGGCCTCTGTCCCTGAGCCTATATACAGGATTCTATGCAAATTAGGGCTAGTTGGTGCTGCCTCCGATTGGGTCTGGGGACCACGCGTCAGAGGGGACGGGTCCTCGTCAGTGCGGCACGGTTGCCTGGCCCCTGAGAACGCGGAAGTACAGATAGCGCGGAAAGTGCTAAGTGCGGTTCTAGTGTGGCACGCAGTAGTGCCGCCTTCTGTGAATATTTTTTTTGCTGACGTTTGAGTAGGAGGTGACCCAGTGCCGACGCTGAATAAAGGCGGCCAAGCGCGGGCGAAGTCGAAGGCGGGGCCAAGGCTCGCGGCCTCGGCCAGTGGCCAGCTGCAGTTAGCGGCATGGAGCGGGTGAGCATCCCGGCCCGAATGCCTGGCGGTGGTGCTCTGACCCCTGGCCTTGGAGATCCAGGAGTTAGCCGGCAGTGCGGCCAGGGGTGCGGGGCGGCATCGTGCTGCTGTTCAGGAGGAGATAAGCCCTAGCTGTAGAGTAAAAGCCCTTTTCTGAGCCGTCGGCGGGGCTGTGGGTGGGAGATGGACGGAGGCCCGCGTTCTGATAAATTCGGTGGAAATGGTGGGGGCGAGGTAGCTGTGTAATCGCGGGTCCTGCCCAGTGATTCCGCGGTGTGGCCTGGAAACCCGGAGCAAGGGGCGGCTTGTTTGAGGGCGCTTTCCCCAGGCGACTGTAGGATCAGGACCCTGGGGACCCGTCTTTGTGCTGGCCGGCAGGGGCCGCCAGTGGGGCGAGGCGGGAACGGAGCTCACTTGGAAACATTTCTAGTATTCTCCAAGTGGAATCTGGCATTATACCAATTATTGGGGGTCAGGCGCTTTGGAACACTTTGTGTCCCATTACTGCGTTTGATTCCCCAGCAAACTTATGAAGTATTTATTGCTATTTTACAGATGAGGAAACTGATAATGGGGGAGTAAGAATTGGAGGCAAGAATTGAACCCAACCCTGTTAGATCCTGCACCCTTCGGCCTTACCTTTACATGACACTGCTTCTGCCATGGAGGCCTCTTGGCCTTATTTGCTGATATTTCACTTCTAAGTATTTTCCCCTACTCCATAAAGATTGAAGTGTGTTCGTGATTATGGTATTAATTAAATTTCTAGGGTACTGAGACAGTCCCAGAAGCTCAACTTTCTGTAATGCAAATGAAAAAACTGAGTTACTTAAAAGAAACAGCAAAGTCTGGCACACTTTGGTGCCTCTGTATTTGTTGACCGTGAAAGGGTGAATGTAAGTAGGTGGTAGATAGATAATGTACCTATTAGATCTCCAATTTAACATGAATCAAATATTAGGGTGAAGATTAGGACCCCAGTGGGTCATGGATATAAGTATTTGTATGGCAGTTCAATATATCTATTCCTTAAGTATTTAGCTTACTAGGAATTGCTTTTTTTTTTTTTGCTTGTATTTTTGGTGATGGCCTTATTTCTTCCTAACTGCCTAGTAGAATTCACGTTCTCCCTTGGAACATAGCTATTTTTGCTCATGTCTTATGCTCTTTATAAAATATAACCAAATTATTGGAGCACAGGAAATCTTTATATTTGTCTGTATGAGTCCTATGGTAGTACTAGCGGTCCTAAAGTAATCATGTTTTCCAAACCCAAACTGGGTCACATGATTTGAGAATACAATAAAGTATCTGAAATTGGAACTGAGATTTTTCTGAAGTTGACTAATAAAATGCCTTACTGCAGGGGCCTCTGGGTGGCTCAGTTAAGCCGCCAACTTCCGCTCAGGTCATGATCTCACATTTCATGAGTTTGAGCCCCGCATTGGGCTCTGTGCTGACAGCTCAGAGCCTGGAGCCTGCTTCGGATTCTGTCTCTCTCTCTCTCTCTCTCTCTCTCTCTCTCTCTCTCTCTCTCTCTCCCTCCCTCTCCCTCTCACACACTCTCTCTCCCTCTCAAAAGTAAATAAAAAATTAAAATGCCTACTACAAATGTTTGTTAAAGAACTTAAAACTTCTCTGTAATGCCTCCCTTAAATGTGAATGGGATGCTGTTGAAATTAGCAAAGTGATCTCTTCTGATTTTTGAACATTTAATGCCTCCTTTGTTCCAAGTACTGTTAAGTTTTGAAGATTCAGAGATAAATAAGCACGTGTCTGCTATCAAGAAGCTTCTATTTTCTGAGTAGACATCGGGAGGGTGGTACACGTGTGGTTTACTCTAATAGAGGGGCATGAATGAGGTGCTGTTGGTGCACAGAACAAATTTTGTCAGGTGTAGGGCTGTCTTCAAAGGTCAGATGGTATTAGAAGGGGAATGCCACACCAAGCTTAGGGAACAAATGTCATGAACAAAGGTCACAGTAGTTCCCAGGCCTGGTGTATTGGGGACCTCCTACTGTTGGATATTTCATTGGTCCTGTGTACTAATCTCTGTGTATTTGTTTAACTGTATTGATAATATTAATTAGAATGTACACTTAAATAGCACTTTATACATTTCAGAAAGCTTTCATATAAGGAGGCAACCTGATAAGTACGAAAAACCCTGGACAGGAAATTGGGTCTTAGGTGGTAATTGTGATCTTGTTGCCAAATATCAGTGTGACATTTGATTATTTGGCTTCTCAAGGCTTTGTCTCCTCTTATGCAGGAGTAATACTCAGCCCAGACACACGAGTGTGGAGACAAGCTGACTGTTGTGCCTGGTTTCCCTTCTGATCAGCCAGTGACTATTACCCGTAACCATTTGTTAAATACTTTAAATATCACTCAATTTCTAAGCTCTCTTTTTTGTTCTGGAAACCTTTCATTTTTCATGCATCTAATGTTATCATAGCTATTATTGCTAGTATTCTACATTCAGAAACACTTATTTCCAAGTCTTTTATTTGTAAGCACAAATAAGTAAGCACAAATATGTGTATAAGTAAGAATTTAAAAGTGGGATATAAAACTACATAGAGCACAATATTGATACAGTAAAACACTACAATTAATCTTTCCCTTTACCAACATGTTAACGGTAGTTATTAATGAATACAGGTTTATGATTATTTTAATTTTCATCTTTAGATATTGCTGTATTTTCCGAGTTTTCTACAAGTATAAATACTTTAATAATGAAATCAATATTTTTAAGTATTTTACTTTGAAATGAATTTTCACAAGCATGATATGACCAGAAGATTAATGGGAAGGTTATATAGTGCATATGGAAAGGATACATATACACATGCACATGTGTATGTGTATATTACAAGTGGGAAGAATGTATCATTGACACTACTCTACTATATATGATATTATCTATAGGTTATATATACCTTCCCAAAATAGCTTTGTCTGTATCTCTTACATTTCACATGTAAGGGGTAAGGGTGTAAAGGGATTTCATTTCCTCAATTAGACCTGCCAACTGTTTCTTTGAAAGAAGAGTCCCTTTGAAAAAAAAAAAAATTAAAAAAAAAAAAAAAGAAAGAAGAGTCCCTGATTTATAGTGGGAGACCCAGAAGGGAGATAAGGATTCTATAGGTAATCATTAACATTTAAATTCTTCCAGGGAATTGTCTTGCTTAAATATTTGATGAAATACGATTTTTGCAGTGGTTTCTAAATTCAGTGGTCAGAGAAAGAAAGTAATTTGGTTACATTCCAGGTTGTGGCCCAAAGGTAATAACTGCTGCCATCCCTTCTCTCAGCTTTACCATCTGTGTCCATTCTCTTTTCTCTTGCTTAGGTGGCTGCAGGCAAAACAGTCTAGTGCCTGTGGATATGTCTGTCCAGAATAGGAGATTAATTCTCTTCATTCAGTCTCCCCTAAGGAAGGAGGAGAAAAGAGCTGTCAAATGCCTCTCTGGACTGATAACTCATAGCTGTGATTACCCTTATCTTCCCACGGAAGTAGCAGCTCATGGCGGTGGAACTGATTCTGCCTCCTTTTAGTAAGCCTGGAAAGGCAATGTCTGATTGCAATTCTGTCTTTAGAATTTGAGGTACATGATGCCTCTTTATCCACAGCTTGGACTCTAGGTATGAATTCTGGGACAACAAAAGAAGATTCACCCAACATCTGACATCCTCATAAATACTATAATCCACAGATAATTTCTGTTCATAATATGTGTATCTTTAAATATTTTCCATTGGCTCTTCTTATGTCTATATTGGCGGTATCTCTCCCATCCCAGTTTGTGTTTGGAATTGTTTGATGAACCCCGTATACATATTTATGTCTATGTGGAGGTTCTTGAAGGATCCTGGATAACTGCTCCATTTCCTACCCTCAAATGTAACTGGTTTATTGAATATTCTCAACTCAGGAGACAAATGTGAAAACTTCATCCATTCTCTATCAGATCTCTCCTTTAACCTCATGATATCTTGAAAAGATTCCATTATGTTTTGGTCACTGTCTCAGTTATTAAAAGTCAAATCTACTTAAAGTTTCAATCTCTTATTCAGTATAAAAAACTTTTCCTTCCTCCATGGCTGACTAGCTCTAAGCTCAATAGATGTGGAGTGGGGAGAGGATGGTTTGTACTTTCACTTCCCACTATAAAACCTGGCATCCAGAGGGGCCCCTTGTCATGAGCCTAAAGCAACGGGAAAATTTCAGGAAGCATCATGCCACATGTAGTAGCTTTGGGTAAGTCCCTTAACAAATCTGAGTTTCACTTTCCACATCTATAACATGGCAATAACAGCTCTCAGGATTTTATGACGGTTAAAAGGGATAATATAGGCAATATATGGCAGGTTGCCTGACACTTATTATACATTTACTAAATGTTGGATGTTACCATTATGATGATAAACACCTACTCATTCCCCATCCCTTAACCAATGACTTGTGTCCTTTTAGGCCTGACCTTGTTTGGAAGTTCTGATTAGCTTATGAGGGACTGAAAGTAAAATCTCTTCCTCTCTGACACCTTTTTGATTCCTCTTTAATTTTCCCTAAATCACTGTAGAAATATTTATTTCATTTTGGACCTCTTTATATTTTCAAAGCAAAATCTATTATTTCATCTATTCCTTAAAACACTTCTTTAAGGCTAGTGTGCAAGTGTCACTCTTGTTTTTTGTAGTTTGGCAGACTCATGTCCCTTGAATAATTATTCAAATTGCTGTAGCCAGTTAGTGGTAACATTATGCCTAAAACCCAGGCTGCATGACCTCTGCTTCCCAAAAGATATAAATGCCACATATTTATACTAGTGTCCCATATACTTCTATATTTGTGATTAGATGTTTCCACTCTGTAAATGTTGATGGGACATACTCAAATTAGGTCAGGAATGTAATTGTATACTGGTGTTTGATAAGAATTCTAGGAGTGAGTGATAATGTATAGATAGTATAATGACCTCATAATTGTTAATGTGGTTGAAGATGAGGCATTATAAAAGTTGAAGCCCTTCTGAGTTTTGAACAGCATGAGTTCATTGTTAATAAATTATGCCTAACCTTTACTGTAACAAATTTAAAGACAGTATTAAGAAAAACTAGCAATCTTGCTACCCGGCGGAACTATTTTCATTTTTCATCAGTACCTTTGTGATGATAATTTTAAGTGTCAACTTGATAGGGTCAAGAAATTTGACCAAATGTTATTTTGGATGTTTCTGTGAGGATGATTTTTTTGTGGATGAGATTAGCATTTAAATCAGTAGACTTTGCCCATAATGTGGACAATCACTTGAAGGTCTTAATAGAACAAAGACTGCCTGAATTCTGCCAGCAGACAGGTCTTTGAGCTTGAACTGCAACATCAGACCTTCTTGAGTCTCCAGTCTGCTGGCCAACCCTTAAGATTTTGAACTTGCCAGCCTGCATAATCATGTAAGCCAGTTTCTTAAAATAAATTTCTCTCTCTCTCTCTAATTTATAATATAATATAATATAATATAATATAATATAATATAATATAATATAATATAATATAATATAAATGTATATTATATATTACATTATAATAATTTATAATGTAATATATATTTATAATATATAAATTTCATAATATATATACTTTTTACATATAACCTCTCTCTCTCTCTCTCTTTCTATATATATATGGATAGACAAAACTTGTCTTTGTATATGCGTGTGTGTGTGTGTGTGTGTGTGTGTATACATATATATTCTATGGGTTCTGTTCCTCTGGAGAATCTTGACTAATACAACCTAATATGTTGTCATATTTACACATGTTTTACTATGAGTTAACATACTATTTTGCATTTTTCTTCTTCTCTTAACTTATACCTATATGTAAAGTTACATGGGTAAATAACGATATCTGTAAATTACCTTAATCTATGTACAAATGTTTTTCTCCACTGTCTTTTTCTCTTTACCCTAAATACGTATTATTATATATATGATATATATGATAAATATATATATTATATATAAATATATATTATATATAAATATATATATATATATATTATATATATTTCTCCATCTCCTTTGTCCTCAACCTGACTTCCCTCTAAACCTAACCTTGGATCTTTTCCTGCACTTAAATGCCAAGTGTTCTGAGATACAGTCTATATTGATTGCCTCTACTTCTTCAAATCACTACTTAACCAAATTTAAAAACCTTCACCCTCACACTATACTGAAACTACTCTTAGGTTATCAATCAGCTAATTATAAAAATCCAATTTTGTAACTTTTTTTCTTATTA
The DNA here is from genome assembly GCF_028749965.1 of Puma concolor. Taxonomy (NCBI): domain Eukaryota; kingdom Metazoa; phylum Chordata; class Mammalia; order Carnivora; family Felidae; genus Puma; species Puma concolor. Next base: position 94,741,878 of record NC_141673.1, read on the forward strand.
TAAAAGCAGTGCTTATTTAATAGGGAAACAATAGGATATAGAGAAAAAGCAAAGGAAACACATTTATTTTTTAAAGGAAACACATTTTTAAAAACTCTCCTGAGTCCTGCCTTCAGAGGTCATCACTGTCAACGTTTTAGTTTATATTATAGTATTATGTGCAAATATTATATTCACATGTAACTGTATTATATTTGGGGGTACTTTTAAACATAAACAATCAGAAAATCAGAATGATAGCATATATATTAGTTTAATATTTGCTTTTTAAACTTGTCAACATATCAAGAATATTTTCCATTAACTGTTTTTCCACATGACTTTTATTAGATGATGTACAAACACACCATGATTTATTTAACCAATTTCTCACCATTTGACATTTTGTTTGTTTCCTTTGGGAGCTATTATAAATAATGCTGCAAAAAATATTGTTGCACATAAATCCTATGAACATATCTGATTATTTACTTAAATATATTCCTATAGGTAGAATTTCTAGGTGAAGAAAAATGCACGACTTTTGAAATATGTGGCTCCCTGCCATGGAGAAATACTACACCCCTTTGAAACTCTCCCATATCTAAATGGGAGATTTAGAAGTGCCCATTTCTCCACGCTCTTATCAACCCTGAATAGTATCATATTTTTAGAACTACGATTGTTTCGTATGAAAAATGGTATTCTGCTTTTTCATCTGAAAAAGATGCAAAATATGTCTCGGTAAGTATTTGTTGGATTAATAAATGAATTATTATGGAAAGATTGACTACTTGTTCAGATATCAATAGGTCATTTGGATTTTCTTTTTTGTGAATTTTCGGTGTTTGTTGTCTACCCTTTCATTTCCAATATGAATGTTAGTGTTTTTGAAATCGCTTTAAAGAATCGTTTTACATATTAGAAATATGATCACTGGTATACCAATTTTTTCATCTATATTTTTCCGATTTCTCCTTTTCCTTTTTATTTTAATTTTTTAAAAGTTTATTTATTTTGAGAGACAGAGAGTGAGAGCACAAACAGGGGAGGGACAGAGACAGAGACAGAGAATCCCAAGCAGGCTCCAAAATGTCTGTGCAGAGCTCAATCTCATGAATTGTGAGGTCATGACCTGAGCTGAAATCAAGAGTCGGACACAACTGACTGAGCCACCTAAACACCCCTTTATTTTAGTTTTGAAGAAAACCAAAATTTGAACATACTTATAGACTTTAAAAATTACACAGTTTTAACTAAAAAGCCATAAGACCTGAAACATGATATTGAGTTATGTGAATATAATAAAATAAATATTGGTTAGTGTTTTGACCTCAGAATTCAATAAAATATTTGCCCCTCCAAATAGCAAATTATGTGTTTGATTTGAGTAGGTGTGGGGGTCTTAGAACATTTAATCTTGCAAAAGGGATAAAGGGAAAGGTGGAACATTTCAGGGAGTCACATCAAAAATCTTATTTTTCCATGTGGCTATGTAATCGTGACGAAAGGAAGAGTAGGTGTGCCTGAGAAGCAGGGGAATGGAATGCTTTGGTTTGCTTTGCCTGTAGCATTTTGCACAGTTAACAATTGTCTTTTTCTGGAAACATGAGTCTTTTGTCTTTCACAACCATGTTAGTATTCTCTACTTTTGTGCAATCTCTTTTATTATCTTTATTTCCTCGCTCGTCTTTTCAAATGCGAGTGTTTTTCAACATTCCATCCATCTTGTCTTCTTTTATCTGGTTTAAATGGGTAATATTATTCACAAGTGCATTTTCCAAATTAGCACATTATTTTCTTCCTCCAAACTGCCCCTTATGATAAATTATAACTGTGAATAACATTTTCTATTACAAATGTTGATACTGAACAATTCCAAAACATTTAGAGGCTTATTAATGCAATACAAAATAGTTCCTTACTATTATGATAGTCCAATGAGGACGGGTATCCTTGATCAGAAGAAAGCATTCTTTCCTGACTAGATTCAGGTGTGTATGTATGTATGCTTCATTTTTAGTCGAGTGAAGCTGTAGGAAAATCAAAAATGTTCTTTAACACTGATCTGTCTTCTCACCTAAGTAAAACAGAACTTCATGGGACGTGGCTAAATAATGAAGAATAATACTTGTGCATATTGACTCAAGAAATTTCTTCTAGGGGCACCTGAATGGTGCAGTTGGTTGAGAGACCAACTCTTGGTTTCATCTCAGGTCATGATCTCCTGGTTCCTGAGATCAAGCCCCGCCCCAGACTCTGTGCCGATGGCACCGAGCCTGCTCTCTCTCTCTCTCTCTGCCCTTCCCCTGCTCGTGTTCTCTCTCTCTCTCTTTGAGATAAATAAACTTTAAATAAATAAATACTAAAAAAATAAGAAATTTCCTCTAAAACAAAGAGGTGTTTGTTCATGGGCAGATTGTTTATGGGAAATCTTAAAAGAGGACTTGTGGCTTATAAGTGGAGTCAATGGAGGTACTACAGCCATACAATTTTGGGGGGTAATGCCATGAAATCTGCAGAGGTCTAGGATGAAGCTGTTCAATATAGTACGATTAAAGCTTTGTTTTTTATGAGAGGCTTACTGAAAAATCAAAAAGCAAACTTGAAGACATGATGATACAGGTTATATGACCACTCTAGAATTTACCAAATTTATATTCCACTAGGGAATTCATCCCTGCCATTGCCAACATGCCTAAGTACTTAATCCTTTGGAATATTTAAAGACAGAACTGATAGAATATCAAAAAATAAACCTTTAATGTATATCTATCTAAAAATAAATTATTTAGAAAACTGTGGGGAGACTTATGATTATTGTTGGGAAAATAGTTCCTGATAATGAAATAATGCCATTGTTATGATGTTTCATTGCCATATACCACTGCCGGAAACTGCACTGCGGTGTTCAGGTCTGGGAAAATCCCAGGTACTGACTCAGAGGAAGAGAAGAAGGGGTGGGGCTATCATTCTTGCAATACATTATAATTTACACACTGATTGTGCATTTCATGTGTGGCAAGCATGATCTTAGACTCCAGGGAAACAAAGTCACGGGTCTCGGGGTCTGTAACATTATATATTATAAAAATGAGTACTTACTAAACTGTTTTATAAATATGACTCCAGAAATATGAAAGAAGTACATCTATTCAGAAGCACAAAGCATAATAAATTTTGCTGGGAAGAGTGAGGAAAAATATTCTAGAGGATATGTACTCTGTCTCCAATCTAGTCTCCAATGGTGGGACCTGAGCGACTGGACTAGTACAGGAAAAGACTATATCATGACGGTTAAGAAATTTGGGTTTTCAGCTGAAATAATTTGCAAGTTATTTATGAATCATCAGAGAGGGTCCTCTAGTCAAATGTGTATTTTAAAAAGATCCTTTGGGAAGCAATCACAAGTGAATTTGAGAGTGTCAAGATGGGAGGTTACTGCAGTAAATATGATGTCATCACCCAAGAGAAAGGTAAGAACCAGGGAAGGAAGGGTGGAAAATGGATGCAAAAGGGTAAATTAATGCTACATTAACAAGCTAGATTTGACTGGACCTGGTGATAGTCAGGTAAAGGTGGTGAAGAGATGGTAGAGGGATTCTCACACTTGGCAGGGCACCCCTGGTGGTACCATTCACAAGGTGAAGTGGGTGGAGCAAAGGCAGGAGAGCAGATTAGACAAAGGCTGAGGGCCTGGAGGATGAGTTCACTTGATAGCACAACAGTCCCCAGACTCCTGATGCACAGTCATCAACGAGGGGCTGAAAAGGGAAGACGGACTACGACATACGGATGTATTTGAGGACATTCATTTTCTGCTTTGTGATGCTTCTCTCATGAATAATTTTTTTTTTATTTTTTAATATATGAAATTTATTGTCAAATTGGTTTCCATACAGCACCCAGTGCTCATCCCAAAAGATGCCCTCTTCAATACCAATCACCTACCCTCCCCTCCCTCCCACCCCCCATCAACCCTCAGTTTGCTCTCAGTTTTTAAGAGTCTCTTATGCTTTGGCTCTCTCTCATGAAAAATTTTAAACTGAAATGGCCTGATAACTATCCACATTTTAAATATCTAAGGAGACTTATCAAAGAACAGTTGTAACTTTTGTATGTATTCGGGGGTGTTTCAATGTATTTGCCAAACAATTTTACTGCTTCTAGTATATACCACATGAGCCAGGTTTTTGGTCAGTTGTCTGTAAGTTTTTAGTAAAATAAAATACATATTGATTGATTGTATCAAATCTTGGAAAATAATATAAAATATGTCAATAACTTTAAGTGATCATGGTAATAACATACAGTTTTTCACATTTTACTAAAAATAAAAATTACTTTATTCAAAAGTTAAAACATCATCGCTTAAGTTGTATCTTTCATGTATTTTTTTTGTTCCTTAGTACTTTGTTCATTGAATAGAATCTGGCAAATTTCTTTTCTATTTTATTTTCTTCCTCTGTTATTTTTAATATTTCAATGATAGTTTTTACACAGTCTATCATCTTTTTCCAGTTCTTTCAGAGATTTTGATCCAAGTTTTAAGTATTCTCTCTGTGTCTCAAGGCCTTTTGCTACTTAATAAACTCTTTTAATATATATGAGCCACCAACACTTGACCTTTAAATAAATCCTCAAAAGTATCATTTATAGACAAGGCAAAAGTACAAAAGCTAGAGATCATTTCATGGTGTGAAATAATCACATTATATTGCATATCTTAGCTTATGGCTACCTTTATATATCTTGTAATATCTGGAAGAAAAGTCTCCCAAGCCTGAGAAAGCTGTCAGTGGTCCTTTCTTGACTGACTATAACAAGGGCTTGACTGAACACGGCAGGAAGTGGATCTGTGGAGGATAGTGGACTTGCATGTGGCCTCCACTGTGGACTCTATGGCCATCACCAACCAACAGTTTGGTGCTCTGACTAGAAAGAAGGATAAGAAGGATCTATGGTTCTGGTTGGTGCCTCATCTGATGATGGTGGCAAGTGGAATCCCAGACAATGATAGCAGAATCTAATCTTTCAGAAAAAAAAAATATTCTTGGGGCGAAAAATCCATTTTTATCTCTATTATATATGTGATCTCTACTATATATGTTATCTCTATTATAACAGATTTAGATAACTTGAACAGTCTTCAATAATTTAAGAAAAAGTATGTATTTAATCTCATTAGTATTCACATGCCTTGTTATAGTGTTGATATTCTATGCAAATAATGTTACTATTATTACTCCATTAATTTCAGTCTGTTTGCTAGCTATTTTCTAGAAGTCCTCATGCAAGTTACAATTTAGTTGGAAAGACAGAAAAAAAACCACGTTACCAAACATAAATATATACAATTGTGATAAATGTTATGAAGGAGATAAGGGATGTGATAAAGACTATTTCCTGGTGGACTTAGGGAGCTAACTTAGAGTGGTTAGGGACTTCTCATGGATATAGCAGTTAAGCCTAGTGCTAAAGAACAGAAATGAGACGTAAGGGGAAAGAATGTGGCACATCTAAGAAGGAGTGGAAGCTGGTGTGGCTAAGCCGCCACGAAGGAGGGAGAGAGTGGGACAGGATGAGGCTGGAGAGGGTGGCACACCAGCTCCAAAAAGATTGGGGGTTTTCTTGTAAGTGTAATTGAAAATCAATAAAAGATTTTAATCTAGAAAGCACATGTTCCATTTTACCCTTTATAAAGATAGTTGTACCGTATAGAGAACAAAGCATAGCTGAAATGCATCCAAAGTACTACTTAGAGGAAAATTTATAGGCTGAAATATTTATACATAAGTTTCTTCATGAGAAAAAAGAGTGACAATTAATGAGCTAAGTATTCAGCTTAAAATATTAGGAAAAATGGAATTAATCCAAAGAAAGTATAATAAAAGATTTTTTAATTTTAATTTCAATGTAGTTAACATACAGTGCAAAATTAGTTTCAGGTGTACAATATAGTGATTCAACACTTCCATACAACACATGATGCTCATCATAAGTGCCTTTCTTAACCCCTTCACCTCCTCTCCCCATCTCCCTTCTAGTAACCATCAGTTTGTTCTCTATAGTTAACAGTTTATTTTTTGGTTTGTCTCTTGTTTTTTCTTTGTTTCTATTGTTCCTTTTAAAAAAAAAATTTTAACGTTTATTTATTTTTTTAAATATAATTTGTTGTCAAATTGGCTAACATACAGTCTGTAAAGTGTGCTCTTGGTTTTGGGGGTGGACTCCTGTGGTTCATCACTTACATACAACACCCGGTGCTCATCCCAGCAAGTGCTCTCCTCAATGCCCATCACCCATTTTCCCCTCTCCACACCCCCCCCCATCAGCCCTCAGTTTGTTCTCTGTATTTAAGAGTCTCTTATGGTTTGCCTCCCTCCCTCTCTGTTTGTAACTATTTTTTTTTACCCTTACCTTCCCCCATGGTCTTCTGGTAAGTTTCTTAAGATCCACATATGAGTGAAAACATGTGATATCTGTCTTTCTCTGACTGACTTATTTAGTTAGCATAATACCTTCCAGTCCATCCACATTGCTGCAAATGGCATGATTTCATTCTTTCTCATTGCCAAGTAGTATTCCATTGTATATATAAACCACATCTTTATCCATTCATCAGTTGATGGACATTTAGCCTTTTTCCATAATTTGGCTATTGTTGAAAGCGCTGCTATAAACATTGGGGTACATATGCTCCTATGAATCAGCACTCCTGTATCCTTTGGATAAATTCCTAGTAGTGCTATTACTGGGTCGTAGGGTAGTTCTAGTTTTAATTTTTTGAGGAACCTCACACTGTTTTCCAGAACTGCTGCACAAGTTCGAATTCCTACCAACAGTGCTAGAGGGTTCCGTTTCTCCACATCCTCACCAGCATCTGTTTTCCTGAGTTGTTAATTTTAGCCACTCTGGCCTGTGTGAGGTGGTATCTCAGTGTGGTTTTGATTTGTATTTCCCTGATGATGAGTAATGTTGAGCATCTTTTCATGTGTCTGTTGGCCATCTGGATGTCTTCTTTGGAAAAGTTTCTATTCATGTCTTCTGCCCATTTCTTCACTGGATTATTTGTTTTTCAGGTGTTGATTCTTTATAGATTTTGGATACTAACCCTTTATCCAATATGTCACTTGCAAATATCTTTTCCCATTCCATGTTGCTTTTTAGTTTTGTTGATTGTTTCCTTTGCAGTGCAGAAGCTTTTTATCTTGATGAGGTCCCAGTAGTTCACTTTTGCTTTTAATTCCCTTGCCTTGGGAGATGTGTCAAGCAAGAAATTGCTGCGGCTGAGGTCAAAGAGGTTGTTACCTGCTTCCTGCTCTAGGGTTTTGATAGTTTCCTGTCTCACATTTAGGTCTTTCATCTATTTTGAGTTTATTTTTGTGAATGGTGTAAGAAAGTGGTCTAGTTTCATTCTTCTGCATGTTGCTGTCCAGTTCTCCCACCACTATTTGCTAAAGAGACTTTTTTTCCATTGGATACTCTTTCCTGCTTTGTCAAAGATTAGTTGGCCATACATTTATGGGTCCAATGCTGGGTTCTCTATTCTGTTCCATTGGTCTATGTGTCATTTTTGTGCCAATACCATACTGTCTTGATGATTACAGCTTTGTAGTAGAGGCTACAGTCTGGGATTGTGATGCCTCCCACTTTGGTTTTCTTATGTTTATTTTATTTTTGAGAGAGACAGAGCATGAGCAGGGGAGGAGCAGAGAGAGAGGAAGACACAGAATCCAAAGCAGGCTCCAGGCTCTGAGCTGTCAGCACAGAACCTGACACAAGGCTTGAACCCATGAACCATGAGATCATGTCCTAAGCCAACTTAACAGACTGAGCCACACAGGTGCCCCTGTTTGTATTGTTTCTTAAACTCCACATATGAGTGAAATCACATGGTATTTGTCTTTCTCTGACTGACTTTTTTCACATAACATTATACCCTCTAGATTTATTCATATTATTACAAATGGCAAGATTTAATTCCTTTTTATGACTAAGTAATATTCCATTACACACACACACACACACACACACACACACACACACACACACTCACGCACACACACATACACACACACACACACCCCATGTCTTCTTTATTCATTCATCTATTGATGGACACTTGGCTGCTCCATAATTTGGCTATAATGCTGCAATAAACATGGGGTGCACATATCTTTTCAAATTAGTGTTTTTGCATTCTTTGGGTAAATATCCAGTACTGGAATAACTGGATCATATGGTAATATTTTTTTAATAAAGTTTATTTATTTTTGAAAGTGAAGGAGAGAGAGAGGATCCTAAGCAGGCTCTGCACTGTCAACACAGAGCCTGATGTGGGGCTCGAACACACAAACCGCGAGATCGTGGCTTGAGCCGAAATCAGGTGTTGGACACTCATCCATCTGAGCCACCCAGGCGACCCTGTATCATGTGGTAAGTCTACTTTTAGTTTTTTGAGGAACTTCTATACTGTTTTCCAGAGTGGCTGTATCAGTTTGCAGTCCTACCAGTAGCGCACAAGTGTTCCTTTTTCCCCACATCCTTGCCAACACTTCTTTCTTGTCTTCTTGATTTTAGCCATTCTAACACGTGTCTGGTGATATCTCATTGTGGTTTAGACTTGTATTTCCCTGATGATGAGTGACATCGAGCATCTTTTCATGTGTCTGTTGGACACCTATATGTCTTCTTTAGAGAAATGTCTGTTCACATCTTTGGCCCATTTAATTGGATTATTTGTTTTTTTCTGGTGTTGAGCTGATAAGTTCTTTATATATTTTGGATACTAAACTTTTATCAAATATGTCATTTGACTGCCTACTCTTTTCTAAGGATGGTTTACAAAAATCCTATGAAGTAGATGCTATTTTTATTTAGAAAACTAAGCAAACTGAGACTTGGGCAGGTAGCAAAACTGGCCCAAAGTCACATAGTCAGTAAAGGGTAGACTCAAGATTTGAATCATGGCAATGGAGCTGTGGAGCTTGCGTTATTTACCCCTAACAAAGTGTCTCAGTCAGTCCCTCATGGCCCAAAGCTACTTGATTCAGCATCTTCTTATCTCCCTGGCATTCTGGGTCAGTGATTCAATACACTGTTTAATTTTACCATATCTCTGATAATTTTAAGGTTATATACACATCACTGACTGGGCTTCTCAGTTCAGTCCCAGGTCCTGAATTGGTAGCCTATGTTTAATGCTCTGTAGAGATATTGCACATCTCACACATGGGCACCTAGCTGGCTTAGCTGATAAAGCATGTGACTCTTGATCTTGGGGTTGTGAGTTCAAACCCCACTCTGAGTGTGTAGAGCTTACTTGAAAAAAGAAAAGAAAAAAATTTTTGAGCCTCCTGGGTAACTGAGTCAGTTAAGCGTCTGACTCTTGATCTCAGCTCAGTTCTTCATTTCAGGGTCATGAGTTCAAGCCCTGAGTCCGGCTCCCCATTGGAGTGAAGCCTACTAAAACAAACAAACAAACAAGCAAACAAAAATGGCCAATGTGCCCTGGTCCAGTATGGAGGCTGACACTTTCTCTCTTCCCTCTCTGAGCAAGACTTGACACAGGCCACTTTCCCCAGCAGGTGCCATGATTCTTTTCAGGCATTCTTTCGAAAGTGAGAAGGTCCCCTCTTGGTGACCCTTTTCATGGTTCTAGTTTCTCACCAGATGCGAGGCACTAGGGACTTCACACCTCCCCTTTCATGCCACCCCTAGCCTAGTATTTGAGTTTCTGGATCTTGAGTCTGTTTCTAGCAGAAAGGCTCATTTTCCTCTCATTCATTATTCAGCCTAAAATGAGTTTGTTCAACTTAGTGGATTAAATTACCACTTATATAAAGCTGACTCTCAAATTTATCTCTCTAGTTCCTGGAACCGTATTTGCAATTACCAGCTTTTTATGATTGTCATTTGTTCTTTAGCTCTTTTTAAAACTGTTGTTTAATTTTTCTTTTCTTTTTAAAAATTTTTAAAAATATTTATTTATTTTTGAGAGAGAGACTGAGTGTGAGCGGGGCGGGGGCAGAGAGAAAGGGAGACACAGAATCCGAAGCAGGCTCCAGGCTCTGAACTGTCAGCACAGCACCTGATGCGGGGCTCGAACCCTTGAACTGTGAGGTCATGGCCTGAGCTGAAGTTGGATGCTTAACTTACTGAGCCACCCAGGCGCCCCTAATTTTTATTTTCTATACTTTCTTGGAATCTGGAAGATTGCTGGGAATATGCAAACTTATTTCAGCAGAAATTCTCCATTTACTGTTAGTCAGTGTTTCTTTTTGTAAGTTAATTTTAACTTTCTAATCAAAATAAAACATTTATTTAGTTTTAAAATCTAATTGTTCCATAAAATGTATATTGAAAAGCAGAAATCCCCTGCTGTTCCTCTCTTCCCCCAATTTCTGCTTTCCAGAAATCAGCTTTTTCTTCTGGTGACATCTCTGTATTTCTAAATAACATGCTAATACTGCTGTATCTAAACTTTTAAGTTTAGGATGTTACCTATTCACTTCCTACCATGGAGGAGGAGAATTTACATATCCCTCGCTCCTACCTACTCATAAACTTTTCTGACCCCCATCCATCAAGTATAATTATTTAAAATTCTTTGGTTGTTAGTATTCAAGTAGTTACATTATTATACATACATTAACATTATTCCTAACTGAGCCATATACTCTATGATTATATTTCTTGGACAAATTTTTTCTTTCCTTGGAGTTAAAAATTACCTGTCATGGTTGATCCCCACATTTCCCCACAGAAATCAAACTCTGTCTCGGGGCACCTGGGTGGCTCAGTTGGTTAAGCATCTGACTTCCACTCAGGTCATGATCTCACAGTTCTTGTGTTCAAGCCCCGCATTGGGCTCTGCGCTGATAGCTCAGAACCTGGAGCCTGCTTCGGATTCTGTGTCTCCCTCTCTCTCTGCCCCTCCTCCACTCACACTCTGTCTGTCTCTCTCTCTCTCAAAAGTAAATAAACATTAAAAACAAAAAAGAAATCAAAGTGTGTCCCAATGTATTTAAACATATCATAGGATCTAAAGGTGTAATTTTTTTCGAAAACACTTGTTAGAGGAAGTCACCAAGAAGACATGACTGCCCACTGACTTCAGGCAACTGAAGTCTCCCTACTCCTTCCCCTGTCCTTGGAATGTACATTCTACCTACTATCCCTATCCTAGCAGCCATTTCAAGGACACAGCCTTGAGAGAGTAATGTATTGTTGAGACCATGTGGACTGGTTATATGACTGAACACATTAAGGCCTCTGTATAAACTTTCAAGATTCTGGTAGGCACACGTAAAGAGCTACTTGTCTTGCAGCCACCAGGACAAGTCTCATATGTAAGTTCCCTTGCTCGCTTTTTTTATTGGAGTATAATTGTCACATAATATTATATTACGTTCAGGTGTACAACATAATGATTCAATATTTGTATATATTATGAAATGATTACCAGAATAAGTCTAGTTAACACAGTTATAATTTTTTTTTCTTGTGATGAGAACTTTTAAGGTCTACTCTCTTAACAACTTTCAAACATTCACTACAGTATTACTAGCTATGGCCACCATGCTGTACATTATATCCCCACCATTATTTGTTTTATAGGTGGAAGTTTGTATCTTTTGACCTTCCCAATGTTGTTGATTTGTCTGGTCAGCTGTGTTCTCCTTATTGTTTTTCTGTGGAAGTTTGTACCCTTTTTTTTTTTTTTCAAGAGTATGAAGAAGGAAGAGAGATAAGCATATCAACTTAACTCAGTGCATTAACTAGTAGTTTATAGGTTTTTTATAAATGTTTATTCATTTTCAAGAGAGAGTGTGTGAATGGGGGGAGGGGCAGAGGGAGAAAAAGGGGGACAGAGGACGGGCTCTGTGCTGACAACAGTAAACCCGATACATGGCTGGAATTCACAAACCATTAGATCATGACCTGAGCTGAAGTTGGACATTCAACAGACTGAGCCACCAAGGTGCCCCTAATAGTTTATATTTAAATTTTTTTTTTCAACATTTATTTATTTTTGGGACAGAGAGAGACAGAGCATGAACGGGGGAGGGGCAGAGAGAGAGGGAGACACAGAATCGGAAACAGGCTCCAAGCTCTGAGCCATCAGCCCAGAGCCCGACGCGGGGCTCGAACTCACGGACCGCGAGATCGTGACCTGGCTGAAGTCGGACGCTTAACCGACTGCGCCACCCAGGCGCCCCTATATTTAATTTTCAACCTACTTTAGTAAGATTTCTATTTAATACTTCATTGAATTTTTCCATTCTATGGTCATCAATGACCTCTTTGCTTTTCATTTCTTTTTTTCTTCTTATATCTATAATTTTCTCTTAAGGTTTCCTATCCTCTTTATTTAGCTTCCCTAGGCAGAGTTAGATTTTGTTTCTTATCCTTCCCCCTTCCATTGTGCTGTATATAAATCCCCTAGTATGGCCTTGATTATGTACTGATGTAGTACCAATATTTAGGTAGATGGCTCTGTCCTGTTTCTCTGGGCAGAGAATTTAGCTATACCTAGAGTCTAACATAATGCCTGTCACTGATTAATGTTCCTTAATCATTGATGAGTGAGAAAACGTCTCAGGAAATACAATGTGGAGTACAATGCAAAGACCTGAATGCCTGCAGACTGGTAAAGCTTTGTTCAAAATCAGAATTGAGAAGTTTCAGAGATCATATATACCAATTTATGTTACAAATGAGGGAACTAAAGCCCAGAAGTTAAGCAATTTCTTCAAGGTCATATATAAATCACAGGGACTTCAATTCAGGTTTTCCAAATGTCCATACTATATTTCTTTATTTTAAGAAATGACATTATGATAACTGGAATTCAGCAAATTAGCAGCCATATTATAAATGATACATTTTGCTTTGATTATTTAATCTAAATACATTTTTGAAAAGTGATACAGGTAGCTGTGTACAAATGAAGCTGACGTTAGAGGACGTTAGCAAACCAATTCAAAAGCTGCTGTTTGTAACCACATGAGGTGATAAAGGTTTGAACTAAGATGGCATTTGGAGAAAAAATATTGATGGAACACATCAAAAAGCAAAAGACAGAGATGTGTTAAAGAATCAGAGGAATAGACTTCTGGGGAAGATGGCAGAGTAGGAGTGAATCAGCCAGAGAAAGACACATACCATATGATTTCACTCAAATGTGGAATTTGGGCAACAAATGAACAAAGAAAAACAGAGACAAACCAAAACACAGACTCTTTTTTTTTTTTTTTTTTTTTTTTTTTTTTTAGTTTATTTGTTTATTTTGAAAGAACGAGAGGGTGAGAGTGAGCATGAGCAGGGAGGGGAGAGAGAGGGAAAGAGAGAGCTCCCAAGCAGACTCTATGCTGTCAGTGCAGAGCCTGACCCAGGGCTCGATCCCACCCACTGAGAAATCATGACCTGAGCTGAAACAAAGAGTCAAAACGCTTAACCGACTGAGCCACCCAGGTGCCCCATTAAACTAGTTTTGAGCTACATATTTTATGGAATCTACATACAGAGCAAGTAAATGGAAAAGTTAGCATCCTGGCTGAGGTGGGCTGTAAATGTAAAATACACAAGAGATTTCAAGCACTAGGTGTTTGTGTTTGATGTGAATGTGAAACATCTTGGTAATTTTTGTACTGGCTAAGTGTTGAAATGATAAAACAGTGACACGCTGGGTTAAATAAGATACGTTCTTAAAATTACTGTCACCTGTTTCTTTTCCACTTCTTAACATGGCTAGGAGAAAGTTTGAAATCACATACGTGGTTCCCACGATAGCATTAATAGTTCTCCGGAGCAGCTCCGCTCTCCATTAGTTTATGGCTGGCTCCACACAACACATAAACTGTTTTGAAGACAATCAGTTAACTGAATCTAGCAACTGGTTACTTTGAAAGCCACTTTTTCTTCCTTTACAAAAAAGAGCTAATGGAATTGAGAAATAAAACTCATGTGGATTCAAATGGAGGTTCCTCAACCTACTAGCTTTATGTCCTTTGTCAAGTTTATTAACATCTTGTGAATAATACGTCTATTTTGTAGGGTTGTTGTGAGGGTCAAAGTAGACCAGATAATGTGCTCAACACATTTATTTAATTTAATTTAGCTACCCCTAAATTTAATCCAATGATTAAAATTGGAAATCATTAGAGGAGGCGATGTATTCTTAGAAAGTTCAACATGGACGCTGGACATCCCAGGTGGAGAAAAGAGGGAGGAATGAGGATGGGATAAGTCTCAAATTTCTGCCCTGCAGGAAACAAGGAGGAAGATTAAATCTGTGGTGAAAATTATGAGTTCAGTTTTAAACATTGAGGATTGGGTGACTGGAAATTTAAGAGGAGACAGACGATGGTTAGGTAAGAAATTTAGTTTTGTTGCTACGATGGGTCTGAATCCTCAATAGAGACAGAATCCATGGTGCGGGGTGGTGGGTGGAGCCATGAAAAGGTATGAAATTGCCCAGGGAAATTGTTGAGTGGGAACACAATGAAAAGACAAGCTAGCTGTGCAAGGAAATTTGGAATCTTGACATCTAAAAGGAGGGCAGATGAAGAGAAGCCTGGAGAATAGACTGAATAGGAATAGAAGGACAAATAGAAAAAAGATACACAATAAAAACCAAGGAGGGATGAATTCCCCTGCATGCCCCCAAATTTGTGGAAGAAAAGAAAATACAAAAATATACTCACCAAGTCGTCCCTGTCCAAATCCAGAGGGAGAGGGGTCAAGGAGTGTCTAACAATGCACCACCTGGTGACTAAATTCTACAGAGTTAAAAAATTCTGGGCCAGTGGGCATGGTGATGGTCACCTGTTTCTTTCATTCTTGACCTGGGAAGGTCTGTGTTCTTCTGGACTTTAGGGTAGAGACTGTAACACATCTGAAAGAAACAAATTATTCATTAAGAAAATAAATGAGGTGATCACAAAGAGTCCACAGTGAGGAATTAGGGTTTACACTTTTTTTTGAGGCTGTTTCTTCTAGAGAAACATTTTAACCAAGTGCTGAAGTTTCATTATTGTCCACTGTTTTATTTCTATAAGAAAATAAGCTAATAAGCAGTATATGTGGTTCTATGGGAAAACACATTCAGTTACTTTGCAATAATATTATTACAAATCCTCTCCTCATTGTTGAAAATGGTACAAATGCACTCCTTATCCCTCTTATTCTTTTTTCTTTAATTCCAGTATAGTTAACATAGTGTTCTGTTAGTTTCAGGTGTACAATATAATGATTCAACAATTCCATACATCACCCTGTGCTCATCATAACAAGTGTACTATTAACCCCATCACCTATTTCACCCACCGCCCCATCCACCCCCTGCTCTGGTAACCATCAATTTGTTCTGTATAGTTAAGAGTCTGTGTTTTGGGGTGCCTGGGTGGCTCAGTTGGTTGGGCAACCAACTCTTGATTTTGGCTCAAATATAAATAAATAAATAAATAAATAAATAAATAAATAAATAAATAAAATTAGAAATAAATAAAAATAAGAAGGTTGAATTTAACAACCAAAGAAAAACATAGTTTCACATATCCAAGTTCCAAACTTAACAATTCTCCAATAACTGAATCCAGTGCCAAGAATTGTTCGTTTATCATGTGCTTTTATATTGAAAAAACTTATTCATCTTTTAAACAATTTGATAATTTTTTAATGCTTATTTATTTATTTTAATTTTTTTAATGTTTATTTATTTTTGAGAGAGAGAGACAGAGACAGACAGAGCATGAGCAGGGGAAGGGCAGAGAGAGGGAGACACAGAATCCAAAGCAGGCTCCAGGCTCTGAGCTGTCCTCACAGAGCCCTATGCGGGGCTCAAACTCATGAACCATGAGATCATGACCTAAGCTGAAGTCAGAATCTTAACTGACTGAGCCACCTGGGTGCCCCCAAAATTGATATAACTTTAAAGAAAAACATATCGGTTTAAAAACTACTTGCATCCAAAAGAAGTAAATTCACTATCTCTTCTGTTAACCCACTATTACTAACATTGAATTGAAAGAAATACTGAATAAATTGAAAATCAACTCTTAATTTACAAATATCCACAAGGTATCCTTCAAATATTTCTTGTAATTTTTATAGTCAATTTTCATAGTGTTCTGAATCATAGTTTAAAGCTTTTTAATATTGATTTATGTTAAATAGTATATAAAATCATTATTATTGATTTACATTATGCAAAGACTCAATTTCAACATACGTTCTTGTACTTGTCTAGCTAGTTCACAGACAAGCTTTTTCTTTCTTATAACTTCAAATCTAACTCATTCATAGGCAATGTGATGTAGCAGTAAAAAAAAACATAGATCAGACTTCCAAGTTTTGTGTTTGGATTTTGAATATTTGCCAAGTGTTCCTTTTCTTTCAAGAAAAACATTGAATTGGAATTAACAGTGCAGTTAATCCTTGTACAACTCTTCCACAATTTAACCAACAAACACTGGTGAAGAACACAAGATGATTACATTCATTGTCTTCTATTCCTTTCAGTAATTCCAAAACAATTTGGTGGCTCATAACATTTGCACATATTCCCTGAATGACGTTAAATGCATCTATGGCAATTTTCATAGTTTGCTTCAGAAAACTGGGGCATATATGTTTTCAGTATGCATCACAGGTAGAAACAAAGCAGGAAGGGAAACATGTTTCTTGTCTTAAAATTTCAATAAATCAAGACTTTTGGCTTAACAGAGTTGGAGCATCCTCTGTTGTGATAGAAACTAATATTTCATATCAAAAATTCTTTGGCAGACATATTAAATTAAAAATATCTTGGGGCTGCCGGGTGGCTCAGTCAGTTAAGCATCCAAATCTTGGTTTCGGCTCAGGTCATGATCTTACGGTTCCTGAGATCAAGTCCCGCGTTGGGCTCCACTTTGACAGCATGGAACCTACTTGGGCTTTTCTCTCTCTCCCTGTCTCTCTGCCTCCCCCCCCCCAGTTGCTCTCCCTCTCTCTCTCTCTCAAAATAAATCAATAAGCTTAAAAAAAAAATCTCTGCTATGAGTTCCATTTAAGCCATAAATTGACCACCTTTCTTCATAAATATGGATGTCCTTTGAGAAATACACATCGAATGTTAATTTGGCAGTGCTTTTTACATCACATGACTCACCTACAGGTAAGAAGCTAAAGACAAGTTCCTGCAGCTTTTCAAAGTTTGAATCAGTCGATCTTTGGTGTTATAGAGGTCTTGCATTCCATGGGCAATTGGTTTAATTGAAATCTTCAGCTTTTTGTCAAATATATTTTTTAAAGTCTTTCTCTCATAATTTTCTAACAAAGTTTTCATAATTGAAATAACATATTTTCCAATTTCTTCATCTAAAAATTATTTTCTGTGTGCGTAAGAACCAAGCTATTTTAGGGACGCCTGGGTGGCTCAGTCCATTAAATGTCTGACTTTGGCTCAGGTCATGATTTCCTGATTCATAGGTTTGAGTCGCAGTGCGCTCTGCGCTGACAGCTTGGAGCCTGGAACCTGCTTCGGATTCTGTGTCTCCCTCTCTCTTTGCCCCTCCCTCGCTCACACTCTGTCTGTCTCTCTCAGAAATAAATAAATAAATAAACTTAAAAAAAAAGAGCTATTTTATAGTTGGCTAAAGTTAAAAGCTTGGATTCTTTTAAAATTATTTTTTAAAACCTTTTCACATATTTAATTATAGTTCTAGCAGACAAATTTTTATCAATTCTTTTTAACTTTTGAGAGGAAGTAACTTGTCAGCTTCACTATGTATTTGCTGAAAATGTGTCTTAGTATTATAAACTTTATTTTTCTTAACACAAAAGATAGATTTTTGGTTTTGCTTTGTCACAGCAAAATATAACTTCCATTTATTTTTATTTGAAACTTGCAAAATTTTTTCAAGTGTATTTTATTCTATTCTCTACTGTTCTAGTTGTTTAGGCTACTGCAACTCCATTCTATCCTGTATCAATATTATGCCTTCATTTCTTTTTTTTATTTAAAAAATTTTTTTTAATGTTTATTTATTGTTTGAGAGACAGATAGAGTGCGAGCAGGGGAGGGGCAGAGAGAGAGGGAGACACAGAATCCAAAGCAGGCTCCAGGCTCTGAGCTGTTGGCACAGAGTCTGACGAGGAGCTCGAACTCACGAACCGTGAGATCATGAGCCGAGCTGAAGTCGGACACTTAACTGAGCAACCCAGGCACCCCTATGCCTTCATTTTTAATGTAAAAATTTGTACATACTTATTGTTTGGCAGGAAAAATTATTTAATTATATCATTATTTAAAATAATAAATATTGTGGCACCTGGGTGGCTCAGTCGGTTAAGCATCCAACCTAAGCTCAGACTGAGGTCTCGTGGTTCCGGAGTTCAAGCCCCACGTTGGGCTTTGTGCTGACAGTTTAGAACCTGGAGCCTGTTTCAGATTCTGGTCTCCCACTCTCTCTCTGCCTCTCCCCTGCTTGCACTCTATCTCTTTCTCTCAAAAATAAATAAACATTAAAAGAGTTGTATACTCTTAAAAAATAAAAATAAAATAATAAAATAGTAAATATTTACTAAATAAGGTTTAAATAGCTATAGATATAACTCCTGCTCTCTGCATAAAATATTCATAGAAATACAAGGAACATAGAAGAATAATCACTAGAAATTATCAATCTCTTGACAATGACTAGATTAGCAATATGTTCATGTTTAATACTAGAATCAATGCACATACTTTTTTTTTTTTTTTTTAACTAGGCTCCACACCCAACATGGGGCTTGAACTCAAAACCCTGAGATTAAGAGTCATATGCTCTACTGGCTGAACCAGCCAGAGACCCCAATGTGTATACTTGATAAGAGAATTACACTATAATGACAGTATGACTATAATTTATATTAGGGATTGACAAACTTTTGGGAAGGTCCAGATAGTATCTATTTCAGGATATGAAGGGTGAATAAGAATAAAAATCAAGGATATTATGTAAATATTCATATAAAAAGAAAAAATAAATTTCCACAATTTTTTATTAATGAAACTCAAAAGATAATATGATAACAATGGATTAAAATATTTTGATAGTGTATGCTACTTAGGAGAAGAATGGAATTCTGGAGCAAGGGAGATAACCTTTTGCTTATTTGGGGTTCAAAGTCAATATTCTCATCAAAGTTAATTGTGAATGTTCATCTGTTAAGGCTAGTGTGTTTTAAAATTTTATATATTTCAATTTTGAGAATTTACTTTTCACATAGATACACCAAATACTGGTATTAACTCACAAGCATATGATTTTAGTTGAGCACACTCATCATTTGGATGGCATCTTTTGCCTTTCAGCATATCACTGCATTGCCCATTAATCACTTCCAGTTGAAGTAAAGGTGGACACTCCTCAATTGCATGATTAAATGGAGTTTGAAATATGGAAATTTCCTTCGCATTTACATCGAGATCAGGAAAAAAAAAAAACGCTATTTAGAACCGTAATTTTAGTTCGAAAACATATATCTGTTGCAATCTTCTTGTGTTTACCTTTGACAACATGTAAAGTTTATAGAGCAGCTTGACATTACTTGTGATTCAAATGTTAGCTATTGTCAAAAAGACTTTACCACAGTATGTTTCACATAGAAGTGTTGTTTTCACTTGCAATTTTAGGAATTCGTTAAGGAACATTTTCAAGTCAGCGGCAAAATTCATTTCCAAAGGATGGAGTTTGAATCTTATCCTCTTGGATAGGGGGCTGGCAAAGAATCTTCTTCCTTATACCACTTCTGTATTCTTTCTCCCTCTACCGCTTGCTTTCTTCCTCTACTAATGGAATTATTACTCTTCATTTTCTTTTCTTTTTTCAAAAATGCCACTTTATACAAATATATTTGACATATTGTGTAAATTTAAGGCACACAACATGTTAATGCAGTTAGCACCTCAATCATGTTGCATATTATCCTTTTTTTAGTGGTTGGAGTACTTAAGTACCAGTCTCTTAGCAAGTTTGATGATTATAATACAATATTGTTGTCCACATTCACTATACTGTGCCTTAGACCTCTAGGGCTTGTAAATACTCATTCCAAGTTTGTACCCTTACACAACATCTGTACTTCTCATTTTTAAAATGAATCATGTTTCATAAATATTTTAATTCCCTCCTCAATTTGTTGAATTCTTAAGGACTTTGTTTTTCCCTTTACCTTTTTTTAAACTTCTAGTCAGAAGTTTTGATTTCTGCTCCAAACAGATTGTAGGTTTGACCACGTTAGAGATGTCCACACTTCTGCTAATTTAAATAGAAACTAATGAAAATCGTTAAGTAGTTGTCTCACCAGTAGATTTCACATCAAGTTCTTACTCTTCTTTCAGAGGAAGGATCTGTGATGAGAATGAAGCACATTTCTAAAGCTTTTATTGGTCACTTAGCAATGGATGGTGACAGCTGTCACCATCTCATCAGCGAATCCTCTTATTTCACACTGATTTAACAGAAGCCAGATTGTTGCATTTTTATGATCAAAATTTATTACTCTTCTTCTCATTTCCCATTTTTTTGAATATGAAATCTTCCATAAATACCATTTAAGGTCCAAAGTACATGCAATCATGCATATAATTATTCATATAATCAGAGCCCAAGCTGGTTACTGCAGTTAAGAGAGCACAGTGCTCTTTTAGGAAATGCTTTGTTGATTATGAATGTCAGGGTAAAGATGATGCTGTTTATCCTCCCCATTATCTTTATTATTATTGACTTCCTCATCAGTATCATAATCTATCCAAATATATTTAAATGAAGACATTGGGAGCCCAAATCATCCATTCCACTTTCTCTCTTCATATCCTGCCATGATTTAGTCTTCCTCTTTTAGGTTTCTTTGGATAATTAATAGAAATTTGTGGAAATATTAAATCTGATTCCTCTAAATAATTTAATAACAGATATTAAGTCTGATTAGACTTGTGAACATATCTCCTTCCAACCTGAGAAGCTGATTCCTTAAGTATAAAGAAGACAGAATTCACATGTCAAAGCAGAAATCACATAATAAAAACTATTAACTGTATTTTAAGGTTCTAATTATTAGTTAGATCACATGAAATATTAATCATATGATAGGAAATCTATTTAACTGAGTCACGACTAAAATTTGTAATGAACATCACAAACCTTAAATATTCTAGTTTTGGGGATCGGCTGTAGGGAAAGGATCCAAAATACAGGTAGAAGCTTTTCTCCACATGTTATAATTTTTCTGCAGCAGTATTTTAAAAAGAAAAAAAAAAGACCATTTAAATACTACATTAAGGAAAATGATAAATAAATTATAGTGCTTCATAAACTGCAATAGTTTAATAGTTATGAAATTTTTATCATTATTATTAATAACCAGATAATTGTAGTTTCAGATTAAAAAGGCCATATGGAAAATTGGGCACATAGTATGATTTCAAGTGAAATCATAAAAATAAGCATAGAAAAAAAGTTACATAAAAATCCACTGAATGTTAAAGTTTATTTTTTCTGAGGAGTAGCATTAGGTCGAAATCTTTGCTTCTTCTTTATACTTTTCCTATATTTTCCAATTTTCTACAATAAGCATAAATAATGAGTCATAAACCACCTTTAAAAATTATAGTTAAAATATTTTAAAATGCGTTGCTATTGATTATGACATTAAGTATATTTTCTTCCAACAGTTTGTCTCTACTAGATAGATGCTAACTGCAGTTTTAAGAGGAAAGAATTTATTTTTGGCCCAGTGAATGGTAAAGTGTGGAGATTCTAATTAATTTGAGGAGTTTTAATAATTTCTGTGATTCAGTCTTTAAAAACCTAATCCATATAATTTTCTGTAAAGAAATAACATAGTTATTTGGGGGACCACACAGATTGCTTGATAGAATTAACCCTTTGATTCAGGTAGAAACATCTACGCATCTTGCTCATCCAGTTGGTAGCTGCCTTTCACTCAGATCCCCTATTTAACTGTTCTTAATTAATAGAGTGAAATAAAGATAGTGTGAAATATGATCTAAATGAACCCAAAAATTGCTCTGACCCCATTTCCATTAAAAATTTCTGCTGACAAGTTTTCCATTAGTATCAAACAGGAAGTTTTATTTTTTAATTGTATTTTTTTTTTAAAGGTTTATTTTTGAGAGAGAGAGCACAAGTGGGGACGAAGCAGAGAGAGACGCAGAAAATCTGAAGTAGGCTCTGTGCTGACAGCATCGAGCCCCATGCGAGGCTCAAATTCACAAGCCTTGAGATCATGACCTGAGCCAAAGTCAGATGCTCAACCAACTGAGCCACTCAGGCGCTCCTAATTGTATTTCAAAAAAAAAAAAAAAAAAAAAGCAAAACTACTTAATATGATATTTATTATGTGCAAGACACTGTTCTTAGTACTTTACAAATCTTAATTTATTTAATCCCCACTAAAGTCTTATGTAGTACAGCCAAGAATTGAACTAGGCAGTTGGATTTCAAGATTAAAATCCATAACCTTGTACATGGAATATGTAATTGTCTCAATATCTAACCAGTTCACAGGCCTACTGATGAGTTCTCAACTTTAGTCTTTACTGATTATAGGCTTATATTCTGTTAAATAGTGAAGAGGCAGATCTGTGTTCACACCAAAGGTTTACAATGAATCTGGTATTGTTTGGTAGATACCAAGCTTTGAAAATATATCTCATCAAAGAATTCTCTAATTTTTTTTTTTTGTTAAATGATTTGAAGATTTATTAATCTACTTTTTTTTTAAGTTTTTATTTTTATTTGAGAGAGAGATAGAGAGCAAACGGGTGAGGGGCAGAGAGAGAAGGAGACAGAATCCCAAGCAGACTCCACACTGTCAGCACAGGGCTCGATGCAGGGGCCTGAACTCACGAACCATGAGATCATGACCTGAGCCGAAGTCAAGAGTCGGTTGCTTAACCGACTGAGCCACCCAGGTGCCCTATTAATGAACTTTTAAATAGCAAGATAGTGTCCATGAATCTCAAGGTTTTCAAAACTTCATTTACGAAGGATTTTTTTGTATTTAAAAAAAATTACATATTAAAAAACATAGTCAATTCACATGAAAAATCAATCAACACAGTGATTTCATAGTTATGACTGACCTTGCAAGAAACTGACACCAATTTAAAATTTAAAGATTGAAATAAAAAATAAAATTGAATTTGCAAGAATCTTCAAATTTTAAAGTTATATGGATACTTACAGTTTTTCTAGTTTAGCAGATTTTGTAATGTAGTGATATTTTCTCCCTATCTCCAAGAAATAGCCACTAGCTTCTATTTGAATATTTATAGATAAGGTAAATATGCAATGTTTTGAGGCATAATATGTCTTTATGGGCTAGAGCTCATGATTAAAAATATAAGTTTTTCTCTGTGGTGACCTAAAAATTTTCACATTTGTATGTTGAAAACATTTCTTCTAATTCTAATTCTGTCACACTGACTTTCAGTGAAAGAAATACCCTAAACCTATTTGAATAGAGCTATCAGTTTATCTCTCAGTCTTTCCCCTGCAAACAAAAATATCTCTCACTCTTCAACTCTTGACACAGTTTCCAGAGTGTCAAATTTGGTGTCATAACTGTATGTAGTGACCAGAGTCATTCATTGATTACATTTCATGTATAGACATGAAGTCTGCATTTTAACTGAAATTTGTTTGCATCATCTTTTATATGCTTACATCCAATTCCATCAAAATCTAACTAGTTACCAGTCTAGGACTGAGAATTTCTTGAGGTCCCCTGAGAAGTCAATGGATAGATCTCCAGAAAATTACTTTGACAAAGGTTCTTGTACTCAAACATGGTGAGAGATTGACATTGGTAGATGGGAGATCTGGGATCCACAAAGACAATGCAAATGATGGTGATTTTCAATTGAAGAAATTGCTCTCATGAGGAGATCAAGGGAAGCTGTGAATCTGATTGGAGAGCACCTACCAAAGGGAAGGAAAATCTTAGCAATAGATGAGATTTTATTCTTAAAATTCATCTTAAATTAAAACAGAGAACTTAAGCATTTATGGGCTTTGCAAAAATAAAAACAAATACAAATTTTAGAGTATTCATAGAAATAAATTTCATCAAGTTACATTTAAAATCAGTTCCTATATGTTTTATTTTACTAATATAGGTACTTTCTCTAAAATATTATTGAACTCTTGTATTTAAGAGACTGTCCTAGTAACAGAGGCTATAAAGCTGAATAAAGCATTCTTTTCTCTAGATTTCAGTTAATGACAAAAAGCTAATGTGTAAAAAATTAAAGAATATAAAAAACATGAGAACTGTCATAGTGGTATACAGCAGAAAGATTTGGCAACAACTGTGCCTGATAATATCAGTTACTAACTTTTTCAGAGAAATTAAAAAATGTGTGCTTGGCTTGAAAGCAGATTAAACTTTCAAGGACTAAATGAGTAATGGTTATGCAGTCTGGAAACTTGTAAACAAGATTAAAAGTGCAGAAAGTTTCTAAGTAATTATTTGACTATGAATTGGTTCTTTTGCAGTGAAGTCTTTATAAATCTATAAATAAGGGAAAAAAAGGATTAGGGATGAATAGAATTTTCTTCAAAATACTTGACAGCCCATGAACTTGCTGGAAAAATACAACCAATAACTATTTTAAAAGAGTGTTCTGGGGGCGCCTGGGTGGCTCAATCGGTTGAGTGACTGACTCCTTATTTCAACTCAGATCATGATCCCAGGGTTGTGGGATTAAGTCCCTTGTCAGGATCCACACTGAGCATGGAACCTTGCTTGGGATTCCTCTCTTTCTCCTTCTGCCCCTAGCCCCCTCTCAAAATAAATAAACACTTAAAAAAAGAAAAAAATTAAAAATTTAAAAAAGAGTGTTCTGAATTGAACCATATTTTTGACAGATGGTCTGGGAATATTTCTGTGTGCCTAATGAGTAAATTGAAATAAAATAAAAAACTAATACTTGAAATGGCGGAGGAAACACAATTATTAATTAACATTGTCAAAGAGCATAAACAAATAATCCAGGCCAAAATAATCACTTAAGAATTATCCATGGTGACAATGCAGTTTTACATTCAGGTGTCAACCATTTCTTTCCTGAGCCCTGGGGAAACAGAGGCTTTCAACTGTGGAGGAAAGAAAGGAGGATACGTGAATGTGATCATTAACGGGAGAACAGGGCTTCTGTTGTTTTGTGAAGTGCAAAACAACCAATGGGTCACAGGACGGCAGAATATGCTGGAAGCCCTTTGGAACTCAATTCTGAGAATGCCATTTCTTTCCCCTCAGGGAGCCCTGAAGAACAAGGAAATTACTTTGGTCAGTATGCCTCTGTGTGTGTCTGTAAATATTTTCGGCTTGTTCCAGTCTCTGAAGCAATTGAGGTTTACCACAATGCTATTTAGGAGGTTTAATTTGAATTTGATATTGTAGGGAATTATTTTATGTAGGCTTCTATTTCGAGAGTATGCGTTTGACCTTCACTCAGCTGTGCTTTTTTTGTTACACAAGAACATGGGGCATAAGTGTCCAGAACATTAAATTTTATGTTTTTTAAAATTTAGAATTGAATGGGAATATATTGTAGAAATTTGTTTTGAATGAGATTAAGATGTAGAAATGGCAGAATGGTTTCACTTTAAATAAATCAAATAAGAACAGGATGGGCTAGGTTTAACATCTCCCCGGTTTTCATGGGATGTGTTAGACTGTGATAGAGTGAACTCTTGATTATGCAATTGTACCAAATTCGTGCTACATCCTATAGGATGACATTCCATGTCTCTTCTTCCCACACCCAGTTCTTTCAAAATTGAAATCAGCCACCAAGGTCAGCACCAACAGTCCCTTGGGATCCCCCTAAGAAAGTAGTGGATGGGTCTCCAGAAACTGATTTGGTCAAGAACTGTTTTTAATCACTATGGAAGATGGACTCCAGGTGGATCTGGGATCCACAAAAACTGGAGGTGGTAATGATTACCACCTTAAGGGACTACTATCATGAGGCACTCAATGGAGCCATGAATTCTAGTCGAAGAATTTGGTACCAAATGGTACCTAAAATTTCAGGTTTGGACTTCAACTTCATTCTTAAGATATATCTTAAGTAGAAAAAGATTTATGGTTTTCTTATGAAATTACATGAATTTTGAGTGTTTCCAGTAATTATAATTTACTCATATTTTTGTTACATTTAAATCCTGTTTTGTAACTTACCCTTCCATTCAAATCAATATTAGTAATTTCCTCAAAAGACATGATTTAGCATTTGGGTGTAATTAACAATGTGCAAGTATGGAAATACTATACTATACTATATACACACACACACACACACATACACACTACACACAGTATATATAAGAATTACAATAGCACTAAGTCCAAAGTATACTCGGAAGAAAGTAGCTAGCCACTTTTTTCTGAAACTGGCAGCTTAGGAGGCATAAAAATATGTAATTGATGTTGAAACAACTGAAAGTTCAAGAGTTAGATGAACGGTAGGTATCATTTTAGAAAATCATAAGTAAGGCAGAAAATAGTGAAAGCATCTTGTTTGTGATTATGAGTGTAGCTTTGTACAGCGGAGGATTTACAGTTTTGGAAGCAAGAAAGAATATCAGCAATGAGCATACCTGTCTCTGTGATAGACTGAGGGCCTCTGTGAAAGACAAATCAATAATTATATTTGAAGACAGCCTATTGAATTGATTCATATTATTGATAGCAAGTCTGAATAGTTTCTCTGTTGCCCATGAATTGAAACAAATTAAGAAAGGTATTGATAGAAGCAAGAGAAGACAAACATTATTTCACACAAATCCAGAAGCCTAAATCAAAATGTGGTCATAGCCATTATGGATGAAGATAATACGATTTTCCTTTCAGGTATGACCATTTTTGCCGCGGTCCTGAGAGAACAATGTCTCACCTCTAGGGGAATGAGTGAGCAACATGTAACTCTGACCATTCAGGGGAAAGGAAAGCTTTTGACTTTTTGTGAAGTGCAAGTCATTGGGCCAGGGCTGGTAGAAGAAGGTACTGGAAGCTTTTTGATTCCCAGATCTGAAGATCCCCAGTTTCTTCCCAATGGAGAAGAAAGTTCTATTGGTTTCTATGCTTTCTTCCTCTGAAATATTTTCAATTTCATTATTTTTCAAAACGATTGAGATTCAACACAATATCATTTGAACTTTATTTTGTAAAATGTGTTATTTTTTATATACTGCTATACCTTTGTGGCCACTATATTCCTCCTCTTTTATTTCTCCCTTTTTGAGCTTCACATCCATTTAGAAGTCTCTTAAACCTACAAAACATTATATTTGTCCTGATCTTTAAAAAATTTGGAAACTTTGTTCCACATACGGGGCTGAAGTGCCTAAGAGTAATGAACTGCAGAAGAGTGTTTCATTTGTCTCCTTGATTGGTTCTCTGCGAAAGAGAAAATAAAGTAGGAAGATAGATGGGCCCCATATTCAGGGAGCTCAGTGAGAATCTGTTGGGTCCAGGTAACTATTTTACCTGTTATTCATGGTATATATCAGAGTGTATTGGCATCAACACTGGGTTGCATAAGAATAATGAGTTCATGATACAACTAGATGGTATTCTCACATTGCTTGTCTTTTTCTCAGATTCAGTCCTATCAAAATGGAAGCCAGCCACTCAGTCCAGCACCACAAGATCTTTGGGAACCCAAGAAAGCAGTGGATGGCTCTCCAGCAAGTAACTTTGACAAGGGCTCCTATATTCAAATGTGACTGGAGGCTGACCCCTGGTAGGTGGTAGATCTGGGATCTACAGAGACAGGAAACAGTGTGATTATCAACCTAAGGGACTGCTGTCAGGAGGAGACTAATAAAGCCATGACTGATTGGAGACTCACCTGGTAACTGGGAGAAGTTAAATCTTAGGTATTTAAGGAAACTTATTTTTCAAAAATGATTGAATCAATATTTTGGAGGGTCACTGACCTAATGAAAATTTTTTTTGTTAAACTTTATTTTTAAAGTAAGCAATAGTAGAATATTTCTACTCATATATTTAAATGCTACTTTCTTCTTTAATATTGTAGTCACTGGTTGAGTTAAAGCACTTTTTCAGTCACTCATATACAAAATATTATTTTGCCTACTATGTTTATGTAATGTTTTTTGTTTGGAAAATTTAATACATGATCATGTTAAAAAAATTTTTATAAAAAGATATAGTAAGTGGCCCTTCCACCCAGATCTCTTGGTAACTCATCACAAATCAGCTACTTTTAATAGATTTTTGTTAAACAAGATTTATTGAGATAGAACTGAACTGTAACACTATGTAAGTTTAACATGTACAGTGTGATTATTTGGTACATGTATACATTGTAAAATGATTACCACAAAGGGGCACCTGGGTGGCTCAGTTTGGCTAAGCATCCAACTTTGGCTCAGGTCATGATCTCACAGTTCGTGAGTTTGATACCCCCATCAGGCTGTCCGCTCAGCACAGAACCTCCATCCCTGTCTCTCTCTGCCCTTCCCTCATTCACATTCTGTCACTCTCTCTTTCTCTCTCTCTCTTTCTCTCTGTCTCTCAAAAATAAATAAAACATTTAAAAATAAAACAAAAGAAATAAAATGATTACCACAAAAAATTACTTAATACATCCATCAACTCTCATAATTACCTTTTTTTTTAAATAGTGAGAACATTTAAGTTATATTCTCTTAGCAACTTTCAAGTCTATAATACAGTATCGAGAACTGTAATCATGCTGTGCACTGGATCCCCAGATCTTATCATCTAAAACTAGAAGATTATACCCTTTGACCAACATCTCCCCATTTCTCTGACACCCAGCCTTTGGCAACCTCCATTCTACTCTGTATTTTTATGAGTTTGGCTTTTTTAGGTTCTACATATAAATGAGGTGAAACAGTATTTGTCTTTCTCTCCCTGACTTATTTCATTCTGCATCATTTCCTCAGTATCCATCCATGTGTCACAAATAGCAGGATTTCCTTGTTTTTATGGCTGAATAATATTCCATTGTAGGTATTTTCCTTACCCATTCATTCATCAGTGGCAGCTTAGGTTGTTTCCATGTTTTGGGTATTGTGAATAATGCGACAGTGAACATGGGAGTGTAGATGTTCCTTTGAGATAGTGATTTCATGTTCTTTGGATGCATACCCAGAAATAGGATTGCTGAATAACATATATCAAGAGGTTAGCAAGTCTACTCCATAATATTGCTGCCTGGGCATCCATCTTGTTTGGCCAGGCAGACTGCAGAGGCCTTAAACTGACATTAGTTCCTCATGCAAGTTTCTGCCTCAGATAGCAGCAGACAGTCATAACTAAATGTAAGTTCCTATGGTGACTTTCCTCAATGGCCTTGTGATAAAAATCTCCCCTCTTCCTGGGGCCTTTCCTTTATGTGCTCCTTAGATAAAACCCCTGCAAAGCTAACCAAAACCCTACTCTTGTGGTTTGAATAGACCAATCTGGCCTTAGACCAGGATCTTTCTGTAAGCAAGTGCCCTAGGTTCTGCCACTCTCTGCCTACACCAGGCCTTGACTTCCCATGTGGCCCCTCGAGGCATGCTGTGTACTTTCCCTGAAACCTGTGAGTAGTAAAGTATTCTGTTTTAATTCTCTGTGGTCTTTTGTGGAAGCGTAGCTCACCATCTGACATCCCAGGGCTGTACTTCACAGATGTCAATTTAATAAAGTCACAATAATATGGTAATTCTATTTTGAATATTTTAAAGAACTTCCATGCTGTTTTCTATGTGGCTTCCCCAATTTATATTCCAACCAACAGAGCACAAGTATGCCCTTTTCTCCACATCCTCCCCAACCCTTGTTATCTCTTGTTTTTTTGATACTAGCCATTCTAACAGGCATAAGGTGGTATCTCATTATGGTTTTGATCTTCATTTCCCTGATGGTTAGTGATGTTCAGCATCTTCTCATGTACCTGTTAGATATTTGGATATCTTCTTTAGAAAAATGTCTTTTCAGGTTCCCCCCCTATTTTATAAATGGATTATTTGGGGTTTTATTTTTTTGCTATTAAGCTGTAAGAGTTCTTTATGTATTTTGGATACCAGTCCCTTATCAGATAACTTTTTTGTAAATATTTTCATTCTATAGATGGCCTTTTCATTTTCTTTCTTGATTGACTGATTTTATTTTATTTTTTTCTGTGCAGAAGCTGTGTAGTTGATGTTTATTTTTGCTTTTGTCACTTGTGGTTTTGGTGTCACATCCAAAAATCATTGCCAAGACCAATGTCAAGGAGCCTTTTCTCTCTGTTTTATTCTAAAAGTTTTACATTATCAGGTCTTACCTTAAAGTCTTTAATCCATCTTAATTTTTGTGTGTGGTGTGAGATAGGGGTCAAGTTCGTTATTTTTCCTGTGAATATCCAGTTTTCCCAGCACCATTTATTGAAGAGACTAATCTTTCTCCATCAAGTATTCTTGATTCCCTTTTCAAATATTGGTTGATCATACATGCATCAAATCTGTGCTCTCAGTTCTGTTTGTTTGGCCAATGCATTGGTTTTTATTCCAGTACCATACTGTTTGGATTACTATAGCTTTGTAATATAGTTTGAAATCAGGAAGTGTGATACCTCCTGCTTTTGCTATTTGAGGTCTTTTGTTGTTCTATACAAATTTTGGAATATATATATATATATATATTTTTTTTTTTTCTATGTCTGTGAAAAAGTGCCATTGGAATTTTGATTGCATTGAATCTATAGAAGATTTGGGGTAGAATGCATATTTTAACAATATTAATTCTTTTGATCCAACAAAACGATATCTTTCCATTTGCATCATTTTTTAATTTCTTTCATCAGTGTTTTATAGTTTTAAGGGTATAGATCTTTTGCTTCCTTGATCAAATTTATTCCTAAGTATTTTATTGTTTTTGATGCCACTATAAATAGGATTATATTCTTTATATCCTTTTTTTTTTTTATTCTTTATATCCTTTGCAGATAGTTTGTTGTTAGTGCATGGACATGCAACTGGTTTTTGTATGTTGATTTTGTGTCCTGCAACTTTCCTGAATTTGTTTATTAGTTCTAACAGTTTTTTGGTGGAGCCTTTAGGAGTTTTCTTTATATAAGATCATATCATCTGCAAACTGAAAGAATATTACATTGTTTCCTTTCCAGTTTGGATGCCTTTTATTCCTGTTTCTTACCTAATTGCTCTAGCTAGAAATTCCAGTACTATGTTGAATAAAATTGGTGAAAGTGGGCACCCTTGTCTTGTTCCTGATCTTAGAAGAAGAGCTTTCAGCTTTCACCATGGTATAATGTTAGCCATAAGCTTGTCGTATGTGGCCTTTATCATGTTGGGGTCTGTTTATACCAAATTTGTTGAGAGTTTTAACCATGAAAAGATGTTGAATTTTGTCAAATGCTTTTTCTGCATCTGTTGAGATGATCCTAAGGTGACTTTTTATTTTTCATTCTATTAATGTGGTATATTACATTTATTGATTTGCATGTATTGAACCATACTTGCATGCGAGGGATAAATCTCACTTGATCATGGTGTATGATTCATTTAATGTACTGTTGGTTTGTTAGTATTTTGTTGAAAATTTTTGCCTCTGGATTCACCAGGAATATTAGCCTTCAGTTTTCTTTTCTTGTAGTGCCCTTATCTGGCTTTGGTGTCAGGGTAATGCTGGCTTTGTGAGTCTGGGAGTGTTCCCTCCTCTTCAATTTTCTGGAAGAGTGTGACGATTGGTATTAGTACTTCACGTGTTTCATAGAATTCACCAGTGAAATCATCTGATCGGGGCTTTTCTTTCTTGGGAGGTTTATGGCTATTGATTTAATCTCCTTACTTGTTCTTGGTCTGTTCAGATTTTCTATTTCTTCCTGATTCAGTCTTGCTAGGTTGTATGTTTCCAGTAATTTATCCTTTTCTTTAAGGTTATCCAATCTGTTGGTGTATAATGTTCATAATGGTCTCTTACAATCTTTTGTATTTCTGCAGTATCAGTTGTAATACCTCCTCTCTCTAATTTTACTTCATTTTTTTCTTTTCTTATTTAGCTTAGCTAAAATTGTCAATTCTATTTTTCTTTTCAAAAAACCAACTCTTACTTTCAATGATCTTTTCTATTTTTTAATCTTTGTTATTCCCTTCCTTCTGCTAAATTTGGATTTAGTTTCTTTTTCTTTTCCTAGTTTCTAGAGGTGTAAAGTTAGTTTGTTGATTTGGGATCTTTCTTTTTTTAAAAATAGGTATTTATTGCTATAAACTTCACCCTTTGATCAGCTTTTGCTGTATCTATAAGTTTTGGTATTTCCACCTTCATTTGTGTTTCCACTTTCATTTGATTCAAGATATTTATGATTTTCCTTTTGATTTCTTCTTTGGCCCATAGGTTGCTTAGGAATGAGCAACTTACACATATTTATGAGTTTTCCAGTTTTCTTTCTGTTATTTATTTCTAGTTCCATACTGTTGTGGTTGGAGAAGATACTTGGAATGACTTGAATCTTTAAATTTGCTAAGACCTGTTTTCTGACATAACATCATCTATCCTGGAGAATGCTGTTGGATGGAACCTTCTATATTTATCCATTAGATTCATTTGGTCTAAAGTATAGTTCAAGTCCAATGTCTCCTTATTGATTTTCTTCCTGGATGATCTGTTCATTATTGAAGGTGGGGTATTGAAGTCCCCTACTATTACTCTATTGTTGGCTACTTCTCCCTTCAAATCTGTTGGCATTTGCTTAATATATTTAGGCGTTCCAATGTTGTATGCATATGTGTTTACAGTTGTCAAGTCCCCTTCTGAATTGACCCCTTTATCATTATACAGTGACCTTTTTCTCTTGTTTGAGTTTTTGACCTAAAGTCTATTTTGTCTAATAGAAGTATAGCTATCTCTTTTCTCTTTTATTTGTAATATTTATATGGAAATTTTTTCCATTCCTTCACTTTGAGTCTGTGTGTTTTTAAAGCTGAAGTGAGTCTCTTATAGGCAGAATATAGTTGGCTTTTTTTTTTTTTTGTCATTGTAATCTTTTTAGCCACTCTTTGGATTAGAGAAACCAATTCATTTACATTTAAAGTAATTATCAATTTTTAAGGACTTACTAGTGACATCTTATTAGTTTTGCAGTTCCTTTGTTTCGTTTTTTTCTCTTCTTGTCATTCTTTGTGAATTGATGATTTTCTGTAGCAATATGCTTTGATTACCTTCTCTTTATCTTTTGTACCTACTGTAGGTTTTTGCTTTGTGATTCATAGGGTTTACATACCATTTTAACATCATAACATAACATAGATATAATAGTATATTTTAAGCAAATAATGATGTAACTTTGATTACTTACAAAAATTATTCTCTTTTACTTCTCCCTGCATATTTTATGTTTTTGTTGTCACAACGTATATTTCTTTAATCTTTTTATATTTATTTATTTTTGAGACACAGAGAGAGACAGAGTGTGAGCAGGGGAGGGGTGGAGAGGGAGACACAGAATCAGAAGCAGGCTCCAGGCTCCCAGCTGTCATCACAGAGCCTGGCATGGGGCTCGAACCCACATACTGTGAGATCATGACCTGAGCCAAAGTCGGACACTTAGCTGACTGAACCACCCAAGCGCCCACAACTTACATTATTTTATATTGTGTGTCCATTAACAAATTATTGTAGCTATAGTTATTTTTAATACTTTTGTTTTTTGGTCTTCATACTAAAGTTAAGTGATTAACATACTATTATATTACAGTATTAAAATATTCTAAATTTAATGCTATACTTACCTTTACCAATGTATTTTATATTTCAGCTTTAAGGACTGCTTTCAGTATTTCTTGTAATGCTGGTCTAGTGATCATAAATTCTCCCGTTTTGTGTGTATCTCAAGAGTCTTTATCTCTCCTTCATTTTTGAAGGACAACTTTGCTATGTAAACTATTCTTGTTTGGCAGGTTTTTTCTTTCAGCACTTTGATTATATCATCCCACTCTTTCCTGGCCTGAAAGGTTTCTGCTGAGAAATCCACTGAAAAGCCCTATGGCATTTCCCTTGTATGTGAGAATTCTTTTCTCTACCTGCTTTAAAATTTTTCTTTGTCTGAAGTTTAAATACTGGGAAGAAAACTAAAACAAAATACATGTTACTTAAATCACCAATTGTCACTTAACAGTGTCTGAAATTACTAGTCTATGCAATTAGCCAGGTGATATGAATTAGAGACATAAAATTCTGCAAGGAAGAGGGCAAAGTAGCTTTTCAGATTATGTCATTGTAAATCTACAAAACCAAAGGAATCAAGTTAAAAACAACTAGGAAAAATAAGATCATTCAATATTCTGACTTGTTAAAAATTAAAATACAATAAGTAATATGTTGTTAGATATAAATAATAATCAATTGGAACATATAATGAAAGCATAAATAAGAGAAAAAAATCCCATTTTCAACAGCAACAAATAATTTTAATACTTGGGAGAAAATTAATACAAAATATATTGAACATGGATATTTTTAAATTAAATTTATGGAGGGACATCAACTCAAAACTATACCAACCTAGGACCTCTCAAATACTTGAATGATTTGAATACTTTAAATGATGTACCTTGATCTTTTTCAAAAATATCTGATACTATAAACAAACAAATTATTATAGATTATTCTATACATTTAATACAATCCCCCCAAACTGCAGAAGGAAGTTTGTTAGGGGGTTTGGAATAAACTATATGTTTATTATTGAGTTTATTTTGTAAAAATTCATGCTACCAAATAACATCTGACATTTTGTAGAAATAATTTATGTATGTATAGAAAGATGTTGCGAAGTAATAAGCATCAGTGATTTTTTTTTCGTAGTAAAATAACTTACCAAAGAAGTGAAGACAATGGACATCATTTATAAAATGTAGCTGGAGAAAAGTGAAGCTGTCGATGCCAGAAAACCAATGCTGACTGTAAAATTGCCATAATAGTCATAATAACTGTTATGAATTCAGTCATTGCTTTCCAACTACCAGATAAGGAAAGAATAGAACAACTGATTTCAAAGTATTTTATTGACACTTCATTGATTTCTAATTTCATTTATGTGATTTCTTTAATCACACTAACAAAATCAAGCCTGGAATTAACTTTTTTTCTCTTCAGATATGCCATCATTGAGTCTGTAGAACCTGGAAAATTAGAATCTGTTAGATGTGGGAGAATGAGAGGAAGATAGGTGATTGTCAACACTCCAGGTAAGAAACATATCCTCAACTTTGTGTGAGATGCAAGTCTTTGTTCCATGCCCAGTTTTGCCTATATCAAAAGCCACATGGGTCAGTGGGTGTTACATATATTTTCCTGATTAATAGGACATTTCATTTATTTTTTTTAAGTTTATTTATTTTTGAGAGATAGAGAGATAGTGAACAAGGGAGGGGCACAGAGAGGGAGACAGAATCCCAAGCAGGCTCCATGCCTTCAGTGCAGAGCCTCATACAGGGGCTTGAACTCATGAACCATGAAATCCTGACCTGAGCTGAAACCAAGAGTCAGACGCTTAACCTATTGAGCCACCCAGGCACCCCATGACATTTCCTTATTTTTATTCAGTTATTTCATTATATCATGAAGTACAGAGGGGAAGACAACATTCTTCATATTAAACAATATGCAAATTGAAATATCTAACGATGCTGCGACTCTAACTTCATAATCTTCCTCAGAGTATTGTTTCATTTCTCTTCACTGTCCATTTCCTCTGTTGTCTTATTTATTCAGTATTTTCTTTCTTGTTTTATATTTTCCACTTGTCGATTTATTTTTGTTAAAGATTATATGAACCTAGGACTTCTCATATTTGAGTGAAGGGAAAAATTTCTCATAGATTCCCTGTATTAGTTTATTTCTGTAGTTCATGCTGCTTAAATAAATGCCAACAAACAATGAGATAATTTACTTTTTATGCTTATATTTCTTATTTAAAAACTATAAAGCAAAACCTAATTGATAAATTAATTACCAAAAAACTATAAATCATATTGTTAACCAAGTTTAGAGGGACTGGGAAGATGTTTTGCTGCAAATAAATCGCAAAGAGCAAAAAAAAAGATATTTTACTTATGTTCGATTTGACTATTTGGCTTTACTTGGAACATTTTTTGAGTTGTTATCATCACCATTTTTATTTTCCTTTTTTAACTATACACATTTTGTCAAAGACTGATCCATTATTTCGGCAGATCAATTCACTTACTAGAACACTTCAAAATGATTTAAGATGCCACTGGCTAAAAATAATTTATTGTATACAATTATCCTACTTTGGCTAAGTAACTTGAATATTGATACATGCAAAGGTAGCATCCATCTAATACATCTGCTTGCTAAGTAAATATACTGCCAATTTTTTGAATATGGTATTGTTCCTTCAGGGGAAAAAATTTCTTGGCATAATTAGAAAGGGAATTATGGGTAGAAAGTGGAAATAAGGGTAAATAGAAAAATACCTAAATATAAATATAAAAGAGACCTGAAAGAATTTAACTATTAGTCATTTCTACTTTGAGAAGAGGGGTGGTATTTAGGAAGGGGTAAAAAATTTATTTTTATTTTTTCATCCATAGATGCTGCACTGAATAGCCATGAATTCATATATTAACTTTTAATATAAAATTAGTAAAATCAGAAAAAAATTAAGTTAACTCATTTTGTACTTCTGCATAGAAGACCACACTTCATTGTACAAACAAGACCTAAACCTCTCATTTAGTGATTGTCTTTCTTTATCTACTTAATTTCTTATCCCTAGAAGTCAAAATTATCTTAGGATTAAAAATACTCAGTGAACATACCTTTATAATGTAATAAATCTTTTCTTTGACTAAAATAACCTTTAATGTTAAGTCCATTTCTATAACAGTATCTGTGGTTAATGATCAGAAAAATAAATATGTAAGGGAGGCAATAGAAATAAAGATCACATAAAATATCACTTTTCTTTCCCTTGCTTATACTATAAATAGGAAATATCAGAAGCAATGTAGAAAACCGTTAAAATTGCCATTCGTCCCAAGCCATATTCTGACAACAGAATTAATTTAAAACTTGGAATCTAAACATGAATCATGGGAATCAATTCTCTTTTGCATGAAGCCATTTGTAGAGAATCAGGAGATGACTGGTAGTTTGAATTCATAATAATAGTAACAATGGTACATTTTAGCCAGATCAATAGATATGAGGTATAGTTTATATATCAACTTTTCAAGAAATGGAAATATTTTTCCCCATTACTTCCCCTTAAAAAAAAAATCACTTCCCATTCTGCCAGCAGTACATTGCACTTTTCTTTTGGTGTATAGCTCACTTTGGCTATCACTTTGGCATTTAAGGTCCAATGCTATCTCAGGGGAAACATCTACCCAACAATCTCCGTGATCCTTTGATATATCCTGACAAGCTATTGATGGATCTTTCATGAGTGACTTTGATAAAATCCCTTGTATTCAGACCCGAAAAGAGACTGAACCCTGGTGGATCACGGATCTGGGTACCCCTTGGGCTGTGGCCATTGTGTCATCCACCAACTGAGAAGAATGGGTCATGAAGAGAGAAAAGTTGCTGTTGTTCGACCTGGACACTCACCTGCTTACACTGGCAAAACAAATTCCAGGTAAAGATCGAAACTTTAAGCTTCAAAAATAACAACTGAATAACTCAGTAAGTGTTTATATCGGTTTATGCCCATGCAGCAGTAGTTCTTTTCTCTCATTGTAGTTTGGAGAATCAACTGTATACGTGCTGCCGGAGTGAGCACTGGAGAATCAACTGTAGACAAAGATATCTGTATCATCTAGGTATATGGAAACAGATGCACTATTCTCAAATGAACATTTAAGGTATTTAAGTTGATCTTTCAATTTGCTAAAAGGGAACCCTTCCTTGAGATAAAAAGAATGACGTTAACATGAGCATTTCATAAGATTTACCGGTAATTCGATTGAAATAATTAATTAATTCGGCCAAAATAATCCAAGCAGTTGATACCATATAATTAAATACTATAACTTTTTCTAGAATGAAAACACAAATATGTAGTACCAGCTCTAGATGTAAGCTAGGTATGTCAACTCTATTTAACCATAAAATTTACCTTTTCATGTATCTTAAGCTCGAGTAATGTGAGGAATGTAGATAATCTCATTTGTATCCATAAGGCAGGTGGTTTCCTGGAAAGTTGGTACTGGAACCTAGATTCTTATAGTAGTGATACAGTGAGTCTTTTTCTTTGTTTTTGCAGCATAGAAGAGACAGATTAGCAATCTTGACAATATAACTTTTACACAGATGAAGTGAAAGATATGCAGGAAGCATAGAGGCAGTGAAAGAGGCAATAACAGTCTCAATTTGCAAAGCAGTGACATAAGATTTTTTTTTTCTATTTGATTTGCTACCATACACTCATATTACTTTGTTAACTTTTTAAAAAAGATCCACTTGGAGAAACATAACAATTCATGATTTAAATGAGAGTGATGTAGTAATTACCCAGAAGTATATAAAATTTCCCTTTTATTGTTATCTGTGAACTATTTACAATGAATTTTAATTTCCTCTGGTCATTAATTATCTGCATATTTAATATTTCAGAAGTATTTCCAGTACTGCCTCATAGGGTAGATACAACCCAGTCCAATACCTTGAATCTGTCTAGATCTTTTCAAAAAGCCATCGTCTTTGGTAAAGTTATGTATATTCTGACCTATTAAGAGACTAATTTCCTGTTCAATGGTAGATTTGGCCTTTCCAGCAAAATTTGTTACTCAGCAAACAAAGAGATTGTTGCCAGGAAGAAATAAATGAAGCAATCTATGATTCTAGCTGGAGATTAATTTTTTTAATGTTTATTTATTTTTGAGAGAGAGACAGACAGAGCGTGAGCAGGAGAGGGCAGAGAGAGATGGACACACAGAATCTGAAGCAGGCTCCAGGCTCTGAGCTGTCAGCACAGAGCCTGATGCAGGGCTTGAACTCACGAACCACAAGGTCGTGACCTGAGCCAGAGTCAGACGCTTGACCGACTGAGCCACCCAGGTGCCCCAAGTCGGAGATTAATGTGAATATTGTGCCACATTAAATCCCAGGTATGAATCCAAGTTTTGAATTCTAGAAGGACCATATGTTTATCTTTTTTTGTTTTCACTGATTTGGAGATACGATGTATATTCAAGAATTAGAATATAATGAAATTAGAAGAACTGCATCAACGTGATTCTGTCCCAGGGTCAGATAACTTCACAGCTTAGCACCTTCAGTGACTCTAGATCCTCTGAAAGAGCCATAGATGAATCTACGAAGGCTCTTGCATTCAAACAGAATTGGAGGATGACCCATGTCAGATGGTAGATTTGGGCTCACTACCTGTTGTCAACTATATTTCAGTCATTGACAGCGCAGACTTTTGCCATGAAAATCTGTAAGAGGCTATAATTCTGGTTGGAGAGTCCATCTGAGAAAGATGGCACATTAAACCCCAGATATTAAATCCAGATTTTAATTTAACATTAACTTGGTAACATAAATAATTTCACATTAAATATCAATGTAATTGAGGGAAGAAATGGAAATTATGAAGGGAATTTACACAATTACTTTCATTGTATTATATTGACACTTCATGTGAAATTGTTTATATTACCTCTAAAAACCAGTGTAGGACTTTCTTCTCTCTTCAACATCAAAGTGTAGGACTACTTTTAATCAACAAATAAAGGACGTTATTCAAAAATTTATAGTGTAGGACTTTCTTCTCTCTTCAACATCAAAGTGCTGACTACTTTTAATCAACAAATAAAGGACGTTATTCAAAAATTTATACCTAATTTAGTTGCAGCTGAGTGACACATAAACTGATACTGTACCAACATCAACAAAAATGTCACTTATATTTTCCCCATAATTCGTGGATTATCAAAAAGGTAAGTTTACTACCGAGGTAGATCAGAATTAATTAACTGGCAAAACGCATGAAAAGAAAAAACGATATTCATCGGCAATTGCAGCAAGGGTGATGATAATAATTAGTGTCTGTTGGTGTTAGTCAAGGCAACCTTAGTCTTATACAGCAATTTGAGGGTTGAGCTAAGTGGGGTGGGTAATAGACTATATAAGCAGCTACATTTCAGGTGTCATGTGATATGGCATGGAAGAAAAGTCATATTTCTGTGCTATTAGTAAATATGGAGAGCTCTTGGGATGAACAAAAGAACAATGCTGTTTCTACCCTCCCAGAGTTAACTTTTTATTGAGGAAAGAGAGTATTTAAGAAATTGATGAAAGTACAATGCATTCGGCACACAGAGGGCAAGGTGAAGAGTGTACATGTGAGGTCAGAAAAATAAATAGGATCTGAAGCATACATAATAGTGAAAAATTGGAAGCAATTTAAATTTCCAATAACAAGGAATCAGTTAAATAAGTAATTTTCAACCCCTGAAAATGATAGAGGTATATGAATATATATTTATATACATATAAATGTACAAATTTATATATATTTACAAAATTATATATATATACACATATATAGCTAAATATATATACATATATATGTATTTAGGTATATATAGAG
Source organism: Puma concolor (assembly GCF_028749965.1). Classification (NCBI taxonomy): domain Eukaryota; kingdom Metazoa; phylum Chordata; class Mammalia; order Carnivora; family Felidae; genus Puma; species Puma concolor. The sequence continues at coordinate 94,782,520 of NC_141673.1, forward strand.
AGATATAAATATATAAATTTTTAAATGTTTGCAATTTACCAAGTGAAAACAGTTTCAAAATCATGTGTGTATTTAGATAAGTAGTCTATCGATAGAAAAATATATATTTATATGTGTTTCTGTATGGAAAAATCTTATGATGTACACTGAAATCTTAATGGTGTTTATCTTTTTATGGCAAGATTTTAGAGAATTTTTATTTTCTTCTTTTAACCAACGTAAATTTTTTACACACAACTATCTTTTCTATAAATATGTATCCTGTTAGTTTAAAGTAGTGTTTCTTTTTAAGCTATATGAAACGTGACTGAGATTCATCAGAATAACACAGTTCAATCAGAGGATTGAATCAGCAATCAGAACAGGCAAATCCTCTAAATGCTAAAATCTTGCAAGAACACTTTATTAGTGTTTGATTATTAGTCTGATACTCCATTAAAACAAAAGGAAGTTTTTCTGAGAGAGAGAGAGTACAAGCAAGGGAGGGGCAGAGGGACAGGGAGAGAGAGAATCTTAGGCAGTCTCTATGCCCAGCACAGAGCCTGTTTGGGGGGGGGGGGCTTGATCTCCCCACCATGAGATCATGACCTGATCCAAAATCAAGAGTCAGACACTTAACCAACTAAGTCACCCCAGTGCCCAGATTCTTGTTTAAGATGGAAAATATATCCTCTTTTGATTTGGAGAAAAATGTGGGGAGATCATTTTAGAAAATGCGGTTTATGTGTCCATGGCCCTTTGTTTCCTGGCCCTGGAAAATAAGAAGAGTTTGAACATTCTGAAAATTATTTAAAATGTTGGAATGGCCACCAGGATCTTCCTTGGTGTTGATACATATTGAATGAATAATGGATGAGTGAGTGAGTGAGTGAGTGAACGAATGAATTCATGAATGGATGGATGAATAAATGAAGAGGGGATTCTAGAAGATTAAAAACTTAAGTTAAAAAGGAAAAAAGCAACATAATATTCCGCCACCAAGAAAGAGTTCCCAGTGTTACTGCTCTCTAGCAATAACATAGTGTTCTCTTAACTCACCTACTGGCTCCTCTGCCTACAGGTGATTTACTTGTTGCATATACCACAGCCTCCTGTATTGAAGCAAAGTAGGTTTGGAAACTGAGTCAATTGGTAAGAACACCCAAGTCAAAGTATCTTAAACAATAAGGAAGTAAGCACCTGACATAACATGACATACGAAGGTACAGTGGCACTGGGGTTGGCGGCGCAGTGGCATCATCAGTGCTGGCTTCATCTCAGGCAGTGGTGAGATGGCTGTGGCAGGTCCAGGTATGTCACCTGGACAGGCTGATGTCTGGAGTCAGAGAGAGACCATCGTTTCCCTCCTACTCTTCTTTAAGAGCAAAGAAAACTTTGGCGAGGTCCCTGAAAGACCTCCCCACATATCTCATTGACCAAAATTGTATCACGTGGCCGGGCCTCAAGTAATGATAACAAAGGCAGTGGAGCTACCACAGCTCAATCAGCCACTCAGGGGTCACCCCTGGAACCGGGCAGGAGCCATGCCTCCCCAGAAGCTCATGTTCAGAATCAGCGGATCCAGGAATAAATTATGCTTCTGGGCGGAAAAAGGAAGGGACTTAAGGTCATTATAGATATCTTTAGCAACTGAGAGATGAAATTTAAATGGGTGCTTTTAAACTTCTGTCATTTTCTTCCTTCTCCCAGCAGTTGGGAGTCTTCCCAGCAACCTTTCTCTTATATTTTTTTATGGTATTTACTGTTCCCACATCCTTTTCAGCTTTCTTCTGCTGCCAACAGAAAGAGAAAGAAAATGTGCCACGTTACAGTGAAAAATGAGACACTTTTGTGGCAGTTGACTATGTATTAAATATTTCCATGAGCTAACCTCTAATTGGTATCTCATTTCAGTATAGTAAACTTTGTTTATTATGAATCCATCATTTTTTACGTACACTAAGCTGGGTTTATTCTTTCCTTGACTGGGTTGTTTTGACAGTTAATAAGTAATTCTAGGTATAAATTATTTAAGTAACTTTCCACAAAGCATTGTGCTATGAAATCAAAGCTTTCATCACCTACCTTAATTTGATTCTGGAAAAAACGTACAGAAAGTTAGATACCGACGTATGAAGTTGTCTTCTTTTTCCTTTCATCTTCTAGTGGTTGCATTGTTGTTACACCGTTGACACGAAATTGGTTTTCTGTTTCATATATAAATTAGACTAAATAATAGAACTTCTTGACAGAATAAGATACTTGCATTATTCACAATTCAAGTGTTCCTTCCGTAGTGTAGAGAAGGTATACAGATAAATATGTATCGTACACTTTCCTCATTATTACCTTTCTTTAACTCTCATACACACAAAACAGCTTTGCACTGGGCCGATACCAACACTTAAGGCTAACCACCTTCCTTTTTCCCTCACGAAATTGGACAGCAGTTCCTGCCATATCAGGTCATTAACTGTTTATTGCTCAGTTAATTGAGTGCCATATAAAAATGAGCTGGCCTGGGCGGGGGGGGGAATTATCTGGCCTTCCCACCTGGGCAAGCTATGAACTGAGGATCTGGGAACCAATATAGTCATGAGGTAAAGGAAGAAAATTAAAGACAAAATTCAATGGTAGGCTTTCAGTTCCAGGAAGGTAGGATAGAATGTACTTGTTCCCTGGTAAGTACACCAAAAACCTTGGACATTATATATAAAACAAACAAAAGAAGGCTCTGAAAGGTGAAGAGAAAAAAACAGATTAAACTTTAAATTACAATACTGCTCATAATCACTCAAAAAATAAATACTTTGGTGTAAATCTAACAAAGCACACATATTCCTTGTGGACTGAAAACTACAAAACTCTAATGAAAGAAATCAAGTAAGATCTAAGTAAATGGAGAGACATGTATTCATGGATTGGAAGATGCAACATCTTAAAACTATCAGTCCTCCCCAATATTTCTATCAAAATATTAGCAAGATTTTCTGAAGGCATAAACAATATTACCTTAAATTTTATGTGGAGAGATAAAAGACTACAATAGCTAAAACAATTTTTTTTTTTTTTTTTTTTTTTTTCAACGTTTATTTATTTTTGGGACAGAGAGAGACAGAGCATGAACGGGGGAGGGGCAGAGAGAGAGGGAGACACAGAATGTGAAACAGGCTCCAGGCTCTGAGCCATCAGCCCAGAGCCTGATGCGGGGCTCGAACTCACGGACCGTGAGATCGTGACCTGGCTGAAGTCGGACGCTTAACCGACTGCGCCACCCAGGCGCCCCTAAAACAATTTTTAAAAAAAGAAAAAAGGGAGGAAGAATCAGTCTATGCAATTTCAAAATTTATTATATAAGTGTAGTCATCAAGACTGTTTGTCACAGGTAGAAACAAATCCATCCATCATATAACCAAACAGAGAATCCAGAAATAAACCTACACAAATATGATTTTTGGCAAGAATGCAAAGCAATACAATGGAGGAAACACAGCCTTTTCAACAAATGGTATGGGAGCAATTGGACAATCATAGGCAAATGAATGATGAATGAATGATTGAATGAATGAATGAACATCATGACGCTCTATCTCAGTGGCACTTATAAAAAAATTAACTCAAAATGGATCATCAACTTAAGCATAAATTTAAAACTATAAAACTATTAGAAAAAAACATAAAGGAAAATCTTTGGGATCTACAGCTAGGCAAAGAGATCTTAGACACAACACAAAGTGTTATCCATAAAAGGAAAGTTCCATAAACTGGACTTAATCAAATTTAAAACTTTTTTCTGTGATAGATACTTTTAAAGAGGATGAAAAGAAAAAGCTACAGAATGGGGAAAATATTTGCAAACCACATATTTGACAGAAGAGTAATATATGAAAATATATAAAGAACTCTCAAAATTCAACTATAAAATTATAGATAATACAATTAGGTCATGGGCAAAAGACATGAACAGACATTTCACCAAAGATATGCAAATGGAAAATGTACATAGGAAAAGATGTTCAACATCTATAGCTATTAGGGAGATGAAAATTAAAGGAACAGTGAGCTATTACTACATACCAGTTAGAATGGCTAAAACTAAAAATAGTGGGAACAGTGAATGCTGGTGAGGATGCAGAGAAATTGGATCACTGGTACGTTGTTGATGGGACTATAAAATGGTATAGCCATTCTAGAAACAGCTTGGCAGTTTCTTACAAAATGAAATATACAAATATCATGCTACCCAGCAGTTGTACTCATTGACATTTATCCCAGAGAAATGAAAATTGGTATGCACAAAAAACCTGTACATGATTGTTCATAGCAGCTTTTCTTATGATAGTCTAAAACTGGAACGATGCAGATATCTTTAAATAGACAAATGGTTAAACAAATTATGGTACATTTACACCATGCTCAGCAATAAGAAGAAGAAACTAATGTATACAACAACCTGCGGGAATCTCCAGAGAATTAAGCTGATAGAAAAAAAACAATCCCAAAAGCTTATATATATACTGTATATCTCCACTTACATAACATTCTAGCTTTCCCTTTATAATTTTTACATTATTGTATCTGTTTTACAAAACACCCTCTATGAACAATTAAAAACAGATCATTCCAGCTTTATACAACTCTTTCAAAGAATAGAAAAAGAAATAATAAGTCTTCAATGCATGTTATGGGATTAGTACAACCTTGGCATCCAAACCAGACAAAGGAATGAAGGTAAATTACAGGCCAATATTACTCAAGACATACTGCAAAAATCCAAAATCCAAAAATCCAAATAAATATTAGCAAACCAAATCCAGCGACATATAAATAAAAAAATAAATATATCATGACCAAGTGGAGTATATTACAGGAATGCATGAAAAAATATGCTAATATAATTTTCTCATTAAACAATAAAAGTAGGGACATCTGGGTGGCTCAGTCAGTTGAGTGTTGGACTCTTGATTTCAGCTCAGGTCACGATCCCAGAGTCATGGAATCAAGCCACATGTCAGGCTCCACGCTCAGCATGGAGCTTGGGATGCGCTCTCTCTCTCTCTCTCTCTCTCTCTCTCTCTCTGCCCCTCCCCCCCTTAAAAAACACAAATAAATAAATAAAATAAAATAAAAAGTAGAAAGGCATTTGATCATATCAGTAGATGCAGAAAAACAATACAATTAAAGCATTCTTTTATGATGAAAAACTTGGAAAACTTGAAATAGAAGGAAATGTCACTAACATAAAAGAATCTGAATAAAATAACATCAAAACCAAATCCTTAGAGTGAATATCACACTTACTGGTAAAATGTTAAAAAGCATTATCTTCAAAATAAACATAACAAGATATATACTGTTAGTTGAAAACAGGAAATAAGAAAGGAGGGGGAATAATATAAAAAGTCTTACCTTTCCACCTAAGCAAACTAAAATGCACAGTCTCCCTACTCCTGTTTAAAACCACACAATAAAGGGGCACCTGGGTTGCTCAATTGGTTAAGCCATAAAGCATTTGACTCTTGGTTTCAGCTCAGGTCATGACTTCATGGTTTGCATTGGGCTCTGTGCTGACAGTGTGGAGCCTGCTTGGGATTCTTTGTCTCCCTCTCTTTCCGCCTCTCCCTGCTCTCTCTCTCTCTATCTCTCTTTCAATATAAATAAACATTTAAAAAAAGAAAAAGGAGAAAAATATCATTTAGTAAATAATGTTTTCCTATACTGAGAATTTATTTTATCTACTACATTATTAGTATGTAATAAAAGAGTTTAGCAGGTTGTCAGATACAACATCAATACAAAAACCTTTTCATTTCTATCCATAAACAATTACAGATTTAAAAAATACAACTTAGGGGCACCTGGGTGGCTCAGTTGGTTGGGCATCCAACTTTGGCTCAGGTCATGATCTCGAGGTCCGTGAGTTCGAGCCCACGTCGGGCTCTGTGCTGACAGCTCGGAACCTGGAGCCTGCTTTGGATTCTGTGTCTTCCTCTCTCTCTGCCCCTCCCCTGCTTGCACTTTGTGTGTGTGTGCGTCTCTCTCTCTCAAAAATAGATAAACATTAAAAAAGTACAACTTATAATTTACTTATAATAACAAACATGTATAAACATATAGGAGTTATGAATAATTCTTATAAATAATGTACACTATTCTTATGTATGTAATTGTAAAACTTCGTTTAGATACATCAATAAAGATGTCAAGTAAAGGGACAGACTTACCATGTTCCTGAATAAGAAGTCTCATTATTGTAAGGATTTCAAAAATCCCCATGTTGATCATGTTCATAGTTTTTAAACTTTACACTATCCCCTAAAGACACTATGGAAGAAATTAACCTTTTTTTTTTTTTTTAACAAGTAAGGAGGATTATATTGTCTTTCTAGCTGCTTCATCTAAATCCTAAAATAGTTTGCGCTTCACTCAAGTGTAATAATGAGAAGGGGAAAATAGAAGAATACAAGTTCTATATTGGTTTAGAGGCAATATTAAAGTCTGATTATAATAATATTTAAAAATCGGAGATAACTTTCAGAAGATTATGGTCATCAGGAAATTAATACTGAAAACTATAATAAACCACCAGATAAGGCTTTGCACTTTTCACATTACTGCCAAATCCACCTTTTCTTTTAATTCATCAAGATCCTCTTAAAAATCTATTTATTTAATAAATATTTATTGAATTTTGACTATATTGTTTTAGGAGACGGAGATACAGAAATGAGTAAGGCAGTGTATTCCTTGAATTCATAGAAATTAAATTCTAATGGGGGGACTTAATTAATTAACTAACAAGATAGTATTAAATGATAACTTTTGTAAAGAAAAGAAAGCAAGGTAATGTAATAGAGAATGAATAGGGGAAAGAGATGTTTTTTAAACTAAGCAATCAAAAGAAATGCCTCTAGGAGGTGCCATTTGAGTGGAAATCTGATAACAGTAAGGACACCATCCTACGGAGAGTTGGAGAGTTGTAGGCAAGGGAACAGCTAATGCAAATACCCTTCAGTGGGTGGAACTTTCTCACCAAGGCAGAGAGTGATAAGAGGTGAGACCTGCAATGTGGCAAGATGATTATCCCGTAGAGTAGTGGTTCTCAAAGTCTGGTGCATTTGGAATAAGGGCCCACCAGACACTTTAAGGGGTCAGCAAAGGCAAAACCGTTTTCATAATAATACCAAGATGTCATTTCCCTTTCCTCTTTTCTCTTTTGTTGACATTAGTGTTAATAGCTCAAAAGTAAGGGTAGGTAAGACTACTGTAACCTCAGCACAGATCAAGGCACCAAACTATACTAATAGTTATTATAGATATGCTGTTTGTTTGTTGTCTGCCTAACATGGAAATTTATTTATTATTTTTTTTTATTTTTTTAAATTTTTTTTTCAACGTTTTTATTTATTTTTGGGACAGAGAGAGACAGAGCATGAACGGGGGAGGGGCAGAGAGAGAGGGAGACACAGAATCGGAAACAGGATCCAGGCTCCGAGCCATCGGCCCAGAGCCTGACGCTGGGCTCGAACTCACGGACCGCGAGATCGTGACCTGGCTGAAGTCGGACGCTTAACCAACTGCACCACCCAGGCGCCCCTATTATTTTTTTAATGTTTATTTTTTTTGAGAGAGAGAGAGACAGAGTGCGAGCGGGGGAGGGGCAGAGAGAGACAGAGACACAGAATTCAAAGCAGGTTCCAGGCTCCGAGCTGACAGCAGGGCTTGAACTCAGGAACTGTGAAATCATGACCTGAGCCAAAGTTAGGTGTTTAATCGACTGAGCCACCAGTGCCCCTCACATAAGGAAATTTATTAAGTGAACACTTACCAGCAAAGGAGGCAAAACTGGTGGATGAAGTCCAACTCTGTCCTCCACTCAGACCTCTGTATTTTCATCCTTTTTTTTTTTTTTTTTTTTTTTTTTTTCTTTTGGTCTTTCCTGAGCTTCTATCCTAAGCCCTCAACCCTCTCCATCCTTCACCATGCTTTTCAAATGTTCCAATTTGGGAATTTCTTTCTCTTCATATGAGTACACCATTTCAGAAACCTTTCAACTTGGACCAGGGGAATTTGAAATGTGTATCTCAAATTAGTTTAAAATTACACTCAAGTTTCCATCAGCCGCATCACACACATCCTGAGTGACAGTTATATAGCAATAAGTAACACCAAGAAAACCAGACACCAGAAACTTGATCTGACTTCCTCCATTTTCTCATGATAAAATCCCAACCTCTTGTGTCATTGTTGTCACTCCTGCTAATTTCATGCTTATGTTTCAATCTACCCTTAAAGCTTTCTAAATTTTTGCCAAGGATTCTTACTAACTTTCACATTCACATCTTCAGAATGATTGTGTTTTCTTTCCAGACATATCTGCAGTTTTGTACTTTGTTTTGTTGTCTCAACTTCTGTTTCTCTGGCGAACACCTTAAACACTCTTGCTTTTTATTTCACAGGAATGTTGTGGGTGCCAGCTGTAAATGGGCTTGGCTTCTTTCTTACTGTTTATTTTACACCCTTAGTTGTCAGGGTCATTTAATCACTATCTAGGTCTCTGAGAGTTTAAAAGTCTAATAAGGATGTTTGTTTGAGACCTGAGCGAAAAGAATCTTGGCTCTGAAATTAAAAAAACAAACAAACAAAACTTTGAAGTCAAAACTGATCTTTTATTCCGGTAGCAAAACTATAAAAGTTCTCTGAAGTTTTTTTGTTTTTGGTTTTGTTTTTTGGGGGGAGGGTTGTTTTTTGTTTTTTGGTTTTGGTTTTGGTTTTTAGAGAGAGGGCACTCAAGCAGGGGAGAGGGGCCGAGAGAGAAGAGAGAATCATAAGTAGGATCCAGGCTCAGCATGGGTCCCAACATGGGGCTTGATTCCACAACCCTGTGATCATGACCTGACCCGAAATCAAGAGTCGGATACTCAACTGACTGAGCCACCCAGGCGCCCCGCTTCTTTCCAGTTTTAAAAGAAAAATGATATGTGGGGTGCCTGGGTGGCTCAGTCGGTTAAGCGTCTGACTTCGGCTCAGGTCATGATCTCATGGTCTGTGGGTTCAAGCCCCGCGTCGGGCTCTGTGCTGACAGCTTGGAGCCTGGAGCCTGCTTCAGATTCTGTGTCTCCCTCTCGTTGCCCCTCCCCTGCTCACGTTCTGCCTCTCTCTCTCTCTCAAAAATAAATAAACATTAACAAAAAAAAAAAAAGAAAAATGATATGTGTGCAACATGGTTCCATTTAATAAATTTGATATGTTGTGTCACTGGGCAACTAATTTTTACATTCTTGAAGGATTAAGAAGACACTTTTCCCCCTCGATCTTCTGTTATCACTTTAAATCCAATCCTATTTCCTCAGACATTTGGTCATCCTTCAAATAATTTTGCCAAATCTTAAACATTTGACAAATTAATTTTTCCTCATATATAACATGAAAAGAAATATCTACCACTCTACATTTCATAACTTCTGTTTCATTCTTTCACACATATCCTTTGGGTCCACTTTAAATATACTGCAGACAATAAAGAAGTATATCTAAATAAATGTAGTTTAAACTTTTGTTCCTCCGGTAGATTTCCATAAATTTGTTTTAGGGATAATTTCTAAATCATGTTCAGCTATACCATAGTGTATTGGATACAACTGGAATTTCTTCCCACTGCCATTCTTTTCTAATATAGTAAAGTTGGCATATGCTTAACATTTTCAATTAATTTCATTTAAGTACAATTTAAAAAAAAATTTTTTTTTATTTTTAGAGAGAGAGAAGGTGCATGAGCAGGGGAGAGGGACAGAGGGGGAGAGAGGGAGACAGAGAGGGAGATGGAGTGGGGAGAGAGAGAGGGAGACAGAGAAAATCTTAACAGACTCTATGCTCACTGCAGAGCCTGACATCGGGCTCAATCCCACAATCCTGGGATCATGACCCGAGCAGAAATCCAGAGTCAGACGTTCAACTGACTGAGCCCCCTAGGCAGCCCAGTTAAATACAGTTTTAACTGAAGTTAGAGGAGAAATACCTACTGCGCACAAAAGCGGCACAAAGGTAGGAGCAATCAATTCTGCCACTTGGAGAAGGCATAGAGGAACAACAATAACAGCTATTGAGTACTGAGTGTGTGACAAGAACTTCGTAATACCATTTTAATTAACCCACACGTCTCCACACTGGAATCTGCAAAGTTCACAGCAACAGTAGCTGAATTTTTACTTATTATTGCTCCTGTGAGTGTTTCTAAAAGTTGCTGGTCATGTCTTGCATATTGTCCAATAAGCCTGCTTGTGCTGGGTGCTGCTACAGGCCCACGGTGCATGAGGGTTCTGCCCTCTAGCAGGTGCAATTTGCTAGTACACAGAAGTCCCTCTCTGGGTGCTTCCACAGCTCCAGCAGGCCCTGACACAACCATGCAGGATCCTTAAGGTGCCAGAGCAGGGTGCCAATCTTTGACCAAGGGGGGAATAGCATCCCTCTCCTTTCGGTGATGGAGTCTATTAGAGGGCCACTAGGCAATGATATCTGTGACTAAATATTCTACTAAGCACTTTGCCACACTGTTTCACTTTTTCATTCCAGGCCTTTTTCTCCCCTGAAATAAAACATGCATTCTGGGCCAGACCAGAAACGGATTTGAGTAATATGGCAACTAAGCTCTACATTTCAAAGCTTGGCAGTGTCCCTGGGAATGAATTCCCTTCAACATGGCTCTTCAACACCAGGTAAGTGGATATTGTTTGGGCAAACCCCATCAATCATCTGGCCTATCTATCCACGTCCAAACTCCAACAAGGGTCGCAGCTTGGGCTTATTCGCTAGAAGAGAAATTAAATTTATTTTAGGAATGAGAAAAACAAAGATCAGCAAATGTGGGTAATCTGCCCAAGTTCAGATGCATAGCACATAACCAAAACAAGATTCAAAATCCAGCTGCAAGTTTTGTGGTTTTTTTGTTTGACAATATCAAGCTACTTCCTGGAACTCAGAGAAGCTCTTCTTTACCTCAGATATACCATTCTGTTCTTTCAATGCTTTTCCTGCCTTTCCAACTACCTGCTAAGGAGGCACCAATAAATGAAACTGGCAGTCTCTGTTCATGAGGAGTTTACACTTCAGGGATTTGAGCACTCTCTTCTTTCCTTCTTTCCCAAGCTATTATTTTAACCTATATAACAATGAGGAAGTAATCCCTCAGCCACCCGAGGGGAGAAAAAACGAGTAATATTTGACTTCTCTATAGAAAAATACAGTTCCTTTTTCAGGATTAAAACATCAGCCCCATTAACCCCTCTTTGGAAGCCTAGCTAATGGACCGTGCCTTTTTTTCTTCGGTTGTGTTTGAGGTAAGAGAAGACAAATCGAGCTGTTTGCAGACACAGAGGACTTTATTGTAGCTGAGATACACTACTGCTGTCTCCAACACTTACCTCCTTTAGTATACAAACACAGCCCCCAGGACAGAGATGCAAATCCAGGGGTCATGAGGAAATTTAACAGATTTCTAACTACCCCTGGCAGGAATATAACAACCTATTCCAGTCCTTCCTGAGCACAGAGGAATACGGTACAAAATGGGCTTGGGGAGGCGGAAGAGGAAGACATTACTCAAGGATTAAACAGAGTTTCTCTTTGAATGGGGAAGGGGGAAGAGTCCATGGAAGGAGAGACAAACTGGTCATCCTGAAGCATCCCAGGCACTGGTGCTAGATTTGGATATGCAGCCCTAGTCTACAATAGTGATTCAGGTTATCAGTAGGGTCACTCTACCATGTGATCTAGATGAGACTATTTTGAATCTCATACTTGTAGAAAGTCCAAAATTCCTCCCGAATATTTCATGAAATCCTGAAGTCTTGAGCTGTGATCATCTTTGACTTCAGACTCCTGCACCTGCAGATCATCTAACCATCCTGTTTCTGTTCTTACCCCATCACTCTGGCCGCAGACCCAAGCACCTTTCTGTAATTCCCACAAACTGGGCAAGCTGTCTATGGCACAGACTTGACTGAAGGTTTGGGAAGAGTTTAACCAGTTGCATCGGTTGTATTCTAGTAGAATACAGTTATCACAAAAGCAGACATTTGTTCAGTCATGCAATAGCTCCAGTGCTGAAAACAGCTGAGAGAACCCTCAGTGAATATTGGTTGTATGGATAGAATGAGGCATCTTTTCCTCAAAGAAAATACAAGCAACCTCTATTTTATACACCTTTGTTATTCTTTTTAAGTGTTTATTTGAGAGAGGGAGAGAGAGAGAAAGTGAGAGAGAGAGAGGGAGAGAGAATGAGTGGGGGAGGGGCAAAGAGAGAGGAAGACAGAGGATCCAAAGCAGGCTCCGCGCTGTCAGTGGAGAGCCCAAAGCAGGGCTCAAACTCACCAACCGTGAGATCATGACCTCAGCTTAACTGACATGAGCCACCCAGGCTCCCCTGTACATCTTTGTTCTGCAAAGTCTTCAGCCCCATCGCACCAGGCTTTCTCACTAGCCATTTCTTTCTATGTTGCTTCCAGCCTCTTGCCATCTTCTGGTTCCTCTTTCCCTCTTTTCTTTCCATGGTTCCTCCTCACTCTCCACCTCCTGGATTGGCCCTGGGAACTTCAAATTTCCCTCATTATATTATGCAAACAATTTATATTTCTCTATGCTTAACTCAGAAGGTCTGTATATCCAAAACTACACAGCAAAACCTCCTAGCCTTTTAGTTACTGGAATCCTCCGGCATTCTGTTATCCCTTGTGAATAGGATCAGGAAGTATTTGCTGTGCGGGAAAAAAAAAATTGGAGAAGGCAGGAATCATTAAAAATTATATACTTACACCTTAAATTTTTAATTTTACGTCAAAGCATATTCATTTTCATTTATTCACCACTTGGGTAATGTTAGGCCAAGGAATTTTCTTTGAGCAGAGTCCCCTGCATGGAGCTCTGAATCAGCTTTCTTAAGTAAACCAAACCCCTAGAGTATTTTCTACTATTTTTGGTGTTTGCCGTCTGAAGACAATTGACAAAGTGTCTAAGGGAAGACTATTTTTATATTTTTTATGTTATTCCTCAGTGTTTTATAGCAGTCTTGCCACAGCAATTTTTTTTAGTTTCAGTTTATCTGAGGAGTCCATTTAGTCATCAGTTAAAAGAAAGACTTCACTGTAGCCATTTTTCCTCAATAAATCCAGGTCAGAATTTCTAACTTTGTGCTTAGTAAAAAAAAGACCAAAAAAATTCACATTTTAGTTCCCTTAGTTGGTAAAATTCTTTTTTGAAAAACTCAATTTTTCCATCTCCTTGAGAGAAAACAGGGCAGAGAAAGCCTCAGGCTGCTGTGGGGCACAGAGATGCAGGGCTCCTCCAGGCTCGAAAGGGAGAAGGGGAGCTTACTAGGAAGTGTGCAAGGAGACCCAAAGTATTGCTAGGAATGAAAGAGTGGCCCGTGCAAGCAGCTTGTTCACTCACCCCTTCACATGTGGAGTAATTTGCCTTCCTCCTCTGAGAGGTTTTGTTGAGGAGTGTGTCTTTAAATCGGCCATCTCAGGTGTTTTATTATTTGCTTTTGACCCTTGAAACTCTCCCAGCAAACCTGCCTCCCTTTAGTTATGATCTACATGCTATTATTAGTTTGAGGATCCAGGAAGGGCAATTATCTTGGGTCTTCACATTTGGAAGTCCTTTCCTGGTTACATGCCATAATCAGAGGATTCCCAGAACTGCACGTACCTTCTGGCTTCGTATCTGAATTAAAAGCACCAGGCAGTTATCTACCTCATCCACACCCCTGGCCTGGCTTAATTTCACGTTTACCATTTCCAGACCAAATTAAATGAAGGCAGAAAGTCTACGCTTTCTGCTACCGCAGGAAGTAGCAGTCGCAACAAATTAACAGTTAGAAAACCACTGTTGAGTCCAAGCTTGGCTACCAAATGTGCAACATATAAAATCGTTACCTGTAGCAAGGGTTAATCACCCTTGTGGTGGCCATGTGCCTCTCTGCAGCCTGGTGTTCCATTCTTCCTGACATCCACTAGGCCTCCAGGGAATACCCACTCCTGACCTCTTTGAGTCATGCACCATCACCTACCCCACCCCACAAAATAATCAAAGCTGAGTTCTGTGAAGTCAGAGTATCACCCCTCCAGGAGACACCAAGATTGAACTTGTCCTGTTCCACATCAACCATCCCACCAACATGAGCCTTTGGTGCCTTATCTTCTCCAGCATTTTTTTCATCCCCATACTGATATGCCATGATCAACAAATGCCTCAATATCTTCGATCTCTTCATGGGCTCTTCTCTACCATCTCCTGGCTATCCTGGGATTAGGTGGGGTGATATCTTAGGGATGGGGTACACACAGGTGCAAAGTCCTTAGTAATGTCTTGTATTTTACGCTATAACGTAGATTAAAACAAATATTCATTTTATTATTCTTTTTTTATTTTTTTAAGTTTATTTATTTATTTAGATAGAGCAAGTGGGGGAGGGGCAGAGAGAAAGGGAGAGAGAGAATTCTAAGCAGGCTCCACACTGTGAGCGCATAGCCCGATGCAGGGCTTGATCTCACGAACTATGAGATCATGGCCTGAGCCCAAACTAGGAGTCAGACGCTCAACCAACTGAGCCATCCAGGTGCCCCAATTTTATCATTCTTTTAATTTGTATATATTCATTACAGATATGCCTTTACATGCACTGTCTACTTCATAATTTAACTTGAAAAAAAAAAAAAAAACGACCCCTGTTTCTTTGAGGCAGACACCATCCAGCCATGGTACCCTTCATCCCTCTTTGTCAGCCACTGTCAAGTGCTGAAGTCCTGGTTGTTCTCCCTCATTTATTGTTCCATGAATAGATCCTCCCATAACCCTACCCTCTTCTGGTTACCACTCTATTTCTTCCCTCTGCCTCTGGTAAGGGAAGCATAACTATTGGTTGTTTTCAATAACTGAGTAGATTTCTAGAACCAGCCTAACCTTTGGGTTCCTGTCTCCTATAAAATGATGAAAATCATGAAATCATGTCTACTGAACCATTCAGTTTTTTCTAATCCCTTCTATTGAGGTTTGGTTCATTGAGTACCCAAAATGCATTTCTTATTTTACCCGGGATGAACAGTGGAACTAGCTAGGCTAACTCAAGGGAATCAGAGTGTTACCCCAGGCAATCCCTGTCCTGTCCAAGGAGGTCTGAAGACATTCTTCTCATAATCACTCACAGGATCTCTCTCAAGCCATATCCGGAGGAAGTCCATGCTCCCTATAGGCCTGTGCAATGGGGGATTAACTCCCAGTGCTAAGGTATCATCAGCTCGACTAGAGGACCACTCCATTTACCTAAAGTTACCTACACTTCAGATTCTATAAAAAAAAAATTGGGGGGGGGGGGAAGCTCACCACTACTTTGAATTTGTCAGCAATTCACATACTATATTTGGTGACTTTTAAACTGTAAATAGTGTTACTTCTGGTGAAAAGTTACAGTAGTGCTAGTTAACACTTATTTTTCCAAACTTGAAGTTTTTTTTCCCCAGCTTTATTGAGGTATAGTTAACAAATAAGAAGTATATGTATTTAAAGTTTACAACGTGGTGTTTTGATATATCATTGTGAAGTCATCACCACAATCAAGCTCGTTAACATACCCATCACCACACGTAATAATCATTTTCTTTCTTTGTGTGTGGGCGTGTGTGTGTGTGTGTGTGTGTGTGTGTGTGTGTGTGTGTATGTGTGTATGTATGGTGAGAACACTTAAAAGATTTATCTTCTTAGCACACTTCAGGTATACAATACTATATTGTTAACTGTAGTTACATTGCTGTACATTAGATCTTCAAGACTTGTTCATGTTGGATAAATGGGACTTTGTGTTTCCCGACCAAGAACTCCTCATTTCCCCCTCCCCTTGGTCCCTGGAAAACACCATCCTACTCTCTGCTTCTATGAGTTTGACTATTTTAGATTACACATATAAGTGAGTTCATGTATTTGTCTTTCCGTGTCTGGCTTATTTCACTCAGCATGACATCCTCTAAGTTCATCTGTACTATTGCAAATGGCAGGATTTCCTTCTTTCCTATGTCTGGATAATATTCCATTGTGTGTGTATATATACATACACATTTATACATTTATTTATATATAAATGTATAATGTAATAATATATGTATATGTGTGTATACATACATATATGTGTGTATATATATGTATATATATATGTGTGTGTGTGTATGTGTATACATATATATATACACATATGTATACACACGTGTGTGTGTGTGTGTTATCACATTTTCTTTATCCATTCATGCATCGATGGACATTTAGGTCATTTCCATATCTTAGCTATTGTGACTAATGCTGCAATGAACATGGTAGTGCAACTATCTCTTTGAGATGCTGATTTCATTTCCTTTGGATATATACCCAGAGCTGGGATTGCTGGATCATCAAGTATTTCTACTTTTAATTTTTTGAGGAAGCTCTATACCAATTCTCATGACTGTACAATTTCCATTCCCATCAACAGTTTACAAGCATTCCCTTTTTCTCCACATTCTTCCCAACACTTGTTACCTTTTGACTTTTTGGTGATAGCCATTTATAAAGATGTGAAGTGGAATCTCAATGTGATTTTGATTTGCATCTCCCTGATTAGTAATGTTGGGAACCTTATAACTGTTAGCCATTTTTTTAAATAAATTTATTTATTTTGAGAGAGAGAAAGCATGAGTGGGGGAGGGGCAGAGAGAGAGGGAGAGAGTGAATTCCCATCAGGTTCTACACTGTCAGTGCAAAGCCCAATGTGGGGCTCAAACCCTCAAACCGTGAGATCATGACCTGAGTCAAAGTCAGACGCTTAACCGACTGAGCCACCCAGGTGCCCCTGGTAGCCATTTTTATGCCTTTTTTAAAGAACTCTATATTCAGATTGTTTGCCTACACTTTTTAGATGTGATTTAATGTTTTTAATCCATTTATCCTGTCATAGAGAAAAACTGCCAACTGTAGACAAGGAGATACGGAGTCAGGGCTGAATAATGAATACAGTAAATTCCCTTCATTGGGCTAGCACTTCTGGGGGAGATTAAGGACCAATCCTTTGGCCCCCTCTGCTTTGCAGAGTCCACTGAGAGCATCTTGTTTCAGTTTACTCAAAGGCAGCCTTCTGTGGATGAATGGCAGCCTGATCTCTTTCTAATCTGGCTTTTTTATTTTATTTTATTTTATTTTATTTTATTTTATTTTATTTTATTATTTTATATTTATTGCTATTGAGTTTTAGGAGTTTTTTATGTATTTTGGATAGCAACCTCTTATCAGAAATATGGTTTGCAAGCATTTTCTCCCATTCTATAAGTTGCCTCTTCCCTCTGTTGTTTCCTTACCTATGCAAAAGCGTTTTAGTTTGATACAATCCCACTTATGTATTTTTACTTTTGTTGCCTGTGCTTCTGGTGTCACATCCAAACAATCATTATCTAGACCAATTCAAAGATTTTTTTCCCCTATGTTTTCTTCTAGTAGGTTTACAATTTCAGGTCTTACATTTAAGTCTTTAATCCACTTTGAGTTTATTTTTGGAGATAATGTGAGGTAAGGTTCCAATTTCATTCTTTATGGGTAGGAATCCAGTTTCCCAACACCACTTACTGAAGACACATCCTTTCCCCATTGTATGTTCTTGGCACCCTCGTCAATGATCAATTGATGGCAGTTGCATGAATTTATTTCTCAGTTGTCTATTGGGTTCCGTTGGTCTATAAAGATAGTTTTATACCAGTACCACACTGTTTTGATTACTATAGCTTTGTAATATATTTTTAATTCAGGAAGTATGGTGTCTCCAACTCTGTTCTTTCTCAAGAGTGCTTTAGCTATTTACTCTTACGTTGTTTCATATGAATTTTAGGATTGCTTTTCTATTTCTTTAAAGAATGCCATTGAGATTTTGATAGGGATTACATTGAATCTGTAGATAATTTGGGTAGTATGGACATTTTAACAATATTAATTCTTTCAATTCATGAATATGGGATGTCTTTCCATTTATGTGTGTCTCTGTAATTTCCTTCATCAATGTTTTATAATTTCAGTGTACAAATTGTTCACCTCTTTGTTTATGTTTATTCCTAAGTATTTCATTATTTTAGTTGCTATTATGAATGGGGTTGTTTCTTAATTTTCTTTTCAGATAATTTCTTATTTGTGTATAAAAATGCAACTTATTTTTGTATGTTGATTTTGTATTCTGCAACTTTACTGAGTTAATTTCTTGGTTCTGATGTTTGGTTTGTTTGTTTATTTTTTTTTAGTCTTTAGGGTTTTCTAGAAATATGATCAGGTCTTCTACAAACAAAGATCATTTTACTTCCTCCTTTCTAATTTGGATGTTGTGCATTAGTAGCGTATATATATTGATCTTTATCCCCTGGTTCCTGACACAGAGCTCCAAAATACTTTGAATTTCCTGGGTGATAAGAGTGCTTTTGTTCTAATGAAACAATTCTTTGTGGGCTCCTGAACAGCTTCAGGATGGGGGCTGATACCAAACAGACCAAGCAAAACCATGATTAGAAGCTTGGAACTTTTTTTCCCAATCCCCATCTTCTGGGAAGGGGAGAGGGACTGGAAATTGAGTTAATGAACTTGCGATGAAACCTCCATAAAAATCCCCAAAGTATAGGGTTAGGAGAGTGTCTGTGTTGGTAAACACATCTACATGTGAATTAGGTGGTGCAACCCAACTCCATGGGGACAGAAGCTCTTGCACTGAGGACACTTTCAGACCTCTCCTATGTATCCCTTCATCTGGCTGTTCATCTGTATCCTTTGTCATATTCTTTATTATATAATAAATCAGTAAATGTAAGTGTTTCCCTGGGTACTGTGAGTCATTCTAGCAAATTATCAAACCGAAGGAAAGGGTTATGAGAACCCCAATTTATAGCTAGTTGGCCAGGATTACAGGTGACAACATGGGACTTATGATTGGTATATGAAGTTGGGGCAGCAGTCTTGTGGGGTTGAGCTTTTAACCTGTGGAATCTGATGCTCTCTCCAGATAGTGCCAGAATTGAGTTAAATTATAGGGCACCTATCTGATATCAGAGAATTGCTTGATGTATGGAAAACTCACAGAGCTGGTGTCAGATGAAGTGAAGTATGGGAGTACTGTGCAAGTAAAGGAGAAATACAAGGGAGTTTTTCTTTTACAGATGCCTTTTCTTTCCTTTTCTTGCCTAATTGCTTTTTGTAGGACTTCCATTGCTATTCTGAAAAAAAGTGGCAAGAGTGGGCATTCTTGCCTTGTATCTTCAAGGGAAAGCTTTCAGGTTTTCCCTATTGAATATGTTAGCTGTGGGATTTTCATAGATGGCCTTTATTGTGTTGAGGTAGGCTTCCTTTTCCCTGTTTTATTGAGAATTTTAGTCATGAATCGGTGTACTTTGTCAAATGTTTTTCCTACATCTATTGAGATGATCATATTTTTTTCCTTTCATTTGGTAATGTGGTATATCACATTGATTTGAATATATTGAACTATCCTTGCATCTCAGAGATAAATTCCATTTGGTCATGGGGTATGATCCTTTTATGATATTGAACTCAGTTTGCTTATTTTATTGAGGATTTTTCACCTATGTTCATCAGGAATATTGGCCAATAATTTTCTTTTTTGATCTCTTTATCTGGTTTTGGTATTAGGATGATGCTAAACTCATAAAATGAGTTTGGAAGTGTTCCCTCATTTTCTGTTTTTTTTTTTTTTTTTATTTTTTTTATTTTTTAAAATTTTTTTTTTTTTTTCAAACGTTTATTTATTTTTGGGACAGAGAGAGACAGAGCATGAACGGGGGAGGGGCAGAGAGAGAGGGAGACACAGAATCAGAAACAGGGTCCAGGCTCTGAGCCATCAGCCCAGAGCCCGACACGGGGCTCGAACTCACGGACCGCGAGATCGTGACCTGGCTGAAGTCGGACGCTTAACCAACTGCGCCACCCAGGCGCCCCTGTTTTTTGAAGGAGTTTAAAAAGGATTGGTATTAATGCTTCTTTGAATACTTGGTGGAATTTACCCATGAAGATACCTGGTCCTGGACTTCTTTGTTGGGGTTTTCAAGTGCTGATTCAATCTCTTTATTTGTTATTTCTTTCAGGCTTTTAATTTTTTTCTTCATTCAGTTTTGGAAAGTTGTATGTTTCTATAAATGTATGCAATTCTTCTAGGTTACCCAATTTGTTCGTGTATAATTGTGTATAATTGTCCCTTATGATCTTTGTTATTTCTGAGATATCCTTTGTAATGCCCACTCTTTCACTTCTTATTTTATTTATATGGGTCTTTTCTCTTGTTTCCTTAGCTAAGAGGGTTTGTCAATTTTATCTTTTCAAAAAACCAATTATTAGTTTTATTGATTTTTTTAACTTCCTGTTTGACTTATTTCTCCTCTAATCTTTAATACTTTGTTCTGTCTGCAAAATTTGGTTCAGTTTGTTCTTCTCTTCTAGTTTCTTGATGTATAGAATGAGACTGTTGATTTGAGATCTTTTTTAATGTAGATATTCATTGCTACAAATTTCCCCTTTAACAACGCTTCTGCCCCATCCCTAAAGTTTTGGTATAGGTTTCATTTTTGTTTGTTTCAAAATACTTTTTAAGTTCTTTTATCATTTCCACTTTTACCCAAGAGTTATTTAAAAATGTGTTGTTTCATTTCCACATATTCATTAATTTTCTGTTATTTATTTATTTATGAATGCATGTATGTATGCATTTATTTTGCTGTTATTGATGTCTAGTTTTATTCCGCTGTGGTCAGAAAAAATTCTTGGAATAGTTTTAATCTTCTTAAAATTGTTGAGACTTATTTTGTGATGTAACATGTGATATATCCTGAAAAATGAACCTTGTGCACTTTAGAAGCATATGGATTTTTCTGCTATTGGATGCAAAGTTCTGTATATGTCTGTTAAATCCACTTGTTCTGTAGTATTGTTCAAATCAGCTGCTTTTTAAATTGATTTTTTTTGTCTGGACATTTTATCCATTATTGTAAGTGGAGTGTTGAAGTCCCCAACTGTTTCTGTATTGTTGTCAATTTGGCAGTTGTTGTCAATTTCTTCCTTCAGATGTATTGGTATTTGCTTTATATATGTAAGTGCTCTCATGTTGGTGCATATATATTTATAATTGTTATATTTTCCTGTTGAATTGATCCTTGTATGTTATATGATGTCCTTCTGTGTATATTTTGTTTGATGTAAGCATAGCCCCCTTCTTTCTCTTGGTTACCATTGGCATGGGATATCTTTTCCCATTTCTTCACATTCAGCCTGTGTCTTTAAATCTAAAGCACATCTCTTGTACATAGTGTGTTAATAGGTGTTTTGGGTTTTGTTTTGTTTTTTTATCTGTTTAGCCAGCCACTGTATGCTTTTGATTGGTGAGTTTAGTGCATTTACACTTAAAGTAATTACTGATATGAGAAGATTTGCTATTGCCATTTTGTTCTTTGTTTTCTGTTGTTTTGCTCCTGTTTTGTACCTCTCTTCCTCTCTTTTTTTCTTCTTTGCTAGTTGATGCTTTTTTTGGTAGTGATTTGCTTTTATTTTTCCCTCTCTTTCTTGATTTATTTTAATTTTATTTGGATACAAAAACTTTATACTTTTATTCTCCTCTCCCTACATTTTGCGTTCTTATAGTCAGAGTGCTTCTTTTTATATCAGGTAATTCTGGGGGCGCCTGGGCGGCTCAGTTGGTTAAGCGTCTAACTTCGGCTCAGGTCATGACCTTGCGATTTGTGGGTTTGTCACCCGCGTAGGACTCTGTGCTGACAGCTCAGAGCCTGGAGCCTGCTTCAGATTATGCGTCTCCCTCTTTTTCTGTCCCTCCCCTCCCATGCTCTGTCTCTCTCTCTCTCAAAAATAAGTAAACATTAACAAAAATTTTTTTAAAGCAGGTAATTCTGTCAGCTGAGGTCAGTGTTGGTGAAGACTGTAAGCACCCTTGGCACCAAAACTGCAGGTGTATGTGGCAGCGGCAAGATCTGCCGCAGTCCTTGATGGCAGGGGGTGCTAGCCTCCTCCTGCTCTCCTTCTACCCCACAGGGGAAGTCCTGGCCGACAAGATCCCTCTTGGTCTGGGCTCCAGGCACTGAGGCACTGGAGCAGGGTGGTGCAGTGTCTCCAGTCCAAGAAGGGTGCACCAGCGTCTCCTTCTCAAAGAAAGCACATCAGCACGTACCCGAGGCAACTCTGTCAGCTGGAGTCAGTGTTGGCAAAGACTATAGAGATCCTCAGTGGCAAAAACTGCAGGGGTAAGGGTCCTCTTGCCCTCCTTGCCCCACAGTGGGAGGTCATGGCCAATGGGGATCCCTGTTGGTGTGGCGCAGTGCCAGACCGAGGGATGGAATGACACACATAAAATGCTTATGTTTTCCTGTGGGTTTTTGTGCTCCACTGGGTCGCTGCATCTTCTTCATTGTACTCCAAAGCTCTCCCAGAGCTATTTTCATCAGTGGGCAGTTGTTAATTTGTTGTTTTCCAGGAAGGATGAAAGCTGGGGCCCCTAGCCCTCCATCTTGTTGATGTCACTCACTTTAAGTTTAAAACAGAAATTTTGCCTGAAGTGGTCATCAAGCCAATGATGTAAATAATGACATTATTTGGTTAATCATACTATATCTCTATTTCCAAATCTCCATTTAGATCCAGGTCCTCTTCCCCCAAATCCTGGCTATTCCCACACCTACACAGGCTCCTAAAATCAACATGTCCAAAAACAGAAGTCATGATCTTCTTCATTAACCCTGCTGCTCTTCCAGAATTCTAGAGTTTAGTAAACAGCTTTCCCATCTACCCAACTGAGCATCTCAGGGGTCACCCTTGACTTCTCCCACTCTCTAATGCCCCAAATCCAATAAAATGTCAAGTCTCATCTATTTTACCTCTTAGATACCTCTTGAACCCACATATCCACTGCCACTGCCCTCATCTGGGTCTCCTTTACCTCTCATTCGGACCACAGAAATACCCTCCTAATTTGCTACGTGTCCCCACTCTATCTAAGTCATTCGTTCCACGGCAGCTTAAGTAGTCTTTACAAAATTCGTCTGATCATGTTCCTTTCTTGACCATTAGTGTGAAGTTCCAAATCCTAATGGCATATAGGAAACCCCATGGCTTACCCCTGTCTACTCCATTGTCAACCTTTATTGCCACTAGATGCCTAGCTCTCTCCACTCCAACCACACTGTGTCTCTTTCAGTTTCACAAACATTCATGTCACTTCCCACCCCTGGGCCTTTACAAAAGCTGTTCCCCTGCCTCCCACACTCCTTCTCTTCTCTTTCCATTCAGCTAACTTCAGTTCATCCTTCTGGGGAGCTCAAAAGACACTTTCTCAGGGAAGCTTCCTCAACTTTCTAGAATAGGTTATATTAATCTGCCATGTGTGTGCCACACAGCACTCTGTACTTTTTTTCCATGGTTGAGTTTATTCATAATTTTTCCTATTTTTCAATTTTTTTTTATTTTAGAGACAGAGCCCATGAGCCTGGCAGAGGGACAGAGGGAGAGAGAGAATCCTAAGTGGGCTCCACACTCAATGCAAAGCCCCATGTGAGGCTCAATCCCATGACCCTGGGATCATGACCTGAGCTGAAATCAAGAGTCAGACATCACAATTATTTATTTAATGTGTGTCTTCGTCACCAGAATGCATGTTCCATGAGGACACTAATATATTCACACCTCTTATAGCTGTATACCTAGTGCTTTGCTAATGCCTAGCACCCCGTCAAGTCTCAACAAATAGTTGCTGACTGGGTGATTGAAACAGTTCTTCTAGTTGAGAATTCAGTTCCAGTGTGCAGCTATAACCTAAACACCACATAGTCCACTATATCTGTGCTTTCCTTAAGCCCTTTGACCTTTATTTTTCATTTTACAAATCTTTTTATGTATATACTATACTTCCCTCTTCGCCTTTTTCCTCTTCCCAGTGATGTGTCACAAATTGATGTATTTTTATTGGGTGAGGCCCAGGTAATCTCCCTGTTTATAACTCTGGCCTTTCTGTGAGCAAACACACAAAGTGAACTTTGGTTTATCTCCTACCATAATGTAGCTGCTAATTGCTGGCAGGCAGGCTGTGTCCCATGGGCCACGTGACCAGTGGGGCATGATCAGAAAGGAGCGTGGGGAAGAGTGGACTGAGGGACCCAGCTAGAGGCTGTCTAGCCGGAGTGCCTGCCTCCCTCAAAGTGCAGAGTAAAACAAGCAAGCACAAGGAGTATGGTTCTGAGGTAAGCAAGGTCACGAAGATGACACTGCTGGGCTTAGTTTTGTGGTCACTGCTCCTCCATCCAGGGCTGATGTTCTGGACCTCCCAGATCAGTCAGAACTGCAACAACGGCAGCTATGAGATCAGCGTCCTGATGATGAACAACTCGGCCTTCCCAGAGACCTTGGATACCTTGAAAGAAGCGGTGAATGAGGGAGTGCAAATAGTGAGACAGCGTCTGCTCAATGCTGGTAAGAATATGGTCACAGGATCCACCTCCTCCCTGTTACCCCTCTGGGGTCAAAGGGTCGCTTGCATTCTTTGCCTAATCACCCACTCTCCTCTACGGGCTTGTCAGACAACCCCTTTCTATTTCAAGGCAGTAGGTCCTCAGAGAGAAGGATTTAAGTCCTACTGCGTTATGCTCCGTCATAATTCACCCTGCTCTTGGAATGACCCCAGTCCAGAGAATGCCAGATGTTCACAGCAGTGAAATGCCCCAGATGCAACTGGATTGATGGCTCCGTTTCAGGGAGGCATCATGTTCCTTTCTGTAACTCTTCAGAGGCAATATTTGATCTGGACCTGAGAGTTCACAGGGTTACCGGTCAAGAACATGAATTAAGAGAGTTAAATTCAGACAGATGCTGCATCTATTTCTGGGATTTTTAATCCATCTGTTCACTCTTGACATCTCGGCTGGCTATTACATAACACATAGTCCAGAAAATTTGCAACCAAATTCAGTGTTACGGTTCTTCATTGTATCTATTAATTATTAAAATAAACTTTATAACATTAGATAAAATATGTAGAATAAAGAGAAAAAATCACCCCTGATCATTTTCAGCCGCCTGGATATCTCCAGTGTCTTTCATATGCTCTCAGTTTCTTGTTTTTAAGAACATGATTAGGATCATTATGGCGTAGAAACAATTTTCTAGGGGTGCTTGGATGGCTCAGTTGGTTAAGCTTCCAACTCCTGGTTTCAGCTTAGATCATGATCTCACAGTTCATGCCCACATCAGGCTCCATGCTGGGAGCCTGCTTGAGATTCTCTCTCTCCCTCTCTCTTGGCCCCTCCCCCACTCATGCTCTCTAAATAAATAAATAAACTTTAAAAAAAAAAGATAAACCAAAACTAAAACAATTATTAAAAAAGAAAAGAAACAATTTTCTATCCCGATTTTACTTCACATTATTCTGCAAATGACTTTCCTATAACTGCATCATCTTTATGTGATGTGAGTGGATATGTAATATTCTTTGGAGTAGATATCCTCCCAAATCATCCAGCTATTCCCTACTGTTTGATTTCCCATTGTTTTTAATTTCTCGTGGTTATTTAAAATTACTACAATAAGCATTTTCAAATATATAGTTTTTTCCATTCTTTGAGACTAGATTGCCGAAAGTATGATTACTGAGTCAAGGACTATTTCATACGTCTTAATGTTTACTTATGGTTCTAAAGAGGGTATGTCTTGATTTTCTCCATGTAAAATTCTGTGCTAATAAGCTCTTTTCTAGTGCCCAAGCTGCGCCGGTTCATTAGGCTCATGCTCTCCTCCGCATGTGGCCAACACAAGGTATATATATATATGTTTGGTACCTCTGCCAAAGGCTGCACAACTGTGTATGGACGTTATTTAAGCCTCATGCTGTACCTTTCTGTTCCTAGACTGGATGTGTGTGTTCCAAGAAGTTGTCACAAATAAAATTCATATGACCATGAAAAATACAGTAAAATTCTTTGGTCATATAGCAAGAGGTATCATGTATCACATATCTGTGATACCTTTTTGCTGTGCAGTATACATTTCTTCAATCTTGTCTGAGACCAGTTCAGATGTAACTAGCTAGATCTGATCTAGAGCTGTAATGGAACTAGAAGGATTTAATAAAATCCCCTTATTTACCAAGACTGTGGCATCATGGAAAGAAAATTTGATTTGAATTCTGGGGACCTGTATTGGAGTCCTGGCCCCAGAGCTTTCTCTTTTTGTGACCCTGGGTGAGCTTTTTCCCTTAGTCTCTCTGAGCCTTGGCTTCCTTGTTTATTGAGTACCTATCATGTCCTAGGTAAGATATATAGCGTCCTTCGTCACCACAGCTCTGTAAGATTGGCATTATTGGCACGGTTTCACAGTGGAAGCTTCATAACTTTGCTGAAGTCATACAGGCTGTCTAGTTGATACGAAATTCCAACCCCTATCTGTCTGGTTCCAGCTGTCTGGACGCTGTATAATCTTTACCCACCATGAACTAACTTTCTCATTAAAATGAGCCAGTGAAACACGATGGTGAGAAGCAGAGATTTGGAACCAGACAGCTCTTTGTTCATATTCCAGCTTTGGGTCCAACCATTTATCATCAGTGACCTGGAGCAAATTACTTAAGTTTTCTGAGCCTCAATCCCCTTAGCTATAAAATCACAATAGATAGTAGTCACCTCGTGTGGATATGGTATGAATTAAATGAGGAAATTCATATAAAGTACCCAATACACAGACTGAAACATAATTAGGAATTCAATAAGTAGCGGTGGTTTTATTGTCATCCCTGTTGTTGTTTTTGTTGAGGATGTTAAAGTTGTGTCATTACTGTGCTGTTGCCACTGTTACCTGAACAAGTTACCAGGATATAAAATAGAGTGTAGTATAGTGGTAAGATTTTGATCTCTGGACTCATATAACCTGAATTTGAATTCCTGATCCACCTATCACTAGTTTAATTATAAACACTTTATCAAGTGAGTTATTTATTCTAAGTTCTACTCATCTCATTTATAAAATAGATTCATGGAGCGCCTGGGTGGCTCAGTTGGTTGAGCGTCCAGTTCTTGATTTCGGTTCAGGTCATGATCCCAGGGTTGTGGGATCGAGCCCTGCATCTGGCTCTTGGCTGAGTGTGGAGCCTGCTTAAGACTCTCTCTCTCTCTCTCTCTCTCTCTTTCTCTCTCTCTGTGCCCTTCTCCCTTGCTTGTGTGCACTCACTCTCTCTAAAATAAAAACCATATATATTATATGTATAATATATATACTCATATATAATAGAGTCATGAGTGGATGAGTGGTGAGGTGGCTGAATAGATTAAATGAGTGGACAATTTTGAGGGGGATGAAAGAATAAACAGTGATGCCCAGAGTTTTGTATTTAATGATGCATTTTGTTAGATGGATGTTCATGCATGAGAAACTCAAAAAGTACAGGTTGTGATGGAAAGATAGGTTCATGTTCTAAACATACTGAGCATTATTATTTGGGGGAAATTCTGAGACATATACTTAAGGACTAAACTGAAGAAAATTAAGAGTTCAAATGTTGTGGGTGATGTCCAAATGTAAGAAAACAATATTTTTTCCTAGTACTTAGGAAACGTCTGTGAGTTTTGAAGAACACATGGGATTTGATAGACAACATGCAAAAAGAGACTCCTTCTGCCTTAGGACATCACCTTCTCAAGGATGTATGTTTCCTGGCTAGGCACACCCAGTTCATACCCTCCAAATGATCTCATGTGCTAAGGGGGCCGCTTTCCTAGGCTCCAGCACCTATATTCAGATTCCCTTTGGTCCAACTCCTTCTTCAAAGCCCTAGGTAGAAGACAAAAGGTTCTGAGATTACTCTGTATGCCTTGGCATTCCATCCATCTTCCCAGCCCTGAGATATCATGCTGGGGTGGAGGTGCAGGCAGGAGAAAGATGAGAAACCGCACTTGGGTTTGGGAATTGTTAAGTTTAAAAGTTAAGCTTCGATATGAAGTCACTATGTTGTCTGAAAATTTTTCAGTATTTTCTTGAGAAATCACTTGGGATTTGGGGAGATAAAGGGGAAGAGATCCTCCTCTTCCTCTACCAAATTACACTACACTTTGCAAACTGCTATTCTATAGCATATCAGATTCTGGAATCAGACTGTCCTAGGTTCAAAACCCCAGCTGTGTCCCCCTAAGCAAGTTAATCTACCTCTCCAGACCTCCATTTTCTGATTTTTAAAATAGGAAGACAAAATATCAATTAACCTCATAAGATTCAGGGGAGGATTAAGGATTGAAATAATGCATGCCGAAAAACACAGCCTAATGCTAGGCATCTAGTGACAGAGATCATCCAGTTCTGTTCTACCAACCAATGGATGAGGAACCGGGGCCCCATAGATGAAGTCACTTGTCTGAGATCACACTCAATGGATGTGAATTTCCCTTCTAGGTCCTGTGCAGGATTTATACTTGGGTTTTGCCGTGCCCATCCAGCATGGGCTGCCTGGACAGTAGGGTTTTTAAGTGAGTCATCTTCAGTGCTCCTCATGGTGGCAAGAGGGAGCAGAGCCCTCACAGAGATTGAGGAGGAGGAGCTAATGTATACATTAACAGCTGCAGGTGTGGTCGTCTTCCGAAAGCCCTGTTTTCATCATGTGACTGTACGAGACTGCACTTTACTCCCTGAGTCCTCTTGCTGCTTTCTAAGACAGGCTCAAGCCCTATTTTCTCCTGGTGCCCACATGCCCTCTCCTTTTCTTCTTGGTCCCCAACAGCCTCACTCATACTATTTTCCTGGTTTCATTGACCCCATATGCTCCCTACCGCTGTAAGAATTAAGTAACAAAAAGGGTGTAAAGTGTGCAGTATTACGACTGGCATATGGCTATATGCAAGTGTTAGTTGCTATTAAATCCCTCACTGGTCCCACCTCTTCTATTAATTTTCTTGGTCTCATTACATTGACCTCTCCTACTTGGCAACTCTTATTTAGATCTCTTACTGAACAGTCTAAGAAAGAGTTCTTGAGTTAACCCTCCCCCCACCCAAAAAAAAAAGACAAGAAGTAAAATGCTTCCTAGTCTTAGACACACCTCTGAGGTGGCTATAGACATGCAAAGATACTTTCATTCTTTGAAAGAACAGGTCTCTGTCTTTAAAAATATTCTTATTTGGGGAGTGCTTGGGTGGCTCAGCCAGTTAAGCATCAGACTCTTAATTTCGGTTCAGGTCATGATCTCCAATTGAGCCCCGCATTGGGCTCCATGCTGAGTGTGGAGCCTGCTTGAGATTCTGTCTCTCCCTCTCTCTCTGCCCCTCCCCCACTTATTCCCTCTCTCTCTCTCTCTCTCTCTTTCAAAATAAATAAACATTTTTTTAAAATAAACATTCTTATTTGGATGTTCAGAAGAACAATAACTTCTGTTGTTGACATGCTTTACTCTTTTAAAAGTATCAACATTATTACATTTGATAATTCTGGTTTTAATCCCATTTTACATTTGAGGGAACCAAGTTAGAGAAATTCGAATGGCTGGTGCAAGAACACTCAGAACGTCACTCCCTGCAACCAGCAGTATAACTAGCAGCTGAGGTTTCCAGACTTCCTGTATAAGGGCTTGGCACTATTAGGATGCCTCTCTTAGGAATCAAACATTTCTGTGGAATATTTTTTATCAGAAGGAGACAAAATGTAAGGGATAGAGCTTGGTCACATGGTTCCGCTGTCTTTTTATTCTCATCCAAAATATGGTATCTAGCAATACCAAGGGATATTACCAAGGCTCTTGCCTTGATCTAAAGGCGATCTGTTATCCCAAGATCCTAGACCATGATGGACACAGTTCACTTTGGCTTTGGGGACAGAGCACAGCGGTTCCAGTGTGCACGTTGGCAGGAAACAGAACCAGCACCTTGGAACATTGAAAGAACAGATGTTGTAGCGGCTACATTTTTGTTTTCCTAACACTCTCCAGAACTGTACAGGAAACTTGCTGAGTCTGCAGTTGTGAAAAGAGGAGAGCCTTGAACGTAATGAAAATGTTGTCAAGCTGGGTTGTGGGATGGTTGCACAAATACACATTTACTAAAAATCCTTCAATTGTACACTTAAAATGGGTGGCATTTATGGAGGGCAAATTATACCTCAATAAAGCTGTTGAGAGAGAGACAGAGAGACAGAGACAGAGAGGCAGAAATAAAAGAGACAGAGAGAGGAAAGAAGTGACAGGTAGTGATATAAGAACTCAGAACTCAAATATTCCTGGGCCTGAAGACGCGTATCCATTTTTTCCCAGGATCAGCTGACAAAAGGTAAATCTCATGGCTATAAACTACCGAAAAATAACATGTTTTCTCTTTTCCCTCATTTCTGGATAACAGGCATAAATGTGACTGTGAATGCTACCTTTCTCTATTCGAATAGTTTGATTTACAAGTCAAGTGACTGCCGGAGTAGCACCTGTGAAGGTCTTGACCTACTCAGGGAAATTTCAGTAAGTAAATGCTTTTGTAGGTGTAGCTCACACCTCTTAGTACAGGGAGATCACGGTGTGAGACTTGAGCACCCGTCTGTGAGCATTTCTTATGTCATCTCTAGCCACATAGCTGAGTGTTTTGGAGACAGGGTAATCTGACTTTATCCCCATATATTTCCCAAGAGATGAGGACCCTCTGGGAAGACAGGAAGGTCGGGAGAATCTTCTGCGTTCTAGCTCTACACTTTCAATGTTATGGAGGGGACTTATTTTAAATTGTTTCCAAAACCTTTTAAAAATGTGAATGTTGGCATTAACTGGTTTTCTTCTGTGTCCCTCGGGAAGTACCTGACGGATTCTAAAGCCCTGTACCAGAGGTCTCAGTTTCAGGTCATAACCGTAGATGCAGTCATGGGTTAATTGCTTAAGAGCTGAATCTGAAACCTAATTTTAAAGTAGTACCTGTAACGTTAAAGGGTGGAAATGGGAGGGGAAAGATTCTTGCCTACTCCCTCCTCCCAACTCCCCACCTCAGCCCGGGCTTTATGGAGCAAAAGAATGTTCTAAGCTCTCCAGAGGCCGCAAGGTGTGTGAGAAGCCTTTTTACTACAGAAACCCAGGGAAAGGTTCTCCTAGAAGCAGAGCACTGGACATAGAACCATGGCTCTAAATCTTTAATCGATAGCATTACACCAACCAGACAGGTAGACTCACATGGGGAAGAGTGGTTGATGACAGCAGTCATTCTCAATCTTGGGAGGGCCAGGGATGAGCGAGGGGAGTTTAACAAACTCCACTTTATGATGCTAGGAGTGTGCATTTCTTCCTTCCACCTCTTGAGAGGGAGGCATACCCTGGTTTTCTAAGACTAGGGATGGGATGTTCCTAATCACGTTCCTCTTCATAAATAGTACAAGACACGATCTATAGTCACCCAACTTGTCACACTGCATTTTGTTCTCTTTAGCCCCGTTTCATAGCCCTCCCTAAAAGTAAAACTTGCCCTCATCCCCCAAAGCGCCTCCAAATATAGCCTCTCCTCAGTCTGGCCCACAGGTATGTCTCATGGTACAGTCTATCAGTCCTTCCTATCCCGCCCTGCATCCTCCTCTTGACAAAGAACCCAGGTTCACCTTCATCCTTCTTACCTTCAGCAGAATACCCTTCCTTCCACCTGCAACATCTTCTCTTTCTCAGATTTCTTTATCCCTTAGTGTCCCGTCCCCAACCCAAGGCACCATGAGTTGCTCCTTTCTTCAGAGGCCTACTTTCTAACCTTCTAGAGGCCTTTTTCATTGCCACTTCTTTCCTGTCCATTTACTCATTGCTTTTATTTCAGAGACTGATTTTTCTTTTTCTTTTTTTCCCCTACAGAATAAAAAACAGATGGGCTGTGTCCTTGTGGGGCCCTCGTGTACATATTCCACCTTCCAGATGTAGTAAGTAGTTTGGTTTATTGTTGTTGTTGTTGTTGTTTTCAACGTTTATTTATTTTTTTTGGGGGGACAGAGAGAGACAGAGCATGAACGGGGGAGGGGCAGAGAGAGAGAGGGAGACACAGAATCGGAAACAGGCTCCAGGCTCCGAGCCATCAGCCCAGAGCCTGACGCGGGGCTCGAACTCACGGACCGCGAGATCGTGACCTGGCTGAAGTCGGACGCTTAACCGACTGCGCCACCCAGGCGCCCCTGGTTTGTTGTTTTAATGCCACCGTAAGTTGAAGTCAGGACATGGTATCACTATTTAAATGATTTATCAAACAGAAGTCTAGTCAAGGCAACACAATCAGAGGTGTTGGAACCCTCACATTTTGCTACTTCTCTGTAAGTGTCATTCCCTTGTCCAGGTAGCTCTACCTTTGCTTACCATGAGGTGAAGGACAGTAGCTATTCACGTCCAGTTACTAACATCTGAGCCTGAGAGGCAACATGGTATAGGTAAAAAGAGTCCTGACAGGGAACAGAGAAGACAATGAGCTTGGATAATTTGAGGAGTTAATGAAGGAAATCTTTACTAAAGTATGAGCAGAGGAAACACACAGGAAAGTACA
Organism: Puma concolor; assembly: GCF_028749965.1. NCBI lineage: Eukaryota > Metazoa > Chordata > Mammalia > Carnivora > Felidae > Puma > Puma concolor. The sequence goes on from NC_141673.1 coordinate 94,815,057, forward strand.
ACACCCTGAGCATTAGCAGGGCTCGGTTCTATCCTTAGGTCCTCAGAATAAGGGAAGTAGAAAGGTACTCAATTCACAGCACTGAGGATTATATAATTAACATATTAAAGTACCTTGCACGGTGCCCTTTTCAGCTTAGGAGAAAAAAAAAAACGCTTCCAATATATTCTACAATAAAAACATTTTTCTGCCTTGGCGAAAATCACCCTCATTCTTCCATTCATTTTACTCAGTGTAATTCTCGCCACCATGAAACATTTTGTTCTGCCAGATCACACCTTCCCTAAATCCAAAGCCCTCTTCTTTGCCTGTGTTTCATCTGTTCAGTCTTCCCCTGAATCAAGGATCACCTTTGTCTACACAGAGAAAACTACGCTAAAGGACCCCCATGCAATAGATTTTGGAAGGTCACATTAAATTTCTGAAATTTCTGTTGCAAAGTCTGCCTCTGACACCTCCTACCAGCTGTACAAATACTCTGAGATGTTCACACCCACTGCATGCCACGGAAGCCCTTTCTCAGCTCATCTTCCTTACTAAAATGCAGGCAAATACAGATTCTTCTCCTTCCATTCATTCCCAGTCGTCGTCTAATCTGACCACTTGTTGCTTTGCCGTAGAATGTGCTCAGAAGGAAAGGAGGAGTAGGAAAATTGATTGACTATTTATGAAACCTTTTGTGTGCAAAGAAGCACTTTGGTTTTGTCAGAGTAGAGAAATTAAGTAAAACACAGCCCCCTGCCCAGTAAAATAGAGAAGACAACAAGAGCATTGGTAACCAGGACAAGGCAGAGTACAATAAGCTCAACTGAAGAAACACAAACAAGAAGCTGTGGGGTTCAGAGAAGAAAGGAGCTCCCTCTGGTTGGAAGAGTTTAGCTCAAGAGGGGAAGGATTTCTTGAAGGGGATGGTATATGAGTTGAGTGTTGAAGCATAGGTGACATTTTAATGAGTAGAGATGAGGAGTTAAGGATCCCAGCCAGGCAGAGGGTAAGTGGGTGTAAAAGCAAAGAAGCAGAGAAGTGTAGACATTTTGTGAAAGTCAGTATCAACCAGTGTGCAAGAGATGAGTAGGGGGATAACAGATAAAACTAGAAAAATTAAGTAGGGCTGTATTGGGGAGGTCACCAGTTCCAGGTGAGGGAAGCAGATTTAATTAGATTTGCATCAGAAACAACTTAGATGGTGCAGGGAAGTGCCATAAGAAGCAGCTGGGGGCGCCTGGGTGGCGCAGTCGGTTAAGCGTCCGACTTCAGCCAGGTCACGATCTCGCGGTCTGTGAGTTCGAGCCCCGCGTCAGGCTCTGGGCTGATGGCTCGGAGCCTGGAGCCTGTTTCCGATTCTGTGTCTCCCTCTCTCTCTGCCCCTCCCCCGTTCATGCTCTGTCTCTCTGTGTCCCAAAAATAAATAAAAAACGTTGAAAACAAAATTAAAAAAAAAAAAAAAAGAAGCAGCTCAACTTTGGGAAGAATAAGTGATAACAGTGTACAGGAAAGACTAGAGCACACAGGAGACACTGATGGGGAAAGTCATCAGGGGAGGAGGAGAGCTGAATTGGCATGTAAGCAGTTGACATGGAAAGGAAGGAGAGCCTTTAAAGATATTTAAGGGTAGAATAACTGGTAACTGATTTGATACCTGACTGGATGTCAGAGTGAGGGATGGAAAGTGTTCAAAAAACACTAAAAGAAATGAAGAATGGTTTTGAAAAATGAAAAGAAAAGAGAAATTTGACTGTGAACATAGGGAGTGTAAGTGCAAGCAGGACACCTAGCGCTCAAGATGAAAGGGAGGTTTTGTTTTCCTTCCTTTATCAAGTGCACATTGACGGTGCACATATGACCCAGGCAGACTGGAGATACGGAGGTGAATAAGCCAGATGTGATCTGTGCCTTCATGGAGCTTGCAGTCTAGTGGAGGAGGCAGATAGTAAACACACACTGACCCAAAAATTACCTGGTCGCAGGTATCAGTGAAGTGTTTTTCTGATGGCTGAAGGGATCTTTAATCCAGGACCCGATGCATGAATAAGAGTCAGCTAGGCAAAGAGCCAAGGGGAACAGCATTTCTGGCATATGTCAAGGCCCTGATGATGGCCCATCCTCTGTTTTCTTAGCCCTACTCCCCAAAGGCCATATGTCCCACCCCGATGTTATGACCACCCCCTCCTTTTAGAATAAATTGGAACCAAGCCACATTATACATGAAAATATGCAGAGTATCTTAAAACATAACATATGCTCAATAAACGTTTTAAAATTTACCTGTGTGGGAGGGACACCTATTTAAGTTAGAAACCTGCTTGAGTGACCCTATTTCATTCTTACTTACCATTTATAACCAACCACAGGAAACAGTTTGAAACAGTTTAAAGAGGGATTGTATTTGTGCTACTGAAGTTAATCCTGATGTTTGTTTCTTTCTTGCCTCTTGGCATAGCCTTGACACAGATTTGAACTATCCCATGATTTCAGCTGGGAGTTTTGGATTATCTTGTGACTACAAAGAGACTTTAACCAGGCTGCTGTCTCCAGCTAGGAAGCTGATATACTTCTTGGTTAACTTTTGGAAGGCCAATAATTTGCCATTCAAAAATTTTTCTTGGAACACTGCGTATGTTTTCAAAAATGGCACCGAGACTGAGGACTGTTTCTGGTGAGCAGAACCATTAATATGCTTCTGGCACTTGCCATAGAGAGAGGCCACAGAATCCTGGCAGGCCATCCGGTTATTATCAGATGCACCTTCCATCTGAAACAGCACTGGGAATGGACACCAGCCCACTTTCTAACACACAAATAAACGCAAAAGGGCCAAAGGAAACATGGTATAAATACAATCAACATGTATCACATTTGCGGCACTCTAGCTTTCAAAGTACTTTCACGTTACTTTTATTGATCCCCTATAGTAAATCCTCTAAAGAAAGGAGAACAAGTACAAGTTCCATTTTACAGATAAGGAAAGTGAAAAACAATGGTTACTGCTTTCACATTACTGTGAAAGATGTGATACCAGAGAATATGCATTCTGCCAATACCTACAGCTAGTTAGAAATAATTTGTCTCATGATCGCTCAGAGGAATAAGTGGAGCGGGAGGAGAGCAGGATATCAGGCACCATTGCTAAAATAAAATTACAAGGTTCACACGACTCCAGCACAGGTGGCAGAAGGAATCTTTTGGTTGTGTTACTGTCTACACCACCACGATGCTGCTTGCTTCTGCAGTCTCTCTCCACCTAAGTATGCGGAATAGTAAGGGTACCACTGGGAATGCACATCTAGGGACCTAAAGAGTCAACCTTAAGGCCTCATCCTGGAAATTTCGAGGTGAGCTTAGAGCCCACAAAGGTCCATTTCATTGGGAAGATAAATGATTCCTATCAACTCTGAATTTTTGCACTGTCGACTCAAAGGTTTCAACTTATCTGTGATAATGGGGTTTATAGAGCAAAGTAGCCTTCCTTCTGCAGATAGCAGGAAGCTATTATAAACAACCCACCAAATGTCTCCTATTTGTATATATACATGAAGATGCCCTAAAACTTATCCTTATATCTTTACCAAACTAGATCCCACCATCCAAACTCTTGATTTCATGATGTGTATCATCGGTTGTGTTGATTGTGGAAATGAAGTTTAGATGAACAAGTCCCAGAACAGATCTGTAAACAATGAGCAAACAACATGGAAGGTCATGCGGAAACCAAACTGGTTTCTTAGAGTTTCTCTTTTCTCTGTTCTAGGTACCTCAATGCTCTGGAGGCTGGAGTTTCCTATTTTTCTCAGGAACTTAGCTTCAAGGATATGTTGAGGGGAAATGACCAGTTTCAGGATATCTTAATGAACCAGAACAGGAAAAGCAATGGTAAGGGGACATGGAGATAATTTTTTGCCAACTTCTTCCTCACAACTACTACATCTTTAAGAGTCATTTTGCCAAATCTACCAGCACAGAGTTATCATCATTACCTCTATATATTTTGTTTATCTGGGGAGATTGGCAGTTGCATGCAACTCCATTATATTAGTCCTTCTGCCGATTAAAACCTTTTCCTATGAGAGAAAGGAGAAAAGTAGTGTTGAATAAATACATTAGCGTCATGAAAGTAATAATGATGCTAAAGTCTAGCTTGTATAAACCAAAATGATATCATGACCCACCATCGATAAACTACTTTTTATTTATTTATTTTTTAATGTTTTTTTAAATTTATTTTTGAGACAGAGAGAGACAGAGCATGAGCAGGGGAGGGGCAGAGAGAGAGAGGGAGACACAGAATCTGGAGCAGGCTCCAGGCTCTGAGCCATCAGCACAGAGCCCGATGAGGGGCTCAAACTCACGGACTGTGAGATCATGACCTGAGCTGAAGTCGGACGCTTAACCGACTGAGCCACCCAGGTGCCCCGATAAACTGCTTTTTAAATTCACTTCAATCTAATCTATTATTGGATTTATGACTAATCCTCACACATTCTGAACCCTGGTCCCCTGATGACCAAGAGGATATGTTTACTGATTATCTGGCCTAAAGCAAAACTACAAGGTTAGCATATCATCTCATTTTCCTCTAATGTATATCCCACATGCCTAGTCATCTCCCAGTGACAGGTCAAATGTGGGATAAAATCATGCTCACTAAGCTGTGAGGTGATTTGTTTCACTTTCCAAGAATTCTCTTTACAAATAAGAATAAATCAGAAGCAAAGGGATCAACTGTGGACATTTCTTATGAGGGAACGTGCTTGTTTGGTAAGAATTCCTAGCATCACTCAAATCATCATCTACTGTCATTATTTAAGTATTTGCCATAATCAGAACCCTCCATGTACAAATCATTGGCAAGATGTGGGGGGAAAAAGAAGTATTCACGTCTCTAAGGAGTTTATTGGACAACATAGTATATAAAAAGATCCAATGTACCCCAACTCCTCTTTCTCATAGAGTCATGCATTTGGGAAATCTGATTCCAATGAGTACGAGAGCTCACAGCATAGATTGAACCCTGCCACTGAAATCACTGAGTTCTGAGTTAAGAAGCTACAAGCAAAGCCCAAGGAACATGGGCTTGTTCAGGAACATGACATAAATTCACCCATTAATTTTACTATAACTTTTTGAACCACTTAACAATTGGTGAGGTGTGCTTATCAATGAAAATAGTTTATGTAACTCCTCTAACCTGGTATAACGGAATAAACACTGAGCTGGATTCATAAACTTGCATATTAGAGCTCTGTCATCTCCTAGTTCTTTAACCCTTTGGCATCTTGTCTTCCAGTCTCTTTAGATCAATAAAGTTAAGGGAATGGACTAGAGGGTTCTTTTTAAGATTCCATGCAGCGCTGCTCAGACTCTATGACTGTAAACGGAAAAAAGCAAGGGAGAGAGTAATTGAGGAATTGGTGTTAACCTTGAAACATAAATGTAGCACAGACATACTGGGTTCAGATTCGGGCGCCTGGTTCCCACGTATTTGAATGTACACCATTGTGTATTTCTCTCCTTGTTTTGCTGTCTCTTCTCTAGTGATTGTTGTGTGTGGTACACCAGACACGATCAACTCCCTCAAGGGTGACCGGGCAGTGGCTGAAGATATTGTGATTATTCTAGTGGATCTATTCAAGTAGGTGTAATATTGGAAAGAATTCTCTTTTCAGAAAGGAAATACTCCCAGGATTTCCAGAAGAGACATTCTCTTTTCTCTTGTTTTGCACTGACTTACATGGGATTCGGTACGATCAAGTTTCATTCTTGCATCACAGCCTCATTTTTGTTTAATTGATTGTAGCCTTAGCAGATATGCATATCTTTGATATCACTATCATTTCTAAACACAGAAGTTTCATGACCCATTAAATCTACGTGTCCATTCATCTACAAGGATCTTGGTCCCCAGCCTGATTTTAAGGTCTTTCCAGGCAGTGATAAATCAACTAATAACCCAATCCAATAGCATTATTTTCAGGAATGTGGGACATATCTCTGCTTTCTTTTGCTAATGGCCTTTGATCCTAGATGACTTACCCTTTGCCACCTTTGTAAGAGGAAAGTTCCAATTAAATGACTGCTTCTCTGCCCTGTGTGGTTTAGTCATGGGTGGCAATTTTATTCTCTGTAATTCTCTAGAGCAAAGGAGAGAAAATTCTGGAGGATAGATACTTTCTTTCTTTCTTTTTTCTTTAAAACATAAATGTAGTACAGAGATACTGCTCTTTCTTTCTTTCTCAATTTTTATTTTTTAAATTCAAATATAAATAATATGCAGTGTTATATTTTACCACTCATCTTCTAATATGGTTGGAGACCCTACAAACCTTGCCAAGGTAGTATCTGAGTCAGATTAAACTTACAGAAGTTGTCACCGGTACACCTGTGCTTCTTGCCCCATCAGCTAGATCGTATGACATCACTTATCTGCCTGCACCATTAATCATTACCTGTCTGTCCTTAGCCTAGACACTGTTACTGCACTACATATTTCCCATATTTGCCTAGTCATTTCACCCACACTAAATGTACGTGTCACAGTGTTAAGAGGAAGGAAACATAGGGACCGCAGGTCTGTTTGACTACTATTTGTTCATGAAGATAGTCTTATCAATCAACTTAGCCTTTTAGTTGCAAAATACTGGAAAGAGGACAAAGTTATCAACATTTCACTCCTACAACCACATCGACAGCTGCTCTGACAGTTGCTTTGCTCTGTGGTAGGAGTCCTCAATGTAGCCAAGTTGGTGTGATTTTACTATTAGCGAATCCTCAACCCGAGGCAAAAGTGTAGGCCTTCCTTTGTCACTGGTCTTTAAGGACACCTGGCTATGTTTTTGGTAGATAATGAGCTTCATTTGAAAATAGACATAACTTGGTTTCAAATTCTAATTCTGACACTTGTGGTTCATTTGACTCTTGGGTATTACTTAATCTTGAGATTAAATCTTCTCATTTGTAAAATGAGAATAAAGATACTCACTTCATAGGAGTGCTCTTAGGATTAGATGTGATAATATGAGGAAAATATTGAACCTAGTCCTCAGTGCATAGATGTGTTCACCTACCGTTTGAATAGTAAATGATGGTCATCTTAGTTATAGCAGTTCCAACATATTAGATTCTTTACATATTAAAACATTCAAATGATTTGGAAGCTTAGAAACCATATGACTTGCAGCACAATCTCAGACAGTATTGAGGGTCCACAATGTGCCAAATATCACCTAGGAGCTGAGGATACGAGGATCAATACACTAATATCAAGGAGCTGACAGTGTTAGAGAAAATGTTTAGTCTTTCTTAAAGAAAAGAAAGAGTCCACACATAAACCAAAAGTCAGTAAGCCTTGAAAGCGAGCCGTAGCTCGCATGTCCAGAGCCTAAAAAACTCCCTCAAAGAGGTATTTGTGTTCTGATCTTCCTTTCCACTTGTGTATGTGAATGACAACTGCCTAAGCCCTCTTACTCAACTTAGCATGTTAGGAGAAAATAAACCTATCTGGGGGAAAGCAGAAAGTTTTTCAGGCTACTGGAAAAAAATGTTTTAAACTATTTCTAGGCTGATCTATAGTTTGTGGGAATTGTGGAAGCTCCATATCTGGTTTTGGAGGAACTAATTTTCATGAGGAACTTGTGCTTCTTAATACAGTAACGTATACTTCGCGGATAATGTCACCGCCCCAGACTATATGAAAAATGTCCTTGTCCTGACATTGCATCCTGAGAATTCCACCTCAAATAGCTCTTTCTCCAAAAGTTTATCATGGGTAAGTTTCATGGGTATATACTATTCTTTTCTTTGTCAAGGGTAATATATTATTCTCCTATGTAGGACCCAAATTCTAAAGTAAGCAATTTTTTTTTTTTTTACTCTCATTCACTCAACAGATATTAACTGAGACCAACTACATGCAATAGCAGGATTACTGATATTAACCTCTTACTATAGGGGCGCCTGGGTGGCTCAGTCGGTTAAGCATCCGGCTTCGGCTCAGGTCATGATCTCATAGTCCGTGAGTTCAAGCCCCGCGTCGGGCTCTGTGCTGACAGCGCAGAGCCTGAAGCCTGCTTCGGATTCTGTGTCTCCCTCTCTCTCTGCCCCTCCCCTGCTCATGCTCTGCCTCTCTCTGTCTCAAAAATAAATAAAAACATTAAAAAAAATTTTTTTAATTAAAACAAACAAACAAACAAACAAACAAACAAACAAAAAAAGCCTCTTACTATAGGTCACTGTTCTGGGCTTTGGACCAGCATGACAATGCACACTCTGTTATATTGGAATGGAAGTGACACTGTGGGAAGACAGGAAGAAGCCCCACTAACTTAGGGAAGGTAGAAACTAAACAGTGTACCTAAAGCAACTTTCTGCTGGGGCTGATATCAAAATTCTACCTTTAAAGATATATATTCCTAGGTTAAGACATTGCCCTCTATTATGATTAAGTTGGCCATTGTTTAAACTTGTCCAGGAGAATCATGTTTATTCCTCTTATCCAGCATTTCATCTGGTTTAGCACTGATTCCAGAAAAAGAAAGAAAGAAAGAAAGAAAGAAAGAAAGAAAGAAAGAAAAGAAAGAAAGAAAAAGAAGGAAAGAAAGAAAGAAAGAAAGAAAGAAAGAAAGAAAGAAAGAAAGAAAGAAAGAAGGAAAGAAGGAAAGAAAGAAGGAAAGGAAGGAAGGAAGGAAGGAAGGAAGGAAGGAAGGAAGGAAGGAAGAAAAGAAAACCTCCAATTGGACATTAAATCATGGCCACCTTATTATAATACAGGGGCCCCTGACCCTAATACTCCATTAGGCCTTGTCAGTCACTATACCTTAGCTTGATTAAATTCATCAAATGTATTCTGCCCTCAGAGTCAGTTGAGAGCAGGTTAGGACTGGGAAGAAGAGGGAAGAAGCAGTCCCGAGGACCCTGAACAACCTTGGGATGGCAAGCCATGGGCCAGACCTGAAGAGCTATAAGGGAAGTTGGGTACCTTGGGGAGTACAACAGTTTTTTCCTAGACTAGAAATTCTAAACCCTCTTTTTCACAATGCTGCAAAAATTTGGAGCTGCAACCACTTTGGGAGTTGGGTTTTTTTTTTAATTTTTTTTAATCTTTATTTTAATTTTTGAGAGAGACAGAGACAGAGCATAAGCAGAGTGGGGAGAAGAGAGAGAGGGAGACACAGAATCTGAAGCAGGCTCCAGGCTCTGAGCTGTCAACACAGAGCCTGATGCAGGGCTTGAACTCACAGACCACGAGATCATAACCTGAGCCAAAGTCGGATGCTTAACCTACTGAGCCACTCAGACCCCCCGGAGATTGGGTCTTAACTGGATTCCTTTTATCTCATCAAATGATGATTTCAGCAAAAGACACTGAAACCAATGAGAGGCGTTTTATTTTTTCTTTTTATATTTTCCAGTGAATACACTTCTGTGTGTAATATTCAGATATCACTCATGCAGCTTCTAGGCTCTGTTGAAAGTGTGATTCTTAACAGGTGGACAGTCCAAAATGGCCAAGCTGACAGAATTCACTTAGTCTCAGGGGGCACAAGACTTTTAATCCATAACCCAACTCTGTGAAGATAGCAACTGTCGAGAATTGTTTCTAAAGCAGGTTCAATGGTATCCAATCAAAACTCTTCCTGTTCTATTCAGGGTACTGAAGGGCAGGGAATTGTTTTTACTGTTGTTCTCTTTTACTCTCTGTGAAAACATTAAAGTACAAGCAAGCCTTTTTTTCTGTATAAAATCCCATAAGAATTATGAAAATGTTGCCTGTTGTTCTTCCTGGTTGAAATAATAGATTTCATCATCATGGGAAGGAAGTACCTCCCTAAAGGCAGTGTTTCAGGTTTATTGATCCCAAGGAAATGCAAAATTTTGACACAAGGATAATAAAAGAACCCTGGTTCAAGGACATATTTTCCAAAAGATTACTTTTACTACCACCCCTATAATTCTCCTAATATCCCTTTACCTTTCCGGTTACTCTGCTGACCCCAAGAATGTTTTGTTCCAGGTTCAAGACCAGAATCTCTTTTTTGGGACTCAAAAGATTTTTCTTTCTCATTCAGGCAAAAAATGACTTTGCTCTTGCCTACTTGAATGGAGTCTTGCTCTTTGGACACATGCTGAAGATATTTCTTGAAAATGGAGAAGCTATTACCACCCCCAAATTTGCTCATGCCTTCAAGAACCTCACTTTTGAAGGTACTGGTCTCCTAAGAGCAAACAACAGCAGCAACAAAACTTACACTTTACAGAAATCTGGAGAAATATGGGCTTTGTGGATGGACTTAGGGAAACAAAGAGGGGGTTTGGCAATAGATGGATCAACAGCTAAATAACTTTGAACTTGGAGGCAAACATCACTGCATAAATTTTGGGGTTGCTGTTCTCAATATCTTGGACCCCAGGTGATGCTTTAAGATTTCAGAATTTTTCAATCCCAAAGAAAGGGCAAATGGCTTGGACTTTGTGTTTATAACAGGCTCATCACAGGGCATTTTGGGCAGTGATGTCCCAAAAATGCTTAGAGACTAGGAAGAAGAGAAATCTCTGCCATTTGATTTTGGTCCTTCCATATCTCCTTTCTATCATTTAGGGATCTAGGACCCTGTGTCACCACTCAAACTACCATAACCTCTCATAACAACACCATCCCAAAGCTCCCAACACATGTTCCTGACTGTGAAGTAGCATCTTATTGTAATTTTGATTTACATTTCCCTAATGATTAGCAATATCAAGCACCTTTTCATGTGCTTATTGGCCTTATCGGCCATTTGTATATGTTCTTTAGAAAATGTGTCTTCAGTCCTTTGCCCCTTTTTGAATTGAATTGTTTGGGTTTTTTGTCTGGATATTAATAGCTAATCAGATATATGATTTGCAAATATTTTCTCCTGTTTTGTGAGTTGCCCTTTTACTCTGTTGATAATGTATATGTTTGCATATGTTCTTTAGAAATTGTCTCTTCAGTCTTTTGCTCCTTTTGAATTGTTTTTTTTTTTGTCTAGCTATTAATAGTGAATCAGATATATGATTTGCAAATATTTTCTCCTATGTTGTGAGTTGCCTTTTTACTCTGTTGATAATGTCTTCATGCACAAAGTTTTTAAATCTTCATGAAGTCCAGTGTGCCTAATTTTTCATTGGTTGCCTTTGCCTTTAGTATCATATCTAAGAAATCACTGCCAAATCTAATGTCATGAAACTTTTGCTCTGTGTTTTCTTCTAAGTTTTATAGTTGTAGGCCTTACATTTAAGTCAGGATGGATTTTGAGCTATGTGGATATCTAATTTTCCCAGCACCATTTGCTGAAAAGACTCTTCCCCCCCACTGAATGGTCTTGTCACCCTTAGTGAAAATTATTTGACCATATATGTAAGGGTTTATTTCTGAATATCCTATTCCATTCCATTTGTGTATACATCCGAGTTTATGCCAATACCATACTATTTTGATTACTGTAGCTTTGTAGTAAGTTTTGACATTAAGAAGTGAGTCCTTCAGCTTTGTTCTTCTTTTTCAATTGTTTTGGCTATTTAGCATCTCTTGAAATTCCATATGAATTTTAAGATGGCTTTTCCTATTTCTGCAAAAAAAATTATTGAGATTTTGACAGGGATTGCATTAAATTTATAGGCTGCTTTGGGTAATACCGATTTCTTAATGATATTAATTCTTATATTACATAAATATGGGAAGTTTCCATTTATTTATATCTAATTTCTTGCAGAAATGTTTTGGAGGTTTTTTGTACAAGTCTTTCACCTTGGTTAAGTCAATTCTTAAGTATTTTATTCTTTTTGATACTATCATAAATGGAATTATATTCTTTTTTATTGAAATATAGTTGACACACAATGTTACCTTAGTTTCAGCCATATAACATGGTGATTCCACAAGTCTATACTTTATGCTATGCTTGCCACAAGTATGCCTACCATCTGTTACCATACAACGCTATTACAGTACCAATGACCATATTCTCTATACCTTTGACTATACATTGACTATATTTCCTGTATCATTTTTCAGTATGACCTGTTCATTCCATAAATGGAAGCCTGTAACTGCCACTGGAATTGTATTCTTAATATCCTTTTCTGAATGTTCATTGTTACTGTATAAAAATGCAACTGAGTTTTGACTGTTGACTTTTTATCCTGCTACTTGGCTCTTTTATTAGTTTTAACAGTTTTTTGTGGAACATTGAAAATTTTCAACATATAAGGTCTTATCATCTGTGATTAGAGATAACTTCACTTCTTCCTTTCCAATTTGGATACTTATATTTCTTTCTTTCTTGCCTAAGTGCTCTGGCTAGGTATTCTAGTACTACGTTTAATAAAAGTGGCAAGAATGGGAATCCTTGCTTTGTTCCTGATCTTACAGGAAAAGCTTTCAGTCTGTCACCATCAAGTATGATGTGGTTATGGGTTTTTCATAGATGGATTTTATTATGTTGAGATAGTTTCCTTCTATTCCTAGTTTGTTATGTTTTATCATGAAAAAGTATTTAATTTTGTAAAATGCTTTCTTTTCATCAGATTGATAAGGTCATGCATTTTTTCCTTCATTCTGTTATTTGTGGTATATTATCAATATAATATATCAACTTTCTCAACTTTTATATGTTGAGCTATCCTTGCATTCAAGGAATAAATCTTACTTGGTCCTGGTGTATATTTCTTTTAATATGCTGCTGAATTCTGTTTGCCAGTATTTTGTTGAGGACTTTTATATCAGTGTTTATTAGGAATATTGATATAGTTTTCTTTTCTTAGTGTCATTTTCTGGCTTTGATATCAGATATCTGGCCATATAGAATGAGTTAGGGAATGTTTCCTCCTCTTCAGGTTTTTTTTTTAAGTTTGAATTTGAGAAGTATTGGTGTTAATTATTCTTTAAATGTTTGTAGAATTGATTAATAAAGCAATTAGATCCAGATTTTTTTTTTTCTGTTTGGTCAGGAGATTTTTGATTACTGATTCAATCTCCTTACTACTTATAGATCTATTCAAATTTTCTATTTCTTCATGGTTTAGTCATGGTAAGTTTTATGTTTCTAGAAATTTGTCCATTTAATCGAAGACATCCAATTTGTTGCTATAGAATTGCTTATAATATTTTTTTTGTAGAATTGATAAGGTCCCCAACTTTCATGTTTTATTTTTGTAATTTGAGTCATTTTCTTATCTACTTAGCTAAAAGTTTGTCAATTTTGTTGCTATTTTTGAAGAACCAACTTTTAGTTTCATTGACTTTTTTCTGTTGTTTTTCTCTTCTGTATTTCATTTACCTCTGCTTTAATCTTTATAATTTCCTTCCTTCTGCTAGCTTTGGGTTAAGTTTGTTCTTCTTTTTCTGGTTTCTTAAGTTGTAAAGTTCGATTTTTGATTTGCATGTGTTTTTGTTTTTTAGTGTAAACATTTACATCTTTAAATTCCCCCCCCCCCTTAGCACTGCTCTTGCTGTGTCCCATAGCTTTGGTATTTTATGTTTTCATTTGTATTTGTCTTTAGGTTTTCAAATTTTTCCTTTGTGATTTCTTCTTTGATCCATTAATTGTTTAAGAGAGTGATTTTTTTGTGTCCACAAATTGGTGAATTTTCCAGCTTTCCTTCTATTATTGAATTCCGACTTTATGGTCAGAGAAGATATTTTGTAAAATATCTATCGCTTTAAATCTATTCAGACTTAATCGTGGCCTAACATATGGTCTATCCTGGAAAATGCCCTATGTGCATTTAAGAATAATGTGTATTCTATTGTCGGGTAGACAATGTGTATTATATTGTTCTGTGTTTGTCTGTTGGATCTAGTTGATGTATTTGTTCAAGTCTTCTATTTCCTAACTTCTTTTGTCTTGTTATTCTATCCATCATTGAAAGTGGAATATTGAGGGGCACCTGGGTGGCTCAGTCAGTTAAGCGTCTGACTTTTGATTTCACTTCAGGTCATGATCTCACAGTTTGTGTGTCCAAGCCCTACACTGGGCTTTGTGATGACAGTGCAGAGCCTGCTTGGGATTCTCTTTCTCCCTCTATCTCTGCCCCTCCCTCCCTCTCTCTCAAAATAAACAAATTTTAAAAAAAGTAGAGTATTGAAATTTTCAACTATTATTGTAGAACTGTCCATTTCTTTGTTCAATTCTGCCAATTTTTGCTTCATGTATTTTGGTAGTCTGTTATTAAGTGCATAGATGTTTATAATTGTTATATCTTCTTGCTGTATTGAAACCTTTATTAATATACACTATCCTTTTTCTCTTATAAACTTTTTTAATTTAAAGTCTATTTTGTCTGATATTAGTATATCTACCGCCACTCTCTTACAGTTACTATTTGCATAGAATATCCTTTTCCATTGTTTCTTTTTCAACCTATTTATGTTTTTGGATCTAAAATGAATCTCTTATAGATATCATATAGAATCATTTTTTTTAAAATACAGTCTTCAAATCTCTATCTTTGATTCTCCAATCAAAATAAAATCTATTTGATATTTAAAGTAATTACTGAGAAGAAGAGATTTGTTTTTTTGTTTCTCATTTGTTTTTTTTTTTTTTTTGTTTCTCATTTTCTGCATTATTTTCTTCTTCTGTGTTTAGTTGATTTATTCTGTAGTGAAATGTTTGAATTCCTGTCTTATTATTTATATTCTTTAACTATTTTCTTTGTGGTTGCCATAGGTATTATGGTTAACACTCTAAGATTATTACATTCTAATTTGACTTTATACCAGTTTAACTTCAATCACATTTAAAAAAAACTCTACAGTTTTAGGAGTACCTGGGTGGCTCAGTCAGTTAAGCATCTAACTCTTGATTTCGGCTTGGGTCATGATCTGACAGTTTGTAGGGTTGAGCCCCACATCGGGCTCTGTGCTGACAGCACAGAGCCTGCTTGGAATTCTCTCTCTCCCTCTCCCTCTGACCCTCTCCAGCTTGAGTGCTCTCTCTCTCTCTCTCTCAAAATAAATACATAAAGTTTGAAAAAAACCCTATAGCTTTAATACTTCCATCCCCACCTTTTTCAGACATTGATGTTGCAAAATTATATCTTTATACATGTGTGTCCAAAAATATAAACTGTGGATATTTTAAGCATTAGTGTCCTAAATTATGTCAAAAACAAAATGTAGCGTTACAAACCAGTTATAATAATGCTAGTTTTGGGACTAATTTTTAAAAACACATTCATCCCTTAAATCATGTAGAAAATAAAAAGTGGAATTACACACCATTGTTATAATAATGCTACATGTTATAATTGCCCATGCATTTGCGTTTATTGAGATCTTTATTTCTTCATATGGCTTTGAGTTATTGTACAGTGTCCTTTCATTTCAACCTATGGGACTCCCTTTAGCATTTCTTGCAGATCAAGTTCTAGTGGTTACAAACTCTTTTGTTTATCTCGGGATGTCTTACTTTCACCCTCACTTTTGACAGACAGATTCATTGGATAAAGGATTCTTGGATGAAAGGTTTTCTTTTGGCATTTTGATCAGCCCACTACCTTCTGGCCTTCAAAGCATCTAATGAGAAGTCTGCTAAAAACCTTATTGAGTATCTCTTGGATGTGATAAATCACTTCTCTCTTGCTGCTTTCAAAATTCTCTGTCTTTGGCTTTTGTCAGTTTGATTAGAATGTGTGTCAGTGTGGATCTCTTTGAATTCATCCTATTGGAGTTTATTGAGCTTCTTGGATATTTATATTCATGTATTGCATCAAATTTGGGAAGTTTTTGGCTATTATTTCTTCAGATACTCTCTCTACCCCTTTGTCTCTCTTCTTCTTCTTCTGGCACTTCCACAATGCATATGGTGGTCTGTTTGATGGTGTTGCACAGGTCCCTTAGGCTCTGTTCATTTCAATTTTTTTTTTCTGTTCTGTAGACTTAATAATTTTCATTGTCCTATCTTCAAGTTCACCGATTCTTTCTTCTACCTGCTCAGATCTGCATTTGAATTTCCTTAGTGAATTTTTCATTTCAGTGATTGTAGTTTTCAGTTTGGGGATTCGCTTTTGGTTTCCTTTTTAGGTTTTCCTTCTCTTTATTGCTATTTCCGTTTTGTTCATACATTATTCTCCTGGCTTTATGTATCTCTTCCTTAAATTCTTTGAACATCTTTAAGACAGGTGTTTTAAAGCATTTGTCTATTAAATCCACCATCAGGTCTTTTTCAGAGATAGTTTCTGCTGGCTTATTTATTTTTTCTTTTGATTTGGACCACACTTTTCAGTTTCCTACTATGCCTTGTGATATTTTTGTTGAAAACTGGACATGTGAAGTTAATAATGTGATAATCCAGGAAATCACATGGTATATGAGAAATTTTCACTACTTTAGTAAATATTCTTAGCAAAAGCTTTTCACTAATAATTAGAAGGATTTATTGGCTGATTATATTTTATTTCATCCTAAATGCAATGAAAAAAAAATCCTTCTAACTAACTACTAATTAGCATCTCTCTCAAAAATATCCATCAGAGAGGGGTGCCTGGGTGGCTCAGTCGGTTAAGTATCCAACTCTTGATTTCAGCTCAGGTCATGATCTCATGGTTTTTGAGTTCATGCACCACATTGGGCTCTGTGCTGACAGCATGGAGCCTGCCTGGGATTCTCTCTCTCTGCCCCTCCTCTGCTCATGCTTTCTTTCTCTCTGTCTCTCCCCCCGCCCCACCTCTCTCTCTCTCAAATCAATAAACATTAAAATAAATATCCATCAGAGATCTCAGGGCTAGGAGCCAATGGAGATTCCTTCTGATTAGCTCATTAAGACAATCTTTCAGTAAAATAGGGCAATTTGAACCTATTTCATACCTTCTGTCAAAAAGTCAAAAATAACCTCTAACTTTTTCTGATTTTACCCTAGGGCATGCGGGTCCTGTGACTTTGGACAACTGTGGGGATATTGACAACACTATGATGCTTCTGTATACCTCCGTGGATACCAACAAAGTATGTCTGACTTCTTATCAGGAATTTGGGGTGAAGTGACTAGGTGAGGAAGGATAACTACAAGGCAAGTGATAGAAAAGGAATTAGAGAAGTTGTGTTTAAAAATCTGCAAGTTATTTTTTTTCAAATTCACAATTATGCCCTACTTGAGACTGTATTCTTTAAGCATTTTGGCCCATAGACCTTATTTAGAATATCCATACTCTATTGACTCTATATAAGATACTTAGCCAGAATATATTGATATAAATACCAGACTGTTGATGGGATACCAATTATAGGATGACACTTCTGTCCTAAGAATTGTGTATTCATTTCCACAGCTAAAAATTTCAATAAAACATTCCCTGTTCTCTCCATCTGAACTCATAAAAATCATTAATTGTGCAATATTTCTGGCACAAGCCATCCTATAATGTCATGTTTTTATTCACATTATATGTATTTTTTCTCCTCACCTACATATAGGTTCTTTATTTTTTAAAGTTTATTTGTTTTGAGAGAGAGCAGAGAGCAAATCAGAGCAGAGAGAGAGCAGAGAGATTCATAGAAAGAATCTCAAACAGGCTCCACCCTATCAGCACAGCATAGGGCTCAGTCTCACAAACCATGAGATCATGACCTGAGCCAAAATGAAGAGTCAGAAGCTTAACCAACTGAGCCACCCAGGCACCCCCATGTAGGTTCTTTAAAGAAAGGAGTGGGTCTTACTTTTCCATGTTTCCAGTGCTTGCTTAGCTTCTTATCTGGAATATAATTAATATAATAATATAATAATTTAAAATCAAAACACCTATCTGTATGTCACCCAAAATTGTGCCCATTGCAAACTATGAAGGCCACTGTTCTAGCCAACCAAATGGTCAGTAGAAAGTATTTTTCTTTAAGACATTGTGTCTTCACATAACTAGGAATCTAAGACAAAGAGTTATTCATTTTTTTATGTAATTTTACAATGTGATCATTATGACATCTTTAAGTCATACATTTGGCATATACGTTGACCCCCCCCCCCTTGTAAAAGATATCTGTAATGGGAAATATGGAAAGCTAGAGAAAAGATGTCCAGATTGAGAAAGTTAAACCAGAAATTTAAGGGCGGCATTTCAGAAAACTACTCCATAGTTTACAGTTACTATATAAACCTTTAATATAATGCTATATTTCACGTACATTTCATGGGAGTACCTTTAGAAAAGTGTCACAATGCTCCAGTTATTATAGTAACTACAAAGATAACTATACTCCCCTCTAAGTTATTTGCACCTAATGATTCCTTTGGAGAGAAGCAAATACATGACGATCCTACATCATCCTCATAACTGCTCTTCAATATAAAAAATGTTCTGTACACTTACTCTCTCTGAAGGAAAATCTAGCTGAATTTTTCAATAAAGGTAAATCTAGTTGAATTTTCCAATAATCTAGTGCCAGCAGTTGTGCTGTATAATATGTATATACAGGCAACCAGGGATTAATTCTCAAAACACAGGGATATAGATAAGCTATTCTGTATCCAGAGAAAGCCTCAATAGAGAGTCAATGTACTGTACCCGAATGTTAGGATATTTACTATCCTCAATATATGCAATTATAGATCGTACTTTAAAGTTAAAAGTATATTTCTACTGCTCATGCTCTGTCTCTCTCTCTGTCAAAAATAAGTAAACATTAAAAAAAATTAAAAGTATATTTCTAAAGATGTAAAACTTTTGTCCAGAAAGTTTTGAAGGAATGGTGTTGAATTTAGAAAGATGGTCATTTTTCAGACGTCTTTTACAAAACCGACTCAATATATGCAGCAATATTGTAAGGCTATATTAATATATCCCATTGGTGGATTGCTTGAAAAAGAAACCTTTTCTTTTAGAAGCCTAATTAGTATCATGTACAAGACCGCATATTAGAGCAAAAGGATAGAAGATATTTGAAAAGTATGTAATTGATAGAATTTAAATGTAGCATTATTTCAGAGCCCCTTGACCTATATCAAAATAGATAATGGATTTTACCTGTGGTGCATTTTCTCAATATACTGTTTTCAAAGCAACTTAATATTGTGGAAAACATTGGTGCTTCACTTGTCATGTGACTTAGAGTTAACCATTAATTTCTTTTGGTCTCTCTTTTAACATTCGTAAAATGAGAGGCTTGAACTAGTTCTCTAAAGACGGAAAGATTCTATATTGGGTAGGAGTTACTCATACAATGTATGATCATAAAGAAACAAAATAATTGACCCACATGGAGCTTAAAGCTACTTTCATGCTGTGAACCAATAAGTGGATGCTACCTAGCTAGCTCCTGGCTGCAAAACATTACCTTGTTTCATTGAGAAGTGTTACTATGAAATTCAAATGTCATTGGGTAGGACAGTCTCATCAGAAGTCATTCTAAAATGTCTTTTTCTGTTCATCCTTCTTCTTTTTCATGCCCTGGCACAGTACAACATTCTATTGACCTATGACACCCATGTAAATAGGACTACTCCAAAGGAAGAAACCCCCACATTCATCTGGAAGAACCACAAACTTCCTAATGATATCCCAGGCGAGGGTAAGATATCCTTTGGTGAATTTTCTTTCCCTGAAATGGCTTTTCTGGTAAGGTAAGCACATTCTATGGTTTATACAATTAGCCTGCTTTTATTTTTTTGTTTATTTTGTTTGTTGTCTGAATTAGATTTGCTAGGCTTGTAAAATGTGGACTTCCCTTCCCAATGAATGATATTACAGTTCTAATTAAATGCTGAAGCTATCCCTATTCTAATTTAGCTATACCTCTCTTTAATATGTGTCCTACCTAATCACTGACAAAAATTAACCTATAGAAAATTAGTTGCAACAATTGGCAAAGTGAACACAAAGACATATATTCTTAATGCCACTTACTCCTTTTTACTGCAATAAACTCAAAGTATACATATTTCAGCAAGAAACACATGATGCCAGCAACCGTCAGTCATCAGTGAGCATGGCTTCAAAAGTCTCCCCCCATTTCCTCACAGGATATATACTTGGGTTATAATGATGATTACCCATCTACTTAAGATGAGATCCTATAATATCATGGAAAGCCCTAACATGACTATAACTTCACCCATGCAACTTCCGATGTGACCATATAACATTGGCCATCACTGTATAGGGTCAGCTAAGTATCTCCTGGGCAACAAAGTCTCAGGACAGTCTGGCTTAGCCAAGGATTACTACAATAAATAGTAAGTAATTTCACATTACTAATCTATTTTTAGGGGAAAAAAAGTTTAAATTTGGACAAATATTTATGCCCAAGATGCAAAAAAAAAAAAAAAAAAAAAAAAAAAGTGGAAACAACATTAATAAAATAATTTAGAAAAAAGTGATACATTCATAAATGGTACATCATAAACCAATTAAAATATTTACAAAGAATTTTAAATGACATGGGAAAACTCACAAGGTAAATTAACAGGAAAGTGAACAAATTTTTATTTAATAAGATGCTATTCTTTGTAAAACTATGTTAGAAATAGACTGTAAAGAAATATTCTAAAATGTTAACAGTGATAGCTTCTGAATAATAGGATCCTAGGAGAATTTTTTTTGGCCATTTTATGTTTTTCTTAATTTTCCAATTTTTTTCATGACTCTGTATTAATTTACCATTTTTAAATACTAAAAAATAAACTATAAATATTTGTCTTCCAGCCCTGTTCTAATAACCAGAAACTGAGGTCAATAGGACTTAAAGAGAAAAGTTGTTTTGATGCACTTGCTTGTGTTAAAGTTCTTGCTATATTTTTAGTCCTCTTGTGTTCCATGAGTCATATATGGTTAAAAATGATCCCTGTGTTTTTATTCAGTAGCCATATGCAGTTGACTAAAGCAAAGAAGGATGTGGGAAGTGGGGATCCCATTCTTCTAAACAATAAACAATCCCAAACTGACTCCAAATTTACTGCTATCGTTGCTCTTTTTGAAAGTTTTTATTTTGATTCCAGTTAATATACGGTGTTATATTAGTTTCAGGTGTGCAGTATAGTAATTCCACACTTCCAACATTACCCTGTGCTCATCATGACAAGTGCTCTCCTTAATCCCCAACACCTATTTCACCCATCCCCCAGTCTCTCCCCTCTGGTAACCATCAGATTGTTCTCTATAAGTAAGAGTCTCTCTCTTTCTTTCTTTCTTTCTTTCTTTCCTTCTTTCTTTCTCTCTCTCTCTCTCTCTCTCTCTCTCTCTCTCTCTCTCTCTCTCATTTTTTCCCTTTGCTTTTTCATTTTGTTTCTTAAATTCTACATATGTGTGAAAGCATATGACATTTGTTTTTCTCTAACTTATTTCATTTAGCATGATACTCTCCAGCCTCATTCATGTTATTGAAATGGCAAGATTTCATTCTTTTTGATGGCTAAATATTCCTTTGTAAAATACCACTTCTTTATCCATTCATCAATTGATGGACACTTGGGCTGCTTTCATATCTTGGCTCTTATAAATAATGCTGCAATAAACATAGGGCTGCATGTATCCCTTTGAATTAGTATTCTTATATTTTGGGGGGTAAACACCCAGTAAAGTGATTGCTGTATCATAAAGTAGTTCTATTTTTAACTTTTTGAGGAACCTCCATACTGTTTTCATACTGTTTGCATTCCCACCAACAGTGCATCAGTGTTCCTTTTTCTCCACATCCTCACCAACATTTGTTGTTTCTTGTGTTCTTGACTTTAGTTATTCTGACAGGTGTGAAGTGATATCTTATTATAGTTTTGATTTGCATTTCCCTGATGATAAGTAACGATGAGCATCTTTTCATGTGTCTGTTGGCCATCTGGATGTCTTCTTTGGAGAAATATCTGTTTGTGTCTTCTGTCCAGTTTTAATTGGATTAATTGTTTTTTGGGTGTTTTATAAGTTCTTTATATATTTTGGATACTCACCCCCCATTCTGTAGGGTTGCCTTTTAGTTTTGTCGATTGTTTTCTTCACTGTGCAGAAGCTTTTTATTTTCATATAGTCCCAATAGATTATTTTTGCTTTTGTTTCCCTTACCTCAGGAGATATATCTAGAAAGAAGTTGCTATGACTGATGTCAAAGAAGTTACTGCTTGAGTTCTCTTCTAGGATTCTTGTGGTTTCAGGTCTCACATTTAGGTCTTTAATCCTAATAATAATAAGATAATAAGATAATTTAATAATATTAAAATAATAAGATTATTTTAATCCAAAATAATAAGATAAGATACCTAGGAATAAACTTAACCAAAGAGGTGAAAGATCTGTACTCTGAAAATTCTAAAATACTGATGAAAAAATTCAAGATGACACAAAGAAGTGGAAAGACATTTCATGCTCATGGATTAGAAGAACAAATACTGTTAAAATGTCTTTACTACCCAAAGCAGTCTATACATTTAATGCAGTCGCTGTCAAAATACCAACAGCTTTTTTTACAGAGGTAGGCCAAACAATGTTAAAATTTGTGTGGAAGCAGAAAAGACCCCCTATACCCAAAGCAATCTTGAAAAAGAAAAACAATACTATCATTGCTTTTTAAAGTTGATTTCTTTTCATGAGCAAGCTTTTTAAAATTATCTCTAGAACCATCTGCAAGTTTCCTAGGTTTAACCACACTTAACTTTTAAAATGTCTCTCTTTTCTCACTTCTGCAACTCTTTACTTCTTTCCTTTGTAACTTTTTGAGTTACAACTATTTTTTCTTTTCCCTTAACTATAGCCTGTGGTAACAATGTCAGCTTGTATTTTTAATATATTTCTTTAAGACTTTTGGGGTATTTGGGTTATTCAATAGAAGGATCTGTGCTTTATAAAATGCTCAACTTCTCAAAAAGTAATTTTTGAGAGAACTCTCATTATTTACCTAAGAGACATCACATTAAATATTCATATTACAGGGACATTGTATCATCCTGGGCAACTTCACTTCATCTTCATTTAGCCAGAAAATTCAGTTAGCCAGAACTTTTCATTACTCAACTGTTACTACATTTAACTTCAAACTTTATAAATAAAGTAATTCAATCTTTCAAATAGTAAACAAGATTTCATCTGGTCTTTTATCTGGGTACACAACTGCCAACTAAGTGTCAGAATGTTTCAACTGAGATAACACTATCACTATGGTTTCATTCATTCTACAAAGATTTACTTAATGCCAGAGAATGTTCTAAACCATCATCATCTGCCTCCTGGGTTACAGTAACATCCACCTAACTTCCTGCTTCAGTCCTGCTTCCTGCCCACCTCTAGTCTAACCAACAGTGCCACCAGAATGAAAGCATGGATCCAGTCATATTGTTGCATTATTGCTAACACTCAATTGGCAGCTATACCTTACCCATAGAATAAAGTCTAAATGACTTATTACAGCACAAAATGTCCATTTATCTTCTTACTTCTCCAGACTTATCTTTCTTTCATCTTGCCTGAAATCCCTTCCCTACTCCCTCAACTTCCTCCTATTTCCTTAAAAAAAATGGTGGGAGGTGGTCTTGCAACCTCGTGCCCCTGTGTCTTCAGTGATGCTACTCGCTCTGATTAAAATGTATCACTCCTCCATACAACTGGTAAACATCCACTCATCTTCAACATTTAATTTGAATTTCATCTTTTCTAAGCTTTTTCTTAGCGTCCCATTGATCTTTCCCAAATCCCACCAGACTTCTAGTATAGAATTTATATCACACTTATTGGTTTACACATCTTTTTAAACCATATACTGTGTGAGTGTAGGGTCTATTCTTTAGTCATATCTGCTTGCCCAACTTAGTGCCTTAGAAGAGATGAAGGGAGGGAGGAAGGAAGGAAGGAATGGGAGGAAGGGAGGGAGAGAGGGAGGGAGGGAAGGAAGGAAGGAAGGAAGGAAGGAAGGAAGGAAGGAAGGAGGGAAGGAAGGAAGGAACAATATGAGATAACTATAAATTCATTTCTACTCAGCACTAATCCACCCTGTGTTAATTTCAGTCAATTTACTTCTCCAAGTGTTAGTTTCTTCCTCCTTCAAATCAGGACATCTGTTAACTAACTCTAAGATTCTTTCTTACTATCATATGACTGTGGGCTTATAAAATCATTCTACCTTCACTGTAAATGGAATTAAATACAATGTGATAACCACAGCAGCAGAAGCTTGACCTTTGAACTAATATAATACTGTGACTTGACTAACTTAAGCAAAACTGAAAAGTATGTTGAATTAACAACTGCTATAATTAAATAGTATATAGTATATTTAAATATGGTGCAGTGAGATGTTCATACTGTAGGGGGCATATAGGAATTGAGATGGGCAGTGACCCAGCGGAAGCTCCCCCTAGTCCCTCCAATTCATGTTCTAGTCTAGGGGGATGTGTAATCTTAGTAGACTGACGAGTAGAATCATTGATGAGTAGAATTGTATTTCTTGTATTGACTTCGTTTTTTGTGTGGAATTGGAGAGTGATGGCAATGGCAGTGGTGGCTAGGTGAGGGAAGTGATGATCACAGTAATAAGCAGAATTCACACAGTCAAACATGCCCATACTGCAACTCCAAATCCAGAGTACTAATCAGTTTCTTCCCTGATGAGAACAGAAATCCAGTGCTCAAATTTTCACTGTTGTAGGTTTTCCCTTAGCAGAAAACAAGATAACAAGCAGAAGCAACATCCTACATTAGCAGCAAAGCATAAATTCTTCAACACCACCCCTTATAAAAAGCACGGAGAAAATTTTAGTGACGAAAAATTCATGCATGTGATTTTTAAACCCAATAGTAGAAATATTCATAGTGGAAAGTGAGTGTGCCTGGTCCCGTCTCTGTCAACTTTGGTCTCTCAATCACTTCTGACTTTACTTTGTTGCATATTTCTAAGTAATATGAATATTTTTCTTGATTTATAAATATTAGAGGTTATCTGTTTATTTCTTGTACTGATGAAAGATTTGGTTCATCTTCACCAGCCCTACTTTTTTCTAACCTTTTCTCAATATAGCTATATATTTTTTGTCAATTCATTTATTGGATGCCTTTGTAGTTTTAATTAATACACATAAGTTTCTAGTATTATTCTATCAACTATATAAAAAACTTCTTGCTTCCGAACTTTTTAAGACAAAGATTTTAGTGACCCTATCCTTCCTTCTACCTCCTTCCTATCTCCCAGTCTCCTGCATTTCTCTTTAATTTGTCATAGCTGATAATATCTGTTTTGTACCTCTATGGAGCCCTCTGCCATTTACCTACAATTTGATTCTAAAAGTTGAAAATTAGTAAACATTTTCATCATTATTTATATAAAGCTAAATAGCACTCTGTCTATTGGTTAGAATCCATTCCATTTCCCCTTCTCGAACTGAATCCATTGTGGCATATATGAACCGTGACTTTGTTGCACAGTTTTACTATTGCTGCTGTGCTTCTCAATAAAGCCTTGTTCCTTTGTAGATTCGGATTCTGCTTCAATGTTTCCTTGGGTTAGACCCACATTTTCCTGGGTTTCACCTACCCTTCTGTGAGTCTCTTAAATCCCTCCATCCTTACAGCTCCACCTACAACTAGTGTTCTAATAAATAAAGTCACTTACATTCTTCAGTGACTTCCCTCAATGACCTGGTAGTGCTTGGGAAGGACCAGCAGGCAACACTGTCACTTGGTATTCTACAGTGACTGACTTTTCTTCTGATTTGTGCTTGGTCTCTTTCTCTATGAGTCCTCCTTAGGTATATGAGTTCCAAGGATATTAGGTGGGCTTCCTACCAAAATTATCTCTGCACTGAAAACTATTTTATGTTCTTGTAACATTTGGTGATTCCCATAAGAAGTACAGTGAGCAGATTATAAGGATAGCTGGAATTAAACCACTTCCCCTGGCACATTCCAGATAATTTTCTTCAGAGACCACAGATACAGGACCCGAACTACCAATGAAGACATTAATAAAGATCAATATTTTTTTTAAAGTTTCTCCTTTCCCTTTCCTCAAATCAGATTATACAACTAGAGTCTTTGAAATGTTTTTATTCGCTCTTCAAAGATCCTTACTAATGCATTTTTTCACTGTCTTTTCTGCCACAGGCCCTCAAGCCCTGTTGATTGCGGTCTTCACCCTTACAGGAGCTGTGGTTCTGCTCCTTCTCATCGCTCTTCTGGTGCTGAGGTACCTGTCACCCTTTTTGTCTCACTGTGCTCACCATCCAGAGAGGGAGGGAGCGGGAGAGGGAGAAGTCTGATGCCATCAATGATAATGTACATTCACAAGAAGGTTTCTAGACAGATCGAAGATCATGAAGGCATTCTGCATCAAAGACCACATCATGGGCAGAATGGTACTGAATAGATCACTTACAGCTTGGTGTCAGAGGGACCTGAACTCCTATCTAGCTCAGTTCTGTGACTTACTAGTTGTGTGATTTTGAGTGCATTATGATGTGTTACTTAGCTTCGGTATCCTCATCTGACCTGTTGTGAGAACTTGAAATGAGGTGTGTATAGTGACAACCATATAATGGGCACTCTATAGGTAGAGACAGCTATTCTGCTGTTTATTGGCATTTTGTGGGAAATTTCAAAGTCTCTGTATGTTCAGTCTGGAAGAGTCCTTTGAAATCATCTACCTCCTCCTGTTTTCGCATGGGGAAAGGGACCCAGAAAACCTAATGGCTCGTCTTTAATCATACACCGGGTAGTGTGTAGGGCCAAGACTAGCAGTCAGGCCCTACCTGACCATCAGTTCCATGGTTGTTCTACTCAATTTGGACATATGGATTGCCCCGCACAGTGACAGAGGCATAATGTATACTCAGAAATATTTTTGAACATATAAATGAATGAGTGAATATCACACTACCTCTTAATCTGTGTATGTTAAACACACAAAACTTTCCATCATATTATATTGTCAGAATCACCCCCATTTCCCAACTGAACCAGATAACAATTTTTCTCTGTGTATCACACGTGTTGATCTGTGTGTCACTATACTTTCTCATGAGAGCATCCAAACTGTTCCATATCAGTTAAAGTTTTCTCCAGGAAAGGAAGTAGATTTCTCTGTTCAGTCTGAAGGCAGAATTTGACTCCTGTAACTGCATTACCCCAAATTTGAGATGTATATACACATATACAGTGTATTGCGGTCATTTAGTTGAAGGTAACCAGAAACCACAATTTGAGGATAATAAATCCAGTCAATAGCAAGGTCACAATGTGGCAGTTGTCCTTCAGAAACCAAGTCCAAATGATTGTCAGCTTAAGATAGGGGTAAATCACAAGGTAAGAGACAATAACGTGCAGAAACAGGCATTTTCCATTTTCTTTAAACACAGGAGGAAGAGATAGGGTTTCCCAATGGCCAGAGCAGTGATGTGTCCAAATGAGATCTGGTAGACAGATGTTATTCACATAGTTCTCCATTACAGCTGCCTATACAAGAAAAGTAGTGAATGATTTATGGCATCCTCTGATTCAATATGGATGACAGTTGGCTCTCTTGGGTCCCAAGAGTCTTTGGGAATGCAGAGATGAGAGCCTTCAAGGCTATAAGACTACTTTGCCTCCAGGTCTTAGGATCATAATCATTGGTCAGTAATATACTGTTTTATATGTACTTAATAGAGGAATACTCAGAAAAGCATAGGAAGAAAATAATCATTTCTGCTTAGGGGACATTAATAAGGGCACACGGATGAGGTTAAGAAGGTGAGTAGAAGTTTGTCAAATGACCACAAGCAAAGACAAACTCAAGGACAAATAGCTCAATGGAAAAAATTCAGATTCTAGAATCAGACACAGCAAGCAATGGAACTTGGAATACAATAGAGGTGATATTACAAGTTAATTGGGAAATGATATTGGCACAGTAGGCTTGCAACATGGAAAAAATGAAATTAAAATCCTAAAAAAAAATGAAATTAAAATCTTACCTGAAACTATACACAAATATAGAGTTCATTCCATATGGATTATAAATGGAATAAAGACCTGAATGTGAAACTCAAACTTCAAAACTTAGAAGAAATTAATAGAAAATGACTTTGTGATCTCAACTAGGAAAATATTTCTCAGTTAAGTTACAGAAGAAAAAAATGAATGTGGCCATAATGAAAACTAAACTTTCTATACAACAAAGTTAAAATAAGCAATAAACTAGTGTTTGAAAAGACATTGAACCTCTCTAGTAATCAAAAAAAATGGGGATTCCTGGGTGGCTCAGTCAGTTAAGTGTCCGACTCTTGATTTCAGCTCACATCATGATCTCATGGTTTGTGAGTCTGAGCCCCACATCAGGCTCTATGCTGACAACACAGAGCCTGCTTGGGATTCTCTCTCTCCCTGTCTCTCTGTGCCTCCCCTGATTACATGTGTGCATGTGCTCTCTCTCTCTCAAATTAAATAAACACCTTTTTTTCTAAAAAGAAAAGCTTATATTTTGAAAAAATGAAGCACAAAGCAACAATTAAATACCATTTCACATACATCATAATGGTAAAAAAAAAATAGTTTAATAATACCAAATGTTAAGAATATGGAGGAAACAGGAATTCTAATGATGGGTGGGTCAGCTGGTGTAACCACTTTGGGAAATAATTTGTCAATATCTACAAAAAGTTGTGTTTCCTATAACCCAAGAATTCTGCTTTATCTATTCTGTCTGGGAGAAACACTTTAAAAAGGTGACATTTTGAATGTTGAAATGCGTGTTACATTTTCTCTATGCTTTTCTATTTTCTTTACACACTTATTTTTTAAAGGCACAAATGCATAAGAGGAACTGGCTTGTTTAGGAATCTGGTATATTCTCTGGTGGCTTAGAAATTACCATTTTTGCTTTTCAAGCTTAATTTGTTTTTGTTTTTTCCTTACTGTTTCCATATCATCAGTTCAGATTCTTCATTATAGTGAAGAGCTGCCTTAGTGAAGGACCTGAGGAGAAGGGAGAGGAGGGGAGGGAAGGGGAGAGAAGGGAAGGGGAGATGGGGAAGGGAAGATGGGGAAGGGAAGGGAAAGGAAGGGAAGGGAAGGGAAGGGAAGGGAAGGGAAGGGAAGGGAAGGGAAGGGAAGGGAGAAATACATCAGAAATCCTTATAGCTCCACTAATAGCCAGAATTCACCACTCTAAAGAATATGGAGTCACACCCTGGGGCTAACCTGTCTCACTGCATATCTACCTGAGGATATCAGTGTTCTAAATTTCTCTTCGTGTTCAGAAGCTAAATGGCATGAATGTTAATAAAAAACCTATTGACTGGTTCTATTCCTTTCACAGAAAATATAAGAAAGAATATGAACTTCGTCAGAAAAAATGGTCCCACATTCCTCCTGAAAATATCTTTCCTCTGGAGACCAATGAGACCAACCATGTTAGCCTGAAGGTATGAAAGCTAGAGCTAGTGCAACTTGCCAGATATTTGACAAGACTGGTAGTGTGGTAAGAAATGGGCCAAGCAGGGATCATTTGTTGGAGAGTCTAGAACTTAGACATTTTCTAATTCTCAGCTTCCCATGTTTTCATTGATCCTCCATTGCCCTAACATAGACTCAGGATAGAGAATTTGAGTTCCACTTAACCTTGGCTACTACTCTTCCCATCCTAAGGATGTATGGCTTATCTTGCTCATTGCTGAAGAATGAGGCCTCTGCTGATATTTGCCTGCCTTCTCCCTCAGCCAGGAAATATCACAGCAGCCAGTAATAATGCCTCCCCTTGAGTGCTGTCAATGCTGGATCCATATTATCTCATCTGCGGTGTTTCTGACAAGGAACTCAAGACTTAAACTTTATCATAACTTTGCTGATGAGGGAACTGAACAATGTGGGGTTAGGGAACAGGTGCAGGAACACACACAGCTAATGAGCAGGATTACTGACAATAAGAGCTGACGCTGAGCCCTTCTCCTGTGCCAGATGCATTGACCCGTTTCATCTTCGCCCGAGTCCTGTGAGGTTAACAGGTTAACTTCAGGAACATGGCCACAGTTTGAACCTAGTCTATCTTACTGTGAAGGCTGAGATCCTAAAACCTATCTTTGACCGTATTTTTATCAGAGTTTTTATACCAAAGCATACTAAGAGAAGAGGGAGACCCAGAACCTCCACGTGAAGAGATGAGTGGGGTCCCTCAGCCTTGGGCCGGGTCAGGTTTGTCCTTGGAGCCACCCTACCAGCTCTTGTCACTCCACCCAGCTCCTGCATGTTGTCTCCGAGAGCTAGGACCCCCTCACACTATACGAGGACTAGGTCTCCCTTGCCTCCAGTAATGCTCCTTCTCTGAACATCCTTCCTGTTGCATTCAGAAGCTCACACATAAAACTTCTATTTGCAAAGACCACTCTGTCACAGGCAAGTGTCAGGATAAAATCCACCTTGCAGTAATTCACAGAAAGGTAGAGACAATCATAAGACTATTGGGCTTCCTAAGAGAGAATTTTTGGACCTAAATGACTAATTGGCAGGACCCCCGGAGGGGAGAGGAGACCTCTAGAAGGAGCGAGTACTCCTCTGCTTCTTATGACACCAGCACAGGCTGCCACGTGGCCCACCTCTGCACACATCCAGCCATGCCTCCACTCCTCACAAGCCTCCCCCACTGTCTCAAACCTCACGTTTCATGTTTGTTCTTTTTGACGAAGCCTAAAATATCGTGTCTCTGTCTTCTTGAGGTGTAAGTATTCCTAGAAATATAACCCATCCATCCCTCATCAGACATTACAGAATTTTTTATGTGTTAATTCAATCAGATTAGCCCACTCATCTGGCTAAGGAGTATGTCTTTGGGACAATAAGTCTTTGGGACAGAATAGAGGTGATTCAGGGCATGCGGAGTCAGAGTCACTCTGAATTTCAGGAAGGCTGGGGAGCAGGCAGCCAGGAACTGGCTGTAAGGAGAGGTCTTCCAGTGCTGTGAGTCATGTGGAGCAGGGAGAAAGCCCCAGGTGGTCAGCCAAAGTCAGCAAGAGGGGAAAATGCCACACCACCACACAGGCAGTGGTTCAAATCCTGTATATGCACTGAAGACAGAGATAAGGAAACAAGACCAAGGGACGGGATGAGAAAGAGCACATTCCTGTACTAAAACAGAAAGGAAGAGAAAACCAAAGTAGCCAGACAAAAAGAGACATCCGGAAAGTCAAAGGGATGAGTAACAGATGAAAAAAAAAAAAAGATGAAGATGATGATAATTCATTTGAGGATAAAACACTTAAGCCTGTAAAACAATTTCACAAACTTTATTGCATTTGATACCCAGTGTCCCTGTCAGTTAGGATTTCCCAGATAAGTTACTAAGGTTCAAATAGTTTAAGTGACCTAATCAAGGGCTCAGTAAAAAGAATATGACACAAGACAGCAAGCTCACATACTGCTGTCTGTCCGTATGTGACACTTAGTGCCATTTAACCCTTATGTAGCTCATTTGTAAAATGAGAAGAGGAAGAGAAGACAACTGACATTTATTAATCTGCATTGTGCCAGGAATCATGCTTGGAATTTGATGTACTTTATTTCACTCACATTTCAAAAGGTTCTATGAGATAGGTTGTAACCAATATTATAATACATCACAGGTTTTTATGCAAACCAAATTGAAAGAGGCAATAGTTTTCAATCTTTTTTCTGCCCTTGGACCAGAAGTCTGGCAGATCAAGAGCCATATCTAGCCTGTAGGGGTGTGTGTGTGTGTGTGTTTCATTTAATATTTAACATCTTTTCAAATTAATTGCCAAATATAAAAATTTTGGAATGGGACAGGAGAATCCACATTACCAGCTTCTTTTGACAAATCAGATGATCTGGCAACTCTAGGCTGAACCCAGAGCTGCCCTCCTTAGACCCCCGGCCCAGTGTCCTCACTTGCATTGCTAACTTGGCCTGAGGCACGAGTTTCCAACTCAAGTGCACAACACACTTCCCTAAGAGCACCTGTCTATAGCTACAGGCCAAGATTCCCAGTAGAATGGGCCAGAAGAGAAGGAAGCAAAGGAAATCCCTGGCTGCAGTAGGCCACAAGCAGGGAGGTAAAGGGTGGAGGACCCAGAGTTAAGCTTGAGAGGCAGATCCCTGGAAAGAAGACCCTGTTGGAGAGTGAATGTGAGTAGTGACAGGGAGCCTGCCCAGCATGCTGTGAACCAATAGATAGGGCCCACCTGGTAGAGTCACTCTGCCTTTGGCAGCAGATGGGACAAGATACGAAGTTTCTATAATAATTAGCCTTTTCTTGTGCCAGATCGATGATGACAAGAGACGAGACACAATTCAGAGACTCCGACAGTGCAAATACGACAAGAAGGTGACTAGTCTCCTCTGCTTCTCTGAACTCTCAATAGGCTATGTTCCAAGCCTGCTACCCAACATTCCCCTGGCTTCTGATGGTAGCAGTGCAATGGTGGGGGCTGGCCTGAGGGGCTCTTCTTGGAGCTTATCACAGGGATGGGCAGGGCTCTGCTTCAAGGGTACCAAACTCACAATGGTGGGAAAATTGAAAGACAGATAGAATTTTTAAGAGGTGGTAGAGTGTAAAGAAGGAAAAGAAAAAATAGAAGAGTTCAGAGCAGTCCAAACTACCCTAGTCTTCTACTTTGGCACATTGCAGTGGGAATACAACAGTCCCATGTGGGACTTCTGTATCTTCTTTCCTCCCTTTCTCCCTCCCTCCCTTTTCATTTAGTTATTCTTAAAGAAACATTCAAACCTGAGCCTAAGGCAGGCACTGGGAACCTAAGATATAAATATCAATAAAATAGTCACTGCTCCCAAGAGCTTACAGTATGCTGGGAAGATAGACCCACAGCAAATTATTATAATATGCATATCGGTGGTCATGCTACAACATTATCTCCTTAATTCAATTGATTTTTGTAGCGAGTGATTCTAAAGGATCTGAAGCACAATGATGGCAATTTCACTGAGAAACAGAAGATAGAATTGAACAAGGTATGTGTCTCCAACTTGAAATCCTTAAGTGAGAAATAGCTCACTCCATCTTGCCCAAGCACCAAAGTCTCCAGTGGTGCAAGATGTTATTGGGGATGGTGACAAATAAGCCCTCAGACCAAGAAATGGGTGACTATACTCCTCTTGGTTGAAAATTCTACCAGCAGAAGTGGAAGAATGGTGTTTGATAGTGTAAAACATATTAGAAATCTATTAACATGTCCTGGAAAATGGCCCTGATAGGATTTGAGCATAGTCAAAGGTTCATATTCCAGTCCCCTCGCTGATAAAAGCAAAACTGTTGAGTGCGATGTAGCATCAGTAAGAAATGTACTGATATTCAAATGTATCAAGAACAATACATCTTCCCAAAGACCTAAAACATGACATGTTTTATTAGCATATTAATTGTACTGTGGTGCTCCGTCCTGCCTGACTTGCTTTGTAAATAAACATGTTATCTTAGTTGCTTCAGATGGACTATTACAACCTAACCAAGTTCTACGGCACCGTGAAGCTTGATACCATGATCTTTGGGGTGATCGAATACTGCGAGAGAGGATCCCTCCGGGTAAGGAGCCACGATCATTTCCAATTTCCTAACTGGTCACCGTATGGGAAAAAAAGATTTCATAGAAATTTTAAATGTTTACCCATGAAACAACATCAGAGAATTATTACGTCCATATGCTTACTAACTAGATCACTTAGATTTTGTCAACCAAACTTAACTACAATTTTACAAAAAAAAAAAAAACAAAAATAGTCAAGAGCGTAGACTTGAAAAAACAGAGAACATATGTGGAAAAGTGAGTGATAACTTCTAAATTCACTTTATTTTACTTGCACACTTCTTTCTGTGTTAAGAGAAAAATGGGGGGGCACCCAGTGGCTCAGTCAGTTGAGCATCCGACTCTTGATTTCGGCTCAGGTCATGATCTCATAGTTCGTGAGCTCAAGCCCCATGTCAGGCTCTGCGCTGACAGCATGGAGTCTTCTTAGGATTCTCTCTCTCTCTCTCTCTCTCTCTCTCTCTCTCTCTCTCTCTGTCTCTCTCTCTCTCCCTCACTCTCCCTCTCTCTCCTTTGCTCTGCCCTTCTGCCCCTCACACACACTCTCCCTCTCTTTCTCAAAATAAATAAACATTAAAAGAAAAATGGATAGTCATTATGATAGCACCAAATAAGCATTAGAGACTTGTCCCTAGTCCTGGTTCTGCTACATTCTAAATTCCTGCCCTTCTCTCCCTTGGGAGAGACTGAGACTGGCCCAGGTGTTGCCAGATGTGGCCAGGCATTCTGGCTGAGCAAGTCCAGCAGGAAGAGAAAGTAAGATAGGGATGAGTTCTTAGGAAGAACCTAGCATCAAGCTAGGAATATCAAATCACTGGGTTATCCAGAAGGGCAGGCATACACAGAACCATTAAGTACAAGAAACAAAGTGAGGTTTCAAGCAGAAACAGGACTAGAAATGGGAAATGGGCAGGAGCAGAAAGGAGTCCAGGGCAACTGCTTCAAAGAGTATTGAAATATTTGCACCTCACCTTGTGCACTGTCTGGGCATATGTTATGAGAGCTTTCGGTCCTTGAAATGCCTTTGGGTAGGATGATCATATAATTTATCACGATATTTTGAGAAGGAAAGGGGTACTGTAACAATTAGGTCAGAATAGCAGATATAGAAAGCAATTGGATCCAATCAAAAAGGATGTGTGGTCACTCTGCCTTTGGGCTACTTTCAGACCCAGTATTTCTTAATCACCTCCATATCCTCCCTATAACAAAGCCAAACTACCAATTTGGGTGCAGTAGCAACTTCAAAAATCTAAATATTCATAATACAATAAAATTTTAAAATAATAAAAATTTTAAATTAATCACTTAGATTTTTTTTTCAATAGCCTTCAATTAAAAGAATAGTAGCTTTCAAAACGTACGGCATAGGGGTACCTGGGTGGCTCAATTGGTTGAGCGTCCGACTTCAGCCCAGGTCATGATCTCATGGTCCTTGGGTTCAAGCCCCACATCGGGCTCTGTGCTGACAGCTCAGAGTCTGGAGCCTGTTTCAGATTCTGTGTCTCCCTCTCTCTCTGACCCTCCCCTGTTCATGCTCTGTCTCTCTCTGTCTCAAAAATAAATAAACATTAAAAAAAATTTTTTTAAAACAAAATGTACAGCATAAACTCAAATCTATCCTCCAGGGGAAAAAAAATGATAGCCCTAAGTGCCATTTTCTCTTAAAAAACAAATAATTTAAGTATTCAATGCCAAAATTTAAAAGAATAACTATGGCCTAATTAATTTATAAAATTAATTATTTTTTTTTAATTTTTTTTTTCAACGTTTATTTATTTTTGGGACAGAGAAAGACAGAGCATGAACGGGGGAGGGGCAGAGAGAGAGGGAGGCACAGAATCGGAAACAGGCTCCAGGCTCTGAGCCATCAGCCCAGAGCCTGACGTGGGGCTCGAACTCACGGACCGCGAGATCGTGACCTGGCTGAAGTCGGACGCTTAACCGATTGCGCCACCCAGGCGCCCCTAAAATTAATTATTATTAAAAAATGTAGGGGCGCCTGGGTGGCTCAGTTGGTTAAGCATCCGACTTCCTCTCAGGTCTTGATCTCACTGTTCCTGAGTTCGAGCCCCGCGTCGGGCTCTGTGCTAACAGCTCAGAGACTGGAGCCTGTTTTGGATTCTGTGTCTCCCTCTCTCTCTGCCCTGCTCATGCTCTGTCTCTCTCTGCCTCAAAAATAAATAAAAACATGAAAAAAATTTTTTTTTAAAAATGTAGAATTTTAAGGTGCATTCATTAGGTTTTTAAAATATAAAACATAAAAGCCTCTCATACTTCTAATTAAAACTTTTAAAACAAAAATACAAAAAAGTGAGGATAAAAAATAAAGCTGTGAAAAAGATATTTTCAGTTGTGAAAGAATACTTCATTTGACTTAAATTATAAAATCTTAAAAAAGGAATATTTTCAGAGGCAATATGATCATGAAAATTTGACTCAAAAAGCAAAAACTTAAATAGGACAATAATGATACAAGAAATTATAATTTCCATTACAGATAATACCAGATCAGCTTAATAAAATAATCCTTACTGTCTACGTAAGTACTATTGCAATGTTAAATGAAAAATGAACATCTTCTAAATTCATTTAGCATTCAACAAGGTAGCATAAAGTTGATAGTAAAATATGATTAAAGACTAACTACATTTATGAAATTACATGGAAAAAATATAAATAAAATACTAGTAACTCTAAGCCAGTTGTATATAAAAACCATAATATAATCAGATAGGATTAATTCTATGAAAGGAAAAAATATTACTATAATGCATCATATCAAAAGGTCATAGAAAACTCATAATCATTGTAATTGATGCTGAAAATGATCATTCAAATTGGTGCTGATATAAAATAAACACACATTCCTAATAATAAAAATCTCAAGTCTTTCAAAATGACAGCTCTTCCTCAATTTACAATGGGCTTATGTCCCCATAAAGCCATAAGTTAAAAAAATCTTTAAGTCAAAAATGCATTTAATCCCCCTAACCTACCAAACAGCAGAGTTTAGCCTGGCCTACCTGAAACACACTCAGAACACTTACATTAGCTTACAGTTGGGCAAAATCTTTTAACACAAAGCCTATTTACAACAGTGTTGAATATCTCATGTAACTTACTGAACACTGTACTGAAAGTAAAAAACAGGGTGGTTGTTTGGACACAGAATGGTTGTAAGAATATTGGTTGTTTACCCTCCTGATCCAGTGGCTCACTGGGAGCTGAGCCTCACTGCCCACCCAGCATCATAATTGCCAGCCCTGGGAAAAGATACCAATTCAAAATTTGAAGTATTATCTCTACTGAATGCATATCATTTTCACACCATTGTAAAGTTAAAAAAAAAAAAATGCAAGTCAAGCCATCATAAGTCAGGAGCCATCTATAGAAATGTTTTTCCGGGCAGGGCATCTGGGTGGCTCAGCTGGTTGAGCGTCCAACTCTTGATTTCAGCACAGGTCATGATCTTGCAGACTGAGGCCTGCCTTGGGCTTCACATTGACCGTGCAGAGCCTGCTTGGGATTCTCTCTCCCTCTCCTTCTGCCCCTCCCCTGCTTATATGTGCACACGTGTGTGTTCTCTCTCTCTCTCTCTCTCTCTCTCTCTCTCTCTCTCAAAATCAATAAACTTCAAAACAACCAACAACAACAAAAAGAAATGTTTTTTTCATATGAAGCCTAGATCAAATCTGATCATTCGATTTCAGTGAAAGGAAATTTTAGAATACCAATTCATAGG
The DNA here is from genome assembly GCF_028749965.1 of Puma concolor. Taxonomy (NCBI): domain Eukaryota; kingdom Metazoa; phylum Chordata; class Mammalia; order Carnivora; family Felidae; genus Puma; species Puma concolor. The sequence goes on from NC_141673.1 coordinate 94,852,251, forward strand.
GCCTGGTCAAAGGGTTTCACATGGCCTTTTAATCCCTAACATGCCCAGTCAATGTTTAGATAGTGTTTTGGGCTCTCTGCTGTAAGATAGGAAACTTCATTTATCTGAGTGCTCTGGGGCTCCCTTCTAGCATCATGTTGGACTGAGCTTCTACAGGAAACTGCTCCTTTGTATCTTGAATCTCAAAGCAAAGGCTGTGCCAGTGCAAACTTTACAGTCCCATCCCCCTCCTGCCCCAGGCTTCAGTCCCTGGCAAATCCCATCAGAACCTACTTTTGTAAGGAAACAAATGGGCAAGTGTTTCCCTAGATAAAAGACAATATGCTTCCCATCTTATAAATATATAACAACCTTGGCTAACCTTGTTTAGGAACAATTGATTCATTTATGCAACAAATACTCATGAAACATCTAGATATGCCAGATACTGTACTAGATATTGAAGATACAGAACAAAAAGTATCACAGAATTTACATGTCCATAGGGAGAAGAGATAATAAATAAAAATATAAAATATATCATGTGCTAAGGGAAAGAATTACTTCAGAGACTGTCTGCCCATAATTTCCCTCCCTTAACCGGGCCTGATAGCCGCAGCTAAACCAGCCTTATCTGAAATGATTAATGACTACACGCCCTTCACTGGAAATCATTGGTACAGTTCCTGAGTTAAAACTAAAGGTCAAATTGGGCTTTTTCCCCAAACAGGGACCTATTATTAGGTTATTAGAGTTTTACTGTGAAGAATAGTTATTGCTTAGCTACAACCCTGCATCTTCACAGAACCATCATCGTGTTAAAATAGTAAGTTCAGGGGCGCCTGGGTGGCGCAGTCGGTTGAGCGTCCGACTTCAGCCAGGTCACGATCTCGCGGTCTGTGAGTTCGAGCCCCGCGTCGGGCTCTGGGCTGGTGGCTCGGAGCCTGGAGCCTGTTTCCGATTCTGTGTCTCCCTCTCTCTCTGCCCCTCCCCCGTTCATGCCCTGTCTCTCTCTGTCCCAAAAATAAATAAAAACGTTGAAAAAAAAAATTAAAAAAAAAATAGTAAGTTCAAATTTCTAGGTGGTACAATTCACACAAAATCCAAGAACTCGCTCTCACTGACAGAGTACTTGGTAAATGTAAAGAAAACTCAGAGCTGTCAGCCAACGGACGCAATTGATCCCGTGAGGAAAAAAAGAGGACGGGATTCCCTAATAGCAAATCCTGCTAATCACCAGTGTGATTTCGGAGAAACAGAACCTGCAGCCCACAACCTGTGATAGCCCGTTCTCCAGTCAGGTGTCTGCTCATTCCTTTCCCCCTGTCTGGCGGAAGAACCAGGATTTGGAATACGATGAGTATCTCCTCCTCATTTTATTATGGCGACAGCCACCTGATGTTTCATAGGAAAGGAAAGAAATACACGTTCAGGAAAAACAGGACAATGGCATTTCAGTTTGCTTCTGAGCCCCAGGCCTCATGATTAGAAGATCATTATTAGCCTATAACAATCTCCACAGGATCCTTCCTTCCAACAGTTTCTTCCTTTTCTTTTTCTGCTGTTCAGGAAGTTTTAAATGACACCATCTCCTACCCTGATGGTACATTCATGGATTGGGAGTTTAAGATCTCGGTCTTGTATGACATTGCTAAGGTAAGAGACCTACAAACAAAAGAGACATTTATGAAAAGTAAACATAGGAAAACAGGTCTAGCAAGTTTTCAACCTCTCTGAGCATTGGTTTCTTTATCCATAAAATGATAAGAAAAATAGTACCTATGTCAGAGGGTTGTTGTGAGGATTTCATAAATAATGCATGTACTTCATGTGATATTTGGTATAAATAAATGTTCGATATCCAAGCTATTACTTTTTATTATTATGTTTTTCCTGCTCTGAACTTGGGGTACACATTTTCATAGACTTGCTGGAAATCAAAGTCATATTACGCTTCAGGCAAGACAACAATCTTTTTAAGAGAAAATGTTCAGGACAGGCAACCCTCTTGCTCAAGGCACTAATGAATTTGGACATGTGTATTCCCAGATAGTATACGAAAAAAGGAAGTGGCTGCCAGCGGCCTCATTCAAGAACGAAGACAAGTCAATCCCAAGATTGAGCTGTTTGATACAGCCTTAAATAGCCTGAAAGTCATCTAGGACCAGAATCGGTTTTAAAAAGTATTGTACGATACCCATCCTCTTTGCCACTTTTCACTCCTGTGATCCAGGCTGAAGACCAATTTCTGCAGTGACACCTCTGGCCACCAGAGGGAAGCACAGCAGCACCACACCCCACCCCCCTACACCTAAAAAAAAAAAGGGTCGGGGTTGGAGAGGCTTGCCCTTTCGTAATTGAATTGCCCCTCCCTTCAGAAGGGCAAGTCTGTATTTTTATTGAGGTAGAAAACCAGAAATGCACCCCAGGATCACAGACTAAGTGGTAAGCAGAAACACTTAAAAAAAAATTAGAATCAACCCTTTGTTTCATATTCTGCATAACTGTTTAACCAGAGTCTTTAGACAATTGCCTTTTAAGATGCAGGGCTTAGGCAAGTATTAGGGCATTAATATTTTTAAAGGAGAATTAATGGAACTAAATTTAAATTCTCGTGGTGTGATGCTGTCTGCATGCTGAAATGCTTTCAAAACGTTATTACTTTCTTTAAAATAACCAAGCAGCTGAAGAGTGTCATATCTCTTTGTTTCCCTGTCATCTGAAAAATTACAGGGCATGTCATACCTGCACTCCAGTAAGACCGAAGTCCACGGCCGTCTGAAATCCACCAACTGTGTGGTAGACAGTAGAATGGTGGTAAAGATCACTGATTTTGGCTGCAGTTCCATTTTGCCTCCAACAAAAGGTCTGTAAGGAATGCCATTTTTACTAGTTCCCCACTTAAAAAAAAAAAAAAAATTCTCACAAGTGGTCAGGGAGTGGTGATACTGATCAGAAAATAAACACTTGGAGCCACAAGAGGAAACAGCTGGCTCATTCTCCAGCACTACACCCTTGTCAGTTTTTGCCAGTTTTCAACAAGTGCTTCTTGAGTTGAACAAATCTCTTCTGTGGGTTTCCTTCATCCGTGTGTTTCTGGATATCAGTGAGGAAATCATGAAGAACTTACTGGCTGTGGAAGCAGAACAGGGTGAAAAAATAGAGAAGGTGAGGGTAGTGAGAGACCTTAGAAATCATCTAGTCTAACTCTCTTCCTTGGTATAAGTCAGAATTGAGGCTCAGAGGCTGAGATTTGCCCAAGAAGATAGAATACAAGGCAGAAGACCTATTTCCAAATTGTCATTCATTTGTCTGTGATTATGATAATGGGAAAAAAAACCACTCTTATCAGTAAAATATATTCTTACCTATCCCTTTCTGGATTGTTATAAGGGCCAAAAGAGAAACACAAAGAAAAGTGATTTATCTTGTATAAAGAGCTTTTCATGTTGAACATTTACCCATTCTTTACTATAACTCGGGGTTAAACAGCCTCAGAAATATGGCATTCCCACAAAGCCTCAAAATACCACCTAGATCCAAAAACCTAAATTTGATTTCTAATTCTACTTTGCAATCCTTTCATTTTCTCTCAATAAAAGTAAAATTACAATTCTGCCCCTACTTCTTCAGTCACATCAAGCGTAGGATGACACTGGACTCAATCCAATAAGTGCTTGATGAAGACCTACCATGTGTCAAGCATGGTTCATCTGTGGTGAAACAAGTCTCCTTTAATAGATGACTCACCACAACACAAAATCAGATGAATTGCCGATCAAATGCTATCCTCTTAAACATCACTCAGTTATACCTACGAATCTGTGCTGTCAGTTACCTGAAGTTTTAACGTAAGCTCATCCACTTACCTGTCCTCTACCCCAAACCATTAGGATCAATTGTATATGAATCACAAATCACACAAATTAACAAGACATAAATTCAAAAAGGCAATGAACATTTGGATGGAAAACCAAACAAGGGAAATGTGCCTCAGCATAAGTGTATCACACCTCACATGAATTTAAAGATTTTTTTCATTGAAAAAGAAAATCTCAGAAAGTTTAGAAGGAGTTAGGTGATCCTAGAAAACTTGCAAGGGATGGAGAGAAATTGAATGTATGCCCTTGGTGTTACTAGCTAAGTTATGTGATAGGGTCCAAAACCCAAGTGTCTATAGGAACCAAGCACAGAACACAGGAGCACTTCACTTGTGTGAAGCATTAATGAGTAGCAGGCACAGAGTAAAATGTGAGAAAACTGTATGCATTATTTTTTCAAGAATACTGTGGGAACACAAGAAAACACATCTGTGGCCAATAGCTGATTTGGAGGCTGTGAGTATGTCCAACCTGCAAAATGTCACTGATAGGCTCTTTGTTTAAATGTGTTTCAATGGGTAGGCATATATGTTATACATAATATGTTCCATATTACATAATATACATATAGTATACATATTTTATATTTTATAATAAAAATATAAATTTATGTATTTTTTATTTATGAAGGTTTCATAGGTTTATGCCATATGTGCCACAAGCTATTAAATCCTCAGCCTTTCATATTCTACTGTAGTCGTTCTACAAATATTTGCTGAGCACTCCTATACACCAAGTGCTATTCTAGGTAGGCTCGAGGGTTTTCAGGACTATGATTCTAGAAGTTTTAGGGACCACATTGCCATGTGACCTCACCCAAATCCTGGCATTATATAGTCAGCTCAAGAGGCAAATGTGCATTCTCTCCCTATCACCAGCATTAGCATAAACCCCTCAAAAGTTTGGGACGTTTAAGTTCAGGGCCACTCATATTCAGGGTGCATGGGATAGGGACTTAAAGAACAAAAGCAGGTTGGAGACCTACGAGCCGCTCAGCTCCCTCAACTTTGCAATCTCAATGCTGAATTCACAGACCTGTGGACAGCCCCGGAGCACCTCCGCCAGGCCAGCATCTCCCAGAAAGGAGATGTGTACAGCTACGGGATCATTGCCCAGGAGATCATCCTGCGGAGAGAAACCTTCTACACGTTGAGCTGCCGGGATGAGAATGGTAAGAGTTGGACTCAGCCATCTGCCCTCTCTGGGAGCCTGCATTCTAGGCTGACCAAGACCCTCATCTCTTTGTGGCCACAGCTCAGTCCCCTCATCCGCAGAAGTAATGGCATATCTCCACTGCACGTCACACAGGGGTATTGGAGGGGTTGACAGGAAGAATGGTAGAATGCTCTGAAAAGCATATAACATACCAGGTGTCGTTACTGTCAGTGTTACTGTTGGTTGAAGACTCTTGCCTTACGGTCTCCCCCCTTCCTTTCTGATTCTAAGAAAAGATGTGTGTCTGTTTAACACCTGAGCTACATCACTCTCATGGCACAACATATGTATTTTAGTTCTTACTGAGAGAAGATCTATAGTTTTTGTCACAGGTCTTCTCAAGAGGGAAATGCTTCCTTCCATTCATCCAACCCTTGCTTACTGTGTAATTATTATGTCCCAGGTCTTAACTCTCTGGAGGGTGGGGGTCTAAGGGATGTAGAGAGGGCAGGCTAGACTCTTGGAGGAAACATACTAAAGGTAGTGGTATTCAAGTTAAGTTTCAGAGACTTAGTAACCTTAACTTAAGCTAATAACCCCCTGGGTATAAGTGGGTATAAGACCCCTCGCCTGGTGGTTATTCATTCTTTGAGTGCTTGCCTGGGCTCTGCCATATTTTCACTGGGTACCCATCCAGGGTGGGTGAACCAATTCAGGGTCTGGCTGCTGCTAAAATTTTTTCATGCTGTATTCTTTCTTGTAATTTGCATAATTCTCATCCCATCAGAGAAGATTTTCAGAGTAGAGAATTCCAATGGAGTAAAACCCTTCCGCCCAGATCTGTTCCTGGAAACGGCAGAGGAGAAAGAACTGGAAGTGAGTGCGTTTCCCTACATGGGTTTTGTGTGTTGCCATAACAAATTGCCAGCAACTTGGTGGATTGAAACAACAGAAATTTATGCCTTATAGTTCTGGAGGCCAGAAGTTTGAAATAAGTTGTCAACAAGGTCATGCTTCCTTCAGAGGCTCTAGGGGAGAATCCATTTCTTGCTTCTTCCAGAAGCTTCTGATGGCTACTGACTTCCCTTGATTTGTGGCCACAACACTGCAATCTCTGCCTCCATGGTTCCATTTTCATCTTTTCTGTCTATTGTCCCTCTACCTCCCTCCTGTATAAGGATTCATGAGACTACACTGAGCCTACCAAGGTGGTCCACAATAATGTTCCCATTGCAAGGTCCTTTACCGAATCACATCTGCACAAACCTCTTTTCCAAATAAGGTGACATGCACTGGATCCAGGGGCCAGGACTCAGACATTCTCTTTGGGCACCGTCATCAGCCCCATATCCTTTTCCACCTCTCCCACCTCAAGACCTGGCTTCTGAAGCACATATGGCCCTCTCAATTTTTAGGAGCTAAAAGATCAAGATGTCCATGTCATATACTTCTTAAAAAATGAATATGCCCACATCTAAAAATAATAGAAAAGTATATAGTCGTCCCCCCTTATCTACAGGGGATACATTCCAAGACCCCCGGTGGATACCTGAATTGCAGAAAGTACTGAGCCCTCTATATACTAGGCTTTTTCCTAGACATACATACCTTTGATAGAGTTTAATTTCTAAATTAGGCACAGAGACTGACAAGAATAACTAATAATAAAATAGAACAACTGTAACAATATAACAATAATACTGTAATAGAAGTTATGTGAACATGGTCTCATTCTCAAAATCTCCTTTTGTACTGTGCTCACCCTTCTTGTGATGACGTGAGATGATCAAGTGGTCACGTGACGAGATGAAGTGAGGTGAATGACGCACGCACAGGCCTTGTGAGGTTTCACTAGGTTACTATGGACCTTCTGACGATTTGTCAGCAGTAGGATCGTTTGATTCCAGACCATGGTTGACTCAGACAAGGCGGGACTGCTGGGAATTGGAATCTTCTGGGGTGGAGCGTGAGCACGGGAAACTGGAAACCTCTCGGGGTGATTCCGCTGGTCGCTGTGGTTGGAAGCCCTTGCGGAAGAGATTCACATTAGAGTCACTGCCTCATACCCACTGCACATAAACCCTGCAAACTTCTGTAAAGCATTTTCTGCCGACAATCCAGCCCCATCCAAACCCATATCACATTTTTCATTAATTTAGGGCCCAAGGGACGGGTGAGGCAAGGTGGTGCGGAGACAGACTGAGGGGAACTAAGCAATCTCAGCCTCATTGTCCGAGTTGAGATGTTTTAAAAATACTCCCTACCTCGGGGCGCCTGGGTGGCTCTGCGGGTTAAGTGGCCTACTCTTGGTTTCGGACCTGCGTGGGGCTCCTCACGGACAGTGTAGAACCTGTTTCACGTTCTCTTCTCCCATCTCTCTCTCTCTCTCTCTCTGCCCCTCACCCTGGATTCAGGCTCTCACTCTCTCAAAGTAAATAAACTTAAAAAAAAAAAAAAAATACTCCCTGCCTCAATTACTCCCATCAAGGGAAGAGAATAGGAGAAGATACCACCCCCTGAGCAAATCCACCCCTTCTTTCTTTCAGGTCTATCTACTTGTAAAAAACTGCTGGGAGGAAGATCCAGAGAAGAGACCAGATTTCAAGAAAATTGAGTCTACGTTGGCCAAGATATTTGGGTATTGCTGAAATTTTTGCTTTTCCTCACTTATTTCCGATTTTTCTAATAATAGTTGACACCCAGTGGCACCTCAGAATGGAATGCCTGTTCTAATGAAAAACCCCAGACTGCAACCCCTGTCTCAAAAAAATTAAAATGCGATGGAGACCAACAGACCATTTTCTCAGGGAATAATCACTTGAAAAGTTAAATAGCCAAGGGCAAAATTGCCTGATTAATATATAAACTCTGGCTGATCATAAATATGTCTGTTAAAAATCTAGTTCCCTGACCCTTCTGGAGGTAATTAGAAGTCTAGCACGAGTCCTGAGTATTTGCAAAGCCACTAGATCATTCTTAAGATCAAGAAGCTCTTAAAATCTTAAAATCAGAAACTTTGGCCCTAGGTGCTTAAGCCTTGTGCCATGAATCAGATTTTAATTCAGGGTCCAAAATTTAAAAAAAACAAAAAAAGCACACAATTATCCAGTAAGGTTGAATTCTAGATTTTCCGTGTTTTCAGTTAGAGTGAAAAAAATAACAGTGAAGAGATTAGGAGATCCAGCTTCTAGACTAGGGTCTGGTAATAGCTTGCTGTAGGACATTGGGCAAAGTGCTTACCCTAACTGGATGTCAATTTTTTTTTTTATTAAAACTGGACTTGAATAGGATGATTTCTGCAATTCCTTCCAGCTCTTGTTTTCCATACTTCTCATTAAGTCAAAGATTCAGATACTTATGGAACCTAAAAGCCCAGGGCTGAGATGAGGTCAAGTGAAATCATGAAAGTGGTCATTGAAGGGTACATCTAATCTGTCATTTGTGTGGAAGGAGCAGAAAATAACAAATGATGTAATTCTTGCTCATTTTTTAATTTTTTCACAGACATTTTACTAAGATCCGATGAGACTGTACATGTGATAAGTGAAATGTAAACTCATGAAGATAAACTGGGCCCCTGATACATAGCCTTTAATAGAGTGGTTCTCAAACTTGGCTGCCCACTGAGATCACCAGGCAGGAGGGGGTGGGGCAGGAATGTTAAAAAAAAAAAAACAACAACAGTGCCTGAGCCCTGCCCCAGAGAGTCTGACGTAATTGGTCTGGGGTGCAGGCTGGCATAGGGGATTATAATAGCTCCTTGGGTGATTAGAATATGCAGTCAGGGTTGAGAAAACTGTTTTAATTGAATCAATTCATCACAAAGGGGGATCATCTATCTTTATTCCTTACACCTGCTCCCTCACCCAACTAGACTCTATACTAGTGGCTTCAAGGAAAAGTCCCTGGGGAACTTGTTAAAAAATAGTTTCATAATCCCAGACCTAGCGGTTTCCAGTTATGTAGGTCTGAGGTAGACTCAGAAATGTATTGAAATTTTAACAAACATCCCTCCCCACCTCAGGGGATTATGATGGAGGCCATCTTCTCCTTGAGGGCAGAAGTGGTAACTTAAATCGTTGTTGTAATAATGAAATAGTAGTATTTATTCAACCCCTTCTATGGTGCTGTAGATGGTATAAACATTATCTCGATACTGAACAACCTTACAGACAATGTACCTCCTGACTGAGCTCTGCACCAAGGCTTGCAATGTGTCCCAGCGTCGAAGAAAGCTGGCATCTTCTCGAAGTGTCCTTGGCCTAACAAGATCATCCAGAGTTAGGTTTTGTGCTTTAGGACCCAGTCTTTCTTTTCTTTTTTTTCATTTCTTTTTTCTTTTTTTTAATGTTTGTTTATTTTTGAGAGAAAGAGAGAGAATGTGAGAGGGGGTTTGGCAGAGGGAGACACAGAATCCAAAGCAGAGGACCCAAGCTTTCTGTTCTAAGGAGAAAACAGAAGGCTCAGCTTTGCTTTTCTCGGTCCCTCTCTTATACTTGTATTTATCACTTCTAGTGCCTTAAAAAAAAAAAGATTCTCCCTTTATTGTAAATCGTTATTAAAATTTTTCAATTTTAGAAAATAGGAATAAGCAAACAAAGGAAAAACATGACCTATTTCTCAATAGACGGCTACTGGTTTTCAAAAATTAAAATTATAATTTTTGCTGTTTTATCAACTTTTCTACTTAATATAGAGGTAGCGTGTTTCTGTATCTTTAACTGTTCTAATTTGTATTTTATACAACGCATGAATATTCCATTGTGTCATAATATTTTCGTTACGTTTTGTTACTCGTTTGGGTTATTTTCAAACACTTGCCGTTATAAAGACTGCTGTGACTTTTCTGTAGTTACCTTTCAGCACATTCTTGTGGTTTCCTATGGCTAGTTCCTAGAAGTGCTGGTGAACTGATCAGTGTGTGTACTTTTAAAGCTTATGACACATTTTGCCACACTGCCCTCCAGGAAGATCATAGTGGATGTTTTTCCTCCTTACCTCCACTATTACCATTACTCTAACATTTGGTTTTCTTTTTTAAAAATCTTGTGACTATTTCTAGGGGCGCCTTGGCGGCTCAGTCAGTTAAGCGACCGACTTGGTTTCAGCTCAGGTAGTGATCTCACGGTTTATGAGATTGAGCCCCGCGTCTGGCTCCTCATTGACAGCACAGAGCCTTCTTGGGATTCTCTCTCTCTCAAAATAAATAAATCAACTTTAAAAATATATCTTATGTCTCTTTCTATTTCTTTAATTTCTCCTGAGGCTAATTTTTTTTAACGTGTGTTGACCGTTTTTATTTTATTTTTTGCTTTATAACTTTTTAATCACATTTGTCCACTATTTTACTGGATGTTTATGCTTTAATAATTTGTAGCAACTCTTTATTACTACCTACAGCCTATTTCACGACAAAAAAAATGAAAGTTATATGGACACCTTGATCCGACGTCTACAGCTGTATTCTCGAAACCTGGAACATCTGGTGGAGGAAAGGACGCAGCTGTACAAGGCAGAGAGGGACAGAGCTGACAGACTCAATTTTATGTTGCTTCCAAGGTAAGGCAGGTCCTCTTGCCGGTGTAGTTTCTCATGATTCCACAGCCATGCCTTCTTTCTTATAGCTGAAAGCGTCAGCATTTTCTTCTAGTATTGTTTTGTTTCCCTTGTATCTACATAAGATTGTTCCCTTTTGCACATTCTTCAACAGATCATTCGGTTAAAAAAAATACACATACCTTGCTAAGACTTGTTCTGGTTTGTACTGTAAATATCTAGAAGAAAAAGATTATTTTCTTTTAAATTTAAATTTTTTTTTAACGTTTATTCATTTTTGAGAGAGAGGGCGTGAGCAGGAGCGGGGCAGAGGGAGAGGGAGATACAGAATCTGAAGCAGGCTCCAGGCTCTTGAGCTGTCAGCACAGAGCCTGACGCAGGGCTCGAACCCACGAACCCATGACGTGACCTGAGCCAAAGTTGGACACTCAACCGACTGAGCCACACAGGCGCCCCCAAAAAAGTTATTTGCAAGCGGCTGTGTGTTGCCCCAGAAAGAGTATGGGCAGTGGAGTTAGCACGGCCAGGGTTCTAACACTTTGCCACTTTTACTAAGTCTGGGACCTGTGGTAGGTCACTGTCTGTCTCTCCCTAATCTCAAAATGGAAATTAAAATTTTCCTCTGGATTCTGTGAGCCATAAGGCACTTGTAGGCACTAACTGCCCATTTCTTTTCTTCTTTTCACCTCAAAGTAGAAGCCAAATTATACGGAGTAGGAACAGTCATTAGTGGAGGAGGTGGGGGCCACATATCAGATGCCTCATCACAGAGGCATCTATGGGCTGGCGTCTGTTTTGTGAAACAGTATCACAGCCAGGACATAAAGAGAAAGGAAGTAAAGTTGAAATCCCTATACAGCTTAAAGTTTTGTGAGTGTTAGTACTCAGATAATAACAAAGAAATGTTAAGAGAAGCAAGAAGTTAAAATGTGGAGCTAGAAAACAGACTTTGGCCAAGGGGCCCTTAACTGTCACAAGTGAGCGGTAATGTCCTCTTCTCGTTCAAGTAGAATAAACTGTTTTGTTAGAGGAAGCCTAAGCTAGACAGTCCAGCATTGGGTGAAATCGTGGAAGCTGAGGTCAGCTAGGCCTGAATTCAAACTGTGTTCCCACCACTGACTACCAATGTACAGTCTTGGACAATTACCTACATCATCTAAGCCTCAGTTTCTTTTGTACCTCACAGGCTAGCCCTAAGAATTTCCTGAAGTAGTGCTCAGGATATAAGGTACTTAGCCCAGAGTCTGGAATGTCCATGGCTGTTATTATCGTACATAATAGCCATGACTTTTATATATAACTTGTGTTCATTATTGTTTTCTTTTGAGCCCATGCTTCATTTAGAGTATCAGCTCTATGTTAGTAAAAGGATGATTTTGAGATTGTATGAGCTGTTTTCTCAATAGAACCGTTTCTCTTTGACAAACCCGAGTGACGAGGGTAGGAGTTACCAACATGCTGTGTTCAGTCATCTGTGCCTGAAGGAGGCCTACTGCAGGACCTGTGTGCCCTCAGAATGCCAAGGAACAGCCTGGAAATGGTGCCCTGGTAATAGGCTGGAGCCCTTAATATTCCCATCAGAGATTGCAATTTCTATCAGAGCTTCATAAATGCTAGGTTTAAGATGCATACTTCCTTGCCTGGCCTTTAGTGCTGAGTTGTAACAAAAACAACATCCAGACAATCTGGCTGCCTTTCCCAGGGTGTCATCATCTGTGGTTTTAACCAATACTGTTACTCAAATGATTTGAAACAGCTGGCTCACTGCCTCAGATTTTTATCTTACCTTTGCTGTAATGTGCCACTTTGATCACTAGATGGTAGTTTTAACTTTTGAGTATAGTTGACATACAATGTTATACTAGTGTCAGGTGTAGAACAGAGTGATTTGAGATTCTGTGTATTACTCCGTGCTCACCACAGTAAGCAAAGTTACCACCTGTCACCATACAGCGTTATTGTTACAATAGGTCTCCCACCCAAGTACTAACCAGGCTCAACCCTGCTTAGCTTCTGAGATCAGACGAGATCGGGCGTGTTCAGGGTGGTATGGCCGTAGACATATTGTTACGATAGGATTGACTATATTCCCTATGCTCTACTTTTCATCTCCAGGGGTAGATGCTTTATTGGATTGCCATAGGTTATATAACACAGATCTCTTCAATAGCTGCAATACACCATGATTCCAGTGCAACTGTCTGATAATTTATGTAAAAATATATTTGTAAAAGAAAATTAAAATGTACATGAACAATAACTTAGAAGAATCAAAAAGAAGTATTTACAGCAAGATTGTCAATAAACTAAGACTGCATGTAGGAACCAGATTCTACTTAACTGCTTACTTAAACAGTGCCTCTTGGCTTTTGAGATGTTAAAATAGAAGTTTTTTCTTCTTGTGGGAGGCCTTTCTAAGACATTTACTGTGTTCGCTAATCTGTGTCAGCAACAGCTTGTTACCAAAGCTCACTGTGTTAAGTCACAGCCCTTCATTTATCTACCAACATTCGTTCCTCTCTTTGTGTACTATTTCCCAAGCTTATATGACTTTTCAGATATAAGCAGTAATATGAAGGGCAAAAATGGTGAAATATCCAATTTTATGATTACATTTATGTATCCTTCAAAAAATTTGCACCCTTATATTGGGCATGTCAAGAAAAACCACCCCAGAAGTGACCCCTGAGAATCCAATCAGCCACACCAAAGGGGTGTTTCTTAAAGGTCCCAGGCTTTGTCATCGCACCAATGGAAAAAAATTCCCTTGATGCTTTGGAGGTTCTCAAAAGGAATGTTGCCTGTCCCTGTGGTTAATGAGCTGTCTTCTGGGAGAATGGAAGACATTGCTATTTGGACACAATTGGCATACCTCCAGATCATCCCCATCTCCATGAATATCCAAGGTCTGGGTCATGGAGGAGATGCCGTGCAATAAAAAGACTGAAAGGCGGGAGGATGTTGTGAGTTCTAATACTGCTTCAGTTCTAATACTGGCTGTGGGACCTTGTGAAAGTCATACTTTTTAAGCCTCAGGGTTATCAATGACCTCTATGGCACCTCCCAGTGGCCATGTTCTGATTCTAATGGTTCCATACTTGAGTCCTTTACAGAGCCATCCCAAGGGCAGACAGGGAGCATCCAGCCTCATGTCAGTTCTATTCCATTTAGGCAATTGGCACATCAAAGAAGTGCAGTTCCTTCTTACGGTTCTGTCTTAATTCTGAGTCTGATATACTATTTCTTCTATCTCTGCAACAGAGATATTCTTAGTTGCTTTTATTTGACTTCTGCAGTTTTGCCATAATTTTAACGTGTGTTTACATGGTGACTGACTTTGCTTTTTAAAGGACCCAAAAACATATCAAATGAATTCTCGTTCAGAATATATCAAAGTTAATTTTTAAGTGCATTGTTCCTTTATAGTGATATTAAACAATACCATGTTAAATATGCTTGGGATACAAAACCCTTGGCTCTGATGAAAAAGCCAGATCTGATAGCTGTAGTGATTTAACCTCTTACATTAATGACACACTCTCCTCAGCTTCTGGATGTAGAGCAACATCTAGAAGAAGCTGACAATCAACAAAGTGGTAAAAAGTGGACAAGTATGTATACATATGAGGGTTACGTAGGTACTAGAGTTATATGTACGTGCATATAAGGGTTAATAGCCAAGTACTAAGTTAATGCTAAACCTGCATATATACATCTGAGTTCAAATACATGTATCATATGTGTATGTATATATTCTATTCCTATATTCAGTATGTGCAGCCTATCTTTGCTTCCTAGTCACTCCTTTCAGTGGAAATCCCAAATCCTAGGATGCTTTGTGGACAATTAATTACTACTGTCTCACAGATTTATGCGAGATAAGAAAAAAATTACTGAAGTTGAAGGCATTTTTTCCCTTTCTCATCTAGGCTGGTGGTCAAGTCTCTGAAGGAGAAAGGCATTGTGGAGCCTGAATTGTATGAGGAAGTTACAATCTACTTCAGTGACATTGTAGGTTTTACCACCATCTGCAAATACAGCACCCCCATGGAAGTGGTGGACATGCTCAATGACATCTATAAGAGTTTTGACCACATTCTTGATCACCACGATGTGTACAAGGTAACCATATCACCTCCCAGGCTGAAATGATTGTACCACCCCATGTCAGCAGAGCCCAAGCTGATTGGTTCCTATTATTACTCAGCTCTTATCCTCTAAGGTTTAATGAATTTGTGGTTGAACACGAGCTAAAAGTGAAGGGAAGTGAAAGAATAAGAAGGGTCAGAAGTCAAAATGCCCACATGACTTTAAGAAGCACTGTGAAGGAAACAACATAAAGGTCATCAGGAATGAATTTTAGCTAATAAATTTAGTATTCTCAAATCACCTTTTAAAGAAATGGACAGTGTTTAGACTGATTGCAAATGAAGCGGAAAAGACAGTGGAGTTACAACAAGTAGAATGGGAATCTGTTTTTGTTGTTGTTGTTGTTGCTGTTGTTGAAAGAACAAGCATCATTCAAAGAAGATTAAAGGAAAACAGGGAGAACACGCTGTAAGTTCAGAACTGGATCTGTTACCTGACTAGTGGGCTGACCAGTTTCGGGCTAATATTGCCTGAGTCAGAAGAGTAAAGGACAATTGAATTCCCCCATTTCATGTTGGAAAAGTAGCAGAGCATATGGAGCAAATAACTTTAGAAATAGAGCTCTTCATTCAAATCCCACTTGGCCCTACCTAACTGCGACCTCATAAAATATATTTAACTTTACCTATCTGTAAAACGGGATGATAATAACACCTAACTCAGCGGGTTATTGTGAAGACTATTGAAATAAACCATATGCCTGAAATACTGTATCCTTACAAGTAAAGTTTAAAGGTCACTCATGTGACAGTCTGTCATAATGGTTATTACCCACATAGAGGTGTCCCTTTTAGGGTCTGTCCTAGCCCCATCTTCACCCTATGTAGGCCAGAAAGCCATATTAACAACAGTTCTTGTTGGACAGAAAATGGTTATGCCTTGCAGAGACGGTTGGCAAAGAGAAGTTAACTAGTCAACAAATGTGAACTATATGACCATGACAATAACATTAAAAGAGAGGTCATTTACAAAGAATAATGTTGGTAGGATACTGCTGATACAAATTTGCTTATTACAAGAAAAGTGTTTAGAATCACCATGCTATAAGAATGTGCATTACATCTTGGAGGAACCTACAATTAATTTTTTTTTTTGTCAAAAAGGATATCAAAAATAAAATGTTAAGTGCTAAAGGTGACTTTTCTGGTAATTAAATGTTATATGCCATCATTCAGATTATAATGTAAACTTTATAGAATTGTTACCACATCTAGATTACTTATGTTATTATAAAGTACTCTCATATGGTCAAAATTACTTATCATTCATTTAACTAGACTATAAAACCGTGAAGAAATTTGCATAGATCTGGTCTTGAACTAGTTCCAGAAAAAGTGTACAGGGCTATGCTCCAACTGGGTTCTCAAAAAGCTTTTGTTTTGATACGTAGTCAACTACTTGTTTTTAATTTCTTGTGCCTTTTGAAGGGATAGAATCACTAATGAGAAACTATTTCCACAGGTGGAAACCATTGGTGATGCCTACATGGTGGCCAGTGGTTTGCCTAAGAGGAATGGCAATAGGCATGCAATAGACATTGCCAAGATGGCCTTGGATATCCTCAGCTTCATGGGGACCTTCGAGCTGGAGCATCTTCCCGGTCTCCCAATATGGATTCGCATTGGCGTTCATTCTGGTATGGAGTTAAGCATTGTAGCAAATGGGAACATATAAACTTCTGTGCACCAACTAAATAAGAAAGGATAAAGGGTCTTAAGATGTGATTGATTTTCACATGAAGTTCATCCCGTTACATATCCCAACATAATGAGGCAATCCTTTGAGAGTTCTAGGGAACACCACCTTTTACAGCACCTCTGACTCCTGGAATGCTAAACACCAACCACAGACTGAAATAACAGCCTCCAGATTTCTTCCTAAGTCCTCATATATATTATTTATTTCCTCCCCATCCCTTCCGTCTCCTGCCCCCAACTTCTGCACATTTTTTTCCCACTAAACTTTTATAGTATCCTTCATGGATGAGATTATCTACAGGGAAAAAAATAGCTGGTAAAATTCCTATAATGAAAGGCATTTATGTCTGCCTCACCCCCCTCAGTAGTACTGAAAGTACATGGATCACTTCAAAGACCATGAAAGATACTCAGCCAGGAATGTAGAGATTTGAGAACATGAGCTATAAATGTTATACAAAAATATAGTTGGGGAGGACTCAGAAGTCATCTGGATTAATCCTTTATCGGGCACGAATTATCTTTATATGTTCCAAGACAAGTAATAATACAGCTACTTTTAGAATAATTCCAGGAGTCCCTCAAAACTTAGTTTCCAAAGCCAGCTCACTCCATCATTAAATAGTTAAAATGATTAACAGTCTTTCCTTGTGTTAAATCACACCTCCCTATACTTTCTTGCCATTGCTTTTTTCTGCCCTCCAAGGATCACAGAAGACTCAAAATACAGAAAACCCAAGATCACTCCAGACTCTGTGGCAAGAACCAGATCACTGCATTTGCGAAAGTCATCCTGTATCCACAGTGCCTAGCACAGAGCCTGGCAGTAAATATTTCTTGATTTAGTAATGAACCAGTGATATTCTCAAAGTAACAGTAAATGGAAGTTAAAAATTTCTGCCATGTTCACTCTTCCCCAATCATGTCCACAACCATGTGTTAGGGATGTTTCTGTGTACACAGGAGGGGACTTCTCCGGCATTTCCCTAGCCAGCAACAGCACGGGGTCCCTTTTCTGACCCGTCTCAAATGCCAGGCCTGAGGGACAGCAGCAGGGCTGACTGAACCAAGTCAAGGAGGCTGACTGAACCAAGTCAACCAAGTCTGGTTCTTGGCCCAAGCTCTTTTCCCCTGTGACCAACTCAGTGTCTGAGCTCAGCGCCTGGGCCCACATGCCACCACATTGGGCTGGAATGATAATAGATATTAGGCACACATACCTGGAGAGGTTTAGGGCTAAGAAATTAGGAGGTTGCGGTTAAATACTGATAGTTGAAAACAAGACTTAATATCTGCAGGAATTTCCTGCTACCAGGCCCTTCCCCAGCTTTATCTACTCCATTTCTGAAGTGAAGAGTCACCTGTAATTAGACCTAGCACACCGAAGGCACAGATCAGAGATCTCCTGACCAAGTCGTAGCCTCTGTTGCTCCTTGACTTCTGTAGGTTGTTCTGTTTTTGTGTGTTTTTGTTTGTTTTTCGGCTGGCTATTTTGTGCTGTTTTGCATTGAACCTAACAAAGAAGGGCTCGGCACTCAAAAGAAGATCCAGTATTTTTATTCTTTTTCAATGTGTGTGGTCAGAGAATTTGTAGGATAAATCTACAAAGGAACTCATACAGATCAAAACCCAATAAGCCAACTAGAAAATCAATAGCTACCGTTATCCAAAAATCCAGTTTTGCAGTTTCTAGATTCATCTTGAACTTCTAAAATGTGTAACTCCTTGCATTCAGTCATTTCACACAAATGCTTCATGAACAACCCTTCTTCCCTGCCTAACATCCTGCTGTGCCCAGTCTTGCTTTGGTTTCTGTTCTTGTCAAGATGCCCTTGTGCCACAGCCCTCCCCACCCCCATCCCACTGCATTTCACCTAACATGTGAAGTGCTCAGAGATGATTATGCCAAGTCCTTGTCTTCCGGGTTCTCCATCATTGGCTCACCAGGCCAAGAAATGCTACTCTGAGTAAATAAAAATAAACTAAAACAAAATTTGGCCATTGAGCCTTCCAGTGTACCAGGCCCTCCAGCATTTCAGAGCTCAGGGAAGTGTGGTGTGGGAGAGTCTCCATTCTCCCTGAGAGCCTTCTATTGAAAATACTAAAAACGACTTCCCACGTTTGCAGCCTGGATCTCTGGATATCTTCTTGTTTTGTGCAAATGTACTTTTCTGTGCTAGGGCAGAACACCTTCTAGAAGCTTGTCTTGTTCCAACCATATTTTTCTCATTGAATACATCCATTTAAAACAAAAGCCACAGCTCCTTTTTCACACTGCCATCCACTTCTACGTAAAATGAAGGATTCGGCACTGTGCCTGAGAAAGAGGCTTACCCACCTTAACTCCACACTGTGATTTCTGCCGCTTCCACTTCCTGCTTTCTGTGCATTTCAGGTCCCTGTGCTGCTGGAGTTGTGGGAATCAAGATGCCTCGTTATTGCCTATTTGGAGATACCGTCAACACAGCCTCTAGGATGGAATCCACTGGCCTCCGTAAGAAAGGAGATTGCTTTTCTTAGAGGAAGCTTGTGGCTTCCAGCAGAGGGGAATTACAAAATAAAATGCACAATAGGGACATACAAAGTACAAGGGAGATGAAGGAATGACCTTTCACATTGACTGGACGTGAGCCTGTGTCAATACAGTCCTTGCTGCATTTGCTTTTGTTGTTACCATTTACTGAGAATTATTGTATTCTTACTTTTTAGCTAAGTGGTAGGCTATTTCATTAGTTTTGGTTCATTTGAAATGCATTCAGGTATGCTCTACTTGGAATAGTTATGAAAGTTAGCATAGATCCATGCAAGTTAAAAAAAAAGCTTCAATGGGCTAGATATGGAGCATACACTGGTTCACTTTCCTATTCCAATTTAGTTTGCCCAAGAATTGGTTTTCGTAAAGAAAAATGTAAGTATTTATTATATGCAAAAGCCTATATTGCATTTGCCTGGCAGGGCAGAGACACCATGAGCTACATGTAGTAGATGCTCCATAAATATTGGTGACAGCGATAGTAATAGAAATATATACAAGAGAGAAAGAGGGTTGCCCGGATGGCTCAGTCAGTTATGCATCCGTCTTTGGCTCAGGTCATGATCTCACGGTTCATGGATTCGAGGCCCACATCGGGCTCTGGGCTGACAGCTCGGAGCCTGGAGCCTGCTTCGGATTCTGTGTCTCCTTCTCTCTCTGCCCTTCCCCCACTCATGCTCGCTCTCAAAAATAAATAAGTATTCAAAAATACAATTTAAAAAAAGAGAGAAAGAAAGCTTTGATAGGCGTGGGCGGAGCTTACAAAAACACAGGTGGTAGAGTGGTATTTTGGTAGTCTACCGACAGCCTGCTACTGATTTGTACTAGAAAATCATGGTGTAAAGGAAGGAATAAGGTTGGGGCCAGACGGATTTGGTTATAATTATAACGACAGAAGTCACTATCTAAGCTGGGGAGGAATCTACCTCATCTTTCTAGGCATCGGAAGGCTGAAGAAATAAATTGAGGATGGGATACCAAGCTTGCTGGAAGGATTTCTGGAAGGAGTTGATGTGATGTATGCTAAGCCTCTGATACATGGCAGACAACATAGGATTGCGATTATTCGTACTATTGTCATTGTCTGTGGCACCCATTGAGGGAAAGTGCTGCACCAATGGTGGACCAAAACGGGGAATGTCTTCACCAACTATTTATGAGAAGGATAATAGTATCCTCAAAGGGTAAAACTTAAGAAAATCATGACCCTGTAACTCCCTCCTGAGTCTCTACCTTGCTGCCCACACTTAAGCTGCTTCTTAGAACTTATACACAGGGACCCAAAACCAAATTCCAGCTGTCAAGTTCCGTACCACAAACCAAACCCAAGACAAGGTGCAGGGGCTACCGCTCTGTGCTAGAGTGAGAACCTGTGGAGCACAACCTGAGGAACCCTGTCACTCAGCACCCCAAAAAGCAGTGCCAGACCCTCTTTCATCCCATGTGTGATATTTATCTCGCTGATTGTATTTCTAATTGTTCTTTCACTAAACCATCTCAGCTGTCAAGAACATCTGTAACAAATGTCCTGAATCAAGTGGAAACAAATGTGTTTGTATAATATTCTTTAAAATGGTTGAGATTTTCATTGATCTGTTTTGCATTTCCAGCCTTGAGAATTCATGTGAGCGGCTCCACAATAGCCATCCTGAAGAGAACTGAATGCCAGTTCCTATATGAAGTGAGAGGGGAAACATATTTAAAGGTAAGGGATCCGCAGGCAGAAGACCCAGAAAAAGCACTCACTTTGGCCCACCTCCTTGGAGAATGGACATCCAGTGGTCAATAATGTCATCTTCAATGAAGATGAAGAATCCTTTTCTGCCCTCCCCAGAGTGATCACCCATGATCCCCTGTAGGAGAAGCCACCACCAAAGAATGTGAACTCAGAACCCTTTAAATATTTTGAACTAGGGCCAATATGTTATAAAATGTCACCATCATTTCTTCCACATGCATCCAAGTTTTGTCCCCAAGTCCTCCTGCAAAGCCGAGAGCTAAGGTGTGGGACGGGACTTATTTAACTTAAGTCAAAGCCCCCATCTCCTCACTCGCTTCCAGGCTTTCACTGCAAGATGCTGCTTCTCTCTAAAACCACCTCTCCAGGGATTGCTTTACCATTCTGAAGCTGTGGACCAGCTGTGGTCCCCAGACTTCTGATCCAGTGTCATCTGGGTGCTTTCTAAAATATAGTTGCCCAGACTCTCCACCAGGCTTGCTGCGGAAGGCCCTCTGTGGATGTAGATCAGGAATCTGTATTTTTAATGAGTGTGCTCAGTGATCGGGACGTACACCAAAGTTTGAGAACCACTGGTCTCTCCTCTCCACCACGTTCCTCACATTCAGAACAACTACCCTCCAGAGCCACCAGATGTCTCCACTTGGCTCTCAGGCCACTTTTCAAAGGTCCTTAGAATCTTTTCACGATTGGTCTGAAGCCAACTACCAACTCTAAAATGATCTGTCTCCAGGAGCCACAGTGCTTCTGGCCTTTACACTGTGACTGCAACTTGGAAAAGCCTCCTTTCGTGTAGACGTGTCCTAATATCACACTTACTTTTTGAGTCCTCCATAAATACACTTTCTATACAGAACATTGCCACCCGAGTAGAAGCGGTGTCTAGATTACTGTGGTCCAAACACAGCCAGCAAACTACTGGCTTGAAAGATGAGTGATTTTTCATTTTTTTTAAGCTTAAGGTGGGGAAACTAGCAAAGGGCTAGTTTTTGTGACAAAATCTTGTGGCGAAAAGGGCTAGAAGAAAATGTAGGTGATGAAAACCAGTTGAATTTCTTGGCGAAGCAGGATTGTACCTCAATTTCCTTCTTTTTTAATTTAGACTTCTTACGATGTTCCTGTAGTGACATTTTGAAATGTCTTTGGGAAAAAAGAGAACTCTTCTTTGGAAAAAACAAACATGTCTGGGGGGTGAGAGGCTTATTTTCAAAAAGGCACTTGGAAATGAAGATCTGTCTAGAGAGGATGAGAATCACATTGGGAACATGTGCTGTTCTGAAATGTAGGCAGTGATAAGAAACATGGAAGGGAAAGGTCTCTTGGAAATGACTATTTGTCAAAATGGCGGGCTGGAACTGACCTGTCCCCCTGGCCTCCGTGGCACTCACCTTGCTTGCCTCCCTAGGGAAGAGGAACCGAGACTACCTACTGGCTGACGGGGGTGAAGGACCGGGAGTACAACCTGCCAACACCTCCTACTGTGTAAGCTGCTGGGGGGGGTGGGTGTGGTGGGGAGGGGACAGGCGAGTGGAAGTCTTGGCTTTGACAGCTGTGCCACATACAAGGAATTTCACTGTGGGCAAAAAGCTTGGCTAGTGGCAATGATCTATTGAATAAGAGGCCAGGGACTACATACACGAGAAGTTTAGAAACCTCCCCCTCTGGCTGCCAGACATGGGGTGTTTCAGGCATGCTCAGAACAGAGGGTAGTTGACCGCTCACCTCCTGCATGACAGGTTCGGGCATGAGTGGAGCATGCTGGGGCAAAGAGGCACCCTAATCTCTACGGCTGCCAACGGCTCTCTGCTGGGCTGCTGGAAACGGGCCCTCTTCCAGTCCCAGGACTGCAGTTCTGCGTTTTCATGTGGAGCTTGGGTTCTCCCAGAGAGGAGGAAGATGAGGTTTCAGGTCTAACGAACAGGTTTCAGTTCCCTTGAAGATGACTCAAATGACCATCCAGTTGCACATTTCGTTGCTGCAATAAGTCATACAGCTGTTACTGTGGCTTTTGCTATGGCACAGAGACCCTGTCTTGCAGACCCCTAGATGCTGGACCCACATAGACGGCAAGCCTGAAGAGAAGCCAAAACAACCCAGATCTTTTCTGGGCCCCAGGTCCATTTCAAACTCTTGAAACCCACCATCCCTTCTAAGCCTTCCTCAGACAAGAGCCACGCTCCAGGATGTGTGGGACCAAGTCCTCAGGCTTATGTTGCAGGGGCCTTGCGTTGTCCTGGCTTCTTTTCTCCTCCCTGCGGTGGCTTGCGTAAACCTCACTGCACTTCCAAATCAAGCAGCGTGTTGTTTCAGTTTGAAATTGAAATATAATTTTCAGCTCAAAATATATTCTGCTCTTTCTCCAATTACACAGAGCAGGGATGGCAGCTTTTAAACTTGTCAAAAGCAAGGCTCATTCTGTATTCTCCGGACTCCCGGTGTTTGGTGCAGAATAAGCATTCCGAATAAGAATTCGATAAAATAAGCATTCTTTTGGGTAAACTGAACTGATTGTTCTGGAGCTAAGGAATATTCTGTGTGAATTGCTGAGAAGTGCCATTTTTTCTCCCCACTCTCTTTCCAGGGAGAATCAGCAGCGCTTGCAAGCCGAATTTTCCGACATGATTGCCAACTCTTTGCAGAAAAGACAGGCGGCGGGGATAAGAAGCCGAAAACCAACACGGGTGGCCAGCTACAAAAAAGGCACTCTGGAATACTTGCAGCTGAACACAACAGACAAGGAGAACACCCATTTTTAAACCAAAATGAAGTCCAAGGACTCAGCAAACTAAGTACAGCCTCACTTAGCGGCCTCAAGTGTCCCAGAGACCTAATGCAATAGAAGACTTGGATACTACACTCTGCTTCGCCTTGGCTGCCCTGTCTGGAACACAGACTTGCCTCTATGAATCAGACGTGCGCTCTCAGCACAAAAATTACCTTTTACTCTGGAGTCTGATCTCAACAGTGACTCCAGGGAGCTTCCACCTGGGAAAGAAGAGGAATGGATGTACTATCTCTAGGTTGAAGAGATTGTGTTCTTACTTCATCTGTTTTGTTTTCGTTTTTGTTTTGTTTACTGACTCACTTTCCTTCTGCATTCATGAGAGGAGTTTTTTAAATTGTCACAATTATATCTTAAATAACTTTTCTCCATTAAACTATATTTAACTCATAATTTTTGCAGAAAGTATGCTACATGTTAGGCAGGAATAAAAGTTAAAAATTTACTGAGTCTGTGAATGTGTTTCCACCGGCTCTAGCCATTTCCCTGAAATGCTGCAGCCATCGTCTTGTGCCTGCTGAAAAACTGTGCTTGCTAAATTCCCCAGCACTGAAGTCAGGCAAAGCCAGCACTGTCGCTCAGGGCCAAAAACCTTGATGTTTAGTAGCACCTGCTCCACATGAGGTGATTTTACATCTAGACTTCTACCACGGGAGGCGGGACCTACAGTTGTCTCCCGTCTGAGACAAAGATCAAATGTTACTTCCCGGTAAATACAAAGTCCAGTAAAACCTTGGATTGTGACTAACTTGTTCTGCATGTGTTCTACCAGATGAGCAAGCATTTCTAATAAGTTTTAACTTGATAAACAAGAGATGTCTTGCAATACAAGTAGTACGTGACACCCAATGTCACCTGATCACAACTGAGCCAATGGTTCTTTTCTCTCTCTCTCTCTCATTGCAGGATTGTGGGTGACCATCCCCCATGCTTGATGCTCAGTTTTAGGCCGCAGTGTTTGGCAGAAATCAGTGATTTTTTCAGAACATTGGAAGGTGCCCACAACTGACACTAGTATATTTTTTTTGTCACTTCAAAGCACCTTTGGACAGTCCTTTGCTTTTCCATACAAGAGTAAACTTAGGAATGCTTTGCTTTATTCTAGGTCATTGGATAGGTTTCTTGTTAAAGTTACATACAAAGAAAAAGATTCCATTGAGCCAATAGATAGCAGTGAATCCATTATTGATAGTGAAAGTCGTCCTACACAATCGGCTTCCTCTCTCTTGTCTCCCTCACACCAGCCACGAAGGTTTTCAAAGGTAAGAACAGGTTAATTTGTTTAAGTTTATTTATATTTTGTATTTTCTTTATTGTATTATATTACAGTATTGTAATCATTTTTATATGAATATTTTTGGGTTGTGGAACGAATCATCTGAGTTTCCATTATTTCTTATGGGGAAATTCTCTTTGATATACAAGTGCTTTGGATTACAAGTATGTTTCCAGAACGAATTATGCTTGCAAACCAAAGTTTTACTGTACTTTAAACTCTGCAATTATCCCCTTCCTGCCATCCAGCAGCCATCTTCTGCCCCCTTTTCGTGGCACCCCAACATGACTCATTTGCTTAAAATCTCGGGGGGAAAGACAAAAGACAGCTGGTGTTGAGTAGAGTAGAATCGGCAAAGGCAAGAACAAGTATGTAACACTTCTGCCACTTAACCTTCAGAAATCAAGTGCTTCGACCATATTACTCCTACCCCAGCCTCTACCACAAAAACCACTCCAGAGATTAGGAAACATGTTATGTCTTCTCCATCACCTGGAAAAACATAAAACGAAAAATAGTAAAACATATTGTCTTCTGATTTATATGTTTAGCACTTCATATGCAGCATGGGTCCTTAACCTGGAATCTGGAGTTTTCTAACTTGTGTCTCAGCACTCTACCTCATTGGCTTTACAATTACAAAAAATATGCTTGTAAAGCAAGAATTCTCATACATGCAAGATAGTTCAGAAAGTTTGTCATCCATGAATTCCATGTGAAAAAAAGTACAAAAGGAAGTACTCTGTTAAACAGGAAAGAAATTCAAGAGGAATACAGGAAATGCTAAAATCAATGCTTTTATACCTTTGATGTATACTCCTCTTAAAAACTAAAGATAGGACTTAAAAGTATTGAAGTAATAATACAACTAAATCAATTAGCTATGCGTTTTGTCTGTTTAGTACCAGCTATCCAGTATCAAAAAAGTAATTAGGATTTAAGTGAGAAAGGCAATTTTACCTTATTCTCCTTTTTTATAACCCCCTAGAAAACAATGAAAATACCAGATTATAGAGGAGACAACTAAAGAAGCAAGAAATACTCAAGATTTTAAACTTCAATTTCAATTAAAGATGAGCAATTTTAAAATATATAACACATAAATGCATACCTGTTCAAAAACTGTCATCTGGAAAAAAATAAGGGAGAAACCTTGAGCCAGCTCTTACTTTCTCAAGACCTCAAGCAGGAAAGAGATTTCCCTCAAAGTTAACATTACATCCTAAAAGGCTGATCTCAGGGCAGATCTAGGCCATGAACAAGCAGGAAATGACCCTAAATATTTGAAAGCTTCAGAATGGCAGAGAAAATAGAAATTATGTTGACATAAGATCTTCAACTTCAACTATGTTGAAGACCTTCCATTCCGCTGGAAGGAGATGCCAGAAGTGAAGCAGAGGAAGGAGGGAGGGGGAGGCAATCATTTCCGTAGCAATTTTAAAAGGCTCAGATATGAATTACATTAACCATTCAATGGAAACAGTGCAGTCTAATAGAGATATGTCAGCCTCACATATACATTTCTTAGATTTCTATTTTGAAAAAAAATAACAGATTCATAGGAAGTTGCAAAAATAGTACAAGATGGCATAGACACATTTCTCCCTGATCTTCCTCTCTAAATACATGTAAATGTCCTCTCTAAATGTTATGTAAATCCGTAATATAATGCAAGTCACAATCAAAGGAGAACCCAGTAGGATGGGAAGAGGAAAACAGACTTGTTAGGGACATCAAGACTGACAGAACAACATTGCAACAGAGTGTCTTGCTTCCCTCTACCCAACAAAATGAGGCAAGCCAGACCCAGCATTTTTAGACTTTTAACCAATCAACAAAACTACTTTGCAACTTTGTCAAAATCAGCTGTCCATACATGGCTGATTCTACTTCTGGGTTCTCTATTTTATGCCATTGATCCAGGCATTTATCCCTCCTCCCATGTCACATAGTCTTGATTATTGTAGCTATATAATCAATCTTAAAATCGGGTGGAGTGCTTCATCCCACTTTATTCTTCTTTTACAAAATTGTTTCATCCATTACAGTTTTTTGCCTCTTCATATAAGTTTTAGAATAAGCTTGTATATAGCTATAATAAAACTTGCTAGGGTTTTTGATATAATTTGCATCAAACCAATATGTCAATTTGGGGAGAATTGACATCTTGGCTATGTTGAGTCTTCCAGTTTATGAACATGGTATATCTTGCCATTTATTTATTTCTCCTTTTACATATGCAATTTAAATGTCCTAATAGTTATATTTTTAAAAAGTAAAAAGAAACAGGTAACTTACTTTAATAATATATTTAATTAAACCAGTGTAAACCAGTGTTATCATTGCTGCATGAAATCAATATAAAATTAGATATTTTTCATTTTTTGTGGTAAGTCTTTAAAAACAGTCTATATTTTATAGTTACAGAACATCTCAATTCAAACTAGTCATATTTGGAGTGCTTAATAGTCACATACCACTAGTCATTACTAATTGGGCAGCACCACTTTAGAATACCACAAACTGGAGGATATTCTTTTTCAAAGAAGGGAAAGGAAATTATAGATTAAGTGAGGGAGCAAGAGGATTTGTTCACTCTCTTAAGAGACAACCAGATACACACATGACATATGTGTTGAAACTACATCATGGGGAACTTTAGACAACTGTAACTAGTATATAAAAAGCTCTAAAGGAAGGTGTGCCTGGGTGGCTCAGTCGGTTAAGCGTCTGACTTCGGCTCAGGTCATGATCTCACAGTTTGTGGGTTCGAGCCCCATGCCAGCCTCTGACAGCTCAGAGCCTGGAGCCTGCTTAAATTCGGTGTCTCCTTCTCTCTCTGCCCATCCCCCACTCATTCTGTGTCTCTCAAAAATAAATAAACGTTAAAAATTAAAAAAAAAATAAAAGCTCTGAAGGAAAACATGGGTAACATGTTTCAGATGGGCAATTCAGCATACTGTCGGAAACAAAAGGAAATAATCAAATGGAAATGCTACAAATAAGAAGCATAGTGACAGGAAGAATGCCTAATATCTCATAGTTAGACTTGCTGAAGAAAGAATCAGTGTACTTGTAGCACTAAAGAAATCATGCAAACTAGAAAAAGAAGTATATAAACTGAAATAGAACTACTAAAAACTGGGGGACAATATCAAATAGCCTCAGGTATGTAAGTAAAATCCCAGTTATAGAACAATGCAGAAGAAACATTTGAAAAAATAATGACGAAAAATCGATCAAATGTAATGACAGACACCAAGTTACATATCCAAGAATATCAAAGAACATCAAACAGGATAAACGCTCAAAACTACACTTACATTCAAACTGCTGAAAATAAAGAAAAAATTGTAAAAATAGCCCATGGTTGGTGGAGGTGGGAACACACATGACACACAGAAGAACAAAGTTTAAACATACAACCTGCTTTTCTTCTGAAACTACGTGAATTAAAAGACAATAAAATGGCATCTTTAAAGTGTCGAAGGAAGAAAAATAGCATTCTATACCCCCCAAAACTCAAAAGTGAATAAAAATAGACTTGCTCAAAAAAAGAATGTGAAAATCTATTGCCAGTAGTCCTACTCTACATTACATATTTCTTTTTTCTTTTTTTTTTAATTTTAGTTAACATACAGTATAATACTGGTTTCACAAAATAGAATTTAGTGATTCGTCACTTACATACAATACCCAGTGTTCATTACAAGTGCCCTCCTTAGTAGCCATTACCCATCCAGCCTATCTCCTACCCACCTCTCTCCATCCACCCACAGTTTGTTCTATCATGGCTTTTCTCTATCATTAAGAGTCTCTTGTGTTTGTTTCCCCTCTCTTCTTTCCTCCCCTTTCCCATATGTTCATCTGTCTTGTTTTTTAAATTCCACATATGAATGAAATCAGATGGTATTTGTCTTTCTCTGGTTGACTTATTTCACTTAGCATAATACATTCTAGCTCCATCCATGTCATTACAAATGACAAGATTTCATTCTTTTTATTGGCTGAGTAATATTCCATTGTATAATATATACCACATCTTCTTTATCAATTCATCAATCAGTGGACATTTGAGCTCTCGCCATAGTTGGGTTATTGTCAATAATACTTCTATAAACATTGGGGTTCATGTACCCCTTCAAATCTGTATTTTTGTATCCTTTGGGTAAATACCTAATAGTGCAATTGCTGGACCATAAGGTAGTTCTATTTTTAGTTTCTTGAGGACTCTCCATACTGTTCTCCAGGATTGCTGCCCCAGTTTGCGTTCCCACTAACAGTGCAAGAGGGTTCTCTTTCTCTGCATCCTTGCCAACACCTGTTTTTCTTGTAATGTTAATTTTAACTATTCTGATAATTGTGAGTTGGTATCTCATCATAGTTTTGATTTGTATTTCCCTGATGGTTGAGCATTTCTTTATGTGTCTGTTAGCCATCTGGATGTCTTTTTTGAAAAGGTATATATTCAAGTCTTCTCCCCATTTCTTAACTGGGTTGTTTTTTGAGTGTTGAGTTTGATAAGTTCTTTATAGGTTTTGGATACTAACCCTTTATCAGATATGTCACTTGCAAATATGTTTTCCCATTCTGTGGGCTGCTTTTGAGTTTCATTGATTGTTTCCTTCTCTGTGCAGAAGCTTTTTATCTTGATGAAGTCTCAATAGTTCATGTTTGCTTTTACTTCCCTTGCTTTCAGCAACATGTCAAGTAAGAAGTTGCCGTTGCTGAGGTAAAAGAGGTCTTTGTTCTGGGGTCAAATGGTCTTTTATCCATTTTGAGTTTATTTTTGTGTATGGTGTAAGAAAGAGGTCCATGTTCATTCTTCTGCATGTGGCTGTCCAGTTTTCCCTACACTATTTGTTGAAAAGACTTTTTTCCATTGATATTCTTTCCTGCTTTGTCAAAGATTAGTTGACCATACGGTTGTGGGTCCATTTATGGATTTTCTATTCTGTTCCATTGATCTGTGTGTTTTGGCCAGTACCATACTGTCTTGATGACTCTTGCTTTGTAACATAGCTTGAAATCCAGAATCATGATGCCTCCAGTTTGTTTTTCTTTTTCAGGATTGCTTTGGCTATTCAGGATATTTTGTGGTTCCATAAAAATTTTAAGATTGTTTGTTCTAGCTCTGAGAAAAATGCTGCTGGTATTTTGATAGGGATTGAATTAAATGTGTAGATTGCTTTGGGTAGTATAGACATTTTAACAATGTGTGTTCTTCCAATCCATGAGCATAGAATGCTTTTTCATTTCTTTGTGTCCTCTTCCATTTTTTTCATAAGTGTTCTATAGTTTTCAGATTATAGATCTTTTACTTCTTTAGTTAGGTTTATTCCTGGGTATCTTATGGGTTTTGGTGCAGTTGTAAATGGGATCAATTCCTTGATTTCTTTTTCTGCTGCTTCATTATTGGTGTATAGAAATGCAACATATTTCTGTACATTTATTTTACATCCTGTGACTTTGCTGAATTCATAGATTAGTTCTACCAATTTTTGGTGGCGTTTTTTGGGTTTTCTAAATAGAGTATCATGTCATCTGCAAATAGTGAAAGTTTGACTTCTTCCTTTCCAATCTAGGTGCCTTTTATTTCTTTCTGTGATCTGATAGCTGAGGCTAGGACTTCCAGTACCATGTTAAATAACAATGGTGAGAGTGGACATCCATGTCTTACTCCTGTCCATAGTGGAAAAGCTCTCAGCTTTTCTCCATCAAGTATGGTATTAGCTGTGTGTTTTTCATATGTGGCCTTTATGATGTTGAGTTATGTTCCCTCTAGGTCTACTTTGTTGAGGGTTTTTATCAAGAATGATGCTGTAATTTGTCAAATGCCTTGTCTGCATCTTTGACAGGCTCATATGGTTCTTATCCTTTCTTTTATTAACATAGTGTATCACACTGATTGATTTCCAAATATTGAACCATCCCTGCAGTCCAGGAATAAATCCCACTTGATGGTGATGAATAATTCTCTTAATATACTGTTGAATTGGATTTTGTAGTATCTTGTTGAGAATTTTTGCATCCAGTTTCATCAAGGATATTGGCCTGCAATTCTCCTTTTTAGTGGGGTCTTTGTCTGGTTTTGGAATCAAGGTAATACTGACTTCATAGAATGAGTTTGGAAGTTTTCCTTCTATTTCTATTTTCTTGGAACAGTTTGAAAAGAATAGGTAATAACTCTTTTTAAATGTCTGGTAGAATTCTTCTGGAAAGCCATCTGGCCCAGGACTCTTGTTTGTTGGGAGACTTTTAATTACTGATTCAATTTTTTTTGCTGGCTGTGGGCTTGTTCAAATTTTGTATCTCTTCCTGTTTCAGTTTTGGTAGTCTGTGAGTTTCTAGAAATTTGTCCATTTTTTCCAGATTGCCCAGTTTATTGGCATGTAATTTTTCATAGGATTCTCTTGTAATTGTATTTTTGTTGTTTTGGTTGTAATCTATCCTCTTTCATTCATGATTTTATCTATTTGGGTCCTTTCTCTTTTCTTTTTAATAAGTCTGGCTAGGGGGTTATCAATTTGTTAATTTTTTCAAGGAACGAGTTCTTAGTTTCGTTGAGCTGTTCTCCTGGGGTTTTGTTTGTTGTTTGTTTGTTTCTATATCATTTATTTCTGCTCTAATCTTTAGTATTTCCCTTCTTCTACTGGCTTTAGGCCTTACTTTCTGTTCCTTTTCTAGCTCCTTTCCCTTCTTCTACTGGCTTTAGGCTTTACTTTCTGTTCCTTTTCTAGCTCCTTTAGCTGTAAGGTTAGGTTGTGTATTTGAAACCTTTCTTGCTTCCTGAGATAGGGCTAAATTGCAATATACTTCCCCCTTAGGACTGCCTTTGCTGCATCCCAAAGGTTTTGGACTGTCGTGTTTTCATTTAAATATACTTCCATGGAGTTTTTTAATTTCTTTTTTTTTTTTAATTTTTTTAATGTTTATTTATTTTTTTGAGATAGAGAGAGACAGAGCATGAACGGGGGAGGGTCAGAGAGAGGGAGACACAGAATCTGAAACAGGCTCCAGGCTCTGAGCTGTCAGCACAGATCCCGACGCGGGGCTCGAACTCACAGACTGCGAGATCATGACCTGAGCCGAAGTCGGCCGCTTAACCAACTGAGCCACCCAGGCGCCCCTTTAATTTCTTTTTTTAATTTGTTAATTTCTTTAACCCATTCATTCTTTAGTAGGATGTTCTTTAACCTCCATCCTCCATGTATTTGAGGGCTGTCCAAATTTTTTCTTGTAGTTTATTTCAAGTTTCATCACGTTGCGATCTGAAAATATGCATGGTATGATCTCAATCTTTTTGTACTTGTTGAGGGCTGATTTGTGGCCAAGTGTGTGATCTATTCTGGAGAATGTCCCATGTGCACTTAAAAAGAATGTGTATTCTGCTGCTTTAGGATGAAATGTTCTGAATATATCTGTTCAGTCCATCTGGTCCAGTGTGTCATTCAAAGTTATTGCTTCCTTGTTGATTTTTCTGCTTTAGGTGATCTGTCCATTGTTGTAAGTGGGGTATTAAAGTCCCCTAGTACTATTGTATTATTATCAATGAATTTATTTATATTTGTCATTAATTGATTTATATATTTGGGTGTCCCGAGTGGGGGAGGCATAAATATTTACAATTCTTAGCTTTTCTTGAAGTATTCATTATGACACAATGCCCTCTTCATCTCTTGTTAGAGTCTTTCTTTTAAAATTTAGTTTGTCTGATATAAATATGGCTACTCTGACTTTCTTTTGACATCCATTAGCGTGATAGATGGTTTCTCATCCTTTCACATTCAATCTGCAGGTGTCTTTAGGTCTAAAATGAATCTCTCGTAGGCAGCATATAGATGGATCTTGTTCTTTTATCCATACTGATACCTTATGTCTTTTGCTTGGAGCATTTAGTCCATTTACATTCACAGTGATTATTGAAAGATACAAATTTAGTGCCATTGTGTTAAGTGTAGAGTTGGTGTTTCTGGTGATGCTTTATGGTCCTTTCTAGTCTTTGTTGCTTTTGGTCTTTTTTTTTTCCTCCATTCAGAGTCCCCCTTAAAATTCTTGTAGGGCTGGTTTAGTGGTCACAAACTCCTTTGGGTTTTGTTTGTCTGGGAAGCTCTTTATCTCTCCTTCTATTTTGAGTGACTGCCTTGCTGGATAGAGTATTCTTGGCTGCATATTTTTTCCATTCAACATATAGAATATATCTTGCCACTCCTTTCTGGCCTGCCAAGTTTCTGTGAACAGATCTGCTGCGAACCTGATCTGTCTTCCCTTGTAGGTTAAGGATTTTTTTTTTCCTTGCTGCTTTCAGGAATCTTTCCTTGTCTGTGTATTTTGTGAATTTGACTATGATATATCTTGGCGATGGCTAGCTTTTACTGAATTTAATGGGAGTTGTGTGTGTTCCATGGATTTTGATGACCAGGCCCTTCCCCAGTTTAGAGAAGTTTTCAGCTATAATTTGCTCACATAAACCGTCTGCCCCTTCTATCTCTCTCTTCATCTTCCGGGATTCCTATGGTGCAATTGTTACTATGTTTTAATAAATCAATGAGTTCCCTAAGTCTGCTTTCATATCCCTGATCTTTGTTTCCGTCCTTTTCAGCTTCATATTTTCCATAATTTTATCTTCTATATTACTAATTCACTCCTCTGCCTCATTTATCCTTGTTGTTATGGCATTTGGTTATAACATTCTTAATTTTTCCCTGACTAGATTTTTCCATACTGTCTTTCAAGCCCAGCTAGTATCCTTATAATTGTTGTTTTAAATTCTAGTTCAGGGGCGCCTGGGTGGCGCAGTCAGTTAAGCGTCCGACTTCAGCCAGGTCACGATCTTGCGGTCCGTGAGTTCGAGCCCCGCGTCAGGCTCTGGGCTGGTGGCTCGGAGCCTGGAGCCTGTTTCCGATTCTGTGTCTCCCTCTCTCTCTGCCGTCCCCCATTCATGCTCTGTCTCTCTCTGTCCCAAAAATAAATAAAAACGTTGAAAAAAAAAATTTTAAATTCTAGTTCAGACATCTTACTTTTAGACATTGACTAAATCCTTGACTGTCATGTTTTCTTGTTCTTTCTTTTGAGGTGAATTCTTCCATCTTGTCATTTTGGAGGAAAAAAAGACAAATCCAACAATAATGATAATAGAATGAAATAAAAATTTAAAAATTTTTTAAAAATTAAATAAAGGAAGCCAGATCCTAGGTGTGTT
The DNA here is from genome assembly GCF_028749965.1 of Puma concolor. Lineage (NCBI taxonomy): Eukaryota > Metazoa > Chordata > Mammalia > Carnivora > Felidae > Puma > Puma concolor. The sequence goes on from NC_141673.1 coordinate 94,886,199, forward strand.
TTGGTCTTCTTGTTAAGAGAACCTTAGAATTTTGTTCTTTCTGTATCCAAGAAACAAACAAATTTTTAAAAATTAAATAAAGGAAGCCAGATCCTAGGTGTGTTTTGGTCTTCTTGTTAAGAGAACCTTAAAATTTTGTTCTTTCTGTATCCAAGAAACAAACAAACAAACAAAAATCAATAACAACAAAACAAAACAGAAGCAACAACAAAAAACAAATGAACAAAAACCCAAATAAAACTAGATCCAGTTTCCCCTAGAACTGAAACTTTGCAGCAACTCTATGATCATTAGACTAATCCAGCGGAAGGGATTTGTACCGGTTGGCTGAGGAAGGGGCCTGCTGCTCTGATTCCCAGGAGACTTTCCCTCTTGGAAATAGGGGTGGGGGGGGCAGCCTTTGGTATAATAAGGATTCCATTCTCCACTTGGTGGTGCTGTTTAGCTCACTGGGGTCAATCAATGTTGCTGGGCTAATAGTGAAAATGGCTTCACCTTGCTCTCTAGTCTCCAGAGCAGGAAGTTCATACCCTCACAGATGCCCAACCACTCCTCCTGTGTCCCCAACTTCCATCAGCTCCCTCTCTTCCCCGTCTGTGTCTGAGCTATCTGCCTACCAGGGAGCGCCTTTCTCCATAGTTTTATCTCAGATATGGCTGTGTTTCAAAACCTCACACTTCAGACAGTCTTGCAGTTTAGACCCACAGTGATCTGGTGGAGGATTTTTGCCTCACTGTGGCTGGCTTGTTCCAGGAACCAGTCTTACCACCGCACAGCAGCAACAGCTCCGGGTTTATGGTAAATTGCAACACACAGCCGGCACCAGGGTTTGCTGCCCTTAGCTGGTGTCTTTGTTCCTATATGGGTGGCTTGATGGCACCTGCTGGTCTTTTGCCTGTAGAGAGGCCATATCACCTCTACCAAATGCCCTCCAAGCAGGGGAACCGCTTCTCCCCATATCCCCCAGGAGATATTCAGACCATGCTGCCCACTCTGGGGGGCTTGGCCCTGCTTCCTTGCCAGAGCATCACCAGAGGCTGACTTCTAAAACTTCAACTCTGTGTTCCGCTGTTTATAAAAACCTGGCAGTATTGAAACCCTCTCCTTTTTCTGCATCAATGGTTTTGGGGATCCGTTTTCTTGTGCAGTCAGTCCCCTGTGCATGTTTTCACTCTTTCTCTCTATCTGCTTTCAGGAGGGGTGCTTTCTTGCACAAACCTGATATACTGCTCTCTCTCCCCCCAACTCTTTCTACTCTCTGTGAAAATGGCTCCCTCCCCTCTGTAGCACTGCAGCTCTTCTCTCTCCCAGTTTACCTCTCCACACCACACACCTACCGTATTCTCTCCCTCAACTTATGCAGATTGTTCTGTTAATCCTCAGATCTATTTCCTAGGTGTTCAAAATGGTTTGATGTTGGTCTAGCTGGGTTTGAGGGACAAAACAAGTCCAGGATCCGCTTACTACTCCACCATCCAAACTCTTCTCCTCTACAATACATGTTAGATGAATATGATACCAGATAGAAACTTGGATCTTCAAAAGGAAATGAGGAGTATTGGAAATGCAATATATAAAAGTACATAATTTTTTTCCTATTTTTAATTGTTTTAAAACTCTTGTATTTACCTTCTGTTTTCAGTTTTCTGTTGGATCTATTGGATAGCACAGATTTAGAAAAGTTGCCACTTTGTTTTGATTTGCTTTTTGACTTTTCACTGAAGGAAATATATAAATTAAAAAGTATATGAAAAGATATTCAACATCATTAATCATTAGTAAAAGCTACTTAAAGTCACAATGAAATAACCCTACACACTTATTAAAGTGTCTAAAATTAAAAATATGACAATGTCAAGTGCTGACAAAGATTCAGAACAAATATTACTCTCACACATTGGAAACGATGTAAAATGGTACAGAAACTTTGGAAAATAGTTTGTCAGGTTTTATAATGTTAAATATTTACCATAGGGTCCAACTATCCCACTCGTAATTTATAATTATACAAATGAAATGAAAACCACATTCACACAAATACATGTTTCTGAATGTTTTATTAGCTTTATTCATAACTATCAAAACTGGAAACAACTGAGATTTGTTCAATAGGTGGATTGATTAAGAAACTATGGAAAAGCCATTCAATGAAATACCACCCAGCAATAAGAAATAATGAACTACTATTTCACATAACAACATGGATGAATTTAAAGTCCAACTTTTTAAGTGAAAGAAACTAGATCCAAAAGACTATCTATTATATGATTTCATTCATTTGATATTCTGGCAAAGAGACTATTTTTAAATTTTTTTATTCTTTATTTATTTTTCACAGAGAGAGACAGTGAGACAGAGTTAGACTGGAGGAGGAACAGAGAGAGAGGGAGATACAGAATCCGAAGCGGAATCCCGGCTTTGAGCTGTCAGCACAGAACCTGGAGCGGGGCTTGAACTCACAAATCGTGAGGACATGACCTGAGCTGAAGTTGGATGCTTAACCAACTGAGCCACCCAGGTGCCCTACAAAGAGACTATTACAGGGGTAGAAACCAGATCAGTGATTGCCAATTGTGTGGAGAGGGAATTTGACCACAAAGAGATAGAACAAATGAACTGGAGTGAAGGCGAGGGTGATGTAACTGTCCTATTTGGTACTGTGGTGGTAAGTACATGACTCTATGCATTTGTCAAAACCCTAGGACTATGTTGCACAAAGGAAAGACTTTTATTATGAGTAATTTTTTAAAAAGCAACCATATGTGAATGCAGACTGAGACAAATGAATCTGTTACACAGAATGGCATAATCTCACTAAAGAAGGTGGTAAAGAAAGGAGCTTACATAAGTAACTTCAGAAAACAGTGTTTTGAATGGATATCCTAAGGCTAAAAACAAAAAGGTTGTACAAAACATTGCAGTCTAATTGATCTGTCTTTCCCTAGAAAAGCATGGGCGAGAAATTTTGAAATTCCTTTGAAGGATACTAAGGTTAAATAAACAAGGAAATATATTTTAGACATGAACAACAGGTTTCACATTCAGAGAAAGAAGTTAGAAATGAGGAGGGAATGTTAGAATTAACCTTGAAGAGCTAGATTGGATCAGAGGTATCACTACAAATCATGTTTTGTTTTGTCTTTTGTGGGTTTTTTTGTTTTGTTTTTTAGAGAGAGATTGCAAGCAGAGGACAAGAGCAGAGGAGAGAAAGAGAGAGAATCTTAAGCGGGCTGTTTGCTCAGCATGAAGCCCAACATGGGGCTCAATCCCACAATGCTGGTATTATGACCTGGGCCAAAATCAAGAGTTGGATGCTCAACTAACTGAGCCACTCAAGCACCCCTGAATCATGTTGATTTTTAAGATAGATGATAATGATGAGATAGATAGATAGATAGACAGATAGATGATAGATAGATAGATAGATAGATAGATGTATATGTGTCTATATATTAACCAACTGATAGGATCTAGAAGTAGTGACACCCCGACAACTATGAACACTACTACTGTCCAGATAATGGGTTGTAAACACTATTCACAAAAGGTACCAGGGCTTCTTGGAGCAGTGAATGATTTCAAATCTAGAGCAGAAAAAATATAAAATAAGCCTAGAGGACTTTGTGTTGCCAGGAAGTAATGAAATGCTCAGGGGGTTGAAAAAAAGAAGTTGTGGGCAAGTCAGAATGGCACAGCAACCAACATAAAGGAACTCCCAATAGTCAAACCTGCAAGAAATTTAGCACTAAAATAAACAATGAAGATTTTGATTATAACTTAAAGAATAAAGTAAATATCCATGATTCCATACTGCTATAAATAAGTGACTAGATATATAAATAAATGATGGAGAAGAGACAATTCTTCCTTATAAGAGAATCCAATTAATAAATGTAGAAGAAGTGAAGAAAATTAAAAATGACTATGAGAACACCAGAGTAATAATTGTTACAGGCAAGATCTACCAATTAATGCTAAAACTGATGGGTGAAAATTTAAAGAAAAATAGAGTATTTGCATAGTCGCAGAGTATCTCCCTTTAAGTATTTATTATTACAAAGGAAAAAATAGTGATCTAAAGTGGAAAAGCCTCAGACCCCACCTTAACCAGATGATTAAGACTAACTTCACCAGTCTTAAGACACATTAACATCATGTACCCCCAGATATGATGCACTGAGAGTCCCATCACATAGACGATATTCTTCCCTAAAGAATAGCTTCAATCTAATCATGAGAAACACATCACACAAACTCAAGCCGAGGGACGTTTTCAGTTCTAGAGGGACATTAATCAGTGCTAGAAAGAAAATTGGAGGAAAGAGTGAAATCCTAAGAAATGTACCTTATAAGAAACTCTTTCTTAGGTTGAAGGACTAAGAAACGAAATATGTTTGAAGTTACAGTGATGACCAACAGAGGCACTGATATCATTGCTAATAGGAGGCAAGAGAACAAGACAGTATTTTAAGTGAGTCAAATTTTCCACCTATGTTAGTAGGAAATCAGATAATGTCTGAGTTGATAAAACAAGAAACAATAGTACAGGTATCCCACACTTCCTGAAAGTTTGAGTTAATGCTACTTGCTTTTACAAAAGACTTCCCATATTACTTCCTGTTTTCACCAAAGGAAATTCAAAGGTTTTCGCTTTTATGAAAAAACCTGTTACCCTCCTAATCCACTTCTGTCTTTCTGAGAGCATCTTTTTAATGACCACATAGCTTTTGTTTTTGTAACTGAAAAAAAAAAAACAAAAACAAAAGTAATGTGGGAAAATTCTCCTTTCGTGCCCTAGTGTCATGAATTTTTATTCACCCAGCTGATGACAAACCAGTGTTGGATGAGGTATTCTGAAAATAACCTTGTTCCATTAAGTGGTGATGACCATTCCAGAAAGATAAGAATTTCCGCTCTAGGGGTGCCTGAGTGGTTCAGTCGGTTAAGCATCTGACTTCGGCTCAGGTCATGATCTCACCGGTTCATGAGTCCAAGCCCCTCATTGGGCTCTCTGCTGTCAGCGCAAAGCCCACTTCAGATTCTCTGTCTCCCTCTCTCTCTGCCCTACCATGCTCGTTTTCTCTCTTTCTCTCTCTCAAAAATAAATAAACATTAAAAAAAAAAAGAATTTCCAGTCTAGAATTCATGGAGAATGACTTGTATCTGCAGACACAGCACATTGTTTTCACATTTGCTAAAAATGCCATTATCTTTCTCCTGGACTTTTATAGAAAAGAAAGCTTTATGCATGTCCCTACACATACACATATACCATACACTGCAATCCCAGTTCAAATACATTTTATCTTATACTTTTAAATAGTAGCAATTTAACCTTGTGGAGATTATTCCAATATTGAATTGTTTGATGTGTTAACCCAACACCATGGGTAGATAGGGCTCATGACGGAGACACAAGTGATATGCTCCTGGCTTTTTCTCTGGCAGATTCATGAATCACAATTTACATTTGTTACCAAAAATATGAGTTATCTTCTATATTTCTAAATATGAGTTTACTTCTATATTGCTTTGAAAAGGAATAAATCAGATCTTGTAGTTTGTGAAAGAAGGGATGTTTTGTAAGAGTAGGAATTGCCCAAGAGCCTTCTGCATTCTCTAAAGAGACCCTAGGCTACCCAATCACACTTTCAGCTTGGGAACAAAAGTAGTACAGAGCAGTATTTCTCATGTGGTAAAAGGACTTTTTTTTTTTTTTTTTTTTTTTTTTTTCATTTCAAATCGATCTCAGAATACCTTTACGGAACACAAAATCACATGCTTGGATGTTACAACAATGTTCACTTGCCATAAAAGTTTCTAAACACTCTCAACTTTGTACTTTATGGGGACTGGTAACAAGAGTTCACAGCCTTTGGGTCAGTCGCTTAAACTCACTGAGTGCTGTGAGGACCAAAGACCTTTTTATAGATGAAAGCTTTGTAAACAGAAGAGAACTATATCCATAGTAATTATTCTTAACTTCTCCAGCCTTTGGTTTCAATCTGACGTGAAGAGAGTTGAATGAAGGGATCTTCAGAGCGTTACCAGAAAGAGAACCGGTTCCAAACTCAGGTTCAGCTGCTCACCACTCGCAGAACAACACTTGAGAGATAAGTGATGGTAGGAAAGGACAGGTTGCTTTGTTCAGGAAGCCAGCAACCTGGGAAAATGGTGGACTAACGTCTCCAGGACCATCTTCCCTGTCCAGGTGAATCCGGAGGGTTTTAGAGGAGAAGGCATGGGGGAAATGGGGCAGGGTAGGGAGCTACCCAGGAGGTGCAGGTACCCAGGTGGTTAGTCGCATGTTGACATGACCCTGAACAGACTTGCTGGCATCTGCAGCAGCTGTTTGTAAGCGTAGGCAGGCCTCATCAGCTGGGAAAGTTTGGTCAGCAGTCTGCAAATCTCGAGGAAAGTAGGTTAGTTCAGCTACAGACCAAGGGACTGAGGTCAGCAAGCAAGGAGTGCATGAGCTCGAAGCAAGTTAGCCCTTAAGACCAGTTACAGTGCTATTACAACAGTGCTTCAATGATTCTGTATGTTGATGCACTTGCTCAAACAAAGAAAGAGCGTGGACAGTGTGTCCTTACAGTGCAGCGTTCATAGGATTCCAGGGAACTGGGCATAGAGGGTATTGTGCCTGTCCTGGCCTGTCTCACCATCTGTGGCTCCTCTCCCTGAGGCCTGTGGTGACTGACAGAAAGACATCAGAACAAAGGCTGCTATGTCTGGACATGCACAGGTCCCTCTTGGATGAGAAAGTGAGTCCCGAGCAGCAAGTTGGGCACATGACTCACACTTACCATGGGAGCAAGGAGCCCCATAACCCCCCACCCAGACTTCTCAGGAAGGCCTTCCAGGTCACCCCAGAAAGAGCTTCCTGCCTTGTTGCTTGTGAATGTCTTCCCCTGTGAGAAAGCCCTTTTAACCAGTCATGTTCTCAGTTACAGGGAAGAAAGTCTATTCAAACCAGTTAAAAAGAAAGGAGTTTATTAGGAGACTTTCCTGGTCCCTGAAAAAGCATAAGAAATGAGTTTGGGAGACTGCAGGAATGATACCTGGATTGTCACAACAGAGAACTATTTCAGCAAAACACCACAGTGTCCTGTTGCCCAGCCCCTATGCCCTCAAGGACCGATGGCCAGAAGCCCCACTCCTGTTGCCCCGACAGACCAGAGGTCTCTGCCATGTGCACATCAAAACTACCATCTCCCCAAACATGGCTGCCCCTTCAAATTGCTCCCAGATTATCTGCTTCATTTGCATGTGTGCATGCCATATGCCACCACCAACCGGTCTGTGAGCGCCCCAGTGAGAAGAAAACTGGTATGGGGAAGAAAATGAACAAAAACAAAAAACTATGGGGCGCCTGGGTGGCTCAGTGGGTTAAGCGTCCAACTTCAGCTCAGGTCATGATCTCACACTCTGTGAGTTTGAGCCCCGCGTCAGGCTCTGTGCTGATGCCTCGGAGCCTGGAGCCTGCTTCGGATTCTGTGTCTCTGGCTCTCTCTGCCCCTCCCCCACTTATGCTCGGTCTCTCTCTCAAAAATATATAAAACATTAAATAATAATAATAATTTAGTAATTAGTAATAATAAAAGAACAATTTAATAAATAATAATGTAATAATCATAATTTAATAAGAATAACAAGTCATAATTTAGTTTAGTAGTGGGGTCTTCTGTTCTCAAATCTCTCCCACATTCTTCACTTATGCTTTGAGATTCACCTCAGATACCACCTCCTCTTGAAGGACTCCTTGACCTCCCCCTTTCCTTCCATGTTTTGAAACTATGTTTTGGGGTTCAGGGCAGGGCACCCCACAATATGGTACTTTGGCATATTGATTATTTTGAATTCAAGTTACTTGAGAAACAGCCAGTGCAAGAAGGACACTCTGGCCCTCTTGTCTGTCCCCCGCTCCTTTCTGTCTCAAGAAGTTGAGAGACATCCTTATCGCCAGAGATAGGGAGTTCAAGGCCAAGAGGGTTGTGTAAACAACATCTGCTTAGTGTCTTCATTAATTATTATCCAAGCTAAAGTTTTTGTCTTGTAGTTCTTTACCAGTTTATTGTTCCTTTGTCTACAAGGCATATAAACTATCTTGTTTTGGTCACTTCCTGGGCGTTGTATCTTTGAGGCCCCATACATACAGAATTAAATTTGTTTTTTCCCTTGTGAACCTGTTTTGTGTCCGTTTAATTACTAAGGGTAGAAGGAAAGTTTCTCCGACATGTGCTTAGCGTCCATCATCTGTGCCCCCCAAACACCTGTGCTTACCTGTATCGTTGCACTTACCACACTGTTGTGATGAACTGTTTACTTTCTAGGTGCATTCGGACCATGAACTCAAAGGCAGGGACCATGGTTCATTCATCTCTGCATCACAGAGCCTAGCCTGGAATACGGTAGGCACTTCACACGTATTTGGTGAAATGAAACTCCGATGTAGTAGATTTGATTTTTAACTATCCTTTGGCTTACAGTGAATGGAGATTTGTCAGGATGGTTTGAGCAGGAGTCCCAAACCAGAGAAAACTCTGTCTCCCCCCGTCCATTTACCCCATGGGACAGCACACTGGTTGAGGGTCAGGGGCATCAGCAAAGATGTGGGGTTGTCTCTCTGTTGAGGGAGCCCCAAACAAAAGACTCTGGCAGTCCTTTTGACTCTGGGGTCAAGTGAACCAGAGGGAGAAGTGCTGGATACTGAATCAGAAAGTATCTTTAAGGCTTCTTTCTCCTCCACTTCCTCCTGAAGAAGGCCTCCCCAGAGGCACCGAAAGTAGACCGCTGGCCAAAACTTTAGAGACCTGGGAATGAAGGAACCAGGGCTAGGAATGATAGTGGTAAAGAGCATGACTGCCTGGGTCCTTGCCTATGCCCCCCTCCAGAGACTGCGTTGCACAGGCCGGGCACCAAGGCTGGTGTGGTGAGGGTGGCTTTCCCTGTGAGCCTTTGTAATTGCCTCTGGTCAGGCTTGAAAAAATCGCACATATGTGTTTAACCAGGAGCCCACCTCCTCCATATTAAAAGCCAAAACACAGAAACAATGAACCAGAGGTTCCGCTCTGCTGTTGTGGCCCCACCACTGGCCAGGATTCCTGAGGGAGGCACGAAGAGCTGACATCCTCCAATGACAAATTCCTAAGAGAAGGGTCCAAAGCTGTGGATCTACTAAAGTGAAGCAGGAATGCACACTCTTGTAGTAAATTAGGAAAGGCCAACAAAACTATGACCTACTAGTTCTCTATACCCTGGAAAAATTGGTGCCGTTCTTTTGTTAAAAGCAATAAACGAAAAATAAAACAAAAGTCAACATGTGAGTTTTGTCTTCCCAACACCAAATTTGTGGTGTCTTTTCTAACACCAACAACCAATTCTCTGACACCAGCTGGGTGACCAACAATTCAATTAATTCAGTGTTGACCTTAGCTACCCAGGGTTAACACCAACCTGACAAGTCAAAGGCTCAGTCCCACAGGACTGTCCTCACTCCAGGCAGCAGTCACAAGCCCTACAGGGCTGCCCAGACTTCTGACAGACCCACCATAAATTGGGGCTCCCACAACCCCTTCCTCAGTTTCCATAATTTTCCAGAAAGACTCACAGAACTCAGAAAGACACTTTACTTAATGATTACCGGTTTATTGTACAGGATACAACTCAGGAACAGCACAGTGCAGGAGAGGCATAGGGCAAGGTCTGGGGGCTGGGGCACACGGGCATACCTTCCATGCATCCCCAGATGTGCCACCTTCATGGCACTTTGATGTGCTCACCAACTCAGAAGCTCTCAAAACCCCATTGTTTAGGGATTTTTGTGGAGGTCTTGTTATGTAGACATGGTTGATTGAATCATTAGTCATTGGTCTAATCTCTGGCGCCTCTCAGCTCGCCAGAGGTTGGGGGCAGGTCTGTAAATTCTAACCATCTAAGCCCATGGTCGGTTTTTCGGGCATAAAGCCCTCATCTTAACATGGTCTAGAAGCCATCTCATTAGCATACAAAACACACTCTTAGCACTCAGGAAATTCTCAGGGTTTCTCAGGAAACTCTCAGGTCAGGAACAGGGCCAAAGACCAAATATATTTTTTATACCAGTGTCAGGTTTGCTGAAGGTGGACAGGTTGGGCCTGTCCAACATGAGAGGCCAGCTCCTCACTTGCAGCTTCCAGAAACTGCTGTCTTCAATTCATGCTCAATACAGGGCAGCTATTGTTGTTAGTAGTATGTATATTCATTCTTTACAATTGGTGTTCATTGAATACTATATTGATTCCTGGGGCTGCTTGTAAGAAATAACCACAACTCAGTGGCTTAAAACAATCCAAATCTGTTCTCTCACAGTTCTGGAGTCCAGAAAGATGAAATCAAGGTGTTGGCAGAGCGTGCCCCCTCTGAAGCCTCTAAGGGAGAATCCTTCCTTATCTCTTCCAGCTTCTGGTGGACTCCATGGCTTTAACTCCTGCCTCTATATTTACATGGCCTTCTTCTCCTCTTTCCATGTCTATCCCCTCAGTGTCTCATATAAGGAGCCCTTGTTATTGGATGGAGGGCTCGCTCAGAGAATCCAGAATGATCTCATATGGAGATCTTGAATTACTTCTGCAAAGATTCGTTTGCCAAATGACATGAATGTCAACCTACTAAGACACATTCTGCTCAACTCATGTACTCTCTGAAGGGAGACACAAAGCTTCCTCTGTTGCTTTTTCATTCCCAAGGCAGGGAGGTTTAAACACAGGTCTGGGTGAAAGCCAGTGAGTAACTAGAGCTTCCCTGCAGAAGAAGTGAATGCAGGTTCTTATTGTTTTCCTCTCTTTATTCTCTTGTTGAGACTTCTGTGGCCAGGAAGGCCCAGAGGAAAAGGGTAAAACCCACAGAAAAGAACCACACTGCTAGCTGCTGGAAACAGGAACTTCTTAGGCTTTAGGGGAGAAGGGCAAGAGAAATTGATTCCTAAGTCCAGCTCAACTAAAAAAAAGAGTGGCAGTCTCTCTCTCTCTCTCAAAAATAAATAAAAATATTAAAAGAACCAAAAAAAAAAAAAAAGGAGGCACCTGGGTGTCTCAGTCGGTTAAGTGTCCACCTTTGGCTCAGGTCATGATCTCGTGGTTTGCGAGTTTGAGCCCCACATTGGGTTCTGTGCTGACAGCTCAGAGCCTGGATCCTGCTTTGGAGTCTGTGTCTCCCTCTCTTTCCACCCCTTCCCCACTAGTGCTCTCTCTCTCTCTCTCTCTCAAAAATAAATAAAAATATTTTTTGAATAAATTAATTTAAAAAAAAATTTTAAAGAGTGGCAGATCAGGTAGAAATTCGAGCATTTCTGTGGCATACTACCAACACTCTCTCATAAATCCTTACAGTGATACCACATTTTGTAACAGAAAACTATGACTCCGAGGACTTAACACAACCTGCCACTACTAATTGGTGGAGACAGGATTTTAAAACCACGTCTGCCTGCCTGCCTGCAAAGTCTCTATTCTTTCTGTCATGTCTAGCAGGGAAATCAAATAGCAGACTTCAAAAAATGGCTACACTCTGCAGAAGTAGCCATCTATGGTATCATTAGAGAAAACCTCCTAACCACCAGAGTTCTAAAACTATAGAATAATCATTTCCCTTTTTTCCAGAGATCCACAGAACTAGAAAGACCTTTTTCTGACTCATCCATTTCTGTCTGTGACCCCAGCTTTCTTCTACTCTCCTATGTTTATTAAACACCTGCTAGGTGCTAGGGACATCCTTTAATTTAGCCCACAACTTCTGAAGTAACTATTATCTCTGTTTTACGGACTCTGTTGCAATAAAAATGAGCAATTTGCCTACCATTACATAGCTACTAAAAGTCAAGGCCAGTATTGGGATAGAAGTTGGTCAGACCCCAAAGCCAATGATGCAATTGGAAACTTGGGGTTATTATTTACTTTCTCTTCTCAATACTACTTATTTGGTATTTGTATTTATTTATTTATTTTTAAATGTTTATTCATTTTTGAGAGAGAGAGAGAGCATGAGCAGGGGAGGGGCGGCAGCGGAGGGGGTGGGGGGAGACAGAGGATCCGAAGCAGGCTCTACACCGACCCCAGCAAGCCCAATGTGGGGCTCCAACTCACAAACTGTGAGATCATGACCTGAGCCAAAGTCGGACACTCAACCAACTGAGCCACCCAGGCACCCCTGTATTTATTTTTTAGTCATATTGGAAATATGTCTACACTTAGTCATCATTGGCTAATCCCAAGGTGTCTAACGCTTCTTTACCTTCTGTCACTCGGACATAGATAGAGATAGATATCTTCTCTACTCATCTGGGCTGGATATCTTTTTTCTGCTCCCCAGATCTAGTCTTCGCCCATCTCTATTCAGCTCTGTGTCCCCAGGAATCAGGAATTCAGCAAATAGACCCCTTTGAATTCTGGTTACCAGTTGAGTTTGGCCAATGGGGAACTCCAGCAGAAGGTTAGAAGGAGGGAGGAGAGCAGAGGCAACTTAATGGCCATATGACATGTGTTATCACACCAGGTCCCATGTTAGCAAGTCCCCATGCTTGAAATCTTTAATAATTTTTTAGTAAGGAGCTCTGTATCTTCACTTTGTATTGGGTTCTGTATTGGGGCTAGTTTTCTTGTTGAGAAAGGGTGGAAAATGTCCAGGATACAACCCTATTCACTGGCACTCCTAAACTCCTTCCAAGTGAGTCATAAGACACCCAGACAACGAGGGGAAAATTACAACAGTCATATATTGTCAAACAACTTCTCACTGAAATCAGAATCCAAAGGGGTAATTGGCCCTTAAAAATATAACAAAGTAAGGGGCACCTGGGTGGCTCAGTTGATTAAACGTCCAACTTCAGCTCAGGTCATGATCTCACGGCTCATGAGTTCGAGCCCCGCATTGGGCTCTGTGCTGACAGCTCAGAGCCTGGAGCCTGCTTGGGATTCTGTGACTCCCTCTCTCTGGCCCTCCTCCACTTGAGCTCTGTCTGTCTGTCTGTCTCTCTCTCTCTCAAAAATAAACCTTAAAAATATATGTAACAAAGTAATGGGTATTGAGTTCTATTTCATAAATGAACATAAATAAGATAGAAAAGAAGCATGCTATGGCCTAAGTAACATGCCTAGGGTGCAGTGAGAGCCCCACCCCACAGCCTCCCTGAGGGAAGAAGAGGCATAAACGATGAATGGCTGGATCCCACAAGATGTGAGAAGTAGTATTTTCAGTATCATTGAGTTCTAAGTATTTTCAAAGTTTGCTTATTATTTCTTCTGCCGCCCATGAGTTATTAAATGTGTGTTTTTAAAATTCTTAAATGTTTGGGGGAGGTTGTCATTACCTGTTTGTTACTGAAACTTATTTAATGCCATCGTATGTCTATACTGTCAATTCTCTGCAAGATATTGTTGGAGGAGGTCAGCAAGAGGACGTGACTGCAGGTTGACCCGTGAGCTGGACCCGGCAGTCGGAGGCTCCTCGCCTCCAATTCTGTCCTTGGAATATACACTCCACTGGCCTTCCCCACTTCCAGAGGCTGCCCCAAGGACACGGCCTTGAGATAGGTGGTGATGAGAACACCCGCATGGTGTACATGACTGAGCCCAGGTAAAGCCTCCATATAAACTTCTAAGATCTAGCCGGTGGTGCGGGGATTAACTTGCTCCTCAGGACAAGCCTCATATGTAAGTTCCCTTGTTTATTAAACCTGCCACCCACCGACCTGGAGTGGCCTGCCTCTTTCTCTGGTTTCCCCTTTCTTTCTGCTTGCAAGTCCAGTTTCAGATTTCACCTGGGAAGCTCCAGACGGGGTTGTGAACTAACTGTTGAGCCAGCCAGGACGCTAAAGAAATGGGCCTTGGGAGAGAGGCATTCTACAGAACAATCCTGAGTTGGCCATCAATTTCTGCGTGTGGGGCATGGGGTCCCATGGATTAGAAGCTTGTGGACCACACGTGAGTATGGGGACACCTGGAAAACACTGGTTGTCTTAATGCACTTGTTTGAGAAACTGCATGTAGCTCACTGGGGGCAAAGAGAATCCCTCGGGAGGTGAGCAGAGTGAAGAGCAGGACGTGGTGACTAACAGTGAAGCGGATGTACTGTCCCCTGCCTTCGAACCCCAAACACAAAGGAAAGCAAAAGCCCAGCAACAACAACCCCAGCCCCCAGGGAGCCCCCAGTTCAGGAAACATTCATGAAGAGAGAAGATACTCCCCCTAAGCTTATTGGGATAGCTGCCAAGTTCCTGAAAAAGGCCCGGGAAAGTATCCAGGTGTGGCTAGCACAGCTATGAGATGCAGGGGCCATGGGATTTCTCTGACTGGGCAGGAGGCAGAGAAAATGAGCAACATCAACCACATTCACTGCTCTCTGGCAGCATCTGCATGGTATTCAGGGGTTCAAGGTACTCACTCCCTTGTTGATTGGGTTATTCTAGCCTGCAGGAAAGCTCAGCCCAATGAGGAGGCCTCTTTGGGCACCAGGGACCCTGGAAATCTCTACAGGAAGTACAAGAAGTTCTTAGAACTTCCTCTTTCTCTTCCGGTCCCAGGTGCTTCAGGAGTTCCGGGCTTCAGTATAGAAATTGCCCAATGCAAGAACCACACCACACACAACCAGTCACAAAAATTGCGCAGAAGTGAAGAAACCCCAGTCACAAAGATATGAATATCCCTGTCTCTTTTTTTTAATGTTTATTTATTTTTGAGAGAGAGTTGAGCTGGGGAGGGGCAGAGAGGGAGACACAGAATCTGAAACAGGCTCCAGGCTCTGAGCTACCAGCACAGAGCCCAACGTGGGGCTCGAACTCACAGACCACGAGATCATGACCTGAGCCAAACTCGAACATTTAACCAACTGAGCCACCTAGGTGCCCCAAAGATATGAATCTCTTAAGGGGGTAGACCCCAAGTTCCTGAGGAACATGTGCTTTGCCAGAAAGCACAAAAAGAAGGGCTAAAGGAGATGGAGGCCAGTAATGCCAAGGCCATGGCTGTATGTGCTGAGGCTATCAATGCCCCTGACAAGTCCGTGATCCCAAAGGTTGGCAGCCACAAGCTCAATCAACTTGCTTACATCACTCACCCCATGCTCTGGAAATGTTCTCATGCCCATAATGCCAAGGGTCTCAGGCTCTGCCAACCAAAGGCCAAGGCCAAGGTTCAAACCAAGGCCCAGGTTGTGGCTCTGGCCCCAGATGTGGCTGAAGGTGCCGGGTCCCTGAAAAAGGCTCTAATATGGAGGCTTCTGTCTGCCAATGTGAGGACAGAAGGACTGGTGTTACCCTGGGCTTCTATCTGCAGGGGCTGGTATCTTTCTGTGTTAGTTGCACAAATAAACCTGAGGCAGGATCTGTTGAAAAAGAAAAAGAAAAGAAAATTCTTAGAGAATTGGAAATGAAACAGACCATCATCTATGCCCCTGTCTTTGAAGGCCCTAATCAGGCCCACATGCATTGCAGGAATGAAAACTAAGATTCTCTAGTCTGCTCTAGCACCCGGTATGGGATGCTGATGTCCGTGCTGAGCCCAGTCGTGGGACAGACGTTTATGATGTTGGCTGATTCATTGCTGATCTGAAGGGGACTGACAAATGCCAGGAATGAGGATGGGCTGTGGAAAAGACCCGAAACAGAGAGGGAGCTGGAAGAGCCAAAAGGCTGTAAAGGATCCTATGAAAGTAACCTGAATGAAATGTGGTTTGACCTCACTGCTGCGGGGATCCCATCTGAACAGATAGACCAACAGCCCAATGCTGTGTTGGTTGTCGTATGGGAAGCCTTAAAGCCTGAACAATTCAGACCTGCCCCATCTGCCTCTACCATCCCTGATGCCCCACCTGCTCCAACAGAGGCCTTAGGAATACAGTCTTATTTACTGTGGGTGCCTCCCAATGCCCTGGGCATAGGATGCAAGCCAAGATTACCTCCAGGTGAGGATCAGTAGAGGTGACCAGAAGCCTCGTATAGAGCTCACTATTCACTGGTCCTCCAGAAATAAACAAAGGGTAAACTCTGGTAGACCCTGGAGCTGAATGTACTCTAATACATGGTAACCATCAGAAGTTTCCTGGCCCCTCACACCATTGATAATTAAGGAGGGCAAATAGTTATGGTCAGAAAGGTCTTTTTGACACTGCAATTGGGTGTTCTCCACCCCTGCCCAAGAGCATGAGATTTTTACCTCCCCAATACCAGAGAACATATTGGGCATTCATACCCTCCAAAGTCAATCTGCAAACCTGTATTGCTGAATTCCACCTGTAGTTACAGTAATCAAATAAGTGCTGACAGGAAATGCCAGCTGGGAACTGGTAAGCCTGCCACCCCCATAAGGGGTGGTAACAGTCAAACAATATAAGTTCCCTGGGGGCATAAGGAGATAAGAGAAACTTATCCAGGAACTGCTCAGTGTGGGTATCATACTTCCTGCCCATCATGCTTTCCATAGCCCAGTAAGATCTGTAAGTAAGCTTCATGGCAGATGACAGCGGAATACTGAGCATTGAACAAAATAGTGCCCCCCATCCATGCAGCTGTTCCCAACATCGCCACCATCGTAGATACCTTGGCCAGGGTCCTAGAGTGTATCATGCTATGCTGCACTTAGCAAATGTCTTTTTCAGAAACCCCCTGGCACCTGAGTCACAAGATTAATCTGCCTTCACATGGCAGTGGGGGGGAAGGGTGGGGGTGGCAGGGAACAACAATGGACCTTTCAAGGGCTTCTCCAAGTAGCCCAAGATCTGTCACTATTCTCCTTCCCCTCATCAGTACAATGGTCCCATGACATTGACGATATAATATTAACGTGCAAAGATATGCTTGTTGCAGGACACCTTGCAGGTGATACACTTACAAGGGAGAGAATAGACAGTGAACCTACAGAAAATTCAAGGCCCAGGCACTACCATAAAGTCTTGGGAGTCATTTGGTCAGGTAAGACACGTGTTGTCTCGGAAGCTGTGATCGCTAGGTTGTTAGCCCATCCAATCCCTTTAAGTGTGAAAGAAGTACAAGCCTTTGTAGGGATTTGGTGGTTGTAGAGAACGTTCATTCCCCACTTGACACAGTGCCTCTATTCCTTATCCTGCCTAGAAAAGAAAGGGAATCAAAGCAGCCAGCACCTTTGAGAAGACAAAAGTACTAGTGAAGCAGATGAAAGCTCTGGGCATCTCCAAAGCAGGGCCAGCATTTGAGTTCGATGTGTCTGTGACTCCAGAAGGGCTGGGTCAGGCACTGTGACAGAGACAACAGAAAGACCGAGTGCCCCTGGAATTTTGGTCCTAGCACAAGAAGGGGGTAGAACCCCGATATACCGCCATAGAGCCCTAGCAACTGACCCTTCCGTAGATACAGGAGATTGGGTGCACAGAAAGACTGGCCGCCATTGCACCCAGGCAGGATGACATGTTGCTATGGACTCTGGATTGCCCTTGAAATAAAGTGAGTTGGTTTAATGCAGCAACAGCATGTCCTGTGTGTTCTACACAGTGTACAAGGCAACCGCCAAAGGAGTCTGGGACCAGCTGCCGGAGTTCCTAACCGATGAGAGACTGATTATATTGGCACTTGCTCCTCTGATCATTCATGCCCGCATTATGATCATCCCATGCGAGATAAATATTTTTGGTGCTGGCTGTGCCAGTGGGAGGGGCACTTAAAATTCCTCTACTAAAAATAGTCCCTTCCAGTTTTTAGCCCAAATTCCTCAGCACCATTGCCCTTCTTATACTCTTCTGAGTGGTCCCCCTTTCCACTCTCCTCCACAGTGTTTCCTGTGGTCTTAACTTGTTGATATCAAATGTCATCCAAGCTATACCAATAACTGTTGTTCTAGGGAGTATGGAAGACCTTCAGTCTTTTTTCTAACTAATTTTTAATGAATTTTATAACTAATTCTAACTAATTTTTAATTAACTTTTTCTATCAATAAGGTAGTAGCTACCTGATTGCATAAGTAGCTCATCTTTGTTTGGGATAATTTTGAAATCATAGATAAGGCACAAAGAAAAGAAAGAACACTCATGTTTCCATAGAAGTTTCTTTATATAGGAAAGCCACTCATAATGTTTTATGTATACTTTAATACCTTGTTTCTATGCATATATACCTAATTATTTTACGTAAGTGGATAATATGAATAATACTCTGAATTTATGTTAATATAATTTATCTGGCTCTCACAGATTCAGAGATATTCCACTCTCATAGCCACAGTGCACTATTTATTTATTTATTTATTTAAATGTTTATTTATTTATTTTGAGAGACAGACAAAGAGAGCATGAACTGGGAAGGCACAGAGAGAGAGAGAGAGAGAGAGAGAGAGAGAGAGAATCCCAAGCAGGCTCCACACTGCCAGTGCAGAGCCTGATATGGGGCTCAAACTCACAAACCGACCGTGGGATCGTGACCAGAGCTGAAGTCAAGAGTGGGATGTTAACCAACTGAACCACCCAGGTGCCCCAATAGTGCACTGATTATTTAGCACATGTGCTCTCCCATGGTAATTTCTTTCCCCTGAAGCCTTAGCATGACTTCAGTTCATGGCACTGCCTGAATATGCGCTGTTTGTGCCTATTCCAGAATGCACTCACCACACACTTATCAGCCTAAGACCTGCTTCTGTGTCCAGATCTCATCTTTCAAATAACCAACAGTGAGAATTTGTGAATATATGAAACCAAATAGACTAAGTTTTTGAACAATCAGAACAGGAAATTGAGCTCATGTTGCTCAGACCCTTATGTGAACCAGACAGGTGCCCACTAGCTAACTCCTTTTGTTCTGATTTCAGGATCTCAGGAGACAAGTATTTAGCATGTCTGTATGAAGGAAATGTACCACTCATGACAGGGTGAGTATTTCAGTTCGTGCAAATTTCATATTTCTTATTGTTAGTGAATGCATTGTAGCTTATAAATTTATCTTATGTTTTATTAATTTTTAAATGTTTGTTCTTTTCTTCTTTTGTTTTTTATTTTTTTATTATTTTTAATTTTTAATTTTTTAAAATTTACATCCAAATTAGTTAGCATATAGTGCAACAATGATTTCAGGAGTAGATTCCTTAGTGCCCCTTACCCATTAAGGTGCCCTTTACCCATCCCCCCTCCCACAACCCTTCCAGTAAACCTCTGTTTGTTCCCCATATTTATGAGTCTCTTCTGTTTTGTCCCCCTCCCTGTTTTTATATTATTTTTGTTTCCCTTCCCTTATGTTCACCTCTTTTGTCTCTTAAAGTCCTCATATGAGTGAGTTCATATGATTTTTGCCTTTGATTGACAAATTTCACTTAACATAATACCCTCCAGTTCCATCCACATAGTTGCAAATGGCAAGATTTCATTCTTTTTGATTGCCGAGTAATACTCCATTGTACATATATACCACATCTTCTTTATCCATTCATCCATCAGTGGACATTTGGGCTCTTTCCATACTTTGGCTATTGTTGATAGTGCTGCTATAAACATGGGGGTACATGTGTCCCTTCAAAACAGCACGCCTGTTTCCCGTGGATAAATGCCTAGTAGTGCAATTCCTGGGTTGTGGGGTAGTTCTATTTTTAGTTTTTTGAGGAAACTCCATACTATTTTCCAGAGTGGCTGCACCAGCTTGCATTGCCACCAACAATGCAAAAGAGATCCTCTTTCTCCACATCCTTGCCAACATCTGTTGTTGCCTGAGTTGTTAATGTTACCCATTCTGACAGGGATGAGGTGGTATCTCATTGTGGTTTTGATTTGTATTTTCCTGATGATGAGTGATGTTGAGCATTTTTTCATGTGTTGGTTGGCTATCTGGATGTCTTCCTTGGAGAATTGTCTATTTATGTTTTTGTTCATTTCTTCACTGGATTATTTGTTTTTTGGGTGTTGAGTTTGATAAGTTCTTTATAGATTTTGGAAACTAACCCTTTATCTGATATGTCATTTGAAAATATCTTCTCCCATTCTGTCCCATTAGTTTTGCTGATTGTTTCCTTTGCTGTGCAGAAGCTTTTTATTTTGACGAGGTTCCAGTAGATTTTTGCTTTTGTATCTCTTGCCTCCAGAGACGTGTTGAGTAAGAAGTTGCTGTGGCCAAGGTCAAAGAGGTTTTTGCCTGCTTTCTCCTCGAGGATTTTGATGGCTTCCTGTCTTACATTTAGGTCTTTCATCCATTTTGAGTTTATTTTGTGTATGGTGTAAGAGAGTGGTCCAGGTTCATTCTTCTGTATGTTGCTGTCCAGTTTTCCCAGCACCACTTGCTGAAGAGACTGTCTTTATTCCATGGATATTCTTTCCTGCTTTGTCAAAGATTAGTTGGCCATACGTTTGTGGGTCCATTTCTGGGTTCTCTATTCTGTTCCATTGATCTGAGTGCCTGTTCTTGTGCCAGTACCATACTGTCTTGATGATTACAGCTTTGTAGTATAGCTTGAAGTCTGGGATTGTGATGCCTCCTGCTTTGGTTTTCTTTTTCAAGATTGCTTTGGCTATTCGGGGTCTTTTCTGGTTCCATACAAATCTTAGGATTATTTGTTCTAGCTCTGTGAAGAATTCTGGTGTTATTTTGATAAGGATTACATTGAATATGTAGATTGCTTTGGGTAGTATCGACATTTTAACAATATTTGTTCTTCCTATCCAGGAGCATGGGATCTTTTTCCATTTTTTTTGTGTCTTCTTCAATTTCTTTCATAAGCTTTCTATAGTTTTCAGTGTATAGATTTTTCACCTCTTTGGTTAGTTTTATTCCTAGGTATTTTATGGTTTTTGGTGCAATTGTAAATTGGATCGATTCCTTGATTACTCTTTCTGTCGCTTCATTGTTGGTGTATAGGAATGCAACCAATTTCTGTGTGTTGATTTTATATCCTGCAACTTTGCTGAATTCATGAATCAGTTCTAGCAGTTTTTTGATGGAATCTTTTGGGTTTTCCATATAGAGTATCATGTCTTCTGTGCAGAGTGAAAGTTTGACCTCCTCCTGGCTGATTTGGATGCCTTTTATTTCTTTGTGTTGTCTGATTGCAGAGGTTAAGACTTCCAATACTATGTTGAATAACAGTGATGAGAGTGGACATCCCTATCTTGTTCCTGACCTTAGGGGGAAAGCTCTCAGTTTTTCCCCATTGAGGATGATATTAGCATTGGGTCATTCATATATGGC
Organism: Puma concolor; assembly: GCF_028749965.1. NCBI lineage: Eukaryota > Metazoa > Chordata > Mammalia > Carnivora > Felidae > Puma > Puma concolor. The sequence continues at coordinate 94,907,362 of NC_141673.1, forward strand.
TTTTATGATCTCGAGGTATGATCCTTCTCTCCCTACTTTCTTGAGGGTTTGTATCAAGAAAGGATGCTGTATTTTGTCAAATGTTTTCTCTGCATCTATTGAGAGGATCATGTGGTTCTTGTCCTTTGTTTACTGATGTGATGAATCACATTAATTGTTTTGCAGATATTGAACCAGCCCTGCATCCCAGGTATAAATTCCACTTGGTCATGGTGAATAACTTTTTTAATGTATTGTTGGATCCGGTTGGCTAATATCTTGTTGAGGATTTTTGCATCCATATTCATCAGGGAAATTGGTCTATAGTTCTACTTTTTAGTGGGGTCTCTGTCTGGTTTTAGAATCAAGGTAATGTTGGCTTCATAGAAAGAGTTTGGAAGTTTTCCTTCCATTTCTAATTTTTGAAACACCTTCAAGAGAATAGGTGTTAGTTAACTCTTCCTTAAAGTAGAATTCCTTCGGCAGAATTTCCCTGGAAAGCTATCTGGCCCTGGACTCTGTTTTTTGGGAGATTTTTGATAACTAATTCAATTTCCTTACTAGTTATGGGTCTGTTCAAATTTTCTATTTCTTCCTGTTTCAGTTTTGGTAGTGTATATGTTTCTAGGAATTTGTCCATTTCTTCCAGATTGCCCATTTTATTAGCATATAATCGTTCATAATATTCTCTTATTATTGTTTTTATTTCTGCTGTGTTGGTTGTGATCTCTCCTCTTTCATTCTTGATTTTATTTATTTGGGTCCTTTCCTTTTTCTTTTTGATCAGACTGGCTAGTGCTTTATCAATTTTGTTAATTCTTTCAAAGAACCGGCTTCTGGTTTCATTGATCTGTTCTACTGTTTTTTTGGTTTCAATAGCATTAATTTCTGCTCTAATCTTTATTATTTCCTGTCTTCTGCTGATTTGAGGTTTTATTTGCTGTTCTTTTTCCAGTTCCTTAAGGTGTAAGGTTACGTTGTGTACCTGAAATCTTTCTTCCTTCTTTAGGAAGGCCTGGATTGATATATACTTTCTTCTTATGACCAACTTTGCTGTGTCCCAGAGGTTTTGGGTTGTGGTGTTATCATTTTCATTGACTTCCATATACTTCTTAATTTCCTCTTTAACTTCTTGGTTGGCCCATTCATTCTTTAGTAGGATGTTCTTCAGTCTCCAAGTATTTGTTACCTTTCGAAATTTTTTCTTGCGGTTGATTTCGAGTTTCATAGCGTTGTGATCTGAAAATATGCATGGTATGATCTCGGTGTTTTTGTACTTATTAGGGCTGATTTGTGTCCCGGTATATGGTCTATTCTGGAGAACCTTCCATGTGCACTGGAGAAGAAAGTGTATTCTGCTGCTTTAGGATGAAATGTTCTGAATATATCTGTTAAGTCCATCTGATCCAGTGTGTCATTCAAAGCCATTGTTTCTTTGTTGATTTTTGGATTAGATGATCTGTCCATTGCTGTGAGTGGGGTGTTGAAGTCTCCTACTATTATGATATTACTATTGATGAGTTTCTTTATGTTTGTGATTAATTGATTTATATATTTGGGTGTTTAAATATATATATATTTGGGCACATAAATATTTACAATTGTTAGGTCTTCTTGGTGGATAGACCCCTGGATTATGATATAATGCCCTTCTGCATCTCTTGGTACAGTCTTTATTTTCAAGTCTAGATTGTCTGATATAAGTATGGCTACTCCAGCTTTCTTTTGTTGACCATTAGCATGATAGATGGTTCTCCATCCCCTTATTTTCAATCTGAAGGTGTCTTTAGGACTAAAGTGGGTCTCTTGTAAACAGCATATAGATGGATCTTGTTTCCTTATCCATTCTGTTACCCTATGTCTTTTGATTGGAGCATTGAGTCCATTGACGTTTAGAGTGAGTAGTGAAAGATATGAATTTATTGCCATTATGATGCTTGTAGAGTTGGAGTTTCTGGTGTTCTCTGGTCCTTTCTAATCTGTGTTGCTTTTGGTATTTATTTATTTACTTATTTATTTTCATTTTTTTCTCCCCTCATTGAGTCCCCCTTAAAATTTCTTGCAGGGCTGGTTTAGTGGTCACAAACTCCTTTAATTTTTGTTTGTCGGAGAAACTTTTTATGTCTCCTTCTATTTTGAATGAAAGCCTTGCTGGATAAAGAATTCTTGGCTGCATATTTTTCTGATTCAGCACATTGAATATATCCTGCGACTCCTTTCTGGCCTGCCAAGTTTCTGTGGATAGGTCTGCTGTAGACCTGATCTGTCTTCCCTTGTAGGTTAGGGACTTCTTTTCCCTTGCTGCTTGTGTGAACCAGACAGATGCCCACTAGCTAACTCCTTTTGTTCTGATTTCAGGATCCCAGGAGACAAGTATTTAGCATGTCTGTATGAAGGAAATGTACCACTCATGACAGGGTATTTCAATTCATGCAAATTTCATATTTCTTATTGTTAGTGAATACATTGTAGCTTATAAATTTATCTCTTATTTTTTTATTAATTTTTTTAAAGCTTATTTTTGAGAGACAGAGAGAGACAGCATGAGCAGGGAAGGGGCAGAGAGAGGGAGACACAGAATCTGAAGCAGGCTCCAGGTTCTGAGATGTCAGCACAGAGCCTGACGTGGGGCTTGAACTCATGAACTGAGATCATGACCTGAGCCAAAGTCAGACACTCAAACAACTGAACCACCCAGATGCCCCTATCTCTTATTTTTAAATTGAATTAGGCCTCAAGAGATTGGTCATCTCTTATTAGCTGACAATCAAGTTTCTGCACCATTAAAGCTGAAAACCATGGTGACATCATCTAGGCAATTCCATCAGTGGTAGTAGCATATCTGGACTCCCAGCCATCGGGTTCCTTAAAATATGTTGTGTCACTCTGCCTACAGCAATTCCTGGTATGTTCCACTCCCAAAGCAATAAAGTTTTGACTCATCCTCCTATTATCATGTAATACCTTGTTCTTTACATATCATTCAAATAGGCCAATGAGTTACAAATAACTTTTTAGTAGTAAAATTTTTTAAAATTAAGCAACGCATGAAATTCCAGAGTCTTTGAGTTGAACTGCATAGACAGAGGGACTTTAAAATCTTTTCCCTGCTTTCCTCCTCTCTTTCTTCTGCTCACATCTATCTACTCACTTTAAGAACCAGCTCCAGACTTGATGTACCTCACCCCAGGCTGTACGCTTCCTTCTTTCAACTCCCAAAATAACTTGTGTTGATCAATCACTGCACTTACCACACTATAATTACATGCTTATGCCTTGACTGCCCTGAGAGATCATTGAAAGCAGATTTTGTCTTATTCTTCTTTGTAATCCCTAACACCTAGCAAAGTTTCTGATGCATGTTCCTTTGTGAATAAAGGAATGAATGTCTAAAACACTAGCCCACATGTAGTTCAAAGACAGCTGTGTCACTTGATATTTATTTCTGTATTGAATATGTAGGCTTTCAAATTTGGTTGCACACATCTGCCCATCTGACAACGTAATTACAATTACAAATATAATGATAGGTAAAATTTACTGGGCATGTACCATGGTAAGTAGCTTTATACCCATTAGCTCATTTAATCCCCACAACAATGCTGCAAAGTAAATGTTGTCATTTAAAATGTTCAAGTAAAGAAACTGATTCCAGACCCACACTTATGCCATATTGTTCATATTGCCTAGTTCACCACAGGCAAGCATACCTACGGCTCCTCAGATTAAATCTAGCCACACAGCCCAGGTACCCTGTGGAAGTCTACAGCTATCTCCATGTTTTCTTCAAGCTCTTTCACTTCTCAATAACCGTACCCTTCTGCATCCATGAGGATTGTCTCTATTTACCCTTACAAAATCATCTGACTTAAGAAATTAGGCTGTGAAGAGGAGGAGAGACATATGGCCATTGTTAGAAGGGAAAATAAGATGAAGGATTTTGTTGGCTTTGTTTTTAATGACGGGTTTCAGGAGGTTTGTTTGTTTTGCAAAAGAATCGAGAGGCCACAGACAGGGAAGAGGGAATAAATAGGTGACAGCATGAGGCTGAGTTAGGAGTGAAAGGGAAAGAAGACGGGAGGATCAGACACTGTTGGAGAGATTGATCTTAGCTAAATGGGAGGAAACACTCCTTTACTGTAACAGGCTAGAACAGAGATGGGTGGAAATCCAGATGCTTATGTAAAGTTGTTAGAGGGAAGAGAGTAAAGGGAGTTTGAAGTAATCTTTGTGGAAGGGAGAAAGCAAACTGACCAAAGAAACAATAGCATGGCTAGGCAGAGATGAGGGTTCATTCTGGGTTGAGATTTATGAATGCCTAATGTCACCAAGCTTTTCGCCTGATTGGTTTCCTCCATCAGAGGCTCAGATGGTGGAACGGAAGCACAAACAGACAGACAGACAGCTGGATTCATGCAGGTAGTCAGCTGGGTTAAACTGGTAATTGTGATGCCATTAAGAATGCCTAAGTAGGTCCACTGTGATGCAAGGTTGTCCTCTTAAAGCTTCTGTAAGCCAGTGATGCCAGTTCAGTCCTTTTCAAAGCAAACCATTATAATGCAAAGAGGTTAGTTTAGAAAAGTGTGAAATAAAATAGAACCATAGCAAACCTTCACCAGATTAAACAGCACAGAACTAAAGACTTAGTTATTCTGACATGTATAGTTTAACTCTAATGGAGACCCATGTGCTTTCATTCATCTATTTATGTAAAATCTAAAACTATTTTACTCACCACATCTCCAATGCCTAGCACAGTACCTGACGCTTGTTAAATGTACAGTAAGTGTTTAGTGAATGAGAGTGTCAATACGACTTGCTACTGAGATGGTAAAAAGTATTGGAAACAATGATCTTGGATAAGATGACTCAACATCGTAAGGAAAATTAGTCCTTCCTAAACTAACATAAAATGAACACAACTTCAATAAAATATCAACAAAAGTTTTATGGAGTTAGATAAGTTTTTACTAAAGTTCATATGAAAAAAATAAACATGCAAGAATAGATAGGGAAACACAAAAAGGAACAAAAACGAAGGGGGCTAGCTCAACCAAATATTAAAATACAGTGTAAAGGCTCTATAATTTCAAGTGTGGGGATTGGAACATAAATAGATAGATGGACCAATGGAATAGAATAAACTCAAGTACACATAGAAATTAGTGTATGATAAAGATGGACCATTTATTACCACTGGGTAATAAATGATGCTGGGACAACTGTTTGACCATTTGGGAAAAAAATAAAATTATATCCCTGCCTAATGTGGTACACAAGAATAAGCTTCAAATGTATTAGGAAAATAAAAGTAAAAAAGGAAGCCATACAAGTATTAGAATAAAACACAAATGATTTTTTTAACATTAGTATAAGGGAGGGCTCCACACTGAGCATGGAGCCTGCTTGGGATTTTCTCTCTCCCTCTCCCTCTCCCTCTGCCCCCATCCCCCCACTCATGCATTCCCTTTCTCCCCCTCTCTCTAAGAGAAAAAAGAGCAAAGAAAGAAAATAACATTACTGTAGGGAAAGCTTTGAAATTATAAAAATTATTAAATGATCAAAATCCAGAGGCAATAAATTAAATATTTATAAATGTGACTATGCAAAGATACAAAATTTTGTAGGGCAAAAAAAAAAAATACTATCAGATTGTCACCTATTCTGTTGACAAGACTTTGTGGAAGGAGGCATTCTCTTATTGGGTGGTGGAAATACAAACTGGTACACCCTCTTAGAGGAGGCCCTGGCACACAAGTTAGGACAACAAAACTACATGTGGACTTACTTTTTGACCCAGCAATCCCACCGCTAGGAATTTACACTGAAGATACACCTCCAACAGTCTTCCATTGAAGATACACCTCCAATACATATGCACATTGCAGTGTTGTTTGTAATTGCAAAAACACTGGAAACAACCTAAATGCTCACACGTTGGAAACTGTGGAATAAATTGTGGTCATCCAGAAAATGCTGTAAGAAATGATGGTCTCTATGAACAGTTATGGATGCATTTTTAAGCGAAAATAGCAATGTGTAAAAGAGTATTTAGTATGATAGCTTTCCGTTAAAAAGAAGGAAAAATAAAATATACATATATCAGCTTATTTGTGAAAAAGAAACAGGAAGGATAAACCAAAACCTTAGAAGATTGGTTCTCTATAGGAAGTATATGGGAATGGGCTATAAAAAATGTGGGAATTGGAGCAGGTAGAAGGGAGGGGAGGGGAGATGTGACACTTCTGTGGGTGTAACTTTCTGTTTTCTGAATTTGAGAACCATGTTAGTGTTTCATCTACTCAGAGAATACATGTAATTTAAATCAACCAGGATTGAGGAGGGAGACCATACTAAAACCAGGATAACAACAACAATAAAACTATTTAAATGTATCATGGGTGAATGGCATAACTACACTGAAGGGGTTGGACAAAAAAAAAAATGAACAAATGAGGGAGGGGTAAAGGGTAGGGGGAGGTAGAAGAAGAGGGAGGAAGGAAAAATATTCATCAGTATCTTGCATCGTGTAACAAAAAATAATTCAAAAAGGATTGTAGACCTAAATGTAGAACATTTATAGATGAAAACATTGGACTTCATACAAATTAAGACCTTCTGCTCTTTCAAGACACTGTTAACAAAAATGAAAAGGGAAACCATAGACTGCAAGATAATTTTTGCAAATCAGATATCTAGTAAAAAGTCTTATATCTGTAATATATAAAGAACTCTCAAAACTCAATAAGAAGAATTAATACTGAGTGACATCAGCAGGATGGCAGAAAGCTCTGGACCTTCCTTCCTCCCACAGACCCATCAATTCAACAATAATACACAGACCAATTCCCTTTGTGAGAAATCCAGGAACCAGATGAGAGGCTCCTGCACCATGAGCGAGTGCAAAACCATCCACATCAAAGCCAGTGGGAAACTCAAGGCACCATGATCCTTCCTCTCTGGCACAGCACTGCCCAGCTGGGAGGAAACCCTCATCCCAACTTGTTCCTGGGGAGGGAAGAAAAGGACTGGATGATACATCCAACATTCTCACTCTTCTGAAGACTGCCCAAGAGACTGGTTTCTGTCTTACTTGAACTTGAGCACTAACAGGTGAGGGCCCCAGACTGGGAGCCACTGAGAAAAGAGGCAGCCCCTTATTGGGACTGGCATGCAGGCAGCAGTTTGGACTAGCATGTACACATTTCCCATAGACCCTCCTCCTGGCTCAGTGTACTGTGAGCGAGTAGAAATCCTCATATCCTAGCTTTGCTCTCTAAGGAGGGAGAGGTGGACCTTGCACCCAACATTCTAACTTTTGCAGGAGTGTCCAAGGGACTGGTTTCTGTCTTACCTGATTGCTTCTGAGAATGTTGATGAGGGGCACCTGGTTTGCTCAGTTAAGTGCCAGACTGTTGATTTCGGCTCAGGTCATGATCTCACGATTCGTGAGATTGAGCCCCGGGTCAGGTTCTACACTGACAGCATGGAGCCTGCTTTGGATTCTCTCTCTTCCCCTCTCTGCCCCTCCCTTGTTCACGCACACATGCGGGTGCGGACTCTCTCTCGAAATAAATAAATAAATAAATAAACATTAAAAAAAAAAAAGAATGTTGATGAGACCAAGCACACTCTAGATGACTGGTGGCTGCTGAGGATAAAGGCAAAGGTTTGGAATGGCATTTACTTACTCACGAGAGCTCCTACCCATGATTCAGCACAGCCCAATCAGGAAGATCCCCAGCTCCAAGATTATCCCTGATGAGGAAAAGAGAAGACAGAAATATATATACAACTTTCAGACTTTTTAGGTGACTGCCTGAGAGCTGGTTCCAGTCTTACCTATCTCTGAGCACGGATGGGACCTGGCATACTCTAGACATCTGGGGATCACTGAGGACAAGGTCATGGGTGTGCTGCTGCTCCAGAAGATCTATGGTATAGCAGACAGATATCAGCGGGAGGAAGGGATTATAAAATCCTGCAATAAGAAACCAGCAAGTCCCTCCGGGAATTTTTTTTTTTTTTTTTTTTATTTTTTTTTCAACGTTTATTTATTTTTGGGACAGAGAGAGACAGAGCATGAACGGGGGGGGGGGGGCAGAGAGAGAGGGAGACACAGAATCGGAAACAGGCTCCAGGCTCTGAGCCATCAGCCCAGAGCCCGACGCGGGGCTCGAACTCACGGACCGCGAGATCGTGACCTGGCTGAAGTCGGACGCTTAACCGACTGTGCCACCCAGGCGCCCCATCTGGGAATTTAAACATACAAGGGAAGGGAAGGCATATAAACAAAGATTTGAGAGCGCCACCCCCCATATTTCTCTGGCAGGGCTGACAGTGACAGTCTCCTCCTGTATGAAGCCAGTCCAGGAAGATCGGGAGAGGTGGATGATACCAAAACAGAGTCAAGGAAAACAAAGAAAAACAGGGAAATGTGCCCCCCGCCAAAAGGAACAAGCTAAATCTCCAGAAACTGACCGTGATAAAATGGAGATATATGAATTATGTCACAAAGAATTCAAAATAACTATCATAAAAATGCTCAGTGAGTTCAGGCTAACAATGCATGGAAAAAATGAAAATTTCAACAAAGAGACAGAAAATATCGAAAAGAACAAAACAGAAAACTTGAAGCCAAAGAATACAACAGTTGATCTGAAAAATTGACTGGAGGGGTTCAACAGCAGATGAGCAAGCAGAAGAAAGAAGGGGTGAATTCAGAAAGGTCATTTGAAATTATCCAGGCAGAGGAAAAAGAAGAATGAAAAGTTCATGGGGCTTATGGTAGACCATCAAATGGACCAGTACTATGGGAATCCCAGAAAAAAAGAAAGAGAATTGGCCAGAAAGCTATGTTAAAAAAGAATGCTCAAAAACTTTCAAATTTAGGAAGGATATGGACCTCTGCTCCAAGAAGCTCAACAGTCTCCAAAAAAACCAAAAACAAAAAAAAAGATGAATCTGAAGAAGTCCATACTGACACACATTATAATCAAACTGTCAAAAGCTAAAGACAAAGAGAAAATTTCTAAAGCAGACTTACGAGATATGCTGAAGGAAGTTCTTCAACTTGAAACAAAAGGATTCTTTTTTTTTTATTTTTTTTTTCAACGTTTATTTATTTTTGGGACAGAGAGAGACAGAGCATGAACGGGGGAAGGGCAGAGAGAGAGGGAGACACAGAATCGGAAACAGGCTCCAGGCTCTGAGCCATCAGCCCAGAGCCTGACGCGGGGCTCGAACTCCCGGACCACGAGATCATGACCTGGCTGAAGTCGGACGCTCAACCGACTGCGCCACCCAGGCGCCCAGAAACAAAAGGATTCTAAACAGTAACACAAAAGCATATGAGGGAGGGGTATGAACCATAAAACTTGCTGGTAAATGTAAACATGGATAGCAATGCAGAACCTGTAATACTGTAATGGTGGTGTATACATCACTTTTAGTTCAAGTGTACAAGTTAAAATACAAAAGTACAAAAAAAACTATGACTATAAAAATACATGAAGTAGATACACAGTAAAAAAAAAGGTTGTAATATTTGACGTCAATAACATAAAGTGTTTTAGGGGGAGACATAAAGGTATAGTTTTGTGATTGAAGTTTTTGTCAACTTAAAGCAGAATGTTAAAAGTTTAAGAAGTTTTATGTAAGCTCCATGGTAATTACAAAGAAAATACCTATAGAAAATACAGCAAAGAAAGTGAGGAAATGAGAAAGCAATCAAAGCATGTTATTAAAAGAATAATAATAATAAATTTAAAAATTAATGAACCACAAGGGAAGACAGCAAAAGAGAGAAGAAGGGACAAAAGACTTACAAGATAATATCACACAATTCATAAAATGGCAATAAGAAGTCCTTCTCTATCAATAATTACTTAAATGTAAATACATTAAACTCCCCAGTCAAAATACATAGAGTTGTTTAAAGGGAAACAAACAAAAAGATACAACTATATGCTGTCTCCAAGAAACTCACTTTAAGGACATACAGAGGCTGAAAGGAAAAGATGGAAAAGATACTCAACAAAATAAAAGCAAACTAAATTTGACAATATATTAAAAGGATCACATACATAACCAAATGGGAATTTTCCCTAGGATGCAAGTTCAGTTGAACATAACCAAATCAATGTGATATACCACATTAACAGGGTAAAGGGAAAAAATAGCTGATCATCTCAATAGATGCAGAAAAGACACTTGACAAAATTCAACATACTTGCATGATTAATAACTCTCAACAAAGTAGAAGTAGAAGGAAATTGCATCAACATAACAGAGGCTATATATGAAAAGCTCACAGCTAACATCATACTCAACAATGAACAACTGAAACTCTTCCTCTAAGATCAGGAATACGACAAGGATGGCCGCTCTTGCCACTTTCATTCAACATAGTACTGGAAGTCCTAGGCAGAGCAGTTAGGCAAGAAGAAATAAAAGGCAAAAAGAAATAAATGGAAAAGAAGAAGTAAACTTATCTGTTTGCGGATGGTATTATCTTATAGGTAGGAAATCCTAAAGACCACTGAAAAACCGTTGGTACTAAAAAATTCAATAAAGTTGCAGGATACAAAATTAACATACAAAAATCAGTTGCATTTCTATACAATGAAATATGAACAGGATATTTAAAAAACAATCCCCTGGGGTGACTGGGTGGCTCAGTCAGTTAAACTTCAGACTCTTGATATCAGCTCAGATCACGATCTCTCAGTCTGTGAGTTTGAGCCCTGTTTTGGGCTCTGTGCCAACAGCTCAAAGCCCGGAGCCTGATTCAGATTCTGTGTCTCCCTCTCTCTCTGCCCCTCCTCCACTCACATTCAGTTTCTTTCTCAAAAATAAAAAAAATTAGAAGAATTTTTTAAATAAAAAATATTTTTTAAATCCCATTTACAATAGCATCAATAACAATAAAATACTTAGAAATAAACTTAACCAGAAGGTGAAAGACTTATACATCGAAAACTATAAAACATTAATGAAAGAAATTAAGGAAGGCATAAATAAATAGAAAGAAATCCCATGTCACTGGCACTTTTTGCAAAAATAGTAAAAACAATACTGAAATTCATATGGATCCAAAAGGATCCTGAATAGCCAAAACAATGTTGAAAGAGAAACACAAAGTTAGAGGCATCATGCTTTCTGATTTCAAAATATGTCACATAGTTACAGTAATTAAAACTGTATGGTACTGGCATAAAGGCAGACATATAGACTAATGGAAGATTATAGAGAGCCCAGAAATAAACCTATGCATACACAGTCAATTGATTTTTGATAAGGATACCAAGAATACACATTGGGAAAATGTATTCAAGAATATATCTGGAAATATCATACACAAAAATCAATGTAAAATGAATTAAAGACTTAAACACAACATCTAAAACCAAAAACTCCCAGGAGAAAACATAAGGGGAAAGTTTCATGAAATTGGTATTAGCAACAATTTCTTCACTATGACACCAAAAGCACAAGCAACAAATATACCTGTGGAACTACATCAAACTAAAAGCTGCATAGCAAAGGAAACAAATCAATAGCGAGAAGGCATCCTATGGAATAGAGGAAAATACTTATAAACCACATATCTGATAAGGGGTTAATATCCAAAATATATAAGAACTCCTGAAACTCAATAGCAAAACAACAACAACAAACCTCATAACTCTATTTAAAAATGGGCAAAAAACTTGAATAGGCATACCTCCAAGGAAGACCTACAAATAGCCAAGAGCTATATGAAAAGATGTTCAGATCATCAAAGAAATGAAAACCAAAACTACAATATCAGCTCACACCTCTTGGGATGGATATTATTAAAAATAGCAAGTGTTGGTGAGATTTCAGGGAAATTGAAACCCTCTGCACTGGTGTTAGGAATGTAAAATGGTGCAGCAGTTATGGAAAACAGCATGGATGTTCCTCAAAAAAAATTAAAAATCAAACTACCAAATGATCCAGCAATCCTACTTCTGGGTATTTATCCAAAAGAATTGAAATCAGAATCTTAAAGAAATATTCACACTCCCATGTTCACTGCAGCATTATTCATAATAGCCAAGAGGTGGAAACAATCTAAATGTATCTGTAGTTGAATGGATTCAAAATGTGTGAATGTACATACAGTGGAATATTATTCGGCCTTTGAAAAGGAAGAAATCCTGCCATATGCAACAACTTGGATGAACATTGAGAACATTATGTTAAATGAAATAAGCCAGTCACAGAAAAACAAATACTGCCTAATTCCTCTCATGTGAGGTGTGTAAAACAGGCTCGTAGAAACAGAGAGTAGAATCATGGTTGTCAGGAGCTGGGAAGAGGGGGAAATGGAGAGGTGCTGTTAAATGGGTATCAAGTTTCAATTAAGCAGGATGAAAAAGTTGTAGAGATCCACTGTACCACGTTGTGCTCAAAGTTAATACCATACCACATACTTAAAAATTTGTTGAGAGGATGATCTTATGTTATGCGATCTTATCACAATTAAAAAACAACTTAGTAACAAGGAAACAAAAATAATTTAAAAATGAACAAAAGATTTGATATTTCACCGAAGATTAAAAAATGCTCAACATCGGGGCGCCTGGGTGACTCAGTAGGTTAAGTGTCCGACTCTTGATTTCAGTTCAGGTCATGATCTCACAGTTTGTGGGTTCAAGTTCCACATCCAGCTCCATGCTGACAATGTAGAGCCTGCTTGGGATTATCTCCCCCACTCTCTCTTTCCCTCCCCTGCTCGTGCTCTCTTAAAATAAATAAATAAATTGAATAAATAGAAATAAACTTATTTCTATAAATAAATAGAAATAAATAAATAGAATAATAAATAGAAAATAATATAGAAAATATTAGAAATAGTATTTATATTATTATATTATATTATTTATTATTATATAATATATATTATATTATTATATTATATTATTTATTATATTATTATATTATATTATATATATTATTATAAAATATTAGAAAATCAAAATAAATAGAAAAAAAAGATGCTCAATATCTTTCTTCATTAGGAAAATGTAAATTGAAACCACAGTGAGATACTACTACGCATCTATTAGAAAGGCTAAAATTAAAGACTGACCATACAAGTGTTGACTAGTATATGAAGGAACTAGAATACTCATATCCTGCTGGTGGAAATGTAAAATGGTACAACCACTTTGAAAATCAGTTTGCAAATTCCTAAAAAGTTAAACGTATACCTATCACATAACTTGTCTATTCTACCCGTAATTATTTTCCCAAGATAAATGGAAGCCGATGTCTACACAAAGACTTGTATGCATATGTTCACAGAATTTTTATTTAGAATAGCCCCAAACTGGAAATAACACAAGTGTCCATAAATAGTAAATGAGTGAGCAAATCATGGTCTATCCATACATTGGAATATTACATGGCAATATAAAAAAGAACATGGGATAGATCTCAAAGAACGTTAAGTGATAGTAGTCATATAAAAAGAATACATCCTGCATGATTCCATTTACGTAGAATTCTAGAAAATGAACATCACAGTGGCATAAAACTGATTAGTTGTTCCAGATGGGACAGTTGGAAGGGGTGGGAGGGAGGGATTACTAAGGAAAGGTGGGAAATTTCTACGTGATAGATTCTTTATCTTTAGAGTGATGATGGTTTCATATATGTATACTATGTGAAAATGTATGTACACTTTAAACTGTATGCTCTAAATATGTGTGGTTATTTTATGTCAATGAGACCTCAACAATGCTTTTTTTTTTTTAACTGATACAACATAGATCCATTCAGCAAAAGTGAGAATATGGAAACTCTACAGGACAGCAGCCTGGTATCTCTAACAAATAAATTGTAAGGAAAAAAATATGAAAGGGAAGTGATACATTAAAAGTGACTTAAGACACATATTAATGAAATGTAGTCTATGCCGAGTAGACTCTGTCCGGATCCCAATCCAAAGAACAAGAAAGAAAGAAAAGAAAGGAAGGAAGGAAGGAAGGAAGGAAGGAAGGAAGGAAGGAAGGAAGGAAGGAAGGAAGAAAGAAAGAAAGAAAGAAAGAAAGAAAGAAAGAAAGAAAGAAAGAAAGAAGGAAATCTAGGAGGTAATTGGGGAAATCCGGAAACTGAGTAGTTGATGATATTAAGGAATTGCTGTTAATTTTTTTATATATTATAATGGCATTATCATGTTTTTAGAAAATGGTCTGTAGCTTAAGTGGGATGAGGATATGAGGTCTGGATGAATATTGGCCAAATTATTGAAGTTGGTGACGGTACCTGTGTTTTTTATTCCAATTTTGTTTAAGTGTAAAATTTTCCATAATACTTTTTAAAATTATATCTAAGCTGCATTTTGGATGCATACATTGTATTTTCCATGGTGATATTATAGAGGAAGAAAAACTTCTTCTTGACTTTCTCAAGGTCCCTGGCTGGGACTGGAAATTAAACTGACTAAGACAGATTAACAGGAGAAAAGCACACAAATTTTGTTGAATTTCTCCACGTACATGGAAGCCTTCACAAGAGAATAAAACCTGGAGAAGTGACCAGAGTAGGAAGCTTTCACATCTTTAGGACAAAGAAACAATAAATGGGTGAAAAGTTGATAAGACAAAGGGGTTTGGGCTGGGGACAGTCCAACGAGAACTAGGTGGTCCCTGTCCTCCTTAAATAAGGATTCTTTTAACAAGTTTTGTTTGCAAATTCTTCCGGTGCCCTCTCTGTCACCTCTTCTGGTGCCAATAAAGTCTATTTCCAGTAAAAGGAGAATTTATTTCCTGCCTTCGTGCAGAAAAGGAGGCCCTTTTTATGCATTTACTGCTTCTTAATTGCCTTCAGATCAAAATAATTTTTACTTCAAAGAGGCCTATTTTGGGGTGATATTCTGGTCTCCATCAGTATATTTCAGTTTACATATTGGAATACAATAAAGTCAAAACTAAATTAAAGCAAAAAGGTACTTTTCTACCGAGATTAGCTCCAATCTAAAGGTTCAATAGTTTGAATTCTTAAAAGGAATTGTCTTGCATCATTTGTGTACACAGAATCTCCAGAAATTGGGAATATAGAAAGCCCTTTTTTTGTAAAAAAAAAAAAAAAAAAAAAAAAAGTAACATTTATTGAGTGCTTTACATGTATCCATTTATTTCATAATTATATGATATCAGGTATGATTATAGGTTCTTTGGATGGCCAGACTTAGCACAGTGACCCTCGGACAAAAGGCAGAACTCTGTCACAGCTTCAAACTAGAGAAGGCTGCCATGCAAGTCACACAGCAGTTTGTACCTGGGACTGAGCCAGCCAGCAGAGCCGAAAGGACAGTTTTTATGGCCAACAGAGTGATGTCAGCTAGGTTTTGTGTCTTTCTAGGGATTGGGTATTTTGAATAACTCCATGGGCCCAAAGAGCAGGCCATCCCTGGGTGTTAGTATCCGGGAGTCTCTGGCAGTTGGATACTGGATACTGTAACCCAGGGGTGTTAGAGCCTAACAAGGGAAGTAACTGGGGTAGGGGCTTAGCAAACTACCTGGAAGAGGAATGGAGAATTTCTAGCTCTGACTCCAAAACTGGATCAAGAGAGCACTTGTGAAATGTTATGTTACGTGGATATTGTCAAATCACTTTAGTTCTCTGAACTCACAAAATGCCTATGAGGTAGGTACTAACATTATAATTCCCATTATATAGAGGAGAAAACAAAGGCAAAGAGATAAATATACCTGCAAACTGAAGTTAGTGGCAAAGTTAAGATTTGAAATCATATGATTTGGTTCTTGAAGCCACACTGACCAAAATAAGGGAGACAAGGAGGGATGAAAAAATAAGTGAGGTCCTAAACCATCAAATCCTGTGTCAAAAGGCAGTGTTGCATGGAAAGCAATAACAAATAGAAAGGCAAACTCATTCTCTTAAGAGCATCAGAATTTCTCCATCTGAAGCTAGTGAAGCAATTTGGATGAAAGGAAGACCGGGAGACCAGTCTTGGAGATTACAGAGCAATCTTTCTGCTTTTACTTAGTTTACTGTTTATTTGGAAAGGCTTAGTGGAGTCCCTTTTTTATTTTTTTATTTTTTTTTTAGTTTTATTATATTTTTCAAGAGGGAGTAGGGGCAGAGAGAACGGCAGTGAGAGAGTCTTAAGCAGACTCCATATTCAGCACAGAGCCCGACACAGAGCTTCATCTCATGACCCTAAGATCATGACCTGAGCTGAAATCAAGAGTGGGACGGTTAACTGACTGAGCCACTCAGGCGCCCCAAGTCTCTTTTTTAGAGTGTGGGGCACTTCAAGTTCATTCCCCTGGTGGAGCCATTGCATTCCCATCATCCATGCTGTTGGATAATCCACCTACGTTGGGATTCAATTCCATGCAACCCAGGTATCCCACTATTTTTGGGCTACCCTGGGGGAAAACAAAATTCATTTAAGAGTTGCCTTTGATTTTGAGTTATTTAAGGAGAGTACACCCACATAAAACACACATAAAAAAGAAAATAAGGGCCAAAATTAGTGCTATAAATAAGTACAACAATAATTTAAGGCAGGAAAAAGTGAACACAGATGAAAGCAACTTCGGGATAAAGCTCATTCTACCCTCTTTGCACCTCATACAACTCGTACCTGTGTGGTACTTAGTATTATTCTGTCTGGCATTGTAGTAATCTGTGTACTTACCCAAATCCCACTGCCAGGTAGTAAGTTCTTCTTCCGGGGCAGTAGCTACAAACCTTCTCATTGAGCAGTATCTAGCACAGTGACTCTTTTTTTTTTTTTTTTAATTTTTTTTTTCAACGTTTATTTATTTTTGGGACAGAGAGAGACAGAGCATGAACGGGGGAGGGGCAGAGAGAGAGGGAGACACAGAATGGGAAACAGGCTCCAGGCTCTGAGCCATCAGCCCAGAGCCCGACGCGGGGCTCGAACTCACGGACCGCGAGATCGTGACCTGGCTGAAGTCGGACGCTTAACCGACTGCGCCACCCAGGCGCCCCCAGTAACTCATTTTTTACTAAGCCCTCCAAAGTGCTTGTTGAACAGAGCCAATTTGGGCCTAGAGCTGAGCCTTAAATGACAGCTTGGTTTGGAAAGGAAGGGTAGAAAGGAATAAACTAGGAGAACAAGCTCATCAAAAATGGAAAGAAAGGGCAAGATGTTTCAGACCTGTTGTAGACCAGAAGAGGGTTCACCCAGGAAAAACGAAATGAGATAGAAAGGCATAGATAGAGTCATGTCGTGATTTGAACTTTCTTATATAGGCTGTTGGCTTTCAACAGCACAGGCTAGGGGGAATTTGAATCTTTTGGGAAGTTTTAAAAATCCCAGCCCAGAGAAGATCAGACTGATAAGGGGCATTAAGAGACCATGAGCATTTTGAAAATGCTTCCTAGATGATTTATACCTTCAACTGTTGCTTTTGGCGTTGAAGAGGCTTTGAAAAAAAGTGTAACAACAACTACAAAAATAACATGACTTAAACTGTTAATATGTTCATTCAAAGTGAAAAAGCTTGATCGAATATATACTTTAGGGCAGGTGCTTGGCTGGCTCAGTTGGTAGAGCGTGCATTTCTTAACCTCAGGGTTGTGAGTTCAAGTCCCACGTTGGGTGTGGGCTTGAAAACAACAACAACAAAGCCAGCAAACATGCCCATGTTTCAAAGTATACAATAGCCAATTTAAAACTCCTGATTCTACTTACAGTCTATTTAGAAGATTTGTTCAGTCGGGACACCGTCAAATATCTTCACTTTTTTATATAAAATGAAATTTCCTGTGGATATTTTAAAACAAAAATAAAATTTTTAGATGACAAAACTACTATGTTCTTGTCATAAAAAATTTTGGGAAATACGGACATGGGGAAAAATCACCTCAAATCCTGCAACACAGAAGCATGCATTACAACACACTCTTGTAATTCTTTCCTTTGCTTAGCCGGCTTCCCCTTCTCCACCCCATTTAAAATTTGTATCCATTTGAATATGTAACAACTTATGCATGCAGTGAGACAAATTCAGGTTTGGTACAATTGTCAATTAAGTCCCATCCTTCTTCCAGCCACATTCCCATTTCATTAACCTTGCAGAAGCATGTCCCTTATATTAAACTATTTAGTTTTGGGGCTCTGCTCATGGTATCATGGTGAGGCTTGACCATAGGATGCATTTTATCTCAGCAAGGTCAATGCAATTTGGTCCTCCCTGCAGTTTATACTTAGTGGAAGCCATGCAAACAAGGAAAGTATTCTCTTCCCCACTGCACAGCCCCTGCTGTCATCTGGCACAATGATCTAATGGCCCCAAGTCTCACAAACTCCTTGACATTTGTCTTTTCTGCCTCTGCCTAAAGCCCCTTTCTCTTGAGAGCTCAAATCAAGTTAACAAGGCAGGCAAGTTATGGCGAGACATCATGCTTTTCTCTCCCTCCCTTCTTCCTTTTCCCCACCCGTTCTGCTTTTCCCCAAGAGCCCACACACAAACCTAGTTGTCCAGTATCCTTCTTCAGTACAAACCACCTCAGGTAGGTGACTACATATGGGCTCATGCATGTATCAGACACATTCAAACATGAATTCTAGTTTAGCTCAGCCAAAGATGCCACACTACCAAAGCCTAGTTAATAACATCATTCCCTAGAAGATAAACAGTAAGAGGATGGGCTCTGGGACTGTTAATAGATTGCCCCTGAGTCATTTGCTCTTCAGAGCCAATTTTTAAAAGCATGACTCGTTATTCAAGAGGAGTTATAAGGATGTAGAAAATCATTGCTCAATTTATTTGGCAATGAAAATGGCCATTATGGTTTTTATGCAACGTTGCTTCTGTTAGGTAATTCTTGTTGACCTAGCGTTCCAACCAAGTTGCTTGGTAGCAAGTGCTGACCAGAAAAGCATCGACTTGTGCTTTAAATGGTTATCAACCACAGCAAGGAAGTAATCTGCCCTGTGCTATGAAGTATGCAGCTTGAGAAATGCACCTTGTGTCACAGGACAAGAAGAGGAAGCAGAAAGAAAACACAGTCTTGGCAAAGGAAGCGCTGAGGCCACCCTGCCCCTAGCTTGTGGAGCCCAGCTGAGAACACCGCGAACCTGATCCCTGAATTTGGGGTCTTGAATTACCAAACTGAGTGAAAGATCCCCCTCTCAATTTTTACATTATGTCTTCCCCATTCTTCTGGCCTGAATTTTGACGTGTCAGTCAGTCGAAGACTATCAAAGTAATTTTTTCAAAAATGATTCAGAGAAGTTTTATTTTCTGAGTCGAAAATAGTCAACTCTATCAGTCGAAGACTATCAAAGTAATTTTTTCAAAAATGATTCAGAGAAGTTCTATTTTCTGAGTCCTTTAATATCTGTTACCTTAATACATGAACTAAAATTAACCCAGTATAAAATTTCATGACCACAACCTTTCCTCTCAAAAAGTATGTATGTAGAATGATTCTCCCATGGCAAAGTTAATCTGATGTTTCATGTTTTGTAGGTAACATTTCCCACACACAACCCCCCACTGGCAAGTTCACAGTTTTGTTTGGTTTTGTTTTTGCTTTGGGACCAATTCAGAACTCTTTTCTTAGAAGTGGTATGCAATTACCCGTAAGGGGAGAACCACCTTTGTTGAGAGAAAGCTTTGATGAGCCTGAAATGTGTTCTAGCCTCCAGGGCAGTAAGACTGATGGATTGAGGCTTGAGAGAATCAGTTTTAAGGGAAGGATCTGCTGGCTGCCGAGAGAGGGCAGGGCAGGGGTGCCCAGAGTTTAGGTATTGGTGGTAGCGTGGAAAAGGGGATTCTGAAGATGTAAACCAATTACGAAGTGTTTGAGAGAGAGAGAGAGAGAGAGAGAGAGAGAGAACAGCCCCAAATTAGAGTCACTTGTGCTAAGCCCCACATGGGTAAACCATGACTTAATGTCTAACATAACAGCACTTTCTACCTCTCCAGAGATGGTGATTTTTAACCAGTCAACCTGGAATTACCTGATCAATACCAGTGAGGTAGTCTCCACTTCTGCTCCCCTTAGGAGGGGGACCTTTCCTGAAACTGTACTCTATGCAGGAAGGATTTCCTTTTTCCACCCCCTTTCTGCCTTTAAAAACCTTTCCTTTTCCACAGCTCAGTGGAGGTCTTTTCTATTTGCTAGATGGGGTGTTGCTCGATTCATGAATTGTTGAATAAAGCCAATTTGATCTTCAAATGTACTCAGTTGAATTTTTATGATTTAACACAAGCCAATGAACAGCAGACAGTTTCTCAACAGAGAGAGTATTCAAATTTCCTTTGACACCACTCCCTCAGGACTCCCTTCTCAGCCTACAGTTGTCTGGAAAATTAATATGCACAATGTATACTCCATTTCCTGTGTCCAGGAGAGGCAAATCTAGTTTATGCAACTAGGCTAAAATAGGATCTTTTCCTAGTAACATTTTCTGGAGTTTTGACCCGGGTTAACAGTGTTGACTTCTAGACAGTTTGCAAGAATTAACTGCCTAAAAGTTTCTTCTCACTGTCTTTGTTTTAAAACATCAGGAGCAGCCATCCTTATCAAATATTTATCAAGTATTTTTCATTTATTCATTGTTATGTACCATTCAGGTTTAAGTCCTTTCTTATAACCTGAAAGAAAAGCAGGGACATTCATCACCGAAATGTTTCACATCTATAGTCAAGGTTAAGCCCCACTAAGGAAAGGTTTAATTTGCAGTTGTTTTTATTTGGCATTTGTACTTCTGTCCATAGAATGAAGAGGTGATGCTAAATTATTAACAGTAGAGAAAAAAATAGAGGAAGCCAGTGGTAGGTACTCCAGGATGTAGCCACTTAATTTCGGCAAGAGCTAGAAAAAGAGATTTAGAACATTTTGAAAAAAAAAGGGCGGTCTGGCACCAGATTACATCCTTAAACAATGCAGAAAATCCTCTGTACCCTAAAAGTATTTGGGAGTGACTTTTTCAGCCTCTTTGGAGGGACAGATGGGGATAAAGATGCCTATCGGTAGGGTAAAAAGTTCGTGTGTGTCAGCTGTAGGAAAAAGAGTAATCACAGACTACTGTGTCAGTATTCAACTTGTACAGAAACTTCTTTCTTTTTTTTTTTTTTTCCAACGTTTATTTATTTTGGGGACAGAGAGAGACAGAGCATGAACGGGGGAGGGGCAGAGAGAGAGGGAGACACAGAATCGGAAACAGGCTCCAGGCTCCGAGCCATCAGCCCAGAGCCCGACGCGGGGCTCGAACTCACGGACCGCGAGATCGTGACCTGGCTGAAGTCGGACGCTTAACCGACTGCGCCACCCAGGCGCCCCCAGAAACTTCTTTCTTAAGTGCTACATCTCTGGCTGCAGTAAACCATTGCTGATACACCTCTCACCTGTATGCCATGACCCTAAAGCCAAGACATGCTGATTACCCTACAATCACTGACCAAGGGCAGCCCCTCTTTTGTGTGTGCAACTTGCAAGACACGTGCAGCCTGGAAAGTATAATGGGTGGCAGCTTATAGAAAGGGCAGGTCAGTGAGTAGCAGAAAGGACAGGCACACATCACAGTACTGGGTGGGAAGTAGTCAAAACTAGCTCCACAAGCATCAAACCCAAGTCCAAGATTTCTGAGGCATGTCCATCCTTTCTTCGGTTCTGTAGCAATCTCAGCTCTATCTTCTGACACCTGTAGGCCAAATGATAAGTTTAACTACCAAAACGGCCTACACACAATAATGGAGGGAAAGAATAGAAAAGACGAGAAGAATTAGTTACAGAAGTAAACACACAGAATAGTTGGATAGCAGTCTAAGACATTACCCTACACATTTGTCTTCTGAGAAACTGTTTAATCTTGTAAAGCTTCCTTCACTCTATTTATTCCAAGAGTCCAAGGCTCATTGCTCAAGGGAGGAAAAATGAAAATACTGAAAGATCAAAGCGTGAAATTTGTGTCTTTTTGAGGTTTTGAGTAGACAAAGACCGTAGTCTTCAAAGCTGTAACCTTTCTTCTGGGAGAGGAAAATATTTTAAAATATTCAAAACCTTGGTTTGGAACCTTGAAAGACAGATTCAAATAAAAGGGCATAAAGCATATTCAAGAACAATAAATTGGGGGGCACCTGGGTGGCTAAGTTGGTTAAGCGTCCGACTTCGGCTCAGGTCATGATCTTGCGGTTTATCAGTTTGAGCCCCAGGTCAGGCTCTGTGCTGACAGCTCGGAGCCTGAAGTCTGCTTCGGATTCTGTGTCTCCCTCTCTCTCTCTGTCCCTCCCCCACTCATGCTCTGTCTCTCTCTCTCTGTCTCAAAAATAAAATAAAATTTAAAAAATACATTAAAAAGATAAATTGGAATAAGAATTATAATAATGTTGAATTAGTTTTATCCAGAGAAGTAAAAAGCTTGAAGAGTTGATAAGAGAAATGTGTAGTGGGTTGATGCAAAGGCCAGTACCACCCTTCCTTTGGGGGGGTGAGTCACCTACTTGCTGGGTGGGGCTGCGTGTGGAAATATTTGGTAACAGAAACCCAAGATAGGTCTCGAATTACCAGAGGAAAGTATGTTTAAAATTTCCAGAGCATAGTTCACGAACTTGCAAAACTTAGGATGAAGTTGTGTGCCCCTCACGGCACCTGAGTTATAGAGTAGCAACAACTGGGGGAAGTGTCTGGGGAGATGTACCCCCAGATAGGCTCACTAATCGGCACACACTAGAGTATCTTTGAGTCCCTACTGCCACACCCCAGAGATCAGACACACTTGAGAATGAGCCAAAGGACCCAGTAGAATCCAAATCTGGATGGAGAGGTTGCCAAATAGTATCAGAAACAGCTAGCTGCCCACAAAAAATCATGTTTCCCTACTGGGGGGTGATGTTCCAGCTACAAACTGCTGCATTTCCCAGCCTCTCTGGCATAGAGGTATGGCGATACGTCTAGAGACTGTCAGTGGAGTACGAGCAAAAGTGATTAAAAAGCAGGGCTACACTATACTCTTTCCCCTTCTTCTGGTTGGAAGAAAAGACTCCAAGGTCCTAGGGTGATTATCTCTGCCTCTAGTTTGACAACCATAATGAGTTCACAAGACGTGCCTAGAATATATTAAATTTTCACAGGAAATAGTAGTATCAGTAGATCACACCATAATGAACTGAAGAGTGTATTTGGGATATTATTGATTTTTGAAGAAAGCATACCACTGTCCCAGGACACTGAGAAAACTACTATTATTAAGTTGTTTAGCACTAACCACTAAATAAAAGGAACTACTAGATATTTCTTTTGGT
Organism: Puma concolor; assembly: GCF_028749965.1. NCBI lineage: Eukaryota > Metazoa > Chordata > Mammalia > Carnivora > Felidae > Puma > Puma concolor. The sequence goes on from NC_141673.1 coordinate 94,930,626, forward strand.
CTGCAGCCCCAAGAATATATTGCTGAGACCTGAAGGACACTATGAACCAACAAAGTTTGGGAGCCTCTGCCTCAGGGAATGTGGAACCACAAGATGAAAGGAAGCTGGGTTTCTAAATTTCTTTTTCCTTTTTCTTTTTTTTTGAGAGAGAGAGTGATAGTGAGCCCAGGGGGAGAGACAGAGGGAGAGAGAGAATCTTAGGCAGACTCCGCACTCAGCGCGGAGCCCGGCGCAGGACTCAATCCCATGACCATGAGTGACATCATGACCTGAGCTGAAATCAAGAGTCGGGCGCTTAACTGACTGAACCACCCGGCACCTCTGGGTTTCTAAATTTCTAAATGAAAGGAAGCCACATACAAATTAAGAACTCCCACACTGAACTGGGATGTGAGCCACACATAAACTTCTGTTGTATTAACCCATTGAACTTTTGGAGTTTATTTGTCATAGTAGCTAGCATTACCCTAACTAATACACACAGAATGTGTAAGAATCTAGACTCAAAGCCAAGAACCACAGATAAAGGATCAGAAAAGATAAACCACATCTCGGTGGAGACCACTAAGCCCAGAGGGTGACTCACAGAGTAGATGCCTCTTATCCAATATCAGGTCAATATGTAAGGCGCCTGAAACTGAGATCAATGTCCAGGAAATGGGGAAGGATACAGAGAAGGCAAAGGATGGTAAGGACTTAGCCCAAATAAGACTGAATAACCCAAAATTTGACCTGTGAAAAGCTCTACTGTCAGTGGATAAGTGTTTGAATGCTAAGTTAGTTATGAGAAGAAATAAATTTACATGTGTGCATTGCATTCTGGAACTGTACAATTTTGAAGCCATCATATATATGTTACAGCAAGGAAAGAAACACAGAGGTCACCATCTCTGTTTCTGTAACTGGTCACCCAGCTATAGACTGGGGCCAGTATCTCAGCCGGCTGGGGTTGTTTGCCTAGTGGGGTGAGGAGCCTTAGTCCCTGGTGGTGCTGCCTAGGTGAGGTGACAGCACATTCATTAATCATTTCAGTAGGAACTCCCCTGAGCTTCTTCTACTGCTCCCTCCTACTACTCTGTAGCTGCATTTCCATTTCATTGTCAGGCTCAACCACTCTAACCAACACAATAATCCCATTCGCATCCTTTTTTTTTTTTCCAGAGAAGCCCAGTGAAGACCAAGCAGTAATTTCAAATCCCAGCTCAATGAAACTTTTATTGTGCCTCTGGGTGGAAACATGCCTCCCTCTTGCTCACTGAAACTCCTAAACCAGTGGAGCCCAGATTCAGGAAAAAGTAGCACCAGGAATAAGGTAATGGCTGGTGAGACGCCCCAAACCACACACGTCTGCCAGAAAAGTGATAAAGACCTTTCATAGTCAACATCTTCTGTGGTCCTTCTCTTCTCAGTTAGGTGTGAGTTTGGCTGCTCATATCCCTCCCTGAGAAGTGACCCCCCTGCCCCGCCTCCAATTTAAAGAAGGTAAGATGTATCATCATCCAATCCGGTGATTCTCAACTGAGGGCAATTTTGCCCCTTAGGGGAGCATTTGGCAATTAGTCTGGAGTCATTGAGATCGTTACAACTTGGCGGGAGCGATGATACTGGCACTTAGTGGATACTGGCCAGGGGATACATAGGACAACCCCCAACAACAAAGAATTGTATGGCCCAAAATGTCACAGTGCTGAAGTTGAGAAACCCTGATTGAATTAATTTATTTACATAATTTGCTTCCCCCACTAGAGTGCAAGCTTTGTGAGAACAGAGATTTTGTCCACCTTGCTTATTGCTCTATGTCTGGAACATGGAAGTCAACAAATATTTGATGACTACCTAATAGATGAATGCATGTCTCATAGCTCCCACCAGGTATTTTTACATACACGATCACATCCAAATACTTGGCTCCTTGCATTGGAAGGATTAGTAAGATGAAAGAAGGTGGTAGAGGGTAGCATGACTCAAATATCTGGGGTGGCACAACTTCTTTGAATGTCCCACATAGCTCTCTTCCCAACGCGGCGCAGCCAGAATCCTCATAATTTGCCTTCACTTTAATTTTCTAACTTGAAGAAAAATGTGCACTTTTTGCAATGTCCTCAGGTCCTTCATTCGTTAAGTGACATTATCATCCAGGTACTGTAATCGGTGCTGTCACCAAACAAAATGATGGCTTAGGACTTGTGTTCAACAATTTGCACAGAGATGTGGTGTAATTGTTCTACATCTATTCTAACAACTGTAAATGTATCTCCCTCTCTAAGAAAGCTGCTTCTTGTCCTCCCTTCCCATCTCCCCTTGACATCTCAGTTAAGCTTGCAAGAAAGACCAAGAGAAGAGAGTGGGGTACCTAGCGCCTCCCCACCCCAATCTGTAGTGGCTTGTCCCGGTCCTGGGTTCCCACACTGTACCTTAACCATAGCTCTGTTACAGTACTAATGGCAAATTCCGAGCACCCGTTTATTTATAGGGCTTTGTCCCTTCTTGTCTGGTAGGACATGCTCTTGATTGTCTGTATATCCCGGGCACCTGGCACCTAAGATGGGCTCAACAAATGCTTATGGAAGAAATAAAATGCATTTTGCCTACTTCACAATGTCACCTAGGGCACCCTTTGCCAACTTCACAATGTCACCCAAGGCATAGTTTTGCCTACTTCACAATGTCAACTGACCTCCCCCCCCCCCCCCCCCCGGAAATGGGAACTTCGCGGGAACTCAGGGATAGATCTAGTTTCAGCCCCGTCTGAATCACATTCTAGTGGTGGCTCCAGCCAATGGAGAGAACGGCAAAGGAGCGAAAGTCCTGGGCTGCAGCAAATGGATCTAGGTTAAACAGCCGAGATGGAGGGGCACTGATCACTGAGGCATTAGGGGACCCGTGAAGACCACTGCAGAATGGCAAAGAAGCAGAGCTGCCTATAGGCAGGGGCATGCCTGTCACCATCGCCCAGGGTGCCTCATCCCAGCAGCTACAGACGAGTGGCCGAACCTGGCGACAGAGGCTAGCGGTGTTGATGTGAACTGGTTCGTTCAGACCTTGGGCCGCAAAACTGCCCGACGAGGGCAGGGAAAGTGGCACGTACCCTCTCCAGATCGCATAAGCGCAGCTGGGGAACTTGCCCAGCCCAGCCCACAGGGTGCTAAAGGGTCAGAAAGGACCCGCCTTTCCTAGACTGGGGCCCGGCGGGGCGAAGGTTGTTCCCAAGGCCACGTGAGGCTTCCTCGCCCCTAAAAGCCCCAAACAGGCAGGGCTAATGGAAGAGGGAAGTTAGGGACGCCCCAACCTCGGAGACGCTGCGCCGTGCAGCCGGCCCTAGAGCCGCTCTCACCACAGCTGCCTCGTCCAACCGGGGGAGGTCGCGGCCGCCGAGCGATGGCCCGCCGCAGCCGGGACGGGCGCCCCGGCCTGTCCGCGCCGCCGACCCCGCCGCTGCTGCCGCTGCTGCTGTTGGCCGCCGCGGTGTCGCCGAGCCTGGCAGGTGAGCCATGCGCGCCCCGGGGACCTGAGGCCCCGGGGAGGGGGAGTCCGGGGACAGGCGCCTGCGTGCCCCGCGCTGCGCCCGCCGCCGCTCCGTGCGCTCCCGCCCGCGCCCGCGCCCGGGCTCGGCCAAGTTGACTCCCAGCCGGTGTCCGGGTTCTGGGCGGACGCCGCGGGGCGGGAGGACGGGCCGGACCCGCTGCGGCCCGCCGCAGCTCCGGGATGGCCCCCGAGAAGGGCACGGGGTGTGCTTCTGCGAACTTAAGAAGTGTTGGCCAGAATTCTTGGCCAATAAATCAGTTCGCTCCTGCGCGACACTTGGCTTGCTGAGCCTTTCTCTACTGGTCCTAAAAAAACCAGTATAAATAAATATATTTATAATAAATATAATAAATATATATATAATAAATTAATAAATTAATAATAAAATATAAATAAAATATAATAAATAAATAATAAATAAAATATTTAAATATAAATATATTTATAAATAAAATGTATTTATTCACATCTTAGAGGTCTGATTCCGGACTGCCAGTTTTGCTTCTCAACTGCCAATGACTTTGGTTTAAAATAACCGCAACCTGGTATTGTCAGCTTGTTATGTGCCAGGCGATGTGCTAAAGGGCTTTTCCTATTAATGCTTACCACAACCCTAAATAGGATTTGTTATCCTCATTCTACAGAACGTTTGAAATTGAGAGAAATTCAGTAGTCTGGGTTAAGATACACAGCAAGTGAAGTCGTTGCTGAGTTGACAAATGGCATTTACTTAAATACAACCCCCTTTGTAAAACAGGTGTTATCCTTACAGATATTAACACCAATCTATACCCTTTGTGAAAAAAACAAAAACAAAACGAAACAAAAAAGCAAACAAGAACAAAAAAACTCCTGGATTTATCAGTTTTCTTCCCAATGGATAAGACCAAGATTAACCATAGACACTTGAAAGACTTCAACAGTAATATTAAGGGAGGATTAAGTTTATTTCATAAGCCCTTTTCTGTGCTGAACTTGTGCAAGAGTAGGGTGGAGTTCGGGAGAGCAAACCCCTTCCCAAATGAGTGTACTGATTCTTATTACACCACCTTCCATCGACAAGCAACCACAGTTACCAGATTTCAAGCTCTTTGCTTTCACAACTTGCCCACTTACCACTCTTAAATCTTTCCAGTCTTTTAAACTGCCTGGGCCTCTGAGATCAGCAGCCATGCACCCCCAGACCCCTGACTCCTGATTTACCTGCATTCTGTTCCTTGCCTGGGATATGGAGGTGGCGCTCATGCCACACTTTTAGCCCAGCTGCTCATTCAGACGTGCCTGGGACAGGCTAGAAAGTGCTCCAGAAACGGAAATGGCTTTTTGTGTCCAGAATGATGAGTGAAACCCTTTAACTTTTCTGTTCCTCTGGAGTTTTCGGGTTTGTTTATTTATTTATTTTTCCATTTATTTATTATTGAGAGACAGAGAAACACAGAGCGTGGTGAGCAGGGGAGGGTTAGAGAAAGGGGAAGACACAGAATCCGAGGCAGGCTCCACGCTCTGAGCTGTCAGCACAGAGCCCGACGCGGGGCTCGAACTCACAAACTGGGAGATCGTAACCTGAGCCAAAGTCGGTCGCCTAACCAACTGAGCCACCCAGGCACCCCTGGGTTGTTTTAAATGTTCATTAGATGGAGGGGACAGCCTGAGGAGTGAGGTAGAGATATTGTTTTTCTGAAGATGAGGCACTGTTTATTTAAGAAGTTATCACCTGACAAGAAACAGCTGCTTACACTGAGTTCTCCAAATAATCAGCTGACACCAGGCCAGTTTGGTCAGGAGTCAAGGCAAAGAGCGAGGAAGTTTCTTCGGCCAGTGATCCTGACAGCACTGTGCCTGGCAATCCGGAAAAGACTTCTTACCATGGTCTTGTGGAACAGCTGGTGATGCCCACACTGATTACTTAGAACAGACGTGATCTGGGGCGCCTGGGTGGCGCAGTCGGTTAAGCGTCCGACTTCAGCCAGGTCACGATCTCGCGGTCCGTGAGTTCGAGCCCCGCGTCAGGCTCTGGGCTGATGGCTCGGAGCCTGGAGCCTGTTTCCGATTCTGTGTCTCCCTCTCTCTGCCCCTCCCCCGTTCATGCTCTGTCTCTCTCTGTCCCAAAAATAAATAAACGTTGAAAAAAAAAATTTAAAAAAAAAAAAAAAAAAAAAAAAAAGAACAGACGTGATCTGTTTCCTTTGTTCCACCCATAGTAACCTGCTTTCCGGTGCAACTTTTCTGCTCTGTTTTACCCTTCTGCTAGACTGACAGCCTTTGCTACCTCTTGCTTGTCATGTTTTCTCTGAAGTGCCCTGCTCGGTACTCTGAATTTGACGAGTACCCAACAAACACTGAAGGGATTGCATTTTCATCTCCCTGGGATGATTTTGATAGCTACCAGTGTGCACCTATTAATCCAAAAGCATCCTTAATTTTTAAAGCTTACTTGGTAGCTTCATTCCTACAGAAACATTGGCAAACAATTGCACATTCATCCTTGCCTGTCTTTCAAACTGTTATAGACTTCAGCCATTTAATAGCATTGCCTTTATCCTTCCAGATTGAAAAGCCCCATATTTGTTTTTAGGAATGTCTTACATAATTTTTCTAAGTGGTGTGTAGAGTGAAGTCACATCACTAGGGAAAGAGATGAGTTGGTTGCCGAGAACTTTTAAGTTGGCATGTGCTTTGGTAAAACTGGTTCCAAATCTGGCCCCTGGACTTGCAGGGCTAGATTCTGGAAATGCATTCTCTCCCGAGCTCTAGAGCTGATCAGATACAAAGAAGCTGATTCACCCGAGTCTCTTCACCAAAATACCAATAATTAAGTTTGAGCAGATTGCCCCAGCCACTTTCTTATAATCAAATTACACCAGATAGATAATATCAGGGCTTCTCAGGCTGAAGGCCTGATTGATTTGCTCCCCAGTAAGACTGAGGCTTCCGTTGGCCTAGACAACGCTTGTCTGGCACAGCTGGCCCTTGACTCTGGGACACTGCCTCTTCCACACTTCCATGACTCACCGGTGCCCACCGGAGACCAACCCATTGCCTCTCTAGATGGGCTAATACCTTTATGTGTTGTGGGGGATTTGCCGTCTTGGGAGCTGTTCAGTCTCCTTAAGGTGCCTTGGTAGATCTTTGGTTGAGGCTATTCTTAGTTGATCCTTTAACTCTGAGGGCCTTCTTATTTCTAAATTCACTTGAGGTAGTTGCTCCATGTGTTCATTCTTTCTGTGGCAGTTCATTTTTGGAAGTGTAATATGAGAGAGGTAGCATGGAATTCTAGAAGCAGAAACCATGGAGCCAGACTGCCTGTGTTTCAGTCCTGGCTCCCATACTTACTGTGTGACCTTCAGCCAGTTATCTACTATCTCTGTACCTCAGTTTCCTCTTCTGTAACGTGGGTATTGTAGTGTCTGTGTCATAAGGTGGTTGTGGGAGACAGCGCCCCGAACCATGGGGGATGTATAACTGAGTGACCGTTACTATTGGCCATTGGAGTTTCCCTTCTCTGGAAAGTCATCATGGATCTTTTGATAAGACAACCAGGATTGCAGATGATAGTCTACGTGCTGTGAAGTAACAACTTGTTATAAAAGCAGGGTTTTTTTCCTTAATCATGGTCCAACGTTTCAGGGATTTGGAGTACACACCAGCATGTTAAGCAGGTGCTGCAGAAAAGTGAGCAGTGCCCTAGGTCTCTTTCCTGGGTTATAACTGATTGGTTGAAATCACCTTGATTTCTCTAAATGCAATTTTTTTTTATTTTTTTTTTAACGTTTATTTATTTTTGAGACAGAGAGAGACAGAGCATGAACGGGGGAGGGTCAGAGAGAGGGAGACACAGAATCCGAAACAGGCTCCAGGCTCCAAGCCGTCAGCACAGAGCCCGACGCGGGGCTCGAACCCACGGACTGCGAGATCATGACCCGAGCCGAAGTTGGCCGCCCAACCGACTGAGCCACCCAGGCACCCCTCTAAATGCAATTTTATTCATCATGATTTAATCCTGAATCAAGAATTTCCCAACTCTTTTTGGTCTTTCTGAGCCTCGCTAAATCTTCCTACAGCTCATCCCCATTGTCCTGGGGTTTCAGACTCCAAAGAAGTCAGTGTTCTTGGTAAACTTGAATATTGTCTTGTGCTCTCCCTCTATCAGTTTGTTTATAAAAATGTGTACAAGATAAGTTCCAGAACAACTTCTGGGGAAAGTGCCCATTCGCCTTTATTATTAAAATTAGTTTCCTGGTCCTTCTGGAAATGTGAATCTGACAGCAAAGATCAAAGTCTTTCTCCAGAAGAAAATGTAAGAGGATCCTCCTTCAAGTCTTTAAATCAAGGTAGAATATTTTTTAAAAACTTTTCATAATAGGTAAGCTATGAATCATGTAAACTCCAGCTTGGAACCATGTCTGACGTACAAAACAGAAATTTTTGTTTCCACACTCTTTTACACATTATTTTTACTTTGTCACCTGTTATCTTTTAGGGTTTTTTGGGGGGTGGAGGAAAGATTCTAAATTATAAAGCATTAACTATTAAGATAGCAAAAGAGGTAGCAGCACCAAAAATGGAATGAATCTCAAAGGATTTATTTTGTTCAATTTTTTAAGTTTTTAAAATGCATTTGTGCTTCATCTTTAAAAAAAAAAATGGAGTGAGTTCCAGTTGCTCCTACAACTTATATTTCACAATCACTTGAAGATTGAACTTTACCTAGCCTCCTGGGGCGCCTGGATGGCTCAGTTCGTTAAACACCCAACTCGTGATTTTGGCTCAGGTCATGACCTCACAATTTGTGAGGTTGACCCCCACATCAGGCTCTGTGTGGACAGTGTGGAGCCTGCTTGGGAGTCTCTCTCTCTCTCTCTCTCTCTCTCTCTCTGCCCCTCCACTGCTCTCTCTCTCTCTCAAAATAAATGGATAAAATTTTTTTTAAAGGATGTAGTTAGAAAATTTATTACTGTTATGTTGATTCTTTGTACTACTGCAAAACAGGAACTTAATGCAGTAAAAGATGAAACTAAGAGAGGTAGTGAAATTATGAGGAAACTTTAAAACTTGAAACTCATCCGCGCAAACAGCAGGTATCACGTTACAGTCTTCCAGGGGGAAATTGTGAAAGTCTCTTGATTCAAGGCTTGCTCCAAAATGTGTCAGTTAGCCTTGCAAATGCAGTGACAATCCCAGCACATGAGGTAGTGGCGAATTGTTCCAACCAGCATTTGCAAACCTAAGATACCAAAATTCGAATTCACCATTAGAATTAATATACAGACAATACCAGCCTGTCCCCTTCCCAGCTAGGGTGAAAGTGTGACCTTCCCAGCTGGTGTGAAAGTTCGGGATGTAGGCAGTCACATAATCAATAGAAAACTTTGATAGGCCCGATGGAGTCAATACAATGAAGTAACAGACGCCACCTCTGATACTCAAGGAGCTTATAATTCAAGTTTGTGAACCAAATTCACCCAAATACATGTAAACTAAAGAGTGTTCTAGATGAGGAGTGAGCTAAGAGTGCAGAATCAGAAAGGGGCCAAGTGGATAAGACTTTTAGCAAGAATTTTGATTTAAACTAGCAGTGAGGAATAGGTACGTTCCAAGGGAATGAAGGAAAGGGATCATTCCATATCCAGGCAAATGTCTCGGCATTTTTCTACATTAGCGTTTTGTGTCTTTGACTCTATTTTTTTAAATGTTTATTCACTTTTTTTGAGAGAGAGAGACATAGAGCTGGAGTGAGGGAAGGGCAGAGATAGAGCTCTGGAGACACAGAATCCGAAGCACGCTCCAGGCTCTGAGCTGTCAGCACAGAGTCCAACGCAGGGCTTGAACTCAGGAACTCAGGAGATCACGACCTGAGCCTGAGTGGGACGCTTAACTGACTGGGCCACCCAGGCACCCCTGACACTATTTTTTAAAAGAGATGTCCCTCTCTACTTACCTAATATATTGGGCACGTTATGCATTGCACCTCACACCTTCTCACTGCCCTTATTCGAGCTTCTGAAGCTGTAAAGTAAGGCACATCACCCTAGCCACGCTGTAGGGATTCCTTGCTTTCTACCTCAGAGCTTCTCTGGCGTGGTAACCACCTAGCACTGGAGCATCTGCAAACCATGGAAGAGGGATTTAACACCCCACAGGGCAGCCTTTGCCTAAAGCAGGATGGAGCAGGTGGATAAATGCTCTTCCTTCCATCCCTGGGATGGGGTCATCAGGGGTTTATCTACACCGCTGTTCGGGCCATCTCAAATCGCACCTTCGAATTAGCTTTTCCCTCCTTCCTGGCCTCACTTTCCCCATTCCCCATCCCCGTTCCCAGGGAGCACTTTCCCAAAATAGTTCTCCATCCAGCAAGAGTCCCAGGCTCTGATTTCCGCTGGGAGTGAGAGCTGAAACACTTACAATTTTGCTGCCTGGAGGTCGTTCATTCATGAATCAGTTATTTTCTTAGTGATTCTGATGAAGAGCCAAATCAAATCTAAAATCCAGATAGCAGTTTACTGAGCCCTTCCCAAGAAGGGAAGTGGGGAAGTATACTGCCAAGGTATGCCAAGAGATACTGAGAGATCATGGTCAGTGGACGTAAAGGAGAAAAACACTTTAAGGACCAGAGTCAACACTACTTAGCAAAACTCAATCTGAATAGCTTTAAGTTGCAATCTTAATTTTTAAACTATTTTCTCTTACCTATTTTGTATCCTTCCTCCCCTTTCTTCCTCCTTTTCTCTTCCTAACTTACTGAATATATTAGGTAAAATTTCATTGCTCTGGGTTGAAAACCACTTACTTTGTCATGAATGAAGTGCTCGGGAAATTAGGTTCCAAATATGGGAGAGGGCGACTTAAGCCACTTATGACTATTTTACAAATGCTAAGACAGTGTTCAGATTTTTTTTTCCAGCTGAAAACAACTCATAGAAAATATTAGAATACACAAGTCAATAAATTTAATGTGAGCGTTTGGGTTTTGATGTGCAGAGTAATATAAAAATGAGGTGACCTCTTCCATTTTTATCTTATAGAAGAAAAATGCTTTGTTTTTATAAAGTAACGCTCCCAGATATTTATCAAATGCGTTGGCTTTGAAGACGTTGCTGTTAAAAAGTTTTAAATCTCATTTCCCTGTTAACAACTCTGGGGAAAATATCAACACGTGTCACTTTCCCCTTGGGTGTCTGAACCATCCCAAACCCCTTCCCTGAGCTTGAAGACATAACGACTTGCTTTGACTAACTTCTGTGAATGGCCTGATAAACTTCACTTTCATTTTAAGAACGCATGCAATTAAACTAGACTCACCCAGAAACAGTCTTTTGCCAGGTGCAGCGCTCCCAGGGTATACGTTGGTAAGCGGGACCACTCTGTCTTCACAGAGTTGGTGTAAAGCTAGTTTGGGATTAAAAGTATAGTTTTCTACCTGTTTGCTACTGCTTATCCTTTTCACAACATCTGCCTCCCAACATGGAGATGTATAAAAAAAAAAAATAGAGGGGCGCCTGGCGGCTCGGTCATTTGGGCGTCCACATTTTGGTGTTAGCTCCCGTCATGATCTCAAAGTTCATGAGTTCCAGCCCCGCGTCAGGGTCTGTGCTGGCAGTATGGAGTGTGTTTGGGCTTCTCTCTCTCTCTCTCTGTCTCTCTCTGCCCCTCCTGCTCGCTCTCTCTCTCTCCCTCCTGCTCACTCGCTCTCTCTCCCTCTCTCAAAATAAATAAATAAATTTAAAATAAAATAAAAATTTTTTTAATTAAAAAAAATGGAAACGTGCAATAGCTTAAACTACTAAAGGATTTAATTGGGGCACCTGGGTGTCTCAGTCCATTGACTGTCTGACTCTTGATTTTGGCTCAGGTCATGATCCCAGGGTCGTGGTATCAAGCCCCGTGTCAGGCTCCACACTTGGCGTGGAACCTGCTTAAGATTCTCCCTCCTAATGTCTCCTTCTCCCCCTCTCCCCACCTCTCTCTCAAAAAAAATAAATAAAATAAAAAAATAAAATAAAATAAAATAAAAACTATTAAAGGATTTAAGAATATCAGAAAGTAGCACAGTGCCAGGAAAACCAGAAGGAGTTGATGCAAGGAGAAAACCTTGAGGCAGGGAAGACCTCATTTGGTGGGGGGAGTGTAAAACTTAGATGCTGGCTAGATTTTCAAGGCATGTGCTAAATCAGTCAGTGTGTTAGCAGTAAAATTTTTATCACCGAATTCTCTTAAGGGAAAAGGCTTCTTTCGAGCATGGAGGCGCACTAGTGTCAAAAACAAGCACAGATTTGCAGAAGTTCATTATTTGCGGTCAGGAAGTTACCGAGTGCCGGCAACAGTGAACACACAGCCCTTGAGTGCTCGGGAGAGGGAGCAAGCCAAGTTTATGTCCAGAGGGGCTGCTGGAATCGAAGGTGAAGTTAGGGAAGGCCGCGGCCAGTGTTCAGGGAGAAATGCTGAGGTTTCAGAGAAAGGGAACGAAGCTAAAAGCATGCCACGTGGGTGGAACAGAAAGGGAAGAGCCTGGCGAGGCTTGCTCACCTTGCTTCTTCCCTTTACACTTTCTGTTTCTGTCTCTGCCCCTGATGCAGCAGTTGTGAGGGGGCGGGGGGGCTGCTTTTATATAGTCAGCCTTGCTTTCTTCACTTTCCTACAAGACTCACTGGAGGTGAGGGTGGAAGAGAAGGTGTGAGGAAAGCTAGGGAAAGACTGAGGCCAAGGCACTGTGATCCAGAATCAATCTGGAAAACATATTTATTGCATTTGGTAGCAAAAGAAGAGAAGTTGCTATGGATGCTACCCACAGCTGTCACATTGCAGCCAATCGGCTTTATTAACAAGTAGACTCTTATTTGTCACCCAGAGTTTAACAAAGCACTATGAATCTACGTATGCTTAGTAATGTCATTATTTTCACTTGGCCAAATTTTTTTTTTCATTTGAGAGAGAGAGAGAGTACACACAGTGGAGAGGGACAGAGAGAGAGAGAGAGAGAGAGAGGGAAGGAGAGAGAGAGAGAGAATGAGAATCTTAAGCAGGTTCCACGCTCAGCTCAGAGCCAGACACGGGGCTCAATCCCACAACCCTGGGATCATGATCTGGACTCGAATCAAGGGTCAGACGCTCAACTGACTGAACCACCCAGATGCCCCAACCACTTAGCCATTTTTAAAGAAAGGCCACCAGGGGCACCTAGGTGGCTCAGCCAGTTGAGTGTCTGACTCTTGATTTCAGCTCAGGTCATGATCTTACAGTTCGTGGGTTTGAGGCCCAAGCAGGCTCTGCACTAACAGCACAGAGCTTGCTTGGGATTCCCTCTGCCTCTCTCTCTCTCTCTCTCTCTCTCTCTTGCCCCCTCTCAAATAAATAAATTGAAAGAAAGAAAGAAAGAAAGAAAGAAAGAAAGAAAGAAAGAAAGAAAGAAAGAAAGCCCACCATTATGGTCATGACTTCACTCAGAAGTAAAATGACTTTCCTGCTAAGAATCATTCTTCAAGGGTCATTATTAGCATTAGCTTCTAAGTCTGACCAAGTCCCAGCCAATCACCCAGCCCCCTTGGAACAAGTTGCTATGATACTCTAGTTTTAAGATTATACTTTCAGCACTCATATGATAGACAATCTTTGCATCAACACAATAAATCGATAAAATGTTGAGTCCATTTCTAATGTTGACAACAAAAAACGTTTATAAACATTTAATCTGAACTTTCTAGTATCTTAACCACTAAAAACACAGTATGTCCAAAACTAAACTCATATTCCCTCCCTCCCCATCTGCTCCCTCTCTGAGTCAATGATACAACATCCATCCACTGGGTCTCAGTCTGGGACCCGAGAGTCATTCCGGCTTCTTCCTACCTCTTTGAAGACCTGAATATGAAGTTGGTCTTTCACCTGAGCAGCTGTGCCATAGTTTCTTAGGCCAAGAAACAAATGCATCACGTACCATTTCCTTTCTACATTTCTTTTCTCTTTTTCCTTTTCTTCCTCCGTCTCCTTTCCTTTCACAAATACTGAGTATCTGCCATAGGCTGAGCAATATACTAGTGCTGAGTCTTTGGCCTCGAGGAGTTCATAGGCTAGAAGCAGCTGAAGACATGTGAGTTACAGTGCAATGTGATAGGCCCAAAGAAGATGCACCTACGAGCAAGTTACATGGAGCTTGTAGAGCAAGCGAGCCTCCATGAAGTGGGTGCTACTTCCTGCATCCTAAGTAGCAATTTTGAGATTGCTGTGTGGTTAACAAGGCAGGAACTCTCGGCAGAGGAAACAGCATATGCAAAGTGAGAGGTGTTGGACCAGCTAATGGCAGGTTGGACAGTGGTACATAATGGCTTCCAGATCACCAAGTGCGTGGGGTAGTGGATGAAGATGCATAGGTAGGCAGAAACCAGATCATGAAGGCCAAGAGTATAAGCTGAAGAACTTTATTTATAGGAAATGGAAGTCACTGAAGATTTTTGGTAGGCAAGTAAACAAATCAGGTTTGCATTTTAGGAAAGTCACTCTGGCAGAGTATGAAGAACGAATTACAGGTCAGAGGGACCTTCAAAAAGGCCTTTTGTATGGTTAAGGCTAGTTGTCATACCTGAAGTAACATGGAAAGGTAGAGCTGCAGAGGAAGAGACTGGAGGAAGAGATGCTTAGGAGGCTTTGATTCAACATGAGTTTGCAGAAGAGAGAGGAGGCCTGGATGGGCGTGGGTCTCAGGTGGAACGATCACAGAGATAGAAAGCAGAAGGTGGAGGATGGGTGAGAGAGAAAATGAATTCTGTTTTGGATATTTGGAATTTCTTTTGTTTATGGAATCATCCAGCTAATGTTATCAAGTGTGCGTTGGGCGTATAAGATAAAGAAAAACCCAGGGGGAGGATGAGGGTAAAAGCAGGCAGAAGAGGAGGAGACTCAGGAGATTCATGCTGTCCCAGATTCAGGGGAGGAAAGAGTTTTAAGAATAAGTGATCACCAGCGTCAAAGGCTTTTGGCAGTTCACGCGACATTAAGATTCAAGGATATCATCGGTGACCCAAACCAGAGCACTGTCGGTAGCTTGATGGGGATGAATACCAGTCTGCAGCAGGCTGAAGGGAAGAAGTTGAGGAAGTGGTGTGTGAGCATGTGCCTCTTTCTAAGGGGTGAGGTCTGGAAATGGGCCAGTCATATTCATAGCTCTCTCACCACCCTTGGCATAGCCCCTGACCCAGCACGCCCTAGAATATATTTGGAATAATTTCACGAAGGGAGTGAGAGATTCTGGCGATGGCCAGATCTGGTCCCAGGCTCCAAAGAGATCTTCTGTGATTGGTTTTCCCTTAGGTATGAGACAATGGAGCATGTCAGTCCACTTCAGTGGGAGGAGCCATTGCAGGAAGAGAGCTTTAGGGTATAGGAGCAGGAAGACACATGATGGAACCAAGTTCCCAAAAAAAGTGAGAGGGGTCAATCCATAGCATGGGTAGATGGATGGAGGTGAACCAGTAGGGGGAGATGGCTACAGGACGTGTCAGGATAAATTCACAAAAATATCAAGAACTTGAGAGGCAATAGTTTATATTATTTCCCACAAAATAGGAATCTAATGTCATGTGTGAAGAATTAGGCAAAAGAGAGACAATAAGGAGCCTGAGAATATGGATGCTTTGATACAACGGCTGAGGGGATCAAAGGAGCCCCGGCCCTGGCCTTGCCCAGAATCCCATCTCTAAGGATGAAACATTGAGACCCACCTCTGTGATGCTCTGATTACTTCCCACCACCTTTGACCTAGTTCTCCATGTTCTGAGCTCATCCCCCTTCATCAGGCTCTGGTTTTTCCCCACTTGTAACAAGGGCAAACTACAGTGGCAGGTGTCCCGATTCTAATACAACGGGATTCCTTAAAAGCAACTATGTTGGAATCGTTGGTTACCTGGGAAAAAGTGTATCGGCAAATCAGTTAATGGCATCCTGTTATTATCGCCTTTTCTTTTCTTCCAGGAGTCCACTATGCAACTGTGTACTGGATGCCTGCTGAAAAGACAGTACAAGTCAAAAACGTACTGGACAGGAATGGGGACGCCTATGGCTTTTACAATGACTCTGTGAAAACCACAGGCTGGGGCGTCCTGGAAATCAGAGCGGGGTATGGTTCTCAGGCCCTGAGCAATGAGATCATCATGTTTGTGGCTGGCTTTTTGGAGGGTTACCTCACTGCCCCGTAAGTACTCCGGTCATGATGAAGAACTACCAGGCAACTTCTGTCCCTTTCTTTGTCCACCAATGCTTCTTGTCTTCCTGACATTGAACATTAGAACTGGAAAGTAGCTGAGGTCCTCCTCAGCGGATAGAAACATGATCAGAGTTACATTTACACCAGTAATCAGGACCTGCCTAGAAGGAACAAAGCCCCCATTGTGGCTTTCTTCAATTCTCATGGTACTTAAATCTTTCCTTTTCATGAAACTGTTTTATTTATTTTTTTAATGTTAGTTTATTTTTTGAGAGAGAGAGAGCATGTGCACCAGTGGGGGAGGGGCAGCAAGAGGGGGAGAGGGGATCTGAGGCAGGCTCCATGTTGACAGCAGAAAGCCTGATGTAGGGCTTGAACTCACGAACCAAGATCATGACCGTGAAATCGTGACCTGAGTCAGAGTTGGATGCTTAACCGACTGAGCCACCCAGGAGCCCCTCGTGAAACTATTTAAAACACAGCTAAGCCGTTTTATCCCACTAGTCATTTATTGTCTGGCAGAAGGAAAATGATAGGCAGAGTGACCGAGAAGCACAAAACATGGAAGATTTAATTTAGAATATAAGAACATTTTTAAATGGTCTTAAAACAGTAATTTCAAGTGGGCAAAGATTTTAAATTGAAATTCTGATGTCTAATATAAATATCCCTTCCAGTTCTATTGTTACTTAATTCTCTCGTCTTTTCCTTGTCTTGTGAAAATAACAAGGATGTAGTTAATAATAATGCAATCAGGGAACATCCCTTTCAGAGATAAGCTCTTTAAGGAAAAGAAGGTCACAGCTCATTTAATCAAGCCTCATCCTTCCTTTGATATAAAAAGTGTCTTGATTTGGCTTTCTCTGTGACCTAGACCATTGAGGACAGTTTAACCAAACCCTATTTTGCCCCGTTACCACCTGAGTAAGGCACGTTAGTAAGTGCAGTGCCAATCTCACCTGATTCTAAGTACTGGAGATTATGTCAAACGTTGAATAACTAGTTACTGTGCTCTGGTCACTCTTTTTTAATGAACTAGAAATTCCTTTCTTTCTTTGTTACCAAATTTTTGTTACTCTACCATACGAATTCCCTTAACGGTATATTACTCAGAGATGTATAAAACTTTATAAATAGATTAAAACCTGTTTAAAACTGTGTATAAAAGTGTGTGTGTGTGTGTGTGTGTGTGTGTGTGTGTGTATGTATAACTTTTCATCCTTCTCTCCAAATCTATAATTATTGTGTATCCACTCATTCTGATTGCATTGTTTAAACTGGGTTGCACGTTTGGAGAAATAATTTGGGCTGAAGTTTTGTGACTATAAATACATTAGGTTAGGGGTACCTGGGTGACTCAGTCGGTTAAGCTTCTGACTCTTGATTTCAGCTCAGATCATGATCTCGCGGTTAGTGAGATCAAGGCCTGCATCTGGCTCCATGCTGATTCTTTCTCTCCCTCTCTCTCTGCCCCTCCTGCACTTCCACATGGTCTCACGCTTTCTCTCTCAAAAATAAATAAACTTTAAAAAATAATAAATAAATAAATAAATACATACATACATACATACATTGAGTTAAGTCATGTGGGGTAGACATCATGGGCTTTTAGGAAAAACTGTGATTTGAGGGAGCAGCTCTATCTAATCTGAGGCTGTTGTAGGCATAAGCAGGTGTTCCATAGGTCCGGGTATCACAGCAGGAGCTCAGGGAGTTTGACAGAAGGCTTCTGACACAGGAGGAACATCAGATATTCTTATGTCTCAGGAAACATAAGTGTTAACGTCTCACTTCTTGGGGTGGGGGGATGACTTTATCATTTTACCCTTATTTCTAATATAAAGCATTGACCTATCCTTGGTGCCTTTCCTTTATCCATTGATGAAGAAAATCCATAGGATATGGGTTCATATCCATTCTATTTAGTAACTTTTTAAATATTTCTGTATTAGAGTAAAAATTACTGAAATTTTATTTTGTAAAAGAAAAACACTTAGCTACTATTCAGTAACTGGTTTTTGTTTACTCTGCCTTTTTGCCACATCCTTTCAAAAAAAAAATTTCAATATGTGTAAGCGAGTCTTTTAAGATTAAAGCAAACAACTTCCTGCATTTTGTGACCCATTTTAAGGATCTGGCAAGTGAGTCTTCCTTCCCCTCAGACCACTAGCAGCAGCCTGTGCCTGAATGATCAGGAGTGAGGGGGAGGTGGGTCTACTAATCTCAGTAAATACTGGATCATGAAGGAAAAGTTGGGAGACTCTCCTTGGGAGCATTTCTGCTGCAGAGAACAACCTGGAATGAGTGCTTTAATCATAAATACTGTAACACTCCAAGAAAAAGGCCCCTCATGGGCCAAAGCAGTCAAAGAAGGCCTTGTGGAATGAGTGAGTTGTGGGTCTGGGGTTTGATAGATGAGAATATTTGGCCTGTCCAAGAAGAGGAAGAAAATCATTCTAGGCAGAAAGAAACAGAACCAAGTCCTGAGAAAAGGCAGTGCATCTGAAATGAGTAAGTTGCATTTACAAATGAGTGAGGAGTAGAGGAGTAGCCTGCCCATTCCACGGGTGCCGTCCTTTATTTCGATGGTAGAATGCTCAGAGGTTTCTCAAATTTGAAAGACGACCTCTCTGTTATCTCTGTTTTGTATTCATTACTGAGAATTCAAGGATGTCACCTGCTCAGGGATGGACTTCCCATACGTGTAGTACCAAGAGTCTGAGAGGACCTCTGCCCTGCAGGGACTTTGCTAGAACAGAAGACGTTGGCGAGCAGGAAGACGCATGACAAGGAACCGAAGGGGCTGGATGGAAGAGAGAAGTCAGAAATTTGTACATTTGAAGAAGGAGGAGAAAGAAAAAGAGGAAGAGGAGGAGGAGAGGACACAAAGGAAAAAAGGAAGGGAGCGACGGAGGGAGGAAGGAGAACAGAAGCAAAAAGAGGAGAAGGAAGAATTATAACCAAAGCTATCTTTTGAGAGGCTGTCATTCTAATCGCATTCTTGAAAGGTCAAATAAAGAGGGGAGTTTCTGCACCGTCCACAGTAAACTGTCCTCACCTGTCCCGACTGAGAGGCAGGGTGGCTCCCTCGGAGCAGAGGTATTCGCATTCTCTGAAGCAAAGCAGGGAGCTTAAAATGTCAACCATCCGGAAGCTGTGATTGTAGTCACAAACCAATAGTGAAGGAGGAATACAAGTCACAGGCTAGGGTTTGGTTTGTGTGTTTGTTTTCAGCTACACATGGGCAACTGTCTGAGGAGCAATAGCATCTTCATACACAAACAGCATTTTATCCACCTAAAACCTATACTCCTGGGGACTGTAACTTGGGGAGTGTTTGAGTAACAAACGTACTTGAGGGTATGATTCCACTTACTGAGACACAGCCTTGGAGCAAGAGCATCTGAGCCTGGGTGGGAAGGTGAGTATATGCCGAAGGCGGAAGGAGAGAGTCGCCTGTTTTTGTTTTTCTCTCAGCTTGCAAAGTAGCTCAGGCAGCTGCCGGAAGCAATGGGAAGTTTACGGCTGCCATGTTTTTCCCATATCACCACATTTCTTTATTTCTTTAATGTTTACTTATTTTTGAGAGAGACAGAGTGGGAGCCGGGGAGAGGTAGAGAGAGAGAGGGAGACACGGAATCCGAAGCAGGCTCCATGCTCTGAGCTGTCAGCCCAGAGCATGACGCGGGGCTCGAACTCATGAACCACGAGATCATGACCTGAGCTGAAGTCGGACGCTCAACAGACTGAGTCTTCCAGGCGCCCTTCCGACATCACCGCATTTAAAATGGAGTGATGTTCCTTATATTCTCCAGAACCTTGGGGGAAGAAGCATATGCAAAGTGGGGTATTGTGGAATCGACAGTTCAGATATTCAGATAAAGTGCTCGCTTTAACCACCTCACAGGAAATAGTTTGCTCTTTCAACCTATGACATACTTGGGAGGCCAAACGAAAACATACAAAGAAATAGCCTCAAATCCTCCATCATTTCATTTGAAGTGTTCAATAATGTGTTGCTTCCTTGAACTCTTACAACACTCTCCCGATAACAGTTGGGACCCCGGGCCAGCCCTTTGTGCTGTATCACAAAGCTCCAGGCCATCTAACGTGCTGCCGCTGCACAGTTATCCCAGGTACAGCGGTAGCAGCAGGTACACCTGCACCAGAGCTTGGAGGCAGCACTAGATATTTCCAGGGGCTTCTCTCACCGTCTTGCCCTTCCTCACACTCTCCCACCCCGACCCATCTCCTGAGGAGGCACTCCCTGCGGGATATTGCCATTAGCGTGCAAACCTTCATTCCAGGTGGGGCCCTGAGCTATCCCATGCTGCTCCTTCGGCCTGTTACACACCCCTTTCCAGTAACTCTTAACACTGTGTTTTCTGAGAACCAGATGCTGCCTGTCACATCGCCACTGATTGAAATATTACTCAACCCCCTCAAGCAAGACCCATCCCCCGTGCGATCTTCCCAAGGCATTTTCTGATTCCATTCCCAGTGGACTGAGCTCTGTCTCTCCCCTCCACTGTCTCTTAGTACTTTAGGGGCAGGTCTTCAGACACCTGGCACAGTACTTCTGCCCCCAGCAGTTACTTAATTACATGCTGATTGGGTTTGATTGAATCCGATGTTGTTCCAGTTCTTTAGAGATGAACGAGAAGTGGGAGGTACATATTTCCATGTAATGCAGTGTCTAGGAGCCATAGCCAAATGGAGTTTCTTCCTTGTTTTTTAACTTAAAGGGGTGGCTCCCTAATCAGAGTATCTCTTGTCTCCTTGATGATGTAAAAGCTGATAAATAGTCCTAGATTATTTTTAATAAAATGAGTCATGAAACCTTTCTGGAAAGAATGATGATGAGGGTGTGCGTACCAGGTCCGCTCTAGTCTTTAATAAAGTAGCTTATATCGTGTGTGGCTGAGGCAGCTGCTGAAATATCTCCTCGGGAATTACCTAATTTGAGTAAGCCAATTCAAGGCAACCAACACTTGTTGCATGGCCTTGTGCCGGGCTCTTGGGATGGGGAAAGAGGAGGGAGTGAGTTCACTCCTGAATCCCTTTTAAGAGAATCCCTTTTAAGTTAAGATGGTGACACAACAGTTGCTAAAACTGTGATGGAAAGGGGTTCTAGCAAGATTATGGCACACGTAGAGAAAGTCATCAAAGATGGGTCCTTTTTTGTTTCTGGCCAACTACCAAGAAAAATCTCCTCCCTATCCCCCACCTCACTCCTTTGACGTTAGAAATGAAATATGCTTCCCACTCAAGCCTGGAAGCAAAGCAAAGTGAGACACAGTCCCACCCTCAAAAATATCAAAGGGTCCCTCAACTAGTACTGATCTGGAATTGAACATGAACCACAAAGTGCTGCTTCTGATGATATTGATGGCAACAACTGGCCTTTATATAGCATTTAAAATGTGTGCCAGACATCGTTCCAAGCATTTTACCTATGGTAAATTACTTCACCCGCAACACTGTGATGTACACACTTCCGTTCCCATATTATTGACGTGAAAACTTGAGCTCAGAGAAGTTAAGTAACGAGCTGAAAGTCACAAAGCTAGTGGGCAGGGACCAGGTTGTCCAGCTACAGAGTTTGAGCGCACACATCCACGGACACATGCGAATGGATTAATTGCTATGGAAAACACCAAAGGATCTCAGACCCAGAAAATTAAAGCAAGTAGAAAAGAGAAGACAGCACTGACAAGTGCTAAATGATACTGTATTAACATAATGCAGAGAGATTCAATAGTGTGGGAGTACGTGTGTCTTCCCGATTCTTACTTACATGTGCACGTGAGAGACGTAAAGTTAAGCAAAGTCCCAGCCCACTTGGGAGGACACTTAATGACTTGGCACACCACAGGGCTGAGCTTAACATAACACATCCATGAGGCAGATACTAGTGTTTGCTCTGCTTGATGAGAATTTGGAGGCACAGAGAGATTGGGACTCTTGCTTACGGTCATACAACCTAGAAGTAGTTGAAGTCAGCCTTTGAACTCAGAATTCAAAGTCTCTACCCTTAACTGCTGTACTAGGTTGCTCCATCACACAAAAGTGCAAGATCCAAGACCCAGGGATCAGGGAAGAGCCTCAACCTGAGGGAACTGTAAGTGGTCTGCATTCCTCTGAGCTCCTGGATGCTGTGGGATCCGTTGAGGCCACTTCTGACCCCCAGGTGGACGTTTCTCTTCCTCTGCTCTGAATGTCAGAATCAAAATATCTAGTCCCCCCACTCCCAACAAAAAAGAGAAACATTCAATGATTCCAGCCCAGTTACCCTCCTGTAGTTGCATCTGTCCTGTCTCCTGTTATGTGGACATCGTCAGCAAATAGCCCAAGTCAAGATCAAGGTTCCTTGGTTTCAAAGTTTCTCAGCCTTGGCACTATTGACATTTGGGGTTGAATAATTCTTTGTTGTGGGGGCTGTCCTGTGCATTATAGGACCTCTACCCACCAGATGCTGGTAGCACTTTCTCCCCCACCACCTAGGGTGACAACCAAAAATGTCTGCAAACATTGCCAAATGCCCCATGGAAGGAAAAAAATCACTCCTGTTGAGAAACCTGGCTCCATTTTGAAATAGACTGAAAAGTTGAGAGGATTTAGCACTCTGGATGGAGCTAGGCAGGGTACAGTGATGAAGGTTTTGGATAAAAAGTATGAATTATTTGCTTCTTTACCTGAGTGGGCATTGTAGATCCCACAAATTATTTTTTCCAAAATAGAATTTTATTTTCATATAAATCATTTTAATTTTAAGAACCCGTTCCTCTTAAAAACAAACAAACAAAAACAACAACAACAAAACCTTCCTCCTCGTGGCAGAAAAAGTTACCGTAGCCGTTTCTGTACAGAGAAAATAATTTATTATTTAAACTGAGTCAATTCAGAATGGTTCACTCCCCTCCAAACACTTTATCTCAGAATGGATTGGTATTACTGAAGCATCTTGGAGGGAGGGAAGGTGTTTGATCAGCGGTTGTCCTGTGGGCTTCTGTGGCATCCACCAAACTGGAACAGTCTTTTTAGTTTTTAGCTTAGATGTTTCCCCATGTGACATCTGATGAGGCTTCCTCACGAAGCTTCCTCAGTGTCCCTGGTCTCTTGCCGCATAATCAGTGCCACCCGAGGTTGCAGTAGTCACCACAAGTGTGAGTCTTCCACGCCGAGATGGTCCAATGTCCGCTTGTTCTCCCTCAGGCCACGCAGAAAACGTTTGCTCCCCAGGCTCGCTAAGGTATGCAGGGCTCATGAGCCCTGACGGCCCAGGCAGCCATCTCCACTTCCCCACGTAGTCCTGGGGTGGGAAACCGTGGAGTTATTGCCTTCCCACACAACTAAATCAAGTCATCCAACTGACAGGGCATTTATGTATTCCATTCACCTGCCCTGTGAGCCCACGCACAGGATCCCTTCCTTGTCATCCACACACCTGTCTAGCGTTACCGCTGTTCTCTCCCTCGGTTTTACAGGTGGCGGATAGAGAAAAGTGACGAGCTTGATAATATAAATGTGGCAGCATAAATAAATACGTGAACAAAAGTTAAATGCGATAATTCAGTTTTTAAATTTACAAATAATTTGAAGGACAAGCTCTCGCGAAGTGAATTTATTGAACTCAGGGATCATAACTAAAAGATTTCAAAGGATTTTAATGTTGTTTGCCTAACTGGCAATAAAACGATTTTCATTTTAGCAGTTCCAGTTCTGGAGATTACTAGATAAAGGGTATCTAAAGTTCCAACGTACGGGGAGCCGAATTTCTGTTCCTGTAAATCTGAGTCACCTCCTGTATCAAATAAAAACCAGAACTGAGACCTGAGATAAACTTGCAGTCCAGAGAGTGCAAGGGGTTCACAATTTACCCACTTTGCTCCAAACTTGTAGCAAAAGGTAGATACAATATATAGAAAGAAAGCATTATAGTAATACAGTGGGCCCCAAAACAAGATTAAACATATTTTGAGGCAGAAATGGAGCAGAAAACAAAGTGATGAAGTGTGGATCTGCTGGGCCTTTGGCATGAAATAGCCAGAGACCATCATCCCTGCTGATGCGTGAAGGCCTCAGTGCTTCAGTGAGCTGAGTCAGGGCTGAACCGAAGCAACCTTGCTGCTTTTGACTGTATAAAATGAAAAGGCCACAGAATAACTTGTGCTGATATGCATGCTAGGCTTCAGATTATAAGAAACCATGAGCTTGGGATTGGGTGGGGGTGGGGGGGACAAGAACCAAATCATTCACGTGCTGGTTCAATTACAGATACACTTGCAATATTCCATAGGGAAAAAAAAAGTCCCCAAATTCACAATCAGAGAAATAAAATCTGAAATCAGAAATTAGTATTGAGGAGTTTACATAAAACATTTCCCAAGGGTAAGATAAAGGGTAAAAATGCTCAGAGAGCTGTTGTTAGAACAGTTTGATTAAGAAACTCCAACATAAGTCTGTTAGGAGTCCCAGAAAAAGAGACTGGAAGAAATCACAGATAAGCAATAATTGACACAGTAATAGTGGAGAATTTATCAAAATTTAAAAAGACCTAAGTCCTTAGTTGGAAAGCACTACAATGTAGTGGGTGAAACTACAGAAAATTGGGGATAAATCATCTTACAAGCTATTAGAAAGAAAACACATTGACTACAAAGGAGTCTCAGCTAAACTGACAGCATATTTCTCATCAGCAACAATAAAATGAAAGGTGATATGAAAATAATATCTTAAAAGTACTACAGGAAAATAGCTTAAATTTTTTTTTTTAATTTTTTTTAACGTTTATTTATTTTTGAGACAGAGAGAGACAGAGCATGAATGGGGGAGGGGCAGAGAGAGAGAGGGAGACACAGAATCCGAAACAGGCTCCAGGCTCTGAGCCATCAGCCCAGAGCCCGACGCGGGGCTCGAACTCACGGACTGCAAGATCATGACCTGAGCTGAAGTCGGACGCTCAACCGACTGAGCCACCCAGGCGCCCCGAAAATAGCTTAAATTTTAAAACCATTTAAATCACCTAAGAGCAAGGGCAAAATTAGGATATTTTCAGATATATAAATTAAAATGTTTGATCATCCACAAACTTCTATGAAACTAAATAAGATACATGTTAACAAGAATAGCAGGAGGGAAAGTTTGGGATATAAGGAGCAATAGTTAATATAAGAAAAGCAATGTTAATAAAATTTCATTGTAAAAGTTAAAAAACTTTCATAGAAAATTTTTTATTAAAAGGGTAAAACTAAGTCTTTGAACATAAACATGATGGGGTGTCAATGGGCAGCTAAAACTTGTTAACATATGAATCATGTTCGGAGGAGGAGAAAAATAGAAAATTCATTTAGGCTTCATAAGAAAATTCATAGTGATGAATGTTTCTAAAAATGTTAGTGATCATAAAAGAAGAGAAATACATCTCACGGCTTTTAAATTAGCAGAAGTAAAAAGAAGGATAGTAAAAATGGTATATAAACGAGGAAAAAGTAAAAAGGAGGTCAAAGAAAGAAAACAGAAAAGACTGTAGAAATACATCCACGCATATTCAATCACAGTGAATGTAAGGGGATTATTTTCACCAATTAACTGGGGAGATGTTGTTTAAGGGTGCAAACTTGTAACCAGTAGATAAATAAGTCCTGGAGATCTACTGCACAACATAGTGATTATAGTCAACAATACTGTATCATAAATGTCAAAGTTGTTACAAGACAAACTTAATTGTTCTCACCACAAAAAAAGAAGGAATTTTGTAATGTGAAAGAAGCTTTAACTAATGCTACAATGGTAATCATATTGCAATAAGCAAATGGATCAAATGAACACATTGTACACCTTAAACTTACACAATGCTGTATGTTAATTATATCAATTAAAAATGTTGACAGCATATGAGACACATTTAAGTTTTTAAAGTTTTATTTATTTTTATTTTTTAAATTAAGTTTTAACATAAAGAATCCTAAAGAGCCAATATTTGTGGAGGCGAGGGGGATGAAAATTAAAAACAATGAGAAGCCATGTAAACCCAATCTAAATTGCTGAAAATTTAGAAGTCTGACCACACCAAGTGTGGGTGAGACTGCAGAGCAAGGCAAAGTCTAATCTGTAGCTAATGGGAATATAAATGGGTACAGTCACCATGGAGAACAACTTGGCAATACATAGTAACTATAAATACCGAGAATATTCACCCCGGCAATCCTACTTTCATATGTGCTATATATATTCTAGAAGAACATGCAAATACGTAAGGAAAGACATTACAACAGTGTTTGAAGTTGCATTATGATAGCGAAAAGTTGAAAACTGGTTGCATACATGAACTCTTATATAGTCAGACCGTGAATGCTATCAGCAGATGAAAATAATAAATTTAAACTGCAGAAGATAATGCATTTCTTCCAAAATGTGTTGACGGGCACCTGGGTGGCTTAGTCAGTTAAGAGCCTGACTTTGGCTCAGGTCATGATCTCGCGGTTTGTGGGTTTGAGCCCTGCATCAGGCTCTGTGCTGGCAGCTCGGAGCCTGGAGCCTGCTTCAGATTCTGTGTCTCCCTCTCTCTGCCCCTTCCCCACTCATTCTCTCTCTCTCAAATAAAACCTGTAAGAAATGTGTTGACAGAATTGTTACAGTATAGTATGAAATTAACTATAAGTACCACTGTATACTATTTGTTGTTAAATCTATACTTAGTGATGGTACAGAAACATTCATGATAGAAATAAATCACCAATTCAAGATTGGAGTTACCTCTGTGAAGAAACGTGTGGAATTAGTGTCAGAGAACTGTACACAGGGGTTTCAACTCTATCTAATGTTTATTTCTGTTTAAAACTATATGCCAAACATGGCAAAATACAATGATTTTAATAAAATTGGGTAGAGACACTTGGGTGTTGATTTTATTATATATGCTTTTCTGTATATTTCTCAATTTTTAATTGTGTGTTCATTTTATTATATATGCTTTTCTATATATGTCTTAATTTTAAATTGTGCGCTTGATTTTTAAAAAGATGGGGAAGGTTTGCAATAAGGGACCTTCTAGTTAGTCAAAAATTTGTGTAATTTACTGTGATGGACTACTCTAAGGAGAAAAACAGAAATGCAACCATTTTTTTTTTCTGTTGTTTCAGACACATGTATGACCACTTCGTTAACCTCTACCCACAGCTGATTGAGAAACCTTCCATCGTGGATAAAGTGCAAGATTTTATAGAGTATGTATAATAGCTTTCCTCTTGTTGTTCACACTACAGGGCCTGAATCTGTCATTGCAAACAGCAGTTTTTCCTTCGCCAATGTCCTTTTCTGGCTCTTAGGCAAGACTCCAGAGCTGGTCTTGTAGTAAGGTATAGCACTTTTTGGTAATGACGTGAAAACTGGCTGTCCTCTACAGCATGCCCACACAGCATGTCCTCTAACTTGGGCTCATTCAAAGGTCACATTGAATATCATTATCGGCTGCCGGCACAGCTGGAGGAAGCCACCATGAGAGTAAGGAAGGCAAAGTTAAATGCCTGGACTGCCTCCACCTAAGGGCCCCACTCCTTTAGGGATCACCGATCCTCCTCCCTAAGGTACTTCGGTTTCATGGGCCTGGTGACTAATCCTAGCTGAGGTACCAGCTGTTATCTAGTCCTAATTCACAACATAACTCTGAAAACATTTCCATTTTGATAAAGTTTTGATAAAGCTTTCTGAAGCTAACAATTCTCAACATTCAGATTTCTTTTCTATTTGTTTTATATGTGGGATTTGTTTTATGTTTGTGGCTGTGATTAACTTGGGGACAAAAGGACTCTGGTTTGACCCTCCAAATCATACACTAAGCAACCCCTTCATCAAATCTAACGTCCTGCAGAGGATCATTAAAAATTATTGGACTAGATCCCATGAAGCAATGACCTTGTATTCTAAGATTGATATAGAGAGGCTCTGGGTGGTTCGGTCAGTTAAGCATCCGACTTTGGCTCAGGTCATGATCTTGCAGTTGGCAGGTTTGAGCCCCACGTTGGGCTCTGTGCTGACAGCTCAGAGCCTGGAGCCTGCTTCATATTCTGTGTCTCCCTCTCTCTGTGCCCCTCCCCTGCTCATTTCTCTTTCTCTCTCAAAAATGAATAAACGTGGGGCGCCTGGGTGGCGCAGTCGGTTAAGCGTCCGACTTCAGCCAGGTCACGATCTCACGGTCTGTGAGTTCGAGCCCCGCGTCAGGCTCTGGGCTGATGGCTCAGAGCCTGGAGCCTGTTTCCGATTCTGTGTCTCCCTCTCTCTCTGCCCCTTCCCCGTTCATGCTCTGTCTCTCTCTGTCCCAAAAATAAATAAACGTTGAAAAAAAATTTAAAAAAAAATGAATAAACGTTAGAAAAAAAAGTATTTAAGATTGATGTAGAGATAGCCTGAACAAATCAGAAAAGCTTTCAGTATACAAAGTTATGTCAAATCATAAATTGGAATGTTGTAAGGTCCAGAATTTAAATTACACTAGCATAACTATCTGAATATATAATCTGTAAATGCCTGGGTTGAATTTCGCTTTGGATGAGCAACCATGAAGATCCCTAGTGCAAATCTAATTTCTCTTGCAGGAAGCAAGATCAGTGGACCCGGAAAAACATCAAATATTACAAGGATGACCCATTTTGGAGACATACAGGCTATGTTGTGACACAAATGGATGGATTGTATGTAGGAGCCATGAAGAGGGCTATGTTAGAAAAGACAAAGGTAAGATTTTTAAAACACTACTCAGAATTTATACGGAATGGCAAAAATATTGAGAATTATCTTTAAAATAACAATCTTTCACTGGGTGTTGTATGGAAACCAATTTGACAATAAATTTCATATATTAAAAAATAAATAAATAAAATAACAATCTAACTTAGAAGCAGATCAAATTAGGACTAGCATATTAATTTCTTGTACACAGGCACTATCTTGTTATATTGCTAGCACCTCAGTGTCTGCCATAAAATTCAAGCTTAACACACAGTCTCTTTATCTCTTAATTTCTTTCATAATCCTGTGCTCTGGAGTAGGTTAAAGAATATACTGAATGAATGTTCTGGCTGTTTAACCTAATACAGCTGCTACTTTTGTTGATATAATTTTTAAGGCAAAATGTCTAAATGTACAAATTCTATGCTTCCCACCCTCTACAAAACACACACACACACACACACACACACACACACACACACACACGACACATAATAATATCTTGAAAAGCTTTATTGAATAATCGAAGATTCAAAGGTACACTTAATATATTCCCAAAAACTATGAAGATTTTGTTTCCTGGGGGTAATACACACACACACACACACACACACACACACACACACACACTCAACTGGGCATATGTATACACACTGGAAAAAATATACAAAATATAGTTCATAGAAACGTGATGCAAAAAACTGTTAATCATATACACCAAGCCTTACTCATGAGTTTAGAAATGCAAATTAAAACCATAACTGAGACATACTTTCTCACTTATCAATTTGGCAAAAGTTCTAAAATGTGAATGTATACTCTGTTGGCAAGGCTAAAGGTGAAAAATACTGTTAGGAATTCTCAAAATATTGGTAGGAATACAAAATGGTATATTCCCTATGGAGAGAAAATTAGGCACTCAGTACCCAAATCATATGCTCATTTACCCTTTGATCCAGCAATGCCAGTTCTAGGATTATCACAAAAGTTCAGTATGGCATATGGGCCAGCCTTGTCATTGCAGATAATTTGTAAGAGCAAAAGACCAAAGACAACCAAATACATAGAAGACTGGCTGTGTAAATGACATAGCTGTAAACAGGAATGAGGGAGATCTCCAAATACTGCTACAGGGTAATGTTCAGGATCTGTTATTCTGTTATGAAGTATAAAAAAGTGGGGTGCCTGGGTGGCTCAGTTGGTTAAGCACATGACTTCGGCTCAGGTCATCATCTTGCGATTCATGGGTTTGAGCCCCATGTCGGGCTCTGTGCTGATAACTCAGAGCCTGGAGCCTGCTTTGGATTCTGTGTCTCCTTCTCTCTCTGCCCCTCCCCTGCTCACATACTGTCTCTTTCTCTCTTTCTCAAAAATAAATAAACATTAAAAAATAATAAAAATAGTAAATAAATAAAAAAGTAAGGTGAAGACCAGTGTAAATTATTTGCTACTTTTTACATAAGATATGGAAATAAGATAGATGATGATAGAGAGATGGATAGATTTGCTTAATTTTCCAAGAACAAACAACAATGAAACAATAAACCCAAAACTAAAAAAAAAAAAAAATTACCTATAAAAAAAGAAGAAAAGAAAGTGAAAGGGACAGGAATGAAAGGTACATTTCTCTGAATGTATCTTTATACATTTGACTTTAGAACCATGTGAATGCTGTTCATAACTATGAAACAAAATTTAATAACATAGAAGAAAAACAGTCCCTAAAATCTTAAAATGAATGGACATGAATATGTCTAACTATATGTCAAGTTGATAGCGTAACCATGCAGACAGCAGTTATTTCCAGTGACCGGAACACAGTTACTAGGGTACATCCTTAATGGGATAGATTCTAAGGACAAGAAGAACCACCAAAACCAAAATAAACCTTAAACTGTATCCAGTAATGTCACTTTAGCAATAATATTGATGTTATCATTTTGAAATTTGATACAGTTAGATATAGTAGCTAACTATAAAGCAAATATATTTATAAAACAAATAACTATGTTGACTATCAAGATTTTCAGCATAAGAAAAATCAGTGAAGTCGAGACCTTGTAGTTTTTAAAGTTGTATAGGTAGGAAATCATTACTTTTAGCTTCCTTAAAAAAAAAAACGCATAGTTTCTTGCTTTGCCCCTTGAAAAGGCTTAGAAATAGTGAGAATAGCATTGACCCCGTAGCACTGAGCATCATCCCCTAGGAGACTATGGCTTAGGGCAAGCAACAGCATCTCAAACAAAGCAAAAAAAACACTAGCCGTGAAGAAAAATATAAATTCAGCTAATTAAAATAAACTTCTTTTCATCAGAACACACTATATAGAAAGGGAAAAGATAAGCTACAAACCAAGGGAAAACATTTGAAATACATTTAACCAGCAAAGGATTTGTATCTGAAATACACAAAGAACAAATAAATTTTTAAAAAGAAAATACCCAGTTGAAAAATGGGCAATGGGCAAAATTATCAGCAGGAATTTCACAGGAAAGGAAACCAAAATGGCCCATAAGCATGTGGAGAAATGCTTAATTTCAAAGAAATATATATTAAAACCTCAATGACATCCTATTACACACCAGGAGTGGGGAATCTTAACCACTACTGGATTGAGTAAATTGTCCCAACTGCTTTGGAAAAGAATTGGATGTTACTCAAGACATTTAAAGACGATACATATTCTACAACCTGGCAAATCCAGAGATTAACGACATTCTTGCCCATGGGGGGCGGGGGGGGGTCCACGTACATAAAAGTTCACAGTACCATTATTTTGCTACAAACTGGAAATATCCCAAATGTTCATAAGTATATCACGATACTATATACCCTTATATGAATGAAGATGAATGAACTGTTTCCACACTACCAACATTGATACATGTCCAAAAAAATCATGTTGAGCAGAAGAATGCACACAATATGATTCTATTTGTACAAACTCAAAAGCAAGCAAATTTAAAAATAGCCTGTCTATGGATGTGTACATAGATGATAAAGTAACAGAAAAGAGGGTAATGAGCCATAGTGCTTACTACTGATAAATAAGGAAGGACAGAGATGAGATTGGAGGTTTCTGAGGCACAGCTAATGTTCTATTGCCCAAACTGTGAGATGGGTTCATTAGTGGTCTTTTTCATTATTTCTTCTTAAATTGTGCATATGATCTTTATCCTTTCATAAGTATGATATCATTCTTAAAAATAAAGGCAAAAAATTAAAGGCAAATTAAAAACTGGAAAATAATATTTGCAATTCATATCAAACAATGAACAAATCTCCCTAATATATAAAGAACTCCTAGAAGTTGATAAGAAAAAGAATAAGAAAAATAAGTAAGGCATATGAACAGTTCACACACACAAAAAAAAATTCAAACGTTTTTTAACATGCTCTGCCTCACTCACTCATAACAAAAGAATTGCTAAGGGGCATCTGGGTGGCTCAGTCAGTTGAGCATCCAACCCTGGATTTAGGCTCAGGTCAGGATCTCGCATTTCGTGGGTTCAAACCGTGCATTGGGCTCTGTGTTGACGGCTCAGAGCCTGCTTGGGATTTTCTCTCCCTCTCTCTCTGCCCTTACCCCACTCCTCAAAGTCAATAAATAGGCTTTAAAAAAAAAAAAGGAATGAGGTACTGTTTTTCACCTATCAAATTAGAAAAAAAAAAACTCAATGTTTAATATGCCATTGAGGCTGTAAGAGTGTCTGTTGAAATAAGCCCTCTGTAGACAACTTGGCAAAATATTTATTAAAATCAAAACTGCCTCTAGGTATCTATCCTACACAAAGACTCACACACATATGAAATGATGTGTCCAAGATTGATTTTTGTAACACTGTTTATAATAGCAAAAGACTAGAAACCACAGGAAAGTCCATCAGTATAATACTGGTTAACATATAATGTATCTGTTCACTAAAGTCCTGTTCAAGAGAATGAGGAAGATTTTTACATCTAATTATGGAAAATTCCTCCAAACAAGTGAAAAATATGAAGAGAGAAAAATCAAAGACTGAAGCATATAATACACTACCATGTGTTTAAAAATGTATTTATAAGACACTGTAGAGGCACCTGGGTGGCTCAGTTGATTAGCCGTCCAACTTCAGCTCAGGTCATGATCTCCCAGCTCGTGAGTTCGAGCCCCGCGTCGGGCTCTGTGCTGACAGCTCAGGGCCTGGAACCTGCTTCAGATTCTGTGTCTCCTTCTCTCTCTGCCCCTCCCCTGCTCACGCTCTCTCTCTCCTTCAAAAATAAAAAAACATTAGAAAAAAAAAAATTTAATGTATCCATAAGACACTGTAAAAAGTCTAGAAATATACACAGAAATCAACACAACAAAATTCCACTATAAATCTCATTATAATTTTTTAAATCTTTAATAATGCAAGTGTTATATAGTCAAAGAACAAAAAAAAAAGAGAGAGAGAATATGTGTATAAACAAATAATCAGTTTCTGGTTTTCGCTTTTGTTTTTTTGTTAAAATGTCATTTGTGTTTGTCTTGTCACCAAGTCCGCCTAAAAACCAATTTTTCTGGGGCGCCTGGGTGGCGCAGTCGGTTAAGCATCCGACTTCAGCCAGGTCACGATCTCGCAGCCCGTGAGTTCGAGCCCCGCGTCAGGCTCTGGGCTGATGGCTCAGAGCCTGGAGCCTGTTTCCGATTCTGTGTCTCCCTCTCTCTCTGCCCCTCCCCCCTTCACGCTCTGTCTCTCTCTGTCCCAAAAATAAATAAACGTTGAAAAAAAAAACAATTTTTCTGTAAGATGCTCGGCACCTGGCTACTCTGGTGGATTAACTCTTGGTGGAGCAGGGCTCTCTAGCACTAAGTTCACGTTCAGGTCTGACCATTGCTTTGGGGTAAATGTCAAGTCAGTTAGTTCTACATTAAACACACAAAATCAAAAAGCGTCATGGGGCGCCTGGGTGGATCAGTTGGTTGAGCATCTGACTTCGGCTCATGATCTCGAGGTTCATGAGTTGCACCCCTGCACAGGGCCCTGCGCTGACAGCTCAGAGCCTGGAATCTGCTTCAGATTTCGTCTCTCGCTCTGCCCCTCCCCTGCTCATGCTCTGTCTCTGCGCCCTCAAAAATGAGTAAACATTAAGAAAAATTTTTTAAAAATAATAAGTCAAAAAAAAAATTAAAAAGTGTCTTGGTTGAATATTTTGCTGTAAAGCAGTGATTCTCAACTGTGAGCAATGTCCCTCCAGGGCAGAGTTGGCAATGCCTGGAGACACTTTTGGTGATCAAGACTGGGAGAGGCCAGGGATGCTGCTAAATAGTTTACAATGCACAAGCCCCCCAAAAAGAATTATTTGGCCCTAAATATCACTAGTGTTTTGGGTATCAACACATGCTAAAGCATCTCTTATAAACCCTAAGATAATAGCTATTTTATAAGCTACGAGAAAATCGAATGCATTTGTTACATTAGGGACCCTTGGCAAAGGAATAACCGAGGGTATCCCTGACAATGGGGAAACTAGAAAATGGCGTCCTACTGCCACAAATCACTGTTAAGAGTACTGTTTGTCTCTCCCCAGCCTATGACCCTGTTCCAGATTCAGTTCCTGAATGCCATTGGAGATCTGTTGGATCTGATTCCCTCAGTTTCTCCCACAACAAATTCCAGCTTGAAGGTTTTTAAGAGATGGGACATGGGACATTGCTCTGCCCTTATTAAGGTGAGACACAAAGCCGCCTCTCTCTTTCCTTGTTCTGGAACACACAGACTTTTTCCATATGGCAGCCCAAGTGTGGCAACATCTCATCACCCCTGGCTACAGCCCTATTATCAGCTTATGGCTCCTCTGTCTAGAAGTTAAGAACAGGAAGAAACTGATGGAGGGTGTTGGAAGTACATGATGTTAGCTCTGTTTCTTCCACCATTCCTCCCGTGCTATGTGAACCTGCCCCTCCCCCTCCCACAGTCTTCCCTTCTGGATGCTTGAAGGATAGAGTCTGTCTGTTTTTGCGCACATTAAAGGTGAATTTTGTGCTCTTGGCCATATTTCCCGATAATAAATACGGCAGTGAATAGCGAAATTGACACAATTGCTCTATGCTTCCTACACTTGTAGTCAGTTATCTGTATACCTCTGCATCATTCACTATGATTCTGGCTGTAGGTTCTTCCTGGATTTGAGAACGTCTTTTTTGCTCACTCAAGCTGGTACACGTATGCAGCCATGCTCAGGATATATAAACACTGGGACTTCAACATCAATGATAAAGACACGAGCAGTAGTCGCCTCTCTTTCAGCAGTTACCCAGGTAAATAAATTTCGAGGGACAGCTGAGTACTTGGAGTACTATTTCAGGATAAAACCTTGGTGATTTGGAGTAACCAGAATGGGGGAAGAAATCTTTAGGGGTTGGTATACATTAATGACGATTGATTTTCTGAATGCTTTTTGAAGAAATATAGCTCTAATGCTTCTATTTAATAGAATCGTGTGATCAGTTAATAGGTGCCAAAAATTGAGTTCAACAAATGCCAACTGAGGTACAAGGCATTTTCCGAGGCTCTGCAGTGGAAGCCAAGATAGGCAAAAGAGATCCTGCTCTCAACATCTCCTTGAGGGTTTCTTTCTCTTATTCGTCACAACATCCTCAGAACTTAAGCTAGTGTTTGGCACCTTGTAACTTAATCAATTTTTGCTGAATGGATGGATGAATGTGTAAGCTTCCAAATCCTTACACTAGCAAGATAAGTACAATACAGATAATAATATTACTGGGTACTGTGTGGGCTACAAAAAATATGCAAGGAATGTTGTGAGTAATCAAAAGACGGTCAGCTCACATTGGATTGTTGGGGAAGGAAAGAGAGGATGACACTTGCCATGAACCATCAGTGATGACTTGAACTTGAACAGGTGGACATGGGCGGGAGGGACAGCCTCTGTGGAGTGGGAGTTACAAGCTCCTTTCTTAAAGGGGCCAGGCGGATGAGGTAAAATGAATAAAGGGTGGGGGGCGTGGTATAAGAAAATGAAAGTGAAAACAATTGTAGCAAACACAAGACCCCTTGGAAGGCGGCCACCTGCTGAGCTCCCACTGACTGTTGTCACCCAGCAATATGGAAGTCAGTGTTGCCAGATCCTCCAACTTCTGAAGACAGAAATATGGATATAATGAATAAAACCCACTGTGTGAACCCAACAAAGCATGTCTGCTAGCGGGAATGACGCCCTCAGCTGCAGGTTTGCAACCTTGTCAGGGAACATCATGGGTAAATGCAAGAGGAAAATTCTCACCAGACATATAAGAGTCCAGCATGGATACAAGGTGGACACTTTTGACCTTTAATTATACACTTGTAATTTACAAAGTGGTTATACCAACCAACGGTTGTATCTATCTACCTTTGTCAGAGTATTATTGCCCTTTCTGGTATTATTGTTCCTGGTATTAATACCTTCCTATTACGAATTCTGATCAGTGGCATAACTCAATATTTTTCTGTCCTTATCACCTCATCCTTCCTTTGAAAACACTTCGGTTTCTTCTTCGTCATTGCTTGCTTAATTTTTTTAGTATTGAGGGGGACTTGGGACTCCTCTCTTGGAGACAGACCGTGTTTTGATTCTTTGTGTTCCTTTAGACTGAAATTTAAGGACAGCAAGAGACTGAGGCTAGTCAAATATTCATATTCTTCTTCTTACTTGCAATAAAATGCAATGTTCAGATGTTACCTGCACTGCTTCAGAATGTCTACAGAATAGTGTTTCTCTGTAGTCTTAACAATCCTGGATTCCAAAGGTAGTGATGGGGAAGGAAATGGAGGGATTTCCTATAAAATGTATAACTCTGTTGACATTTGCATATATGTACATATCTTTCCAGAATAGGTAGATACATAGATAATAGAGATTTTTTAGAGCATTTAAACTGAGAGAAAACAATACTTTTCTTTTTTTTGACCCCAACATGTTTTTTACAGGAGCTGGTATAGCAAAGTGATTCATATTTTCTTTAACTGGACAGTTTTATTCTCAACAGAAAACATGAAAAACGTGTAGGATCTTATTTCTATTACAAAGAATTGTTCAACTGAAGGATCAGCTGCATTGGATTCATCCAATACATATGGAGCTAAACTTTGCCATGAACTTCATACCAGAACGAAGCTCGGTGGCTTGTTTTGTTTATTGTTGTTTTTGGTGGAGGAGATTGAGTGGATTAGGAGTGCGGTGTCAGTTAGGTCATGGAGGCTTTCGTGATATGAGCAAGGATATTAAGAATTACTGAGACAGAACAGAAATGGCAAGTCATGAAATATTTGTGACTTGGCTGAGGCACATGTTAAACATGACAGTAACTGGGATGGTACAGATACCATTATCCTAAAGATACAAATAACTCTGAAGAATTCAAATGCACCTATCCATACCTTTACACTATATCATGACACCATTGCCCAATTCTGTAGAAGTGACCACCATGCACCATTATTGGCATGACAAACACTAACGCTTCAAGACACAAAGACATTTTTTTTGTTTTGAGGTTTCCAAAAAGGAAAATGGTAGACCTCGGACAGCTGCTAAACTTCCACAACGTATAAAATCTATTTTACTTTGGCGAGCCTCAGCTTTTTTTATCTGTAGGATGAGACTAATATAAAGGCTTACTTCATCAAGTTGCAAACATTATGTAATTTACTTATTCATCTACAATTTTCTTTAAAAAAAATTTTTTTTTAACATTTATTTATTTTTGAGACAGAGAGAGACAGAGCATGAACAGGGGAGGAGCAGAGAGAGAGGGAGACACAGAATCCAAAACAGGCTCCAGGCTCTGAGCTGTCAGCACAGAGCCCGACACGGGGCTCGAACTCACAGACCGTGAGATCATGACCTGAGCCAAAGTCGGACGCTTAACCGACCAAGCCACCCAGGCACCCCTCATCTACAATTTTCTATGAAATTGCCGTGTTAGGCAAAGTATGTATGATGAGAAACAGGACAGATACAGATCCTATTCTAACAAAATTTGCATTCTGGTGAAAGATAGAGACACAGTTTTAAAAAACGATTAAAGTGTGGTTTGTGTAATACTAGGGAGGACTAGTTTGGAGAGTTTGAGATAGCTTCCAAGAGAAAGTAAAATGGAAGTTGAGGCACAAAGACAAATGTAAGTTGGCCAGCAAATGGGGACAATGGGGTGATGATGTTCCATGTGGAACAGACAGCATGTATAAAGGCCTGTAGGCAAGAAAAAAAGTGGAGAAGGCCAGAAAGAGGGAATGGGGGACAATTCAAGACCATTAAAGTGATGAGGGGTAGAAGTGACATTCGTAGACTTGCATTTTAGAATTACCTGGTCCACGAGAGAGGACGAGAGAGTCTGCCGACAGGACATTTCGAAGTCCGAGGCAATAATCCAGGTGATTCAAGCCACATAATGTTTTTTAGATGGTCAGTAAATAGGTGCATGGAAGACTGATATCCATCTTCAAGAAGAAAACAGTATCAAAAATGACTGCTGAATTACTATAGCAATTCGTGAATTTCTGTGTGCTCCCACTGTCCTAGCCAGAATCTTTGAGGGGCATTGACCTCATGAGAATTGTCAGAAGGGCACTCCCAGAGCTGTACTCCAGCCGAGAAGAATAGAAGGAACAGTAGTAATCCAGCACCCTCAGCCTTAATCTAAACCAATCTTAATCTAAGTCAGTCCCATGCTCTGTGTTCTCAAGAGCTCCAGGTGACTCTGTAAAACTGGAGGTGGTTATGTCAAGGAAACAAATTAAATAATAACCCCCGTCTTAATCTAGAAAGGATTAGGTGACTTGGTCGCTTGATACTTTCATACTTTTTCAGACTGTTTTTTAAAAACTGAGTAGGAATTTCCTTTACCTTTGGGGAAATTATTTCAGCTGAAGATACTAACATGAAATTTCCTGAGAAAGCCAAAAGTACCCCACAAGTATGCTAGTAAACCTCAGTAGTACCCTTAGGCCCAGGTGAGTGATGTCCCAGCTTTGAAGTGCCTTCCTCAAACTTTTGTAAGTCCCCCTCCAGCGCCCCAAGAACAGCCAAGTTGGCAGTACTGGGATATCCCGGCACTGGCCTGTGTCCCCTGTGTTTTCCAGAAATTTTCAAAATATCCTTCTAGTGCCCAGTACTAGCCAGATGAGCAGAGCCATCCAGGTGAGGCTAAGCTTAGACAGGAACCCATGTGGGTCGTGGTCCTTGGATGTCCCTTTTATGAGAGCTCCTCCCCTCTCCCTCTACCTATATGTGGGTGCAACAAGATGGTGCTCATCAACATGAGGAGCTCTGGGACTCAAGCCTATGAGGTAGTCCTGGTGAGTAGATCCTTCCTGTTGGCCCTCACGGTATATTTTCTGCATGACCAAGCTGACAGAATATTAGCGACATGATGATTTGAGGTGGCCCTCATGTTAGACACAGCATGTGTTCAGGGCTCTAGGCTATCGAAGGCTGCTCTTACCCTCAAGCTTATGCATGTATGTAGACCTCTGCTTTCGCCTTGTTCTCACTGGCACGGCCCTGCTTCCTGAGGGCAAAAGAGGAAGCAACAAGTGAATTTACTGTGTGTAGCTCCAGTATTGGTCCCCTGGGCAGTCACCTCACCCCCTACAGGTTCTGTCCCTCGTGTTCGTGTTCTGCAGTTCTCTGAGGAAGGCCGGGCCCGGCCCTCACAAAGGCTTTTGAGAATCTTGCTCTGCGACACAAATAGGCCTTTGCAGCAGGTCTCATGGTTTCTGTGGAGCAGGACTTTAGATTAGGGCACAAGTGAGGATGGCTTGTCTCTACTTCTCTATATCTGGGGCTTCTGCCGAGGACTCAAAGAGTGAGGGGCTGAAATCTATGATAGCTTAACTGAAGCTAGAGGATACACTTCCAAGGTGACTCACTTACATGGTTGACAAGGTGACATTGGTTCCCCTCTACTTAAGCGTCTCCACAGGACTGCTGCAGTAATCTCATGACGAGATGCCTGGCTTGCCTCAGACCAAGTGATCCAAAAGAACAAGACAGAAGCAGCAATGCCTATTATGACCTAGTCTCAGAAGTCATCTATTGTTACTTCCACCACGTTCTATTCTTTAGAGGCACATTAGTATGATCAGCCCACACACAAGGAAAGGACATCAGAATCGATCTTTTAAAGGGAAGAGTGTCCAAGAATTTGTGGACATTTTAAAACCTCCCCAATAAAGAAACATAATATTTTTATATATTTCCTGTGTATCCTAAGACTTCTCTAAATTCACTTGTCAGTTCTAACAACTTTGTAGATTTCTTGGGATTTTTCTGTATACATAATCATGCCATCTCTGCATAACTTCCCTTGGGTGTCTTTGTGTTCTTGCATGAGTGCACTGATAAGACCTCCAGGACAATGTAGACTAGAAGTGGCATAGAAATCCTTGCCTAGTTCCTGATCTTACGGGAGAAGTATTCAGTCTTTTATCATAAAGTGTGATGTTTGCTGGAGGTTTTTGGAGATAGTCTTTATAAGTTTAAAAAGGATTTCCCCTCTTCTTATTTTGTTGAATGTTTTTGTTTAATGCATTTTTGTGAAATTCTCAGCTTCCATTAAAATGATCATATGATTTTTCTCCTTTATTAATGTGTTAAGTTCCATTGATTGACTTCCAGATATGAAACCAACTTGGCACTCCTGGGGTTTACTCCACTTAGTCATATTATTCTTTTTATTTTTTATTCAACTTACTAATATTTTGTCAAGAATTTTTTCATTTACATTCATGAGAGATATTGTCTATGGTTTTCTTGTGATAGTTTTGGTATCATGGTAAGCCTGTCCTTATAATCTGAGTTTGGAATTATGTTTTTCTTCTATGTTTTCTGAAAGAGTTTGTGTTGGAGTGGTAATACTTTTTCTCTTAAATTTTTAATAGAACTCATCAGTTAAACCATCTAAACATGGGGTTTTTTGTTGGAGAGTTTTTAACAATGAGTTCAGTTTCTTTTGTTGATAAAGGACTATTCAGGTTTTCTAACTCTTCTTGAACCAGTTTTAAAAATTTGTCTTTCAAAGAACTTGTTAATTTCTTAAGGTTATCCTGTTTATTGACATAAAGCTATTTATAATATTTTTATGAGTCTTTTATTATCTGTAGGATCTGTAGCTAAGTCCCTTTAATCATGTATGATCTTTTTTGTATTCACTGTAGCCTGAGGTGTGTCAATTTTATTGGTATTTTCCAATAACCAGACTTTATTTTCATTGATTTCTTTCCTATTGTTTGCTCATTTTTCCTTCTCACTGATTTCCATTCTTATCTTTATCATTTTCTCTTTTCTGCTTTGCACTTAAATTTTTCGTTCTAACTTCTTAAGGTAGAATCTCAGATAATTGATTTTTATCTTTGTTCCTTTCTACTATATGAATTAAATTTATAAAGACTATAAATTTACTTCTAAACACTCCTTTCAGTGCATCTGACAAATTTTAGTATGTTTTGTTTTCATTTTCATTCAGTTTAGAATATTTTATAATTTCTCACATAATTTCTTTAATCAATGACTTACTTGGAAGTATATTGTTTAATTTCCCCAAATTTGGAGACTTTCCACATATCTTTGTGGAAAGAGATAACAAACCTCCAGGTTTTTGTTCTTGTTTTCTTATACTTGGAAGTATAGTGTTTAATTTCCCCAAATTTGGAGACTTTCCACATATCTTTGTGGAAAAAGATAAAAACCTCCAGGTTTTTGTTCTTGTTTTCTTATTTACTTCTGTTATGAGTAAGCTGTCTTTCCTTCAAGCTGCCCCAGGACCCGAAGCATAATTTCTTCATTAATTCAATAAATATTCAATAAATATTCATTTATTCCACATTCACCCTGTGGCCCCAGAGGCAACACATGGCATTGCACGTTGTAATCATT
Organism: Puma concolor; assembly: GCF_028749965.1. NCBI lineage: Eukaryota > Metazoa > Chordata > Mammalia > Carnivora > Felidae > Puma > Puma concolor. The sequence continues at coordinate 94,971,976 of NC_141673.1, forward strand.
GACTAAATATTTATGGAAGCTGAGAAGGAAGAAAGAAGGAAAGAAAGGAAGGGAAAAAGGAGAATGGGAAGAAAAAAGAAAAGGTGAGAGACAATAGATAATGGATGATGTATTCCCATGTGGACATAGCAGGAACTGCAAGGGGGAGAGAGGGGTAAGCCAAGTAAAAGGTGGAGGTGGGGGCTGCCTAAAACATCATCTTCTCTCTAGTACTGCTCTCCTTTTTACATCTTTGATTTGAAAGCAGGAGTCCAAGATATTTAGGAATTGTTATCAAGGCATTTCATATGCATTCCCGATGTTTAGCGCAGAGCTGGACCTTGAAGCCACTCTTTTGTGGCCACCCTGATTATAAATGACATGTATAGGACCTAACTAGTTGGTTTTTTTTTTTTTTTTTAAGTTTATTTTGAGAGACAGAGAGCACGAGGGAGAGGCAGAGAGAGAGAGAGAGAGAGAGAGAGAGAAAGAATCCCAAGCAGACTCTCCACTGGCAGCACAGATGCAGGGCTCAATCTCACAAACCATGAGATCACGACCTGAGCCAAAATCAAGAGTCAGATGCTTAACCGACTGAGCCACCCAGGTGCCCCAGACCCTAACTAGTTTTATGGGATTTAGGCAGCACCCAAGTTTTAACTAAACTACTATTAACTTGTTTGTGCTCAACTTGTTATTGAAATAAAAAGAAAAAACAATATTTGTTTATTTCCTACTTATGAGCCTGCCAATGTGACTGACACTGTGCTGAACATTTCGTCTGTGTGATGTCATTCAACTGTCATGAAAACCTAACAAAGGAGGGTATTGTATCTGCATTTCCAAAGAAAAAAGAAAAAAAAAAAAAAAAACAAAACGTGTTCAGAAAAGTTAAATAACATACTCAAAATCACTAGACCTGGCTGGAGACTGAGTTCAAACACAATATATCTGAGTTTTAAATATCTATTGTTGGTTGTTATTTCAGCAATGGTTCAGTGTGCTTTTTAAAAGAGTTTTATAAAGAATGCTTATTTTGAGAGCGAGAGAGTGCAAGCAGGAGAGGGGCAGAGAGAATCCCAAGCAGGCTCCAGGTTGTCAGCAAGGAGCCCGACACGAGGCTCCATCTCACAACTGTGAAGTCGGAACCTGAGCCTAAATCAAGAGTCAGAGGCTTAGCCGACTGAACCACCCGGGTGCCCCGTTCAGTGTGCTTTTAAGTTAAATGGTTAAAACTGAAAAAGAGCCAGGAGCTCAAAGGCCCTCCAGGCTTACCATGTGGGTGGAGCTCTTCACTGAACAAAAGCTGGAATCTATTCAGAGTCTTTTAATCGAGGATTCCTAAGAGGCTGAGGCTTCCAGCTTAATTATCCAGATGTGAGGCTCTCTGGAATACACTGTGTCTCACCAAGCCTGCAGGCATTCCTACTTTGCATAACACCCAGACATCCCATCACCACCCTCACACCCCCCCCACCCCACCTTAGACTTAAAATCCCCAGGGGAGCTGGCTAAAATTGCAAATTCCAAAGTGCCATCCATCCACTTCTTATTCAGGTGGTCTGGGCTGAAGCATTTGTAACAAACACACCGGGTGGTTCTAACATCCTGGATCCAAGCCCATCCACTGAGACTCTGGTGGCTCTACTGGTCTGCCGCACAGACTTTGCTCAGCCTTTTCTCGTACTAAGCTCAAGTGCTTGAAAGTAGGTGCACAGGAATAAGAAAGGATGGTCTCAAAGTTCCAAGAAAATGTAGTTACCTCCCTCATAGTCCATAAGGTTATTTACTTTCCTAAGGTACAAAATTGCCAACTTAGTGTGCTATAATTACTTTTGCCAGTTTCATGTTACCTCTTTTATCTCAGATACTTTAGTCATAAAGCTGAAACATATACAAACAATCTGCGAATTAATATATGCCAAGATTTATGTCTTCTGCCTTTTAAGAAGTAGAATCGGGGCGCCTGGGTGGCTCAGTCGGTTAAGGGTCCGACTTCGGCTCAGGTCATGATCTCGCGGTTCATGAGTTCGAGCCCCACGTCAGGCTCTGTGCTGATGCGTCAGAGCCTACAACCTGCTCTGGATTCTGTGTCTCCCTCTCTCTCTGCCCCTCCCCTGCTCATGCTCTGTCTCTCTCAGTCTCTAAAAAATAAATAAATAAATAAATAAATAAATAAATAAATAAATAAATGTTAAAAAAAAAAAAAAAAAAGAAGTAGAATCAAGGGAGGAAAAGAAATACAAGTAGAATGAGGGCATGTATTCCGAAGCATGTGGATAGATTTTACAACACTTCATTTCTGTTTTCTTAAGTGCCTTTCTTTTGTTCTCTGGCACCAACCCAGGACGCTGATGTCTTCACCCAGGCCATACCTGTCCCTCTCCATCTCGCTCAGGAAACTTCCTCCCTTCTATCCTTCTAAAAACTCTGTTACTTTCCATGGTTTTCATAAGGTGATTGTCTCCTGCCCCACCTTGCTTAAGCCTGCAACTCCCCATGACTCACTTTCTTTTTCATTGTTTCTACTACAGTTGCTCCATCGTGTGTGTTAAACGGTGTTGTTGCCATTTGCATGAGTGCATGCCTGTTCCATCACATTTGTCAGGCTTAAGGTACAGTGGGAAAGGCATGTGTTGAAAGTCAATCTTAGATTTATTCCTGAAAATGCTGTTTATTAGCTTTAAATAGATGCATATCTTGTTTTATTTTTAATGTTTTGAGAGAGTGAGAATGTGAGCAGGGGAGGGGCAGAGAGAGAGGGGGAGACACGGAATCCTAAGCAGGCTCCAGGCTCCAAGCTGAGCCTGACACGGGGCTCAAACCCGCGATCTGAGATCATGACCGGAGCTGAAGTCATGTGCTTAACTAACTGAGCCACCCAGGCGCCCCATAATAGCTGTGTATTTTTAAAAAGAGCTCATCGAAGACCTCTTTTTGTGAAGGTCAAATGATGGTATCCATCCTTCTAAAGCAAGGTATCTGGTATATAGTAGGTACACAGTCAATGTGAGTCACTACTATCTTCTCTTTCTTCCTTAGATTTAACAGTTATTTATTGAGCACCTACTATGTGTCAAATCCTCTTCTTGGTGCTGGAGTGAATAAGACAGAAAAAGTCCCTGCCCTAATGGAGCTTACAGGCTATGGGATAGATGGAAAAGAAAACAGTGAACAAATTAATATAAAGTAAATAAGATAATTCATTGTTGAAGAAAAACATTTCATTTTGATGTGGATGATAACAGAATGTTGATTAAATATAAAGCTGACTTCTTTAAAAAAATTTTTTTTAAGTTTTTTAACGTTTCTTTATTTTTGAGAGACAGAGACAGAGCAAGACAGAGCGTGAGCAGGGGAGGGGCAGAGAGAGAGGGAGACAGAATCCAAAGCAGGCTGTAGGCTCTGACCAAGCGGTCAGCCCAGAGCCAGACGTGGGACTCGAACTCACGAGCCAATGAGATCATGACGTGATCCGGAATCAGACACTTAACCGTCCGAGCCACCCAGGGCCCCCAAAGCCAACTTTTTTATAGTCACTCTAAATAATCTTTAAGAGACCTGCCAATTCCTGTATGTGGACCACTGCGGGATGCTCAGACCCCACAGTACCGCCTTCATGCGCTTGAATATACGATAGTGTGATTCCTCCATTGATCACATTCCTCCTGCAGGATTAGGCAGAAATGTGCTCAAATAAATACTTCGTTGACTGAACGATAATCGCTGGAAGAAGCGGAGATTGCTTCTCACTAAATGCCATTCTGGAAGGGGGGAAAGACTGAGGCCATTGTTTAGTAGGCAAAATAAATGGCTGAGGGCTTTTGTGTCCTGGAATATGAGAGAGCCCCACCGGCTTCCCTTCCTGAGAGCGGGGAAGGAGGGGTCTCCTGCTTCAGGCAGCAACCCTGGAGCAGGGGTTCTGGTGGAGCCTCTGAGGGCAGGCGAGGGGAGCAGGGAGGGCAGTCTGGGCGTTAGCCTTTTGGGAAAGCTCCTGAGGGGATTCTGATACAGTGTGAGCTGGGAATTATTGCGTGGTGCATGGGATATAGTCTGTGTGTGATGGACAGTAATTTACTGACTGATTATCGCACTGGCTTAGAGAAGGCAGAGAGCCCAGCTGGGGCTGAGCACCGTCCCTCTTCAGCAGTGGGAAGAAGCTGAGCAGAGAGGCTGACCATGATACAAAGTTGTTATTTTGTTTTTTTCTTAAAAGAAAAAAAAAAAAAAAAGGAGGGAAAAGAGAGTTCCCACAGGGTCACAGCCACCTGTGTTAAATCAAAGGGCAGTAAGACATTTCAAAACAAAATATATTGTGTAATCGGGTAGTTATTATTGTATCAGTTTGCTTTTTCTGTGGAAAAAAAATAACCTCTAAAACTTTGTGGCTGGAAACAATTTGTGATTAGTATTGCTCTTGAGTCCACAGGTCATCTAAGTGGCTCTTTCTAGACAACTCAGCTGGTCACATTCCTGCATCTGTGGTTGTCTGTTGGGGGGGGGGGAGCCGTGGGCAGCTCTGCTGACCTTGGAAGAACTCCCTTGCACATTTGGGGGTTGGCCGGCTAGAACTTGGCCTTGGCTGAGAGGGTCGGTCCTCCTCCACGCGGTCTCTCATATACAGGAGTAACAGGGTTACAGGAGAGTAAGCAGAAATGTGCAAGGTCTCTTGAGGCCTAGACTCAGAATTGGCACATTCCGTTAGCCAAAGTAAGTGCCAAATCCAGCCCAGATCTAGGATCTGGGGACCCAGACATCTTTTGATGGGAGATGCTACAAAGTCACATTGCAGAGAATATGGGGGGAGGGGGTGAAGAAATGCAGCACGATCCAGACTACTGATGCTGAGTTGGAGGTTATTTATGTTCTTGGTCAACACCGATTCTACTCTTCTGGAAAAAATGAGTGTGTTTGGTCTGGAGCTTTGGAGCAGTTAATTAATGCAATATGGGAATGGGCACACTTTAAATGCACCTGATGGGACAATAAGGGTACATTTTTCTGGGTGGTGCTAACCAATGGGTCTAAATGGCATCAGAGGGTAGTGGTCACTGTTTATTTTTGTGATTCAAGCGATTTTTAAGTCCTGAGATTTATTAAGTGTCAGGGTCCCCTTTGATTTCTTAATTAAATTCAGCAGTCAGCTTCCTATGAAATGTTATTTGCTGGCTGACTTTCAAACTTGAGTTTCTCCTGATTTAAAATAGTCTGCCTTTCAAAGCTGCTAATGGCAGATAAAAGCAAGAATATGATTTTACATCGTCAAAGAACATTTGTTTCTCTTGTCATGTTTTAGGGCTTTGTTCCCACTCAGCCTTTTCCTTTTTATTTCATCTTAAACTCCAAACTATAGAATTAACCTTCTTAACTAGAGTTGTGCTGCAAGCCAGTTCATTCTCTTTGTTCCAGAACTCTGGGCAGCCTACATTTTTCCATCTTTAATAAAGTGTTGCTCTTGAATGAACCACTGCTCCTTACGTGTTAGTACTAGTCCGTCACTCATACATATTAAAGAATGCCTGCCCTCTTGTGTTCATGGAGGTTGCTACAAGGAGTGAATTCATAAGTTTATTAGGCCAGAAGTACAACCTTCCACCCTATGGAGGTTCGGTACCAGAGGGCTTACCCGAGAATGCCAGGTGTGGTTGTATAGTTTGCACACTGCAAAATGACCCCAGCTTAAGAGGTGAATGAATGGTCATTGAAATCCATCCCACACTTTGCTTGTGAAGCCACGCATCCAATGTCTAGGCCGTACTTACCAAGAGGAGTTTTGCCCATTAAAGTCCATTCAAGTGTGGCATCCACTCATTAAGCACCTGGAGTGTGCAACCTTCTGTTATGCAAACTTCTGTATAGGCTAATGACAGCCTTGTGGAGGTTCATCATGAGCTAGTTGGACACTGCTCTCATCATGTAACTTTTCTACTTGGAAATTTCCAGAAATTAAAGATACTCTGTTAGCGCTGAATGATCACTTAGTCCCAGGTTATCAGAGGAAGGGAGTAAGGAACGGAGAAGCTAAATGAGAAGTGCCAAATTTGCTAGTTGTGAAGCAGGGAACTAAAATGTAGGCTTTCGGACTCCCACTGCAGCTCTGAAGGCTTATCTTTAGCCTCAAGTGATCCCATTATTTGCACCCTACCTAACCCTACCAGGCCTAAAGCGGAGGCACGATAGCTTGTTCGTTGAGTGAATAAACGAATGACTGTCCAACTATATTTTCTTCTTTTTTAATTCCAGTGTAGTGAATATACAGTATTATATTATATTATATTATATTATATTATATTATATTAGCTTCAGGTGTACAATGTAGTGATTCAACAACTCCATACATTACTCAGTGCTCAGTAAGGTAAGTATACTCTTATCCCCATCACCTATCTCACCCATCGCCCCTCCACCTCTCCTCTGGTAACCATCTGTTTGTTCTGTACAGTTAAGAGAATGTTTCTTGGTTTGTCTCTTCCCACCACCCCACTCTGTTCATTTGTTTTGTTTCTTAAATTCCACATGTGAGTGAAAGCATATGGTATTTGTCTTTCTTTCATTGACTTATTTCACTTCGCATAATACACTCTAGCTCCATCTTTGTCGTTGCAAATGGCAAGATCTCATTCTCGTTTGTGGCTGATAGTCCCTTGTACGTATATATACCACTTCTTTATCCGTTCATCTATTGATGCACATTTGGGCTGCAATAAACACAGGGGTGCGTACGTCCCTTCGAATTAATGTTTTTGTATTCTTTGGGTGAATGTCCTATAGTGAGATTACCGGATCATAGGGTAGTTCTATTTTTAACTTTTTGAAGAACCTCCGTACTGTCTTCTAGAGTGGCTGCACCAGTTTGCATTCCAACAGTGCGTGAGAGTTTCTTTTTCTCCACATCCTCACTGACACTTGTGGTTTCTTGTGTTTTTGATTTTAGCCATTCTGACTGGTGTGAGGTGATATCTCATTATAGTTTTGATTTGCATTTCCCTGATGATGAGTGATGTTGAGCATCTTTTCACGCGTCTGTTGGCCATTTGTATGTCTTCTTTGGCCAACTATATTTTCTAATGGTATTTTGTTTGTTTGTTTGTTTTTGCCTCTGCCTCCCAAAATTTCCACTCTCCTATGGGAGTTTGGGAAACACCAGAGGAGATACTTACCTTGGTTCCTTCTAACTCTCTCACCGGGGACCTTCTCTGATGTTTCTTCACCACTGACAATTCGTCCATCACAACTGGTTGCTGGTGACAGTATATTCTCTCCCATTGTTATAGCTGGGTCTGATATTCTTTGATTTCTACCACACTTATCAAAGCATAAAGCGAAAAACAGACCTTTCAAAAAGACATGTGGCTTCACTGATTTTCCCGTATTGCTGCGACCTTTTATAAAAAGCAGTGACTGACCCAAGTGTCAAGATCCTATTTTAAAACCATGTTTACCAACGTAAGTGTAGATGTTTTTCCTATTTATAAAACTCATGTAGACTCACGAGGTAAAATTTGGAAAATACAGAAATGCAGAAAGAGAAGAAAGAAGGCATCCATAATCTTATTATCCAACAATGAGCCCCATTAATATCGCTCCCTAGTTAAAAGTTCTGCAAAATCCTAGTTAGTGGGGAATCTATTTCTATTTATCATTTTTGAAAATTGGAATAGTCCTGATTTAATATATTTTTATCGTTCAAATTATAAAATAAAAAATTATCAGTAGAGAATCTAAGGCCAGAGGTTCACTGGCATCTTTATAAGCAACTGTTAAATAACTGTCACAGAGGTGACTCCAACCTAGGGGAGGCCTGCTGCAGATAGGGATCATTATAACTAATACTCTTCGCAAAATGCATCGTGTACGCAAAGCGCTGTGCTAATAACGTCGGGTTGAATATACCAGGCATACGTACGCTGATTTGTGTATTTCTCTCTCCTGTAGGATTTTTGGAGTCTCTGGATGACTTTTACATTCTTAGCAGTGGCTTGATATTGCTACAGACCACAAATAGTGTGTATAATAAAACCCTACTGAAGCTTGTGGTACCCCAGTCTCTCCTGGCGTGGCAAAGGGTCCGTGTGGCCAATATGATGGCGAATGGTGGCAGGCAGTGGGCAGAGATCTTTTCAAAGTACAACTCTGGTGAGTGGCCCGAGAGAGTAGCTTTTAGACATGTACATATGCTTAGATTTTGAGTTAACCAGTAGAGTCACACTCACATTCTGCTTCGTGTCTCCCAATATTTCAGGCACCTACAACAATCAATACATGGTCCTGGACCTGAAGAAGATAAAGCCAAAGTACAGCCTTGACAGCGACACTCTGTATATTGTGGAGCAAATTCCTACATATGTAGAATATTCTGACCAAACTAATGTTCTACGGAAAGGTACTTTCTTCATGCTAGAAGTCTGGAAGTCTGATGAGTGTGTGAGTGTGTACGTGTATATGGTGGGGAATGTGTGGCGTGTGAATGTGTCATGGCGGGTGGTCTATAGTGGGAAAGAAAGGATGGGAATGCTGTTGCTAGTTACGCTGGGAAAGAATTACCGGGTTCAGCTCAACATGTAAAATCTGCACCTCTAACTCTTTATGTGGCATTGTATAGTTTGTGACAGAGCCAGACATTTGTTTATTTATTTAATGTCTATCTATGTATTTTGAGAGAGAGAGAGAGAAGGCACGTGAGCATGAGTGGGGGAGGAATAGAGAGAGAGAGGGAGAGAGAGAGCATCCCAAGCAGGCTGCACGCTGTCAGTGCAGAGCCCGACATGGGACTCGATCTCATGACTGTGAGACCATGACCTGAGCTGAATCGAGAGTCAGAAGCTCAGCTGACTGAGCCACCCAGGAGCCCTCAAAGCCAGACATTTGTAATCTTATGACTTCTCATAGCTCTAATATTACCTTCTCTCCTTGGTTCCTGAGTAAAGCTTTGAGTCAAATTCAGCAAATATTTATAGAGGTGCTACCTCGGCTCAGGGACTGGAAAAGCACGGATGCAGGTACAAAATCCGTGACCTTTAGAAACTCAGTCTAGTGAGGAAGCAAGGCACATAAAGCAGCCATTAGAACCCAGAAAGGGAAGAGCAGTCATAAAGTCTGGGTGTCCCAAGCCCAGTGGGAGCTGCTGTCAGTGGGAGGGATCAGAAAAGGCGGGTCTGGAAGGCAAGACCAGAACTCATATATTTGAAGCGCAAGGTTTGGAGTGACACTGCCTTGATTTGAATCTCTGCTCCTCCAAATCTCAAACAAATGATCCCCTCTCTCCAAGCCCCACTTTCTTCATCTGTAAAGCATGACAGTAGCGGTACAGGCCCACAATCACTTATTTGTAATTTTGAAATCTCAAAATTTTTGTTGCTGTTGCTTTTGTTTTGTTTTGTTTTGTTTTCCCCTAGTAAACTTAGTAGCAAAATATGACCTGACCTGAACTCATTTGGGTAGCAAAACCTACCAGTTTGGTAGTTTGGTAGACTTGACCTGCCCGTTTAGTCTTTATTTCCTCTCGTCTAGGGAGACTACACATTAGGCTACAGAAATTTCAGGGCCTTTATGACATATTCCCCATGGAGGCTGCAGTGTCATATACAGCAACTCCATTGCTGTTCTAAAGTCTGCAAGACCCTGAATTCTGAAACATCTGGCCCCCAAGAGTTTTTGGATGTGGGAGTGTGCACCCTTGTAACTTCACAAAGTTGTTATGAGAATTAAGGGAGATGATTCTTGAGCACACTGCTGACACAAAGCACGTACTTTTATTTTGCATTGAACCTGCTGTTTGGCACACACAACGTATTTGCACATTTGTTGAACAAATGGGAGCGCAGATGATGTCCGAGTGATGATCAGAGGTTAAAAAGAGCTCACCAATTTGATAAGGGGATGCCCGGACAAATGGAGGCACGAAAAGTGTGGTGTGTTTGAGAAACCGTTAGCTCGAGACAGCTAGAGGGAAGGCTCTGACGTGGTGGGTAGTGGAAGGTGAAATATACCAGCCTTGTATATCCTGCTAAGCAGTGTAGACTTTATCCTTTAGAAAATGGGAGTTGTTGAAAAGGGAGAACAGACTTGAAGTCAGAGAGAAGGCAGGAGTCTAGTTAGGAAACTATTGCAATAGATCACCTGATAGAGGAGTCGGAATGGAACCAAGGTAAGGTATGGACCCTGGAAATCAGGGCCTGGTCCTCAGGCTCCCAGGTCCCCAGAGATTTTATAATGACATCCAGGGAGAGCCGTCTCAGCAGAAATGGCTCACACAAGCTACATGCTCATAATCTGCATAAAACAGAGTTAATGGAGGTGGAAACTTCAATTGCCAAGCAGATCAGATACCACCAAGAAGCAGACCTACCTCCTTTTTTGAAGGAAAATTGACCTGAGAAGTCAAATCATGAGGAAGTCACTTGGTTAGGATGGCAATTCAAAACTGAATTCTGCTGTCTGAGCCTGAAGCCTGGTTCATCCAGCTGGTAAGAGCCTTATAAAACTAGCATGCCTCAAGAGGGAGACGCGTGTTGAAGGGGACAGATTATTCAAGGCCTTTTCTTGGACCGCTGCTGATTATAGAAGGGCAGATTCAGGTTCTTTGCAATGTGGTTCCTAGATCCCATGAAGAAACCTACCCTGGGACTAAAATAAAAGCTGATGGTGATCTGTTTGTAGTTATTTTGCCAGTGGTGGGAAAAACAGTTAAATTCATTGTCTCCTATATACTAGGCAGTCCCTTCTGGGCCTTTTACTTACGTTCCGTTGTTTGGTCTTCATTAACATACTTCCAGATTAAGTGGCATTGTTACCATTTTACTGTAAGGAAAGAAAGGCTCAGAAAGAAATATGTGATTTGCCCAAATAATTAAGTGATATCATATAGCCATTATGATAAAAGACAAAAAGTCCCATGAGCCTCCTAGAATTTTCTTTTCCTTTCTTTTTTTTAAAGTTTATTTATTTTTGAGAGGGAGAGAGAGAGAGCAAGCACAAGTGAGGGAGGGGAAGAGAGAGAGAATCCAAGCAGGCTCCGCAGGATCTCATGAACCATGAGATCATGACCTGAACCAAAATCAAGAGTCACTTAACTGATGGAGCCACCCAGGCCCTGCTTCCAAAACTTGGAAGCAGCTGTGGTATATCGATAGAAGCCCTTGATCAGAAGGGAGGCATCTGTCATCTCTGAAGCTCTATTTCTTCCTTTATTAGGAAGGATGGTAATGCTTATACATCATTAGGTTGTTGGGAAATATACAAGATACTCTATTTTAAATGTTTTTGTAAATCGTGAAGCTTTATGAAAATGTGAAGGATAAAGCAGCTATTTTTATTATTCATTTGATCTGTGAAGAGAAATATATTATTCATTTGATCTGTAAAGAGAAATATAATTATAGGGGTGCCTGGTTGGCTCATTCGGTTGAGCATCCGACTTTGGCTCAGGTTATGATCTCACAGTGGGTTCAAGCCCCGCATCGGGCTCTGTGCTGACAGCTCAGAGCCTGGAGTCTGCTTAGGATTCTGTGTCTCCCAATCTTTCTACCCTTCCCCCACTCATGCTCTCTCTCTGTCTCTCAAAAATAAACATTAAAAAGTTAAAAAAAAAAAGGGAGAGAAATATAATAGTTAATATTCATCTAATGCTTACCAAGTATTAGACACTATTGTAAGTATTTCATCTGTTTGAACTTATTTAATGCTCATAATAATCCTTATAAGGTAAGTACTGTCATTGTTCACATTTTATAGATGAAGAAACTGAAGCACAGAGAATTTAAATATTTTGTCTAAGGTCACATACCTAATGATGGCAGAACCAAGCTTCAGATCCAGGCAGTCTAATTCCTAAATCTATATGTAGCCTAGATATACTATATTATACACATGATTTTAGCCTGTCACTTCAATGTTGTCTTTATCTCAGTTCTTCCTGATGCTGGTCTGTGTCCCAGAATCAGCACCATTGGATGTCTTGTCATTTTTTTAATCAGTGACCTCACCCCAAAGTAGGGGGTTCTATAAAACAGTTAAAAAAAAAAAAAAAAAAAAAAAGGAGAAAGGCAAACCAATGCCAAAACAATATGAGAGTGGGAGGTTAGCCCCTGAGTGATGGAGGAGTCCCTGTGTTGACTGACTGTCCTATGGACAGTAGCCCAGGCCATTGTAATATGGGATGTTCCTGAAATATTGATTGTACTAGAGCTGTGTCACATGTTTGATGCTTCGTGACTAATGGGCTCTGTGGCCTTGGCACATTATGAAGTTCTGAATGAAGCTAAGCCTTAATGAATGCTTACAAAGAAGTTAAAACCCACTGGAACCTTAAAGATCATCTCTAGTCTCTTCAAACCATGGATTCTTCCTTTCCCTCTCCCTGTTAAAAAAGAAAATAAAGTGACGTTAACTGCCTAAGACCTAGAGAGTCAGCCCTGAGCCTAGAATTCAGGTTTCCTCAACTCTAGGTACTGTGTTTTTCCACTATCCCATGATTAGCATCTGGCCTGTTCCCTGGTGGGGCCACATTGTGAAACCATCTTTTGGCATTTCAGTAACTAACCTAAACCAACTTAAACCAATTCCCCCAGACCACTCGGTGTTATGCTTCATTTTGCTCTATAGATAATAAAGTTATTTTCTGGTTAACAGATTGCTTTAAGAATTTTGAGTGAGAAACAAAGAATTCTGATGCTCTTCTTTGCCTAATGGAACAATCTAGAAGTATACTGATTCTGTAAATTTAAAAGGATCCAGTGTGAAGGCCAGTGTTCACATTCAAAGTTTAATTTTCTTTATAATATCATTTTGTAATCACACACCTGTGCCAATTTTCAAAAGAAACTATCACTAATAACATCTATTTTGTCCCATCTCTCTTTTCTGTCTGTCTCCCTGCTTCCTTTCCATTCCAAATCAGGATATTGGCCCTCCTACAACATTCCTTTCCATGAAAAGATCTACAACTGGAGTGGCTATCCAATGTTAGTTCAGAAGCTGGGTTTGGAGTACTCCTATGATATGGCTTCACGAGCCAAAATCTTCCGGCGTGACCAAGGGAAAGTGACTGATATGGCATCCATGAAATATATCATGCGATACAACAGTACGTAGCACATTTCTCAAGAATCATTCTTCAAAACTCCTTTTCTTCCAAAGGGATAAAGAATCCATGTAAGTTTCCCCATGTAAAGAATCCATCTCTGTACTAGAAGGAATTATAAGAAGTTAAGTATTCAGTATTCAATCAACAATATACATATTTTACTCTGAACAAATAGAATTTTGTCCTATTTTATAAAATGACAGGGAAAAAGATTCTACATGTTTTTTTAACTGGGAAAAAATATGTAAAACACAGAATAACTCATACAGTGTACTTTCTTTTTACCACTCCCCCCCCCCCCAACCCTAACCCAGGTTTTCTTCCAAGGACAAAAGCAGCTAATAAAACAAAAATTATTCATGAATACTTTATTTGTGATGAACAGCATCAAATTTGTATTTATTTTGTAGAAAAACATTGATGCACATTTCTCCTTTATTACCTCTCTTCTGTCAACTCTTCACCATGCAAGTTTCTTGAGAGCAGACTAGGTCAAAGAGGCTACTGGAGCATACTCTCTGATCATCTATATACTTCAGCAGGTCCAAAAAGCTTACCAGGGGGTAGGTGTATCTCCGAATAGCCAGTACTCACCCTTTTCCCCATCACTGTTTTCTAGATTATAAAAAGGATCCTTACAGTAAGGGCGATCCCTGCAATACCATCTGCTGCCGTGAGGACCTGAACTCACTTAACCCAAGTCCTGGAGGTTGCTATGACACGAAGGTAACATGCTTATTGGCTTTTGAATTTAATTTTCGCCAGCACATAAACCTATTCAAAGGCAAAGCTGCAGGGACTTCTGCGGCATAAAGCACAATACTGTCTCTGACCATAAAGTCAATTCAGGAGTCAGCTTTTTTTTTATACCTTCAATTTTTTTTTTAATGTTTATTTATTTTTGAGAGAGAGAGAGAGACAGCATGAGCAGGGGAGGGGCAGAGAGAGAGGGAGACACAGAATCGGAAACAGGCTCCAGGCTCTGAGCCATCAGCCCAGAGCCCGACGCGGGGCTCGAACTCACGGACCGCGAGATCGTGACCTGGCTGAAGTCGGACGCTCAACCGACTGCGCCACCCAGGCGCCCCAGGAGTCAGCTTTTTAAGAGATTCTGATAGTAGGTCCCATTGCCTAACTTCAAGGCCCTCCTCTGCCAAATAATAGTAAATTCCACCATCTTGTAATGCTTGTTTCCTTATCTGGAAGATGGGCATAATAATAGTACTTGCCTCATAGGCTTCAGAGTAGTCTCGTTCCTACTCAAGCTACTTTTTAGCTACAGGAAAGCTCTAGTCTTAATGATGTGTAAAGTAAATATGTTGTGTAAAGTTGAAAAAAAAATTAGTGGGTATAGAGAGCCTGGCACACATGAAACCCCAGTGAATGTTTATTTCTTTTTAATGGTATTTGCAAACATTCAGTAAAGTGTGCAAGAAGTGTTCTAACCATTCCCGAATACACAAAGAGAATCACGTCTGCTGCCTTGCCTGAGAGAACCCAAGCCAAGCCTCCATCTGCCAAATTTACTTTCTTCTGGAGAGAGGAGTCTGCTGATTTTTCATCAGAAGAGTTTCTGCTAAAGGATATACTTAATTTATTAGCATTTTTCTTGAGCCATTTTGAATATGTGGAAAATCAGAAGTTAGGAGACATGTTCTTCCTTTTTCTCTAAGGTTAAGATCTGGTGCTATCCAATGTTTAGGTGCTTTTGAGAACCACAGACCTCCTATTTTAATAGAGTTCCTTCTACTTTAAAACTCGTTACTGCCCTAATAACAACTTTTATTGAAGCCTACATTCTGCTTCACATAAACTGCTCCTTAACTCCTTCTGACAACCCCTCCAAGAAGTTGGGTTATTACCCTTTTGCAAATGAGAAAACTGAGCCAAATAGTGGTTATTTTAAAATAAGTTTTGGAGCTAGAATTCTGAATATGAGCACTTTGACTCCAGACCTCACACTTTTGGCTACGTTAACCTAATGCACTTCTGCTCAATTCACATTGGAACGCCAAATGGTTATGGAAGAGCATATTGTGGGAGCTTGCAAGATTTTGTTTTAAAAGGGGGGCTAATATTGTGACTTTGGAAAAAAAAGGACAAAAACAAAAAAAAAGGGAAAAAACGGGGATTTAGTGAATTTTTTTCCAAATGGTTTTTTCTAAAATGTCCCTCTCCTTTCCCTTTCCAGGTGGCCGATATCTACCTAGCATCAGCGTACACAGCCCATGCCATCAGTGGTCCCACAGTACAAGATGGCCTCCCTGTTTTTCACTGGAACCGTTTCAACAAAACTCTCCACCAGGGCATGCCAGAGACCTACAACTTTGATTTTATTATCATGAAACCAATTTTGAAACAGGACACAAAATGAAGGAGGGATTTGAGGGAATAGAAGGGAATAGAAGGTCGCAAATAAGATTCCAAAGGCACTATTTTAGCTATGTTTTTTCCATTCAGAATTAATCTTAATAAAATATATTAAATTCAGTCTGTCACTTTTATTTTCTACTATTGATTTTGTAGGTTTTGGCAACAAACATTCACTATAGGGTGACAGAGTGTAGAGGAAATATTCTAGAAGATAAGTAACTGGCTTCAGCATACAAGTTTATATACAGGACGGTATGGCAGAAACTGCTCAGCCAGATCCATATTCTCCTTTTATGCCTGGCCACACAGAACACATCACCCAGGTTCCCCTAGATAGTTGTGCCATGTGACAGGGTTCTTGCCAAAGGAGTCCAAAATTAGTGTCACTTCTGGGCTCGGCCCCTAAAAACCTGTACTCTTCCGTGCTCTTTCTCCTTCCCCTGGCTGGATATACTGAAGGGCAAGCCCTAGGGGATGGTGGAACTGCATTTTCAAAGGAACCTCTAATGGAAATGCAGTTAGTGATTTTTCTGATCATTAATAAGCACCAGCTGATTCTTCATGGTGCAGACTAGGCACACAATATGACCTTAATGTTTTCTCCCACTAGTTAAAAGCAGCATATCTAATCTGGGAGCAAAACTGTATAGAGCAGTTTTTCTTTCAAAGCTAGAGAACTGTATGTGGTTTGAGTGCTGAAATATTGCCAAGTAGGTTAAATAAACAATATTACACAGTATAACGGGTGATTCTTAATAAGGTGAGAACTTCCAAAAGCAACACAAGGGCTGAGAATAATTACAATGAATCAGAATACTCAGAATGTTAAAAACCCAGTAGTTTATTTCAAAGTATAAATGTCAGGCTTGCTGGACAAAATCCCACTACAGTTAACACTTATACAGACACCACTCTACTGTACATTTAAAAAAGAAAAAAAAAAAAAACACAAAAACCTTCAAAACCTAATAAAAATAGGGCAACTTGCTATAGCCCAGTTTATATTAGACATTAGGAAGGTCTTAAACATTGTCTTACTATTTACACTTTCACCTGCAATAAAGAAAAATCAGGATGCAAGTTTCCTACAAAAGATTTTCTTTTATATTTAATTTTGAAATGGCTGAGAAAATAATAAAGCCAGGATCCCCCAAAAGGTGTTTGATTGCCCAGTTACCTTATGTACAAAAAGTAAAAAAAAAAAAACCGAAAACCAAACCAAACAAAAACAACCCCCCCCCCCTCAGCATTTAAACATAAATGATGGGTACTTAGCTGACTCTACAAATTAAAAAAATAATAATAATAAAGAAACTTACGTAACATGATAAAACTATTTGAAGATGAGAAGACAAAACGTGTGTTTTATCATCCTTTCCTCCCCATTGGCTGGCTCAAGGGGAATATGTTTTAGGAATTAGATCTACGTCTGTCACACTAACAAAACACCTGTTCTTTTTGTTTGTCCAAAAATTTTAAAAAGTGGGAGAGGGGCATCACCCACCCAGTAAATAGTAAGGAAGGAAAAATCATACATTGCTTTTAGAGAGACTTATTTCCAACAATCCAAATTTGGGGCATGGTTTTTTCTGGAAATTAGAATAAAATAGGCCAATGACTGGTCAATGATGGAATTAAAATAACATATAACTCATATGATACTGAAATAGCCCAAGAAGGAAAGTTGGGGAGAACACTTGGAAGGTCTTTTCAGTACTCTACTGTGCTAAAATCACAGTGTATCAAATATCAAAGTAAGAGAAGATACCACAGGCATTATTTTGTTAATTTTGTACAGTACTGGAAAATTCGTGGAACAAGATAAGTGCATATCATGCAATATTAACATTCACCTGGCTGCATAAATGATAATTTGGAAAATGTAAGCAAAAGAGCAAACGACAAAAACTAAGTTAACACTTTCCCAATACAGTAAGAGAACTGTATAGTGCAGCCCACCTAAGGAATTTGCAGACAGATGTACCAAAGATTCTAAGCTCCTTGCTTTAGGTCACGTTTTTCATTTAAACCTTTTATTTATTATCCAGCAATCGGGGTAGGGTGAGTGGGGAACACTCTCTGTGAGGCAAATGACATGCCAATAAATACTCACTTTTCAAGGAAGAAAGCTGTATGCCCTCACTTCTCTCATAAACGTCTACTGTGTTAAACAGTATTCTGCATATTTTAAAGTGAGTCCAAAGAAACAGGGATATAGTTACCTCATAAAGTTAACAGCTAACAACAGATGTTGTTTTGGTAATTTATAAATTTACTGGCAAGAACATAATTTTTAAATGAGGCTTACACTTAAAACAGGGTGAAAGTTACTCTGACAAAGTGCAAAACAGAGAGTAACAAACATCACTTACTTTTTAAAAGCCATATGAACACCCTACATTTTAGGTCAATATATCAGAAGTTTTCAGAATTTCCAATAAGGCAGCACTTAGACAAGTATTGTCCAACTAAAAATGCAGCAAACTTGCATTCCCAAAATGGGATAATCAAACTTATCTGTAATACTTTGTGAAAAGGTACCATGAAATAAAAAAGGTACCATGGAGTGTGAATTGCTACAATATGGTCTGTAATCAGTAGCTATTTCTAGTTGAGTCCTCCTTTCTTTCTCCCAAAAGAAATGAACCAAACAGAAAGTCAGCTCATCAACATTAAAACCTGCCCAAAATAAAAGCCAACAGTTCTAAGCCTAGCATTTTTCAGTAAATTCAATATAGATGTTGCCTATAAATCCCATGGCAGGCTAATCTGAGGAAAGCATCTCATAATAAACGCTTTCCTCAAATAATTAGTCTCTCTTTGTAGCTTCCTTCCTTCCACCTTCTGGAATAAAAAGTTTGATTTTGCTGTAGTAAATATATTTTTAGGGTTACTGTTTGGTAATTTATTATTTCTTCCTTTGACAGAAAACACACAATATAGGCTAAAATACTTTCATTCTACTGGGCTTCTTTGCCTGATTACATAATGCTATGAAAGCTTTTTAAAAAAAAAAAAGATTAGTGAATATAAATAAAAACATTCACCAAGGGAAGCTTTTCTAGGCTAGGGCAAATTGTCATCACATGACCATAAACTGGCCAATAAAGAACAATTTTGAACACGGGCCTTCCATTCTGCAGACAGGAATGATCTTGATCACATAATCAACAATGCAACCATTGCAGGTAAAAACATATATACATGCAGATATAGATAGGTGTTCATACACATCTAGAAGATCATCAAATTCTCCCTTTCAGAATTTTGATTGGCATGACACTGGCAACTTCTTTACCACCATCAGTCCTAGAATGAGTAACATCTACATGCTTGGTAAATCTGATTGATAAAAACTTTAATTCTCATTGTGGTCTCATTTTCTGAAAGTGAAAGGAAGGTTTGGAACATTTACAATTTTGGCAATCTGTAGACTTTCTTCAGCATCAAACTTCACACCTAATGTGACAGTACACTGACCAGTGAAAGTCTCTAATGAGAGTTTTACAACTAGAATGCTTCTCATTACAAGCCATCAAAGTTGCAAACAAAGCAGCATTCACAGAAGGAATAGCTCCCTCCTATAATTCCAGGGAAAACTAAAGATGAATTTATTTTGAGAAGGTAGGAATTTAAATAAGGTAAGGGAAGATGACTTGAAAAACTATTTGACAAACTCCATGAATTCCTTTCACACTATTCCCAATCATTCTCTCTCATCCCCAAACTTACCCCATTTCTCCTGCCCTAAACTATCTACCCTCAAACACCTACCTGAAACCAGGAGAGCTGGCACTCATACTGAAAGTCCAGGACCTAAAATGAATTTGATTAACTTTGAACAGGAACAGAGAGACACAGAAAGTTATACCTAACTGTTAAATAAAATAACCCCAAATCCTATCTAAAGCTGACAGAGGGTAAATCAGACAAAACTTGGCACCATCAAAATAAAGTTATTAAAAGGTTAAAACAGAAAGAATGATATGACAATGAGGAAATAAAGCTTTCCCTTTGATATTTTAGTTCACTGTACTTTGTGAATTTTATTCTTTACTACATTTGAAAGAATACTATGCTTCGAGTGATAAAGAGAACTAACACTGCTTTTATAATCTCTAACACAGTATGCAACATAAATCCTAAAATATGTTTGAAGAACAATTTTCTTACATAATATGGTCTTTCTTGGTCCATTTTACACAGTTAATTTAAATAGTGACCAAAGATAAAAGCACTTACATTATTAGAAGAAAAGAGCAAGTCAAATTTGGGGAGTTAAATGTAGTGATGCCACTGATAAGAATATACCTAAAAGGATTGGTTTAAAAGTGACTTGAGGGGAGGTGTGCTATATTTAGTGGAGATGAAGGAGAAATGAAGGGCGAAAGCCTGAAAGAGAAGATCAACAATGGACAAATGGTCATGTTTATTTTTGTAGTTAATCTCTAAGGCACAAAATAAATGTAAGAGTCAGATTAGGAAAGAGAGGGGCCACTGCAGATCTTTTTTACCTAATGAACAACCAACAAAAGAAAAAAGACAAACAGATTCTTTCCTGTGTTCAAATGAACCTATTTTAAACTATTTCACCATTTTTCTTTTTCTTTCTTTCTTTGGGTTTTGTTTAGATTCAGTTTAAATCATTTAACCATGAACCTACAGATCCCTTAGAAGTAGAATCATGCCAGTTACATACCATACTTCTGATCCCTCGATCTACTTACTTAATACCTGAAGAGAGGTAAAATTGAGAATGGAAATAGGAGGTTCCACCGCAGTAAACATATAAATAGGGAAAAACACACATAAACACCCACACATATTCCCCAGCCTTAAAACTAAAGCAAGGTGCACATTTACATTTCAAAACCTTGAAGCTTCAATTGTCCAGGAGAAGATTCTTGCTTTATGGGCTGTTTATTTTACTTCTGATTATAAACAAATGTAGTGTATATACACAGCTGTCCAAGAAATCTTGCACAATGTGGATTTTACAATGGATATCATGCACAAGATTAAAACAAGACCAAAAAGTGGAAGTCAGAAAGAGGAAGAGATAGAGGCTCCAAGGTTTAACTGCTCTGGGAAGAAGAGATCACATCTGTTGACTGAGGATCACAGAAAGGTCCAAAACGTCCATAAATATCCTTGGCTCGTACTGCAAAGTAGTATTTGCTGCCAGATACAAACTGGGTGAGAGTGCATGCCATGGGCAAGGGAAGTGCCTTTACTTCTCCAATCTTTTTCCATTGTGAGGGCACAGTGGCACTGGGTTCCTCATGGTAAGCATAGAGATGATAGCTGTCCACAGTGGCACAGCTTCGATCTACCTCCAGGACACTCCATGACAGTACAATGCCGTTTTGACTCTGAACTCGTGCTAACTTCAAGTGTGGCTTCTGAGGCAGAGATGTGCTGGCAGCTTCTGGGGGCAGACGCTGTGGCTGTGGGGCTTCTGGTAAGGGTGCTGGGTGCACAGGGCGGGGGGGCTCCTAACAAAAAAAGAGTCATGTTGACTTAATAATGATTACAGAAAGGACTATTTCTGAATGCTACAACTAAAACATCTTAGAGGTCATTTAGAGAAATATCATTTTATATCAAGAATACCAATGGGACGCCTGGGTGGCGCAGTCGGTTAAGCGTCCGACTTCAGGCAGGTCACGATCTCGCGGTCCGTGAGTTCCAGCCCCGCGTCGGACTCTGGGCTGATGGCTCAGAGCCTGGAGCCTGTTTCCAATTCTGTGTCTCCCTCTCTCTCTGCCCCTCCCCCGTTCATGCTCTGTCTCTCTCTGTCCCAAAAATAAATAAACGTTGAAAAAAAAAATTTAAAAAAGGATACCAAGAAATACCATATACTATGGCACATATGGCTAGTCCTATTTGGTGATTTGTAACCAATCATGCCATAAACAATGGTGCTGAGGTTACTCCTGTATACTTTCTACATCTAAAAAAATTGCGCTTTCCTCAGGAAATAAAAGCCTTTGCTAATGGAACATCATTTTGATAGAAGCTAAAATAATCATCTATCTTGAACAAAATAATTTATGTTTACCTATGTTACAGATTCTTATTTTAGAATAATATAACATTTTAAAATATCACGTGTTATGATACAGTCTATAGTAAATAATTTGAGTATTTAACTCTACTTTTATTTTTAGGCCATTTTTCTATCTAAAGACAGTAGCATACCATGAATAAGCACATTTAATGCTGAATGTATATTATGTTCTTGGTCAGTCTGCACAAAAATGGTGACATTGAAAGTGCACTAAGAACGGTAAGATTTAGAAATGCAGGAAGAGCCATGTTCTTTTCTGCCAATAGGTAAAGCATAAATAAGGGATAGGAAAGTAAAGGGATTTAGGGGCAAAAACAAACATTAACTTTTACTTAGAAATAGGGTGTATGAATAAAAAAGATAAATTTGAAAAGGTAGCTGTTAAGGCCATATGAAAAAGCGTGACTATTAAGTGGACCAATTCAAATTGACTTGTTTAACACTGGGCATTGTTATCATTATACCTAGATTTTAATAAAGATTACAATGATAATAATTTTTTCAAAAAAGATTCAAGTGTAAACCAGGAAACAGGGATACCAGTGATCTTTTTTTCCCAAGTGAAACATATCACTGCTCACTGACTTTAGGCTGAAAGTCTGAAACAAAGATTTCCTTAACTGAAATTCATTTCACAAGAACTGTGTTTTAATACGCATTTCATAAAATGGATAATTTATATACACTAAATAGTGAATTCTGTGAAGGTCTGGTATCTTTTTAATCTCTATCCCTTGTCAAAGCTTAGTAGCAGTAATGTGCACATAGGAAGAACTCAAAAAGGATAATTTCAAGGAATACAAATCTGCTTAAATTCATATGCCTGGTGGAAAACATTCATATACACATCTGGAAAAGGATACAATTCACAGTTAAAAAGCTAAAATAAACATAAAGTCAGAAGGGAAAAGAATAAAATTTAAATAAAACACTGAAAGTTGGAGAAGTAGAAGTGATTTAAATACTGGCCATGTTGCTATATTTTCTCTTTCAAATTGTCTTTTTTCCTCAAATAATTTAATCACATAAGTAAATAACACTAAATAAACATATAGCCAGCAAGATCTAAGAGAAGATGGCTGAAGCCATGAATCTAACTGAAGGTAGGAGGAATTTGACGAGTCTGACAACAGCTTTAATAGCTGTTATATACCTTCTAATCTTAAAATTCTAAGACTCTGAATCTGCTCATATCTTAAAACTTAATATTAAGTCAACTGAGTTTTGTCTTTTTTATTCTTGCCACTGCAATGGAGATTTTTATTCAAGTTTTACAAATGAAATGATACGATAGGGATTTGCTTCAAAATAATCCAGTATATATTTGGGTTGCTGGAATAAATGGGTGAATACAGATGAAAAAGTTTAGCCATACGCTGACAAGTGTTAAGATGAGTGATGGGTAAGTAGGAATCACTATAGTATACTATTTTTATATATATTTGAAATTCTTATTTAAAACCATCTTCTAAATTAATTAAAATAAAAGAATGTTCCTCCTGTAAGATACAGTTTATTCTACTAAGACAATACACATGGGCTCCTGTTTTTGTGGGTTTTTTTAGTGTTTTTTTGTTTTTTTTTTTTCTTCTTGAGACAGAGAGAGAGGGGCAGAGAGAGAGGGAGACACAGAATCTGAAGCAGGCTCCAGGCTCCGAGCTGTCAGCACAGAGCCTGACGCAGGGCTCAAACTCACTACCCGTAAGATCATGACCTGAGCCAAAGTTGGACACTCAACCGACTGAGCCACCCAGGCACCCCATGGGCTCCTGGTTTTTAAAAAATGTTCTTGACCAAAAAAAAAAACAAAAGCTCTTGATGGGTCATCAAATTTGCAAACTATAAGGTATTAGAGATATTTACTATATAGTTTCTGAAGAAACATGGAATGAAAGAAGTTATTTGTAGCTGCAAACAACAGTAATGGTATATTCACCACATATCCTAACAGGGCCAGATTTGAAACACTGAAAACACACTGCAGGTGCTGGGATCAGACAACCTTAGTTAAAATGGCTCTGACATTAGTTTGGGTAATGACCCTGAGTAACCTAAGTAACCACTTAACATCTTTGTGACACTGTACCCTTTCCTATCAAAGGAGAATAATAATACACCTAGGGATGTTAAATAAAATAATACATGTAAAGTGCTTGGTAGAGCTCCTGGTATACAGTTAGTGCTCTGTTAACATTAATTTTTTCATTGTTGTGGAATAGTAAAAATAACAGCTGTTAAGAGGATAGGTTCTAACACTGGAATGCATGGGTTTTCATGAGTTATGACCTTGGGTTGGTTATTCAACATCTTTATGCATCAGCTGCCCTATCTATAATAAAGCATAAAAAAGGAGAGAAGAGTCCTAAAGGATTGCTGAGTGAGGACCAAGTATATTAACAGTGCCTGGCACAGAGGAGGTGCTCAAGAAATGCTAGCTGTTATTATGTATACTTAAAAAAGGACACTTGGGTGAAAAGTGATATGAAGCCTCAATCTCCTCTCTTCTCATAAAGCCCACATGTCCATTTACATGGTGTACCATACCAAATGCTGTTCTAATCATGTCACGGAAGATTGTGACATTGTTTTGGAGCCTAAATCTAAGGAGACATCTTTGATCCATGTCATCTCTTAATAAATGAATTCCCAATGTCACTGGATTAATAAAAAACAATAAAGTGATGGCAATATACCAGTTAGAACTGATATAAGGTTCTGAGGAAAAAAATAAGTTAGAAAAAATACTTTTTAAAATACTCTTTAAACACTCAAAAATACTCTTTTCAATTTAACCATGAGGTTTTTTTAAATTTTTATTTTAATGTTTATTTACTTTTTAGAGAGAGAGAAAGAGAAGAGCGCATGTGGGGGGAGGGGAGAGAGAGGGAGAAACAGAATCTGAAGCAGGCTCCAGGCTCTGCACTGTCAGCACAGAGTCCTGATGTGGGGCTCAAACTCAGGAACCGCAAGATCATGACCTGAGCTGAAGTCAGACGCTTAACTGACTGAGCCACTTGGGCACCCCTACCCATGAGCTTAAAATGCTCTATTTCAGGGGTGCCTGGGTGACTCAGTCGGTTAAGCGTCCGACTTCGGCTCAGGTCATGATCTCGTGGTTCATGGGTTCAAGCCCCGCGTCGGGCTCTGTGCTGACAGCTCAGAGCCTGGAGTCTGCTTCGGATTCTGTGTCTCCTTCTCTCTCTCTCTGTCCCTCCTATGCTTTCTCTCTCTCTCTCTCTAAAAAATAAATTAAAAACATAAAAAAAAATTTTTAATGCTCTATTTCACTTCACACATACCAGCTGTGGACTCTTCTTATACACTTACACCACCACAAGCAGAATCAATGATCCTTGATGACCAACATCCCTAAGAAAATTTGTTCATAATGGTAAGATCTATATTCTTAAATTAACTTCTGTTGCCTGAAGAATAAATGCAAACTACAATAATATTTGACAGGTCTACAGGTAAACATTTTGGAAATATGAGCATCGACACTTACAGTATGCACTTGTGGTGGCCGGTGATGCACTGTGAGCTGAGGTCCTGTTGATCCCAGGGTTAGTCCATTGTTTACAACATATGTAGTTGCTTGAGGCACTCGAACTGTGACACCTACAGAACAAAATTAAGGCTTTTATAAAACTAGAAATCTATTCTAAATCTGGTAAAACGCTGACTAAACACTTGAAGCCAGCAAAGTGTTGTTTATAGAATTTGGAAGGAAAAATATTTCTAACCTAGAAACCTATACTCAACTGAAGAATTAATTGAACATGAAGAGAAAGAAATTCTCCCATATGCAAGCAACCAAAAAAACTACTTTCTCAAGTTGTCCTTCGAAGACGTGTGCCACCAATTATGAGAGAGAAAATCAAGAAGGAGGAAAATGGGAGATACAGGAAACAGGAGATCTAACACAAGAGAAAAATAAATGGAATCCCTACCAAGAGGACTATGAGAAAAAATCCTAGAATAGTAGAACACAGTCGCATGTCACATGTAGAAGGCAAAGCGAGAACGGAGCTGTGTAACTCTAATGGCGGACAAATTGAAGCTGTCTTCAAAAATATCTCTGCTGTCTCATCTTTTCAACTAGGACAGAAATCTCAACTGTAAGTTATCCCTGATGTATATTAATGAGGTCCCTCACTTTCTGTCCATGCCATGCTGAACAGCTGAGGATACTCAATTCACTGAACAGAAAACTATTTTGACATATATTATGGTAACAGAAGCAGACTATTTTTTTAAGCGTTTACTTAAATTCTAGTTAGTTAATATACAGTATAATATTGGATTCGGGAATAGAATTTAGTGACTCATCACTTACAGATAACAGCCAGTGCTCATAACAAGTGCCCTCCTTAATGCCCTTTACCTATTTAGCCCATCCTCCACCCACCTCCTCTCCAGCAATCCTTAGTTTGCTCTCTATATAGTTAAGAGTCTCTTACGGTTTGCCTCTCTCTTTTCTTCCCTTCCCCTATATGTAAATCATTTTGTTTCTTAAATTCCATGAGTGAAATCATATGGTAATTGTCTTGGACTTATTTCACTTAGCATAATACACTCTAGTTTCATCCATGTTGTTGCAAATGGCAAGATTCCATTATTTTTGATGGCTGAGTAATATTCCAGTGTGTGTGTGTGTGTGTGTGTGTGTGTGTGTGTACACACACACGTACACCACATCTTCTTTGTCCTTTCATCAGGAGATGGACATTTGGGCTTCTCCACTTTTTGTTGTTGGCTATTGTTGATAGCCAAATTGGCTACTATTGATAACCAATAATATCAATATTGGTGTAGCTACCCCTTCAAATCAGTATGTTTATATCCTTTGGGTAAATATCTAGTAGTACAATTGCTGGGTTGTATGGTAGTTCTATTTTTAACTTTTTGAGGAACCTCCATACTGTTTTCCAGAGTAGACGTACCAGTCTGCATTCCCACCAACAGTGTAAGAAGGTTCCCCCTTTTCCACATCCTTATCGATATTTGTTGTTAACAGGTATGAGGTGCTATCTAATCCTGGTTTTGATGAGTGATGATGAGCATCTTTTCATGTTGTCTGTTGGCCACCTGGATGTCTTCTTGGGAAAAAGGTCTGTTCAAGCCTTCTGCCCATTTCTTAACTAGACTATTTGTTTCGGGGTGGTGAGTTTGGTAAGCTCTTATAGATTTTGGATACTAACCTTTTTTTTTTTTTTAAAGTAGGCTTCATACCCAGTGTGGACCCGACACAGGGCTTGATTGTACAACCCT
Source organism: Puma concolor (assembly GCF_028749965.1). Classification (NCBI taxonomy): domain Eukaryota; kingdom Metazoa; phylum Chordata; class Mammalia; order Carnivora; family Felidae; genus Puma; species Puma concolor. The sequence continues at coordinate 94,998,753 of NC_141673.1, forward strand.
GACATCAAGATCTGAACTGAGCTAAGCGTCTGATGCTTAACCAACTGAGCCACCCAGGCGCCCCTGGATACTAACCCTTATCAGATACGTCATTTGCAAGTATATTCTATTCTGTAGGCTGCCTTTTAGTTTTGTCAATTGTTTCCTTTGCTGTGCAGAAGCTTTTTATCTTGATGAAGTCCCAATAGTTCATCTTTGCTTTTGTTTCTACTGCCTCCAGAAATGTATCTGTAAGAAGTTGCCATGGCTGAGGCCAAAGAGGTTTGCTGCCTGTCTTCTCCTCTAGGATTTTGATGGCTTCCTGTCTCATACTCAGGTCTTTGATCCATTTTGAATTTATTTTTGTGTGTGGTGTAAGAAAGTGATCCAGTTTCATTCTTCTGCATGTAGCTATCCAGTTTTCTGAACACCATTTGTTGAAAAGACTGTCTTTTTTCCATTGGATAGTCTTTCCTGCTTTGTCAAGTATTAGTTGACCATGTATAGTTGTGGGTCCATTTCTGGGTTTTCTATTATATTCCATTGACCAATGTGTCTGTTTTTGTGCTAGCATCACCCTGTCTTGAGGACTACAGCTTTGTGATATAGCTTGAAGTCCAGAATTGTGATGCCTTCAGTTTAGCTTTTCTTTTTCAAGACTGCTTTGGCCCTTTAGGGTCTTTTGTGATTCCATACAAATTTTACGATTGTTTGCTCTAGCTCTGTGAAAAATGCTGATGGTATTTTGATAGGGATTGCATTAAATGTGTAGAGTGCTTTGAGTAGTATAGACATTCTTCCAATCCACGAGCATGGAATGTTTTCCCATTTCTTTGTGTCCCCTTCAATTTCTTTCATAAGTGTTCTACAGTTTTCAGAGTACAGATGTTTTACCTCTTTAGTTAGGTTTATTCCTAGGTATCTTGTGGGTTTTGGTACAGTTGCAAATGGGATTGATTCCTTGATTTATCTTTCTGCTTCTTCATTATTCGTGTATAGAAATGCAACAGGTTTCCATACAGCAATTTTATATCCTGTGACTGCTGAATTCATGTATCAGTTCTAGCATTTTTTTTGGTGTAGTCTTTTGGGTTTTCTACATAGAGTATCATGGTGTCTGCAAATAGTGAAATTTGGACTTCTTCTTTGCCAATTTAGATTTCCTTTATTTCTTTTTGTGACAGTGAAACCCGTGTCTTTTTCCTGACCATAGAGAATAGTATTAGCTGTGGACCTTTTGTATATGGCCTTTATGATATTGAGGTATGTTCCCTCGATCCCTGCTCTGTTGAGGGTTTTTATTAAGAATGGATGCTGTATTTTGTCAAATGCTTTTTCTGCATCTATTGACAGGATCGTGTGGTTCTTATCCTTTCTTTTCTTTTTTAAAATGTTTTATTCATTTTTTTTTTTTAATTTTTTTTTTCAACGTTTATTTATTTTTGGGACAGAGAGAGACAGAGCATGAACGGGGGAGGGGCAAAGAGAGAGGGAGACACAGAATCGGAAACAGGCTCCAGGCTCTGAGCCATCAGCCCAGAGCCCGATGCGGGGCTCGAACTCCCGGACCGCGAGATCGTGACCTGGCTGAAGTCGGACGCTTAACCGACTGCGCCACCCAGGCGCCCCTGTTTTATTCATTTTTGAGAGACAGAGAGACAGAGTGTGAGCAGAGGAGGGGCAGAGAAAGAAGGAGACACAGAATCCGAAGCAGGCTCCAGGCTCCGAGCCGTCAACACAGAGCCCCATGCAGGGCCCGAACTCATGAACTGGGAGATCATGACCTGAGCCGAAGTCGGATGCTTAACCGACTAAGCCACCCAGGTGCCCCTCCTTTCTTTCATTAAAGTGGTATATCACATTGATTTGCGAATATTGAACCACCCTTGCAGCTCAGGAATAAATCCCACTTGATTGTGGTGAATGATTCTTTTAATGTACTGTTGCATTCAATTTGCTAGTATCTTATTGAGAACTTTTACATCCATGTTAACCAGGGATATTGCCTATAGTTTTCTTTTTCAGTGAAGTCTTTGTCTGGTTTTGGAATCAAGGTAATAGTGGCCTTGTAGAACAAGTTTGGAAGTTTTCCTTCCATTTCTATTTTTTGGAACAGTTTGAGAAGAATAGGTATTAACTTTTCTTTAAATGTCTGGAAGAATTCCCCTGGGAAGCCATCTGGCCCAGGACTCTTGTTTGTTAGGAGACTTTTGATTAGTTATTCAACTTCTTTGCTGGTTATGGGTCTGTTCAAATTTTCTGTTTCTTCCTGTTTCAGTTTTGGTAGTTTGTGAGCTTTGTCCCTTTCTTCCAGATTGCTCAGTTTGTTGGCATATGATTTTTCATATTATCTTATAATTGTATTTCTGTGTTGTTGGTTGTGATCTCTCCTCTTTCATTTGTGATTTTATTTATTTGGGTCCTTTCTCTTTTCTTTTTGATAAGTCTGGCTAGGCGTTTAACAACTTTATTAATTCTTTCAAAGAACCAGCTCTTAGTTTTGTTGATCTGTTCTACTGAAGTTTTTTTCTTGTTATTTCTCTATAACTTATTTCTACCATAATCTTTATTAGTTCCTTTCTCCTGCTGCCTTTAGGCTTTATTTGCTGTTCCTTTTCTAGCTCCTTTAGGTATAAGGTTAGGTTGTGTATTTGAGACTTCTTATTTCTTGAGGTGGACCTGTATGGCTATGCACTTCCCTCTTACGTCCACTTTTGCTGCATCTCAAAGGTTCTAGACTGTAGTGCTTTCATTTTCATTTGCTTCCATGCATTTTTTTTCTTCTTTAATTTCCTGTTTATCCCATTCATTCTTTAGTAGTGTGTTCTTTAACCTCCATGTATTTGTGGTGTTTCCAAATTTTTTCTTGTGGTCGACTTCAAGTTTCATAGCATTGTAGTCTGAAAATATGCATAGTGTGATCTAAGACATTAGTTGAGTCATTAGCTGAGGCCTGATTTGTGACCCAGTATGTGATCTATTCTGGAGAACATTCCATGAGCACTCAAAAAGAATGTGCATTCTGTTGCTTTAGGATGAACTGTTCTGAATATATCTGTTAGACAATTTAGTTGCCTACTGCCTGGACCACATTCCTGCCATATACTCAGTTCCTGGCCTATCCTATAGTTCTGCCTGGCACCCTGACTATGGTGAGCGCAGTTTCCCAGAACTCATTCATGACCGTACTGATTTCCCAGAAAAAAGCTCTTGTAAGCTGGAGAAAACTGAAGCCAAACTGTGAACCAGAAACTCTGCTTAGTTTATTTTCTCCTGGAAATCATCACATAATAATGACAGTTTCTTTAAAAAGCATTTAAAAATGCCCATGTTATTAAATTTTATAAAGCTGCTTTTTTGGGAAGCCTGGGTGGTTCAGTCAGTTGAGCGTCCAACTTTGGCTCAGGTCATGACCTCATGGTTCATGAGTTTGAGTCCTGTATCTGGCTCGCTGCTGTTAGCACAGAGCCTGCTTTGGATCCTCTGCAGCCCCCTCTCTCTGCACCTTCCCTGCTCATACTCTCTCTCTCTCTCTGAAAAATAAAATAAAAACATTAAAAAAATAATAATAAACTTTACATATGCTTTGTATATAAACCTCTATATGCACAATATATTTTACTACCAAATATAATATATATATATAAAATATGTATCTGTATGTATATATGTATATAAACACATGTGTGTGTGTGCATGTGCACGCAAACAATAGATTTCCTTTAACATTTTCTGATCTTTTACTTCTCAGCCACCTTCCATATCTTTAAGACTCTCTCATTGGAAGCTATTCTTTACCATTATTTCCATTATCTGGGCCAAGCCACAATTGATCATTCCCACTTTAATCAGGCAATGTATCTCTTAACAGAGTACAGACCAGTATCAAACAGAGTATTTTGAGAGTATAAACCATAAATACAGTTAAATTGAAGACAACACCTGGAGCACAAATCATATAATATACACGTCCAATTTTTCTGGTTAAGTCTCCAAAGGGAAGAAAAAACTTAATATTAGTTTTGTTATGATATTGTAAGCATTTTTTTCTCAAATCTAATGTCAATACAAGCCAACTAAATGCTACAGAACTACATATAACTTGGGGCCCTACACAAGAAAAGAGTCTCTTACTGTTTTGGGGATTGACCTGCCGAACAGCAGGAGCCTGCATAACAGTTCCTCGCAGGGGAGCCTGAGCTGGTGGTGCTGGGAGAGTTGTATAAACCACTTGGTGGTTTGCAGGCGCTCTTGGTACAGGGAGTCTTGTGGTCACCTGAGTTACTGGCCGATGTGTTACATTCACGGTGGTTGGAGCTAATGAAAAGCAGAGAAAACATATCAAAATGCAGTTAAGTTCTATGTTAACTAAACAGTATTAATTGTAATGAATGCTGTACAAAATCTAATTAACTATAATAAAGACAGAAATACAGATAACAGTCTCTTTTTGTAATCTTGAAAGATAAAAGTAGTAAAGCCAACCAAAATTAAGAACACTATTATTACAGTCCAAGCTTCAGAAGAAAAGGCTGCCTCAACCATGCCCAATGCCTTTCCCACTCTTGTTTGACTAGGTAATAAGCACGTGAAGATAAAGACTTAAGAGCATGATCTTAAGGGAGTGACTTAAAACAGCAAATTTTCACTCCTTAATGTTTAATTATTCCTAGTAGAGTGGGATTTGGGCCCCTTTAGGCTTTCTGCTAATGGCATAAACCCAAGAGTAACTGTATACTCACAGTTCACGAAACTGGCTAGCTATTATTACTGACAATTTTCTTTAGGTGAACTGAGCCATCTCTTATTCAAAACAATAAAACATCAATTAAAATACAGAATTCTTCCTTCTCTACTCCAGCATTCCTCCTAATCTATGTTCCAAAGAACATTCATACCTTGAGTGATATTAACATATATCTATCAAAAAAGTCCTAAATGTTCACCGACAGCATGGAACTATAATAATTACTTTTAGGAGTTAACATTTTCTTGTTAATAACTCTCTGAATTACTATCACATTTTACAAATGATCACACATTAACTATATAATAAAAATAATAAATCTACTTTTATATGGAAAAATGCATTCTATAAAATAAATTTGTAGGTAAACAGTGGATATGACAAAGATAAAAAGGTTTTCTTTACTAATGGCTTACTTACTAAAGTCTTTAGTCTTTACACATCTGAACTTTCAATGTGAGCTTTGAGAAAGGGGAAGAAAGTATACAAGGAGGAATGCTTATCTCTTCATCTCTTTATTACCCATTTTATTTTCTATACTACATATGATTTGTTTGCATAATTGAGATTTCTTCTAAGTTATCTAAATTCATGACTTACACTTTGATTTCACTAGATAAAATTCCATGTGAACTCAATGTTTTCCTTAACAAGAAAAGTCCTTATTTAAGTATTTTGCAGATAAATCTTTAATGATGGGCCATTTTATAAAAAAGAAGGCAAACCATCTTGATTGGCTTTCAAACAGTTTAGGAGATCTAGGGTACATCTTGAAAATGTCAGATTTATAACTTCTGGAAAGGCAGTCAGTAAAATATTGGTATGTATCTCCCAATGATAGTGTTAGGCCAGTTAAAACTAGTTCAAGTTAAGAATCATTTAAAATTTCTTATTTCATCAGTCACTTATTACTTCAAGGTCATAACCAGAACAAATCATTACACCCATCCCTTCCAGAGAAACTATATTCATTTCTGCTGCTTACAGTGGCAGATGACAAAGACATATACAATTTTTCTTCTTTATAACCACTCCATATCAGTGCCATTACTTAAGATGGTCAGCAAAACTAAGTTACACTCCATTCAAAAAGATGCACTGTCTTCAAAATAACAGAAAATTATCCTTAATCTGCTGTCTATTCTTTCCACTTAATTCCATAGTCGTATTTCACTGGAGGCAAAACTAAAAGCTTCAACTCAATGATTCAGCAAGTCTACCTGTAGGTAGTAAATGTATGGTTGTCTGTGATGGTCCACTTGTTGGCACCCCAGATGGTTGAAGAGGTGGTGCTGGCTGGATGGGTTGCAATGGTCGAGACACAGGCTGAGAAGAACCCACGGTTGACACAGGGGTATGATTTAGCTTTTTCGGGTCTATTAATTAAAAGTGAGACATTGTGATTACTGATAGAAAAAAAAATCAGAAATACAGGTTCTTCTCGTATTTGTGAATTTTGTGTTTGCTTGCCCCTCAGTTACAATTACCACTAAGAAAACAATTTATTTCCAATTTAATTATGTGTATATTTGCTAGGTTGAAACACCACAACACAACCTTAAATAATTCACTGTTGGTTCTATCACATCTTCTAATTCACATTTACAGAGATATAATCTTACATTTGCTTATGAATGAATACTATTTTTGAACTCAATACAATATCATGTCAATCAGAGTAATTTCATTTCCTAATTCATATATATCTATGTATCTATTATCAAGGACAATCTCCTAAACAAATACCTATAAATCAATGAGCTTTTCACCAGCAATCTTGAACTCCAATTACTGTTGTTTAGGTTCTTTTGTTTGATAAGACAGATGGTTGCTTATTTACACTACCCAGTCTTTAAAATAAGATACACATAGTGTCTAATCTCAAAAAAAGTCTTCTATAGCCTATGGAATAAATGTTTGCATCTCAGAACAAGCCTTAAATACTAGGTAACCACTATATGGCATAATGTAAAGAGTATAACCAAAAGCCCTCTATCCAAAATGATCCCCATTGATTTCTGTCCTAAGGAATTCTGCACTAAAATGTAAATAAAATTTAAGGCTGTAGCTATGTTAATTGGGTCCTGATGGAGGGAGGACGGTACAATGGAAAAATTGAAGGTGCAAAGCTGGGGCCATAGGAAAAGGCCCCATGAGGCAGGGATGCTAGAAAGGGAGCAGTCAGAGCACTGAAAACTTTTAGAATCAGCCCTAACTGTGTCCTCTAAAAAATAACAAGTATTTATTTTGTCCTCTAGGGATTCATTATATTTAGACTTGTCTATAAAAATAAAAAAAAGAAAAATCAATGCAAATAATTTGAAACCTTTTATGTAAACAATAATCATAGTGGTATGAATTCAATTCTGACAAATGATGGCATAAATCTTCCAATTTTACATCAGTTATACAAAAAAATTGACTTCCTATCACATAATAATCAGCTTGTTTTCCTAAAACCAATGAATCTTATTCCCTGAAATATTTAAACTTTAGGTGATTTTTAAATTTAATGTCTTTAACATAACAATTAGCCGACTACCTTATCTTAGTTTTTCCATATGCATTATATAATTATCACCACACAGTTTCGCAGATATGTCTGTGAATAGTTGTGCAAGTAAGTTTGAGAAATACTTTATATCTTGAATTTCTCTTGGAAAAATTATAGATTAGCATAGAAAAGCTCAGAGAAGTCTGTATAAAAGGAAAAAAAAAACATACAATTTTGTTTCATTCAGCATTTCTCCAAGTATATTTAATTACTGAACTTTTTTTTTTTTTTTTAATTTTTTTTTTTTCAACTTTTTTTTATTTATTTTTTTGGGACAGAGAGAGACAGAGCATGAACGGGGGAGGGGCAGAGAGAGACGGAGACACAGAATCAGAAACAGGCTCCAGGCTCCGAGCCATCAGCCCAGAGCCTGACACGGGGCTCGAACTCACGGACCGCGAGATCGTGACCTGGCTGAAGTCGGACGCTTAACCGACTGCGCCACCCAGGCGCCCCTAATTACTGAACTTTTTATTCAGATTACCTATTAACATTGGAGAAGAATAACTAAGAATATTGGTTGTAATTTCTAAACACTGTAACTCAAAATAATATTGAAGAATTTGGTGTGCAGGTTTTTAACATCACCTTCATTTTTGTTTATATAATACTAAATAAAGAAAATTAATTCAAATAACCAGAATTAAATGTATACACACGTGATAGTACCTACATTAAAGGGCACCTGAATGTGCATGTGTGCACACACATACATATGCAGAAAGAACACTTAATTTAGAGTCAGAGGACATGGGTTTGATCCCCAGCTCCCTAATTGACTCTGACTTGTTCTCTTTGAATCTACTCTCAACTATAAAATAGGCATTATATGGTTACTGTAAAGATCAAGTGAAATAAGATATAAAAAGAGGAGTGTTCTAGAAGTTAAACAGTCTCTTAACTGCTCTGTTTTTCTCTATGCTTTGTTCATATTCATCAAGATTAGATTTCAATTTTTAAATTCTAATATACAAAACTCTCTTTCTAACATAGATACAAATATATCAAGCATAATGCTGTAGATATCTGTCTTCACTGATTATCATACTGAATTAAGAGAAAAAAATGCTACAAAGCATTCCTTGGTACTGGTACCATTACTTATAAGTACCTTGTGAAGCTCCACTCTCTTCATCATCCATTGTGAGATCAATGACACCACCCGAATCACTGCCTGTGGCTTTTCCACTCTGAAAAACAAAATTTCTGTATTTTGCAAAGGAAACTCTAGAAGACATAGAGGAAAACTAAAATACTAAGGGGCAACTAGAATAAATGAGTAGCCTGGTTCAATCTGGACCCCCCCTAAAAGGCACTACCTGAAAAAAAAAGAGTTTGTCAGATAAATGATCCCCGAATACTCATAACATGTGTCATATAAAAAATAATTGTGAAACATTCTCACAAGAAATTCTACAAGTTGTTTTTTTTTTTTTCTCTAAATCTGTCAATTGCATAGAGCTATTAAAGTGATTAGGTACTTTAATTGGTAAGTGATTAAACACAAACACTATATTTTCCAACATTTAAAATGTTGATGAATTCTACAAACATTACATTAATATTATTTACTACACTAATATTAATACCAATATTAATTCACCAAAGTGCCAAAAGCAACTTCAAAGCTAGAATTAAGTTACACAAAATGACCTATGTTTCTTCCCTAAAAATTTTACATGGTAGGATAAGATATGGTGTGCTATACTATTAACTGACATCCAATTTGACCAAAGTCAACCCATTGTCCCAAATCATTAGAAATGCAATTAAAACAATTTTTTTTAACTCCACAATAGCAACAAAAAAGGAAAGTAGTACAACACAGACCTAAAGAACCAGTATCTTTGAGTCAAAAAGACCGATGGCATCTTTTAGTTCTGACACATATTAGCTATGTAAATTTATGTTAAAAGGTAATATCCTCAATTTCCAAAGTATGGATATGCGATCTGTTATGAGGACTAATCCAAATATGCATAGAAAGAGCTTAACACTAGGCATAACACGTGCTGTGTAATAAATGCTAATCATAATTACTTTATACCATACTGAGATCAGCTCCAAATGATTAAGGTTTTTAAAAACTGCAAAACTCAGACTTCACAAAATTAAAGGAAACAATGCCTTGACATTAAAAACTTCAGGCCCAATCCGAAGGTAATGATGTAATTCTAAATCTTTCTATGATGATGACTTCATTGAAAATGACTTGTCAACACACACCACAATCTAAAATCCAAAACTAAAAGTTCTTAAATCCTTAAAGAATGTAACAGAATCCACTTGCTGCAGTGTATTTTATAAGGTCCACTTTTCAAAATTTTCTAAATTTTAAATTTATCAAAAATTACTAACCATGCAAAGCCCAGTAAAAAAGAACCCAACTAAAGACAAAAGAGAGTCAACAGAAAATAAGTCCAAGTAGAACCAGATGTTGAATTCAGCAAAGGCTTAAAAGCAGCTTTAAAAAACAGGTTGAAAGAGGGGTTGCTGGGTGGCTCAGTTGGTTGAGCAACCAGCTCTTGATTTTGGCTCAGGTCATGATCTCAGGGTTGTGAGATCAAGCCCCACATCAAGCTCTGGGCTGAGTGTGGAGCCTGCTTGGGATTCTCTCTCTCCCCTCCCTCCCTCTTTGCCCTCCCCCCTCTCTAAAAAAAAAAAAGTTCAAAGAAATGAAGGAAAATACAATATTAATGAATGCACAAGTAAGCAATCTCAAAAGTAGAAACTGAAATACAAAAACAGAAATTCTAGGTCTGAAAAGTATGATTAACTTAGAATAATTTTCATTGTATTAAAAACTATTGATGGAGGGGCGCCTGGGTGGCTCAGTCGGTTAAGCGGCCGACTTCCACTCAGGTCATGATCTCGCGGTCCGTGAGTTCAAGCCCCACGTCAGGCTCTGTGCTGACAGCTCGGAGCCCGGAGCCTGTTTCAGATTCTGTGTCTCCCTCTCTCTGACCCTCCCCGTTCATGCTCTGTCTCTCTCTGTCTCAAAAAATAAATAAACGTTAAAAAAAAAAAAAAATTGATGGAAATCCATTATCCCTGAGGACTATAACTGGAATTTTACTTTGAAATAGAAGGAAAAAATCTTACCTGTGATGTGCTATCAGCTGCTTTCTTATTAACAGAAGCATCTATTGTTTTGTTTGTCTGGTTTTCTGAGGAGTCAAAAAAAAAAAAGCCATTTTAAAAGCACCTACAGAACGTAAAAGGGTTGGTTGTTTTATATGCAACAATTCATGTAACTTTCTCCAATTATTTTTTTTTCTGTCAACATGTCATATATGCAAATGAACTCTCTCATAGACCACTGCTACAGTAACTTTCAAAAGAGCAAATTTACAATAGAGAAAAAATTTTCACATACCCATTGCCCAGAATATTTAATTCTATCCTAGGGAATATCTTTGGAAATAATTTAGGATACGTACAACTTAAACATCCTCACATAAGTAAATGGTTAAATAAAATACAATTTTTCCATACTATATATCTTTGGAGAAAAAGATTTAATAAAATGGCAAAAAGTATAATAAATTCATTAGCAAAATCATTACACGAGGATTCTGAGAAAATTTACATGCATAATCTCAGTAGTTAAATCAGATTTTTCTTTAGTCATTTTTCAATTAACTTACATTGAGTTTGTGATACACATGCATACATACACACAAAAGTTACTTCTAGAACAGCAGAGAAAATCAATCAAGTATGGTTTTCTGACTCAACTTCTAAAGAGAAGGTATTAAACTTTATCAAATGTCTTTAGCATCTACTGAGGTAATTATTTAGCTTTTCCTCTTTGGTAATGTGGTGAATTTCCAATGCTGAAAAATTCTTATCCTTGCTTTCTGTAGATAGTAATATTCTTGGTTAAAATATGGGAATTCTTTCATTTCAAATCATCAGAACACATATAAAGTAAATTATTTATGCTAAAAGGAAACACTACTATGTATTTCATTATATATAAAATACACACATACACACACACACACACCTGTATGTCAAAAAATTTTGGATAAACATCTACCTATTAAAAGAGGGTTTTCCAGGCTACAGAAGTAAAAAGGAGGCCCTTATAATTTCTCCCTACCCTTTTTAAATTATCTTAGTTTTCTTGTAGGAAGAATATATTAATATATTCCTTACTTTTTAAAAAAAAATATCTGAAAAGTACTTCATTTATAATACATCAGCATCTTTTCTGGACTGTGAAGTTCCTGAAATATTACTTAGTAAAAAACAAATTCCATTTTACTGATCCTACATGGCCGAGTATTAATATACACTGATGACATTACAAAACATCAGTGATTTACCACCAAAGTTTTTTATATATAATGTTAGAATATATTCATTTGGGCTTAGAAGGATTTTATTCCCATAACTGTAATAATCTTCCTTAATCTAGGTTTTTAATTAATATTCCCTGTGCCTTTATTGTAGACTTTTTTGATTCTTAATGTAACAGTTTACCATTTCACTTATAATATCTACTTCAGATGACTGTAAATCTATCAATAAAACTGGTCAGGGTGAGAAATTAGAAATTGTACCTTAAAATCTTTCTATCGTTTGGGAAGCCTCTCTATTTTACTATTCTTAAAAGATGATGTCATATTTAACCAACACTGTATTTTTACTGAAGTCACAAAAGGGTTTTTACAGAAGTGCCAATTAGTAGTATTCCTTATTAGGTGCTGGATATTTGGTGTATTGAAATGAATTGAATGCAAAACTTTTAAATCATTTTCACAACACCATCTCTCATCTGAATTACTACCACAGCTTCCTAACTGGTCTCTCTAACCCTACTTTTATCCTCGCCAAAGCATTCTTCTTATTGCAGCCAGTGTTCAGGGATGTCACACTCCTCTGCAAAAATCCTTTAATTCCTCTGCCTATCACCTTTCCATATATTATCACATACCTTTTCCAGATCTCCCACATCCTCTCACAGGAACCTCATATCTTAACATTCATCACATTTATAGTTAATTACTTATTTAATGGCAAGGTTCCCTATTTAATTGTGAGTTTGGTGAGAATAGGAACTATTTTGTACATTTCTGTGTGCCTGCAGGATTTTAGAAGAGTTATAGGTATTCAATATTTCATGAATAAATAATATTAACTACAACTTATACCCTAAATCTCCTAGCAGTCTTTAGGATGATTTTTACTTTACTATAGAAACAGAAAATACTGACTTAATACATAAGGGGACATGAACTATAATAAAATGCAAATTCATGCATTCTAGTTGGATAGCTTATGTTCTCATTAAATCAATAATACCTACATAAGTATAAGACTTAAAATGTTTTAATTATAGAACTAATATATTTAGCATACTACAAATGTATTAAAAGTTGGCTTCAACCTTCATATTCAGCCAAAATTTGCCATATGACTTCAGTTTAGGTTTTGGGAAGCCTAAATAGCTAAAGGCCTACTTTAATGTCATTGATGGCACCTCTAAAATTTTGCATGATAAAAAAATATATCATTGCATCGGATGTCATTCTTTTGTTTTTTTAATGTTTATGTATTTTTGAGACAGAGGGAGACAGAGAGCAAGTGGGGGAGGGCAGAGAGAGAAGGAGACATAGAATCTGAAACAGGCTCCAGGCTCTGAGCTGTCAGCACAGAGCTTGATGCGGCGCTTGAACCCACCAACCATCAGATCATGACCTGAGCTGAAGTCGGACGCTTAACTGACTGAGCCACCCAGGCATGCCACATCAGATCTCATTCTAATTAACATTATGAACAGTATGCAAAGAAAGCTTATCATTCACATTTATGGTTAATATCCAATAAGTTACTTTCAAATGTAGGTAAGCACTCTAAATAGAACTTGAAACAATGATCGCCTTAAAATAATTTATACAATAAAGTACATAAAATGTGTTAAATAAATATATGTTAAAAAATTAATTTTAAGTGTAAGTATAAATGTATATTATCACATAAGTAGAATGATGTACTGATTAAAAATGATTGTGAAAATTATTAGTTTTACATACAAAACAATTAAGAACAGTCAAGTCATTAAATGAATATGAAACAAACTGACACTTACTATGACTAATAGAATACCTTAGCTAGGTAATTTTGGGAAACATATACCCTTTGTGTCAACAAATGTTCATAAATATTTAAGAAAACAGAATAATTAAATTATAACTCTGATACCTGTAGAAGTATTTAGGGTATGAGCATTCACAAAACTAAACAATATCTTTTAAGTTATTTATTTCTTTTCAGGCCATGGTCTTTTAGGAAAACTTCTATATTTAAGGATTTGTCTTATTTTGTTACCATGAATTAAAAAGTGTCAACTTAGGCTCAATCTTTCATAAAGTGGAAAAACTCAAAAATCACATAAAACAATGTCTAGGAGAAATCACCTTCTACCTGACATATTAAAAAATACTAAGGATTAGAAAAAAAGAAGTTAAAGAAAAATGAAGTAACCCCCTTAAAATCTTGTTCACTGACCTCATTTAAAAAGCAAGTATCCTTCAGTGCTGCAAACATGGATTAGAGTGTCTAAAGAATAAAGTGGTAGCAGATATGGCTAACAAATACTGTTACTGTACTATGCAAGCATTTACATTTTAAATACTCATATTAATAATTGCATTTTTATATAAAATTTCAGATTTCTTCTTATATCCCAGATGTAAATTTGTATGAAGCTGATATTTAGCTCCAGTCCACTGTTAATTCTGATCAGCCACTCATTTATTCTCTCAACAGCCTTGTGAAATACAAAATGCAATCACTATTTATATGAGTAAATATACTTGAAGGGCAAATACACTACTAATGGCTACATGGGAAATTAAAGAAAACAAAAGGCTTGTATATCTCACTTACAAAAGTAATTTTGTATTTTAGAATGTTTCTTATATTTCATGGTCACTATATCAGTAAGAGATATTACAACAATTTCACTATACACATTATGCCTACCCATTTAGCCACTTTACAATAGTGGAAATAAATGTGAGGCCAGAAATGAAGAATAAGTAAGTTCAATAACGCATACAAAATGTGTGCTTTCTAAAGACAAGGAAGACATAGAGTTTTACAGATTTTATTTTATTTTTTTTTTTTAATTTTTTTTTTCAACGTTTATTTATTTTTGGGACAGAGAGAGACAGAGCATGAACGGGGGAGGGGCAGAGAGAGAGGGAGACACAGAATCGGAAACAGGCTCCAGGCTCTGAGCCATCCGCCCAGAGCCTGACGTGGGGCTCGAACTCACGGACCGCGAGATCATGACCTGGCTGAAGTCGGATGCTTAACCGACTGCGCCACCCAGGCGCCCCAAGTTTTACAGATTTTAAATACAGGTAAAATCCATTTCTCCTTTTTGCAATTCTGGAGAGTATACAGACATATACAAACATAATCATATACTATGTCACAGGGGAAATATATAAAAGATAAAACAAGAAGCAGTCAAACATTTTATAATAAATTAGAGAGAAGAACCTATTTTTAAATTGTTCAAATTTAGAAGACCGGAGTGATGAATGCACAAAGGATTTTTCCACATGGGTAGGGAAGATATGTTGTTTGTTATTTCCTCTTATATGCATATATTCTGTAAATTAGATACTTTAAAATAAATTTGTTCTATTCAGATATTCCTACCAAACGCATAATAAAAGAAATTCATAATGCTTGCCTCAAAGCCTAAAGGAAAAATTTCACCCAGATTAGGAAAAATTACTAAAAGCTACATTACAAATGTTAACGTTTCATTCAAAATAAACTGTATCTCAAATACCATTTTAACAACATCATTTCTTAGGTAGCTAAAAACTTACTAAAAGTAATCTCCAGGGTATTCTATTTACTTTCTTCTTCAAATAAAGATAGCACTTCCACAAACACAAATATTCAATTATCTAAAGGCCATTAACATGCTTGTATTTCTATTAGTAAGCCTATATAGTGACTTACCAATTCTTGGGGTAGTAGTGCTGCTCTGTTCTGCAGGAGACGAAGTACTAAAAGCAGAAATTGGAATTTTCATCTGTATAGGACCTCGATTATTTGATGGACTATAGAGTCCCGATGGGCCTACTGTAGGTAAAGAAGTCCTTGTGGCTTGTACAATAGAGTGTGCTGTTGGAACAGCCTGTACAGCAAGTGTTGTTCCTAAGGTTGCAGCACTGGCAGGAGAGTTCCTTTGAATACTAGGACTGGCCACAGAAGGAACATTGTTTGGTTTAGAGGGGTTTGGCAAGGCTGGCAAGGATACTGGATTTTTGGTGAGACCACTCACAGTAGGTGGGCTTTGCACAGAAATGAACTCAACGTTGCCAGACGGTTGATTGGTCACTAAAGTCCCTGGATGGCTCTGTAGGAGTTGAGGCTGGGAGGATACCGCAACAGGTACATGCAAAATCACTGGTAAAGGTTGTAAAGAGATTGTAGGTTGGGGATTTCCACTAGGCACCTGAGTAGTAGCAACTACTGTAGCTGTGTTGGGTGCAGGAAGAACTGATGTTGCTGTCAGAGAACCCGAAGTAACTGGAGTCTGCAACTTAGGTTGACTACTGACAACTGTTGGAGGAGTGACAAGATTGGTTGAAGATACTATAGAAAGAAAAAAGAAGTCTCAGTTTAAATGGCTGTCTTCATTTATCAGCTAGGATAATACAATACAAATTTAATGCACTGCAATTGCTACAGTAAAGTCTTTCATAATACAATTTCTTCAAGACTTAAATTTTGGAAGTCTTTTTTAAACTTTATTTATTTTGAGAGAGAGAGAGAGAGACAGACAGACAGACAGAAAGCAAGCCAGGGAAGGGCAGAGAGAGGGAGAGTGAGAATCCCAAGCAGGATCAGCACCGTCAGCACAGAGCCCAATGCAGTGAGGCTTGAACTCATGAACCGCAAGACAATGACGTGAGCAGAAATCAGGAGTCAGACTCTCAACTGAATGAGCCACACAGGGGCCCCTTAGATTTTAGAAATTCTTAGAATTAAATTTATAGAAACATTTTTGCATCTATTTTTGGCACACAGCTTATGACTAATATGGAAGACTAATCTCTCAGTATCAAAACAGTGCCTGAAAATTACTATCGTCATTTCAGAGTAACTGGTAAAATGACTAAAAAACACTGAACTTGGTGAAGCTATACAGATAATTTTGAAACTACACTAAAAATATAAATGCCTTAGGACAATGACAATATGTAAACTCAAATAGACAATCTAGTTAGAATCATCACTATTAATGAATAAAGGAAGCTTGGCCATGGTATTTTATCATTCGGACCATGTGTGAAACCTCTATCTGTGGATTAAGTTTTACTGAATTACCTGGGAGGAACCAAGAAGGGGAAGCTGCCTCTACTGAAACTCTAATGACATTATACAATATAGGACATAACACACTGAAGATGGGAGATGAATTAAGAAATAAGGGAGTTAATACCAAAACCAGAGAAAATCAAAATGCTGGTCACTGAAGTTTTATAGTAATTTTGGCTCAACTATTTATCTTTCTTTTTTTTTTTTTTTTTTAACATTTATTCATTTTTGACAGACAGAGACAGAGCATGAGCAGGGAAGGGGCAGAGAGAGAGGGAGACACAGAATCTGAAGTAGGCTCCAGGCTCTGAGCTGTCAGCACAGAGCCTGACACGGGGCTCAAACTCACGAACTGCGAGATCATGACCTGAGCCGAAGTTGGACGCTCAACCGAATGAGCCACCCAGTGGCCCCTATTTATCTTTATTTTTATTTGAACAGGTTTCGAACTGATGACCAAGCTTCTTTCTCACTGATCTGTACTGTTTCCAAAACAATAGGCACACTAGAGTAGCAATTCTCAAAGTGTTATCCAGGGGAACACGTGCAGATTATTGAGACCCTCTCAGGGAGCTGGTAATATCAAAACTATTTTCATAACAGTAAGACATTACTTGATTTTTTTCACCATGTAAATATCTGCACTGATGGAGCAAAAGCAATGGTGAGCAAAACTTCTTGATGCCTCAGTACAAAAATCAAGGTATTGAGTGGTACCAAACTGTCAATACATTCTTTACCCCCAAATGTTCACAGTAAAAAACAAAGTCAGTTTCACTCAAGAATGTCCATGATGAAGTAGTAGAAACTATTATTAAATCTCAGCCCTTGAGTACAGGTCTTAGTATTCTGCGTGAAAAAATAGGAAATCTACAACAAGCATTACCACTGCATGCCAAAGTAGCGTGTTTGGCTCAAAGCAAAATGCTTGTACTACTGTTTGAGTTATAAAACTAAGGTAACCACCTTTTTCACAGAAGACCATTTTTAGTTGGAAGAATGACTTACAGACATTCTGTGATTATTCACACTGGGTATTTAACAAATTTCTTTCTTTCTTTCTTTCTTTCTTTCTTTCTTTCTTTCTTTCTTTCTTTCTTCTTACTTTCTCTGTCTCTTTCTCTCTCTTTCTCTCCCTCTCTCTCTCTTTCTTTCTCTCTTTTTTCTTTAAGTAGGCTCCACACCCAGCATGGAGCCCAAAGCGGGGCCTGAACTCATGACCCTGAGACCAAGACCTGAGCTGAGATCAAGAGTTGGATGCTTAACCAATTGAGCTACCCAGGTGCCCCAACAAACCTTTTCTTGAAAATAAACCTTGGCAGTCAAAGAAAACAACTAATAGTATTTATTGGCAATAATACAATTCGAGTTTTCAAAAAAAAAAAAAAAAATTAGAACTCTGGAAAAACATGTATCTGCCACTAAGAGCATGACAGCTTCCCAAATCTTCAAAGACATTTCTGACAAAAATCAATGTGATATTTATTTTTTTTTAAGTTTTTTTTTTTTTAAACATTTATTTAGTTTTGAGAGAGAGCACAAGAGGGAGGGGGCAGAGAGAGAGAGAGAGAGAGAGAGAGAGAGAGAGGGAGACACGAATCTGAAGCAGGCCCCAGGCTCCGAACTGTCAGTGCAGAGCCTAACACGGGGCTCACATTCATGAACTGTGAGATGCTTAACCGACTGAGCTACTTGGACGCTCCAGAATCAATGTGCTTTTTAAAAAGTTTATTGAGGTGTCAATAATAGAAGCCTTACATAACTCAGTGAGTATTTTCCAAATGATTGATGAATGATATTCGTAAAAGATCCATCCAAGACAGACAAATAGATTTTACTGAAAAACTTAGAAAAGTTCATTGATATGGTTTCACATTCTACTTTGCAACTAACCATTAATAAACTACTTGACTGTGTCAAACAATATTCACAAATCATCTAAAATGGCTAGCCCTTTTCCAAATACATATTTGTATGAGACTGAACTTTATTCAAATACTTCCACCAAAACAACAAATTGCAAGAGAATGGATGCAGAGACAGATAGAAGCATCTAGCTATCTTCAACTGTCTTAATGTTTTAAGTATAAGACAGATTTGTAAAACTCTAAGACAGCAACACTTCCACTAATTGCTTTAAGCTTGGGAAATAGTTATTTTTTCGTTAAAACATTATCTGTGGGGTGCCTGGGTGGCTCAGTTAAGCGTACGACCTCAGCTCAGGTCATGATCTCATGGTTCGTGGGTTCGAGCCCCTCATCAGTCTCTGTGCTGACAGCTCAGAGTCTGAAGCCTGTTTCAGATTCTGTGTCTCCCTCTCTCTGCTCCTCCCCCACTCATGCTGTGTCTCTCTCTCAAAAATAAATAAACACTAAAAAAAAATTTTTTTTTAAACCATGTTATTTGTGTTTACATGATACAGGTTTGTTATTATTTTTAAATGAATAAACATGTAAAAGTTTGTATTTTAATTTCTACTCCAAGTAAATATCAATTACTATAAGCCACAAAAACAAAAGTTCTTTGGGATTCTTAATAATATTTTAAGATTATACAGGGATATGGAAACCAGAAAGTTTGAGACACACTAGAGACTTGAATTCCTATATTTTCTTGCATATCTGTAATCCTGATTTTTAAATAAAATTTTGTACTCATTATTTAAGCTTAGATAAATATGCTCAGTTCCTTAGATCATTTCAGTCTCAAAATAATGTAAGAACAGAGAACTAAAGCCTTTATAAAATTCCTAAGAAAATGTTATTTTGTTGTTTAAAAATATTACCTGTATTCACAGGGGTTGGAAAGGATGTTGGTGCACTCTCACTTACATTCCTTTTGGACTCCAGCATCTGTCTCACTGTGCCTGCATTTCTACAAAATATACATATATACATACACACAAATAGTCAATGCAAATGCCATTCCGGAGGACATCAATATATGAATAGAGAAAGCAGTGGTCCATAGGGGGAAAAGGGCGACTAGATTTGGGTACTATAGCACTAAAGTGCAAATGAATATGCTGAGGCCAAGATGGCACAAAGATTTCAGCACGCTGGGGTCTATGGCATTAAGGAAGAGTCTTTCTCTTAGATTCTAATGTCCTTAACATTTTTACCAAAATACCAAACGTATATCCTAGTATTTGTAGACATTTGTTCTTATTACCCCTAATCAAAGCATTTCTCAGTTACTTTGAAAGAATTCTATTTAACACAAGTTGTTAAATCTTAAATGACCAAAGAAAAGCCTTATAATAAATTAGCAAAGCCAGTAACCAACCACAAATGAATAATTATAGCAAAACAAAACAAATAAACAAACAAAAAATCTATTTAATTTAGGATACTAAACTTCTCTACAAAATAACTAGAAATATACTCCAAAACATTCTTATAAAATAAAGAGAATCAGAACCTTGTTCTGTTAAAAATCTGACAGATTGTTTACAATTCTCACCTGTATGGCACATTGTTATTATTGCTGTTGACGTCAACCACAGACTTTCCTGGTGATACAGGTGGGTTTGGTGGATTCTGGGGGAGAAAAACACCCAGGTAAAATAAAACCCAATACAAAAGGAGTCTTTAAAAATAAGACCTTAACTAGACCTACTGTGATCATTTCATAATGTATATAAGTGTTGAATTATTATGTTGTGCACCTGAAACCAACTTAATATTAAAAAAAAAACAAAACCCTGATGTGGTTTCTCAACATATTATCTGTTACTTCCATAATATAGTAGAAAATATTACTACATGAGACAAGAATTTGAATCTTGGCATTACCACTTGTTAGCTGTGCCTTAAACAAATTAATCTGTTGAGACAACTGCTTATCATGTGAAAGATTAATATAATAATTCCTATACCTCAGTTTTTAAGATGAGTAAATAAAATGATGTGAAAACGGTTTACGTGCTGATAAATATTAATAATATGAATCTAAAGAATAACTAGACATACTCATTTAATAAATATCTAGTGAATGCCTACTATATACCATGCGTAGCAGGCACCAAATTACCAACAGAAACTCAACAAACAAGGTACAAATGTATTCCTTCCCAAAATAGGTGGTTACCAATTAAGTGGTGCCTAAGGTCACAAATCAAAATTCTCAAATCGAAATTATTTTTACAGTTATTGTTTAAAAAATAAATACTTGCCACTAGGTGACATGTAACTTCATAAAAAGATGTCTCAATTCTAAACTTAAGTATCAACTAATTTCATCCTTTACCCCCAAAAACAGGGAATATAGACATGGAATTCTTATACATGTTAATAAGCATTACTTGGGCCTCCATCAGTAATTACACTATAATTATTTACTTCTTAAATGAAAAATATAAATAACTCTCAAGACTTAGTTAAATACAATAAGTATTAAAACAAATTAAATATTGAAGTGCTTAATATTACATCAAGTACATGCTATTAATCACTCTTTTCAATCAACAAATCTTTTCTTTTTAATTTTTTTAAAATGTTTACTTATTTTGAGTGAGAGAGAGAGAGAGAGAGAGTGCACAAGGAGAGGAGAGAGAGAATCCCAAGCAGGCTCTGCACCATCAGCGCAGAGCCCAACGTGGGGCTTGATCCCATGAACAGGAGAGATTATGACCTTAGCCGAAATCAAGAGTCAGAAGCTTAACCGACTGAGCCAGTCAGGCACCCTCAATTAACAAATCTTGATGCTTTTTATAGGATAAAAGGATAATTTTCATCAACAAGTATGGCACTGTATTAGTTATACATGTAGAGAGGTCAAAAGATACAATTACAATATATTACTCTAAAGGTGTTTAAAATCTGTGAACAAAAACATATTAAACAAATAGAAAAACAAATTAAAGTAACTGTGCACTCTCAATTTTAAAAAAGTTTTTAAGGAAAACCTTCAAATAGGTCTTTTGAGTAATTAATTAGTACATTCAAAATAGTTAAGATGAAGGCAAAGAACATTTCATGGAGAAAAACAGAAAAAGGAAAAAAGCATAAATAAATACAATTGGCTTAGAACACAGTATGGTCACTGGATAGAAGTCCTTAAAATAAATACTAGTGTGGTGACATCAGCAAGATGGTAGAATTGGAAGCCCAACACCCTCCTTCTCTCATGCGATGGACCAAACTTCCTTTGTCAGAATTCCAGAAACCAGTCAAGAAGTATAGGACCCCAAGCAATAGTGAGGCCAAGAAGAGATGCATTGTAGTGAGTAAGAAAGTCTGTTGCACTTACCTACCATACCCCAAACCCCTCCCAACACAGTATGGCACAATCAAAATTCCTCACTTGTGGCTTCTCCTTTAAAAAGGAAAGAGAAGAGTGGAACATTCACGCAACATTATGGCTTTTCAGGGTACTGACCGAGGCACTGGTTTCTGTTTCACCTGACCTGAAGGAAGTAGTACATGTTGGATGTCTGGAGGCCATATGAGAACAAGTTAAACCTATCAACTTGGTACAGCACCAGAAAAATTAGAGTAGCACAGACAGAGAGCAGGGGGGACCTCCAAAACAATGGCTTATAAAATGAAAACTATAATATGGAAGACAGATGACGAGGGGGGGGGGCTCCCAAGTAGAAACAGACAAGACTCTTCAGATAAGAGATTACACAAACAACCTCAGTGAAAATGCATCTCTAGAAAAAGTTTGAGAGGTTGCTAGAGTATCTACCTGAGTTGAATAATAAAGGTCTTTTTCTGTATAAATATACTGTGAATAGACAGGGAAAGGTGGCTGTTTTTTCAAGTGCCCAAATTTCAAAATAACAGAAATAGACATACAAAGAAACAGGGAAATACGGCTCCACCAAAGAAATAAATCTCCAGAAACTGACCCTAAAGAAATAGGGATCTATGGATTATCCATTAAACAATTCAAAATAACTGACATACAGATGTTCAATGAGGTAATAGAGAACAGAAACAGAAAACTAAATGAAATTAGAAAAGTGATGCATGAAGAAAATAAGAATATTAACAAATAGAAACTAAAACAGAACCAAAAGAAATTTTGGATCTGAAGAGTAACTGAAATGAAAATTTCATTACAGGGCATCAGCACCAGACTGTACTGAGCATAATAAAGACTTAGTGAACTTGAAGACAAGTCATTTGAAATTATGGAGTTAGAAGAGCAAAAAGAAAAAAGAATGAAAAAAAGGGGAAAGAGCCCAAAGGACTTATGAGAAAATGCTGAAAGGACCAATACATGAATATGGGAATCTAAGAATAGAAGAGAAAGAAAATGAGCAGAAAGTCTTTGAATAATGGCCAAAACTCCCTAAATTTGAGGGTGAAAACTGATAATACAAATTCAAGAAGCTCAGAAACCTCCAACTAGAATAACTCAAAGAGATCTACACTGAAAAACACGGTCAAGGTGTCAAAGGTCACAGATAAGGAATTCTGAAAGTAACAAGAGAAAAGCAACCCACCACATTCAAGGGAGCTCCCGTAAGATTATCAGTAGTTTTCTCAGCAGATACCTAGAAGGCTAAAAGGGAGTGGAATGATATATTTAAAATGCTGAAAGAAAAAACTACCAAGCAAGAATACTATATCCAGCAAAACTTTCATTCAAAAATGAAGGCAAAATTAAGACATTCCTAGATAAATAAAAAGCTAGGGAAATTTATGACCATTAGATCTACAATGCAATACAAAAAAATGTTAAGAGGAGTCACTCAAGTGAAAATGAAAGGACATTAGACAGAAACTAGAAAGCACACAAAAAAGATGAAATTCTCTGGTAACAGTAAATACACAAATACAGAATCCTGCATTACTATAAAGTTGGTACATTAAATCACATTTAATTCTTGTATAGAATTTAAACACAAAAATAACCACATTTTTGTTAAAGGATACACAATATAAAAAGATATAATAAAACCAGTAACAAAACTGTGAGGAGAAAATATAAAGACTAGAGTTCTTAAATGTGATTGAAGTTAAGTTGTTACCAGTTTAAAATGGTCTATGTAACCCCCATGGTAACCACAGATAAAATACCTATAGATGATACACAAAAGGGAATGAGAAAGAAATTAAAGACTGTCACTGCAAAAATTAAAAATATATAAACAAAACACACAGAATGTAAGCAAGCAAGAAAAAAAGAGATAAAACAGTTCCAAGACAAATAGATAATAATTAACAAAATACTAATTAAGTTCTTCCCTACAGAAATTACTTTAAATCCCAATGGATTAAATTCTCCACAGAAAGACATACACTGGCTTAATGAATAAAACACAAGATCCTGCTATATGCTGTTAAAAATAAACTCACTTTAGATCTAAAGGTATACACAGGCCGAAAGTAAAATAATGGGAAAACGTATTCCATTCAAATGATAACCAAAAGAGAGAAAGGATGACCATACTTACATAAGACACAAAAGAGCTTTTAAAGTAAAAAACTATTACAAGAGACAAAAAGAACATGATAAAAGCATCAACTGACCAGATACAATATTAATAAATATATATGCACATAACATCATGGCTTCTAAATGATATAAACATTGATAGAACTGAAAAACAGATAGAAACACAACAGTGAGAGTCTTCAGTACATCATTCTATATAACGGAGAGATGATCTGGAGAAAAATTCAGTAAGGAAATAGCAAAACTGAACAATATCACAGACCAAATGGACCAAACAGACATTTGTAGAAATTTTCACCCAATGGCAGAAAAATACAAATTTTTCTCAAGTGCACACAGAATATTCTTCAGAATAGATCAGGTTACAAAATAAACTTCACCAAATTTATAAAGATGAAAATGATGAAATATCTTTTCCAACCACAATGGAACAAAAGTAGAAATCAATAGCAGAAGACAAAACGGAGAAGTTACAAATATGTGGAAATTAAAACACACTTAAAAATCTAATAGATAGGGGAACCTGGGTGGCTCAGTTGGTTGAGCGCCAACTTTGGCTCAGGTCATGATCTCATAGTTCATGAGTTCAAGACCTATGTTGGGCTCTGTGCTGACAGCTCAGAGCCTAGAGCCTACTTTGGTTCTGTGTCTCCCTCTCTCTCTGCCCCTCCCCTGCTCGTGCTCTCTGTCTCTCTCTCTCTCAAAAAATAAAATAAAAAACAGTAAAAAAAAATTTTTTTAATCTAATAGATTAAAGAAATCATAAGAGATATTAGAAAATATCTTGAGACATGGGGCGCCTGGGTGGCTCAGTTGGTCAAGTGGCCGACTTCAGCTCAGGTCACGATCTCGCGGTCCGCGAGTTCGAGCCCCATGTCGGGCTCTGGGCTGATGGCTCAGAGCCTGGAGCCTGCTTCCGATTCTGTGTCTCCCTCTCTCTCTGCCCCTCCCCCGTTCATGCTCTGTCTCTCTCTGTCTCAAAAATAAATAAAACATTAAAAAAAAAATTAAGAAAATATCTTGAGACAAATAAAAACAAAAATACAACATACCAAATTTATAGGAAAAATTTATGCAGAAGTAGTACTAAGAGGAAAATTTAGGGGCACTTGGATAGCTGTTAAGTGTCTGACTCTTGGTTTTGGCTCAGGACATGATCTCACTGTTTCGTGAGTTCGATCCCCACATTGGGCTCTGCACTGGCAGCATAGGCTCTGCCTGGGATTCTTTCCCTATCTCTCTGTCCCTACCCCTCCTGCGCTGTCTCTCTCTCAAAATAAGTAAATAAACTTAAAAAACAAATAAGAGGATGGGGCGCCTGGGTGGCGCAGTCGGTTAAGCGTCTGACTTCAGCCAGGTCACGATCTCGCGGTCCGTGAGTTCGAGCCCCGCGTCAGGCTCTGGGCTGATGGCTCGGAGCCTGGAGCCTGTTTCCGATTCTGTGTCTCCCTCTCTCTCTGCCCCTCCCCGTTCATGCTCTGTCTCTCTCTGTCCCAAAAATAAATAAACGTTGAAAAAAAAAAAATTAAAAAAAAAAAAAAAAAACAAGTAAGAGGAAAATTTATAGTGGTAAATGCTTTTGTTAAAAAAGAAGAAAGACCAGAACTCCTTGGTGGCTCAATCAGGTAAGCATCCAACTCTTGATTTCGGCTCAGGTCATGATCTCATTTTTCGAGAGATTGAGCCCCGTATAGAGCTCCTCCCTGATAGTGCAGAGGCTGCCTGGGATTCTCTTTCTCCCCCTCTCTGCCATGCCCCTTCCTGACTTGTGCTCACACACACTATCTCTGGGGAAAAAAAAAATCGGAAAAAAAAAGACCTGAAATCAACAATCTAACTTTATACTTCAAGTGACTAAAGAAAAACAAACTAAACTCAGAAGAAGGAAGGAAATAATAATGATTAAAGCAGAAATAAATAAAACAGGAACACAAAGTCAGTAGTAAAAATATCAACTAAGAGTTGGCATTTTAAAGGATCAACAAATTGGCAAAACCTTTACCTAGATTATCTATGAAAAAAAAAGAATACATAAATAAAATCATAGATGAATGAGAAGCATTACAACTGATGCCATAGAATAAAAAAGGATCATAAAAGACTACTATGAACAATTATATGGCAACAAACTGGATAACCTAGAAGAAATGGATAACTCCCTGGAAATATATAACCAAGACTGAATCAAAAATTAAAAATTTGAACAAGACCTGAATAAGAAATCAGATTGACTTAGTAATCAAAAACATCCTAATAACAAAAAATACCAAGGACTAGATGGCTTCAATGGAGAACTCTACCAGACATTTAAAGAATTAACAGCAGTCTTCCTCAACTCTTCCAAAGAATTGGAGGGAAAACTTCCATACCCAGGCCAGCATATCCTGATACTAAAGCCAAAGATCCTACGCTAAAAGAAAACTATAGCCTAATATCACTGATGAACATAGATGCAAATATCTTCAACAAAATTTTAGCAAACCAAATTCACCAGCACATTAAAAGAATTATATAACATGACCAGGTGAGATTTATCCCTGGAATGCAAAGATAGCTTGATACAGGAAAATCAATCAATGTATAAATCAATCAATCAAAACCACATTAACAAAATGAAGGAGAAAAAAACTACATGATCTTCTCAATTACTATAGAAAAATCATTTCACAAAATTCAACACTCTTTCATGATAAAAAAACAAACACAAAAAAAACCCACAACAAGTTAGGAATGGCAGTAAACTACCTCAACCTAAAAATACTATATGTCAAAAGCCCATAGCTAACATCATACTCAACAACAACTCCTCTAAGATCAAGAATAAGGTAAGGTTGCCCACTCTCATCAACTTCAGCATGGTACTGGAAAAATCTCACCAAAGCACTTATGCAAGAAAAGGAAATAAAAGGCAGCAATAGTAGAAAGGAAGAAGTGAGGATGTCTCTGTTTGCAGATGATATGATCTTATAATCAGAAAACCCTAAAAGGTACACACAAAAAAGTTTGAACTAATAAATGAATTCAGCAATGCAGCAGGATAAAAAAAAAAAAAGTCAAAATCAATCATATTTCTATATACTAAAAACCAACAGTCTGAGAAAGAAATTAAGAAAACAACCCCATTACAATATCATCAAAGAGAATAAAATATGTAGAAGTAAATTTAACCAAAAAGGCAAAAGACCTTTAATATGAAAACTACAAAACAGTGTTGATTAAAATAAAAGACACAAATGGAGACATCCCATGTTCATGGACTGGAACACTTAATATTGCTAAAATGTCCATACTACCCAAAGTGATCAAAAGTTTCCATGCAATGTCTATTAAAATCCAATGTCATTTTTTGCAGATATAGAAAAAAGCATACTAAAATCTATATGAAATCTCAAGGGACCCTGAATTGCCAAAACAATCCTAGAACAGAAGAACAAAGTTGGAGCCTCCATACCTCTTGATTTCAAAACATGTTACAATGCTATAGTAATCAAAACAGTGTGGTACTGGCATAAAGACAGGCACATGGTCCAATAGACTAGAACAGACATCCTAGAAATAAACTCTTATGTATAAGGTCAAGGGATTTTCAACAAGGATGCCAAGGCTACACAATGGAGAAAAGACAGTCTTTCAATAAATGGTATGAAAACTCAATATTCAAATGCAAAAGAATGAAACAGAACCATTACACCACATATAAAAATTAATTCAAAATAAATCAAAGACCTAAATGGAAGACCAAAACTAAACATTTCTAGAAGAAAACACAGGGAGAAAGTTTTATGACATCATATTTTGTTATGATTTCTTGGATATAACATCAAAAGCACAGGCAACAAAATAAAGCAAAACAAAGGAGGTTACATCAAACTTGAAAACTTATGCACATCAAAGGAAACAATCAACAGAGCAAAAATGAAACTTGCAGAACAGGAGAAAATAATTGCAAATAATATATCTGATGGAAGAGGTTAATAACCAGAATACATAAAGAAGTCCTACTACTTAATTAAAAAACAAGCAAGCTAATTAAAAAACAGGCAAAGGACCTGCACAATTCTCTACAGACATGCAAAATGGACTGCAAGCATATGAAAAGATGCTCAACATCAGTAATTATTAGAGAAATGCAAATCAAAACCACAATGAAATGCCACCTCCCATCCATTAGAGGGCCATTATCACAAAACAGAAAATAACAAGTGTTGACAAGAATGTAGAGAAATTAGAACCTTGTTCCCTGCTGGTAAGAATGAAAAATAGGGTGGTCTCTTTTATTAAAAAGTTTTTTAATAAAAAGTCTCTTTTATTTTGAGGCTCCTCAAAAAACTAAAATCAAATTACTATTTCACTTTCCAGTAGATATCCAAAAGACTTGAAACCAGGATCTCAAAGAGGTATCTGCATACCAATGTTCATTGTAGCATTATTCACAAAAGAGCCAGGAGATGAAATCAGCCCAAATATCCATCAATAAATGAATGGATAAAGAAAATGTGGTGTATACTATATACATACAATAGAATATTATTCAACCTTTAAAAAGGAAATCTTGTCACATGCTACAATACAGATGAGCCAAAAAAACAAATACTATATATAATTTCACTTAAGAGGTATTTAGAGTAGTCAAATCATGGAAACAAAAAGTATCCAAGTGCTGAAGGGAGGGGAAACTAGAGTACTTGTTCTATGGTTCAGAGTTCCAGTTTTGCAAGAAGACAAATGTCTAAAGATCTATTACACAATGATGTTATTAATATAGTTAAAACTACTTAACTATGAAGTTAAAAATGATATATTTTATGTTACGTGTTTGTAGCACAATTAAAAAAAAAACAAAACATTTTTAAATAAAAAATTCAAACGCAGAATTTAGATTTAATCTAAAATTTTACTGAATCAATTACATCATTGATTTTCATAGATAAAGAATGAGAAATATCTTTACATTTCTTTTATAGTAAGAACTAGAAAGGATATAAATTAGAGATAGCAATTGTAAGGCAATAAATGTGGACTTAATAGTAAACTGCCTATGAGGGTTTTCTGCTTTTAAAACCTAAAACGGAAAATGTTTTAAGACAAACCTGCATGGTGGGGTTTGTTTTTAACTGGTTAATATCAGAGGACCAAGGAGCAAATCTAAATAGAAGAAAAGCACTTAAAGTATTATTGTTTATTTATTTTAATAAGGGCGAGAACTAAGTTCTAAACTTTCATTCTGTATCTCTCCTGTTTTCAAAATCTAGCATGACACAGATGTAAAATTATAGTGGATACCATAGTTAAAGGGAATTAGGACATGAAAGAACAAATTCTTGAGATTTCTAGAAATCGCTGTTACAAGAAAATATCAACAAGAATAGGTAGAAAGATGTCCCAGTTTTGGCATAAAAAACTGGCCTTACCCAAAAGCTAATTGAGGAAGGAACAAAATTTGAAAGTTTGAAGACCACCTCAATATTTTTCTTCAAGTACCACATACCCTAATTGTTCAAATTAACCTTTTCCAATATTTAGGAATTATACAGTGTTTGTCATTTCCATTATACTTTTAACTCTCCATAACAAACCTCTCAGGCACTGTAATATTTTCATTTTTATTCCTTAAAGTTTGTGACTGCCTACAGCCTTTGAATAAATTAAACAAAAAGAACTAGAAAGTAGTTTTGAAGACAAACTCGACATACACAAACACTGGAAAAGTATATAGTGCGCAGTATGCTGCGTAGTTCAGACATAAAAGGGAAAAAGTGGAAATTCACATTGTATAAAAAACAAAGGAAAAATTACAAAGCCCTCTGTTTGGTTCAAGAATAGCAAATAAAAAAGGGTAAAAAAGGGGTGCCTCAGTCAGTTAAGTGTCTGACTTCAGCTCAGGTCACAATTTCACAGTTAATGAGTTTCAGCCCCGTGTCGGGCTCTGTGCCAACAGCTCAGATCCTGGAGTCTGCTTCAGATTCTGTGTCTCCCTCTCTCTCTGTCCCTCCCCTGCTCGTGCTCTCTCTCTCTTTCTCAAAAATAAACATTAAAAAAAATTGTTTTAAAGGCTAAAAAAAAGGTTTACATAAATTTTCTAAAATAAGAAGACAAATAGTTCAATTTTTATATTATGTAAAAAAAACAAAAGCTGAGACAAATGGAGTTCAGAATCTAAGAATTAATTATAATAATTAAAGAAGCTATAATAAAAAAAAATCTTTGGGTACGGCCAATGGAGGGTTTGGTGGGATTAGTCTGTGTAGAACAAAGATAAAAACTATCAGTTGCTCAAGGAAAAAGAGCAACCAGAGCTTAAAAAGTTAGGTAAAAGGAATACAGAGATGAACAACCGATCTGTGGTTGCCAGGGAACAGGAGTGGGTAGGTATGGGAAATGAGATAGGTTGAAACTATAAAATGGCAGGATGAGGGAGTCCCTTCATGGTGATGGAACAGTTCTAGATCTTGACTGTGGTAGAGGTTACATAAATCTGTACGTGGGATCAATGTGTACATGCACACACACACACACACACACACACAATGAATTCATGAAAAAACTGGTCTACATTTTGCAGAAATGATTAAGGTCTACAGACTACTTAACAGAATTGTACCAATATCTTGGTTTTGATATTGCACAACAGTTATTCAAGATTTCACCACTATGGGAAGCTATGTGAAAAGTTCACAGGAGTCTATGTAGTATTGCTACAACTTCTTATTAATCTATAATTATTTCAAAATGGTTTTATTTAAAGTCAAGTAAAGAAGATATGAAATGAATGAAAACAGGAAAATCCTACAGTAATAATTACTATTGAAATAACCGTTATTGGCAATTGGTAAGTGCCAGACAATGTTGCTTTCATGACAAAGAAATGTAATGTACCATAATAGAAAAAGTCAAGAGGAAAATAAAGATATTAAACTGAAAACTATAATGCAATATACAAGTACGATATTAAAAATTTGTATTACAGGAGTGCCTGGGTGGCTCAGTCAGTTAAGCATCTGACTCTTGATTTCGGCTCAAGTCATGATCTCACGGGTCCATGAGACTGGGCCCCGTGTCAGGCTCAGAGTTCACAGCATGGTGCCTGCTTAAGATTCCCTCTCTCCCTCTCTCTGTGTCCCTCCCTTACCCGTGCTCTCTCTTCCTCTCTCAAAATAAATAAATAAATAAATATTCTTTAAAAATATATGTATTACAGGGGCGCCTGTGTGGCTCGGTCGGTTAAGCATCCAACTTCGGCTCAGGTTATGATCTCACAGTTTGTGGGTTCGAGCCCCGCATTGGGCTCTGTGCTGACAGCTCAGAGCCTGGAGCCTGCTTCGGATTCTGTGTCTCCTTCTCTCTCTGCCCCTCCCCCACTCATGCTCTGTCTCTCTCTTTCTCTCTCTCAAAAATAAACAAACATTAAAAAAAATTAAAAAAATATATATATATATGTATTACAGAATAACTAAGGAAACAACAAAAAGCAAAAGGTAGACTATACACTGGAGTTTTATGTTATGCTATGATCTTTGCACTTAACCACCTGAGGTAAGCAAAGATGAGAAGGGGCCACTCCAGGCAATGGTACACTAACGCACCTTGGAGGAAATAAGAGACAAAAATAGGACCCTGGCAAGAATGTAAAAAGAAAGAAACATGAGAAGATAAATCCCAAAAACAAAATTTTAAAAATGAAACAAAACATAACTTCAGGAATACTATAAAATAGATTAATATAAGTGTTGATATATGAAAACAGTAATTGAGGATTAGAAAAGGGTTAATATTAGCTTCAGAATTGCAGCTTCTGAAAAAACATATAGGAAGTACAAAGTAGGAAAGCAAATTTCAGACCTGTAATAAAGGAAGAATTTCTTCCCAGCTCATGATTATCCAAGTACCACTTAGAGCTCAATATTAATTATACAAGAATAGAAATTCTTACTTCTTGTCTTTTCTTAAGATCTTCTTTGGCTGCTCCAAAGCGTTTGGTTAACCTCGCTATCTTGGCCTAAAAAAACCAAATGTGAAACAAAAATCAAGTAACATATGGTATCAGAAAGGAACTCATGCATACATAACAAGAAACCCAGAAATAAAAGGATTGTCAGAAGATAACCAACAGCAAAGAAAATAAGGCAAGCTGATTATAAAATACATTAATTGGAAAATACAGAAAATCATAATGAACACTAAAATGACCTTTGAACTTGATACCTAGAGGTAAACACTCTTGATTTTAGAACATTAGTTTTTTTTCCTCCTAGAACTCACAAACCAGTACATTTCTAAATATGTATAATTGTGGGGATTTTTTTTGCTGTTATGTTTTAATATGTTGTAACCACACAATTTTCTGAGAATTGTATACTAATACAACTATAAGTCATAAAATATCCAATGCCAATACTGCTTGTGGATATACACATAATATATTGAATCATTATTTATACACTCTACTTCCCAGTGGAAATGTTTCATGTTTCTCAATGTACTGCTATAGTCAAATAACAATGCAATTAATAATTTTGTTCTTTCAGATTATTTCCTTGGGTAGTACTCACACAGGTGTACCTTCTGAGACAGAATAGCTCTTATCTAAATAATTATTCTTATCTAAATGATAATTGATAACTAAATTATCTAATAATTATCAAATATCTAAATTTCTTTTTCAGAACAGCTTTGCTAATTTATACTTTCAACAGCAGTATATATGACTACTCATATATTATTCTGTGAAACACTTAATAGTGTTAATTTAAAATAACCTAACAAAAACGTTATCTTACTACTAACATTTCAATATAATTATTTTATTAATCACTTGCACTGCTTCTATAAAATGCCTGATCACATATTTTGCCCAAATACATATTCACAGAAAATTTAAGAAAACAAACAGAAAAGAAAAAACAGAAAAATACCTCAACACCACATGAATATTTTGTATTTAAGTCTTTTACTAAGGCATAGATGTGATACTCAACTGTTTTTGTTGCTGTTAACTGCTGCTGCCATCTTATGTTAAATATATTTTCAAGAAATTTAAAATAAACTTGAGTGTGTTCATGAGACCTGCCTAGGGAAGAATTCCTCCAGAAAATTTCTTTTATCCAATATAAACGTATCATAAAAAGAAAATGGTATTATTTACTTTTAAAGTTTCTTTCAGAGTCACTTCTGAAGGAGACTGCAAATGTTATAAAGTTTTAAGTCCTTTGACAAGTCCTTTTAAGTCCTAGGCAATCAATCACATAGGACTCTGAAGACGAAGATTTCCTCATGACTTGAGTATTTATTTATGCATGTTTTTAACACCCAAAGACGTACAGCATAATTTTATATTCTTATAATGAATATATTTTAATATTTATATATATATTAATGTATAATAATATATATTATATATATTATATTATATATATGTAAATATATAATATATATATTATATATAAATATATATATAAATATATAAAATATATATAAATACATAAATATATATATAAATATATAAAATATATATAAATACATAAATATATATAAATATATATTATATATATAAATATATTTACCTTTCTGTGGCTAAAATATTTCAAGCAACTTGTTCAAGAAATATATATGGGAAAGTGTTTTCTGTCCCAATTTATGCAAGAATGTCTTTCATTCTTGCCTCTATCTGGTAGATATTCTGTAAACTGCATAGTCTGTATGGTATTATTATACTATTTTTACTTATACTAAAATGTCATTTTGATATATATATGAGGTAATGTCTAGAAGGAATAAATACCAAAGTTAAAAGTAATTACTTCTAGAGGCTAGCATTGGCAGGCAGTGAGGGAGAGTGTAAAGATAAGGACTTCACTTTCACATCATATACAGTACTTAATTACTTTTTAAAAAGAATTTTATCAGGGCACCTGAGTGGCTCAGTTGGTTAAGCACCCAACTCTTGATTTCAGTTCAGGTCATGATCGCATGGTTTATGAGACTGAGCCCCATGTCAGGCTCCATACTGACAGTGCAGAGCCTGCTTGGGATTCTCTGTCTCTCTCTCTCTGTCTCTCTCTCTCTCTCTCTCTGCCGCTCCCCCACCCCATCCTCTCAAAATAAATAAACATTAAAAAAATAAAAACAAATAAAAATAAAAAGAATTTTATCACTTAAAAAAATAAACTATTAGAGAAATAAAATCAAAATCTGGACACTGACTGACTGCCTCCAATTTAATGTTATAAAAAAGAAATCAAAGACCAGCCTTTTTGTTGTTATTTTCATTTAGGAAACTGTACAATTTTTTTGAACTATACTTCAAAATATCTGCCATAATGTGTCCAAGATTAGGACTCTATCTTGGCAAGTACTGTGTGAGATTTTCAAAAAACTATATAAACAAGTCATTTTTTTAGTCCAGGAAAGTCATATTCTATTACTATGTCTTTACTAGTTTTGTTTCATTTTGCTCTTGGTCTCTTCCTTAGGTTTATCTATCATTTCTTGTATAATGGCATAAGGGTAGGTTTAAATATAAGTAACATAAATTGGTGAGATTCAGACATATTGACCCTTGTTTTGCAAACGAGGCAAACTAGGGAGCTCCTTGCTTATGCACCAAGGAAACTCTTAGGAAATAATTGAGAAAAGACTTAATCATGCATCAAGTCTGACTTGACAAATTATTAGCACCCAAAAAGGCTGGTGAATAAACGGACACATATACCCATTATTCAAAACCATCTCTTGGATTAGGCAACCACAAATTTACTTGTTGCAGGGGTGGGAAGGGGAGCCAAAAGAAAAAGTGAAAAAGCTATTTTTAGTTAAAACTACTTAAAATGGCATTTTATAAATAATAACCAACGGAATATTATATTCCAAGGAGTGTTGATGGCTTTTCCATTTCTATAAAAAAAATCCACCTGAAATTTTGAGTATTCTGAATCTATACAATCAGTAATTTGAAAGGAATCAAGTCTTCATGTCTAGGAACATGGTAGAAACTCACAGGTTTTCTTTTTCTATCCTTTCACTTCATAATGGTCTTAAAGTTCTTTTTTGGTTTATTCTTAAGCACTTATTTATTTTTAAATATCTACCATATATGAAATCTTTTTCTCCTATTTACTCGTTATTGATTGTTTTCCTATAGAAAAACTATTGGACTGTTTTTCTTCAACCAAGTAATTTCTAAATTTCCTACTTTTTCAATAGTTTGCCAAGTTAATTCTATCGAGTTCCCAATCATTACTTTTAATTTATTTTTCCTGTCATTATTTTATTGCTCAGACTGCCACCAAAACTCTATTTAGTAGTACAGATAATAGGCATCCCAACTTCAGTGGAAGTATTTCCACAATCCACTATTAAATATGATACTGGTTGTAATTTTAACAGAGTTCCTTATAATTTTAGGCTTTCTACTTTCTTCCTAAATAAAATGGACTGCATAGGTATAAAGTTGTGTAGGGGCGCCTGGGTGGCTCAGTCGGTTAAGCAACCAACTTTGGCTCAGGTCATGATCTCACAGTTCATGGGTTTGAGCCCCAGGTGCTGTGCTGTGCTGTGCTGACAGCTGAGAGCCTGGAGCCTACTTCGGATTCTGTGTCTCCCTCTCTCTCAAAAATAAACATTAAAAAAAACTTTTTTTAAGTTGGGTATACTAACGTTCTCTTAATGTCCTCTGTGTATTTGTCTCGTTTTTTAATCCTTATGTAGTTTATTTACACTCATCATTTATAGATCAAAAATTAACCTGCTTTTAAGTTGTCTCCAAGAATAAGCTTTTATCTTCATTGCTCAATATTCAAAATGGGTTAGGCTTTTTGCTATTTTATTAATTTATTAACTCATTCTTCCTTCTTGGGGTTTAGTTTTAATTATTGTTTTTTCCTAGCATTGGACAGGAACATATAATATTCTTCAATTTCCTGTTTAGTAGTAATGTGTTTAAAGTTATAAATGTCCCTTTGAATACTACTGTGGCTTTAACTTATAGGTTTTGATATTCAGTGCTTTAAGTACAGTTCTGATCTAAAGAGTGGAGAATTTCCATTTTTACTGCCTTTTAGCAATTCTCTGGAAATATGTTTTGGGAAGAGTTATGATCTGGGAGGGGTAGAAAAGCTAAATATTTGCTATTTCTATTTTTATTACACAGTTGCTATTGAACCCACAGCAAATGACAAATATCTGCATTTTAAGACTTTCTTAGAAGTTACTATAGTTCTAATCTTGACAATGCATCAAAGTTATATAAATCTAAAAATCATACATCCTTTTACTTAAAAAATAATTAAATTCATGGAAATAACTGTTGAGATTTATACTACACAATTTGACATCTCTGAAAAAGTGAAAATACACAAAACTTTTCCACAATTCAGAAAGCAACCAGTCCCTAAAGTAATATAGAAAATTATTATATAACTAATTCTCCAGATATTTTAGTGCTGAAATTTATTTTCAGCTCTTATAAAATATGTGTAGTACACAGAAAAGGAGGTAATCATTTTAAAACAGGCATTAATAAAAAGATGTGGACAAAAGTTGTATCACACAGCAAACAAGTATAAAGTCATAAAAATAATTTTAAATAATCCCCATCTAGCCCACTTTAAAAATACATTAGAATGACGACTGATACAAAAATCAATAAAAATCTACTTTCCTGTATCTACAAAGAAATTTATACCTTAAAATCTTTAGCAGAAAAGAGAACTTCTTGAACTTTTCTCTAGAAGTAAAGTCTACATGACTTAATTCTATGCTTTCACCAAATTTTCCAATGTATAACAAATTTTTACACTATAGCAAAAGGATCATGAATCCCTCAAAAGTCTATTTTTTAATAACTGCTGCATTAAAACAACAGAGCACTAATATAAAAATCAGTAATTATATTTATTCCTTATAGCAAAATATCTAAACTCAATCAGATTATGTTTTCAAATGTGTTTTAACCTTTATTTATCTTTTTAAATATTCATTTTTTGAGAGAAAGAGAATGAGAGCATGTGCACACAAGCGGGGGAGGCAGGGGAGGGGCAGAGGGGGGCTACAGAGGATCTGAAGAGAGCTCCATCCTGACAACAGAGAGCCTGATGCAGGGCTAGAACTCAGGAGCCCTGAGATCATGACCAGAGTTGAATTTGGATGTTCAACCAACTGAGCCACCCAGGCACACCTTAACTGTGAATTTTATAAAACTCAGTAAGATTTTCCCAAAGTGAGTCAGATGTAATAAATGGATATATACATATGCAAATGAGAAAGATGCACTCACCAATTGCTATGGAATGAAATATAGAATATACATATACATGGTAGGATTTTCAAAAAGCTTATGGTCAGCTGTATATAAAAAAATAAATAATTCAGCAAAATACATAATTATTTGCTGAAGTAAGTGATATATAAGTTTTAAATACTAGCAAGTAATAATAATAAAAATATTGGAACAGAGTGACATCACCGAAAATAGCAGAGTAGGGAACTTCAGGGTACAGTTCCTTCCCAAACTCAACTAATGAGCTGACAAACATTGTTAGAATCAACTTTTGCACAACTCTGGAATCCACTCAAACTACTCAAAAACTACTCAAAAACAGCCAGGGGAAGACTTAGGGAAGAATAAAGCTGTTGCTTTGCAGCAAGAGAGCACTGTGGTCTTTTAAATTTTCCATTCACCATTCCCCATACCCAGATCTGCAGCAGCTATGAAGATGACAGCCTGAACGTCTGATAGTGCCACAGAAAGGGTATGGACCCTGCTGGAACTGGCAACTCCCTTAAGGACCAGCACAAAGGCTGGCCTCTGTTTCCCTCAACTCTGA
The DNA here is from genome assembly GCF_028749965.1 of Puma concolor. Classification (NCBI taxonomy): domain Eukaryota; kingdom Metazoa; phylum Chordata; class Mammalia; order Carnivora; family Felidae; genus Puma; species Puma concolor. Next base: position 95,036,620 of record NC_141673.1, read on the forward strand.
GTAATACCCAAGGCTGGGGCACCATCCCAGACAGCTTTTCCCAAAAAGATTTAAAGGCACAGTTATTGGCATAGCAGCCTGGGGCAAAGGACACCAATATAGACAAGCCTTAAATAGAAAATCCTAGGAAGGAAAAAGTTAGGAAAGGTGAAACACAGCAAAAATGGGACTTTAAAAGCTCATGCTCATATGGGGGAATTGAGAAGACCATGCAAATGCCCAGGAAAAAAAAGCATGCTCAGAAATGGGCTGAAAAGACCCTAAGCTTTCACTTATGCAAACAGTAAGTGAAGGATAAAGCAAGTTATAAATGGCCTGGTTAAGCATTGAAGAAGTGCCCCAACACAAAGGCAATGTACAAAGATAGGGAAGGTATTTTTTTTCCCCTTCTTCCTTTTTTCCTTTTTTATTCTCTAAGCATTTAAGGTAACTGTCCAAACATCACCTGACCACTAAGATCATGAAACACAGTCTTCAGTAGCCACACACAACAAAGAATATATACTTTCAAAAAATAGTTTATAAGAGTCATCAAACCAATAAACAACAAACCACAACAAGCAGCATCCACAAACTCTGGGTAGTGGGGAAAAAATCTGATTCCCAGAACTGCCACACTATAATGTTTAAAAATTCAGTTCTCAACAAGAACGAAAAATTAGGAGGCATTCAAAGAAACAACAGAAAAAGAAAGTATGGGCCATTCACAGAAAGAAAATAATTAACGGAAAGATAATTCAGGTTATTGGACTTATTAGACAAAGACTTTAAATAAATGGTTTAAAATCTGTTCAAAGAGCTAAAAGAAACATGGAACAAAGAACTTTAAGAAAACACATGAAAGCCAGGAAAACAATGTCTCTCCAAACAGAATATCAAAGATACAGAAACTGTGTTAAGAAAAGATACAGAGGAAAGGAGTTAAGATGGCAGAGTAGTAGGAGGATCTTGCCTTGTCCCTCAAACACAGCTAGATAATTTTCAAATGATACTGAACACCCAGGAAAACAACCTGAGGATTGAGAGAACAAATTGCAAAACTAGTGGGAGAATAGACGCCACATCATGGAAGGTAGGAGGGGTGGAGATGTGATTTGGGGGAGAAAAGAATCGCAAGTGCTACAGAGCAGACAGAGCCCTGATCACAGAGAGAGGAAAAAGAGAAAGAGAGAAGGTCAGGAGTAGAGGAAGAGAGAGAAGAGAGAGAAGAGAGAGAGGAGAGAGAGGAGAGAGAGGAGAGAGAGGGAGAGAGGAAGAGAGAGGGAGAGAGAGGGAGAGAAGGAGAGAGGGGGAGAGGGAGAGAGAGAGATAAAGTAGCATGCAGGGGATTACAAAAGAAAAACACTTCCCCAAAACTACTGACAGGGAAAATGAGTCAGAGCTGATTATCTCAAGTTTTTTACAAGCAGTGAAGCTGGAAGTCTGAAGTTTAGTTCATGCCATCACCAGAGTCGAGCCTGGTAGGCTTAGTGATGCTCCTATGGAGAAAGAGGGCAGAGGCTTCAGTTTGGACAGCGAGCTCTAAGGATCCTGTGTCATGCTAGAAAAGACAGCTCCCCTTCCTTGCATGGCATTTGAGAGCATCACTGCCTCTAAGGGGACAAAAGAGCTGGCGGGTGCTGTTGGGCTCTTTGGTTCATTGGCATACGAGCAGAGACACCTTCTGAGGGCAGCTAACCTGGATGCAGGCTTTTTACTATGCTTTACCATTTATAAAATCCAAGCCCCTACACAGTCATGCAACTATCCTTCTGGAACAAATGTGTGAGCCACAGTGAACTGAAAACCTCCCCAGAGGATCAGTGCAGGTCCGGGCATGTGCAGGGTCCCTAAAATTTGGAATTTAGAAACCCAGTCAGGCACCTGAGATAAATAAAACAAAGGAGCACTGCGCTGCCAGTGGCTCAGACACAGGTTGAAGGCATGGATCAGATGGAAGCTGAGGGCACAAGGGGGTAAACTGTTTACTCTTCTGTAAGGGCATGCTGAACACTGGCCAGCATACACTCCCCTCTCCAGGGAACAGAGTGGTCTGATGCCATTTTTCACCCCTCCCATCAGCATGGAGAGACTTCAGCAAGTGGCACAGTACACATGACAAGGGCTTGAGCCATTTACATTACGCCCCACACCCCTACACTGTACAGGTGCCTTTTTTCACTAGGGCAAGTGTGATTAAGAGCCAGAGCAATACTGGCTCCTCCCGCAGAAGACCAGCACAAATCACCCCACATGCACCAGGTCTAATGATCATAAATTGCTGCAAAGTGCCAGCTCTAGGGGAAATAGGACAAAGCACAGGCTTTCTTACCACATAAAAGACAGAGACCAAGGTAAGATGCCAAAATGGGGGAATGCGTCCCAAAAGAAAGAACAGGAAGAGGTCACAACCAAGGAGCTAATCGAAATAGATATAAGTAATATGACAGAACCAAAATTTTAACACAACGACCATAAGAATAATAGCTGGGCTTGAGAAAAGCATAGAAAAAACAGAGACACCTTTACTACAGCAATAAAAAAAATGCTAAAAACTAGTGAGGCTGACATAAAAAATGCTATAACCAAGATGCAAAATGACTGGATGTAATGAACACAGGAATGGAAGTAGCAGAAGAAAAAAATAAGTGATATAGAAGATAAAATTATGGAAAATAATGAAGCTGAAAGGAAGAGGGAAAGAAAAGTATTGGATCACAAATGTAGACTTAGGAACTCAACAACTCCATGAAACATAATAACATTCATATCACAGGAGTCCCAGAAGAAGAAGAAAGACAAAAGGAGGAGAAGGTTTACTTGAGCAAATGACAGCTGAAAACTTCCTTAATCAGGGTAAGGAAACCAGCATCCAAATCCAGGAGGCACAGAGAATTCCTATCAAAATCAATAAAAACTGGCCAACATGAAGCTGTATCATAGCAAAATTTGCAAAACACAGACTTAAGGAAAGAATCCTGAAAGCAGTAATGGAAAAGAAATTCCTAACCTAAAGGAAAGACAGGTCAAGTTAGCAGAGGATCTCTCCAGAGAAACTTGGCAGGCCAGAAGAGAGTGGCACGATATATCAATGTGCTTAGTGAGAAAAATATGCAGCCCAAACTACTTTATCTAGCAAGGCTGTCATTCAGAGTAGGAGAAATAAGGAGTTTCCCAGACAAACACAAACTAAAGCAGTTTGTGACCACTAAACCAACCCTACGAGAAATATTAAAGGGGACTCTGAGTGGGAAAGAAAGACCAAAAGCAACAAACACTAGAAAGGAATAGAGAAAATCTCCAGAAACGACAACTTTTCAGGTAATACAATCACATGAAATTCTTTTCTATCAATAATCACTCTGAATGTAAATGGACTAAATGCTCTAATCAAAAGACATAGGGTATCAGAATGGAATAAAAAGAGAAGACCTATACATATGCTGCCTACATGAGATTCATTTTAGACCTGAAGACACGTCCAAATAGAAAGGGGATGGGGGCACCTGGGTGGCTCAATTGGCTGAGCATCCGACTTCAGCTCAGGTCATGATCTCGCGGTTCGTGAGTTCGAGTCCTACGTCAGGCTCTGTGCTGGCAGCTCGGAGCCTGGAGCCTGCTTCGGATTCTGTGTCTCCTTCTCTCTCTGCCCCTCCCCTGCTCACACTCTGTCTATCCCTCTGTCTCAAAAATAAATAAACATTAAAAAAAAGAAAGGTTTTAAGAAAGGGGATGGAAAACCATCTATCATGCTAAATAGACATCAAAAGAAAGCCAGAGTAGCCATACGATTATCAGACTAACTAGATTTTAAACCAAATACTGTAACAAGACATGAAGAAAGGCACTATATCATTATAAAGGGGTCTATCCAAAAAGATCTAACAACTGTAAATATTTATGCCCTCAACTTTGAAACACCCAAATATATAAATAAATTAATAACAAACATAAAGAAAATCATTGATAACAATGATAGGTGACTTTAACACCCCAATAACAGCAATGAACAGAACATCCAAGTAAATAATCAACAAGAAAACAATGGTTTTGAATGATACACTGGACCAGATGGACTTAACAGATATATTCAGAGCATTTCATCCTAAAGCAGTAGAAAACACATTCTTTACAAGTGCACATGGAACAGGCTCCAGAACTGATCATGTACTGGGTCACAAATCAGGCCTCAACAAGTACAAAAAGACTGAGATCATACAATGCATATTTTCAGACTATAACACTATGAAACTTGAAGTCAACCAGAAGAAAAAATTTGGAAACACCACAAAGATATGGAAGTTAAAGAACATTCTACTAAAGTATGAATGGGTTAACCAGGAAATTAAAGAAGGAAAACAAAATATATGGAAGCAAATGAAAATGAAAACACAGCACTCCAGAACCTTTTGGAATGCAGCAAAAGTAGACATAAGAGGAAGTACACAGCAATACACGTCTACCTCAAAAAACAAGAAAAGTCTCAAATACACAACCTAACCTTACACCTAAAGGAGCTAGAAAAGGAACAGCAAATAAAGCCTAAAGCCAGCAGAAGAAGGGAACTAATAAATGTTAGAGTACAAATAATTTATAGGGAAACAAACAAACAAACAAACAAAACAGTAGAACAGATCAACAAAACTAAGAGCTGGTTCTTTGAAAGAATTAATAAAATTGTTAAACCCCTAAGCCAGACTTATCAAAAAAAAAAAAAGAGAGAGAGAGAGAAAGAGAGAGAGAGAGAGAGAGAGAGAGAGAGGTGGAGAGAGAAAGGACCCAAATAAATAAAATCACAAATGAAAGAGGAGAGATCACAACCAACAACCCAGAAATACAATTATAAGATAATTTTATGAAAAATTACATGCCAACAAACTGGGCAATCTGGAAGAAATAGATAAAACTCACAAACTACCAAAACTAAAACCTGAAGAAATAGAAAATTTGAACAGACCTATAACCAGCAAAGAAATTGAATCAGTAATCAAATTGGCTATTCTTCTCAAACTGTTCCAAAAATAGAAATGGAAGGAAATTTTCAAACTCATTCTACAAAGCCAGCATTACCTTGATTCCAAAACCAGACAAAGATCCCACTGAAAAACTATAGGCAATATTCCTCATGAATATGGATGCAAAAATTCTCAATAAGATACTAACAAATTGAATCCAACAGTACATTAAAAGAATTATTCACCACAACCAAGTGGGATTTATTCCTGGACTACAAAAGGGTGGTCCAATATTTGCAAATCAATCAATGTGAGATACCACATTAAGAAAGGATAAGAACCATATGATCCTGTCAATAGATGCAGAAAAAGCATTTGATAAAGTACAGCATCCATTCTTAATAAAAACCCTCAACAAAGCAGAGATAGAGGGAACATAGCCTCAACATCATAAAGGCCATATACAAAAGACCCACAGCTAATAGCATCCTTGATGGGGAAAAGCTGACAGCTTTTAGGGATAAGGAATACCACAGGGGTGTTGACTGTCACCACTGTTATTTAATATAGTACTGGAAATGCTAGCCTTAGCAATCAGACAACAAAAAGAAATAAAGGACATCTAAATTGACAAGGAAGAAGTCCAACTTCCACTATTTATAGATGACCTGATACTCTATGTAGAAAACCCAACAGATTCCACCAAAAAATTGCTAGAACTGATACACGAATCCAGCAAAGTCACAGGATATAAAATCACTATACAGAAATCTGTTGCATTTCCATACACCAATAATGAAGCAGCAGAAAGAGAAATCCAGGAGTCGATCCCATTTACAACTGCACCAAAAACAATAAGATACCTAGGAATAAACCTAACTAAAGAGGTAAAACATCTGTACTCTGAAAACTGTAGAACACTTATGAAAGAAATTGAAAGGGACACAAAGAAATGAGAAAACATTCCATGCTCATGGATTAGAAGAACAAACATTGTTAAAATGTCTATACTACCCAAAGCAATCTACACATTTAATGCAATCCCTATCAAAGTACTACCAGCATTTTTCAAAGAACTAGAACAAATAATTCTAAAATTTGCTTGGAACCAAAAAAGACCTTGAAGAGCTAAAGAAACCTTGAAAAAGACAAGCAAAACTGAAGGTATCACAATTCCAAACTTCAAGCTATATTGCAAAGCTGTAGTCATCAATACAGGATGGTACTGGCACAAAAACTGACACAAAGATCAATGGAATAGGGGCGCCTGGGTGGCGCAGTCGGTTGGGCGTCCGACTTCAGCCAGGTCACGATCTCGCGGTCCGTGAGTTCGAGCCCCGCGTCAGGCTCTGGGCTGATGGCTCGGAGCCTGGAGCCTGTTTCCGATTCTGTGTCTCCCTCTCTCTCTGCCCCTCCCCGTTCATGCTCTGTCTCTCTCTGTCCCAAAAATAAATAAACGTTGAAAAAAAAAAAATTAAAAAAAAAAAAAAGATCAATGGAATAAAACAGAAAACCCAGAAATGGACCCACAACTATATATGGCCAACTAATATTTGACAAAGCAGGAAAGAATATCCAATGGAAAAATGTCTCTTCACCAAATGGTGTTGGGGGTGCCTGGGTGGCTCAGTTGGTTAAATGTCTCACTCTTACTCTCAGCTCAGGTCATGATGTCACAGTTTGTGAGACTGAGCCCTGCAATGGGCTCTACGCTGGCAATGCAGAACCTGTTTGGGATTCTGTCTCTCTCTCTCTCTGCCCCTTCCTGTTCACTTTCTGTCTCTCAAAATAAGTAAATAAACTTAAAAAAAAATGGTGTTGGGAAAACTGGACCACTTTCTTATACCATAAAATAAAAATTCAAAATGGATGAAAGACCAGAGTTTGAGAAAGGAAACCATCAAAATCCTAGAGGAGAAAGAACACAGGAAGAAAACCATCAAAATCCTAGACGAGAAAGAACACAGGAAGCAACCTCTTTGACCTGGGCCAGAATAATTTCTTACTAGACATGTCTCAGGACACAAGGGAAACAAAAACAAACATGAGCTATTGGAACTTCATCAAGAAAAATCCTTTTGCACAGTGAAGGGAACAATCCACAAAACGGAAAGGCAGCCTATGAAATAGGAGAAGATATTTGCAAATGACACATCTGATAAAGGATTAGTATCCAAAAATCTATAAAGAACTTATCAAACTCCATACCCAATAAACAAATAATCCTAGTAAGAAACGGGCAGAAGGCATTAATAGACATTTTTCCAAAGAAGACATCCAGATGGCCAACAGACACATGAAAAGATGCTCAATATCACTCATCATCAGGGAAATACAAATCAAAACCAGGATGAGATACCACCTCACACTTGTCAGAATGGCTAAAATTAGCAACACACAAAACAAGAGATGTTGACAAGGGTGTCGAGAAAGGGGAAAACCTCTTACACTGTTGGTGGGAATGCAAACTGGGGCAGTTACTCCGAAAAGAGTATGGAGGTTCCTCAGAGTTAAAAATAGAAATACCTATGACCCAGCAATTGCACTAGTAGGTATTTACCCAAAGGATACAAATGTACTGATTTGAAGAGGCACATGCACCCCAATGTTTATAGCAGCATTATCAACAATAGCCAAATTATAGAAAAAGCCCAAACCTCCATCAACTGATGAATGGATAAGGAAGATTTGGTGTGTATATACAATGGAATATTACTCAGCCATCAAAATGACTGAAATCTTGCCATGTGCCATGACACGGACAGAGCTAGAGTGTATTATACTAAGTGAAATAAGTCAGTCAGAGAAAGACAAATACCATATGATTTCACTCGTGTGGAACTGAAGATATAAAATAATGAACACACAGGGAAAGGGGAAAAAAAAGAGAGGCAAACCATAAGAGACTCTTAACTATAGAGAACAAACTAAGGATTGCTGGAGGGGAGGTGAGTAGGGCAGGGGATGGGCTAAATGGCCTATGGGTATTATGGAGGGCACTTATGTTGAGCAATGGGTGTTATATGTAAGTGATGAATCACTAAACTTTACTAAAGAAACCAGTATTATACTATATGTTAATTAACTGGAATTTAAATAAAAATTTGAAAATAAGTAAATAAATAAGGGGCGCCTGGGTGGCTCAATCAGTTAAACATCTGACTTCTGATCTCAACTCAGGTCTTGATCTCCGGGTCATGATTTCATGCCCCGGGTTGTGCATAAAGCTCACTTAAAAAAAAGAAAATTATGGGGCGCCTGGGTGGCGCAGTCGGTTAAGCGTCCGACTTCAGCCAGGTCACGATCTCGCGGTCCATGAGTTCGAGCCCCGCGTCCGGCTCTGGGCTGATGGCTCAGAGCCTGGAGCCTGTTTCCGATTCTGTGTCTCCCTCTCTCTCTGCCCCTCCCCCGTTCATGCTCTGTCTCTCTCTGTCCCAAAAATAAATAAACGTTGAAAAAAAAAAATTATATATATATAATTAAATATATATATAAAAAATTATATATGTGTATATATACATTATATATATAATGTATATATACATACACACACACATAAACATATATATAAAATAAACTTCTTACTACTAAAAAAAAACATATAAAAATTGTGCAGCAGAAAGTATGATAATTGAAATAAAAAATTCAGCAGCAAGGGTTAAGAGCAATAGTAGGCTATTAGTAGTTAAGTTTTCAGAGAGTCAAATGTTACACATGGATTTTCAACTGCACCAAGGGAGGCGCCAGCACTCCAACCTCTGTGTTGTTCAAGGGTCAAGCGTTTATATACTACACACTCATTATGTATATGCATATGTATATGTATATGTATATGTATATGTACATGTATATGTATATGTGTGTGTGTGTGTGTGTGTGTGTATTTTAGCTTTTTCCTTAAGTGATTATTCTAGAGATTACACTTAACATCTTGAATACTTATTTTCAGTGTATACAAACACTTTCAATAGCATACAAATATAATTAAATATTACTTAGCCTAAAAGAATGAAGTACTGAAATACATGTTACATTGTGTATGAACTTCAAAAACATTTTGAATGAGGCCAAACACAAAAAGTTACATATTGTATGATTCTGTTCATATGAAATATGCAGAATAGCAATAATCAATTAGACAAATCAATAAGACAGAAATCACATTAGTGGTTGCCAAGGAGTAGGGGGAAGGAAAACGGGGAGTGACTGTTTAACGGACACAAAAGTTTTCTTCTGAGTTGATGAAAATGTTTCTAACTAGATAGAGATGACAGTCACACAACAATGTGAATATACTAATACCACTGAATTGTAGACCAAAACAGTTATTTTATTATCTGAATTTTATTTCCATAAAAAACTAAATATCAGAACAATACAGAAACAGGTACTAAATTAAGCTCCGTAAAATTTAAGTAAATGGCATGGCTAAGGACAGATCATTATAGGTGAGTGAATGGGAGAAACAATATGAAGTTGAAAGCCTAAAATAAAAATACTATGAACACTGATAAACTGTAGGACAATGAAACAACTGGTAGGTATTAGGAAAAGTGGATCAAAAACTATGAGATCCATGGGGCGCCTGGGTGGCGCAGTCGGTTAAGCGTCCGACTTCAGCCAGGTCACGATCTCGCGGTCCGTGAGTTCGAGCCCCGCGTCGGGCTCTGGGCTGGTGGCTCGGAGCCTGGAGCCTGTTTCCGATTCTGTGTCTCCCTCTCTCTCTGCCCCTCCCCCGTTCATGCTCTGTCTCTTTCTGTCCCAAAAATAAATAAAAACGTTGAAAAAAAAATTAAAAAAAAAAAAAAAAAAAAAAACTAAGAGATCCAAATATTAAAATCAAAATATGAATAGTAGCACTCAACTGAGGAACCTGGACTATATGGAGGTGAATGAGACAAACAGTATTTTAGAAAGATGAGTACAGCAGTTGGGAAGTCCAGCAAGGACATAATAAGTAGAACCAGAGTAATCATGTAAAAGGTTGTTGCTATAATCTGGGAATTATAAAAAGAAAACACATTTACAGTATTATACATATACATATATTGTAATATATTATACATATATTTATATACATATACATATATTTATACATATATTTATTATTTATTATTATTAATAAATATACATATATTTATTATACATATATTTATTTAAATATAATAAATATATTATATATTTATTTATATTATACATATATACATATTATTTATTGAAAAAAAATCCACATAGAAGTGGATGTGCACCTTGTGGAAAGTGAGAAGAAACAAGATAGGCTTTAAAAAAAATTTTTTTTTAATGTTTACTTATTTATTTATTTAGAGAGAGAGTATGAGCAGGGGAGGGGCAGACAGAGAGATACTAAAAGAGAGAATCTAAAGCAAGCTCTGGTGCCACCAGCACAGAGCCAGATGCGGGGCTCAAACCCACGAACTGTGAGAACATGACCTGAGCTGAAGCCAAGATTCGTACACTCAACTGACTGGGACACCCAGGCACCCCAGAGATAGATATTAATAAGAAATTAAAAAGTTATAATTTGATAACCCACTGTATATGTGAAATGACTGAGAGATCTATTTCTAAGAACTCAAAAACTATCAATGAGAAGGAAAACGGAAAGATACTCTTGGAAAATTTTTCCAAGAATTCAAGAATTACAAATAAAAGGAACAATGGGAAGTGGATTTATTTGTGGAAGAAAGCTTGGTTTGGTGTTGAAAAACTTCAGATTCTGCGGCTACCAAGAAACACCAAGTGCAAAGGTATATTAAATATTAAGAGATCTGGACTTGCATATTACATGAGAATATGAGAGTCAAAATCTCATGTTCTAAAAACACAAAATGAGAAACAATGAAATCACTTTTTAAAATCTTCAAACATTTTAAAGTTCTAATTGAAAATTCTCAACAGTATTAGTAAAATAAAGTTTAGTCATTAAACAACACTACTACTATTAGAAAGACCTGCTAAAGGAAGAAAGAGGACTAGTATTGTTCTAAATTACAAAATTACTACAAAGATCTTATTTAAAAAAAGTCTAACTTCAAAAAAAATTAACAATATAAAACCAAGAAAAAGAACTTTTAGGCTGAGAAATATAATACATAAATTCTAGTCACTTTTGGATGCAATTTATAACTAGAAAACAGTCACTTTTCATGGACCACTTTGCCGTCATTTGTTTGCTTGTTTTTAATGTTTATTTCTTTGTTTTTGAGAGAGAGAAAAGAGAGCACACACATAGGGAAGGGGCAGAGAGAGGAAGAGAATCTCAAGCAGGTTCTGTGTCCCCAGCATGGGGACCAAGCCCATGAACCTAGAGATCATGACCTGAGCCGAAATCATGAGTCAGACACTTACATGACTGAGCCCCCCCAGGCGCCCACCTCATTTGTACAATAAACCTCTGTAAGTGGTTTGCAAACTTATCATCTATAGACTATGCTCCAATTTCAGAAAAGCCTAATAGAAACCATACATTTACCTACGACAGAATGAATGTACTGATAAAAATTTCCAATTTCTTAGTTTTGGAATAAAATGAATTACTACAGCATGTTATCATGTGTTCATTTCAGTCAATTAGAAGCTCTGGCACTGCATGTTAATATATAGTTATATTTAATAAAAAATGAAATAGCAATTATTAACAAATATAAATTAACTAACATCTTTATAACATATGATCTGTGGCAGGAAGTGGATTAATATAAACAGAATCACTTACAATAAATATTATTTGGTACTTATGCCATGCTAGATACTACCAGCCTTTCTTCAGTGACTAAAAAATATTTAAAAACCACTAAGATAGGTTTGAAGCTCTATTATGGGTTGAACTGTGTATATGTGCCTCAGAAGTTCATACATTGAAGTCTGAACTCCCAAGTATCTCATAATGTGACTCAATTTGGAAATATGGTCTTTAAAAAGGTTATTAGTTAAGATAAGGTCATACTGGGGTAGGGTGGGCCCCAATCCAAAACAACCGGTTTCTTTGTAAAAAGGGGAAATTTGGGCACACACAGGTAAACTGCAATGTGAAGACAAAGCCAGTGATCAGGATGAAGCTTCTACAAAGCAAGGATGCCAAAGACTGTCAGTAAACCATCAGAAGCTAGAGGAGACACATGGAAGAGATTCTTTCTTACAGACCTCAAATAGAACCAATTCTTCCAACACCTTGATCATAGACTTTTAACCTCCAGAACTATGAGACAATACATTTGTTGCTTAAGCCACCAGTTTATGGTACTTTTTTATGGCAGCCTTAGGAAACTAATGGAGACTACTTTTACTTCTAATATTTGGAAAATGTGCCCTCAAAAATAAGTTATAAAAATAATGACACGAGTATACAATTCAAGTCAGTATACAAACCTGTAGTTCAGTAATAACTGTTTTATGTCTCTTGTTGCATTCAATCTTTTCCACTCGTGTTTTCAATTCTGCCAAAGTCTTATCAAATACAGCACACTGTAGCGCACACAATTTTTCTTCTAGCAACCACTGTACAACCTAAAGAGATACACATTTCTTTGTTACAGCAAAGAAGGCATTTCAGCAAGCAGCAAACTGTACATATTCTTATGTACTAATAAGACGGTACTGATGGTATTGATTAGTTTAATGAAAAACATGCTGGCATTCATGACACAATGTCATCTGCTGAAAGCCTGCACTTCTACAGATGTAATATCTGCTATGATAGAATTATACTAAAAATAGAAAATTTCGAGAGGGTGAAATTTTATAAATAAGTTTAAACTGAAGTTTTAATATTTATTTCTTGTATCTTCTACTGTGATTCAAAGGAAATCAATTAAAGGAAAGGACCAGTTTTTAAAATTTCTAATCTGTTGCAGATGATAATTTTTGAGACAGTAAGAACGTCACTGCACTATGAAATTTCTATAAAATATTTCTGAATGCCTACTCACAATTTACATATTTATCTTATTTTGGATCCATAACAAATAGAATAATACATAGTGCATGTCCACGGCCCATACTTGAGTAATACTGTTGCAGAGGAGTAAACTCTCAGTACACAGAAGTTTCAAATAGAAGTTTCAAAATTCTTTCACATGCCTATCTTCATATTTGTAACAACGCTATAAAAAAGACTAAGTAAGCATTATTAGTTCCATATGACAAATTTAAAAGTTGGAAGGGAAAAAAAGCTACTTTTTACTGCCTCACTATTCTTTTTTCAATGTGTATATTTATACTATATTTTAATGGAAGGACATTAGTCTAAAACCTGGATTAGTTATAATTTCATCATTAAATTTACAAGACCTTAAAAAATTAATTTCAGCTGAATTTCATATTCTTCTTTAAAAGGCAGTTTTCATACATATCTGTTAACACATTTTGAAAAATATATCGAATGCTATGTATTTTCAGTATTTCTAACTCTAGCTTCATAGATTTGGCTGACGTTTCATAAGTCCACATTTTAAATACTCCCTTTCCCTAGTCATTCTAAAGCTCTGTCCCTATCATTTTTAATACTAAGCCTAAAGTACATAACAAAGACTTACAATACAGGAACTTATAACCATGAAACCAGCTTGTAACAAAGATTAAAATGTTAACATATAAGACTCTAATATTTCCACTAGAATAAAGTTCAATATAGAAGAAAAAATCTTAAAAAAGAATCAGAAAGTTTTTTAAATTATTGAGAATAATAAGCTCAACTATTTTTGTCAAGTTCTCTCTATGAAAAACCCAAATATACCAATAAAATACAGAATAATGTCAAAAACCTAATAGAATCAAAATAGTCATGTTTTTTATTTAATACGGTTTTTGATTTATAATCTGTAACACCTTTTGTAGCTTCTGGTTAATATCTCCCTTGGCTGTAATCTTCACTTGAAATTCTGCCTCATATTCTTCTTCCATGTATCGACGACGTTTGGACTGTACATTGTCCATGTCCTCTGACTTAGAACGCTTTCTTCTGGAAAATTCACCTGAGAACAAAAAGCATAATGATTAATCAGGTTTTTATTATAGACCTTAATGCCTCTTCTCCACTCTCAGCAAAGTATTATTCCTACCTATCACAACAATACCATTCTCAATCAGTTATTTTATGAATTGTTTTTGAGATTAGAAAAGTGTGGTAAGGGCACCTCGTGGCTAAGCTGGTTAAGCATCTGACTCTTGATTTTGGCTCAGGTCATGATCTCACTGTTCTTGAGATCTGTCCCTCTCTGCCCCTCTCCAGCTTGCACACATTCTCTCTCTCTTTCTCAAAATAAATACACTTAAAAAAAAAAGTGAGTAGGTAGCTTCTTTGCTCTGAGCTTCAAATGATTTTCAATATACTAAACAAGAACTTCTTAAAGGCCGAGCAATGTACAATATAAACATAAATATTGTTTCCTTGAGAATCACCTAAAATATGAATATGATATGATATGAGAAATCAGCTCATATTCATTCCCTTTCCAAAACTTCATAGTGCACATGAATCCTTTGACAAAATATATTACTCATTCTCATGTCACAGGTTTCTAACAACTGTGCATAGCTTTAATTATTTAATTCTTCCTTTTCAAGTATATTTTTTTCTCAGTAAATTTAGAAAAAAATTCTTAATCATTAGCTTTAGAAAAATAACATAAGAATAGTTATTCTTAATATATTCTAATGAATGTCAACTAAATAAAAATAAAATTAATGTCATTATAAAAGTCAATTTGGTAAAGATATTCAAAGATCTTCATTTAAAAATTTTATATTTCATATATTGGTAACATTCATGAGATCATAAGCAAATTTTATTACCTGGTTTCTTTTTCAATACATAAAAAGTAAAAATACTAAAATCTCCACTTATTAAATGGAAATGTCCTTATGTAACCATAACTATCCCTCTTCACTTTTCTCTATATCCATATAACTATGTGCCTACTCTTAAAATCCAATTCTCTTCTATAACTTCTCTTGTAATCATAACTTATATGTCATACATGGAAACCAGAATGACAGGGAAAGATATAGAACCTAGGTATCCTGACTTCTAACCCCATGATAATCTTATAAACCTAATGACACCCCATTCAATCAATTCCCCATCCCATGAAGCTTAAGTACCTTAAGGAGACTAAGATACATAATTTCATTTGTTTATATTACTCCTGAGAAAATTATTAGTCCCATGCTCTAAATATAAATCTTACCCAATTTATCTCAAGACATTCAGATAGTACTTTACTAAATATTAAGCTTAAATCTTTCTTATGGAACAATGAAAAGTATAAATAAAACACTGAAGTATATGAAATAATACTTTCAAAAATCCTTGGGTTAGCTCTCAAGAAAATGATTGAACTGTGTTTCACTTAAACTAAAAACATTTTTTAAGTCATCTCATGGAAATTAAAGTATATTTCAGAGCCTTAAAAGAAGAAACATTGAATTACTATTTTTTTTAAACAGCTCAAGTGTTTTGTACATGCTTACTTTTCTCAGAAGGTCTTTCATCTTCATTTATTACTTGCTCTTCTTCCTCAGGTTTGCTGTCCTTTTCATTAGTTTCTACTTCTGCTATAACAAAAATAAAAAAGGAAATCTTACTTACATTGGCATTCATAGCAGCTCATTGTAATTTACACTTTGGTATTAACTATCCTGTCAATAAACTTTTATAAAATCAGTCTTGGGGTGCCTGGGTGGCTCAGTCGGTTGAACGTCTGACTTTGGCTTGGGTCATGATCTCATAGTTTATGGGTTCGAGCCTTGCATCAGGCTCCGTGCTGACCGCTTGCTTAGAGCCTGGAGCCTGCTTCAGATTCTGTGTCTCCTTCTCTCTCTGCCCCTCCCCCGCTCATGCTTTGTCTCACTCTGTTTCTCAAAAATAAATAAATGTAAAAAAAAAATTGTTTTTTAATAAAATAAAATCGGTCTCAAATGTGACATTTTAGGAATAAAAAGAGAGCACAGAATGACCAAGTCCACTTTTAAAAGCTCTTAATGTGGAAGAAAATTCACACTATAGATTTTAAAACAAAGAATTGACTTAGTAATTTACTGTCGACGGCAGATTAATAAAATGTGAAAACTATTATAAAGCATTTAGACTCCATTACATTCAATTATTAAAACTAAAGTACTGTAGTAGTTGTGACAATTACAAAAAAAATTACAAAGTACTGGCAAATTCAAAACACCTAAAATTTTAATGAGACAAATTAAATCATTAAGTTATTTTAATGGATATGAGATAGTTTATAAAATGGAAATGGAAAAACTACCCTAAAGATAAAGAAAGCTTAATTTAATTGATACCAGTGCCAATAACTGAGTTAAGTGCATGACATACATTACTTCATATCCTTAGTATAATCCTATACATTATTTCTGCCATCATATAGATGAGAAAAGTCCAATGTACAAAAAGGTAAATTTTCATAAGGCATATAATAAAATATAACTAAAGAATGCTACCAAAAAATACTGCTAAAAATGTCTATACAATTGCATTATTAACACAAATAAAATCCCAGAGGTACCAGAAGGGTCTTTAGTAAATGAATCTATATCTCCTCAATTAACATAAACATCAAATGGGGGAGAAGAACAATTCACTAACATGTTTGGGTTTCTATTTTTCCTCCTTACATCACTGCAACTGGCTCCCCAGTGGTTTCAATAATGCATGGTGTTTCCTCATATTCTGCAACCAAAATTAAATAAGTAATCACAAGAAATATAGCATTATATAAAGATTTTGATATGGCATTTCTTCTCCAAACAGCAAAGTTTAAATCCCAACAACCTGATGGTAGAAGTCAAGGCTAAAATGACTGAAAAGACCTTTTAGGTGAAAACAGGATCATTGATGAACCTATTAATAAGACCCTTAAGAATATTTTTTTCACGCTAAGGTAAAACAATAAAGCTGTAAACCATGACTATAGTCAAAACAAAACAGTTAACAGAGCACATAAAGATTATTAAGACTATTTTTTTAAGTAAGCTCCATGCCCAACATGGGGCTTGAACTCATGACCCTGAGATCAAAAATCACATGCTCTACCCACTGAGCCAGCCAGGTGCCCCTACTAAACCAATTTATAAACTTTAAAATAAATTAAAAAAAATAAAAAGCATTAGAAAATTAACTCTCCATTTACTATGCTCATTGGAAATATCTTAAGATCTTATCCTTCAACTCCAGTTTCAATGAAATGAAAATTTGTTTTGCTCCCTTATAGATCACAAACTCATTACAAAGCATTATTTTCCTATATATAGTTTTCCAAATCCTCCTGATTTTAATACTGAGGGTGGTGATTCTTGAATTTCTTAGTACCCAGTTTCCAGAGACACAGAGTAGCTGGACTGCTTGAGATGAAAGTTTATAGAGTCTTTATTTTCCAAATTATGATACCACTCAAAAAACAAATTTCACTTTTATCAATAATGCCACATTTTGCTGATATGCTTTGTGAAGTTGAGAATCTTTATGTTTATTGGCTATTTGCATTTCCTTTTCTATAAATTGCCTGTTCATCAATGTCACTTCGCTAATAACAATTAGGAAGGGATGCTGGAAGATGAAAATCAAAATTCAACTAAAGAGTAATTAGGAAAAGGAAAATATAGTGTTAGCCTATTACTGTAACTTGAAGAACGGCTCTGAAAGAGAGGAAAAAGATGGAATAGGAGCTAGAGAAAAAAGAGTCCATAACGTAAGAGTGAATGGAAGACAAACTATTATGTGTACCTCCTCTACTGCTGCCTGAACTTTTCCAGAGAGAAATTTTTATTTTCCTAGCCTTCTTAATAAACAGATTATGATTTTAGTCATCTGGTAAACATCAGTTATCATACAGTACTATGCAACAATATGACAGTGTCTTCAGGCCTACTCAGTATATCTGCAATACTTTTTAGGTCTTTCTTTTACTATTGTAAAATTAAAATGGTTTTCTATTTGCTTTCTGGTATCTTTCATTATTTTTTGTTGCTGCTCATAGCCATCATAACTGCTATATTTAAGACAAATTTGCTAAAGTGCCTGAAATGACAGAGGTTTATATTTTCCTGTTAGTACAGCAAATAAACGTTAGTAGCTAGAGGGAAGAGCCAGAGTTCAGTACTTCAATTTATAACTCTGTTCTGAAAACATTAAAAATTAGTCAAGAATTGAAAAATGAAAGTAATACCTCAGAAGGTACAAAGCAACAAAAATGACATGTGCTACAGTCCCTCCTCATTTGCAGGGGCTATGTCCCAAGACCCCCAGTGAGGGTCTGAAACCATGGATAGAACTGAACCCTATACATTTTTTTCCTACACATACACACCTATGATAAAATTTAATTTATAAATCAGGTACAGGAGATTAACAACAGTAACTAAAAATAATTATAATAGCATACACTATTATATATAACATAATATATAGTATATAACATATATAATTATATATTGTATATAAGTATACATATATGTGTGTGTATATATATATATATATATATATATATATATATATATATATATATAATGGTCTCTCTCAAAATATCCTATTGTTGTGTACACAGTTCTTGTGATGATGTGAAATGATAAAATACCCATGTGATGAGAGGAAGTGAGGTGAAATATATATATATATAATTTTATATATATAATATATAGTATGCTATATATTATATATAATAGTAATAAATTATATAAATATGGTCTCTCTTGAAATATCTTATTGTTCTGCACACAGTTCTTGTGATGATGTGAAATGATAAAATACCTATGTGATGAGATGAAGTGAGGTGAATGACATAGGCATTACCATCTAGATTTCGAATACCCCTGACCCAGAAAGTCAATACTAAAGACAGTAAGTCAGAAGAAGAATCATCTGCTGCCAGACCATGGTTGACTGTGGGTAACTAAAACTGCAAAAACTGAAACCATGCAAAATGAAACCATTGATAAAAGGGGACTACTGTAACTACCATAACAGATTCCACTACCATGTAAAGAGAACAGAGCACAGTTTTAAGACCAATGAAGAAAATATACTTCAACGTACTATACACAAAATTTCCTTGGGGGATTGGGGAAGGGAAGACAGGAAATAAAAGTTTACTTATCAGCTAAGAAATTAAATCTATCACTACACTTACTCTGCTAATAGCACAAAATCAGATAAAAGTCTAAAAGTAAATAACCACATGGATGGCTTAATAGTCATGTCCTGGCATTTAACAGCATTGAGTGGGAAGGAGGGTTCCCAATATCAAGTCGTGACATAAAGGTAAAATGTATAAACTCATGAAATAATAATATGCAATTTGCTATGACTTTCTTATATAGTCTATCAAAAGGTGGTTTAAGGACTTGCCCTAATACCACCCTCTCTATAAACAGTTCTTACTGAATGAATGAGTTAAGGTCACCCTAAACATGGTTACTTATCTTTCCAAAATGTAAACCTCATCATATCATTCTCCTCTGCTTGAAATCATTCAATGGCTCCGCAGTACTGTTAGAATGTGTTAGCATTGTAACCAAGGTCTTCCATAATACACTTCTCTTATATTACCAATTATTCATTCACTCCACAAATATTCACTGAGCACTGACCCGAGCATTATTTTGACCTGATGACGGTGGCTCAGAGCAAGGGGGACAGTAGTGGATGATAACAGACTGGATTCTACATCTATTCTGAAGGTAGAGGCAACAGGATTTCCTGATGGACTGATGGGATATGGAATACAGAGAAAAACAAGAATGGCTCCAAGATTTTTGGCCTGAGCAAGTAGGATGGACATGCAATTAAGTGGGATTATCTTCACTAAAACCCTATATTATGCAGACAATGAAAGGAAAGTGCTTTCCTGAATACATTTATGTTTTTATAAAGTTACCCTTCTATAAACTCCCAGAATACCAATTTAACATTATTAACTGTATTCACAGCCTTTATTTAATGTCCTGTGATTGAATTCTTGTCTGCATCCTAAAGGCAAGTACTAAATTTTATCTTTAAATCCCCAGAACCAAGAAGAGCTTGGCCTGTCTCTCTAGACAGCTTTAATAAATGAATAAATACTCTTTGGAAATGAAGTCATCTTTTAATAACAAAAAAATCTCTACCTCCAAAAATTGGTATGATCTATTGGGGAAAAAAACATCCCCTGAG
The DNA here is from genome assembly GCF_028749965.1 of Puma concolor. Lineage (NCBI taxonomy): Eukaryota > Metazoa > Chordata > Mammalia > Carnivora > Felidae > Puma > Puma concolor. The sequence continues at coordinate 95,056,735 of NC_141673.1, forward strand.
TCTCCTAGGCCTCTTTTTCTTCTTTTGAACAAACTAGAAACCAAATGCTGTGTTTAACGCTACAAGGTCACTCCTCTCACAGAGTTCTAAGGCAAAGAGAAGGACATAAAGGTATTCATGCCACTCTGAAAAGAACTGAGAAGTTTCAAACGGAAGTGATATTTGAGTTTGACCATGAAAGCAAAAATAGGATTTTTCTCATTCTTTCCTTTTTCTCTAGGAATAATAAAAGAGATGGAAAGATAGGCTTTGAACAAATTATGAAGCTTATATACTTACATATAAAGGGTTTGGAATTAACCTAAAAGTAACAGGGACCCAATGAAAGAGAAGAACAAAATCAAATAAAAGACTTAAGTTACAGAGAGATCATTCAGAAGATGCAGAGGAAGAGAGTAAGTTGGTAGAATCAAGAGGGCTCAGAAAGCAAACAGATGAAGCCTTTATCAAATAGATTATCAGGCTTCAAGGTTTCTGGATTTTAGCAATGGTGGTGTTGTTTTTCAGACAAAGAATACAAAAAATGGGAAAATTAATTGTAAAAGGTGATTTGTTATACTCGAAGCAAACAAATTAATCCACTCTAAGTTACTTGGTTGCTAAGTGATAGGAAAACCAATTGTTAGGACTTTGATCAATTATGTACTAACTTAAAACTGTTATCTCACAGTATTATATTGGTCCATCTCATCTCTTTATTCCTAGACAATAGGCCCCTTAAGGGCAAGAGCCATATTTTCCCATTATTTTACCTCCCTTCTTGTCACTTCACATAATATTGCTCTCAGAGTAGATACTTTGTAAATCTAAATTCTGTTAAGAATCTATGAAGTTAAGAGATCATTCCAGTCACCATCGTTCTCAACTTTCTCAGCAACTAAAAAAAATTTTTAACTTTGTAAAACTGCTTTATTAAGCAGTTTATCAAACCTAATCAAAATCTTTATAAAACTTAAGTAATATGCTAACCTGGAGAGCATGTTTCATTTTGTGGTACAACTTCAGACTCCTCTTTTTCACCAGAAATATCCTCCTCATCAGAAAGGACCAAAAAGGCTTCTTTTGGCAAACTCTCACTACTTTCTTGTTTGGATGGTGAACCAAAAGAACCTTCCATCTTCTCTTCCAAATCTGGATTTGTCTCATCAATTGGAAGAAGAGAAGTTTTAGAAAAGCAAGTAAGTTCATCCTCGGCAGGTGCAAGCTTTTCCAAAATAGGAATAATTTCATCTGTCTCCATAGAATCTGTGTTTTCCAAGATAATCTCATTTTTCTCATCTTTTGTAACATTTTCACTAATGGTTTCTGAAAGGTCTGCAGAATTTTCATTTTCATTTTTTTCACTTTGGTCAATTTCCATACTGCTAGATATAGCCTCCTCTCCAAGAGCAGGTTCTGTGACAGTATCTTCCTTTACCTTCTTTTCATTTTCAGGAGGTAGATCTGAACAAATAACTGTATCATCTGTTTCTAGAGTTTCTTCATCGCCATCAACATTATTATCAGCCTTATTTTTCTCGTCAAATGAGAAAATTTGGTCTAACTTTTCATCATCACTATTTTTCTCAAGAAAATCACCACCTTTATTGCTACTAGGCTCTGTAATGTCAGTTTCAGGAACAGATTCACAAACTGGTACAGAACTTGGTTCAAAGGTAGGATCAAAGGCTGATTCAGAAGTCAGTTCATCAGAAGTGGGTTCGTCAGAGGGCAGATCACCAGAAGCTGGATCACCAGAGGCTGGATCACCAGAAGCCGGATCACTAGAGGCTGGATCATCAGAGGCCAGGGCTTCAGAGGACAGATCACCAGAGGCTGAATCATCAGAGGCCGGATCACTAGACACTGGCTCAGCAGAGACTGATTCACCAGGGACTGATTCACCAGAGACCAAGTCACCAGAGAATGGTTCACTGGAGACTGTTTCACCAGAGACTATTCCACCAGAGGTGGGATCGCCAGAGGTGAGATCACCAGAGGTGGGATCACCAGAAGTGGGATCGCCACAGGCAGGATCACCAGAGGTTAGTACTTCAGAGGCCAGATCTTCAGGGGCTGAGTCTCCAGCAGCTGGATCTCCCATAGCCAGATCACCAGAGGCTGGCTCATCAGAAGATGGTTCAGCAGCCAGTTTACAGACTAGTTCAGGAGCTATATTATTAGGAGACAAAGGTTCATGCTTTAAGTCATCATCCTGCTTATTTTTTACATTAACATTTAAGGTACAGGAGGTTTCTTTCCATTCTGATTTACTTTTTTCAGGGTCAAAACAAAGCTCTTCAATGCCATTCACCTCCTCCTTGTCAATAATATAATCCATATTTTCCAAAGGTGAAGTTGGGTCCAAATCTCCATTTTCATGGTTGCCATTTAATAGCTTGACATCAGCTTTCAACAGTTCCTCTTTGACCTTGTACACTGCTTCAAGCTGCTGACGATCACTCACTCTCATTGTTTTTCGAGCCTTGAAGACTTTTTTCTGAGGTTCTTCTATACTATCCATTTTGAATCTTTAAAAAGAGAAAGAAAGAAAGTTTAATAATGAAAACAGAAACCACCTAATCATAAGACAAATTGCAAATTGATCTTATAAGCAAGCAGCCTTTCATGTAATTTTGAAATAATGATATACAAAGCATAATAATCCCTGCTGTGTTAATTTTCGTATTAATTGGATTTATGTAATATAAAATTGATGACAGGTACAGTCCATAGAAGATCAATTATTAAGAAGCATTAGGAAAAAAAAATGACTTGCTTTTTTGGGGGGACAGCAAAAGAGGAGGTCTTTGGAGCCACCCCTGGAGCTGGAACTGTCATGTTCCCTCCTCTTCCACTTTCCATTGCAAACAATAATGACCATTCATACCATTAAAAAAAAAAAAAGTAAAAGAAAAAAGTGACTAGTTTCTAGTTTTAATTCTTAGTAAGCTAATGGATTCAGAGTCTGGAGGAGATACATTAGCATAAAAAAAGTAAATGCAGTAAAAAAGTAGATGGAAAAAGAAAAGTGTAAGAGAATGAAAGCAGAGGAATGGGAAAGAGGTACAAAGATAAGGAAAAAGAGAAGAGAACTAAGGAACACAGGAGGAAAGATTACATTTGCAACCAGGCATATCTAGATTAACAGTACTATAAACATATTTACAAGAGATTATCATCAAAAATTTGCTAAGACAACTCACACAATAGGAAATATTTATAAATCATATATTTGCAAATATGTATCTAAGAGACTTGCATCTAAAAAATACTAAATACTATTACAACTGAATAACAACAAAAGTAACCCAACTTAAAAATGGACAAAAGGAACTGAATAAACATTTCTCTAAAAGACATATAAATTGATGAGGTGCCTGGGTAGCTTGGTGGGTTAAGCGTCAGACTGCGCCTCAGGTCATGATCTCACGGTCCATGGGTTTGAGACCCGCATCGGGCTCTGTGCTGACAGCTCGGAACCTGGAGCCTGCTTCTGATTCTGCGTCTCCCTCTCTCTCTCTGCCCCACCCCCACTCACTCTCTGTCTCTCAAAAAATAAACTAAATAAACATTAAAACTTAAAAAATTAATTAATTAATTAATTAAAGACATACAAATTGCCAATAGACAAACTGCCAATAAGCACTAAAAATGAAAAAATGCTCAATGTTATTAGTCATCAGAGAAATGTAAATCAAACTTCAATGACATAACACTTCACACATAGCAGGATGGCTATGAGAATAACAAGTATAGGTAAGAAGCAAACAAACTGAAACCCTCACACAATGCTGGTGGGATTATAAAATGGTATAGCTGCTTTGGAAAACAGTCTGGCAGTTCCACATCATGTTAAACATTAATTGTTAATTTTCTATCTTTCCTCTTTTGTAATACACATAAAGCTATAAATTTCCCTTTTAACGTTGCTTTAGCTGCATCTCATATTTTGATGTGTCATATTTTCATTGTTGCTCTGTTAAAATATTCTCTAATTTCCACTGTGACTTATTATTTCACGTGAGTTTCTCTAAAAGTAGTTAGAAGTTTCTTTAAAAAGTAATATGACTATGTGAAACTCCTTAAAAAAATACGAAGTTGGTCTCATACTAAAAAAAACATCAAGCAATGTAGATTATGAGTCATGAAGCATTATGGCTTTATTCAGGCCCAACCAAGGTGTCCATTTGATAAAAAATTAGAACCCTAAGCCCCAATACCTCAGAATGTGACCTTATTTAGATACTTTTTCAGAGGTAATCAAGTTAAAATAAGGTCATTAGGTGGGCCCTAATGATTGGTATCCTTATAAAAAGGGGAAATTTTCGATACAGATACACATACAGAGAGCCATGTAAAAATTGGAGTTAAGCTGTCACAAATCACAGGTAGGAGAGACGTCTGGAATAGATCCTTCTTTAATTCCTAGTTCCTGCAGGGCCCTGGATCACCTTGATTTCAGACTTCTAGCCTCAGAACTATGAGACTATAAATTCCCTATTTAACAAAAGGGGGAAAAAAGAAACTTCAAGGAATGTGATTCACTGCAAAAACAGAATAGTGAAAATAAACACCAGATCATCAACAGACACAGACCATTCATTTGACAAAATTCAACACTGACTCAAAATTAAAATTCTCAGTGGCTCAGTTGGTTGAGCGTCTGACTTCAGCTCAGGTCATGATCTCGCAGTCCGTGAGTTTAAGCCCCGCGTCAGGCTCTGGGCTGATGGCTCAGAGCCTGGAGCCTGCTTCCGATTCTGTGTCTCCCTCTCTCTCTCTGCCCCTCCCCGTTCATGCTCTGTCTCTCTCTGTTTCAAAAATAAATAAATGTTAAAAAAAAATTTTTTTTAAATAAAAAAAATTAAAATTCCCAAAAAACTTAGAAGAAAACAAATATAAGTTATCTCTGTTTCCGATTCTGTGTCTCCCTCTCTCTCTGCCCCTCCCCCGTTCATGCTCTATCTCTCTCTGTCCCAAAAAAAATAAATAAACGTTGGAAAAAAAAAAAAAACACCCTACAGATATCATAAGTAACGGTGAAATAAGATCAGAACCAAAACAAGGATGTTCTCTAATACCATTTGTATGTTAACATCTAGCCAGTGCAGTAAGGCAAGCAAGAAAGAGTGCAAGGACTCGGTCCTGGAGAAAACAATGTAACCAGTTTCCAACGGAATAAAACAGAAGTCTTTTAAGGACTAAGATATACAGGAAGCAAGAATATTGCTTTCATACTGTATATTCATTTATCATCACCATTACCTGTAGGAATGATGGTAAGATACACTTGCTTTAGCTGGAGAGGGAGAAAAAAGCAGCCTCTGACATCTGGGAACTTACCTGACACTTACAACTAGATCTCATTATTATAAATTGACTTGATGCTTACAGCTAAGCCATGTTGTTCTCCTTCTGTACATAAAATCACCCAAATTAGACAAGGTCACTGTGCAACCCATGAAATATCAAACCTCTCCCTCTCTGAGAGTGATGCCTAATTTTTTTTTATCAACACTGTGCAACCTCTCCCTCTAAATGAGTGATGCCTAATTTTTTTTAATTACATCTTTATCCTAACTGTAGTCTGTCCTCCCTACAGAGATTTATTGAGATAACCAAGCATAGAATTGCCCCCACTTTTTTTTTTAACTTTTTTTAATGTTTATTTATTTTTGAGAGAGAGGGAGAGACAGAGAGCATGAGCAGGGGAGGGTCAGAGAGTGGGAGACACAGAATCAAAGCAGGCTCCAGGCTCTGAGCTGTCAGCACACAGCTGGGAGCGGGGCTTGAACCCTCAGACTGCAAGATCATGACCTGAGCCGAAGTCAGACACTTAACTGATTGAGCCACTCAGGCGCCCCAAATTGCCTCCACTTTTTGACAGCACCCAATCCAGAGTAAGGCTCTATTTCCTCAAACTCGCCCCCAAATAACCCAATCTCTACTACACTAAACCCAAATCCTATACTAGGTTTTTTTCTAATATCCCTTACCGATGTGCCTCACAGTTTCCCCAAGGATGAGCATTCTCCCTCACTGCAACAAGTAATAAATCCAACTTGTTCAATTACAGGTCTGATTCTGGTGTTCTATAGTTCTTCTGGCTGAAAGGCATAAAACAATGGCCTAGCCTATCTGCCAGAGGTCAATACAGCTTGAAAACCTACCACTTTTATTACAGTACTTCTAGATTGTGGTACGTTCTGCATTCATTTGTTCACTTTAAGCCAATTACTTATAATGTATTTCCTAGTCTTCCTAGACTTTTAATTATGGAACTCAGTAAAACTATTCAGGAAAATTACCTTTCAATTGAACAGAAGCTTTACTGCAAAATTATCATAGGCACTATTTTAAGGGTTATTCATTACAGTCTAACATTAAAACTTCAAGTTTTTTCCCCACCCACTATACATTCCGAACTCATACTAACTGGAAATTTTTCTGCAAAGAAGATACAATGCAAATTTTGTAATCACTTTTTCTTGCTGACTTCAAAGACAGAAAATAATTAAATTTATAACCTAAGGAGTATGGTTACTTTTTAAATATTTTTAGACCTGAGCTGCAATTCTTTTGGACTCTGACCTCATAATATCCACATTTGTCAGCTGTTACATGGATACCTGACAGTTATTGCGAGTTGCATTAAAAGCAAGCATTCCTCTAAAAAAATGTGTATTTTCATAATTTTCAATAACCCCACTAAGAACATGAATTCTGCAGACAGAAGACATGGATTTGAATTCCAGCTCTCCCATGTGCTTACTATGTGACACAGGGCAAGTTTCCTAACATTGGTTTCAGCAATCTTAAAAAGGGCGTATCATTATCAGTACCTGCCACAGAGGTTGTAGTCATGATTAAATGAGATTCCATACATTAAGAACTTAGTAATTGTCTATGTATATACACAGTGTTTTTAGGCATAAACTAGAGAATCTGAGACAAATTTCTCAAATACTTCTGTTATTTTGTATATAGGTGAGAAATCCAACATGCAAACATTACATTTAAATTGCCACCACCAAATAACATTTAATAAAAATAAGTACACTCCACGCAAGCTGGCTTTTTACCAATTAAGTTGTCATTCAATTCAGTAATAATATAGTACTGTACAAAGAATTACAAAATAACTACCATCTATACCCACAAGGGAGCACACTACAGCCATTTACCAGATATTTTATGGGTTCTAAGTATAACGAAAAATAGACAAAGCATAAGGAAGTAGCATGAACCAGTTCAAACTAGTTCAACCATATCTGTGTAAACCAATCAGCAATAACTTTTTAAAAACGTATTTTGCATAAGCAAAGTATATTTAAGAAAGATACACATTTGAAAAGAGTGTGTTACCTGCAAACAAGTCTCCATGGCTGTACTACCAGAAGAATACATTTCTAAGGATCAGTTTAAATACCGTCATCTGGAATTGAAATGCCATTCACAAAACTATTCTACAAAAGAAAAACTACTTTTTTTAGATTGCAACACTAGAATCATGAAGCTTTCATATGCCTGTAATTCATTTTCACAGGAAAAATCATTTATATTTTACAGTAGAAAATGCCTGCCATATCTAGAAGTAAATGTGTAAAACATGAACTTTCTCTAGGAAATACTTTTTTCATGAAGAAGAGAGTCAAAAACTGTTTTTAGGTCTCTATTCTTTATATTCAGACAGGAAAATACTGTCATTAATAAAATATTTTTCTAATGCATTAAAAAGGGCTTCACCTTTACCAGAGGAATTAATAATTAAATAACCAAGAGGGTATGTTACCTGCAAATAAGTATCTATAGCTTGGAATTTTTTTTTCAAATTTTGGGTAAATTATTTTTAAGGAAAGGCCAATAAGCCTCTTATTTTTTTAAGTGAAAACGTTATTCTCTTCTCTGCTTCGTCCCCCCCTCTACCTACAACTTTTACCCTTTTTTCTAGCAAAGAGATCATAGCTATGAAACAACAAAGGGAAGTATTACCAAAAGCTGTAATGTCTTAGCCTACAATCTGCCTGCTCAAAAAGCTCAAGAATTTAAGTGGCTGTTCAAGAGCTGCTTACAAACTCAGCCAATCAGTAGCCAGCATTCTGATTCCTGCCCAGCAACAGGAGACAGACAATAAGGTCAGGGAAACATAGTTAAAACCTGGATCCGAAATATGTTAGTGAGGTTCTTTATCTAATATAAGTAATCTAGAACATAAATGCATATAAAATCTAAATCTATACAATACATATTAAATATATAACATAAATAAATAAAAATATACACCTTTCATGCTATTTTAATTTATCTTCCTTTAAATACCCCTGAATGTTTCCAGAAATATAAATCAATTCCCTAACTGGAGAATGAGTCAAACATGGACCATACATAACAAGAATATACTTCTCTCCCCATAAGTAAGAATCTGTAAAATTCAAATGTAAATTTCTTTTTTAAAACAATCCACAATCCTTAATATTTATAAAGCATTTATAACTAAAAATTCAGCAGAACCTTAAATCCAAATGACAAGATTATTTTCATACCTACCTATCACTATTGTTATAGATCTGACTCCAAAAATTAATAGTATTTTGGACCCAAAGGTTTACTACAGATAGCATCATCAAGTGCTTTGTTGTCTACTGCACTGAACTGACTCAGTTTGATTCACCTAATGAAATTAAAATGTCTGACTCCTGACAACCTATATTAAGTGTTGTAAGTACAACTACTACATCTTTTTCTCCTTAACTGCCTTTCACAGCATGTTATGAGCTCTCCCCTTTTGTTTTGTTTTTTTTTTTTGAGCTCTCCCCTTTTGAAGCAATAAAGCAAATGTGTGGATTACAACAGTAAATATTCATGTAAATTGAAGGGGAATTTTTCGTATACTATATCATTCTGCAGTCCTTTAAACATAAAATTATAAAATAAAAATAGGTAATCTGTCATCTGAATATATTTTTTTCTCAAATTAACCACTTATCAGATTTTCTTAGTAAACAAGTTTTAAAAATAAACCTCATTTTTTTTTCTCCTTCAGTTCCAGATGAACCTTGTAATTTTTCAAACATACCCAAGAGGGAGCTTGCTGCAGCCATACTCTTAGTTTATATAATCTCCCCATAGAAAAAAAATAAATCAGCAGCTGCTTCAGTGCTTCCTTGTGTGAGAGAACCGAAATTCACTGCCTGATTGGCTCAAAGCCATAGTTGTCTAAAACCAATCAGACATCAGTATCACAAACCTTGCCCAGCAACAAGGGAAGCAGATGAGGGCAAGTACTCTACCAAGAATCCAAAGGCTGTGAAAATAAAGGTGAACGATTATAGTGAAACATATTCGATGAAACTGAAATATACTCATAATATACTCCCAGATTTATTGTTTGAATAAGAGGTCTCCTGTAGGGTTTTTCTGATGAATACACAAGGGCCTGTACTACTGCTTTCCAAGAACAGTTAACAAAACAATAGGAATACCTGGATTGTTAAATCAAAACATATGCATACATACACAAACACTATCCTAATTCAAAGTTATGGATACCTGATGAAGTGTACTTAAAATAAAACTTAGCAGCAACTTGTAAAATGTGAAGCAAAGCCATTTAAGCAGACTTGACATTTCTATCTTTGACGTAACACTCCAAGTGCATTCATGCTGTTAACTGATGTTACTATAACATTAATCTGAATACTGAGATGCTGGGAACAATTTTATTCAAATTTGAGTTTTCATTAAATGGACTAAATAAATATTGGCCAACAGGACTAATAATGGCTTATTCTTACATAATCACTTTATGCTCATGATTCCTAGCCTCTTTAGAAACACAATTCTGCCACTTGATTCCCTGAGAACCCACTCTCAACTGAGAAGTGCATGATTTTATTTCACACTCCCAAATTTAGTTGAGAATTCCGCAACAGTCCTGAAAATAAAATCATAAAGAATATTCAGGGTGTTACACAATAAATGTATAAATCTGCTTTACTGTTTACTGTCCATTAATGAGACTGGTAAAACTGATAATGCAATGGTTCATCCACTTTAATACTTATCTGTACAAATTTAGTATAAAGAACTTTCTAAATTTTTAGCTTTTTTTTATAAATTTTTTTGTTTTTTGCATTTTATTTTATTTTTGAGAGACAGAATGCGAGTGAGGGAAGGGCAGAGAGAGAGGGAGACACAGAATCTGAAGCAGGCTCCAGACTCTGAGCCACCAGCACAGAGCCCGATATGGGGCTCAAACCCATGAACCGGGAGATCATGACCTGAGCCAAAGTCAGATGCTTAACCAACTGAGCCACCCAGACACCCCTAAATTTTTATCTTAAATAATGGATATCTTTTCATTTCTGTTAATTATTTTTCTAAAACTTCAGTAGAACTACTTTCACTACTTCTGTTTAAAATCCCACATCATCACACTTCCATATTCTCTTGCTTTCTGTAGGCTCTCTCTCCCAGTCACTCACAAAGCCCTGGCAATATTTACTTGAAGATCCAGAATCTCCCACAGTTCACAATTTTTCAGTTCTATGCTATCGTTCTTCTCTTAATTTCATAAAACACATTCAATAGCTATCCTACTATCTTTAAAAAAATATTAGTTGCTGAAATCTGTTATCTAATACTCGTTCAGTAAAGTATCAAGTGATCACAATATTTGACACCTCAACAAAGAATCCCTTCTGCCTGTCATCAACCTACTGATATTAGCTGGAGTATCAAAATGTAGAATGAAATATCCGAAATTAAATTTTTAAAAAATAATCAACAACAAAGGAAACAGGGAGTTTGGTTTACCAACAATTCTTTGGGAAAAGTAGGATCAAATCATGTTCTTGAAATTTTGGTCACATCAAAACCAGACTGGTCACTAACTTGTTGCATTTACTGCTATGTTTTCAGAAATTCTAGGGTAGTCTACATGAAAAAAATGCAAGATACCCTAAAATCACTTTTCCAAGTGTATTTTTGGGATCATTCTGTTATATAGGCAAATTAAAACTGACTGACCTGATCTAACAAATGCAATTTTAAAATACACTTATCAAGTTACACTCCCTTAGGAAATTAGCCAGTTATCCTATCCCCCAGGGCCCTATTTACTAGCTTGTCCTACTCACCAAATTCTACCACCTATGCAGATAATGAGTAAAGTTACATAAGTCCATGTAATAATTTCTTCAGGAATTTAAACCAGTTGTCCAAATGTATTTTTCATAGTTTGCTGGGTGAACTAAAACACCCAGGATGATTTATGAGAAGGTGAAAAACGTAAATTCTTCAAATGTCAGGAAACAGCTCTAACTTTTCTTATTGACCAAACCTAAGAAGAAAGAGTGAAAAGCTTACTTTCTGTATCAGCCACCTTTCACTAAATAATACTGCAACAATACTTCCACCCCTAAAATCTTATTGGCTAATAACATTCTTCATCTTTCTAGGTCATAGGCTGAAGGAGTGGCACCCCCACCCCAAATCTAGGTCTTGTGGCAAAGGGAAAAGACTACGATGACAGAACAATACAATACACCAGGATCTTAAAGCTATTTCTTAGACATAGTACACATCACTCTCACTCACAGTCTATTGGTTAAAGCCAAGTTACACATTAAAGGCGTGGAGAAGTAAAAAGCAACCACTGGGAAATACTTCATGCCACGTGACAAAAGGCATAGATATATATCATCTTCTTACAAGAAGCTTAGAAGAAGAAAGAATAATGGTGAAATATTATATAATCTACCAACTTTAAAAATACGTATTTATAATCACTTCTCAGCCTTTTGGCTAAGATCAAGTGTAGCATCTGTTCTTATCAGTTTAAAAATACATAATTATAGAGGTGCCTGGTGGCGCAATTGGTTAAGCATCTGACTCTTGCTTTCGGCTCAGGTCATGATCTCACAGCTCATGAGTTCGAGCCCTGCATAGGGGTCTGCACTGATGGCATGGAGCCTGCTTGGGATTCTGTCTCTCCTTCTCTCTGCCCCTCCCCTGCTTGTGTGTGTGTGTGTGTGTGTGTTCTCTCTCTCTCTCTCTCTCTCTCTCTCTCTCTCAAAATAAATAAATAAACTTAAAGAATATATGCATAATTATAAAAAGCTTGGCCTACCCAGGATTTCTAAACTAACAAAACTGGGTCCCCTCAATGTTTGTTCTAACATTAGCAGAACAATCAACATAGGATAAATCACCCTAACTCTCTAGATTTCAGGTTGCTCAACTGTAAAAACAAAGATCAGACCAGATGCTTGCTAAGTTCCATTCTAACTCAAATTTTATATTATTTTACAAATGTCTAGCAATACTGATTGCGTTTATAATTCAGTGTTCATTATAAAATACTGTGAACATGCAATAAGACATAAATTCTGAGATAATGACCATGTGTGTACCCACCATCCAGATAAGAAATAAAACAACTAGAAATAGAAAACAAAGCCCTTTGTATGGCTACCAGATAGCATGCTCCTCCTTTCCCATCCCCAACTCCTTAACACAAAGATAAGCATAATCTTGAGTTTCATATTTATTATTTTTAGGCATGCCTTATACTACTTTTTCTATATTATAAATTCCCCTTTTTGTTAACAAAACAATTTAAAGAGAGAAAAAGAAACTGACACTTATCAAGGGACAATTATATGTCAGACACTACACCAAGTCATATTCTTTTCTCATTTATTTGACAACTTATATGACATTCACCTTAATATATGATCTAAATGAATACATTAATAACCATGCTGCTATCACACATTCCTTTACACAGTACGAATTTTAGCTTGGCAAGGTCAACCAGATACCCAATTCAGTACCAAGTTGTTTTCATTGGCACAGATGCCCTTCTTATACATTTCATCCTTTAAATTTTGCTACCATGGGCTGCTCTATTGTATCAAAATGTTAAGTAATAAATAAACGACAGGTGACCCTTGAATAACACAGATTTGAACTGCATGGGTCCACTCATAGGCAAAAAGTTTTAAGGTACAGTACTGTAAATTTATTTTCTTTTCCTTATAATTTTCTACTATTTCCTTTTCTCTAGCTTACTTTACTGTAAGAATACAGTACATGATACATATAACATACAAAATGTGCTAACTGCATGCTAGCAGAAAGGCTTCCAGTCAACAGTAGACTATTAGTACTTAAGTTTTGGGAGAGTTAAAAGTTACATGCAGATTTTTGACTACATTAGGGATTAGCACCACATTGTTCAAGAGTAAACTATACATGATGTTTGCCACAATCTTCTTCTCTATCTGTTTGAAAATGAAGAAGTCATTTAATATAATTCCTAAAGCCTAACCACACAGTAAATGCAATCTGATAGTAGACTTAATTTTACCAACCTACAGACTGGTTCTTATATTAGCTACAACAGTATTATCAGCACAGTACTAAATATTTAGTTATCTTTTAAAAGTAACTTATCTACAAGCCATCTTAGCAAATGATAGAATTCACTCTACAAACAATAAGGGAATTTCCTCAACCTTCTAAGGGGAATTTAGGAAAAACCCACAACTAACACCTACTCAACAGTGAAAGACAGCTTTTGCCCTAAGATCAGGAACAAGACAAAATGTTTGCTCTTACCACTTCTATTCAGCAATAAGTAGAGGTTCTGGCCTGGGCAAGTAAGCAAGAAAATGAAATAAAGGTTATCCAACTTGAAAAGAACAAAGTAGGGGCGCCTGGGTGGCTCAGTCGGTTAAGCGTCCAACTTCAGCCAGGTCACGATCTCGCGGTCTGTGGGTTCGAGCCCCGCGTCGGGCTCTGGGCTGATGGCTCAGAGCCTGGAGCCTGTTTCCGATTCTGTGTCTCCCTCTCTCTCTGCCCCTCCCCCGTTCATGCTCTGTCTCTCTCTGTCACAAAAATAAATAAACGTTAAAAAAAAAAAAAAAAAATTAAAAAAAAAAATAAAAGAACAAAGTAAAGCTATCTCTATTTGCAATGACACAATCTTATATACGGAAAAATGTAAGGAATCCACTAAAAAATTATTAGAATTGGTAAATGAGTTTAGAAGGTCGCAAGACACAAGATCAATATATAAAATCTATTGTATTTCTATACCGTTGCAATGAACATTTTGAAAGTAAAATTTAAAAAACAATTCAATTTATAATAGCATCAAAAATAAAAAATTTAACAAAAAGAAGTACAAAACTTTATTCTCTGAAAAACTATAAAACATTGTAGAGGAAATTAAAGATCAAAATAAACACTAAGACAATGTATATTCCTGAATTAAAGACTTAATATTAAAATGTCAACATTCAAAACTGATCTGATTCATTGTAATCCCTATCAAAATCCTAGCCATCTTCTTTGCAGAAACTGACAAGGTGATCCAAAAATTCATATAGAAATGCAAGGGACCCAAAATAGCCAAAACAATCTTGAAAAAAAAAAAAACAACATAGAAAAACTCACTCTTGATATTTTCAAAGCTTAGTACAAGCTACAGTAATACTATCAGTGTAGTACTACTAGCAAAAAGGACAGACATATAAATCAATGGAATAGAACTCCAAGTCAAGAAATAAATCTTCACATTTATGGTCAACTGATTTTTGACAAGGGTGCCAAGACCATTCAATGAGGAAAGAACAGTATTTTCAACAAATAGTATGGGGATAATTCGATAGCCACATGCAAAAGAATGAATTTGGAGCCCCCTATTCTCATGCCATATATAAAAAAATTTAACTCCAAATGGCTCAAAGACCTAAATTAAAAAAAAAAAAAAATTTAATGGTATTTATTTATTTTGAGAGAGAGAGAGAGTGAGCATGCACACACAAGAGAGCAGGGGAGGGGCAGAAAGGGAGGGAGAGAATTCCAAGCAGGTTCCACATTGTCAGTGCAGAGCCCAATGAGACGCTCTCTGTGAGACCATGACCTGGGCCAAAATCAAGAGTCAGACTTAAATTTAAGAGCTGAAAGTTTTAAATCTTAAAAGAAAACTTAGATATAAATCTATAAAATCTTAGAATAGGCAATGGTTTCTTATATATGACCCAAAAAAAACAAGCAATGAAAGAAAATAAAACAGATTAACTGGACTGGACTTCATCAAAATGCAAAAACTTTTATGCTGCAGAGGACACATCAAGAAAGTGAACCAACAACTCAACTCACCCAATGGGAGGAAATGTCTGCCAATAATGTACCTGATAAGATACTTGTATCTACTAGAACATACAAAAAAAAAGTTACAACTCAATAATAAAAAACAACCCAATTTAACAAAAAGCAAAGGACTTGATATTTCTCCAAAGATACACCAATAAACAATAAACATGAAAAGAGGTGCAATTTCATTAGTCATCAGAGAAATGCAAATCAAAGTCACAATGAAATAACATGTTACACATATCAGAATGGATAATCAAAAAGAAAGAAAATCACAAGTGTTAGCCAAGATGTAGAGAAATTGGAAGCCTCATACAATGCTGATGGAACTGTAAAATGAAGCAGCTGATTTCCAAAACAGTCTGGCAGTTCTTCAACATATTAAAACATTGAGTTTCCATAAGATCTAGCAATTCCACTCCTAGCTATATACCCAAAAGAAATAAAAACATATGTCCATGCACAAACCTATACACAAATGTTCATAGAAATGCTATTCATAATAGCCAAGAAGTAACTATTCATAATAGCCAAAATAACTCAAATACCTACTAACTGATAGATAAATAAAATGTGGTATATCCATACAATGGAATATTATTTGGCTATTAAAAAAGAAATGAAGTACTGATATCAATGTTACAGTATGAATGAATCTTGAAAACATGCTGAGTAAAAGAAGCCTGTCAGAAAAGGCTACATTATTGAATGATTCCATTTACATGAAATGTCCAGAACAGGCAAATCTGTAATGACAGAAAGCACATTATTGGTTGTCTAGGGTTGGGGGATTGGAGAGAAAATGAAAAATGGCTGCTAAAGGTGGGTACAAGGCTTCTTTTGGGGACAATAAAAATGTTCTAAAACTAATTGTGGTAATGGTTACAAACTCTATAAATATTTTTAAAACCACTGAGCTGTACACTTTATACAGGTGAATTGTACATGAATTACATCTCAAACCTGTCCTTTGAAAAAATATATAGCAGAACTATACTTAATTTTTTGTTTTTGTTTTTGTTTTACCTAACAACCCCCTATTACTGGGTCACACTTTCAACATAGACAAAACAACTATACCAAAAGAACTGAATGTTCAGTTATACTTTAGGGAGTTTACATTTCTAAGTTTATCTATAATCATAACAGCGATGAAAGGCAATGTACATAAAATAACAACATCCATATTCTCCTATGTGCTAACCTTAAATAAGCCTGTTATTCTTTTCCTTTGTCCTAAATGGAACAATTCTTTAGTATGCTTATCTCACAGGATGATAATAATGGGCATGAGATACTCATAAAGGATTAAAAAAAATTTATCATCAAAAAGAAAGAAAACAATACTGAGCATCATACAGATAAACACTCCATGTAAGTACATTAACAAAATCTTCTACACATGGAAAATTACCAAAAGGACTCGAAAGTCTTAAGTAAAACAGAGGCAATGCTTGTATTATTAACTGGCACTATAACCAAAAAATCTTATATGTAATTAATACTGATGAATTTGTTTTAAAATGAGGTATACTTACTGAACTTTCTGAAGTTACATCGGCTTTGTCACACTTTATTAATACTGTCTTTATTCAAAATGACGATCTTACCACCATTTACTGTATTTGTCAATACTTCAAATGTATCCTTTTAGAAATATTATCAAAATGGACTTTACTACCTATATTTATGTATTTCTTAACAAATCACTCTCGCACATCTCATCATGCATCTAGTATAAGATTAAAACATCTCAAGTGCCCACTGCTTTGTTAGAAAACATTTTAAAATATGCTGGTATCATTATGATGTGCTTCAAAGGTAATTTAACAAAAGAATAAAAAATAAAATCCTCTGATACAATATTAATGAGTATACAATGTCTGGCACATAGTATATACTTAGTAAATACTGGCTAAAAGTATGATGAACTATATACATATATCTAGTATCTAAAATAATTCTTAAATTAAAAATTAAATTACCCTTTTAGGAAGCAAAGATAGTAATCTACAATATTTTTGACAGAATTGTAAACTAACATGCTGATAGGTTCATATACACAGGTGTACATACAGAGGACAACCTTTCTTCGGGGACTCGGGATGCTTATTTACTAACAAAAAGTAACAATATATACCCACTTACACAAATTGCTGCCTCTGAAAAAGTGCAATACATAGCACCATTAAAATTAATCAAATCTGACATGAGAGTCATTTTTCAAGCCTTATAAAATTTTAGTTTGATTTCCTATCTCAAAAAATATCATTTTGAAAGAAAGCTACTTTAAAAAAAAGAAAAAGAAATCTACTTTTGTTTATTACTACATAATGATGACAATCTTCTCTACAATAATGAACATACCCCAAAGGGAGCCCCCTGCAGCCATCTTATCAGTTCTCTCATAGCAACAGAAACTGAAATACAGTTTGCATAGTCACTGTGGTTGGCTAAAGAAAGCAGGTTCATGCAACCAGTCAGAAAGCTAGAAACTGGGCAACCATAAAAGGAGAAATTTTAAATCTGCCTGGCAACAGTCTAAAAATAGAAAGAATACACTAGTATAAATCCCAGAATAGATGTGAATATAAGAGTAAAACTACCAGCAAAAACTTTATTTTCTTGGGGGAAAAGACGTGCCTTGCATTTCATCATCTAAAATACTAACTTGGCATCTTTTCTTACTAGATGGCAATTAAAGAAAAATGAACATAAAGCTCAATAAATGGGCCACTTTCAAGTTATATGTCATTGTTCATATTACCTTATTTATATATAGCTGTGTGTGTGTGTGCGTGTGTGTGTGTGTGTGGTACACATACATGTTTAAGCGTTTTTCTTCAGGAGAATGATGCAGCATTTTAATCACAGCTCTAAAACATTCGAGGCCCTATAAAATCTCTCAAAGTCTGAACAGCACTGCATTTTTTTTCTAGCACTTTTCCCCTGCAATTATTTGGGAATCTGAGTTACAGATAAAAGATTGTTTACTGTTTATTAAAATCACAAAAGATTAAATAACTTATCAAAGCAGATCTCTAAACAGAGTGGGGATTATGCCTTATTCTTTAATACAAACTTGTTCTAACATACAGTAGTAGCTTTCATACAGTAGGTATTCAACAATTGTTTTTCTCAATTAATTTATTGGTGAGGAAAACAAATTATCTAACTGTTCATGTCAAGTGGAAGCTAAATTAACATGTAAAATTATAATCTGTATAATACTGCTATTTTTGACTTTTCAATTCTGCCTAAAGTGGGATAATGCTAAAGTTGACAATGCCTAACATTTCTTATCGTTATCCAGATAACAAAACCTATTTCATCATTCTAACTTTCCAATGTAATAATGCCTAATATACATGTTTCTTTGTACTTTACAAATTTACTTTGTAGTATGTTTTAATTCCTAAAGATCACCAAAAAAATGTGCAATCTAATGTAGTAACTACAAAGACTGTGGGCTAGTAAGAACTAACCAGTCATAAAGGGAGGAGGGGCAGAAAAAAGGAAAAGAAGAAAAAAATTTTAATTTCAAGAAATTAAATTACACCTGCTGAAATAAAAGGCTGGTTAAACAGTCATGTTAAAACAACTGCTACTTATCAAAGTACTTGTTCTATGCATTTCTTACATCAAATCTTCCACCAAAGTATTTTAATGAAATGGCAAGTTAATTTTTAAATATTTTCTTTGGTGATTATCTGTTAGCCAAAATGTAAAGTGAATTCATACATTCGATACCAGAAAATTTAGTTTATACTATACTAAAAATTTGGTTATGAAAATTATATGTAAAGGGCTATTTTAATCATAAATAAGGCTTAGAAACAATGCCTTTAAAACACAGGAACATAAAACAGTTTTAAGTAACAAAAAAGAGCTCCAGTGAAGGATGGAAAAATATGCACAATATAAAATCAAATGAGCAAATTGAGTAATATAGCCTTTTAATGTAAACAGTTAAAGATAGCTAGATTTTAAAATTAAGTATAACCAAGCTTTTAAAATATAAATAGTATTATTTTAAACACTGGTCTGAATGAAAAGTAACTAAGCTTACTATCTTATTTATTTTTCTTACTGTTGTACTCATACGTGACTTGGATATCCAAAATCTAACTACAACTGTATTCACATCTTTTATGTACATAGATCTTGTTTACTTTATCTGAAACAAATAAACTATAATCCTCAGCACAAAGGAAAGCAATAGGAGTTAACATGAGTTACAATTAGTGAGGGAGAACATAAAAATGGGTCAAACTTTGATCACAAGGTGTTCCAAGTGGAAAAAATTATTTTATAATTCTAGATACATAAGTCAAGTATCATTTTAAATATAAACCTCAGCACTTCCTATTTGCTTAAATATTATTTAAAGCAGCTATACTTTTTTGAAAAAAATGTTTTTATACTACCCAGTTTTATTTCAAGAGAACAGAGAAAGCATGATGTTTGCATAACAGTATTCGACAGCAGTCACACATCACATACTAATCTGAATTTGAGGGGTGGGGGGGGCACTAAATAACCAATGACACCTCAGTGTTAATTAGTACAACAACTAAAATGCCTTGGAGGAGTTTAGACAGTGCCAGAAACTTTACCTTTCATTTCTCCATTCTATTCCCCCTCTGCTGGCCCTCTCTCTCAAGAACTCACAGGAGTTTAAAATGTCAGCTGAGAGCCAGATGTTCTGGGGCCCTCGCCTATGTGTACAAAAGTGTTGCTTTAATAACAAACATAACTAAAGGAAAGACCCTAATCTTCTTTCATATCCTGGAGCAAACTCAAATTCTTCTTTGTATGTATTATTTTTCCTTTTCTATAGCAAAGCAACATTGTTGGTATGTTATCCCTCCTTGCAGATCTAATTAAAATTATATTTACCACAACTTTTCATCTGATTGGAAAAATAGCAAATCTGTATCTTCATAAATTGATTGTTCTTCAGTTAAAACTTCAGAAAAAAGTTATGCTTTTGATGGCAAGATCTCTCCCGGGCATACAAGTCAGAATGGGCCAACACCCCTAGGGAGCAAAGAAAAATTACATTCCCATTCTAAAATTTTTCTCATTAGTAATGCATAAAAATACAATCTACTTGTTTCTGGCAAATATTCCTAAGAAGCTTCCTTTCACAGGTTAGGCTGTCAGAAGCTATTATCAACAGTTCCTAATCAACAGTTCCTATCAACAGTTCCTTCATCTAAAGCCATGAATTATCACTGTGTTTCATCATTTCAAACCTAAAAAACATCGGCAGAGATCTGACCAAATAACACTATACTTCGGAAACTCTCTTAACCACTCTCTTTCTAACCATCATAATAAATGAACCAATGTTCTCTACCCATTCAATAAACATACTGACTGGTAACCACAAATACACTGAGATCTTATGTTATTCTGCTCTCATCTAAACCCGTTCATATTGGTTGTGCTTGTTACTGTATTCTGCTGTATGTTTTTATTATAAGCTATAGAATACAATTAAATTTTGTGCAAACTAAATGAAATATGAGTGCAAAAAAAAGAGCTGGTAGATATGCATCAATTAAGAGACTGATGCAGAAAAACACAATGCAGATATGCAGGGGGCTATTGGCTTAGGTATATCATTTAATAAAATCTTTAGTTCTAAAGTTTTCTATCTAGAATAAATAGAAATTAAATTAGGAGACCTGAAAAGATCCTTTAAGGTTTTTTTTTTTTTAAATGTTTATTTTCAAGAGAGAGGGAGAGACAGAGCGGGAGCGGGAGGAGGGGCAGAGAGAGAGGGAGACACAGAATCAGAATTCAAAGCAGCTCCAGGCTCTGAGCTGTTAGCACAGAGCCCAATGCGGGGCTCAAACCCAATAAACCAATAGATCATGACCTGAGCCCAAGTCAGAGGCTTAACCAACTGAGCCACCCAGGTGCCCCAGAATCCTTTAAGTTTTGATTCTTAAATAAAATTGTGATAAATTGCACTCCAAAATGCACTGTTCTGCTGAGAAAAAATGAAAATACATTGGTTTTTTTCATGTATTCAATCTTTATCAAATGCCTAAGTGGTCACTATTATAGGACGATTTTAAAATACTCTAAAGAACAATGTGATTTTAAAAATCACCTGTGATTTTTAAAATCAATGTGATTTTAAAAAACCCCTGATTTTAAAAATCAGGGGCACCTGGGTGGCGCAGTCGGTTAAGCGTCCGACTTCAGCCAGGTCACGATCTCGCGGTCCGTGAGTTCGAGCCCCGCGTCAGGCTCTGGGCTGATGGCTCAGAGCCTGGAGCCTGTTTCCGATTCTGTGTCTCCCTCTCTCTCTGCCCCTCCCCCGTTCATGCTCTGTCTCTCTCTGTCCCAAAAATAAATAAAAAACGTTGAAAAAAAAATTTAAAAAAAAAAAGTACAAAAACATAGCATAGATTAAAGTGTTACTGCATGTAGATTCTAATATAAATGTGGAAGAGATATACAGGCAGTAATATAATGCATGGATATCTTTCTACATGAATGCCCATGAAAACTAAAAGTTCTCTACTTTCCATTAACTGTCATCTCTCCAAAACAGACTGTTTATTCTTAATAATCAAAAACATGATTTCAAATGTGTCATTATAAACAAGACCTCTACACAGCCCTTATTAAGTCTTCCTGATAGGGTTAGTACTCCTAATTTTTATAAACCAGATTTCTAAAAACTGACTCTGCATAAAGAATCACTCAAATTTCAGCTGGGAAACAGAAAGAGTATGCCTTTCTTTACAATTTCAATTGCAATTGCACTTCTGCTCATAACCCTATTTATAATTCAGTTACATCCACAAGACTTCACAAGTAGTTGCTAAGCAACAGGAACATACTGAGTTCAGAGCTATTGAAATCTGGCCCTCTGCCATATGAAAATATTTATCAGAGCCTAGAGCCTCCAGAATTTACAAAATGAAGAAGGAAAGAAAAAGAAAGAAAATTTCCAAAGAAATACAATAATAAATAGAGTAAATCACAAAGCTCTTTTAAAAGATTCACAAACTCAGATCAGGGACTTCATTTTGGCATTTCCAAATATTTACTATAATTCTCTCCTCAATTTTTTTTTAATCTTTCTCATGTTGAAACAAAGACTCTGAAGTTATTCTACTAGAGAACAGAAGAAATATGATTAGCCATGTCACTCTTGATGGTGTAACAAATGACCTAATAAATAAATATATTGTGTAAAGAACATTCCTGGGAGAAACTAGAAGAACAGTCTATGGGACATGACTGAGACTTTCTATGTTGGGTCTTTAAGGCCAGGAGATAAGAAACTATACTATTTCATCAAATTCTTTTATCCTCATATGCCTGGTTAACTGCTAAGAGATAATTTTTATTGCCCCAAACTTCACGGTTTTCCAATTTTAAGCACCTCTAATAATTAAAAAATTAAGCATATTTAAAAATTTATTCACAACCCAAAATGGCTACAAAAATTAACTATCATTTTTCAACAGATAATGAAATGTCACTTAATATGTTTCAACACCCATTCACTGATAAAAATAAAAATTAAGGACATAAAGACTGCTCCTTACATTCATAAAGGCTACTTGAAACTTTATATTTAGCGGTAAAACACCACAGGTATTTCCATTCAAGGCAAAAACAAAGTGTGATAACACACTTAATACTGTTCTAGAAATCACACCAAAGTTAGTAAGAACACACAGAAGATACAATGAAGAAAACATTTATTTCAGAATCACAAGAAAAAGGTATCCAGAAACAATGACATATGTGAAAAAATCCACAGAGGTAGAAAATACATGAAATATTAGAGCTACATTGGATATAAGACTTGTAGAAAAATATCAATTATTCCTGGATAAAACTTACTAGAAGTAATTCTAGCTAAAATGCCATCTAGTTACTTTTATAGCACAACAACCTTGTGAAATTAATCTGCAAAAAAAAAAGGCAAAACAGGAAAAAAACTGAAAGTCAAAAGAAAAAATGATGCTTGCCTTCTCAGATGTGAGAGCATATGACAAAGCAGTAATTATTATCGTAAGTATTAAAAGGTGAGTGCAATAAATTATCTAGAAGACAGACACAAGCAATAAAATATCTGATAGAGACAACATCAGAAATTAACAGGGAAATGAATAGACTTTGAAATAAATGGTTGAAAATGGATCAAAATAGCAGTTGAGTAAGTGATGAACCACTGAATTCTACTCCTGAAACCAATATTGCACTGTATGTCAGCTAACTAGAATGTAAATTTTAAAATTTTGAAGAAAAAAAAATAGCAGTTGAGCATATCAGTACAATAGCAAACAAACTAGATACAAAATCACAAAAATTTTCAAAGGCACAGAAAGCACTACAAGTAACCACAAATTCTGAGAAATACTTGAAAACTAAAAAGCACAAAGATATGGAATTAGTATCCAGAATAAAAAAGAACACCTATTACTGAATAAAAAGGACAATTCAAAATAAAAATTAAAAATCATAAACAGGCAATACATAAAAAACCAAACATAAGAAAAAAGTTAAACTTAATAATCACAGAAACACTAAACAAAAGAAAACACATTTTTACACATCTGATTGGCAACTATATTTAGCAATAATATACAGCAGTGAGTAGTCTCAATACACGGCTGGTAGAGGACATCATTGTCATAACCATTTTTAAAGGCAAATAGGCAAGAACTATGCATCATTTTGACACACCAGAGATATTTTGAGAAACCTATCTTAAGATAAACTAAAATATTTTAAAAAGGAATGTTATCATGATACCTACTAGTGAACCAAAATAGCAAAAATACAAATTGTTTTTGTTTAGTTTGTGGACAGAGATTTAGACTTAGACAAAAATAAATTCTCTCTTGCAATCCAGAACTCATTATTCAACTATGAGTTTTGATACAGGTAAGAAGGAACATGATACCTAAAAAAGATAAAAGTAATGAGGGTATTGATAAACATGAAGGTTGGTTCCAGGACTACAGAATTACTAAAACCATATGATAGAAGGGAAATCTCAGCCATACTGAATTAGTATTCTAATATTAATGTTGACTTGAAACAAAGATGCCTTCTTTTTTTAGGTGTTTTCATTTGAGAATACAATGTGTGGGTTTAAAAGTATTGGTGTATCCTAATAATCTGTACAATTTTAGGGTGTGATAGTTCAGTGGTGAACACGATTTGAACTTATTCATGTTTAGAGGGTGTCTGAAATGGAGAACCAGGCAGATCCATCTACTCTGACCCTAAATGAGGCCCTAAAGTAAAATTGCTTAAAGAAGCTGGATCCCAAAAATTACAAGTGGGGAATTTTTGAAGTATGTCCATATTCAGGGGGAGATCGAAGAAGCCCAACCAAAAGAATTGTAGACAAAATGACAACAACGACTGTTCATAGAACAAAAAGTTCTTTTTTTTTTTTTTTAATTTTTTTTTTCAACGTTTATTTTTGGGACAGAGAGAGACAGAGCATGAACGGGGGAGGGGCAGAGAGAGAGGGAGACACAGAATCAGAAACAGGCTCCAGGCTCTGAGCCATCAGCCCAGAGCCTGACGCAGGGCTCGAACTCACGGACCGCGAGATCGTGACCTGGCTGAAGTCGGACGCTTAACCGACTGTGCCACCCAGGCGCCCCGAAAAAGTTCTTTTTAAAAAGACAATTTGAAGATGATAATTCAGACACTGGAGGAACTTAGGTGCCTGACACTGGAAGGAATCACAAGTGAAATTCCTTAAGTAAAGGAATTTACAGAATTTAAATTAAAAAAAAAAAAAAAAAAAAAACGAACACACAAACGGGCGCATGGGTGGCTAAGTCGGTTAAGCATCTGACTTCAGCTCAGGTCATGATCTCACAGTCCGTGAGTTCGAGCCCCGCGTCGGGCTCTGTGCTGACAGCTCAGAGCCTGGAGCCTGCTTCAGATTCTGTGTCTCCCTCTCTCTGACCCTCCTCCGTTCATGCTCTTTCTCGGTCTCAAAAATAAATAAACGTTAAAAAAAAATTTTCTTAAATACAAACAAATATAACACCCATCACTAAGAAAATAGGTTTAAAAAAAATGCTGTGGAGCATCCACACTAAGAACACGAAAAAGGTTAAGAAGAATGTGGTAGATTTCTTTCATGGGCATGAATATAAAGTGTACCACAAAGCAGCTGCAGAATTCTTAGTACTTTTGTGCTGCAAAAGCTGGAGTCAGACATACCTTTTTGAATACTGGTACTATTGTTTCCTAGCTAAGTTACCTGTTCAAGATAATATATCCCCTCTTTTCCTCAGTATCCTCAACTATGAAACTGAAATGGTTAATGACGCCTCTCCTCCTAAAAATGTTACAGGGGTTAAATGGGATAATAAAATAGAAAGTACTTAGGTATGTAAGTAGTCAATATTTTCCAGGTTTTATATGTCATTGTGTTAAAACACAAAAAAAACATATTTCTAAATATTTATATAGGAATGCAGGCGATATTTTAAAGTCTGGAAGAATAAATGCCAAACTAGTTTATAGCAGTTCACACGGAGAAAGACAAGAGAACAGAAATACAGAGTTTCACGTAGATGTGCCAGTTCCAATTTTCATAATGAAAACACATTCATGCAATCTGTATGTTAACGGTTAAACTAGCTCCACTTTTCCCCATCTCTTCCACGCTAATGATAAGCCAGGGCAGCAGTGGCATTTAAAAATGTGATTAGTTGACCCACCCAGACATTAAACCCCAGAAGAGACAGAGAAGGGAGGCTAATATCCAAAAGATAAATTCCCAGCATTTCCCATGAGCAGCAAGTACAAGTATCACTTCCCAACCCCTCACAATCACTTGATTCGGCACTGATGCAAAATAAAACAGTAAATCTCAGATACAAAAATGAATATAATCACAAATAGGTGCCAAACCCCACAAGCAAAAACTAGTTAATTGCCAGAATGAACAGAAAACATTCCAAAATAGTACATTAAATATCCTGAAAGCGTACTGTACCCAAGTTGACATAAAAGGAAATTAATTTTAAATATTAGAAATTCAAATCATGAGCTTCATGGACACAGCTGAAGTGAGACACAGTTAATCAAAACCAAATGCTCTCTCAAAATACTATACAAAGGAAAACAGAAAAGCTAAGAGAGATGGAGAACACACCCGGAAGCAACAACTTTCCCTGAAGATGAGTTTTAGGAAAATAAGAACTGAGAAGAAAAGAAAATAAGAAAAACCAATTCAGAGTTAAATTTAAAAATATATATATACTTTTTCCCTAGAACAGGGCTACTAATTACAAAAACAGACTAAATTAAACAAGCAAAAAAAACTAACACCTAGACATACTGGGTTAAGATTTCAGAAAACCAATGAAGAAATACTAATAACTTAGAGTAAAAAAATCATTTAACCACAAAGGAAAAAGAATTAAACTGACATCAGACTTGTCATCAACAATACTGAATGCTAAAATAAACAAGAGAATATCCTCAAAGTTCAGGGGAAAAGTTATTTTTAGCCTCAAATTCTACTGCCAGAAAAACTAGCAATCAACAGGATAGAGAAATAAAGATGTTATTTCTGAGCAAAGACTGAAGAAACAGACGCTTGCTAAAATAATTACACAAAGATATAGTACAGATACAAGACAGCAAAAGACCCTAAGAAATTGGAGGAATGCTCCAAAAGGAAACATCAATGCTCCAAAAAACAAGTAAAACTCATGGGCTGGCTGAAATTGAAGATCCATCACCTTCAAAATAAATATTCTGGAATTAAAATCTCAGATAACCATAAGATGGGAGTTAACAGATATATGGGTTGTGAAATGTAGGGCAAAAATAAAATTGTCAGCCTAAAAAAAGTATCAGGTTTCAAACTGGGTAAAGTGACAAAAATATCAGATATGCATTATAAAACAAGAGACACACCCCATAACAAAATAGCACAGAAAGGTTAAAAATTTAAAGGACAGAAAAACAATACACTATTTAACATGAAAAAAGGAATTCAAATAGAAAATCATGTAATTGGACAAAAAAAATATATTTCCTATAAATAAAAGGTACAATCTACTAAATTGTATCACTTCAAATCATATAAAGCAAAAACAGGATTAAAAAAAGTCAGGAAGAAATTAATACATCCACAATCAGGGCTAAACACACCAATCTACAGATGAAGAAAATGAAAGCAGTATAAACAATGCATTTCTTAATCAACATGCTAAAAAAATAGAAAGATAGAACTGTATGTCCATCAAACCTAGAACATGCATTTTCCATGAACACATACATCTGACACACAATATTGATCACATATGCAGTGACAAGGAAATATTAATAAATTCAAAGACAAAAAAAAATCACACAAGGCCACATTCTTTGGCCATAAGATAACAAAGTTAGATGAGCAACAATGAAATGAGAGGAAAAGGATCTCCTTATAAATTTAAAAGAGTAAAAACTCTTTTGGATTAAGGAGGAAATCATTAAGGAAATGACAGCCTTAAATGCACATATTAATAAAAAAACCCCACAAACTCAAAAATGTTAGTAAAGGAGGAAAGGTATTACAATAAAAACAGAAAATTATGAGAGAAAACTCAATAAAACAGCAACCATCCATAAAACCAACAGCCAGTTCTTTGAAAAAAACTATTAAAAAGTGGAAAATATATCAAGGAATATCAAAATAAAATATAATAAACAATATAAGAAATTATAAGAAAACATGTAACTACAAATATAAAGCATTACAATACATTGAAACAATGGTTCAAATATCCAGGTATATGAAAGGTTGTCAAAGGTATGTGTGAAAAATACTAAGGGATTTGAACTTATGCAACTTATCAATAAATTTCATCAGTGCTAGGTGGCTGCCAGAAATGTCAAAACAAAGTTAAACTGCAGACCCGAAGCACACTAAGGGAAGAGAGACATTTTTTACTATTACATTTATTTCTGAGTGTCCCAGATAAAGAGGGACTCAAAAAACAGTAGGACAAAACAGGATGATCAGGCCAAAGAATGACCTAGAACAACGTGTTGTATGAGGAGTAGTTGGGAAAATAGAGGATATCTAGCCTAGAAAACACAGGTGAATTCTAATGACTTTCTTTAAATAGCACTGGATCTATCATGTAAAAGAAATACAGAGAGAAACGGGCAGGTAGGCAGGCAGACAGACAGACAGACAGACAGACGGACAAATAGACGGGCACAGAAACAAAAAAATGAAAGGCCAATACCACCTCAAAATCAACAAATGTTGATTTGTTCAGATGACTCCCCCCAAAAAAAGGAATTGCCTTATGAAATTAGAGACTCTCCCTCCTGTCATTAGAAATGTTGAAGCAGAAACTAGATAATTACTTGTCAGAAATAATAAACAGAAGATTCCTGTGAGAAGTGTGATGTTACTTGATCACTTAGGTCTATTCCACTTCCAAGATTTTAGTATTCTACATTGTTTGCTAATAAATTTTGTTACCTAAGAGGAACACAAAAACTAAAAACTCAAAGTTTATCCCAGACTTTTGAATCATTCACACTCAACTCCAATAGTCTCAAAGATTACACATCTTTATCCTCAAGACATTTATTACTGTCTTACATGCTTCTCTTTAGGGTTATTTGTCTATATAGAAAATACTCTTCCATGTACTTTGCTATGACCCCCAACTGAATATTTATTGAACTGCATTCAATAAATTCCTCTGTTTTGGTCTAATTCCCTTGCCTCTTTACCTATAAATAAAACCCCCTCAGTCGGCCTCGACTATTCTCCTAATCTAACATTTTCCCAATTAATTGCTCTAGAGAAGTGTCAAAACTTCCCAAATGTTTCAGAGATGTGTGTTCTCCACAAGAGAAGCAAGCCCTTCTCCCAATCCAATAACCTGCAGCACATAAAGCAAAATTGGTACCTTTCTACTATAACCATTTCTCTAATCCTAGTGAAGCTGTTTACTGAGATGAAACACATACCCACAAACAAAACCTAAGCAACACTGTCAAAAGACAAAAAGAAACAGGTTGTCCCCCTGATGCATGAGTGTGTGGCTTTCATCCACACTCTAGCTGGCCTCTAGCTTTTAAGTACCCGACTATGTAGTAATAAATGACCAATGGCCTTTCAGAGAGTCTAGAGAGCTCGAAGCCCCATCTAAAACTAACACTTCTAGGTTGCAGAAAGATCCTGCTGTTCAACTTCTAGAGAGGAAGGCAAAGAGCAAACAACTGCCTAATACCATCCCTTTCCTCCCTTACTTCTCTAAACTAGCCTCATTATCACCCATTGCTGTGTCACCTACTCACCCTCATCGCCCCAAATATATCAATCAGTAATACATTTTATCATTGGCCATACTGATATTAGCAGACACACATACTTGCATTTCTTTATAAACATAAATCTTTATGCCTTTATAGTATGGTTATATATTCTTTATGTTGTATAGTTCCTTATTTTTATTTAAATTAGATTACGGTTTTCTGTATGCAATTTTTCAAGCATACAAAAAATAATATAATAAATGATAATAATTGCTTCTTGCGACCCTTCATCTAACTTAAAACATATTAAAATAAAACTTCTAATACATTCATTTTAGTTTCAGTCTTAAATTCACTTTGTTAAAATGGTGATAAATTTAAGTATGTGGAAATGGAAAGGATAAAGGTAGAACTAGAAAACTTGACCATGTTATGTTCATAAATACACACTGTCTAATGTATGTCAATGAACCATTTGTGAAAACAGAAGCAGTCAGATTTTGATGATGAATTCAAAGTGGTACATTTACACTAAAACTTTATAGTTAGTAAGGTCATAAAATGTCATTTCTCTGTGTATACCAGTTGGTGTCACTACAACTGAAAACACAGTAACAAGACTATAATGAAAAGAGGTCTAAAACTGATTTCTATGTAATATGAACATATTGTATGCATGAGTAATGTTCATATATGAAGCCCGTTAGTTCATTTCAATACAAACCTGAGGAAAATTATAAAAAGTGAAAATCATTTTTTAAAAGACCAAATCCAAATATGGTATTCTAAATCTCCTGAGAAATTTACATTAAACAATCTACTAACCTTGGTATGATTAAAATTAAAACCAAACAGAAAAACTTCCCAAAGGTGAGAGAGAGATAGACATAAGGCCTGAGGGGTCAAGGGTGGGAAGTGGGGGTGGTCACAAAGAAAGGACCTTAATCTCTTACCTGTGGGTAGCTTGATACTGTGAAAAGGGCTTCCTCTTCTGTGAACCACTGCTACTTAGTTCATTTGTATAAACATTAAAAGCTAATGCAGACTTCTAGAACAGCCTTCTTAAGCCTAAATTCCTTGCTTGGTTCATATTCATAAAAAATTAAAAAAAAAAACAGGCATACAGTAGATTGGCTACATATTAAAATTCCTTTCAAACAGTGGTTCACATCTGTTGTATAGTTTGTGCAGCAAACATCCCATTAACCACAAAAGCCAAAAAACGTCAGACAGTATGCCAATGAAGCTCACAGAACACACAAAGTACATCTTCCAAAGGACTGTTGCAAGTGAAGATGCCTAGAATCAGAATTCTTTTGTACTGCTTTCTATTCTGCCAACTATTAGGACTGCAGCAACTGTGTGCAGTTAAGTACCTCCCACATATTACCCAATAGTATCAATAGGCATAAAGCTATAAAAGCAGAACTATAAGCTTTAAAGGCTTATAGCTTCTCGTAATTCCACATATTGTCAGTTGTGGAGGTCTCAGTACTCTTATTCTAAAGCATCAACTCTGTTCTTTCAGTCCAAAAGGCTGAATTCTTATACATTCCAAACAGAAAATCCATGACACATATTATTTGCTGCCCTAGCACAGCCAGACTGCAGTTACAGCTAGCTGGCACCAGTAAGAACAATTTACATAAAGCAGTCCTCATTTCATGACCAAACTAAAGGAGAATACTGCTGAGTAAACCCTCCCCCATTCGTTCCCCAACAAGCACTGACTGGTTCTAGAATATATCTAGTTATGTATTTATCAATATGATTCAAATCCAGGTAATAAGAGAAAATCAACTTACAATTCTTATGTAACTGAAATTCTACTTCCACCATGCCAAAAATATTTCTAACACCCAGAGATATCCAAAAGCCTTAGTTTTTCTGTGGTATAGATCAATATGATTACATAAATCAAAGAATTGCTATTTTTAACAATCATTAAAAATACAAATTATAATTCACATTAGCTAAAAGCTGTCCTCATCCTACTCCACAGCCAACTTTCAAATTTTAACTAATAGCTTAAATAGTAAATGATCATTAAATACATTTGTTCTTAGAACCACACTGCTTTACATTTCACCAAATAATAAGACTTAATGCGTCTTCAAGTACCACTGTTACACATATTTACCACTAGTTAATATTACTAAAGTTTTTTTATAAACTCAGACATGGTAAATTACAAATATCTACACAAGAACATATTTTTTCAGTGGCACATTCTTGTTTAACCTAAATCATTCTTGTGCTGGTTTTACTGGCCAGATATGACTGAGCAAGAGTTGAGTCACTGTCTACGAAGTCCTTTGTTTAAATTTTTTTCAATAATTACCTTATGATCTACTAATAAATAATTCGATATCTTCACTTCTATCTTTCCACTTATTTTAGTGGGTATAAATATATTAAATTTCATTTTCAAATAAGTCTGGAAACTAGGTTAGTGCATATCTAAAATGATAATAAAATGAAAAGAAGTACTTAATATGCTAACCAGGGGTTATCCAAAATATGTTTATTTTTTAATCTTATTTTCAGCTGTTTTAAAACTGTGTTCTTAAACTATATTACACAATAAAGACAATGGGGCTCTAAATTAGGGGAAAGATAAAGTTATCATACATCAACAGGAATTAGTAGACTTCTAATCCTAAATATCTAGGTTTTCTTTGATAAGCAATAATAGAGTTTCTCAAATATTCTCTTTTCAGAATCTGTGCTCCACCAGCAGCAGGAGGAGAAACAGGGGCAAATAAATATAAATAATATGGTATGATTCCACATAATATACACTGTGTAAGGAACATTTGGCCACTGATCATAAAATCTCAGAATTGGAAACCATCCAAGTATTGTATTCCTTCCAGTTTTAATTTTGTTAGATGTGTCGTCCTTCTCTCTTCCTACTTTATGCATCAAACTCTTTAAATAAAAGTACTTGAAAATCAAAGAACCTAAAATCATTTAGACCAGCATAAAATATAACGTAATTAACAACTATTTTTTTAAAGCTGATTAAGTTAAACAATCACCTAACAGTGAATTAATCATAAGAAGTTAAATTCTCTACAACCTGCTTAGTAAAGAACCAATAATGTCAGTTATTATTCTAGCTCAGTGCTTTGCAAATTAATAATGATAAATAACTAATGTTTTATTTCCAATCCATCAAAGATCAATACTTTTGTAAATACAATGAAAATAAATTACTTGAAAAGTGAAATAAAGAGGAGGTATATAAAATATATGCCTCAATTATTTTTATTATTTGACACAAGTGACATAACATTACTTTATCAGATTGATATAAAAATTTCTAGACACTCATAACTTCAGCTCTAATCTCATGGAAGACCAGAACACACAAAAACTAATCTGAACTGACCTTGAACTGGTTCACAGAGCACATTTTGGCAGCGTTCACCTAGCTATTCACTACCTATTCTATCTTACCCCCAGGATTCTCAATCCCTTGGTACTTTCACCTACTCATATTTAGTGTCTATCTTCCCATTTCTCCTGCCCCAATGTAAATTCCTTGAGGCCAGGGATCTTGTATGCCAGACATCAAAACAGTGCCTGGCAAATAACAGGTACATAATAAATACTTGTGAAATTTGTTGAATCAACTGATCAATTCACAATCCATTTTTGTTTTCACTCTATCATGCTTCCTTAGCACAAATAAGAATTCTTACTGTGTCCTCTATGAGCTCTTTAAAGTCCTCTCTTTGAGATTTAAACACCTTACTTTCTGGCATTTTTACTGTAAATCAGCCAGACCCCTAACAACCCCTTACCCTAAAGATCATTTTCTAAAGTATCCAGGTAGTCCAGATTTCTCTCCAATTACATAATGTTTGAAAAACTAAAACAAAAACAAAACAAAAACAAATGTGCCAGAGGGAACCTTGTGAAGAAAAAGTAACCAATATTTACTAATAATTTGTATCCCACACTGCACTATGTACTTTATATATACTATGCTCATTTAAATCCCAGTATCAACTCTGTACGGTAGAGACTTTATTCCCATTTTAAAGATAAGAAAACTAAAGTCTGAAAATAAGCAACTAGCTTCATCCCATAAAAAATAATGCATAAGACTTATTGAGCACTTATGGTAGACATTATACTTTGAGCATTATATATATATTTCTCATATAAACTTCTAACTAGTCAGTGAAAGAAAATGAGTTCACTTTCACTCTGATCACAAAGTCTGTGTTCTTCCCTGACTCCTTATCTAATCCAAATCCAACTACCTCTCTCATTTCATGGTTGCAGAATGGTATAAGAGCATAAGTAATTTATCCAAAACTATACAATTAATGGCAGTACCAGACAAAAATAATCATTTCTTGACTTCCATACTAATAGCTTCCACTATGCATGCCAGGATACTTCTTTGTCAGCAAAGGAAAACAACAGGTCACATGACTCCTGAGTAAGTAGCACCTGGTTTACTACAAGGAGGGTAGAAGTCCTTTGGCAGATGCAGAAGCCACTCCTCAAACATGGTATTAAAGTCCCTCCTTTCATTAAACTCAAAGGATTCACTGAATCAGTAACATGTTTTCATCATTTCCATATGCACACATTAATGACTAAGAACAGACGGTTACAAATTACTAATAGAGAACTCTGTGGAAGTTCTAACCTGAGAGATTAAAAAAAAAAAAAATCCCTTATTTGAACAGACTTTAAGCGTTCTCCCAAATCACTATCTCTTTTTGAAGTGTGAAGAGTTAGGAAAGCAGGAGAATAAATGTTTCCTGTGCAAGTTAAATGCTTTTGTAATTTCCACTAAAGTTTCCTCTCTAACTTAAAGCCATTTTCCAGAAAAGAGTAACATTTCCCTAGAGTTAGCAATATGATGATATTACATGAATGTTAATAAGTTGGCTTTCACTCTGGAAAATGTGAAATTCAAAAACACATCAAATCATGATCATAAACAACCATGTTTTCTGGATCATTAATATAGTCTCAAAATAGTTGAGACAGTGAATGTTATATAAACAGAAGCAAACTTTTAACAAAAATAAGTCTACGATGGCCCTAAAATTAGTCTAGTGCAGTTAAGAAAGCTTTCTACTAGCAACTTTCTCATTTTAAGTGCTAAGATTTTTCAACTCAACAATTTAAACAAAAATCTTTTATAAAATGTATTTTATTTACCTGGTCAGTAAACTGTATATCTTGAATATATATCTTAACTTTTTCTTTTTTAATATCATTAAAAACATCAAAATGATAAATTTAAAGAAAAGAGGACTTATTATCACACTAAAAGATCTCAAGGTACTCCTGTTTCTAATCAGTATTTCTTTAATCTCTTCACTTTCTTTCTATTGTCACTTTTTGCTAATGTCCCTGGATCTCTTCAGTCAGCACCACCGTACTCTAATACAGAAATCAGGACAAGGCTGAAGATTAGCAAACGTGCCACACCTTCTAACGAGTAAACTGTCTTCACATATGTGGTCTCTCCTACCAAGTAATGCGGGCTAGATTTTACTTATGTTTAATTTCTTCTAGGTTAAAAGCTATATACTAAATATAAAAGGCTGTCAACAACCTGTCAAATAACTAGGATAGGGATTTAAAAGGAGTTTACAGGGGCCCAGCAGGTAATGTAATTAGTGAATAGGACCAAATGTGAACTATATAGTCCCTATCTGAAGGGACAGTGGCTACTCCACTGTAGATTATTTTTCTAAAGCAGAAATACATTGTTAGCAGTGCCCATTTTTCAGAGAGGAGACATCCAGATTTTTGCGTAAAATCTGACAGTTTTAACGACTGGACAAGTAGGACAGCGGCTAAAGAATAAAGTCTGTCAGCTGCCAATTTGTGGCTACTGAAAGAAAACTCTACTGTTAAGATCCTCACGTATACTGAAACACAGAAAATTCTAGGCCCTGAATTCAAATCATCTCTTCAGAGAAATTATTTTCTCAGGGTATATTTGGATTCAGCCGGACTAGAATTGAAACATTTCTCCCACTTACTCCCCTAATTCTGTAATGTCAACATTCTACATTGGCTTTACTTAATAAACATACCTGGCACTATCCACATACAGCAAAAGGTGGCTAATTTATGTAACAGAATAGGACCAGTAGTAGAAACACGAATACAACATATTACCAAGTGGATGCGGATGTACTAATATTAAAAACTTTTTTTTTTTACATTTATTAATTTTGAGAGACAGAGAGAGACAAAGCATGAGCAGGGGAGGGGCAGAGAGAGGGGGAGACACAGAATCCGAAGCAGGCTCCAGGCTCTGAGCTGTCAGCACAGATCCAACGTGGGGCTCGAACCCATGAACCATGAGATCATGACCTGAGCCGAAGTTGGATGCCCTACCAACTGAGCCACCCAGGAGACCTTGGATGTACTAATATTAGTCAGCACTTCTTGCTTCTGAGTATGAGCTATATGAGAAATTTCCCATATGGTTTAAACATGCCACATTCCTTGATCCAATCACATTTAATAAAGTACAGGACATCTGAGAAGCAAATAAAGTAGAAAGCATTCAAATATTACTGGAAAATTAGCATGCTGGATACTTGTAAAGTATTTTATGGTACTCTTCAGAAACATTATATAAACTAATTCTTAGCCTATCCTTGCCAAATAGATAAGAATTTTTTCCCATTTTACAGATGAGGAAACAACAGTCAGAAAATGGAATGAGTTGGGGCGCCTGCGTGGCTCAGTCGTTTGAGCAACAGACTTCAGCTCAGGTCATGATCTCACGGTTTGTGAGTTCGAGTCCCGCATCGGGCTCTGTGCTGACAGCTCAGAGCCTGGAGCCTGCTTCTGATTCTGTTTCCCTCTCTCTCTTCCCCTCCCCCCCACTCATGTTCTGTCTCTCTCTGTCTCAGAAATAAACAAACATTAAAAAAAAAAAAAAAAAACTTAAAAAAAATGGAGTGACTTGACCAATATAAGAAGAAAGTAGTAAAAACAACTCAAATTTAGGTTTGAACTCTTCATCCATGTTCTTTCCACTACATCAACATTTTCCTTAAAGGCTTATACTAATGAAATGGCTTAGGAAAAAGGATAAACAAATAGGGAGCTAAGAAGTGACAAAATAATAACACAAAACCTTAATTACCCAGCTCCCAGATTTATTATGCCTTCAGTTATTCACCTAATAGCTAACCTGGAATTCAGCACAGACAATTTGAAAACTGTCACCAATCCCAAAAGTAATAATCCCATTGAGGTCTAGTTTATGCTTATCGTTGCAAAAATGCAACATGGCAGGGAAAGAATTAGGAATATCCCAAGTAACCACAGTGTTCCTGTTTCCCCATGTACAAGTAATAATCAATGGAGTCATCTTGCAGAGAGTAGAGATAAATTGTATAATCCACAATAGAAGGCAAAAAGAGTGGACAAGTGAAATTTCCCCCAAGGTCCCACCCTGAAGATCAACATCAGTCGGTCAATAATTTCAGCCTCACAAGTTTTTCTCTAGCAATAAACAAGAACAAACTGAGTAACTGGCTTGGACTGTATGAAATATTTGATATACAGTGAGCTGTTCATTCTATGAGAAGCATAAAAATAATAACAATGATTAAGGGCATCACACATTCACTTCTTGTGTCATACTCACTCTAGGGCAAAACCTTACTGAAAAGCATGATGGATAAAATCTCTCTCACACACTGAATTTGTTCTTCCTCTCTTTGGGGGGCAAGCTCATATGACTGTACTTACATAAAGTAATGTTCCAATTATAAGAATCCACCACATCACATAAAAGAGTCCTAACAACTTCACAAAATAATAAGCTAATGGAAGTGAAACAAATATGTTAAAGCTGTTAATGAAACGGAGTGATCCCAAATATACTTTAAGCCACTGTATAAATGGGCAATGATTAAGTTAGGAAAAGCAATTATTTTCTTTTAAAAAAAAAACAACAGTAGAACAAATATAAACATAATTTTGTGGCAAGGCAGCAATTCCAAACTGTTAAACTGTGCAAATATAGATCTTATACTCTACCTTTATGAAATTAAGAAAAAGAAAAAAACATAAAGAACATATGTTCTAGTATACTGAATCCTACAGTCCCTAGCACCTGGAGTTCTATAAAGAAGCAACCTAGATCCTAACATTAATAGATTATAATTGTCATATATCATCTGGTTTCAAACTTTTGTTTTCATCATAACAGCCTAATTGCTCTCATTTTATTAAATAAACTTACAATAAATAAATGCTATAAATTTAAATTATAAAATAAATACAAAACAATAAAACACCATATGTATCCCTTTTAAATACAGGGGTCTTTCATGAGAATTTAATGTGCAAAAAGTTGCTGTTTTTGAAAAGTTGCTCTATCTAGAAAGTTCAAAACTTACTGTTCTATGTCATATTAGTCAGGGATATATTCATAATACTCTAAACAAAATTAGAGAAATGTATTATACCATCTATAAAAAAATTTTAGTAACTACCACAATTTAAACATTAGAACTTAAAGTGTAACAGTTCTGCTGTCTGAAATATATGAATAAAAACTTCATACTCTCTGGATCTCTATGAACTTATCATATCTCAATAAACATTTCTACTTCAGAAGAATGTTAAGAAAGCTTTTTGCAAACTGTGAAACTAAATTTACAAAATCATTGAATTATATTATTTTTAACAATACCACAGGTTTAAACTAAGGCTAATGTGGACATCAGCAATTAATATCAATTAACTAAAACAACTGAGTATTTCTTTCAGCTCTGTTGTATCAGAACACATTAGCTAGGGAAAAAAAGGGGGTATCCAGAGCTAGATGTGAACTTGTTTCTAAACTCAAAATCTGAATCTGAATGACAATTTAAGCAAAAAGTAGTTAGCATAAAAAGTTATCACCATTAAAAATATGAAAGAATTGAATGACCCAGAGGAGGCAGCATAATGAGAAAAAATTGGAACGCACTATACAAAAAAAGTCTAACAGTGCTAAATTTTTTTTTCTTTCTGTAACTATGACTTATATTCAGAGAATTAACATTCTTCTCAGAAAGCTACCAAACAAAAGCTCCAACACACACACACACACACACACACACACACACACACAGAGAGAGAAAAATCTCACTCTTCATGTAAAACAAGGCTTATTTATGGCTTCTTTCCAAAAAAAAAAAAATCTATTCAGAAAATATATTGTTTTTAATTTTTACAAAAAAATATCAAGCAAACTAAAATATCTAACACAAAAAGAATACTAAGTTAATTAGGGCCAGAAAAGCACTACTGTGGTGATCTAATGTTCTGGCAATGACAGAACAGAAGATGGTGAGAAATTACAGGAATTTAACCTTTGACCTCACCATCCTATGTACTGTTTCCATAAAAGAGGCTTAAAGCAAACATTTCAACTTCTTAGCAAGCTCCAAGTTCACCTTGCTATATAAACTCAGTAAAATTCAAGTATTTTTTAATTAAAATGTTCAAAGATAAAGAGTAATTGGTTCTTACCTCTGGTCCTGATGCATGTGCCAAGTCTCCTCACTGGCATAGTTGCTGCCTAAGCAGCTACAAAGACTAGGTCAGCAGCCATTTTGAGACAGCTGCACTGTCTCAGTTGCACTAAAGTGTAATTAAGATGGCTGCAATGTGCACTCAAGAACTCACACAGTGAAAACTCAGCTATGTATCAAAGAAAGCCCCTCCCACTTTTTCAGCCTGCAAGAAACTGAACACAGACAACAGCTAATGCATATACTGCAACAAACAATGCAGCTGCTTAGGACACAGAAAACAGAGAAGGCAGCAAGCCAGTTTTGTAACACAATGCCTGCGAATCCACCCCGACTTGCAATACAGACTTTGGGCACATCCAGATCCCAGACAGCTTGAAGTCCATGCCACATATTAGCAGTTACAGAGATAGAGCCAAATCACACACAGCAAACATCAGGGAATTCGCTTGAAAGAAAGCCTCCATTTCAGTCCAGAAAAAAAAAGTCTGCTCAAGGCCCTTTTTTTTTTTTTTTGTCTTTTATAGTACTTTTATCACAAAAAGAGTGCCAATTTTTAAAATTTCTGGAAAATTAAGTTGTTTAAATCCTGATAGCCAATTTCCACTTATAGAAGGCTAATTATTCTCTTTTTCCCCACAGAATCTAAGCCCCAAAGTACTCAAATCTAGCAGAATGGTTAAAGCTTGCAGTCAAATTTTTGAATCTTGACAATAATTTTAAGTAATCGCTGGGAAGAGACTAGAGTCATTAGAGCTACAATGACAACAAAGCTTATTTTGAGTCATCAGCTATAAAGATAAAAACAATTTCTTCTCTTTTGTAGTCCAGATGGCCACAAAGACATTTCCAGGTGAGTGTTTGGTCCCAGGGTAAATTAAATTTCATGCCCTGCCACAGACCTCCCAACATTTTAATATGGGTGAAAAACAAATAAAAATAAAGAATGTAGACACCCCTGGAGGAAAAAAAGAAAACTGGGAAAACAAAAGGGTAAAATTCAGTCGGAAAGTGGATATATAAACAAGACAAATTTGAGCGAGATCCCAACAAATCTGTCTTGGCAGTAACCTACCCATCAAGAGAAGTGAAGGACAAGAGCACAGAAGGAACCTGTGTGCTTGATAGATAGCTCACATCATCTAGGAAATCCACCTTTTCCTTCTCTTTTCCTTGGTTAAGCTTCTTAAAATCTAGCTGCCCTATGTGATCTTGTGTCTATCCACCACT
Source organism: Puma concolor (assembly GCF_028749965.1). Classification (NCBI taxonomy): domain Eukaryota; kingdom Metazoa; phylum Chordata; class Mammalia; order Carnivora; family Felidae; genus Puma; species Puma concolor. The sequence goes on from NC_141673.1 coordinate 95,096,931, forward strand.
AGATGTAGGTATTTATTAAAATTCATTAAGGGTGCAGGGAGGTGGAAGGGATATATTCAAAAGGCGATTGGCCCCATAAGTTGATGATTGTTCAAGCTGAGTGATGGGCACATGGAGTTGATTATTTCATTTTATTTCTGTATATATTTAAATCTTCCCATAACAAAAGTTTAAAAATGAAACAAAACTATTCAGCTTTTTAAAAGATCCCTACTTATTCTCCATTAGTCAAATTGGACGATGTACGTAAAAACTGCTTCAAATAGTACATTGGGGAAAAAAGGTTACATTTAACCAAGCCAGATTAATTCTTCAAAAAAATAATAATAATAATAATATTCTCTGAGGATGGCTCAAATCTAGTTGCTAAAATCAAGAGATTGGTAAACTGTGAAAGATTCAAACAGGATAGACATTACTGTGGCACTAAAATGTGACTAAGGTTAATGTCAAGACAAATAGCCAAAATTTTTAAAGCTGCTGAATGAGCAACTTCTGATATTCAGGAAGCAGATTCTTTTGGAAGTCTGTTCTACAAAAATTTAAATTATGTAACACACCCTCAAATGTACCCTGTCCCATCCCCTCCTCCCCAAGCCTCCCCGGTCTTGCCAAATACTTTTCCAATGTAAATCCTGACTACTTTTTTCTCAGTCTAAGCTTTTTGAAGCAAGCTAAGTTGCTGGCTATTACTATTAGCTATAACAACTCCTTTTCACCCAATTTAGACTTCAAAATAAAAGACATAATCTACATTCCCTCATTGTACCAATCCTCCTCCAGCCAATACAATCATTTAACTACCAATGTACTAGATTTTCTCTATTATCCCAAGGCACATTAAAAAAAAAAAAAAAAAAACAATAAATATACTGATTATCTACTTCACACATGAGACTTTAGAAAACAAAGGAGTAGGGAAGTACATTAATATAGATCAAATCTTCAGATGAGTTTTACATGCATCATTTCAATTAATTCTCACACTAATCCTATGAGGTTATGTTACTTCCAACTCATGACTGAAAACAACAGGCTCAAAGATTAAGTAACTTCACAAAAGTGCTAAGAGCTGAAATCCATCCTAGACTACACCCAGTCTGAGCCCATGGAGCTTCCATCACCCATTTCTTCCCACATTGGTTCTGTTTCTACACATCATGAAAATAGTTCAGAAAAGAAAAATACTTACACTGTTATTCAGATAACTGGTGCCACTGCCCATATGTTTCACTCTATCCTAAAGAAACTACCCTAGTTCACCCAATAAATCTTACTCATGATTCAACCTAAATTATCTCATCAGTAACAATCTTTTACTTACTCTCTTTTCCCCTTACAATACCCATCCCCCAAGCCAGCTGTAATTTCTCTCTCAAGATCTTTTGTGCATACCATCATTACACTTATCACATTTCATTGCTTATATCTTTATAATGAGTTCCTAAAGGACAGAAATTACATCTTATGTCATTTCCCATTCACTTCCACAGTGTGAAACACAGTATTTGTTCAATAGACGGATATTGAGCTTAAGTTAATTCCCAGTGTTTTCATTTCTACTATAAAAATCTCAGAAAATTCTAAATCTTTAAAACTTTCATTTTCAGGAGCTCAACTCTTACTTTCTAGGAAAAAGAAGTCAACTAATGAGTCAACAAGTTTTTAGCCCTGTCCTAAAACTCCTCTGTACTTAAAAACCAACATAGAAAAAATACCTTTTGTAGAGCATTGTCCAGTTTTTAGTGTTTTTATAGGATCTACTATGTGCTCAGAATAGTTGAACTATGAAAAAAGCCTATAGAAAATTATGGAACATAGGTATATTATTTACTTTTACGTTTTCAAATTTTACTAAGAATACAGCTTGACTTTTATGTCATATAAGAAATTTGCTTTAAATAGGATAAGTCCTAATGAACCCAATTATTGTTTATTTGTAAAAGCAAACACATTTCAAAGCTACTTCAAATATTAGGTAAACATTTCCATGATTACTCAATGTTTTATCTCTTTCTAAATAAAAACTAGCACTTTTCACATAATTTTTTCATTTCAGTCTTAACAATCATGTAAAACAAGAGTACCATAATTTCAAATTTTTATGAGCAGAGAATGTGACCATTTGCTATGGGTTGCCCAAGCAACAAAGAGAACTGGAAGAGAATAACTGTAATTAACTACTATAACCTTTTATATAACATATACCATACTATTACAAGATTTTACATATGCAAAATATTGAAGATTCCATAGAACCTAAATAACAGGTTTCACTATATCAAGTAAAAACTAAATACACTTTTATTTAACTAATATACTTCAGTTACATGTTATTACCAATCTTACATATGCTAAAAGAGAAAATAAACATGAGAATGGTATTAAGACAATGAAATGAAAACACCATAATTTCCCTCTCTCAAAGCCCACTAAAACTACAATGAAGGTAGTTTTTGAAAGCATAAATCCTTAGGAACAAGGAGAAAAGTAAAAAAGAAAATAGCTAAAAAGATTTGGGAAGATGAAAATAAGCAAAACCACTGGTAACTAACTTAGCAGTTCCCAAAACATCATAGTACATGCTTCACTGGGGACAAGAACCAATTTAAGTTACATGGCGGCAACTTCAAAAGACATAGCGACTAAAAGAACAAGGATGACTGGGACGAAGGGAGCAAACAGTAAGGCTGGTATGACTAAAAAAGGGAATACTAGTGAAAGCTGTTTGCAAATCAATAAGATACCATCGATATCCTTACCACATTCCACTGAATACCTCCTCTCCAGAGTCCTAGCAAAGCTATGAAGACAACATCCACGGTTAAAAATGAGAGTGGCATACCAAAAAGAGAGGGACTAAATGCTGGCTGCAGAGACACCTAGTCCTTTTCTTCCATTAATCTTCCAGAATGCTACCAATCAGACCCTTAATCTCCACATAAAAAAATGAAAACGGAGTGTACTTAAAAACCACAAAACACAAGACTGTAAGGTCTTGGGAGCTCTCAAAACCACCCCACACAGAAAAGCCTAAAAAGTTTAAAAGCTGACAAATTTAGATATTCTAATCAACTTCTTAATTTTCCACAACAGTCAGGCAAGAAAAAAAGGACAACCGAGACAAGTCTTACATGGAAGACAAACCAAAAACAAACCTAAACAAAAAAACTCACAAAGACTATGCAAGAAAAAAAACTTCAAAAAAAATAATATCCTCAGATAAGAAAAGATAATACAATCATGTGTCAATAATAGAATACTAGGGGTTCCTGGCTGGCTCATACAGTAGAGCATAAGACTCTTGATCTTGGGGTTGTGAGTTCAAGATCCATGTTGGGCACAGAGTTTACTTAAAAAAAAAAAAAAAGACTACAGGCTAAAAACAAAAAGTAGACATTAAGAACATAACATAAAAAATGAAAAACTCAATAGAAGAACTAGATGACAAAGTTGAAGAAATCTAGCTGAACAAAAAGACAAAGTTGTAAATACAACGGAAAAAAAATCTAAGAAAAGTCAAGTACCCCTCCAAAAATTCACATTGGAATGACAGAATGGAAAACAGCTATCACCAATGAAATCACTTAATAAAAAATTCCAAGACTGAAAAACAAGGGTTGCCAAACTGAAAGGGCCTGATGAATTCCAGCAAACAATGATAAACATATCCACATCAAAGAATTGCAGTGAAATTTCAAGACACTGAAGACTAATAACAAATTCTACAAGCAGCCAGTGAAGGGAAAATCACAAATAAGAATGGCTTCAGATTTCTCAGCAGTAACAGAAGCAAGAAGACAATGGAACAGTGCATTTAAACTTCTGAAGAAAAATATTTTCCAACCCAGGTTTCTATACCTAGCCAAACTATCAATCAAGTATCTAATACATAGCGATAATTTTCAGATACATACAGTTTCACAAAATATACTTCCCATTTACTCTTTCTCAAAAAGCTACTAGAGAATACGGTCTTCTTCCTCTAATGAATAAACCAATAAAAAGACATGACACATGGAAAACAAGGGTGCTACACAGACAAGGGGTAAAGGAAATCCAAACATTGTGAATAAAATTCTAATAACAGCAGTGTATACCATATGAAGAGAGCAACTAGACCAACTGTAGCAATGAGACTCAAGAAACAAAAATGAGTCAACATCCTTGCTGCCACTGTACCCAAGGAAAGAAGGAAAGATGTACATCAAAAGATCCTTAGTAAAGGACTGTACCAAATCATCTGAACTGTTACTGTTATGTAGAAGAGACTCCTGGATACAGGCATCCTGGGATAAAGCTGACCTTACCTTCATGAATCAACATCTGTAATCACTAAATCAAGAGAATTGGTAAGGATTTCTACGATTCTGTTAGTCCAGTGCAGACAACTTTGTGTAAATAGATTACTTAACCCTAGATCAGTGAAACAAGAATTACTTACAAGTAAATGAACTGACTTAACTATGTTTTTTTTTATTTTTAACGGTTACAAGAGAAAACACTTTCTTCTTAATCTATCTTAACCTTCAATTTAAAATATATTTCATATAGGGGCACCTGGGTGGCTCAGTCAGTTGAGCGTCCGACTTTGGCTCAGGTCATAATCTTGCAGTTTGTGAATTCGAGCCCTGTGTCGGGCTGTGTGCTGACAGCTCAGATCCTGGAGCCTGCTTCAGATTCTGTATCCCCCTTCTCTCTCCACCTCACCCCTGTTTGTGCTCTGTCTCTCTCTTTCAAAAATGAATAAACATTAAAAAAAATTTTAATACATTTTGTATAAATAATAATATCTTGATCTAATATCTTCAGAATTCCAGGGGGAAAATATCCTGTGAAAGATCTTAACATTGGTTATAATTAATAAGCCACCAGAACAATTAAAAAGCCATTCTGTAGAAAAATACTGAAAATATTATTGGCTTTATCTAAACTGAATCTCTTTACTTTTTTATAAACTAGTTTACAAAGTTCCAATAAGAATGTTTTCCTTCCTGTCAGGATAAAATTGGATAAATCAAATTGGTAACCATGACTACAAGAGAAATGTGACATTTAAAAAAGAGGTAGCTTATAATTAGGTATGACAGGGAACAAAGACTACACCTCAAATGTAGAAATGACTGCCCTGCAAATGCAAAAAATGATGCCTCGTAAGTCCTCCCGGAAATTCAATTTAGTAATTCTTCTATAATTTATGGATTCCCAAGTTTAATGAGAATAAAGAATATCATTTCCTGACAGAACAATATTGACAAATGCATAAATCTCAGAACCATAATACCCTACAGTTTTAAGTATTGCAGGTGAAAACTCATTGAGATAAATTAGATGGCTCTTGGTTCCTGATCTTGTAACCAAGCAGATAAGTTATTACACTTTACAAAACATCTAGATGGAAGCTCTTTTTTTTTTTAACCTTTATTTCTGAGAGAGACAGAATGCAAGCAGGGGAGGAACAGAGAGAGAGAGACACAGAATGTGAAGCAGGCTCCAGGCTCTGAGCTGTCAGCACAAAGCCCAACGTGGGGCTCAAACTCACAGACCATGAGACCATGACCTGAGCTGAAGTTGGACGCTTAACCAACTGAGCCACCCAGGCGCCCCTAGATGGAAGCTAACTCTTAAACCTCATGTCAAATGTATGTAGTTTTGTTAACCAGACAATAGGGAATTCTTTGAATATTAATCAGCTATTCATTAAACCTGTGTAAATAAAATAAAACATCAAAATAAAATAATCAGAAGATCAGAAAACAAACTTATGTGGTGAAATTTGTTTCTTAAGGGGCAGGAACTTGGCCACATGAACGATTCTACAAGAAAACAGACATTTGTCTGGCTTTAATTTTGAGTGAGCATGTCCAACAAGTTCCATACCTGGAGGGTTAATAAAGAGAGAGGGAGCACTTTGCACCCTTTATTTAAAAAACAAAAAACAAAAAACGATGGCATATGTGGATCTAGTTCCCCAAAATAAATTATTTCATCCCTAACTTTGGCAATGATGATTGTCTGAAAAAACCTGACCAACTGTGAAGATAAAAAATTAATGAGAAAATGGCTGTAAACTTAGCAAATTTAGTAATCTTGTAAGGCTTTTATTCTTTAAATGCCTTTTAAAATAAAACAGTTCTAAAGGTAGACTCCTTCACAAACCTTTACAAATAAATGACTTCAAAGTTTTGGGTTTTGGGGTTTCTTTTTTTTCTCTTTTTTTCTTTTTTTTTTTTTTTTTTTTTTTTTTTTTTTTTTTTTTTTGAGAGAGAGAACACAAGCAGGGAAAGGGCAGAGAGAGAGAATCCCAAGCAGGCTCCACACTGTCACCATGGAGTCTGACATGGGCAGAACTCACAGACCGTGAGATCATGATCTGAGCCCAAATCAAGAGCTAGATGCTTAACTGACTGAGACATCCAGGTGCCCTGCAAATAGATTACTTCTTTAAATGCTTATTTTTCTCTACTAGTGAATGGTCTTCTAAAACTACTTTTTGAAATTACTTTTTATTTTATTTATTTATTTTTTTTTCAATGTTTATTTATTATTTTGGGGACAGAGAGAGACAGAGCATGAACGGGGGAGAGGCAGAGAGAGAGGGAGACAGAATCGGAAACAGGCTCCAGGCTCTGAGCCATCAGCCCAGAGCCCGACGCGGGGCTCGAACTCACGGACCGCGAGATCGTGACCTGGCTGAAGTCGGACGCTTAACCGACTGCGCCACCCAGGCGCCCCTGAAATTACTTTTTAAATGCATTTAAATTCCAGCTCCAATAATCAAGAATATTGCCATTTTCTATATATCTCCTCCATTGAGGGTTCCGTATAGCTGCAACTAGCTGCCTCTTAAATATTCATGCCTAATTGATTCAATTGATTGAAGACAGAAAAGTGTGCCAGGAAAAACTAAGTATTTTTTATATCTAATCTCATTTAACCCTCACAACCACCCTATCAGATAGGTAGTACCACCATTTTATATTAAGTAATAGTGTTGGCAGACTCTAAATTCCCAGATCCCAATATAAAATTATTGCTCTCTCCATTTCATTATATTACTGATTTTAGGAAAATCCTTCACCTTTTTGTTTCTTCATTTATTTGCTATCTTCCAACTTTTATATCACTTAAGTTTGATGGAAAAGGAAAGAATTACACAAACTTAAAACACAAAATAATTATTTAATTCCATCTTTTTATCAAACCCTTATTAATTTACACACATTATGTCCTTCAGAGTTAAATCTTAGAAACTTATTAATAGGTGAGCAATGGTGTTTCTTTGCTTTCTTCTATTTCTTAATGAATGAGATGGAAAACTTTCTTTCTAAAAGTTGTCTCACAATTTATAATTTTTCATATGCAAACTGCCTGTCCAACCTTTTGTCCATTTATCTAGTTGGTGCTTAAGTAAATTACATGTTCAATTATTTAAAAAAAAAATCTAACATCTGTAGATAATAGTAAGTTAAATAAAAAAAAGAACTATAGCATATCTTACTTCGCTTTTTGGCACTTCGCCTAAAACAAAAGGATTCTTGCCTTTCAATAAACAAATATTTATTGAATTTTAAGGAAGACAATGTGGAAAGTAATCTTATACTTTTAATAGTGGTCTTATCATTCCTAATTACAAGGGTTTTTTCCTTAACATGTGACATTTGTCAAAAACATCAATAAGATATAATTCTTAAATTCAGGAAGCTTATGAAGTATTATGCAACTAAAAACAAAGAAGTAGAAAGGAATAAATGTCTTCAAGCAAGATAGGAAGTAAAACAGAGTAAAAAAAGAAATGAGAGAACTTCTGAGAATAACAATATCCTTTATTAGTTACATTATGTAGGCACTATGGCAGCAATGACTCTTACAAAACTCAAGGATCTATATATGAAGGTGGTATTTAGAGTTCTCCTCACACACTACCTTCTTTCTCATTCCTTTTTTTTTTTTTTTTTTAACGTTTATTTTTGAAAGAGAGAGAGACAGAGTGTGAGCGGGGAAGGGGCAGAGAGAGAGGGAGACACAGAATCTGAAGCAGGCTCCAGGCTCTGAGCCATCAGCACAGAGCCTGATGTGGGGCTTGAACCCATGAACTGTGAGATCATGACCTGGGCCGAAGTCGGACGCTTAACCGACTGAGCCACCCAAGCGCCCCTCTCATTTCTGATAGATACTCTGAACACCTTATTTATTCCCTTTACTAAGAATATCCTTCTAATTCACCCCTTAAAATACAACCCTCTAAGATTTCCTTGATCTCCCCCCACAACAGTTTCACTGTCTGTGCCATAAACAAATATCTACTGTGTCTTACTTACAATCTATAGAAAGCTGCTTTTAATTATCTACTTATTATACAAGTAAGCTTTACCTATATGCAAAGAATTTACAACCACAATCTTTTTACTTGTATGCATTACAAGGTCCTCAAAAATTATATTTTCCATCTTCAAAATGTATATTTCACACATACAGTTACAAAACAATAGGATCTGGAAAAGAATATAAAAACATAAACTCGGGGCACCTTCCTGGCTCAGTCAGTGGAGCAAGCAACTCTTGATCTTAGGGTAGTGAGTTTGAGCCCCCTGCTGGGTGTAGAAATTACTTAAAAATAAAATAATTAAAAAACATAAATTCAACTTTAGACTAAAGCAAGCAGTTCAAATAATTGCGATTCACGACTGTCATTACAGTCCTTACCTGCAGTCCTTCATCTTTCAAAATAAGCAACTAGCAAAGTTAAAAAAATATTACACTGAGATTTTAAAATTAAATTAAAATTCCAATTCTTATAAAGCTAAATATAATTTAATACATTTGCAAGGGCAAGCAGAAAGGGAAAGAATTGCACCATTATTTGGTGGTATACACACACAAACACACACACACACATAACTAGAATCTCAGACACAAATCACATACAAATGTTCTCAAAATTCCACTTGAAAAGAAGATATAGAGTTATAACTATAACTCTTGAGACAGAAAAACAGTTTTTAATATCAAATTATGAATTACTTTGATACTACTTCTCCAGCTTCTTTTTGTAGCAGAAAGGGCTGGTTGTTCTATTACACTCATTTATCCCCTTTTATAAAATTCCTTAATTTTAGCTGAGCACATGATTGTCCAGCTAGATACTACATTTCCTAGCCTTCCTTTCCCAGCTAAGTATGTTCCAATGACTAAATCCACACCCATAAAACTTGAGTCAAAGTGATATGTACCACTTCCAGATCATGCTCTCAAAAGAATGAGGTGTATACTCCCACTGCCCTTTCTCCCTTGCCCCTGGTTGGTGAAACTGTGGAATAGTCATGTTCAACCTGGAAACCATATGTTAAGTCAAAGCCACCTACAAACTCTAAACAGTCTTCTTTGTTAGAGGAGAAAAACACTTATCATCCTTAAACCATCATAATAGTCTCACAGAGCAGATTAGCCTTTACTGTAATCCAATTACTCCTGACACCATCTAAAAAGAAATAAAAGAAATTTTCAAAGATAGTCTCTTTTCTCTTTCATATTTTTCACCACTTCTTCCTTTTAAGACATTTATCTAATAAGGGTAAGAAGTCAGAAACATTCCTCAACTCCAAATCCTTAGTTGAGAATATGCTGAAGCAGTCATGTCATTCATTGTTTCACCAAACTCTTGTCCTCCTGGTTCTTAAAATGGCAGATTCTATTCTCACCTTCTAGGTTTACCTTTCTACCAACTGGAAGGCATTATCTTTGAGAACTACTGACTCAAGGAGAAATCTTTTTTTTTTTTTTTTTTTTTTTAATTTTTTTTTTCAATGTTTATTTATTTTTGGGACAGAGAGAGACAGAGCATGAACGGGGGAGGGGCAGAGAGAGAGGGAGACACAGAATCGGAAACAGGCTCCAGGCTCTGAGCCATCAGCCCAGAGCCCGACGCGGGGCTCGAACTCCCGGACCGCGAGATCGTGACCTGGCTGAAGTCGGACGCTTAACCGACTGCGCCACCCAGGCGCCCCATCAAGGAGAAATCTTTTAATAGCTATGGCAGTTCTGAGAATCAGAGTCAAATTTCTCATTAGAATGTAAAAGTGCCACAGAGTGCTGGAACATAATTCCCAGATACCCACCAAGACAATAATTCCCCAAAGTAGTATGTACAAACAACAAAGAAAGTGGAAAAGAACTGTACAGTAAAACATTATGACATTACTATCTCACATCAAAGGGGCCTTCTCTCCCAAATTAAAGGGTATATGCTAGTTATTCATAGTTATTAGATACAAAACAACTCAAAATATTGTTATAATATTCTGAGCAAAGAAAAACTGCAGATATGAATAAAAGAATATTTCTCACAGTCAAGTTAACAGGTCATCTACATTTCCCAGACTTTTATGTTTATGTAGATCCAATTATAAAGTCTCTCAGGAAGGTGCTATCAACTGTACCCTTAGGCCTATCACATTTTTTGGAAAGTGGCCAAGCAGATGCTAGAATCATTCTCTTAAAGACTCAAAAATGCAAATGATCAAAATTCACAACTGAAGACATTCACATTGTACAAATAAGCACTAGTGCCCTGGTCTTCTCATTTTGCAGGCATTTAAAAAATGAAAATGCTGGCCAGCACTCATATTCTCTTCCTCCAATACAAAATGGGTTTCCACCATGTAACTTGAAGCACAAAGTTTGATTTTTTGGAATTCACTTTTCTGTCTTAAACAAACTAAAATGACAGGATAAACCACTGATTTACTCTGTAGATTTCACGACAATCTCAGAAAGAACACTGCAAAATCATTTTTAAAGTCTTGAGTTACGTAAAGAACATAACAAGGTCAAATGGATAAGAATTTCTAAAGAGAGGCTTCACTAATGGATGCATAATTTCTAGATACTCTGGGGAACTTATAGGGACTATGGCTTCCCAGAGCTACTTAATGATTTTTTGTATTCTACCATTTAAATTTTGTTAAAACATCACCTAAATTTTATCTGTAATATGCCCCACATGTGACTTCTTTGAAAAAGTAGATTTGCCCGTGCACAAATTTTCCATATACCTCAAAACTTAAAAATCATAATAGAAGGCTTTCTAAACTAAATCTTGAGCAAGTTAAACAAAACTAAATATTCTGATTCAGAATCATTTAAGATCATCAATTATAATTAACATAATATAAATACGGATTCAGCTCTAAAAACACTAATTCCCAAATTAAATAACCTCAAAACTAAGTCTTTAAATTCTTGCTTCTAACACTTGAAACATATCTTCACTGTCAAGATGCTAGCCATCACTCCTTCCTCTTATCCATATACATTTCTCTGGTAGCCACTTCTCCTGTCCCTACTTTGCTATTTCTCACCTATCATAGTCTGAAAACTTAAGTATCATAATTTGTCAGAACTAGAAAAAGTTTTCAAGTAAGAGCAAAAGTCACATAAAAAAAGTAAAATATGCAAATCTCTGTAAGTGGTTTTGCTTGAAAAAGACCCAAAGATGAGAATTGTTCATTTAAAAAGTTTAATAAAAGCCAATAACACATGATTTCTACCTACTTCCTAGATTTATTTTCATGAAGCCAATGAGCACAAATAATAGATTTAATGTACAATGAACTTATACCAATAATTAGAGAAACATCCTTATTAGAGAATAATTTACTATTATCAAGGGACTAAAAATAAAAGTTTTTAACTTTATTATAGCATTAGGCACCATCCTGGCCAGAAAAATTAGATAACTTTCCAACATTCTTCCATTAAAAAAGTCTATGTAAATGAAAAATTTTGGTTTCAAATATTGAAGAATACTTTAACTGGACAACCTATTTTCTCACTTCTAACTTCATACTTGCACTATTTTCATATCACCATGTCCTAAGATTAAAAATAGAAACGTAGTCCTATATCCTCTAACAACTTATCCCTATTAACATCATATCAGCATTAGGGAACAAGTTTAATAACACCTTAATGAAAAATAACAGGTATCACAAATTTTCCCAATGTTTCTCTTAAAAAGTACATTTTGTGGAATCTGCGGGAAATATATCCCATTTATGAGAAAAAAAAACAAACACAGTATAAAGATGTAAACTCACCCCAATTTAAGTTTAATGCAATGCTAAACTAAACTATCACTACAACAAATAAAACAGTGCACTACTGCTACATGGATAAGACCCAGGTACAGTGGTTGTTAACCTAGCTTTAGATTTTGTATTATATATTCCTGTGAAAAGCTGATGAAAACTATAACTCTTTCCCCAGAAAAATGCACATAGGCATAATCACATAATGTTGTGTACATCAAGGAATCCATCAAAGGATCTACCAAGGAATCTTCTTACTATCTGTAGAAACTCCTGAGGCCAATGGACCAAGTTAAATATCCCCAGTAAATGAAGCAGAACTATAGCTCAAACCTGGTAACTTAAGATCAAAATTAGCAACTCAAAGCAGTAAGAAAAAAGATCACCAACGTAAGAATCTAAGAAAACTAGGTATTTGGGAAAACTGGAAACTAATAAACTCCATACAGATTAAAACACTTATTTTTTTAATCATTAAAATACATAGAAAAAATAAATAAAATAAGTGAACATTTAAGTTCATTTCACAACAGGTTATTTCTAGGCAAAGAAGTCCTGGAAGAAATCACAAATGAGAAAAAGCAGTGCATTAGACTACCAAAAAAAAAAAAAAAAGGAAAACTTCTGAATATATAAAATAAGCAATTTTAAAAGTAATAAACTAAAAAAAAAGCCTGCCAAAAGTATGAAAAGCAAAAGGCTTATATCCATAAATAGCTGTTATCAATAGGAAAAACATTAACATCCACCATAGAAAAGATTAAAAAACCTCAAACAGCTAATTCACAAAAATGAGAACATTGTATACATAAACATTAAAAAATTCAACTTCACCAGATATCTATAGCTATACATCTATATCGATATCGATTTCTATATCTATATCTATATCTCTATGGTACTGTTTTTCAGCCACCAAACTGATGGTGGTATGGGAAATGCTTTTCAAAAAAATAAATTTTTATTAATTTTGTAATTACCTTAAAAGCCCTCTGAAACAATATTTGAAGCAATAATTTCAAAGAAATCATTTCAAAGAGATGCAGTTCATAACTCATGTGTAAGGATGTTCAGTGTAGCATTATTTATAACAGAGAAATGGGCAACAAACAAATGGTCAATAAAAGAAATGCTTAGTAAGTCACAGTACATTCTTATTAGATATAACAATATTGTAGCCGCTTAAAGACATTTGAAGAATATTTCATGATTTGGGGTATTTTCTCAATAAAATATTATATACCCATTAAAAGAAATTTTTAAAAGAACATTATACATTGAAAGAACATTAAGTATTTTAAAAGAATAATGAAATGAGATAAATATCTACAACATAATACAAAATTAAAAGAACAAGAATGAAATTATGGTCCAAATGAAAAACTGATCAATATTTATTGAACAATATTTATTGACCAATTGATAAACCATGAAAAAATAACAAAATCACCAGAACATTTATGCTGTTTATTTCTAAATGTTGCTAATTTTCAACACTTTCCAAAGGTGCTGCAATGAATAAGTAAAAAAGTATTTAAATATATGTATCAAATATTCAAATCATAATTTAAAAAAAAAGACAATTTTAATGGTTTATGACTTAATCACTAAGTCTTTTTCTCTAAACTAAATTTTGTGATGTTTAAAATCTACAAAACTAAAAATGACCCCAATAATTTAATATTCATTAGTCTCAATATTATATATTCTGCATATGTCAAAATTTTGTGGCAACATAACTAAAATTTCTAAATCAAACTAAAATTTCAAAACATGCTTTTTATTCAAAGAATAACAAACAAAATAACAGACATTCAGACAATTCACTGGTCTTTGTTTTAAGTTTATAGAACTATACTTCTCTTTCTAACAAATAGCAAAATTGTCCTACTAATAAATATTTACATTGTACACTATGTTCCTCAGTATTTTCAAGACCTCTTACAATCTTCAGCATTAACCTAAGAGGCAATCTTTTGTATTCAAATGAAAACAAACTTTAATACACAAACCAAAATATTTTACTTTTCTGGAAGTGCAAAATGTACCACTGCCCTAAAATCAAAGTTCCTTTCTTAACCTAAAACACATACATACACACAGATACAGAAAATACAAGATACTTTCCACTCTAAACACCTGAAATTATGTATTAGGAAGTGGAGGAGGGGTGTGCTGGGGCAATCACCCAGAAGTATAAAAAGGCAGGATATTACACAACTGCCCTCTAAATATATTTCTGTGTAGAAGAGACCAGAGGGCCAGGTTTATATGAACAGCTAATTTTCTGTTGAGAAAAGAGAGTTACCTTCCCTATCACTTCATTCTATCTCATACGTGACGTCATTTTTAAAAAATCCACCAACCAAAACTATTCCTTTCAATTACATCTACTTAATGCTAACGGTGTTTGCTTTGGGCAATAAAACCGTCCCTAACCAACCATTATAAAGCAATAGGCACTTCTTCATTTGACAGATGACTGATTTAAACTTAGTCTTATATAACCAACCAAGAAACCAATTATTGTACACACAAACCACAGGTGAAATCTATGAAAAACAGTTACAAATTTTTAGTCTAGTAAGAAAAAATTTGCACAATGGTAGAATTATATCAGATTGTATAACACTTCTCCCAGCGGTGTTATATAAGATTTAAATATAGTGACACAACCATTGTAAACTAAAATAACCAGTAGCACACCTCTAACTATCTTCTTTAAGAAATGAAAATTAGGAACACACAATTTTAAGAAATCAAACACAACTCTATTTCATACACATATACAGGGCAGTTTCTTTAAAGAATCAACTAATTTTTTCATTAATGGTTGACTTTATTTCCTCATAAAGGCCTCAGTTTAGTGAGGAGTTCTTTGCAGAATTCTTTATGAGAAAAATTTACCAAGCAAGTTTTATTTCACATATCATAACAAACCAAAGGCTAAACAAATGACCTAATTTTAAAAGTCAGAGTCACAAAAATGATCAAACTGAAGCAGTGATGGACAAGTGATCACAGACTTTAAAAATCTAAAACCCAAATGCAAGTATAATCAGAAGCACACAAACTGGTAAAATTAAAACTTCATTAACTTAGAATCAAATATTAAAAAAATAAATAACCAAGGAGATTGAGATTTCTTTTTAAACAATAGTATATAGATTCTTCCAATGCCCCTTCCCCCCATATCTCCAAAACTCAAATTCTCGTTTGTACACATTCCCTCTTAACAAAACTGGTAAAAATAGGGTTAAAATGTATTTGCAAATATTCAGTTCAATTAAATGTACTGCCCCTGAGACCACCACTAGGTGCTGATCTTTATCTCCCCAAATATAAACTTGAACCCAGCAATACCCTAAAAGTGAAATTATAATCAAGAACCACAAGTGACAATCATTTTTACAGAAAATTAAGTTCACAGCTTCTCAGAAAATCGGAGAAATATAAAAGAGTTTAGAGGGTCGGTATAGGAATGCAACACAAAAGAAACGTTTTCCTTGAAAAATGTGGCAGTTTGAGGACAAGAAAATGAAACTCCTCAAGAATGAGGAAAATTAAATCTAGAACCCAAATGGCGTCCAACAAGAACATTAGATCTTGAAAATGAATATTGCGCTTGCGCAGCCACCGCCCCGCCAGCTGCACAACTGCAGCTAGAGCCCGACCCCGCAAGATCACGTGCTCCCATGCAGCGCCCGCCCGCAGCTCCGCAACCGCGCAGGCGCACACACAACTCCCGCAGCCGCCATAATGCGGTCTTGACTCTTCATAAATACAATAGTAATTTAAGAAAATGTGGTTATAACAGCCCCTAGGAGTCACATATACCTTTCGGGGCGGGAGATGAGGGAGGGGGAACCAAGTTCCTTCCTACAGAGCCGTTCCGCGCAACCGTCCTCAACGCGGCCGCTTCAGTATCGCGCGCTTCAGTCGCCGCGCCGCCGCTGCCGCCGCCGCCACCTCCGCAGATTCAAAAACAAACCCGCTTCTGCCTTGCACGCGCCGGGGCCGTTATGCAAATTAATGTAGGCGGGGCTCTGTGGTCGTACTATTGGCCACGCCCACGGTGCTAACAGCCAATAGGCTCACGGCTCAGCCGTTCCCCATGCAAATCTCCTGGTTTTTTATTTGAATGAGGGAAATTGGCCACGCCTCCTGCCTTGGAAAGGAGAAGGAAGTCTGAGGTGGTGGCGCTGCGCCTTTTAGTTGCAGTGTGAAGTGTGTTTTGAGTGGAGCTTCGCTTTACCCAGTGAGTAGCACTTTGTGAGCGCCCTCTATGAGCCTCAGCAAAGAAGGAAGGAAATAGGTTGGTGAGAGTTAAAGAGCTGAGAGAAATATTTTCAAAAAAGCCTTAAGTATATTTGTTCATCATTTATATTAAAAATTCACAAAGTATACTTTAAACTGTAAGTAATGAGAGAATGGCGAAAACACATCTTTTCTTTCAGTTTTGTGCCAGAGCAAGCACTTCCAATCATACCCTTTCACCAGAAGTTGTATCCCTTATATTCAGTTTTATATTGGGAACCAATCGTTAATGAAGGCCATAGGATGTAGTGAAAAAAGTGCAACTCCTTTTGTTGGGAGATCTGGGCTCACGTCCAAGTACTCCTGCCTTCTTGCCTGTTTCTTGGAACACGTGTGTTAACACGGTTTTCTCATCTCTAAAATAGTGATAATGCCTGTGATTCAAGTCGGTTAAGAGAGGTCAATGACAGGATAAATCAATGTAAAGGTGTTTTGCCAAACAAGAAGAGCCTGACAAATAGATCATAAGGTTTTGTTAACTTGTTTTGAATGTAATTTTTTGCTTAAATTAATCTACTCATTTTTTATTCAGTAATCACTGTGGTCTAGCCCGGCCACAAGAAATCTATACTAGAGGAAGCAGAAGAGTAAACAGGAAATTTTTGTAAGTAATAAGAAATTAGTGGAGGGTGGTTAATACTTATTTTTATAATTTGGGTCTTTCAACTCAGTTGAAATACTGGGTGGCTTTTAGGAGAATCGCTTAATCCAGAGTTGGAAAATCAGTAATGCCTTCCTCGAAAAGGCAAATTGTAACATGAGAACTGATTTAGTAGATTTTCTGCCTAAAAGCTGATCTTTGTTACAAAGTAATGAGGGATCATTTAAAAGGTTCTAAGTCAGGAAATAACACATTTAGATTTGTGTGGCTTTATTGCTTAGCTTTGTAAAGTATGTAACACAGAGCATAGTACTTGATTGTTCAAAAAGTTACGAATAGAGGCTCAATTATAATAAATTATGTATTATAATTTATTTAGTACATAGATGCTCAGTTATAAAATACTCAACTAATTATAAATATTAATATAGACATTAAAAGTTGCACTCTATAATAAGAAAAATGGGATTGGAATAATAAAGCCCATCAGGTTTCTTTTTGTATGTTTCCTATAAACAAATAAAAAAGAATCATGTTTATAATAATTCACTCGCAATTGTCTAGACTAATGGCAAAGGGGAAAATAATTCACCATTGACTCACTAATTGATTGATTTTAATAGATATGCTCATATTCTAGACTTGCCTCCCTAAGGCTCCAACTAGATGGTTTTATTGTATTTGAATTTCCCCAAATATATTCAACCACACATTATGTAGTCTCTTCAGACATTCCACCTGCTGGTTGATCTAACCAATCATTCATTGTTTCATTCAACAAATACAGTATTAATTATGCACTCACACACTATTCTAGCCACTAAGGATGCCCAGAGGAAATGACACTGCCTCTAATGGAGAAAGAAACGTATATACAGATAAACATTATGAAATAATTACTATCATGAAATTACACACTAAATATAAAAGAAATACAGAACAAGAGAACCTAAATCTTCCTCATAGAATATAGGAAAATTTCTTGCCTGTTTCCTGTAAAAAGTGTGACCTGATTAATAATGAAGAGCTTAAAGTAGCTGTCAGAATAATACAAAAGAAAAAGAATTCAAGTTAAGTAAAACAGAAATGCAAAATATTTCTCATTCCTTATGGCACTAGGCACTGGCCAGAGTGGAAGCAGACATGAAAACCTTCTACTGTGTCAGATGTTAATCATTTAGTTGTCAGATTGTGAAGAGGTCCAGGGCTTATTTAACTGGGGACTGAGGCAGACTGGATGGTAGGAGGAGTATTCAGAGGTGGGACAGCTACTTACCAATCAGTACTAAAAGATTTCCATATTTTGTCAACCATTTGGCTTTATACAAACAGACTGAATATTCTTCTAGAAAAAAAAAATGCAGGAGTAAAGCAAAATCACAGAATTTCTCAGAAAAAAAAATTCCAAAAAACAAAAAAAACTAAAATAATCAACATAAATAAATGAATTTCAGTGGTAGCAATTGAGCACCAATTGAATAGAGAAAATAGAACTTTTGAAAAACAGCATAAACTTGAAAAAGGAATAGATAAAAAGGAAAACTGAAGTTTTGAAGTATATAAAATGAGACAGCGTAATGTAACAATTACGAAAAATGGCCTTTGAAAGCATACTACCTGAACTGGAATCTTGTCTCTACTTTTTTTTTTCTTTTAATGTTTATTTATTTATTTTGAGAGAGAGAGAGACAGAGAGGGAACAGTGGAGGGAGAGAAGGAGACAGAAAATCCCAAGTAGGCTCCGCACTGTCGGCACGAAGCCCGAACTGGATCTTCCCTGAGGAAAGAGATTCTTTTTGTTGACTTGATGCAGTAAAAAACTATGTTGAAGAAGTCAATATTAAAAGTTACTAAATTGGCCTATAGAATGTTGGGTAGCCTGAGAATGGGCTTCAGCCATGTAGCCATCTAGCCATGTAGCCTTGTAGCCATAAGGAAATAAATTCTATAAATAAACCAAATGATCTTGGAAGCAGATTCTTCACCAACCAAGCATTTGGATTAAAATACATCCCAGAGGGGCGCCTGGGTGGCGCAGTCGGTTAAGCATCCGACTTCAGCCAGGTCATGATCTCGCGGTCCGTGAGTTCGAGCCCCGCGTCAGGCTCTGGGCTGATGGCTCAGAGCCTGGAGCCTGTTTCCGATTCTGTGTCTCCTTCTCTCTCTGCCCCTCCCCCGTTCATGCTCTGTCTCTCTCTCTGTCCCAAAAATAAATAAACGTTGAAAAAAAAAAAAAAATTTAAAAAAAAAAAAATAAAAAAAAAATAAAATACATCCCAGATAATACCTTGATTGTAGCCTTGTGAGACTATGAGCAAAGGAATGTAAGTCATACCCAAAATTCTGACCCACAGAAACCAAGATAATAGATGTATAATTTTTTAAGTTACTAAATTTGTAGTAATTTGTTACCTGGCAATAGAAAACTAATACAGGAAGCCATCAAGAGGTATCTAAACCATTTTCCAAGGTACATATGTGACCTAAGTGAATGAAATGGGTTCTATTAGAAGATATTTAACTGGCACTTAATAAAAAGGATAGAACCAGTACTATAATTATTCCTTGGCAAGAGGAGCCAATCTTCTGGTCCCCATATCTTAGAGGCCCCTATATGTCATAAACACACATGCACACATTTGCAAGAGCGGAAGGATGCCTTTGTCACTCAGAATCTGGCACTCAGCACTACCATAATGGTAACTGTGACCTTAAAACATCTGCCCTCCTAATATTACTCATGGCCTCAGGGGAATGCTTCTCCATATTTTTTGCTCTGTGTCCTCAAAACAAATGGCAGTTGTCAGAATACAATGAAGGTCAGAAGGTTGAGACATACACACAACCAGAGTATGTAAAGATTTGAGCAGCAAAATAAATTTAAAAAATTAATTTTTCCTACCTCTCTGTTAGTACATATTCAATAGATTTTTGCTTAATAGTCATTTGCCAATAGTGTCAAGCCTCCATTTTCTTGCTTTTTTTTCATGTTCCAGTTTGTGGTTCTGTGGGCACTCAGAACTTATTGCAATACTCCCAGCATTTGTACTTAGCTCCTGGAAAACTTTTTGAAATATCAAATAATCCACATTAATCTTATAATGCATACCACACATGTAGATGTTGATGTAATATAAATGAAACATGATATTCACTGTTAAATTAGCAACTAAATTACATTGAGTTCTAGAACTATAAATGATTTCATTTTAATAAGTATATTTCAATTCTGAAAAACCAATGGGTCAAAGATGAAATCAAAAGACAAAAAAATAACTTGAGACAAACAAAAATGGAAATACAGTATGCCAAAATTTATGTGATGTGGCAAAAGCAGCTCTAAGAGGAAAGTTCATAGCAATAAATGTCTACATCAAGAAACAAGTAAAATCTCAAACAACCTAACTTTATACCTCAAGAAACTCAAAACAGTTGAATAAATAAAGCCCAAAATTAAAAGAAGGAAGGAAATAGCAAAGGTCAGAGTGGAAATAAGTGAAATAGAGATTGAAAACACAATAGAAAAGATCAATGAAACCAAAAACTGGTTTTGAGAAGATAGACAAAATTGACAAAACTTTATCTAGACTCACTAAGAAAAAAAGAAAGGACTCAGATAATGTCAGAAATGAAAGAGGAGATGTTACAACTGACACCACAGAAATACAAAGTATCACAAGACACCACTATGAACAATTATACACCAAGATGTTGGAACACCTAGAAAAAATGGATAAATTCCTAGAAATATACAATCTATCAAGAATGAAGCATGAGGAAATAGAAAATCTGAACACTCTGATTACTAGTAAGGAGAATTAGTAATCAAAAACCATCTGACAACAAAAGCCCAGAACCACATAGCTTTACTAATGAATTCTACCAAACACCTACAGATGAATCAATATCAATCAATATCAAAATCTTCCAAAAAATAGGAGGGAACACTTCCAGACTCATTTTATAAGGCTAGCATTACCTTGATAACAAAACCAGAGAAAGACACCCCAAGAAAAGAAAATTAATGGGCCAATATCCCTAATGAACATAGATGCAAAAGTCTCAGCAAAATAGGGGTGCCTGGGGGGCATAGTCAGTTGAGCGTCTGACTGTTGATCTCGGCCCAGGTCATGATCTCACGGTTCGTGAGTTTGAGCCCCGCATCAGGCTCTGTGCTGATGGTGCAGAGCCTGCTTGGGATTTTGTCTCTCCATCTCTCTGCCCCTTCCCTACTTGTGCTCTCTCTCTCTCTCTCTCTCTCTCTCTCTCTCTCTCTCTCAAAATAAATAAATAAACTTAATAAAAATAATTTTTTTAAGTCTCAACAAAATATTAGCAAACCAAATTCAACAATACATTAAAAAGAAAATAAACCATGATCAAGTGAAATTTATTCCTGGGATGCAAGGATGGTTCAATACCTGTAAGTCAATCAATGTAATATACCACATTAGAATGGATGAAAATCATATGATCATCTCAATAGAGGCAGAAAAAGCATTTGACAAATTCAACATCCATATATGATTAAAAAAAGAAACTCTCAGCAAAGTATGTATACAGAAAATTTACCTCACCATAATAAAGGCCATATATGACAATCTACAGTTAACATTATCCTCAGAAGTGAACAGCTAAAAGCTTTTCTTTAAGATTGGGAACAAGGCAAAGATGCCCAGTCTTGCCACTTTTATTCAACGTAGTATTAGAAGTCCTAGCCATAACAATAAGGTAAGAAAAAGAAATAAAGTCATCCAGATCAAGAAAGAAATAAAACTGTCACTATTTGCAGTTGACATAATATTATATACAGGAAACCCTGAAGACTCCTCCAAAAAACTGTTAGAATAAATGAATTCAGTAAAGTTGCAGGATAAAAAATCAATATGGAAAAATATGCTTCATTTCTATGCACTAATAACAAACTATTATAATGAGAAATTTTAAAAGAATCTTATTTACAATTCCATCAAAAAGAATAAAATACCTACGAATAAATTTAACCAAGGGTGTGAGAGATTTTACACTGAAAACTGTAAGACATTGATGAAAAAATAGAAGATACAAATAAATGGAAAATATTCCATGTTCATGAATTAGAAAACTTGATATCGTTAAAATGTCCAGACAACCCAAAGGAATCTATAAATAACTAGCTATCAAAATCCAATGGCACTTTTCATAGAAATACAACAAAAATCCTAAAATTTGTGTAGAACCATCAAAAAACCCAAATAGCCAAAACTATCTTGAGAAAGAAGAACAAAGCTGGAGGCATCATGCTCCCTGATTCCAAACTATAGTACAAAACTATAATAATCAAAACAATGTGGTATTGACATAAAAACAGACACATAGATCAATGGAACAGAATAGAGAGCCCAGAAATACACCCACGCATGTATGGCCAACAAATTTGTAACAAAGGAGCCAAAAATACACAATGAGGAAAGGACAGTCTCTTCAATAAATAGTGCTGGGAAATCTGGACAACTGCATGCAACAGAATAATATGGACCACTCTTATACCATACACAAAAATTAACTCAAAATGGATTAAAGATTTGAATGTGACACCTAAAACCACGAAACTACTAGAATGAAACATAAGCAGTAAGTTTCTTGATATCTGTCTTAGCGATGACTTTTTGGACAGGAAATTTCACACTCTTACAGGATTTTCCTCCAGGAATTCAACCAGGCTTTCACAAGGAAGAGTGGGGAGAATCCCGAGAAAGATTCCTTCACTGTGCTGGGTGTGAGAGGGGAACAACAGACACTGCTGAAACCCATCTTTTCTATTTCTTCTATGGAACAAAAAACACTTAAATTGAGGTGAAAAGGGCACCAAAAACTGTAGGCAAAAAGAATGCTCTACACTTGGAGGAGGAGCAGGAAGAAATGCTAGGTCTAATAATTACATTTTTAGGAGAGATAGAAACACTTATGATGTCCATACCCCAAAATCTAAGTTTACAGTGCCTACTTACAGCTATTACTTAATCTGAACATCATAGAATACCCTCCTTCCTTACCCACCACCTCAGGCTAAAATGATTTGATTTTTAAATTTTTTTTTTCAACGTTTTTATTTATTTTTGGGACAGAGAGAGACAGAGCATGAACGGGGGAGGGGCAGAGAGAGAGGGAGACACAGAATCGGAAACAGGCTCCATGCTCCAAGCCATCAGCCCAGAGCCTGACGCAGGGCTCGAACTCACGGACCGCGAGATCGTGACCTGGCTGAAGTCGGACGCTTAACCGACTGCGCCACCCAGGCGCCCCTGATTTTTAAAATAATAGTACAATATGACTAGGACAGATACAAGAGACAGATTCTCCCTGGAGAGCAGTGCAAAGGAAGACCCATATGATCAAAATAAAAAAACACAGTAATGGAAATGAACAATGTTTAGATGAGCTCATCAGTAGACTCAACACAAGTAAGCAAGGAATCAGTAAATTTGAAGATAGGTCAATAAAAATCACCCAAACTGAAATGTAAAAAGAAAAGAAGAATACATAAAAGGAAAAAACAGGACAGACTATCCAAGAGATGTGAGACAATATCAAATGACCTGATACATGTATAATTAGAATCTCAGAGGAGAAGAAAGAAAAGGCAGAATATATGAATAAGTAATAGCCAAAATTTTTCTAGAATGACTGACAAACAGTTAAGTCACAGAGCCAGGAAGCTCAGAGAACACCAAATATAATAAATACCAAAACCCCACTCTTTAAGACATACTATATTCAGACAGTAGCAAACCAAAGACAAAAATCTTAAAAGTATCCAGAGAAAAGGAAACATTACCTATAAAGAGACAAGGCTTAGAATTATAACACATGTCTCACCAAAAAAGTATGTAAACAAGAAGACAAAGTGACATCTTTCAAGTGCTGAAAGAAGAAAACTCAACCCATAATTCAATGTCAG
The DNA here is from genome assembly GCF_028749965.1 of Puma concolor. Taxonomy (NCBI): domain Eukaryota; kingdom Metazoa; phylum Chordata; class Mammalia; order Carnivora; family Felidae; genus Puma; species Puma concolor. The sequence goes on from NC_141673.1 coordinate 95,120,878, forward strand.
CAAAAGTATCCTTAAAAATGAAGATGAAATAGGGGTGCCTGGCTGGCTCAGTCAGTGGAGCATGAGACTCTTGATCTGGAGTTGTGAGTTTGAGCCCTGTATTGGGTGTAGAGATTACTTTAACATTTTTTTTAAATTATTTTTAAAATGATGAAATAAAAATATTCTCAGACAAATCAAAACTGAAGGAATCCATTGCCAGTAAAACTACAAGCAATGTTAAAGAATATTCTTAAAGGAGAAAAAATATTATATACATCAGAAACATAGATCAAAATAAAGGAATGAAGAGTGTCAATAATAGAATAAATGAAGATAAAATAAAATGTTTTAATTGCTGTAAAAGATAATTTAGTGTTTTAAAGCAAAAGGCCATTCTACCATTCCATTAGGACAGTTATTTTTAGATGATGAGGACATGGTAAGACTAGTGAATTTTATGAGATAAGCATATCACCACACTTCATTTACTGTTAAATGAATTTTTTGGTGGGAAAAAATATATTCCAAAAGAATTTTGGAATATTATACATTCCAAAGAATTTTGGAATATTATACATTCCAAAGAATTTTGGAATATTATACATTCCAAAGAATTTTGGAATATTATACATTCCAAAGAATTTTGGAATATTATGAGTAAAGCATTCTATAAATCTACCAGTTGTGGTGGTTTGAGCTGAAGCATCATGGGCAGGAAAAGGAAATATGCTTCCAAAGTAAGTCTCTTCCAGTGAGAATGAAGTGTACCCTTCGAGTGATGGAATTGATCTAATGTAATCAACCTGCTACCAAAGTTGACTTATCCTCCATGGAATGGTCCTAAATCAAGGGTTCATTTTTGGTGTGTACTATTCTAGCTTTATTTCATTGCAGTGGTTTTAGTCAGTGAAGATCATGTTGCTAAGTCCATGCATAACTTCCATTCCTGCCCACATGACCACTTTTGCTTCTGTGTAGTTGTTGCTTCTGTGGGTCCAAATCAAGTATTTGTTTCTCATCATCAAGTCTGGCAGATAGGAGGACAAGGTGGAGGTGAAGTAAAGGAGAATAAGAACAATCTAGAGCTTGCCAAGCTCTTTGTTCATCACCACATCTGACTAGGATGGCCCTCAGAGTAATGGCCAATGCTTTACTTCAGCCTTGTGAAATACATTCAAATCATAAAAAAGAGAGCTGTATTTTAAAATATTTTGGTAGGATGTTTGAGTAATACACAAGATAAAGAAAAATCCTACGAGTTTTAGTTGGTTATTGGGTTAAGAGAGTGCATATGCCATGGGTGGATATTTAGTGGATAGGTGAAGGATGGAGATACAACATGGTATATTTGAAGAAGCAAAAATCACATTGACATCAGACTTCTCCTCTGTTATATTAAATACCAACTACTTAATGAAGCAATATCGTCAGAGTTTTGAGGGATAAAGGATGTGACATTAGAATCTATGTTTAAATTGTCTTTCATGTAGAAAAGTAACAAATTTATTCTTAGATACTCAAAGGTTTGGAAAATATATGACTTATCTACCCTTAAAGAAATGCTACTATTAGCTTTAGATGTACTTACCTAAGAGATTAACCAAAATTAATACTCCAGAATTAGGAAGTTTAGATGTTAATTTAAAAGACTTATTTAAAAGAATTGTTGGGGGCTCCTGGGTGGCTCAGTTGGTTAAGCATCTGACTCTCAATTTCACCTCAGGCCATGATCTCACAGTTCATGAGTTTGAGCCCTGCATTGGGCTCTGTGCTGACAGTGTGGAGCCTGCTTGGGATTCCCTCTCTCTCCTTCTCTCTCTGCCCCTCCCCTGCTCTCTCTCTCTCTCTCCCTCTCTTTCTTTCTCTCTCTCTCTCAAAATAAATAAATAAACTTAAAAAATAAATAAATAAAAGAATTTTTGATAGACCTGAGTCCCAATGAGAATTATAAGAATAGTAATTCAAGAAGCCACATCAAATTGACATTACCACACTAATCAACTTGCAAGAATGCAAAAGTAGAGATGCCTCCTTACCACTGGAATTTAGACAAATTTTAAAAACAAACAGTCTCATTATGAATATGATTTTCCTTTAGGATTTGGCAGAAAATGTTTCTTGATAGTAACTTCACCCTCAATCAAAGTATATACTTAATTTCAGATTTTCAATTGAATAATGAAACAATTATAACCTATATAGTCCCAGAACAACTTCATAAGAAAATACATTAAAATAATGATGTTGCTTTATTAAAATGACAGTATTTTGATTGATTTTTGTCTCTTTTTATTTGGAATTATTTTTTAGGTTGTCTTTAATAAACAGATTATAAATTTGTTAATTGCAGGACTTCTGCTTCCAAGTGAGATGTGGTTGGTCTCACAATGCCTGATCTCAAAGTCCTGCTAGAGGAATAGGTATGTTATACACACAGCAGAGAACTCCAAATATCACCCTCAAGAAGTTTGAAACCTGAGGTGAACTAAAAGTGACATTGAAATCCAAATCCAACAGAGCATAATGCCTGATTGGCTCAGATTCATTGTCTCTTATTCCAACTTCCTAACAGTGGAAAAGATATGCACTCCCTGGGACAAAATCTTTCAGTTCCCATAAGCTTTTGGATATACAATGCTCAACATACAATAAAAAAAATATATATATACAATACATACAAATATGAAGAAAAATGTAACTTTCAATCAAGAGAAAATACAGCCATTAGAAGCAGACCCACAGAGTGACCCAGATGTTGGAATCAGCAGACAAGGACTTTTAAATTAGTATTATGAATGTGTTAAGGAAAGCTCAGGAAAAGATATATGAAACAGATGAAAATATATAGAACTTAAACAATAAAGCTGTATCTGTGAAAAAGAGCAAATAGGACTGGGTCAGTTGGTAGAGTATTTGACTCTTGATTTCAGGGTTATGAGTTTAAACCCCGTTGGGCATAGAGCTCACTAAAATAATAATAATAATGATAATAATAATAAAATAATAAAAAAGAGCAAATAGATATTCTGGACTTGAGAGATACAATAGCCAAAATTAAGAATTCATTGTATAGGTTTAACAGCTAACTGGACATAGGAAAAAGGATCAGTAAATTTGAAGAAAAGTCAATATATATTATCCAAACTGAAGCACAGGGAAAAGAACAAGAAAAAAGAGATGGGAAGGTGCAAGGCATAGAGAGCCATTGAGAGAATTTTGGAAACTTCTTTGCCATTTTCTCTTCAAATGTTTCTTCTGCCACATACTCTTTCTCCGCTCTTTCTGGAACACCATTAGGATGCATGTAAGACTTTTTCACTGACTAACATTTCTTTCATTCTCTTTTTTTGTATTTTTCATTTCTCTTATGCTGTTTTCTGTAGTTTCTCTGTTCCCCCAGGAATAGTTTTCTAGATAAATTCTGGAATATCAACTTCTTGCTTTGTATCTAGAAATAGAAAATTCCCTCAGCACAAAAGCATCAATAGAGGATCATTATGTACAGTAAAATACTCTATCATGTTCTTTAGATGTTGCAAAATACCTAAGATAAGAACAATAGAAAGCTGTTTTAAGCAGAAGAGTGATAAGATCAGATGTACAGTTTAATATTAATATTACTATTTGTAACACCTAATGAAATAATAAATTCAGGGATAATAATCACTGGCTGCTAAACCCATTAGCTCAGTTGTTCCCCAACTTCTTGCTTTCAGGAATGCTTCACATTTTCAAAATTATTGAGGATGAAGAGATTTTCTGTAAGGGGCTTATACCTCTGAATATCATATTAGAAATTAAAACTGAAAAGAATTTAGAACAAAAATGTCATATAACCTCTGAAAATTTCTGCTATACACTTGTGAAAAAATGTAAATAATATCTATTACTATTTTGAAGTCTTTTTGGCCTTGCAGACTCTCTGGAAGAATTTCAGAGATTCCCAGGGGTCATGTTTGAAAGCTATGGCATTAGCTTGGGAAACTTGATGATGAATGGGTTAGGCTAACAACATACCTGAACTCAAAATAAATCTTGTCCACACAAAAAGAAAGTCAATTATTTGATTCATGATGCAATACAATATGAAGTATGCAACAACATCTCTTGAAATGTTCTTGCCAAAGGAAAATGAACTTCAATCTAGTCAAATCTCTACATTTAACAAGTTACAGGAAATACAAGGAATAAAAGAACATGTCTGCAATTAGCAAAACCCATAATAAAAATCATAATGCAAGATAAATAAAACGGCTTTTTTAATTTATTTTAAATTTTTTTTTAACATTTATTTATTTTTGAGACAGAGAGAGAGAGAGAGAGAGCATGAACAGGGGAGGGTCAGAGAAAGAGGGAGACACAGAATCCAAAATGGGCTCCAGGCTCTGAGCTGTCAGCACAGAGCCCGACGCGGGGCTCGAACCCACGGACTGCGAGATCATGACCTGAGCTGAAGTCGGACACTCAACCAACTGAGCCACCCAGGTGCCCCTGAACTATAGTTTCTGAGTTTCTGATTATATTACATTATTTTCATTTGGTTAACTAAGACTCTTAATTATAAATTATTTTTTTACAGTCTTTTAGAATGTTACTACATAGATTTAGATCTAGATTTAGCCATATTAGCTTTTTAAAAAATGTTTTTTTAATTAAGAAGACTCAGAACTTTTTTTTCCCTTTGACACTTTGAAGTCAAGTGCTTCAGTTATAACAGTTACTAAAGATTTAAATAACTGTCAAAGCCAGATGCCTGTCTTTTATATTTGCATAAAGTAATTTTCAGTTTTTGCAATAATTGTCATGATAGTTTAGTTTAGATATTGTCTCACTTTTTTATTAATTAAAATTTAATATGAAGAGGGGGAGTTGGTGCAGCTACTATGAAAAACAGTATGGAAGTTCCTCAAAAAATTAGAAATCGAACTACCATATGATCCAGGAATTCCACTTCTAGGTATTTATACAAAGAAAACAAAAGCACTAACTCAAAAAGGCATAAGCACCCCATTTTCATTGCCACATTATTTACAGTAGCCAAGACATGGAAACAACCTGAGTATTCATTAGTGGATGAATGGATAAAGAAAATGTGTTGTGTATATACAGTGAAATATTATTCAACCTTAAAAAAGGAATGAAATTATGTCATTTGTAACAACATAGATGGACCTTGAGGGCATTATACTAAGTGAAATAAGTTACATAGAGAAAGATAAATACTGTATAATCTCACTTATATATAGTGTCTTGAAAAATCAACTTGCAGATATAAAGAAGCAGATAGATAATTGCCAGAGGTGAGGGCTAGAGGGTGGGAAAGATTGGTTAAGGGGGGAGTCAAGAAGTACAAACATCCAGTTATATAATAAATAAGTCATGGGCATATAATGCATAGATGACATGGTGACTGTAGTTAATAGGACTATAAAACCTATTTGAAAGTCTGTACATCTCTATGGTCTTTAAAGTTCTCATCACAAGAAAAATAATTTTTGTAACTACATATAGTGACAGATGCTATCTAGACTTTTGATCATTTTGCAATATATGTGAATATTGATTTATTATGCTGTACACCTGAAAATTGTATAATGCTTATGTTAATTAAGCCTCAATTGAAAAAATAAAAATAGACATTCCATCTGAAAGAAGTGACACAGGAAAACTTGAATAGTGATTTAACATTTGTTGATACAAAGACATTATATTATGCCTGATTTTAGATAATCTGGTGGAGTAAGAAAAGGGGGGGCAATATGCAAGACAAAAATGGCCATGATAATTTTTGAAGTTTGGTGATGAAATCCATGGGAGTTCATTAGACTGTTTTTCCCATTCTCCCTACTTTAGTATATGTTTAAGATTTTCCATGATAATATGTAAAAACAATCAAGATTAAGGATTTTGATAAAGTAATTATAAAATAAATATAAGAAAACAAAGAATATCTAAAAAGAGCTAAGTCAATTTTGAAAAACAATAGCAAAGAAAGGAGACAGCCTTCCCAGATATTAAGATATACTACACAAAGTAATAAAAACAGTGCTGTACTGACACACAGGAACAGACTGGTACATCCAAAGTTCAAAATAAAGAGCCCAGAAACAGATCCTTGTATAAAAGAGAAATTAGTGTATAATAAAGATTGCATCATGACTCAACTGGTGGAGGAAGGGTGGAGATTTAAATATATATTTTTTATGAAAATGACTCATTATAAAGATAGGAAGAGTTGAATCAGCATCTGTGTCATTACAAATACAGTATGATATCACATTTATATGTATAATCTATAAAAGAAAAACTCACAAAAACAGGGTAGAATGGTGTTTACCATAGGCTGGGGAGTGGGGAAGTGGGGTGTTGGGTAAAGGGTACAAACTTTCAGTTAGAAGATGAATAAGTTTGGGGGATTTAATGTATAGCATTTTGATTATGGTTAACAATACTGTATTATATACTTGAAAGTTGCTAAGTGTGTAGATCTTAAATGTTCTCATCACTAAAAAAAGAAATGGAAATTATGTCACATGATAGAAGTTTTAGGTAATACTATGGTGGTAATTATTTTGGAACATATAAGTGAACTGAATCAACACACTGTATACCTTAAACTTAAGCAGTTTAACTCTCGAGATAATTAAAATATTTAACTGTATAAAGCAAAACTATCAGAATAAACAAATGTTGGAGAAAGACTACATGATATTGGGGGTATTGGTGGGGAGGAAAGGATTCTTAAGAACCCAAAAAGCATACGTTCTAAAAGGAAGGAATGATGGTTTTTTTAATATCAAAATTATATGACAAAAGATACTAGAAAAATAGTTAGATCCTAGGCAGATGGATAAGGCATTTATTAAAGATTACAAGTGATAAAAGATTAGTATTTAGGCTACACAAGAAATTGGGTAAAGGATATGAACACCAAAGGAGAAATGTTCAACATCACCAGGAATCAGAAAAAATACAATTTTTTTTAAATGGGAAATCTAAATAGGCCACAATTTAGAAAACTCTAAACCCAGATGCACCAGATCCACATATGAATTCTTTTCTACACTTAAGGAAGAAATAATACCAATATTACACAAAATATTTTTTCAAAACCAGGAGAGGAAGGAACACTTTAATTCATTTTGTTAGGTCGGAATAACCTTAATACCGAAATGTGCTAAAGACACTGCAAAAAATAAAATTAAACAAATTAAACAAATTAGAGTTAACTTGGTGGAGAAGTAGGGGGGACACTGAGCTTTCCTCATCCCTCAAAGCTGTATTGATGTCTAATTACTTGGAACACCCAGGAAATTGATCTGAGGACTGGCGGAAGGATCTCCACAGTGGAAGGGAGACAACTAGCAGGTGCAAGGTGCGTGGCTGTGAATTGGGGAGAGAAACATGGTGGTGCTGTGAAGGGGAAGGAACACTTTCCATGGAGGACAAAAGGAAGAGAAAGAGAGAGGGGATGAGAAAGTATGGCATCGAGTTAGCACAAGAGGGAAACCTCTCTGGACCACGGACTGGGAAAAAAGATGTATTGAATGTCCCAGGTTTTTTTGCAAACAGCTTTTGGAGCTCAAACTCTGAGGTTTTGAAAGTGCCTGACTTTCTGTGGAGCAGAGCTGTGATGCAAACTCCTGGGGAGGAGGGAGCTGGACTTAGAGCGCATAGGGTGGTATAAAGATCTCCAGGGTGCGCTAGGAGAGAACAGTCCCCTTCCTGGAGTACTTTTGGAAGACGGTTTATTGCTTCCCCAAGGACAAAAGATCCTGAAGGTGTCAGCCAAAGGCCTTTCAACAGCAGTGTAGAGAGGCTTTGCTCCAGAACAGGGGAGCCTATCCATGAAGTGGCGGGTCCTTTAAGACTTTAGGTTTTGAATCCCAGCCACACGCCAAAGAAAAAATCCAGGAGAGTTGTGGTGTAGGGCGAGCCCACTGCCCTTCCTATTCTATGAGGGCTGCCTGAACAGCAGGGGTTGAGATCGCCGGTTGGAGGATGAGAGACTGAGGTGGCACCATTATTACCCCAACACCAACACGGTGGGACTTCAGAGAGCAACACAGCAGCCCCCAAAGGAGGCAGGACCCACTTATCCCAAACCTGGCCTCCTGTGCCTGGCAACTGCTTATTTACTGGGGCAAGACTGACTCGAGCCAATTCAGCTGGCCTCTCCTCCAGACCAGCACAGACAGGTAGCACCCCCCATCCACCAACAGACAGCTCTTTTCTTTTCTTTTCTTTTTTCCCTTATCCTTTTTTTCTTTTGGAATCAGGCTTATGGTTTCTTATTTGTTTTGTTTTGTTTTCCTTTTCTCTTTTTATTTGGATCAGGCATTTCATTCTCTTTTTTTTCCTTCTTTTTTTCTTTTCTTCTGCTTTTTTTCTTTCTTTTTTTTCTTTTTTTTTTTTTTTTCCCTTTCTTTGTCTTTGAAATCAGCCTTACAGGTTTTTGATTCTCTGAGTTTTTTTGTTCTCTTTCCTTTTCTCTTTTTTTGGGGATCAGGCTTCTCCCCGCCCCACTACCTTTTTTTTCCAGGGTTACTTCAACAAACAAATCAAAACACACTTAAAGGTCCAAACACTCCAAGACTGCAAGCAAGGAGGAGCTCTGCAGAGGAATGACCAGTGGGAAAGAGTAGCCAAAACACAACAGAAGAGTGCATGCAGCATATACCAGAAACACTTCTTGAAGTGCCAGGCCCTACACAGTGTCTGACCCCTTTTTATTACATTTTTTTAATGTTTATTTATTTTTAAGAGAGAGAGAGACAGAGCACTAGCAGGGGAGGGGCAGTGAGAGAGGGAGACAGAATCTGAAGCAGGCTCCAGGCTCTGAGCTGTCAGCACAGAGCCCGACGCTGGGCTCAAACTCACAAACTGTGAGATCATGACCTGAGTGGAAGCTGGATGCTCAACCAACTGAGCCACCCAGGCGCCCCCCCCCCCCTTTTAATATAGTAGTGCTGTCAGGTGAAGGAAATATAATAAGCTTTTAAAACATGCAAAGGACAGACACGTAGCCAAAAAGACAAGACAGAGGAATTATCCCCAAAAGAAAGGTCAAGAAGAAATCACAGCCAGAAACTTGTTCAAAAAAACATATAGGCAATATATCTGAACAAAATTTTAGAACAGTCATAGACTATGAGCTGGGCTTGAGAAAATAACGGAAGACACCAGAGAAACACTTCAGAGATCAAACACATAAGAACTAGTCGGGATGGATTTAAAAATGCTATAACTGAGATGCAAAATAAACTGGATACAGTGACAATAAGGATTGAAGAAGTAGAGGAGAGAATAGGTGAAACAGAAGATAAAATTATGGAGAATAATGAAGCTGAAAAAAGAAGGAAAGGAAATTACTAGATCACAGAGAAAGACTTGGAGAACTAAGTGATTCCATGAAATGAAACAATATATTATAGGAGTCAAGGAAGAAGAGTGGGGAAAAGGGACAGAGTTGTTTTTGTTTTTTTTTTTTTAACAAATTCTAGCTGAGAATTTCCCTGATCTGGCGAAGAAAACAAGCATCCAAGTCCAAGAGGCACAGAGAACTCCCTACAAAATTAACAAAACAGGTCAACGCCATGACATATTATAGTGAAACTTGCAAAATAAAAGGATAAAGAGAGAATTCTGAAAGCAGCTAGGTCCTTAACCTACAAGATTAGACATAACGTGAGTAGCAGACCTGTCTACTGAAACTTGGCTGGCCTGAAGAGAGTGGCAGGAAATATTCGATGTGCTGAATAAGAAAAATATGCAGCCAAGAATCCTTTATCCAGCAATGCTGTCATTCAGAATAGAAAGAGAGATGAAGCCTTTCTTTTATGAATAAAAACCAGGGGTGCCTGGGTGGCTCAGTCGGTTAGGCATCTGACTTTAGCTTAGCTCATGATCTCAGTCTGTGAGTCTGAGCCCCAGGTTGGGCTCTGTGCTGACAGCTCAGAGCCTGGAGCCAGCTTCAGATTCTGTGTCTCCCTCTCTCTCTGCCCCTCCCCTGCTCATGCTCTGTCTCTCTCTGTCTCAAAAATAAATAAAAACATTAAAAAAAAAAAACAAAGGAGTTTGTGACCACCTAAGCAGCCTTGCAAGAAATTTTAATGGGGAATCTCTGAGGGGAGAAAAAAAAAAGACTAAAGCAAGAAAGACTACAAAGGACCAGAGAACATCATCAGAAACAACAACTCTACAGGTAACACAATGGCACTAAATTCATATCTTTCAATAATCACTGTGAATGTAACTGGACTGGGGGTGCCTGGGTGGCTCAGTTGGTTAAGCATCTGAGTTTGGCTCAGTTCATGATTTCACAGTTTGTGGGTTAGAGCCCCATGCTGAGCATTCTGCTGACAGGTCAGATCCTGGAGCCTGCTTCAGATTCTGTGTCTTTCCCTCTGCCTCTCCCCAACTCTCTCTCTCTCTCTCTCACTCTCTCTCAAAAATAAATAAACATTTTTAAAAAATTAATGTAAATGGACTAAATGCTCCAATCAAAAAGCATAAGGTATCAGAATGGATAAAGAAGAAAAAAATCCATCTATATGTTGCCTGCAAGAGACTCGTTTTAGACCTAAAGACAACTGCAGATTGAACATTAGGGGATGGAGATCCATCTATCATGCTAATGGACGTCAAAAGAAAGCCAGAGTAGCCATACTTATATCAGAAAAGCTAGGTTTTATTTTTTTTCAAAATAGTATTCTTATTATGCAAAAACTTACTCATACACACATACCCCCATAATTTTAATTAAAACAAAATTAGCTATACATATTTTTCTGAAATTTCTCTTGTAACCTAATAATATATTTTAGAGCATTTTCTATGTTTGCATGTTCAGAAATACCTCATTCTTTTTAATGGGTACATAATATCTTACGACTATCATATTTTGTTTATTAGTGGACATTTAGTTTGTATTCTATTTTTGATTATTATGAACATTTCTGCAATAGATACCCTAACACATTTTGCCACAAAAGGTTAGTTTTTGTATTTCCTTTATAAGTTTGGTGTTTTCTGTTCTGCTTAAAAATTTTTTTCTACTCCAAGACCAAAACTGTATTTCTTTTCTGTCTTTAAATGTTTAATGCATTTGGATTTTATTTTATTTATTTATTTTTTTTTTTTAATTTTTTTTTCAACATTTATTTATTTTTGCGACAGAGAGAGACAGAGCATGAACAGGGAAGGGGCAGAGAGAGAGGGAGACACAGAATCGGAAACAGGCTCCAGGCTCTGAGCCATCAGCCCAGAGCCTGACGCGGGGCTCGAACTCCCGGACCGCGAGATCGTGACCTGGCTGAAGTCGGACGCTTAACCGACTGCGCCACCCAGGCGCCCCTGGATTTTATTTTTTCCATATTCTATGATGTAGGCAGCATTGCTATTTTCCATATATTTTAGAATTGTCATTTTTATTTATTTTTTTCATTTCAGTTAAATTTATTTTATTTATTTATTTTTAATTTACATCCAAGTTAGTTACATATAGTGTAATAATGATTTCAGAAGTAGAACCCAGTGATTCATCCTCTATATATAACACCCACGGCTCATCCAGCAAGTCTCCTCCTTAATTCCCCTTGCCCCTTTAGCCCATCCTCCCACCCAATATCCCTCCAGCAACCCTCCGTTTGTTCTCTGTATTTAAGAGTCTTTTAATTGTCTGTCCCCCTTCCTGTTTTATATTATTTTTTGTCCCTTCCCTTATGTTCATCTGTTTTGTATCTTAAATTCTACATATGAGTGAAGTCATATGATATTTGTCTTTCTCTGACTAATTTCACTTAGCATAATACACTCAAGTTCCATCCACGTTGTTGCCAATGGCAAGGTTTCATTCTTTTTCATGGCTGAGTAATTGTCCCGTGTGTGTGTGTGTGTGTGTGTGTGTGTGTGTGTGCACACGCATCACATCTCCTTTAGCCATTCATCTGTCGATGGACATTTGGCCTCTTTCCATACTTTGGTTATTGTCGATAGTGTTGCTATAAACATTGGAGTGTATGTGCCCCTTCAAAACAGCATACCTGTATCCTTTGGATACACACCTAGTAGTGCAATTGCTGGGTCAGAGGATAGTTCCATTTTTAACTTTTTGAGGAACTTCTATACTGCTTTCCAGAGTGGCTACACCAGTTTTCCTTCCCACCAACAGTGCAAAAGGGTTCCTCTCTTTCCACATCCTTGCCAACATCTGTTGTTTCCTGAGTTGTTAATTTTAGCCATTCTGACAGGTGTGAGGTGGTATCTCATTGTGGTTTTGATTTGTATTTCCCTGTTGATGAGTAATGTTGAACACTGGATTATTTGTGTTTTGGGTGTTGAGTTTGTTAAGTTCTTTATAGATTTTGCATACTAACCCTTTATGATATGTCATTTGTAAATATATTCTCCCATTCTGTAAGTTGCATTTTGATTGTTTCCTTTATCTTCATGAGGTCCCAATAGTTCATTTTTGCTTTTGTTTCCCTTGCCTCCAGAGACGTGTTGAGTAAGAAGTTGCTGTGGCCAAGGTCAAAGAGGTTGCTACCTGTGTTCTCCTCTAGGATTTTCACGGTTTCCTGTCTCACATTTAAGTCTTTCATTCATTTTGAGTTTATTTTTATGTATGGTGTAAGAAAGTGGTCCAGGTTCATTGTAAGAAGGTGGTCCAGGTTCATTCTTTTGCAAGAGAAACTAGATTTTAAAACAAAGACTATAACAGGAGATGAAGAAGGGCATTATATCATAATTAAAGGGGTCTACCCATCAAGAAGATCTAAGAATTGTAAATATTTATGCCTCCAACTTGGAACACCCAAGTATATAAACAAATTAATAACAAACATAAAGAAACTTATTAATAATAATACCATATGAGTAGGGGACCTTAATACCCCCACTTACAACAATGGAGAGATCATCTAAGCAGTAACTCAGCAAAGAAACAATGTCTTTGAATGACACATTGGTCCAAATAGACTTAATAGATATATTCAGAACATTTCATTCTAAAGCACTAGAATACACATTCTTCTCAAGTGCACATGAAACATTCTCCAAAATAGATCACATACTGGATCACAAATCGGCCCTCCACAAGTACAAAAATATCAAGATCACACCCTGCATATTTTCAGATGACGATGCAATGAAGCTTAAAATCAATTACAAGAAAAAAATTGGAAATCCCTCAAATACATGGACGTCAAAGAACATCCTACTGAAGAATGAATGGGTGAGGCACCTGGGTGGCTCAGTTGGTTAAGCGTCCAACTTCAGCTCAGGTCATTATCTCACAGTTGGTGGGTTCAAGCCCTGCATTGGGCTCTGTGCTGACAACTCAGCTGGAGCCTGCTTCAGATTCTGTGTCTCCTTCACTCTCTGCCCCTCTCCTGCTCACACACACACACTCTGTCTCTCTCTAAAATAAATAAAACATTAAAAAAAATTATGAATGGGTTAACCAGAAAATTAAAGAATAAATTTTTAAAAATCAATGGAAACAAATGAAAATGAAAACACGGTAGTCCAAACCCTTTGGGATGCAGCAAAGTGGAAAGTACATTACAATTCAGGCCTATCTCAAGAAGCATGAAAGTTCCCAAATATACAACCTAACCTTACACCTAAAAGAGCTAGAAAAGGAGCAGCAAATATAGCCCAAAACCAGCAGAAGAAGGGCGATAATAAAGACTACAGCAGAAATAAATGATATAGATCTGTTGGCCATTTGGATGTCTTCTTTGGAAAAGTTTCTATTCATGTCTTCTGTCCATTGCTTCACTGGATTATTTATTTTTCGGGTATAGAGTTTGGTGAGTTCTTTATAGATTTTAGATACTAGCCCTTTACCCCATATGTCATTTGCAAATATCTTTTTCCATTCTGTCGCTTGCCTTTTAGTTGTGTTGATTGTTTCCTTTGCAGTGCAGAAGCTTTTTATCTTGATGAGGTCCCAATAGTTCATTTTTGCTTTTAATTCCCTTGCCTTTGGAGATGTGTCGAGTAAGAAATTGCTGCGGCTGAGGTCAAAGAGGTTTTTTCCTGCTTTCTCCTCTAGGGTTTTGATGGTTTCCTGTCCCATATTCAGGTCCTTCATCCATTGTGAGTTTATTTTTGTGTATGGTGTAAGAAAGTGGTCTAGTTTCATTCTTCTGCATGTTGCTGTCCAGTTCTCCCAGCACCATTTGTTAAAGAGACTGTCTTTTTTTCCATTGGATTCTCTTTCCTGCTTTGTCAAAGATTAGCTTGCCATATATTTGTGGGTCCAGTTCTAGGGTCTGTATTCTATTCCATTGGTCTATGTGTCTGTTTTTGTGCCAATACCATACTGTCTTGATGATTACAACCTTGTAGTAGAGGCTAAGGTCTGGGATTGCAGTGCAGGGAAGTGCAAATCAAAACCACACTGAGATACCACCTCACACCGGTCAGAGTAGCTAAAATGAACAAATCAGGAGACCATAGATGCTGGAAAGGATGTGGAGAAATGGGAACCCTCTTGCACTGCTGGTAGGAATGCAAACTGGTGTAGCCGCTCTGCACAGTGTGGAGATTCCTCAAAAAATTAAAAATAGAACTACCCTATGACCCAGAAATAGCACCGCTAGGAATATACCCAAGGAATACAGGAGTGCTGATGCATAGGGGCACATGTACCCCAATGTTTATAGCAGCACTTTCAATAATAGCCAAATTAGCGAAAAAGCCTAAATGTCCATCAACTCATGAATGGATAAAGAAGATGTGGTTTATATATATAATGGAATATTACTTGGCAATGAGAAAGAATGAAATCTGGCCATTTGCAGCAACATGGATGGAACTGGAGGATATTATGCAAAGTGAAATAAGTCAGGCAGAGAAAGACAGATACCATATATTTTTACTCATATGTGGATCTTGAGAAACTTAACAGAGGCTCATGGGGGAGGGGGAGGGGAGAAAAAAAGTTACAGAGAGGGAGGGAGGCAAACCATAAGAGATTTTTAAGGACTGAGAACAAACTAAGGGTTGATGGGGTTGGGGGAGAGAGGAAATTGGGTGATGGGCATGGAGGAGGGCACTTGTTGGGATGAGCACTGGGTGTTGTATGGAAACCAATTTGACAATAAATTATATTTTAAAAAAATGATATAAAAACAAAAAATTAAAAGCTGGTTTTTTGAAAGAGTAAACAAAATGGATAAACTCCTAGCCAGACTTCTCAAAAAGAGAAGAGAGAAGACCCAAATAGATAAAATCATGAATGAAAGAGGAGAGATCATAACCAACACCACGGAAATATAAATAATTATAAGAGAATACTATGAAAAATCATATGCCAAAAAACTGGGCAATATGGAATAAATGGACCAACTCCTAGAAACTCACATACTACCAAAACTGAAACAGAAAGAAATAGAACAATTTGAACAGGCCCATAACCAGTAAAGAAATTGAATCAGTTATCAAAAAATCTTCCAACAAACACGAGTCTTGGGCCAGATGGCTTTCTGGGGGTTTTCTACCAAACATTTAAAAGAATGGTTAATGCCTATTGTTCTTAAACTGTTCCAAATAATACAAATGAAGAGAAAGCTTCCAAACTCATATTATGAAGCCACCATTACCTTGATTCCAATACCAGACAAAGACCCTACTAAAAAGGAGAATTTCTAGCCAATATCCCTGATGAATATGGATGCAAAAATTCTCAAGAAGATACTAGCAAATTGAAATCAACAGTACATTAAAAGAATTATTCATCACGATCAAGTGGGATTTATTCCTGGACTGCAGGGCTGGTTCAGTCATCACAAGTCAACCAATGTGATATACCACGTTAATAAAAGAAAAGACAAGAACCATAGGATCCTTTCAATAGATGAAGGAAAAGCAATTGACAAAATACAGCATCCTTTCTTAATAAAAACCCTCAGGAAAGTAGGAATAGAGGGAACATACCTTAACATCATAAAAGCCTTATATAAAAGGCCCACAGCTATTTTCATCCTCAATAGGGAAAAACTGAGTGCTTTCCCCCTAAGGTCAGGAACACTACAGGGATGTTCACTCTCACCACTGTTGTTCAACATAGTATTGGAAGTCCTAGCCTCAGCAATCAGAAAACAAAATGAAAAAAAAAAGGGGGGGCATCCAAATTGGCAAAGAAGAACTCAAACTTTCACTTTTCACAGATGATATTATACTCTACATGGAAAACCTGCAAGACTCCACCAAAAAACTGCTAGAATTGCTATGTGAATTCAGCAAAGTTGCAGGATATAAAATCAAAGTACAGAAATCAGTTGCATGTCTATACACCAATAATGAAGAAGCAGAAAGAGCAATCAAGGAATCAATCCCATTTACAATTGCACCAAAAAAACAAAACACAAAACAAAACAAAACAAACAACAACAACAAAAAACAGAAGATACCTAGGAATAAGCCTAACCAAAGAGGTAAAAGATCTGAAAACTATAGAAAGCTTATGAAAGAAATTGAAAGACACAAAGAAATGGAAAAACATTCCATGCTCATGGACTGGAAGAACAAATATTGTTAAAATATCTATATTACCCAAAGCAATGTACACATTCAATGCAGCCCCTATCAAAATAATACCAGCATTCTTCACAGAGCTAGAACAAACAATCCTAAAATTTGTATGGAACCAGAAAAGATCCCAAATAGCCAAACTAATGTTGAAAAAGAAAACCAAAGCTGGAGGCATCATGATTCCGGACTTTAAGCTGTATTACAAACCTACAATCATCAAGACAGTATGGTACTGGCATAAAAACAGATACATAGTTCAATGGAATAGAACAGAGAACCCAGAATTGGACCCACAAATGTATGGCCAACTCATCTTCAACAAAGCAGGAAAGAGTATCCAATGGTAAAAGACAGTCTCTTCAGCAAATGGGAAAAGTGGACAGCAACATGCAGAAGAATGAACCTGGACCACTTTCTTACACCATACATAAAAATAAACTCAAAATGAATGAAAGACTTAAATGTGAGACAGGAAACCGTGAAAATCCTAGAGGAGAACACAGGTAGCAACCTCTTTGACCTTGGCCACAGCAACTTCTTACTCAACACGTCTCTGGAGGCAAGGGAAACAAAAGCAAAAATGAACTATTGGGACCTCATGAAGATAAAGGAAACAATCAAAATGCAACTTACAGAATGGGAGAATATATTTACAAATGACATATCATAAAGGGTTAGTATGCAAAATCTATAAAGAACTTAACAAACTCAACACCCAAAACACAAATAATCCAGTGTTCAACATTACTCATCAACAGGGAAATACAAATCAAAACCACAATGAGATACCACCTCACACCTGTCAGAATGGCTAAAATTAACAACTCAGGAAACAACAGATGTTGGCAAGGATGTGGAAAGAGAGGAACCCTTTTGCACTGTTGGTGGGAAGGAAAACTGGTGTAGCCACTCTGGAAAGCAGTATAGAAGTTCCTCAAAAAGTTAAAAATGGAACTATCCTCTGACCCAGCAATTGCACTACTAGGTGTGTATCCAAAGGATACAGGTATGCTGTTTTGAAGGGGCACATACACTCCAATGTTTATAGCAACACTATCGACAATAACCAAAGTATGGAAAGAGGCCAAATGTCCATCGACAGATGAATGGCTAAAGGAGATGTGATGCGTGTGCACACACACACACACACACACACACACACACACACACACGGGACAATTACTCAGCCATGAAAAAGAATGAAACCTTGCCATTGGCAACAACATGGATGGAACTTGAGTGTATTATGCTAAGTGAAATAGATCAGTCAGAGAGAGACAAATATCACATGATATCATTCATATGTGAAATTTAAGAAACACAACAGATGAACATAGGAGAAGGGAAAGAAAAATAAGATAAAAACAGAGAGGGAGATAAACCATTAAGAGACTTAAATATAGAGAACAAACAGGGTTGTTGGAAGGGAAGTGGGTGGGGGATGGGCTAAATGTATGATGGGCTTTAAAAAGGACACTTGT
Organism: Puma concolor; assembly: GCF_028749965.1. Lineage (NCBI taxonomy): Eukaryota > Metazoa > Chordata > Mammalia > Carnivora > Felidae > Puma > Puma concolor. Next base: position 95,138,883 of record NC_141673.1, read on the forward strand.
TCGGATGACCACTGGGTGTTATATGTAAGTGATGTATCACTGGGTTCTATTCCTGAAGCCAATACTACACTGTATGACAACTAACTTGAATTTAAATAAATAATTTTTAATTGGATGAATTAAAGAATATAAATAGAAAATTTTCTTAATGAAAATTACCAAATCAAATCTAGCAATATACAAAATGAATACTTCATGGCCAACGACGATAAATGACTGTACTATCCAAAACAAACAAACAAAATGGGTGGAAAAAATGGCATTGTTTTACATTTCTGAAAAATTTTACTATCTGGCTTAATAAGAGCTAGATTCTCAAATCTGCTTCAGCATTCCATCTGTTGTGATTCAACACATCATGTAGTCTCTTGAGAAATTTGCTGTCCGTTTGTGAAAGAGTGAGATTGAAAAAGGCAAGTAAAATCTTAATTTTACAAGAAAATTGTGTTGGCCTCACAGAACCCCTGAAAGAGTCTTAGGAATGTCCACCAGTTCCCAGACTACATGTTAGGAACCGCTGATCTAAGCAATAGCAGTTTTAGTGCAAAGATGGGGGTAGCTGTAGATAGAAATCAAATGCTTAAGAAATTAATGGCAAGCATATAAAACTTTGAGGTTTTTTTTTTTATCGATGCTTATCAACTGTTGGCAAAAAGAGAAAGGGAAATGTTAAAAGTGGTGGTTTAAGGGAGATATGGTCAAAGAAAGCTTTTTTGCTTGTCTTTTCAAAGATGAGAGGATGCTAAAGGGACAGATTTCAATATAGAGCAAGAAGCTGAAAATCCAGGAGAGAGGAAATGGTGGGAGCATAGTTCCTGAGAAGGATGATGGAAAGAATTGGAAACCAGACTAAGAATTGGCTTTGGATAAAAGAAGGGATACCTCTTCTCAGGGCCAGAACTAGAACAAGGCTAGCAGGAACCGTAGGACACAAAATTTAAGTATACACTTCCACTCTCAGGGTCTTGCAAATTCAGGACCAGCGATGGGAATGAATGCCTCCTGAATTCTGCACCCTAGTCGCAACCTTGCCTCCTCCTTAATTACATAGAGGAAGACCATTTTAGTAGGTTTGTAGATTTGGTGGCAGGAAATACAAAAACTCCTATACCTTGTTTTTTGTTTTGACTACGTAACAGACACTAAATTTGGCATGAGGGGAGAGAGAGGTGGTGGAGTATTAGAGTTGAGGAGATGGGAGAAAGTTGGGAATATATTTCTTCACTCTGAGACACTTTTTTAAAAAATTAATATTGCTGAAATTGGATGTTTCTTGAACTGTATATGTTTGGTATGATTATGTTTTGTCTTCCAAACATTTCTTTATTGCAAGAAGTATCAAGGATGATGTCTTAGAGAATCATGGAAGTATGGTAACAACTCAGGGTGAGGAAGCTGACTAGAAAAATATTGTAGGATTGTTGAGCTACATTGAAGACACAGCTGAGGCAAGTAGCCATTAATTTGGGGCAATACAATATTCCTGACTATATGATTTTTCTCCAGCAATAGTTTGCCCGAGTTGGAAACACAGAGAATGGGATAGGCAGTTCATACAGTTTTCTGGCAAGTGAGTTCACACAAAGCCAGAGGACAAAGGAAGTTAGGGAATACTCACTTTTTGACTTACACATTTTACTCATTTTAAAAATAAGATGATGAATAGCCAACAAGTATATGAAAAGATGCAAGGTCATTAATCCTCAGAGAAATGTAAATCAAAACCACCACATACCCATTAGGATGGCCACTATCAAAACAGTAAAAAATAACAAGAGTTAGCGAGAATTTGGAGAAATTGCAACAGTTGGACGCTGTTCATGGGAATGTAAAATGGTCTGCTGCCTTGGAGTTTCCTCAAAAAGTTAAAAATAGAATTACTATATGATCCAACAATCCCTCTTTCTGGGTATATATCCAAAAGAATTGAAAGGAGGCTCTCAAAGAGATACTTGCACACTCATGTTCATTGCAGCGTTATTCACAATAGCCAAGAGGTAGAAGCAACCCAAAAGTTCATTGACAGATGAAATGGATAAAGAAATATGTCACATGGCTAGAGGGGAATGCTATTCAGCCTTTAAAAAGAAGGAAATCTTGTCACACACTACTGCATGGATAAACCTTGAGAACATTACACTAAGTAAAAAACAAAACAGAACAAAAAACCGTCACAAAAAGACAAATACTGTATGATCTCACTTATGTGAGGTTTGTAAAGCAGTCAAACTCATAGAAACAGAAAGTAGAGTGGTAGCTGCCAGGGGCTGGAGGAGAGGAAAATGGGGAATTATTGTTCAATGAATATATAGTTTCAGTTTTACAGGATGAAAACTTCTAGAAATCTGTTTCACAATAATGTGAACAAACTTAACATTATTGAACTGTGCCCTTAAAAATTGTGCAGATGGTTTAGGGGCACCTGGGTGGCTTAGTCAGTTGAGTGACCGACTCTTGATTTCAGCTCACGTCATGATCCCAGGGTCATGTGATCCAGCTCTGTGTCAGGGTCCACACTGAGCATGGAGCCCGCTTAAGATTCTGTCTGTCTGTCTGTCTCTCTCCCTCTGCTCTTCTCCCCCACTTGCACTCTCTCTCTCTCAAAAAAAAATGCAAACACAAAAATGAAAAAGCTTGTTAAGATGGTTTAAAATGGTTACATTTTGTTTTTACTGTACATACATACATACATAAAATGAGTGAAGTGACACAGCCATGTAAAAACTCTGGGTTTTGAAAACGTTTAATTTGATATTTCTGACCAAATTCTTTGGTCTCCTACTAAAAGGAATTTTATAGAAGCATTCATCTTCCTAGTTGCTATGTGTCTGAGTTTACTTTTCAGAACTCATGTTTCTGGAGTACTGTGTGTGTGTGTGTGTGTGTGTGTGTGTGTGTGTTAAGTGAAGAACTGGAAAAATTCAATTACGATCAAAGGGAGGCTCACAGATAAAGAAATAAGCTACTATTTCCATTGGAGTCAAACAGAGATCATATGTCAACTGAAAAAAGAGAAGAGATCCTTGACATAAGCCACATATGGCCCCTTAGAAGTCTGGCAAAAGTGTTTTTCCTCCAAATACTCTGATAAAGGAGGAAAAGGAAAAATAATATAGACACTGTTAATAGCCTAATTTTTAGAGCCTTGACTAACATTATCAGAATTTATTGATTTGGTAAACTTAAAACTACATTTTTACTTATTTCCATAAAACTTTTTAAAGTGTCTTGATATGATTTTAAAAAGAAAAAGGATGTAAATATTTTTTCAATGTAATGAATATATCTTTTGCTTTTCTTATAAGAAAAATATTTTTACTTGTGCATTTAATTTTTTTTCTAGTACCTAACCAAATAGTTGACTAAAGAATAGGGTATTAGCAAAATAGCCCTTCAGTCACTATAGCTTACATCAATTATCTACAGGGAAAGGAAAGTAAAATGGGGTAAAGAAAAGTTCCTAGCTGTCAAGAAATCATTAATACTAAGACCACTTCCAGGGGCACCTGAGTGGCTCAGTTGGTTAAGCGTCCCACTTCAGCTCAGGTCATGATCTTACACTCTGTGGGTTCGAGTCCCATATCGGGCTCTGTGCTAACAGCTCAGAGCCTGGAGCCCGCTTTGGATTTGGTGTCTCCCTCTCTCTCTGCTCCCCTCTCCCACTTGCTCTCTCTTTCTCTCTCTCTCTCAAAAATAAATAAACCTTTTAAAAAAAACATTTAAATCCTAAGACCACTTCCAGGCTTAGAATTTAATATAAACAGATTATGTATGAGATTGTATCACAGTTCAGCTGTATCAAATATAAAGAAAGCAGTGTGTATATGGATATTTATTTTATTTCATAAACCATACCTGTGTCACTGTGTGTAAAAAGATGCATAAGCCTATCATTAGATACACTTAGAGCCGAGATGCTAGATTACTTAAGGAAAAAGGATTTGAGAACAAACAAGTGAAGAGGGATCTAATGAAGTTCATAAAAGAGAAATTAGAATTAAAACTAAAATGTTAGGTTTCAAGGTACTGAAATGAAGTTCTATGATTTTAAAGTGATTTCTCTCTAAATGTTGGTATAACCTTAAATTTCTTCCTATTTATATTTCACTTCAAATACTACTTGTGTAGGAATGTGAGGGAGGCATTCGTTCTGGGTCAGCTCTCAATTTCCATGAGTAGAGTTTGATTCAACCCCAACTCTGGACCATCAGGTAACAGGTAGATGTATAGTACACTAACTGAGCAGAACATGGCAAGCCGCTGGGGAAGAGTGCAAGATGTCCATACTTCCCAAGTTCTTCTGTTTAGTTCTGTTTGGCCCAGACTCTGTCTCAAAAGTGCTTAATGTGCAGTCGTCTCCAGGGTCTGTACAAACAAACAAACAAACAAACACAATAAAATGAGCCAAAGTCTCCATCATCACTACATTCTGTACAAAGTCTGCAGTAACGTCTCCAGCTGGCAGTTCAGACAACAATGTAGCTTTGCCTATGTCGCCATAATTTAAATTCTTATATTTCTTTCTTTTTAGCTTCTTCCTTTGTGCTACCTTCTCATGTTTTTTCCCCTTATGTCTTCTGTAATATTTAATTAAGAATTTAACATATCTTTTTAACAGTGCTATTATTTTTATCAACATTTTTTTCTAGTGCTTTTGTTAAAATGTTGCATAAGTTTTGAGTATTTTTAGTGCATAGTTTTGCAAAATGAGAAGTTTTTTAAGAATGGAGGTACAGTATATAGTTACAGCAGAAATTCAAGTGAAGCAGTAAGGACTAATCCAGAGCTTCCTGATCCAGATTTAACTCTGCCTGTCTTTAAAGAGTTCTGTGAGGGGCGCCTGGGTGGCTCAGTCGGCTGAGCTTCCGACTTCTGCTCAGGTCATGATCTCACGGTTTGTGAGTTCGAGCCCCGCATTGGGCTCTGTGCTGACAGCTCAGAGCCTGGAGCCTGCTTCGGATTCTGTGTCTCCCTCTCTCTCTGTGACCCTCCCCCGTTCATGCTCTATCTCTCTCTGTCTCAAAAATAAATAAACATTAAAAAATAAATAAATTTAAAGAGTTCTGTGATACCAGACACAGATGAATACCCTCTTCCTCTACCTGAGAATAGTCTTGTTAATGTCAATTAGGACTAAAATATAGTATCACTACATATAAAATCAAGAAATGCTCCAATAAGACCAGGACATAGTCACATAGAGCCTACAATAGACAGATGGTCAGAAATGCAAATTTCCAACCAGAAATAAAGAGGTTCCTTAACAAAAGTTAGTTATCCCTTATTATGGTATAATCAAGCCTGATAGAGAACTTTAACAAAATTGCATGTGTTAAACTAGACTGCATCTGGAGAACAGGAATCCAATATATGATAACATTTACTGAAAAGAGGTACAAAAGACTATAAGAATTTTGTCAGAGTTCTTAAGCTTTGTGACCTATGTTTGTAGGTTTACTCACCTTTTCTGTTTATCTTAGAAATGGTAGTAAAAATCTTATTATATTTCATTCACTGAGGGTTTTCAGTTTGCTTAGTACTGGGCTCGGTGTTTTAAATATATTGTGTCATGTAATCTTCATAATCTCAATAGGTATACATAGTCTTCATCATGGAGGAAATTAACAATCAGAGAGCTTGACAGTCACAGAGCTACTAAGTGGTGGGGGCAAGATTTGAAATGCTTGACTCAATATACCATAATCTTTTCAATATACGCCACGGAGATGTATGGAGTGCCAAAAACTGATGGAAAGCTGGTTAAAAGAGGGGGGAGAACTCAGGTCCTACTCTATACCTGTTAAATCTAAATCCTCTACGACTGGCAATCTTCTCCACATTTCAAATTCCATAGCCCAAATTACCATGGAAGCTAACGTGTTTGTCTTGGATATTTACAATCACATCTACAGGTAATCTCATAGGTTGTAAGGTAGCTTCCCTTGAATTATGTACCTACCCTGATCTAATCAGTGATGCTGGAATGCAGTTCAAATCAGCTTCCCTGAGCAGGGCTTGAGTTAACAGTGGACAAGCAGGTATTGCAGCTAGTATGACTTTATGTCCAATATATTTCACTTCTTTGGTGTCATGCATGAACATCTCCTTATGATTCCAAAGATGATCTGTCACATGAAAAACGATAAATGTAAATGTGTTCAAATTGTCCTTAATAGACAGGAATAACTACTCCATCCAAAAGTGATATTAAAGTGTTTAGTAGAAGAAAAAATGTCCCCCACCCCTGCAAAAGATATATTCACTTTCTATGCCCAGAACCTGTAAATACTACTTTATATGTCCAAAGAGTGAATATCACCTTGTATGGCAAAAGATATGATTAATCCAAGGATTTTCAGAGGAAGATTTTATCCTGGATTATGTGAGTGGCCCTTCATATAATAGTATGCATCTTATGAGAGAGAGGCAGAGAGAGATTAGACAGGCACACAGAAGAGAAGGCAACGTGAAGACTGAGGCAGAGTTTGGAGTAATGTGACCACCAGCCAAGGAATGGCAGGCAGCTACAAGAAGCTGAAAGAGGCAAAGAATCAGTTCTCCCCCAGGGCCTCTGGAAGGAGTAAGTCCCTCCCACACCTTGATTTAATACTTCAAGTCTCCAGAACTTTGAGCAAATAAATGTATGTTGTTTTAGACTACCAAAGTTTTGGTGATTTGTTATGGCAACCACACTAAACTAATATTAACACAAGGGGTAATTTTCTTTTTCTTTTTTTCTTTTTTTAATGTTTATTTACTTTTGAGAGAAAGAGAGAGAAAGAGAGAGAGACAGGGCAGGAGTGGGGGAGGAGCAGAGAGAGAGATGGAGATATAGAATCTGAAGCAGGCTCCAGGCCCCAAGCTGTCAGCACAGAGCCCGATGCGGGGTTCAAACCCACCAACTGTGAGATCATGACCCGAGCTGAAGTTGGACGCTTACCGACTGAGTCACCCAGGCACCCCAACAAGGGGTAACTTTCAAAGTTGTTTTTTCCTTTCAGGTCAAAATCCCCAGGTATTTCATTTTAGCCCTCTAATCCTCTGGAGACCTATCCAAGTCTTACTCCTTGCCATTCTTTAGTCTTTGGACTAAATTCTAAGTGTAAATACCACAAACATTCAGTGATTTACAAGTATTAGTGGCAGCATACCCAAACAGGCTTATCACTGGTATAGATTCTTGGGTCCTACCAAAGACTAAGAGTGGCATCTAAAAAACGAAATTTCGACAAGTAGCTCAAATCATTTTGATAGACTTGGTCTACATTTTGAAAACCAATTATGTATAATAGGGGAGGAAGCACAAAACATTAGTACATCAAGTAGAGTTAGGTTCAGTTGTGAGTGACAGAAAATCATTTATATAGACTATTAAAAGATAGAAGTTTCTCTCATACATAAAAAAAAATAATGAGAGATAGGCAATCCAAGATTGTCACAGCCCTCCTTATGTATGGAATTCAGGCTCCTTCTAACTTGTTTCTCCTTCTAGCTTAATGCTGCCCCAAACTCATGAGTTTAATATGGCTCCTTGAGTGATAGCCATATGTCCACATTTGTCTTGTAGGAACAGTAGCCTCTAAATACACTACTATGCAAGCTGTTACAGAGGTCATAGAACAAAAAGACCTGGAGACCAAATAAAATGTTTGAGTTATGTGGTTTAGAAAGTCAATTTAAAACACAGAATGAGAAGTAAGGGAAAAAAGATGGGATACCATGTAAACACATAAAGGATAGGATGCAAATGGGATAAAAGGAGCATACTACCTAAATCCTGGGTTCCGCAATTTTTATATAACCTTTCTTTCTCCCTGCCACATCAGTCTTCCCCTTTGATGGTGTGATTATGAGGAGTGGAACTGGGATTTGAGCAGGAGAGTCTAGCAGACAGAATCAACACACTCATTTGCTCTGTCAGCAAGAGGCAGGGGTGGATATGCCTGGCAACAACTGGAGCCTCCTCATTAGCCAGCTGAACAACTATGGGTATTATCTGTTTTCAGGGTACAGCAACTGAGGCCAGAATGGGACCATGATGAATATCACCACGGAGAAGCTATGTTAATTTCCTGTTGCTGTATTACAAAGTACCACAAATTTGGCAGCATAAACAATACCAATTTACTACTCATAGTTCTGTAGGTTTGAAGTCTGGCATTGCTTGACTAGGTTCTCTGCTCAAGGTATCACAAGGTTGACATCAAGTTTCAGCTTCTTTGAGTTCTTCTCTGAGGCTTCATGGAAAAATCCACTTCTAGCTTCATTCTTCTTGACAGAATTAAGTTCCTTGAAGCTGCAGGACTGAGGTCCCCATTTCCTCACTGACTATCAGCTAGGATTGCTTTTGGCCCCTAAACGTTGCTCATCTTCCTTGCTATGTGGCCTCCTCCATCTTCAATGGAATGAGACATCAACTCCTCTTGCTTTGAAACTCTGGCTTTCTGTCTCTGATCTCTAGACCTAGATTTAAAGGGCTCTCGTGGTTTGGTCAGGCCCACCTGGATAGTCTCCCTAATCAACTGAGCAAAATCCCTTTGCAACAACACCTAAATTAGTATTTGATGAACAACGTAAGAAAATGTATGCATACTAAGGGACGGAAATTTGGGGGGCCATTTTATTTTTTATTTTATTTTTTTAAAGTTTATTTATTTTGAAAGAGAGAGAAGCAGAGAGAGAGGCAGAGAGAATCTCAAGCAGACTCTGTGCTATCAGCACAGAACTTGCTGCAGGGCTCCGTCTCATGGACCGTGAGATCATGACCTGAGCCAAAATCACAAGTCAGACGCTTAACCAACTGAGCCACCCAGGAACCCCTGGGGGCCATATTACAATTCTGCCTACCAGTCGCCAACTTGAGGATGGCATAGCTGTCAACCTAGAGATGTATCTGCACCTTGTAACTTGATATTTTCACCCCTTTCTACCTATAAATAGCGTTCTCTTTTGTCCTGTCATATACTCCACTTATTATATACAAGTTTAACGTTTCTTACAAGTTACTAGCTTACTTAAAATCTATATTTTATTAATTCTGCCTGTGTCTCACAAGCTATTTGCTTGCACCTTATCTATAGTTAACACATTCGATGAGTTTCATCTCATAAGCTACTAACTTACCTGGTATCAAGGTTTACTACTTCTTATAAGTTTCAAATATTTCACTCATATGTTTATCCTGTACAGAAGAATTAAATATTCTCAAATAATTCAGTTAACATACATTATTTCAGTCAACAAGAAAAAGAAAGAAGTGAAAATAGTGTTTCCCTCTCATATCCCCCTTAAGGACTTCCACTAATACAACATTTCTGCTCCTATTCCGCTAGCTAGTACTTAGTCACACAAATGTACCTAGCTTAAAAAGAGATAAGGAAAAGCAATCTTTATTTTGAGTAGTCATGCACCTAGAAGAGTGTTCTCATGTCTGCAACTGATCATGTCTGCAACCAGGCAGTAGCTAGTATTTAAGATATAGGACTTGCCCCTTCCTTTACCTAGACTGTGGTCCTTGCCTTCTGGCAGCACTTAAGCTTGTACAATTTTACTCCTCCCTTCCCTCCCCTCCCTTGCCTAGTCATCCAGCCCCCAGTGGAGTGCTCAAACCTTCAATTTGGAGGTCAAAGAATCATTTGTGATCCTTCCTGTACATGTCTCTGGTACTCTGGTACCTTTGGATCACAGTAAAAGGAGTTCTCTAGGATTCTTACTGTACTCTTCATTTCTCCTTTGTAATCATGATCCTTCATCCAGCTAAAGTCATTAATTACCTCATTTCCTGCCTCTTGCTTTGGTGGCATAAGGAGGATTTCTACTTCAAACTTATTTCCACTATTACCACATCGCCTCTTCTCCTTGGTTTCTAGGACTTAAGGCTAAAAAGTTCTTGGTCTCCGGTTCAGGATGCACAAATTCTGAAAGCGGATTATTAGGCGTGATCGTGAGCAGTGTGTTACTCTCAAGTACACTGCCAGTTTCCTAGAATCTTATTATTTACTATGGGAGAGAAAGTATCATTGTTGGTCACTGGTTCAGAACATATATCACAGTCTGTAAGAAAGGACTCTAACTTTGCAAAATGAGGTTCCCAGTCTGATAGCCTGTTTGGATTTTCAATAAAATATTCCACTTTTTTAAGGCCAATTTGTGGCCACGAGAAGGTCTGATAATGACAAATACTCAAGGCTTCATCTTCATTTCTTTTGCTATGAAGAATGGTCTGAGGTGATGTGGATAGAATGCCATAGTGATGTATAATGCATCCAATAAGTTTATAGATTAGGGCACTATAACCATGGAAACGAATACACAACCAGAGAGAGTCTAGGTGAGAATAAAACATTGTCATCTACATGTCAGGAAGAACCCAGTGAAGAAGTTGACCTACAATCAAGTAGATGGCTTTCTCTTTAAAGTATGAATGGGTTCTGGGGTGCCTGGGTGGCTCAGTCGGTTAGGCGGCCGACTTCGGCTCAGGTCATGATCTCGCGGTCCGTGAGTTCTAGCCCCGCGTCGGGCTCTGTGCTGACAGCTCAGAGCCTGGAGCCTGCTTCATATTCTGTGTCTCCCTCTCTCTCTGACCCTCCCCTGTTCATGCTCTGTCTCTCCCTGTCTCAAAAATAAATAAACGTTAAAAAAAAAAATTTAAAAAGTATGAATGGGCTCTCACTCTGTTTTCCTCTTGTCAATGATCACTATGGCTTGCCAGTTCGAATTTAGCAATGTGAGTAGATAAGTTAGCCTTGGTGAAGCAAAGTCCAGGTGATAAACTTATGATGGCCTCCTTCACTGCCACCATTGCTGCTTTGCTTATGGGTCCACTGAGAAACAACAAGGCCAAGAATGATTGACAACCACAATACGGGTCATGCCATTTGACTAATTAATGAGCCATCGTGTTTTAAGCAAGGACTATCTAAAACCTTAGGATGAATTCAGAATCAGATGGGGCCAACTGTGCCACAAATTCATAGCCAGAATTCCAACTCTCACATGATATCTGTAAGCCCATATTCTGACCCGTGGAATTAGTCAGGTTCTGGATACTGAGGATTTATGTTAGGTCACAGCCAATAACAAATTGTCCACAAAAAGTTTTGCTATTTGCTTTCTCCCAGTGTATGATGTTGTATCATCCTTTCTGTGGAGTTTCTCATCTCCCATTCATTCAAATAGTCTACTTTTACGAATTTATTTAAGTCAGAGAATTGCCTAAGAGAATGGTTTAAACTATTCTCTGTTAGGTCCACTGTTTTTCTGAAATATACACGAAGCAGCATCTTAGTAAGCTGGTTATTGAATTTTTCTTGCAAATCCCACTATTCTGAAGCTAAAACCATTGATACCTGGAATGCGGCATCTTTTGGCAGCACTCATATTACAATGGCTTTTCTTTTAATCCCTGAAATTGCTGTGTATGAATCACTATACCCCTTTTCTTTTCTTTCTTTTATTTGTTAGAGAGAGAGAGAGGGATAGCATCCCACGAAGGGCAGAGCGAGAGAGAGAGAGAAAGAGAAAGAGGGAGAGGGAAAAAGGGCTCACCTGGGGCTCATGTTTTTACCCAAAGTGGGGCTGGGGCTCACCCGAAGCAGGGTTCATGCTCAGCTGATGTGGGGATCAAGCTCACCCAAAGAAGATCACAAGCTCATCTGAAGTAGGTCATGAGCTCATCTGAAGTGAGGCTCAAGCTCACCCGAAGCATGGTTCATGCTCACTCAGTGTGGGACTTGAACTCACCAACTATGAGATCATGACCATCTGATGATGCTTAATGACTGAGCCACCTAGGCACCCTTTTCTTAACAATTGCCAGTTGGGCTAGGCCAACCCCATATCCTTTCAATACTATAGTTACCAATCATTCTATTTTGGTTTCTGGCTTCATACCAGTTGGTATGGAAAACCAGCTTTCAATCTCTAGTCTCAAAATGTGTGCTAATGACCACATGCATAAGAATTCCTTGAGAAGTATAGGTAAAAGTACAGATTCCTGAGCTAATCTCAGTTCTTTTTTTTAATTAATTAATTAATTAATTTTTAATTTAGAGACAGAGAGAGCATAAGCCAGGGGAGAGGGGCAGAAAGAGAATCTTTTTCTTTTTTAATTATTTTTTTAATGTTTATTTATTTTTGAGGGAGAGACATACAGACAGACTGTGAGTATGTGTGTGTGAGTGGGGGGGGGGGTGTCAGAGAGAGAGGGAGGCACAGAATCTGAAGCAGGCTCCAGGCTTTGAGCTGTCAGCACAGAGCCCCATGCGGGGCTTGAACTCATGAACCGTGAGATCATGACCTGAGCTGAAGTCAGATGCGTAACCGACTGAGCCACCCAGGTGCCCCCTTTTTTTAATTTTTATTTTTTTTAATGTTTATTTTTGAGAGAGAGAGACAGACAGGGAAGAGAGAAAATCTTAAGCAGGCTCCATACTCCACATGGAGCTAGACTTGGGGTTCAGTCCCACGACCCTGGGATCATAACCTAAGCTGAATTCAAGAGTTGGATGTTCAACAAGCTGAACCACTCAGGCACCACCATGAGCTAATCTCAGTTCCTAGAATACAAATCTAGGAGTCTTCATTTTAACAAGTTTCTTGGGTAAGTCTTCTACAAAATAATAACCACTACCTGGATGCCTTAAAACAAGGTAAAGAAAGTGAGTCAGAAAGGTTTAATGTGCAAGCTCACAGAGTTAGAAGGAATTGTGCTGCCCTTGAACCACTGTTCTATGCTGAAAGACATAGGGTCTTGGGATAGACGAGAGAGAGTAAATACCTCAACACATGTAACTAAGTTGTAATTGAGTGAAAGAGCCAGAAGTAAGTTTTGCATATGATACAGACATAAGTAGGTGTAAAAGATTATTCATGTTTGTTTGTGGAGAGGCATGGAATGTGGGAGTTGTATTACAACCTGATCTGCCTCAACACCATTTCTCCATTTTTAGAAACTTAGCTAAAAGTGTTCCTCTTGAAGAAACATTAGCATTTATCTGCTTACAAGGAAATTAAAAGTACTATAATTGTTGTCTTTGCTAATAAATTAAGGGAAAATTCTCAGTGAAAGTAATTTAGATGACCTGTGGGTTCTACCTGGTTTGGCATCTCGGCAATCTGCAGAAATGTGGCGGAAGTTACTAAAAATAAAAATCTACAGCAGAACTAAATTTGAACTAATTTTTTTCACACTTTACTCTTCTTTGAGAGTGAGTGCACATGCTCACACATGTTCCATGCCCAGCACAGAGCTCCACTGTGAGATCATAACCTGAGCTGAAATCAAGAGTTGGCCACTTACCAGACAGCCACCCAGGCGCCCCCACACTTTACTTTGATTTTCTTTCCTGTTAAGAAAAATTATCCCACATTGGAAACTAAAAATATTTTTCAAGTTCACTTATTTATTTTGAGAGACAGAGGGTGGGGAGGGCAGAGAGAGAGAATTCCAAGCAGGCTCCGCACTGTCAGTGGAGCTCAAACTCACCAACTGTGAGATCATGGCCTGAGCCAAAATCAAGAGTCAGACACTTAACTGACTGAGCCACCCAGGTGTCCCCCAAACTTGGAACTAAAGCAAAAGGATGATTGCATGTCCTTTCAGTGTTATACTTCACCCTGTGAATAGGATCTCTCTAGTTCTAGGATTATTTAACAACGATTTAAGGCTATGAAGGTACATATCACCTTGTAGATTTTTTTTTTTCTGGAAGACATGCAAATAATTAATTTTCTATAGAAAAAATACCATCATAGGTTATAGAGTTATTGACCAGTAAGATTTTAAATATTTTTGTCTCAAACTTAAATCTTTCCTGATGTTTATTAAATGGTTCTTAATTTCTCTAATTCTCCTCTAAATCAACTTTACAATTTTACTATTTCCCTCATTAATGAAATAAACAAATTATTGATCGTATGATTCTATGTGTGTTTGAGTCATTTCTAAGGCTTTAGAAATAAAATTATACTTTGACAGTTATGAAAATTGTTTCGCCGAGATGCCCAAGTGGACTCATACTAGAGCCAGTGAAACTGCCTTGCTCAAGGAGTGTACCTCTCGGGTTATTTAAGGTACTTCCCTTTTTGATCTTCAGAGTGAATTCCAAGCAGCAATATAATTTTACCTTCAGTAATTCACCTGCATCTCCATGTTTTTTTTCTCTGACTCTGTGTTTTGTTTTTGTTTCTGATTCTTGGCCAAGTTTGGTTTCAGTTCTGGTTTGCATATAGCTGATAAATTATTTCCCTTTGGCAGCAGCAATGATTGGAAACTTGGTTTTATAATCTGACCATTTGGTGATCTGTATTGACGTGATGGGAATCTATTCTCTGTTGAATGGGATATGGCAGGGATTTGGGTTTGTTAATCTTTTTTTTTTCTTTTGCTTGCTTATCTAATAATTTGTGAATTCGAATAAGTTAAGCAAATACACTGTGTCCATTGGAAAGAAGACTTGTCTTTGGACTGGTGAGTTTTTGTGTTCTGGATTTAGTTTTTACCCACGGGTAAGTTTGTAGATGTAAACAGTTCTCAGTGTATCTTTGTATCTGTAATTTAAAATAGCCTATACGTCCCATTGCCTGAATATGAAATAATATCTTACCTTCAGGGTATATTAATGAATTTGATTATCAAGTTTCTAAAAGTAAAGGAGCTCTAATTTGGCTGGTTTATAGAGACTAATGAAAAAGCTTATAATCCATAAAGAAACCCTAGAATTTAGGGTTCTAGAACCCTAGTTCTAATAAAACTCCTAGCTTAGATGCACTTATATAAGAATCCAAGTTCATTGAACTACAGTGAATCCTTGGACAAATGGGACCAGTTTGACAGTTTTAGCTTTAAAAGAACTGTTTTTGATTTCGTCAGTAGAGAGCATAATAGAAGCATTCAAGATTATGAAATATGTAAAATTATATGTTCAATTAAATTGAATTATAATTCTGACCAACTTTTTCATATCAACAGTAATTATATTCCATAACATGTGAGCTCAAACAAAATCTCCAAGATCCTTAGTTAACTTACTATTAGTTAATTAATGGTCCATTCTTGATTACCTAAATAATTTCTAAATATGATAGAAAACTGCAAAAATAAATAAATACACTTAAAAAAAAAACACAGGGAGACTGGGCAGCTCAGGCAGTTAACCATCCAACTTTAGCTCAGGTCATGATTTCACAGTTGGTGAGTTCGAATCCCACGTTGGGCTTTGCGCTTACAGAGTGGAGCCTGCTAGGATTCTCTGTCCCCCTCTCTCTCTGCACCTCCCCCGCTCTCTCTCGTTCTCTGAAAAATAAGTAAAGTTAAAAAAAAGAAAACCGAGAAGCATTGGTCATTAAATATAATCTATACTTTTGCTTCTTATGTTTATATGTCATTAAAAGGCTGGAAATGTTCATTTTTGCTACCTCAAGAAAGTGTTAAAGTAACGTGTGTATGTGGTTATGAGGGTCATCATGGATATGCTGCACTGCTGTGCTAAAATGCTTACATGTAAGAGGTATTAATATCCTACCTCTTGGTTCTCTCTGTGAAATAGTAGTTAGTCGGTTTAAAATGCACATGTAACATAGGTAATTAAGACTACAGGTAGTCTAAACAGCTCTGACGTGCATGAATTTTAGTTATCGCATTTTATCATATATATCATTTTATCATTTTTCTTACTATGAGATAATAGAAAATATAAATTGTTCTCTGCCTCGCAGTTCCTGGCACAGGAACTTCTGAAACTCATAATTTTCTGGGTAAGACGAGTGTCTTTTGTTCTAATGAAGTGACCCTGGGTGGGCTATCAAATGGCACTTGATGAAGGCTTGCCACCAGAAAGACTGAGCTTGGAATTCTCAGCCTGGTACCCCTCCCCCTAGACTCTTGCGAAGGGAGAAGGGCTGAAAATGGAGGTAACGGTTGACCATGCCCAGGGGATGAAGCCTCTGTCAAAATCACAGTAGCATCTGCAGAGCTGCCAGGTTGCTGAACATATCCGTGTACTAGCAGGGGAACACACCCCACCTTCCTGGGGACAGCAGCCACCGTGCTCCTGACCCTCTCAGACCTTATCCTATGGATCGCTTCATCTGGCCGTTTACCTGCATCCTTTACCATGTCCTTTGATAAACTAGTGTTTCCCTGAGTGCTTGAGAACTGTTGTAGCAAATAATCAGATCCAAGGGGGAGGAGGTCGTGAGAAGCCCCTGATCTGTAGCCAAGTTGTGGATAACCTGGGGGACCTACTACTTGCAATTAGCATCTGAAGTTGGGAGCCGCCTTGTGGGACTCGGCCTGTGGACCTGTGGGATGCTATGCCATCCCCAGGCAGACAGCGTCAGAATTGAATTCAATTGTAGGACAACTAGCTGGTGTTGTAGAATTGCTTGGTGTGGAGGAAAAAAACCCCACACTTCTGGTGACCGGAAGCATCAAAAGTGTTGACTGTGAAAGTAAAGGCGAAAGACACAAGAGGAAAACTATAGGTTTTCCCAAAATAGTTACCATGTGTATTGGTGTGCTAGGTCTGCTGTTAACAAAGCATTACAAACTAAGTGGTTTAAAACAACAAAAATTTTATTTTCAGAGTTCTGGAGGCTAGAAATCTGGTGTCGGCAAGAATTTCTTGTCTCTTCCCTGTCACATCACTTCTTTCAAAATCTGTTGGTGAGGGATCAGCATGCATATCATGGAAGTAGCAATTGTGGTAAACAGCCAACACCCCTAGTGCTAAAGCAACAAAGGGAAGAGGTTGGAATTATTAAAACTTAGAAATGTAGAGGAGAGATCCGATGGAGCAAAAGTCGAGACTTCTGTGGAAGAGTTGCTGAGGGGGGGCCACTCGGTTTGTGCTGGTGCCTCTGAGAACATTGGAAGCACGTTAACATTCATTCTGCCACTGTCAGGAATAGTGCATACTAGAGTCAGTTGCTGCTACTAGAAGGATCTGAAGGAACTGCTGCTGTCAGCGTGAAGAAGCACTGCTGGGGTAATACAGGAACCACGATTAGACAGGAAGCAGACAGGAAGGGGAGTATCCTTCCTTCTTCCTCTTCTTAGAGGGGATTTGCAGTTCCCCTCTAACCACCTCTGTTAACAAAGCCTAAAATGGAGCCATCTGGCAAAGCAGAAATGTTGCTCGAAGAATCCTAGCTTTAGCATCACAAAGCAAAATACAGAAAGGTGGGCTCGGGGCTGGAAGATAGTAACTTAATAAATGGCATGCTATTCAAGGAGCAATAGTGGCAGAGAGATATAACCAGATGTAATGGTAATGGGATGTGTTTTATTTATTAAGGGAAATTGATAATAGTTTTGTCCCAATGTCTCTGGTTGGCCAAGAATGTGAAAGGAGATCTCACGGTGAAACTTAAATGGTTACAAAAAATGGTAAATGATATGCAGAATGGGAACCTTATTTGATGTGGTTTCGAAAACCTGCAATATCTGAAAATAAGGAATGAGTTGGAAAAACAATAACAGATATATTGTAGAAAAAGCTCTGCAAAGTTTGCTCAGTTTTGATTATCATAAATAAAATTTTAGAAGGAGCTTGTTAATCATTTCCTGCCAAATATTAATGAAAATATAATTTAGTTTTCTTTCTTTTTAAAAAAATTTTTTTTACATTTATTTACTTTTGCTAGAGACAGAGCACAAGTGGGGGAGGGGCAGAGAGAGAAGGAGGCACAGAATCTGAAGCAGGCTCCAGGCTCTGAGCTGTCAGCACAGAGCCCGATGACCTGGGGCTCAAACTCCTGGGCGGTGAGGTCATGACCTGAGCTGAAGTCAGAGGTTTAACCGACTGAGCCACCCAGGCGCCCCTGGTTTTCTTTCTATTAAAATGGTAAAGTTTAGGGGCACCTGGTGGCTCAGTCAGTTGAGCGTCCGACTTTGGCTCAGGTCATGATCTTGCGTTTTGTGGGTTCAAGCCCCGTGTCACAGGATCTGGGCTGACAGCTCAGAGACTGGAGCCTGCTAAGGGTTCTGTCTCCCTCTCTCTCTGCCCCTCCCCGCCTCTGTCGCTCTCTCTCAAAAATAAATAAACATTAAAAAAATTTTTTTAAACATGATAAAAATTTGGTCTTGGCAGATGTTATTCAGATTTTTAAAAATTAGTTTTGAAGATTTGTTTTTTAAGTCATCTCTACATCCAGTGTGGGGCTCGAATTTACAACCCAGAGATCAAGAGTCACATGCTCTACCAACTGAGCCAGCCAGGTGCCCCATAAATGAATTTTTTTAATTGTGACAAATTACACATAAAATTTACTCTCTTAACCATTTGTAAGCGTATAGTTCAGGAGTGTTAAATATACTCACATTCACAATCTCCAGAACTTTTTCATTATGCAAAACTGAAACTCTACACACCCATTAAAAAATCTCTTACTCCCCACTCTCCCCAGCTTGTGGCAGCCACCGTTGTAGTTACTGTTTCTATGTGTTTGGACCCTGTAGATACCTCATATAAGTGAAAGCTTACAGTATTTATCTTTTTGTGACTGGCTTATTCCCCTTAGCATAATGTTGTCAAGATTCATCCATGTTGTAGCAGGTGTCAGAATTCCCTTCCTTTTTCAGACTGAATAACATTTCATTTTATGTGTGTGTATAAAGTAATACATAATAATATAGTATGTATATGGTATGTAAAATCACGTGGTATGTATATCTATATATACATAACACATTATGTTTATTAATTCCTCCATTGACAAACATTTAGGTTGTTTCTACCTTTTAACTATTGTGAATGATGCTGCTATGGACATGGGTATACAAATATCCAAATATCTCTTTGATACCCTGCTTTCAATTCTTTTGGATATGTTCCTAGAAGTGGTGTTGCTGAGTCGTATGACAACTCTATTTTTAATTTCTTAAGGAACTACCGTATTGTTTTCCACCATAGCTATATCATTTTACATTCCCACCAGTAGTACCCAAGGGTTCTGATTTCTCCACATCCTTGCCAAGGCTGGTGATTTTCTGCTTTTTGTTTGTCTTTATAATAGCAACCATCCTAACAGGTATAAAGTGGTATCTCAGTGGCTTTCAGACACATCTCTCTAATGGTTAGTGATATTGAGCATTGTTTCATTTACTTGTTGGCCATTTGTATGTCTTCTCTGGAGAAAGAAGTCCTTTGTCCATCTTTTAATTGGGTTGTTTGTTATTGTGGTTGTGGTGTTGTTGAGTTGTAGGTATTTTTTATATATTCTGGATATTTACCCCTTATCAGATAATATGATTTACAGATATTTCTCCTATCCCATTGGTTGACTTTTCATTCTGTTGATTGTTTCCTTTGGTACACAAAAGTTTTAAATTTTGATGTAGTCCACTTTATTTTTTTTCTTTTGTTATCTGTGTTTTTGGTGTATATCCATGAAATTACTGCGAAATCCAATGTCATGAAAATTTTCTCTTATATTTTCTTCTAAGAGTTTTATAGTTTGAGCTTTTTGATCTTGGATCCTTTTTTATTTTTTTCTGTATGGTGTAAGGTAAGGGTCCAACTTCATTCTTTTGCATGTGGATATCCAGTTTTCTCAAAACGTTTGTTGAAAAAACTGTCTTTTCCCTATTGAATGCCTTGGCATCCTTGTCAAAAAATCATTTGAGCATATGTGTGAAGGTTTATTTCTGGAATCTCTAGATCTATTCCGTTGGTCTATGTGCCTGTCTTGATGCCAGTGCCATACTGTTTTGATTACTGTAGCTATATAACAAGTTTTGAAATCAGGAAGTGTGAGTCCTCCAACTTTGTTCTTTTTCAAGCCGCATTGGAGGTCCCTTAAAATTCCATGTGAATTTTTTGATGCATTTTTCTTTTCTACAAAAATAGAATGTTATTTTTTACCTTCTGACAGATAGAAAAGATTTGTTATCTCACCAAAATAATGTTCTTTGCTTTGTGCTATATTTAATTGTTTTTTAGTGTCTCACTTCTGAAAAAGCTAAGGTTGTTTGCAATTGTGTTACCTTCTGCTAGTTTATTCTAAATTACTTTACTGATGCTTTAATAGCTATAATCATTCATTGTTTTGAGGTGCCTATCATCCTAACTTAATCAAGGGACCACATCTTCTCTGATAGGTTTTTCTTTTTTTTTCTTCCAAGATTATAGCCTAAATTCAGGGGAAAAAACTCAAGATGTCTTTTACGTTTACATCATGTTAGGGATTTCCCAGAAGTTCCCTTGGCAATCACAAAGATTTGTTCTTTTACCTTATTAAAAGAGAAAGCTAAAAATGAAGTTTTATATGCCTTAATTTGTAATGAGTTCAACACTATTTTAAGAGGTGCATAGGAAGAACCTCCCCAATGATACAGAAGTATAACTTTCTTTGTTAATTTTATTTTTAATTTTTTTAAATGAAAATTATATACATATTTGAGGTGTACAACATGATTTTTGGTATGCATATACATAATAAAATAATTACAACAGTCAATCTAATTAACATTTTGTATGTATGTGTGTTAAGAAAACCTGAGACCTACTTTCCTAGAAAATTTCAAGTATACAATACAACATTATTAACTCTAGTCACCAACAGTACATTATATCTCTAGAACTAATTCATACTACATAACTAAAATTTGTACCCTTTGGCCAACATCTCCCCATTTTCCCCACTGGCCAACATCTTCCCCGTTTTCATTCTACTCTCTGCTTCTATGAATGTGACTTTTTAAGCTTTTACATTTAAGTAAGATCACGCAGTATTTTTATTTTTGTGTCTGGCTTCTTTCTTGTCTTAACATAATGTCTTTTAGGTTCATCCATGTTGTCACAATACTGTGGAAATGGCAGGATTTCCTTATTTATTTTTTTTTTTTTTTAATTTTTTTTTTTCAACGTTTATTTATTTTTGCGACAGAGAGAGACAGAGCATGAACAGGGGAGGGGCAGAGAGAGAGAGGGAGACACAGAATCGGAAACAGGCTCCAGGCTCTGAGCCATCAGCCCAGAGCCTGACGCGGGGCTCGAACTCACGGACCGCGAGATCGTGACCTGGCTGAAGTCGGACGCTTAACCGACTGCGCCACCCAGGCGCCCCAGGATTTCCTTATTTTTAAAGGTTGAATAATAGTTGTTGTGTATATTTCTTTATCCATTCACCTGTTGATGGACACTTAGGTTGTTTCCATATCTTGGCTTTTGTGAATAGTGAGGCAGTGGACATGGGGGCACAGATATCTCTTTGAGATATTAATTTCACTTCATATACATATATGTATGTATATATGTGTACATATATATATACACACACACACACACACATATATATATATACACATATATATATACACACACACACACCCACACACACCCAGAAGAAAGATTGCTAGATCATATGGTAGTTATATTTTTTATTTTTTTCAGGAAACTCCGTACTGTTTTCCATAATGGGTGTCCCAATTTACATTCCCACTAACAGCGTACAAGGGTTTCCTTTTCTCCACATCCTTGCCAACACACGTTATCTTTTTGTTTATCATTGCGGTTTTGGTTTGCATTTCCCTGAGGAGTAGTGATGTTGAGCACCTTCCCTTTGATTAATTTTGAAGTAAAATATTGTTAATATAACTATGTTTCAGATACCGTGTACACTTTATGTAGAAGAAGATTTGTCAACGTTCTCACTGTCCCTCATATGTTCTTACCTTCAGGAAAACATTGATTAATATTTAATGAAATTGTTATGTAGTTTATCCTATAAAGAATTTTATTCTCCATTCTGATGTTATTGGCTAGTATTATGAATTAATCAGAGCCATTCAGTCTTATCATCAACATGTGGTTTCTGCTTTCCTCTCATGCTCACCTAAGGGCATTGCATATGCTACAAGTACAAGTGGGGTCTTTGGCAAAGACAGCCTCAGAGCCTCATGAATAGGATTGTACCAGGTACTCTAAATATTATTTTTTTTAATTTTTAATGTTTGTTTATTTTTCAGAGAGAGAAAGAGAGAGTGGGGTAGGGAGGAGAGAGAGGGAGACACAGAATCCGAAGCAGGCTCCAGGTTATGAGCTGTCAACACAGAGCTCAACGTGGGGCTCGAACTCACAGACTGTGAGATCATGACCTGAGCAAAGGTGGATGCTTAACCAACTGAGCCACCCAGGGGCCCACCAGGTACTCTAATTATTAACACTGCAATGAGTAGACTCATCAGTACAGGCTTCTGAGCTAGCATTGTTTACACCCTGTCAGACTGTACTGGAGGACTAAACTGTGATTTTCAGGTTATTTTTAACGTTTATTTATTTTTGGGACAGAGAGAGACAGAGCATGAATGGGGGAGGGGCAGAGAGAGAGGGAGACACAGAATCAGAAACAGGCTCCAGGCTCTGAGCCATCAGCCCAGAGCCCGACGCGGGGCTCGAACTCACGGACCGCGAGATCGTGACCTGGCTGAAGTCGGACGCTTAACCGACTGCGCCACCCAGGCGCCCCCAGATTATTTTTAGATCAGAAGCCATGACTTTGCGGAAACCGACTAACCCTAGATCCTGTGGAACAAGATCTACGCAGAACTGAGTGAACTGATGAGAAAAAACTAATGTTAAGACTAACGATCATAGGCAATCAATTCAGAATGTTATGACAGCTAGTTGAGAACTCACAAATGGGCTGTAGGACTGCTCAGCCACAGGGCCCTGTGTCAGTGCCAGCCTGTGTTCTCTTTTCTTCCTTGCTGAGTAGGCTGTTGCCTTCTTTCTCACATGCAGATGTATCATGTCTCACTTTTTTTCTCCGGCTCTGAAGACAAACCTAAGACAGGGGATTTTCCTCTTTAGGAGTCTTGTTGTTAATCACTACCAGGAACTAAATTAGCATAAAAAACCATGACAGTAAAAAGGGAAGCTACAATGTTCCTACAGTAGACTAATTTCAAACTTAGTAAATGACAAGGATACTTCTATTTCTCCATTGGGGGGTGAGGGGAGTGGGGGCACGCAGGTGGAGTTTTCCTACTACTCTGCCTTCTTACTCCAATTTAGATGTAAATGAGACCTGAGGATAAAATCCTGGTGCAGGAGTAGGTATCTCTTTGGTACAAGTGGCAATTTACATTTTTTAGTACCCCTAGAACTTTTCCTTGCCCAGGCAGGATCCTTTTGCAAAATGGAGATGAATATAATGTCAAGGGAATTAGTTACCTCCTTCTGGAAAGAATGGAAGAAAAAAAATCTCAGTTGCAGTTGAAATTTGAATTGCAAATTTCAAAAGAAAAAAAAACTTTGAAATTAAGAGGAGCTAAAGAATACTGATTTTGGAAAATGTTAAGAAATTCCTCACAAACTCAGGTGAAGTTGGGTTCTAAGTACCTAACCAGAAGAGCAGTTCCTTTGGGCACAAAGGAGTCTCCTTGGATTGGAGTCAGAAAAGACCTGTTCTGTGACTAAAGAAATTATTCTGATATTAAGAAGTGCTGGCTGGCTTAGTCGGAAGAGCATGGAACTCTTGACCTCAGGGTTGTGACTCAGCCCCATGATGGGTGTAGGGATTACAAAAAATAAACTTTAAAAAATGATTCTGATATTAAATTAGGGGTACTACTTGATACCCGAACTACAAGAAAACAACATTTTGTGTGATTCTGTAGCAAAGTGAATTTAATAATTCAAGATTGCAACTTAACTACCTCAAAAGCAGTGGATTGGATCATGAACTAGGTGAAACTCATGTTGGCACTTTTCCTTTCTAATGCTTTCATCCCTTTCAAGTTTCTTTATTATACAACATCTTTTATTTTCCAAATCCTCAGTTAGCTAATTTTTGGAATGTTACTTCTTTCTAAGTTATTAATAAATTAAAAGTGAATTCTTTAACACCGAAATACTTAAAGAGGTAAAGGAAAGACTAGTGGTGGAATTCAGACAATGTGGCAACCTGTGAGAAAGATAGCTGTATCTGAATGCCTCATATTCTAGTGTGTGTGACTCTCCTTTCTGTTTCTTGCTTCTCCTATACTTTGTTCCCCCACACATCTACATTTGAGATTGGCTCACTTACTATTTAAAGTACCAAACTTTTGTTAAATTCTCATTGTTCTTTTTTCTCTTTCAAACAAAATACGACAGGATCTATCATCAGTTATTTATACCTTGACCGAAGCCTATTCACATTAATCTGCACTCTCAAGGCATAATTGCATTTACTCTTTACTTTTGATAAAACTTCACTTAACAGACCTGGACACCCAGCCTGTGACCCCGATGCACACTCGACTTATTAAAATAATCCTGATTCATGACGAATAAAACTAGACACTCTGATCTGAGAGGGGGACCTCACATACTTAGCTGAGGTAGTTGGGTGCCATAATGCAGAGATGGGCACCAGATGCACAGTAGATTACTTCCAACCTGCTCAGTGCATACACAGCTGATTAAACTAGGAATCAATAGCCCGTGATGCCACTCTGGGAATTTGCTTTCCTACATGGGGGAGATGATCTTTATGATCTTTTGATCATATATTCAAAAAAGATCTTATGATCTTTTGATGTCAAAGACTATCCCATTTTTCCTCCCTTAAACCTCATTCCCAAGAGCCTACTTAGAGTGTCCAAATGGGTTCTATACTTGGCAGTAGCACATTTTCATTAAGTTCTCAAGTTTTGGTCTCTGAAAATGTTTTTTCCTTTAAAACCTTTGTGAGGGGCACCTGGCTGGCTCAGTCGCTTAAGCGCCTGGCTCTTGATTTTGGCTCAGGTCATCATTTCATGGTTTCGTGAGTTCGAGCCCCACATTGAGCTCTATATGCTGACCATGTGGAGCCTGCTTGGGATTCTCCCTCTCTCCCCCTCCCCTGCTCGCACTTGCTCTGTCTCTCAAAATAAATGAATAAACTTAAAAAAAAGAAAACCTTTGTGAAATAAAAGGTTTTAACTCTTTTCAAAGGAATTTCAGGTATCAAGGGTCAGAGAGAAGAGTGAGGAGTGGAGTCAGTGAGTAGGGTAACCTTTCCATGGCCTGTGAAATGTTACTTGTCCGACCCATGATTGTACTCAGTGGAGAATCACTAAATCTTCCATTTTACCATTAGCAAAGAAGTGGTCAAATTAAAAATGCTGTTCTTTGTGTTTTTAAGGCAATATTAATTTTTATTTGATCTCCAAATAGAAAACTATAATATGGAATATGCTTATTCACACTGAACATATCCTCAGAAGTATAATAAATATATCATTGATCTTTGCTTTACTTTCATTGTTTAATATTCATGAATATGCTAATAATATGAACTTAAGAATTTATAGAGAACATTGGCTTTCTTCCTTAAAATGCCACTCCAGGTTTCTTTATATATAGTTTGTACAATAAGATTTCTTCAAGCTGTAGTGAAGTAGCTTCATACTCACAATATCAGCTGAGTTTTTTGTGCTGATAATGACAATTGAAGAATGGATGGTTAGGTTTCACTTCTATATACTGAATATAAAAGATTATTCATTGAAGATGGGGGAAGCTTGGCATGTATGGGGACAAGAAGTACTTGGCAACTCTCTGTACTTTCCACTCGATTTTTCTGCAAACCTAAAACTGCTCTAAAAAAAAAAAAAAAAGGCTATTAAAAAGAGAAGTTCTCCGAATAGGAGTGAAACAAGGCCCCTGTGTAGGGTCTTCCGTGGGTCACATTTTGACACGCATAATAGTTAACATTTATCGAATTCTTAACTTTATGATTGTCACTGTGCTATATGATTTGCACACCCTAGCCAAGACTGCTATTTTTCACTGTATATCTATCTATTCTTGTCTTCCCCTTAGTAATAAAACTCATTTATTGTCTGGCCGCCCTTGCAGGTAGGTATGCCAAATAACTAAATTACTACCCATAAGACACAATTGAAATTGGTGACTACTTTTTCTGGGCAGTGTACTCAAAGAGAGAGAGAATATCTTTTTGGCCTCTTCTTACTAATAGCTTGGCAATTCAGTGTATCCCCACTCCTAGCCTAAAAGGAATACTTTCAGCTAGGTACTGCCATAGAACTGAGTTCTAACCAATAGGTATAGGCAAAAGCAGTATCATGGACAATTCTGGAAAATTGTCTTTATTATTTTTTTAAATGTTTCTTTAATTTTGAGAGGGAGAGACAGAGTGCAATCAGGGGAGGGGCAGAGAGAGAGGGAGACACAGAATCTGAAGCAGGCTCCAGGCTCTGAGCCATCAGCACAGGGCCCAATGCAGGGCTTGAATTCATGAACTGTTGAGATCATGACCTGAGCTGAAGTCAGATGCTTAACTGATTGTCAACTCAGGTGCCCCTGTAAAATTGTCTTTAAAGAGAGAAGACATGGTCTTCTTCACTTCTTTCTTCTTTCCACTAGCTAGAAGCTTTGGGTTTTGAAAAGGTTTGAGGATGGAAGAGTAACAAGATAAAAGATAAAAGAATGAGTCTTTGAGGACTGACATGCTTTCAGGCCCTGCCCCATTAACTTCTGACATAACATATATAAAAGAGAAGAAACTTCCATCTTACAACTTACAACTTACAATGCATTGTTTTTAGGTTTCTATGTTTCATGATAAATGGATTCCCAAGAGATACAAATTAAGGACTTAGATGTGGGGTACTGCACCTAACACAAACTGAAAATATGGTATGGAACTGGTTTACAAGTTGGGCAGCATGTGTCATAGACTCAGTATTGCAGGATAATCAGTTGGTGGCAAACGTTTCCTTGCTTTAGCTTGAAAAGACCATGTGCTGAGACTGTAGCTTTAAGGGAAACAATAGGAAAGATTAATGATTTTTGTCTGTATTGACAGCTTCTTAACACGTTTAGCAAAGCCTTACAGGCTAGAGACAGATAGTTCATTAAATTGAGAGAGAAATGGATGGGCAGAATACTATAGCCAATGAGTAAAAGACCAGTCTTCAGGCCTAAAAGATACCTGGACAGGTCTTTGGCTGTGATTATAAAGACAAGGAATAACTGAAAGTAAATAAAAAGAAATTCCTATTTGAACGAATTATATTGCCTACAAGGAGGAACTTCTGAGATAGCAAAGGCAGGGACCATAAGGGCTGTATTACCCCTTCTAGGGCCACCATAACAAAATATCACTGACTAGCTGGCTTAAACAACAGAAACTTATTTTCTCCAAGTTCTGGAGACTAGAAGTCCAGGATCAAGGTGTTAGCAGGTTTGGCTTCTCCTGGGGCATCTCTCCTTAGAGTGTCAACAGCTCTCTGTGTACCCACATGGCCTTTCCTCTGGTGTCTCTCTCCTTTTAAGAACACCACTTATATTGGATTAGGACACCTCCTTTTGACCTCATTTAGCCTTAATTACTTCCTTGGATGTCTTATCTCCAAATACAGCCACATTAGGGCATTAGCATTTCAACATATGAATTTTGGGGAATTTTTTACTGCCCATGACAAGGACAGTAAGTGAAGGAGTTTACCACAGGCAGAAGAACTAAGGGATGCTTAGTAAGCTAATGAAGGAACTCTATTTCTAGGCCAGGGAGTCTTTGTAATTCCTTCCAGCAGAATTTGATAACTTCTATACGCCAGTGCCAGTAGAGTATTGTGTAAAAGTTTTCCATCTTACCCTTATCCAACTAGAATTTTAATTAAGATTATCTTGTTCTTTTGGGGAGCCTGGGTGGTTCAATCAGTTAAGTGTCCGACTTCAGCTCCGGTCACCATCTTGTGGTTTGTGAGTTCAGGCCCCGCGTCAGGCTCTGTGCTGACAGCTCAGAGCCTGGAGCCTGCTTCAGATTCTGTGTCTCCCTCTCTCTCTGCCCCTGCCCTGCTTGCACTCTGTCTCTTTCTCTCAAAAAGTGAATAGATGTTAAAATATATATACATATATTAATAAAATGTATCCTATTCTTTTTTCACCATTATAAATTGAGCTTGAATGAGGGAGCAGGGCAAATAACTTTTAGTTTATGGATTTCTGGACGGTGAGCAGCTACATCCTGCTATGATGGAGATGACTGAATGTCACCTAGAGTTTCTGGACCTTGAGCATAATGCAGTGACCAGATGGCACTTTGGTGGTGCATGCCTCAAAGGGACAGAGTCTCTATGTGGAAAGAAGGATCAGGTCGATGAGTGGATTGTGGCAAAAAACAGCTATTTATCCCCTAATATTTGCTTTCTCCTTCTCTCAAGTTTTAGGTAGGTAGAAGAGTTCCTGAAATAAAGATCATATTTCCCAGGATCTCTTGCAGCTGTGTGACTTTTCCAGCAAGGGCTTTAAAAAAGCATTTTACTTTTTCCTCCTTCCTTCTGACTGGAATGAGGACATGAATTTTGGAGCTTCACTGTCACTCTTAGACTGTAGAGTAAAGCTGCCCGCTCTGGATAGCAGTGCAAAAAGATCTAAAGAGCTACATCCTTGTCCCTATGGAATGACCACCTCCAGGCTTCTTTTACGTGAGACAGAAATAAACTGTACTTTTAGTCAGTATTATTTAGCGTATGCTGCGTTGTTGCATTATCAGTTGGCTAGTCTGGGAAGTATGTTTCCCAGAACCCCCTTCCCTGTATGATTCCAGGTTTGAGTTCACCACAAGAGTTCTCTTATGATTTCAGAGGCAGAAGTGAAATAGTCGCCGTATCTCTCAAGGCCTTCACCATCCCACGTGGTGATAAGCAGATGTCAAGGTGCTCAGTGGGTCCAGCTTGTCCACACTCGTCTGTTCTGCACCAGGCTCTTCCTTCCACCCGCTAGGACTGCTGGCCGGTAACAGCTGCAGGCCTACCATAATAGACACACAGCAATAGACACGTAGATGTTGTATCTGCCGAGAGTACAGCTTCCCATGGAGTGCTCAGTGAGCTCCCCACTCACAGGCTCACTTTGGCTGATAGATGTGCTTCACTTTCAGATTTCCTTGCAGCTTCAACTTGCCCAGGGACCCCTGGGCTCTGGGGGGATTGTCAGTGACTATTCCTCCAACTTCCCCTTGCAGGTCTTTACTGCCTCCGTTTCCCCCACAGTGTGTAAGCTCTAATTTATGTAATAAGCCCCTTGTCTAATAACACATAGTGGCTCCATTCCCTCACTGAACCCTGACTGATATTAGGTTTTAAGACATATACAGACAACTTTTATCTCAATGGAGTCACATACATTATCCCATTAAATCTTCCTAAGAACGACTGGAAGGTAGCACTGTTATTATTTCCATTTTACAGATGTGCAAACAGGTTTAGAGAAGTTAAGGAACATTTTCACTGTCATGCAGCAAGCAAGTGATGAAGCCAAGTTTGTAACCCAGCCTGCCAGCTAGCGCCTGAGAGGTTAACCGCTACACCTTAATACCTGTACACCTGCTGTCCAAGAGTTCTACTCTGATTCTTAGCCCTTCTGACTTTAGTGTTTTTATGTGGAAAGTCATCATGCTACCTAATCAGACATATATGAGCAACAATCAATAAAGATTGCCAATATGTCATCCAGGTTTAGTAATAGCTTGGGAAAGAATCAGTTCTATTGAAAATCTGTTTGTCTATTTCTACTGCAGTTCCCCAGAAGAACAAAATCCCTGATTGGGTCGAGCTCCATTCCAGGCAAGGGCTGGGATCCATTTTTTTGTTTTATTTCATTTTGTTTAATATTCATAAAGCTGAGGAAAGATTAATGCCACACCCATGGCATACTGCCTACTGAAGCAGAAACCTTAGGCTAAGTTGCCACAGTCAATTCTTTGTGTGTGTGTGTGTGACTGTGTGTGTGTGTGTGTGTGTGTGTGTAACAAAAGAGGCATTAATTTCCATAACGTTTATAAAACCACCCTGAATTCAAGAGTTTCAAAACAATACTTTAAAAAGACACATTTGAGAATAGATACATTTGCATACATTGTGGCCTTTTGTCTCAACATTTTAGTGCTATTTCATAGGAATAAAGATATATTCTTGTATAATCTCTGTACAGTTATCCAATTCAAAAATATAATATTAATACTTTATTTTACGAATCATCCCAAGTAATTCCTTTGTGGTTCTTTCTTTTTCTTCAAGGATAGACTCCAGGATCACATACTGCATTTAGTTGTCATGTTTTCCTTAGTCTCTTTCGATCTGGAAAATTCCTTTGTCTTTCTTTGCTTTTCATAACATTGACACTTTCTAATTATCCATTCTATCTTTTTTTTTTTTTTCAACGTTTTTTATTTATTTTGGGACAGAGAGAGACAGAGCATGAACGGGGGAGGGGCAGAGAGAGAGGGAGACACAGAATCGGAAACAGGCTCCAGGCTCTGAGCCATCAGCCCAGAGCCCGACGCGGGGCTCGAACTCACGGACCGCGAGATCGTGACCTGGCTGAAGTCGGACGCTTAACCGACTGCGCCACCCAGGCGCCCCATAATTATCCATTCTATCTTATAGAACATTCCTCAGTTTGGGTTTGTCTGATGTTTCCTCATGATTTGATTCAGGCTATGCATTCCTGACTGAAAAAACAAAACAAAACAAAAGTGATGAGTCCCTCTTAGGATATCAAATCTGGTGGAAATACTATCTAATATTTGTATTTTTTCCCTTTTAAAAAAATATACTTTAATCACTAAAGTTACATATTTTAAAACCCAAGTTTTTTCTTAATGTTTATTTATTTTTTGAGGGAGAGAGAGAGAGAGCACAAGCAGGGAAGGGGCAGAGAGAGAGAGGGAGACACAGAATCTGAAACAGGCTCCAGGCCCCGAGCTGTCAGCACAGAGCCCGACGCAGGGCTTGAACTCATGGACCATGAGATCATGACTTGAGCCGAAGTCAGTTGCTTAATTGACTGAACCACCCAGGCACCCCAAACCCAAGTTTTTTCTTAAATTTGTATGCCTTACTTACAAATAACCAAGATTGAATTTTAGTCTAGCAAATTTTAGTGGTCCATTTTTATATTTGAAGTATAGTTGACATACAGTATTATATTATAGTTTCAGGTGTACAACATAGTGATTCAACAATTACAAACATTTTGAAATGCTCACCATGATAAGTGTTGTTACCATCTGTCACTATACAAAGTTATTACAATATTATGCTTGGTTTTGTTTTTATTGTTCTCCATTGTGGAACACGTAATTTTTTATCCCCAAACTCAGCCACAATCAATTCTGAAAGAACAAGGTAACAGGTAGAGCCTGACACTGGGGCATAAATATTAACAAGGTCAGACCTATGGCATATTTGGGGGATTTACTATATACACATACCCACAGGGAAGGAAGGAGGATCGGCAACATGTAAAGTTGCTATAAAGTATTTTTGAATTCTCTTAGATCTCAGTACTTTATAGGGAGCAGCCCTCATTTTCTTGGCCAGTGTAGAAAAACCTGTCAGTTCGACGCTCATATCCCCACAATACTTACTGTTTCAATGCCTACAGACAGCGGTCCTTCTGCTACCGCATGACTCTGCTCGAGGGCTTTCTCTTAGCCCAGGTGCAGAGTAGGTTCTAAGTGCTGGGGAGTTAATAACCCTGGGAATTAATAACCTCAGCTAATGACTGATAGGAATTAGAGGATAACTACCCTGGCCTCCTCTCTCCCACATGGGACAACTCCCAGAGGCTCCCAGCTTGACTGAGCTTCAATTGCCCCAGTGCTTACTTGCTAATTAATGTAGCTGGTCTAGGTTTTCTCCTTCCTTGTCTTACTTCTCCACTGCCTATCAGTGCTTCCTAGGATCACCTTTCAAACTACTTGGATTGAAATCTTTTACTTCGGGTCTGATTCTAAAGAATCTGCTCTAAATTCAATTATGGGGCTGTCTCAAAATAATTGGCTAAAATTTTCCATTTTATCAAGTTTGAAATTCTACCCCTTAGAGATGCATGTGGGGCATCAGGTATTAACTTGGGAAACTCAAATACCCCTTGTGGAATTAAAAAGTAGTTATCATTTTTTTTCATATTTTAGAGAAAATTGGTCACATTGATTTCCTCTTTTTAATATTTGACCTGCTATTCCTGAAGCCATTATTACACTATATGTTAACCAACCTCGATTGAAACAAAATTTTTTTAAAAAATCAAAAAAAAAATCAACTTGACCTTAGTATAAGCTCAGAAGTATCATTAACCATCATGAAGTAAGTAAATTCCTACAACCTTATTCTGGAGCAGGCTAGAGTTGTCTATGTCAGAAGGAATATAATCTCAACTCTACATCTGCAATTTGGAATTGAGAGACTAAATATACAAATGGACAATGGCCATATCATACGTAAAAATAGAACTCTGACCCGTGAAGGAGATTAGAATATGCCACCTAAAATATGCCATTTTGGCATATTGATAAATTTGATCTGAAGGCAACTGAGAAACAGCAGATGCAGGAAGGACTCTCTGACCTCCTCTTTCTGCTAAAAGCAGGTTATAAATTTCCATGAGAAAGATGCCCTCCTGGTACCAGGAAGAAAAGAACATTCTTATCAACAGAGACAGAGAGGTGACTCCAAGATGAGTTTGCTCAAACAAACCTTACTAAAATAACCCTTATCTTCCATTACGTTCGCTCATATATTTCATAGTCATTTTCCCACATTGTCTGGTCATTTCACCATAATGTATAGCCCTTGGTTAAAATGGTAGATCAGACTTGGAGTCTAACCACTTCTTTGGGATTTTCACTTCTTCTCTATGAATCACCCCCACCCCCCCACCCCACAACACACACCATGCTACATGTAAAAAATATAACATTAAATAAGATTTATATGCTTTTCTTCTCTCTTTCTCTCCTTTTTAAAGTTTATTTATTTATTTATTTAATTAATTTATTTATTTATTTAAGTAATCTCTACACCCAACATGGGGCTCCAACTCACAACCCTGAGATGAAGAGTCGAATGCTCTTCCAACTAAGCCAGCTAGAGAGATGCCCTTGTTTTTGTTCTCTTAATCAGCCTTTCATCAACTTAATTTTCAGAGCCCAATCATAAATCTAAGAGGGTAGGGGAAACTTCTTCCTCCCCTACAATCAGTCTGAAACGACCTACCCAGAAAACCAATCTATTATTTACAATAACCAGCACAGAAAGTCAGCATGCTATAAGTCAGACTTCCAGGAAGTCAGACCGCTATCCTCTAGTGACAGTCCAGGAAACCAAACAATAACCTCTGTGACAACCATCCTCCAATGGCCAAGACCTGATTAATAACTAATAGCTTTCCTAATTTTTGTCCCCACTTATAACTTAAGACCAACCAGAGAAAGCAATACTTGTACCCCTAACCAGTCCTATAAGATACCCCATTTCAAATTAGCCCACCTACAGTTTCCCTACACAACAGCCTTTATTCAGGGCATCTATGAAGGCTTCTCTTTTTTCCACTATGAAACTGTCCCCTTTCCCCTGCATGCCTTTGAGTCTCTGCCAAACCGTAAGTGATGGTAGCTGACTTCCTTGCTATAGCAAATTCTGAATAAGTCGCTTTCACTTGCCTCATTTGGATGGTCTTTATTTCCACAGTGTTCACCCTTGTTAC
Organism: Puma concolor; assembly: GCF_028749965.1. Lineage (NCBI taxonomy): Eukaryota > Metazoa > Chordata > Mammalia > Carnivora > Felidae > Puma > Puma concolor. The sequence goes on from NC_141673.1 coordinate 95,172,371, forward strand.
GTTCTATTGGGGGCTAGTATTTGTAGTTATACCTTATTCTCTCCATCTACACTGTCCTATTATGAATGGCATGCTGTTTCAGAGTTCCAGATATAATGATGCTTTTCATCCCTGGATAAGACTGTACTTTAATCTCAGCAAGACAGAAATTTTAGGATACCAAAAGAAAAAAGGCATAGGATTTCACTTGTCCTTTTCCCTCTATCAAATTCATTCACAAACACAGTACTTAGATATTTATTACCAGGGCTGTTTTTATCCCATCAATTATCTGGAGTTTCTTAGTCCCCTAATGTAGTCCTGTATCCTCAGCATCTGAGAGCTGAAGATTCTTGAGCGGCTACCTACAGTTTTACTGTTGAGTCTCTTCAGAAAACCTTCCAAGGGAGGTAAGGGAATGTCCCGACCTTGTTAGGTTCCTTGTGATTAACTGCCTTACCACATCTGAGGCTGGTTATTTACTTAGGTGTTTTCAACCGTCATCCTCACATTTATATGCTCTGCTGTGTGTTGTAAGGTGCTTAGATTCCATAATCTACATTCACCTGCTGGTTTGGGGCCAGAGTCTGCCAATGGAAATGAAAAGACAGGAGGAGGGGAGATGTGAATCCAGTAGCGGTTGAAACAACAAAGACTGTAACAGTGATGAAAGAATGGAAGTAGCAGTAAGACTGGTAGCAGAGGCAACAATAGTAGCCTTGTTGGGGACAAGGACAAGGGAAGCTACAGTGGCTCCAACAGCAGTCCAGGCTTGTGGGCTCCAGGCAGCAGCTCAGGGAGCCGGGCTCCAATAACAAAAGCCTTTGCTGCACATGCTCTTGGCTTCTGCGTAATGATTTTGCTCCCTCAACCTAGGAATGGTAGTCATTGCTACTCAATGAGTAACCTTCCCTTCTTTGCCAGACTTCCCAACAGGCTTAACCAATTCCTTTATTTAAATCCTTCTGGTGGAAAAGGCTACAGTGGTTTTTGTTTTCTAACTGCATATTGAATGATACAGATCCTCCATGAAATTCCACCCATCCTGAATGCTCAGGGCATCTTTCTTTTATTCTATTTGGAGTAAAAAGGGACAAGTTTCTGTCTTATCTCTTTGGGAAGATATTTGTCTTAGAGAAAGAAGCACAGACAGTGGATTTGCATTGATTATTCATTCTCTCTCAGTGTAGATAGGCAACTATATTTCAAGGAAGGACTCTGTGACCTTGAGCTATTTCACTTAATAGTCATATTTTAGTATTCTTTGTTTATAAGTTTTAAAAATACAAATAAAAATATATAATAAATATGTACAAAAATCATTATAAGGCCAGCCCTCAGCCCCATGATCTTCCCCCATTTATATAGGTTTTTCCCAATGAGTGGTCTGAGGTACGTGTTGTGAAGGTAAATTAACATCTGTCATCTTCAAACACAAGTTTCCCTCTGTATGAAGCCCAGTTATGCATCGATGTGGAAACACTGGTTATTTTTTTGTTGTCGTTTGTGGTTTTATTTGTTTTTTTATTTTACTTTATTTTTATTATGATTTGTTTGTTTGTTTGTTTGTTTGTTTGTTTGAACTCATGACTTCGAGATCAAGAGTCCCTGAGACTGAGCCGGCCAGGCACCCCTGTTGCCATTTATTTGTTTTTTAAATGCTTCTTTGGCAATAAGCAAAGAACCACTGCCCCAAGCCCATGAGTTTCTCCTTATCCTTGCAGCCCTGGAACCTTATTCTGGTTTCTTCCCTGGAATCGTTTAGAACTTCCTAAGGTCAAGTAACTAAGCAGTTAATGACCCTGCTTTAGAACTGTGACCAGTGTCCTTTCTGAGTGGTTGACTTCCATACCAGTCACTACTGGGCCTGGCTCTGGCACCCATTGTTTAGCCCCACTTTTCCTGCAAGGCCTCAGGCTTGGTGAGAGTTGAATTGAAAGCCCATTGGGGAAGACAGGGCCTCTGACAAGTGCTGGCACTCCAGCATTAAAAACCTAGGGCCCACTTAGAGCCCCTTCTGATAGTCCCACTGAGTGACCCTCACATAACTGCTCCTTATGGGAGCTGCAGTCTCTGTGGAATTTTGGCTTTGAGCAAAACAAGGGGAGAAAAATGCAGTTGCACAGGTCATAGAAGAGGCAAATGCGGTCATGGAGAGATAGAGCTCTATACTCTCTGCTGCTATTGCAGACATTCCCAAAACAGGAGGGAGGTTGCAAGAAAATACATGGCTTCTAGGGACGGTTTGGAATCAAGGGTTAGCTGAGATATAGGAACCACTTTTTAATATACTTGTTGAATTTCATCTCCACTTAATGTGAGAATTTCACGAAAACTCACTGAGAGTATTTATCTGACGAAAATGAAAATTTCAAAATATATATGCACCCCTATGTTTACTGCAGCATTATTCACAATAGTCCAGATATGGAAGCAACCTAAGTGTCCATCGATAGGTGAATAAAGAAGATATATGTGGTGTATACACACAATTGAATACTACTCTGCCATAAAAGAAGAATCTTGCCATTTGTGACGACATGGTTGACCTAGAAGGGAATTATGTTAAGGGCAATAAGTCAGAGAAAGACAAATACATGTGATTTCACTTACATCTGGAATCTAAAAGACAAAACACACACACACACACACACACACACACACACACACACACACACACACACAAGACAAAACAGAAATTGACTCACAGCTACAGAGAATAATCTGGTGGTTGCCAGAGGGGAGAGGAGTAGGAGGATGGACAAAATAGGGGAAGGGAATTAAAAGGTACAAACTTCCAGTTATAAAATATGACATGGGGATTCAGCACAGGGAATAGAGCTAATAATATGTAATAACTTTGTATGATGACAGATGGTAGCTAGATTTATTGTTGTGATCACTTCCCAATGTATATAAATGTTGAATCACTATGCCGTATACCTGAAACTAATGTAGTATTGTATATCAACCGCACTTCAGAAGAAAAAATTTGCCGAATTCCCATTGATCAAGGACATTAACATTTATTTTAGTAATAAAAATACTAATACTTACGTAGCATTTTCTCTGTGTCAGGTTCTATTTAAAAAAATTTTTTAAGGTATTTATTTATTTTGAGAGAGAGTGAGTATGAGTGGGGGAGGGGCAGAGAGAGAGAGAGAGAGAGAGAGAGAGAGAGAGAAGGAGAGAGAGAGAGAATCAGAAGCAGGCCCCACACTGTCAGCGTAAAGCCCAATGTGGAGCTTGATCTCATGAACCGTGAGAGCACAATCTGAGCTGAAACCAAGAGTTGGACTCTTAACAGACTGTTAACTGCTCAGGAGTCCCAACCATATTTTACAAATGAGAAAATGAGGTATAGAGATTTATTTAAAATGTGTCTGGCAAGCCAGTATTTGAATCCAGGCAACTTGGCACATGAGCACACATTAATTGCCATCTTTCATCTAGCCTGAAGGATTATCTTTGTCTTATTTTTAAATGGTATTTTCTATTCGATTGTTAATATATATGGATTACATAAAAATCTAATTATGATTAAAAGAGATTTTCCTAGAAAAATTTTGAGTGGACTCGTTCAGTTCAGTGGAAACTGAGAAATCAGTACCATGAATGACACTGTTGGTGTTAAGACAAATTGAAAATTTATCTAGATTACAAGCAACTTAATATGACTATCAATTCAGTTGAAATGTTGGAAGAGTTTTAGGCAGCTCTTTCTATGAAATCATGGCTCATACTGGAGTATCATTTATCCAGTGAGGGCTGCCTCGAAGAAGTAACACCAAAGATTTCTAAAAATCAGCAAATTATTTGGAAATTATTAGAATAATTTGAAGAACAATGTGTACCAAGTTTTTACCATGTGGTAAGCAGTTCTGTACACATACATACATACCTGCATACATGCAGTACAAATATAATTGAATAAAGTTTTATACATATATATACAATGTTTATGATTTAAAAATTAAGGAAAATATATTTAAAAACTTTTACATTTACATATTGATATATAGGTTAATTTATAATATAGTATATTGATCATCAAGTATGTTGAATATCAACCCTGGAGACAACCGTCATTAAACCCCATCTTAAATAGGCTGAAATGGTTTACAAAATTATTGTTTTGCACATAATAGTAGTCCAGGGTAGGCTATTGACTTGTCATGTCATCAAGGTCCTTTCTCTTTTTGTTTTCCTCAATGTGAGAGAACCTTGGGCTGGAGCCCCTCATAATCTCAATATGGCCACTGTACTTCCTGCTGTCACATCTGCGTTGGTTTAAAATATGCCCACAAATTCTTTAATACTCCTCCCTGCAAAAGTGGAGTCCAATTCCCCTCCTCTTAAATGTGGGCTGTATTAAGTGATTCACTTGTAATGAACAGAATGCAGTGGAACTGTCAGTGTGCTACTCCTGAAAGTAGGACACAAAGGCATTGTGGTTTCCTCCTTACAATTTCTCTTTGATCACTCACTTTGGGGAAAGCCAGTTACCAAGTCATGAGGACATTCAGTTAACCCTATGTTGAGGCCCACATGGCAAGTTACTGAATGAAGCCTTCGGCCAAGAGCCAGCAATGAACTGAGACCTTTTGCCAATTGCCATTTGAGGGAGCCATCTTAGAAGCAAATCCTCTAACCCTGGTCAAGCCTTCAGATGACTGCAGCCCTAGCAAATGTCTCAACTACAACCTCATGAGACACCCTCAGCCAGGACCACCCAGCTAAGCTACTCCTGAATTTCTGACTCAGAGAAACTATGGAGTGACACATATTTATTGAGATAATAAATGTAAATTGTAACACAGTGCTAGATAGCTAGTGGAATATCTACATATGATAACAGCTAGGGAAGGAAGGGAGCAACTCTTCTCTGTCTCTCTCTCTTTTTTCTTTCTCCTAAGAAACTTTCCAGAGACTTTCCAGCAGACTTTTTCACATTTTGCTGGGCAGATGCCGGTCACATTCCAATTTCTTAATCAATGACTGGTAAGAGAGTATTACCATGATTGGCTTACACTGAACACGATCTACCCCCACTGGAGCCACAGCTGGAGTCAGCTTCTCTGAAACAGAAGAATGTGTAGGGGATGGTGAATTCTTTTGGAAAGGAAATAGGGTAGAAGAACGGATATTGATGTGACCTAAGATAGTCTAAATTGTGCTATTTATTCAATATCCACCAATTCTCCATGGTGTAACACCCCAAAAATTCATTTCTCTTCTCTTTCATACTACCTATCTGTTGTTGTTTGGCAAGGAGACCCTGCCTGAAAGACATTTCAGCTCAAAACTTAGCTTCTTTGGTCTCCCCAAAGGTAGGAGAGGAAAGTAGCAAGTTATTTACCAGGTCCTAAATATTTTTCCCGGATGTGACACATATCACTTCCTCTGCTATCTTATTGACTAAAGTGACTATACTTAATTTCAAAGACTTCAGATAATGCAATCTTACATTGTGACCAGAAACTGGACACACTAATATTTTGGTGAACTCACTGCTGTGTTAGCAGCAGGTGAAAAACAGGGTCTGTAATATCTGTTTGCTGAGGGACCAGAAATTGGGGTTGTAGTGTGAAAACAGATGTTTCATACTCCACCCCCTATAATTCCCCAAACTTCTTAAAGACTCTCTCTCTTCTTGTGTTCGTCTTTAAAAGATAAATTTTTTTTAATGTTTATTTAATTTTGAGAGAAAGAGAGCACCAGCACCGGAGGGGCAGAGAGACACGGGGACAGAATCTGAAGCAGGTTCCAGGCCCCAAGCTGTCAAAACAGAGCTCAGTGCAGGGCTCGAACCCAGGAACCAAGAGACATGGCCTGAGCTAAACTCAGACACTTAACTGACTGAGCCACCTAGGCACCCATTCTTGTATTTGTCTTTAAGAGCTGAAGTGGTTAAACAGATTGGATGTTAGGCACACAGCAGAGGAGAGACCCTAGTTTAATTGCTGGTGCTAGATCATAGCGTAGCATGTGTGAACAGGTCTTAGCAGACTACTTGAAAGTGTCAGTGAAAACAGTATTGGCTCAGCATCAGGTATTTCATCACACTCTGATAAAAGGTCTAATAATGTGTAATTTTGCTAATAACCCTAAAGTTATAAATATCATGCTGAAATTTTAAAGTGCCGTGGTGTTGATATCTGCATCAACAGCTCACCTTTGCTAAGGATTCTTCATACTGGTGGAGTGGCTATTATTCTAATAGGATGCATGGAAACCTCCTGGACAAGCAGATCAATTCTTTCACTAGCTTAGTCCTCCAGTCTCAGTCCTGCAAAGCTTCTGACCTCCTGGACTTCCCTGCTTTGCCTTTATTTTTTGAGTTCTTTTACGTCTGCCTAATAGCTGATCTATGGATAAATCTGGAACTAAAACTCAGTTTTTCTGACTCCTAGTTCTGATATCATTCGAGCTAACTCCATCTCATTTTTCAGCTCTTTCTAAGCTATCTCACTGCTCCACCCATCCTTACTCTGTTTTTCATGTCCTTCCTTTCTTCTCTCACAGCATTTCTTCTTGTTCCTATGTTTATAAAGCATATATCATACCACTCTGCAGTAGCTGATTTCCTGAGTATCTTCCTTCCCAGCCTGTAAACTCTTTGTAAGTAAGTTCCACGTGTAATGTGGTTTTTCAAATTCACAAGCCCAGTGTAGTGAATAGTACTGTAGCGCCTGATTGTTAGAAGTGTTCAATGAATGTTGAATGAATATTGAATATTGCAAAGTCCAAACTCTGGGAGGGGGATTATATATCCCCACGTTCCAGGAATTGCCAATACTCTAAAACAGTCTACAAACACTCACTGTAAAGATCCATTGTTTTACTTCCTAAAGCAGGGTAAGCTAACAGTATCTGCTGAAATATAACTGGGAAGCACAATAAATTTAGGCCTTAATATAATATTAACACTTCATTCAATTAACTCCTTATAAGGGGGACACTGGCAGTGGTTCTCAACTTTGTTTGTGGTTGGGGGGATGACACTTTCTTTCGTCACATAATCCTGTGGCGACAGAATCTCTAGGGATGGGGTGGAAAGTGTAGTTTGAAGAAGCCCCTCAGGTAATGCCTAGAAATTCACCCCCCCAGAGGTGGGCTTCCCTTCCTGCCTTTATCACTGCACAAAAGGACTGATGTTGAAGTATAGGCCAAGTTGATTTCAGTTTTGTAGATTTTATGGTAGATTGGGCTCCCCCAGGGCGCCCACGCTCAGGGAGCAGGGCTTTTATTACGACGAGGTAGCTGAGCTCTTATTCTCTGGTTCATCTAACTGTTAAAGAATTACATTATTTATAGATGTGGATATTTATGGAAGATGGTTTGTTACTAAGCGTATAGTAACGGCCCTTGTTCTTGGTCTTGTGGGTGGGGGTTGACAACCGTATCCCCCATTCATATCTTCAGGGAGGTCATACCCTGGGCTCAGGAAAGCTAGAGACGGCCTTCAAGGTGCAGGGTGTATTCTGGCTGTAGAACACTCGAAAGCCTGGAGGCGTGCAGTCATCCAGCTCACACTGCCGCCTTTTAGCCCTCTGAGCAGGAGTTTCCAGACTCGCTGGAGTGGAGACTTGCAGGGGTGGGGCTGCAGCGTCTTCCGCATTCCTCCTCCTTCTCCTCCTTCCACTCCCCTCCCCCACCCCTCCTCAACTCACTCCCATCTCCTTCCACCTCCTCAGTCTCCCCCGCCCTCTCCCCCTTATTCCTCCCCCCCCCTTCCTCTACCTCCTCCTCCAGGCTACCGGGTGCTGGTGCGGGGGAGGGGTGAGTGGCTGCGAATAGAGAGTGGGAGGATCCGAGTCTAGGGAGCCCCTGGAGCACCCAGGCCCCTGAGCACGTGGACGCGAACCCTCTTCACATCATCTGTAGGACTAGCACCCAAAAGGCAAAAGGCAGGACCAGCTTCGCAAAGCCTTCCGAAAGGACGCCCTTGGTGTTTTAATTATAGTTGTAGAGACAGCAAGTCCATTCATGCTTACTAATCTCTCATCTGTAAAATGGGGATAAAAAAATTAAACAAATATTTTCCAAAAATAGGAAGCTCGTGTAACAAAGCTGTGTTCATTTCCTGTGAACAGTAAAGAGGAACTAAGTAACTGTGCTTTGTTGATTTTATTCCAGCCAAATACAAAGACAGACCCTATATAACAAATGTTTTCCTTTGTTCTGGGCCTCGTAAAGAGTCATTTCTCTACAAAAAAAGAATCCCCTTTGTGCATTCCCTGGCCCGACTGGCCATGGGGATTATGAAGAGAAAAGCTCTCTCGAGCTGTTTTCCTGGTTAGAGACATTGTTCTGGAAAGCAGGCTGGGTTGCCATGGCTACGGCTCCCCAGCGGCCTCGCCCTGCCCCTTTCCACCCCGCCTGCCTGTGCAGCCTGCTAGTACGAGGGTAGTCCTGACTTCAGAAGTTCCTCCCCACAGCACGGAAATGGTAGGGAAATTCCAAACTATTTTCCCCAGATGGCTTCCGAGGCCCAGCGGCAGAAAAAAATAATCCCCTGTCAGGCAGTCCTGAATTGCCCTTGAAAAAAACAGCTATTAGATGGAAAGCTCGTTGAAGGCAGGAACCATGTTCTCCTCGCGGAACCAATTCCTCTGCTCTCACTATGTATGACCATCTTCCTCCTCAGCCCAAAGTAGGTGGATGCACAGTAGAATCTGGAAAAAGGTTTACAACCGTTAGCCAGCGAGCCTGCAGTTTTAACACTGACTCTGGAGCCAGACTTCTGGCGTGCCACTAAAATTCGATAGAAGACCTAATCTTTGCAAGCTTCATTTTCCTCATCTCTGAAATGGGGATGATACTATCGAACTCTGAGATAAACGGTGGGCACTGAATGAGAAAATTTAATATATGAAACATTTGGTACTGTGTCGGACTTCTAGCAAGCTCTCAGTACTGTTAGGATTATCACTATTCTCTCTTCTGTAGTCTCCTTCACGTTCATGTGGGGAGAAACGCTGTCCCCTGCTAAAAAACAACCCCCCCCCCCCAAACAACAACAACTAAACCCTTCTAGCAGAACGTATAGCAACCCAGGTCGAAAAGTTAATTAAATGAACACGTAAGAGCAACCTAAGTTATTTGAGTAATAAGCGGCAAGTAGACCATGCTAGCAACCAGTTTGATTTCTGGTACATTGTTGCACATAAGTAATACAAAGTGGGTGTGTTCCAGTTGTGTACAATAAAAGGATTAAGATAGCACTGTGGCATCTTTCAGTTGGACCAAGATTCTCTTCCCCTCCCCCAATCTCTTGGGCGGATTTCTGAAACCTACAGACTGCGTTCTAATTGAGGGCGTGTATTTGAAATTTGTAAACTCCATAGGGGCCCCCAACAAGCCTCCTACAGCAGGGGGCGGCCTTCCGAGTCCCGAGTCACTTAAGCCTTGGTGTCTGGAGGCACTTACCTGGTGCCTCTGGAAGATTCTTAACACCTCTGGACACTCAAGGGAGAGTGAATTTAGCACCTCCCCACCCCCACCAAGATTCCTCTGCTCTCCTCTCCTTCCCAACGCAGGCCCAGACTTTGTCTAGAATTCGTAGGCAGCCTTTGGGGTTTTGGGGGAGTCCGGAGATGGAACTGGTCCGGGAAGGCTCTGAGCCAAACCTGGCCGCAGGATGTGCACACCCTCAACAGCTGCGGACCACATCTCCGACCCTCCGCCTCTCGGAGGAGCCACTTAAAGGTGGGTCTGATCAGATCTGTCGAGGTTCTGGCACCTGGGGGACGACAGGATTATCATTCCCCCGTTACTTAATACTGCCGTGTCTCTTGGTTGGGAAGGTATGTACAGCTTGTTTGTATTTTAGGACACGAATGAAAAGAGCACATTGACAGCATGGAGTACGTTCGTTGTCATGAATGCGCAGGGCTGAAGAAGCCTGGTAATTACACGTGTTAGGTGCCAACTATATGTGGGGTGCTCCCACAACACCTATGTGTGGTGGATTTTGAGGTTGTGCAATACTGCAGCAAAGGTGCGGAAAGGTGGTGTGAACTGCAGGGTGTGAAGTGTTGTTCCCTCTCCTTCAGACCCTCTCACACGTTTCCCCCACCTCCCCCACCTAGCACACACTTTAAACTACCCAAGACACATAATCCTCCCCTCCCCCAATGCTGCAGCCAGCTTTCTCTGAAAACTGATACCCTGAGGCCCTTTTCCTTTACCAGCCACAATTAGGGGCAGTAAGAGAGAAAATGCGGACCGGATCATGGCACAGAGACAGTGCTCTGTAATTTTTCCTTCTGTAACAGGCCCCTGTTCCGGCTCCAGGCCTGGTATTGTATCTGACTTTGCTACTCCAGGAAACAGCTTTAGGCTCCTGCGAGCCCAGGCCAAATCCACTTCTTAATGAGAAGTCCATTTTATATTTTCTATCTCACCCTAGTCAAGTCTCAGCCGAGGCTGTTGTTCTCAATCCAGCTCAGAAACTGGCTCAAACCGCCCTGAACTGGATTTGGTGGCTGTTGAGACACAGTTTCTGCCTCTTTGTTAGGGCGGATCCAGCCTCATTCGCTCTTCTGTTTCCCTCCCTCCTGTTTTCCCAGAGTCACCAACAGCAATTCCCCTCCCCCTGCCTCTCCAGTTTGGCCTTTTTTTTTTTTTTTTTACCCTTTCCTGGGCCAAGGCCCCATGAAGTAGATTAAATTCCTTAATAAAATAGTGGATTTAGGTTGCAAACCTACAGCTTTTATTACATTAACTGTTTAGTTCTGCTTTTCTCAAAATTTAACAAATTTGTTATCTAACCAACTGACATGGTGCCCTTAAAATCTTGGCTCTGGTACTAACCTAGAAATGTTTTAAATTTTCGCCCTGGATGGAAATGACTTAAAATTTGACATCAAATGCTGAAGGGTGTTGGTGCAGTGCATTGTTAATTTCCGTTTTGTAACTATATTTAATTTAAATAATTTATTCATTTCTTTACTGACAAATGACAAAACCTATTTATGTATAGAATTTTTAAACAGTCACCCATACTGGCTCTCTGTTGCAACTGCGCGAGTCCCAGAGAAAGAACTGAAGAATTGAGGTGGTTTTGGTTTTCGAACGTGTAATTTTAACCCTGGATCAGATTCTGTGAATTTAGTGAAGAAGTCTGTTCGGAGAGTGTGCGGGAACCATTCCTAACATGATGCAGGTGGAGGCAAAACCGGGAATGTGACTGAGTAAGGCTAGAATAGGGTTGGGCTTTTGTTTAAAATCTCTCTTTCTAGAAAATTTAAGCATTTCTTACGTTTTAGAACCAGATAGAGGGGATGGTTGCACATCATTGTGGAGGTACTAAATGCCACTAAATTGTGCACTTAAAAGTGGTTAATTTTATGTCACATGAATTTTACCTCCTTTTGAAAAAGTTAAGTGCCCCTTACCAAGAATTTTTCATTTTCTTTTTTCTTTTTTTGAAAAGTCAAAGAAGAAACACTTAGATAATAAGTAACCATAATCTGGGTGTGGCTCCTTTTGGTGCTTGACGACTCTCAGGTCTCCCTCTGGTGGCCAAATTAAGCAACATGTCAAGATGTCGGAAGGCCTTCGACCGTGTCTCAATTATATGTCGAAGCACAAATTCCAGGCTGCCGTGTTAAGAGTCTCCCTCTCAATACCTTGTTTCCTGGGCATTTTGTTTTACTCGTGTGCGTGGTGCAGGGCTGTTTTACTGAACTAGGGTCACAGATGTCTTGCTTCTGTGGTGTCACAGGTATTCACTAGAAATTAGCCATTTAAAATTTACCCCCGAAGCTCAGAGCAGAACCAGATCTGTTATCATTTCTCCTAGACCTCCGACCTGGGTAAGTTGCTCATTTAAGTGTTTAGTTTCAATAGAGCATAAAGTGCTGGAAAAAAGCCAATTCTAACAGTAGCTCTGGAAAAGCTATTTTTACATGCAAGAGGGGAGGGGCTGGCTTTGTCTAGTGACTCACTCCTCTGAGAAAGACTGAGGTTTGGGCCAAGGTAATCTTTGAAATGTACGTAAACGGGGTGAATCCGGCATCTGAATGTGTTTTACATTTACGAATCTCAAGTAATTCTTATGGGAAGACATACAGTATATACTATAACTGGAGGTCAAGTAATCCACATTGGCCTTCTCATTGTTGGATAAACTCTTACTTAGGACTTTCACACCTGTTGTTTCATGTGCTTGAAATGCTTCTCCCTCCCCTGGCCCTTCCTACTTACTGATGAGCCTTGCCTAATGTGTCACTTCCTCAGAGAAGCCTTCCTGAACACTTGATCAAAAGTAGATTCCTCACACCCTGGTATCTTCTCACATAGCAACATCTTTTTTCTGTTACCGTTTTTTCTGTTCTAGTACTGCCGTACTAACACTTACATTTGTTTTCTCGAAGATACTCTTCCTCCCTCACTAGTTTTCTCAATCCCCTCCGGGCGATGTCTGTCCGATCAGAACGTTATAACCAGCTTTTGGCCAAAAACTAACAAGGAATAACTATTTGTCGAGCAGATCAGTTAAAATCAAATACCGTCTGGGGCGCCTGGGTGGCACATTCGGTTAAGCGTCCGACTTCAGCCAGGTCACGATCTCGCGGTCCGTGAGTTCGAGCCCCGCGTCGGGCTCTGGGCTGATGGCTCAGAGCCTGGAGCCTGTTTCCGATTCTGTGTCTCCCTCTCTCTCTGCCCCTCCCCCGTTCATGCTCTGTCTCTCTCTGTCCCAAAAATAAATAAACGTTGAAAAAAAAAATAAAATCAAATACCGTTATCTCTAGCCTTAGTTCACTACTTTTTGGATTCTTCTTTCATACCTTGTAGCTTTTTCAGGGCTCAGCCTGTGTTTTTTTTTTCTCTTGTGAACTTTCAGCTACTGATTTCTTTTCTGGTTCCTCTTCCCATGTGAAAGCCACTGAGTGGAATGGAATCTTTATAGTTTTCTTGATTTTATCCCCCCACCTCCCCCTAAAGAAACTGCTTATAGTCTGTGTCTTCTCATCTGTAGTACTTGATTTTACTCTGGGATGGGGTTTCCCTGGGTTTTGATTCCTGAATCTGGAGTTTTCTGCATGGTGTTCCCCTCCTCTCTCACCAGGAAGAAAGGGCTTACTGATTTTTTTCTTCAAAAGAAGAAAACTCTCCTCCTCCCGTCCAGGGAGTGAGCTAGGTTTTGCCACTGGCAGAGCTGGGAGAGGAAGAGACACACTCATCCGTGCAGAGATTTAAATTCCCTGGAATTTCGAGTAGACTGCATCTCTGAGAACCTTCAGGCTAGATGTCCGTGGTTTCACTGGACTTCGCCCAACACTACAGTAATTCCTTTGGGGTGTTTCTTTACCTAGGCAAATTGGCCATCGTTACCCTGTTCCGAAAGCTGTGCCAGGGGTTGTAGGACTTTTGTGACGTGTGGCTTTATCCTGTGTTCATTGGATGGTTTTGACTGACTGACGGTTGTGTAACTGGTAGAATTTTCCTAGCTGCTTCCTTCTAACTGACATAAGGTAATAGTTAAAAGAGACTAAACATGGAAGTGAGAAAAGGTCAAAGCTCTGAAGGCTTGGTTTTCTCCATTTTGTTCTTCATCTACAAAAAGGCCATGTCCACGTTATAGAGCTGTAATAATCATAATGGCATTTATAGAGCAATTCTTTATGTCAGTTATTGTTCTGCGTACAGAATACCACTGTGTGTGTGAATGTATATACTGAGTATGTATATGCACGCACATACATATAATCCCAGCTACCCTTTGGGTAGGTTCCATTTTCCTGTACTGAGCACAGAGAGGTTAGGTAACTTGCTCTAAGTAACACAGTAGTAGGTGGCAGAACACGTACACAAAGCCAGGCTGTTTGGGTTCTGAATCTATGCTTCTAAAACCCTAGTCCCACTTACTTGGCACAAAACGAGTGTTACTAAATATGAGTGTTTTTGTTTTTTTTTTAAATCTCCTCCCTGATTTCCGTGGAAATGCTCATTACTTCCTCAAGATATTTTAATACAAAACCATTGAAATTTAGAACCAACACAGTCTCCCGCTTTTTCACATAAGGAAATGGGAACCCGAAGAGCTTGAACTATTTGTGCTGTGTGGCTGGATGAGACCAGATCTTAGTTCTCCTGACTAATCTGTGAGGGAATAATGGTTCTCCATATTAACATGTTCTATTTCCTTCCTCTTACCATTTTTGAAAAGGGGGAAAAAATTCCTTTTAGAATCTTTCTCCTACCCCCCACCTTATTTTCTGCAATTAAATAGCACATGCTGCCCTAACTTAACTAGATGAAATGTACTGCTTCTCTGCCAGAGCACACAGAGGGAGTGAGCCAGATTTTGCCACTGGCAAAGCCAGAAGAGGGGAAAATTAGTCAGCGCCCCTCTGTTCTCTCTCTCTTTTCCCTCTTGATCCATTTCCTACTTGTTTTTGGCCCCAGCTCTCTGTTTTCCTTCTCTGGATTACGAGTGTCAGACTATTGCTGGTGCCCATACACTAATAAAAATCCAACCCTGAACAGAGATAGTTGTTAAGCTGGATTGTCTGTAGCTGCCTAGTTTTCTTTTTCCTCCCTGGATGAGAACAGTAGACGAAGCCCTGAATTCCTGTCTTCATGGCATCATTACCTCAATACCTGCCTTTCCATAATACAGTTAACCTGTGCTGGCCACAATTTTCTCACCTTTATATGAAATATTATCTTTCCTATTGTTTTCTCACAAGGAATTTTGGCTTGGCTGTGAAGAGGTACTGTGATAAGGCTCAAAAGACCGTGGTGTTTTGGTTTATTTTGTTCAGCTTAAAGTAAAATTTCTAAGTATCGCATATATGTCTGTGGTTGCAAAAGTGCAACATGTCTTTACAGTCTTTGAACAGCACTGTTTTAAAAGGTCACAATATGTAGTGTTATGCCGTAAACACAGAGAATGTAAGTTTCAAAGGAAATTTATGCTTTTATTATCAAAGTAGAGGAAATCAAGATTTTTCTTCTTCTTTTTCTTCTTCCCCTTAGCAGTTTTCTTTGAGTTGGACCTTGAAGAAGTAATCGGAGCGATCAAGGGAGCTTCTGGCTGGACTACTTGATGAATGATGAGTAATAGCAATAAGTCTGAAAGTATAGGTTAGGTTCAGATAGTAGAAGTTTCTGATTTTAATAGTACTTAAAAGTAAGTTTATTGAGTTTCTACAATGTGTGAGGGTTTTTTGTTTGGTTTTATGTTTTGGCATATGCAACATAATGTAATCATTACACATAACTTGAAAGGGGGAAACTGGAACTAGGCAACTTGCCTGAGTCCGCACAGAGAAGGCACAAGTCCTTTCTAGGAATTCATGGCTACGAAGAGAGACAGAAAGAGACCTCAAATTGTTACTCATTGTCCTAAGGGCTGTAATAGAGATAAGTTCAAGCGGTAGTTTGTCGCAATGCAGGGAATGATTATCTCAGATGACGAGCTGAGAAGGCAGAAGAGGAGAAGCAATCTTGAGGAAGATAACAGCAGTGGGCTGCTAGAGCTGGGGACTGGAGAAGTAGGAGTTTGCACTATGACAGGCTGGGGAGGGACATGTCAGTCAGTGGGAATGGAATATTAAAGGCACAGTGATCAGAAATGGAATGTCATACTGGGGAATCTCAGAAGCCATGTGAACAGAGTATAGAGTAAAAAGGGGAGAGCATTGGGAAGTGAGGTTGGAGAAGCATGCACGTTAGATCACTAAGTCTTGGGGACAATGCGGTGGTGTTTGTGCTCATTCTTCTAGGCCTGGGGTTTTTGCCTGAGCACTCCTTCTAAAAAATGGACATTTTGTGGAATTCCAATACACTTATTTACAGAAGCCACAGAAGCATCCTCAGAGCACCCTGGAGGTTTGATTAACATAGTGCTCTAACTATGGTAGGCAAAGTGGAGCCACTGAAGAATTGGTAGTTTGCCCAGGACTAAAGGAAAGTCCCTGGATGAGTTGGTCACTCTAGTTTTAAGCAGGAATGTAACATCTAGCATGAAAATGATTCTAGTAGCAGTTTGGAAGATGGAATGGGGAAGCAAAGGGAAGAAATGCAGGTAATCTAACAGTTATTGGATAATAGAATGTTCCAGAGGGCTATTCCATGCCCTCCCACTAGTATAGCCAGGCACTGTTTATCTTATTTTACTAACAGAGAAACTGAAACTCAGAAAGTTTAATTTGTCCAAGGTCATGTGGCAGTAAGTGGCACCACTGGGATTTGGATCCAGGGCTGTTAGAATCCAGTGTCCCAAGTCCTGTTCATTATATGCAAGGGGAGTTCCCTGGAGGCAGGGAGAGACTACTACTTAAAACTGAGAAATGATAGGGCAAATGAAAATGTGGGAGAAGAAGGGGGGGGGGCACAGAATAGAGGTGAATATCTATATTTAGGGATACAAAGAGAAAAAGAAGCCATATCCTATGTGATGCAAGGAGAGAGAGAGAAGTCAGGAGAGCATAGTTTGATTAAAGAAAATAGGGAAGGTGAGCACATGGGTGGCTCAGTCGGTAAAGTGTCTAACTCTTGATTTCAGCTCAGGTCATGATCTCATGGTTCGTGAGTTCAAGCCCTGCATCAGGCTCCGTATGACAGCGTGGAACCTGCTTGTGATTCTCAATCTCTGCCCTTACCCCACTTACGTATGCGCACACGCTCTCTCTCAAGATAAATAAATAAACTTAAAAAAAAGAAAAAAGAAAATGGGAAAAGTGATTTCACAAGGGAAGGGATGATCCTGAGTGTCAAATATGGTAGAAGCTGAGGACAATGAGAACCGTGGGAACATCACTAGAATTAATTTTAGAATGTTCATTAATGGTTTTAGGTAGGAGCCACTTTGGACTGAAGGGGTGTGGTAGCTTTGTAATGTCAAATTGGCTTTACTTCTCTGACTTTCATTCCTTGTATGGCTCTAAGGATGGGCCACGAGAGATCTTAATGTGGACAATTTTGATGCCTGGAGGGGAACAGCGGTCGTTTTGGTTTTTATTTCAGAAGGTGGGGGTGGGTGCTTTTGTAGCTCCTATAAGTTGTCTCTTAGCTGCTGTCTCACCTCCTCGTGGGGCAGCTGCCAGGCCTGCACCTGCTCCACCTTCCTGTGGAGCCTCCCTCGGCTTCTCTGACTCCCGGGCCACTGTATGTTTAACTCTGTGAAGAAGAGTACCAGCCTGTCCTGCAGGGAACCCGCATCACCACGGCTGAAGGCAGTGAGAACTGACACGTGTTCTGGTTTGTGCTTGTAGGTTCCAGCTTGCCCTTGCTCTCCCCCACTTTATATCCATCTTCTCTTTCCAGCTGCTTGACCCACGTTGGCACACACCAGCATCAGACAATAGCCAACAACCTTACAGAGACTGTTCACCTAGATCTCATAATTATAGAAAATCCATGTTTTGTGTGTGTGTATCACACACACACACACACGCATGCATGTATACTGCATATATACCATATGGTATATATGCAGTATATACACCATATGGTATATATGCAGTATATACCTTGTGGTGGTTTTACTTTTTTGGTTGAACTCTGACTGATACAATAAGAGATGTGGAAAAAGAAGCAGCATGTGTAAATTACTCTCTGGAAAAGTATGGCAGTCATATGGTATCTACTGAGCCACTGTTATGTGCCTGTGCTGATTCAGAGAACAGAGTGATGAACAAAACTGATATGGATAGGAAACTATGGTCTAGACAGGCAGAGGATGAAAAAGTAAGCATACAAATGGTGTGAATGCTCCAACACAGAAGGGGTATATTGTTTAAAATTTTTTTTTTTTCAACGTTTATTTATTTTTGGGACAGAGAGAGACAGAGCATGAACGGGGGAGGGGCAGAGAGAGAGGGAGACACAGAATCGGAAACAGGCTCCAGGCTCTGAGCCATCAGCCCAGAGCCTGACGCAGGGCTCGAACTCACGGACCGCGAGATCGTGACCTGGCTGAGGTCGGACGCTTAACCGACTGCGCCACCCAGGCGCCCCAGAAGGGGTATATTGTTTAGACTGAGAGAGCGGGGAAGATTTTCCCCCTTGGTGATGTTTTAGTTGAAATCTGAAGGATAAGTAGGACTTCAGAAGGTCATTTTAGGAAAAAAAGGAATGGCCTTTATTGGCCCTGAGGTAGACAAGTGTCCCAGGTGTTCAGGGAACAGTAAGATGCCTGAGCAGTGGGAGTCTGGTAAGAGCGAGAGTGACCTGAAGCAAGACTGAAGGAGAAAGTTCTACAGTCAGTCAAGGATTCTGAAATTAATCCCAGGAGTAATGAAAAGCCATTTTTCAATAGTTTAGATTCTCTGGTTGCAAGGAACAGAAAAACAAATCAAAGCAGCTTAAGGGAAAAATGGATTTTTATTGGTTCATATAACAAGCTGCAGGAAGTTCAGGAATGGAGATGGCCCTAAGATGTTATAGAACAAAGGGTGTTAAGAGAGTCAAAACTTCTTTTTCATCTTCACACATCATTGAATTCATTTATGTATTAGATTTTTAATGAGTCTGGATCCACAAATCACATCTTCATAGCTTTCCCTCTAGTCTCCAGTACTGTCCTTAATATATCAAATAGCTCTGAGTTATAAACCAATTACTCTGGGGAAATAGAGAAGCAACTGACAGAAATTTCTCACATCCTTCCTTACAAAATCTCTTTCTCACAAAGAATTGCTCCGGCTTTTGAAAACAGCATAATTATGTCACTTTCCTCATGTCTGGATAGTAAAATACATTTTTGGACCAGACTTCTCATTCTTTTCCCTGCAATATTACAATCTCACCCCACTTGTGTTGTGGTACAAAATTCTGCTAAATGCATTCAAACAACATTTTATTTTAAGTCAGTTCTGAAGGCTTCAATATTGTTAGAAACTAGAATTACAGCAGTTTTTGTAGGGTCCGAAATGCACTAGATTGGTGAAGCTTGAGATTATATTGGCTTTATCTGTTTTTTCTTATCAGTCTTTTCTTCTGAGAAACGAAATCAAACCCACCTCACCTTAGCAGCACTGACAAGAATGTGACAAGAACAAGGTATTCTCCCTTGGGTGGGAGAATTCACCTAAATGACTGTATTAATCAAAACTCGTTTTACTTGTAAGTATCAGAATTTCCTGAAACTGACTTAAAAAGAGGATGTGTTGGTTAACATAGCTGAAAAGTTCAGGAATAGAATTGCTTCAAGCACAACTAGTTTTTGAGCTAAAATGATTTCAGTGGGACTCAAGTTCTCCTTCTAGTTCTTGGCCCTGCTTTCCTTTTAGTGGCTTCATTCTGAAGCAGGCTATTTCCCGGGACTGGCCCCTTGCAGCTCAGCTCTAGACTTACATTTTATTTATTTATTTATTTATTTATTTATTGATTGATTGATTGATTGATTTATTTAGAGACAGAGTGAGCAGAGGAGCAACAGAGAGAGGGAGAGAGAGAGAGAGAGAGAGAATCCCAAGCAGGTTCTGCACTGTGAGCTCAGAGCCTGATGCGGGGCTTGAACCCATGAACCATAAGATCTTGACCTGAGCTGAAATCAAGAGTCAGACACTTAACTGACTACCCACTACCCAGGCATTCCTATTTATTTTTAGAGAGAGTGTGCAAGTGGGAGAGAGGGGTAAAGAGAGAGAGAGAGAGAGAGAGAGAGGGAGAGAGAGAGAATCTTAAGCAGGCTCTAGGCTCTGTGTGGAGCCTGACATGGGGCCTGATCTCACAGCCCTGGGATCACGACCTGAGCAGAAGTCAAGAGTGGAACATTCAACTGACAGCCATCCAGGCACGCCTAGACTTACATTCTATGGCTTAAACAACAACAGCAAAAGAAGGACTTTACTTTTCATACAGTTGTAGCATTCCAGTCCAGACATAGCTCCAGATAATTTGAACTGGCTGTGAGTGGGAGGATGGAATATAGGCTTGGCCAGACGTGGGTCCAGTGCCCGCTGTGAGCTAGAGCTGGAAGTGGAGGCAGCCTCACTTGAAGTACACGCATTGAAAGTGGGATTGGGGGAATACATCCTAGACAGGCAAATAGGAACGTGATGCTCACCACAGTCAACCCCTTGACTGCTCCACACCATGCAGCTTGCCCATTTAACATAATGAAACCACTCACATGAACAGAAAACAACCAATCATCTCGAAGGGACAGTGACTTAGATTGTCCTTTAGTAACCTGTCCTGTTCAAAGTTCGCAGCATCTAGATGTCACCGATTCCTTTTGTTTGGACTTAAAGATACCTTCTCGTGATTTTGGAATTTAGCTACATAGTATATTGGAGCATCCTGACACACCTATTGCACAATTATGGAAGGAAAAGAGGATTACCATAACTAAAAACTACCATTTTCAAAGAAGAAAGGGAGACAATGTGTAATGGCTCTGGTCTGTGGCATATATCATATCCTGAAAAACAGGATTAGCAGAAATTCTTGCCTTAACGGCAGTGTGAGTTTCTTGGTCAGCTAGTCTGTTTGTCATGGGTTCTGCTATCTGAAAAGCCTTCCCTTTTCCTTATGTGGTTGCAGTTTAGGTGGTTATTAGGGAAGATTCTTTTATTTATTTATTTTTTTTGCCAGTCAGATTCCTTTGGGGAAGGTTTGGGGAACTTGAGTATTAATTGCCTTAGGGATTGAGTAATCGTAGGGTTTTGTTTGCCAGGCCTGGGATTTCAAAGGTAATATAACTCCCTTATAATAATGGTACTTCTTTTTTTTCTTTTTCTATTCACTTTCCCTGAGCTTATGATCAAAACCATTTTTCTTGTCTCTTAGAAACAAGCATTGGTGCCTGGCCACCAACTAGCTTGTAGCCTGTCGACCTCTATCATGGCCTTGAGGTGGGGAGACAAAGCTAATCAACACTTTCTCTTCTGGCTACATTCCAGTGGCTGGCTCTTTGCAATTAGAACAATTGTCCCCTTTGTCAAGAAGGGAATGAATAATAGGAAGCGACTGGGTATCAGTGGGCGTCAGTATCTTGGTTTCCTTAGCATTTACTTCAGCTTGAAGTATAAAATTTGGGTATTCTAATCCTGGAAAGCCAAGACTGTCAGCCATCTTGGATTATTATTATTATTATTTTTAAATGTTTATTTATTTATTTTTGAGAGCACACATGAGCAGGGGAGGGGCAGAGAGAGAAGGAGATAGAGAATCCCAAGCAGGTTCTGCACTGTCAGCACAGAGCCCAATGTGGGGCTCGAACTCACGAACCGTGAGATCCTGACCTGAGCAAAAATCAAGAGTTGGTCGCTTAGCTGACTGAGCCACCCAGGCACCTCTTGGATTATTAATCATAGGAAAAACTGTATTTTCTATCTTTTCTTTTTTAAATAGGCTAGCTTCAAAGCTTGGCTCTTCCTTGTTGGACCTTACCAGAAAGTAAGCATTCCAACATAGTGAACGTTAATCAGTTTCTCTGAACAT
The DNA here is from genome assembly GCF_028749965.1 of Puma concolor. Lineage (NCBI taxonomy): Eukaryota > Metazoa > Chordata > Mammalia > Carnivora > Felidae > Puma > Puma concolor. The sequence continues at coordinate 95,193,758 of NC_141673.1, forward strand.
ATTTTCTACCAAGTCTCTAAACATCCAGCCTTGTTTGTTTGGTACATGGAGAGTCGTAAGATAAAACAGGCAGCAGTTTAACGACTTACTTTCCTATCAAAAAGCAAGAATTGATAATCATTCCTATCTGGGGAATGGGAGAATCCTTGCTACCTTGCCTCTCACCCCACCTCAATTAGCCAATCACACATTTTAGGGTTGATTGTTTTCTAATACTGTTTTCCTCATACCATTTGAAGCAATTATGTCTCTATTATAAGAATCTAGGGGTGCTTAGATGGCTCAGTCAGTTGAGCGTCCGACTTCAGCTCAGGTCGTGATATCATGGTTTGTGAATTTGAGCCCCGCCTTGGGCTCCGTGCTGACGGCTCAGAGCCTGGAGCCTGCTTCAGATTCTGTGTCTCCCTCTCTCTTTGCCCTTCCCCTGCTCATGCTCTGTGTGTGTCTCTCTCTTTCAAAAAAGGAATAAACATTAAAAAAAAAAAAAAAAAAAGAATCCAAACTCCCCCATAAATTGTTTTACAGCAAAAAGGTAATATATTAACTCTTACAAGTGAAAAGTCCAGGGACAACATTTGTCTTGGTATGCTAGGGCTGTGGTAACAGAATATCACAGAATGGTCAGTTTAAAAAACAAATTTATTTATTTAGTTCTACCGGCTGGGAGTCCAAGATCAAGGTGTCATCCGTTTGGTTTTTCCTCTCTCCTTGGCTTGCAGATGGTCATTTCTCTCTGTGTCCTTACTTGGCCTTTTGTCTGTGTGCATGCATTCCTGGTGTCTCTTTCTCTTCTTAAAACAGTTATATTGGATGAGGGCCCACCCTTGTGACCTCATTTAACCTTAATTACCTCTTTAAAGCCCTATCTCCAAATACAGTCGCATTGATGGTTAAGGCTTCAACATACGAATTTTGGTGATACAATTTATAACCACTGTTTTCACGTGCATTTGGACTGAGAGCCAGAATGAGATCAACAGGATTCTCTACTTCTTTATTTTCTTCTCTGCTGGTTTTATGTTCAATCAGGCCTTCATGTGCTGGCCCTTTGACAACTCTCGATTATAATCTTATTATTTAATAACTCCAGGGGAAAGATAACATCTTTTTCTCAATAATTTTAGTGAGAAATTCTGTGGTTGCTGCCTCCTACTGGCCTGGAATGGGACATGTGTATATCCTTGAACAATCAATCAGTAGGGCCAGGACAATAGGATACATTGAATGTCCAATCTGGGGTCATATTCCCATTTCTGGACCCAGGATAGAGGGGAAGTGCCCCAACTTGAACCATAGGAGCTCAGAGTAGGCATGAAGGTGTTTCTCCAAAGGAGAATTAAGATGTTCCTAGCAAGCGAATGGGGATGATGGCAGGCAAAATCTAACAAATACTATTCCATGACATCTTAATTTTCTTTTAATGCCAAGATGCTATTACTTAATCCTGAGTCACTGCATATTTTGAACCATGCTGATCCGTTGTTTTATAGGACAGTGCTGACATTATTTATAAAATTCAGAGTTCTCTCCATAAGCCTTAGAAGAGTAAAGGAAAGATGCAATTAATTTTGGAACACGGAAGTGTATGTGTACTGAAGTACCTTCCTCTACTAAAAATGCTAAATTGGACCCTCAGAGGAACCATGCACCGGCTGTCATCTTAAGAAATACAAAGTTGAACTTCACTGTCAAGGATCCTCATTCTGAGATTTGCTGTCTAAGATGGTCCTCTGCTGGTAGCCATAATAATAGAATTCTATAAACATACAAATGGCCACCCAAAAAGAACATGAATTTTCACGTAGGGAAGAACAATGAACTTATTTATTAATTAGAATATATTGATGTCGATGTCTTCTGTGTTTAGAGATAGTCTGTTTAATAATTAGTTCTCTGTTTTTCTAAAAAATGTCTGCACTCACTTGTATAGGTAAATGCCAATCTATAATTTTCTTTTTCAGCTCCAGCTTCCTGTTACAAATTCTGTGGTATTTTCCATTCTACTTCTTGGCTTTGCAAAACTATTTCTTATAACATCATGCTTTTGTTTTCCTGCTGTTCATAGCAACATCACCAGTGTTCATCAAAATCCAGGAACAGTCCCATTAGGTTATAGTTATTACTATTTTTTTTTTTTTACCAGTTATGTTGTCCCTATGGTAAGCTATTAGGTAGAGGATTATAGGTTATATGGAGAGTCTCATATTGGGAAATGTTTATAAATGTAGGATGCTCCACTTCCTGTCCTTTGGTGTGAGGTGTTAGTTTCATGCAATATCTCCTTTTCCTTAGTTGTAATTCAATCTTGTCATTCATTTATATGTGGTTGTTGCATTTCTCTTCTCTACATGACCAGGGATAAAAGGTATGTCTCTTGAACCAAATATACTCCACCAAGAGATGCCCCCTAATTAAACTTTAGGGAATGAAGTCACATTATTTTGGGGATTATTTTTTTCTCATTTTCTTTATCTGTACTAAAAAGATGGTTGACTTCAACTGGACAGAAATGAAATTTGGCATGGCACTGTCTAGAATATGTGAACAGAAATGGATGATATACTGTTAAGACTGTTTCCCTGTAGGGATTAAGACTAGAGGCTCAGGGGGCGTCTGGGTGGCTCAGTCGGTTAAGCATCCGACTTCAGCTCAGGTCATGATCTCACAGTCTGTGAGTTCGAGCCCCGCATCAGGTTCTGTGCTGACAGCTCAGAGCCTGGAGCCTGTTTCGGATTCTGTGTCTCCCTCTCTCTCTGACCCTCCCCCGTTCATGCTCAGTCTCTCTCTGTCTCAAAAATAAATAAATGTTAAAAAAATTAAAAAAAAAAAAAAAAGACTAGAGGCTCAGGTTGACCTGGAAAGTTGGTGGTATCTTTTATGTTAAAACATAAACTTTCAGATTAAAGTATTATTTATATCCACAAAAGTACACACATTTTAAGTCTACAGAACAATGATTTTGTGAATTTTCACAATGGGAACCCATTCCTCTGACCACCCCCAAGTCAGGAGATAGGACGACAGTATTCCAAGCTTTTCTTATTCTTCTCCCACTCATACTCCCTTCTCCCAAAGGCAAACAACTATCCTGAATATTAAAAGCATAGATTTTTTTTTTTTTAAAGTAGGCTCCATGCCCAGCGTGGAACCCTGTGTGGGGATTGAACTCACAACCCTGAGATTAAGACCTGAGTTGAAATCAAGAGCCGGGTGCTTAACCAACTGAGCAACCCAGGCTCCCCCAAAATATAGATTAATTTGCCCGTTTGGGAGCTCTATGTGAATTTTATTCTTTGTGTCTGGCATTTTCCACTCAACATTCTATTTTTTGTTTGTTTGTTTTTTTCTATTTGTGAGACTAGATGTATTTTGTTGCACATACTCACGTATTCGTTGTTGTATAGTTTTGCATTCTAACCATAATTTATTTTTTCAGTGTTTCCAGTGTTTAGTTTTTATAAGCATTATGCTCCTAGAAACAGTTTTTCATCATTGTATCTTATAAACTTGTTATTATTATTCTTTAAAAGTTAAAAAAAAATATTTATTTTTATTTTTAAGAGAGAAAGAGACAGAGCATTAGTGGGATGGGGGGGGTGGGGTAGAAAGAGAGGGAGACACAGAATCTGAAGCAGGCTCCAGGCTCTGAGCTGTCAGCACAGAGCCTGAAGTGGGGCTCAAACTCATGAACCGTGAGATCATGACCTGAGCTGAAGTTGGATGCTTAAGCAACTGAGCCACCCAGGCTCCCCTGTCTTACAAACTTCTACATTAATTCTTTTTTTTTTTTTTTTTTTTTACCATGAGCATGACTTCAAGACAAAGTAAAACAAAACAAACAGTACTTGATGAAGATCGCTCCAAATCCTTGTCTTAACCTTTTGACTATCTGTTCTTCATCTGCTTTCCCAATTGCTCTTTTTCTTCCACTTCCCAAATGTGTTTAAACTTTGAGTTTGAACCTTCACCTCTGCTTTTCTCTTTCTACACTAGTTTCTTTAGAGAATTGTTTCCTGGGCTTCTCATGTTACTTCTAGGTAGATGATTTAAATCAATGTCTCTTCCCCATAGTGCTCTAACACTGGTTTATTGGTCAGTCCTTAAGCCTACATTTAATTTCAGCCATCTTCCTTCGTTTCCTTTACACGGTTCTAGCACTAATGCTATGGCTCGATACCTGGCTTAATTGTGAAAATCAAGATTTTTTTTTTTAAGTTTATTTATTTATTTTTGAGAGAGAGAGAGAGAACACATACACTCAGTGTTTCAATGTTTCCAGTGTTTAGTTTTTATAAGCAATGCTCCTAGAAACAGGTTTTCATCATTGTATCTTATAAACTTGTTTTTATTATTATTATTATTTAAAAAATTAAAAAAAAAATACACTCAAGGGGGAGGGGCGGGGGGCGTGGAGAATCCCATGCAGTCTCCACCCTGACAACGCAGAGGTCAACCTGCAGCTCGAACTCATGACCTATGAGATCATGACCTGAGCCGAAACCAAGAGTCCATCGCTTAACCAGTTGAGCCACCCAGGCGCCCAAGAATTTTTTTGGTGAAGAGTCTCTGTTCATATAAACAATTTAAATTACCACAAATCAGCATGTCCACCTTATTCTGGCAGCTCAACCTTGTGGGATCCCACAAAATAATACTGCTCTCAACAGGCACCTTTCTGGAACGGAGCTGGCTATGGGCACAGCACAGCGATGGAGCCCCCTTTATAATTCCACAGATAGGAGTCCTGGAACTCCTTTAGATATCTGGGCAACTCAATTTAGGGAAGGGGCAGAGTGGGGAAGCATGACAGGTAGATATTGGAAAGTGCACTGAAGAAATGGGCATGGGGGCACTGTAACCTTAGTTGATCCCAGCCACTGAACAGGGACTTAGAAAATTTTGAAAAGGCACTCTAAAGCATGGATGGTGGGGAGGGGAGGCTGTGAGGCTTAGGACCCAGGAAAGGAGCTCTACTGGCCGGGGTCAAAGGGCAGTACTGATCTTCCTATTATCTACAAGGTAAAGTCCAACTTTCTTTCTTTAACATTTTAATTCCTCCACAGTCTGGCCTAGTTCTGTAGCAGGTGTGCAGAAAGGACCTTGATTCTGTGGTTCTCACTGGCTGCCAAGAGGTAATTGTGGGCGTTTCTTTCTAACTCGATGCTCTAACTTGATATCATTTTGGTAGTTTGAAATTTGTCCTGGTGGCTTATTAGCAAATGCTATAAATCATGTCTTTTAAATCTTTGGTTTTTAGGCCCAGTTAAACATACAGCCATAACCACTGCTTAGATTACTTTTGAAGGGATGCCTTTTTACTAGAGTAAAAGGTATATTTTGCAAGGTCCCTCAAGAAGGGATGTTTTCAAAGTGTGCCCTGGACAGAGTGTTTTGGAACTGAGGAATTTGAAGGGAGATGAAGTATATTTACAGAAAAGGGACAGAATTCTAGGAAGGCAGGCTTCTATAGTTATACTTAATTTAACTAAGGTCTTTGGCATTAGGCAGCATGGAAAAGTTGGAAGTCTAATTATTTTATGGATCCAGCTGGTGTTAATACCAATATCTAATGAGGATACTGCAAAAAACAAAATTAGGGAATTTGTCACTAAGGCATACGGATATAAAAAATTGCATAAAATATTAATAAATACAATCCAGCAATATATCCTATTAATAACAAAGAATACCCACTTAAGAGTTATTGTAGGAATGAAAAGATAGTTCAATATCAGGAAAACTGTCTATATAGTTATAGCTGACCATTGAACAATGCAGAGGTTAGAGGTCCCCACCCCTGTGCAGTTTAAACTGTGTATAACTTTAGACTTCCCCAGAACTTCACTACTACCAGCCTATTGTTGGCCGGAAGCCTTACTGATTAACAGTCAGTTAACATGTTTTGTATGTTATATGTTTAACACGTTTTGTATGTTATATGTATTAGTTATATACTGAACTCTTACAATAAGGTCAGCTAGAGAAAAGAAAATGTTATTAAGATAATCATAAGAAAGAGAAAATACATTTTGAGTACAGTATTGTATTTATCAAAACATTAGTGGCCCCTGGGTGGCTCAGATGGTTAAGTGGCTGACTTTGGCTCAGGTCATGATCTCGTGGTTCGTGGGTTCAAGCCCTGCGTCAGGCTCTGTGCTGACAGTGGGGAGAGTGCCTAGCCAGCTCTGTTAGGATCTTCCATCTCTCTGTCTCTCTGCCCCTCCCTCTCTCTTTCTCTCTCCCAAAAATAAATAAACAAAACAAACAAATTTCACATATGAGTGGATCCAGGCATTTGCAACCTGTGTTGTTCAAGGGTTAATGTATATTAAAAAATTTTTAAGAAATAATATCATACTGATAGATTTAAAAGAGATAATTGATACATTTCAGTAGCCATTCCTAATAAAACTCTGAAGTAAAGGAAAGAATTGACTTATCTGACTCTATTAACATGGAAACTTCTCTTCAACAAAAAATACCACATATACAGTGAAAATATAATCTACAGACTGGGAGAAAAAGTCCACATGTGAAAAAGGATTCTTATTCAGAAGAGTTAAAGAACTTCTACAAATCGGTATGCAAAAGACAAAGAACATGAAGGAAAGACTGGGAAAAGATTTTCAGTGAATGAATGAAAAGATACTCAGTCTATAACAGTGTGAAATACTGTTCCGTAGCCATCAGAGGAGATAAATTTCTGAAGCTTGATACTAAGTGTTGGCAAGGTTATCAAACAATTAGAATTCTTAGAGACTTCTGATGGCAGTATAACTTGGTACAAACACTTTGGAGAACCATTTTGCAGTATCAGATAAAGCTAAAAATGTGCATACTATGTTGGTCACAGACCTTGTGCAGTTCCTCAGGTTTTTTTTTTTTTTTAATGTTTATTTATTTTTGAGAGAGAGCATGTGTGCCCGCATCCGCATGAGCAGGGGAGGGACAGAGAAAGAGGGAGACAGAGGGTCAGAAGTGGGCTCTGCACTGACAGAAGAGAGCCCAATGCGGGGCTGGAACTCACAAAACCTAGAGATCATGACCTGAGCCAAAGTATGATGCTCAACCGACTGAGCCACCTCAGGTTCTTGGGACCACATCCCTCTTTCTAAAGGCACTGTCCACTTCCAGTGTTCACTGATACTGCTACCTTTGCTGGTGACCTTGTTAAGCTCCTTCAGTTGGCTGGAGTCTGAGTTGAAAGCCCAGACTTTCATAGCCCTCATAGCGGTTATGCCAAGCCCTATTAACAATGAATGGTCTCGCCACTTCCAGATGTGGATGGGATATTACACACAGGTGATAGGGTTTGGCTTTCTGAGGGGCTGCCAAGAAGCCTGATGATGCAACCCTGAAATGCATGGGTGGTAGGAAAGGTAGTCAGTTCCTTGAAAGGTGAAACTTGACCTGTGGGAAGAAGGAAGGGGAAGAGAGGTGGGCAGATAAGTGCCCCTCCCCCTTTCATTCTATAGTTTGTGCTGTGATTTGCTTTCTCCTTCACATGTTCTAGAATATGATTCACATGCTGGGTGCACACATGTGCCATGTGACCCACTATCTTTCTGTGGCTTGTGATGCAGGAGCAAGCATGGGAACGAATCACATTGTATTGCCTTATATCTTTCCTTGCCTCACTTTCCTTTTTCCTTTTCTCACTGACCTAGGTTTATACTTTCTGAATAAAGTAGTAGTATCTTTTTTTTTTTTCTTTTTCCGAGAGAGGGTGCAACCCAAAGTGGGGCTCGATGAACCAAACTGTGAGATCATCATGCCCTGAGCCAAAGTCAGATGCTTAACCCGCTGAGCCACCCAGGCGCCCTAAAGTAGTAGTATCTTAATCCTTGCTCCAGGTTCTGTTTTCTGAAGGACTCAGGCTAAGATACTTAAAATTCTTCTAGTTCCAAACTGCAGACTCTTAACATATGTGCCCAGGGAGTTATCTACATTAATTACAGCCATGTTTATAATAGTGAAAATTTATAAATAATTGGCTATTATAAATAGCCAATTGGATAAATAGCCATTGGATAAATAATTGGTTATCCCTCGTTCACACAGAGGGATAACACAGCCCACTGAAAATAAAGGAACTAGAGCCGTATGTGTGGCATGGCTAGTTCTCAAAGTCATACAGTAGAGCAAAAAAAGTAGTAGCAGGGAAACGCATACTGTATACAGCCATTTTTATAAAGCTTACACACATATGAAAACAACATCATGGAAGTTCCTAGATACGTGCATTTGTAGTAGAAATAGAAAAATATTTTGGGGAATGAGAAACACGGACTTCAAGATAGTACAGACAGTCACTGACTTATGAAGGCTTGATTTAGGATTTTTTTGACTTCGTGATGGTGTGAAAGTGAGATGCATCCAGTAGAAACTGTACTTCAGATTTTGAATTTTGATCTCTTCCCCGCCTAGCAATATGTGGCATGATACTGTGGTAGTGATTCTGGGCAGTGGCAGTGAGCTGCAGTTTCGGTTCAGCCACGAGGTCCCAAGGATAAATGACCGACAACACTTACAAGCATTCTGTTCTTCACTTTCGGTACAGTATTCAATAAAGTTATACGAGATATTCAGCACTTTATTGTAAAATGGGCTTTGTGTTAGTTGATTTTGCTATTGTTTAAGTATTCTGAGCATGTTTAAGGTAGGCTAGGCCAAGTTGTGATGTTTGGTAGGTCAGGTGTACTAAATGCATGTTCAACTTATGATATTTTCAACTTTTGATGGGTTGATAGAGATGTAACCTTATTGTAAATCCAGGAAGATCTGTACCTGCCTTTGGAAAAGAAGGAAGGGAAACGAGATCTGAGTGGAATCTGTTGGGAGCTTCAATGATATCTGTAATGCTTTATTTCTTAAGTTGTATGGTGGAGTACAGGTATAGTGGTCTGAAAAAAAGTTGTGCTGAATACCTTTATTTTGCTCCCCTAGATTCAAGGTCCCTTTTCTAGCCTTCTGTGTATCTTAAGAAACAGAGGTTGACCTATATGAACTGTATTAATGAGCTTCCAACTGGGTGCAGCTAGTGGGGAATATCCAAAGGAGATCAGAGAGTGGGATCAGCTTAAGTGTTACCCTAATGTTTCTACTTTGCTTGGTGTTTTCTTATTTAACTTAAATATGTTACATAAGTATGGAGAAGATATGGCAGATACTGTCCAGGTTGTTGACATGGGTTATGGTGGAGGTGGAGTGGAGTAGAGGTGCAGATACAAATGAAAGGGAAGGAAAGAGGGTAGGGGAGCCAAACTCAGGAGGAAAAATATATTTGCTTGTGAAAAAAAAAATCTGAAGCTCAGGCCTGGACGTTTCGTTAAAGCTCCATAGGGAATTGTGTTTCTTATCTAGATGGAACAGTCTTTGCAAACTCTTCTAGGTAGGAGTCCAGGGTGGCTGGATTTGAGTGACTGAGGGGCAGGGTAGTAGAAGCAGAGGTGAGAGGTAAGGGTGGGGTGGGTAAAGTGGGATACGATAAGAAACTGAAAGGACTTTGGCTCTTATTCTGATTTCTGAACTGGCCCAAAAAATCACATCCCTAATTTCATCTGCAAATTCTCTTATCACTTAGGAGGTAATTTGTCAAACCCTCTCCTTCACTCTCTCCACCATCCTCATGAGTCATTCTCACTATGTTTGAGGCTAAAGCGTGGAGTATCTCTAACCTTCGTGAGTGGCGCAAAGGACCAAGCGCATGGTGTTTAAGTCAAAATTGGAAGAACAAGCTAGATGTAGGTTGGCAGTCTAATAGGATACAGAAAGAAAAGGAATCCAAAATATGGAGCCAAGGGAAGCGCACTGGGCCTGGCAAGAGGGAGGAAGGGGCAGCAGTGCTGGCCAGGGGGAGGGAGGGTTCAGGAAATGAGGTGCAGATGTGGCCGCTTAGTATGTGTGGGTCAGAAATCTTGAAATCATTTAGAGCAGCTACTTGCTCTCTCACAATCTTGCCATCAATCTTGGGTTTCAATTTCCTTTGACCAATCTGCTTTTTTTTTTTTTTTTCTCTGAAGATATTCCTCTTGATAAAGAAAAAAGAAATGCAATTGTTAAAATGCCATTTTCGGTATGGTTTCTCAACACAGCCATCTCCAATCTATTTTCCTCTTGCAACCACGGTGATTTTTTCTACTAAGCAAATCTGATCATGTTTGGTTTTCTCTCACGGTGAGGATAAAATCTAATTTTTTTGTTGTTGTTGCCCATGGGCCTTTTCTAATTTTGTGCCCTCTTTATCATTTTGGCTTCATCTCTTGCCTCTTTCCTATCCTTCCCTGCAACTTAGCCATTCCAAGAGCTGTGGTTTGCCTCGAGGAGTTTCTTAGCAGTGTCTTCTGGGTCAGATAATCTAGTTGCTGTGAGAGGGCTGTCTTGTGCATTGTATGATGTTAGCCTGCATACCTGACCTTTCCCACTAGATACTTGCAGCACCTACCCAGCTGTGACAACCAAAAATACGTTCAGACATGGCCTAATAACTCCTGGGAGATAGAATTGCCTTTGGTTAAACACTGGGACAGAGCATGTTGTTTTAAGTCTGTCCTCTGACCTTCCTTTCTACTTGGTATTCTTTCTGTGTGGAGGAGTAACCTTCTCCTTTTGATAGTCCTGGCCAACACCTGCTCATCTCTCAGAGTCTTTTCAGTCTCCCTTTCTTTGGTGAAGTCTTCTATGACTCCCAAGTTGGAGTTAGGTGACCTGGCCCTTACAGTTACATAGCACCTGGCTTTACTGGAGCAAGATCCAATTGTATTCTGATTCATTGGGTTTGCCTGTTTCCATATCAGACTGAGGGTTTAGAGGGCAAGACTATTTTTATTTTTATTTATTTTTTAAATTTTTTAAATGTTTATTTTTGAGAGAGAGACAGACAGAGAATGAGCGGGTGGGGGGGGGGAGGCAGAGAATACGAAGCAGGCTCTAGGCTCTGAGCTGTCAGCACAGAGCCCGACGTGGGGCTTGAACCCACAAACCACAAGGTCATGACCTGAGCCGAAGTCAGATGTCCAAACAACTGAGCCACCCAGGCGCCCCATAACCCAAACTTTTAAAACTTAACAATTCATGCAAATCTTATAAAGACTACCTAATACTATGTATATTTATAGATATGTGTCTCTTGACTTTGAGGATTTTATCAAAAAAGTACTAGGATATACATACTATTGAATAACCACCTTCATAGAGCCATACACTTATTTGACAGTAATTTAGTATTTCTGCATTTTGTTATTTTGTACCAAACATGCTTTAAAAGGTTTTTATTATTATTATTATTTTTTAGGAAGTTTATTATCCATCAGTGATAACTAAAAAATATTTTCAAGATTTCTGTGGTGCTATGCTTTACCAATGCTGCCATCTTCTGGATGCTCTTAAGTACTGTAATAATCAAAGAAGCTTCTAGTTCATAGTGGTATCCAAAAGTAATTGTGATACGTGATTATAAAAAAGCTTTTCTCTTCTTTTTTTGCTTAGTTTGAAGAAGGCCTGGATATATAATTTTTTTCTGTCTTCCCCACCCTCCCTGCTAAAATATTTGACTATCTGCTTTTCCTCCTAACCATCTACTGCTGGAATCAGAATGGTATAGTAGTACTCAGGTCTACAATGGATATGCTAAATGCCTTGATTTTGCCACTCTAGATCTATTATTCACCCTCCTCTACTCTGCTTTGTGTCCTAGCAGGCAGAGGCTGACCTATATGAACTATATCAATAAGCTTCCTTGACTTTTAACTTCTAATTGGATCTGGGCAATAGGAGGCATTCAAAGGAAATCAAAGGAAAAGAATAAAGTAGAGCTAGAGTATTTATTTCCCCCAGCTTCCTTCTAATGAGATCACAGGGCTCTGTCCCTTAACTGAAGGGGCAAGGCCCTTATTCAAATAGCTCACTCAGTCTCAGGGAAATAGTAGTCCCTTCCTCCCAGTATCCTTCAGGGCTAAGGATGTTAACAGTGCCTAAGTGTTGTGAAACTCAGAGCACTTAACTGTCCCCTGTGGTTACCCTCCATTCTGCTCACACCTTTGTAAGTGATCCTTTTATTAACATATACCTTAAAGCACCAAGCTTGAGTACATTTCCTGTCGGGCCCCTGAATAAAACAATGGGAATAAAGATAGCAGTTAGCCCACAGGTGTGCTATTAGGGCTTAATAAATGAATACCTGACTAATGCTTAAACAATGGCTGAGAAAAGAGACAAAGATGAAAGCAATTGGAAAGAAAATGATAGTGATAGAGGACAAAGATGATCCAATACTAGGATAATTGCCATTCCTTTAGTAGTTAGAAGCTCCTTAAATGGAATACTTACACTGAAATATCTTTATAGAAAGGATTCAGAGATACAAAAGAAGGATATAAAGGAGTAGCACATCTGCAGATCAATGACATGACAAAAAGAAATAATTCCTTTAAAAAAATTTTTTTTTAACATTTATTTTTTGAGAGATAGAAAGAGAGAGAAAGAGAGAGTGTGAGTGGGGGAAGAGCAGAGAAAGAGAGGGGGAGACACAGAATCCGAAGCAGGCTCCAGGCTCTGAACTGTCAGCACAGAGCCCGACATGGGGCTTGAACTCACGAACCATGAGATCATGATCTGAGCCGAAGTCAGACACTCAACCAACTGAGCCACCCAGGTGCCCCCCAAAAGAAATAATTCTTAAAGCATCCAGCTCTCCCTAAAAAAAAAAAAAAAAGTTCCCCAAGAGGAGAGAAAAGATTGGCTTTATACTAATAATTCAAGAAGACATCCAGGTTTATAAAGTTCTAAGGGAAAGAAATGTGATACAAGATTATAATAAAATACAACAGCCTTCCTTAACTACTGTCAGGGATTTCCTTGGTTGAAAAAAGACTAGACTAGGGCACCTAGGTGGCTCAGTCTGTTGAGCATCTGGCTTGATTTCAGCTCAGGGATGATCCCAGGGTCATGGGATAGAGCCCCACATTGGGCTCTGTGCTGAGTGTGGAGACTGCTTAAAATTCTCTCTCTCCCTCTGGCCCTACCCAGGTCACATGTGAATGCACTCTCTCTCATAAATAAAACAAATAAAAAGGCCTAGAGTATTTTATTTCACAATATTCATTTCCAAGGGAGTCTTACTTTCATCTCTGGGCACCAATGAATATTTTGGCATAATGGAAAAAAATTTACCTATTAAACAAGTTATAAACATATTTTCAGGAAATACCTGGTAAAATGATGTTGTAGCTTATAAACTAAATGATGCATTTGAGGGCATGCACCTCAAGTTTTATCAAACTTCAGCGATTTCAGCCAGGTGTCAGGGATATCATCTTTTGTTGTGATAAAAAAAAAATCCCCAAATTTACATGGTGTCTTTTTACCTCTACTTGTTTATGCTCATTCATCTTCTTCATATAATGTGTTATTGTGGACCCAAATAAATAGGAGTACACAGACCAAATTATAGCCCGCTGTTAGGGGCTGAATTATGCCCCACCCCCCACATTCACATGTTAAAGTCCTAACCTCCAGTAACTCAGAATATGACTATATTTGGAGATAGGTCTTTAAAGGGGTAATTAAGTTAAGATGAAGTTATTAGGATGCACCCTAATCAATATGACTGATGTCCTTATAAGAAGAGGCAACTTGGACACAGACCTGTTTAAAGGACAGATGATGTGAAGATACAGGCAATGGAGCAGGAGTAGGTGCCCTGGAAATCTGCCGCCACCTGCTTAAGCAACTCACTTAACCTTCAGTACGTCTTTGAGACTGATATTGTATAGGCTATGATAATTCTTGTGTCTGCTGAACACCATATTTATGATGGACAGCTCAGTTCCCTTGGTCATTTGAAGGATGATGATCAGGCATTTAATCTCTATGAAGGCTCAGTGGATCTCCAGGGTATGTTTCTCCAAAGATATGTTATCTGCAGAAGAAAGCATAGCTCTACTCTCCCACTCTTCTCTCCAACTGTACTTCTGGTGGTTCCACATTATGTTCAGTCTGCTGCAAAAGCTAAATACCATTGGATACACTAGGTCATAAGGCCTAAGTGACACAAGAGCTTTTTCATCTAAGAGCATCTAAGAGCATCTAAGACCTGTTGCAGAACTCTTTGTGGCTCATGGGCACCTTCAGACTGGCAGTGCACTCAAATATGTATTTATTGTCCTTCAACTCAAGAGAGACCCTAAAGTGTCTCTTTCTTCTTGGTGGGAAGTGCAATGTTCAGCAACTGTTCTTTACTTTAGAAGAGCTATCCTAATATGACCCAGGCCACTCAATCTCTAGAAACTTCACTAAGGTGGCAGGGCTTTGAGTTTAGTGGAGTTTATCTCCCATCCGATGCTACACATGTATGTCATTCTGGCAAATAGGATACTTACTGTTTTGTTTCCTTATCGGTTCCACTCAGCATGATGTCACCCATTTTGTGGAGTGGTGTGAAGTTCAGTGGTATATCAAGGCAATTGAGGTCTCTGTGAACTAGATCAGAGGTTGACATTTTCTGTAAAGAGCCAGATAATGGATATTTTAGGCTTTGTGAACCATATGATTTCTGTTGCAACTATTCAACTCTGTAGTTGTAGTGTGAAAACAGCTATAAATAAGACATAGATAGCACACAAGTGTGGCTATGTTTCAATAACACTTTATTTGTCAATGCTAAAATTTGAATTTCGTATGATTTTTACATGTCATGAAATATTACTTATCTTTGGATTTTTGTTCAACAATTAAAAAATATAAATACCATTCTTAGCTTGTGAGCCATACAAAAATAAGTGGCATGCTTGGTCTGGTCTGTGGGTCGCAATTTGCTGCTGGCTGGATTAGATTATGGTAGAGAGCAAGAAAATGGACATAGATAACTGAGACAAAACCATGAAAGTATATTGTTGACCCTATCAAATGAAAGCAAACTGCTCCTGGTTATCTTTATATATTGTTATACAGAAATAAGAATACGACATGTCAATGCTGCATACTAGATGCCAGGGGTTGTGTTGATTCTCTCCATTAAAGAAGCCAAATCTAAAAAAGTAGCTGTAATTAAAATCCACCTAATTGATGTCGTAATAATCCATGGTCATTCTCTAAGATGCTTCTTTCTTCTGAATATGCCATAAAGGCAAGTTAAATGGTAATAGAATAGGAATCCTTACCTAGGGCCTTTCTAGTTTTTGAGGGTAGCACTAATTTCTAATATTTCCCCAGGGAATTTTAAAATGTAATAAGGAAAACATTCATTTATAAATTATTATGCAAAGTATAATAATAATTTCAATATATGTATATTTATATGTGTATAATATACATACGAATATATATTATTATGCTGTTGGAATGGTTATTACTTGGTTGTGTGATTATGGGTAATTTTTTTATTTCTGTACTTTAAAAATTTTTTTTAAGTTTATTTATTTATTTTGGGAGAGAGAGAGAAAGAGAGAGATAGTGCGAGTGGGGGAAGGGCAGATAGAGAAGGAGACAGAATCCCAAGCAGTCTCTGCACTATCAGCACAGAGCCCGGTGTGGGGTTCGATCCCACCATGAACCGTGAGATCATGACCTGAGCTGAAACCAAGAGTCGGATGATGCTTAACCAACTGAGCCACCCAGGTGCCCCATCACTTCTGTACTTTTTAATATTTTCCATTATGTACAGTGAAAATATACTCCCTTTTGGCCAGATAAAAAAAAATCAAGTTTGTTTTTGGGAGGATCACTGTTAAAGTCAGAATGCTAAATTAATCTAGATGAGGTATGTGAACCTAATCCTGAGAATAGTTGATACCAGCACTAACCTCAGCAGATGTCAATCTTTGAGTCATAAGTCACTGTACTAATCACGCAATTTCAATTAGTTCAGGATTCTTATTTTATTATTTAATTAAATATTTGAATGAATGTGCATCCAGTCTATATATCTATCTATATCTATATATACACACACACACACGCACACATATATATTCGCAAAGAGAATTCTAAAGCTCTAACTTCCAACTAAAAGCAAATTAATTAATGGAACCTATTTGTAAAGGCTTCCCAAGTTAGTATTAATGATGTGTGAAATATGTAACGGTAAACTAACCGGACAGTTCAGTGATGCTGTGTTCGAGCACCGTACTGTACAAGAAGATGTTTTCTTACTGCCCTGCTGTGGTAGGCATAGTGTGTTTGAAGGCTCAGTCACTGCTGAGACCTTAGCGCTACCCCTATTTAGAGTTAATTGGAGAAAGAGGAAAGAAAGATCATGAATGTTTTTCTTCTTTATTGTTTCCTTAAGTTTTCTTCTATTTTTGGTGGCTTTAAAATCCTAGACTTGGAATCATAGCTCATTCCTGGAGTCCCAGTGGTTTTATTGCTGATCAGCACAATGAACATAAAGCCCAAAGTATAAAGATTTCCAGCATGTGCTTTCTTCAGTAATGCCTTTCTAGGCTTCTCTCACTTGGGTATATTAACCGGTCTCTCAGTGGGAATGCAAGCGAGGTATTGTCAGAGAAGAGAAGTTCAGGGAAAGACTATGACCGCCTGCAGACGACTAGGCCTTAGACACTTAGACAAGTTATATGAAGTGGCAAAAGTCTTCCACAGTCCCTTGTGTTTGGAGGAGAAAGTACATAGACACAGGAAGGGAGCATTGGGCTGGGCGTAGGAGTTCTTGGTTTCAGTCAGACTCTACTAATAATTAGACTCTCTAATAATAAGTAGACGTGTGACCTTGAGTTACCACCAAATTTTTTTGTCTCAGCTTTTTTATGTTCAAAAACATGATGAATTATGTGCTTTCTTGTGCTCTTTAGGGTTTTAGCACCTCAATTCTCTGGCACCCTGGGCTTACCTCTCTCTAACATTAACCATGCTGTGTCCTAATTACTGATAAACGGGTTGGCACCTACACTTGCGCCCCCACCTGCTCACCAAACTGTAAGCTGTTTGAGATCAGGACCATGTGTTATTCAACTTTCTTTCCCAGTATCCAGCAACTGGCATGAACAGGGCATGTGAAAACACAGCTTCTATAATGATCAGTTTGTGAGGACTCTGTTCTGGGAGAACTCTAGACATAGGCTTGATCTTCCTGAGTAGTGGGTGTTATCGGCGTAAGAGGAAGAAAGCGAACAAGTATCTACTGAGCTCCTACATTTATCCATTAAGCATTTTTATTTAATACATCTAAGATATGATATAGGTATGATCATGGCAATTTCACAGCACATGCTGTTTGCCTCAGCAAGTGGCCACCTCAGTGTGGAACCCGGGTTTCTTAAAGCTTCATCACCCTGGCTCCTTTCATGCTAATGTGCCTTCAGTGGCAACAGTCGGTAGCAAGGTCTCTGTGGAATAAGATGATTGCTACAAATTTAGGAAAACAGACCCCAGGAGTGTTTGGCCTGGAAAGAGCTTTTTGAGATACTGTTTATGTATGGTTTACTCCAGCAGAGTCCTTATTTCTACTATTCATGCAAATAGCTTCAGAAGGGGGACTGGTACAGGGGAGGGAGGGGGTGGCAGGTACATTTAGTGTATTTCACCGTCAAGACCTTTTAGAATTTATTTATTTTTCTTTCCCCATTATACCTCTTCCTTCATGATCCCCCTCATCCTCAATTCTGCCTTTACACTCTTGTCCGGACACGGTTTCTACCACCCACAAAGCATTGTTATCCTGCCTTCTATTGTAAATGTTTATGTATCGGATTTTGACTCTGGCCCTGTGTCTTCTGGTTCTGACACTGTGTAGCAAGTCGATGTTCAATAAGTGTTTGTTGAATAAATCTGCCATCTTTCCCTTTCAAATTTACCCTGAAATCTTCTTTAAACTACTTCAGGGATTTCTTTCTCCAGATAGAGAGGAATAACCTGAAGGAGATCTAAAAGGATGTGATAGTACTGTGTGGGAACATAGTGGGCGTGAGGATGCATTGCTCAGACTCCCCTTCAGTGAAAGCTTCGTGGCCCCAAATACTGTCCACTATTAGCAGACAGGTCCAGCAGGCAGCGTCTTCAGAGATCACTTCAGCCGTAAAGAGCTGCCTCACCAAGGTCACACCCTTCCCAGGGTAGCCCACATTTAGTGATTGATCCAATGTGAGATAGTGCTGATGAGCCATTTTAGCTTCCATTTGTGAAACTGAGCTAGGATTTTTTATTTAATTTTTCTGTCTCTTTAAGTTGGAATCAATGCATTAAGAATTAATGAGTGATAATTACTAATCTACAAAGTATTTTTGACCTATTACCTCACCTGAATAAATTGGGTTAAGAACCATTTACTTTAGGAAACCTCATCTAGGAAATTTTTCCTTTCTCTTCTGTCCCTTTCCTGTGTTATGTAAAAATTTATTACATTATAAATTTTATTAATGAGGACGCCAAGTACTTGATCCTTCTATTGTTTAAAAACTGGACTCATGTGATACTTGCTCAGGGTCCATGATAGAATAGAGAGAAAGTAGATATTGGAGTCAGACTGAGTAGTAATGTCCCAGCTAACATGTTATGTGTGTGTGTGTGTGTGTGTGTGTGTGTGTGTGTGTGTGTGTGTGTGTATGACACCTAGCACATGGCAAATATTTAGTTAACATTAGTTTAATTTTTTTCTATATTTTGTCTTCTTAATTCTGCTGGCACCTTCATAATACTATTTAATCCCCTTGCATGCATTCTTTCCAGCCAATGTCTCTTCCCTTCCCCAACCACTAGTCCTAAACTATAGTCAAAATGATCTTTTTAAAATGAAAATCTGATTAGTCTCTTCTCTGCTTAAAATCCTAAGACTTCCTATTACTGTTAAGATACACATTGGGGTGCCTGGGTGGCTCAGTCGGTTAAGCATCTGACTTAAGCTCAGGTCATGATCTCACAGTTCGTGGGTTTGGAGCCTGCTTCGGATTCTGTGTCCTCCCCTCTCTCTGCCCCTCCCCTGCTGTGCTCTGTCACTGTCTGTCTGTCAAAAATAAACGTTAAAAAAAAAAAAAAAAGATACACACCAAAATTCTTACCTTGACTTCTAACAACCTGTATTTGTTATGTCTTTCTGCTGTTCCCACTGCCTGGAATGCTCCATTCCTGTCTATCCCTTTCCCCTGGTTGGTTAGCTCCTTCTCTTCCTTTAGATCTCAGCCTAGGAGAACCTCTGAATTGTCTCCCCTCCTTCCAATTCAAGTCACCACTGTCATACAACTGTGTTGCTTCGCTTTGGGGCACTTACCTAAATCTGTAACTAAGCATCAGTGTGATCAATTGATTTCTGTCTTTCCCACAAGACAACGTTCCATGAGAGCAGGAAGCTTGTTTACTGAATTCTTCTAGCATAGTCCAGTGGTTGGATCATAGGCAGCCAGTAAATACTACATGAATCAGGCAGCAGAAAACCCAGGTTTGTGAATGTGTATGTGGATAATTTATTATTATTATTATTATTATTATTATTATTATTATTATTTACAAGTGAGGAAACTGAAGCTCATTTAAGTCCAAAGTCATACCACTTAATAGGTTCACAGTACCTTACAATTTTTAAAAAGCGTATTTGTTTTTTTTTTTTTCAACGATTATTTATTTTTGGGACAGAGAGAGACAGAGCATGAACGGGGGAGGGGCAGAGAGAGAGGGAGACACAGAATTGGAAACAGGCTCCAGGCTCTGAGCCATCAGCCCAGAGCCTGATGCGGGGCTCGAACTCACGGACCGCGAGATGATGACCTGGCTGAAGTCGGACACTTAACCGACTGCGCCACCCAGGCGCCCCATAAAGCGTATTTGTTTTTATAAATATTTGAATACATTTCCTTTTCTCTTTTGTATTATCCATGTATTAAAATATTCTTATTGTTCTTGATCTAGGTCAGTGTCTCACCTTCTTCTCAATTGCTTGGAACTCAGAAGTCTCTAGTATCCTTTAAAATTCACTTATGCCTTCTGACTTGTAAATGACAAGGACGTGCTATGACCCTGAAATGTAATTGCCCAGCCTGTTGACTATGGCTCTGGTAATCAAAACTGATTCCAAATTGATATTCAAGTCAATTATCAAATATTTGAGCCACACTGGTTTATGCTAATTATGTGATTTATGGTGGGTCCCTCAGGCCAGGCTGAATCAGTTTGACTGCTGGAGGGACTGGAGACTGAGTAAAGGTCAGTCACATGGGGGCTCTCTGCTGTTGTGACCAAATCCTTAATAGAAACCCTGGACACCAAGGCTCAGGTGACCTTCCCTGGTTGGCAATATTCTGTATATGTTGCCATACATTTGTTGCTGGGAGAAGTAACTGTCTGCAAGTGCTATCCATAGGTAGGAGTCCACCGGGAAAGAAAAACTAGAAGCTTCTTCCTGGTCTCCCTTGGACTCCACCCTGTGCACCTTTTAGTTTTGCTGGTTTAATCTGTATCCTTTTCACTATAGTAAACAATAACCATGAGTTTTTCTGAGTTATATGAATCCTTGTAGTGAGTCATTGAAGGCATGGACTTAGTAAAGGCATGGACTTTGAGATTGCTTGGATGGGTTTCAGACTCAACATTCACGTATGCTCTGTGATCTTGATCAGGATGGTCAATCACATTGCCCCTTTATTTCTGCATAATTAAAACTAGCACCGTAACATGTATATTAGAGTGTTGGTATGAGGACTAAGTGGATAATGTAGGAAATGTGCCTGGCATGTGTTTAGTTAAAGATAGTTATTATTACCACATCAGGGTCAGGGCTATAGGAATACAAAGATTATTAAGAAATATTCTCCACTACCTAGTAATGGAGTCAGGGGGGAAATCCTTGTCATGAGAACGGTGGGAAAATTAGGTTATTTCCCCCTTGGTCCACTCTTTGTAGGTTGATAACTGGTTGAATCAGCCAGGCAAACTGTCCCTCCCACTCATAGACACTGTGTCCTTGGGTAGGGATGGAATAGGCAAAGAAGGAAAGGATTTTCTACTTGGTTCTAAAAATATGTCTAAGATTCATACATATGTAGTTAGCCATACATGTTTCTTTTATCATATCAGTACTAGGAGATGGATCCCCCAACAGGGTGTAGTTGGTTTTTCTGATTTTTTTAATATTTAAGACTGCCCTAAATGTTCCTGGTAACCTTCTTTTGCCTGAATGACAACAACACTATCAGATTGACCTCTGCTTCCTCTCCTTTCCAGCTCCTTCCCTCACATGCACATTCATATATGCTGGGACAGGTGATCCTCTGCCTAGGGAAAGGCATGGAATTTTCCTCTGTAAAATTCCTGCTAGTTGCATAATAATCTCCGAACATCCATGTCAGGCTAGGTTATCCTTTATTTAAGGATTTCAGTTAATACTAGAACACGTATACAAGCTCCATTTTACCTTGGGTTGTATTCTCTAAATCAGTTGTTTCAAATTGAAAATACATTTTCCATGGAAAACATGTCACATAATAGCAATAAAAAAATTGGTTTTATTAATACTGTACCTGACATACAGTTTTCACTATTGCTACTATAGCTGAACTTGGCTCTTATGTATAACCCTTTGTCTCTTGACATAGCCCTAGGATTCCCAGTGACTTAATTATTTTAACAAGGACCCAGATACTCAGTTTTTATGCTCCTGCTTTTTCAGGTATTACCTTCATTACCAAGCTGGACAAAGGAAATATTTTCTAGAATTCCTACGGCCAACTTCCCCTCATGTCTCATTGGCCACAATTTGTCATTAGTCCCATTTTTTTTTTTTTTTTAAAGTTTATGTATTTATTTTGAGACAGATAGAGACAGCATGAGCAGGGAAGGTGCAGAGAGAGAGAGAGAATCCCAGGCAGCACAGAGAATCCCAGAGAGAGAATCCCTCTGCACCGTCAGCACAGAGCCTGACAAGAGACTTGAACTCACGAAAACTGTGAGATCATGACCTGAGCCGAAGTCGGATGCTTAACACTGAGCCACCTAAGTGCCCCTATTCCCACTAAATAGCAAAGCCTGCTCTGGGGCCATGTAAGAAGCAGAGCAGAGTTTTGGCCTCACTGAGGTGGAAGTAAAAAAAATAGGCAGGGAATTCTCGGGCAAAGGAAGCTGAAAGAAAGTAGACCCAGGATAGAAATCAGAGGCTGCTGTATGAGAAGCCAAACAGCTTTTCAACAGGTGGTATGAGGTCCCTGGGACACTGAAAATCAACTTGCCTCTTTAAGAATGAAGACACGTGTGTGTACTGCCCCAGTTTAAAGCCACCTACCCTCATTTTTCCATTTACACCCAGACTCATATTTCTGTTAGTTCCCCACAAGCCCACACCCACGCTCCCAGCACAAAGAAATGTGATCTCAGACATTTACAAGTTCACACCTGCAGTAGAGCTCTCCTTCCATTTACACCCTATTAAATACACAAAGTGCACATTTTATTGCTGCAAAGCCTGGGAAAAGACAAAACCCTTTAGCCTGCCTCGATTCAGAAGTAACCTGAAAAGTTAATCTTTAGTCAGTACTAGAAAACAATGCGAGAAAATTCTCACATATACACAAATTCAGGGATTATTGAAATTTTCACCCAGAAAGAAAGAGAAAAAATTTCTAAATCTAAGATACGTTCCCCAGCTCAGATGGGGAACCTAATTTTACATGTTAATATTTTCTGTGTAAACATACTGTTAATTGTTGAACAGCTGGCTCTCTAAGGGAGAGGAAAAGCTGGGTTCCTAAAATCAGGAGTCTGCTCTACAATACAACCAAAGATGAGAAGGAGTGTAGTGAAATGGAGAGAAACCTGAACTGAACATCAGAGGGACTGAAGGTCACAACCAAGGCCAGCCTTTGTTTCAACTGAATCATGGTTCAGCTTTTCTCTCTGCACAATCTCGTTTCTTTGTTTCCCCATAGAAGTTGATTTTAAGAGCACTTGCCAATAAAGCTCCTGCATGCAAATCTGTGTCTGAATTTGTTCTGGTTATAATCCAACCTGCAACAATTGGTACCAGAACTCTTAGAGAAAGACTTTGGAAAGGGATCCCTTACAAGCCAAATATCAATGAAAGCCCCATCAAGGGTAGCAGAAAGAGCAGATAGTCCATGGCATGCAGTAACAGTACAGTTTTTAAAACTTTCACCATCAGTGAATTTGGATGGTATATCAGTGGAAGCAACGCACTGGTAAAGGCAGTGTATCACTCATTTGAGAACAACGGAGGAAATAGTAAATATTAGGACTATGAATTGGGATGGATGTTGTTGAGGGCCATGGGAGCTATGTAGAAAGATAATGAGAGGGGGATTAATTATCAACTCAAGGCTAAGTGTGAAAGCCAGGGAACCTCCTTGGTAGGAGACTCTTATCTCCTGTCGTAGGAGGCCCCTCAAAAGCTGAAGGTAACGAGAGTAGGAGAACTCCAAAGAAAGTTAAATTCTCAACTATAGCAAGTCTACTCTGCCAAAATCAGGGCTCTGATTGGGAAGGAATGGGATCCTGAGATAGGGGATGGAGACATCTGGGTTGATGCACTTGACAATCTTAGGTCCCTAGATTTCTCTCCAGAAGTAGCCTACTCCCCATTAAAAAGCAATTCTTTCCCTTCGGGTCAATAGACAACGCTCTCCCCAAATAAGGAAGTAGACGTTGACTGGGCCAGTTGACGGCAGCCAGGCTCTGTCATCAGTCATCCCACTGTTGGTTTACTGGGTGCTTGAAGAGAGGAGTCATGATGACAAAGATAGAGCTCATACACTGGCCCAGTGGAATGGTTGTTACGCACCAAGACTGATTAGCAATCGTTGCTGCTAAATGCTGCGGAGACCAATCCTAAGCCTCTGATATGCCCCTTGGTGGCAGGTTAACTGTGTTGAATCCATTTTGGCAATTCATCTTGACTGGAATCGACACATATTCTGGGTGTGGGTTTACCTTTCCTGCCTGTAGTGCCTGATTCAGCATCACTATCTGAGAGCATACAAAGTGCTTCATTACTCAGGGACCCCCACTTAGCATGGGAAATATAGCAGTTCATGCATGATCTTAAGATCCACTAGTCTTACCACATACCATTCTACCCAGAGGCTACTGGTTTGGTAAAATGGAGCAGCTTTGATGAAAGCAGATCTAATGAAACCTGTTCAGGTGCCAACTTGGAGAGAACACTCAGAAGATGTGGGCACCATTCTCCAGAGTCAGTATATATGTTAAATCAAATAACATGATATAATGTTGGATCAGCAATAAGTGGATATGATTGATAGAGTTGATTTATAGCTGGGCTGGAAAAACTCTGTGTCTCTGGAGACACCAGGATGGCTAGTTTTTGGCTTTTAGCCAAGAAGGGCAGCGGGATTTATGATGTGCTATTAAAAGTGTGAAACTCCCCTGGTGACCACCAGGGTTAATTTCTTTACTGATGATCTTCAACCGGTATTCTGACCAGTTTGACAAGCTTGGCCAAGATTTAACAAGGGTTCGTAAAAACTCCATGGGAGCCTTTACCTTTAGCTTTCCTAAAGCTAAGATTCCTTGCACAGATACTGGCCATTCATCCCTGATTCAGAGTGTAATTGTGTTTGAATAAGGGCCATGGGAAATTAAATATGAAATATCTCTTAGA
This sequence comes from Puma concolor, assembly GCF_028749965.1. NCBI lineage: Eukaryota > Metazoa > Chordata > Mammalia > Carnivora > Felidae > Puma > Puma concolor. The sequence continues at coordinate 95,218,326 of NC_141673.1, forward strand.
CCACTAATGCTTGCTTGTCTCTTGCCTCAATGTATTGTCTTTAAATACATCCTCAAATAAGTCTGGTAAGTCCTTTTAAATATATGAACTTGGGAAATATTTTCACTAAAATATTTGGGTCCAGGAACCAATGGATGATGGCAGGATTTGTTCCATGAACCATCACTCCTGAAAGGTTGTGTTTTATCCCTCAAACCGCAGATTTTTAAAAATGTTTATTTACCTTTGAGAGAGAGAGAGAGAGAGAGAGAGAGAGAGAGAGAGAGAGAGAGAGGATGTGCACAAATGGGGGTGGGGCCAGGAGAGAGGGGGACACAGAATCTAAAGCAGGCTCCAGGCTCCTAGCTGTCAGCACAGAGGCCCATGTGGGTCTCACAAACCGTGAGATTGTGACCTGAGCTGAAGTCAGAAGCTTAACAGACTGAGCCACTCAGGCGCCAGGAGTTTCATTTTGAAAAGACCATTTTAATGATTTAAAAAGCACTAAAGCCAGCAACAACTATTAAAAAACCATGAACACAGAAATGTAAACGTGTTATATACTGAGTTTTAAAAAGTTTGTTTTTTTAGTAATCTCTATACCCAATGTGGGGCTCAAATTCATGACCCCAAGATCAAGAGTTGCATGCTCTTCTGACCAAGCCAGCCAAGTGCCCCTAGATACTGAATTTTACACATCTTTGACAGCATGTTAGCCAATGATGGCAGCTCCATCCTCAAGCACGCTGAAAAAGGCGCTCATCTGCCAAAAGTCATGGAGAACTTTCTCCATTGTTCTCTTCAGGTATGTCCAAGAAGATTAACGGAAAAGGAAGAAGCCACAGAGAAAATTGGACTGGAGCAAATGAAGTTTGAGGATCAGTTGAGGAGTTCCCTAAACAGCTAGCAGGGTTGGGGAGAAGAAAGACGTCTCTGGGCTCTGGGAATAGTGGGGTGTCAGCCTCCCTGGCAGCTTCCTGAGAGGCAGCAAGATCTCAGGATCTTGAACACGTGAGGGAGTGAGACCCTAGCATTGGATTGGCCATTAATTCCCTGTGGGTCCAAGGTGACAGAAGCTGTGTGCACTTGAGCTGTATCCTGTGTAGAACAAAACTGAGTACTTGAGGACAGACTTAGTCCTCAGCCACCATTACTCCAAACTCCCTCTTATGCAGATTGGCATTATACAGGGCTCCAGATGTCTGGGCTGAGTGACAAATACAGTTGAGGCTGAATTTTCCCTTAGTCCATCAGAATTGAAGCTGAGACTTAAAATGATGAATCGAATATGGGATATTCTTGTTTACCACAGTTTGTTGACGAAGATCCCTACTCATTGTAAATACATTCACTCATCCATTCATCAAAAATTTCCTGAGTCCTTTGTGTTAAGCCCTGAACTCGGTAGGATCTGGAAATACAGTGGTAAACAGAGTCTTGGCTGTGGAGTTTACATAGGATTTGTGACATTTGGCTGGAAACTTTGAAGTAAAGTTGAGTGTATATGTTGGCATGACACTCTGTTTACTGAGTCTCACACCCATATTCAAGTAATTTACTAACAAGGAAGTAGGTGTTATGTAGTTACATTGTTCCTAGAACTAGGTACAAGTTAACAGTTGAACAATATTTTCTGTATGTCAGGCTGGCTACACAACTGTTAGCACAAGCAATCTTTAGCCAATCAAGATTTAAAAGGGAACATAAACATTTACATGTAATAGGATTATATTTGGGTGGAGGCATTAAGGATATTTATCTCCCCTAGTAACTCTCAGAGTTAGTTAGAGTTAGTTAGAGAGCTAGAGTGGTTAAGATTCAGTTTTCATTTCTTCAGAAGAGATCAAATAGAATTCCAAGTAGAAGCCAGGAAGATTCTCTGTGTCAATCTGGCCTTCCCCAGTGCCTCATTTGATTCAGACATTACATAGAAAGTGTCCTTCTGTCTTATGCTTAAATTGTGCCAGAAACCAGAATTTTTGTTACATGCTGACTCTTTAAAAATCGACAAAGGAAACAATCAGCAAAACTAAAAGGCAACTGATGGGATGGGAGAAATTATTTGCAAATGACATATCCAGGGACGTTGCCAGGGCAGAAACGACACCAGTGCCGTGATCTCCCTGGAGGGCTGAAATGAGGGCCCATGCGTGGGTGCGGGTCAGGTATGGGGTTGGAATCCAAAATCTATAAAGGACTTACCAAACTCAACACCCAAAAACTGAATAATCCAGTGAAGAAATGGGCAAAATACATGAATAGACACTTCTCTAAAGAGACATCCAGATGGCCAACTGACACATGAAAAAATGCTCAACATCACTCCTCATCAGGGAAATACAAATCAAAACTACAATGAGATATCACCTCACACCTGTCAGAATGGCCAACATTAACAACTCAGGCCACAACAGGTGTTGGTGAGGATGTGGAGAAAGAGGATCTCTTTTGCACTACTGGTGGGAATGCAAACAGGTGCAGCCACTCCGGAAAACAGTATGGAGGTTCCTCAAAAAATTAAAAATAGAACTCCCTACGACCCAGCAATAGCACTACTAGGTATTTATTCAAGGGATACAGGTGTACTGTTTTGAACGGGCACATGCACCCCAATATTTATAGCAGTGCTATCGACAATAGCCAAAGTATGGAAAGAGCCCAGATGTCCATCAATGGATGAATACATAAAGAAGATGTGTGTGTGTGTGTGTGTGTGTGTGTGTGTGTATCATATATATCCATATATATATATATCATAGGATATATAAGATAAAGAAGATATATATATATGATATATCTATAAATGGGGAATTGGAGTATTGTATATTATATATATAATACTCCATTATATATATATATACACAATATATAATATATAATATATAATACATAATATAATATATAATATATAATACATATATAATATGTAATATATAATATATAACACTATATATAATACTCCAATTCTCCATTTAAATATATAAATTTATAAATATATATATTTATAAATATATATATAATGGAGATTTTTTAATATATATATTTATATATAAATTATATATATATTTGTAAATATATATTTATAAATTTATATATATATATAAAATGGAGAATTACTTAATGATCAAAAAGAATGAAATCTTGCCATTTGCAACTACGTGGATGGAACTAGAGGGTATTATGTTAAGTGAAATTAGAGAAAGACAAATATCATATGACTTCACTCATATGAGAAATTTAAGATACAAAACAGATGAACATAAGGGAAGAGAAGCAAAAATAATATAAAAATAGAAGGGGGACAAACATAAAAGACTCTTAAATATAGAGAAGAAATAGAGTGTTGCTGGAGGGGTTGTGGAAGGGGGAATGGGCTAAATGAGTAAGGACCATTAAGGAATTTATTCCTGAAATCATTGTTGTACTATATGCTAATTAACTTGGATGTATATTAAAAAATAAGTAAATAAATGAATTTTAAAAAATTAAAATAAATAAATAAAACTTACTGAATTAAAAAAAGAAAAAGGACAAACATTAGGGGCACCTGCATAGCTCAGTCAATTGAGTGTCAGACTTCAGTTCAGGTCATGGTCTCACAGTTTGTGGGTTCCAGCCCCATGTCGGGCTCTATACTGACAATGTGGAACCTGCTTGGGATTCTCTCTCTGCCTCTTCCCAGCTCACACTCTCTCTCAAACATTAAAAAAAAAAAATTCTTAAAATAATGGACAGACATTATTAATGTGAATCCTTTGATGTAAAGATCTGATTTTTCTCGCCAAACAATTGAAACAGTAAATGCCTAAATAAAACAAATAACAGGGGCACGTGGGTGGCTCAGTCTGTTGAACATCTGACTTCTGCTCAGATCATGATCTCACAGTTGGTGAGTTTGAGCCCTGTGTCGGGCTCTGTGCTGACAGCTCAGAGCCTGGAGCCTGCTTATGATTTTGTGTCCCCCACCTCTCTCTACCCCTCCCCCACTCACCTTCTGTCTCTGTCTTTGTTTCTCTCAAAAATAAATAAATACTAAAAAAAAAACACACACACACACACAAACAAATGACATAGTTGATTTTCCAAAGTACGGCATAGTAAAAATCTACGTTTAGGCTGCCATTCTGCTTCTTTTTTCCAAGTTTCAATGCCAGTGCAATTCATCAAAGGAAAATGAGGCAAGGAAAAAAAATCTTTTCTTCTCCTCAGAAAATGAAGGGAAGGGATAATGAGTGGAAAAAAAATATGTGAGTAAATATGGTCAGCCCAAAGTAGAGTTAATGTATCTCCATCTCAGAAATTACTTATCCAGACTGCTTTTTTGATGAAAAACTCCAATACTTATCAGTATTTGGCATCAAGGATTGCAAATTGCTTTGTGTGAGGTTAACATTTAATTTTAAATTTCCTTAGATATGACTTTCAAATGGAACGCCTATTTGTGTGTTCTTAACAGTATTATACTGTCTCGACTCTTACACCTTTTGTAGGGACCAGAGCTGGAAGTTGTCGTATTTGTTTTATTTTTATTACTTTGCCTGGTGAATTTATACTGGATTTGGTAATTATATTGTTTTGTTAAAATAACAGTGTTAATAAGCAGGTTTTTCACCATGGAAACTATTTTGAGTTTGGTGGGAGGCATTTTTTGGGTTACTTTACTTGGTGGTATATTTTGAGAGCCAGCTACAATGAATACAGACATAACAGGCTATGGAAATGTATCAAAATCCAATGACTTGAGGACAACAAAATTTCATTGATTTAATAAGCTTTAGCGAGGCGCCTGGGTGGCTCAAGTCAGTTAAGCATCTGACACTTGGTTTCAGCTCAGGTTATGATCTCACTGTTCATAGGTTCGAGCTCCACACTGGGCTCTGTGCTGGCAGTTTGGAGCCTGCTTGGGATTCTGTCTCCCTCTCTCTCCCCTGCCCCTGCCTCTGCGAGCTCAAGTGCACCTGCACGCTCTCTCTCTCAAAATAAACATTAAAAAAAATGTGTAAAAAAAAAAGCTTTGTAATCAAGTTCCAATGGTTAATTTCAATGTCTTGTCAGTATGGATTGGTCAATGAAATAATTTCAGATTTTTCATGTGAAATTGATTGACATTTTTAAAAAGTCTCAACTAAGCTGGGCTGCTTGGGTGAATAACCAAAATGCTTTCTTAATTTCTAATTTACTTGCTAAGTGTTAACTGATAGTGTTTCTGAGCTCTGTTATTTCTCATTCATTCTTTTTTTTTTTTAGGCTCCGCGCTGTCAGCACAGGGCCCGATGTGGGGCTCCATCTCATGAACTGTGAGGTCATGACCTGAGCCAAAATCAAGAGTCTCATGCTTAACTGACTGAGCCACCCAAGTGTCCCTAATTTAAAAAAAAAAAATACACTTTATTTTATAGAGCATTTTAGGTTCACACCAAAATTGGGTAAAAGGTACAGAGATTTCCCTCATACCTTCCTGCCCAGCTGCCCAGAGCACAATCTCTTTTGCTATCAAAATCCAACACTAGAGGGTATGTTTGTTACAACCAATGGACCTACATGGACACGTCATTATCACCCAAAGTATATAGTTTACATTAGTGTTTCTTGTTGGTGTTGTGCATTCTATGGATTTTGACAAATATATAATAGCATGTATCCACCATTATAGTATCATATAGAATCGTTTCACTGCCTTAAAAATCCTCTGCAGTCTGCCCATTCATCCCTTGCTTCTTCCTCCCTAACCTCTGGCAACCACTCATCCTTTTACTGTCTCCATTGTTTTGCCTTTTTCAGAATGTCATATGTTAGAATCATCATATAGTTAGCTTCATATAGTTAGAAGCTAATGTGAGTTAGCTCTCACATGATCAAGCAGCCAAGCGGATGGAGGCAGGTTAGGTCAAGCAATATATTGCCATTTCATGCAGGCTTCTTTCACTTAGCAATATGCATTTGAGTTTCTTCCATGTCTTTTCAAGGCTTGGTAGCTCATTACTTTTTAGCAGTGAATAATATTCTATTGTCTAGACATACCACAGAATATTTACCTGTTCACCCACTGAGGGATATCTTGATAGCTTCCCAGGGTTGGCAATAATGAATAAAGCTGGTATCATATCTATGTGCACGTCTGTGTATGGGCATATATTTTCTACTCCTTTGTATAAATAATGAGTGTGATTGCTGGATGGTATAATAAAAGTATGTTAATTTTGTAAGAAACTATCAAACTGTCTTCTGAAGTGTTGTACCATTTTGCAGTTCCACCAGCAATGAATGAGGATTTCCTATTTACTTTTCAACAAACTGCAATCACTTTCCTACTTTTACCACTCTACCCAAACTTCTTTTGTTAAGATTATCAATAGCTTCCTAATTGCTGTCAAGAGGCACTGTTAGGCCTTTACTTGACCTATCTGTTGGCCACTCACATCTGCTTAACCCTTTCCTATCTTGGTCTCTGATACTAATCTTTCTTGACTTCCCTTCTGCCTTTTAGATGGGTCCCTTTCCTCTTCTGTCTCTTTTGTGTGTGTGTGTTTTGTTGCCATATATCCTTCAATTGTTGGCATTTCAGAATTTCCTCCTTCACCCTCTTCTAACTCTGCACACTTCTGAAGTGTAATTTCCAAAAATTCTAACTGAATCTCTGAATCCAGATTCGAAACTGAATTTTATTTTTTTCTTTTCAAAATTTTATTTAAATTCTAGTTAAATAACATACAGTGCAGTATTGTTTTCAGGAGTAGAATCCAGTGATTCATCACTTACATACCCAGTGCTTATCACAAGTGCCCTCCTTAATACCCATCACCCGTTTAGCCCATCTGCAGCCACCTCCCTCTATCAACTCAAAGTTTGTTCTTTTAACTGAATTCTATTTTATTTTATTTTATTTTATTTTATTTTATTTTATTTTATTTTATTTTATTTTTTAGATGTTCATTCATTTTTGAGAGAGAGGGAGTGAGCAGGGGAGGGACAGAGAGAGAGGGGGACAGAGGATCCCAAGTGGGTTCTGTGCAGACAGCAGTGAGCCCATGTGGGGCTTGAACTCACAAATCATGAGATCGTGATCTGAGCTGAAGTCGAAGCTCAACCAAATGAGCCACCCAAGAGTCCCCTTAACTGAATTTTAGATACACATTTCCATCTGCTTATTGGTAATGTCCACCTAGATATCTCTTAGACTGCAAAAATTCAGCATAACCTTCTATCCCTGGCCACCAAAAATAAGCAAATCTCTGTTCCTTTTCATTTCCTATCCTGGTTAATGGTACCTGCTTTCTACCTAACTGCTCACATCGGAAACCTGCGATCCTCTTAGATGCTGGCTTCTTGTTTAGACCTCCACATTCAAGAAAATTGATTTTAATCAATTTAATGGATTTGTATCCAGTCTGCCTCTTCTTTACATTGCCTGGGCCACTGCCTTAGATCAGCCCCTCATCATTCTTTTCCTTTTCCTGTACGGATACAATCACCTCCTAATTGTTTTCCTCACTTCCTGTCTTACTCTTTCTTTATATCCTTCACACCAGTGTCTGGGCTATCTTTTTATAATGTAATCCTTGATTACATTGTTCCTCTTCAATTCTCATGGCCTTGAGAAAAGAGTGTGCTCTCAAGTCTAGTGTGCAAGGTTCTTCATTTGACCCTGCCTATTCCAATAAGTTTGTGAGACTTCACTCGCTTTCTCAAGCCTCAATGGAATGTCACATCTCTGCCTTTGCCTGAAATGCCTCTCTCTTGTCTTTCTCAGCACTATCTGCATTTTAAAGGACCTCTTTTGTTTGGGGCTTTTCCCTATTCTGCTCTGATTCCCACTCCAGCTAAGTTAAGTGCTCCTTTCTTTCGATACCATAACCCCTTGTAACTATCTCAGCAACAAGCCCTGGTCACATAATTTTGTACTTCTCTGTTTATTTGTTCAAGATCCAGTGGACTTTTAATAAGCAGAATGATTACTTTAACACTTACAAATGGCTTTCCCATTTTCTGTTTAATTTGATCTTCACAGCACTCCCTTTGTCTTTGAATAAAAAGACCCCGAGACAAAGTTGGCATATTAGTGCTTTATTTGGACAAGAATCCCAGGACAACAAGAGTGAGGGAGAAGAGAAGTAGAGTAGGGAAAGAAGATAAGAAAATAGAAGGTGGTGTATCATCGAGCTGGGTACTGCTTCACAAAGAGACATAGTCAGTGGCTCATTATGTGGGACATCTCCTAAGAGGCAGTATGGATCCACTATGTCTTAGAAAATTCTATTAAGTTTGGGAGGTAAGGAGAGTAAGGAATTTATTAGTCAGTGGCTTTGTATTTCCTGCTTCTCAATGGCCAAAATTCACCCAATTATTTAAAAGTTTCCTTGACTTTCAGATTGTGTTACCTGGCTCCTTTGGGCAGCTGTTGGGGAGGCCATGGCCGTGGTAGGTAGAGCTTGGGTGCTGTGGCTCCTGCCGGGGCAGACACGATGGAGGCTGTGTGGAAGCCCAGCCTCATTCCTCAGGGATGCTGAGACAGAGAGTGAGGAGAGGAAGCAATGGCAGTGGCTGGTCTGCTCACGTGATCCGGCAGCCAAGGGAACGGAGGCAGGTTGGGTCAAGCAAGTTTGGTAAAGCACATAAACTGGGTCAAGTTCATCTGTATGTTACCAAAACCCTATTTTCCTCATACTATTGATAAAGAAATTGAGATTAGAGAAAAGTAAATTGTCTAAAGTCACATAACTATTCTGATTGAACTAGAGGGTGTTTCAAAGTATTTTTCCCTATACAGTTTATGCTGCTTTGCACTGAACAAATGTACTTCTTAAGTTCCTATCTTTTCCTTTATTCCTTTCTTTTTCTTCCTCCTAATTTAATCCCCAATTTGCAAAAGGAAGAAGAAAAGCACCTCACATTTAGGTTACAGAAGTTGTTGAATTATTCAACATTGTTTTACTGTTTGATGTGGAGGTCTACCTGCATAGGCTTAAAGAATTGGGCAGAAATGTTCCTTAGGATAGGACTTTTCAAAAATGGAAGCCCTGATTCTTTTTAATTTGTATATCCAAGCTAGACCTTCTTGACCTCCTCAGATGGAACAGTTCTACCAAGCAAGGTGGAAAGTACTAATTAATTCAGAATGTGTTTTGGGAGGAGTAAGTTTATGATGCTGAGAGCAAAAGGTTCTTTCCTCCTCCAGCTAACACCCTTTTTACACAAATATTGTGTTTTACAATGAGTATTAAATTTATTAGGTAATATGAAAAAGAGATATGTTCTTAAGTTTTAAGTTTATTTATTTATTTTGAGAGAGACAGAGACAGCGCAAGTGGGGCAGGGACAGAGAGAGGGGGAGAGAGAGAATCCCAAGCAGGCTCTGCGCTGCCAGCTCAGAGCCCAATGTGAGGCTTGAACCCAGGAAGCTATGACATCATAACCTGAGCTGAAACCAAGAATCAGATGCTTAACCTCCTGAGTCACTCAGGCTCTCTCCAAAGAGATACATTCTCAATTTTAACTTTCTTCTATGTTTATTGCCTCGGGTACCAAGAATGAAATTCAAGCCATAGGTTAGGGCTTTAAATAAATCACAACTATCCTTGGTTCACAGCTATTTTTCCAACTTGGAAGAGGGTGTAACTTTCTTCCTGAGATCAAACAATATTTACTTTTCTTTTTCATGTGTTTTCTCCCTGGCCTTCTGTTCTAATAACAGGAAGCCTTAAAAGTTCATTCTCTATTATATGGACAGTATGAAAAGAAGTAGGAATGGTTTTAGTGGTCAACACAGAATTTGAATTTCCTTTCCTTTCCTTGTGCTATCTTTTCCTTTCTTCCCTTTTTCAAACACTGATGGCTTCTGATTTAGTCAGTAATTACCAGTCCAACCTGCTCTGTCCAAATGAATACAGCAGAATGGTTTAATAGTAGGAAGTCACGAAAGGCATTTTTTTTCTTTAAAAAGATTGAACTACTCACTTGATACAATGCCCCTCTCCCAAACACCTATCTGTACACCAAGTTCCAGGGCCTCATTTATTTCTGCAAAGGCCTCTGGAGGGCAGTTTAAAGTAGAGAAGTTCTTCCAGACTTTTTTAGGTCATCCTTGCTCAGAACTGCTGGGAAACGCTGGGGTTTGAGGTAGTGTTGGTAAGGCCAGAGGCACTGAATAATCCTGGACTTGTTAGTGACCTATTTGATTTGTAATAACCTAGGCTAAAAGTCCTCAGGTATATAAGCAATACATGTAGGACCAAAGAACATTATTGCTTTATTTGATTGGCTCTTGGTTGACTCCTTTTTTTTTAAATGTTTATTTATTTATTTGTTTGTTTATGTATTTATTTATTTATTTTTTTGAGAGAGAGAGAGAGAGAGAGAGAGAGAGAGAGAGAGAGGGAGAGAGAGCGAGCGAGCATGAGCTGGGGAGGGGCAGAGAGAGAGGCATACAGGGGCTTGAACTCGTGAACTGTGAGATCATGCTCAGAGCCGAAGCCGGATGCTTAACCAACTGAGCCACCCAGGTGCCCCTTGGTTGACTCTTGACTGACAAAAAGGCAGAGGAAAGGAAAATTTGCTCTCTTATTAGAAGTGGAACATCCATCTTCTCTTGCCCTCAGACACTGGCACTCCTGGTTCTTGGGCCTTTGAACTCGGACTGAAACTTCCCTGGTTTTCAGACCTTGGGTCTGGACTGGGACTATACCATTGGCTTCTCTGGGTCTCCACTTTGCAGACAGCACGTTGTGGGACTCCATAATCTTGTGAGCCAATTTCTCATAATATCTTTCTACATATCTGTATCTATATATCTACATCTGCACCTACACCTATACTTAGAGATAGATATAGATAGATTCTGTTTCTTTGGAGAACTCTAGTATCACAAGGTGGAAAGGAAACTCTTTTAGAAAGGAGTTGGAGGCAGGACAGATCTCAGATGGATCCTATTCTAACTGAGAGCAAGAGCCCATTAACCAGCAACAGCTGAGTGAGACGAAGGTCCATTAGAACTTGTTGTTGCGACTGCCTTGTGTTTGTTATTTATGTCCCCATTTCCAGAGGGTCTGCTGCTTGACCTTGTGGGTAGATAGAAGGGGCTATGTGAGGTAGCTGTGTCCTCCTCTTCTGTCACCGAGCTTGGTGGGTATGGAAGTTCCCAGTGTTAGCAGGGAAGTTCCCAGTGTGAGATGCAGGCAGAATTCAGAACCCTGATGTCTCTGGCCAGGAAAGAGCGGAAGGAAGCAGAATCCGGCAGCCCGAAAGGGGAGAAGCAGTGGTAAACTTTGTGCAGGGTTTCCTGATGCCACATTACCCTCTTCATTATTCTCTCTATTCTTCTTTCCCCAAAAGTAACAGTGCTAAATATAAACTACTCTTGTTGCACTAGTTCTGGTTGTAGGCTCAAGAGAGTTGGGCCCTTCTCCCATTCTATTATACACATTTTTCTCATTCGGCTTCCTTCAGGCCCAAAGGCCTGTATACTGCCAGGAAAGAGAATAATGCAAGCCAGTCTTCGCTGCTGGCTCTGTGCATGTGGCCAAGTGACCCCTCGCAGGACCGCTGTGAGGGTGCTAGTAGGTGATCACAGGGGTGTCTGCTAATAACATTATCTCGCAGGCTCATTTGGGACACTGCGGGAGTGCAGGGCTCTTCCAGATGGGAAGACCAATTCCACTGCCCTGAGGAGCTGTTATCCGCCCTTCTTGTCCCTTTTTCCTCTCCCCTCAGTCCATCCTGAGGTCCCATCCAGCGTTTTCAGAAAGAAACACTTTTAGATGATGACACGTGGAGGTCACCTGCTCAGCCAAGCAAACTCTCTGGGTGCCAGACAGCCATGCCTTTTAAAAGCTGAGCCTAGGGGCGCCTGGGTGGCGCAGTCGGTTAAGCGTCCGACTTCAGCCAGGTCACGATCTCGCGGTCCGTGAGTTCGAGCCCCGCGTCGGGCTCTGGGCTGATGGCTCAGAGCCTGGAGCCTGTTTCCGATTCTGTGTCTCCCTCTCTCTCTGCCCCTCCCCCGTTCATGCTCTGTCTCTCTCTGTCCCAAAAATAAATAAAAACGTGGAAGAAAAATTTTAAAAGCTGAGCCTAAAGTTTCTGCTCCGTCTTCCATCAGGGTCTGGATGAAACATGTAGAAACTTTTAAAGCCACTGACTGTAATTTTAAGTCTGCGGCACCTAATAAAAAAATGGGCTTGTATTCCCTATGTCTTAACTTCTTTTATTTTTCATTTCTTTTTGCTGTTGACTCATTTTTAGTATATTTTTATAAAAGTGCCAGGCTGAAAGGAAAAACAAAACAAAAACCCCACAACTCATCCGGATACAGGACTTTGGAGGAGCAGTGTTCTGTCATGCTGGTGCCTACCCTGTCTTCCCCATGTTGATGTGGGGCTGGCCCTGCACAGAAGTTTCTTCCCGGAGTCTCAAAGAAGGAAACGAGCAAGGACCCTTCAGTCCCTGGTGTTTCCCCTCAGTCTGTCCAGCACACTTCCCAAGAACTGGAAACACATCAGGGGGACTGCCATTCACTTTGGCCTCTGGTCTTTTCATTCCTTCTTTGACAGTCTTGACCTAATCTGCGGCATCCTCTCCCCCAGGATACTTTGGGTTTACTAGGGAGAAAGTCATGTTTCCAAAAAGGCAAAAATCACCTTTTGTTTTTTTTTTTTGTTTTTGTTTTTTTCAAAATACTGCCTCCTCTTGCACAGTGTTAAGAGTTAAGTTATGGCAATAGCATCGCTTCTGCCCTCACACAGCCACTGCTGACCCCCAATAGCATCCTAATGACAAAAAACCCTCTCAATATACAGCATGATTATTTTTTTCCGTATCTCTTATAGTGAACACAAGACAGGCTCATTCTTTCAAGTTTCACCCTAAATGTGGCCTCCTGAGAAACATTTTTCTTTATGAGTGCCTTCCTCTCCTCATTCTGCTTATTTTAATGTTTATTTATTTATTTAATTTTGAAAGAGAGAGAGAGAGAGCAAGCAGGAGAGGGGAAGAGAGAGAGAGAAGGAGACACAGAATCCGAAGCAGGCTCCAGGCTCTGAGCTGTCAGCACAGAGCCCAACGCGGGGCTCAAACTCATGAACCGTGAGATAATGCCCTAAGTCGAAGTCGGACGCTTAACTGACTGAGCCACCCAGGTGCCCCTCATTCTGCTTATTTTAAATTCATAACTTTAATCACAGTGTATTATGTTTTTCTTTTTCTGATAAGCTCTCATTTATTTATTTCATCTTAAGTTTTTCTTTTTCTCATTTATCTATTTTATCTTAAGTATCTTTATTTTATCTTTATCCAGCTTTATTGAGAGATCACTGACATACAACAGTGTATAAGTTTAAGGTGTACAGTGTGTCGATTTGATCCACATATATTGCAAAATGATTATCACCATAGAGTTAGGTGACATCTCCATCATGTCACATAATTACTACTTCTTTTTTTGTGCTGAGAACATTAAAGATCTCTTTTAGCCCTTTTAGCAACTTCATATACCCCGTGTCTACCGATTTATCTATAGATGGACAGTTAGGTTGTTTTCACATCTGGGTTATTGGGAATAATGCTGCAGTGAACATGCCAGTGCAGATATCTCTTTAAGATCCTGTTTTCAGTTCCTTTGCATATATACCCCAAAGTGGGTTTGCTGGGTCATGTGGTATTATCTTGCTTATTTATTTGTTTACTAGTTGTCTTCCCTATAGAAATGTGAGATCCACAAGCTCAGGAATCTTTTACTTTCATTTATTATTATATCCCCAATGTCTAGCATACAGGATGGCAAGTAGTGGGTATTTTAAAAATCTTTGTTCAATAAGGAGAAAGGCACTAGAGAGACCCTGTGTGGCTGAGATGATGAACCCCTATTGAGTCATGGATGGCATTGCAATCTCCCTTCCATTTGGCTTTTTTTATCTGGGAAATTTGAGGTCCTATAGAGGTGATTATATTTTACTTGCTCAGGAAGGAGGGCTAGTTTCAGCTTGAGATGTTCAAGCTTCATAAACTTGAACATAAAAAGTGACCCAAGAGAATTCAGGTCACTAAGGGATTGAGGGATAGGGTTGTTTCCTCTTTCCGAGAAAGGGATGAGTCACCCTTCTATGCTTGAAAAGACAAAAAAAGAGAAGTAACGCGGCCCCGGAAGAAGATAGGGGAAGGGAAAAGGGTCGTGATTCAGGGGTCCACATTGCGTCTATTGAGTCTGTTGTCTAATTTGAGGATTGTTTTTGTGGCCCAGAATGGGTCTGGGCAAGTGATCAAGGGAAATGATTGTTGCAAATGAGCGTCATGCCAGTGGCCACGGCTGTGGCTGGAGTGGAGGACCTCGTAAATTCCTCATTCCAGGGTAAACTCCAGGCAGGCGGCCACCCTCAACAGCATGCCACTTTATGGTTGCAGCTGAAGATGACACCTGCTCTTTCTCTGGGGTGTTTCGTGAGACCGCGACTGCAGCCAGCACAGTCGCTCCTCTGTAGGATGCACCCGAAATGCATTGCTGCAGCCCGAAATCTGGGATCAACCCCGGCCGACCCCTCCCTTTCACATTTGTCAATAGGCAGTTTGTACTGATTCCACCTCCAAACTACCTCTTGACTATGTTTTGCTTTCTCCTCCCTTGCCTGAGACCAAACTATCATCTTCTTTGCTTAAATGATTTCAAGGGCCTCCTGAGAGTTTCCTCCAAATAAAATTAGATTTCTTTTATTTCATGTCTCACATTTCAGTCAGCAGATCTGAAGCAAATCCTTCCCCAGATTAAATTCTTCAATGGATTCTTCCATTGCTCTGCCATTCAGTGATCCTCACCTTTGTTCTCAGTCTCATCTTTTATACCTACCTCCCCCCCCCAGTACTGAAGGTTATTCCTTATGTCTAGAACCTATCTCTACTTGTTCCCAGCTCCCCAACACAGCCAGCAGTTTGTGTCCAGCCCACTCTTCTGATTCTAGCTTAAATATTTTTTCCCCGGTACAATCCTCAAAGACTCATATGTGAGCAAGAGTTTAAGCTATATTTAACTCACCGATGAGGGAATCAGCGGGAATAATACCGGTTCCAAGATGTTTTGAAGAGCCGAGGTTTATGTGTTCTGGTAAGAAAAGAATGCCCAGATAGCAGTGTTAAGTTTTGTGCAAAACTGGTCAATGTCCTACCGGGTCATAAAACCATAGCTGTTCCTTCTTACTTACTATAAAACAATGACACCTTATAGGATAATCTCTATTGCTTCAGGTCTGTAAAATGTCCCTTGTCAGTGGTGAATTATTTTGTTTTTTTAAGTGACATTTTCTGGGAGAGTCACATGAAAGTCAAGCAGGGTTATTAAAAATTTACTCCGGTATGAAAGGTATGGCATGCAGTCAATGGTGTTTGTATTATGTTATATATTGTATTATATAGTCAATGGTATTGTAATAGCATTGTGTGGTGACAGATGGCAGCTACACGTGTGGTGAGCATGGATAGCATAACGCATAGAGTTGATGGACCCTATGTTATATGCCTCAATCTGATGTAACATTGTGTGTCAACTATACTTCACATGCACACACACTGGCATGTTATAAACGTGTCAAGTAGTCATCATTTGCCTTAGTTCCAAGTTTGAAATAAAATAGTTTTAATTTTGGGTAGTCTTTTCTCCTTCCCTCATCTAAATTAGACCCTCCTCCTGAGATATGTTCCCTGAATACCTACACACATGCTTTGTAGCACTTATCACAATTAGAATTTTATGCGTTACTTTTATGTTTTTTTGTTGGGGATTGGATCACATGATTATGGAGGCTGAGAAGTCCCAAGATCTGCAGTTGGCAAGCTGGAGACTTAGGAGAGCTGATGGGGTAGTTCTAGTCTGAATGCTTGAGAAGCAGGAGGACCAGTGGTGTAAATTCCAGCCCCCAAACCAGCAGGCTTGAGACCTAAGAAGAGTGAAGGCAAGACAGAGATTGATGTAGTAGCTCAATGTAGTCAAGCAGAATGCGTTTCCTCTTACTCAGCCTTTTTGTTCTATTCAAGGCTTCAACTGAATGGATGATGCCCACCCACATTAGGGAGGGTAGTCTGCTTTACTCATTCTGTGGAGTCAAATATTTTTTTTTTAAACGTTTATTTATTTTTGAGACAGAGAGAGACAGAGCATGAACGGGGGAGGGTCAGAGAGAGAGAGGGAGACACAGAATCAGAAACAGGCTCCAGGCTCTGAGCTGTCAGCACAGAGCCCGATGCGGGGCTTGAACTCACGAACCGTGACATCATGACCTGAGCCGAAGTCGGACGCTTAACCGACTGAGCCACCCAGGCGCCCCTGTGGATTCAAATATTAATCTCATCCAGAAACACCTTCACAGATACACACAGAATAATGTTTGATCAAATATTGGGAACCCCATGGCCTAGTCAGGTTGACACATAAAGGCAGTCATCACAGATTATAAAACACCATGGGAGCAGGGACCTCTAGACAGATCTGCAGCTACCTTTGACATCGTCTGTTAGATACGTCTTATTAGTATCTTAAACTTGAATAAGGCTGAAATTGAACTCCTGATTTTTCTGTCTAATCACAGATACCTCCATATTCCATTCAAAGGCTTAAAACTTAATTGATGTTTTTGATTCTTCTCTTTCCATTTTCTTATTACTGTGCCAGCAAGTGTATTTGGTCCTCCCACTAAAATATTTTACCAATTTATCTATTTCTATCTCTACTAACTAACACTCTCATCATTTACCTAGTTCATTGCTGTAGTTTATTTGTATTTACTTACCTGCCTCAATTCTTGATTTTAAGAATTCTAAAATTTCTAGAATTCAATTCTCAATTTTCAGAACTTTTTCATCTCCTCAAACAGAAACTCTGTACCCATTAATCAATAACTCCATTCCTCCCTATCCTCGATTCTACTTTCTATAATTTTGTTTATTCTAGGTAGCTCATATAAGTGGATTCATATCATATTTGCACTTTTGTGCATGGTTTCTTTCCTTTAGTATAATATTTTCAAGGTTCCTCTATATTGTAGCATGTATTAGAATTTCATTACTTTTTAAACTTGAATCATATTTAATTGTCTACACAACGTTTTGTTTATCCGTGCATTTGTTGATGGGCACTTGGTTTGTTTCCGTCTTTTGGCTATTGTGAATAATGCTGTTACGAACATTTGTGTACAAGTGTCTGTTTGAATCCCTTCTTTCATTTCTTCTGGGAATATACCTATAAGTGGAATTATTGGATTATATTACCATATGAGCATAGTAAAATAATTCCTTGTTTAACTTTTGGAGGAATGACTTGACTTGGGCGTTCACTTTTTGTATATAGGTATCCAACTGTTCTAGCACCATTTGTTGAAAAGATCATTATCCTCATTGGATTATCTTGGTATTCTGTTGAAAATTGAGTGCATCTTTTTTTGTATCTCTATTCTGTCCTCTTAACCTGTATGTCTGTCTTTCCTTATGCCAATATCACATCATCTTGATTCCTATAACTTTATTTTCAATCTTGAAATCAGGTAGTACAAGACTTACAGACTTGTTCTTTTTCTGAAAATTATTTTGGCTTTTCTAGGTACTTTACACTTCCATATATATTTTAGAATCAGATTGTTAATTTCTAAAAAAGTCTGTAGGGATTTTTGATTTGGATTGAATTGAATCTATAGTTCAATCTGGGGAAGACTGGCATTTTAACAGTGAACCTTCCAATTTATAAGCATAATATTTCTCTCCATTTAATTAAGTCTCTGATTCTTCTCAGTAGTGCTTTGTAGGTTTTAGTGTGTGGGTCTTGCACATGTTTACATATTTTGTTAAATTTGCCCTAAATATTTCAGTTTTAAATGTTATAATAAATGGTACTTAAAGCTTTAAAAATTTTTTAATTGTTTGTTTTTGACATATAGAAATACAATTAATTTATGAATATTGGCCTTCTATTCTGGTACTTTGTTGAGCTTACTTTTATTTCTATTATATTTAAATATTACATGGGATTTTCCATATAGATAATCATGTTGTCTGCAAATAAAGACATTTCTACTTTTTCCAAAGTATATGCATTTTCCTTCTTTCTCTTGTCTTAATGTTCTACCTAGAATCTTCTGTACCATGTTAAATAAGTGTGGAGAGAGTAGACATTATTCCTAATCTTGGGAAAGATTCAATATTTCACTTTTAAGTGATGTTAGCTGTGTACCTTTCATCAAGTTGAGAGAATTCTGTTTTTTCTTAGGTTGTTGAAAGGTTATTATTTTTTTAAAATCATTAATATGTGTTGAATTTTGTGAATTGCTTTTTCTGTCACTATTAAGATAATCGTATGGTTTTACTTTTTTTTTTTTTAAATTTTTTTTTTTTTTCAACGTTTATTTATTTTTGGGACAGAGAGAGACAGAGCATGAACGGGGGAGGGGCAGAGAGAGAGGGAGACACAGAATCGGAAACAGGCTCCAGGCTCTGAGCCATCAGCCCAGAGCCCGACGCGGGGCTCAAACTCACAGACCGCGAGATCGTGACCTGGCTGAAGTCGGACGCTTAACCGACTGCGCCACCCAGGCGCCCCTGGTTTTACTTTTTATATAGATTGATTTTCACATGTTGAGCTAACCTTGGATTCCAGGATAAAGTGCGTGCGTCTGTGTGTGCGTGCATGTGCATGCAGGTTTGATGTTTAAATATATTGTTAAGGATTTTTGCATCTATGTTCACGAGGGATAATGACATATACTCTTGTTATATCTTTATCTAGTTTTGCTATCAGAGTAACAATAGCCTGATAAAATCAGTTGGGAAGTGTTTCATCTTCTAACTTTCTGTAAGAATTTGTGTAGAATTGGAATTATTTTTGTTGAAAAGTTTCAAAGCCATCACCATTGTAGCCATCTGGGCCTAGACATTTTTCTGTGGGCAGATTTGTAGCTATAAATTTAGTATCTTTTTACAAAGTTTATTTA
Source organism: Puma concolor (assembly GCF_028749965.1). Classification (NCBI taxonomy): domain Eukaryota; kingdom Metazoa; phylum Chordata; class Mammalia; order Carnivora; family Felidae; genus Puma; species Puma concolor. Next base: position 95,237,255 of record NC_141673.1, read on the forward strand.
TTTATTTTGAGAGAGAGAGAGAGAGAGAGAGAGAGAGAGAGGCAAAGGGAGATAGAGAATCCCAAGCAGGCTCCACGTTGTCAGTGCAGAGCCCAACATGGGGCTCGATCTCAGGAACCATGAGATCATGACCTGAGCTGAACTCAAGAGTTGGACTCTCAACTGACTGGGCCACCCAGGTGCCCCTGTACTTTCCTATTTTATTTCATTTCTGTTTATTATTTACTTTCTTCTATTTGCTTTGGGTTTAATTTGTTTTTCTTTTTCTAGTTTCTTACAGTATAAGTTTAGATCATTGATTTAGACTCCTTTTCTTTTCTAATACAAGCATTAAATATGACATATAGTTCTCTCTAAGAACTGCTTTAGCCGCATATCTCAAAATTTTGATATGTTGTGTTTTTGTCTTTACTTGCTTACAAATGTTTTCTAATTTCTCTTGGGTTTTATTCTTTGACTCTTGGATTATTTAGAATTATGTCGTTTAATTTCCAATTATTTGGGGATTTTCCAGATACCCTTCTATTATTGGCTTCCAGTTGTATTTGGTTGTGGTCAGAGAACACACTGTAGATAATTTCAATTCTGTATTTATTGAAACTTGCCTTACAGCTGAAAGTATAGTTCATCTTGGTGAACGTTCCGTACATACTCAAAAGGAATGTGTCTTCTGCTGTTGGCTGCAGTGTTCTGTAAATGTCAGTCAGATCAGATTGGTTGACTGGTGTTGAGGCATCTACATCCACGCGTGTCTACTTGTGCTACTGCTTACTAAAAGAGGAGTGCCTAAATTCCCAACAGGTTTGTAGGTTTTTCGATTTCTCCTAACGATTTTGTCCGTTCTTGATTGATGTATTGTCAGGCTTTCTCATTAGTAATATATATTTACAAATTACTAAATCTTCTTAATGAATTGGCCTCTTTAACTTTCAGAAATGTTCCTCTTGGGGCACCTGGGTGCCTTAGTTGGTTAAGCATCAGATTCTTGCTTTCTGCTAAGGTCATCATCTCATGGTTTGTGGGATCGAGCCCCACATAGGGCTTCATGCTGACAGTGTGGAGCCTGCTTGGGATTATCTCTCTCCCTCTCTCTCTGCCCCTTCCCCACTCTCTCTTTCTTTCCCAAAATAAATAAATAAATAAACTTAAAGAAAGAAATGTTCCTCTTTATGTTTTTTTTTTTTTATATATAATTTATTGTCAAGTTAGCTAACATACAGTGTATACAGTGTGCTCTTGGCTTCAGGATTCCCATGATTCATCACTTACATAAAACACCCAGTGCTCATCCCAAAAAGTGTCCCTATCAATGCCCAACATTCATTATCCCCATCTACCCCCCCCATTCCCTTCCACCCTCAGTTTGTTCTCTGTATTTAAAAGTCTCTTATGGTTTGCCTCCCTTTTTGTTTGTAACTACATATGTATATATATTTTTTCTTTCCCTTCCCCCATGGTCTTCTATTGTTTCTCAACTTCCACATATGACTGAAAACATATGATACCTGTGTTTCTCTGACTGACTTATTTCACTTAGCATAATACCTTCCACTTCCATCTACGTTGTTGCAAATGGCAAGATTTCATTCTTTTCATTGCCAAGTAATATTCTATTGTATACATACATCACATCTTCTGTTCCATTCATTAGTTGGTGGACATCTGGGCTCTTTTCATAATTTGTCTATTGTTGATAGTGCTGCTATAAATATTGGGGTGCATGTGCCCCTATGAATCAGCACACCTGTATACTTTGGATAAATTCCTAGTAGTGCTATTGCTGGGTTGTAGGGTAATTCAATCTCAAATTTTGGGGGAACCTCCACACTGTTTTCCAGAGTGGCTGTACCAGTTTGCATTCCCACCAACAATGCAAGTGGGTTCCCCTTTCTCCACATCCTCACCAACATCTGTTGTTTGCTGAGTTGTTAATTTTAGCCACTCTGACCAGTGTGAGATGGTATCTTAATGTAGTTTTGATTTGTATTACCCTGATGATTAGCAATGTTGAACATCTTTTCATGTGTCTGTTAGCCATTTGGATGTCTTGTTTGGAAAAATGTCTATTCATGTCTTTTGCCCATTTCTTCACTGGATTATTTGTTTTTCGGGTGTTGAGTTTGGTAAGTTCTTTATAGATTTTGGATACTAACCCTTTATCTGATATGTCACTTACAAATATCTTCTCCCATTCCATTGGTTGCCTTTTGGTTTTGTTGATTGTTTCCTTTGCTGTGCAGAAGGCTTTTGTCTTCATGGGGTCCCATTAGTTCATTTTTGTTTTATTTCCCTTGCATCTGGAGACATGTCTAGTAAGAAGTTGCTGTGGCCAAAGTCAAAGAGGTTGCTACTTGTGTTCTCTTCTAGGATTTTGATGGTTTCCTGTCTCACATTTAGGTCTTTCATCCATTTTGAATTTATTCTTGTGTATGGTGTAGGAAAGTAGTCCAGTTTCATTCTTCTGCATGTCACTGTCCAGTTTTCCCAGCACCAGTTGCTGAAGAGACTGTCTTTTACCATTGGATACTCCTTCCTGCTTTGTTGAAGATGAGTTGGCCATACATTTGTGGGGCCATTTCTGGGTTCTCTGTTTTGTTCTGTTGAACTATGCATCTGTTTTTGTGCCAGCACCATACTCTCTTGATGATTATAGCTTTGTAATATAGCTTAAAGTCTGGAATCATGATGCCTCCAATTCTTTTTCAACATTAGTTTGGCTATTCAGGATCTTTTCTGGTTCCATACAAATTTTAGAATTGTTTGTTCTAGCTCTGAGAATAATACTGGTGCTATTTTGATTGGTATTGCATTGAATGTGTAGATTGCTTTTGGTAGTATTGACATTTTTAACAATATTTGTTCTTCCAATCCATGAGCATAGAATGTTTTTCCATTTCTTTGTGTCTTTTTCAACTTCTTTCATAAGCTTTCTGTAGTTTTCAGAGTACGTATCTTTTACCTTTTTGGTTAGGTTTATTCCTAAGTAGTTTATGGTTCTTGGTGCAATTGTAAATGGGATTGATTCCTTGATATCTCTTTCTGTTGCTTCATTATTGTTTTTTTTTTTTTAATTTTTTTTTTCAACGTTTTTTTATTTATTTATGGGACAGACAGAGACAGAGCATGAACGGGGGAGGGGCAGAGAGAGAGGGAGACACAGAATCGGAAACAGGCTCCAGGCTCCGAGCCATCAGCCCAGAGCCTGACACGGGGCTCGAACTCACGGACCGTGAGATCGTGACCTGGCTGAAGTCGGACGCTTAACCGACTGCGCCACCCAGGCGCCCCGCTTCATTATTGTTATATAGAAATACAACCGATTTCTGTACATTGATTTTGTATCCTGTGACTTTGCTGAATTCATGTATCAGTTCTAGCAGTTTTGTGGTGGAGTCTTTTGGGTTTTTCCTGTGGAGTGTCATGTCATCTGCAAAAAGTGGAAGTTTGACTTCTTTTTTGCCAATTTGGATGCCTTTTATTTCATTTTGTTGTCTGATTACTGAGGTTAGGACTTCCGACACTGTGTTAAACAACAGCGGTGAGAGTGGACATCTCTGTCGTGTTCCTGATCTTAGGAGGAAAGATCTCAATTTTTCCCCAGTGAGGATGATATTAGCTGTGGGCCTTCTGTATATGGCTTTTATGATGTTACGGTATGTCCCTTCTATCCCGACTTCCTTGACAGTTTTTATTAAGAAAGAATGCCGTATTTTGTCAAATTCTTTCTCTGCATCTGTTTACAGGATCATATGGTTCTTATCCTTTCTTCTATTAATGTGATACATCACATTGATTGATTTACAAATGTTAAACCAGCCCTGCAGCACAGGAACGAATCCCACTTGATCATGGTGAATAATTCTTTTAATATCTGTTGAATTTGATTTGCTAGTATTTTGTTGAGAATTTTTGCATCCATGTTCATTGGGGATATTGGCCTGTAATTCTCCTTTTAGTGGGGTCTTTGTCTGCTTTGGGTATAAAGGTAATCCTGGCTTCATAGAATGAGTCTGGAACTTTCCTTCCATTTATATTTTTGGAAGAGCTTGGAAGAAGGGGTACTAGCTCTGCTTTAAATGTCTGGTAGGATTCCCCTGGGAAGCCATCCAGCCCAGGACTCTTATTTGTTGGGAGATTTTTGATAGCCGATTCAGTTTCTTTGCTGGGTATGGGTCTTTTCAGGTTTTCTGTTTCTTTCCATTTGCATTTTGGTAGTGTGTGGGTGTCTAGGAACTTGTCCATTTCTAGCAGGTTATCCGGTTTGTTGGCATATAATTTTAAAATTTTTCGTAGTATTCTGTAATAATTGTATTACTGTGGTGTTCGTTGTGATCGCTCCTCTTTCATTCGTGATTTTATCTGTTTGGGTTCTCTCTCTCTTCTTTTTGAGAAATCTGGCTAGGGGTTTATCAATTTTGTTTATTCTTCCAAAAAAACAGTTCTTAGATTCATTGATCTGTTGTACTGTTTTTTTTTTTTGGATTCTATATTGTTTATTTCTACACTAATCCTTATTATTTCTCTTCTTCTGCTGGCTTTGGGGTTTCTTTGCTGCTCTGTTTCTAGTTCCTTTAGGTGTGAGGTTAGATTCTTTATTTGGGATTTCTCTTGTTTCTGGAGATAGGCCTGGATTGCCACGTATTTTCCTCTTAGGACTGCCTTTGCTGCATCCCCAAGGGTTTGGACTGTCGTGTTTTCATTTTCATTTGCTTCCATATATGTTTTAAGTTCTTCTTTATTTTCCTGGTTGACCCATTCATTATTTAGTTGGAAGTTCTTTAACCTCCATGTAGTTGGAGGCTTTCTAAATTTTTTCTTGTGGTTCATTTCAAGTTTCAAAGTGTTGTGATTTGAAAATATGTATGATATGATCTGAATCCTTTTATATTGTTGAGGGCTGTTTTGTGACCCAGTATGTGATCTATTTTGGAGAATGTTCCATGTGCACTCGAGAAGAATGTGTATTCTGTTTGTTTTGGATGGAAAGATCTGAATATATCTGTTAAGTCCATCTGATCAAATGTGTCATTCAGAGCCATTATCAATGAATTGGATTTGCTAATATCATGTTGAGAATTTTTGCATTAAGCTTCATCAGGGATATTGGCCTGTAATTCTTGTTAGTTAGTGGGGTCTTTGTCTTGTTTTGGAATCAAGGTAATGCTGGCTTCATAGAGTGAGTTTGGAATTTTTCCTTCTATTTCTATTTCTTAGAACAGCTTGAGAAGAATAGGTATCAATTCTTCTTTAAATGTCTGGAAGAATTTTCCTGGGAAGCCATCTGGCCCAGGACTCTTGTTTGTTGGGAGAGTTTTGATTACCAATTAAATTTCTTTGCTGGTTATGAGTCTGTTCAAATTTTCTGCTTCTTCCTGTTTCAGTCTTGGTAGCTGTGAGTTTTGTCCATTTCTTCCAGATTGACCAGTTTGTTGGCATACACTTTTTCATAGTATTCTCTTATAATTGTTTGTATTTCTGTATTGTTGGTTGTGATCTCTCCTCTTTCATTTGTGATTTTATCTATTTGGGTCTTTCCTCTTTTCTTTTTGATAAGTCTGACTAGGGCTTTATCAATTTTATTAGTTCTTTCAAAGAACCAGCTCTTGGTTTCATTGATCTGTTCTACTGTTTTTGTTTGTTTGTTTCTATGTCATTTATTTCTGCTTTGATCTTTACTATTTCCCTTCTTCTGCTGGCTTTAGGCTTTAGTTGCTGTTCCTTTTCTAGCTCCTTTAGGTGAAAGGTTAGGTTGTGTATTTGGGACCTTTCTTACTTCTTGAGATATGCCTGAATTGCGATATACTTCCCCCTTAGAACTGCCTTTGCTGCATCCCAAAGGTTTTGGACTATTGTGTTATTTTCATTTGCTTACATGTATTTTTTAAACTTTCTTCTTTAATTTCCTGGTTAATCCATTCATTCTTTAGTAGGATGTTCTTTAACCTCCATGTATTTGAGGGTTTTCCAAATTTTTTCTTGTGGTTGATTTCAAGCTCCATAGTGTTGTGATCTGAAAATATGCATGGTATGATCTTGATATTTTTGTACTTGTTTGTGAAGGGCTGATTTGTGACCCAGTATGCAATCTATTCTGGAGCCTGTTCCATGTGCACTCAAAAAAAATATGTGTATTCTGCTGCTTTAAGATTGAATGTTATGAATATATCTGTTAAGTCCATCGGGTCCAGTGTGTCATTCAAAGCCATTGTTTCCTTGTTGATTTTCTGTTTAGATGATTTGTCTGTTGTTGTAAGTGGGCTGTTAAAGTCCCGTAATGTTGTTGTATTATTATCAATTAGTTTATTTATGTTTGTTATTAATTGACTTATATATTTGGGTTTCTCAAGTTGGGGACATAAATATTTACAATGTTAGATCTTCTTGATGGAGAGACCCCTTAATTATGGTATAATACCCTTCTTTATCTCTTGTTACAATCTTTGTTTAAAATCTAAAATGCCCATATTTAAAGCATATAATTTACTATTTTTTTACATAACCATGTCTGTGAAACAAATACTATAGTCAAGATAATAAACATATTCATCATCTCGCAAAGTTCCCTTATGCTTCTTTCTAATCTCTCCTTCTCCCTCTGCCCATCTCTGTTGAGATGATCTAATGATTTTTTTCTTTTATTGCCTGTTAATATGGTGAATTACACTTTCAATCTTCTAGTCCTTTTTTTTTGGTTCTTTCCCTAGCCTTGGGTAGTTTCCTCACATATATGCACCTTTCAAAACTCAGCTGAGTACTTGCCAGGACCTTCTGCAGATGTCTGTTCTGTCATGCTTAAGCTGGCTCCTCTCCAGGACTCTGTCATGCAAACTCTAGCCACCACGGCCTTCTTGGACACCTAGCAGCATCTCCCCAGCTCCGGAAGACTACTTGACTCTGCCTGGCTTTCCCCTCCCTGTGCAATAACTTGAAAACTGATGGTTCTTGATGTATAGGAAGCAATGCTCACAGAGATGATGTCTGGCAGAGACTATGAGGATGGGTGGGACATGCAGTGAGATATAGGACAGTGGATTGATGGGGTTGCAAGGTTGAGGGGCAGTTATTTAAGGGGGAGATATTGAATCATGTGTAAAAACCTTAGAGAAGGAGGCCAATAATCAGAAGCTGGGAAGGGAAGGGAAATGAACACGTATTGAGTATAATACTGGCCACACAATCTTTCAGCCAGCCCAATAATGAGTTTGTACCTAAATTCACTCTAGGCAATTTGCAGATAAGTGTCTTCCTTTAATTGCTCTTATCCTCATGAAATTGAGTGACTGTTAGAGACTCCTTAGATATCACTACATTATTGCCTAGGAGGGAGACAAGTGTTAAGGCTTCAGAGAACCCTGATCCACTTAGGATTGAAGCTCCTTTAAGAACTCCAGAACCTCCCCCAAACCCTACCTCTTGCCAAAAGAACAAAAGCAAAAACAAAAACGAAACCCCTCCAGAACCCTCTGGAATTGATTAGGATGGTACACTCCATGTTCTCGGCTGCTGTGTGTGGCAAGCCTAATTCCTCTTGTTTTGACTTCTCTAGAGAATCCTTCTTTTATAGTGGAATATTAGAACTTTGTATCCTCCTGGTAGAGCAGGTACTTGAGGGCTGATTCTGTTGCAGGAGGGAGGAAAAAGGCTGGTAGGAAAAGTGTAATTTTTGGTGGATGATGCAGATGGAATGTAGATTAGCAGTTGGCCATGCCATGGAGGTCCAACAAGAAGTAACAATGGAGTGTTGGCAACAAGTGGGGCCCCTCGGGGCACTTCAAGACTATTATAGATCCAGATCAGCAGTCAGCAGCCTGCATCAAGGCTTGCTGACAACACAGAGGAAATAAAGATTTATCACTCTCCTGGGCACCATATTATCTATCCCAGGTGCCCTGCCTATCATTGGCTCCTTGGATACAGAGTTTTGGAACATGGGATTATTGGCAGTTGGTGCAATCTAAATTATTCATGCATTCTTTCTCTTAACAGCTTGTAGAAACCACAGCTCCAGTCTTTACGGTCTTTATAGGAGCTCTGCATTTGAGTGCAGGATCTCACTGATTAAGGTTAAAACTAGGAACAGAGGATTTTAGGGAGAGGACAAAGTGATTCTTCTCCCTTGCACATTATAAAACTTAAAACATTATGCTCAGGGATAAGTAATGAGGTAGGAAATAGATATATAAACAGATTGTTTTTTCTTGAGTAAGCCTGTGCTGCTTCTAGGGTCAGCATTTGATTGCTTTAGGGGTTACGCATAATATGCCGTATACATTGCTATCACTGCTTTCTCACATCGTCAAATAATCATTTATGCATCTGTTCCCCACACCAGACTGAAATTTTTGTGGCTAGAAACTGAGTCTTATTAATCTCTGTATCCCTAGCACCTAGCAGCGATGAATGATAAAATTATTTTCTTACCAAGCATGTATTATTCCAGAAGTCATTTGCATTAGAAATTTCTTCATAGCCAACATCATATCTTTCTTTTCTAGTGTGAGTAGGAGGTAACTCGGAACAATACCTCACAGGCATTTAGTGAATGTTGATGATGCTAATGATGACATCTAGTTTCCATGGCAGCATGCACTTATACTTACAGTGTTTCTTGGACTATGTGAAATTTGGAAAAAATATATACTTCTTCCCACATTGTGAAAAAATCTTTTGTATTGCAGTATTTCCATCACCTTTTCGTCTTTCTAATGTGTTCATCCTAAGTAATCGAATCAATGATCGACATTGTGGTCGATCATCAGATCAAATTTAGGAAAGGTATTGGGTGGGGGTGGAGAGGGAGAAAAAGAGGGGGTGAGGGAGATGGATTGTTAAAAATATGTAGATTGCAAACTCACTGCAACCCTCATTTCCTTTCTTTTTTCCCTTGCATTGCCCCATCAGTTCAACTAAATCCAACTTTCTTTTTTTTTTTTTTTTTTAATGTTTACTTTTGAGAGAGCACAATTGGGGGAGGGACAGAGAGAGAGGGAGACAGAGGATCTGAAGCGGGTTCTACACCGACAGCAGATGAGCCCGATGTGGGGCTCGAACTCACAAACCACGACATCATGACCTGAGCTGAAGTCAGACACTTAACTGACTGAGCCACGCAGGTGCCCCCAAATCCAACTTTCTTTAAAAAAATTTTTTTAAATGTTTATTTATTTTTGACAGAGAGAGACACAGAGCATGAGCGGGGGAAGGGCAGAGAGAGAGGGAGACATAGAATTGGAAGCAGGTTCCAGGCTCTGAGCTCTCAGCACGGAGCCCGATGCGGGGCTTGAACTCACAGACCAGGAGATCATGACCGGAGCCGAAGTCGGACACTCAACCGACTGAGCCACCCAGGCACCCCCAACTTTCTTTAAACCTTGAAATCACTTTACTTTCCGTATAGACCATGCTGGAAACTCTGAAAGGGGATCTATGCTGCTCTCCCATTTAAAATCCTTTAGAAGCTCCCATTGCCTTTAACCACAATAGAAGCTCAGTGGCTGGGCACAGCAAGCCCTTCTTTAAAGGGCCTGCACCTACCCTTTCTTCTGTCCCAGCTGTCTCAGTTTGCATCTTCTGCTCCAGCCCTCTTTAATTCTCTGAACCTTGCTGGTTAACTTGGGATAGGTTACCCTTTTCTCACCTGATTAGCTTTATATTTTATAAATATAGCTTTATAAAGCTATATTTTATAGTTTATATTTCACCTCTTACTCCAGGCTTCCCCTTCCCTGGGCAATCATTTTGGAGTCCCTCTCACTCCTGGTTTTGGTGCCGATCCGGGTGCTGCAGGATACCTTGGGTTCCTTGTACCATTGAACTGAGGCCACCATGCTGTGAACTGAATCCCTCAGTGGATGGCCAACACTTTGAGAGCAGGAGCCGTGTCTTCTGTCTAAATCTCCAGCCCCAGAATAGCTTAGGGCTAATGGAGTCGGCTGTCAACTACTGCTTCTGAGTGAATGAGTGAAGTGGTCCGATAATGTCCAGGACTCCTTATGCTCAAGTTCTACCTCTCCCGGAGGTGTTTTAATACATTAGAGAAATGTGATATTGAAACTTAAATGTGTGGAAAAGAGTCAGAACATGCAGCATTGCTAAGAGGTCCAAATCTAAGAGGAAGCATCTGCCTCAGATCTTGGCAGATTTCCTTGCCTCCCTCTAATCTGTTCTTTTATCCAACAGATGTCTGAATATTGCAGCCTCAAAATGATTAATAACTCAAGGATTGGGGGAGGGGAGTGTTTTTGTACTTTTTACCAGTACTTTGGACTCAAATCTTTCCAATTTTTATGCGTGATAGCAATTTTGTTTTCTTCCCTTGAGGTGTGAGCCTCTATAGGTTTAGCTATGAGTAACTGTTAAGAATGTATACTTATTAGTTGGTTATGGAGGAAGTGACAGATGGGTGTAGGCTTCAGGGATCTGTAGAGAAGAGGGTCCACTGCATGCAGTGAGGACATTTAGGAAAGAAAAGTAGTTGGCAAGTAGTTGGTTTAGACCAATCTGAAAATAAGAAATCAGCTCAAAGTGTTGAGGCCGCCCTTGGTTGATTTCTTTATTGAGTTAGGCTTCTAAACATATGACCGTGACCCCGTGGGAGGCCTTGGAGTTACTGTAAAGGACTTGAAATCCAAATGAAAACTGGTTTTTTTCTCAATCATTAGATAGTAAAAATACAAGTACTGGTATATGAGGGTTTCCATACGAAAATATTGGGAATGGATCTTGATAAACTAGTAATTCTCATCCTGGGCTGTGAGCACTAATATTGTATTTGTGAAGCATCTCATAATGTACAAAGATCTTTTACCTACATGAATTTATTATATTCACCATAGTATAATGGGTGGGTATCCCTAGTGTTTCAGATGTAGAACTTGAGGCTTAGGCTGGGATTCATATTTGGTTTCGTGTATTTTATTCAACTGAGATCGCAAATTCCATGGCTCCTAGTCCAGTACTTATCTATATTATACAGAGGTCTGTGTGCGGGGGTGGGGGAGTGGGGTAGGAATCGAGAACGAAGGATTGAGAAAGATGGGACTAGGTATAAAATATACACTTCTAAGGAATCAAAGAAAAGGATGGACAGGGCTGGGATCAAGACTGGGTTCTTTTGCTTAACAGTAGTATCACAAACTAAGGGATTCCGGAAGTATGACTCAGTTAAAATTGAATGAAGGTACATTATGGCCAACTAACCATAAATATTTATATTTAAAAATAGTCCCTATTCATTAAACAATGCTTTTTTCAAATTTTGTTTTGTCTTGCATTCAAGACAGACCCAAAATTATGGTGTTGAAGATTTATTTTGAGAATGGATTTTAGAGATAATTGAACAAGTTACATTCCAAAAGTTGTAGATCTGAGGATGAACTTCGAATTTCCATTCCAGTACCAAAGAAGGAAACGGATATGATACACATTTAACAAAAAAATTTAGTACCTCTCTTGCATCACTAGAATTTTTTATTCTAGTCGGCAACATAATAATGTATAATTTCTGCAGGGGAATCTGTATCAGACCCAAACTGTGCTAATGTAAGCTTTTAAAAATTGATTATCATCTCCTGTTTAGTTTATTTAGAAGAGTAGGGAGTAGCAACCCACAGAGAAATGGATATTCCATGGAAGTCCTCCAAGTAGCTAATAATAGAAATAACTATGATTTATTATTGTTTATTAAGGGCTAAGTAGTGCACTAAGCACTCTGTCTACTATCTATCTATATAGATTATTAGGAAATCCCTATTAGATATTAAAAATTAACCTAATTAAAAAAATTAAGATTAAATAATAATTACCCTATTTTTAGGAAAAATGAAGTTTAAGTAAGTAAATGACTGAAGTCACACAGGCAAAAAGCAGTAGGAAGTAGAACAGGGGTTTGAACTCAGACTCTGAACCCCTTGTCCATGCTTATGCTGGTTACTACTAAAATGAGTAATGTACAATTTTCTCGGGGATCTCTGGAATTAAATTCTAGGTCTGACCATTGTGAATACATTGATTTTTAGTTGTCAATGCCATGAATCTGTTCAAAATGAGAAAGTTTGGATGCATTTACTTCAGCAGTCACTAGATGGAGCCAGTGCACTGAAGAGCCGTCAGAGTCCTTTTGGAGACCGGCACACAGGGTTTATTCTAGGAAGTCAGCAAAGGCTGGTTTTGATTGGAAAAGTGCTAAAAAGATCACTCCCTCTGACAGCTGGCTTTTTCTCTTTTCTGGATAATGTAGATGAAGAGGAAGATGAGAGGTCTCTGGAGGTGTAGAGAATTGCTAGAGCCAAGAGCTATGTGGGATGAATGCATAATCAACGAATTCTGTTCTTTCCCAGGAGTGGTTTTAATAATCTGATGTGTGGCTGGGCTGGTGGGTTGTGGCAGCAGAGAATAATATTACCCTTCCCTGTGTGATCTGCCTTGGAGATTCCAGACTTTCACATTACATAAAACTGAGCATCCCTAATTGAGCCTCTTCCATCTTTACAAGCCAGCAATGGCTGGTTGTATATATAATTAATTATATTAATATTAATATACTAATTTAAATTTTTTGCATTTACAGAATACTTGTTCAAGGTCACACGAATAGTTAATGAGAGAACCTAGGTTCTTCATACTGCATCATACTGCCACCATACACATGTGCAATAATAGTCACTAGGACTAGAAGGGCCCAGCCGGTTATGTTGTGTGACATGTGTCTACACAGCCCAACAAAAATAGGAGATGTCAGTCCTGAGTGGGGCAATGCTTAGCGAAAGAAAAATAGGAAAGTGTTGAGTCCTTCCCACTGAAGTAGAGATACTAACCTGAATATAGCTCTGCTAGACAGTGGGGCAGAGTGGGAGGGCAATAATTGAGCCTTACGCTCCCGTGAACATTAGGCTTAGTAATGGCACTGTACTATCTGAGTATAATCCTGTCAAGCCCTAGCAAGTGGCTTTATCTCTCCTGCAGTCTGAGATATCTCAGGTGTATATCACTACGGAAACCAAATACACAAGGTAATAAGCGCGTTTTGTAAATGATTCTACAAATACATCTAAGTGAGGGCGACAGATCAGAGGCAATGGGAGCTGGGTCAGTTTATCCAGCCAGGGAATTTTGGCACTCCATGCTGGCCGCCAGAAACCCTATTGAGCCTGTTGTGTCAGCTGGGGGAAATAGTAAGGTTGAGTTTGGAATTTAATATGCGGACTTTTGGAAAACACGTGGTGCCATTTGAGTATCCACAATTTAGCCCCAAGTGAACTTGCTCAAAAAGTGCTGTACGCGAGAAATTTGAAGGGAAACTTAGAAAAAAGAGATACCTCTAACAGAGTTGTGGTAATAGCGGGAGTGTGGGGGGAAGAGTAGTTCCCCATGTTAAATCAAACATGGCGGATGGAAGGAAGGGCCGACTTCAGGCTAGTGAGTAGAACCGTGAGGTCCATGCAGGAGTTCTGGAGTGGAACAGCAGCATTAATGGCAGCGCGAGTGGTGGGGCCATCTGTCATCAGTCGGGCTGGTAAGTTCAAGAGCAGCTGCAGATTTCTTTCCACTAATGAAATTCAACTCAGTTCATTTGGGAGACATGTACTGTGCCCTGGTTATGTGCCAGGTGTAGAATGCAACATTTTTGGTGCAATCCCAGAGAGATATTTAAGTTACACAGAAGCTACACAGAGACAGGAGATGACGTCTATTGGAGAGTAAAGGAATATAAGAGAAGACAACCCAGAAGACCTGTTATTGATTGGGGTTTTAAAGAATGCATATTTTCTTCAAGAAAGAAAGAACATTCCAAGTAGATAAGGAAAAAGAAGGTCAGGGTTGCCTGCGTGGCTCAGTCGGTTAAGTGTTCGACTCTTGATTTCGGCTCAGGTCATGATCTCACGGTTCATGAGAGTGAGCCCTGCGTTGGGCTCTGTGCTGACAGTGCAGAGCCTGCTTGGGATTCTCTCTCTCCCTCTCTTTCTGCCCCTCCCCCTGCGCTTGTGTACACACGCTTTCTCATTCTCTCTCAAAATAAATAAACATTTAAAAAAAAGAAAAGAAGGTCATTTGAAACAACATATACATAAAGGCATTTTTCAGATAGGTATTGTTGTGTTAACAAGCCATCCAAAACTTAATGGCCAAAGATGATGGCAGTAATTTATTTTGATTGTGAATCTAATTTGATCAGAGCTAGTCAGGGCTGGCTTACCTCAGATGAAACAGCTGCATCTGAGACTGGTGAATCCACTTTCATAATGGCTTACTCACAATTTGGTCCTGGCTGTAGGGTAGAAACTTAACCAGGCTGGGGCTTTTGCATAACTGCTTGGGGTTCTTCATAGTATGACAGCATGGTGGCTGATTTCAAGAGAGTGTCCAAAGCATATCAGGAAGCTGTGTTACCTTTTATGATCTGGCCTAGGAAGGCATACAGCTCACTTCTCCCATAATCTTAAACTAATCCAGATTCAAGGGTTGAGAACATAGACGCCACATATCAATTAGAAGAGTGTTAAGTCACTTGTAAGAAGATGTTATTGTGACTGTCTTTGGAAAATATGATTTGCTATAGGCACAGACGAGTGAAACACCATGACGTGGTCAAGGAAAAGTTCCTAACACAGGCATTTCTTCTTCCTAAAACAGTAAACAGTAAAGACTTTCTTTGTGGAGGAGAAGGATTCCCATATTAAGTCCAGCTGGGCAAATATCAAAACCTTTGGGCCTCAACATTTTATTTTTCAAACAAATATAATCATACTTCCTTTGCCTACTATCAGGATGCTCTCCTTCCACTCCCAGCTACATTGAGGTATAATTGACATATAACATTGTGTAAGTTTAAAGTATAGAGTGTGATGATTTGATACACTTAAATGTTGTGAAATGTTTGCCACAGTAGCGTTGTTAACATCTTACCCCCTCACATAATTACTGTGTGTGTGTGTGTGTGTGTGTGTGTGTGTGTGTGTGGTGAGAACATTTAAAATCTACTGTCTTAGCAAATTTCAAGTATATAATACTGTGTTGTTAACAGCAATTACCATGCTGTGCATTAGATTTCCAGGACTTACTCATCTTATAATTGGAATATTGTACCCTTTGACTGACATCACCCCATTTCCCACACCCTACAGCCCCCTGGCATCCACCAGTTTACTTTCTGTTTTAAAAAGTTCGGCATTTTTAGATCCCACGTACAAGTGTAGTACACATACAGTATTTGTCTTTCTCTGACTTATCTCACTTAGCGTATGCCCTCAAGGTCCATCTGTGTTGTTGCAAATGGCAGGATTTCCTTCTTCCTGATGGTTAAATAATATTCCATTGTGTGTTTGTATACCTGTCTGTGTCACATCTTCTCTATCCATTCATCCCTCCATGGGCACTTAGGTTGTGTCCATATCTTGGCTATTGTGAACAATGTTGCAATGAACAGATGGGAATACAGATATCTCTTGGAGATTCTGATTTAATTTCATTTGGATTTGTATACCCAGAATCATATGAATCATATGAATCATATGGTAGTTATATTTTTAATTTTTTTTTTGAGGAACTTCCATATTGTTTTCTATCGTGGCTGTACCAATTTACATTCCTACTAACAGTGTAGAGAGTTCTCTTTTCTCCACATCCTTGACAACACTTCTTATCTCTTGTATTTTTGATGATAGCCATTTTAACAGGTGTGAGGTGATAGCTCATTGTGGCTTTGATTTACATTTTCCTGATCATTAGTGATGTTGAGCGCCTTTTCATGTATCTATCTGTTGGTTATTTGATGTCTTCTTTGGAAAAATGTGTATTTAGTTCCTCTGCTTACCTTTAAATTGGATTAAAAATTTTGTGGTTCTATATGAACTTTATGATTTTTTTTGTATTTCTGTGAAAAGTGCCATTAGAATTTTGATAAGGATTTCATCGAACCTGTAGATCGCTTTGGGTGGTATGGGCATTTAAGCAATATTAATTCTTACAATCCATGAATATGATATTTCTCCATTTGTTGGTCATCTTCAATTTCTTTCATCAAGGCCTTATGGTTTTCAATGTACAGATCTTTCACTTCCTTGGTTAAATTTATTCCTAAGTATTATTTCTCTTTATTTCTTTTTCGGATATTTTGTTGTTGGTGTATAGAAACACAACTGATTTTCATATTTTGATATTGTATCCTGTAACTTTACTGAGTTCATTGATTAGTTCTAACAGTTTTTTGGTCACGTCATTAAGATTTTCTGTCCATAAGATCATGTCATCTGCAACAGAGACCATTTTATTCTTTTTCCAATTTGGATGCTTTTAATTTCTTTTTCTTGTCTGATTGCTCTGACTAGGACTTCTAGTATTATGTTGAATAGGAGTGGTGAGAGTGAGTACCCTAGTCTTGTTTTTTTCTTTTAAATGTTAATTTATTTTGAGACAGAGAGAGTGCACATGGGGGAAGGAGCAGAGAAAGAGGAGAGAGAGAATCCCAGCACAGAGCCTGATGCAGGGCTTGATCTCACAAACCGTGAGATCCTGACCTGAGCTGAAATCAAGAGTTGGCTGCTGGGGCACCTGATGGCTCAATTGGTTGAGCACCTGACTTAGGTTCAGGTCATGATCTCGTAGTTTGTGAGTTCAAGCCCATTGGGCTTACTGCTGTCAGGGCAAAGCCTGCTTCAGATCCTCTGTCCCTCTCTTTCTCTGCCCCTCCCCTGCTTGTGCTCTCTCTCAAAAAAAAAAAAAAAAAAAAAAAAAAGAGTTGGCTGCTTAACTGAGCCACCCAGGCACCCCTTGTTCTTGATCTTAGAGGAAAAGCTTTCAAACTTTTAAGTATGATGTTAGCTGTGGGCTTGTCATATATGGTCTTTATTATATTGAAGTATGTTCCTTCTATACTCAAATTATTTTTATCATGAAGGGATGTTGTATTTTGTCAAATGCAATTTCTGCATCTACTGAGGTAATCATATGATTTATCTTTTATTCTATTAATGTGGTTTATCACATTTATTGATTTGTGTGTGTTGAACCATCCCTGCATCCCAGGGATAAATACCATTTGATCATGACATATGATCCTTTTAATACACTCTTGAGTTCATGGGGTGCCTGGGTGGCTCAGTCAGTTGGGCATCTGACTTCGGCTCAGGTCATGATCTCACGGTTTGTGAGTTCGAGCCCCATGTCATGCTCTGTGCTGACAATGTGGAGCCTGGAGTCCGGAGCCTGCTTTGAGTTCTGTGTCTCCCTGTCTCTGCCCTCCCCTGCTCTCTCCCTCAAAAATAAATAAACATTAAAAAAATAGACTGTTGAGTTCAATTGCTAATATTTTGTTGAGAATTTTTTCATGTATACTCAGTGTGATTTTGACCTATAGTTTTATTTTCTTACAGTGTTCACATATGGCTTTGGTATGTGGGTAATGCTGGTTTTGTAAAATGAGCCTGAGAGTATTCCTTCCGCTTTGATTTTTTGGAAGAGTTTGAGAAGGATTGGTGTTAATTCTTCTTTAAACATTTGATAGAATTAGCCAGGGAAACTATCTGGTCCTGTATGTTAGAACCTTTTTGATTACAGGTTTAATCTCCTTAATTTTTATTAATTTATTTAGATTTTCTTTTTTTTTTTTTAATAATTCAGTCTTGGTAGGTCATATGTTTCTAGGAATTTATCAGTTTCTTCTAGGTTATCCAGTTTGTATAATTGTTCATAGTAGTCTCTTATGATCTTTTGTATTTCTGTGGTTTCACTTGTAATGTCTCATCTCTTATTTCTAGTCTTATTTATTTGAGTCTTCTTTCTTAGTATAACTAAAGGTTTTTCAATTTTTAAAAATCTCCCTAGAAAACCAGCTCTTAGTTTTTTTGGTTTCTATTGATTTCCAGTCTCTACTTCATTTACTTCTTCTCTGCTCTCTGTTATTTCCTTCCTACTGTTAACTTTGGGTTAGTTTGTCCTTCTTTTTCTAGTTCCTTTATTTTTTTCTTAATTTAGACACTCATCATTTTAAACTTCTCTCTTAGAACTGCTCTTGCTGCACCATAAATTTTGGTAGGTTGTGTTTCCATTTTCATTTTCATTCGTTTCAAGATTTTTAAAAAATATTCATGCATTTTCCAGCTTTCTTCCTGTAATTGATTTCTAGTTTCATACCATTGTGGTCAGAAAAGACTTGCTGTGATTTCAGTCTTCCTTTGCTAAGACTTGTTTTGTGACCTATCAATAATTTATCCTGGAGAATATCACATGTACACTTGAGAAGAATGTGTATTCTGATGCTGTTGGATGGAATATTCTGTATATGTCTGTTAGGTCCATGTAGTCTAAAGTATGGCTAAAGTGCAATGTTTCTTTATTGATTTTCTGTCTGGATGATCTACCCATGGTTGAAAGGACTATTGACCTTTTCAACTGTTATTGTATTGTTTTCTATTTCTTCCTTCAGATATGTTAATATTTGCTTAATATATTCAGGTGGCCTGACGTTGGGTGTATATACATTTACAATTGTCATAGCCTCTTTTTTAAAAAATACTTATTTATTTTTGAGAGAAAAAATAAGTGTGAGTGGGGGAAGGGCAGAGAGCAAGAAGGAGACAGATAATCCCAAGCAGACTCCACACTGTCAGCCCAGAGCCTGGTGCAGGACTCAAACTCATGAACTGTGAGATCATGACCTGAGCCAAAATCAGGAGTCAGATGCTTAACCAACAGAGCCACCCAGGTGCCCCTAAAAATTGTCATATCCTCTTGATAAATTGACCCTTTTATCATTATTATTTTCTTTTTTTTGTATCTTTTGCTTTTTGACCCCTTTATCATTATTATTATATAATAACCTTATTTGTCTCTTTTTATGGCTTTTGAGTTAAAATCTGTTTTGTCTGATATAAGTATAACTACCCTTCCTCTCTTTTTGTTTTCATTTCTGTGGAGTATTTTTTTTCATTCTTTCACTTTGAGCCTATGTGTATGTATACTTAAAGGTGATGTGAGTCTTTGTAGGCAACGTTTAGTTGGGTCTTGTTTTTCTATTCATCCAGCTGCTCTGTGAATGGAGAATTTAATCCATTTACATTTAGAGTAATTATTGAGAGTAAGGACTTACTAATGCCATCTTACTGTTTTCTGGCTGTTTTATAGGTCCCTCATTCCTGTCTTCCTTTCTTGCTGTTTTCCTCTGTGAATTGATGATATTCTATAGTGGTATGCTTTGATTCTCTTCTCTTTATCGTCTGTGAATCTACTATAGTATTTTGCTATGTGGTTACAATAAGGCTTACATAAAATATCTTATGGATATAATAGTCTATTTTATTCTGATGATGACTCAACTTCAGTTATATACAAAAACCCTATCTTCTGGTCCTTCCCCTTTGCATTTTTGATATCACAATTTACCTCTTTTTATATTGTATATTCATTAACAAATTATTATAGCTATAGATATTTTTTAATATTCTTGTCCTGGAACATGTATACTAGAGTCAAATGGTTAACACACCACCATGTTGCAGTATTAGCATATTCTGAGGTTTGACTATATACTTCTACCAGTGCATTGTATATTTTAATATTACCAATTGGTGTTTTTTCATTTCAGCTTGAAGAACTCTTCAGCATTTCTTGTAAGGTAGGTCTAGTGGTGATGAACTCCCTTAGATTTTGTCTGGTAAAGTCTTTATC
The DNA here is from genome assembly GCF_028749965.1 of Puma concolor. Lineage (NCBI taxonomy): Eukaryota > Metazoa > Chordata > Mammalia > Carnivora > Felidae > Puma > Puma concolor. The sequence continues at coordinate 95,256,917 of NC_141673.1, forward strand.
TCTCTCTTATTTCTGAAGAGCAACTTTTCCAGATACGATGTTTTTGGTTGGCAGTTTTTTTTCTTTCAGTGCTTTAAAAGTCATCCCACTCTACTTGCCTGTAATGTTTCTGCTGAAAAATTCACTGGTAGCCTCATAGGAGTTCCCTTGTAAGTTACAAGTTTCTTTTCTCTTGCTGCTTTGAAGACTCTCTTTGTCTTTTATTTTTGACAGTTTTATTATAATGTGTCTTGGAGATTTCTTTAAGTTCAGTTTGTTGTGGATCTATGAGCTTCATGAATTTGGATTTCCAAATCTCTCCAAAGACTTGGGAAGTTTTCAGTCATTATCTTTTGAAATAATCTTTTTGCCTCTTCTCCCCCCTTTTTTTTCTTTCTAAGACTTCAATAATTCATAGATTGTTTCTTTCGATGGTATCCCTTTGGTCATACAGGCTTTCTTTACTCTTTTTCATTCTTTTTGTTTTTTCTCTTTTAACTGGAGAATCTCAAAGTTCCTGTTGGCTGATTCACAGATTCTTCCTTCTGCATAATTCATTCTGCCATTTATGCTCTTTATTGTATTTTACATTGTATTTATTGTATCCTGCTCTGAAACTTTTTTTTTTAAATGATTCTGTCTCTTTGTTAAACCTTTTAATTTTTCACGTATTGTTTTCCTGATTTGTCCAATTGTCTTTTGATGTTTTCTTGTAGCTCACTGAGCTCCTTTAAAAGAGCTATTTTCAGGGATGCCTGGGTGGCTCAGTCAGTTAAATGTCCAACTCTGGATTTTGGCTCAGGTCATGATCTCACAGTTTTTGAGACTGAGCCCTGTATCAGACTCTGCACTGACAGTGCAGAGCCTGCTTGGAATTCTCTCTCTCCTCTCTGCCTCTCCCCTGCTTATGCTCTCTCTTTCTCTCATAATAAATAAATAAATAAATAAATAAATAAATAAATAATAATAAAGAGATATTTTGAATTCTTTAACAGGCAAATTGCAGATCTCCATGTTTTGGGGGGTAGAATATTAGAAGACATTGTGATTCTTTTGTGGTGTAATGTTTCCTGGTTTTTCATGTTTCTTGAGGTCTTGCACTGCTGTCTTCACATCAACTAAGTCACCGTCTCCAGTCTTTACTGACTGTCTTTGGGAGAGAAATACCTTCTGTCAGCCCCACTAGGAACTCTGAGGCTTTCCCAGATCTTCTGTGGATGTGTCTGCTCCATACTTTTTGCTCCCTCTTGCGACAGAATTCTTAAGCTTGTATACCTTCTCTTGATCCTGCAATGTGCCAGGCTTGGTGCTGACAGTGTTCCTTTTGGTTTACCAAAAGTGATGCTAAAGTTGAAGTTTGTGGCCCTGACCCACAGATTCAGGTTGACTTTCTGCATGTGCTTACTAGTAGTCTACCAAAGCTTGCTCTTGCTGTCATTAGGAATGTGCACAGATTGGGCTGGCCACAGGGTGGTGGTGTGTGTGTGGGTGAAGTGTGGAGCCTTGGGGGTGCCCATGGGCCAGTTGGGGGGCAGAATCCAAGGGCAGGGCATCCCTGTGGTTCACAGGCAGGCTTCTTAATAGAGTCCATGATGCTGTTCGTAGGATCTGCATTTCTTTAGTGCCCTCCCAGAGTCCTTCCCGGTCTCCAAGTCTCTTCCTGCCCCCCTCCCCCCACCATCATGTGGATCTCATGATTCAGTACTTTGGATGGGGTGAGAGAGAAATGGGCCTCTTTGGAAGAGTCATGCACATCTGGGGAAACGAGGTGCTCACTTACACTCTCTTTTTCCCACATAGAGGGGGACAGAAGGTCTCTCTTGGCACTGAGCTGTGCCACCTTGAGGGAGAGGTAATGTGGGCAAGTCATATTGTCCTCTTACCCTCTGTAGTGCATCTAAACACTAGTGCATCTAAACTGTTGGCTTCAACAGTTTGCTGGGACTTCTCTGCTTCCACAAAGGCTGTCTCATCTGTGGGTGATTATCTAAGATAGTGTTCTCCAGATACTCCTGGACCATGACTGAGCAGGGCTGGAACTAGTTCACAGGCCACTGCAAGGTCCACAGCCAGGACAAGGTCTGTATGCCTATGACCTGACACATAGGTGGGTGAGACTCCTGTCAAGGGCCTAGGCTTGTAGTGTTGATCCCACAGATCCTACAAAGGCATTTTTGTCCACTGATGTGTACAAGTTTGTTGAGGGGAGATAGAAGTGAGGGATGTCTTTTTCAGCCATCTTCCTCAAAGGATGCTTTTGAGGGTCCAACTATTTGAAACTGGTAAAGCACATTCATATTTATTTATTCAACTATCTATCCATTCATACACCCAACCTTGATCCATCCATTTTTTGAGTTATCAAACATCTATAATATATCAATCCTGTACTATGGCATGGACACAGGGTAAGCAATTATTAGTGGTCTGATGAATATTCCTAAATACCATTTAGGTACAGCAATGCCAGTAAATTAGAATCACCACTGTATCAAAAATATTTAACCAGTATATATAAACTAATTGGTCACCAAAGGTAATTTATATTAATGTTCAAATTTTTGTTTGTTTAAGCTTCTTATCAAAGGTACTGATATTTAAAAGCCTTTTCTTGAATACATTCTCAAAGCAATTCTATTTCTAAAATAAAAATACAAATAAGCTCAAATAGTCTCCTTTATTAGATTTATCACAAATAGCAACTATGTGCTCTATTTGGCCAGAATTGTGGGTTCGTTATCACAGCATCTTTTCAGTGTTATACATCTTTCAGTGGCTGCTTTCCAACCTATTCTTGGTTCACATTATAGTATGGCATTACTCAGGTTATAAGCAAATTAAGAATTAATTATCTACATTTTATTTAAACAACAGTATCGTAGGAGTTATAGTAGCCAAGGAAGAAAATTCTACAAGTTTTTATTTTATGACTTACCAAATATTATTTACACCCAACACCACACAAATCCCTTTATACAATATAAAAATTATAAGACATTTTACTGCAATTCAATATATCCCAGATATCCACACAAATACATCTTTGCCAGAAGAACTTTTAGGCTGGTGTGATGTATAGTGGTTAAGAGCATGGCTCTGGAGTAAGACAGACTAGAATCATGGTGTTTCAGATACTAGCTGTATGGCCTTGGACAGGTTATTTAACCTCTTTAAATCTCAGCTTCTCTGCCTTTTAGATGTGAACAGGAATACCTATTTATGGGGCTGTTATTGAGAAAACAAGAGAACTAATGCTTATGAAGCTCTTGGTAAAATTACTTGTGTAAGGTCTCCATAAATGTTGGTTTTTAGTATCCATGCTATTTTGACTAAGTTAAAGTGAAGAGGTATAATGCAGTTTTTATTTTTTCTACATTTGAATTTATAGATTATTTTTTATAATAGTATATTTTGCATGCATTTCATATAAAATTAGGTTTGGCTAATTAGGTGAGTTACAGAGGCCTAAAGTAACAGTGCTTTAAAAATATTCTTTCTTTTTTTCTTTTCGTAGAAAAGTTAGGCTGTCCAGGGCCAGTGTAGTAGTTCTCTTCCAAAAAGTTCCCAGCAATCCAGAACCCTTAGAGTTTACCTCTCTGTCATCTTGAGGCTGTGGCCGTTATCCTCATGATATAGAATGTCAGCTACAGTCCCAGTCTCTCACTTAGGCAGCAGAGTGGGAAAAGGGTTGAAAAAAGAAAGTGGGTGAGGAAGGCAAAGGGTACAAGATTGTGGTCTTTGAAGGGAGGTTCTCAAAAGTTGTCACATATTTCTGTGTTTATTCTATCCCTAATCTACGCATATGGTCAAACCCAGATGCAGTGAAGGATTAGAAAATGTGTTCTCCATTCTGAGGGGATATTTGCTCGGCTTAGAATTCCAGGTCCTCCTACTATGAAGGAATGGGGAGCAAGGATACTGGGGGACACTGGTACACATCTCCCACAACGTAACATGTAACTTGTTTATTAAACCTACAGGTATGAACTCATTAAAACTGACTCATTAAATCATGTGGTATATAAATATGAATGATTTGTGTGTCCAGTAAATTCTACCAACTTTGTCAAACCGCCATTTCCTCCTGTAAACCAGCTCCCCTAATGATATTTGTACTTTGGCCACTTTAGGCCATGCAGAATGGTCTTGTTTCAACTTGTGAGCCCCAGTCTCTTCATTTAAAAACATCTGTGTGATCAGACCTAAAAATACAGGACAAACTGATGGTTGCCAGAAGAAAGGGGGATAGGGGGCTGGGCAAAACGGGTGAAGGGGAGAGGGAGATACAGGCTTCTAGTTAGGGAATGAATAAGTCACGGAAGGCACAGCCTGGGGAATATAGTCAATGGTATTGTACTAGCCCTGTAGAATGACAGATGGTAACTGCACTTGGGTGTATTGCATAATGTATAGAGATGTTCAAGCACTGTGTTTTATACCTGAAATTAATGTAACATCATGTGCCAACCATACTCAAATAAAAAAAAATTAAAATAAAATTAAACACCCATCGATCTGATCATTGATTGACAGCTTTACACTTTCTCCCTCCCATTCAGATTAGACTAGTAGTTCCAGGATTCTAGTGGGAAGAGGCATCACTTGGTCTTTTTCATCTCCCTCCTTCTTCCTGCTTACCTTTCTGAGAGTGAATCAGGGACAGACTGAGGGACACAGATGGTGGCATCTTCCTACCTTTCTTTTGACCATTCTCACTGCTCTGGCTACTTGCTTGAAGGTCCAGTGGTAGCAGTGGGCATTCCTTTAGGCTCTGCTGATGAGGCTCTGTCCTACACGCTCCATTGGCATTAATAGTCCTTTGTGAGTTTCACAGCTACCTGCCCGCCATGGCTCCCTACTCAGGATCTTGCAACCAGTTGTGGAATTGATTTTCTGCATGCTTAAGGAAGCAAGAACCCAAGGGGACTGTCTGTCCCTCCCAGCCTGGCTATGCCCCTGTGCCCCATCTGTGGTGCTCTTTCTCCTGCTCTGGGGGCAGGTCAATGAGTCCAGTGGCCTTAGGCTGCTTAGATATCCAACTGGGGCAAGTTCTGACCTCTGCTCTTCATTTTTTTTCTTATTCTTATATATGTGTGTGCATATGTGTGTGTGTGTGTGTGTGTGTGTATACACACACACACTCACATACAGAGAAACATACACAGAGAAACTTGCCATTTTCACTCTTTGAGTGTTTAAGTGTGTGGACTTAATTCCATTTACACTGTTGTGCAGTCATCACTATTTCTAAATAGTGTTTTTGGGTGTTTTCGTCACCCAAACAGAAACTCTGTATACATTAAACAAAAACTCCCTGTTTTTCCTCCCCTTAGCCCTTGGTAACCTCAAACCACTTTGTGTCTCTGTGAATTTGCCTGTAACAGACATTTCAACTAAGTGAAGCCACACCATATTTGTCCTTTTTGTTTGGCTTGTTTCACTTAGCATTATGTTTTCATTGTCCATCCATGTTGTAGCATGTGTCTGAAGTTCATTCTTTTTTACGACTAGTATTCCATGATATGTATATGCCACATTTCACTTATCCACACTTTTTGGCTATTGTGAGTAACACTGCAAAGAACATTGGCATCCGTCTGAGTTCCTGCTTTGAGTTCTTCTGAGTGTGTATCTAGGGGTGGCCTTGCTGGGTCATATGGTAATTTGATGTTTATCTTAGGAATTGCCAACCTGCTTTCCACAGCATCTGTGCCAGCACTGTGCAAGTTTCCCAACTTCTCCATATCTCACCAACACTTGTTATCATCTTTTTTGACTGTAGCCACCCTGATAGATTTGCAGTCATGTCTCACTGTGGGTTTTTGAAATTGAAATATAACTGATGCACAACATTACATTAGTTTCAGGTGTACAACATAATGATTTAACAACTGTATACATCATGTCGTGTTCACCACAAGAGTAACCACCATCTGTAACCATGCAACACTATCACAGTACCATTGACTACATTCCCTGTGCTGTGCCTTTATCCCTGTGACTTACTTATTCATTCCATGACTGGAAACCTGTACTTCCTACTCTCCTTCCCCCATTTTGCCCATCTTTCTACCCCCTTTATCATGATATTGATTTGCATTTCCCTGATGGCTAAGGGTGTAAAGGATCTTTTCACATGGCTATCAGCCATTTGTATTTCTTCTTGGAGAAATGTCTATTCAAGTTTTAAGCTGGGTTGTTTGTCTTTGGGGGCATTCCTCCCTTCTTGAGGCTGCCACAGGGGAGAAGAAAGAGGAGAACTTTCCATCCTGCTGCATTTGCCAACAGATCACATTCTCATGCCTCTGGTCTTCTTATGGCTGTTTGTTGATGAATCAGTTCAGGCTCTCTCTTGTAGTGGGAGAAGGGGGTGGGTAATGGAGGCTCACAGCAAGAAGTAGCCTTTATTTTTATTTTTGTTTAAAAAAAATTTTTTTTTCAACGTTTATTTATTTTTGGGACAGAGAGAGACAGAGCATGAACGGGGGAGGGGCAGAGAGAGAGGGAGACATAGAATCGGAAACAGGCTCCAGGCTCTGAGCCATCAGCCCAGAGCCTGACGCGGGGCTCGAACTCCCGGACCGCGAGATCGTAACCTGGCTGAAGTCGGATGCCTAACCGACTGCGCCACCCAGGCGCCCCAAGAAGTAGCCTTTAAAAATTGTGTTCCCAGGGATCACCTCTGGAGGATCAAAAAGATCCTAATCAGATCTTACATGAACCTGTTTCATTTATGCATAAAATAATTCACTCTTAAAACAGAAAGAGACCTTAGAGTTCATTGGGTCCAACTCCATTATTTTACAGATAAAGCACAGGTCCTGAAAGGTGAAATAACTTTCTCTGTTATTTTGCTAGTTTAAAACTGATTTTTTAAATGCCTGGCTTATGTGTCACTACAATTGGCTGCAAAAGTGTGTTTTCACTGGAGAGGACACGTTAGAGATATGACCTATTTTTGTTTTCCTTTCTGCATGTGAAAGAGAAAGATTCAAGGTGAAAATATTTTGTCATCAACTCTACTATATGAATGGTTTCTAGGCTTTTGGGCCTCAGACTATTATTCTAAGTGAATATAGATGAGCAGTACGCCTGGCTAGCTGTCTACACTTTGCACAGTGGTATCTTAGAACATCCTGACCATCAATGAGCAGGTGTTAGTACTCCTGTTGGATGGGTGAAGACATGACCAAGACCATCAGTAAACTGGGGGCAGCTTTTGGAGCAGATCAGTTTCTCATCTCTGTGAAAGTGATCTGGCTGTCACCCTACTGATTACCTGCAAACTAAAGTAGAAAGAACATCAGAATGTGGGGTGAGAGAACCCAGCCCCCTCCCTCACTAGTTGTGACCTTAGGCAAGTCGCTTTACCTTTCTGATTCTCGGGCTCCTCATGTGTAAACCAGAGACAAAAATAACACTTATCTCTCCAGTTGTTGCCGGAATCAACACAGAAAATGGAACAAAAGTCTTTTGTGAATATAGAGAACTATACAAATGTTAGTGATTGCTATTATCTGGCCTTCTGGGTAGAGGGTCACTCTGTGTATTATAAATCAGACTTTGTAAGGCTGAATGGCATTGGAAGCTTAGGAGAGCTTCAAAGGGCTCCCGCAGAGTAAAAGATGATGTTCTCTTCATCCTCAGGTCTTATCATAGCCCATAACCATTGTTATTTAGAATTCAACAGACATAACAAGCTAAGTCTTCTTGAAATATTCCCCACTTTGTAAATACAGCTTTGCTTTTACAGTTCTTTTACCAGCAGAAAGATGCAACGTTTGCTCATTTCACCTAGCATTTGAAAGGTCAGTGGTGAAAATCTGAAAATCTTTCCAACACAGAAATCCAGTCACGACGCTCCTATTATTAAAACCTTTTAACTCCCTGTGGCTCACAGGATAAAGTCCAAATACCATAATGGCAAATCTTTTTTCTATCCAAGTGAACTATTAACATGTAAATGAATCTTACATGTTATTTATTACTCAAACCCCTGTCATGGGTGTACGAGGCCCACTGTGGTCCGGCCCATCTATGCTTTCAGCCTAATCTCCTACCTCCCTTTACACACTCTCTTTGCGCCACTACCCCTCTCGCCCAGGACCACAGATGCTCTGCTTGTCGTGGCCTCCTCTTGGTCCGCATGTGCCGCCTCAGCCACATGGGGTGCCTTACTCCCTTTCTGCCTGTTTGCTGCTTTCATGTCGATCCCATAAGGCCTAGCTCAAAAGCCACCTCCTCTGTGAAACCATCTTCTTCCTCACAGGGAGGATTAATCATTCCTTCTCTGTGTGAAAAAAAGCATTTCCCACATGACTCTGTCTTTTGTCCTGTTTCATTGGAGATTTTGCTCAGCCGTTAGTCCGCAAACATTTTGAGGGCTGGGTCAGAATCATATTCTTTGCATCTCTATACCCCAGTACCCAACGCCGTATGTGGAAACAGCAGGTGCTCCATATGTGTTTGCTACATAAATGTTTGTTGAAGCCCATAGGGCAGGATATACTGATATGAAAAACAAGAACCCATTTATAACAGGTGATTTAAAACTCACCAACAATCTCTATACCCAGAACTATGCCTATTATTACTTTGAGTCTTCCATTTACTCTGTCCAAGACTAAAAAGTCTTCACCATTCTCTAACTAGACATGAATTAGACAATGAAACAAAGCCTTCCTTTAAAGTTCTACCTCCTAAGGCTTTCTTTTAGTCAGTCAGTCCATTAGTTGGAGAGCTGGGGCCTGGGACATGGGTCCCTCTCTCCTTGTAACACTAGCAAGCTGTGTGACTTTAGCCAATCTCTCCTGGTCTCTGGGCTTCTGGTTTGGAATGAGGGAGTTAGCCTACATATCCTCAGAGGTTCCTCTCGGTCCTGACCATTTATCTTCTACATAGAAGATCCTAGAAAAGCTGAATGAGGCAAATAAAAGGCAAATCTATTTCAACTGGGGGCAGAAATACAATGCAGAGACACACTGGCAGGAGAGGGGTAGGACAGAGGTAGGAGAGGAATCAACATGAAATTCTGCCATTCCTTCAAAATTAGCATGTTCTGTTGTGGCTTCCTCATTTCTTCCAGCACAGGGTAAGTCCTTCTAGCTTGAAATACATCTTCAGAATACTTACCCCTTCCCCAGGATGCTTCCTAACCCTGGAAGTTCTTCCTCAGACCTGGTCACAGAATCCTGGAGAATAGCCCCCCTTTGAATTCTTGTGAATTCTTTTCCTGCACCTCCCCAGCATTTCAATAAGTCACTGCCAGTGAGATCAGGATGGGAAGCAGCAGAAGGGTCAGGTGAATCCAAGCAAGAGGAATAGAAACACCAGGGTCAGTGGTTTGAAAAAGCAGACATGGAAAGAGAGGAAGAGTCAGTGATGGAAGGGAAGGGCTTGGGAACAAGACACATTTAGGAATTTTACTGCAGATCTGTTGGGCTGCAGAGTTTTTGTTTTTGTTTTGGTTTGTTTGTTTGTTTTGATTTTAAGGAGGAGAATTCTGAAAAAAAAAAATGGAAAACATGAGGATCGCACACCAGTGCAGAGGGTGCGGATAAGTGCATAACGTTAAATATTTTACTAAAGGCCTCATATTAATTTTGATGTGTCTTTCATTAAGTGAAAAGTAGGGACATTTATTGGATGGACTGGCTATGAGTAAGTTTTTTAAATAAATCCTAATATTAACTGCTCCAAAAGGGACAAAGTTCCAGCACCAAAGCAAAGAGGAGAGGGGTGCGGTCAAGAAAAGGGCTCAAAGAAGCAGTATCTTCTTTTATTAAAGTGAAGAAAATGGAAGACAAGATTGAGGAAAAACCACAAAAAATGGAAAGAGGACACAAAACGTCCAGCAGGGAGATGGCCATGCGGCAGCCATTGTCCAGGGAGCCTCAGTGCAGCACTTCCTCGCCCATCTCTCATCCCAACCATCACCCCTTACGTAATAAGAAGAGGATAACGCTGGGTAGTCAGAAAAAATGTTGCTCACAATTCAACTAAAGATAAGTAACAGCAAAGATATATCCAGTCCCTCGGCAAACTACTGATGTTGCATAGCAACAACTGCCTAGTTTTATTTCTGTCACAGAATTGCCATAAGGGAGCTTTGAAATTAAGTATTTTTTAGAAATTTAAACAAACAAGGTAGCATACCTCGTCACACCCATCCAAGTCACCTGCTTCCTTCCAAAATTAGAAAGGCAGCCTCTCAAAGGAGATAATTAAGATAGTAACAAGGGAAACAAAAATTCATTGGGTTCTTACTAATAATCTCTTTCGGATTTATCCCATTTAGTCCTGACAAGAACCATGTGAGGCAAGTCTTCTTCCCATTTTGCAAATGGGGAAACAGAACATGGAGTAACCTGGCCAAGGTCATACAGCCAGTAAGAGGCAGAGTTAGGATTTGAGACATTACCCCCATCCTTTTCCTGCCTGTCTCACAATCCAGTGCTTTTCCCATCACTCTGTGCTACAGTGAGGTCCGTGGCTGGCTGTACCAACAACTCTCACCCTTTTGGAAGGTGTCTGGGATTGTATCCATAACAAGCTGGCAATACTTTTAGAAGACCATCTGGAAAAATCTGGACCTAGGTCTGACCCTATGGGCCAGTTGTTTCATGTACAGATTTACCTGAGAATAGCTGAGTGTATAATCAGTCTAGTGCAGGAAACTCAGAGAAAGGCAAAGATTGTGAAAACACAATCTCTCTTCAGGGCACTTGTGTTCTGACCTGTTTGAGGGGAGTCCCTACCACAATTCCTGGTATTGGCATTTGCAGGCAGGTATTTAGGAGTTGTTCAAGAAATAAGTTCTTTTGTCTTTTCTTTGTTTTTTTAGTTGTTGGTTCTGTATAGGCAAGAATAACAAAACAAATACAAGGAATACAAGTTACAGACATTTTTCAAATCGCTTCTACTTATGACTTGGGGGTGTATCATGGAAAGATCCCACCTCTGATTGCCGACCACCCATTTGGTTCTTACACAGAGGAGGAATTTCTTCAACAAATATTTCTGGGCACCTATTGTGTGCTGGTCATTGTGCTGGGTAACAGGATACAAAACTATATTATCATGAGCTCTGACGTCAAGAAATTCTTCAACCTAATTTGAAGAGACAAATATTATACAAATAGTTAATACTGTGTGATAGATAAGTATTAAAACAGATTAGGCTTAAAGCCTAGCACAAAAATAGGTGTAATCTAGTCTGCTGCATCAGAAAAGGTTTTTGTTCGAAGAGAACCCACTTACTCGTGTTAATGCAGGTCTTAGGATCATTGTGTCATTCTAGGTAGAAGGACAACATGGGATCATGAAACCACAAGCAGTTCAGGAAGGCTGGAGTATAAATTGTTGGGAGGGAGATGACCTTAGAGAATAGGTAGGACTCAGTGATGGTGTGGTGTCTGTGTAGGCTGAGGCTGGGCTTATGGTATAAGGTTAGGGAGGGGTGTTTGTTCTATGGATGATGGGAACCATTGACTGATATAAGCAGGGAAGTAATATCTGGTGGCAATCAGGTGCAGAAAGATTAGATGCTGAAAGATCAGGAAAACACTGAGTAGAACAAATTTAAAGGAATTTCTTTGCCAGAGTTCTTTTAAAAGTATTTTAATATGCAGATGAATACTGTGAAACGGCTTTGTGGTGGCTATTCTCCTTTTGTCCCTCCAGATCTATTCTCCACCCTTTCTCTATCCTGACTCAAGGAGGCTGACCTCTGAAAATGTCCCCTGCCCTTTGGCTTCTTGTTGGGTTCAGTCAGTGGTGGTGAGGGGGAGTTGGGGGGGAAGGTGCAGTAGGGGATTAGGAGGTGGACACACAGACAGGGCAGGAAATTTATAACCCCCTCCGTTGAGTCTCAGTTTGCCAATAGCTCTGCCTGAGGTCACAATTCTAGTTGGGAGATCCCTTTTCCAGAATAGCTTGTTCTGGGTTTTAGAGCTATGAACTAGACCTCTTGTCTAGTTCCTCTTGTCCCTTTAGACACAGCAGTGGTAACGACTTCCCTGCTATTGCTTGTCTAGGGAAGGATCGTTGCCATCCCTTGTTACTTCCTGGATTCTGCCTTCAACTTTGTAAATAGTCCTTCACTCAGATATCTTCAGTTGCCACTTTGGAGTGTGATCCAGTTTCCTGTGGGACTCTGACTGGTATAGTCATGGAACACTGACCTTGAGAAACACCTGTCCTTTTCAAGAAACATGCTTAATGTGGGGCTGAGAGAATGGGAGTTTGAACCAAGACTGACATAGTAAATATGAAGGGAAGGACACAGATTGGAGAGATGGACAAGTATTCAGGAAGGGGGATTGACAGTGCGAAATGATTGATTGGGAGGTAGGAAGGAAGAAGGAGAAGAGTCTAGGATGGCTTAATGGCTTTGGGCTGAGTTGAGTCCTGTCATTTACCAAATGGACAGAATACAGAAGGATGGACAGGTACTAAGGAGGATATAACTAATACACTTTGGGACATAAATTCAAGAAGCCCTTAGGAGTGGAGAGGGGCTCCTTCCCATCTACTGTCTTGAAGAACATGCATACCTCAAATATTTTTTTCGTTGCTCCTTGGAATTTTCCCTGTTTACTTTTGCCAGTCCTCCTCTTACAGTTCTCTTTGAAAATAAACATATGCTTGGATGGGCAAATGCGTAGTTCCTGATATCTTCAGTGTGGCTTTGTGACAAGAGAGACAGACAGCTAAACATACTGAGAACCTGGGGCCATATTGATCTTCTTAAAAGGCCTACATTTGTCTCCATACTCTATCAAGTTAAAACAAGGTCCCTTTAAGCCAGGCATGAAAAAGCTTTCAGCTCCCAGCCAGTCAAGCACTGCTAAACTCCCACTATCCCTTTCTAGTTTCCACTTCATAGGGCTTGCAGCCCATGCCTGTCACAAGGGGGCAGTCCTGCCCAGCTGACCTGGTATGAACCTGTGGGTGCTGTGTTGACATTAATGTTCCTCAATTCTCATTCCTGATGCAATTGTAGCTCAAAAACTTTCAACCGTTATAGAAATGGAGTTCAAATTCCTTAGCCAGACAGCCAAGTCACACCCAAAACAATGAAGTAGTGTCTTCAGAGGCCCATGGTGTTTGCAATGGTAATTAATGGAATATGGCCCCCGGGGAGAAAGAGATTTAGGGAATGAGTGGGAATTTCTAGGTCTAGATTCTATTGCCTGAGATTCAGGTAGGATTTAACCAGGAACCAATGGCTTTTCTTAGTTCTTTATTTTTTTTAGTCTGCAGTTCTTTTTAAATGCTTTTTGTACATATTGTTCCCATTGTTTATTTAGTAGGCAAACATACTGATTTTATTGTAATTTTTCATTGTATTTGTCTTTTATCCCTAATTAGACTTTTCAGTCCCAGTGCTTTATATTCCTTACAACCCATAGATTATACTATGCTTAAAGCAGGTGTCAAAAAAACCAACCAAACAAAAACTTGTTGACTAAATGGATGAGTATGTTGTGAAATACAAATCACCAAGATAGAGCTCACCTCTATTAAAGGCCCGAGGCAAACACCCCAGGTTACTCTTTAAGGAGAGCTCTGGTTTCTTTTAATCTTCATTCAGCTAATTATCTCAAGGTCAGTGAAGCTTGAGAGTGGGAAAAAGATTATTATAAGGAATGGAATCATGTACAATAGGTTAGTGCAGTCGGCATGGTATAGTGAAAGGAACGTCAAGCATAAATCAAAAGACATGGGTTCTAGTCCCTGGTCTATTTTCAGTAGTATCCCATTAACTATCTTGAGTCTCAGTTCTACAATTCTATGTATTTTAACTCTTAAGCAATTCAGACTAAAACCAATCACGTGTGTATGTGTGAGTGTGGAAGATACCTACATTAGTTATCTATGTCTGTACAACAAATTGCCACCAAATTTAGCAGCGTAAAAGCAAATGTTTATGATCTCACCCAGTTTCTGGGAGGCTCTGGCTGAGTCTCTCCCAAGGCTGCAGTCAAGCCGTTGAGCCCGGGCTACAGTCATCTCAAGGGTCCCTTGGGACTGGAAAAAACTTGAGCTTCTCTGCTCATTCATGTGATTATTAGCAGGCTTCAGTTCCTTAGTGGCTGAAGGCTGGAGGCTTCAGGTCTTCACCAGAGGGCTGCTCGGATCCGGGCACCTGGACTCCCCCAGGGCAAGAGATCTAAGTATGTGAGAGCTGGAGCTAGAGTTACAGACAGGTGAGGGCGAAGGGGAGTACCCAAGACTGAGGCTGCAGTCTTTTATAACCTAATAAAAGTGACCCACCGTCATCTCTGCTGTATACTGTTGGTCACATAGACCACCTCTGGTAAAATGTGGGAACAAATTCCATGAGGGTGTGAATATGCAAAACAGAGATCACGGGGGCCATTTGGGAGGCTGGCTACCACAGCACTCAACGGCAGAATTAACAGTATTTTCAAGTGTCTTCCCTGCCAGAGTAGAATCTTATTTCCCACTCTGTCCCCATGGGCCTGGTGCATGCCATGTGCTCCACATTTGTTGAAATGAAATGAATGAATGAGCACTATACTTTATCCATGTTCGGTCCTACCACTTTTTTATGAGATGGAAGGAAACTTAGAGAGTCCCTAATATACCTCCTCTCTTTATAGATATGGAAACTAAAGTCCATAATGGTTTCCTTATTTGTTAGCAGTGAGCTAACACTAGAATCTAGTCTTTAAACTCCCCATTCTCTGTACTTTCCACTTCACTCTCCCTTAACTTCAGTCTTTGTAACTTGGAATTATCCTTGACACAGAATTTAGTAGCTCTGTTAATAAATCATCTGCTTCTGCAGCTCTGCCTTTTGTGCCATTGCCTTAGTTCCACTTCTATTGAAATATTCAGTAATGCTTTCATCTGATTTTGTAATTTTCTCTTTCTGTTCACCTTCTGGTTTCCTGGCCCTAACCCTAAATGTACTGAATGGCCAAGGTTTCATGGATATTAAGTTCTAATATTAACTTGCACTATCATCTTCCATGCTCTGTTTATTTTTTTATTCTTGTAATACAGTTCATAATTATGTGTCTGAAATGGCTTCTAGTTTAAAAGGCGAAAGCAAAAATCCTTGCAATAGGTCCTATTTAAATTACAGCCCTCCTTTTTGCTTCATTTCGCCATTTTCCCCCTTATCTGGTACTAGCCTCATTAATTTTTTTTCCTTTATTTGAGATCTCAGAATTCTAGAGTGAAGATGTCTTTTTCACACTTACGATGTTTGAAGTAGACTCCTTTACTCTTTCCCTTCTGATGATGGCACTTTGTACATAAAGCTATCGTAGCATGTACCACATTGCATTATTTACATGTCTATCTCTCTTATTAGACTGGGCACCTTGAGGGTAGGCATTACATCCTACTAATTGTATACGCCAGTATTGCATAGTAAGCTCCTGAGAGGATCGCCATACATATTTGTCAAGTTGAACCACCCAACTCTTCTTGTCATTTTGAATATTAGTTAAAAGTACTCTCTTCCCAGTAGTGATCTTTCTTACCTGAGATCTTTTTGTGCTTCTCTGAGTTAGAGACAGGAATTATTATTTTTTCAGCCCATCATGTGTTATCCCTGGAGTATTCTGTAGCCCTAAGTCTGACCTGAACAAAGTCCTCCTGCCCAAGGCAATGTAATTTGAGATGTGTCTGGAAAAACCTCTCCCTCACAGGTACAGTCCTCTTTCAGATAAATGTACACCCTTTCTCACTGGAGACCGAAGACTTCGTTTACAAGAGCCTCCTTTTGAAATCCACATAACTTGTCTCTCATGTGCTGGCACCTTAGCAGGATTAACATTTCAGTAGAAAGGACCAGAGGAGCCAGCAGATTCGAAGGGTTGTAGGGACTGCTTGGTTCAGCAGAGGGTGCTGTACAGGCAGCCTCCCTCAGTATAGAGGATGGTTATTTCTCAACCATTCTAGTTAGCTGCTAGTTGTTAAATTTTGTTTTGTTTTTCCGGTTTGCTGCACGATGTATCCCATCTACTGGATGACAAATGTTTACTTTTTAAATTAAAGGTTAAAATCATTAAAATTATTTTTATGGGTTTCATTTTTCCCTGCTAAACCCTCAGATGGAGTTAAAGACTCAGGTGATGTCAGGATTGGATGCTGACTGTCCAACTTTTGTATCAAGTGGGTGTGTTTGCTGCCCTGTAGACTGATGGCTGAGTCTTTGCTCTCATGCAGGCCACCCAGAGACCTGGGGTCTCAGGCAAGTTGTGTTGTCTTTGAGGATTTAGGTTGTTCCCAGGCTGAGCATACTCATGATAGTCCATTCCTCTGCTCTTTAGGAAGAGCCTAGCTCAAGGTAGAGTCTCCGTAAGAGGTGCTGGGCTGATGTGGTTCTCCCCAGGGGATATTCATGGCCAACCTCATAGTTTCAGGCACATTCTAGGCCTTGGCATGGTGAGGAGAGAGTGCCTGTGCAATGACTGGCCCATGACTAACCTATCTACCTGTCACTGATGAACTTTGGGCAAACCTAGAAGCAAGTAGAGTAAACCTCAGACACTCTTTCACTTATGCCTTGGAACTTATGTTATGTTATTCCTGGGAATTGCCTTGGATGGACACCAGATCCTTAACCCCTTGGCTTCTCAGAAGTCACTCTCCAGCTTCATTTAGACCTTATGAAGCAGGAGCTGATGGAACTGCCTAATGCTTCTTAGCATTTCAAAGTTGTTGCATTTATAATGTTATTCAATTTAAAAATAAATGTATTTTCTACTTTGCAGCTCTTATGTTCTCTTTCACTCAGCTGTTTAATAATGTCAAATGCTTAGAACCCAGATTAGAATTTCTTACAATGGTCTCTGATTAAACCCCAATAAAAGCACAGTCAGGAAAATTCATAATATAAGGCATGCTAAATAACTCTTGGAAGCTCAATTTACATTTTTTCAGTCTTAAACTAATTTGAGGATTATGCCTTAAACTGAAAAAACTTCATGGGTACTTTGGCAAAATATTAACAATAATAATTTTTTTTTAATTCAAGAACTTGGATGGTTTTGTTCATTCATTTGTTACTTTGCCTACTTTCAAAAAAATGATTTGAGACAATGTACCATAATTTGTTAAAACCACTGAAATAAAAATACAAGGATAAAGACAAACAATGAAGGGCATTGAATAATTATTCCAGAAAACTTGGACTGAGGAGAATGTCTACATGAAGTCCAAGACTTAGTTCCAGGTTTTCCCATAGCCAAGGCAAAAAGAAAAGCACATTGTGTTACATATCTCTCATATCTAATATAAATAAGCATATTGGACAAATGTCTTCCTGGAGCTAAATCTAAAAAAAAAAAACTGTTGTGAATCTTTGGGGAAGTTGATCAAGATAGTTGGCCTATCTTCAACTAAATAAGATGTTCTTTATTTAATATGATCTATACAAAGTTTTGATTTGTAAAATGAGGGCTTGGTATTAAATCAGAGTTTGTGACACCGTTCCTATAAAGAGCTAGAACAGTGTTCAGGTATATAGCTATCTGTTAAGATGATGTGATATCGCTTAGAAATTCTACAGGAAATAAATGGAGAATGGAAAGAAATTCTAGGAGAATGAAAAAATAGCCACATTTTCTCTTTCTTAAGCATCAGTGATCTTCACGGTGTTTTGTTAGGAACTTATAAAAGACATCTCAGAATTGAGTTTACGGTGGAAACCTTAACTGAAGTTACTTGTGGGTATCCTGTGTTGTTTAAGTAATACTCATGTTCTTTAGATACGTGGTGAGTTGATGTTTAGTGTACATTTTGAAGACCCTGACTTGTCTTCCTCTCCTGATGATGGGCCGCTCCAGCTCTGAATGAATGAGAAAGTACCAGCAAAAATTTTAATTAAGCCTCTAGCAGACTGATTGGGACTTAGAAGGCACCGAGTTAGTGTGAGTGCTCAGTTGGTAGAGGCAGTCTGCCATGGGCCTTGAACATTTCTATACATTCTTGCCAAGTATGCCAGATTGCAAGGTTTATCCATCTCCTGATACTAAACAGCTTTTATAGCTAGTTACACAGGCAACTGGGTAGGTCCAGGTGACTATAGCATGACTATCTCATAGCTACTTGCCCCCCTGGTGGAAGGGACCAACTAACTTCAAAATACTCATTATGGCTCCTTTTAGTTTACATTACTTTTAAATATCTTTCTTTTATGTTTGCTGCAATGTTTGCAGCTTGATTAAAAACTTCTGGGGTTTAGGGGCACCTGAGTGACTTAGTCACTTAAGCATCAGACACTTGATTTTGGCTCAGGTCATGATCTCAGCCCCATGTTGGGGAATCGAGCCCCATGTTGGCCAAGCTCCATGATGAGCATGGAGCCTGCTTAGGATTCTCTCTCTCTCTCTCTCTCTCTCTCTCTCTCTCTCTTGCTCTTGCTCTCGCTCTCTCTCTCTTTCTCTCCCCCTCTGCCCCTCTCCCTCACTAGCATTCTTTCTAAAATAAAATTAAAAAAATGAAAGGAAAAAGTTCTGGGTTTTAGATCTTGGGTTCCTCCCTGTAAAGCCACCCACTGTGTATGCAGGTATCATCTGGCCTGATCGTGTCACCCCTGCTGGACTCGAGGGCAAGGAGAACTGATGGAAATACTGTGGTACTCATGTTTCCTGTGTGCTTTAATAAAGTCCTTTGTCTCTAACCCAGAAGTCTTTTGTCTTCCGTCCATGTAACTGGTGGACTCCCTAGTTTGCTTGCACAGAGGGGAAAATCTCAGACTCTTTACAGCTTTTGACAGCCTTTCTCTAAGTCATCATGCCTTAATCTTCCTGCCTCTTTAAAGCAGATTCATTACGATCATTACTTCTGAGAGTATTTCCTACAACTGGCAAGCTTATTTTCCCTTTACTTAATTTACAACCACAGTGATTGGGAGTTATGTTCTTTAGACTGAGTGAAAACTGTAGCAGCATAAGAGACTCTGGGTGGGGCATACAGTCCACGATTATTCCTGTCAAAATTATAATTGTAATAATAATAATAATATTATTATTTTCATCATTCTATATGAAGAAATTGAGACTCAGATTGTGTGGCTACTCCAAGGTCACACAGCCCATGAGCAGCAGAAACATAATTAAAAACTGGGCCTGCTGACTGTTAGCATTACTCTGTATTCCCAACAGTACTCTCTAGTTCAGTTTCATATACATATACGTATGTGTGTGCGTGTGTATGATTCTTACTTTGACCTCTTAGTCCTCCTTGCTAGGGATTAGTAACCTTTTCTTAATTTCACCTCAAGTCTCATGACTATTCCTGTGTTATCTGCTTCTTTCTTCAGTGTTGTCCTCTCCCAGATTGGCCTGAATTCCCTTCAGTTTGCTTTGGGCTGGTGACCTTATCAAGTGACAGTAAAACCAAAGAAGTTACAGTGACCCAGGGAATGCTCAGCATTTATTTACAATGACCAGTGAAGTTAAAAAGTATTCTTAATCTTAACTCCAAAACACTCATTGCTTCTCCTCTCATTTTTAATTTCTCTTCAATACCTTTGTATGATTTCTTGGTCCATTTGTCTTTGTGTCTTCCCATGCGGCACAATGTTAAAACTGTTCTGGTGATGGGTGAGAGAAGAGTCCCTTTATCTGTGATATTGGGACAAGTTATTGAGCCATCTATGAGGCAGACCTGGTGTTTGTGGTGGGAAGGATTGGTTTCTCACTGTTCCATTTGGAAGAACACTTCTGACTCTAAATAGAAACGATGTCTTTCCTATTTTCCACGTTGAAATAATTTATAGTCACACTTGAACAAAGACTCCTGTCTCAAGGACCACAGGCCTCTCAGGCAGTTCCTCATTACTTTTAAGTTGCAGTAATTTCTTATGCCCTGATTGCAGATTATAAAACCATCAAAGGAATAATAATATTACTAATAATCGTTTTAATGATTAGACTGCCACCACCACCATTTATTGAATGGTGACAATTCACAAGGCTCAATGCTAAGGCTTATGTGTATTATCTCAGGTAGGTAGTATTATCAACCCCATTTTACAGATGAAGAAATTGAGGCACACAGAGATGTAGTAGTTTTTCAATCCTGTTCAGCTGGCATGTGGCAGAACCAGAATTCAATCTTAGGTACTTGGATCTCAGAGCCTCTCTCTAAACCATCATGTTCTAAAGGTTCTAAAGGTTCACAAAATGTCATTCTGAGTAAAGTAGCATGAGAATCATCTGGTAGCTTGTATTAATGCAGATTCTCAGGCCTTATTTCGTATGTACTGAATAAAGATTTCTGTGAAGGGGACCCAGCAATCTATTTAAATAAGTCTTTGCAGTTGATTCTGATGTAAGCTAGTTTTATAGTCACACTGTAAAGCTTCTTCCTCTCCATATAAGTATCTAATATCAATGCCATTAGTTTTGATAATGAGAAATGACTTCCTTTAAAAGGGCGTATTTGTTAAATATGAATTTGTTCAAATGCAGGTTGTCATACACAGTGCCATCTATAAAGTATTTTGGCAAAGGAACCAGAGCCCGATTCAGATCGGTCTTTAGGCCTAACTGCTAATTTTCAGGGAAAATAGGGGACAGAGGAACATGTTAAATGAAATCATGGGAACGCATTCAGCAAAATCCAGACTGTGAGAAATTCTATAGGATTAATGACCTGATTTCTTTACCAAATAAATTGCATTGAAAAAAGATATGTGGGGAAATGTATAGGTTAAATGAGATTGAAGACATCAACCAAAATGCAGTGTTTGGACTTTGAATCCTGATTAAAACAAAATTTAAAAAACCAAACCAAGTAACATAAACATTATATAAAACTATTTGATATTTAGGGACATTTAATGCTGCCTGGACATCTGATGTTGATAAGGAATTCATGTTAATTTTTAAAGTTATGATGATGGCATTACAGTTGTATTTTTTTTAAAGTCCTTATTTCTTCATACAGACATACAAGTCATTGAAATAGAAGTTTCTGGGGTCGAGCCACTGGATTAGTGAATACAATGGTGTTTCCTCAACACATTCCCCCTTCTCCTGATGTCTACCCAGATTTTCATTTGCGTGTTCATACCTCTCTACCCTGTGTAGTCCAGATAGTGGGGTGCATAGTTCAGGCTTAATTGAGCTCAATATCAAACCCTACCTACATTTTCTAGTTTGAGAATGGGGCCAATTAGGCATGAATCAAGTTTTCTGGGAAAGCAGTTCACTAATTTGCGTGAGCAGAAGTCCAGGAAGCAAATCAAACTTGCTTCTCCAGGACACTGATGTGGTATCTAGTCCCTCGGACGTATCCATGGGTCCCTTCTGCTATCCATGGCCTTAGGTAGTCTCCTCCCATATTGATTTATGGCTGACTTGTGTGAACAATAGAATACTATGGAAGTAATGGTATGTGACTTTTGAGGCTAAAGGGATTGTACCTTCTTTCCTGCTCTCTTTGATTTCTTGCTCTGAGGCAATCCAGCCACTGTCATGAAGAAAGAACCTTGAAGTCCTGTGGAGAAGCCCACATACAGAGGTGCTAAACTTGCCAGCTGTTGGCAGTCTACTGGCCATGTGAGCAAACTACCTTGGAAGTGAATCTGCCAGCTCTAGACGGGTCTTTAGTATCTGCAACTTCAGCTCCCATCTGACCGCAGCTTCCTGAGAGACACCTAACTAGGATCCTGTAAGCAAACTACTTGCGAATTCTACATCTACATTAACTTCAAGAGATAGTGATCAGTGTCGCTTTAAAGAACTAGGCTTGGGGTGCCTGGGTGGCTCGGTTGGTTAAGCGTCTGACTTCAGCTCAGGTCATGATCTCATGGTCCGTGAGTTCAAGCCCCGCGTCGGGCTCTGTGCTGACTGCTCAGAGCCTGGAGCCTGTTTCAGATTCTGTGTCTCCCTTTCTCTGTGCCCCTCCCCTGTTCATGCTCTGTCTCTCTCTGTCTCAAAAATAAATAAAAGTTAAAAAAAAAATTTTAAAAATAAAATAAAATAAAAAAAAAAGAACTAGGCTTGGGGCACCTGGGTGGCTCAGTCGGTTAAGCATCTGACTTCAGCTCAGGTCATGATATCACGGTCTGTGAGTTCGAGCCCCACGTCGGGCTCTGTGCTGACAGCTCGGAGCCTGGAGCCTGCTTCGGATCCTGTGTCTCCCTCTCTCTCTGACCCTCCCTGTTCATGCTCTGTCTCTCTCTGTCTCAAAAATATATAAACATTAAAAAAAAAAAAAAGAACTAGGCTTGATGTCATTTGTTGCACAGAAATAATGAATATACTAGATGAAAGTGCTGCATTCCAGTGACTTGTAAGTAGGCACCTTGTGACCATGGGAGGGAGCCAACTTTCGGTAAAGCTTACATTTTGGAAGGCAAAGCAGAAAGGCTGGAAAGAAATTGATTCCTCATTGTCAGCCTTGAAGCTCATCTCACTCTGTACTTTGCAGGTCATGAACAATAAATATTTTATTTTTAAAGCCAGTTTGGATTTCTGTTACTTCTAACTGCCTCGTTGGGGCAGGAAATAGGAGAGTTTTGGTGGTATGACAGGAATACAGAGAGAGTATGAAAATAGACAGAAGGAGCAGTGAGTGGAAAGGCTAATTGTATTGGTTTCCTAGGGCTACCATCACAATCAGCCGCGAACTAGGTGACATTCTTCACAGTTCTGGAAGCCAGAAGTCCAAAATGAAGATGTCAGCAGGGTTGGTTCCTTCTGGAAACTCTGGGGGAGGATCTGTCCCAGGCCTCTCTCCAAGCTGCTGGTGGTCGCCAGTCACCCTGATGTTCCTTAGCTTGTAGATGTGCTACTCCAATCTTGTCCTCTCATATGGCCTTCTTACAAGGACTCCAGTCATTGGATTTAGTGAGGTCACATCCTGAGGTTCCAAGTAGACATAAATGGTAGGAGGACACTATTCCACATGGCACCACTGCGCTTCATTGTGTTTATTCATTCAGCGAATACTTCTTGAGTGCCTACTGTATACTGGGCCCTGTGTTCGTTATTAGGGATGCAGTGATGAATAAGACAGCGATGGCACATGTCCTGTGGGAAGCTTATAGCCTTTACAGTCCAGTATGTAACACAGATATTAAACAAATGGTTGCAGGTATAATAAAAATTACAAAAGGACAAGCTCTGGGTGTGATGATATCACGTGAGAAGGCACCTAAACCCTAGGAAATGATGAAAAAGGCCTCCTTGTGGCAGGGACATCTAAACTGAAACCAGTCAGAAAATAGACATTGGCCAGGTAAATGGTAATAAAGGCCAGATTACTGCAAAGTGCTGCGTATGAGAATTTGCACTTGTAACTAGCACTTCAGTAATGCTCACGCATGATGGACACTGAGAACCCCTGCTCTGGGCCTCGGCTAACCCAACATGTCCCTCAGTATCTCCCATCAGCCATCTATGGGAAAGACTTCTCTCCCCAGCCCTGACCTGGGAAAGAGTGGGGAGGCCCCTTATTACTGAGCTTCCCTATCTGTCTGGACACATGGGCCCCTTTCCACCGCTGTGCGGAACCAACTAAATAAAACATGTGACTTATATCTAGTTTAGATTTTTCTCCTCCTTCAGTGAGCATTCTCCAACTTCTCCCTTCCTCCAGCCCTGCTCTATTTTCTGCCACATAGCAAGCCTATTGCTTTGCATTTTAGTTGATAATTTATTTGCCATTGAATTGTAGAAGGCCACTTTTCTCTTTAAAACAACTTAAGTGTATGTTGCGTTCATTCAGAATTTTATAGGAAGAAAAGGCATTTACATTTTTCCATTTCGCATCTTCACCAGCGTAAGAGGCTTTTTTTTTTTTTAATTGTGTTTCCTTCAGAATAAAAGAGAGAGATCGTCTGCAATAACATTTCCCAAATATCACAGCTGAAACAAAATGAAATCGTAACAAGATTTGGGGCTGTTTCTCAGGAAAACTCTAGTAGATTCTTACAATTTGGCTGCTTTGCAAGGTTGATGAGACCAACATTTAAAATGATACGATCATAGATTTGAGAGCTTTAAAGAGTCTTGGAGGTCTTCAAAAATCTGGAAGACCACCATCACCTTTATTTTATAGATGAGGAAAACTAACGTGAAGGCGAGGTGAGTTACATAGTCACTCTTGGCCAGATAATTCAAAACTCCTCTTATTCCTCAAAAATTATTATTTTATTATTATTTTCAATGACCTTGGTTCTCTGCCTTACTTTGCATGTGTCACTGCACTCTTTATGTCCGGTCCAATCTTCCAAGGTTTCTCCTCCTTATTTGTTGCCCCTTAACTCATGAGAAACCCAGCACCCTCCTCACTCAGTGGTCCGAGGTCTCAGAGAAATGAGGGTCACCTCATATCAGCACGAGGAGACTTGCCCCTACGCTGGAGCTTGGGCTTCTGAGTCTTTTTAAAAAGGTTATGCATGTCTTCAACATACAGAAAAGAAAAAAAAATATTTTAAAGCCATTTTCATTCGTTGTCTTCAGTCTAAAAATAGGGTGACAGAGGGATCGTGGGATAAGCAGCAGGAGCAGGGAAGAGTCGGTTGCCACAGTAACCAGTGAGCCATTTCGCTGCATTTGCCTTGACTGTGATTTCTGGGAGGTTTTTTCCCCTTTCCTTCTCCTGTGCGTGGGGGTGGGGGTAGGTGGTGGGGGCATTTTTAGATTATATAATATGGAACCAGATTCCTTACTTCCGGAGTCAACCAGTCCTTATGAAAACGCTATTCCCTTTTACTTTTCCCCTCATTGCGAACAGTCCATTGGCTTTGCTGGGGACGAAGAGAAAAGATTATGATCACACCCATCTCTGTATACACCAGTGCCGTTCTTGAACACCTCCCCAGTATTTGACAACCTAACTCCATAGAAATATTCCCCCTCTCCCAACCCCTAATCCTGTCAGGTCCTCAGATGCCCCAGGCTCCAGCAATCCACCAGGAGACTCCTGGGGCTTTCTTCCATTCCACGGAAGACAGAGGCAGCCCTGTGTGCGGTTTGAGACCTGAAGTCACTCTGGAGCTGACCTGCTTCTGCTGCCCTGGATGGCAAGCCCCACCTTCTCCCAGTGAGCAGATCCTGGAATCCAGACAGAGGCCCACATCGGAGTGTGGCTTTGGGAGCAAACAGATCTGGGTTTGGATCCTGAACCCGCCTCCTGAGGCTAATAATTATTTGACATTTTTGAGCATTTTGTGGTTATAAGCGATAATACACCTAAAGCAGCCAGCACAGTGTCTGGCACGTATTTGGTACTGAATACATGTTAATCTCTTTTACTCCTTCCCCAATTTCCCTGGCCACCCATACTTTCTTCTCCCCTCCCTGCTCTTGTAAGGCCCTGGTTGATCATTGCAGGTTCCCTCCTACATAGTGTTTTGGAAGAGTTGACATATATTTGAGGGGTCACCCTCTTTAAGGGACCCTTTTTTTTACCAGACTCTCCATAGTCCTCATTCTCCTCTCTGGCTGCCTCCTGTCCTTACATGACGTCCTTTCCCACTTCAGAACTTCCTGACTCCTTTTCATCAAAGCACATCTGTTCTCTAACCCATTCATGAGGAGCCCAGTAGGTACCTGGATAGCTAATCAAGTTTAAATCAAAATGTAAAACTGTGTTCAATGTATTCAAATGTGTTAAAATGGCACATGAAAAGCTATAATCTGTACTGCTTATTAGGGTGATCAGGAATGAATGAGAAACTGAATGGCAGTGTATTCGTTAGAAAGCTTTTTTTTTTTTTTTTTTTTTTTTGTTGTTGTTGCAGTGATGGAAATCCAACCTGAACTCACCTAAGCAAAACAGAATATGTTAGCTAAAGTAAGAGGGGGAGTCGGGGAGTGGAGCTGTCCACAGGGATTTCTAGAGATTCAACGACTAGCATCACAAGTCTTTCTGTTCCTTAACTCTGCTTGTCTCGGAGTTTCTTTATCCTTTGCTTACCACAGACAGGCTTTCTTTCTTTCTTTTTTTTTAAATTTATTTTTTAAATTTACATCCAACTTAGTTAGCTTATAGTGCAACAATGATTTCAGGAGGAGATTCCTTAATGCTCCTTACCCATTTAGCCCATCCGCCCTCCCACAACCCCTCCAGTAACCCTCTGTTCTCCATATTTAAGAGTCTCTTATGTTTTGTTCTCCTCCCTGTTTTTATATTATTTTTGCTTCTCTTCCCTTATGTTCATCTGTTTTGTCTCTTAAAGTCCTCATATGAGTGAAGTCATATGATATTGGTCTTTCTCTAACTGACTAATTTGGCTTAGCATAATACCCTCTAGTTCCATCCACGTAGTGGCAAATGGGAAGATTTCATTCTTTTTGATTGTTGAGTAATACTCCATTACACACACACACACACACACACACACACACACACACACCCCACATCTTTTTTATCCATTCATCCATCGATGGACATTTGGGCTTTTTCCATATTTTGGCTATTGTTGATATCACTGCTATAAATGTTGGGGTGGATGTGCCCCTTCAAAACAGCACTCCTATATCCCTTGGATAAATACCTAGTAGGGCAATTGCTGGGTCATAGGGTAGTTCTATTTTTAATTTTTTGAGGAACCTCCATACTGTTTTCCAGAGTGGCTGCACCAGTTCGCATTCCCACCAGCAGTGCAAAAAAGATCCTCTTTCTCCGAATCCTCGCCAACATCCGTCAGACAGGCTTTCTTAAAATTAGTAACATGGCCTCAGATTTACATCTTCCCACCTTCTATGACCTAAGACGCAAGACTCCTTTTCCAACTCCAAATTGTATGGTTATAGGGAAAGGCTTTGGCCAGCTTGGTTTGGGTCTTATGCACACCCTGAATCAATCACTTTGGCTGGGAGAATAGGGTACTGTCATTGACCATGTTGGGTCTCATGTCAGGGAAGTGACTATCTCTAATGGGTAGCCACCAGAATGACATGATTCAAATGGGATTAGTTCCCCAAAGCCAGGTAGAATGTTGGCAGACGGCAGAAACAACAGAAGTGTCAGTTCAGAGGAATAACTGAGAATGGTACCGTCGGTACTCAGAAGAGCACCTGGGGAGGGGAGGAGGTAGGTACAAAGCAAGTGCTCCATTGACTCTGAGGAAGAAGACAATGTTCTTGCCCTCAGGGAGCTCCGAATTCAGTGCAGGAAGAATGACTAAGAACACATGGAGAAAGACAGGTGGCGTTGCAGTGATAGGCCAAAATGCACATACACAGCTGGCTGGGAACTGAGAGAGGAATGCCCGTGAACACTCAAAACTGAAGCCTATGTTAAAGGAACTGATTGCTTATAATAATATTATCTCTCACATTGGGTCCTGTGGACCCCCAGTGTTCCATTAAGTGCTACTAGGTGCGCCTAAGAAAAAAGAAAAAAGGAAAAGAGAAGAAAGGAAAAGAAAGGCTATGGAAAAGAAAGGGAAGGAAAAGGACTCTGTGACCATGTTTGAAAATTATGTTTCAGAGTTAATTAGGTTTTTTAATCTTGGGGGGTTTTCTTTATTATGTTAATGCTTATTCCACACTATGTGATTATAGAACCAATCTTCTTAACCACAGACCACTTACTAGTGTCTATAGGAGTTTAATAGTTTCGTGTTTTACACGTAAGTTTGTGATCCATTTGAAGCTAATTTTGTATGGGGACTGAGACTTAGGTCGAGGTTTATTATTATGATTTTTTTTTGCCTGTGGATGTCCACTTGTTCCAGCACCATTTTCAGGTGTCAGCCTTTTCAGGTGACATTCCTCCATCGCATTGCTTTTGCACTTTTGACAAAAATTTGTTGAGGAGATTTATGTGGGTCCATTTCTGTGCTTTTTATTCTGTTCCACTGATCTATGTGTCTTTCTGTCTGCCAATACCATGCGGTTTTTTTTCCATGCAGCCTTGATTACCGTCACTATGCAATAAATATTGAAATCAGGTAAACTGATTTCTCCCACTGTTTTGAACTGAATGGTTTTGTACCCCCACTTCCTAAATTCATATGTCGAAACCCTAGTCTCCAGTGTGGCTGTATTTGGAGATAGGGCCTAAAAAGAGGTAATTCAAGTTACATGAGGTTATTAGGGTGCGGCTCTGATCCATAGGATCCAATAGGATCCAATATAAGAAGAGACAGCAGAGAGTTTCTCTGTCCCTGCTGCATGCACATTCAGAGGAAGGGGTCTGTGAGGTGAGGATATAGCGAGAAGATGGCTATCTGCAAGCCAGGAAGAGAGCTCTTAGGAAACTGAACTCTGCCTGAACCTTGATCTTGGACTCTCAAGCCTCTAGAATGATGAGAAAATGAATTTCTCTTGCTTGAGCGATCCAGTATGTGCTATTTTGTTATGGGAGGCTTAGCAGACTGATACATCCACTTTAATTTTCCTTTTCAAAAAATTTTAACTGTTTGACATCTTTTGCTTTTCCATATACATTTTAGAATAATTTTGTCTGTACCTACCAGAATTGCTGAGATTTTGATAGGAATCGTGTTACACTTTTGTATTAATTTGGGGGAGAATTGAAATCTTTTACTTTGTTGAGTCTTTCCATCCAAGAACACAATAATGTTTCTCTACTTATTTAGGTCTTTGATTTCTTTCATCAGTGTTTTTTATTTTCAGCAAACAAACCATGCACATGTTTTGTTAGATCTATATCTAAGTATTTTTTTAAGCAATTATAAATGATACTGTATTTTAAACTTTGGTATCCATGTGTTCATTGTTAGTATATATAAATATAATAGAATTTTGTATGTTTATCTTTATCCTGTGACCTTGCTGAATTCACTTATTAGCTCAGGTGAATTTCTTATAAATTCCTTAGGTTTTTCTATGTGCGCAATCATGTCATCTGCACACAAGACAGTTTTTCTTTCTTTCTTTCTTTCTTTCTTTCTTTCTTTCTTTCTTTCTTTCTTTCTTTCTCTCTCTCTTTCTTTCTCTCTCTCTCTTTCTTTCTCTTTCTTTCTTTCTTTCTTTCTTTCTTTCTTTCTTTCTTTCTTTCTTTCTTTCTTTCTTTCTTTCTATTTGTGTGTCTTTTATTTCTTCTTCTTATCTTCTTATACTGGTTAGGACTTCAAACACTGTGTTGAATGGAGCAGTGGGAGTGGGCATCCTTGCCTTATTCTCAATCTTTCAGTCTTTCACTATTAACTGTAATTTTGAAGGTTTTGTTTTGTTTTGTTTTGTTTTAGATTTTCTTTATCAAATTGAGAAAGACCTGGACATTCCATGTTTCTGAGAGTTTTTATCATGAATGGGTGTTGAATTTGTCAGATGCTTTTTCTGCATTTGTTGATAGGTCATGTGAGTTTTCTTCTCTAGCCTGATTTGTTGAATTACATTTATTGATTTTTAAATTTTGAACCAGACTTGTCTCTCTGGAATAAATCCCAGTTGGTTATGGTATACAATTCTTTTTTATATATTGCTGGATTCTATTTGATACGATTAAAAATTTTTTTTATTGTTTATTATTTTTGAGAGAGAGAGAATGAGAGAGAGAGACTGAGAGCAAGCAGGGAAGGGTCAGAGAGAGAGGGAGACACAGAATCAGAAGCAGGCTCCAGGCTCTGAGCACTCAGGACAGAGCCTGACGTGGGGCTCGACCTCACAGACTGAGAGATCATGACCCAAGCTGTAGTCGGCTGCCCAACAGACTGAGCCATCCAGGTGCCCCTATTTGATACAATTTTGTTAAGAATTTTTGTGTCTATATTCATGAGGGATATTGGTTTTTGTTTTTCATGTTAACTGTATTTTTCTTGTTTATTTATCTGTTTGTTTATTTATTTAATTGAAATGTAATTGATGTACAATGCTATATTAAGTTCAGGTGTACAACATATTGATTCAACAATGCTGTATGTTACTCAGTGCTCATCCTAAGTGTGGTCACCATCTGCCACCATACAATGTTATTGACTATATTCCCTATGTTGTACTTGTCTTCTCCACAACTTATTTATAACTGGAATTTTGTACCTCTTAATCCCCTTATCTAATTCATCCATCCCCCCACCAACTTCATTGCCAACTGATTGGCAACCATCAGTTTCTTCTCTATATTTGAGTCTACTTTTTGTTTCTTTTTTTGCTTCATTTTTTAGATTCCATACTTAAGTGAAATTATATAGTATTTGTCTTTCTCTTTCTGAATAATTTCACTTAGCATGCGATCCTCTGAGTCCATCTGTGTTGTTGCAGTGACAAAATCTCATTCTCTTTATGGCTGAGTAATATTCCATTGTTATGTGTATACCACACCATCTTTATCCATTCATCTATCGCTAGGCACTTAGGTTGCTTCCATATCATGGGTATTGTAAATAATGCTATAATAAACATAGAAATGCATATATCTTTTTGAATCAGTCTTTTTATTTTCTTTGGATAAATACCAGGAAGTGGAATAACTGGATCATATGGTATTTCTATTTTTAATTTTTTTGAGGAAACTCCATATTGTTTTCCACAGTGGCTGTGCCAATTTACATTTCCAACAGAGCACGAAAGGTTCCTCTTTCTCCACATCCTCGCCAACGCTTGTTAATGAATTGGGAAATGTTTCTTCCTCTTGTATTTTCTGGGAAAGATTGTGTGGAATCGGTGTTAATTCTTGAAATGTTTGGTAGAATTCTCAAATAAAGCCACCTGGGCCTAGAGATTCATATTTTGGGAATTTTTAAGATTATGATTTTAAATTTCTCAATGATTATAGGACTATTCACATTATTTATTTACCTGAGTTTTGGTAGTCTGTGCCTTTTTTTTTTTTTCAAGGAATTGGTCCATTTCATCTAAGTTGTTAAGTTTATGTGTGTAGAGTTATTTATAGTATTCTCTTCCTATCCTTTTGGCCTATGGTCTGTAGTAATGTCTCCAGTTCATTCCTGATTCTGGTAATTTATTTATGTGTTTCTCTCGTTTTTTCTTCTTCATCAATCTTGTTAGAGGTTTGTCAGTTTTGTTTTTTAATTTATTTATTTTGAGAGAGCGAGAGAGAGAAAGAGAGAGAGAAAGCATAAGTGGGGGAGGGGCAGAGAGCGAGAGAGAGAGAGGGAGATAGAGAATCCCAAGCAGGCTCTGTGCTGTGAGCAACGAGCCCGATACAGGGCTGGAAGCCATGAACTGGGAGATCAAGACCTGAGCTGAAACCAAGAATCAAACACATAACCCACTGAGCCACCCAGGCACCCCTAGAGGTTTGTCAGTTTTATTGATTTTTGAAAGAAAAAATAATTCTTTTTTCATTGATTTCTTCTATTGTCTATTATCAATTTCATTGATTTCTGCTTTTATCTTTATTATCTCCTTCTACTTGCTTCGAATTATTTTGCTCTTCATTTTCTAAGTTCTTAAGGCAAGAGCTTGGATTATTGATTTGAGACTTCCCTGTCTTCTAACATTTGCATTTAATGCTATAAATTTCTCTCTTGGCACTGCTTTAGCTGTGTCCCACAAATTTTGGTATGTTCTATTTTCATTTTCTTTCAGTTCAGTGTGGTTTTGGAAAAAAAAAATTCCCTCAGATTTTTTTCTTTGATCCATATATTATTTAGAAGGGTGTTGTTTCAGTTCTAAGTGTTTGGAAATTTTCTTTTTTGACTCTCACATACAGAGAGAAAACTGAGGGTTGATGGGGTGGGGGAGAGGGGAAAGTGGGTGATGGGCATTGAGGAGGGCACTTGTTGGGATGAGCGCTGGGTGTTGTACGGAGGCTAACTTAACAATAAATTATATTAAAACATAAATAAATAAACACAAAAAATAAATTTTATTTTTTATCTTTCTGTTATTGCTTTCTAGTTTAATTCCATTGTGGTCAGAGAACACTCTGGTTTCAGTTCTTTTAAATTTGTTGAAGTTTGTTTTATGGTACAGGATTTGTTCGTTCTTTGCATTTCTTCTGTGAGCACTTGAAAGGAATGTATATTGTGCTGTTGTTGGGTGGAGTGTTCTATCAGTGTTTATTGATCCTGGTAGTCGACGGTGTTATTGAGTTCTCCTGCAGCCTTGCTATGTTTCCATGTAATTGTTCTATCAGTTGTTGAGAGAGGAGTGTTGAAGTCCCCAGCTATCATTGTGGATTCTCCATTTATCTTTTCAGTTCTACCCTTTTTTGTTTCACACATTTTCCAGTGCTGGTGTTTTGTGCGTGTATATTTAGGATTATTATGTCTTCTTGGTAGGTTGACCCTTTAATCATTAAATAATATCACTCTCTGTCCCTTTTACTTTTCTTTGCTTTAAAATCTACTTTACCTGATTTTCGTAGAGGCACTCCAGCTTTCCTTTGATTAATGTTTGCATGATACATCTTTTTTCCATTCTTTTACTTTCTACCTGCCTATATAACTTAATTTGAAGCATAGAGTTAAGTCATTTTTTTAAATCCACTCTGCTAATCTCTTTTATTTTTTTTTTATTTTTTTTTTTAAAAATTTTTTTTTTTTCAACGTTTATTTATTTTTGGGACAGAGAGAGACAGAGCATGAACAGGGGAGGGGCAGAGAGAGAGGGAGACACAGAATCGGAAACAGGCTCCAGGCTCTGAGCCATCAGCCCAGAGCCCGACGCGGGGCTCGAACTCACAGACGGTGAGATCGTGACCTGGCTGAAGCCGGACGCTTAACCGACTGCGCCACCCAGGCGCCTCTGCTAATCTCTTTTAATTGGTGTACTTATACTACTGAAACTTAAACTAATTAATTACTGATAAATATGGGCATAAGCCTGCCATTTAATATTTTTGTTTGTTTGTTTGTTTTCTGTTTGTTCCCTCTGTTGTTTTTTTTTTTTTTTTATTTTTCTGTTTTCTTTTTTCTGCCTTCCCAGGGTTAATTGAACATTTTTTAGAATTTCAGCTTGATTTATTCATAATGCTTTTAAGTGATCTCTTTACATAGCTTTTTAAATGGTTGCTCTAAGTGTTACATTGTACACATGTACTTATCACAATCTATTACTATCATCATATTATCAATTTGAGTGAAGTGTGGAAGCCTAATTTATCTTCTTTGATCCTTCCTCATTTATAATACAATTTTCTTAAATACTTCTCTATATATTCAGAACTACATCAGGTCATGTTATATTTTTTGCTTTGACCATCAATCATAATTTATAAAACTCACAACCCCAAAGTCCACTGCATTTACCCATTTTTTTTTATTATTGTGTTTTTTTCATTCTTCCTGGTGTTCCCAGGTTTATATTTTTAATAATTTCTGTTTGGTGTAAATAACTTCCTTCAGGAGAGGCCAGCCCCTGGGCTGAGGCCCTCCAGACAGACCCCTGCCCTGTCTGTATGAAGTGCCAATGCCTTCCCCACTCTGGGCCAGCCCTCCACTCCCCTGGCCTTTAAGTGAGATTACACATTACCTACTGTAAGGAGAGGATGTGAATCAGGAGATTATCAGTGACACTGATGAGGAGAATAAACTAAACACTAAACAGCTGTTGTAACAACAATAGCAACAATGACAAACAACAAAATATCTAACTAATTAACTAACTAACTTCAGGATAGCTTTGCTGGCAACAAATTTTCCTAGTTTTCTGTCATCTGAGGATGTCTTCATTTCACCTTATTCTTTTTAATTTTTTTAAAGTTTATTTAGTTTGAGAGAGAGAGAGAGAGGGAGAGAGCAGGGGAGGAGCAGAGAGAGAGTAAGAGAGAGGGAGAATCCTAAGCAGGCTCCGCACTGTCAATGCAGAGTCCAACACGGGGCCTGAACCCATGAACTGTTGAGATCACGACCCAAGCTGAAATCAAGAGTCAGGTGCTTTACCGACTGAGCCACCTAGGTGCCCCTCACGTTATTCTTGGAGGACAATTTTGCTGGATATAGGATTCTAGATTTACAAATTTTTCTTTCAGCACTTGAGAAATGTTGTGTCATTTTCTTCTGGACTCTGTGGTTTTAATGAGAAATCCAGTGTCTTTCAAATTGATTTCCCCCTATAGTTAAGGTATTATTTTTCTTTAGCTACCTTCAAGATTGATTTTTTTTTTTTTCCTGTAGTTTTCACAAGTTTGGCTGTGATATATCTTGGTGTGTGTTTCTTTGGGTTTATACTGTTTGAGAACAGACCAATGCTACTTTGCCTTCTTTCCTACAAGGTCTGGTCTCTTTTCCTACCTGAACCCAGCAGGTACCCTACAGAGGTGTATTCTTGTGTATCCTAATTTAACAGGATGTAAAAGTGGGACTCTTTTAATGTCCATTTTACCCGAGGCCTGAAAACGTAGACTGATAATAGGCCTGAAGAATCTCCACATCTACAGATGGCACATTTGTGCACGGATGTTTAGGGGTTTAGGAAGTTAGCAGACCACCCCCCTGGCCAGTGGGGAGGAGCGAGGGTGCTCCCTCTTCACTCAAGCCTCCTTAGGGAAATTCAGTGGAAACATGATGGACACTGACTGCCTCCTGTCTGGGAAACATAAAGGCAAGTGTTGTGGCTGGAGCTGCTTGCCGGGCCGGCAGAACATGGAGAGGTGGCTCCTGAGGGGCTGGCTGGTGGAAGGGGGAAGCAGAGTTTGTCAGAGTAAGAGGATGAGAGAGTCTGTTCTATGGATCATATGTGTACCAGATATGAGACTTGTTGGGAGAGAAAGCTGGCTGAAATATTTTTTTTAAGTTTTTTTTTAATGTTTATTTTTGAGAGAAGAGAGACAGAGAACAGGCAGGGGAGGGGTAGAGAGAGAGGGAGATCCAGAATCTGAAGCAGGCTCCAGGCCCTGAGCTGTCAGCACAGAGCCTGACGCGGGGCTCGAACCCACAAACTGTGAGATCATGACCTGAGCTGAAGTTGGATGCTTAACCAACTGAGCCACCCAGGTGCCCCTGGCTGAGGTATTTCTTTTCTACCAACTAAGAAAGCTGCCTAGAAGGGTCAGGAAGCCACAGCAGAAGGTGTAATATCAGGTGTCCAAGTGCTGAAGGAGGAAACATTGGTGACTTACCCCCAAAGATGTATTTCTTGTTTTAAGGGAATTGCAGATAAGCCATTTCCCGTGGTGTGTGGCAGAACCTCTGAATGCTCATGAAAATGCCATGAGAGGTAGTATCTGAAACCCCTGCCAGTCTCAGAGAGCATCAAAAATGGCTGACAGCATTGCGAGTCAAATCAGACCTTCCCAGTCTGTGGTGCAGCTAGCTAGGCTAGTGCTGGCAACAGATTTATCCCTAAACCTCAGTAGCTTAACACAGTAATGGTGTATTTGTATTTACGCCAAGTGTATGCAGGTGCCCTCCTTCATCCCGTAGCCGGGAACACAGGGATGGAAGAGTCATGTGGTCTCTTAACTGCCTTGATCCAGAAGTGATGTCACTTCCATTGACAATTCACTGGCCAGAATAAGTCACGTGACTCCAGTGTACCTGTAAGGGAGGCTGGAAATGAAGGAGGGAAGCAGATGGAATGCTTGATGAGCACAACCTCTGCCCCACTGTCCTCCTCCCCCTTTCCTCCCACTCTCACCCTTCATTCTGGATGTAGAACCAGTTATGCCGCCTAAATGCACAAGTGCAGCCATATTGGTTTTTAAATTCTTTAAGATCTAGGTGATGAATGTAAAGTGGTCATTATGTTATTCTTTCTACTTATATTTACGCTTGAAATAGAATTTTGGCAATCACGCAAGACTAGTGTTTTTGAAATTATTTACTGAGCATTTTCTATGTTACAGGGATTTTACATATATATATTCTTTTAAATCTTCACAAGCTTGTGAAGTGTAGGCACTGTTAGTGTCCCCATTTTACAGATGAGGACAATAAAATGCAGAAAGATGAAATAACTTACCCAAGAATGTAGATCTATAAATATCTCATTAATTGCAATTGCCTGTTAGTCGTTTGTTGATCAGAATAGGAAGCTTTTGGCTGAAAGGATCATTCCTTATTCATGTTAGTACTTCTAGTAACCTTCCCCAGGGCTTGGTACTAAATAAGTATGCAATAAATGGTAGCAATAGTAATTTTAATTACTGAGATGGATGTATAGTATCATTTGAAGTGATTTAAGAGACTGAAGAAGTTTTAATTATTTGGGAGAGTTTGAAAAAGTAATGGGGGTACGTGCTAGACTTCCCCCAGGAAGAACTGAGGTCTCCTAATTTGGGCAGAGTGGGGACATATTTTATAGTGCACCCTTTAATTGCATATGTTCACCATACAGGTGTCACTCATGTGAGAGATAATTTTGTAAGACTCACCTTAAACATCATCTCCTCACAGGGGTCTTTCCTGGGTCCTGGGGCTCAAGCAAGTCCCCACTCTTAGCCTCAGACCTAGCCCTTTACTAGCGTCCTTTATAACTCTTACCACAACTTGTAATTTTTTATTTACTTAAAAAAATGCTGCTAGAATGAAAGCTCTGTGAGGCAGTGACCATGTCAATAGAATTCACTATTTTGTCTATTTTAACTATTAACTATTTTACTCCCAGCCATGAGGTTGAATCACAGATATAATGGGCTCAAGAACGTGTGTTCAATGAATACATGAACAAATACATGAAGCCTAGTTCTCATGTCATCTCCTTGTCCTATACCCCTGACCTGTTAAGGGCAGCTTGGAGTTAGCAGAGTCTTGCATTTGCACCACTCAGTAAGTGAAACTGGTGATGGGTAAGTGACTAGGGAGGCATCTGGTCCAAATGCTGGCAGGGAGAGATGGTGGTACTCAAGTGGATACTTTTCATGGTGCCATTTGTCCAGTGCAAGGCTATGCTGCAGCTCCATTAATGGATTTTTTTGTGGGGTTGGTGGACTCTAACCTGGGAACCTTATTATTAATTACAGTTGTGCTTCTGTGAGAAAGTGCATTCTGAGTTTACAAGCACAGACTCTACACAGGACCTTTAAAAGAGCTAATTTATAAGTTAGGACCTATTTATATCTTTTTAATCTCTCATTAGGAACTCGAGACAAAAACTCGAGAATTGTTCACTGCTAGACATTGTTAGTAGATGGGAAATACAGAATAAAAGGCATATTTTCCTCCCTTAAGGAGTAAATGATCTAGGTCTGGGGGAGAGAAGGGCTTAGATTGGTTATCTTCTTCCTGAAAAATGAAATAGAAATTTCTTCTCTCCCACACCTTTATGTGATTCCATTGTGGAGAGATTTGGACATGAAAATTATAATAAGTTAGACTTATACCTAATGTTTTATGTCTTAATTTTATAGAAATCAAGATATACACAATGCAGTTAAGAATCAGGGTGTCATTTAATAAAAATTAGACTTTTTTACTTAAAATAATTCTCTCCTTTTTTTCTGCTAATATCTGTATAAATTTGCTTAGATGTTCTGTATCTGCTACAGCTTGAAAGCTGATAAAATATTTGATCTTGTACTACAGTTGGTGGTTAACATGTCTTTCTTTTCCCATATGCTGTACATTTCTGTGCTTTAGAATAAGAACTCACTAATCATTGCACCCCTCCATTCCATGTACTGTATTCTTCATACTTGACCCATGGCAGACTTTCACTCACCATTAATTAAAACAAGCAGACTATGTTTTCTTTTCCTCAAGACACCTTTTGAACACTGTGATTCTTATTACTGTGAAAGAAGAAAAGTATGTTCTGTGTGCATGCTGGCTGTTATCAAAAGTAGCAGTTCTCACCAAAATAGATAATGCTCCCACATCTTTTCTTTGAGAAGCTACTGATAATTCCATGGATAACTATGGTAAACAATTACATAAAATTTTGTGCAAGGGGTAATTTCAATATTTTATGATGGAGTGGAGTCTAAATCAAGGGGCACAGTTTTGGTGACAAGAATGGAGACTGGTCCTTATATACCATCCTTGTTACTCAAGAAAGTGTTAGGGAGTGGGGAAGTGGTATAATTTACAGGTATTTTTCATGTGTTTCTTACTGCTCTAATTTCCTTTAAGTTTAGAGGTTGGCATTTTCTGATTGTTTCTAAATGTGGTTGTGGAGATTCATTTTGAAGTCCTTTCTATACTGACTAACTGGATCCTTCCCCCAGAGTTAAGTGTTCATTGCTTCCCACTGTGAGAGTCTTTCCGTGTCAGTTAACCGTTGCCCCAATACAAACTACCCCCAAACTCAATGGCTTAAAATAGAAAACAATCATTCATTTAACTCATGAGTCTACAGGTCAGAGACTACGTGTCTTGGGAGTTCTGATTTCAGCCGGTTCCCTTACCTGCTGAGTAATCAGCTGACTGGTGACTGCTGAAGCATTTGGGCCACTAGACTGTCATGATCCAGCGCTCCAGCAGGCTAGCCGTGGCATGTTCTTGTGGCAACAGCAGAGGCACAAGAGCAGAAGCACTTTTTCTCGGCTCTGCGTATGTCACATCTAACATCCCATTAGCCTAATCAAGTCACATGGCTAAACCTTGAGGTATGCAGTCACTCAGCAAAGTGGCATAGTATAGGGTAGGTAAAGAGTTGGGACCATTGATGCAATGAATCTACTGAACCCCTCTCAGTGTCTATCACACTGCCCGCACTGTATAAAAAAAGAGGATCAGAACCTTGGCTGGATTCTACTGTAGAAGAATGGGAATCTTTCTCCTTGGTCCTCCCAGAGATCCTGTGCAGTGTGGTGGGAAGATCATGGAATTGACCCCCGAACATTGCATTGGAATCCAGACTCTTATGTCCTTGTGATTTGGGTCAATTTGCCTCACCTCCATAAACTCCATCTATAAAAGGGGGTTAATATTACCTGTCCTTCAGCATTGTGAAGATACAATTTGATGAGTAGATTACGTGTAGTGCTTGGAGTAGTGTCAGCTCAATAAGCGTTTTTCTTATGCCAAAGATTGGTGCTTCGCTCACATATGCAGGTGGTAGAACTTCTCTTTTGCTTTGCATTTCACTAGTAAGAGGAAAATAATCCTCATTTTAAGAAAATGGATGGCGCAGTCATCTGTAATATTGCGGCATATACCATATTTACAGCATGGCTGAAGGATCACTCAGGAACAGTAATAGGTTCGTATCAGAGATTACCTAATATTATTACAGTTATTTCCGCTCTCTCCAAAAAATTGTGTTTATGAATTAAGGTTTGTTTCCAATGTAATATATTTAAAATTTCTTTCTTTGTTTGTACTATCTTGGTATAGTTCACTGCTGCTGAGTTGAAGTGTGGAGATTCTTATTCATTATTTAAGGTACCTATTAAAGACACAGATGTCAAAATCTTTTTACTTCATAGTTATTGGCAGGGCCCAAAATTAATAATTGGAGAAGTTTAAACTCCATTAATTGCCCAAATGTGTAAGAAGCTACGTTAAGAACAAATGTGTCATATAATAGGTAAATACATTTTCCCTAATAGTTGGCTTGAAATACATTTAGGGAAAATAATCAGGGATGGGTTTTTGAGATTCTATTTTGATTTTAGTAAAAGTATAGTGAGACCATTAAAAATATTTGATTATAGAGCTTAACCACAGACCCATTTTATCAGACTCTTGTAACAGTTTCTTTAAATTAACCGTACCTGGGTAATTTTGATAGTGCTGAAAGCACTGTCTAAATTTAAGTGTGGTTTTTACTAGTATTGCAAACTACATCTGTGACAAGTCTCAACAGATGGCTTTTCTGTTCCTTTACTGATTTGCTTTTGTGGACCATTGATCAGACGGTAAAGAGGGTTATGTATGATGACTGTTCATTGTATTTCTAAGTGAAACATGTTTAGTGTTATAGAGCAAGTCAGTTCATAGTCAAGCGTTTCATGTTACATAGTCTAAGAAATAAAGGATCAGGTCTTTCCACTGTCCTTGTAATCCCACTTAAAAGTTTCTTGAACCCCATCCCCCTTACTCCTACATTTCTCTCAGATGTTAAATAGAGATTGCAGTTGTGGTATTGTCTGATCTTTATTTAATATATTTAAAACATTTTTTAATTTAAATTCAAGTTAGTTAACATACAGTGTAGTATTGGTTTCAGGGTTTGAACCCAGTGATTCATGACTTACATACAATACCCAGTGCTCATCCCAACAAGTGCCCTCCTCAATGCCCATCACTCATTTAGCCCATCCCGCCACCCACCTCCCCTCCAGCAACCCTCACTTTGTTCTCTGTATTATTTAAGAGTCTCTTATGGTTTGCCTCCCTCCCTGTTTTTAATCTTATTTTTCCTTCCCTTTCTGTATGTTCTTCCATTTTGTTTCTTATATTCCACATATGAGTGAAATAATATGATATTTGTCTTTCTCTGACTGACTTATTTCACTTAGCATAATGATCCTTGTTTTAAATTTATATATATATTTTTTATGGATTGTTTTCATTTTGAGTTTTTAAAAGAAGATCCCTGAAAATATGACTTATCCTGATAACTGAACTTTAGACATCCCCTTAAGTTTTGCACCCCTGGCAGATGCCTCACTTATCTCCCCCTAGTCTGGCCCTAGGAAGTTTCACAAGTCAGAACAATAGGATGTTGAAGTTTGTACCCACTACCAATATCGCTTTTCAGAGAGACCTGAGCTTTAGGAGGTATGCTGAGAAAGGGAATTGTAGCAGTTAGCTATGGTTGCATTACAAAACACTCCAAAACTTACTATCTAAGGACACCCCCATTCATTTAGCTCACAATTCTGTGGGCCAGCAATATGGGTTGTGCTCAGCTGGGTGGTTATTCTGGTCTCAGCCCCTCCCCCCTGCAATTTGTGTGTGGTTAGCTGTGAATTGTGTAGGCTCAATTTACCTTCGGATCTTGATTAGTGGGGTTGGGATTAGGGGAAACGAGTGAAGAATCAGACTTGATTTTAGAGGTGATGCGATGCAGGTAAGTTTTGCGTGGGGGAAGAATAATGACATTTTCATTAGATGTGCATTTATAAAGTTTGCTCTGAGGGCTCCTGGGTTGCTCAGTTGGTTAAGCCTCCGACTTCAGCTCAGGTCACGACCTCACAGTTTGTGAGTTCAAGCCCCACGTTGGGCTCTGTGCTGATGGCTCAGAGCACAGAGCCTGCTTTGGATTCTGTGTCTCCCTCTCTGCCCCTCTCCTGCTTCTGCTCTGTCTCTCTCAAAAATAAATAAACATTAAAAAAAAATTTAAAAAAAAGTTCACTCTGA
This sequence comes from Puma concolor, assembly GCF_028749965.1. Lineage (NCBI taxonomy): Eukaryota > Metazoa > Chordata > Mammalia > Carnivora > Felidae > Puma > Puma concolor. The sequence goes on from NC_141673.1 coordinate 95,297,964, forward strand.
GTAAAGTATGAAGGTGAAGTGAGGAAGGACTGAGAAGGTTTTTCTATTAGTCCAAGTGAAATATCTTGATGGTCTGAACTAAAACAGTGGCAATGGAAAAGTTAAGGGAGGGGAGATCATTGTACCATATTAAGGGCATTCATGTGATCCACAGTCACGCTTGGAAATGTAGTTGTCATGTTTCATTAGTGTTCTTTGATCTGGAACAGCTTCGCAACTTTTTCTCAAATTTTCTGAAGTTGGGGTACTTAAAATGCCAGTTCTTTCACGGAATTTTATGAATTTACTGTTGGCTAATCTGGCTATTTTGAATAATGCTGCTACATTCCCACACATGTGTTTTGGTGCATGCATGTATGCATTCTGCTTAGCTATATGACCAAGAATGGAATTTCTGGGTCAATGAGCATGTTTACACTAAATTTTGTAGATAAGGCCAAACTCTTTTCTAAAGTCGTTGTATCAATTCACAATCCCCGAGAAGTGTATGTGAGTTTCAGTTGCTCCATACCCGTGTCAACACTTTGATATGAACAAGCTTTTTAATTTTTAGCCACTGTGGTGGAGGTGTAGGAGCATTTCATTGTACATTTAATTTACATTTTTCTGATGACTGATGAGTCTGAGCACATTTTCACACATTTGGTTATCTTCTATGAAGTATCTCTTCAAGTTTCTTTTCTATCAAGTTGTTGTTGTTTTAATTGTTGTTGCGTTTGTAGGAGCTCCTTATACATTTTGGAAACAAGTCCTTGTCACTTATATATGATGAAATACTTCCATTCTGTGGCTTTCTTTTTCACTCTCTCAATGGCTTGTTTGATAAACAAGAGTCCTTCGTTTTAGTATAATCCAATCTAATACATTTCTCCTTTATTAATAGTAGTGTTAAAATGGCTTTGCCTACTGCAAAGATGCAAAGATATCTTCCCATATCTTTTAGAAGCTTGTATTTGTTTTGCCTTTTACATTTAGGTCTATAATTCACCTGTAATTGATTTTTATGTGGTCTGGGGTCAAGATCAGATTTAATTATTTTCCATACAGATATCAGTTATTCTCCTGCAGTTTTGAGGAAACTCTCTTGTCCTCATTGTTCATCAGTACTACCTTTGTCTTAAAACAAGTATCCGTAGAGGTATGGGCATCTTTCTGTTTTCTGCATATTGTTTTCTATTGGTCTGTTTTTTCTATCCCTGCCCTAATACCTACACTGCTAATTATAGCAGATTTGTAAAGTCTTGATATCTAGCAGAGCAAGTTCTACAACCTCATCTCCTTGAAGAGCATCTTTCTTCAAAAAATATTTATTTAGTTTTGAGAGAGCAGAAGCAGGGGAGAGGCAGAGGGAGGGGAGCAGAGGATCCAAAGTGGGCTCTGTGCTGACAGACTGACAGCAACCAGCCCAATGTGGTGCTCAAACTCACAAACTGTGAGATCAGGACCTGAGCTGAAGTTGGATGCTCAACTGACAGCCACCCAGGTGCCATTTCTTGAGGAGCATGTTGACTATTCTCAGCAATTTATATTTCCATATAAGTCTTAAAATTGGCTTGTCAACTCCCCCTCCTGCACTAACACACACACACACACACACACACACACACACACACACACACATACAATAATACCAGTTAGGGTTTTGAATCTGTAAATCTGTTTGGGAAGAGTTGATATCTTTATAATTTTGTATCTTCAAGTCTAGGAACATGATATATTGTTCCATTTATTTAGACCCTTTTAAAATATCTTTTTAGAAATGCTTTAGTATTAATTTATTTTTTCCAGTTTTATTGATATATAACTGACACATAACATTGTGTAAATTTAAGGTGTACAATATATTGATTTGATACACATACATGTTGCAAAATGATTACCAGGGTAGCATTAGCTAAACCTCCCTAATGTCACATAATTATCATTCTTTTTGTGGTGAGAACATTTAAGATCTATTTTCATCAGAAATTACTAGTCTGTAATACAGTGCAGTTGACCCTTGAATGATGGGGGGTTAGGGTGCTGACCCCTGTGCAATAGAAAATCCACATAAAACTTTTCACTCCCCCATATTTAACTACTAATAGCCTATTGTTGACCAGAAGCCTTACCGGTTACATAAACAGTCGATTAACACATTTTTGTATGCTAAATGTATTATGTTCTGTATTCTCACAATAAAGTAAGCTAACACATTTTTGCATGCTAAATGGATTATATACTGTATTCTCACAATAAAGTAAGCTAGAGAAAAGAAACTTATTAAGAAAATTATAAGGAAAATACATTTACAGTACTGTACTGTATTTATAAAAAAAATCCACATAGAAGTGGACCCATGCAGTTCAAACCCATGTTGTTCAAGCATCAACTGTATTATTAACTATAATCACCATGCTGTACATTATATTCTCAGAACATATTCATCTTATAACTAAAAGTTTGTACCCATTGACCATCGTCTTCTTATTCCCTCCACCTACAGCCCTTGGCAGGCACCACTCTATTTCTTAAGAGTTTGACTTTTTTAGATTCCACATACAAGTGATATGAGATGGTATTACCTTTGTCTGTCATTCATTAGGACAATGTCCTCAGGGTCTATCTATATTGTTGCAAATGGCAGGATTTCCTTCTTTCTTATTGCTGAATATTATTCCATTGTGTGTATATATATGCACTCCATCTTTTTTATCCATTCATCTGATGAGGAAATTTACATTGTTTCCATATATTGGCTATTGTATAGCCAAGCAGCAATGAACATGGTAATGCTGTTGCCTCTTTGAGAACTTATTTTAAGTTCCTTTGGATATATATACCCGTAAGTGGGATTGCTACATCATATGGTAGCTCTATTCTTAATTTTTTGAGGAACCTCCATACTGTTTTCCAGTGGCTATACCAATTTACATTCCCATCAGCAGTGTGCAGAGGTTCCCTTTTCACCACATCCTTGCCAATATTTGCTATTCTTGTCTTTTTGATGATAGCCATTCTAACAGGTGTGAGATGATATTTGGTTGTGGTTTTCATTTACATTTCCCTGATGATTAGTGATGTTGAGTACTTTTTCATATAGCTGCTGTCCATTTGTATGTCTTCTCTGGAAAAATGTCTGTTCAGTTCCTTTTCCCATTTTTAAATTGGCTTTTTGGGGTTTTTTTGCTCTTGAGTTCTGTGAGTTCTTATGTATTTTGGATACTTAGTCCTTATCAGATACATGATTTGCATATTTTCTGTCATTTGAGAGGTTCCCTTTTCACTTTATTAATTGTTTATTTTGCTGTACAGAAGCTTTTCAGTTTGATGTAGTTTTCACTTATTTATTTTTGCCTTTGTTGCTTCTGCTTTTGGTGTCATATCCAGAAAGTCGTTGCCAAGACCAGTGCCAAGGAGCTTTTCTCCTATGTTTTCTTCTAGGAGTTTTTTGATTTCATTCTTATGTTTAGGTCTTTAATCCATTTTGAATTACCTTTATACCACTACCACACTGTTTTCATTATTATAGCTTTGTAATATAGTTTGAAACCAGGAAGTGTGATGCCTCCAGCTCTATTCTTTCTTAGCATTGCTTTGGCCATTCAGAGTCTTTGATAATTCCATGCAAATTTTAGGGTTATCTTCTATTTCTGTGAAAAATGACATTGGAATTTTGATAGGCAGTGCATTGAATCTATAGATGGCTTTGGGTAGAATATACATTTTAACAATATTAATTCTTTTGACACATGAACATTGGATATCTTTCTATTTGTTTGTGTCTTACTCAATTTCTTTCATTCAAGTCTTATATTTTTCAGTGTATAGATCTTTCACCTCCTTGGTCAAATTTATCCCCAAGTATTTTATTGTTTTGACACTATTGTGAATGGGGTTTATTTCTTTTTTAGATGTTGCTAGTTTATAAAAACACAACTGAGTTCTGTATTTTTATTTTGTATCCTGCAACCTTACTGGATTATTTTATTCTAACAAGTTTTTGGTTGAGTTGTTAGGATTTTTTTTAATGTTTATTTATTTTTGAGAGAGAGAGAGAGAGAGAGACAGAGCATGAGCAGGGGAGGGGCAGAGAGGGAGGGAGACACAGAATCCGATGCAGGCTCCAGGCTCTGAGCTGTCAGCACAGAGCCTGACGTGGGGCTTGAACTCATGAACCGCGAGATCATGATGTGAGCCAGAGTCAGACGTTTAACTGACTGAGCCACCCAGGCGCCCCAAGTCTTCAGGATTTTTTATATGTAAGGTAATATCATCTGGAAACAAAGGCAATTTTACTTCTTCCTTTCTAATTTGGGACATGTTTTATTTCTTTTTCTTGCCCATTGCTCTGGCTAGGACTCCTAGTACCCTGCGGAATGGGAGTAGTGCAAGTGGGCACCCTTGTCTTGTTCCTGATCTTAGAGGAAAAGCTTTCAACTTTCTTTCATTATTCTGTATGCTGTTAGCTTTGGGCTTGTCCTGTATGACCTTTATTGTGTTGAGATTGGTTCCTTCTGTCCCCAATTTGTTGGGCATTTTTATCACGAAAGATTCTTTTTTTGTCAAAGGCTTTTTATGTATTTAAGATGCCCATATGATTATCTTTTATTCTATTACTGTGATGTATCCGATTAATTGATTTCCATATGTCCAACCATCCTTGCATCCCAGGGATAAATTCCACTTGATCGCGGTGTATGATTCTATTAATGTGTTGTTAATTTGGTTTGCTAATATTTTGTTGATAATTTTTGCATCTATATTCATCAGGGATGTTGGTCTGTACTTTTCTCATAGTGTGATTATCTGGCTTTCATATCAGGGTAATTCTAGCCTTATAAAATGAGTTTTGGAGTGTTCCCTCCTCTTGAATTATTTGGAAGAGTCTGAGGATTGGCATTAATTACTCTTTAAATGTTTGGTGGAATTCATCAGGGAAACCATTTGGTATTGGCTTTTTTTGTGTTGGGAGGTTTTTGATTACTAACTTAATCTCCTTACTCAGTATTGGTCAGTTCAGATTTTCTATTTCTTCATGATTCAGTCATGGTAGGTTGCATGTTTCTAGAAATTTTTTGATTTTCTTCTATATTATTCAATTTGTTGGCATATAATTATTCATAATCTTTCATAATCCTTGGTATTACTGTGTTATCAGATGTATTGTCTCCTCATTCACTTTGGGTTTTACTTATTTGATTCTCTCTCTCTTTAACTATTTAGCATCCTTTTGTTTCATTGTTCCAGCTTGAGGAACTCTTTTCAGCATTTCTTGTAAGGCAGGTTTATTGGTGATGAATTTCCTCATATTTGTTTATTAAGAAAGTCTTTATCTTGCCTTTATTTCCAAGGTACAGCTTTGTTGGGTAAAGCATTCTTAGTTTGTAGTTTCTTAAGTACTGAAAGAAAGAAATTTATCAGAGGTTTCTCTTGTATGTGAGCAATCTATTTTCTCTTGCTGTTTAAAAAAGTTCTCTATTTGTTTGTTCTGTTTTAATTTACTTTAGACCTATTTAATTATAATTTGTCTTGGAGAATATCTTCATGGATTGAAATTTGGGGGTTATTTATTAGCTTCATGAAGTTGAATATCCAGATCTCTCCCTTGAATTGGGAAGTTCTCAGTCGGTATTTATTTTATTTTTTTAAATGTTTGTTTGTTTATTGATTGATTGATTTAGAGAGGGAGGGGAAGAGAAGGAGAGGGAGACAGAGAATCCCAAGCAGGCTCCACACCGTCAGCACAGACCCCGACGCCAGGCTCGATCTCAAGAACTGTGAGATCATGACCTGAGCCAAAATCAAGAGTCAGATGCTTAATTGACTGGGCCACCTAGGTGCCCAGTCATTATTTCTTTAATAAGTTTTCTGTCCCTTTATCCCTCTCTTTTCCTTCTGGGAATCCAATGATACATACATTATTTTTATTGATGGCATCCCATAAATTTTGGAGGCTTTCTTCATCCTCCCCCTCTTATTTCCCACCTACTCTTATTAGATAATTTCGATTGATCTGTCTTCTAGCTCACTGATTCTTTCTTCTGCTTGGTAAAATCTTTGGTTATTAAATTCTTCATTTGGGTGCTTCAGTTCCAAAATTTCTGTTTGGTTCTTTTTTATGTTTTCTGCCTCTTGTTGAATTTCTCACTTTGTTCTTTTATTACTTTCCTGATTTCGTTGAATTGTTTACCTGTGTTATCTTGTACAGAATAAGTACTTTTAATTATTTGCTGGGAAATTTTGGGAACTCCATTTCTTTGGGGCTAGTTACTGGAGTTTTACTACCTCCCTATGGTGCAGTCATGTTTCCCTGCTTCCTTGTCATTTTTGTAGCCTTGTGTAGGTGCGTAGCCTTGTGTAGTTGTGTAGGGCTCCAAGTGTGGGGCATTTGGTAGCACTGCCGGGGGTGGGGGGCAAGATGTCTCTTCAGCTCAGAGCTCAGCCTGCTGGGGTCCACAATATCACGTGTAGTCCTTGGCAAGCACGGTGAGGGGTCTTCAGTGGCCGTAGGGGCAGTCGGGGTCCTCAGTGATGCCTCCAGGTAACTAGGGACCAGTGCAGGCAGTGGTGGTGACTGGAGCTGGTGGTGTGCACCCATGCCACTGTAGGGGCCAGCTGCAGGTGCCTGAGTAGAGGCAGACACACGCATAATGGTGGGGGCCAGGGGCAACCACTGGCTCCCGTTTCAGCAGGGGCCCTGGCTGTTGGTGTGCTCTCTCCCTTCCCATTTGTGTACACGGCAATGGGGGCTGGTAGCGGGAGTCGGGCCAGCAGCAGGCAGATGCACCACCGGAGGGGCCTGTACAGGTGAGCAGGATGGTGCAGGCAAGTGACAAAGAGGACGAGGCCCGTTTCAGGCCCCCAAGTAGATGAAGCTGTCGGCATGCTTTCTTTCCTGCGGCTGCCCGATCTCCCACTAGGCAGGCACGCTGCGGAGGAGGCTGGTAACCAACGGTGGGCTGGTGGCATGCGATTGCACGGCTGGAGGGCCTAGCCCCGAGGGCATGCATGGTGGTGGGGGTCAGCCACAGGCCTGGAGGCTGGCACCATGGCCTCATGCAACCAGAGAGGCCTGAGCTGGTTGCCAGTGTGGTTCTCGAGCTCCAGTGGGCACGGGGGTGTAAGGAGTGGGAAGGGACTCAGGTGGTTGGCTTCAGCTGGTGAGATCTACCGTGGGTAGGTGGGTGGGTGGCAGCCATGCTGGCTGTTGGTGCCTCAGAACAATGAACCCTGATGGCTCCCACCGCGTGGTTGCCATTGACAGTCCCTGCTTTTCTTCTTTGTTTCTAATGTCCCTCAACATCTCCACTTTGCTCTCTGGGTGGGGTAAAAAAAATGGGGCCTTTGTGTGGTGCCCCGAAAGACTGGAGAGGCGGGTCACTTACTCTCTTTTTCCTGGCGAAGGGAAGTCTTTGTAGCTGGGAAGTTCCCTCTTGGCACTGAGCGATGCCTCCTTGGGGGAATGGGATGGTTCAGACAAAATGAAGCTATGTTCCTTCTCTTTGTTTGCAGTTATTCACAGATTTTTGTTGTTAAAATTGTGTTGTTAAAATTTCTTAAATGGACTCCACAGCTCTCCTAGAGCTGTTTTTGCTCACGGATAGCTGCCCAATTGCTGATCTTTGTTGGGAGATGGACGTTAGGGTCCGTTTTGGTGATGTTAACCGCAGAAATGCTAATTCTTGAAACGCTTATTGATTTTCAGTATTTTTCCTTTCTTATAAACGTTTAAAGCTATGCCTATCTCTTCAAATATGGTTGAACTGGATCTTACGAGTTTCAAAGTGAAATATTTTAGTTGTTATTCAGTAAAAATATTTTCTATCATGGTATTACAAAGATATGACCTTTAGTTATCTTTCTCTTGTTAATTATTAGCTTAATTGCCACTGTGGTACTGGACATATTTTACATCATATCATTCTTTGGAAATGTGTTGATATTTTTTTTCTGGCCCAGTTTATAACCTATATTTTCACAACTGTTTTATGCACAGTTAAAAGGTATATGTATTCAGGGGCGCCTGGGTGACTCAGTCAGTTGAGCATCCGACTTCAGCTCAGGTCCTAATCTCACGATTCATGAGTTCAAGCCCCACATGGGGCTCACTGTTGTCAGTGCAGAGCCTACTTTGGATCCTCTGTCCCCCTGTCTCTCTGCCCCTTCCCCCCTTCTCTCTCAAAAATAAAGAAACATTTAAAAAAAGGTATATGTTTTCTATAGTTGTTGAATGCAGTGTTCTATATATGTGTAGAATTCATATTTATTAGTTTTATTGTTCAAATCTTCTATCCTTAATGATTTTTTTCCCTCTGCTTAATCTACCAGTAAATGAAAATTATTAAAATCATCCAGTGTGATTGTGTATTTGTCTATTTCTCCTTAGAGTTTTATCACTTTAACTTTTATATATTTCAAAGATTTGTTATCAGGTGTATATATTTTAAAATTTTTATCTTCCTAGTGAATTAAATCTTTTATCATTGTAAAAGTTGCCTTAATCTATAATAATGCCTTTTATATTTTGTCTACTTTGTCTGTTAATATGGTTACAACAAATTTCTTTTAAGAGTGTTTGTATAGTATATTTATTTTTCATCCCTTTATTTTATGTATTTATTTTTATTAATTTTTTTAATGTTTATTTTTGAGAGAGAGAGACAGAGCGTGAGTCGGGGAGGGGCAGAGACAGAGAGGGAGACACAGAATCTGAAGCAGACTCCAGACTCTGAGCTGTCAGCACAGAGCCTGACACGGGACTGGAACCCGTGAGCAGTGAGATCATGATCTGAGCCGAAGTCGCACGCTCAAATGACCAGGCACCCCTTCATCCCTCTATTTTAAACCTTTTAATCCTGTTTCAGTTATCTATTGATACATAACAAAACATTCAAAATGTAGTGGCTTAAAGAAGCAATGTGTTATTATTTCTCATGGTTTGTGGGTTGATTTGGCATAGCTCAGCAGCTCTCATTTGGGAAGGGGTTCCATCATACAGTTGCAGCCTTAGCTGGAATCTTGCAAGGGCTTGATTTGGTTGGATGGGATGGGGTTCCTCCAGGGTGCATCTTTCAAGAGACTAAGGCAAAAGCCACAGGCTTTTTGTGATGTGGCTGTGGAGGTCACATAACACCACTTTGCCATATTCTGTTAGTCCAAAGTGAATATAGAAGGTTGGCTCAGATTCAAGGAGGAAGGGGCTACACAGGAGTGTAAATACTGAGAGGTATGATTCACTAGAAGGCTATTTTTGAAGACCTAGTTACCACAGTTTGTTCCCTGGCTTGCAGTAGTTCCTGTCTTTCCCATGTGTACTCCTCCCCTGGTCCCCCAAAGTTTCATTCCTCTGTGACATTAGGCTCCATATTAAAGTCCAGGATCTCTTCATTTATATTATGTCCAGATACAGATTAGACTTGTTGGGTACATTACTTGGGTATAGTTCCTTTAAATCTGTATTTCTGAAAGCATGATGATTTTTTAATTAAGTTTTAAGATTTTAATCCCAGTATAGTTCACATACAGTGTTACATTAATTTCAGATGTACAATATAGTGATTCAACAATTCCATATATTATTCAGTGCTCATCATGATAAGTGTACTCTTTAAAAAAAATTTTGTGGGGCGCCTGGGTGGCGCAGTCGGTTAAGCGTCCGACTTCAGCCAGGTCACAATCTCGCGGTCCGTGAGTTCGAGCCCCGCATCCGGCTCTGGGCTGATGGCTCGGAGCCTGGAGCCTGTTTCCGATTCTGTGTCTCCCTCTCACTCTGCTCTGTCTCTCTCTGTCCCAAAAATAAATAAAAAACGTTGAAAAAAAATTAAAAAAAAAATTTTGTAATGTTTACTTGAGAGAGAGAGAGAGAGAGAGAGAGAGGTAGGATGAGCGGGGGAGGGGCAGAGAGAGGGAGACACAGAATCCGAAGCAGGCTCCAGTCTCTGAGCTGTCAGCACAGAGCCCGACGCGGGGCTCGGTCTCGCGAGCCATGAGATCATGACCTGAGCCAAACTTGGATGCTTAACCGACTAAGTCACCCCAGGTGCCCCTATGATACATGTACTCTCAATCTCCTTTGCTTGTTTAATACATCCCCCCCACATCCCCTTTGGTAAACATCAGTTTGTTCTCTATATTTAAAACAGTCTGTTTCTTGGTTTTGTCTCTCTTTTCTCTTTTTCTTTTTTCGTTATGAAAAGCATGGTAATTTTAGAGTATTTGTTCTTCTTACATGGTGACTACCTTTTCTCAGAGCCCATTTTCCAAGAAATTAAGGTGCATGATACAGGCTTCTTTTGATCTACCTTTGAAAGTCACAAAGCATCATTTATGTTACATTTTCTTGGTCCAAAGCAAGCCACAAATCTACCCTAGATCTGAGGGGAGGAGACTACAAAAGGGCATGAATATGGGAGTTGGGAATTGTTGGGGTGGGGATATTTTTTTGTGGCTAGCTAACACATGACCTTATATTTTTCATTATAAGTAGTATATAGTTATAAGTAGTATGATTATAAGTAGTACAGAATTGCTATTTTTAAACCCATCCTAAAAAAATGTATTTTAGAAAAATTAAAACTTTTAAGCCATTTACATTTAATTTAATTATGGGTATATATTATGTCTTATTATTCCATCTTACTACTTCTTTTCTATTTATTTCACTTATCCTATATTCCTTTTTCTTTCCTTTCTTGACTTCTTTTGTATTGACTACTTTTTATTATTCTACCTTTTTCCCTCAATTAGGTTGGTTACACTTTACTATTTCTGAATCATTATTAATGAGTTTATTGCATCTAAATTTTTGATAATTTTTGGATGTTATTTCTTTCTTTCAACACTTTGAAGATGTAGCTCCATTTTCTTCTGGTTCTTAGTATCTCTGTTGGGTTATTATGCAAAAGTCAAACTTACTCCTTTGAAGATAGTCTTATTTTGTTGGCTGCTTCAAAGATTTTTCTTTACTTCTTTTGATTTTGTTTTTGTTTTCATCAACTTTATTGTTATGTTTCTTTAAAAATTTTTTTAAAATCTTTATTTTTGAGAGAGAGCGAGAGACAGAACGTGAACAGGGGAGGGGCAGAGAGAGGGGGAAACACAGAATCTGAAGCAGGCTCTAACCTCTGAGCTGTTAACACAGAGCCTGACGTGGGGCTCAAACTCAGGGACAGCGAGATCATGACCTGAGCCAAAGTCAGATGCTTAACTCACTGAGCCACCCAGGCGCCCCTACTGTTATGTTTCCGAGTGTGGTTTTCTTTGTATTTATTCTGCTTGGTATTCATAAGACTTCTTAATTTGTGGTTTAATGTCTTTAATCTGTTTTGGAAAATTATCACTAATATTTCTTCAAATATTTCTCTTCCTCATTGTTTTGATTTAAAAACCAAGGCTTGTGTCTTGGACAGTCTTCTTCTAGGATTAGAAGTATAGAGATGTATCCTATTTGTTGTGGATATATTTCTTTATTAGTATGTAGAGAATTTTCTTATTATTTTTAATGACTATACAGTATTCACTTGCATAAACGTTACCACAGTTTATTTAAATAGGTCTCTACTGGTGAAAATTTATAAACAATATCCTCTACTTCTTTGAATGTATTTCTCCTTTGCCTTTCTCTTTTTTCTTTCTTTTTTTATTTTTTGATAACTTGTGACCAAATACAAAGTCCTAACAAACTCTCTCAAAAAGATTTACTCTTTCCCTTGTTGCTTTTGTACACCTCTATTTCAGCAGTTATTACAATTGGTTGTGATATTTTGCTTGAATGTCTATATTTTTCTTCACAATGTGAATGTCTTATGATCAAAGGTCATGCATGAGTCATTTTTGTCTGCCATTTTCCAGGTGAGATTTTTGGAACCATAAACATTCAATAAAGGCTGAATAAATAAATGAGTTTTCCCCTTAAAGATCTTCTTCATGACTTCTTATCCCCCTTGGTCTGTTCATTAATCACTCTATGAGCTTCAGTACTGATTGCTGAAAAGGCTCTCAGGACTCAAATCATTTATACTCAAGGAACAGTTTTATTACAGGCAAAGGATCCAGTACAACAATATCAGAAAAAGGATATATATTAAAAGTGTCTGGAGATTTCATGTGCAGGTTTCTTTGTTTACCCATTGCTGGGTGGAATAAAGCATGCTTTGTCTCAAACCCCCACAATGGTGTGTGCAAAGCACGTTATTACCAGAGAGCCCAACAGCCGCTCTTGATCCAGGTCCCTTCTAGTGAGCTGATCATATAGGAACATTACATTTATGTGTTCAATTTAACTGTCAAATCTCCTTGGCTCCACTAAAACCAAGTACGAATAATAAATCCAATTTTAATTAGTAAACAGTGCAGGTAAGCTGGTGTATCCTGTCCCCAAACAACTCATAGACCATGGTTACAGAACACCATTTATCTTTGTTAATATATTAAAAAATGTAAGGCAAAGGTTGCTATTATGCATTATGAAACTCTGAAAATAAACATCCCAGAACAGCTGAGATTATGTTCAATAACTGTTGAGAAGGATGTCAGGACACTTCTCAGTTTTCAGAGCACCAAAGATTCTTTTAAACCCTAAACATGTGAGACATTGGTCTTTCATTGGGCTAAACATAAGCTTCCCTGCAAATAAACCCAGCTAAACTTTGAAGTACATTTTTGGAGAAATAGTTACCTGTTCTTAAAATCACAGCTGGCCATTGTCCTTTCTCAAACTAGATATTAAATGGCTCAGAAGAGATTAGGTCAGACCAAGAGTAGTTAAAATTTAATTGAACAAACTTCAGGTATTATTTAGTTATGACCTCCTTGCAACCTTTACCATCCCTCATTTCAGGCCTTACTTAATTATACAATCTTAAGAGTGCCGGGGACCTTAATTTATCTGAGTCTTCCTTCCTTCCTTCCTTCCTTCCTTCCTTCCTTCCTTCCTTCCTTCCTTCCTTCCATGTTTATTTTTGAGACAGAGAGAGAGAGAGAGAGAGAGAGAGAGAGAGAGAGAGAGAGAGAAAGAGAACATGAGCAGGAAGCAGGCTCCAGGCTCTGAGCTGTCAGCATCGAGCCCGATGTGGGGCTCGAACTCACGAGCCGGGAGATCATGACCCCAACTGAAGTCGGACGCTTAACTGACTGAGCCACCCAGGTGCCCCTCAGACTTACTTTCTTTTAATTGTGATATTTGTGCTCATTTTAATACAAATACTAAAAAGCAGGTCTATTTCATTTCCACTGGAAAAAAATTCTCAACTTCCCTCAAAGCCTCCATATTTTAGTATATCTCTGTACTCAGTTATAACCCCTCACACACACACACATTTAAAAAAAAATTATTTGTGGGGCGCCTGGGTGGCGCAGTCGGTTAAGCGTCCGACTTCAGCCAGGTCACGATCTCGCGGTCCGTGAGTTCGAGCCCCGCGTCAGGCTCTGGGCTGATGGTTCAGAGCCTGGAGCCTGTTTCCGAATCTGTGTCTCCCTCTCTCTCTGCCCCTCCCCCGTTCATGCTCTGTCTCTCTCTGTCCCAAAAAATAAATAAACGTTGAAAAAAAAAATATTTATAAAAAAATTATTTGTTAAGGGGCACCTGGTGGCTCAGTTGGGTGAGCGTCCGACTTTGGCTCAGGTCATCATCTCACAACTCGTGGGTTCGAGCCCTGCATCAGGCTCTGTGCTGACCACTTGCTCAGAGCCTGGAGCCTGTTTCGGGTTCTGTGCCTCCTTCTCTCTCTGCCCCTCCCCCACTCACACTTCATCTCACTCTGTTTCTCAAAATTAAATAAATGTAACAAAAAAATAAAAAAAGTTATTTGTTTAGATTCAAGTTAGTTTTTTTTTTTTTATTTTTATTTTTTTTTTAATTTTTTTTTTTTCAACGTTTATTTATTTTTGGGACAGAGAGAGACAGAGCATGAACAGGGGAGGGGCAGAGAGAGAGGGAGACACAGAATCGGAAACAGGCTCCAGGCTCTGAGCCATCAGCCCAGAGCCTGACGCGGGGCTCGAACTCACAGACTGCGAGATCGTGACCTGGCTGAAGTCGGACGCCCAACCGACTGCGCCACCCAGGCGCCCCAAGTTAGTTTTAACATACAGCAAAGTATTGGTTTCAGGAGCAGAACTCAGTGATTCATCATGTACATATAACACCCAGTGCTCATTCCAACAAGTACCCTCCTAAATGCCCATCACCCATTCAGCCCATCCCCCCCTCCCCTCCAGCAACCCTCAGTTTGTTCTCTGTATTTAAGAGTCTCTTATAGTTTGCCTCCCTCTCTGTTTTTATCTTATTTTTCCGTCCCTATGGTCATCTGTTTTGTTTATTAAATTCCACATACGAGTGAAATCATATGATATTTTTGTCTTTCTCTGCCTGACTTATTTTGCTTAGCATAATACATTCCAGTTCTCTTCATGTTGTTGCAAATGGCAAGGTTTCACTCCTTTTGATCACTGACTAGTATTCCATTCACACTTTTTATTCTATTGTACATAGCGTCTGGAGTATGGTAGGTGTTCAATAAATGTTTGGTAAATGAATTAAGGAATGTTCAGTTGTCATGCCAGATCAAAACCAGATCTTTCCCACTGTTGAATTTTCAACTGTTTCCTCCAAAGTGTTAAATATAGCTAGAAGACATATCCAATTGGGCTAATATGATCCTTTCTAATTCATGATATTAAATCCAGCTGGGTCCTCATTGCTACTGAACGATCTTTTTCATCATGTCTTGTTGCTTTCCTAGAACATTCAGTAGTAGTTTATTCCAAGCACTTAAACTCCTCAAAACTTTAGCCCCACCCTGACCTTTCTTGCTCTCAGCAGCAAACCATTTGAAAAAAATTGTCATTAGCAGCACTACTATCTACCTTGCTGGGTGGTTATATATGGTTAAATATGGTTGGGTGGTTATATACGTTATCTTATTTTGCCTCCTTATTATAAACGTCTTGAGGTCAGGATTCATCTTTCACTATCACTTCCCTCAACTTGCATCATAGTCCATTAAACATAAAACAGTGGTTTTCCGATAGAGGTCATCTGTTCAAGTTACTGTGTCATAACCACCACAACGTTTGTAGAACAAGAGCAATCTTATTATCTGTGAGTCAGGAATTTAATAAGGGCATAATCAATGCTATTTATCACTGTTCCATGATATCTGGGAGTCTTATCTGAGAAGACTGGGAGGATGGAGGTTGGGACCATTGGAAGACCCATTTACTTACGTGTTTGATGTATGGGCAGAAGGATCAAACACAAATACTGCCAACTGTATTTGGCAAAAGCCAAAAGATATCATTTGGATCTGGCATGACAATTACTTGCACATTGCTTAGTTCATTTACCAACTGGTGCACTTACATGTGGCTTCTCCATTTGGCTTGGTTTTCTCATAGCATGGTAGACTCAAAATTGTCAGACTTTTTTTGTTTGTTTGTTTTAATTTATTTTGGAAGAGAGAGAGAGAGAGAGAGAGAGAGAGAGAGAATGTGAGCAGGGGAGGGTCAGAGAGAGAGGGAGAGAAAGAGAATCTGAAGCAGGCTCCACGCTGTCAGTGCAGAGCCCCATGCAGGGCTTGAACTCAGGAACCGGGAGTCATGACCTGAGCCAGGATCAAGAGTTGGGTGCTTAACAGACTGAGCCACGCAGGTGCCCCCAAATTGTCAGACTTTTTGAACAGAGGTGATTTGAAACTTTGAGTGTGAGTGTTCCAGTGAGCAAGATGAAAGTTATATTTCCTTTTATTTTAACCTCTATCCTAGTATTTATATATTTTACACTGTATTTGTTGAAACAGTCACAAATCTCACCCATAACCAAAGGGAGAAGGACCAGAGACCCTACTATGTTTTCAATGAGAGAAAGGTCAAAAATCAAATTGCAAGGGAGCATATGGAATGGTAAATATTGTTGCAGCCACCTGAGGAGAATACAGCCTGGGCACTGAGGCTGTCACTGTCCAGCCACCACCCAGCAGGTTTGGGACTGTGGGTTTCTTGAGATCTTCGATAGGAAGGAAGGAAAGAAGGAAGGAAGGAAAGGGAGGGAGGAAGGCAGGGAGAGGGGGAGGGAGGAAGGAAGGAAGGCAGGGAGAGGGGGAAGGAGGAAGGCAGGGAGAGGGGGAGGGAGGAAGGAAGGAAGGCAGGGAGAGGGGGAGGGAGGAAGGAAAGAAGGCAGGGAGAGGGGGAGGGAGGAAGGAAAGAAGGCAGGGAGAGGGGGAGGGAGGAAGGCAGGGAGAGGGGGAGGGAGGAAGGAAGGAAGGCAGGGAGAGGGGGAGGGAGAAAGGCAGGGAGAGGGGGAGGGAGGAAGGAAGGAAGGCAGGGAGAGGGGGAGGGAGAAAGGCAGGGAGAGGGGGAGGGAGGAAGGAAGGAAGGCAGGGAGAGGGGGAGGGAGAAAGGCAGGGAGAGGGGGAGGGAGGAAGGAAGGAAGGCAGGGAGAGGGGGAGGGAGAAAGGCAGGGAGAGGGGGAGGGAGGAAGGAAGGAAGGAAGGAAGGAAGGAAGGAAGGAAGGAAGGAAGGAAGGAAGGAAAGAAAGGGAGGGAGGGAGGGAGGGAAAGGCAGGGAGGAAGAAAACTAGAGGATCTTCCCCATTCTCTCCAGGCTATAGAGGGCCGTACTTCTCACTCTCAGACCAGAAAGAGAGATCTTCTCTTGGGGCTTTTGTTCTCTGTGCTGGATCCACAGCTCTGTGATTTGGGTTGCTTTTCAGTGCAGGCTGGCAGATGAGGAGAAAAACAAAACAAACTCACGAAATTCACCACCAGATTGTTCATAATTTAAGTTCTTGTTCCTCAGTCATTCTGCTACCATTCACTTTTCAGAGTCTTCAGATAACTTCTTTGTAATTTATCTAGATTTTTGCATTCAGTGTAGGCTTGCCAGATAAAATACAAGACGCCCTGTATAATTGTTAGTATATGTTGATCAAATATTACACTAAAAAATTTATTGTTCACCTGAAAATCAAATGTAAATGAATATTCTATATTTTCATTTGTTGAATCTGGCAATCCTTATTCAGTGGGATGCAGGGTGGAGTTTGCCTACTTCATTCTACCCAGAAAGGACTTTACCTCCTTATGTTTTTAAAATGTTTATTTATTTTTGAGAGAGAGATTGAGTGTGAGCAGGGGACGGGCAGAGAGAGAAAGGGAGACACAGAATCCGAAGCAGGCTCCAGACTCTGAGCTGTCAGCACAGAGCCTGACTCAGGGCTCGAATTCATGAATCATGAGATCATGACCTGAGCCGAAGTCGGACGCTTAACCGACTGAGCCACCCAGGCATCCCTACCTCCTTATTTTTAAATAGCAGCCTACCATTCCCTTGTATGGCAGAACATAATATATTTAGCTACTCCACTATTGATGGATATTTAGGCAGTTTCTAGTTTTCTTTTAAGTAATGCCACAGCGACATTCATTGATATTTATTTTTCCACCCTTTGAGTCTCAGTTTCTTTATGCCAAAGAGGGAAGTGCAACTGCCTATCTCAAAGGGCTGTGGCATGAAACAAATGATCTAATGAATGTGAATATACTTAGTAAGCTGTTAAAGACTGTGGAAATAATTTCTCGGCACTTGCCTTATACTGAGTTGCAACTGACTACAAGCATACATGTTTAGCTTCCCTATCTGATTAAAAAAATTTCCTTAAGTAGATAGATTTTTGTCTTATCCAGGTTTGTAATCACCTCTATCAATCTCCATCACAGTTATTTGTTCTTATGACTCTAAATAAATAATATTTGGATAAGAAAATGAAATTTGCCTATGTCTTCTAACATTCTTTCCCTCTTCTTTTAGATGTAGCTCATTAATTATGTTTGTCTTGCTTCTATTTCCCGATTCACCTATTTTTTTAAAAGTAACTTCCTAAAGTTATTAATCTTCCAGTTTTTACATGTATTTTTGCCGAATTCCTGGTGACTTACATGATTGGTAGGTCCAAAAACTCCAATCTAATACCCTGTCCCAATAAGGTAGGCATTGTTTTTGTTTGTTTGTTTTGTTTTCTTTTTGTTTTTGTTTTACCTCATTTTTTTACCACAGACCGGGAGATCATCTGATCTTGCTTCAATCCAGGTACAGAATTCACTCCTCCAGGATTCTTGTGGTTGCAAGTAACAGAAAACTCAAATTACCTTAAGCTGTGGAAGTAGCTACACATGGCTGCAAAATCTGGAGGTAGCACTAGCTTGATCTAATGGCTCAAATGATGTCACCAAGGTGACCACATTATTCTGCCTTCCTAGATAAAAGATTCACGCCTTGGGGTCCCCTTGCCATTTGTCCTTCTGGATTGCAAAATGGCTGTCGCAGTTTTAGATCTTTCATCTTCCAACTATACATTCTGGGGGAAGAAAAAGTCTCTTTAAGTAGCTCTTGAAGAAGAGAGAGGACTTTTCTTCATCCCAGAAGTTCCAGCAACATTTTATTGGCTCTGGTTCCTAATCAGATCACTATTGCCAGGCCATGGGACATGCTGATTGGCTTAAGTCTGATGACTTTTAGTCACATCAGCCCTTAGTTGGATAGGGTCTAATTTTTCCAAACTCTAGATGAGAATGAGAAATGTACTTTCTTGGAGAAAATTCAGAACACTTTTAGGAAGTGGAAAGGTGCTGAAGAGCCAAACAACGCCAAGTATCTTCTATAGGAACTTCCTATGTATGTTTCAGTTCCATTTCATATATCTACTGAAAGCACCTTATTTTTTTCTTGTCTCAATGACTTTATTTCTCTGCATCAGTACCAGACTTGCTTGATAGAAGCTTACTCAATGGTAGTTCTGTTTAATGAAAATGTTTTTCTAAGAGTCAAGTAATTTCCTTTCAGAGACAGGTGAGTCGTAATTAATCATTTAAAAAAAGAAGCAAATCTCTTTAACCATCTCCATGGAAAATCTCTTACCATAACACTTCTGCTTTAATACAAAGTGAAAATACCAACTTCTTATCCAAAGGCAGGTTTAACATATGGTTGCAGGTGGGTTCTCCCTTTTATTTTTTTTTTAAATTTTTTTTTTCAACGTTTATTTATTTTTGGGACAGAGAGAGACAGAGCATGAACAGGGGAGGGGCAGAGAGAGAGGGAGACACAGAATCGGAAACAGGCTCCAGGCTCTGAGCCATCAGCCCAGAGCCCGACGCGGGGCTCGAACTCACGGACCGCGAGATCGTGACCTGGCTGAAGTCGGACGCTTAACCGACTGCGCCACCCAGGCGCCCCGGTTCTCCCTTTTAAATTGAATTTAATTATAATGATTTGCCTGGGCAACAATTATCTTAAACTGAATAGGAAGAGGATAACACTTTTCATTAAAATGCAGAATCAGTTGGGCAACTGAAAGCAGCTGCCATGGATGGGGGGCAGACCAAAAAAAAAAAAAAAAAAAATCCTGGACTTAAGAAAGGCCACAGCTAGGGAGGGAGTAGCAAGTATGTTCTTACTGCTTGATTCTCTTGCCACTGTCTTTAAAAAGTAATTAAAAGCAAACAGACAAACAAACAGCAGCAACATCAGGGCTTTACAGACCACCGAGAACATAACCTGTTTCACTTTTGAAGCAGTTTCCCCTTTACTGAGCAAAGGGAGAGTGAGCTACTGATAGGAAATTTGGTGCAAATTAAGGGCATGGGGGTTTTAATACAGATCTTGGATTTTTTTCTCCTCACCCCATTTTTGTTGTTCACTAGATCATCTCAGGTGTAAGCCCAACTCCCACTGTTTATAAATGGAAAATGTCTTTTGATCTGGCAAAGAACAGGCAAGTAAGGGTAAGTCAGCCGTTTTTAGCGTGTTTGCAGAACCATAGAGGACAGTGGCCCTCGTTTCCAGTAGAATGTATGCTAAATACTACCACATTATTGTTCTGTCGTTACTGAGCAGCCATGAAGTCTTCGCCACTCCCCTCCCCCCAAAATTAATCCTCTTGCATAATAGCCAGAGATAACAACCACATGGTCCCTCTGCTCCTCTCTCTGGTTTACTCCATTTTCTTAATACCTCACTGTCCTTTGCCATCAGGTTCTCTCAGTGCTCACCTCTGATGCATGGGCTCACTCCCCGTCTTCTCATTGTCTCACTTCAGTTTACCCTTCTTCCGTCCCTCTAGAACTTTCTCTTTCCCTTACTGCTCTTCTTCTTGCAATCACAGTCATCTAAACTTTGGCAAAGGGAATACATGCTCTGAAAAATAGCAATGATCCTGAAAGAAATAGCTGGTTCCTCTGAGCTGGGAATGAATGCAGGGGGTTGTAAATGGTGCTTGTTATGAAAGAAGCATGTAGAAGAGTTCAAAAGGAAACTCTTCTGATTTTCCTGGACTGCTCTCGTTCCTTTTCGTCTCTCTAGCTCACCAAAAACTTAGCTAAGGTATGTGCTCAAACTCCCTCTGAAGTGGAAAACTTTGAATGAAATGAAAAAGTAAATTAACCCAAACATCAAATTAGTTGGAGCCATTTGTCGTATTTTGTCGTTTATCAGATAATTAGGTCTATTTCTTGATCTGTAGTCCCTGGTCACCTTTTCTATTCCTCTTTGCTCCCTTCTCCATCAAATTTTGTTTTTAATTTTTTTAATGTTCATTTATTTTTGAGAGACAGAGACAGAGACAGAGCGTGAGCAGGCAAGGGGCAGAGAGAGAGGGAGACACAGAATCTGAAGCAAGCTCCAGGCTCTGAGCTGTCAGCACAGAGCCCGACGCGGGGCTCGAGCTCATGAACTGCGAGATCATGACCTGAGCTGAAGTTGGACGCCCAACTGACCGAGCCACCCAGGTGCCCCCTCCATCAAAATTTTATAGACTGTATTAATTAGGGTCCCAGTAGCAAATAGAGGACACCTTCAAATTTGGGATACTGGAGGGGAGTTTAGTAAAAGGACCATTTACAAAGGTGTGGGAAGGAATAGGGGAATCATGGATGTGCAGGAGCTGTGGGCTCCCTTACCAGCCCTAGGCCTATGGGAGCAAGAGGAAGAAGCAATTACTGGAAATTTCAGAAGGAGAATCATGAAGAGAGGACATCTTTTTTTTTTTTTTTTTTTTTAAATTTTTTTTTTTCAACGTTTTTTTATTTATTTATGGGACAGACAGAGACAGAGCATGAATGGGGGAGGGGCAGAGAGAGAGGGAGACACAGAATCGGAAACAGGCTCCAGGCTCCGAGCCATCAGCCCAGAGCCTGACGCGGGGCTCGAACTCACGGACCGTGAGATCGTGACCTGGCTGAAGTCGGACGCTTAACCGACTGCGCCACCCAGGCGCCCCGAAGAGAGGACATCTTTGATAGGCATTGTGACCTGTGGTTGAGAGACAGAGATTTCTTCCCACTCTCCTTTTCTCTCCTGATCTCCTACCAGGTCTCCCTATTGGTTGAACCCAACCAGAATCTGGAGAATAAAGGAGGCTGTTAATGCAGTCCACACAAGTTAGTCTCTCAGGGCAGAGATGAGGTTGGAGAAGGGAGGAGGGAGGGTGTGGAGGGGGCACACGGAAGAGTTATGACATAACTCAGTGAAAGGAAAGCAAACTGGAAAGACAGAAAATGAGTATAGAAAGTTTGCATAAATTTATCAAGATAACATTTTATAAGTGAAGAGCCAATATGAGGTAGAAATATAAGATTCTTTGGTCTTGGTCATCGATCTTGATTTTTAACTTTAGATCTGTGTAATTAAAAAAAATTTTTTTTTAGGTCTCTGTAATTTTTGCAAGTGTATTCATCCCAGTGAGTACCCAAACCTTTAAAGTATGTGGCAGTATTTTAGGTTCGTCTAAGAATGCTACACCTCGGGAGAAAGCTCATATGTATTCATAATTAGATGTTTTATGTCTTGGTACTAAATAATTTTCATAAGTGAATGCAAGTACTTCTGTTTTATGAAGAGATGCATTGGAGGACATCTGTTGATTTTAGGCCTCCGTTCCTCCTTCTTTTGTAAATCATTCCTTGAATTTTCATTGAGGACTTAACCTTCCTCTCAGCCTTTGTGGAAGGTGGACATGTGATTTAGCTTTGCCAAAGGGTACACTCAATCCCCTTGACCACAGGGATGTGATCCGGGATGAGCTCCTGAAACAAAGTAAGCCAATCAGAGGAGAGCCCAGAACACTTACTCTTTACACTGCCCTTGAACAAGGACAGGAGTTGCTGACAATCATTTCTGCCACCAAGTAGACAGTGACAATGAAAGCAACGTGAAGGAGAGCAGAACCCACGTGTGGAAAGAGAACAGGCTTGTGACAGAGTTTTAGCCCTTGGATTAGTCTGTGCCAGAAGCCAGCTCTGTGCCTGTTACATATGCTAACAAGTTCCCTTTTTACTCAAGCTAGTTTGAGTTAGATCTTTAATCACTTGGAAGCGAAAAGCTCTTAAACTGATACAATGTATTCTGGTCTAGGTATCTGTATAAGACTTTTCCTTAAAGGCAAAACTATAATCCCACTAACTTCCATTACCAAGTTATAAAGTTCCCTCTTAAGGAAAGTATTTCCACAGACTGTTGGAAATGAGATCCGCAACATCATATTCCAGGATCTTATCGTCAGTCGGCAAGCATGTTGTGTTCTCCCCTTAGGTCTATGCTTGTGGTTTGATTTCTCATCTTTCATTAGTTTCAAGACTTATAATGACTGATAATGGAGCTCCATTCATAGCTACTGCCATGCACACATATACCTTGTACGTTAGCACTCAGAGCATTACCTAATGGAGAGCGCATTGGTTTCTCATCTCATTGATCCTGTATGCTCAGCCTTTTATTCATAGTTCATATGAATGAAAGTTGTTTTCATATACACAGTTAGTGACTCTGAACCTGGCCACTTCGTAGCTCAAGAGGAGGAAAAGGAAGGACAGTAGAGCCACGACAGTGGCCCTCAGAGCCAGTCTGCCTCCTTGGACAATGGTAAGAGTAGTGGTTAAAAGTTGGACCTGAATGTCTGCTTCGCAATATTCTGATCTGGGGAGAGGGTTAAGATATGAGGCTCAGCAGAGAGCTTCCAGGCCTAGGTTCAGCATGGGAGAGGGTTCTCAGCTGCACAGTGCCACAGGGAAAGGTAAACAAGGTGTGTTTGGAAGGCCGTAGCCTCTGTTTTTGTTTTGTTTTGTTTTCTGCCTCATTAGGGCATCTCTGCTCCCATCAGTAACCCTGGGGCCCCGTTCTTGGTGATGGACGCAGAGTCAGTGCAGATAGTGGGGCATGATGCCTTTTTCCATCAAAGTACACAAGACGGAAGCATGAGTTATGTCCTGTCGTCATCGACAACAGCACAGTAATTTGGGTCTAGAGTCAGAGACCGGGTTCAAATTCTTTACAAGCTATATGGCTTCCATAAGATGAAAACCATAATAGTACCTACCTCACAGGTTGATGTGGTCATTAAATGAGATAATTAATTCAGTACCTGGCACGTTGTAACTCTTCAGTAAATGCCAGCTTGAGAGGGAGAAAGGGGTACATTATACACGATTTTTTAAAAATAAAGAATCTTTCCACAACCGACATCCCTTAACCTCCATTTGCCCACGAGCCTCCCATCAGCTACTTGGATATCTCCGAGTTTCCCTGTCACGCAGTTGAAAAATGACTGTAGATCACATTGCATTTTGAATAATCTAAGCACTGTGCAGCAACTCAGGATCTGAAATTAACTTTGCCTTTATATTGTTCATGCTAGTTGCTCTTCAAGTACAATTATAATCAGAGAGCTAGCACTAAAAATAGTACCAATTCTCATTTTTTCTCTCGGTGTTATCTGCTGCCATAGTGTTTCCCAGGCATGTTTATTTACTTGGTTCACAACAGTGAATCTTTTTTCTTATTAGCCTGACAGCAATGGTTGGATTCCACAGCAACGCTCAGTGCAGCTGGTAAAATCTTTATTACTGGGGCAGCACACAAGGCCAGCGTCGCTGTTTCCCCTTGAGAAGCTCAGTGCCAGTGTTCGTCACGGTGAGAGTTGCCCCAGCGATTTTGCTGTGGAAAAGAAAGAAAAAAAAAAAGAGAGAGAGAGAGAGAGAGAGAGGACCAGAGTAGGGCCTTCACTTTGACAGTTTCTGAGTTCTTTTTCCTCTGAGCGGAATGACAGTTTGGCCTTCAGAGTTCCCCTTGTTCCCTCTCGGTGCTCTCCTGTGCCCGGTTGTGCAAGTGTGAACTTGGCACCAGGCGGAGAGGCCGGGCCGGCAGCTCCGGGCACACACGGCCCCTCTCTGAGGTCCCTCCCTCACTCACAACTTGGCAGTAAGTGAGGGGAGCAACTTGAGAACTCTGTTGATGATCTTTTTTGATCACTGTGCGTCAGGATGCAGTCAGGTAAATGAAAATACTGGAACATGGGGAGCATTTCATCCTGGGGTATTTACCCCTGAGTTAGACTGAGATTATTCGGGGTCTTAATGGGGTCATTAGGTGAGCACCAGTGGCTGTTAATTCTGTAATGGTTTAGTTCTTTCCCTCTCCCTCTCTAACACCTCTCCCCCACTGAATAATAATGATAATAATAATAATAATAATTATTATTATTATCATTATTATTCATCCAATCCTGAGATGAAGCAACAGGCAGTCTGAGGACACAGCTGTGTAATCTGTGAGCTCCAAATATTGGCCGTGAAGCAGCCAGTGAGGCAGCATCTGAAAGAAGCTCAGAGCGAGTGGAATGGGGGGAGGGGGATCTAGGAAGGTGGGAAGGAAGGGATAGAAAGTGAACGAATTCAGAACAGTAATAGAAGCAAGCAAGCAAACAAAAAAGCCAACCAAATCAAAGCATGCCATTTTTTTTCTTCCAGTTCCTTCAGTCTCGGGAAAGAACCGTGTGCCCAAAGGGGCCTTGCTTGTAGAGGAAACGTGAGAGGCAGAGAGGTTCTGGCCCTGGTGCTGGCAATCACTAGCTGTGGGATCTCTCGCAAGGCTTTGAGCTGTTACCACGCATATAAAATGGAAGATGCTTACGGCTGCCCAAGCCATCAGCTAGGGTTGATGAGAGGCTGAAGTTATATGAAAATTCATAAAAACCACTTTAAAAAGGGAAAAGGCTAGTAGCCCATGTAACACATTATGTGTTCTTCTTCACGGTGTGTGCCCAACATGCCTCAAGCGTCTCTGTTTCTTTCATTCCTCAGAAAACATAATGCTCCCTTTAAGGCATCCGAGGCTGCGCTCAGGATCTTTCATTGTCACTCTTTTCTTAGCAAAGAAGGGAAGGCATGCACCGCTGTGTCACTGATTTGCAAAGATGAAAACTGTAGAGGGCAGCTGGTCATCTCTTGCCTTCAGCCAGGCTTTTCCACTGGAGATTACTGTCCAGTTGGCAGTCTCTCTCTGGCCAGCCTCCAGGTGTGACATGTAAGGTGGTCATCGCGTCCTGCTATGTGTTGGGTCAGGGGTCGAAGCCCTGCCATGGGCTGGGGGTCAGTGGTCGAAGGAACATGGCTAGCGTGCTGTGAGCTCTGTGGTCCCTAGAGGCCTCCAAGTGGTTTAGGCTGGAGCTGTAACTGAAACCATCTCTTGCAGTCTGAGGAGACAGTGGGGATTCTCAGCATCCACGTCACCCCGTTTTAGCTGGACTGTGTTGCTGCCATATGTTTGCGAAGTCCACCATTTCTACCCTGGAGCTTGATAAGGCTCTGGAGCTAAAGTTTCACATAGATCTTATTCAAACTGAGGATCAGAGCAGAGATTTTCATTATGTTCCTTAGTCTGATTACTTAGGAATATTTATGGAACCCCTGGAACTCCATGGGGGTTTCTGTTCTTTCTGGCATGCTGGACAGGGGATTATAGCTCTTTCCACATGATCCTTTTCACCACACATGGTGAGAGAATGGTATGTGCATCATAATCATTCAAACGCTGGTGACAGACTTCCCTCGTTGTTTTAATGTCTGCGCTTTTCATTACTCACACAACATTAATTTATTGAGTGTCTAATTAAATGCCACAAAACCTACAGTATTTATTAAGTTTCTTGAGGACTCTATGCTCTCAAGTGATTTTCACTACAGTGCCTGAGACATGAGATATATCTATAGAAATATGGTACAGGACATCTCTCAGTGCCAAATGAGTGGCAGAAACAATATGCTTCATGGGAGCTCAGAGGATGAGAAGGTCCATGTCTACTAGCATGGTCTAGGAAGAGTCCACAGGGGAGGGAGGACTTACATTTGGCTTAAACTTGGAAGGCGTGGAGAGAGTGAAGGACGTATCACATGGGAGACCCAGCAGGAGCAAAGGTACTGAGGCAGGCTGGCACAGGGTTGAGACTCACTCAAGAGCAGAATGGCAGTTCAGTACAGTGGTTAAGAGCATGGGCTCTGAAGTCATTCTGCTACTTACTGTCTATGTGACCTTGGGAAAGTTAGTGATCACCTCTTAGCATCATTGTTCTCTTTCATAAAATGAAAATACTAGTTCTTGTCTTGAAGAGTTGGCATGAGGAATAAATGAGATAATGCATGTAAAGTCCTTTGCACCGTGGCTGGCACACAGTAAGCCCTCAATAAATGGTGGCAATTATTAGGAATCCCAATAATATCAGTTGAGTTATGGAATTTATCTTCTTCCCCCCTGGGGAAAATGGGAAGCTACTCAAAGTATTTTGTACAGGAGTATGACACAATCAAAGCCATCTTTTTGGAAGGTGAATGAGAGAAGTGGTAAAAAGTTTGTGGCGAAAGAAGAGACTAAAGGTAGGGATTCCACCTAGAAAACTTTTTTTTTAAGTTTATTTATTTTTATTTTTGAAAGAGAGAGAAAGAGAATGAGCAGTGGAGGGGCAGAGAGAGAGGGAGAGAGAGAGAATCCCAAAGTGGGTACCCTGACACGGGGCTTGATCTCATGAATTATGAGATCATGACCTGAGCCAAAAATCAAGAGTTAGATGCTTAACCAACTGAGCCACCCAGGCACCCCTAGAAAAAAATTTTAATCATTCAGCCACCAAGTAATGACCTTAATTGTGGCAGAGGCAAGAAAGAAATGGAAAGAGAAAACATTAATATCAGTTTTCATGACTGGATATAGGAGATCAAAGACTGGAAATTTCCGAGATCAGAGTGTCAGCTTCTTGAGGACAGGAGCTGTATTCTAATTCTCTTCATCCCCAGTGCTTACTACATTGCATGGCATACTGTAGCCTGTAGTAAATGTTTTTGAATGCATGAGTGCTTAGAGGTGTGAGTGCAAAGGAGTGAATGAATGGATGAAAAAAAGACTTCCAAGTCATGAGTGTAAGTTGTTTAAAGAATGACAGTTGCTAGTGACCAAATTCACTCCTTTCTTGGAATATTTTTGGTGTCTGCTTTGCCCATGATACTTAAACGTCAGAATCTACAAACTATCTACATAAAGGTCTGATATCAGTATTTATTTGCTTCCTTTTAAGGAAATAGTTCTAATTTTAATGAATGTGTCTAAAGGGAGAGTTTTAGAGATTTTAGTTCGATTTTGCTTTTTAACTTGAATAGCGATTTTACCTCTCCAGTGTGTTCTCTTTGGGATTACTAAAACTAAAACCTATGCAAGTTTTTTACTCAGGTTCGAGAAACATCTTGTAAACTTTAGGATTTATGGGGTGAGATTAAGAGACCATCTCCATTTTTTACATTTGCATAATTCTACCCCTTTTCTCTTTTTTTTTCTGTTTCACAAGAAATTGGAATAAATAGATTTGTTTCCTTAGACCAATAGCTTTGTGAAAAACTCAACTCTTTGGTTTCTGAAAATGGAGAAAGATATTCTAATATAAGCAGAACCAGGGATTTTGCTCTTATCCAGAGGTGAATTTTCACTACCAATCTGTGGGCCACAACCTGAAACTGTTTACTAAAAGTCATCAATATCAACTTCCTTAGTTTTAAACTCACAGGCCTTGTTCATATTTTCTAGAGAACCAAAAAGCGACCCAGGCACAATGACATCTGGCAGTGGGACACTTACTTTTATCTTTGATTCATCCTTTGCAAAAATTTTCATGGCATTGTAGAGTTCTGAAACCCGAGTTCTGAAACCAGCATTTGCTGGACATTTACTAAGATCATTTTCCCTTTTCAGCAACAAGACCAAATCAATTCCCGGACTTGTCCTGAATGAAATAGGTGGAATTTAGCCATGTGACTGTGTGAGCTCTTCCTGAAAACAGGATGCCCTTAGGAGCTGTTCAGTAACATGCACCTTTCCCTGTACAAATATAATAGAAAATGACTTTGTTACCTGCAGTCTTTTTTTGGGGTCCTGAATTGTGGTAATTAAGTAAGGTTCCAGCTTCTTTAACTAACTTTAGCTTAAAATTAGGATATTACAGTAAGCTGTAGAGGAGTATAGATTTTTGATGTCACAGGGAGCAAGGTTATATAAGGCCAACGATATCCTGGTGGGCAGTGGGGATAAGACCTTGTACTTGGCCACGGACCACCAAATACCCAGTTTCCTGAGAAGTCAACTGTAGATATCATCACTTTCTTCCTCCTCCCATCACCACCAAGGCTGATCCTGATGGTAGGGAGTTGATATCCATATGATAAGAACATGGGGCAATAGGAACAGGGAGAGCTTTCATCAGAGAAATTATTGACAGAGACTTGCTTATATCTGATGTTAGCACTGATCTGGGCAGTAGGTGGAACTGTGAAGAAATTTAAGGTACCAGCTTTTCTCATCTCCCTGTACAATGAGACATCTTCTTGGGCAGCAGCTTCCTTCTGGCGCCCAAACTATAAGAGAGCAGAGAGGGGCCAGTGTCTCCCGAGGAACCCTTAGGAGCCAACCTTCGGCTTCTACCCAGCCACAGGTGGGAATGGGATCTCCATTAATTTAGATTTCTTTAGCAGCCAGGAACAAAAACCAACTCATAGTAGTTTATGTGGGAAAGAGGACTTATCGGACGAATATTTGAATACGTCACCGAATCTAATGAAGAGTCGAACAACTGTTTTTCCGGAAGGGTGGGGACCAGTGTGGGATCTCACTGGGGATCTCAGAGTAGTGATTACCTTTCTTCCAGAGACCTACTGTTAAACAGACTCAGTTCTTAAAGATTTCCAGTCTCTGGGTCTTTATTCCATATTTTATATTCACCACTGAGAGACTCTACTGGCCCAGCCTGTATTAGGTATCTATTCTTGACTAATTGTGGCCCTCTGACTGGGGCAGAGTCAAGCAACAAAAATGGCTGCCAGAAATCACTCCAATGGAGTGCTCAAGCAGTTCTCTGAGAAGTTAATATACTAAGTTTAGGCTATTTAGGTATTGACATCCTATTACTCTGTAACAAACCTGGGGAATCAAGATGGCCTTCCTTAAAATTTTTTTTTTTAACATTTATTTATTTTTGAGACAGAGAGAGACAGAGCATGAATGCGGGAGGGTCAGAGAGAGAGGGAGACACAGAATCTGAAACAGGCTCCAGGCTCCGAGCTGTCAGCACAGAGCCCGACGCGGGGCTTGAACTCACGGATGTGAGATCATGACCTGGGCCGAAGTCGGACGCTCAACTGACTGAGCCACCCAGGCGCCCCAAGATGGCCTTCCTTAAAAATGGAAGAAAACTCATCATCTCTGAGGCATTAAATTTGGCTACAGATCTTTGGGGAATCTCCACTATTTCCATGAAATAATGGGTCATCAAATCCCTCACCACCAGTGTATCAGTTATGTATTGCTGTATAACAAATCATGCCAAAACTTAGTGGCTTAAAACAACAGCTTGTCATTTTGTGGGGCAGTAATTTGGGATGAGCCTAGCTGGGCAGTTCTACTGGTATCATCTAGAGTCACTCATGAGGCTTAATTATCTGGAGGCTTGAATGGGGCTGGATAGTCCAAGGTGGCTTCACTCACTTACCTCACTTACCTGCCATTGGGCCTCTTTCTCCATGGCCCTTTAAGCAGGAGAGCCAGGCTTCCTCATATGGCATCACCGTGTTCCAAGAAGCATCTTGAGGCCTGGACTTGAAAGTTTCACTGTGTCACATCACCGCATTCTACTACTTAAAGCAAGTCACAGGTCAGCCAAGACTCAAGGGCAGGGCGAATAGACTGTATTTATTTCTATAGGAAGAATGTCAAAGTCATGAGCACACAGAAATAAGGTCATTGTAGCCATATTTGCAAATAATCTACCATGCTTGGAACCTAGCTTCATCAAAACAAACAAATCAAAAAATATCCAAGCATTTGTAACCAATTTCCAGCCATGGAAAAAGTTGAATGACATGGTATTATAAAGTTCCTGTGAGAAATTAGTAGTCAAAAAAACAACCCTTAACATTTCTGTAATTCACAGGATAGTTACGAATATGCATAGCCAAAAGCATATAGGATTGAATGAAAGGGGGGTTGGATTACAGATCAAGTCTTGTTACCAGCTTTCTCTGTTAATTGTTCGAAACACCTAACACTCGAGCCTCAGTTTCCCTATGGATCAAATAAGGAAACCTACAAACCACACACTGTTCATGAGAAAGAGCTCTGTGAGCTGTAAAAATGCGATATAAATGAAAAGTCATTAAAAAGAAATCAAATCATGAAATCTTGTCTTTCTCCTCTCCTCTGGTTACGTGGTTTAAAACAAGGAGTGATCTCAGGCTTATGTTGCTACAAAAAATCTGTTTTTACAAAAATTTTCTTTCATTTAAATGCTTTTTGATGATTTGCCAGTGAATGTAGTGCAATCTATGGTCTTTCTAAGTGCACAAAAATGTGTGAAATTAAAACACCCAAGAAGAGAATAATTGGATGTATCCATTTGGGGAAAAAAGGAAATTGTGTGGTAAAGAAAATGAGCTTAAAAGCATACGAGAGACTGTGTCTTTTAGACTGTGTAAGAATAATTAGATGAGATTCCTCTGTGTGGACAGTTTTAAGAGAAAATGATTTGAAATGGTAGCCTGTGTGCCAAGCTAGGTATGAGAGTTGAACACACAGTTAACTTTGAAGAAGTAAAAGAAAAAAACTTCTCTACAAAGCAACAACTAATTTCCTTGGGGAATGAGTCGTGATGAATATAAAAACACCAGGCTTTAGTGTTTCTAGAGAAAAAGGTGATACGGACAGGATCAGTGAGGGCTTGGAAGAGGCTTGTGAGGTCCCCTCAGCAAATATGGGAGAATGTGAATACATTCTCCAGAGTTTCATAACCTCCATTTGTCCCTTACTCTATGTGTGATGCGCTTCGCCACACCATGTTTTTCCTCCTGACTCCAGCACGCTTCCATGCATCCTTGGCAGCCAGTATTCTGCATCAAGCACACGTGACATCTGTGGGTGCCGTGTTCTCAGTGTCTATGCATGCCCAGAAATGTGGGGAAGGTTATCACTCTCTAGGGCCATCTTTAATTACTGGGCAATAGGAATTGGTGGAAAAAGGAATGCCTCAGCCTCCCTGTGTTCTAGTGCAGGGCTTGACAAACTTTGGCCAAATCCTTCCCGTCTGTTTTTATAAATAAAGATTTATTAGAGCACAGCCGTGCCCGTTAATTTACGTATTGTCTATGGCTGCTTTTATGCTGCAGTGGCAGAGTTGAGTAGTTATGACAGGGACTGCATGGCCTACAAAGAGAAAAATATGTAACATCTGACCCTTTACAAACCATATTAGCTGACCTCTGCTCCAGTGGGACAATGCTGAGGCACATTCTCCATGTTTCCTCAGAGTGTCCTCAACAAGATGGAGACCCAGTCACCCATAGCAGTAACCAGCACAAATGCACACTTTATCGGCTTTTTGCCCTTTCTTAGCTCTCTTTCCCCCTACGCCTTCACTTTTTTTTCCGGGATCACTTTCCGAGTAAACTGTTTGCACCAGAGAACTCCTCCTTTTGTAAATATAAACTAAGACAGAATTCAGTCCTCCTTGGTAATTATTTTTCATGTTTTAGTTAGAAGACTGCCCTAATATTTTACTTTGTGACACATCACACATAACATGCACATAACCAAAACACACACATATAACCTATCTCCAAAACAAATGATTTATTAAATAATATTTATCTTTCCTGTCATTAATATACACTTGTATTTTCTGTTCCATTTTACTCTCTTATATTTCATGGAAAAAATATTCTGGTCATGAATATTAAATTGATTTCAACACAGCCCTAGTGGTCCATTTACCAGTTTTTGAACCAGAATAGGTCAGCGAGTGGTCACAGGCCTAACTTGCACACACTTAGGGTCCACAAGGCTTCGATTCAGATTGCCTGGCTAAATAAATGCAGATTGGGTATCTGGGAGATGTGAGCAGGAACTCTTAACTCTAAGGGCAGAAATTCTTTGCCTCCATCCTAAGAAGAACAAGGGGAGATACGTGAGAGGATGAAGGAAAGGGAAAATTGCCTTTAAGTGAAGGAGGAAGACCAAGGAAGAGATAAAACCCAGTGGAGTGTGAAACTGCCTAGAGCTACAAATCATCCCTTCATTTTGCATTGCATAAAACTGCATCCATGTGTAAAAGCAACAAATAATAACATTTGAGTGAACATAAATAATCAGTTGAATCCTTCCTGTATTTTAAAATTGATGTCTTCCATTAGTTACCATTTATGTCATCTTTATATCTTTACCCATGATTCCAGATGACCTCCTCCTACTTAATACCATACTGTGTGGACTTTTCCTACCTCTCTGATTACTGCTCTTGATCTCTTTCTTTGGATTCTCTTCTAGTAATTGCTCTTAGCTGTTGGTATTTTTCAGGGATCCTTTCTCAACTTTATGAGTTTCTTTCTTTTTTTTTTTTTTTTTCATGCTACACACTTTCCTTAATCAATTTCACCCACTTCCGTGGTTTAATGACCATTTCTGTGCTCCTGGTCTACAAAATAAATACCTTCAGGCTGAATCCTCTCCCCTTCCAGATTTATTTACCCAACTGCCTACTTAATATCTAGACCAAGTTTAATACATTCTAAATTGAACCCTCATCTGTAATGCCCACCAAGTCTTCTTCTGATCTCCCCTGTCCTGCATTCTGTCTTTTCCACCATTGGTACGATCACCTAGACCAGAAATCTGGAGCCTGCCTAAACTCCTTTTATTTCTCTTCTCCATCCAAATGGTCATATGTCCTAAATATTTTTAAAGTTCTTCTCCTCCTGTGTTTCTGTTGATATTTTCCTGGTTTTGAGCATCATCTTTCCTTTGTATTATTGGAATAATCCATCTCTTGATATCCCTGCCCTCAGTCTCTCCCCATTCAATTGTTTCTTCATAAAGCCACCAGGGTCATCTTCTAAAATGCCCCAGTCAGGGTTCGGATCAGGGAAACTGAAACTGCATGAAGCATTTTGAGCAGGGATAGATTTAATGCTGCCAAATCATGCTTATAAAATATTGGGAAAGTTGTAGGACTGTAGGTCAGAGAAGGTTGTTGATGGCTCTGAAGCCAGTAGGCCTACAATGTGGTAGTAAACTTTCTCAGGGAAGAGGAAGCAGCTATTGTTGCCCTGGTTAAGAACTTCAGAATACCGTTCAGAATGGTAACGTTCATAACTGTCTATAACACCACAGTGGGTACTTCACATACAGCAGGATGCTAATAACAACCTAATGTTTGTGGAAGCTCAAACATTTGCCTACCACTATTGGAGAAGTAATGGTGGCCTTTGATTTCCTTCTACCTTCTGAAAGCCTATCAGGATGCTGAATTGGTGGACTTTAAACTGGAATACTGCTGACAAGAGATCTGGGAAATGTCTCCCCAGATTTCCAACTCCTATGGTACAGGAGAGAGCATAGGAGTTGGAATAGCTTTGAGGACCACAGGTAATCCAGTATACTCTCCATCACTGGTAGGCTAAAATCTAAACTGCTCAACCGTGACAAACCACATCCTTCATGAACCAGTGTCTTCCTACTTCTCTACTTGTCTCTCTCCACTCTCATTTCTTCCTCAGTGCCGTTGTTATTCAGTTACTAACTTGCAGTTCCATGACTGAACTTTACAGTTTCATGCCTTAGTACGTTTGCATATGCTGTTTCCCATGTCTGGAAGTCTTCCTACCCCCCCCCCCCCCCCGCCACAGTGGCCTTCTTGACAAACTTCTATTCACTCCTAAGACCCCAATGCAAAGATTTCCCCTTCTGTGAAGTGTTCTTGAACACTTCTGTGAAGCCCTCAGTAGGGCTGACCCTGTCTTGTACCAGCACTGTGCTTTGAACTCACCTCTTTATTTTGTGGCTACAATATTGATTTGTGTCTCTGCCTCCCCTGCTACACTTTGAACTCCTTAATTGTTTCTTTTTTCTCTTTATCCCCCAGTGCCTGCCTGGTGTTTGGCTTATAATAGGTGCTCAATTCACATGGAACAACTGAATAGGTAAAAGCTTCTCTAAGGCACTGTGCCTTAAGGTCATAGCATTAACGAAATTGCCTACAAGAGATATGAGGAACCAGACCCCTTGTAATAGAGATAGCACTTGCTAAATTCTACCCTATGGAAAATGGTTAGGTAGGTAGATTGCAGCTGTGTTCCAATTCACAGCCTGTATTCCTTGTCATATCTAAGTGATTATTTGGCAGCTGCCTGCATTTCTACATCCCAAATATCTTTTCAAATGGATTCTGAACTTGGAAATGGTGTTGGACCTTGGTTGGATACAATTCAGCTTAAAAAATACACATACTCATCTAGAATGCCTTCTTGCTTTGTTAGACTGTGAGCTTTTGAAGAAGGAAATGATTATGGGGTTGGGGATGGGAAAAGGGAAAGCTGGCCATCTTTCTGAACAGAGAATGAGGAGGAGTGGATTGGTTTCCTAGGAGATAGGCTTTTCTTTATTTGAAGTTTTTCTACAGAACGATTTCTGTACTGGTGTCTTCTCCTTAGTCATAGGAGCTCACCATCAGAGATGCATCTCAGAATTGCTTTCAATCAGCAGCTGCCAAAGGTGAGCTTAACGTTCTTGGTCCTTACTTTCTCTACAGGAGACTAATAAAGGCAACTAATAATACTAATTACAATGGACACTTTAGTGATTTAATCACCAGGACAGGAACCTTTAACACTGAATCCCCTGGTAGATCATAAGCTCATCCCCTCCCCCCCATATAACTTCTGAAACAGTTGTCCCACATACTGCCTTCTGAGCCACTTTCTCCCACCAGGTTTTCTCAGATTCTCTGAAAAGAAGGCAGTACAATAAATAATCTCTTCGTCCAAGGACTTTAATATCAGTAGCATTTCCCTTCCAAGAAATCTCTTGGCTTCAAAGGAATCAAAAGTAACATCTTATCAAAAAGAGATTGTGATTCTACCCTGTGTACCTGGGATTAGACAGAGCCAAATTCCTTTGTACGCAGCTTTTATTTGTTAGCTAGATGGAGGTAACCGAGACGGTCTTAGGTAAAAGCATGCAGAAGCTAGAAGTTACCCTAACTCCTATTTTAGCATTTTCCCTACCTCCAGTGATGACTGCTCATCCCCAAGGTCAAAGAAGGACTATATGGACACCACTAAGGTACTGCACTGCAGGAGACATGTTTCTAAGTGTTTGTTTAGCTCATATATCTCTTCTCTGAGGACTATCACCCTCAGTTGGGGCCCCCTACTCACCTGTGTTCTGTAAGTGCCTGAGCGTCTGGTATCTGCTGATTCAATCAAGGTAGATTTCAGACTCTAGCTGAGCTAGGTAATTCTCCCTCCCAGTGAATTTGAGTCCAAGAAATGCTGGTTTCTCGCTGAGCTGGCTCTGTGAATTGAGGGGATGTCAAGTCAAGAGTTGTGCAGTAGCCATGCAGGAGGTTGGGAGAGAGAGAGACAGAAAGAGAGAGATAGAGAGAGACTGAAGAGAGGTGGGAACATTTAGTGCAGCTTATACAAATCCCTCAGTGAATGTAGTTTGTTGTTATTGTTACTAGTATTATATTTCTGAGTCGCACTGAAAACTGTGAAGATAGACAGGGCCCTTGAAGGGAAAAGGATTGTGGTTAGTACAAGTGTTGCCAAACTCTTCCTCTTCCTTTATTTTTTGGACCTTGGAAATAAATCAGAACTTGATGACTTCCACCTTAGGAAAAGCTTAGCTTGAGCAGGGTGGTGTCTGGACCTGTGCATAGAAAAATTTGTAAGGAGGCTGCTTCTTTAGTTATCCTCTGAGCCCTGACCTCCTTAACCTGGAAAGCATGTAATCTGCCTGTAGGGCCCACTCAGGTTTGACTGGAGGTATTTATATCTCAACACTTGCCATGGAAATTAATATCTCTTGCAAATGTTGCCGGATATCTGCAGTTTTCCCAGCCAAGAGGAACCATGAACTTTCTTCCTGGGCTTTCCAAACCTTCCCCTCCCCTTGTCCTCTCTGCTTACTTCAGGTACTTACTGCCTCCTTTGCTTCCTCTGGTCTCCCAGTAGATCGAGACTGTAGCAATTTTAGTTATTTTTGTTCTTCACTGTGAAAGCTGTGTCAGACCTAGAGCCACTAGAAGCATATTTATGAAGGACGACTCAGCACAATATATGCACCCGGAGGCTCCCTTAATATAGGTGCCCTGAGGCTTCTGCCGGGTATGGCTTCAGGACGAGGATCCCATTCTGCAAGAGTGCAGGCCTTCTTGTCTAACTGCGGCCCTGTCTTTTACTCCATGCTGTTCCCCTCTGCCTCCAGACTGTCATCCTGAGTCCATATTGAGCAATCCCTTTGGCTGCCTTGGCCTAGCATCCAACTTCCTTCCTGGCCTTCTTACTTTCTCCTCTCTTCTCTCTTCCCTCTTCTTTGATGCATGGTAATCAGGGAGAGCTGTCTATCCACAGTTCGCCTCATGAGGGGAGCAGTATAGTTGCCCTGATCAGCAGCATCTCAAGGGTGGGACAGAGAGTAGTAGAACTTGACAGACTTGACAGTATGACCAGGGGCGCCAAAGACCTCAACTGTGGATTGTATTAGGTAGGGAGAGAACACTGAGACAGAACAACATGTGGCAATAGTTTTGGAGCCAGGATTCTGATCTTTTAATGATGCTGGGGATGGACATTTACAAAGAATTCAAGAACGCCAAGAATATTGGCGTAATTTGTGAATACCATAGAACAAACAGTGTGAAAATTATGCTAATTTTAGTGATTTATGAGAATGACTTACCCTTTATAACTAATTACTGCATGTACTATATTATACACATCATTAATAGGTGTCAGATTGATTTTAAGTTTTATTTGATCACAGTGCTAAATCCCTCACATGCATGCTCAGTCTTCTCAGATGACATTGGCTTTTGTTCACAACTTCCAATAATTAGGAGAAGCACTTATTGGAGACTGAATTAGGACAGATCATGTGGCTATGGTAAAACCATTGTTTATTTAACAATAAGTATTCAAAATATGATATGGGTTGCTATATTTGAAAATGATGTGGGTACAATTACTATATATTTTCCTAGATTTTATTGGAGAGGTCGGGCGGGCTTGACTTCCATTCCATTCCTCTACAGCTACACTGTCCACTAGCCACATGTGGCTATTTAAATTAATTAAATCAATTTCTCTGGTATACTAGTCACATTTCAAGAGGTCAGTAGCCATATGTAGCTTGTAGCTAGCTACTAAACCGCACATATAGAACATTTCCATCAGTCTAGAAAGTTCTGTTGGTCAGTGCTGCCAAAGTCTTGGCAGTGTGAAAGTTAGTCTATCTAACTTTGGTGGTCTATCACCCATAGAATGACTAAGTCAGGTTGCTCTGAATTTTTTGCATAGAGGCGGGGATCAGGGAACCTCAGGGCCCCCGCTCTGGGGGAAATGAGTGAGTGTAGCAGTGACTGGAAGGAATAGATTCTCCCTTGGGAAAGCTGTAACGGCACGTCAGGGAGCTCAGGCAGGAAGTGGGGAGGAGATAGCACAGGCAGTGTGGATCCCATCACTGCTCATGGGAGCAAGTTGCTACTCTTTACTGTTGCCTTGTACAGTGGGTTACAGAGAAGTCACATCCATATTAGCTCAATTCATTGGTTCTATAGCGTTTGGAGTACTGTTCAATAAAAAACTTGCAGAGTGAATGAATGACATGACAGACAGCAGATTGTAATCATTTCAACAACTCTCATGCATACAGTTTATGTACCTCTTTAATGCCTTCTTTCATTTAGTCCTTATATCCATTAAAATTTTTTTAATGTTTTTTTTTAATTTTATTTTTGAGAGAGAGAGAGAGAGAGAGAGAGAGAGACAGAGCATGAATGGGGGAGGGGAAGAGAGAGAGGGAGACACAGAATCCAAAGCAGGCTCCAGGCTCTGAGCTGGCAGCACAGAGCCTGACATGGGGCTCAAACCCACGAACTGCGAGATTGTGACCTGAGCCGAAGTCGGCTGCTTAACCAACTGAGCCACCCAGGCATCCTCCTGGTCCTTATATCCATTTAAAGTGAGAAAGAAACACATTATCGTTCTTTTGCTGATGAGAAAAAGTTGGGGCTCGGGATCACCCAGCTAGCAAGTAGCAGAATTGTGACTCAAATTCGGGGCTTAGGCATGTTCCATGCCATTGCCTGGCCTCTTAGTGCCTTTTTAATAAGAGTATTTCCAACAGTAGACTGCTGATGTGGTAGGATTCAAGGACGTCTTTGACACTTAGGGTTTCCCAGGGACCAGTTGATTCAACTTTGATAGGATTTTTAAGTTGTTGGCACGATGCTTGGTTTTTATTGTTCACATTTGCCTGAATTCGTGCTTTCAGGCTTTTGTAGACAGACTGCCTGGCATTCTGAAGCGGTGGCTTTTACACTGTCTCCCACCAATTCCAATATTTCACGGAGGGGCTGCAGAGGCTGCTATGGGGGTGGGGCTCAGTGGGGAGGCCTTGGGTTTGGGCTCTGGGCTGTTCAGGACTGATATGCTTTCAACTATTTTTATATATTTGACATTCCAGAAAAAAAAAATTCACTTGAAAAAAAGGTTCTTTTGCTAACGGTTAGAAAAAGAATCACTGTTCTAAAGGATTTTTGTGGCAGCTTGCTTCCTGTGACAAGAAAGTGGGGCAAGCTGAACTCTCTGCCCAGGCATCATCCAGGAACCGGATTCATCTGTAGACCAACCAACACTTTCTTACAAACACACCCTAGAACTTCAGAGTCCCCTACATCCTACAGAGCCAGCCCTCAGGCAGGAGGGGGGACCAAGGGACGCTGTGTGGGGACTGGAGGGCCCGTCGTTTTTGTTTTTTTTTTAATTTTTTTTTTCAACGTTTTTATTTATTTTTTTGGGACAGAGAGAGACAGAGCATGAACGGGGGAGGGGCAGAGAGAGAGGGAGACACAGAATCGGAAACAGGCTCCAGGCTCTGAGCCATCAGCCCAGAGCCCGACGCGGGGCTCGAACTCATGGACCGCGAGATCGTGACCTGGCTGAAGTCGGACGCTTAACCGACTGCGCCACCCAGGCGCCCCAAGCCCGTCGTTTTTTGACAGAGCTGCCCTATTGTCTTCTTCTGCCACTTTGCTCTCATTCTCTTCTCAGGCAGGAGCCCTCTTCACTGCCCGAGCCCACAGCATCTGCGAAATCCTCCCTCTCTGACTTGACACATGGTCCTAAGGGCTTGTTGGCCTGAGTCCGAAGCAGCTGCCAGATTGCTTCGAC
The DNA here is from genome assembly GCF_028749965.1 of Puma concolor. Lineage (NCBI taxonomy): Eukaryota > Metazoa > Chordata > Mammalia > Carnivora > Felidae > Puma > Puma concolor. The sequence continues at coordinate 95,337,524 of NC_141673.1, forward strand.
TCAGACACCACCAATCTGGGCCTCATCTTGTCTGCTGGATTCTGTTGTTGCTTGCCTATCTGCAAAGCGAGGAACTTTCAAGAAGGTCAGAGAATTCCCTGACGGCACCTTTTGGATTCCTTGCTCCTCTCTTGGATGTGAATATGCTAAAATTGATTGCATAAGCCTGGATTTTTACATGATAATTCTGTCCCTGCCTAACGTTTATGCTGTAATTAATCTGAAAGCTCTTAATTTTTCATTGATAGATTTGAATAAGCATGCTGCTGTTGTCAGTACAAAAAGGGAAAATGAGGTGTGTCATGTGGGAACTAGAAAATAAGGCTAACTTGTGACAGGAAAACTAAAAAAAAAAAATCCAACAAGTGAACGAGATCAGTCATTTTTAAAATTTATACACCTTGAGGAAGAATCCAGAAATTGGTGCCTACAGGGCAATACCAGTGGGGTAACACTGTCGTATAAAGAACAAGATAACTACAATAAGGTTTCAGCAAGATGAAACGGTACCACAACCTTTTTTCCAGTTTTACTGAGATATAACTAAGGTATAATACTGTGTAACTTTAAGGCATATAGCATGATGTTTGATAAGCATATATTGGGAAATGATTACCAGAATATGGTTCAGCTAAACGAAAAAGAAAAAAAAAGAAAACAGGAAAAAAATTCTTGTGATGAGAACTCTTAGGGATTTACTCTTTTAACAACTTTCCTATATACCACGCAGCAGTGTTAACTACAGTCATCATGCTGTAATGACATTTGCAGTATTTTTTTATTTTATAACTGGACATTTGTACCTTTTGACCACCTTCCTCCAATTCCGCATCCATCCCCTGCCTCTGGTAACCACAAGTCTGACCAATATTTCTATGTTTTCCTTCCTTCCTTCCTTCCTTCCTTCCTTCCTTCCTTCCTTCTTTTCTTTCTTTCTTTCTTTCTTTCTTTCTTTCTTTCTTTCTTTCTTTCTTTCTTTCTTTTTTTCTTTTCTTTCTTTCTTTCTTTCTTTCTTTCTTTCTTTCTTTCTTTCTTTCTTTCTTTCTTTCCTTCCTTCCTTCCTTCCTTCCTTCCTTCCTTCCTTCCTTCCTTCTTTCTTTTTTTCTTTCTTTCTTTCTTTCTTTCTTTCTTTCTTTCTTTCTTTCTTTTAATTCCACATATAAGTGAGATTATGCAGTATTTGTCTTTCTCTGTCTGACTTATTTCACTTAGTATAATGCCCTCAAGGTCCATCTATGTTGTCACAAATGGTAGGATTTTCTTGTTTTTGTTTTTTGGTTTTTTTTGTCCCTTTATGGCTGAATAATATTCCATTGTATATTCTTTATTCATTTATCCATCAGTGAACACTCAGATTGGTTCCATGTCTTGGCTATTGTCAATAATGCTATTGTGAATATGGTAGATTCAGGTAGCTTTTCAAGTTAGTGTTTTCATTTCCTTTGCATATATTCCCAGAAGTGGGATTGCTGTGTCTAGTTTTAATTTTTTGAGGCTCCTCCCTGCTGTTTCCATAGTGCCTGTATCAACTTACATTCTCACCAACAGTGCACAAGGGTTTCTTTCTCTTCACATCCATGCCAGCATTTGCTATCTGTTATCTTTTTGAAGGTGGCCATCCTAACAGGTGTGAGGTGATAAGTCATAGTGGTTTTCATTTGCATCTCCCTGATGACAAGTGATGTTGAGCATCTTTTCATGTACCGTGGCCTTTTTGTATGTCTTCTTTGGAGAAATGTCTATCGAAGTCCTTTGCCCATTTTTTTAATTGGGTTGCTTTTTTTGCTCTTGAGTTCAGTGAGTTCCTTATGTATTTTGGATATTAACCCCTTATCAGATACAGGATTTGCAATTTTTTTTTCCCCATTCTGTAGGTTGTCTTTTTACTTTGTTGATGGTTTCTTTTCCTGTGCAGAAACTTTTTAGTTTGGTGCAGTGCCATTGTTTTTTTTTTCTTTTCTTTTGTGGCTTGTGCTTTAGGTGTCATATCCAAAAAATCATTACCAAGGCCCTAAAGAGTTTTTGTTCCTATGTTTTCTTCTAGGAGTTTTATGGTTTCAGGTCTTACATTTGTCTTTAATGCATTTTGAGTTAATTTTTGTGAGTTGTATAAGATATAGATCCTGTTGCATTCTTTTATACGTGAATACCCAAACATCCCAGCACTACTTGTTGAAAAGACTGTCTTTTCTTCATCAAGTATTCCTGGCTGTCTTGTCAAATATTAGTTGACTGTATATGTTTGGGTTTATATCTGAGTTCTTGATTCTGTTCCATTGGCCTATTTGTCTGCTTTTATTTGCCAGTACTGTACTGTTTTATTTATTTATTTATTTATTTTATTTTATTTTATTTTATTTTTTCAACTTTTTTTTTTTTTTAATTTATTTTTGGGACAGAGAGAGACAGAGCATGAACGCGGGAGGGGCAGAGAGAGAGGGAGACACAGAATCGGAAACAGGCTCTGAGCCATCAGCCCAGAGCCTGACGCGGGGCTCGAACTCACGGACCGCGAGATCGTGACCTGGCTGAAGCCGGACGCTTAACCGACTGGGCCACCCAGGCGCCCCAGTACTGTACTGTTTTGATGACTACAGGCGTCTAGTAGAGCTTGAAATCAGGAAATGTGATGCCTCCTGCTCTGTTCTTTTTCAGAATTTCTTTGGATATTTAGGATCTTTGGTGGCTCTACGTAAATTCTAGAAGGTTTTGTTTTTGTAAAAAATGCCATTGGAATCTTGATAGAGATTTCATTTAAATCTATAAATGGCTCTTGGTATTAATAACATTGTAACAATATTTGTTCTTCCAGTCCATGAATACAGGATATCTTTCCATGTATTTATGTCTTTGATTTTTTTTTAACAACATTTTGCCATTTTCAGAGTAGAGATCTTTCACCTTTTTAGGTAAATTTATTCCTAAGTATTTCATTTTTTTGATGCTATTGTGAATGAAATAGATACTTGAACTTCTTTTTCAGAAAATTTGTTGTTAATGTATAAGAGTATTACTGATTTTTGTATGTTAATGTATTTTACAACTTTACACATTCACTGATTAGATCTAACAGGTTTTTTCTTTTTTTTTGGTTGAGTCTTTAGGTTTTCTATATATAAAATCATGTCATATGCAAATAGAGACAATTTTACTTCCTCTTTTCCAATTTCTGAAACCTTTTACTTATTTTTCTTGCCCAATTCCTCTAGCCAGGACTGCTAGTACTATGTTGGATAAGAGTGGTGAGAGTGGGCACCATTGTCTTGTTCCTGATCTTAGAGGAAAAGCTTTCAGTCTTTCATCACTGAGTATAATGTTAGCTGTGGGCTTCTCATATATGACCTTCATTGTGCTGAGATATATTCCTCTGATACCTGATATGCTAAGAGTTTTTATCATGAATGGATGTTGAATTTTTTTCAGATGCTTTTTCTGCATCTATTGAGATGATCATATGGTTCTTTTTTTCATTCTATTAATGTGATGTATCACATTGATTGATTTGTGTATGTTGAACCATCTTGCATTTCAGGGATAAATCCCACTTGATCATGATGAATGATCCTTTTAATTTGCTGCCAAATTCATTATTCTAGTATTTTTTTTTTGTATTTGTATTTATTTATTTATTTATTTATTTATTTATTTATTTATAATATGAAATTTATTGTACAACATCCAGTGCTCATCACAACCCTAGTATTTTTTTTTTAATTTTAGAGAGAAAGAGAGAGCAAAAGCAGGGTAGGGGGTCAGAGGGAGAGAGAGAATATTTTTTAATGTTTATTTATTTATTTTGAGAGAGAGAGAACATACTCGTGAGCAGGGGAGGGTCAGAAAGAGAGGGAGAAGGAGCGAGAGAATCCCAAGTAAGCCCCGTGCTGTTCAGCTGAGAGACCGATTGCAGGGCTCCATCCCAGGAACAGTGAGATCATAACCTGAGCTGAAACCAAGAGTTGGACGCTTAACGGATTGAACCACCCAGGTGCCCTGAGAGAGACTCTTAAGCAGGCTCCATGCTCAGTGCAAAGCCCAATGTGGGGCTAGATCCCATGACTCTGGGATCGTGACCCAAGCCAAAATCAAGAGTCAAATACTCAACTCATTGAGCCATCCAGGTGCCCCAGTTTTCTAGTAGTTTATTGAGAATTTTTCATCTATATTCATTAAGGATATTTGCCTGTACGTTTCTTTTCTAGTAGCATTCTTTTCTGGTTTTGGTATCAGGATAATACTGGCTTCATAAAATAAATTTGGGAGTGTTTTCTTCTGTTCAATTTTTTGGAATAGGTTGTGAAGGATTAGTGTTAATTATTTTTTAAATATTTGGTAAAATTTACCAGTGAAGTCATCTGGTCTTGGGCCATTATTTGTTGGGAGATTTTATTATTATTATTATTACTGATTCAGTCTCCTTACTAATAATTGGTTTATTTAGATTTTTTGATTTCTTCCTGATTCAGTCTTGGTGGTACCACCATTTTCAAAAGTGCAGCCCAGATCATTCCAGGAATTAGATGAACAACTGCATCATATTCTACAGTAAAAATAAGGTCGGAGCACTAAACTGACTAATTGTCAGCCACCCTGTTTGGGTATATATATTTTGCATGTTATAATTATATGATGTTGGGAGGGGGACAAAAACCTACAGAGGGATTTTAGGTCTCTGACACTGTCTAAAGAAATCTAGAATCTAGACATTGCTTCCAGGGCATAGAAAAACTTTAGTCATTGGGAGAGGTGGACTTTCCGGTTGGGTAGTAAAGGTCTGTCTGGCTTTCCTTAGAGCCTAGGTAATGTGTTTGACTTTTTGACTACAAGTAGAGAGGAGACAGTCACAGTTTACCTCAACCAGTGGGATTTGTTGTAAGATAGTGAGAGAACTGGTAGGTGGTTTATACTCGGGACTCCAAAATAACTCTCACTGGCTGGAGGCCTCTCACTCAACGAGTTTTCCAGGTGCAATGATTTGGTATTATCAACTTTGTTTCTTTTTCTACCTGTACTTATTACATACTTGAAAACTAACAAAATCTCCAATTTTTCTTCTAAATCACTGCTTTTAGTAAAACATTGTTTCTCAGGTCCTAAAACTTTTCCTTACTTTCTCTCTCTCCCATGTTTTATGTTCAAAATCTGAAAGAAAAATGCTCTTAGTTGCCATCTAATACAGGGCCACCTCCTAGACTTCTAGATGATGGCTCATCTTTGTAGGCTCAAGTGGAACAAAGACTAGAAATCTATTGATAGGGACAATTTCAAAAGGCAGGACCTCAGAGGCTTTTTTGAAGGATAGTGAAACTGTCAGGCACCTAGTAGAGTCTGATCAGTACAGTGAATTATTCCACACAACTGTCCTACTACCTTTGTTCTGATTCACATTCATCAAGCAGCTTACGGTTTATTAATTTCATCTACTAGATGTTCTAATAGTAAGGTTTCCTGGAAAGAACATACATATTTTAAATTCTGGAAAGAAGTGCCCTAAATTTAAATTAATGAATTGGCCTTTGGTTTATGTGATGGTTAATTTTATGCGTCAACTTGACTGGGCTTTGGTCCCCAGATATTTGGCCAAACACTGTTCTGTATGTTTCTGCAAAGGTGTTTTGGATGAGATTTAAATTTAAAATGGTGGACTTTGAGTGAAACGTATTGCCCTTATAATGTGGGTAGACCTCATCTAATCAGATGAAGTCCTGACTAGAACAAAAGACTGACCTTTCCTCAAGCAAGTTTTACAAGCGCACAGCCTTTGGACTTGAACTGCAACATTGGCTCTTCCCTGGGTCTCCAGACTGACAACCCACTCCACAGATTGCCTTTATAATCACATAAGCCAATTCCTTTTTTAAAAATAAAGTGTATTTATTTATTTTTGAGAGAGACAGAGAGAGAGAGTTTATTTTTGAGAGAGACGGAGAGAGAGAGTGTGTGAGAATGGAGCGGAGGGGCAAGAGAGAGGGAGACACAGAATTCCAAGCAGGCTCTGTGCCATGAGCACAGAGTCCAACATGGGGCTTGAAGTCACAAACTGTGAGATCATGACCTGAGCCTAGCAAGAGTCAGACACTTAACTGACTGAACCTTGCAGGTGCCCCAAAAGCCAATCCTTTAAAGTAAATCTCTCTCTCTATTTATGTACACATCCTCTTGGTTCTGTTTCTCTGGTGAACTCTGATTAATACAGTTTATGTCAAGTCTCTTGTGAGTTTACTTAGCATGGGTCAGTTCTCCTGAGTTCATTCTACTTTAGGGGCTCTAAAAACACATTTCTCTGGTAGTTGTCATCTCCAGTTAATAGCTTTCATCTTTTTGCTCTCTAACTAAATTAATCTCTTTTTGAAACCTTTAACTATTTAGTGCTTATTGAAACTTGAGATTCTTAGATGTAAGTTGTCCTACACAGCATTGTAAAATGAGATTCACATTAATCCCCAAATATATTTTAAAGGACAGACAGATATTGTGGCTCAGAGTATTACTCAAGTTTGAACCCACAGAGTTGTATGTTGGAAATGGGTGTCAAAAGACCAAGTAGACAGGGGATTGATGTCTCCAAAATTTTGGTTATTGGATTCCTTTCCTATTACTGTTTTAACAAATGACCACAGAGTTAGTGGCTTAGAGCAACACAGATTTATTATCTTTATAGTCTTGAAGGTCTGAAGTCTGAAATGGGTCTCATGGGTCTAAAATCAAGGTGTCAGCAGGGCTTCATTCCTTCTAGAGGTGCTAGGGGAGAATTCCTTGGCTCATGGCCTCCTTCTGGCTGGCAATTGCGTCACTAAGACCTATGCTTCCATTGTCACATCTCCTACTCTGATTCTGACTCTCCTGCCTCCCTCTTTCACCTGTCGGGACCTTGGTGATTACATTCATCTTTCCAGAATAATCTCTTCATCTCAGGATCCTTAACTTAGTTGCATTTGCAAGGGCCCTTTCATCATATGAGGTAATATGTTAGCAGGTTCTCGAGATTAGAATGTAGACTTTTGGGTGGGGGCATTATTCTGTCTACGAGTTATATCATTTTCTGGTTACATATTTTTAATAAGCATTTGGTGTAGCTGGACTCTAAAGCTTGAAAATAAAGAAAATAGAGTCATTTAGAGTGACATTTAAAGTCAATACATAACTTACAGTCAAGGTATGGAAAATCATCTGAAAAAGGTGGGGTGACGTGTAGGCAAGCAAAGCCTTCACTGTAACCTCTTTAATGTGAGAATTAAATGCAGAATTAAATCAAATTAAAGAAATAGGAAAATAACTTAGGTACATATTGGCAGCCCTAACTAAACAAATAAAAGGAAAAAGAATGACTCGGATACTGGACTTGGGTTGTTTCAGTTCTATGATAAGAATGTCCCTGAAGGGAGAATGGTGCAGGGCTTTAGTTTTTGTATTTCAAGTACGCTAGGCCCATTGGCAGGTCCATCCCTGTGGTAAGGTTTATATCAGGCTAAGGAATTTGGTCAGTGAATCCTAAACTGTATCTATAGGATAATATTGTTTCATGAAATATTGATAATTATTCTATTAAGAGGAGAGCCTAATTTATTCTAGAAAAAGGGTGCCATAGGAACCCTTGTAGATTCAGAATTCACATTTGCAGACCAAGGGAAAATAGTTATGAAAGCTGCTTTCCTTGGTTTAATCTAGCGTTTCTCAACATCACTTGATTACTGAACCTTTTGTTGTGGAAAGATCTATTAAAATGTCTCACAGCACATAACACATTTTCGGAAAAGATGCACTAAAGATTTGATTTATCCACTTCCTGTTGTTTTGAGTCCATGCTCACAAAACCACCTTTTGATTTCTGTGTGGCTGGACCACTAGAAAAAAAAAAATGTTTTGATCAGGCCAACACAATACGTATTGTGCGTGTCATGTTGTCTTACTCACCATAAATCAACACACCAGTACTTGATGTTTACTTTTGTCTCATGTGCGTTTTAGTTAGTGTGAGTCACTAGCTTTTACATCCAAACTTCCATTTACTTTGAAGTACCTGTCTACCCAGCAATAGCTACAAAAGGAAGGGTGGCCAGAACTTTACTGCTCAAGTGAAAGGTGGAAAATAATGATGAGTTCTGGACTTCACAAATTCTTGTCCTGGTGGCCTGGCACCCTGGAAATTGTCTGGACCACTTTGTGGGGGAGGAGTAGATCCTGAAGCCAGACATCAAAATGAAGGTCTAAGATCACCACATGTTTCTGTCCTCAGGCGGTTTGTTTTTTACCCCCTATTAACTAATAGGATAATAGCATTAATCTATATGGTTACTGTAGAGTGGAGTCATACTAGTGGTCACAAAAAGGTCCTCCAAAGCTTAGAGAGAATAGGGGGTTAGGGAGGGCCCAAAACAGATAAAAAAAATAGCAGGTAGTTTCATTTTAAAAATCAACCTGTAACACAAAGATGTTTTATAAGAGCAAGTTAATGTTGGGACCATTGGGTTTTTCTGGTAATGCACTCAGCTGTAGCTAGACTCTAGTAGACATTGTGATTTGTACTAAAAGCCTCAATAACTTAGAAAAGAAAGAAAGCCTCAAGAAAGTTCAGATAAGAGAAATCAAGTATTAGACTACAAGAGTCACAGAGGAAGATGAAACGATCTAGGATCATTTAGCCTTGTTGGAAAATATTATAATTATTATCATAAAAATAAATAATATCCATAATTCATTAAAAACGAAGGTACTTAGATGAATTAAGTTCATGGTAAATAAAACCCTGTGATAACCTTGAAGGCTTCATTCTTGCAATCATTCCTCCGTTGAGTCCTCAGTTTACTCAAACAGAGACGTTCCTTCTCCATACTACTGTGCCTCCAGAATCTGCCTCCCCAAACTTCTCCAGCTTCTAATGGCTCTTAATTACCACCGCATGGGGTAAGATCACAGATTCAACCTTAATCTGCTTCTCAGGACCTCACGTTTAAGAATTTCCCTTCCTACCAGTCGGTCCTGGCCTACGCTTTATAGTTCCTCTTTGTCTAAGTCTCTGCTAAGTTTTGTCCTTGCTCGCATCCAGTGAGAAAGAGGAGATATAACAGGAAGTTGAGCAGAGGATTCCATAGGGCACAGTCCTTGGTGAGACCAGGATCTGTAGGAAAGAAATAGAATGAAACAAGACCTGAATTAGGTGAGTGAGAAAGCATACTTTCTCAGAAACATTTTGTTAACATTTCTTGTCTTTTGTGCATAAAATAAGTTTAATTTTAATGCTGCATTAATAAGATTTTTTAATTTCTTTTTATCTTAGAAAGAGTGCGATTAAACACAAAGAAATCTGAATGTTGTTTTTTTTTTTTATTTTTTTATTTTTTTTTAAATTTTTTTTTTTTTCAACGTTTATTTATTTTTGGGACAGAGAGAGACAGAGCATGAACGGGGGAGGGGCAGAGAGAGAGGGAGACACAGAATCGGAAACAGGCTCCAGGCTCTGAGCCATCAGCCCAGAGCCCGACGCGGGGCTCGAACCCACGGACCGCGAGATCGTGACCTGGCTGAAGTCGGACGCTTAACCGACTGCGCCACCCAGGCGCCCCACTGAATGTTGTTTTAATAGTCCCAAATTAGAATGTAATTATTAAATATGAATATCAAGTTTTCACAAAATTTTAAAATCATACAGTCAAAAGGTTCTAAATCAATACACATCTGGTGCAAAACATGCTCTACTTTCAAATATCTTTTATTAGATTTATTTAGTAGATTGTTTTTTACTGCGATTTAGACATAGATTGAAATTTAATCTTTGAAAATTTAGCTATTTTAGAGATACAGCTTTGAAAATTGGACTTCTCTTATTAATCTCAGAAATGACTATATAAATGGTTTTAAGTGCTTACAATTCTCCTCCTCTGCAAATGAGAAAAGGACTATGGCATCAAAAGCTACACTTCATTTTATTTTTAAAAATTATTTTATTTCATTTTTTTAATTGAATACAGTTGATACACAATGTTACATTAGTTTTGGGTGTACAACATAGTGATTCAACAACTCTATATTCTGCTATGCTTACCATAAGGCTATAGTTAATTTCTGAGTGCTCAAGAAGGTTTTACAGAGAAAGTTTCTTCCTCATTCTAATTTCTAAGAGTCTATAACTCTGTCCCTCCCCTTACAAGGAATTAGTATTAATCTTCTTTTGCTTTGGTTATGGTTATCAGACACATGTGATAAATTCTCTCATCCTTGTTTATAGAGCTTTTGGGGAAACTCGGGAAATACATGTGATTTGATATCTGCATTTCTTCTAGTATTTATGAATATTGGATTGGAATACCAAGGTTACATTTGCCTTAATTTCAGTTCTTCAGTAAAGCTTCATTTATTGACATCTGTGCTATCCAATATGGTAGTCATCAGCCAAATGTGTTTACTAAGCAATTGAAATGTGGCTAGTATGAACTGAGATATGCCATAGTGTAAACACATAACAGACTTCATAGAATTAGTACAAATAAAATCTGCAAACATTTCATTTATGTTGGTTACATATTAAAATGATAATATTTTGACCATATTGGGCTAAGTTACATTTATTATTGGAATTAATTTTACTCTTTTATTTATTGATTTTTTTTTAAATTTTTTTTCCAACGTTTATTTATTTTTGGGACAGAGAGAGACAGAGCATGAACGGGCGAGGGGCAGAGAGAGAGGGAGACACAGACTTGGAAACAGGCTCCAGGCTCTGAGCCATCAGCCCAGAGCCCGACGCGGGGCTCGAACTCACGGACCGCGAGATCGTGACCTGGCTGAAGTCGGACGCTTAACCGACTGCGCCACCCAGGCGCCCCAATTTTACTCTTTTAAAAACTTTTAAAAGGCGTCTGCTAGAAAACTTAAAATTACATATGTGGCTTCCATTTGTGGCTCACATTTATATCTCTACAGAACAGTGGTGATATAGAGCCATTGTGCAATAAAATATTTTGCATGTGTATATTTTCCAGATATATTTAAACATTAAAATGTTCACTGTATCAATAATTTTTGTGAAAGTCTTCTTAAATATACTATATTTTTGCATCTTCTTTCTTTTTTCTAATTTTTTTTTAACGTTTACTTATTATTAAGAGACAGAGTGTGAACAGGGGAGGGGCAGAGAGAGAGGGAGACACAGAATCCAAAGCAGGCTCCAGGCTTTGAGCTGTCAGCACAGAGCCCAACGGAGGGCTCGAACTCACAAACCGCAAGATCATGACCTGAGCCGCAGTCGGACGCCCAACTGACTGAGTCACCCAGGCGCCCCTGCATCTTCTTAAGCAGAGAAAGCAACTTAATATAGCATTTTCTTGATAAGTCAGTGTCATCACATGAAGCTCAACATTTTTTAATATTGTGTGTTATTGATGCCCTCATGGGTTATTTAGGAAGTGAAACTTACAGAGCTATTGCTGTCATATAAAATGGCCACTGGTTGATGTGTGACTACAGTTAGGAATTTGACTGTATTTTTCCCAATGCTTGTAATTGCTTCTTGAGCATACCGTTTTGCTCTTTCCAGTGCAACCTGTAGGTCCCTGATCATTTAAGAAAACCTAACAGTTTTCCAGAGAAAGTAGACGGGTAGTTTATAAGGTCTGTAGCTTTTACAGAATTGCAAGTGTAAGGGCCCATGGTCAGCTCTGCTTCTTCTGTAGATAAAGTTCATAGGTTTTATTATAGCTGGTTTTCTTGCAAGGCAAAGATCTTTTTTGCTTCTGGGCCAGTGGTTACGAATGAGATATTTGTGGCTGCCAGAAGTCCTCCTATTAATCTATTACCTACAGTGTGGCATTTTCAAATGACATTAGAGTTGACGTATACAACTTTTGGGGGGGAAAACCATATAAAATTATACAAGGGGTTGATAGGGAATATCTAGAATTATTCTGATGACTTCTGTTTTATAAGAGAGGGCTGGGGGTCCAAGCCACAATTGCTGTGTAGAGGTGTGGCTGAACAGGCTAATGTAGAATGAGCTATGCACATGTGAAATCTGTACCCGGGTGAGTAGTTGTAGCCTATTGTTGTTTAGCTGTTCACCTGAAGGCTTTTCACATTCCTTACAGTTGCAGCCAGGGCTGTTTTGTGTACTGCTGCTATTTCCCAGCAGTCCAAGCACTGTTGCATTGCTTGATGCTGTGCTTTGATATGTTCTTATAGCATTTATCCTGCTCTCCTTGCTTGTGATTTTTCTGACATCGGCTCTCTCATACAATAGCTTTTTGAGTGTCCTGCTGTCTTCCATTCTCTGCATACACACATTTCAGGGGTACATCGATATGAGGACTATTTCAGTGCTAAGACTGACAATATTCTTTATGGTGCTGGTGAGAGATTTGACTTTTAAGTTAACATTCTTAGATCTGGGAATGCTATTGTCACATAGATGCCTGTTATGACCCATCTCACATTACATTATAACATGCATTTTATTGGTGAGTTCTACCATTCAAGTGAGGGATAGTAGGACGCCTTGTGCTGGCCCTGTAATGGTGGAGGTATTCTGTTGCAGATATTGTTGAATTAAACTGAACTGATGAATCTGCTCAAGAAGCTTTGTTTGCTGTGTGCAAAAAATACAGAGCTTTCAGCAAAATAGAAGTTTAGAATGCATCCTTGCTTAGGAATCCTCAGTTTGTAATGCAGAGTAAGAGAGTAATGCTGAGTTAGCGCTAAACTTGGTCTGGCAGGCTGATAAAAGGCACAATGACATTTTTCATGTACTTCTCTACTTGTTTGTCAATAACTCTCAGAAGCAAATGGCTCTTTTAGGCTTACACCTGGCACATTGCTCTCCCTTGACTCTAAAGAATTTTATGATAAATCCATGCCACTCGTTTCATTCTCTCTCCATGGCATTTGATGATGCTTGTAACCTAGACATTACCCTTAAGCCTGGATCCATTTAAAAGGATGTACAAAGCAGGGCATGGGACTACTTTCTTTTATTGTTCATGTGGAACAGGTTAGATAGGGTACTGTCTATTCTTAGGTAACTGCATAAGTCAACATTGCTGCATAACAACCAATGCCAAAAATCTCAGTTGCCTGTAATAATAAATATTTATTTTCTTATTAATGCATTTGTAGGTCACTAGGGTTTAAGCTGGGTTTGGCTGAACTTGGCCAAGCTCAGCTGGGCTTGGCTTAAGGCTCAAGATTGGCTATAAATCTACTTCCCACTTCTTTATTTTAGGACCAGTAACTCTCCGAGGTATGCTCTACTGGTGATGCATACCAGGAATGCAAGAACCAAGCACATCATGAGAGTACATTCAAAGCCCCTGCTAATGTGCCACTGGATAAAGTCAGTCACATGGCCAAGCCCAACATTGATGGGGCAAAGAAATATACTTTTGCCACTAGGGAGAGGTACTACAAAGCCACACAGTACATGTATCTCCAGCTATGAAGAGGTCGGTGAAACCTGTCAAACAAAATCAGATATAAAACTGTATAACATTTTCAATAACATTCATTTCAGAGTTATGGAAATTGAACAAAGGCAGATAATAGTGGAGAAGTACTGACTGAAAAAAACTGAAGAGTTTTGAGTAAGACTGTGGGAATATGCAGCCATTGGCAGCCATTTAAAAAAATTTTTATTTCATTCATTCATTCGTTTGTTTGTTTATTTATTTATTTATTTATTTACTTACTGGTTGGAGCTGCTTCCATACCTCCCCTAACCCAGGCTGGTTGGTGAAAGCTATAGTTTTATGAGGGGAGTGCTGGCCATGAATGCCAGCAGTTCTGCTTCCTGAGTGGGTAGACTCAACTTGGGGCTGGAGACAAAAACCCATGGCTTTGCCATTGAAAAGTGGCAAGCCCAGTAGGAAACAAATGGGAAGGCCTACAGCTTTGTTGGCCTGAGACTCTGATCCTATTTGGGGCAAGTGGCAGACCAGCTAGCAATTTAATGGGGAGCTTCTGGAAGCGAGAGAGAGCCATAAAAGGCCTTAATAAACATTCCACACATTTCTGGCTGACTGGGATTGTGAACTATGCACATGGCCAGAGGACACCAAAAAGTGAAAAGTACAAGCCCAGACATACTTGAGAACTATCTGAGCTCTGAATGTGTTCCCCAATCTACACAAAGATTGATTGGCAGAGGTTGGAAGTGCTTTTGGACTTGAGGTGTCTCAGCACACTTCAGCATAAATCATTAGCTGACCACTAAGCTATTAGTAACACAGGGGTGAGCCCTAATAAGGCAAGCTGAAAAATAATTTTAAAAACACAATTTCAGAACTTAAGTAGAAACATTAGGAGCTATACACATTGTGGGAGACAGGTTTTGCAGTTTAAATTCATTCAAGTTACTTAAAAATATCCTTCAGACAAATCACTCAATAGATAAAACTTCAGAATTGTTACATTATGTTATCGAAAATGTCCAGTTTTCAACCAAAAATATGAGAAATGCAAGGAAACAGGAAAGTGAAATTCATACTCAGGACAATAAGTATTCAATAGAAACAATCAGAGTGGGCCAAAGTTTTTAATTTAACAGACAAAGATATCAAAACAGCTATTATAAGTATGTTTGAAGAATGAAAAGAAACCAGGTACAAAGAAGTAAAGGAAAATATGGTGGAAATGACTCAAAAATAGGAAATCTAAATAGAGATATAATCTGTAAAAACAAATTCTAGATTTGAAAAATACAATAACTGAAATGGAAAGTTTATAGATGGGTCTAGAGAATATTTGAGAAGACAGGAGAAATAATTAGTGTATTGAGGATAGATAAATAGAAATTATCCCATCTAAAGAACAAAAAGAAAATAAGACTGAAGAAAAATGAACAGAGACTCAAAGACCCATAGAACAATGTCAACCTATCAGCATACTTACAATGGTAGTCCAGGGAGAGTGGGGAGAGAGAAAGGGAAACTGTGTTTTGTTTTGTCTTTTTTTTTTTTTTTAATTTTTTTTTCAACGTTTTTATTTATTTTTGGGACAGAGAGAGACAGAGCATGAACGGGGGAGGGGCAGAGAGAGAGGGAGACACAGAATCGGAAACAGGCTCCAGGCTCCGAGCCATCAGCCCAGAGCCTGACGCGGGGCTCGAACTCACGGACCGCGAGATCGTGACCTGGCTGAAGTCGGACGCTTAACTGACTGCGCCACCCCAGGCGCCCCTGTTTTGTCTTTTAATAACAGCCATAAGCTGCTAAATTTGATGAAAAACTTAATTTATAGTCCAAGAAGCTCTGTGACCACCAAGTAGAATAGACACGAAGAGATCCACATCTAGACCCATGATAAGAAAAACTACAAAAAAACGAGGCAAACACAAAGCCTTGAAGCAGCAAGAGAAAAATGACTCATCATGTCTGGAGAACAACAATACAACTGATGGCTGATTTCTCATAAAAATAGGGCATCTAGAAAGTAGGGGAAGAACATATCCAAAGTGTTAATAGAAAAAAAAAAGTCGTTGACCAAGAGCTTTCTAACAAAACCATTTTTCAAAAATGAAGGCAGAAGAAAGACCTTCCCAGATAAACAAAAAAGGACCTGTCCTGTAAGAACTTCTAATGACTGTCTTTCAGGCTGAAAAGACATGGTAGCAGATGGTGACTCAACTCCAGAGGAAAGAATGAGGAACACTGAAAATGTTAAATATGTGAATAAATATAACACGCTCTTTATCGTTTTATCTTTTCCCCTCTTCTTTAAAAGCAAAGACCATTTGAAGCAACAATCATAATGTTATATTGGGGGTTTACATGTATAGATGTAATATGTATGACAAGACTAGCACTAAAAATGAGAGGAAATATGCCAGAGCAAAGCTGCTGTTTATGATGACGACGGCGATGATGATGATGATGATGATAATCCTGAAGCAGAATGTAATAAATTGCAAATGTGTACTGTAATCCTTAGATGCACTATTAAGAAAATAAACTTTAAAATATAACCAACCTGTGAGGGAGGAAAGAGCAAGATCCAACTCTATGTTGTCTATACAAGGCATACTTTGTATTCAAAGATACAAGTAGTTTCAAAGTAAAAGGCTGGAAAAGCAAAGAGTGACCATTGAAGAACTGTAATGGCTTTTTTAAAGTTTTTTTTTAAAGTTGATTTACAGCTATCCCTGGAGTGGCTTTACTAATATATAAAAATAGACTTTAAGACGAGAAATATTACTAAAGATAAAAGAAAACATTTCATCATGGTAAAAATTTCAATACATCAGGAGGAAATAGCAATTATAAATGCTAACACCAGAGCCATAGCCCCAAAATACATGTAGCAAAGACTGGCAGAAGTAAAGGAAGTAGTCAATTCAATATTGTAGTGCTTGAAGATTTCAATATGACTCTCTTAGTAATTGACAGAAGAACTAGACAATATCAATAAGGATATTCAGGACTTGAACAACATTAGCAACCAATTTGACATAAATGACATAGCAGACCGCACCTAGCAATAACATAATACATATTCTTTTCAAGTACACATAGAACTCTCATAGTAAACCATACTATAGGATATAAAATGACACTTAAAATATGTTTTCTGAATATCACAAAATTAAATAAATGAAAAACAGGAAGCAATTTTGGATTTTCCAAGTATTTTGAATTTCTCAATATGCTTTCAGAAAAACAATGAGTCAAAGGTGAAATCACAAGCTAAATTAGCAAATATGCTGAATTGGATGAAAATGTAAACATAACATTACCAAAATTTATGAGATGTAGCTGAAGGAGTGCTGAGAGGGATACTTAAAACTTTATTATATTAGAAAGTAAAGTGATCTCATATCAATCTAAGCCTCCACTTCAAGAAGCTAAAGATAAGCATATTAAACCTCTTGTAAAAGGAAGGAAAGAAATAATAAAGACCAGAGAAGAAACAAGTGAAGTAAAATTCAGAAAAACAATAGAGAAAGAGCCATGAAAACAAAAGTTGTTTCATTAACATAATCAACAAAATTGATAGAAATTTAGCTAGAATAACAAAGAGGGGCACTTGGGTGGCTCAGTGGGTTAAGCCTCCCACTCTTGATGTTGGCTCAGGTCATGATCTCATGGTTTGTGGGATCGAGCCCCATGTTGGGCTCCGCTCTGACAGCACAGAGCCTTTATGGAATTCTTTCTCTCCCTCTGTCTGTCTGTCCTTCCCCCGCTCGTGCTCTTACTCTGCTCTTTCAAATAAATAAGTAAACATTTAAAAAAGGAGAGAGAGAAAATGAGAAAAGACAAATTAACGAAATCAGGAATGAAAGTGAGAACATCACCAAAAACCTTACAGAAATTAAAAATATAAGAAGAGACTATTATGAACCACTTTATGCCAACAAATTAGAGAACTTAAAGTAAGATGGTTAATATCTTGGAAAGATACAAATTACCAAAACCATCTCAGGAAAAAATGAAATTTGAATAGACCTGAAATGCCTAAAGACATTGTAATTACTACGAATGTTCCTTCAAAGAAAAACCAAGGCCCAGGTGACATCACTACTAAATTTTATTAAATATTTAGGGAAGATGCAATACCAATTCTATACAAATGCTTTTAGGAAGAAAAGGAAGAGGGAACACTTCCCAGCTTGTCCTATAAGGCCAGTTTTAGTGTAAAACCAAAGCCAGACAAAGTTATAACAGGAAAAGAAAACTATAAAGCAGTTATTTCTAATGAACATAAATGCAGAAATCCTTAACAAAATATTAGCAAATATTAACAAATATTAGCAAAATATCAGCAACATATGTAAAGATTATATACAATGATCAAATAAGATTTGTCCCTGGAGTGCAAGAATGATTTTATATCTGAAAATCAATGAATATACTGTATTAATAGAATGAAGGACAAAGGTGACATAATTTTTTTAAAGAGCCACAGATAAAGGCTTTGATAAAATCTAATATCAATTGATGATAAAAATTCTCCACAAATTATGAATAGGAAGGAACTTCCCCTACCTGATAAAGGGCATGTGTGTAAAATCTATAGCTAACATTATACTTCATTGTGAATAACAAATCTTTCCCATTGAGATTGGAATAAGGCAGGAATATCCATTTTTGTGATTTATTTATTTTTATTTTTACTTTTTGAGGGAGAGAGAGTGCACAAGTGAGCGGGGGAGGGAGACAGGGAGAGAGAGAATCTAAAGCAGTCTCCATGCTCAGCACGGAGCCAGATTTGGGCCTTGATCCCATAACCATGAGATCATGAACTGAGCTGAAATCAAGAGTCGGACACTTAACATCCTGAGCCACCCAGGTGTCCCCATTCACAACTTCTTTTCAAAGTTTTCAAAGTTTTAGCCAGTGTGATAAAGCAAGGAAAATAACGACCTTATGCTTTTATATGTACAAAGCCCTAAAATTATACTGATGTATGTATGTGTATGTTAGAACCAATAAGCGAGCTTAACAAGGCTGCAAGATACAAAATGAATATATAAAAATCAACGTTAGTTCTTATATTAGCAATGAACCATCTGAAAATAAATTTAAGAAAGGAATTCATTCATAAAAATAGCAAAAAGAAAAAATGCTTAGGAATAGACATAATAAAAATGCAGGAACTAAATGCTAAAACAGTATAAAACATTGCTGGGAGAAATTACAGAAGATCTGAATTCATGGAGAGATAAACCATGTTCATGGATTATAAGACTTCTTAAGATGGGGGCACCTGGGTGGCTCAGTTGGTTAAACGTACAACTCTTGATTTTGGCTCAGGTCATGATCTCACAGTTTGTGGGATTGAGCCCCATGTTGGGCTCTGCACTGACAGCATGGAGCCTACTTGGGCTCTCTCTGCACCTTCCCCACTTGTGCTCTCTCTGTCTCTCAAAATAAATAAATAAACATTAAAAAAAAAAGACTTTTTTAGTTGGCAGTTTTTCCCCAAATTATCTATAGATTTAATATAATATCTGTCAAAATTCCAGCAGGCTTTTTTCTTGTAAAATTTGACAAATTGGTCCTAAAGTTTATATGGGAATGCAAGGAACTTGATTAGCAAAACAATTTTGGAGAAAAAAAAGTTGGAGGATTTACATTGTCTGATTTCAAACTTAATATAAGGCTACAGTCATCAGACTGTATCGTATAAGAATAAACGTATCGGTCAGTGGAACAAAATAGAGTTTATAAATAACTTCTAAGATTTATGGTAAATTTACTTTAAAAAAAGATGCAAACATACTTCAATCAGGAAACAATACTCTTTTTAACAAGTTGTACCGAGACAATTAGATATCCATATGCAAAAATTTTTAAATGAACTTACTTTACATTGCACACGAAAAAATTAATTCACAATAGATCAAAGGCCTAAATGTAAGAGTGAGAACTATAGTATTTCTAGAAGAGAATAAGAGAACAGAAAGAAATAAGAGAAAAATTTTTGTGACCTTAGGTTAGGCAACACTTTTTTACATCTGACATGAAAACAATCTGTAAATGAAAAAATAAATAAAAAGGACTTTATCAAAGTTAAGATATTTTACTCTTCAAAAGACCATCATGAAAATGAAAAAACAAACCACAGACTAGGAGAAAATATTTGTAGTTCGGATATCTGATAAAAGACATATTCAGAATGTATAGCTCTTACAACTCAATAATAAAAAAGACAACCCAATTTAAAAATGGATAGAAGATTTGAAAAGGCATTTCACTAATCACATGCAAATGGCTAATAAGCACATGAAAAGATAAAAACACTTGGGAAAGATTAATTAAAACTAAAATGAAATATCACTACAGACCTATAGACCTATTATCAAAAAGCCTGACAATAGTGAGTGTTGGCAAGGATGTAGACAAACTGAATTACTTACTCAGTGCTCATGAGAATGTAAAATGTTACATCTACTTTGGAAAAGTTTGACAATTTCTTGACAAATTACACATATACTTACAATACTGTCCAGCATTTCCACTGTTCTGTAATTACTCAAGAGAAATGAAGCCACACACATACTTGCACATGAACACTCATAGCAGCATTATTTTTAAGAGCCCAAATTTGTAAAGAATCCAGATGTTAATCAACTGGGAAATGGGTAAGCACATGTGGTATATCCATATATCCATACAATGGAATACTATTTAGCAATAAAAAGGAATGAAGTTTGATACAGGCAATAATATAAATGAATCTGAAAGCCATTATATTGAGTGAAAGAAACCAGACACGAAAGACTATATATTAAGTGATCCCATTTCTAAAAAGGGAAAACGATATAGAGGGATGATAGCCTGGATCTGGGGATAGGAGACGGGATAGATTGCATGTAGCATGAGGAAACTTCTTGAGGTAGGACAAGTGTCCTAAAACTGAACTGTGATGATGGCTCCATTGCTTTATAAATTTACCAAATATTGCACTATGTGCTTACAATGGGTGAAAGTTATGGCATATAAATTACACTTCAATAAATCTGATAAACAGTCACATAGCAAAAAGTATATAATGTATAATTATATAAGAAGAAAGTGAAAAAAAATGGAACAATAATTCAACCTGTCACAGTAACCAAATATACTTTTTTCAAATAAATAAAATATGTTGGTGAATTTTCTGGGGCAAACGTGAATTGCTAGCTTCTACAGCCCGTACCTAACATTGACTTTGACTAGACTCTATCATCCACCTATTTGTGGTTCAGCTCTACATCCCTAGCAATTAGCATAGGGCATATATGGTAGGTGCTTTATAAACATTTTTGAATGGCATGAAATAAGGATGTCTTGAAACTCTATAATTTTTGGTATCTACTATGCAGCAAAAACTAGTCTCCATGCTTCAGTAATATCTAAAATTGCATTGTAATTTTAGAGCATTCTCTTAAAATTTTTGTTGCAGTTTGATGTCTGAGTATTCTTGCCAGGAAAAATACATATGTAACTCAAATTATCCTAGTTATGGACCACTAACCGTGCAACTATGTAGACCTTTATGAAGTCCTGCAGTCTCTATCGAGTCTCAGCAGCCCAGGGAATATTTCACATGTGCTTGAACACAATTTGTCCCCCTGACATTCTCACTGCTCTTCTGGAAAGAGTGATTTCCTTGCTAGTGGCTGTTCTCATTCTTGCAGGTATGGGAGATGGTGCTTCTTAGCTGGCCCTCTGCAGTACTTTGAGTGAGCGCCACAGATCTGTGTCATCAAACAACTGGGCCAGGCAGAGAGGTGGCAAGGAGGGACCTTGTTAGTCTGTGCTTCTCTACCACTGGGTGTTGGCCATTATCAGTGCTATCCTGGTGGGGCTGCACAAAACTCCCAGCATGGCAAAGCTTTGGGGTGCCCTACTGCGGAACTGGAGAACATGCCTTCCTACCTTTAGGGTTACATTGTGTTAGATGTGCCTTAAGGAGTGATGCTTGAGTGTTAGAGAGATTTTTAGTTTTACTCATAGCCTCCTTTCTCCTGAGGATTCAGACCTGTACCAGGGGAGCAGTGTTGAGACCAGATTTGTATAGTCTCTGCCATGCTGCTTTCAGAATCCCTATTCTCCTCTGACTTGAGAGGTCATTCTTGCCATGCTTGTATTCTTCCCTGCCACTGAGTTCTTTAAGACCCCCTGAAAATAAACTTTTCTCAGGCTACTCCCTCAAGTTGATAATCACATTCAGATATGCCTGAACATAGTAATGGGTGATGGTTCAGTAGTGCCCTTTATTTACTACATTTGGAACCTCATCATCATTATTAAGAAGACCCTAGTATAGCATTTTGGACAATGGACTTCTTTTTTTTTAACTTTAACTCTTAGACCTACCATTTCTTTTTACCTTGTTAAAAGTATCTTCATTTAAATACCAGAAGCTTAAAATATAAAATTAATTTGTAATGTATTGTTTACAATTTTGATAGTGGAAGAGTTTCTTCCCTTTTTCTGGAGTATGGCAGCTCAAGCAAGATGATGAACAGAAGTAAGTGTTACCACCATGAGAGGTGTATTTTGCACAATCATTGTAATTCTTTTTTTTTTTTTTTTAATTTTTTTTTCAACGTTTTTATTTTTATTTTTGGGACAGAGAGAGACAGAGCATGAACAGGGGAGGGGCAGAGAGAGAGGGAGACACAGAATCGGAAACAGGCTCCAGGCTCCGAGCCATCAGCCCAGAGCCTGACGCGGGGCTCGAACTCACGGACCGCGAGATCGTGACCTGGCTGAAGTCGGACGCTTAACCGATTGCGCCACCCAGGCGCCCCAATCATTGTAATTCTTAACTCTGACATTCAGAAATTGACCTATGGCATATGTTGAAACTCTGTTGTATCACAGGCTAGTAAATGCTTCTGAAAGTGGATCATCCTCTTATTCCTTAGTAACCAAATCCTTGCAATGAGTCCAGCTGAAAACTTTATTTTCCAGTCTCCCTTGCACATTGACCTGCCCAATGAGGTATAAGTGGAGGAAGACTTTTAGGAAGGCTCCTTAGAAGTGAAGGGAAGAGCATTCTTTCTTCTCTTCCTTCTTCATGGCGATTTTATAGTTGAAATTAATCAGCCATACTGAAACTGTGAATAAGCCTTAAGAATGGAAGCTATGCAATAGGAGGGTTGAGATGAAAGATACAGTCAGCCTGGGCCTCTAAAGACTTTGAAAATTCACCTTGGTGGCTCTGGTCTGTCTACATATACCTTCTTTGAGATTTCAGGGAGAAACAATTTAGTTCTATATTGTTTAGAATAATTGTTTCCTCCGGGTTTTTTTCAAGGTTTAATTATTTTGAGAGAGAGAAAAAGCATGAGTGGAGGAGGGGCAGAGAGAGAGAGAGAGAGAGGGAGTGAGAAAATCCCAGGCAGGCCCCATACTGTCAGCGCAGAGTCTGACGAGGGGCTCGACCTCACAAACCCTGAGATTATGGCCTGAGACAATGTCAAAAGTCAGATGCTTAACTGACTGAGCCACCCAGGCGCCCCTAGAAGATATCTTTTAAACTACTAAAACCTCCATCTATTCCATTCTATATATCTTAATTAAAATTTTTCTCCACTTTATTGAGGTATAATTGACAAAATTGTAAGATACTTAAAGTATACAACGTGATGATTTGATATGTGTATCCATTGTGAAAAGACTCCTCCCGTTGAGTTAACGCATTCATCATCTCACATTTTTTTTTTTTTTTTTTTTTTAGTGAGAACCTTTAAATTCTACTGTCTCAGCAAATTTTAATTATACCTTTTCAGGTTTCGTCACCATGTTATACATTAGATCCTCAGACCTAATTCAAATAATATTTTTGTGCCTAGCACTGTGCTTAGTATATTTTAGTCTATTTATTTATTTAAAAATTATGATGATGACAATATGTATTCATAATCATGATATGTCAAAGATAAAACATAATTAAAATGAAAATCCCTCAAAATAATTTCACGGAACATTTTGGGATTCAGATATTGTAATGGTTTGAGTAGTCCATCCATTTATTTAGATTTGGGTACTCTGGCATCTGAAAGTGGTACCTTCTACCCAACAGGGGTATCCACAAATTTATGGAGTGGAGAATTCTCTTAGGAGACACTCAGCTGGTACCCTGGCCACTCCGTCTTCCAACTGAGGCTCCCTGATATAAAATCCACCTGTTGTATGGAGGTGGCTTTAACTGAAGCTGGTTGCAGGAAAGGACAATGGGATATGTGAGAATACAGTTTCCACAGTGTAAAGGTAAGTCTGTGACAGAGAATTTGGCTCATTCACTAGATGTAAGTTATCAGAAGGGAGTGATGGTTCTGGGAGCATGGACTGGCAACAGAATTCACCCATGCCCAGTGGAGTCATATCCTTGGACTGCTGTAGCAAATTACCACAAACTTGATGGCTTAAAGCAACAGAAATTTATTCTCGTACAATTTTGGAGGCCAAGATTCTGAACACAGGGTTGGCAGGGCCATTCTCTGTCTGAATGCTCTAGGGAAGAATCCTCTCTTGCCTCCCCTGGCTTCTGGTGGCTCCTGGAACTCTATAGCCCGTGGCAGTACAATGTCAGTCTCTGCCTGTGTTTTCACCTCTCTGTGTCCTTTTCTTTTTTGTGAGAACTAGTCATTGGATTTAAGGCCCACTCTACTCCAGGATGATTGCCTCAAGGTCTTTACTTAAGTAAGTACATCTTCCAAGACCCTTTTTCCAAATAAGGTTATATATATATAGACTCTGGATGGTCATATATCTTGGGAGATCACCATTCAACCCACTGGAGTCCACCCTCTGACTCCCCAAAATTTATGTCCATTCCATGTGCAAAATACATTCACCCCACCCAATATTGCCCAAAGTCTCAACTCATTACAGCATCAACTCTTAGTCTAAAATCTCAAGTAAATATTGTGAACTCAAAGGCACCCAAATCTGATCATCTAAATCAGGTATGGGTGAGACTCTGGGCATCATCTGTCTTGGGACAGAATTCCTCTCCATCTGTGAACCTGTGAACATAGAACTCAAGTTATTTGCTTCCAAAGTACAATGGTGGGACAGGTAGAGTATAGACATCCACATTACAAAAGGGGGACATTAAAAGAAATGAAGGGGTCACCAGTATCGAGCAAGTTTGAAATCTGGCAGGGCAGATTTCATTAGGTTTCGAGATTTAAGAATAATCCTCCGTGGCTTGAGGCTCCTTTCTCTGTGCCTATGGCTCCATAATCCTCTGCATCCTTACTGGCAGCTCCATTGTCCTTGGCCTCTGGGCCCATGGCAATTTCGCCTTCGGTCATTCTAACTTTTTCTTGAAGGGTAACACATGTTTGCAGCTGGGTAGCTCTATAAACCCATTTCCTGCCTGCAGAACGCTAGGAGTAGACAACCTTTTTTCCATGTGGTCCAGTCTCTGTCCCTATCAGTCCAACTGGCAACGTTTGTGCTGGTATAATACCATCAAAATCTATGGGCCTCCTGTGTATCCCAAGGGGATCCACATCATCAGACAAGAGGGTTCTCCACAGATTCTTCCTGGATGACCTCATCTCTATTCTTGGCTTCTGTTGAGATGGTTGATTGGAAAATGAGTCACACACCTAATCTCTTCAGCAAAAGACTGTCCAGCTACACTCTTGGCTTTCTCTACAGAGCAGGTTTTCTCAACAGTGAATTTCCTAATTTTAGCATCCTTTGCAATATGGATAGACTGAGAACCTCTCAAATCATGAAGTGCTGGTTCCTTTTTGCTTAACAGTACTCCCTTAATTTATCTCCTTCCTTTTGCATTTTACTTTAAGCAGCAAGGAAAAATCAGGCAGCACCTTTAACACTTTGGAAATGTCCTCAGCTAAATATTCAAGTTCATCTCTTACGAGTTCTGCTTTTCCAAAGTAGAACACAGTTCAGCCAAGTTCTGCTGCTTTTTAACAAGGTTTGCCTTTCCTCCATTTCTAATAACACGTTCCCTGTTTCCTACTGAGATCTCACCAGAAGTACCTTTAACGTCCATATTTCTACCAGTCGTCTCTGCAAAACAATCTAGGATTTTTCTGTCAAGCACCTTGAAATTATTTCAGCCTCTACCTATAACCCAATTCCAAAGCCACTGCACATTTTTAGGTATTTGTTACAGCAGCACCCCACTTCTGAATGTCAAAATCTGTATTAACCAGTGTTCTACTTGAAAAACAGAAACAGTGGGAAGTACAGAAATCTCATTCTCTCCTCATGCCCCCTCCCCCAAATTGGTTTATTTGATTGTGCTGGTTGGCTAGTCCAAAATCTGTAGGCCATGTTCGTAGGCTAGAAACTCTGACAGGAGCTAAAGCTACTAGCCGCAGGCAGATTTTCTTCTTCCTCAGGGAAATACTAGTTTTGCTCCTTTTTAAAAAACACCTTTATTGAGATATAATTCACCCACTTAAAGTGTACAATTCAATGATTTTTAGTATATTCTCAGATATGTGCAATTATTACCACAGTCAATTTTAGACTATTTTTATCATCTCAAAAAGAAACTCCACATTCTTTCTTGTCCCTCCGTCCCTACATCTATTCCCCCCAACTCCACAGCCTTACAGAACCACTAATCTACTTTTTCCATCCCTACAGATTTATCTGTTTTGGACTTTTATATAATTGGAATCATATAATATGTGATCTTGTGGCTGGGTTCCTTCACTTAGCGTAATATTTTTAAGGTTCATCTTTGTTGTAGCATGTATAAATACTTCACTCCAATGGATTCTAAGATGAATTATCCTCCATTTATCCATTGATGGATATTTGGGTTGTTTCCAACTTTTGGCTATTATGAATCATGTCACTATAAACATTTGTGTACAATTTTATGTGTGGATATATGTTTTCTTTTCTCTTGGGTGTATACCTAGGAGCAGAATTGCTGGATTATACAAAAACTTGTGTTTAATCATTTGAAGAACTGCCAGACTGTATTCCAAAATGGCTGGTATTGTTGAGGGTTCCAGTTTCTCCACATTCTCACCATTCATTTGTTATCTTACTTTTTTCCTAGCCATCTTAGTGGGTGTGAAATGGTATCTCATTATGATTTGAATTTACTAATGATGTTGCATATTTTTCCATGTACTTAATGGGGCTAAAATATATCTTCTTTGAAGAAATGACTATGTGGATACTTTGCTCATTTTTTATTGGGCTATTTGTCTTATTATTGAGTTGTAAGAGCTCTTTATATATTATATAAATATTATAAGCATCTTTTCTTTCTTATTCGATATATAACTTACAAATATTTCTCCCATTTGAGACAATGGGAAAAGGTAGGTTGTCTTTTCACTTTCTTGATAGTGTTCTTTGAAGCACAAAAGTTTTTAATTTCAATGAAGTCTAATTTATTTTATCTTTTGTTGCCTGTGCTTTGGGTGTCATATCTAAGAATTTTTGACAAATGCAAGGTCATGAAAATTTTTCCCTATATTTCTTCTAAGAAAATGTTTTGCCCGTACATTTAGGTCTTTGATTCATTTTGAGTTAATTTTTGTATATTGTGTGAGATGAGGCATGAACTTAATTCTTTTGCATGTGACTATCTAGTTGACCCAGCACCATTTGTTGAGAAAACTATTCTTTCCTATTGAATGGTTTCG
Source organism: Puma concolor (assembly GCF_028749965.1). Taxonomy (NCBI): domain Eukaryota; kingdom Metazoa; phylum Chordata; class Mammalia; order Carnivora; family Felidae; genus Puma; species Puma concolor. Next base: position 95,364,588 of record NC_141673.1, read on the forward strand.
GCACCCTTGTCAAAAATCGGTTGATCATAGGTATATGAGTTTGTTGTTGAGCTCTTGTTTCTATTCCATTTCTCTTCCATTTATCTATATGTTTATTTTTGTCTATACTATTGTTTATACCATTGCTTTGTGTATACATTTTGAAATTGGGACGTGTGAGTCCCTTATTCTGTTTCAAGATTGTTCTTTCTAATGTGAGTCCCTTGTGATTATATATCAATTTTAGAATCTGCTTGTCAATTTGAACCAAGACAGCTGGGATTTTGATAAAGATTACATTGAATCTGTAGTTCATTTTGGGGACTACTGCCATCTTAACAATATTAAATCTCCCAATCCATGAATATGAGATGTTTTTCAATTTATTTGGATCTTTAATTTCTCTTTACAATGTGTTGTAGTTTTCAGATATTTTGCAATTATTTTGTTAAGTTTATTTCTAGTATTTTATTCTTTTTTGATACTATTATGCATGGAATTATTTTAATTTTATGTTGGATGGCTCATTGCAAGTGTATGGAAATGAAATCTATTTTTGTACATTGGCCTCGAATCCTACAATTTTCCTAAACTTACTTATTAGTTTTAGTAGTTTTTTAGTGGATTTTTTAGGATTTTTCCACATATAAGATCATGTCACCTGCAGATAGTTTTTTTCTTCTTTTCCAATCTGGATACCATTTGTTTATTTTTCTTGCCTAATTTCTATAGCTATAATGTGAAGTAATCCATGGAATAGAAGCAAAGGAGATCAGACATCCTGTCTCATAATTGATATTAAGGGGAAGCATCTTTTCTTTCACCATTAAGTATGGTGTTAGTTGTAGGTTTAGCTTTGCTCTCAAGGTCTTTCAACTGATTGAATGACCACCTGTCATCCTCCCCCCCCCCCACCAGATTACTAAGGATAATCTTCTCTACTTAAAGTCAGTTAATTGTAGATGTTAACTACATGTATAACATAACTTGATATGTATAACATACCTAGATTAGTATTTAATTGAATGACTGGGTCCTATAGCCTAGCCAAATTGACACATTAAGTGTGATATACAGGTTCCTTAAAAGGTGGGTGTACTCTTGAGAGCAAATGGCTATGTGTATGATATAAAGGAGGTATAATGGTAAAATCTATCATGCTTTAGAGCCCTTTGGTGTGGAGCCCTAAGAGGGTTAAAAACGGGAAGCACTCCCTTTCTCATTTCACAAGAGTATTGTCAAGGACCTCAGCTCTGAAGTGCGGCATCAGTGGATTGGTTTCACTGACATCAGATTTTCTAGGTGGTTTCCTAGAATCTGTCTTTTCCTTGAGATTCAACTTGATGAGCATCCCACAAACACCTCAGATCTAAGAGATCAAAACAGAACTAATTTCTCCCTCCCATGCTTTACCTCTTCTATTTTTGCTTCTGTTCTAGTCCCTGTCTCAATGTGTGGTATCCTCAAATACATGATCTCTTAACTGAGAACCCTTAGAGGCATCCTAGTTTCCGCTCTCACACTTAACTTCTCATTCAATTAATAGTAAATCCTATAAATCCTTTCCTCTCAATTTCTTTCCGACGACCTCCTTTTCCATTCCCTCCATTACTTCTGTAGGTCAGTCTCCAAACGGTCCTTTCTGCCTATGGTCTTGTTTACCCTTCAGTGAATTCTCCACACCATTGCAAGAATGATTTCTCTAAAACCTAAATCTGATGACCCAAATGCTCTGCTTAAAACCCATCATTAACTGAGACGAAAAATCTCTAAACTTCCGAGTGTCGTAAATAAGGCCTCTTTAGTCTGTGTGCCTGTGGCCTTATTTGTTATTCAGTATCACGTCCTCACTTTTACTACCTGCTCCCCACTAAACAAACATGGGAACTCTGGCCACGCCCAAGTACTGGCATTTTCTTAAACGTGTCCTCACCCATATCCCTGGACTTTGGATCCAGCTCTTCCATCTCTTTCGAATGCTCTTTTCTCCCCACTGTGCTTCTCCATCTTCACACATCCAGGAGGACACATATTTATCTTTTAAGACTCAATATCTAACGGACATGGTGGGAAGGAAGAGTCTTCCAAGAAGGTTGAGGAAGAATTATACATAAGAAAACGTATTGTGTCATGAATAGTTTTAGGACATAACATGGTTACTCAAAAAATATTGAGATCACAGAACATCAAAATATTTACTTGGGGGGCACCTGAGTGGTTCGGTCAGTTAAGTGTCTGACTTAGACTCAGGTCATGATCTCATGGTTTGTGGGTTCGAGCCCCGCATTGGGCTCTGTGCCGACAGCTCAGAGCCTGGAGCCTGCTTCGGATCCTGTGTCCCTTCCTCTCTCTCTGCCCCTCCCCCGCTGGCACTCTGTCTCTCTCTCAAAAATAAGTAAACATTAAAAATATTTTAAAAAATTTACTTGGGGCTCTAAGAAGTTGACAAACTTTTACTTGTTTTTAGACTCAACCTTTATATGGGACTTTTTTTTAATATACAAAGGTACTTTGTAATGACTTCGTACAGCTTTTTGAAGTTTAACAACTTGGGTAGTAGGTAGGACAGAAGCAATGTATGTGTATCACATAAAGTCAAAAGAGATTATCCTCTAAAAAGTGATATGGATTTTAATTCTACAGCCAAGGTTATCCATTATCTTCTTGTTTATGGCAGCCATTTGTGTAGTGTGTCACAGGATCTGCAATGAATAGATATTTTAATAACTGCATAATATGATTGTCCTACAGTTTTATAAATTCACTTCTGAACTTCTGAATAGGTTATTTATAGCATAACCCCAGACTAAGTTATTAAACTTTCAGATGCACAAGGAAAAGAAATAGAATACACAGGGTTTTATGAAGACTCTGCTTGTATTTATGTGTGTATATGTGCATGTCCAGTATTTGTGTGTCCATGTGAGTATTTATGCGTACACAACACATTTTTCTGGTGAAGTTCTAAGTCCATTTTCTTTCACCCTGTCCTGAGTGTACTGAAAGTGAGGCTCGACATCATCTTTCTTAGTTTAAACATTTATACACTTGAATACTGTTACTAAACCATCTCTTAGCCTATTCAATGTTCAGAATTATGTAGTTCTTTTCACTTGTCTTCACCCTGTTTCTCAAATGTGAAATGATTCCGTGTAGAAGTACAAAATTCATGGCAGGCTTTAGGGGTACAAAAATGGGGTTCCCTATTTCAAGAAGTAGCACCGAAAGTTTCAATAGGGTAGGAGGATTATTCTTCCCCCGAGTTTTCTAGGAGGTACTTCTATTTAGCCAAACATTAAAAGGATTGTAGCAGTAATAACACCATTTCGTGTGCTGGTGTCATTCAAAGAATTTAAAAACACTTAACATTTTTTTTTTTTAACAGAACAATGAGGTCTGGTTGCTTTGCATGTCAGAAAACTGCAAACCTGAAAGTTCTTAAAATCTCGGCCTTTTTTCTGAAGTGGAACATGGCCCCTGGCTTCAACAGTGTACAGGATGTGGCATTCACTGATAAGTGAGCCAGAGTGAAGCACCTATTATTCTGTAAGATTACATTCCAGTTACTGCTTAAGTACATTTTTCATTACACAAATGTCCTTCTGTGATTTTATATCTTTGGGTAGTTTTAATATTAGGAGTACTTAATTCTCCAGAAAGATTTTACTTATAGTAGTATTGACTAAAAAATGGGGGTATATGCCAAATGATAAGGTCCCCTCAAATCTGTGTTAAAATGGACAGGCTGCAACTTCGGTTCTGCACAAGTACCACATACTGGAAAGTGGAAAGAAGGATCAGCTCTACTGGGGGAATTGCCAAGAATTAGGCTGTGATTTATACATATGAATTTTTCTCTGTGCATATGTAATAAGGGCAAAATGGCCTGAAAGAGAAGTACCTTCTAATTTCACATTGGCCACATATCCTGGATCCCAGGTCCCAGTTGGGAAGGAGGGGAAGGCATTGCCCTTCTTCGACTCATGCCTGCCAGAAGGCTGGGATGTCTCTGCAGGACTGCGGAGTAGAGGAGGGTCAAGAGAGGAAGCAACAATTACGGGTTTTCATGCTTCTGGATCGACCCAGATTTCTGCCGACCACAATAAGTTGTCCTCATAGCTCCTGTACGGAGACTTTGCTGAAAACAAGGGATGAATATCTAAGAGGTGATGTAAGGACACATGCTTCACAAACAGTTGTAAGAACACCAGTGCGTTCACTTCCCTCAAAAGAGGGTGAGAAGAAATTGATATATACATTGGGTAAGGAGAGTTCCATCCTCAAATCTACTTCCCACGACCACCAAATACCTTATTCTCTCTTTTTTTAAAAATATAATTTATTGTCCAATTGATTTCCATACAATACTCAGTGCTCATCCCAAAAAGTGCCCTCCTCAAACCAAATATCTTATTCTCAAACTCCTTGTGATTAAAGTGGTCTTAACCTTCCCATCTCATTTGAATATTCTTCAAGCTTTATCTTGGTTCGAAAAGATCAAGCTTTATCTTGGTTCGAAAACATATTTGGTATCATAAAGCTAGCAAAGCTTCCCTTTTACTCTTATAAAATGATATTAAAATGAAAATGACCTCTCTGCTGCCTCCACTTTTGTACCGCCCACTCTTAACTAGCAGCTTGGTGTGATTGTTGCCATTGCTGATGTGTTTCCTCTCCGTGAGCATCTATTTAATGGCTCAGGAGTAACTTACACATTCTGGGGCGTGATAACAACCCATTGAATCCCCCAATTTCCTAAATCATAACATTTTAAAATCCATGCTACCGAGCAAGTGTGGTGCTTCTTCAGTTAAAAGAAAAAGATCCAATGAATATTTTTGGGAAATGTTTATTTATAGATCAGAAATTTATTTATATTCAATCATAATGAATAAGTGGGGTTTTGGGAGGGGGATAAACATAATATTTAGAACAATCAGTTATTTCAAGGAATTTGAAATTCCTGACTTACCCTAGTGTATGTTTCCTTTGCCTTCCCCAAACCCAGGGTAACCTGATATAAGCAGGACATAGAGAAATAAATTCGAGAGAAAAAAATCTAGCCTACTTTACAGCTTTCTGGATTAAATATAATAAAAATCTTTATTTCTTCGGCTACAGGGAGACATAAGATATTAGGAAAGACTATTTTAGACAAGATAATAGTGAGTTTTATGTGTTTTTAACCTGAGAGTTCTAAAAATTGTTATTAATTCCCCTTCTCTAAAGAATAGGGAGGAAGCAATCCAGAGACATGTTTTCTAGGTAGGATGTATGCCTGGGAGCGTTAGCCTGAAGCACAAGAATCGGGAAGCCATTTTTGATGGTTTAATGTAGTTAGGTCTCCAGTTAGGAATGCCAACAGAGATAATGGGCTAGTGAGGCACATCCAACCATTGGGAGGATATTTGAAACTCCCAACTCCAAGTTGGAACCGATAAACCTGGTAATTGTTTTATACTTCTCTCAACAGAGCAAGGAACACAGCAAGTACCTATTGTTTCTAGTGAGCTAGATAAAGCAATGAACATGGGTTTGTTGGCTCCTTTCTTCCGGGTATCTCTCTTGGTCATTGTATGGTATTCTTACATCTGGAACTTTTTCGAAGGTGGAAGGAAAAAAAGGAAAGTATATGAGAGGACTTACAGATCACGAAGGTAGGAAGACCTTTATGCTAATGTGAAAAAAGTTTTCTTTCTCTTTGTCTTCTTTTCCTTCTCTGGAGTCTGAATAACTTTGGGGCTCAGCAGATAGCACAAGAGAGTGAAAAAAAGAATTTTTGCCGGCACCTCACTTTTCTAGAAGGAAAAAGATCCAGTGGCCCTAATTCTTTTGAAAACATTATAAAAGCAAAAGTAGGTCAAATGGCTTTTCCCAAACCATTAACTAAAACAGTGCCAGAACCAGATTTTCCATCACCTGTTTTAGAAAAACTGCATACATGGTCCCATGATTAAAAATGATTTTGGTGGGGCGCCTGGGTGGCTCAGTCGGTTAAGCGGCCGACTTTGGCTCAGGTCATGATCTCGCGGTCCGTGAGTTCAAACCCTGCGTCAGGCTTTGTGCTGACAGCTCAGAGCCTGGAACCTGTTTCAGATTCTGTGTCTCCCTCTCTCTGACCCTCCCCCGTTCATGCTCTGTCTCTCTCTGTCTCAAAAATAAATAAACATTTTAAAAAAATGATTCTGGGGGGCGCCTGAGTGACTCAGTTGGTTAAGCATCGCACTCTTGATTGATCTCAGCTCACATCTTGATCTCAGGGTTGTGAGTTCAAGACCCATGTTGCACTCTGTGCTGGGTGTCAAGCCTACGTTAAAAAAAAAAAAAAAAATTTCAAACATGGCCTTAATAATTGAACACAAGTAACACTCCTAAATTGTGGCCCTGTTGAAACCTTGTAATTTAGTTTACGAGCCCAAAGCTGTCCTTTTTGCCAACTGTGTTATTTTTGTCGTTTATGTTTTTCATTCTTTCTTCTTAAAATTAATATCAGATTAACATTTACTTATTAAATGTAGGAATTAAAAAGGAAATGTTATGATGAATAGATTTATAAAATTTATGATCTGAATTAGTATTTCTATTGGGCTTGGTTATATTTAAGTTACAATTGGCTTTCAGAACTTGGGATGGCGCTAAAGTTTGTGGGTTCCATTTCTTGCTATAACCTTCCATTTAGGAATTATTAATGCTAAAATTATTAAGCATATGTGGAATGTGCAATGCTTATAGAAGACTTTGTAACATTCTTTATTAGTTATCCTTCACACCACATGTATGTAGTGAGTAGGAATTGCTGGGAAGATACTATCCTCAGTCCTGAGACAATAATTTTTAAAAGTGACAGAGAGTAATGTTCAGGAACAAGGGATAGTTCTAACACTCTTAGGGCACATTTACATCCTTTTTAATGAAAATATGACCTTCAGCCTCAAAGATAGCTGCAGCTCTGGATACAATTTTAAATTACATCTTTATAAAAAAAATTGAGCCTCAAGTCACCAATTGAAGAGTAAAATAGGAGTTGAAGTTTAGAGAAAATATTATAGAAAGATTTTGCTGCAAATTCTTAGAATACTCAGGACACATAACTCCACGAAGGAGGAGAGTAGCCCTCTGTGGCGTTCCTTCTTCAACATAAACAGGGAAACCATCCTCAAATACAATAGGGACAAGGGGGAAAAAAGTTAGGGAGGGAGGGAGGCAAACCATAAAAGACTCTTAAAAACTGAGAATAAACTGAGGGTTGATGGGGGGTGAGGGAAGGGGAAAGTGGGTGATGGGCATTGAGGAGGGTACCTGTTGGGATGAGCACTGGGTGTTGTATGAAAACCAATTTGACAATAAATTTCATATTAAAAAATACAATAGGGACAGGAGAATCCAGAGGGGGAGTGAGCAGAGAGAACATCACTCTCAGGGTCAGCCAGCTTTTCCTGAAATTTTTTCTCTCTCAGATCCTATGTACCACCTGCCTTGTTAAAATGAGCACAAGAAAAAAAAAGGCAAAATGGCAAGAATAAAGAAAACCCTAGAAAATATAGACTAAGCTTCTATTATGTGTCGTTCTGTGGTGTGTTCAGAGACAAATGATCTGAAAGGTGCCTCTGAATATGCAAAATATGAATGTTTATTTTAAGCACAAGAAAAATTTTATATTCTGGTCCTTGAATGAGATAGTTCTTTGCATATGTTTTATTTAAGAAAATAAATAGGAAGATGGAAAACTATTTAAGTGGAGAAGGCAGAAGTGAAGTCTTAGAAGTGTTCTTAGAATAAAATTTGAGGAGGGTAAAGGCCATTTTGCTTTGCAGAAATTAACGATATCTTAAGAGAAAAATTTTATGTGTGTAACTAGCAATACATTTTGGAGGCCTGATCATGTAAGTACAAAGAAGTTGACAAGGGGCACCTGGGTGGCTCAGTTAGTTGAGGCTTTGACTCTTTATTTTGGCTCAGGTAGTGATCCCAGGGTTGTGGGATGGAGCCCCGTGTTGGAACCTGTGCTAAGTGTGGAGCCTGCTTAAGATTCTCTCCCTCCCTCGACCCCACTTGTGTGTGCTCTCTCACATGTTCTTTCTCCCTCTTTCTGTCTCCAAAAAAAAAAAAGTTGACAAAACACTCAACCAATTTTTAAAGATTTTATTTTTATTTTACTTTTATTTTTATTCTTTAGTCCTTGCAGGCTTAAACTGTGATCTAAAGACCCATTGATTTTTCTTTGCAATTAGTAGAATTTTTGTGTTGTGTGATTTGGACATATATATCACCATGATATAGTTAATGCATTTTCAGTATCTATAACATATTAAATGACCACAACATTTAGCTCACACACACACACAAACACACATGAACACATAAAGCTCAATGTGTTCATAAACACATCCACTATTGAGTTAGTAAAGATCATTATAATTTATGTAACATTTCATAAGCTTCCACTCCAAAACATATAGGGGTTGGATTAGAGACTATAACTCTATTCCTAAAATGAGAGCACAGAAAAACTTGGGATGCAATCATCAACTGCATTCCTGTTTCCATTTAGTCATATAAGATCTGTGTTATCAACTATAGGGCTGAGAACATGTAAGGGTGTGAGTGATATAGTATAATTCATCATGATTGTAGAATCAACAATCCAAGTCTTTATCTGCCCTCTGGTAGGATTTTGCAAGTAACACACATCCTACAAAAGCTGGTGCCACGCTAAGTGGTTTAGACTTTGTCCTGTAGAGGATGAGCTAAAGAATTTTAAAGTGGGAGGTGCCTTGATCAATGTATGTTCCTAAAAGATCCCTCTGGGATGGTGTGCTAGATGGATGAGAGGGAGTTGAGTCTGGAAGCTGGAAGAACACTCAAGAGTCCATTGCAAGCAATTGGAAAGCTTGGAATGAAATAATGAGGACAAGGAAGCAAAGGATGCTTCAAGAGCATTCAAGAGGCAATTACAAGGAAGACTGAATTAGTCTGAGAGGTGTGAGAGGGACAAGTCAGATTCATTCTCAAAGTTTTGGCTTGGCCAACTGGGGGAATGTTGATATTACCCACAGTATACGGAATATAGTGGAGAAGCAGGTTTGGTGAGGGAAGAAAGACTCTGGATAAGTGTGGGACATGTTGAGTGTTCAGTGCCTGAATGAAAACAATCTAGTAGCAGTCCCCAGAACGTTCAAAAATGTGGATCTCAAGTCCAGAAGAAAGGTTTGGTCTAGCATATAGATTTGGAAATCATACATTTGGTGTTTGAAATCATGGCTGTAGAGAAGCTCAGTAGGAAATAAATTCTTGCAAAGGTGATAGTATCACTTCAGTGAACTTCCTAATGCAGTGTTTTTTCCATAATAAAAATGAAGCTTCAGAAAGCCCAGAGGATTTCTCAAGATGAAGCTTTTGTTTCTTTAACTTGAGAGTGGTGGATAACTAATGTCAGAAAAAAGCAAGATAGTTAATATTGTTGCAAAAAAGGAACAGGTGGCCCTTTCCTCAACAATGCTCAGTTATCATGAATGTTAATCTATCTCTGTTTCTGCTGAGATCCTGGCCTACATGCTCTGGAATGGCTTCTGAAAGTATGGCCCACTCATGTATTCTTGGAATAATAGTGTGGATTTAGGCTGCTATGTGGTACTGTAAACATATGATCTGCTTTGTGAACAGCTACTGTAGACAGGCCTTTCCTACATTACATTTGTCAACTTCATAAAAGCATAAACCCTGGCTGTGTATCAGGTCCAACCTTACTCAATATCTATAATACTGGTCGGCCTGGGTAATTCATGAAGTCAAAATTAAGCCCCATTGGAAGGACATAAAAGGAAAATAAAGACACACTGGAAGGAAAGTTGGAATTGGTCAAAATTTTGGCACTGGATCAAGACTAACTTAGGCCAATGTGAATCAGTTTCTTGGGAGTTTAGAGTATGGCAGTTAGGAATTTCTGTGTTTCTGTGATAGAAATTTTTTTAATAGTTTTAAAAGAAAAATCTTCAAAATTAAGATTTTATGCTAGGGGAAATCTATAAAATAAGTGTGATGGATATAGTCTGAATATACAAATGTAAAGAGAATAATTATAGATACAGAAAGCTAATATTTCTTCTCCACAGAAAGGCTGGCCAAAGAGGAGCAAACCATTTACACACAAGAAAGAATGACCAATAAATCAATAAGCTTGATCATAGCTATAGATAAATACATTAAAGGCCATAGGATATGATCCTTCTTTTTTTATTTTTAATTTTTCAAATGTTTATTTATTTATTTTGAGAGAGAGAGAGAGAGAGAGAGAGAGAGAGAGAGAGAGAGAGACTGTATAAGCAGGGGAGGGGCAGAAAGAGAGAGGGAGAGAGAACCCCAAGCAGGCCAGTGCAGAGCCCGATGCCGGGCTCCAACTCATGAACCGTGAGATCATGACCTGAGCTGAAACCAACAGTCATATACTTAACTGACTGAGCCACCCAGGCACCCTGGAGATGATCCTTCTTCTATGTTATATAAACAAATATAAATAAAATAATATATACCAAGTTTTCAGGGCAGTAGAGGAAGAAGTACAAGTAAGATTTTGTAAACTCATAAAATATTCCTAGAAAAAATTGGAAATGAAAGCAATAAATATGATAATACTCAATGATCAATAATCTCACTTTTGGGGATGCAGCCCCAGTAAATATTTCTAAGAGAAAAAAAAGTATTTTTTTTACCCAGATGTTTATAGCAAATTACTCATCATATTGAAAAAATTGGACACACAATTTAAGAGATGGATTAGCAAATTATAACCCTTAGCCTGATAAATGAGTGACCTTTGTAGATACCTAGGAAATTACATAAAAAGTAGATTTAAATAAATAGACTACAAAAGTAACATCACATATTTACAATTACATAAAATTTAAATGCAGACATATACACCTATAAAAGTTTGAAAAAAATGACATAAGTAGCTAGTGTCTTTGAATTAAGGCATAGGTTAAAGAGTTCTTTAAATAAAAAATTAAGTAAGGATACTAATGCAGAAGAAAATAGTTTTGAATCTTTATTAGTTGTTTTAAATTTAAGTTCCTTTCAAATTAAATGGGATCGTCAATCATTTTTAGGGGCCAGCGGGCAAGATAAGACATAAAAATGCATGTTCTGCCTAACTAAATTCTGAGAGTCTTAGTGTCAAGGGTAAATGTACATTCTTAAAAAAACTCAGAAAATCTATACTGTGATAGCATGCATCTTTGGAAGGCCTTAATTAAGCCAACCTATTGTTCCTTATGCAATCATGGTACTTAATTGTTCTCCCCTGTTCTTCCTTTAGATGTTGACATTATTCGATAGTTGTTAGGCTTTTAGTTCTAACATTTATCATGCCATCAAATGTGATTTCAAAGTACGGAAAAACCTTATTAATTTTGACCTTATTAAGTTGAAACTTGTGATAACTTAGGCAAGATGTGTTTTAGCTCTTCATGCATTAACATCATACTGACTAGTTTTACTAGCTCAGGCAAACTTTCCTGTGGCAAGATTTCTGAGGGACAACAGAGAGGTTCTGAAAACCACTCTTCTCCAATCTTCCTTGTCTCTTGTCTATCCACATGAACTGTCCTATCTGAAATTTACCCATAAAAAAGGTAAGGATTTGCTATCGGCCAACACAAAAATATCCCTGGGGGAAGAAGCTCTTTAAACCAGAGGTCATAGTCTAAATAATGCCAAGAAGTTGTATTTTATTTGATCCCTACCAGTATTTGTGTTTGCCCCCAGAATTTGAAAGCCTTTTGATAGAACATATACCTTTCAATTCACCATAGCTCCCACCATCCTTACCCCTGGCTACTTTGTGCATTTGAATCACCACTTTAACTGTTAAGATGCTCTCAGAAATGGGGCAACTGGGTGGCTCAGTTGGTTGAGCATCTTGATTTCGGTGTAGGTCATGATCCCAGGGGCATGGGATTGAACCTCACCATGTAGGGCTCTGTGCTGAATGCGGAGCCTGCTTGGGATTTTCTCTTTCTCTCCATCTGTCCCTCTTTCCTGCTCATGCTCATGCTCTCTTTCTCTCTCAAAAATGAATATGCAAACATTTAGGGGGGAAAAAAAAGAAGAGAAAAGATAGTTTCTAAAAACCATTTCAGGGGCATCTGAGTGGCTCCATTGGTTGAGTGTCTGGCTCTTGATTTGGGCTCAGGTCATGATCTCACGGTTTGTGAGATCAAGCCCTTTGTCAGGCTCTGCCCTGACAGCATGAAGCCTGCTTGGGATTCTGTCTCCCTCTCTCTCTGTCCCACCCCTGTTCTCTCTCTCTCTCTCTTTCTCTCAAAATAAATAAATAAACATTAAAAAAAACATTTCAAAACATTCCAAATTTCTTTCTTCAATGATTTCTAGAACAAGTATTTCCCATCAGAAGTGCTCACTGCCACGTTTTTCTGCTGCTTTGCTTATATCTATTAACATTTCATGGACACAGCCAGGATTCTTCATTCAACTGTAATTGCTTGAGGGCAGGGATAGGCAGTTAAGTCATTTTGTATCTTCCACAGTGCTTTGTAGAATGCCTTCAGTCTAGAAGCTCCATGACTATTGAATGACTGGCTAATAGATAACTGAGGGTAAATAAAGAGCCTAACATCAGATAGAATGATACAATTAGCGTTGTACTTTAAAGTGTGCAAAGCATATGGATTATGTCATTTGATCTTTTCCATCTCTTTGGACAGGAGTGGGAGTGGTAACAAGGAACAGAGCATGAACACCCTGGATTCTGAGAAGGGGGTTAGAGATTAGGATCTATAGGTATATTATATGCTTGTCCAAGTATGTTTCAAAATAGTGCTTTCACCTTGAATTTGAATTTTAAGACCCAAATGTCTAATTACTGCCATGCTACAAGAAGCTGTATAGTTGAGGAAGTAGATATCAATGCTGTGCAACAATATTTATGGCTCTGCTCACTCTAGATAGAATTGCTCTAGATAAAATTGTCCCTGCCCCGATGAAATTGGGCTTAGCCATGGGACTAGTTCTGACTGGTGGGACATAGGCAGGCGTGAGATGGATCTCTTTTTTTTTAGGACAAAACATTTAACTGCCAGTTCAAGAAACGTAATTCCTCTCTTTCCTTATGGCTGATATCTTGGTAGTACATTTTGCCATGCAAGTGACCTAAGACTGAGGCAACAGAGAGTGTTTTCTTGACACACAGAGAACTAGGTCTTGAAGGCTGGCTGGAATCTGCAGGATTTTGAAAGTGCAAGAAGTAATCTTTTGTTGTGTTAAGCGTCTGTTGTTTGGGGACTCTTCACGGCAGCATGACCTTGACTATCCTGACTAACACAGTTTTTAGGACTGGGGTCTGGCATGTTGGAAGAACCATCACGGACTGATTCAAGAGTGCAGTTGTTAAGAATGCGGCACGAGAGCCAGATTGTCTGGTTTATATACAAGCATCGTTGCTAGTTCTTTAACTTCTCAATTCCTCAGATTTCCTATCAATAACATGGGATTATAACACCTACTTCATAGGGCTGTTGTGTGGATCAGTGAATTACTGAATGCAAAGCACTAAGAACAGTGCTCAGTGAGCATTATTGTTAATATTATCATCGATCAGAAAGCTTCCTAAGATGATAATTAAACTCTAATGTCTGGTTTCTTACCATCAAATCTGCTTTTCCTCTGTCTCCTATCTTATGGCATCACAACACTTCAGTCAGTCATGCTCAAAAATGTGGGATCTTCTTATCGTGCCCTGTCACCAGACATATTCAGCCAATTGCTATATCCTGACAGTTTTATTTTGGCAATATAAATAAATAAACAAACAAACAAATAAATAAATGCAACTGTATAATCTAAAATCTATCCCTTCTTCTCTTTTCTCATTGCCACTGTCATAATTCATAACCACTGCAATAGCTTCCTGATTTGCTGCCTGTATCCAGTATTTGGGAGGCAGAATGATCATAGTAGAAAGAGGATAATATGATCTTCTTGTCATGCAACCTGACCTTGAACCCCAACTCTATCTCTTGCCAGCTGAGGGATTTGGGGAAAGTTACTTAATCTCATTATGTCTTTTTCTTCATCTGTATGAAAGGACACCAATAATTACTTCATAGGATTATTGAGAGATTATATGAGATAATTAAGGTAAAGCACTCAGTACATCCTAGGGAATCAATCATTTGTAATTTGATTCCTTTTTCTCCATTGCATTTAGCCCAAATTGTTGCTAACATTATTTTCCAAAAGTCTAGGCCCCATGAAATTATTCTCTTCCTCAGAACCATGGAGGGCAAAATAAAATGCAGATTCCTTCATACGGAATTCAATAGGCTCCAGAACCTGCCTTCATCCTTTCACTACATTCCTCTTTGGCTTTGTATTCCATCACTTGCTGTTACTTGAATATGCCTCTGAGATTCTGCCTGTGCTTTCCCTTCAACCTAGAATGGTCTAATTCCTTGGTGATTATAGTTCATAATACTGTTTTGTATCCCTGAAAGTTGCTAAGAGAGATCTTAAAAGTTCTCATCACAAGAGAAAGATCGTAACTATGTGTGGTGATGGATGTCAGCTAGACTTATTGTGGTGACCGTTTTGCAAGGTACACAAATATCAAATCATGCTATACACTTGAAAATAATGTAATATTATGTGTCAGTTACAGCTGAACAAACAGGTCTGCTCCTTCTAAGTTCAGAACTAATACCACATCCTCTGGGGTGCAAGATTTCCTCCATCCCTCTGTGTATTGGTTAGTTATTGCCATAAAATTGCTGCACCATGTACCACATTAAAACTCAGTGGCTTAAAACGTTAAGCACTTGTTCTCACAGACCTAGGGGTTGGCTGAAGATGGTTTGAAGTAGGCTGGGCTCAGTTAGGGTGTCTAATTTTGTTCTGCCTGTCTCTTCTTTCCTACTAAGACAAACATGTTAGCCTAGACATGCTCTTCTCATGCTCTTCTGCAACGGCAGAGGTTTGAGAGCTCAAGCAGAAATACGCAGGCTTCTTGAGACCTACTCATGGAACTGACACACCATCAATTTTGCCTCATTCTGTTGGCTAAAGAAAGTCACACTGCAAAACTCAAAGTCAAGGTGTAGGCAAGGATGGCCCTCTCATTGTGGGAGGGGACTGCAGAGTTACATGGCAAAGGTGTGGTTATAGGAAGAGATGAAGAATTGGGGCCACTAAAGCAATCTTCCACATTCTATTGGAAAGAATGGATCTTACTTCTGGGGTCTCAGTGTCTTACTTCTATCTCTATTATTGGAGTTAAATAGTTCTGCATTTATTGTTTCATTACATAAATACTCTTTTCCTTTCTTTAGACTAAACTTCTAGAAGGCGGAGATGTGTTTTACTTATTCTATTTTTCCAACAGGACTTAGCACTCTGCTTTACACATAGACAGTGTTTGGTTAATGTTTTTTTGAATCAGTATTTTAAAATTTGGAGTACACTACCTAACTAGCTTTGAGATACGCTTTACCATTTTGTAAAAAGAGATTTGTGAAGTGTTTTTATTCAAAAAAGAAGAAATTCAGATATTGCTCCTAAATAGAGGCTAAACGATTTTTCTCTATGGAGTCACTAAATTATATATGAATCAGTGCTCACAGCAATCCACCAATGGATAAAAGAAAAAATTTTGCAGAGAAGGAAATTTGGAAGGGTTTATGAAATGTATGAGTAAACATGGATGAAGAGGAAGAGGTATTTGGAAGATGTGAGAGTATACATTTTGAAGTTTTAAAAAAGGGCATAATAATCTTTATAGGTTAAGAATAAGCACATTGTGTAATTGTGGCTTGCCAAAAATCATCATCAAAAAAGCATTTATCAGTTCTCACTGATGATTGGTTGTTACACTGGAGGTTGTAAAATGGTGAGCCTCTAATTCTGTTACTCCTTCAGCATTTATTAGCTATGATATTTGTAAAGAAGAGCTTTTATTCCCTGTGCCCCCCACCATTTCCTTTGAGTGTCCCTATGGACTAATGGGGTCTTTTTTATTCAAGGTCTCATAATCAATATGGTCGTTACTCTTTTTCGAGCTAAAATAGTCCCGAATTCTGCCAGCGAGAAATCCTTTCAGCTGGATCTTATGTCCTTTTGACATGTTCCCATTAGTTTTAGAACCACTTCCCTGCTTTCAGGCCAAACAAAATGTTCTGGGACCACCTTGTATTTCTTGGTTTCTTTTACTGGAGAATGGTATTTAGAAACCTGGATTTGGGTGCCTAGTGTGCTCATAGTTACTGGGAAGTCATAGCTTTTAGGTCCTTTTAGTCCTTGCAGTCTTAAGTTATTAATTACAAAGAAGAAAATACACCTTTACAATTGAGATACCCCCAAATCAATGATCACATTTGCCCTAGTCAATAATGGGACACACTGGCATTATGTACCTCCTGATAATTTAGTGCAAAAGCACCTTGTCAGAAATGTTTATCCTTAATCTATTCATGAGGAATAGAATCAGACAATTCCAGATTATGAAGTATTCTATAAGATAACTGGCCCAATTTCTCCAAAAATGTCAGTGTCATGAAAGACAAAATAAGATGGAGAAACCGTTCTAAACTAAAGGAGACTTAAGAGAAAGGATAACTAAACCTAATAAGGGACATTTATGGGGCAACTGTAAACTCTGAATATTGATTTAAGTATAATTATGATATATACCGATTAGAGGATATGAGAGTAGGAAATGTGCACCGATGAAGTACATTATGTGGTGTGTGCTATGTGGTACCTTAGTTTTTGTTTTTATTTGTGAAAGAGACACACACTCTGAGCTTCCATAGTAGGATGTCAACAGACAGTTAAGAGTATCTTAACTGAGGGTGAGTGCCAGAAGTTGGAACAAAAAAAGCTGAATGTGGTGGCCTTTAGGGAGGTGGCGGTGGGAGGTCTGAGGACTGCTGTTGGACAACCCGATTATTTTAAACTTTGCTTACATCACTTTGATAAAACTCAAATCTAAATTTAAACAGAAAATACATCTCAGTTTGCAAACAACATGAAGGGGCTCCTGGGTGGCTCAGTCGGTTGAGCATCTGACCCTTGATTTCGGCTTAGTTCATGATCACATAGTGCAGGGGATCGAGCCCCGCTACTAGCACAGAGCCCATTTGGGATTCTCTCTCTCCCTCTCTCTCTGCCCCCCGCCCCTGTAAATAAACTTAGAGAAACAAAAAATAAAAAATAAGAAATGAGTGCATGTTATGAGGAGATACAGAGGAGAGGGAGTTTGGGATTGGACTGTGAAGGAACCAGAGTGTCAAAGGGGAGTTTGAACTAAACCCCAGCGGTGGGGAGCGTGGGGAGCATTCAAGCAGGGTCACTGTAATGCAGCTCTGACAGAGGTAGAGAAAGTCCTTCTTTGAGTACTTACTGACCTCATTCTTAGGGTCCTCTTAGAAGTTATTCATACATTTATTCATTCAGGCACCACGCTGGGTATTGGGAGTGCTGCAGTGAACAAATGGGCCAGACCCCTGCCCTGGTGGAGCTTACGTTACGTGCTTCTCAGGGTGATCGTGTGGATTTGGAACAACTGAGGAATAACCACTCCTTGCCTCATATTGGCACCTCAGAATTCCGTCAACATGCTAGGGTGTGTGTGTGTGTGCGCGTGTGTGTGTGTGTGTGTGTGTGCATGTGCGTGCACACTTGCATGCTCTCCAGGGAGATCCAGCTTAACGAGATCCAGCTTAATTCACACAATTTCACATTTATTTTGTGGGACCAGTGTCTCTGCATGTGATCGTCAACAGCCTGCCCAGGTCTCCTACTGGGTCTTCTTTCCCTTATTTAAGGCAGGAGATCCCTGTGCTTTGTCCTTATTTCCTTTCACTGGTCTCTACATAAGGTCTCTTGGCTGCCAATGTGAAGGGTGACAGGGGATGGGGGCAGAGGGACAGTGCGAAGTGGGCAGAAGTCACTATCAATAAAAGCTACTCTGGAGGATAAAAGGACTGTGAAGTGGGCATGAGGAAGGGGTAGTGTGTGCCTGGAGGGTGATGACTCCAGGAATAAAGGGCCCAAAAAAGGAGGCAGATTCTAAAATGGAAAAACGATATTGGGGGAATGGATACGTGGCTCACAAAGAAAACACCTTACAAACCTTCGGAGAAAAGGCATGATGTGATGAGAAAGGAGGGACCTTGTGAGAGGAGGGCTACAAAATTTATCTCCATTTTGTTTTACCATTTGCATCATTATCTGACTGCCTCTGGTAAGATGGTTCAGAATGCCTTCAGATAGAGACAGAATCTCTCATCCATATTGTCTGTCGTAAAAGAAATTAGGACACATTTCTCAAGAGCTTGATCAATCTGATAGCGAAACACCAAGGGAGCATCTTCTCTACATCATAACGGTGAAAATAGAGACCATTCCCCCTCCCCCAAATATTTAGGTGGAAAAAAAGAAAAGTAAAACAAAACCGATTCAGGTAGATAAAATCAAGATTCCAGGGGTGCCTGGGTGGCTCAGTCGGTTAAGTGTGCGACTCCTGATTTTCAGCGCAGGTCATGATCTCACAGTTTGTGGGATCGAGCCTGGCATCATGCTCAGTGCAGGGCCTGCTTGGGATTCCCTCTCTCTCTCTCTCCCTCCCCTGCTGTCTCTCTCTTAAAATAAATAAACTTTAAAAAATCAAGATTCTAAAGGATTTCTTTAAAAAAAAAAAACTATCATCTCTCTCTCTCTCTCTCTCTCTCTTTTAACAGAGAACTTACTATCATATCACAACTTATATCTACTTTCTGGATTCAATGATTCTTCTCCCTGAAAGTCTTATTTATTCCTCTCCTCTTTCTCTCCTTCCTTCTGCCCCCATTGTGTATTTTAGAAAAGAAAAGGGACCATTTAGAGAAGTATTAAAGAAACGTTGCCCTGAGTATCTGATGTGAATGTGTAGAAGTGTACTGTTACGAGGAACACAACAGGCTCAGTGAAAACGCAGTGGATGTTGAAGACTTTTTCAATTGTTGGAGGCCAGGCAGGACTTCAGACAAGGGGGAGGGGATGAAGGTTGTTTAACTATCCCTTTGAAAGCAGAGTGCCCGGGTTGAATAATTAATATCATTATGATAAGAACAAAATAGAGATTCTTTTACAAGAGTAATGATGGTAGAATCAGGATCTTAGTATGCTTGTAAGAGTTATTAAAATTGAATGCTCTGTGTTTCCTGTACACTCCAGGAATCGCAAGCAAAAGAAGATGGATTGGATTCAGCGGAAGGCATTAATATGCATGTTGTCAACTGAGCCTTTAACAAATTATTTTTTCAAAGATAAAATTCGAATATTTTCTCTAGAAACCAGGAATCCTGTTTTACATTAGGTAACGAGCAGAGGCAGACTGACTTTGAAGCTAATGCAGCTTCAGATTCCTAGCCCCTCACTTGGGGCCCTTTCTTCTAAGGCTGTGGTAGAGGCCCTAATAATGTGTCCAAATGTTTTAGTAAAATCTGCAAAAGTAGCATATTTTAATTGCAGTCATTTAAGACTGCTGTCTCTTTCCACTCCAACTTTCTCCGTCTGATTTCCCCTCGCACTGGGTGTCGTTGGAGTGGTGGCGAGCATTTTTGAGATGAAGAGGGGAAGGTTGGTGTTGGGAATGATGTAACTTGGGTTTAGTGAGATATATTTATGCGGCTTGCAATCAGTTCCCGATAGAGGTAACTTACTGCCAGCTTTCTCAATGAAGGAATAGCTTCCAGGAAGATTCCTTGTGCCCCCTCCCCCAGCACTGTGACATGGAAGGTCTCACAGGTCGTGTGCTCAGTGGTTCATCCCCTTATTCTAGTTGGAGAAAAAGCTGCCTCCACCCTCCCTGGAATTGTAGCCCACTTTTGTATTTTGTAGCGATTTTTTTCCCTTTCAGATTTGTCTCACAAATAGAATATTTGACAACTTAGAATCTTCTTTAAAGAATCCAAGTGTAATGCTTCCCATTAGAAAGCTGTTCAAGCTTTGTACCATGAGGACATCAACATTAAGCTTCTAAAATTTTTCCTAGGCTGGGAAGGGAAACCTGAGCATAGATTTAAAGATGTTTCTTCAAACATTTAAAACACTTCTTCAAAGAGTTGATAAAGCTTGATGATGCCACTTTATCTGCAGTTTGGAAAGACATTTGGGGACATTTTAATAAAACGAGTGAGAAATTATAGACTGCTGTTTGGAACATATTTGAGGAGTTCTTTCTTTTATTATATACACTTATTTATTGGAAAACTAAGAAAAGTCACATAACAATTAATGCATGTAAAATAAAAAAGACAATTAGCATTGACATCAATAGAAATCAACATGACATTAAGAAGCAAATTGCAACATTTTTTTTTCAAGTCATACCAAAACTGTAATTCTTTAAGAAGAAAAGAGAAATTTTGAATAATAACTGAATTGTTATTAATTGTTATCAATTGTTATCAAACTGAATTGTTTGGTAATCCAGTTATAGAAGAGGAGTGAACCAAATGAATACACTGGAAAAAGATTTAAATTCCTAGCAGGTTTGAGACAAAATACTAACATTGATGAAGATAATGCAAAACTTTTAATATATTGCAAACTGGTTAATGAGTGTCATCAACTCAAGGAATATTTAGTATTAATCACTGTTCAAGAAAACTTGAAATTCTTGAAACCTTACAACTTATACATAAAAGAAATAAAGAAATTTGATGAAGGTTTTCCCTAATTTGACAGCAATTCTAAAAACATACATTGCACTACAACCAATAAGAAATTTGTCTAAGTGATTAGTAAATGAATAACAATTTTTGAGCAACCACGGTACAGGATAGACTGGATTCTTTCTGTTATTTCCATAGAAATGATATTATAAATCATAATATGAAGAGTATGAAGTCAAAAAATATAGAAAAATAAGTATTATAGAACAGGCAGGCAATAACTAATACAATTATTTATTTATTTTAAAGTGTTTATGTATTTATTTTGAGAGAGAATGAGTGAAGGAGGGGCAGAGAGAGAGGGAGAGAGTGAGAATCCCAACCAGCCTCCATGCTGTTAGTGCTGAGCCTGGTGTGGGACTTGATCCCACGAACGCTGAGATTATGACCTAAGCTGTAATCAAGAGTTGGAAGCTCAACTGATTGAGCCACCCAGTCAGTGGGTGGTGCCCCTACAATTGCTATTTAATTAAAAATATTTTGCAGCATTAATAAGTATCAAATAATTTTTTATTTGTGATTTATTTTCTCATTTTAAGTAAATATTCACTTTCAAAATTTCTACTCTTTTCCTTAAAGAGGAACCCCAACTTGTAAACTTCAGGCCCTACCCTGTGGTACCAGGGCTTGATATGACAGATTTTGTGAGATTAATATACTCCACCCACTTGTTTTTTTTGTTTTTGGCTGAGCAAAGCATGGGTTTTGCATCTGCTGATGAGGCCATGGACAAGAGTGTTTGCATCTCTTGGGGTCCTCTCTATTGTTTATTTATTTTGAGAGAGAGAAAGAGAGAGAGCGAGCACGAGTGCATGAGTGGGGTAGGAGCAGAGAGAGATTGGGAGAGAGAGAATCCCAAGCAGGATCCTTGTTGTCAGCACAGCTCAATGTGGGGCTCGAACTCATGAACCGTGAGATCATGACCTGAGCCAAAATCCAGAGTCAGACGCTTAACCAACTGAGCCACCCAGGCACCCTAGGATCCTCTCTGGTTAAGAGAGCTGGCAGAATACCCGCATCAGTGTCATGAGCGGCCTCAGGCAAGAGCTTTTACTTCAATAAACTATGCTGTGAAATATAATTCAACATCTTGTCTTTTTAGAATATTGCTTTTTGTGCTTCCTGACTAGGAGTTAGGAAATACATATTTGCAATGTTGAGAAAAGGTGTTCCAAATTTATGAATCTGGGTGATTCTTGAAAACAGTTTTATTGCAAGGCTTGTGGTCCTTGGAGGCGAAGGTTGTTCATGAGAAGTGCAGGGAAGTGACAGGGAGTCTAGGAAATAAGGAGAGAGGTCTTCCATTGAATGGACAATAGGCAAAGAACACCATGGTGAAGAGATGCCGCCTTCCACTCAAAAGCTGCATGGTTCCTAGAATTAGCTCTTCCAGAGTTAGCAAAACTACTTGGGAAAGTGGTTTCTAATAGTCATTAAAAAAAAAAAAAATTACTGAGGCCTCATGTCTGGGATTGTGCCACTGTTAGAGGAGGTCATTGAGAGGATGTGACTGCCAGTTGACCCACAAGCTGGACTGAGCAATTGGAAACTCCTCACCCCCCTTCCCTGTCCTTGGAATGTACATTCTACCCACTGGTTCTCGCGCTAGGAGCCACTTCAAGGATACAGCTTAGAGAGTAATGGGTTGAGACCAGCTGAACTGCGTACATGACTGAACCCCATTATGGCCTCTATATAGACTCTTAAGATTCTGGTGGGCAGCTGTTGAGATCCACTCATCTTGTGGCTGCCCAAGACGAGGTAGGTAAGTTGTCTTGCTTATTAAGACCTATCTGGAGTAGTCTGTCTCTTTCTTCAGTCTTTCCTTGCTCTCTGTGTCTAGGAACCAACTTAGAATTTCACCAGGTGAACTCCTGAGGTTGCTAACCAACAGTCAGGTGCTGGAAACACATGGATAACATTTATGCCGGTCTATCTCCTTAAGTAGTTAAGTAATTGGAAAGGGCAGGAGATTTACATAAGTATACAATTTTAAGTTTAGCTTTGTGAAATGGCCTTTTTATTAGAGGTCAATAATGGTTATTTCATATGGCTGGCAGTTTCATATGACTGATTATCAGTAGTTTCATATGGTTCAACATAAATAGCTTATGGAAGTATTATTTTCCTTTTGGGCCAGTTCTTCAGGACGCAGGACCAGACGACCCTTTTGGTGTGTGTAGTATCTCCAGTGGGTGCATCATACGCGCCAGTACCATACAAATTCCTCTACACATTTCCCAATGCAGGCGGTGGGAGGCAGGGGAATGGTGGTAAGGTGTCACACTTCATTTTAAAAGTCCTGCAGTTGTTACAGAAATCAATTTAGGAATGCTTGGTCGACTGAAAATATCCTCAGATGAGGTGGGACTTGAGCTAGAAACTAAAGGAGAGGGTGGACTTAATTAGGGAGAGGGGGCTCAGAGAGTTCATCCTTCCCTCTGTACTTGCAAAAGTGAACAGACTGGAATGGAATTACTGGGTCCAGAAAGGGAAGAAAAGAAAATAGAAAAGAATGACCCAGTTTTGGTGGAAGGGGTTTGGGGTAGGAAGGGGAAGGTGGGCTCTGAGATTTTTTTTTTTTTAACAAGGTTAAAGGTCAACCCTTGAATGAGTTTGGATATTATTCTGAAGGTACTGGCATTCCTGGGAGACTCAAGAAGGGTTTCAGGAGACTCCCATGGGGCCCTTGCTCTCTGGAATCTATGGGGCCCTGGAATCGATGTTCTAACACCTAGACACCTGCACATAGAGGGGCTTGGGGTGGCTGTTGTGTCTCAAGGGGCACAGCACCTCTGGAGTGGTTCTGTAGTTCTCCAAAGAGTTGGAAGATCAACCCTACCCTGTCTTAGAAGAGCAGCAATACCATTACTGAGAGAGAATAATTTCAGTATTTGTGTTTTCATATAATACTTATGTGTTTGTGAGTGCCTTAGAAAATCTCAGATGCAACAATGAAGGAAGCCTAACAGAAACTAGGAACCATGAATTAGTTCAGATATATTATGACTACCTCCTGGTCTATAGGGCCGCGGGACAGATCTGATGGACTCCTCACAGATCAAAGCTCCAAATGACCAGGTGTTGCCACTTTACACAGGATTATTGCCTGTGTGTTTTATATGGCTGCTTCTCAGGAACGTTGGTGAGAAGCTCATGATATAACCAGTATGAAAACGTTCCATCCCTATAATATTCTGGATCTCTGAAGAGACAACGGATCAGGATAAAAATGATGCATACACGATGATATTAATATTAAAAATAAACAATACTACAGGTAGTGAGGAATGCTATTAAAACAGGAAGCAGTTTAAGAGGGAGAGAAACGAATGGATGTTTACCTTTTACAAGAGGGTGGGTTTGTAAATGCCATGCTATCTAGTTTAATTTAAGGATCATTCCCCTATCCCATCATCATCTCAATGTCTTTAAATAGCAGGGTCTATTTTAATTTAAAAAAAATGCCAAACACCTTGAACCTTTGCTAGAAGTCAGCAAAGCACACATACAGTCTGTACTACACAATTTAGACCTTAATTTATTACATTTGCCTTTCTTTGTTTCCCATTGTTTTCCCGTCAGCCTCGTGTGCTCAAAATAGATCTTAAGCTCCTTGAAGGCAAGAACCCGGCTTTAAACTGCGTCCTGCACACGGCCTGCCCGTAGGAAGCCAAGGCTGATTTGTGGAAAAGAGAGCAAGGGTCTTAAATTTCAAACTGCAGCTCCGCCTTTGAGACGCTTTTTGCAGCCGAGTGCGGCCGCCCACCGGGGGCACTGTCTCGCTCCCCACACCCCTTAGCAGCCCTTTCTCATTGCTGTGCCCCACTGCGGCCGGCAGGAGGCGCCACGGACTCGGGTTAAGCCTTTTCCCCCTACCTACCCCACTTCCCCCAGCACGTGACGTGGAAGGCTGCCTCCGCCGGAGTCTTAGCAATAGGAGTGAGGGGGTGCAGGGGTTTGGGGGTG
This sequence comes from Puma concolor, assembly GCF_028749965.1. Taxonomy (NCBI): domain Eukaryota; kingdom Metazoa; phylum Chordata; class Mammalia; order Carnivora; family Felidae; genus Puma; species Puma concolor. The sequence continues at coordinate 95,389,262 of NC_141673.1, forward strand.
GGGTGGGGTGGGGGGCGTGGAGAAAGAGGACACGCGGGCGCACACACACAGCCTGGGAGCAGAAACATCTTCCCTGGCTTCGTGGGTTTCTCCCCCAACCAGAGCCAGTGTGTGTGAGGTAGGTGTGTATGGGCGGGGGGGCGGGGGGCACGTTTTTGGGTGTGAGACCCAAATCCAGACCAGGCAACCTGTGCTCTCCCGCCCAGCCCCCGTCCCCGGTGATTAATACCCATTTTTCTTACTCTCCCCCTCCTCCCCCTCCTCCCCTTCCTCTCCCGCTGCCGCGCGGTTGACTTGCACAGCCTGCCCCCGCCCGCTTCCCCTCCCCCGGCTCCGATCATCACCAACTGGAATCTGGGCTCCTGCCTCTCCACCCCCCCCCTTTTTTTTTTTTTTGAGAAAGGAAGGTCCCCCCACCCCTTTTCAAAAACCACTTCCTTCGGCTTCTTCACCTCTAGGAAATCTTGGGGCTTTGCTCCTATCGAAAGTGTTCGTCAGGGTGATTTTTGATGACCACAATCCAGAAGTGCTGGCGTCCGAATGCATTTTCTTTTGCTTGGCCAAGAAGAGTCGTGAACTTCAAAACCCCCGACACGGATTATCAATCCTGCTTTGCAGGGAAGGAAAACCCTCAATCCCCTGCCCCCCGCCACCCCTCTCCGGAGATTCTGCAATCGCTGAGGCGCTCCGAGTCGGTACGTAAATATTCGCTTTGGAGTCTCATGTCTCCGTGTTGGGGTTTGGGGGTGTCAGGAAGATAAAGGGTCGAAGCGGTGAACCGTTAACTAACCTGGTGTTAGGTGAAGCTCTTAAATCCAGCAGAACCTGGCACTTGCTAATTTGGACGTGTTTTTTTAAAAAAAAAAAAAAAAAGATTTTTTTTTTTTTTTTTTTTTTTTTTTTAGGGTGAAGGGGTAGGGCTTTCTCTGGTCTTTGGGGAGGGTTAATCCCCTTACCGAGCAGAGAGGTTGGGCATCGGTGCCCCGGGCCGGAGCCACGCGCCGCGACCATCCGTCCAATCGACACGTTGCAGGTGAAGCCCCGTGCGCTGCACATCAGCGCGGCGGCGGCGTGAGTGTGCGCGGGGGTGAGTGTGCGCGGGGGTGAGTGTGAGTGCGCGCGCGGGGGCGCGTGCGCGTCGGGGGCGTGTGTGTGTGTGCGCGCGTGTCAGTGTGCCCCTTCCAAGAAATGCCCAGTGTGCACCCAGTGCACAATCAGAACCCATTCAGCACAATCCCGGGGTGGGAGGAGGCGCTGCTGCTGGAGGCGATGGGGAGAGCGAGACAGACATGTCAGCAGCACTGCAGATGGGGCTGGGGGCCGCACTTGCTGGCGAGTTAAGTGGGGATTGTGTTTCTGCGTGTGAGTGTGAGTGTGTGTTGCTCTGTGGTGCCGCTTCTCCCTCCCTTCCTCCTTCCTTACCACTTCCCTCCTTTGCTCCCTCCCTCCCTCTTTCCTCTTCCATTCAGGTTGGCTTTCCCACCTCTCATCCATGCCTGTCCCAGGAATGGTATAGCCAGACCTTTTCTGAATTATTTATAGACCGGTGCCAGCTGTTTTCAATTCCTCTCGTGTGCACTCTGTGGGAAATGCGGGGTTTCCTCCCCCTTTTCCTTCAAACGAATTGATATCTTTTTCGGGATGCATTTTTCTCACCCTCCGGGGACACTCGAATCAAACCCTGACCGCCTCTTTTTCCCCCTTAGGAAGGGGACGCTTTGGGAATGACCATGCTCCACGGAGGGACAGAGCCGGCCCCCAGCTTCTCTACACAGAGCCTCCTCCACTAAAGCTCCAAAAATCAAAAACCGTAATTGCCAGAAGAAGCATTAAAAAAATAGCCCAGCCACTAACCTCACATGCAAATGGAATAATTACTCTGGATTCTGCATTGTGAGCTGCTCTCCATATCCTGAATTACCTCTGAATTCAGTCTTTTTTCTTTGAATTTGCATCTCTTCAAGACACAAGATTAAAACAAAATTCACGCAAAATTGGATTTTAAATTATCTTCCTTTCATTTATCCTTCGTCTTTCTTATATGGATATGCCAGCGAGAAGAGGAGACTGGACATTCCCAACATGCTCACTCCCTTAATCTGTCCGTCTAGAGGTTTGTCTTCTACAAACCAAGGTAGGGCAAATTCTATTTTATTTTCGTCTCACCTGGGGTAGGGATTCCTTGTTTATCTCTCTCTTCAAATCCCTCAAGTGGAATTTTTGGAAGAAACCGTGACAAGATAATAAAATAATGCTGGTTTGGGGGAAAAAAAGGGCTTATTACAAAGGGGGAAATCTCCCATGTTATTCCTTTTCCTTCCTCATCAAACAGGTTTTGGATTTTTAGGAGGCATTGGGGGTGGATGTATGTAAGGACGGAAGATGTTGGATGGCATAAAGGTTGATGTGTGTAGACATGCATGGGAGACCTATGTGATTTTTGAGTTAAATAGCATTTTATTCACCCAGGGCTAAAGCTCTGATTTTTATGGGAATCTAGAAAAAAAATTTTTTTTTTCAGGCTAGCTTTTCCCCCTTGACACTTCCATGCCTCTCTGTCTCCTGTCCCTACCTTCCTAGGGTTGTTTTTTTTTTTTTTTTAATGCCTTTTAAAAAATGAAAATGATGATTGAGATTACTGTGGCTGTTGCCCTGAAGTCCACTTGCTGTCTAAAGCATGGACACCGGGCCCAGAGATCCCGGGAGGCCTACTGCAGAGGGACAGGTCTAGGTGGGGAATCCGGCTGGTCTAAGAACACCTGGAATTGAAGGATGCTGCAGGTTAAAAGGACTGAAATCTTAAGCTTGGAAAGAAGGAATTCTGTCAATAGTCTCCTTTTAATTTATATCTTTTCATGTGCTATTATTTTTGAGCTGTAAAATTCTCCTTCTGTCTACACATCTATTTATACCCACACATCCTCCAAGCAAACTGTTACTTCCACACTCTTGCAAAATGGCTATCTTGCAGACTTCTGAAATGCTGTGCATGTGGAAGGGGTGCAGAATTCGACACGTGAGTCTTTGTGTTAAACAAAGAGATGTGCCGTTTGCATGTGTTAGTCTTGTACCTTCAAAAGAGAATTCATACTTTATTTCCCCCCCCTCTGATCAATTTTTACGGCATATGGAAGGTGGCGAGGCAGTATTTTTAGGGGCTTGAAAGGAGAAATAGCAGGAGAAACAGAAAAGACTTAGCTAATGACTCTTCAGCTAGTCGCTCATGCAATCCAAGACAACTCCTGAGGAAAGCAGATCATCCACAGGCTGGAGGGCCATGATGGTGAGCTGGTGACTGGTGCTCTCCTCGTTGGTCCACTGACGGTACACCCCCAAACTCGGGAAGTGCCCAGATGCAGAAATCAGGTTGAGATAAAGATCTACAAAATAATGTAGCAGAATCATTACATCACTGGTCTTCCTGAAAGCATTTTACCCCCAAATCTTTTTTTTTTTTTTTATTCTGGCATTTTTAATAACTGTACTTTGAAACGGTCCAGAATACCAAAGGGATGTGGGGGAAGTAGCAGAAGATCCTTGTCACTCGACATCACACCAGAAGATATTTCTTCATTGTCCAGAAAGGATGGACATAATCCACATTCGCTACTCCTCTCCTCCAGGTTTCATTCTTTTGAGCTTTTATCCGTTAAGCGGCGATCTGTAACCATGGTGTCATCAGAATGAGAGAGTGGGATCCCACTTTGAGCCCCGTTCTCACCATATCTACAAACAGCTGAGGTTATCGGGTGTGTGCTCACCTTATAGACACCCGGGCTAGTTCTCCATCTGCTTCTACTCCTTCGAGTGGGAGGATGTATTCTTAATTTTACTTCGAAATAGAACAGAGGTATGGGTGGGAAAAGCAGTTCCATGTGCAATGATTTCCTACGTGCAGATGAACAAGGCGAGGTGGGTGTCCGTGGGGCATATGCCCCTTTTGCGTGCCCGGTGCCTGCGACAGGGCTCTACAGTGACTAGGTCCTTCGTCATGTTGGTTGGTGACCAGGTTGACAGCAGAGCTTTTGACAGAGTCTCAGCCACATTCTCCCAGAATGCTAATGGGAGTAAGCCAGGTTCTAGGCCATCATGGGTTGGCCCTAAAACTAGGCGAAGGACAAGAGATTAAAAGGGGAGGGTGCTGAGGAAGAGGAGGACTCCAGGGTAGGAAAGATACAAAGAGAAGGGGAGACATTCCAACTGGTAGTGGCTTACAGAGGATTCCAGGTGGAATCACCACAGGTGGTCTGTACCTCCCCCATGTCCAAAGCCATTTGGAACCCTGATGAGGCAGGCTTTTCCCGTCCTCATGAGCAGTCTTGGTGAGGCCGTGACTCCGTGGGGCTCTGGGCTGCTCCAGGCCACCGTCCTCTTTTTTTTTTTTTTTTTTTTCCTTCATGGCACAAAGAGCTGACTAGGTTCTATTTTGTCATCTCTCCTTCTGCCACCCCCCTTACAGTGTGGGTTCCATGGGGAGGAAATGTGGCTGCTGGTGGGAGGAAGAGCCAATTTAATTTCAGTTGAGGAGCCTCTGTGATGTGCAATTAAGGGGGAAAAAAAAAAACCTGATGGGAAATAAAGACTTCCCAAGGAAGCAAGGTTAAGGAGTTTAGATTGGTGATTTGAAGGGCAGCAGAACAACATGGTTGCCTTCTATCTCTGTGTTTCAGGTGTAGCAAAGCATGACGGACCTGTGAACACAGAGTGATATGGCCGCCTAGAGATACCTGTTAACATGCAAAGAGAGGAGCAGGGTGTGCCCCTGGATTGTGTAATTTCCACTCTCTGTTCCATTCCTAGGAAGCCTGTCTATCTGAAGAGTCTTTCTTTGCCACCGTATATGTGTAATTTATGGCAGGGGTAGGTGCAGAGAGAGGCAGAGACTAAGTAAGGGGGTAAAATGAAGGGAAAGGAGGAGGAAGAAAAAAATTTCTCTAGTCACTACTTTGCACATCAAGTGCCTTTCTTTTTAAGGCTGAGCGAGAAGAGCGACTTCCTCTGGTGAAGGAGTGAACAGCAGGTACCTTGATTTTGTATTCCTGCTTCACCTCCAGAAAGATGGCTTCAGAACCTCCACCATCTTGTGTGACCTTCATGTATATGCACCAGCCTTGTGTGGGGAGGGGCATGGGTGCCTGGGAGGTGGACACATGGACTGAAATTGGTTGGGGGGGGTGGTGATGAGTGGTGCTGGACAGGGAGAAAAAACGGACTGGGCTGATCCAGCCCTTGGCCACATCATCATTGCCTTGTAAAACATTCTCCCTTCTCCTCCATGAAGACGATGAACCCAGGATGCAGGGGTTTCCCCCCTATTTTCTCGGTCAACAAGATGAAGATGAAGGTGATGTGTCCACCACTGCTAACAAGTGAAAGCAAATGTAATGAATATTTATGGAGTAGGAAATCTAGGAGGCAGGGGAGAGGACAGGTTGTGTGGGAAGAGACCGTAGCAACAAATCAGCCTGTAGAAGTCAGGACCAGCAAGGAAGCCAGGGTGGAACTCACCGTTCTAAAGGTTGGCAAACTGTTGTTCTGAGGGACAGCCTTCTCTCCTTAATCAGGAAGGCTGGGACTGGCAAAGCCACTCATCTCATGTAACTTGCTGGGGGTCAGGAGCGGATAAGCTGGCAAGTGAGGTTCCTTTTCACCACTGCCATTCTCCAGCCTCCTTAGGAATTCTAGAAATTTCCTCCTTTCAGTAAATTACATTTTCAGTCTCTGCTACTGTGCGTGCAGTCAGATACCAGTGTCGTCTCTATAAATACATAGAGATCAAAGGAGTTGCGGGTCTAATGAATTGTTCACATTTATTAAAGTGCATCCCCTCTTTGAAACCACAGAAGTCTCTAGGGAGAGTACATTAGTGGTTGAATTGATACTGCCTTTCAGAGGGACGCAGATGCTAGAAGAACCAAATGTAGTCGGAATGAGGGAAAAGGCGTAAGTCAGAGGAGGTGGGTTTCTAGGAGGCACCTGTGGCTATGGATGGCACTATCTGCGGCCACTACACAAAATCTCTTGTGCGGTGGTCTTGGCATTTTGTGAACCCAGAGAGGAGTGTTCAGGAGCCTTTGGTCGGTTCCTTGACGCTCTCCAACCACCTTATTTTTGTCCCTTCACTTTTTAGTGCTTGCAGCTGAGGCTGGCAGGGAAGGGACGTGGTGCATATGTTGGCCCTTTGTTGAAATCCTCCGTGACTGCCCCAAGCAGAATGTTTGCCCTGCCTTCTGTGCATCGCCAGTGCTCGTTCATGATGATCAGCATGCTTTATCCCAATTTTGTTTCGATGCTTTGTTTCCCTGACAAGTTTGGGAGCTCCTTGAGGACAGGGAGGGATGTTTGTTCTTAACACATTTGTTCTTAGCACAGTGCCTGGCACATAACAGATACTTGAAAAAATACCAAGTGAATGCGTGGAGAGAGGAAGTGAAATATTAATTAGTAAATAATGCTGTTTGTTGTTTGTTCTGGTGGGTATAGGAACGATTTGAAGTTATGCTATTGGATGAGATCAAGAAGATCAGAGCTCTGCGACTGTTCAGAATGCATTTGCTCTGACCTTCTCATTTCACAGGTGAAGAAACGGAAATCCAGGGACATGAAGTGATTTGCTCAAGGTTGTGTAGCTGCTTACTGGCAATGCTTTGTGCACCACACCATTGGGGTTACCTGTGGATGTCAGATGTCTATGTCAGCGCGTCTCAAAGATTTTTGTTTATAGGAATCACCTGGGGATCTTGTTAAAGCATACGTTCTGATTCACTAGGTCTGGGGTGGGGCCTGAGATTTCACACTCCTAACACTCTCCAGTGATGCCACAGTTGCCCGGGCCATGCATCCGGGGTCTGTCTCATTCCTGAACCTAATTCTACATCATGGTTAACACTGGCGGCTCCACATACATATTCTCTTCTTGGAACTTTTAGAATTCCTGCTTTGTTCTTAAAGAAGAAAAGATCCAGGAGCAATCCGTGTATCCAAGTGCACCCATCTCCCCTCTTCGGTCACTCTTCACCGTCTTTTTTGTGCGTCTTTTTGCTTCTTCCCCTTTCATTCTCTGTGTATTCTTATTCTGGCCCTTCTTAGAATTGATTCTTCTCTTTCTTTTTATGTTCTTCTCCTCTAGATAGTGTTTATCTACTTATTAATGTCTCCTCGTCTCTTTTCTTTCACACACTCTTCTTTTAACTGCATCTATTTTTATGTCATTTGCTCTACTCAGTTATCCAACAAACATTTGTTAAGAACCAGTATTTGTCAAAAACTGTGTTATAGGAAAAAATGAGCTCTGGTTTGTACCTTTCAGTAGTTTATGATTGACTGGGGGAGACATGTGTAAAGAGATCATCATATACTTAGGTAAGATCTAGAAGGAAGGAAGCCTGGGAAAATGAGGTGTTGACGTTTAAACTGTGTTTTTATTTTTAAAAATAAAATGTAAGAGAAGGAGAGAATGGCCATTGTAGGAGGATGGAGAGCAGATGGAGAGGTAAATTGGTACAAAAGCCCTAAGCCTTCTGCTCCTCCTTGCGTCCCTGAACTTGGGGAGAAGAGCAACACAGGAATGTGCTGGTTCATTGATTAGGAATTTCAGACTCCAAACGATGAGGCCAGAGAATAAAGTCAGGGACTTCTTGAAAGGAAAGGCCAGAGGCTCTAATTTCTGCTTTAGTGATTCTACAGTTAATGAATCCTAGCCCTGTTTATTAGGCTTGCCTTTGGAGCAAATGATACCATTTTCATGTTAGGCCACTGGATTGCAACTAACTTTGTTGATGGCCATTATAAAGAAAGGGACAGCTGTTAGTTGGTTTGTAGCCAAGGAGAGAGCTGGATCCTAGCCCAGGCCAAGCTACTCGAAATGAAGGACCAGCCTAGCCCCATGTGTTTCTAAAGTAGAAAGGTAGAGAGTTGCCACGCTGCTCAGACGCTAGCTGCTTTCTTTAATGGCAAAGGGGAGTGATGGACGAGGGGCTCAGTTATTCCCAGGGAATTTACCGCATGCTTTTCGGTAGGCTTTTTAGGTGGCCTGGTGTTTTAGAAGCATTCTTCGTGGAGATGCCCAGGCGTGGAGGCGACGCAAAGGCACTTTCAGCCACCACTTGAGGGACCTGTAGCAGGGGTGCTTAACAGGGGCGGATGGATTTGAGATGCACGTTACCCTGAATTCTATTTGCATCTTTTTCTGCTGCCTGTCCTTCTGCCCTTTGCCCCACCCCCACTTCCACCAGTTTTGTGTGTCTTGTGGTTCATACTCATTTCATTAGCAAAAGAAGCTGAAGCTCAGCTTGAAGCCTTTTTTTTATTAACTTGTTTTATTTTTTATTTTTTTAAATTTACATCCAAATTAGCGCATAGTGCAACAAAGACTTCAGGAGTAGATTCCTTAGTGCCCCTTACCCAGTTAGCCCATCCCCCCTCCCACCACCCCTCCCGTAACCCTAAGATCCACTCCGTATAAAGAGAGCAGTGTGAGTCTCAAGGTGTGTGGATGAACAAATGGCACCACTGGCTGACCTGAGGGTCTAATGTTCCAGGGCAACTTGAGGGGCTGGGCAGCAGAGGCTGTGTGACCAGAGGGACAGGAGAGGGGAGAGGGGAGGAAGCCAGGCTGGGCCTGCGGGAGTGGCAGACGTGGAAGGCAGCGGAAGGACAGGTTTCGACCCTGCCTGGAGTCCAGTCCTACAGGGAGGGAGATGTCCGAAGAAGAGAGCTTCCTAGATTAGGATAATTTAAGGTTTTGACTAATTAACTCACTTGACTCCTGAAAACCAGACAATGCTCTACACACGCCACGCTCCATGTCTTTTTGTTCACCGCCTCACCAAGACCGTGCATTTCCTTCTGTAGAAAGAAATGTCCAGTTTAATCTTTATATGGACCCTGCCAGGGCTTCCGCTGGTTAGAATTTCTTAGGAAATCAGAGATCTTGTTTCTTTCTGAGAAGTGGGACTTAAAACCGACGGTGGGATAAGAGCACTACGTTGTTAAGGGAGGGGAGAAGAGAGGCTCGGAGGAAACCCAAAGCTGAGGTGATGGCTTTTATCCTTTTCTCAAAAGCTAATTGTCCTCTGTGAAAAATGCGTGCGTGTTCTGAAGCAGTCTGGTCACTCAGCTTCCACAGTTGCTGGTGTCCATTGGGTTAGAAATCATTGTGTTCCGTGTGCATCCCAATATGTGCACACCCCATGCACCCGTACACGCCTGACTTGTGTGTGTGTGGGCATACGTGTATAGTGACTTACCTACCAAATACAATAGTAAAAAATAACCTTAAATGCATTAAATGTATCAGTGCAGTTTAGGTACAGTAATGTGTGTGTGTGTGTGTGTGTGTGTGTGTGTGTGTGTGTGTGTATGTGTGAGAGAGAGAGAGAGAGAGAGACATGGGACAAGAATGTTAATACTAACAAGACTTAATTCTAATATTAATATTAATACCTTGAAGATGATCTGACCTCTACAACCACCATTTTAAAGCTGTGCAAATAGCTCCAAAGTTTAAAGACACAGCCGTGGGGGAGGGCCACGTCCACTGACTCTCTTCTCACTGCTTTCCCGTTCACTGCCCTGCCCCACTGGCCCCTCTGGAATGCATGTCTCTTAAGTCAGCCAGTGCTGGGCATTTGCTCATCCACACATCTTCAGAGCCCTTCACGGTGCTGCTTGATGTGTCTTTAGAAATGTTAAGTTTTTGCAGGGTATCCAGTCGCTGTCTACATGGTGGTGGAGGCAGTGGTGGTCTTGAGAGTCAGAAGCTTCTTTCTCTTTTTGTGCGTGTTGTTGCACTCGGTGACTGTGTGCGAGCCATTGCCTCTGGGCCTTGATTTTCCCATTTCTGAATCTGTGAGACAGGCTATGCAGCGCTCCTTAATCCCAACTCAATAATAAAGTCACCTGGAGAGCTTCAACAAAGAGAAATATAAAAAGCCCAACAACAGCAAAACAACAGTGATGTCCCTGCCCAGGCCATACTCCAAACAGTTAAATTAAATCTCTCCACAAGAGATTCAAGCAGAGGTCATTTAAAAATACGCCCCAAGGGGGATTCTAATGTGCGGCCATGCTTGTGAACCAGGGGGCAAGGTGATTGACAAGGCACCTGGTCTCTCTAAATGTCCTGCGGTCCTAGCGTTTTAACAGGTAGAGTGAGACCCTATCACTGTTAAACAGTTATGTGACGGGCAGAGGGTCCCTGAGCCAGAGGCCCAGGAAGTGGTTGGAATACGAGGGGACTTAGTGTGCAGAGTGCATACAAGGGGTGGAACTGGTGTTGAATTAGGAGCAGGGCTGTGCTTATTCCCGAGCGCTTTCAACGTTGACATAGGCCTGGCGTGGAAAGTTAGAGAAGTCAAGGAGCTGCTTTCCTCGACACCCTTGAAACAGGGGTGGCTGTGAAATAAGGTGCACGGCCCCTGGTTCTGCAAACATCCTTCCTTCCACTTAGTCTTTATTGACGGTGCCCCATTTCTCGTTTCAGAGGGAAAGCCTCATTGCATTCCTTTATAACAGTGTAAGTGTAGGGAAACTATTAATAAATGAGGCTGGATGAGCAGACCCTGATTGACTGGTGAGGGGTGTGAATGGTACAATTATCTTAGTGCTGGTTGGAATTCACTAGCCACGTTACCCTCCCTCTCAGTGCCTGAAGTAGAATATTAAGGGCATGAAGAGGAGGAAGAGGGTAGGAAGTATTGTGCTCCGTTCTTCTCTGACTGTAACTTTAATCACTGATTATTAGGCCAGCTGAGTTAATAGTTTTCTCACATCCTTCCTTTTTGGCTCCCTCCCTGCCCATTTAAAAATAAATGTGAACCTAAATGTAGAGGTAAGAAAAGAGCAGATTTATGGATCTGTGTTCCTTTAAAAAGGCAAACCATAACGGGCACCTGGGTGGCTCAGTCGGTTAAGCGTCCGACTTCGGCTCAGGTCATGATCTCATGGTTTGTGAGTTCGAGTCCCGCGTCGGGCTCTGTGCTGACAGCTCGGAGCCTGGAGCCCGCTTCGGATTCTGTGTCTCCCTTTCTCTCTGCCCCTCCCCCGCTCACACTCTCTCTCTATCAAAAATGAATAAATGTTAAAAAAAAATTAAAAAAAAGACAAACCATAAGAGAGTAAAAACCCTGCTTCTTTTTTTTTTTTTTTTGAACATCAGCTAATAGTGATGGGAGATTGGAGAGAAAGGTCATCAGTGTGGCTTGGACTGTCACTGGGGTTTGGTGGGATGTGCTGAGGAGTGAGGCACTAAGTGTTTAGGAGAGACCCAAGAAGTGTGCACACCGATCTGAATTTTTAGATCAGCCTTTGTTGGCTGTGTGTAAGCAAAGCATCCAAATCATTAAGACGCTGTAGCCTTTTCCCTTATATTTGTTTTGCTGGTCAGCTTTATCAGGAGCCAGAATTGGTACCTTCAGGGTTTATGGCTCTCCTTTCTATCACCTTGTTAGAAATTCCAGGACCGTTTCCGGGCTTAAAGGGGGAAAGGGAACAATTTCAGTCCTTACCTGGTTCTCTTTACGTCTGTGTCCTGGTTTTTCCTTCAGCTCACATAGGAAGAAGGACTACAGAAGAAATCCTCCCCTGGGTGCTACCTATGGGTGCTCAGGTGCAGAAGGTCTTTCTTGGGTAGGATAATGTTGATCCCTTGGATTTTTGGAGAAAAAACACTGAATGGATTTTCTTGGAGCCTGCATAGGGAAGAGAAATCACTTTCATTTGTTGATTAATTTGTCAGTTTTCTATGAGAACAAGATTCATGCCTTATGTCACTTTATGTCCTCAGTGCTTAGCAGAATGCTTTCTGCACTTGGGCAGTGCTCAGAAAAATGCTGGTTGTCGATAAAGATGATGATGAAAATGAATGTGTATTGAGGATAAAGTTGACATATTTATGCCTTTAACGTTTCCATTTCTTTGCCATCCAAGCATGTCTTGATGCTTTGGGTGAATTCTACCTGAGTTGAATGGTTGAGAGTATCTTTTCATGCTAACTCTAGGCCAATAGAATGAAAATACGCCCATTTCTTAGTGTCTCACCTCTTTGATCTTTATTTTACATTGTGTTCAATAAGGGATATTTTTTCAAAAAGCTCTTACTCATCGCTGATTATGCTTTTCTCCTTTCCTCCAAATTCCGTGTCAATACCATCCATTCCTCAAGTCCATCTCAATGGCTGGTTCACCCATGATGTCTTGCTTGATCTTCCCAGCTAGAAATAAGCTCTCCCAAGTTGTTGGTTCACATACTATTTTTATTCTCCCTTTGTTTGTAGCATTTTTCTTACGCTGGCTTTTGGGACAAATCCCTTGGGGGCTTTTTCATCTCTATCCCCCAGTCACCTTCACTGCACTGGGCTTTGTGGAATGAATAGGACCATGGTTATTCACCTTCTCAATCTCTCCTTTCTCTTCTGCACTATTTACAAAGATGCTTTGATTTCAACATAAAATTCAAGGTTAACTCTGAAATGTATGAACGATCTTTCAGTCACCATGGTGGAGAATCTAGTTTGTTGATAAACCTGCATTTGTGCAACTGAGACAGAGGTTGGGGAGAGGTGCAATAAGGTCCTGGGATTAGCCAGAGTTTTTTTAGATCATTTTAGAGATAAACGGTGGGATGAACCTACTGAGAATTACTCCTGTCAGTCCAACTATAATAGTTACCCAAAAGGAATTGTCTTGCCTTTGCTCAAGACAATCTTCTGTTGAAATTGGGCTTTGAATTAGGGCAATAGATGTTTGTAATGTACCCATGATATCCAGGATTATGTTAACATATGTTATCACATTTAATCCTTACCATAAGGCTGACATCGTTTTCTCAGGTGAACAGAGTGAGGATTAAAGAATTCAAGGTCACACAGCTGTGAGCAGCAAGCCAGGCCTCCAGCTACATCCTTGTTTCTAAGCCTTCTCTCTTTAAATTGTAAAGAGCTGCCTCCCTGTAAAAGAACATGAGGCTTCATGTTGTATGTAGAGGAACCTGTGAGTAGCATGTACTTTGAAACTTCAGCTGAAGTGACTTCTTTTAGATCACTTCTCTTTGCGTTTTGCTTTTGGCAAAAAGCAAAGTTGTCGTCAAATGAAAAAATGGATCCCTATGGCCAATTTCTAGACCTTAGTGTAATTCAGTGAAGACAAAGGGGAGAAATCCATGGCACTGGAAATCAGCATCTCTTTCATTTCGCATGTTGATTGAAGCTTGGGCACCATGTTCTTAGCTTGGGCCTGCCATTCTTTAGATACACTTCACCTCCAAACTTGAACTCTTCTCCCGTTAAGAGGAAACGATCCTTTCCTACTCATTTGATTGTGGACGTTTTGAAAATTGTTCATTTTCTTGTACCTGTTTCTTTTCAACTACTACTTTGAGTGGATACAGATGGTTAGAGTAAGAGAATGGCAGTCAAGAATGCTTTGGGGGCACCTGGGTGGCTCAGTCGGTTAAGCTTCCGACTTCAGCTCAGGTCATGATCTCGTGGTTCATGAGTTTGAGCTTCGCGTTGGGCTCTGTGCTGACAGCTCGGAGCCTGGAGCCTGCATCGGATTCTGTGTCTCCCTCTCTCTGCCCCTACCCCATGTCTCTCTCTCTCTCTCTAAACACAAATAAACATTAAAAAAATTTTTTTTAATCTTTTAAAAAAAAAGAATACTGCTTTGTCATTGGGTTTTGATTATTAATGGAATCATGGTTATTGTTTTATGAGGTAGACTTACCTTATTCCAAAAAGAGTCTGAGGAACCTAGTGTTGTTTCAACTACCTGCATTAACCTTTGACACAGAGAGCGGTTTATGTGTCAACATATACTATAAAGGTTAAATTCCCTGTCTCTATTTTTCCATCTAAGGAAAGACACCATCTCTTGGTGCCACAAAGAGTTCTGGTACCTTCGCTCTGCCACGTGCATATTTTTAAACTACTTGTCAGTGACTTCAAGTACAGCAGTATTAAAAGAGGAACAGTGGCCAACGGGCCAGGAAACCAGGCCTCTTCCCGACCTCACCTCAGCTCTGTGTGATTCAGGCAGGTTACATAACCTTGCTGAGCTTCCTTCCTCATCTGCAAAATGAGGTTTTTAGGGGAGACAGTTATTGTATTGTGGATCACATGAGGAAGCGTAAAGAATCCCCTTAAACCATAAATTTAATATACACACATACGCCCGTACAATATTATTAACTCCATCCTGCTCAGGATAACAGCTTTCCTGTGGCCTTTAGTGCGGTAATCCCCTCCCCATAGGCAAGGGAATAGAAAATATTTGTTGGAGAAGACAGGCATGCGGTGGCAAAGTCACCCGTGTTCTGAATGCGGAGCGGCACCAAGGCGTTGTGACCTGTGGTTTGTAATCTTTGGTCTGTATCTCCTCAGGTCTCTGTCACAGTGTTTACCTAGGAAACGAGATAAAAACTTGTCAGAACAGAGAACGAGACTAATCTTTCTAGCTCTGCGTATAGAACTATTTTTTTCCAGGCTTATCTTTTATCTTCACGTGATCCAAGAAGAGTAGAGATGGAGATGGTGACCAAGCCAATGACATAAGAAAGGCCGTTTTACGCTCAGGCCCCTGCTCCTGCCTCTCTCTCTGCAGTGCCCTCCCCACCTCACCTCACCTGCCTCTCAGTCCCGTTCCACCTTCACGAGTCAGCTCAGGGATCCTCTGCTCTGGGTTTTCCTGGTCCCCTCAGGCTGGAGGCCCTGCTCTCTTCATGTCCCCCATGGTTCCCCAGTTTGAGAGGACCCCTGCTGTGTCTCTGTCCCACCCACCTTTGATGTGAATTTCTCCAGGGTGGAACCAGCCTCTACTCTGGGCCTTCTGCATGCCCAGCAGAATGCTGGCTCACGGTGGCCACGTAATAAACAGCTGTTGACATGGTGTGAGGGCCTACAGGCCCTGTGCTCGGTGCTTTACACACATTTATGAATTCAGCCCTTCCAGCTACCCTAGAAAGTAGGTAAAATTATTACCTACATTTTATGCAGGAGGATTCTAAGGCATGGAGAAGCTGAAACTTGCTTAGCTCAAGTGGCCGAGCCGGGATTTGAACCCAGCTGTCTGGCTTAAGCTCACATTCTGAAGCTTTATGCCCTGCAGCTTTGTAGTAAATTTTTATGGTTGATTTGAACGATCAGGGACTTAGAAGAAACGTAGTGTGTGTCTGGTTTTACGTAATGAGGACGGTGGAAGAGGAGAGTGCACAGCAGAATTTGAAGAGTTGTTAGGACTTGGAGCTATATGAATATTTGTGGACTTCATTCTTCTGATGTGCTAATTAAATATGGGACACACCCAGGACTTCCAGAAATGCAGGGGCATGGGATCCGTGTAATTACTGTGGAGTTTTGCATGAAGTGGGTTGTTATTTCCAGAACTTGTGCTTCTCGACTGCTGGCTGTTTCCTTTTGGTTTCTTATGTTTTCTTGGCTACTAGCTCCTCCAGCGGCACGTTTGCAGGTGCTGGGGGTGGTGCTCCTGGTGTGCGTGGCATGCACTTGTATGCATTCTTGCTGCACTCTACTATGGTGGCACGTGTTGAAAACACTGAGAGAGACCAAGAACTCAGGAGTCAGACAGTCAGGGTTTCTGTTCTGCCCTGTTAGTTTAGTGGGCAAATGTCTTCAGTTCTCTCTACTCCCAGATTCGTTGTCTCTAAGATGAGGTGTTAATGATCCCGGCCTTTCAGTTACCGTGAGGATGAAGTTCATTATTTTATTTCATTGTGAACAGTACTTGTCCCAGTGTAAGCATGCAGTAAGCAGTAACTGCTTTGATGGCTCCTGGCCCCAACCAAGTTAGAACCAGTTTGGGTAGCAGGGTGTCATGCATGAGGCAGTTGTGTCTGAATTAAGGCTTCCAGAGCAACGCTGGCGTTGCCTTCTTTGAGTATTTCATCAAATCGTAACTGGCAAGAGAAGAAGGTGTGGCCGTGAGCTGACACGTTCCTAGAATGTCAACAGAACATGAATTCGTAGTGCAAAAAGTGCAGAAGAGACCCACCAACAGGCACCAGTTAATCCAGGATTTAAGGATTGAAGTGAGCCTTGGGCAAAGTGGCCATGAACTGATCAAACCTAGGATAAAATGCAAAGCTGTAAGGAAGCATGCAAACAGCCAAATGTAAATCTCAAGAAAGACAGGAATTCTTTCAAAGAAAGAAGGTAACCCAGGCAGACATAAACCACCTTGGCTACAATAATGACAATCGTTTGCATTTCTGGAGTACTTTAGAGTTTACTAAGGGCTTTCTCAGAGGTTTTCTTCCCAACACATTTTTTGATCTTCCCAAGAACCCACTAGGAGGAATTCTGGACAGGAACTATTCTCTCCATTTTACAGATGAAGAAATTGAGGTATGAAGTGCTCTAGTCATTGTCCAAAATGGTACAGTCAGTGAAGAAGACGAGCTGGAACTTGGTCTCAGCTTTTCTAAATTCCAAATCCAGGGCTCTTCCTTCTCTTGCCTCTGCCTCGAGAGATCCCTCGAGGGCAGCATGTTACCTTGAGAAATCTTGAAGGAAGTTTAATTGGTTAAACAAAGAATTTATTCTAAAAAGAAAACAACGACTTTGATGGGCAGGGGAAGATGTTCCCTGAAAAGGTAAGGTCACCTCTGGTGCAAAACTTGCAGGGTTTGGGGCATGAAAATTATTATTTCACCTCTTTATATTTCTCTGCACTTTCCAGAATTTCTGCGATACAGCACATTATGTTCATATTCGGAAAAGATGAGGTGGGAAACAAAAGCAAGAGCTTTACTTCTATCAGGAATTAGATAAATGGAAGAGGGTAGAAGTCGTCTGCATAAGGACAGGAGGTGTAGTCTTACTTTCTTAGAGATACAATAGGGAACTGGTTACTAATACAGTCACACACACCCGTGTGTTTGTGGGTATGTGTGGGTACATGTGTATATGATCTGGGTTTTCGCATAGGTTAGGGAACACAAAACCCAGTTGAAGTTGGAGAGGATTTTAAAACATCCATTGAGAGTGTAATAAATAGCCTTGAGCCTTAATGACAGAGTCTAAAATGCCTTTAACAAATGGTCACTGCAGGGCCAAAGGCCGCCATTTGAGAAAATCATAGAGGATTGGAAAGATACCTGAGGGCCAGCTTAAAACCTTTTAAAGAAAGATATGATGGCTGGAAATTTATAAATGGAGAAGCATAATTGTTAAATTGGAAAAAAACACTGAACCGAAAAGTCAGTAACCCAAACCTTGAAAAGACAAGGGCACAGTAACCACCAAGATGGCTTTTTAGGGAACAAACCCTATCAGATCTGTGGTTTTATGAGAAGGACAGGCTTGGAAGGCTGTAGGAAACTGCTATATGTAATTAAGAAAAAGTAATGAAAGTTTTAGATCTCACTTCCCCTGAGAGTCTAGTTTTTAAACCCGGAAACTGGGGTGGGCTAAGTAGGTGGTGCTTATAGTGGAGCCTCCTGGGCAGCGGCTGGCAGCAGAGGTCGTGCCGTCGAAGTGTGGGTTGTTCCCAGCTGGGGGGCACTGGGGTTCAGGTGGGGACGGTGAAGTGCTATGCCTGCCTTTCGTGTCCGAAGGGATGAAGCAATGTGATCCTGGCTGAGCAGTGAGGAGGTGTTGTGTCAGGATTGACTTTGAGGCTGGGCTCTGCGGGCCACGATGCCAGCCAGTTCTCTGCTGTGTCTTTGCCTCGCCTTCCCCTGCCAGTCCGCACATTGCGCGGGATCAGCGATTCCTAAAATGCGTGCTCTGGAACCTCTTCCCAGAAAAACCCACCTTTTGTAAATGGTCCCACGGTTCCCCACAAAGTATTAGGGGGTTTGGGATCCCTGAGGCGCATCCATGGATACCAGGTTAAGAACCCTTGCTCTACATCATGTGTCCAGGGCCCGCCCTGGCAGATTTTCCTCCAATTATTTGTCTCTGGAAGGTGGGGACCATGGGGGAGAATTTTCTTCGAGACCCCAGCTCCTTTTTTCTTCCCGGATTAACCAGCCTCATGGGTTTATTTTGCAGGATGTTTATGGAGGCGTGTGCAGGGCACTGGGCTGTTTTTTTCTTTTTTTGCTGTGGAGTTGGGCATAATGCCTGTCTTCTACAAGCTGACATACCAGGAACTGAGACTTGGGCAAATATGGCTGGAGAAGGAGGCAGAACTGAAGTATCCTTGAAGTGGTCTAAACCAAGTGATGTACGAACGCGGGCTGTCTGGCTTAGATATGAGCAAGCCAGCACAGCCGCTTGGGAATTGGGTTGAAGTGCTTTGGAAGGCATGAATGTAATTCAGATGAAACTGGCATAAAGGAACTGGCATACTGTCCCACTGTGATAGCCCTCTCCTGATCTACCCCAGCTGCCTCCTTGACTCTGGTCTAAGGCCCTGAGAACAAGTTCTAGCCAAAGATGAATTCTCCTTTGGGACTCCAGAGTGCTGATTTCTTGATTTCTGATGGATCCCCCTCACCTGTCAACATGGTTGACATTCAGTGGAGATAACCTTTTTAGGTTCCCTTCTTACCGTTCTTACAATTGGAGCTTTGTTTCTGTTTTTTCCCGAATGTCAGGTGGTCCCTTTCCAGGATGCCTCATTACCAGTATCCTCAGCATTTCTGGGTTGGTGCTGCTGTGGCTTTTAAACCAAGGCAAACCTAGATTGTGAATAGTGTAGATCCAGAGTTGGGCCAAAACCCCATGACCACTGCTCAGAGAAGCAGCCCCTGGGACTCCAGAGCCAGGTCTTTGATGTCCAAGGGACTTGGGTTCAGAATCCCTATTTGCTGCTTGCCGCCGTCAGCCTCCCTCTTCTGTAAAGTGCAGGTTACGTGAAGGTTAGTTGAGATAAGGTTTATAAAGTGCCCAGAACTTAGCACTGTACCTCTCCTATCCATATCCCATGAGCCATGCTGGTGAGTTCTCAGTAGGGCAGGAGAAAGAGGGATGATCCCTGCTCACCTTTCCATTTTCTGTTCTTCCCACCCAGGTGTCTACCCCAATTTCTCAACAGCCCTTGTCTTTGGCTGTAGTGCAAAGAGAAGAAATATAGAAGCCCGATCTGTTGCTTCTGCTTGTGAGGGAGACGGAGTGAAGAGAATGAAATCTAGTGCCCCAGGGAATGGGGGAATATTTTGAAATAAGTCTTTAAATTGGGTATGTCTAGGGGGGCAATTTGGGGAGAGCTGGGGGCTGAGATCCTTGAGTTATTAGAGACAATGGCAGTAACAAGGAAAGAAGGAGAGAGAGAAAAAAGATTGATGAAAGGAAAGAGAGGAAAGCGCCATAACCAGAACATCGACTTCAGCCAAGTTCTTTGGCTTTTTCTCTACCTTGGGTGTTGAGGAGAAAGAAGACAGGGAGGGAGCCAAGTGGAAGAGGAAGGGGTCGAAGAAAGGAAGGGGTAAAGGGGGAGTGGGCCGTAAGGTGGTTTCCACCTCTTGGCCAGTGGGGACGGGTCTAGTGCAGAGTGCCTCTCTGACTGTAGTCCCGAGAGAGGGGCGGTCCCCACTGCCCCCCCAGCCCGAGCACCCTCCCAGCCTGGCCCATGAGGAGGACGGAGTCAGCAACAGCTTTGGCACACTTCCGGAGGAGAGTCAGAAAGCGACAGCTGTTCTGCCACCCTGGGAAGTTCTGTCTGGACTCCGGGGAGTGTTTGCGACCTCTTTATGGAGGTCAGCCAGCCCGCCTGCCTGCCGGCCCCTCCCCGGGCTTACTTGGGTGTCACAGTCACTATGATCGTCCAGGACGCTGCTGCGCAGATATGCGCTGTCTGTAACTTGCTCTGTGTACGTTTCTTTGTCTTACTCCCTCCGCTAAATGGTAGCAAACAGACATTTTGGGAAGGAATTGAGCCCTCTGAGTTTACAGAATGTCAAGCATTCAAATGGCAAAGAGAAATCAGTTTTGAATTTTTCTTGGTTTTAGGTTATTTGTACCTATGCTACATGGTGCCAACCAGTAGCATAGGCAGTTCAGGGTTACTTTCACACATAATGAATGCGGTTTGCTGAGATCTGAGTTTAATAACTGCAGGCTGGCGGGATATCGGCTTCTGTGAAACCCTTTTGTTTCCATTAGAGAAGGAATGGTATATATTCAAAGCGGTGGGTCCCCGTCTCCCTCTGGTGTCGGAACTGGGTGGGAATGAGGCGGGTGTGGAGGCAAGAAGAGCCTCCCTTTGCTACTGCCTTGTTCCTCGGTGCAGTTGGGCTCCAGCCCAGATGCAGCTGGCGGGCGAGGCTGCTGCCAAGTAAAGCCGTGCTCCCCGCTGCTTTGCTGTGGAAGAGCCAGCTTAGTGCACGTGTGCGTGCGTGCATGTGTGCGTGTGTGTGTGTGTGTGTGTGCGTGTTGTGTGTGTAAGAGAGAGAGAGAGAGAGAGACAGAGAAAGAGAATATGAGAGCACGAATGAGACATTATTCCATCTCGGGATACAAGAAACATTAGAGAATGTTCACAAGGGCACCGATCCTGATTTCCTACTCGGGCACCAGTATGTTTGAAATGATGCCCAGGTGGTTCTAATGTACAGCCAGGCTTGAGAATTGCTATTCCAGACCTTCTGCCCCACTTCTCCCACACCTGCTCCTTTGTCTCGTATGTGCATCGTTACGCTTCACCTCCCTGTTCTGCTTGCCACATCCACTCTAAGGGAGGAAGACAGTCCCGATTTCCTATTCTTGTCTACCAGTCCAATGGACCCATGTTTTAGAAGGCATGGTAGATTGATTAAATAAGTGTTCTTAACCTTGTAATTTTATGCACACAGCTCCTCGTGCTGTGGAAATAACCATTCTCAGATTTTTCATTGTAAGTGGATTGTTGAGATTGCCCAGAGGGAAAGAACTTTCTCTAATTTTAATAAAGCAAGTGTTTATTTAGCTGCTCAGTTAACATAGTCAACAGTTTCACTCTTTATTCCATTTTCTGCTATTTCAAAATTTACACTAAAGAATATGTTGGATTCATGGATTCTTGCCCATTACCATTGCACATCAACCACTTATTGGCTAAGGTGGATCATCCACTTGTACCTCTGTTCAGATCTCTAGCAACGTTCCTTCCCTAACTCACAGTGTCTTTCTTACCCTGTCCCCCAAAGACCTCGGTGTTCACCCTTCTCATGACCTTCAGGCTTTGCTTCCTCTACTTCACTTGGATCACTGACCCTTGACCTGTCCGTTTGGAATCCCTTGTTGCTTCCTTCCTTGCCTGTTCTTCCGCTTCATGTTTCATCACACTCTGATTTCTCCGTTACTGAGCCATCGACTTGTAGTCATATTTGCTTTTGCTGTCCTGTCACTCATGCTATTGAGGGCAGTTGAAGGAAGTCCCAGAGTGAGTCCACCTGGCCTGCTTCAGAGTCCTTCTTACAGGACTCCATCATCACTGAAAGATGGGGTGCCTAGCCTTTTCTCATGAGCCCCAGAATCACATGCTCATCTAGTTCTTAAAACATCACCTCCCTGAGCATTCTCTCCTCCATACTCCTGCCTACAGTAGATGGGCTCATCACACTTGGCTGAGAAAATCAACACTATCTGGTAATTTTTTTGAATGTTTTATTTTACTTTTGAGGAGAGAGAGAGAGAGAGAGAGAGAGAGAGAGAGACCGAGCACAAGCAGGAGAGATATAGGGAGAAACAGAATCTGAAGCAGGCTCCAGGCTCTGAGCTGTCAGCACAGAGCCCAGCATGGGGCTTGAACCCATGAACTGTGAGATCATGACCTGAGCTGAAGTCGGATGCTTAGCCGACTGAGCCACCCAGGCTCCCCAACACTCTGGTGTAAGTGTCCATAATCATTCTCTTTTTGGCATAAACATTCATGCTTATCTACTGTTTGCTGGAAACTTCAGAGGGGCCTTTGCATCTTTTCACAACTTGGACAGCCTTGTTCTCTGACCCAGTCCATCCTTCTGTCTGGAGTTTTGTTGTTACACTCAAGGCCCCACCTTTCCTGACATCATGAAAATCTGTCTTACTACTGATCCTTCACTGCTGCATTCAGTGGTTGCCTTAAAACCTTTATTTATTCAAAATAGAATTCCATTTTTTTTCCTCAACCGAACCCATCTTTCTGAGGTCCCAGTTTCTTGCCTAGTGCTAGCATTTTCTCAGTGTCTCAAGCCTGGCCCTGAAGGGATCTTGTACATCTCCGTAAGCCCCTTTCCCCAATCCCTGATGGATCCTATGGAATCTGTCTGCAGAGCGCTTTGCATATGATCCGTCCTTTCCACAGAAAGGCAGTAGAACCTTGTAGTAAAAATCATAGACCTTGGAGCCAGAGTGCCTGAGGTCAGTTCCTAGTGGTGAGACCTTTGAAAAACCACATACCGGAGTCCTGGTTTCCTTATTTGTATAAATGGAGATAATGTAGCTATTTCAGAATGCTGTTTTGAGGTTTGAATAAATTAATAGCTGCAAAGTACTTAGAGCAGTGCCTGATACATTGTGAGTGCTCGACAAATACATGTTAGATATTATTATTACCTCTACATTAGTGGTTCTCAGTTGGGGGTCATTTTGCTTCTCAGGCAGCATTTGGCAGTGTCTGGACACATTTTTGAGTCATGACTAGGGGAAATGGAGGCCGCTGTCATTTAGCGGGTAAAGGCCAGTGATGCTGCTCCATTGTCCTCCGGTGCCCAGGACAGCCCCTGGTGATGGTCATCCAGCCCAAACCTCAGTAGTGTGAAGGCTGAGAAGTAGTATTCTACATCTTGGCCCCAGCAATGGCCACCGTTTTCTCAAGGTGTAATCTAGTGTCCATTTCTGTTCTTCTTCTCAGTCCTCAACGCTTTGGATGGCTCACTTTATCACGTGGTTCCACTCACCAAGTGATTTCAGGGGTTCTGGAATCTACATTTCCCGCATTCCGATTGTGTCTCCAGTGGTGTTTCAGAACACGCTTCCCGATCGTATTTTCTCCATATTGGAAAATGTTAACGGTGGAGAAAAAGACCTTGTGTTCCTCTCCCTTCTCCATTCAAATGGCCATCCTTTCCCAGCATTTCTACTGTTGCCAGTGGTACACAGTCCTGGCATTGGTTCCCACTGGCTGTCTCTCCCAAAGCCCCCACCGTTCGTCTACACCAATTTCTGCCAGTTCTTTCTCTGCATTGTTTCCTCCGACCCTCATTTCCATTTCCGCGGCTCCTGCTCAGTACAGGACTCTGGCTGGCTTCCCTGCCTCCCCCCCTCCCTGCCATCCTCCACACAGCTGCTGGAATGGTCTTCATTAAACACTGTTTTCCTCTGCTCAAGAAT
The DNA here is from genome assembly GCF_028749965.1 of Puma concolor. Taxonomy (NCBI): domain Eukaryota; kingdom Metazoa; phylum Chordata; class Mammalia; order Carnivora; family Felidae; genus Puma; species Puma concolor. Next base: position 95,412,514 of record NC_141673.1, read on the forward strand.
CCACAGTGGCTCTCCATTACCACTTATTAGCAAAAGGAAATTCCCCCATGAAGCCCTTTATGGCCTGACCTCCCTGTCGCCTTGGGCCCCCACCCTGGCAGCCTACGGCCTTTGTGAAAGTCCCTCCAAGTGGCCGGGCGCTCACTTGTCTGAGCTCCTCTTGTCCTTGCCCGTACGTCTTGGTGTGTTACAATTTCCCTCCCTGGAATGCCTTCTTCTCTCCTCTTTGCCAAACCGTATCTGTCACCTCTTCCAAAAGCTGGCTCAGTTTTGAACTCCCTAAGGGAACCTTGCTGAAGAACCCACCAGATTCTCCTTGTCCTATTACTCAATATCTCATTTTGGCCTTAAGTACTTATTAAACTCAACCTACGTTAATTTATACCTGCTGATGTGTATAAAGGATCCCTAAATATTTTTAAAGCTTTTCCAAATGTGTCTGCATCTTTTTTTTTTTTTTTAAGCTAATTCCCACAGCCCAAATGAAGTATACTGGATATAGCAGGGCTTCAATAAATGATGTCTCTGTAACTGTCATTTTTTTTTTTCCAATGGGCACATTTTATGAGTGACTTTAAAATAACTGGCTCTTCCCTTTGTGGTTGTGTTGGTGGCTCTGCTAAAGGGGCTGCTGGTGGGAGCAAGGATGTGGTGTGGGAAACGCACACGAGGGCCGCAGCCTGGGCACTTGCTAAGGGAGATCCTTCCCAGGGATAAAGGAGAGAAATAGGAATCTTCAAACACCGGGCACTCTGGATGTTGTAATTTGTGAGGTAACACCTAGCTGCTTGGAATTTCGGCAGCAAATGGGACAGTCTTAAATATATTCTCTTGTTTGATGTATGAGGTAGATGATTGATACTCCATTCGACAGCTGAGGAAGCTAAGGCCAGGGGAGATTAGGTGACCGGCCACTGGGACTCACGACTATTGTGAATTCAGGGTTCTTCTCGTTGTGTCTATACCACCTCATCTGTTGGTAAGGCTTTAGGGGTCACCTGTCCGGTTCAGTATTCTGATATTACAGATTGGGCTGCAAAGTGATTCTCGGATGGCATCAAAACTCTTGATAAGTAAAAGCTGGGCCTCCGATTAACTCCTCTGATTAGTGCTCTTTTCACATTATTGCCAACATGTTTTATTGTTAATCCAAGGTACGGATAGATGCCTTCATGACAGCCTGGAGATCAGCATTGTCCAACAGAACTTTCTGCCATGATGCGAGTGTTCTGAATCTGTGCATTCCCATGTGATAGCCTCTGGCCGTGTGTGGCCAGTGAACCTGGAAAATTGAAATTTGTGTGGTCACAGCAGGCTGTTAGTTTCCACCTTGGACACCACAGCTCTAGACTCATTATTTTCTTTCTTTTTATAATGTTTATTTATTTTGAGAGAGAGAGGGAGAGCATGTGCAGGAGCAAGCTGGGAGGGACAGAGAGAGAGGGAGACAGACAATCCCCAGTAGGTTCCTCACTGTCAGCACAGAGCCCAGGGCGGGGCTCGATCCTGCGAAGTGTGAGATCATGACCTGAGGCGAAATGAAGAGTAGGACGCTTAACCAACTGAGCCACCCAGGCACCCCTCTTTAGTTTATTATATTTGTCAGAATTGACAGTTTACCTAATCTGGGTTTCCCCCTGATCTCCCTTTCCCTTTCACCTCTTGGTGGGGTCACAGTAAACCGTGGGGAGCCAGAATGTGGGAGCCTGGGTGATCTGCAAGAGAGAGAAGACAGTTTCTTGTCTGAATAGACTGACTGCTGTCTTTGGTGGGAAGTGTTTGGGGAAGAGATACCACCAGGTCCGAGGTCTCTTCCCTCCCAGTGCCCCCCCTCCCCCTGCCTGTGAGCTCTGGACTCAAACCTGTTGAGCTTCTGGCCTCTTGGGGGAGACAGGCTGAGGAAGGGAGCTGAGGTGTTTTTCAGAAGTTGGTGTGGAGGGGGTTCTGACGTGGTGCTGTGGCAGCCAGTCAGTCTTGTCTGTGTGGTCCAGTGGAAGGTTATTAAGGAGATGTAAATGAGTTCATTTGGTGCTTCTGTCTTTAATTTCCACTGAGAAACACCGCTGAAGTATCTAGAGGTTGAAACCCCTCTTCGCAGCTCTCCCTCTCCGTCTCTCTCTCTCTCTCTCTCTCTCTCTCTCTCTCTCTGTGTGTGTGTGTGTGTGTGTGTGTATACGCATATCTTTCTTCCCACAACTTCCTTTGCTTCAGAGATACTAGTTACTGTATTTCCTGAGGCTGGACCCCCAGAAGAGGCTCCATGTGCACACTTTTTACTGCCGAATCCAGTGGAAGCACCCGGAGATGGGAACCCCCATAGAGAGTAGTTAATGGAAGCAATGGGCTGATAGTATGGCACAGTAGGGTCTGACCTCTTTGCCTGCTTCATCCCCCATTCTTGTTCACCTGTTCTGCTCAACTTAGATCTTAATCTAATTCATCATCTATGCGTACAAGGAAAAATAACTACTGAACTCTTTTTTTTTTATTTAAAAAAATTTTTTTAACGTTTTTATTCATTTTTGAGAGACGGAGAGAGACAGAGTATGAGCAGGGAAGGGGCAGAGAGAGAGGGAGACACAGAATCTGAAGCAGGCTCCAGGCTCTGAGCTGTCAGCAGAGAGTCCGACACGGGGCTCGAACTCACAAACTGTGAGATCGTGATGTGAGCCGAAGTCGGACGCTCAACCGACTGAGCCACCCAGGCGCCCCTTTACTGAACTCTTTTTAACCTATGGGACTTAAGGCATTGGAGCTCTCACCCTAGGTAAATTGGGTCTGTGAACACATGGAAATGAAGGGTAGAGGAAGAAAGAACTTTCCTTAGAAATTCAGCCTTTAGTTATGGTACTAGGGGGAGGGTTCTGAGCTCTGATTCTCCGAGTCCAGAGAAATTGTGGAATAAGATAACCTTGAAATTAACTGTTCAAGGGACATGGATGCTACTTATCCATGGAAAACTTTATCCTTTGCTCTTCATTGCCATGGATGTTTATAGGAAAGTAGAAGTTGATTCCGCCATAGCTCATGGGCTTACTGGTGAACCCTCAGGGGACACTCCAGGCTTCACCCATGATGTCACAGCTCGTTGCTGGGCAGACAGATGTGATACCACACAGGGCATCCAGAGTCCATACGGAATGAACATTTGGAGGCACTGACTTGGAGAACAAGCTCTTGTTTTCAGACCGAGGCTTTTCAGACAGAGCGAGAGAGGGTCTGAGCATTCAGGGCAGCTGTGACGGAGAGAGTTATTGCCCTGATAAGAGAGTTTTGCAAAATTTTCTCTGAGGAATATGGATTTTAAGAACGTAACTCAAATTGCTGTGAGTTGCCTTTTAAATCAGAGATCTGATCTGATCTCATCTGCCTTCTCTGAAATCTTTAATGGCTCATCATTGCGTGTAGAATGAAGTCCTTGCTGTCCCCCACTGGCGTGCACAGACGCATGAGGTTTGGCTCTCATGGGCCCGTGCGGCCTCCTGCCTACTGCATGACTGTGTCCTCTCTCTTCTGCTCTCGTCTTCTGTGTTTGCAGCACGTGCCCTTGACCGACTTCCTTGGCTTTTTTGCTCAAGCCATTCCCTTGTCCCTTCAGGTACAGCACTCCCCCCCCCCCACTTCCACCCTGGCCTTGTCACAATTCTAGCTGTCCCTCAAGGTCCCACTGGAATCCCACTTCCTCCAAGAAGCCTTCCCATACCCTTCCAACAGGCGGACATTTCTCCCTCCCACATTTTTATATCTCACTCTATGTTCCCAATGGTGCTTGTCACCACCAAGTCTTATTTCAGTTATCAATGTATGTGTCTGATGTTGCCACTTGACGGTAGGCCCCTGGAGGGCTAGGCTGCGTCTTGTTCGTCTTCATGTTCTGCGTGGAGTCTAGAAAAGTGGGCACGTTCAATGGAATTGCTCTTGGTTTCTTAACCGAAGCTGCCAGCTGCTGAGATTTCTCTCTCCATTTGCTTTTCATACCAGGCTGATCATCTCTAAGTACTGTGTCCTATGTACGGCCCCACATGTGAAATGGACGGAAGGAAGAAACTTGCCCCTGGGTACACGATGGATTCTCCTCAGTTCATCTCAAAATCACTTGGGTGCAGAACGGATTTTAGCGAAGTAGAATAAATACCGTTTGCTTCCGTTAGAACTGGTTCAGCTTGTTTCTCACCCTTTTCAAATCATCAAAGTAAAGTTGCGGATTTGAATGCCTCACGGGGTTCTGCTCTGGTGGACGAACCAGGGTAGCAATTTAGGCCTGATGCTAAGCTGGCTACGGAGGGACGTGTGGGGAGACTTCAGGCCCTGTTGCTAGGCCCTGTTGCCCTGTGTCTTTGTTATGTAGGGTATTTTGAATGTGCGTTTTCCCGAACCATGTTCTTAACTGGCATTTACGTTTATTTACAGGTCAAATCCTGCTACAAGAAGTAGTTTGAAAATTATAACCCCTCTGCACGAAAGAATGCCAGGTTTAAAACACGTGACCCCTTTGTTTCGCACAACATTGAATGGAATGGAATTTTTGGATTTAAAATTTAGGGTCAAATTATTCGTAGTTTATTGCAGTATTTCATTTCCTTCAAATATCTCTGAGATGTTTTGTTAAATCTACAATCAATTTTGTTAAGTCCTCTTCCCCTGGGATGGAAAAGAGACAGGGGGATGGGCTCTGGGAAGAAGAATCATTTCTATGCGTCCTGAGAGAAAAAAGAACACCCACCTGAATTTGTCCCTCTGTCAGCTCTATCATGAAGGCATTTCTCTAAAGTGGAAATAGGAAATCAAGTAATTGGCAGACTCAGATCTTTTTCTTCACTTTTGAAACAAACGATGCGTTTTTGTTTTGTTTTTTAAATGTCATGAGGCTGGTTTTTCCCCCCCTTCACAGAAGGAAAAGTTATTTTTTGCAAGTGGTTTTGAATGTCCCTGAATGGTTCCACTGAACTTGGATGGGGCTCAGTCTGCAGGTGGTCAAGCTTACTTGTGAGGGTCCCAGTGACAGACACGGTCCTGCGTATACCTGGGGCTGAGGAGTCAGAACTGGCCAGAGTGTGGGAATGGACCTCTCACACTAACCTGAGGCTGGGCTCCATGCTGCCTGCCTCACCCTCAGTCTCAGCGCCACCTCGGGGGGCTGGTCGTGGCTCCCCTACTGTCTAGCTTGGCCAGTTCCCTTTGTTGAATTGTGAAACACAGTTGTGTTTGTTTGTGCTGAGGTGACACTTTTGGAATCAAAGTCAGTGGGGGTTAGGCCTGGACCTAGTGGGCAAATTATATCTGAGAGATAGAATCACAGAATGTGAGTGCTGAAAGGGACAACTCTTTGTGTGGTTGAGGACCCTAGGGCCCGGGCACTAAGCAAATGCCAAAGTCTCTAGCTAGTGCCTCATCCCGGGCTGGAACTCGGGCCACCTGCATTTGTCCCTCTGTCAGCTCTGTCCCTCTGAAGGCTTTTAAAACTCCATCAAGGATCTACATGCTTTTTTGATCCCACATCTTGACGAGTAAAACATTTTGGAATATTTATCCCCAGTATGTGAAGTCGGGAAGACCAGGTCCACATCAGGTGGTTTGAAGGGGAGAACTTCATGTTGGAAATCAGTTACAAAGGGGTTGGAAGAGCTGAAAAGCTAAACAGGGCGGAACCAACCTGGGCCTCGGTCTCAGGTCAGCAAAGCAGGAAGTTAGTGTCTACCTTTGGGTCACAAGATGGAAGTTGTCCATCGGGAGATAGAGCAAGTCATGGCTGCTTAGCAGGGAATGGAAACCCTGGAGGAGAAATGATCACTGGGCAGATGCTGATGAAAGCAAAATATCCTCCCTCTGGTAGCCCCTCAGTCTCTTGGTAGAGCCTTTGTTGTTTAAACCTAACTAGACTTGTTAAAATAAAACCCAACCAAGAGTCTTTTGGCCACAGAGCCTGGGGAACGTGGCCTACAGGGGATTGCTCCCATGCTAGAGAGCAGTGTGGGGGGGCGGGGAGGGCGGCATGGGGGGGAGCAGCTCACAAGAGGAAAATTGAGGCAGATTATTTTCCCAAGGTGGCCGCAACATCCCCCAACCCACATGCTCTTCTGCAGTGTGAGCTGGCCACTCTCCTTCACGGGATGGAGCCTCGTCCCCCCTCCTTGTATCTGAGCAGCTTTGTGATGGCTTCTGCCAATCGAGTATGCAGAAAGCGACACTAGGTGACTTCTGAGGCTCGTCAGAAAAGGCCATGCAGCTTCCCCTTCATTCTCTTATGCTCTAGATCTTCCAGCTGCCACGCTGTGAGAGGCCACACACAGAGGCCATATGCAGGTGCTCACGTTGACAATCCCAGCTGAGCCCAGTGGCAGCCATGTAAATTAAGAAATTCCAGATCATTCCAGCGCTCAGCCCTTGGAATCACCTCCCAGCTGTTTGAGTCTTCTCAACTTCCAAACTCCTAACTGTCAAAATTTGTGAGCATATAATAAGATGGTTGGTTTTTTGTTTGTTTTGTTTCATTTTTTGTAATACCACTAGGTTTTGGAGCAGTTTGTTATGCACCCATATATCACTGGAACACAAATGATCAGGATGTTTATTTAGTACACAGTTATGTGTATACTAATATGTTGTAGCCATTATGAAGCACACACAAAACCAGAAATGAAATATGGGTGAGATAAAGTTAAATGTAAATACAAGTTCTTACCTTTTCTTCCCGCAACTATTGAATGGTCTTGCCCAGTTGTTGGGCTGTTGGAGACCACACATAGTTGTATACATTGTATACATGGGCAGAAATATATGATATTTCTTGCCCTCTAGATGCCAGTGAGCACCTCACCAATCTGTGAGGAAGAGAGATTGGTGGGGCAAGTGATAGATAGGGGAAGGCCATGTTGGGGAGGTGTTCAATGAAGGTATGCAGTAAGGAGGGACACAAGTAAACAGGTGATGGAGAGATTCTGTGAGATGGAAAACAGGGTTCTTAGGCAGGGTAGAGATTTGTTCTGAAGCAGTATTAGTCTTTGAGAAAGTGTAGTTTCATTTCTGTGACGACATGCATGAAGACCGCATCATATCCCAATGTGGATTCCTGCTGATGCTATATAGTGGTTAGTGGATAGGGATGTTGTGTTACAGTTTCATGAACACAACGGGAACTGTTATGGAGAGCTGACTCTAGAGTTGAGTGCCTCTGAGTTCTTAATAGTTTTAGGAAGAGATTGGGTCCAGTCTTATTCCCTGGAACCTCTGGTATATTTTGTATGTGCACCCAGTATGCACATACAGACACATACTTAAGGACTTTACGTATATTTTAATTTTTATATCATTACATACATGTAGACCTCTTTATTCACTGCTCTTACCCCCCCCCCCCAAAAAAAAAACAACACTCAACAAATATCTTTGGTTTTTTTCTTTCTTATTGCTGTGTATAAACAGACTATGGTTAACATAAACTATGTTTATGTGTAAAACCTGTACAAATAACATATCTAATCTAAGAGTGTGGAGGAGAATTAATACAAGTGGATTTCTTTCTTTTTCTCTCTTTTTCTGACTTACTCCCAATAAAATCTGTTTAGCCCTGTCTTACTCTGAATTCTCTTACTGGAACCGTGAAGTCAACCAGCTGCATTGTGTGGTGGCCAGCCAATGTTAGGGTTGTGTTTTACAGAAATTAGACTCTGCTCCTGCCCTGGAGGGGCTCATAGTCTAGAGGGAGAGACAGACAGATGAATGGATAATTATGTTCTGTGTGGTGAGTGCTGTGAAGGAAGCGGGTAATGCGTGCATGGGCACATGAGGGATGGACACCTAGTTTCCGTGAGGTCTTCCTGGAGTTTTGGTAAGTGGGGCAGTTGTACAGCTCTACCACCCATGAATTGCATGTACTTGGCTTTTGGAATCAGTGTGCTTTCTACAAACAGACTGGATTATTTGACTTGAATATCCTGTTAAGGAGACAAGCTAATTTGCCTAAGGGGACCTCTTCACCCTTTACATTTAGGCTGAATGCTTTTCACATTGGTTCCTATCTACCTCTGGAATAAATTTTCTCTAGCCTGTCTATCAAATAGAGAGACCGTTTGGGGATCACTCTGGTTTTTCAGTATTTCAACTTCATTTCTGGCCTTGGCCACTCCGTATATAGGAGGTTCTTTTTACCATGTCTGGAGTTGCCAGATTTAGCAAATTAAAACACAGGGAACTCCATTAAATTTGGATTTCAGATGAGCAACGATTTTTTAGTAAAGTGTGTTGCAAGTATTACAATATTTGTGTACTTATACCAAAAGTATTTTTTTTTTTATCATTGAAGTTCAAATTTAACTGGATATCCCGTATATTATCTGGAAAGTCATATCACTACCCTCTCTGGCTTCACTCCTCTTGGAATGTTCACAAGGCAGTGGGAAGTGTTTGCAACTTTTATCTCTAGAAGCACCACTTCTGGGGTGGAGATTTTGTCCTTCATTTTCTTATTTGCTTATCAAGCTTAGCTTTTTTTCTATGTCGTGTGTGGCTAGGCCTGTCAATTAGAGCAAGTGTGCCAAGCTTTACTTCTGATATGGACTCTGGTGCTATTAAAAATCTGGCCTTTGGTTGAACTGCTTCTACAAAGTGATATCGTACCTAAAACTTACTTTGCTCCGTAAACTTAGAGTGGACACTCTTTATAAGGAATGGTCCCAAAGCAAGAGTCTGAGGAAGGAGTGTAGGCTCCAGGAGCAAAGGGCATCATTCACTGCAGGTGTCTGAGACATTGAATCTGACAGATCAGAAATCCTTTTTATTTATTTCTTCATTTTTGACCATGATCTGGTAAACTGAAACTCTGGGCAAGTAACTTCTAGCTAGGCCAGGAGTCAACTAAAGGCAATAGCAGTAATTTACAAGCAGGTTGTTCATGCCTGATACCGTGCTGAATGCTTTCCATGCATGTTCACATTTAATCTGCACAACAGTTTAATGACCTAAGTACTCTTATCACCCTCATCTTCCAAGTGAGGAACCAGGCTTCCGTGGTTAAATAACTTGCCCAAGGTCACACAATCAGTAAGTGGCCAGGCTGGGATTTGAACTCCAGTTAGTTTGATAGAGCTCCGACTTCTTTTCTTTTTTCTTTAATGTATATATTAAAAATTTTTTTAGATATTTATTTATTTGAGAGAGAGAATGAATGGGAGAAGGGCAGAGAGAGAGGGAGACACAGAATCTGAAGCACGCTCTAGGCTCTGAGCTGTCAGCATGGAGCCCGATACAGGGCTCAAACCCATGAACCGTGAGATCATGACCTTAGCTGAAGTTGGACGCTTAACCAACTGAGCCACCCAGGCACCCCTTTAATATATATATATATATATATATATATATATATATATATATATATATGTATGTATTTGAAATGTTTGCTTATTTTTGAGAGAGAGCACAAAAGCGGGGAAGGTGCAGAAAGGCAGGAGGACAGAGGATCTGAAGTGGGCTCTGTGCTGACAGCAGTGAGCCCGATGTGGGGCTCGAACTTACAAACTGGGACATCATGACCTGAGCCAAAGTCAGATGTTCAATTGGCTGAGCCACCCCAGTGCCCTGAACTCCCACTTTCAACTATAATGCTCCACTGCGTGGGGATAGACCTGGGGATAGTAAATGCTTGCGGGTTGATCTGTCTATTCTGTTTTAATGATTTCTAACAAGGAGGGATTGATACAACCTCTTCAATAGCTTCTTGTACTGTGTGATGCCCCATTTTGACAGACTACTCTTCTATGTATTAATATGATGTTTTTCCTTCACAGTAAAAAACCATTCCTTAGCTTCAGTGGAAGTAGCAAAATGATCAGTATCTTTTACATAAAGTGATAACTTTTTTTTTTTTTTCTCCAGCCATCTCTCAGGCTTTTCGGTTCTGTAATCAACATCACGATCAAAGATAATTCGAGCGCCTGTTTCCTAATGTTTCGTACTCTTTGCTGCTCTCCTTCAAATTCCTTCTCAGTTACATGGAGGAAATGCCTAGTAAGCATGTATTTGATGGGCTTGGATCTCGCAGTCTTCTCTCCTGCATCTACAGCATAGCCTGGTACCTATCCAAAGGTGTATAGTGTTTTGCTGATTTCCTTTGAGTCATACCCAGCTCTTGTTTGTTTCATTGCTCACCAGTGTGTACTACGTTCTTCTTGATATGGTGGTCTGTGATCATATTCAACAATTCCTGAACATGTACACAAATAAAAGGGTTTGTTAATAATCCTGGGCCCTCTAGGGAATGTCTGACACCCTGGTGTAGAGGCCACTGGCGGCGTAGACGTCACATGTAGTGTGATCATGAGACCGTAGAGCTCCTCACAGCTGAAGGGCCCCCACGTCAGTGGCTTTGAACTGACTGCAGAATGCCTCTGCAGCTTGCATGCTTCCAGTCCTTAGAAGACTTCAGGAGGCCCTGTTGTCCCTCTGATTGAGTGTTCATCTTGAGGGTCTTGAAAACCTGTGGCAGCCCCGGCAAAAAAAAAAGTCAGGAAAAGGGTAAGGAAAATTACTGCCATTGATCTGCAGTGTCCTGTAGGATGTGGGAGAGCTTTGGAGCTTTTGGGAGCTCTCTTTTTGAGATTTCTCTGTAGCATCCAGGAGCTTTGGAGATGTGTGGTAGCTGGACATTGGGGGATCCTTACTTCAGCCCCCCCAGAGCACTTGAGGATACAGATCGGGGTTGAGTCCACTGGTTAAAGAGTTCAAAACTCTTGGAGACAAATCAGGGGAGAAGGTAGATGCTGATCTGCATTTCAGCCTGGATAGCATGCAAACCTCAGCTAGGTGAAAGAGTTATCAGAGACATCTTTTATCTTTCACCAGCAGAGTCAACCTCAGTCTGTATCCCCAAGTGCTCTTGGGGTTGAAGCAAGGGATCCCTCAATGTCCAGCAACCACACATAGTTCTGCCATCACCTGCTGCAAGACTACTGACCTGCCCTTCTAGGGACCTGAGATATGGGGAAATCAGTAGGACCTCTGGGAGCAACCCTTAAAGGCTGACCTACCCAAACTGTCTTTTCCAAACACTTAGTTCTTTCCAAGAAATAGCAGTCTGTGGAATTATGATAAGTTTGTGGTCTCTGGGTTTCCTGAGTAGCTGCCGGTCAGTTCAGAGGAACCAAAGTACCAGTGACTCCAGATGGTTGATGTGTCCACAGAATTCCCATTACCCACTGATTGCCATCCCTACATTCAGTGTGCTTTTCTGAGGACCACATCCTGATCTGTGCTGTGAATCAAGAAGCACTGTCTCTGGTATGCTGATGGGATTGATGTAACCTACATTCAGCGGAATTTCACATTTTATAACTAGATGTACAGTTGCTTCTTGCAGAATCCAGGTCTCTTAAGTCTGAGGTCTTCTTTGCTTCAGAAACATGGCTTTTGAATGAATAGCCTTTGTTAAGTCCCCACTGCTGGCTGTGCCACCACCAACCGTGTTCCAGTCTTTGGCCTCAGAACGGAACCGGATGACTGTGGCAAACATGAACTTGAGACCATAGATATATATATAATCGGAGACCCAAATCGGTAGGGCTGTGCTTTGTGTGCGAACAAAGGAAAACAGGACTTCTTTGCTATTTACAGTGCTGTCTCAGCAAGGCACACATTTCAGCATCTTTAGTGCCTCCAGAGGGCTGACAAAGGTTTGTTGTTCTTTGATTGCAGTGCGGTTTTGAATTTCGCGTTGAAACATATGAGGCAGGGTTGGATTGATCCTTATGAAAAGAAAGCATTTACCCGAAGGATCCCCCCCTGGCAGGAACTTTCTTTAGGATTTTGCTATGAGGCAATGTGTCTATATTTGTCCCAGAACCTTCTTTTTTGTCTCCATTCAACAACACTTTCAGCATTTTGTATCGCATTTGCCCATGTGCCAGTTTTGGGTATTGTCTCCTTCCTTCCAGTGCTTTGTCTACATTTAACTGAAGGATAGTTGGCTTTTGAGGGAATAGGTGCCATACTTTCAGGGTCCAGGTGGTACGATGGTAACTTTCATCACAGGTTTCACATAGAGGTGTCTTAAAGGAGAGGGAAAGCCAATTTCAGGTTAAAATGCGATGCTTCAAAGACCACATTGCTAAGAGTAAATAGTCCAGTGTGGTGGGATTGTAGGTAACCTTTTTCTTCCCTCTTTCTTAAAGGCTTAAAATGTGTTTAATTTGACTTTATAATGAAAATAGCTGTTATTAAGAAGCATCATTGAGTAAAAAAAAAAAAAAAAAATCTGCCGCTTCCTTGGTTCTGGGACAGGCCAGCAAGCCTACAGGGTGATAGATGACATGAGTTTAACATTGTGGAAGTGATTCAGAGAAGAATTCATGCCTCATCCTCAGCTTTGCGTTGTATGTCAGTGATGGTTGCCATGGTGATGTTTTTGGTGTCATCAGCAGAGGCTTTGGGCTGCATCTGGGAGATGAGCCACAGCCACAGGTGGAGTCCTGTAGGATCACTTTTTATGTTAGGGTTTCAAGTTGAAAAGGAGAGGATAAATGGATTATTGAAAATCTAAGATACAGGATGGAGAATACCCGTGGAGATATTATGTTTCAGGAAGCGGGGTAGGATTGCTATTGGGTGTGCAGGGAAAACACGTGTGGGGTTGTGGCTGTCTTTGCTCCCGTCACTGACCACAGCCCTTCAGTGAGGGAAATCTTGATCTTTGACCTGTGTTACCACTGCCCTGGCAGAAGCTGGTTCCAGAGCTTAGCTGCTTGTTGGACCAAGCTGTTGACTCTTCCCTCTTGGGAGATAATGAAGAGAAGAAAGCAGTATGCCGCCTAGATTAGTGTAATCCTAGGACAGCTCACATACTGAGCCTCAGCCTTTCCCTACTTCATGGGGATATATATAGAGTGAGGGGATATGTGGCTACAACTTGGTGATTTATTAGCTATGCTGACCAGACCATAGTCAGTGGGAAAAGTGACAGGACTGCAGTGTTCCAGAAGTTCTCAAACATAGCATCCTGCAAACTGGAGAACAGCTATTTTCCTGAATATGTAAAGACTTTAAAGGAATATGATGGCATGGATAATTTTAAGGGACTTCATTTCCAGATCTTCAGTTTTCTAGTATTCCTTCATAAAATCAATCTGCTTGAGAAAGTGTCATCATCCCTCCCCCCCTTCATGGTAATTCTTTTCTTACTTTACAAAAGGAAAGCATATCTCTCATTTACTCAGAATTTTACTGTATACGTTGCCCTAAGGTGAAAGAACTTCTAGTGGGGCTACGTAAAAGGCACAATTCGAAATATTCGTGTTAGGGTGAACTTCTCTTATGCAAGACCCCATAAACTACTCTTGTAACCAGATTGTTGAGGGATATACTTCTTTCTTTTATATGTATATATAATTTATTGTGAAATTGGTTTCCATACAACACCCAGTGCTCATCCCAACAGGTGCCCTTTTGAGGGATCTATTTCTAATAAGATCTTTTACATTTATTTTAAAATTGTGGTAAAATATACATAAAATGAAATCTAAGGTTTTACTATTTAATGCTCATCTGTCCAAATTTATAAAGTATGTATGTTCTTTTCACCAAGTGTTTACAATTCATACTTGTAGTCATATCTCAATCCAGAAAAGAACAGGTAAACACATAGAGCCTATGATTATAGGTAATACAAAACAAGCATAAACTTCAATTTATATATGTACTGTGGTTGCAAAGTGGTATGATAGAGAGTGATCATTATAGTACCTGCACGCATTTTACGTATATGTATACATATATATACATATATACACATATACATGTATATGTGTATATATGTATATACATATACATATATATGTACACATATATATGTACATATATATGCGTACATATATATGTGTACATATATATATGTGTGCATATATATGTGTACATATATATATACATATATATATATATATATATATATATATATATATATATATATCACATTACCACAAAATCTTGTGGGGGAAATGAGAGAGAAATACAATGTGAGGGAAAAAAAGGAATGATATGCAGTTTATGACATATAAAGAAGAGCTGAATCTTCGATTTCAAAAGTGGATGGTGGTTGATATCAAGTTACTATGGCATTTGTATTCCATTAAATACATTTCAAACAGTGACATAACAGTTTATTTCAAAATGTTACTATTTACTGTATGCCAGCAATTATATCCTTGGCAGCCATTTCAATTACCATGGAAAAAAATGTAAATGTCAATTTACATATGTTTACATACAGGGTACATAGGTTTAAGGGTCCTCTTAGGGGGTAACTGAGCAACAAAGTTTCTAGATACTATTAGTGTTCCTCCATCTTGAGTTTGTATGTATTTTATACTAACTTCAACACTGACTCTCCTTGTTTCCTGCTTTGACCCCTCCCCCCCCAGTATTTTTACTCAGTATCTCCCCGGGGTGGTCCGCGTCATATTCTGGAATGTCCACAGAGCAGCTCTTCCATTCCCAAATTAGGCTTTTTCCTCCACCTCCTTGCGGTCCTGCATTATTACAATATGGGCAGTACTTGGGCATCCTGGTCTACCCTGTTGGGCATCTATCTGTCTGCATAGTCATTCCTGGGAATTAAGTCTGTGATAGAAGGTTTATTTCCAAGTACAAATGCTTCATACTGTGCTTCTGAAATCAAAGTCAGGTGAAGAACCAGTTGCTTGTGTCACCTGATCTCATAGACTTCAGTTGGGGGTGGACTAACCTGTTTTTCCACTGCCCTTACACCACTGATTCTGTTCCTTTGGCAAAATAGGCTAAGGGGCGCTCCTGGGAGTCTGAGCCCTCACCCTCACTGGCTGTCATAGAACCCGTCTCTCTGGGTGCTGGTAGTACCCGTGGGCACTGGTGCTGTCTCCCTCGCTCTGTGGAAAGGCTAGCTCTGGAGAGAGAAGAGTGGAGGTGGGGCACAGAAAATCTGCTGTCATTGTGTTCACGGGAACTTAGCCCTGTTCTTATGGGTAAGACAGAGGTTCTGGTGTTAGCAACTGTGGTTAGTTCCTAAAGGAGCTGTCTTCAGGATAACACAGGCAGAGCCAGACTCAACCAGTAACACCCAGGAAGACAACAAGAATCCAGTGTTACAGAAAACACAGCCCTCAGAAAGGAAGTGTAGGTTAGTTACAGAATTGTAACACTTCATAAAAATGCTTACCTTGCCACTTCTCACGCTTTCTAATGTCATAATAGTGATGCATTCAATGGATTAAGCAGCTGGAACAAGAAGAGGACCAGGTACTTAGTTGCATTTTGTTTGGTGAGCTTGTAGGTTTTTTGTTTTTTTTCTGCCCTGCCCCAATTTGTTGCACACCTTAGACCTCTAAGGTCTACTTATTATTAGTGATAATAATTACTGTATTCTTGAAAAGTACATAATGCTAGAAAAGCAGTTCATTTTTTCTAGCCATAGCCATCTGAGAAGTGGAGTGGTATATAGGAAATAACTCATGTTTTAGAGGAGCCATACAAACTGACCTACCCAGTAGTCCAGATCATGGAAAAATTAAAGCTCTGAGCTTACAAGAAAACAGGTAACTGAAGCGATGTTCAATCCCGTGTGCTGGCCCACAGCGTTCTCTCTTAGTTTAGAACCTATATGTTACTTTTGTATTCTAGACTACCTATCACCATCTGAGGCACCTAGTAGCCACGTGGAAACTACTTGGATAATCAGGTAAAAGCCTTAATATTCATTTCTTAAAACCAAAAGAAATGTTTCTTTCTTGAAGTCAAGTCAGATCTTGAGTCATGGGTTTATATCACTGGCCCTAACTTTGTGACCTTGGCAAGTGATTTTACTTTCCTGATGCTCACTTGATTTTACTTTCCTGATGCTCACTTGCCATTTGTGAAATGAAGAACCCAGGGTCTACCTTTGCAGTTGAGAGGACTAGGGAAAGTGAGTATAAAATGCAAAGTAGGGGCTGAGCAGCTGTTAGCATTTCCTGGGAGGCATCTTGGTACCCCCTGCACATGGGACCGTGCTAGAACCTGGCCCACAGTAGACCACCCAGCTGTAAGAAGTGGCAGCTGACTTGTGTGGCCCTTCTGCTGTTGGGAAGCTGTGTTGGGACAGGGGTGAGCATTCCACCTGTGATATGGTGAGTTGTGTGACTGAGAGAGTGGCCTTGCCATGGTCGCCTCTCCTCGGCAGTATGTGGTTAGAGAAGGGTTTTAGGAGATGACTAAAGGCATTGATGGGAAGGGGGTGCTGTGTGGCAGTTCGAAGGACCTTTTATAGTTGAGGAAAGATACAAGAGAGGGAGTAGAGAAAATAAAATAAAGGTGGGTGATGAACAGGCACATCGACATCAAATTGAGGTTGTCCTTTCTAGATTGGTTTTACAAGTGAAAATTCAAGTAGGCAAATCTGCACGTATTGATAAAGGAATTTATGGTTCATTCATGGATTCATTAATTTGATAGATATTTACTGAGTGTCTGCCATGTGCTGTGAACCGTTAAAGTGCCAGCAACACTGCAGTGAGCAGGCGGGGCCAGGGCCCTGCCCTCGTGAGAATGTGCTGGAATGAGAGAGACAATAAGCAGATGCGGGTATAACGATATCACAGAGTGATGAGTGCTGTCAACAAAACTGAAGACTGATGAGGAGACAAGTTTCTATTTTGGATAGATCGGGCAGGACAGACCTTTTGGGTAAGGTGACACTGAGCAGAGACATGAACCAAATGAGAAGGTGGGTCATGTAGCTATCTGGGCTGAGAGCGTCTCAAGCCGAGAGCGCACAAATGCAAAGACCCTGAGGCGGGAATATACGTTTCTGTTTAAGAGAAAGCAAGGAGGCTGCATGGAGAGAATAGCAAATGGGGTGGAAATAGGGGAGGCAGTCAAGGCCAGTTCACGTGGGGCTTTGCGGGCCGGGGCAAGAACTTGGGATTTTATTCTCAGTTCAGTGGAGAACCAGTTGAGAATTTCTGAATAGGGATGTAACATGATCTGACTTAATGATCCTTTATGTAAGCAAATTATCATCTAGGAGCCCGTCTTATAAACTGTCATTTGATTTGCACAGCAAGCCTGATGGGCTAATTCCATTTCAGATGTAAAGAAAGTGGTATAGTCCAGCAGTTACTGGCTTGGACTTGGGGCTCGGACAGAATCACATTTGAATCGTGACTCTGTTTCTTAAGGCTTTCATGACTTTGGGCAGAATGCTTAAATTTGGTACATCTCTCTTTTCTCATCCTTAAAATGGTGCAATAATAGTAAGATCTACCTGCAGGGCTGTTTTGAGGGTTAAATGAAATAATATCCCCGAAGTGACGGCACACGGCCAGGCGCAGCCATGGAGTAGCGCTCAGTGCGCAGTTGGCCATTGCCCTTCTTATCAGAGAGGAATTAGTCAGGCCCCCTCAGCCCCTGGGGTGTTCCTTCCTCCACCCCCACCAGGCACTGCCTACCACTGAGGAGGTGCTTTGCCCATGAATGGAGATGGGGAGCGCCTCTGCAGGGACCCGAGGGGTCAGGGACATGATCAAAGTGCAAGCCAAGCAAGGTGACTATGAATGACAGCAGGGCTCAGGATCCTCTGTGATTTATCCTCACAGGGAGACGTGATAATGAGACCGTGCTCTACCCCCAAGTATAGCACTGTGTGCGCAGCAGGCCCTGGATAAATATTTGTTGGAGATGAGAATCCTTTAAAGTGATTATTGTCTCTGTTGAAGGATACTGTATTGTAAATTCCCATTCATTTAGGTTCCTTTACGTTCTGTGAATTCGGGTCTGATCTTTGTACTTTGTATGAAATGCAGAGTTGGGAACTAAATGACTTACCTCGAGACTTTGTAAAAAATAGATGATTACCTAATTTAGGCCTATCAGGACATTGTTAATTAATTTGCCTCATTTTATTTTAGTTATTATTCACATGTATCCTCATTTAAAATATTATTTGTACAGCCATTAAAAGTCATAAAATAATTATTTCCAAGAGATTTCAGTTTTCATTAATTTTGATAAGATAGTCTAGCCCTTAAAAATTACAAACGAATTAGAGTTAATTAACATTATTCAGTTGGACAAGTTTAGGTTCAAAACAGTAAATGCTCAGGCATCTGGCTGAAGAGTCGACAGGGTATGCAGGGGAGGGAGGTGAGGATTGGAAGAAGAATTTTTCTCAGGCCCTGGGGAACAATTCCAGGAAAATAAACAGTGATGGGGGTTGTTGCTTAAAAAGTGGATCACTAAGACATTTGGGGCTGTCCTCCCTGCTCCCAGTCACATCACTAGTCCAGTCCTTTGCCCACAGCCACCGATAACCCCCCAACAAAGTCTGGGGTCTCAGAATCCTTTGGTTCCAGTGGGAAAGCTAAAATGGTTGTGGTTAGGGGAGACAGATTTGGACTTGCATGTGGAAGATGGTCAAAGGCAGTCCCATTTCACAGGTTTATAGACCAGTGGTTTAAAGATTGAAGGTTTTGGGACAAACTTGAACCAGTTGTGACTCACACATGTGCACCGTCTTTGACCTTTTGCCCAGGAGAGGGCAGTAACATGCTAACATTGAAGCTTTTCCAGTTGTCCTTAATAGACACTGAGAGAGCCTGTACAGAATTAGTCACAGTTGAGCCTCATTTTCATTCTCACCTCATCAACATTCAATTTTACATTTAGTTGTTTCAACCTTTGTCTCCCGTGGTCTGTGCACATACAGATCTGGAAGTGACATTTTTCACCCGTTCTTAGGATACTAACAGACTGGAAATCTGCAGTGATGCTTTCTTATGTTTAATGCTGTGAATGCTGCAGGCCTTGGTTATTACTACTTCCTAGTGGATCAAGTTTAAGGGCAGATTATGTTGCTCTCTCTCAGCCATTGAGGTGGCTATCCTATCCCTGACTTTTCTAGATTTAGCAAATCGTGCTGCCCAGAGTTCGCATCCTCTGTCCTACTGTAGAGCCCTATACCTTAGAAACAAAAGGTCACACCCTATCTCGTGCCTTATACAGGGTTTGAAATGAGAGAAGCATTATCATTTTTTTCTTTCTTTGCCCATCTTCACAGCAGGAAGCTTTGGTGGCACGCTCCAGCCTTATCATTCATATGGCTAGGATTATTGGCTCTTCTCTTGGAGAACTTTTTCACCCCAAGGTCTGTGGGGAAGTTGTGGGCTAGTTGTGGACAGTTTTTGCTTTTGATTAGGCTCAATAGAGGAGCATAATGTAAAAACAGGAGGAGGCATTGGAATATAAAATCCTCAATAGCTAGCAATATTGTTCTGATCATTCTTGGCAGTTGGCTTAGCTTTATCTGAAAGCCACAGAAGAGTGTGAATCTCCCCCTAACTCAACTCTCTCTCACCCACCTTCTCATGGGCATGGCTGCCTTCTCCGGGCCAGTGGTTCCCATAGGGGACATCAGCATGTATATAGTGGTTTATGAAAAAAAAAACCTGTGAGGAGTGAAGGGAATCTGTGAGAAGAGAGGGTGAACAGGATGAGTGATGGGAGGTGAAGAGGGGAAGAATCAGTATGAACTTGAACCTTGCAGGCTGTGCAAAGTACATAGTGAGTCACCTATTTCCAGGCACCATGTTGGAAGGTGTGTGGAGAGTCTGGATGTTTGTGAGATGTGTGTGTGTGTGTGTGTGTGTGTGTGTGTGTGTGTGTGTGTAGAGAGAGAGAGAGAGAGACAGACAGACAGACAGAGAAAATATGAATATAGAAATGGAATAGTCACTCATCACTTATTAATAAGTAAATAAGAATTACTTATTTAACAGAAGGGTTCTAGTATATTAGTGAAATGCGAATTTCACTTCTGCTCCCTCTGTCCACCTGGCCAGGCCACAACCCATTATTTCCCATTGCTGAGTGTTTAATGATTTCCAGCCATAGGGCTTCTCTGGCTTCTCCTGGGAGCTTACTTCACACTCTGTTGAGTTTCAAATGTTTCTTGATACTCAGTCTATACTTCCCTTTGCTGAATTTCACCCCATTATCTCCTAGTTGTACCTCTTGTACCATACTCATAAATCAATCTCTTTTGCCACTTCATCATTTTGGTAATTTGGAGCCTGACCTGTTTCTGTGTGTGTGTGTGTGTGTGTGTGTGTGTGTGTGTGTGTGTGATGGGGGAGAGGTGGATTGGAGGGCCAATGAGAAGGTGAGGAAAAAAACAACAACTTTGGGGAATAATGCCTTCTGGCAGTGCTGTGTGGAGTTCTTTAAAGGTAAGGAAGTTTCCTTATTCTGCTCTTCCGTAAATCATAAAGCATTCTGAGGCAAACCTCATCACAATGGGCCTGAGTGGCTGGATCACTCTCCCAGCAGATGCAGTGTGTGTGAGTAGCATGGAGAGATGAGAGGTGAATGGAATGGCACAGCTCTGAAAGGCAGGCCCTGTTGCAAATGATTTAAATCTTGGTGTCATTTATGACCGTGAAACTAAGTATCTCGGGGGGCTGGTGAAATTTAGTAATATAATCTGTGGATTTTAAACTCTGTTCTCCACAGGTTCATAAGCTTGCAGCGAACATTCTGCTGGGTCACCAGCCTGCGTTCCTGGGTCCTCAGGTGGTGTTAGTTTCTTCCTAGCTACCTCGAATTGCCACCTCAAGGCTGGAGCTAACACAAAAGCTCCCCAAGCCCTTCTCATTTTATATTCAATGCACCCCATGTACAGTGGAGATATTTCTTGGATTAAGAACACATTTTGTGTTTTTGAACTGCCCTGGATCCACCAGAAAATTTTAGGAACTAGATTTTAGGCAACTACTACAGATCAATAAAGTCAGTCAGTAGCAATCATAATAATAGGTGGCAATTCAAAGTCTCCGTGCAGAATCGGGGGCCCTGGCTGGCTCAGTCCAAAAAGCTTGGGACTCTTGATCTTGAGGTTGTGAGTCCGAGCCCCAGGTTGGGTGTAGAGATTACTTAAATGAACTTGAAACAACAACAACAAAGACTACATGCAGAATAGACAGGAGGCGAGGAGCAGTACAATTGTTTTGAGGTGGGTTTTTATTTTACTCTAATCCTCTACTTCAAAATTTCTTCCCTCTTTCCTGAGTAGATGTTAGTTGGTCAAGTTTGATGTTGATGGCCAAAAAAAAAAAAAAAAAAAAAAAAAAGGCGAGAAACATTCAATTACCTTTATTTAAGAAAATTTAAATCAACCTTATTTAATTAAAATTTACATAAAATTAACAAGTTTTGAGTATACAGGTCAGTGGCATTTGACAAATATATACAACCATCTAACCACCACTCTTATCATCAAAGAACATTTCAGTCTTCTCAGAAAGTTCCCTTGTACCCCTTTGTGGTCCACTTTACTCCACAACTGCCTACCCGAGGCAACCATCAGTCTAATTTGTAATCTCTGCAGATTAGTTTTTTGTGTTCTAGAATGTCATATAAATGGAATTAGACATTATGCAAATGTCTGTGATATTTGTCTATATTATTTTTATACATATGAATAGTTCCTTTTTATTGAATATTATTTTATTTATGAATATACCATAATTTGTTTATTCACCTGTTTCTGGGCATACGGGTTGTTTTCAGTTTGGGTGTTCATGAATAAATCCGCAAAGAACACTCATGTCCAAGTCTTTTTATGGACATATGTCTAAGAATAGAAATGCTGGATCATATTGTTGCATGGTATAGGTTTTTTTTGTTGTTGTTCTTTCACTTTCAACCTGACTATGCCTTTATGTTCAAGGTGTATTCCTTGTAAACAGCATATAGTTGAGTCTTCCTTTTGTTATCTAGCATGACAGTCTCTGCCCTTTAATTGCAAGGTTAATATATTTATAGTTAATGTAATTATTGATGTGGTTGTCTCTTGTCATACAATTTGGATTTCATTTGTCTCATCTGCTTTTCTTTCTCTGTTGCTTCTTTCCTGCCTTCTTTAAGGTTGATAAAGTATTCTTTAGTGTTTTCCATTTTATTTCCATTTTATTTCCTCCTTTAGTAGTTGCTCTAAGACTAACAATATGCATTCTTGATTATGGTAATTTATTTAGAATCAATATTGTATCTCTTCATACTTCACATTATGACATTGCATACTTCCTCTTTCCCTCTTTCACTCCCTACCTCACACCAGTGACTTCCCAATTCCCACTTTCTGTTTTCTGATTCATACTTCCCACTTCACAAATGTAATAACCTCACAGCAGCAAAATTTCCTTTAACTATCCACTTTGTTCATTGTAAGACTGTTGTCCTGTTTTTTACTTCTACATATGTTGCGAACCTTGCCTTACACTATAATCATTTTTGCTTTAATAAAGAATGCTATATAAATTATGAAAAGAATGACAATATAGCCATTTTATATTTACTCATTTCTTTTCCACTTCAAGTGCTCTTCATTTCTTCCTATAGATCTAAGTTTTTTTATCTGGTATTTTTTTTTTATCTGGTATTATTTCTCTTCTGTCCTTTCACTTAGCTTTCCTTTCACATATTTGTCTGAAAATGTCTTCATTTTACCCTTATTCCTTTTTTTAAGCTTATTTATTTATTTTGAGAGAGAGAAAGAAAGAGCATGGAAGGAGCAGAGAGAGAGCGAAAATCCAGGCAGGCTCTGCACCATAAGCTTGGAGCCTGATGTAGGGCTCAACCTCATGAAGTGTGAGATTATGACTTGAGCTGAGGTCTGACACTTAACCAACTAAGCCACCCGGGTGCCCCCACCCCACCCCTTTTTCTTTTCTATTTAGAGAGAGAGCATGAGCAGGGGACAGGGGCAGAGGGAGAGATGGGGGAGAGAGAGAGAGAGAGAGAGAGAGAGAGAGAGAGAAGAGAGAGAGAGAGAGAATGAATCTTAAGCAGGCTCCACACCCACCATGGAGCCCAATGCAGGGCTTCATCTCACAACTGTGAGATCATGACATGAGCTGAAATCAAGAGTTGGATGCTTAACTTACTGAGCCACCCAGGTGCCCCTATTTTACCCTTATTCTTGAACGATATTTTTTCTAGTGATAGAATTCTTTTTTTTTTTTTTTTTTTTTTTAACGTTTATTTATTTTTGAGACAGAGAGAGATAGAGCATGAACAGGGGAGGGTCAGAGAGAGAGGGAGACACAGAATCCGAAACAGGCTCCAGGCTCTGAGCTGTCAGCACAGAGCCCGACGCGAGGCTCGAACCCACGAACCGCGAGATTGTGACCTGAGCTGAAGTCGGACGCTTAGCCGACTGAGCCACCCAGGTGCCCCATCTAGTGATAGAATTCTAAGTTAATAGTTGTTCCCTCTTCCTTTTATCCCTTTAGAAATATTGTTCCATTGTCTCTGGTTAACAGTCATTTTCTTTAGCTTCAGAAGTTTGATTATGGTGTACCAACACATGAGTCTGCTTTGGGCTTATGTTAATCCTGTTTGGGATTTGCTGAGCTTCTTGGAACAAGAAGTCAGTGTTTCTCATTGCATTTGGGAAGTTTTTGATTGTTACTTCTTTAGTTTTTTTTTTTTTTCTGCATCAATCTCATGCTTTTTATCTTTTGAGACGCCAATTATATGTATGCTAGATCATTTGATATTGTGCCAAATATCAATATGCAGCTTTTTCATTTTTATTCAATTCCCCTCACCCCTTTTTAAATTTTTGTGCTGGGCTTGGACACTAGCTCTCCTTACTGCAGTCAGGAAATTGTGTTTAGGCAGTGAGCCAGAGTGAAAAAAAGGAAAGAGTAAATCAAAGATATTATTAATCTGTCTTCAAGTTCACCAACTCTCTGCCACCTCCAATCTTCTGTTAAGCCCATACATTTATTTTTGTTCTTTTTTTAAAATTGTTTTTAATGTTTATTTATTTTTGAGAGAGACAGAGACAGAGACAAAGCACAAGTGGGGGAGGGGCAGAGAGAGAGGGAGACATAGAATCCAAAGCAAGCAAGTTCCAGGCTCTGAGCTGTCAGCATAGAGCCTGAGGTAGTGCTTGAACCCACAAACCGTGAGATCATGACCTAAGCCGAAGTTGGATGCTTAACTGACTGAGCCACCCAGGTACCCCTGATTTTTGTTCGTTCTTTGGTTATTGTACCTTTTAATTCTAGAACTTTCATTTGCATCTTTTGTAATTTCTGTTTTTCTGCTGAGATTTTCTATTCATTCCCTTGTTAAGACCATATTTTCCTTTAATTATTTGACCATATTTTCTCTTAACTTCTTTTAATGCATTTATAATAGCTAATAATAACTGCTTTAAGATTTTTGTTTGCTAGGTCCATAATATGGATCACATTTTTCTATTTTCTTTGTGTAAGTGATTTTATTAATAAATGCTGGACACTGGGTAATTTGTTAACAGAGACTCTAGTTATTTTCCTTGTAAGGGTGTTAATTCTTGTTTTATCTTACAGTTTGAATACTACAACGGCTCATCACCTTGAACATGTGCAAGTTTGGTTTTATGCTTCATTATTGCATACCTGTGGAAAGCCTATGGCATTTCCCAAGCCCCTCTAACTTGGTGGAAATCAGTCCAAATTATGTCTTTTTCTGAATCTCTTTGAGGTTTGGATTTAGTCTTTACTAGGGTGAGACTAGGGTAAGTCTTATTTTATGGTGTGGTCCTTATTCCTAAGGAGTGGCATTTCTGGAATCTCTACTCTGGCAGGGCTAGGACTCCAACAATCTCCAGCACTTCCCTTTTTGACTAGTGCTCAACCTCTAGTATCTGTGTTTTCCTTTCAACCCTGTAGTTGCAGTCTAGAAAATCTCGGGTGTGTTGACCCAAGATATATACTCAGCCCTCAGCCATGGACTCATAGTGGATCTCATGTTGAACTTATGGGGTCCCTTCCTGTACTTTTCTCTCTGATACTCCACCCTGCAGAATCCAGCCTATTTAGCTGCCAGCAACTCTGACCTTTGCCTCCCCAGCATGTGTGACCACTCTGCTGTGCTGGGAGTTCAGCTCCCTGTACTCCGGTCAGGAAATTGTTTCTAGGCAAGGAGCCAGGGTGATCACAGGCTGATCTCATGCGTTTCCCCCTTTGCAGGAATTGAAATCCTATGCTGCTTTCTGTCCATTGCCTGGAAACAGTTGCCTCATATATTTTGTCCAGTGTTATACTCATTTCCAGTAGGAGGGCTGGTCTGATACCAGCTACTCCATCATTGCAAACGGCATAAGCCCCTTACTTACTTTTATCTTTAATAATGGTTAGTACTCATGTACCTTGTGCAGGATACTCTTCTATTTATTTTGTGTGTGTTATCTCTTTTAATTCTCACTGTAGTGCCATGAAGTTGGTACTGTTGTTATCACAATGTGCAGAGGGTCAAGAAACATGTGGCAAGACATCCATCTAGCAAGTGCCCAAGAGTCTGGATTCACATGGGGCAATCTGACTTACGAGTTCATGCTTTTAGACAACAGACTCCCTGACTGGACAGTAGCCAGTGCTCTGGGAATATCACTCCGTGTCTGTTGTTATCACACGGAATGTATTTTCCCTCCTCTAAAGATGAGATGAAGTACTTCATGAATGCAAGGATGAATATTCAAATGGGAACCCTCAAGAGAAGTTGTGGCCACGTTATGGTCTGAAGGTGGCGTGCAGTCCAGTAGTTTTGTTAAGTCCTGTTAGTATAACAGTTGCTAACTATTGCTTATATTTAAGATTTGTATGATACAAAGGGCTTATAATTTCTTACAGGTCACATATAACTCGTCTTTTGAATAGCTGAGGCAGAGCCAAACTCACTCAGCCATGGCTCTTGAAAACCCCAATCATTATCTTGTGTTTTCATATGCTTTTCTCATTTTTGAATTGCCTGTTCCTTCTATCACCTTTGTCTTAAAGTTCCAGGAGTTCCAGGCTGTCCATTCTTAGATACCTTGGGTTTTTTTTTTTTTTTTTTTTTAGAGGGCAAATGGGAACAAGCATCTCACCTATTCAGGTGAGGCAAGAACACGAGAAATAAGACATCAAACTATTGCCTTTTGGTTGGGGTGTTTAGCTGGAGACTAGGGGAGTACCAAAGCAGACTCTATTTCCTGGCTGTTGTTCACAGCTGCCTTGACAGACGACCAGGCGATAGGAATGTGTGAGTACATAGGGCTTTGGTTACATCAGACCTGAGAGCCATGCTTTCCATATAAAGTGCTGCTAAGCATTACTCTCAAGTGTGTGAAGAAGCAAGGGGAGACCAAGGTTTAGGACTCAGCTATGTGTATGTATTGGGGTCTTGGCTCCTCACCAGTGATGCAGCTGTGAATTTTGGCCAGATGCCCGATTATGTCTCCCCATGATGTTATAATCTTTAAGAGCCCTGCAGAACAGGGGATTAACCTAGGGGAAGAGATAGGCTAACAGAGTAGCAGTGTAAGGTAGCAGATAAAGCCCTGGATTCTACTCTGATTTTAAAATCACTTGCAAGTGTTGTAATCTTGGGTGAATTACTTAAATGTCCTCAGCCTTGGTTTCATTAATTCTAAAATGGCTACCACAACATCTGTTGTATCCGACCTTAAGGATTTTTGTGAGAGAATGAAACAACGTGTATAAAAACTGTATTATCTAACCTAGCGTCTAAATAGTTTTCTGAGTGTAAGAGAGTCAATGGCATGCAGCTTCTGGCAATTTAGTTACTGTGCGCATCCTGATTTTTGGAAAAAAATATAAATGGAACCATTTGCCTGGGCGATTTGGACATTCACAGAGGCGGAGCATAGGCAGATATGGGTTGTCAAGGAGTATTAGGGTTTGAATCTGTGAGAACAACTGAAATGGGCTGCTGAGATGAGGCAGTGAGTTAATAGACATTTTCTGAAGTTCTGGTGCTCAGCCTTGAGCCAGATGCTGTCGAAAACATAGCAGAAATAGGAGGCAGAGTTCACATCCTCTCTAGGCATGGAGTCTCCTCAAAAGGTAAGATGGAATGACGGTAACACGTTTCAGAAAAGTCAGCAATTTGAGTAGGTTGTCGACTAGGAGACACTTAGGGGTAAGGGGAAGTTTCGAGGAGGAGGTAAATATCCGCTGCAACTTTCACCAGTTCTGTTCATCTTCAGGCAGGGTGAACCTCATTCTGTCAGCTTATATCAGCTCCTCTCCCAAGTTGGGCTTTTCCAAGGCAGGTACTTCTAAACCCTCCAGCTGATCGGATCTGTCACAAATTAGGTTGATCCAGGCTTGGGGTCCGGCAAACTGAGTAGACTTGGGCCACATACCTGCTGCCGTTTCCTTTAGCACTTACTGTCCAGTTCCACCATGAGGCTTCTACTGTGCTTTCTTGATTTATGCTACAACTCCTCTACAGGGCCAGGAGCCCGTATCTGAGCCTTAGCTCTGTGGGTAGGGTGATACCCTCTCTGCAGAGTTACCAGCAATACCTGAGCTATGCTGGGGAAAGGATATAGACACCTTTGGGAAGCCAGGGTAGGTAGAAAGTGAAATTAGGATAGACTTATAAATGTGAGGATATTTGGATGGGGCCGCATCAGGTAGATGCCTGGGGAAATCGTGATTCAATGGGTAATTAGCAAAACAAAAACAGATTGTGGTTGGACTCAGAGTGTAAGTAGTGACCAATAAAGGAGATGAATGGCTGTCACGTTAAATTGATTGGATAGAAGGAGCTGCCCCAGGGAAGGGAGCCATCTTTGAGGCCTTAGTGTTTCAGTTAGGTTCTTGGCAGGAAGACACTGGCATACTCAGAAGGTTTAATTGAAAAGAGTTTGATAAAGCGACTATGTGCAGTGGTATGGGAAGAGGTAAGGGACTCAGTCAAACCAATGAGTCAGGTCCAGGGACTAGTAACAGCTGGAAGCCATTATCACCCCTGGCTAAAGGAAGAAGGAGAGGGAAACTGGTGAGAAGTGTAACTATGGGAGAAGGGCTGCCCAGCAGGTACTGTAGCCCTCCCCCGCCCCACCCCACATACCCTTTGAGTTCAAACACCACTTTACTGTCACCTTGGAGTACCAACAAACACATGTCAATAGTTTTAAATGCAGTCTTTTACTCACTTTATCAGGATAGCATAGAAATTAGGCTTTCACAGTCTAAGGGCAGACTGCTTTCTATTTCATCCTGAGTTTTACCTCTAACTCTAAAACCGAGGTTCTCCTGACCCTTTTGTTCTTAACTTCAGCATTTCTCTGGATCTTTCCCAGTTCTGGAAATCACCCACAACTAGTCTTACTCTTTTTGGTGGAAGCTTAGGATAGGCATGCAAGAAAGGCTTTTCTGCCTCCCCTACCTCAGGACTTCTCTTCCATGATACCATCCAGTTTTTGAATGCATGATACTTCTAAAATAGAGACTTTCATGAAAACAGATAAATTTAAGTGAATGAATGAATGAATGAATGAACAAAATATAAACAAAACCATCGCAGAGATTCATGACTGGGGCTTTCTGTTTCCTTCTCAGTTCAACACACCCCTTCTCTGGAAATCCTGGCTTCAGAACCCAGGCTCCTCTGGGCTAATCCTGATGCCCAGAGTCCGGAGCCCGTGCTCCATCCTTGACCCTTTCAGGCTGTCTCTTTTCACCAGCTTCTTCCATCCTGCTGCTTCTGAACATGCTTCAGTCTCCTTCTATAAAAACCTCCCTGGGGGCGCCTGGGTGGCGCAGTCGGTTAAGCGTCCGACTTCAGCCAGGTCACGATCTCACGGTCTGTGAGTTCGAGCCCCGCGTCGGGCTCTGGGCTGATGGCTCAGAGCCTGGAGCCTGTTTCCGATTCTGTGTCTCCCTCTCCCTCTGCCCCTCCCCCATTCATGCTCTGTCTCTCTCTGTCCCAAAAATAAATAAACGTTAAAAACCTCCCTGAGGGGCGCCTGGGTGGCGCAGTCGGTTAAGCGTCCGACTTCAGCCAGGTCACAATCTCATGGTCTGTGAGTTCGAGCCCCGCGTCGGGCTCTGGGCTGATGGCTCAGAGCCTGGAGCCTGTTTCCGATTCTGTGTCTCCCTCTCTCTCTGCCCCTCCCCCGTTCATGCTCTGTCTCTCTCTGTCCCAAAAATAAATAAAAAATAAAAAGTCTTTAAAAAAAAAAAATAAATAAAAACCTCCCTGAAACCGGACCTTGCCTTTTGAGCTATCATCGTCTCCCTTACATGGACAAACATAGTTTGGCTGGAATTATTTCCTCAGTATCCACTCACCTGTTAATCACTTACAACCCAGCTACTGTTGCTATCAATTTATTGAAACAGAACTCTGTCATTGTTGTCCTCTTCTCTAGATCTTATCGGTGTCTGAGCAGTGCTTATTCTCTTTCCACTCCATCCTACACGGAATTAAGCAGTGGTCTACTTGGATGTTAGATATCATCTATCTTCCTCTTTGGCCTGATGCAGGAGCCCTTTGTATATACCTCTCATAGATGGCCATTCATCCTACGTTCAGTCTTCCCGGGGTGATGGGTGCTTGATGAGGTAATAGTAACTGTTTGACCATTCTTCCTTATATGCAGCACAAACACACCTCTTTCCAGCTTTTCTAATCCTTAATTTTCATTATTCCCCCTCTCTCTATAGAATAAGTTATTCATTCAATTCAGTTCACTTCAACAAACATTAGTTGAGTGCCCGTTTTTACAATGTACTAGATAAGCATGAACAGTAAGATTCCAAAAAGGACTTTCGAAATTTTCCCAAAAATAAGACAAATAAGGAAGCCATTGATTCAGAGTTTCGGTATGATGCTAAAAAGTTAGCAGATGAATGAATTTGGCTCTTGAGTTTATGAGCTTGTCTGATTTCCCTTTTATAGGGCAATCATTCATTAAACATTTATTATTGCCTGCTAAGTGGTAGGTATTGTTCTAGGTCCTGGGATACAGTGATTAAAAAAAAAAAAAGTACAACTGATTTGCTAGTGGAGGGCACAGATATTAATCATGTAAAAGAATTATATAATTTTAGATAGGTTAAATAAAGGGGGTTTAAGGCTCTTTTGGATAATGTAGTCATGGAATACCTTGGAGGGAGTGGCAGTGGTATAGATACCTGCTAAATCAAAGGGAGTGGTCCATGAGGAAACCAATAGCAAGGGCAAATGCCCAAAGACAGGAGCAAGTTTGGCATGTCTGGGTAGTAGCAGGAAGGTCAATGTGATGGGAGTGTAATGAACATAAGAATATTAAAAGATGAGATTGGAGGGGTAGATCAAATCATGTGAAGCCTTTAGGCTATGGTAAGAGGCTTCAGTTTTTATTTTGTGTGAAAGAAAGTTATTGGAAGACATGCTTTGATTTACATTTTAATCTAGCTACAGTGTGACTAGTATGTAAGGGGCAAGACACGTTCAGGTGGCTGTTTCATAGTCCAGGTGGTAAATGATGGAGATTAAGGCTGTGGAGGTGGTGGGCAGTATTGGATTCTAGGCGTATGTTTATTACAGTGCTGACTTAACTTGCGGATGGATTGCAAAAAGAAAGGGTTGAAGGAAAGAGGAATCATGGGTGGCTATGCAGTTGGGTAAATGGTGTTGCTATTAACTGAAATAAGGAAGACTTTCGGGGCAGAAAATTTGGCGCAGAAAAAAAATGCAGTACTATTTTGGTCTGAATTATTGTGAAATATTTCTGATTTAGACGTCTATTTGAGCCTTCGGGTTGGAGGAGTTCGAGACTGGAGATACACATTTGGGAGCCCCCAGTAGAGAGATGAGATTAAAAGCCATGAATTTGGATGTGATCACTTAGGGAGTGAGCCTAGGTAGCTGGGGGAGAAATGGCAGAGAGTGAGGCCTATGGCATTCTACTTTCAGAAATTATGAAAGGGAGGAGAGGCGGGAAGGAGATAGCAAAGACTGACCACCAAAGTAGGAGGAAAGCAGGATACTGCAGTATTATTGATGCCAGCAATGAAAGTGTTTCACAAATAAGGGCATAGTCAACATTGTTGAAGGTAGCTGCGAGAGGAAGCTGAGACTGTAAATTGGCTATTGGGTTTGGTGGCATGGGGGTCATGGGTGACCTTTATACAAACAGCTTCAGCGGAGGGTTAAAAGGAGAATAGAATGTGAGTGCATAGTGTTCCGCAAGTATTAGGAGATGAATACCACAGTCTTGGTCGTCTTTTGTACGCATTATGCATACTGTTTTTTTTTTTCAACTATTCCTAACATGATATACCTTTTAGATTTCTAGATTTTTTTTTTTTTCAATCTTTCCCGGTCACACCCCTTCTAAATGAGCTCAAGTGTTTCTTAGTTACGTCTAGTCCAGAACTTCATGTGTGATCTGTCCCACGTAGAATACGTCAGGAAAGTGATTCCCTTCATTCTAGGTATTCTGCATCTGTTATTGCAGCCTAAGATAGATTGCATTTCTTTCTTTCTTTTGACAGCCTCATTGAACTTTTGATTGATAACTTATCTAAGAGCTCTAAATCTTTAGCACACGTATACTTTCATAGCTACTTTTTCCTATTACAGTTTTTTTTTTTTTTTCTTTTGGATCCAAGTGCTGTACCTGATGGTTGTCACTATTGTACTTCACCTTATTGATTTGGCTTGCCAGGGTCTAATTTGGGTCCAAATTCTGTCACTCGAGGATTGATCTCATCTTTTTATAAGAAGGCTCCTATGCCTTCAAGTCATTAATAAGCATGATACTTGCTTTCACATATTTTGTGGAAGTTGGTGGGTATAAATTATAATTTTCTGATACATAAATATAAATGTAGACAGGCCAAAGGCTTTTTAAAGAACACAATTTGCCGTGAGGGAGGCCACACAAAGTTAGAGGGTCTGGTTCTTACTTGCTTCAGATCAGAGCCAGGCGGATGCTCTTAATACCTGGGTGTGTCTGAACCAGTTCCCCAAAGCTCTTTCCAGCCTGGGTTGGTCCATTCATCTCATCCAGTTGTGAACCTCGAGGACTGCACCATTATTCTGCCCACCATCCTCTGTCGCGGCCTCAAAGATCTCATGGGAGACTTGGCCAGATGCCCCACTGAAATTAAGATTCCTTATATTTCATTTATATTCTTTTTTTTTTTTTTTTTAAATTTTTTTTTCAACGTTTATTTATTTTTGGGACAGAGAGAGACAGAGCATGAACGGGGGAGGGGCAGAGAGAGAGGGAGACACAGAATCGGAAACAGGCTCCAGGCTCTGAGCCATCAGCCCAGAGCCCGACGCGGGGCTCGAACTCACGGACCGCGAGATCGTGACCTGGCTGAAGTCGGACGCTTAACCGACTGCGCCACCCAGGCGCCCCTCATTTATATTCTTTATATTTCATTTCTCTGCATCACCAGTCTGGTAGTCTAATCAACAAAATAAATTTGTTATTTAAAAAATCAGGTTAATAATAACTTGTCACAATTAATATTTGTTTACTGTATTGTGGTGTTCAGAGTGCTTTGATGTATGTTTTCTCACTGAGCCATCACAATAACCTATGTTACCTAGGATGTGCCGTTTTGCAGGTGAAAGAACTGATCATCAAAGAAGTTAGGTAGCTGACCGTAGGTTTCATGAGTGCTTATAAGTGGCAGAACCAGGATCCAAACCACTGACATAGGAGCCTGGAAATGGAAGCCTGGGCTGGTCGCTGAGGCAGTCTGGTGTTTCCATGAGATAGGAAATAGAGGAAAGCTGAAGCTTGATGCTCCTGTGGACACTCAGAGCTTTGCCCAGGTTTATGACAGAAGCCTGTTTTCAGATAGCCATCGCTAGTGGGGACGCTCTCCTTTAGCATATCGTGGGGCCTGGCTTTCCCAGACTCCCAGTGGGGGCTGGGCAGAGACTGTTTGAGAGCTGTTAAAAAAGAAAATTCAACTGAGTAAATTTGAAGATCTGATTGGCTTTTCTAAGGGGCGCCTGGTCAGCTGGTTAAGGGGTGGTTCAGTTGGTTAAGCATCCGACTTCGGTTCAGGTTATGATCTCGCGGTTTGCGGGTTCAAGCCCCGTGTTGGGCTCTGTGCTGACAGCTCAGAGCCTGGAGCCTGCTTCCCATTCTGTATCTCCCTCTCTTTCTGTGCCTTCCTCGCTCATGCTTTGTCTCTCTCTCAAAAATAAATATGAAAAAAAATTTAGTAATTGACTTTGCTAAGTAATTTATGAATCCGGCAGCATCCCATCTAGCAAGTAGAGAGCTCCAAGGAGTTGTACAATATGGAAGGTTTTCATGATAAGGAGGTGGTACAAGGAGGTCATTGGCAAGAGAAAAGACAGGATTGTTTCAGGCAAGGTCACCTTGTCTTAGGGAGTACGGAACAAGGTCTTATTAGGTAGAACGCTTCATCTTCCTTTGGGGGATGGAGAGGACCCATGTGACTGATACCTTATTGGTGCTCACCAGAAAATTACTGACTGGTTAAGAAGATAATTTTAGAGGAAGTTTAAACTGCAGTTAGGTTAGATATTAAACCCTGCTTTGCTCACTTGGCTTAGCATAAGTGACTCCATTTTGGGCATGTGGTTTTCTTTTAACAGAGTTTTTCTATGAATCTGTGCAAGTTAGAGCTGGTCATATGCCACTGTCTAGTTTAGAGGTCCAATCCTCTGAAGGATTAGTGGTAATGATTCCTGAATAAATCTTCAGGTTATGTAAATGTCCTTAAAAATAGAACTTTTGGGGCGCCTGGGTGGCGCAGTCGGTTAAGCGTCCGACTTCAGCCAGGTCACGATCTCGCGGTCCGTGAGTTCGAGCCCCGCGTCGGGCTCTGGGCTGATGGCTCAGAGCCTGGAGCCTGTTTCCGATTCTGTGTCTCCCTCTGTCTCTGCCCCTCCCCCGTTCATGCTCTGTCTCTCTCTGTCCCAAAAATAAATAAACGTTGAAAAAAAAAATTAAAAAAAAAAATAGAACTTTTGTACTAGTCAGACCTCGTTCAATTGAACTAGACTGAGTTTAACACCTACCTCTATACTTAGTAACTGGAAACTTGGATACATTTACTAACCTCTTGTTTATTCATCTATAAACTGGGAAAAAACGGTAGTGCATACTCTGTATAATATTGTCATGGGGACTAAATTAGTTAATGCATTGAAGTATTTAGCACACAGTCTGCTGCCTCCTAAGAAGTCGATAAATACTAGCTGTTGGTGACTTGCCATTGTTCTGGCTCAGTACCTGATGTATGTAATGACTGACTGCTTCTTCACAGTTTCTTTTTCTCATATAAGCCTTCTTAGCCATATTTGCCTTTCCCTTCTCAGTTTGAAGATCGTCCTCCTTGGTGGAAGAGATGAAACGCAAGATAAAAGTTGAGTACCTCTGCCTTCTCTCTGTCATCTTTTAACTTGCCATCATCATACAAAGGTGTTTCTGCCACTTCCTGATCATTTTTCTTTGAACATAGCTTTAACTAGTGTTTTGTTGTTGTTGTTGTTTTTTGCTATTTTGCCCCCTAGGCTTTAGCCACTTTCCTTGCAAGTTTAGCCTTATGTGTTTTATAAATGTCATGTTTTTATATATTATGAATATATCCTTTCATACATTTTGTTATATAATCTGATTTATGAGAACTTTCTGGGTATCCATATTGTCTTTCTTAAGTATCTTTTGCATTAGGATTATTAGCTGTTATACAGCCAGAATAAAATCATTTAAAGTATTGCATCTCTTCTTTTTAAAAAAATTTTTTATAATGTTTATTTATTTTTGAGAGAGAGACAGACAGAGTGTGAGCAGGGGAGGGGCAGAGAGAGACACACACACAGAATCCAAAGCAGGCTCCAGGTTCTGTGTTGTCAGCACAGAGCCCAGTGTGGGGCTTGAACCCGCGAACCGTGAGATCATGATCTGAGCTGAAGTCGTACGCTTAACCGACGGAGCCACCCAGGCGCCCTGACGTTGCATCTCCTTTGAATCACGTTTCCTTCTTCGAAATGTCCGTAGGCTCAAATTCATTATTTCCAAGCTCGAATTTTCCATCAGAAATCATCTTACCAGATTACACATCCTACTTTCCACATCATCCCTTTCTTAGCTAGCACAAATTCCAGTAGAATGTGGTCATTCCCTCCCAAGAATATCATTAGTTCTACATAACCATCTAGGACAAGGATTGACAAACTACTTCCTGCAGGCCATATAATGGTCTGTTGTTTTTTACAAATAAAGTTTTATTGGAACACAGCCATATCCATCTGTCTACACATTGTCTATGGCTACTTTTGCACTACAAGGGCAAAATTGAATAGCTGTGATGGAGACAGAGACCACGTGGCCCACAAAGTGTAAAATATTTACTCTCTGACACTTTGCAGGAAAAAAAAAATTGTTGGATCCTTACTAGAGCTTCCTTGAGGAGGAAGATTAACCCCCCTGTAGCAGCTGTCCTCAAGAGATTTCTTCCCCCTCTGAGAAACACTGCTGTCAGAAGGGAAAATCAGATGCCCTGTTTTAAAAGAATTAAGCTTCTAGCATGTCTAAACAATTGAAATCTCATATCGCTAACATTATCTTGCCTTTCTGCCAGTTTTGTGATCTCTTTCAGGAAATATTTTCAATATCCTCTGTCAGGCTAAGATGCTTGGTGGTCTGCTCTTAACTGTGTTATTATTTTCTGTCTTGTTTTATCTTTCATCCAAATACTCTCAACCATAATATATCCTGGTTTGTGAATTTTCAGACATGCCTGTGCCTCCTTAGATGCCTTCTATTCAAGTTCGTCTTTTTTAAATTACAGGCAGAACCAGATAGGAGATAAAAAATCCTTGACTGTTCATTTGCTGCAGACTCGCTCCACTCCTTAGGCTTCAATTGTTGGCCATCCTTCCCTGCTCTCACTCAGCCTCCCCCTACCCACAGGCAGGATGATACTGGGGAGGAGATAGGGCAAGAGAGTCATTGTAGGCGGTGGTCTCTGAGAGAATGCTGTCAACTAGAGTAAGAAAAAAACTAGCCAGGAGAGCAGCTGTTTCTGCAGCCTGGGAAGAAAGGATGGATACATTGTTTAGGTGTGGATGGTGGCTTGAGAGTATGTCAAAAGGGAAGGCTCAGTAGCCCAGGCTTTAAAGCAAGGTCCAGAACAAGAGCAATAAATCTGGAAGGTACGCATACAGACCAGGGTGGAATGTTGCTTTTTGCAGTTGAACGTGTGCAGGTTGCAGTTCCTTAAAAATGCCGGACCCTACCTGTGTCCTGACCCCATTGTTCCGTCCCTGTCATTTTCAAAGGTTCTGCCTTCTGAACTGGTAGTCCTCCCCTGCTTCTCCCTGGTCTGAGTGTGCCCCTGCTAGATTTATTTCCTCTCTAAAGCACAGCTTCATACAAATGGGAATTCAGAATCTTGCTAATTCTTGCCTCTTTTTCCTTGCCTCCTCTGATTCTCAGTCTCGAAAGTTTATTCTTTGTATATCTCAGGGTTTTGTTTTGTTTTGTTTTGTTTTGTTTTAATCCTTAAACGCTTCAGATTAAAAGGGGGGGAAATATTTTAGTCAGGAAAGATTTATGAGACAAGAAGAGTTAATGGATTAATGGAAAAGCAAGTCGCTCTGTATTCTAACAATAGGTCATTCAACAGTACTTATTGCAAGAACCATTAAAATCATCAACAGGTCATTAGTGCTGACTTTGAACTAGCTCATCAAAATCTCACTATTAATAGCCTTAATAGCTTTGGAAACTGGCTCAGAATGCTTGAATTTTAACAGTCAGGAATTAAAGGTAGAACAAAATGACTATTGGGCTCCTTTGGTTTTAAGGTCCCAAGGGAAATTCAGGGTTTTGGGGGGTCCTTTCCAAAAGTGTGGGGTTGTCTCAGAGGACAGGCAATTGAGTTCTCTCCTAAAATGCCTGCTGGTGCCACTGTCAGGACGGAGAAAAAGTAGATGACATACTGGTCTGACCTGCTGAGAGCTGTGCACATGTTCCTTTTCAAAATGGTGGAAATCAGAAAAGGAAGCCGTGCTTTGAAGATTCTGTCAGCAAACATCTCAAAAATGACAGATGTCCTACTTTCTTTTGCAGACCTTTCATGACATAACAGATCTCATTTTGTTCGAGCTTTTTCTAACACGGTACTCTTGAATCACCCCTTAATTTCTTCCTGTTATTCCTGCTCTGTCACATGCTGTGTAAGAGGATTTTGCAGAAACTGGGGTCCTGGGTAGGTCAAGTCACACAGGAGACCTTTAACTTAGTCTCCGGTCAGGAACTGGGAGGTGCTGCGAGCTGTTCTCCAGGGGGAGCCTGCAGACAAAGTAGGCGATGGGAGACAAAGGCAAGGCTGCTGTTTCAGCCGCTTCTTGTCCCTCTTAGTCTAGGGCAGTTTTGCTGCAGACTTACAATATAGGATACATGGATTCTGCCCTTTATGTGTTGTTAAAGCAAAGATGTCCTTTTTCCTCTGAGCTCTTAAGGGGAAGTTAGCAGCATTTTTATCATTTTAATTTTTCCTTTATGATTCTAGTCTTAAAGAAGGTTTTGCCTATGTCTGTGCCTGGGTATGTATGGGGGAGAATAAGAAAATGCCACCTTGCACCCTAACTCCTAATTTCTAACTAAGGAAATTAAGGGGAATGTAGATTAGCACTTAGAGAGGGTAAGAAGATCTTGTACAGAAAGAGAGGAGTTAACGTATGGACA
The DNA here is from genome assembly GCF_028749965.1 of Puma concolor. Classification (NCBI taxonomy): domain Eukaryota; kingdom Metazoa; phylum Chordata; class Mammalia; order Carnivora; family Felidae; genus Puma; species Puma concolor. Next base: position 95,450,024 of record NC_141673.1, read on the forward strand.
TCAAGTACTTGGGAGGAATATGGGCAAATCATTATGACATGAGAGATATATAGATGCAGATATCAATACAGATACACACTCCAGATCCACTTTCTGTCCTTTCCCCCTGCTTTAACTGCTGTGAGGCTGAACCTGGTTTACCTGATCGCTGGGCCCCCAGTGACCCCAATGGGAAGAGAGAGCATTGGAAGGGTGAGGCTGGATGGCCACTCCCTCCCCCCCCCCCCACCCACCCCCCCAGTTTCATTCCTACTCTTTCATCTCTACCATGCCGTGGATTGCTAATGGCTGCCTTTTTCTCCCAAAGGCCACAAATGCCTTCACAGTCACCCTAGGGCAGGGTTCCATTACTAGCTCCCTTACCTTGCCTCTTTAGGCATCCATACCCAGGTGTTTTAGCCAACCACCTTGTTGTTTTCCCTGGACTCTGCCCACACCTTTATAAATAGTCTCTGTTAAATTTGCCTCAGTCTCGGGGGCGCCTGGGTGGCGCAGTCGGTTAAGCGTCCGGCTTCAGCCAGGTCACGATCTCGCGGTCTGTGAGTTCGAGCCCCGCGTCAGGCTCTGGGCTGATGGCTCAGAGCCTGGAGCCTGTTTCCGATTCTGTGTCTCCCTCTCTCTCTACCCCTCCCCCGTTCATGCTCTGTCTCTCTCTGTCCCAAAAATAAATAAACGTTGAAAAAAAAAAATTTAAATAAAAAAAATTTGCCTCAGTCTCCCCATTTAGGATGGCCATCTGTTTCTTTTGGGACCCTTCTGATGCAATTCTAGTTATCTTATACCTATCTAATATACCTGTGGCCACGTACCCCTTTTATATGCTGTATGCAATGTATACTTTAGGTCTTTCTAAATCACCAGGCAGGATGTTGCACTGGCTAGTTCCATCACAGGTATTGCTCAGAGATTCTGAGAGGAAAGAACAACAGGGGTAGGAATCCCTGTTCCTTGTAGACTAGGAAATGGATCTTGATTCTGTCTAATAATGAGAAGAGAATTCCTCTTTTCCTTCCAAATTCTCCTTGCAAGTGAGTGGGCTTTTTAGTTGTTGACAGGAAAGCTTGTTCCCCTGGCCCAAAGGCAGTGTAGGTGAATTGTCATGGAGGAAGTATAGGGTTAGTTGGATGACAGAGAACATCCAGTTGGGCTGAAGCACTTAATCGTTGAGCATCTCTTAGCCTCAAGCAAAGATGGTGGCCTCCTTACATGCTTTCCATCCAGGAGAGCAGGGCTCTTGGAAAACAAATCTAGTATATCGTTAGCATGCATCCCTTTACCCTGGATAGCCTGATTCATTTTTTATTACGCTTCTCTAAACTCCATTGGGTTTAGTCTCTCCCTACTCTCTCTCTTTAAAGAAAGCATGTACCTAATAATTCAGACAATGTACCATAGAGGTCACTTACGATGGTTGTACTTTGCTAATGTCTGATGTTTTGTACTTTATGCAATATAGAACTTTAATGGCATTTAAAAGTGCCTCATCTCGTTGCAATCTCCTGTCTGATTCTCTGCTTTCACCTTAGTTCTAAGGTTAGGTGATTTGTTCTGTTATGTGAATATCAGAATTCTTTCTTTTTCCCAGAAAAAAATGTCATGGTGAATTTTTTTCGAGTTGAATCAAAACACTATAATTTTTTTTTTTCAACGTTTATTTATTTTTGGGACAGAGAGAGACAGAGCATGAACGGGAGAGGGGCAGAGAGAGAGGGAGACTCAGAATCGGAAACAGGCTCCAGGCTCTGAGCCATCAGCCCAGAGCCCGACGCGGGGCTCGAACTCACGGACCGTGAGATCGTGACCTGGCTGAAGTCGGACGCTTAACCGACTGCGCCACCCAGGCGCCCCTAAACACTATAATTTTTAAATCACTTGCTTTATCTACAGTGGCATTGCTTACACCCGTGCCTGCAAAGTATCTTGAGAATTGCTGAAGGGTCACATAAACAAAATGCGGACTCCACGTGCATTTAGTACAAGCTGCATCTCTAGTCGTTGGGCTTTTTGGTTGCGGTCCACAGAAAATGATATTGACTAATTTAAGGGGTGGGGTGAGGTATGGTTCTAGGCGGTTCTGTGGTTTCTAAGTTTTTGTGATACCCTGCTTACGATTTAGAGTCCAGGGTGGGGGCGTCTTTTTGGCCCAGCATGGGCCATCTTGTTTGACAGTCCCATGGAGATTTTACTCACTGGGGGAGGGGGTTTCTCAAAACACAACTTGGGTGTTGTTACCACTGACAGGAGGGCGGGTGCCTGGCAGGAAAGCCAGCAGATGTCCACTTCAGCATCTCTCTTTAGTCTTCTATTTATCTCTCTTCCAGATCATCAACTAAGATGTTAAATAAAACCGGACTTACCACGGGTGCCACGGGCTCCCCACCGGGCATTCCTCTGCCCATGTACATTATCACTGATAATTGTTCATTTGCCTTTAGTCAGGTTTTAGCCTCTGTGATCCGCTTCACACTCCTGCCAGTTTGAATTCCATGTAAGGAGTAAACTGGATCAGTTTCGTTTTTAGAGTCAAAACGTGTTATTTCATTGACTGTGTTCTTGCCTCCCTGCTAACTTTGTCATCCTACCCCAAGTAACAGTTCGGTTTGGAAGGCTGCCGCGTGGCCAGAGCATCGGCTTTTCCTAGCCAGCTTTGGTCGTGTGAGTGAGGGCCTGAGCGGGGACAGCCAGGGCACGCTACCCCCTGCCATTCCGGCTAATGAACTGGAGACACAATTTCTATTTCAAATGACCCGCGGAAGCACTTCGGTGCTCTCTGAACCATTGAGGAAAGGTTGAACCCAACTCCATTTGGTTGTATAATCTAAGCCGATTTTAGGCTCTTCGAATCTGGGGAAAATAGGTAACGATAATTGCTGATGTTTATGGGGGAGCATGCTGGGTACTTAGACACCTGACATCTTGCCCGTATCATCTCTCTTGAACTTTCACCCCAGCCCTCACAGCCCTGTAAAATAGGTGCAGTCCTTATCCTCATTTAATCTAAGACTTAAAGGCAAAATAAGTTGTTTAAGGCTACACGTTCCATAACGTATTTTACGTGCTTTAAGCTCTATGGTGTGTTGCCACTTGTGCTGGTTAAGTATTCAGCCACCAACTCGTCTATTCACTGATTCGTCAATGCAGCGAAGGAGATGTGTGTTGACTGGTGACTATGGGCCAGGCACTGTTGGAGGCACGTAATGCAGAACACATAGCTTAAAACATGGTGCCTTGCCTGCCGTGAGGGATCTTGCATTCGAGTAGGTAAGGTAAGTCCTACGTAGAAACTCAATTAATTGAACACTGCATGTCCTGATTATGCAGTTCATGGAAAGTGTATAGACTCAACCTGCCTGATGCTGCTGTATCATCTAGAATGTTTTCTGGAATAGAACACAGGAGATGCTCAGATAGGTGGGTAGGTAGGCAGGTAGGATAGATAGATGTGCATTGTGTTTCTAAGTTTTCCACCAAGGTACTCATCATTGCAAAGGGTGGAAACATGTTCTTCAGGTTCTGAGAGTACAGAGTGCCCTTCTATAAGAGTTCTTTTCTCTTAAGCTTTGTATATAATCTAAAATTTTATTTTAAAATGCCTTTCCTTCATAGTATTTCAGTGATTCTTTTTAATATACAAATAAATTCCTAAAAGTAGATACTATGAAAGTAAGACTCAAGCACATGTACCCTATTTCTCAAGCATGTACCATATGCTTGAGGGCACCCCTGGTGCCCGTGGGGTTGGTACAGGTACTCCAGTTTGTGAAGCATTGGATAGACCAGTGTATCAGTCAGTATCCACAGAAGCCACCATGAATATTTTGAACAGGAAGTGGTTTAACGCTGGGAATTCAAAGGGTAAGGCCAGCCTAACTTCAACCTTCATAAAGTTGGGGGAGTGGAGGCCAGGGAAACCCCATTCAAAAAAAATTTAAGTGTGGGAACTGCAGTGAGCAAGGGGGAGTGGGGGCGGGCAGTGATTCTCAAGAAATGCCTGATGTTACCGGCATGTGCCAATGCCCAGGTACTTGCCTCCACTTGTACCTGGAGTGCAGTGGCTTCTCTTTCCATTCTGCTGTCCTCCTCTTACTCTAGTGCCCCTTGCTGGTGGAATCTAATCAGAAACCTGGCAGCAAGGGCATTTAGGAAAGGTAGTTTCTAGGCTTTAGAGACCTGGCATGCAGGAGAGAGCTTAGAGATTAGAATGGTGCTGGAGACCAACAAACAATATCTTGTGCAATTAAAACATGACATTCTGGCCCAAGATGAGGCAATATCATCTCCTTCCTTGTTTTCCCTGCTGCAGCCCTATCCCTTTAAAACTTTTCTTTGAGAAGCTGAAGTACCAAGGAAATGGTATTTGAATGACAAGCATAACAGAGTTGGGGAAATTGTTTTATTGACTCTCCTCCTTTTTAATGTCACTTTCCTACTCTTTACTGTCTTGATTCCCCCACTCCCTTCTTTAAGGGAGGAGAAGGACTGTTAGTCTCAGGATTGTGTTTCAATTCCTTTGGGGGCTTTTTATCATCCTAGGCCTCTCCAGAGATAAGCTCTTTAGGGGAGACACAGGGTGAAAAGCTGAATTGATTGAAAGGATTTGTAGTGTATTCCTCTGTGGGAATGTGATCTTTCTCCTGTGGTGAAGGGAGTTAAATGCTCCGGCCAGTTCATCTGCAACATCACTGATCTCATTTTCAAGATGGCTCTGATATGAACCCAAAGAAGAAAGTCTATTTTCTCTTAGTCCCTGAGCTCCCATTGGCCTTCAGAACGGGGCGAGGGGCTTTCAGTTTCTTTTCAGAAGACTTTTTCTTTTTCACCTCCCAATTTTCAAGCAAGATCTTGGTCAGAAATTTTCTTTGGCTCATTTTGATGCTTCCCTGCCTTTTTGCAAATGAGTATCACCTTTTTTTTTTTTTTTTTTACGCAAATGAATTCTTTTAAGGTGATAGACCATCTTAAAAGACTGTATCACGTTTTGTTGTTGTTGTTGTTATTATTTTTATAGTTGACATTAACCTGTAAGAAAACAAATGCCATATGGCCTCTATTTGGCATCTTTCACGTCAGACAAGGATAGTATTTCCAAAATGTTGGGACCGTTCCATAAATGTGTGTTCGGGAATGTTAGTTTAGGAAGGAGTTTGAATTTTAGAAAGTTGTGAGAGAAACAAATGCTTTGATATATATGAGTAAGTGTTTCGTTGGAATAGTTGGAATAAAATCTATGAAGAATAGGAGTTTATAATCTTAAACTTGGTTTTGTTTGCTTTCCATATGGCTTGTATATTTGGACTCCTAGAACTCTAACTTATAAGCTATATTCAGAGGGTCATCAAATACCAAACTTAGACACGCTGACTCATAAGTTTGGAGATAAGGATGGCCAGGTCTACAGCCTATTTGGGGAAGTTTTGGCTATATGCATGTTAAATAACATTGAAACCAAGCAGGTAAATGTAGAGCTTTTGGGTTCTGCATGTGATAGACAATGAGCTTGGCTTATTGTAGGAATTCCCCAGAGTGGAGATTCGGAAACAGGTGAATTTCTGTTCTGAGCTGGAATTAGAAGTCTCTTTGAGAAAAAGTGAGGTATTAAATAAGTAAAATAAAAATAAGTTGGTTGGACTGCCAGTAGTTTGAATGGGTAGAAGAAGTGAGAAGGATCTTGGAGAAGGAAAGCTGACTTTCAAGTCAGTTGTTACAAAAGACATTACAGTTGGGAGGGACTAAGGAATCCTTTTCCAGCTTTATTTTGATCAAGTCTTCATTTTGGAGCTTCAAATTCTGTATGAAAAAGGAGACCCCAACTTCATAATGGGTAGTCTACGAATCAATTATCCACAGGCTTATAGGGGAGAGAGCAAGTAACCATGCCTTTTAATATACTTTCTTTTCCCATAATCAGTGTCTCATTGCAGAATGTGAAATGAACAATAAATGAAAGGCAACTGGGTTGGTCAGTGCTGTTTGTGACTGATAATTAGGTGAGGGGTCAGAAGCCAGGAGTTTTAATAGCTATGTGGGCATCTTACTCAACATGTTCAGATTGCACACCCTCATTCTCCTATTAATGGGTAAATGAATGGCATTACCAGACTCAATTAAACTAAGATTTACTGACTTATATTTTTCAAGTGCTTTAACTTGTATCATTGCATTTAATCTTCCCAGTAATCTTATGAAATTAATCACTGGTCCCCTTTTACGGATTAGAAAAGCGAGGTCCGGAGAGTTAAGAGAACTGTCTTTTTAAATGCACGCAAGGATCAACGGGGGGACCTGGTATCCAAAGCTAAGCCTAATGGATGTCTGATGGCTAGTCCATTGCTTTTTTCACAGTGCTGCCCTACTTGGTTCCAGTTTCTGGGGACCTGAATTCTATCACTCATATTGCCAGCTGACTACTGTGATGTCTTTATTTGGGAAAATCCACCCAGCATGTCCAAAAAGCCTGGTGAGGTGACCTAATTTATAAGAGGATCCAAAAAACCCTGCAAAAAATCTGATATTTTTCTAGTGTATAGAATAGTAAGAAAGAAGAAAGAAACATTTTTGTATATTCTGCAATTGTCCCTTAAAATGAGATATTCTCACATAATGGAACATATGTTTTTCATCCAACCATTATAGGCTAGTTTTGAATGTATATTCATCTGCAGTATTACATAGTTTCCGGTGAATATCTAGCTTCCTCCTGAATGCGGGTAGATTTACCTTCTTAAAACTTGGTCTCTTGAAAGCGGCCTAGAAGATCAACTTTAAGGGGCGCCTAGGTGGCTCAGTTGGTTCTCACAGTTCGTGAGATCGAGCCCCAAGTCAGGCTTTGCGCTGACAGCATGAAGTCTGCTTGGGTTTTTCTCTCTCCCTCTCTTTTTGTCCCTCCCCCTCTTGCGCACACACTCTCTCTCTGTCTCCGGCTTTCTCAAATAAATGAACTTAAAACAGAAAGATCAATTTTAAGAATTTAATGGCATGTCAGAAACATTTCCAGCTAGCCCACATTTACCTTGGTCATTGCTGTCTCCTTCCTCTTCACCTGCATCACTCTGTCGTACTGTACTTTACAGCTGCTTTTAGCGTCCTGACATTCCTCTCGTTAAATTCACTGTCATGTAGCGTCTCCTCTCTTTTTAAAGTACTGCAACACTTCCCAACGTAATCAGTTCACTCTAATGGCCACCAGCTCTCTCTAAAATCATTGGATCATCATCCTATGGTGAGCTGGCTACCTGCAGCAGTTGTTTTAGGGCGTCTCTTCCAAGAAATAGCAAACACCATTCACATATATGGTAGATTGCTGGGGCTTTGTAAAAAGCAGCCACAGCCTTGATTGTGTCGGGGAGGAGAAATTCTTCTCTACCTTCAAGATTCTTCTAGCTGGTCTAAGAATTACATTGACAGGAGACAATGAGATTAACAAGAGAAAATCAAATTTAATATCGTACATATAGGGAATCTGCACAGACATGAGATTTCAAAGGCAGTCAGGAAAAATGGGATATATTCATCATCCTGAACTAAGGAAAGGGGGTAAGGGTCTGGGACTTTGAAAGGAAGGAGAGCAATTCACAGGAAGAAGAAAAAAGGTAAATGTCTAGTAAATAAATGTTTGCTGGTCTTCAAAAACAATGGGACATACAGAGGAATTTTAACAGGGTAACTTTGTCAAATTCCTTCCTATCACCCCTAGTTCATATTATGTTGTAGTTATCTATGATGATAGCTCTCTTCCTGGAGCAGGTTCTCTTATCTAAATTCTTTTTAGGCAGTCAGGCAGAACTCTTCCCGAGTCTTTTGGGCCTTGATTGATTTTAGCTTGAAATAATCTGCATGCCAAAGTGGCACGTTTTGGAGTGGCCTGCCCTTAGCCCCTACAATTAGTAGGATCATGGGATTTTGTGTGCAGGACCCAATTTGGAGCCTTTTTATAAATGGGGTGTGACCCTGAGGAACATACTGTTCTTGGACTGGCTGCATGAATTTGGAAGAGGGCCAGGGGGGCTAGGAAAGACTGAGAAGACTGACAGGCTCCAAAATGAAATGGGGCCAGTTTTGGGGCTTGTCCCCAGTTTAGAAGGTTCATTTCATCCTCTGTGTTTTTGATCTCCTCCCACTTCCTCTTCCTGAAATGTTGCTGCCTGTTTCTGCCCATTCTTCCCTGGCATATTTCTATCCATTCTTCTGTCCCAGCTCAAAGGCTTCCTTGACCTTCCTGTGGCATGTGCTGCTCTATTCTCTGTGTTCCCAAACAGCTTGTGTGGACAGCGTACCTGGTCCAAGCATTACTCATTTATAGATTTGTTGTAACTGAGCTTGGAGCCCCATGGTCATTGGTGTCTTCCTGGCACGTAGTAAAGACTAGATACATATTTATCAAGTGAGCAGATGGGCTTTCCCTCCCATCCCCACTTCTTACTTGGGCCAGGGATTTTTTGTTTTGTTTTGTTTTGTTTTTGTCTAGGGCAAGTGGCTGAGAACAATCCGTACAACACTTTTAGCACCTTGTAACGAAGGTCATGAAAGTGCGTGAGGCTCACGCATTCCACACAAGAGGATGAGTCTTCTCTCTCTCAATCCCTTAGGGCCAATCTCAGTTTGGCAAAGATGATAATTTGTGTATGATTTCAAACCTAACAAACTTTCCGATTTAAAGTAAGAGCTAACTTAATATTCTTTATTGCTTCTTGGAATCTGATCTTGGCAAGATTAATGTAAAAAATATTGTGAAGTAATTCTTGTGGAATTTTGACTCAGTGAAATTGAAATGCCAGGGATCTCATTTTCAAAAAGGTCCCTAGAGTTTTGCCCCTCATTGTAAGTCAGTGCACAGGCTTTTTGTTGCTGGTCTAAAAGCTCTGCCCTTTGGTGAGATACCTCACAAGGTAATCCCACTGCAGGGCAAACCCTTAGGGACCATTAAAAAGACAGTTGCAATTTACGTACATTCCCCCAAATACAATGAACCAGGGGAAATGTTGATTTTACCTGCATTTTAAAAACAAATCTTCTAGTTGTCTTGTGATTGAAGGGCATTGGAAATAGCCTTTGAGCGACCTCATTTTCCTGCTCTACCGAACTGCCCTTGATGGAGGTAGCAGCAGCCAAATAGAGATACCAGCCAGGTGGTTGGAAGGTTCGGATGTCTTGCTCCTCGGACGAGTGGCTAGAGTTAGCACTTTGGCCCTAAGTGGCAGTGGCTCTAAGACTGAGTGAGTGTTGTCCCATACAGAACATAGTAGCCACTGGTCACACGTGGCCAGTGACATTTAAATGAATTAAAATGAAATGAAATAACAATTCAGTTTCTCAGTTGCTGAGCTGCATCTCAAGTGCTCACTGGCCACATGTGGCTGCTGTGTTGGACACTGCAGTTATAAATTGTCATCATTGCAGAAAGTGCTATTGGGCAGTGCTGCTCCAAGGACCTGGAAGCCTGTAATGTTACATCTGCAAGATGCTTGACTTCTCCAGAATGGCCAGGAGCAGTCCCGGGAGGTGCAGCTTAAAATAGAGAGGAGGTCAGTGAATAATGTTTGTTTGCCTGTGGCCAGGGCTTGGGTGATGCCTTTGGGTGCAACTACCGGGTTTGAAATACAGCTAGTGGAGAGCGAGGAGGTGGGGTGGTTGAGACTCAAACCGGAATCTAAGTTACTGTGTGACTAATGCACGGCGGGACTTATGTTGTTGGTCCCTTTCACCTTTGTTACCTTACTTCGGCCCCAAAGATAGTGGCTACTTGCCTGCTTTTTACAGATGAGAAGACCGAGGCTCAGAGGATTAAGTCACATGTAAAAGGCCACACGGTAGTAGGAGCCTAGTGCTTCTAACTCTTAAGTTCAGTGCTTCTCTGTCTTTAGGGGTGGGGAGAGGGTGTAGGGAGCAGATGGGCAAAAGGACCATTAGTTAAAAGGGGAGACATTAATTTTGAAGAAATCCACCTGTTTGCTCCATCCAGCAGTCCCTTGGAGCCTGGTTAGTGCTCAACCACCTAACCACCTGCTTAGGGTCTTTTGTCAAGGGTTGATGCTAAGGTGGTGGATTTTTCTTCCATGGGAACTTAATGAATGGGATGAGGATCTTCGGAATCTAGAATCAAAGATGAAAATATAATAATAATTAGGTAGCAGTTACTGTTCAGTGTGCCTGATACCGTTCTAAGTATTTTGCATGAGGAACGCACATAATCCGTGAAACTAGCCTATGAGGTAGATACTGTTATTATCCCTATTTTATGGTTAAAGCAACTGAGGTTTGGAGAGACGCCATATACTGTCCAGGGTCACTCACGTCCTGACCCTGCGCCCTCAAGCACACAGCACTGAGCAGGAGGCTCAGGCGATCCTGTTAATGCTCTCCGACACCTTAAAGGTGGCTTCCTGCTAATCATATTAAATACATAGCTTCAATAGGAGTATTAATTCCTCGCCGTGTTGTTCACACTTCATTTCCTTTAATCACTAAACATATGAAAAGTAATTCACTCTCCCTTCTCGCTTTATGTATCGCTCATTTCCTCCTTTCTTCTTTAACCTGGTTGTCTCCCTTCTCTTTTGCTCTTCTCTTCCTCCCGTTTCTCTGTGAGGGCAAGAGACCCCAGTGGGTTATTATTCACTGCATGCAGGTTGCTAAATTGCATCCAGAGTGAATGTCAGCCTCGGATGGAAGGGCCACGGCCAGCAATCTCCCCGTGTCAGGTGCAGACGCTGGAGGGAGGGGTGGGCGGCGGCTCACGTGGGGCTTGGTTAATTCCTGCCACCCTGGGCGCGCACATCCTGGCCCTGCGTGTTGGGCATCGGGCACTGTTCTCATCTTTGCCTGCGGCCCCGCACGGTGGGGCCGAGCCTCACGGTCCTGACGGCATGGGCAGTCAAACCTGCCCTTCTCCAGCTGAACGCTTTCTCCGTGAGGAGGTGGAAAAAAACCGAGGAGGAGGAGAAGGAAAGAGCCCGATGTGAATGGGTACTCGAATACCTTCCTCGGTGCGTCCGCAGCTCCCCCACCTCCTGCGAGGGAGAGACAACGTGACTGACCCCCCCCCATGACCCCGGTGTCCTGTGCGAAGTCTTTGCCAGCACCCTGTTATTGTGGGGGTGCCTGTGAGTGCGCTGGAGTGGAGGAGGGCCTAGATTAGGAATCCTGACAGAGGGAGAAGAGATCATCTTCCCTCCGAGCCAGGGAAGAGAGGGGACCCTCCAGAAGGTCAGAAGATAGGATTTTGATTTACTGCCTGAGGTGAGCAGGTAGCCAAGAAGAATTGTGTAAAAATAATAGATATTGATACGAACTGTACAAAGGTTGTGAGTTGGTTCCTGGTTCCCAGGCTGTGAGGGCACAGCAGGCTGCTGAGACTAATTTGCTCTCCCGGTTGGCCGAGGCCCCCTTTCAGCTCACTTCTGGGGGTTCTCCCCTCCCCCACTCCCACCTCCAACTCCTGCAAGACTTCAGTGTTGAGGCTTGGAGTCCAGTCCTTTCCCTCCAGGCTGAACCAACTGTGTGATCCTTCATTCATTCCTTTACTTGAAAACATCATTTTATCGCTTTAGACTCATTACCTCTCACTTTTTTCTTACAAATTCTGTACCAAATGCTAGAGGTATAAAAAGGGATGGGCTACAGTTGTTTTCTAGAGGAGCTCCTGGTCTACTTGAAGAGACAGACAAGACTCAGCACAGTGTCCCAGTTAGAGGCACTGTAGGATCTCATAGCAGGATGGATAGGGGCCTGGAGGGGGAGGGCCCGCCCAGGGAGATGCAGGAAGGGTCGAAAATGCCTTCTAAGCAAAGGTGGTACTTGGGCTGGCTAGATGAGGAGGGGAGGGCAGGCTGGCCCGGGCCCCCTTCAGCAGGAGCTAAGGCGCGAAGATTTGAGAAAGCACGACAGAGTTGGAGATCTTCAAATAAAAAGCAGGGGGTCTGGAGTAGATGGGTTCCTGAGGGGTCATGCCATGAGAGGAGAATGAAAATTTATGGAAATGCAAACCGCGAAGATCATTTTACGTCACGGTAAGGGATTAATTTGATCTATATCCTGAGAGCTCTGGGTATCTACTGAAGAATCTTTAAACAGAGGAGCGACACTGTGAAATTTACATTTTATTAAAAAAAACTTTTTTTCCTCGGGAAATGAGGCACTGGATTTGCTCAGAGTGGTGAGACCTGGTCGTGGAGCTCGTGGAAAGGCCTTCGTGGTGGTCCTGGCCGGAAACGATGAAGGTCTGAGACAGACTGGTGGCAGGGAGAGGAGATGGAGGGAGACCTGGGTAAAGGGACTAGCTATGGACGGGAGTGGGGGGCTGCACCTTGCCTGGGGTGGGGGAGAAGGGAGAGAGAAGGGTGTGTGTTGCTAGAATAATAGTATCCATGTGTTCCTCCCATTTCATCAAATCAAGTCCAACTCCGTTTTCTTCTTTGCACCTCACACCAAAGCATGATAATGGCATTGACTCTTGAAAATACTCTCTGGAAGAAATTTGGGGGTGTTTGTTTGTGTGGCCTATCAGCTTTCTAAGACTTCTAAGCTCTTCCAGGGAGGGCACACAATGTATTTATCCATCTATTATGTGCTACATTCAGCACACCAGGGGTACTTAATAAGTATTTATTAATAATAAGATCTGAGCCCCAGGAGCATTATTCTGTTTGTCAGTGAAGGAGTAAGTAGGTTTGGAAGCAGTTTGGCTGAGTTTAAGTTTCACAAAAAAAAATCTCAATTTGAAGTTTTGAACATATTAAAACCCATTCCTGAATTATAATATGAATGGCTTCTGCTCTTGGTTTTCCTCGGTAAATATTTTAGTTGGCTTAATAGGTGATTGTTTCCTAAAATATAGGAGGTGGCATTTCTTTGTTGTTCGGTAATCTCTGACGATCAATCAACCTGTCTTTAAAACCAGAGCTTTTTACAAAGATGGTTGGTTTTTTCTAATTCAGGTTCCTGTTCTCTTTTCTGATATTTGTATAAATCGGAGTAGCTACCGTTAGCTTGTGTCTTATTTGCAACATTCTTTTCTCTCTTGTGTTTACTTCCTTGTCACATTTATCTTTATTACTCCCAGGTGTTCCTCCGTACCTTAAGACCCTCTGCTTTTTCTCTTTCTTCCCGCTCTCCCTAGTCTCTACCCCAATTTAATGACCGGGAAGACCTCAGCCATCAGGCCATGGGATACAGCATATTTTCACAGTACATCAGTGCTGGGGGCCAGACCATGCTGTGCCCCTGTCAGTTATGATACATCTAGTTCATACTTTTCTCTGAGGCTCTGATAAGCCTGATCGGATAGTTTTGGTGGATTTAAGAACAAGAGTCAATATTTCCGGCCCTCCTCCTGCATTTGGGCTTTGTGTCATGAGGATACACAGCACATATCCAGTGGCCCTAACCTGAGGGTAGTGTTATTACTAACCCTTGCAATATGAACATTAGGCTTTTGGGCCCCCTGTGTTGAATCCGGGTAGTCCTTACCAAAGATGAGTTCTCATGAGTGGGTAGTGTGCATCTTATCTACTTGGGTTGTTTCACAGCCAGTCTTGGGTTTTCATCTGGACTTCTACACATATAAAAATAGTAGGTCAACTCTAATGAAGATCTGTGTAACATGGCTTGCCTAGACCACGGAATCTGGAGCTGTAGAATTTGCCCTCTGTGCTGCTCTAGGATCAATGGCTTTGACCTAGCTTAAGGAAGATAGAAGGAAAGATGGAAGTCGTATCTTTATGCTGATATCCTGGAGTCTGCCTTCATTAGAGTATGAGCCAGTGCCCGATGATGCTATGGGCTGTGTGTACACATAATCCCAAGGTTCCTTCTCCTGACCACTTACCACTACTTAGCAAGTATTTCTAGATTCCATTGAAGTGGTCCTTCTCTTGGAGCAGTCCTGCAGTGTTGTGCTCTTATCAGACCACTTTGAATGTACTTTCCTCAATTCTAGGCAATCAGTGAATACATTGGGGTACGTTTTGTGAGAAGTCTTAAGCAAGGTGACATGACTGGAAACAAGTCATATAAAAAACTGTAGAAGTAAGAGGTGGTTTTTTTTTTTTTGTTTTTTTTTAAATTTTTTTTTTCAACGTTTATTTATTTTTGGGACAGAGAGAGACAGAGCATGAACGGGGGAGGGGCAGAGAGAGAGGGAGACACAGAATCGGAAACAGGCTCCAGGCTCTGAGCCATCAGCCCAGAACCTGACGCGGGGCTCGAACTCAGGGACCGCGAGATCGTGACCTGGCTGAAGTCGGACGCTTAACTGACTGCGCCACCCAGGCGCCCCAAGAGGTGGTTTTTTAACTTGTAGGAGAGATAGGGCAAGGCATGAGTTTCATTCAAGTGTGTGAAATGTTGTCATGTGGAAGGGGATTAAAGTTGTTCTGTGTGTCCCCAAGAAGCGGAACTAGGTGCAAGGTGAAGGGAGACATTCAATTCATCACAGGGAAGGACTTTAGAGTGTGATTGTTAAGAATTTTGGGGGTTGGGGGGGCTTGGGTGGCTCAGTGGGTTAAGCGTCTGACATGGCTCTTGAGTTTGAGCCCCACATCGGACTCTGTGGTGACAACTCAGAGCCTGGAGCCTGCTTCACATTTTGTGTTTCCCTCTCTCCCTCTGTCCCTTCCCTGCTTACCCTCTGTGTCTTCTTTCAAAAATAAATAAACGTTAAAAAAAACTTTTTTAAGAAGGATTTTTGTGGTGGAATCCAGCTTCTTGAGTTTAAATCCACCATTGCCGGTTACCAGCCATAGAAAATTGGGTTAATTTTTTTTAACCCTTCTAATCTTTAGTTTCCTCATCCGTAAAATGGGGATAATACTAGTATCTATCTTATGAATTGTTACAGTTATCTCATGACATAGTGCCAGTTAAATGCTCTTACCATGATGCACAATGAATGCTTGATAGTGGTGGCAATTATTAATGGGCTGGACTGTCTCAAGGTAATGCACGGATTTAACAATTGTTGGCAATATTTCCTATTACCACTGAGCATCATAACTTTTTTTTTTTTCAAATTTGGAATTTTTTGGAATATTTATGTGTGGTTTTCTTATGTTTCTCTTGGCTGAGGGAAATTGATAGAGAACTACTTAGCTTCCAGAATAATTTAAATGGTATAGATTTCCTGTGAAGTTTAGGGAAAATACAATATACAGTGTCGTGAATTCAGAATAACTGGAGCGTGGGGTAGAATGGATAAGGATGCCATTGTGGCCTGGCAAAAGTTGAATTAAGATTGAAGAAAAAAAAATTTAATGTTTATTTTTGAGAGAGAGCATGCGCGTGGGAGACAGAGGATCCAAAGCGGGCTCTGTGCTAACAGCGCAAAGTGAGGTTTAACCAACTGAGCCACTTAGGTGCCCCAAGAATTTTTTTTTTTTAAATAAAGAAATGAAATTTTAAGGTTTTAAAATACATTGTGCACATTTCTGTGTAAGGCATGGGCAGTAATAAGTAAAATGCCATTTACTTTTGTAAAGGAAGAGGTGAGTTACTTTATCCTGAATTTTAGGAAACACGGAGATAGTGAGATAATAAAGTCTATCCTTTTTAATTTCTTGAATTCTTTGTACACTTAAAAAATCGAGGCATAACATACAGTAAAGTGAACACATATCAGTGTGTAGTTGGGTGAATTTTTACATATGTATACATCTGTGCACCCACCCCGTAAAGATATAAACCATTTTCAACAAGCCAGAGAGTTACCTCACGCCCTTTCTAAGTCTACTCAGGCTTCTGTCAACATTAGATAAGTTGTGCTTGTTCTTGAACTTGATATGAAGGAAATCCAGCAGTAGGTACTCTAGTGTCTGGTGGCTTTTGCTCAAAATCTTATCTGTGAAATTCTTTTGTATCTTTGCATGTAACTGGTTTATGCAAAAAGCTTCTTATTTCTAAATGGCTTTCTGTGTTACAAATAAATCTTTGAAAGAAATGTGAGGCTGGAAGGAATCTTATACAACTTCATGCCCACGTCCTTTGATTTACAAATGAAGCATCTGAACCAAAGATATTAAGTAATTTGCATAGATAACTAATGGCCAAGTAACATGGTCCCTTCACAGAGACAGATCGATTGCAAACATTATTCTCAGTAAGAGTCAAGCACATAGTGTCTAAATTATGCATAGAAAATGTGAATTATTTAAAATTACAAATTATTATGATACAAATTAATCCTGTTCACTATGGGACTGGCTTTCGGGTTGTATATACATTTTGACAATGGCATTTTTAGAAGTTTGTTATGATTACCCAGACGAGGAACTCTTTGTCACCATGCCCATTCATACTCATAAAGCCCTATGCACAACAAAACTGGGATAGCTTCTACTGGAATAAATATTAAGTGCACACATTTTCTCTCTGTCTCTCTCTCTGTCTCTCTGTCTCTCTGTCTCGTGTGCAGACGTGCACATGCACACTCACACACACATTCAAAAGCACACATACACCACCTACAACAGACCATGTGAAAAGACCACGCATATCCTAAAATATAACCATGCATCTCTGTGTCCTCAAGTGGGTAATTGTCTCTCCACAACCTTCTTGCTCCTGAAACTCAAAGTGTTGTTCTTGAAATTGATTGAATGTAGCAAAGCTGTATAATAAAGACATGGGAGTAGATGGAAGGGTGGTAAAGCATTGCCCTTTAGAGGGCAGTGGACTTTAAATTTCGATACTGAAGGATAGGAGGTAAGGTCTGGAATTCCCATGGATTTGTGTGTAGCTAGGAGGCTATGTACAAGATGGAATGCATTAAATGACAGAAGTATAAAGAAATGCCATTTCTTCTTCAGGAATATGGCAGTCTGGCTAATCAGCCTGACCCTCTGGCTAAAAAAAAATTATAATACTGGATAAAAAGGATGTCTTAAAAGCATCGAATTGCTATAAGAAAATAAAGGATCAGGAGGCTGAAATCCAAGACAGGGAAAAGGATTGGGAACTCTATTTACCCAATGGAATTTACTGATCTTCAAAATTGAGCTGCAGTTTTGAAGTTCTGGCCTGGCAGCAGAGGGCAGAAAACAAAACTTGGGATGCAGTCTAAATGGGGAGCCTAGGGAAACCCTCCCCTATTATGCTGGAATCTCGGAATTATAAATACAATACCTGCATCACATTCTCAGGAGAGCTGCCTTGAGGCTGAGCAGAAGGGGGCTGGAGGTGGGGACAGTGAATGAAAACCTGTCTCTGAGAAGTTGTAACCACAACCAGCTCAACCCATCAGTGTACTTAGGACCCGTATTTGCATAAATGGATGGTCAAGAACCCTCTGGCAGGGAATTTAGTTTGAGGTGGTTCTGGGTTCCTGGTACTCCTAGGCACCTGGCAAAAACAAATGCAAAACTAATTTGAAGGAAGACACCTACATCCTAGACTACTGGGACCCACCTCCCCGGTGCATTTTCAAGGGTAGTCAGCAGTACCATCAGAGATAACTAGCACACAACAAAACCAACATGAACCAGAAGAAACACCATAGTGCAGAGAAAGACCAGCAAACTCTCCAGACTTTGGAGTCATCAGACATTTATTATAGATAATTATCCTTATTGTATTTAAAGAAGTCAAAGGCAAACCTAAAAATATCTCCAGGAACTAGAAAAGTATAGAATGTATTCTAGAAGATTTGTGAAAGAACCCATTAGGGATTTCAAGATTACTGCCCGGGACTGCTGGGGAGTAGATAGGTACCTCTAGCGGGGCACCCCCAGCCAGGCAGGGCCTTGGCTGCTGGCTTATGGCCAGCTGCACCCCTCCAGGACCTGCCTCACGGCACATACGCCCATGCCCATCTCCTGTCAGTGGGAAGGAAGGGAGCTGGGAGTCATGGAGACTGCCCCCCAGCCTACCGCAGGAGGGCAGAGCTGGCTCCAGGAGAGTCCCGCCTAACCCATGGCTTAGCAGCCTGCTCCATGATGGGAGCCCCTGTCATCACCCAGTTTTCAGTGGGTTTTCATGCATGTCTTTCTCCTCCTCTGCCTTCTCATGGATCAGCTCTGCTCCTGGTTCAGTGCCTGGTACCTACAAATTAAACCAGAATAAGACAGCTCAATGGGAGAAAATGAAGGAAAACTGAGATATAACTTAATGCCTTGCCTGGAGTCACAAGTAGTTAGGTGACAGTTTACAGAAACTCAGCTCTGCAAATTGATGGACCACAACGCTTGTCAGCCAAAGTTACTCAAAAATGGCAGAACCGTTTATGAAATGTGAAGAAGAGCTGGACCATGGCAGAAGAAATTAAAAGAGATTGAAGATGATGACCATGACCATGAGTTGGAGAGATATCAAGTTCAAAATCAGAAATTGCAAATGTTTTGAACAGGGTAAACCTCAGCTTGTATTTCAGGGGAATAAAGAATGACACACTCAGGTATTACTCCTGCATTCAAGTCTACAAATCAGTACTACACGAACCCAACATCAAATCCAGTGGCTGACTCACCCGTAAATTTTCATCCTGAATCTAGATCTTTGGATAGCTCTGTTATGGTTCAGACTTCGTCTAGACCTGTGTTTCTGAAAGTACACAACCATCTCAGGGATATATTGGATGTTATTTGTCAATATCAACAAAATTTCTGGATTGACATTGTAGTCATCCAGTATAGTTGGGTTGGGAAGTGTAATGGACATTAGACAGTGTCACCGTTTTATAATAGCTCAACCAGGAACTACCTACCCAACCTGTTCATAAATCAGGTAATAGGCTTAAATTAGCTAGTTACAGTGTTGAAAATGGTGCTGTCGAAACGTGAATGAAAGTATAATCAGTTATGAAAATTGCATAATGGCAAACTATTTAAGATTGTAAACTGGGCCAAGTGTTCTTAGTTCTTAATGTCAAAAATTGTTGAGAGGCTATCGTAGCATTTTATTCTGAAGACATACCTTCAGAGTTTAATTTGGTTTAAAAAACCTAAAAGGGAATTGTTAATGGTAACAGTTAATTTTTCTGAAACTATTAATATTTGTAAGGCTTTGTGCTAAACGCGACACATAAATTAATCTCATTTAATGCCTATGAATAAGCACTGTTACTATTCTTTTTTTTATAGTTGAGGAAACGGAGGCTCATAGAGGTTCGATAATTCACTGAAAGTCACACAGCTGGCAAATGGCGATCTGGGATTTCAGTACAGACTAAGTCACAGTCTACGTGTATATGCAAACATAAATACATATATGTCACGTATAAACATATGCTTTTAAAAAAATGGAAGCGTTGCCCTAGGGCAACAGTTTCCCAAGACTCTCTTGTCAATCAATCTCTCTGGGAGACTGTCCTCCTGATACAAAGATACTATTTGCCTTTTTCACCATGTTGATATTTGTAATGAGGATGCAAAAGCAATGGTGGGTAAAGTGCTAATGCCTGAGTATGAATCAGGACAGTGGTACCAGCTATGCTAGTAGTTTTTGTACTGGTCACCACTATGCACTCACAATAAAAATTATTCTAGTCATACTCCCTTTCCTTGATGAAGTATTAAAATGTTATCGATTTTAACTCTCTCCTCTTGAATATGTGTGCTTTTAGAATATTTTCTGTGATTAAATGGGTCGTATGTATAAAGCCGTCTGAAGTAATCGTGTTTGTCTTGAAGAAAAGCACTTGGGTGATTGAATTGGGAGCTCAACTACTCACTTTTAAAAACCAGAGACCATTTTTACTTGGGGAAAAAAGCACCAAGTAGAACTTCTGGGAGCAAAAAATAAAACAACTGGAAGAAAGACCTCATATGATTGATTTAGCAGCAGATTTATATACAGCTGAAGAGAGGATTAGTGTACTAGAAGATAAATCAGAAGAAGTATCCAGAAGGCAGCAGGGAGAGACCCTCCCCATTGTCCCCTTTGATAAAAGAAAATGTAGGGGCGCCTGGGTGGCTCAGTCGGTTAAGCGTCCAACCTCGGCTCAGGTCATGATCTCACGGTCCGTGAGTTCGAGCCCCGCGTCAGGCTCTGTGCTGACAGCTCAGAGCCTGGAGCCTGCTTCAGATTCTGTGTCTCCCTCTCTCTCTGACCCTCCCCCATTCATGCTCTGTCTCTCTCTGTCTCAAAAATAAATAAACATTAAAAAAAATTTATAAAAAAAGAAAATGTAGAAGAGACGTTAAAATACATGGAGGGTAGAGTGAGAAGGTAAAGACCTTCTCTGCATGTAATCGGAATTCTAGGAGTGGTAAGAGAAAATAAATAAAAGTAATATATTTTAAAAAACAATGCCACAGATTGCATGCATACATCCCATGATCAATCACATCAGAAGGATAAAATGTTTAGTTTACCAGAGTTACGTAACAGTTTTGAATATGTATATACCTAAAAACATGACCTTAAAATAGTTATATTTATCTGTTTATATTTACATTATAAATCAGATTTAGAAGAAGGAAAGGTCAAATGTACAGATTTAAGAGGTATAATGCATACTAAGGAACACTAATGAATTTATTTTTACTTTAGATTTCCAAATGACTTCTGCCTTAAAATGGTATCATAATATCACAGCAGAAAATCAACTACATAAAGAATATTTTAAAAGAAGTCCTAAAAATGATAGGTTAGTATAAAGAAATGACCAGCAGACTAACTCCTGACTTCTCAATAGCAACAATAGAATCCAGAAGATAGTAGAAAGTGTATGTGCTTAAAGAAAATAACTAGTGCCTTAGAATTTCGTAACAGTGAAAACATCTTTCAAGAATGAAGTAAAAGTTTAAAAAAATCAAGCAAAGTAAACACTTGAATTTTAGTCACCAGCACTGAAGGACATTCTGAAGGTTGTATTTTAAACAGAAGGAACAGGAGCGTAAGATAAAAGGTCTGAGATGCACACCGAAGAGCAAGTATTGAATCTAAATGAGTATTAACCATTTATAACAAAAATAAAAAATGAATGCTACTGATATAATTAAAAATGAGAAAAGTG
The DNA here is from genome assembly GCF_028749965.1 of Puma concolor. Taxonomy (NCBI): domain Eukaryota; kingdom Metazoa; phylum Chordata; class Mammalia; order Carnivora; family Felidae; genus Puma; species Puma concolor. The sequence goes on from NC_141673.1 coordinate 95,470,965, forward strand.
CATAACAAAAATATATAAATTAAATATGGAGGTTGATGAGCCTAAACTGTCTTTTAAGATTCTGCTGTTTCCTGAGAGAAAGTAAAGATGTTAACTTCAAGCTCTGATAAATAGATCTGTTTTATTTTCTCTTATAGCCATTAAAACAGTAGACACTGAGTATAACTTACAGTTAGCACATGGGAAGTACCAGTGACAAAAGTGCTCAATCATCCAAAAGAAGGACAAGAAAGAGAAAAAGAAAAGAAACTCATGACAGGGAGGACAAATAGAAAACACAAGATAATTTAATCCTGTTAATTACAGAAACTAAAAATGCTCTAATTACAAAAATAATTATCAGATTGGACTTAAAACATCTAATGGTATGTTCTTTGCAAGCAACATATCTAAAACATAAGGATACTGATAAACTGAATATAAAAAGTTGGGAAAATATATGCCATGCAATATTGACTAAAAGAATGCTGTTATAGCTGTATTATTATCAGATATTAATAGACAAATGGGTCACTTCAATGATTAAAATTTTAGTGTACTAAGAAGATCTAAAACTTTAAGATTACGTGAAACCTAGTAACATGACCTCAAAATATATGATATAAAAATTAATAGTTGCTGAAGGAAAAATAAAAACATTCATAATTGTGATAGGAAATTAAAAAAAATACTTCTCTTTGTCACAGATAAAACAAGCCAACGATTATCAGTATCGACCTAGAAGATTTGACCAATGTGATTAACAAACTTGGCATAACAGACATATGCAGAACACTGCAGTAAAAAGGAACAGAGTACAAACTCTTTGTCAAGTGTATATGAAACATTTAAGAAATTGATCATTTACCAGAACTTAAATCACATCTCTTTGCATTTCAAAGGACTGAAATCAAGTTCAGAAGACCTTATCCTTTCTGATCACAGTGTAATAATTAAGCTAGAAATTAGTAGCAAAAGGATAACCAGAAAATCTTAGATATTTGGGGTAAATAACTGACGTGTTAAAGGGGAAATCATCCTAGAAGTTAAGAAACTATTTTTAATTGAACAATAACAAATCAGTACATGTAGGTGCAGATAAAACAGTCTTTAGAGAAAAATTTATGGTCTTCCTTGCTTGTATTTTTCAAAAAAGGTTGAAAGCTAGTAGACATTTGTTTCATGAAGTTAGATACAGGGAAAAAGATAATCTAGAACACTGTGGACAGTAGGAAGGAATCAAGATAACAGCATAAATGAAAGAAAACGATAGTAAACATATATTCACAAAGTCTAAAGTTTTTTTGAAAAAAAAAAAAAGTCTTACAAACGTCCAGCAATACTGATCATGAAAGAATGATAAAAGGCACATGTGGTCACTCTAAGGAATGAAAAAGAGGATAACAGTACAAATGCTACATAAAATAAAAAGATACATTATTATGAAAACTGTGTGCTGATGAATTTGAAAATTTAGTTGGATAGAAAAATTATTAGAAAATAGAACTCACCAATACTGATTCACAAGTAAGTAGACAGTCTAAAGATTGGGATAATCTGTAAAACATTTAATTGGTAGTGAAAGAAATCTTCCTAAAAGAAAAATGCCCGGCTCAGAGGACTTCATTGGCAAGTTTTGTCAACCTTTAAAGGAAGAAAACTTTTATATAAACTGTTGCAGAGAATACAAAAAGAGATGACAGTCCCTAGTGTTTTTGTTTTGGTGTGGTGTTTTTATGTTTTTAAAATGAGGCTCATGTAGTCTCAGTACCAAAACTCAGCAAATTGGTGGAGAAAAGATAGTCTTTTTAATAATTAATACGAGGGACATTGGGCATCTATATATTTTAAAAAATGAAATTGATTCCTCAATTCTTAGCACATTCGAAAGTCAATTCCAGGGGGATTTGAGATGTAAATGTGAAAGGCAGAGCTATAAACCTCATAGAAGTTAGAAGAGTATCTCATGAACTTGGAGTGGGAAACTTTTTTTTTAATAAAGCAAAATATTTATAATAATAAAGAGCAAGTTTGATATGTTCCACTACATTAAATTTGCATTTTAATCCTTATACCATAAAGATACTGAAAAGACAGAGAGTGGTTAGGTATATTTATAAGATATATAGTTAACAAAAGACTCATATTTATGATTGATTGCACTGTTCATTATGGTAGCCAGTAGCCATGTGTGGCTATTTAAATTAAATTAGATTAAACTAAAATTTCCAACCAATTCTTTAGCCAGAGTTTAACTTCTCGTTAGCCATATGTGACTACCGGCTACAGGATAGCACTGAGATTTTTTTAAAAAAATTTTTTTTTTTTTTCAACGTTTATTTATTTTTTGGGACAGAGAGAGACAGAGCATGAATGGGGGAGGGGCAGAGAGAGAGGGAGGCACAGAATCGGAAACAGGCTCCAGGCTCCGAGCCATCAGCCCAGAGCCCGACGCGGGGCTCGAACTCACGGACCGTGAGATCGTGACCTGGCTGAAGTTGGACGCTTAACCGACTGCGCCACCCAGGCGCCCCTGACTTAGATTTTTAAAAGAAATATAGATTCAGAATATACAAAGTATAGTGTCTCTCTACATAAAGTGTGTGTAATTTATAAAGAAATGAATATTTTTGTATAAATTAATTTGAATACAGTAGACAACTTGGTAGTAAAATGGGGAGTGAAAAGGCTTTCATAGAAGCCCTTCCCAGAAGGGGCTATCTAAATGGCCAGTAGACATATGGAAAGATGTCAACCTCATTAGGAAGTGGAGGAGTACAAGTTAAAGCCATTACAAATTGCCACAGTATATTCAACGGATTGTACAAATTAGCAATACCAGGTGTTGGTAAGAACGTAGATTAAGAGGAACTCCACTGCTTGTGGAGGTATAATTGGCCTGATTTGGAAAAGTAGTCTGGCGTTATCTGTTAAATTTGAAATATATAGGGGATAAGTTTGAAATTCATAGGCAAGAATATATGTGTATATATACATGCGTATATCCCCTGTGCATACTACATGTAGGTTAAAAATCTTAGAGAATATCATGCATGCTCGTACCAGGTCTTGAACAAGAAATGACATGGCAGAATAGCTCCCAACTGGAATTGACCCACAAGTCTGATCTACATTCCAGTGTAGATAAATAAATTGAAGTACGATCATAGAATGGAACCGTATATAGCAATTGAGGTAAATGAATCACAGCTGTACCCAACACCGTGGCTAAATCTCACAAGTGTGATATAGAGTAAAAGAAGCACCATGTGGGGGCGCCTGGGTGGCGCAGTCGGTTAAGCGTCCGACTTCAGCCAGGTCATGATCTCGCGGTCTGTGAGTTCGAGCCCCGCGTCGGGCTCTGGGCTGATGGCTCGGAGCCTGGAGCCTGTTTCCGATTCTGTGTCTCCCTCTCTCTCTGCCCCTTGCCCGTTCATACTCTGTCTCTCTCTGTCCCAAAAATAAATAAATGGTGAAAAAAAAAAAATTAAAAAAAAAAAAAAAAGCACCATGTGAAGTAATACATATGGTATGAATCTATTTATGTAATATTATAAAACAAATAACTAAACCATACGACTTAGGGATGTGTCATTAGGTGCAAATTATAAAGCAAAGGAAGAAAATGATTATTATAATACCCGGCAGGGATGGTGGTTTCTTCTGTTGGTAAGGGAGAAGGTTGTAACAAGAGAAGGGCGCACAGGGGTCTTGGGGAAGAGTTCTGTTATGTTATTTTTTGTTCTGGGTGGTAATAATAGGTATTTGCTCTAGAATTATTTGGAAGAATGAGTATTTGGAAGAGTGAATACATAAATATTTTATGAGCTTCTTATATGAATATTCCACAATCATAAAAAAAAGGAAGCCTTGAGCTGCTTATATTTTCCTGAGTATATTTGAAAAGGAGGTAGAGAAGAGGGATATTTAAAAGTTTTATGAATACACTCAACAAATAGAGACAGGGAAAGATCATTCTAAGATTGGATCATTCTAAGATTGGAACATGAAAACAGCATGGAACTTGGAAGACATACCTGTTTGAGTCCTATCCATCCTTTAGGGGAAGGTGGGAAATTGATGGGAAATCAGCCTGTTACAGGTTAGGTGTATATCATGTGAGATTTTCCTAGACTGGAAACTGTTTTGAAATTATTCTTCAGTTAAAAAAGAAAAAAAAAGTCTTCATAGATATATCATCTTCCACAAAGCATATCTGTGGATTTCTTGAAAGAAAATATAACCCTAGTTGTGGCCCCATTAGCATCAGACAGAATAAGAAAAAATTTCAACATCTTAACATGCTATTCTTTGTTTATATCACCTAACAGGATGTGGATAGTTGGCAGTTTCCCCATTTGATTTATTTAATTACAGATGAATCATTTGGCTTAACTTACTATTTTGAAGTAGAAATAATCATATCTAATATTTATAGATTTTTTAAATTTATGTCTGGCACTTTTAACAACTATGCTTTGTTGCCTAGAAGAACTTCTTGGGGCAGAAGGAGACACCCCTCTGGACGTTCCTGCCTATTTTCATTTGGATTGAACATTGGCTTATGTAAGCCACCTCCCCAGTTGTCCTGAGACTAAACACTCTTGAAGTTGGCACTGACCCACTTACTTTTGCCAGGTCATATCATAGTGTCTTGTCTTATTTCTACTGAACATTAACATTATCCATTTTTTTTCTCCTTTCTTTCTTTTTCTTCCTTCCTTCCTTCCTTCCTTCCTTCCTTCCTTCCTTCCTTCCTTCCTTCCTTTCCTTCCTCTTTCTTTCTTTCTTTCTTTCTTTCTTTCTTTCTTTCTTTCTTTCCTTTGAAAGAGTTAGGGGCTGTGCACAAGTTAGTGTCATGTGTCAATTTAATTAATGTGGTCTTGATTCCAGCCTCCAAATCTTTAATAACATATTTTGCATTGAGTCAGATAATATTGGGCTCTAAATTTGCCTTCACCTTATAAGCTAATTTGACCTGAGGCAAATTATTGGATTCTCTGCATTTTTAACTTTCCTCCTCTATAAAATGAAGGAAAATAATTCTAACAGAAGCCTAGCACAGTATCTAACAAAACCTAATTCTCAGTAAGTAGTGGTAACAGTACAGAGTAGTAGTAATAGTATTCATTTTTTATTATTTGCACTAGGGAATACACCAGGAAATGCAATGGGCAGATAAGGAAGGACTACATTTGTGCTCTGCCTCTTGAATTTTCCCCACATCCAGCAAGCAGGATGATCTAGCCATGTAGTGGCCATACAGTGGCAACAAAGGGCTCTCTCCCCTGGGGTTAAAAGCACCAACCTGGGAATCAGGCAGGCCTGGGTTCAAATGCTTACTCTGCCATTTATCACTGTGTGTCCTTTGGCTAGTAACCTAACCTATCTCTCAAAAGCTTTGAATTTCAAATACAGTTGTATGTATAAATGGCATAGCATCGTGGCTGACACGTAGTCAACAAATCATTATCTATTATCGTTGCTGCCCTAGGTATAGTTCTAGTAATCAAGAATATAAGGTGCTAGAAATAATGAACTGAAAAAAATCCCTTTATCTCAGTACGTGACCCTGATGAGTCCCATTTGCAGCCTGTGGATTTGGTTAGCTCAGAAAGGAGAGACAGTAACACAGGCAACTCTTGTGTGCTTTTATTGTCATTTCTTTTCCACTCTCTTCTTCCCTTCATTAAAAACAAGCCTCATTGGCAAAGCCAGGGCAGTTTAAGATAGCTCTTTCTTTATTATGAAGAGGATGGCAGTGGGAGGGGGGGAGTTAGGAAGACAAATAAGGACCAAATTATTTATATTTTTATTGTGGTAAAAAGCACACAACATAGCGTTTATCATGTGAATTATTTTGACGTATGCAGCACAGTAGTAGTACCAGCAGCCACGTAGATGTGCAGCACGTCTCTAGAAGTTTTTCATCACGTGAAACTCAAACTCCGTACTCCTTGAAGGACAGCTCTTTCTTCACTTCCCTCAGCCCCTGGCAACTACCATTCTAAGAGTCTGACTACTTTCAGTACCTCATATAAGCGGAAGCATGCAGTTTGTCTTTTTGAAACTGTTTTATTTCACTGAGCGTAATGTCCTCAAAGTGCATCCATATTGTAGAATATAAGAGGATTTCTTTAGTTTGGTAGGTCCGTTTGTAATTTTTTAATGAGCTACAGTACTGTTTTCCATAGGGCTGCACCATTTTACATTCTCACCAGCAGCGTAAAATAGTGGACGTGGGTCCCAATTTCTCCACATCACCTCATTGCCAATACTACTACTTATTATTGTTATTACTATTATTATTATTAATTATCTTATAATGGCCATCCTAATGGGTATGAGGTGATAACTCATTGTGGTTTTGATTTGTATTTACTGGATGGTTAGTGATGTTGAATGCCTTTTCGTATCCTTGTGGGTCATTCGTATATCTTCTTTGGAGAAATGTGTACTCAAGTCTTTTGTCCATTTTTAAATTTTTTTTTTCAACGTTTATTTATTTTTGGGACAGAGAGAGACAGAGCATGAACGGGGGAGGGGCAGAGAGAGAGGGAGACACAGATTCGGAAACAGGCTCCAGGCTCTGAGCCATCAGCCCAGAGCCTGACGCGGGGCTCGAACTCACGGACCGCGAGATCGTGACCTGGCTGAAGTCGGACGCTTAACCGACTGCGCCACCCAGGCGCCCCTTTTTGTCCATTTTTAATTGGGTTATTTTTGTTGTTGTTGTTGAGTTCCAAAGGTTCTTTATATATTGTAGGTATATATCTATAAATATTTTCTCCTGTTCCATAGGTTGCGTTTAACTCTGTTGATTGTTTCCTTTACTGCACAGAAGTTTTCCAGTTTGATGTTGTCCCATTTGTCTATTTTTGCTTTTGTTGCCTGTGCTCTTGGTGTCATATCCAAGAACTCATTTCTAAGTCTAATGTAATGAAGTGTTTCCCTTTTTTTTTTCTTTCTAGGAGTTTTGTGGTTTCAGGTCTAACATTTAGTTCTTTAATCCATTTAGAGTTAATTTCTGTATATGGTGTATGGTAAGGGTCCATCTTTTTTCTTTTGAATATGGATATGCAGTTTTTCCAGCACCATTTGTTGAAGAGACGATCCTTTCCCCATTTGACACCGTTGGCAATGCTGTCAAAGATCATTTGGCCTTATATGTATCAATTTACTTCTAGGCTTTCCATTCTGTTCCATATATCTGTCTTTATGCCACTACCATACTGTTTTGGTTGTTGTAGCTTTGTAATACATTTGGAATATATTAGTAATGTATTTGAAAATCAGGAGGTGTGGGGCCCCCAGCTTTGTCTTTTCTTTCTCAAGATTCTTTTGGCTCTTTCAAATCCTTTGAGATTCCATATAGTTTTAGGATGGTTTTCTATTTCTGCAAAAAAAAAAAAATGCTGTTGGGATTTTGATAGGGATTGCAGTGAGTTTGTACATTGCTTTGTATACCATGGATATTTTAACAATATTAAGTCTTCTAAACCACAAACGTGGCATTCTTTCCCTTTATTTGTATTTTCTTTAATTTCTTTCAGGAATATTTTGTCGTTCTCAGTGTACAAGTCTTTGCCTCCTTGGTTAAGTTTATTCCTGAGCATTTTATTATTTTGGATGCTACTATAAATGGGACTATTATCTTAATTTCCTTTCCAGCTGATTTTTGTGTGTTCATTTTGTATTATGCAACTTTGCTGAATTCACTTATTAGTTATAACAGGTTTTCTATGGAATCTTTAGGGTTTTCTTATGTAAGATCATGTCTGTGAATGTGAACACAGATATTTTTACTTCTTTTCCAATTTGGATGCCTTTTATTTATTTTTCTTGTCTAATTACTCTGGCTAGAATTTCTACTATATTGAATAGAAGTGGCAAGAGTGGGCATCATTGCCTCATTCCTGATCATGGAGGAAAAACTTTCACTTTTTTACAATTGAGTATGATGTTAGCTGTGGGTTTGGTATTTATGTTGAGGTAGGTTTTTTTTTTTTCTATCTCTAGTTTTGTGAGTGTTTTTATCATGAAAGAGTGTTGAATTTTGTCAAATCCTTTTCTGCTTTTATTGAGATGATCATGTGATTTTTGTCTTTCGTTGTATTAATGTGGTTTATGATAGAGATTGATTTTCATATGTTGAACTATTTTTACATTATAAGAATAAATCCCCCTTGGTCATGACATGTAATCCTTTTAATGTGCTAATTTGATATGTTAGATTTTGTTAAGCATTTTTGCATCACCATTCATCAGGAATATTGGTCTGTAGTTTTCTTTTCTTGCAGTATGTTTGTCTGGTCTTGGTATCAAGGTTAAAGCTGGCCACATGAGTTTGGAAGTATTTCCTCTTCAGTTTTTTTGGTGTTAATTCTTCTTTAATGTGTGCTAGAATTCCCCAGTGAAGCCATCTGGCTTTTTTGTTGTTGCTGTTTAGAAGTTTTTGATGATTGATTTAGTCTCCTTACTGGTTATAGGTCTGTTCACGTTTTTTATTTCTTCATGATTAAGTCTTGATAGGCTGTACATTTCTAGGAATTTATCCATTTCTCCTAGATTTTCCAATTGGTTAGTGTATATTTACTCATAGTAGTCTCTAATGATAACTTTTATTTCTGTGACATCGATTATAATGTCTCCTCTTTTGTTTCTTTAAAAAAACTTTTTTATAATGTTTATTTTTGAGAGAGAAAGACAGAGTGTGAGCAGGGGAGGGCAAAGAGAGAGGGAGACACAGAATCCAAAGCAGGCTCCAGGCTTTGAGTTGTCAGCACAGAGCCCGACATGGGGGCTTGATCCCATGAGCTGTGAGATCATGACCTGAGCTGAAGTCAGACATTTAACTAACTGAGCCACCCAGACACCCCATCTTCTCTTTTATTTCTAATGTTTGTTATTTGCGTTTTCTTTTTTTTTCTTAGTCTACCTAAGGATTTTCAATTTCATTGATCTTTTCAAAAAATAACTCTTCATTTCATTGAGATTTTTCTGTTTTTATGTTCTCTATTTTATTTCTGCTCTAATCTTCATTATATCCTATCATCTGCTAACTTTGGGTTTAGTTCGCTCTTTTTTTCTTAGTTCCTTGAAGTGTAAATTGAGATTGTTGATTAGAGATCTTTCTTCCTTTTAAACATAAGTGTTTACCACAATAAATTTCCCTCTTAACATGGCTTTTACTACATCTCATAAGTTTTGGCATGTTGTGTTTTTATTTTCTGTAAGGACAAAGTTATTAAAATAATCTGGACCCAGGACATAATTCTTCAGTAGAACTAAATAATTTAACCACCTTTAATTATTGTTATTTTCCTAATAAAGATGTGCTCTCATTATACATCTGTCATCTCTTGATCATCTATCTAATTATCTATCTATCTATCTATCTATCTATCTATCTATCTATCTACCTATCTATCTATCTCTGGAATGGACCTTCAAGATTACCTAATACAGCATCCTTATTTTCCAGAAGGGAAATCTAGGCCCAGAGAGATAATAATCTTGCCTGAGATCTCCTAGCCACTTACTTCCAAAGGTCTGAGGGCTCCAACTCAGTGGGAGAGCCTACACTTGCTATAGACTGAAAACAGACTTAGAACTCACAAGCCTTCAGGAGACCTTTCTTGGGAAATGATAAGAAAGGAGGTTAATATTTTAATTTGTTTTCTTATCAGATATTAAAGATTTGGGCGTCTCTGAGCTGATCATTTTCTCTACTCTTCATTACATGGTGGTGTTTCTCCCCTCTGTGCCTGCTTGTTTGTAACTTTTGGCTTTACCAGGGCAGAGGGGGTGTGGATAGCGAATCTTTGATTTAGAGCACACTGACAGAAGATGGTGGAGCGATTTGGATAGTTTCTACAGAAACAGGGCTCTTGCTGGTCTGGGGCTCTGATTTTCCTGCATGAAAGAGGCATGAGTGAGGCTGACTAACCTGAGAAGCTCTGAGGAAATCTGCTCTGTCAACGAGAAACTTTTCTGATACATCAGGCTTTTCCCTAGTTCTTGTCCGTTTCTCAGAGAGTTGCGGGGAGGTGGGAGGCAGCAGCATGATGCTTCTTTTTAGGGCAATCAAAAAGAGCAAGGGATGGAGAAATTTAAATGTTGGCAATATTTTAAATAAGCAACATCCTCCTCATCATAATCATTATCACAAATAGCATCTGTTATGAGGGCAGATGTGCCAGGCATTTTTCTGGGTACTTTACATACATTATCTCATTAAATTTTCCAAAGAGTTCTGCAAGGTAGGTATTATCTCCACTTTACAGATGAGAAAACTGTGGCTCAGAAAGTTTCAACAGCTTATTCAGGGTCACTCAGCTAGCGTATGTCAAAGCCAGGACCGGTCTGTCTACAGTCCTTGCTGGACGGCGAAATTTGTAGTGTGTAGTCTAGCTTGCCCATAAAGTGATAATAATCTTCATATCTGGAGTCCTGCAGGCCCCCCTCAAACGCGTTGTATATTCTGGACTTTGCTTTTTCAAGGACTTCACTTGACCACAGAGCCATGAGATCACCATGTGAGTATAATTTAAAAAATGGAGTGGACTTTTAAAATATGACTTAGGGAAATTATTGCATGTAGTTACCATGTCCATCCATCTGGGAGACGAATTTCGAATTTTACAGACACCACTGTGGCCTTTGTGATAGTTCTCTTAAGTCATTCGTATTCTCATAACTTTATTGGATTCTTTGCATGCCCCTACCGGCCAGTGGCGATGCTGCAGGCCTTCCGAAGGACTGACGCCATTGCTTCGCTCTTTTCATCGGACACCCTATCCACTTCTTGATTCTTTTCCAAATGCCTGCCTTGATCTTTAATTACAATCCTCCGTGGACTTGTCAGAGCCAAGCTCATCCTGCGCCTTACCTTCGTCAGGCCTGCACTCCTGTCCCGGTCTTCCTCACTATTACTCATTTCCCTTGGCACTATCCTGCTGTTCTCAGCTCTGAGTTTACTGCCAGTTAAAGGAGCCTCCACAGTGGTAGAGCCCTCTGTTACACTCCATCTCTCCTCTGAAATCACACTATAATCCCGTTTGCATACATCATTTTCTACTTTATTATCATAGAAGTATTTCTCTGCATAGAAAATACTGGCATGTGGAATTTGCCTAAATAGTATGGATGAAACATGAAACACATATGTTATAATACAGCCACATACATTTGGTGAAAATCCCATTGGATAAAGAAGGGAGTTAAGGCGTTCTGCCCAGGCCATTTAAGTCTTGATTTAGTCAGCGTCTGCTACATACACTATTATCCTAATTACTAGGCACAACTATCTTAAGCTAAGACGCCTCTTTAGATTCCAAAGTTAGGGGAACTGACATAGCATGAAAAAGATCTGAAGATCTACATTTAAAAACTTTCTGAGGCCCTCAGATAATAAGCTTAATAAGTCACCTTGAAATACTTTACACATGCTAATCACAGCCACCAAGAATCACAAAGCAGGGATACCTAGCCTAATGTTGTACAAGAGCTGTAAAATATTTATAGTCTGCAGAGTTCAGTTTACATTATTAATTCACTTTTCTGTCATTTCTCAGGAACTTCTGAAATTCTTGGCCTTTGAAATTTTGGAAAAGAGCTGTTTTGATCCCAGCACACCAACAAAACAAATACTGTTGTAGCCTCCACTTTCAGTGTATTCTGCTAATTGAGCGATTAGCGACCACCCAGGACAGTTATTCACAGATCAAAGAGCTCAGCCACCCACTTTCAACAGCTTTTGAAGTCCTTCCCTTAATACAAAATGATTCAAGTGAAGGTGTTCCTTTCCCGGGTAGGGAAAGAGCCAGGAGTTACTGCCACTTTATTTCAGCTTTCCAGTGTCTTACAGTCGTAGCACAGGGATATAACCTTGGCAATGTAAATTAGTTTGGAGAAACTGGTAGGCCACCCACACTGACTTTGCTGCTGGCTGGCCATGAGACCCTGAAGAAATTTCTTAGCCTCATAATTTATTCGGGCCTCAGTTTTTTCCTCTGGTAAGAGAGGGTTGAACTAAGCCAAACTGTACAAGCCTTAGTTGCTGTTATATTCTATATTATGTGTCTTCCTGGTGCACACACATTCACAATATTTACACAGTGTACATGTGCCTTTATGTGCACACAAAAGAGGTGTGCAGCACTTTAAACAGACTTGATAACTCAGAATTAGATCATGACTCTCATTTTATAGAAATGATTCTTTCCAGAGTGATTCATTATGTGATTCCTTTAAGTCAGAAGTGGGAAATATCTGACCCTAGACAGATTTATGCACTTAACTTATTTTTATTCAGCTAACAGGGTAAATTTTTCATATGCTTATAATTGCTAAATCACAACATGGCTTTAAAAAATTTGGTGGCAGTACCTAAAAGGGGACAGGGAGAGGCTGATACTTCATTAATTTCTCTGCCTTATTTTGGTTTTATTCTTCTTCCCTTCTTTATCTTTTCCTTAGTCAGTACAGATTGGTGCAAATATTTGAAACATATGCAGTATATAACTTTAACAACTTTTTTTTCTGATTGAAAGTAACATATGCTCATTGTGTAATATTTGGAAAAAATGAGAAAATTGGCAGAAAGAAGAAACAATCACCCAAATTCTAACAAAGGTAATTATTGTTAACTTTTGTTGTATTTTCTACCACCAGCATTTTTCTATTCATTTGTATATAGATTGCATCATACCACTTTCTGTGGTGCTTTTTAATTTAACACCACAGCATAAGGGGTTTCTATGTTATTAAAAGTTCTTGGTAAACATAATTTTTTCGGTTATTTAGCATTCTGTCATATAGCTATAGCATAATTTACTTAACCACCTTCTTACTGTCGGCCATTTAATTACTTCCAATTTTTCACTATTATAAATTTTTTTCTTTCAACGTTTATTTTTATTTTTGGGACAGAGAGAGACAGAGCATGAACGGGGGAGGGGCAGAGAGAGAGGGAGACACAGAATCGGAAACAGGCTCCAGGCTCCGAGCCATCAGCCCAGAGCCCGACGCGGGGCTCGAACTCACAGACCGCGAGATCGTGACCTGGCTGAAGTCGGACGCTTAACCGACTGCGCCACCCAGGCGCCCCATTTTTTTTTTTTTTTAATTTTTTTTTTCAACGTTTATTTTTATTTTTGGGACAGAGAGAGACACAGCATGAACAGGGGAGGGGCAGAGAGAGAGGGAGACACAGAAACAATTTTTCACTATTATAAATGAAACTGCAGTGAACATTTTGGTGTATAAAGCTTTTCTGTCTGTATTTTACATTATTTCCTTAGGATACATTCCCAGAAATTGAATTTACAGGGTCAAAGGTAGGAACATTTTTAAGGCTCTTGATCTATGGAGCCAAATGGCTTTTCCAAAATGGTTTTTATCAATTTATACTCCCTGTAGTAATATGTGAGAGTGCCTTCTTCTACCACATCCTTGTCTACTCCTCTTTAAAAATTAAATAAATAGGGGCGCCTGGGTGGCGCAGTCGGTTAAGCGTCCGACTTCAGCCAGGTCGTGATCTCGCGGTCCCTGAGTTCGAGCCCCGCGTCGGGCTCTGGGCTGATGGCTCGGAGCCTGGAGCCTGTTTCCGATTCTGTGTCTCCCTCTCTCTCTCTGCCCCTCCCCCGTTCATTCTCTGTCTCTCTCTGTCCCAAAAATAAATAAACGTTGAAAAAAAAAATTTTTTTAAAAAACTAAATAAATAGTCTTTACGATTTGGTAGGCAAAAATTATGCGCTATTGCTAAGTTAATTTTTATTTCTGTAATTACCAGTGATATTGAACAATTTTCTATGTTTGTTAAGCATTTGTAATTTCTGTTTTGCAAATCTTCTGCTTATATCTGCAGTATATTTTCAATTCCTTGTTTTATATATATATATGAACATAATTTTGCGTCATCAGTATATAAATCAGATGAATGCACACCTCCCGCTTCCTTTAAAAATGTTGTGTTAAGTTGCTTTTTTTGTTGTTCTTGGTTGATCTTTTTTTCTATTGGCTATTGTTTCTCAAAATTGTAGTTTTAAATAGCAAGCTGTCATGATGTGCTTCTGAGTAGATGGCTTTCAGATATCTGAGTTTTATGTATAGCTTTTCAGGCACACATCTACTAAAGTGACATATGCTTCTGTATAATTTTTCATTGATTTCCAGGTAGCTGATGTGGTCTGTAATCTTCTTAAGTATATGTAATTTGGCATTATTTAATAAGGGTTAAACAAAGAATTTAATGAATGTTCTTTATCTACTATTTTGGTGTATTTCTTCTTTTATATCTGTGGATTACCAAAATCAAAAATAAACATTTTTTTTCATGTCGCTCCTTTTATCTGACATCACAACTTGAGGATTTTTCTATGTTACTAAAAACTCCTTTGGAAATAGAATTTTTGATGGTCCCTATTACCCTTCCCTCACTCCCAGCCTCTGTCTTGCACATTATTCTTCACCAGTACAGGAAAAACAGGGACACACACTTCAGTATGTTGGCCATATGATTAGAAATCAATGTATGTACAGGGCCCATGAATATTTTATTGATAACTGTGGTGAGATAGAGTGCATTAGCTATTTTAAAATATGGCTGCTCAGATGTAATTCAAAAGTTGTTCAAAACAAGTTAATCAAATTTATTTGTACAAAAGCACTTTGCTATGTGCCAAGTGCTAGTCATTGATCAATGTTGATCAAGTCATTTGAATATTGAACAAGTCCACAACCACTTGAACGGTTCTTAAGGGATAGGGGATGTTTTTGGTCAGGCCACAACTCAACTCTGACTGCAGGTTCTTATCCCTGATGACTGTGGCTCTTAGCTTTGAACACACTAATTCCATAAAAGAGAATGTACTTTCAGGATGTCAGACGCATCAGTTTGGAGCAAGCTTGAGGATTCACTTCTAGACCTTCAGTAACATTTTATCTTCCTGGGGAGCTAATATGATTCAGATGGGCCAGAGTTGGCTCTTGGGACTCTTGTTTGAAGCTCTGACACTCTGCAAATTCTCATGTTCCACTAGGTTTTTGAGAGTGTCTTGTATTTACACGCAGAATTATTTTTAAACAAGGTGACGGTCTTTGCCTTGCCTCTGTCACTCCTACAGAACCAAAAGGAGTAAGCAAGTTGTGGAAGAGTAGAGAGAACCGGAGGTAGAGTAGAGAATATAGTTTCGTTTCGGCCTGTTGTACTCTTTTGAGGCTTATAGTGCCTGGGAATCTTGGGGCTTCACAGGCCCCTGGGTCACTTAGGGGATCTCATTTATTCCATTTCCAACATAGGAGGGACAAATCTAGCCTGTGTGACATTTCATTATGAGAATTTGAAATAGTTTTAAAAATAATATTCTTTATAAAGGGACTAGGACTAGAGAACCATGAGGACATTTTATTGAACTTGACATATAAGCATAAAATACAAATTAGAACTGGGCCATTGGGAGATGGAGCTCCTGATTTCTTTCTTCTGCGATGTTATTATAGCCCCGAATGAAAACCTTTTCTGAGAGTTAATTTAAGGCTCTCATTTTGGTTCTTGGGACAGTTGTGTTTAGCCTATGAAATTTCAATTCAGTTCCTTTCAATGATTATTTATATGTGAATCACTAGGATCGTTTCCTTGGGTTGGACTCTGGTCTCTATTATTTTTAAACTTGAAGATCTTGGGCAGATAAGGCTGTCATGAGGAACCAATGATGTGCCCATGTTGAGTGCTGAGCATGGTGCCTGGTGAAAATAAGTACAAGTGAATATTAGTGATTGTCATAATTTTCATTAGATTGTACTCTTCTAAATTTTTTTTTTCAACGTTTATTTATTTTTGGGACAGAGAGAGACAGAGCATGAACGGGCGAGGGGCAGAGAGAGAGGGAGACACAGAATCGGAAACAGGCTCCAGGCTCTGAGCCATCAGCCCAGAGCCCGACGCGGGGCTCGAACTCACGGACCACGAGATCGTGACCTGGCTGAAGTCGGACGCTTAACCGACTGCGCCACCCAGGCGCCCCAGATTGTACACTTCTAAAGGGCAAGGCTTGTTTTACGTTTATATTTTTGACAACTTAGAAGAGTGCCTTGTAGGTTGTAGGCGAATAACTGGTAGATTTGATTTGTTTCTTCAGTACCTTTTCTTGGGTTTGAGCACATCTTTCACTCCTAGCTCTGGTGGTGGTTATAGTGATGAGGGTGGTGGTGGTTCTGGCCGCCTGTGTAAGATACGCGTAATTTACTATTCTGAGGCTAAATAGAGGATTCAAGTTTGCAGGTGCCAGTCTGACACCTTTTACCAGCACCACCGTAAATTTCACTTTAAAAAGCTTTGTAAACTGCATTTTTTTAAAGAAAGGTTGTGTGGCTGCATCCCTACAGTAGGTGAGAACATTTATATTTAGCATTACTAAGGAGACTGTCTGATTTCATGAAGTTAAGAATAAAATTCCAATTTGGCAGTGAAGTAGTGTGACCCTCATTGCGTTTGTAGCACACCTATTGAAAGGCACTAAGTAATGTCTTGGAATGACCATTACAGGTTTAAATGTAATTCAGTGGAGCCTGTAATTTTCTCTGGGCTTTGAAGCTTAGTGAAGTTACAAGCTGGTCAGGACCTTGAAGGGAGGAGGGGGAGAGCATTGATGCAGGGGGATGCGAGGAAGATGCTCTTCCTTCTTGAATAGAAATCACAGTCCCATTAAAAGAAAAATGCCAGAGTCTTGGCAGAAAACATAGATTTGCATATTCTTCACTTGCATTTGCATATTGAGTTCAAGAGGCTGTATCTTCAAGTCTGTAAAATAAATAGTGTAATCTGCTGCAATTGTGTTCCAATCCAGTATCCTGGGCATTGCACAAATGAAATACATAACACATTTAAAAATCACATTCCAGAAGATGAAAGATGGCAATCAACTAAAGGTGGCTGCACATCAGTGGTACCGATAGGGAGCAGAGACAGTGGGGCTTGGCTAGAGGACAGGACTGAAGAAGTCACTGCCCTCAGGTGTCCTCGCCTGCAGAGGAAGCCTGATTGGATGGATCCTGCACCCACTGGAGTTTGCAGCTTCAGAGACCATGGTGCCCAGGGTACCGCTTCCCTCCCAAAGTGGAAAGTCTGCATGGTGCCCAGAGGGGCGCTGTCTTCTTTTAAATTGTCCCTGGGCTGGGCAGAAGTCACACTGGGTACAGGACATTGGTGAGCAGGGCTCCAGATCTGATAGCCACCGTGCCCTCAGTTTCACTGGCTCTTCCAGTTTGGTGTTAAAAACCTATACTTAACCTGGTTTAGGAGACAGCAATGACATAAAAAGTGATGTGGGGGAAGCATAATCCCATAATATTGACAAGCCCTCCTACAGCACCCTCTCCTCTTAATAGATAAATACACCAAGTAAAAATAGTGTTTTCTGTGTAAATGCTACTTTATGATAGTCCCCTAGCTTCTTTCTCCAACTGCGTTGCTGCCTCTAAGCTTCTCCTAAATAAGCTTCTCCTCCTAGTGCTGCCATTGTGCACAGGGGATGGTGGTGGTACCAGCCCACCAGTCAGCAGCAGACGATCAGACGTCAAGACCCGGTTTAGGCTCTGCAATTTACAAATCCCCAATATGGCTTTCAGAAGCTATAGGGTAACCCATAGGAGATTCTGAGCACAGCCAGTCCTGAAGTAGTTTCCTTTCTAGAGGTGATAGTTAGGTGGGCAAACTTCACAGGGTGTTAAAACCAAAGAGATCTGAGAGAAGAGACAGATGGGGCAAGAGGAAATTACGGGAGGGGAGGAGTGATACGCAGATAATAAGGAGTGGCAGAATATCCAGGAAAGACTGGGAAAACACCCATTCCTCATCAGTGTTGAAATATTTTCTTTAATGTTTAAAGTGCTTAGTTCATGAAGATTTGACTGTAAGAAGTCCTGGGATCTTAACCGCAGACACAGGGGAAGGCGAGGGATGAAGACAGTGGGTGAGATCAGGGAAGGCAGGACTGATTCAGCAGTCGAGATAGCTTCAAAAAGATGGGTGGAGGATGCACCAGATGATAGGATCTAAAGAGACACAAGGAACGCAGGGCCTTTCTGGGAATCTGCAGGGCTTTTGTTCACTTAGAAGGAAGAAATACAAGAGTCAAGCAGAAGGTCAGGGATCTGCTTGGTGAGCTGGAGTTCAAGGCAATGCTCCAGCTGTAGTAGGGGATTGCAGAGCCATCAGGGAAGCTGGCTGTATAGTCAGGGTCAGCCTGGCAGGGGCTGCTGGTCAGCAGCAGGGTCTCAATTCCTCTCAGGCACAGTGAGGACAGAGTTAAGGTAGACCATTTCAGTCCCCACTGCCCGGAGTGTCAGACTCTTGCCTTGATCAGGCTTTGCTGAGAAGCCTAGAAAAGATGAAGTATGCTAATCAGCATGGCTGAAGAATGACCGACCGGTGGGGAGCTTTGCTCCCCTGATTGTACATCATTGTACGCGTTGCCGGTGGGTATATCAGCTGCTGGGCTCATGAAAGGAAGTGGGAAATGCACTTCCTTTCGGCTCTTGAATGACAGCCAGGTGTATGCCCATTTCACCCGAGCAAACATCCATCCTTGGTGCCATTCCGTAAGCCCTAGGAGGCTGAGCACACACGCAGTTTCGAAAAATAAGGGTTTGGCGTGGTCTTGGGGAGCGGAAATACCTTACTGCTGTTCACATTCTGATTTCACGCGCCAGCCTCTCCCTTCAGTTTCAGCGAAGTCACTTAACCTCTGGCTCTTGGTGTGGCCATTTACAAACTGGGTGTTTAATACATGCAAACGTTGCAGAGGTTTTGTGGAAATTAATTAGGTAAAGGTTAGAAAGTGGTTAGAAGATGGAGCTCTGACGTGATCAAGTCAGGTAATTATATTGCGCTTACCTAAAATCCCCTCAGCAGACTCAGATAGAAAAGCTTCTTCATGCCCTATCCCAGGCTAATAGGTGGTGAACTTGTTTTCTTTGCCTGAGATGTTATGTACATCGGTTTGGGGGTTAAATGCAACTGTCTCCTTTTGTACTCATTCCACTCATTCTGTCTTCCTCTTTCATTTCTTTGCCTTCTCTTTCCGATGCCGGTTCAATTATTTCATTGTTTGCTCACCTGACTTGCAATTAGGACAAGGGAGCCAGCAGGCTTGTATAGGCAGATGAAGGTCCTTGTTAGTCCTGGGACCAAGTCCACAGCCACTCACACAGAGCCGGTGTCCCCATACACCTGAGGACGTGACATGGTTTCCTTTCCATCTCAGAGGGAGGGTGCTGTATAAATGCAATCCTTGGCCACAAAACAGGCTTCGGAAGGAAATACCTGGGAGCTTATTGGCCCAGAGAAGTACTTATTGGCACTTACCTCTTCACAACTGCTCCAAAGAAATAAAATATATGAGATTCACAAACCCTCAGTCTTCATTACTCACTTTTCATAATTATTACTTGTCCTGGATGAGTGGGTAAGTGTAAGTAAGACTGCAGCAAATCCCCAAAGTATTCTGAAAGCAGGTCGCTTTGACTAAGAATTGAATTTATTATTCTTTTAGGAGTTTTGATTTCTTTTTCTTTTATTTTTTTCCACTTCCATTCATGCTGTCTCTTGCTGATCTTTTTTGTAAGAGTTTTATTGAATTCTGTGCCTTATCCCTCCGCCTTATGTATAGTGTTATGTATCAGTTTTATATTATTTTTTTTTTAATTTAATTTCAGGGACAGAGCAAGCATGGCTTTTTTGTTTTCCACGAGGATTTCTCTATACTCACTTAATTATGAAGGCGTTTCAAAACATCAGTGATGGTTTACTTCATAAAAATGCACTGAGTTGAATATACACTCATAATGTAAGTTCTTGTCTGTGTAAATGTTCCCTGTTAATAAAGTTTTTAAGAAGTCACTTTTGTTATTAAAATTTTTCTAATCTATTTTCTTTATCCATGCTTTTGTTTTGTCTGTATCACTGAAGGTTTCTTCAAAAGCATTTCAGCTTACTTTTGTAATTATTTTCTTGCTTGAAATGTAATTGTTTTTCTGTGCTGGCAGTTGAGAGCCTGTATAGCGTAGTGATTAAGTGCAGGGCTGCTAGAAATAACTATGCAACCTGGGGTTACTTAACTTTAAACCGTATCACTAAAAGTGTAACTAAAAGGGGCGCCTGGGTGGTTTAGTGTGTTAAGCATCTGACTCTTGATTTCGGCTAAGGTCATGATCTTGCAGTTTATGAAATTAAGCCCAGTGTCGGCCTCTGCACTGACAGCAAGGGCCCTGCTTGAGATTCTCTCTCTCCCTGTCTCTCTGCCCCTCTCCCCACTCGTGCTCTAATTCTCTCTCTCAAAATGAGTAAACATTTAAATAAATGAAATAAAAGTGTAACTAAAAAAATGTATAACTTAAAAGTTATACTTTTGTATACCTCAGTTTATTCATCTGTTAAGTGGGGCTAAAGTTGTGTGTGCCTCATTGGGTTGCGTGAAGATTAAGTGAATTAGTATATATAAAGCGCTGAGAGTGTGGTTATCACACAGTCAGTGCTATGTACGCGTTTAGGAGCGAGGATTTCTTTTGTGCACCTCTGTTACGGTACCAGCGCTCCCTACATTATTTGGTTGAGAAGCACTGAGTCCTCTGGAACTGGCTTGGGTTGAGGAAGTTTATTACAGGGCAAGGATTAACCGGCCTCCAGTGGACCCTGGGGTTGGGGGTGAGTATTGGACCCCTGCCGGAACCCAGGCAGCTACTCTTGCCTATCTCCTTCCCTGCCGCTGGCTGTAAGAACTGTTGATGTCTTGCCTCTGCTTCTCTGTGCCAATCTGCTGTTTCTCTTTGCCTCCTGGCCCTTCCTGCATGCTCGTCAGCACTCCAGCTCAGACTCAGCCACTCCAAGCGGTACCTCAGCCTGCGGTCTGTTCAGCAGCACAAGTCCGTTGCCCACAGCTAACTTACGCAGCTCTTCTGAGTTCACATTACAGTTTTCCTAAAACCTTGGTCAGGGACCCGGCCCTAGCTCAGCGAGCTGGGGCCCGCGGGATGACGCGGAAGTGTGGGAGCAGACGATAACGTTGTGCTTCTCCCGAGGCAGTGTCTCACCTGAACCTCTCCGTGGCTTTTCAAAGCAGAA
Organism: Puma concolor; assembly: GCF_028749965.1. Taxonomy (NCBI): domain Eukaryota; kingdom Metazoa; phylum Chordata; class Mammalia; order Carnivora; family Felidae; genus Puma; species Puma concolor. The sequence goes on from NC_141673.1 coordinate 95,492,068, forward strand.
TTCATCATGAGATGAACTGATTTGGTAAGAGTTCTGCCTCAGATGAACTCATCTGGTCCGTTGCAGTCCACTAAACCCTGTGGATCGCGGCCAGAGTTTGAGAAACACTGCTCTCCGAGCCTTGCGGGTAGCGGTGGATTGGCTTGGGGAACGATTGGTTTCTCCGCACTCCTCCGTTCAGGGCATCTCTGTCTGTGGTGCACAGCAGTGTCACTCAGGGCACTTGTGAAAGATGCATATCTTCACATTTTACCTGCAGAGATTCGGCACCACCTTTTCTGGGGTTCAGCCTGCCTACCTGCAGATTTCACCCAGTGCTCAAGTGCTTCCGAGGCAAGTTGCTTGCAGACCATGTGTAGACAAACACGGCATTAGGTGGGAGTTCTCTAATAAATGATATACTTTGCTCCCACTTTTCTTCCCTCTGTGCATGAACACTCTGTCTTATGAGCAAACCGTATTTCAAAAATCAGCTTCTGAGACCCTTGCTTAAACCGAAGAATCCCATCTCTTTTAGGAAGGTTGGTAGATCCCTAAGCCAACATAAAAAGCCCAGTTAAGCTTTCCTTTAGATTCTGTTACTAGCACTTCCGAGGCCCCATAGCTGGTGTGAATGATGTGGGGAATCACAGGCTGGGGGTGGTGACAGGGCCCTTACCTAGGCATTGAAGCACTTAGGTGGAGAGTGAAGTAGACAGGAAGGAAGGAAGAGTGAAAATCCTCATATTAATGGGGAGAAAAAGTTAGTTTTGGGGTTTCTGACCACACCCTCGTGTAGTCAGAAAGATCCCTTAAGGACATGTGTATGTATTTTCAATTTCGAGAGACTTCGTGTACTTAAATCGTTTTTTTTTGTTTGTTTGTTTTTTGGTTTTTGGTTTTTTGGTTTTGGCCCTGACTACTCTTTTTCTGTGGTTTAGCATTTATCTTTCATTGTCTACCAGATTTTCTACAACTCGGTAGTGCTGACACTTGGAAATTATTTCCACAATTGTCTCCCATCACTGACTTCCTCCCAAATGTTGGTGTGGAGGGCAATTTTAATACAATTTTAGACTCCCACTTTCTCTGCCTCTTACTGTGTTTTACTCTCCATCAATTTCAGATCTATTATCTCCTCTCCAGCAAGTTTTTTTTTATGGTCTGATTATTTCCTAGTGAAGAGCTGTAACCTCCATAGGGAGCTGCTTACTTTTTGTTATCCCTCAGTCAATCTTATAGACGCTAACCAAAGTAACCTGCTACAGGTGCTCATTTAAATGCACTGCTCTTTTCTCTGAAGTCTCTATGACCAACAAAGCTCATAGAAGGAATCTTGAGTCAAAGGTGGAAAAAATATTTTCAGCAAAGGAAACCACCACCACCAACAAACTATAAAACCAATTCTAGGTATGTATTCACAACTAAAAGATTTCCTCAAACTAGAAATAGAAAGGAACTTAGTTAACCTGAAAAAAGACATCCATGAAAACCCTATAAGTAGTATCCTACTTAATTCTGGAAGACTGAATGCTTCACCTCTAAGATTAGGAGCAGGACAAGATGTTCCCTGTGCCATTCCTGTGAAAAATTGTATTGGAAGTCCTAGCCAGTGTAATAAAACTAGAAAAAGAAGTGAAGGGGAAAAAATACAACTCTTTATTTGTGATCATTTATGTAGAAAGTAGCGAAGAATATACCAAAAACCTACCAAAATGAATAGGAAGTTTGCGAGGTAACAGGATACAAATTCAATGAACAAAAATTAATTATACTTATATATACTATCAGAGAACAATTAGGCATTGAAATTTAAAAAATAAGTGTATGATATCATAAATATGTTTGTATATTCTTACACAAATAGTGAATCATTCATTGTTTTACACCTAAAACTAATATGATGTTATATGTCAGTTATACCTTTGGAAAAAAAAAAAAAAGGAAAAGAAATACCCAGTATCTTTTGGTTACTCTTCCTATAGTAAATCTTTTCCAATCCAAAAAAAAAGAGAGATTTTTAGGGATGAATTTTATAAAATATCTGGCTCAATATTTAGATGTCAGTTCTCAAATTTTGATATAGACTCAATGCAAGCTCAATAAAAACCCCAGCAAGCTTTTTTGTAGAAATTGACAGCTGATTCTAATTGTTTGTTTTTTTAAGTTTATTTTTTTATTTTGAGAGAGAAAGAGAGCACAAGTGGAGGAGGGGGTGGAGAAAGAGGAAGAGAGAGAGAGTCCCAAGCAGGCTCTGAGCTGTCAGTGAAAAGTGCACTGTGGGGCTTGATCTCATGAACCGCGAGATCATGACCTGAGCCAAATTCAAGAGTCTCACTATTAACCGACTGAGCCACCCAGGCTCCCCTTGACAGCTGATTCTAATATTTATACTGAAAAACAAAACAAAAACATTTGAGTAAAAGAACAACGTTGAAGAGCATACATCGCCTGATTGTGAGAGTTACTGTAAAGCAACAGCAATGAAGGTAATGTGATAATGTCATAAGAATAGACATAAAGATCAGTCAGGCTGAAGAGAATTCCAAGGTGGACCCACACATGTATAGTCAATTTATTTTTGACAAGAAAAGAGGACCTTATGCTATGTTAAAAATTAGCTTAAAATGTATCATGGAATTATAACTGTAAATATATGAAACTAAAAAACTTTTAGAAGAAAACAGGAGAAAAATTTTTGTGTCTTTGGTTTAGGCAAAGATCACCTGGGCATACAAAGAGCATGACCATAAAAGAAAAAAAATTGATAAATTGGGTTTCATTTATAATAAAAACTTCAGTTCTTTGAAAAGCATTGTTAAGGAAATGATAAGATAAGCCACAGAGTGGGAGAACATATGTACAAAATACGTACATGAATTTCTTGTGTCTAAAATATATAAAGAACCCTTAGAACCCAACAGTAAGACAAACAACTCAATTAAAAAGTGGGCAGAAGACACTTTACCACAGTAGAGATGCAGAGGGTGAATAAGCACTTGAAAAGATCCTGAACGTTATTAGCTGACAGGAGATTCATATCAAAACCACAATGAGAGGGGCACTCGGGTGGCATGGTTGGTTAAGTGTTGGACTCTTGATCTCAGCTCAGGTCATGATCTCACAGTTCATGGGATCAAGCCCTGTGCTGGGCTCTGTGCTAATAGTGTAGAACCTGCTTGGGCTTCTCTCTCTTCCTCTCTCTCTGCTTCTTTCTCTCTCTCTCTCTCTCTCTCTCTCTCTCTCTCTCTCTCTCAAAATAAATAAACTTAAAAAAATGAAAACCGCTATGAGATACCACTAACCATTTAGTAGAATGGCTAAAGTTTGAACAAAAGGAAAAGAAAAAGAAGAAGGAAAGAAGAAAGAAAAAAGGAAAACGAAAGGAAGGAAAGGAAAGAAAAAAGCCCTAAGACCAAATGTTGGTAAGAATATGGAGGAACTGCTGGTGGTATAGCCACTTTGGAAAAGTCTGGCAATTTGAAGGTTAAAATTACTTTCACCTTATAACCCAGCAGTCTCATTCCCAGGTACCCTCTTAAGAAAAAGGACAACATAGGTTTCCAATAAGAACTACATGCGAATGCTATAGCAGCTCTATTCATAAGCATCAAAAGTGGAGACACCCTCAATGTCCATCAACAGTGAATGGATAGATGTATTGTGCTACATCCATACAAAGGAATATCACTTGCCAATTAAAAGGACAAAGTGCTGATACATGTAACAGTATTGATGAAACTCAAAAGCCGTTATTTCAAGTGAAGGCAGTCAGATTAAAAAGGCTGCCTAGAGTCTGGTTCCATGTACAGTATATTCTAGAAAAGACAAAATTATGGGGACAGCAATTAGATTAGTGGTTGCCAGGCATGGGAAAGGGCAGAAGGGATTAATTACAAGGGGTTCAGGGAACTTTTGGGGTGATGGTGATACTCTGTACCTTGACTATGGTGGTGGTTATATATTGCATATGATTGTCAGAACTTAAAGAACTGTACACGTGGAGGGAAAATTTTAATGTGTGCAACTCATACCTCAGTATAATTGACCAAAAAAGTTTTATGTTTAGTTGCAATTTACATGCTGGTGTGCGCATGAATGAATAATTTATTTATCCGTACCGTTTAGTAATAACAAACCTGTACATTTGCATAGTACCTTCCAATTTGTAAGCTACGTTCATACCTGTTTTCTCTTGTAAGTCCCACAAGAAATAGGCATTGTTCACATTTGGGAGATGAGGTACTTCTCTGAGGTTCAGTGAGGCTAAGTGATGTGCTTAAGGTCACATAGGAAGTCTTTTTTAAACCCAGGGCTTTTTCCACTATTTGTCAATGCCACTTTTAAAAAAATAGATCGTATTTGCCAATTTTGAAAAAAAAATGTTTTTCTGGCTTACTTGGCTGCCCTTTCTTCTCCTGCATTAGCTAGGAATTACTGCTTTGGTGCCTTATACTTATTCTCTGGTTCATACTAATTCTAAGGAGCCTCCTCATGCTTCGATCAGCCCCCTCCCTTATCTCACACATCCTCTGCCAGAGCTCGTCCATTTTTTCTGAAATACAGGTCTCCTGAGAAAATGCTCTTGATAAGCGCAGAGCCATCTCGTGGCACCCACCGTGTCCCCTTCCTCCTGGCAAATGTGACAGATACTATTTGCGTTGTAGGTAGCTAGTTGATCTCTGCATTCTTTCTTCATCTATCTCCTAGAGAAATTTGTGTGAGAAAGAGCCATGTTGACTCTGGACGAGGAGACAGATGGAAATCCGGAGAATTGGTGTGGGAATGAACAATCACGCGGCTGGTGGAAGAAGGAGTGAATTTCAAGGCATGAATGATTAATTAGGTGCAGGGGTAAAGGCTTAGAAGCTCCTTTCATTAAACTCTGTGGAGCCCAGACTGGATCAGTTATGTTCTGTCGGACTACACCGCTACCTAAGTAGATTCTGAAGGGAAGAGGACAACGGGAAGGAAGATGTCAGGCTTTAAAGAGAGAAAAATGTCGTTTAGCGAGCAGAAGAAAGTGACTCCGATGGGGACGCTTTGTTGTGGAGTGCGAGAATAAGCCAGAGGAAAAGATGGTTGTATGAAAACATTAGGACGTCGCATCAGGTGATGAAGAAGGAATTTGGTGCTAAAATAGAGGGTTTGACTTAGACCTGAATATAAATTCGGCAAAAGAAAAGGACAAGGGCACATGAAGAGGTGTGGAAACGTTGCAGACCTGTTAACCTTGAAGTGAAGCCAGTTAACTAAACAGACGGAATAAATGTAAAAGTAGGCCTTTATAGTTTATGAATGATTAAGATTTGAGTCATGGGCTTGGTCGCGGGAAGGCAAAGCGGAGGGGTCGTGGTTAAATTCGGGGCGGAGGTGAAGCCACCTCAAACGGGGTGGGTGAAAGTGTGAGGACGCTCACAAAGAACTCCAGAGAAGGAAATGGTAAGAACAAGAGAAGACACTTTGAGAAGCAAGGCGAGGAATGAAATGAAAAGGATGGAGTAGGCAGGACAGAGTGAATGAAGAGGGGATACCCTTTCGCTCTTTCCCACGCATCCACGCGGGCACGCACGCACACACCACACACCCTTACTCATCTGCCAGCATGAGGCAAGAGAGAATTTGAGACCCGAGCGAAGGCTGCCCGAGGACGAAGGGTTTCAGGGAGAGTTTCACCGAGGCTGAATATGCAAGTGACAGGAACGAGCAGAGGAGCTGGGGGAGTGGACTTGGGATGGAGGTGACAGGGGAAAGAGAAGTCTCTGGGTACGAGGACAGATGCAGGGCCGCCGTATTTAAGCTTCGTGGTACCGCAAGGGAAGAGTTCCTGTTGAGAAGAACGTTTCTGCGAGTCCCCTTTCAATCAAACACACTTCAGTGACTGCTGTTTCATAAGCACTTTGGTTTCTTAATCATTATAAAATTGGGGTCTTAACTTCTGACAGTGACAGCTATTATCCAGAGGCAGACCAGGAATTTCCGTGTTGTAATAAGCCAGCCTCGTTGATTTCCCAAGCAGCGCTCGCAGGCAGCTGCGGTTTCGTTCACCTTGGAAGTTGAGAATGAACTGGATGTAGCGATGGGGGTCTGTTCCTGGCCCCCCCCCCCGTTCTCTTATCTCCTCTGGTTGCCTCTCCAGCTGTGAGTCCAAGCACCTTAGCTGAGCACCCACATTCCTCTGCGTATCTGTTCAGCTTTAGCTCACGACTCCCCTTTCCATAACGCTAGCTGCTGGCCAGGCCACACGGCTTCCCGTCCCCCAGAAGCTCTGTGCCTCACTGCTTCCCCACCTCACTCCTGTGCCTTCGCTCAAGCCCGCGTCCTCACCTTACATACCCTCAGAGCTGCTGCCAGATGAACTTGTCCTCAGTGCCCAAGCCCAGGCCGTCTGTCCCTGCTCACCTCCAAGCCCTGTGACGGTCCAGTGTTGGGGTGCTGAGTGTGCCTTGTCTCTGTGCCCGAGCGGATAGTCCTTGTGGGCAGACGCCAGGTCTAGACTCCCTGGGACACTTCACTGTGATTCACACCTTGGGCCTCAGTAAGGATTTGTTGATTCATTGGATTTAAAAAAAAATTTTTTTTTTTAACGTTTATTTTTCTCTGAGAGAAAGAGACGGAACGAGAGCAGGAGAGAGACAGAGAGAGAGGGAGACACAGAATCGAAACAGACTCCAGGCTCTGAGCTGTCAGCACAGAGCCCAGCGTGGGGCCCAACCTCAGGAGCCGTGAGATCATAACCTGAGCTGAAGTCAGACGCTTAACCGACTGAGCCACCCAGGTGCCCCGATTCATTGGATGTTCGAGGGGCAAGGGGTAGGAGCTCTAGTGTGAAGTGTAAGTTAAGATTTTGCTTTCAAATTCTATTTTTTTCCACTTTTATCGAGACGTGATTGACTCGAAGGTATGTAGCATAAGGACCGGACTTACATATGTTGTGAAATGATTACCACATAAGTTTCCCTAACATCCATCATCTCATGTATCAAACTCTAGTTTAAAATTGGAAAGTCACAGATACCCTGAGTGCATCCCTTGTATCTGGATGTACAGATCTCTGCCCGTGGATTCTGGCACAGCTTGTAACCGAGTTGAGTCAGAGAGGAGCTTCATTTGGCCTCAGTTGGGCTGGGGAAGGAATGTGGACTGTGCCAGCTGTCCCTGCCCTGTAGTTTCTGTGGCGATGGCGGACACGGTAATTCAGGCCTGATGTACATGCTGCTCCAACAGTGTGAAAATGCTGGATTCAGAGAGAGTGGCTAATTGCTTTTTTTTTTTTTAATGTTTGTTTATTTATTTGGAGAGGGGGGAGGGGCAGAGAGAGAAGGAGAGAGAATCCCAAGCAGGCTCCACACTGTCAGCGCAGAGCCCAGCGCGGGGCTCAGTCTCTTGAATCTCAGAGATCATGACCCGAGCCACGATCAAGAGTCGTACGCTTAACTGACGGAGCCACCCAGGTGCCCCTATTTGCTTTTTAAAAACAATATAAAATTTGAAGGGTGACCAAACTGCAACTATATTATTATTACAGCGAGGACTCACAAATAGTTTTTTTTGTTCTTTTTCACTATTTCAATTTCTGCATATTAAGGAAAAGTTGCAAAGTTAACTGTCGTGTATTTACTTGAAATATCACCTTTGTGTTTTCTTGTGTGGCTGTATTTCTTTGTTTATACTTTGGCCCATAATTTGTCAGTGAAAATTAATGCGAAAATCTGATTTTTTTCCTGAAGCAGAGTCTAGCCGAATCAAAGAGAAAATAAAAAAAAAAAAATAAGGAAGTTAGGGCTTCATTAACCAGTTTGTTTCTTCAGTCGTGTGAAGTCCCATTTAATGACCACATTTTCTTTCATGAAAATGCTCTGCCTTTCTCTGGATTGTACTTTGTAGTCATTCTGATAATTGCTTGGTATGTTTTTCTGATTCCCGATGTTTTTTTTTATATTCCTCATTTTCAAAATGTTGGCTTCTGAAGGCCGTTCTCTTGAAACAGTCTACAGATGTTTACGCATTCTTTGCAGAGGGCTAGGCACTCGGAAAGCGTTGCTGCTTATGAAGCTGGTAACCAGGACCTGAGGATAAGCAGGAAGTTTTACCAGGAGAGGCTGTACTTTATGTAGTGGTGGGTGGTGGTAGAATTCAGGTCCTGCTTTTGCCATTTTGAAACTAAGAGAGGCTCCCAGGCATTTTTGTGGAATGCGGGAGGAATCTGTATTATTTACGGTTAGAGCAGGCAACAGATGATAGCCTGAATCGGTTTAATTTGAAGAGAGTTTAGAAGAAGGACTGTTTACCAAGGTGTGGGCAGTGCCCAGAAACTACAAGAAATAGTAAAGTGTCTTGGAGCCGGAAGCAACTTGGTATAGTTACCAATACCTGTAGTCCTGAAGGAGGAAAGTGGGGGCAGTTCCTGGAATCTGGAGGGGGTGCTGTGTGGAGAGAGCCGTGTGGAGAGGGTCATTTGATGGAAAAGCTGTGACCTTTAGTCAAGTGATACAGCCAGTTCGCAGTGGATCCTCCGGGAGGGAACCCCTAGAATTGGTCTTTTTGTTTCCCCTGAGCTCCTGCTTGTGCTGTCTGTTGGTCGAACCCAACTGGAAGCCAGAGGACTAGGAAGCCCATTGATGTGCTCCAAACGGGTCTGTCCCCCCAGGACTCAAAGCAGAGAAGAGTAGAGCATTGATCTTGAGGCGGAAATGGAAGATGGAGGGATTCTCAGATTTTTAAAGCTAAAAGAGACTTTGAGAACAACCAGTCCATTTTCTTTGATAAAGAAAGAGAGGTTGAATAATTCTAAGTCACATGGCTTGTTGGCGGCAGAATCGTTTTTAAGGCCTGAGATTTCCTGATCCTCAGTTCCCTGTCCCTCTACTACACCATTCTTGCACCATGATTTGAGAGGAGGGGGGAGAGAGGAGGAAGGGCAAGTGAAATTAGAGTTATGTTTCCACTTACGATTAATTCTGTGAATAGATGCTCCCTTCCACATGTAACATCAGAGGGATTTAAATGAGTTCAGAATTCAGTTATGATTGGTCGTGCGCTTAACAAATGTGTGTATTGATGGCAATAATAAAAAATGGCATTTTATATTAAGGAATATATGACTGCGTTGAGAGTTGGCTTAATAACTGGCCAGCTCAAATGGCATAGCTGTTGTTCCCTATCGATTCTGGCCTTGCTGCTGTGCTCTCTTTGAAGTCTTTTATGGCCTCAGCGTCTTGGTTTAAACCTAGGCTCGGAGTGAATGCTGAATCATGTGTGGATGCCAGGCTTCATCAGCAGAACCATCTTAGAACTCAGAGACCAAGGGTTAGAGGGCAATTTGTACACATATATATAAATCACTCGTGTAGGCGTTGATTCACATAGGTATGCACACGTGCAGATAAACACTCGGATACATAAGCAGTTATCAGCTAGCAACATCGACCTAGGAATGGTCCCTATATAATATGAAAAAATTAGAAATGATATTGGTGTTTACAGTATTTTCCTTCATGTTATAACCTTTAGGGAGTGAAAGACCTAGAACAGTGCCTTCGTTTATGTGTCAATGTTGATGGAGAGGGGCAACTCATTATTGGTATTCTTAGGTACTTATGCATTGGTTCATTCATGGATCATCATCAGTAAGTGTTTAGTGAGCACCTGCCATATGCCGGGCACTCTGCTAAGTACTGGAGACAGATAAGGAAGGTAGATGTAATCCTCGCTCTCACTTAGTTAGGGTCTGCAAGAAAAGTATCTTAAGCGCCAAAGTAGGGAGAGTTGGGTTCGCCTCTCCTATACTCCATGTAGGGAGAATCACTGTTAGTGAGTGAAAATATGGATTTCAAGGATAATAAATTGCTATTTTTTTTTTAAATTTTTTTTCAACGTTTATTTATTTTTGGGACAGAGAGAGACAGAGCATGAACGGGGGAGGGGCAGAGAGAGAGGGAGACACAGAATCGGAAACAGGCTCCAGGCTCCGAGCCATCAGCCCAGAGCCTGACGCGGGGCTCGAACTCACGGACCGCGAGATCGTGACCTGGCTGAAGTCGGACGCTTAACCGACTGCGCCACCCAGGCGCCCCAATAAATTGCTATTTTGATGTAGTTGAAGTCGTCATATTACTTTGCACAAAATTTGGTGACTGATGAGAAGGGGGAGTAGTGCTACCTGGCTCTAGAATTTGAAATCCATTTAAAATATTCTTTATATTGGATATTGGGTTATTTCTTATAGACTAGCTTTTTAGAAAACACTTTTAATAATATTATTTGACTTCCTAATTGAATATACAGTAAAATGCACTTTTTTGTTGGGGGGGGGATATACAGGCCTGTGATTTTTAAAACGCTTAAGTTTGGATTCACCAGCACCATTAGGATACATCCTCAGAACTCCCTCTTGCTGCCTTTTTGTAGCCACACCCTCCCCAAACCCTAATAGGTGTGACATATGGCAACCATTGATACATTCTCCACTGATGGAGTTTTACGTTTTTGAGTATGTTATATACATGGAATTATGCCATATGCAAGATTTTAAAACTGACTCTGTTCATTCACCATTTTGCGTTTGAGATTCACCCATGTTGTGTGCACCACCAGCCCTCTTTATTATTGGGTATAGTCCTGTTATTATCATTCATGTTTGATGTATTAATCCATTGAAACATATGTACATGGTTTCTAGCTTTTGGCAATTGTGAAAATATGCTCTGTAAACAGTTGCGTGCAGTGTTTTATATAGCAGAATTTTCAAGTTAGGCAAATACTTTGGAGTGCCAGTGCTAGGTCTATGGTAAACTTGTTAAACATAATGCAAATCCTAGAAACAGTTTTCTGAAATGTGTACACCATTTTCATAACCACCAGAAATGTACGAGATTCCCACAGAATTTATGCATCCTTGCCAGCACTTGATATATGAGATGTGTGCATGTGTGCATGTGTGTGTGTGTGTGTGTGTGTGTGTGTGTGTGTGTGTGTAGATTCACACATACATATACATATATATGTAATATATCTGAGAGAGAGAAAGAGCCCTTCTCATAAGTGTGGAGAGGTTAGCTAACTTTTGAAAACAACGCATTTCTAAGGTCAGTAAAAATTGTACTAAAGCTGGAGAGAGCGGTGGAAAAGGAGTCTTTGACTCTTTACTAAGTAATTCGAGGCAAAAGAAATTCCTTATCTCCATCTGAACAGAGTATATTCACATTCAGTGAATAAATACTAGGTACCCGCTATTTGCTAGATGCTTTTAAGTAGATTGTTTAATATTCCCAACAACTCTGTGAGGTAAGGAATATCATCCCCATTTTATAATGAAGAAAATGAAGTCTGGACAATTTAAGTTATTGCCCCCCATCCCCACAAGATGTCAGATCCAAATTTCAATTCTAGATCTTTTTGATTTCTAGATCTTTTTCCCTGCACTATTTCAGAATCATTTCGTTAGCTGTTATTATACCAAAATTCATATTTATGGGATACAAAGGACAGTCTTAGAAAATTCTAAAGCATATGCAATTAGATTTTAACAGTAAGAGAGAACATATTCTTATAGCACCGCCCTTAAAAAGTCAAGAAGAATAATAAGAATTAAGTGCAGTTCTGTGAAGAACTAGAAATGAACTCTACACGCATAGTGTCACTTAAAGCAAAGTTCCATGGGATTGTTAACACATTTCTGTGGATGTAAATTTCAGTGGCAAGCATCACTAGCTTGCTTTCTTCACTGCACCCTAACACCCTTCTAACTAATATTTTGTTACTTTGCAATTTCAGTGTATCGTTTCCTCCTGATCTCAGGCAGAATTAGGGGGGCTTCTGTGGTGCACAGGACCTGCTCTATTATAGCTCCTGTCACATCGTGCCGTAATCTCCTGTCTTTTTGTCTGTCTTGGCCACTATACTATAGGCTCCTTGGAGACTGGACCACATTCAGTGTTGGATCTCATCTCCAAGCACATTACCTGGCACCTAGAAAACATTCAGTAAACACTTGTCGGATAAGTCAGTCTCCACAGTAATCCTGTGAAAGTAGTTACTATCTCACGTTTTACAGATGAGGGGGATGGGGGCCGGCGAGGTAAAGAAAACTGATCCAGGACTGCACAGCAAGTTAAGAGTACATGTAAAACATGTGTTCTCAACTCCATAGCTTTCCTCTGTCCAGCACAACACAGCACGACTCTTGTGGTTGGTGGCACTGGGGTTTAAGCAGCACGGGGTTTTTTTGAGGGTGGCTTGGAATATCGTTAGGCAGCAGAGCAGGTTGTCTTGGGGGACTTGGAAAGGGCCTTTTCAACACCTAAATTGTAGATCGATCTTAGCATAGGTTGTTTATCTGCATCTGAGAACACCAGTGTCTTCCCGGTAAATGTCTACAGGTCTCGTGGCCCCTGCCCCATCCCTGGCTCGCGGTTGTCCTCCCGACATCTTCCTTTGACCTCCTTTCCCCATTGAGATCTTCTGGCAGCCTTGTTCCTGTGCTTCTCTTTTTATCATCCATCACCCATTTTCACTGCTCATCCCTCCCCCCCTTTATAGTCAGTGACAAGCCAATAATTTTTATTAACACTTGAAAATGATATTTTGCTGTTAAACCAATACACGCAATTGCCCTAATCTGCTGCCCAATGGTAGTAATCAGAATCAGGTTTCAAAAGGTTTGGATTTCAGCAGGGCTGCCCACATTGTCCTTAGAGGCCTATAAATTAATTATAATTAAGAACCATGTGCACATGTTAGATGAGAAACTTTGAACAATTTTGGTGTCTGCTCTTGCAGAATATTAAAGGGAAAAACTCCATGAGTGACTGTTGCTGGTGAGAGTACAGATAGTCATCTACATTTGTATTACAAATTTCTATTAAAACGCACACATAGAAAGAGATTTATAATCCTTTATTAGTTATCTTTACAACCCTTGTGTTTAGAACTTGGGTGACGGTAGAAGTGATCCTTCTGCCTTTGTACATAAAGCAGGAAAAGACCTGCTGAGGATAGAAAAGCCTAGATGGGGCCACTGGAAGTGTTGTAGAACAAGGAGGGAGCTCAGGTGGTAGGTCTGCTTAGACCAAATAAGAACAAAAACGCTTTTATTCACTAGACGTCCTAGGAAATAAAATTTTGCTGCCGAGGAATTCAAAGCCACATTTGCCCTTTGCAGTGATAAGGGTATCTTCTCGTAGGGGTCAAAGGGACTGGTAGTCTTTGGAAGGGCATTCTTGGCTGCATTATGTAGGAGGACTTGATGGTTCATCTGCTGGGTCAAGGGTTTACCTGTGTCTTTTCCCTCTCCCATCTGTCCTGCTCTTCTCTGATCAAACGCTTTCCCAGAAGCAAGTTAACTAAGGTTCTGTTTTCTTGGATTTTCTATATTTGTTGTGGCTATGGTATGTTGGAATGGATTTGGGGTTGGTTCCGCACAGGAGTGTATTTAGATAAGTAAATACCCTAACAGGACCAGGAAACACTGTTTATTGCCATGATGGTCACTACATTAAAAACGGATTCAGTGTGCTTGTAGGTTGTCCAGGTAGACTTTTCTTTCATCACTGGTTTCATGGGCGCAGTCTCAGCACCTGTCCCCACCCTCTAGACTACCAGGATTTCCTACCATGTTTCTCTCTGAAGAAAGAGCAGGGGCAATAGGGTTCAGAAGCTTCTAAGAGAGCTATGGATGATGGTCATAGTGTGAGAAGGAGGAGAACAACAATGCAGAGAGAATAACAATGCAGAGAGAAGTTTTTGGTTCTAAGTCAACTGAAATCAAAGAGTCATGCCTTTTGTGTGTTATTTCTGCAGATTTAGATGATGTTTAGATGATACTTAGCAGACCCTAAATGCATTTGGGGATTGAAACTGGGTTTCCAAATTCCCTGAATATATAGATAACATTGTAATTCATTTGCTAGAAAGAGGTATTAGTTTTGTATTTGGCATTAGATAGTACATGTTTGATATCTGTAATACTCACACTGCATCAGATGGTTGGTGAACACATTTATTGCCTAAGCTAAGCCTTCTGAGTCAAAAGTACCTTTCTGGTTCAACATTTTCTCTGCTCTATAAATTTGAATTTAGAAAGTATAACTTAAAATTCAAAATTGACCTGGAACTTAAATTTAATTTATGTTAATTAAAAATTTTTATTTTGGATCTGTTCTGCAGAGTTGAGTTAATCATACTTCTCAGTTCATGGCATACTTTTATTATTGGCTCAGATAAGGATGTCTTGTTTAATTAATTAGTTCTTTCCGGACCTTTATCTTCCATATACATTTTAGAATAAGTTAATAAAATTCCTTAAAAAATCCTACTGTTATTTTGATGGAATTGACTTGAAGTTATAGATTAATTCGGAAGAAAATAGAACTCTGTAATATTGTTATCACATCCATGAATGAGGAATATGATTACATTGTTCAGGCCTTTTTTCATAACCCTTTAATAGAGTTTCAAATTTTCTCTGCAGAGGTCTTGTGTATTCTTAGTTAATTCCTAAATAATTTCTAGTTGCTTCTGCTATTATGACTATCATATTTTCTGGTTGGTTAAAAGAGAGCTATTGATGTTTCTAAGAGTATTATTTATCTATCAATCATACCCTACCCATATTAATACTACTAGTTTTAAAATTCCATTGGATTTTCTATGTAGATAATCTTAATATCTTCATATAATGCTAGTTTTTTTCCTGTTTCATCCCCATTCTTAAAAATTTTTGTTTTCTTGACCTCCTTTATTACCAGAATATCCAGTAGCAGGAATAGCACTAACCTTGCCTTTTTCTCAATGCCAAAAGAAATGCGATTAAGAGTCTTTAGTATAGGGGCGCCTGGGTGGCTCAGTTGGTTAAGCATCTGACTTCAGCTCAGGTCATGATTTCTTGGTCTGTGAACTCAAGCCCCACGTCGGGCTCTGTTTTAACAGCCCAGAGCCTGGAGCCTGCTTCGGATTCTGTGTCTCCCTCTCTCCTCTGCCCCTCCCCTGCTTGCACTCTCTCTCTCTCTCTCTCTCTAAAATAAAGAAACATTTAAAAAAATTAAAAAAAAAGAGCTTTTAGTATATAATCATACCAGGTAAAGATTGATGGTCTTCTTAATTTCCTATTATGAAAGAATTTTTTTAAAACATATGCTAACATTTATGTCATAAATAGATGTTTGCCTTAAGTGTGTTTCCATCATTTTTTTGAGATATTCATGTAAATATCTCCCTTAGTCCATTAAAGTGATAAATTATTTTGATTTATATTCTAAAGTTAAGCCATCCTATGTTGCTGGTATAAGCCATACTTGATAATGATGATTATTATTTTTAAAATATAATATTATTTATTTTGTTTAGCTAATATTTTGTTTAGGTTTTTTGTTTTTTGTTTTTTGTTTTTTGTTTTTTTTTTTTGCTTTTATGTTTGTAAGTAAAAGGGACCAATGATAATTCTTTTCTTGTACTATGATTTTCTGGATTTAGGACTAAACTTCCTTGTTTTTCTATTTTGTTCAACTTGCATGAACAAGGCTCTCCATGTTTTCTTAATTAAAAAAAATTTTTTTTAACGTTTTATTTATTTTTGGGAGAGAGAGAGAGAGAGAGGGAGCACGTGCGCATGAGCGGGGGAGGGACAGAGAGCGGGAGACAGAATCCTTAGTAGGCTCCAGGCCCTGAGCTGTCAGCACAGAGCCCAACACGGGACTTGAACCTATGAACCATGAGATCATGACCTGAGCCGAAGTTGGACGCTTAACCAACTGAACCACCTAGGCGCCCCAAGGCTCTCCATTTCTTACTCAAAAGTTTGGCAGGCTTCATCTATAAAACCACATGTGCCTGTTTTACTTTTATTTTGGCAAAGGTGGGGTGTAAGGGTGGTGGTGGTTTTGGTGAATCAGAACTGGAGGACTTTGATAACCATTTTATTTTCTTTAATGGTTATTATTATATTCAAATCTTCCACATTTTCTTGAACCTTGTTTTGTTTTTTTATTAGATATTTATATATTAAGTTTAAAAGCAATTGGTTTTCATAATATACTTCTATTATTTTATTTATTATTTTTTTATTTTTGAGAGACAGCATGAGCAGGCAAGAGGGACAGAGAGAGAGAGAGAGAGAGAGAGAGAGAGAATGAGAATGAATCTTAAGCAGGCTCTATGTTCAGCACAGAGCCCGATGCAGGGCTCAATCTCATGAACTGTTAGATTATGACCTGAGCCGAAATCAAGAGTTGGATGCTTAACAGACTGAGGCACCTAGGAGCCCCTATACTTTGATTATTTTAATATTTCCATTGTATCTGTTGTTATTTTCCCTTTTGCATTGTTAATTTAATTTGCATTTTCTCTATTTTTTCTGTGATTGGTCCTGTCAGAACTTTGTCTATGGTAGTCTTTTTAAAGGCCGGCTTTTGGTTTTGTTTTTTCCTTTTACTTACTTTGTGTTTCATTCATTTATGCCTTTTTCTATATTATTGAACTTCTCCCTAGGGTTGACTCAGGTAATTGTTCAATTCAATAAGTGAAAATTTAATTACAGTTAATTATTTTTCATTTTGTATTTTCTCATAAATTTGCTTAAGGGTATAGGCTTCTCTGTAAAGTGTTTAGTTGTACTCCTAAAATTTTGATATTTAGTGTTTTCATTGTTATCCTGTTCAAAGAATTTTTTAGTTGATCATTTCTTCCTTAAATTTAGAGTTATTTAATAGTAAGTTTTTAAAAAGTTTTTGGATATGTAATTTTTTTTAGCTACCTTTAAAAACTTATTTGTAGTTTAGTCGCATTATAGAAAAATGACAATTGTTTCACATTGATTCTTTAGACTATATTGAGGCATTTTTGTAAATGTAATATTTTCCATGTACTTAGAAAGAGTATGCATTCTCTGTTGTGCATGTATGTCTGGATCTTAGAACGAGTACAGGCTTATTACATAGGCTTTATTTATTTATTTATTTTTTATCATTTATGTCTTTGTTTGTATTTTGGGTCTTGGATTTACCTGTTTTTCACCAGGTGTTTTTAGTGACTGCTTCATACATGTTAAGCCTAGATGTTAAGATTCACATATGTTGATGATTATTGATTGTATCTTCTTGGTACCAGTATGTGACATCTCTCATTGTTACTTCTAATATTTTCACATTTGGCTTTTATTTTATCTTGATATTAAAATTTTGATAGATATTCCCACTTCCGAGAAGGTTATACTCATTTATACTTCATTTGACTTGCATGGTACGAGACTCCTCGTTTCCCTACTCTCTAATGTTACGCATTTTAAGGCCTGTGTATCCTGGCTTTCTGTTTTGATTGCTAGCTTGGGAAACTGGACCTGATACACAGTTCTGGCACTTTTAATCTTCATTTCTCTCACTGCCGATCATATTGTAATCACAGCCTCCCTGATTGGTGCACTCCAAATAGCGTCCTGACCGCGTTGTAGGATGGTGCTTGGAAAAAGTTGAGTTAATCATCTATTAAATCACATTTTATCCTTCCTGTTGGTGTTGCCAACAGGACTCAGGACTACGGACTCAGTTCTCTCTGAGGACAGAATTGGCCCAGATCCCCACTCAAATGTGTCTTCCCTTGGAGTCACTGTGGGCAAAGTGGAGACCAGTTCCTGCTATAGTTGCCCTGCACCAGCTGTAGGCGTAACTCAGGCTGCTGTGGTCCTCTGCTTGCTAGACGTCTGGTGACCACTCAGCTTGCGCTTCAAGGAGGCAGAGGGCCAAGAGGTGGACAGCCACGTCTCCAATCCTGCCCTTTTGCTGTTGGTTCTGCTGTGCACCCTGGTGCCCGAATTCCTAGCAGGATTTGGGGGTGCCAGGCTCCCCTGATTCCCATTAGTGACCCTGGCCTGAGTGACTCTGGAATTCTGCTGCACTTGGCTGGCAAGCCAGCAGCCGGGCTTGCTGCTACCCTGAGACCATTATGTGGCATCTTCTTCAGGGAGGTATATCGGTCAGGGAACTAATATCTCTTGCCCCCTGTGAGGCTCCTCTTAATATTCCTCTCAGCCTTGGTCTGCCTTTCTGTCACTCCACCTCCCACATGCTGACTTTTTGCTTTCACAAATAGCTGGTCTCCTTGAACAACTTTTGTAGAAGCTTAAAGGTAACATCCTTTGCATCTATAGAGTACTGTGTTCAAAGCACTTCCATATACATACTATCATTTGATCCTCACAAGAACTCTTTCAGGTATGTAGGTTAGGCATATATCCTGATTTCACTGCCGAGGAAATGGTGACAGTGATTAGGTGACATGCCCATCCTAGGGTGCTTAGTTAATGCGGACCTGGTATTAGAATGCAGTTTGGTTTTGGTTGGAGATTTCATTCATTCATTCATTCATTCATTCATATATTCTTATTATATCAAGAGAAGGCAGAAAGGAAAGAGCAAGGGTTTGTGGGTAGACAAACTTTAATGTCACCCCCTGATTAGCTATGTGGCCCTTTGTCATGTACTTAGCTTTTCAGAAGTTTCCTTATTTGTAACATAGGGAAAGATTATGACATAATGTTTGTATGTGATTTCACAATACATGAAAATTATCTGGCAATAGAAGTGTCTGGCACATGGTAAGTTACAGGTAAAATGTTATTATAAATATATAATAGGTAAAATAGGTTACTGTAATAGGTATGCAATGGCCAAATATTGACAATTTTATAATGGCAGAAACTAGGTGACTACCATGCATTGAGTCCTTCCCTATTGTATATGAGGCCCTGCTCGACCCCAGGCATGGAAACAGAAGTGAGAAGAGGTCTTCTTTGTGTGCATGTTTTCTGAGACTGTGGAGGAGGGAGCCCGTGTCGGTTGCATTCCCCCTACCAAGAACGATGTTTACTGGGCAGTACGTGCCCCATAAATGCTTACTGAGCCTAACGGGCCCCCGCCTGCACGGAGAATACCAGCTAGTTAATATAGGCAGTCACATAACCGTACAATCGTAATACACTGTTAAGGGTATTTAAGTATAGATACATGCAGGCTATCGGGAGAGCGCAAAGGAAACAGTGCTCCATTCTACCGAGGGAGAGTGAAGTCCAATGCCAGGAGGCCGGGGCGAGGTTGGGTGCAAAGCCGCATAGAGCTGCCGCATCAAGACTAACTCTGGTCTGTCTGTGGAAGAAAGCAAAAGCAATTTGCTTGCCTTGGACAGCATGCTTGCTTTCAACTAACCCCCTTCTAATGTGTGAAATTGAGTTTGTATTCAAAGCAGCTTCTTTGTTTGTCTCCCAGTCCGTCTGTTGCTGGTATCTCCCTTAATGTATTGCTTTGTAAAGTGCTCTGCTCTATCCTGAGTATAAAAGAGATGCTCAGCAAAGCCAGATTCTATTCTTTCAGTGTCACAACTAGCCATTGCATAACAAAGTGTAATATATTGTGTGAGAAGAAATGGAGGAACACAGGAGATGTTTTTTTTTAAAAAAAGAGCAAATAAAACATCAAAGTAGGAGAGTGTAGAGTGCATTAAAGTTAATAAACTGTCATGGCAGAGTGGGCCACTTTTCAATGCGAAGGAATCTGATTTAGGGATTTGTAACTGTAGGATTAGAATCTCACTGGAATGAAGTTAGCCGCTGTTTTTGCCAAATTCTCAGTCTTTTGGTTCTCCTTGAGAACCGGTCTTTGAAATTGAACAGATTATTATTATAATTATTATTTTGTCAACAGCTTTTTGAGGCGCTAACGCTATCTGTCTTCCTCTGGATGATCAGTGCTGCTCACTTCCATATAGCAAGCGCTGCTTTGCTTTAAGCTCTAGGAGACGGAATACGGGCCCTGGATCTCTTGCTAAGTTGGACACAGTTCATCAGCATGGGTTTCCAGGGCCCATGTAGCCACTCCCCTGTTTCCACAAGGACACGGAGAAAACTGTCAGAAAACCGTCAGGAGCGAACTACGCTCAGGTGTGAACCACTGAGCTACTCGTCTTATTCACAAGTGACAGACAAGACAATCAATACAGGTCTCCTTCTTGGCAGTGTGGAGGGCTGACTACAACATTATGAGTTCCAAAATGTTTTCTGCCAAGAACTAGAATGGATTTTCTGCTTCTCCAGCCACAAAATGTCCCCAGCATCTTACTCCCAAATCATTAATGCCCTTTGGAGTTGGTCTGTTCAGACCAAATACTTCCTTACCTTTCTTTTCAACATCCTCTTTTCTTTTTGTTATTTTCTTTTTGTTAGTTGAACTCTCAGACTTTTGAGATCCCAGTATCTCGCCTTTCAAACAAGAAGATACTAAGCAGCATTTTCATCCTTGACCTTTGTAGGAGAATGAGAATCCCTCGTTCTTGTTTTGGGTGCAGTCGGTAGAATGTTTCCTCAGGAACAAAAATGCCATGTTTACATACTAGCACACTGGCATTATAATACCACTGACCTTGGGAAAATTACATAATTGTGTTGAGTTGCAGTGTCTCCATTTGAGAAATGGGGATAAAAGATGACTAGTTTATAGAGTTTCTATGAGGACCAAAGAGGTTGTATAAAAGGAAATGCCTAACATAGCGCACAGGGTCTAACAGATGTGCAGTAAATGATTACTTAAATCAAAATGACATAAGCAGGATCCGTTCTGTTTAAATAAGAAGACCTCTTGGAGAATGGTTCAAAATGTAAAGAGAAATGACCAAGCTCGGTAGGGAGCTGTGTCCTCAGTCCGGTGCACGGTGTAAGATTTAGGGCCATATGTGGAAGCACAAGAACGAGTTGGTTGTAGGTAAAAGGTGGTGAATTATGCTCAAATATGAGCCAGTCATCTCGAGGAAGTCACTGCTATAAGATGCCATGGAAAATTTTTCTCAAGTGGTTCTAACACTACAAATACCAATAGTATTTGTCTAAATCGCCATACTTTGATGTATAACAAATCACAATGAAACTATTCCTTGTAGTAATTGATACTGTGAGAGACAGCGTGGCATAATGCAATGGAATGCAAATTGGCCTCAAAGCCAGAAGATGTGGATTCATGTCTGTTTCACTTAATTGGCATAGTCTTGGACTTCTTAGCTTGAGCCTTACCTTTAACATCTATAAAATAGGAAAAATAATGTCTTTCTTACTTTTCTTACTTTCTTACTTACTTTCTTACTTCCCTCCTGGAAGAGTGTCAGGATCAATTGAGATTTTTTGTTTGTTTATTTATTTATTTTGTGTGTGTGTGTGTGTGTGTGTGAGAGAGAGAGAGAGAGAGAGAGAGAGAGAGAGAGGCAGAGAAAGAGGGAGAGGGAGAGGGAGAGAATCCTAAGCAGGCTCTTCACTGATGGCGCTGAGCCTGATGCAGGGTTCGATCTCACAAACTGTGAGATCATGACGTGAGCTGAAATCAAGAGTCAGATGTTTAAGTGACTGAGCCACACAGGTGCCCCAAGATGTCCACTGTTGTTGTTTTTTTTAAGTAGTAAAAGTCATTTACTAAAAGAGTTGCCCGGGCTCTTGTTCTCTTTGAGGTGAACACACAGTAGAGGGCCTTATGTTTCTGTAGCTCCCTATATATAGCCAGCTTGCCCAGACCGTGTTTTGCTGCTAGCCTCTGCTGAGTCCATTTTGCTGCTCATTTGCCCAGTCTCTGCCATCCCCTTGGCCCAAGAGCAATTCAAAGATGGGTTGTGGCAGAAGTACCAGGGATCACACAGCAGCAGCAGGACCCCCTCTTGGAGACTCCTGCATTTGTGCCCTTGGTATGACTGCCTGGACCACTGTCATCCTCTTTTGCCTCTGTTTGCTGCTGATGGCTATAGCAATAGCTTTTATTGTCTTGCTTAAGGATTTCTGATGCTTTTGAAGGTTTTTTTTTTTTTTTCCTTCCATTCTGCTGAGCAAACAAACACGAGAGATCAGGGACAAGGCTCGAAGATAGGAGCTGGGTTTGATGATCAGTGAAAGGAGATAAGGCCCTTGACTTGCAGTATCCAGCTCCTTCCCAGAGAGGTCACGTAGTAGGGTTGTTAATTTAACCCTTCTCATTTTGTGTTTTCAGGGAGTCGACGAGTTGAAGATGAAGCCCAGAGCCGAGTGCTGTTCTCCCAAGTTCTGGTTGGTGTTGGCTGTCCTGGCCGTGTCAGGCAGCAGAGCTCGCTCTCAGAAGAGCCCCCCCAGCATTGGCATTGCTGTCATCCTCGTGGGCACTTCAGACGAGGTGGCCATCAAGGATGCCCACGAGAAAGATGATTTCCACCATCTCTCCGTGGTACCCCGTGTGGAGCTGGTAGCCATGAATGAGACTGACCCAAAGAGCATCATCACCCGCATCTGTGATCTCATGTCCGACCGGAAGATCCAGGGCGTGGTGTTTGCCGATGACACAGATCAGGAGGCCATCGCCCAGATCCTTGACTTCATTTCAGCCCAGACACTCACCCCCATCCTGGGCATCCACGGAGGCTCCTCTATGATAATGGCGGATAAGGTAAAGGAGGGAGTCAGGGAGGAGAACCTGGAGGGTTGTATTGAGAACTAAATGATGTGTGTGTTTGAATGCAAAACTTGATTATGAAAGAAAGTAACCAGAATGCATGGAGTAAGTGGATAGATCAGGAATCAGTCTCTCCCTTTGGAGATGAAAGTGAGGAAAAGATACTGGTATTTAGAGCTCCTGTAGTTTCGAACAGGTTTGTGTGTCCATTTGTTTGCAAATGGATTTGCTGCAATGACTAAGAGATGTTGAAGCTTGTAGTTCTTTCTGTGATACATTTTCTTCAAATATGTAAGTATGTGTATGAATAGCTCCTTCAAAACTTTAAAGTAAGGCGTGCTCTATTCTTTTTTGGTAACACAAATTCTCCCCCTGCCCAGCTTTAAGACTATAAAAAGAAAAATCCCTTCAGGCGGATTATTTGTCCCCTTGAAGATACAGATGTCACGGGGAAGTACTTCTTGCTAAGGTGTCCGTGCATATCACACATGGATCTACACATTGGAATGGATTTTAATCCACGGAGCCAGTAGTAGCTGCCTTTTCTCCATGCTTAGATTTGAAGGCAATGGTTCTTAACCCGGGTCGCACATTGGAATCAACTGAGGAGCTCTCAACACTACGGATGCCTGAATCCTTCCCCCAGAGATTCTGAACCGCCCAGATGCAGCCTGGGCTTCCGGAGTCTCAAAAGCTTCCCGTGTGATTCTAGCGTGTGGTTAAGGTTGAGCACCTTAGCTTTAAGGCCTCAAATAAATAGTAGACTCTAGTACATTAACATTAGATTAATTGTTCTATGACAAGTTAATTATCATCGGACACTGATGCCTATTCTTTAATTGCACAAAGTGTTTTCTTTGTGGTTATGTTTTGTTTTGACATTTTCCACTTACTCAGATATGTTCCCTTGCTTTATTGATTACAGCTCATTGCTTAGGGACAGCCCTTCTCACATATGTATTGCCCTTCGCGGTTATTCATATCTTAGAATGATTCATTTCACCCCAAGTGCAATTTTTATTGTTTTCCATCACGTTGGGTTTTTTAAAGGGTTCCTGTCTTTGCATTGTCATATTCCACTTCTTATCATTACTTTTGAAACCATCTTTCGTTTTGTACTTAAAAGACATGCTGTGGGGTTAATGATGTTTGTAAACACCCCAAAAGCTAGCACAGACACCACAAGCATGCCGAGAACCACCACAGTGCAGGGTTTAGCAGGCTAAAACAACCGTGCGTGATCATTACTGCCATCTGTCGGCAGGCAGAGATGACTCACTTCTGTTTTGGAGCTTCCTTCATTCAGTCTAGGAAAGGTCAAGTTGAATGAAGTACTAGGTGGAGGGAGCTCAGCTGCATATGAGAAAGGTATTGTTCCATTCACATGGGCACAGGAAGAGATATTAGAAAACACATTCTGGCACCGGAAACCCATGCTAAGGGCAGTGGGATAAACTTAAGCAGAATGGAAAATGTAGACTAACTGTGACCAACCCTTTGAGCTTTTGCTTCAGGTAGACGTTTTTAACATCATTTTCCTCCGCTGATTGTATTTTAGGAGTGGTATTTTGAGGGCATGGTATTGCACTGAAAGAATGCCAAGATGGATGAGCCAAATTTTTGAGTCATAAATAAGTGTATACTTATCTTGAGAGCACGACAAATGAAAATAGTTTGTTGTTGTTGTTATTCAGGCTATTGTGCAACTTACGTTATTTCATAATAACCTGCCCCTGCCCCACTAGAAGAGGTTACTGGCTACACTGCTCAGCTGCTTCTCTGTTGTATCTCTTACAAATGCATAATAACGATATAATAATATGAGGTAAGATGCAAAGACTGGGCTCTTTTGTCCATTGATTGGTTCTGGGTGCTTTAGTGTTAACCATCTGCTTGAGCACACAGCTCTTTGCAGGCATTATCGTATTTAATACTCTTAACGACTCAGTGAGCTAAGTCATATTATTTATCTCCATTTGACAGTTGGGGAGACTGAGGCCCTGAGAGATTAAAAAGCATAGCCGAAACGATGTAGCCAGTAAGTGGCAGCCAGGACTTTAACATGGGTTGCTGGCTCCAAAGGCCATGTGCTCTGTTGTCTTTCAAGAAAATGGAGACGCTAGTCAAGGTCTCGCATACCTTCCTGTTCTTTACTTCTCCATTATACAGCGCCGTGGTAGGTGTTACCTGACGAAAAGTAACCCACCACTTCATTCATAATGGCGATACTGGGATCTGACTAGAGGAGAGCAGTAAGGAAGAGATGAGATGGTATAGCCTTAGGTATAACCTGAGTCCACAGCGGGCCTACTGGTGACTACCCCTGGGGGTAAAAGGGAGTATTGAAGGCAAGTGATTGTAATGAGATGCTCCCCCCGCCCCCCCCCCCCATCACCTCCCTACCATGGAACGACAAACAAATATTCCATCTTATCTTTTTTCTCTCTCCACCCCCCCCCCGCCAAAAAAGGGGAGAAGCAGTGGTTTTTAGGAAATTTCCTAAAATAGCCTAAAAATGTCAAACTGACTTTTGACCTGAAAAGATTTCCAAAAGGTAAGTAGAAAGAGGAAAAGGAAGAAAGAAGGAAGTCCTGATGCCACAGAAGCTGGAGGTTTGGAGGCTTAGCCCTAAGGGGTCAGGCACCTAAATGGCTGGTAGCTGCAGGGGAGGGAGAGCAGGAACCAGCACGGCTGAGTGGGCTGTGGGGCCAAGATTCCCAGCAGCTGTGCAGAGGACCATTTGTTGGCTTAAAGGATTTGTATGAAGGCAAACAGAAAGATCCCCCAGATCTCAGAGAAACCAGCTTTTGGGGCAAGTTTCAAAAATAAAACATCTCAAATTCTAAGGCCAGTTTTTTTTTTTTTTTAAATAGAAGTTTATTTTTAAGTACCATGACCATATTTTACAAACATAGAATGAGGACACAGAGTTTGACAACTATGAATCCACTGTGCGGCCACAGGACAAAACATCTGAAAATGGGACCAAGAAATACAGCTTTGCCACGTTTAAGGCCTAGTCTCTGAGATACAGGTACCATCTGAAGGATGATAACTAAGCTTTCCATTTTGCTTCCCCCTTCTAGGAGATGGGTAGTTGCCATCTCAGTTTCTACCTTAGTTTTGTTGTTGCTGTTAGCTTGTTGCATATAAGGACCACTTATTAAGTGTTCTTGTGGAAGATTCTATTACAGGAATAAAGTCCCTGATGGAAGGAGTTCGTAACGGAAGAAAACACTGTTAACAAAGATTTTTGACCAAAGTAGAGAGAGGCACAAGTTCAGCATCTGGTCCAATAGCTTGTACTCACTTTTTTTTGCGTATGCTAATTAATGAATAGAAACATGAATGAGGGTTCTACTTTCCCAATGAAGAAATGAACCTTATACCATGGCGGAAAGAAGCATTGGAGCTAGAAGAGTAGAGCTGTTTGAAGCTCAGAATTGGGGGTCGCGGCTGGTTTTAACCACCACCTCTAGATGTGGGAATCTGGACCACTTGCTAACCACTTACTCTAAACCTTGGTTCCCTTGCCTGTTGTAATGGGGACAATACTCCAGAATGTATTGTAGAGTTGTCGACGATTCAGTGAGATAATATATAGCTTCACCATGAGCTTCACCAAGTTTCCAGCACAGCGTTCTGTAGGCCAAGCTGACGGTTCTGTGGGGCAGTTTGAAGAAAAGGAGGCTTCAGGATACAGGAAAAGGATGGGGAATTGAATAGAGTCATGGCCAATTGTAGAGACACTGCTGAGCTGGACACGGTCCAAGAAGAGAGCTCAGGTGAAAATCTGGGGAGGAGCTCTGACACGTGGGGTGAGACCTTTGCCGAAGCTCATCGGTGGTATAGCCATGCCACAGCCAAAAAAGGCATGTTCGGCTATGGAAGAGCTTTAGCGAGGAAAGTACCGCTAGGTGCCTGTAACACAAGACTGTTTAGAATAGTAACGGAGACCATTTAAAAATGGATGAGGTGATTTTTGGCAGTTCCCCACCTGAGTATAAAGAGCCTACTTTATTTTGCCTTGTTATAATTGCTTTTATTCTCCCTGAGATCCTGGATTTAGGATGCCCATCCCAGTCCAAATAATGAACTAAAGCTAGATGTATTTCTGTTTCTTTTCAGGAGGTTTCTCTGCTGATTTGCTGAAATCTTTCTTGGGTTTTCAGATTTTAGCTCAGAGAGGTTAAATAACTAATCCAAGATACCACAGCTGGTGAGCAGTGGGAATGGGATTCACATTCCATCAGTACCTATTTTGAAGCTCATACTTGCTATTGATACAATTCTGCCTCACAAAATCCTAAAGTAAGAATTATAAGTCGTGAGCGTTAGTCTCCATTCTCACGAGCTTTGGAAATTTGAACAAACCAACCACGTAAACTTGGATGATACTCAGTCTACAGTTTATAAGATTTAAATTTTGTCTTCTACCCTCCCCACTTTACAACACTTTGAAGAGAAACTGAAATAAAATATGTGGACATTTCTGGAAAACTACTGTAGAAACAGTTGCTTCAGGTGAGGGATTAAGGAGCTGTGTGACAGGGAATGACAGACCTACTGACATTAGCATGAGGTCAATGAAAATAGTTTAGGCAGGTGGGAACTGCCTAAGGTGGGAAGGAGAACAGAAAGTGGAAGTTACAGTCGGATCAGACAAGAGAACACAAGATCCAATCTGTAATGCTGCAAGAATGGAAGGGAAGAGGGGATGCTGAGTAGAGGGTCAGGGTCTGGCAGTAATCTGTACCATATTCCTAACTTGTTCCTAATTAAAGGACATGTGAAAATATCTTACTCTGGAGCCTGTTGCTATGATTCTTTCCTTTCTAAATTGTTTGGCTGAGGATTGATGCTTTGAATAGCACTCTCATTTTCTGTGCAGAATGCCACAGTTTGAATCCAACTGGGGCTAGAAGATGGCCCCTACTCTTCATTGGCCCTATCTTTTCTTGCTCTCCCCCCATTGCCTCTGCCTCCCCCAACACACATCTGATGCAATGTATTTGCAGAGAGTGAGCCAGCAGTGATGTGTGACTCTGTAAATAGACTATTGCCTTCCAGTTGCTCATGTGGGTTTCCATATTCAGCCCAATCTTGAAACCAAGATGGCTCTGCTACTCATATTTCGCTCTGCGCGTCTTCCTTGATTTGGGTGTCTTTCAGTTTTTTACCTTGCTTTTAGTTGTCTGTCATCTGGTATTCCTTGGGACTGAACACTTCAAGAGCAAACCGTGGTGTTTCAGGTTGGATGAGCACAGTGAAGACATCCTGGAGAAGACAAGAGGGCAGAAAGGCTAATAGAGCGTGCCGACTTGGTGCTAGGCACGATGTTAATGAGTATTTTAATTCTTCTGCAACCCCGTGACATAAGTAGTATACTTGTTTTAGTTCAAACGACATTGGAGTGTTTACGTACCACGGCCGAAGTGACACAGTTAGAAAAATAGTGGGACTGGGATCCAAATCCAAGTATATTTGACTTTAAAACCTGGTTTTTTTGGCTGATTTTGAGACTCCCATTCCACACACCGAGGAGTCAGAAGAATGCTGGGATCTTCCCTTCTGCCTTGAACTATACTTTGGGGAAAGATGGGTGGGCAGTTCTCTTAAGACCCTATAGGCTTTGCAGTGGTGCAGCCCTAGGTCTGTGTGGATTCCAGGCCTTTCCACCTGTGACTGTGGAATAGGTTTCTTGTTGGCCAGCATACCCTCCCTTAAAAAAAATTTTTTTTAATGTTTATTTATTTTTGAGACAGAGACAGAGCATGAACGGGGGAGGGGCAGAGAGAGAGGGAGACACAGAATCTGAAGCAGGCTCCAGGCTCTGAGCCATCAGCCCAGAGCCCGACGCGGGGCTCGAACTCACGGACCGTGAGATTGTGACCTGAGTTGAAGTCGGAAGCTTAACTGACTAAGCCACCCAGGCGCCCCACACCCTCCCTTTTAAAGATGGAGCTAGGATTTGCTTTCAAGAAACTGGCCAGTTGAGATCCAGATGCAGGTTTTTATTTTTTTTTTTTTTAATTTTTTTTTTTCAACGTTTATTTTATTTTTGGGACAGAAAGAGACAGAGCATGAACGGGGGAGGGGCAGAGAGAGAGGGAGACACAGAATCGGAAACAGGCTCCAGGCTCTGAGCCATCAGCCCAGAGCCCGACGCGGGGCTCAAACTCACGGACCGTGAGATCGTGACCTGGCTGAAGTCGGACGCCTAACCGACTGCGCCACCCAGGCGCCCCTGGATGCAGGTTTTTAAAAAAAAAAAATTATGTTTATTTTTGAGAGACAGAGACAGAGTGTCAACAGGGGAGGGACAGAGAGAGAGGGAGACACAGAATCTGAAGCAGGCTCCAGGCTCTGAGCTGTTGGCACAGAGCCTGATGTGAGGCTCGAACCCATGAACCGTGAAATCATGACCTGAGCCGAAGTCGGACACTTATCCGACTGAGCCACCCAGGTGCCCCAATAGAGATGCGGTTTTTAATGCTTGGAGAAACTGAGGCCCCAGAAATTGCTTTAGGCATTTATAGCCATGAAAGTACTTGGTGCTAGAAAGTAATGCACCAGCCATCCTGTTTCTCATACATCTTCCAGGCAAGTGACAGTATGTCTGCAGGAAGGCTGTGGCACAACGCAGAGAGAATGCGGGCTTTGGAGCAGATCGGCTTGAGTTCTGTGCATTCGCCAGCCGTGTGACCTTAGTTGTGCTCTTTAAGCTGAGTCTCGAAACTCCCATTCACAAAATGGCGCCAAATAACACCTTCATTAGTGGGTTGTAAGCTTTATAAAGAAGGGTAGACAATGCTTGATAAATCGTAGGCCTTACGCTTTCTTGTCTTTTCATGTACCAGACCATACCTAAACACTTGAAGAATATGGGATCCTAAATGTTTTTCTGTTAACTGAAAGAGAAAACCTTGGGATGTTAATACCCTTCATTTTAGGCCTGGGGATAAGCAGCAGCTCAGTGGGTTCTGCCTCTGTGGTGACGTAATTACCGATTGTGACGTGATCAGGACTTACCAAGATTTTCAAAGCAGGGACATACAGTGATTTCAATAAACTGTTACACACAGGATATAAGCAATGAAGATAAGTCAAGAACATTAAAAAAGAAAGCAGAATAAAATAGTGTTTGAATCTAGGGTCACTCATAGATTTGGAAGTGTTTATATGTAAGAAAAAGTGAACTGTTAGATGAGGGACATATTAAAGGTACTGGGTAGGAAGTAGTGATATGTTATATATATATATATATATATATAAATATATATATATATATATATTTATATATATATATATATATATATATACAGGAGGGCAGTTAATTTACTATCACCAGCCAGCTTTTAATAGATTATACTGATAGGGGCTCCTGGGTGGCTCAGTCAGTTAAGCATCTGATTTTGGCTCAGGCCATGATCTCACAGTTCATGAGTTCAAGCCCCGCATCAGGCTCTGTGCTGACAGCTTAGAGCCTGGAGCCTGCTTCAGAATCTGTGTCTCCCTCTCTATCTGCCCTCTCCTACCTCACGCTGTGTCTCTCAAAAATAAATAAATGTATAGAAAAATAAAAAAAAATAGATTATACTGATATTCTTGGAAAACGCCTTGGATTATGATTTTTACACAGAGGATACATTTTTATTCCCCTTTCTGAGACTACTGTGATTCTCTTTGCCTTATTCTTAGGCATTAGATCTATATTTTATTCAAAATCATATTTTGATTCTGTGGTTAAGGGTCCAGCATGCAGGAGAGTAATGTTAAAGGCTAGTTTGATTCCATTTTTCCAAGGACAAAAAAATTATTGCTAGCTTTCTATTTTATGACAGAGAACACCCAAATTATCATGGGTTGTTAGGAGGTTGCCATGAGAAAAGAACTAACATTGATTGGTCATTGACTTTTGCCAAGCTCTGAGCTAGTCACCTTATATGACCTTAAAAATGCTGTTTTATTGAATTCCTTCCTTGAATTCATGAGGCATGTATTTTGTCCTTTATAAGGAAATGGTAGATCAGAGAGGTTAACTGTTTTGCCCAAGACCTTTAGCTTAGTGACTTGCCCATAGTGGCTTAAACAAATAGGTGCTTATTGGTGTCTCGGAATAAGGCACCTGGAGACAGGGTCTGGTGGCGGCAACTCAGTGATGTAGTGATACCAGGGCTGACCTCTGGGATTCCGTGGCAGTTTTGTCGTGGCTATAAGGGTGCTGCCCTAGTTCTAGGCATCATGACCATAGAAAAAGCTGGTGAATAGATCAGGGAGAGTCTTCTCCATGTCCCTAATGTCATGAACTCAAACTATGTCACATGGTCAACCCTGTGGGGGCCTCTGAGGCTTTCTGGGGGAGGTGGCAAAGGGGAAAGGGTTGGGGACAGTAGTTCCCTCAGTTGTATCTCTCAAAGGAAGTAAGTAACAGTCTGGGAATTGAACCAATGCCTGCGTGATTCCAAAGCCCAGACATCTCTCATGTGTCATTTGTCTTGGTTCGCACTAAACCCTGCTTTTGTGCCTTTGGTCTAATCTCCACACATTTCCTCCAGAACTAGGACCTTGGCTCATCAGTTATTTCCTTTTTCCCCTTAAATACCAATTTATTCTTTTCCACTGACATTTTTTTTTTCTAGCTTAGTGGTCCTCGGGAGATGTTTGGACATGTTTTGGGGAGGTTTTTGATATAGTAATGACTGCTTTTGTAAAGTGTGTGTGTGTGTGTGTGTGTGTGTGTGTGTGTGTGCACGCGCGTGTGTGCTTCTGGCATTTATAGCCTGGCAACTAGGCACGTTTGGTGTCCTGCCGTATGTATGATAGTACCTAACAGTCAAAAATAGCTCTATCCAAAATACATTTCTCCCCTCATTGAACATTCTCAGATCACTCTCATATTAATAAACAGAGGCACAAAAGCTTTTCTTGACCCCAGTTCTCCCTCCTTCTTTCTTTTGGCAGTTCCGCTCCTTAAAGAGTAGTTACATTTCTGTTTTCACTTCCTCATCTCTCACTTTCTACAAAACGCCACATCCAATGGACTTTCTCTTTTTCTTGACCTTCTGCAGCATTGAACACTTGACCCTTTTAGTGCTATGCCAGAAATTATGATGACAAGAGTAATTAGATTTGTCATAGATTTGGTGACAGTACGAAGGAGGATGAGTACAGTTTAGAACATGGATGGGTAGGTCACACAAGCGGCAATGTCTGGTAAGCAGTTGGTTTTGGACTTGGAGGTAAAGGGAGTGATTTGGGCTGGAAATAAAGATATGAACCTCATTAGCAAGCGAGGGTAGTTGAAATCGGGAGGGTAGATGAGATGGCTCAGAATGAACAAGTGGAAAGAGGAGGGGAATGGGTCAAGGACAAAACTACCTTAGGACAGAACTACCTTTGAGGAATAGCCAGAGGGGGTGGAGGTGATAAAGGAGCTAAGGTACGTAATTATTGGAGATGAGACAAGAACGAGAAAAACAAGGACAGAGAGGCATTATAGAAACCAAGAGAATGTTCTAGGAAGGGTAGTTAGCCAGTCTGGGAATCAACCCAGGACACTCCCTTCCCCCTCAGGATGGTCGAGCAAACAGTGAGGAAGCCTTGGTACCTTCCTCTTCGTCCCTCCAGACACTGTGATGACCTCAGTGCTGGCACTCCTTCTCTCTCGTCTGCCCTGACACACGGCTGACCTGTGTGATTCTTGAGAAACTCAAATCTGATTGTTCAACGCTTTTGCTTAAAACTGCACTGGCTTCCCACAGCTTGGAATAAGACATCCTCTTTGATCTGGTCCCAGGCTACCTCTCCAGGATTTTCTCTTAACCTCCCCGCCCTTGAACAGTAATATTAAGCCACACTAAGTTATTTATAGCTCCCTCTCTGGTCCTGGCTGTTTTGCATCTCTGTGCCTTTGTTTGTGCTACTTCCTCTCCTTAGAATATCCTCTTCCTTGTCCGTCCAGAAACACCTGCCCACTTTTTAAGAGAAGTTGTGGCACTTCTGTGTACCCTTTTCTGACTCTCTTCTTCACAGGATTGACTTTTTTTTTTTTTTTTTTTTGCACTCCACCTGTGTCCTATTTATGCTTTTGTTATAACTTGGCTTATTTACCTATCTGTCCCACTTGCTGTACAATGAGCTCATTGTAGGCCAGGGCTATGCTTTACTAATTTTTGTATTCCTAGCACATGCCATAATGTCTGATGCATAGTAATAGCTAACTTTTAATGAACAACGAACAGTTATTAGACTGTGCACTCTCTACACTGTAGTGGGTTGAGAGGCGGTCCCCCCAAGAGATATGTCCATGTCCTAACTCCTGTAACCTGTGAATGTGACCTGATTTGGAAAAAAGGGTCTTGGCAGATATCATTAAGGATCTCATGATGAGATCATTTTGGATTAGCCAAGTGGCCCTAAGTCCAGTGACAAATGTCCTTCTAAGAGGTGATAGAGGAGAAGACCTAGACACAAAGGAGAGGGCTTTAAAAGAGGAGAAGAGGCTGGAGTCAGCCACAACGTGCCAGAGAAGCCACTAGAAGCTGGCAGCAGCAAAGGGTGATTTTCCCTTAGGGCCTTCAGAGAGAGCATGACTCTGACAACACCCTTGATTTCAGGCTTCAGAACTGTGAGAAAATGAATTTTGTTGTTTTCAGCTGCCGAGTGTGTGGTAATATGTGATGGTGGCCCTAGGAAAGTGATATCCACACCATAGTTAAGAGGGCGATCTCTGGAATCTCACTGCCTAGGTGCTTTCCCGGCTTACTCCTTGACTGTGTGATCTTTGGCAGAGTACTTGACTTCTCTGAGCCTTCGAGTCCTCCTTGTAAAATGGTGATATAAATAGCTCCTATTTTCTTAAGGTTATTAAGTAAGGTTAGTGAAAGTGCTTGGAAAAGACGGGGCAAATAGTAGGAGCCAGCCAGTGCGTGTCTATGAGAGGTTTTCCATGTGAATAAACGAAGGAGGGAGGAGGAGGATGTAAATAGGCACCCGAGCCATCATAGTGATGGGAACTCACCTAGTTGTGTGGTTATTAGGTGTGCACTCTGGGAGTTCTGTCCCAAGGTGGTGGTGCTCTGACATTCTGGCCGACCCCCGGGGCCTGGGACAATGCCGGAAGGGTGAAGAGTCAGTGTTCTTGGAAGCTACCCCCCTGCTGGGGCCTTTGGTGGAACGACAGGGCAGCGAAGCTTGTCTTTGAGACCTGGGACCTCCCTTTATACACTCCTCTCTCCTTATTTTTGTATTTGATTCTCTGTTTTGTGTGCATATGCGTGTGTACGCTCGTGTGTGTGTGTGTGTGTGTGTGTGTGTGTGTGCACATTTGTATGCTTTTGGATGTAGTGGCTATTCTCTTTAGCCTTTTCAGTGCCCAGGATGGTACCTCTCAGGCTAGGGCTAGTCTCCCAATCTGAAGTCCTTGTGCTTTCAGATTTTTATTCTTCTCTACTTGCAGATCAAAACCCTTGCTTCTTTCCTTTTTATTCTCTTTCATTGTGTAATTTTCATAGTCCTTATTACAACTGTAATTCATCATAATAGCTTTTTTTATTAGCTGCCCTGCTCTGCTAGACTGCAGGCTTCCTAAGGGCAGGAACTTTGTCTCTTTCATTTTTGTATCCCCAGAACCTAACATACCGGTTGGCTCATAGTAAGCCTTTAATACATACGTGTTAAATGTATCACTGAATTAATTATTTCATTGCAGCAAATGTCAGTTGCAATTAAAAGAAAAGTTTTTTAAATCCAAATGGAAATGGATGTGAGAATTCTGATTGCTGGAAAATACATTTTTACCTGTCTATAGGCTGTTCTTTCCATCACCCTTCTCTTCCTCACATCTTCCAGATACCAGCCGTCAACAACTCGCACTCACATCTTAGAGTTTTAACACTCATGTCCACTTTATTTCTAGCAACCAGACACGGAAAAAGGACTGCCTCAAGTTAGGGGTGCCTTCTGAAGCAGCAGAGAAAACCTTTAACGCAAAGCAGTGGGGCGCCGGTGATAATCTTGACTTTTATTAGCTTTCTTTCAAAGGAGGGAGCAGAAAGAAAGAAGCTTTTTTTTTTTCTTGAAGTTCCAAAAGATAAACATATGCGATTCACATGACATACTAATCAGCAAAATATCACCAACTAAATTTAATCAGTGCAATTAAGTTTCCAGAGGTAGTAGCAGGAGATTTTGAAACTTCTTTTAGCAAACAACATCCTTTCTCATTTACTTATTCATTCATTCAAAAAATACTTATTAGGTATCTGCTGGAGATCAGGAACTGTACAAGGTCCTGGAGATAGAGTCAATAAGAGAGACATATCCTCATGGTGCACTGACTGACAATAAACAAAGATATAAATTAAACGATATTCTTTTAGGTAGTGGTAAATATCTTTATGAAAATAGCAGGAAGGGGTATCAGGTAGGGCTATCTTAGGGTCTTCAGGACGGGTCTCAGGGGGAGATAGCACTTGAGAGATGTATGGTAAGGATCAAGATGCATGAAGATATCGGGGGCAGCATTTTGGCAGAGAGAAGAGCAGGTGTGGAGGCCTCAAAGGGGGGAAGTTTTTGCTGTTTGGCTTTTTTTGATGAGTATCATATGGTCTGAGTTGGAGGGTGGTGGGCAGTGGGGGCAATGGTAGAATTTGAGGCTGAAAAGGTGCTATGAGGCCAGATCGTGTACGGCCTGAGAGTCTTGGCGTCAACTTGGCTATTTTGCAATTCATTCTAGAAGGTGTAAGAAGGGAGTGATGGAAGTTGACTTAGCGTCTTTTCAGATGGAGACAGTAGAGTGGATAGAATATATACCTTAGAGCCGTTTTAAGTCTTGTCTCCACCTTTCAGAAGCTGGGTGACCTTTTGCTACGTTGTATGACTACTGTGATCTGGTGTTTGTTTGTTTGTTTCATCGATATGAAGGAGTTAATATTCATCAACTTCTAAGAGTTACTAGGAGACAAAATAACCTATAAAGGACTCATTACACCTGGTTTTGAATAAATGGCTGCTATTGCCCTTTCTAGTAGTATTGAAATACAAATTCCTCTTGAATCAGGCATCATTTTTTTTTTTTTGATAGATCTATGGATTAGGTAGCTTTCTGTTCTGTTTCATTGTTTTCACACAAGTTGCTTACAGACCTGTAAACAAATGAGCAAAGTATTGTAGGAAGTTAGAAGCATCGTGATTGGCTCTACCCTGAGTAAAGAGCTGTCTCTCATTTTGAGTTCTTGGAGTTCCCATGCACCGTGTCCTGAGGCCAGTTCCTAGACTGTCTGTGTAGTGGCAGTTTGATTTAATTGTCCCTTTTCCCAAATGGGGGTAAAGGCACTGAGAAGATGGAGCAACCAGGGTGAGATATTGAGGTGAGAGGTGTGGGTGTTGAGAATGGGAGATAGTGTAACGGCACAGCCAATCAGTGCCGCCTGCCTTGAGCTGAGGACTTCTGGCACCAGCCCAAGTCCTCCTGGCCTGCCACCATGTGTCTCGGATGCATTCTGTTACCTTGACAACATGTTGTCCAGAGTTGTAAGGAGCGGCAGCCTTCAACCTTTGAGCATCATCGTGTTGCTAGGACAACAGACTCCACGGGAAGCTGGGCTCCACTGTAGTTCCTGCTTGCTGCTGCCACCCACCCCTCCCTCTTCCTTCTTCTGCCTGCCCATACTTCCACGGCCTTCCATCTGTCTTCTTGCTCCTTCTGCCTTCACAGATCCACTGTCTGCACGGCCCTTCCAGCTCTCCCTCCAACCCCTTGGCCTTCATTCTCTTACCACTGCAGCGTTCCCACTGCTTATATGAAAGCAAAAATTGTAAATTCTCAAATATAAAGCTGCATGATTTAGGAAGCTAAAGCGATGGTTGGAAAGAGGGAGTTAAGAAACATCCAGAAAAGGGAGGGAGGAGCTTGATAGAGTTTCTGTAGTCTAGTTGTACAATATGAGGTAGTGGTTCTTTTAATTAATTAATTAATTAAGTTACTTATTTATTAATAGCAAGTGGGGAAGGGGCAGAGAGAGAGAGGAAGAATCTCAGGCAGCCTCTCCACATTACCAGCACAGAGCCTGATGCAGGGCTTGAATACACAAACCACGAGCCACGAGATCATGAGCTGAACCGAAGTCAGATGCTTAACCAACTGAGCCACCCCAGCGCCCCTGTGTGGTAGTAGTTCTTAAAGGGACTGGCCCTGAGAATCAACAGAGGAGTTTATTTTATTATTATTTTGTTGAAATATGGATTTTCTGGTTCGGTACCCAAATACCCTTTTGGAGTCAAGCCCCACTAATTGCTATTTTTACAAATTTCTCTTAAGGGATTCTGAAATACCACCAGGTTTGGGGACCCCAGTCAGTAGAACACGGCATATTGTTTTGATTATAAAGTTTTGTGATAATCACCTATCTACCTGTTGAGCTTTATTGTTCATGGTCCTCAGTGCAGTGCATTCATGTGGCTGCTTAATAACGGTGAAGACGCAGGAAGGGGAGTTGGAAGATGGGAAGACACTAATGGAGAAGAGGAGAAGAGCAAAGGGAAACAGAAGAAAGGGAGCAATGTGGAAATGATAAGGAGAGGCCGTGGAATTGGGCATGGGGAAAATCAACCACCCCCTTGTCTCTGACTTTCAGTTAGAATGCAGCCTGTTAAGTGTCTTGGTGTAGGCTCAGTTGACATGCTCTTTGGGGTGTGTTTGGAATCCTGGATTTTCACTGGGTGGTAAGAGACCTGGGTGGTGGCTAGATCTGGGCTTTCATAAGAAGCCAGCTTCCTCCTATTTTCTCCTTTAAAAAAACCAAATGCCCACTACATGTTAGTGCTGCAGTTTATATGAGATAGTGCTTTACTTGCGTTTAGCAGGTTTAACCCTTGAAGGAGCCCTAGAGCTTAGGCAGTAGGATTATTCTCCTTTTAAAGATGGAGAGACTGAGGATGGGAAAGGAAGGTAACTGGCTCATGGTGACACACTGGCCATGGCCGAATGGAAATGGAACCACTTGCCTGACTGACAGTAAAGCCCACGGACACCAGCAGTGTGTTACATTTCCTCTTGAACACTTCATTTACTTGGTCTTCTTGGGACATCTAGCTTAACCTGGGAGGGGAATATCCCAGCCGTCCAGAATGTAGTCAACTGGAGCTTAGGCAAAAGTGATTCCTCCTTCGCCCAGCCCATCTCGATTAAGACCCAAACATTCAGAACAAGAGCACAGCTCTTAAAGAGAGGGGAGAATGGGAGGAGAGACAAGAAGAAGGGGAAAGAACATTCAAAGAGAGAAGGACATGGGGGTGAGCAAAACTGCCGGGTCAATCCCAGTCTGATGGACTGAGTTCTTTCCAAACTCTGAACTCTCAAGAGTGGGCCTGAGACCCTGAAGCCCAGGACACTGCCAAGTGGATGCCCCAGGATTTGACTTCTAGGTCAGATCAAACTCTTCACTGATATTTCTGGGATTGGCGGGGGGGGGGGGGGGGGGTGTTTTTCCTAGCTTGCTGTTTGTCAGGGGAAAGTGAAATCAGATGTACGTCGGTCTAAGACTCCCATCTCAGCAGATGAAAAATTGACAAAGAAGTTATAGTATCTTTGTCTCACTGTCCTGCATGGCTATAGGTCTTGGAGCAAACTATCTCCTATTTCCTGAATAGTCTTAGCGTATCAGCTGTAACTACTGTTACCTTGGACTGAAATCCAGTTCCTAGAGGTGGTACCCAAAGGACCTCTCTTTTTGCTGGGCCATCAGCATGTACTCTCCCTGGTAGTTTCCACGACGATCAAAGGCCTGTTTACGTGCAAGAATGATAGGTGTGTGAAAGGTATCTGGTGTCACGGCGGTGGGCTGAGGCAACACATGTGAGAGGCAGATTTATCTGTCAGTATGGCAGCCCGTTCCAGAGGGGGAGAGCCCATTTGTCTCCTCCTCTCATGATTGGGACAACACAGAGCACACAGAGCGTGCTCGGTGC
The DNA here is from genome assembly GCF_028749965.1 of Puma concolor. NCBI lineage: Eukaryota > Metazoa > Chordata > Mammalia > Carnivora > Felidae > Puma > Puma concolor. The sequence goes on from NC_141673.1 coordinate 95,530,458, forward strand.
GTATTTGTTGGTAATGATAGATCCTTTGAAATCAGATGGGAACAGGCCATATGCTCTTGGAAAAGGGCCTACATTGCAAGGTGGGATGGATGAGTGAGATGTGTTTTTGCAAGTTCTTTTCATCTCTAACATCTGTGATCCTGTGAATAATTCTCTTCCCCTTGGCCCCTGCTGGCTGCTTGCCTGGGATCTCTGCCAGAGCCCTCCCCGACAGCCCCTCTGAATAGACATCACAGAGAGAGGGTCTCCCACTCTAGGTGGATGGTTCTGGAAACCGAAGTTGATACTGGAAGTAGGAAAAAAGGCTTGTGTCCCAGGGTCAGAGCCCAGGGATAGAGGAATTTGGACAGGAAGTGTGAGTGCCCGATTCCTAGAAGCAGGCAGGAGAGGAGTGGGGAACTTCTGCTGAACGTGTCAACAGCAGCAACAGCGGTAGCTCTGGTTACACACACGTTGCCCATGGAAGCTTTTCTCAGACTGAGCAAGACGGGGCTCTGTGAGGTGGAGAGCAAGCATGGCACCCAGAGTCCCAGCTCTCCTCCTGCCCTCCTGCCATACGATTTCCCTCACAGATAGCTAGCACATCTATACGAGAGAGAGCTAAGAGACAGGAACACTTGTGTTGTGAATGGTCTGCTCTCTGATCATTGTTGTTCTCTGAGACTGATGATGGCAAATTTTACTGAGGAAAGTTGTGCAGCCGTCCGATTCTGGAAGTTCTTTCTTTGGGCCCTTCTGTTTCTGGGCCCAAGGGGGTGTCACAGGTTAATGAAAGGGAACTAACCTTGAGTAGTTACTGGCGTCATTTCAGTTCTTCTTGGAGACTAATTCAGCTGATATTATGAAAACTAGTCTGTTAGCCAGCGAAGGGGGATTTTGACAGCGGTTGAATGCTCTACATGCTCTGGCAGAAGGGTACTTCCTCTCCTTTTGATGTGTTCCTTGTCCTGCTTTTGCTCCAGTCTTGAGGCTCCCCAGTCATAACAGCAGGGGCCTCTGATGCTTCTGTGAGTTGTACATATCTGGAGCTGGTTTCTTGTCTGATGGAAGGTAGTGGCAGAGCTCGAACAGGGGTCATTTCTGTGTTTGGGGGACTTCCAAGTGGCAATCATGGCTACATTTGTCATCCTCATCTTAATGGTCAGCCCTGTGAAAAGTTACACAATTGGGAAAGAATGTATTTTTAATCATTTTGAAATTCCCCTTCCCCATGCCCCTTTCTCCCCTTGATAACTGCTACCTTGTTTAGTTGTCCAGTGTCCTTTTCCTGCCTCTTGGCTGCTTAGAGTACTCCCTTTTGCTTGCCCCCAGCTCCTTGCATTGTCCACTGGTGGAGCTTTCCCAAGGAGCACTATGTCATTCAGTCTTGGGTCTGTCCTCCGTGTAGCCCCCCACGATTTCCTCCTGATGGGCCCCTGTTCCATTTCAAACTGGAAGACAGTCTAAATAATTAAGTCATTGCCACAGTCTGAATAGATTAAGAGCAACCAATGTGTGACCTGCTCCATGGGCATTTATATTTTAACTCAGAGGAAGAAATGTGTGCGAGCGGAATTTCAGATGTCATGCTGAGCCATAAGGGACATACATGTTTAAAACAGAAGGTACTTTCCTGACTCCTGCAAATCGTGCTGTTCATGGGCAGCCTCATCAATCCTGAGGTGAGACTCTGCTGGGAGACCTTGCTGCAAACAGAAAGGCTGAAGGGCAGCCCCTTGAGAAGGGTGTAGGTCACCCCTGGCTGAGCAGGGGACAGCAGAGAACCTGCTCAGGAGCCTTGGAGAGCGTTATGCTGTTAAGTCATTCTGGAAAGGAGAATAGAGTCAAGTAGAATTAGGAAGCCCAGATTAATCAGTGAACTCTGAGGATTTTTAGACCGTTTTAATTTTGCACACCATATGGAGAGGGCTCAAACCTTACTTTGTATGAAGACTTCTTAGCTGCCTTTTACTGCCCTCTCAAACTCCCCTTCTAACCTGTCTGTGTCTGGGCCCTTCTTTGTTTCTCCCTCTCTTAGATCCTTTGGTTTCTCCTTCTGTCTGCCCTCCTGACCCTCCTCTCTCTTCTTCCTGTTCCCCCATCATCTCATTTCTGGTTCGTGTTTCTCTGTCCTTCTCTCCCCTCGTCCTGTCCCCATCTGCCGTGACCCATTCTTGCACATGACTTAGACTTTATGTGGTGCACACAGCCATCTTCATGCTTCATCCTGTCAGTGTCGAGGTCCCTCAATGGCCTACCTTAGGACCTGGCATAGTTAAGAGTTCCCAGGCGGTCTGTCCTCGACTTTTGGAGCTGACAAACGTTAGTTTTACAGTCTGTGGCAAGTTGGTTTAGTTGGTTAGGACTTGGCATTTAATGAGGCCAACCACGGATATTTGTGTCCTATCTTTGTGGAACCCTGCTAGCTTTCTCCCTCCTGGCAGAGATGCCCTCCAGCCGCTAGCTTTCATTTTCATGCCCTTGGTCACAGAGGGTGTGTGACTGAGGTGCTGTGGATGGACCAATGCTAATCTGTTGATAAGAGACATCAGTAATAACATGTTTTTTTATTAAAATTTTTATTTTGAGGTCATTATGGATTCACATTTAATATTTCTAAAGGCCTAAGGATATTGTACACAGATTATCTATAGGAGTCAGACCAAGACAGACCTGGACTCAGATTCTGGTTCTCTTGCACATTAATTCTGTGACCGTAGCCTGGTTACTTAACTTTTCTCTGCCTCACTTTCCTTAGCTGTGAAATAGTGACAAAAAAGAACTGGCCTCTTTCAGTCTGCCTCTGCCTGCACATCTTCCTTTTCCTCTCTTGTTACTAAGTCTATTCTAGTACACTATTTTTCTTCTTTCTTTTTCTTTCATTTTACCAATGTCTCTGGAACACTCCCTCCTCCATTCTTCTCTTATCCCTGTTTTGTGCTTCTGTTTCCATTTTCCCAACTCTTAGCCCATTCCTCATTCTCCATTTCTTGCTTCCTCCATCATCACCCCTCACTGAATTTCACTTCCTTTCAAAGACATGTTTCCCGATCCATCTCTCCCGTCAGTCACTGTTCCTGGGACTTTTGTGGCTTCCGGGAGAATGTGCAACCCTTAATTATTTATAAGCACGAGAGAATAATTGCAGAAATGATTTAATTACTTTTCACATAGATACTAATAGCAGCTGCTGGGCTAGGTGATGGTGGCGTTGGAGCATATCAGCAGGCACACTCGCTCAATAAGAGGAAAAGCATTGGTTTAAGTGGGTTTGGGGGAGGGTGCAGCTATAAAGAGTCTATAGAAGATTTAATCTCATATGTCAAAGAACTGAAAAAGAATCCCACAATTGGCAATTATACACAGCAAGGATTATATAAAATGGGAGGTACGTGTCACCAGTATCTTAACTGAGGGAAGAGGGCCTGGGGATATTGTTTTTAAAGTTCACTTTGGATCAGATAGGTAGTGTAGTGGATTGAATACTACCGCTTATTTCTGGGGGGCTGGGGTGGGGTAGCAGAATCCTCCTTCTGGCTCCTCTATGGAGTTGAATGGGAATATTCATTTAGTGGCATTGGGGCTATAGTGGAAAGAGCCCAGCCCAAACTGCAGTCAGGAAGCCTGGTTCTCTTCCTGGCTCATAACCAGCAATAGCTGTTTGACCGGTCAGGTCCCTTAATCTCTGTTAGTCTTACTTTTTTCATCTGCAAAGTGAAGGGATTGAGATTTAGAACACGTAGAATGCTTCACTCAAGGAGAAAATGACACAGAAACTAGATGAGAAGGACTGATTTTTTTTTTTTTTTTTTTTTTTTTTTACAAACTAAGATCAGGGAGACCATCATGAGGAGTTTGCAGTAGTCAGCTCGAAAAGCCAGGCAGAAAATCCATTCTAGAAGTTTCTGACATGATGTCTAAGAGAAGAAGATATCGATTGAAGCAAAGGGGAGCGGTTGAATAGGGGGAGGACATCTAAAAAAGGAGTTGGCATCGGTAGAGTAAAAGTAGAGGGAAATGAGGGACAGTGGCAAACTATGAACCTGTATTGTCACATTATGAGTTTCTAAACTGTGTCCTTTCTGACAGTTGCTGAAGGTTTGGCATGCGGAGGGCAGCAAGAGAAGGCTACAGCTCTTATATGCAGTGAAGAAGGGAGAGGGGTGTCCTGAGAAGGAGAGCTGTGTCCTCATCCTCCCCCCACCCTGGTCCTAATCCCTTCACAGAAGTCTGGATGAATGTGTCATTGTGCTGCACCATTCAGCCTGGAATGGATCTTAGGGTCTAGTGTGGTGCCCTTACGTCATGGAAAAGGACGCTGAGGCCAAGAAAGATTAAGTGACTTGCCTGAGGCCCCACCTCAGTTCTCTCCTGGAGTTGGCCTAGTTTCCCAGATTACCAGGTCAGTCTCTAGTAGGACTTTTACCTCAGCAAAGTACCAGTCCTGTCTAATAGTAGTGCATAGCATAGCAGAAAATATGACATAATGAATTGCTCCTGATTGGAGGTGAGGGACAAAAGCAAACTGAAATTAGGGTAGAGAGGGAGAGAATGACATCTTTTTTCCTGGTTCTCTTGTATCTGCACTCAATGTGGCCTGAGACGATTGATTGAAAGTATATTAATGAATCTGTCAGATAATGATAAAAGTGAGTATCATTGAACTAATTTTTGGACTATATATGATGGAAGACCTATATGTTCGGTATTGTATGAATTTATGATAACCACGAGCAAGCAGATGGAAAGCAAATTTGGATAAAGTCAATTCTGTCTGGTTTAGACGCTTCTGTGATTAAAGTAACTACCTACAGGCTGTAGACAGGTCTTCCCTTTCTTCCAGAAATGGAGCCCTGAGGTCACCCTTTCACTTCCCATCTTATAGTATTCCTCCAACTAAGATACTTAGGAAAGAGAGACTCAAGTCTGCATGGAAATTTCTGTGCAACTGGAGAGTCATACTGGAAGAGCAAGGAGGCTTCTAGAAGGAAAGAAGAGTGAAAACAAGAGAGAGATCAGAAACAAAACAAAACAAAACAACCTCCACAGTATATGTGGTTGGAGATTTTTTAAATATACCCAAATCTTATATTTTATAATGTTTTTCAAAGTGAATTTATGTACTTTGTCTTATTTTTGTAAAAAAAAAACTTAATGTTTATTTATTTTTGAGAGAGAGAAAGACAGAGCACGAGCAGGGGATGGGCAGAGAGAGGGAGACACACAGAATCTGAAGCAGCTCCAGGCTCTGAATCATCAGCACAGAGCATGATGTGGGGCTTGAACTCACAAACCATGAGATCAAGACCTGAGCCGAAGTCGGTCGCTAACCGACCGGGCCACTCAGGTGCCCCAACCTTGTCTTGATTTGATACAATAATTGTGTAAGATGGAAATACAGCCTTAGATTGTCTCTCTGAGAAGTGAAGATGACTTCTATCATCATCCCCATTCTCCAGAGAAGAAAACTAAGCCTCCAAGAAGTTAACTGATATATCAAAGACTGAGAAATTATAAGTGGCAGATCTGGGACTAGAATCTAAGTCTCTGGGCCCCCAGTGTAATGAATGCCTGTAGGAGAAGAGAACCATGTAAAGCACGCTGAAGTGTGTTTAGTGGCAATGAGCAACCTGTGGTGCCTGATCAGGACAGGGGAGTCAAACGGGATACAGAGGATTTGGCCGGGAATTCTTTGTGGACTTTGGCTGATGAGATCTAAGTTGAATAAAGAGCTCAAATGGGACTGGAAGAGATCACATGGTTACTTACAGGGGAGAAAAAGAAGCTCTGGCTATAGTAGATCTATGTGCTGAAGAACCCAGACCATTGGAAAGGTCGGGCAGGTATCCAGGATGGAGAATTCACAGGTGAAGGCCCACGCAGAGGAGTCTGAAGATGCGGACAAGGATTAAACTTCAGCATTCATGAACAACAGGCAACATCATTCAAGCAAAAGGTGGCGAACCCAAGTATACACCTTTCTCTGTCCTCTCTTGGGGTGGGGGAAAAGATCCACTGTTAAAGCGTTTTACCAGAATACTCTTAAACCTGTTCTGAACAAAGCCCAGAATGGGCTGGTACATTTTCCCTTCATTAACACTTCATTAAGCTTTGTCAGATATAAGCCTCCTAGCCAGATCCTGGCAAGGGACTCTTACCGAGGTGATAATGAGGAGAAAATGTACTAGGTTGTTGGCCTACTCCAGAGTTGTTGAATGTAGGCTGAAATATATTTTGATAACATTGGCTCTAAGATGTATATTAAACACCATTTTACACTGGGCAGTGTAAATAGAACACATAGACACAAACAGGAAGAGAGATGCATGCCAGCATAACATGACACATTTCAGTGATTTGGTGATTTGCTGCAAGCAACTTATACAAATCTGAGTCGTGTTGGATGTGGCAAATGATAAGATCTTTTATTATTATTATTTAAAAAAAATTTTTTTAAGTGTTTATTTTTGAGAGAGAGCCAGAGCCAGAGCCAGAGCCTCAGGAGGGGAGGGGCAGAGAGAGGGAGACAGAATCCGAAGCAGGCTCTAGGCTCTGAGCCGTCAGCACAGAGCCCGACATGGGACTTGATCCTACGGGCTGAGCTGTGAGATCATGACCTGAGCCGAAGTCGGACGCCCAACCGACTGAGCCACCCCGGCGCCCCAGAAATGAGATCTTGATAGATTTACAACTTGTACCTGTTATGTTTTTAAAAACGCCTCTTTCAAAAACAGACCCTTGTGTGACTTTTGAAATGTTGAAATGTTCTAGCCCTAATCGATGTCTTCTGGCTATTTAATATTTATCAATTACCAGATGTTTTAGAATTAGATACTGTTCACTTTCCAGGAGCTTTTCTGGTGTTTCTAGAAGTCCTGCCACACGGATTTAATATACTGTGAAAGTCTGAAGGCGCAGACATTTTAAGAGAGAAAAGAAAGTATGTTTAATCTTTATTTTGAAGGAGGTTTTGATTTTGATCATCCATGAAAAATTGGAAAAATTTAAAAACTGGATCAAATGTGAATGGCTCCTGGAAATATGTGATGTGGACACAGGTGGCTGGAAGATTATACTCAGAGTAATCAGCAACCTGATGTCAACCAAAATTTTGGGTGTGTGTGTACACGCGTGTGCACCTGTCTGTATATTCTGGAGAACATAACAGATGGTGTAATGGTATTTCCAAGGTGTTTTTCCTTGGCCCGGTGTTGATACCATAGTTTTTTATTTTTACTTTTTTTTAAGCTGTGTTGTGACCACAATAAAACAGACTTCCTTAGATAAAGGAAGCAGCATTTCAATGAGCAACTCATCAGAAATGAATTGGGAAGGGAAGAAGGTTAGCATTTATGGAATACTTGTTATGTGTAAGAACTTTATGTATATTATCTCATTATAATTCTTTTAATTATTTTTGATGATGAGAAACCATCACGTCCCGAGACCTAACTTTGATTTGATTTCCATAATGAACTATAGAAGTTAGCTTTCCTTACATGGACATTTCCACACCAAAAAATGTCACCATTTAAATAATTTCATTGAGGTATTGTATGATTAGCTCCTTGAAAAGTGGTCTCAGATGAATTTATTCATTCAGTAAATGCAAGTGAGCATCTAGTATGGGTTGACATGGAGCAAATCAGAGTAAATAGTGAAGTTGGAGAAATAGACATAAGTAGGATTTTAATCTCTAGTGACACGCAGAATGCTTCAGTAAAGGGGTAAATGGCACAGATGCGAGATGAGGAAGACCAAATTTGAGAAAGAAAGATCAGGAAGCCATCATAAAAACTTTGCAGCACTCAACTCCAAAACCCAGGTGAGGTCCCCTTTAATCCTTTAAAGGCTTGTTCTAGGGCTTGGAAAACCAACGCATGTAAAAACGAGATGTAGATATTGGCGCTTAGTAGGTACTTGGTAAGAGCATTCATCGGTGTTACTTGAATGTGGAAAATGAGAGCCAACACATTAAAACCAAAAGCTTAAATACAACACGGTGCAAACCCCATGTGACTGAAGGCTGAAGAAACACGGTTGAGTGTCGTGTTAGAGTATGGTTTCCCAAAGCCTCCTGCATCTCCTGGACCATTGCCAGACAAGTCCCTTCCCCAGGTTTCCCCTTCTGCTGGGAGTGCTCCCGGCTCAGGGGGGACCTTAGTGCTTTAGGCACACAGCCTCTGCTGCCCATTGCTTACAGAAGAGATGTCCTGGTTTCTTGATTCTAGTTATTTTGTAATGAAGATGGCCAGGGTGGCATGATAAAGCGTGATGTCTTTATTTTCCCAATTAAAGGTTTTTGTTTTTTTTAAACTCAGGGACATTTAAGCGGGTATTCAAAACAAAACGAAACTAGGAAGTACATAATCTCAGTATAAAGGACAGTCCTTTAAAACTGAATACATTTAGTTGTATCAACACCCCCTGCATCGTTCTTATTTTTCTCATTTCTCCGTGGGCCAATGATAACTTTATCATGAATTGTCATTGATCCATGGACTGGTCTTTGGGAAGCACCGATGTAGATACTCTTGCTAGAGGCAGCATTAGCGAGGAAATTACTTCTAAGAGCTGTGGATCCAGATGCGTCCCCTGAACTGTTGGTCTGGAGCCTGACAGGTTGGGGGCTCTGCTCATATCCTGTCTCTCTGACAGAGACTGCCTCCCAACAGAGTGTAGTGCTGAGGTTCTCCGGTATATCATCATCTTCGGCGGCTGACTGATGAGGCTCAGGGCTTGAGGGGGAGTGAGCGAGGTACTCTGTCTTCACGTTAGCGAGCCTTTATTTCTGTCCTGTATGACATATTCATCAATAATCCAAGAAAATAAAATACAGACACAGCTTTCTGGTTGGAAGGTTATTTCAAAATTGTGTTATAGAGGAGAAAGGGCTTATCCGGGGTAAGAGTTCGGGCTCTGTTACAGCTAGTTGTGTGATGCCGTGTGATATGCTTCATTCACTGGGTCTCAGTTTCCTCATCTGTAGATAGAGAATTGTATCCCCTGGGGCTCACCAAGTTATCTTCAGTCTTCGAAAACCCCACCAGTACCTTCATATTTACCTACAACTAGGCTGCTTAGGCCAGGCAGATTATATGTTTCTTTGCTTTGAGTTAACATTATATCACCTCATTGATGTATGGGTATCTCATGCTGCTACAATACCATGGACAAATATTTAACACATGCCTGGGACAATATGTCGTGCCCATGGTGAGGACTGAGTTTCTTGAACTTCTTCTTCCACCTCCAGGAGAATCAAGATAAAGGAGTTGTTCCTACATCTACTTTCTAGAAAGATATAAAAAAAAGATGGGACAAATAATTCAAGGCTCAGAGAGGAAGGGAGAAAGAAGATTGAGTATATGAAGTGTAAAAATCAGCCATGTAGTATTATTCTTTTAATTTTTTAAAATTTATTTATTTACTTTTGAGAGAGAGAGAGAGAGAGAGAGAGAGAGAGCAGGCAGTGTAGGGGCAGAGAGTGAGGGAAGAGAGAGAATCCCAAGCAGGCTCCGTGCTGTCAGTGCAGAGCCTGATGTGGGGCTTGAACTCACAAACCGTGAGATCATGACCTGAGCCTAAATCAATAGTCAGACACTTAACTGACTGAGCCACCCAGGCGCCCCTATAGTATTATTTTTAAATTAAATCAACCAAGAAATTCCCAGTGATTTTTGGACCTACAAAAGGTGGGAAGTGATGTAACTTGAATCAGATAGGTACTTCACGGAGTGCTTTATGTTTTATTTAATTATATCTGTTTATAGCATTTAACTGAATTATGTAACATATTACCTTAATGACATTGTTTTGATTTTTACTATAATCCTATGAGGTAGATGTTATTACCCCCATTTTATATAGAAGAAAACTGAGGCCAAGAGAGACTAAGTGGTTGTCAAGGTTGCACATCCGGTAAGAGGTACAGCATCATTGGCTCCAAATCATGAGATTCCCCTGCACTGACACATTCATTCATTGTCACTTCCGAACGCAGAGTAAGGGTCCGAGGTGCTTTTCTCAGCCCTGGAATCTCTTTTCCTGTCGTATTCTGCTGCTTTTCCTTTCCAAGGAGATGACCTTGAATTCTTTTCCAGCTGTATGTTTCTAGAATCTCTGGGATTCTTACCAAATGAAGAGGTTCCAGAGGGAGCAAAGCTGGTCCCGGTGATATGGAGGGGTGCAGTGGGGCAGAACTGAGAGGCGCAGAATGAAATAGGGCAGTGCATCATGTGCTGTGGTCGTGTGCATCACGTCCTCTTAGAGAGGAAGTAAAACATGCCTCACCATTTGAATTACATGTGATTTGGTCCTTCAGAGCAGGAACTACTCCTTCCCCTGGCTAGGTGGGGAGAAACATTGTATTCTGAAGGATTCAAGTATAAAAATATTCCATAATCTCCAAGTAATATAAACACACACATATGCAGATTTTCTGTTATGGAGATGTTTTGTGTTTTTTGAATGAGCCGTGTTGGCCCATCCCATCAGGCCAGAGCTTTTGACCTGGTTCTTGACTCACTAAAGGTGAATTTTCAATAGCCAGTTGTTGCTGTTGGGTGGCTTTTAGTGTGCACATTATTCTTGGCTCTGGGATTTTCTTGTGCCTGTCCTTGTTTCTCTGAGGACTGTGGACAGCAGTGGCATAAATCTGAGGCGTGCGGTCACAAGACCTTTGTCTGACACGTGGGTCTTCCACTTGGCTTTGCTCCTTGCAGGCTGCATGACCTTGGGCAGATCACTGAACCTCTCTGAGCCAGAGTTTCTTTGTCCATAGATGGTAATGGATGATGTAATGATTAAAATGAGGTAATATACGTGTGTGTGCTTGGTTAAGCTGTAAGCACTATGCAAGCATAAGGTGGTGTTATTCCTCCGGTTAGAAAGAATTGAAAAGAACTCGGGGATTTTCACCACGACGATTGCATCTGTGGTTACAATTCATCTGGTTGAACCACTTTCAAGTTGCCATCATCTGGGAAAGGTTCTGGCCCAAACCTTCCTGCTGTGTAAATAAATCATGGTAAAGCTGCTCCTGGGCCCCATTGCCCTCATCCAGTTACTTCTTAGCCCTTATCCAACCTGTCTCCCTTGTTTTGTGGACGTCTGTGTACATTATGCCATGTAATTAATTTTAAATGATGGAAAATCAGCCTGCCAGGCTGCAGTCAAAACCACTGGATTCTTTGCTGCTTCTCTTGTAGATTCATTCACCTTTTTGCACATGTGTCCCTCGCCTGAGAGTGTGAACAGTAAATGTTATACGCAGAGTCCTTGATGGCACCTTTTCTGCCACATGTTGGCAGAGTGAGTGGGTGAAAGGGCTGATAAAAAGTGGCACAGGCATTGGGGGGCCCCATTAAATGAATGCAGATCCCATGACCTCCCAGAGGAACGTTTCTGAGCGAGTCTGGCTGTCAGCGAAGGTGAGTGTGTGAGTGCTGGGGTGCCTGGAATAACACCAAAGTGGGGGAAGGAGATGGCTTCCATGCCACCTTGCGTCAGCAGGACACCAGGAATAAGCTGGCAATTCCCTCTGTTCGGCTCCCCTGCAATACGCTGGCCTCCTGAGCGAAACATCTGTGGGCTTCTCCAACCATTTCCCTCGCTATGCCTTGCCTGTTAAGTAGCTTTGAGGCCATGTTAGAAATCTTCCTGTGTCACCTCATCATGTGACTGCTAGTTGAATGTGTGTTTTGACCCTATTAATCCTTGAAGAGGTGACAGGTGAGGGAGTACATAGCGGGGGAGAAGAGACAGCCCTGGACCTTGCAGGAGACGGGAACCCAGAGGTCGGCACTGCTGTCACAAGAGGCTGTTTCAGTAATGTGATGGAACAGGCATGTACCATTCAGACATTTTTAAAATGCAGGTTAATTCCACTGACGGATGGAGAGAGAACTAAGAAGGTAAGATATGACAGATAAAATAGTTTGGCAAGACAAATAGGGCCAAGGTCTGAGTTCTAGGGGATGGGGTGCTCTGGATATGGAAGTTTCTCTGGACCAGATGAATTTAGAGCAGGAGTTTTTTCTCCTAAGAATGAGGCATCTGGGGGAAGGAATTTCAAGGGCTTCACGGGTGGAAAATGGACTACCCAGGTGCTTCGGACCATGGCTGGCTGTGTTCCAGGCTTGGCAGTAAGAGGGATTTTATGAAGTGCGTTTGTTAAACACTTGGTCTTCCAGTCCTTTTCCCCATTTGCCATTTAGCTCATTCTTTCCCATTCTCAGCCCTCTCACATGCAGCCTTTTGCTCCTTTACTGTTTGTAACAATGATTGGTTTCACTTTTCCTCTTGTATCTCCCTCCTAAATTTTTAAGTTCTTTGGTAATTTATGGAGATCAAGATAGAGGAAAAGCAGAATTGCAATCAAGGCATACACACTATATGGGCACCTGGGTGGCTCAGTTGGTTAAGCAGCCAGCTCTGGGTTTCGGCTCAGGTCATGTTCTCACGATTCATGAGTTCCAGCCCCACTTCAGGCTCTGTGCTGACAGTGCAGAGCCTTCTTGGCATTCTCTCTCTCTCTCTGTCTCTCTGCCCCCACCTCCCACACGTGCATGCTCTCTCTTTCAAAATGAACTTCAAAAAAAAAAAGAAAGACAGGGGCACCTGGGTGACTCAGTCAGTTAAGCGTCCGACTTCAGCTCAGGTCATGATCTGACATTTCATGGGTTCAAGCCCCACGTCGGGCTCTTTGCTGACAGCTCAGAGCCTGGAACCTGCTTCAGATTCTGTGTCTCCCTCTCTGTCTGCCCCTTCCCCACTCACATTCTGTCTCTCTCTCGAAAATAAGTACACATTAGAAAAATTTAAAAGGAATACACAGTATATTTTCTATTTAAATATTTATTCTCATTTGTTAGAAAGGCAGTGTGTTCATGGCAACACCAAGGAAGGCTGGGGGGGTGGGTAGTCTTTTGCCCCTTCACCAATTTTCAACCATCCCCCTCCCCCAACACAGGAGTTACTACCCAAGTAAACATACACACTGAATGCAGACTCTGTTGCCACAAAGTGCCTCCTCAGCGCAACTCCTGAATCAGACTGCCAAGGCCAAGCCCTTCTATGTGGAAATCCTGCGCCACCACTGAGAGTTAGGGCTGTGGTTAAGAACCGTGACTTTGAGTGTCAAGGCTAGGTTCTGCCCACTCCCAGCCGTTTCAATTTAGGCAGTTAACCACTTAGAACCTTAGGCTCCTCATTTAAAACTTTGTTTTTTGTTTGTTTTTGAGAGGGAGAGAGAGGGAAGGGCAGAGAAGAGGGGGGATAGAGGATCAGAAGTGGGCTCCATACTGACAGCGCAGAGCCCACGGGGCTCAGACTCATGAACTGTGAGATCATGACCTGAGCCGAGGTCTGATGCTTTAGTCCACTGGGCCACCCAGGAACCCTGGGCTCCTCATGTTACATCAGGATAATGATACCAAACTTGTGGGGTTGACAGAGAAAGAAATGCCTTCCTTATAGCGCTTGGCCGGGCTGGGAGCCTTCTTTACTTCAGAGCCTGCTCGTGGGCCAGGCACTGTGCCTTCTCCTCGTGGCGTGGGGTGGGAGGGTTGGGAGGCAGAGGCGTGGCTTCCCATAGTCCCGGATCTAGTGAGGCCCCTGCCGTGAGTCACGGCCCTACCAGACAAGAAAGGGCCCGTCCTGGGCTGGAATGCACATGGAGCAGGAAGCTTCCGGAGAGAGCGGAGCACAGCAAGTTGAAATTTTAGCTTCCGATGCCAAGAACAAATCTATACGGAGAACGATTTGCTATAAACCGACGAACATAAAAAGGGAGAGAGGAGGCGTGCGACAACAATATCTATCTGCTTTTATTATTGCCGTTGTCAGACTAAGAGGAGAAGGCATCCTCCTCCCCGGGTTACCTGTGAGGTGCACCGCTCTACCCTTGGGCGTCTGGGTGGGACTCGGGCGTGTGGACCTTTTCTTCTTTGTTTTCTGGGTTGACCCTCATCTGCTGGAGCTGCTCCGCTCACTCTGCTCTGCCTTGGGGGAGCCTGTGGCCCCAGCAGAGGAGGAATCAAGAAAGGCACGCCAGGCCAGAAGGCCAAAAAGGATCAGCAGAGAGGCTTTTTATTTATTTATTTTTATTTATTATTTTTTTTTAAATTTTTTTTTCAACGTTTATTTATTTTTGGGACAGAGAGAGACAGAGCATGAACGGGGGAGGGGCAGAGAGAGAGGGAGACAGAATCGGAAGCAGGCTCCAGGCTCTGAGCCATCAGCCCAGAGCCCGACGCGGGGCTCGAGCTCACGGACCGCGAGATCGTGACCTGGCTGAAGTCGGACGCTTAACCGACTGTGCCACCCAGGCGCCCCATAGAGAGGCTTTTTAAAAGAAAAGGATACAGGGGCGCCTGGGTGGCTCAGTCGGTTAAGCGTCCCACTTCGGCTCAGGTCATGATCTCGCGGTCTGTGGGTTCGAGCCCCGCGTCGGGCTCTGTGCTGACAGCTCAGAGCCTGGAGCCTGTTTCAGATTCTGTGTCTCCCTCTTTCTCTGACCCTCCCCTGTTCATGCTCTCTATCTCTGTGTCTCAAAAATAAATGTTAAAAAAAAATTAAAAGAAAAGGATACAAAGTGATGTGGAAGGCAGTGTGGTTGAGAATTCCTTGCAAGGTAAAATAAATGCCGAACGTTAAGTGCATAATTTGCGTAATTAATGTTCCAGATGGGAGAACAGTTTTATATTCTTATTCATATTTTCTAAAGGTTCAAAGCCACTCCGTAAACTGTTTCCTGAATTCCCATCATCACTGGCTTGATCCCAAAGTACCACACATGGCATAACTACATTTAGGCATGGTTTCCAGGGGGCTGTTTAATTTTTTTTTAATAAATGAAATCCTTTTTTTTTTTTTTTTTTTTTTTTTTTCTCCCTGGTCGGAATTCACCATGGCCACAACCACTGTGCCATGAGTGGGTTACAGGTGTGGCCAAATCATTCCTCTGCTCAGCCCCTCCAGGCTGCCGAATAATCCTCTTTCCTGTGGCACAAGACCACACTCCCCTTGGGGGGGCCCGGGAGGCGGCCTGAGCACTGCAGGTTTGATGCTGGGGCAATAGTTTTCTGGAAGAAGGTTGGAAAGTACTAGGTTAGCATCTGTATGCCTTTGGGAAAATCTTTCTTAAGATACAGGTTAACTAAATGCAAATACAGTCCCCAGCCTGCCCAGATAATCAGAGACGAAGGATTCAGTTCTGAATGTGCAGCTTCACTGTCTGAAATCTCCCTTGAAGAACGGTTGTGCTTTGGGCAGCATCCCCCCGTGGCCCCCGGCAGGCTTCGGGCCTCTTCTTTCTCTTCCAAGCCCCCTACACTCTTCCCTTTCTTCTTCTTCGTAGTTGAACTATTTAACACGATGTTTAAAGGCATGCCTGGCTGCCTTGTGGAGATTCAGAGTTGCCATGGCAATGTGGCCTGTTTTTCCAAATTAGGACATATTCCTGCTGCCTTTTTTTTTTTTTTTTTTTTTAATGTGGTATGTTTGCTCTCTCACACAACTCCTTTGCTACATTAAATCCTTCCTTCTCCTTCTCCCCCAGAATGCTAATTTAAGCACCTGTCCCCAGGACTGGATAGGCCCTCAGCCCAAGGAGGCGCTTCCCTGAGTCGCTCCCACCTTCCCTGGTCCCACTCCATGTGGGGTTGTGTTTGCGGTCATGCCATTTCAGCAGCCTTCAGGAAGTCCTGCCTGCTAGCTTTGCTCCCAGACTGCTGTTCCTTCTGGGCTGGTCTGATAGCAAATACATTTCCATTTTACATAAAAACCAGTTGTGAATGGAAAGAGGTAAGGAAAAGACAGCTGTAGCTTGAATGTTAAATATCATTTCATGGAAATGTCTTCCTAGGCACATGATCATTTTAGGGAATGTCCACATGAGAAAACGGGGCTCTGGATAAATGAGGGTGCACGCACCTTGCCTTTTCCCTTGTAACTCGTTTTGGGATCCCAGGAAAAACAGGAGCTTCAAGACAAGAATGCTCTACAATCTGAGAGTAAGGACAGAAATTGGTCAGTGCTTAAAAAAGCGGGGAAGCGATAGATGGAGGTGTTCCATTCGTTAGGATTATTTCTGCATCATAGATTATAGATGGTTCTTTGAGCCACTGGAATTACTGTCTGTGATGAAAATGGGGGAAGAAAATGAGTAAAAAAAAAAAAAGGACACAGATTTAATTCTCTTTTCTCTCACTTTCATCCTTGGTGCTGTCCTTGGCACATAAATAACAGTAAAGGTTTCTTTGGCCCCTAGAGCCGAGGCACACAAAGTCAGCTGCACGTTGGAATCATCTGGGGAGGTTAAAAAAATACAGATGTCTGGGTCCCTCCTACAGGGAGTCTGATGTAATTGTTTTGGGATGCACCCAAATGTAATTTTTAAAGAAAAACTCTCCAGGTGATTCTAATATATAATAGACGCTGAGATTTACTGGCTTAGATGGCGATTGTCTTTTGAAGGTAGGAATGATGGTTTCCACACATTTGGCAGTCTAGTAGCCATCTTTGAAACCCTTGGGGAGAAGAGGCACATGATTGTCAGGTTTAGTTAGTTCCACCCCACCCTCCTGTCCTACGTATCACTTTTAGAAAATGCAAGGTCCTCATGGAACACGACCATTCTTTGACCTGTTAAAGGGGTTCAGGGAGAACACCAACACAATTAGCTAGGTAAACAGGCGGGAGCTGTCACAGGGCCAAGGTTTCCTAGCAGATGGGGATGACAAGAAGGGAAGCCAGGCGGTGTCAGGGGTTGCTAATGTGAGGGCAAGGAGAAGGAAATGAATGTGCTGTCGTGGTCACAAATAGGTCAAAGATGATGCCCTTAGTGATAAGCTTGAGAGAAACATGACTAGGCATTTTGATTTACTTCTAGAGCTTGACGGAAAGCTGCTGAGGGAACTTCCTATGGAGAGTGTATTCTAGTTCTAGATGGTATCCAATAGAAAAGCTGTGTTTTCACCTTTTTCTTGCCTTTGCCTGCGGGCAGTGGGCATAAGGATAGCAAAAGGTAGTGAAGCTTCAAAGTACAGAGTTTTGATCATAGTCCGGAAACATCAGTAGAATGACCATCAGTTTTGTTTTGTTTTGGTTTTTCCTCAATAATTTCCATTAGAGAAGGATCATGGGGTTGTAGGAAGGGCCTGGTACCCGCTTTGTCAGTAGCAAGGTGTGATCCTGTGGAGAAGTCCCGTATCCTCTGGGGACCTCATTTCCTCATCTACAACATGGAGTGGGATGAGAGTGAGGGGGGCTGTTAGGGTCTCTTCAGTTGTAAGGATGTTATTCCCTCCTTCAGTTGTAAGGATGTTATTCCCTCAGAATCTGTCATTTGCTAAAAGTTACCTATTGGGTAGCAACATGGTGACACCCCATCTTATTTTTTTTTTAATTTTATTAGAAAGAGTGAGTGCGGGAGATGGGCAGCAGGAGAGGGATAGAGAGAATCCTAGCAGGCTCCATGCAGGGCCCGACAAGAGGCTAGATCCCATGGCCCTGGGAGCATGACCTGAACCAAAATCAAGAGTCGGACAGACGCTCAACTGACTGAGACACCCAGGTGCCCCAACAGCCGCATCTTAGACCAGGATGACAAATAAGCCAGATGAGAGGAGTTCCCCATTTTGTGTATCTTGATCTCAGGGTTCACTCAAGAAAATCAGCGAGGAAACAACTGAATGTATGACAGAACACATTTTTTGGTTACTTAAAGAGCTGGATTTAGCAATCAGGGAAAAGCTATAGAGTAAAACTGGAATAAGAAAAGGGCCAAAGTTCTGGGGAGACAGAGAGGAGGAAGGTTCTGAGGCCCATCATGACCGTCCTAAGGCAGGTTCTGATGTGTTTATCCCCTCGTGAGGACCCAGCCTGGATAATCGTCTGAGCAGTTCTTATATTGCAACTCTCTGGATGGATTAATTGAAACTGTGCAGTGTCTTACTGGTCAGCCATCTTCCAGGTTCAATACAGATCCACCTCCCCTATCTACTTTCAATTCAAGGGATAGTCGTTTTTTATACCGTACCATATGCCAAAAATTGCTCTAGGCACTGTTTTCAAGAAGCTTTACAACCACAGCAATAACTACAACTTCAACAATGACCATTGCTACACCATATGGTATACAGAGTCACTTTCACATTATCGCATTTTGTTCCTCAAACCATTTACTCATGCACTAGTTTATTTCGTAATTATCTACCGAACACCTGTTACGGACATTTTAGGCACTGGGGCTACGGCGAACACAGAAAGTCACATTCTTCATGCAGGTTGCCGCTGAGCGGGTCATTAAATAATCACAAGTAAACCTAAAACGCCAACTGTAATAAGTACTAGGAATGTGAAGTATAGGGGGTGAGGAAGACTTTACCTAGTCACAGAGTTCCCGAATGCAGTTGGGATGAGTAGTGCCAAACTGGGAAAGAGAATGCCAGGCAGAGAAATAGCAGGTGCAGGGGCCATGTCAGGAGAGCAAATATGACCGAACATGAGGATCTGAACAAGGCTTGTGTGGCTGGAGCCAAGAAGTCAGGGATACAAGTAAGAAAAACGCAAGACAGGAGACCATCACGGCAGACAGTTTGTTTTCAAAGTTGTGTGATGGAGAGACCGCATCTGATAGGAAACAGCAAGAAACCTCTTTGTGAATGCCGCTTCGGGGAATGTGAGAATTGTCTTTGAAGAGGGGCCCTGAAGGATGGGCAGGCTCTCTGTGGGTGGAGCTGGAGTGGAGGGAAATGAGGCAGAAGGAGGAGTGGGGTCTACGATGCCAACCAGGTGCCCCAGAACTGACTCTGTTCTTCAGGAAGCAGTACATTTTGGAATCCTTGCAGAAGAGTATGGAAAGCTCAATTTCACTGACATTGACAAATTCAAATTCAGACAATAATGAGAAACTATATTTTATCCATCAGGGGGCAATTTTTTTTTTTTTTAATTAACAAGCTTCATGTTGGTGATAGTGTGAAGAAATAGACACTCTCATACATTCACGGTAAAAATATAAATCGAAATGACCTTTGTGGAAGACAGTTTGGCAATAAATGCCTCAAAAATATGTATACCCGTTACGGCTGTTCGACTCCTAGAAACTGATCCTAGGACAAAAATCCTATGTAAAAGTATTTATATGAAATATGGTCATTAGCATTATTTATCATTGTGAGTAATTTGAACCATTTTACAGGTTCAGTGATGGACTGCTTAAATTAAGTCATGGTATAAAAGATATACAGCCACCAGAAGTTGCCTTATAGAAGAAAAGAACAAGGAAATGGGAGAACATCATATCCTATAAGCAAATGAAAAATTCAAGTTTTCATAGTCAACAAATGTTTATTGAGTCCCTTCTGTGTTCAGGACACTGTTTTAGATACTGGGGATAGAGTGTAACTGAGACAGACCCTAAACTCTAGAAGGTTATAGCCAGGATGGAGGAAGTGTACATTCTGAAGATTTTCTCCAGTACACTCACTGGAAGTAGACACTGATGTCCTCTGGAAGACGCTATCAGGTGTGGTGTGTGTTTTTCTGGGGGTGCAGAGTGAGCTCAGGAGGAGCAGCATATGTATGTACAAATGCACATACTGTGAAGATGTGGGCATTTACAACAGGTTGATCTAGAGACAACAAAGGAATAAGTTCTTCTCTCTGAGTGGAGTATGGATGATGTAAATGGTCTGTGTGTTCTTTGTAATTCCCCAATTTTCCACAAATACTGGACATTTGAATACCCTTACAATAAGGATAGATATTTATAAAAAGAGGTCTTAGGAAACTTACTAAATTTGTATGGATTCCATTTTCATTTGCTAGCACTGCCTTTCTTTAAGTCTGTCCCCCTGCTTCCACTGGCTAGTACCAATAAGGAAACTAACAAAACATGTCCCCTCACCAGGGGAAAAACCCACCTCTACATATGGAAAGCATGTACATATTTTGCAGCAGATGCATGGGCTTCTCTTGCAAAGGCAAATTGCCCTGAAAACCTTATAGAAAACTAATGAAAAGTAGAATGCTGCTTATTGAATTTATTTTGGGCCTGCCGACTTGTTTCTCTTAAGCCAGTCAGATTACTTTTTGTTTCTGGGTAAGTCAGCACAGTCTTTAAAAGGTTGAGGAAGAAAAGAGGCTAAAAATATTTAACCAATGAGGCAACCTGGCCTGGCCTGACCTGGCTCAGAGATGGGGCCTGTACCATTGGTTTGCTGACTGGATCTGGAGGATGAAATTATGGGGCAGTCACCAGGTTTCCCCCACATGAGCCTTTTTTTCTCCTTTCTCCTGTTCTTGTCTCTTCCCAGTTTGTTGCCTTTCTCCTACTCAATTTCAATCCCTTTCAACCCATCACATTTATGGAGTGTCGCTGTACAGCGGCAGGCATTATGTTAGTCTCACTCTCTATGACCTTGGCTTTACTCACCAGTCCTATGCCTTCATGCCTGTTAGGGCCTCAGCTGGCATTTCCAGTAGCCAGAAAGGGTGTTAGCGCCCCATCTGAAAGAGAGGATCACCAGGGATTAGTGAGCAGAGAGATTTCTCCCACCACTGACATTGTCATTTGAGGCAACTTAGAATTTACCTGCACTGGTGTGATAGGGAACCAGAAAATCAACTTACCTGAGTTTTTCACTATACAACTGTTACAGGGTATTCTAAAGATAAGCTAATGCCTGTATTGGCTCCAGAGAAGATTAAGACATTTGTTTTTTCTCCAATTATATTCTCTGTAGTTTCTCTACAACTCTCATTTCATTAAGAAATGAAAGAAATGTTATCTCTGCATGTTTGTTACAGCATCATAAAGCTAGTCAGATGTCAACAAAACAAAACAAACAACAAATGTATTCCTTAAGGTAGAAGCATGAATAAGTTAACCTTATTTGTGTCATTTCTTTCAATACCGATGGTTTTCTTATCTGGAAGAGTCTATGTGTTAGTTAAATAAGTCTGTGTGTTAATAAGTCAGAAAAAAACAATACAATTCAGTCATAACACAAGCTATAAAAATGAGTTTACTGACTTTGTCTTGCTTTGGTTTTGGACCTCTGCCTGAGTCATAATCCCTTACTTTAGATACTTCCCTATATAAGATCCCTTGCTTTTGTCAAATATCTTTTATGTGGGAGTTTAAAGGGACTCTGGCTTGTTGATAGACCTCAAACATTTTCTGATGACACAGTGACAGATTCACCATCTGACTGCCAGATAGTGGGTCTCAGGTGCTTTGCAGAGTGGATTAAAACTACCACATGTATTCTTGTCTCATAGAAAGGACACTTTCTTCAAGGTGGCTTCCTTCTTTAAGACAGAGAGCTATGTCGGGGTGTCTGGGTGGCTCAGTCTGTTAAGTGTCCTACTTCGACTCAGGGAATGATCTCGTGGTTCGTGAGTTCAAGCCCCATGTCGGGCTCTGTGCTGACAGCTCAGAGCCTGGAGCCTGCTTCAGATTCTCCCTCTCTCTCTTTCTGCTCCTCCCCCACTCATGCTCTGTCTCTCTGTCTCTCAAGAATAAATAAAACATTAAAAAATGTTAAAAAAAAAAAAAGAGAGAGCTATGTCACAGAGGTTCCATAGTACAAGCATGGAACAGCTGCTTCTGTGAAGGGCATCCTCCCATTTGTTCCTCTGAATTCAGGGATAACCTCATCTGAGAAATAAACAGGGAGCTTTCCTGAAATCTGGACAGGATGACCCACCAGGGCTGGTGTTTCCTTACCTCCCACATCTCCTTCTTGAAGGCTGGGATCACCAAGGATTCCAATTTTAATTTCAATAACAGTAAACCTCAAATATTCAACCATGTCTTAGTAACATCCACATAATCATTAGGTCTTCTCAAATTTATCTGTTAGATCAGGCCTACAGTAATGAATCAGGAGTGGGAGTGTTGAAAGAACAATTGGAAAGAAAGGGTGTCAGCATCCTTTTGAGCTTAGTTACTTCACTGTCTTTTCTCATCATTCTAGACCACAGTTTTTTCTCCATGTTTTCAGAATCTTATTAAAAATGAACAGTTTTATTTAATTCAACAAGTAGTTAATTGAGTACCCTGTATATGCAGGTACTCTTCTAGGTGGTAGATATTCAGGGATGAATAGACATGTCTCCATCTAATGGAATTTACATCCCCTGCTCTTAGGGATGGTCAGTAAATAAACACAATAATTCAAGATGGTGGTTAAGTTCTATAAAGAAAATAAAATGAAATCTTAATGCAGGGTGGCTAGGGGAGTAGCAAGTTTAGATTATGTATTCAGTGAAGATACTACTGAGGAGATAAAATTTTAACTGAGATTATATTATAAGAGGAACCTATGTGAATATCTATGGTAGATATGGCCTAGGAAGTATTAACAGCAAAGATAAGGACTCTGATGTGGAAATGTGGAGAAGAAAGAAAGCAAATGTGGCTGGAATATAGTGAACAGAGGATGAGTGGTAGGAGTTGAGTTAAAAAAAAAATAAGCCCCAGATCATCTATATCCTTATAGCCCCATGATAAGGACTTTGGACTCAATTCCACATGTAACATGAAGCCCTTTGGAGGTTTATAAGCACAGACAATATGATCTGATAATATTTTTAAAAAAGTATGAGACTTTCACCTCCAGCCATGAGGGAGTAAGGCAATCTGGTATTACCTTCCCACCATAAATAACTAGAAAATTAGAAGGGAAAACAAAGAATCAGCTATTTTTTGACATTGGGAAAAAAAGTACAATAGGAATAATATTCCTGAGAAAAAGGAAATAAGGTTATCGGAAGCTGTTTACCTGGCGGTAATTCCAGGACGAGGTACAGGGAGTGGTAACCGAAGCAGAGTTCAGCAGTCTCACTGAGTTAAAGAAACAGAGATTAGACTTTTGGGAGGCTGGGCAATATTTTTGTGAGACAGAATACACAAAATGAGAAAGAGGTCTGGAAATACGCAGAGAATTCCTCTTGAGTCTTTGTCCAAATATCAATCTGTGCGTATTTTAGGTGAAATTGTATCAAATTGGGCAAGGACAATTTCCGAGGAAATAATTATCAAGGAGACACAAGAAGAACAATTCCAAGAGCTCCCATGGGGCCAGGGACTGTTGTAGTTCCCTAAAGCTGGAGAAGAAAGACTTCATTGAATACACGGACATTCAGTTGCAATCTCAGAAAGGCCTTGTCCTAGAAATGAAGATAAATTAGTGCTAAAATAAAGGCTATTCAAGAATGCTATAAAAAGGAACAAACTAACCTGGAAGTAACTCTTTGCCAGAAAACTAGTAGTAATTTACAAAATTACTACAAACACACTTACATACATATACAAAGCAGGAAGTATGACCTGTAAACAGGAAAGCAACAACAACAACAAAACAGTAGAAACAGATGCAGAAATAAGATGTTAAAATACAAGGGAAAGACACTAAAAGAGCTATTATAAATATGTTTAAGGATGTAAAGAAAAACATGAACATGATGAGGAAGAAAAATAGAATATGTTTTTAAAAGACCCAACTTAATTTAAACAGAGGGGAAATAAAATGCTGAATATTTGAATTTAAAAAGTAAACCAGATGATATTAATAGAACAGACATTGTAATAAAATATAAAGGAACTGGAAGACATAGCAATAGAAACTATTCAAAAGGAAGCACAAAGAGAAAAAAAGACAGTAAAATATGAATAGTTGCAGTGCCTAGTAGGATGATATCATTCAGTCCAATTTGTATATAATTGGAGACCTACAGGGAGAGGCAAGGAAAAACATATTGAAAGAATTAAGGCCTAAAATAGAATTTCACAGTTGATGAAAACTATATGAAATTATTTGATAAATAAAATTTATGGAAATTATAAATCTGTAGATTCAAGAATTTCAGTAAATCCCAAACAAAAAAAAAATGAAGAAAATTACAATTAAGGCATATGATAATGAAATAGATGAAGACTACTGATGAAGAGAAAAATCTTGAAAACAGCCAGAGACAAAAGACATATTACATTTAGAGGAACAAAGATAAGAATAGTAGCAGACTTCTCATTAGAAACTATGCAAGTCAGGAGAAATAGACCAATGCCTTTAAAATACTGAAAGAAAAACCTTTAAGCATTCTCTACTCAGCAAAAATATCTTTTAAATATGAAAGTAAAATAATGACTTTCATGGGAACAAATTGAATCAATCAGTGACACACTTGTACTTAAGAGATGTTAAGGAAAGTTTTTCAGCCAAAGAAAAATGGCATCAGATGGAAATTTGGATCTAGACAAAGGAATGAAGAATATTCTAAATAGTAAATATGTGGGAATTTATAAACATTTTAAAATATCTTTGAAAGATAATTGTTTAAAGCAAAAAAAATGTATTATGGATTTTAAAATACATGTTAAAGTGAAATACAAGATAATAATATAGTCCTAATAATAAGGGGAAGGATAAAAATTTGTTGTTGTAAGTTTCTTATACTACCTGTGTAGGGCAAAGCATTATTTGAAGAAAGAGTGTAATAACTTATTTCTTATTTTTTATTTTATTTTATTTACTTATTTTTAAGTTTCATTTATGTATTTTTTTAGAGACAGAGATAGAGCAGGAGAGGGGCAGAGAGAGGGACAGAGAGAGAATCCCTGACAGTGCAGAGCCTGATGCGGGTGTCAGACCCACAAACCGTGAGATCATGACCTGAGTGGAACCCCAAGAGCCAGATGCTTAACCAACTGAGCCACCCAGGCACCCTTTTATGGTTGTTTGATTTTTTTAAAGATTTATTTATTTATTTTTGAAAGAGGGAGAAAGTGTGAGTAGAGAAGAGGCAGAGAGAGAGAAGGAGAGAGAGAGAGAATCCCAAGCAGACTGCATGCTGTCAGTGCGGAACCTGACACTGGGCTCAAACCCACAAACCGTGAGATCATGACCTGAGCAGAAGTCAGATGCTTAACAGACTGAGCCACCCTTGTGCCCTGAAAGTGTGTAATAATTTAAAGATGTATGTTGCAAATCCTAAAGAAATTATCAAAACAATGCTAAGAAGTATATAGCTAATAATCCAGTGGTGGAGATAACAAACTATTGTAAAAACCAGTTGGTATAAGAAAAGACAAAAAACAGAAGAAAAGAAACAAAGGATGAATGTAAAAATGGAAAACAAATAACCAAATGGTAGATTTAGAGCCAAGCATATCAATAATTATACTAATGTAAATGTCCTAAATACTCCAATGAAAGGCATAGATTGTCAGATTTGATGAAAACCAAGAAAATGACATTAAATGTAGACATAGATAAAAGTTAAGAGATAAACCA
Organism: Puma concolor; assembly: GCF_028749965.1. NCBI lineage: Eukaryota > Metazoa > Chordata > Mammalia > Carnivora > Felidae > Puma > Puma concolor. Next base: position 95,555,744 of record NC_141673.1, read on the forward strand.
AGATATTATACAAGTGCTAATCAAAAGAAATCTTAAGAGGCTATATTGATATCAGATAAAAATAGACTTTTGGATGGGAAATACTGACAGGTGTGAGAAGGAATATTCCATAATGAAAAAGAGCCCATTATTTTCAAGATGAGGTAACAATACTAAATGTATGTGCAGCCACCCACTCAGAATACATGGAGCAAACACTGATGGACCACTGATGGAAGAAAAAAAGAAACAAAACTACATTTGTAGTTTGATATTTCAACACTTATTTCAGTCATTTACAAAACAAGAAAGCCAAAACATAGTAAGGGTATAGGTGATGTGAAGAACATTATCCACTACCTTGACTTAGTTGACTTTGTAGAATACTTCATTCAACAATAGAATGTATGTTCTTTTCTGGTACATATGTAATATTTACCAAGATAGGCAATATTCTGGGCTGTGACACAAGTCTCAATAACCTTAAACTGATTGAAATCTTACAAAATGTGTTCTGTGACCACATCAGAATTACCAGAATGGTATCTGGAAAATACTAAAATTTGGAAATTAAACAGTAAACTTCTAAATAATACGTGAGTCAAAAAAGAAATCACAAAGGTAATTAGGGCATAGTTTAAACTGAATTAAAATAAAAAACAACATAATAAAATTTATGCAGTAATAACTAATGCAGTGCTTAGAGGGAGATTTATAGAATTAAATGCTTATGTTAGAAAATAAGGAAGATCTGCAATCAATGATCTAATAAGCTTCTATATTAAAAATCTAGGAAAAGAAAAGCAATATTAATCCATAATAAACAGAAGAAAGGAAATTATAAAGAGAGGGATCAAGAAATGGAAAATGGACAAATGAAAGAAAAAAAAAAAAACAATGAAACCCAAAACTGGATCTTTGAAAAGATCAATAAAGTTGATAAACCTGTGCAAGACTGACTACATATTAAAGAGATTAAACATAAATTGCCAATATCAGGCATGAAAGAGGGCTATCATTACAGATCCTACAGAAATTAAAAGATAAAAAAGTAGAATTAAACAAAGTTTTATAGGGTGGTAAATTTGACAACCTAGATAAATGGACAAATTCTTTGAAAGGCACAAAACTATCAAAGCTCATTTAAGAAGAAAAGATAACCCAAATAAACCTATATCTTTAAAGAAATAGAATACCTACGTAAAATCTTTGTTACAAAGATAACCTTAGCCCCAAGTGACTTCACTATTGAATTCCACCAAATATTTAAGGAAAGAATAATATAAATTCTACACAAATTCTTTTAGGAAATAGAAGAAGGAACATTTTTAAAACTCATAACCAGTATTATCTTAGTACCAAAAGGAGACAAGATATTTTAAGGATACTATAAACTAATATTCTTCATGAACATAGAAGCAAACACTTTCAACAAAATAGTAGTAAATAGAAAATCTAGCAAGGTATAAAAAGGATAATACATCATGTCCAAAAAGTGTTTGTTCCAGGAATGCTATGTTGATTCAACATTTGAAAATTAATCAATGTAATTCACCATATTGACAGAAAAGAAAAAACCATATGATCATCTCCATAGATGCAGAAAATCATTTTGACAAAATTCAATACTCATTCGTGATAAAACATCCCAACAAACTGAGAATAGAAGGAAACTTCCTAAACCTGATAAACTTATCTATTAAAAACCTATGGTTAACATCATGTTAAATGGTGGAAATAAGGCAAGGATGTTTGCTCTTACTGTTTCTACTTAGCATTATACTGAGGGTTGTCACATAATCAGTAAGTCATGAAAAAGGAAAGGAAGAATTAAAAGTATCATTCTTCACATGACATGATCTTTTTTGTAGAAAATTCTAGGGAATATACATAAAATTACCAGAACGAACAAATTTAACAAGATCACAGGATTTAAAATTGATATATGAGGGACGCCTGGGTGGCTCAGTCGATTAAGTGGCCGCCTTCGGCTCAGGTCATGATCTCGCGGTCCGTGAGTTCGAGCCCCGCGTCAGGCTCTGTGCTGACAGCTCAGAGCCTGGAGCCTGTTTCAGATTCTGTGTCTCCCTCTCTCTGACCCTCCCCTGTTCATGCTCTGTCTCCCCCTGTCTCAAAAATAAATAAAACGTTAAAAAAAATTGATATATGAGAATCAATTCTATTTTTATATACTGTCAGAAGACAATTGGAAATTTAAGAAACATAAGTAAAATGCTATTTACAATGGCCTTAAAAACATGAAATGCTTACAGAAAATGTAACAAAATGTGTATAAGATCTCTACACTGAAAACTAAGAAGCATTGCTCACAACAATTGAAGACATAAGTAAATGGAAGAATATATTGTGCCCATGGTGCAAAAGATTCAATATTTTAGGATTCATTTCTTTTTACTATAATCTTTAGAATCATCTCAATCTCAATCAAAATTTGGGAATTTTTTTGTAGAAATTGATAAGTTTATGGAAATACAAGGACCTAGATTAGCCAATAAAATTTAGAAAAAGAATGAAGTTGGAAGAGGACTTAGACGACTTGATTTCAAAACTTACTACAGTAATAAAGATAGTGCGCTGTTAGCATAAGGATAGATATATAGATCGGTGGAACAGAATGGGGCTTATAAATGACCCAGTACTTCATATAAGTTGATTTTCATTAAAGATGCTAGGGAAATTCAGTGAAGAAAAAGGCTTTTCACAAAAGGTTAGACCAATTGTATATTCATATGAGTTTATGGAAAAAATTGTATATTCATTATCCTTATCCTTTCCAGGTATCTTTAAGGAACTGAAAATTGAAATCATGGATTATGTACTTTGGGTGTCATTTATGGAAGAAAGATTAGAACTGTAATCAAATCAACAATCAAAGAAAAGGCTCTTTCTCTATATCAAAATATTAGCAAAAGGATAGACATCATTTTAGATTAAAATAAGATGTATAAGGAATAAATACTCCTTGCTCTCACCAGATTTCTGCCTATCCTGATCTTGTCAGACAAAAGGACTTCTACCATAGTGACCTTTTATAGTTATCATAAGATTTAATCGGCATGTTGTAAAGTACTTGGCACAAAGAATCTTCTCAATAAATAAAGTTTTAATATTTACCCCATACTTTCATTTCTTAACTGTTTAGCTCATTAACTTTTATCTGATTCTGTTGTATTTTAGTTACTTTTCTCATGAGCACTTTGTTATACCCAATAGGTTGTAAGTGCATGAACTGTGTACTTATTGATAGCTCCTCTGACCATCCTCCAGTGCCTGATACATTTAGATCCTTGAATACTACGTTAACTGACTGATCCAGTGGAACTGCCCTAAAGATGCCTTGCAGAATCTGTTCAATTGGTTGGCTCCTTTTGACCAAATCATTAGAAGGGTGGTACCATTATTTTTAACTGAATATTTTATGTGTGGTTCTGTAACTTCTTCATAGAACTCTTCCCTGCACATCCAGATTCCTTTCTGAAGCTCCTTTGTTACTAACTCATAAGACCCCAGGCCCAACGCTTTAGGAAATGCAGTACAGGAAGAAGAATAGAAGGACAGAGCACAGTAAATCTCTTGGAATCTCATTCCCTGATTTCATTTGACTTGTTATATATGTTAGAGTTAGGACATATTTCATGGCTAGGATTTAGAATATTTATAGGCAGTTTCTTATTGCTTCATTACCTTCCATATTTGTTCTTATAATGGAGAAAGGTAGTAATGTTTAAAAGCCTTAAAAACTCCAAGGAATAGATTTCCTTCATTTTAACTTTGGTTGGTAAAAAAAAAAAAAAAAAATCTGGACCCAACAGGATAGTGGGCTTGCAATTCTTGTGAATTCAGCAGTTCACTTGATTGTTACTCGATCATACATGATTCCAAAGGAACATTTCACAGTGGCTAGTACTAATTGTTTTTCTAAATAACCAAATGATCAAGGGTTTCTGGTTACTACATGGGCCAGGATTGATCCTAGGCAAATGGTGAAATAGGGATAATTGGTTTTATGTCCTTCCCATTTCTTTTTATGTAGTACCTTTCTTTTTTTTTCTTTTTTCTTCTCTTTTCTTTTTTCTTTTCTTTTCTTTTTTCTTTTCTTTTCTTTTCTTTTCTTTTCTTTTCTTTTCTTTTCTTTTCTTTTCTTTTCTTTTCTTTCCTTTCCTTTCCTTTCCTTTCCTCTTCTTTTCTTTTCTCTTTTTTCCTTTTCTCATCTTTTTTCTTTGTTTTTTTTTTATTTTCCTTTCCTTTCTCTTTTTCTTCTTTCTTTCTTTTTCTTCTTTCTTTCTTTATTTCTTTTTTCTCTCTTTCTTTCTTTCTTTCTTTCTTTCTTTCTTTCTTTCTTTCTCTGCCTTCTTCCCTAGCATCAGTCCATGTCTATTATTCAATTGGCTATTAACTAATCCCTGATAACAATAAACCGATCATTAGATTAGCCTTGTTAAGAGGGGTGCATTTCATAGTCTAAGTTTGGGGTCAGGAATAACCTCTGCCAAGTATATGGTGTGTGTAAGGGATAAACAGAGCCCTTCATCCAGGGGCACTTCTTACTGTATCCCTTGGTATCAGAGGAAGAGAATGACTTTGCCTGAGGAGCTGGAGAAGCTCCATGTAAGAAATGATATTTGAGCTGGACCCTGAACAATGAACAGTGAGTTTCTTCCAGTGGGGAGGTGATTTGGGGTAAGGGACGGAGGTGGGAAAGAGGAGCAGAGTGATAAAACATTACAGAAAAGTGGAACAACTGCCTGGGCAGAGGTACAGAGATGAAAGAGCAAGGTATATTTTAGGAACATGGAGTAGTCTTGGGTAAATGGGGCAACTGTTGCATCGTAGGAAGTGGAAGGAGACTGGAAAAAACAGAGAAGCAAAGAAAGTAAGACAAAAAAATGGGCTGGGCTGGGCTGGGTTGGACTGTGAAGGACCATGTATGTGATTCAAAGGAGTCTGACCTGTGGGCGAGTGGAATGATTAAATTTCTAGTTCAGAAAAATGGAAAAAGGGGAATGATCAAATTTCTGTTTTAGAAAGGTCTGGCAGCAATGTGGAGGGTGAGTTTTGGTAGTCAGGGAGACCAGTTATCAGGCTGTTGCAGTAATCAGTCAAGACATAGTAAAGGCACAGCAGTGGGGAAGAAGAGAAAGAAGGATTGCCTTTTAGGTAATTAAAAGATAGAATGGATAGCATTTAGTGACCAAGGTCTCCCTCACGCTAGTTCATTTATTCATTAATTCAATCAACATTTATCTGGCCCCCTAATGTAGGCGAAACACTGTGCAAAATGCTTGAGAAGTAAATAGGACATGGCTCCTTCCTCTAACAAGCTCAAAGTTCAGTAAGTAAGGTTGACATTTAACAATTAAAATGCAATGCAGTGAGTACTATAGCAGACGTAAGCACAGTATGTGCTGTAGAAATACAGAGAAAAAAGGTTTCTAAGAAGGTCATGAGGGTAAATTCGGTGTTTTACTCACTGTGGTGCCCCTAGCGCTTCCTTTGAGTTGGGGACCTACTATGTGCTTAATAAGTATTTATTGAATAAATATTTGAGCTTGGATGAAGAGGTATATGGGCAGAAGAATTACAACTCCTTCCCCTCTTTATTATAGGCTAGAGAAGAGGTCTTTCTCTTGGTTTTGAAAATGGAAAGTGTTTAAGATTGTGCCCCTGGGTGGTGGGGCTTAGGATGGCACTAGTTGGTTCTAGACCTTGTCTCCTCTTTTCTCGTAGGGCTCATGTAGATTATACTGGGGGATGTAAGCCTCTGAGAGCTAGCTAGCCAGAGTAGGGTCAGAACAGCTCTGTTTGTCTACCCTTTGTTATCCTTTGGGATTTAGTAAAGTCTTTTGGAAAGTCCTAGCTTATTCCATCAGAGATAAGGGAAACTAAGGGAGAGCTTCTGTCTAAACTTGGGCCAGAGATTTAAGGAGACAAGTGTCCACCCAGGGCTAGGAGCCAAAGTAGGAGAATCCTGTGAGGAAGATAAAGCCCCAGGGCAGGGACTTTATATTGAGTGTTGGTTGCTCCTATTCACCAGAAGAATCTCCATATAATTCTCAACTCTGAAAGTTCAGTATTTCATTTTATTAAGGAAGGGGGACTAAGTCCCTGATCTCTTAATTGCAACTAAGAAATTCAACAAATTCTGAAAAACAAAGCATTTCTGTAGTTCATTTATTGTTAAAAACTGACCTAATATGAATTTATTTGGCAGCAAAATATGACCTAAAGTGATGTGAAGCTATTTATAGCTTAATTTAACCTTAAAAGTGTTTATGTTTTATGGAAGAAACGTTTATGTGTTTAATTATAGGGTCTTGCCCTAGATACCTGTAGGGTGATGTTAGATAACATTCAGTAACTGTGCTACTGTATTACTTTTGAAAACCTGAAAATTTTAAAATTATCAAGCTCCATCCTGCTCCTAGTGTTTTAAACTCTTTTTAAAGCTTATTTATTTTGAGAGAGAGTACGCACAAGCAGGAGAGAGTCAGAGAGAAGGAGAGACAGAATCCCAAGCAGACTCCACACCATCAGCACAGAGCTGATGTGGGGCTCGAATTCATGAACCGTGAGATCGTGACCTGAGCTGAGACCGACAGTGGGTCTCTTAACCCACTGCGCCGCCCAGGTACCCCTCTGCTTCTATGTTTTAGATTAAGGATTGTGGATTTATATTTCCTTTTAGAGATTAGTAAAGGCTTTTGGACAAGATGAGTGTGAGTTGAGTTTTGTTTTTGTTTTTTTTTTTTTTTTAATTAAAGAATAACCGACATACGATGTTGTGTTAGTACCAAATGTACAGCCCAGTGATTTGGTATTTATGTACATTGCGAAATGCTCACCCCAATAAGCCCAGATACCATTGTCACCGTATAAAGTTGTTACAGGATTATTCACTATATTTTCTATGCTATACATTCCTATGTCTCTATTTATTTTATAACTAGAAAATTGTACTTCTTCATCCCCTCACCTGAGTTGAATTTTGAAGATGTGTAGAAACTTTGTTTTGCTTCTCAACTGAAGGTAGTATTATCTCCTATATTAGTTTGATAGGGAGGCTATAACAAATGCCACAGACTGTGTGGTTCAAATAATAGAAATTTATTTTACCAAAGTTCTGGAGGCTGGAAACCTTGAGATCAAGGTGTCCGTGGGTTTGGTTTCCTCTAACGCCTCTTTCCTTTTCTTGCGGATGGCCACCTTCATCCTGTGTCCTCACCTGGTCTTTCCTCTATTTGTGCATGTCCCTGATGTCTCGGGGTATCCAGTCTTCTCTTCTTATACAGACAGTGGTCCGATTGGATTAGGGGCCACTCTCATGGCCTCACTTTGTAAAAAAAATAATTTTTTTTAACGTTTATTTATTTTTGAGAGAGACTGAAACAGAATGCGAGTGGGTTAGGGGCGGAGAGAGAGGGAGATACAGAATCAGAAGCAGGCTCCAGGCTCTGAGCTGTCAGCACAGAGCCTGACCCCGGGCTCGAACTCACGAGCTGTGAGATCATGACCTGAGTCAAAGTCGGACTCTCAACCGACTGAGCCACCCAGGCGCCCCTCTCATGGCCTCACTTTAACTTTATCACCTCCTTAAAGACTCCCTTTCCAAATACAGTCTCTCATTCTGAAGTGCCCAGGACTGGGGCTTCAGCATATGAATTTTATAAGGACAACAGTTCAGCCTATCCTACTCCTACGGGGTGTTTGAAAATGTGTGAATATATTTTTTGGAGGTTACAATGACTGTAGAGTGTTATTCTCACTTAATGGAGAGCAGCCAGGGCTGCTAAACTGCCTGTGGTATAAAAGAGAGCCCTGCATAATGAAAACCATCTGCCCAAAAGGCCAACAACTTTTTTGGTGTGACGCACTCGGGGAGGACCCAAAGAAAGGTGTGGGTTCATCCCTGGGCTGCAGTCTGCCATGATGGTTTTGTCTTTGATGGAAAGTTGAGGCCCGGCAATCTTAAAGTAATGAACATTCTCATCTTAAAACGAATTTGCGCTGTCCCCTTTTTACTTACATTTTAGTTGGTTCCGTTAAACATTATTCCTAGACTTTGCAAATCAGATAGAAAGAAAAAATGGATTTAACTATATGAAGTTTAGATTGGAGTTTGGCCCGTCAGTCTCTAGGAATGATGAGGAATTTACGCTTTTTATGTTTCTTCAACTCTACTTGTGATTCTTAGACTGAACTAGCAGCCCCCCCCTTTTTTTTAAATGTTTATTTTTGAGGGAGAGAGAGAGAGTGTGTGCATGCCAGAGAGAGCAGGGGAGGGGCAGAGAAAGAGAGAGGGTGAGAGAGAAATAATCCCAAGCAGGCTCTGTGCTGTCAGCGCAGAGCCCGATGCAAGGGCTTGAACCCACGCGGGGATCATGACCTGAGCCAAAATCAAGAGTCAGATGCTTAAGTGACTGAGCCACCAGGGGCCCCCAGTCCTTTTTAAAAATAAATCCTACCTTGCCTCCAGGCTTACAGTGGTAGGAAATGAAATTGCATGCAGCGCTTAGCACAAGTGCTCCAACAGCCAGGGCACGAATTAGTACCAGAAATGTGCCTCTGGCATGTGGGGCTCTGACGTCTTCCTGGAATGGCCTTCGGCTGCAGAGTGTCCCTTTCTTTCCCACTGGGTCCCTTGCTCCTTCCTGCCCTTTGGTACAAATGCGCAGGCTTCTCTGGTCCCTTTCACACTTAGAACGCTGAAGTGCTTTACAAATATTCTCACATTCATTAGAGCTATCATAGTCGTTAATTAAATTATAAGCCAGTGCTCATACAAATGTTAAGAGTAAAAACAAAGTGAATCCATTTCATAGGCATTCACTGCCAGACCATACTCCATTTATGTTTTCTTGAGTCATGCTGAATTATTCAGTCCTCTTTTTACAATTTCAACATCCAGGAGAAACAAAAAAACTGTAACAATTGCCACCACAACACATAAATAAAAATGAATAATTCATAACTCCTGTCTTATTTCACTCCCCCTTGTCTACCTCTGACTGATGCCGGCTTTGCTTTCCATTTCACAGTCCTCGGCAAGTCAGGTGGAGGAGAATTTTTCAGGTTTAGAAATACATAGAGCATTTTAATTGTTGGCCCCAGAAGAACCATTCCTGAGCTGCTGGAAGGTCATGGCCCAACTGTTCATCTTCTTGGCTCATATGTGTGGGCTCTCCCTACTGCCTACCCATCGTTGGGTTATTCTGAAGAGGTTAGAACATCACCTCCTTTTTCCAGGCAGCAATTTGTTGGGGCCCTTTTGTTTTATTATGTTCCCTCTCGACAATTTTACCAGCAACTCTAGCTTCAGATTTTTCTCAAAGGCGTGATGCTTTTGTGCCTTTGTGCATTCCACCTGTGGTAAGGTCAGTGTCCCAAGTCCATTGTATCAGGTAGAGAAGGAACTGAAAACAGGAATGGGATTCCGAGGGTCCTAGCTACAGTCTCCTGGCTGGACCAGGAGCTTTTGTGCTATGCCCTGTCAGGTTTCCGAGCATCTGTTGGCTAACAGGCTTCCTGACCTTTCCCTCACTCCCTGTCAGTGGGCATCGCTCCAGCTCAACCAGAGTACGCGTCTCAGAGCCAGATTCCGGACCAGTGCACCACTGGCTGGCTGTCACCCCCTCGCAGGGACTGGAGAAAGAGGCATGAGGGTTACAAAGCTTGCTAAATAAGCCATGCTTCCTTCTGTTGGGATTTCCTACCTGCTTCTGGAAGGCCATTTTTAAACTTTTATTCTACTTTCATGACCAAGGGATGGAAACAGAAAAAAATCCTACCAAACCTCCAGTTGACCACCAATGATAAAGATTAAGAGAAAGCTTCTAGCACATTATAATAGTTAAGTAAATCTTTCATATTTCTATGCTGGCAACCCAGGCAGACAAAAGAGAGTATACTAACCCAGTGCATGGGTTTAGTAGGCCTATCTCTTTAATATACTTCTTGGCCAGATTTTTATTTTTGGACCTTTAGGTTTTGGGGTTTTGGCCTTTAGGTTTTTATTTCTCTCTCTTCACCCGTCACCTCCCTTCCACCCTCAATAAAAGAGAACGAATCATCAGATTTTTTTTTTCTCTTCTTTCACGAACATTAACATGTATTAATATAACTAGGCAAAAGCCTGGTTAGGGCTCCACTTTCTCACCATACCCTTTAATCATTTGTGAGGGGTTGGGGGCATGTGATACAGAGGTGGGTGGGTGTTGGAGCAAAAAAGGGAGAGATGCTTCAGTTTCAGAGGGCCTGGAGGCAGAGTCACAGAGAGCTGTTTCCATGGCAGTGCTATGGAAACCAGGTTCTGCCGCTCACTCCTTCTCAGAGTAGAATTTCCATGTTTCACATAGCATGGGCTCCAAAAAAATCCCTGCTGGCACCTTATCCCAACTGTGACTTTATCATCGTAACCTCATTGTAACCTACGTTCTGGCTTCTTTAAATGGGGGAAAATGGGGAAAAAATAGGAACCTAGTCCAAATCACGGATTGAAACTCTAAACCTTAAATCTTCTGGGCATTTTCCAGGATGATGGAGAGAAAAAATGAGTTTTACTGTACATCAGTTGTCATTTCCATATGCATCCACTTTTCTGGGTTCCATTTTATGATATTGTCAAATCCCATAGTATTATAGGTATCAGCTCCTTATACCTATTATATATATATATGATATATCATATGATCAGCTCCTTATACCTATTATATATATACCTATTATATATATATAATATCATATATATAATATAATTATATAAAATTTATTGGGCTAAGTGTATGGGATCTGTCTCTTTAAGGATCTGTCATCTCCAATCTAGCCGCATGTGGTGATCTTATCCTTGATGTGACCTGTATATGTGTGCTGATTTTCATAAATGGGGACCAGATGAAGGACCGTAAGTGATTCTTCGCTTTGCAAATGTCTCTCAAGTGCATGCACTGCTGGCAGAGGGTTTACAGCATCATTTCATACGTTGAGAACTGCATTTGTGTGTGTGTGCGTGTGTGTGTGCGTGTGCATGTGTGTGTGTGTGTGTGTGTGTGTGTGTGTGTGTGTGTTGGGTCTCCTGACATAGGGTGTTGATTTACACTTGCAATTATCACCTACTTGTGTTCTTTTAATGGGAAGATTGTTGGTGTCAGGAATGACGTCAAATGAAGCCCATGAATACAGTTCAGAAGAAAAAATGCTGAAGTCTTTAGGCACATTTTTGGAAGGGAGATAGAAAATACATGAGTATTTTGGCCCACCTTTCCACTTCAAAGATAGGCATCGTGGGCTTTAATGAACACCACCAGGCAGTACAGTTTGCAGTGAGAGCTTATTTTGTTAGACTTTAAAAACTGGTGATATTTTCTTTTTCTCTTCTTTTTACTTCTCTGGTTCTCATATTACACAGAAACATTCCCAAAGGCCCATTATTAGACTGTGAATACATCTTTCCTACAGTCCCTTCAAATGTCTCTAGCACATGATTTCCCTTCTCTAGTGACTCCATTTCCCTCCTCAATAAACAACCCACCCTTAATTATTTCTAATCATTTTCTACGCAAAGAATTTGTGAATCCCTGGATACTTAGTGATTGCTTAGTTCTTCTGATGTCAGAAGTTCCTGTGTATATATATTTTTGTCCATTGCCAGTGGGGCCTGATGCTAGATTCAGTCCTGAAATGTATTCCTGTCATGTGTTTTTTATTTGAGGGGGGTTTTGCCTTGTGGTTTAACCTCCTTACCAGTGTATTTGCCCACTGATCTGAGAAAAGGTACCTTAAGTGATGCTTATATATCTACTGCCCACCTAACTTTGTCATTCACGTATTCACCCAGTATTCATTTGGTTGTCACTTCATCTACCCTTCCATTCATGCAACCATAGATGGATCCTATATGCATAGTGTCACGCCATGTATTTGTCACACCAAAGAAGCCTAAGATACAAAGTTGAATCATATGGGTTGCTGACACTCCACTGCTTTTCATCTATTAAGGGGTAATTTTATATGCTTCCAGATAAAGATACAGAATAAAAAGACCTAGGAAAACAAGATTGACATTTAAAGATAGATTTAAAAAAAATCAAAGAGATGAGGGGCGCCCGGGTGGCTCAGTCGGTTAAGCATCTGACTTCGGCCCAGGTCATGATCTCATGGTTCATGAGTTCGAGTCCTGCGTCGGGCTCTGTGCTGACAGTTCAGAGCCTGGAACCTGCTTCAGATTCTGTGTCTCTCTCTCTGCTGCTCCCCCATTCGCACTCTCTCTCCCTCTCTCTCTCTGAAAATAAATAAATATTAAAAAAAATTTTTTTTAACCAAAGAGATGAAAGTTCAGGGAGGAGTTGAAAAAGTGTTCAGCGACAGACAGGAGGAACTAGAAAATGAGAATCCAAACCCTCTCAGTGCACTCAAGTTTCTGCAGTGGCTGCCCAGCAGTCACTGGCTACATGTGGCCATTTTAGTTTCAACTTAAATTAGTTAAAATTAAGTAAAATGAAAACCCTCTTCCTTAGTAGTATGAGCCCCATTTCATTGCCCAGTAGTCACACGTGGCAGGTGGTTGTCGGATAGCACAGCACAGACACAGACTTTTCTGTCACTGCAGCAAGTTGTATTGAACATTGCTGCCATAGAGGAACTTGCTCACTGAAGAACACGTCAAGAGAACCGAAACTTCCCGAAACTTCTGTCAAGGTAGAGAAAAGGTTTGGTGACTTGGAGGAGGTTCTGGTTATTCACTGAAATTCATTAGCTCTCTTCTTAAGCCCTGTAGCTGTTTCCTGTTAGTGGCCCCAGTGAAATCGGTCACAAACCCCAGAACACATAAAATAAGCATCACATTAAGAAAACACTTGCCGCGGGGTGATTCTTGCCTTTGCTAGCTGTCTCAGCCAACCCCAATGGCTAAATGTAACATTTGAAGTCTGTCTTTCTCTTTATGGTTCCTTGAGCACAGAGTTTTTTAGTGCACATGGAGGAAGACACAGAAGGGCAAGGCTACCGTTTGCCTGCCTTCACATCCCTTGAAAGAGTTTTGTATTTTAGGCATTATGTTCCTAAATGCAAACACTTTCCAGGTTATCCGGAAACCGAAATGTTTGATCCCAGCTCTAAACCTCTGCTGTCTCCTTCCTGATGACATTTTTTTTTTTTTTTTTTTAATCTATGGCAGCTTTCTTGTCATCGTCCAAAAGGAACCGTTTGGGGGAATCCTGAAGTGGTGACACATTCATCGTTTTTGCCTCTGAGTCATTTGCCCACGTTGATCCCAAGACTCAACTGGTGGCACGTGACAACACATGTACACAGAGACATAAACACTGTCAGACTTGTGATTTTCACATGTCCCCAAAGGTGAAGCTGTACGGCTTAATTAAAGCAAGGTTGAGAGAAACCTGAAAACATCTGAGAAGGGTAATTTTGTTACCTGTGTTGTTAGATAAGACCTAACTTTACTGACTTGTGTATACTCACTTAAAAAAGAAATGCATTCTAAATTTGTCGTGACTTTTACTCTACACCTTGTCGAATAAATTAGCATTTAGGCAGGCTGGCGTCTATGCCCTGCATAAATGATCTCTGCAAGTGCCTTTAATCTTACCTTCAGTTTCTTCATTTGCCACAAAACAGTGTAGAGTGGTCATTGGGATGAAATGAGAACGTGTGTAAAACACGGGTGCCTAAGAACTTCTCATTATTTAGCATTATTTAGCTCATAATTTAGCTATTATGAATACTCTTATTTTGCTGCTTCTGTTGTTTTTGTTACGGCTGCCAGCAAAATTTTTAATCATCACCCTGTTTCCAACTTCCGGTACCCAGAGTCCCAGAGTGTAGTAATGTTTGGAATCTATGGTATTCTCACATGCTTGTGTGGCCATCTGGTTCTCATTTTTGCCCACTCTCATTCTTTCCTTATATTATAATTCTCATATTCACTGTTGAAAAGGGTGACTCTTTAAATAGCTTTATTGGGGCACCTGGATGACTCAGACGGTTAATCATCCAACTTCGGCTCAGGTCATGATCTCGCGGTTCGTGAGTTCGAGCTCCGCGTCGGGCTCTGCACTGATGGCTCAGAGCCTGGAGCCTCCTTCAGATTCTGTGTCTCCTTCTCTCTCTGCCCCTCCCCCACTTGTGCTCTGTCTCTCAAAAATAAATAAATATTAGAAAAATTAAATAGCTTTGTTGCTTGGTCTTTACTTTTCTTGGTTTGTTTACAGTGTTACATAAAATTTCCCTAAACTTCTCAGTGGCTTACTTCATTGTAGTCTGGGTCTCAGTTTACCATGCTTCACAAAATGCCTTTACTGATCTCTTTACTGTGGTCACTTTAAGGGCAAGTCTGTTATCTTTCCATTCCCATTGCAAATGATTTCATGGTTTTAAGTATCGTGTCTCTGTGATGGACTCCCTGATCAACATGTCTATCTTACTATTAACTTTCTCTTCGTCTTCCATTTCTTTCCATTGTGATTTAATATTTTGCAGATACTTCAGATTTAATAGAGTAAAGCACTGAATTCTTTACGTATTCACATTTTTTATTTGTTGGATTTTATGCTGTTCTTCTTTCATCGAATGCCAAACACTGTAGCAGGATCCTGCTAACAGTGTTAAAAGTCGAAATAGATTTAGTAGCAGATGAGAAGAGGAAAAATGAAAAAGAAAAAAAAAGGTATGTGTAGATGAAAATAGAGGTTGAGGAGAGTTAAGTAGGGGGGAAATGCAAATATAATAGGGGAATAAAATTCTGTTCAAATGCCTGATCCCAAAGTCATTTCAGTCAACATTTTGCTGAGAATTTTGTTCCCACGTAGAAGAAAAGAATGCTCACATATTCTTGCAGTTTCTTCTGTTGGGCATACCCCTAGAAATGGTGGTACACAGTGTCTTGAGCACAGATTGGGGCTTAGCAAATATTTGTTGAATGGATTATGGATTTTTTGATGGTTGGATAGAGTGATTAACTGGAAAATTTAACCCTGCCTATGGACACCACTGTATCTTAAGAGCATGGGGCATACTTCCTTTTTTTTTTTTTTTTCCTTCTGAGACTTCTATAAAACAGTGTCCATGGGTCACGGAGCCTTTTAAGAATGTAGAGAAAGCTAGAGACCCCTGTTTCAGAAAAGTATGCACGTGCAAGTTCTGCATATGGTTTCAGGAGATTCGTGAATCCCTTGAGGCTGATCATGAACCCTAGGCTTAGCATCCCTGCTCCATATTCATTTATTTATTTCTCTTGACGTCTTCCTCATTCCTTATCTCCATTAAAAGATGGACCCTGTGCCCAATTCCAAACCAGAAGTCCTGATGTCATCGTCTACTTTCTCTGCCCTCCAGTCAGGTACTGTGTTAGTGGCCAAGTCCTGCAGCTTTATATATTAAACCCAGATTATTCCATTTAATGAAGGAAAATCCCTTGTGATGTACTCAAATAAGTCACATTGCCCTGAATGCCGTTGTGCAGGCATAGGGAGGATGCCTCTTTCTGACAGTAATGACCATCTTTTTTACAACACTGTATCATCTGTAAATAGGGCCTTTACCTTAGAGAGTGGGAATGGGGCAACAGGGAGAGTTTGGTTTTTATACTGACAGCTGTGTTGTATTTTGACATCTCCCTCATTATCTCCTTCCACAGCTGTACATGTCCAGTGCCCATTTACGGAAGTTAGGCTCCTGGTCTTGGCCAATTACCATAGGTGTCAATGGTTAATGATTAGAGAGATGAATCTTGCTACTGGATTCAATACATTCTTCCTACTCAATGTGACATGTAGCTAATGTTTTGTTGCCCACTGGTACCTTAATCCAATTCATACAGCCAGACTTTCCTACACAGTGGTAAGCCATTATTTGTGGATATATTTTAGAGGTAGTAGAAAGGAGAAGACAGGCTTTCTGTGATCTTCTGGTCATCCAGTGTGAGCAGCTGGCCCAGGGTTTGGATCTATTGACAGAAGCAGAGAAGGAGTACTATTTCTTTTTCCTCTGATTCTTTTGGTGGTTAGAAGCAGCCAACATTTTTGAATACCTACTGTGTTCCAGACTCTGTACTAAGCATTAGGAATGCAGAAAAACTATTAGGAAGGACACAAAATTTGCCTTTAAGATTTTTATAGTCCAGAATGAGATATAGACATACAAACTATTCATTCAGTAGTATCAGGGATTATTCTTCTCTGGGGCCTATGGTATGGGAGGCAGGCTGCTGACAAAGTATACAGGCTCACTCACCAGTAATAAAATCTTTCAGAACGATCATGTGTTTATTCAACTACATTTATTCAACTCCTATGTACTGAGTGCCCATTGTATTCTAGACCTTGAGAATACTGAGTGGACAAGAGAGTCCCTGCTTTGATAAAAAAACTCACATTTTCATGAGGGAGACGGACAGAGAATAGAGAACACAAAAATATAATTTGAGACAGAATTTAGTAGTATGAAGAAAGTAAAGCAAGGTAAGGGGTTAAAGGAAAAATGAAGGAAGGGGAGTGAGCTTATAGAGAGAAGATGGGTAAGGAAGGTCTCTGTGACGAGGTGGCACCCGAAAGCGTAAAGAGATGCAGTCATGGCCACATGCTCATACGCAGTAGCTAAGACTTGACCGTAGGCCTCTTAGCTTCCAAACCACATGGTTTTTCTACCACACATCTCTGCTCAGCGTTGAAGAGCATAGCGAGCTTATTTGAGAAGTTAGAAAGTTGGTTTTTCTGAGATTGGTATTCTAGAGCAGTGGTTCTCAATGGAAGGTGACTTTGTCCCCAGGAGACATTTGGCAGTATCTGGTGATATTTTTGGTTGTCACAAGTTGGGGTAGAGAGTGCTACTGGCATCTTGTGGGTAGAAACCAAGGATAGTGCTAAACATCCTATAAGGTTCAAGATGGTGCCTCTCTCAGAGATTTATCTTGCCCAAAATGTCAATAGTGCCAAAGTTCAGAAATCCTGTTTCAGAGTTATTTTTCTGCATTCTTGATCTGTTCATGACTTTAATTAGTATATATCATCAGTTATCACCCTGAATGTATTTCTTTGCTCTTGTTCTAAGGAGAAGTTAAGGTCCAATTAGAGAAGGAAGACTCTTGTTACCAAGCAGTATTGTGTTTTGTTCTGTTTTTGTCAATAAGTGGTTGTCTTCTAGCACCATTTTATCTATCTTTGATGGTAGCCTAGGCTCTGGTTTTAGGACTCAGGAGGCCCTCAGGCATTCTGAGCCATTCTAGTGAATTCCTGGGATATCTGAACTGAACTTCCCCATTGCTTCATGCTGAGCTCCCTCTGGGGTGGTTTAGGTCAAGCTGTCAGCATTGGAAATACTCCTTCCGCCAGGAAGTTGTGTGAACTGGGAGCAGGTCAACCCTAACTCCTTCCCACTACCAAACTCAAAGTGACCCCAGAAACTCTGAGATTTAGAACATGGTCTAGTAAGCAAATTGCTCTCTACCAGATAGCACCCCTTCAAGGTTTAAAATGCTGAGGGGCGCCTGGGTGGCGCAGTCGGTTAAGCGTCCGACTTCAGCCAGGTCACGATCTCGCAGTCCGTGAGTTCGAGCCCCGCATCAGGCTCTGGGCTGATGGCTCAGAGCCTGGAGCCTGTTTCACATTCTGTGTCTCCCTCTCTCTCTGCCCCTCCCCCGTTCATGCTCTGTCTCTCTCTGTCCCAAAAATAAATAAACGTTGAAAAAAAAAATTTAAAAAAAAAAAATGCTGATACACACTGGTGGGAGAGACAGAATGACCCCGTCTCCCTGCCCCCCCCCAAAAAAGGAAAATTACATAATACAATCTTTATGGCTTTCTTAATCTACACATTACCATAATTCAGAGCTGCTACAGTGTATGGCCCTATAAAGGTAGCAGGTTCTCCACACGTTTAACTTTATAGCATTTTCCATGGTCATCATTTGTTTCTCTAGGTCAAGAGGCTCATTCCATTTCTTAAAGGATAAAAGATCACGTGTTGTCTTTCTGCTTCTTAAACATCATCCCATCAGAGGAGTAGTCCACAGCTGGGCGGCCCTGGGTGAGGCCCTGATTCTGGGATAGTCTTCTCTGAGAGAACAGGGATGCAGAAGCAGGTTGAGGGTCCTCAATGTGGTGCCCTGGCTTTTAGAAGCCTCTTGGCACCTTTACTTTCCCTCCAACTTGCCTGATGGCAAAAAATGCCTTCTGCTTAATAAACGTCTGCTTGTAATATTCTGAAACAAGGAGGCTAATCAAAGGCCCTGTTCTGCAGAACAGGGACGCTAAATGACAAGATTAATTTCCGTAATCAAGCAGCTTAATTTGGACACTTTCCCCCTCTCTGTAGCTGATTGAAATGGAAGCAAATTTCGCAGTGGCGAGATTCCGTCCTGGCCTAGTAAAGCTTGCTTACTGGGACTAGAAGGGGGCGGGGGGGGGGGGTGGGGAGGGCAAGGTGACGTGGTCAATGAAGATGAGGGGAGGGGAGAGGAGAGTGGGGGGGGAAGGGCTTCACATGAAGTGAAATGTGAACAAATGCAGAAAAGTGACAGGAATTTACTAGGGCCTCTTATTAGAAGTGGTGTGACGTAGTTTGTGCCATCGTCGGTGCAGTGACCACTCACTGGCCTAAAATGTTTCCATCAGGAATCGTCATAGAGATTCATATAGCTGTAGCAGGTTTGGGCACAAGAGTACCAGAGTGGTCCTCTAATCCACCTGCCTCTTTTCATAAAGCAGCCCAGAAATGTTAAGGAACTTGTGTCCTGTTCATTAATACCAAGCAAAATTTCAGGCCAGAAAGTCAAGAAGCTTAAGCAATCTCATGGGATTTGCAGGAAAACAAACATGGTGAGAGGCCTTATGTTTGTATAAAGTATTATAATTTACAAGGCACTTTCAGTATATTTAAGTGGTGGGCCAAGTTGCTCAAATTAGAGTTTGAACTGAATATTTTTAGATCTTTAATAACATAAATGATAACGCCGTGCATGCTTATTGTATGTTTGAAAAGCAAACACCTCACAATGGGGACTCAGGCATCTTCTGTCCTCTTGTGCTGTACTTAGCATCGAACGGTATTACCTTCAAGGGAAAAAAAAAAAAAAATCTCACCGGTCTTATAGTTTAGCGTGACTATCTGGAATTTTGAGCTTCAGGTTTTTCTTGATCCAGCCTTGTTTAGATTATGAGGTTATTTTATGCTGATCTGTGAGCCCTGGTAGGAAATGCGGTGAGGTGTAGGATTCTGTGGGCAAGAAGCTGAAAAGCTGTAGGGTTTGACGCTGACATTATCTTTGATTCTCCGCGAGTCATTGAGCCTTTCTGGCTTCAGGTTCTTAATTGTAAAACAGGGATGCTAATACTGACCTACCTCACCGAAGAATAACTGATAAGTTATTTCAAATCTCCCCCCACATGTAAAGTACTAAATAAATACTAGAAGATGAAATAAATGGACTCCTAAATAAAATGTATATAAGGAAATTTCAGTTAAGACCAAACCGGACTGAAATTAACACCCAAGCAGCAAGGCCATGTATTGTATTGGGTATAAGAGAGGGGACAACGTAATGCTCAGGAAACCCATGTGAACTTTAGGTTGGCACAGTGAGCTGCATGGGAACGGGACACCACTGTGCACATTAGCCCTGGCCTTCATGACCAGGATCTTAGCAAAATATGATTGGCCCCACCTGTTCATTCATTTATTTATTTAAAAAAAATTTTTTTAATGTTTATTCATTACTGAGAGACAGAAACAGAGTGCGAGCATGGGAGGGGCAGAGAGAGAGGGAGACACAGAATGCTTAGCAGGCATCAGGCTCTGAGCTGTCAGCACAGAGCCCGACACGAGGCTCGAACCCACAGACCATGAGATCATGACCTGAGCCAAAAGTCAGACACTTAACCAGTTGAGCCACCCAAGCACCCCATTTATTTATTTATTTTTTAAGTTTATTTATTTATTTTGAGAGAGAGAGAGAGAGAGAGAGAGAGAGTGGGGGAGGGGCAGAGAAAGGGAAAGGGGGAGAGAGAGAGAATCCCAAGCAGGCTCCACGTTGTCAGCACAGAGCTCGATGCAGGACTTGAACTCACGAACTGTGAGATCATGACCTGAGCTGAAGTCGGACGCTTAACTGACTGAGCCACCCAGGCGCCCCTGTTCATTCATTTAACAGATATTTAGTGAGTACCCATTATGGGCAAAGCATTATTGCTTCAAGACACTCTTCCAGACCTCATGGAGTTTAGAATTTATTGGAGGAGATAAAACATAACCAAGAGTATATAATGTAAATCTCTATGAGAAACACTGCAGGGGCTGTAAAACTAAGTGTTATATATGAATGCAGAGGGGTGTTTTAATTAGTGTGATCAGAGAAAGCATTCTTAAGGAGGTAGTATTTGAATTTCATGGATTACCATGGGTAAGGACAAGGGCAAAGGGAGGGCAGTCTAGGTGGAGTCTAGGACCAGCATGGCCGAATATAAAAATGCATGAATTTTTAAGAAAGAGGCGTTTAGAGATCTTCTTTTGTATTTCTGTTGAATAGTTAGGACTAAAACATAGGTGGAGAGAGATTATGGGGAGCCACAAATGACTGTGGAGAGCCTAAAAGGCATAAAAACGTATGAAAGTGCAAATTTTAGGAATAGCAACCTAAAACACTAACAAAGCACTGATCTTTCTGGGATGTGAAAAGAGCAGAGAGTGAAAATCAGTTTAATAAAACCTAAGTAATGCACAGGGTAGGGTGGACAAAACAAGCCATGGAGGATTAAAGTGGCATTTAAAAGGTTTCTTATCTAAATATAATGTCTCCCTAACAAAAAGAATCTGTAGAAGCCACAAGACACGGTGATATCAAAGAAGAGGCGAAAGTTTGACAGGTTCATACTGGACAACCTGGGAATCCACATTCCAGGGAGAAGATAGAATTTGGCAGATTCAGAGAAAGATGAAAATGGGTAAACAATGAATAAAGCACTTAGAGAAGTGACAGCTCATATTGAGCACAATATAATCCCATGTAGTGTACTTTACATAGACCAGAGGGGCATAAAATGACTGGTTGGAACAAACATAACTGCAGGTTCACAGGCAGGAAGACAAATGCCCATCTGGGTTGATTCTCCATCAGTCGAGACTTGGATGTGGGTGAATTGCTGTTCCTGCATGAGTGTGTTTCTTTCTGGCTCCCCACTGGCCCTGCCCCTTCCCCTCTCACCATGGGCTTTAGGGTGCTTTGCTGCATGCTCAGATACAAAGTGAAAGAAGTCTTCTAAAAGTGGTTTTGTGCTTTTCACAGTCCCCTACATTTTACTTTTGTTTTTGCATTTAAAAAAAAGTTTCAGTTTAGTATATATGGACATTTTTTTTTAGTTTTTTTTTTTAATGTTTATTTATTTTTTGAGAGAGAGACACAGGCAGAGCGTGAGTGAGGGAGGGGCAGAGAGAGGGAGAAACAGAACTTGAAGCAGACTCCAGGCTCTGAGCTGTCAGCCCAGAGCCCGACGCGGGGCTCAAACTCAGAAACCGCGAGATCATGACCTGAGCCAAAGTCAGACGTTTACCCGACTAAGCCACCCAGGCGCCCCTATGGAAAAACTTTTTAAAACATCACAGTAAGATCAATGAAAAAAATCTAATTCTAGGGAACAAGTAAGTATTGCAGACTAGCCAATTGGGAGGGAAACGGGTTTTAGGAACGTGATGTCTAATCTCCACTGCTAAGTTACTAGCTGTCTGAACTAGACAAGTCACTCACTATCAGTCATCCTCTGCAAAGCTGTGAAAATTTGCAATGGTATGTACACCCCAGCCCAGTGCCTCACACAAGACCTGTGCTTTATTTTCTTCTACAAACTTAATTATTCTTACTGCAAAAGCAATACATGCGCATTGGGGAAAAATTGGAAGACAAGGGAGAAATTAAAGCAGACATCATCTCACCAGATAGTAGTTAGTACTCTAAACATCTCTCATTGTGTGTTATGTAAAATAAAAATGAGGTCATACTATGCATATTGTTTCACGTCCAGCCTTTTCTATTTATCAATGTACGATGGTCATTCTTCCTGTCAGAAACCTCCTTCTGCATCATTTTTAATGACCGTGTAGAACTATGTAATTTACCCAGATTTTCAAATTGTGGGGTTTTACAAATCATACAATCGTGGGACATCCTCGCAGAGAAATCTGTTTTTCTATTCTAAATTATCTCTTCAATATAAATTTGCAGAACTGGATTGGCCTGGTCAAATAGTATCAACATTGAGGAAAGACAGTTTGATATACATTATCAAATTGATCTCCAGAAATTTTAAACTAGTATGCATGCTTATCAATAGCACTATTTCTTTGCAATAATGAAAAAAATGTTTTTTGCATATGTAAGAAGGTACAATGTTATTGTTTAAATTTCTATTTAGTTAACTAGTGAGGTTGAGCTTTTAAAACATACCTAGTAGCCTCTTGATTTTTATTTTGCTTTTGTGAATCTTCTGTGATTCTGGTAGGTGCTTTAAAATGGCAGCTGTTTTCTCCCTCTGTGTCTGTCCTCGTGATTTTACTTAAAAAGTTGTTCATTTTTCTTTACATGTTTGTTACTTTGCCTTGACTTCCAGCTTCTTCAGGGAAGCATCATCTTATTCTTTTTTTTTTTTTTTTTTTTTTTTTTTTTAATGTCCTGAGCACCCAGTACAAGTAAGGACTCAGGAAACACCTGGTGGGTGTGTGAATGGATGGGCCGCAAGCAAACAGAAGGATGGGTGTCAACGCAGGAAGCTGAGCTGGGGTGGCGCCCCCTGTCTGCTCACCCAGACTCCACACAGTCGGCCAGTGTGGATAGCCAGTCTCATCTAAGACACCCTCTATACTAAGTTCAGAGCTGTTCCCAGGGGCCAGACCAGAAGAAGGCTTAGTTCAGCGAAAGGGGGAGGACTGTAATATAGTGAGTAAAGAGGCCAGGAGCTCTGATACTGAGTGGTGAGCACAGGTTCAGGTGGAGGCCGCACGAGGGATGGCTCTGTGACAGGGCTGCATTTCTTTTCTTTTCTCAAGTTTTTTTTTTTTTCCTGTCTGACACCTTGGAATTGTTCTATCTGATTTCCTCATCGATCATCTCACCCAGAAGGAACTCTTTGGAGTATAAAGGATTCTTGCTGTATTTATTTTTGAGAAGGTCATTTTCACTCAGCCAAGACCATTTGTTTTCATATTGGATGGGGGGAGCCATTTCTACAGGCTGACTGGGGTGCTGTCTCGGGTCCTCTGTCCCCTCAGTCATTTGGAGATTGGACCTGGTGCTGTGATGTGTCCTGGTGGTGCTCTCTTGCCTTTACTCTTTCTTTCTGGAAGTCTTATCTTTTGAGCTCCCTGTATTTATAGGATAAGATACAGAAATTCAAAAAAAAAGAAGGGCACCTGGGTGGCTCAGTCAGTTGAGCGTCTGACTTCGGCTCAGGTCATGATCTTGTGGTTCATGGGTTTGAGCCCCATCTCGGGCTCACTGCTGTCAGCCTGTCAGTGCAGAGCCTGCTTCAGATCCTTTGTCCCCCTCTCTCTGCTCCTCCACCACTTGCGCTTCCCCCCAAATAAATAAATATTAAAAAGAAAAAAGAAATGAAAAAAAAAAAAGGAAAGACATTGATCCTAGATAACAAGTCCATTGTAGACTCTTATAGAGTTTTGCTATATGGGTCACATATTGTGATCTAAACATGTCAGGACAGAGTACAGAGTGTTTTTTATACAGTCTGTGCATGTTGGTAATATTTGCACAATATATTTCATGAACACTACGAATATATTAATGAACATTTACTACTTATGTAGACTTAATTCTAAATCTGTGTCCACTATCAAGAAGTATATATTGGTATGGCAGATTTTGTTTTGTAACAAATTATGGATTGGTAACATAATTATAAAATACATGTTGTTTGTCAATTACTACTTTAGTAGGGACTGTTGTTTAATAAGTCTCCCACTTATTGGGCATTCAACCATAAACAAAACCATAAGAAGATAAAGCTCCTTGAGGAATGCATTTTTAATTTGTATGAACTGTTGAGATTTGTTGATCTACTAGTATATTCTTTTTGAGATAATTAACATATATAGGCCTTGGATCTTACATAGCTTACTTATATATTTATATCAGAATATTACATAACATTTAAAATATGTCTATGCAGTAGGAAGTGAATTTTTGACATTTACTTGGTTCATTAGATCCTTGTGGATTTCCAAGTCTTATAACTTAAGTTCATGGTAAATGGTTTTTGAACACGTGACATCCAATTTGGCCATTCATAGAAGTAAAGTGAATCAATTAGTAACTTTAAAAACAAAATTAAGAATATGCTGCCCATGATTGCATGTTGGGTTCATCTTGTAATTTCTGGTAACCAGAGATGTAACCATCTTGTAACCAGAGATGTTAATGCCATATGGAAGCCCCAAGGTTGGGCAAAGAGTGATAGTTTAAACAACTAGTGGAGATTTTAGTAAATTTGTACATGAAATAAAAACCAAGAAAATATCAGTACCTTTGAAGCAGGTTTAGTAAAGAGTGATAAAAATGGTCAGGAGTTTGGATAATGTGAGTCAAACTAAGAATGACAAATACCACCGATGAAGGGAGGACAGGAGAGGAAAGTGAATATGATTTTGCTCCACAGTTCAGGAAACCTTGCGAATATTCCACTGTACCCACAAGACTTTGATGGGAGAAGGCAAGTAGAGACTAAAAAAGACTTATGCCCACACCCAGCAAAGACAGCAAGAAGTGGGGTGGGCCTTCAAGGTCAAAATTGAGCCCAGCTGTAGGTAAGTCATTTGCTTTTAAGGCTGGTGCAGTAGGAAATGTTCTTTAAGGGAACATGAGCTGGACCTCCCACCGGGTGAAGTATTGGATGCTGAATCAAGAAGCAGAATGGCATGCTTTGGTTGGATTTGAGGAAGCAGCTCTGTATTCCCCTTACCAGATCTCTTTACATTCTGGGGCTGATCTTTCATCAACACCAAAATGGATGGCTTGTGTTGTTCAGTAGGGTCCCCTGGGAGAAATAGAGTATTCTGGAGCTCTGACATCCAGGAAGGCGGCAAGTTTTCAGGTCTGGTAGATTTTCATATTAGGATCCTAAGTCCCCGCCCCCCCCCCCATCCCTGCTTAGCACATTCTCCTGATGCATTCTATCTCCCTCTCTCACCATGGGGGACATCTTTAACTTGCCTGCACCCCCTGCCATCTTGACAGTCAGTTTTTCACAGAAACAATCTGTGATGCTCCTGACCACCTCCCCTCCTCTTTCCCTTTTCCTCCCTTTCCTCCCTCCCTCCTGCTGATTTGTTATTATGTACTGCAGCTGCCCGGAGGATTTTAAATAGACCCATAATGGCACAGCAGCGCCTCTTGGAAGTTTAAATATAACCTTCTTGTTAATCTTGTCTGTGTGGCGGCAGCAGGAACAGCACCTGGAGAAGAAGGCAATGGGCAAGAGATGCCCTGGGGTTCTACCCTGAGATCATGGTTTAGCAATCTCTCAGGTGTCCTATGATCTGAAAGCATTTGGACCCAGCCTCGTGGTGGCTGTGCCTCAGCCTGAGTGGATATGGTGCTTCATTGGCAGTCCCTGGAAATGCAGGCACAATGCAAAAGAGACACCTGGAATGACCGTGAGAACTCGAAATTCCTCTCTACCCTCTCTGCTGAAGTGTCACTCACCCTCTACCACCCCCAGAGGCAGAATGTGTTTGGTCTTATTTAGCCTTTAGCCCTGTGGGGGGGCCCGGAGCGGGAAGGGTGGATTAGTGTCAATTACATGAGTGGCCAGGATTCTTAAGGAACAGGTTTATCAATCATAAGTGCTTTCAAAGCACAGTATAAAGGCCTCAGGTGGCTTCCAGACTGCCCTGACCCAGGGCAATGAAATTGTTCAGGAAGGGAAGAAAGTCTACAGATTCGGGCCCCAGTTCCCAAACCTGTCAATATATCCTTAGATTTAACAGATGTCAAACCTTAATATTAATTCAGTCATTCAATGAATATTTATTGAGTGCCGGTGATTATGGGGAATGTTCTGAGATCAGTGGAAGAAAGGGGCCACAAGGAAATGCAGTACCTTGTTAAATTCAAGGAAGATCTTAATGTTGGAATAATAAACTGTGCAGAACAGAGATTTTTTGAAGGGTATGTCCTAAAATCAATCCGGTTCTGTTGTTTCATGTGGAAATGTTCTAGATGTACTACTTATCCAAGGATAGGAATAAGAGAGATAAGAAGTTTCATGAAAAGAGAGTTTGTATTCCATAAAGTGTAAAGAACTATGCTAAACTCTTAGTTTTGGTGGAAGGGATAAGGTGGCATTTCTCATCTTAAGGCAGCTGACAGTGTAAGAGGGGAGCCTGAACGTATAATAATAAGCCCATCATACATTTTTATGGTATATTTTCAAGAATGTTAAGAGTTTATGTATATAATTCTATTTTATACTGTGAGATGAACATTGTTATCTTCGTTTTACAGAGGAAAAAACTAATACAAACATTAATTTTTCCAAGGTCAACCAGCTAGTATGCTGTGGGACCAAGACATCTGTCTTCAGATTAGATTGTATGTTATTCATCTTTTTATCCCTATAGGGGCTAGAATGATGCATACCATATTGCAACATTGACATTTTTTTTTAACTGAGTGAATGAATGACAACCTCATTTGCTCTTTTCTCTAACACTGCGATCATATATTTGTTTTACAGTAAGCCCACAAAAACCATTTTAGACATTTTAGTAAAGAGGTTCCTGAGGAAGGGTGATGGGTCAGGAATAACCTGGGTTATCAGGCAGGCCATAGCAGGTAGGTTATGATCATGCTTACGTGCGATTAAGAGACATCCCAGGTCATAGTAGACATACCTTGGGCATTTAGAGGCAAATCGCGGGTCACAGAAGTCACACCTGGGGAATTAGGGAGACATCCCTGGTCAGGGTAGACACTCTTGGAGTTTTAGGGCAACGCTCAGGTCAGGATAGTCACACCTGAGGAAAGAGGGAGCTATCCCAGGTCCAGGTTGGGTGCAGTTGATTGCAGGATACACTCTAGAGTTTGGCATTTCACACACAGTCTGAGGACCAGCAGTATCAATATTTTCAGGGACCTTGTTAGAAATGCGGAGTCTTGGGCTTCACCCCAGACCTTCTGAATCACAGCTGTGACTTAAAAGATGGGCTGGATGTGACTGGGTAGAGAGGGAGGCTTTTCAAAAACTGGAGTCTGAAAGTTATTGGAAGTGGGAGATGAAAGGATGGTAAGGAATTAAGCACTCCTAGAATATCACTGGAATAATACAGCAGAGATGACAGAAAGGATCACAGGAGGGTAGCTCTCCAGCTTGTGTCTTCATTTGGGAGAACAGCTGAACCATTCAAGTTGACCAGTATTGTTTTATAAGATTTCTAAGAATAAAGATAATGCCAAGTCATTTTTTTTTTTTTTTTTTTTTTTTTTTTTTTAGTTTCACATCCAGAAATAAGGACATTACCTGTGTCTCATGTATCACGAAACTCTGTTGCAGTTTTATTAAATGGCTTTTGAACCTCTACGGAAGTGGAGACCGGTTGTTACTTTATTCTAAGTACGTAGTTTCTATCCATTTGAATGAAGCTAGACTTACTTGAAAATGGCTAGACAGGTCCTACTCATATTCTGAGAACCACATTAGGGATTTTTCAAAATTAATGGCACAATCGCGTCTACAGTGACTCAAGCAGAATGAACCAGTCCCTGTCCCAAATGGGAACTGGTTCCTCTATTTTCCACGGTCATTTTAGTAAAAGGTACAGTTGATACGTCTTTTGAATCATCTGCTTCTGGCTGTGAGTGAGAAATGCCAAAGCTGGGTGCTTTATCTTCCTTTAAGGAGCTTGCTAGGTGAATACAGAGAAGCGGAGGCCTCGTGTTTCTTGTCACAATGAAATCTTTGAGGTGAGAATGAACAAGGCAGGTATGACAGATAATTAGGAAAACCAGTTTTGCCACTAAATCTGTGTTCTTGGAAACTGCCTTAATGCCTTCAGGTTTCAATTCCTTTGTGCAAATGCCAGGTGGGAACTGGGTGGACTTGAAGGTCTTTTCCTGTTCACGCTCCCAAGCCTTCTCGAAATGGCAGAGCAAGTGGTGGAGTGATGGACGAGAACGTTTGCCTGACCAGGTGGAGGAGACTAGACGTGGGGCAGGAAGCCTGTTTATCTCACAAAGGTTTTTTTTTTTTTAATTTCTTAAATATGAAATTTATTGTCAAATTGGTTTCCATACAACACCCAGTGCTCATCCCAACAGGTGCCCTCCTCCATGCCCATCACCCACTTTCCCCTCCCTCCCACCTCCCATCAACCCTCAGTTTATTCTCAGTGTTTAAGAGCCTCTTATGGTTTGCCTCCCTCCCTCTCTAACTTTTTTTTTCCTGATGAGTTGATCTTTTTCTTTTTTTTCTTTTTAAGGTGACTTGCTATTTGCATTACTAACGGCCTGCTTTCAAGGTTAATGGACAGTTCAGTTTCAAATGGTTCTAAAAGCTTTTCTGAACTGGGGAAGGGCTTGTCTGGTCATTTGCAAATCCGGCCGCTGTTGGTCCCTGCATGTGCCTTGTCCTCGAAATCAGGCTCCCCTTCAGTCCTCTTCCCTACACTGATCAAGTGAGGTTGAAGAGAAAGAGGATAGCCAAGGAGTCTGGCTGATCCCCAGGCTCAGCCTTATAGAATGGGTCAGAGGCTTGAACCCTGAGGGTCTAGTCCTTAGTTTTATGGGTCTGTAGCTCATCAAGTTTTCAGGTGAGGACACGTGTTACAACATTTAAAATATGTATCGTTCCCCAAGAACCTTCCACATTTCCACTCATTTTTTTTGGCAATATCAGAAATAGATGTTCCATTAGTAGCCAACATCTGTTGGACCCTTATTCCTTGTCACATACTATAAAGCACTTTATATATATTATCTCATTGAATTGGTTCAACATAGTGAGTTATACGTTGTTATTATGTTCATTTTACAGGTGAAAAAATGGAGGCTCAGAGAGTTATTGCTAGGTAGCATAGTGAAGTACATGGCAAGGTCAGATCCAGTTCTTCCAGTGTAAGGCCCACTTTTTTTTTTTTCCTTTTTTTGGCCACTGCACAAACCTGATGTTTTTGTCTAGAAAAGGTCGAACTTTTAGCGGTCATACTTTAATGGCGGCAGCCACCCTCTTATGTCTACTTTGCACACTTAACTTTAGACATCCTGATACAACTTTTTCTTAGTCTTGTTACATTACTAACTCAGTTAGCTTATTGTCTGCTAAATATTCCTGGATCCTTTTCTCCTCTGCTCAATACAGATTGGCTCGGCTTCTTTGTATTAAACAGCACTTGTTTCTGTTAATTTTACTTGCTTGGTTCTGCTCATGTCACGATTCTGTCCTCCAGTCATTCGGTATTCTGCGGGGTGAGCAGAGCAGTGTCCTGATTGCCCCTTTAAGTCCTGAAACATCAGAGTGGCCCAAGGAATCCTACCGCTCTGTGGCCTTACGCAGCCAACCCAGGAGCTAGCTGGCTCCAGGGATGGGGCAGCTCCTCTCTTGGCCAGGCTAGCTGGCAGTGGAGAAATGGGACTGAATTTCAGCACATACCTGCAGTGCAGTCTGGCTTCTGTGCCCAGGAAGACGAGATGGTGTGGCGTCCATCTGGACTCAGTGATCACCTTCTGGGAGGCCAAAACCTGAATTAGATTGTCATGGCTGAACAAAAAAGGGCATTTGTGTCTTCTGAGCCTTGGCGAGCAGAGAAGCACTTGCCAATATTTTGTGGAGATTTATCTTTCCACTCTGTGGCTAACATTATTTATTTTTAGCCTCATTTCTTCTGATTACTGAATTGTCTTGAACAGCTTTGTGATATGTCTGCCAGACAATTGTAGAGGGATTTCTTGCTGGAGATGTACCGGTGCAAAAATATTTTATTTTCTCAGGTGTCTCTGAATCTTTGTCACCTCTTGGGTTTGGGAGGGGGGGATGTCTTAATGACGGAACTAGCTGAAGTGTAAAGTTTGTACTGGTGGTTACTCATCCTAGTTTGGTATTTAATTTAGTAGAGAGGTGTCTTTGCAGATGCAGTGACATGGACCTGCTTGTGTAGAAACATTTACTGGCCTGTTGTCATAGAAACAAGGTGGGGGGTCCTTACTCAGGAACACAGAAGTATGGAAGCTACTCCCTTTTTCTTTGCCTTATCTTTTTTCCCCACTTTCATTAAGGAGTTGAAGACATAGATTTCAAAGGAATTAAAAACGTGTCCCCCTCCATTTTTATCTCCTATAAAGTCTGATGGTAACAGAGGAACTTGCTGATTGTGCCCAGGTGCTGAGTCAGGATTTGGAGAGCCCCGTTGGGACATACCGTTCAAATAAGGGGCCAAACCACGGAGAAAGGTGGGCCAGAGGGGGCTTTTCCAACCTGTGCCTTTCAGTGAGGAGCAGTGCTGAGGCTTTGTTCCTGGAGCCCTTTGCGAGTTGGCAGGGAGCAGGTTCAAACAAGGAAGCGTATGCCAAAGAAGGGTGGGAGAAAAACAGAAGACCACATTTCCTGAGGCCGTTAGTGCTCAGTTCATTCCCTCAGAAAGGAGGGAAGGTCCTGAACACATGTTTGGCTAGCGGGTAAGTGTGGCCTGACATTTTCTTGAGGACCAAAGATTTGTGAGTTGCATAACTTTATCCAAAATATTCAGGTCTACTTTGGGATTAGTTTGAATTACAGACATCACAAATGCAGTTAGGAATATTACATGTAACACTAATTTCCCCAGGCTTCACCCCTTTGTGCATGCATAATATCAGTAACAGTCCAAATTGCATTGGTTCTGATTTCTTCCTACTCATTCGAGACCACAGTCCCCCACAAAGCCATCATCTGCAGGCGTACTTTGGCGACTTCCCAGGAAGGTATGTGACAGGGCTCCCAAACAGTTCTGGTGCTCTATTTGCTGGCAATGGCTACCATTTTCTGTGGGTTTCCCGTTTCTGTCTTGGTACCATTGCCATTTCCTCTTGTTTTATTTACTTGGCTGATGTTTGAGTTGAGTTCCATAACCTCAGGCTTGCACCATAGCCTCTCTCAGACCCTGCTGTCTTCTCCCATTGAGACGACAGTCTCCCTGCGGATATCAGTTTCCCACTAAGCTCCTGCCTCATGTGCACTGGAGTCTTCATAATGCCTTTCATAAGGGCTTTCACACTGTCTGTGGTGAAGTATCTGGGAGAAAGATTCTTTCGCCCGTTATGTTACATACCATTACCAAAGCTGGATGCTCGTGATGTATTTCTTCCAAAGGCTTTAACAAAAAACAGTTTTTCACTTTTTACTTACATGTCCTCCTTCCTTATCCCCTGAGGACACACACAGGTCAGGGTGGGAGAGAGGGTCAAGTGATAGCTCTCAAGGTGGCTTCTAAGCCACTCTTCCCGTCCTCTGACTACTGCTTTGTTAATAGAATGGACATATTTGATTCCTTCTTTCCTTCGGCTTCCCCAGGCTGCTTCTTCATTTCCCATGAATGTAGACCTCTGCCGAGCCCACCCCCTCCCGTTTCCAAGGCATGCCCAAACACTTAAAATGACAGTCCTGGCTCAGCTGGGACATGACCCTCTTCATTGGTCCTAGGCCAACGACTGCCGTTTAGGAGGTGGGAGACCCTCCCTTCTGTCGTGGTAGCACCTGAGGCTTATTGAGAAGAGCACTGGGCGTGGAGTCAGAATGCGTGTTCTAATCATAGCTCTGACAACTACCGGCTCTCCAGCCTTGGGAAAGTCCCTTAGTACCTCTGAGCTTCAGTTTCCTCACCTATACATTTGAGTTAAAAATTCCTACCTCACAAGGCTGTTGAGAAAATGGCAGATCTAATAGAGTGGTATTCTTGTGGGTAACTCAGAAATTGTAAAAATTAAAAACAAAACAAAACAAAACAAAAAAACAAACTATAGGCGCCCTAATAAGAATTGGAGCATAGTATACTGTCCAAGGTACAATCTTGTGGTTCTTTTTGTCATTTAAAGTTTTGTGAATCTTTCACAAGAGGTAGAACGTTAAGTCTGTTGTCAGGAACAGATGCCATTTAAGTCCCTTCCATGGTCTTTGCACGGTCATTGTTTGCTATAGCTATTACATACTGACCTGTGCTAAAATAAGTAAGTCCCGTGCGACTTCTCCTTTCCCTGATGTGGGGCCTGGGCTCTAACCCCTGTGTCCCTTTGTCCCTCCTGCTTTGTTTCTGGGGCAGAGCTCGAGCCTTGTCCCTGTTGCTTCGATCCCAGCCTCTGGCCTTGCTGCTGCCTTACACTCTTGGCCCTACTCTCTGGGTTCCTATTTCGGCCCTAGTGTTGCACAGACTAAACTACCTACCTTAGGTCCTGCTTCCAGCACTGGATTGGGTCCTGATAATGGTCCTAATTTCACATCAACAGCTTCAGCAACAGGAGTGGGAATCTTCTCTACGTTTGAGGTTCCTACTACATATTTTGTAAGATCGCTGCCCGTGGTGCTGCCCGCTGCCCAGTTCACTGCCGCCACTCCATCAATGCCCCCTGCACCCCAGAAAACAGAAATGATTCTCCACAGAGCGTTCATGGGAGATGACTACTATAAAACGTAATTACCCTACAAGTTATGGAAAACATAATGAGAGGCCTCTGTGGGCCTGTTGGTGCTGTCTTTAGCTATTTGGATCTCTCAAAAGGAGGAATAAAAACATTTTCATCTGGGTCAGGTGGGACTTATGATTAGGGAGCAGTGAAAAAAATTAGGGTCTTTTTTTTTTTTTAAATGAATTTGTGTATTTAAGGAAAACCAGAGATAATGAACTCAGACGATTCAGATCAGAAGGGCTTGAGGATGAGTGGGGCAGGGAAGCCTGAGGGGCAAGAGGACAAGAGGAGGCAGGAGGGCACAGGAGGGGCAAAGGTTGGTACAGAAAGATGGGGTGCTGCTAAGATGGGGAGCCAGGGCTCCCTGCAGGGACATTGTATGAGGGACCAAAGGTCCTGCAGGCTGAAGATGAGAGAGATTTGCTCAGAGGGACCGTGTCTGTGATGGACAGGCAGGTAGAGCCCAGGAAAGCTGAGGATAGATTTTCCCCGAGTTCCATAGGAGTTCAGAAGTTTGAATGCCGGGCGGACATCCCAGAAGAAGTGCCATCCCCAGCTAATACCTCAGGTATCAGGTATAGCAGGTGCTGTGTGCAGATGGTGCTGGTGATGTGTTCCTGCCTTAAACTCATGCCAAGCTTTGCAAACTAACATGAAACTCTGTTTCTGATTTGCTTCACCTCTATGATCATGTATGTCCTGGAGCCCTTCTGCCTTTTAGTAAAAACCAGTCGTGCACATAAGTGATTGCATCAGAAGGCCTGTGGCCTGAAGAGGGAAGGAGTCCTGCTGGAAGAGGGAGAGTTGCCTCTTGCACCCCCGGCTTCCCCAAGCACCACCATGATCTCTTGCCCCAGTTTCTCTCCTGGGTGATGGCAATAGCAGGTCAGTTTCAACTGGTACCAGTGGAAACAGGAAATGCTGAAAGACATCCTATTTAATTAGATAAAATAATAGCTAACACTGAGGGAACATTTGTTTGTTGTTCTCATTGCCTTGCCAAATTCTAAGGCCTAGCCCAGATTCATTTCATCTTTCCAACAGTCCTTGTACACAGGCACCATTATTAGCACCTATGTACAGTTGAGGTCAGAAAATTTCTCTGAATATTCGGAGCCACCAGGAAGCTGATCTTGGGCTGATGCTCAGGTGTGACAGGAAGGCATTTACCACCAAAATATTCTTCATTTTAGGGTCTCTTGAGGTGTGAGAAGGACTGGCCCAGGGGACGCAAAGAAGTGGGCCATGCTGAGCTATAGCGCCCTTTATTCCCATTCAACTAGTGTAAGCCTAAGCTATCTTCCAAAATCTTTCTGCTGCAGTAGAGAAGGCATGCACATTTAGTTTAATAGTAACATCCCTTTGCAGTTATTGCCACTTAAGATCTCAATTGGTGACAGGATATCATTATTGCACTGTTGTTAGTGGTTTATCATTCTCCTACCCTGGCGTGGGTCCTATAGAAGCTGTTGTTGAATATAAGAGTTTATAACCTCCGGCATGCAAGGCTATGGATAAAACACCATTTGACTGTTTTAAAACCATTCTCTCTTGTTTAATGAGGTTTTTAAGTGTACATAGAGAAAAAAAATCAAGACTCTTGAAGAAGCCTTTGGCAAGAAGCTCCAGAGGTTTAGCTGGGGTTGACTTGAAATGTGGAGACGAGCTATTAATCAGATGGTCAGCAAATTAAGTGAGCTCAACATTTGCAGAGGTTTATTGCTTTATCACCAGTTTTGTCTTCCAATTGCTTAGAGGCAGTTTATGCATAAGGCTGATGGTCAGGGCCAAGGATGGCCTCCCTTGGAGAAAAAAGAAACGGTTTCTCCTAGCAGCAAAGGTAGTTCCAGCAGGGCCTTCCAGGTTCAAAAGCAGAAGTTTGGGCTGCAACTATTAATACCTTCCCTCAGATAAACAGCCTTCTGGGCTGGGAGAGGGTTTAATTCCCATGGGAAGCATCGATAGAGAGAAATTAGAGGCTCCTCAAAGAAGGGGAACCAAAGTTTATCTAAGAGGCACAGGAAATAGTGTTCCCAGTGAGCACCAGGTAATTTCTGTGTCTAGGTAACTGGAGTATCTTCTAGAAATCACTCAATTTTTCCATACCTTGATGAACTCATTTTTAAAATGAAGGTGTTGGAATAGATGACCTCCAAGCTTCCCTTAAGTGCCAAAATTCTATGCTTCTAGCAAGTTCTTGGCAAGAGTTGAGTGTAATGATAAGATCTTTACAAGACTTTCATATTGTATCTTTCTATAATTAGTATAAAATGGTTATAATCAGTAGAAATAACAGGAATAGTATTATTTTAATAGTTATATTTGCTGAAAATAGTAAATTTTCACTTAACATTCTGTTGAATGCTGTAGTGGCCTCTCTAATGTTCCAAGAGCCCAGTTCTGTCCCCTAAACTGAGTATCTTTTCTTAAGAACAAAGTGGAAAACTTTATCACACACCATCTCCCTCCCTTTGATGTCTCCTGACTTTGGGAGAAGTCTTACCTCTTCCCACCTCTCTTACCTGAGCCTCTCTGCAGCTGTCACCCTGCCATAGTCATGGCCCGGATGGCAACTGATATTTTTTCCTTCCTTCCACCTCCCTTAGCTCTTAGATGTCAGGATATTTGTCCCGAAGGGTGTTAAGATTCAAGAGGGCTTCATGGGTATTCACAATATGGAATGTGATATATTTGTAGATATATTTGTAGATCGAGCTAGTGAGGGAGATAAAGGTGAGATCTTTATTCTTAGCTCTGTGGGTTCCATGTTTATGCCAATTGTCTACCATCCTCCTTTCTCTTCTGTATTGAGGGATTAGAAGGAGTATGGCTGCTTATTTAGAGAAGTTGCTCCCACCAGCCTGAATTGTGTCTTCAAACATGTTGAGTCTGTTACATGAGTTAGTATTCTTACTTTACAGGCCGTAGGAGAATAAGAGGATCTATGAAATCTTTAGATAATTTGCAAACCTTATGAAAGCTCGTATTTTTTCCTCTATGCCCCCTGAGATCTTTTTCTAGCTGAATTGGCTATTATTTGTGTTTCATTTCACTTGTACCGCCGCCCTTGGGCAGAGGTGCTTATAATAAGCTGTAACATTGCACAATGGGAGGGGGCTGGGGGAGAATCAGAGGCTCTGTCAAGTTGGCCTTTGAAGAAAGAACGTTTGAAATAGAGCAGATGTTTCTGACAGGTGGATACACGGCACTCAGACACGAAGACTTCTTTTCTATGTAAGGGCATTCCTGGAAGCAAAGACCCATCTTACCTGCCATTATCTCCCTCGAGTCCTAGATTGTGTAAAATAAAATCTTCACCTTTTCTGATGACACGTGTGAGATAAGCAGCGAATGGCTGAAGAGATCAGGAATGCAACTGAAGTTCATCTTCTTTTATGCGGGGGCTTCTCAGAAACTTAAGAAAGTCTTTCAAATAATCATCAGTGGCTACTTTTCCAGGCCTAAGTTAGGCCTGACCATGTTCTTCATCCAGTCACTTGCTATGCCTGTTTATATAGGTCTCAAGACACACACACACACACACTTAGATGAATCGGAATTTGGGGAGGTAGAGGATGAACATAAAAAGCAGCAGGGAAGAGCTGTCCATCAAAGGGTCCTTGGAGAAGGCGGATGACTGTAACATTTTTTTTCCCTTTGAAGTCTGCATTTGTTGCCTCTCTTTTGTGGAGAGTCTCAAACTGGGAGGACTAAGCGCTCTTGAATAGGCCCTTTCTCTGCTCCCTCTGCAGCCCCTGCCGCTCTCTGTGGCTGCCCCAACCTGCTGTGCGGTTGCATTGATGAAGAAAGGGAATGGACAACAGGCACAGCGGCAAAACAAGCCACACCACTTTCCCTTTCTTCCCCTTTGCGTTAGTAAAAGGACCATTTCTAAGCTTACATGGTTCACCTGGATTTGTATTCAGCCGGGCTTTTTTCTTTTTCCCTCAGCCCTGGTACTTTTGGGCAAAACCAGGCCCATTCCTGGTTCCCTAGGCCTTCCTTTGCCCCTAGCCTCTGGAGACTAATAACCGCAGGCCAGTTGCAAGACTGCTTTCCTAATTGTGCAAGTGTGGCCACCAGGGCTAGGGAGTTCCCTGGGTGACATTTTTTGTAATTAAAAGGGAGTGGCAGTTTTGAAAAGCAAGTAAGTTCAGCCGTGTGGTACTCTTTGGGAGAACAGTATGTAAAGTAGTAAGGAAGGAGATTAGCATGGTCCAGGCGTCAGTGCTGGTCCCGACAGAATTGCACACAGTTGGGAACATGGGAGATTTTGTTCAGTTGTATATTAACAGGGTTCCTGGGTGGACTTCTCCTGACATTTGAATGAAAGTAAGCCAAAACTTCTTTTAATTTGGTTTTAGACTTAATTTCTTCCTCTGCTTTGGGATCCTGGCTGAAGAGCTCTGGATGATTACAGTAGCAGGAAATTTACCTGCTGAGTCTGGTTCAGGCACTTGAACTGAAAAAAAAAAAAAAAATGGACAAAGGCAAATTCTCAAGCTCTGCCGGGGAGGGCAAGCAATTACATTTTCCTGGGTGGCAAAAAATTAGTGTAAAATTGGGGGATTCAAAATATCTGATGCATGATCTTGTACTGCTGACGCCTCTGTGGCTTCGGGCAAGTCATTTAATTACTTTGTACTTTAGCTTCATCGATTACAATAAATATGGGAAGTTCAAATGAAAACATGATGTGGCATAGTGTATCTACTCCTGGAGTCCCAGATTCACGTTTTAGCTCTGTCTCTTAGTAGATATTTGACACTGGACTGATTTAGCTCAACCTTTTGAACCTCGGTTTGTTCACCTAGAACGCGTGAATTAGTCATAGTAGCCGTGCCGTACGATTGATGTGATGATTAAGAGAATGCACAGTGTTAGCTCAAACTATATA
Organism: Puma concolor; assembly: GCF_028749965.1. Taxonomy (NCBI): domain Eukaryota; kingdom Metazoa; phylum Chordata; class Mammalia; order Carnivora; family Felidae; genus Puma; species Puma concolor. The sequence goes on from NC_141673.1 coordinate 95,593,294, forward strand.
CTTAATAAATATTATTATATTATTATTGGTGGTATTGCTATTATTATCTCATTTTTATTACATAAAGATGTAGTGGAGGATGAGGATTGCTTTTCAGAGTGGGTGGCTCTGAGTGGGATTTTGATTGGTGGGAAATTGGTGGGAAGCAAGTTGGGCAGAAATGTGCAAGTAGGAACGTAGAAGACAGGTCGGTGAACGGCGGTGGAGGCAGACTGGTGTGGCTGGGACAGAAGGTATGTGGGGGTTGTGTTGTGAGACCAAACTGGAAAGGGGTGTTGGGGTGAAAATGTGAGGGATGTGATTGGCCATCTGGATAGTTCACACTTTATTCTGTTCTGTGCATGATGTGAAAGGTTTAAACTTTTTGAGGAGGGGAGTGACATGATCACACATATGTTTCATGGTGATAACACTTACATATATTATACAGATGGGGTTCAAATAAGGATGGATACCAGGGGCCAGCCAGGGACCGATTTTCATAGAGAAGTTGAGATATAAATGAGGACTTAAAGAAGGTAGCGGCAACTAGTGGGAAAAGAGAGAGGACACATTTAGACAGAAGTTATGATTGAATTAAGGATAAGGAATCTTTCCGCTTTTTCCTTTGAAGTAAATTACGAGAAACTAAAATAGATCACAAACACTTAAAAACAGCATCGGTCATAAGGAACATAAAAGCAACATTTAGTGAGGTGTGTCAGTTTGCTGTGGTTGTGTAATGCACTGTCCAAAGCTTCGTGGTTTAAAACAGCACCTCTTTATTATTTCTCAAGAGCCTACAAGTCAACTGGATAGTTCTTCTGGTCTCAGCTCCACTCACTCATGTAGGCTTCGGGTTGGGCTGAGTGTCAGCTGGATAGAGGCTGTCTACAGTGACCTCAGCTGGGACAGCTGGGCTCTTCACCATGGAGTTTCTCATCCTCCATCAGGCTTGCCCAGGCTGATTCTCAAATCACAGCAGGCTTCCAAGGAAGAAAGCAAAAAACGTGTCAAGCCTCTTGAGGTCAAAGCTTAGAACTAGCACAGTGACACTCTTCCACATCATACTGACCAAAATGAGTCATTAAGCAAGTTCATTTCACGGGGTAAGGAAACAGATTCTACCTCTTGATGGGAGGAACTGTAAGGTTCTGGAAAGAAGTGGGTCCAGGGAGGCCATCAATCAAAGCCATTAGTACATTCAGTCTATCACGTGAGGACAGCCCAGATTGCACTGTTGTGTTCACATAACAAATGTTTGCTGAGCACTTACTATATTCTAGTCACTACTCCAGGCCTTTCCTGCCTTCAGGAAGCTTCCTATTGATCAGGAAAGCTTCTAGTTAGGACATATACGCTCCTAGTTAGGACACAAAGGGATATGTTCTTCGTTAGTTCTACATTCAGTCCTACCTTCCCCTTTCCTGCTAAGGTGCAAATCCTGAAGACATTGAACCCTTGGGTTCGGGCTCAGGCTCGGCCTCTCCTAGTTTTTGAGCATTAGCTATATTAAGTATAACCAGCAGGTTCTAAAGTATTGCTGCTTGGAGTGGGCTTCTTTGTTCATTTAAAATAATTCTATTTCATTTTTTCCCCTCTGATCATTTGCTTTATTACAGGGCAGCATACTTTGTCTCTTGGAAGGGCCCAAAGGCCTTCATTAGTCACTCCAGGTATTTACAGACCTCAGTCAGCTACCTTTGTCCATGTGGCCCAGATTCGTGTGCCTAGATCATGGTGTCTTTATTACCGTGGTGTTTTGGCTTTTAAAATATTTCTCTGTTAACGCCTACTTAACTCTGCCTGTTGCTTGGAACAAAGAGCTGCGTTTCACCCTACTGCCTACTTACGGTCCTCAAAAAATCCATTCATGATGGTGTTCCTCTTATCCTATATTTTGGAGATCAATAGAATGTCTGCAACTCATTACATAGGGAGTCCTGTTGCCTACCTATCAGCGGAAAGTAGGTATTGCGCATGGAACCACTAACGTATTCTCTTCTGTATCCCTGGTGCATGAGTCCTTCTGTTTTTATTGGTATCCTGCCCCTTTGATTACCAGAGTGGGAGAAGGATGCTGTGACCTGGGAGAGATCTGAATGAATTTTCAGTAAAGGCACTGAGTAAAGGGAAACTCTTCTTATTTTTTGGTAGCATATTATAAACTTGTTTCATCTCTATATTATTTAAATGAGACACCGATTATACAAATTATAGTTTTTTATATTAATAGTAGTTTTTAAATTTCCCTCTTGGTCTTTGGAAAAGTTTGGTTTCTTCTGGGAACCACCATATCCTTGGGTCAAGCCATTGGTACCCTCTAAATGTGGGAGAGCTTGAGTGCCTACACAGTACGTACCCCTTCCTGTGAGGACTGAACAGATCCATTTTCTCCATCTCCACAGACTAGACGATGGACACCTTTCATATCTCTACCTTCAGAGTTTCTGGCTTGCTGTTGAGCTGCAGCTTTGACTTTTAGTGGAGAGATAGGATGAGGGTAGGAGTGTGATGGGGAAGTAAAAATACAGGGTGACTCAGGTCTAGAGAAAAGAGCCTCGGAGGCTGGTTCCACCAAAGTGAAAGATAGCTCAAGAATGATGTACAAAGTGAAACTATAAAGTAGTGCGGGTTCTTTTCTCAGATCTGCAAGAAATGAGTCTCATTACATTATTGTCAGAAGGGGAGCCACACTGAATCATCTGTTTTAAAACTGGAAGAGCTGAGAGATAATCTAGATTTCTTTTTGTATTTTATTGTAGCCTCAACTCAAAGACAAAAATGGTGTCTCACAATCTGACATATTTATCCCTTGAGAGGAGGAAAAGTATAATTCTGTTCATAACCTCAATAGCAAAGATCATATGAATATAGAAGAGGAACATTTTCTCGCAAGCTACCTGGAAACGTTGACAGTCACAGAGCCTAGTCCCTGGTTACTACCAGGAGAGTGAGTGTGTGTGTGTGTGTGTGTGTGTGTGTGTGTGTGTGTACCTTAAGCACCCCCTCCCTTCCTTTCCCCTGTGTTGCCAACAGAAGTAGAAGAACTAAAAGCTATTCATTTTTCTCTATAGCCCGTTTCTTTCCCTCGACAGACCTGCTGACTGGCCTATGCTTTCCAGTTATGGAAAAATGAAGCCTGTTTCATCAACTCAAATAAATTCTGACCCTGTTTTACCTTCAGCCTCACTAGCTCAAAGTCCAGCACATAACTCTGTTGACATAATTGATCCACAGACACTGAAGAGCTAAGGTGTAACTCTAGTAATAACACATACTCTGTGATGGGGGTATGCATGTGTAATTACCTCACATTTATGTTATAGTGTCAGACAGAACTGACTCAATTTTTTCACATTTTACTACATAGATACCATATTAATAGAGTCTCTGAAGGAACCTTAAAGGTCATTTAGTTCAACATCTCACTCAATTCAGGAATCCTTGACAGGTGGCCCTGAGCTGTTTTTGTTTGGAAAATGCTGGAACATTTCTGGTGGCAGGGTACTTAGCTGGATGACCGAGAGAATCCATTTCATTCAGATTGTGAAAGATTTTCTTTATATTGAGACAAAATCTCTTGTGCTATAACTGCCACTTTGAGGGTCCTATTCTCCCCTGTAGAGTTACTTTTCACCATTTTGTCCATGTGGCTGCCTCCGGGTACATTATGATCACTCGCAGGAAGTCCCTGAGGTTTTTTTTTCTCCTTCATACTACGAAGCCTGTATTTCTTCACCTGGTCCTCAAATTCGATGATTGTCATATGTTTCATGCTGGCCATTGGATCAAAGTACCAATGATCAATTTATCACTGTGTTCTGTTTAATGTTGAATACAATAGAATGATCATCTCCCTTGTTTGGTATGCTGCTTTTCTATTAAAGCAGTTTAAGATTGCATTCGTTGCTTTGACAGCCTGGTTTCCCAAGTTCACAATTATCTGAGATCCAAAGTAAGCCAGGCCTTCCCCGTGCTCTCTTTGTGCAGTTGGTTTTAAATTTAACTCAGTTCAGTACCATTTGCTTAAGTTGATCTCATCTTTATAGCCTACCATGTATTTTTGAAGTTTGATTCTTCCCTCTGACACCTCCGTCTTCTTGTCATGTGCAGATTTTATAAATTTGTTGAAGTGTTCTTCCCCAAAAATGCTAACTAAAACAGGACTCAGTAAGGATCCTTTGGATATCCACCAGAGATAGTCCTTTAAGCTATTTCTCCTTCTTTTCACCGGGATTTCATAAGGGTGTCTGTTGCATGTCCTGCTGAAATATTTGGCCACATCTGTGATCAGGAAATATTTCTTTTCGAGACAAAGAAAATAAGGTGTTTACCATGTGTACAATGTTTTTTCCTCCTTTTGCAAGTTTCATAAACCGTATCACTCACCTATGCAAACATCTGTCATATTTCTTGGCAAAGTTGCTCTTACAACACCTTTTCTGAGCCTTGAAAACAATCAATTTTTCTCTACAAATAATATCATACAAAATATTCTTGCTGTTAGATTATTTCTGACTCTTGGTTTTTGACTTTCCCCTCAATGAACTTTCCTGTCCTGTAGTTTTATGAACTCTTCCTCTCTGTTAACAGTTTCACTCTTAATAAAACTGGGTCCTTTAGCTTCCCTTCCCTCCATTCTACATACATCCCTTAAATCCCAACTTTCCAGTCATTAATATTCCTGTATCTCTTGGCATCCACAGAGTTGTTTTTAAAAGACTTTTGGGAAACATGGCGCATCTGCCATTTATTGTTGAAATGAAGCCATGGCTGAGGATGGATATGGCACCTGCTTAAAGGCCACATAAATAACATTCTGTAATATTTGGGAGGGTAAACCATGGTAAATGCTTTTCTTTGGATGAACTGTCCTGAAATACTGGCTCGAATTCAGGCATAGAGATAGAAGCTGCTTACATAAATGAGGAGACTGGTTTAAAAAGCAGCTCTATGGTGAGTAAGTATTCAGACACCAGATAAATAAAAATTGTTCTTCTCGCTGTTTCTGTGCTTGGGCCGTACTGCGCTAAATTCACTTTTGGGTTACCTTTGGTCTGTCGAGGCCAGGATAGACATCATCTAAATAGTTAAAGATATGGGACTGTTCTAAGTCATTTCTCCAACTGGAAAAAGGCGATGGCTGGGCAGCAAGTTCTTTGAGAGAGAAGTTTCTTTTTTTTTTTTTTTAATTTTTTTTTCAATATATGAAGTTTATTGTCAAATTGGTTTCCATACAACACCCAGTGCTCATCCCCAAAGGTGCCCTCCTCAATACCCATCCCCCACCCTCCCCTCCCTCCCACCCGCCATCAACCCTCAGTTTGTTCTCAGTTTTTAAGAGTCTCTTGTGCTTTGGGAGAGAGAAGTTTCTTGTTGTGGTGACACCAGTTCTCTTGGATATTGAACACAAAGTTGGAAAATGGATGGTAGTATGGGGAGGTGAAATAGCAAAAGGCATGCTGGTGGTCACAATGGCTAACATTTATTGAAGTCTTATTATGTTTCAGGAGTTGTGCCTTCCCGCTGAATTCTCATAGCGATCTTAAGAGATGTGTACTATTGTTATCACCTTTTGACAGGTGAAAAATTGAGACACGGCGACATTTTTTTTACCCAAGATGAAACAGCCAAGACGTGGTGGGGCTCTAAGTAGCTGCGTTAGGCAGTCTGGCTATAGAGCCTCACTGTCCCAAACAGTAGCCACTAACTACATGTCTCAGGTGACCATTTTAAATGTGGCTTGTCCGAATGGAGATGTGTTGTAAGTACAAAAGGTACACTGGAACTGAAGACTTCATATAAACAAAAGAATGTGAGTTACCCCATTAATAATTTTTTTATTAAATTTTTAATGTTTATTTTTGAGAGAGAGAGAGCAAGAGCAGGGGAGGAGCAGAGAGGGAAGGAGACACAGAATGTGAATCAGGCTCCAGGCTCTGAGCTGTCGGCACAGAGCCTGAAGTGGGGCTCGAACCCATGGACCGCAAGATCATGACCTGAGCCGAAATTGGACGCTTAACTGATTGAGCCCCCCAGGCACCCCATCCCATTAATAATTTTTATACTGATTATATATTAAAATATTGTTTTGGATATATTGAGTTAAATACAATATAAAAACTATGTTTACCTGCTTCTTGTTACTTTTTAATGTGTTTACTTGACAGCTTAAAATTATATATGTGGCTCAGGTTATATTTCTGTTGGATGGTGCCCTGCTGGAACTTAACTCTCAAGGACTGCTGTTTAGCAACAACCCGATAAACAAACTTGAGTTTTGTAATATCCACAGAGTTAACGAGGAATGAAGAAAGCTGCAGAGCAGAGCAGTTGTATCAGGTCCTAAAAAGAAGGGAGGATATATTATCTTGGAAACTGAAAAGGACGCAGAGACAATTTGGGGTAACAGTGAAGGGGTTTATTTCTCCCTGAAATTAAAAGAAAATATTTGGTCAAGAATGAACTGGTTTCCTAGAAACCAGAAAATCTCAGGGCACTGGTCTTGGGCCAAAATACATTCAACCAAAGTAAACAATCAAGTTAAGGGCAGGATGGCCCAAAAGAGTGGGCTTGGGGGTGATTTTACAACAGGGAGGCCTGAGGAGAGATGGAGCAGTATTTTCAGTTGAATAAAGTGGGATCAGGATCAAGTAGATGGTTCTTGATGAGCTGCCAGACCAAGGTTCAGCTGGGGAGTACCAGGGTGGCTGTATAGTCATTAAACTATGGAACTACTTCTGTTCTAGTTGGTAACAGGTGATATATGGTTGTGGTATCGCTGCTCTGAAGCCTGCTAGTGTGCCAGTCCTTCCTCCAGGCTTTCCCACATTCAGCATAAAGCGCTAATGCCTGGCAGACCAGGGGTCCAAGACCCTACTCTATCCCTAAGGCCACCTTTAATTCTGATTGGTAGGTGAAAATACCGGTTGTTACATATTTTGAACATCATCCATGCTTAAGAGAAACTATAACCTGTGACGTCTCTACTTTCATATAGTTTGCACCATCACGTATCAGAGAAAGTTGTATTCTCATGATCAGAGAAAGATGTATCCTCCAGAATATTTTTCAGAGAGAATAATAGATTCTATTCTTCACAAGAAACAACTTGAAAAATCCACCTGGGCTAGAAGCTGAGTTTCGGGGACTTCAAAATTGAAGAAACTTCTGCTTGATTTGATAAGAATTTCAGGAGTCAAGTATAAATAAAAACATATATACAAAATCTCCAGGAAGAGGAGGGTGAGAGAGGAAGAGATGGGAGAGCAAGGGTGTGGAACAGTCACGGAGATGATACAAGTCCACCCTGACAATTAATGTGGCCCTTCCCTAGGTTCCCCCAAACCTTACATGAAAGCACTAAGCTCACATGATGGATGAAAGAGGTAGATTTTTTTTCCCCTTTATGTAGAAACCAGTTAAGTCCGGAATTCATATTTCAGTTGGCTGGATGGAAGGGTATTCTATGTCTGGAATCAGGGCAGATGTAGCAACTTGAAGGGAGACTGAGAGAACGTAAGCCCACAGGAGTTGTAAGAAGTTAGGAAAGATTTTTTGACTGTTCTGGCCCGAGAATTCATATCTGGACCAAAGTCAATAAGACTGCCCAAGAGTAGGAGGCACCACCTGACATGTGGGCTACAAGCGCATACTTCACTCCTTAAATATCTGTTGCATATATTCTGAATATCCGTGTTCTTTGAGGAAGGGCAACAAAGGAGAAAAGCTAACCAGACTTTGGAGGAGAAAATTCCCCAGGTGCCAGTGATGGAAAGGCACCAAATGATGTGGCACCTTCTCCTGTTTAATTTTCAAGGACTCCTCATTTCCTACCTCTTTAAGTCCAAATTCTGCAGTCAGAATTCCCAGTTTTCCCACTTGTAAAATGGGAATACCATTTATGTAAAGGAAAAATATATGTGGCTAATAAACATGAAAAATGTTTAGCCTCAGTCTAATGAAAAATATGGAAAGTAAAACAACAATGACATCTCATTTTTCACCAACCAAATTGGCAAGAATTTTAAAGACTGTATTAACTGTGGAGTATAGTGAGATCAGCACTTCCATACAGTGCTTACGAGAGTGTGAAACAATAGGACAATTTTGGAAAACAATGTGTAAAAATGGGTTAATGATTTTTAAAAACTTAATATCCCTGACTGATTCTTCCCTAATTCTACTTCTAAGAGACTGTCATTATAACATCAGATATGCAGAGAAGCAGAAACAAGTATATACCTCCCAGTACTGTTTACTAAGTACTTACTGTGTCCACCACTACGCTAAGTGCTTTACAGGTATCATCTCATTTACCCTGTGAGGCAGGTGCCATGGCTGACCCATTCATAGGTAAGGAAGCCATGGCAAGAGAGGCTGAGTAATTTGCATAAGATAACAAATAGGTAACAAATTTGCATAAGGTGGTAGAGTTCTGTTCCAACCTGGGCAGTCTTACCGCAGAGTTCCTGCTCTTAACCGCTAGGCTGTAATGCAGGATAGTGCTTACCTATTACATTATTTTTCTGTTTACTCTTTGTTCCTCTGTGAGACCATGAAAGCTTCAACAAGAAGCTCCTGTCTCTGTCACCAGCCTCAATTCTAGTGTCTCATGTTTATGAGGTCCTTGATAAACATCTGCTAGAGGAACAGACTATAACAGAACCTTTATTGTCCTCAGAGCTAACTCCTCACTTACACGTAAACTGTTCCCACCCTGGCCTCTCACCCTACTAATAACTGGTAATCACCACCGCCACCACCACCATCTTCCCTGCCCTCTGGGAAGATGTTCCTGGTTCTTGATCATGTGTGATCCTTTCATTTTCTAAGCCCCGTGACATTTGTTTTCATTCACTTTGTGATAATGATGTTACACTTTGCATTATTGTTGCTTGCATATTCCAGGTGTCAGACCTACAAAATCCTTTCCATCCGGGAGAGTTTCCCGTACATCTGTATCCTCCTTAGTGCTTAGGAGAGGGTCTTCCAAGTAGTGCATGTTCAGGAATAATTAAATGCATGTTATGTCTTTAGAAGTAAATATATAAGGTTAGACAATTCATAAAACCCATTCCCCAACTAGAGCTCTTGGTAAAAAGACGTCAGCAAAGCACTGCATTATTGGCACCGTTGTATAAATTTAAAATTTCTAAATTCTCTGTACTCTTACTTTGTACATTTGACCTTGTAAGATTCGTAGCCAAATGGGTGCTAATCCCTTCTGCTGTGCCCCTGTGCCCCAATTAAGGCCTAAGAGATCAGACTAAATGCCTGTTCTAGACTCAACAATTCCATTATTCCCATCCACATTACTCCCAGTTTCCACCCAAGGGATGAGTGTTTTCTGATCAAGTTGGCTTGGAACCACAGTGGGCTAATGAGCTGTAGTTAACCCTCCTGGATGTTTACCTTTCAACTCATTATACTTCTGGTTTTTCACTTTTTGATAAAAACTCATCTGCAAAATTAACTAAATTTTGCACCCCAAGTTGTTCTGTCTTTATCTGTAACTGGCTTTGTAGTCATTTGTATCAGTCGTCAGCTTGGGTAAAAAGAAGGGTCACATCTTTTGTTTTTGGATTTACTGTTAAAATTCCTTTTTACGTTAACAGGAAAACAATTTCACCTTTGAAGGTCTCCCTAATATGCCTGCCAGATTTCTCAAGAATCCTGAGAGTTTACTCAGGCCGTGGTTCAGCCTGATTCTAGACCTCAGATGGAAAGAGAACTGGACATTCTGAATAATCTACTAGTAGACCCTGACCTTTTTTTTTTTTTTTTCTCTCCTAGTTTGTCTTTGGCTTGCAGCATTTCATGGTGTAATTGTTTTCTCCTTCACTGATTCCAAGATAGGTTCACTCTTCTGGGATGTTTGTGTCTGGAAGGATTTCCAAAATCAGCCTTAGGCTGTGTTGAAACTGGTCCTCCTCCATGAACCGCTAATTCTTTATGTGGATCTGGGTTCATATTGCAGAAGCCCCATTATCTTATAGAAGGTTCCACAACTTTCCTTTTCTGTCAGTGGTTTCAGTCTGAACTATATTAATCTAGAGAAGAGTTTCTAGTAACTTTGAAGAAGTTTAAAGAAGTTTGAAGGTGTCAACAATCTCTTTTCTCCCAATAGGACCTTTGACCCCTCCCAATAGGATCCAATAGGATCTTTGACCCACCTCTTCTCCAGAGATCACTCTTGTCCATACCAAGAATGATACTTTTGTTATGCTCGAAAAAAGTCTCTTACTCCTTCCCAAGGAAAGGATGTGTTTGTTAGTCTTTGGGTGCTTTTGGGAAGATGCAGACTTCTTTTCCAAAGTGATTCTCCGTGTCCACCTTGCTGAAGAAGCAGCCAACAGCTTTTACTAAACCATGTCATGTTCTATCTCACCATGACCTGCTTCATGTATATTTAACAGATGTGTCTTCCTTATATACAGATCTTTCTGTGTTGACTCACTTCTGCCTTTTTCCCACATGCACACACAGTATTATGCAGGTGTATGAATGTATAAACTCACAACTGAGAGCATTAGCTATTTCAGACAATGTAAAAATTGAATTAGGGAAAAACAAGGAAAATGTAGGCCTCTGAATTGATAAAATTTTCTGTCTTTCATAGAGACTTTCAGTTTCAGTATGGCTGGATGGGAAGGAATTTATGAAGTCTATGCCTGTGAGTCTGTGCCTGAGGATGCATGTATGGAAACACTGGTCACTTCTGCAGTTCTAACCATCCAATTCCAACCCAATACCTCCACTGTACTCCAGCTGTTCAAGAGTTCCTACTGTGCTAGTCTTTGAGTATGAAATTTACTCACAACTAGAGTCAGTGACATCACTGGGCCCTTCCAGGGAATGGACTTCAGATAATTATTCAGATAATTTATTTTACCATTGAGGGTGTTGCTAAATGAGAATACATTAGGTAGAGAGCTGGGGGTGCTTTGGATGACGAGGAATACTGTTGGAGAATGTGATTATTTTTGTAGACCTGTGAAGATATTTAGAAGTTAGTTGATTTGTAAAAGAAAAAAAAAAAAAAAAACAAAAAAACCTGTTACAAGGCTGCTCCATTACCTATGATGAAAGGGTACTGTCTTAAATGATCTGGATATTTAGAATTTTGATTGATTACTTCTTCATGTCTTTTCTACTCTTAGTTGAGGTATTCTGTGTGTAGAGTGTTCTCATATATTTGGAAAGGGACAACCAGGAGCCCATGTTGTTCTGGGTTATATTAAAGGTCCAGTCAAACTCGAAAGCTATCTTTGATCACATAGAATGGATGTTTAGACAATGAAGACCATAAAAATAATGATGAATTTGTCAACCAGTTTGTAAATATGTATAAAACAAAAGTTTTCCTTGCTTATGTTTTTGGCCATTGCATGTTGTGAATACAGTCACACTTAATGTGTCTGAAAATTGACTGTGTGCCAGGCACTGTGCTAGGCAGCTTCGTGTGTATTGCCTCATTTGATCCTTGTTTCAAATCTATAAATTAAGAATTAGTACTTTTATTTTTTAGAGGAAAATAAATAATGGTCGTATGAGTGAAATAACCATCTAAGATCACACACCTAAGAAGTATCAAGATTTGACTGTGAGGTTTTTTGTTTGTTTTGTTTTTCCAAATCCGATTCTTTTCCATAGCCCTAGTATGCATCTTCCCTTACTTGCTGCTTTTTCCCCTTGGCTATTTAGTAAACCTTCCTTTTAAAACCATGTAAGTTCATGCCTAAACAAAGGGATGTAGTTTTGTTAGCATCTATTACATAGGTTGCTAAAGCAAATAGTTTTTAATCTCTAAGTAGACTCTAAACCATCAAGTAAATTATTTGGCTTTATGTCCAACTACATTGTACCTACTTGCTGTGCCCAGTTCTCTGTTAGCCAAGTCTTACGTACTGAATAAACACCAGTGGCTGGATAGATGAAAGAAAGATGGAAGAATGCTGTCAAGAGGTGTGCCTGAGAAATCGGGGGCTGTGCATAAAGCTCCAGTTGCCAGCTTTGTGTTGAAGTGGTAATCCTAAGGGCTAAGGTACAGTTATTTGACCTTTGGTCTCAATGCTAACAGCACTGTAACCTCCTCCTACACAAGAAATTTCAGTGAAATCTATTAAATATTTCAGAAACTAGCCTTTTTGACAGTTACTCAGCCGCCATTTTACAGAGGATAAACTTAATATTTTACCTTATTTCTGGTGCCCTTACAATGAGCCAAATGTGGTCAAAGTCAAAGAACATTGAGTTCTTTTGAAGTGATCATGGACAGACAGGTCAGTATGGAATGCCCAGGAGTTCAGAAGAAACAGGACTCCAAGTTTGATGGTTAGTCAAACCATCTCAAAGGAAGTGGGAAATGAATTGATTTGAACAGAGTGCAGAACAGCTGTAGGTACAATGAGGAAAAAGTTGAAGACGGGGATCAATTTAATTTCGTTCAGGGTATATCGATATGGTACTGAAGGACAAGGTGGGAGAAGTTCCATTTCTTAAAACTGTGGAGGATGAGATGTAGTTAATATTTTAGAAGCCAGGAGCCATATGCAGAAATTTAAACAAAATAGCTGATTCATAGGGACACATGTACCCCAATGTTTATAGCAGCACTTTCAACAATAGCCAAATTATGGAAACAGCCTAAATGTCCATCAGCTGATGAATAGATAAAGAAGATGTGGTTTATACATACAATGGAATATTACTTGACAATGAGAAAGAATAAAATCTTGCCATCTGCAGCAACACGGATGGAACTGGAAGGTATTATGCTAAGTGAAATAAGTCAGTCAGAGAAAGACGGATACCATATGTTTTGACTTATGTGTGGAACTTGAGAAACTTAACAGAAGACCATAGGGGAAGGGATGGGGAATAGTTACAAACAGAGAGGGAGGCAAACTGTAAGAGACTCTTAAATACAGAGAACAAACTGAGGGTTGTTGGGGGAGGTGGGGAGGGGGAAAATGGGTGATGTGCATTGAGGAGGGTGCTTGTTGGGATGAGCACTGGGTGTTGTATGTAAGCAATGAACCATGGGAATCTACCCCCAAAACCAAAAGCACACTATACATGTTGTATGTTAGCCAATTTGACAATAAATTATATTGAAAAAAAAAAAAGAAATTCAAGCAAAACAGAAATTCAGGCAAAATAAATAGCTCAATTTCTGAACTGTTAGAAGTTGGCCTGATGTTGCAGGAGTACACAGAAGTCGTGATCTCATCACTGTGTGTTATGTGGTTCTGCTGCTTATTTTTCATTATATATATAATCTGCATATAACATCAGACCCAGACTGCTTAAGGACAGGCTGCTTTGGCCAGGCACCCACTTCTGGTTAATAGTACTTGTGCTGTGCAAAAAGAAGCTGACTGAGCCTGTGGGCAAGGGAGGTTGATCTAAAAGAAAAATTAGGCATGATTGATACGTTACTTGACATATCAAAGAAAGAGTCCTAACTGATTCTGCCTCTAGAAGTTACTCACTGAGCAACATGAAAACCCTCTTCTAGAATATATTTAATAAATAGAGCCAATTTAGTATTTGAAAAGTTTTACTGTGACCAAAGCAGATCTCTGCCTTTATGAGAAGGAAATGAGAGGGGAATCTGGAAGTTACTCTACCTTACAGTAGGAAAGGATTAAGAGGTTGAGAGAATTAAGGAGAGATGAATTTATCCTTCATCACCAGAGATTTACCCTTTATCATCAAAGTCCCTTACTGAACTTCAGCCCTTATTGAGCTCCCAAGGACATTGTATGCCACCTCATTTATACCTGGGAAAACCTCTGGTTCAGGTCGTGTCCTCTTTTTTTTTTTTTTTTTTGGAAAAAAAAGGTGGCAAACTGTGTCACTATGTCATTTCTCAGGGATGTCATTGCTACTTATATTCATTTAATTTCATGAGGCCAAGAATAAAATATCTTAGAATATACATTTGCTTTATCAGTAAGAAGGTAATAAAAAAATATCATGTTTTCTTAATAAGTTTTGGGGCAGTTTTGAGAACTGATAGCCTTTAGGTGGTCATCTATTTTTAAGTGAATGGGCACAGGGACTAACAAACTGAACTGGGGGAAATTTGGTATCGGCTACTTTGGTGAGTTGCTTGGATATAAATTTGCATTCCTAGGTCATCTCTATGTAAGAAACACTGAAATGATTGATCTCTTGCCCAATGTGTACAATTATTGAAAACTGTTGGAGAGCCAAAGGGAAAAAATCAGTGTAAAGAAAAAAAATACACTGAGAGAGAGGAAAGACTAGGAATTATCATTCCCTTAGCTTTTCTGAAGGAACACTGAAAAGAAATCTTAACAAAATCAATTTGCAATTATTTGGAGAGAAGAAAGTTTTCTAACTGGATAGGCTGGCTTCATAAAGGACAAGTCCTGTCATACTAATCTAATCTTCTGAGATGAAAATGAAAGGCTGGAGAGATCAAGGAGAAAGATTTATATATAATTCGTTTAGACTGTAGAGTGCTATGGATATGATACAGTATGGTATGTCCATCAACCCCTACATTGTTGCCTGAGATGGTGGGCATCAGAGGTTCATCATCCACCTGAAGACAAATCTAAGGTTCAAAGCCGGTGTTACTTATATTTCTACGTACGGTCATATTTGGATTGAAACGTATGGGTGTTTAATTTGCTGATAGTGGGAGAACTGTCAAGGATGGAGATAAGTAAAAAGAAGCTTACAAAATATAGCCATCCAGCCATACTGCCGTCTGTTCTCATCATTCCTATGACCTATTCTAAACCTCATGTTATCATTTAACTTAGGAAAATCATCAATTATTTTGTACATTTTCATCTTCTAGTTAGCTCACCCTAAGGATGAAGATAATGACTTACACTTCATGTCTACCTCCCATAGCACCTGATAGGTATTACTAAATGTTTGATTGACTAAAAAACAATAAGATCATAAATAACAGGTTGTATGATGTCCAGTAGAAGAATACTGTAGGGTAATAACATACACCAAATCCATCACTAGTTAGCAGTACCCATGTGCTAGTGAATGGATGCACAGGAATGAAGCTTAAAGACCTCATGAGAATAATCCATACTACTAGGCAGGGGTAGAATTTAACTAGATAGCTGTGATCATTCTGTGGTTCACAATTAATATAGGAGATGTAGATGGTTCAGATGGAGCCATAGAGATGACTAAAGGAAGCTTGAAGATGCATCATGTTGTGGTTTGCATTCTGAAGTCAGACCTAGCTGGATTCTCAAACCAACAGTAACCTTGGGTGAGTTACTTCACTTCTCTAAAGCTCACTTTTTCTGTTGGTGAAATGGAGAGTAATAGGGCTTAGTTCATAAGAATGTGAGTATTAATTGATACAGTACATGTATAGCATCTAGAACACTATAAGCCACTCACATATTGTAATAGGAACCCTATCCTTCTTGAACCAAACCATCATCTGTCTTGAGATCAGTCTGATTTAGTTCCATAAAAATTTTGAAGGCCTATCATATTATCTTTCATCAAGGGAAGCATGAGAGCCAAAAGGCTTAATCTGCAGCATGATGGAATCAAGATAGACGTACAGAAGAATTTCTGAAAGTCAGGATTGCCATTGGCCTATGTAACTGAGGAAAATTGTGGAATTTTCTTTGAAGACTTGGAAAATACTCTAGTTCCACCTCACATTCACCTAAACTGGTTTAATTGAAGTTCTTTCCTAAGATGGCCTGTGTGTTCTCAAGCCACTCTGCTTGATGTCTGTTCTTTGAGATCTTGGGCTGGCGTTATTTAACAGAGAGTTTAAGCTGTACTTATAAAAGATAAGCATATTGACACCTTTTAGCAATGCTGAATTAACATTAAAATGTCATTGCTGAGCCATAAGGCTGCCCCCATTTTGTTTTGTTAGCATGGGTCAGGATTCACAGCCAGCTAATGTGAACCTGATAGCTTCAGGTGAGTTGCTTTACTGCCAGTTCTAAAGATAATGAGACTGTATGTAAGACTCATACTTGTCTGGGATGATTCACCCATGGGCAGAGGCCCCTCTGTGAAGGATCCAGATTAGAGATTAATAAATGCTGCATCTGATTGTGACAATGACTCTTCTCCAGAGAGCTCTGAGCTTCTTGCAGTTTGATATGCCAACTGGCATCTTCTTTTAAAGAGTTCTCTTTTTTTTTCTGCTTGCACGCGCCCATAGCAGGAAAAGTATTCAGGTGGAAAGCTATGAGCTATAGAAACGTTGGAGACCAGGAAACATGGTTTAAAAACAAATCAACAAACTTCAAAATAAAAATGCATAAATGGGCCATCTGTTTGCTTGCAGAATTCTTGTTTGCAGGAAAGATCTTGCCAATTTGATATCTCTTTTGAGGTAAGGCTGCTGCTCGTCCTTGCTTGGCGAATCTTCCAGAATAGGGTCGAGATATTGACAGCATTTCACTTCCCCAAGGCTCCAGAGAGAATAGAAACACTGATTGGACTAAGGGTGTAAGCCACATAGGACATTCCAATGGGGTCTTTATCTGTTGAGCTAGGACTATGGGGAAAAGGCGGCAAAGAAGGAAAAAGCCTCAGACTGGACTTCAGTGCTGACTATAGCAGTGATAAAATCGTTTTTGGAAAGGTTGGCTGAGTTGGTACCACTGAGTCAGAGGGCACAGGCTGGGACAGAGTGACCCTTGACTGGATTAGAAGCTGGATCTGAAGTATTCTGTGCCTTCTAAATCAAATATTCCTTTTCTTATATAGATAAAAAAATGAATAGGTTGTTTCCAAGGAATATGGACAAGATTGTATGGTTAGAAAAATAGTTTTAGTATGGTTCTCCCTGTAGCAGTTTAGGAGCTGGATTTGATTCTAATAGATTGTGTTGTACTCTCAGTGAGGCTTTATATACCCATGCCATCCAGAGCATGAGGAAAAGAAAATGAAAAGTAAGCAATTAGGAACTCTAGACTCTTAAGGTTCCATTTTTGGTGCTAATAAACAGCAGGCATAAATGAGGCATAGCAAATGTAGGAGTTGAATAATTCTGGAAAAGGCAAGCAATATTCAGTATAAAATGAAGAAAATCTCAAGTAAACTTGGATGCACCCACTCACATACTGGACATCAATTTCACTCTACTGAGGCCATGCATACTGGAACCTGAATAGTAAGTCTAGGGAAGGTCAGAGATCTGGGAATACTGGACTAATCCTTTTCAGGGGGCTGCCTATCACAGCATAGGGGGCCACAAAGCTCCAAGAAACCTCTTTTAGACCAAATAACCCACTTGGTGTGATTCAGACTGGAGTGGGTATGCAAGGATTTGATATACTGGTGGACAAAGTAGCAACCTTTGGCACAACTAATGTGCTAATCATCTCTCTGTTAAAGTCAGGAAAGGGGCATCAGACCTCAGCTGGCATCTGGAGGTACCAGGGAGCAAGGGCCAACATTGGGGGTGTTGGCAGTTTGTCAGGGATTGTGCAGAACAATTGGAAGTTCTGAGTAGGGAGCCTCATCCAAAAGAGATGGAATAAATTTCAGTACATGAGGAAGACACTTAGTCCTTTGGATTGGACCCATGGTGAGGCTGTTAGGAAGGAAGGCTTCTTCTGGGTGGATATATCTGTACTCAGCCAGGCTCCCATCAGGTTCACCAAATTCTGGGTCTAGAGGAGCCCAGTCAGCTCTAGAAGATATTGTAGGTGAGGATAATCCTTGGCCAGTCCCAGTCAAAATATTGGAAGGCATGCCTGGGTGGCTAATGTTCTAAGTCCTACAATCGAGAGAGCCTGAGACAGGCAGGTGCTGAGAAGCTGTTGAGGATATGTATATATATATATATTTAAAATGCCTGTATGCAATTTTATTTTCATTTCTGGAGCCCTTCAAGATGCGTTGCCTCTTTTAGATGGAGGACCAAATTGGTTTGGGAGATGTGAATAAATTCAAAGCCGCGTTGATTGTGAACAGCCGTACTTTGCTGATGTGAGGAAGCAGTGATCAGTTTTCCAATCCAGGGACTTAGGAATACCAATCACTGGATGTTTGGTGTGAAAAACTTTCTCAGAAAACTTCTTTCCACCATTGGAGACAGTGGCTTGTTAATTAATTCCAAATGACTGGTCCCAATTCTAAATCCACCGATGCTTTGTCTTTCTATATGGAGCAGGGACAGAAGCACAAATAACTCTCTGTTTTCCAGAGATCTCTTGAAAAGACTCATGTGTATGGACATAACCACTGTATCTAGAACTGGTGCTTTTGTTATTTTCAGCAATAAATGAAGTGCTAACACTCATCGCTTGATCAAATATAAAATGCCTTTTCTATCCTTCTCTTCCTGTGAGAACCTTCCCACTTCTCTGCTCCCATTGGTATGTGAATGTGATGTTATGATCAAATATGTATGAAGAGATGGGAATGTTAATTTATTTGAGACAAATGTCAACATCTTTATCTTGAAAACTGCTAGTATGTCAGGTACTATGACCCACTTGTATTTAACCCTGTCCTTTCATTAATAATCCACAGTTCTTCTGGGGCGCCTGAGTGGCTCGGTCAGTTGAGCATCCAACTTTGGCTCAGGTTATGTTCTCATGGCTTGTGGGTTTGAGTCCCGCTTCTTCCGATTCTGTGTCTCCCTCTCTTTCTGTCCCTCCCCCCCAAATTAAATAAACATAATAATAAAACAAATTTAAAAAATTAATCACAATTCTTCTGTAAACTCTACCCCCTTGGCTTAAGTGAGGTGGGAGCACTTTGGAGGCATAGACAGTTTGGGATGTAGTATTTCATACCTAATACTTTTCTGTTTTTCCCTTAGTTATATTGTTAAGTCTTACGCTGCCTTTCTTTTTATCCTATAAAATTCCCAGATCAATATTAGTGTTGAACACATGCTTTTTTTTAAGTAGGCTCCCCACCCAATGTGAGGTCTCAACTCACAACTCTAAGATCAAGAGTTGCATGCCCCACCAACTGAGCCAGCCAGTTGCCTCCACACCTGATTTTATAAATTCACCTAAATAAATTGTGTCTGACACTGATAATCCTATTGCCTAATACTCTTAGTTTAATATTTACACTATTTTTTCTCTATCCATTTCATTTTCTTTTCCAACTTCTCCTCTCCTCCACCTTCTTCCCTTGCATTTATTTAAAAGTACTTTTATTCAGTCGCCAAACTTCATTGTTGCTGAACTTGTCAGCTTGCTCTTTTATAGAAAAGAACATCTTAATAAAAATACAAGCCCATCCATCTGAGAGTTGTTTTGATGTGCATAATGGAGTAGGCCATAGAGAGGAATTTTAATTTAAGATGAAATGAAATAGCCTTGCTAAGGTTTTGGCAGTCCTGATACCTTACAGGGGAGCACAAACACATTCTAGAAGTTCTCTTAGTCCTCGCCAAGCCCTCTGCTCCTTTCCTTAATTCTGTAATTCATTTGAGTATTCTAGTGAGAGGAAATCTGCCTTTTTATTCTTCCCCTCTCATTGCCCCCTCTATCTCGTAAGCTTTCTTCTTGCTATTATGTTGTCTCTGAGACCTGGAC
Organism: Puma concolor; assembly: GCF_028749965.1. Classification (NCBI taxonomy): domain Eukaryota; kingdom Metazoa; phylum Chordata; class Mammalia; order Carnivora; family Felidae; genus Puma; species Puma concolor. The sequence goes on from NC_141673.1 coordinate 95,612,823, forward strand.
TAGAAAGAACCTTGTAGGCATTCTCAAAGTGAATACCTTCCGTTTGCTTCTCAGCTGTGACTTAGATTTTGTAATTGAAGTGCATCCAAGAAGACTCAGTCAGGGAGGAAAATGGGACAGAATTCAAGGAGAAAGCCAAATTATCTTCTGAAAAAAAAAAAAAAAAACGAACAAATAAGAAAAAGAATGCTGGCTTCTTCGGGAGTTGTTTAGTTATCTAGAATGGCTCTTACACTAACCTTTCTGCTTGGATTTTTGTTCATGGGCTTTTGAAAACCCAGAGTGTTCTCCTTTGTGTGCAAAGGTTTAACAAAGAATGGATCTGGCGTTTGACGGGCAGGAGAGATCATGATTCTCCGCTAGTGAGCTTCCAGCATGTGGTTCAGTCATGATATTTCTGACTAATAGCAACGCTGGAGAACATCAGGCATTTTCCCTATCTTGCAAGGCTCTTGCAAAACTCTGACACTATTGAAATTCACCCGCAGTAGCTAACACCAGCTACTGATAGTGTGGAATCAGAATTTCTAGCCCTCAAAGGTGGGGTTGGGGTGGGGGTCGGAATTAGGTGGGGAGAGAAAATCCTTCCCTTATTTTGGGAGAGAAAAGAGATTTTTGTCCTTCGTGTTCTGCTTCTACGTTGCTTACTGTGGAAGAAGTAAAGAGGAAACGGCCAGCACTTCTGTTAGGCAGCTGGGTAACCCTGACCCCATCATCTGCACACTTGTTTTCTAAATCTGATGGTAGTGGAGTTTTCAGTGACACTCTAGCGGTCCTAGCCTTTTATCAGACACAGATCCTCCTTAAGAACTGAAGTGAGAAGGAGAACAGAAAGATTTTCTTTACTCCTATAATAGGAGGAGGGACTAGGAGGAAAATCAGATTTATTTACTCTGATTCTATGTTAATGTTCTAGCAGGATCATAATCCCTATGATGTTATGAAGCACTCAGATTTGAATAATGTGAAAGGCTTTGTGATACTAGGAAAACAAAATTTCGACTGGAAAGCCAACAAAGATAAACTGAGGATTTGAGGATTATCTGGTTGTAACATCAGTTTCTACATTTTTAAATTCAACAAACATCTACTGAGACCCCATTTCAGGTACCAAAAGGCAGCAATGAACAGTGGTCCCTGCCCTCCTGGTGTTTACACTCTAATTGGGAAGAGGCAGTGAGTTATAATAAATATATCAAATAAGTACTCATGAAGTCTGTTGGATGGTGATAAATGCTATGGCAACAAGAAAAAAATGGAGCAGGATGAGAGGATTGGGCAGGTGTTAGTATTTTACTACAGGATCAGGATTGGGCTTTGTTGAGAAGTTGAGGTTTAGCAAAGACTTGAAACAGGTGCATGTTAGCCCTGTGGATAGCTGGAAGAAGAGTGTTCCAGGCAGAGAAAATAGCTACAATAACTGGAGCAGGAGTGTGTGTGCTCAAGAAAGGTTAGAGTGCATGGATAGAGTGAGAGGGAGGGTGGGAGGGTGTGGGGTCCATGGGGCAACTGGGGTCCAAAGCAAGGGTGTTGGCTTTTTCTTTTTAGTGGATTGGGAAGCCATTGAGGGTTTGGGGCAGAGAATAACATCTTATGATTTAAGTTTTAAAAGGATAATCCTGCTTCTTTGTTGAGCTCAGACTATAGAGGGTTTGGGGTGGGGGGCAGAGCAGGGAGACCAGTTAGCAGGCTCTTGCAGTGACTGGGTGAAGGATGATAGTGGCTCAGACAGAGCTGGTGAAAATAGGCTGTGTTCTAGATACATTATGAAGGTTGGCAGTAAGGTTGATTGATTGGATGTAGAGCTCCAGAGAAAGAGAGGAGTTGGAACTAGAGGGACTGACCTGCCTTTAGCTGAAATGGGAAAGGGTGAGTTCAGTTTTGGAAATGTTGGCCACGTTTCTAAGATATCCAAGTGGACATATAGAACAGGTAGTTTGATACAGAAGTTTGAAGTGTTGGAGAAAGAAGTGTGAGAGTGATTGGCATATAAATAGGATTTAAATCAGGATATTGGGTGAGATCTCAGCAGCGGTGAATGTTGATAGAAGAGGCTTGAGGACCAAAGATTAACCCTGGGACACAAAGCTTTAAAAGGTCAGAAGGAAGAGGAAGAGCCAGCAGAGGAGACAGAGGAATAACAGCCAGTAAGGTAGAAGGAGGGTCAAGAGAATGTGAACCCCTGGAAACCAAGGAAGGCATAGGTAGGAGCCAAATTACCAACCATGTCAAATGCTGCTCATAGGTAAGGATGGATTGTAGGAATGCTGACTCCTACACCAGCTCCATATTTGGCCCTACATTTATGGTCCCCTCCGGTGCACAGGTGGCACCATTTTGGATAACTAGTAGAGATCCTCTTGTGCACAGACGTCGCCACTTTAGATAACTACCCTGTGACCTCACCACCATGCTTCTCACTCCACAAAAGCTAGGGATTAAGGTCTGGATAGGGCTGGAGAATAGCTGTGGACTGCTGTGGACTGTCCACTCCTCTCAGTGAGTTACTATGAACAAAACTCTGTGTAAACAGTAGAGAGTGGTTTGTTTCATTTTTTGGTATCAAAGGGTCTTCTCAGTCTGGAGGGTACATTAGTGACTCTAACGGTAAGTGTGAGTGCATGTTAGAGTTGGCAATATCAGGGTCACCTCTGTGCCTCACAAGAGGAGTTTCAACGAAGTCAAAAGTCTGGTTGGAGTCAGTGTGATAGAGAATGTGAGAAGAGGATTTGGAGGAAGGGAGTATAGATGATGTTTTCAAGGAATTTGTCACAGAGGGGTAAGGGAGTGACCACTAGTATTTTCTGCGTCTCTGCCTGGTTCCAAGAGGGAATCCCATCACATTTTATAAAAGTGCAGTTTATATAACTATTTAAGCATAGCTGCTGACTATGAGGTCGATATGTGATATCAACATAGAACTTTGGAACCAAATTAGACTGTCAGAGTTCAGTTAATCTCATACCCAATAAAGGAACCTTCATTTTATTATTCATACAGAAACATTTTTTTCATATGCTACCTAGATATACCGAGATGAATAAGGCACAGTTCCTGCTCTTGAGAAAGATGTTTTTTATGGGAAGAGGGATATATCCTTCCTGTGTGATAAATATTAAGATAGAGGCACGTACAAAATATTGTAAAAGCAGAGGGCAAAGAGAACTTACCTGGGGAACTTAGGAAAGATGATATGCATGAAAAGCTAACACTTGAACTAGGCCTTAAAGGTCAGCATGTGTTTTCCAGGCCGAGTGCTGGGGAGAATCCCTTTATCAAATAATCAGCCTCTGGGGCGCCTGGGTGGCTCAGTTGGTTAAGTGTCCAACTCTTGATTTTGACTCAGGTCATGATCTCACAGGTCTGTGAGTTTTTACTGATAGTGCAGAGCCTGCTTAGGATTCTCTCTCTGGCCCTCCCTTGCTCACATGTTCTCTCTCTGTTCTCAAAATAAATAAATAAACTTAAAATAAAAATCGGCTAGTGTTCAAATGCGTATAGCAACAGAGAACTCACGTGAGTTCGAAGAAACCTTGTGAGTTTCATTCTCTTCTACGTAGTTGTAATTTTTGCACATCTATGTCTTACATTGAACTGAATAATGACGTTTAATATTTCTACTCATTAGTCCCAGTTTTCTCTTCTGGAGCTAATGGGCAAAGACTTGTCTTTCTCACATATAGGTCATTTCTGTATTTGAAAATAGATATTATGTTCTCTTTTAGGCCATCTATTTTCCATGTTGAAAACGGGGATTGAATAGTTTCAGGTTGGGTTCCCTGGGAAGCAGACACTGAAACCAAGGTTAACATACAGGAGGTTCTTCAGAGAGTGTTCTTGAGATCATTGCCATGAAAAGAGAAGATTGGGCAGAGGGAGAAGTAGAGATGTGATGCATTTTTTTAAAAATTTTATTTTAGAGTCAATGGTGGTAGGGGAAGAGAATCTCTCTCCACACTCAGTTTGGAGCCTGACAACAGGCTTGATCCCAAGACCCTGGGATCGTGACCTGAGCTGAAATCAAGAGTAGGACACTCAACCTACTGAGCCACCCATGTGCCCCGAGGTGTGATGCAGTTTTTTTTATATTTATTTTTGAGAGTGAGGGAGAGCAAGAGAGAATGAGTGCACCCATGCATGCAGTAGGGGCTGCAGAGAGAGAAGTGGGACAGAGGATCCAAAGTGGGCTCTGTGCTGACAGCAGAGAGCCTAGTGCGGGACTCAAACCCATGAACTGTGAGATCATTACCTGCGCCAAAGTCTGACGCTTAACCAACTGAGTCACCCAGGCACTTTTAAAGGAAGCTCCAGCTGACCCTTTGGGAAGTTTTGAAAATCAGTTGATCCTTCAGAGTTGTCTAGAGTCAGGGCAAGAGGGCCAGGTCTTTACACTCCAGGATGACCAGTCATTCAGGGCAGTTTATCCTGGGAAGGGGCATGACTTTGGGCAAGATGGTTCTCTTCAGCTGATGCAATTCCCAAAGTGGGCTGATAGCTGAAACCTATTGGCAGGGGCATTAGCAGCAGCAGCTGCAGTAGTTAATCCTTTATTTCTCATCATTTTTTCCAGTCTATTTATTTATTATGAGAGAGAGAGTGCATGCATGTGTGTGTGTGTGCGCGCGCGCGCACACACACACACACACACACACACACACACACACACACGAGCAGGGAAGAGGCAGAGAGAGAGAGAATCCCAAGCAGGCTCTGCACTGTCAGCATGGAGCCTGATGTGGGCCTCAAACTCAGGAACTATGAGATCATGACCTGAGCCGAAATCACGAGTTGGATGCCCAACCCACTGGGCCACCCAGGTACTCCTGATTTTTTATTTCTGAAGTGTATCTGTAGGGCATCAGGGTGATACAGAAGAGGAATCTCACACACTGCTAATTGTTTCAGCAGTTATTTTGGAGACCAATAATAGACTGAAAAAGTACTTGTTTTTGTTTTTTATTAGCAAATAAACACCATGAACATCACAGTGATGGAGGTTCAACATAATGGTTCTAGACTGATGGAATCTAATGTACAATTGTACCTTCCCTGTGTTAATTATCTCAGTCATGGTGGCCCTTTATATGTGAATGCTTCAAAACTGCTCGAAAGGCAAGGTGAAGAAGTACATTCATGCAATAAATGTGGCTGGGAATCTTCATTAGGAGATAAAAATGTAAGTGGGGAAGCATAGTGAGCTGCAAACTGAATTATATCCCTGTCCTTCATCCTAGAAGATGATACTTCTTGTGGTGATCACAATGCATGCCGGGTGCCTGTAAAGATGGATGTGTGGCCACCAGTCCTTTCCACTCCATGCACACATGAAGATTGCTCTTTGATTTGTGGCTTCAGCCATAATTTGCAAAGCCTGTCACTGCTTGCAACTTATAGTTAGCCCAAAGCTTTGTTGAAAAAGAGCTGTCCCATTCCCAACTGCTGTATACCAGATTGCTGTGTCAACTAAATTAATAACACTGGACTGCTCATTATCCCAGAAAACATTTGCCCAAGCTATAACTCTGTCTCTTGATTTCTGTTTGGCTTCATTAACCTCTTCTTGGTGCCACAATAAAATGGTCACGTAAGGCATCCTTTATTTAATGAAGGATTGGCAAGATAAAACAGTTGAACTGGGCATTGATGGGAGAGAGGAGTCAGAAAGGATGATTGTGGAGGATGATAGAATTAGGTAAGAGGAGGATATGGTGGGGGTGAGACAGAGCCATATTAGTTTTTCTCTCTCCTTACTTTCACCATATATTCTTGGATTTCTTCACATAGTAGCTGATGGTTTCTTTAGGAGCTCATATATAATTGTGAGCAAGTTTTAAGAGAAGATTAAGAGATGGGGCGCCTGGGTGACTCAGTCAGTTAAACATCTAACTCTTGATTTCATCTGATCTCATGGTTTGTAAGATCGAACGCTGATGACAACAAGGAGCCTGCTTGGGATTCTCTCCCTCTGCTTCCCTGCTCCCCCAAAATAAATAAGCTTAAAAAAAGGGGAGGGGGAGAAAAGACTAAGAGAGGAGAGGGTAGAGTTGGTATTTTAGAATTTTTTTTTTTTAATTTATTTTCATTAGCATGGACTCATTTACTATGGACCCTCATGGGTTATCTCTCAGGGCATGCTCTCTGTCTATTTGAACCAGCCAGTGGTCTCATGATAGATGGAGAGTTGTGGGTGTTAAGAACTCCCTTGTGATGAGAGGTTCCCTTATCATAGAATGGGTTGAGTTACTTTGTTTACAATTAGGGTCCCTTTTATCTTTAGCCTATACATTTTATTTTATTTTAATATTTTTTAAGTTTATTTATTTTGAGGGGGGGGGCCATGGAAAGAAGGAGAGAGAGAATCCCGAGCAGGTTCCACACTGACAGCAAAGAGCCCACTGTTGTGCTCGACCCCACGAACTGTGAGACCATGACCTGGGCCAAGATCAACAGTCGGATGCTTAACCGACTGATCTACCCAGGTGCCTTCTTAGTCTATACATTTTACGGTATATCTGGAAGATTTTGTCATTTTGTTATATCCACTAGGCTTTGTGAAAACTCAAGTGAAAAAGGGAATATTGGGAATCTTCAAATGAAACATTATCTGGCAATAACAAGGAAAACAAATAGCCATTTCTCTAAAGCCATTCTGGGTGGGAGGTTCTGTCACTGGCCTTCCTTCCCTGTTGTGGTTCCCTGACAAATCTTGGAATAAACTTTTAACCAGGATTCCCACTGTAATCCTATAACCTGAGGACAAAATCAATGTTACCTGAAGAATAGTACTTGTTTTGTAGTAGGAGACCACGGGCAGGGGCCAGTTACAGTTTGGAGGAAACACACATGAAGCCCTTACTGTGTTCTGAATCAATTCCCACTCCTTCCTGCCCATTCTTGTTGCCTTACCTTCTCTGCTTCCCCGAATTCTCTGGTCCTGTGAAGCTCCTCTTTGACTGTATGTTTAAGACAGAGGAGGAAGCTATGATAAGCACCATTTCACTCTTAGCAGAAAGAATTGCCCTCCAATGACAAAGCCTCTACTGTTTCATTCTGGATTGCCTGTGGGAAATGTGAAAAGTTCAAGCCACATGAAGCAATCATAGCTCTGGCAGAGCCAAGGGGCTGGCAGCTTTCATTGCCGAATCAGGGTCTTTGGATACCAGCTGGATATTTCCCAACCTGTATTTTTTTTCAATAGTGGGTACCCAAAAAATACGCAGCAATTTCTCAGCTATACACAACTATGTTCGTGAACTAAGAAATCACCATGTAATTTTGTTTAAAAGCCTGGTCTCTTGTGACTGTACTTTGAAGCTCTCGTTTGGGGATGAGAAAGAACTGCCCCTTTTAGAAAGACACAATTTTGTTAGCCTGGATTGTTCTAAAATGGAGATGAACCATCAGATAAAAGATAGGGGGCACTGACCAAGAAAAGAGATGCCATTACCCAGGAGGAAGTCAGGGGAAGGTGGATTGAGGGAGAAGGACAAGGCCGAGAGGGTCTTCATTTTGTGGTCTTAGATTTTTTTTTAGCTGTAAGGCAGAGATAAAATGCAGGGCTTGACATCTCAGAGCAGCAGGTGAAATAAAATGGGAGAAATTTAAAATGGCTTCTCCCTCAAAAGGAGGGAGAAAACAGAAAATTCTCAGAATTGACAGAAGGTTATATGTATAATGCACTGGTCAGACCGAGACCCATGGTATTAAACAAGTAAGAGAAAGAACAGTCTTATGTGTGCTGCTCTGAAATAAACCTTAATCATACATGAGCTTGAGTACAAGTCCTTCCTTCTAACCTGTAGCTCAGATACACTACGTATGCCTTACTCTAACTTGCAGATCTCATGGTCACAGTGCAAGATGGAATACTAAATGTGCTATTAATTCATCCATTATATTTTTCTAGAAAATACACTGATTAAATCTTCTGCTACCATGTGCTTTTCTCTGGCCATCCATACCTGAGTACCACCCACCTGTGAGGCCAGTGCGTTTCTACCGCCTCCACCAATAGGTTTAAGGATAGATTGATGGCATTTCCATTTATTCACTCTGATTGAGTGATGTACATCCACCGTTGTGATAAGTTCAGAAGGCTCACAAAATGAAAAGTGTGTGTGTTCCTAGAACTCAATTTGACAGTGACACCTGACCTGAGCTGATGTGAGGCCATTTAGAGTCTCTGTCCCATCTAATACAACTCTGTATGTGTTTTGCAATAGAAATACTAACGTATCTGATGATAGGAAGCTTCCCTATGCTCCAAGGATTTCAGACAATGAGAATATATACACCTATGTTGATTTTCCAGAGAATCCGAGAGGTAGTTTTAGGAAGAGAGGTATTACAAATGTTTGCAATGCAAACATCTCATTTTAAAAGGCATCATGTGAAAAAGTAAACAACGAACACAAACCTCTGTACCCAATTGATTCCAACTCTCCCTTACCATCGTTGGTTTTTTCTTTTTTTTACATTTTACTATTCTAGGATGAATCCTCCATGTTCTTCCAGTTTGGCCCATCAATTGAGCAGCAAGCTTCCGTAATGCTCAACATCATGGAAGAGTATGACTGGTACATCTTTTCTATCGTCACCACCTACTTCCCTGGCTACCAGGACTTTGTAAACAAGATTCGCAGCACCATCGAGAACAGCTTCGTGGGCTGGGAGTTAGAGGAAGTCCTCCTGCTGGACATGTCCCTGGATGATGGAGATTCTAAGATCCAGAACCAGCTCAAGAAACTTCAAAGCCCCATCATTCTTCTTTATTGTACAAAGGAAGAAGCCACTTATATCTTTGAAGTAGCTAACTCAGTAGGGCTGACTGGATACGGCTACACGTGGATTGTGCCTAGTCTGGTGGCAGGGGATACAGACACAGTGCCCTCGGAGTTCCCCACTGGGCTCATCTCTGTGTCCTATGATGAATGGGACTATGGCCTCCCTGCCAGAGTGAGGGATGGAATTGCCATAATCACCACCGCTGCTTCCGATATGCTGTCTGAACACAGCTTCATCCCTGAGCCCAAGAGCAGTTGTTACAACACCCATGAGAAGAGAATCTACCAGTCCAACATGCTGAATAGGTGAGTGTGGAACACTGATGGTAGAGGTCCGAGGAGGGCTTTTAGGACTGGGGTTGGAGGAGGTTCTGAAACTATGGGAAGGGCAGTTCAAGATGTCAGAGGTTGAAGGCTGGCCACTGGGATGGCCATGGCTTGTGATGGTGGGAGTGTTTCAGATCCAAAGCTCGCTGTGCTGGGTTCCTGTTCTAAGAAATACAACATGGTTCCCACTTATTGTTCACTTACCGTGTGCTAGGTGTTCCTCTAAGTGTTTATGGGTGTTTGACCTCCTTAACCTCAAAGCAATACTCTATTAGGCAGGTGTTAAGAGCCGTTTCCATTTTATGATACAAGAGAATAAGGTTCGTAGGAGTATACTGTCCATGGTCACTCTGCAAGTAAGGGGTTCAGTTTGGAGCTGTACACGGACCTCTGTGGGCCCTGCGTACTTGATCACTATAAAAGACACCATGCACGTAGGCATGAGGACCTACCAATCCCCTTACCTTAGAAATGATGCTGTACCGGGAAGGAATGGAGAACAGGTGACGTGGGTCTGTAGGCACATGAAGAGGGTTCTTTCCTTGGATTTTGTCTCCTGCGCTTCTCCTCTCTGCCCTTAAGCATGAAGGTGGTGCTGTAGAGGCAGCTTCCATAGTTGCTCTTAGTCTGATTTCTTCAGTAGGAAGAAGATCTAGGTGGAGTTCGGCTCCCCTGACCTCACCTTCTAATCCAGCCACGCCTCCAACACATCCTCCTGCGGGTATTGTGTGACCATGAAGGGCAGAAGATTCTATACTAGGCTTCTGTAGTTCTGTGATTTGTATAAAACTGCTACACAAGAACATTGTCAAAACTCAAACAATGCAGAAGAGCCCAGAAGAGAAAGAAAAAATGACCTTCGCTACAACCAACCAGAGAGAATCATTGTAGAAATAATTAGTGAACATCTTTCTAGGTATTTCCCTGTGCGTGTATGCCTACATCCATATAAATCTATAATTTTACATAAATGGAAATATAACTACCCCTGCTGTTTGATGACCCGGCTTTCTTTTACTCAACAGTATGTTTTGGGCATCCGTTTTAAATTCGTTATGAATTCCATCCAACAAATAGAAACGTATGCAGAAAACACCTATTCGGATACCATTCAGCTTACATAAAATACCAAAGTATACTCTGGGAAGGTTGAAATACATTTAGTGGAGGTTGAAGGTGTACCTACTAGTTTAACCTCTGGAAGGGAGCTGGACTAAAGCCTCTGAGCTAAGCTGTTAACTCAGAGTTGAAACTAAAGCTACTTTTAATGCAATCTGTGATCCAGTCCTAATATTATCCCACCTTCATCTATGCTTTCTGCCATCCCTAGTTGTCACTGCTTATTTGATGCAGACTGTCTTGATTTTCTTCCGACCTCTCTAGTCTTTCCGTTCCAGGTCCTTGGCAGGCTCTTCTTCAATGTTGGTGCTTCTCAGGGTTTGTCCTAGACCCTCCTTTTCTGTCCTCCATTGCCAAGTATACAACTAATGTAAGTTCTCCCAAATGACCTCTCTGGCTGAAACCTCTCCCTTGAGCCCCCAGTCTGTATTGCCAACTGTGAGTGGATATGTTCCTTTGGATGCCATGGAGCCTTAGAACATACCATATGCAAAGCTGAACTGCTTTCTCTCCTGTTACTCTTCCATCTTCTTGCAGACAAATCGGTACACCTACAAAGGGTACGTCCCAGTACCCGGTTAGCTAACATAAAAATTCCAAAGGTGTCCTGGCTTTCACATTCCCGCCATCTCCTTGCTGACCATGCCCTTCCCCACAGATCTCCTCTGGAGTGCTCTCGCTGTCTGCATCCCTGCGCCACGTCCCAGTTCGGCTCTTCTTACCTGCATTGCTGCAGGGCCTCGTAAATATCTTCTGGCTCCCAGTACTGCTTCCTTCCAATCTACACCGCACCCAGAGTGATCTAAAATGAAAATGTGATTTCATCAGTCTCCTGCATAATGCCTTTCAACGGCTTTTCATTGCTCCTGTAATAAAGTCCCATCTCCTTGATATGGTTTACAAAGTCCTCCACTGTACAGGCCTGCCTGTCTTTCCAAAATTGTCTCGTGCCATGCTGTCCCTCAAACACTCCATTCCTGCAATACTGAACCTGCTTTAGTTCTTTGAAAATGCCGTGTTCTTTCTCTTGCTTCTAGCTCTCTTCTCTGCCTTGAATATATTCCCCAGAAGCCCCTTCCCACCAGAACATAAATGCAGAAGCTTCTTCACCTGCCTCATTTTCATTCCCTAGGCTTTGGTCCTGACATCACTTTCATGGAGGCAGCTTTCCTGGACCCTGGACTAATGGGGCCCTGTTACCTGCCTTCAGTGTAACTTTTGTTTCCCCCAATACAGCCAGTTCCATTTCTTCCAACAGTTCTAGTTCTATGCTTTGTTATATGTTGTCCCTGTAAGTTCTGTGAAAGCAGTGACCTTTCTGTCCTTAGTTCCACGTCCCCCCACTCTTAGTGTCCTATGTGGCAGAGGGAAGAAGGACACCTGGAGTTCACGAATGACCTCCTCCAAGATGCTGAGCTGCCTAGTGCATACCTATTCCACAGGACCTTTCTTGTTCTGCTCCTCTCTGCGAGATCATGGAGATTTCCTTTAAAACCTTACTGTTTATTCATGGGACACCTGGGTATCTTAGGTGGTTAAGCGTCCGACTCTTGATCTCCGCTCAGGTCATGATCTCATGGTTCATGAGTTCAAGCCCTGCATCGGGCCTCGTGCTGACAGTGTGGAGCCTGCTTGGGATTCTCTCTCCCTTCTCTTTCTGCCCCTACTCTGTTCATGTTCTCTTTGTCTCTCGCTCTCTCTCTCGCTCTCTCTCTCTTGCTCTCTCACTCTCTTCTCTCTCTCTCTTTCATTCTCTCTCAATAAAGAAATAAATAAATTCCTAAAGATTAAAAAAAACTTACTATTTATTCAGTTCTCTACATTCATGTTTTCTCCTGCTGTCTTTAGTGTTAAGTTAAAATCTGATGCAGATCACCAAATATTTGTTCATTAAAACCAATGCTAACAAGGAAAAATATTTAGGCCAAAATGTCTGCCAAACCACACAAGGAAATCAAATGGATGTTAAAGTCCATAAACTTTGGTTCAGGAATGCCTGCTTTGATCTTAAAACTCCTCTGGGTACACAGTCATCTGTGGATATTATCATTTCCCCTTTGGCTTACTTTACGTTAGAATGCAAGCAGTCTCTCTGAAGTTTGGTCTCTGACCACTGCACCTTTAAGAGTCATGCTTGGTTCTAACTTTTGTTACCGTGTCTTGTGGCCGCTCAGAAAGGGAGCCCTCCTCAGTCCTCTCTTCTCCTTCCTCAGATATTCTTGTCAAGATGGCCACGAATACCCGCCTCCATCTTTGAAAGTATAGCCCTCCTACAAAGAACAGGGGGGACACAGTCCAGATTATTCATAAATTCCTTGAGGACCAGAGTCCGGCAAAAAGTCCACCGTGATTTACCACTTTCCCATACTGTCCACAGTGTCTTCGGACTCATCAGAGTGCTTCTCCACTAAGATCTTTCCTCTCTGAACTTTCTCTTCTGCCCCAATTCCCAAATTTTTTTTTCCTGGGGTTCTGTATCTACTGCCTGTGAGACCTCTTCTCTTGGCTGTCTCCCCTGCCCATATAGCTCCATCCCTTATGCACCCCATCTTTTCCCTCCATCCTCTCAACTGCAGCTCCTCAGGGCTCTTGAATCCAATCTCTAACCTCTCTTGGGAATATTTTAATAACCTTCTCTATCAGGACCCCAAAAAGATTGGGGTTGCCTAACAGGGACTATAAGGAGCTGTCTTCAAAGTCTAAGCTATTATCATGTGGCACAGAGCTCAGAATCATCAGTGGAATTCAATTAGGCACGCTCAGTCCCAGCTCCTCTTACTTATCCTGGTCTGAAATCAGCCTCTTTCCCCCCTTCAGAGCTCTGGGCTCACTAGGGTCACTCTTTTAAATAACAAACCAAGCAGCCACATCATTTAGCCACAGCAGGAAATCTTTGCAAATAAAATTGTTGCAAATGGTTGGTTGTTTTATGAGGATGACTTTTTCCTTGGCCTGCTGCTCATGTCTCTGCAGCAGCAGCAGTGGGAAGAAGCCTCCTCGGGAGGTATCTGGGAATGACCCAGCCCCAGGATGACACCAGGCATACAGAGTCAGGAAATGGCTTCTCCTGTCACTTTCCTTAAAACCCAGAAACATGAATAGGCCCTGTCCTCCTAAGGGGTGGTGAAGCTCTCCTTTATACCTGACCAAACTGGCTTTCTTTCCATGTGAGGGAGGTTGATAAATCTAGATTTAGGGGACAGGGAGCGGAGGTTCTGTGTTACTGCCGAAACCCAAAGAGAGACACACGTTGGAAGTGATTCACTTGTTAGTTACCGAAGGAAGTGTTGTAAGCATTCTCAGAGAGGATCCTTGAAATGAACATTATTTATCAGGTGTCAATCCAAATTCCTGACTGATAACTTCTTAGTTCCTTGGAACTTGGCCAGATATGGTTTGGGTGACTATCTCCAGATGGATTCTAGGCTGCTGGACAAGGCTTTTTAACAGGTTGCGAGAGAAGTACAGAAACACAGTTAAATTGGAATTTTAGATAAACAGCAGCTAATTCTCTTCGCAAAAATCTGTTCCCAAATATTGCATGGGACATACTGATTCTAAAAGATAACTTGTTTATCTGAAATTCAAATTTAACAGGGCTCCTGTATTTTTCTTTCTTTCTTTCTTTCTTTCTTTCTTTCTTTCTTTCTTTCTTTCTTTCTTTCTTTCTTTTTTGTACACTAATAAGAATTAATTTTCTTTTGGGACTTTGTAGCATTCATATATGCCTTATTAGTAAATGTAGTACAGTGCTTCATACTGTTGCCCAAGACATGCTGAGAGAGAATTTTCTTCCAACTGGGAACTTTATTTGATTGAAAGAATTGAATAATTTCTTCTGTCATGTATTGTCTAAGTGAAGGATCTTCTTAGTTCCTGAGAAAAGTCTTAACGTTTTGGTACCAGATGATCTGAAAGTGTTTAGAAAGTGATTAGGCTAGTTGTCTAAACCTGTCTTTATTCCCCTGAGCTAGAGAAGAATTGCTAGCTATTAGTAGGCACATGTCTAGATTTTTCTTTTATCACTTCCCCAGGGGAGCAGTTAATGGTTATTTTCCTTCGGAATGTGCGCTCCAATACTCTGCTAAGTCTGTTTCTGTCACTCAGGTGATGGCATACTGGCCACTGACCTCCGGGCTTGCTGTCTGTCCTGAGGACTCATGTTTCCCACTTTTGGAAAAAAAGTAGATGTTCTTGGAGATGGCTGGATCTCAACAAAGCAAACCTCTTATGAATCTTGCCTAATTATTTCCCCCTGGTGTTCTCAGTTTTCCTACCCAACACCTGTTTTTGCAGCCTCTTTCCCCGTGAAAGTTGCTGTCTCAAAAGGCCAGATTCCTCCTCCTGGCCCAGCCTTTGAGAAGCAAGGATAGCTGATATGAAGAAAGGGGCTCTGTTAAGTTCTTCCTAAAAGAACCGTGGTAAACACTATCCTCCTCTAACTTTGGGGCAGACTCCCTATCCTTGGACCCACTGTAGTAGCTGGGATGCCCACTTGACTCTCTTGGCCTGAAAAGCACTGAGAAGTTAAGAAATAAACAGGAAATTGAGTCTGTTAGTTTTTAGACAATTACGGGCAAGAGGTGCTTGGTTATTACCCATCTTTTAGTTAGTAAATGTTCATGGAGTGCCAAGCATAGGCAGATTTCTGGTAAGGCAAATATGTATTAAGTGTAATTATTTAATATAATTTATGTGTGAACAGTCAAAAGGTTCTGCAAAAGCATAGTTAGAAGTGGGCTGTCAGGCATAGTGGACCTTCCCCCGATTAAAGAAATTGACTGGCATCTAAGGAAAGCTACATTTTCATATGAATACGTAGCAAAGCAAGAGAGAGATTATATCTGCTCAGTGGTATAGATGGAGATAGAAATTGGGAGGCAGGAGGAATAACTGAGGAATGTAATAACCCTCCCAAAAGATCTATTCAGTGCTATAACTGTCCATGGAAGAATGACTAAATTGAGGATTATTCAGACCCTTCCGTTTTCTTCTCATCCTCCATATTCTCCTATCAGATGTATAGTCAGTTCAGTAAGTGATCTTTGCTTCCTTCCCTGAAATTCAAACCTGTGAAGAGCATTCGCAAATACTTAACCTGCGGACCGCTACGTGATTCTTCCCACAATCACTGTTTAATTCTGAGGCTGGCTTGTAAAATTTAAAACATACCCATGACCTAGTTGGTATTTCTTTCCTCTTTCTTCTGTTTTCTTCCTCATCCCCTTCCGCCCAGCTCTTCTTCTTCTTCCTCCTTTAAAAAAAAAAAAAAAACTGTTTACAGTTGGAGGAGGAGAGGGCAGGGGGTAAAGCGAGAGTGAATGGGAGAAGAATCCCATTTCTTGGAGGACAAGTGTGAGGTGGGAGAAGATCACGTCTGTGCTGGGAGAGAAGACACGGGCGGTACATGGTCTATGGGAAGGAATAGGATGGTCTCAGAGAGGAAAGAAGAAAGAGCAGAGGGCAGAGGCTCTCAGTGGAGAAAACGGGCCCCATTCTGAATAGCAGATTCTGCCTCAGAAAGGATGTGGGTTGGTGGCATTGGTAAGGGTTAAGGAGTCATAAGTCTGTGCTCAAAAGTAGCCCCCCTGGCAGCCAGCCTGTGGGGGTTAGTAAGTCCGGCATTGGTGTCTTTCTGAGTACGTCCTGCGCACCAGACCTTGTGCGATTACCTGATACGATCCTTACAAAAATCCTGACCCATGCACATGTCTCCGGGAGATGTTCCTTATCCCTCCGTTAAAAGGACAGCTGTATGCCCACCCTCCCAAGAGTCACTGTCCCCTGCTTCATTTTTCTTGGTAGCCCTTATCTGACATATACGTTTTATTCTTAAGTATTTTTGTTGTCTTCGTCCTCCTAGTTGAATTGAGTCTTCATGAGAGCAGGATTTTGTTTTTTAACCTCCGTGTTCCCAGCACGATGCCTGATACATTATAGGCGCTTGATAAATATTTGGCAGATAAAAGCACGAATGAAGATAAGAAGCACTGTCCTCATTTTATGTTCTTAAGAGACATGACGCCCAGGGACCCCCCCAGCTTAGGCTATGTGATGTCAGGATCTGGCTTGGCCCTGCCTCAGGGATCAGGCTTCAGCCTCTCCTTCTGCTGCACATTAACCAAGCTCAAAGAGCCCTTTGCTTCCCTTAAAAATCAAAATTGGAAAGGTCCTCGGTGCTCCTCTAATCCGACCCTTTTAATACATGTATTCTCACAGAATAGATGGTAGAATGATGAATGATTTTACAAATGTGGGATCAGAGGCTTAGGGCGGTCGCTTGTCTGTTGGAGGTGGGGTGAGGACAGGACCCAGGTGTCCTGAAGGGAGGAGCCACACTCTTCACAGAGCGCGCTGCCTGTTTGACTGGGTCCTCAGAAGGGCTGGCAGGCAGCCAGGCCTGTCCCGTTAGCCTTTGCCCTGGGCTGGCAATAGCCCCACGATTCCTGCTCCCCTGGTTCTCACCCAGACGAGGGTGCAAATTCACAGTTAATGGGAATTGAAGCTGGCGTTATTTAGGAATTGAGTGGGAGTCATTTCTCCATCTGCTCTCTCTTCCCACCAGAGAATAAAGGCTGGCTGGGTGGAGGTAAGCATGGAGGCGAGTTGCCAGAAAGCTAGAGTGCTGTCATTTATGGTTACAGATATGGGCTGGAAGCCTGCGTGGAGGCTGGACCATAGCCGGCCAAGGTCAGCCTAACATGAGCTTCTTGAGAGCAGAGATAGTTCTGTGGCTTTTGCCTCTATAGAAGACCTCACGCATTTCAAACAGATCCAGGTTGGAGCCCATCTCTTGTCTCCTCTCCAGTGGAGCTGTCGGGCGTACGTAGGTGGTCATCTCCTGGGGAGGGAGTTCTCCAGGACCTGATGTGGCCGATGAGGATTTGGAAGGAGTGGGCTGTTCAGCATGACTGACCTTCACGAGGGGCTGCTGAGGGGTCTGAACCAGCCCCACAGACGGGCCTGTGGAGAAGCCAGGAGGGTGGTGGCGGCAGCAGCTGAGGCAGAGGAACCTTCCCTCGACTTTCACGGTTTTTCCCAGTGGCTCCTTCTCTTCCGGGAGGGCCTGGTGGGGTTAGCGTTAGCGTGCCCAGACTGGCACCAGTCCCCGAGCTGGGCTGGCTGGTCACACATGAAGGAGCCGCTGCTGACAGATTAGAGCTCCCCGCTGCTGAAATCTGTTCCCCCTTGTCCGGTTTCCAGCAGCAGCAGCCGGCCGGGGGCTGCCTGCTGCCTCCATCGCTGCTCGGGCTTTCTCTTCTCCTCATTCATCACTGCTTCACTCCACCCCCCATCTTTCCTTCCTTCTTTCTTTCTTTCCCATCTCTTTCTCGATGGGGTTGTTCTGTTCATTGATCTTTTGCTGTCCCTCTCTTCTCACCAGCTTTCCTTTAAAAGCTTTAAAGCCTTTCCTGCCTTTGACTGCCAATGTTCACCAAGGACCATATGTGTGGAGTGCTCGCATGCACATGCATGTACATTCACGTGCGTGTGTTCTCCATCCACAGAACACCTATTCACGCGTGTACGTTTACATCTGTCGGATGGAGGAGCGTATCAGAAGAACTAGATAAAAACGCTTTTACGTACCAGATTCCCCAGTTCTTCTTACCACCGAGACTGTTTAGTTGATCACCTGAGAAGGGTTGTGTATGGGATAGAAGTTGGGAGGAACCTTTTGGAATGGCTTGCCTGGAGTTGGCTCTGTGAATACCAACAAGGTATTTCCTTCCAGTCTAAATTCCATTTTTGAAGTCCCCATGAGCATAAGGATGGGTGCTAAGAATCCCAGCACGTTCATTGTTTGGGCAAAGGAGGTACGCTCCGTCGTCAAGTGGTTCTACATACTTTTAAGAAATCCGTAAATGTCGTCTTTTTCTAAAGGAAAGATTCTTCCTGACGAAGCAACAGGAAAAAGCCATGGCAGCCGCGCTGTGATGATGTTATATTCCTGCTAAGCAGTTCTTTTCACAATCCCCTGAAAGAGCTACCAGAAGGAGTCCAGATGAGGATGTGTGTCAAAATACACTTCGTGTTTGACTTAAGGGCTGATGATCACAAACTTCAAGTTCATTACACTGGCTAATCGGGAGGATCATAAAAGTGACCATTTTCCTACAGAGAATCTTCATCTATATAATCTCACTGAATCATCACTACAAACATGTGAGGGCTTCTTATATTCACTGCATAGAGAAGACTCAGATACTTAACCTCCTTTCCATTTTCTCCAGGGGTATTTCCAGACACTCTCCCCCACTTCCCCCCCCCCCCCCGCCCCGAACAAACCTCTACCAAGGGTTTTTGTTTAGGCAAAAAAAAAAAAAAAAAAAAAAAAAAAATAGCACAATAGAATGTGATAATGTGGTTTACTACATAAATTTTAATATGTCAAATTGCTCTCGTTATTGACTAGAGAAAAAGTTAGGTATCTGTGTATGTGTGTGTGTGTTGTAGCCTGGGATGTAAAATCGTGACCCCATAGGCTACCCAGGGTCTTTATTCTCACTGTTCTGTTACCACACTACACGTGTGTCCATGCATAGTCTTCCCTCTGCTACCTGGGAGAGGAGAGGTGACCCAGGCAGCAGCCTTATGTATCCAGAGCATAACCAAGAACCATGAAGAAAGCAGAAAAGGGCTTTGAACTAAAATCACTGGCAGGAAATTCTTGTCCTAAAGTAAACGTGGTTTATGTTAGCTTAAAGTTCATTTACTCTACCTTTGTACGTACTCCTAAGAAGCAGCTTGTAGAGTCAGTTACATTAGACATGGCATGCAGTGTCACTACCCAAGTTTAAACAGGTTACTAAACATAATTAGGCAGTCTGTCCAGAGCTGGTATGGTAGCTACATGATTGCTGGGACCTGGATCCCTGCTACCTTTCAACGTTTTTGTTTGTAGGGTGTGGCCTTCACCCCCATGCCCAATATGGCTGCGGAACTCCAGTTTCAAGCAACAGATTACAGCTAGGAAGGAGGCTAAGCTCTTTTGAAGGAAGTTACCCAGAAGTCCCATACTTTGCTTATAGTCCACTGGTCAGAAATCAGTCAATGGCCACAGCTAGCTGCAAGGGAAGCTGACAAGTTTAGTTTTTGACCTGGGCGGTAAGATGCCCAGTTAAAAATCAAAGTTCTGTTAACCAGAGAGGTGGTAAAGGATATAACTTCGGTAGGCAACCAGTGCTATCTGAGATATTTGCTTATCTGATCTCCCAGATGACAACAGCTTAGAAATGATGAACATGATGGGAATCATTCAGGCCAGCTAGCAGCATTAAGAAATAACAAGCAGAACGATGAAGTGTATAAAGTACTAGAAAACCCCAGCAGAAGACCGTGAAAGGAACACTTGTCTAAGACCACTGGGGCAAACTGCCGTGTACTCCCCAGGAAGCATATACCCCCTTTAAGGCAGCCCTGTATAAAGAATAGCATAGTCATTGTTAGGTCATTATTAAGAGCTTTAAATTATATTGATTATCTTTGGTTTAAGAAGTCAGAGAACTCTATAATACCTTTCTAAAATTTTCCATTTAAACGGCTTCCTATAATCAAGAAAAAGCTTGGTACTTAAAAATACTAAGCTTCAGCAATTTAGAAAATTTACTTTAAAAAATGTTATTGAGTGAATACTATGTGCCAAGTGCTTTATAAGGCCTTATTGAATCTTAAAATGTACTGTACAGAGGCATTATTACTTCCATTTTTCAGAGGAAGAAACTGAGATCTAGGAAGTTTAAGTCACTCGCCCACTTTACTTGGGTTTCAAACTCAAGTGTTTATAGATTCCAGGTGTACTTTGCCCCATGTTGTCCACCCTTCTGAGAGCCATCTCTCAGAAGGAGAGAGATGGGAGGTGGAGTCCGTTAGGCAGGACTGGGACCTATGTGAACACACCATTAGCCAGAGGGACAGGGTGGTTTTGTAATAAAGTTTCCCTTCTTGGCCTCTGCTGAATTCCTGTCCTGAAGCCATGATAAATCCAGAATCACTCTGGGAACAGCGTCCAGTGCACGCGTGGTAGGGATGTCCCAGTCTGAGCCTGCTTATTTCTCCATCTGTCCTGAAGTGCATCGCATCTCTGTTTACCGGCCTTGCTGTATCTTGCTTCTGCCTTCCTTTTCGGATTGGAAAGGATGATTAATTTTTCGTTATTCCCATATATTCCGAAGCCCTCTAGCCCACATCTGGGACAACAGCAACTTGTAGTCTTTGTAGACCTGAAAGTCCCTTGGAACTGAAGGGAGAGCTGACTTTCTGTTCTAAAATCTGCTGAAGTGCCTGGAGGTTACAGACCCATTGAAAATACTGTCAAGGACATGTAATAAAACAAAACAAGACCTTGGCCTCTGTCATGATTTACAAATGTCCTCCAGGGCCACTATTCATTTTTGACAAGCGGGAGAAGTTTGGATTTGTGTAAGGCTGAAACGTAGCCAGTGATTGGAGAAAAGTAAAAATGATGCCTGTGGGAGTGAAAAAAATATACTGTGGGGGGGGGGGGCTGCTCTTCTGTGCCTCACAATATTCCATTCACTGGTAGTTGAATTAGTGACACGTTCACTAGATATGTTGACTCCATGTTCTGGATCCTGTGCTGGATGGTGGGGATACAGACAATATACATCATCCATTTGGCCTCATGAGGAGTGTGGACATCCAGAGAAACTTCTTTTAACTTGCTGATTGGGACCTCTTTCTCTTGTAATACCATATGAGTTGTCGAAGAGGCTAGCAGAACAAGTCTAAGAAACAAAGATCAGAATTTCAGAATATGATGGTTAAAAGTATCAAAAATTCCCCGGTACTTCTGGACACGAGGCCATAAATGGTCCCTTCTGGTGGAGAACAAGATAACGGAGTTAAGGAAGAGAAAAAAACCATTCTAATAGAACAGATTCTAGTTTAGTTCTTTGATCTGATGGTCATAGGTTGTTAGCCACCTGCAAACTCAAAACCTCAAAAGAATATTCTTTGGAAATATACCAGAATCCCCTCCCCCACAGGTATACACACGCACTTTGTGTGCTTGCTCACCTACAAGTTTAAAAATAGGAACCCTGATGTTGCCATGACTCCCTGTGCTACTCAGCAGCCTTCTTTCCCTTGGATGTGCTTGTACTTCGGAAAGCCACTTAGCAAGGATCTGGTTCAGAGCGGCCTCTAGCGGCACAATCCTTAGGGAAGTGCTTCCTTCTCCCATCATTCAGCCCAAGTCCAAAATTAACCCCTGCTAGAAGAGTTGAACACTTGTGTGTTCTGAAACGTTCTCCACATGGTCAGCTTTCTGCAGAATCTTTCTCATTGGCTACCAGTAACAAACCAGGTGGCACCTACTGTGTGCCCAAGACTGTGGAGAACCGTCTAATAGTTCACGGTCTTGCCGGGGAAGTAAGATCCGCATCCCACGAACACTTAGCTGCTGCAGGGAAGCTGGGTGGGAGAGGTAGTGATGACAAATGAGGTGATTCAAACAAAGTACGTTTGCTCTGATTGTCAGAAGTTAACATTTTCCTTTTTCAGATAAAGAAGCCTTCTAAAATGTATCACTGATTCAACAACCTCAGGGAAGTGTGAATGTGCTGACTACTCCCTTGCTGTCTTCAGTTCCCAGTGTCAGTGCGTCTCAGTCCTGACCATGTGCTTAGAATTTCCTGGGGAACTTTAAGAAACTATGCAGATCTCATGGCCCCACCCTGCAAAATTCTGATTTGGTGGGATGGGAGGTGGGTAGGGGCCTGGGAAGTGACATCTATTAAAAGCTCCCAAGTTGATAGTAAAGGGGTAGCCAGGGTTGCAGATCACCGTTCTCGACCCCACTGTCACTTTTGTGGTCCCAGTGACCAGAATAAGATGGAACGCAGTGATAGTTCTGCATAAATTTGAACGTGATGCTAATGAAAGAATTCTTTCCTTTGGTTCTTTCCTGATGACCAGTCTAAAGTTGGGATCCCTGTTAGTGCTATGAAATTCAAATTCTGGAAAGGGATAGGATGTAGACATCTCACCAGTGGTGATCCTCTTCCAGGTGGTCATGATTTCCTCATATGGTTTTTGGTCCTTTTGCCAACGCTCCGTGTGCCTATTTTATGCACAGAGATGAGTTTCCATCAGTAAAGCTAGCAGTGTGAGCATCAAATCTGACTTTAAATGGCATTCCAATTCTTCTGTACATAGATTGATTACAAACCCCAAGGAAACAGAACTTTAAAGCTCCAAATTTGGTGCCTGCTAGCCTTGAGAAATTTATGCTTTGCTAAATTTTGGAGCGTACAAGTGGTTTGAAAATGAAAGTTATTAACACTAGAAAATGACGTTCTTTGTATTACTACGCTGTTATTACAGTTAATGGAATTGCTCCCTAAAGTGCCACAGAATGAAATAAAAGGGAAAACAGTTTAGAATGAGGAAGACGCAGGATGAGGGCCAAGGTGAGAAAAGAAACGGGGGGCCGCCTCCGTCTCACAACCCTTACCTGGAGTCCGGGAGAGCCCTCCTTCAGGGGAACCAATTGAATTGGGCTTGATAATGTTCTGGCAGGGGGTTGCAGGTGGTTTGATAAAGTGTGGCACTATTGGGGTTCTGGCTGCTGTGAACAAGCAAGAGAGGGTAGGCCAAAGCATAGTTTGGAATTGTATTAAGGAAGGGCATAATTTTGTATAAGAGAGCAATGCCATCTATCTGATTAAAGACTTTGCATGGCATAGGAAACTTCCTGTTTGTCCAAAGAAATAAGAGAGAAGTACCGCGTTATCATTATTAAAGCTCTTTGTGATTTGTAAGAACCGTGGCAGAATCTGCAGACACATTTTCCAAGTAGGTGATTATTAGGTGATTCTTATCATTGTTTTTAACCCCTGTCTTCCACCTACCCAGCCATCTCTCCCACAGTTATAACTGTGGGAACAGTTATCCCACAGTTCAGCCTTCCTGGCTGAACAGGTGGCCTTTTGCCTCCTGTCCTTACGGCCATCAGACTTGAGCTTCCTTGAGTGAGCAGGAGAGAATGAGTCCCAAACATTTGTTCTTCCCCAGACTCCAGATTCCAGATCTGAGCTATTATATGGAGCTTTCTGGCGTCTCTTCACAATAGCATAGCATAAGGGAGGAACTAATCACTATTAAGAAACATTTATTAATTGCTGCACAATGCCTTTTCCTCTTTTGGGCTCAACAAGGCATGTTCTAATATTGAGCTGGCTCCTCAAGGTTGAATTGAAAATGTCTTATGCAGGCAGTCAAATCCTTGTTTTGCATATGCCCAATGACTGGTGCTGTAAGTCAGATCACATGTTTAGCTGTTTGTTTCAAAGCATCTAGAGATTTTTCTAGATTTCATATCAGGGGCACACAAGGCCATATTCGGTCTTGCATTGGAGGTGAAGGGTGGATGAAAGGCATCACTACTATACTGCAGACCTCAAACAATTATGGACCTGTGAATCTTAGTGCCTGAGAGGCATGGCCGTTCTTAGTGTCCCTTTTCTTTACACGGATTTTCTTTCCCTTCCTGGCATTGTTTTCATCTCACCTCAAGTGATGTCAACTTCATTTCCTCCTGGCTGTTTGGTGTCGTGTTAAGAACCCGGCAGTGAAGGGAAGGGACACAATAGTTAATCTCTCCAGAGCGTCTCACTGTGTTTCCCACCATGCTTCTTGCGCTCAGTCAAAGGGGTAACCCCGAGAATCCATGTGCTTTCCTGGAGGAGCCGAGGGTACATCCGAGAGTTGAGTGGTCACCTGGTGGCTTTTTCCCCCCTTTTCTGTGGGAGATGATAGTTCATGTATCTCAGTGTCATCAGGAAGACTGAGGCATATTTCTTTTTCTGTCACAAAGGTAAAATTGGAAAGTGGGAAAAGAAAGCAAGTACAGCATTTGATTCAGCCTTTGAAATCCTTTGGGTCCCGTTTAAAGGCCACACATGCTAAGTCTGTCAGCCCTAGCCATGACACGTGCTTCAGATTTTGAGCTTATATTTTTTTTCTAAAAAAAAAAAAAAAAAAAAAAAAAATGCCTATCTCTTCCATTCCTTCTGAGCACTGGGAAAGGATCCTGCTTCTCCACACTTGATTGTACCAGCTGTCCAATCAGTCACTCTGGTTATTAGTAAGCCGCAGGGAAATGTGTCTATAAAAAAAAAATGAAAAAAAGAAATTGACAGGAGACCTAAAGAAGGAATGGGGCCTATCTGAGGGGAAGGAGACCCTGCAGAAATGAATAAAGAGCAGGGCATGATCCTGAAATGCCTAGGTGCTGAGCCCCCGGTCAGAGCCCCAGAACATGCAGGTGGTCCATCCTAACAGAGTAGAGATACTGTGGATGGAAGGACAGCGTTACAACAGGAGGACGATCTGCCCTAACGTGGCAGTGTCGTGCCTTGATAAGAAAATGAAAACTCTGCTTTTGTGAATTTAATTCAGGGTGAAGGAGGGGTGCGTGCTCAAGATCCCTCAAACATATTGTGCTTTCCTTTACAAAGGAGAAAGAACCAGGGCCTGATCAGACATCGGTTCCGAAAGCATGACAACAGCCCCAGCCAGCATCTTCCAGGAAGAGGATGTCTGGTGGTTGCCTTGGATGATGAAAAACCCATCACCTGGGCATCTGTATTTTTTTGGATGGAGACATTGTCCTTGAAGACCCGAAAGTGGCTAATGCAGTCTTTCTCAAATCAAAATGGGAATGAGGAAGGAGTTGTAGCCCGTGACTTACTGAATTAAATAGATTTTAGTATGCCGTGAAGAATGAAGAATTGGATATCTAGAGCAGAAAGCTCATTTTCCCACAAATCTCCGATGGCTCCTTTTTATCCACTGGATGAGCTGTGTATTCCTTAGCAAGCCATAAAAGTCCTTTGAATATCTGGGCCCAGCTTTCACGATCGGGCTTATCTGTGTCCCTCTTCCAACTCCCCACCGTGCCCCAACATACTCTGCTGTGATCCAGCAACAGTTTCAGAAAACATAACTGGCCATTCTCTAAATGTGACCATTTTGTACTACTTTATGTATCTGCATGGGCTATTCTCACCAATGCTCCTCTTTCAGTTCCCCAGGTGAATGCATGAATGTCCTTAAAGTTCAGACTCAAGTGTCCTCTCTCCTATGGAGCCTTCTCTTAACAATTCTAGGCAGAATTAGTCATTCTTTTCTTGTGCTCCCGTAGCCCCATGTTCGTACCTCTCTTGTAACACTTAGATGTGCAAGCGGCTCAACTTTAAAAGTATATCGGGGAGCGTCTAAGGTTGGGAATGTCTTTTGTAGCTACCCCAGGACTCATTGCGCAGAAGGCTTCTACATGTTTTATTGAATGAAAACGTGAATGAATCAATAAAGATGAAAGGTGGGGCTTGTGCACAGGGAGTGAAAAAGTGAATATTCGTTTTTAAAAATTAAGTATGCTATCCTTCACGTGAAGGTGATTTTTCTGATTCATTGGCAGTAAAAAGTAGGCTTTGAACCAGTTTTCAACATCTGCTTTATGTGCAGAGAGCGCTCACGTGGTCTTTTGCCCTATAATCGGTGACATACTTGGAGATGATTCCTCACTGCCCTTTACTCCTTTTCTTTATACCATCAGTCAAACCCCGGTAACTCCTGCATGGCCTCTAAGTTACGTCCATCTGTCCTCTCTGCTTCCATATCCACTGGCCTCGTTAGCTTGTGCCCGGATTCCTAGAACAAGCTGCTCCGTGTCTCTCTAATGTCACAAAAAGTATTTTACTCCCTATCACATTTATAATTTTGAGGTTTCATTAGGATCATTTTACTCATGTAATTAATGTCCTGTGGGGACTTCTTTTAGCCAAATTGAAATTTGGCATGGCAGTCCACCTCCCCAGATATCAAATTCCTGACCTCCAAACCTGTTCTCCTGTTACTTTCCAAAAGGGATGACTTTTCTAGACCAAACCCTTCTCTT
Source organism: Puma concolor (assembly GCF_028749965.1). Lineage (NCBI taxonomy): Eukaryota > Metazoa > Chordata > Mammalia > Carnivora > Felidae > Puma > Puma concolor. The sequence goes on from NC_141673.1 coordinate 95,638,977, forward strand.
TCCCATCCAGACACTGTGGTCCATAGACTGGAAGAGGTAATCTGCTGGGAGGCAGGAAAACATGGTTCTCTGTTCCCAGCTTTGCTACTCATTAGCTGTGTAACAAGTCATTTTACCTTTCCAGACTTCTGTGTTCTCATTTGTAAAATAAGGTCTTAGGATGGGTGCTTGCTTGGAAAGAATTTGGAAGAGATGAGCCCTATGTTCCTTCTGATTCCAGAGTCCTTTGATTCTTGGATTTTATGAGGTATTGAACTTATAGGTTTCCTTCCAACCCTCTGATCAATGAAGTAGTTTGAATAGGTTTTGAATCCAGAACTTTGGCGTCTTTCCCAGCACACTGTTCTACACCGGCTGACAGCACCAGAAAGGGAATGGAGAGTGGGGGCCCCTGTGTCAGCCTGCCTTTTGCACGGATACACAAAATACTGGGAGCAGTCCTTTTACAGATCACTTGTAGTTTTTCATTCAGCCAAGCTTTTGATTCACTTGATAAAGAAAATAAATGGGCCAGATTTGATTTTCTTTGATTGAAAAGATTTATTTTCTATTCTCCCTGCCTCAGCAAACACTAACCTGCAGGTATTCACAATCTAGTTACCCAATTCTGGGTTGAGTTTCTGGGATCTGCCTTCCTCTTCTCAGGACTAATTTTTGGTAGAGCGTTTACGTTTTTAAGAAATCCACCTGAAGATGAGTGGGGTCAAGGTCAGGATATGGGCCTCAGACTACTTCTTGTCAGCTGTTCTTATTTGATCGGGTTCTCCTAATGGAACTGTTCCCCATGCCAGAGTTGAATTTTGTGATATAACCACATAAACCCTGCCCTCCAGTATTTTTCTCCATCTCAGGGGAATGGTATGTGTATCTTTCCAGTTACGTGTATTAGAAATTAACAAGTACTCTTTGATTCTTTCCTCTCCCTCACCCCTGAATCTAATCAATTTTCTGATTTTACTGATTCTATAGTAAAATATATTTCTGTTTCCCCCATTTTCCCTACTCAGTGCTCCAGATAAATTATACAGACACACATACACGCACACACACACAATTATTTGTTTGATGTTTGTGTCTTCCACGGACTAGACTATTAGCTCCATGTTGGCAGCAATGCGTCGGTCTCACACACCGTTGCATTTTAATGCTTAGCACTTTAATTGGCTCAGAGCAGGCACTCATTAAATATTCGTTGAATGAGTAAATTAACTTAAGCTAATTGTAAAATTAAGCTTTGGATTATATAAGACTTGATTTCCTCTGGGCCTTTGGATTATCTATTTAAGACTTTGTTTCAGGTTCTATTCTTAGATTCCTTATATTTTCAACAAATAGTGCAGCACCTACTCTGTGCACAGAGCTGTACTCAGTGTGAAGGACAACACAGCAGAAAAGACATGTTCTGATTCTCTTCAGAATTTGATTTTAGTTGAAGCAAAGCCTGCACACACAAAAATGTTGACTAAAAGTGCAAGACAGAATATGACGAAATGCCTCAAATGGACAGTACAGTTCATATGCCATAGTCAAGGAATGTTGTCTATGTGGGCTGAAGTTGTAGCCCTGAAACATTGTGGAGGAATTGGAGACAGTGGAACTTGACCTGGGCTTTGAGGAATGTGGAATGTAGAGATCCAAGCAAGGTGACATTTTTCTAAGTGAGAATGATCGCGTGAACAAAGATTTGGATTTGACACTTGACACTGAATGATCATATGAGGGTTATGTGGGGATCAGCTTAACCTCAATGGAATTACAGACAGGTAATGAAAAATAAGTGTGGGGGTTACAGTGGGACAGAGTTGATTTTTTGAAAGGCAACATCCTATAGTTGGAAAAGCACCATATCGGGAGTTGGCATCTCATTGTGTGACCTTAATCTAGTCATTTGTAATCTCTAAATCTCATCCTCACCCCACCCCCAAAAGTGTGGTAAAGAGCAAGCATCAGTAAAAGGTAGGATTACATCAGCTTTTAGCTATTATTCTATGTTTTTGTAAAGGATTTGAAATAGCCACCACTGGCATCTCTGTCCCCTTTAGATTCTTCTATGAAACAGCATACTTAGTTCTTGAATCCCTGGCTTGGGCTAAATGAGTGTCACTACTAACTGGTAAGCCATGCATGGAAAACCATGAAAGGTAGGGTAATGTCATTTAACCTTATCCTGGGAGGTAGCCATAGGAAAGGCATGATGAAATGGTTATTTTTAAGAAGATTAATCGTGTACCACTATATGAAGGAATGGGAAGAGTTACCCAAAGGTGGGTCACCAAATGCAAGGTGACAAGGGCCGGGGTGTTGGTGGTCTCAGGGATTGCAAAAGACTTTTGAAGTCTGCTTCTTTAGGATCTGGTAGTATCCTATATAGAGATAATAGAGGAGATAAACTAGTCAAAGCTGGCTTTTCAGTTTTGAGATAGAAAGGATGGTGATGGATCAATGGAATTTGATAAGTTGAAGTGGGAACTCGTTTTTCACAGAAGATGTGTTAAATTCTGAGCTGAGGGCTGGACATGTGAGGAGATCTCGAAGTGCCTACAGCTGTATGGTCTGGAATGTGAAGTTACGGGTTTGAAATTCATCAGCATAGTGTTGATGTGACTGCCAGTGGCCAGCTGAGAAAAGATCAGTTCTCTCAGGAGAGGAGTATACAGAGAAAAGCAAAGTGAGATTCCTCCTGAGCCACCCACAACAGTTGGAAGGGAGGAGGGGGCAGAATATTCAGCAAAGGTCACCGGCCTGGTGGAGGTGGAGGGAGGATCGTGGTCAGCTCTGTAAGGGGCAGGTTACTGAAGTCCAAAGAAATGACTTTTAAGAAAGGAAACGGGGTCAATAGTGTCAAATGGGGTAGAGAGGGCAGACATTTGTGGACTATCCATATCTTTTATTTCCTCTTTTATACCATTAACTACCATCAATCGAGGATTGATTTGTTTTTGGACTATTCAGGTCCATTGCCTAATTTTTTTTTTTAATCATTTTATTGTTTTTTAAACAGCCTAGGGAAAGAATTAAAGGGAAGGGAAGGATGTAAGCATTCTCCTCTATTACCAGGTATGGGAAAAGGTTGGTGGGGAAGGTGCTTATTAATGCTCACTGTCAGTAAAGTGAAATTAGGGCCCTTTGTACAATATCAGAAGCCAGAGGGGTCTCTTGGTATCTTGGCCACTATACCTGTCAGCCTAGTGGCTTTGGCCAAGTTACCTAATCCCTCTGAGCATCTTCAGCTGTAAAAACAGAGTTAACACTAACGGCTACGTGTTATTTTTGTGCTGGTCAAATGAGAATGTATGCAAAGTTCTTAGCAGAGGCCGGATACAAAGAAAGTGCTCATTGTTTATTACCTTTTGTTTTTGTTCTTGTTTTTTACTCTCCCTGCTCATATTGACATTAACAACTGAGAATTAAATGGAAAACTGTATTTATAAGGTGTATGCATTGAAGATTGTATTTTCCTTCCAAGAGGGACATATTTCTTCCACTAAAGTTTTGTAAGACCTAAATCTCGATGAAATCTGGACAGCTACTTGCTCTTGAATCTTCCTCGCCACCGGCTCCCAGCATTGGTTAGCCTAAAGCATGGCGATTGCACATTTGTGAGGAAAGCTGAGGGATGGGCCTAGAAATGCTATACGATGAGAGGAATGAAATGATCTTAGTCTCTTGATGTGAACTGTTCTACTGATGTCGGAATGGGGAGTCATCCTCAGAGAGAGAGAGAGAGAGAGAGAGAGAGAGAGAGAAGTGTATATTTCTGAGAGCAAAGATGCATGTGCTGACAATTTAGATTTTTGCCCAGAGATGCTGGCATTTTCTTTCTGGGGGCGGTTCTCATGTTTCCAACAGTGTTCCCACTGCATACCATGTTCTCTCCTCCCACCCCCCTCCCCATATGTCTTCCTCTTTGTCTCGCCCACCCTACTCCTGGTTTCTTTCTGTCTCTCCCTCCTCATAGGTTATTTCCCTTCAGTAACAAAATGAATCCTGTCACAGAAGATAGGATTACTTTCCCCAAACACATTCTCCCTGTCTTCAGCTATTTATTTTCTGAAAAGTTCTGGAATGAGCAAGAGATCTGGGAAATAGTCCCTTCTAACATGTTCTGTTGTACTTCTCCCATGTTTCTTTTTCCTCTGATAATTCATGTGGCACTGTTCTCTTTCCCTGGCCTCCTCAAGTGTCTCCCCTTAAAGCTCTTCCTCTCCTCTTCCTCCAAGATGGTCTCTCCACGAATTGGCTAGATCCGGCCCAAGAATTAATCTGGCCTTGGAAATCTTCGTGATTGATAACTGAGGGCAGACAGAGAACCACCCAAAAATGGGAGGGACAGAAGGAAAGAAGGTCTCGGAGATTGAGTTTGGACATGGGTAAAGGTGACCCGAGCAGCCAGAGGCAGCTGCAGGGATGGCAGTGAATTATTTGGAACAAAGAGTTATGACATGACTCCCTGGGAATGGTTTACATGAGCCCTCACTGCCATGCAGGGAGTGAATGTTAGGTTATTGTTAGCGTGTTTTGGTTTCTTGTTTTGAAGCACAGGATAGCTAGTGCCACATAAATGACGGGAAAAACAAAACATCGGTCTTAGACTTTAACCACATTGCTGACTTCACCTCTTCCTCAGATGGAGACCAGCACCCCAATGAAAATAGCACTGCGTTTTGTTCTTTGACTTGTGTGAGAAGACCCTTATGTATGTAGAGGTTTTACTGTTGGCTGATGAGGGAGACAGGGTTTTTTGGTTTTTTGTTTTTGTTTTCTCCTGAATGCTTGAATAAAGAACTGACAATATCAGATACCAGTTATGTGGGAAGAAAGTCAAGAAAGAGAAATGATGGGTAAGAAAGAAGTAGGGTATTTGGATATACTGACCAGAGTTATGCTAGTTTACAGGGGATTGTTGGTAATGGTAGCAATAGAAAATTATATTCTGTCCATCTATCCACCCATCCATCCCATTTTAATTGAGCATAGGCTGTGTGCATAGGCAGTGCAAGGTGCTGTGGGAGACCTACCAAGTTTCAACTTGCGTTCTGCCATTAAAGAATCCTCAATATCCTCAATATTGAAGCACACACAAAAAATATATGAATTGGCATCCTCCCTCTCTGGGCCTTTGCTCCACATTTGCTTTCTTAAAATTGTCTCTGAAACCAAAAAACACAGCTCTAAGTGTCTCCTTAGAGATTAAAGTGTTAACAAGACAAAATGCTAGCTTGAGATTTTTTAAACACTTGATTTTGGTTTTGCTTTGTAATGAGTATAGGACACATTCTGATGCATAGGGAGTTATGGGCACCCTTTGGTGATTGGTTGACAACATCTTGGAAAAGTATCGGACAGCCGTTCTCAAAACCTGGATCTAAAAATGTTCCAGACCTCAACATGTCTTCCCACTCAGGAAAAGTGCATTGACTCTCATGCTTCAGTATTACTCCTACCCAACACATAGTCAAGGGGGGGGGGTGGCGCGCGCTACTTAGTGCATTGTTCTTAGAAGACAACCTGAGTCCCCGGCTGCTGAATGAAAGCAGAATGGTTGCATTTCAATCAAGTTGAAAAATCATTCACTCATTAACCATTCAACTCGTGTTTACTGAGTGCCAACCATGCTACTAGCTCTGTAGATAGAAATAAAAGACAGGGTTTTCTGTCCTTGAAGGACACACAATCTCCAGTGACAGACGTGGTTGAGGAAACAGCCATTATACCAGATGCAATCAGCTTTACATGAGGTTTTTCTGTGAAGTGACAGTAAGGGCTAATAGGAAGAGTAGGTGAAGGCATGCTACCCCATGCCCAGGGGAAGGAGAACATGCAGAGGTATGTTTCTATAGAGCCCCAGTTTCTCCCTTATTAACAGCTTTGCGTTTTGCCTCACAACACTATTACTCAGAGCTGTTAACAGGAACATGGTTTGCCTTTCCCAGCTTTGAGCCACAGCCTCCCCATCCCCAGCAGTCATCTCTGCACCAGACCCTCCCTCGTTGAGAAACAATGACCATCCGAGTGTATATCCTTGTCACCATTTCACAAACTGCAGAAATAATAGGTAAAACATTATGCTATTAACAGGACTGATCACCATTCTTATTGTAAGAACCGGATTTATATGCTTCTGACAGGTTGTAGGGCACCATCCCATATACCAGCTAGACCTCACAGAAAGGTAAAGGAGCATACTGTGGTCTCACGGCTAATTATGGAAGCTCTGGAACCTGTGTTACCCAATTCTAAAGCCCCTAAAGACTAGGTGCAAATCCTCACAATTCCAAATGTTTTTCTACGCAGTCTTGGTAAAATAAAGCTCCACTGCGATATTGTAAATCTACAGATCAGTTGAAGAACTCATGGGGAACCACCACTGGAAGGCAGCCTACAGGTGAATACGGCTGGAACCGCGGCCAGCAACGTCAAACTGGACATCAGAAGCCCTGCAGCCAGCCCACACGCTACCTTCTCCTTGCACAAGCCACTTAGCTACTTTGTGTCTTAGTTTCCTCTTCTATGAAATGAAAAGAATGAAAATAGAGTAAAATAGAATGAAGGGAATGAGTTAAATGATCCCCGAGGTTCAGAGCACAGACTTTGGAGCTACGTTGCCTGGTTCAAATCCTGGCTCTCCCACTTTCTACTTAATTGTTGACCCGAATCGAGTTATCTAGTCTTTTTGAGCCTCAGTGATCTCTTCCCAGAAAATGGGGATAACTGTACCTAACTTCTAGGATTGTTAATGAGTATTCAGTAAGTTAATAATTTTAAGTGAAGAAGCAGTGTGTGGCCTAGGGTAAATGCTATATAATTGTTTCTTGAATTAAAAAAAAAAAAAAAAAAAAAGGTCCCTTCAGCTCCGTGGTATTATAAGCCTTTGAAGCTTAGTTATTACTGGAAATGGAGAAAGAATGTACAATTTACAAAGGGCTGGTTGAAAAGGAGAACGCTGAAATGGCACAGCGTTATGATGACTTCAGCAGGAAACTCAAGAAAGGGATATAGTGTAATAAAACATTAGCTATTGCATTGGCATAGGTGGATATGCATGGGCAAAGATCTTAGGGAAGCGGAGGGAGGTGCTGTCACGCTTTGGACCTTCCAGACACAAAGCAGAGCGATTGGAAGATTTACAAGAAGCTCAGGTCTGGTCCAGCTGCCTGCGGGTGTCATTGTTAAGTTCATTTTGTAGTTAACAGCAGCTGGCTTGCTGATCTGCCTCTTCCCATTCCAGAGGGCCACTCTGGTTCTCGGCTCCCTCATCCTGGGGACTGTCGGAACTCAGGGTGCAGTGAGGTCGGTGCTTCTCCTCAAGCCTTCGGGTCCTCCTCCCAGGAAATTGCTTCACATGCGCTTGCTTGGCAGCCATTGCTTGTTAAATAGAGGGAAAATGAAAATATTCTGGTTGCCTGCATTCCAGTTCTGTGAAGTTTTCTTTTTTTTTTTCCCCATAAATTGGTGTATCAAAATAAATCCCAGCTATAAGAAGGCAGAAGCCTGCAGGCGTCTGTGTATCTGATCTGATCGGTTTCCCTCCTTCTCTATCAAGTCTTGTCTCTTGCTTATGCTGGGGCCCAACCTGCAGCCCCTAGCTGTCCGTGTAGTTTAAGAATCCATTATTTAAAACAGGGACCCTAAGCCTTGGCTTCCTCATCTCCGTGACAGAACACTTGCACATGTCTTGTGATAATTAAATAAAAGTGTGAACTCCCCTCAACTATAGCACTTCCCCCTCCTGCCTTACTCCTCCCCTTCCCAGTCACCTGCCCACCCTCCTCTCCCTCTCTCCCCCTCTCTCCCCTCCCAGCTCCTTTCCCCTCCTTCTTCCTCTCTTCCTTGTATCTCAAGTGACACAGTTTGGTGACTAATTCCTGATCGGCTCTTTGATTTCCCCAGAAGGGGATCTGAACCCTCCAGGGGACACTGCTGTCCTGAGGCTAGATAGTGACAATGGAGGAAACAGTGTACTGAGAAATGAGAAGCCGAGTCACGCCCAAGGAAAAGCGTGTTCACAGGGGCTTCTGGTCTGCACAGAGCCAAAGAGATTGCAGTGGTTATATTTGCGTTATTGTTCTGTCTCAAGGAGTCGTTTGCCCTTAACTGCCATCTTAATTTACAGATTCAGGTGAAGGGAGGAGAGGAGAGGAGGAACTTATTATCTCTGGAGGACCCACTTAGACACTCTACTAGAATGCACTAATTTAGACAGTAATTTTTGGAGTCCGTGGTAGGTCCAGGAGCAGTCTCAGGATTCTTTAGCTTGCTTATAATTTCGTTTCCTCAGAAATAGCTTGTCTTAGTCTTTTGCACAAGGACTTTCTGTGGGAAACAACCTTTGGGAGCAGAAATTAGGGACAAGGAGGCTGAGGCAGGGGAAGAGGAAGGCCAATGAAAGGAGCATTATTGAGCTGATAGACCTGGGTGGGGGCTGGTGCTTAATCCCACTGGGCCTTTCTAGGAGAGTCTTACTTACGAAATGCATCTCAGAACATCGGGTAACCAATCCTCAGTCTCACAGAATCCTTCCAGCCTAACTTTCCCACCTCCCTCATCTTTTGGCCCCTTTTGCAATATTTTGCCAAGGTCATCCCATCATCTACGGCCTCATTCACTAAGCCACCCATGCAGGAGCATGTCAGGAGTGCCTCCAGGAGTCTTTGCCAGACCTTTGACCTGTAATTCACAAGAAAGTGCTCCCGAGCCAATAAATTCTGTATCCCCCTCTCGCTCCCTCAAAATCCACTTCCACATGTGCTCCCTGCTTTCTGAAGATCTATATAGGCCAGGTCTTCCCATTGCGTTTCCTTCAGTATGTAAGCTGCTTCTTCTTAGCTATTTGCCTCCTGCTAGGAGCTGTGTTTTCCAGCTCTACTTGTGCATGACCTGACTTTTGTTATTGGCCTGGAGGGAGTGGAGGGAGGTAGGGGCGTATATCTGGGAGGACAGGAGTCCTGTTGAAAGGCACCTGCTTCAGATAAGGTCTCTAAGGTCAAGTTTGTTTCCTCTGGCAATGGGAGAGAAGCTTGTCTTGCCACCTTGGAGATGGTAGGAAAACTCTTCCCTTGCTGCGTACCCAGACGTTCCCCGGTGGGTCTCAGGGTCCCATGCTTTTTTTTTTTTTTTTTTTTTTTTACATTTACTTCTTTTTGAGAGATATAGAGAGACAGAGCACAAGTTGGGGAGGGGGCAGAGAGAGAAGGTGATACAGAACTCGAAGCAGGCTCCAGGCTCCGGGCTGTCAGCACAGAACCTGACGTGGGGCTCAAACTCACAAACCGTGAGATCGTGACCTGAGCCAAAGTCAGACGCTTAACGACTGAGCCACCCAGGTGCCTCCCCGCCCCCGCTCTTTTTTTTTTTTTTTTTTTTTTAGGGTTTTCCCATAGAGGACATTCCAACATTGCGCCTTAAGTCTCTTCTGTAGCATTGCTACTGTTACAGTTAGTTCCTGGGTCTGGTTTCCAGCAGTCTGCCCTATGGCTGCAGGAGACGCACGTCTCCTTAAACATGTCCTAGCAGACCTTCTGGATTTCACAAGATATCTCAAGTTGATAGTTGGCCGACTTGACCCTTCCGGTTTCTTTTTCCAAGGCTTACAGATATTTGACAGAGCCACCACTCGACCTGATACATTCACTCGCTGCCTCCACCCCTGCCCGCCCCCCCAGCCCAGTCCACCACAGGCGAGAGAGTCTTAGTCTTTGTGGTGCCGGTACACTCCAGGAGGTGTGACCACCCCACTCACACCCAGCAGTGGGGTCCTTGCTGAAATCCATAATCCAGCTGTAGCCGCTGCTGTCACCAAGTCATCTTACGCCAAGCTCTCGTGAAGGCAGAGCCTTAGGGAAAGACTTCTGTGGAGGTCGGTTGGTTGGTTTGTTGTTGGTTTCCGGTTTTGCAAGCAACTCCAAGGGAAGCAGGAGTTGGGGACCAGGAGAATGGGACAGGGAGGGAGGGAAAATAGATACAAGGATACGTTATTGGGTTGAGCGCTGCTGAGGGCGAGTGATCCTTCATCATGCCAGAATCCTCTAAGGAGCCTTGAAAAGTATCTTAGAACTGTGGGCTGAAAGACAACAGGGGGGAACCTTTATTTTCCTGCCCCCGTTTAGTCTCCCGCACTGCCGGGTTGCAAGTCGTTCTTGGCTCGTGGACCACCGCGTTGGCGCAGCAGGGACAGGATGTGCTTGCAAGGAGGCGCCACCCGAAGCTGGCTGAAGCCCGGGCACAAATGGTCGCCTCGTCCACGTTTGGCAGAGTGGGGGGGGGGGGGGGGGGGGGAGGTGAAGGGACGCGAAGGGGACGCCCGGCGGTGCCCGGGCCCAGCCTTAGTGAAAGCAGCCGCCTACGTCCCGCCTTCCTCGAGGCAGTCCGGCAACTCCGGGTTCTTCTCCAGGCTGCAGGCGCGCGAGCCGTGAGGACACAGCCCCGGATCTCGAGTTGTGACTTGGTCCCGCCCAGCTCCTGCTGCATTTCCTACTACGTTCACTTTCTCCCACTCCAAAATAACTTCACACTCTCTTTTCTCACCTCAAACCTAAGTCTCTTTTCCTCTAACTAGCACTCTCTGCTGGTAAAATCTGCCTTCTAATTCATTGAGAAAATGCAATTATTTCTCCAGGAACGTCCTCATTTTTTATGCTGCTGAATCTCCTAGCCTACCCGCATCAGTAGCCTGCAGATAATGAACAGAAATGTCGGCGTGGCTTTGCTAGAAACCTCAGCTTTGCGGTGTGATGGTCTCCTGATCAGGTGCCACCGTGTCACCTTTTGTAAAAAGCTTGGTCTTGGGGCGCCTGGGTGGCTCCGTCGGTTAAGCGTCCGCCGTCGGCCCAGGTCGTGATCTCGCGGTCCGTGAGTTCGAGCCCCGCGTCGGGCTCTGTGCTGACGGCTCAGAACCTGGAGCCTGCTTCTGATTCTGTGTCTCCTTCTCTCTCTGACCCTCCCCCCATTCATGCTCTGTCTCTCTCTGTCTCAAAAATAAACATAAAAAAAAAGCGCTTTGTCTTTTAATTTTCTTTTTTTCATCATGATAAGTATCCTCTTTCATCCCCATCCCCTGTTTCCCCCCAACAGATTCCCCCCTGATTTACCATCAGTTTTTTTTCTCTATAGTTAAGAGTCCGCCTCTTGGTTTGCCTCTTTTTGCCCCTGTGTTCATTTGTCTTGTTTCTTAAATTCCACATATGGGTGAGATCATACGATACTTGTCTAATTCTATGCCGCTTCTTACAGTGATATGGTGGTAAACCAGAGTGTTACTGTCATTGCGTTGTTAAGAAGGGTTTCTCTTGGCCGAAGTGCCATATGAAAACAAATAGTTGTTAAAATTTATTGGGGAATTTAGACACTTTTTCCTGAAAAGGAGCTATGTCCAAGCTTTGGAATTTATAGCAGAGTACTGGGGTGATTTATTGATACTTGTCTGATTAGCATGGATGAGTGAATTAAGGAGTAGATCTACACCTGAGTGTTCATTCGAATGGGAAAAAGCACACACGAATAACATGAATGAGTGACAGGATGCACTGTGCATGTATTTATGCCGGGGATTGATTGAAGAAGCGAGTGGATCAGTACGCAAGAGAGAGAGAGAGGTGGGGCGGGTTGTGCACAGGAGTGCCAGTCTCCTCTGTTGAATGGCGGGTGTAGGTCAGCTTTTGGTTCTGGAAAGGGAAGAAGGTGAGTGGTGACGGGAGAAAGTGCATGTGTAAGTGATTTCAGTGTGTCGAGGGACTGTTGGGGAGGATTCGTGCATGTGAGAGCAGGTGTATGGGTGGATGGTGGCCTCTAACCCCATGAGTAGTTGCGACTGAGCATGTGTCTGAGCCAAGTAGGCAGGGCACTGCTCTTTTGTATTCTGGAGCGGGAATCTTGGTAGATAAGGGCATCTTTGGTCATTATGCATGTGGCTGAATTGGAGAGAGGTGGGTACTTATTGAAGCCTGTTTTCTTCTCTGTTTCCACTTATGGCACAAAGGGAACCAGTGAGTGTACCCCCTTTTAAAATTAAATACACCGAAGCCACATCTTCAGCGATAGCCCTGTGTTGCCTTAACTTTCTCCTCTCTACTACACTGAACCTCATGTGACCGAGTTAGACTCCCAGGGGTGTCACGCAGTTGAAGAAAGGGGCTTCCGGATCCTCTTCAGAAGTTGGAGTGCAAGGTGGCATTATAGCTTCTCTTATTTACATTTTTATCATGTCTAGTCCCACAGGAGATTCCTAGAGAAGCTTCCCAGCACCATAAAATGCTGTAGGGCAAAACAAGCAATTTACACTTGGGGATAAGCCAGCAACAGCTCCTGCTTCTCCCCCCTCACCTCACCCATTCATCTGTGAAATTGCCCTGGTCCGGGTGTCTGCCCTTTTCCCCTGGTACTTCTTGCTTAGCACTTGAAGGCTTCCGTGGGCTTTCACAGCTGTGGTTCTCTCCTTCAAATACTGTCCGTTGAGTTGCTTGAATGATGAGCCCGAGAGGCTTTGTCCCCTCTCCTTAAGAGTGACGACGAGGAGGGAGAACAGTCTGTGTGGCCTGCAGGTGACAGAGGTGTTGTTCTGGGAACTGAAGTCCCCCCCCCCAACTTTTCCACAGAGAAGACCACAGGAGCTGCCACAGCTGAAACCCCACCCAGAGGGAGACAGAGGAGTATTGTGGGGGAGGGGGGCGGGGAGGAGAGACGGTGATTTCCCATGAGAGCCACCAGACTTTCCTTCCATAAGGAGAAGCAGGAAACCATCATTATAGATTCAAGAAACAAGGCTGGCCATGGAAGAGAGAGAAGAGGAAAGATGGAACAGAAAAAAAAAAAAAAATGGGAGGGAAGGGCCCCAGAGAGTATCCCTCCTGGTTAAGGACTGTGCCTCGGGGTCTGCCCCTGTGCTCCCTCTGGGATTCGCCTGTTTTTCACTCAAAGGGAAACTGTGGTCATAGGGGAAGCTACCTCCAGGGACAAAGAGATGCTTTGTGATTCGTTGAAAAAGGACGAGTTTGTTTTCCACTTTGGACCCCTAACCACTGCCAGGCTATGCTTTCACCTCCACCTTTTGTATTTTCACTTTTGTATTTTTCACTTTTGATTTATAACAGCGAAGGCATAGGTCGAGTGGTTTCTGAGAGATCGGAAATCCTGAAGAATAAGTTGACCATCTGTCATAGCTTCGAAAACAGGAGTGGTTCTTGTGGGTTTTCTCACTTCTACTTCATTATCGTCCAGCACATGTTTACGGAATGCCTACCAGGTTCGGATTATGTGCCAGGAGCATTACCGTAGTAGCTACAGTGTTGGGCACGTTGAGAAAGAGACCATATCTAGTTTGTGATGCTGCATTGTCGGACGGTTGTTGTGATACCATTGTACAGAGGAGAAAACCGAGGCGAACTCAGAGAAACTTGTCCAAGGGCTGGCGGTGGCAAGAGCATTCCTAGCAAGGCCTTCTGAGTATAATTCTAACGATCTTTCCTGCTTTGCGTTTATTTTAAATCAGAATTTTGTTTTATTACCAGGAATTGCCATGCTCTCTGCCTATTTTCTGAGCTGCGGTATGTTTTAGAGTCAGTCAGACCTCATTAGGAATCCCAGATCTCCCTACTGTCTATTCAGCTTGTATAAAACTATCTGCACCTCAGCTTTACCATTTAAAAAAAAGGGATATTAATTTTTTTAAGGATTTCTGTGGTGTTTGAGTTATTATGCACATATACAAATATATACGGATATAGGTATTTATGGGTGTACATGTATATAGCCTAATAGAATGTATAATACACTTTTTTGATAAGAAATGCCAGTCCCCTTTCCCTTATCCCCCCTTCTGATAAGAATTTACTCTTCTCTTCTGTGGTTGCATAAAATTTAATAGTTTTCTGTAGTTCTTATTCTCGTGATCAAAGAACCAAGCCCTTGTGTGTTTAGTCCGACTGGGGTACTCACAGTGTTCTGAGGTGATGAATAGGAAGGACTGTCTCAGTCCTGAAGACCAAAGATGAAAAAACCAACACCACCGTGTGTGGACAGAATGGGAATAGAATGATAGGGATACTGGATCGCTCTAAATCCCCCTCTGTTTCCTGTTTTCTTGAAGACTATTCCGTGGCGTTCATTCCCACAGGACAGACGAATCCTTCACCTGAAACTGTGAGAACGGAGGATTTCCTTCATTGAAACCGCTTCTTCCTTTCTACCTCTCTTTTTCACTTTCATTCCCTCCCCTTGTCTTTGATCCTTGAAATTTCAGTGTTGAGCTCTTACGCAGTGTTGCTTCTGACTGCGTCGTCTTCCAAAGCCTGTGCTATTTCGTCTGCCTTCATCCACTGTGACAAAGTGTGTGGCCTATTCAGCCATGGTCCCTCTGAAAGAGTAAGATACCGAATGTCAGAAAAACCTGGGCTCAGGTGCTGCTGTGATTACTAGGGACCCTAGGAGCTTAGGACTTTTTCGTATTGGGCGCTTAGCTCAGGATCGGCTCATAATGTGACCATTCTTTCAATATACTATTTAATTTTTTTTTCTTTTAGCCCCAGTGTAATATTTAATTCCTACAGTGTTATATTAGTTTCAGGTGTACAATATAGCAATTCAGCAATTCCATCTGTTACTCAGTGTGTATCCAGATAAGTGCACACTTTTTAAAAAATAATATTTTGGGGCACCTGGGTGGCGCAGTCGGTTAAGCGTCCGACTTCAGCCAGGTCACGATCTCGCGGTCCGTGAGTTCGAGCCCCGCGTCGGGCTCTGGGCTGATGGCTCAGAGCCTGGAGCCTGTTTCCGATTCTGTGTCTCCCTCTCTCTCTGCCCCTCCCCCGTTCATGCTCTGTCTCTCTCTGTCCCAAAAATAAATAAACATTGAAAAAATAAATAAATAAATAAAAAATAATATTTATCTATTTTCGAGAGAGAGAGAAAGAGACAGAGACAGACAGAACACGAATGGGGGAGGGCCAGAGAGAAAGAGGGAGACACAGAATCCGCAGCAGGCTCCAGGCTCTGAGCTGTCAGCACAGAGCCCGACATGGGGCTCGAACCCATGAACCATGAGATCGTGACCTGAGCCGAAGTTGGATGCTTAACCGACTGAGCCACCCAGGTGCCTCCAGATGAGTACACAGTTCATCCCCATCAGCTATTTCACCCTTCCCCCCGGCCCCCACCTCCCCTCTGGTAACCATCAGTTCTCTGTAGTTAAGAGTCTGCTTTTTGGTTTGTCTCCCCTTTTCCTCTTCATTCATTCGTTTTATTTCTTAAACTCCACCTATGAATGAAATCATGTTATTTAAGTCCCATGTCCTCTGCGAAGTCTATTCTGACTTCACCTCCCCACACTGTGCTCTTTTGTCTCTAAACTTACAGTATTTATTGCCTGTTGCATCACCCTAGGCTCATTTCTTCGTTTAATCAATGGATGTTTATTAGGAGGTTGTTCCATTCACGACTTTATATTCAGTTTGCTGTAGATGCCGGAGTAAATTAGATATTCTTATTCCTGGGGGTTTTCAACCTGGCAGTGGTTTAGGTCACCAGCTGTCCACTGATACTTTGGTTGCAGTTTCAGAGTTCTTTTAACCCTATAGAGAGGATTTTGTGGCTGTTAGCTACCTCAGTTTGGACTCAAATCATTATGGACGGGTTAATGATTTGGGAGTAGATACTATAGGGGAAGTAAGTAAACACTGGAAGAAACAGACCTCCATCACCACTTTGTCTAGGGATCAAATCCTTCTGCTTCCACAAATCTTCTGACTAAAATAGACATGAAAAATTATGCCGGCTTAAAAAAACTTGCTCTTATGACATCCTTATGATCAATTTGTTTTCCTTTGTCACCAAGGGGTCATTTCTGCAATATGCTTCTGGAGCTCATATAATCTTGTGTTGCTCACTTCAAAGATCAGCATTCGGTTTTCCCTGGGACCATTCTTTTAGAGCCTAAGTGCTAGATTCTTAGAACGCAACTTTACCCACACCATAAGTATTCTAGTAGGCAGAGAAATACAGTGCAAGGAGCCATTCATTCATTTTCTCACTTATTCATGTATTAATTCAATTTACAGTCATGCATGCATTCATTCAAAACATTTACTAAGTGTTGATTGCATGTTTTTTTGCCTTGGAGGATGAGGAACAAGGACAGTTCTTTAACCTTCTATGCAAAACTACTTCTGAATAGCTTGATATTGAGAACTTTGGTAGTTGTTTTATTAATTCTAACCAGAAAGAAAAATATTTCTCTGTTTAACCGGAATGCTGTTAACTAGACTCTTGGAATTCACTTTCTGCCACATCTATATTATTCTAGGAGAAGTGAATATTACCTGGAGGATGATAGCTGAGAGGCTTCAGAAAAGTGAATGAATGAATATATACATAGTAATTGTACTCAGTATAATTCTCAGTGCACTCTGGTCTTTTTTTTTTTTTTTAATTTTGGCTCAGTCTTTTTAGTGCACACGATTGTCTTCATTACTATCACCATCATACCCACTGCTACCACTCAGTATTTAGCACCATAAGACCCATGGTCCAGTGCTCTAGACACTACACATGAGAATATTTGCCAGAAAGATTGGACCACCGTCTTCAGGAGCTTGGCACCTAATTTAACCTTAATAATATGGTCACGGTGCATAGAAATATATTTCTTAGAATTCTAAAATCTCTTAGAGAAACCTGTTTAATTTGGTGTTCTAAAGAATTAGGTGCTTTATGTCACAAAATATACCATCAGAACATTTGGTCTTCTAGTCTTTCTTATCCATTCTGGGATAGATGGAACGCTGGGCACCCTCCCAGAGTTTTCCCTTGGGCTTGAGATTAAGGGGCAGCATCAATACTATTCATCAAAGTTCAGAATCCATAGAATGTTTGGAACTCAGCAGGACTCTGTGGAGTGGGGATATTTTATGGAGAAGATATGACCTCCTTTTCGAAGAGCTTCAAGCCTAGGTGACCTTAAATCATAAGCATAGAAACATAATATTTCTTAGAATCCCCAAATCCCTGGGGAAACTATTTCTCTCCAGTTTCTCTAAAGAAAGAATTGTTCTTTGTTTAAAAATATTCTCCATATCAAGCCTCTGTCATGGACTATTTTTCCCCCACCATATCAGAGGAAGTATCTTATGAATAGATCTGCTTTCCTCCTATTTGCTGGGAGTTATTAAAAGAGCTGACTGCAAACAGATTTTTCCTGCCTGAGTGTGGACTGACATCAGGTAGCACCCAATAAGACTTGACAGCTGACATCTCTTATCCATCAACAAGGATGGGTGGGGGAGGGACAACAGGAAGGAGAGAATCTTACCCCCACCTACTTTCTGAGAGACAGACTTTGGTTGCGTGATAGAGGGTCCATTTTTAGAAATCTATTTAATTTCTGAGTTGGAGTTTTGGAGATTTTGTTTATGGAACATAGGGCTAGAAACACTACCCATCTTGTCAATTCTAAACAGAAGCTGAAAATTACATACCCTTTAGGTCATAAAGGAGCAATAAGAATGAGTCCTTTGGAGGAAGGAAAAAATCCTTACAAGACTCTAGTGACAGAGCATCTTAAACACTGCATTGTTCTCCAGCCAGGCAGCCTAACAGCTCTGTGTGATTGGTAATGATGTCAAGCTTTTGTTCAGAAAAAGGAAAGATCTTGCAAACCCAGATTTTCAAATGTGTAAGCTGTACAGCACCAACTTTTGTCCCATCCTCTTCGTACTTTTCTTTCTTAAACGTTGGTGGCATTGATTTAAAAAAAAAAGTAGCAAAAAATACAGCCAGATTCTGAGTTGTTCACTTACAGAATTTTCATTTTACGTGTGGAATGAAATATTGATGCGTGTGACTTCTTGTTCTATTAAGAGTATGTTACAAACACTGATGGCTCATTCCTAGGAAAGAAGTAGTTCTTGGCCGACTTTTTATTGGAAAGCTATGAATACTGCTTAGATAATTCTCAGGATAATTAGATTCTGTGATTTTGTTGGAAAGAAGTTGGTGCCCCTTTGGGGCGGGGAGATCGTACTGGTTGTCTTGTGTAAGCTGGGGACCTCCTGAATATGTGAGGTCTAAGCCATTAAGGTCAATGTTCTTTGAAGATCACTTGCTAAAATTATTAGGACTAATAGGAATGGAGATTTGGTGGAATGAAATCATCAATGTCTGCTAATTATGTTTGCTACAAGCATAAAAGTAGCACATCAAATGGACTGAGTGGGAGTGAAAAAATCATGTTATTAATGTAGAATGCCTTTCAACCAAGGATGTTAAAAGAAGTACCTAACATTTGTCAGATTTATTGTGAAAGTTTTATATCTTGTTGATCCCCCATTATGCTTTTAAAAACTACATTCTACCTTACTCTAGATGATAAGCATATTGAAGAGAGGACTGTATGCTATTTTGGATTTCTTACGTTGCTTAGCACCTTGCCTTGCACACAACTATGGCCAATAAATACTTACTGAAGTGAAGTAAATTGAAATGAAGAAATATCTATAGTACAACATACCCTGAATATAAATTAAGCACCAAGAGAAGCTGTGCCCAAGAGCTGTTTGAAGATGTGAAGGTGGCTAGAATCTTGGGAGATAATGATCCTGTTAACTTAGGGTTTAAAATTTTGAAGTTAAAAAACATATGCCCTATACTTTATGGAAAGATATTTCAGACGATGATAGAAAACACTGGCTTGACTTGATGTCCAGAGATGAAAATACCATCTAAAGATAAGATTCTAATGAAAACAAAGCAACTAGGTATCTCAACATGTATTTTAGATGTGTATTGAGTTTTGACAAATGCCTTCATGGGTATAACCCACATGTCTATCAAGATACAGAGTATTTTCATTGCCAGATTTGCCTCATGCCGCTTTCTAGTCTATTTCCTACCTACCACTACTACCCTCACCCTAACACACAAAGGTAACCATTATCTGATTTCTTTCACTATCAATTAATTTTGCCTGTTTCAGAACTTCATATAAATGCGGTCATATGATATGTATTGTTTTGTGTCTGAGTTCCTTTCAACATAATGTTTTGAGATTCAGCCATGTTATTACATTTATCAGTAGTTCTGTTTTTAAGTGAATTGTGCATTGTGTAAGTATATTAGAGTATGTTGTTTTCTGTTAATGAACATCTGAGTTCTTTCCAATTTTTGGATATCATGAGTAAAAATGTTCTAAATATTTTTGTTCATATCCTTTCGTGGACATGTGTTTTCATTTCTCTTGAGTAAATACCCAGGGAGAGAATTATTAGGTCATAGGATAGGTATATGTTTAACTTAGTAAGATCTGGCCAAACCATTTTTCAAGATGGTTCTATAATTTTACATTCCCACCATAAATGTACAAGTGTTGCAGTCAACAGAGGGAATGTAATACAGGAAATTGGAGGGCTGAAGGAACAAAAAGGGACTACTGGGAAGTGATACTTTTAGGAAGAGCTATTACTCCTGGAGCTAGGGTTGTGGTTTTCAGAATTCAGAAGCTTAGAGAAGGACATATTCATGGTGCCACATGATTCTGGTATGGGACTTAGAGTTCCAAGGAGGAAGTACTCCCCAGATATTCTTGTTACCTTTAAGTCACTGACTCTTTCTTCTGCCACTGACATTCGGGTCACTGCTTCCATTTGGTGGGCATTTTTTGTTTTGGCTATTATATCTTTCAGTTCTAAAATTTCCATTTGATTTCTATTTTAACTTTTGTTTCAAGAGTGTTCATGATTGCTTGTTTGAGTATCTTTTAGAACAGCTGTTCTAAAAGCTTTCCACATCTGTGTCATCACATTGTTGGTGTCCCGCTGGTTACCTTTCCCCATACAAGTTGAGATCTTCATGGTTTTGAGTATTATGAGTAACTTTAGATTGCATTTTAAATATTTTGAATTTTGTTGTTATGAGATTCTGAGCCTCATGTAAAGCCACTAAGGTTGGTGTTACTTTGAATTTTGGTGTCCTTCCCAATATGCCTGTTGATATTTGATTTTCAGAAACCTCAAGTATCTGTTTCATGCCTTCTGTCCAGGTTTTATAGCTGTGTTCGACAGCAGAGAAAAGTTGGCGTTTGCTCCATTTTACCTGGAACCAGAACCACTAAACTTGAATTTCAAAAGCATGCGTTCACAAGATAAAAGAAAACCCACTTATTCATTTATGTACCTGGGTTTGTTACTTATTGTCTGGTTACCACCGTTAGAATTCAAGCTTCACAAGAGCAAGGATTATTTGTTCTATTATCATGTATGCCAAGTACTCAGAACAGTGTCTGGAAGTAAATACTTTTCAAAAGCATTCAATAAATATTTTAGAATGAATGAAAAATAAGCCAGTAAACAAGGACTAATATCAGTATTGCAAGAAGATAATTAGAATGACCAATACTTGTGACCTTATGTAAGTTGATTAACCTCTCTGTTTGTATCAGGGTCTTCTTTTATATAATGGGAAAATATTTAATAGGGGGAAATGTAGAAAGTGTTGAGCACATTGTAGGTGCTCAAAAACATATTTTCTCTCCACTCCTCTTCAGATGCAGCGACAATGAAGGCAACTTAAGATTTGGAGAGGGGCACCTGGGTGGCTCAGTCGGTTAAGCGTCCGACTTCAGCTCAGGTCATGATCTCACGGTTCGTGGGTTCGAGCCCCGCGTCGGGCTCTGTGCCGACAGCTCAGAGCCTGGAGCCTGCTTCGGATCCTGTGTCTCCCTCTCTCTCTGCCCCTCCCCCCACTCCTGCTCTGTCTCTGTCTCTCAAAAATAAATAAACATTGAAAAAAAATTTAAAAAAAAGATTTGGAGAAAAAAGAATAACCAAAAGAAGGGATCATGTCCCAGGGCTGTTGGTTTTGTGTGAATGGTTGACAAGTGAAAGCAGAACTACTCCATTCCTATTTTCCTTCCATCTTCTCTATGAACGAAAATGCTCTTCAAATGGAAACGGATAATATCACAGACTTTGAAGTTATATGGGCTTCATAGGTGACTCTTCTTAACCTCCCTCAGGTTGAGCCCAGTTCTCTCTGTAAAGTGGGAGTAATACTACTCCCACAGAGCTGTTTTAAGTGTGGCAGGATAAAAATCGTGGGGGATTGGGGGTAATGAGAGGACACATTCTTCTCATTCCCCAGCCTGTCAAGGAGAATCTTATAATTGCCAGCTCAATTCCAAAACCAATTCTGATGGGCAGTGGTAAATTGACAACCTTACTAGTTTTGCTGCTATTGACCTTTTGGTCTGGTATAGCCAGGCTTAGTTTGACACAGCTCTCTGCCTGATGAATCTCAGCCTACTGTGACTTACTCCTGCTGTATAAAGCCTGGGACTTCCTTGGCGCCTGCAGACCGAAACAGCACATTCATCCGTCATCCAGCTTTGCTTGCAGACTCAGCTTGGATCCACACCATAGCAACTCTCTACCAGAGCTCTGTGGGGGACCTAGAAGCCTGTTCCCCTTACCCAATAACCTTGCTTAATATTTCACTTGTTACTGATTCTCAGTGCATCATTTCTCAACCAAAGAGTTTTACCTTTTTCATTCTTTCTTTTCAGGCATTGAAGTATCCCCAAAAACCTTTACAAAAAACTGAACTAGTCAAATTTTTCACCCTAATGCCCACCAAGCATCTCTATTTTATATATTCTCACATTCTCCAACTCACCCATGCCCTGCACCAAATAGATGCTTGATGAAAATTTCAGACTTTAAGACTGCCACATATTCATGCAAGAGATCTGGTAAGTGTTGAAAAATATGCCTTGACTGCCTTGATTTAATTGTTCATTGATACAACACAATTTAATTTTACTTTAGATGCCTGCAACGTTCTAAAGACTTTGGGAAGATGCTGTTAATGTCTTTGAAACTGGATAAATACACAGCAAATGGACCTCTCTGAGTGTCGTCAGCTCTCATTACTCTTTGGTATCATAGCTGTTGAATTCAAGGAGAAGATGTAGGGATTGAATATGGAAAGGGGGACAGAAGCTTCTCCAGAGTCATAGACCATCATTTAAAATATGTTCTTTACAGAGTGTAAGGAGACCTACTTAACTGGGTGCTGTCCAGTGTGGAGGTCTTCCAAGATGCCACATGATGCTAGGGTAGATCTGCTCTTCTCCTTTGAATAAATCTCTTTAGGGTGAAAAGGACCTCAAGGCCTTCATCAACAGGCTGAGAGGTGACAGGATTGCTATTTGGTAGGTTCTCTAGGAATGAAAGCCAAATGAGACTTCCATTTACCATCTCAGGAGGGAATTACGGCTAAGGAGCCAAACCAAAACCATAAGAACATTTTCATTTTTATTATAATCGATGTTTTAAAAAATTCATTCCCACTTATTTATAAGCCCATTGTGATTAAGGAAAAGATTTTTGAACAAAAAGGGGCCTATATGCTGCCTTTATGGGCAGCAAGAAGTGAAGGGTTGGAGAGACTGATTTCCTTTCCGTAGCCAGGCTCAACAAGAGGTTTGACAAGGGATAACTGAATGTGCTGCAAGTTCCTAAGTGGAGAGGAAAGGAGACCATGTCCAGGGAGCCTGCAGCAAAGGGAGGGAAGACAGCCATGGGAGCTATCTGGACCTGGGATGAGGCAGACCAGCATTTCTCCTGTACTTGACTGCCAGTCATCTGTTTCTGTAGCTATAGAGAACCAAAGCAAGTAGGGTTCACAGAGCACTGATGGGTGCAGTGACAGAGGTACAAATGCAGTGATGTGGCGAAGGAGATGTGACTCCAGCTTGGGGGATTTGAGAAATATCTTTATAGAGAAAGTGGCATCTGAGCTGAGATTGTAAAAGCAGTGAAGACTTTGATGGTCAGACACGACTGGAGGAAGGGGAGGTGGATTATAAGCTCAAGTTAGAGGAGGAAACATGGAAGACTCTTTTGGCGAATACTGCTGTCCATGAGGTGGTACAGCACAAAGCTGGGGTTTTAGGTCTATCGGAGGTATGTTGGTGTACTAGAAAATGTGGTATGTAACGAGTCTACTTTGGCTTTTTTAAAATTTTCTCTACTGATTGAGTTCTGCTTAGGTCACTGGAGGAAACTTTATTTTGTTTCTAACCATTTAGTCTCCCATGGGGAAAGTATGGGTTGATGCATTTTTCTTTTGATCTTGACAGCCCTAGAATATGATTATATTGGAGGATGGCACTTCTGATATCTATTCAGTACTTAGTTCTACCACTAATCCTCGCTTTTCTTCAGCTTTATTGATCCTCAGCCCCTTGCCAGTTCCAATGTATTTATACGATCAGTAAACACTGTGAGAGTCCTCAAATCAAATAATTGGAGAGGACCTCTAGAGGTCATTGTGCCTATAGGTAGATGATTTCCAAAGCCTGCCAAGATGGAGTTTTTTAAATTTTCTCTTTGGAGAACACTGGAGATGGAAACTGACAGCCTCCCCCAGGTAGTTCATTCTAGTAATTAATCAGCTGGAAGGTTCTTCCTTATGTCTAATTGAAGTCTTTCCTGATGCAAGTTAATTTATTTTCTCCTGTTTTGCCCATTGTGGGCATAGATAGAAAATTATTACTAGAGCACTAGAAACAGCACTTCATGAACTTGAAGACAAAATCTCATCACCTTCTACCCCTTCTCTCTACATTATACAACTCCAATTTCTTGCACTGTTCATCAAAGGGTTTATTTCTACGTCTTTAGCTATTTTTTTAATTAAAAAATTTAATGTTTATTTTTGAGAGAGAGAGACACTGAGTGTGAGTGGGGGCAGGGACAGAGAGAGAGGGAGACACAGAATCAAAAACAGGCTTCAGGCTCTGAGTTGTCAGCACAGAGCCCGACGCGGGGCTCAAACTCACAAACTGCGAGATCATGACCTGAGCCAAAGTCCGATGCTTAGCCGACTGAGCCACCCAGGCACCCCTTTGAAATATTTATTTATTTATTTATTTATTTATTATTTTTTAATGTTTATTTTTGGGAGAGAGAGAGAGACACCAAGTGCTAGCAGGGGGAGGGACAGAGAGAGAGGAAGACACAGAATCCGAAGTACGCTACGGGCTCTGAGCTGTCAGTGCAGAGCCCTATGCAGGGCCCAAGCCCATGGACTGTGAGATCATGACCTGAGCCAAAGTCAGATGCACAACGAACTCAGCAACCCAGGTACCCCTAAAATTTTTTTTAAATGTTTGTTTATTTTTGAGAGACAGAGAGACAGAGTGTGAGTGGGGGAGGGACAGAGTGAGAGAGGAAGAAACAGAATCTGAAGAGGGCTCCAGGCTCCAAGCTGTCAGCACAGAGCCTGAAGTGGGACTCGAACCCACAAACTGTGAGATCATGACCTGAGCAGAAGTCGGACGTTTAACCAACTGAGCCACCCAGGCCCCCCCTTTATCTATCTTCATTGAAGTTTTCTGAACTATTGAGTTTCTCTACATTATTTGAAAATAATTACTATAGTAAACAGAATTTTTGACTGAGTGCAAAATAACTGTTTGGGAGATCTCATAGGTGGCTTTCAATGTGAAGAAGTTCATGGGCCATTTTCAACGGAAGTAAAATTGGTTCTAGGACCAGGTTTTAGGTAGGGATGTTGGTAGCACAATGCATTTTTTAAAAAATGTTTTATTGTTTTGACAGACCTAATCTCATTGTGATATACTATACCTATGTTTCTTTGAAATCCTTGCGGACATGGTCATGTGCCTTCCTGTCATGAAATTACTTCTGAATTATAAACTTAGAGAAGATAAGGCACTATGCTCTATATTGTCCATTCCCTTTTTGTCTGATCAATTTAGAAGTGTTCTCTCTCATGTATTTAAGAGTACCTTGTCCAAAAAATTTGAGATAATAGACATAATGATTATTACAAACAACTAGAGAGTGTATGACATTTATTTTTCTCATGAAATGGCTTTGTGGTTTATGGAGAGGTTAAGGAGATCGTAGGTTATGGGGATTATCTAAGGTGGGAGAGCAGGGGAATAAAATTCAGCGTTCATTAAATACCTCCTATGTGTAAAACACTGTACGGTGGGTATTCAGAGATGTGTCTAGATGGCATAGTACCATCAGAGGAAAGGGAAAAGGATGGATAGGATGGTCCAGTTGAGATACGTTGGTGTGATGGATGACACCTGGGCATTGAAGAAGGAGGATCTGAGGAAGTATCAGTTCTGGGAATATTCTGCTGATGTTAGTCATTTGGCACTGATTTGTCAGACAAGAACAAACTGGCTTCTCGAAATTTGGTGCTAGGTGAAAGATGAGGAATGGCGAGTACCAGTGACATGAATTTTATTTATAAACAAGGAAATAATTGTAACAATAGTTACATTTTTGAGCTTTTCCAACATCCCAGGCAAAGTTCTCAGTCTTTCTACACATATGACTGCATTTAACCCTCCTAGCAGTGTTATGAGGCACATGCTGTTCTTTCTCCATTTGACAGAGCCAGATATGGAAATGACTAAGAAGAAATCGCACGGGAATAGATGCAGTTGGTGGGGGAGGGGGGTCTGAGTATCAGACGAGGAGTTTACTTAGAGATGGTACCAATTGGTACCAATAGGATTTAGGGAGGGGGAGTGCTCCAGATTAGGTGGGTATATGGATACTTTCAGGCTGGAGTATCACCGAGGGATGGTGTGGTGACCAAGAAGGACATATGTAATGCTACAAGCACTACTTCAGCATATTTCTGAACGTAGATGAATACAGGATAAGAGGTTATCTGTAGGTTGTGTCAGGATTTGGTTTGAGTCATTCAGAGATGCTGGGAGACTGCATGGGCAGAGATTGGCCAGTTGAGCAGTGTGTTTCACAGGGATGACATCCTTCCTCTCCTTGTCAGCCCTTCTTCATTCTCTCTCTTTTCTCACCTGTGGTTCTGTTCTCTGAGGCCATTTTCACCTGGCCCTAGCCTTGGCCCTACATGGCTAGGGAGTGAGTGGGCTGGCTATCTGGTGAGGTTTTTCTCACTCCATTGTGCCCTTTAAGCATAGACCTCACTATTGGGCTCCCAATTCTCAGCATCAGACCTTTTCCTAACTGGGGCCCACAATGCCTTCTCTTCACGTGACTGTACTTATGTCTCTGACAATCCCTGCCTGGCTTCGTTTATCCCACACCTTAAGAACTCCCCTCCCACCCTGTCTCCATCCTTGCTCACCCCTTGCCCCCCACCACAGCCTCTCCCTCACTTTGGATCACAGAGGCAAGCTAAATACCTGAATCTGTATACTGGCTGGGTTTCTTCATAAGTTTAAGTTTGAATCTGAGTATGATTATGAATGAAAGTGACTATTAAAGGGTGTGTTTGTGCCCCTTTGTATATATGTGTGTATGTTCCCTGGGTGGGAAGAGGTAGCTGGGAGTAAATTGATTGAGGCTGTGGTCAGCCTTACTTAAAATAGAGAAAAGGTTAACTGCACAAAGATATGCAGAGGAGGGTGATCATCTAGCAGTTACAAATTGAAAACATGCTAGATTTCCATTATGAAGGGATTGATCAAATTTTAGTTAATGAGATATTATGGGTTTTTAAAAATATTACACATTTGTGCATGCGTGTGTGTGTGTGTGGGTGTGTGTGTGTGTGTGTGTGTGTGTGTATGTGTGTGTGACTAGAAAGAGAGTTGAGAGGGGCACCTGGGTGGATCAGTCAGTTAAGCATCTGACTTCGGCTCAGGTCATGATCTCACAGTTCATGGGTTCAAGCCCTGCATCAGGATCTGTGCTGACAGCTCAGAGCCTGGAACCTGCTTTGGATTCCATGTTTCCCTCTCTCTCTGCTCCTCTCCTGCTCACACTCTGTCTCTCTCTCTCTCAAAAATAAAATAAACATTAAAAAAATTAAAAAAAAAAGACAGAGAGATGAGAGCCTTAATGTAAAAAATAGAAGGTTAGAGCACTTGTGTGTAATGTGATATATATTTCTATTGCATTTACATATTCTGGGAAAATATGTAAAAATGAAAATGAGTAAATTGCTAAAATAATAATGTGGTTACCTCTGGAGGGTGACATTTTTCTCTTAACTGCATTTTCTTTTTTTTTTTTTTTTTCTTTTAAATCCAAGCTAGTTACCATGTAGCGTAATAATGGTTTCAGGAGTAGAATTTGGTGATTCATCACTTCCATATAACACCCAGTGCTCATCACAAGTGCCCTCTGTAATGCCTATCCCCCATCTAGCTCATCTCCCATGCCACGCCCCTCCAGCATCCCTCAGTTTGTTCTCTGTATTTAAGTCTCTTGTGGTTTGCCCTCCTCTCTGTGTTTATCTTATTTTTGCTTCCCTTCCCCTATGTTCATCTGTTTTGTTTCCTAAATTCCACATATGTTAACTGCATCTTCTGATTTGTTGCAGTGAACATGTAATACATGAACAATAAAATACACACATAAAGTTGTGAGAGGGCAGCAGTATTTTTGGACCAACACTAAAACGAAGAGTGGGCACCCAGGAAGAGGTCCACTGTTACAGCCAACTGAGGCCCGGTAGCCTGTCTTTCCCTCCTCCTCCAGCTCACATTATATGAGTGGAACCCTTAAAGAAAAGCCCACCCACTGCATAAAATCTCCTAAAAGTTCTGCCCAATTAGAGATTCATTTGAATAAATCAGTACCCCTGGGAGTTCAAGCATTTATCAGCGATTTGCCCACAGGTCACATTAGTGCAAACTAGAAAAAGGTATTCATTCCTCAAAACCCCTTACTGCCGTGTGCTGGTAAACCGTCATAATGAAAGCACTAATTGGCCACATTCATGTCCTGATGACCTTCCTGCATTTGTACGGGGACATTGCTGCACACTTGTAAGCAACATTCCCCCACCACGGTGTGAATCAGTAATGTGGAGGTTGCTTTCCTCCTAGTCTGGCTGAGACCTTGTCTCTAAGCAGGGAGATCTGATGAGCACATGGTATGAACGGAAGGGAGGAACAAACTGAATATTTTGCACCTTGCAAAAGACACCTGAGAGAGCTCTGAATCTGGAAACTTTAGACAGCTTGAAACAACATGGGGCATCAAACTAAGGGAAAAAAGGAACCTGGGAAGCCAGGGCCTGAGAGAATAGAAAGGAAGGAGATGGGAATCTAAAACTATACTTCAGATTCTTAATCTTGGTCTGTGTGCTCCTGTGTTCATGGGTGCATGGGAAGCAGTCTGTTCATTCTCATGGAGCCCCTCCTCATGGGGCCTTGGAAAGGAGCTGCCTTCCTGGTTTATAATGAAAATCGTCTCCCGGGGATGGATAGACTTGTCCTATTGGTGTGCGGACCTCTATGGAGGGTAGATTAATGGGATCTATTCCTGTTTTCAAATCCTAATGCTCATTTAACAGCTGTGCTGCTTGGTTTATTTCATAGCCTCTTAGGACAATTTTCATTCTAAATTTTTTTCATCTATCACTGATCCACCAAAGTCAGGAGCCTGAGAGCACACAAGGAAACCAGTAGATCTCTGAGCAAACAGATGCCATGTGCGTGCTCTGGCTATTTTGTCAGGTGATGAAGTGCTCCTTGGATCCCAGTGGTTTTGATTGATAGAGCGTGCATCCAAGAAGTTATCAGCTGAAAAGTGAATACTTGGGATTCCCTGTTCAAGGGAAAGATCCTGGCAAGCATATTTTTGAACTAATCAAATTAGACATTTTTTTTTTAGAAATTATATATATAGTAGAGGCCTTTAAACTTTGTTTTTAATATTTTTTATTTATTTATTGTTTAAGAGGGAGAGTGAGTATGGTGGAGCAGAGGGAGAGAGAGAGTCTTAAGAGAATCTTAAGCAGGCTCCATGAAGTGTGGAACCTGATGCAAAGCTCAATCCCATGACTCCAAGATCATGACCTAAGCTGAAATCAAGAGTCGGATACTCAACTGACTGAGCCACTCAGGCGCCCCTGTATTAGACATGTTTAACAATTACAGTTCTGTTACTGTGGGAATGATGGCTCATCTAATGCCCCATGGAAAACAGTTCCTGAGAATGATACTGGAAGAACTGTGGGGTATGTGGAAGAGATCCATGAATCATAAAACATTCATTATACAAATCTTGATTAAAGTGACTATTAGTTGACAAATCGCTAAGGTTCTGTTATTGCTGAGATTATCCAAGTTAAAAAAAAAAAAACTTTTTGGAGTTCAAATTGGCTAGTATCGATTTGTATAGCAAAGACGCTACACTTCTTTGGTAGAGGAGTTGCGTGTGGATTTTTCAAGAGGCCTTCAAGGATTCTTCTCACCATACTCTAAACCTCTGCTTTACTCTGCATTGGTTGTTCATCCAAAGAACCCTGAGCTGAGGTGGTGTTCAGGAAGGATGGGTACACGTCTCACCTGGATCTTTGAGCACCAGCCTGGGGGAAAAGCCACAGGAACTGGTCACAGCAGTTCAATATGCATATTTCAGCTGTGCCATTCTGTGGCCAGCTTTCACCACCAGAACAGAACCTCCACTGTGATCTGGCCTGGATCATGCAGTGGTAGTAAATTCACTTAGAGCAGATACTGCTGTTGCAGTTGGTGAGGTGAACCTTGAGGTCTACGAGAACAAGAACACTGTGAAACCAGGGACTGGGTCTAAATTGTTTGCCACTGGATCCCCAGAGCCTAACACATAATATTTGTTTGATGTTAGTTAGGTGAATATTAGGTAAGTGAATACTAAATGAATAACAAAGTATTGCAGAGGGAGGCCAGTGGAGTACTTGAGCAGAAGCTGAAGAGACGTTTCTACTTTGATAGGATTATATGACTGAATTTCTGGTCTCCCGATCTCAATTTTATTCTCTGAGTTGGTCAGTATCAGGGCAATAATCCATCCTAACCAAACTCATGATAGACTGAGATAGTTCACCTTACTAGTTTAAAATAACAGTCATTTGGCCGATAGTTTTGCAGTTTGGGAAGGACTCAATAGGGACAGCTGATTTTAGTTCCAAGTGGCATCAGTTGGAATGACTGGAGCTGGAGTATCTAATTTCAAGATGGCATACTCATAGTTAGCCCATCAGTGATGGCTGTCAGATGGGACTCAATCTCCTCCATGAGGGCCTCTCCATTTGGCTACTTGGGCTTCCTCAAGACATGGTGGCTAGTTCTACCTGGCACAGTGTTACTTTTGTATTGCCTTCGTCAAAGCAGGCACAAGCCTAACTCAATTTGGAGAAAAGGGGAGGAGGGGAGAAATAGACTACCTCTTGAAAGAGCAAGTGACAAAGAATTTGTATTTATTTATTTATTTATTTATTTATTTTATATTAGAAAAAAAATTTTTAATGTTTCTTTATTTTTGAGAGTGAGCAGGAAAAGGGCAGAGAGAGAGGGAGACACAGAATCCAAAGCAGGCTCCAGGCTCTGAGCTGTCAGCACAGAGCCTGACATGGGGCTCGAATTCATGAACCGCGAGATCATGACCTGAGCCAAAGTTGGACACTTAACTGACTGAGCCACCCAGGTGCCCTATTTATTTATTTTGAGAGAGAGAGAGAGAGAGAGGAGAGTATGTGCACATGCACAAACAGGGGAGGGGCAGAGAGAGAGGGAGAGAGAATCTTAAGCAGGCTCGATGCTCAGCACAGAGCCCGACATGGGGCTTGATCTCCCAACCATGGGATTATGACCTAAGCAGAAATCAAGAGTTGGTCGCTTAACCCACTGAGTCACCAGGTACCCTGTAGCCATTTTTAATGAACTAATATTCACTAAAAATACATTTAGTCCAATATTCACTAAAAATACATTAGAGATTTTCTGTTGAAGTTGATTGCTCACTGTATTCTCTTCTTATAGAAAAGTTCTACAGTTAGCTAAATTACATAGGCCAGTGGGAGAGGGATAGTACTTGGCTTCCTTAAAGTTCCTATTAATTCCCCTTTCCAAACTCTGGCAAATAAATACACTGGCTTTACTCAGATTGTATGTTTATTATGCAGATGATGTTTTAAAAGTCCAGCGTGCTCACATCTCCCACCCCATCTCCCCACACACAGACTGCATGTTACTGCTTTTCAGAGAACTTCTGTTCTACTGAAATGCTGGAGTTACCACTGCTGAGTTATAACAAGATTCCCTGGTAGACCAGATTTCCCCGGGGTTGACCATAGGAAAAGAAGCAAATTACATGGTCTGAGGGGCTGGTGTCACTAAAGTGAGGATGTACCTGTCTCAATCCCAGTGTTACCTGCCAAATGTTATTTGGATAAGAAAAAAACATTTTGTGTCTTTCCAGGTGCATTTCTCTACTGCGCTGGCAAATTCATATGCATTGGTTCTTTTATGTTTCAAACTGGCAAGCTTCTTTTGTCAATTCAGTCTTTCTTCAGAAATTCCTATTAAACCATTTGCATATGTTAATTTGTTTGATTCTTTTACGGATTTCTTATACCATTAGGATGAGTTTGGTAAAAGTTCCAGGCTCTGCTTAGTGTATTTGACTTAGGAGGCTCAAGTAGCAACCAGTTATTAATTACCTGTTAGTACTAGGCAGTATAGATGTGTTACTCTGTGTCCCCGCCCCCCATAAACATCATCACACCATGGGTATTTGGGGAAAGGGGACCTCCAAGAGGCCAACTTGCCCACAGTCTGCATAGTAAGTGCCACCACAGATGGGACATCAGCTCAGGTTTCCCTAACTGCACAGCCTTTGTGATATTGTATGCAAGCCTGTATCCGCCATGATAGGTTGAGCTTTACCAGTTTACTCTCGGAGCCAGCTTCTCTCCATTTCTTGAGGTACTTGGTCCTAACCTGTAATCAACTGACATAGCAAGCTGTGGTAGTGATTCCATTTTCTAAAGTTTAATTATTTGTTTATTTCGAGAGACAGAGCGCAAGCAGGGATGGGGAAGAGAGAGAGAGAGAGAGAGAGAGAGAGAGAGAGAGAGGAAGAATCCAAAGTAAGCTCTGCACTGTCAGCGCAGAGCCCAGTGCAGGGTTTGGTCCCATGAACTGTGAGATCGTGACCTGTGCCGAAATCAAGAGTCAGACACTTAGCCAACTGAGCCACCCAGGTGCCTCAGGATTGCGTATTTTTAAGATGATGTCTAGACCGATAGATTGATAGGAGCAATAGGGAAATTGGAAGCAAAAGAAAACTCACTAATATTCCCACCAGTGTAACACAGGTACTTTTATTATAGCCTTTGACCTCATGAGTACCTATTTCTGTACAAAAAGCCACAGTGTGCACCCAAGTTTTCACTGTGTGTTTCAGGTGATCTTTTGATGGATGGACCTTCCCCCAAGTTTCTACATATTGCAATAATAGCATTTAGTTACTATGTAATAGGCTAGGCACATGACCAAAGTGAATCCTTTTTGGTTTTTAAAATGTGAATGTATATATAATATATAGAGATATATAGAAACATTTGAAAATTTACATAAGTATGAGAAGAATACAAAGATTTTTATCACACACAGAGCTAATACTGTTATATTTTGGGTATTTTCCTCCAGACTGTAAAAAATGATATAAACATATTTTGTGTATACAGACACACCTATATCATTTGGTGTGTGCAAAAAAAAAAAATTTATGCTATCAGAGCAACTTCAGTTAATATTTGCATGCCTCCACAAAAGGAACTTTTTTTCCTAATGCTTTGTTTTTCCTAGGGACTCTCCATTTGGGGGGTTTCACTGTTCTCACAAGGCAAGAATTTGCTGGGAACTTGAGACATTCTTAAATGTAAAATTATGTCTTCCCACATCAGGCTGCATCAGTACAGACCAGCATGCACGTGGCTCCATTAGCAGCGTGTGTTATGCGTTCATTGCCTCATAAACCATGGAAGAAGGCCGATAATGATGTGGAGAGGTGACCTCCAGCTAAATGTTGAAGCTGGAAGAAACCATCCTGTTCTGTGCAACCATGGTTACATCTGAATAAGGTCCCAGCCTCTCACTTAGGAATGCTGCAGACCTATAATAGAGGAGAGTGGTCGATTTATCACCCGATATAGGTGAGATGGAAAAGTGAACCTTATCTCTTACTTTGGTGCATGTTTCAGAGGCGCATGTTGAGTTGGGTATGGAAGCCTAGTTTCCAACAAGAGTAAATACCACGTAACAGCAAAATACTTTTCTTAGGATCAACATTCTCTGCTTTTAATTAACCGTGGAACAGTAGAATTGTTACAGATTTGCTGTCTTTGTTCCGTACAGTGAAACGTTTTTAAAATACGAAATTCTTTAAATGCACAGGGAAGTGCCGAAAGTACTGTCTCAGATACCATGCATTCACCACCCAGACTTAATGTTACCATGGGCCATATTTGCTTCAGATCTCTTTGAAAGACTGTGCTTCCCCCCACAATCTTGGGGGGAATGAAAAGAGCTTCAGGGATAAGGAGCATGGGGGGCTGGGCCATCATTCTAGCCTTTCCACTGTGGTCCTCGCTCTCGGAATGTCACTGGCAAAAGAAATGAAGTCCCCCACCCCCAATGAGGCAGCACCCACAGAAGAGAAAACAAGGGATAGAACAAAAGGAAAGATGAAATCAGGTGGTGCTCAGTGACAAGGGGGAAAAGGGTAGGATTGGAATATAGGCAGAGCTAGATGTTAATTGCACCATCTGTGAGTGTGTCAGAAGCCCTGATAGACTCAATAGACTTTTTTTTTCATCACATTCAGAGACAAGCTGCTTCCTGAATTGGATGAATTTTAAGGTTATGGTTACACATTTAAAAAGTGAAAATTGAGGCTTTTCCCATTCTTTGCTTCTCTCCTGAGTTGTGGGAGTAATTCATGGCAACTCAGAATTTACATCTTGGAGCAAACTTGCTTGATGATTTGTCTTCATTGCATGTAGGGGAAAAAAGAAGCCTCATCAACCAGGACCTGATTTTCCAAGAGCCCATCATTCAGGCACTTATGATCCACTTTGTGAATTTTTTAGGTCTTTTGCTTTTCACCCTTACCCCTCCTGCTGGGATTTGGTCATTTTGCTGCTTGTTAGGACATCCACTAGCAGGTGTGGAGAAGCAAAGAGAACAGCTAAAGCATTATTAAGTTTTGCTTCATGATAGGAGCTCTGCAAAAGACTCAGTGGGAGAGAATTTTGAACCCTTTGCCTTCAATAAGGGTTTGTAGTTATCTGTTGATTTTGGTTACGTATGCCCTCCCTGTCCTCCATTTAGTGCTGGTAATGAAGAGTTGACTTGCAGAAAAATAGAATGGAAGGGGACTGCAAAATAAAGCCAGAATTGCGGTGAGCCATGACTTAAACATGGTCCTGTAATATGATGCTGTAATGAGAGGAAGCCTGAGTCCATATGAGTTCATTGAAGTATCAAATTGGTGTGCAGTCTTTCTTCTCACTCAGCATAGGTCAGGCACACATTAAAGCAGAAGTTTCCAGTGGGGGTGAGACTATGTGGTGGAAGCAGATTCTAGAATCACCTGGGGCAACTTTTTCAAATTGTGTGCGCTGGTATCTCTGCATGCTAACATTTGAGGGTGTGGACTTTGGAAAAATTACTGAGTTAATCATATAATCTTCTCTCTCCATGTAAAAGAGTTGCTGGTGATTTTGAGAGGGCCCGAGCAAGAATAATGAACATGGGTAAAGGGTCTCCAAAAAGGGGCAAGAAAGCAGAATTCTCAAACCTGAAGAAAGAAGGACTCCTTTTGTTGGACCTACCAAAGGATACTTGGGGAGTGCTGGTACCTTCGGGTCAGTCTCCACACTACTCCCAGCGTGATCTTCCAACCTGAAAATGCATATGCTGCCCCCTCTCTTAGGTCTTTATTAAATACCCCAAGCTCCCTTTCCTTCTTGACTCTCCCAGCCTTCCTTCTCCTTCCTCTTTTAATTTGAATAAGAACCAGTCAGTTCATCACTGACCTTGA
Organism: Puma concolor; assembly: GCF_028749965.1. NCBI lineage: Eukaryota > Metazoa > Chordata > Mammalia > Carnivora > Felidae > Puma > Puma concolor. The sequence goes on from NC_141673.1 coordinate 95,673,809, forward strand.
AGTCCTAAGAAGGTAATCGTTTGAATAATAAAGGTCATAAATGCAAGGTGTCTTACCTTGAGAGTGGCCTGCAGAGCTCAGAGCTGTGCTTTTTCTCCCTGTAATGAGAAGGAACAATTGATGCAGTTAAATCATTACATTTCACATTCCACATCCATCTGCTTGGTTCACAATAGTCTCTTAGATTGTCTTCCAGTATTCAATCACCGTTTCCACTACTGTGTTTCAAAATCACATTGTTTCTCTTATCTAGACTCCAAGCCCCTTAACTTGTCTTCATGCCAAGCATTATTTTTGTGAACAGAAATATTAATTAGAAAAACTAATTGGATCCACTTATCTGCCTTGTTTGAAACTTTTCATGTATATTTATTTATACAGATACAGCATCATGTTCAAGACCTTCATAAATGACCTCAGTTTCTCTCTTTCTAGGCTTAAATCTTGCCACTGCTTTTCCTGATTATAGTGACGGTGTTCCCTTTCCTCCACCCTATTCCTGCAATCACAGTATCACCATTCCTGCAGACATTTGCCTTTGCACATGATGTATCCTCTAGGCTCTCCATCCCTCTCTTGTCTTCCAGGTGAACTCATTCTTTAAGACCCAGCTAAACTAGCTTCTCCTTGTGAAGCCATAAGCTCCTTCTCACACAGCTTCTGTGTGTCCTCCCCTGTGCTCTCACTTCCTGGTGTTACCGTACACATATATATGACTGATGGGACACACCCCAAAATACAAATTCTTTTATTTCCTTGATAAATGCTGCTTCTTGTGTGTTTTCTGTCTTTGGATAATTGAGTGGGGCATCCTTAGGGATCCCTTTGCAGCTTTCCATAAAACAACAAACTTCTTTTTCCTTGTCTTTGATCTATCAAATCCTCATTATTCATCAGAGTCTGTCGCCTCTCAAGTAGAAGAAAGGCAAAGTCTCAAGCCTTATCAAAGGGGAGAAATGAAAGGAAAGACAAAGATATAGATATTTATATATAGATATATGTATTTACTCCACTCATGGAAAGGCTATCTTCACTTTCCCCAGTCCTGGACAAAGGAACAGAAGTTTCTCATCTCTTCTCAAAAAAGGGCATTCTTTTTTTTTCCCTTGATAAATCCATGTGTTCTTGGTACCAGTTTGGGGATTGAAGTAGAGGGGAAGAGTGGACATATGGTCAGCAATATTAATTTATATAGATATATGTTTGTTTGTATCCCCAACTGTAGGAAAGAGCTAGTGTGGTAGGTTACAAAAGTATAATTTGGGGATCAGACAAATGTCAATTTTAATTCCATCCTGTAATTTACTAGGTGTATGACTTTGGCAAAATGAGTCACCTTTCTGAGACTTAGTTTCCTCATCTGTGATATGGGGTTACATGCAATAACATATGCAAAATACCTAATAAAGTAAGTGCTTGGGAGATGCAGGTAACGTCTTTTACTCCTCACTGTATTCACAGTGACTGACATATGGTATGGCTCAGTGATCATTTGTTGAATAACTTGATATTGCTCTTGTCAGATGCCTCACCTAGTAAATATCACTTTGGGTAGACATTAGTTAGTTTGGGAAGAGGTTCCTCAAATGTTGGGTTGTGTAAATCTGAATCAGAAGGATGGTGTTATTAAAAGGTAGAAGAATTGAGTTTTGAGATAAGTGATATCAAGGGATCCTTTGAATTGCCTGTGATTTTTATGGCAAGGTTATATGATGCAGGGAAGTACCTCTGTGGATTGATAGGAGAATAAAGAGTGCTTTCACTTCTCATTCAAAATTTAGCTATTTATTTTACTTTAAGACCTAATTATTCTTGCTTACTGTCTAAGCTCTTCAGTGTAAACTGTTCTCTTTTCTCCCTAGTTCACCCCTTACCCACCAACATTTATAGGAGAGTGGTTCCAAAAGCAGACTCTCCCAGACAGGAGTAGTTGGCGACCTGTGCTATTCTAAGATTAATTTTTTTAATGCAGAATGATGTTTTTCTGGCCTGGTGAGTGTGTGAAGGGCAACTCCTGCTAGGTTTGATGATTCTACCACTCCTGGGGGTGAGGTAAGGCTTGCCTACTTACTCTTTGCAGAGAGTAGGGAAGTGAGAGGAAGGAAGTATGCTTCAGTGGATGGTTTCCAAACCTGTCTATACAGCAGAACTGCCAGGGAGCTTTGAAATACATATTTTCAGGCTCTATCCCAGGCGTATTGAATCCCTGTCTTTGGGGTCGGCCCAGGAATCCATATTTTTGACAGGCTCCCCAGGTGAGCATCGGAGACATAGCTCAGCCTCTCGGTATAACGCTGTGTGAAGGAGCATCATGTAACATGCTCTCTTTGGGCTCTCCATGGATGCTGTGGGAAAGCACAAAAACTCTGACACTCTTGATGGTTCTTCTGTGTGATGCCCTCAAGTTAGAAAGGAAAAGCTATTATTTTCTGGGTAATTTTAAATGTCTCAGGAAAAAGGAAAAACATCTTTGCAAGTACCTAATTTTTCCAGGGTCATCTTGACTATATTTTTGAACAGCCTTCTCCCTATATTACAGGGGTAGATTTCACCAGTGGGCAGGCAGCCTAGACCACTCATGCAGGAACTTTGCCTATCTTTTCATGCCCAATAATATTTTCATTAATGTTGTTTCCCTTCCTTAAGCCACCTGAAAAATGAAAACAAATTTATTCCTCCTGTTCAAATGGCTGAAAAAAAAGTTGTCAAATCAAGCTAACAGCTATAAGGAAATTATTTACCTCACTTTGGGCTTTACTGTGGACTCTTAAGCTTCTTTCGTATCATCCTGATACCTTCCTGGATGAAATTTTGATTGGGCAGCAGTCACACTTCACTTGCCTTCTCGCTCAAACTGGAGCTTTGAGTATGGTTAGAAGAAGAAATGGGAAGGAGAGTTGAACTCACAAAGATCATTCATCTCCTCTAGTGGTTTTTGTCCACTGCCGAGTTCTAATCTCCTCTTCCACCAACACCTACTTACTTGGATCTTGACTTATTTTGGCAGTTCTCTGTGCATGTGATGTGGTTGCCATGGAAATGTTATCCAGCATGCTGCGTGCTGCTTCATCTTCTCTCCATCTCTTCTTTCCTCTCCAGTGTGTGCCTGTGCCCTCACATTCTCTTTCTCTTGACACCCACCCTAACCCCCTTTGTAATTAAACACATCAAACACTGCATTTCTTCAGGCTGTTTTTCTCCTCTCCCCCAATCACATCGAATGTGTTTTAACTTTATATAATCAAAGCGACCCGGCAGTGACTGGAAGAGAGAGAAGGAAATTGACTCAAATGCTAAATTCCTCTAGGTTATGGTAGGATGCCCAAATAGGAGGGAATTCAGGCAAGTGTTAATCAAATTAACTTCCCTCTGCTTTCACAGGGATTAAACCTTTGCTAAGGTGCAGAGAGACTTATTAATAATAACTTTCTGATTTCCACCTGGACTACTACTTCGCATCCTGGTGTTATCTACAAAAGAGAAAGTCTGAACTATCCTCAGCTCTTAATTTCCCACCTGTGAAATATTCACTTTGTGCATTTTCTGCATTGACCCATAGGCATCTCTGCAGATATATCCTGGGTTATCAAGAGTTGAGCCAAATGTAGAGAAGATCTTACTAGGAATATTCACCCTCAGTTCCTCTTCTGATCTTATGGGATGGATTAGTTGGGGAAGGGCAGGCAGGGAGGAGAGGTAATGGAGGAATTTTGTAGTTATTGTGAACATTGAAAAAAAACTTAATCTCCTTTCCCCAGTGAGAATATTTAATTTTTCTCAAAAATTGAAAAATACTACAAAACAAAAAACAAATTCCCCTTTTGTTTTTCTGTTTTTTTTTTTTTTTTTTTTTTTTTTTTTAATTTCAATTCAAGTTAGTTAACATACAGTGTAGTATTGGTTTCAGGAGTAGAACTTAGTGATTCATCACTTACATATAACACCCAGTGCTCATCCCAACAGTTGCCCCCCTTAATGCCCATCACCCATTTAGCCCATCCCCAACCCAGCCCCCCTCCAGCAACCCTCAGTTTGTTCTCTGTGTTTAATAAGAGTTTCATATGGTTTGCCTCCCTCTCTGTTTTTATCTTAGTTTTCCTTCCCTTCCCCTGTGTTCATGTGTTGTTTCTTAAATTCCATATATGAGTGAAATCATATGTCTTTCTCTGATTAACTTATTTCGCTTAGCATAATACACTCTAGTTCTATCCACATTGTTGCAAATGGCAAGATTTCATTCTTTTTGATTGTTGAGTAATATTCCATTATATATATATATATATATATATATATATATATATATATACATACACACACCACATCTTCTTATCTGTTTTTTTAATTAAATATAATTTATTGTCAAATTGGTTTCCATACGACACCCAGTGCTCATCCCAACAGGTGCCCTCCTCAATGCCCATCACCCACTTTTCCCTCCCTCCCACCCCCCATCAACCTTCAGTTTATTCTCAGTTTTTAAGAGTCTTTTATGGTTTGGCTCCCTCCCTCTCTAACTTTTTTTTCCTCGCCCTCCCCCATGGTCTTCTGTTAAGTTTCTCAGGATCCACATATGAGTGAAAACATGGTATCTGTCTTTCTCTGCCTGACTTATTTCACTTAGCATAAATACCTTCTCATCTCAATGTTATAAGCAAAATGAGTTTTATTTTTCTCTGTCCCTAAACTAACAAAGTGAATTTACATTGATGAAGAACATGCAAATATTATTTTTTACATATGTTTCAGGTTTCCCCAATGTTTTTCTTTTCTAAACTGAAAAGAAAAATCATTGCCAGCACAGTAATATCTAAAAGTTTTATTTCTTTTTCTTTCTTATGAAATAAGATTTGTGATTCTCACGGGCAGACAGATGTTTTCATGGACAGTATAAAGGGGAGAACATTCAAAGGGGAAAATTTCTTTTAAAGTTTATTTTAAAATGTTTTAAGTTTATTTATTTTTAGAGGGCATGAGCAGGAGAGGGGCAGAGAGAGGGAGAGAGAGAATTCCAAGCAGGCTCTGTGCTACCAGCACAGAGCCCCATATGGGACTCAAACTCACTAACTGTGATATCACAACCTGAGCCGAGATCAAGAGTTGGATGCTTGACTGACTGGCCACCAGGTGCCTTAAAGTTTATTTTAGAGAGAGAAAGATAGTGTGAGGGAGGAGGAGGGTCCAAGAGAGAGAATCTCAAGCAGGCCCCCTCCTGTCAGCACAGAGCCCTGTACAGGGCTTGATCCTGCAATCCCACCATGAGATCATGACCTTAGCTAAAATCCAGTGGGACGCTTAACCAACTGAGCCACCCAGGTGTTCCCGAAGGGGGAAAATTTTTAAAAGACCCATGCAAGAATGAAATCAACTCCACTTTTTGTCTCCATGTTTTCAGAAAAGTTAGATAGGTTGTAGTTATACCTTTTTTTTTAATCGATAATTGGACACTTTCTTCCACATGAATTTTTACTCAGTGTTAAGTGTGTGTGTGTGTGTGTGTGTGTGTGTGAGAGAGAGAGAGAGAGAGAGAGAGAGAGAGAGAGAGAGAAAAGCGGTACATGTTGAGGGGCTGGGAAGTGAAAAGTAGCAAGGGAGACTTTCAAGAGCAGTCTTCTGGAAGTTCAAAACAAATCAATAAATATTTATCGAATACTTAACACAAGGCAAGGCACTAATTTGAATTCTGAAAAGGATAGTAAAAGGACAATATTTGATTCTTATAGTGTATTGTCTATCATGGAACACAAGATACAGACACATGAAAAGTTAAGTAATAAAAAGGAACAAAACAGGTCATGTTGGTAATGATGAAGTACTGAAATGTAGACTGGCAGCTAGAAAGGTCAGGAGGAGAGAAGAGAGGGAGAGAGAGAGAGAGAGAGAGAGACACCTTGAATGTCAGGGAGGTGTAGAGAGAGGGTAAGACTTGACCTGAGTCCATAAGCATGAGCAAGATTTGGATTACTCAATTGAGTGAAAATAGAAGAGAGGTAAGAAAGTTGACAAAACATTCAGGGGACAGTAAAGCTGCCACTTAGCTTCAGCAAGAGTTCATATAGAGGATGAGAGAACTCTAAATAGATAGATAGGGCTAGGAGGTAGAGAGCCTTGACTGAGGGTAGCTTTTTGCTCTGGGGAATGGGGAGCCATTGGAGAGTTTTGAGCAGGAGTGACATAGCACTAAAAAGTCTAGCAAGATTAAGTTCAAGTGGCGTTTGGGCAGAGGGCCCAGGAGGGGACTGGGTGTGATAATTTAAAGGCCTGGTCTAGGATGAAAATTGTGGGGATAAGAAGGAAGAGACAAATGCAATAATTATTTTGTAAAAACAGGAATGTTTTAGGGTACTCACGGGGCATGGAAAACTAAGAAAAGGAAGCAGTCAGAAACACCTGGGAGGTTTCAAGATAAACAAATATTTGTATATTAATAGCTAATATTTGCTGAGAGCCTACTGTGTGTCATGCACTATTCCAAGTGCTTGGTAAATGCTAATGAGAGAGGGGAATTAGGAAGTTAGCTATCTTGAGGGGGAAGATAAAACAAACCCATCTGTTACACTTGGAGTTTGTAATGGGGAATCAGGCGGAAATGGCCAACAAGACATAGAAATGGGGGATGAGAAAGAGGTCAGGACCACAGGGATAGAACTGGGATTCATGCACTTAGAGGAAGAATTCGTGTCCTGAAAATGTCTAAAATGAACGGAGACCCTTACTGAATTCCCCCCCCCCCAAAAAAAAACCTCAAATAAAGGAAAAGATAAAGAAAAGCATACAGGAAAGAAGGCAAAGAAGGAAGAAGCAAGCTAAGTACCGAGAATATGCTATGTATTTGATTATTCAGATCATGAGTATGGTTCTGCCTCCGTTACTGAAGGTAACTGAGAGTTGATTGTAGCTCCAAATAAGTATTTTAATATTGTACTTTAAGTCCAGAGAGAGGTTAGATATTCTGTGCCAAAGCAAGATAAACTTTTTCGATTCTTAACCACGCCAAGTAAATAAATATTCTAGCTCTTGTTGTGTGTCTCTAACAAGAACACCAAGAATATAGCCCTAGACTTTCATAAGCTACTTCTTCCCAGAGTGTGATCTGAGAATTAATTCCTCTGTAAGTCTAGTCAAGCTTACTACTTTGTGGTTTGTTTCCTGTTTTCCTATAAGGAAAATTAATTCCATTTCTTCACTTTTTTAGCTTAGTGCTTGTAAAGTATGACAGATTGACAGTCCTAGAGTCTGGAGTTCTCTTGTTATCCTGTATGTGTGTCCTGACCAGCAATGTGCCTCCAGTCTTTCTTAGAGCTGTACAGAGGCAGTGTGTTTCACCCTCTTCCCTGTCGACCTCCCTTATGAGGCTGGCACGAGGGACAATTAAAGGCAACTGATGCTTCGTGGTGGTTTAAATAATGATTAAGAGCCCCGGCTGTGAAGCCATTCAGATCTGGGTTTGGATTTTAGTCCTGCCGTGTTAGAAATTTTCTCCTGCCCGTTGCTTCTCTTGACAACATTATTCTTAGTATGAGGCAGTGGAAGGAGTATGGGTTTTAGAATCGCACAGAATTAAGTGAGATCAACTGCCAGTGCCACCAACCTTGGACCTCCATTATAATGTGATCTATTATTTTATAGCATGTCTGTGAGAATTTAAAATAATGCAAGGCATCCAGAACAGAGCTTGGCATGTACTCAATAAATAGTAGCATTATTAGAGGGTTTTTTTTTTTTTTTAATTGAATGACCAGGACAGAAATACAACTTCCAAGCAATTTCACTTATAGGCTAGACATCCATGAGATTCATTTACCTTGGGGAGACAAAATTCTGAGAAGGGGAAAAATATCAATCAACTTATTTTATACATAATGCTACACTACAGCTGACATTTTAACTGATTTTATTGCTTCTGAGAATGCAGCTAATAAGAGCGGTCAGCTTATTTTTCTCTTCATTCGTGTTGCAAAGATGAAATTATAACAGAAAGAGAGAAGTCAAAGCTGTGCCAGAATTTTAACACTGTATGAGTAGTGGTCTTGTTGCCAAAAGGCGGGAACTTGACTTGGACTTGACTTTGTTATGTTTGACCTGATATCAGAACACTCAGGTAGAGTGGTCCAATCAGAGATATCAAACTGAAGGTCAGGAAGGAGATGGGACCTCTGATGGAGATTTTGGAGGCCTTGGTGTAGAAGTGATTGCTGATATGATGGCTATGAATGAGTCTCGGGGAGAGAATAGAGAACAGGGGTGACAGTCTTGGGGTGCCCCCAAGCTAGGGGGTTTCAAGTGAAAATGGACAGAAAAGGAAAGAGAACTAACTTAAGAAGTATGAGGAGAATCAAAAAATTATTCTATTTTAAACAACAAATAAACAAGGGAAAGGATAGCTGCTGAAAATTTGGGAGTGTCAACTGTTAGAAGCTGTATAATGTCTAGGAGAATGATGATGAAGCAAAGCCTACTGCTTTTATTTTTGTTGACCTTCAATTATTGATAACCTTGTAAATTGAAGAGTTCTGGTAGAATGATAGAGGCAAAAGCCAAGATTGCAAGGGTTAAGGAGTGAGGTCTGATAGGGGAAAAGGGACAATCAGGTGTCAGTTAACTTTTTTCAACAGTTTGAAGTAAAATGAGATAGGAAATGGAATTACTTTTCAGAGATTGGAAAACAAATCACTTTATGACCTGCCTTGGTCAACAAAGAGTTAATGGTATAAATGCACAGTAATTTCAGAAGCATTAAAGAGCATGTTTCCATGGAAACATCAACCTACAGAGGAAGAGAAAGAGCTAGGATCCCCTGACAAAGAAGGAACAGCAGAGTTCTAGCCCCCACACAGTACAGCAGGGAGAAATGATTACACGTTTCTTTTAGCTTCCCTGTGAAGGATACAGTTAGGGTTCATGGTGCTGTCCTTTTGAGGACAAGCAAAGAGGGAAATAGAGTTTGTTTTAAATAAATGCTTGCCCTCACCTTGCTTTAAATTCTGACTCAAGGGTCAGGCTTATTTTAGAATATTGGAAAAGATCAACGGGTGTCTTAAGTAGCTAACTAAAATTAAATAAACAAAAACTTTAATCTTTCCCTGACCTCTCTATCCTAACCTGATCTGAAAACAGTGCCATAAAGTACTATGATGTAGAGCAGTACTTGCAAAAACTCTAGAAACATAGGATGTGTGTTTGGCTAGTAACCTTTGACCAGCACCTTGGCATTGTGGTTTCCATCTTGGTGTATTCTCGTTGATTAGATATACATTTCATCTCACTGTTTTCAACTCTGTGAGATCCCTTTCACTATTGCCTGGTATGCATTTCCTGTACCTTCAAATCCAATCGTACTTTTGGGGATGGGTCCTCCCACTCAACTGTAGTCCCGGAAAGCCATTTCTCCACACTGTGCTGGGGGAGCCACATTAACCAAGTTGCTGACCAACTTTCCTGATGGTTCACTTTCTCCATTCCCATTTTATATTGAACTTAGCATCTCTTTTGTTCCCCTGGTCTTTCCCTGGACCCTAGACTCAAAAAATCATTTTATTTTCTATGTGAAAGGGCTTTCTCCATGGGGTAGGTATGGCTCCCTGGGTTTTCTGAAGACAGAGAAATGTTTTTGAATACTGCTGTTTTTGTATGGCATGTGCAGCATGATGTAATTATGGAACACCTATCTCCCCTAAGACTTAATCTTCACCCAGGCATCTTGACTCCTCTGTCTGTTGGAAACCATCACCTGACCCTGGAATATTCTCCCTCTTTTGACCCTCTTTCCCTGCCATTCAATATAATTGCTTCTAGAAATATCCATTTGAAGACATCTGACAACCATTACTGGGAGACTAAATGATAACCCCCTTTTCCCATGGATGACAGCAACTCATAACCTCCACTCCTAATCCCTGGAACTGAAGCCACCTCAATAATTCATTTTTTCACCCTTTTTGCTACCCTTTATTAGAACTATTGGAGGGAGTTGTGAAATTAAGCTTATGGTAGCTACAGAGGCGGTGGGAGCCATTGTGTATGGAGGTACTGCTGATGTGTTAATTTTGTTGACCACCTGAAGTATAATAGAGAATAGAGAGGGGCTCCAGAATAGAGAAGAACAAATTGAGGAAATGGAGAAAGCTCAAAAACAAAAAGAAGCGCCTCCTTATTTTTTTCCCCTGATATCATTCCCAGATCACTTTGAATTTTTGACCAAGGGCTTCTTGGGTATATATATGCCCAGGGTTTCTTATAATTCAGTCTGAAAGTTCACAGGAAGAAAAGGGCTTATGGTCAAAGGCGAATGTCCTAGAGAAATCTTTGCCAGTCATTGTTTGGCTGGTCTTGGCATAGCCCCTGAGCAGTATTGCCAGCTGATGGGCTAAAGTGGGTGTCAGAGAGGCAAGTCTTCACCTTAAAATTATTAGTGGGCATAAAAAAGAAATATCAGTGTACTCAGAGATCAGCTCGCCTTTGACCTGTCTTGGTGTTTTCTCTGGGAAGGTCCAACCACTTAGCTTTGATAGCCTGTAAGTCTATATTCCAACATATTGAGCACCTCATTTATGGAACAGGAAAGAAATTTTTTATTCAGGACTTTTTAAAAGGAAAATGAGTTTAACTTATGTACATAATGGAAATATGAACTCAAAAAGAGATAGGTGGTAATAACAGTATCCAGAAGAGTTACTTGATTCCTTCCCACTGGGAAGTTCCACCTTTCCGACTGCCTCTAGTAACTCTCAATTTCCCTAGCACTTTAGCAGGTCTCAGCTATAGTGGATGTGACTAAAGTTTATGGGCATGAGAGCAAGGAGGGATTCCTTTTCCATTACTGAGTTCTGTGCACAGTTTCCTGAATGGGAAACAGCTTTGCTGTTCAGCACACTTTGTTAATTGACATCAGAAGGTCGAATAACTATATTGTACACCTGAAACTAATATTACACTGTATGTTAACTAACTGGAATTTAAATAAAAACTTTAAAAAATAGGGAAAACTTCACTGTTGTGATTAGGTATACCTGTTTTCCCTACTGTGTGTCTAAGAAAGCATTAAATGAAATGGTGTAGCAATAAAAAAAGGGGGGGTGGCCTCACTAGTTTCCAAGGAATACACAAACAAGGATGTGCCCCCCTCCAAAGGAATTTTAGAGAGAGTTACAGAGTGTTGAAAGCAGGGCTCTAGGAGATCAGAATGGGGGTCATTTTGAGGAGTCACTTTTTCTAGGCCAAAACTATGGGGATATGAGCTCATCTTTTGCCTTTCTCAGGAAGTGAACTTTATATTGAAGTATATTTGAGTGATTCCCCACTACACAGACCCTCACAAGGGTTACTGATCATAGTAAGAAACCAAATGGTCCAGAGCCTTCAGAGTTTGGGGTATTATCGGAATGAGAGGAAATGTTCTGGACTGGTGGTATTGGGAAAAAGCAGAGACCTAGGAATTAGGAGACTCAGATTCTGAATTTAACATGCCAAAGAGTAGCAGCATTTCCCCAGGCCTTGGTGCGTTTGGTTCTAAATATGAAAAGTTAGACTGATTCCCAAAGTCCCTGCAAACTTACATTCTCTGATAACCAAGCAACCAAAAAAAAAAAAAAAAAAAAAAAAAAAGAGGTAATTACAGTAAGAGATGCAGCTAACACATAATGTTCACTGGGGGACAGGTGCATTTCTAAGTCCGATCTGTGTATTGAATTACTTGATCCTCACAACAGTCCTATGAGGTAGGTACTGTTTTTATTCACATCCTTAATGAGGAAGAAATGGAGACAGAAGTTAAATAATTTGTGAGATCACACAGCTTCAGAACTGGCGGATCAAAGACTTGGGCAGGGCTCGTCTGACCCCAGTGTCCTTGCTCTTACACACCCCACTGCAGGGCCCGTTGTTGATGGTTGTTGTTGTTGTGTATGTGTGTATTTAATGCATACCACACTCCTTTCCTCTTTGCTTAACCTGTTCTGTTTCTCCCTTTTGTTTTCTTTCTACTCCTCACCACTAAAGCATTTTGAGGCATTGCCCAGGCTTTGTCATTCATTTGAGGATAGGCTATTTTATTAATGAGGACAAGTTCCTGGGTTTGATCCAGATGGACCCATCAGGAAGTCCAGAGGAGAATTGTTTTCTGGCTATGGCCTGCCACATCGACCCAACTTGGTGAAAGGGTACTACTGGTGGGTAGGCATGAGGTCATTGCAGCTCGTGGCATAGCCACTCAGAATATGCTCGTTGCTTTAACATCTTTCTGGAGGAACGGTAATGTTCTCGGTCTTCTTATATTCAAGCAGGGATTGTTGAGCAACTTCCAGCAATGCCTCTCCACTTTCATTTCACATGAAAATAATTCATGGCATTCATTCATGAAGCAGCACTTTTTCCCTCTATTAGGCCAAGGGGCCTGAGAAGCCTCTTGGTTGCAATAGATGGTGAATTGATACATCACCATTTACTCCTCAAATGAACTCAGCTCAGCCCAGGCTGCTAAGGGGCCAGAGCACAATCTTCACCACCAGCAGGTGAGAGGAAGTATATTAAACTTTATCAGTCAGTCCTCAAGATACTTTACTATCTCATTAATTTAACACTGGGAATTTAGAACTTAAATCACTAAAATATGGACTAGCCCAAACTTGAACCCTTTGTGATTTGTGAAGAATGGTTTGCAAAATAGATTAATGATATAAACGCCATTTCAGAGAAAATGTTTAATTTACTGGAAGACAAACTATTTTTTAATCTTTTTCAAGCAATTATTAAATTAATATGACAACGCACTCTTTAAATTAGTTTTTCCTGAGGTTCTCTATTAAGTGTCGTTATACGGAAATAAGAGAAAAGAACTGTATTTGACAGCTTAGGAAACTGGTATTTCTAATTATTCCGTTCAACAGCGTGGTGTAATATTTCTATATATGACATTATATGTCAGAGGAAACCTTTAAAACTTCTTCAAATACCTTTTCCTTAAAAAGAAAACCATTACTGGCAAGAATAAAATAATTCGTGCATCTTGAAAAGATGGCCACACAGTTTAGGAACTGATGGGTCTAGGATTTGAACAGAGGTTGTCTGACTGCATGATCCTTGCTCTTAAAACACTCTCCATGCTACACTGGCTAGTAGTGGTGATGGGTGGTTATGGAGAATGCGCACTACAGTCCTTTCCTCTTCAGTTTCTTTTCTGTTTCTCTTTATTTTCCATTAGCATTTTGGGACATTGTCTAAATCTTCGCTTGCATGTAGGATATCTTACTAATGATATATTTCTCCTGGGCTTAATCTCAGAAGAACCCATTGGAGAGTCTAGTGGACAATTATTTCCCTGGCCATGGCTTGCCGTGTAGACAGCACTGTACTGGTCATTTTGGATTTACGTTGATAATTGTGAATTTCTAAGGTGGGGAAAAGTCAGAAGTTTTCTATTTAGTTTACCAAACCATAACACTGACTGTCCAACTTTTCAATATCCTTGCCTCCTTCCCCTAATACCGGTCTCTAATCAGGTAGCTTTTAAATGTTTTAAAGTCCGCTATTTCTAATCCTGTGAGAAATTGTTTCCACTATTTCAAGAGGAAATGTGTGTATGAAAGAATACTAAGTGAAATAGTAAAGTGGTTAAGAGAGACAAGAGAAAGACGGAAAGATTTGTGGTTTTGCCGTTCAGATGATAGAGAGTATAATAATGTAATGTAACAGATGAAATAGATCATCTATTTCATGTCAGGGGAGCAGCCCTGTACTTCCCTCATCAGGCAAGGAAGATAGTGTGAACCAGTCAGTCTTATAGATGAAGGAGCTGAAGGCCTTAGAAAGTAAGTAACACACCAAAGATTCAGTTATAGAGTTACAGAATTTTGGAGTTAGAAATTGTAAACAAGGGATCAAGAATTCAAGTTTTGTGCCTGGAATTTTGTTCCTTTATTGCTTCACTCTTAATAGCTAGAGAATGGAAACTGAGAGCTATGAAAAATTCTACTGTTTTTGAGATGTGCTGGACCCTGGGTGAGGGTACCTGGATCCTGCTTCCAGCCCCGTCATGTGATCTTGGTAAAGCCACAAATCCTTCTGGACTTCCATCAGCTTCATCTAGAAATTAAAGGATTGGATGAAGGGAGAGACTTATCTTTCTCATTACCACGTATATTTCTTATTAACAGACATTAATTTTAAAAATTGAGGGCCTTGTAAAAGTATGGAGAGCAGAATGAGAATTACAGTGCCAGGGCTCTTGGTTTGCTGGGAAAATTCTAGCAGAGCTCTTCTGGATGCCTCCCACACAGGGCATCCTGCTAAATCATTGCTTTAGGTATCATTGTGGTGCAGTGGATGAGCTCTGAGTGGCATGGTCAATGTCAAAGAGGCACAAGGGCTTTTTTACCTCAGCTTGACCTCATTAAACCCACTGGAGTATGACTTTAGCCATATAAAGCAAATGTATTGGCTCTGAGCCCATCGGGGTTCTGAGGCTCTTTCTCAACAAGGAATCAAGCAGGAAATGAGATGCATTTTATTTCATGCAGTCTGTATTAGGGATCTACATAGTCCAAGGCATGACACGTGACATGAGAGTGCTAAAATGCACATCTGGGGCTCACAAAACTGCTTTCACCTTCACTAGGTGTTATAACGAAAAGAACACTTAACTGAAAACCAGAAGACTTGAACTCCAGTACTGAACGGGCAGGTCACCTTGGAAAATAAGGGTAGCATCTTGGGACCTGTTTTCCCCTTCCCTCAATGGGTAGTTTCTAAATTTTCTTCTGGTTCTAACAGTTTGAGGTTCTGTGTAGTATTAGAACTTTATGAGACACAAGGAGGTTCGTTAGGGTCCATCTGCATCCTGGAGACAAATCAAGCTGTATAGATAGATAGATAGATAGATAGATAGATAGATAGATAGATAGATAGTGTTTTGCCATTCAATATGTGTATGTGTGTGTGTGTGTATATATATATATATATATATATATATATATATATATATATATATATACACACCAAACCTTGCTGGGATTTCCAGGGGCCTAGAGTCTTCCAGGAAGAGCTTCTGAATCTGACTGCCACTTGAGCTAGGCTTTCTGACTGTCTGCTTGAGGATGACACGTTTAGAGGAAAACAGAATGTCTGTCCCATCTTAATTATAGTTTAATCGTTTACCAAGGATTTACACATGGAAGCTTTGGGGTTTTAATTAATGTTCAAAATTGGCAAAGTGCAGCCAGATCCAAAGGTGGTTGGATATTTTCAGGCCTTGTGGAAAGTTAAATTGACGAATGTGACCATTTGACCTAGTTTATCCCTCCCTACATGGAGTGCAATCTCCATTCCTCCAATGTGTATTCCATTGATAATTGGGTCTTGTTATAATGTAGTTATCACACTCTAACTCACAAGATCCAAAATGAGGCAAGTTTCTTGCCTTTAGATATTCAAATGACACTAATATATTTCTTTTTCTGATTTCTTCCCATTAAATAACCTTATGTTTGTATCCTGTTTTCTATAGTTTTCCTATCCATTATTTCATTTGATTTTTTTAATCCATTATTTCATTTGATTAGCACATTGGGCTTCTCTGATAAGCAGGAGGTAGAATGGTGTTTCCATTTTGAAGAGGAAATGCCAAAGTCCCATGCCTAGAAGTGACCACACTCCTGATTATTTTATCACACTTGCTGTCCCTAGTGAATGGACTGCTTTGTTCTGCTATACAAAGGGCATCCTTGTTCAGGGCGGGTGTGTATTTGCAAGCTCCTCACTAATAGCCAAATGTTGGCACGTTAGAGGGAATTACTCAGAAAAACACAATGTGAATGATTAATCTGCATACTGCTGAAGGATATGAATAATTAAGGGATACTTTGAGAAGAATATTTTGCATATTGTCATAAAATGTATCAATATTTTTGATAAGTGTAAAATACATGAGAAGTGTCTAGGTAGAATAAAATGGACCTGTAGAGCTGGAAGAGAACGAACATCCCAGAGGGAGTTCATTTTAAAAATCAAAAGGATGTGCAACAGGAATAACTAGAAAAATTTAACTATAGAGCAATTACATTACCCATGAATGTAGTTTATTTTCTGACAGTTTGAATTTTAAAACTTATACACCCAATTCAATGCTGTCCCCTTCAAAGAAGTCATCTTGAGAAGCATTTATG
The DNA here is from genome assembly GCF_028749965.1 of Puma concolor. Classification (NCBI taxonomy): domain Eukaryota; kingdom Metazoa; phylum Chordata; class Mammalia; order Carnivora; family Felidae; genus Puma; species Puma concolor. The sequence continues at coordinate 95,689,963 of NC_141673.1, forward strand.
CTTCTTATTACTTGTTTTTGGAACTTTTCTCATAATTGCTTTCTGAAATGGACATTTCTTAAAAAACATTGTAAAGGTCTTTTAGATAAAGTCAGAATTATTCAGAGCCATGTCAGGTGAAAAAGGAGGGTGCTTAAGCTAGGTAACTAATTTCTCTCTCTTTCCCTTCCTCTTTCTCCCTTTCTCCTCCTCCCTTTCCTCTAAAAAAGAGAGAGAGAGAGAGAGAGAGAGAGAGAGAGAAAACTAATTTTTTTTGCATGTCTCATTAACCTTCTCTGAAGAATTCCAGAAATTATTCTAAGCAATGCAGTATTATTATAATAAGAATATATTTTCCAAGTTAATTACATTGGGTGCTTAAATTCTGGTTTCTTAGTTTGAAGTGTTTTGTGGTTTTGTAATTCTGTTCCTTGGAATGAATTATATAGGGCTTTGGCTGGAGTGTTGAAGTTGTAAAGTATAGGAGACCTGATTATTATTTTCTAACTAGTGATGGGCTTGAGAAAGCAGCACGGACCCGAGAGATGAGGGGCAGTACAAGGGATGGAGGAGATGCTGTGTGGAGTGTTGAGTTGAATTAGGAGGCACTACACTTTTACCAGTTGAAAGTGTCCAGAAAGAGCAGCCAGGGGATAAGGAGAATGGGGGCTTGAAGTCATGGCATATGATAACTACGTGAAGGAACTGGTGATGTTAAACCTGATGTGACATATGTCAGGCTGGTGTGGTAAAGAGATCATGGGACTAGAAATATGGCTTAAAATGTAATTTCTGCTCTAAATTAGTTGTAGGACATTGGGCAAATAATTTGACTTCTCAGTGCTTCGGTTTCCTATCAGGTAAAAATTATAGAACTAGGCGCACCTGGGTAGCTCAGTCGGTTGGGCGCCCGACTTCGTTTGGCTCAGGTCATGATCTCACAGTTTGTGAAATCGAGCCCCGCGTCAGGCTCTGTGCTGACAGCTCAGAGTCTGGAGGCTGCTTCAGATTCTGTGTCTCCCTGTCTGTCTCTGCCCCTCCCCCCACTCCCGCTCTGTCTCTCAAAAATAAATAATAAAAAATTTGTTTTAATGTTTAAAAACACAAAATAAAATTGTAGAACTAAGTGAGCTTCAGTTTTCTTCAAAGATTAAAATTTACTTTACAAGGTAGACATGATAATTGTCTTTGAATAGTTGTAGAGCTTTCATGTGGAAGAAGGAGTAGACTAAGACTGAATAATATCTAAGAGGGAGCCAGTACCCAGGGGTTTCAGGAAAGCAAATTGCTTTTTTTTTTAATGTTTGTTTATTTTTGAGACAGCACAGCTGGGGAAGGACAGAGAGAGGTGGGGACAGAGGATCCAAAGTGGGCTCTGTGCTGACAGCAGCAAGCCTGATGTGGGGCTCGAACTCACGAACTCACTGAGCCAAAGTCAGGCACTCAACCCACTGAGCCACCAAGGTGCCCTGAGCAGATTTCAACTTTAAGTAGAAAACAAAACAAAACAAAACAAAAAATAAAAAAAGGCACCCTGCCCAACAGTGAGATGGCACTCTTGATGGTAGAGAGTGCAGTGATAACAAGAAGGGCTGAGAGAGCCAATTTTCTGTTGTAGAGGGAAAGCATAAACTGTGAGAAGTGGTGGACCAGTTGACTACGAAAGTCTCTTTCAATTCTGAGATTCTAGAGGCCTCTATTCTTTTGAGGCCTTCTGTGTTCTTGATTGCATTTGTGAAGACCATAAGACCAGAGAATGACAGGCTGAAAAAGCCCAGGCAGCTCTTGAAATAATAAGTGGTCCATGCGGGTTTGGTTCATGACGTCTAGTATTCTTTTTATAAGTGCCTGAAGGATCTGCATCTTAGCAACCTTGTTAGTTAACCTAATGTTACCTGGAAGAACAAAGAGCCTCACAGTTTCATTGAATGAGAAGACTTAAAACAGGATCCTTTAAGCTGCCTCCTGATACATTCTTCTTCCCTTCAGTGTGTTAGGAAACTGTTGTTGGTCACAAATTCGAAGCCCCTAGAACCCTGGTGGCAATTACAAGATATCTTTTTTGCTTCTCAGCAGAGACACCTCACGACGGCATCAGACCCAAGGCTCTAGAGTAGCATGTCATGTGAACACTGAGCTAATCATTATTGACTCCTTGAGCCATTATGGTAAAGGAACATTAATTACCATCAGCACAGTTGCACTAATGTGGTTGTAATGAGCACGCCTGTGGGAATTCCCAGTGAGGGAACTCTTCATCAGATCGGAGCAGCCAGCAGAGGAACAAGGGTGAGCTGGAGGTGCAGGTGTTGAGGGGGAAGATAAGTTCATTGGTTTGACTCCAGTTACTTCCAGAGTTACTGCTAATTTACATGCCTGTGCCTGGAATACTTTCTGAGATACCTCTCCCTCCTTCCTCCAACCCCCCTCACCCCCCGGTATTTTCTGTTCACTATACACAATGCAGTAGCCCCAGTTTCCAGATGTATCCTGAGGAACCAGACCCCTGACTGCTGGACTCCTCTCACAGCTCTTAGAAGCATGGCCTGGATCTTGGCAAGAGTTCAAAAGTGTGTACATATCTCTGAGAGTCAGAGAGACCCTATGCTCCAGTGTGCCACCTTTCTTAGCAGAAAGCTGTCTTGGTACACTCCCCCTTTCTTCTCTCTACCAACTCCACCCTTTCATTGACCTCCCTTTGTGAATAATAACCATTAATGCTTAAGGAGGGTTTACTACGTCCCAGGCCTCGGTGGGAAGTTATCTCATTTAAGCCTTACAAACCTAATGAAGTAGGTTTCTTATCTTTTCATATTATTCCTATTAAATGAAAACTTGAATGTCTCTATGCTTAACAGTTTCACGGTGATATTTGTATGTCTATCTAGGTATCTGTCTCCATTCACCTTTCCCTCTGTCTTCCTGTCTTATTCTTGGCATACCTTCTTCATACTTTTAACCTTTGTTTTCTTTTATCTTTACAGATATCTGATCAATGTCACTTTTGAGGGAAGAAATCTGTCCTTCAGTGAAGATGGTTACCAGATGCACCCGAAACTGGTGATAATCCTTCTGAACAAGGAGAGGAAGTGGGAGAGGGTAGGACATATCTTTTGTCAATTCTCAAGCAAAGCAGATGGGGTAGGGACATAAAATTTTGCGACACATTAAAAGAAAACCAAACCAAACCTTAGTTTTGGTCTCTGAGCTGTGAAGTTAGAGTGCAATACTTTGAGAGCACAGGAGAAGCTCAAACTCAAAGTTTCTCCAACTTGCATCTTCGTGTTCTTGTCCTTTGGTTAATCAAGAGATTATTTTCTTTATGCATTATCATTTTTATTGGTTATGGTGCTGTGTGAATCATGACTTTATTCTAATGGAAGAGTGTACATGTATAATGTAACATAATTCAGTGAAGAAATCAAATCAGTGATATAATTCAGAAGTTGGGTCCTACACAGTGTCCTGGGGAGGCCGATGAAATGTAATTTACAAGCACATAGGTTTGAATTTGCTGTGATCAGAGGCTTGCCATTGCAAGGCTCTCCTCAGGATCTCTCCCGCTGACAGCTGACCACAGTATCTGAAACTCTACCATTAGAAATTAATTTCTGTGATTGCCAGATTACGTAGGTTCACTTCCTAGCTCTTCTACTCACAAACTTGTCTACTTAGGACCTTGTACAAATCTCTTAAGTACTCTGTGCCTCAAGTGTCTTCATCTATAAAATGAGAATAAAAATAAAAGTACCAAGATCACAGGGTTGTTATGAGGATTAAATAGATTAATATATGCAAAGGACTTAGAAAGGTGCCTGGCACACAGTAAGAACTTAACAGGTATTCGCTTTTGATTTTATCCCCGATTCCTACTTAAATACAAATGCTCCCCAGAGCAATGTCAGCACTGGTGTTTCTCTGGTATATGTTCTTCAGATGTCATTTGTCCCTCGAGATTCTTTGCTGAAAAATGGTTCTGTAGATAAATAAGGTTGGGAGACATACCTCCAGGCTCTCCTTCTGGGAGGTTCCCAGAGCATAGTAACGTTTGGAAGCTCAGAGGAATACTGTCTATAGCAAAGGGCCATCTCTAACTTTACTTACTCTGATATTTTCAAAATTTATTTTATTATTAGACCCCTTTGTTCATGAAATTCATAGTCTGTAAAACATGTTGGGAAACACCGATTTAAAGCAATTTCTATGGACTCAGTCAGTTGGCTGAGAACAGGCTTCAAGATGTCAGCATGGCTCTGACTGGAAGGAAACCCACATTATATATTTCCAGAAAGAAGGGCCAGGAAAAGAGACCAGAGATAAATTTCTTGAAATTCACAGTCCTGTCCGTGAGCCCTGGACGGGTAGTTAGGTGAATGCTCATCTGTGAAACAGCATGTGTGGCTCACGTAGTGGGAACCTGGGGCCTTATTCTTAAACTTGAAAGACTTCAATCTGTCATAGAGTTCCTTATATCAGGGCACAGCCATAAGACTTAGATTATTCCTTGTGTTCTTGATTAAAGTGGCTCTCCCTCTACTGAGTTGTCATTTGTTCAGAAGTGGTTTTCCCCTGGGCCCCTGCCCTGCACTCCAATCAAGCTGCTTTTCACTGCTGCTATAGAGACATAATAATTTAAGAAGTGTTCTGGGAACTCACGTATGATAGGCACCTCTGTATATCTCCAGAAGAGGAGTTATTAATAACTGAGGCTTCGTACATGGATCAGAGATGTCCAGTTGGGTAGCTTTTATGCAGTAGACTCACGATTACTGCCTCAAGGATGGGGCATCTCACACCTCTCCTTCCTTAAAGAGATCTTACCGTCACTCGTGCTGACTTCTCTAGGCTGGAATCTGAGGCCTGTGACCACTCCCACTACTGCCCTTTCCCAAACTAGTCACCCTCCCTGGGATTTGCATCCCTTCCCTTCTCATCAGTTCTACCTTTACTGTAGCTCTTGAATTTATTCCTCCTTATATGATCCAGGAAGCATGTGATAATTTTTCAAATTGATGCCTACCTTTATCCGTTCAGATCAGTCCTGGACATGGCTGCTAGAATGAGTTTCCTAAGGCACAACTCTGATCATGTTCTTTCTCTGCCCAAACCTTGTTCAAAGCTTCTGTAGTTTATGCACTGGGTCCAAACTTTATTCTGGTGTTCAAGGCTCTTGTCTACCTTTCCAAGCCTGTCTTCTCTCCCTTGCTGTTTCCCGTCTCACCATCAAGCTACATTGGGCTCTCTCTGTTCTAAGATATTTCCCTGTATGTCTTGCTTCCTGTACAGCATGTATCATGTTTCCTTTTTCTGAAATGAGTTGTCCAGTTATACAAATAATAACCGTCCTTTGAAGCCCAATGAAACTGTTACTGTCTTCTTCTCTCGTCTTTGACCAAAACATAATCTGTCACGCTCCCTTGTCCCCCGTAACCGTTGTCCCTACCTCTGTTGTAGCACCGTCCCATCTAGAGTTGTGTGGATGCGTGCTTCCAGATGGCAGAGGCTGTGTCTTTATATCGTCTTGTCCTCCCAGCAACCTGGAAAAGTGTGTTGCATAGAGCAGTTCAATAAGTATGTGTCAGGTGAATGAGAACCATTGCATAATACAAGAGTTGAAAATCCACCATTAAGAATCCAAGTTTACGTTACTGCCCTTGATGTAATACCTCTTTTGGGGGGCAGAGGGGAGATAAAACCGTTATGTAGATTGAGTTTTCATAGACCTTACTTTAAATGTACTTTAAACAAGGGAGCTTGTTATTTAAAGAAATTCTGTGGTTAATCTTTTTGTAAAGCATTTTGGGAGGGGGTAGGAGATCATAGAATATCACATATTCATACTGGTTTGGTTCAGTCAGGGAACATTGCTGAAGAGTGGTCTTTACTGTTTGTTGAATTCATAGATCCAGGAGGCTCCCCAGTGTGGAGCCCCTTGTTAGGGCTCCCTTGTGGGCAGAGACGGGTGGCAGGAGCCAGGCACAGCTCTAGTGCATATCTGGGATGTGCTGAAGTTGTACCATGGGAAGTTAAACCTTTTTTTCCACTGTTACCCTGACCCCCAGGACCCTCTGTATTCTCAGGATTTCTAATACCACTCCGGAGGGTCCCATGTGGCCCAGGGAAGATTTCGTGTCTGTGGACTCCGGAGAGGCAGGCACCAGGGTGAATATTTGACAGGGAGGAGATGGAAGCTGGGAAGATAAATGGGGAAGGAATCTGGATTTGTGGGGAAAATGAGGCAACAGACAGGACCCACAGCTTCTGGTCATGCCCTTAACGAGCTGTGTGACCTGCTCTTTTCACTTTCCTGGATCTTTCTTTCTTCATGTCTGAAATCATGGCATGAGATTAAGACGACTTCTAGGGCCCTTTCTGGCTCTAGCTTCTTGGATTACAAAATTCACGTTGTAAATAAGTAAGCAGTTGGAATGGAACTGGGGTGGGAGCTGAAGCATACAAAAGGAACCTGAGTTTGTTTCTAAGGACAGTAGCTTCCAGGGAATATTTGTCATTCTTGTCATTTAGATAAATATCATCTCCTCAGAAGGCCTTCCTTGGTGACTCAAGCTAACGTAGAGCTTGAGCCACCCTATCACAACAGTTCGTTTTAATTTTCTTCAGGATACTTTTTTGTCTGCTGTTTTGCCTATTTGCCTGATTATCACCTGTCTCTTCACACCAGGACAGATGTTTCCTGGGAGAAAGGACATTGTTCACCTCTATAAGCCGAATACTCTAGAAGAGTATCTGGCTTAGAGTGACGGCTCAAAAGATAGCTGTTAAATAAATGAAGAATTCATATGCTTAGGAGAGTCAGTATATTGACCAGGCATTTCACTTCTGCCTGAAATGCCTCCAGGTGGACGGAGTGGTTTACTGAAGAGAGCGGGAGAGCAGGCACATTCTCCACCGCTGGTGTGAGCAGGCCAAGTGCTAGCAAGGGTCTGGCGGGCGGGGTGGGCGCCATTTTCAGTGAGGCCCAACCTCCCAGAGGAGGCAGGCCTTACACTTTTCAACGAGGCAGGTTGACGAAGACTCATTCAGATGCTGGTGTGAACCATGTGAATACCCTCTCAGGTTTTAAAACATAGTCTCAAAGCTACCGTCTCACAAATCTGGCTCCTTCTGAAAGACTTGAAATCAAGGCAGCATAATCTGGGACTGAGCACAGTTTTGGACTCAGAAAGAGCAGAGATGAATGCCCCTTGTTGCCGTCTATCCGCTGCATAAACCAAGCGGCCATACTACCTGAGTCCGTTCCCCTTTTGTAAAATAGGGTTTTACATAAGGCTGTTATAAAGATTAAAGGAGACTTTATAATAAAATACCAGTTAATAGTGACTGAAACATAGCCAGTATTCAACAAATGTCAGTCAGTGCCCTCCCCCCCCCCTTTTTTAAGGTAACATTTGCTCATGGTAATAAGTCAAATGGTACAAAAGGGTATCCGGTGAAAAGAACATCCTCTTATCTGTGATCTTCAGTTCCCCCAGGCCCCTCCCCAGAGAAATCCTTATTTCCAGGGTCTTACGTATTTTCTCTGAACATACTGCAAGCATATAAAAATTCTATATATTTACTCAACCTCCTATTTTTTTTTAAAATAGCACCTGCTCTTGTGAACTTGTAATGGGATCCTGTACAAATAGCCACTAAGGAGGCATGGGGGCAGCTAGAATAGCACAGAGATCTCTGGATCAGAATTACAGTCACAGAAAGCCAGGTAATGTCTTTGGTATGTGGGAATGTGGAGGAGAACATTTCCCACACGTGCATGCATGCGGGGATAGCATGATAGGTTGGAAAGGGTAGGGGATGGTGGTGGAAAAATGCGTGCAGAATGGGTTCATTTGTAAGTCTTCTCTCTAAGTGGGGGACAGCTGCATAAACTTGCATTAAAAATAGTCTGGCACAGAGAAGCAGTTCCAGCAAGCATTCAAGCTTCTGTCTTTATCAGAGCCTCTCATGATTTGCTTCATTGCTACCGCTCTCTGCTTCCATTTAATCGTTCCTAAAATGGGGATAATAAAAATGAAATGCAGTGGGGGTGTGTTCTGAGTAATGACTTCAAGAAATGATGATGGTGCATTTTCAGGCTGTAAGATGTAAACAGACCTTAAAGGGACTGTCTGGGTCCGAATTACAGGAGGAGACGTAAGGCAGGCAGAGATGCAAACCATTCCCCGGGGACAACAGGTGTATTTTATAAGCCCACATTCCCTCTTCTCTGCCTCCATCTACTGGAAAATGCCCTTCCTTATGTAGATTAAAACATTCTCCATTTGTCTGGGTCATTTTTTTGGCTCCCCAAATCCCAGTTATCACCTTAGGCTTGCAATACTGAGACATTACAGCCACATCCACCACTGAACGAAGTGCTAGAAATGAAAGTACTTAGCCCACACTGCTGGGCCTATAATAGTATTTATGAATTAATGGATGGAACAGTGGGAGAGGAGGAAGGGTACTAAACTGGTAGAAGGAAGATCCCCCAAGGGCCACAACAGCAACAACATAATAAGACAGAATGTTCTACTGGCATCTGAAGCCTGGGATGAATGAAAGAGGTTAAGAGATGCTATATGCCTCCGATAGCTTCGTATCCAGGAGACAGCGGCAACTCCAGGCTGTGGATGCCCTGTGCTATGAGCACCTAACGACTCCAGTGATCATATTCCAGAATGATCAGTTTGGTGATGATACAGCAGAGGTTGATTGCTGCTGTGGCAGGTGCCACTTGAAAGCTGTTGACAGACAAAATAAACAGCCACTCCACTTCCTCCCTTGCGTGTGTGCATACAAACACATAGGCACATTCACATCCAAACTGGCAGATTGCTCATGACATAGGAGCCGCATCCGTTTGGTTATTCACCGTATGCCTGTGCCCAGCACAGCGCGAGACATTCCTGAACAGGCCAGTAAATGTCTGGTGACAGCCCGAACATGCCTGTACAAACTGTGTTCTACCACCCATCTTTGGAGGAGAAGCCAGGGAGCATCCCTGCTCTCTTCAGACTTTACAGAGGTTGTCTGAGGAGGTGAAACAGAAGCTCCTCACGTTGGGGGTGTTTGTTCTGGACCTCTCGATACTGCCGTTTGACAACATGCTATTTTTACCGACTTTGAACTGAGTACTAATATGCATCATTGGATTAAGGGATTAGAACACGGGATCCATGGAGAAAGGCTATGGGAATTGGGGTTGTGAAGGGGAGGAAGAAAAGGCAATGAAGTGATGACTTACTCTCTTTAAATATATGAAGACTTATTGTACCAAGTGTTGAGATCAGCTGTTCCGTTTTTCTCCTCCGAGACAGAACCGGAGTAAGTGGGTTTAAGATCAAGCAGAGAGGATTTATATTAGCTGTAGGGAGAACTTCTTGATAGAAGTTTTGAGTACCAGGACTGTTCATGACACCAGGGGATGACTTTGGAAGTCTTAAAAATGGGATATGTCCTCATCACTCTGCAGTGTGCAGCCCAAAAAACAGTACACGAAATACATGGTTGTGAGTTTTCCTTCCATTCTCCTTCCCACCCCCCTTCTTCCCTGTCCTTCCCTTCTCTCCCACACATAATTATTGAGCGTCTACCATGAACCAAGCATTAACCCCACCAAATTAGTGTTGTAGTTTTCCTAGTGGCTGGGGAAAAAAGGAGAACAACATTTATGGTTTTCTTATAAAGAGAATCTATTGAGATACTTACTAAAGACATTTTGATTATTTTTAAATTTTTTTCATGTTTATTTAGTTTTGAGAGAGAGAGAGAGAGAGCACAAGCAGGGGAGAGCCAGAGAGAGAGGGAGACACAGAATCTGAAGCAGGCTCCAGGCTCCGAACTGTCAGCACAGAGCCCGACGAACCCATGAACCGTGAGATCATGACCTGAGCCGAAGTCAGACGCTTAACCTACTGAGCCACCCAGGCGCCCCAAGACATTTTGCTTATTAAATTTATGTGGGGGTGGAGGATAAGGTAAAATTTACCGGTATACATACCCACAAAGGTATTGCAAAGAGAAAGAGGGAGGTATTGCTCATTGTGACACTTAAAATTCTGTAACCTAAGGTGGTTTTTAAATCTTACTATTTGATATGGTCGAATAATGGGGTGGATGTTTCTTTCATGTTGCTTGGTTGGTAAAGACTCTCTGCTGATATATATTTATGACCATGGCTTACAAACAGGGTGGCTGGATTACATGTCTTTGGCTGCCTTTCTGAGTTGTGATTATTTTGGACTCTCACATCCAAGTGCTCCCTTCTTATCCACTGATCTCCCAGAGTCATGGTCCACCCTATTCGTTAACCCCTTTTCTGGGGTTCCAGAAAGAGACTCCTGGGGGCCAGCCCCGAGGAGCAGAAAGTGTACTCTTAACCATCAGTGTCTCAACGCTTGTTATTAGACTCAGTCCACAATGCCAAACTGCAACCCAGTGTGCGTTTCTAAAATAATTTGAAGAGAAGAGCAGGATGTAGTGAGGGAAGAGACTTCAGAAATGTCATTTCATAAAGGCTGGTTGTCTCCGTGTGTTTGTCATCGGCCACTGAATGAATGGGATAAAAGAACAAGATAACCTTGGTTGACTTTACTTCTGAAACCTATCCATGCTGATGGGGAAGAAAAAGCAGAATTGAACTTGGAGACTGAAGTGCTTGCTTAACGAAAGGCAGTGAGGAACGTGTCCCCAAAACTAAAATACGGCTTACGTCCATCTTGTTTACGTTTTATTTTTATTTCATGACCATTATCTTATGGTTGGCTCCTGAGTCCCCTGAACTATCTGTCTGATTTCTAGGTTATAGCATTTTTTCCATTAGTGGTATTGGAGAAGAGATAGTGGTATACTGGTTAGAAGATTTTTGTGCTTATCTAGGTTATGTAGGTTAAAAACATTTATGGTTTTCTTATTATGAAGGTAATTGATGCTTATTAAAGAAATTTGGGGGAGGGGCGCCTGGGTGGCTCAGTCGGTTGAGCGTCCGACTTCGGCTCGGGTCATGTACTCGCGGTCTGTGGGTTCGAGCCCCGCGTCGGGCGCTGTGCTGACAGCTCAGAGCCTGGAGCCTGCTTCAGATTCTGTGTCTCCCTCTCTCTCTCTGCCCCTCCCCTGCTATCTCTGTCTCAAAAATAAATAAAAACATTAAAAAATTTTTCTTTTTAAAAAGACATGTGGGGGAGATAAGACACAATATTCATACAATATACATTCAAAGAATTAGCATTTATATTTCTCTGTCTCTTGCTGATGCTTCTTCTCCGTGCGTGTTCTACGAGTGCATGTTATCACACAATGCAATGAGATATGGCAGAATTGCTAATACAACTTACAACAGCTTACAATCTACTTTCTTCTCTTACTGTCTCTTACTATAATATTGTAGATGTTTTTTTCTGTTTTACTGATATTATCCAAAGCACGAAACTTAATGACTGTTTAATATTCCATTGTAAGGATGTATCCCACTTCTTTAAACTGGTCACTCATAACTAGACGTACGTGTATTAAATAGAGACTGAAATGAAACTATTCGTATCATATTTCATACAATGCTCATATGAAAATAATTTCAGAGTTTTTGATAATCCAGCTGTGATGCCATAAAGACTGCTTTTCAAGGTAACAAGGTTTGACCACTTTTTTTTTTTGTTGTTATCTAATGTGCTAAACATTAAAAAGGGAAGCCCTTAAATTGAGAATTGCTTGGGTTATTTATATTAATTCGCCAATAACCAATGGACACATATCCAGTTGGAATGGAAGGCTCTACTTTGTGATTCCTGGTCGGTCAGGGCTCATGGAGGTTTTTTTTTGTTTTTTTGTTTTTTTTCCTTTTGATCTTCTGATTGAGTGTGTAGCCCTCTAACTTTGCTGATGAGGATTTTTCTTTGATAGTTACAGCATACAAAGAATGGGGTTGGCCATGTGGTCTGTGTCTGTCTGTCGTTTTCATCATACGGGGATCATTTCCTTGAGAGTTGGAAGCTTGTAAAATTCAGACCCCTTTTCCCAAGGAACTCTTGGGTATGTCAGCCTTTCTAGTGCTATTTCTGTTCTCTGTGGCACAAGTGACTAGGAGGAAGGTAGGAGAATCCCCTTTTTTCACCAGTAGGGGCAGCACCTGGCTAAACTCATTTGTTATTTGTAGGCGGATATGCCTCAAGACTGCCCAGGCCTCTATAGCAGGGTGCTATTCTCTTTATACTTTTATGTATTTTCCAACAAAGAAAATACTTTCTGCATGCATTCACAGCATGTTGACTTTAGCTGAGATCTGAAGTTTGACATCAAAACTATAATATCTGAATGTCCTTCATATACAAACAAGCTCTATTGACCTAGCATGACAAGATCATCTGCTTTGAGTTTTTCCTGCAATGATGATGGATTTATACTAGTCCGTACACAACCTCTCTCTCTGTAATACCTATTTATGAGATCTGGCCCGGAGCAGGGTAAACATAATCCATGTACACGGGGAGAAAAGCTCTGACCTTGACATGTTAACGCTGCTAATCAGCCTGCAGTACAAAGATTTGAAAGGAAGTGTAGGCCCATTAAGAAAATAAATTATCTTTAAGAATGAAAGCTATTGGGGCACCTGGGTGGCTCAGTCGGTTAGGCGTCCGACTTCAGCTCAGGTCACGATCTCGCGGTTTGTGAGTTCGAGTCCCACATCAGGCTCTGTGCTGCCAGCAGCCTGGAGCCTGCTTCAGATTCCATTTCTCCCTCTCTCTCTGCCCTCCCCTGCTCATGCTCTGTCTCTCTCTCTCAAAAATAATAAACAAACATTAAAAATTTTTTACAAAAGAATGAAAGCTATTAATAATAAAAGAAATATGGATACTAATCTCTCACAGTAGCCGTGGAACTCCAATTATTTGGGGTGGTTTTATTATTTTGTCTATTAGAATTATCTCTGTTCATAATTTGGTGAACATTCTAATTCTAGTTAATTAGCATATTAGTATTAGTGTATTTGTATATCTAGTTCATGGTATGTGGAACAGTTATATATGCACATATGCATCTCTCTCTCTGTGTATATATACATACACATTTATCTATTACGTATCTATATAGAGACAGAAAGGTGGGAGGAGAGAAAGAGGACTTCAGATGGCTTGGAGGCTCTCACCTCATGTAATCCGGGGTTTTCTCTGCTTTCTGTAAGGGCTGCCCACTGCTGACTCAACAGGTTTTTCAGGTCTTAGCTCTGCCAGCTAAATGTTCTGAAGGTTTAAACTTAAGCGTGGGGGGGGGGGGCGGGGGGGAAGGTGAGAGGACGAGTGTGATTTGGAGAGGCAAGTTAGGAGAAGAACACACATGTACATGAGTCACGGGGAGAGTAATGTACATTTAGAGGAAGAAAACCATTCTCCTTGGCTGTATTTTCCAGGGGTTCAGCATTCCGTGTTTACACCAAACCCCTCTAGATATCCTTTCACATTTGTCTATTCCAAGGGTTTGGTGTGGGATATCTTCTAAAATCAGTGTCTTTGGCTATTCCTGTAATATGTACCATTTTTTCTTCACTCAACCCCTAGGGAAAGGCACTTGCTGGCAGAGGAACAGAATAGTACCTCTCAAGTAGAATTTCTGGTGGGTAGTTAAGCCACCTCAGCATTCTCTTTATAGAAACGTTAAAACAAACAGAACCTTTATTTTCCCTATAGGAGCTGGGAAAGATGTACAATTCTAGAACAGTCTAGCCTAGAATTAAGGTTTGGCCACAGGCGCATCTGATACTTATATAGCATTTTATTAACAATGTGGCTTATGAAGAGCTTTAGTGCATATGATCTCATTCTGACTCCTATTAATCTTTTGGCAAATAGTTGTACAGATAAATAAACTGAGACTCAGAGAGGTGACGTGATTTGCCCAAAGCCACACAGATGAGTGGCAGAACTAGGTGTCGGCATTTACATCCAGCTCCATTTTAATCCAGCATGCTTTGTGCCTTAACACACAGAAGAGTATAACAACACAACTAATGGGATCAGAGTGTAGCAATATCCTTGGAAACAGTTGTGTAGACCAGAGGACAAATCACACCATGGAAACCCTTGAGAGGGGGGAATAGTTAGTAGTTAGCCCAGACTGTGACTGGCTATTTCAGTGTAACATTTTCCTGAGACGAGCAAAAATGAAAAAAGAAGAGAGGGAGGGAGGGAGAGAGCAAAGGAAGATAAGAACAGTAACAAAAAAGGCTTTTCTGCATCCCTACCTTCCTCTACCTCCCTCTACCTCCTCACTGTTATTACACACACATACATGTGCATGCACACACGCACACACACACACACAATCATACATGTATCCTCTTTTCAGTCGACGGCAAGAACCTGTCTCCTCAAAACTGTGTCGATGAACATGTTTCAATAACAAAGGCATAACTACCTACAGAAGCAGCTGTCCAATTCTGATCGCGTAGAGGGGATTTTCTAGGAAACCGTGCTCTCCTGCAGTCAAAGCTCTTCTCAAATGCAGCCACCATGGCAGTGGCACCGTGGCCATGCAGCCCCCATTGATCAGACATCCGCTGAAGGTGTAGAGAAATGTTGAAACACCAAGGGGAATTTAAAATAGCTGACCTACAGAACAGCCCTTAAACCTTTGTAGGAGAGTAACATGAAATTTTAACTTAGCTTTACATAAAACACAATCAACCAAATATTTTATGAACTCGACTAGCGAAGAGAGAGGAGTAGTGGAGTTTAGGGATCTCATGCAAAACTAGATGAAGGTTCATTAAGATTACATTGTATCTTATATGAAATATATATAATCCATATATATGTGAACGAGAAGGTAAGAGCAAACTTCAGTGAACAGGAACACCAATCTTCTGTGATTCATCTCTGCCACTTAAATGTTGCCCCAAATGTGATTGTGGGTTTCACTGTGATACATGAGTTAATTTAAGAGCGATGAGTATTTTTTTATTTAACTAATCATGTGTTTATTTTTATAGTTGTCTGTCTTTGGCAAGTGACAGTTGCCTCACATTTACACTAATATGAACTTTTAAAATACATTTTAAAAGGAAGGTTATTTCATATATTAAATTAAAAGTACCATCGGCGTGATACACGGATGTGGAGAAATCGCTGCAGTGGTACCTGAGTGAGTGAAATTTGCGAAGTGCGTCTTCAGGGCAAAATGTGCTCCCTGCACCAGCCCCCAAGTCACAGCATTCAACTTTCCCATCTTCTCCGCCCTCCACCCCTCTGCATTTAGTCTGCACGCCAGCATAATTGCCACTGACCTTTCTTCAAAACCTCTTGTACTTTTATGCCCACATGTCTTTGCTTATGCTCTCCCCTTGACCTTGGATTATTAAGCTTGACCTTTGAGGCACAGTTTAAAACCCAAGAGGCATCATATCTTACCTCCGCATTGCACAGTAATTTATCCACAGAAGTATCAACAATGGTGCTCCACCTTTCTGTTCCTCGGTTTTCTCATCTATAAAATGGGAAGTATAGTGCCTACCTCAAACTGTTGCCATCAGGATCAAATAAGTTTTAATTCATGTCAAATTCTTAGTACAATATCTGGCACGGGGCAAGTGCTGTGCAAATGTTCAGTTACTTTACTTGAACGTAGTGTAAAACCCATGTAGCACAGTTGAAACCGGCTTCTAGAAAACAAGAACGCGAAGGAAAATGACAACACATACCCACAGGACACAGTTGGATTTTGGCCTTAGTCACTGAAAGGAAGGAGCTAGGAAATACATAGAATTCTTGACTTGCTCGAAGATAAATTGGTAATGAGCAAGCTTTCTTCCTTTATTGTTAAACAACTTTTTGCACAAGGATTTTCTTTCTTAAGAATTTTTTTTAAATTTTTCTAACGTTTATTTATTTTTGAGACAGAGAGAGACAGAGCATGAACGGGGGAGTGGCAGAGAGAGAGGGAGACACGGAATCTGAAGCAGGCTCCAGGCTCTGAGCCATCAGCCCAGAGCCCAACGCGGGGCTCGAACCCACGGACCGCGAGATCGTGACCCGAGCTGAAGTCGGACGCCCAACCGACTGAGCCACCCAGGCGCCCCTGCACAAGGATTTTCTAAAAATTGAGTCTTAAAATAACGGCAATAACACAGCGCAGTCCACAACATGGCACAGAAGTCCACACTGGGCCTGCCACCGGGACATCAGTGAGTTTAAAACCTCCTCAGCTTAGGGGCGCCTGGGTGGCGCAGTCGGTTAAGCGTTCGACTTCAGCCAGGTCACGATCTCGCGGTCCGTGAGTTCGAGCCCCGCATCGGGCTCTGGGCTGATGGCTCAGAGCCTGGATCCCGTTTCCGATTCTGTGTCTCCCTCTCTCTCTGCCCCTCCCCCGCTCATGCTCTGTCTCTCTCTGTCCCAAAAATAAATAAACGTTGAAAAGAAAAAAATTTTTTAAAAAAAACCTCCTCAGCTTAGACTTATCCTGTTGTGGGTTGTCTGTAACTATTGAATAACAACTGAAATGCATTAAGCGGTGACGACAGTTTAGGAAAGCTTGTAGTGTGTCCTTGTGCCATTTGATCTCCTTGGGTTTTGTTTCACTGTAATCAGCCACCACTTTGTGGTTGACGATAAAGAACTGCCAATCCCTCCTTTATGGCCTCCTCGTGTCGCGAGTAATTGGCCCACAACCCTTCAAGGAATTCGTGCCACAAAGGAAAGTGGTTTCCGTCCACAGAAGACAGTCCTAGTCGGTGTTGGCTCTAAAGGGAGTGGTAGAACTGACACCTGAGTAGTGTTTTACACTTTGCGCCCCTGGTCCTCAGTGCGGTCCCTGGACCAATAGCATCCGCATACCTAGTAACTTACTTGAAATGCAGATTCTCAGGTCCTACCTCAGAAGCCCCCAAAATGAGGCCCGACCATCTGAATTTTGACCTATAAAATGCAGGGATAGTTTATCACCTATTCACAAGGACAAGAGAACGAGAGAAGTTATTTGTTTAATGGGTATTTAAGACTGCCACTCTGTCACTGTCCTCTGTTCTCATTTTCTTTTCCAGCCATTAACTGTGAAGTAAAAATCTTTATCCCTTCATAAAGTGAGGGACAGATCCAGAAGCATGGCAAGAAAGAGTTAAGGCCTGTGCCGCTCACTCCGGGAGATTCTGAATTACT
This sequence comes from Puma concolor, assembly GCF_028749965.1. Lineage (NCBI taxonomy): Eukaryota > Metazoa > Chordata > Mammalia > Carnivora > Felidae > Puma > Puma concolor. The sequence goes on from NC_141673.1 coordinate 95,707,086, forward strand.
TGTCATCTTTGATCACCGCTACAGAAACTCCCTGATATTAGGCTGGAAGTCTGGGTTTATCCATTCAGCAAATATCTCCAGAACCCTTACCAAGTGCCAGGCACTGTTCTGGGCATAGGGTAAACAGTAATAAGACCGACAAGTTCCCTGCCCTGGAGGTGTTTATGCCTTGTTAAGGAAGGTCGCACAACAAACACAGCAACAAACAAACAGGATCATTTCAGATGATACCAAGTGCTGTTAAGGTGGTGAGACAGGGTGCAATGGCTCTCAGCCACATGATGTCATCCCCCAAAGGGGCTTTTGGAAATGGCTTTATTATCTTAAATAAGTTGCCAGTTTAATTCCTAAGGAATATGTCCAGTGGCAGTTGTAAGAAACTTAACTGGCAACTTGATGTATTTCATATTATGCCCATAAGACCTCCGCTTAAACTGTATGTAGATACTGTGTCGAGACTATAGACCCCCTTCTGAGCCGCAGAGGAATGTGGGTGGTATTTGGTCTTCCATTTGTTTCTAGGTTTCGGAGAATTGGGATGTGAAATTTGTAACTTGACACATCAGGCTATAAACATTCCAGTATTGATGTTCGATTTTTCCAAATAATCAAGACCTACTAGGCCTCATTGTTTAGTAAGAACTGTATTTAGGAAGTTGCCTACCCTCACCTGCTCCAAGGGGTGCAGGTGCTCCACTCTTTTGCACCTGTTGTGGCAATTGCTTCCTCCATTTTCTCCATTTGACCCTGGAGGTCATGATGTGACACTATAGGAGGACCTATTGAGGATCTTGAGGAAAGGTGACAAGCTAGCAGTCCAGAGACTGCTTTTGGATCATAGACATGTTCTATGTGGCTTAAGAGAGGTGTATTTAAGGTTAAATTGCTTTGGGTACTTAAATATTTAGAGATTCCCCTTAGATCTCCAGATTTCTGGATTTCCTGAAGAATCAGGAGAGTGGCAACACCGGGCTCACATTCTGCTGGAGCTGAGGGGTGTAGCCTCCTTTGGATGGCATACACGTTCTCCAGCTCTCCAGTTCAATGCAGCCTCCCACCATGTCCCATCGCTTTTATTAATGACCTACCTGATTGGGATATGGGAGTTTGCAACTCACAGAGCAGAAATGAATTCAGAAAACATTCAGTCCCAGCTTAAGATCTAGAATGTATACCTTGAGAATGGGTACATTCAAGTTTAAGAAACTGGGGATTTATGGAGCGCTTTTGATTGCTCGCTGCAGTTCACCTTGGAGTCTCTAGGGGGCAGCTGAGAATTCTGAGTACAGTCTAAAAATGCCTCCCTGTCCTGGGCAATTGTAGTTCTATATTGTACTGATTTTCCAAATCCACCTTACAATTGTAGAAGGAAAAAGAAATTACCTCTTCTGATGGGCTTTCTATTTGTGAGACAGTGAAATACAGAAATACAAACTTTTAAAAAAAAATTTTTTTTAACGCTTATTTGTTTTTGAGACAGAGAGAGACAGAGCATGAACGGGGGAGGGACAGAGAGAGAGGGAGACACAGAATGAGAAGCAGGCTCCAGGCTCTGAGCCATCAGCCCAGAGCCCGACGCGGGGCTCGAACTCACGGACCGTGAGATCGTGACCTGAGCTGAAGTCGGAGGCTTAACTGACTGAGCCACCCAGGCGCCCCCAGAAATACAAACTTTTGATGCCTTAAAAAGTGTTAGTCTTATAAAGGGTGTGTATTTGTCTTTTTTACTTGGCAAAGTAACAGATAATCCTAACTGGATGAATAACCTGGAAAGGCTTCATAGGTGTGAGCATTCAAGGGGAATTTGAATGATCCAGGGGCATGTCCTAGTGGAGAAATGAAGGCTTCAGGCAGAGGAAAAACTCAACCGGGAGACCAGGAGAATGAAGGAAGGGGGTGGGCAAATGAAAGAATGTGGAATAGGAAAAGCTGAAATTAGAAGTGAAGTGGCGGGGTGGGGGGGTGGGGAGGGGTGGGCAAATGTCACATCTTAACGAAGGAACAGAAAACCGATAGCAATTAGAGAGTGATAGAGTCTGAGTGTAGTGAGAAAGCAAGAAGGCTTCTGTCATGCTATTCTGATGAAACTAAAGCCAAGAAACAGAAAGGAAAAAAAAAAAAAAAGCAGAGTCAAGAAAAGAGGTTGAAATTGTCTTGGCAGGAGAAGATCCACACTCAGAGATTTTGAGCATGCAGAATAGAAAGAAAAATGCGTTAATAATGAAAATAATGGCACATGTATCTTTACTGTGCGTTGAGTGCTGAATAAGGATGTAAGGGGAGGGCTTGGTCTCTCTGCAGGGTACTTTAGATTCCCCGACCCCAGCTCAAAAGTTAGAAACATTCTATCTCAAGATGGAGCTTTCTAGTATCCAAAGCACTACAGTGAGTGTATAGCGTTTTCTCCTACTCTGCAAAGCTCAGATAAACCTTTCTTCTTTGATCTCCCCTGGCATTGCTGTTTTCCACGTGAAAGCAGGATCTCAAAGTCCAGTGGAAGAAAGTGTTGCTTTTCCCCCCTGTGTTTAGAGTTATCACTTCTTTCTCCAGGCCGATTCAGTTGCATTCAATACACATACTGAAGGGCTTCTCTATGAAGGACCCTATGCTAGATGCTGAAAGGAAAGAAAGGTAAATAAGATGCCCTGTTCTCAAGAAATGTACCCTCTTAAGAATGTTATACAGATAAAATACAGGGGCGAATATGACTGTGGTAGGCAACCACTAAGGCAACCCCCAAGGATCCCCACCCGTATTTATATTCTCCAGTTGAATCACTGGCCACTTAAAGACTAAAGGAGGAAAACACCCTAAAATGTGGGTATAAACGTATTGTACACAAAGTTAGGATTTCTTTTTCAGAACTGGAGGAATCCCGTCCCATCTTGAGTGATAACCTCTCTTTTCTGCAACAGTATTTATTTGTGTCTGATTCCAAAAGTAACAGTAATGGTCCATCAGAGGAAAGCTAAAAAGAATAGAGAAAAGCATGAAAAGAAAATAAAGCGCACCTCAAATTCTACCTCCCAGAGATAATTTCTGTTTACATTTTGTTTCTGTCATTCCAGTCTTTTTTCCTCTGTGTTCTTATATATTATAAATGTGCTTTAGAAATATAAGGGCATATTTTTATAAAATTGGGATGGTATTATATATCCTGTTTTGTAATCTACATTTTTAATGATGCTTTGTGAATAGTATGTCAAATATATATTATGGATATATTAAAATATGGTATAAACTAGGGCACCTTGGTGGCTCAGTCAGTTAAGCATCCGACTTTGGCTCAAGTCATGATCTCATGGTTTTTGGGTTCAAGCCCCGCATCAGGCTCTGTGCTGACAGTTCGGAGTCTGGTGCCTACTTCATATTCTGTGTGTGTGTGTGTGTGTGTGTGTGTGTGTGTGTGTGTGTGTGTGTGTTTCTCTCTCTCTTTGCCCGTCTCCCGCTTACACTCTGTCTTTCCCCAAAATAAATAAACATTAAAAAGATAAAATACGATGTCAACTATATCATTAAGTATCCATGTAGCTATTACCTATTTATGTTCATCTATATATCATGTAATTTTTTAGCTCCACATATTACATTCTTTAAGCACTCTGTACCTAAGTATCTATGTCACAAAATTCCTACACCTCTATGTGCCTCCCCACACACGTGGGGTAAAATCTTGGCCATAGCTCGTTGGTCTGCGTGTGTTGACAGTAGCAAGATCCCTTCCTTGTTGGCATTTGCCCTCTGCATCGCTCACTTCCTGGCGAACTTGCTGGAGGAGAGAACACCAACAGGTGTTTTGGAGAAAGCTAGAACACCTGGCTGTGTTGGCTTCTTCCTTATTGCTGAACGTGAACCCTGCTTCTTCTCTAAGCAAGCACAGCCCTCCTGGGACTGACGTTGGAGTTGCAAATCTGCCTCTTGGTGCTCTTCCCTAAATGCCTTTTTAAACATGCTCAATAATAGATGAGCACCTGGGCCTTTCTTCACAAAGGAGAGCTCAAGCAGTTTTTAGAACATGAAAAAGCTATTTGGCCCTTTAGAGCAGATACTTGGAACGTCCCCAGTTCCCCAGGACACCATTTAATAACCACTCGCTCCAGGACAGCAAGTGGTTTGCCTGGTGGGTTTTGTTGCTCTATTTGTTCTTTGAATTAGTTTTTCAATCCTGGACTCGACTTTCACTGAATCTTTATAACCAGTTGTTTGACATGGATGTTCCCAGTCCCCATTCTTAATTTCTTTCTCTGCTCAGTCTCTCCCCACTGCTACCGTGACTCAAGCAAGATGTCTACTACTTGACTGGGTCCTAGTATCCCAGAAACAGGTGCATCCACTCCCTTTGGCTTATCAAGTCTTGGCTCTGCCACCAATTAGTGGGTGACCTTGAGTAAGTCACTTCATGTCTCTGGCTTCTCTTTCCACCTCTGTGAATCAGGAGGGTCACATTAAGTCCCTAAGGTCCCTTATAGTTCAGACAATCTGTGGTTTCAAACACCTATTTGGGTTTGCCACGGTGTTCTGACTATGGCATATTTTCAGGGGCAACTATTTGTTCATTAGTTAGCTATAAGAATTTTTTATTTTTAAACTTCATTTCCTACACTGGGCAGCCCGGTCATTTGGCTTCATGGGCTTTTGTTAGCAGCTACCTTCCGGGAAGGGAGGTTGAATGTTTTACACTGGCCTCCTTCTCTTGCCTTTGTAGTAATCTGCAGGAATCACAATGTAGAGCAGACTTCTTTGGGACCTTGCAACCAAGAAGTCAGGGAACAGCCTTTGCCTGTCTTAGCCTTACGCAGTTGGGCCGTCTCTGTCTCCTTCACGAAAGAGACATTGGTGCTTAAGGTCAGGCAGTGCCACCTGCACATCCGTGTGTCACAGTTGAACACACCACCAGAGTTTCCTACCTCACTTCCCACTGTGAAGCAGGCTCTTCCTCTTTTCATTTTTTATTCTGTATTCCTGGATATTGCTTCGCAAGTGACTACTTCCCTCTTTATCTGTGATCCCTGTCTTTAAAATTAGAAACAACTTATAGGGCCTGGTCATACTCTTTTTTTTTCCTTTTTATATGTTGAAGTCATTGTTGTGTTCTGGGACCAAACTGCCTGTTCATGCTTTGGATTACTGTTTATTCAACAATGTTCTCATCTTTGCCTGCAATGTGTTGAACGCTGTTCTCGAAGAAATGAGTGTGAGGAAGATGAGAAGATCGACATATAGGTGGAGAAAGTAAGAGAGACGGTAAGGAAAAGGGAAGACATTGCAAGAGAAGCTAAAAAAGGGAGGTGGGACAGTGTCGATTCCACCCAGGGCAGGAAGCAGGGGAAATGAGGGGAAGGAAATCAGAAGATTTAGCAAGCCAAAATTCCAGTGTGTGCCAACTCTTCTTCTAAAGAAGATTGTCTAAAGTGATAGGCACCCTGGCTGACAGACAATAAACTATTAGTAATAGCTAACACTTCTATAATAAATTGGCATTTATAGACCAGACACTGTTCTAAGCAGATTACTTATTAACTCATGCTAAACCTCACAACATCCCTATGGAATCAGTATTTAAGGTGAAAAAAAACAGACCAAAAAATCATGAGGCCCAGAGAGGTTTAGTGGCTTTCTGAAGGTTACACAGCTAGTGGATAGAGGAATTAGGATTTGGGCCTTGCAGTTGGACCCCAGAGACTACACTGAATACCGCGTACCCCTGAATGTAGCATAGGGGGAGATATGGCCCCACTCTCACGCTCTTGGGGGTGCAGTATGGATTAACGCACACGAACTTCTAAGTGTTCTGATGCCTGATTCCCTTCCCCATCTGTTCTTCCTGCCCTGAAACCCAAGCCTCATGCTCAGTGTTTGCCAAAGTTATCCAGCATTTTTGCTTTTGCCTCAGGCATGGCTTGAGTATAATTACCACTGGTCGGGCGACGAGGTTCTATTCTGGGCAGAGCCAGGTTAGGGGAATAAGCCTGAGAAAAGACATGACATTTTGGCCCACAGGTTTGCTGGTAGCCAGAGACATGAAGCTTCTGTGGCTTTTGGATACCATGAATGTCTTGTGCTTGATGCTTTTTCCTGTTTGAATGGCGATTCCCTCAACATGATATGCAGCTAATACCCCACCAATGTCTAGCCTCTCCAGGTTTCAACTGTGCAAGGAAAACAACTGGCCCACTTAGGTAATTACTAATTGTTTTGTTTTGTTTCGCTCCAAAAGCTGTAGACACCTGGCATTTTCAGTTCCATTTCTTCCGTTGAAATATTATTTCTTGTTGTTCCCACCCTCTCTCGAAGCTGGGAGCTTCTCTTTCTCCTGTTTGTAGACCTTCAGGGAGGCAGCCAGAAGTTGGGGCAGAGGGTCCTCCCCAATCTAACAGCTATTCGTAAGCCTCAGCCTGCGTACTCTGTAAAACAGACGGCCAGTCTAGCTTTACTGCATTGTAATTGCCATTGTAATGGGTGGACGGGGATGCCTGGGCCTTAGTTATCTGGACAATAGCAGCCCAGAAGCGCAAAACACACACCAGCCGAGCGGCCAGAACTGGACTCCAGGGCTTTTAGCCGTTCCAGTTACGAAAGAGAACAGAGTCAGCACTTGTGCACAGCATCTTGGTGAAAATGATAATCGACTGTCAGCCACAGAGCCGGTTGCCTCATTGGTAGCAAGCAGTTTGGAGAGCCAGTGCCCAGAGCGCCTTGTGCACATATGTGGCAACACCACCCCACAAGGCTGTTCCCGGACAGTTTAAGCAGAGACCGCAAGATACAGTACATCACCTGCAGATTTCTTGAGATGTGCTGTATGTCAGGATTCTCGCTCTGGTCTTTCATGTACAAACAAGCAAATGGGATTAGCTAACCGTAGCTGATGTCTCTCGTTCTTCATTTTCCTGCTTCTCGACTTTCATACATTTTCAGGTATTTTCCTCCAGCTTCTTTGCAAGGAAACCAGGGAAGCTTTTCTCTCCCTTGTCAGCTCCTCCCTCTTTTTTTTTTTTCTATCCAGCCCCGCAGTGAGTTTCTCATTACGTCTCTTATCATGATAATTCCAGAAATAACCTCTGCCTTTTCTGTCATGCCTTTTAACCCAGGATTCCCGTTGAGCCACTCTAGCGGTGAGGGCTGTTCAGCAGCCCACATCTGGTGTGGCATTCCTCTGCGTTTGGGTGAAAGTGCTGGAAGCACAGGCATAGCCTTTTCTTTTTCAGAGTCAGGGGGAGTGCAGGAAGGTGGTAGCAGAGTTGGGCGACCCTCTTTTTTGGGGTGGTTTTTGAAAATCATATACTCAGTTCACAAGGCCTATACTGCAGAAGAGACAAAGATGAACAACTGATGTGACCATTTAATTGGTTATAGACAAAACACGCCTCCTGAAAGTGGACATTGACGTACTTATTTGAAACAGTGGAATATTATTCAGCCTTACAAAAGAAGGAAATTCTGCAATATTTGACAACGTGGATGAACCTTGAGGATATATGCTAAGTGAAAGGGGCCAGTCACATAAGGACAAACATTCCACGTATATGAGGTATATAAGAGTCAAATTCATAGAATCAGAGAGTGGAATGGGGTACGGGGAAATGGGAGTTGCTAATCCATGGGCGTAAAATTTCCATCATGCAAGACAAATGAGCCCTAGATATCTCCTGTACAACCTCCTTCTGCCTGTCGTCAACAGTACCTATGGCGCATGTAAAAAATTGCTAAAAGGGTAGATCTCATGTAAGTGCTCTTAGCACAATAAAATGGTATTTTTACGTTTAAAAATAAAATTTAAAAAATTGAGGCAAACCTACTTCCCATGGTTCGTGTAAAGTCACAGTGTTCTTGAGTTCCCACTGTGTATACTTGATGAACAGAGTCGAAGCGGTCTATTGAGTTAACAGTGTACTGTGTGCCTCTGTTACGATTCTCTTTCCTGATGCCACGGACTTCCTAGCACGCAGCCCGACAAATCGACCTACTAGTTTCCTGGCCGCTCTTTGATAGTTGACACTGGTGACCCCCCTTTCCTTCTCATGACTTCCTCTCTGGTTTGTTTGTCTCCTTCCCTTACCGGCTCTCCTTCTGCCTCTTCTGTCCTAGCTCTTACTCCCCCCTGACCTTATTTATTGGGATGCTCCAGGGCTCCCGTTCTTGATTCTTTCATTTTCTCACAGATCTATCTACATAGACTTCACAGACAATCCATACCTAAAAGTGATGACTTCCAAACCTGTATACCCAGATTTTTTTCTCCTGGGCCCTCAGAGACATTCTTAAAACCTTTACTTTTATGAACCACAGAGACTCCAAATCCACCAGACTCAAAACTAAATTCCCCATCTTCTTTCTCTCTTTCCGGTGTGCTTCTCTTCTTGTATTAACTTTGGTGCCACAGTCTGCCCAATTACCCAAGGTAGAACCCTGGGAATCATTCTAGAGGATTCCTCTTTTCTCATCTATCTGCCTCCTGTCTATCTGCTACTCTTCATTTTCTCTCTTAATTGCCTTTGTCATTTATTGTATTGAATCACTGCAATGGCTTTTTCCGTGGCTCTGATCTAGTCTTATTCTAATGTATCCTTCACACAGTGTCAGAAGGATCCTCCTAGAACATAAAATTATTCAAGTCGGTTCCCTGACTAAAACTCAGCAATAGCTCTCCAGTGGCATCCAGATAAAAACTCAAAAGCCGCGCTAGGGAGTTTAACTTTTATTGTCTGGCTCCAAACTCCTACAGGCCTCTTCATTCTCATTTTCTATGATTCCTCAACTTAAACCCAAAGTGCCACCCACAAGAAACTGGTTGTGGCTCTTCGAATCTACCATACAATTCCATGTGCTTTTCCCTTTATCTGGAAGGGTAGACTTTTCCTCTTCTACGTCAGACCTTTTCCACTTGGCTAACTCTTAATGGCACTTCAAGGCTCCATTCGATTGTTGCCACCCTTGGCGAGCTTTTCCTGACGTCGCTTCAGGCTTGGTTAGAAAACTGTGCATGTGCATTCTTGAACTAACTGACGTATACCTTCGCCCATACGCTTATCACACTGTATTTCCTTGTTCATTTGTACATATCTCCTCTCTCCAGACTTTAAGTTCCTGAAGAGCCGAAACGGAGCCTTTAATCTCTATATCTTTAGTACGTAATGCAGCCTGGAACATAGTAAAAGCTCAATAAATGTTAAAGGAAAGAATAAAATCCTAAATTATCTCATTTAATCTCACAACCTCCCACCTGCTTAATAGTGTCCCAGTCTTATCGATGAGGAAACCAAGATCTGTGGGAAACAGGTCACTTTCTCAGGATCACACAGATATCAAGTCATGGAGCAATGGGAATCTGTCCAGACCTTGCAGATATTCTGCGTGGGCCAGTGGACTGATTTCTGTCTACTGGCATTCTGACACAACTTTTAATCCAGAATGTTTCTAGCTTGGTTAGGAGAGGGGGAGGGAGGAGTTCATCCTAATGATCTAGTATCAGAGTTAGGCTGCGTGAGAAAAATCACTAATAGATCCTGAAGCCCAGTGAAACAGATAGACTTTATGCTGGCCTCTAGTTTGGTCCCAGAATTTCTAGTAATGCCAATAAAATCAGCACCAGCCCACCAGCTTGCTCACATTCACTGAGCTACCATTACGTGCTTTGGCTCTTAATGGAAAGATCTGGGAGATAAAACAGAGAGTAAGAGGCCGTGTTAAGCCCATGACATTAAATGACACTTCCTGTATGCATTTATTCACTAAAAAAAATATTTCCTGAGCACCTACTATGCACCAGGCACTTATCTAGTACTCTAGCACGGAGACTCAAAAAAAAAAAAAACAAAAAACAAAAAAAACAAAAAACAAAAAAAAACCTCTGTTTTTATGGAGAGACAGAAAACATTGGAAATAAGTAAATTCTACAAAATGACCAATAGTGATAAATGCTAAAGAGATAAAGAAGGTAGATAAGTAGACAAAGAGGACCTCATTGAGAAGGAAACTGAAGCCTCCGTGAGGGATGGAGGGGATAGATTGGGAGGTACTGAACTGAATGAAGAGGCACTTTTTTTCCCGTTTGCCAGTTGATGGTTATGGAATATGTTTCCTTGTTCAGAACTCCAGAGGAAAGGTCTGAATCTGCAACCCTTCAGATTTCATTGGAAAGATAAGTCGACATGCACGTAAAGGGACTTTTCCATCATCTTAGTAAGAGTGCCCACGTTCAGATCTGTTGAATTTTAAGTGAGAGAGAGGGTCCCTCCTGTGGGATCAAGGGAGACTTCTTGTGATCTGACTGGTGTCCTAAAGGAGGAACAGAATTTATGTTGGCAGAGGAAGGGTTAGTGGATTGCAGGAAAGATAACACTGTGAAAGAAGGCAAAGAGCACACGGACGGTGTAGTGAGAGGACACGCAGAATGATGGCGTTAGGAGGGGAGCTTCCACACGAAACAGAGGAAGGAGTGAGAGCGTGAAGTTGGCCTGGGATTACTGAGAGATGAAGAGTACCAGTGGCTAGACTCTGGAGGGCCTTGACTGCCAGGCCAAAGTGCTTTCTTTCCATTTCTATGTTGTTCCTAAGGAGAGTCCTTGCGTTAACATTCGGTTGATAGAACCAGAGAATGTAGAGCGTCTCTCACAGAGCATGGCATGTGGTGGGTGGTCAGTGAAGGTTATGTTGAAGTGGATTGCTTGTTGTCTAAGAAGGGGCATTGTAACACGTGTAATTTTTGAATGCTTAATCATGTAGCTCACATCCACGTGGGAATAGTAAACTGTTAGAGCTAGAAGGGTATGTAAAATATACATCTCCAGCCCTTCATTTTACAAATGAAAAAACAGAGAGCTAGAGGTCTGAATGATGAGTTCAGCGTGGTTGATGGGGAAAATGGGATTCTTCAAGATTATTTTTTCAAGCACCTCTTCTGGGGTTTTTCTCCGCACCGCCCCCAAACAGGTCTACCTTTCCTCCATACAGACAGTATGCTCTCTTGATCTAAATCAGTATTCCTCAGATGGATATTCCATGGAACCCTGGCCTCACGTGATCCACTGTGAAAAATTGGTTCCTTTTAAATTAACTTGGGAGAGGCTGTCCACTATATATCAAAGTCTTGAAAAAATTAAAATGCATATGGGAAAAATATAGGCTCTAAAATTCCTATAGTGAAGAAAATTGTTTAATTTTGCTGTAATATTTCTCCAAACATCTTTTACCGTGAATTTTTGTGGGTTTTTTTTGTTTGTTTGTTTGTTCGTTCATTTTTTGTTTTGTTACTAAGTCCCTATAATCCTGTGGAACTCTCCTAGGAATCATGAGCACTCGGTCCTCAGTACCAGCTGGCCTCTTACTAAAAGAGCCTCTTATAGCAAAAGAGGAAGGTAGATAAATCTGAGAAGAAGAAAGCCTTAACAACATCAAGGGAAATTAGGCAATTAAAGAAAAGCTGGTGCTCCTCCTTCTGTTTTCTGTCTTCTCTGCCTGTCTTTATGCCTTCACTCCTTTCTTCAAAAAAAAAAAGCTTCTGAGAGTCCACTATCTGCAAACCATCGTGCTACAGACTATGCATAGATTATCTTGCTTGTTCCTAATTACCCTCTGTCTGTTAGTAATAGCCTCTCCAAATGAGGAAACCAAGTTCCAAGATAGTGGGTAACATGCTCATCATCATACAATTTAAACTAATGGCAGAGCCCAGAGTCAAACTAGCATTTAATTAAAGCTAGTGTTTTTGCTTATCGTGTTGCTCTTCCCTGGTCATTTCTTCTTATCCCACTCTCTGTTTTTCTCTCCACTCTGCTGTTAACCACACAATGCGTAAATGTCAAAACCAACCTCCTAACAAGTTAAAGAAGATACTGGACTCTCAAGGTTCCTATATCTGTTATGCCTCTTAGGTACTTAATTTAGCATGTAATTTAGTTTTCCTTAACTAGATCAGAAGATCCTCCAGGGCAGAGATTTGTTATGCATACTCTCTGGTCGTCATTCCACATCTTTTCTGCATGCCTTTTACTTGGAAGGTGAAGATGATAAAGTCCAGAAGTATTCACTGATGTCATCCCCCTTTTCAACTAGAACTTACCTGTTATCATAGGAGGTAACTGCAATAACATCTTCATCAAAGGAGAAGTTAGTTTCTTTGTGACAGTGGGAGGGAACTTGAAATTCTAGAAATTCTTACAGCAAATGACAGTCTGTTCCCTTAGGCCTTTCACACCTGCCACCTGGTCTTCCATGACTTAATGTCATCTAATTGACTGCATTAAGTCAGGGGCTGGCTGTGTCTTTCGCTCTTGCCTGCTCTAAAGATGGCAAATTCCAAATGTCTAGATGGTTATTTAGTTATTGATGTACATGCTTTTCTGTCTTACCAGATTATAGACTCTGGGAGAGTGAGGATTATATGTCTCTCTCACCCCTGCTTTCCTTATAGCACTCAGCCCTGGGCCGGGCATGGAATACGTTCTCAGCTGTTTGCTGAGCTCTCTCTGAAGCCGTGCTTTAGAAATTGACATTGTGATGGACTAGAGAGAGCTAAGGTTTATGCTACTCCCTATATGCTCCCATGTAATTTGGCACGTCAAAATTTTGATACACCTAGTTTATTACTGTTCCAGTAATTTAACTGAGGCATGTATAAAGTACAGTCCAACTCTGCCCAACAGTAGAGAGGCCCAGCCAAGCCTAACCAGTGAAATTTCAGCCTTTATAATCTACATCAAACAAACAGCCCCTAAGATATCTGAACCAATGCTCCTTGACTTGTCAAACTCAGTCAGCCCACTGCTAGCTTTCTTTCATCCAACCCAAACCAATTGTATTGAAACGAAGCTGTAGGTTTCATTGTTACCACCGTATTAACCCAAAGTATGGAACCCTATTCATCAGCTGCAGGCTCCTGCCTCTGGAGTATTCCTGGTGGGAGGCTCATTATTGTGACCCTAAGAGCTTTTTCCTAATTGGAACAGTTCTTTTTTGGAGGACATTTCTTCGGTTCCCCCTCTGAGTGGATGAGAACCTCTCTCCAATGCTAGTAAGGCAGCCCCCTCCATCCCACTTTTACCTCTTCTGTCTCCTCCCTCTCCCTCTCCCTCTCCCTCTCTCTTTCTTTTCTCTTTCTCTTCCTCTTTCTCTTTCTCTTTCTCTTTCTCTTTCTCTTTCTCTTTCTCTTTCTTTTTCTCTCTCAGGAGTGAGGAGTGGGCAGCGTTCCTCAACATGATGACCAGGGAGGGGCAGATGGGGAAAGGAAAAAACCTGTTTGAGTTCTTTAGTTTGTAACTTCAAGACCACATACATTATTGGTCCCTAACTGCAAGAAGTCATATTACAACTCTCTATGTGTTAATATCCCAGTAGTAATGCCACTTAATGGAAAGAAAAGTGTGGAAAGGCAACATGATGTATCGACCATTTGACCTTTGAGCTTTGAGGAGACCTAAGTTTAAACATGAGTTCTATTGCTTGCCGGTTATGTAACCTTGAACAAAGTTACTGAAGTTCTCAAAAACTCACACACCTAAGTTCTTCAAAACTTGTTTTCTTTTTCCATGAAATATAAATAACTCTTGTATTGGTTTTCTTTTTTTTTTTTTTTTTTTTTTTTTTTTAAATTTTTTTTTTTTTTTTTCAATGTTTATTTTTGGGACAGAGAGAGACAGAGCATGAACGGGGGAGGGGCAGAGAGAGAGGGAGACACAGAATCGGAAACAGGCTCCAGGCTCTGAGCCATCAGCCCAGAGCCCGACGCGGGGCTCGAACTCACGGACCGCGAGATCGTGACCTGGCTGAAGTCGGACGCTCAACCGACTGCGCCACCCAGGCGCCCCTCTTGTATTGGTTTTCTGTTGCTGCATAACAAATTCCCAAAAACTGGTGGCTTATCAACAACACACACTTGTGATCTCAGTTTCTGGGGGTCAGGAGGCCAGGCATGTCTTTAAGTCTTCTACTCAGTGTCTTACAACCCTGCAGTCAAAGGGTTGGCCATGCTGTGTTCTCATCTGGAGGCTCGAGTGAGGACGATGCCACTTCCAAGCTTATTCTGTTTTTTTTTTTTGGCAGAATTCACTTGCTTGTGGCTATTCAACTGAGGTTCTTACTGAGTATTGACTAGAGGCTACATTCAGCTTTTAAAGGCCACGTGGAGCTCCTGACCATGTGACCCCATCGGTAGGCAGTTGACAACTGTTTGCTTCTTTAAGACTGGTGGCAGAATCTCTCCTCCAGTCTTTTTAAAAATTATGATTGTTTTCCAGACTTGGAGCCAAATATATTTAGAAAATAGCCTTACACTGTTCCTAAAGAAAATTATTTACATATCCACAGTGTAAGAAAATTTACTTTTATCTTCAGGAGCTGAGTTGATGGCCATTCATCATTGAAAAACAGATGCTCTTACACAGTGTGGCGAGGCATTTTAGTTGATTGCTGATATAATTGAGAGTACTTTCTTTTATAACATAACCTCTACTGAGTGAACAGTAAGTTAAGTGGCCAGAGGGGGGTGACCTACAGAAAGAGTTCAGAGCTCTGTGCCCAAAAACCAAGTTCAAGCCCTAACTCTGTGACCCCACAGGCAAGCTCTGTGACTCTGCACAGTCACGAAACCAGTCTGGGCCTCAATTGTATCATTTTTTAAGTAAGAATTCTGAAATAGAATACTAGTTGTTAGAATATTGGGTATCACCAGGAAATGCCATCTCACACATAGCTAGCATTCAAGTATTTGAGAATACAGAAGGAATCCATAAACAAATAAATATGCATTTTGGCAAACAAATTCTAGACTATGTGCAGAGCTAGTCTAACCCTTCTTAAATGTGTTCAGAGTTACAATGTTATATAGAAATGTCATGGGAAAAGCTTACAGCAAAGAATGTGTATAGTAATATGCCACTGAGAATAATTAGTCCCTCATCAAGAGAGAACCCCAGCCTCTCGGATCTGGAAAGCACGTTTGCAGTCATCTGATCGGAGCCCCTCATTTACTGATGAGCATAAGGTCTAGGCTGAGAGGTTAGGTGGTTCACCCAAGGTCATATGCTGAATGCCAGAGATGGAGCGAAAAGCCAAGGCCGTGCCCTCCCTGCCCAGGGCCCTGTCAGTAGGCCAGAGTGCGCCTCTGAGTGATTCCAGGGAAGAATGGTAAAAACAAGCAGTGACTTTTATATTCAAAACAATGAGACGTTTTGAAAAGAAATTTCCCTTTTGAGCAATGCTTTGGTTATTTAATTTCACTCGTATGGAGCTACAGCCTTGAATTGCCAAAAGTGTCACAAATTCTACCTGAATGATCCCAGATTCTGAAGAGAGAGGCTTCTGTTTTCTAAACTGAACTTATTAAAGCCCATGCACATCCATTTCTTGTGACAGGTAAACACATAAATGTGGTGTCGCACAGGGCTCCGTCCTGGATCCACTTCTAGTTAAGATTGTCATCAGTGACTTGGATGCTGCCGTAGCACACTCATTAAGTTCACAGATGAGACTGAATTTAAAGTGGAGGCTAAAGCCTTGGGGGATGCGATTAGAATTGGAAATGACCTCAACAAATTGGACAAGTAATCAGAAACTAACAGGACGAAGCTCAGTAAAGACAAGGGCAAAAGGGAGTCGAGAACTCAAAGAAAATAAAGACAAAAAACGTCTGAGACGTGGAAATGGCAGGTCAGGCTGAGAGCTACCAAAAGATATGTGGGTTACGTAGCAGGGGGCCGCCATTTGCCGTGATACGAGTCACGGCAAAGGTGTGTTTAAGGTCCTACATTTTACGGAAAGAACTATGATTCTAAAGCTTCTGTGGCAGGTTTACCTGCTAAATGTTTCTCCTTGCAATAGGATTATGTCCACCAAGAAGTAATCTGCTATAAGGACTAGTGGTTAATATTGCTCACAAATTTTTTAAACTTCCAATTAGAGGAGTGTCTGGGTGGCTCAGTCAGTTAAGTGTCTGACTGTTGATTTCAGCTCAGGTCATGATCTCAAGGGTTTGTGAGATCGAGTCCCACATTGGGCTCTGTTCTGGCAGCATGGAGTCTTCTTGGGATCCTCTCCCTCCCTGTCTCTCTGCCCCTTCCCCACTCGTGTGGATGTGTTTGTGTGTACACGTTCTCATTCTCTCTCTCTCTCTCTCAAAATAAATAAACTTAAAAAAACTTCGGATTAGAAAAAAAACTTTGTTATCTTCTGCCTCTCAGGGTAAGAAATGAGTATGGTCGTTACCTACTCAACCTACTGACTACACGGATAGGCTCCTCCTTAGTCATACATTTCATTCCTGGAGGTACATTTCATTCCTTAGAGCCATTCCTTGGCTCTAAGCTCATTATTCTTAATAGTTAGGTCAGAATGGTCCAGGGATGTTTAATATTGTTGCTACTGCCCTTCTTTAAAAGAAGCATGTCAATGAGATGCTTGAACATTTTGTCTACATGCAACATTCCATAATATCTAATTATCTCCTAATTATTTCCACCTGACGGTGGACTCAGACTAGAGGAACATAGACCACGAGGAGAATTCAGCCAAAGAGAAACTGTTGCAAAGTGAAGGGAAACGAGCTGAACGCTGAGCCCTAACTATCAGTGCCTCTGGGAAGGAACAGAGGGAAAGGTGGAGTTGTGGGAGAGAAGGTAGGATTAACACCAGCCAGACAGGAGACAGGACACAGATAGCGGTTTTGCTGATGATTTTTAGTGTCCGGCTTGCATTCAAAGGCCTGAACTGAATTTACACAAGTTCTGTCATTTATTATCCAGACCTACACGTGCATACCGTTGATATCCACATGCTGAGGGAGGGGGCAGGATGGTTATTCCTCCTGGGGCATACTAAGTGGAAGAAGTAGCATTTGAAACAGGTTTGTGTGGCTTTAATACCTGTGGTTGTTTTTTCAGTTTTAACTAAACTGACTTTCAAAATAGAGGCAGAGAAGAAGAAGAAGAAGAAGAGGCGGAGAATGCAAAGGAAAAGAACGTGGCTAAATTTAAGAACTGAAAGGGAGTGAGAGAAATGAAGAGAGAAGGAATAGGGAAAGGAAAAGAGGAGAGAAAAGAAGGAGCGGTGATAGGAAGAAATAGGTAAACGACAGGAAATGAAAGTCTGCAGGAAAGTGTGCAACCCCAGCAGAGGACAGTATCCTGATAACAGCATTCCGAGTGTTGATCGAGACATCTTTCTTCCAAGATGCACTGTACTTCTCCAGTCTTCCTGGAGTATGGGATCCTGTTGAGACCCACAGAATTTATAGGAGTTAAAGAGGACCTGAGGAGTCTATTGTAAAATGGGAGAATGATTAAAAGGGCAGTGAATGGAATACATGTGGGAACTTTAAAGGAAATGGGACATTGAATGTTGTTAAGTGACCTATTAACAGTCTTCAGGTATGAAAAAGCTATTAACACTGTGACTGCTGAAAACGGCAGGATTTATCTGGTATTAGAGCAGACCTGAGTGTCTGTGAACACTGACAGCTCTTACTGCCTTTACCGCTGCAGAATCTTTTCATTTTTATGATATTTCCAAAGTGCTGTCTGGCACTGAGGTCTGCTGCTGACTGGTCACTACAGTGTATGAATCAAGAAGCACTGTTCCTAAAATCTTACTGGGACCTTTAGTGGGATAGGCGTGATCAGAACCAGATAGCCTTCTCTGGAATGAATAGGCTTTGTGGGAGAAAGCTGGGTTTGAATCTTGGCACTGAAGCTTATTGGCTTGATGACTTTGGGTGAGTTATTCCATTTTCCTGACTGTCAGTTCCCTTCTCAATAAAATGGTGCAAATGTAACTGACCTCCCTGCATTTAGAGACCTTCCTCGGGGCTTAGGTGATGATAGGTATTCCATAAACAATATCTTTCTCTTCCTTCCCCCTCCCCCTGGGGTACAACAAAGGTGAAGAGAAGACCTCATCCCATCCTGGGCTGTCCTATGCAGAAGAGACAGGAATAGCGTAATTGGGGTAAAAAGAGGGGTTATGTTCTATGTCTAGAAAGTTCAGATCCATTCCATTTCCATAGATAGGGGCAGGATGGGGCTTGCTGTACTGAGGTCACCATGAGTGCATGTTCTCTGGGTAACATTACTTACTAGAAGCTCCCTCCACCCCCATCTGCCAAGGGGTTCTTCAGTGTTAAAAGCTGGCATCTGTGGGGCGCCTGGGTGGCGCAGTCGGTTGGGCGTCCGACTTCAGCCAGGTCACGATCTCGCGGTCCGGGAGTTCCAGCCCCGCGTCGGGCTCTGGGCTGATGGCTCAGAGCCTGGAGCCTGTTTCCGATTCTGTGTCTCCCTCTCTCTCTGCCCCTCCCCCGTTCATGCTCTGTCTCTCTCTGTCTCAAAAATAAATAAATGTTGGAAAAAAAAAAAAAAGCTGGCATCTGTGATCCAATTCTTGCATTTCTGAGACAGAACCATTTTGAAATGAGGGTTCAAGTGTGAGATGTTTAACTTGCAAGTTCGGAAGACGCTTCCCTGTGTTTTGATGGGGTCAGGGGGGCAGGTTGAAAACCACAAACCGCAGCTCTGGTTCTGTTCAGAAGGCATGGTTTTCCCAGAAGTCGTTTTCTATGATGAGCGGTCAGTGCCGCCTCACTGCCTCTGCCAGTACCCTCCTCTGCTTGTGAATGCACGTCCATCCACGTTCGTTCAGCACGTACGTATGCATGCGCGTGGGCATACCTTGGCCTTGGTTTACTCCTTGCAGGGGAAAAAAAAAAAAACACCTGAGTTCAAAGTCCTTTAAATCTGTTCTTGTCATCTCCAGGAATTGTGGGATACCTTGGACTAGTCTTTTATGAGACTTTTTTTAGTTACCTTGTAAACCACGATGTAGAAAACAGGGTCAGGGAAGGTGTCCTTGTCTGGGAAGTTGTGTCTCGTGTGCTTAAAGCCATCGCAGATGGGCCCTCGCTCGGTATCTTCGAGCAGGTCTGTTTGTCTATTTTCTCTTACATCGGCTTTGGCTCAGGTCAAGGAGTGCATAACTTTCACCATCTGGGACGGTAGAAAGATGACAGCAGGTCTTTCTGAAGAGTAGAAACCTTTCTTTCCACTTCAGTGGGAAATCTAATCTCACGTCTTTTAAATCCCCTTTGCCAGTCAGACCTGCACACTTATTTACAGCTCAGTGACATCATTTTGGCCTAGACTCTTAACAAAGCTCTGTTTGAGTTAGTGAAACAATTTCCTGATGCAGAATGGATTTTACCTATTTGGTACACAGGCAGAAGGGAAAAGGAAAACAGTGTTGAAATATTTGGTGGACCATCTGAGTAGGCTTCTTCATCTAGATAGCTTCTGTGTGTGTATTAAGGGTCTAATGTCCTGAACAGGGAAGAAAACTAGTGAACCTTTTCATCAGGGTCCTGTTTACACATAGGTTAGGAAGGATAATGATTTGTTAGCTTAGGTGAAGCCCTGTGTCGTGATTATTGTTCTCATTTTGAGAAAATGCTGACTAAGCCATGAACTATTTCTTGCGGCAGAAGCAAAACGTATGGAAATTCTGACATTTCCATTCTCTGGTAGATGCCAAAACTTTACAGAAGACAGAACATCTCATTTAAGAAGACCAGTTGATGTTTTCTTAAGGAAATGTACATAGGTGCACAGCTAATTTTCTCATTGTCCTTTTCTGTACTTTTATTTTTTAGGGGCCGTGAGTATTGTGACTAAAAATATACAGAGAGGAGCAGTGAGCATAATTAAGAATGGAAGTTCTTCCTCCAGGTTCAACTTAAACCTCACTTGCTCTGGAAATCTTGCCTGTCCCCCAAGCCTTGGTTAGCTCCTCCTCTTGTACATAACTCTGTCACCCTGCCTTTTCTGTGTTAGCTTCCAGGACATATTTGTTTCTTTTCCATTGCCTGTGTTTGCTTGATAACAGCAAGATGATACTCTCTGATCCCTTCACGTGCAAAGTCTTCTTCGGAGTGTATGTGTCCCCCAAATTTATCTCCAGTCTGGAACTCTCACCTGGACTCAGACTCTTGTGCATACCCTACTGACATTTCTCCTGGGACATCTGGAGGGTGACTCAGACTGCCCCTGTCCCAGATCAAACTCTTGTTTTTCTCTGCATTTCTATTTCCCACTCTCCATATTCCTCATGTTAGCTGATATTTATTGAGAGCTTCCTTTACCCCAGACCCTGTTCTAAGGGCTTTACAAGCATTCACTAATTTCATCTTCATAACAACCCTATGGGATAGGTATTATTAATATCCCCATTTTACAGAAGATGAAGCTGAGATATAGAGACAGATACAGAGCGAACTTGCCTGTGGTCATAGGGCAGATCGGGCATCAGTCTGAGGCCATGTGACATCCATGTCCATATCAGCCTAGTCACTGCTCTGTGCAGGGTCTCAGTAGATGGCATCACCCGTTGCTAAAGCCCCAAACCTCAAGAGTCCTCTTTCTCTCCACCTACTGTAAAATTCATCATCCATCTGGTCATCTCTGCCTTCTAAACATATCCTGAAACTAACCAATTCTCTGTTGTCACCACCGTGGTCAGATCACCCTCATCTCCCTACTCACCTCCTACTTCCTACTCTTGTACAGTTCTCTATGTCACAGCCAGAGGAGTCCTTTCAAAATGTAACAGTTCATGTCAGTTGTTTCTTCAAAACCTGCAACGGCTTTCCATCAAACATAGACGATCCACATCCTCAGTATGTGATCTACCTCCTTCAGACCCCACCAGACTTCCTGCCACCCTTCCCTTGGATTCCCAGCTCCAGCCAAAGTGGTTGACCTGCTGTTTCTTAGACGGAACATCCCATCCAAGGAACATCCCAATCCAAGGAACATCCCATCACAAGAACTTTGCCCTCGCAGGGTTTTCTGCCTGAAATCCTCCTCCTTCAGAGAGTCATGTGACTCTCCCTTCCTTCAGGTCTCTGCTTACACGTCACCTCTTTAGAAAGGACTTCCCTGACTACGTTATGTAAATCCCATCATACACCATCCTCTCTCCTAGGCTTTATTTTCTTAATAGCAGTCCTCTCTAGCTGACATTTTATTATATATCCACTTACTGTCTTTCTCCATTCTTAGAACGTAAACTTCTGGAGGGCAGGGATTCCTAAGTGCTTGTCTCGTAATAGATGTATAATATTTGTTGAATGAATGAATGAATGAATGAATGAACGAACACTTGTCTTCTAATTATAGGTGTCAGTACAGGAAAGTTATTCCTAAGCTTATGACTAATGCCAGAGATATAAAATACCTTTCCCAGCATAATGTACAGGAACTCAAACACTTACCCATTTCCTCACTGCTGCTAATTGCCTAAATGAAGCAGAATGCCTTGGTTAAAGCAAATAAATGGCTAGATTCAGGGCACTGACGTATAGGGCCCAGGTTCATATATTTGCTAAATCTTCTGTGCTCCCCCTCAATCATTTGATTCCTACTTAGGTCTGCTGTTGCCAACAGATTCCATGTAGCAAATTATCTCTGCAGAAAAGTGGGGTGGGGGAGGGGAGGTACAAATCCAGTTGTGTGCTTCTTTTCCACCCATGCTCCTCTGCACCTCTCAGTACCCTGAACTCAAGGTGTCTGGGAAAGTGCTGGCAGGGTAGAGAGTGGGAGAGATGAGATAGGTAATCGTCTTTACCCAGAAGGAGCTCTTAAGCAAGCTCTATCGATTTCCCTTCTTTATAGAAATCATAAAAAAAATGCAAATGACCCTCTCTCCACTTCCAATCCCGGTTTAGTGCCCTGATTTACCATCTGGTTCTTCTCAATGTGAAGAGATTTTCCCCCATATTCCTTTGCGTTGTATATTTGAAGACCTTCTTTTGACAGCGACATCTCATCAGACCCCAGAACCAATGTTCATGTTGAGTAAAACAGTTGGTGTCCTGCCTTACTGGGTCTTCTCTTGGCCCAGACACCTGAAGGATGTCACTTCCTGATAAGTGCCAGCACTAAAGTGGATTCCATGCATTGGCATTTGAGCAGTGAGTTGTTGGCTAAAAGGAGGGACAGAAAGAGGTCAAAGTAGCATCATTTGAAATTTGCCGTCCCTCTTTCACGGAATTCTTCCATAGTTTCCCAGTAACACTCATTCCTGGAATGGACTACAGTGTATAGGATTCCACTGACTCTGGGAAAAATCAAGGGAGTCTCATGAGTATGGAATCTTCAGAAATTACAAAAGTAACACGTGATAATGGGAAACAATGAAACAAGGCAAACATATATAAAGAAAACACTGGGGTGCCTGGGTGGCTCAGTCAGTTAAGTGTCCAACTTCGGCTCAGGTCGTGATCTTGTGGTTCGTGAGTTCTAGCCCCATGTCGGGCTCTGTGCTGACAGCTCAGAGCCTGGAGCCTCTTTCGGATTCTGTCTTTCTCTCTCTCTCTCTCTCTCAAAAATAAATAAACATTAAAAAATTTAAAAAAAAGAGAGAGAGAGAACTGTTACTAACCTCCCTCCAGCCTCTCACATCCTCCCCAGTCATACCTAGCACGGCAGAGACTGTAGCCATTTACCAAATTATGTTTGTCCTTCATCCAAAGTATACAGCTGGACTCTATTTCCTAGCTTCTCTTGCGATCAGGTGTGGCCATGTGACTGATGTCTGGTCAATGCAATGTGAGCAGAAATGACAGGTGTCATTCCAGGACTGGCCCATAAAGTCCTCCCATATAAGCTCAGCTATGCTCCTTTCGTCTCTGGCTAGCTGGGATGGAGACCTCTCCATGGGGGCCTGAAAGCCTCATGTTGAAGATGCCAAAGTCTCCATTGGCCTAGGTTCCCAAATAATTGCATAAAGGAAGCAGCCCTACCAAGATCAGTACACTAACATGAACTAGAAATGAAATTCAGTTGTGTTATAATCACGATACATTTCTTTTTTTAAAATATTTTTTACACTTATTTATTTTTGAGAGACAGAGTGAGATGCAGGGTGAGCAGGGGAGGGACAGAGAGAGAAGGAGACACAGAATCCGAAGGAGGCTCCGGTCTCTGAGCTGTCAGCACAGAGCCCAACGCGGGGCTTGAACCCACAAACCCCGAGATCATGACCTGAGCCGAAGTCGGATGCTTCAACCGACTGAGCCACCCAGACACCCCTAATTAGGATTACATTTCATGAGTTATTTGGTGTACTAGTTAGCCTACCACAACTAATATACTGGATATTACAAGTTGTTTTTTAATACGTATATTTCTTTCTTCCCCATTTGATTTTAAGCTCCTTGAAAGCAAAATCTGTGTTATTACCTTCTGTACCCCCTGGAGGGTCTCACAGGGAGCCTGGCATAGGACATGTGATCAGTAACTAGTTATTATTGGTCAGAGAGTTTATTTTTACCTATTATCCTAGGGTGATTTAAAACAGGAGTAGGAATGTGGCGCCAGGGTGGCTCAGTCTGTTAAGAATCCCAACTGCTGATTTCACCTCAAGCCATGATCTCCTGTTGTGGGATGGAGCCCTGCATCAGGCTCCAAACTCACAGTGCAGAGCCGGCTTGTGATTCCCTCTCTCCCTCCCTCTCTACCCCTCCCTTGCTCATGCTCCCTCTTTTTCGCTCAAAATAAATAAATAAACTTCAAAAAATTGTATATGAGCACTGGGTGTTGTGTGGAAACCCATTTGACAATAAATTATATTAAAAAATAAAAATAAAACAAAAGCATGAACTTCATGAAGAAAACAAAACAAAACAAAAAATTATATGTAAAAAACATGAGTCGGAACATGGCCGCTTCATCTGGGTTTTTCATTTTGCTTTGAAATCCATCTTGGGTATGAAGGATCTCTTATGTATGTAGAGCAGCTCAGAACTGACATGGTCAGCGAAGTGTGACACACATTTTTTATTATCCATAAGTGGATTATCTGCTGTGACCTAGCTCTTCTATCATTTCGGCACATTCCTCAAATCAACAG
Organism: Puma concolor; assembly: GCF_028749965.1. Classification (NCBI taxonomy): domain Eukaryota; kingdom Metazoa; phylum Chordata; class Mammalia; order Carnivora; family Felidae; genus Puma; species Puma concolor. The sequence continues at coordinate 95,730,972 of NC_141673.1, forward strand.
CTGTGTGGTAGGCGCTGAGAAGGGCCCTCAGCCAAGAAAGAATGAGAAACGAGTTGGGGTAGGTTTGGGGGGTGTGGGTGTTTGTGTCAGTGACTGGGTTATGAGTTGTGAATGCATTCTTCAGGCAAAAAAAAAAAATGCTGATTATCTTTTTACTATTATATTCATCTTTCTTATTCTCTATTGTGAGACATAATCAAGAGTTGAAAATAGGAATATTTAAGTTAAAACCAGGGTAGAGTATTGAATAAACTCCCATCATGGGCAAAAATGGAACTTTTTCAAAAGCAGGAATTTATCAGTTTGGCATCAGATATCTTTGAGGGAACAAAAGGCATTTTATTTTCACCAGCTAGCTGTAGTCAGGCAGGTGACGCATGGTAAATATTAAAATCCTTGTTCTATACAGTGATAAATTTTACCCTGCAGTCCTTGATTAATCCAGAGAAATCTCTGCCAGCCTATCCTCAGTTGGAGGGGCCAGTGTCCTCATGAACCTCCTGCTACCATTACCTCCCACTCTGCTTCCTGCCACTAAAGATCCATTAAAAAATTGGTTTTCTAGGGGCGCCTGGTGGCTCAGTCAGTTGAGCGTCCAACTTCGGCTCAGGTTGTGATCTCACAGTTTGTGGGTTTGAGCCCCGCATCGGGCTCTGTGCTGACAGCTCAGAGCCTGGAGCTGTTTCGGAATCTGTATCTCCCTTTCTCCCTGTCCCTCACCCGCTAGCACTCTGTCTTTCTCAAAAACAAACAGTGAAAAAGAATTAAATGCACCTTTAAAAAGAAAGAAAGAGAGGAAGGAAGGAAGCAAGGAAGGAAGGAAGGAACGAGGGAGGGAGGGAAGGAAGGAAGGAAGGAAGGAAGGAAGGAAGGAAGGAAGGAAGGAAGGAAGGAAAATGGTAGTCTAAACCAGAGGTTCTCAAACTTCAGCATGTATCAGGCTTGTTAAAACCCAGAATTTTGGATTCCATTCCTTCAGCTGCTGATTCAGTAGGTCTGGAGTGAAGCCTGAGAAGTTGCATTTCAAACAAGGTCCCAGGTAATACTGATGCTCCTGGTCTGCGGACCACACTGAGCACTGCTAGTCCAACCTCCTTCAACCTCATACAAAGGTGCCCAAGTGTGACAGCCTGACAAGGGAAAGGATCCCCAGCAAGGAGTGCTCCCTTTCCCATAAAGTGAGACTAAAGCTGTAATTGAAGCTGTGCATGAAGAGTGAAGTTGTTCAGGGCAACTCAGTGAAATGTCACTTAACACCACGGACCCACACTGTCTCGTTCTCGTCTCCAAATTCATTCCCTCATTTCCCTATTAGTAAAATGAAGAGGTCGCCATGGATGAGTGGTCCTCAATCCTGCTGTGCATTAGAATCACCTGGGAAGTTTTTAAATAATATTGTTGTCTCCTTTATAAAAATTTATGATTTGATCCCACTTAGAGATTCCAAGAGAATTGGTCTGGGAGAGGGCCCAGGAATCAGCATTTTAATAGCTTTACAGGTGATTCTACTAGAGAGCCTGGTTGAAAACTATTGATTCTCTCTAGATCAATTCCAGATTGAAGAGTTGACATCTATGCCTCCCTCTCATGGAATCCCACCATGTCTGTCCATCCCTTCCCCCCTCTGCCCAGACCCCAAGTCTCCAGCCTCACTTGACTCTTTGCCCTGACCCATTGCTTGCTTCTCTCTCTGCACATTATATTCTATTTACTCTGTGGCACAAAGTCGCTTCATACCTCATTAACTTCCTCTGCTTAATTAGGCAGAGGACAAGTCCCAAACAAGTGCAGAATACATGGAAATTCACTGATAAAAATATAAACAAATTAGGAGCACTTTTAGAACCCCCAGGAAATGTGAACTATAGAAGCAGAGAAGGGAAGGGACCCATTCCTGAAAAGTGACTTTGATTCATAAAGTCACAGAGAGTTCAGGACACTTAGCTCCGTATTATTTATTCTCCTGAGCCGGCCCAACCCCATTTTGTTGTGATTTGTACAGATTTCACCCATACTTTATATTTACAACAAGTAACTCAGGTGACAGGACTTCTCTTTCCTAAATAATCTTTTATCCTGTAAGCAAAACGGCACAGAAAATTGAGGCAGTGGCCAGTGGACTTTGGCTTTTCCCAGACTCACTTCTTCTACAACCACGAAGATGGCAGAAATGAAGGTGATGGCTTTACCTGGTAGGAGTTCGAATGTTTTGCCAGTTTTCCATTTTATTTAGGTACAGCTTTGGAATTTCCAAGTGCTGGTGGGCTGTAACTTTACTTCACTTTAATTTTATTTTGACCTTCTGTGACTCGAACTAGAAACACTAGAGGGGCTCAGTCGGTTAAGCATCAGACTCTTGATTTCGGCTCAGGTCATGATCTCACACTTTCTGAGTTCAAGCCCTGTGTTGGGCTCTGTGCTGACAGCTCAGAACCTGCTTGGGATTCTCTCTCTTCCTCTCTATCTGCGCCTCTGCCATTCATTCTCTGTCTCTGTCTCTCTATCTCTGTCTCTCTCTTAAAAAGAAAAACTAGAAACTCTAGAAACAACTTTCTTTTCTGGATGGCACCTGAAGCTTCAGTTGAGGGTACCTTTTCAGTTCCCTTGTCATTCTCAGCGAGGTGTTTTGTTTTCTTTCCCAGTCAGATAGCTTTAGTTAAGCTGAGGAGCAATTTAGTTAAAGTAAGGGACACTGAGGCAATTTAGTAATTTAATTCTACTGTGTGCTCTGGACAGGAATCCAAGCCTGGCGCCTTTCTCCTAATTAATTCTCCATGTCAGGCATCTGGAAACCCGCCTCTTCTGCCTCATCTGAGTTGACTAATTAATTAAGCTGTGTTTGTAAATGGGCTTTTTCTCCCTCAGCACTTTTTTCATCATCTGTTTCTTTAGCCACAAGCTGGTGACCCCATTTAATGGTAAACTACCTGGCCAATAATTCCGCTCTCCTGCAGATTGAGGAAGTTCCATTTGGAGTCTGCCCAGCACTATACAAGAAGCCCAGGCTTTGGAGGGAAACAGATAAGGATTTCTGTCCAACTTAGCCATTTCTTAATTATGTGACCACAGGCAAATTACCGTTCACCTCAAATGTCAGTTGCCCTATTTTTTCCCTACCAAACCTACCGCTTAGCTCAGTGTCTGGCGCGTCATTGGTATAAATACCTCTAAATAAATAAACAGTTCTAAGCATCAGGTACTTTCTGCTCAATGGGGCACCCCTAACACCTTGACTTTGTGCAGGGAGTGGCCATTTTCAAGACACTTCCACACGCATCATCACATGTGTTGCTCTCGAATCCCTAGGGGGAGTTTTGGTAAATGTTGCTACCCTCATATTTAACAGAGAATTAGGCTCAGCAAGGTTAAGGGACAAGTTCCCATGGCTGGTGGGAGGCAGAGCCTGACAAATAAATCTCCACAATCCTGGCCTAATGCTTTTGCTCTGAGATCAGGTATTCTCCTGACCTTTAATAGATTGTGTGAAACTAGATTATGAACACTGGGGCGGAGGGGGGTGGGGAGGAGTAACATAAGGTATCTCAAGGAGTGTCTTGTAAAGAAAATGATTAGAAACCACTGATACTAAAGGTGCTGAAATATCTACTGGAGAAATATTATTTAGTCCGTGGAAGGATATTGACACTTTACCTTCTGAATTTCCCATTCCTTAGCGCCCTCCTCTGTCCCGCCAGCATTTTTTTTGCTGGTTTGCAGATGAGTTGTTAGTAATTCTGGTGATCCAAAGTTATGAACTAATTTCAATAACATTAATACCCACATTTGGACAGTTTGATGTACACTTGATTCTTCTACCGGCCCTGTGAAATGAGTAGAATATACATACATACATCTCTCCCTACTCTGCTGGTACAGAAACTCAGATCCCCAGAGATTCAGTGATTTACCACATTCACAAGGCCTGTCAGTGGTAGGCCTGGGCCTGAAACTCGACTCTGTGTTCAATGATCTTCCAACAGTTCTACAATTAAGAAAGACTTATGTAGCACGGTACTTATTTATATTAAAGAGCTCTAAAGAACTTTGTGCCATTTGGTCGTTTAATTCTATCGCTGTCTTCTTGTTTCTATGTTCTTCTTATGTTTGCCTGATATGTGTAGCCTTTTCCAAGGTGGATATGTTTCAGTTAACCTCTGCTGTGTCGCAACACCCCAAAACTTAGTGGCTTGAAACAACTACCATTATATTACTCACCGTTTCGGGGGGCAGCAACTTGAGTTGGGGATAAACTGGGTGGTTCTTGGGTTCGTCTAACGTGGGGTCACTTGTCTGTTGTGGTGATCTGGATAATCCAAAATGGCCTCACTTGCATATCTAGCTGTTGCTACGGGCTGTCAGCTGGGCCCCATTCTGCATGTCTGCCCATCCTGAAGGAGGCTGGCCCAAGCTTCTTGAGAGTCATCAGCAATATTCCAAGAAGGCAAGGCCCATTGCACTGTCACTCGCCAAGTGTCTATGTGTGTTACATTTTTTGCTATCCTGCTGGTCAAAGCAAGTCACAAGGCCAAATCTAGAGTCAGTGAGAGAGGGGACTACACAAGTACAGATATTGATTGGGACATGATTCCTTGGGCACCACTAATATCATGATCTACCATAAATAGATACAAAGATAATATCTAGCTTATAAGACTATTCTGAGAATTCAATTCAGTAATGCATGTGCCTTTCTTAGCAGGGTCCCTGACACACAGTGAATGCTCGACAAATATTAGCTAGTATTATTAGCAGAATCACCATCACTGACTATTAGCTGCCAAGAGCAAGTTCTCCTTTTAAAGTCCTACTCATTTGTTCAACTAACATTTACTAAGTGCCCACTGTGGTGCTATTCCTTCTGCTAGACATTGCAGATACATACATACATACATATGTACGTAATATTCATTCCCTGCCTTTGAGGAAATTATAGTCTAGGAGAGGAGATCAGGCATCTAAGCAACGAAATATGTATACTATGGCAAGTTCAATGATTGAGATAAGCACAAGGTATTTGGGGAAAATAAAAGGATACCTAACCCCTCAACCCTGCCTGGGGGTGTGGTGAGGAAAGGTTCCTTAGAGTAAATACTACCTGAGCTGAATCCTAAAGGTTGAGTGATATCATCCAGAAGAGAAGAGATTTAAAATTAGGGAATCCCAATAAGAGCAAAGGCATTCTGATATGAAACAGCATAGCGTGTTATTGTCAGATGAAAGCAAAGGCTAGGAACCCTGAGGAGATAAGCCAAAAAGAAATCAGAAAGGCCAGAAAGAAGAGAGAGAGAGGAAGAGAGAGGGAGGGAGGGAGAGAAAGAGGTAAGGAGAGAGATAAAGGGAAAGGTTGGGGAATAACTGTGTACTCATCCAAGGAGGGTGGATGTCATTCTGTAGGTGAAGGAGAAGATAATGACAGTCTTTGGAAAGGGTAAGGATGGGGTCACATCTGAATTTTAGATCATGCTGGGGGCCAGGTAGAGGATTAACTGGAGAAGGTAAGACTGGAGGAGGGGAAACCAGTTAGGAGTAACTTAGGAATCCAGACAGGAGGCAGAGTGAGAATTAAAGCCAGTGTGAGATCCTTTCCTGCCATTTCCTTCTAATTTTTTTAAAGTTTATTTATTTATTTTGAGAAAGACAGAGACAGAGAGAGAGAGAACTAGCAGGGAAGGGGCAGAGAGAGAGGGACAGAAAATCTCTGTCTCTCTGAAGGCGCAGAGCCCAATGCGGGGCTTGAACCCATAAACCATGAGATCATGACCTGAGCTGAGGTCAAGAGTCAGACACTTAACCAACTGAGCCAACCAACTGAGCCAGCCACCGAAGCTGGGGGAAGGCATCTCAGGGGAGAAAAGGAATGACTTTGGATAGCATAGTCCAGAATATTTCAGAAAGACTATTTTCTAAATACTTAGCAGGTATGTTTGTCCTCAAAGTTGGACGATCCTGCCTATAGAGGGCTGGTAGAGCCCAGACCATCTTAGAATGAGTGATACTGGGGATGCCTGGGTGGCTCAGCCGGTTAGCACCCAACTTTGGCTGAGGTCATGATCTCATGGCTCGTGAGTTCAAGCCCCGCGTCGGGCTCTGTGCTGACAGCACAGAGCCTGGAGCCTGCTTCGCATTCTATGTCTCCCTCTCTCTCTGCCCCTTCACTGTTTGTGCTCTATCTCTCTCTTAAAAATAAATAAACATTAAAAAAATTTTAGAACAAAGAATGAGTGATATTGCTAAGGATTGAGTCTTGTCCGTGACCTTAGCGCAAGGTGCGAGTAAACTGCTCAAAGAATTCTACAAGGCACCTTCCTAGAAACATATCTTTCATGACTTTTTTCTTCTTTGTGGTCTAGTCTTTTAAAATTGTAATGTATTTTCTATGACTTTGACCTCTTCCATTTGTGCTCCCTCATCACCTCGGTGATTTTTATGTGTCTTTTCAATGTTCATGCCTTGTTTCTTTTCATATATATTCACAACCTTATGCCGTGGATTTCCCAGATGACCACATTTTCAACTGTGCTGCTTCATTGTCCCTGAAAACACATTCATAATTATCGGAGTTTACATTCAGATTTGTGGTCTGGAAAACATTCTCATTATACTTCCGCAATATGTTTCTTTTCCAGAATTCCTCCTGTTCCTTCCTTTTTGGCCCTTGTGCATGAGCACCCTGTAGCACCAAAAACAGCTCTCCACGGTCTCACCTGATGAGGTCCTGCTCCAGTCCTGGCCACCTTTTCTAGCTCTTGAAATTTTGCATGAGAACCTGATTTGGCTTGTTTGTGCAACAATTTCCTCATCTTTCTTAGCGTCCTGAGATATACACTCCAGAGGGGAGCTAGCCCAGTGTGTCTAAGATCTATCGTAGATGCCTGTGTATTTGCAAATAACCTTTTCTTTGAACATCTTGAACACATTTGTAATTCAAAGGAGGATCGTGATGGAGGATGTGATGAAACGTATTGGGAGGCAAAGGACAGAACACGCTGGGATCAGCCCAGTAGGCAGTGTTTGAAGAGCCTATAATCATCTCTGGCTCCCACTGGTCTCCCATGAGATCTCAGTGCCTTCTAGATGGTGGCACTGCTTCCACTCAGAGCATTTCACCCTCCAGCTGCCCTAGACTCCGAGAGCCTCTAATGCTATGGCAGGCCAGAGGCATGCGGGGCTGCCTGAGGAGAACAGGACTGATGGGCTATCCTGAGTCAGTGAGGGCCATTTGTTGAGCATTGTTATGACGATGTGCTTGATATCATTCTTATGCATCTTCTCTAATACTTGAGGCAATACAGAGTAGTGGTGAAAAGCAAAGGTTGGATGTCAGACTGCCCGGGTTCAGATCCCATTCTACCACTTGCTTGGCCTGGGGAAGCCCTCTGTAGGGATCTTACAGAACCCCTGTGCTTATGAGCTGTTCCTCCTGGAGAAGGATTTGTGGAAGGGGCACATGGAGAGTAAAAAGGGGGATGGGAGGCCTGGAAAATGACTGGACCTGGCAGCAGGGTTTGGCAGGTAAGCCAGTTGGGAAGAGACGCCAAATGACCTGTTGAGTGTGATTGACTGAAACTGTAGACCCTGTGACTGTCCAAGGAACCCCCCCTGAGGATCGGGGGCCATGGAGGGGATTCGGTCATAAGCCACTGTCAGACTTGACACAAGGAACTCTAGCTGGTTGGCCCTACCTAAATTCAAAACTCTGAGCTTGAGCGCGGGCCTCCTGTTTCTCCCTCCCTTGGCCCCAGGCAGGGAAGCACTTGCTTAAGAATAGTGGTGGGCCCGGGGAGCCTGGGTGGCTCAGTCGGTTAAGTGTCCGACTTCAGCTCAGGTCATGATCTCATGGTTCATGGGTTCAAGCCCCGCGTCAGGCTCTGTGCTGACAGCTCAGAGCCTGGAGCCTGCTTCGGATTCTGTGTCTCCCTCTCTCTCTCTCTCTGTCCCTTCCCTGCTCATGCTCTGTCTCTGTCTCTCAAAAATAACTGAACAATAAAAAATAAATAAATAAATAAATAAATAAATAAATAAATAAATAAATAAAAGGATGGTGGTGGGACCTGTCACTGGCGAGCCAACCTACTACTTGGCTCTTGAGGTGTTCGCAAAAAGTTGATGAATAATACCACCACTACTGTCCTTTTCTCAGGGCTCTCCCTGTTCCAGGCATTCCACAAAGCAGGGATGTACATTACTTTATTGAATTTTTACCGAAACCCCAGAAGGACATAGTTACTATCTACTGCCTTGCTTAGGTGAGATAAACAGTGTGTGATGAGAACTTGGCTTTGATTATAAAGGATAGACACCCAGTTTGAACTAGCTTAAAAGCAAAATGCAAATTTATCATAAAGGATACACCAGATTTTCTCACCAGAACTATGGCTAGGCATCCAGAGTAGCTACAAGCCAGGACTCTGATGCTGTCATGTATCTTGCCCTCTCTCACGTGTATCTACTTTTCTCGGGCCACTGGCTTCATTCTTCTGTCTCCATAGGCCAGTTTTCTTCATAGGGTACAAAACGTGGCTGCCTACCTCTTCTGAATTTTATATATTATAGATTATGAGACTGACTTGGTACTCTTTTTGGTCCGGAGGTTAAAAACCCCAAGGATTTTATCCAGCCAGTCAGCTGCTCCGCCTCTCTGGTCAGAGGATAGACTGGGAGGTGCAACAAGGCAGCTTCCACAGGACCATGCAGTTGGAGTTGAGGAAGGAATGTTTCACGAAAGAAGGGGAGACTGAACTAAGAAAAGGGGTCGGGGGAGAGAGTGAGCTAGAAGAGTCAGGCGGAAGATGGCAGGTTGGTAGACATAACAGCAGGCATCCACAGCACAGAGTTTAAAAGGTTAAGTAACTTGGCCACCCGGTGGCTCAGTCAGTTGAGCATCTGACTTCAGCTCAGGTCGTGATCTCATCGATCTCATGGTTCGTGAGTTCGAGACCCACATTGGGCTCTCTGCTGTCGGTATGGAGCCTGCTTCAGATCCCCTGTCTCCTTCTCTCTCTGCCCCTCCCTGCTTGCATGCACTCTCTCTCTCACTCTCACTCTCGCTCTCGCTCTGTCAAAAATAAATATTAAAAAAAGGGGGGTTAGGCAACTTGTCCCAAGTCACATACAAGCAAAGCCAGGACTCAAATTAGGCCTTTCTGACTTCAAAGCCTATGTGCTTAACTAATACGGTAAAATGAAACGAAGTAGTGAAATGAATGAATGAATGATGAATGAATACATATATACATTCATGCATCCACACATATATAAACAAATACTTGTGAAGCCAGTGCTCAAATCCAGTGTGGTCAGACGACATGCACGTCTGCTCTACCCTCACAGCTTGTCAGTGGAGGATAAAGGTGGAGAGTAATGAGAAGCTAAGCTGCTGAGAAGCAGTGTTCATGACTGAAGCCTGTGGCCCAGACCCCGAAAGCAGATTAAAGCAGCAGCACCCTTGGAGTCCACCCACATCTACCACCCAGCATCCCTGCTGAGCCGTGTTCTGGAGCAAGCCAAAGCCTTGGGGGTGTTGCACACCCATCGAGAGCCCTGTGATGTAGGAGGAAGTTGACTCAGGGAGGTGGGACTAGTGTTGATGCTGTTTAATGCATATCCCTTATTGGCTCCCACATGTCCTAGAGGGTGCTTCGGGGCTCAGTGTTGGTGTTTCAGAGGACGGGCCTTTTTTGGCAAAAGGGAATTCAGAGGCGATGGTAGAGCTCAGCTATTGGTGACTGAGCCCTCCTGGGTTCCAGAATGGGGCTCTGAGGTTGGTGTTCAAGGATGGGGAGTTAACGCTTAGGAGATCTCAAACCCTTTCTGATACTTCAGGACAACACCCTGAACCTTTAAGTCTGTTTGAGTCTGTGTGGCAAGCTATGAACAAAATGTTCTGACCTGAAAGAATTAATGCCCTTTCTAAAATATTCCTCTCATCCCAGGTCAGGGTTTATAAAGAGGGAGCACCTGGCTCAATGGGACTCTTTGGGTTCAAGGCCCTTGGTCAGTCTGGAAGAATCATAGCATCTTTTATCCTTGTGATTTCTACTTTTCTTCACATGAAAGTGGTGCAGAAAGCCAAAAGAATTGCGTGGAGTTTACCCTGACACTTTTTTTTTATCGAATTGAGTTAAAGTTTGAGAAGTTGGAGTTTGTTCAGTATTTCTCCCTTGCCACTTGCAAGCAAAAAAAAAAAAAAAAAAAAACCTGTTTCTGGGAGGAAGTTAGGCACATTGAAGAGTTGTACCCATGTTTCACTCGTAGGAGTAATAGTCATAATGAGGAGGGAGGAGAAGGAGGAGGGAAAATAGCAGATACTCGCATAGAGCTAAGATGTGCCAGGCACAGAGAGATGAAATAACTCACCAAAGGTCACACAGCTTGTCAGCACCACGCCTCCTCCTGGCACCTGCCAGCGTCCTGCCTGTCAGGCCCACACCACAGACCTCAGCTGCCACTTGCCACAAAGCCTTTGCATACAACCATCACTGCTGGGAAGCAGAGGTGAGGATGGGGGCGCTGGAGGGCTGAAGCACACTCCTCTCTCTCAGATCTCAGTAAAGCGAGCAATGAAGAAGAGGTCAGGAATATTCTCTTGGCAACATGGCAGAGTGAAAGAAACATGGACTTGTAGAGTCAAAGCGATCGGGGATAAAACCCTGGACCCTCAGTGAGGCTGTTGTTTGTCCGCTACAGGTACAACATCCACCACTGGGGGAATTAGTGGCAAAGGATGCGGTGCCTCCATGTGTCCAGCCCATAACAGCTGCAATTACTCTAATATTATCACCAGCTTCATTCATGTATCTATCACTGGCTTCATTCTCTCTCTCTCTCTCTCTCTCTCTCTCTCTCTCTGTTGCTAGGCCAGTCTTCTCATCACATCTGTTGCTGGAGTTATCTGAAATGACCATAACTGTTTCTCTGAATCTGCAGCTTCCATTTCCGGCCCCAGCTCCTGCTCTAGCTCGCCACTTTCCCATCCCTTCACTCTGCAGAGCAAGAGTTGTGGAGAACCAGGATCACTCACGGGGGGATGGCTGGCAGCAGCAGTGGGTATGCACAGTCCCCAGGGAGCCCCCGGCTCTCTTGGAGAGGCAGGCGTCAGACAGGGAAAGCAGCTGAGGCTGGGATGACAACCGATGTCTCAGTCTCCCTGGGAGACCCACACAGGTGCCAGGCAAGAATGGCTGGACGGCCCTCCCTTTGGCCCGTGTGTCCCGGGCTACCGGTCCCCAGCTTACGAAGTGCCGAAGCAGTAACAGGCCAAGGCAGCCATGGATCCAATTTGGATATGGAAATTACTTTGTAATGCACGTTTCAAATGCTGGGTTTCTAAACCTAGACATCACTGAGTATGCAAATGATTAGGAGAAGGGGTATCAAGCTGTGCCAGTGGCCTCGTTAGATGCTCAGTGCAGCAGATTTCGCCATTACCCTTACAGCAGTCCACCCGGAACTGAGTCCGTCCAGGGCAACTCTGTAATCAGGATGGCTGAAGAGAAGCAGTAAGTGCGGCAGCCTTTACCTCGTAAGGCCTTCTTGTGGAAGAACACTGGAATTATACCTAGCGGAGCCTTCGGAGGGTATCGATGTATTTTTTCCTCTAGCGCCATCACTCAGTGATTTACTAAGAGCACACTTGTTCAAACCAGTCTAAGGGACAAAAAGAAGTAAAATAATATAGTCTCTGCCCTAGAATGCTTCAAGACACATTCACAGACAGGGATCTGTATGTCAGACTATAGCTTAGCGTTCTAACGTAACAGCAGAAGGGAGTGGTTGACCCACAAAAGTATTGCAGAAGATCAAATGGAGCTTTTTCTCTGAGCAAGGGTGACCGGAGACAGCATTGTGGAAACGATGAGGCCTGAGAAGGATGCAAAGCATTGGAGAGACATGGAAAGACCGACAGAGGGAGGACTGTGTCTGCACACACAGTATAAGACAAGCTCCGTGCAAAAGGAGGAACAAGTGGGGCGCCTGGGTGGCTCAGTGGGTGAAGCATCTGACTTCCTCGCAGGTCGTGATCTCACGGTTCATGAGTTCAAGCCCCGCATCAGGCTCTCTGCTATCGGAGCAACGCCTGCTTTGGATCCCCTGTCCCTCTCTCTCTGCCCCTCCCCCATGTGCACTCTCTGTCTCTCTCAAAAAAATAAATAAACATCTTTTTTTAATCAAAAAAAAAAAAAAGGGATGAACAAGTAACACTTTGAGAGTGGGGTAGATCTTTTTTCCTTAGGTAAAACCAAACATTCTCTCTCTAAAACACACACACACACACACACACACACACACTTTATACTACAAAAGAAAGAAAGGTAACGGTAAAGTTCTGTGCATAAAAAAATATAGCAAAAACAGAAGACAGATCTCAGAGGGAGAACAACATTTCAAGCCTATCTGACAGGTAAAGGATTACTATCCTGCTACACCAGGAGCTCCCTACAAATAGATAAGAGAGACAAACAGCTCAACGGAAAATGGGTGAAGGATAAGACTAGAGGGTAAAAGAGGAAAATCTAAATGCTCACAGATGTGCCACGGTGCTCTCGCTCACTGCGAACCAGGGAGATGGAAATGCAAGCAATTAGATACTGTTTTTCACCCCTTAGAGTGGCAGACGTTAATAGTGATAAAAACCTAGCGCTGGTGACAGCGTGAGCAAGGAGCCCTCGAGTGTGTTGCTGACAAGAAGTTTAGTCACTACATACCTTTGGTACAGTATTCTGGCAACATCCAGAACACTTAAAAACATAAATATCCTCTTATTCTGGTTTTTTTTTCATCCCTGGGAATTAATGCTTTGGAAATATCAAGATCTGTATCATATGTCTTGGTTAAAATTTTGGGGGAAATATCCTGAATATGCATCGATAGGGGTATGACTAAATAAACTGAGCCATGTCCATTGTTACGGACTACTATGCAGCTGTTAAAAGGAGTTAGATTTGGGGTTCCTGGGTGGCTCAGTCAGTTGAGCATCGGACTCTTGGTTTCAGCTCACGTCATGATCTCACAGTTCATAGGATCAGGCCCCATGTAGGGCTCTAGGCTGGCCGCAAGGACCATGCTTGGGATTCTCTCTTCCCCTCTCTCTGCCCCTTCCCCACTCAGGCACACACAGGTGCTGTCTTTCTCTCTCTCCCTCTTTCAAATTAATACATTTTAAATAAACAAAAGGAGTTAGATCTACTATCTACTGAATTGGAAGTCAGTCCACGATGTATATATACTTAAACGAGAAAAGCAAGCTGCAGAGACCTGTGTATATCGTGATACAATTTTAGCAAACACACACATGTCTACCCTTGCTTATCCCGTTTTTCATACATAGGTATATGTACTTTGTATGAATATAGAGAATGAGTGGCCATACACCAGAATATCCACTTGGTTACAAATGATGGGGGTAAGGGTAGGAGGGGCAGGTACGGAAACATTAAGATTGGACAAAATGAAGTACTCTCAGACACTCAACCTTTAAAAGTCCTCAGAGCCAAGACGGGTGGCTTTGGGGGAGGAGAGCTGGGAGTGCCTTCCCATCCTCAGAGTTTTGCTCTGTTAGGAGTCTCGGGCCTGCCCGGGGGGGCAGCATCAACACCAGCACACGGCCAGGGGCCAGCGCCTGATGGACCACCGCTTGGGGACAGAATAGGAGGCATGTTCCGGCTGCCTGGCAGACGCCGTGCCCGTTCCTTTCGCTTGCTCGGGGAGATCACGTAGTTTTACATTTTGCATTTTTTTTTTTTTTAATTTTTTTTTTTCAACGTTTATTTATTTTTGGGACAGAGAGAGACAGAGCATGAACGGGGGAGGGGCAGAGAGAGAGGGAGACACAGAATCGGAAACAGGCTCCAGGCTCTGAGCCATCAGCCCAGAGCCTGACGCGGGGCTCGAACTCACGGACCGCGAGATCGTGACCTGGCTGAAGTCGGACGCTTAACCGACTGCACCACCCAGGCGCCCCACATTTTGCATTTTTAAAGGCAGTGGAAGGCGTAAAATAAGCAGCGTTTCGTGTTCGAGCCAGATGCCATCTCCGACAAGAAACAAAAACACTTCCATTTTCGAAAAGTAACCTTTGACACCTAAAGAGGTTTTAATAAGTGCTTTTGTTCCAGGATCTTAAGAAATGACTTTCTGTGCAGCTGAGAGAGGCAGCCCAGGGAGATGGATGTCCTTTGCTGTGTGGGCAAGGACTGCAGCAGCTCTCACGGCTGCCATGCCCTGCCCAGGCCCCTCTCCCTTCTCCGTGATGACGCCTTCACCAGAGGGATGAAGGCAGGGGCTTCAGTGGGAGCATGGTCCCCGTGGTCTTTTTTTCATGCGTGGCCTTGTCAGGGTGCAAATTAGTGCCAGTTTCACTGGTGGTAATGGAGGAAATCTGTTAGCAGAAGGAAGACTTTGAAGTCTAAAATCGGCATAGATTGGTTCCCTAGAATTTTCATGAGCAAGGGCTTAAGGAATAATATTCCGTAGGTTTGTGAGGTAAACGTCCTTTTGAGGAGAGATTCCCAGCTGAACAGGTGTTCAGCTTGTACCAAGAGTGCCAAACCAGAACCCCTAAAAATGACTCCATATTTTCTGAGAAAACTAATCAGAGACTTTTTTTTTTCTCTTGAGAAAGATGACTTCAGTCCTCAAGAGCTCTTTTTAAATGTTAGCATGGCGGAGAATGGCATTTTTTATAGACAGATGTTGTTAAACGTGCTCACGGTAATGATGTTTGTTTAGTGCTTATCTCTGGGGAATTCAGAGCACTTTATAGATGTTTTCTTCATTATTTCCTCAAGGTTTTTCGTTTTTCTTTTTCTGATCGTGCTTTAATCTCAGCTGTAAATTCTTCATTCAGTGTTTCTCACTGTATCTTCCCTGAAGTACCTCCTGTTGACCTCATTTCCTACGACTCTCTGCATTTCCGGTATTACAAACTCACGCCAGTTCAGATATTCTAGGAAAGCATTCAGAATCTTCCCTTTTGGTGTCTCAGGCTTCTATCTGCTATTCTTTCTCACTCTTTTTTTTTTTTTTTTATAAATTTTTTTAATGTATTTTTGAGAGAGAGAGACAGACAGCACGAGTGGGGTAGGGGCAGACACACACACACACACACACACACACACACACACACACACACAGTTCGAAGCAGGCTCCAGGCTCTGAGCTGTCAGCACAGAGCCCTGCGTCGGGCTTGAACTCGTGAACTGCGAGATCATGACCTGCGCCGAAGTTAGATGTTTACCTGACTGAGCCACCCAGGCACCCCAATTCTTTCTCACTCTTGACAAGCTCTCCTATCTACATCTCCAGCATACTTCCTCCCCCTTAAAACAATTATTGAAACATACCTTATTTTTCTACACAAACAATTCCTATTTTACTTAATTTTAGTTCACTTGTTTCTAACTGCCCTGCTCTCTTTTGCCTAGGGGTAGCTAATTCGAGGTTACTAAACGTGTTCTTTAACATGGGCACTGCACAGCATTTTGAATCTGGTATTTATAGCAGAGGGATATTTTTTTCCTAAAATTATTTCTCTTTCAGCCCTCAAGGAATTTGTTAACTTTTCTTCTTCACTGCAGTCATCCTTAAAGAAACAATACAAAAGAGTCAGGACTTTAAGACAAGCTAATCTTTTTGTATAAATAAATTAGATCCTTCCCTCGCTTCAGAAAATAACCATGTAGAATACTTTTTCACTGGCTTCTGATCAGATGGAAGTATGGTAGAGAACTTCATCCTAAAAAGATCCTGGGATCATGAGATTTTATGCAAGGCACCTTAGAAATCATTCCCTTATTCTGCCGATATGGGAACTGAGACTCAGAGTTTTAAACATTTGTCCGTGGTCACAAAAATACTTAGGGTTACATTCAGAATTTAGTGTAGGAGACAAGACACCTGAAAAGTTAGTCCCCAAGGCAGTAAATAGCATGACATAATGAATGATTTGGTTACTCTGGCCATTTGTGAGCTGGTAAATATTTAACAACGGGGGGTGGGGGTGGGCAGAGGAAGCCTTGAATTACTGTGTTTGCCAACTTTGTGGATGCCATTTGAAGCCAATTTCAAGCTACCAGTGTGAGGCCATTGAACAAGGATAACACTCGTGTTATCCAGTTGGCTGTCTGCAGAATAGAGACTGTCCGGCTGGAATGAACAGGTCTCTTTTAAAAGAGGAGGAGAACTGAGCTAGACCATTCCCCCGCCCCCCGCCCCACCCCATCAACCCTTTCAGCTGTGAAGGACTATCCTTGATCTTTCTTTTGAGCAACTGTAGGACTTGATCCTTTGTTCTTGCTATTGCCTCAGTGGATCAAGTACTCTTCACCAAATGCACTGTCACATTTCAATGCCCCACTCAAAGAGACGTGTCTTCATCAAGCTTTTTTCCCATCACCCCAACCCTTTCAGAAGTAATTACTTCTATTCTGAATCCCAGAGTACTTGATTTATACCTTTTATTAGGGTAATTACCAAAGCCTAAAAAATTTGATATTATTGTCAATAGAGAGTGTCTTTCCCCCACTAGACTGTCCTCAGAGGACAGGAGTCATGTTTTATCCTTTCATTGACAGAGAAGCAGTGCAGTGCAGAGGGAACAGCCCAAACTCAGGAGCCAGACGGCTCAGTTTCTCACAAGCTTGCTGTGATGATCAATGAGATTACTGGAATGTTCAGTGCCTACCATATACTAAGGCCTTGCTAAACGCCACCTGGTGCTGTTATCTGTAACACACAGCCCCGTCCCTGGCACAAAATTGGCATGCAATTGCTTCTGGTTGAATTTAACTAATGTGAAGCAAGGAATGACCTGGCTAGCTTTTTCAGGAAGTTGGGAAAAGGTGTGCTAGAGGGGACTCCATGTGCAGATTATTATTGGATAGGTGAGAATGATCTAGTAAATATGATCATTTGGTCATAGAATTATAGAAGCAGAATCTAATTTTCCAGCTGTGGTATGATGAACACAGTGCCGAGTGGGATTGTCTGTGCCCTTTCCTCACCACGTGTGCTGGATTCTGTAAAGCCATAAATGCCCCATTTGTTAGTGCAATAGCTTTTATAGACTGCTGTTAATTGAAATATGGCCTTTTAAATACTGTGCAGTTGCTTTTTAAAAAATCTAAATGCTAGACTTTATGTATAAATACTATTAAATCTCATCCCATTTGGTTTAGTCCATTCCAATTAATTCATATCACTTCCAACCTTGATTCTGCAATGCGGTATATCTTCTATCCCATTTAGCTTTGTGTTGTCTGCAGTTTTGTAAGCATTACTTCTGTTTGGTTTTATGAAACACTGTTCACGCCACTTGCAAGTACAGAATCTCCTGAAGTGTCACTAAAGACCTCTTTCCGTGATGACCTTGATTCATTAAACAATATTTTCTTTTCCTTTTTGGGTATAGATTTTAAACTCCTTTTAAATCTATCAAAGTATACAATAATCTATATTATATCGCATGCCATCCACAGGGATGTCCTGAAACTTTGCCAGAATGCTATGCCTGCAACATTTTTGTTTTACAAATAGAATAAGTCTCTTAGTCAACAACACACAGCTTACTTGTTAAAACGTCTACCTGATTAATCTGTTTTGGCTGTCAATATCAATAACTTCCTTTTCCAATATGAACAAAGGATTCATGTTTCAAAATAGTGAACTCTGTCAAGATACATTAGGCTCAGCACACACACCTTGACCATCTAGGTGAGAAGTTTGGACACATCCCAAGGGCAGTGAGAGGCTGTTGAAAATCTTGAATAGGGATGAATATTCCAATTCTTGAATAGTGATGTTTTAGGAAGAATCATCTGGGAGCAGTGTCCACAGTGCGCTCTAGGGGGTTCCCTGCGTGAAGTTTGCAGTGGCCTGCAGTAATCCCAGAATGGGCTGCTGCACCATGGAACTAGGCAAATAAGTAGTAAAGATAGAAGAGAATAAATGTGGATTCAAAAGAAAAAACTCGACAGGGACTATTGGGAGAAGATGGTAAGAGTGACAAAATAAATAAAAATAGGTACATTAGAGGTTCCCAACTTTTCCCCATCGTTGAACACAGAAAATGATCCCAGTTTGGCCACTGCAATACGTAGGGCTACTTGGACTTGGAGGTGACCCAACATCATGGGCTTCCATGATGGGTTCTCCCTGCCCCCGAGTCCCGCCACCCCTGTAACCACTAGCTGAAGACATCATTATCCCCACGTGGCTGAGAAGCTATTTGGATATTTCTGCTTTAGAAATAAGTACTCTTAGCAATATGAAGAAAAACAGACTTGCACCAAAATGGGACCTTCACTACGGAGAAGACTACATACATAAAGGAAAGCCAACTCTAGGTCCAGTGCATAACTCTAATGCAAAAGCGAAATATGGTTTACGCACTTGGAAGAAAACTAGCGCCAAGGCTAATGCCCAACAGGTTGACCCAGGACACCAAACCACTGTCCGTTGTTGTAGTGATGCAGTAAAACCGGGGCAGTGGCTGTGCAAGCCTAATACGGGCATGAAAGTAAGCAGCCCCTGCTACACAGGTTGGAGGGAGATACAAACCACCCCTAGGAGGTACTAGGTAGACACCTAGGCAGACAAAGGCAGAAACAAAGGAATTTTGGTTTTGTAGGAATATGAAAATCTAAGCCCGTTTGCTTGAAAATTCATGAAGTACTGCCCATTTGTTGCTCCTTGTTGATTTATGTAGTTAATGATTAAGTAGTCTTGTAGTCCTGGTGCCTCACTTATGCTACTAATTTGCATTGCTGCATGGAGGAAATTATAGATTGGGAAAATGCAGGAGCTTACAGTCCATAATTCCTGTGGTAATTGAGGATGTCTGGTTGTAGAAGATGAAAAGGTGTTCCCTCTTCAGGAAACTCAAGGGCAGAGTGAGAACAGGCACCCACCAACAAAGTCATGCAGATTCTATTATAAAAACAGGAATGAATGGCTCTTCTAAAAGATAATGGAACCCACACATTTCTCCTGATGATTGGTAGCAGGGCCACCCTGTGAATGATTCCAGGGGGCACCCACCTCTCACGCCGGAGTATGCTTGAATGGTGCGCCCTGAAGTAGGGGTACAGAGCCTGTGCACACAGGAAGACCTGTGTGATTGATCCTGGTGCCCCCACCCAACCCAGCAGGTGCATATCTGCACTGACCCATGGCGTTCGCCACCAGCCCAACCACACTTCCTTCCCCAGCGGAGCTGTGTTCTTTAATCCTGACTTATCATTTTATTCCAGTTCAGATCTACCCAGTTCTCCACATGGCTTCCCACTGGACCTCTGTTACAAGCCAAAACACATCCTTCTGGCTCATTTGCTCCAGTCATTCTGTTGACCTTTCTGGAGCTATTTGCTGCTCTCACTATCATGCTCCTTGTTACAGTTAAGTAGAAAAAAGCGCCAGCCGCACAAGTCAGGAAACTCTGGCATCTTCCCAGCCCTTGATACAGGCTTCAGTTTGAGCACTTACCATCTATCACTGTAAACATTTGTTTACATTACTGACTCCTTCATTCAATGTGAGCTTGACAAAGGGCAGAATCATGCTTCTTTGAGCCACAGGGTTTATTGAGAAGGATGCCCAGCACATAGTAGATCCTCTTCTAATGTTTGGTAAGTGAGTGAGCAAATGAATATATTACCTTTCTTAGGTATGGACATGGTAGTCTCGTTTTAGGCATATAGGTTAAAAAGAATTTCCTCTCTGTTACATACAATGCCTGTGTCTGTTTCTATTTGTTTAACAGCCTCCTGGGTGATGCTAAGGAGAGGTTGCTTAGGTCTCTGCCAGTGGTTTCTGAGTCTTTTGTTTACCCCTGTGCAGGTGGGGAAGTGGAAAGACAAGTCCCTGCAGATGAAGTACTACGTGTGGCCCCGAATGTGTCCTGAGACAGAAGAACAGGAGGATGACCATCTGAGCATTGTAACCCTGGAGGAGGCCCCCTTTGTCATTGTGGAAAGTGTGGACCCTCTGAGTGGAACCTGCATGAGGAACACAGTCCCCTGCCAAAAACGCATAGTCTCTGAGTATGGCCCCTTCCCCAGTGCTCCGGGTGGCATGGGATAGTCTGATTTCATACAGCTCTCAGCACCTGCCTGGGCTGGGACTTGAGGCATAGAATGAATTGGGCACCATGTTCAATTGTCAGTTACTACTGAGCCGTGGAATTACTAGCAGACCTGTGGTGTGATGCCTGGGTCTGTCCAGATCATGACCTGGGAGAACTGCTAACTCTGCTAACGTATCTTTGGCCTTGCCCGATCTCAACAACCAGGACCTGAAATTTAGGAGATGTAAATTTGCATTGGTGTTTGTGCCATCATGCCCCGAAGTTTTGAGATTTAGGAACATTTTTGGAAATGGGTAAAACTAATTTATCCTGTTAGAAGTCAGGATAATGATTCTCTTTGGTGAGAGTGGGAAGTGCCTGGAAGAGAGAAGAGGGTAACTTTTCTGTACCTGGATTTGGTGCTGGTTAAATGGGCAGGTTGAATGTATACAGATTTTTCCAACTGAACCCTTAGGATATGCACGCTTTCCTAATGTACATTATACTTCAAAGGAGCACTAAAAACTGTGAGGAAACGTTCACCGTGATGAGCTAATGAAAGAATTGCAGTTCTTTCGTCTATCGATTTCCTCACTCGGGTCTGATACACATTGTGCTGAGCTGTGAAAGGGAGGTCCTGCTTTGGGGTTGGAGTTTGAATGGTAAAGGATAAAAGCTGCCTCTTGTATAAAGCCTTGTTTTGTTTGTCTGTTTGTTTGTTTGTTCGTTTGTTTCTTCAACTGGTTAGGAACAAAACAGATGAGGAGCCAGGTTACATCAAAAAGTGTTGCAAGGGGTTCTGTATTGACATCCTTAAGAAAATTTCCAAATCTGTGAAGTTCACCTATGATCTTTACCTGGTTACCAATGGCAAGCATGGGAAGAAAATCAATGGAACCTGGAATGGTATGATTGGAGAGGTGAGTGTCAGAAAGTAAGGGCCGTTTCCATTTTTCATGGGTTTTGTTTCATGTTAATATAAAAAGAGGCTCATTTATAAATTTTAGAAAATACAAAACCGTGAACAGGCTCTCCTGTTCCCACTATACTAAGGAAACCACTGCCTAGCTGTATTTTCCTTGCGGTGGCCCCTGGCCTTCCTGAGTGCCCTACCTGAAGCACTGTGCCTTTCTCCCAGGTGGTTATGAAGAGGGCCTATATGGCCGTGGGATCACTCACCATCAATGAGGAGCGATCCGAGGTGGTCGACTTCTCTGTGCCCTTCATAGAGACCGGCATCAGTGTCATGGTGTCACGCAGCAATGGGACTGTCTCACCTTCTGCCTTCTTAGGTAAGTGATATGCTCACTGGTGTGAAGGACATGGACGTAAGGACAGATACTTGGTATGAGGATTAAGTGAAGGAGCGAGCACATGGCCAGGCTCTTTCAGTCAGGAGGTGGTTTCTAGGAGCCCATTTAATTTGGGGGACTTAAATATTGATTATTCTCAAATATAAAAACTGAAGAATACCCAAAAACAATTGATAGGACAGCGTAGGACCCTGGAAGAAAACAGCCTTAGGCTAGTAATCAGGGTTCCTACTCTGGTCTCATTCCTGCAACTTACTCCACACTTGACCCTGAGCAAATGTGCTCCATCCTGGGACTCAGTTTCCTCGTCTGTAGAAGAAGGCATTTCAACTAGCTGATCTCAGAGGGTACTTCTCCCTGTTTTAATACTTTCGAATTCTAGGGATGTCCAACTTCGGCTCAGGTCATGATCTCACAGTTTGTGAGTTCGAGCCCCACATTTGGCTGTGCTGACAGCTCAGAGCCAGAAGCCTGCTTTAGATTCTGTCTTTCTGCCCCTCCCTGGCTCACACTCTGTGTGTCTTTCTCTCTCTCAAAATTAAATAAAACATTAAAAAAATCTAAAAAAAATAATTTCTAATTCTAGATATCATTGAAATGCCTTTTTAATTATCTTCAAAGATTGAAGTCAGTGCTACCAAAAGAGGCTTTTTTTTTTTTTCGCATACATTTTTCAGAGCTTTGAGAGATACAGCTGATCTGATGCTCGCTCCCATTTTACCCCGCCCTTCCTCATGTCGTTCTGTACTTCGCTGCTCTCCAGCATCGCTTATGTGTCAAAGCCTTAGATGTGATATAAGACCTGGTGAGATAAGGCCAAGATTTCAATTAGATGAGGTCCTTTGTGAGCTCATACCCCATATTTTTTGCAGAGGCCGTGAGAGCAAAGGGTTGGAAAATAAAATGTCACCTTGAAAACAGGACATTGGGCTAAGAGGCAGGAGGCCTGGCTTGGACATAAACAAGCTGTAAGCCCTTGGACGAGTCACAAACTCTCTGAAGGACTTCAACTTTTTTTTTTTTTTCATGAGGATATTGGAATAGACCTTGACTGATACTTCTTTAAGCTCTATCTGGCAGGCAGTGGGGGAAAGGGGAAGTTTTTAATTAATGCACTATAAAATAGAGTTATAGGTTCCATAGAATTTTTCCATAAATTACTCGAGTTTCTCAGCTAGCCTTCTTAGAGTAGAGCAAATTCTGGACCTGCCAATTTCATGTGAAATACTATTAGATAGCACACACTATATGCATTAATCCTCATAGCAGCTTTATGTATTTTATTTGCTTTTTTACTTTGCAAGGATAATTGGAACATTAAGAGACACAGACAAAAGTGCATTCTAATTCTAACCACAATATAGCATTAACCTCAGCTTCTGAACTGGAAGAGCCTGTGATATATCAGCAAAGCCCTAAAATGACACAGTAGTGCCAAGCAGGGTGTGTGTGTGTGTGTGTGTGTGTGTGTGTTCGGAGGAGAAGCAATTAATTACAAGGGCAAAAGAAGCCAACATTTATTGAACACCTATTATGTGGTTTTCCAAGCAATACTGTACATCCTTTTGGTATATTATCTCCTTGATACCATTATTATACACATTTTATGTCTTGGGAAACTGAATCTTAGATCTGTTAAGCAATTTTCCAACAATCTGTCAGTTCATAGCTGGCAAATCCAGGATTAAAACCCAGAGGTGGCTGCCTTCAGAGCCTGTGTTCCAATAGTCGTGGAGCCATTTCAGAGTGCAACTCCTAAATCAGGAACCAGTGTGGTGGGCAGAGATACGCTTTGCCCCAGAGTACCTCAGGTTATAACCTGGCCCTGCCATTCTGTAAAATAGAAATGGTGATACCATAATGAAAGGGCCATTATAAGGATTGTATAAACTATACGGTGAAAGTACCTTCTAAATTGTAAAGACCAATACAAATGCTTGTTGTATTTTGTACACAGAAACTTGCCCTTGCTTCAGTGGGGGAGAAGGAAGCTCAGAGAGGATGCCTTTAATCTGGATAGGACTGCAGTCCATGAGAGCCGAGGGGAGGGGCCTTCCGTACTCCACCATATAGAGGCTTTGAATTAAACCTGTTACCCTCACATCTCTGGCTGCCACTGAAAGGTTTTACATTTCACAGTGGATGTGTGCCTTATCGAGGTCCTTTTTAAATTGTTAAGTGACCGGGTTTGTATAATTCCCTTCAAAAGTCCAAAAGTAAAGCAGAGATTTCAAGTAAGAGGATATTTTCTAATTTCTAGCCAGTTTTTCCCTTTTTTCAACTTCATCTTTATTAATGATTTGGGAAATGGAAAAAACAGTATGTTAATTCACTTAGTTATGAGTTTACAATGTGATGTGACAGCTAAAAAGGCCAGAACTATTTTG
The DNA here is from genome assembly GCF_028749965.1 of Puma concolor. Classification (NCBI taxonomy): domain Eukaryota; kingdom Metazoa; phylum Chordata; class Mammalia; order Carnivora; family Felidae; genus Puma; species Puma concolor. The sequence goes on from NC_141673.1 coordinate 95,754,731, forward strand.
AGACACAATTGAGGGAACATCATATCATGGCAAAGAATAGCAATTGTCCCTTTTTGTAGGCCTTCGGTGAGGTGGCTCTTGGAATATGGTGTTCAATTTCTAGACGCGTCTAAGCCAGAGAGGTTTGGATCAGCTGGGAGGGATTCAGCAAGAATGATTAAAGAAATTAAAGAAAGCACTCTCTTGCTGTTCTACCTGGTCCTATCCTATCAACCCCTTTCATTCACTGTTAGGGAATAGCTTGTAGTTGTTTTGTTAATTACACCTGAAACAAGTTTCCTTGTCACCTGCTGCATCCCCACCGTGACAGTCATGGATTGTCAACGTGGATGGATTTTTTTTTTTGGGACGTTGACTTCTATTCTCATACCCTAACGATGTTTAATAAAATCCACCACAATAAAGAGGGTTGAAAAGTAAATATAGGCTGGGAAGATTAGAGGAGGTGAGGCAAGGGGGCAAAAGAGTTGTTCGTTGGATGTAATTATTACTGAACCAAGTTAGGCCGGAAGTAGTGACCGTGCCTGTTGAGAATTAATTTGCACGCAAGCCTGGGAAGCATTGGTGAAAGCTTGTCCAGGTCTCCGTCATGTGGTGTGGCCAGCCATATAGGTGAGAACATAAACCATGAACCACACCCGTATGATTCATTTACTCCAGATCTAGTTATTCTTGTAGTTGTGCATTTCCTGGCCATGGCAGAAACTATCTCAAAAAGTTCAGAGGCAAGAAGCTCTCCTTCTCTGGAAGAAAAGAAACAGGGCAATGGAGACACCCAGACATAGCCTCTCACCTCTCCCCCGCCCAGGCCCTGGCTCTCTGAAGGGACACAACACAACTGTGGTTTGTTCTTCCCTCAGAAAACACGTGTTGCCTGAGCAAATGGATATGCAAATAAGTCAGAATCTGTTTTTGCTCTGTTTTAATTCTGAGCGCTGATTTTTTCTTTCCTTCCCCAGAGCCATTCAGTGCTGACGTATGGGTTATGATGTTCGTGATGCTGCTCATCGTCTCAGCCGTGGCTGTCTTTGTCTTCGAGTACTTCAGCCCTGTGGGTTATAACAGGTGCCTCGCTGATGGCAGAGGTAAGGCCAGCTGCAGCCGTTGGCGTTTCTGCGTTCTGTTTTTTTCTCGTTGTCACTTCCGGGCCTCTGTACGCCTCAAATGGTGTCTGCCCCTTCCCTAACTCATCCGTTTCCAAAAATGAACCCTCAGCCTTCTATGTCAACAGCTTGGCAACTCATTAGAAATACCCCAATTAAGAGGTTAGTCTGAATCGGTATGTCCCCTCGCTGGCAGAAGCCTCATCCAGCAAGCCCAGTTCCACCCCGGGGGCAAACAAGAGGAAAGCTAGCAGGAGATCCGCATGGCATAAACATGTCAGAGGAAACTATTTTGATAACCTTAGGCGGTGAGCAGTCTGTCTGAACAGATGGACTAACAAGGCAGATATACCCGTATATTAAGAATAAAAACTTTAGACTGCCCCAGGGTACATGCAGGGTAGCTGTGGCTGAAAGAGTTCTCCACCGCCGAGGTACAAGATCTCCAAAGCATGTGACCCTGACTCAGATCCCTCTTCCAGGGGGTACAGACATTGGGTGTTTGAAATAAAATGGCCAACAGATAGCAATTCTGACCCATAGCTACTGTCGGGGGCAGTCCAATTTTCTGGCTAAGTGGGTCAAGAGATATGAGAGCTGCCCATGTGTGTGAGGCATTTATGAGACCTCACAAAACATTTACTAGATTTCTGAAGGGGGCCGTGGGACCCTTGTGAATACATCCTCTAAAACTTTCTGAAAACCCCAGAATTAGGAAATAGTACACTTTTTTCTGAGTCTTCTCCCTTCCAGAATGTGAGCTTTATTCTGAAATTATGCCTCCAAGAGAAAAGATTTTTTTTTTAACCTGCACCACACAAAGAATCATCATGGGGCACTTAAAACACAAAGGTGCTTGGACCTGATTTTCTAATATTCTGATTCCCTAAGTCCAGTGTGGATCTTGGACCACTACTATATTTCAAAATAGTGGTTTTCTACCTTGGTTGCATAATAGAATAACCACCCACCCCACAGCAATTTAATAAGAATCTTTGGGGTTGGGGTGCTAGGCGGCAGTCTGTTGACTTCACAGTCCAGGCGGTAAACCACTCCTACCCTGAGGTATTTCTGGGTAGAACCCTCCTTCTTATTTGGCTCGTGCATTCTGGAGCGGAGGTCTGAATGTCTCCACAATAGGGTCCAGTCAGGGGACTTTGTGCCTGTTCCCAAGGGTCTTCCAGAACCAGAACTTACTCCCCATCCCGAGGGGCATTAGTAACAAGTGAAACCTCTGAGAAACACACAAGGACGTACATATGTTGACAGTGCCCAGAACTGAGGTTAGTGGATGCTGTCCCTTCACCTTGAAGAAATCAAAGAGGCGAAAAATCTAGCCACAAAATTCAAAGCAAGGGCTTATGATTACTTATTTTACCAAAGGATGCTTGTCTTCACGAAGGAACTCAACACGGGATCACTTTAAATATCAAGTCTCCTTGGGGCATTTTGCAATGTACAACACTTTGATTTATGAACAACTTTTTAGTTACACATCTGCTCCATGAAATAAGGTCCACATGCACAGATGTGTGTGCACAGTTAGACACTGGGCTTGACATGTGTAGTCACTGATTTAGTTGTCAGAGCAGATGCTATCAGGATCACAGATAGCATCATAAGACGTGTGCTAATGTGTTGTGAAACTGTGCAGGCAGATGTTCATTTCTGCAGTGGAGGGGCTACATCATGGCGAGATTTTGCCATCGCCAAGCCCTGAAAGCAGGGAGGCCACAATAAATCTATGGGCAGAAGCCCTGGCACGGTGTGCGTAAAGGTTGGGGGGGAAGAGGTCAAAGACAGTCTACTTTTCTGCCCTCAGATAGTATGGCAAAAGCCAGGTGTCTGTGACTTCCTCCCTGGGCTTCCTGATACTCTCTTACACAGAAACTACCATGATAGGAAACAATTGGGATGTGTTGGCATTGGACTGGGGTCAAGGTTATCTTTTTTTTTTTTTTTTAATTTTCTTTTGTTCAACGTTTATTTATTTTTGGGACAGAGAGAGACAGAGCATGAACGGGGGAGGGGCAGAGAGAGAGGGAGACACAGAATTGAAACAGGCTCCAGGCTCTGAGCCATCAGCTCAGAGCCTGACGCGGGGCTCGAACTCACGGACCGCGAGATCGTGACCTGGCTGAAGTCGGACGCTTAACCGACTGCGCCACCCAGGCGCCCCGAAGGTTATCTTTGAAACATATACTGCGAAGCGCTAGAAGTGAAAGAAGAATTAGAATAGAGGACATTCAAAGTCATCTAGCATCAGTGTGAATAAAATTCTAGAAGGTCCATGACAGTGGTAGAAGAGTCCACACAGTTCTTGTGGACCTTATTTTTTAAAGTTGAAATCCTTTCTTGATTGGTACAAATATAAATTTGAGGAACAACGATAATAAGGACACAAGTGTGACAGTAGTGGGGTAGTTGCCTTTGTTATTATTCAGTTTTGATGTGATCTTGAGGGTCTCATATACACGGGGGCAGGAAGCCGGTGTCCGGGCTGAATCACGAACATTAGTTGGAAGAGGATCTCACGCACACCCCAGACCCCTGGATTTTCTTCTAAAGAACCCTCTTCTGCCTTCCTGAGGGTCCCGGGAGAAGAGAGGCACAAGCTGTCAACTTAAAAGTGTCTGTATCTTAGTTGGGGGATTTCCTGCTCTGAGCAGGAACTTACCAGCTCTGTGTATTTGTAGGTGTATATAGAATCAGTGATTCTGTCTTGACGTTCTGCCCTTGTCTTTTCGTCATGACAGAGCCAGGCGGCCCATCTTTTACCATCGGCAAAGCTATTTGGTTACTCTGGGGTCTGGTGTTTAACAACTCCGTCCCCGTGCAGAACCCAAAGGGGACCACCTCCAAGATCATGGTGTCGGTGTGGGCCTTCTTTGCCGTCATCTTCCTGGCCAGCTACACTGCCAACTTAGCTGCCTTCATGATCCAAGAGGAGTATGTGGACCAGGTTTCTGGCCTGAGTGACAAAAAGGTAAGAGAACCCTTTGAAACTGCCCATCTTGCCCTCAGTCCTATTCTGAGCCATACTCAAAAGTCCTCACATACCTGTTAATTTTCTCCACCTTTGGAATCGGGGCAGTTCTTTCTTGTGTTTCCTTACGTGGGGATATGGGAGCAGAAATCAGGGTCCCTACTGAAATAATAGTACTTCACATTCGCCTTCTGATTTGTGAAAGGTTGGCAAAAACACAGCCTGGGCTGCAAATAAGCAGCTTGGTGTGGTCGCGGCTTTCTGAGTATATGGTACCTCCTGCCGGATGTGCTTGGGTGGCCCGTCAGCACAGGGCTGCCTGTTCGGTGTGTTATTAGAGGGTTGCCCCCGGCACCCACACTGAGGGCGCTGGCCCATTGTGGCCTTCATTTTCTGCCCAGTGGGCTCTCCGTTTGTTCATCTGCACACCCGTGTGTTCCCAGGGCTAAGCAGGAGGGTGGTACGCATTGTTCCTGAAGAGAAGGAACTGCCGTTGAACTCGACGATTGCCCCGTGTGGTGCCAGTGAATAGGTGGCCCCCATACCCATGGCAGGCCCCCTGCCAGGCTGTGCAGTCGAGAAAGGAAAAAGAGTCTCTGCTGGTTTGCATCTTTCCTGGAGGAGGATGTGTCAAACCTGTCCTACACACGGTACTCCCCAGGTCTGCCTGAAGCTTCACGGTTTCTGTGGGCCATCTGTCCCCTGAGGCCATGATAGCTGGGAGGGTCCAAGACTAGGGATAGGAGCTACCTCCACGGAATGGCCAGTAAGACTCGGGGATGCCCCTGCATCATTCCGGAGACTCACCCACAACAGATTTCCCACCCTGTGTTTCCTCAAGAGTTAGAAAATGTGAAGGGCACCCAGGTGGCTCAGTCGGTCGAGCGTGTGACTCTTGATCTCAGCTCAGGTCGTGACCTCATAGTTCGGGAGATCGGGCCCCGTGTCAGGCTCTGCACTGACCCTGCAGAGCCTGCTTGGGATTCTCTCTCTTCCTCTCTCTCTGCCTCCCCACTTTCTCTCTCAAAATAAATAGGATAAACTTAATAAAAAAAAAAGATTTAGAGAATGTGATTTCCCACCCCTTTCCCCAGGATGAAACTACAAGATATAGACAGATCTGTGTTTGGAACAGATAGGTCAGAGAGTCAATGATTTCTAACATAGGGCAGGTTTCCCCAAAATAAAATTTTAAACTCTTGGCAAATGGTTTGAGAAGAATTAAAAGGAAGGGCATAGGCTCTGATTTCTCCATCTACTCACCTCTGCTCACCGAGAACACTCAAAAGCATGTGAGAAAGGGAATGAAAAAAAAAATATATATATATGTACATATGAGGCTCATTCCCTGTGTTTACCTTTTCATATTAGCTCTTTCTCTGACTTGTCTCCCTTTGTTTTCTTCATTTAAAAAAAAATTTAACATTAATTTATTTTTTGAGAGACAGAGGAGACAGAGCCTGAGCAGGGGAGGGGCAGAGAGAGAGGGAGTCACAGATTCCGAAGCAGGCTCCGGGCTCTGAGCTTGGTCAGCACAGAGCCCGATACGGGGCTTGAACTCACCAGCCGCGAGATCATGACCTGAGCCAAAGTCGGATGCTTAACCGACTGAGCCACCCAGGCACCCCCTTTATTTTCTTCATTTTAAAAAATAATACCTCTTTTGTAGTTCTTCTTCCTTGTTTTTAAGTTTTTATTTACTTCGCTCTTCTAACGCATGATTTATTATTCATGTATTCATATATTCATGAATTTATTACTTAGTTCATTTTAAACATTTCTCTTTGGTCCTTCGTCCACATCTTTCATCATTATGATCCTGACTCAGAAGAGTTGAATTACATACCTCCCTTCACCCCCTGTTACACTAATTTTTGTGCCTGTTTCTGTGACAGGGGCAGCAGTAGGGCTAAGAACAGCTAGTTCCTCAGGGCTCCTCGCTTGAATGTAGCATAGATGAGGTGGACTGTGCCCGTCCTAAAACACGGATGTGGCAGCAGCATGGTGGACCGTGTCCTCACATGTGGATTTGCCAGGGGTGTGGCCGACCGTGTCTTCTCATCAGGCTCCGCGGAGGCTTGGTCGATCATGTCCCCACACGGAATATGGTGGGACCATATTGCCATGCAGTCAGTAGTATGGCAGAGGTACGTGGACCACAGTCCCTCTTGGAGCTCTGGGCTACTAAGTGAGGGATCCACGACATTTATCATTTGGTTTTCTTCAAGTATCTCTGAGAATTGCTTAGGGCACTGTCTTTATCTTTCCCATACATTCACGAGCCACCTGGCAGCAACCATACGATTTTCTATGTGAATTAAGCCTAATTAAGGTGCAAGGAGACGGTTTTCCCTTCGGTGGTTTTGAAAGAACATCTCGTTCTAGGCTGCTTAAACCAAAGAGGTTGTGCACCTGTCTGTCCTCCACACCACGTTGGTTATGTTCTGAAAAGTTGGATCCCATCAGTTCTTTGCTTAAAGAACGTCAGTGGCTCCCTTGCTTATAGAATACGGACTGTTATTCTCAGGGCCTTTACATATGATTCCAGTGTATTCCAGCTCTTCAGTCTCGTCAGCCAGTGCTTAGTGTCTTGCGGCCTACCCGCTAGGCCTCCTAGACTTCTTATCTTTGCCAGCCATGCCTCTGTGTGTGCATCTTCCTGGGATGTTCTTCTCTTGACTTCACTCACTAAACTCCTACTGAAATTTCCAGACCCAGATTAGAGGTCACTTCATTTGTAGAGCTTTCCTTGGGTCATCTGGCTGGTGAGTCATACTCTCCACTGACGTGGCAGTCATCCATACCTTTATTAATAACACCTGTCTTCCACATTATCATGTAATAATCTATAGGCCTCTACCTAACTGTATCTCCCCCATTTGACCATGACTTCCATAAGGGCAGCGGCAATAACTTGGTTATCCTTATTTTAAAAAAGTCCGTGAGGAGAGGGGGAGATGGGATATATTTACGTAAGAGGCTCTCGCGCCGAACACCGGACTAAGCATTATAGGCAAAGGTAAAACAACAAGAGAGCAAGAACCCTTTCACAACTGTGTAATTTGAAAATACGTGAAAATGGTTATCAGATACATTTCAGAACTTTGCAAATGACAAAATAGTAAAGTGTAAGCATCCTGCCAGAAATTGTGACATAATTGACATAATTATAGAAAACATTTAAGTAACTAATGACATATAACGCGTATCAGTGTCAGGAATGCTAATACAAATCAGAAAGAGGGTTTTCTGAAAGTGCGCTTATAATCCCAAAATTGGTATTAGTTTTCCTTCCCAACACCTTTAGAAAACAGAGTCTTGGGCCTGACTTTGCATGACAGCAAGTGTATTCTGTGAATTTAGAAAAAGAGAATGTAAAGAATGAAGTTGTCAAGACAGCAGCAGTGAGAATAGAAATGAGGTGATTTTGAAGATTCTTCTTTCAGTGCAGTTAAATTTTCATCAAGGAAAGTAACACTTGAAATGGAAGAGATTTCTTAAACTTGTTTTCACTGTCACGGATGGCGTATCTTCCATACAACTCCAATCAAATGGTGAATATCTTGCGGTGATGAGGAGATGACATTTATAGCCATTAAATTTATATATCTTTAGGAAATTATCTTCAATTTTTTGGCGGAGAAACGTTCCCAGATCTCATTTATGGCAAGGCACAAAATCAGAGTGTTCAGAGTCAAGTTTCCATGAGAACCTATTTTGGGGCTCCTTTTCACTGGATGGCTTCCACTGTGCACTAGCACATTACATCAGTGAATTCAGAATTATCCCACTACATGCTGTAACTAAATATGGGTGCAAGTTCTAACATTTAGCAGCCCTACTGTACATTCCCTCGGCTCCCCCAGTGGGAGGAAAATGTAAGGAAGCTGGTGACATCTTTCTCCTCTTAACAAAGAGCCCACCATGCTTCTTCTTCTACTGTTTCTCACCTATCCAGATGGATTTCTCATTTTGCAGCCCGCCGGCCACAGAAAGGAGGGGAAAGAGCCTGACCACCAGGTGAAGGAAGGGACATATTTACCGGGCCCTTTATGTACGTTACCTATATCTTATATGTGTATTCTTCACGTAGGTATGATCATTCTCGCTTTACAAATACGACACTGAGACTCTGGGAAGTGTACTGACTTCCCTAAAGTCCCACATTCGCAAGTGACAGAGCCAAGGTTTGAGTCCCTGGGTGTTTGGCTCTAAAATCACTTTGCCAGGATTTCTCCCTCGTAGCTCATCCCAGACCAAGTTATGACGTAGCTAAGGATTGGTATTGACACCCTGCCCCCGCTTTTTCATTTCATTTTCTGTTCTCTAACTTAATGACTTTCTGTATCAGGTCCACTAAACCCTCAGGTCACCATACACCGCCACCCCCAGGACTACTGTCACTACTACTGTTACGGATAATGGTAATAACAGTCATCGCTCTTATTAATATAACTTCAACAATAATATCTCTGTGAACGTTGTTTTCAGCTCTCACAAACCAGGCAGAATGCCAGTTACGTTACATAGATTATCTCATGTAATGACACTGTTAATGTTTTCATTTGTGGATGAGGAAACTGAAGTGGGAAAGGTTAAGTAATTTCCCTTTTGATGTTCTTCGCTGCCTAGGGCCCTTAAACAGTGTTCCGTCCTGTTTAGATCCCAGTGCTTTGTTTCCGTTAATCCTCCTCCTTCCTATCCTCCCATCTACCTTGTCAAAGCATAACACGTTAGATCCTTTTCCTCTACCAAAAAGCAGCTATCTGATGAACTGATCCACAGTAATTAGACAGTATCTTAACATTTGCACTTTATTTAAGGAGGCTTTCCGAGGCATTACTTTCAATCGAGAATGATGGTGATTTCCAGTACTTGTGCAGGTTAATGGCCCACAAATTGACTTTAGCTTGAGCCCAGTGTGACCCTGAACTTTCAGCCCCTGCTGGAGGAGGGGAGAGGGGTGGCAGCAGGAGAGAGAAGGGACACTTACGGAGTCATGGGGTGAAGAAAGCCCGCAAGGAGGCAGAGACTTTGAAGGTCGCTGGAAACCGCCATCCGACCATGGGGTTTCCAAGCGTGTTTGGCTGCGTCCTGCTTCACGCATTCTCACCACCAATGTGACGTGCACCCGCGTTGTTTTTTGCGGTTTTTTTCTTCCAGGAACCCTGGGAATGTTTTATTAACTGTAAAATGTCCAAAAGGTGCTTGTCTAGTTAACAAGGACAACCTCCTTTTTACTTGCAACATGGAAGGTATAATCAGGACAGCCTTCTAACCACTGGGGGAGGGCCTATGGCTTTTCTAGATAATGATTATTCTGAGTTTCTGTGAAGCCTCATAGGATCTTGAAGTTATCTCCTATCCTTTTGGAATACAGACACTGTAGGATTTTTAAATCCACATGCACACAGGTTCGATACGCATTCTGGAAGAAAACCAGCCTAGCGATAAGCATATTTACACGACAGTACACGGACTTGTAATGTTTGGATGGTATTTGAGCACGTGAGGAAAATGGTCTCTGCTGTCCACTGTGCAGAGGCGTCTTCCTTGTCCTATTAATTTTAGGCCGAAAGCCAGTGAGAGACAGCTGACCTCAAGCTGGATCTGTCACACCTTGGGCCTGACCCTCTTGGTCAGATCACGGAACACTGAGCCAAAAATAGTTTACTTGGGGAAGCGGCAGGCATGACTAACTAGCCAGGGAGCTAGAAACGAGGGCCTGTGCCGGACCTTCAGGTAGCTGAGCAAAATAGGGTGTGATTTCTTGCGTGGGAGTCCTGTGGAGCTGTCAAGCAACTGGCCCTCTTGTAACAGCTGGTCAAGAGCAATTCTGGAGGATGTGGTAAGAAAAGAAAACTCCTCAGACCCTGGGCGAATGCAGGGCACACGGCATGCGTGCGTAGGGGAAGGGGCACCTGCCCCTTTGTCGCTCCATTACCAGAACCAATATGACATTGTACGTGGGCTGTCACCCCAAGTACTGAATATCCCTCATTCTTTCCGGGGTGGCCTTCGTCAAGATAGATCCAGAACAAAGCTTGGGGCTTGCCCGGCCCCAGTTCTGTTGATCAGCATCAGCTATCACCACCTCTCTAATTTTATTTGAGAATGGGACTACTTCTGCCTCTTGCTAATTCCTGAGTCCATTTTTCACTCGAACCCTAATTCCTGAGTCCAGTTTTGACTTGACCAAGGCATCCAGTGGGACTTTGCAGTGGTCACCCTAGTTCCAGGGTGCACATGGCTTGGTGTTGACTGCTGGGCTCCGAAGGGGAGCCCAGAGTCTCCTTTCTCTACTTTCTGTGTGCCTCTCCACAGAATCAGGCTTCACCTTGGCCCCCTGTCCCCTTGGCCACCTGCTTCCTGACATTCCATGGCTTCCCACACAGGATTCCTTACTTCTGACCTCTGCTATACTGTTGGGGCTTATAGTGGGTTGAATGGGCCACCTCCTAAAAGATACATCCACATTCTAAGCCCTGGATTCTGTGAGTAATAACTGTATTTGGAAAAAAACATCTTTGCAGATGTAATTAAGTTAAGGATCTCAAGATAAGATCATCCTGGATTATCCAGGTTGGTGCTAAATCCAATGACAAGTGTTCTTGGGCAAGAGAGAAGGGTAGAGATTTGACACAGAAGAGAATATCAGGAGAAGGCAGAAGCAGAGACTGGAGTGTTACAACCACAAGAACCACCTGGAAGTTGGAAGAGGCAAGGAATAGATTCTCCCCTAGAGCCTCTGGAGGAAGCACAGCGCTGGCACTTTGATTTTGGACCTCTGGCCTCCAGAGCTGTGTGAAAATAACTGTGTGTTGTTTTAATGGTAATTTGTAAAGGCAGCCACAGGAAACTCCTACAGGGCCTCTGTGACTCTCTTACCACCCGCACTCTGAGCTCCTTGCAGACGTTAAACTTCGGAGTTTCTCTTACTCGTCTCCGTCTCCTTTGTCAGCACCCGGCCCCATCCTTCCAACATGGGTATTTCTTACAGCAGGATCCAGTTCAGCTCCTTTGCTTCAAAGAATTGATCTACATCACACTGAAGATTTGCAGAGACATGTTTTACATGTGACGGAAGTCTTCTCCGTGCTGGTGGATTTTATTTAGGGAGAGAGTAAAAAACCTAAGTGTCATTGTGTGCTTCCATTTGCTCTGTCCTTCAGCCTGATTTCGGTCAGCTCCTCACAGTATATTGTGTGTGTCATTTGTGTGTGCACACTTCCCACGCAACCTTCTACTAGACCTCTTTATAGTAACATTATCAAAGGGGATTGAGAACCTGTTTTTGTATGATGTATCATTTCCATAACTCCTTTCTAGGGAAAAATATGATTAATGCACCCCTCTCATGTTCTGGATTGTGTTGCGTTGTTCAAATCACAGAACTAGAAGGGACTTGATTTGATCAAAAGGCACAGGTGACATTTTTCTTAACAAAGGTAAACAGGTGTCCTCTCTCTTCATGTAGATGAGCGGATCTTCCTTGTTAGATTCTTTGCTACACAGGAATGCACACTCATATGTATATGTGTGTGTGTGTATGTGTGTTCATGTGTGTATACACATACACACACACACACATATGTATATATGTATACATATATACACACACACACATACACACACACACACACATATATATATACAGTTGACACTTGAACAACGTGGGGGTAGGAACACCAATCCCTTGCACAGTCAAAAATCTGAGTATAAGTTTTGACTCTCCCAAAACTTAACTGCTAGTGGCCTAATGTTGACTGGAAGCCTTATGCTTACATAAATACCCAATTTAACATATATTTTGTATGTTTATATGTATTACATACTGCCTTCTTAGAATAAAGGTAAGAAGAAAGAAGGGGTGCCTGGGTGGCTCAGTCAGTTAAGCATCTGACTCTTGGTTTCAACTCAGGTTATGATCTCACGGTTCATGGGTTCGAGCCCCACATCGGGCTTCCCGCTAACAGTGTGATGCCTTCTTGGATTCTCTTTCTCCCGCTTTCTCTGCCTTTCCCCTGCTCGCTCGCGCTCTCTCTGTCTCTCAAAATAAATAAATATTTTTTAAAAGGTAGAGAAAAGAAAATGCTATGAAGGAAATCATAAGGAAGAGAAAATACTTACACTACTAGATTGTATTTATAGAAGAAAATCCTCATATAAATGGACCTGGGCAGTTCAAACCCATGTTGTTCAAGGGTCAACTGTATATCTCTCCTCCAAAAGTCCATATGGACACTTGTTGGGATGAGCACTGGGTGTTGTATGTAAGCGATGAATCATGGGAATCTACCCCCAAAACCAAGAGCACACTGTATACACTATATGTTAGCCAACTTGATGATAAATTATATTTAAAAAAAAAGAGTACATATGGATAACAAGATAACTGGGTAGCTAGGAACTTAACACAAAGCTACATAAGGAACATATGTTTCCCATGTACATAGACCATAAGTTTTACAATGTGGATCTGAGAAAGGTTGTCTTTCTTACCTGGCAAAAGAAGAAAGTTTGTCTCATTCTGTTGATAAGGGGAACCATCTTTCTGTGAAATGAGTAAAAATAAAATGAAATGAAAGCAAGAAGGAAGGAGGAAGGAAAGAAACAAAGGAAGGAGGGAAGGTAGGAAGGAAGGAAGGAAGGAAGGAAGGAAGGAAGGAAGGAAGGAAGGAAAAGAAAAGAAGAAAGAAAGGGCAAAGAAAAGCATCAGAACCAATCTTGGACTTTGTATAACTCTTCTTAGAAATATGTCCCTATGTAAGATATTAGAGGAACAGAGCCTTCCTGGAGCCATAACATTTTTAAAAATGCAACTATACAAGCTAATATGAGCATGAATTCACAGTTTCCCCACCTCTGTTGAATTGAACTGGGCCCCAAATAAATTTGCAGTTTGCAATAAGCAACAAATGATTTCAGTTAACAAAAATCAAAGCATATAACATGGCAGGCCGTACCTAAGCTTTGGGTGCTCTAAGAGTGGGAGGAGCCGATTACTTCTTCAAACTGGTCAGATCACTGAATTTATCTGTGTGACTTCCATCTCAGGTCTCTCTCTCTGTCAGGCCATCTCTCCCAGGCTGGGAAGGGCAAGTGGCTCTGGGGACTCCCAGGGGTGATGGAATCTACTTACAGCCAGGTCTCTGGTCCTAGGAGAAGAGCTGTTCTGGTTAGCCGACTACTGAAGGCAGTTTCTTCATTTTGAAATTTATTTCCTCCAAAGAAAAATAAGAGAGTTCCTCAACATCCTTTTCTCTCTCATCAAAAACACAAAGTAGAAATAAGTGTTTTAGTATAAGGGGCCTAAACTTTTATATGCTCACTAAATCTCGGCTTGTGGGTTGAGAATTTATTAAGAAGTAGTGTTTCTTGCTGGGCAACTAAGTGCAAGTCCTTTGAGACAAATTAGTGCAGCCATTACAATTTATATGTGGCCAAAGGCATCAGGCCTAAAATGAATTAGGCTTTAGAGAGGTTCCAGTTGTGTCCACAGTGAACATTGTAGCCTGGGCGAGCTCTGGGCTCTGTGGATGCTTCAGCCTTTTTTGCCCTTCCAGTGCCCTTCCTTGCCATCAAGATGGCAAGAGTAGACAAGGGTCCCAGTGGACTGTGTAACACCTGTTATATTTTTGGAAGCTTTCGGCAGAGCTGGGCATGTGCTGGGGCCGGTAGGGATCTGAGACCGCCAGAGGCTGGGGAAGCCCAACCATTTCATTCATAATTCGATATTGGGTTTTCTTCTCCAGCATGGCTCACACAGAGCCATTAAGAGACCACTCATGCTCTGTATTTGCTCTGGTATTTTATGCAGTCCTGTCTGGAGGGCTTTGATTCAGACTATCAGGGGCATTGTCTCCAGGCCGGTGTGATCCTGAGAGCTGCCCGAACGGAGAGAAGGAAACAAGCAGGTGAGAAGCTCCGTCACGGTGCACGCAGGCGGCAGTCAGGAGGAGGAAGCTGAGAGCTTCAGGTCCTCACTTGAAAAATTATATGGCTAGTCTGTTTGAGTAGCTCTTTCTGTTGTGGGGACACAGGAGAAGTAGCTGCCTGGGAAGGGGTGGGGTGGAGCAGAGCACGAATATCAAAGTCACTTGGGGAACCTTTTCAAATGAATAGGACCCTGTCCATCCAGGTGGAAGTAACGTACAGGTGCAAAAGCTCCCACCTCACAGGACCTGCCAGCAGGCGGCCAGGAAACCACAACTGTAAGACAGGTCATGAGAGCACATTACTTTGGGGGAAGTTATTAGAGGCCTGTGGCATCCCCTCTATCCTCCCACTCCCCTCATACCCACTAAAGGGGTTTTGAAGGGATCATTTGGAGAGCTTGGCATTCACCCCCTGCAGTTCAAATGGAGAAAGAGTGGCATTTGACCTGTAGCTGAGAAGGTTGAGGATGACGGGTCTTGGCTTGAGCCAGTCGTCTGGTGGGTGGTCCAGATCCCCACCAGTGATGAGGTAGGCCTTTGTTCCTCAAGTCTAGATTAGGCCACATGAGCAGGAGGGAGTCAGTCTGGGCCAGGAGTGGAGGGGGGTGTTTTTAAAGATACCCTGCTCAAAGGGCTTCCTGCTTAGGATGAGGCAATCGAAACAGAAATACACAGGAGGGGTGTCATCTGATGGAGAAGCCGGAGGGACTGATGTAAGCAGCCAGCTGCAATCAGGGAGTTGCTGACCAATGTTCTCACTCTGAAAGACTCTCTGAGGAACCCATGAACTTGCCTGACAAGGAGAAGAGTCTGCTTTGAACTCTGGCCACGCATAGAGACCATCAGTGCTAGATCAGCACAGTGCCCACCAAGTGAATGCTTTCCTGCCTCCCAGGACCTTTCCTAGCTCCCCTGCCTTTATCCCCTTCTTCTAGAACAGCTAGAATACAAAATCTATAGCAGTGGGCTTCATTTTGACCTTTATCTTAGCTAGCTGATAGTCACTGAGATTCCTGGGCCAAATCTGCATGAGTTTCTCAACACCTATTGAACATTTATTGAATGTGTCTGTTGTGAGACTCTTCACATTTGTTTATATTTTTAATCATCATACCCACCCTTTAAGCTAGATATTATTAACATTATTTTACAGATGAGGAGAATCATGTAACAGTTAAGCAAATTCACTGACATCCTACAACTAGGAAGTGAGGGCATCGGGATTTGATCTAGGGAGAACTGACCCCATAAACCTGCAGCGGTCCCATTTAACTGCACTGACCGAGCCCCGTGTGCCTGCGTGTGCCTCTAGAGGTGTTGGCCTGAGGCGGCAGAAGACCGTCAAACCCCCGGTCACGGGGGGCCCTTTCTGCCCTGACCTCTCGGATTCTCGAGAGGGTGATTGGACCACAGAGGGTGGCTAGACCACTCTCGACCCAGCAGTAAGTGCACAGGAACATAGAAGGGACTCTGTTCACTCG
Organism: Puma concolor; assembly: GCF_028749965.1. Taxonomy (NCBI): domain Eukaryota; kingdom Metazoa; phylum Chordata; class Mammalia; order Carnivora; family Felidae; genus Puma; species Puma concolor. The sequence goes on from NC_141673.1 coordinate 95,770,239, forward strand.
AATCTAAGAGATTGTTCAGCACAGGCTCTGTTGCCTTTGTTTCTGAACTCATTTCTTACACATTTAAAAGCCACTTACTTATTGAGGGTTGACTAGATGAACGAATCAAACAGACATAGAATGTTCTTGGATGCGGAGTTTCTCTCTTTTAGGAAGAAACCAATGGACTTACCCAAGCCAGCCAGAAAGGAAAAGATCTCACTCTCAGGAACCTTCCCTTCAGCGGAAAGGAAGGCAGAGAGGAAAGAATTGGAGAGGAGGGAAATGTGCCCTGCTGCATCCCTCTGTCTTCATCTTAGGACGCAAGTAAGGCAAGAACACTTATTGACTGTTTCTGAGGCATCTGTGGCCTTGGGGTAGACCATGAGTAGCTTAAGTTCTACAAACCACCTTGATATTAAAACTGCCAAATGCTTAATTCCCTAACACTTGCTCACACATCTCCTAGCTTATCACTAGCACTACAGCGTGTTCTGAGTTAAGTACAAGCCAGTTCAGTTTCTTGCAAGAACTGATTGCCAACAGACCCCGAGACAGCTGGGACTCAGCCTTTTTTGGACTGAGTACAAAAGAGATGTTGAGCTGGGTGTCATTGTGGTACTAAAGAAAGAATGCTAGGATGTCTAATGATGTCTCCTAGTGGCCTCAAACACAAATTGAACAAGATGGCTAACAGCATTGCGTTATGAAGGACACTGCAGCTGTGGACCTCCCGGGCACAGGAACCTCCGGGGAATGAGCCTTTTCTTGCTCCCAGAAAAAAAAAAAAAAAAATTGCAGCTGAGCGCACAAGGTTCCCACTCACATGCCTGTACATGACACACCCACCCATCGCTGCAGACACACGCACACACCGCAGAGGGTGCAGACGCCGCTTTGACTTGGAGCACTGAGCAATTTTCTGCTTTTTCCTTTTCTCCTTATAAAAGCGCGTCAAATTAATTGCGGCCAATTATGTACAAATCCCTTTCTCTCTGCCAATCAGGGCTGCCTGAACGGGCAAGAGGCGCTCTCACCTGCTTCATTATGCAAATTGATATTCAAACGTGGAAGAACAATGCAGCCTTCAGCACAGCAGTGATTCCAGGTTGCTAATGAGAAGAGGCTGCTGCCAGAGGAGTCTGTTCTAATCCTCTGCTGCTGACAGGAGAAGGCTGAGAAGGCTTCCCGTGGAGATGGGGCAGAGTCAAAGTCAGCACCGGCTCCCAGAGCACCTGTTACCCCCGTGCAACTCAGGCCCCCATGCAGAGGGTCACCACTAGGTCTGACAAGATTCGGGATGAGTTGGAGTCCAAACAGTGTAGACCGAGCAGCCTGATTTCCTTAAATACCCCTGCGGTCTGACAGCCATAAATACATGGCACAGGACATGGTGGGCATCTGTAAGCATGGGGTCAGATGTGGCCCTAACAGTACCAATACTCAGAATGCCTGCGGTCAGGGGCAAGTCCACCATGCAAAGTACACACACACAAAAAAAAACGATCCACACACCCAGAGGAAGAAGTCAGTGAACACTGAGGTCTCACGTTGCGAGATTAATTTATTTGGAAAAGGCCTGTGCCATTCAGCCATTCGTTCATTCAGGAGCCACCATATGCAGAGAAAGAGATACTTGATTCCCCACTAATGACGGTTGTGAGAACTTCTCTAATAGCTGCCTCTAATATTCCGCACTTCGGAATCTCCTCTTGAGTTGGAATTGCAATCCCTCCTCTCCACCCCAAGTCGTGGAAAAGAGGCTTTTAACACAAGTACGTGATCGTCACTCTGGTCCCCTCTGCTGGGGATGGTAGAGCCACACACAGCGCACGGCAGAGGGGGGCATTCTGCTTGGCGGCTGTGGTTTTGCTGACCTGGGCTGGGGGCTAGGAGTTTGGTGCTGCGAAGCCGGGCGGCTTTCTAGCTCCCTGGAATAGTCTTCATAACGCGACTTCAGTTTTTTGATTTGAGGTGTCATGAAATCACACATCATCCTGTACACCCATGTTCCAGGACAAGTCCCCCCCAGGTTACAGGTGACCCAGACACGCAGCCATTCTGCCACACCACACCCTTCTTTGGCACTACGGGACTCTATGAGAGCAGCCATGTGCACATGAAAATAACATGACGTCTGGGGGCGCCTGGGTGGCTCCGTCGCTGGGGCATCGGACTCTTGATTTCGGCTCAGGTCATGATCCCAGGGTTGTGGGATCAAGCCCCGTGTCAGGTCAGGCTCAGCATTGAGCATGGAGCCTGCTTAAGATTCTCTCTCTCTCTCTCTCTCTCTCTCTCTCCCCCCCCCCACCCCTGCCCCTATCCTCTACTCTCTCTCTCTCAAAAACAAAACAAAACAACCATGACATTCTCACAACAGCTAAGGATGTGTGGTTCACTTGTCAAAAACCCCTGAAAGAAAGTAGTTCCTAAGGCAGTGCATGAGCTGGGCCAATCGGTCTGAGCGACCACTACCTTCTAATGGAATGGTTTCATGTGCTTATATTTGTAGTTTAAACATTTATACAGAAAACAAAACGTTTTACACAATCAGCTTCTTAAAATGCAAATATCTTCGGGATGTTGAGTGATGATTTAATCACTTTTTTTTTTTTCTTTTTTTAGACTGTCTCCCTCTTAGCAGCTAGACATGGTCTATTTGGACTGAAAAAGACAGTAGGTTTAATTTTGTGGACACGGATCATGTAGGAAAATAGGGGGTGCCAGGTGTGGATGCCCTGGGGGAGAGCTTAGGAGAGCACCGGGCCCAGAAAGTAGGATCTGAATATTCAAAGTGAAGTACAAGGGTGAGCCCTGAATTCAAGTGAGGGAAGTCTCCTCTCCTTTTCTCTACACTTCATCACCCATCTCCTGGCCCTGCACATCCCCAGATAGCCTACCCCTTTCTCCTACAATAGCCGGAAGCCATCCTTGTTACCCTCCCCTGGAATCGGTGATCAGATGGCTGTTTCCTGCACTGTTTCCTGTAACATCCTTAAGGCAACAGACACACTGTTCAGCTCCTGGGACAATGCCTGCTGCGTCTTGGAAGCGTGTTACGTGAATGAATGTTCCCAGAACATAAGCTAATAAGATTAACACTAAAATTCCACTCTCTTATGGATTAAATTGCCTTTAATGAGCTACCCATTTACAATATTGTTTCTCTGGGGAAATGTATTTCTGTTTCTGAACGGCTGATTTATAAATGAACTGTTGAGGACAACCTGTTCATAGGTTAGAGCCGACCTATTAACAGTTGCATTTCCAAAGCCAAAAATAAATTGATCTTTGGATTATGTGTTCTTTCGTGATGTCAGCAACTGTGGCCCTTGTCCATATTAATCGCTACGTAAAGCTACGTCTGTAGCTACAGCCTCAGAGGATGGGTCAGTCTTAAGTGACCATGGGCAGCATTTGCTGGGCTGGGCGCTTTACATTCTATCTCATTTGCTTATCCTGCCAAACCTTTTAGGCGGATGCTACCTCTGTTTTACAGAAGAGGAAACTGAGACTCAGCCACTGCAAAGTAGGCGATATGGCTGGGCTCCCAAACCCCTCTAGTGTCTCAGTTTCCTAATCATAAAATGAGGATGAGAGTGTTGCCTACGTTATAGCTTTTGTACTATCAAAGACTTAAAATACCTCTAAAGTGCTCAGAATGGTGTCTACTAATCCCTCAATTAATGGTAGGGCTCGATTCCTATGGCAGACCCCTGTTTTGTGCCTAAACCCATCTCACAAAGTCCATGCTGTTTCCAGTAGATGATTAACATATGCCTTGAAGGACACAAACTGCTGCTAATCCACTCCAGAACCCACTCTGTGGTCCCGCCGCCACCCTCCCGGCTTCCTGCACTTGCATATTTCAGTGAGATTCAGGGTGGGGGTGTTGATGGGGGGCAAGTCATACATCAGGGCTGTAAAGGTGTGTAAGGGAGAATGGAGGGGTCACTCCTCACTGTTCAGAGTCCCAGAAAATAGCTCTGGAGCCAAGGCTGCCTGGAAGAAGGTTATCTGCCATAGGCAAAAGGTGCCCAATTGTCCTTTTTTCAGCCATCCTTCTGGGTCTTTTGAGAGAAAGCACTTAGCGCACTCCAAGGTGCAGAGTAAGAATTCAGTGACTGTTTCCAAATCTACATCTGTCACCTGTCGCTGTGATAGAAAACAGTTACTTCAAATACGATTTCATTTGGGGCGCCTGGGTGGCTCAGTCGGTTGAGCGTCCGACTTCGGCTCAGGTCACGATCTCGCGGTCCGTGAGTTCGAGCCCCACATCGGGCTCTGGGCTGACCGCTCAGAGACTGGAGCCTGTTTCAGATTCTGTGTCTCCCTCTCTCTCTGACCCTCCCCCGTTCATGCTCTGTCTCTCCCTGTCTCAAAAATAAATAAACGTTAAAAAAAAAAATTTAAAAGAAAAAAAACAAATATGATTTCATTTGACTACTGGGGCCTACCCCAAACAATTTCTTATGGGAGTGGACAGATTATAAAACTGGGTTTCTCTCAAAACCTTCCCTACTTGCATGGTCTGTATTGCCAAAGAATTGTCTTTCCTTTCAGATGCTCAGAAAAAGTAAACCTAACTGTTTCCAGCTCAGCTGTCTTGGAGACTTGGAAAAGAACCTTAGTTAGCTTCACTGCAAATTATTGATGAAACCGGGAATTTTATAATATTCCTAATTTATCATTATTATCCATTTTGACTAATTTAGTGGTGGAAATTATGTTCTTACTGTCATAAATGGTTGCTATGCTATCATAATTTGCCCACTAATGAAGGAAATACTGATGCTCGCCAGTGACCCCTTGCCATTTGGAAAATTCCCAGAAGGTCGGGTTAGATGTGAGTTTGGGAGAGCCTGAGACCCAACGGTTTCAGTCCCTACAGCTCCTCCTCTCAGTTCCCAGCTCTTCCCATCCTCTTCCCATCCCCCAAACTATTGAGGGTCCCTGCCAGCCAATTCCCACTTAACACATACGATCTTAGTGCACCTTATCCTGCATATGTGTACAATGCAACTATAATGTAAGTGCGCTCTAATCAGTTTCATTGCTTTCCAGTCTCACGATCTAGTCTTTATTTCTTCAACAGATAGACCCTATATATCTGCCATAAACCCCTTACTGGAACAGGGTAAAGATCCAAACAGCTCTATGCAGGCATGCTCTTGCTAACCTTTTTTGCCCAAGCCCTGAGCTCAGAGCCTAACCACACAGTCTGTCTCAGGAGTCCTCGCAGCTGCCAGGCTGCTCATGGCTAAAGCCTAGAGGCTTATTCTACAATAAGTTGGGCTTCTTCGTCTCAAAGGGTCTCTCCAGAAACCCCTCCTACCCTTGATCAGCTCCTTGTTCAACCTGGATTCTGCCTCTTACCAGAATCCCACCCCTTTCCACTGTTCTTTGGGTTGACTGAGTCCTGTGTTGTATCATCTGTGTGTTTTTTCTTAATGTAAGTTATTCTATTCTCTGCACTTCACATAATACCTAGTACCTGATAGAAATTAACAAGTATTTATTGGATGGCTACCAATTACCCTAGGAGCAGGATTGCCAGATTTAGCAAATACAAATTCAGGACACCCAGTTAAATTAGAATTTCTGATAAATGGCACATGTGATTTTAGTAGAAGTATGGCCCAAATGTCATGGAGACCCTACCTATGAAGTATTAGGGACCTGCCGAGATAGCCCTAGTCTCATAGTCCAGTGAGGGAGGCAGACGCTCAAATAATGCTTAAAACAGAAGGTAGTAAGTACAGTGCAATGTCCTTAGGTGCTCATTTCAAGGTTAAATAAACCCAATCTTTTAACTTTTTATCTTTTTTTAAAATTTTTTTTAACGTTTATTTATTTTTGAGACAGAGAGAGACAGAGCATCAACGGGGGAGGGTCAGAGCGAGAGAGGGAGACACAGAATCTGAAACAGGCTCCAGGCTCTGAGCCATCAGCACAGAGCCCAACACGGGGCTTGAACTCACGAACCGCAAGATCACGACGTGAGCCGAGGTCGGATGCTTAACCGACTGAGCCACCCAGGCGCCCCTAACTTTTTATCTTAAAACTTGCTCCCATTGCCTTCCATCACTTTCTGAACCTCCTCAAATTTCCATTGTGAGTTCTAGAAAAGAGCACACCGGGACCATAATGCCCTCCTAGTGATACACCGTGGTCCTGATATTCTCCTTCCCACCTACCATACTTCCCTTTATAGGCTCCCTATTTAAATAGCAGCACTGTGTTGTCAACCCGTGCAGCCTGTGGTCCGCTAGGGCGTCACAATCTTTTTGACCATGCTTTTGACAAAGCCGGTTCCTGTCCCTTCTCACTGGAGGGCACTATGGTTTTACATCCTGTGTGACTTACTTTGTATGCTTTCTAATTGAACTTCATCCTTTTAATATCCTCTTTCATCATGCCACACTTATTGTTTTGCTATTTAATTCTCTGTCCCAAATGGCCAGCCATCCAGTCCAATTTAGTGTCATAGCAGATTTAAAGAGCAAGTTTTCCATCCCATCATTGAACTTCTTAAGGAAAATGAGACCCTCCCCTGTGTGAACAGTAAGTTATCTCCCACTCTCAACTCAAGCTGACCATGCCTACCCTTTTACCAAGAATCCCACCTGCCCAGTCACAGGGGCCTCTTGTTTGATAAAGAAAAACTTTCTTGACAGCTTACTTCGGCATTGGCTAAGATTTTTTCCCATTCTGTTAATTGACTCCTGATTTGGAATTTATAGAATAATTTTAAAGTAGGCTATCTTCTCTGTAAACCATTGACCAAGGGAACGTGACACATGTACTTGGAACCATTCAAAGGACCCAGTTCCCTGGTATCTTAAATGAATCATTGTGAAACTCAGTAATGAAACTTTTAGCTTCCAAGTGGGTGAGACAGTATCCCCGGGAGTGCACACATTCCCTCTAATGATATCCACTCGGACAGGATTTTGCTAATATAAGTGTGAAATGGACTCATCTGTATTATTTTCCCAGACAATGTGTTGCAATTCATAGGCGAGCTGTCCTGCCAGTAATCCTGTCCCTTCAGCCCATTCGTTTCTTCTACAAAAAGTATCCTCTCCCATCCTGGAATGAAATACACCTTGGGTTTCATTTTAAGTAGAAAAGTATATCTGATAAAAACTTGAAATTGTCCCTCTGAAAGTTCACATCAGACCAAGGTGGTGGGGTTACATTCAAAGAGGAAGGCACTTATCAACTGTATATTGTTGGAGGCAAAAGTTCCCAGGAAACAGTGACACTGTGTCCCTTAAAGGCAGTCTGAGCTCAGGATATCCTGTAGGCAGGCCACCGAAGCATCTGATCTCACATCTGGAAGAGGCTCTAAAATAAGTTTATTTATCTCTCTGGTTTTCTATCTTTTTTTTTCCTTAATAGAAATTATATGTTACATGATGTGACATACTAATGGTATTTAACATATTTATAATGTTCGTCTCTCCCTACTATACTATAATCTCTCTGAGGACAAGATGTTTTGTCTCTGTTCACTGGTACATCCACAGTAGCTATATAGAGCCTTGCAAATATAGGTGCTCAAATATTTGTTGAAGAACAGATTGAATAATCATTTAGTCAATGAATGAATATATGCCTCAGATAGTTACATAATTCGTATAGTGTTCACAGGATTAGCCAGTGCGTTTCTTTCTTTATTAGCCATTTGGATTTGAGAAACAGTGGAAGGTAGTTTCGTAAACTAATGGATTGGGGGTAGGTAATGTAGATAAGAAATATTTGACATTTATAGTAGCAGACGGGGTTTGCTCATCTTGTGGTTTCTACTCCCAAGTCATCCAAATTGAGCAGGCAGTATTGAAGAAGAATGGTGAACAAATGGGGGTCTCCAACCGCACTGCTATTGTGGTTTGTCGGCTCTTAAATTATAAAGTGATTTCAGGACTTGTCTTCTTTGAAGCCCCGATTGCTCTCCATGTCCCGTGGGAGAGGAGTACAGTGGCCCCTCAGTGGGTCCATGTGCCATGTCTACACAGTTGTCTCAGTGGTGAGACCTTGCCTTCACAATCATCCAGCTTTCCACTGGACATTTCTGCTTCCCCATGACTTCTTTAACAAGAAGTGGCCAACCCTGAAATATGGCCGCCATGCCATTTTCCACTTTCATAGGAGCAAAGAGAGAAATGATAACCAAACAGGCTCATATAAAGGAATTATTAAAAGTAAAAATAGTTTCTGATGGGGCGCCTGGGTGGCTCAGTTGGTTAAGCGTCCCACTTCGACTCAGGTCATGATCTTGCAGTTCGCAAGTTCGAGCCCCACGTTGGGCTTTGTGCTGACAGCTCGCAGCCTGGAGGCTGCTTCAGATTCTGTGTCTCCCTCTCTCTCTGCCCCTTCCCCACACACGGTCTGTCTCTCTGTCTCAAAAAGAAACATTAAATTTTTTTTTTAAAAAGGTAAAAATAGTTTCTGAGATTTTCCTGGAGTAAATATATGTTAAATGTCACCTCTTAAACCATCTGTGATCTTCTGCGTCTAAATCCCTGCATAAGCATCCACATCCCAGTACCAGGACACAAAGCAGATACTCACTGAATATGTCTGAATGGAGGGTAACCCGAGAAAGGAACGCGAATTAACATAGTTGAGAATGATTTTCAACGCAATGGTTGAAAGTAAAAGGGCTTTTTTGGCTTACCCTGAGTCAGCTGGCAAAATTAAATTCCAATCCTCTGCCCTATGGCTGTTGATCTTTTACTTTTGTAGCCATCACCTTAGAATAATTGTGTTACCATTGTAATTGGAGGCCCATTAAGGATGTCGTAGGCACATTGAACTATTACATGTCAAAGCATGGTGTGGCTCTAGCCGCATTGCAGATGCCGACCGGGCGCTCAGTACGTGTGTGGTAACAGGAGGAAGGAAGGAAAGGAGGGGACAGGAGCAGGGAATGGCTATTTGGTCTTGGAGAGTTAATAAACTGTCCAGGCCTCTGTTTCTGGCTGCGAACAGGGAAGAAGTCTCTCAGTGGGCATTTCTCAAACTGTGTTTCACAGCCCACTAATGTTCTGGGAAACATAATGGGTATTCTTTTTAAAAATCCATGGCAGGGGCGCCTGGGTGGCGCAGTCGGTTAAGCGTCCGACTTCAGCCAGGTCACGATCTCGCGGTCCGTGAGTTCGAGCCCCGCGTCGGGCTCTGGGCTGATGGCTCGGAGCCTGGAGCCTGTTTCCGATTCTGTGTCTCCCTCTCTCTCTCTGCCCCTCCCCCGTTCATGCTCTGTCTCTCTCTGTCCCCAAAATAAATAAACGTTGAAAAAAAAAAAAAAAGAAACAAAAATCCATGGCAGAATAGGTTTGGGAAAGTTCTGTGGCAGGTTTAATAAGTTTCTTTACCAAAGGACTCATCAGAACCCTCCCCTGAGAGGGTCCACTGTGAACCCCAGAAAGGGACGCAGTAGGCACTGTGGGCTCACGAAGGCCCCCTCCCAGCACTGACATTCTATAAACTGGAGTGCCCCCCGCATAAGGCTGACTTTATTGACCAAAGCCGTAAGTTCTGCTGTGCTGTAAATGGGTCACAATGTGACCGTGTGTGCACATGCTGGCATTTCCATTTCTCGGTTTGGAACTGATGGATCTGATTGATTGCCAGGAAAGCAGAGGTGTGTCTGTCCCCCCTGACGTGCCTCTCCCTGGATCCTTACTTGCCCTCGGCCCTGCCTGGCATAGTCCATTGGCAGCCCTACCCCTGCCCTACCCCTGCCCCAGCTTCGTGTTAGGAACCTCAGCTTAGCATGCTAGCAACTGGAGCACCCCCTAAATTCACTGGGGAATCTGGCATGCGAAAGTCCCGATGGTAACCTTCGGTTTTCTCCCCCAAACTGTGTATGAGCTGCTAGGGCTGCTCCTGAAGTTCCAGAATCCCAGTTTCCATGGTGAATCCATCTGTACCCTTTACTTGAAATCTTTAAAGGCCACTTCTCTTTGCTAGCACCCACAGCTTTTATAATATATCTGCAACAGTCCGTGCACTCTCCCCGGTCGGTATGAGAAAGGGGGTACGTGGCAGTAACACCTCGTTGTAAGTCTCACCTAAGGGTAGGTTGAGGGAGCATGACCAAGGCCACCTGTCACACACGGGATGACTTCGGGATAAAAATCAAATGCCATTGTCCTTACACCTCTGTTTCACTTCATCTGCATGTTACCATAATAATCTCCAATTCTGTCACATTTTTGGTGCCAAAGAAATACTCATATGCATTGTCAAGTCCTAAATTTGACAAGCTCTTGTGGGATCTCAGATCTGACATATTTTTTTGAAGGGAAGATGGAGAAGGTGCCAGAAAAGATGTCCTCAGCTAGCATGAGGACAAATTAACTCCTTATTCACTAGCTGTGCCACAGTAGCACTGGATCTAAGAAACACTGCCGTGCAACTTTGTGTTCTTTGTGTTGCATGATAACGCACTCACCAGTAAGGAGTGTGCTATTGATTCATTCATTCATTCATTCATTCATTCATTCGCACCAAGAGCCTCTTAAATGCCAGGTACTATTCTAGGCACTAGTGATACAGCAGTGATCAACGTAGACAGAATCTTCTCCCTCATGTCACTTGCATTCTAAAAGGAGGAAAAGGAAAATGAATTGAAAAAGCACTTATTTATGATATTAGGCGTTAACTGTTAACATCAGGCAGAGAAGGGAGATGGTGTTGGCAGATGAGTTGCAATTTTAAGTCGAGCGGTCAGAGAAGGCCTCGGTGAGAAGACCACCGAGTAGGGGAGTGATGGCTAGCCGGGGCTTTCTGAGCAGAGAGACAAGCGTGCTAGGGCATGCCTGGTATATTCTAGGAACGGCTCAGAGGCCAGTATGGCTGCTGAGGGATGAGCGAAGGAGCGTGGTGGCAGATGAGGGGGTGGGATGATGTGGACTCCACCGTTTTTCCCTCCCTTTGTCCTCCTGAATATCCAGGCTGACTTGGATCCTGTCAGGGCTTATGTTCTAGATCTCTCTCATATATTCCTCCCATGATGTTCCCCCTGAAAATAGTCCAGACCCTTAGTCATTTTGCAGTGAATGTCTCTGCTCCAGCCTCTCTGCTTTTCTAGCCACATTGCTGTAGCTGAATAGTGCTACATAAGTGCTGTGGCATCCTTCTGCAGCTTGACCGTGCAGCGGGTGCTGCTGCACGGCCTCCGTCTGTGCGCCAACTCACTGCTCCACGTTCCCATGTACGTTCTTTCCAACTTCAGTGACGTCACAGTACTTGAGTCCCTCCTCTTGCCTCGAGGGCCCTCCCCACACCTCCACCGATGTAAGTTGGCCAACCTATAAGAGGTCCGTCTCTGCCTCCTCTCGTTAGCGCCCCACCCCACCCCCTCATGATGATCCCTGCTCCCTCTGAACTTGCAGAGCCCTCGCCTGCCTTACGTCCCGTTTGGAACTTGGCACAGTCCTCTAGTCCATTGGATTCTTCTACCCGACACGTGTTTGCCAAGCATCTGTTTGGTGTGGATAGAACTCTGTGGTATCTTTTATGGTCATGTGAGGACCCTGGGTTTGAACCCTTGTTCCACTGGTTTCTGGCTGTGTAGCCTTATTCAAATGACTTACCACACTGTTCATCAGTTTTCTTGTCCGCTGAGTGGGGATAACCATTCCAGCTTGTAGGGTCGATGGAAAGATCGAGTTACTCTATGTCAGTTGTGTGGTACGTTAACATGGAAGCATTAGCTGCTTCCCATTTTAATTTCCAGCTGAACAGTCATGGAGGGACTGTATCTGTTGCTTTATTTCATTTCAGAGCTTAGTGACTTAATGCATGGATTATAGCCATTGAATGTGTGCCGATGATGATACCCTATGGCCAGACATAAGACTTGGCCAAACATGTAAGACTTCAGGGCACAGGTATGACTTGGCAAAGCTAATACAGGAGTAGTAGCTTCTGTATCATCTGCTCAGCTCTCCTAGCTCAGGGCCAAACCTCAGAGAGCTTACATAAACTCTAAAGCCATTACCTGATTTTATGAACTATTTTAGGAACTATTTATTAAGGTTCATATATCTAAATTTTGTAAACTGCAAAAGAGATGACTGTTTTGCTAGGAGGAAAACTAATAATTAACTGAATTCCAGGAATCTGAAGAACTGGCACATTGTATTTTCTATACGCTCTTTCTGGGGGCACAGCAGGAGGGTGGTGACAGCGGAGGGCATGCTGTTCCCTCCACCACCTCCTCCCCTCCAGAGTCCGTCGGAGGAGTCCCAGTTCCATGCTGAGCCCAGAGAGGCAAAGGGCTGCTTCTCCAGCAGCATAGCATGCAGAATTGTGAAGCCGTACTTGCCAGGCTTCTCCTATCCAAGTGCACATTCCTTCATATGCAGACTTTGTGTGTTTGCCACGATGGACAACCACAGCGCTGATATTAATAAGAGAAAAAAGAATAGAAATGACTAAGATATTGAGTGTTTAGTATGTGCTAACTCACTTTCTGGCAGTAACAGAATGGTATCCGGCTCTCCAGGGGCCCAGGAAGAGAACTGAATTAATTTCGGCCCTTTTATTATATACCTGTGTCTTCTAAGTACATTCTGTGATGTTATTGTTATTGCAGTTCAGTCTCCTCTGCTGAGTGAATTTGAACAATATTCTCTCCAATGAATAATTTATAATGAAACGTATAATAATTATTTATTTCTTCCGCCTCCGTCCCAGATTATAGCTTTCATGAAGGTTATAATTCATGAAGAATCTTATACTCTAATCTGTGACTATATCCACAGCCGGGTGGTTCCATGGGGAGGGTCCCGAGTGGCGATCCTGGGCCCCAGGTTTTGAAGGGGAGGATTTGTAATGGGATGTTAGGCCTTACTTCTCCTCTTAGAACATTGTTGCCATTCAGTTTCAAAGCCAATTGGCTTGTGTATTAAGTCACTCAGTTAATAAATGATGGAGCTCAGATTTGAGCTTCAGTCTCTAGAGCCTATAACCCACAGGTAACACTTACTGTTTTACCATTAAATTGTCCTTCAGTGTAAGCAGAGACAGCCTCGTTGTCCTGCGTGTCCTAAGCATTTATGGGCCATGGAACAGTGAGGAAGACTGTGTCTTCAGAAAGCCTAATGTATAGATTACCATCTGCCTGTCTTCCCCCTTTGGGCAAACAGGGACCATAGTGGGGGGAGGGGGGGAGGCTGATTTCTCCAACCACCTCCTCCTGGCTTCAACCATTGCTCAGAGTCTGAAGTCACACACACACACACACACACACACACACACACACACACACACCCCTGCTTCATTCTGGTCAGGCTGTAGGATATTATGAGGGGAGAATTCAGTAGCAGACAACAAGAAGACAGGAACAGTTGCGGTACTTCCTTTATAGCTCATGGGGAAATTGGGAAGATCAAAAGAAAAATGAGATGCAAAAGGAGTTGCCCTTTGGGCAGGGGGTGGAGATGCGAACCAGCACTCCCACTCCTGGGTGTTTACCTTAGAGAAATGAAAATTTATGCTCACACAGAAACCTGCACATGAATGTTACAGCTGCTCTATTTGTAACTACCCCAAACCGAAAGTAACCTAAATGTCCTTACATGGATAAATGGATAAACAAGCCGATACACCCGTACGATGCAATTCTACTCAGCAATAAAAAGGAATGACCTACAGATCCTCCTGGATGCATCGCAAGGGCATTATTAGAAGTGCAAAAACCCATCTCAGAAGGTTACGTGCTGTATGATTCCATGTAAATGACATTCTGGAAAAGACAAAACTTAACGGGGATACAGAACAGATCAGTGGTCGCCAGAGGTTAAAGGTGGGGGGTGTTTCAGCAGGTGATGGGATTGTTCTATGTCCTGATTGTGCCTGGGGTTACAAGATTCTGTGTATGGTCAAAATGCATAGAACTAATGGGGATGTAGTGTTTCACAGGTACGTAGTTTCAGTTGGGGAAGATAAAAAGTCCTGGAGATGGATGGTGGGGATGGCTGCACAACAGTGTGAATATACTTCATGCCACAGTACGGTACACCTAAAAATATTTAAAATGAAAAAAAAAAATTAATGCTACGTTTTACGTCAGTTACACTTTACCACAATTTAAAGTGCATGCATGAAAGAATAACACATTTCATTAAAATAATACAAGTCGGGGCGCCTGGGTGGCTCAGTCAGTTGAGCATCCGACTTTGGCTCAGGTCATGATCTCATGGTTCATGGGTTCGAGCCCTGCCTCAGGCTCTGTGCTGACAGCTCAGAGCCTGGAACGTGCTTCGGATTCTGTCTCCTTCTCTCTCTCTGCCCCTCCCCTGCTTGCACTCTGTCTCTGTCTCTCAAAAATAAACATTAAAATCAATCAATCAATCAATCAATCAATCAATGTCGATAACAAAACTAGTGGTGAAGCAGGGTATGCATGGTAATAATAATGATAATGGGAGGGTCCTCGGTAGGTAAAAAAAAAAAAAAAAAGCGGCCCCTTTAGGATTCTGATGCTCTGCCACATCCTCATAAAAGCCACCCTTGTGTCTGAAGCCTTCCCACCTTTTCCCTCGGGTGCCTTGGAAGGCTGAGTCGCATTTGGGCATTGATTCTTTTTGTGATTCAAATGTAAAAGCAGGCATAATGGGATGAATATTTATGTGGAGGATTGTTAAGCTCTGAGGACAAAAGCCCCCAGATTCCGCGTCCCTGTGGATGGACCCTGCAAGCAGAAAGTACAGTATCCGTCTCTGCAAGGTCATGGTGCTGGCCGGTCCCAATCTGCACATGCTGGTCAGACTCCCACTGAATGAGAAGAGCCATTTTCAGGCAGCCAAGTGCCCAGGAAGGCATTTCCTCCCCACCCTCTTCATGTTAGTAGAGCTGCTGTCATTTGTGTGCCCTCATTCACAGGATCTAACTCTAATTAACCTCATTGGGCTTTGTCTGGTGGTCAGCACAGAAGCCTGGACCCAGTCAGTATTTAGGAGGGTTTTTCTTTTGTTTTCAGAACCTGCTCTTTCTCCTGGCGTCATGGCCGCAAAGACTTCTCTGCAGAAGTATTTCCTCACTCACCATGGAAACTAAGCAGTGTTGGAGCAGGACTCTTAAAGCAGAGGGGGTCTTCCGGTGTAAACCGACGTTAGCTTCCCATCTCTATCCTTCCAAACCCAGCCCATTCACCCCACCAGCTTACACCCAGCCTCCTCCAAGAAGCCTTCCAGGCTGATTCTGGTCTTTCTCTTTTGAAGAGGACATGCCTGGTACATGCCTGGGCGGTCTTGTATTTTAGCTAGCTGTGCACATGCCATCTTTCATATTCTCAGAAGGGAGGGAGGTAGCTGATGATGTTTCCGTTCCTCTTTACCACCCCCCCCCACCCCCACCGCCTGGTTCCAGATCATCATGGGAGCTCAAGTCCTGCTCAGCTCCTCTCTATCTTAGTTAGTCCTCCAACCTGTCCTTTGTGCTGACACCTCTGGACTCTTTCTAACACAAAAACCCACTCTTGACCCTCAGTTGCCTCTGATAATGATGCTGCTGACAGTAATAATAATGACAGCAATAATAGCTAATATAGTATATTTATCATGTGCCAGGCACAGTGCTAATATTTTGCCGAGATTAATTGGCTGAATACTAAGAAGCCTTATGAGGTAGGTACTGTTATTAGCCCCACTGCACAAAAGTGGAAACCGGGGCACAGAGAAGTTAAGTGAGGTGCTCAGGTCACACAGCTATCAAGCAGCAGAGCGGGGATTTGAATTCAGACAGTTTGGCTCCAGAGGCTCTGCTGTTTCTTCTCCCTTAGAGCATGCACTCTGAACTTCCTTACACGGCATTCGAGTCCCTTTGTGATCCCGGCTCTGTCTCCGTCTTCAGCCATGTCAGCCTCCAGTTATCACGGCCACATCTGCGAGGCTCAGACAGTGACAAGCAGCTCATGATCTCTAGTCATGCCCAAAACTCTCTCCCCATCAGATGTCACTGCACCCCCCCCCCCGTTGTCACTACCTAGAAGCCCCTTTGTTCCTCTTGTCCAACTGGAAAACGCTTCCTTCCGGTCTTGACCCCCATGCTGCAGCTTCTGTAAGGCTGTTGAGGACGATGCCCCGTGCTCTGTGCTCCCACCACTGCATAGGCACATTACTCCTAACACCCATCTTGTTGCTCAATGTCCCTTCACCATGCCAGGCTTGTCCCCTGGTCAGGCCTTTGTGTCTGCTGTTCCCTGGGCCCAGTATGCGTTCCCCAGGTCTTTGCAGGCCTGGATTCTTCTTGTCACGCGGGTTTCCATTCAGATGCCACCTTCTCGGAGAGGCCTTTGCAGGACAGCTGATCTGAACTTGTTCTTCTACTAGTCACTCTTTTTCTTGTCTAATAGCTGTTTCTAGCTTCTTCGTAGCACTTCATTGTCACTATTTGAAACCGTCCACGTTCCAGTTGTCTATTGCTGCGCAGTAGACCACCCTAACACTTAGTGGCTTGAAGCAAGAACCATTTCAGGGTATTTGACTAATTTGGGGGTCATATATTTGCTCAGGGCTTCACTGGGCGATTCTTCTGCTTCATGTGGCATCAGCTGAGGTCATGTGGTAGTCTTCTGGTAGCTGGGCTCAGCTGAAGGGTCCAAGATGGCTTTACTCTAATACCTGGTACTCTTACTGGAACAATTGGAAGCCTGGACTAGCCTGGGACTGTAGACAGGACTGTGATGGCTCCAGCGTGGTGGCCTCAGGGTTGTTGGACTTTTTACAGAGCGGACTGCTTCCCCTGAAGCGAGGTTCCAAGAGGTCCAGGTAGAAGTTGGAAAGATTCTTATAACCTAGCCTCAGAAGTCCCAGAATGCAGGGGCACCTACATGGCCCAGTCGGTTAAGTGTCTGACTTCAGTTCAGGTCATGATCTCAGAGCTTGTGGATCTCAGCCCCACAGCGGGCTCTGTGCAGACAGCTCAGAGCCTGCTTCAGATTCTGTGTCTCCCTCTCTTTCTGGCCCTCCCCCACTTGTGTTCTGTCTGTCTCTCTCTCTCTCTCAAAACTAAATAAACATTAAAAAAGAAAAAGGCACAGAAGTAAATGTGTAGTTACTTCCGCACATTTTATTGGCCAAGCAAGTCACCAAGCACAGGCCAGAATCAAAGGGTGAGAACATAGACCTCACCCCTTGGTGGAAGTAGTGGAAGAATTGGTGGCTCTCAGTCCACCACCTTTAACAGGCAGGGGTCACTTATTATTTGCCTCCCTTCTTTATAATGTGAACTCTTTCAAAGCAGGATCTTCTTCTTCTGTAATACTGTATCCCCAGCACCGAGAATAACATCTACACATGGCAGATGCCCATAGATCCTTGCTGAATAGCTGTATGAATGAAAGAATAAAGGAATGAATGAAAAAGAAAATGAATAGAAAATCGAGTGAATGTTTACATCTCTGACTGTCTAATATGTAAATCTTTTGAAAACAGAGCCTGATTTTTTTCTTCTTCTTCGTACCCTTAGTTCTTAATACAGCCCTCTACACTAAGAGATGCTTGGCAAATATTTACCAAATGAATTGATGCATTTTAATTATTATAGTTAAAGGAGATAATGTGAGTTATTACATAGGTGTTGGATATGAGTAACCGCTACGAATGAATTAGTAATGCCTTATACATAAGAAAATAAGTTTATATATTTATTTAATAAATAAGACGAAATGGATCAGATCCACACTTCCCTTACCCTTCTCTGCAACAGGCTGTATGAGAGGCTCTCCATTCAGCCCCACGACCCTCCAGTCCAATCATCTTCGGGTGAGGCAGGGACCTTTACTCCAGCCTTCTAGCACCTCTCTCCTGGCATGGCTTGCCAAGACTAATTCACTTTGAGGTTCTTAAGACAGGGGCTGAGATGATGGTCTAAACAGCTAAGAGGGTTGATTTCTGATTCCCCACAGCTGTCCAGGAGGATCAAGTGAGATTACAGTTCTCTTAACATTTGGCATTGTTTTGCCCTTGTGCAAATGTGTGCTTACAGTAATTGCTGGAAGCCACATGTTGAATCCAGAGGGTGAATGCAAGTCAGCGTTTGCTGTGCCAGAAAGGGAAGGACACCCTCACAGGTGGCCCCACTTGCCGTGTGGGGCTTCATTCCCAGTAAGCAGTAGTAGGGACTAGTCAGCCAGCATACGAGCCGGCAGTGGGAAGGCTCAGCTCCCAGAGGTCAAGCCTCAGCTTGTCCTCCAGCTTCGCCATGTGGCCTGGAACAACTTACTTGGTCTCTTTAGGCCTTCAGTTTCCTCACTTGTGATATGGGGAAAGCTGTTTCTATAATCCCAATCTGGGTAACTCGGGAAAAAGATTCCTAATTCAAGGAAACCCTGTGATGGCCAAAGGTGACCAATAAGGAATACTGTGTACAATTCCCTACTTAAAAATCAGACAGAGCTCTTTAATCCAGTGTTGATCTCCTTGGTGTATTGGGGGGGGGGGGGGTTTAAATCCTTTTTAATTGTTTCCTGGGATCCCCCCCTGTTCTGTGGATTTTAAGACTCGTGGTTCCTGGCAGTACAAAATGATACTCCTTCCCCAAACCCCAGAGAGCATTGATTGCTATTCAGGGGAAACAAGTGCCATATAATGCCTCACAGCTTGGGGTAAATTTTGTTACAGGGCATTTAGTGGAAGTGTCAAAGTATTTGGGAGATGATTCTTTCCTTCTTCCCCACAGGCCTCACTGAACATGCAGTTCTCCATGGCCATGAATTTTAGCCAAGTTCAATGTCCAATGATGGATATTTTTTTTTTAAATTCGAGTTTTATTTAAACCTCTCAAGCTGGGACAAGAATTTTCAAAGGAAAAGGCAAGCTCACTTCTGCCTCTGCTTTGGCTAATTCTGGGGCAGTGCGCTCACCCTCTTGGTCCCCAGAACTGGCCTAGTTTAAGGAACAAATGAGAGAACAAGAGTTTTCCATCTTAGGGAACATTGGCTAACACAAGACAATTTTAGATGTTAGAACTTCATCCTCAGAGAAGCAGTCAATAATTTTGAGAATCCACCATGTGCCAGATACTGTGTTAAGTGGTTTCCTATATATTATTACTAAAAATAATAGTTCCAGAAAAATGGGGCTCTGTGAATTTAAATAACTTGCCCATGTTCACACAGCTGGTCAGAGAAGGAACTAGAAGCCAATACAAATTATCTGCCTCTAAGACCAGCGCATTCCAAGGACTGTGCCTTTCCATTCTTTCAGTGCTGGCTGGTTTCTCTGATTGTTTTCTTACGGAAGATCCTTTCACCTTTCAGTGTTTAAGAATCTGGCTCTGTTATCATTTATTCCCTTTAGATTTTTAATGACTCTATTTTCAAATATTTTCTCTCCCTTGGTGGCTTCTCTCTTCATGATCTTAACTTTCTTTCAAAGAGTACTTAATTTTGATGAAGCCTGATTTTTTTTTTTCCTTTATTGGTGGATTGTGCTTTGGTGTCATATCTCTAGAAATCAATCTTTGTCTAACTCAAGGTTACAAAGACTGTGTCCTGTATTTTCTCCTGGAAATATTATAATTTATATTTAGGCATGTGATTCACTTTGTGTTAATTTCTATATATCTCATGAGGTGTGGGATGAAGTTCTTTTTTTTTTTTTTTTTTTTTTTGCATATGGATATCTAATTGTTCCTGTACCATTTGTTGAAGATACTCCTATCTCTGCTTAATTGCCTTTGTGACCATATATGTGTTAGTCTGTTGGTGGGCACTCTATTCTGTTCAGATGATCTCCTTATTTTCTCCGTGCTATTATCACACTGTCACAATCTCTATCACTTTGTAACAAGTCTTAAAGTCAGGTATTATAAGTCGTTCAACCTTTTTTCTTCTTTTGCAGTCATCTTGGCTATGTTAGGTCCTTGATCCTTCCTTTAGTTTTTGTTCAAGGACATGGTTATAAACAACATCTGGAAATCTGAAGATAATTTAAAAATTTAAAGTTACATAAGAGTAGTGCAGAAACTTTCCATAATCTGGCTTCATCAGGAAGTGAGGCACCCTGGACATCAGATTCTATCTGGTGAATCAAAATTATTGCGTATACCTTACATGGATTGCTAATTTTCAAAAAAAAAAAAAAAAAAAAGACCACACATATAATGACCTACACCAGAATTGTACCTGACACGATTTCAACTTTCACCGATGTTGCAGAAAATATGCTGGGCCCTCGGATATCTTGGTCACTGTGAATCTCAGTTGTCATTGTTCTAGCAAAGTGGGGAGTCGCTGATCAAAAGGAGTTTGTTTATACATTGCTGCCTGCTATAGAATGTATTCTGCATTTGATTTGGGGGCTACCTGTTTCCAAACAAATGAAGTATTGTCATTGACTGTGATATGCATAGCATTCTGTCTCTTCCATAAAACATATCCCTGTTGGGGCATCTGGGTGGTCCAGTCGGTTAAGTATCCAACTCCCGATTTCAGCTCAGGTCATGATCTCACAGTTCGTGAGTTTGAGCCCTGCATCAGGCTCTGCGATGACAGCACGTAACCCGCTCGGTATTCTGTCTCCCTCTCTGTCTGCCCCTCCCCCACTTACACTCGCTATCTCTATCAAAAATTAATAAATAAAAATAAACTTTAAAAAAACATGTCTCTGTCCCCTTAAACTTACTCTCCGCTGGGGACAAAGAAGAGTACTATTAATTAAGCCAATTGATTCCTGATAGTGTTGACCTTCACTACCACTGTGTGTCAGTGAGCAGATTACTTGTCCTCTTTGCCTTGGTCTTCATCTGTGAAATGAAGGGTGTGGACTGGTTAACCTGGAGTGGCTTTATACAACTCTAAAATTCTGGGACTCTTTTATTCACTTAAAAATCACAACGCTTTCAAAACTAATGAAACAAAAACTCTTAATGGAGAAAAGCACTGTGATAAGTCAGATGGGAAGCCTTTTGAGTCAAGAAGAAGTGGTCTTTTGATGCATCACAGATTGCCTAACCCCACTGCATGACTCTGCTCTTAACTATGGCCAACTCTGCACACTGAAGACGGTATTTGTGGTTCCTGGTGCTGTGACATTTTGTGGTTTATGAAATCCCTATATTCAGAGAAGCTCTTGAGCTTTTCAGGTCAAGGGAAAGAGAAAGGAGAATGTCTTTAAGCCCACACAAGTCCAGAGGTTCAGAGTACTCCTGAGTATTCCAAATATATCTCTGAAGTAAATATATCCCCATAGTATTGAAACCAAGAGGACTTGAAATATCTATATCGTCTTTCCTGTGCCAAGCTATGGGAGCTACTCTGGCCACGTTCTAGCTGATCACTGCTGTACTATTAGAATGGGGAGGTTGGAGAGTGTGAACTTTACTGGGGAATGCAGAATATAGACATGAGTTTTAAATAATATAATCTTTATTGAGCACTTACTGCGTGCAAGGGTGCTGTGCCAGTCACGTCTTATACATTATATCATCTAATCCACACGAGAGCCTTGAAAACGAGACATCATTGTCTCCTTCTTACAAATGAGGAAATGATGCATGGAGTTCATGTCACTTGCCCAAGATCACACAGTCGTAAGTGGCAGAACTGATCTTCAATCCGTATCTGTCTCAATTAAGACCTTAAAGTTCTAATGACTATATCAAAGAGTAGCTCTCAGAACTTAACCAGTTCATTCAGAGAGTAATTGCATTTGTAGCATGATAGAAACCCAGAACATCAAATACTTTGGGGTAGACGTGATGGAGGAAAGAATTCACAGAAGGTGTCCTGAAGAAATTGCTTTGAGTTACATTTTGAGATGAAGGACATGAATTGGCCTCAAGAGAAAAGTGAGTTCATGCTGAGGGGACAGACTATATGAGGCCATGAAGATATAAATGAATAATTTGTTCAGGAAGCAACATACAGTCTTATTAATTGCAGGGCAATACCAGAAAGAAGCTGATGCCACACATCTAAGCTAAGAAATTTCACTTTGTTATGATAGGCACTGGAGATCTACTCTTAGTTCTTAAGCAAGGGAAGGAACATAATGAAAACTGTATTTGATTTTACAGTTTGTTCAACAACTCATGTAGCATAAATATAGGCTTTTAATGCATCAAGGAAGGTCAAGAAAATTTCTTAGCAAAATATATTTGATATCCGACAAATTGTTTTCAGGGGTACAATGTAGTTCATCCCACTAAAGTTCTATAGCCTTAAATGGTGCAATGACAATGCATTTAGACCCCTAAATTAAGAGACCTGTAACCATATTTTACATAATTTTCAGGTGTAAAGGTGACTAAGCCCGTGCAGTTAAGCTAACAGCACATCCCCATCATCACTGATATTGTACAGTATGCACAAATGGAACATGCAAAGGTTATAGATTAAATTCAGGATTGGGCAAATAGAAAGCTCTCAACAATATGTATTAAATTGCATTGAATTGAAGTCCTCTTTCAGTTAGCAACTGCTGTTCCTAAGTGAGGGCTATTGTATTTGGTGAACTGTAGTTGGGTCCCTTCCATTATAAATCCACTAAATGCTAACTTAATATCTCTTCACGTTTTCTGAAGCATTTTCTTTCTTTCTCTGTCTGTCTCTCTCTCTCTTTCTCTCTCTTTCTTTCTCTCTCTCCAGTTCCAGAGACCCAATGACTTCTCACCCCCTTTTCGCTTTGGGACTGTGCCCAACGGCAGCACAGAGAGGAATATTCGCAATAACTATGCAGAAATGCATGCCTACATGGGAAAGTTCAACCAGAGGGGTGTAGATGATGCATTGCTCTCCCTGAAAACAGGGTAAGAACTGCTTCCAAGCTCAGAGTCTTTGATATGTTTCTCACATTTATTAAATGTACACTGAATCAGCTATATCATGCTTGGGTGCCAAACTTAAAGCAAACAAGACTGCATTTGCTTTCTGTGGATTTCCAAGTTGAATTTGACAATATAATTCAGGCCAGTGCACAAAGACTCCTATGCTATTACATACTTCTATGTATACTTTTTTTTTTTTTTTTTTACAAATTATGTTCTACTTGCATTAATGTAACCGTGAACCAGGAATAAATAAAATAGCTGTAAAAGTCAAAGAGAAGCATCAAGGCTAAGGTTCATGTATTACATGTGACATGAAGACCTGTTGACTAAAAGGTGAACATGATGATTCTGGTGTCTTTTGGACAAGGGAGGAATAAAGGAAGAAAAGGGTGAAGGTTTTTAGACCACAAACAGTGAGAATGTGTTAACTGATCTCCAGTTCCCGCTTTTATTAGTGTTCTTTGATCCAGCTTTATACACTAGAAAGTTATTTGTTTGTTAAGAGGAGCTCATGAACTGGAAACACCTTGGCTTGCATAATCCCAGCCACATTGGTCCCTTCATTCATTTGGCCTCTGAAAGCCACAGCTGTGGGATAAGATAGACAATTGAGCATTATAGATGTTGGTGCTTTGGGGTCAAGGGGTCTTGTAGCTGATTTCCTGTGTTGTAGGATAACTAGCAGCACCTGGACCTCCCGGTGGCTCCAGTTTTGGAAGAGCTACTCAGATGCATGTTTCCTTAAATACTGTTAGACTCTGTCTTATCACCACGACATCACAGCAGATTACAGGAGATGAGATTTGAGCTTGGGTGTAGGACCACTTCGGTAGGTAGCCTGGCCCCTGGTACAACCACAGCTGTCTGTCATATCAGAGTTTTGGTTTTTTGGTGTGTCACTTTTCTATAGGGTCCTCGTGGGCCTTTTAAAATTTTTTGTTATCTTATCATACCAGAAAGGGCTTATTTTTTCTTAAGGAGGGATAAAGCTAACTCACCTTGTACAATTGAAGGAGATGATGCATGCTTTTCTTTCTTGCAGACCTCTCTAGTACCTACCTATATGGCTGTATTTGAATTTCTTTCTCTACCTTCGATGTGTCTAAAGATTGGTTTGAAATATCGCTCCATGCCTTCCTGCCTTTACCCGTGGTCTTACTCCCTTCCCTACATATTCCTCCCTTGGGAAGCACAATATATAATATGAGATTCTTCTATGTTGGGAACTTGAGAGACCTGAATTCTTCCATACGTTGGGTTTTCCCGTCGTTGCGCACATTCGCTCTTAACGTAAGCCTGTGCCGCTACAACCCCGACTACTACTTTCTCTCCTTGTGCTGCAAAACAGAATATTGAAACCTTTCTGACCACAAAAATAGCCCTGCACATCTATCGAAACACATACACCCACACTTATCCCCACTCTGGACTGTAGTGAACTGAGAAATGAAAAATGTTATATAAATCTAACCCGTGCTATTTGTTGTTATCATTGTGATGGTTACTTTTCATTATTTCTGTTATTATTTTTATTGATTCCTTTTTACTCCTTCTCCTTTCAGACACAGCTTATGAGTTGGCTTCAGGCCCGACTTACATTCTCATCATTCCCAGTGGGAGGGAAAGAACTCCTCCTTTCAACCTGAAATCACATAAAGAACAGCCTGCGATTTAGGCTTTAGATTCTGGCTGAGTTCCAGCTCGAGCCTTACTTTGAACCAGTCCTCCCCATGGTTGGCTGGAACCCTATTGCTTCATATTAATGGCCCCATAGGTAGTTTTGGGCTAAAATTCCTCCATTGGATTGTTTGTTTGCTTCTTCTTTGCACAGGAAACTGGATGCCTTCATCTATGATGCAGCAGTGCTGAACTACATGGCAGGCAGAGATGAAGGCTGCAAGCTGGTGACCATTGGCAGTGGGAAGGTCTTTGCTTCCACGGGTTATGGCATTGCCATCCAAAAAGATTCTGGGTGGAAGCGCCAGGTGGACCTTGCTATCCTGCAGCTATTTGGAGATGGTGAGTCAAAGAAAGGGGAAATGCTTATTTGGGCTCTTCTCACGGCTAGTCCAAAACACCAACCTTTCTTTCTTCTCCATTCCTGTAACCCTTGCACTTCCAGACAGTTATCTCACGGTATACTGTGAAGTTTTGGGGGGGTAGGTATTAGTTTCCTACAGCTGCCATAACAAAGTACCCTCACTGAGTGACTTAAAGAATAGAAATTTGTCTCACAGTTCTGGAGGCCAGAAATCCAAGATAAAGTGTCAGCATTGATTCCTTTGGAAGGCCTCAAGGGAGAATCTCTTCCATGCCCCTCCCCTGGCTCATGGCGGTTTTCTGGCAGCCTTTAGCGTTCCTTCACTTGTAGGCACATCGCCCCATCTCTGCCCTCATGATCACACGCCATTTTCCCTATGTAGATGCCTGATTTCCCCCCATTTTTAAAGATGCCAAGTGTAATGGATAGGGGCCCACCCTACTCCAGCATGATATCCTCTTGTCTAATTACATCTGCAACTACCTCATTTCCAAATAAAGTCACATTTCAAGGTACTGGGGATTAGGACATCAACATAGGAATTTGGCGGTGGTCACGGGGTGGATGCACAGTTCAACCCATAACTGGGTGAAATTTGGGAGGATTAATGTAGTTGATCAAGGAGGTACATTTCAGGATCGCAGGGTATGATTAGACCTTCAGGGGTCAAGTAAGAGGGGCTAGTATTAGATGTTCCAGACAGTCTTTTCACATGTGGCCGGAGCAGTAGAGAGAGCTTTGGAAAGGCTTCTGCTTTTTGTGTGTCCAGAGAAGGGCCAGTACACTTGTGGCCATCTATTCATTCTTCCCTCTCTCCCATCTTGCTCTTTAAGCTGGAAGAGATAGGAAGCAGGGACAGGGTCCTCTGAGGCAGAAACTCGTAAGGCACTCCCCAGTGTCATTCTGGCAGGAGACTGAGGCAGCCATCTTGCTTTGAGAAGATCTCCAATTTCATTACACTCCAGCCTTCGGCATTCCTCTTCACTTTGTTTTTTAAAGTACCTACTCTTCCTGTTAGTCTCCCAGAAGCTAATCCAGTTATGGGAGGGCAGCCTGACTCTGCTTGGCCCCACAGGCCATCAGCCAGGAGGTTGTCTAAATTATTCCTGCAGAACCTTTGCTGTTAGGGATGAGATTCGAGGCAGAGGAACACAGCTGGATTTTCAGACTCCAGGTGAAGTCCGTGTTCCACTAGTTAGGAAAATCATAGTTTGATCAAAGAAATGAGTAAAATGTGATTTGATTTGGGGCGCCTGGGTGGCGCAGTCGCTTAAGTGTCCGACTTCGGCTTAGGCCATGATCTCACAGTTCGTGAGTTTGAGCCCCGCATCGGGCTCTGTGTGGACAGCTCAGAGCCTAGAGCCTGCTTCTGATTCTGTCTTTCTCTCTCTCTCTCTGTCCCTCCCCTGTTTGCTCTCTGTCTCTCTCTCTCTCTCTCAAAAATAAATAAACATTCAAAAAATGTTTTAAAGTGATTTGATTAACACTGGAAAGACTCAAGGCTTATAGCTGAAGCATATAAGCCATGTTGGTATAAGGGCTTCTATAATTTTCATGTAGCTGTCACTTAAAGGCAATAACAAAGCCTCTGTCTATGAGGAAGGGCAGCAGTAGAGATTGTTTGCAGAAGTTACCAAAGCTCCAGTCAGTTTACTCAAAGTTCAAATTTTTAACCAAACTGAAATTATAAGAACAGGTAGCTTTCTTCATGAGATTTTCAGAATTTTGTTTGCCTAGAATTAGATGCATTCAAGGGCACGTGAATTTTTTCATTTTCCTTTTGTCTAAGGTTTGTACCTTCCTAATTTCTAGTATCCAGGGGAGTGGATAAAGGTTATTTGTCTCTGGCATGAATTAAATCAAGCAGAGCTTCTCTAAGCGGTGTTACAAGGAGGCAGTTCTAAATTTGGTGGTTTCATTTGATTCAAGTTCACTCCCCTTTACTCTTAATATTTCCCTCTGCAACAAGAGATCAGATAGTGCGAGGGTCAGTGGGGGATCAGTCAATCTCTGCTTCTCTCTCTCCATCCCTCCTTCCCCAGCCCAATCTGATTTGCACATTTAAAAAAAAATTTTTTTTGAGAGTTGGGGAGGGGCAGAGAGAAAAGGGGACTGAGGATCCGAAGCAGGCTCTGCGCTGACAGCAGTGAGCCCGATGCGGAGCTCGAACTCAGGAATCTTGAGATCATGACCTGAGCCGAAGTCGGACACTCAGTTGACTGAGCCACCCAGGTGCCCCTGATTTGCACATATTTTAAGAGCCAATTTTCTGAATCTCTTATTTGGTTATGTGATTTCTTACTGTCTACAAATGAAGGTACAAAGCACCTAGTCTGATACTCAGGCCCTTAGCACCTTGCATGAACCTTTTTGTTCAGCTTCCTGTGGCCCCTTTTTCTCTGTTTGAGCTGTTCTGCGTGTCTTTCCCAAACAAGGCTTGTGTACTCACACCTCTCTCCCCTTGATCATGCTATTTCTGCTGCCTCGAGTGCCTCTTCATGCAATATAAATTAAAACGCACCCATTTTCTATGCCCACCTCCAAGTCCTACCTTCCTCAGGAGAACTGACCTGTCACGCCATGCACAAAATTACTCCCCTGAATTTGAACTCTCGCGTTTCCTGCACTTTGCCGGTCGTATTGATTATCTGTATACAGTTTGGACTGACAGATCGTGGAGAGCGGAGGCAATGCCCCATACCTTTGTGTCACTGCAGTACCCACATTAAGTTGTCGCCGAATACTTATTGAATACGTTGATGAATTGATACACGGCGGTATTCATCAAATTACCGTGATTTTCTCTATTGATTTTTCTTTCTTTCCGTCTCCTTGTCTCTTTCTCTCTCGTTGTCCTTCTCTCTCTTCCCCAATACCCTTCTTGTCCCCTCTGCCTGCTCTCGGCCCCCCGTTCCCCGCTCCCCTTGCCGGCCCGTCTCCAGGGGAGATGGAGGAGCTGGAGGCTCTCTGGCTCACTGGCATCTGCCACAATGAAAAGAACGAAGTCATGAGCAGCCAGCTGGACATCGACAACATGGCGGGAGTCTTCTACATGCTGGGGGCAGCCATGGCTCTCAGCCTCATCACCTTCATCTGCGAACACCTTTTCTATTGGCAGTTCCGGCATTGCTTTATGGGCGTCTGTTCCGGCAAGCCTGGCATGGTCTTCTCCATCAGCAGAGTGAGTGGCTCGATTGAGGTGTCGGGAGCTTGCGGGGGACAGCTTAGTCTAGGGCCGTGCAAAGCACAGAGACCCAGGAGGGCACTAATTCCAGCCCCGTGCAGCTGCAGCAAGAAACCGCATCATGCACCTTTCCCCCGCGGGTCGGGTGACGGGATTTCAGGTGGCTCTAAACAACAGGGGGTGCTGGTTTTGCTTCAAGAAGCAGCAGCTTCGTGTGTGGGGTCTGGGCATTTGGTTCTCACGAAGAACTGGCAGATCTGTCAAAACGAAAATTTTGGCCTCCTACCAAATGCTTTCCGTCACCGTTAGTTAATTGTGTATAGGCTGTATTAATCATTTAATCTTTCTTTAAAAAAAAATCACATGTCTGTTCAAATAGTGAAATATAATGTGGCTCTCTTGTTCTGACACAGAGATAAATTATTGGTGGTTCCACAGTTCCACTCTGTTTTAACCATGTGTGAGTTATGCAGAGTTAAAGAGCTTAACGGAACCTTCAGAAATAAGTACTGACCCATAAGAAATGTACATTCCAGAAACTTTCTTCACTGAAACAAGAGTACAACTCTTAAGTCATTCTTTCTTTAGGTCTCTTCTCTGTTTCTGGTCCAAAGTGAGGATTCAGAACTCAGTTTTAAATACGAACAGAGGATCACAGCGAAGGGGGGTGGGGGGAAGGCAGGCTTCTTTTAATTCTTGTCGGTAAAGTTTTGGGACTCATTCGTGAGAAGTGACCTCAGATGTCCTCTATAGAATAGAGGGCTGGATTTCAGATATAACTAACTTGGGCTCTAATGGAGTTATGTAAGAAAATGGATTTCTCATTAAGTAGTCCTATCTTCTCATCATTTTCCTGTAGTGTTTCAGTGCTACAGAACAATTTCCTCTCTGGCTGTGAGCTGATTCAGGCCATTCAGGAACCTGTACGCAGGAGAGGGGGGATGCATGGTCCCTGAATCACATTATTGCACCGTACAGCCCTTTCTGAGGTCCAACATAGGGTGATGGCAGAAGGAACGGGGGAGCTGGTGGCCTGTAACAGGAATCCCACTCACGACCCGGAAGCATAATCAAGGCCCCCGCAGAAGAAACTGCTTGGCGCTTTCTCTTGGCCCTAACCAAGGAGGGTTAGAAAGAAGGAAAGTAAGGACAGTAACCTTACTTCGAAGATCTTAGGTCTTGCTATGGCCCTCTGGGATGGTGAGGCTCACTTCCTCTAACCCCTTCTTCTTCCCCACTTAGCTGTGATTCTCTATTCTAATCTTCTCTGCTCTCATCCCCATCTGTTGGGGCAACTGCCCTTCCCAAATTAATCCCCTTTGTTTTCAAGACCCAATTCAAACCACCTCCTCTTCACATACTTCCCTTGCCAGGGAAAAAGGTTTCAAACATGTCCACCTTCCAAGGCAGGGAGCGAGACATTAGCAGGTTCCCCTGACTTGGGACTTGAACCCAACCCATTACCTGGGCTGGGTGGTGTTCTTCAAGGCCTGGAACAAGGAGCTGTACACAAGGAGTTCTCAATCAATACTAATTTGTTACAGTATTAATTATGTATGATAAGATTAAGTGAGTGACAAAGTGTAAGAAGGAAACTAGGAGCTAAAGAGAGAATAAGTGAGAGGATTCAACAAGGGAATTATTTGTCCCTACTTAGTACTTGCTGTCTGTCCCAATTCTGCCCTCCCACGGTGTAGGACACAGCAGGAGAAAAATCCTTCTTTGACCCCAGGGCTCCCTAACTCTCTCTGTGAATTTGGTTCATGCTTGGCTCAAGAAGAGAACTGCTCAGCTGTTATTTAGTGACCAAAATCCTAAAAGCCACTGGAAAAAAAGTGGCTGTTATGAGCTCTGAGCTCCCCTGTGCTATACCACCAGTCAAGGGTGGCCAGCCTGGGCAGAACAGCCCCAGCACCTGGTGAGTATTGCTATCGATTTCCAGGAAGCTGACAATCATTTTTGCGATCAGCTGATATCCTGACCTCATTTTTAAGATGGGAAAACGTAGGCACAGGAAGAAAAGTCAATGCAAGGCGATGGTGGAGTCGAGGCATAGAATGTCATGTCTTACGATTCCAATCTATTTACTCAAGTCACTTGGAGTGACCGTGTCCCCTCTCAGAGAGCCAGACCACTGAGCTTGGCTCATCTTGTGCAAATGCAAGGTGATAAATCAGGCAAGCTTCTGGCCACAGCATTCTATGAGTTTTAAGACCGTGCCACGTTTCATGCCTGACTTTTCTCAATCCAGCGAGGCAGTTAGTAGCGGTGGAGGGGAGAGCGTCCTCCACGTGGGCATTTCTAGCCTCGCCGGAGACCTGACGCATGTCATCCTCTCCTTGCTGCAGGGTATCTACAGCTGCATCCACGGGGTGGCTATCGAGGAGCGCCAGTCCGTGATGAACTCCCCCACCGCAACCATGAACAACACTCACTCCAACATCCTGCGCCTGCTCCGCACAGCCAAGAACATGGCCAACCTGTCTGGTGTGAACGGCTCCCCCCAGAGCGCCCTGGACTTCATCCGGCGTGAGTCATCGGTCTACGACATCTCCGAGCACCGCCGCAGCTTCACACACTCTGACTGCAAATCCTACAACAACCCGCCGTGCGAGGAGAACCTCTTCAGCGACTACATCAGCGAGGTGGAGAGAACTTTTGGCAACCTGCAGCTGAAGGACAGCAACGTGTACCAGGATCACTATCACCACCACCACCGCCCCCACAGCATCGGCAGTGCCAGCTCCATCGATGGGCTCTACGACTGTGACAACCCGCCTTTCACCACGCAGCCGAGGTCCATCAGCAAGAAGCCCCTGGACATTGGCCTCCCCTCCTCCAAGCACAGCCAGCTGAGCGACCTGTACGGCAAATTCTCCTTCAAGAGCGACCGCTACAGTGGCCACGATGACTTGATCCGCTCCGACGTGTCTGACATCTCCACCCACACGGTCACCTACGGAAACATCGAGGGCAATGCCGCCAAGCGGCGCAAGCAGCAATACAAGGACAGCCTGAAGAAGCGGCCGGCCTCGGCCAAGTCCCGCCGGGAATTTGACGAGATCGAGCTGGCCTACCGCCGCCGGCCACCCCGCTCCCCGGACCACAAGCGCTACTTCAGGGACAAGGAAGGGCTACGGGACTTCTACCTGGACCAGTTCCGCACCAAGGAGAACTCCCCGCACTGGGAGCACGTGGACCTGACGGATATCTACAAGGAGCAGGGCGATGACTTTAAGCGCGACTCGGTCAGCGGAGGAGGGCCCTGTACCAACAGGTCTCACCTCAAACACGGGGCGGGTGACAAACACGGTGTGGTCAGCGGGGTCCCGGCTCCCTGGGAGAAGAACCTGGCCAACGTGGACTGGGAGGACCGCTCGGGCGGCGGCAACTTCTGCCGCAGCTGCCCGTCGAAGCTGCACAACTACTCCGCGTCGGTGGCCGGGCAGAACTCGGGCAGGCAGGCGTGCATCCGCTGCGAGGCTTGCAAGAAGGCAGGCAACCTGTATGACATCAGCGAGGACAACTCCCTGCAGGAGCTGGACCAGCCGGCTGCCCCTGTGGCGGTGACGTCCAATGCCTCCACCACCAAGTACCCCCAGAGCCCGACCAACTCCAAGGCCCAGAAGAAGACCCGGAACAAGCTGCGTCGGCAGCACTCCTACGACACCTTCGTGGACCTGCAGAAGGAAGAAGCCGCCTTGGCCCCGCGCAGCGTGAGCCTGAAAGACAAGGGCCGCTTCCTGGACGGGAGTCCCTACGCCCACATGTTTGAGATGCCAGCTGGCGAGAGCACCTTTGCCAACAACAAGTCCTCAGTGCCCACTGCTGGACACCACCACCACAACAACCCCGGCGGCGGCTACATGCTCAGCAAGTCGCTCTACCCTGACCGGGTCACGCAAAACCCTTTCATCCCCACTTTTGGGGACGACCAGTGCTTGCTCCATGGCAGCAAATCCTACTTCTTCAGGCAGCCCACGGTGGCGGGGGCGCCGAAAGCCAGGCCAGACTTCCGGGCCCTTGTCACCAACAAGCCGGTGGTCTCGGCCCTTCACGGGGCTGTGCCAGGCCGTTTCCAGAAAGACATCTGTATAGGGAACCAGTCCAACCCCTGTGTGCCTAACAACAAAAACCCCAGGGCTTTCAATGGCTCCAGCAATGGGCATGTTTATGAGAAACTTTCTAGTATTGAGTCTGATGTCTGAGTGAGGGAAGAGAGAGGTTTTAAGGTGGGTACGGGAGGGTGGGGCCGTGGGCGTGTGGTGCGCATGTCACGGAGGGTGACGGGGGTGAACTTGGTTCCCATTTGCTCCTTTCTTGTTGTTTTCATTTATTGACGGAATCCTGGAGTTCTGATTCCTTCTAAGAGGGCAACCCTGGTGACCAGCCCCAGCCCTCCCCCGCCTTTCCAGTGCTCTCCTCCCTCTCCATCTGTCAGTCGTTCCCGTTCCCAGGAGGGAATCCGGTGGGCTCGCTCAGCACGGGAGGGCAGAGTGGAGAAAGGAGGTGGCTGCGTGCAGGCTTCCTCGGAGCACGGAAGGACTGTTTGCCACCCAACTTGGAGTGCAGCAGGGAGAGAGATACAAGGAGGCCACGTGAGCGCAGGATAGCTCTTCCCAAACTGATCTAGATGTTTAGGTAAGAAGGCAAAAGCATCCAAATGAGACCATTTGCCATACTGCCCGTGAATGCAAAGAGGCTTTTGCTAAATTCTTGTCACTTAGGTGGCATCCGTGTAGGGATCACGTGCCAAGCAGAGGGCAGGAGGCCATGTGTGTTTATATATAAGCCAAAAGAATGTTTCAATTGCACGAGACTCCGTGGTGGTGAACTGGAACCAAGGGTCTTTGGTAGGTGACGGAAAGCACGTCATAGCCATGTTCCGTGGTGCACTAGAGGCAAGAGAAGATGGACGACATGTGCATGTATGGCCATGTACACTTGTACGTGCATGTAGTCTACACGGGCATGTGGTCAGGGGCCTAGAAATGTAGAGAGGGCAACCTGGACTCCTAAAGCTGTTTCTTCCAACATCTCGAAGCGGTGTGCCTCTTTTGGCTTATATACAAACAGAGATGGTCCGATGCTACCTGAAGGTTGGCTGTCTCTCCCCTCCACCCTTCCTGAGTGAGGAGAATGGAAGTTCTTGACATGGACGATGATGCGGTCTAGACAAAAAGGTGACGAACGATCCTACGAGAGCAAGGTGCAAAAGTCACTCCTCTGCGGTTCAACCAGTTTTGAACGAGAACTTTCCAGGAAGGCTGAAGGGAACGGGAAGCAGCCACGGCTCTTTTGCCCACACTCGAGAGCAAAAGATTCTATAAAAGCTTTCTTGAGCTTTTTAGACGCTGGCCAAGGTTTGGGGAGGAGCTACGTAAAGCTTTGAAGTATAGGGGAGTTGTTTATGGTCGGGTAAGTGAGAGAGGGGGATGTTTTCAATGCTTTGATCCCTTCTTACTTCACCTGGAGCTAGGAGAGCTTGCTCCACCAGAACTGATCACAACTGATCTGGAACAGACAGTCAAATGGCATGAGCTTGCTCTGTGAGTACAGCTCAGGAAACGTGGAGGGAAGGGAAGAGATTTGGAAGTGGAGAGGGTAGGAGGGGAGGGACTCCCCCACTACCCCACTGGGTCTGGCTCCCTGAGAATGTGGCATTGAGCCCAATGTGAACACTCTCAGTAGAAGCCCTTCCACCTTCCTACAGAACCTTCTTTCCCTCCCAGGTGTACCATTCAAGAATAAAAATATATATGTAAATATATATATATGTGTGTGTATATATATATATATATATATATATATATATATATATATATACATATATATTTAAAACTCCAGGGATGAGGGTACTGGCAGATGCAGTGCCCCCCTTCACTTGGAAACTTGAGAAGGGAAATGAATATTCGTCACTGCCGGTCCTGAAACTTAGGGAGGGGGTGTCCTGTGGGTCCGTTCCACTGTCCTGCCTTCCTCCCCTTACCCAGGCTGGCAGCCAAAGAGCCCCGGGTCTGTTTGGAAGCTTGACTGCAGGATCTCCATGTTGCACACAGGACACATAAACCAGAAAGGTGCTCATCCTCCTCTGGAAGGAAGCTGCCATGCCTCTTCAAGTCACACCCTCCAGGGCTGCTCTTTGCCTTCCTGTTTTGCCCTGACTCACCACCCTTCCTCCTTCCCTGCCCTTGACTGCTGTCCCCTGTCCTCCTCCTGGATTTTTACCTCAGTATCTTTCATTTTAAAGCCAACTGAAGGCCTTGTAAAGCTATGTTTTCTTTCTAAAACGAACCTGGGGGCAAGGGGCTGAACCTCTCACAGATTTGGAGAGAGGAGCACGGAGTGCTTTACCTTAGATTCAAGGAAAGACTTTGAGAGAGAGGACAGAGGGCGTGAGGCGTCTCCAGGAGGAAGAAGGAGAAGGGCCATATAAACATCGCTTCACCCTGACTCTGTCTGAGGTCAGGGGATCCTCCCCTCACTCTTCCTCTTACCTCACCCCTTTCAAATAAAAAACCAAACCAACTAACCTAGCGAACAGCAATCTAGAACAAAGGGGGCTCTGTCGGTCTCCACTGGTGACGGAAATCAAGATGGTGTTTATTTCATATGTAAATATTTTGTTTTCTAATTAATTTTGTATAGATAAAGTGTTCTCTTGTGAGTATTCAGGGTGTCGGGCTGGAGGGAGTGGGGTGGGGATGGGAATGAAGAGGGGAAAAGTGTTTTGTTATGGGTTTTCATTTTCCATTGGGGGAATTGTTTTGTATGGCTTTTGCTTCAGGGCGTCTGGGGAAAAGTGTATGTGACTGGAGGCCACTGTGGTGAAAATGCCAGGGAAAAGTAATCTGTGCCCACGCCTCCCCACCTCACCAATCTTCTTGGTCTGTGAGAAGTGTCCATGCCCATCAGCCTGGGCTTGGCACTGGGTCCGGCTTGGCCCTAAGCAGAACCCAGGTCCTGCTCCTGTCTCCTAGGTAGACCGCGGATGACCAGCATTCCATGCAGAGTCAAGCTGGTGACACCACATTTGCCCTGTCGGCACCTAGGGTAGGAAAGATTCCAAAAAAGGGCTTAAATCAGAATTGAGGTCAAATTGACCCTCAATCCTGATGTGGCCGAGAGGTTTCAGGAAGCTCAGTCCTGAGAAATCTCCCAGAAGCCCCCTTGTGATGTTTAACAACCATATCAAAGCCAATTCTTTTCTTCCTAGTACCTGAGTGCTGGCAACCTCCCTACGCCCTCCCTCACTCCTTAGGTATCAGCACTGCAAGCACACCCAGAAAATTCCCACAAAGTCTACTTTTTGAAGCATGTGATATCTGGTGACAGGGAGGCAGCACTGGATACATGTCTTACAAATATGCATGCTTTTCTAGAAAAGATGACCAGATCTGCTCCAAAAAAAAAAAAAAAAAAAAAAAAAAAGATGACCAGATCTGCCCATAGAAAGATTGCAGAAGTTGGTTTTAGACGTAGAAGGGTGGGTATGTGAGGGACGGTGCCGATAGTGACTTTATTTTGTCCTGTCCTCGTTTCTGCCCTCAGGAAGGTGCTATTTGCCTTGAGCCAGGGATTCATAACCTGACCTTGGGTTATTAACCAGACAAACAGAGTTTCTTTCACTGGATTATTTGTTTTGTGAAGGGTGGCAGCCTCTCTCTATCTACCACGGGATGAAATGTCCAAATCCGTTTATGCAAGACGTTACATCATATTTGGTCCTATCCTCCCATCATTGAAAGCTGTCAGCTGGATCGTTTCATTTTTCTAAACCTTTTCGTTGGGCCCCTTGGTCACTTCTCTTCAGCTGGATGCTTGAATTGGGACCAAATAAAGTATTCGTGGCCTGCTCAAGAAAGCTTAAAGAAGGGAAGGCCAAGCAGTGTCGAGTTCTAGATATTACTTCATTCCAAAATAACAAGCCAGTAAAATTGCATGAGGATGAATTCAGCAGTAAGCCCCATCCATTCCACACTGGGCCTGGACAAAGACCCAATCTGCCCAAAACTGAGATTCCACAGACACCCTCGAGAGCACCAATTGTTCCAATTTTCCTCAGAATCCATGCTTTCTATCTTTGGTGTCCTCTGTCATTCCCTTCCACCAGAAAGTGGGTTGGTGGCTCTGATCCTGTATCCTCTCAGTGGCAATGCTTAAATCTTAGCATTGCCACCAACCTCAGCTAACGTGCCCCTTGAATTTGCCCGAGTCAAGAATGCGCACACCCTTCAGAGTGATGCATGTGCAGTGGATCTCGTAATTTCAAAGTATGTCACTGTGTATCCTCAGCCAGAACGTGGGAGACCTCCTTGATGTGGATTCCCCCGTCCTGGCCACAGCCATGTTGTGATTGGGGGAAAAAGAATCCCAAGTGATTCCATTAAGTGTTGGTGGTGTCAGTAGTGCCCAAACGCATGTGTAATGTGATAAAATAGGAGTCTTCTATACAATTAGGTGAATATCACCCGCCCAGTCTTCCGTGGCCATCGGGAGTTGCCCAAGGGGGGAATTCTCCGCATGGGAGGTGAAGAAACTATTACCAAAACTGCAGCGTGCTGGTCACCTGCACATCTCACTTAAGAGCTAGGGTTTCTTTGTTTCTGTTTTTTGTTTGTTTGTTTGTTTGTTTGGTGTTTAGTTAGTTCCAGATTTAGGGACAGAATAACCAGATGGTTTGGGCAACGGCCTTTGGAAAAAGCTATTCCAGAACTCACTGTATTCTTTTAATCCCCTTCTCTTTAAGAAAGCCCTGTCGTTGCTTGACGCCCTGTGTGTGTCTGTCTGGTGTGTTAGGAGTGATTCCCGTGTGTGCATACATGATGCAGCTGCATCATTGGTGAATGCATTGGGCATTTCCAGCCATTGTGGCCATA
Organism: Puma concolor; assembly: GCF_028749965.1. Taxonomy (NCBI): domain Eukaryota; kingdom Metazoa; phylum Chordata; class Mammalia; order Carnivora; family Felidae; genus Puma; species Puma concolor. Next base: position 95,807,113 of record NC_141673.1, read on the forward strand.
ACTTCTGTGCTTTCTGAGCCCAAAGCCATATAAGAAATGTGTGCTCAGTAGACCGCCAGACACTTCGGTAGAGCGTTTGCTTTCTTCACCTGAGTGTCAGGGACTCTCCGTTCTGTCTAAGGAACTGATTGTGGATGATGAACAGCTAAAAGTGGACAGTTCTAATGGAATGGGCCTGGCCTTACAAATGGTATATGATCCATGGTGTGGCTTCAGAGGTCCTGAGAGGACCTTTCCTTTTCATTGCCCACCCCACTTTCAACTACTGGCTTCCTACACAGACGTACTCTTCTAGCACTGAGCTGCTCGTCTGTCATGTAAATGAAAACAGTCCCAGGAAGGGTGACATATTAAGCCATATTAGGGATTTATACATTTAAACACCTAGTTTACATTAGGAGTCTCATCTCTTTTCCTGGGACGATAATACAGGAGAAGATAGTAAGATACAAGAGAAGGGGGAGAGAGCAAAGAACACAGAGAGTAACAGAGAAGGGAGTCAAAATACAGGTTCCAGAATATAAAGACATTTAAACCATCTCATCTTCCACCTGCTTTTATTTAAGGCTCATGTGTTGTAAGAACAGGACTCCTAGCTAGGAATTATTTTTAATAAGTGGTCACATGAGCGTGTAGTTTGTGAATCTTAAATTCATTATCTTGTTGGGCAGATGAAGAACTGTGAGTCTTCCTGTAGAAAATGGAAGGCTGGCGCTTCTCCTCCTGTATAGGTGACTGAGTAGGCAGCTAGAACGATCAAATCGAATCAGTGGTAAGATGACAAAAGTACTGCACTTATCTGTCCTCTGTCCCGGTTCAATTACTCTTCCAATGTAGCACTTGTTCTATGTTCTGTGTGTCCTCACTGCCATAGGGGGTGCCCAGTGATATCTACGCACACTAACTGTTAAGGAGCCACCATACTACCAAGTGCTACTTAACCAGTGGGCAGTTCTTTCCTAGACGTATCAGATATTTGGGACATCACTAAGATGTAGATTCCTCAGTCTGAACATGTCTAATGCCAGTCTAGACCTAGGATTCCATGCTAGTTTGGGGTTCCAATAGAGTATATAACATCACAGGATATCTGAATGCATCCCACCTCTATCCCATGCCAACCGCATTGACTCAACCACACCAGAACCCTGTGGATTCTATCACTTAAAGTATCTACACCTATCTATTCTCATGACAAAAAACTATCCCCTGCAAAAAAAAAAAAAAAAAAAAATGGAAGCCAATGCTATTTCCATGCCTTGGAGACATTAGTGAAGTCTGAAGACTCTAATTTGCAATATTGAAGCAAGGAAAAAGAATTTTGTCCAAAGAATGATGGGTTAGGACAGCAGTACTGGGAATGAGGGGGAAAAGTTAGAAACCATCCCTATTTCTCTGCCAGGATGTCCATTTGCATCCATCTCACAGCTCATCACAGGGAGTTTCTGGCACTGTTCTGTGCTTTAAAACATAATTGCTGGTGTGATTACAGGGGTGAGGACTCCTGATGAGAACTGAAGGTGGCAAGCAGAGTGGATGAGTAGAATCCCCCATAGCCTTGGGACTCTGGTGTGTAGAATCCGTGTTCTGGCAATGGAAACAAATGGAAACTCAGCGCAGGGAATAAGGGTAAAAGCGCAACGCGAAGCCCAATTTAAAATGGTTATTGTCAAGATTTGGTTTGGTTTCCACACTTCAAACCTGAACTCTCTTTATTTTTAATTATTTTAATAGCGTTATGATGTAGGGGGTGACGCAGATTCCAGTACTATGCAGGAGACAAAAATAAAAGCTCTAATTAAATATGTTAATTTCAATTAAACCAGTATCTATTGAGCAGTACAAATGATGCCCCTGGGCTGGTACTGTGACGAATATAAAAGATTTCCAAATGGAATATATTATACTCGCATATAATATATGAATGCAAAAGTATCAAATATTTAAATGTATGTATTATGTTTGTATAAATAGATATGCATAAATCAGTATATTTATACATGCAAGTTTTAATTTTTTCTGGTGTCAGGGTGTGAGTCAAAGATATTCTCCATTATGTGATTTAAAAAAAAAAAAAAACACCGCAGAGATTCAGTTTTTCCTCTCACAGCCAGGCCTGGATCTTTTTTATTTTTCTTTCTTTCTTTTTTTTTTTTTTTTTTTTTTTGAATCATCCCACCTCCTGGTCTGAAGCTCTGAATTCTCTCTCTGACCACAACCTTGCAGTTTCTGTATCTTACCTACTTCCCTTCACGCTCCCTGTGCTGTTCTGCTCCATCAACTGCTCTGGCTGAAGTTCCTCACCTCTTTGGTATCGCCCCATGCTCTCTGCAGCACTGGCTTCTGCCTCTTGCCTTGTCACACCCGGTTGCTTTTCCAACTCTGCATCCCCCCCCCCACCCCCGTCATCCATTCCCCCTGTGAGAACAGAGGGTCTTCCACCTGTGCCGAGGGCACAGATGCCATCTGTTTGGTGCCCCCTGAACCCTACCCCGCTTGGACATCTTTTTTTATTTCTCCAGTGTTGACTCCATGTCCCATCTGCCAAGTGGTTGTGAAACTTGGTTTCCATTTTTCCTTTCATCCTTAACTCCTGTCTCCCAACACGTGGTCTTTCCTACTGCATTGCTGAGAAAAGACACCTGATTTCTTGAGTCCTCACATGACCAGTCCTCTCCATTTCTAAATTCCTGCTGTCTTTCATTCGTCTTTTCCATCCTCCCTCTCAGCCCAGTGCTCCTCACCCCGGTGCTCCGATGCCTACCCTCTGACCCATCCTGAGGTCCGCTCCAGCCAGCAGTACCTCCCTTATGGGCTTTTCATCTCTTCCACACGTGCCTACCACTATCTCTAACAGTCTCCCCGTCCTACCACCATCTCTAAAAGCAAATCTCTCCATCTATTTAAACTCTTGGATTCCTGTCCTCTGTTTTATCTTTTCACTTTCCAAACATCCCAAAAATGTAGCCCGTCTTTCTTCACTTCCTCACCTAATAATGCTCATGGCTTAAGCTTTAAAAGTGGGCTACACTCTGCCACTCTACCGAAACTGTTCTGGCAACATTCCAGTGAACTTCTTGTTACAGAATCCAATGACCCTGTCCCCCCACCGCTAACCTAAATTTACCATTGGGAAGCAGCATGTGCTGGCTTTAATCTTAGCCCTCTGGTCCTCTCTCTATGTTCTCTTGCTGGTTCCTGCTCTTCCTCCTATGCCCTCAGCGTTGACTTGCCATGGTGTTCTGAGCTTGACCCTCTCGCCCTCTTTATCGCCATGCTTCTGTAGCAATGTTTCTTTCTTTCACCACTTTGACGACTCTCTGGGGATGAATTCCAAATCATCTCACCTACACTTTCCTTTTCATTTCCTCTTAATGCAGATATTTCCGTTCACCTCCTGGACGATTTCTTGTTGCGTCAAATATCCAAGGCAATCCCTGCAAACGAACTTAATCACCAGATTCCCCCTTCTGGTTAATGGTTCCACTGTTCCTTCTGTCAACAAACTAAAGCTTTCCAGACACTTTGCCTCCTCCGTTTCCCTCATCTTACACAGCTAATCATCTGGAAAGCCTGTAAATTCTTGCCCCCAAGGATTTCCCAATCTCCCCATTTCATTCAGGTCCTTCCATCTAGTCGGGATGATTTCAATATCTTTTAGCATTTTCTAAGTTTTTATATTTGAATCTCTTCTCAGTATTCACTTCCTATTAAATCATGCCATTCTCCAAGTGAAAAAAAAAAATTCCAATGGGCTGTACTTCCCACGATCCAGCAGGAAGAATAACTTCTTGTAATTTGCCAGTGTGTGTGCCTGTGCAGCAGATAAGCTGAATCACACATTTTTGTCTTACCTTTCCGATACTGACTTTTTCCCCCATGTGTTTTTTCTTGAACTGCTTCCTTTGCCCCAAATTCTCTCCTCCCTCTCTCCCATCTCACTCCCTTCTTGCATAATATCCATCTCTCTATATACACATCTTCAAAGAACAGAACAAATGTACCACATGTCTACCTTCCTTCATCCAGAAAAACTTACAAATATGCCTTTTGTGAATGTCCATAGCACTTTAATTGTATCTCTCTAGTGATATCTGTTGCAGACCATCTTATTTTATGGTTACTTAATTATACATCTCATCTCTCCTGCTAGATTATAAACTCCCTGTGGTGGTCAGGGGGCATGCATTTATTCATCTTTTTATCTCCTGTAGTACCTACCAGTGTATCTTCCAAATGGAAAGTACTTGTAAATATTTGGTATTATAAATTATAATTGAAAAGAAGTCACTTTATTTTGCCCACAGGATACTTGAATCTGCAGTAAAACCTAAGGATCAGTCCCTCCACATTTCTGTATTTCTGCGCCTACCTACAATTACAGCAATATGCTGAATGTATACATGTTCATGTTAACTATTATTTCAAATGGGAATTTGGATTTTTTGAGGCTCTGCCTTGCTCTGTGAAGTTACTCTGTGGCTGTTTTATGGTTAGTAGTACTTGGAATACTACGTGCATACCAACGAAATAAGTGGCAGAGGGAGAGATTATGGAGGATATTGATCACCTGTTAGGTATCAGGAGCTTTCAGATGCTTTGAGTGGGGCTTGTCTCCAGATACTTCACTCCTGGACTGAGTCTCTAACAACCTGACCTATGCTGGCCTTGATGTGGTTTTCATGCAATCTGTAGCCATTTTTTTTTTGAAACTTGCGTACCAGAAGGATCTTGTCACAATTCAGGCTCAGTAATCACACGGTTTTATGGACCCTAAGTGTGGTCCAGTAGGACCCTAAGTAGGTCCAGTAGGACTTAGGGAAACTGTGCTGCTCATGACCTGTCTTGGTGATCTCTCTTTCCTGCACTCTTTGTCTTCTTACCATATCTGAGGCTTTGTCTATAGGACTACTTCCCTCAAAGGGAAGTTGAGTGTTGAAATAATTGAGCACTTTGTTTCTGATCTGTGTACTGCAAGTGAAAGCAGGCTAGAATTTGAATGAGCTGACTTAGAATTCTAACGCAATCCTTTCTCTCTAAATGTGAAGGGATTCATTGCATTAGAGGAAGACAACATCACCTCTAACCATATGACTCTCTTGTTCCTTTATTCCCAGAGCCCTATTCACGTCCCCCCTGCCTCTGTGGTATGCCACTAAGCAGTCTGTCTTATTCCTTGTAGTCTGTGCGAGCCTGTGTTTGTTCCCCAAAAAGCCCTATTCACGTCCCCCCTGCCTCTGTGGTATGCCACTAAGCAGTCTGTCTTATTCCTTGTAGTCTGTGCGAGCCTGTGTTTGTTCCCCAAAAGAACCTCTTGGAGCTGGTACTGTCCTTTCTTTCACTTATAATGTTTCCTTCCCCTGGCCAGCTTCGTCTGTAAATCTCATTATGTCATTGGTCAGGAATTAATCTCCTTTGGGAGGCATCTTCTGCCATTGTGTGCTAATTTAAAGCATACTATAGAGAACTGGACTCAAATAAGTTACAGGCTCTGACAAGTCTCTTCTTCAAAAAAGTGAACAAAGTCCATTCTTCATTGAGACAGGAGGGAGGTAGAGGCATTGTGGTTGGCAAGATGGGGCAAAGCGTGGCAACTTGGGAGGCACCCTGATGAAAATTAAAATGTAAGTCTCGAGGGAGAATTTTTCTTCTTGAAAGTCCTGTTAGGTCTAGATAGTCCTGCTCCTGGAAATGGGGTAGTTAACATTTTAGAGCAAAATCCCCCTCTGTGTGTGTGTGTGTGTGTGTGTGTGTATTTCATTTCTCATCTAAAAAATTTACACACACACACACATACACACACACACACACACACACACACACACACACACACCCCAGTGAAACAAATTGTCTGATAATAGGTAGAACGGTAGGAAGACGCCATCCTCATAATGGACATTCATAAATTGTTGTTAGACCAATGGAATGAAAACAAATCCAGGACATGATAATATATCCAGGAGGCAATTTTACCCAAGAGGTATTCGTGTCAATTTTTTTCCCTGTAAATATCTGAGACATTAAGGGAGGGTAGGAGGAAGGAAAAGGATAGGAAGTCTACAGTGGAGTTTCCCTTCATGTCACAAAGCCAGGAGCCTGCACCCAAGTCTCTTGGGTCTCCCTTGATTACTGGTTTTTGATGCTAGCTTCAGAAAAGGGCAAGACCGAAAGCTGATGACCTTCCAGACGTCTGTTCCTTTAGTCCCCAGGAGTGAAAGCTGACGCAAACTTGGAGCTTATTTCCAGGGTATTGGACTGAGGGCAGAGTTACACCTGCCATTCCCCATTTTCACTTGTAACCCGAGATGCAGCAGAAAAGGAAACAAATTTTTAAGAAAAATTTTTAAAGCCCCTTCTGGGGACCACCTTCATGCTCATGTGTGGACTGGAAGTTGCTTGCTCCAATGTCAAAAATACCAGGAAAGGTAACAGCTGCCCAGGGCACTGCCAGGAAAGCAAGAACCACATCATACCTGCCTTCAGCTGTAACTGTGCCCACCAGTGTTGAGTGCGGAACCTGGACCCAACCGCATCCATGAGATCCTGAATGTCCGCAGGCAGTCAGGCCGCATGTCAGGCCTGAGCCAGTGCTTAGGCGTGTCCCTCAGACGACAGCACCCAGAGAGGCCCTGATCCTCACCTGAGTAGAGAGGAAGCGACCCCGTCACACCACCCTTCCCCACAGAATCTAAGCCACCAGGCTGTGATTCTGTCTGTCCTCGTATTAAGAGACTCTCAGTCTCTGAGATCTGACAGGAGTTGAGCTTCAGGGAATGTGGCCACAGGAATGTGAAATGTGGTGAGCTGCCTTTTCTCTTAGATAAGGTTGTTATCTATTTCCAAAGGGGACGTTTAAAAAAATAAATAAGGCATGCCTACCTGAAACCTCAGTCGTATTCAGAATAGTCTGTGTAGTTAACTCCCAATGTCACGGTCACATTGTAATTTATCATTTTCTTTTGAATTCAAGGGCTATTTTAATATTCCCTTTGGCTGCAACAAGAACCATGTGTAAACCACGGTCTGGGCCATAGTGCTGCCTCTGTCTGAGCTGTGCCCTCAGTAACTTCTGCATTGCTTCCACATGGTGACCTGGACAGCACAACTGGACCTGATCTGATCTCTTTGCCATGAGCTCCCTCAATGCGTGTGCACCTCCCCAGTTCACACACACTGCTTGTGTGCGCACACTTCTAACAGATTCCAAATTGCCAATTTCAATCACCTTACGGAGGAACAGGGATACATCCTTGGGAGATAAAAAGCGCCCATTTAGAACTGGGTGGACATATTCTGCTTTATCAAGCTAGTGTTTTCTCTCTTGTTCTACCTAGCCTGTGGATCCACTGACAGCTCAAGGTTTGGCAGAATATCCAGACTTTATGTGAAAGGAGCATTCTGTTTGTGATGGAATAACCTAGTCGTCCTGTTGTTTGTCCCTGTTTTACCCTGTGGAATTCGTGTGGAACTCTGATGTCCTATTGATGGATCGGTGCTAGGAAGATGGAGAAGCAGAAGCCAGTCTCCCCAAGGACAGATAGTCCTGTTACTTAGATACATACTTACCCATATGTGCCCACATCTCTTCTTGACGACACTATGAGCAGGGTAGAGAGGTCTATCCTCACTGGGGACAGGAATAGCAATATGTGCCTTGGGAGATTCACAAATTTTTCTTCTTCCAGGGTCAGGAGCAGGGAAAATATCAAGACTTCATGTCCGTAGGAAGAAAGGAGACTAGAGAAGCATCCACATAGGATTCTTACTGAGAAAAACATGAAATATTGACAATACCCTTTCTTTGATGCAAATGTCATTGGAAGACAACCAGGACTCATACAGCTTTGTCTCCCTCATCCACTTACTATCTCTGACATTCTCTTACTGTTCTTTCTCAGTCTAGAGATCCAGAAGTATTCCATGTCCTGAATGATGCACACATAACACTCAGAGGGCACAGAGCTTGAACATGTGCATCGTGTTTAATGCTTCCAAGCCAGAGTCCAAAAAGCCTAGCTCCGTCAGCCCCACTGTCCTTTAATGACTGAGGACAGAGGCTGCTTGTGCATCCTGGGTACTTTGGATCCCAGAAGAGAGAACAACTTTGTTACTACATTGCTCCACTGATCAGGGCAATTACCTTGGTTATTTCTTGGTAACAGGCACAAGAAATGGAGCAGCAGAAATTTGAAGAGTCTTTGCTTGATCATTCTGAATTATGTAAAAACGACCTGAGCTATGGCAGTTTCTAGCCTGCTACCCGCTCCTTGGGGGATAGAGTTTCTAGGGTCACCAGCAACCCACTTAGTTGGCCACCATATTTAGCCTATGGTACATTCTGAGTAAATCAAATTTCCTTGGTTTGTGAATGTGGGATAATTTACCATAACCCCTTCTTCCACATAGCCTCCTTTGGCACGAAAATATGATCACCTTTTAATTTTACAGATGAAAAGTTTGAAGCACAGCAACATTTTATGATTAGTCAAAACTAAGGTTATTTAGGAAATTCTTTGGCAGAACCAAAGGTTGTCTGAAATTCCAACCCTCATCCTAACTCACTGGGTAATGCTACCTGAATTGTCCACCCTCACCCTTTGTTAAGCACCTAACAGTGGAGAAAAATCATTAAATCCAGGCAGCTGATTTATCCAGATCTTTCCCATGGAAATTTGTCTTCTTTGTAGACCCGTACACACACACACGGTCCAGAGTCCACATGAGTCTACAGAGACAAGTCAAAGAGGTAAGAACAGGGCAAGAACTTTGAAAATGAGAGAGAGGTAGAAAAGTTTCTGTAACGAGGAAAAGTTGAAGGCCAAACGAGACAAATGTCTTTGAATTTTGTAGAGTAAGGCAATGTGAATGATTTTATTATTATTAAACATGTTTTATGTGGCATGTAACCCACATAAATAAAAAGCTTAAGGAAAACTGAGGCAGAGGATTTCTTGCAAAGTGTTAACACGGGGAAGAAAGTTTTCAGGAATGTGTGTGTGAGGAAATCAAAATACTCTAAAGATATCAGCAGTTTTGGTCAGCCCACAGGAGGGAACCTCAGGGGAGAGCCCCCAAGAGCCTTCTTCTGGGTTCCCCTATAATTTAGCCAAACACAGCAAGCCCGATTCCAATATTAAGGCATGAATTTGTTCAGGAAACAGAAGTAGAAGTATATGGAAGTTCACATATACAATGAATTCAGAAGGAAGGCCCTATATCCCCTAGATGCACAATCATTATTGCTTGCCTAAAGCATGAAGAAGGGAAGTGTGGGCATTGCAAAGACCAATAAAGGTCTCCTGAGAATCATTACGAAATCTTGATTTTGCCCCAAGATTATAATAGTTAATTCTTTAAGCATCCTGAACCCAGGGAACCCTGCAACCATTTCTCCTGCAGTTTACTTGTTCACTGATGAATAATACCAAGCTCAGGAAGTTATTATTAGTCTTTCCAGAGAGGATAGTGTCTTTAGTTTAATCTTGCCACAGAACTGGTTTTAGTTCATGTACGGAGAGCATTCTGCTTATACCAAGAACAGTAAAAGAGCTCGGAGTTTCTTACCTCGATGTGGATTTTTTTTTGACTTCATCGGATCATCCTGTCCCCAGAGGGAAGACAGGACAGGAAGTAGGAAGATGGAAAGGTCCTTAAATGGGTGAGTGGGGAATCCTCTATATAGTCAATTATACAGTGTAGTCATTCCCAGAGGCTGCTTCAGGAACCTGGTTTCAGGAAAGAATATGGGCTTAGAGAGAAGGTAAGTGTTATTCTCATGTAGAGGGATGATGTAGAGGAGGGTACTAGAATCTTCCTTAAAGTCAAAGTTTAGAATTCAGCCATTTACAAATATCCTTTCTCTACTTTTCGATTCTCCATATGCCACATGAAATCATGATGGTATCGTAGTAAACTAAGAGAGGGGTCAGGGTCATTCTATCTTGACTCCACAGTGACGTCATCCTTCACATGAGTGCCATTACAGATACGTGGGTCGTGGTGCTTGTAACATCAATGATGTAACGTGGCCAACCACTGGTGAGCATGTAGAGCATCATAATCCCATGAGATGACCATTGCCTGTTATGCTACAGCGATAGTCTTTGGGGTGGGGGGAGATAAGAGGATTCGTGGGGGCATAAAGGCATAAAATAACAGAATTATTCAGTGGAGCTATTGTGCTCAGTATCAAGATTATAACAGAAATGAAGAAGATAACCTGAAGCATAGCTTGAAAGGATGGCTTGATAAAATCTGTATCTGCGTAAGACTGAAGCTGCCGACGGTATACAGAAAATGAGGGTACTTTCCCATTTGTGGTAGATTTTAGTGGTCCTGGGTGCTAGGTGTTTTATGGAGAGGCAGACAAAAGTTAAGTCAATTTCCGACCCCAGGAATTCCTACTGAGCAGCAGCCTCTGCATGTCACTGAGATGGGAGCAAGATGTAATTCCTCTCATATTGTGACTTTGATTTCTCTCCAAGCCAGGCTTGTCCGTTTGGTCATTGGCACCTGGGCAGCTCACACCTCTCCTTGACCTCTTGCTTTCTGTTGCTTACATGAAAGAATAATCTGCATAACCCTGTTTGGGTAAAGCCTGGTAGACAGAAAGATAAATGAGACCAAGAACAAAGCTACTCTCTTCTGGGGCCGTTATTGTTGTTTTCTGGTAACCTTCGTTTCTTTTTCGCTTCCTTTGTCACATAATGGGGGAAATCTACTTGGCCATCACCAATCACACATCCTACTGGCAAAGTTTGCTATGGAAGTTCATAAGGAAATTTAATCCTCACCACTTGGGGAGTTCTGTTCTCTCCCCTAGAGTCACCTCTTCTTCCTTTCCTGGCTGCCATGATTCCAAAACAAGTTTTAGTGCTTGGTACTGAACAAAGAGAATAATAGCTGTAACAGGAAATAGGCCAAAATACCTATGTCTCTGGCAATTTCAGTGTAAGTTTTAGCATTGAACCTTCCAGTTTCCTCACACGGAAACTCTTCTCACCTCTCGGTCTTCCTGGCAGCTCTCCTGGTTCCTTGTCATGATTTTGTTTCCCTCCTCTCCTCCTTTCCTATGACGGAGGGATGTGTTCCTTAAGATGCAGTATTATCTAAACTATTAGATTGTTAAAGCAACTCTTGGTGATTTCTTGTGGTTTTCTCAGTATTTTAACTTGGGAAGATAGAGAAGGTAAAAAGGAGAATGATAAGCAAACAAGAAAGGCCATAGTACCAGGTGCTTCAACTCAAGGTCAAGTGCTGGGAAATGGTGTGCCCTCAGTGATAGCCTGCAGTTCTACCAGTGGAGAGGGGTGTGCTTTGGAATTTTAAGCAATCTCTGTGAGAATGTGCACCAGGGCTTTGATTGAGGTGCCTGTCGTGTATATGGAGGCATTTTGTGGTTGTTACTGTCTTCTCTCTTTTTTATTGTTTCAAAGCACAACCCCTGTGTGATGTGGGATGTTCAGATGTCAGTCTGAACGCGCTGGTGACATTACAGTACCCTAAGGTCACAGAGTTTCTAAGTCTCTCACCCAATGAGCTGTTGTACATTATATTTTTAAGCATTTCTATCGTGTCTCCTTTGGAATGAGAGAGAGAAAAGTGAAATAGGAAACAGATTCAGTCACAAGTAGACAAAGAGCTTTACTCTGAAAAAAATGCTCCTCACTGAGCTTAGAAATGTTTAAACGCAGTGAAGGGAGAACTCAGGGTAGAATGGTTTGGGGGTGAAGAGATGATGACACCAACATCCAGGTGCTGTGGTCTAGTCCATAAATGATGTGTTTGCTGCTCCCTATGAGCTCTGGCAGAGGAGAAGCTTTGCTGCTATTGATTGTGCAAAACATTGGCAACAGAATAACTTTAGAAAGAGGCACAGGCTTCCTTCCAGGAAGACATTGATAAGCATTGCACCTTAACTTTTCAAAAATTCATCTACAGACCTTTAGGGCAGCTTCTCTCAAGTGGTTTTCATTCTCCAGTCAAGAATATTTTGAGTAGAAGAGCCTTAGACCCATTATGATTACATTTACTTAAATTGGGAAGCCAAAGGGCACTGTGAAGAACAAAATATATCAGGGGAATAGAGTTAGCTGAACCTTTTTTTCAATTTTGGAATGATTTTGGATCACAAAGTTAGGTCACCTCTGAGAGAGAAAATCTTTTAAATAAAATTATTTCTTCTCTTCCCCAGTGAAAACACCAGGTTTCTAATCTGATTACTATTTACCTCAGGAAGGAAATTGGTAGATTAGATTACAAATAGGCATTTTATGGATTGATTTAATCCTGAGTCTTACACATATTAACATGGATTTTACCAACTCAGACACATGATCTTTTAAGCCATAAAATATTATTAAAGGGCAATAGATCATATGGTCTAAGCAAACCAGAAAGGCTAAGATGTTAAGTAATCTTCCCAAATATTAGAATCTCTATAAATGCTATTGTACCCACAATGGATTTAGGACTTAGAAAACAGAAGGAGAGGGGGAGAGAGCCATTGAGTGAGACTCAAGGTCATTTCATTTCTTAGTTATTAAAAAAAAAAGTAGCAAACCCAAGGAGAGTTCTCAAGTCAGAATGTAAATTCTACTCTTGTCATTTAGGAATCTGGTTAAAGTTTAAAATAAATATTCAGATTTTTTTTCCCTCAAAGTCTTCTTTTTGGGAGATTTGGCCTGTAGGAGCATGTTTTACAAAGATGGTTTATTCACGCACTGCTACTTATTGAATAAAAAGCACATGCCAGGGATACAGAAGTGAACAACATGAAGTCCATACCCTCATGAAGCTTCCGTATTTATGAAAGGACATAGACAATAAATACATAAATTTCATGTCAGATACTTCAAAGTGCCACAGAGGAAAAACAACGCAGATTAAGGGGGGTAGGATATGGGTATGGGTTGCTACTTTCTGTAGGATGGACAGAAAAAGTTTCTATAAAAAGGTAACATTTGAGCAATGGCCCCAATGGGAGTAAACTGTGGGGCTTTCTATATGAAGAGTTTTTCAGGCAAAGAGAAAGCAACTGCAGAGACCATGAGGTCAAACCACATGCTTAAGATCCTTGAGGAAGAGCCGGGATGCCAATGAGTGAGGAGAATATGAGAGAAGAGGTCAGAGAGGTGGTATTGACACACAGGACTTGTAGGCCAGTGTTAAGGGCTTTTACCAAGAGCAAGCTGAGAAGTCACTAGAGGATTCTGAGTTGAAACTGATAGGACCCGACTTCCATTTTAAAAGACGCACGGTGATAGCTGTGTTGAGAGTATACCATGAGCGCATAGGCAACAAGGGAAGCAGTGAGACCAGTTAAGAAGCTATTACATTAATCCAGGTAAAAGATGACAGTGGCTTGGACCATAGTGTTAGCAGAGGTGGTGAAAAAATGGTCGGGTTCTGGAAATATTTTGAAGGTTTTGTTGTATTAGACATTAAGTAAGAGAGAGAGAAAAAAAATCAAAAATGACCCTAGAATTTTTGGAGTCAACTACCAGTTTGGAACGTTTGGAGTCACCATTAATCAAATGGAAATCCTATAGATAATGCAGATTGGGGAAGAGAGCCTTATAGTAGGTTTAAAACGTCCATCAGACACCTAAGTAGAAATGCTGATTAGGCTATTGGATATATGAGTCTGGAGTTTAGGGATGAAGTAGAGCCTAAAGATATAAATTTGGAATTCATAGGCATTTGGATGGTATTTGAAGCCATGAGACTGGATCCAGGGAGTGACTAAACAGAAGAGAGTCCCTGGGCCAGAGCCTTCAGAGATGAAGAGAAAGCAGTCTGGGAGGACCAGCCAGGAGCAAATGGAGGAGTAGAATAAGATTATCTGGGAACACGGAGGTCATTTTACTGATAAGCTGAGAAAAAGCTGTATCAGTGGACAGGTGGGGACATAGGCACGAAAGTGGTGGGTTCATGAAAGAATGGGAGGAGAGGAAATGGAGACAAAAAGAACTACCAACTCTCTTAGGAGTAAAGAGAACACAGAAATAGCAGGAGGTGGTAAAGGCTGTGAGGTCCAAGAAGGGATTTTTTTTTTTAAGATGGGAGAAATAACAGCCTGTGTATGGCTGACCAGAATGACCCAGGGGAGGGGACACTTGCTGGAATGATGTCTTTGATGAAATGAGAGCGGGTGAGATCCAGGGCACAAGTGGGCAGTGACTTTAGGAGACTGACCAGGTTGTTAGAGTAATAGAGTAGTCACCTTGGACACATGCCTAAATTGGTTGGTAAATGTGATGGTGGGAGTACATCTTTTCTGATTGATGTCTTTTTAGTGAAATACAAAGGAAGTTGATCAGCTAAGACTGAATATCAGGAGTAAGTATTAGAGGTTTGGGAAGAGAAAAAGATCTGAATTACTTTATATAGCCATCTAGCAGAAGAGTAATGCAACAAAGAAAGTGTAGGAGACATGCTGGGTGACACAAAGGACTGACTTGAGTTTCTTAAAGTCGTGAGTTTAAAAGAAATTTAAGAAATTTTCTTCAGCTACATCCAGCTTAGAGAGTTAAATTTAAGCAGGGCTGGGGTTTAACCAGGTGAATGCAGTGAAGACAGTAAGACACAGTTAAGGGCAGTTGTGAAGTAGGGATGATGATTGGCCATGGAATCCAAGCTGGGTGAGGACAAAGGTGAGGATTTTTAGGGAATGAGAAACAATGAGGTGTGGTCAGGAGAGGAGACTGAGAGGCAGACTGGAGTCACCAAATTATTGAATCATGTTCCAGAAGGACTCATCTGGAAATTAGGAGCTGAGTCAGAGTGGATGCTCGAGGCTTCCACTATAGAGCTGTTGCAATTATTTGTAGTGACACGGTCTGGGCTGGTGCGGGGCTGTGGGCAGAGGTTAGGTGGAGGGAAAAGTTATTGAAGGAGCAGAGGCCAAGGAACTGAGCGGCCAGGAGGTGGCAACAATGGCTTATGTGGCTATGGAAGGCAACACGAATTATGACAGGAATGGTATTGAAGACAGCGACTGGAATGAGGGTGATCCTAGAGTATTTAAACAACTGCTTCAGGTAGGAAAAGCAGCTGGTATAGTCTAATGTGCCTCGAAGCTGGTTTTTCGTCTTGTTTTCTTTTGATTTTTAAAGAAGGGGGGGGGGGGTGGTGGTCCAGCCATAGCAATGAGGAGAAAGGAAGGTTCTAAGTGGCATGGGAAACGTGGGAGAAGAAATGTCTCCCCTTGAGAGGGCTACAAGGCCCTCAAGGAAAAGCCGAGTGTCTGTGAGAGCAAGCTGAAAACAGTTGTCAAGGTTGTGGCCAATGATGAACCACTGATTCATGAAAGGATACAGGGAGCTCGTAAAGGATGGGAGATGAGCTCAGATGGGAAATGGCTGGTCATCTGGGAATGAATGTCTGAGTGATGAGACGGGCTTCTCATGGTGACTGTCCCAAGCAAGGCTTACAGGTATTTTGGATCAATCTTGATGGTCCCTTTGTCAGACTGAAGTGGTAAGATTCCAAGTGATGGGGATAGGGTCTTGCCAGCAGCACAGGGAATTCTGGCTCCTCTTCTTCAATCCTGATGTCTGGGTTGTTGTGTTTTTGTTTTTGTTTTTGTTTTTGTTTTGCTTTTGTTTTTGTTTTTGTTTTTGTTTTTTTAACTTACACTAAAAGCTCTATTGCCCTCTTTGGTAGGCCGTAGCATATTTTTTAGACATAAGCAAATGTGATTGTGGGTTGAGGCCACATTTTGACTCTTTGCCCTGGAAAGAGCATATTTTTACAGTAAATCTTGTCCTATTTTCAAGGCTCCCAACTAAGGTGGTTTTCCTAAGGGGATCATAATTCTTTGTTCACCTTTCTCCTCATTTATCTTTTTAAAAAAAAACCAAAGTAAAAGGATCGGAAAGCAGATCTCCTTCTGTTCAGTTTTGCTAAATTAAAGTGTTCTCTGGCTGATCATTTTTATTTAGTATTTTCTTGTGTTAGAGAGGACGAGGGGGACAGTAGCATAGAAGATGATTGAAAGTCTTTTAAAGACCTGCAGGAAAGGTTTGAAAGAGCAAGAGAGAGTTAGGAAAAGGACTTTGAGTGGGGCTGCATGAAGGGAATAAGTGAAGGCTTATAGGAAGGGCCTGAAAAAATCAGAAATTTCACAAAAGGAGGCAAGAATAAAAATCCACCATGTTGGCTTTTGGATATTGAGCAAGAGCAACCTAGAGTCTACCCCCAGGAACATTCCACATACTTCTAACACAGATGGTGTGCTCATTCTATTTCATTTCCCGCGCTCTTTGCACAGGGTACCTCTCATAATTTGAAAAGATACAGAAGCTGTTCAGCCATTTCTAGTGCATTAGTTCTCCAAGCCTCCACAGATTCTGGAACAGGGCAGGAATTTGGTCACAGTGATGGCTGCTACTAGTGCAGCTTCTCTGTCATCAGGAAAAGGACCCCTTGGCTTAATCTTGTTCCGGCCTGGCATTTTCCCCCCAAAGATTAAATTGTGTTCATCCTGGCTTGTTGAATGCCATGCTTGGCTCTTGTGTTGAAAAGATATTGCAACCAACTCAAGGGATTATCTGGTCTTTATGCACTGAAGACTTACAGAAACCCATTTAGGAGGGAGGAGGAAACAAGTGAAGCTAGCCAGGGATGGTTTCATCATGCCCTCTCTCTGCTTTCTGGCCTCTGGGAGTGCAACCTTTCAAAGTTGAGCAGAAAACAGCATGGCTTCCATTTATCTGCCTCAGATTTCCCCTAGTTCAGGTTGCCTGCCGCACCTGGTTAATTGTGCGCGCCTGTTTGTTAAGAAAATTTGCAGGAAGTGAGGGGCAAATCTTCATAGGAGCTTTGTTACCCAATGACCATCCCGGTGTTAATACTTCAGAGTAGCCCTGATGCTTGTGGAAACATTTCAGGGAGCTACGCGGCATATTGCAGTGGAGAACAGAGAAGGGATGGGACAGGGCAATGAGCTCTCGTCCGTAAGGGCACATCTCTTTTCTTCCACTTGACAGGATTCAGTGCTCCATCAGTGTCATAATTACATTAGCCACAATGACTGGCGTGCGTGTGTGCCCGTGAGTCTGTGCGTACACATGTATTTGTGAGGGGGTGATGATGATGGAAACCACAAAATATGAATCCACTGTAGGGTTGGGTTGCAAACTCAGAGCCGCCCCCCTCCTGAGGTCACACAGCAGAGGGGACACGTTCATAGTTTTCCCAGTGCAGTAGGCTCCCCAGGGAAAACACAGAAGATTCAGGCTTGCCTTGACTCTGTGAGGCCCAGATCTGCCCCCCCTCCCTGGGGCCGGCTCTCCTTCCTCTTGACTCTCAGATCCCCAGCCCATCCACCTCCAAGTTCTTTTTTGTTTGTTTGTTTGTTTGTTTTCTGTAAATATATATTTCTTATTTTGGACGTGCAGGGATCAATTGAGATTCTGGAGTGGGGGGAGGGGGCGGATGACTGGGTCTTTTTATTTTTTCCTTTCTCTCTTGGGTTTTGGTGTTTGAACTTGAAAAAAATAATTACAAGTATATATATAAGCAAATGACTTACCTTAAAAAAAAGAAATAAGTTGATTTCATTCTTTTGATTTATCTTGTTTCTCATTGGGGTTGGGTGGGGGTGGGGGGTCTTTTGGGTGGAGGGCTTTTTTGTGAGCTGTATAGATTTCCAGTTTGGGCTTGTTCAAATGATGCAGGAACAAAAATTAAAATGAATTTAAAAAAAAAAAAGACACAACATAAAAACAAGAAAAACTTTGTGATGTATAAAAGCTGTAAATAGTCAAAGATTCTTTCTCTTTTCTAATGGCAAATTATTTCTGTCACTTTATATTCAAAAAATAAAGAAACCTACCACAAATTATCAGGGTAAAAAAAATCCAGAATCAGAGTTTTTTTTGGGAGGGCGGGGGTAGTCTTTGTGCTTTCTTTACTTGGCCTAGAAAAAAATGTATCATAACAAGATGTTGGTGGGGAAAAATTTATTTTCTAGTCAGTTTCTGGTTGTCAGTAGTAGTCTGGACTCATGACTCTGAGTTGGGAATCTGTTTCTGCTAGCTGATGCTGTGCTCTCTTGGTAGGGGGTTGGGCGAAATTAAATGATTGTAATCGTAGCGCCATTTTTTAGTTTCTGTAAGACTCTTCCCTCCGTAATAACTGTCACCTACCTTTTTTATCTTTTCAGCATGGAAAATGTTAAACATATTCAAAAGTAGACCAGATAGTATAATGAACTCCCTGTGTCCATGGCCCAGCTTCAACAATTACCAAGTTACGCTGGTCCTGTTTCAACCATATCCTATCCCTTTCCTCCATATTATTTAGAAGCAAGTTCCATAATTGTATAATTCACTCTACAAATATTTCACTATATATCTCTAAAAATTAAGGACTCTAGAGTAACCACAGTACCAGTATGACCTCAAACCTTAGCAACAATTCTGTGATAGCAAATATCTAGTTGCTGTTCAAATTTCTAATTGTCTCAAATTTAACACTGTTTTATAGTTGTTTTTATTTCATCATAAGCTAAATAAGGTCCAAACAATTGGTTGCTATTTCTCAACTTTAGTTTGAATCTATATGTTCACCCCTCAATTCTCTATTTTTATCTTGAAATTTACTTGTTGAACAAATGGAGTCTTTCATCCCGTAGAGGTTCCCACAGTTGGTTCTTGCTGGTGGTATCCTCATGGTAATGA
Source organism: Puma concolor (assembly GCF_028749965.1). Classification (NCBI taxonomy): domain Eukaryota; kingdom Metazoa; phylum Chordata; class Mammalia; order Carnivora; family Felidae; genus Puma; species Puma concolor. The sequence continues at coordinate 95,825,799 of NC_141673.1, forward strand.
TTAACATGTTCCTCTGTCCTATGTATTTCCTGTAAATTGATAATTGTCTTACTCTTTAATGCATTCTTCTTCCATTGCTTAGAAGTATCAAGAGAGCAAATTGGACCTCATTGTCACCAATGTGCAGTACATTTAAAAGAATTAGCTAGTCATATACATCTTCCATATGGACAAAGCAATATGGATCTAGTCACAAGGTGACTCAGCTCTTCCCACAGCCAAGACAAGAAACAAAGACTTGGTCTGGCTTTCTAACCTGTCCTTTGAGCTATTACATGTACCTGAATAGCCTTCTTTTTTCCTCTAGTCCCAACTCTGTTACTGACTGTATATATAGGTGCCAGATTATTTCTCTTCTTGATTTCTGAATTATTCAAGTTAAGTGATATTTCTGATAATAAAAGAAAATAGCATAGATATATTTAGTTTTGCAAATGGAAATCATAAGGCACATTCCAACATCACTTTGTTAAGAGTCATGTGTTCCTCCTATAATCCTAGTACCTGGAAGGACTTTGCAGAGAACCCTATTTTATGGCTAAGAAGCCTCAATGAACTCATGTGTGGCCAAGTCCCAGCTGGAATCCAGCACTTCTGATCCCTGGTTCAGGGCATCTTCCAGGATGATGTATTGTCTTTTCAGAGTTATTGTCTCAGGGGGATTCTCTGTAAGGGCTCCTCCTATATTTTCTTTTCTACTGAAACAACAACAACAACAAAAGTTTCCTTTCTTTCTGAACATACCTGGAAGTAGACAAACATTGACATAAATCCAGAGTTCCTCCCAGATATAGTAATTCTCTTCACTTACAGAGATATTTCTTTAAATCCCAAGTTGTCCTTGGGCCATAGAATTGCTTTAACAAGAATATGAAAGTTGTACAGTAGGTTCAACTTAAAAATCTGAGACTTGTTTTTAAAACAAGTTGGAAGAGACGAGACTTCCACTCAAATCTTGAGTCTGGTTTTAAATGAGGGAAGCTTAAGAGTAAGGTATCTGAATCCTGGCGGGAACCCCCAGTAAGGACATAGTTAAAGCTTTGATCATGACCAGAGCATCTCAAAAAAAAACAACACAAAACAAAACAGATAGACTCACCTGATCAGATCACCCTGTAGGAATATTCAAACCTGTGGCAGGTGTCTGTTCTTTATGCTACCTGCCTCACCCACCACCTGGGGCTCTTAAAATAGCTCACAGCACCTGTATTCTTCACATCCCTATGCCACCGTGAGTTCCACTGTAAGGAACTATTAGCAAAAGCAGTCTAAAGGGACACCCAGTCATGTCCTCCTCAGCCAACTAACTGTCCCTGAAAGACAGGCTTCCCAGACTACTCCAGGATTGATATTTCTCTGCATTTGTCACTTGAATATTTACCCTGATCATTTGGCTTAAATGTTTCCATTCTCATCCTTTTACAAACCCCAGATAATCCCTTCAAAAATATAAATTATTCCCAGGAAGCAACTTCTTGTGAAATTCTAGAATGAAACAAGAGAATAGGAAAGACCACCAGAAAGGCACTTCTGACACAGAGTCTCGGAGCCTGTCAAAAAACTTATGCCAAAGCTATCATTTGCGGTCTTTAACAGATTTTTCAACTTCAGCGGACTTCAGTTGTCTTACCTCTAAACCCTGATGTCAACTTGCCTGCTTGACCCCTGACAAAGGTTACCTAGCGTTCTCAATGTTGGTTGCATATTGGAGTCATCCGGATACTTTTGAAATGTTGATGCCCGGGTCTCATCCTCCGAAGATTCTGTTCAGTTATCCTAGGATGTAGCTTGGGCATTGAGCATTTTAAAACCACCCCCCAGATAAAGAAGATGTGGTTTATATATACAATGGAACACGACTTGGCAATGAGAAAGAATGAAATCCGGCCATTTGTAGCAACGTGGATGGAACTGGAGAGTATTCTGCTAAGTGAAATAAGTCAGGCAGAGAAAGACAGATATCATATGTTTTCACTCACATGTGGATCTCAGAAACTTGGCAGCAGTCCATGGGGGAGGGGAAGGGGGGGAAAAGTTACAGAGAGGGAAGGAGGCAAACCATAAGAGACTCTTAAATATTGAGAACTGAGGGTTGATGGGGGGGTGGGCGGGAGGGGAATGTAAGTGATGGGCATGGAGGAGGGCACCTGCTGGGATGAGCACTGGGTGTTGTACGGAAACCAATTTGACAATAAATTCTATTCAATATAAAAAATAAAATAAATAAATAAAACCACCCACCCCACCCCAGTTATTTTAACATGCAGCCAGAATGAGAACCACTACCACTGTCAGTGTATTTTGGAGAAAGGAGTTTTCATAGTCTCATTCAACTCAATGCTGCAGCTATCGTCTGTGGTCATTCTCAACCTCACTCTAGACCACCACTCCACAGGTGGTCACTCTCTGGAACTCCTGGACCTCTTTCCTCTTCTTCTGGAGTTGCAGAATGAATATAGGGAAGGTTCAGTGTACTGTTACAATCCAGTTCTCTAGTTTTGCATCCTGCCACAATACATGGCTACATGTAGCTCTACTGAAAAGTTAGTCTATCTAAAGGAAATTCTACATACAAATTTTTAAATTTGAAACGGACATTAAATATGACTCCTCCCATGATCATAGAAGGAAACTCAAAAAGCTAAGCCTATAATAAGAGACTATGGATATATCATAATTCTTGGGTTTACTCCACAATGACCTTCTAAGGATGCACCTCTTTTTTCAACCTTTCATAGCTGGAGTTCTGATTCTGCATCCCCTCGGTTTGGGAAACTTATCCTAACTGATGATGTTCTTTACCTAGGAATTAGCCCCTTCCCATCTGCCGGACAATCCCTAGGGCATTGTAATCCCCCCAGAACATGCTTATAATCATAGTAATTCAACCAGTCTGACCTCACAGGGAGCTTCATCAGGACGACCAAAGGTGGGTCTCAGTTCTCCAAAGCCAATCGTCCTTTCCCCCACTAGAATAGGGGGATGGTTTTTCAGGTTGACCAGTAGGAACCCCCATTATCATCCCACAGATAATGGAGTCTAAATTAAAGGTCAAAACTAGGAGCCCTGCAGGCTGATTCCAGCAGGAAACTGGATTTTTTTTTTTAATTGGCACAGGTTTTGAATATTGAAACTTGGATGCCTCTGGATAGTATTAGCTCTTGAGTTTAGCATGATCCTCGTCATTTCTCATCACCTGTCACACCTTCAAAGCTAGTTAATTCTGCAACACTCCCCGCCCCTTCCCTAACACCTCCCCTTGATGCACATGCATATACTAGTCCTTCCTCCTAACTGCTGCAGCATACTCAAAGAAGTTGTGTTTCTATCATGGATATAGCATTTCTCGTTTCAGAGCAAAGCAGTGGCAGTGTTGTGATTTTTCTCCTGCTCTCTCCCACCAATGACTAATAGAACGGCCCTCTACACATGTAGACCACCTACATCGTTCAAATACACACACCCACAAAAGCTTTGAATGTCAAGTTTCTCTCTCTCTCCCTTTTGCTTTTTTTTTTTTTTTGATATTAAATTTAATATTTGGGTATATCCTTTCTTCATCCCAAAGCACACAGCAGTGCAAGTTTTAGCCTATCCAAGAAACCCCTCAGATGCCAAAGGAGAGGGTATTTTTCCTTCAAGTTACACCTGAAATAAACTATCATTTAATGTGTATCTATTATCTTCCAGGCCTATTCATTCATGACCTCATGTAATCCTCTTAATAACTCCATTTCATAAATGTTGCTATTGATGTTTGGAGAGATCCATCAATTTTCCCAAAACCACACAGTTGTTGTTTAAAATGATTAAAGAAGACAATGTAGGTGATACAAACTTAACACTTTGTGAAGTGGGCAGTCTCCATTCCCAAGGGTCCAGAGGCCTGCAGACTGGGCCAGAAGACAGGAAGCTTGTACAGGACAAAGAGTAAGGAGCAAAGGGGTAAGTACAGAGCCCAGAACTGGCATGGCATTTGGGGGTCGGCTGACTGGATATGCTGTGTTTCTGGTCAAGCAGAGCATTTGCAGGGACACAAAGTTTTATCTGAGTTTTGGTTTGCTTTCGTGGCATCCCAGGCAGGAGAGACTCCCTCTTAGGCCTAAATTTATCTCAGCACTCTTAAGTAAAAGATCATCAGTTTAAAACCAACAAAACCCATCCCAGACACCCCACTTTCACCATGAAGTCAAACAGCTTTACTAAGCTATTAAAAGGAGTGAATTCTGGAAATGAAATGAAAATAAGCAAAAGTGATTCTGGAAACTGTGGAGTACTCTGGACAAATGTAACACCATCTTATTATGTCTAGTAGCAGCTTGGTAATCACTTGTCTATTTCTGATACCCTACAATTAACTACTTATACTTACTAAGGCACCCATCTTCGCAAAACGTGTCCCTTTAGACACTGTAACATCCTGCTTTGTCCAAAGTGTCACAGTTGGTTGCCATTCAGAGAAAGTCATACACAAATGATCTTTGCAAGTGAAAACAGTCATCATCTCTGTCACTATAAATATCATTTATTGAATACTTAATAATTACCAGCCCTGTGCTAAATATGTCGCATATATTATTTCATTTGCTCTTCATGTTAATGCGGAGACAGATCACATTTCCCTCCCCATCTCTTATTTTACAGAGAAGGAAATTGGGGGTTAGGGAGGGTATTTAATTTGCCTGGAGTTGCACAGGTGGAACAGATCCATCTTACCCCAGAACCTTTCCACTAGAGAGCCTTTGAAGGCCTACACTGACCCAAAGTCATATTATCTGTGTGCCAACCTGCCTTCTTGCCACACCTAGTCCAGAGATGTTCAACTCTGGCTGCAAATCAGAGTTACCTGAGAAGATTTTTAAAATACAGTTGCTAAGTTCTCAGTATTTTGTAAAAGCTCATTGGATGATGCTAATACGGAGCCAAGGTACCAAGGTGATTTCATTTAATGCCATAAAATATAAAATCAGAGCCATCAGATGGGGGAGAGAACGGAACAAAACCTCTATGGCGCAGTGAATACAAAAAGGATTAGTGGCCAGAATATATAAAACCCAGAAATAGTTTTTGCCCCATATGTCCTTTGGGGAGGTGTCAGTTATTAAGTTGGGCCCCCATGTTCCCCATGGACCCTTGCTTGCCCGGCTTTGTGATACTAGAGTTGGTCTCTGCAAGCTTCCTTTCTCCTTTGCCAGCCTCTTGACGTTAGGCTCTGCCAATAGAGGGTGCTAGAGGGACACTGGGAGGCTGGTGGACCAGCTTCTCTTCCTGCAACTGTTCCTTAAATGTGTCCCACACTGGTGGCCAGTTCCCAGGGTTCCAGAACTTCCTCCAGCCAGTTCCTTCACAGGCAGCCAGTGTGTGCTCCTGCAGCAGCCATGTTCCCACCACAGCGGCTGATTCAGCCTTGCAGGGCTCTCCTCTAACTACAGAGTCATTTCCTTGTGCACTCTTCCCTTGTGCAAGAGGTGGACGTCCTTCTCTGCAGAGTTGTCTTTCAACCTTTCCAGTAAACAATTACTCGGCAAACAATTCTTCAACTGAAAGTTTCCCAATTCCGTTTATTGCTATGGTTTCTGTTTCCTAACTGAACCCCAATGACCACATTGGGTTACCTGAAAAACTTGTTTTAAGCACCAAGCACTCACTCTCTTTCTAGCCCAGCTGCCAGATCACAACATGGGGATGGAGGAAAAGCTTTGCACAGGCTCCCTCGTGAAGGCGAGATAAGCATGTCTGTGTTATACAAATAACAGATGTCATGTTTCAGGAAACAGACCTCATGGGTGTGGAACAAATATGGAGCTCCATTTCAATTGATGCCTTTAAGAAAAGACCTCCTGAGCTAGACTTATTTGTTCTATCACAGTTAATGTTGGACTTTAGTTTTGCTTTCATTGCTGTATCACAACGGTAGGAGAATTCAAGTTAATTAATTTGCAAACTGCATATAATTAGGAGACATACGCCCTGACAACTTTATATAATTATATTTACATAACATTAGTTACATAATATATAATTCATAATTAATTTTCTATGTAACTTATTCAATAATAATATAATTTACATGAGTAGATGCTTACATGTTTTTATCTGTTATATTTATTCTGATGATTGTGGTGGTGGGGGGAGAGATAAGGAAATCGTATTTATTTTGTCTGTGTCTCTGTTGATTAGGGTAAGCTTGGCAGATTTTGGTAAGGCTGGTCTGCTCCAAGTTAACAATGATTACAAACATGGTTTTGGGGCTGTGGAGATGATTCCTGGGCAAGTCCTATGTGACGATGATAGGGGAAAGGCAGAGCTTCCTCTGCTTCTACTTATTTTCATTCATTCATCCAAATATTTACTGAGTGTCGACTATGTGCTGGACAATGTTCTAGGAGTGAAAGATTCAGGAGCTTGCAAAACAGAAAAGAAGGTCCTGCCCTCAAGGAACTCCTGTGTTCCTGTGTTCCTACTTGCTTGGGTGGAGTCTTGAAAAGTCATACGTGGCCCCAGCAAACCTGGGGATTGACTTCCAGGCAGGATACTACCTGTGCCCTCTGCATTTGGCCCCAAACAGATGAGCCTTTGAGTCTGGAATGGATGCATTAATTTCAGAGAAGAGGTTCTCTTCCAGAGAGACTCATTTTGAAGAATGCCTCCACAACAGATTGTGAAAACCGTACCTGATTTGAAGTGAGAAATAGATGCATTCATATGTAATCATGTAGAGAACTCTGGGATTGGGAGGTTGATAAGGGTAGAGAGGAGGATAGAAGTAGGTGTCTTGGGAAGAGAAGTGCTTCCATGTAGTTGCCTTTTTGAGTCTCATACCATCTCTGACAAGTAGGGAGGCAGATAGTATTATTATCATGTTACAGATGAGAACACTGTGGGGAAAGTGACCTTCCCAAGGTCATGAAGTGAGTAAAAAGTAGATCCCGGGTTTTCCAAGCCCAGCACTCTCTCCACTGCACCCTGCTACTTTCGTGGTGATTGGCACAGATAATTGCAGACATTTATGGAAAGAAAAATGTAACATAAGGTGACGAGACTGATGTGACAGAAGTGAAGGTAAAATGGAACCAAATATAGAGACAGATGCACAGCCTTCCTTATGACTCTGGTTTACTCACTTTTACGAAACCTTCACGTGAAGAAAACGACTTGGCAGATCCTTTCTAAACATTTACCACCAAGAACTGAATTGGATGAACCCACAAAACTTGACGATTGGCTCTTCATCCATGCCGCCGTGGTGTCACGGTGCTGCTCTCTCGTTCACAGATACATCTGAGGAAATTCCAAAGCAAAGGCTGCCTTTTAGCCACACTTCTGAGGGTCTGCGATCTGATTTCCCACAAAGCTGAGCCTGTACCAGAGCCCCTGACTGCAGTGTCGCTCCCTCGCCATCCTGCTAAGTCAAGTACAGATGTTTCCCTTACAGGCAGGAAAACGTACCAGGTTCTTGCTGAGGCACTGCCTTGCTGTAATCTCTGGTATTTCAGGCTCTACACTGGTTCTGAACCATCCTCTAGAGCCTATAGGGTGGCAATCTTCTCTCTCCCACATCATACCACAACTCGCTGCTGTGACTATCTAACTGGTAAAGAAAAATGGATGAGGAAACCTCTAGGCTGCCACGTGGCCACTGGAGGAATTCACATCACCCTCCCCAAATCCAGCTTTGGCCATGGAGATGCTCCCACGGCGCAATGTCATGGGTGCCAAGCCCTCGGCCCCTAATGCTCAGAAGATGAAGGTCCCTGCTTCACCCACCACCATTGCTCGTGCACCCTGCTATGTCTTCTGTGGGCTCAGAGCCATGGAGCTTTTACCTGCCAGGGTCAACATCAGAGAAGCAGGTTGCAAGGGACGGATTGCAAAAATAATTGAGAGGAGGGGAGAGGCAGAGGGAATAACTCACTTGGGGAAGAGACCTTCTCAAGAGAGCTTGGAAAAAAGATCGAATGCTTCGCTACACGATTTTGTGAGGATTGGCAGAAGGGAGGGCAGAGTGAAACCAAATATAGACACAGACACACACCCTTCCCTATGATTAAGTCGCCCTTCCCAGTAACGAAACAAAACAAAACAGAAACACAGAAAGCCAAATCTTCCTCTCCTTTTCCACATGAAGGTGAATGTCAGACATGGGTCAAGTTTCTATTTTCAATCCAAACCTTTCTCTCCGTCCTTAATTTGCATCTTTGATGTGCTCCAGGCTTAGCTTCACCATGAGGAGCCCTGGGAAAGAAGATGACGGCAGTTCTCCAGACTGGCAGGCACCATGACCTCAAGGGAATGTTTTCCATGTTAGTGCAGGCTGTCACCCCTGCGTGACTTCCAGGAGGCCAACCCGGCTCTCCCCGCCATCTTCTTGCCCTGGGACTGCTGGCCCATAAAAACAGAGAGCCATATCCTAAGCCTGGAGTCCCGTCAACCACGTGGATGCTTCAGGAAAGACCACAATCACCTCTCACACTGGCTTCTGCACCCGCAGCCTGGACCCATGATCCCTTCGATCTGCAGGAGCTTCCTCAGCCACTCTTCCAGTGAGATTAGAGCCCTGGTTTTCAGGCTACTGTTAATGTTTCCAGTTTTTTTTTTTTTTTTTTTTTTTTTTTTTGCCACCTCCGTGGTGGAGGGCAAAAATCTCTACTCTCCTGTATCACGTGAGAAAGTAATAGGCACTGTCCCATGAGCCTCCATTGCACAGTGGCTACTGCATTCACGTGGGCCTGGGTCCAGACAGGTGGCATTCAACCCATAACAATCCCCGTTCTGTCCCCAGCTACCCAAAGCCAATAGGTCCAGTTAGCCTTTGCAATCTAGATGCCACAGGTAGCTTTGTGTTTGGATGTTCAAGAAGGGAAAAATAGTAACTTTGCCTTGCTCAGGTCCCTGCAATGCCCCAGTGTCCCAGCGCTTTCCAGCCTGCGTCTCTCAGACCCACTGAGTGCCCCTCCGGTCCTCTCACGAATGTGACCCTTCCCTGATGGAGCCTGGGGGGTGAGGGTGGGCCCGAGCCATCTGCACAGAAACAGAGCAGAGCCGCTGAGGGCCAAGAGCAAAAGGGCAGCTGCACACAAAGGACCAGAAGGGCAGCAGAAGCACCATCCCTGGGGTGAGCGTGATTCCATGGGCTGGAATGCAGCCTTATTCGGAGATATCCCCACCCCACCCCTGCACTTCCTCACGGTATGAATAGCCCAGCAGGACATTTACTAATGCATCTAATGTAACCTTTTGTGTGGACAGGCCAACTGTTTCCACCACAGTTCCTTTTAAGCCAGGAGTTCAATGCACATAACAAGCATTTTGTCTTCAGATGTGCATGCTGCAGAGTGGGCTGGTGAAAGTCAGCCTCACCGGATTCCAGCAGAAAGGGGAAAAACTGAGGCATTCGTTGGTACAAGGACTTGCCCGAGGCGACCCATGTTCTGCTGCCTAGCATCCCATTTTGTGTAGCTCTGTATCCCAGGTGGTCTGCAACATCATGGGATGGGCAAAACGGGAAAAATTACTTACTTTAGCAGCCTCCTCCTGAGGCTGTCCCTCAAAACGAGGAGGGCAGCTGACTGCAGCTTGCAAACAGGCTCCTTGAAAAAAACGCATCCCCCTTCCCTGTGAGCTCTCACTCCTTAAGCACCTTTCTATTCTCCTGAGCCTCTGGCCCCAAAGCCTGGGTCATCCTTACCTATTCCCGAGTCCCTACCCAACACGGATCAGTTGCCGAATTCTAGCAAATCTGCTTGTGAACACTGTCTAAATGCACCCCACACTGCTCCCCCTTAGTCTGGTCAGGCCCTCTGATCTCCTTGGGACACTGGCAATGGCGTCCTGAAGGATCCTCTCGCCTCAGAGCTCCTCACTCCAATCCCTCCTTCAGACCGACCTGCTAGGCTGACCCCACAATGCCATACAACCCTGGCCATTCCCCACCATAAGCCTGCTATGGCTCCCTACTGCCTATGCATGAAATGGGAGCACTTCCCCTGACATTATGGTCTGGCTTTACTTTCCAGCCTCCTTGTCTAGTGTTCCCTTACACAGTCTGAGCTGAAGCCTATTTGATTTATCCACTATTCCCCAGTCACAGCAGATAAGGTCCCACTTTCAGGCAGATATTCCTATTTAACCCCACCCCCACCTCTCCCGTTTAGGAAAAACACTCCTGTGTTTCTCCTCTACTACAACACAAAACACTGCTGTGACCAGAGGTGTGGGTCTCCACTCGTCAAGCAATTTGGTGACACCAGCTGTGGAATACGACAATTCAGTTTCGTTCTGATACAATGTATCTGGAGAGAGCATCAGATCCCATAGGTTAGGGGCTCAGTCCCACAAGACTGCCCCCGCGTAAGTCAGCAACAGTCAGATGGAGGAGATGTGTGGGGCCAGCTGTGAGGAAGGGCGCCGAGCTCCTCTGCCCTCTCCAGGCACCCCCAGGTGTTCACCAACCCAGAAGCTCTCCAAACACCATTGTCTCAGGCTTTGGGGAGGCTTCATCATGTAGACGTAACTGATTACATTATTGGCCATGGGTGATTAAGTCCATCTCTGGCCCCTCTCCTCTTCCCAGAGATGGAGGTGGGAGGAAGGTGGGTCTGAAAGATCCAGCCCTCCAGTCACAAGGTTGGCTCCCCTGGCAACCAGCCCCCACCCACCCCGTGGTTACTCGGGGGGTCTTTCCAAAAGGCACCTCATTTACATCAGTTCAGGTGCGGTAGAAAGGGGCTTGTTATGAATAACAAAAGATACCTTTATCTCTCTCATCCCTTAGGAAATTCCAAGAGTTTTAGAAGCTCTGTGAAGGTATGGGGATAAAGACCAAATATGTATTTCTTATTAAAAATCACAATATCATCCCACTTCATCTACCCCCATCAAATGCCACCTTAAAGATGAGCTCTTCCTTGAAGTCTTTTCGTTACTTCAACACATGTGTCCCCTTCTTCTCGTGATGCCCACGTCTCTCACATGCCAATTTTTTCTGCCTGGTCCCAAGATCACAGCTAGATTGGCAGGTTCCAGTGAGAGAGACCGCTGCTAAATGCTTCTTTGCACTCAGAGGCGTGAGCAGGGGCTCAGCGTAGAGTACAAGTTGGAACAATGCTTGCTACATGAAATGGAGAGATTGGGGCAAGAAAATGCAACTCTGCCTTTCTTTATATCTTTATTTCCCTTTCCTTCGTCTCCTTTTCTCCCTTCCAACAAGGATTTGAGCATCCGCTCTAGACCAGGTAAATGCTTGTTACTGACCAGATAGCAGTGATGACACCTGGCCGATTTCCCTTCGCTAGTGGAACTTCACATCTGGGAGATGACCCTTAAACGTGTAAGAGAGAGTTAGGGCACCTGATGGGAATTAATGCTCCGAGGAAAAGTGAAGGAGGAAAAGGAGAGAGTCTGGGGGCAGTGATCAGGGAGACCTCCCTGAGAGGGTACCAGGCACACAGAGAGGGAGTGAGCCCTAAAGCATCCCTGAAGACGGCAGGGTCGTGCCCTGAAGAATGCAGGGAAGAGCATTCTCTGCAGAAGGAATGGCCACAGCAAAGGCTCAGTGGATGGTGTATGTGCAATGTGTTGGGGAAACAACTGGGTGAAGGGGGCATTAAGGAAGAACAGTATATGCAATATTCTCTCTTTCTCCCTTTGACCTTCACTGACTTCTAAGACAGGCTCACCATCATGGCAGACAGAATCAATATGAGCAGTGTCTAGGACTCAGAGGGCTCAAACCCTGGGTCGCCCTCCCTGGGTCCCAGTCGTGGAAGGCACACCAGAGTTCTGGCTAAGTAATATAATAAAAGGCCTATTTTCTCTGAAAAAAAAAATCCTCATTTACCAGTTAATTGTATTGCTAACATAGCATTTGGATGGCCGCCTGGCTTTCTGTAGTTCCATCATTTCAGCATCCCGGCCCTGTGACCGATTCCCAGGTGCAGAGGATCTGGATGTGAATGGAAATCAGATAGGAACAGAGAAGCCGAAGGGAGTGGCCGGAAATCCTGTGGCCTGGCCTAGCGAGGGGCCAGGAGCTCGCCTGTAAACGCAAGACAGCGTGGAGCAGGAGGTGTGACGGAGGAGGGAGGGCCATGCTGGCAACACCGGGCCAGTGGGATCCATGCTGCTGGACTTCGATGGTGACACTTGCCAGGTGCTAAATCTTGGGTTCCCGCTTTACAATACGAGGGAAGGTCTCACAGGTAGCCTGGCCTGCCCATGTTTCTTTGACCTTCGACTTGTCTCGATGTGGCTACACTCCCAACTTCTTTCACGCCGATGGTTTGGCTACAAAACCATACATCTCAGCCTAGAAAGTTCTAATGGCACAAAGCTGAGGATCACGTCTTGGGGTCTAGTGTGTGCAAATCAGCACTCTTGGAAATGCTCCCTGGTCTGCAACCAGCCCCGCTTGATATTTAAGGTACGCATGGTCCCTTTGTTTCAAACATTCTTATCCAGACTTTAACAGAGACCACATCTCAGTTTTCCACCTCTCTGCAGCCTCTAGTATCAAGATTTCTCAGCTGATGGAAAGCAGCCAGGGGCATTTTCACGTTTACCTTCGTAGTAGCAAGAGTCAAACTAAGCACAAAGATGTGACACCACAGACCTGTGGCATGTAATCCTTACCGTGCTGGGGTCAGGGCGTAGCTATTGTTATTTCTGTTCCACAGATGAGAAATTGTTAAGTGAATGACCACGTAATATCCTTCGGGTCTTCGTGTTTATCATTTCTATTATTATTAAATTACTGTATGTTTCAAGGGCTAATTGAGATGAGAAACACAGATATTTTTTGAGCACTTTCTGAGTGCCAAGCCGTGGGTCATGTACTTTCCATTTTCAGGTTTAATGAGGGAGTCACACTGTGAGGCAGGTATTACTATTCCTGGGTTCATCATGGAAGAAACATAAGTTCGGAGATGGTAAGGAACCTTCTTCTTCCCCACAGCTTTGGTGACAGCTGTGAGGTCCATCTGATTCCACAGTTCATGTGCTCCTACAACCCCCACTGCTCCTGAATCTGGAGAAGGAAGAAACCCCACAATGTACCGATCGCTGAAATTCCAAGTTGATATGAAAAACAGCATGTGGGAACTTTGGGCGAATGGTCACCCTAGTAACGGGGCAGCTTCCTGCTGTGTGTGCCAACGGCCCACGGGGGGCTCATTCCAGATGTGGACAAAGCGGCTCAGAATCCAGACACAGAGTGAAAAATAAAGAACCGTAGGAGTTCATGATCAAGGTCATTCGTTCAAAAGGTTGGGTCGTTCAGTTTCCCTTAACTGAGCCTTGGGGTGGTGTGCTGGATTCGATGTGGATGACAGCACATGGCCTTGGAGTTTCCTCCAGATTCTCAGGCCACAAATTATGTCTTTCTGCAACTTGACTTACTCTTTCCCCAGGTACATAAACAAGCCAGGCCTCTCCTGTGCAGAGAAATGCCTTGTCCCATTTCTGGGTCCACTTTTAGCTATAATCTCTCTGAATTCCCACCATAGACAAGTCTCTGGAAAAAGTTGCCATTACCCCACTTACCATAGCTGACACTTATTGAGAGATAACTAGGCACCATTCACTGGGCCAGGTGGTTTATGGTCCTTGCCTCACAACTACCCAATAGATAGGTCCTATCATCATACCCATTCTGTGGACCGATAAACTAAGATTAAATAACTTACCAAGACCACACAAGCAAGAAGTGTCAGAGTGAGGCTTCAGACTCAAGTCATCTGAGAATGCAAGTTTTATGAAAAGAGATTGTCCCCTTTTTCTTATTTACTGAATGTAAATGTATCTAGGACTCAGACAAATGGTCCATACAGAGTGGCTGTTCAATCAGTATTAGCTGAATGTGTGAATCTGTCATTGGAGTCACCGCCTTCATCACCGTGCTATGCTGTCCCCGCTGCCTTTCTCCTGCTGCAATGCTGGGCTGCCCTTTCTTGCCACCTGACCTCTTCCCCACCTCCCTACCCTTGGCCTCATCCCTGAACTTGCTCTGAGAAAGCCAGTGAACACCTTCTAGGATTCCTCCATGTTATGTGACTATTGAACGTTCCTTGTTCAAAGTCCCTTTCCTTTGTTGGGTCAATAATGGCCATCCCTTGAAATTGTCTTCCTGCCATTAGGGCTACTTTCAGGAATTTTTTAAACTATGTTTCTTCTCTGCAGCCCACCTCTTAAATACTGGTAGGTTCTGCCGTTAGCCCCCTTATGTTCACTGCACACACACACACACACACACACACACACACACACTCATTTACACCTAATGCTTGCATTGCTAACCCAAACCTATAGTTTCCAAATCTATACCTGTGAGCAAACCTATGTTCGAGCTCCAGGGTAACATTTCTGCCTGTCTGTTATGTGCTACACCTGGAGGTCTCTTGGTGGCCTTAAATGTGTCCTCTCTAAAATAGAACTCACTAGTCTGTTCTCTGTACCTGCTCTTCCTCCTGCAGCCTCTATCTTAGCAGATGGCACTACCATCTGCCGGCCGCCCAAAGCAAATCCAGGTGCCACTGCCCACACCGAACTGTCAACCACTCCTGTCCACTTGACTGGCTCGTGGCTCTCAAACCTACCCCTCATCCTCACCCATCTTCCAAAGTAACCCCATTTCCCCACCATTCCCACACAGCCTCTCTGCTATCTCTTTGAAACACTGCGCTGTGTCATTCAAGAGCCAAACATTCATTAATTTCAGCTCCCTGTCACCTACAAGATAGAGTCTAAACTCCTTGTATAGCACAGACCCTTCACAATCAAGGCCTGTCCACTTTCTCTCCTTGGTGTCCCGTCAACTTCCAGCAAGCTCCGTACGCTCCGTGGAGCTGCGTTTTATTAAAGGTGCCATGATCTTTCCTTCGCACATGTTTCCTTCTACGTGGGACATTCTCACCTTTCTCGCCATCCTATCCCCCATCTTTCTCATCTTCTCCCTCCCTATCATATCCTTATTACTCGGCAAGAATGAGGTCCGAGGTCCCAACACTGTCTCTCCTGTTGATGTCTTCCTTGATCCCTTTCTGCTTCCTTTTGTCCTCCCACAGTGGCCAGGACATTTTCCTTTTCAGCACTACGACACTGAATTTTAAATCAAAGGCAGGGACCAGACATCTTTGTATGAATAGGGCCCATCATGAAAACTAAGCATAGTACTTAGCTTTCACGTTCAGTGAATCTTTTGCAAATAAATGAATTGGAGAGTCAGTAAATAAGCAAAGGAATGAATGAGGAAGACTGAATTCAGGCTCCAGCTGCCGAGAAGTTGCTTAGTCAGTGTGATACAAATGAGAAAAGATCCTTAGGTAGGAGAACGATTTGGCTCAGAGACTGTTGACTTCTCTGAACTTAATTATATTTCTTTTCCAATTAGAATTGTCTTAACTAATCCTCCAGCAATTCTGTAGCTGGGTTACTCACGAAACTCAGAAGGGAATATATCATTTAACTTATGCTCAACGCTGTGTAATTAAACAGCAGCTTCAGTGCATGTTATTTCTCATGTATGCAGTTATGATACTTTCGTGTTTAAAAAAATGAAACTTGGGCCAGTGGCTGGGGAGAACTGGGGAACTGAGTCATTCATGTATTCCAGCCGAGGAAATGCAGTGAAACACATCGGTGAGGGCACGTTAGGGCACTGTTTTTTAGCTTGTGTGTCTCAACCCAGTAGTAAGTTGTGGAATAAGTTTAGGGAGTTCTGTCTAGCCTTTTTAATGAAATGAAATAGAACAAAGTCAAACCGAAAATACCAAAGAACATTCCACACAGCAAAGATAAGGCTTAGTTTGTGTAACTCGTTTCAGGTACATTGTGTGCACATGCATGTGAGTGTGTGCGTGCGTGTGTGTGTGCATGTATGTCTGTGTGTGCATGTGTGTGCACATTTGTGTAAGTGCGTGCGTGTGAGTGTGTGTGCGTGTGAGTGTGCACACGTGTGTGTGTGTGTGCGTGCATGTAGGTGTGTGTGCATATGAATGTGCATGTGGAAGTGTGTGTACATGTGTCATAGGTCACACTGTAATGTGGGTCACCATTAGAAAGTCAGAAAACACTGAGTAACACAGTGAAATTTACTGAATATTACTGATAATGAGCTTTGTTGACAACGCCCTGGGTGACTTTGGACAATTGCTTAACCTCTCTAAAATTTGGTTTTCTCTTCTATAAAAGAGAATAATAGCACTCAGCTCTTAGCATTATCATGAGAATTCAACGTATTAAAAACGCGGAAAGCAAGTACTTAGAATAGTGCTTGTCACAGAGTGAGAAGCATATGAGTTCTAATGATATTATTATTATGGTCTATAAGGAAGAACTAGACTAGGTGTGAACTGTTAACTTCATAAAGAAGAGAGAATGGATCTGCAGAATGCTGGTTCATAGATTCACATGAGCACAAATCCTATGTGAGAAGCAGAAAATGATGCTCCTCGTGTGGTGAGTCATTCATTCAATCAAACAGACATTTATTGAGCATTTACTACACAGTCTCTGTACTTCAGAGATTAGATTCTATATTTGTACTGCTCCTACCAGTAGAGAGGCACGCAGCCAAGCCTGGACCAGAATACCAAGTTGTGAAGGTCTGGTCCTTGCCCTTCAGCACTTAAACTCTAGTTGAGAAGCAAAGACACCAGAACAAATGTCTCACTAGAAGGCGATATACAATAAATACCCTACTGAGGGTCTAAATGGCGCCAGCAGAGAACAAAGAAGGTAACTGCGGGCTGAAGACATCAGGGCGTAGGAAGAGGAGAGCAATAAGAAAGATTCCGTTTGAAAAAGGACTTGAAGAATGAGTACTATTGTTTGTTTGTGTTTGTTTTTATTTTCTTAGATTGATTTTGTTTATGGATAATCTTTTTTTCTATTTTTTTTAATTTTTAAAATTTACATCCAAGTTGGTTAGCATATAGTGCAATAATGATTTCAGGAGTAGAACCCAGGGATTCATCCCCTACATATAACACCCAGTGCTCATCCCAACATGTGTTCTCCTTTATGCCCCTTGCCCTTTTAGCCCATCCCCCTACCCACAGCCCCTCCAGCTACCCTCAGTGTGTTCTCTATACTTAAGAGTCTCTTATGTTTTATCCCCCTCCCTGTTTTTAGATTATTTTGCTTCCCTTTCCTTATCTTCATCTGTTTTGCATCTTAAACTCCACATGCGAGTGAAGTTATATATTTGTCTTTCTCTGACTGACTGATTTCACTTAGCATAATACCTTCTATGTCCATCCATGTTGTTGCAAATGGCAAGATTTCATTCTTTTTTGATTGCCAAGTGTGTGGATATATATCACATCTTCTTTATCCATTCATGGAAAAGTATCCCAGGCCAGGAAAGGACACAATCAAAGGTATGGAGATGACAGATTGAAATGCTAATTTAAAGAAAGAGCCTCAAGTCAACAGGAGGATTATAGGAGGTAAGAATCGAAATAGGGACAACTGGATTTTCTGCCTTAGACTTTGTTGCCACCAACAGTGCATCTTCTTCAGGATTTCATTTTCCAGCGTCCGAGCACCTCCTCCCATACTTCCTGATGAACTTCTTTTCTGTTGCCATTGAGGCAAGGCTTTGACCTAGAGGAGTCTTCCCGCTGAAAATGCCCCTTCTCCCGCTCTCCATTACTCCCACGCATCTCCATCCAACCTATGCCTGAGCATCATCCCTCATTCCCTCACAAACACCGGTAATTCCTTTGGCCTCTTCTCTCTCCAGGCAACTTGCCACCCAAAGCCTGAGCCTGGTTAAACCAAATCGTTCGCCTACTCTGTGCCTGCTTCCTGTCCGGCGAGATCTTAAAAACAATGATATATTGTACCATCTCACCTTAAATTCGTGAGCACACATTTCAAACGGCACTACACATTGATAACGGGCAAACTTACATCACTTCCAATGTATGAAAATTACTATTTCATACTTGGTCTTAGGAGCCAGATCAAATGATTGTTCTTTTGCTTGCTAGTTGTGTTAATTTAATCTCAGTGTGCCTCGGTTTCCTCATCTGTGTAATGAGGTTAACAATGAAGCCACCATCCAGGCTTTTTAAGGAGAGTTAAATGAGGTGATAAGGAAAGCATCTGTGTACCACCTGGCACATATAAGCTCAATGGAAATAATTGCTAGGATTATGGTTCTCCTCTCTTCTTAAAGACCCTATACCCTTAGGTCTGTCCCTATTAATTCCCTTAATTACTGACCTTCCCTCATACTTTATTTGGACACAAAAGCAATGGGACAGCAACTCTATCTGCCTTCCCCCAAGTCTACCACCCTTCTGGCATCACTACCCTTGCCCTTCACCCTCCCTCCCTGTCTTCTGGAGCCACCCCTTCTCTTGTGCTCTGGACCCATCTGCTCTCACCTTCAAGGAGTCCAGCCCTGCAACTCTCTCCCCTCTCTCCTACATTCATTACTCTTCCCTCTCCACTGAATCACACCGTTCATACACAGACCTGCTGTAGTAGCACTTAGCTTTGAGATAAAGCACAACTCCCTCTCGAGCACCGTAGCCTCATCAACTACTCTCACTGCTCTTCTGTATAGCAAAACTTCTCGAAAGAGTTTTCAAGGCCACTCTCTCCACTTCCTGATGTCATATTCTTTCTTTAGCCCTCCCCGGTCAGACTTCCAGTCCTACTACTCCATTGAGAATTACATTTGACTAAGTTGCCATGACTCCCATGTTGCCTCTGTGTCTGTTATTTCTCTCCTCGGCGATCCCCACAGGTGATGATTTTCTCCATTTGAAAACGCGTTCTTTTCTTGGCTTCTGTGATACCTCCCTCTCTTGGTATCCCTTTCCTTCTTCACTGGCCACTTCCTCACAGACAGCTATGTCAACTCTTTCTCCTGTGTTCAGTTCGAAATATTAATACGTCGAGACTCTTGGTCCCACGCCCCCTTCTCTGTTCGATGTACATACTCTTCCTAAGTGACTTCACCCTGTCTCCTGGCATTACCTACTCTGCATATCCACTTTATCGTAAGCTTTATTGCTCGCTATCTTGAATTTTTTCCAAACCTAGATGTCTACGTGAAATCCTTATATTTATTTATTTGGCTCCTTCGCTTGGAAGTTTAATAATTATCTTCAACCTAAAATGGTGGAAAGAGAACCTCAGATTACCTACCCCATCCCCTGCTGCTGCTTGAAACTTATTTACTTCAACGACTTGCACGCGGTTGCTCATGCCAAAACCAAAACGAAACAAAACAAAACATCTATCAAGTATCTTTGATTTCTCTCTACCCTTCACCACTACATCTAAATCACCCAGTCCTGTCATATCTATCATTAGGAGATGTTCTAAGTCAGCCCACCCCCTCCATCTCTACTCTTCCCATCCTAATATAAGCCAATGTCATTCTTGGCATTTCTGCCCTGCCTACAGTGTATTCTCCACAGAGCAGCCAACACAATTTTTAAATACACAAATCAGGTCATGTTACGTCTCTTTTAAAAACTCCTCCACTCTTTCTCCATCATAACCACACTTGGAATAACCTATACATTAACTCGGTAGGCTGATTTTCAGTTCCCTAACTAACCCGGCCCCTGCCTCTCCCTCCAACCTCATCCGAGAGCACTTGTCCCCCAGCTCTTACACTCTACTGGTGCCAGCCCTTGTTTTGTTTCTCAGGTTTTTCAAGGTCACGGCCACCTTTGTACTGGCTGTTCGCTCTGAAATGCTTTTCCAGCAATTATCACAGAGCTGGCTCCTTCTTGTCCTTCAGGTCCCAGCATAACTGCCACCATTGAGGTCACCGAGTCATTCTGTCATTCCGCTTTATTTTAATGCTCCTTATGACACTTAACTCCAATGTATTTTTGTTATGTCTACCCCACTTCTCCTCCCCACTTGAAAGCTAGCTCTGTGCAAGCTCGTCTGTCTATTCACTGCTCACTGTGCCACCAGTGCCTACAACTAGGGCACATTCTAGGGCTTAAGTAAATTTCTTACTGCGTGAGCAATGAGCAATGGCTTTTGAGCTTTGTGATTTAGGTTCCAAGGGGGCCATAGGCAGTTAAAAGGAGTACCATTCTCCCACCCTTCAAGCTCCAGCCTCACCGCCCACAGGTCAAACGCACAGAACCCAGTCCTTGCATCCCATTGTCCAGTCTTCCTTCCTAGACAACTTCGATTGCTTTCTAATGACATTCCCTGCCTTCATTTATTCTCCATACCACCATTCCTGATCCAATCCATTGTACATACACCATCCATCCTCTTAAAATCCTGCTTCTTTCTATTGTCTTCTTAGCCCAAATCTTGTAGGTTTTCCAAGTTTACAGAACAGAGTTCAAAATCCTTAGCCTGTGCCAAAGAACCTTTTGCAATGACTGTGAAAGCAGTCTCTGGATAGAGAAGAAAATACTGAGTGTCTCTAGTCCAGCAGCTGGAATACTTCTGAGATGAGTTATTCTCCCTTCCCTATTCTCCCTTAAAAAATGCAGCTGAAAATTCAATGCCATATATCCCAAGCATCGCATCTGCTGCCCACCACACCAGAACACCTGAGCAAAGTTCCACAGCAAGCATTACCCGGGTACCTGAGCCGAGGCCAAGAGCACCCTGATAGGATTTAAGAGTTCTGCAAACACACAGTTCTTCCAAAATCAATCTGGAGTATTTTCCAAGGTTCTATGATCACTTCCTCTGAAAAAGGCTTTTGTGACTTTGTGGAGTGGTCTCATATGTCACCTCCCCTCCTCTCTTTCTTTTGATTCAAATCTGTCTGGACCAGTGGGTCCTAACTGCATATTAGAATAAGACCGGCACCTTAAAAAAAAAAAAAAAGTGACCAGGCCCTACTGCATTTGAAGTGAATCAGAACCAAGCATCAAGGTTGTACAATCCTGAATCTATGACCTGCTAATTAAGAAATGAAACAGAATGGGCTTGCAGGAAGGAAGCCTTCAGGGAGTCCTCAAACTTTCTAAAACAGCAAGTACCAGAGTTTTAAAAACCACATGAGTGCAGGGAAGGGGTGGCAGAGAGAGATAATGGGCAAAGGACTCAGGCATATTGAGGATTAAGGTAATTTGAATAATAGCTAATATTTGACAGTTAATATATTCGAGGTGGCTCTGCTCAAAGTGCACTAACTTACCTCTGCTGCAATCTTATGAGAAAAGTATTATTACCCCCATCTTACGGATGAAGAATCAGAAGATTGAGTAATTGCCCCAAATCAGCAAGGTAAATACGGGATCTGAACCCAAAATCCAGAACCCAGTCTTATCTACCACCCATAGCAACAGCAGCAACAACAACAAGCCTACTTACATAGGCTTTATCGTGCACAAGGCACCGTTCTAAGCATTTCACATATATTATAGCACTTAATCTCCACAACAATCGGTGAGCTCTATTATCACATTATCTCCAGTCCACAGGTGAGGCAACTGAGGCACAGGCTGGTAAGTGACTCCACCAAGACCACAGAGCACTCCTCCAGGAGCGGGAGATTGGAACATCCTCTGTTGTCTTCTCAGAGAACCATGCTTCTGCTGGCCTCCTCCTGGAGACAAGGCATGTGCACTCATGGTTTGGCCATTTTCTTTTTTTTAACGTTGTATTTATTTATTTATTTATTTATTTATTTATTTAGAGACAGGGAGAGACAGCATGACGGGGGAGGGTCAGAGAGAGAGAGAGACACAGAATCTGAAACAGGCTCCAGGCTCTGAGCCGTCAGCACAGAGCCCGACGCGGGGCTCGAACTCACGGACCCCGAGATCGTGACCTGAGCCGAAGTCGGCCGCTTAACCGACTGAGCCACCCAGGCGCCCCGGTTTGGCCATTTTCAAGAAAGTGCCTGACAGCTTCTTGGCAGTGCCATGTTTATTATTTAAAAGTTAGCCTAGAAGTCTGTCCATGAAGGCAATGGGGAGCCTGCTGCAGACAGACAACTAATTGGGTGGAGGCAGGGTCCCCTCGTCCCTTCGCAGAGGGTTTCTGCAGTAGGAAATTCCCAACTTGATCTTCTCTATATAAGGAGCTAGGATACATCTACTTCACTTGAAAATATCCTGGGCCCTGGGACGACCGGCTGGCTCAGTCAGCTAAGTGTCCAACTTCGGCTCAGGTCATGATCTTTCAGTCCATGAGTTTGAGCCCCGCGCTGCTGACCGCTCAGAGCCTGGAGCCTGCTTCAGATTCTGTGTCTCCCTCTCTCTCTGCCCCTCCCCTGCTCATTCTCTCTCTGTTTCTCTCTCTCTCAAAAATAAATACGCATTAAAAAAAATTATTTTTAAAGAAAAAGAAAATATCCTGGGCCCTTAGGAGGCCCCTCCTGCTGCTTCTCCATCCACCCCCATTCTGGGTGGAGGGTCCACGTATGCTTTAGAGCAGCAGGTGGTTCATACTGTTCATCAGGGCTCCTTGACCCTAAACAGCACACCATGCCCTAGACCAGACCTTTTCCCTTCTTCCCTGTCCATGAATATGTACCACCGGAAACTTCTATCCCGAGAAATGCCTCAATGCATGAAGAAAGCTTAATTTGAAAATGTTCTTCCTGTGTCCACCAGGAGCCTGCTTTCTGTTCACCTGTTAAATGCACCCACTACTGAATTATCATTTGGTCTAACGAGCGCATATGCTCTCCTTCCCAGAAGTTA
Source organism: Puma concolor (assembly GCF_028749965.1). NCBI lineage: Eukaryota > Metazoa > Chordata > Mammalia > Carnivora > Felidae > Puma > Puma concolor. Next base: position 95,848,451 of record NC_141673.1, read on the forward strand.
GAATAGTTCCCTGATGACAATGGCTTTGGGAGGAAAAGGAGGCATTGATGATGGGAATTTCAGCTAACTTGGCCGAGTTGAAAAGTTTGTATGCACTTTGGAGGTAAGAAGGGGCCTTCGCAGGTTTTTAAGCAGAAGAGTAACATGGGACCTACTTTTGAAAATCACTCTGGCAGTGATATGGAGAATAAATTAGAGCGGGGAAAGGAACAGTTGGTTGGAACATGGTGTTACAAAGCCAAGGCCTTGGAAATGTTGGCACAGAACATGTGGATTCATCAGCACAAACCATTCTTGCTGCTAAAAAGCCGGTCAAAGAGCACAGCTAACTGATGATGGATTTGTATTAGGAGGACAGCACTTAAAATATGTGTCTACCCTGAGCTGCTCGTATCTTCAGATACCATATTATGAAAAAGCTTCCATACATCTGTCATTACTGAGTTAGTGGCCTCCTTGGTGCATTAAAGCTTCTATTTCCAGACATGAATGTCCTGGGCAAGCAACTCTATTTCCAAGGTATAAGAACGCTATTTCATCTGTACGTTATGCAGGGCTGAAGGCAGGCAGAACTTTCTTCTTTCACCGCTCCGCCCATGCATTGGTTCTTCTCTCTCTTCGGTGGCTTTATCCATCTCTGACCCCGGTCCAGGGCACTCGATAGATCAGGAGAAACACCCTTCCTCTCTCTGCCCATCAACCTCCATCATGCCCACCATCCTCCCCGTGTCAACCTCAGCATTCGTTAAGGGGGCACATCAGGCTGTACTTTGAGCTCTGACCTGGCACAGTGACAGACAAATTCAGGGGCCAATAGCTTGTCCCTTAAGAGGGGCTTTTCTGATCCCTTGGCCACGTCTTGCCATGGTCTACAGGTCCCATCATCTCTGCTGCCTGCACGTGGTGTTAATCATGCTCAGGGCACAAGAGAGACCCAGACCCAGGTACCTGGGAACCCGGGTACCGTGTTTCTGCATATTCTTTCCATCTCTTCAGCCAAATAAGGTGGGGAAGTCCTCACTCACGTCATGCTGTTGTGGCTCCTATGCGTTGGTACAGAAAGCAGGATATGTTACAATCAATAGTTTGGGAAAACAGATTTTTTTTAATGATTCGAAAAAATTGCTAACTCACCATGCAGGCTGCATTCTCCCTTCCACTGCTCTCCCAGGAGCCACAAATCAGTTTTCAAAATTTTCCTTCTGCTGACTGCTAACCTCAAGCAGGGACCCAACTCCCCTCTGTTTCCCTTCCCTCCCTTCCTGTTTTTCTCTCTCTTTCTGTTTTTCCTCACAGTGTATCACACCGCTTCTTTCCCTTTTTTTCCATACTTCCTGCCCTCTTCTCACCCCCAAACAAAGCAAAAACACTCTGTTTCTTTTTAGAGCAGTCCCTATCTCAGCAAATGGCAATTTTATTTACCCAGGAATCGGAGGCAAAATCCTGGAGGTTATTCTGGATGGCTGGTTCTTGAACTTGAGCTCCACCGGAATCACTTGCAGGATTTGTTAATATATAGGTTGCCTGGTTCCAGCCTCAGTGTTTGTGATGTAATTATTGGCTCAGAAGGCCCCGGGACAGCCGAAGGCCCCAAAAGGTGCCCTTCTAATGAGTTCTTAGGTGATGCCGATGCTGCTGGTCCAGCTATCACTCTTTGAGAACCGCTGCTCCAGAAACTTCTTCTGTCCTGCGTTCCCCTTTCCTTCCATCTGACAAATAACCGGTTGATGGATTACCCATTGCTCTTGGCCTCCAGATTCATTTATCCCCCTCTTCCACTCCCGTTCTAGTTCCAGCTTTTGCCACTCTTCCTTGAACTATTACAATCGCCTGCAAGCTGGACTCTCTACCTCCACTCTTACCTCTTCCGCACCTACTGCTGGTGAAACGGCCTATCAAAAACACAGTTCAGACCCGTGTCTCCCCTGATTAAAACCTGCAGCGGCCACCGCACTAGCAACAGAAGGGTGATTAGCTTCTTCAGCATGGCATGTGAGCTGGCCCCGGCTACCTCTCCATTCGCCAACACTGCTGATAGTAACGAAACGTTAGAATATTGCAAGCGCGTACTCTGAGGTTTTCGTTTCTCTTAGATGCTGTCACTTTTTCGGAACCACTCTTCCCATCGATGCATCTTGACTCTCAGCTCTGGCTTCAGTTGTTCCAGAAACCTTCTTTATAAAACCCCCATGATGACCTCGGTGGCCCCACGCCGCTCTCCCAGGGTTCCCTAGCAAATCTCTACACTATTTCTTAGCACATTTTATTAAAATGTTCTATTTGCATGTCCTCTTGTGGCAGGAAATTTATGGAGTTTGGTCTCTCGTGCTTAGGTCAATGGACCCCTGCTGAGCTGAATTTCTTCCCTCTGATTTTTCTCTCCTCCTCCTGATGGGCCCTGTCCTAATCTCCTACCCCTGCTTCCCTTGACTGGCACAGAAGAGATCAAAGATCTTAGAAGGGCCAATAATGACTAAGTTTCAACTCACCACCAGTGGCCCTTCTCAGTCCCTCTGTGAAGCTGAGTTTTCCTTTCTCACGTATCCTTAGTAAAACAACAGCTCTACTCTGCGCAGAATCAGCCTTTCTCTTCAAAGACCTTGCGGAGCTTTCGAGCTCTGGCTCTGATACTGTAAGTGGAACCCTGTCAGGTGGGACGAGGCCAAAAAAGGGATTAATGTGGCACGTTGAAAGGCCGAAACTCAAATCAAATACATTTCTTTTGACGTGTTCATGAGTCACCGTGGCTGCAGGAATCTTCAGCTCTGTAGAACTCGGTATTTCTAGGGTTTCATTTTTAAATTTGAATAAAGCCAGACAAGTGCTTCTGATCTCTGAGAGAGTGGGTAGAGATAACAGAGATGAGGGGCAATGTTTGTTCCTGTCTTCTGCTTTAGCCTCCTGGATAAGACATTACATACTCAGGGGAAGAGGCCCACAACTCCTTAGCCATCTATCTGGTAATAATAGGTAACAACCGTAACGCTAAGAATGTAAACGGGGGAAATTGATGAGATTAAGTGGAGGCTAATTTAATATCTGGGATGAACGTTTCAACATAGGCAAAGTGAATAAATTTTGGAAATTAAACAACTGACAATGCGTCAGTGAATCATTTTATGTACCCAGCATACACGGGGCACATGCTCCCATGAGCATATGCAAATGCATAAGCCTCGCATATTAAGCAGTAGGCAAGGGGATGAGAAATGCTTTAGGTGTACAAAATATTACTATTTTCATTATTAGTATTCTTGCAAACTTGAACACGCTTTATTGGAATCATTATTTGCTCAGAGAAATTTGCTGAGTTTGGCCATTTTCCACCATCATGAGTTTCTCTGTCAGGCAGCAGCAGCCTCTGAAAGGAAAAGAGTAAATGATGCAGACAACTGGTTGGAAACAAACCCTGTTTATTATCAGAGCTTCTCTGGCCTGACCGCCGAATCTTTTGGCCATTAATAGTCCGAACCACCTGTCCCACACCTTCCATTTCTGAGAAACAGTCGTTCTTTTCTGCACTAGGTTGTCAGAATGTCGGGAGACTAACCAAGATACTCACGGATTCTTGCCAGCAGCAACTGCCCTGATCTATAAGCATCAGACAGAGGGAAGCTCTGGGTTCTTTGTCCTAACAACTTGCTGAGGGGTGGTTATGGCTGTTGCCTTGAAATGTTGACGGAAACTCACTCAAGGAGTGACACAGTGGCCCGCTTTACTCGTATGGCATAGCCTTCCTCAAGCACTCTCGAGAGAACCGTTAATTGCGTCCTGGGGAATATACTTTACCAGCAGGATGATTGGTTCTTGACCATTGTTTTTTGGCCCTTTTAGAATTAACATGTTTTTAAGTTTATTTTATTTATTTTGGGAGAGACAACATGCACACGAGTGGGGAAGGGGCAGAGAGAGAGGGAGACAGAGAATCCCAAGCAGGCTGCCAGCACGGAGCCCACTGTGGGGCTTGAGCCCAGCAACCACCCATGAGATCAAGACCCGAGTCGGATGCTCAACCAACTGAGCCACCCAGGCGCCCCCTTTTGTTTCATTTTCTTTCTTTCTTTCTTTTAATATTATTATTTTTTTAATATAATTTATTGTCAAATTGGCTAACATACAGCATGCTCTTGGTTTTTTGGGTAGATTCCCATCATTCCTCACAGACACACAACACTCAGTGGTCATCCCAACAAGTGCCCTCCTCAATGCCTATCACCTATTTTCCCCTCTCCCCCACCCAAGCCTGGAGTCCCGTAACTCCTTCTGTTTGTGATAGTCTCCCTTTCTAAATCTAGATTTGCAAATACGAATGAGGAAATGTCCAACCAAGGATTTAGTGCTGTCTGGCTTTTAAGCCATTGATCCAAATCACTAGGGTTTCTGTGGATGTGAATGTCAAAGAGTTTATACCAGCAGCACCCAATCCACTCAGCAAGGGTTTCTAAACAGCAGGGTGTGGGTATTTTTACTAATGAATACATTGCAAATAAAAAGCGTTTGGGCTGACCTACTTGAAATTTGGCAGATGTGACTATCCCAAACTCAGCAAAGAGATATTAAAAAATAATGAATTTAATAAAGAAGTTTTATTTTAATTCAAAAAATTTTTATTGACTTCATTGGTTTTTAATTTGTTTCCTTTTAAAGTTAATTCCATTGAGTTCCAGAAAGGTTCACATTAGGTTTCTGTGTGCATGGGTATAGATCACCCTCACCAAATTATAGACGCACAGGTCAGGCTACAATTGGGCCGGTAAAAAAACACATGAATCAATGTCATTGTGTTCATGGGAGGAAGGAGCAGAGGAAGATAAGAACACTTTCTTGGAGTAACAGCTGCCTCCCAAAGTCCTACAAAAGGCTACATAGAACACAATAGACCATTCAAGGAAGTATCTTTGACATTTTACTGTTCCATCCCTCCATAATCCCTTCTTCTTCCTTTCTGATTCCTAACACAGGATATATCTCAACAATGATCACAATAACTATAATTTAAGGAGCACTTAGGATTGCTCTTCATTCTATACATTTTATCCCATTGAAGCCATATAATAATCTTATGGATTTTAGCCCCATTTTCATATAATAAAACCGAGGCACAAAGAAGTTGAGTAACTTGCCCACGATCACATAGCTAGCAAGTGAAGGAGGCCAGACTTGAATCCCGACAGTCTGACCAAAGAGAAATGAACGAAGCGCTACCTTTTCCTAGCCCTGTTGTAGTGATCTCCTCAGACTGACAGGAAAATGGGGACATTTGATCCTCCAGGTGGGACAAGACGGCAGAATTGTTAATGTTCTCAGACTCTGGGGGCCATAATCTGTCTGCCGCTCCATGCTTAGAAAATATAGGGAATATTTTTATGTGGGTGTGGTAGCCAGCCTTCAAGATGGCCCCTAGAGATCCTCATCCCCAGGTACCTACACTCTTGTGGAGTCTTTCTCATCTTATCCCAGGGTTGGTCTGCATGACCAATGGCAAACAGTAGAAGTATAGCACATCGTTTCCAAGACAGGTTATACAGGAATGTGGCTTCCGTCCTGGTTGCTCTCTTGTATGTACTCTCAGATCGTGGGCACTGGGTGGAAGCCGACTACCACGTGATGAGGACAGTCAGAAGACTGGAGTCGCCATAGCGGTGAGGAACTCAGATCTCTAGTCACTAGCTAGCAAGGAGCGGAGATTCTGCCAACTACCATCGTAGTGAGCTTTGGAGCAGACTCTCTAGTTCCAGTCAAACCTTGCAAGGGTTGCAGCCTGGCTGATAACTTGATTAGCCAGAACCGCCCAGCTAATCCGCTCCTAGACTCCGGAACGTTAGAAACGTTGTGAGATAATAAATGTTTCCTGGGGCGCCTGGGTGGCTCACTCGGTTAAGCGTCCGACTTCAGCTCAGGTCGTGATCTTGCGGTTTGTGGGTTCGAGCCCCACGTCGGGCTCTGTGCTGACAGCTCAAGCCTGGAGCCTGTTTCAGATTCTGTGCCTCCCTCTCTCTCTCTGCCCCTCCCCCACTCATGCTTTGTCTCTCTCTGTCTCTGAAAAATGAATAAACCTTAAAAAAATTAAAAAAAAAATAAATGTTTGTTGTTTTCAGCTGCTAACTTCTGGGATAATTTGTTATGTAGCAGTAGGTAGCTACCATAGCCTCCCTGGCTTATCCACGGTTCACTTATCATGGTTTTAGTCACCAGCAGTCAATGACCATCCCGAGTCTCTTCATAAGGTCAACAGTAGCCTAACGTACATCACGATGCCTATGCCATTCCCCTCACTCTGTCTCATCATCAGGAGAAGGGTGAATGCAGGACAGCGAGACACTGCAAGAGAGAGACTGCATTCCCGAAACTTGTCTTGCAGTGTATTGTTATAATTGTTTTATTAGTTACTGTTGTTAATCTCTTACTGTGCCTAGTTTATAAATGAAACTCTATCACAGGTGTGTATGTCTAGGTAAAAACATAGTATATATAGGATTCAGTACTACCTGTGGGTTCAGGCATCCATTAGGGGTCTTGGAGCATATCCCAGAGGGTGGGGGTGGGGGGTGGGGGGTGGGGCTACTGTAATACAGGAGTCTTGAGGGAGAAGACTACATTAGGCTAGGATAGGAGAGAGGAGGGGGCAGACCCCAGGGTGGGGGATGGGGAAAGATGATCTCCACGATCTGAGTGAGGAAATAAGTATTTGATTGCAGAAGTGCGGCTTTGCTGTTCAGAAGTTTCTATTTGTGTGGGTCTGCAATCAAGAATGAAGGTGGGTGAGGGTGCTCCGTGCAAATCAGCATTGATGGGAAACCGTGAGGCAACATGTGCCCCGTGGGAATGGGGTGTAGGTTTCTCTGAGGAACCTGCTAAGGCACGTGGTGAGCCCTGCAGGTGCCTCTCCGGTTTCTCCCCTTTGCAAAATGCTCCGCGTTGGGGCACGAAGCCCCGCAGCCCATGGGAATAAGCCAGGCTTTGATTAGGGAGGCCTCCCTGCGGTATCTGGAGAAAGCACCCGTGACTTGCCAGCCTTCCACAGTCCCACAGTTAGAACTGAAACTCTAGTGCATGACGGAGAAGCTGAAGGGTTTCCGGGCCATCCAGAGAAACGGGTCTCGCGTCAAGATCACCCACACCTTGGTTTACCCCAGAGGAAGAGCTTAGTGAGAACCGGCACCGTTGCACCTTGCAGAGGGCCCTGAGCCCAGGTGTATTAGTGTCCTAGGGCTGCTGTAACAAAGTAGCCCAAGGTAGGTGGCTTAAAACAACAAAACATTTATTGTCTCACAGTTCTGGAGGCCAGAAGTCCAAAATCAAGGTGTTAGCAGGGCCACGCTCCCCACAAAGGCTCTAGGGAAGAATTCTCTCCTAGCTTCTGCTAGTTACCAGCAGCTGTCTTTGGCGTTGTTTGCCTCGTAGACTGTGACCCCAATCTCTGCTGCTGTTTTCACGTGGCATTCTCCTGTATCTGCATCTCTGTGTCCCGTGTCCCTGTTCTTACGAGGACACCGGTCATGCAGTATTTAGGACCCACCTTGTCTTAACTTAGTCATATCTGCAAAGACCCTATTGCCAAAGATCACATTCTCAGGTTTCACACGGGGCGGGGGGGGGGGGGGACATCATTCAGCCCAGTACACCAGGTGTGATCCAGTTCTCAAATACGTCTCCTCCTTGCCATCTATTCTGGGTAACTCTGGTCCGTGAGTGTGGTAGTGCTGTCTGACCCCTCCACAGACTCAGCTTCCATTTCTCTGACCTCTGCTTACCTGCTCTCCCCAACTCCTTCCAGAGCCACAGAGTAGCCAGCGGACAAAGCTCTGGTCTGAGACTGGGGAGAATGAGGATCTGGCTCTCGGCTCAGCGGCTATGGTGTGGTTTTAACCTCCTGGATTATCTTTTTCTCCCACCTATAAGAGGCCAGGCAACAGCCATCTATGTCCACTATCAAGAAGCGATATATTGGGTACACACAGTCCCTTGAACTCTAATGCCACAGATATGATTGAAGAAGCTGGCAACGTATCATTCAGTATTTGCCTCTTCTTTCCCTTCAACAGATTCATTCGTATTATTGACTTTGGTATCTTAACCTTCCAGATGCCTCTATCTCAGTTTCTAGTGTCCGCTCCTGTTTGGCCAGATCCTGGGAAGCACACCCAAGGCCCCTGGCAGAACTGTGATCCCATCATGACATCGATGTGGTGACAGTAAAGCCTCTAGTACCAGCATGGGTCCCCCCCCACGGGAAGGCCATGACCTCCATGTCGAGGGAGCACGCAGCCAGCAACTATCTCCCCGTTATTCTAACTCTTGGCTTGTCAGCCTCCCCTTTCCTTCCCGAAAGGCACCGAGCTACGGGCTCCCTCGGCCTCTCTCAGCGTTCCCTGTCATGTTCCTTACCTCACCGCCGTCCTCCCCACAAGGCATGGTGTGTCTAAGCAGAGGGCTGCTGAGGCTGTGTGGGCTTGAAGAAAGCTCATCATGGCCCAGCCATGGAGCGGAGAGCATGCTGGGGGTGCTGTGTGGCCCAGCCCAGCTTGTGCAGGCGGCCAAAGCCTGCACAGCCTGCAGGATCCTCCCCGCATGCTTCCCTCTTGGAGGAGCAGGTCCGAACCTGAGCACACAGTTCCAGCCTGGAAGCCTCAGGGAAGCAAGGAGTGTGGCCCGTTCCCTTGGAAGGCCAGGCACCACGGGATTCCCAGTTCTATTATTGGTCTCTGGCAATTCCAGGTAAATCTAAGACGGGAAGACAGTACACCAGGCAAACCCCTGTACCTCTTTCCTCCTCATGCTTCTGAAACCTCAGGCCCATCGCCCAGAGCCTGCAGGGAGAACCCCACCTCTTACTCTGATGAGACGGGAGCTCTGGGAAGGGCAAGACTGAACTCTAAGTCCCGTCTATGAATTGAAAAGTGTTTTGAGACCCAGTTTTAGAGGGGGCCCAAAATCTACCTAAAGAACTTGGATCTTCTCGGAGGACGAGGGACGATTTCTGTTCTGGGTCCAGTAGAGGGTCTGGGAAGCTTACACTCTTCATTGCACACGGTCCACACCGAAGCAGTTTCTCCAGGAAACACAGGCTTGGAGGGCTGGGGCCAGCTTGCAGGAGGCATGAACAGTGCAGTAAGGGGTGTGCCGGGACCGCCTGCTCGTGGCTCTCAGTCTCACAGCCGTGAAGTCAGTCCAGCTAAAATGTCAGGCTTTTCTGTAGCCACACAAGGAGAGGACTTTACTCAGTTTTTGAGACAGAGAGAGAGAGAGAAGAAACATTTAAGAAGAAAAATGACGATTGTGTAGAGACCAGGTTGTTGGGCAGAGGAGGAAGCAGAGCTCAGCAGGAGGGACCAAGATGCAGAAATTCATCCTCAGCACGTGCCGTAAGTTGCAAAGACTCCGTCACCAACTGCACAAGCTGCAGGTCTCATCCCTGGAGGCGGGACGTGCTTGGAAGCTAGGGTGAGGCAGCCGGGAAAGACCCCAGCAAGCAGGTCACCACAGCTCTGGGACAGGTGGGCTCCAACAGACAGACCAAAAAGGGCTTAGCAAGCTCACGTGGTGGCTGACAAGAGACCCGACACCTTTACAGCACAGGGACTGGGAAGGGAGGCAGAGTCCACACTTGCCCTTCAGGTGTCAGGACTCATGGAGAAGACTCACTGAGCTACGAGACTGGCCAGGGACAACCCAGGCTGAGTCACCTTCCAGTGTGACAAGCTTAAAGGGGTTTGTAGACACCACACATCCCTCTCAGCTTTGCTTTCCTTACTGCAGACTCTGCATCTATGGCAGAGTATAGATTTGACTTGTTCACTCGTCATTCTGCCTCCACACACACCGTACTGGAAAATCCATCAAAGCAGCCCCAGTGTCTATAGCAGCACTATCAACAGTGGCCAAATTGTGGAAAGAGCCCAAATGTTCATCAACTGATGAACGGGTAGAGACGTGGTATATGTATGTAGGTAGGTACACATAGATGCAATGAGATACTACTCAGCGATGAAAAATAATGAAATCTCGCCATCTGCAACAACATGGATGGGATTGAGGGGAATTACGCTAAGTGAAATAAATCGGTTAGAAAAAGATACATACCATATGTTTTCACTCATTTGTAGAGTATGAGGAACTTGACAGAAGACAATAGGGGAAGGGAAGGAAAAATAAGTTGCATACAGAGAGGGAGGCAAGCCATAAAAGACTCTTAAATACAGAGAACAAACTGTATGCAGAGCACTGATGGGGATGGGGGATTGGGGGAGGACGGGAAAAATGGGAGATTAGCATTGAGGAGGGCACTTGTTGGGATGAGGACTGGGTATTGTAAGTCAGTGATGAATCATGGGGCTCTACCTCCTCCCGAAGCCAAGACTGCACTGTATACACCGTATGTTAGCTAACTGGACAATAAATTATTTAAAAAAAAAAAAAGCAGGGTTTTGGTGCATTTTGTTCCAGTGCCCAGCACAGAGTGGGTACTCAATAAATACATTCGGAATGTATGATTAAATAAATGAATAAAAGATACCTATAACTGGAAAACACTAGAAATCACATTTTTCAGCAAAACATAGTTAAGTATCGGATGCTCTTCGATTGCTTTACTAACTCACTAGTATTTGGTGACAAGGATAAGAGCGCTTTAAATACAGAAAAAAAAAAAAAAAGCCAGAAAAGCAGATTGTAACTTTGTTTTCCAGTGCTCAAAGTAAGTAACTAAATTCAACGTTTCCCCTGAAAGGTGAAGAGTCATTCTGTTTCACAGACCACCGCTTCTAGGAACCAAGGAATTTGACGCACTGTCTCTGCTTCCAAGGATTCATAGCTGGGAAGTTTTCTTTCTATGTTAAACAAGATAGACAAGCTTGATCATTAGCACTGGAATCCAAAGATCCACAGCGAATTGGTTCTAAGACAGGTTTGTTTGTTTGTTTGTTTCTCCATACTCTACAATATCTGAAACTATGTTGCATCTTATCAACAAACTCAGGGGTATGTGGGGCCAGCAGTGCCTATGACCTCATTATCATTCTCTGTGCCCTTGCTAAGTCCCTCTTGGCTATTTGCATCACTGCTATTTCACTGGTTATAGTTACTCTGTTTACCCAGAGTACACTGTGATTTGGCTTTGAAAAAAAAAAAAATTTTATGTATGCACAGAAAGGTACAGAGACAGGACAGAGCACAAATTTGATAATATTAAAGCAAATGTTTGATACTGGCAGAATGACAATTCTTGATTTTCTTGCAACGCAACACCACGTGCTTTACAAGACATAAGGAAGGAAGGTGCCAGTAATAGACGAAGTTCTGTTATATTGATTCATTGGTGTGTGCCCCCAGATCGACATACACCAAACAGGAGGTGCCATTTTCAAAATCGGCAGAAGGGTTTTAGCAACTTAGAAGAAAATCCCAGAAGAAAATCTTGTAAGAAATTCTGCATCCCAACTATCCTGATGGTGCAAGAACTGTCTTTGTGTGGAAAAACATAGACGTTGATAACTCTGAGTTGAAGACAAAAATCAAATTCTCAGTGTGTAACAGGTTTAGGAATTCCCTCACCAAATTATTTGGCTTACATTTTTCTTTTTGATGTATATTAAATATATATTTAAATGTGTATTCATGCACATCAGTAATGTAAAAAAAACCTTTTAATTATGTTTAAATAGGCTAAAAGAGCTTTTTTTTAAAAAAGTATTAAATAAAAATTAAAAGTACAAATGCATTTGTCAGCATTTTTTCTAGTACATAAAATCACATTATATCTTAAATCTTATGATACACTAGATCCGATATAATATGGCATATCATATTTTGGACTCTCACCATCCTCATTTTGTCTGAATTAATTATTCAATAACATTTTTAGATTCTTAAACAATATCCACACTTTGTTCATGCATTTAAATTTTACAAACAAAAGAGTTTAGCAAAATTGTCACAGAACTGTGGTCAACTGCTTCAGCACGAATTTGGAGGATTTCTATGGTGACCTGTTGTAAAACTGGCTTTTATGTGGCGGTCATAACGAAATCCTAGGAGTTTAACACTTGAGTGACTGAAACATCATATATTAATGGGGGAAAAAAATCATAGCCACGAGAGAGTATTACCACACATTTCAAACATCAAAGAAATGGCCTCCAGTTTCCGTGTTGTCCACAGCACGTCAGCACTGAATTCTTAGCTACTTAGAAAAACCTACTGAATTTCTTTCTCAGAAAACCAGCATTTTATTACTGGGAGGCAAACTTGGTGTCAGCTGGGATAATTCGATTCCTCACTGTGTACTTTACCTGGCATGGTGCCTGGCACTTAAAAAGCAGTCCATAAATATTTTTGAATGAGTGAATAAAAGTCACCCCTGCTCAGGCTACAGGGGATTACACACCAATCCTCCGTTCTTAGAGACACAGTGTGGGATAGAGAAAAGAGCATGGATTTTGGAAGAAGGATGGACTTGCCTTCTGGCCACTTGTTAAGAGTAATAGAGCATACTTACTGGGCTATTGAAGAGATAAATTGATGTAATACCTATACTGCACTTAGGGTGAGTCGAAGGATGTGTAGAATATACTAACAAATATTTTATTATTATTATTATTGAATGTGGTAAGTATTGTTTTAGAAATACAGTGTAGGTCAAATGGGCTAATTACAGAACACTAATTATGGTAGACCTACCAGTGATGATGGAGTTCTTTATATATTGTTAGGGCTTAAAGACTGAAAAGGGTGAGCTTGCAGGGTACAAAGATGGGCAACTAGAAAAAGATGGTCATGTGCCCAGTGACACACTGATTAAAGGTATAGGTAATGCTTAAGACTTGCACTGTCCAATATGGTAACCACAGCGACATAGGAACTTGAAGTTTTAATTAATTAAAATTAAATACAACTCAAAGTTCAGATTCTCAGCTACACTAGCCCAAGTGTTAGTGACCACATGAGGCTAGGTGCCAGCATATTAGACAGCACAGCTATAGAACATTCTATCATTGCAGAAATTTCCACTGGCAGCATTGCTTTAGACTATAGTCTCTAAAAAGTCTTGCTATCCATGGGAATTGTTACCAACCACAAAAATGCCTGTGGAATTTCTTGGTTCCTACCATCTTTCGGTAACCTGTTCTGGTGTCTGAGAAATACCGTCAGTAGACGACAATATGATGAGGTGGAAAGAGCACTATTTGGGAAGATCTGTGTCTTAGGTCTGCCTTGAACAACAGCTGAGCAACTTGCTTAAGCAAGTCACTCTACTTCCTCCTTCCTCAGTTTTTGCACCTTTAAATGAGTGAGTTGACCTGGATATTCAAGCCACGGACAACCCTTAAGCTTGGGAACTCCAGTCAACAGATGTTAGCTCCACGCCATCCACCATTTTGTATCTCTGCACAGCTCCAGCATCGTAAAAGAGAGCAATCATGCTGAACGATGTTGTCATGAACCGAATGAACTTTTGTGCTTCCCCCCCACACACCCTTAACTTCACAAGAGATCCTAACCCTCAATGTGATGGATTAGGACGTGGGCCTTTGGGAGGTGATTAGCCAAGAGGGTAAAACCCTACTGAATGGGCTTACCGACCTTATAGAAGAGACCCCAGAGAGCTCCCTCATCCCCTTCCACATGTGAAGACACAGCAACAAAATAGCAGTCTGTGAACCAGGAAGTAGTCTCTCCCCAGACACCAAATCTGTCAGCACCTTGATCTTGGGCTTCCCAGCCTCCAAAACGGTGAGAAATAAATGTTTGTTGTTTAAACCGCCCAGTCGATGGTAGTCTGATACCGCAACTTGAATAGACTGGGACAACTATGAACAACAAACTGACTTTGTTCTGTCATGATGTACTCCAGCAAGCTTCAAAATCTCTCTGTCATCTTCTTTCCTAGCGTGGCCCCACATATTTTGTGCGCATCTGTCTTTGTACTACACTGTCATTCTCACTCTCTGTAGATTAAGAGTTCCTTTAAGGTGGGCTCCTGGTTTTTTCATCACTATTTCTTGAGCACCTGGTGTAGAGAGAGAACTCAGAATGTTAGTGGCTGTCTGATGGATCCACTTCTGACCTTCTTTTATGTCCTGGTGATTCAAGTACCCCCTAATGGGTAGCAGAGGTTAAGCCTCTTGCCCAAGGTAAGTGGAGGATCTGGAATCCAGGACCAGGGTAAGCTGACTTCAAGGTCCATCCTCTTTTCATTGCCCCACACTGCTTTGTCAAAGTCCCTGTGCTGTTGTGACTTTAATTTCTGTTCCCCTCCTGGTCGTGGATTCTAAATACTTCAGTCCTGGTGTTTTCTGTTTGTTTGCTTGTATGTTTGTTTGTTTGCTTGCTTGCTTGGTCTGGCCTCTTGAATTCCTTAGACTCTGGCTATCGTGTTCTATATTTATATCTCTAATGCCTTTTAAGCCCTAAGTCCAGCCTGACCCCCAACATAACCACTGACACAAACACATGTAAAATATCAGTGATTTGACTAAGAATATATTAGTTATTCACATGTCCCTGCCTGTATCTTCCTCTCTCCTTCTTTCTGCAACTTTGAAAATTTATTGACAAGGCCAAAGAAAGGTCAAAATTTTTTAAGAACTCAAAGATGACTCAAGGTATTGTTTCAACATCTCTCAATATCCTGTTTACCAAAAAAAAAAAAAAAAAAAAAGTTCTCCCTGAGACATGAGAGCATGAGCAGCTCTAAGGAATGAAAATGGAAGGAAGTAGACGGTGGGAGAAGGGATCCAACCCACTGCTTCCCTGTTTTCTTTGCCATTTCTAGGCCATTTGAGCTTGTGTAATGTCTGCTTTCACCACGTTGAAATCTAGGTGTCTCTAAACACTCCACTATTTGCACACCTGTCATGGTATGTATATTGGGGGAGGGGGCGGTAGAGTCCAGCCCTTTCCAAAACTCAGGAAGAACAGAGTTTGGCTACCTTAAGAAAAACATTTCTTAGGAAACCAAAACCGTAATCAGAAAATGGTATTTTGTAAATGAACATAAATGTATACTTTCTAAAACTGGGTAGTATTTTTGTCTGTTTGTGTCAACTAACTTCTGAAAACACATAGCTGGGTTGGCCTTGACTGTGGGATCCTTGGTTTTGTGGGATTTATTTGGGGCCAGTTGGTAAAAATAATCAAACTGGTGGTGGATCCAGGCTGGCCCAGCTTCCAGACCAGGTGAGCCCCTCCTGTTTCTCTCTGCCTCTCTTCACCATCTCAGGAACATGCTCCCCCTGGATCTTGAACTGGCGCCTGATCTTCTAGTTGGGAAAGGCCCTTCCCAATTCAAGCTGTAACTACCAAGATTCCATCCCAATGGCACCAAAGTTACAAATGCTCCCTCATGGGCACCACCTTTTCCCATCTGCAGCTCTCCAGACGGCTGTCTGATGTGTATCTCCCGGCCAGGTGCCATCAGGCTGAAGATTCCCCCGGCTGACCATTCAAGCTGCCCTTGTTTAGGGTCACCAGTTGTTCCAGGCTTCCCTCTTCTTAGCCTCTCCTGCCCACTTTTTCCTTTGTCTTAATCCTAACACATGACTACAAGGCTTCAGTGGCCAGTGCTGTGTTCCTTTGAGAAACTTTCTTCAATACAGCAGGTTCCTCGGAACCTACGAATTACCAATTCTTTTTTCAAAGACCTTTTTTGGTTCTTTAAATAGGTTTCTCTTTGATTGCCTTAGGGTTTCCTTGAGTTTTTAACTTCTTTGAAAGGTCGAGATGCCTAACCTACATGGGCCTAAAGCCTAATCAGGCCTCCCTGGGAACCAGCCTCTCTCTGATGGCTCACCCAGAGGTAGTCTTGCAAGATCTCCCACCAAAGAAGGAGGCTCACCAGGAAAATGCACGGTTGCTCTACAGGTGGCTTTTCCAGTCACTTTCTGAACTGTGGTCATTTAAACAGAACTCCATGGTCCTCCCCTGAAGATTAATATTTAATTCATGAATTATTTATTCAGCAGCCACACAGCTTGGTATTGCAGAGAACTGCAAAAATAAATGATACTTTTATCTTCCCTAATGTGGCTTATCATCTAGTGGGGACGTGAGATGTATACACAAATAACTGCATTATGCAATAGAAAGGAGTAAATACTATATATTAGATACAATTTGCTGAGAGATCCCAGGAGGAAGAGAGAGTACTTACCCACTTTTGGGAATTAGATAAGTCTTACCATTTGAGCCTGCGCTTAAAGAGTGATACCATGTCAAGAAAATGCCATCAGAACCAAAACACCCTGGAAAGGTAACATGCCAAGCCAAGACATGAGAATCTGAAGGCAACGGTGAATCTTCCCATTGGGCTGGGACATGGCTGTGGTGGAGAAGTTAGGAAAGGAGACTGAAAACCAAGCTCACGGTTTCTTCAAAGCCAGAAATTTACGTTTCATACCTGTGGAAAATGGTAAAGTGCTGATCGCTTCTGATGAAGGAATAATCAAGCCTGTGATTTCAGATCATCGTGCCAAGAGTTTACAAAGAGAATTAGAGGAGGAAGAGACTGGATGCATTAGTCAGCTTAAGCTAAATAACAAAACGAACACACAGAACTCAACATCTCGGTGGCTTAAACAAATGTAGTTTCTTTCTCATCTCTAGACACATCCGCATCACATTGGCGAGGACCCTGCTGCACCACATCCTCATCAGGGACCCCACTGGCAAAAGGCTCCGCTGTCTGGAGTGATAGAATTCTCCACAATAGGAGGGAGAGCGGGAGATTCTGTTTACGTCTGCTCCTATCTCTGTTCCTATTTCACTAGCCAGGGAAAGTTCTGTGTTCACACCTTACTTCAAGGACACATTGAGTGCAGGGGAGCGTGGCACTAGTGAACAGTGGTAATGTCTACCACCCTTGGAATGGGGACATAAGTCAGGAGACTGTCACTGCTGTCCAGGATGGAAGTGACGAGGACCTCGGATGGTGGCAGAGGAAACGAAAAAGAAGAGAAGACCTTCCGAATCAACAGAGACAGTAGGCAGGATTTGGGTATGTATAGCCAAAGAGGAAGAGTCCTGAAAGCTGGTGTTTTTTTGAATGCTTCGGCTGCAAAGTTCTGGACAAAGAACAGGAATGTGGGAGAACTGCCCTAGGATCCCCTGTATTTCTCAACAGCACCAAGAAAATAGAAAGCCTCCTCGTTGGAAACGTATCTATCTTATGTATTCACCATAAGCCGACGGATCTGTCAACAATTTCACTGGAAAGCTAAACAATATGATTTGGGGAGGCTGAAGGTCAAAATCAGGAATATGTTTGCCAAGTGAGAAGAGGATACCTTTCCCAGAAATAATCGTGTATCTCCAGCTCTTGAGTGTCTTTAATAGAGGGATGTGATAGCTACTACATGGATTTAATATTCTTGAATGTACATTTGAAGTAATAAATAGTGTCTGATACTTTGGGACTGGATACCCATGCTTTCCACCCATAATAAAGGTCACTGTTTTTTTCACCTTTATTTATTTTACCTTTATTTTTCCCTGTATTTATTTTGTTGCCAACTCAAGAAATGCTGAAAATTTCATTGATATCTTTATTTTGGCTTTACATTTCATGTCAGAGATTATGCTATTCTTACAACTAATTCTTGGCATCAGCCCGGGATAAATGACTCATATGTTTTGATGTGCTGAGGTTTTTTTTTTTAATACCTTTTCTATATTAAATGTGAAATTTGAGTGCTGCTCAGGGCTTTCTGGCTCAGAGTCTGGTAAGCAACAACAATAAAAAGATGTCAAAGCCTCTTCTGTTAATAAGCCACCCCGGCAATATTTTCCACGATAACCCCTATCTAACTCTCAGCGAGTAGTCAAGGGAATCACCCTTTTCCTTTTGTTTCTCTGGGATTTCTGAACCAAATCTGAATTTCTAAGCTACACAGTAGCAATGAAGTCAATGATGCTGTTTGCTGAGAAAACATCACTGAATATATTACTGGTCGCCTTCTGTGGAACATTCTTTGACTGCTATGATTTCGGTCGTGACCCTTAATTCCAGGTTGGTCCTGTCTAGGGGTGACACCAGGAAGTGGAACCAAAGAGACAAACTGTGTTCTCAGGAAAATGGGAGCCACCACTCTTGCCACCCACCTTTCCAGACTTAGCAAGTAGGACATTTGCCTCATTGTGTAGGTAAATGGCCTATATCTTCCTCCCTCAGCTTATGCCATGAGGGAGTCTCCCTTAAACGCCCCCATTCCAACTGGAAGCGCTTGTGGGAAGTTGCTCAGTTGCACAATCGGGGTGTGTGTGGGCCGTGGGCCGTGGGCCGTGGCCTTTTCTAGGACTTCACCTGCACACGACTGCCAGTAAAAATCAAAGACAAAGCCTACCTTTAACTGTCCTTTCTCGGGGACTGCTTTTTCCCTAGAGACAGACTTTGCTGAGGCGTTTTTGAGCTGAGTCCAGCAGACCCAGAAAATATGGCGAATGAGAGAGCCAGATTTTCTGGCAGGAAAAAGGAAACCAGCTTTCTTGCTCAATGAGGGGCCTATCACAAATGAAGTCCAAATGCATCGTGCCACAGCTGAGAAAATGCTAAGCAAGTTGGAACCCACGGTTAACTTTCCAGACCATCGATAGAGATAGAAGTATGTCACAGTGCCCTCCGCCTTTGTCATCAGGGCACAGAGATCCTTCAGCTCAGACTATGAGGTGGGCAGGGACTCAAGGAAGCAGGAGGTAAGGAACAAGGGCACATTAAAGAAGAGAAAGGCATGTTATCAGTTTATAAATGCCACTGCTATCACCAAGGCAAAAGAGGCAGAACTGTCCCTGCTCCCAACCACTACCTTTCTCATCTGCCATTTTGTCACTTCAGAGCCCTCTTCCGGCCTGTCCTTAATGTTCATCGGTACCTAATTGTTACCGATGTAGAAATACTGGGGTTTAGGGATGAGCATTCAGGATGATGTGCTCATCGCTTCCCAGCCTTTGGGCTAAGATCAAGTGCAGGATGATGTATCCAGGGTCCTGCACCACTCTGGGAGAAGTCTTAGCTGCAGACCTACCAGCCTACCGATTGGTGACGCAGAAGAAATGAACCAAACACGACACAGCATGATTCGCCGGTTGCAAGTCATTTGACCTCTTTGTGGCACTAGTTGCCTATAAGTACAATCACTCTTAGATGCTGTATCTCTGTTGAATTATTTTGACTCCCTTGTGGCCCTGGCTCATCATTTGGGCATTGGTCTGGCAACGCTGAGGAGTAAGCTAAACCTATTCTTCTATGTATGAGGTCATACGTGTATGAGCTGTAGAGGCCTGTAGCAGTCCCCAGAAGGTGCCTTTCTCAAAATACCTCCTTCACATCTTAACCCCATTAGGGAAACCTCTTCCCTTTAAAATTCAAAATTATTGAACTTCAAAGTCATCAATTACTTGCAACTCCTTCTGAATAACTTTAATGCAATTAGTTCCCTACTAGGTAGGAGACTATTATCTACTGAGTCGCCAGGTTTTGCCTGGTAGGACCGGCCTGGGAGCGTTGCTCAGATTGGGGCTCGCGGATATTTACAGAGCAACAAGACAGCACGGGTACCGGGACTGAACAGGGGAGGGGGGAGAATAAGGCAATTATCAGAGACAGACTTTGCCTACTTTTCAGTTTCATTTAAGTTCTGATATTTATACTGGATTGTAAGCCCCTTATTTTGTTTGCTTGTTTGTTTCATAGCTCCTACTGGTATTGTTTGGTCTCCTGGGAAGACGTGGCTGTTGCTTCCTGAAAATGCTACCACCGGCTATGAATTATAGGAATTTTTCCTGCAAGCTTCCTATAGGGCACTTTGTCATATGAGATGCCATGCCTGGGTGGCTACAGCATATCTCAGCAAAACATCATAACTTTGCAATTAATTATGATCAAAGGACGGTAAATCTGGCTGAAGTCTCTCAGTTATTCCAAGTCTTTGTCTAGAATGTTTTATATGCTGCCATCAAACGACTATCAAAAGACTTTCCCAACGTTGGCTTCATGGATATGCCAGGCATACCGAGCCATTTGTACTATACTGTTGGGACCCATGGTGGTGTGTCATAACCTTGGGTGGAAGGAAATATTTCTGAGGTTCTTGTTTCTTGGCGTCGACTTCCCTTGTCTCATTCCTGAGCTTTTTGTCACCGAAGTGTTAACTCAAGTGGCGCTGAGGTGGGTGCTCCTAATTTTCCCACTTTTTAGACGAGGAAATAGAGGGATAAAGAAGTCAAATAATTTACGTAAGTTCATGCAGCTAGAAAATCGCCAAGCCAAAATTTTAATTGGACAGTTTAACTCCTGGGACCATTTTCTTAACTACGCCACAGCCTGATCTCCTAGAATGCCAGATTTGACCTTGTTGGTGTCAAAGTCCTTTGTCCCAGGTAATCTAAAGATCTAAAATGTCTGCCCCGGTGCTCTCCAACCTGACTGTTGGTTGGAATTATTCTATATTTACTTTTTCTCAACCATCGGCCAAAATGCTTTCAATTTTTGTAGATTCCTGATGTATTAAGATTACTTTTTCTGGTTTCTTAAAAATGAAATTTTCTACTCACCAGCAGAGACAGAGATGCACATTCCCTCCTCAACATTTATGCAAACAAGGTACAGCAGTGTATTTTTTAAAAGAAAATCTTGGGAGATATCTTAAAATCAGTTTAGAGCTCTATTCCTACGGCACTGACACCTGTCTCCATCTATGTTAATGACATTCCAGAGCTGATAAAAAAAAATTGGATAACAACCGTGAAATCATTTTTGAAAAGCTAAAAGGGACATGCCAGTGAATGATGGTCTTGTTATTTATATTGCTGCTATTACAAGGGACTTTTTTATTTGGGAGAGTTTTACATATGTAATTTCAAAATGATCTTTTTTGTTTCAAAACTGGCAGCCCATGTTATATATGGTAACTCTGTTGACCAGAGTACTGAATTAGCATAATGCATTTAACTGGTAATACTGAATAACAGTTTTTAAATAACTTGCCAATCTCTTTCATAACTGATGACTACCCAGATTAATGGTATTCTGAACGCAATTTTATAAAATTATGTAACTTTCTTTCTAGCTTCTATCAAATTCATGTATATTTCTAGGAATAGCTATACATACAAATAGACCTATAAGACTCATGTCACTTGATTTTCTTTTTTTTTTTTTTAATTTCTTTTTCAACGTTTTTATTTATTTTTGGGACAGAGAGAGACAGAGCATGAACGGGGGAGGGGCAGAGAGAGAGGGAGACACAGAATCGGAAACAGGCTCCAGGCTCTGAGCCATCAGCCCAGAGCCTGACGCGGGGCTTGAACTCACGGACCTCGAGATCGTGACCTGGCTGAAGTCGGACGCTTAACCGACTGCGCCACCCAGGCGCCCCATTGATTTTCTGCACAGGGTCGAGGCCTTCAGTACTGGCCACAGGGTGTGTGTGAAAGAGAGGTTGAAAGCCAACCTTTGGGGTCAGGCAGGTGGTTCTGTTCTGACTCCTCCACTTACTGTTTGACTTTGGCATATGTTTTTAAGTTTATTTATTTATTTATTTTGAGAGAGAGAGAGAGAGAGAGAATGAGAAGGCCTGAGCTGGGGAGTGGGAAAAAGAGAGGGAGAGCGAGAATCCCAAGCCGGGTCCTGACTGTTGCGACATAGGGCTCAAACTCCCAAATTGTGAGATCATGACCTAAGCCACAATCAAGAAAGAGTTGGACACTTACCCGACTGAGCCACCCAGGTGCCCCGACATTGCCATATTTTGAACCACTCTGAGCCTTGGTTTCCTCATTTGCAGTGGAGTGCCCATCCCATAAAGTTTTTGTAGAGTCAAATGACACAAAACTTGAAGCACTTAACCCAGTGCCTGGCACGTATGTAAATACCCCAGTGTGAGATATTATTTTAGGAATATTAAGAAGGAATATTTTCCTTTTGGCCACACACTTGTGTTTGATTGCTTGGCTAGCATTTTATTCGGTACGCTGAAGAATGTAAATTATATTGAAATGGCATGTCCTCATGTTTACTCTGTAGCCTTGCAAGCAAAGCTCCCCCACCTTTCTATTTTGAAAAATCCCAAGCCTACAAAACAATGGAAAGCCTGACAATGGAGACCCATCTCTGTTTTGCTCAGTTGTTAACTCTGAGTTGCTCAGAGTTGCCTAGTTGTTGCAACTCTGAGTTGCAACTGAGTTGCTCAGTTGCCCAGCTGTTAACGTTTTACAATGCATGATTGCTTTCTCCCCATCCCCATCCTCTCTCTCTCTGTCCCCCACCAAACTATTTGAGAGTAAATTGAAAGTATCATGATTAAAATTTACCCTCAAATATTTTAACAACTATTCCCTAAAAGCAACCATGTTAGTTCTCAAGAAAGTTAAGGGACGCATGGCTGGCTCAGTCAGTGGAGAATGCGACTTGATCTCAGAGAGGTGACTTCAAGCCACATATTGGGTGTGGAGCCTATTTAAAAAAAAAAAAAAAGTAGTACTAATACAATAATACCTTCTAATCTATAGTTCATATTCAATTCTTCTATTCTCCCATGTTTTATATAGCTTTTTTTCTTTTATTTGATCCAGAATATCTAATCAAATTCATACATTGTATTTACTTGATGTATCTCTATAACCTCTTTTAGTTAAGGTTAGTCCTCTGCCTTTTAAGAAAATCTTTCATCACGTGGCATTTTAAAGAGTTCAAGTCAATTATTTCATACAGTGTCCCCAAATTTAGGTTTATATGATAATTTCCTCATGATTAGATTAAATGTTTTCTCCAAGAATACTACAAAGGTGATGTTGTGACCTCTTAGTACATCAAGTCAGGAGACAGAGAACGTCAGCTTGCCCCTTTATTGGTGATGCTGAATAGGTTCAGTTGGTTGAGGAGGTGCCTTCTGGATTTCCCCATTGAAGGTGCCACATGTTTATATTTGTCATTAATATATAATCTGTAGAGCAATACTTTGAGACTCTGTGAATATCCTATTCCACTAACATTCACCCAGTGTTTTTATTATCCATTGATGATACCTGCATAACTTACTTAGGTGATTATAAAATGGCTACATTATAATTCTATCATTCTTTCTGTATCTATTAGGTGGCATTCTTCTATTAGAAGAGACCACCTCCCTTTTTTTGAGGCAGTATTTTGGACTCAAGGATTCTTTGTTTTATTAAGTATATTATTATACTCTGCCACTATTATTCTTCTTGACGCTCTAATGTTATCAAACTTTGGCCATCATGACCACCTTTAAGTTGCCTCCTCTGTACTTTTAACACAATGCCATCAGGTTTTGAGCAATTCCTTGCTTTCTGGGACAAGATGTTCCAGAACCTGAACTTCCCATGCCCCAGAACTGCAGTCAACTGGTCATTACTTCATGCTGCCCTTGTTCCTTTTAATGATGAGTGTTTAGTTTTACACGTATTCAAGACTAATGAGTAAAAATGTATACACATATATATGCCACTGGTTAACCTAATGCCACTTTTAATCTAGTGAAAAGAAGGCATTTTTGAAGCGGCCACATTTTGGTGAATTGGACTTCACACTGGAGATCCTTCTGACGTTTGCTTGGATGGCATTTTTTTTTTTTTTTTTTTTTTTTTTTTTTTTGCTTAGTGGAGTGTATCTGAGGAGATGTGGAACACACAGCGGGGTCTTTTTGACTGATCCAATATAATAATTTGACCCATTACCTGGTGAGTTTTGCCTCAATGCTAATCAAAACCATAAATGGAGCCACAGACAGCCATATATATATATATATATATATATATATATATACACATACGTATATATATGTATATGTACATATATATACGTATGTATATATATATATATATATATGCTGTGTTATGTGTGTGTATATGTATGTAATACATATATTCTTAAATCACATATTTTATCCATTGAATATGGAGACTAAGAATCCTTCCAGGAACTCTCAGGGTTTTTTTTTTTAATTCCAATTAATATTCAAGTCTTAGGGCCAAGAGAAGGAGAAGTAGAGCTAGGGGGTCTTTCTGTCTTGGCACATCCAGACTGTAGCCCAGAGCTACTTTCAGAGCTCAAGTGTATTCATCTACTCTGCTCTCAACCTTGCCAGCTCAGCTAAATGTCTTGCTTTCAGTCACCTCCCAGATATTTGCTTTGGGCATCTTCTTTTGGGTTCTTAATGCTCGCTTGATTTCCCTGCAGTAGGCAACTGGCATCCAGCCCATGCTTAATCTTAGAGGACAGTTGGGGGTAAATGTTCTCCTACTTGGTCCAGTCGTGAAGCGTTTTCTCTCTTCTCTCCTTGAGGCCAGCAGTGCATCTCCTCCATTGCACACCTCTCACAGGACCCGCATCACTGTCTGTCGCTATGATTCTCAGCTAACATTTTTCTCTGCACGTATAACTAAAAAAATTTTATCTTTGGGGGTTATTTGGTTAAGGTTATTCAGTAGGTTGAGACTGAAATCATGAGCTCTTGAGCCTCTAGTATGTGTTTAAGCTGATTATAAAATTTATATGCAGCAGTGAACTCCAGCAGCCTGAATCACCTTGGTCATTTCCAAAACATTATACCTGCTATTTCTATCATCTATTCTTTGAACTTGTGTGGCCTTTTGTTTATAGCGATGCTAGATTACATTAACTTTAAAATTAAGTCTCTTCCTACCTCATCCATCTATAGTCCACCCAATTCTTGTTTTTATTTAGAATTTCACCAGATGAATTTGTAGAGACTCAAAATAGCTACCGCCCAGACTCCAACAATCCCACTGAACACTTGTAAGTCTGTCTCAAGATTGAAGGCTGCCCGTGTGCCTTGTATTAGGCCTCTTCTCAGAAATCAGGGGAAGATTCACTGTGTTTCCATGAGTTTGTTGTTTTTTTTCTGCTTTTATCTGTCTGTGGGCACACAGCCCTCTCTCTTCACCTTCGTCATTGCACCAATCATTGAGGCATCTTGGGATTCTTCATCTCACAAAAAAAGCCAGGATGCTTTAGGAAACCCCCAAGCACCTCACCTGCCCCAGCTGCCTCCTGAGGGTTGAGAATTAAACTGCTCAGGTGGCGTTAATAGAAATGACATTGTTGTGATCCTTGAATTACAGGCTGTGGACTCTTTCCCTGCGAATCCGGATGTGTTACTGGGAGCACAGCGTGCCTTTGTAAGGTACTAATTTAACAATGTGCAGGTCCTGTGGCATTTGTACCTACTCCCCCAAAGCAAAGTCTCAACTAAATTTGGCCCGAATTACGAGGGAGATCCACTGTGGACAGCCTACCCGCACGGCCAAGAAAGGCATGCACACACGTTATTAGCACAAAATCTTCCTAAAATGAGCTGTGTCTGGATCTGGCTACTACAAAGAACAACACAGGAAATATGTCCCGAGGGGCTATTGGCACAGCACCATGCGAATGAGAATCAGTGTGATGTATGAGAGAGGGCAGGGTTGGTGAATGGCAGAGTGCCGCTTCTAGACTCGTATGTGTGCACAATTCAGAACGAACATCATCGAGAGGAGAATGCGTCCGGAAGGAGGGGCCCACGTTCGGGATTGTTTGGAGATTGCCCGCGCTGTAGTGGTGAGTGGCATGGGAGCGTGGCCCCTGGTCCTAGGCATGATGCCCGACACAGGGAAGGAAGAAATGATAGCAGAGTGCCTCAAACTATGATAAAAGAGTGTGTTGTAGCCCAGTGAGTGGTCAGCTTTGCTCAGTGATGCTACGGAGGCAGCCTAGAGGGTGAGGTGGTAACAATGCGGTGCTAAACTATTTCGCATCCTCTACCACCTGTATAGTGTGCGGGATACTTGGTTTGTTGATAAAAAGAAGTCACACTTGCCTTCATATAGAAAAAGGGCCATTAGAGGAGCGCCTGGGCGGCTCAGTCGGTCAAGCATCGACTCTGGGTTTCAGCTCAGGTCATGATTCCAGGGCTGTGGGAAGGAGCCCCATGTGGGCTCTGTGCTGAGTGTGGAGCCTGCTTAAGATTCTCTCTTTCTGCCCCTCTGCCCTTGTGCTCTCTCGCGCGCGCTCTCGCTCTCTCTCTCTCCAAAAAAAAAAAAAAGCAATCCCATAGAATTGCTTTCTGATGAAAGGATGATTAAGTTTTCTTAATTAAAGCATAAGAACTTTACACGTATTATAAATAAAATGGAACCAAAATGCACATATGTCAGCGGTTAAGTGTGAATCCTTCCCATGCACGGTGTAGTCTGGTTCTTTTGATGGAACTCCTCCCTGGTAATTGGGCTCTCTTCAATTTCTAAGAAGACAAATTAGGCTGCGGCGCTGGCAGTGGGCTCCAAGGCGGCCGTGAAAGCCTTGATGAGACAAGGCACTTTGTAGCCCTGGGTTTGTGGTATATCCTTCCCATATTAAGCAGCGCGTCCTGTGTTTCATAGCAGGTAATGTGTCTCTCCTGAATACGACCGCTCTACCTTCTGTGACACACTTCCATGATTATATACATAACATTTACAATGACAAATACGCTGATAAAAACCCCTTTTGGCTGATGACAGTAAAGAGCAAGCACACTATAATTATGACATAAAGCGAGATTATGAAAATTTCATAATGTTGGCTGGAATCCATTTGCAGATACGATGACGTGCCTGTGTCTCCTCAACCATTTCAAAGTAACCTTTCATGTTCCGAGTCGCACCCAAGGATATCAAGCCTGCTCCCCTTGAACAGCATGCTAGGGGTGGGGTTCCAGCCAGCCCCTGCCCCTGCAGGCCACCTTGTTAGGTGCTCAGAGGACTGGGAACCGAGGCCCCAGCTTGGCTCTTGCCATGCAGAGTAGTCAGCTGATCCACCTACTAGGAATTCAGCTTTGTGTGCCCATAAACCAGACTGCACCCTCCGAGAGGGCAAGGGAAACACCTGTCTGGGTCATATCTGTAATTTGCTACAATGTCGACACATAATTATTAACCGAATGCAAATAAACAAAGATTGATCTGGAAGACCATAGTAAGGGGCTGTGCTGAGTGGATGAAGGAACGTGAGTCTGGACACTTCTTTTTTTTTTTTTTTTTTTAAGTTTTATTTATTTATTTCTTTTGAGAGAGAGAGCATGCAGGAGCAAGGGAGGGGAAGAAAGAGATGGAGAGAGACAGAATCCCAAGCAGGCTCCACACTGTCAGCGTGGGGCCAGACATGGGCCTCGAACTCGTGAACCGCAAGATCATGGCCTGAGCTGAGATCAAGAGTCAGACACTCAACCAACTGAGCCACCCAGGCACCCCAAGTCTGGAAACCTCTGCCTCCCATTCACACATACGGTTCCCACTCCTGGGCCCTAGAAGGGGGCCAAGTCTACGTCCAGGAAGCTTGGGCCTTCAAGGCTGACAGTCAGTAAATCTCCCTGACATTTTAGCTGATGACCAGGCATAAAGTCTAAGCTGTCCACGGGATTCTGGAAAGTTCAAAGGATTGGGTATATTTTTGGTTCTGGGACTTCTGGTGGTGTGACCATAATGTGAGAATGATTCTCAGATCACACCATGGGGGTCTCCACCGTTCTGCCTTCTAATGCTAGCCTGAACCTCTGACCTCCTCGAGCTTCAGTTCTTTCTGCTTCTTTTTCCCTAAATTATGCTCTTCTGAGGACTTCCCTCAACAGTTGTTTTTTCCTTCCTTCCTTCCTCCCTTCCTTTCTTTCTTTCAAGCTTACTTATTTGTTTTGAGAGAAAGAGAGCCACCGTGCACGTGGGGGAGGGGCAGAGAGAGAGAATCCCAAGCAGTCTCTGTGCTGTCAGCGCAGAGCCCAACGTGGGGCTCGAACCCACAAACCGTGAGATTATGACCTGAGCCAAAGTCAAGAGTCAGACACTCACCAACTGAGCCACCCAGACCCACCAACGTTCTTTATTTTTTAAGTCAACTTTTTATTGAATTATAACATACTTACAGAAGAGTATGCAGGTCATGAGTCAAGCTCAATGAATTTTCACAAAGAGGCCCCACCGGAATACCGAACACTTGGATCCAGAAACAGAGCTCACCAGCACCATGGAAGCCCCACTCCAACCCCACTTGGTGACCACTATCCTGACTTGTAATAGCTTAGGTTGAGTTTGCCTATGTTAACATTGTATAAGTAGAACTGTATACTGTGTGTTCTTTTGTGCCTGGCTTCTTTTGCTAAATAGCACATTGGAGATGCATTCATTTGTTGTGAAGGGCAGAAGTTTGGGTAATATTCCATTATATGAACATAACAACATAACAGTATTTATCCATTCTACTGTGTATGGATGTTTGGATTTGTTTCTAGTTTGGGAATGCTACAAACTTTCTTACACATGTCTCTTGGTACCCGTAGGGTTATATTTTGTTGGGTATATCTCTAAGAGTGGATTGCTGGGTCCTAAAGTAGATCGCGTTTCACTTTAGGAGACACTAGTAAACAGTTTTCCAAGCGGTCACATCAATGCACACTACCACCCGCAGTCTTTGAAGGTTCAATGGCGCCACATACTCACAAGACTTTTCATCTTAGCGGTTCTGGGGGTATATGGTGGGATTTTATTGTGGTTTTGAGCTGCATTCCCCTGATGATTGTTGAGGCAATGCTCCTTTGTAAATGATTAACGGGCCATTTGGACATCCTTGAAAAATACTCTTCGTGTCTTTTACCCATTTTTTTCTGGGTTAACAGTTGTCTTTTTTATTATTGATTTTTAGGGGTCTTTGGTAGATCTTGGATATAGAAAAGACACAAAAATATATTGTAAATACGTTCTCACATTGTGTTTTGCATTTTTTCTTTCTCTTAAGAGTGTTTCTGATAAACAGGTCTTACTTTTTATGAATTCTAATGTATGGTACTCCCCCTTTATGATTTGTGCTTTTCATTTTCCATCTGATAACTATCTGCTTATGCAGATATTTTCCCATGTTTTCTTCTAGATGTCTTATAGTTTTGCCTTTCATGTTTAGATCTATAATCCATCTGTTTTTGATTTTTGTGTATGGTGAAAAGTAGGATAAAATTCATTTTCCCCATTTAGATACCCAATCAAGCTACCACCACCTACTTCAAGGATTCTCTTCTCCCCAGCTGTCATAAGCCATGCGACCTCATATATGTGGTCTCTTTCTGGACTCTATTCTGTTCTGTTTGTATATTTGTTGATCTTTGTGTCCATACCACATTGTCTTAATTACTAGTACTTTATAATAAGCCTCAATGTGCAGTGGTATGAGAGCTCCAGCTTTGTTCTTCAAGAATGTCTTGCTTTCCTCATCCTTTTGCATAGCTATATAAATTTTAGAATCAGCTTTCCAGTTTACACACACACACACACACACACACACACACACCCCTGCTAGAATTTTTACTATGATTATGTTGAATCTATAGATCAATTTAGAGAGAATTTATTTTTAAGTTTATTTATTTTGAGAGAGAGAGAGAATGAGCACAAGCAGAGTAGAGGCAGAGAGGAGAGACAGAATCCCAAGCAGCCTCCACACCATCAGTGCAGAGCCCAACGTGGGGGTCAAACTCATGGACCATGAGGTCATGACCTGAGCCGAGATCAAGAGTTGGACGCTTACCCGACTGCACCACCCAGGTGCCCCCAATTTAGGGAGAATTTGAATCTTTACAACATTTCAGTACATTAACCTGGCATATATTCCTTCATGTGTTGGGTCTCTTAATTTGCCTCAGTAATGTTTTATGGTCTGCAGCATAGTGGAATTGCACAACTTTGTATGATGCATTGAGGTATTTCACGTGTTTGATGCTTTAACACTGTAACTGTTAAATACATTTCCGTTTAAAAATGTGTTGCAAACATATAAAATACAAAGATGTTGTATTGATCCTGAGTTCAGCCTTCTTGGGAGTTTAACTCATTAATGCAAATAGTTTATCTATAGACTTTTTGGATTTTCTATGTAAGTTATTATGCCATCTGTAATTAATGATAGCTGTATTTCTTCCTTTCAACCCTTATACCTTATTTTCTTGTCTTATTGTCTGGCTGGGACCTGTGGTACAGTGTTGACCATACGCAGGAAGAGTGAGTCATTGTGTAATGACCAGGATCAGGGAGCATTGGCAAAGTTGTCAGCCACCTGAGTTAAAGCAGGGCCTCCCCTCTCCCCAGGTCAAGAAATCTGAGCTTTGATAAGCTTTGAAACTGGGCAAGGGAGTTGAGGAAGGCGGGGAGGGGAGTGAGTGAGGTTGAGTGAGAAGGGGAGAAGGGGAGAAGGGGAGAATTTGCAGTGACGTAAATGGAACACAGGGAAGACCTGCTGTGCCCATATTGGTAGTACAGCCGATGTAAGGTGCGTGTCTATGCGTGGGGGGCTGCTGCAGCAGGAGAGGAGACGGAGTCTTGTCAGTGGGACATAAGGATGTGCTGGCCTCCATGAGGCCCTGTAATCCCCCCAACACAGGGAGAATGTGGCTGACTCAACAGAATCACCACATCTTGGACTTGGGGAGCATCTCATTCAATCTTCTACCCAAGGCATGAGTTGCTGAGACTATCTTGAAAAACTTGGGGTTGGCAGATAACCGTGATCACCCCCACATCCAATAGCATCTCTGTTACCATCCCACCAGCCCTTCCACAGCCTGTGCCCGTTCCTTTTCACAGCTTCAGAGTTCCCTGCCCTCACCCCTAACCGGGCCAGGCGTGGTTCTCTTGGCTGCCACTCTTCTGGGTTAAATTTGGACCTGCCATTTACAGAGCTCTAAGTGAGCATGCCCCAAGTGAGCTGCCCTTCATGAGCGCCCAGCAGTGTCTGAGCCCGGACCCCAGGGCTGCCTCCTGCTGCTGTGCCCTGTTGGGAAAGCCCCTTCCCCTCTGTGCGACTTAGCAACTTTATTTATTTTTTTAATGTTTATTCATTTTTGAAAGACAGAGACAGAGCATGAGCAGGGGACGGGCAGGGAGAGAGGGAGAGACGGAATCTGAAGCGGGCTCCAGGCCCTGAGCTGTCACCACAGAGCCCGACGTGGGGCTCGACTCACCAACCGCGAGATCACGACCTGAGCCAAAGTCTGAGGTGTAACCGGCTGAGACACCCAGGCACCCCTGCGACTCAGCAAGTTTAGATGATGTGCATCCCTGGGCACTCTTATCTCCGGCTTCAGTGAGACCTGGTGGGACCCCTCCTGCTGGCAGAGTGGGTGGCGAAGACCTAATCTAAAGCAGGAAGAAACCTTAGATACTGAACAGGGCAACGTATGCCCTGTTCCCACTCCTCTGTCATTACCTCCTTAGATAAATCACAATGTATCCAAGCCTGCTATATGCCCACATTGGCTTTTGCAAATCCTTCTCCTTTTTCCTGTCAAATCTGGTGACTGGTTTACAGTGTGAGACCCTCCCACCCTGCCTCCCCTTTCATGTCCTTGTCTCTCTGATTTCTTACTGTACTTAGTCCCCAGGAGGCTTGTACACGAATCTGGTGCCCATTTGGACTCACACTCTGGACATGAGGAAAGGCCACGTCCCGGGATCTGGTCTGTAGCAGGCTCTGTCGCGTGGCTATTATGTGGCACTGGCTCCCGCTCACCCCTCTTCCCCCAGAGCTCACTGTGGGAGCCAGAGCTGGGGCCTGCGCAGCCCCTGTGGCGGGACGTATAAGGCACACGCTGCCAGCAGGATTCTTATATTCCCTGTAAGTGAGAATTTTTCCTCTTGAAAGAAAAAGAGATTGAATGGGAACGACAGATCACAGGTTCTCTCTCTCCTTCTGTGTTTGTCTCTCTCTCTCACCTCTCCCAGCCCTTTCTACGGCTGCTTTCAATTTCTCATCCCTGAAGGGGGAAAAAAAAATCCCAGCAATCCACAAGGCTGCAGAGAACAAGCAGTTACTCCCAGAAAAGGAAGGAGGTGCAGTGAGGGTTTGCATGAACGGAACCGGGGGAAGGGGGGGGAGGGCTGGGCTGCAGCGGCCAGGCCGGGGAGGAGGCAGGAGCCATCCTCCTCCCGTACCTCCATGCCTCTGGCCAGTCCTCCCCATGCCTTCATATGCATTCCCCACATCGCCACCAGGGCTGGGACACGAGCTGCGCATAATTAATTTTTATTGAAAGAGGGTTTTTTTTTGTCTGCAGACATTATGTTCTGCTTTTGCCATGACTATAAAGTCTCCAGTACAATTTTGGATTTAATTATAGCCCTATTTCGAGGGAATAAAAAAAAAAAAACCCTATGTCAGAGGCACAGATAATTGGTGATGCCAGGTGGAACTGAGACATGAGTTCTGGGGACCAGAGCGGTGCTTCCGGCTGATTCAGATCTCATGAACCATTCAGCTGGGCTTTGGTTGGGTGCAAGCCTCCCTCTACCCCAGCTCCAGAATTAACTTTACCCTGCCAGGAGGGGTAGATGTGGAAGGATGCGACTTTGCATTGTGCTGCAGACCAGCCCCTTAACTCTGTCCCCAACTCCTGCTGCCCCCCAGTGTCTTGGTGACTTGAAACCAGGTTGGGATTTTTCACAGTGGCATTAACGTTACATTCCTTAGGTCTGTTTGGACATTCCTCTGACTTTCATGATTAGGCCTGTTTGGAAACCCCGCATGAGGCTTTGCTCCTGTGGGTGTGACTGATGCTTCTGAATAAGAGTCACCAGGAAGCAGGAGACGTCAGCAGGAACTGACTGTGTTGTAAGACTGGCTGTGGACAGCTGGCACAGGAACCTGACCTCTCATGGACACAGCGAGAGAGGGCTGTGGCGAAAAGATGGGCAGGGAAGAGGGGATATTTAATTCATCCCAGAGAGCCTGGGTCAGCAAGAGAGGCACACAGGACCCAGGGTGACACAGGGGACAGTCGGGGGAGAAGGTACACAGGTCCAGATGTTTGAATGTTTCCTTGACCATCCCAGGTGGCCCGGCAAGGGATTTAGAGATGTGAACCAGAGGTGGATGTGTCTAAGAGAAATTCTCTTAGATAGAGGAGTTCGGTACTTACGAGTACTCCTGATAGACATTTTTGCTAAAAATTTCACAACATATGTCCTTCTTTTGCAGTAAGGCCTGAAATTATTAGCCAATATTTGAAACTATATTGGGGGGAGGGAGACAAAAGCTAAAGGCAACAGAAGGAGAGGGGAAAACACACTAGACAAAGGGGGACCAGAGATAGGTAATTGCTGAGGAATCAGGGAGAGACTCCTCCATGGACTAAGTCAAGACAGAGAGAAATAAACGAGATAACTGCAGTGGTGAGAGGAAGAGGCAGTTTACTGAGACTCCAAGAGAGGCAGAGACAGAAAAAAAAAAAAAAAAAGAGGACAGTTGATACTAAAGTGTTCCCAGATGCAGTCACATTTGCTTCCTCTCCTTGGTCTTCGTCATCCTCCTCCCGTCTCAGTCCCACAGTGTGCGCCCTGTAAACTGCCCTGGGGGCATCAATCGCAGGCATCCGTTGTGTTCTGTGTGAATAGCGCCTCCTGGAGGTGAACGCTGTGATCGTTCTGCCTCCTGCCCTGCTGATGCCCTGTAGAGCAACCTGCTCCCGCCCACGGGGGCGGGGACCTGAGAGGTGGCCAAGACGGTTAAAGGAAGGGTCCCAGACAGGCCGCCTCAGGACAGCACTGTCCCACTGCGGTGACACGTGTACTCCACTTGCGGAAAACACCAGATTCACGTGCATGGGCATACAGCGCTTCGGTGACCAGGGGCGAATGTGGTTTTATGCTGCAGCACTTAGTGAACAATGTTAGGCAATTTTAAGTATTTCATGTGTATTCTGCCTTCTCAGTGAATGTGTAAGCTATTCCAGGATTGGGCTCTATCACATAAAGTCTCTTCAGTTATGGTATTTTATTCATGTGGTTAAGAAACCTTGAGTTCAGAAAGTGTATCGAATGAGCAATTGTTTCAATGGGAAAGACAGGTTAAAGACTAGAGAAATTTGGCCTTTTGATAAAAGAGTTCTTTCCAGCAGGAATTTTGAAAGTAAATCCTTTCTGATAGCTGTAAGTTGGTAGCTATAAAACCCAAATATCGCTGAGTAAATCCAACTTCTGATTATATAGCGCTTCTTCTAAAGAGACAAGGCCATCCTTTTCCTTCATTCAGACACATGATCCCTAACACAGTCTTACACCGTGACCATCTGTGTTTCTCCCATGACACCTTGCAGAGCCAGCCTTACGGCGGGCTCAGCAGGTATTGCTGTATGGGATATAGTTTCTAGAATCCAGGAAATGGGCCTTTTGGCCCTAAAAATAAGCTTTCCCCACCTGCACCCAGCCTCGGAGAGGTCTTTAAATTTCTTCTGGACAACCTGCCATGGTCCTTAGTTTGGGATAGAGCTTAAAAAAATAAAAATACCTGGCATGGACCCAGATTGGGACTAAAGAGCGAACAAACAATAATGCCCTCAGCGTGGGGAAGGGAAGGTGAACTTAAAAGCAAGCCACCCGGTCTGCACCCATGGAGAGATCCGCCTGGGCTCCTCGCTCATTTTCCAGTGCAACGCATCTCCTCCCCCTCCCCCAGGTCAATTCATACAGAAAACTCGGCTTTGTATTCAAGTATCACCCTCCCATGGTAGATTCAAGGGTCTCTCCTCTGGGCTCCCGTTGCTCCCGATGCATCCTGCTGCCACCACCCTGTCCGCACCGCATTGACCGAATTCTCCACGGTATGGCTCCCCCGGTATAACCTGAGCGGCACGCAGGCAAGAGCTGAGCGTTCTTCAGCTACGTTTCCTGGCTCTGAGCGCGGTGCCCGGTACCCCGTGGGCGCTTAATAAATACTTCCTTTGAGCTGAGAACGAGGGTGGACTTGAGAACCAGATGCGGCTCTGACTGAATGCCTCTGAATTGCCAGCTTTGTGACTTCGGGCAAACAGTGTAACTCTGAGCCTCATCAGCAAAAAACAGGCATAATCAAACCTCGGCGGCTGGGAGGATTTCACGACATAATGAAGATACTTCAGTTAGCACAGGTGTTCCCTGGCTGTCCGTAAAGGGAAACCTATGGTGAGAGCTTCAGATGAATCATCAGCCCCGCAAGTACGTGTGCTATTTACACGCCGCCTCGGAGAACATCTCTCCGCGTACATTTGGGAGAGGGGTGGAAGGGACAGAGGAGCTGTGGGTCACAATCAGGAGTGAGAATCAGATGCAGCTGGGGGGGAAGTCTCAACCCTGCCGGATATAAACTGCCTTCCAACCTCCTTTTCTCTTTCCTTCGGTAACATTGTGGGTTGGGCTTCATCATTCTCAGGTTTAAAAAAAAATCACTGGTGCTTTAAACTTGGATCTTAAACTTGATTTAAATCTCATAGCCTCCACTCTTCCCAGGAGGTGCAGGGTGAGGTGAGGTAAGGGATGCTATAGGCTGAATGTTTGTGTGCCCCCCCCCCCCCCCCCCCCCGCCCCGCAACAATTCAGTCCTTAAATCCTAACACCTAAAGTGGTGGGGCTCTCAGGAGGTGGTTGGGTCATGAGGGCGGAGCCCTCACAAACGGCATTGGGACCCTCACAGAAGAGACCCCAGAGACCTCCCTTGTTTGCTTCAGCTCTGTGGGGACACAGCAAAAAGATGGGGGGGCAATGACAGAGGGAGGTTGAGAGACGCCACCCTGGTACCTTGCGCTTTTCATCAGCAGTTTGGGAGTGGAGAGAGGCACTGTCGAAACTAGGCACATGCCTGTTCCACCTCTGTCTTCAAGGTCTAGCTCCCCCGGGCTGTGGTGGGCCAGGCTCTCAGAAAGCAGAGAGTAGTGCCAAATACGGTGTTGTAACTGACAAGCTGGTGACAGAGGCGGGCCCGGTGTTGACCGGAAATGCCCGTGCTGAAGCTGTGAGTGTGACTTCCAGGATGAGAAGGGCTTTGGTGTATGTAAGGGAGGGCGGGGGGGGGGGGGGGGGTGCGTGCCAGACCAGAAGTAGCATGTGCAAAGGCACAGAGGCACGGAAAGGCTGCTCTGCTCCGAGGCAGATGCACTCTTGGGAATGGCCAAAGAGGTACTGGGACGATGGGCTGGCAAAGTAGGCAAAGGTCAGATCAGGAAAAAGCCCTCTCTTGCCTGGCCAAATAAGCTGGGTTCTATCCGGTGATGAGGGGAGCAACCGAAGGACATCGAGGCAGAATTGCGGCATATTGGGGAAATCTCCCAGGTAGATGTTGGAGGACAGAGCAAAGGGGACGAGATTGGAGGGCAGGAGACCAAGTCACCTGGCCCAGCTGATGGACTCAGTGCTGGTGCCCTTCTGAGCATCGCCTCCCCTGCTGCTCTCTGCCAGACCCCTTCCAGCAAAGATCCCACCTGCTCGTTCCAGGTCACTTCCCCAGCCCCGCACCCTGGGCCTCCTTTCCATAGCTGCCCAAATGCAGGTGGGCTGGGAAAATTGTCAGACTCACTGCTTGAGGCAGCACTTCCCCTGCCAGCAGGGGAAAGGAGACCTTCCTTTTATGGAAGGCCTGGGATTCTTCCTTGACAACAGCTCCTAGGTCCTTGCTTAGTAACAGAAGATTCCCCCTCCCACTTTTCAAGTGCTCCCAACAGTGGCGCCCACGCGGGCCCCACGGCTCTCAGCCTGCCAATGGCACCCCCTACTGAGGCTGCAGAAGGGAGTCTCAGCAAGGGCCCCTTGAACACTCCCTGAGACACACACACACACACACACACACACACACACAGAGGAAAAACGACTCTGCCAGTGGAGAGAAATGCCAGGGACTTCATGGACCCGATGCGATGACAGTCAGTGGCCCAGTGGCACTGAGGCCACACCAAACTAGGGAATTCTAGATTCCTACTCTGCCTCATACTTATTTGGTGAGTTTGGCTGATTATTTAACCTCTCTGAGCCTCAGTTTTCCTAACTGTAAAATAGGAACACTCCCTACCTTTTGGGGTTATTTTAGGAATTAGAGATAGGGGCACCTGGGTGGCTCAGGCATTTGGGCATCTCACTCTGTTTCGGCTAGCTTCTCTAGCCCATTAGGATATTATGATCTCATGGTTCATCAGTTCAAGCCCTGCATCGGGCTCTGTGCTGACAGTGCCCACTGCTTGGGATTTTCTCCCTCTCTCTCTGCCCCTTCTTTGCTTGTGTTCTCTCTCTCTCTCTCAAAATAAATAAATAAACTTAAAAAAGGAATTAGAGAGAGTGTCTGTAATGTGCCTTACTTGCATAGAGTTATGAGATCGGGTGAGTAACTATTAATGCCATTATCATTCCTGCCCATATCAGCATTTGAGGCCTCCCAAGAGGACTCCCTCCCTCCCTGCCTATGATATCACTGTTGAAACCCTGCTAAATTCAGAGCCCTGTCACAAATACTATAGGAGATAAGATATAGAGGACAATAACCCCATCCTTGAATTGTTTACAAGAGATGTCATAATGGAATGTTTTGCTTAGAGCTAGATTTTAATAGTAGGTTTCATTTATACCTCCCTTAATAGATCTTCTCAGACTCAGGTTTTAGGGCTGTATTCCCCTAAGGGGAAAGGAAAGAAAAGAATGATTGTTCAGCTTAACCCTAAGCCAGAAATTCTTAATATAAAATGCTTTGATGATTTAATTTTAAAACTATGGGTGCATGTGCATCCAAATGTAAATATGAGAGCTGAAGAAAGGTTGAAGTTTTTGTAAAGGGCCATCAGGTGATGTGGCAGGAAGATAACCCCCCTCCTTAGCACTAAGAGAACAATTACTAAACACAGGATTTGGGGCAAAGCATTTGACTTCTCTGCCAATGGCCATTATCATCTTCTCTCAAATCATGGAAGAGTCATTGAATCCAATAAAATAATAGCCATAAATATTTCACGAAAGAAAACATTAAATCTTTAGCAAAAGATGATTGAGAAGTTGGACATAAGCCAAACTTTAAATGGGTGGAGGTTGGAGGGCAGGTATGTGAGATGAGGGAAGTATTTCAGACTGTAGAACTTGGCAAGTGGTCTCTTTTCCTGACCACCCCCCCCACCCCCAACAAAGATCTCTCCTCCTGACACCCAAGTTGACCCACTCTGAGGGCCTGTAAAGAGAGAAGGAAGAAGATATGGGTTCTTTCCTCTCAAATGAAGAGGTCCAACCCACAATACTCAGGGACTGGCTCTGCCCACTTCCCTTCCCCCAACCCAACAGCCACCATTGTCCTTCCTAGTAACTGACATCCTCAATAAGACCATCTGGACATGACTTAGTAGGCTACTGACTGGCATCCTCTTCTCCATCATCAACTTGAACATGAAGGGCCTTCCAGAAGGGGTGGTCATTGCATTTGGGTTTCACATTGAAAGCTCTTAGCTTGGAATCTTAGCTTCTCTAGCCCATTAGGATATTATGAC
Source organism: Puma concolor (assembly GCF_028749965.1). Taxonomy (NCBI): domain Eukaryota; kingdom Metazoa; phylum Chordata; class Mammalia; order Carnivora; family Felidae; genus Puma; species Puma concolor. The sequence continues at coordinate 95,886,745 of NC_141673.1, forward strand.
ACTAATTAGAAAATTGAGTATCTGCCTGTTTGCTAAGTACTCTACATATATTACCTCACTCAATCTCCACAATAGTCCCATGAGAGAAGTTCTGTTATTATCCTCATTGAACTGATGAGGAAAACTGAGGTGTCAAGATTGAGTGACCTCCCTGAAGTCCCACAGCAACTATAAGACCTCACACCAAAAACCGTGCTCTTAACCACCCTCTTGTGACTATGAAGTTAGAATCAAGTATGGAAGTCCTGCTACCTGAAGGACACCTTGAGTTCATTAGGGGATTCGGGCTGTTCTCTGGAAAGGTGAAATCAGAGGAAAAAGGACACTGAGCCTTCCTTCGTGTTTCCCGTATGAGTGAGAAAACTGGAATTGAAAAAGGAGCAAGGACTTGATGGGCACCCTAGTAGGAGGAACACTAGAATGAACTAGCAAATACTCTTCCATTGCCAGCTTGCCAGGAGGCCTTGTGCAGGACAAGCCATCTGGGCCTCAGACTCGTCCTTTGAAAAATGAGGATCTTAGAAATGATGCTGTCTCATTTCCCTTTGGATTCTGCTGGAAAATGACGTGATTTGGGTGTCACGCCATTCTCAAGAAACCCTGGAGGCCCCTCCTCCTGGAGGACGATCTTAATAATCTCCTCTTCACCTCTTTGGATTTTGACCCCAAACCACAGAAGAAGAGGGACAGTTGTCATTAACCATAAGAAGAGGGACAGAGAGGATGAGGAAAAGGAAGAAGGACATCTAGAAGACCCCCCCCTCCTTTCTGGTCGTTTTTTTTTCTTCTTTAACTTCTCCTTCTGGCAGCCAAATAACACATCTTGTCTCAGAGAGGCTTTCATGGCGTATAATTTAAGGCCTATAAATAGATGACTGTTATTAACAAACACATACACACACATTTTTCTCTCTATTCAGACATCAGCAGAAATATTGCAGCTAGGGAACATAAGCTATTCAAAATGGGAGGCACCTTTTTCTCTCCTCCACCAGCTGGATGGCTGCACCTGTCTCTTCCTCCGCCTTTTGCTCTCAACTCCTATTCTTCTAGGTTTTATTCGCATCTCTGTCCCCCTTACGCTGCTAAGCCCCACCCTCTGTGTTCTTACTGTGAGCTTTCTGTAATGCTTGACTCTCCTCTAATCCTTATGCCTTCGTCTTTTCCTCATTAATTATCAGTCTCCTCGCCCCTTTCCAAAGACAGCTTAAAACCTTATTAGTCTTTCCTAAAATTCTATTTGACACAGGACACACACTACATTAGTAGAAAGAACTAGAACATAAGGGTTTACAGAGATTCACATCAAAAAGAAGCAACCTCAAGAAACAAAACAGATAATGAAATCCGCTGCTATTATAGGAAAATTAAAATGCTGGCCAGATCCGGTAGGGTAATAGAAGATGATGGGTTCATTGATGGTTAATATATTAAAATACACAAGTACATGGCATAATACAGATTCCAAAGAGCTTTTAAGTACATGATTTCAGTTGATCCTCAAACCAATAAACTAGAGGGCAGAGAGGACGTGGAGAGCAAACCAGTTGATTCTCTTCCTTAAGATGCCCCAGCCAGAAATGGAGAACACAGAGCCAACACCCAGTTCTGTGTGACCCTCAGGAGGTAGTCAGGCAATGATCATCTTCGTGTCCAACACAATGACTTATAACTGTCTCTTTACTTGCCTTTCCTCTCCCTTCTTCTGAAAATTCCTTGGTTGTACCTCCAGTGCTAGGGAAATGCCTGACACAGGAAAGTGAGGTAATAAACGCGTTGTCAGTGGATGAATACCCGAATGAAGGAAAAGATGGAAATATGAAAGCATCTTTCCTCAAAGGTCAATGTTAAACTAAGCGGAAACAACATGAAGTTTGACTTGGGACGTCTTAAATCACCTCCCACCATGCCGTTTGCTTAGTGACCACCCCCTGCAGCAGCAGGGTCAGGATCCATGTGCCCCATTCAACCACCACAGCCCAGTCCTTTGATAAATTCTGTCCCATCCATCCAGACAGTCTCTGCTCGCTCGTATCCCAGCGCGAACACCAGCTGCATTCTGCCTTGTATTATTATCAGCCGCTCACCGCCCCATCTTTCCTCCTATCACATGCTTTAAGCTCCTTAAGTAACCACGTTTTACTTAATTCCCTCATTCATTAGTTAAAGGAGAACTAAAATGAATTAAAGATCTGCCGTGTGCCAGACATTATCATAACCCTAAGAGATTTGTACTTTACCTCATGGATGAGGAAACTGAGGCTCCAAGAACTTAGGTAATTCATCAGAATTACACGTAACAGGAGGTTCATACATGTTTCTTTAATGAAGGAAGGAGAGGTGGTGCAGGCGGTAAGTGATTGCTCTGGGATTCAAAGCCAAGCCTTTCTGATTCCATAGCCCAACAACATGAATGACTTATGAAATCAATGAATTGAAAAATCAACCCCCGGTCTCCAGGCGTATGTAATCATCATAATAATTCTGTGAACCTGCTTTAATCTTTTCTTCCAGAGAGCATAAGGACTAATATGCACACTGCTTACCCCCGCTGCAATTTTATTTACACACAGGGGGGACCTGTTATTAGTTCCATTTTTCACGCTAAGGCATGAAGCTGTTTCCTGTGTGACCCATGGTTACCAAGTGAGTGAGGATAGCTCTGGGGTAAGAGGCTGGTTCCCCAACCGGATGTATATACCCCGTCCTTTCACTAGGCCAGCAAATAAAGCTTCTTTTATTTGCTTTTTAAAATATCCCAGTTTCGTGTCTCCAAAAGGAGACTCAGGAACTGAAATGAAGGCTGTCAGCACTCTCCTCTCTCAGAGGCTCGCCCATCAGCTGGCACACTCTATCAGTCAACGCTTCTGCACACTGCGCCTTGTGATCTAGAAGCATTCTGGAGTTCTGTAAAGTCCTAAATGAGCCTTCTGAGCAGGCAAAGAGAGATTAAATTATTTTCCCTCTTGGTTTGGTATTAACTATGCTCTCACTCTCAGCCCCCTGAGCTTCCTGTGTGTTTTCCTTCGTGGCCAGGTAAGTCCTGCAGGTCCTTTAAAGCCCAGGGGATACCTCACCTCTTCCAGAAAATCCTCTCTGACCACAACTACCTCCTAATTGCTGTTTTTCTCTGAATCCCAGTTTCCTTCATGATCAAGCCTTCCTAATTGTTTCATGTGCTTTGGGTTGTTTATCAACTAGATTTTCAACATCTTTGAGACACCAGCTTAAATGCTAGAAACATAGTAAGCGAACTGCAAGTAAGTTTCAGTCCCTTGAAAACTGGAAATACACAAATGCTATTTACAATAACATCTATTAGTGGGTGAGGCCAAGCCCCTATTAATCTAAATTAACCAGAGAGAACTCTCCATTACTCAAACTTCACAGACAGCAGACTTTTTTGGGTTTCTGCCAAGCGGGCCAATGGCTCTTTGAAAGCATGCATTAGGAACAAGAGGTGAGGCATAAGGAGGACTTTGATCTCACATGAGGAGCACGTGAGCCCTGGTGAGACACTTGTGTCCGTGGCTGCTACCCAGCCCCGCACAGCTTCCAAAGCCAGGAAGAAGCGGGGCCTGAGGCTGACTCGAGCTGCAACTATATTCAGTGTCCTGGGCGGCGCGCTGTCTGAATCCTATCCCAGCAAATCGATGCCTTGTGCCAAGCGAGGCAGGAACCTCGCCACCTCCCCTCTCCCCACCGCCTGCCCCATGCCTGACATCTGGGCCACTGCCCTTCATCAGCGCTGCTCCCTGCCCTGGAAAAGGAGCTGTCCCTTGGACAGTGGGTTCCCACAGACGAGGTTACAAACTCTGGTGAGCACCGGGCAAGGGGGCGTGTTTGGAGGCGGGGACTCTCAAGGCTGGGGCATCTTTCGTGGGCAGACTCTTCCGCTCTTCCCCTCTTGCTCAGATTTTGTTGGACACCAGTGGCCGATCGCGTGACACATTTACAAGCCTAAGCGGGCCTCTTGGGTTTTCGAATTTTAATGTATTAAATTATGTATTAGCTAAAAATAACATTTTAATCAAACGTCCTCTAGAACCGAACCGCAGCGGGGCTGTGATACTACAAAAGACACGACAGGGAAGTCAATCAAGATCTAGAATTAAAGGTCAGAACCTCCTGGGTTCCGATTCTCAAAGTTGTAGGGGCTCTTGTCACTCCACGTCTTATAACAAGACTGACCATCAGATCGAAGCAGAAACTTCTTCGGAACCACTGTTTAGGGTAACAAAAGCTTTCCTTGGGAACTGTCATTTTCACTCTTGGCTTTCATGTGGGGGTGAAATTATGTATGTAAAATTAACCACCAAGGCCAGGCACAGTTTAGCAAATTTATAGATAATCTGTATTTCTGTTCTCAAGTGAAAGCGTCTTATTTTTGTTGTTCTTTTCTTCTCTCTGCCTGTAAATGTGCATAATTCTATAGGTAACTGCCGAGCCTAGAAAAGTGAGCAATTGTGCCTCTATTTCCTCTTCTTTTTTTTTTTCATAGCTAATGTTTAAAAATACTCTTTTGAAATGCTAAGAGACTGAAATATTTATGTAAACAGACTATTAGGTTGAGAACCTAAGTGTCAAACAACAGAAAACCGATGTAGCGATTTGCTATTTGGTAGACAGAATATAGAGCTACCTGGCAGGAGACAACAAAATAAAAAATAAACACTGCCTGACAATAGGCCTACCAAGCAGGTCCTGCAAAAGGGCAGAGTAACAACACGCTGAGACAAGCTGATTTTTCATTGGAAACGCCTTTCAGACGGTAATCTCATTTCATGCCATATCACTGAGATGGGCAGAGGTTATGACCCCCATTTTACAGGTGAGACGATTGAATCTCAGAGAGGTTCAACAGCTTGCCTAAAGCCACACAGCTACGTGGTGATTGAACCGATGCCAATCAGTGCTATTTTCAGGGTACCATGCCGCATGTAGAAGGCATTGCATACCTCCAATCATCCTTTGCTTCTAGATAAACCTAGTGGAATATCTGTTGCCCTTTTTTTTTTTTTGAACAGTTTTACTTAGATGTAATTAACATACCGTACAATTCATGCAGCTAAAGTGCACAATTTAATGATTTTTAGTTGTGCGATCATCACCATAATCAATTTTAGATTTTCATCACCCTGCAAAGAATCCTGTAGCCGTTAGCTGTCACTCCCCATTTCCCCCACCCCCATCACAAACCCCTTCTCTCCACCAGCCCCAGGCAACTGCTAATCTACTTTATGTTTCTATGGATTGTCTATTTCGGACATTGTATAGAAATGGAATCATACGGTTTGTGGCCTTTTATATCTGGCTTCTTTCACTTAGCATCATGTTTTCAAAGTTCATCTCTGTGTAGCATGTATAAGTACTTTGTTCCCTTTTACTGTGGAAAAATATTCCGTTGTAAAAATTTACCACAATTTGTTTATTCATTCATCACTTGATGAACATTTGGGCTGTTTCCACATTTTGGCCGATTATGAATAATGCTGCTACAGACATTTGTGTACAAGCTTTTGGGTCTTCTTTTCTCCTGGGCACTTCTTTTCTTTTTTGTGTGTTTTCTTTTCCCTTGGCTATATAGCGAGAAGTAGAAATACTAGGTCATAAGGCGACTCCGTGTTTAACATTTCGAGGACGTATCAAACTGTTCTCCAAAGCGGCTGTACCATCTTACTGTCCCACCAGCAATGTATGAGAGTTCCAGTTCGTCCACAACAATCCTCAGCAACACTTTTGTATTACCTGTGCTTCTTATAATGGCCATTCTTGTGGGTATGATAGAGTATCAGACATTTGTTGTTTTGCTTCTTTTGTTGTTGTTGTTTATTGAAATGTAATTGACACACATTTCCTATTAGCTTCAGGTTTACATTATAGTGATTTGGTGTTTTTATGCATTACAAAGTGATCCCCACAGTAAGTTTAGTTATCATCTGTCACTATAAAAAGTTATTACAATATTCTTGGCCATATTCCCCGTTCTATACTTGTTGTCCCATGACTTATTTCTTTTCTCACTGGAAATTTGTACCTCTTTTTTTTTTTTTTTTTTTTAATTTTTTTTCAACGTTTTTATTTATTTTGGGGACAGAGAGAGACAGAGCATGAACGGGGGAGGGGCAGAGAGAGAGGGAGACACAGAATCGGAAACAGGCTCCAGGCTCCGAGCCATCAGCCCAGAGCCTGACGCGGGGCTCGAACTCACGGACCGCGAGATCGTGACCTGGTTGAAGTCGGACGCTTAACCGACTGCGCCACCCAGGCGCCCCTGAAATTTGTACCTCTTAATCTCCCTCACCTATTTCATTCATCCCCCAACACTTTCCCACTGTGGTAACCAACAGTTTATATTTCCTGTCTCTATGAATCCGTTTCTGTTTTGTTTGTTCATTTGTTTTATTTTTTAGGTTCCAGATATAAGTGAAGTCATATGACCTTTGTCTCTGACTTATCTCACTCAGCATAATAAGGTTCATCCATGTTGTCACAAATGGCAAGATCTCATTCTTTTTCGTGGCTGAGTAATATTCCATTGCATATATAGATCACTTCTCTATGCATTCCTCCATCTGTGGACACTTAGGTTGTCTCTGTATCTTGGCTTTGTAAATTATGCTGCAATGAACATAAGAGTGCACGTATGTCTTCAGATTAATGTTTTCATTTTCTTCAGGTAAACACACCCAGGAGTGGAATTGCTGGATCACATGGTATTTTTATTTTTAATGTGTGTATGTGTGTGTGTGTGTGTGCACGCACGCACGCGCGCGTGTGTGTGTGAAACCTCCATACTGTTTTCCGTAGTGACTGCACCAGCTTTCCTTCCCACCAACAATGCACGAGGGTTCCTTTTCTCTATATCCTCATCAACACTTGACATTTTTTGTCTTTTTGGTAATAGTCATTCTGGCAGATGTGAGGTGACATCTCATTATGGCTTTGATTTGCATTTCCCTGATGATTAGTGATGGTAAGCATCTTTTCTTTCTTCCTTTTTGTTTTCAGGTATAGAATTTAGTGATTCAATACTACCATACAACACCCAGTGCTCATCCCAACAAGTGTGCTCCTTAGTGCCCATCACCTATTTCACCCATCTCTCCACCCACCTCCCCTCTGGGAACCATCAGTTTGTTTCTTGGTTCAGACCAAGAGTCTGTCTGTTGGTTTTCCTCTATTTTTTTTTCTCCCTATGTTCATTTGTTTTGTTTCTTAAATTCCACATATGAAATCATATGGTATTTGTCTTTCTCTGACTGACTGACTTCACTTAGCATAATACTCTCGCGCTCCATCCATGTCATTGCAAATGGCAGAATTTGATTCTGTTTTATGCTTGAGTAATATTCCGCTGTGTGTGTGTGTATACATATATATATATAAACATACATATATATACATACCACATCTTCTTTATCCGTGCATCAGTGAATGCACATTTGAGCTCTTTCCATAATTTGGCCATTGTTTTTTGGGGCTTTTGGGGGGGTTTGGGTTTTCTTTAAATATAATTTATTGTCAAGTTAGCTAATATACAGTGCCTTATGTTCGTCCATCCTCCAATAAATCCCAGAATACAGGTCAGCAGCCCATGACCAGAGATGCGTTGCTGATGCCATGAAGGACATGGTGTTGATCATAGGCAAGACTATCAGGTAAACCCCTTATCAGGGCTCCTCTCCCCCTCAAACCAAATGAGATCTTTGTGAAAAAGTTTGTAAATGGCCAAACGCTACATAAGCATAAAGTATTATTGTCACCTTCAAATTTTGTGAGCCCCCACAGAAGTACTTTTTATCTTACTCCTCCACATCCTGCCTTCCATATTCACCAGCCCAGCCCCTATTTTGCATATAGTAGGCTCTCAGTAAAAACGTATTGATGTTACTATTGATTTTTACACCTTAAGGATATCCCTTCTAGGAATACTTTCTAAAAGCTGAAAAAATTGTACCTAACCCATAACTGCAGCAGGCTAGGAATGGATGGGGTTCCTGCAGTAAACCTTTTAAGATCAACTCTACCTATGTGCTCCAGAGCACTCGAGACATGCAGAGCCATTTGCTTTTTCTAGAATGCAGCTGCTGTTTCTTACTTGCCCACGCATTCTCCCTTCACTACTCCACGTTTGCCTGGCAATTGTCCTCCGAAACAGACCTCAGGCATCACCTTCTGGAAAGATGTCTCTACCCAAGACCCACCTAACTCCTAACTGCATTTCCACGCTTAGAAGAGCTAGCACCCCGCTGTAATCAGTGATCTGCATTTCCTCTATGGGTGGTAAACTCTTCGAAGCTCACAATTTATCGGGCTTTGTCTCCCAGCACCTGACCCAGTGCCTGGCACATTAGTGGTGCTCAGTCGATGTTAAATGACTGGTGCCAAGAGCTTTTGCAAGAGAGGCTGGAATGAGGAATGGAAATGCCAATTCAAGTCATTGTCTCCCAAAGTCTTACTTCAGCTCCCAAATGGATAGTCCTGGAGTACTTCTGTGTATTCCTTACCAGGAAGTTTAGCCAGGCCATTCAACAGCTTTGGTGGGTCAGGTGTCTTCCACAGCTACCAGCAAATGGAACTCACCATCCAGTGGTGATAATTTCATCTCCCCCCACCGCTTATTTTTAAAAAGTCATGGGGCGCCTGGGTGGCGCAGTCGGTTGGGCGTCCGACTTCAGCCAGGTCACGATCTCGCGGTCCGTGGGTTCGAGCCCCGCGTCAGGCTCTGGGCTAATGGCTCAGAGCCTGGAGCCTGTTTCCGATTCTGTGTCTCCCTCTCCCTCTGCCCCTCCCCCATTCATGCTCTGTCTCTCTCTGTCCCAAAAATAAATAAACGTTGAAAAAAAAAAAAATAAAGTCATGATGTACGAGTACACACGCAGAAAAGTACGTAAACCACACGTGTAAGTTTAACAAGTAAATGAATAAAAATAAAAAGAACGCCCAAATATCCACCAGCCAGGACAAAAAGAACACTGTCAGCATCACAGAAGATCCCATGGGCCTCTTCCTGATGACAACGTTGCCCTTTCTCCCTACAGATGACCACTGTGCTTTCATGACCATATTTCCTTGCCTTTTTCTAGGGTTTTACCACTCATGTATGCATAACTGTAAACAATAAAATTTTGCTTCCCATTTTTGAAGTTTATATAAATGGGACTATTCTATGCCTATTCTTTCATCTGACATTGGGTTGGTGGGATTCATCCAGGTACCTGCACATGTTGGAGTACTGTCATTGCTGTGTAATGTTCCATTCCGTGAATAAACTACAAAGTAATTCATCTGTTCTTTCGTCCATGGGTATTTACGTCATATCAAAGTGGTAGGTGCCACAAACAGTGCTGCTATAAATATGCTTGTGTTTCTTGGTGCATCTGAACAAAATTTGGTAGGGTATATACCTAGGGATTCTATTTCTGGGTATTTATATTTCTTGGTAATATGTTAAATAATGCATAACTGATTTCTAGGTGGGTGCACTGACGCTCTGATCAGCAGTCAGGAAAGTTCCCAATGTTCTATCATCTCTTGCCTGTCAGATTTGAAGAGCTTTTGTCCATCTAGTGAGTATGGAAGGAATCCCATCCTGATCCTATTTGATTTCACTGAAAATTTACCTTATATCTAAGTGGCAATCATACTTCCTTTTGGTGAAGTGTCTGTTTAAGACTTTTGCCCATTCTTCCTATGGGTTCTCTGCCTCTTATGGGTGATTTGGGGGGTTTCTTTCAATATGTTGAGTACCAATCTGTTGTTTGCTGTGTGTGTTGCAGTGTGGTTTATACTTTTTCTTTTTTATGTTGCCATTTGTTGAAGAGAATGTCTTGATTTTAATGTAGAGAAAATTTACAAACGTTTTCCTTTGTACTTCATGTTTTTTGTGCAGCTTATTTAGGAGATCCTCGCCCCAAGATCATAACAGTATCTTTCCTTATCGATTTTCCTTCTCCCCTCCACCTCTCAACCCAGGGAAACCAACTTTTATAGTAAGGTATGAGGTATAAAATCCAACTTTATTTTTTCCATGTGGATACCTCATTGCCCCAGCAATTTGCTGAAAAATCCTTGCTTTCCCCACGGATCTTGATGTTCGGGAAAGCCAGTGAGTTCTACTTTTTCAAGAGTGTCTGGGATATTCTTATGAACTCTTTGCGTATCGATCTGAATTTTAAAATCAGCCTGCTAAGTTAAAACCACAACACCAACAACAGAAGTTTATCAAGTTTTACTTGGGTTTGCATTAAATTTATAACCTTTTGAGAACAAGTGACATCTTTCAAAAAACTGACTAATCTGATTCATAAACTTGGTGCTATCTCTCCACTTAAGTTCATTTTCTTTTTTAATGTCTCTCAATAACATTTTATAATTTTCTTGGTAGACATCTTAGACAAAAATATTTTGTTAGCATTATTCCCAAGGATATCATCTTGCTTTATGTGATTGTAGATGGTAGCTCTTTTATTTCATTTGCAATTTGTCGCTTGATTATATGAATTAAATTTATTGCTTAAGTATTGAATATGAGTACTATAACCATGTCAAACCCTCATAATAATTATAGTGATCTATCTATGAGTTCCTTTGGATTTTCTATGTGTAATTATACCATCTGTGAATAGTGACAGTTATTTTCCTCAACTTTTTAATTCTTTTACCTTTTATTTCTTTGTATTGTATTAATGAGCTGGCAAGCAACTCCAGGTCAAGGTTAAAAAGAAGAAGCCCAAGTGGGAATTCTTTTTTTGTTTCAAATTTCCAAATGAGAATGATCAAAGTTTCAACATTTAGTGCGATGTTTGCAATAAAATTGTAGCAGATCGCCTTTGTAAAATTAAGGAAATTTCATTCTATTTCTATTTTCATAAGAGTTTCATTATGAATGGATGTTGACTTTTACCAAATACTTTCTCTGCATCTCTGTGATATGCCATTTTTCCCACTTTTTCTTTTAATGTGATGAATTACATGAATCACTTTTCCAAAGTTACACTAATCTTGCATTCCTAAGATAAACCCAAATTAGTCATGGTGTATTTTTTATGCATGTTGCTGGATTCAGTTTACTAATTGCAGTTTATGTTTTGCATTTACATTCACGAGTGAGACTGGGCTTTAATTTTCCTTTCTCATTTTGTCTTAGTTGAGTGTTAGAATCAAGATTACGGGTAGTGTCATAAAGCACAATGAAAGATTTGCCCCATTAACTCAATTATCTGAAGGAATGGGTATAAATTGAAAATCTTTCTCCCATGAACATTTATAGAACTTTTTGGTAAAACTATCTGGGCTTAGAGAGTCTTGGATAAGAAGGTTTTGTTTTACTGGTTAGAGAAAAATTCAAAATTCTTATTTCTTCATGAGAAGGGTTTTGTATATTATATATATATTTCCAAGAATGTATACATTTTGTATTTATCTTCAAACATATTGGCATTAAGTTGTTCATATAGCCTATTATTATCTTCTCAATGTGTGCAGTAACAGTAGTAATATATACTTTTTCATTCCTGGTATTATTTGTGAATTTCTTCTCTTTTTTTTAATCAATTGCACCAGAAGTTGTCAGTTTTATTCATATTTTTGAAGAACTATTGGTTTTGTTTGTTTTCTTGATTATATTTCTATTTGGTATAATAATTTTCTATTCCATCAATTTCTTTCTTGTTTTCTTTCTTGTATTTTCTTTGTTTTTGTATTGCTTTGTTTCATCTAGTTCCTGAAATTAGAATTTCTAGCCTTTCTTTTTTTTCTAATTCTCCTTTTGAGGCTATAAATTTCCCTCAATATAATGTTTTAACTGCATCTCTTGGTGTTCTGTAACTAACTTGTGAAGAAAGAAAGAAAGAAAGAAAGAAAGAAAGAAAGAAAGAACTACAAGAAAGAAAAGGAAAAGGGAGGGGAAGGGAGGGAGAGGAGAGGGGAAGGGAGGGAGAGGGGAGGGGAGGGGAGGGAGAGGGGAGGGGACGGGAGGGAGAGGGGAGGGGAGGGGGAGGGGAGGGGAGGGGAGGGGAGGGGAGGGGAGGGGAGGGGAGGAGAGTAGTGGAGAGGGGAGGAAGAAAAAAGGAAAAATCATGATATGTAGCATGCCAGGTCCATGTATCTGTGTTTTAAGTACTCCACCATGACTGATTTCAAGCTACTAGTGAGTTAACAACCAGCTATTTCTAGAATTTTTAGAAATTTCTTGAATATTTAACAATTGGCTCCAGCTCCAGCATGCTACTGGCTGTATGTCTCAGATTTTAAATAGCATTTTCACAATTGTTTAGTTCAAAATATGTTCTGATTAAAACTAAACTTTCTTTTTGGCTATACTTCTTTATTTAGAAGTGTCTAAATTTCTAATCAAATGAGAATATTCTAGTTAACTTTTGTTTGTTTATTTCTATCTTAATTGCATTTTTATTAGAGGTCATGTTTAATATGATTTCAATTCAATAAAATGTATTGAGATTGAATCAACATCCAGAAATAGTTGATTCTTATAAATATTATATGTGTGCCTGAAAGGAATATGTTTTCTGTAATAGTTTAATGCAATGCTCTATATCCAGCCATTAGGTCAACTTTTTATCTGGTTTAAACTTATCATTATGAGTTTTTCTGTAAGATGTATCTATGACTGAAAGAGGTGTATTAAAATCTCCCATTCTGACTGTTATTTTTTCCTTCATATACTTCTGTTGATTTTAAGTTTATATATTCTGAAGCTTTATTTTTTAGGTTTTTTCCATATTTTAAATTATAATATTTTTGTTAATTAAAACATGTCATTTGTGAAATTATACTCTTTATCTCTAAAAATGTTTAGTCTATTTTGCTTCATAGTTCATGAAGCCTTCCAAGATAACTGTCAATTAGTTTTTTCCTGCTATATTTTTCCCATCCTTTTATCTTTCACTTTTTGGTATCCTTATGTTTTAGACATGTCTCTCAATAAATAATAAATAAGTTCTAATATTTTGGGGTTAAAAATCTGCCATGTTATTTTGTGCTTGTATTTGCCCTACTAATACGTTTCTTTTTCTTTCCTTTATTGCCTTCCTTTGAATTTATTTATTTTTATTTGTTAGGGAGTTATACACTCTAGTTCTAGTCTACTATTTACTTGAAGAAATACACTACACAGGGGCACCTGGGTGGCTCAGTCGGTTAAGCATCAGACTTCGGCTCAGGTCATGATCTCGCGGTTTCTGGGTTTGAGCCCAGCGTCAGGCTCTGTGCCGACAGCTCAGAGCCCGGAGCCTGTGACTCCCTCTCTCTCCCTCTCTTCCCCACTTGCTCTCTGTCTCTGTCTAAATAAATAAATAAATGTTAATTTTTTAAAATAAAAAACACAATATACATAATTTATATAATTTTTAAAATTAACCAATACTCATGTCTATTACAGATAGTATAAAGACCCTAGAACACTTAACTTTATTTTCTCCCACCATATGGTTTTTTTGGTGGATGTTTTCTTTTTTTTTTTTTTTTAATTTTTTTTAATGTTTATTTATTTTTGAGACAGAGAGAGACAGAGCATGAACGGGGGAGGGGCAGAGACAGAGGGAGACACAGAATCCGAAACAGGCTCCGGGCTCCGAGCTGTCAGCACAGAGCCCGATGCGGGGCTCGAACCCACGGACCGTGAGATCATGACCCGGGCTGAAGTCGGACACTCAACCAACTGAGCCACCCAGGTGCCCCTTTTTGGTGGATGTTTTCATTCTTTTTTTTTTTTTTTCTTTTCAATTTGATCAGACTTACGTTACTATTGTTTCAACAATCAAGTATACTTATAATGGAATGCATATTCATAATTTAGTCCTTCCTTTCTTCCTTTGAGAAGAAGACCTGCCTGAAGGCAGATGTGTGTCATAAAGACTGGAAACCCGGAATGGATGGTGAGACAAGCCTCACGGTGAACACCAGGCGCTTGCTCTGATTGATACAGCCAGATTCATGGGGCCATCTGAGAGCTGATGGTCAAGGCAGAGCTCTGGTCAGAGTTAGGAGAGAAGACAGAAGCCAGGAAGTCTAACTAAAGAGAGGAGCCAAATTTTAGGCGAGCAGTTGGGAACCAGGGACTGGGGCAAGCAAGGGACAGGGAGGACCCAGCAAGTTGTCCTGAGCACAGGTATAAGGCATCACAATCTACAAATTGAGGCAACTCCCAGTACAATCGGGGAGCAACTTACTTGCCATCTGCTGAGGGGGGCATGAGCCCACTGATGTGGCCAATAAGTAACGTCAGAGAGCTGGAGGCTGAAGAGAAATAGGGGTCAACAACAAGAGCAGATCCTATTGTATCTGTCGACACTTTCTGTTCAAAGTACTGATCTCCAGAGCATAGCACAATACCCAGCACTTCATAGGCACTCAGTAAATGCCTGTTGATTTATTTGCTACCTCTTATTAAATAAATGGGACTATGCCAGCCTTTAGAATGATAAAAACATGGATTGTACCTATTTCCTAACCTCAGGGCACTTATATTTAGGGGTTGAGATCAACATTTAACTACAATATAAAGCAGGATGGCATCATGCTAAGCAGAGCTTAAAGTGCCAGGGTGGAGCCATGAGCTCTTCATGAGATTATGAAGGAAGGCTTCAGGTAGGATGAGGCAGGCTTGTTGTCACTGTCATGTCCTTGTCATTGTCATGACGATGACAGCGTCAGGGGCCTCACTAATATTCCGAACCTGTGCTTCCTGAGATACTAGCACCGGAGGTCAGGGTGGGACTTGCTCTGGGGTGGCCGGGACTTGCATAGGGGAAAGTCTGGCAAACGAGAGAGAGACTCCTTCTCTTCCCCTCTTTCCCCCCACCAGCCACCTGGGAGTACGGTTGTCTCTGCTTCTTATTACTTTCCTTCCCATCCTGTGATACTTGTCATATTCTATCTTGTATTCCAGAGAAACACATCCTGGGCCATTCGAAGCTTGTGAGACTGGGAAACGAACCAAGGCAGATTCGTAAGGATCCCCAAAGCCCTTGATGACAAACATCACTGGGATTCAGCACTAGGTGGAGGGCCAGCGGTGGCCTATACCACTTCCTCTCCCAGCCTAGACCCTACTGAGTTTTCACTGCAGCAAAGAAAGCAAGTGATGGGCGTCCTGTGTAGCTTCCACACTCTATGCAGGAAGCCTCCAGGTCTGCTCCGACACTCAGCTTTGTCAGAATCCCATGTTAGCACCAGAGAAGTCTCTAGAAGGGGAAGCAACACAGAGACGCTGTCTGGGATTCTCTCACCTACAGCTTCCTGCCTATCAACAGCATCCCAGGACCCCAGACTGAGCACACGTAAAGCACAGCAGCACAGGCAGGAGCCCTCAGATTATTAGTGGGGTCCCATTGTCTATCAAGCAGCAAAAGATAACCTTTACCTGTGTCACTTCACAACCTGCCACCTTGTCCACAAGACTTTCCCTGTGATAGTTCCTCTCTTCGTACTGTTTTTGAACCTCTATTTAACACCTTCCCATCCCACCTTAGAGTTTCATATAGGTGATGTGTTGTCACCCACGAAGACTAGAAGAGTCTCGCGTGTAAAATCGTGTCACATCTGTAACATCACAGAGCTTCGTATAGTGCCACTCATCAAGTAATAGTCAAATTGCAGGTCAGCCAACAAATAGTTACGGTCGAGTGTTAAATGCCAGGAGCGTGCTACACTCAGAGACGTTCCATGGGAAGTAGTTTCCTCCCAGGGTTTGACTAATGCGCTGGTTTCCTGGGGCTGCCCTAACAAAGTATGATAAACTGGGTGACTTAAAAGGCAGAAACGTATTGTCCCACAGCTCTGGAGGCCGGAAGTCCAAATCACTTGTGTTGGCTCCTTCTGAGGCCGTGAGGCAGAATCGGTTCCAGGCCTCTGTCCCAGCTTCCGGGAGTCTCAGGCATTCACGGGCTTCCAGATGGTGTTCCACCTATGTTTTCAGTTGGCTCCATGATTAAGGTAATGTAATGAATATAAATGCATCTGAATAGTGTGGCTGTGTGCATGAAATGTTTTTATGTATCAATTCCCCGTGTAGAATTCACTTTATCTCTCTGGTTCTGCCATTTGCCATGTTGTGTGTGTTTCGAGCGGTTGTAGTTGGCGTGACGGTGCCATCTTGGTGTGTTCAGTACCTCCTCCGGTTTTGCAGAGGTCAGGCGCTGCCTGATGTGATAGGGTGCCCTTTGTGACAGGTTGGTGGGGTCTTTGATCAAGAAGAGAGAAGTCAGCACAGATGGGCTCTCGGAAAAAGAGATTGAAGTCTCAGCCATCAACTCCTCCTAAAACATTATGTAAACTCATTTTCCATTCTGCAAGCATGGTCTTCTGTCCTGGATTGACAACTCCTGGGAGAGCGGCCTCTGCAGTCTGCTCAAGGCTAAGAGGAGAGTTTGTCACATGTCACCTTCACTCAGGCACCACATAATCCTTTAGCTTGCCCCAGCTGTGACCCAGCTGCCACTTTTGAGAAGGGCCACATGGCCATGTGCAAACAACGGATGCTTTGCAGATGTTTTTGGCATCAGCGATGGTGCTGATGGAAGCGCTGGTGATGCTGGTAGAACATTCTGGAGGTGATGGTCATAGTAATGGTGACAGCGATGGTAGGAAATGTAGTATCTTAATCTATAGCTTTAGTGAGTGTCACAGGAGCCTGAAGTCTGGTGACAGGTGGTGTCAGGCTGTAGAACTTCCAATGTCCCTTCTAACGTCTGGCCCAGGATACTTCCTATAGTAGATTCTAAGTCGAGATCTGACAATTGGACAGATATTCAATATGATCATTTCCTATCAACCTCACAGCTCCCTGCTTAGGAATTGAATCCTCACTCCGCAACTTATTAGCTCTGTGGCCCCACAGAATTTATAGGAACAGATTTTGGCACTCTACCTGGACAGAGTAAGCTGTCAATTTATGAGCTCTGTTCATAGAATTATTATCCTCACTCGGAATTTAGTAAAAAAAAGAAACACCTGATGTCTCTATAGGCTAGTCATAGAGACGGAGAACCTCTTTGGCCACTTCAAACAGCAGCACGCAATGGGTGAACTGCAAAGACCCTGACATTCCGCAGTCAGCACCCTTCTGTTTCTGCCCCTACGCAATGCTAACGGTGGGGTTGCAATGAAGGTGGCAAGTTTATAAATGACCTGCATGCCAATATGTGACTCAGCAATGAAGAAAGAACTGGAATTGTTGGTATTGATTCATTAAATCAAACTTCATTAGCTGTGACTAATGTCTCTAAGCCCTCTGTCTTCGGGAAGGAAGGACCAAGCACCTGACCTCAGATGCCACCTTCACCTCCCTATTGGGGCACTTTTCAGAGACGGGAGGCATGAAGTTGTAGATGAGGTCAGTGCCTCATCTACAAACGAGATTCTCTGCTAACGTGGGCTGGATTGCCTTTCCAATGTTTCTTGTCTATTTCTTTTTCCTGACTGCGGATTGCTCCTTCATACTCTCTCTCCATTCCCTCAGTGAGGTGTTAGACTGATTCATCTCATTTCTTCCTGAATGAGAAGAGGAACAATTTTAAGGAAAAGGTCAGGTCCATTTAAAATTCCTTATAAAGGCATCTCGGAGCTTGCAAGAGAGTGGTAGCAGCCTTTCAAGTAGCTGGCTCAGAGGAGAAACACTGCCCATCCTTGGTGTTAAGTCAGAAATTACTCATCAAGGTTGAAAATCTTCTATCTCTTGTATACACACGCACACACGCACGCACGCATGCACACAACAGGCCTTCAGATTTAACAAACATTTTTAAACCAGCTCTTGAGGACGAGGTGACAGTTTAGGTAAAGAGACAGGTGCACAGGAGAGAACTGTGCCCTAGGCAGGGTGATCAGTACTCTGCTGGAGGTACAACGGTTTGCTGTGAGAACCCGAATGAGGCCAGCTGGGACGCTTGGAAAAGTCAGCTGCAGCCCATTTTAATCAGGGCTTTGTTTTTCCCAGCTTTGTTAGTAGCTGATTGTCTCAATTTTGTTGGGATCTGAATCAGCTGTTAGCATTGTGGAACTAACTAGACCAGCTATGCCTCTACATTCTTCTTAATAATAGCTCACATTTATTTCGTGCAGCTTTCCCACACAGCCTCTACATGCATTATTTCATTTTATCCTCCCACTATCCCTGTGAACTTGCTCTGGCAGAAAGTACGGATGGCCCAGTGCTGAGCTCAATGCTGCCACCCAGTAGAAATTCACTGGGTTTTGTTGAATGGGGTTGGCTGGCCAGCTGGATGAAGGAAATTACCTATTTAGGTTAAGTGACTCTCCCAAAATGCCACGGGTCTTTAATACCAGAACTGGACCAGAATGTCCACTCTGTCACCATGTGCCACATAGTCAGGGATCAGCCAGTCCCAAGGTGGGACTAGCCCTCTGCCCTGAACTATTTGACCTTACTGCAGTTGGCATATTTTTCATAGGGCCGCCATGATTATTTTCAGTTTCCATACTGATTGTCAGGTTTCGGGATAACAAAGAAACATTTTCTTTTGGTTATCAGTATCATCACCATAGGTAGCAAAATTCATTTGGTAAGAGTATATGGCAGAAAGGCATAGGACATTTGCATTGATCAAAATCACCTTTTTGCACTTCCATTCTTTGACCATATGGACTTCCCACTACTAAGGGCCCTAAACTTCAAGTGAAATGGGTTATATATTCTTTATGTTAATTATATTTATGCG
The DNA here is from genome assembly GCF_028749965.1 of Puma concolor. Lineage (NCBI taxonomy): Eukaryota > Metazoa > Chordata > Mammalia > Carnivora > Felidae > Puma > Puma concolor. Next base: position 95,905,449 of record NC_141673.1, read on the forward strand.
CACATTTTTATTAAAAAGACAATATAGCCACAACCTTAAAGACATGGGAAAAATCACTTAAAGTCTGACGGCATTAATACCAGCTTCATCTTCCCATATCACCTTCCCAGGTTTGTTGTCGAGCAACGTGATAGTTAAGATGCTAGTTTTGGACTCTTTTTTAAGCTTTTTTAATCAGTTACCAGTCTATTATATTTTCCATATAGCTCCATTCGCATTATAACTACCATTTTAATAACTGCATAATATCCCACCATAGTGATGCACCACGATTTACTGAACCTTGTACCTCATTGTTAGGCATTAAGTTATTTCCAGTTATTTGTTATTATGATAACATTGCAGTGAAGATATTTTAATTACAGACCACAGTGTTTCGCTTTGATGCCCATGACTCACCAGGATGCCCAGATAGGAAGCTTGATTTGTAAAATTCAACAATGTTCATTGTATAGAAACCTGTGCTTGATGTTGTGTTGTGGATACTAGAATATTGCAAGACACAATTCTCTCCTTCAGGAAACTTACAGCTTTGCTGGGAATGGGGTAAATGAGCATGGGGCCATGGAAGCTATAGAGGAAGGTGCAGTAAAATACCCTCATACAGCATAGACACAAAAGGCCCTGAGCTCTTCGAAAATGTGAAAGTCAAGGGAGGTGATTGGAAGGTAGAGAGGATGAAGCGCAGTGTCTGCTTTCTTGCTGTTCTTACCTCCCCTGGGGCCTGGGTGCCTGCCCTCGCCCATGCCCACTACTTACCCAGTCCCAAGAAATTAGTGATGGGGAATAGGTGAGTCCCAAACTGTCAGGGGGAGGGATGAGCTGAGGGAGTCAGAGGAGAAAGACAGCTCACAGAATTGGGTCTCAGACATAGAATTGCACTAAACAGGACAGGAAACACCCTCGGGGCCAAGGCATGGGCAAGATGCTCCGGGGGAAACAGGCATCCGTGTTGGCCTCACCCCTTCTACAAGGTAGAAACTGTCCGGAAGCATATTAATCCTATTGAACAGCATGATAATGCTTCATTTGGATACCATTTAGCGAACATTTCTTAGATAGCCACAGGGCTTCTGCATTCTGGGAGCTGTGCTAGGCTTTTAGGTACACATCTGAACAAAATGTGGTTATTTTAAAAAATCTTATAATCCGTTTAAGGAGACAGACTTACCAACAACTGTCTATCTACAAGATAGAGCACAATGAAATCAGTGCTAAAACTAGAGTGGCGCATTTGACTGGGGCAGTCGACAAAAGAGTCTGAACAGATGTGGTATTTGAGTAGGGCTTTGGCGACAGAGGATTTCAACGGACCGAGAATGGAGCAGATGGTAGGTACTAGGGCAGCCGGTTTAGGCAAAGACCCAGGGGCACGAACAAGCAGGCCGTGCTTGAGTAGCTGAGAGCTGTATGTTGTGAGGGTACTAGAAGCTGTTCCCAGAGATGTGGTGGATGCTAAATTAAGAAAAGTAGGTGGGGCCAGGTCAGAGATTATCAATCAATGCCAAGGGACGTGAATCTGAGCTTGGCATCCGTGGAGGGCTACTGAAGGAGCCAAAGAAGTTCCCCCACCCCTTGGGAGCCCTGGACTTAGAGGGGACTCGCTTCCAGCATCCCATTTGCCCACAAGCTGTGATTCTCGCTGGGACCCTACCAGGATCTGGAGTGTCCCAGAGCAATTGCAGCCTCCAGCTCTGACCACACAGCCACTGCCCCTTGCCCTCGTGCACAAGCCCGGATGGAGCACCTGCCCAAGCTGTGTTTTGCACCCAAACTCCTAGTTCCGAGCCAGTCTTGCCTTTGTGACCCCGCAGTGGTGCAGACCCCCAGATGACTGAGCCTACCTTGTCTCCAGGAGGAGGTAGAGTAAACCCTGAATAATCTAGGTTACCAAGGAACGGAGCTGGGAGCTGTCATGTGGCTCTGAAAGAGCGCGATCCCAGGAATGCAAAGTCAGGAGGCCTCTTAAGGAACCTAGACTCTCCAATCCACGTGGCATTGAGCATTCTGCACAGGACAGAAAGAGCATGGGTAGTGAAAAAGCCAGAATCTTTTTGACAATCAGGAGCAAAGAACAGAAAAGGACCATTTTCCGGTTCTAAAATCTAAGACTTACAGGCCCCATTTTACGTGGTGCATCTGTGAGATATTAGTTCACTCAACTAAATTTAACTGAGTAATTAATACTGAACGTAATTAATATTGAATTGTATTGAACGTTCTTTCAGATGCAGAGGTGAAGCTGACACAGAGCCTTCTCTCAGGAACATATAGTTTTCGTTAGAAAATGAGACATAGCCTTCAGAGAATGCAGGTGACGTGCTATAAGCTCTGAGAGGAGGAATTGATTTCTTCCAGCTTGGAGAGAGAAAGAGGTGGGGCAGGAGGAGGCTTCAGGAAGAAGGTGATATTTGAATCAGGGGAAAGGAAGTGTTGAGGCAAGGGTGGAATCTGGGCAGGTGTAGATGGGGGCAGGGGGGAGCATTCTAGGCGATAGAGACAGAAAGGTTAACAGCCCAGAGGTGGGAAGGAGGCAGAACTGGTAAGCTGCTTGAGATCAGAAATGTTGCCTTTCATTTCTGTGTCCTCAGTGCCTTGCGCAGTGGTTCAATAAATAGCTATTAAATAAATGAATGAGTGAGTGAATAAAGAGAAAGTAGTTTGATTTAGTTGAAGCATAGGGAGCACGAAAGGAGTAATGAGAAATCATGTTGCAAAGGCCACATCTTGAATGAATGTGGACTTTATTCTGCGGGGAATAGAGAAGCCACTGAATGGTTTTTAACAGGGGTAGGGCATGATGAAAGCTCTGTTGCAGGCAGATTGACCTGATATGTAAGGCTGATCTGAGTGAGGCAGAGAGACCATTCAGCCGGTTACTGCTGCAGTCCAGGCAAGAGGTAATAAGCATCTGAATTAGGGCAACAGCATTGGGAACAGAGGAGGGGACAGGTGTGAGAGGTAACAGGAAGGCAGAATTGACAACAGCCAAGCTGCTGGGGGCAGGGGAGGGGGAAAGGGAAGCAAAGATAACAGGGAGATTTTGAGCCTGGGTGGCAGGGAGGATGGTGATGCATTAACAAAAATAGACAACACAGGAGGGGACGCGGGGTTAAGAGGGCAGATGACGAGTTCTGTTCTGCACACGCTGAGATGTGGAGACGCTTTCTTTTCTACCTGTAACATGAATCAACTCTTTACTGGGAAAATACATGAGAGTCGTGAATGGGCTCCCCAGGCAAGCGGCAGCATCGGCCCATATTTAGGGACTGGGTCAAGACCCAAGTCATTACCTGAATGCTGATTTTGCCAACAGAATCTAATGGTGCTTTACACAGAGAAATTTTGGGGGGAAAAAAAATCATTCTGTATTAATAATGATTGGAGATAAAAACCTGCCAGCGTTCTTCCTTTCCCTCATTATTAATGAATTAGGAGATACTCAGACCTAATAAAAAAGCACATAAAAGGCTTGTAAGCATCCTTCAGATCTTCCCTACCAGTCAGTCACTTTCATTTTATAAAGCCAGAATTTCCAGTTTTTAAATATTGCATAGGAGCAGCATTTGACTGTGGGTTGTTTTTTTTTTTTCCAACGTTTATTTATTTTTGGGACAGAGAGAGACAGAGCATGAACGGGGGAGGGGCAGAGAGAGAGGGAGACACAGAATCGGAAACAGGCTCCAGGCTCTGAGCCATCAGCCCAGAGCCTGACGCGGGGCTCGAACTCCCGGACCGCGAGATCGTGACCTGGCTGAAGTCGGACGCTCAACCGACTGCGCCACCCAGGCGCCCCTTGACTGTGGTTTTAACACTCTATTTCGACAACAGAAGAAGAATGAAGGAGCACTCCCTATGGACTGGTACCATACCAGGAACTGCAAAGATAGTGTTGGAAAGAGGAAGCCACAGTCTAGTGAAAGGGGTAAACAAATAAAAACAATGAGCACATACAGCATAGGATGTGCCAGAAGAGAAATGTAAGTAGGCAAGAAATTTGAGAGTTATTTATTCTATCTTCAGAGAAGGAAGTAGAGAAGACTTTGTAGACGAGGTGACACTAGACAATGGATTTGGAGGACTATTGTGGAACAATGATGGGAAATTGTTCTACATAAAGATAGGAGATGAAGAAAATGGAGACAATTGTTTGTAGAGGTTGAGTGGAAAGAAGGAGAGAGACAAAAAAGAGAATCGGAGGCCACGTCAAGAAGGGCCATTACATATGTCAAATGCTGAGGGACACAGACTTTGTTTTAATGAGGTGGTTAGACCAGCACTCTGGATGGGTCACTGTGGCAGCACCATAGAGAATGTCTTAAAGGGATGAGGATGTGAGATGGGGAGAGGACAGCAGTTAGAGGTATTGTCACAGTCCAGTGACAGACAGTAAAGGTCAATGGAGAGACAGAGGCAAGATTAAAACATAAAAGATGGTTTTAGGAGACAAAATCCACTGGACTTGTTGATTAAGCAAAGAGAGAAGTCTTAGGATAGATCTTAGATTGTGGAATGATGATTTGAACTATAGAAAAGAAAATCATAGGAGCAGATACATTTTGAAGCAAAAACAAATTTTGACTTAGGATTTGGGTGTGTTGAATTAAATGTCTTTGGGTGAAGGGGCGCCTGGGTGGCTCGGTCGGTTGGGCGTCCGACTTCAGCTCAGGTCACGATGTCACGGTTCGTGAGTTCGAGCCCCGTGTCGGGCTCTGTGCTGATGGCTCAGAGCCTGGAGCCTGCTTCGGATTCTGTGTCTCCCTCTTTCTCTCTGCCCCTCCCCCGCTCGCCCTCTGTCTCTGTCTCTGTTTCAAAAATGAATAAACATTAAAAAAAATAAAAACAAAAAATCTTTGGGTGAAGCCATCCAGGTATCGCTGTCCAGTAGATATATACATCCGCTAGATGTATATATGTCTGACACATAGGAGCAAATTTAGAGCTGAACATTAAGCATGGAATTAAAACCACAGGATTCATACCATTCTTCAGCAAAACATGAAGAGTGAGAAGAGAGAAGCCTCAAGGACAGAATCTGGGAATAGTCAACCTACAGGAGATGACACGGATACAAGGAAAAAGACTGAGAAAGACGGGCTAGTGAGTTAAAGGAAGAACAAGGAGACTGTGACTCAAGGAGCCAAAAAGGAGACAGTGTCGGCTAGAAGGGAGTGGTGGGCAAATCCAAACAGCACAGAGAAGCGTAGTAAGAGAGGACTGTTATTGTATGTTGTCATCAGGAAGAGACCAAATGGGCACTGGATGAGGAGAGAGAGTTATGAAGAAGAAAGAAACTGTAAGTCTAGACTAAATTGTCTGGAAGTTAGGGTAAGAAGGGAAGGAAAGACCGAGGTAGGGACAAGGGTGGGATCCTTCATTTACTAGAGGCACTATGGGGTGGCTAGTGTTCTCTCAGCTCTGCAAAGTCCACTAGATTAATGAGTAGTATGTATTCCCTCTTTCTTAGTTCCTTCCATCCTATTGCAACCTCTCCTAAAACACATAGACATGCATTTATTATTTACCTCCTACTGTGTGTCAGCTACTGTACTAAGGTTCTAGATGTTGGGGAAAGTATGATAAATAAGATACAGCCTTTATCCATAAACAAACAATTGAAAGGCAATGGGATAAATGCTATAAAATCTCTCTCTATATAGTCAGTGGTGACTTGAGCTGGCTCATACTAGCTCATTCCCACCTCTGCATTCCGTGACGTTAAGTTGGTAGCTTGAAACCAGCTATTGTGGAAGTATTTACACAATGGGAATTGCCATTTACACAAGTGGCAATCATTATTTTTTTCTCCCAGAGAGACGGTTGTTAAACATTCACCAGCGAGTCACCGGATGTGGCAAAATGAAATGGCAGAATAATGGGCTAGGGGAAAGCCCACTTCCTGGGGAATGGGAAGGTTCTTGACAAATGGGCAGGAATTTGATGGCAAAGAAAAAGGGGAGGAGTCTGTAACTGGTGGAAACAGCCTGAGATACAGGGGTGGGGAAGCATCAACTCTAGCGGAGACATTAAGTGGTGAAGTGCGAAGGGCTAAGGGAAATCCTGAGCCTGAAAAGAAGAATGGGCTTTGGGGTGCCCGAGTGGCTCAGTCGGTTCTGCATCCAACTCTTGCTCTCAGCTCAGGCCCAAGATCTCATGGTTTGTGAGTTCAAGCCCCGTGTTGGGATCTGTGCTGACAGCACAGAGCCTAGCTGGAATTCTCTCTCTCCCTCTTTTTCTGCCCCTCCTCCACTCATGCCTGCACACTCTGTCTCTCTCTCAAAATAAATAAATACTTAAAGAAAAAAAAAGAAGAATGGGTTTTCCCAGATCATATTGCTTCTTATATGTCCAGCTAAAGATTTTGAAGTAGGGAGCCACTGAAGGAGTTTAGGCATAGCAGTTACACAATCATTAAATATTTTAGAATGATCTTTCTGAAGGAATGGGCAAAGATTACTAGTAACCCACCAAACTCTGTTCTTCTCTTCTTCAAAGTAATAAACTTTAGTCTTGTCCCGTGGTCATGTAGCTAGCCAGAGAATATATTCCCCTTTCAGTGATATATGGTTTTGTGGCTTAGTAGGCTAATGAGATAGATGTAAATAAAAGTTATGCATGAGTCTTCCAGGTCATTTCCAAGTTCAAAGACAAGGAGTTTATCTTCCTTTGAACTGGTACTCAGATTAGACTGTGTTCAGCTTCAACCATGCAAATGGAAACAACATCCCGGGGGATGGCAAAGAAGCAGGATGGAAGGAACTATATTTCCTGAAGTGACCCTCTTTACCTGTACTTCTTACCTTCAGATATTCTCATACAGAGAAGTAATTATTTTAAGCCACTGAATTTAGACTTCCATTCTGATGGTGTAACAGTTACTAGACTTTCTCTCTCATTATAAAAATACCATCAACTGTAAAATACGTGAAGTGACTTTTTTTTCAGGCATTGAAAAATAGGATGTACAAGACCATTGAGAAAAGGAAAATACACATAGGGCAGTGCATGGTATCTTATGATCCAGCATTAGAAGCCACATGGCGTTTTTTGGTTTTGCTGTCACACCGGTCTGTCTAGGTTCAAGTAGTGAAGACATAGACTCTATCTCTAGATAGAGAAGAGGGGAAGTTCCAGAAAAGGATGTGGGACTGAAGATATTCTCGTGGCCACATTTGGGAAATGCAATCTGTCATACCTACCCTGTGATCCAGAAATCCTACTCTAAGGTATCTACCCAAGAAAAAATAAATGTCCACAAAAATACTTGTATATGAATATTCATAGCAGCATTATTTATAATATTTGCATTTGATCCAAATGTCCCTTGGCAGGAACATAGAGAAACAAATTGAAGTATATTCATATAATGGAATACAATTCAGCAAGAAAAAGGAATGGATTATGGACACACACAATAATCTGAATGATTTTCACAGATATTATTCTAAGCAAAATAATGAAAGAGTATTTCTATATTATTCCATTTTTGTTAAGTTCTAGAATAGGCAAAACTAATCTTTGATGAAAAAACAGATCAGAAAAAAATGATGGCTGATGGGAGACAGCAGTATTGACTAGGAAAGAGCCTAAGAGAATTCTGGGGTGATAGATATATCTCTTGATAGAGGTGTAGGATATCTATAGGTATAGACATAAGCATTTGACAACACTTAATGAATTGTACACTTAAGATCTGCACATTTTCACTGTTTACATATTTTACCTGAAAAAAATTATAAACAGATGTTAAACTCAACTTAGTAAACTTAGTTTTAGCAGTTGCACATATTAGGAATTCTGGAGTTATTTTCTGTTTACTCCAGGCTTGGAAAAAATGAGTAAATATATCGAAGATCATGAGAGTCAGGCTTCTTACTCTTGGAGAAAAGAATCAGACATACAAAAAAAAGGAGAAAGAATGTGTCCTATAGCACACGTAATTTTACTATACATGTATATATCAATCTATCTGTCATATACACTCATATATTTTAGTTCTGTCTCTTGAGAAAGCCTGGAAACAATGACAGGACCACTAAGTGTATACAGAACCCAGATACTGGCTTCTAAATACTATTCACCATTAAAAGGAACAAGTGGCCCTTGGAGAAAAGGCTCAAAGGACAAGATGAACCTGACAGATCGTGTTGTGTAAGAAAGAAAATTGTCAAAGAATGGTGGAGAGACATCAAAAGGACACAGGAGTCAGCTAAAAGGGACTCCCACTTGCTAAATCAGGGCAATTTGAGCATCGAATGATTGTAATTGACTATAACCTATTGAATAAAATAAGAATCTATAAGTTTTTACAGATATAAATAGATTATTATTAAACAGCCCCAATGAGTAAACATGAAAGGAATGAAGGAGCTAGAAAACCATCAATGGATGTTAAAACCACTGGGTGAAAATTTGACGAAAGACATGATAGTTCCCATATTCTCAAATTATTTCCCCATAAATTACTTACTAGTTACAAGAGAAGAAACAATAACTTCACAGAAATGAAAACTGGTAGATGCCACCTTAATCAAATAATCAAAGTTAATATCACTAGTATTGGGACGAACTGACATCACAGACCTGCCAAAGCGATATTCCTACCAAAATTGCCAAGCCTGAATTTACTTACAAGGAAACATCAGACAAATCCAGACTGTGTCACATTCCACGAAATAACTAGCCTGTACTCTGAAAAACTGTCAAGGTCAAGCAAGACAAAGGAAAGCAGGGGAACTATTTCAGATTAAAGAAAAAAAAGAAAAAAAAACTAAAGAGGCATGACAAACTGAATGCAATGTATAATCCCGGGCTACACCTTAGACCAAAGGAAACAAATCTTACAAAAAACGTTATTGGGAGGATTGATAGCACTTAAATACGGACTGTGGGTTAAATGTAACTATTATATCAATGTTAAATTTCCAAATTTTGATTATTCTACTATAGTTATATAAAAGAATGTTCTTTTTCTTAGGAAATACGGAAAGGCACAATGAAGTATTTAGTTGTAGAAGGTCATGATGCCTCAACTTACTCTGGAATGGTTTACAGATGAAAAGCACACACATGTAAGGAATGAGAGAGAGAGAAAAAAATAGAAACAATTGATTAGTTTGGGTACGGGACATACGAGAATTATTCAAGGGTTACAACTTTTCTGGAAAGCTTGAAATTATATGTAAATAAAATAAGTCTAAATCAAGACCAGGAAGAAAAAAAAAGTGATAACTTTTAGAGAGGTGTAATGGGGATGGAACAGACTATGGAAAAGAATTGAAATGATTGGGTTACTTGTAAGTTTCTAATGGAGAAACTAGATGAATAGTGTTGTTACAAATGAAAGCGTTCCCATGGCGGACGGGAAGTGTCTGGGCGGGTAGTGAGATAATGAGATCATTTGTAGGCAGTATTGAGTTTCGTTGCTAGAGGGTCATCTGGTTTGAACTATGCAGCAGGCAGATGGTGTACTGGTCTGGGGCTCCTTCGTACAACGATCCTATGTGGCTCAATAATCCCTGAAGTTGGGAAGAAGAGGGAGCCTCAAATAGCATGCTCGCTTTAGTCCATTTACTCTAGCCTGACTCGGACATTCCAGGGCACGTGCCTAGACTGTAACTCCAGTGATCACTTTTTGAAATCAGGAGGGCTTTGAGGAAGACAAGGACTTGACGATTGATGGGGCAAGAGGGGGTGCTTGTTGGTACAGCAGGTCCACCATGGAGTTCATTTCCTCATGAGGGACTAGTACGGGCTGTCGCGACACAGCTACTTCTGGGAGACCTCTCCTCTTCTTCATCTCTCATGTCTCATCTGACCCCCTCCCCAACCTCCACTCAGGAGGAAAAACTAGACCTAAAAGCCCAAGGTCCTTCAGACAGACAAATAGATTCTGACCAACGTGATAGAACATTTGCTTGGATCCCACGAACTTTAAAAAAAATATATATCACAGAGCCTTACTCATCTGGTTTAATATCATTGTGTATGCCCAGTTCCTTCTCGGTGGACCACCCCTTGGCTGGCTGTGGAATTCATCTCAGCAGGGTCTTGCTGACATGCATTGCCTCTGATTCGGCATCTTGGAGGCTTTTTACCGGATGCCAAACACACCAGGCTACTTTCTGGTCAGGTCCAGAACTCGACAATACTACAAGGCTCCAAATCCGTTCTACCTGCTTTTGAAAAATATTATGAAATATCTCAGATGTGCAAAAATTATACGAAGAAGAAGACTATGAGGTTGTGTCTGTTAGTTTTACGTTACCCATGAGACACTCAGCAGTTGAAAAGGACACTCCTTAGTGAGCTCACAGTTCTGTGGGACAGCGGTCTAGGCACCGCGTGGCTGGGTGCTCTGCTCAGGGTCCCACGCTGAAATCAAAGCATCGGCACACTCGTCACTGTTCATCTCCTCTGTGCCTCAGGGTCCTTCTCCTGGACCAGGCTCATTCAGATTGTTAACAGAATTCCGCTCCTCGCAGTTGTAGGACAGAGGACCCCATTTCCGTGCTGGCTGTCAACTGCGACCACCCTCAGCCAACAGAGGCCACTCTCAGCTTGTTGCCACCTGGCCCCCTCCATCTTCAATCCAGCAACAAAGACTTCCTGTCACGTCAAATCCCTTCCTTGCTTCAAATCTTTCGCACCAGGATGAGTTCAGCTGATTACCTCAGGCCCATTTAGCATAATCTTATTTTAAGGCCTATCTTAAAGTCAACTGATTTGGGACCTTAATTACATTTACAAAATCCCTTCTCAGCGGAACTGCAATTAGTGTTTGATTGAATATCTGGGAAAAGGTATATGTACACCAGGTGGCGAGAATCTTCAGGACCCTCTTAGAATTCTGCCTACCACACCGTGAATCCACCGCTCAGTTTGAGAAAGAACCTATTCTAATAAATGGACGCCCCTATGTACCCCTCCACTCCCCACCATACTGAATGTAGTGTTTTCCATTCCTCTGCACTTTTTCTTTACATATGTAGGTATCCCTGATCAATACAGAGTCATTGTTTTACATGTTTTTAACCCAATGCATTCTCCTGCAGCTCTCTGTTTTACTGCATTCATGAAATGCATCCGTGTTGATCTGCATAATGTCCGCCCATTTATTTTCACCGACGTAAAATATTTCATTGTATGACTATATCATGATTTATTCATTCTCCTACTAACAAACATACAGATTATATTACCATCTTTGTGATTAACAGATGCTGCTGCTACAAGCATTGCTCCACGGGTTTCCTATACGTATGCAAATGTATACCCAGGAGAACAGTGGCTGGGACATAGGGTTATGCATGCACACCTTTGACTTATCCAGACATGACCAAATTGTTCTCCAAAGTGGGTACACCAGTTGGCACACTCATTCCAGCTGCTGGTTACTAGTGATACAAATGACCAACTTACGGTGCATTCTTTATGCAATGTGTAATAATCTCTGCACACATAGTGTCATATTTTGTAATCATGAACTTATGAACTAGGTATCATTATTATACCCACTTTACCAATGAGAAAACTGAGACTCAGAAAGGATAAGTATCTTTCCTAAAGTCACATCGTTAGCAACAGAACCAGGATTTCAGTCCATCGACCTAAATCCACAGAATTTGCTCTTAATCACTACACAACACTGACTCCCTTTCCCCCAGGGAAAATGAGACAAGCTGCAGGAAGGGAGGGAGAGACAGGGTAGAAATGAGACTCAGATGTGTGGCCTCCACCCCCATCACCACCACTTCCCTTCTCATCCAGACATTCTTGGGACTCCATCTACTGGAAGATGAGGCATAAAATCTTATCATGTAGGAAAAGTTCAAATATGACATCATGCTTTTTCATAGGACTATAGACCCATGTTATGCTCTAGGAAGCATACTGTTCTAAGGTCAAGCCGATCTTCATTTGAATCACATTCCACCATTAGCCAGGTGATTTTTGACCAAGTCTATTAACTTTTCGAGTCCTCACTTTGTTCATCTATACAAGGGATAATGATAACAGCTGCTGAACAACATCTCGCACTGAGCCTGGAACGTGGAGGCACTCAGTAAATGCAGAATTGAATCCCTGAGAGTAGGCGGTTTCAAAACCTCAGAAGTTCTATTCCGTCTTTGAGATCTGGAGAAGCTAGGCATCAAGGGTGCGGTGACCCATTCACAGTAGTAGAAATGGTCCCGCACTGTCAGCAGGTCTGGTGGAGGGAAGGGACAGCAAACAGGGGTGGCAGCAGTTATATAACTATGGGGGTGTGATGAGTCACATGGCACACAGGGACATGGGGACTCTCCACGAGGGAGGGGAATACAATATGCTGTAAGCCCCCATCTATGGCCCACATGGCTCCCGCATGCAGAAACCAGATCCTCAGGCACACAGAGATAAGGCGATGCAAAGGCAATGCATGTGGTTGGGCCTGATCTTAAAGGGAGAGACTGAAGGACAGTAAGGGCCCAAAGGTAAAAGCATTGACATTTACTTTAGCTGAGGTCAGAGATAGGCTAATAATGTCCATGGGGCAGTCAGGCAGGATTCACTTTTCTAGGGCAGCTTCTCAAAGATACCATTCACAAAGGCACACACACGCAAGTGTGTCTGTTTAGTCTACAAACGACCTCTTCTTAAAAGGGGTGCTAGATGGGGGCTGAATTGGGCTAACTTCAGTGCACCCAGCTCTGCACTTGGTGCCACGTTAAAAAGCGAGATGAGCCAGAACTGTCCCTGGTTCTCAGGGAGGCTGGCTCCTGCTCTGTTCCAGTGCCCTCCATGAGGGCACTCTACAGCTGTGTGCTCCAGGTTTCTATTCCTCCAGGACTCCTCTCCCTCCCGGAAGGGTGTTGTCTCAGGAATGAAGTCTTTGAGCCTGTAAGATAAATGATCTATTATCTTAGTCCCGGCTAAAATGTGGTCTCCTTGCTAAGGAACGCTGCTAACACAGAGAGAACTTCGGGTAAGCAAGGGAGATGCGGTTGGTGAGGTGATCTCTTGGCACAACTCTCTCCTGCTGGGGAATAAGCAGGGGATGATTTTTGTACATCACAGTTCTGAAAGAGAAAGAAACTGTGGAGACATGAAGGCGTTGGCTCTGAGAAGGCCCAGCACCTAACAGCATCATTAGCCCTGATCTCAAGGTACGTTTTAGCTGAAGGTAGCCTCATTTGGAAAAAGTTCCTCATCTAGGAGGAGCCAAAATGAGAAGGGAGGCTCCAAATGCCTATGCCCCAGTGAGGGAATGATTACTAAGAAGATGCATCAGTGCCAAAGCCAGAAGTCCAACAGTGAGGAGGGACTGGGTCAGTCAGATGCCCATGTTGTAGGGAATAATGGACAAGGCAGACATCTTACTTTGCAATGGAATGATCTTGAAGGCCAGCAGGCAAGCCTTAAGGAACCTGAGCCATTAAAGATGTTGAAAAAAAGAGGAAGGGAAGGGGGGAAGGGGAAGAGAGGAGGGGATCCTGCTTCTCACACGCAAGCCCCAGGATCTGGAATCTTTAAGGGAGGAAGTATTGCCTGTTCACATGATCATTTCTGGATAAGAATGGAAAAATAGGGCTGGTTGTTCCCAGACTTCAAGTACTAGAACTTTCCCCACTGGGGTTGTGCTAGATAAACAATGGTAGCAGGGCCATCTAGGTGCAGGATGGTGCCCCCAACACCAGTCTGGGGGAAAATAGTTCTACTATTGATGATAATAAGCTACCTTGGGGATTAAGCCCCTAACTGAAGAGGCAGATGGCCCTGGTTCCAAACTGTTTCTTTGTGGCTGTATCACAGTCTGGCTGGGGGTGAGTCATTTCCCGGAGCATTTTGGTTTCCCATCTGCAAAATGCCCTGATAGTCCCAAACCTGGGCAAGGGGGAGGGGAGGGAGAAGGAAGAGTCCAGAAGGAGTGAATATAACTTCAGATTCAGCTTGGCTTCGAGAAGGAAGCAAGGCACTGCTTTCCTTTGGTTGAGAAGGACGCTTGCTTCTATGTTGGGTGACAGATGTTTCCCCAGTTCCACCTAAGCTTAATTTTTCTCCAGGGCTGAGGGCTATAAGAGGTCTGGCCTTTGGAAGGGTAGCAGAGTTTAGAAAAGCATTCCCTCATACTAGCCTCCCAGGGCATGACTCAAATATATGCCTCAACAAAACGGAAAATTAGCATATGTTAATAACCTTTAGGGTCTCTGACAAAGAGTCAAAACTATAAAAATATTGGTAATGTTTATTAAATTCTTTCTGATTATAAAAGTGATATGTGCACATTTCAAAAACATTAAATGTTCAAAACCCATAAAGAGGGTAATAAAAATTACCCATAAACAATGGTCAATATTTTGGTTTCAATCTCTCTATATGTAAATAAGATAATGGGAATGCATTATGTGAATCCAATTTTACATCTTACTTTTTATACTTTATACTGTGAGCATTTTCCAGGGTCATTAAATATGCTTCAGAAACATGATTTGTAATAGTTTCATAAAATTCCTTCCTATGAGTACAATATAATTTATTTAACCTTCACCCATTTGGGGACATTTATGCATGCTGTTTCCTATTGTTCTCTCTTATAAATAATGGTATAACTTAAGTATTTTATACGAATTTATGATTATTTCATAGGAATAGATTCCTAGAAGTGAAATTCCTGAGTCAAAGTTAGCAGACTTTCAATGGCAAATAGCAGAAAACAAAACTCAAATCGGCTTAAAAATAAAGCAATTTTGTTGTCACATGTTAATTAGAATTCCAGAAGCAGACCAATTTCAGGTTGACTGATCCAGTGATTCGGAGATGTAGTCAGGGATCCATTTTCTTCCTCTCTCATCTGTCAACCACAAAGCCAACTCTGTCCTCGGCTGACTTCCCTCATGGTTATAGGATGGCTACCAGCCACAGTTAAGGCTACAGATGTTCTCACTTACATCTAGTGGGAGAGAGTACATTTCTGTCCCTGCATTTCAAGCCAGAGTTTTGCAATCCATCCTGATTGGAATATAGGCCCTAAGCCTGTCCACAAACCAGTGACCGTGGACCAGGAGTTCGGATGCTCTGATTGGGTTAAGTCCACCAGAGCCTATCCATGATGGGAGGGAGACAGGGAAGTGGTCAGTTTCCCTGGAACATATGGGTCCTTGGAGAAAAATGAATGATCAAATAAAAACCTTAACAGTAGGAAGAGGAGAAAGGCAAAAATGAGGGCTGAATTAGCACCAACAGACATTTTTTAAGGGGCTTGACATGAATTTTCAAATTATTTTCCATAAGAGTTATACCAATGTAAAATCAGCAGTATATTAGAAGGTCTGTCTAACCATACCCTCACCAGCACCAATTATTGTATCTTAAAATATTTTAAAACTACTTCATTCCAATTTGATAGGCCCAAATAATTACTGCATCCCTATGTAAATTTATATGATTGCTTATTATTACGTGCCTGTGGCCATTTAAGATTTCAAAACCTTAAAAGTTAAATTCTGATTATAAACACTCCAAGCTTAAGGCTGACCTACCCCATCCCTAAGCATTGAGTAACAAAGATTGTAATATCTGGGTGCTGTCTCTACCAGTGAGTGGAGGCAAGGTTTACTCTCTAGCTCCTAACGTTCCCTCAGTGAGCACCCGGGTGCTCATATTATCTGCTATGCTTCTAGGAAAACAATTCTCCCCTCATTCCAGCCCCAGTTCCTAGCTTGCCTTCTAATGCCCCATTAGGATTGGAACTCTGATATTCTCCTCCAACTAGGAGGGGTATCTGGCTAAACCCCAGCACCACATTTCAGTCACAGTGCTTTTGCTGAAGCAGGAAAGAAGCGCTCTTCTACCAAGGTCCTGGATTGCTGTGCCCTGAGAACCAACACTGTGCCCTCTCCTTGTACCCTGAGCTTCCTAAAATGCCATTTCTACATCTCAGACTGGACCGGTGCTTATGACATAATTTGACTGCTTGCAAGGGCAGTTCTATAGCCAGGGCAGTCTCTCTAGAATTGCCCTCATGACCCTTGATTACTTCTAACCCCCTCCAGTCCACCATTGCATTGCACCTTTCATCTTTGCTACGGC
Source organism: Puma concolor (assembly GCF_028749965.1). Lineage (NCBI taxonomy): Eukaryota > Metazoa > Chordata > Mammalia > Carnivora > Felidae > Puma > Puma concolor. The sequence goes on from NC_141673.1 coordinate 95,921,517, forward strand.
TAACCTGATGTGATTCATCCAACACACAGAAGTCTCCTTCCTCACCATGCTTGGCTCCTTTTGAAACCCTCCACTCCTTAGTTTCCCCCTTCCAGGGGGTTGAGAGGAAACAAGGGGAGAAGGTGCATATCATCAAAAGGTAGAAACGGGTTCCAGACTGTACCTTCCAGACAAGGCACTAGCAAGAGTCACCAGGAAGCAAGGCCCTATCAAATAGGTTGCAGTATTCACAATAGTAATATATGCTGTGCTGAGCTCAAACCTAGGCTTTGAACACAGGGAAAGAGTTCATAGCGATTATAGAAAAGTCCCCCAGGATGCTGGTTCAATGTGCTGAAAATCTTGGACAGGTTCCTCAATGCATGGAATGTTGTAGGTAGCGGGGATGTTAGAGATCGTCTTCATTCGTCTCACTTATAGGCAAAAAGTGCCAACCTTGGGCTAGTTGCTGGGAATATAAACATGAATCAGATATGAGCTCTATCCCCAAGAGTGGGAAAGGCCAGGAGAAACAAATGCATACAAAAAAGTAGTATTTGTGCTGTGATAGACATTTGTTCATCTGGGAACAGAGAAAGGTGAGTTCAGATGAGCTGCACAAAAGATATACCTTGAACTAAGTCTTAAAAAGTACACAAGTTTTCTCTAGGTGCACAAAATGGGGTGGGATATGCTAAATACAGAAGGAAGCTGAGGAAAAGTTGGAAGGCATGAAATATCCTATCATATTCTAAAGAACTCTGAGTAATTTAGTGTTGCTAGAGTTATGAGGAGGGATGGGCAAGAAATGGGACTACAGAGGGGCGCCTGGGTGGCTCAGTCAGTTGGGCGTCCGACTTCGGCTCAGGTCATGATCTCGCGGTCCGTGAGTCCGAGCCCCGCGTCGGGCTCTGTGCGGACCGCTCAGAGCCTGGAGCCTGTTTCCGATTCTGTGTCTCCCTCTCTCTCTGCCCCTCCCCCATTCATGCTCTGTCTCTGTCTCAAAAATAAATAAACGTTAAAAAAAAATTAAAAAAAGAAATGGGACTCCAGAAATTGATCAAACAAGTGAAAAGATTTTGAGTTTACACTGTGGGCCGGAAAGGAAAATATGTAGATATCTATTTCAGATATCTCTGTGGAGATTGAATAAGTCACCATACTGCAGGGAAATAGGAGATTATAGTCATAGTTCAGGTATAAGATTGAAAGGAGGAGACATATGAGAGAGAACGAAAATTAGAATGCCCCAGGTTTAGTTACCAGTTAGATGAGAAATGAGGGAATAAGGAGTAGTATAGGAAAGCTACTAAATCATTTATTCACGCACTCATACATTCATTCAAGCCTTTATTTATCTACTCAATAAATATTTGAGTGCTTGCTAATTGCTACCTAGGCTTGCAGGATATAAGCTAGTCATGATCTCTGTCTTTATGAAACTTACAGATAATTGAACAAGTGGTAACAATAAGAGTCATTAGTGTTATGATAAGGGGAGTACAGAGAGATTAGGCATGATTAATCTTATCTAGGGGACAGATAAAGCCTATCTGAGAAACTGATGTTTACACCCATACTGGAAGGAGGAGCTGAAATTCACCGGGTTGAGACAAGGGTGAAGGAAGTGTTCGGCACAGAGAAAAATAATTAGTGCAGACCCAGAAGAGAAAAGCTTGCCACATCTAGAAATTGAAAGAGGAGAAATATGACTAGAGTATAAAAAGAGAGGGTGAGGGGCAGGATATGAAGGCAAAACCAAGACTAGACCCAGAAAGTAAATGCTTGGTAAGCAACGAGAGAGCTCAGACTAGATTCTAAAGGGCTGGTAAGCATGGGGGGCCTGGGCGGCTCAGTCGGTTAAGTGCCTGACTCTTGATATCGCCTCAGGTTGTGATCTTGTGGTTGTGATCTGGTGGTCATAAGATTGAGCCCCACTTAGATGAGCCCTGTGCTGGGCTCAGCGTAGAGCGTGCTTAGGATTCTTTCCCTGCCCCTTCCCTGCTTGCTCACTCTCTCCCTCTCTCAAAATAAATAAACATTAAAAAAAATAAAGGGCTGGTAAGCAATTTTGCAGAGTGCAGAACATACTGCAAAGTGTCCAAACTCTGCAACGTGGCTTGTCAGGTGAGTGGCATCATCAGATATGCATTTGGAAAAGATTATTCTATCTGCATGATGGAAACTGATTTGAAGAAGAGCAGGCCTTGAGGCAGGAAGACCAGATAAGAGGTTGATGCAACACTCCGATAAGATCAGAACCAAATTAAAGGGAGCCGCTTGGTAGTGCCTGGAGTGTCAATTTATGGAGGGAAATGCACACCTCGGTAAGTTTCTAAAACATCAATAGAATTGTATCAAGGTAGACACAATTATATTTTCAGATGTCCTGCCCACCAGAAACATTGTATGTAAAGAATGCTGTAATTGTGGAGAACACTCACTGTGGTTATGGGGGATACCTTGCTGCCTCAACCACCCCCTTCCAACCCTACAGGGAGAAATGGTAGACTTACAGAAGATGATTTCTGAATTATTTCACAAGGAAGTATGCAAGTGTGGGGCCAGAGCTGAACTGTTGAAAACAATAGGAGATCACCAAATATATTCTGTAAAGAACCAGATAGCAAATATGTAAGCTTTGCTGGCCAGTTTGTTTCAACTACCAAACTCCATTGTTTTTTGTGAAAGCAGCTAGAAACAACACAGAAATGAATGGGCATGGCTGTGTTCCAATAAAAGTTTACAAAACTGGTAACTAGTACACTAGCTTTAGTTTCCCAGCCCTTACAATAGAAGGTAATTCTTCCATGGGTCTTCCTTCTCTGTGCTTTCCCTCTAAATAAACAGTGAATTTACATTTACACAATGTTGCTTTGAAGGTATGCCAAAAAACTAGCCTGCCTGGAGAATCCACACATCTTGCATCCATCCTTGAAGGACAGATGGTGGTGATCTGGATTATGGCAGCAGAGAAGGAGAGAAGTGGATAAAGCCAAGGTCTATTTAGATAGTGGCATTATTAGGACTTGGCGATTGGTTGGATGTGCATTGAGGCAGAAGATGGAATTAAGAAGACTTCTGCATTTCTGGTTTTGCCAACCAGTAGACGCTAGGGCAATAGAAAAGAAGAAGCTATTTGGAGAGTGGAAATGAACAGAGTACTTCAGATGTTTTCTATTTGAAATGTCGGAATGGCATACAGATAAAGATAACTCTCTAGTAAGGAGTGAGATTTCTGAGCCTGGATCCCAGGAAACAGTTCCTGGACTGGAAATACAGGTTTGAAAGTCATCAGTAATTAAATGAGTGAAATAACTCAGATATAGAGAATGGCAGAGGGCTAAGAACAACAAGCCTGGGGACAAGCATCTCAGGGACAGGCAGAGGAAGAGAAACCAGAGAAAGGGAAAAGAACCAGCCCAAGGGAGGAGAGTAAATCCAGACAAGTGTGGAATCCCAGAAGCCAAGGAACATGGATTTCAGTAAAGGGAAAGTGGTCAGCAGGGTCCAATTTTTAAAGGGAAACAGAATTTTCTTAGAATGCTAGAGACATAAGCATCTAGCAATGCCCCTGCTCCCCACAGCTCATTTTATGTAAAGGAAAGAGACCTCCTTAATCCTAGCTTCCATTTTTCCTTTCCTCTTTCCCCAGCAGAGGCAACTAATGAGCAGAAATAAATGTTCCAAGATCAACATCCAGGGCCCAATTGCACATTAGATATCAAGAGGAAGGAATCTGGTTTCCCACCAAAAGTACCTGGGATTCTGGGAGATAAATATTAAAAGGGGGCAGAGGTCCCTTTCCTCCACTCAGATCGCTCAGAACATCGTCTCTTTTCTTTTCTGAGGACCACAACATCCTGATGGGCTCAGACTGCTGTCTCTATTTGCCTTCCCAAGCAAATCCCTTATATCCCTTACTGCCTCCTTCAATGCTTCCTCTTCTAAGGCTGCCACCATTTCCAAAATCACCAATGCTATCATGCCCAGGCATACCAACAACAACCATCTAGTTTATCAAAGAAGCTTGAAAATAACTAATTAATTCCATCTCTCATACGGTGAAGAAAACGAAAGTTTGTAATGAGGAAGCCGTGGCTGAGCTGCCCTTGCTGTTCTACAAGACAGGAAGTGCTAATTATAGCAATAAGCCCCTGCTGCGGTCCAGCAGGAGGAACACAACTGACTTCCCAACCTGCCAAAACCCTTTTCTCCCTGCCTTCAGTCTCCAGGAGGAGCAGGGAAGAAATCCTGGGTGGCCATCCACCCCAGAATCTCAGCTTGCAGCTCACAGCCTCTTGGGACGGTGCATAAACTTAATGGAGCAGCTTAGTGGGATGTGTACCGGGGATGAAGAAGAAAGCCCATTACCCAGATAGAGCTTGACGGAGGCCACTGGGAATTAGACTACGATAGAGATTATCTTGGATACGGAGCTTTCTGGTGCTAATCCGGAGGCCAAGGCTCGATGTGAAAGGGAGTCGTTCCTCTAAGCTGTCTATGAAACAGCTCTTACGTTGAGGGAGTTCCATTATTACCCTTGGAGGTTCCTCAGAATTCAGTCCCGAGGGTTTATCATTACACAGATTTAATCACAAAACATTAGCGATTAGAGCATTTAGAAGTACCACTGGTTCTAGTCTATAAGCTGGGGAAGTTATAGGATTGTTTCTTACCTACATTGTCATGGCAACAAGCATGCAGCCTGAGAGTAATCCTGGCAAGCTTCCCAAGCATCTGGTGGGAAGAGAATGTTTGAATCTGTGCATAACTGGTTTATTGAGCAGTCAGAACTCGGTGGGGTGTATACATAAAATAATTGTATTTTTTCCAGTCACCGCTTCCATCTTGCTCTGTAGAACCTCCTTTTCCTAACACATAGCACACCCTTCAATAAGATTTGAGGCAGATTCCATCATTTTCTGGTCATTTTTTGGCTCTTAAAAACGCAGCCCAGTTTCAAGTTTCAGTGGACTTAAATCATGTCCCCTTCCCTCCCTTCGCCACAGCACTGAGCTGTATATTGGTTTCCTAGGGCTGCTCTAAAAAAGTACCACATGCTAGGTGGCTTAGAACTACAGAAATTTATTGTCTCAGCATTCTGGAGGCTTGAAGTCCAAACCCAAGGTATCGTCAGGGGCATGCTCTGCCTGAAAATGCTAGGAGAGGACTTCTTGGATCTTCTAGCTGCTGGTGGCCCCAGGTGTTCCTAGGCTTGGGCACCATCACTGTGGTCATCACATGGTGCATTTCGGTGTCTTTTCACATCACCCTCCTTTTGTGTATGTTTGTGTCCAAATTTCCCCTTTTCTTATTATCAGAGCCCACCATAATGACCTCATTTCCTAACCCCCAGTCCCATCACATTCTGAGGTACTGGGGGTTAGGATTTCAACATATCTTTGGGTGGGGGACATAATTTGGCCCACGACAACCTGGGACGTGGGACGGTGATCTGACTCTGAGATACCTCCTATGCCCTAACCGTACAAATCCCGACTCTTCCAATAATGTTGGGGTGGGAAGAAAGGAGAGAGAGGAGGACACGTATCTCCTTACATGGCTGGTCTCTGTTGTGGTCCTTTCTCTGCCGCTTATAGCTGCTCCCTTAGCTTACACAGATTGGCCACTGAAGCTCTCCATGCAGTGAGCTTCCAGTCATGGGCTGTCTCTCTTTAGACACATTTGTGAATTCTTCAGAGTGCCATATGAGCCTACCCACAGCACAATGCTGTGATGGAGAAGATTCAGCTCAGGCTTGACCTCTTCTACCCCCTGGCCTTCCAGCTCTAGACCCGGGAGCTACCCCTACCTTCCCAGTGTCCTGATGCAGAGATCCTGACCCCCAGCAGGCTCTGTGCTCCAGATACAAATTCCAAAACAATAGGAAACATTTCAGTCATCATCCTGTTAGGTATGTTGCATACATACATACACGCATACAGACATATATCTATACCTATAGATAGATATAGATATAGATATATAGATATATAGATATATAGATATAGATAGATAAGTAGGTAGATAAATGATAGATCATAGATAGCTAGATAAATAGATAGATAGATGATACATCACAAGTAAGATATCACTGAGACAAATCAACAGCAGACTAAATTAGCCTTGGATAATGCAGAAAATGTAATAAATTGTTATCACTCTAGAATTATGAGAATTATTTAAGAGACAAATTGTCCTTGTCTTTACTCCTTTTTTCTAAGGCTAATGATTGGTTTTGAACATCGTTTTCATGAACTAAGAACTTGTCACAGAGATAGTTGAAGAAATAATAGCCATACATTGCTGATTACAGGGGGACAATAGCGAAAGGGACAAAACATAATGATAGCTACTCCTTATTGATTACTTTCTGTATCCCAAGCAGTGTGCTGATTGCTTTTGTAAGCACTCTCTAGTTTCTTCCTCAAGCTTTGTAAGATAGGAACTGTTTCTGTCCCCAATTTAAAAGGAACTGCTCAGATCAGTAAGGGTCATGAGCAAGACCAAGCAGCTGGTAAGATCCGCAGCTGGAGGTTGAACACAGACGACCTAAGTGCAAGTTTACATGCTTTCCACCATTTCTCCCTACCTTCCTTGGAATCCATGCCATATGCACACCATCACTGAGTCCTGCTGACCTGGGGGGTTATCCTGGATCATGTCTCTCAAGATACTCTCTTTCTCTCACTCAACACAACTATGCTTTGAGTGCACAAAGCATTCAAATCAGTGTTTAATGTCATTCCCCCTGTCCCGCCTCAGCCTCTGCATCTCCCGGCCTCTAAGGAATCCTATGAATTCATACCTACCTGCACTGAACTGAGCCATAGTTTCTGCTAATGAAGACTGAGCATGGAGTGGAATTCACCAATATTTTAGGTTTAAATAAGGGTTCAGGGTACAGGGAATAAAAATAGACACAGATAGGGAAGGAAAAAAAGTGCTCCCCTCAACATAAACCTAAGAGAGAAGAGGGGAGGCTGGGGAAAATGCTAACTCCTTTCACCTCTCATAGGTCAATTTGAAATATTCAGGCTAGAAGAAAAATCTATGTCATATAACAAAATCCATGTGCAATTATAATTAGGTGTGACAGTATCTGTGTTATGCTCAAAGCCTCTTTGAATATGAATTTGGGAGAAGCAATGGGATGGAAAAGAAGGAGCAGAGGGCTGACAGATGAGAGAGTGTCCTGAATGAAGTCAAGTTGGGGAGGGAAAAAAATTTGTGTTCAAGTTTCTCTGACCCTTTCTCAGCAGAGTGCCACCTCTCAAGGGAAGTCAACCATTGTTAAAGGCCCCAGAAGCACCTGTCGTAAATGCTGGACCACAGTGCAGGGTTTTGCATCAGCGGACAAAGGTAAACAGAGAACAGGGCAGGAAACAGCTGGGGAAAGTGAAGTATAATGGACTGATGTCCATGATTCACAGTCCTGGCAAATGTGAATGAAAAAGAAAACTTACAGTTCGCAACAAGCAACAATGCTGGGTCCTCCTATGAGGAAGAGACAGCAAGCACATTAACCCTCTGAATGGAAGAAGCACTGAACCGATCACATAGAACACACACACACACACACACACACACACACACACACACACACACCATCTCCTTTCACTTGCACTCACTGCTCATTGCTAGTGGGCACCTTAGTCTCTGACAGTCACAGCTTAGCGTCCGATGGAGACTAGTAGTCTGACATAATAGGAGACATAATAGTCTGAGTTAGGTCCATGAGAGTGGTCCAGAGGTGGTTAGTATAAAGACTGTCATAAATAGAAAATTTGCTCCAATACATGTTCCAAGGGAAGAAATTTGAGATGGAGGCCAGGATTGCTATATCATTGAGGGGGAAGGAAGAGGGCTAAAACCTCAGGTACAGATTACCTTCATTGTCCAAGCACTTCAAGAGATCTACAACTTATACTATTTTTGACACTCTCAGTTTAGTATCTATCAGCCTTTATTGCCACGAAGGGCTCTCCTACACCCAACCTAAGTCATTCTTATCAATGCTCAGCATCATGCAATCACCAATCAGATAGGAAGCTATCCCAAGAGCCACCCCGTTTGATTTTACTTCTACTTTCCAATCTCTTAATCATCTTTCTGACCAAATACTAAAAATTTCTTTCTGTCCCACTGAAACGGTACTGCACTCCTGCAGGCCTCCATCAGTTCATTCGTGTACGAAATGATCAAGTGCTTACCAGCGTATCAGATCTTGTAAGGGATTCAGATGCAGGCATCCAAAACATGTTTCCCATCTTTCAGAAGCTTGCAACCCCATGACCTTGAATTGTTGAATCACTGCATGATAGAAACATCGAGTTATGAAAGAACCTGTAGTTTGTTTAACCCACTCGGCATTTTTCAGCCATACACACCAGTACTACTGATATTTGTATGAACCACTGATGTTGACGGGCATACCATGGGCAGGGAGTTGTACCCAATCTCCAGGTAAGTTACCATCCTCTCCCACTCAAGGAACCATAGCCAAATGCAAGTCAGTGAATACAAAAAGTATTATTTGGATAAATTAACGTGCTTTGAATTATTATTATCAAAAAGCTTGGGGCGCCTGGGTGGCTCAGTCGGTTAAGCATCCGACTTCAACTCAGGTCACGATCTCACGGTTTGTGAGTTCGAGCCCCGCGTAGGGCTCTGTGCTGACAGCTCAGACCCTGGAGCCTGCTTTGGATTCTGTGTCTCATTCTCTCTCTGCCCCTCCCCTACTTGTGCTCTGCCTCTCAAAAATAAATAAATGTAAAAAAAAATTATTATAAAAAAGCAGATCATTTATAAGCTTGTATAATTTGCTACCACTAGGAACAACACTTGTGAAAAACCATAGTTGAAAAGCATTAATCTAACCCAATTTCCCACCAGGTCTGGGAGTTTTTCTGTGATATCCATGGTGTAGTCATCCTGTCTTTGGTCAGAGAGTTTAGAACCAGAGGGTTCCTTGCCTAACTAAACCCCTTCCATAACCTTCTTTTAATCCCCCCATCTTGACCTCCGCAGAGCAGCCCCCACTGTTGAAGAGTTAAAGCCTCTCTACTTTGAGTGACGTGCCATTCTGCTGCTACGTATCCTATTGTAGTCTGATATCTAATTTGTCAATTCTAAATGTAACTGTAGCCTAAGGTTCAGACTCTGGCTTCCATCTCTTCTCTCTCGATACTTTTTCTTTCGGAGACAGCCACGTTAAATAAAGCCCTCTCAGGTCAACATTTCCCCTCTCTGTGGGTTTTCCACTGAGCTTTAAACCTACATTTGCCTCTGCTTCTGGACGTCTCCCTCTCTTACCTGGAGTTCTATGCATCTAAAATGAAATTCTACATCCTGCTCCACATGATTGAAATCTAAAGTTCCTCCTTCTGGTTCCTACACTTCTCTATACGATATTGCCTGTCAGAATCTCTGGAAGATATTGGGCACCCTGAAATTGCTTATTGGCTACTGACTTTCTGTACGCCACAAGAAATTTGAAGTCAGGGTCCTGTCTTAATCATCATGGTATTTTCCACATCTAAGCCTGACATCTGACAAATAGCACACACTCAATAAATGAATGAATGTGCATGTATGTAGGTGAGTGGGTGTTACTGAATCCTCCTGAAATCCAGGCATGAAACATTCAAGATCCACATTTGACCCAACTCTCTCTTCAACCCCATATTTACTCAGCCATGAAAACTTGTTGATTTTTCTCTCCTAGTTTCTCTCTCTTATGTCTACCTACTCTCCACAGCGAATGGCCACCCCTGACCTTGCTAGGTTGTTCTGGCCTCATGCTTAGACCTCTGTGACAGCCTCCTAAATAGCTGATCTTTTTTTTTTAATGTTTATTTATTTTGTTTGAGACAGAGAGAGACAGAGCATGAATGGCAGAGGGTCAGAGAGAGAGGGAGACACAGAATCCGAAGCAGGCTCCAGGCTCTGAGCTGTCAGCACAGAGCCCGATGTGGGGCTCGAACTCACGGACCGTGAGATCATGACCTGAGCCGAAGTTGGACGCTTAACCAACTGAGTCACCCAGGTGCCCCAATAGCTGCTCTTTTCAAAGCCATTCTTTATGCTGCCAGACAAATCACTCAGAAACACCATGCCCTTGTGCAAAATCTTTACTGTCCCTTAATTGCATGGAAGGTGATACGTAAACACGATATTATAGTTTTCATTGCCTTTAGAATCTGGTCTTAATCTTTCTCCCCCCTTTTACTTCTGATTACTCTGTTTTTCACCTGCTCTAGGCAGTCTGGTCAATTCCGTTTTCCTCTGACACGTGTTTTTCCTTCTCTGCCTCTACACTTTTGCCGATGTCACTCTCTACACCCCCTTCCTGAAAATGTCTTTCCTCATCTCCCATCATCTTAGCCAGTCACACACATCCTTGCAACACATATATAAGACCCATATCTTTTGAGAAGTCTTCCTAGCCCACCTTTTCTGAGCTCCTAGAGCTTTTAGTGTTTACCTCATTCTTTGAGTAATGTCTACATTTTAGCATCTACATCATTCCTTGAGTAATTCATCACACAACGCCTTCTGACATCTTCTGTGCTGTTGTTGTCTTAAGCTGCTATTTGTCTCTCATAATGTTACTTAACTTCTCACTGATTTACATCTGGGCTCTACAACAAGATCACAAACTTGCCAAGGGCAGAGACCCCATTTTATAATCCTTTGTATCTGCCGTAAGACTTAGTCCGATATCCTATGCATAGTAGGAACTCAATAAGTATTATGATTTATTCTCCCCCACCCCTCAACGTCCAGCTAAATGCCATCTCATTCATAAACCCTTCCCTTAAGACCCCAGCGCACATTCATTTTCCTGCCTCCGAATTCCATTGCACTTACTGCCGGTCCTGTTAAATGCACACTTTATGGAGGATAATCCCTTTTGCGGCACCTTGTGTGTAAAGCGTGTTCATCCTACTAAATAGTCTGTTTCTCGAGAACAGGGCTATTATCTTGGAGTGCTCCTATATTCTTCTCAGGGGTAGGCACTGGATAAGTTCTCCATGAGTATGTATTCAGTGACCTAAAATAGTTTCCCAATTACGGATAGTCTAACAAGACAGACATTAGGGATAATCTAACAAGATACCTCCAAAAGGCTGGAATGTGTTATCACAGCTCAATATAACTTAATTTATAAGTAGGCATCTACAATATTACATATATACACATATAATAGGATGTATATTTTCTAGGTCTGGATTTCAACCTTAATGAAGACATATGAAGTCACTTGCCTGGGATCTACTTGGCAAGTTAGAAACAGACTCAAGCAAACATAAACAACCATAAACTCTGTTGTGAAGTCTACTCAGACAACCTGTGGTTAGCTTGTAGGACCTTTTACCCACTGGCAGTTGCTTCAGTGGGGACTATAATGAATAATATGAAATAATGCGTAATAATCCCTACAGCCTTTTTATTTGATAATATATTTATTCATTGATTCATTCATTACAGACACTGTGTTAGCACTGGTTGTACAAAGGTGAACAAAGTAGAAACGGCCCTTACCCTACAGGAGGAGAATGACTTACCAAATAACCACAAATAAATGATGACAAATATTATCAAGAAAAATATGAAGAGAAAAAAATGAAACTTATTTCATGTAAAGGACAAATTCTCAAGAAAGCACATTTAAGCTGAATTTTGAGGATGAAGAAGGAGCCAAAGGAGAAGCTGGGTAAATAGCAATCTACAGAACTGTATGTGCAAAGGTCCTGAGATAGATTGAAGAGCCGAAGGAAGAGCAGTACAGCCGAAACCCCGTTAAAGAAGCAGCTTTTATAGAGAACGGACAATTAAGACATTAAAGGCATTATGCCCTTTAGTCCTTGTGGAGGGCCAGACCTGAAGCAGCGCCCCAAAAGCAGAGCACCATAGACTGTGGTTGATAAAGGAGTCAGCTGGAGGCAGAGGAAAGACATTGAACTTTGTGATAGACCTGAAGTGACTTCCTAATTCTACCTCCAGGTAGCTGTGTGACCTTGGATAATTCATTTCACCTCTCTGGGCCCATATGTGATCTGAAATAAGTGATTCATTCATTCACTAATTCATTCATTCATTCACCAACTGTACCCAAGTAGTTATGTGCTAAGGTATATTCTAGATATGTGCCAGGGTATATTCTAGATATAGAATATATAGAAGGGCATATGTATTGATATAGGTGATACAAAAAGTGAGGAAAAAAAAAGAACAAATCCTTGCACTCCTAGAGCTTACATTCTAGTGGAGACAGGCCACTATAAATTACATTCCTCTCTCTCTCTCTCTCTCTCTCTCACACACACACACACACACACACATACACACACACACACTTTTAGAACTTTTGACTTTTAGAAGTCAAAAAAGTAGGGGAGAGGTCGGGTGGCACTGGGGAAGAGTGGGGAAGGCCTCATGGAGAAGATCACAGTTGAGTAAAGACTTGAAAGAGGGGGGCATGTGGGCCAAATGGGTATCTGGGGAGAGTGTTCCAACAAGGAGGCTGGTGTGGCTGAAGCAGAGTGAGGAAGAAAATAATAAGACCAATCATACCTGATGTCAAAATTATCTTCCCCTAGGAAATGTAGTGGCTCCATGCTAATCTTCGAAGTAGATTATCCATAGATAAGTGATTGAAATGGACATACTGTGATATGCCAGGAGTTATAGGCTCCCTGGATTCGAGGGAACCACTGGTATAACCCAGGAGTGGATGGCAACAAATAGAATGTGAGGCTCTAAGGGAGAAGGTGGGATGCTGACAGTGAGGGCAAGGGGCCAGGACAGGGAGGGAGGGGGTGTGGAGGTGGGGGGTGGAGGGGCGTTAAAATACACAAATCATAGGCCTGGGTCGACCACAATCAAGGCCCAGAGAACTGCAACTCTTTGCAAACAGTAAAGATAATTAACTTCAGCCAGTGTGGCTTCAAAAGAGTAAGTTTTGAGACTTCACGAGTGGGAGGAGTGGGTGGGTCAGTCGGTTACATCTGACTTTGGCTCAGGTCATGACCTCGAGGTCTGTGAGTTCATGCCTTGCCTTGGGCTCCGTGCAGAGCCCAGAGCCCAATTCGGATTCTGTGTCTCCCTCTCTCTCTGCCCCTCCCCTGCTCTCTCTCTCTCTCTCTCTCTCTCTCTCTCAAAAATAGATAAACATTAAAAAAAATTAGGGACTTCATGAGTATTCAAAAAAATGAAACAGAAATGAAAAGAAGCAAAAGAATTCCCAGCGAAAAGAAAGGGTTCTTGCCAGGAAAGTGAATCAATGTGAAAACTAAGTTTTGGTCGAATCGAGCCTCCTTCCTTCAACAGCTCCCGATGCCAGATACTCAGGTACGTGGTTTACAGATGGCATTTCATTTGGTCACTAGGACCACCCTAGCAGTGGGCCTTATTTCCCCCTTCGACAGGTGAGAAATGTTCAGGCTCTTCTTACACTCTGTCTTCAGAGGCTGAGCTCCCTGGCCCGGGTGCAGAGGATGTGCCTTGGCTGAGTTAGGGATTTGGTGACCCTCCTGCTCCCTCAGCCGCTGGGGTGGCTGGAGCCCGTGGCAGTAGCCCTCTCCACGGGGACCTCTTCAGTCTGTCACTATTCACGTATGACATGAAAAAGCCTGAATTCATTCACAAGCTCTGCAAAGGGGGAGGAAAGGTGCACTTAATGTGGAAGAGCATCTAACTGCTGAACTGCTTAGTTTGCGGAGGTGAGGGGCTAATGGGGGGGACCTCTCTCTGCAGGTCCTTGTGTTCTGAGCATCCGAGGGCTGTAGGTTTACAAGTCTGGAGGCACAGGGGCTGAGCGACGAGAAAGTGAACAGCGAACAGAAAGCGGTTTCAGAGGCCTCCGGAGGGAGGATGGGGGGTGCACGCCGGCATGTGGGAAGTAGGGAGACTGAGAAGGCCCAGCCAGTGAGTCTGGGCACTGGGTGAAGCAGAGAGGAAGAGGGGCTGTTGATTAGCAGGGAAGTGGACAGATTTGGGAGAGAAGACCTGCATGGAGGCTTACAGGGCTCATGGTGGAGGTGCACGGTGTAAATCCCTCCTCCATTTCTGTACAAAATCGTCAGTTACCTCCACATGGCTCCATAACGGGGGTGGGGGTGGGTGGAAGAGGTGGGGGGACATTCACCGGGAGGGAGAAAGATACACTGCATCCTACTGGCTTGGAGGAGAAAACGTCAGCAGCCCCTCCCCCCGCCCCCCACACCCGGCACCCTGCCCGGGGCCACAAGTGGATCCAGAACACATGCCTCCATGCAGACAGGGAAACTGGGGCTCGGAGAGGGTGCGCGTCCTTTCCAGAGTCACACGGGAGCCAGCTGCTGAGGTCTTGCAGCCTCCAAAGCCCAAGTGTTTCCACTACATTGTGTAGTGTCCTTGGACCGTGTAGGTTGGTAACTTGGCACTTGGTCCAAAAATTCTGGCCTTGAGATGTTTTGTGTTTTTTTTCCACCAACCTGACTGCTAGATAAAAGCAACATCTGCACATCCTTTTTTTCTTTTCTGTTGGAACACGTAAGTTGAAGACGGAAGAGGAAATAAAATAAACTAATACAACAAAGTTTAGGATTGAGGATTGAATTGGAGCTAGGGCAGACACAGGATGAACGAAAAGACAGGATGCTTGGTTTCACTATAAGTCATAGGAGGGTGATAAAAACAAATATTATATTATATTATATTATATTATATTATATTATATTATATTACATTATATTATATCATAATGATTTAATTTTAAAATTAGCTTCCCTAAAATAATGCCTGGAGCCTGGGCAGTGAGAGAAAGCGGTCAGAGCCTGCAGTTTCAATGCTTTTCAGTGAGCACCCGCCCTCCAGCTTCTGCTGGGACAGGGCTTCTGCAACATTTGAGTAGCAAACAGCTTACCTGAGGGAGAAGTTTCTGCAGCCGCTGGCTGATGCTGGCTGATACATTGTTTTTCCTCCGCGTTGCTTCCACAGAGGTGAAGGAAGTGTTGGAACTGGTTAGAGGGGCCTGCATCTACCTCAGGGTGTCTTTACTTTTTTTTCTGGACTTAAACCCTTCTGGGGATTGGACAAAGCAGAAGACGTTCCTGACACAGTGGCACAGAGGCCCATATGCGGGAGGTCGCATATAAATTATCAGGGAATGCGGCGGAGGGACAGGGACCGCAGAGCATAGGACCCCTGAGACGGGTAGGCAGGGTTTCTCATTGTGAGGTCCCCGAGCCACCTGCGTTAGAAACCTGGGTTGCTGATGAAAACTGCAGGCAGTCTCCCTGCCCCATCACAGACCTGCTGAGGAAGAATCTGTAAGGCTCCGATTCCAGTGTCTGCCTTTGATCCCATTCTCCAGCTGGTTTTTTTGTGTGCTAAAGGTTGAGAACCTTGCCCGCGTGTCTGTGAACCCCAGGTTTAAAATTCCTGATTTAGAACCACCCTGGTGTGCGGGTACAAAATGCAGATTCACGCTCAGAAACGTTAGCGTCTAAGACGGGATGCAGGGATCCACAGCCTAATCACTTGCGTGATTCTGGTGCAGGACTCCAGCCCCATCTTTTGAGGCAGTGGCCTGGAAGAACCGCCCCCCCCACCCCCCCAGAGAACTTTCCACCTAGTTTTGGTGTCCTTCACATATGCCTAGTGCTGGAGCTGACCCAGATCTCCAGGCTTTCCTCCATTATAGTTTCTCATTTAAATAAATCACCCAAGGGGCGCCTGGGTGGCTCAGTCGGTTGTGCTTCTGACTCTTGATTTCAGCTCAGGTCATGATCCCAGGGTTGTGGGATCGAGCCCCACATCAGGCTGTATGCTGAGCGTGGAGCCTGCTTAAGATTCTCTCTCTCTCTCTCTCTCTCTCTCTCTCTCTCTCTCTTTCCTCCTCCACCCACCTCTCCTGCTCGTTCATGCTGTCTCCCAAATAAATAAATAAATAAATCACCCAAGAACAGTACCCATTCACTTCTCATTCTCTGGTAGCCTACCCCACCTGAGAAAAGTCATGATTGCTAAATGTTAAAGCTTTGCTGTGTCAGGTAATACAATTTCAGATATACTTACATTTGTCAGGGGCCTCTGATACCTCCAGCCCTAGTAGGGACCGACAGTTTTCAGGCAAGAGGTGAGAGACAGATAATCTGGTTGTTGAATTCTGCAACTCTACCACCTCCAGACTTGGAGCCGTCTGAGGACGTAGGCTATAGCTTCCTTAGCTTTGTACGGGTATCTCTGGCACAATTCTCAGAACATAAGCCGTGCTCAATAACTGGGATTCGATCCTCAGATCCATGAAGCATGGGTGGGCGAGCACCCACCCTTGTCATTTGCTTTCTTTGCTAGATCCTTATCTAGATTCTGCAGCTGGGTAGGTCCGGGGAGCAGGTCTGGATGATCAAGGTCTCACCAGAATGGAAAACACGTCCCCTCCCCCCCTCCCCCCCCCCCCCCCCCCCCCCCGCCCCACCACCGCCAATCCCATCTCAGCAACAATTCAGTCTCTGGTAATACAGAAGGGAATAGTCCCCAGTGATTTGGTTCTCTTTCAGCCTCCTTTCCTCAAGGCAGACTGGGTTGTTGGAAGCAGAAAGACATGAATGCTACCACCCTGAACAATTCTTAGGGCCAAATCAGTGGTCTGGCAGGTTTTTGTGTTCCAAACTGAGCAGCTGGAAGACAGTAGGCAGATTCAGAAAGGCAACTGGTCTCAAGAAAGTTTCCTCAGACACTTCGTTTAAAATTGGCTTGGAGAAGAACCCAGTCTCATCGATTAAGTACTGGCTGAAAGGCGATAGGGCAATGATAAATTGCCAAGGAGCCCATTTGGGGTAAGTGTCTAATTGGTGCCACAGGGTTTGGGGTAAGAACCTGTCTTCCTTCACGGCTTTATTAATGATCTGGAAGTGGTTGGAAATGCTATGTTCATGCTCAATTGGGAGCTTGTACAAGCAAGAGAACAGTAGAATAATGATACAAATAGACTAAACAAAGTGGAAAATAGCCCCATGACATTCAGCTTAGAAAAATAAGCTTTAAGATTTTTTTTTTAATCAGGGGATAAAGGGAAGCGAGGGGATTGAACAGAAAATACTTAATGGATATAACAAACCTAGAAATACTCAGATAGAATAGGAAATACGCAGCTCTTTGAAGTGTCAGACAGCCAGAGGTCAAAGTTATTCTAAGAACCCACAAAGCAGGGGGGTGGGAATAGATCAAAGCCAAGAGCACTCCACGTAACACCAACCCTGGCCCTAGCAGTCCCACATGCTCTCTGCTCTCCGTGGGAGTCCTGAACACCCCCTTGGGAAAGAGAATCTGGGTGGCTGTTGATATACCTCAATGTGACATGACTCTGTAGCTGGCGTATGGGTTCCTGACACTTATAAGCTAAGAGAAGGGTCCTTGAAGGAAACGTCAGGAATTGGAAGGTCAAGCCCTGGTTGGTGGCCAAGGAGGACACTCTGGATGGAGCCAAATGTCTCAGACCTGGAGAGGAAACAGAACTAGACGGGCACTTCCTGGTTGAAGGAAGTTTCATCCTGAAGTAAAACACTCTTTCTCAGAGAAAACTGAAGGGCACATTGGCATGGGGAGGAAAGCACAAGCTTTAAGTGAAATTCAGTGGTGACCGTTGGACAAAATCATAAAAACGAATACAGAATAACATAGGTTGAATATTCACATCACTTCCAAATTCATATGTTGAAACCTAATACCCAATGTGAGGGTATTAAGAGGTAGGTGGGGCTTTGGGGGAGGGGATTAGGTCCTAAGGGTCTAGCCCTCGTGAATGGGATCAGCACCTTCGTAAGAGACCCCAGAGAGTTCTTGTATCTCTTCCACCAGGTACGGTTACAGTAAGAAGACAACTCTCCATGAACCAGGAAATGGGTCTTCAAACACAGACTCTGTCAGCACCAGCCTCCAGAACTGTGAGAAACTATCTTCTGTTGTGTTTAGGCCACTTAGACTGTGATATTCCGTTAGAGCAACCAAAACAGACTAAGACCCAGAGTAAAAGTCACCGTGGATGAGGCATCCAGTGATGTTCAGAAGAAACAGACATGTCAATGTCCATGCTGATTCTCATGACCTTACACATCTACGTTTCAATGCACAGACTCAGGCCAAGAAACAAGCGGTCTTAAAATCTGTCACAAAGAAGTAAAGAAATACATAAATACAGTGTGTGGCATACTGACGTGTGGCAGTTAAGTGACAAGAATACCGGAATGAGGGTGGGAAGAACTGGGTCTTTGAAGCTGATGCCTCTGCCACTAACATACACATGGCCATATGAACTTTTTCATTAACACTTAGTTGGCCAAGAAAATCCAGTGGGATCTAGATGTCAGAGACCCAGCTCTCGGTGGCCCAAGGCATTGTGCCAGCCTATCAAGTACCTATTCTGCGCAAGCCCACTGACAGGGACTAGAGCACAATGGTTAAAGCCATTGGTGGGATCTTAATTCTAATACTCCCCTAAAAGTTTACCCATAAATTAAACCTCGAGTAAGATTTTGTCTCCCAGACATACCCCCAGGAAAACATACTTCCAAAAGGGAGTTACTATCAGACATTGAAACCTGAGTAAGGATTGGCTCATCAGCTAGGTTCCCATCTTGAGAACGAGTGATCAAAGCATGAAATGAGGGGAGGGGGTAGGATGGGAATAGGGGTGGACATAGGAGTGAGTTGGGCAGGCAGTTCCCTACCGAGAAGGGATCTGTGGTGGAGGGCTCCAAGTATCTAGATCCCAAATGAAGGCACCAGGCATCTGAGGGAGGCAACGCGGGACAAGAGGAGAAGCCAGAGGGAGAGGTTTGAGGATGTCAGAGCAAATTTTGCCAGCCTCACGATTCTGCCATCTGGAGCTCTGAAAGTTCAGGTGCATGCAATTCAGAGAATCACGGCAAAGCTAGTTTTAGTGCTGTTACCGTGTCGGCCCTGCCTTGGTTTACTTACTAAGCCATTGGTCTCAGAACAACAGGAGGCAGTGAACACAAGTTATTGGTGTAATAGGTATTTTTTTCATTGCTTTTCCTCTTCTACCTGCAGTCTGTTATTCTTTCATTTTTGTAAGAAAGAAAGGAGAAGGGGGAAAAAAAGCCCTCTCTCTCTCCACAGCTGGTGTATCCCTGGTAAGGCCTTCTACTGGCCCAGAGTTGGGTGATCCGTTTGTAGATAACTTGAACTGCCTGGTGGTTGGTATTCTGAACAGGCCTCCGGTTTTGGGTCCCAGTTCCAGAGCCTGGACTGGCTGGGCTCCAGCAACCGATGCCCAGAGATGCAGCTCAGCTGTCAGGGCGCAGAGACAAGAATGGAGGTTCGCACAGCAGCCCAACACAGACCTCTCTCCCAAGTGAGAGCTCAGAGATACACCATCACGGTGTTTCCCCCATGGTCCTGATCACAAGATCAGCTAAGATGTTTATTTATAATAGAGTTCTGGAGCTCCACCGTCGAGCTGTACATTAGAGTCTCAAAGGGAGGGACCTGGGAGTTTGTATTCCAGCAACCATCTCAGGTGGGTCTTAACGATCAAGGCGACAGTGGGCAACAGGAGGACGCGAAGCAGCTTTGTGAGCCGATCAGCTACATGATTTCTTGGCATTGGTCTGGAAGGTGGGAGGAGGGGGCGTTGGGAGGCAAAGGCAATGAGACCACAGGTGGGCACCATTTAAGGGGGCTGTTTCAATAATGCAGGAGAAGAAAAGATGAGAGTCTGAACCACGGAAAGGAAAACAGTGGGCGATGGGGGAGCATAAAGGCATTAGAATCGACAGGTCTTAGTAAATGAGCAGGCAGTTCTCAGAGGTCCACCAGCTCATGCTGAGAGCCTCTCAAGGAAACGTCTTGATCTACTGGGTTCATTAAAACAAGAACCTGTAGGAAGCGAGAGGCTTCACGGTACTCTGCTGAAAGTCAAAATGTGCTGAAACATATTCTTTAACTTTCTGACCCATTTCCTGTTAGCCGATCAGAATGGGTTTCCCACCATGTAACAACCCCCGCAAGTTTCTAAACTCCCTGACTGATTGTGGCACAAGCCCTCTGACTCCGCCTTGCACACCACTGTTCCTGCTCTGCCCACGGGCCATCCCTGGTCTGCAAGGTCAGGCAGGTCCCGATGGACCGTGACCAAGAGGTCGTGCAGTCCCTCAGAGCTCCCCTGGTGCCCGGAGCTTCATGGAAGGGTTACAAGTGCTGTCCTTCAGGACACGTGCCTCCTGTCCCGGGGACAGCTTCTCCCCTGGGCTCTCTGCCTCATCAACTCCTGCACCGTCCAATCTCCTCCCAAGCATTTCTTCTCTCCTATGCCCACGCCTCCTCCTTTCTGGTTGCTTCTGGTATTGACTCTGTGACTGAATGTTTTAATTAAATCACCATAAAACCCTTTGTGGGGTTGTTTTCCTTAAATCCCACACTCACTGGCCACCATCTGTGTTATTAACCCTCACAGCATTCCATCTGCTGCCAACAGTGGTCTGACGGGGGGAACCTGGGCATCCTGTTGGTTTGCTCTGTGGAGATCCTGCCCGGCGGGGCGATCTGGGGCTAGCACCCTGCGTCTGCCCTGAGGGGAGATGGAAACTCCAGGGTGACTTTCCTTCTCCCATCACAGAGGTGGGACGTGGAGGGAGAGTGGGAGACTCCTCTCTACTGCCTTTTCCCTGTTACTTGCTTTTCCTGGTTTTGCTATTGTTCTTCCTTTCTGCTTAATCCTGACCTGAACAGCTCTGTGGACAAGGGATTGGGGGAATATGCCAGTGTTCAGACAGCGTGCTCTGAAAAGAACAAGGCAGGGCGGCAGAGGACAGGGACATTCTGCAGGAAGGGAGGGCAGAGAAAGGAGAGGTAGAGAAGCCATTCTCTCCATCCCCTGATGGCATACTTGGTCCGGGTAGCCAGTTGTTAGTGCCAGGGTGGGAAACCTGTCCTAGAAGGTGGGCTGGGAACCACCTAGAAGGTGGGCTTCAGCCTGCACCATGGTGTGTCAGCGGCAATATGCCTGTTGCTACCTCCTCTGACGTCCGTGCCTGGCTTTCCCGCACCGTTCCAGGCACGGAGGACTGTCACAGCCACCTACCAGGTCCTTCTCAGCCTACTCGGGCATCATCTTGCAACGGACACAATTTGGCAGTGACCCTTTGCTATAAGGCAGCAAAAAAAAAAAAAAAAAAGCATTGACAAAATGAGAGGCAAGGGTTTTTCTTTCTGTTGTCTTCTGACTCATTTTTCTTCCATGCCTCAGATAAAGGAGGCAGAGGTGTTTTAATTATGTTTTCAGCGGGAGAATACAGCCTCGTCCTTTGTGCAATGCCCAGGGTTCCCTTTGGGGCCGCTGAGCTTTTTCATGGGTCTGTTTTCTTGCAAAGAAAAGAAGCAGCTTCTCTGTTGCTAGGAAAGACACAGCCAGCCTCATTCAGGAGGTTGGTGGCCAAGCCTGAGGGGGCCCCAGCCACGACGGGAGCTAGTGGTTGGTGATCAGTGTGGTTTCTGAAGGAAGATTCTCAATTGCACGTGGACACGCTGGTCTTCCAAAACTTGAACATGAGCCTGTTGTCCAGATGAGTATAAATGAGCTGAGGCTCTATCCTGGTATGGCTCGTTGGTCTGGTTGTCTTGCCAAGGCAGCTAATATTAATCACTGCATGGTATTTGTACAACCTTCTCATTTGTCAAAGCACCTTCACACCGATGTCTCATGTGAACCTCCTCGGATATTCCTGTAAGATGGGAGGGCAGGCATAGTTATTCCCACTTTTCTTTAACTTGAGAGAGGGAGAGAGAGAGAGAGTCAGAGGGAGAGAGAGCGAGAATCCCAAGCAGGCTCCGTGCTCAGCACAGAGCTAAACCGAGAGCTCAATCCCATGACCCTGGGATCATGACCCGAGTCGATACCAAGAGTCGGATGCTCAACCGACTGATCCACTCAGACTCCCCGATCCCCATTTTACAGCTCAGAGAAATGAAGTGACCACACCAAACACACACACACACACACACACACACACACACACACACCCCAACGATCAGAGTAATCAGGATCAGATTCAAGCACAGGCTTCCAAACCCCACCTGCCTCAGCTTCCACTTCATCCCTTTGGCTTAAAACCTTTGATTTTCTCCCCTTCCGTCTCTTTTTCTCCCTACGACCTGCCAGTCATAGCCAGGCCATGCTGATGCTACCTTTGTATGATCTCCCTCACCCACCTATTCCTGACACCCAGCACCGCCCCAGGGAGACCCTCGGTACTTCAGCATGTGGAACAATGTCCTAGCTGCTTTGTCTACATCTGGGATCCCCTTGTCTTGATTCCATGCGCCACCCATTTACCAGACTCGTTTTCCCACAACACCATTTGTTTACCTGCCGTGGCTTTCTCTTCCCTAAAGAATAAAAGCCTGCTGTTCAAGGCTGGCACCTGCTGACTTCCCAGCCTGACCCCCAGTTATTCCATCATACTAACCTTCTGCTTTCACTAACCTGCCTGCCCTTCTTGACTTTCCTCCAACATGTGCTCATGCCTGCCTGTGATTAATTGTGTAAGTGTGCTGGCTGAAAAAAAAAAAAAAAAGTATGGTTTTCCATCCCTGCTTGGTCTCTTAATTGTTGGGTAGGTTGGGTTGCTAAGCCTCAGTTTCTGCACCTGTACAGAGGGATCGGTACTGGGACTTGCTCATAGTGTATAAAGATAAGTGCTTAGCACAATGCTGATTCGTAGGAAGTGGCTGGGAAATAGTCATTATTTTTATTATCTAACTTTCCTTTCTTGAAGTCCACTTTTTAAAAATAAATTTATTTATTTTAATGTATATTCACTTTTTGAGAGACAGAGACAGAGTGTGAGCAGGGCAGGAGCAGAGAGGGAGGGAGACACAGAATCCAAAGCAGGCTCCAGGCTCTGAGCTGTCAGCACAGAGACTGACACGGGGCTCGAACTCACGAACCGGCAGATCATGACCTGAGCCAAAGTCAGACGCTTAACCGACTGAGCCACCCAGGCACCCCTTGAAGCCCACTTTTTAAAACCACCCTTTAAGTTCCCCCAAAGTCCAGTGACGACAATAGCAGTCATGAGGTTAATAGCTAACACTTCCATGGATGGCCTTTCTCTCACACCAGCCACTATTATATGTGCTTTACAAATACTAACACATTCGTCCTTCTCATCAACCCTAACATAATACTATGAGATCCATAATAACAAGAGGAGATGGAGTTCAGAGACATTAAATACCTTTTTCCAAGTTCACCCAACTAGGAAGTGAACTCCAGAAACTTCCTCTCCAGACCCTCACTCAGCACCTAGCTTATGCCATTGCCTCCCCGGTTCCCATAGGGTAAGGACCTGGTCCCAACGTGTCACCTTTCGCCTGGCAGATGCTTGGGAATTAACGTTTCTGCCAGTGTTGATGATGTGGCTGCAAGCATCTCTCTCCTCTCCTGATCTAGGCAGGGCCTGTATTAGCTTCCAACCCCTCTGTAACAAATTACCATAAATTTAGCAATGTAAAACAATAATAGATTTATTATCATGCAGTTCTGTAGATTTGAAGTCAAACAGAGGTCTCTCTGCCTCACATCAAAGCTTCAGCAAGACTGTTCCTTTCTGGAGGCTCTAGGGGAGAATCCATTTCCTCGCCTCTTCCAGCTTCTGGAGGCTGCTCACATTCCTTGGCTCATGGCCCCCTCCTCCATCTTTAAAGGCAAAAACAGCTGACGGAGCCCTTCCCAAACCACATCCCTCTGGCCTTGTCTTCTGTACCTAATTCTGCTTTTAACAGCCTTTATCATTGCACGGGGCCCACCTGGATAATCCAGGGGAATCTCCCAATTTTAAAATCAGCTGATTAACAACCCTAATTTATTTATAACCCTAATTTATTTGCAACCTTAATTTTGTTTTATCATATCACATGACTTAGTCCAAGCTTCCAGATTAGGAGAGGGACATCTCTGGGGGGCCATTTGTCTGCCTACCACAATCCTTTATGAATTAAAAGTAAAAGCAATTCCTAATCATAGAGTAAATATAAAAGAATCTAACAAAATGTGAGTCTTCCCCATAATTACTACCTTGGTGACTTTTAAAGACATGAAATACAATATTTTTTTTTTCAAAATCACATCCTTGGCTGCCCTGTTTCACGGTGCTCTATGTGTGTGCCTCCTCTGGCTGCTGGACAGTCCGGCATTGACTGAGGTCTTGTTGAGGGAACAGCTAAGGGGAGGCCAAATGACTGCCCGCCATCTCTCCCCACACCCACAGCTGCCCACCTGCTCCCCTGGCCCTCGATGGGAAGAGGAGACTGGAAAAGATATGATCAGTAGAGATCAAGAGGAAAACATAGTGCAAGGATCATCCAGAAAGGAATGGATAGATTTAGGCCCACAAACGTGCTGAGTGGACATCCTGCCTCCTTGCTCCCTGTGGTAGCCAGCCGGGGTGACTATGGGGCCAAGACTCATGGAAACCCTCAAAGCCAAGGAACAAAGTTATAACAGGCCAGCAACAGCAGAGAGAGAGTGATTAGTGGGATGAATGCATGGAGAAGATAAAGCCGTGGTCCTATTCACATTAAATGCTTTTCAGTTTTTATCGTAATTAAATGTTTTTTAAATGTTAATAGAATAAATTGAACTTGACGTCCCCATTTTCTCCAGATCCTGCAATTATGCTCAAGCCCTGTCTTGAAAGGATGCCAGAGGGTGATGGATTAACTCTAAAATAAATCAAATTTCCCTTGTTACAGAGTTAGGGAAATACAATAAGGATTCTATCCTGCCTCTGGTGATGGAAGACTTGCCTAGCCTGTTCCCTGGGCCACTGGCCATTCGGGCTAGGAACGGCCTGAGAAATAAGTTTGCTAATATTGTATCATAAACTAAACCCCATCAGGGTGATAAACCTCTGTTGCCACAGCACAGCGGGTGACTGGGTCTGGGCAACATTTCTGCCGAACTGCCCCCTCTCGCCAAGGCTCCCTCCCAGTAAATAGCTAGCTAGCAAGCTCTTGGAAATGAGCTGGGTGTGATGCCAGCCAGACTTCCAGCTTGCCAGGATGGGTGGTGCAGAGGGCCAGGCACCTGCTCCCTCTGCTGTCACCGGTGTGGGGCTTTCATGCAGGGCTTTGCTGACTGGGGGGATCTTTGAGCAGGACCCAGGAGATCCAGTGCTTGGTCTGCTCCCAGCTCTGAGTCAGCAGCAGAAACTCCCATCTGTGTCTGGAAATACTGAAACCAGGCTAGGAGTGAAGCCAGGTGGAGCCCTGGGCCCTTCCTTGGGGTCAGTGAATGTGGGATCATCTGAGTTCACTAGCAGTGGGAGTCTCCCCTCCACTCACAGGATCTTATGCAGGCAAATAGAAATGGATACAAGTTTCCTACACTAAAACCCCCCAATTTACCCCATCCCTCTGTCTTTATACCTCCTCTCTATCCCCCACCTTAAAACGTTTCACTTCTCTCCTTCTTTCACGTTTATATATAATTTACCAGTAGAACATCCATGGGAGTCTGCATAGAACAGGAGTCAGAGCCTCACGCTATAGGGATAGGGTGTTAATGGGGAAGTTTCAAGCAATGACCAGGAAAGATGTTTTGGCTATTAAGATGTTTTGGCAAAGATGTCTTTGGGTAGTTTCTTAAACCAAACTGAGTATACAGAGTTTTCTATTCCTGCTACGTACGAGGGACTTTCTGACAACATTCACGTCGATTATATATTGTCTTGACTTATCTGTTCCATTGTGTGCTGGGATTAGTCCGACCCCAGCATTGTATGTCTGGAGAGCTTTCTGTACATAGAGCCCTAAGCTGGCCTTCTGGAACTTTCAAAATCACATACGCATTTTGAGGGCTTCATAGGAAATCTAGACAGACTTCATACGTTAAAGCACTCTCTCTTTCTTGTGACTCTTAAAATTTCTCATCAATCTTTCTTCTACCTTTATTGATAGAGTATTTCAAGTCATTTTATTAAACTTAGATTCTTCATTCTGGCTTCTTAGGGTGATGTCCAGAAGGGAAGGCAAAATTCTAATGATATTTGACCAGGACATTGCAAAATGGAACATCATGTCCTCAGTTGCAGACTCTCTGCTTCTGTGATTATAGCCCCAAACTCATGCAGCATTACAGGAGACCTCACACCACAATTTCAGATTCTGTTAGGAGCGCCTGGCTGGCTGAGTCAGTTGAGCCTCTGACTTCGGCCCAGGTCACGATCTCATGGCTGGTAGGGCTCATCCGTAGCCCCCGCGTAGGGATCTGTGCTGATGGCTCAGAGCCTAGAGCCGGCTTCTAATTCTGTATCTCCCTCTCTCTCCGCCCCTCCCCCACTCACTTTCTCTATCAAAATTGAATAAAAACATTAAAAAAATTTTTTAAAATTGCTGATTCTGTTGGCACAAACTGCCAACCCTTCTCACGTGAGCCACTGCTAAGCCATGTTCTCTCTTGTACCCATACTATTAGGTGCGTTTGTTAAATATCATCTTGCCTGATTCCACTGTTGAATCCAGCCTTTGAAAAGTGTATCAGCTGAGAGGGAGATTTTCCCAGTTTCCTGTCTTCTGAAAATCTGTATTCCCTTCTAGTCGTAGATAATAAACTTGAATGCAGCAGAATGTACGGGTGGGGTTCTAAATCAGACAAGTACAGGTGTGTTTTTTGTACATTCATTGAACACTGCTTTTGGGGCCCAGATGCTCAGCTAGTTACTAATGTGCCTATATACCTGCGTATCCAATTATGTGTTTCTTTCTTGTCTACAACTAGACCATGAACGTCGTTGTCATTCAGCTGCCGAAGCCCACGTGGTCTTCCTTGACCAGTCTACCATGACCTTGTCAGAGAAAGATGTCATGACCCTGCTCTGGTTTGCCCTCAGTAGAGCCGCGTTGGATCCAAGAGATCCTAGAGTCTTTTCCTAGGTGCTTCTGAAGAAGCCCTTCAATAACCTAGTAGAATTTGGGCTGTGTTTTAACATCAAACCCACAGGTCTGTTGTCTATAAAATCTGTCTTTTGGGCACTTGGGAAACCAGAGTCCTGTCCTAATAATGGACATAACTGAAAAGACTGGTTTATGCCCCACCCTTTAAAATTTTTTTTTTTTCAACGTTTATTTATTTTTGGGACAGAGAGAGACAGAGCATGAACGGGGGAGGGGCAGAGAGAGAGGGAGACACAGAATTGGAAACAGGCTCCAGGCTCTGAGCCATCAGCCCAGAGCCTGACGCGGGGCTCGAGCTCACGGACCGCGAGATCATGACCTGGCTGAAGTCGGACGCTTAACCGACTGCGCCACCCAGGCGCCCCTATGCCCCACCCTTTAAAACTGCAGCCTATACTCTGGTTAATTAGCCACTGTGGCTGACATATGGCAAGCAGACCATCATTTGTCTCTTCTCCTCTACACTTTTAGGCCAAGTGCCTTTTCCAATATAGTTGTATGTGAGCCTCCCACCTCTTGTATGAGGCCCCAGAAAACAACAGGGAGGCTCACAGTAGGGGAAAAAGTTTGTAATGCTATGCCTATGAGTTGTCCTGGTGAGTTCTGGGGTTTTACCTCTGGACTTTGGTTTACCTGATGCAATGGATAAGTATACGGCCACATGAAATCCCAGAAGAAGCCTAGAGTCCAGCATTTGCGTTTACCTATAGTTACTCTGCCATCCTTCCCGTGTCTCTCGCCAATGCTAACCTCAGCCCCTCCTCCAAGGCCTTGAGTCAGTGTCCTCACCAATAGCCTTGCCTTTCCAGGTCACATGTTGGGAATGTGAGCCCCTAGAGAGGGGCTGAGATTGGGCAAAGCCCATGAAATAATGGAAACAGGATGAAGGGAACCACATGCCCCAGAGAAAAACAGCATTTGAAACTCACCAGGTTAGGACCTGGGTGCAGGTTATGATACCCGCTCCACCTACCTCTCTGGGAAATGAGTCACTGCTCGTGCACTAGAAGGTGAGGGTTATTACTGGATGGGTGGGGTGTGGCTGAGAGAGGGAGAGTGGGGAAGGTCACTTGTAGAAGTTTCGAGCCATGGGACAATTATCTTAGTGCTTTTGGGAAACAGCTTGAAGAGAAAGGGGCAGCGGACAAAAGAGCTTGCCAGCTACTTCTGAGAAAAACAAAGAAGAGAAACAAAATCAAAATGAGGCCTCCTGGAGGTAGGAAAATCTGTCACTGTTATTCCTCTCCCTGCCTTCCCTTATAGGACCACCTGCTGTATTTCCACCCTTCCCGGGTCAGGGGAGTCATTTGGGGCTTGTGTTAAAAACAGAGTCCAGAGGGGTGTTTCTCAACCTTGGCCATACTTTAGCCGCTCCGTTATAATAAGCTCCATTATAATAAGGGGAACGCTGCCCTGTTGAGCCCTCTTTGTCCTTTGAAGGCTGTACCTAACACTCTTCGTGTAAGCCGTGTTTCATCTGCCAGGAAATAGAGGTGGGAAGGGTGGAGTGCCCCACTCAACATGTTAGGAGAGCCACTGGAGACTGAGGTGTAGGGGAGACCTCAGGAATTCTGGAAGGGTCATTGCTTGGGAGCCCAAAAAACTGGCAAATGAAGCAATTTCCATTTCAAACAGAAAATCCAGAAGAGATCAGAGAGGCATTTCCAGGCAGCATGCAGCATAGTTCGAGCTGCTCCAGGGACTCACCCACAGGTTGCCCCCAACTATTGCAGGGCTGGGGCAAGTGCAAATGAAGGCTTGAGGTCCACAGCCCTCACCCGTTTCTTTTCCTACCACAGGCTCCAACCTACACCACTCGGGGCCACACGCACATGCTTGTGGGCACCCCAGCCCCCAGAGTAGAATTTCACCCATAGCTCCAAATAGTCACGCCTCAGGCATGGTTGACCCTCGGTAGGACAGACCCTGCAGAAAGGCTCACCAAAGGGCTGAGACCATTAGGGCTGGAATTCTGGGTTTCAGGTATAGAATATAACAGAGCATGGCAGGGGATACCGGCTCTGCGTGGGTACATTTTGTGGCCCAGCTGACTCCTTGCCCCACAGGGGAAGACAGAACTAGAAGATGACTGGAGGGGGACTTTCAGAATCACAGGGTCCAGGACAGGGGCCCCTTGCCCAGATCTCAGGTCAGCAATGCCCACGTGTACACAGAAAGGAAGCCTCTGTGCCCAGAGGATCAGCCCACTCTCCCAGAGGGGGTAGAGCCCCCCAGCACATATATGACCTTCTTTCTGGTAGACCTCATTCTCTGGCAGGAAGGAGGTCCACACAAGACCCACCTCCTCTTGCCACCCTATCCCTGCCGATTCATACTCCCCTACTTCTTCTGGGGGCACCAGTTTTCTTATCCTAAATGGCTTTTCCTCCTCTGCTTCTTTTGACAATATTCACCGGAAGCTCCCATACCCGTCCTGTGTCCCTGATCCAGACTGTGGCCACACCCCACCTGGTTTCCTCTGCAAACTGCCCACCCGCCTTTTCCCTCCTCAGCAGGGCTGTGCCCCTGGGCGGACCTCTTCTCGCCTGAAAGTGCCCTTCATACCTCAGAGGGAGCTATGTGCCTCGAGGTTCTATCATCTCTGGCTAATATCCTGCCCTCATATTCACTCCCTTGACCTCCTCTCCTTACCTTTACTCCATCATATGAGAATAGGCTGCTGGGCAGGGTGTCTGATACACAAAACCAGACTTTACGTTTCCAGATAGTTGCGATCTTCAAACTGGTGACCTGCACTTATTTCAGTAACATTCTCGTTGCCCCCAAATGTTATTGCAGCTTCCCTTTTAAAATTGCCTTTGAGAACTGCAGCACCTACTTTGAATATCCTAGCCCAGGCCCGGCTTTGTCCACTGTTCATGGATTTAATGTTTTGAAGAAGTCCTTGATTTCCTTTGGAGTAAAGCTGGTAAATGAAGTAAACTCTGAGTAATCAAATTAAAGACATGCAAAGCATGGGGCTCCTGGGGGTGAGCATCTGACTCTTGATTTCGGCTCAGGTCATGACCCCACAGTTCATGGGATCCAGCTCTGTGTCAGGCTTCAAGCTCAGCATGGAGCCTGCTCGGGCTTCTCCCTCTCTCTCTGCCCCTCCCTTGCTCTCACTCTCTGTGTCTCTCTCTAAATAAGTAAACTTTAAAAACAAAAGAAGAAGAAGAAGAAAAGAGGGCATCTGGGTGGCTCAGTCGGTAAAGCATCGTGACTCTTGACATTGGCTCAGATCATGATCTCACGGTTTGTGAGTTCAAGCCCCGCATCCAGCTCTGTGCTGGCAGCATGAAGACTGTTTGGGACTCTCTCTGTCTCTCTCTCTCTGCCCCTTGCCTGTGCTCTCTCTCTCAAAATAAATAAATAAACTTAAATAAACAAATACATACATACATAACTCAAAACATGAAGGGTGAGTTCTAGGAACTTGTCCGAGGGAAATGCTCCTAGATAGGTGAAAAGACTAAGTGAGGTAGATTTCCAGAATAGTAAAATAAACATAACAAAAAAAAAGAAAAGAAAAGAAAAGAGAAAAGAAAAAGAAGCATCCAACAAAAATGTGCAACCAGCAAGGATGCGGCAAACATGGTAACTTCCTGTAACGGAATAGTTGTAGCCCTCAAATTGTGCAAGACCACGTGAGGCCACGGAAACGTCATGGGAGGGGTGGTGGAGAGGATGGAGGGTTATGCAAGGAAACACGTGGGGCCCTTGTGGCCCGGAAAGGCTCACCATCTGACTGTGGTAGTGGATACACAGCCTACCCACGCTAGCGCTCTATTGAGCTATGTGCACGCGCGCGCACACAAATGGGCACAAGTAAAACTACGAAGATCTTAACCAAATCCATGGACTGCAGTAACATCAATGTTCCGCTTGTGATACTGTGCTGTAGCTTTCTTTGCAAGGTGTTGCCATTGGGGGAAACTGGACAAAGAACAGCAAGTTCTCTGCATTACCTCCTAACACTGTGTATAAACACATACTGGCTCGAGAAAAGTTTCACTTGAAACACACATTTGAACTGACAGGGCATGACTTAAATGTGGACACTGTTGCTTCAATGTCCGGCAGGAATTGGATAAACTCACCCACAGTGAGGTGAACACAAATGATTTAGCATAATGCATTTTAGGGGAAAGGTTACATTTCTCCAGGCAATTGGACTCACATTTGTCTCGAGCTGACAGAAGGAGTTTGTTTGGAGCCAGGCCCACCGTTAGGTGAGTGAGGCTTCTGCGGGCCCTGAGAGTGAGCGTCTCCACGCAACCTTGCACCTCGGTGCCTCTCTCGGCTCATCCCAGCCCTGTCTGTTCTGAAATGCCACTTTTGGCTGAACTAGGAGCAAAGAGGCTGCTCGGGGAAGTGGGCAGCCCATAGCCTCGCACCCTGCGGGCTACGCAGACCCTGCTATGGATTCCCTTTCCGGGCTTGTGGAGGAGAGAGAGGAAAAACAGCTGAGTATATGCAAAGCTGCACAGCTTCGTAGGTGTTCCTGGTGTAAGTTTACGAAAAGAGAATAGCGGCCGTGGCCTTTTAAACACCGCTGAAATATTCCTGTTCCTACCATTTGCAGTATTTTTTGTAAATATTTGTAAAGTGCCTACTATGTGCCAGGCATTTTTCTAGGTTCAGGGAAGACCACCCTGAGCAACAGTCTTTTCCCTCAGGAGGCTTACATTTCCTCATTTCAAGACTGTATGATCCAATTTAAGAAGTCCCCAACCAAAGCGAATTCTAAGCAGAAAAAAGGCTACCGACTTTGCGCCATAGTTTAAGCTCCGCGTTGTTATCTCATTTTGTCCCATTTGACAGGTTTTGATGTGCTGGCTATCAACGGGACTGCAAAGTGTTAACAGATGGAGGGGCAGGAAGGCAGCGGAAAGAGCCTCCCTCGCAGACAGAGTGATTGATTTATATTAAACCACACACGGCTATAGGGGCAGTAGTCACCGTGGGTGGGAGCCTGGAGCCTTGGCAGCGGGCAGACTTTGGTGGAAGCTCTGGCTCTGCTTCTTAGTCATTTCCATGGGATTCATAAGACGACACACCATCCGGGATGACCGTGACAGCTGAGTATGGGGAAATCACAGATGGAAGCTTTTATACAGTGGTAGCCATGTAGTAGGGAGTGAATGAACTAGAACTGCTATTATTAATACACTGAAGCCTTCCAGGGTTACCTTTGTAACACCTTTTTCAGAAATGACATCCTGGCACAATTTGGGGCAGAGAGCCTTGTGCATCTGCCTGTGATTATGCACAGACAGCTGGACAGTGTCGTTATTGGAAAGGCCTTGAAACCAAGCACGACTCTCAAGTCTTCGATATTTTCCTCAAGCATCTACTTCTAGGGCCCAGGTAGAACAAGCCGAACTTGCAGATTTTAATTCAATTCAATAAATATTCATGGATCCCAAGGCTGTGAACGGAGCTATTGTCATAGACGATAGATACTTCTGGTGATGGAAGCATTTCTCTTGGCGCTCAAAAGCATTAAACTGTGAACAACTAAGAGTCCTACGTAGAATATAAATAAAATGCATGTCAATATAGGTCCATGAAATGAACTGTGGAACACATTATCAATTTTTTAATCCATTAATTAAGAACACTCTACAGTGGTCTATGATATGCCAGACACGATGTGCGAGACCCTAGGCTTCCAGAAACAAGTATTGAAACTGACGCACTTCATTCTCTCATAGTCCATCAGGGGAGACAAAGGAATAATTATGATTTTAGCATAAATAGATACTAGGAAAGAAATATGTACAGGGATCACAAATAAGAAGGGGTGAGTTAGGATGACTTTATACATGAGGCTTAAAAAATAGGTACAAACTCCTCAGGTCATCTAGAGAGGAGGACACTCCAGGTAGACATATCTCCACGTGCAAAGGGAGGATGGTTGCCACCAAAGGGAATGGTGCCTTTAGGGGAAGGGTAGGCAGTTCCCTATGGCTCCAGCTAGATTTGCAAAGCAGAGAATGACAGCATATGAGGTGGAGACATAGGAAAGATCGAGTTCTTGGAGGCCCTATTACGCCCTGCTAGGAACTTATGCTTTATTTTGTAAGCAGTAATGATCCCCGAGGGGTCTTAAGGAGTGCCCATCAAATTTACCTTTTAGAGCAAGAGTAATTTGGACACAGGAAAGGAGAGGAACTAGAGGGGGAGAGATGCATTTCCTTCCTGGTCTGGGACCATTTTCAGGCGGGAAGATAAGCGCGTGAACTGATGCCAGAGTGGAGGCGAAGAAAGGAAAGGTTGGAGACAGGAGGTACTTAAAAGCTGAAATTCCAAGGATTTGGTGACTGATAGGATGTGAATAATGGGAAACATGGGGAAAATTTTGGCTGAAGGCATTAGAGACTACCACAGATAAGATGGCAAGATTTGTGGCAAGCAGAGGAGCGGAGGGGGAGAAAACAGCTGTCATGAAATGTTCTTTTCCATCTTCAGATGCGCGGGCTGCCCCAGGACCCGTGCTGTGCAGCCACGGGAGACCAGACTCCCGTATGAGCTTATCTTGGGTACAGACAGGGCACAGCCACACAACATGCACATGGCTCTCCTCTCTCATTCTGTCACATTTTCTAAAGACTCTCACAAGAGCCCAATGTTGGCAGAGCCACGTTCGGAAGTCAAAACTTGATAATTGATGCCGTAATCCCCTGGATTCCCTCATTAGCAGCTGCTAATGGCTGGTGTGTTAACGATTCAATTAGGGCTCTAATAGGCCCATTGTAAACCACATCCCTTCAAAGGGAAGAGAAGAAGCCCTGAGATGACGGAAGCCAGCAGCAAAGGTCCCTGCTAGCACCGGGGCCCTCCCCACTGTCCGTCCCTGACTGGGGCGCACTGGGTCCAGATGAGCCCTCTCCAAAAGACCTGCCGGCTGGCAGGATATTGTATTGCAGAGGGAGGAAAGTGGACCTACCAGAGCTTCCAGCCAGGAATCTGGAGACTTTCTCTGCCATCAAAAGAGGGTCCTTACGAGTCTAAACATACAGATCTAAACTTAGGCTGTGGGTTGCCCTCTCCCAAGCCAATAACTATGAATGACGTCTTTACTCAACCCCGCTCTGCAGCCCCAACTCAAAGGCATATTCACAGAACCTGAGAAGGACTCGAAGATTACTATCGTAGCCACCTCCCCTCCAGCATCTGCCCTTGAGTCCCGGTCCAGTTCCATCTCTCTGCCATCTTTTTCCTCCATGACACATGTTTTTGAAGAGAGACAATTTGGTATTTGAAAGTTGCAGAGTTGTTTGGTGGGGGTGAGGGTGTCGTCAACCCAGGGACCTCACACAATTCGAGAGACCCAGAGGAAAGCCCGGGGCATGACTGACTTCCTCTGGTTTATGGGACTAGCTCTAGAAACATCTGCCTTATTGGGGCCAAATGTCTCAGCAATAAAACGTGGATGTCGTTGGTGGAAGGCGTCCCTAACTAGAGGGGGCTCGGTTTGCGTATTTCCCAAGGTGATTAGAAGAGAAGTACGTAGTCACAAAGCTTTTTAATCAGCCCTTTGGTTGGTTAGTGGAAATGCAAGCAGATGCGATTTTCTTAAATAGTTTGGCCTCAGACTTCAAAATCACCACCTAGGGGCACCTGGATGGCTCAGTTGGTTAAGTGTCCGACTTTGGTTGGGTCATGATCTTATGGTTCATGGATTTGAGCCCTACATCAGGCTCTGTGCTGGCAGCTCAGAGCCTAGAGCCTGATTTGGATTCTGTCTCTGTCTCTCTCTCTCTCTCCCCTGCCCCTGCTCATGCCCTGTCTCTCTCTCTCTCTCAAAAATAAACGAACATTAAAAAAAAAAAATCACCACCTATTTTTCACTTTCTGCTCTATTTTTCACTTCCTCTATCCTTCATCCTTTTAATGCTCACTTCTGAAAAAAAATTCAGATACTATACATGTATCTAGATATTCCCTAAAACATGAACTATCCTGTGTCGTGCCCACCAGCCTTTTCAAATCCTGCACCAGGCCTCTCCTTCCCCCCCTTGAGTCTTGGACCCTCCAGCGTCACACCCAGACCTTGGGCTGGCCCTTAGGGTTCACATCACAAACCTACTTTTGCAGAAAAACTCGAAACCAGGGAGCTTGACTGTACTGCCTACTCTTCTTGGCATCTTTTTTCCTAGCCCTGCCTGTCTTTCTCATCTCAGTTTTCTTCTGCAGCTGGTGGGAGACAGGTTCTCTGGGATGCTCTGTCAGAGTCAGCCAGCATGATGCTTGGAATAGGCAACTTCCCATGCCCTGTAGGCCTCACTAATGCAATCTTACCTGCTGAACTGCGGGGCTGGCGACACACTGAATACACAATGGAAGGCTTTTCTGAGATCATCTATTAGGCCAGGGCAGAGAACCAGCAGTGAAAAGAGCTGACCCTAGTATTGACCTAGAGTAGCAAAATCATGGAACTAAGGGCTCTAACTCATTTTGTAAACTTTGGTTAACCCCTCTCCTCTGGAGTCATTTATAAAAGAAGGAGATTGTTGTACTCATCGTTCTATGACATTCTATGTAAGGAAGACTCAGACCCAGGCTCACCTTGTCAGAGCTCTCAGTGCTGGGAACACACCCCGGGTAGATCTTAACGCCTACCCCGATCCTAGAGACCACATGAAGGAAAAACTGATGTAACTAGACTATTATCATCTACTCAGGAAGTTGGCAGAGAGGATTTGGCAGAAGGCTGACAGAAGGTCCCGAAAATGAACCATGTTACCATTGTTCCCAGAGGCCCCAAGAGAGGGCGATGTGATCTACAGGGTCAGCAGAGTTCTAAAATGGCTCCAGGATCTTTGCCCCCAGATGTCACCCCCCCATGATTATGCGACATGACATGACCAAAGGGATTGCAGATGTAATCAAGGTTACTGATGAGTTGACTTCCAGATAGGGAGGTTACCCAAGTAGAATCTAGTCACATAAGCCATTTAAAAGCAGAAATTTTGTGGGGCACCTGTGTGGCTCAGTCGGTTGAACGTCCGACTTCGGCTCCGGTCATGATCTCACACTCCGTGAGTTCGAGCCCTGCATCGGGCTCTGTGCTGACAGCTCAGAGCCTGGAGCCCGCTCCAGATTCTGTGTCTCCCCCTCTCTCTGCCCCTCCCCCGCTCATGCTCTTTCTCTCTCTGTCTCCAAAATAAATAAAAACATTAAAAAAAATTTATAAAGCTGAAAGTTTCCTCTAGCTGGTGGCACAAGAGAAAGTGAGAAAGATGTGAAGTGTGAGAAGGATTTGACTTGAGGGGGCCACAGAGAATGACTTGAGGATGAAAGAGCAGACCTACGCTGGCCGACTCCATCTTGTTCTGTGTCCTCCACCTTGAGTGACTATGTCCCCGACATGGCCCCTTTCTGGAAAATCGCAGAAACCTCAGACCACACCTCCTCCCCTTGAGTAACCTCCCGCTCACCCATTCAAACTTCCCGATCAAAACACACCCGGCAACCTGCAAAATGGGACTCCGACCCTTCCCCAGCCAATCGGCTGAGGCCACGACCCTTCCGCAGCCAATCGGCTAAGGCCACAGCCGTTACCTCACCAACTGCCCCTAGACCCCTATCAAACCTTTGTGCTTTTGAAACTCACTGACTCTCTCCGGCATCTCGCTGCTGCGTCCGTGCAGGTAGGGGATTGAGCTCGAGCTAGCTCGAATAAAGGCTCTTTGCTTTTGCATCGGACTCGGCTCCCTGGTGGTCTTTGGGGATCGTGAATTCTGGGCATAACAAGGAGCGTGGTCTTCAGTAGGTGTGAGTGGCCAACAGCCGGCAGGGAAACAGACACTTCAGTCCTGCAACTTCAAGGAACTGAATTCCACCAACAACCTTCATGAGCTTCAAAGTGGATTCTTCTCCAAAGCCTCCAAACAATAGGTAATGCCTTGATTTCAGCTTTGTGAGACCAGCTGAACCCACCTGAACAGACCCCTGAAATGGTAAATGGGTGTTGTTTAAGCCACAAAGTTTGTGGTGATTTGTTACACAAGAAATAAAGCAAACTCGATAAATAGCTCTGACCTTATGTCATTCTATCCTTGCCGAACAAAGCGACTGGGTATCTTGGATCTGGGGCTGTTACGAGGGCTCGTATCTCAAAAGAGGAAGTGTAGTACCATGGAAAGATTTCCAAATTTGAAAGTCAGGAGCCTGGATTCCTATCCCTGACCTGCTGTTTACAAAACGCCTTGTGACCTTGAAGAAGACACATAGTACTCCACTCCTTCCTTACCTGTGAAATGAAGGGCTGGCCCCATCAGTGCTCACAGCCCTTGAGGGCTCTGCCAGCCAGGCTCCAGACCCCACATCAAAGAGACAAGCTCTGCTTTGAACTATTCTACACACAAGCCTTCGGAGTCAGATTTCATTAGAAGAAGGGTATCTGTTGCCAAGATGAAATTTGAAAACCACTGATCTGGCTGCTTATTAGGGCCCTTTCTAGCTCTCATGGTCTCGAAAATAAAGCTCAGGCGGGCCACAACTGGAGCTGTGGAAACGTGGTATGAATGGGGGCTTGAGTTAGTAGACAGACTAGCTGAATCAGACGTTCTCTGTCAACAAAACCACCTCCTTCCACCTCTTTTTCTCTGGAGGCCTGAATGTCTGGGGCTATAAGATCAAACCATACAGATTCCAACTCAAATCCTGACTCTACTTTCAAATCCTGACCCTGGGTAAATACATTTCTTAAATTCTCAGAGCTGCAAAGTCTTTAACTATAATGTGGTGATGTCGCTTCGCTTGAGTGTTGTACAGATTAATCAGTGCTATAGACAGAATGTTTGTGTTCCCCCAAAAGTCATGTTGAAATCTTCACCCCCAAGGTGATTGTATTAGGAGACGGGGCCTTTAGATGGTGCTTAGGTCAAATGAACTCTAATGAACGGGATTAGTGCTCCCAGAGAGGCCCTATAGAGCTCCCTAGCCCTTTCTGCCATGTGAAAACACAAGAACATGGCCATCCTTGAACCAGGAAGAAGGCTCTCACCAGACACTGAGTCTTCTGGCACCTTAACCTTGGACTTCCCAGCCTCCAGAGCTGTATGAAATAAGTTTCTAAAACCACCCTGCCTATGATATTTTGTTACAGCAGCCCAAATGCATTAGATATTGTGGTCAAAATTGCTACAATGGTTAGGCCCCCAAAATGCAAAGGCTTAAGAGTAATAGAAGGTTGTTTTTCTTTTTTTTTCTCATGTTAATAATCTAGAGCAGACCAGTTGGTGGACTGTCTGTTCCAAGCATTCTTTCAGTATCCAGGGATCCAGGCAGATGGTGGTTCTATTACCTGCAACTTGTGGCTCCCAAGGTTACTCAGGATTGCCATTCTAGCCATCTGGGGCAGGGAGGAGGGGTGTGTGGTCTGTGTAGGACTTCTTGAACTCTTTTCATGGTCAGATCTGGTAGTGGCTTGGGACACTTCCACCAGCGGTCTATTGGTAAGAGCTTAGTCATGTGGGCATACGTGGTTCCAAAAGGAGCCAGAAATCAGTTCTTGGCTGCATAGTTGTCTCTCGGCTAAAATTCTCTTACCCTGAGTTTGCTGGAAAATTAGCAGTAGTTTCCATCACATTATACATAGAAGAGTGCCTAATACCTGGAAGGCTGGTGCTCAGCATCTCCCCACAGGCCCAGCTCTGCTAATTAAGTGGGTTTCTATGCGGGGTGCGTGGAGGTGGGCAGCAACATCCCTTATGCTCAGTTCAGAACTTTCCATAGCTGCTTTCGTTCTACTTCCCTTAAATAATTCTCTTTTCTAAATCTCTCTTTTCCTAGATTGGAGATAGCAATCAGCTGATGCCCTTCTAAGGCCTCAGGCTCCTTTGGTTTGCAAACTTGCCCTCACTGGACTGTCTGGAATCTAGCCATTTGAATCTTATCAGTCCGTTCTCCATCACCAAAGGACTTCAGTGGGAGAGTGCCAACCAGGCTGTCAGCCACAGGCAAGCTTTCTGGAAAAGATGTGCCAACTGCTGCAACAGAAAATGCCGTTCCCTTGAATAACTTTGTTAATATTTGAAAATTTGTTTCCTTGCTCCTTATCGTATTACTGGGTATTCAAATACAAGAGAAAGGACAGGGGCAACAGCAAATGAAAATGACATTCTTCTCACACACTCACAGATATGGAAGGGCAGGCCTTATTCCCTATCGTCTTGGGTGGTTTGTTTTGTTTTGTTTTGTTGTTTTGGAGGCTCCCACTTTCATTAGACCAGAGCTGCCTTAGGGATCATTAAAGAAAATGTTCTGAGATTTTTTTTCCCCTTTGTATCAAGCAACTGGTAGCACACACTTAAATTAAATTAACATTCTTTGAATCCCAAGCCCAGAAAAGAGCTGCCGTGGGCTGAGTTCTGCAACTCGGGGCTCAGATTTTACTCCCATGAGCATGGGACATTGGATATGCCCAATTATGGGATGATGAGCCCAATTATGGCCTGACAGTTTCCACATGGGTCGCAGTTTAGGTTTAGAGCTGGGTACAGGAGCATGTCACTGGGTGAGCACCCAGGCCACCAGATGACTAGCCAACAGACACGAGCTTCAGACTAAGATAAGAAGGGTTGTTTCCCTTCAGTGGCCTCAGTCTCCCCCTACTCTTCTCAAACTTGCTATCAGGAAACAGTCATATACTTTAAAGAGCCAATGACTGATTAGACCTATACTATTGCTCTCAAGGTTTCTGATATTTTAACAAATTGTTTTGAAGAGGAAAGAATGAGTGATCAATGTCAAAATTTTAGACATTGATGGGACCTTTGGGGAAGGAAACTATTTCAGCCTCCCCCAACACGCGCGCGCGCGCGCACACACACACACACACACACACACACACACCCTAAAGCCTGTAGTTGAGGTGGTGACCTACTCTATCTAATCTCAGGGATAGATGGGTCAGAACAAGTCATCTCACTATATCGTCGGGTGGCAGGGAGTATTGGGGAGACAAAATGACAAAGACAAAAGTAACCAGTGAAAACATACAAGTAGAGGGGTGAAAGGGGAGTGTTTAGGTTTGGAGAAGCTTTCTGCTCCTAATGGGTAGGGAGTTGAAAAGCACCAATCTCATTGCACCCCCTTGTCTTCATGGGGAAATTGAGGAGCCAAGAGGTTGAAAGCCCCCCATGGAGGCTCATCCAGTCAGTGAGGAACCCAGGTCAGAGCACATGCTTCCATCAGTTGAGTTCTTAACTCTCATTTGAGAGGTATCACCTCCAAGTGTCTGAGTTCCATTGACCTTCTTTGTAGCAACTGAAGTAAGAAAAACAACATGAAAAGCCTCTGCCTCTTGGTACCATTTTCATATTGATTGTCCGTGTTTCTCCATAGATTCAAAGGGCAGCATTTTCTCTGTGCCTTCTCCTTTTGCCCGACGCAGATAAAATGTGCTGCTGTTGCCCTTGGTTTTCCCCTGGATGTTCAAGTAATGTCCAGGCCTCAGGGAAGTACGACTTCTTGCTTTTCATTGGCAATAGGTGTACAAATTAAGAGTCTTCCCAGGGGCGCCTGGGTGGCTCAGTCGGTTAAGCATCTGACTTCGGCTCAGGTCACGATCTCACGGTCCGTGAGTTCGAGCCCCATGTCGGGCTCTGGGCTGATGGCTCAGAGCCTGGAGCCTGCTTCCGATTCTGTGTCTCCCTCTCTCTCTGCCCCTCCCCCATTCATGCTCTGTCTCTCTCTGTCTCAAAAATAAATAAAAACGTTAAAAAAAATTAAAAAAAAAAAGAGTCTTCCCTGAGACAGTATGCATGATCTCAGACGCATTCTGCTTGATATCAAGAGCTCCTCGCCAGCAAATCCACCAAGGCTAGAAAGGAGAATGCTGGAAGGAGACAGGGGTCTGGGACTGCAGATAGGGCTGTAAATGAGAAGGGGGAGCGTGCAGAAACTAAGGAAGATGTGATCGATGCCAGCAGATCAAGTGTGACAGGTGTTCATTACATGGATCATATTACATTTCCATCATTTATATAAATCAAAAAGAATTTCCACAGAGCTCCCCCATAATTTAGCATTAGCCAGCTTTAGGACACAGACTTTCTTCACCTCTTAAAAGCACTTTTATCTATCTAGCTTTCATTTGCAGAGTGGGATAATCAGGGGAGGATCCTCAGCCCTGTTGTGTAGCCCAAGAGCTCTGCTGAGCACGTCTGGTGCTGGCAGAAGTCCTCAGAGGCACAGTGCAGTCACCTGCATCCTAACCCCTGCTTTCGCAAATACCGTGCTCGCATTACCTACCGGTTCTGATTTCTCCAAGGTGATGACAAATTAGGAGTGTGCAAACTCCTCAGGCTCATTTACAATCTGCATACAAACCACAGGCTGCCAGCCTCCTGGGAGTTTGAAGAAAGTCTGAAAGGCTCTCCCTTTCAGCTGCCGTGTTTGATAAAGCCCAAGGGAAGCAGAATATTGGGGATTTCCATAGCCTCCGTTCTGCGGGTCTTCTAAGAGCTTTAGAATGGCAAAAGCATAGGACGGCCACATTTTTCTATACAGAAGCCAGGGTGCTGGGAATAAAGGAGCAGCCTGGAAGGAGAAAGGAATTTTAAAAGCCATGGTCAGTCCATCTAAAGTGCAGTTGGATGCCACACCAAGAAAAGGAGGGTGCTGAAGGCAGACAGACCTGCTCTCTTTGCCTTATTGCTGAGGAAGGAAATTTAAGCCAAAAGAACAAATGGATACATTGGAGATTCCTTAAAGTTTTTACTGTAATTATATAGCTTTAGGAGATGAGGAATTGTAAAGTAGATGTTGGCTTAAACATTGGACATTTTCCCAAAAGCATAATTGTTTTCGTTTCTTTTTCTCCTTAGAAAAAGAAACAAAAAAGTCATATTAATACTGTAGTCAAGACTCTGATGGGGCGCCTGGGTGGCGCAGTCAGTTAAGCGTCCGACTTGAGCCAGGTCACGGTCTCACAGTCGTCCGTGAGTTCGAGCCCCGCGTCAGGCTCTGGGCTGATGGCTCAGAGCCTGGAGCCTGTTTCCGATTCTGTGTCTCCCTCTCTCTCTGCCCCTCCCCCGTTCATGCTCTGTCTCTCTCTGTCCCAAAAATAAATAAACGTTGAAAAAAAAATTTTTTTTTTAAAATAAAAAAGACTCTGAGAATGAGTCTGTTTTGACTATTTTTATACCAAAAATAGGAGACAATCTTGTAATGACCAGCAAAACCTAACCAGAGAAGTATTTTTATTTCTGCTATTAGTTAATCACTGACTTCTTAAATAAGATGAATAGCTTGGCCAATAAGAATGATTAGAGTCTGACCTGGTCTTAAGAAGAAAGAAGTCTTAGAAAGAAAAATGCCCCCATGCTGATAAGTGCCTCTGCCCTGACTGGTTGGGGATAGGGAGGACAGAAGGGGAAAAGAACACCATGAGGGAGGAAGCCACCCAGAGATCAGTTATCAATTCTGGTAATTTCTTCTACAAAACAAAAAGTGGAAACTACATCTCTGTAGAACACCTGAATTACGAGCGTGCCCTAATATTGGAACCAGTGGTAGGAGTTTAGGAGCAAGGTGGGTGATTATTGTATCTTCCTCCTTTTTCCGACACCCAAATAATTAGACTGCTTTTCTCTTGGCTCTGGAGTTAAAAACATGCAATGCAATGAAACATTTGCAGGCTAGAGAAAATTGAGGTAAACTGGTCCTCCTCGGGCTAATCCTGAAGCCACTTGTAACAATGTGAAGACAAAACAGTAGTCCTCTAACTCCCTCCTACAGACTGACCTTGGAGCTCCTCAGCAATCCCCGTGGAGGGAAGGAGTGCAGAGGAAGAGCAGTTTTAAGTCCCTGGTCAGGGTCTCTGAAGACAATTCCTTAG
Source organism: Puma concolor (assembly GCF_028749965.1). Classification (NCBI taxonomy): domain Eukaryota; kingdom Metazoa; phylum Chordata; class Mammalia; order Carnivora; family Felidae; genus Puma; species Puma concolor. Next base: position 95,964,322 of record NC_141673.1, read on the forward strand.
GCACGAAAAATGCTTAGACATTCCTCAAAACCCTGCATAACCCAGCATCTTAATTTGGATCTGGATGAAACAAAGCTCTGACTCCAGATTCAAACACGGTTTAGTTTCAGATTGTAGGCTCCTGTCACAGCCAAAGTTCCTGAGGTCCCTCCTGGTGACTTCCAATGTCAAAGACATACTTCCTCCTCCTCCTAATGCTCTCCTTCTACCATGCCCCCCTCCCCCCCCCCCCCCCCCCCCCCGCCCTCCTTAGAATGAGCTGTCCTGTAGAATTTACTCTTGGGTCTGGCTTCTGGGACAATAAACCTACTTTGTGAGGGGATGTGAATGAAGATCACACCGTGAAGTGTACTCAAGTTCCCAGGCAGGCATGGGCTCTGCCCGGCATAAGACATGATTCCTTGGTTACCTCAGCTCTAGAGACCTTTTCCAGCTCGTAGACCTATCTACTCCAATTCCAGCTTGTACTCTTCTGTTTAATGAGAAATACTTATTTCTTTCTTGTGTCAATGACTGTCTTATATTCTATATGACATAAGCACCATGCTGGGAATCTAGAGTCTTGAGTTTCACTCCCAGATCTGCCATGCATGCGCGGAGACCTTGAACAAGTCATGTGACCTCTCTGGGCCCGAGTTTTCTCACTTGCAAAATAAGGAAAACAAGGTAGAATACTGTTAAAGTCTCTCCAGCTTTAATTTTGTTAAAAATAAGTTGTTTCCTCTTCTGAGCTCCCATGGCACATTGTTCATCCTTCTCTGTAGAGATGTTATTAGAGTTTGTCTCTTTACAAACTTATTTCCCCTACTGGACTGTGAGCCCCACAAGAACAAGGACTGTCTCCTCACTATTTTGCTCCCTCTGCACCTGGGGAAGACAGAGGAAAGCGAAGAGGAAAGGGGATAGGGTAGTACCAACCTTTGTTGAGGGTTTGTTAAGTATAACTGTGCCACACCTCATACATAACGAACTTCTTTTAAATACAATCTCTTGGGGCGCCTGGGTGGCGCAGTCGGTTAAGCGTCCGACTTAAGCCAGGTCACGATCTCGCGGTCTGTGAGTTCGAGCCCCGCGTCAGGCTCTGGGCTGATGGCTCAGAGCCTGGAGCCTGTTTCCGATTCTGTGTCTTCCTCTCTCTCTGCCCCTCCCCCGTTCATGCTCTGTCTCTCTCTGTCCCAAAAATAAATAAACGTTGAAAAAAAAAATTAAAAATAAATAAATAAATACAATCTCTTTTAAAAACAACACAATCGTTATTATCCCTGATTTGCAGATGAACAACTGAGAAATTAGTTTACCCGGCTCACAGAGCTAGACCAGAAACGAAATCCAGGTTTCCCTTCTTTGCCTACCTTCTCAGGACCTGGCATGGGGCAGCAAGCCTTTCTTAAAATTCCCCAAATATCTAGAAGATGCCCAATGAATACTCATTTAATGGATGTTAAATAAACCCTTTTGTTTGTCTCTTGGTCAGGCTTGGATGTGCCTTTGGTCCTTGCCTTTGTTGAGATGAGAAGGGGACAGAGTTGAGGTGTGGGGTAGGAGATGAGAGCACAGGGTGCAATCTTATTACAAGGATGTAGGAATTCTTTAATTAAGAAGAGGGCAGGGCAGAGCTCTTACTGAGTATGAAGAAATGATGATGAATATTCTCAAGGTAGCTCAAGGTCTCGAGTACTTCACCCTGAAGAATAAGCTAACGTCCTAATTTGCATCATCACTCAACCTACACATTCACAGAGGACACGATTGTTTTTACGGCCCTGGAAGGTCACATTATTCTTTCTTGCTCTGGTGCCCCTCACAATTATGTACAGGTGAGCAGACAGAGAAATCTATATTAAAGGCTCAAAGCATGAGGGGCTCCCAGCTCCGGAAACCTGCAAGGTGCTTGGCCCAAGGACCATGGCAAACACTGTGGGGTCCCATCATGTGGCCCAAAAGGCAAAGATATTGGAATTGAAATGGATTACTGTCTTCAGGGCATACTGGCCTAGTGCGGATACCTCAGAAAGGCTCTTTGGTTCTAGTTAATTTATCTTAAGCACAAATAAATTCTAGGAGCCAGCCGAGTTAATGGTCGCCTCAGGGGAGGAAGGAAAAAGAAAGGAGACCGTCTGTTCCTAAGGGTGCCTTAGGATTGTGCCTGAAGCTTTTAACCCATTCAAGATCCGCGTAAATCTCTCGTGGGGGTATTTGATATTGTTTTAGCAAGGAGTGCAGTAGAGCAGTGAAGAGGAGGATGTTCATTTCTGCCTAGTGGTGAGTTAATGCCTGTCTGCAGGCAAAGTACAAAAAAAAAAATGCACATTACATTTACTTCTTTCTAAATAGAGTACTGCTTTAATAGCTGGTTGGAAGATGAGGCTGTTTGATATCCATTTTTGAAACAAACAACATATCCTAAGACTTCAGACAGGTAGGCTGTGCTGTAAGGTGTCCAGCATTTCCAAAACACCGTATAATGGCCCTAAACTTTGATTGGCTTTTTCTGCTTAACTATGCAGTGGATTTTGTGTCTCCATTTGCTCAAACAAATCCTTAACGAGTGCTTGCCATGAGAGCTAAAACGTCAGAGTGGTTAAGAAACACGGGCGCTGGAACCATATTCTCAGGTCTGAGTCTTAGCTGAGCCACTTATTAAATCCGTGACTTTGGACCAATTGCTTCAGTTCTCTGTGCCTCAGTTATCTTATCTGTAAAATGGGGATAATAAGAGTGCCAAACTGGGAGGGTTGTGTGAGGATTTGAAAGGGCGGGCCTACGCCAGCCGACTCCATCTTGTTCTGTGTCCTTCACCTTGACCACACCTCCTCCCCTTGAGTAACCCCCCCTCACCTGCCTAACAGGACTCGACCCTTCCCCAGGACCCTTCCCCAGCCAATCGGCTGAGGCCATAGCCATTACCTCACCAACTGCCCCCAGGCCCCAATAAAACCTTTGTCCTTTTGAAACTCGCCCTCTTTCCCTGGTATCTCACAGCTGCGTCGGTGCAGGTAGGGGATTGAGCTCGAGCTAGCTCGAATAAAGGCTCTTTGCTTTTGCATCGGACTCGGCTCCCTAGTGGTCTTTGGGGATCATGAATTCTGGGCATAACAGATTAAATTAGCAAATACATAAAGCACTTGAAACACCTTTGCCACATACGTGTTTGTTACTATTGCATGCTACTTGCTAAAGCCAAACCTATCACTCAAGCTATTAAAATCCATAGGATGGGGGCGCCTGGGTGGCTCAGTAGGTTAAGTGTCCGACTTCAGCTCAGGTCACGATCTCACGTTCCGTGAGTTCGAGCCCCGCGTCGGGCTCTGGGCTGATGGCTCAGAGCCTGGAGCCTGCTTCCGGTTCTGTGTCTCCCTCTCTCTCTCTGCCCCTCCCCCGTTCATGCTCTGTCTCTCTCTGTCTCAAAATAAATAAACATTAAAAAAAAAAATCCATAGAATGAAGAGACACTGCATAGATTGTATTTCTTATTTGGATAGAAAGGATAAGGGGCACATACATCAGAGCTTTAGGAAAGTTCTATAGTGTAATAGTGCTTATCCACCCTTGTGCATGTATTCCAATTGATAAGCCAGAGGGTTGTACGCAGTATAAGGAAAAATAATTTTCTTGAGGTTTTAATGTATTTCTAAAGTCATGTAATAAGAAAAATATATCTAACACATTAAATCTTCTATGGATATTATTACTTAGGAATAAGTAAAAAAAAATATTTAAATTGATTCAAAAAAGGTCTTGTAGGTTCCCATAGGATAATGGCAGCAACGTAAATCTAAATTTCTTATATATCCTCCAAAACAAATGACAAATAGACAACAAGTAGAACAAATATAGTTACACCTGTGCTTATGGTAGCATCACTAGGAGACATCACTAAGAGTATAGTAGTGATGAGGTTTTGGGGTGAAAGTGAGGTTTGTGGGGTTCGGAGCTGACAGCCAAGAAAGAATTCTTGAGGATGTCTTTGGGGCAAAAAGGTGATTTTATTAAACCATAAGGCAGGACCCAAGGGCCGGAAAAGGTGCACTATAGATGTGGGGGGTGACTGGTTAATGGAGTCAGGGCAGAAGGAGTTCCAGAAGGGATTTTGATATGCTAAAGACTCATCCAGCTAAGGTTGTTTTTCCCTCTAGCAAAACATTAACATTAAGACAATAGGGAGTTCCCAGACTTTAGGCTATTGATGGGATTGCCTTTTTCTTGCAAACTGGTGGACTCTTATTAAAATCCATTTGATTTTTTGTCCTTTCCTGCTTTTGGGTAACCAGGCGTGTCCAAGGAATATCACACATATCCCACCTGGGGGGGAGGGGGTGCTAGCTAGTACTTTGTCCCCAGCCTGCCTTATGCTCCCTCATCAGTAGATCAGCTTGTTTCTTCATTGTTCTGCAAATACTCATTCTCTGTCTCCCACTTCAGAGTCACCACTGCCATCCTCTGACACTGAGCTTGGTGACAGGATCTGCTTTGACCAATTACATGCCAGGAACATGGTGCAGGCAGAAACTTGATGTGTGCTTTCTTGGTTGGGTTTGGGCTTTCGCATGCCTGGCTTTCACCAGGGAAATACTATGCCTCACACACCAGCTGTTATGCCTAGAATTCCGGATCCCCAAAGACCGCCAGGGAGCCGAGTCCGATGTAAAAGCAAAAGAGCCTTTATTCGAGCTAGGTCGAGCTCAATCCCCTACCTGCACCGATGCAGTGGTGAGATACCGGGGAGAGAGAGCGAGTTTCAAAAGGACAAAGGTTTTGGGGTCTAGGGGCAGTTGGTGAGGTAATGGCTGTGGCCTCAGCCGATTGGCTGGGGAAGGGTCGTGGCCTCGGCCGATTGGCTGGGGAAGGGTCCGAGTCCTGTTAGGCAGGTGAGCGGGAGGTTACTCAAGGGGAGGAGGCGTGGTCAAGGTGAAGGACACAGAACAAAATGGAGTCTGGCCGGGGTATGCCTGCCCTTTCACAGCTAGGTCAAAAAAGATGAAAGACCCTCGGAGAAGACCTGATATAACTTGTAGCTTATGACAAAACCCAGCTGAACCCAGTCTAGACCAGCTGAATCTGTCACCTTGCAAACTTACGAGTGAAAAGTGAATAGGTGCCGTTTTATGCTCTTGAGTTTTAGCGCTGTTGGTTTTTGTGGCACTATCAGACAGACACAGAAATTATTACCAGAAGTAAGATGCTTCTGTAACAAAAATGTTAAATATCTGGTATTGACTTGGGAATTAAGAAGTAGGTAAGGAGTGTTACATGAGGATGAAAAATAATGATCTCTGTTACACAGGGGCAAATCACTTGGTAAAATATCAGCTGCAGTATCTTAGAAGGTAGGAGATGTATCTTGTAAATATTTAGTGTTGGATAAAGAAGTTTGGAGGTAGAAAATTGATAGCGGGAGCAGGTTACTACTAGTTACATTTGATAAGGTACTACATGAACAATACTCACCAGTTTGCAAACAATATGGTGTTGCCGTTATGACACAGCCTCTGAGAAAAGGCTAAGCCCAGGGGTTTCCAGTTGAAACATGACCTCAGGATAAAGATCAAATCAAAGGTGTGGCTATAATGCTTGCTTGTATCACTGAAGAAATGAAGGTACGCTCCAATAGATCCTTTCAACTAAACACAAGGAGAGCTAGAAAGCTTGAGAACATGAACCCACAGAAGCATGTCATGTTCAAATTTACTGCAATTTTAAGTCCAGAAAGAGAGAAATGTGTATCAAGAAGAAAAAACAATGTGTGTGACTCTGGGCCCTTGTGTCAATAATAATGAAATAATAAAACAAGAAGGAACTCTCAAAAGTTGGAGCCAAGTATAATGAGGAACGGTGGACCTACAACTACTCCTACAGAACCTATGGAGGGATATTTCTATCCCCACTGTAGCATAATCCAGAATTTGCCCAGCAGAACTTCAGAATTTCTATGGACATGTGACTAAGTGCTATGTGACTGCTATTCTTGCCAATTTAAAGTTAGAATGTTTGGAATGAAGTTAGTTAATTAGAGTGCAGTTAGCCCGTCTCTGATCCACCAGAATCTCTTCCTGTCCACCTTTGTATATGGGGCACGTGGAGAATGGTGGTAGATGGCAATTTGTCTTCTTAGGTCAAGGTTCTCTGGATCAAGAGGAGCCACACCAACTTTGAGACAGATCATGAAATCCTAGTTTTCATGCCATATGCCATGATTTGATAAGACTTTGGGGCTCTTGGGATAAGACTGAGTATATATATTGAGTATAGGAGGGATATAGATATTTATTTAAGGCCTGTGGTAAGTGATATTAGTGTTCAACAAATATTCATTTCCCATCTCTCCCAACTTTCATGGAAAAACACATTTTTTTTTGGCCCCACTGATCTTGGATTCATTCATATGCCTTTCTTTGTCAATAGGATATATTGCAAGGAAAGAACTGAAATGTATTCTCACAGAGGACCTCGATTTCTTGCACTCCTGTCTTTTGTCATAAAAATAACATGCCTTGCATAGCTACTAATTCAAGGAGAATGAAAGGCACACAGAGTAGACCTGAACCCAACCCGCAGTTGTAACCAAACCCAATCAAATCAGGCCTAGATCAGTCAACTCACAGTAGACTCAAAGATGGAGAAGCAAAAAATAAAAGCTTGCGGTAACATACCATTTAAGTGATTTCTTATACACTAATAGCTTACTGACATAAAAAAAAAAAAGCTACAAATTTTATTTTAGATGGAAATAGGAAAATAAACATCTGGGACTAGAAGAAAGCAACACATTTTATTTTACAAATAAGTGGCAAAATAAACATCTGAAACTAGCAGAGCCATGTCTATTGGTCATACCAGAGTTATAGAGATATAGACAGAGATTCAGGGGGAGACTATAACGAAAAAAAGAGAGCGATGTCCTACGGATTGCCGAATACATGCTAATGGCCGTCCAGAAAGAGAGGATCCCACGTGAAGCTCAGAAATACTGAGAAAAGGTCTGAGATGGTAGATAAGACTACCAGCAACTGGGAACTGAAAATAAGGGTTTGAAAAGGTGCAGTTTCAAACATAGCAATATTGGGAAGGCACAACTCTGCGACACAGGACAACTTGGGAAAGGTCTCTGTACCAATTATCAGTGTATTGTCTCCCAGGTCCACACCCATCCTTCCTTGCCCTGCTTTGTGATATAAAAGTTAAACCCTATAAACATGTCCCCTTTGCCAATTGGCACAATATAAAGCTTTATAAACACAGGGTGCTGGGGTATCCCTTCGCAGTGATAGCCGCATGAAGGTATATCTCTTCTAGACTCTAGTGCATCTTTTTGTTCGTTTGTTTGAAGTGAGCAGCAGGAAAAGTTTATTAGAGTATGAGATCAGAAAGGAAGAATAGTATGAAATCTCTCTTTACATAGAGGGGCATTCACTTTCAATTTTTTTTTTTTTAATTCAGCATTGTAGCCTAGTGGGCCTCATGGACCCATTCTGGGTATGCCCTCAGCCACTCTGACCCACTCCAGTGGACTACGTCCATGGTAGCTCCAAATGCATCCTCAAGCCGTCCTACCTAGGAGCTGATTCTGGGTGCCTCCAGTGGACCACTTCCAGCAGCTTCAGCTACACCTTCAGGCAATTGTATCCCACTTGACCCATGTCATCTGGCAAATTTTGTCATTACATTCGAGCTGTGTGTCTCTCTTTAAACAAGTCTGAATCTCATGTTCATGGGGATGAAGATGTTCCAAGTCTTTAGTTTCCTTTTTTTTTTTTTTTTTTTGAGATTCTTTTTTTAAGTTTATTATTTTGTTTGTTTGTTTGTTTTGAGAGAGACAGAGACGGCACAAATGAAGGAGGGGCAGGGAGAGAGCGAGAATCCCAAGCAGTCTCTGTGTTGCCAATGCAGAGCCCGATGTGGGCTGGAACCCATGAAGTGTAAGATCATGACCTGAGTTGAAACCAAGAGTCGGGTGCTTAACCAACTAAGTAACCCAGGTGTCCCCTAAGTCCTTAGTTCCTTTATGGCCATTCTCTCTCTGCCAGAAGTAAAGTTGATTTCTTTAACTTGCTACTTCTGGAACCCTTAGAGCCCTCTTTTATCTCTTTTAGTCGTCAAGTACCTATCACTAGTTAACCATTCTTTATACTAAGTTCAAATTTCCAATTTCCAGTTATTGATGCACTGACTGGACCCTGACTGATATAGTGTTCCTTGGAGTGGCTTGATGGTTAAGGGAAAGTAGGAAGCAAGCAGTTAAAATAAGAGCTCCTCAGAAATAATAGAGGATACACGCAGAAAACCAGAAGCTTTCTCTCCCCAAATAGACACCACTAGTTAAAGAAAGTGGGTTTCACAGTACAAAAGAAATGTAAAGAGACTTATCAAGCTAAACAGCTCTTTTCATTCCTCCATACAAACATCCTTAATATTTTTAATCTAGGAGATTTCCAAGATGTTTAAAATTAACAGTAAATATCAGAAAACATCAAGCAAAGCTGCTCTAATAAGAAAATAGAGGGACACCTGGGTGGCTCGGTCAGTTAAGCGTCAAGTCATGATATCACGGTTCATGGGTTCAGATGCGCATCGGGCTCTGCACTGACAGTTCAGAGCCTGGAGACTATTTCAGATTCTTTGTCTCCCTTTCTCTGTGTGTGTGTGTGTCCCTTTCCTGCATGTGTTCTCTCTCTCTCTCTCTCTCTCTCTCTCTCTCTCTCAAAAATAAATAAATAAACTTAAAAAAAAGAAGAAAATGGAAACTGAGATTCAAACTTCTAAAATGATAAAAAAAAAATTCCTTCCCCAACAATCAACCATGAAGTGGAGGAAAACTGTAACACAGTAAGTAGTCCAATAGGAAATAATTTATTTATTTTAGTTTCTTTAAGTTTATTTATTTATTTATTTTGAGAGACACAGAGACAGTATGACTGGGGCAAGGGCAGAGAGAGAGGGAGAGAGAGAATCCCAAGCAGTCTCTGCGCTGCCAGCACAGAACCCAATATGGGGCTTGAACACACAAAACCACAAGATCATGACCTGAGCTGAAACCAAGAGTCAGACGCTTAACCCACTGAGCCACCCAGGCACTGTGAAATTGATTTAAAGAGCATTTGCAGAAGAAAGACTTGTTTCAACCAGGAATTGAACCTCATTACAGAAATGGGAAAGAGAAAAAGAAAAAAACAAAAAGATAGAAAACAAAAGTTGGCTGAACTCAAAGAAAAAAATGGAAGTAAAAGAAAAAAATCTCAGAAATGAAGATTAAATTATGAAGTGCTCAGGTGAAAATAGATTTGATCAAAATATATTGAATAAAATTGATAGGAGAAATAAAAAATAGCCCAGAGAAAGCAAAGAAAAGAAAAGAAAGACCTATGTAAAAAGTATTAGGGACAAAGTGATACATAGAAGACAAGCAAGGAATACCCAACATATGTATAATTGGAGATCCTAGAGCAAACTAGCAAGACAGAGGCCCAAAATAAAGATTTCTAAATAATGCAAGAAAATTTTCCAAAAATAAAAAAGGACTAAATTTACATATTGAAAAAGCCTACAGTGTACCTCAAAAAACTTGATTCTAATTATTCATCCAATGAATTTAATGAAAAAAAAATTTCTGGGACTCCAAACATAAAGACTATATCATTTACAATGAATGGATACCAAGTCACCCTCTGCATTCTCAAAAACAATGCACAAAGCAAGTCAACAATGAAGCAACATTTCCAATAACTCAAGAAACATAAAATTGGTGAATTTTTACATGCAAATGTCACCTCAATACATATAATTTTTCAAAAATGGAACTCAAAACAAAAAAGTTAGTAGAAGATTCTGGGAAAATCAGAAGGCAGTAACAACATTGTTTTGTTTTGTTTTGTTTTGTTCTGTTCTGTTTTGTTTTGTTTTGTTTTGTTAAGTCTTCCTGAATCTTCACATTAAAACAAAGAATGTAACTAGATAGCAAAACCAAAACCTCATGGAAAACATGAGGAGAACCCCAAAATAACTAACAAGTGTTGACTGGAAAGCATGGAAGGCCAGTTTGACAAAAGCAGCTGAACAGGATATTTTCCCCTATCAGTTGTGGGTGAGTGCAAGCAAGCAGCAGTATGTTCAAAGGGAATGGAGAAGACGGGTTTCTATAAACTCTGAAAACTGACCTAAATATCCCCTCCAACAGAGGGTTGAAAACTGCCAGAATGGAATTAAAATAAAACAGGATAAGGAAAATAGAGATAAAAATTTTTAAAAGTTCCAGATGAAATTAGGGAGGAGTAACATAGCCAGGAGGCCTCTGGCAACAAACTGTGTGTGTGTGTGTGTGTGTGTGTGTGTGTGTATGTTTTAACACTACACAAAACCACAGAAGAAAGAGCTCTGTGAATTTCAAAAGTCTATCTCGGGGTGCTTGGGTGACTCATTTGGTTGAGACTTTGGGTCAGGTCATGATCTCATGGCTGGTGGGTTAGAGCCCCGCATCAGGCTCTGTGCCGACAGTCAAAATAAATAAAAATGTTAAAAAAATTTTTTTAAGTGATTTAGAAAAGAGACTAAAGAATAACATAAATCAGAACTAAAAAGAAACTCAAAATGAGGTAATATAAAATAGTAACATACAAAAGGAGAAATTACCTCAGAAATGCGGACTAAACAAGAAAGAATCCATGGGTGAATAAATATAAAAGATAAATCCTTAGAATAAATAGAAGATGAAAGGAGACCAAATTTTTAAATCAAATAGAATGCAAGAAAGAGAAAAAAATGTGATAAACAGATAAATGTTGAAGCTAGGCAAAACAAATTTTGTACACAGATAAGAATCCCTGAAGAAGAAAATGAAAGCAAGGGTAATATAAATATAAACATAAAAAAATGAGAATACCTAAAGAAGAAAAATAAAGGAAATAATATAAATATAAGTACAAATATAAAAATTATAATCCAAGGAAATTTTCCTGTAATTAAAAAAAGTAATATTTAATCAAATATTGAAAAAGCACAACTCATATCGGAGAGCATCAATTTAGAGTGACCATGAACAAGACGTTTTTGTACAGATACTTTATTTTTAAAAAGAAAACAATTTTGAGCAATAACTAGATGAAAACAGCAAGTGACTCAGAAAAGAAAGAAAATTAGCTTATCATTCGATTTTTGCCGGCAAGGCTTTTTGCCAGACAAAAAACCAAGTTACTTACAATGAGTGGATACCGTTAGTCTCCAGCCTCTCAAAAATGATATACAAGATAACATAAGAACAAAGAAATCTTCTCAATAAATTCAAGAAACTTAGAACTGGTGAGTTTTATTACATGTAAATTACATCTCAATAAACTTTTTTTTTTTTAATTTTTTTTCAACGTTTTTTATTTATTTTTGGGACAGAGAGAGACAGAGCATGAACGGGGGAGGGGCAGAGAGAGAGGGAGACACAGAATCGGAAACAGGCTCCAGGCTCTGAGCCATCAGCCCAGAGCCTGATGCGGGGCTCGAACTCACGGACCGCGAGATCGTGACCTGGCTGAAGTTGGACGCTTAACCGACTGCGCCACCCAGGCGCCCCTCAATAAACTTACTTTTAAAAAAATACATGCTTGAACTCAGAAATTAGTAGAAGACAATGGAGGAACATTAGTAATACAAACAAGGAAAGAAAACCTGACCCGAGGATTTTATATCACACAAAACTAACCTTCAATCATGAAGAGCACAAATTGCTGGTAATGCACAAGAACCCAGGGGATATTGTTCTCGTGAGCACTTCCTGAGAAATGCTTAGTAGAGAACAAACTCAGAAAACCGAAATGGCCAGAACAACTTTCACACAAGGACTGCATCAGAAAATATAGTTACTTGAACAACTACAACTTACATGAGGGCTTAGAAAGAAAAAGTATTGTATGAAATGAATATAATGTACATAAAGTGTAACTGCAAAAAATGGGAGGGGGGAGGTGAAGAAAATGGGTAATGCATATTCAGTAGTGCCCCCTTATCTACAGTTTTGTTTTCCACTATTCCCATTACCCATGGTCAACCCTGGTCTGGAAGCATACGATCAATCCTCTTGCTGTACCATCGGGTCAATAGTAACTTAATGCTATATCACAATGCCTACCTCATTCACCTCCCTTCATCTCATCATATGGCCATTTTATCATCTTACATCATCATGAGAAGGGTGAGTACAGTACAATAAGATATTTTGAGAGAGAGCTCACATTTACATAACTTTTATTATAGTACAATATTTTAATTATTCAATTTCATTTTTAGTCGTTGTTAATCTCTTGCTATGCCTAATTTATGCATTAAGCTTTATCATAGATACGCGTGTATAGGAAAAAATATACTATATATAGGATTCAGTACTATCTGCAGTTTCAGACATCAACCAGGGGTCTTGGAACATATCCCCAATGGATAAGGAGGGACTACTGCACATAACAATTTTAACGCCTCTTAGTACTAATTTTGATGGTGATATTATTATTATTTTGAGAGTTTAGGTCATGCCTCAGAGATGGAATGGACCTCTTTCCAATTAATAGGTCAGTTGTCAAAAATGATAATGCCATAAATACACAGAACGGGTATGAACAAGTTTATTACTAACATAATGAAGCCTTCTGGGGTGTGCGTGCAGGGCAAGTTCTCAACAACTGCAAACATGTCTTGAGAGAGTAAAGACAGGCAACTAGCATAGTTTTTTGGTGGCCAGGGGGGAGGCTGGAATGAGGGCTCCATGCACAGCGTGGAGTTTGCACTGTTTGAACTTCCCACCCATGCCAAGAGAGGCAACAATGTAAGCTTCATTATCAGCTAACTCAGATGTAAGGCAAGAAGGAAAGAAGAGGACTTGAAACCTGTTAGCAGTCAAACACCAGAAAGAGTGTCATAGTCATTGTTACACTGAAATTATTGCCCATAATGTGACATAATCTTGGGATATTTTTCACACCAGATATCAAGAAAGCTATCAAACACTGATAAGCTCATCACAAAAGAACCCAGAAGCCAAATTGAACAGGCTCCTAAGCCAAATAAAAAAATTTGAGCTTCATTAAGTATAATATTGCAGCAGATTTAAACCCTTCAAATATGTTTAAATCTAAGAGTTCATAATTATAACGAAAAGCAAAACCTAATTGGTTATTTTCAAAGAAGGAAATAATGGAATATTGTCACTTTGTATCATCTAATGAATTGAGGTATCTAGGCTTTGAAATAGGTATTCTGTGCCTGCCAGTGAAAGAGCACACCAAGACCTATAGTTTTGCCAAGTGGATTGAGTGAGTCTAATCAAGCCTCTGGCTCCAGTAGTAAATTTACATACTATATAGGAGATGGAGGAACATGTTGAACTGCACCATGAGTACGCAATCAGCGAAATCCAGACTGACTAAAACTCTACAAGGCAATCAGCTCAGATCGATGACAAATAAATTGCATGCCAAATAAAAGGACAGAGGGAGGAACCAGAGATTTAAACAATGCCTAAGAGACATAGAATGTTTTTGTAAAGAGCAAGACTAAATTATTATATCCAGGGACACATGCTGGGGTGATAAAACTATAATGAAACACCCAAAAACTCAAGATAATGGTTACTTGTGAAGGGAGAAGGGAGGAGGTTCTGAGGTGGGTAGCAAAGTTCTATTTCTTGACCTAGCTGGTGATTACAAAGGTGTTTGCCTTCATTAAACCATATATTTGTGTGGTTTTATCTATAATTCTTTTTGAAAGTTGGAGAGGGGGAAATAGGGGAAATATTTAATAAATAATTATTCCAGTGGCAGGTGGATTTGGCACAAGTCATGAAGATGTTTGACTGGTTGGTGTTTAAAACACACAAAAATATTTCCCCGATTGATGGGCGATGTTGAGCATCTTTTGTCTGTTGGCCATCTGGATGTCTTCTTTGGAAATGTGTCTACTCATGTCTTCTGCCCACTTCTTCACTGGATTATTTGTTTTTGGGGTGTTGAGTTTGGTAAGTTCTTTATAGATTTTGGATATTAACCCTTTATCTGATATGTCATTAACAACTATCTTCTCCCATTCTGTCGGTTGACTTTTAGTTTCGTTGATTGTTTCCTTTGCTGTGCAGAAGCTTTCTGTCTTGCTGAGGTCCCAATAGTTCATTTTTGCTTTTATTTCCCTTGCCTTCGGAGACGTGTCAAGTAAGAAGTTGCTGCTGTGGCTGAGGTCAAAGAGGTTGTTGCCTGTTTTCTCCTCTAGGATTTTGATGGTTTCCTGTCTCACATTTAGGAATTTCATCCATTTTGAATTTGTTTTTGGGTATGGTGTAAGAAAGTGGTCTGGTTTCATTCTTCTGCATGCAGCTGTCTAGTTCTCCCAGCACCATTTGCTAAAGAGATTGTCTTTTTTTTCATTGGATACTCTTACCTGCTTTGTCAAAGATTAGTTGGCCATACATTTGTGGGTCCAATTCTGGGTTCTCTATTCTATTCCAATGATCTATGTGTCTGTTTTTGTGCCAATACCATACTGTCTGGATGATTACAGCTTTTTAGTCGAGTCCAGGATTGTGATGCTTCCAACTTTGGTTTTTTTTCAACATTACTTTGGCTATTCAGGGTCTTTTGTGGTTCCATACAAATTCTAGGATTGTTTGTTCTAGCTCTGAGAAGAATGCTGGTGCAATTTTGATTGGGATTGCATTGAATGTGTAGATTGCTTTGGGTAGTATGAACATTTTAACAATATTTGTTCTTACAATCCACGAGCATGGAATGTTTTTCCATTTCTTTGTGTCTTCTTCAATTTCTTTCAAAGCCTTCTATAGTTTTCAGCAGACAGCTCTTTTACCTCTTTGGTTAAGTTTATTCCTAGGTATTTTATGGCTTTTGGTGCAGTTGTAAATGGGATCAATTCCTTGATTTCTCTTTCTGTTGCTTCATTTTTGATGTATAGAAATGCAACCGATTTCTGTACATTTGATTTTATATCGTGCAATTTTGCTGAATTCATTTATCAGTCCTAGCAGTTTTTTGGTGGAGTCTTTTGGGTTTTCCATGTAGAGTATCATGTCATCTGCAAAAAGTGAAAGTTTGTCTTTTCTGCCAATTTGCATGCCTTTTATTTCATTTTGTTGTCTGATTGCTGAGGCAAGGCATTCTAAAACTATGTTAAACAACGGGTAAGAGTGGACATCCTTGTCATGTTCCTGATCTCAGAGGGAAAGGTCTGTTTCTTCGCATTTAGGATGACATTAGCTGTGGGCCTTTCGTATATGGTTTTTATGATGTTAAGCTATATTCCTTCCATCCCGACTGTCTTAAGGGTTTTTGTTAAGAAATGATGCTGTATTTTGTCAAATGTTTTTTCTGCATCTATTAACAGGATCATATGGTTCTTATCTTTCTTCTATTAATGTGATATATCACACTGATTGATTTGTGAATACTGAACCAGCCCCGCAGCCCAGGAATGAATCTCACTTGATCATGGTGAATAATTCTTTTAATATACTGTTGAATTCAATTTGCTAGTATCTTGTTGAGAATTTTTGCATGCATGTTCATCTGGGATATTGGCCTATAATTCTCCTTTTTATTGGGATCTCTGGTTTGGGAATCAAGGTAATGCTGGCTTCATAGAATGAGTCTGGAAGATTTCCTTCCATTTGTATTGTTTGAAATAGCTTGAGAAGAATAGGTATTAACTCTGCTTACCACCTTGAGATACCACCTCACACCTGTCAGAGTGGCTAAAATTAACAACTCAGGAAACAACAGATGTTGGGGAGGATGTGGAGAAGCGGGAACCCTCTTGCACTGTTAGTGGGAATGCAAACTGGTGCAGCTACTCTGGAGAACAGTGTGGAGCTTCCTCAAAAAATTAAAAATAGAGGGGCGCCTGGGTGGCTCAGTCGGTTAAGCGTCCGACTTAGGCTCAGGTCATGATCTCGCAGTCCGTGGGTTTGAGCCCTGCGTCGGGCTCTGTGCTGACAGCTCAGAGCCTGGAGCCTGTTTCAGATTCTGTGTCTCCCTCTTTCTCTGACCCTCCCCTGTTCATGCTCTCTCTCTCTCTGTCTCAAAAATAAATAAATGTTAAAAAAATTTTTTTAATTAAAAAAAAATTAAAAATAGAATAACCCTATGACCAGCAATAGCACTACTAGGAATTTATCCAAAGGATACAGGAGTTCTGATTCATAGGGGCACATGTACCCCAATGTTTATAGCAACACTATCAGCAATAGCCAAATTATGGAAAGAGCCCAAATGTCCACCAACTGATGAATGGATAAAGAAGGTGTGGTGTGTGTGTGTGTGTGTGTGTATATATATTTTTTATATATATATAAAATTTATATATATAAAATGGAATTATATATGGAATTATATTATATATATGGAATATATTATACACACACACACACACATATATATATATATATATATATATATATATATATATATATATATAATGGAATACTACTCAGCAATGAGAAAGAATGAAATCTTGCCATTTGCAACATGGATGGAACTGGAGGGTATTGTGCTAAGTGAAATAAGTCAGTCAGAGAAAGACAGATATATGTTTTCACTCATATGTGGAATTTGAAAAGTTAACAGAAGACCATAGGGGAAGGGAAGGGGAAAAAATAGTTTCAAACAGAGAAGGAGGCAAACCATAAGAGACTCTTAAATACAGAGAACAGGGGTGCCTGGGTGGCTCAGTCAGTTAAGCATCCGACTTCAGCTCAGATCATGATCTCACAGTTTGTGGGTTCGAGCCCCGCATCGGCCTCTATGCTAACATCTTGGAGCCTGGAGCCTGCTTCGGATTCTGTGTCTCCTTCTCTCTCTGCTCCTCCCTCACTTGTGCTCTGTCTCTCTCTGTCTCTCAAAAATAAATAAGTATAAAAAAAATTTTTTTTTAATTTAAATACAGAGAACAAACCGAGGGTGGATTAGGGGGATGGTGGAGGGGAAAATGGGTGATGGACATTGAGGAGGGCACTTGTGGGGATGAGCACTGGGTGTTGTATGTAAGCAATGAATCATGGGTATCTATTCCCAAAGCCAAGAGCACACTGTATACACTGTGTGTTAGATAATTTGACAATAAAGTATATTTTAAAAATAATTATTATTAAAAACAAATAAGTAAATAAATAAAAAAATAATTTTTTAAATTAAAAAAATAAAACACACTAAAATAGCGTTTAAGAGCTCAGGCTCTGGAAATTCACTAATTGAGCTTGAAATTCCCATTCTATTCATTATTAGTTATGTGATCTCTTAGCCTCAGTGTCCTCATGTATAGAACAGTTTGGGGTGCCTGGGTGGCCCAGTCAGTTAAGCCTCTGTCCAACTGAGGTCATGATCTCATGGTTCGTGAGATCAAGCCCTGAGTTGGGCTCTGCACTGAGCATGGAGGCTGCTTGGGATTCTCTCCCTGTCTCTGCCCCTCCTCCACTTGCTTGTGCACTCTCTCTTTCAAAATAAATAAATAAACTTTAGAATCAGTACGATAGTAATAACTACCTAATAGGGTTGTTGTGAGGTATAAATGAGATAACCCATCTAAAGCATTCAGTAAAGTGCATGCCACATAGTAATCATTCAAAAAATGTTGTTTGTTGTTATTGTTGCAATTGTTGTTTTGGGGAATGATAGCTTTTATCTAGGCATCTTTTTTACGGACCACTAGGGACTTCTAGAGACCTCTTTCGATATGCATTGCGGCTATTGGAGTTCGTTTTCTTCTCTGCTGCTCCAATTATAGTTCTGAGAAAATTCTGACTTCATTTCTTTAAGCACTAAATGCTTTGGGATACATAGGAACATGAAAAGTGTTACAGATTTCCGAACTATATTAAACCAATATAACTTGCTGCCCAACTGCCAGAGGGACCAACATGGCAGTAACTGTTAGATTGATGGTGACCGGAGAATCTGGGAACTCATTTAGCCTATGGCAAATATGCCTACCACCTCCCCAGGTATCAGGAGACAATAGTTATGCTAACATCTCCAGATTGGGTCAGTATTTGGAGATGTGGCCTCTAAAGCAATTACCCTTCTCAGCATACTTTCCACTGATACATTTGTCAGTTTTATTATATGTATAAAAAACACATGGCCTATCTGTATTCATCAGCCAACTGCTCCAATGAGTGTCGATTTCCTACTGACCCGTCATGCATCATTGCCTTTTACCGAATTGTAGCAGCAGGTAGGGAGATGCCCTCTGGGAAAGAATGCTTGCAATTAGCTTTAGTCTGCTTTAGCCTAAGGTACACATCAAATAGGGAGTAGAAATGTTCCTCTACAAGCATCTCTCCTCTCCACACTCCACCATTTGGGGTATATGCATTCTATTCCCATTTCCCCTACCTGAATTTGCATAGCCAACTCAGTTCAGCTTGCTTCTCCTATTTCAGATACCTTACTCTGCCTGTTAAACTTTCCACAGCGCTTTCCTCCTTATTTCAACCATATCAGGCAAGTATTATTAATGCCTTTTAGTTTTTACAAGGAATCAGGTCTGGTGGTTAAGCGACACACCCACAGTTCCACATGGCAAAGCTGGGACAGGAGCAGACTTCTCCCCATTAGACATGTCATGTTTATAATTTCCTCCCACTGTGTCCTCCAGACCCTGCATTCTCCTACGGGAGAACTTCGAGAGGTTTTATTTATGTGTTTACTGATTTATGAATGTATTTATTTATCAATTTGTTGGTTTATTTCATATAAATTATTATGTTATCTGTTCTATGACTATCTGATAGAAATGGAATAATATACAATGAAATACAATAGTCTACAATAATTACTAGACATTTTTAACACGTAATGAAACTAAATTTTCAAAGCAATGTCATCATAAAAAATGCAGGCTCACTTCTAAAAGTCTGTCAAAATGCTGCCTTTTATTGTCTTTTCTTGGGACTGTTTTATTCCATTTTCAATTAATTTCTAATGAATTTTTTAATACTTTAAATATTTAGAAAAGTATGAAGGCTAACATAATGAACACTTGTGTACCCACTACCCAAATGTTGTTAACATCTTCTCCATACTGGCTTCAAATTTTTCCTCTTTTTCAAATAAAACATTTCAGAAAAGGCTAAAGTTTCCATATTCTCTTCTTCCAGTGTCATTTCTCTCTTTCCCACCCCAAAACAAACCACTGTCCTGAAGGTGGTGTGTATATTTTCCATTCATGTTTCTAAATATTTACTCTGCATGCATTTATCCATTAATAACATTCATTTAAAAATATAATCTCGGGGCGCCTGGGTGGCGCAGTCGGTTAAGCGTCCGACTTCAGCCAGGTCACGATCTCGCGGTCCGTGAGTTCGAGCCCCGCGTCAGGCTCTGGGCTGATGGCTCAGAGCCTGGAGCCTGTTTCCGATTCTGTGTCTCCCTCTCTCTCTGCTCCTCCCCCATTCATGCTCTGTCTCTCTCTGTCCCAAAAAAATAAATAAACGTTGAAAAAAAAAATTTAAAAAAAAAAATATATAATCTCTACACAAATAGTATCATCAATCTTTGTATATCACTATACACTGTGTTTTTGAGGTCCATAATAAGTGAGACTAATCCTTTTCATTTTTTGTATCTGTTAGTATATTTAAGCTTATTTCTATCTTATTTTGTGTTTTCTTTTCCACACTTTTTCCTTCATTGTCCCTCTTTTCTTGCCTCTTGCTAAATTAATAAAGTTGACTATCATCCTACTTTTCTTCATTTACAAGGTGGAAACTGCAGATGATTTTCTATTATTTTGACTGTTACCCCCATTTTTTTTAAGTAG
Organism: Puma concolor; assembly: GCF_028749965.1. Classification (NCBI taxonomy): domain Eukaryota; kingdom Metazoa; phylum Chordata; class Mammalia; order Carnivora; family Felidae; genus Puma; species Puma concolor. The sequence goes on from NC_141673.1 coordinate 95,984,110, forward strand.
GCTCCATGCCCACCACGGGGTGTGAATTCACCACCCTGAGATCAAGAGTCACATGGTCTACTGACTGAGCCAGCCAGGCAAACAACTTCCCCCAAATTTTTAACGAACATTCTTAACTTCACGTGTTTAATAAAGTCTCAAATTATTATTTTGTTATCCTCCTTAATGAGAAAGACCTTACCACTCACAAATCACCCCTGTTGCTAGAATTTATTCCTATTTTTTATATATTGCTAATGTTTTTTGATAATCCGTAGTTAATTAATCAATATATTTTCCTAGTTCGGGGAGTCATGATGTTTCATGCTTTATTCTAACTCGGGGTTTCTCAACAGGGGCACTATCCACATTTTGGATGGGATGATTCTTTCTTGAGGCATGTATTTTAGGATGTCTTTTAATATGTATTTTAGGATGTCTCACAATTTCCCTGGACTCTTCGTACTAAATGCAAGGGGCACCTCCCAAGTCCTGGGGATCCAAGATGTCTCCAGAGATTGCAAACATCCCTTGAGAGGCAAAATTTCCCCCCAGTTAAGAACCGCTAACCAGGGGCGCCTGGGTGGCTCAGTCGGTTAAGCATCCGACTTCGGCTCACGTCACGATCTCACGGTCTGTGAGTTCCAGCCCGGCGTCGGGCTCTGTGCTGACGGCTCAGAGCCTGGAGCCCATTTCAGATTCTGTGTCTCCCTCTCTCTCTGCCTCTCCCCTGTTCATGCTCTGTCTCTCTCTGTCTCAAAAATAAATAAACATTAAAAAAAAAATTAAAAAAAAAAAAAAGAACCGCTAACCAGCTGAGTAGGGGAGCTAGTTCTAGCTGTTCAACCTGAGGTATCCTTTGGTTGCAGGTCCACTGACAAGGATCAGAAAATGGGGAGAAGAGGGTGTAACATAAACTCAGTTCATCATTGTTTTTGCCATTATATGACATTTTTAAAACTAGATTTTTAAAATCCATCTGAACGCTGAATTTTCCCTCATTGCCTTCCCTGTTGTTCATGAGTGGCCTGCTGATGGTATAAGAGAAATTCCTTTTTTCTAAAGTGATTTGGGCTTTTCTCACTCTGGTATATCTAAAACCATTTCCCTTATACCTTGTATGTTTCAATACAACCACAGTGTGTCTAGGTATGGATTTATTTTTAGTCCATCATGTGTACTTTTAGACTGAGAATTCATGTCTTTATTCAATTCTAGAAAATATTTAGTTATTATCTCTTTAATATTGGCTCTCTGTTATTTCCTCTTCTAGAGTTCCTTTTACATATGCTATTATCCACATCTTTTAAGGGTCTTTTCATACCCTTTTTTTTAGGATTTTAATTTATTTGTTTATTAACATACAAGTGCTATGTTAGTTTAAGATGTATAACATAGCAATTCAACAATTCTATACATTACTCATTGCTCATAAAAAATAAGCGTACTCTTAATTCCCTTCACCTATTTCACTCATCCCTTACCCATCTCCCTTCTGGAAACCACCAATTTGTTCTCTATAGTCAAGAGTCTGTTTTTTTTGGTTTCTCTCTTTTTTTCTTTTTTTTCCCCCCTTAAGTTCCACATATGAGTGAAATTATATATTTGCCTTTCTCTTACTGACTTATTTCGCTTAGCACTTTACTCTCTAGCTCCATCCATGTGGTTGCAAATGGTAAGATTTCATTCTTTTTTATGGCTGCATAATATGCCATTGCATATATATATACTACATCTTCTTTATCCACTCATATCTATCAGGCTTTTTCCATAATTTGGCTATTGCAAATAATGTTCCTATAAACATAGGGGTACATTGATCCCTTCAAATTAGTGTTTTCATATTCTTTGGGTAAATATCCAGTAGTGCGATGACTGGATCATAAGATAATTCAATTTTTAATTTTTTGAGGAACTTCCATACCATTTTCCACAGAAGCAGCACCAGTTTGCATTCCCATCAACAGTGCACAAGGGTTCCCTTTTCTCCACATATGAAACAACACTTGTTTCATGTGTTTTTGATTTTAGCCATTCTGACAGGTGTGAGGTGATATCTCATTGTGGTTTTGATTTGCATTTTCCTAATGATTACTGATGTTAAGCATCTTTTCGTGTCTCTGTTGACCATCCATGTCTTGTTTGGATAAATGTCTGTTCATGTCTTGCGCCCACTTTTTAATTGGATTGTTTTATTGGTGTTGAGTTGTATAAGTTCTTTGTGTATTTTGGATATTAACCCCTTCTCTGATATATCATTTGCAAATATCTTTTCCCATCAAATAGGTTGTCTTTTAGTTTTTCTGATTGTTTCTTTCATTGGGCAGTATTTTTTATTTGTACATAGTTCCAATAGTTGATTTTTGCTTTTGTTTCCCTTGTCTCAAGAGACATATCTAGAAAAATGTTGCTACAGCTGATGTCACAGAAATTACTGCCACACTCTCTTCTAGGATTTTTGTGGTTTCAGGTCTCTAATTTAGGTCTTAAATCCATTTCAAGTTTATTTTTGTATATGGTGTAAGAATGTGGTTCAGTTTCATTCTTTCGCATGTAGCTGTTTAGTGTTCCCGACACAATTTGTTGAAGAGACTGCCTTTGTCCTGTTGTATATTCTTGCCTCTTTTGTCAAAGATTACTTGACCATATAATTGTGGGTTTATTTCTGGGTTTTCTATTCTGTTCTATTTACCTGTGTGTCTATTTTTGTGCCAGTGCCATACTATTTTGATTACTATAGTTTGTATATCTTGAAACCTGGGATTGTGATGCCTCCAGTTTTGTTCTTTTTCAAGATTGGTTTGGTTTGGCAATTTGGGGTCTTTTGTGGTTCCAAATTTTAGGATTATTTGTCCTAGTTCTGTGTAAAATGCTGTTGGCATTTTGATAGAGATTGTATTAAATTTAATAGGTTGGTTTGGGTAGTATGGACATTCTAACAGTATTTGTTCTTCCAACTCTTAAGCATAAAATATCTTTCCATTTGTTTGTATCTCGTCAATTTCTTTGATCAGTGTTTTATAGTTTTTAAAATATATGCCTTTCACCTCCTTGGTTAAGCTTATTTCTAGGTATTTTATTATTTTTGGTGCAATTGTAAATGTTTACTTAATTTCTCTTTCTGCTTCTTCATTATTAGCATATAAAATGCAACCAATTTCTGCATATTGATTTTGTATCCTTCAACCTATTTGAATTTATTGATCAGTTCTAGTAGGGTTTTCTCATGGAGTCTTTAGGGTTTTCTATATATATAGTATAATGTCATCTGCGAATAGTGGAAGTTTTACCTCTTCCTTGCAAATTTGGATGCTTTTTATTTCTTTTTGTGTCTGATTGGCGTGGCTATGACTTCCAGTACTATGTTGATGGTGAGAGTGGACATCCTTGTCTTATTTCTGATCTTAGGGAAAAAGTTCTCAGTTTTTCACCATTGAGTGTGATGGTAGCTGTGGGTTTTTCGTATATGGCCTTTATTATGCTGAGTATGTTCCCTCTAAACTTTGTTGAGGGTTTTTATCATGAATGGATGTTGTAGTTTGTCAAATGCTTTTTATGTGTCTATTGAAATGATGCTACGGTTTTTACCCTTTCTCTCATTTATGTGATGTATCAGGTTGATTGATTTGCGAATGTTGAAACACACTTGGAACCCAGGAATAAATCCGACTTGATTGTGGTGAAGGATTTTTTTTATGTATTGTTGGATTTAGTTTGCTAATATTTTGTTGAGGATTTTTGCATCTATGTTCATCAAAGATACTGGTGTGTAGTTCTCTTTTTTTTTTTTTTTTTTGGTAGTGTCTTTATCTGGTTTTGGTATCAGAGTAATGCTGGCCTCATAGGACAAATTTGGAAGCATCCTTTCCTCTTTTATTTTTTGGGATAGTTTGAGAAAAATAGGTATTAACTTTTCTTTAAATACTTGGTAGAATTCACCTGTGAAGCCATCTGATCCTGGACTTTTGTTTGTTGGGAGTTTTTGATTACTGATTCAATTTCATTGCTGGTAATCAGTCTGTTCAAATTTTCTATTTCTTCCTGATTTGATTTTGGGAGTCTCTAGGAATTTCTAGGAATGTATCCATTTCTTTAGGTTGTCCAGTATGTTGGCATATAATTTTTCATAATATTCTCTTATAATCTTTTGTATTTCTGTGCTGTTGTTATTTCTTCTTTTTCATTTCTGATTTTTTTTATTGTACTTCTCTCTCTCTCTCTCTCTCTCTCTGTCCCTCTCTTTCTCTCCCTCCCTCTCCTCTCCCTCCCTCTTTCTTATGAGTCTGGCTAAAGGTTTATCAATTTTTTTAATCTTTTCAAAGAACCAGCTCCTAGTTTGATTGATCTGTTCTATTGTTTTGTTTTTTTGGGGTTTGCTTTTAGTTTCCATTTTGTTTATTTCCTCTCTAATCTTTATCATTTCTTTCCTCCCTCTGGTTTGGGGTTTTATTTGTTCTTCTTTTTCTAACTCCTTTAGGTATTAGGATAGGTTGTGTATTTGAGGTGTTTGGGGGTTTTTTTGTTTGTTTTTTTGTTTGTGTCTTGAGGTAGGCCTATATTGCTATAACCTTCTCTGTTAGAACAACTTTGGCTGCACCCAAAGATTTTAGACAGTTGTGTTTTCATTTTCATTTGCTTCCATGTATTTTTTTTTATTTCTCTTTAATTTCTTGGCTGACTCATTCACTGTTAGTAGCATGCTATTTAACCTTCATACATTTGTGTTCTTTCCAGATTTTTTCTTGTTGTTGATTTCTAGTTTCATAGCATTGTGGTTGGAAAAAATACATGGAATGACTTCAATCTTTTTGAATTTGTTGAGACTTGTTTAGTGGCCAAATATGTGATCTATTCTAGAGAATGTTTCATGTGCTCTTAAAAAGAATGCACATTCTGCTGTTTTAGGGGGAAATGTTCTGCATATATCTGTCAGATCCATCTCGTCCAAAGTGTTATTCAAAGCCACTGTTTCCTTTTTTCCTGTTTAGAGAATCTATCCATTGATATAAGTGGGGTTTAAAGTTCCCTACTATTATTGTGTTACTATTGATTACTTCATTTGTGTTATTAGCTGTTTTATGTATTTGGGTACTTCCATGTTTGATGCATAAATATTTATAATTGTTATGTCTTCCTGTTGGACTATCCCGTTTATGATTATATAGGGTCCTTTTTTTGTCTCTTTTTAAAGTCTACTGTAAAGTCTATTTTGTCTGATATAAGTATTGCTACACAGGTTTCTTTTCATTTCTATTTCTATCATAAATGATTTTCCATTTTCACTTTCAGTCTGCATGTGTCCTTAGGTCTGAAATGAATCTCTTGTAAGCAACATATAGACAGGTCTTACTTTTTTATCCATTCCATCATCCTATGGTTTTGATTAGAGCATTTAAAGTAATTATTGATAGGTATATATGTAATGACATTTTTTTTTAACTTTTTTTATGGGTTTATTGTTGTTGTTGTTCTCTGTTCCATTCTTCTCATGCTCTTTTCTCTTATGGTTTGTTGGCTTTCTTCAGTAATGTACTTAGATTCCTTTCTCTTTATTTTTTGCATAGCCACTACTGGTTTTTGATTTGTGGTTACCATTGGGTTCATATATAACATTTTATGCATGTAGAAGTCTATATTATATTGATGGTCATTTAAGTTTGAGCCCATTCTTTACTCCTCTCCTCCCCATGTTTTGTATATACTGCCATACTTTACATTCTTTTAGTTTGTGAATCCCTTGACTGATTTTTATAGATATACTTAATTTTACTGCTTTTGTGCTTCCTACTTTTCCTACTCCTTCTTACGCCCTTTCATTTCCACTTAAAAATTCCCCTTTAACATTTCTTGTAGGGCTGGTTTATAGGTCATGAATTCTTTTTTTTTTAATTAATTAATTAATTAATTAATTAATTTCTAGAGAGACAGAATGGGAAAGGGGAGAGAGAGAGAAGAAGAGAGAGAATCCCAAGCAGGCTCTGTGCTGATGCAGGGCTCAATCCCACAAACTATGAGATCATGACTGAGCTGAAGTCAAGAGTTGGATGCATAACTGAGCCACTTAGGCACCCTGGTCATGAATTCCTTTAACTTTTGTTTGGGAAAATCTTCATCCCTTCTTCTATTCTGAATGATAGACTTGCTGGATATATTCCTGGTTGTAGGTTTTTTCTTTCAGCACTTTGTTTTTTTTTTGTTTTGTTTTGTTTTGTTTTTAAATTTTTTTTTCAACGTTTATTTATTTTTGGGACAGAGAGAGACAGAGCATGAACGGGGGAGGAGCAGAGAGAGAGGGAGACACAGAATCGGAAACAGGCTCCAGGCTCTGAGCCATCAGCCCAGAGCCCGATGCGGGGCTCGAACTCACGGACCGCGAGATCGTGACCTGGCTGAAGTCAGACGCTTAACCGACTGCGCCACCCAGGCGCCCCTCAGCACTTTGAATATATCATGCCACTCCCTTCTGGCTTGCACATTTTCTGCTAAAAAGTCAGCTGATAGCCTTAAGGGGTTTCCCTTGTATGTAACTGTTTTCTTTTCTCTGGCTGCTTTTAAAATTATCTCTTTATCAGTATTTTTTGCATTTTAATTACTATGTGTCTTGGTGTGGACCTCCTTGGGGTGATTTGGGGGTGGGGGGCTCTCTGTGACTTCTATATTTGTTTCCTTTCCCAGATTTGGGAAGTTTTCAGCTATTATTTCTTCAGTTAAATTTTCTTCCCCCTTTTCTCTCTCTTCTCCTTCTGGGATCCCTATAAGGAGATGTTATTATACTTCATTGTGTCACTGAGTGGCCTAAGTCTATTTTCATTTTATTATTATTTATTATTTTTTCTCTCTCTCATTCAGCTTTATTGCTTTCCATTAGTCTGTCCTCCAGGTCACTGATTTACTCTTCTGCTTCCTCCAGTCTACTATTTATTGCATCTGGTATATTTTTTATTTCAGTTATTTAGTTCCTCATCTCTTATGGGTTCTCTTTTATGTTTTCTATCTCTGTTGAGGGTCTTACTGAAGTCCTCCACTCTTTTCTCAAATCCCCAAATCCAGTGAGTATCTTTATGGCCACTACTTTAAATTTTCTATCACACGTATTACTTATCTCTGTTTCATTTAGCTCTCTTGCTGTGATTTTGCCCTGTTCTTTCATTTTGGGACATATTCCTCTGTCTCCCTATTTTGTCTAATGCTCTGTGCCTGTTCCTACATGTTAGGAAGGTCAGCTACATCTCCTGCTCTTGAAAGCAGTGCATTATAAAGAAGAGATACTGTAATACCCAGAAGTTCAATGTCTATGTTCACCAGAATCTGGTACTTCAGAGGCTTCTCCTGTGTGTGTTTCCTGTGTCCTATTGTTGTAGCTGAGCTACTTTTGCCTGTAATCCAGTCATCTGCAATGGCTCTCTTTGCCTATTGTGGGCAGGGTTTGGCCCCTGTGTTTTTGTTAGGCCAGTCTAGGGTCACTTTGGGTTCGAGTCAAGTCAGATCAAGCCTTTGCCAGGGATGCAGTAGCACTAAACTGCTGGATATTTTCCCTATGGTGTCTCTCGAGAAGCTTTCATTAGTGGGTAGGCCTGTAGTCAGACTAGCTGTCTGTCCCACTTCTGGGGCAATAGTCATACCGGTTTATGTGGTTATGTTCCCCTCCCTCTGGGGCAGCAATCACTCTGAAGTGGTACTGGCCCCTGATAGGGCTGCTAGCACACTGCCAGGCTTGTGGCACCACTTTGGGTGGGCTCTGGCCAAGGGTGTATTGGAGGGGGCAGGTCCACAGGAGAAAATGGGAGGGTGCACAGTGTTAGCAAGGTTTATGTAGGTCTTCTGTGGGAGGAGACCGGAAGCTGAGGCCTCACTGAAGGTGGTGTGTCAGCAAGGGAATGCGAGGACTGGGTAAACCGTTAGCAAGTTAGGTGGAGAATGTTGGCACTGTGCAGGCATCCATGTGTCTAGGCTGTGGGGTGCAGGAGGGAAATGAAGCCCTCACCTCCTTTACTCCTGGAGAAGTCTCTTAAATATCTTTGCCCCTCCAGCACATGCTATGATATTAGTAAATAAATCTTCCCATATACCCCAGATGTTTTTCAAACTGCTGTGTCTATGCCATATCTCAGTGGGGTTGTTTGTGGTACTGTCTCTTTACAGGTGGGGAGTGTTTCCTCTCACCCCCCCATCCCAAGTTCTCCTAGAGCTGAGCCCTCTAATTTTGTAAAGTTCCAGGTGCTAAGCCCCTGATTGAAGCTAGGCCCCCCTAGTTTTCAAAGCCAAACATGGTTATTTGTCTTCCTGTGTGGGATCCTGTGCCTTGGGTGCTTGGTATGAGGGTCCATTTCTCTCCCCTCTCCACACCTGCAGTGTTCCTTCTTCCCATGGACAACTTTGTGGGTCTATTTAACTCCCCATCGTGTCTCTGCCCTTCCTACCCTCTTCAATGTGGCCTCTTCCCCATATTTAGCTGTGGACAGTTTGTTCTGCCAATCTTCAGGTTGTTTTCTGGGTTATTTACACTGATGTGGGTGTTATCTAGTTGTGTCTGTGGGACGAGGTGAGGTTAGGATCTTCCTACTCCATCATCTTCCCCCTGCCCTTTCATACTTCTATCTGCACTATAATAGGTGGTTTCCTTACTGGTATCTTCTAATTCACTAATTCTCACTCTGTGTCCAGTGTGGAATTTATCTTATGTATTGCACTTTTTCCATTTCAGTGATCATTTATTACCTCCAGGATTTCCAGTTGTTTCATTTTCATAAATACTTCTTCTTGTTTATTTATCACTCTACTGTGTCATAATTTATTGTTCTTTGGGGGAATATTCTTCCTTCCTTTATCTTTGCGAAGATTCTGAACATTCATATTTTAAAGTCCTCTTTGGATTGCTGTATATTTGCATTTTGTGGGGAGGAATTCCTCTCCCAATTGTTGCTTGTTTTCTCTTTTTCTTAGCACTACTTTCTCATGTCTTGGGAATGTCAGTTTAGAGTCCTATTTTGAGAGTTTATTCTCTCTCTCTCTCTCTCTTTCTCTCTCTCTCTCTATATATATATCCATTTTATCCTTCTCCCTGTATCCTTTCTGGACGAGCAGTTTTTTTGGCTGCCTCCATGCAGCCTCCTGGGGCTCTCAGTGTACAACTAGAACTCATATTGCATGGCCCAGATCAGATATTTTCTTGGCCTTGGTCCTAGGTGAAAGTCTAAGTCTGCCTCTTCCCACTTTGACATAAACCAGAGTCTCCAAAAAACAATCAGATAAACTTTTATTAGCCGCTTTTTGGTGAATGGCAGCCCCACCGCAACCACAGACTTTGGTTCCTCACTTGGAACGGGGCCCCCTTTGTCTATATTACTCTGCAATAGCTGAACCCCCTGGCTGCCTCTGCCTATTTCTGGACCCATAGCCTGGCAGTCTCCCAGTTTCAGTCCACTTGGCACTTTGTGTTTGTTTTATTGGTGCTGCACGGGGATGTTTGTGAGCATAGCTTTGACTTTGAAATTGTCTCTTTTTAAAATTTTCTATCTGTAGAAAGTCGTTGAGAAGCTTCAAAGAGTGACCTTTCAGTGACATTTTGACCAGAAAGTTCTTAAACCCTTTTATAGCCTAAATCTACTTATCAAACTTTATCTTGGGTCCTTATTGTCCAAATTTAAATATAATTAGTCTTTGAGTGTATGTCAAACCCTCCCATTTATTTCTCTCTGAACACCCTCAGCTTCTACCACTCCCCTGGATTCTATGGGCCCAGTGGAAAGGCTAACCTTTCCCACTATTCATTCCAGACCATGAAGACTCTAGACTCTCTTCGCTTCTCAGTGGTTCTACCCATGACATAGCTCATTCCACTTATCAAATCATTGTTCTTTTGGTGTTCCTTTCCCATCCAAACCCCCCGCTCTACCCTGGTACATTCACACCTTCCTAGGTCACTACAGCAACTAAAAGACATTTTTCTTCTCTATTCTAAGCTGCACTACATTCCCGATGACCCCAAAATCCATGGTGAAGTTCCCTTAGAATCTTGCCTTTAAGGTTCTCATTCTCAAAGACATCACAGAAAAGGCTCTGTTCCATCCCTGAGCTATCTGTCTCATCCCCAGGATGGTTCAAACCCTCAGGAGCTTCCCAGGTGAAATTTCAAACCAACCTCTGTACTCCCAGAAAAGAGCAAGACTGAAGAGTCAGGTTGTTCCAGATTGGTAGCTGGCAGGTTTAAAAAGGAAGGGAACTTACATATGTGGCTTGTCATCAGTGACTACAAGATGAGTACATTTCTACCTCCACCACCAGAATCTTAAAAGTTTATATAGATGTCTTACCTGGATTCATACACCACATCATTATCTCAAGACTATGTCCTTGGGGAAGCTTCTGGAAGAAGGGAAGGCATGCAGAATGCACATTTCCAAAGATGGGAGGAGACAAGGTAACTCCGATTGTCAAGGTCCAGCTCATCAACCAGCAGTCATGTCCTCTCAACGACCTCCCCCAGCACCACCTTAGATAGACTTCATGATTCTTTTTCCATCCGTTATAGCATTCTGGATTCCCTCCTTTTATCTCCACTCCTTGATATCATCTTCAAAAAGATTTTTTGTTAGTATATTTTCATTGGTTCAATAATTTATTAATTTAAGAACCATTGAGATTCTGCTATGTTCTAAGTTTACATTAGGCTCTAGAATAAGAAAATAAAGCAATTATTCAGATACCAATGAAATTCTGTAGAAGTTTATAACCTGAAATAATAGATAACACATATACAGAAACAAACATACTCTAGGAATACGGAGGAGGGAGAAGCCTAAGGGAGGAAGCATCATGTGAACAGGGTCTTGAAGGATGAGAATGTAGGCATGAGATCAAGGAAAAAGAATCCAGGTAAAGGGAAAAACGTTCAGTCATCATACGCCTTCTTAACTACAGTTTCCATTTCTTAGAGATAGGAACCATGTGTTTTCCTTTTATACCTCTCACAATGATTTACACAGATCGATATTAAAATAAGCTCAACAGATAATGAATAATGTTATTTCACATGGTGTGAAATGTTTCCTCATGACTTGGTGTCTGTATTCTTGTTCACAGAATGAGCTACCCATGTATTAATTCATTCTAGCAACATTTATCAGTGCCCGGTATGTGTTAGCCACACTATGTGTAGTGATGGAGAAAGGAGCAAGCCAGGCATTCCCAGTTGAACATCTCAGTCTTTGGGGGTGCCTCTGGCCAGAAGGCTGGAAGTATGCTGGGAGTTCAGTATTCAGTGTTCGGTGCTCAGGCCCTTCCACGTGCAGCAAGTAAGGGCTTCAATCAAGCAATTCTGTGCATCTGAGTTCACAGCCCTCGTGGCCCTGGTACTTCCCGCCGACACTGAAAAGTCTTTGTACAGATATAAGGGATTTTCCAGTGGGAAAACAGCCTAGGGGCACAGTCGGCCACACCTAGAAAACTGAAGGGTAAGTTCTCTGAGGTTGAGGAACTTGAAGGGCAGCCCTGGAGGCAGAGGCTTTGGCTCCAAACCACACAACTATCTATGCTTCTCCTGAGACTCTTCCCCTTCTTATGTTTGAACCCTCTGTCCTCAAGGCCGTCTCGCTCCCAGGCAGCCAAGGCAAACAACACCGGAAGCCAAATCAGTTATTCCGTTACGAAGATCGTGTGTGTGTATGTGTGTGTGTTGTGTTGTTTCTCTAGTCTAAATCCTAAAAAAAAAATATGTATACGTGACATCTACAAACATATTGCCCCCAGTCTTTTCCTAAACCTACCTGCGGTTAACATAAAATAAAATGGAGACTGGTCTTGAAAATCTTCCAACCAGTTATGCAACATAAGCAAAACAGTCTAGCTTACTTCGTGAACATAAGCAAAACTTAAGTTATTCTTGTAAAATGCCTGTGATAATCATAAATGAAACTGAAGTCATCTTCCTAAAATGATATAAGATAATCAGTTTTAACCAACCCCCTGCCATATGGAAACCCCCACTGCGATAACCAATCATTATAAAGGTTAAACAACTTTCTCATTTCACTTTATAAGCCATCCCGTAATATCATGCCACTGAGCTTCATACCAGCTTCAAGTTTGAAGTTCACAAACCATTTGTTCCTTGCTCAATAAAATATTCATAACGAGTAAAGCTCTTTGAATTCTGTTTTGACACTACATAGATTCACAAGCTCTCAGCTCAAAAGTACTCTTTGCCCTTTGACTACACAATATTTTCATTCTAAACATCCCTACCAAAAATAAGATTGCATTGAACCTTCTGCCAACTTATCACAATCACTAATAAACAATCCTAGAGTCAGGAATAGTGAGTTTTTGTAGAACAGGGTAATAAAGGCACAATTAGGGCTTGGACAATATAGCTTTGAATTCTGACCTGCAACTTTTAGCAATAAATGTGGACTGACACAAATGATGTGCATGTGGACTTGTTTTGCATCTATAAAATGGGGACAATAATGCCACGATACTAAGTGGATTGTTGTGAGGGTTAAACACGGGCCTGCCAAACCTTCAATAATTAGTGACAATTTTACTTTATTATTATAATTACTACCACTGTCTAACACCTGGGCTCAGTGGCTGCCTGAGCCGTTTCTTCACTCCCTTTCTCCATCTGCTTCAGGAAGCAGAAAGTGGAGCTTCCAGAAAGGCAGCCTCCAGGCTCTGCCTACAGAGTGTGGCATGGTAAGGGTGTCGCTCTGCCCTGTCTGTCCCTGTTGACGCACAGCTCCATCAGGGCAAAGGCATGGTCAGGGCACAAATCTGGGCTGCAGAATGGGCTTCTCCAGACCAGATCCCTTCACTGCTATGGAGCAGTTTCCATCACCAAGACGTAATTTATCCAGGTTGCTATGTTAAGAGTCTTCAGTTTTCACATTCTAGAAAAGCTGTTCCTGGGTCTCCAAACTAGTGATGGACAGGTGCCTCACCCAAATGCTCACAATCCCCACTTCTCAGACAACTGGGGAGTCTTCGGAGTTGCCATGAGACTCACCACCATTCCGCCACCTGGGGCTGCAATATGCTCACCGAGAAGTGGGAGGGGGCCCCCCAGAAGGGAACAGCGGCTTCCTGTCACCAGTCTTTCCCTGGCCAGAGCTATCACAGATGGGGTGCACCTTCTGTCTGCCACAGCCTGGACACCATGTTCTCAACAAACCCCACGTTAATTAGCAACAGGCCTGGCTTGCATGCCTTATCTTTTAAAAAAATGTGTGCTCATTCATTGCTCTAACCATCCTTCCGCCCCCCGTCTCAGCCCTTCTCTCCACCTGAGGCATCTTCACAGATTGCCTGATGAGAGTGAAGAAAATCCACAAAAGTGGCCTTGTGAACATCTGGAAAGCATCTGTCTGCCATCATGTAACTGATTGCAGGTGGTGCTGGGGGTAGAGAGTTAATACTAATGAATAAGCGTAACTGATTATTAAGCACTATTATCCTGGCAATAATACCACCTTGGAATTCTGCCAATCCCCGCGACTTAGTTACAGAGAATCCTTACTTTGCTAGTGATCGGGAAATGCAGGACAAATCAGAATGTCTGGCCTGGGAAACTGCAGGGGACTCTGAATACCAATAGTGATAAACGTTGAGTAATATGAGTATTTAAAATGCATACACCAGTTGTATCCCCAAAGATTCCCAGGCACCTGAGCAAACTGGACTTTATTATAAAGTTCTCTGCCACCTCTTAACTTCACAGTAATAATCATCATCTTTTGTTCCGGGGGAGGAAAAGGAGTTAAGAAGTGTGTGACAGGCTGGGAATGATAGGTTAGACCCAACACAAACCTCAATGATTCTTCCTTCTCTTTCCTCAGAAAAGTAGAAATTCAGAAATAAATTTAAACGATAACATTCTGACTAAGGACTATTTGCTATATGTTTGGGTGGAGGATTGGTAAACAAAACATTTGTTTATGTTTGGTATGTTTTGAGAAAGAAAAGTGTTGTTACATCATATATTCTTTTAACAAAAATTTTCTGAGGGTTTATCATAATCTAGGCACTGTGCTAGGTGCTGTATATATTGTGTTTCTCAGAAAGCTCATAGTCCAATTGGAGGAGACAGATATGTGTAAAAACCTTTGCTTCTTGAGATATGGCCGATCAGATACCCTGAAAGGACCCTTCTATTACGAAACAACTAGATCCCAGATATAACACATTTTACAATTCTTTACTTGACTCACAAGAAATCTCCATGAATTATTCACACCCTCCCTCCCTATTGCCCTCTCCCAAAAGTGAGCTGAACTGGTTGGTGGAAGTGGAGAGCTTTAAGCAAATAGGGAAAATGGAGTTGCCGTAAGGGCAAATCCCAATAGCAGTGCCATCAGGATATTAGCACTGGGCCAGTAGCTAAATGGGGGAAATTAAACCTATGACACTTGTAGGTTTCTGAAGGGAGCTAACATAGTCACAAGTCACTATAAGATGTTACCTCTAAGTGGAAGTATATAGATCCTCTCTGGAGGGAAATAGCCCTGATTTAGGCCCTCAGAATTCCCACAGATAAAAGCAAGCAAAAATGAGCTCACGATCAAAAACCACCACAAATGAGAGTCTGGGTCACATGGTATAAGAGTTTGGCATACCCTTTTGCAGTCATCTATGCAGGCAGAAACTCTCCGCAGAAGAGCAGTAAGCAAGTGAGTCCTTCAGGCTCTTGACATTACAGAGAGAGATGCTCTTGGGCAAAGGCATAGCTGGATTCACTGTGAGGCTGAGCAATGCCACTTGCTACTCTCTCTTCTTTTGTAGGGGAGGAGTACTAAAAAAACCCAAACAAACAAACAAAACAAACAAACAAAAAAAACCATGAAAAATAAAAAACAAACAAAAAAAATACTTTGTCTGAATTTTGCATTCAATTGCCAAATGGTCTAGTTAAGGGGTCATCTGTTCAAGGCAGTGCATGGAAATGTCAGCTATCTGGCACCTGCAAATCCTGGGACCCACCAGTTCTATTGAAGTTGAGCTCCACTGGAACATCTTTGGATTGGGTAAGGGATGAAGTATGGTTGCATGGGAAGCTGTAGCCCTTCTGGCTACGAGACTATGAGTCACTGGTTCCTGCTACATCACTGCTAGACAGCTCAGAAAATTTAGGATCATTCAAAGGCTCTCCTGTTTATCATTCACTTTTAGCTGAAATGACAAAAAATAAATTTAGACCCCCAAGGGCTCCTGAATATAAAATTTTCAGTTACTGAGCGTGGAATAGCTATGTATGAAATGTTTATAGAAATAAAAGATGGGGTCACAAAGTTGAGTGTGCTATAAGAAACTATCATGAAAGAAGAATCGAATGGAATTTTAGTTATACAACAAATTATACACAGCTAAACACAGAATTAGTAAACTGTAAACTAGAGTTGAAAAAAGTATTCATAAAATACCATGGACAGATAAAGAGATGAAAAATATGAGAGGTTCAATGATGTGGAAGAGAAAAGAGAACATTTAGTATCTATTTAATCAGAGTCTCAAAGAAAAAGAGTATAGAGGATGAAAGAGAGGCAATATTTGAAGAAATAATGTCTGAGGATTTTCCAGAACTGAAGAAAAGCACAAATCTACAGATTTATGACATACAAGGCACCCGAAACGTGATAAGTAAAAATAAATACATGCTCTACATAAATTGTAATGAAACTGTAGGGCACCAAAAACAAAGAAAAAGATCTTGGATATTATTAAAGAAGTTTCTGTAACAGTGAATCCTTGTTTCAGTTTCTTTTGGACTTTAGATGCAAAGTCAAGACCTATTGTTATTATTGTCCTTGCGAGGCCTCACCAGTTATTGATTGATCCATTTATTCATTTATTTATCCTCTGTATCTCCATACCACACTCCCATTCTCCTCCCTGCCTCACAACCATTTTAAAGT
Source organism: Puma concolor (assembly GCF_028749965.1). Taxonomy (NCBI): domain Eukaryota; kingdom Metazoa; phylum Chordata; class Mammalia; order Carnivora; family Felidae; genus Puma; species Puma concolor. Next base: position 95,999,997 of record NC_141673.1, read on the forward strand.
GTATCTTCTGGGGCGCCTGGGTGGCGCAGTCGGTTAAGCGTCCGACTTCAGCCAGGTCACGATCTCACGGTCCGTGAGTTCGAGCCCCGCGTCGGGCTCTGGGCTGATAGCTCAGAGCCTGGAGCCTGTTTCCGATTCTGTGTCTCCCTCTCTCTCTGCCCCTCCCCCGTTCATGCTCTGTCTCTCTCTGTCCCAAAAATAAATAAACGTTGAAAAAAAAAATAAAAAATAAAGTATATCTTCTTTCTCTGTGTGTGTTCTTTCAAAATGTATATTGTTATTCCGTATGTGTGTGTGTGTGGGGGGGGGGGTGCTTAATTGAAATAAATGGTACTGAATCACACCTCACAATCTATTTCTAAATTTTTTACTGAGCACTGTGTTCTGAAGATCTATGTTATATAGCAGTATTTTTCAAAGTGTGGGTTGTAACTTGTTAGCAAGTAGTGGGACCTAGATGCATTTTGTTAAATGAAATAGAAAGAGTAGAAAATAAAAAAATGTATCACAAGTTGTAAAGGCAGATATTATTTCTAATGCTCTTGTTCTACTTTTATGTGTGAACAGGAGTTCACACAAATGGATCAAACACACACACACACACACACACACACACATACATATATATGATGCATTATATGTATGTATGTGTATGTGCGTTCTGGATTGTGATATCTCATATATTTCTTAGAGGGGTACAACCAGAAAAGTTTAAAAGCTCCCATTCTATAAGATGTAGTAGACGCACAAAGCAAACAGTTGTCATTTCTACCTGGGTAGTCTGGTTTTGGGAAACTCAGGATGGGAGTCTAAACTTTATAGTGAAGGTAAAATTTGCCTTGATTACTGAAAGATAGATAAGACTTCTCCAGGCTGATGACAGAAAGAGTATACCAGGTGCGGGGGAGGAGGACCATTAAAATGGACATGAGGCCATGAAAGTGGGATTTTTGAAAACGCAACCTCAGGCTATTTAGAATTAGATGCAGCACAGGGTGTTAAGAGCAAAACATAGCTGGAGATAAAATTGTTGGCAGGAGCCCTATTGTGAAGATCTTCATAGGCCACCCTGGGGAGCTATAACTTTATCCCATGAGCAATGGACAGGTACTGAAGGGTTTTAGGCAGAGATGTGATATGATTCATGGTATGAACTGAAGAAACAATTCTGGCAGCATCCTGAGGGAATGTGACTGAGTATATGTCAGCATCTTTCACCCAAAGCTGAATGAAGACATGGTTTGGTGGAGGAAGAGAGGAGTTATTCAGAGGACAGTTTAAATGTCCAACATGTGATAGATTGTATTACCGACCAAATTATTTGCTGGCCTGGGTGTTGATCATGTGACTTTGCTTTGGCTGACGAAATGTGGGTGAACGTAATAGAACCTTTAAGAGCCACCTTTTTTTCTATCTCTTTTTCCTCTGCCATAACATTTGCTGTGTTCCAGCCAGAGGCTGCTCTGTTGTTTTGGGCCCTAAAGTGGAGGAACAGAGCAGAGTGTGGTCAACCAGTGGTGGACAAGTAGAATTAGTGAGAAAGAAAACCTTGCTATTGTAACTACTTAGATTCGAGGAGTGTTTGCTAACACAGCATAATCTACTGATTGTGCTTGACTGATTCAAGATGCCTGAGGGGGCATTGTCTTTTCATGAGGTTTAGCTGCAGGTCATCCATCTTTGTCTAGTCCTGTTTAGAAGCTTCTAGAGTCACTATTTATTAGTCTATGTCTTGGATTGACTTGAATGCATCGGTTCATGTTGTGGGCCTGCCTAAGAGGACCAGGCTGTAAAATTTACCCTGTTATCAGTGCAGAATCTTCACAGCACAATGATTATGGTAAAAAGGGGTCCCATAGAAAAGCACAGTGTCAAGGTAGTGGTGAGCACAGTTAACTTTTAACAAATTGTGAGTGACAACTGAATTAAGGGTATCAGTAAATATGGATTTTATCACAGTATGGGTATTGCAAAAGAAGAGAGGTTATTGACCCAAGAGAATAGGAAAAGAAAACCAAGGACAGGGATCAAGGCAGGGGAAATCTAGGTAGCTCCAGCAGCTGCAGAGAAGTCTGTAGGAATGCAGACAGGGGCCAGACAGAGATCTCGGGGGCTGGGGGTGCCACTTTGGGTGACCGGGCATGGCTACATCCTGTCATGCGTGTGTACCCATGGATTTCCCCATCTGGGGTGACACATGCATGTCTGTGTGTAGCACATTTGCCCTCTTCAAGTCTTTTGGCAAAAGAGAAATTAATGAGATTCTGTTATATGAGGGTAGGTTGACTCTGCTCCGCCATACCTTGGTTGTGAGTACACTACCGTGTGTGATAATGAGAATATGCAGTCTCATGAAACAGGAAAGGAAAGAGCCTCAGGAGACACTTCTCTTTTTCCCAGAAAGGCTGGAAGTTCTCTTTGTCTAGAGAAGAATGAGAAATCTATCTGGCAGTGACTGTGAGGGAAAGACAATGATGACAGAATAAGAATGCAAGAGAAAGGGAGATATGGAGAATCTAGTAAAAAGCCTTCTTGGGCTTGGAAGTAAGAGTTGTAGTGGGAAAGACAGAAGGGTGTTTAGAGGAAAGGAGAGACTTTCAGATGAACTGGAAATAAATAACATCCAAAAAGCATTTCTCAGTATACTCATGAAGCCAATACTATAACATTCTGCCCCCTTGTCTCATTCATTCATTCACAAGCATTACAGAGGGATATGTACACACGAACATGTGCTCATCACCAGGGACATAAAGATGAATGAGTCCTTCCTCTTGACCCCAAAATGCTCTCTGTGCATTCTAAATTCAACTGGTGCCTCCCTCAAAAGAATATGAGCTCTTCAAAGGCTAGGACTGTGTTTTTTCAAAATCTAGCACATAATAGATACTCAACAAATATTAACTGAATGAACAATTATAAATGAAGGGATGTCAAACAGGGGACATAAACGAATAAACAATGCCCCTTCAGTACGGTAAGTGCTCTGGTAACACAGGGTATCGTGGGAGGCTTGCAAAAGGCATTTTTAGCAAAGCTCAAGCAGACTGACCTAAAGGGAGGCTCGAAGAATAAATAGAAGTTTCCAGGCCACGGCACAGCACAATGGCCAAGAACAGAACTCTAAAGACTCAAGGCACTTGGATCTGTTTGGGGAACTCTGAGAATTCCATACATCTAGGGTGGGGTCAGTGTGGGAGTTGTCTACCCATGAGAAGTTAGGATTTTACCCTGTAGGCAATAAAGGGCCATTGAATGTTTCTCCTTCTTCTCCTCTTCCTCCTTCTTCTTCCTCTTTCTCCTTTACCTCTCTCCTCCTTCTTCTTCATACAAGGCATGTGTTGGGAGATTACTTCCCAGAAAATGCATCTTGTTTTCATATTTAAGGCCATTTTCTATTAAAGATTTGTTAGCACAGATTTGTTAGCAGAGATCAGCGAATCAGTATTTTGCTCCCTAATTCTCTATATATCGGAGGGCCATCGTCAGTATTGGGATTTTTTTTTTTTTTACTCTCTTAGTCCTCATTACTTGTACTCTCAAAGTGACAACAACAACTTCTACTTTTGCGCCTTCACTTACTTATATTATTCTTATATCTCACTTGTGAAGTTTGGTAAATGAAATGACCCCACAAATTTTCAACTATATGGCATATATAATTTTTTTAAAAAAATTATTGAGATATAACTGACCTACAACATCATATTAGTTTCAGGTATACAACATAATGATTCAATATTTGTATATATTAATGCTTATATATGGTATATATTAAATGCTTTAAAAAAGAGAAGATAAGCTTCGCAGTTTTTGGAAAGAGCATCTAGTAGCAATGGGGACAATTGGTTTCAAGGAAAATGCTGGAACAGAGAGACCAGTGGCAGGATTGGCAGGCAGATTCAGTGAGGATTACAGAAGGACATGGATATGAGATTTTGAAGCTAGAATCAAGGATCTGATGACCTATGGGTGTAACCTAAAGTAGTTATAATAGCACTCAAAACTCTGGTTTGATTGGGTAGTACTAGATAAGTGACTTTTCGAGAGGGAGGGTATTTAGACTGACAGGAGAAAGCTGTCTTCTAAGAGCCATTCTGAACACTGAAGAAATGAGAGAAAATCAAGCAGCCACTCAGTGGCCAACAGGCTCGGGTTGAAATTATTGAAACCCGTGACCTCTGCGTTTATTACTGAAACCCAGTTGTGCCAAGAGTGGAAAAAGAAAATTAAAAGCCTGCTTCTGACAGCTGGAGCTGCATGGTAGTGGTAGGGGGAGAAAGTAGGTCAGTACAGGGTGAAGGGAATGGCCTGCACTTTTACAATGACAGAGCAGCACTGGCTCCATGAGGGCAGAGATCACACCCTTGTTGTTCCATGCAATAGCGATGTCTTGCATATGGTTGGTAATAATTGGTTTAATATGTACAGGGACACCAAAGTCTTGATTCAGATGGGGGTAGAAATGGAGAGAGCTTTATATTCTACAGTGAAACCTTTATTCTTTTTTTTATTTTTTGGAGTTTTATTGTACTTTATTGAAATATAATGAACATACAGTGTTATGTTAACTTGAGGTGTACAATATAATCATTCGACAATTCCATACATTACTCAGTGCTCATCAGGATGTGTACTCTATTCGTGATGATGGAGGTAAGGGGAGAAAGTTAAACTTACTGACAGTAATTCAGCGTGCTCTGGCTTGAAAGTCTCTTTCAGGTTGAGCTTGATCCCTTTAGGGTAAAGATCATCTGACAGTCACTATTTCCTCCCTCTTGCCCTTCTTGTCTTTAACCAAGAGAGGATCTAAGGCCCCAGGTATTAAGAAGCTTTGTGGTGCTGGCGATCAAGGGAAGGTGGACACATCCAACCTGTACACTGCCTTCCATCTCTTGCTGGGTGCATTGCTAGAGTTCACTGTGGTATGCTCATGTCCTCGTCTCAGCCTAGCAGAAGCCACTGCAATCCCTTTGCTGGCTGGTGATTTTCTCTGGCTCCTGCTGAACATGCAGATCCTCTGAGATCCAGCTGTGTCACTTGCTTGGATGACAGTACGAGCCTCTTTGCACTTGACCGTTGTTCTACTCTGTTACTTGTTGAACCGTGTTCAATATGTTGAAGTCCTAACCCCTGGTACCTGCGAATGTGACCATATTTGGAAGTAAGGTCTTTGCAAAGGCAATCAAGTTAAGATGAAGTTATTAGGGGGGGCGCTAAAGCACCGTGTAAAGATGGAGACACACGGGGAGAATGCCATGTGACCACGGAGGCAGAGACTAGAGTGATGCAGCTGTAAGCCAAGGAGCATTAAGGATCCACCGCCTCCACCAGAAGCTGGGATGAGGCAAGAAAGGGAAAGCATGGCCTCCTTGATTTTGAACTTACATTCCCCAGAACTGTGAGAGAATAAACTTCTGTTGTTTAAAGCCATCTAGTTTTTGGTCCTTCATTACAGCATTCCCTAGGAAACTAACACCCCTTCCTTTGGGCTCTTCACCTAGTTCCACCCACAATACCCTCTATCTCCCAGTTGAGGGTCATAGGAACTCCTCGGCCCCCTACATGTCAGTGCAAATTGTAAGAACCAAAGGACTATCGGGCCAGGCCCACACAGGTCAGCACTGCTCTCCACCATTTCTCCTGTCATGTATGGCTTACTATAGGGCTTCTCTGACAGGATTGCAGCCTCAGTAGGCTACTCCTGGGGAAGGAGAGCTCCATCCACTAAAGTCTCAGATTTGCCCAAACTTATCTGGGTGTTTTTACAACACACTGATCCAAGGTTTAACTGGGGGTGGGCGAGGCACAGAAAGTTGTGATTGACTTATTTTTCTAGTTCTTCCTATCCAAACCAGAGATATTGATAATATTTACTCTTGTACAGAAAGTATCTTAATCTACCAGCCTTGCATTTCATTCCCTTTTCATTTATTTTTTTAATGTTTATTTATTTCTTTTTAGCAAAAGAGAGAGAGAATGTGTGAGCGGTGGAGGGGCAGAGAGAGGGAGAGAGAGAAATCCCAAGCAGGCTCCGTGCTGCCAGCACAGAGCCTGACGTGGGGCTTGAACGAACTGTGAGATCACGAACTGTGAGATCATAACCTTAGAGGAAGTCAAGAGTCATCTGCTGAACCAACTGAGCCACCCAGGTGCCCCTCCCTTTTAATTTACTTCTTTTTTAAAAAAATTTTTTAATGTTTATTTATTTTTGAGACAATGCGAAAGACAGAGTGCAAGCAGTGGAGGGGCAGACAGAGGGAGACACAGAATCTAAAGCGGGCTCCAGGCTCTGAGCTGTCAGCCCAGAGCCTGACGCGGGGCTCGAACTCATGAACCATGAGATCATGACCTGAGCCGAAGTCAGAGGCTTAACCGACTGAGCCATTCAGGCACCCCTTAATTTACTTCTTAATCTAGGAAACCATCTAGAGAAATGAATCCTAGTTGTCCCAACCCTCAAGCTATTCATCTTTTAACCAGGTACCTCTGGATGTGTGTGTAAACCTTGACCTGTAGGAACATATCTCTGGGAGGATTTATCAGATTGATGGAGAAGTACTTTATGTAAATTTGCAACTGATCCAGTCTAGAGCCACAAACTTACAGTTGTGGTCCCACTTGACTTAGTCTTTGGCAAGTGCCATCATGTCTTGTATGAGATTAGATGGTTTTTTTAATTTATGCTCTAGAGCATGAATCAGGGACCTCAGGCCTGTGGATGAACTCCAGCCCAAGGCCAATTTCTTTTTTTTTTTAATTGTTTTTAGTGTATACTCATATTTGAGAGAGAGAGCGAGAGAAGGAGAGAGAGAGAGAGAGAGAGAGAGAGAGAGCGAGAGCAGGGGAGGGGCAGAGAGTGAGGGAGACACAGAATCTGAAGCAAGATCCTGGCTCTGAGCTGTCAGCACAGAGCCTGACGCGGGGCTCGAACTCACAAACTGTGAGATCATGACCTGAGCCGAAGTCAGACGCTTAACCCAGGCACCCCAAGGCCAATTTCTATATGAATAGTCTTCATGTTTTTTACGGGAAGGAGAGGGAGGAGGAAAGGAAGGGAGGATGAACACAGAGACCATATGGGCTCAGCCAAGCCTAAAATATTTACTACTTAGCCCTTTTCAGAAAATGTAAAAAAACAAACTCTTGTATCAAGATCATAAGATAATTTGGATGAGAGTCTCTATTATCTCTAAAGGTTCATTCAAAGCAGGTCAGTTCAACCAGATTATCCTTCCTCCAGAAGAAATTGATACTCCCCTTATTTTCTAAGACTCTGATGGCTCATAAAGTTAGGGAGCTTTGTAACATCAAGTAGGGTTTTCTAGATGACCCTGCTCTCCAGTGATCCAGTGTCACAGTGCTGTTCTCCAGTAATCCAGTGTCAAATTTCTCCCCTCACCCACTGAACATCAGGCATAGGGAAGGGCAACAACTCAGATGTCTGCCCAGGCAGCCCAACCAGACCTGTTAGGAGAAGGACTGGGGAAGATGTCTCACCAGCTTCAGGTTGTAGAGAATCACAGCACGCTTGGATCCAGCCAGGGAAAAAAATGGTTGGAACAAAGAATAAAAGTCCTGTCTTCACACACATCTCTGTGTACCATCTTGGTCCTCTTTCCACTCAAATATAATTGCAGAACACTTTAGACACACATGCATGATTGGTCAGCCCCTCAGGAGAGCACAGCAGGCCTGTGTGCAAACACAGAAGCTCAGCAGGGTGAGTCATACCAGGGGGGGCATACACTGGGGAAAGTTGAAGATCCTGGTAGCAGTAAAAGGTGGCCATAAGTTATGTCACCTTTCAGGCACTGGGATGGCACCCAATTCTTCTCTAGGAAAAGATCTGTACTGTTTGTCTTAGGTATAACACCTCCCACCCCCAAGGGAAGACATGTCACTGGGGCTTCTGTGCCTTGTAAATGGGCAACAAGTTCACACTCTGCACACAGCCCTGGACCAAGGGGGTTCTTTCTTCCAAGCATCTTGTCGGTCTGTTTGCAGACACAACCATAGCTGTGCACTAATCTTTTTGTCTATAGCAGCACAACAAAGATAGAGATCACTGCCAGAGCTTCAACATTGTGTAACACAAAGGGCAGTGATAAATGAGGAGCGTATTAGATCATGGCCTGTTTGCTACCCATCCTGGTCTGTCGACTTCTGTGGCTGCCATAGATACGCTCTAGCAGTCATCCAGCACCTTGGCTGTCTTCTGAATCCAGCTATATTATTTGATTTTGTGGCCGTTACTCCAGGTCCAGAAAGTGGGCACTAGCTTTGCTACTTTGGAAAACAGAGTATCTGTTCTGGGAGCCTTTCTAAGGGTGTCTATTCAAGTAAAGCCAGAGCTCTGGTCTCAGCAGATTTAGTCACCGCCTTCATCATTGTTTGGGGAGGATAATCCACATCCCTCACTTCCCTCCCAGGGCCATGCTTTGTTCATCATTTCTCACATTCTGAAGTTGCTTGGTTTCTTGCCCACCCTTCTCCCAGCATCTTCCTTAAACTGGCATACAAGTGGCTGCGATGGCTGTAATTCCCAAAAGTCATCAGTGAAGCTCAAAATACAGTTACCTGAATTTGTTCCTCCTGGCAGGACTATAAAGGCCTTCAAGGTGTCTTTCTAACTATGTTAGAAGAGCACAAATAGGGATGAAACTCGGTCCCTGAAGCTTAATTTAAAAATATAAAAGGTTAAAGGTGCCTGGGTGGCTCAGTCAGTTAAGTGTCTGACCCTTGTCTTTGGCTCAGGTCATGATCTCATGGTTCATGAGTTCGAGCCCTGGATTGGGCTCAGTGCTGACAGTTTGGAGCCTGCTTGGGATTCTCTCTCCGTCTCTCTTCTCTTCCCCTACTTGCTCTATCTCTCCAAAATAAATTAGTTAACTTTTAAAAATTAAAAAATATATTAAAAAAATATATAAAAGGTGATGTAGACTTTTCTGGCCACCAGTGGGAAGGGTTCTTCTTTAAGAAAGAGTCTTTTTCTATTCACCTATTAATTCACTCAACAAGTATCTATCGAGAGTCTATTCCCTGCCTGGCATTCAATGCCCTTGGAATACAGAGATGCACAAGGCCTCCAGGAGCTCACAGGCCGGTGTGAAATCCTGAAAGATAAAGACTCTGCTGTAGGCTCTTAAAACACTACTAGTTTTAGGGATATTCACAAATATTCAGTTCTCTCCACTTTCCCAACACAAGGTAGGATTGCGTTTCCCTGCTTCCTTAGAAGTTAGACACAACCATATGATTTGTTGTAGCCAGTGATATGTGAGCAGAAGTGCAATGTACCATTTACAGGTGAAAGTTTTTAAGAGACGACATATATTTCTCTATCCCATTTTTCCTGTCTTGGGGATTGTGGAAGAATAGGTAGAGAGGTAATAATTACCAGTCCCCACTTTTGAGACACCACAATGAGCATAGCTTCTGGCCAACACACAAGAGGTAAACTTCTATGGTGTTAAGCTACTGAGACTTGGGGGTTATTTATTACTAACAGCATAACCTAGTCTATCTCTACCAATACACGCTGACTCTGAAGAATTAAACTTTTCCAGCCCTCAGTGACCCAAGAAGAACTTTTTCCAAGATATGACCAATCTATTATTTGAGGAACACCTGGAGTGTATTGGGGAACCTCTGGATCTAGACCAGATGACATCCCTTTAATAGCAGCGGATCACAAAGGGATCTTTGGATCCATCCTCTTTTGTGCTCACCACTTACGGGCTTCCCCAGTAAAGTTGCCTTTGAACAGTTAACTTTCCAGCTTGTGGCATTGCTGAAGAGAGATGACCAGAAATCCAGAACTTTCAGCAGCCTGTGCTTCCCTCTATCACAGCCCTTGTCACATTGTTTATCTGTCTGTCTACCTCACTAGACTACATAGGCCCAGGTGTAGGCTGCCATGATCTCCAAATCAAAATAGATAGCCCATATCTCCTTTTTGAATGAGCGCATTTTGAATTAATGAACGAAGCCCTCTGCTGTCACCCTTGCACACTCTATCTTTGTCATGGGTAAACAGTGAGTCCCTTGGGTCAGGCATGAGGCAGTAGAGAATACAGGCGGGCTTGTCTCTGGATAAACATTCCTTCTCTGTAGAGTAACGGTGCCTCGAGAAGAATTCTGTTGTCAGAAACCCTTGGCTGTAGCATCGGCTGTGCCCCTCCACCTTTCATCTCTTAACTGGGTGATCTTGAGCAAGTCTTTTAACTTCTAAGTCCAATCTGATATGAAACTTAAATGAGACGGTGGACACAGTTCATGGAATGTCACAGATAGAAGGAACTTCCAGACACCTTTCAGCTTGTTGCTCTCTGACTCAGCAAGCTAATGATGGAACTTCAAAGAGAGCCTAAGTCTCCTAAAACACAGGCTAGAGTTCCAATGCTGTTGGTAAAAGGAATCTGAGAATCAATGACATCATGGATGTGAAAGTGAGTGCATTAAAGACACAACATCTTGATGCATTGCTCTGTATGTTCATGGCATTTGATTCTCCCGTTCTTGTTAGAACTGGAGGCGACGGGGGGACTGCCTTTTAACCTACCCACCAATCTGGTTTCTGCCTTACTATCAACTAAACATTGGGGAAGGCTGAAACCTGGCTACAATTCCATTAAGCAGTGAACCCCTGGGCATTTATTTCCAAGGCTATGTAATTCACACTTTTCCTAGGCTAAGTAGATTGACCCCGTATCCCCACGGTGGATCCTTGCCCTGTAACATTTTAGCATTCTGGCATACATAACTCCATGCTGAGGTACAAGAGTTGATTGTGATTTAAATAGAATTTACATAAAATAGATTGCCTTGAGTTCTAATTGATGGACAACCAAAAGCTCCTCTGTGTCAATAAGGAAAATTATCAGTATCTATGTAGGGGCTGAATGGGCCTGGATGCCCCATGAGCAGGAAAATGAGGATTTGCATACAAAATATCACACATATTTGTATACAGAATATATACAAGCATTTTAAGTGGGCCATGCTGTGTAATATAAGGCAGCATGGTATGGAATATGTTGTGTGATTCATAATGTAATTAGATGACAGGTAACATTCATTATATAGGCATGTAACCCAGATGTATACATGTTTTCAACCCTTCATGTGTTCCCTTCTTAATTTTCAAATAACAATGGCCTGGGTATCTATTCTGAATAGCACAATCTGGAATATTTCAGAAATTAATTCAATAATGCAAGGTCACTTTTGGGTAGTAACCAGCTGAATTAAATCCTATAGGAATATCCAGATTTCTCCCTACCTTGAAATCCTGAACCCTAGTTCCCCTTAAACCCACAGTGAGAAGATTCCCTCTTCCCTGGTCCCGATCCCTGCTCCAGTTTGGCCTCTTACCCGGCTTCAGGATGACCAAGAGTAGGAATATTTCTTATCTTTAGGGAAAAATCCCCACCATTTTCCATGGGGTATAATCTGGCCTTATTATGATTCAGACAAGGCAATCATGATACTCTGTATACATTTCCCCAGAGGTTAGCTGACCAATCTGGTATTACACCCAGTCCAGGTAACACTAGGCCAAGCCCATCCCAGAACCAATTCACAGTTCTTTTTCCAGCATGAGTGAAGAGAAGCTCAAATCAGCATGCTTCGTAGGATTCCAAGGTTCCTATGAGTAAATACTTGGGGATTTTTTTCCCCAAAACAGCAATTTTCATGAACAGACCAATCTAAGTCCACATTTAAAAACTAATCTCAATTTTATAAAAGCACATTTGCTCAAGTCTCATACTTTACAATGCTTAAATGGACTACTTAGTATCTCGGTCTGCACCTGAATTCAGATTTATAATGGATTCACAATTTTCCATAAGACAATGAGTAGATATGGCAGACCATATGACATATCAACCCCACTTTGAGGATGGTGTACCAAGAGAGCTTGATTCCTGTGAATGAACTGTAGCTTAACTATCATGTGAAATGCCCAACCAGAACAGGGTTTTGCCAATTCCAGTTTGAATCAAATGGGAAATTTATGACCCTTTTCCAGTCCTTTACATGGTATAAGGAAACACTGCCCTGAATGGTGTTAAACAGAACCTAAACCTTTTAACTCAATGGTTCTGTTCTCTTGAATTTAAATAGCTTTTTATACAGATGTGTTATATCAGGTTTAACCGTATGAAATCACTGACATTCGATTTTCACCTACAAAAGTAGCAATTTCGCATGACCCAACATAATAGTGAGAAGAGTACTTGGAGACTAGACGTTTGGTTTTGAATCCTGGCCCTGCTGCTCAGCGACTGGTAAGCTTTAGTGAGCGACTAAATGTCTCTCTGAGCTCAGGTTTTCAAATGAGAAAAGATGTATCTGCTGAGTGGGGTTACTGTGGAGATTAAAGGAGTGATGGAAACTGACTTAGTCAATACATGGCCAGTGTTAATGGTGAAAACACCTGCTCTGCTATTATTTTATTTGATCTTCACAATAGTCTTATGAGGTAGACATGGAAATCATGTCTATTATTGAATTTTAGAGGGGAAGAAATTGATGCTTGTAGACTCTATGTCGTTTACACAGGATTATGCAGCTAGCAGGCAGCAGGCTAGAACTGGAATCTAGATATCTTGATTCTTGGTCTAGTAAGTACATGTTCCTCTCATAAACTTCTTTTTTATGACCAATAGAACATTAATAAAGAAAAAAAGACTGTGTAGGAGTAAACTGAGCTCCAAGAATCCTAATGCAAAGAAACATAGCACCAAAACTGAACATTCTTTTTTTTTTTAATTTTTTTTTTCAACGTTTTTTATTTATTTTTGGGACAGAGAGAGACAGAGCATGAATGGGGCAGGGGCAGAGAGAGAGGGAGACACAGAATCGGAAACAGGCTCCAGGCTCCGAGCCATCAGCCCAGAGCCCGACGCAGGGCTCGAACTCACCTACCGCGAGATCGTGACCTGGCTGAAGTCGGACGCTTAACCGACTGCGCCACCCAGGCGCCCCAAACTGAACATTCTTGAATCTTTCTTTTGTTGATGCAAGGACCTCTCATGCACCCAATACTCTATCCACATTTTTACACATTTAATCCCCATCATAATCCTTTGAGTGGGGTGATAAGTCTCTATTTTCCAACTAAGAAAGCTGGGGTTCAGAGTGGTTTGGCAAATTATTCAAGGTCACGTCTTGACCCATCCTTATATACCCTCGCGGTAATCATTCTGAGAATCAATTTCCACTGCATGAAAAATGGATCAGAATTTCCTCTTCACTATAGCTGGGAGCATAAACACCTGACTTGGAGTTGGTGTGACCTCTGATGGCCACGTGGGTATGATTTAACAGACAGAATTCAAGCTTTAACACTACAGAATCTATGACTTTGAAGGTTCCATTACATAACAAACTGCACTCGGTCGTCCACCTGGAAATCAGTATGGGATGGGCCAGGGCTTCTCTGCGAGGGCATGTGGACCTGGATCTCCTTGCTGCCAACTGTTACCAAAACACTATAACGAGCTTTGGAAAGAACCACAGTCACCGTTAGTCGGTGTCAAAGGCCAAAACAGAGAGCTTGGAGAGGATTCTAAGAGAATCTGTGTTCCCACAGCCTCTGAAGAAAGATGAGATAAAAGTCTAAGGAAGAGAATTCCTAGTAGATATCCTGATAAGCTTAATGCTCCAGAGGGCCTGCTTCCAAACAACTGTGTCTCTGTGTTGGGAAAATCATTCTGCCTAGAGAATCATCTCCAGTGATTACCCTACAACTTTTTGTCACCAGCTTTCAATGAGCATCCTTTGCTCCCAACTGGACAGCAGAAGACCTCAGAATGGGTTTTACAGAATAAGAGAGCATGTCAGTACAGCTGGGGCCCAAATAGCAAGTTCCCCTGGCATCTGGCTCCTTTCCTGGATGCCGGGACCATACAGCTGTTTTCTGGAGAGGAAACTCCAGAATCCTCCAGATTGCTCCATATTGATGACCCATCTTCCTTTGTTCCTTCAACTTCTGCAGGTTTCAAAGATGTGAACTACTTTCCTGGGCTGGTCTCCTATTTTTTCCTGACATCCACTTCTCTTTGATTGATTTCTGTTAGCTTATTTAGCAGTTAACCCATTGCTGCCCTGATCATAGCCTTTCATGAGCTCCTGCTCTCCCTTTTCTTTCTTTCTCAGATCCCTTGACCTGACCCTGCTCACAGCATGGCCTGGCATTGAGAACGTTGTCCTCTCACCCATGCTTGGTGACCAGCTTGTTTCTTGTTTTTATCTGCAAATGCATGACTCTGCATGGCATCGTGAACAGTGACTGTGCCCATTCTGAAATAAATGCCATGCCCTGTAGCCCTTGGGGCAGGGAACCGCAGTGAATTTTCAATCCCCAGTTGTGTCTCTGGTGATTAAGAAGGAATCTGCCTCGCTTCTGCCTATTTCTTGGTACTGTCCCTGGGTATGACTGCCTTTCTTAAAGTCATTATCCTCAAGGAGTGATCATGGGTGGATAGTACCAACACTGAGATTCTGGTCACGCTCTGACATGACTAATTAGATTCTCTCAGACAAAATCACTTCATGTATAGATGGACTTAATTTTATCCTAATTCCCTGTGCCATTTACTGTGTTTTATGTGAGGTCAATAAACACATTTTTCCTGTAACTTCTGTCAGTCGCCTGGTTGTTAAATGTACCTGCTCTCTGTGTTGTTCAGAAATCGAAACGAGAAAATTCAAATAACCAGACTTATTTGCAGCTTCTTTAATGATAGTTAATGTTAAGCATAATAAATTAAAAGCACTGTGAAATCCTGAGGTGTTCTATGAATCATCTAAGAAAGAGAGAAGCGCCTTTTGATCCATTTTAGTGATGAAATTATGGTTCTGTTGGCTCATTCATTTAATGAACACCTACTGTGCGCAAGGCATGTGATAGCATCTTGGGGGCTAACAGAGATGCATCTGTCACAGATAATACATTCAAAAAACTTGTGATTTATTGGTAAGATAGAGTAAATGTAAATGAGGATGACTGAAAGGAAAAAGTCATTTCCCAGGAGAGGCAGAGATCAAAGATGTGCAATTTCAGAAGAAGATGTAGGCTTTAAAAAGGAGATGGGGAAGGAGACATTTAGGAAGGCTTTCAGAAAAAGAGGGAATTGACCTGATTCTTCAAGAATGGGTAGGGTTTGAATATGCAGAAACAGGCCAGAAGGGCATCCTATGTGGAGGGAACATCAAGCATGAGGAAAGTCAGGGTTTTTATGAAGAAGAGCACAAAGGGGAGAGAAACAGAGATGAAAATAGATGTGTGGGAACAATCATGAACAACCTGGAATGATAGCCTTATCCCATGAGCTCTGGGAGTTATCGAAGGTTTCAAGCTGGAAAGAAATGAGTTACTCTTCAAGAAGATTGACTTGAAGAGAGACTAGAAGGAACAGGAGGGTAAAAAAGTTGAAGCCATCATCCAGAGAAGACAAATTTTATTCTCTGGTGATTGGATTATGTGGCAATACCCAGTTAATCAGCATACTGGAAATTGAATCCACCGATCTTCAGCTACTCTGGATAAAGGGGAATTTGCTGTAATTGGTGAAGTGTGTGGTGGTGAAAGGTTACATGTCCTGCAGTGTGGCATCCTTTAGTTAGCTTGAGACATGAGTCAAGGTATCACGACGAATTAAACTCCAAGTCATAAAAACCTCCACCTTTCACATTCTGATTTGCTTTAAACAATTATTTGCTCACCGTCCGTGAAAAGATGACATTTCATTAAGCAGGAGAGACCTAAAATGCTAAGCAAGGCAGATGAACCCAGGAAGGAGCCCTATGACAGTTATAATTCAGAGATGTGTTTAGCTATTGTTGCTGACGTCGAGAATAGCATCCCATACAGCACAGAGACAGGAGTAGTTCTGCCGCAGCCGCGGCCAACTTAACTCTCAGCTTTCTCTAGCTGGCCCATGTGCTGAAAACAGCTTGAGGAATAGAAACGTTTTTAATAAATGTAATACGTGACTGAATGAAGATGTCATGGCAAAACTGTTGTTATTTAAAATAGTTTAGCACTTTATATTCATCATATTTTGATTAACATTTCTGATCATTACTTTTTTTTTTTTTTTGCAGTCCCCATCCCATTCTTCCTCTGCTCAGCATGTTACTGTCTGTGCCAGAACAATTTTCAAGATTAGGCCCTGAGGTGTCAATTCCTTTCTTCTAGTAGATTCCCCAACTAACTAGTTAATC
Source organism: Puma concolor (assembly GCF_028749965.1). NCBI lineage: Eukaryota > Metazoa > Chordata > Mammalia > Carnivora > Felidae > Puma > Puma concolor. Next base: position 96,016,233 of record NC_141673.1, read on the forward strand.
TCCCGCTCTCTCATTACTTCCTCCCTTAATGACGATAGGTAGTAACATTCCCTGGAGACGATCCTACCAACATTTATATTTCTTCCAAATTAGACGAGTAGGCATCTCTCCAGATCATAAAGAATACATTTATTTTAAGATACAGTGGAGAGAACGCACACAAATTAAAGTTTGCCTAATGAAAGCTTTAGTAGTTTGCAGAAATTGCAGCTTGTGCAGCTTCATGTTATCTCCAGGCTTTGTAGCCTGGCGCTCTGGTTCGATATTCCCATAATCTAGCCCTTAGGCATTAGGTGACAAACCAGCTTGGGAGTTCAGGATCAGAGAAAACTCAAGAGACATATTTTATCTCTGGCTGTAAGTTTCTGTATGTCTCTCCTGTGCTCTGCCTTGAACGTGTTTTCTCTTGGTATGTCTATCTCCCTATGGGGCCCTCCTTTTGTTTTTTTAATCTCCGCCTCACTACTTCATTGCCCTTCTGTTGTGTTTAAATTCCTGGGTGTTTTTCTGGATCCTCTGGTCAGAAGCTTTGAGCTCAGTGACTCTGGTCAAGTGCCCACACTTCCAAGGATTATGAAGTGCCTAAGTCTGGATTTGCTATGGTTATTACTAAACGCATTCCCCCAAGCACAAGGGTTTGGCACATACATTCCAACAGGGAAATGTGGACACTTGTCCCGTTAGGTGTCAGGAGGCATGTGACTCCTTACATAAGTGGCCTCAGTCACTTTCTCTTATCAACTCTGTGAAGTCCATATCACAGAAAAGGAAAATGATTGTACCCAGAGAGGGTTAGTAACTTGCCAGTTAGTTTCAGAATTGGAATTCACCTCTTCCATCGGGTGCTGTTTTTTTCTAGTCTGATCTATATGTTTATTTGCAGACTTTCATTATTTGTAACCTCTAAGGGTAAAGTGGCTCATTCAGGGGTTTGAGAGAGAGTCCAGGGATTATTAAATTTACCATTAAGTTGAAGCTACAGAAAGTATTTATTACTGGAAAATCTAGGGACTCAGAAGGTCCAGTGAGGGAAGACAATGGTTTGGTAGACCAGTAGGACATCTATTAGTTGGGTTAGGGTCCTTTGCCTTCAAGCGATAGAAGCATTCTTCCCGCCTCCAGTTAAAAATAGGATGTAGTGGAACAATGGGTGGCAGGTCTCAAAATTGAAGAAATGCATAGAGATGCCAAACAGATTCGAGAAGGGCAGGAGCCAGGGCAGCCCTGGGAATCCATGTAAGAGGAGCCAATTGATGGTCTTGTCAGGAGAAATCAGCTCCAACTGTTTTTTCCATCTACTAATGATTCCAAGTTTCAGGACACAGACCAGTTGAAGCATCATGACTGATAGCCCCACCAACACACATAATTGCAAAGCACTTTGAGAATATCCAACCAGTTATCCTTCTCATTCTTTCAGGTAATTAAAGTGCAATCGTGTTCCATTTGATACAAACCTAAGGCGCCAGCGCAGTCTAGAAGATTCCTTCTCTACTACCACCCAGGAGAGCAAATGCTTTCCTACCTCTATGTTAATCCATGAAGTTTTTCCGCCCACCCACTTCTCTACCTTCCGAACTTGATGATGCCCAATTTCCAACCAAGTATTGGCCACAACAATTGAAAAAATATATATGAATCAATCTTCGCATTGTTTCTAAGTTAGTGTCACCATAACTGCATCAGAGCAAGTGGCAAAGGGAGGAACGCCAGTTTAACAAGTGCATGCTGAGCACCAGGTCTATGCAAGCCCCCATTCCCAGGAGATTGAGGTAGTTTCCCCTTTGTCCTCCTCCCTGCCCTCCCCATTCCCACCTTTGGTCCCATGTAGAATCTTAGTGCATTAGTCCCTGCAGCTAAACACTGGACTGACCTAGTCTTTTGATCACTCTGGTTTCTCTACAAATAAACATGGCCTGAGTCTGATTACCTCACACGCATAAGAAAAAAAAAAAAAAAAGATAATTAATCTTTATTCTGCAGACTAGAAAAAAGAAGTCATATTTACATTAAGTGTGCTATTGAGTGACACATAGCCCCCTTCTTTGATTCTTATTCTCCCATGCCCTCTTCACTCCTATAGGAGCATTTTCTTCCATTTTCTTCTTTCCTTTGTTCTCTGTCTCTGTTGTGCCCTCTCTCCTTTCTTTCCCTCTTTATTCTCTTGGTGTCTTCGCCTTCTTCTCCTTCCCTATTCAGATAAAAACTGAACTACAGAAAGCCACTGCCTGAGTTGGTGAGATTAGCCCTCTCACCAAAGGTCAGACTTTCCTCCTTCCCTTGACTACACACCCTCTCTGGGCTCCAGTGGACCCGCCATCTGCCGATTTCCACCCTTATAGCTGGCTTCTTCACTGAGCCAATTTCTTCATGTATCACCAGGGAAATAAAACCTACAGTGAAAATGATAGTATTGGTTTTCCATTTTACTTTACTGGTAATAAAATTGTAGAACTTCTTCTCACAGAAAGAGCCTTCGCATGCTTGAACCACAAACAACATTGGGGAAGGGAGAGCCACACAACCCCTCGGTGGAATAACAGAAGGCATGTACCAGTTCAAACCTGAACTCATTCTAGATCTTTCTGGACTCAGAATAACTTGTATGGGGTGAGGTGGAGGCAGCAGAGAAAAATAAAAATTTGCTGAAAGTGTTCTGCCAAAGAAAGCCAGGAGACTCCCTGAAGGGATCTTCAACAGGAAAAACTCTGAAGCAGGAAGAGAAGAATTGCTTAGACCCTTTAAATAACACTAAGATGGCGAGTTAATGTGGAACCTGAGTAAAATTGACTCGTACAGATGGAAAAGGAACATTTGGAAATCAGCTCACACCACTAACTTGTTAAGTGATTGTGACCTTGTCACTTAACCTTGCTGAACCTCATTTTTACTCTTTATAAAATGAAGAAGAAAATGTTGAGATTGCTGATTTCTAACATTTCTAGCTCTAAAATTCTATCATTCTAAACAAGGCTGGAAGATCATGGTGAAAGCTAAAGCTATTTAGAGAGGTTTTCCCTGTAACCCACTGGGGGAGGGATAGGAAATAACCACCATGAAACCTCACCAATTGTCCTGCTCCTTCTCAGAATTTTTTGGCTTCTCTATGATTCAAAGAGTTAATGCATTTGGCCTTGTAGGTAACCTGTTGATTCTGTCTTTCTTTCCCCTTTCCTACCTTGGAATCCAACCACGCCACTGAAGAAAGGGCTAGCTAGACAATTGAAGGCATCAAAGCAAACAGGTAGAATAGCATGTATCGATGGTCCCAAGTGGAGACTTCCAGAAGCACTCTTTGCACAGGACGCAGTGGGCCTGCTGGAAAAAAAGAGTAACAAAGAATTTAAAACCTGAGAGGCCTCAAGACAAAAATATTCAGCCTCAGGAACGAGAAGAAAGTCAGAGACAAACTTCCCCTCTTGGTGGGAACACTTTCTAAGAAGGAGTTGAGATTCTATGCTGGTAATTTGCCTATTTGCTCTCAGATTCATCCCCTGACTTTCTCCAGCAAAATATATTCCCCAAGCTCCCTTGACAAGTGTCTTCTCACCAGGCTTAGTTAATGAAAAATACTAACAGGAGACTAGAGAATAGGAGGAAGGAAGAAGACACGGAATTTCTCCCCCTCCCTGCTTCAGGGTGGGTCACAACCTCATCAAGGGCTAGGACTGTTCTGTGATCCACACTGCCATGGCAGGTCTGCCTTTTGGGCTCTATTAGTACTACCAACTCCCCTAGGGATGGTTGCAGATTGCTAATATTGCTAATCTCTTCTTTCCTCACCACATCCAGGTACGGATAACCTGGTTCTGACCATGTGCTGACACTGATGTATTGCCAGTGTGCAGGAATACTTTGGGTACAACTATAATGGTGGCGTTCCAGAGACATTACCTCAAAAAGCTCTCCCCACTTTGGTGAGAGCAAGATGGTCAGTTCAGTGGCTCAATGGTGATAAAGTCAACGCTGACAACGGAAAGGGCAGATAGGCCAGTATTGGTGCCTCCATAAGTTGCACACCAGGCCCACTTGGTGGAGGAGACTATAAATTCTGCTTCTGACTGTGGGTGACCCGGACGAATCTACTTGGGAAAGGGAAAGGCTCTGTCAGTCCAGAAACAAATATTATCGTTACTGCTGAAATGATTCCCACAATCCTTGGTTGTTCTCACTCACAGTTCTGTTCCCTAGGAGAGAAAGAATGTAAACAATAATTTGCACAGCACTTTTAAGCACTGATATCATTCTATACTCACATCTCAGATAGAGATTTTGATATTCTGAAACACTACAAGCTTATTATGTTACTAAGGTACTCATGTTACTAATACTTGTTAGCAACATAGATTAAACCAAAACCCAAGGTTTCTGACCCCAATTTCTGTGTATTATGAAGATCATATTGCAACTGGCAGTGGGGGATGCCAACAGGTTGCCAAGAACATACACAGAGAAGGTGGGGTTGCTGGGGAAAAAGCTCAACCTACATACATGTGTATAGTAATAACTGCCATACTAAATGTGTATCTAGATGTTTAAATCTCTGTCCAAATTATGAGCTAGGGAACAGAGACCAAGTATGAGTCCACTCTAACTCCAATATCTATCAGACCTTGAGGTCTAGTAAGTGCCCAAAAAACATTTGTTGGTTGAACAGGTGAATGAAGGCAACGCAAACCACTAACTGGCCAGAACAAACATTGATGGACTTGGAAATCAGGATCTGATAATAAAGTCAATCATATAAGTGAACTTTGTAGAAACAAGTGGCTTCCTATATATCTTAAGATGTAGAAATGGTCTTAAGATCTCACTTAATATTTTCTCGTAGAACTAGAATTCAACCCTAAGAGATCCATTCCTTTGGTCTTTGAGAGTCTGTATGGCAAAGTACATTATCTCTGAGACTGAGAATAATGATGAACTTGATTTTAAAAAACAAGAAAAGAAAAGAGAGTGGATATCTGAGCAGTCCTCCTTCTGGGCATTTTGCCCTGTAGATACACCTGCACACATATGAATTGATGTATGTAAATGGTTTGTGCAACAAATTTTTAACAGACGGTTGGAAGCACCCCAAGTGTCCATGTATAGGGAGATGGCTAAATGAACTGCAGGATTTTCTATGCATTTATAAAACAAGAATAAAGAAGCTCTTTATTTTTTGACATAGAATCATCTCTGGGGTATACTGTGAAGGAGAAAAAAAGCAAGATGGACACTGTATATAATGTTCATTTTGTGGAAGAAAAGAGATGGAATAAAAATGAGTATTCTTATCTGCTTTATTTACATAAAATAGCCCAGAAGAATACACAAGAAACCACTGCAAAAGCCTACCTGCAGGATACAGGAGCGGGAGGAATGGTCTGAATGGGGCATGGTGAGAGCAAAATTCCCGAACATGGTGAGAATAAGACTTCTTAATGTACATCTACTGAAATTATTTTGGTTTTTGAAGATTGGAATGCATTAGCCAATCAAAATTTCAACTTACTGCAATTTAATGTAAAGAGAAGATCCCATAAAAGAAATGGGAAGACAGCATGGAGAAGTTATAGTACTTTAGGATGTCTCCCTTCCTTAGTCTTCCAAAAATATATGATAAATATTGAGCCCCACCGGTGTTCCACTCTTGTCCTGCTATAGCACTCGCTAAATCTGCCTGATGCTAGAACTATTGCACCTACTTCCATTACTATTTGGACTTCCTCAGTCACTAGATTGTTAATCCCTAGAGAGCAGAGTCCATGACTGACTCCTTTTTTTTCAACTTCGCGGTTCCAGGCATATAAAAGAACTTTAAAAATAAATAAATCTCTGTTAAATGGAATTGAATTTTTTCCCACTGCCAAATCTAATTCTGCTTTCAAAATCCTGAGCATGAGCCAGAGATTTCTCCTTCCTTCTCCCCAAAAAGCACTTTTAGAATTCATTTAGTAAGGGCATACTTTCTGGTTTCAGAAAGGGGAGCTCTTTCCGCTCACTATCAAGCAGTGGTGGTAGGAGCTGGGCAGCCATCTTGGATAAGAAGGTGAGTGAATCACAGACCCTTGGGAGGCACATGCTTGCCCACGAGTCTGGAAGTGGCAGTGATAAGTTAGCTGTAAACTGGTACCATGAGTGCAGATGGAGAGCCCAAGACTGAAAGTCCAAAAGGATGATGTAATTCAGGTTTTTCTCAGACAGATATCCTATCTCTCCAATGAAGGGGCATAAGAATCCAGGGAGCATGTTTGTTTTTTCAGGCGTTTACTCATTGACTATCTACTGCATTCCAGGTAGGATGCCAGGCTTTGAGGTTCTAGCAAAGAACACCACAAATCATGTCTAAAGTGAGGTAGGCATTTGTAGCAGCATTGCCAACAGTCGGTCCATCCATATTCCCAACCAGTGCCTGAATCCACAGAAAGCAAAACCCAACCACCTCCTCAGGATGTGAGCTGGTAGACGCTGGATGGGGCTTTGGGGTCCCACATAAATGGTCTGATGTTCAGGCCAGGGCTCCAAACAGAAACCCAGTCATGGGAACTGACCCCTGCTGTGGCCAAAAGGTGATATGGACTGAATGGGGATCTTGTTGCCCAGAGCTCATAGCAGACACTTAATCCATGACAAACAAAACCCTAGGTCCCATCATCCAGAGGTCTGACGTTACTGATACTCCGGTCAGGATTGGCTCAAGTACTGTCCCGGACTAAGCCTCCATGTGAGAGGGCTTGAGAAAGATAGGGGTTGGAAAACAAAACGAAGCAAAACAAAACAAAACAAAACCCCACCTCCCTTTACATACATTCGCTTGACAATACATGCTGTCCTTTTGTACCCATCCTATTCCACTAAAACCACCCTGGTTTTATCTTCATAAATATGGTGACCAGGTCGTAGGGAAAGCACATAATTGATTATCTGGCCTGAAAGCCTCGCCAAAGCACGCTTTTATTCCTCTCAAGTTTATTTTTTAAGCTTGCCGTATATTTTCAAACCTAGAAATAAGAAGTCAATACTGGGTATCAGATGAGGTTACTTTAATATTTCAGTGTTCACAGTCTGTACAGCAGAGGATGGAGATTTTTGACTCGGTCACCAGTTAGCCAAGTGACCTTGAGGATGTCAATGAACTCTTCGGGGCCTCATTTGTCCTAGGTCAAATGGGCCTATTTTGACGTAAAAGGAAATAATACGTGAAATTTTAAAAGTGCTCCATAAAGGGACAAATGCTATCTAAATATGTGAGATTTTTTAAAATTATTATAGTTCTAAATTACATAAAAGTAAGGCTCTTTGGGATGAATCTGACTGTAACATTCGCATTGTAGGAGCAAGGTGGGTACCTCGAGAGACAGGTTAGAGAACATTATTTGGGTGTTTTCGAAAGCTGCCTTGTGCATTATCTGTGACAATAATAGATTGCTTAGGACTAAAATATCTTCCCATGTTAAAGATTTTTGTTTTGATGCCAGATGCAAGGATAAGACACAGAAGCAGTCAGTGTGCAAAGTTGAAGCAATGCTGACTGCTTAGCTACTTCTGAATATTTTTAGCTCAGCTCTACCATTTTCAAAGTATCTGCAGACAAGAGGTACAGATATATTACGGATCAGAGAAGGGCTTCAGAAATAATCAAAGCATCTCATGCAGTACCAAGAACAATTTAGAGGTGCTCTCACAGGGGCACACACAGTGTCTTATGAGCAAACAAAAAACCACAAATGCCAAAAATATTGATGTTGTGTCAAAAAGAGCTTCAGCACCACACAATCCAGGACAAAGCCCTCTCTTCGAACACAGTCTTAGACCTCTTTTATAACAGTTTCTCATAATTCATTCAGCAAAGTTTATTGAAAGCCTTCTAGGCCCCAAGCACTGTTCTAGGTATTGGGAATTCATTGGCGCCCAAGACAGTCTCTACCCTCATGAAGCTTATATTCTTGTAGGAGAGACAAAGGAAACAAGCAAACAAATATTTGCTATAGAGCTATGTAGGGATAAAGGCTATTTTAAAATACAGCGGAGCAAGGAAATAGAATAAGGAGTGCTAGCTCTGAAATCATTGTCAGGGGAAAGTCACTCTGAAAAGGTAATATTTGAACAAAGGTAGTGACAGAGTGAGCCATGGGAGGGGGTCCTATCTGACTAATGTAAGCATTTCATCTCAAGACAAAAAAAGAGACGATAAATACATCACACACACACACACACACACGCGCGCGCGTGCGCGCGCACGCACATGCACACTCACACAAATCGACCATCAGTACGCTACCATTACCAAAGAAAGCTAAAAATGTCTTCAAAATCTGTTTGCAGATTGAGCTTATTGTCTTGCACCTCTGCCATCATCATGAAAGGAACTTTCCCCGGGCAGCTGCTGCCCCTTTTGCATGGGCCCCCAGATGAAATCACAGGGAGCCCACCTGAGTCCTACATGCAAGGAGGAGGCCAGACCAGACTACGAAATCAAACCCAGCCTAGATCACCTAAACCGCAGCCAACCCACAGATGTGCTAGCCAGAAACACTAAACAATTGTTGTCACTGGGACTTGGGAGGGCTTGTTACTCAGCGCTAGCCAACTGTTACAGTATGCCAGACAGTGGCACGACGATGATGAGTAATAAGATAAAAAACAAAAGAAAGAACCAGAGCAGGAAGTATTCGGCGGGGACACAACTTATTGAGGATGATCAGAATTGGCCTCAACAAGAAGGTAAGATGGGAGTAAGATCTGAAGGAGGCAAAGAAACAAGTCACCCGGGTTTGCCCAGGAGAAGCACTGCAAAGGGAGAGAAAAGCACATGAAAAGTACTTGAGGCAGGAGTATGCCCTGTACCTTCATAAGAAGCAAGGAAGGCAGAGTAGCCAGGAGGAGTAAGCATGGGGCAAAGTGGTAGGAGACAAAGTCAGGGAGATAAAAAAAGGACAGGTTGTGTGGGGCCTTTTGGGTCTCATTTGTAGATCTGAAGCAGAGGAGTGGCATAGTCTGACTTCACTTTGAAAGGATCACTCCATCTCCTGTGCTGTGAACAGGGCGTTAGGGAGTCAAATAGAAGCAGGGAATTGGTTGGGAACTATGTCAATAACCCGAGGAGGAAATTACAGTGGTTTGAATCAGCATAGCTGCAACAGAGGTAGGGGGAAGTGATCAGGTTTGGGATATGGTGTGAATGTAGAGCCAATGAGACTGCCGTTGTAAACAATATGAAATGTGAGGGACAGATTTGGAGGATGACTCCAAGGTTTTAGTCGTCAGCAGCCAGAAGGTTGGAGTTAGCATTTACTAAGAAGGGGAAGACTGTAAAAGGAGCAAGTTTGAGCCGAGGATCTCAGCCCCTTGGGTTGACCATATTACATCTGAAGTATCCGTTAGTCATCCCATGGGATGCCACGAAGGCAAGTTGATGTCGGAATGGAGATATTAATTGGAAAGTCATCAGCATATGGATTAGGGGTTTTTTTTTCATGCCAGTGAAGTTCTAAGAGATCTTTTATAAGGGAGGAGAGACTAAAATGGAAAACTGAAGTCTTCCAGAGATAAATCACTCATATGGGCTTTTCTCCAGGCCACATGGCAAACAGTTAAAATGGTGCTCGGTTTCACTCTTTCTTCCCCTCTGTCTCTCTAACCCATTGATGTGGGTTTGCCTTCCTCTCTGCCACCTTGATGAGTGTTCCACCTGAGCAACTGAGCAAAACTCAAAGCTCTGAAAGGTTTACGTGCTGGTAAGAGACATGCGCTATTCTGACTTCTACAGTCTTACTAATTAGGGCTGACACCCTGGGAGTATGGAATGATACTGAAAACAGGAAAACACTGCCTCTGCATTTCTAGAGCTAGGAAGAGGGAGAGGGGCTTCCCTGACTCTGCAGACCACTCTGAACAGCTGCTGCCTCTTCAGTCTATAGGTGCGGCATGCTCTGGCTTTATCTGTTAAAATCCTATAACGGCGGCGGGGGGGGCGCCTGGGTGGCTCAGTCAGTCAAGCGTCCAACTTCAGCTCGGGTCACAATCTCACAGTCTGTGAGTTTGAGCCCCGTGACAGGCTCTGGGCTGACCACTTGCTCAGAGCCTGGAGCCTGCTTCGGATTCTGTGTCTCCTTCTCTCTCTGCCCCTCCCCTGCTCATGCTCTGTCTCTCCCTGTCTCAAAAATAAAATGAAAACATTTTTTAAAAAATTTAAAAACCTATAATGGGACAAAGAGCAGAAAACCAATACACAAAGCAACACTGCCCTATTTCAAAGAGTGGCACTCCTGTGCCGAGCTGAGACACAAAACTTAGAGGAGAAATTGACCAAGAAAATGTAAGTGGCCAACCTATAGCCTCAAATGATAACTTCAAAATAAATGCCCACAGGATTGTAAAATCACTACAAACACAATTGTTCAATACCTCAAAGCAAGTTTTAAAACTTGAATCCCTTTTGCTGCCATCATCACCCATCTATAGCCAAGAAACTTCAGCCTCATAAATTTAAAAATGTTTGATTTCGTTTTAAAGAAACTTTGTGACCTAGTAAACTAACAAGCGCTCCTGGGAGCTAAAACTGAAATTTAGATGATCAAAAACGAGTTACAAGCTTGGGCTCGGAAGGCGGACAAGGGACCTAAAAGTCCACTAAGGTAATAAAGCCACCGAGGGGACTGACTTGGAAAAGAAAGGTCTGTGTCACATGGCAGAGTCATGAGAGAAAGAGGCTCAAGTCAAATTTGGAATCACAGCTGAGTATTCTCTTCACAGTCCTTCAGCTGCTGAACAGTGTGTCCATTTCCCTTCCGCGTTGGGACAAATAGTCTTAAAGTTCCATGGCTGTGCTCATATTTACTACTTCCAAATTATGATGAATCCTTAAAGGCCCAGCACAGCAAAGAGTGAAGCCTCAGCTTCTGGGCGGGGGGGGGGGGGGTTGCTGGCGGGGGATGGTTAGCATTTCCAGTGCACTGGGGAGTTAAGGATGGCCTGAGAAGATACACTGCAGGTGAGCTGCAGGACTGCAGGTACCGTGTGCACTGGCAGCAGAGCAGGAGGCCCAGTAAGGGGACATCTCGGCCGGGTTTTCTTTGAACCTTTGCCTTTACAAAGTTAAACCCAAGTAAAGCCGAGCAAACCCAAGACTCGTACTCTGTGGGTCAGTTTGCAGGGATTATTTCTCTTCCCTGGCCAACAGAGCGGGAGAATTATGGGATGGGAGGGGCAGAGAAAGGTGATCATTCAGATGGTTCATAAGGGACGACCGGTATTTCGAGGGGGAAGAAGAAGGCAAAACACGGGCCAGCTGGTGAAAACACAGACCCAGAAATCAGTTCAACGAGGGGAGACTTTTCTGAAAGAATCACTCACCAGTGGAAAAGTCTTACCTCAAAAGCAGAGAGCAGAACTACTGAGGGTGTGATCTTTCCTTCATTTTTCTTTGTGGACCAAAATGTACTGAGTAAACTCTATCATGCACCAGTCATGGTGTTCAGATCTCATGTCTACACGGCTATTGCCCCCACTGGACACAGGAGTCACTTGAAAACTTTTTTACTTTTTTTTAACTTTTTTTTTTAACGTTTATTTACTTTCGAGAGAGACAGAGAATGAGCGGGAGAGGGGCAGAGAGAGAGAGACACACACAGAATACGGAGCAGGCTCCAGGCTCCGAGCTGTCAGCACAGAGCCTGACTCGGGGCTCAAACTCACGAACCAGGAGATCACGACCTGAGCCGATGTCGGACGCTTAACTGACTGAGCCACCCCGGCGCCCCAGGAACCAAGTGAATCCTTATCCATTCTTATTGCGCTGTCCTCAGCACATGCATCCAAACTGTCTGTTGGAGGGGAGAAGAGAGGAAGGGAGGAATAAATCATAGATAAGATTTCTGCATTGGTGAGGTGATTGGACTAGTTGAAGTGTTATTCATTTCTCATCAACCAAAGACATATGGAATCCACTGTTTAAAAAAAAAGCACTTGAAACAATAATTTTCAAGCACTGAGCAAATGAAGATAGAGTGTTCTTCCCGTTCTACACGTTTTGGTTATGCAGAATTCAACCTTTGTCTACCCAAATAGCAGGAAAGAGTGTTGGCTATTGGCCTATCCTTGGAAAAGTTAAGCAGAGGAAGATTTTCTTTTCTGTCAGTTTATCAGAATACCACCAAAATCCCTCAGGGAACCAATTAGGTTTCATTGGGCCTGTTTTCCTCTTCAGACGAGGGGCAGGCCTCATCCACAGGGATGATGTCCCTCCCGTGTCCTCTCCGAGTGACTGAGGGCGGGCCCAAGTGTGGTCATTTGCAGTCATAAACATTAGAATGAGCGAGCCCTTAGGTAAGGCCTTCTGTTCCAAGCTCCACATCTTATTTATTTTAAAAAGTTTTTTTAATGTTTTATTTATTTTTCAGAGAGCATAAGTGGGGGGGGGGCGCAGGGAGAGAGATAGAGAGAGACAGACAGACAGACAGAGGATCCAAAGCAGGCTCTGCGCTGACAGCAGCAAGCCTGGGGGTGAGGCTCTAACTCACAAACCACGAGATCACGCCCTGAGCCGAAGTCAGACATTCAACCGACTGAGCCACCCAGGTGCCTCCCAAGCTCCACATTTATTTATTTATTTATTTTTATTTATTTATTTTTTAACGTTTATTTATTTTTGAGACAGAGACAGAGCATGAACGGGGGAGGGTCAGAGAGAGGGAGACACAGAATCGGAAGCAGGCTCCAGGCTCTGAGCCATCAGCCCAGAGCCCGACGCGGGGCTCGAACTCACGGACCGTGAGATCGTGACCTGAGTCGAAGTCGGATGCTCAACCGACTGAGCCACCCAGGCGCCCCGCCAAGCTCCACATTTTAAAGGCCATGGGATTGAGTCCCAGAGTGGGCCGTCCTCCCTCGTGCCACACAGCAAAGCTCTGTTTCCACACAACTTGGGCAAAAATCAATGGACCGCCTCCTCTCCATTAACTCTCTGTTTCCTGTCAGCATTGCTACTGCTTCAACTTCTCTCCATTTCCCTCTTAGGATTGTTCCCCCCCCCACCCCCCGGCACCTCAACCTATGCCACCAAGGACTGTCACCTGGAGAACCGACTGTTAGTAAGTAGTGCCAGGCAATGAGGAGGTGGATGTTGAAGCGAGGATGCCCTCTTGACCTCACCACCATTAGCCGCGCTGGAAAGCACAGGAAATGGGGAGAAGCCCCGGCTAATTGGCCAGAACTGCGGTCACCAGCAAGCAGTAATAGGGCTGAGTGTGATTACTGTAGTTCTGGCTTATTCCTTCATAGCCTGTCTATCTAGAATCCCCCAACTCACACCAAAAGAGTCTCCTCTCGGCTCTGACTTTCCCCAGGACCTACCTTCCTAACCAAGCCTTTACTGGACTCTTTGACCTTAGCCTCAGCACTCCTTAAGCTTCTCTTCCTGTCACAGAGGGCTCGTAAAAGGGGATACGTGCAGTGACAAACAAGGTACTCATAGATTTGAGACTGCAGATCGGTACCTTACTTACTGTCCACGGCTGGATGAGCTGGGGTGGGCCTGAAGATGTTTTTCTGTACAACTGGTATTAAAAAAATCACTAACAACAACAACAACAAAAAAATCAAATAAATAAATAAGTAAATAAATAAATAAATAAATAAATAACGACCTCCACCATTAGGCAACTTTTCTCTGCCCTTTTGGAGTCGTCCAAACAATGTTCTCGAAACTGAGTATGTCAGAATGCACCGATTTGTACAATCTGCCCATTGCAGGTGAGAAGAAATTTGCCTTGAAGATAGATATTTCAAAAAAGTTTACCCATTCAGGTTTTAAGGGTCTCTATTCCCATTCCCTACACCAGCTTAGACGTGACTGATCTGGGAAACAGAGTAAGAGTCTCAGATTCTGTTTGGGGTGCTCCCTGTCATAAAGAGGAGGAAAGGGGTGCACATCCAGTATGAAATAAGCTATCCCAGGCCAGATCTTAGGGAAGTAAGGCATAGACAGAATATCTTCCCCTCTCTTAGGAAGCAGGAGTTTCGTACCTTCTTTGGATACAAAAGTGACGTCCACTCACTGTGATCTTCCCAAAGACTAGGTCTGATTAACTCATTCTCCAGACCCAATATTCAGTGGCTCAATCTTACATCTCAGGTAGCTTTCTAAACTCCTTAGTCCTCATAGTCTGGCCTTACCTACTTCCCTATCTCACCTCCTAGCCTTTGTTCACAAAATGAAATATTCTGACCATTCTTTTTTTTTTAATTGTTTTAAATATATGAAATTTATTGTCAGATTGGTTTCCATACAACACCCAGTGCTCATCCCAAAAGATGCCCTCTTCAATACCCATCACCCACCCTCTCCTCCCTCCCACCCCCCATCAGCCCTCAGTTTGTTCTCAGTTTTTAAAAGATTCTGATCATTCTTAATTAAGTCCCCTGCTCTCCCACCTTTAGGCTCTGCCCAAGCTGTCTGTAACATTCTTCCTCACCTGGTGGCCCGTCTCAGTGGGCCCATGTCCCACAATGTTTCGTGGGTAGCAAGAGACAGAAACTGACTCAAAAGGAATTAAGTGGAAAGATAAAACTACATCTCGTGAAAACCAAAAGTAGAAGTACAACTGGACCTCACAGGGCATTGGAATAAAGTGGAAAGCCATAAGGAGCAATGACTCATTCTTTCCTTCCATACTCTTCTCCATACTTCCTCCTTCCTCGCTAGTCAAATATGTTCTGTCTCTACTCCCTCCCATGAGTCTGTTCTGCTTTCAGATTCTGTTTTCTTACCTTCCCATGTATGCTGACCAAACACAGGCACCTCAGGCTTTTACATGTTTTCTTAGTTCCAAACCCACTGATCAACTGACTTGCGTCCTGTAGGGTATGCCAATTCCTAATGTATAGGGAAGGAGCTTTCATTGGATCAACTTACCCACTGGACTGACACTCAGCCATTCAACTCCATCGACTTAGCCATGGCCATGCAGGTGAAAGTCACCAATTATAACTTGACTGTGCCTCTGCGTGCGTATAACTGTATTGCCGAGAGGGGGCATTCTCGTAGGAGCAAGGCATGGCTGAGGCGGACTCGCTAAAAGTTGACCTACGTCAAAAGTCCAGCTCAGGTTCCAGCCCTTTCTTGAAGCTTTCTCTGATTCCACCATCTGGACATTATCCCTCCTCTCTCTGAGCATCCATACCACTTGTAGGTGACGGCTTGGTGTCCTTTCTGCTGAACATCCACGTCCTCCACCTTTTCTTCCTCTAACAGACTCCTCCTTAGCCCCCAGGCTAAAAAGCAGGCATCGATCCCACCTAAGCCAAGTGCAGCACCTCACCCACCTCACCTGGAAATAGGATGATGAAGGTGACAGACTCTAAGATGTGGGCTGGTCTGAGCTGATGAAGGATGTGTGGCAGTGTGAGCCACCCCCTTCCAGGCTTTGATGCTGGAGTGCCCGGCTACTTCTGACGCACTCTGATCAGATACCATAAGGCAGTTACGGTGTAAGAGACTGCCACAAGCTGATCTGAGTAGAACGAAAAAGAAGGAACAGGATGAACAGTGGTCGGAATGTAGGGCAGCTTCCTAAAAACTGAGTCCACGCCTGGGGTTCCCAGGAGCTGTCCTCATTTCTGACCTTGTGAAATTTTGTTTATGAATTATCTCAGGAGCCTAATAAATCTCTTTTTGCTTAGGGTGGCCATAGGTTTCTTGTAACCAATGAGAAGTGACTGCATAGCCCTTTATTTAAACCTCTATTATGAGGCTAATTACTTCTTACATTGAATTATCCTTACTTGTCTCCACGCTCTCTTTGTCCTGTGGTTTGATGAGATTCCTAAAGACAGAGATCAGGTATTACTGCTTTCTGATTTCCCTCAAAGCCCCTATCATGGGAGATAATAAATTCTTACAATATGTTCTTTCAATGAATGAGTAAAGAGAAAGCATCCATTGTCCTATTCCCATGATCAGGCTCTTCACGAATTTGGGGAATACTTGTGAGTAGAAGGAAATAATTGCTGCCTAAATCAGTGTTTGGGGGCATGTTGGTACAGTTCTCTAACTGGTACCTGAGTTCTCCTTGCCTGTTCCCTTCTACATGACTTTGCCTAGTGAGGGTGCAGAGGGTATGGACACATGTGGCTTTTGTTGAACGAACAGTATTTGACAGCCCTGGGAGAAAGAAATGAGAGACAACTCTTTACTGCATGGAATAAAGAGAAAGGGCCTTTCTATTTCCCCAAAGCACGAGCACTCTTCTTACAGAATCCAACCTATTGCATACTGAGTTGATGGGTTTGGTTTCAGTACGGCTCAGAAAATGTCCAAAACATAGTCAATTCCTGGCCGAAAACCACAGATACTGTGCTTTGACAGAGGCACCCATGGTTGTGTCCATTTATGTCTGGGAAACTTCAAGGTCTTACAACAGGTTCTCTGGGAATTCGTTTTGAAACTGGAGTAGGAGTCCTAAAAATCTTGTCTAACTCTTATCTTCCCGCCGACTTCTGTGTTTCCTACCAAGTCTGCTCAAAACCCCTGTGGAGGATTCAAATGTGTCCTTGGTTGAGAAGCTTCCCTCTCTAAACCCCAGAAGGGGCTATGGATCCTCTGTGCCCAAGCTCATCTGTCTGTCTCCCTCATCATTCCCCAGAGCCCAGGCTGACAGGGCTGGACCCTGAATTTTAAACAGAGCTTCACCTCACCCTTCCCCAGTGACAGGCTCCTACCCTTAGCGTGCTCTGAGACAAATGCTAAGACTGTCTCAGGGGCACCAATGCTGCCGGCCCCTGGCCTACCCTCGCTTAGTCACCCCCTCCCCAGGCCCCAGCAGGCCTTATCTTCCCCACATGTTTGGCATTTGACAAAGCTGTCTCCCTTGGGACCGTTCATCTGTGACATTTTCCCAGCGTGTCTTCTCCTTGTCAACATGATAGGCAGGCAGTCTTTCAAAGTGAGAGAGATGCCGGGAGCCTGCGGGCACACACTTGCGCACACACACTTGCGCGCGCGCGCGCACACACACACACACACACACACACACGCACGCGCATGCGCAGAGAAGAGAGGGAAAGGAAAAGAGCCTCAGTGGAAGGGCAGCACTGAATTTAGCTCAAATGTAAACATGCCTCAAAGTAGCAACAGCTCAGCAGTGCACATTCTGTTTTGATAAGAAGCCATGAGAAGGTTGAGCCTCTTCATGCACGCTTCCCAAAAGCCCTTAACAGACTCTGGACAAGACTCCCTTTTGGTATGGCCAAAATGCAAGCACTGCTAGGGACAAAAGCCACCACCAGTTTTAAGGTTGCCTACCAAAGATGTTATCTCCCCCTGCCCCTTCAATGCCTGTGCCCATGCCCTGCCTGGCCTGGGTGGAGGCAGAAGGACACAGAGAGTCTCGGCTGTGCTAGATTTCCTGGACCCGGATTTCCATTGAACACACCCTCCGTCACTAGGCCCCTCTGCCTTTGCCAAGCTGCTCTCTGTGCCTGGAAGTCACCCTCGCACTTCCTCTATTCATCCGCCAGAAAACTTCCCCTCTTCAAGAGTTAGCTCAATTTGTTCCTCATCTGGCACTCCATAGACACCGATAGACTCACCCACTGCAGCGCGTGCAGGCCTCCATGTCGCAAACGTCACCTTGTCTTGCATTTGTCTTTTGATGTTTCTATTCAGCTAAAAGATTGTGTGGGCCTTAAGGCACAGAAAATGGCTTTTTTATGTCTATCCCCAGCACCTAGCCCAGCTCCTGTCATATAGAATTTTATAAAAAGCAGAAAGGCCAGGGAAACCCCTTGGCACCAAGAGATTCTTCCTTTTCTTGCCACGTTAACAGAAATATATGTTAGTGGATGTCTGAAAATACCGCCTCACTTTCTTACTGGAGAGCCACCCACCCATCCTATGTGCAAAGTGCACTGTCATTCACAGTGGCCCAGCCCTCCTCCCCTGTCATAGGGATAAACCTATGACCCAGCCTGACCACTTAGACTATTCCAGCTCCTTGACCACAGTAATATGTTCAGGAGTGGGCACATGACACAAGTAAGTCCAATTAGGGCCTTCTCTGAGATGTAACATATAAATACAGGGGAAAAGGTCTCTCTTCCTAGATTAGAAATTATATGAATATAGACATAGAGCTGTTAGTGGCCATCTTTCCTTCCTCTTGAGTATGAAGCCAAAATACAGAGAGAAGGAGGTGTAGAGTATATAGAGACATGTACAAGTACAGCCCTAATATACTGCTTTAGTGCCTAGATCAAGCTGTGCCTGAAGTCAGCCCCATCTTGTTCTTTAGTTATTAGGATTTACAGCCAGTCAAATCTCCTCTCTGTCCTTTTCATCTTTCTTTTTTTGTTTCTCTAAGCTACTTGTAGTTGAATTCCTGTCCTTTGCAATCAAAACAGGCGTGAAATATGCCATTTCTATATAAAGTGAGAGTTTCCTCTTTACCAATGGAACTCTTAATTACTTTACTTTGAACAATAAAAATTGTTTGGGGAAACCCATTAGCCTTACAATGATCTCAATCATTGCTTATATTTGGTGCTTTCAGACGTTATCTGACATAAATCTGACATGGCCTGTTTAAAAAATAAAAACATTTTAACACAGATTTAGCAACTATTCTCAGGAGAATTGCAACTGTCCGTTGTCATAATTGAAACTCTTAAAGGTCGTTTTAAAAAAGCAATACCCTGGTTAAGTGTAAGGCCTTTAGAAGGAAAGGTAGGTGAATATTTTCTTGACCTTGGAGTAGGCAAAGCATTCCTAAATAAGATACAAAAAGCTCTTAACGATAAAGGGAAGAAAATCAATAAATTGGACTACATTAAAGTTGAGAACTTTTGTTCAAAGGTATCATCAGAGAGTGAAAACACAATTCACAGAGTGGAGAAGGTATTTGCAATAGGCATCAATAAAGGACTGGTATCCGGAATACGTAAAGAACTCCTACAAATCAATAAGAAAAGGGCAGACGACTCAATAGAAAACAAAACTAAAAAAAAAAAAAAAAAAGGACAAAATGCAATATCAAATAGTCAATATGATGTGAAAGGTGTCCAGCCTCACCACCAATTATCAGAGAAATTCAAATTAAAACCGCAATGAGATATCTTTACAAAGCTGCCCGAAAGCCCAGTATGAGGAGGACAACAGGACCAGATTGTGAAGCCTGCAGAGCAGCTGGAAATCTTGGACCTTGCTGGTAGGAATACACTGGGCACCCACTCTAGAAAATCGTTTTAGATATTTATTGACACTGAACTTTTTCATATGGGATGCTGGTAATGTTCTGCATGGTGGTGGGTACCAGGTGCATACATGGGTGTGTTGGCTGTCCATTCTTGGGGCTATATGCTTATGAGCGTGCACTTTTCTGAATACAGGTTTTGACATTTAACTTCAATGTTGTCAGGGCCTCCTGCAGCAGCAATGCAAGTCAGGTCCGCAGTGTCCGCACAGCGAAGCTGGGCCAGGCAGGAGCTCTGTTCTCAGTCCTGGTTCTCCACCCTCCCTTCGGTTCCACCTGCTACCCAACATCCTTTACGGCAGCCAGAGTCAATTTCCACTCCTTGGAATGCAGAACCCTGACTAGCACAACCCTACATAATTTTTACGTGAATAACTAACCTCTTATTATACAAGTTTGCATATTCAAAATGGTCAAACCATGTCTTTTGTCATTTTTCTGATTGAGAAATAAGTCGTACTTTCTGATTGGCTGTATATTTGGAGTTGCCCTTTACCCAGATGATGCTTCAAATGTCTACTAAAAGGCAGCTGGTGTGGTGGTTAAGCACTTAGACTGATGCTAAACAGCCTGGTTTTGATTCCCAGACCCAACATTTGCCGACTGTGTGGCCTTGGTAAAAACTCCTCAACTTCTCTGTCTCGGTTTGCTCACTTTTAAAATAGAGAGAATGCCTACTTTCACAAGTTTGTTATGAGTCAATTCAGGTAAAGCATTCGTAAGTATTAGCTATTGTCATAGTTACTAACATGAAAGAAACCCAGGCTCTAAGATCATCTAAGCAGCGTCCCTTGCTCGGCCTGGGGCAGCTGGAAACAGAGCAAGGAGGAGCTTCTGGAAGCAAATGAGAGTACATCCACTTGGGCAAGACCCAGGTTTTGGAAGGAGGCAGTAAAGACCCTGAGGGCTACGTTCCTCCAAAAACTTCCACCACCAGCTCTCCTAGATCCCACCTCGTAGTCACAAATATTGTAGCTGTCCCTGGCACTGTTCACTCTAGCTGATGAGAATGGCCTAATAAAATCCCTTTCTGGACTCTGCCTTGGTCTCTGATTCCCAGGCCCCCTTGAAGTACCTCCAAGGTGCTATTTTAATGGTGACTGACAGCCAGGCCCTGGGGGCTGCAGCAACAGCTGTAGTGGCCGGAGTTTGGAGGCTTTGGTCCAATGGCTCCTCTCATCTCTGCCCAATCTCCATCCGACACCCTGCCCGTCTAAGGGGCCTCAATTCCTGCACCGCCCATAAGCCTTTCCTTAAGTGCCCCACCACTGGCACAGCCCGCCTCCAGAGGCCACCCTGAATCTGGACCTTGATCATGTCTCAGCTTTGTGGTTTTCAGAGCCCTTCCCACCCCTCTGCTGCACACTCCTCATCTGCTACAATGGCCATTTATGTTCTTCTCTTCCTGATCCTTCTTTGAGCTCTCATCCTTCTCTAAAAGGTATCTTGGAACATTAAACTAAGGCAATAAGTAGAAAATATGGGAAAATATTAAGAAAATATGAGACACATTATATTTACATGCCTACACACACACACACACACACACACACACACACAGATGGCACTAGATAAAGTTCATCTCAGAAAGACAACTCCTTTTGGTGAGTGAGACCCCTTGATATGCCTACGGAAGTGCAGAAGATGGGCCCCAAGAGCTTGGTCAATGACAAAGGAGATAATCAATGGCATAGTTAAAATATTTTTTGCACAAAAATGTAACAGGATTTGGGGTAGGATGGGAGAGGAAAGGAGGAAAGGGGTCTGTGTAATGTGGCTGGAAGTTGCTCCTTGCTGAGAAGAGAGGCCAGTAGGAATGCCCAAGAACGTTTGAGAATAGGGTGTCTATTGTGCAGTGAAGTTGTTTGTGATCCTGCAGTGTAAACTCCCTCCATGCCCTCGAACCTTCACCTGAGTCTGCTACACACAAGGCTCCATCAGCTTGGTGATGGTACCACTTGGGGAAGGTGAAGGAATCACGCCCAGCAAGGCATAATTTAGTGAGGGAAAGGTAAGGCGTGCACAGTTTACCCAGGTGATCCAGAAACAGGAAGGTCAGGAGGTCAGAAGCAGGAAGTCAGGGCTGGAGGTGACCAGCAGAAGAGTAGGTGTCTGTAAATACCTCTGCAAAGACTGAGAGAGAAGGTGGATCCCCTTTGCCCATGGAATGAGGGTCCCAAGTTAGTATTATTTGCATTTCAAAAGGCAAGGAGACTCCATCTAGCACCCGGGTTGTATGGGTTTAGTGATTACATTGCTTATGCTCACTTGCATTCACGTGTGGTCATTAGAGTGGACAGGGGAAATGATGGGGTAAAGAGAGTCCTGAGTTAGAGGTCCAAAGAGGTGAATCTGAGTTCTGGCTTGGTCATTAATCTTGGCAGAACCAGTGAGCTTACATGGTCCTCAGGTGCCTCAGCTATAAAGTACAGATCTGAACTGGTTAAAACTCTACAATTTCTATCAGATCCAGCACGTCAAGGGACTCATTCTGCCTTTCTGCTTTGCCACGACCATTTGAGTCTGCCCTCCCTTAACTGACTCCTCCTTGCTTTTTTACAAAGCTGGGGAGCAATTTTAAGATTTCTTAATGTGGACTCATAGGAAGACATGCATCTACCATTCCTCCCTCCATAAGCACTGAGATGGAAAGGCCCTTCTTCTCCTGGCCCAGAGGCCAGCAGTGCTGTGGCAAAGGCCAAGCTTGGACGTGAAGCAAGGGGAGGTTAAATACTTGCACAGACTCTTCTCACAAACCAGCCCAAGACCCAGCTCTTTGAGGATCCCCCACCTCCACCCCCAATGCCATGCCATTAGTCCACTTCCTCCTATCACTTAGGATTTGTTCGATAATTGCTGGGACTTCGGAATAAGGGAGATAGCATTATTGAGAGATAAAGTAATGTAAGATGAAGTGCTTCGCTTCAGAAATTGCAATAGAATTGGAAACTCTCTTCTTCCCAATCTCTTCAGTAATATCTTCCTTAGCAATTGGTGGGACTCTACTGGAAAGCTATTATTTCAATAAATTCTTAAGTGGCAACTCTATTCTGTCACTGTGCTGTACTCTGAGGATAAAGTGGTGAATAAAGTAAGTTCCTGGTGGAGTTTATAGTCTAAAAAAAAGAAGATAGGCCTTAAGGTTGTAATCACATCACTACAGATAATTAATTACTTAATTACAATTGTGATATGTTGCTATGTATAACTGGGAGACTGTGATGCTTAATTTTATGTGTCAACTTGATTGGGTCATGGGGTACCCAGATATCTGGTTACATATTATTTCTGCGGGTGTCTGTGAAGGTGTTTCTGGATGAGATCAACATTTAGATTAGACCGAGTAAAGCAGATTGTCCTCTCCTATGTGGATGGCCATCATCCAATCCATTGAGGGCCTCAGTAGAACTAAAAGGAGAAAGAAAGGAGAGTTCGCTCTTTGGCTGCTGAGCTGGGACATTGGTCCTCTGCCTTGGGTGGGGACTTGTACCATCAATGTTCCTGGCTCTCAGGCCTTCAGACTCAAATTGGAACCATACTACCGCCTTTCCTGAGTCTCCAGCTTGCCGACAGTGAAGGGTGGGTGGGACTCCTCAGCCTCCATAATCATGTAAGCCAATTCCTTATAATATATATATATATATATATATATATATATATATATATATACATATACACACACACACATCCTGCTGATTCTGTTTCTTTAAGAACACTGACTGATACTAGCCAAGGGAGTCAGGAAAACCTTCATGAATAAGTAAATTTAAACAAAGACCTAAAATGGAATGTGAATTAGCTAGCTGAAGGAGTAGGAAAAGAAATGGGAAAATGATCACAGGAGAGGAAATACCATGAGCACAGGGCATGACCACTTTGAAAAACTGGAAGACAAGTGGCTTAGCGGGGCTGTTGAGAACCGGGAAAATACTGGTGAGAGGAAACCAGAGATGTAGGCAGGAATAAAGTCATGCAGAGCACTGTGGGTCTTTTTAGGGATTTAGGGCTTTTTCAAAGAGCAGTGGGAAGTCATTTAGGATCTCTAACCAAGTTTCCATGCATTAAAAGGATCCACCATGTTGGTTTGTTTATTTCATCACAGAATCTAGGCCAGTCTTAGTTTGAAGTATTGCCAGATGTGCTGTCTCCTGAAAAGCTCCCTTGGGCTTCTAGAAGACATTTTTTTTTTTTACTTTCTCCCTCACAGTCTGTCTTTCTGCCACTGAACCCAGTTACCATGTGACAGATTGTAAGTGACAGGAAAAAAGCCATGAGGTCCAGTGAAAGGAAGTCTGAGCAGGGAGTCAATAGGTCTGCCTTTCTCTTGACCTCTCTAGATTCTGGTGTAGGGATTTTGGTGAAGTCCAAGACCCTGTATCTCCGTTGCTATACTCCACACTTGAGTCTGCCTCACCTCCCTGGGATGTTGAAGGAATAATTAAATTAAAGAAATGAAGTGTGATGCTGTCAGGTGCTGAAGTTAACACCGGGCGTTATAGAATAGAAGACAGTGCCACAGAGAGGCACCCAACGTGGCCACAGCAGAGCCCAGAGGGAGCAGCCTACCAGCCAGAACCATGCCTGCCCTGGTAACAGCCTCAGCCACACCTGCAGGAGGAGTAGGAAGGTGACAAGGCTCTCTGGCAGAGTTTGTCAAGTTGAGGTTACAGTCAACAATCTATTCAGTAAGTATAACTATATGCTGGGCCCATGAAGGTGGGTAAGACAGGCTCTCTTCCCTGAGGGGTAGAGTGTATGATATTAGGCAGAATAATAGCCCTCTAAAGACGTCCACATCCAAATCCCTAGAGCCTGTGAATACCTTACCTTCTATGGCAAAACGGACTTTACATATGTGATTAAAGTTTAAGAACCTTGACAGGGAGTGATTGTCCTGGACCATGCAGGAGGGCCTAAGCTAGCCATGAGTCCTTAAAAGCGGAGAACCTTTCCCAGCCTCAGTCAGGATGGAGAGAGATAGGACAAAAGAAGACGCAGGAGAAATTTGAAGCATGACATGTACTTGACGCGCTGTTGCTGGCTTTGAAGATGGAAGAAGAGCTCCAAGAGCCAAGGAGGGTATGTGGCTTCTAGAAACTAAAAAAGGCTAGGAAGTAGATTCTTCCTAGAGTCTCCAAAAAAGAATGCAGCCCTGCAAATGCCCCGATTTTAGCTCAGTGGGACTTGTGTCAGACTTATGACCTGTCGAACAATAACATAATAAATTGATGTTGTTTTAAGCCACTAAATTTGTGGTAATTTGTTAGCACACTAATGTGTGTGTGTGTGAGTATGTGTGTGTGTGTGTATACATACACACACACACACATACTAATTATCTTTCAATCAGGGGTTCTTAGATGTGAACGATACAATCCACTCTAGCTAGTGGAAGCATAAAATAAATGTAGTACAGGGTATTAGGTGGGCCAGAGACTGTATATGAGAGCCAGAAAGGCTGAGTCTGAAAGTTTGTTGGCCAGGAACAAGCCCAGTTGTGTCACAGAGGACTCTCTTGTTTACACTGCTGCCCTTACCTCTGGGACCCAACTCCTAAAGCTCAGCATGATCGTCCACAGAACCAGATGGCCTCATTGCCATGCTGGCCAGCAGATCAGTGCCCTGGCATTGCCTGCCTCCCTCACACTACCCACTTTCCAGATCCATGTTTCATGAAGGAACCGAGGTCTCCTACCTGCACACCCACTACAGAAGAGTTCCGTTTTTTTGGCAAGACTCGTAATGTATGGAAACTATGAAAATATAGGAAAAGTACTCAAATTTGGTAAAAGAAAAAAAAATAGTAGAAAAAGCATCCACTAGAGAGGCCTTTGGCCAGGCCTCGTAACTCTCCATGTGGCCACCGTATCTACTGTCCTTACTTGCCCCCACCGTTCATGAATGTTACTTCCTGGACCCTAAGTGAACGGCGTCTGCTAAACCACTAGAAAATAATTCTGATGCAATGTGTTCAGCGCTTTAATGGAAGAATGGATAAAGAAAACTTTGAGAACCGCAAGGAGGAAGCAGTTGCCTTGGGACAAGTGGACCAGAAGATTTGAGTTATGAGATTTTGAGCTGACCCTTACGAATCAGTAGAGCTGTAATATTCCAGGCAGAAAGCCATTATAAAAATACATGAGACTGAAGAAGAAGTTGGCACACGTGGGGAGTATTGGATAGTGGGTATGACTGAGGCCCGGGAAGGGATGGGGAATAGAGGGGTATGAGGAGGGAGAGGTAGTGAGGGGTAGACGGTTAAGGGTGTAATAACCTAAGCTAAAGAGTTCAGAATTTATCCTATAGGCAGTGGGGAGCCATTGAAGCCTTTTAATTAGGGAATTGACATCAGGTCATTTTTGAAAAGAGAATTCCGATCGCGGTGTGGCAGAAAGATTAGAAGAGAAAAAACGGGCCAGCACGGCTAGTGAGGAGGTTATTATACAAATCTAATGAAATGGACGGGATGTGCACAAAAGCAGCCGCAGGAGGTATCATGAGGAAAAGGGTGATCCCGAGTGAATAGAACTGGTAGACAGAGAAGATTCAAAACTCTTAGGACTTTTCAGAATTAGACAATTGTGGAGAAGCTCTGACATTCAGTAAACTGGGAAATTTAGGTCTTTGGGAAATGTAAGAAGAGGCTTTAGAAAGAGACAACAGTTTTGGCTTGCACTTGTGAATTTCAGAAACGGGTAAGTTGCCTGAGAGGAAACTGAACATAAGAGTCTGGGGCCTGGAGAAGGGCTGAGTGGCAGACACAGATTGGGGGTCATCATAGAGACTGAAGCCCTGGGCTCTGGTGAAGATTTCTCAGGGCGAGTCTGAAGAAGAGAAAAGAGGGTGAGGACGCACCCTGGGCCAGTGCAACGTGTAGGAGTAATGGCAGGCAGCATGGGCCTCGGGGATCCTGAGCCTCACTACCAAATTGGACTCCGTATCAAAGTGTTTGATTTTACAATGGTACCAAAACAAAGGTGAGAGGTCAGGGGGTGCTGGGTGAATGTGTGACTGTGCCTAGGACTGCAGTCGCACCTTACGTGGACCCTGTTTCCTTCCCTTGACACAGTGGCCCAGAGGAGCCACCTGCCAAGTGCTTGACTTGGCCAGTGGCCCAAATCTAAGAGACATTGCCCTCCTAGGGTGGCCAGGGCTTGTAACATGTGACTCTCGCCCAACTAGAGAAGACTGGTCAGAACAAGGGCTGTCAGGGACATCTGGGTGGCTCAGTCGGTTGAGGGTCCGACTTCAGCTCAGGTCATGATTTCACGGCTCGTGGGTTTGAGACCCGCTTTGGGCTCTGTGCTGACAGCTCGGAGCCTGGAGCCTGCTTCAGAATCTGTGTCTTCCTCTCTCTACCCCTCCCTCACGCACACTCTGTATCTCTCTCTCTCTCTCTCAAAAATAAATAAACATTAAAATAAAAAAAGGACTAGGGCTGTCAATATTTGGTCTGGCCCTTCGCTATGGCCTTTGAAGATTCACATAAAAGACAGTTGTCACGTAGAGTATTTGGAGTAGCTCACACTAGAAGACTGGGCATTTGGTGTTTGGACCCCGTAAGAACACAATGGCCTGGTGCAAACTAAAGTTGTCAAACCCTGAGCATACACAGGAACTGGTTAGTAAAGAAAATGGAGCAGATCTCAAGAGAAGTGGAGGGGCCCTGAGGAAGAAATATGTGGCCAAAAGAGAGAAGAAAGGGCCTTGGGTTTGACAGCTTTTGGTCACAGTCTTCATGCAATGCTGCTAGACCCATTTTGTCTGGCAAAAATTCAAATACAGACTGATAGAACACCACTGAGAGGGTTCAGTTTGCTTAAAAGTATACTTATGCGTGTTAAATGTATCCCCAATATAACTTTCCACATTACTCATTCTCGTGGCAGAATCTTTTCCGAAGTTAAAACAAAGATATATGTAAAGGATGGCCCTCTCCAAAGGAACCCAAATTCTGAATTAATGAGGTTTTACAAACATATCACAGGCACTGGGCTAACCTCTGTAAATAGCAATTGGCAATTTCATTAATTGGGGTCAAGGTCTGGTCCATACTTCTCATGTCAAATGCAATCAGTTATGCGAAATAGAATCTTCATTTATCATAAGCCTATACTGCTTGTAAGTCAGAAGCGGTTTCCTAAGAATGTTTGAAATGCAAAGTCTTACTTCTACTAGGAAGACCCAGTCTCAGTGACCTTTTCCTGGACTGACAGTCCCCACCAAGCCAGAGGAACTTTCTGGGGCTGGTGAGTTACTATCTTTAGGAAGAGAGGACATATAAAACAGCTAAGAAACAGATTTGCGGGGCGCCTGGGTGGCGCAGTCGGTTAAGCGTCCGACTTCAGTCGGGTCACGATCTCGCGGTCCGTGAGTTCGAGCCCCGCGTCAGGCTTTGGGCTGATGGCTCGGAGCCTGGAGCCTGTTTCCGATTCTGTGTCTCCCTCTCCCTCTGCCCCTCCCCCGTTCATGCTCTGTCTCTCTCTGTCCCAAAAATAAATCAAAAACGTTGAAAAAAAAATTAAAAAAAAAAAAAAAGAAACAGATTTGCAACAGTTATTGCCGATTTATGGATAGTAATCCAAGATCAAAGACTAAAGCACAGAAGAAATTCTTCCAAAATATTTGCAACGCGGGCATAGCATTAACACCTCCATAGAAAGTTAACTATTAAATCAGACTTTGGCAAGATGTCTCTTTTGTATTTAGAAGGGACAGGACATGACCTATGGTATGTTTGACTCTACAAGTGTATTTGATAAATACGTGTAAACTTACTTGGAAATGTTTAAGGGCAAGCTTTAAGTTCCCCTCCCTACGCCTGGACATATAAATGTGTAATCACGATATTCCTCACATACATGTGTTATGGACAGATCTTTAAAGCAGTCCTTGCTGGTATGAAAGTAGGCACACACAGGGGAGCCTGGGTGGCTCAGTCGGTTAAGTATCAGACTTTTGATTTTGACTCAGGTAGTGATCTCACAGTTCGTGAGTTCAAGCCCCACATGGGGCTCTGCACTGACAATGTGGAGCCTGCTTGGGGTTCTCTCTCTCTCTCTCTCTCCCCTATCTCTCTCTCTCTCTCTCTCAAAATAAGTAAACATTAAAAAAAAAAATAGGCACACACAGACATGCAGACTATTTAAAAATGTTCATGAGACGATGAATCTGTTTAGAATCGTGGTTGTACTGAAAGTATCACAGGGGAATGCATATGTGCAAACTCATCAACATGTATACACTAAATGTGTACAAGGTGTTGCATGTCAATCACACTTCAATAAAGTATACTCATAATATAAACACTGAGCAAACAAAAGAAAGTTGCAGGATGGTAAGTACAGTGTACAGGAGGCAAAGACATGTGACAAGGACATGAGAGCCAATTCTATATATTATTAATGACCATATATCTAGTAAAAAGTGTTTTAAATGTGTGGGAAGGACAAAAACCTAATCCAGGGTGTCGGTTACTTCTAAGAAAGGAAAGAAAGAAATGAGATGGAGGAGAAGTATCCAGTGGATTTTAACTGTATCTGTAACATTTTCTTTAAAATAAATCCTACTATAGATTCAGGTGCGGCCTGGGGGTGGGGGGCGGGGGGAATGTCTACGTGTCTGAATCCGTATTTCACACACACATAATGGCCCAGAGATATTCCTCAATGATGAAGATACACCATGTCAGAACTGAAACCTTCAAAACTGCGTGCAGGCAGAAATAGAATGCATACCTTGCATTCACCTTGCCCTTCTCAAAGCATTCCCCAAATCCTAGGTATCTTAACATCATAAGTCGAGTGTATAAGTTCTGAGGATGTCATTACCCAGTTAGATGAAATACAAAGATCTAGAAGTGAATTTTTCCTGGCTCACAGTGGTATTTACTTGGTTGGCGATGATCATAAAGCTTCTTCTTCCCACACAGTCTTTAACATCCACATACCTGCAGAGCACCTAGCGTAAAAAGCATCTCATTCCAAACTCCAGTAAAAGAATTTCCCTGGTGGTTATAATGCTGGGGGACAAACCTCTGATTGGAAGTGGGGGTTGGATCTCTTCGAAGATGACTGCAAGAACATATTTTGCAAGCTAAGTGGTCTCCTAAAATGCAAGTATGTACTGTGACAGGGACATTAACAGATGGAGATCGGGTGAACCGTGTGTCCACGTAGAATGGGACTGAGACCTTCTTCTCTACATTTGGAAAACTTGTATTTATTGAGCACCCACTGTGTACCCCATAGCACCGGGCTAGATGCCACAGTGAGGGAGTGTAAGGGAATACTCAAAATGAGCTAAGCTGTGGGCCTTGCCCTTGGGGGATGTTCCACCTGAACTAAAGAGTCTAACTGGGAAACTAACGATTTCCAGGAGGAAGCAACATGGGTCCTCCGGGGCACTGAGGAAGGAATGTGACAAGGTCTGCACCGGATGTACAGGAGAAAAGTAAGCGGAGGGATCAGCTGGGAAGAAGGGCTGGGGCAGGACTTCAGAGCAGAGCCAAGAGATATGTGGGGACAGTTTCAAGAGTGAAGGTCAAGGCATTTCCTCAGAGTCAGCGTCCTCTGGAAACAAGAGTTCCACTACCAACAGTGACCCGCGTGCCCATAGAAATGGCCTTTAAAGAGGACTAAAGCTGTACCTCAATCTTTGCCAACAATGGTGGGGAGGGCACTCTGAGTCCCCTGAGATGCGTTGACCCAGCCAAGCGAAAAGACATTATAATTCTTCTTTTTTGTGGCTATCTTCCAATTTTCCTCCCACTGTAGAGTCCACAGCTGCTGGGCTGCAGTGAGGAAGGAGTGGAGGAATCAAAACGCAGAGAACAAAGGACGTGCACTTTGCTGGGATAGGTCACTGTCTCTTAAGCAAAGCTGGGTGATGTGAAGAAAGAGAACTCTAGACAAAGCATAGTCCAGAAACCGCATTAGCACCAGCTGGGAGATTGTTACGCATGCAAATTCTCAGGCTCCTCCTCAAGCTGACTCAATCCGAAGTTCCAGGGGTGAGCCCAGCAATCTGTATTTTAAGAAGCCCTCCAAGTGGTTCTGATCCACCTTAACATCTGAGAACCATTGCCCTAAACCATCACACATTGAAGAATGGGCAGTTCTCAGGACTGGGAAAGAATTGGCATAGGCTAGCACTCAGAAGAATTAGTGCTCTGTGACCTTCACGCAAACCAGCATAGGATAACGGTCAACAGGCATAGGCACACCATCCCCCCCGCACACACACACCCTGTACCCAGACTAAGCCAAGGGCACCTCAGGAACAAATAGGCTATCCACCAGAAGATGCTTGATTTCAAGTTTTGCATGGTTGTAAGGAAGCATCTTTAAGAGAGCCTTCTGGGATCAACTCCAGACGTGCTGAGGACCACCAGAAAAACCATCTGTTTACTGGACCCTCCTCCGTATTACCCCACATTACTGTAATCCTCGATTAATCTAACCCATGAGTTTTGCAGCCTCTCTACACAAGCTCAGGCTGTCTTGCTTGTGAAAATCATGAAACAGGAAGACTTGAGTAAAGACACATACACTCTTCCTCATCTCAGTTGTCTTCAATGTTGCTCATGTACTCATGCATTCATTCAACAAACATGTTTCCCTATAGAGTGCTTAGAATGTGCCCAGCAAGGATCTTTTCCCCATCTCTAATAGGTTTCTATAAAATTCACCACATCGACATAATGTGTGTATGTGTTCAACAGTTTTTTCAAGGGGCTGAAATTTTCACCAATCCTTGACTCTGACCCAGAGTAGTGTTTGCCTATGATTTTTAATTTATTTCATAGAAGGGTGGCTTGGACCCCTCCTGTTGTGTTGTCTTCATCCAGAGAGGGTACTTCTTTCTCATTCACGCTTTGAGGGAAGGGAAATTTGCTGACCAACTAAGTTTCATCACCTCATAGAGATAATATTCAAGAAGGTGGGTCAGACACACAAATCATTACTATGAAATAGGATAAGTGCTCTGAAAGAGGTATGTGTAGCACATTGTTGGAATAGAGAGGAACTTACAATTCCTATGAGGTTTGGGAATTTTTGTTTTTCCACAGAGAAGGAGCATCTAAGTATTTTGAAGCCATCCTGATTCCCTGAAGCTCTCCGACATGCTGTTGACCTTTATTCTTAGGAGATTCTCTGCCAACTCCTTCACGGCAATAAGCAGGGCCAGCAGAGCTGAGTTTTCTCATTCCCAATGAGCCTCTGGGTCCCCGTCACCTTTTCCTCTTTCTCCACTTCTGCTGTTCATGCCACACCCTCCCACATTCTCTGCAATCTTGCCCCATTGATTCTCCATCCTTGCTCTCACGTATTACGTGATTCCTGGCTCTACTCCCTGAACCAATATAAGTAGTCATACCTCCTGCGTGCTGATACAAAACGATACATGCACCCTTATGTTTATTGCAGCATTATTTACAATAACCAAATATGGAAGCAGCCCAAGTGTCCATCAATAGATAGATGTATATATACACAATGGAATATTATTCAGCCACACAAAAAAAGAATAAAATCTTGCCATTTGCAACAATATGGATAGAGCCAGAAGGTATAATGCTAAGTGAAATATGTCAGTCAGAGAAAGACAAATACCATGTGATTTTACTCATATGTGAAATCGAAGAAAAATCAAATGAACAAAGAAAAAAAGAGACAAAAAACAAAAAACACCAGACTCTTAAATACAGAGAACCATCTGGTTGTTGCCAGAGGGGATGTGATGGGTGAAAATAGGTGATAGGAATTAAAGAGTACACTTATCATCATGAGTCCTGAGTAATTTATAGAAGTGTTGAATCACTATATTGTAAACCTGGAACTAATATAATGCTATATGTTAATTATACTGTAATTTAAAAATGAATAAATAAGTAGAAGAACACAAAACACAAGCACGTCATGTGCTAAATCTTCCAATGAATTTCCAATCATATTTAACAACAAAACACGAAGGCCAGACCTGATTTACGTAACCCTCTGGAGCAGGACCCCTTTTTCCTTTTTTTTCTAAATGTTTATTTATTTTTGAGAGAGAAAGAGACAGAGTGTGAGTGGGGGAGGGGTGGAAAGAGAGGGAGACACGGAATCCAATCCAGGTTCCAGGTTCCAGGTTCCAGGCTCCAGGCTCCAGGCTCCAGGCTCTGAGCTGTCTGCACAGAGCCAGATGCGGGACTCAAACTCATGATCCTTGAGATCATGACCTGGGCCAACTTGGAGCTTAACCGACAGAGCCATCCAGGCACCACTTTCCTTTTTTTTGAAAACACCTGGCTTGTTCCCACCTCACAAACCATTTGTGCCTCTAGCTGGCTGTGCCTGGAATGTTCTGCCCTGAGATCTTTGAATGCCTTTGCCTTGTCATTGAAGATTCAGCTCCAGACCCCAACAACCCAGTACACATAGACCCACACCCTGTCATTCCCTTTACATCACTATGTTTTCCATCTTCTTCAGAAACTTGTCACTTTCTGAAAGTAACTTTTCCACATTTGGAGTATTTGTTTGTTTTGTGTAATTGTTTTGTCCAGTACCTGAAGCTAACCAAACTGCAGGGTTTAGGACACAGTCTTCCAGATGCCAGGTCTGCCCAAGACTTCTGGCACCAACTGCAACGTCGGGGGTTTCCCCAAATCTCCCTCTGTTTTGATAACTTGCTAGAAACACTCAGAGCTTACAGAAGACTATTATATTCAGAGTCACATTTATTACAGGGAAGGGATACAAATTAGAACCTGCAACAAGACGGGAAGGGGGGGGCAAGTCTGGGTGGGGTCCAGAGGTGGAGCTTCTCACTGTCCTCTCCCTGAGGAGTCAAGCAGGGTGTGGCCCCCTCCAAGACACAAAGTGTGGCATAAAACATGACAGGTAGAGAACAGCCAACCAAAAAGTTTTGCATGAGCCTCAATGTCCAGAGTTTTTGCTGCATCTTCATTATGCGGACATAATTGATTGGATTATTGCCCCTGTGGCAGAAGTCAGTCTGCACCTCTCTACTCCCTCAGGGGTGGTGCTGATATCCTGTAGCCCAAGGGGCCCACCAAGATCCACCCCTTAGCCTACAGTATCAGGCAGGGTCTGAGGGGCCTACCATGAATAACAAAGACACTTGTATCACTCAGGAAATTCCAAGGGTTTAGAGGTTGGGTTACTTCCCAGGGGCAAAGGCCAGACCTCTCTTGGGCAAGGCCAAATTCCTTACTCTGCATCTGTCATCTCCCTACTCTCCTACTAAAACATAAACTTCTGGGCTGAAGAGAGTAGACTATCTGTCTTGCTCTCCACTGTGGTTCCAGCAGTACAGAGAAGTGCCATTTGTGTGTGTGTGGGGGGGGGTAATTTGGCTTTACCCATTTGAGGTCAACATCAAGTTTCATTTCATTTAAAAGCCAAATAAATGACTTTAAACTCTCTTTCTATCAATCATGAACAATTCATCCTTCCTCCCCAAATGACACCTTTCAAAAGTCCCAGAGGTAAGTGAGGTCGTTTCCGACTGAGGCCAAAGCAATCAGTTACTATTGCCTTGCCCAAGAAAGAGACAAATGAAAATGGAAAGTTCGGTCAATGTGCCAAAAGCCCAATACTACAGTGATAGCTGTTGTCACCACCACTGAATACTTTTGCCGCAGGAAGAGTTCCATGAATCCTTTGTTGGGTGCTGCACACTATAGGAAACACCCGATTCCCAAGTCCCTGCTCACCACAGGAAGTGCTGGAGGAACCCAGATTTATACCTACTCTCAGGATGCATCTAGCTGCTCAGGGTTAGATGGGAGATGACGAGTCTTTCCCCAGAATTCAGCTCAGCTGTGTGCACATCATACATCATGCTAAGCAGGCCTGAGTTCTGATGTTAGAGCTCTTTAGGGACACAATATTTTTAGTGTTCACCCACCCACAACCTTTCCCCAACGCGTGGTCGTAATCCAAGGAGTAGGGGTAGGGAGTGGCTCCAGCCTTCCCTGAGTGCCTTCTGTGGGTCTGAAGATGCCTTTCTTCCTTCTCCTTTTCCTGCCACCTGGGCCCCCACCAACATACCGGATGTGAACATGGACCTCAGTGGAAAAAGTGCTCTTGCCCTTCTTCTACAAGGCTCTTTGATCTCTTTGTAAATCCATGAAAGCAAAAAGATATCGTGGAAGTTGACTACCTAATTTCATCACCACCACCACCACCACCCCCAGTGTCTAGGCTTTAGGCCCTAGCGAAACCAAAACATACTCTATTATACTTTTCTCCTAAAACAATGGGCAGATAGATACTTCCCTTATATTCAGTGTCTACATGGAGATATGCAAGCGGTTCTTCCCAAAAGAGGATGTGTTCCTAGGTGATTTGAATTAGAAACTACTAGCAATTTTTAAATAACTAAAGGCACCAAAAATATATATGCATGTATATGCACGTGTACCTAGTTACAAAATATTAGCATAGGTTATGTCGGGGCAATGAGATATCAAGTGATGCTGAGTTTCTTAATTGCTTTCTTACCTTTTAAAGATTTTATAATAAATATTTAGCACTTTATAATATGAAAAAAAGTATTTCAATGTTATAGGAAAAAACTGCAAGAATCTAGGGGGTGTGCAGATGGTTGAATGATCAGAAGCCTCTGCTCATGGAACTCTAACATTCTTGTATGGTTGAGATCCTCTCTTGTTTTACTTTCGTATTGGTTCTTTTTTATGCCCCTTCTACACTTCAGCTCTCCCCCATGAGAAACTGCTCTAATATATTCAACATGTATCTTTCATCTGGGTATACACTTATAAAGTACATAGTGCTATTTTGTAGCATATATTTTTTATTTACATATATTCTATGACATACCTCTTTCCCCTAAGAGACTCTAACCCCCACATAAGCCATGAGAGTTAATTTATATTTGTAGTTCTATAGCAAAATATGGAGCTTAGCATAGAGGAAAACAGAATATAAATATTTGTTGAACTGAACTGAAATTTTATTCTCTTTTTTTAAAATCTTGCCTTTCCTATGCTTCAGTGATACTTCCTTCTCCTGGTTTCCCTCCTGCCTCTCAGTCTCCTTCCAAGGCTCCTCCTTCTTCTCATTCCTAATTACAGGCACTACCTAAGGCTAAGGCTTAGTGCCTGTCTCTCGCTTGTTGTCAATCTACCTGACCCCTACAATTAGTCTCATCCACATGCATGGCTTTTATGATCATTTTGGCATAGGTATTTTCCAAACCTATCTCTAGCCTTCATTTATTCAACAAGCTGTAGACTTACATGCTCATCTGACAGCTGAAAAGTCCTTCAGCCTTCTCTCCCTCAACATGAAGTCACCTTTACCCCCACCCAAGTCTCTACTTTCTCCTTTGTCCCCTCTCACAGGAACAGAGGTTAGTGTTCTTCTAGTATCTCCTTCTCACCTTTAATAGAACTCCCCCTCCTCTTTTGCTCTGTATGTGGGATAACCAGATCCATTTCTACCTTACGGATAAAACTACTAACTCATAGCCAGGGGCAATGCTAGGTGCTGAGAAGGTAAGGGTGAGAAAGGTATATCAGTTTCTGAGTCTTAGGAGACAGACAGTAGACCAATAAATAAGCATTATGTTGCAAAGTGTGATCAATGGTATGAAGGAAATGGGTAGGGTGATGTGGATAATTTCAGGTCAGGAAAAGCATCTCTATAGGATGAGAAGGGAGCCTCTCATAAAAAGACCCATGGGAAGAGCAAACAACCCAGGTTCAAGGGTCAGCAGGTACCAAGGCTGTAGGGAGAGAAAGAGCTTCACATGTCCAAATACCAGAAATGAGAACTTTGTGATAGACCTTATTGAGAAGGGAGTGACCATAACTGATTAGGATAAGGGGTGGCCAGAGGCCAGATCGTGAAGAGCCTTGGAGATCATTCAAGCCATTTGGATTTTATTCTAAGTATGATGGGAAGTCAAATGTTAGCATTTAAGCAGGCCAGGGATCCGATCTGAATTATGCTTTGAAAAGTTCACGGATGCCTGAAGAATGAATTATGAGGAAGAGGGGGCAAAAGGTGGAGCAGGGAGGGAAGTTCAAAGCTTTTGCACTAGACCAGGTAAGAGGTAGTAGCAGCTTGAACTATAGGATGGCAGTGACTATGGTGACAAACAGACCAATACGAGACATATGTTGGAGACAAACCTTGTAGAACTTGCTGATAGATGGGATATGGAGATGAGAGAAAAGGAGGAATTAAGAATGACTCAAGGTTTCGAGTGTAAGCAACTATGTGGGTGATAATGCCATTTCATGATTGGGGACATAGAAGGAGGAACGGAGCCAGCTGGCAGTGGATACAGCAGAGAATTAAGAGTTTTGTTTTAGACATGCTAAATTTAAGATGCCAATGAGATATCCTGGTAGAGATGTCAAGCTGACAGATATAACAACCTGGAGATCCACGGGGAGAGCTGTGGAATGGAGATCCATTCAGAAGGCATCATTATAGAGATGTGTTTATGCCGTGGGAGTACACAGATGAAGGGAACACAATCAATGAGATAGGAAGGGAGAGAAAGGAAGGGAAGGGAAAAGAAGAAGAGGGCCCATAACCAGGTTCTTCATCACTTGGAAGTCCTGTCTAAAAGGATGAGCCAGGGGCGCCTGGGTGGCTCAGTCGGTTAAGCGTCCGACTTCAGCCAGGTCACCATCTCGAGGTCCGTGAGTTCGAGCCCCGCGTCAGGCTCTGGGCTGATGGCTCAGAGCCTGGAGCCTGTTTCCGATTCTGTGTCTCCCTCTCTCTCTGCCCCTCCCCCGTTCATGCTCTGTCTCTCTCTGTCCCCAAAATAAATAAACGTTGAAAAAAATATATATAAATAAATAAATAAAAGGATGAGCCAGCAGGGGTGCCTGGGTGGCTCCGTCGGTTAAACATCTGGCTCTTGATTTTGGCTCAGGTCATGATCTCACGGTACTGAGATCGAGTCCCATGTTGTGCTCCATGCTGGGCATGGAGGCTGCTTGATAGTCTCTCCCCCTCTCTCCCTCTGCCCTTTTCTGTCTCTGTCCCTTTCTCCCTCTCCCTCTAAAATTAAATAAATAAATAAATAAATAAATAAATAAATAAATAAATAAAAGGGTGAGCCAGCAAATTTGCATGAGAAGCAGAGACTAGTGATATAGAAAAAAACATCCAGGAGAGTATGAATGTTATAAAACTAAGAAAGAAGAGTGTTTTGTGAAGAAGGGAGGAGTGAAATATGCCGGATGTTACCAAAAGACCAAGATAAGGCCAGAAACCCACCCGCCCGGTGTAGGATAATAAAAATTAAAGAGTAATTTTGGCAAAGCAAGGTTGTGGGCCAGACTGGAGCAAACTGAGCACTGATCTGTAGTTGTCAGTGAAGAAATGGACCCAGCATGCGTAGACAATGCTTTGGAGAAGTTTTATGATAAATAAGGCTATAGGGAGAGAGGAATATAGCATCAGTTGAAGCTTTTGTGAAGATGGGGAATAATAGGGGTGCCTGGGTGGCTCAGTCGGTTGAGCGCCCGACTTCGGCTCAGGTCATGATCTCACAGTTAGTGAGTTCAAGCCCCGCGTGGGGCTCTGTGCTGACAGCTCGGAGCCTGGAGGCTGCTTCGGATTCTGTGTCTCCCTCTCTCTCTGCCCCTCTCCCACTCATGTTTTTTCTCTCTCTCTGTCTCAAAAATAAATAAACATTAAAAACAATTTTTTTTAAAGAGGGGGAATAATAGAGCACATCTGTGTGCTGGTGGGAATGAATATGAAAGAGGGGGAGACAGATGGTACAGGAGAGAGAAGGAGCAATGAAGGAGAAACACCCTTCAGAAGAGCAGAGGGGAGGCGCTGGCCTTTGGTAAGGGGGACTTTTTACATCCCAGGAGGAGGAAGGATGGATCCAACGATAACAGACACAGGTGCATGTGTAGACCTAACTAACGGTTGGGAGGAGAAAGAGTTCTCTGTCAATAGTTTCCATTTGTCGATGAAAAGCGGTGGGAGATCGCCAACCATGATGGAGAGTGGGAGAGAGGGGGAAGAAACGGGGGCAGGAGGCTGTCGAGAAGCAAGCATGAAGTCCTTCCGTGTGGTTTCTACGTTCTTTCCGCTACCAGTGCAGCAGCCCTAGTTCACGCCATCATAGTCTGCACCTCCACCGTCACAGTGCTCTCCAAACTGATCTCCCTTGCCCAGCACCCCCACCTCCACCACCCCAACCCTTTATCTATCCACCCTTCAGAGGGATCCCGCAGACCACAAATCTACTGTGCCGTGGGAAGCTTCAATGGGCTTGTTTTACACAACCCTCTACCTCCTCATCTAGGCGCGCAGAATTCCCCATCCCTGATCCAACTTACTCTGCACACTGACACCACGCATCCCTTCCCCCCCATCTTTGCAGAACCACTGCGGCAACAGCTCTCCTCGAATGCTACGAAATATCTCGCGCTGAGGTCTTTGTTCAAGCTCTTTTTTTTTTTTTTTTTTTTTCTGCCTGGCATGCCTTCCTCCCTCTTGCGGAATTCCTAGCCATTTCTGAAGATCCAACCCAAACCCCACTGATGTCAAGAAACTTGTTCCTTTAAAACTTATTCCCTTGAAACTTATTATAATAGATCGAAGCCTGTCTTGTATCATAAGCAAATATTTACACATGTGTATTTGTCTCTATGTGTGCTTGCATCTGTCTTCAAGGAAGGAACAAAGAGAAAGAGAGAGGCACGGGAGGGGCAGGAAGGAGAAAAGAGGAAGAAAAGTGGACCCCTGCTGGGAAAGAGGAAAGGTGCCTCCTGGACTCCTGTTGGTTCACCACCACCAACCCGCCCGCCCCCCTCCAACACACACGCTGGCTTAAAACTGCTCAACAGTGCTTCCCAAGAGCTGCAAAAGCCCCAGCCAGCCCCTGGCTTCTGCTCACTGACTTACTGCAGGCATCCTGGGCTGGCACATCCCTTCCCCCTGTCCTTGGGTTCCTCGCCTCCTTTCTTCCCCCCGTGCCTCCATCTTAGATGCCCAGTAATTGCACCAAATCCTAAGAAGCAGCTCCAGCTCTGAAAAGAGCAGTGGGAGGAATTGAGAGAAATAGGGCAGAGAAATGAAAATGTAATGTTGAAAAATTCATGCTAAAGGAAGCACGTGCTCCCCTCCCCTCCTCTGCATGCCATCTGATAAAATTCTGGCAGAGGCCTTGCTTTCCAGGCACATGCAGGGACCATGAGAGGCTGGGCCAAGTCTCTCTGAGGTGACGGAGATATCACTGGTGAGCCGGAGCGTCCACGTGCGTGCAGGAGGAGAGCAGCGCTTTGCTTCTGGGGGCCTGGGCTGCTGACAGGGGTAGGGGAGGCAAGAGGACAGGGGTGGGAGGCATGTCCTCTCCCCCTACATCAAGATCTGCCGCTGTAACGCCACCTCCTCCTCTCCTTTTCAGAAGGAATTCTGAAAAACCAGCACGACCCTGGGCCTGGGCAGTGGCTGCCCCCCCCCCCCCCCCCCCCCCCCCCCCCCCCGTCCTGCTCCACTTGATTGAGCACTGTTTGCTCTGAGCCTGGGGCAGGAGAGTTGAGGCGGCCGGTCTCCAGTTGCCTGAAAAAGCCCGATCTCGTTCCCAACCCCGGTCTCTCACTCCCCTCGCAAAGCACTGCAGAGCTGCGGCCTGATTAATGCGGTGCGCTGATATATACAGGAGATGGGCTCGCGATTCCCGGCAAGCGGTCCCTGCGCCCCTGCGGAGAGGCGGCTCCGACTGCTCGACTGCGACCCCTGGCGGCCGGCGGAGAAACTCTCCGCAGAGCTTCAAAAGCGAACGGGCCGCTGGACAGAAAGCAAAGGGAGGATTTTAAAAGAAACTGGGGTAAGAAATATGCACCCCCAGATGGTGCAGGGCCAGGGGGTGGAGAAAGGAAGGAAAGCCAATTTTGCTTACTTATAATCTAAACAAGAAGGAAGGGAACAATCTGTCAGGGACGGTGGGGGCTGCTGGAGGGGAGAAGGTGGAAATGTAAAAATCTGTTTATAGTTGGAACGGAATCTGTTTAATATGATGCTTACACAAAATAAGACTTATAAGTTTTTCCCTGCTTTGAACTCTGCTTCCTCCATCTTCATTTTAACTAGCAGCGGGCTCTGATCCTATTTCCTCTTTCATACTCCCAAACCGGCTGCCTATTAGAAGAGGCACCTATCTATTCAGGGAAATGAAACACACTTGGGCTTCCTCCAGTGCCTTCAGTGAGCCTGAGTCACAAGAGCCAATATAAGATAGGAGTTAAGAGCCTGAACACTTGAGACACAATGTAAATCCAGTGTATGTCACGCAGTGCGTGACCTTGAGCACTTTGCTCGACCTCTCTGAACCTCTATTCTTTCTTGCCTAGAAAACAGAGTATAAGCAAAATGCACCTCCAGGGTTGTGACCATAAAGAGGCAGTAGTGCCTGAGGCACTCTTGTCCTGGCCTCTCTCTCCAGGACAGAGGAACTGCCTGATGCTGCTACTGCATTCTCTTCCTGAGCAGGACTCCTTTGGGACATGACTATGATACATGCAGTTCAAGAATAGGCCAAGCGCCTGTGAAAAAGGGATGAATCCTTGCTCACTTTCCCGGAGTCCTTCCCTTTCTTTCCCATCAGTTCACACAGCCCATGCCCAAACATGCAAGCAGACCAGGCAGCACCCACAAAATGGTAGGTGTGGGTGTAGGTGTGTTTGGTGTGCAAAGAGCTTCTTGGCACGGAGCTGCTCTTAGCTTGGGATGGAGCCTGATGCTTTCCGTCAGTTCTTAAAGGCTGTGCATCAATGTCCTTCTCCATGGTGTTAGCATTGCAAACATTCAATGGTCTGATATGCAGTGTTCTCCACCAGGGGCTGGCATGATGAAGAGGTTCTCTAAGGGGCCCCTGCTCCTAAGGAGCATAGTCTAGTTGGAAAGGTGTGATGTACACATAGGAAAAACGAAGTAATAAATCATGATTATAAATGGCACGTGTGAAGGATCAAATGAGGAGCCCACTAGCACTATAGGAAATCAGAGAATGAAAGCTGATTCAGATCCAAGCTGAGGGCCCAAGGGGTGCCTGGGTGGCTCAGTGGGTTGAGCATCTGACTCTTAATCTGAGTTCAGGTCATGATCCCAGGGTCATGGGATCGAGCCCTGCATCGGGCTCTGCACTGAGGGTGGAGCCTGCTTAAGATTCTCTGTATCTCTCCCTCTGCTCCTCCCCCTGCCAGCTCTCTCTCTGCAAAACAAACAAACAAACAAAACCCAACAACAACAACAAAAACCCCCAAATAAACAACAACAACAAAAACTTGAGGGCCCAAGAACTGCAGAAAGTATCTTGGTCTTTGATGGTGGTGGGCAAGCTCTTCTTTCTAATCAGGATGTCTCACTAGAAGGGTACATCATAGGGCATACCATCTTCAGTGAGGAAGAACCACTTCCTTTTCTATATCACTATCCAACCTCTGATAGTCCTGAAGATGCTGGGCCATCTCCAGCCCCATGACATTGGGCTTGTCTC
The DNA here is from genome assembly GCF_028749965.1 of Puma concolor. Taxonomy (NCBI): domain Eukaryota; kingdom Metazoa; phylum Chordata; class Mammalia; order Carnivora; family Felidae; genus Puma; species Puma concolor. Next base: position 96,057,974 of record NC_141673.1, read on the forward strand.
GGGACATGACTCACTTCCAAAGACTCCACGTCTGAGAGTGTGCCTGCTCCGTGCCCATCTTCTGGAGGACAAAACGACGTTGCAAATAAATTCCTACGCATGAGCAAGAGGAAAGAAGAAAGGTACATAGTTACTCAAGATTCCTTATCTGTTCACTCATCAGTTCACTTACATAACATCCATCCATCCATTTATCCATTCAGTCTTTCCTGCATACACTATTATATTTAGCAATTGTTGTATGCCCCGCACTGTGTCCTGTGCCATGAGTACAAAATAATGATGCATTTCCTTTCCTCCTACCCTGATCGAGATCCTATATCACCCTACTCAATTTGAAAGGATCTCGTCTTCTGTCCCACCGCATCTGAGGGACCAGATGTACTATGAGATTCATGCGGCTCATTCTGTTGCACTAACAGGGCCCTGATAAACACGGATCCCACCACTCTGGTCAACAAACTGTCATACGGAATCTAATAGTTTAGATTTTACTGATCCACCCACCCACTTCCTGAAGGGACAAGGAAGAAGAGAACTCAATGTACTGACCCCTTAGGATGGGATACAAATAACATCAAGCCTTTGCCTCACACTAGATCTCTGATGACTGACGCACAAGCTGGTTCTAATTTGACCCTCGCAAGTGCCTGCCTCCCTGGGGTGTTCACCTGAAATCATTCCAGTAGCCTTTTCTCCTTGCTGGCTGCCTCTCACTCCCATCCCCTGCCTTCATGGGATTTGTGACAATCCGTGCTCTTTAAAAAATTTGCTGGAGTGTATTTGTATGTCTTTAGTGGTGGCGGAATGCTGTATAATTATCTCCCAATTCATCAGGCTCTTTAACAGGCAAATGCCTTTTTTTCCAATAAGTTTTTCTGGCTGAGGCACCAATAGGCCTTGTTGCTACGGAAACCAGAACATTTCTTCCTCTATTTGAATTGTGTGTTGAAAGCTCTGTGTGTATGTGCATGCACACATATGGTAGCTGCTCGCTTTTACAGCTCTTTTCCCCTTTCCTACCTCCATGGACCTGTCTGGCATTTTCCCTACATCCCCTGTTTCCGAAAGTTCCCCCCTCGTCCACAGCCCCTGCGTGTCCCCTTCCTGCCTTTCACTGTGCCCCCACCTCCCCCTCCCCTTCCATCTGGTGTTCTCGGCTGTTTAAAAAGAAATACCAGTTGGCTTGCATTAAATCTAAGAGGGAGAGGGAGATAAAGGGTAATTGTGGAAACAGAGCTTTGCAAAAGCCTTTGACCATCCAGGTGTTTCCTGCTGGAAGGCTCGTGGCCACACTTGGCCATTTCCTAGAACGCGGGCTTCTTCAGAGGAGGAGGACAGGGGTATGGAGAGAGCACCGCTCAGTGCAGGAGAGCAGGGAGACCACAGCCCAGCAGCTCCATCTGCCTGCCTCTGCTCTTGGGCACGGACAAACATGCCTCCACCCAAGTCACTGGGTTTGATTCAAGGACTGTTGGACGACGGGAGGCCTCCATTGGAATCCATTTCTTTATTCATTTATTCAACAAGCATTTACTCAACACGTAGTATATGCCAGGTACTGTTTTAGGCACTGGGGATGTGCCCATGGCCCCTGTCCTCAAGAAGCAACACTTGCTCACAGATAATTAAGACAACACGGTAAGTGGGACGCCTGGGTGGCTAGGTAGGTTAAGCGTTGGACTCTTGTACTCTTGATTTTGGCTCAGGTCATGATGGTTCCTGAGTTCAAGCCCCACATTGGCCCCGCCCTTGCACTGGGCTTGCCCTGACAGTATGGAGCTTGCTTGGAATTCTCTCTCTCGCTCTCTCTCTCCTTCTCCCCTGCTTGCACGCTCTCTCTCTGTCTCTCTCTGTCTCTCTCTCTCTCTCAAAATAAATAAGTAAACTTTTAAAAAAAGACAATATGGTAAATGATATCATAACTACGATTTGGGCTCAGGAGTCAAACTGTCAAACTTAAGTCTGAGCCCCAGGCCAACATTTCCTAGCTGTAACCCTGGGTAAATGACTAACCTCTTTAAGGTTCAATTTCCTTACCTCTAAATTGTTTCTGATGATTAAAATAATGAGTATGTATTAGCATACTGCCCTGCCCTCAATCCATACTCGATATTTATTGCCATTGTTGTCCTTATCATTACCATTGTCAGGGTTATAAGAAGATTATGATAATAGGCAAGGAGACCACAGAGGGAGTCAAGGTGTCACAGAAGAGGGGTTGGACTGGCCATTTTCCAGGTGAAAAAAGTAGGAAGAACATTCTAGTCAGAGGGACCAGTGTGAGCAAAGGCATGAGATGTGGACAGGGAAGTGCTTCTGTGCAGCTACAAGGTCAGCTACGTGTGTCTGGGGACAGGGTCACCATGGAATTGTCCTAGGCTGTGAGGACTCTGATCACTACCCCGAGAGGATTTAATCAATCCCCTTAATGGAGTGAGCCGGGAATTCTTAAGCTTAAGAGAGACACAAGTAGATAAACTGTGTAGAGAAGAGACTTTTTTCCTGGTGATACACAAAATCCCAAAATTAAAGGGCTCCTGAACCTTCCCTTGCTTTAAAAGTGATGATACCAGCTGATTCCAGCCTGCACCACACAGCAGTTGATTCCTTGATCCGTGTTGGCCCAACCTCCCAGCATATTCCAGGCCACGCATACCTGGGCATCAGGATATAAGATGCAGCACACCCAGCTCTGTAGCCTCCAACTAGGCATTGAGGCCGTGTGGGAGGAGAGGTGATGAGATGACCCCCAAGGTTTCTTCTAGCTCTTGAGAGCACGACTCTAAATTTAAAGCAGTGGTTGGTTGACTCTAGAGGTAGAGTAGTTGGCAAGGGAGAAAAGAGGCTATGCGTGTAGAGGGTGGTGTGATGGCTGGAGAGGCAGCAGCAATGATGGGGCAGAATGTGCACTGTAGAGAGACCAGGCATGGTTTAGTGATTGAGCTGGAGCTGGAGGGGAAGCAGAAGGGCCAGCAATAACTCAGAGGCTACTTTTGTTGTTCTTGGAGGTTGGAAGAAACAGCAAGTCAAGAGTAAGATTGGATGCACTGGGTTTGGCCTTCGTATAAAAGAAAGAACGGAACTGTGAGGTCTGCTTTGGGTCACGTGGTATATCCACCCTCTCCTCTCAACGCTGAGCAAGGATTGTGGAACTTTGCAATATAAAAGTATGCCAAATTTTCTTTTACCTTTGGTTTCAAATGAGACAACGGTATCTCTGAAAATAAGTATCGGCCTGGATTTCTAGAATCGAAAGCTGGCCAAAGGTAAGAAGGCAGTGAACCAAACTCATGTGACACAATGTCCCGTGTCCTGTCTACTCCACAGCTACTTGCCCTTAACAGAGCTCTGTAAGGGTTACAGTGAATTTTTATATTTTGGGATTTTTTTTCTCTTAAAAACTCAAAGGGAAGGGGAATTTTTTTTTCCCATTGATTTTTCTATTCTGCATTCTTTCAAACCCATGAGAAAGGATTTCTTCTGTAATTAGAAAAAAAGACATACATACACACATTTTTAATGGGTTTGATGAGCTTCAAAATAAATAAGGAAGATGTTTTTCAAAGCAAGAAAAGTTTAGAAGGAAATGGGGAGAAACATAGATGCTACTACATGCAAGACAGGTGAAACTTGCCATTCGTATTATCCTGTTTGGGCCTCACCACACCTATTGAGATAAATATTCTATACCCTTTTACACACTAGGAAATTGAAGTTAAGGTCCATTGAAAAACTTGCCAAAGCTTCAGCATCTAATCAGTGGTGGACTGTGTAGTCACACCCATGTTTGCACGACTTCAAAGCCTCCAGCAGCCCCACCATTTACACTAATAATAGAAGGAGAAGAGAGCAGATCACTAATAAGGTTGACCTTTGACACAGATTCACAGAAATTAATGCTTTTCTCTCCTGGGTCCCAGTCCTCAGAATCTGGTTGGTTACCAGAGTCACTTTATCATGTCCTTTCTTCCTCCAAATTTCCCCAGGCTCCAGAACTGCTTTTCCTTCTTCACTGACTCATCTGAACTTCAGTTCTGTCCACTTGGAGCTCTGAACTCCAGTTAAGAAGTAAGTAACAAGATTTACTGATGCAACAGTGTAAGAATCTGTGGGCCGTATTCTTACTTTCCTACCTGTGTTTGGGTCATGAAATCTGATAGAACCAAATGACTGTCTCATAGATGAAGTCAAAGACAGTGACAGAAAACAAAATGATGAATTTCAGGTTGAAGAAAGAGAGAGATTTGAGGCCCAGTGAGTTTTTTTAAATAGTTTTATTGACATATAGTTGACATACACTAAACCATTTATATTTAAGGTGCACAATTTGATAGGTTTGAGCATAGGTAGAAATTTGTGAACCATCTCCACACTCAAGATGATAAACTTATTTGTCATGCCCGGAAGGTCCCTCCTGTGGGGTGAGTGAGTTTTTGATTCCCTTAAATTGGACCAGCTCTTACGTAGAGTGGCTCTGGTAACCATAACAGAGCTCCCTGACATTTTTGTGAACTAAATGTAACTTTACAACCAAGTGCTTTTTAAGCCTGTTCCCAAGTCTGGAAATGATTCTGGGGGGGAAAAAAAAGAAAAGAAAACAATCGCTGGACCTATTTGCAAATAAAAATGATGTGGGGGTGATAATCTCCAGAAAATACACAATGCACCTGATAACATAGTCTACACAAGTCCTGGTTAGGAAAATACATTTGTACTTTACATGGGTTAATTGTACATTGGAAAATTCCAACAGAAGTGAGTCCATTGTTTAGGCCCCATGGGCCACACCAGCAGATGTCAAGCTCACAGCCAATGGGGTCAGCAGGGCAGAGCTGAGGAGGCTCCCTATTTCAGACAACTGTACAGATAGCCAAAATCGGAGATTTGGGAAAAATTCAACTCAAGACTGGGGAAGGACCTACCACAAGACTGTTGGTTCCTTAAGGACAGGAAGCATGCTCATTTATTTTGATATTTTTAATAACCTAAATTTCCTAGCACAGGCCTGGAAGTGTTTGTCGGAAGGAAATGCTGAACCATGAATTGGGATACCTATTCAAAATGAAATGTCCTCTGGTTTCACAGACCAAGGGGAGTTCCCAGTGTGACCACTCACAGAAATCCCACCACTCCACAAGTGAGGTGGCAAAGAAACTGCCTAGGCGAAAGGCTGTCACTAGGACCTCCTGGTATTCTGTGGACTTCATGCACTGAGCACCCATCATCGATGGGGGAGAGAGCCAAGCGTACAAGCAGGTGGTGGGGCCTATGCAAGGGGAAGAACACACAACACAACGGCATGCAGGTGGAGCATCTAAACTGTCTTAGGGGGTCAAGGAGAACGTTCCAGAAGCTCTGGCCTCCAAGCCTCAACCCAGCTACCTGAAGGAGCACTCTTTTCAAACTGATTGTTAAGTATCTTGTATAACATCAAACTCTACCATTTAGCTTCTTCATCTATAATAATAGATTCACTTCAGGAATGCCTGGGTGGCTCAGTCAGTCAAGCGACCAACTCTGATTTTGGCTCAGGTCATGATCTCACGGTTCGTGAGTTCGAGCCCCATATCGGGCTCTGCACTGACAGCAGGGAGCCTGCTTGGGATTCTCTCTCTTTCCTTCTCTCTCTGCCCCTCCCCTGCTTGCACTCTCTCTCTCTCTGTTTCTCTCCCCCCCCAAAAAAATAAATAAATAAACTTTCAAAAATTAATAGATTCACTTCAGAAAAGTGAAAAACCAATTTTAGTCTGGAGTAAAGTCACACATTAAATATATGCCTGGTGAATTACAACATGGGACATGGGCTTGTGAGCTGCCATGGCACCTAAAGATGGATGGGGAGGGTAAGGGTTTCTCAGTAAAATATATCTGTGTCAAGTTCTGGTATTTATCAGAACACCAACATCTGTCTTAAAATGTGTTCAGAGAATGCTTCGTAGAGAAGAAAAAAGACAACAGAATGGAGAAAGTAGGACGATAGCAAGGGAGAAAGAACAAAGAATAAAACAATGGGTAGAAAACAGAGGAAAAGGCAAGCTTGAGAGAGGAAAGGGTGGGTTGGAGGATAAGGATGAGAGGAAGAGGCCAGAAAATGCTGACAACTGGAGCATAAAGAATCCAGTAGAGAAGTAAAGAGACAATGAAGGTAAAAGGAAGGAGCTACATTAATGAACACACACTGGGAGAAAAATAAGACAAAGAACAAAGGAACTGAGGGTGTGTGCGTGCAGAGGATGGGAAATCCAAATCTAAGCAGCCTGCCATCTACTGCCCTAAATGGAAGTGTGGAGGTTGGAGGACAAGAGGGCTCGTGCAGATGCAGGGCAAAATCAGTGCCATCTAGAGCCATTTGAATATCTCTGGGGGAAAATTAGAGGCAGCCAGTTGTGTCACAAGAGCCTGCCCGAGCCATGCTTCTAAGGACACCCTTCTGTATCCTTCACCAACTTAAGACCAGATGGCCAAAAAAGGATAGAGACTTCCAGAAGTCTTCAGGGGCTGGCCCCTTGACACTGCAGCGACATCTCTGCCCCAGCAGATTTTCTTCCATGCATTCAAGCCAATCTCTGGAACAAGTGCCTAATGAGAATTTTTCAAGTGTCCCCATGATAGGAGGACTGCCTAACTTTATCATAAAATATCTTCCTGCTACTCAGATCTTAAAATAGTAAATGTTCCCCTTAAGAATCTTTTTGACTTTTTTTTCATGTGCCATTTCCTCTTTTCTGTCAGAAGACATAAAAGGCATTCCCGGAATTATGGTGGGGTTTATTTGAGAACTGCTTGTGCTGATGCAGACATCATGCTCACCACAGTGGAGTCTGTGTCCCTAAGTCATCAGTACAGACAAGAAACTAATAGCCAGAGGTGAACAATATGGCTGTGTTTGAACAGGAAGGTAATGTGGCTACTGCAATTAAATGGAGGACACTAATCCAATTAATCAGATTTACCAGCTATTATGAGGTCATTGTTGATCAAACCCAAGAGTCTCCTGGGAGACCATAACGGCTTCAGTTCCCCTCACCCCACCTCCAGGGGGGGATGGTAAAACATCAAAGATAATATTACATTCTTAAGATCCCATAAAGTTGGTCATCCCATCAGAAGATAGAGCTCTCATTAGACAGAGCCAAAGGGATACGTTTCTGTAATTCACCCCAGTTCATCCCTTTGATTCCATCGCTGTCTCAGGGTGATTAAGGCAATACCCAGAGCTGCCTTCTCTCTAGAATTGTCCAGCCTTTGAAAAGTCCCCTCTAGAGGGGACCTCAGAGACAAGTGAGCAACCCCAACTGAAGAAGACCCAGAATGGCCTGGATAGGCAGAGATAGGACAGGTCAGAGCCAGGCTGACCTCCACCATAAGCCCTTAACAGGGTGTTATTTCTAATGCCTTAAGAGTCTTTCGGGACATATTTTTTTTTTTCTGGCAGGATGACAGTAACTCTCAGCGTAATGGCAACTCAGGCTTTATCTGTTGGATTGACTTCCTTTGTCTTAATCCTGTTTGCTCAGTAAGAGTAAGAGGCCAGGACCAAGCAAATCAGGATAGAGACTTCCAAGTTCCCTTCAACTACGAGGCTTTCTGAATGGACAGGAGGGACACTTAACCTCTTTTCTGGGGGCAAGGGAACAGAAGAGCAAAGACCATTAACTCAGAAAAAAAAAAAAAACAAGGCATGAGTTGAAGCCTAAATGTATTGTAATTCCATGACAAAAGCTTATGTTTAATCCGCAGTTTATTGAATGCCTTCTAGATACTCTTTAAATAGCTTATTGAGAGTCTAAGTACTTTGAATATATTATATCATTTAGTATTTACTAAAACTCCATAATAAAGATATTATTACATTCAACTTATAGGTGAGGAAACTGAGGCACAGAGAATTTAAATAGCCTGTCCAAGGTCTTACAAGCAGTAGGCAGCTGAGCTAGGTTGGCTAGCTGGCTAGGTTGGCTAGGATGGGCTTCTGAGCCCATCACTGTCACATTGCTTCTCTTGGAGAATATCCATATAATATGATTGAGCCTGTCACTTAGGTCCCAGAACGTCTCCCCTATCGCCCTGGACAGCTGCACACACTTCTGACTCTCACTGGGGGAATTTCTCCCAGTCAGGTGCATGCTGGCTGGCCAAATGAAACATGATTGGGAATAATTGTGACATGATATGGTCTGGAATGAAGCACAGATGGGACTTGAGTGCACGGAAACCCTTTGGGGTCTGATTTCAAGGGAAAGAGACATGGCCATCTTAATGATTTGGCAAGAGGAGGTAGACAGGAAGGGTGACAGCCATGGCTGATGCAGTTGGCAACAGCTAAAAGTGAAAAATACCTCCTGCCTACAATTTTAAGTCATCATTCTCAACATGGCCAGCCCTGGAGCCTGGAGCCTAGAGGGGTCATATGGAAGGGGCAGAAAGGCAAGGCCACAGGGGCCACCTCTTTGGAAGAGTTCTAAATGTGACTGAGACAGACCCACAACATTTCAGACCTTGCATTTCAGACCCGAGCACCATGGAGAAATTGCTGACTCTCTTTGAGCCCTGAGTGGGAGTTAAGTCTCTTCTAATCCTAAAATATTCTCATTTTACCCAGACCCTTTTTTTTTATTTTTTTAATATGAAATTTATTGTCAAATTGGTTTCCATACAACACCCAGTGCTCATCCCAACAAGTGCCCTCCTCAATGCCCATCACCCACTTTCTCCTCCCTCCCACCCCCCATCAACCCTCAGTTTATTCTCAGTTTTTAAGAGTCTCTTATGGTTTGGCTTTCTCCCTCTCTAACTTTTTTTTTTTCCTTCCCCTCCCTCATGGTCTTCTGCTAAGTTTCTCAGGATCCACATAAGAGTGAAAACATATGGTATCTGTCTTTCTCTGTATGACTTATTTCACTTAGCGTAACACTCTCCAGTTCTATCCACGTTGCTACAAAAGGCCATATTTCATTCTTTCTCATTGCCATGTAGTACTCCATTGTGTATATAAACCACAATTTCTTTATCCATTCATCAGTTGATGGACATTTCGGCTCTTTCCATAATTTAGCTATTGTTGAAAGTGCTGCTATAAACATTGGGGTACAAGTGCCTCTACACAGAGCCCTTTAAACACTCTACAGAAAGGTATCTTCTCCATGGCAAGTAAAAAACAAAGGTACCTCTTATAAGAAATGGAATAACACAGGGATTCAGTCCAAAGACAGGCATAGATTGGTATCCAGTTTGCCATCCTGAGGGCATAAGGGAATGGGTCTCTTTCTTTCTTTCTCCTGCATATCAGTCAGCATGCCTTTGGCTGCAACTAAGAAAGTACCAATTCAACATACTTAAACAATATGAAAATGTATTTCATACGAAGTCCAGAAGTAAGCCAGCTCCAGAGTCAGTCAGTTCATCCCCCAAAACCCAGCTTCTTTCTATCTCTCCCTTCTACCATTCTCTGGGGACAGCTTCATTCTTAGAAGTACGTTTTCCAGAGTGTTATAAAATGGCTGCTATATTTCCAGGTGTCATTATCAGACACTACAATGTCTAGTAGAAGAAAAAGTCAGTCTTTTCTGATGCGCTGCTTTTTTAAGAGGAAAAAAACCCCCACAAAACCCTTTTCCAGAAGTCCTTTCATATCTCATTGTCCAGAACTTGTTTATATGCCTAATCACAACCAGTCACAGGGAGGAGAGAGATACCACCATGGCTGGCTCTAATCATTCAGGACTAACATAGAAACTTGGGGAGAGGCAGAAACCTGAAGAAAATCAGGACTCCAAAACCAGAAAAGAGCTAGAAGTAACTATGCAGATGATAGTTGTGGCAAAGACAGCTATTTGATTTCCACTACTCATTTTCCTCTTCTTCCTTGACACCATAAGCCCTGGTATTTAATTGGGCAGTTTGCTATCCAGAATAAAGACGACATTTGTCAGCTTTCCATTTTCACCCCTATGCATGGCCATGTCATTAAATTCTGGTTGCTGAGATATAAGCAGAGGGGCTGTATGGAACTTCTGAAATGTTGCTTTCATGTAGCCAACTCAACTTGGAGACCTGCCAACCATATTCCGCTTTCCTCCTTCTTCCAGCCTACAACCCAAATGTGATGGTTGGATCTCCATCGGCCATTTTGGGTCATAAGTCCACCTAGAGGATGGAATCCACATCCTAGAATACAGTAGAGCAGAAAGACAGGAGCTTAGGCGACTGGTGATTCCATGACCATCAGACCTTCCTTAGACAACCTATCTCCGCACTTATGGGAGAGAATGAACTTGTGTATGTGTAAGTCTGTATTTGTCTGATCTGTGGCTTACCACCGGTACCATTCTTAACTGATACAGCAACCAGCAACGAATGCTGCACCTCAGGAGTTAAATTATGTGGGTTAACTGAGTTGATACTCTCGGTCCGGGAATGCATGAAAGACGTAGACAGTGAGAAATTTAGGAATCAAACGGATCTGAGTGCATTCTGCCTTTGTCACTTACGACCTGTGTGATCACTGGTGAGTGACCTTACTTCTTTGAGCTTAATTCCACCATCTTTACAGATTAAAGCTGGCTATTCTTACTGGCCATGGGAGTTAAATAAGAAAATGTTTGCAAAGCACTTTGTGTTGCAATCATGCATAACAGATCCACAGTAAGTGGTCCTAAATGTTTAGAAGACAAAAATATACCTTTAAGGACTTAGAAATCACCTAGCCCAAACCTCTCACTTTTATACAAGAAGAAACTGAGCATCATAGAGGTGAAATCAGATTCCCAAAGGGTCTCTGAAGTCCCCTGTGGGAAGGCACAGTTATCATGCTTACTCACAAAGGATATTTTCATCATTCTGTGCCCGGCATGGCATCCACATTGCTCATGGCCCTGGGGCCCCAGGACTTCTCTTCTGGACACACTGCCCAGCCCCTGATGAAGGACAGATGCTCAGCCCTGAGCATCAGCCACCGAGATGGTGTTCTTTTCCTGCACTGATATCATCAGTCACATCATGTGGTACTACTTTAATTGCTGTCCTATTTTTGGAAAAATAGATGGCTAAACATAAGCCATTTTTTCTTAGCATTTTTTTGGTTACTGAAGCAAAGTACTCAGTAAATAAGGCCTGATTTGCATGACATTTTGCATGAATAGCGATGTTGAATGAACAAGGTAACAGACTTTGAACTTTTGTAGGCATTCTATTCAATTTTAAAATGATTTTTTTTTTGTTAATTCCCAGTAGATTTCCACTGACATTAAAATCGACCACAATTTGGGAGGCCTCTGGTGGCTACAATGAGAAAATACAAAAGCAATTATAAGCCTGTGTGTGTTTGTTTAGCTAGGTGAGGTATGCCTTTACTTATGCACATTTGGCTATGCAGATTTTCGAAGCACGGGGACCCGGGTTCCACTCCAAACCCCAGGCAGCATCAAAGTTTTAGGCATTATCAGGGTCTTGCTGGGAGCCAAACAGGACTCATGCTGTGTTTTCCCAGGTCAGAACTGGTCCAAACGATGCCCACAGAAATTCAAAGGCAAGACAACACTGGAAAGGAGAAATAACCACCAATATTACATTCTAGAGGTAGCAATGTATTCCAGTTTGGGCCTGTGTACTAACTAGATAGCACGCTCCACCTAAATAAAAGATTTTGGTGTCTTTTCCACAGAGCACAATCCGAATGTCCCATCACTCAAGAAACTTGCCCAGTGTGACTGTTTGTTCACATAACTCACCCCAGGGCATAATTGTACAGCACGGCAGTGATGAATGACTAAGAGAGAGCAAATAGAATAGAATAATAATTCTACCCTGGGCTTAAATAATGCTTTTCCTCCCCAGAGGTCTGAGGGTTTTCATATAGATTCGAAGGTAAGGGTGGGTGTTATTATCCCCATTTGTGGATAAGGAAATAAAAATGTTAAGTTGTCTGCTCCGAGACTAAGAATAAAAGCCTATTCAAGGTGAATAATAACCTTTGACATTATCTCTTTTCTCGGATGAAGAAACTGAGGTCAGGGTGGTGATATGACTTTTCCAAGACTGTATCATTAGTGGCCAAATAACACCCCTGACATGGAGCCAGAAACAAACATTAAGCTTCTTGCCAGCCCAGTAAATACCTGCACCATTTTCAAGTCCAGCTTTTCCAGAAACATAGCACCAAAACAGGCTTCCCATCTAGCCAATTGAGGGCCGAGTCTCCCTGGGGTCAGCAGGGTCGTGGTCAGAGATAATGTGTGCTTCCAGAATCCCGGGGTGGGGGAGGTATTTTGCATTAAGAGTAGGTTAACACAGTAACTGGAGAGCTCTCACAGGAGGAAACTTGCCCAAAACTTATATGCAGAAGTCCCCTCTCCATATTATAACAGCATTCAGACTTCCTGCCCAACTCTGTCTTTCCACCATTACCATAGTCGTCCATATCCCATAAAAGATGAGATGCTGCCGAATGTGGGAGGCGTCTCGGTGGATACCTGCCCCCAAGGATTCTCTCCTCTACACGTGCCCCTTGCTTCCTGGGCTTTCCGGCACCATGATATGTGGCCCAGACATCCAGCCCGTGGATAGCCCCATCAGGATCTGGATTCCTCTGAGGATGACGCTCCGGGGTCCTGGCGTGACAGGAAGCAGCAATGGCTGGGCATTGCTCTGGGGCTCTTGGGCGGCAAGAGGCCGGGGTGGCGGGGGGCAGGGATGAGACGTCACAGGCCGCAGAAGAATGGGCGTCGTGCTACACGAGGGAAAGGAGCTGTCATGGCGCCTTCTCTCTGGGCAGCTCTATCAGAACAGTAGACAGAGGTTTGAGAAGAGGTTGCAGCCACACAGAACCCATGCTATCCCTGCCTATCTTCCTCCCACCACCTTCCTCCACATGCTCTGGCTGCCCTGGGGCAGCTGCCTGCAGTCTGTGGTAAGCTCTGTCTGTTCCTACTGCCAAGAAAAGGTAGAAAACCCCTGACCTCCAGCCCCCTGCCCCATGACCCCCACTTACAACCTCCTGATTCGGCCCAAACCCATTGCCCTTGCTTACAAGAGAAAGGAGGGTTGCTCTTGAGGTTACACACCAGGCCTTTTTCTCTCGGATCCAAGTGTTCCTCCCAAGGTCCTGCATCAGGAGTAGATCCTACTTAGCAGAAATGGGGATGATAAAGAGTTTTAGTTCTAAATCACAGTATGTTCTCAGATACAAGGGCATGTATGACATCACCAATAATTCAGATATCACATAAATATTTACCACACAAAGCCACTCTCCAGGGGAACAGAAGAGAAATGATGAGGTACATGGAGACGTCAACTGAATTCTTTCACCCTGCTAGCGAGTGCTCGGGTCAGCTCACCCCAGTTTGGTGCCTTTGATCCCTGGGTAAGCTTCCTCAACAGGGGATTTTGTCAAACTTCTTAGGACGTGTAGCTTTTGTGTGGGATGCCCTTGACCTCTGAACTTCGGTGACGTGTGCAGCGACTATGTCCCCCACCCCATGTCCAGGTTCCCACCCAGCAGTCAGCCACAGCAGCGCTGGCACGCACACAGCCCAGTGCTCAGTTCTGGGTTTCTCGGGAACCGAACACGTAAGCGGACGTTCATGGACCCAGACACTTGCTTTCCCTTCCTCTCCCTCCTGCTGTCCACACTTGGGCCACTTCCCTGCTTCTTAGCACTTCAGACGGAGGACGTGAAGGAGTAAACGTGAAAATCTGACAACTCGATTTTGCTGTTTTCCGGAAGCAACGGCGAAACATGAGTTGCCAAACAAGGCAAAACCACTAGCTATTGAAATCTGTAGATTTCAGTTGCCCTTATTTCCTCACAGATAAGTGAGAACTGACAATAAAGTTATTTTCTCTTCAACTTTCTTCCGGAAAAAAAAAAAAAAATTATTTCTGATGCCAGCTTCATGGGGGTGGACCAGGACCCATAAAAAACCCATGGCTTCTGGCAAGCACCAAGAACTCGAAGCTTGGGGAGTGAGGCCACAGACCAAAGACAATCCCCAAAGGTTTCTGGGGCCACAGGGAGGCTGGGCCCACCTCACCCTTCTCAGTGTGGGTCCATGGCATCCAACGTCAGCCCCAGCCCACTCTTGCCATACAGGCTTCACCCCCTCCCCCTCACCTGATCACACTGGCCTCTCACTGCCCCTGATCATGCCTCCCCCTCTCCTGCCCTCACCCCCTCTTCCCGCTAGGCCCCTGTCTGAACGTCCTTTCCCAAATCCAAGCCTTCAAGGCCTGGCTCAAGTCCAAGAGCACCGCGAAGACCTCAAGACAATGCCGGTCGGTCAGCACTGCTTTGAGCCCTCCACCACGACCCCATCTTTCCTCTGGGCGCGTCCTGTGGGCAAGTCCTGTCACCCTCAGGAAGCTCAGACGGGCGCTAAGGGGAAGAGTAGCAGGAGCCCTGTGCTTGGGCCGGGCCCAGCCTGCTGCAAACCCAGTCTCTGTCATCTCCACAAGTGAAGCCCGCCTCGGTGTCCTCTTCTGTAAGATGAGACTGGAAATAGAATCTACCTTCTCGATTTATTTTGAAACCGAAATGAGAGAAGACTTTAAAGCACTTGGCACAGGGCCAGGCAAAAAGTAAGTTCTGGGAGCATGGCGGCTAGGAGCATCGCTGGCAACGTCCCTACCACCCCAGTCACAGCACAATGCCTGGTGGGCCACCACTGGCGGCACATCGTGCCAGGAGACGCCCAGGGTTTTGTGGCTTGTGCCTTGGTGCCTAGGGTTTTGAGTACACCATCTCTTAGGTGTTTGCACGATTCCTCCCTCCCGGCAAGATGCAGACTCCCCTTCAGGACTCAGGAGCACAATTCGCCCTTAGTGATCCAGGACCACGCTGTTACTGGTCCAGCTCAGACCCCCTTAGGCTGACTTCATCTCAGGAGAGCCTTGACTCTCCTGCAAATAGATCACCAGGAGACTTCGGAATTTTAGATATTCCCAGACCTGTCAGAGTCTTTAGACTTAAGGCAGGCATCTCCTCCCACTTCAGTTACAATTAGAATTCAATTACACGCCCTTCAAAATTGACAGTTCACAGCTCTGGAACGTTAGGAAAAACGACCACTGCCACCGCTCTGCCCTCCCTCCACACCTCCCCCTATCTCCTTTCTCTTCTTTCCTAGCGTCTGCGGGCTGCCTGCTGCTGCCCTGACCGCCCCAGGCTGGCGACCCCTCCCTCCCAGACGGGCTTTGCAGACAGCGCCACCTTCTGGACGCAGACTCAGTTGCACCTTCCCCTTCCAGGAGAAGGGGTTGCATGTAGGCCAGGAGCCCGCCTAGGGTGAACGGTCCTTAACCTCCTGGTAACGCTGCATTAACTGAACAGTTCTGTTGCAGTTCTGCAATAGTTAATATTTTCCTTTTAAAAAAATTTTTTAAAGTTTATTTATTTTGAGAGAGAGAGAGAGAGAGAGAGAGAGAGAAAGAGCAGGGGAGGGGCAGAGAGAGAGAGAGAATCCCAAGCAGGCTCTGCGCTATCAGCAGGGAGCCTGATGCAGGGCTTGAACTCACAAACCATGAGCTCATGACCTAGGCTGAAACTAAGAGTGGGACGCTTAACTGACTGAGCCACCCAGGTGCCCCCATATTTTCCTTTTAAAAAGCAAGGAGCAAGAAGAGGGGCCCCTGGGTGGCTCAGTCACTTAAGCGCCAGGCTTCAGCTCATGTCATGACCTCGCAGTTTGTGGGTTTGAGCCCCACGTCCCGCTCTGTGCTGACACCTCAAAGCCTGTAGCCTGCTTTGGATTCTGTGTCTCCCTCTCTCTACCCCTCCCCAGCTCATGCTCTGTCTCTCTCTCAAAAATAAATAAACATTAAAAAAAAATTTTTTTTAAAGCAAGGAGATACACATTGTAAGAGAAGAATGAAGGGCCAAATGTAAACAAGACCTATAAACTAGGGAAAATAAATTCCATTTTAGGCAGTCTTTTACCTTAAAAATGTGAAGTGTTAACAGTGATGACTGCACATTTACATTTCTTTTTTCTTTTTTTTTTTTCTCTTAAGCAACTTCCATGGGTAAGTGTCAGCTTTAGAATTTGATATAATGGTATATCTTTTTGCATTGGTATAAACAAAATTACTGGTCTAGAGACCTTTCCTAACGAAGAGACAAAAGGACATTACCCCTCCTAGCGATGTCTGGAAGTAGATTTGGGCTCCTCCTCTCCTAACAGAACTTGCCACGATAGAAAAACATCTTTTTAAAAAAAGTTTTTGAAGTTTATTTATTTTGAGAGGGGCAGGGGGGAGAGGGGGAGGGAGGGAGGGAGAGAACCCCAAGCAAGCTCTGCACTATCGGTGCAGATCCTGATGTGGGGCTTGAACTCACGCACCACGAGATTGTGACCTGAGCCAAAATCAAGAGTTGGATGCTTAACTGACTAACCCACCCAAGCACCCCTAGAAAAAACATTTTATGGATGATGGATCTCACTTCTCTTTGGGTCTCAGGGAAAAAGTGCAGGATGGTATCCTAGCTACCCTGTTAGCCCACAATTCCTACATGAGAGTAAATCACCTTAAAGGAAGGGAAGTTCTTTCTGTCTGAAAGGGCAATTCTTAATTGCAGTTTTCCCCTTAGCGATGTCGAATTTATTATTTGTACTGTCATGCTTTGTATATAAGTAATTATATTATTGGCGATTTTAAATCATCAAAATAAATAATAGCAACTAACGGAGCACTGGGTGGCTCAGTCCGGTGAGCACCTGACTTCAGCTCAGGTCATGATCTCATGGTTCGTGGGTTTGAGCCCGTGTCTGCTTGTTCTGGCTGCATGGAGCCTGCTTAGGATTCTCTCTCTCTCCCTCTCTCTCTCTCTCAAAATAAATAAATAAACTTAAATAAATAAATTAATTAATAATAGCAACTAACACTTTACTGAGCGCTTACTAAAATATGTTACTCTAAAATCCGTATCTACCTTAGTTTGTTTCATTCTTACAACAATTCGACATGATAGCACTATCATTAGCCCCATTTTAAAAACAGGGAAACTGAGAGACAGAATTAAATCGCCCAAAGTCACACACAGCCAGCATTTGAACCTAGAAGTTTAGCTCCAGAAGCTATAAGTTTAACCATGACTGCATTCTGCCTTATAGTAGATCAGCAGCTCCAAGGTGACCACCGCCGGTGAAATTTCCAGGTGGGGGGGGAAAAAGCCATCATTCTATCTCCATAGCTCTTTCTTGCCCTCTACTTTTTTATTCATTCATCCATTTATCCATCCGCAGTCCTTAAACATATTAGTTAAGCAGATAAAAATACAGATAGAGAAACAGAGACATAGAGATAGAGACGAGAGAGAGAGAGAGACAGAGAGAGGGAATGTGAGGCAAGAGACAGAAGACAGACAACAGATGAGAAGATTTTGACAGAATTCTTAACCTGACGTCTGTGGGATCCCTGAACTCCCTGAGATTATATGCAAAGTGTCCCCTGTATGTGTATTTTTTCTGGGGGAAGAGTCCTTAGTTTTCTAAAGATCGTCAAAGGTGCCTGTTTCCCCAAAAAGATTAGGAATTACCAATAGCAATAAAGAACACAATGGTACACACACCAACCATCTCTCTCTCTCTCTCTCTCTCTCTCTCTCTTTTCATATGGGACCATCTACACAGTCTACATTTTCTCTTTTGGTCAAAAAGTGAAAGAAGATAAAAGGAAATCCTAGAACATTGAGAGAGCTCGAGACTACCTTTAGAACTCATTAACATGTTCTTAGTTACTTTCAACAGTTAATGCAGTATGTGCTAGATATTACTTCAAACATACATAAGGAAGAGAGAAGGAGGACCAGTTTTTACTAAGTACTTACTACATGCTTGGCACTTAATTTTTCTAACGCTGTTGTAGGGATTATTGTTGTTGTTCTCATAGGATTGATTTTTTTTTTTTTAAGGTACAAGTTTTTGAGACCGTACAAATCACACCCAAGTTCAGGCAGTTAGCAGGGGGCCTGTCCACATGAGTTAAAGGCAAATCTACCTGAAGCTATAAACCTTGTTCTTCCCTCTGCTTCATTCTGTCCTGAGAAAAGCAGGAAGGGCTAATCATTGGATGCATCTCTAATAACCTTGGCAAACCTTTCCAGGGTCAGTCAAAATGAATATGGGTATGTGTGTGCATGTGTTCTTGGGACAAGGTGACCAAGCTCTATTGCATCTCTGATGCAACACATATTCAGAAAAGAAGCCCATTATTTGGAGATTAAATAATTTAATGGTGCTATTATTTCTAGCTTCTGAATCCTTCCGTTAATTCATCATCTTATTCCTGAGCAGCTCTATACTAGGCATTGGGTAGGGCCTAGCATATCGACTTGTAATATCATCTCCAATAGTCCCCACAGTCCCTGTCCTCAGAAAGCCCAATGTCTAACAGAGACCACAGGCATGTGATCAAATCATAATCATACTGTGGAATATAGTTTAAAATACAAGAATGTGCTGAGTCCGGTGGCAGAACAGAGAAGAAGAAAGATGTTTAGGCTGAACCTCAAAAAATTAGGAGAGATTCCCAGGCCAACAATGTGTGATGGTTAATCTTATGCGTCAATTTGTCTGGGTCTTGGTGCCCAGATAGGGGCTCACACATTATTCTGGATGTTTCTGTGAGGATATTTTAGGTGAGATGGATATTTAAATCGGTGGATTTTGAGTAAAGCAGATTGCCCTCCCTAATGTGTTTGGGCCTTGTCCAGTGAAGCGAAGGCTTGAATAGAAGAAAAAATTGACCTTCCCCAAGCAAGAGAGAATCCTGCCAGCAGATGGCCTTCAGGCTTGGACTGCACCAAACACTCTTTACCCTGCGCTTTCGGGACTTGACCACCTCCTTCGATAACATGTGCGTCAATTCCTTAACATAAATTATTCTCTCTCTGTCCCTCTCATTTTCTCTCTCTCATATATATGTAGAGAGAGAGAGAGAGAAAAAAATATATATATATATATATTTATATTTATATGTAGATATATATTTATATTTAAGTACATATTTACATTTATATCTCTGTTATGTATTTGTGTTGGCTCTGTTTCTCTGGAGAACCCTGACTAATGCACACTACGAATAAGGATAAGCCAGGCGGAGGGAACAACATGTGCAAAGGCACGGAGGCATGAGGTTGCGTGACAACTTTGGGCAGCCACGCGTAGTTCAGTCAATGTATTCAATCCTGTTCTGGAGCCCGGTTTTATTGACTGGTCTGCTCACTCTATGCTTTGCTCCCATACACTAGATTCTAGGAACCTATTCTTTTTAGTCTGTTTGACTAAAAAGCTTCCCCCAGAGCTTCCGGAAGTCTATAAGCTGCTTATATTTCCCTAAAACAATGAGTCTCAGTCACCAGTTGAAGTCACCGGTTGGAACAAGCGCACGTTTGATGTGCCACCTTGACAGAAGCACGTACAGCTAGTCCCGTCAGGAAACAAGGCATGCTCTGGACATCATATTCTCTGTGCCACAATTTCAACGTCAGTATCCTTTGGGGAAAACCTGCATCAGTCAAGATTTTCAGAAAACGAGACCAACAGGATGTATGCAGTTTGAGTCCGAAGGCAGTCTGCCGGCAGGCAGCATTCCTTCTTGCCCACCCTCAAGAGACTCCTAGAGACAGCTGAGTCACGATCTCCTCTTGTCAGCTTCCCTGAGCCACACAGTCTCTTTAAAGCTATCTGAGTGCTGTTCTTGTGCCATGAATGAGACCCAAGAATTTCACGAAGCCCTTGAGAAATTGTGAACGTAGGTACAAATATCTGGGGGAAACGTCTACAGCTTCCATCACGTCTTCGAGACCCCAACTCACCCCATCCAAAATGAAAAAGAAAAAAAATTAAGCATATGCGCTCTCAGGGGTAAGAGACCATTTGAATGTGAAAGGACAGACCAGAGGTATAACTCTACGACCCAGGTAACTTGCCATACATGGTTCAATGACCTTCCAGAAATAGTAACTGTGAAAATGGATTTCTCAAGTCCTCTCGCTTCCCCCATCTTTGTTAGACTGTGTCGCTTCTCAAACTACTTGGCCAAACGGACATAGTTTCTTTGTCCCTGCTAAGGCAGCGTCAAGATCAAAGACTGGATGTTAGGAGACTTGGCCTCAACCTGGTCTTGGCTCTGACACCCCCCTGTTGTGTGACTTTGACGACTCATTCCACTGCCCTGAGCCTCATTATATTGCGAAGATTGGGTGGGATGATCGCTAAGGCCCTGTCTGACTCTCATGGAATTGTCCTCAGGGACTCTGAATTACTCTCATCTGCCTGTTGGTGGCATTGCTTCAGGCTGCTCTTCAATGCTCTGGACAGGTGACAATCGCCTTAGGCCTTCCTTCTACCGGCCCCTCGAAAGGAACTCAACGGCTATGCAGATTAGCAAAAAGCCATGCAAATTAGTTTGGCTGAGAAGGAAATGCTACTCTGCAAAAGGAAGAATTTTAATATAGTTTAAAATTATGAACCACAGACCTTATACCATGATTCTTCAGGCTGTGAATACCCACTGCTTTTGGAGGAGGCATCACTGAGTGATTAGGAGGGGAGAAAGACCAGTGGCAATTTTGCAGGATAGTTTGAAAAGTGGTCTGATTATTATTTTTATCTCATATGATTCATTAGGGCTGTTCGAAACAGTCTTCCACAAGAGGTGAACTGTAATCATTTTTATTAGCTGTGCCACATCTCATACACTAGCTATATTTCACACATCAGGAAATCAGTTCTTACAACGAAAGAGACAGTTCTATGCAATGAAAAAAAATATTAGACTGAGAGTTCTGAGACCTGAGTCATGATCCCAGTTCACCCGTTAACTCGCTACATACACAGCCCCAGGTACGATTATCAGTATGAACTCATTGTCTTTCTGTCCTACTTAACTGGGAATTCCTCAGGGTCAGAGACCTTACCTTACTGCATCTCAGCATCTACTCCAACCCCTCCCCCATTGCTACTGGGCAACATCCAGGGGTTTGGACTGAATAGATCCCACTCCTGCCTGCAAGGATGTGCCTTGCTTGATTGGAACCATCCACAGGGAATGATTCAGTACTGGGCAATAAATTGAGGCATTAAATCAATCAGCTCACGTCAATCCCTTGGCCATGAGGGTGGGCACAGGATCCAAAGTGGTTAAAAAATTTTTTAATTAAAAACTAAAACAGGGGTGCCCGGGTGGCTCAGTAGGTTAAGTGTCCAACTTCAGCTCAGGTCATGATCTCGCAGTTCGTGGGTTGGAGTGCCGCATCGGGCTCTGTCCTGACAGCTCAGAGCCTGGAGACTGCTTCAGATTCTCTGTATTCCTCTCTCTCTGTCCCTCCCCTGATTTTTTTTTCTCTCTCTCTCAAAAATAAATAAACATTAAAAAATTGAAACAAAAAAAAAAGAGCTTGTGGGCATCTCCTTCTCTTTAGCTCTGGAGGAGGTATTAGTCCCTGTTGCTGCTGGGAGTCATTCCTTCATTTATTCTTCTCTCCAACCTTGTTTCATTGGTGATCCATGCTCTAAGCACAGTTCAGTTCTAAGTGCTAAGGATACCAAGTCTTCAGTCTCACATTTTAGTGAAAGACACAGAAAATAAATAAGCATAGAAATGCATTGTTTATTGTCAAGTGACGGTCTAGGAAAAAAAAAAATAAAACCAAATAAGAAAAGAGAAAGTTATGGTGTGTGATACGTCAGATGGGTAAGTACATTAAAAGAGATGCAACCAAAGGCATAGAGTTGCTTAGAGGAGAATAAGATTGGCCGGAGGAGAGGAAACCTGGGAAGGTTTCCCAATGGAGATAATATTTAAAAGTCAGAGAGAAAATTAAAAAAAGAGATTGAATATGCAAGTCACTTTGAAAATAAGCCCATTTCTTAAAGACCAATTGGGTTTGGGAGTTAAGAGAGAAAGTTAATATAGTTAATATACAGTATAGTTAATATACAGTACAATATTGGTTTCAGAGGTAGATTTTAGTGATTTATCACTTACATACAACACCCAGTGCTCATCACAAGTGCCCTCCTTGGTACCCATCACCCATCTAGCCCATCTCCCACCAACCTCCCCTCCACCAACCCTCAGTTTGTTCTCTATCATTACAAGTCTCTTGTGGTTTGTTTCCCTTTCTTCTCTTCCCCTCCTTCACATATGTTCATCTGTTTGTTTCTTAAATTCCACATGTGAATGAAATCATATGGTTATTTGTTTTTCTCTGATTGACTTATTTCACTTAGCATAATACATTCTAGCTCCATCCACATCATTGTAAGTGGTGAGATTTCATTCTTTTTGATGGCTGAGTAATATTCCATTTATACGTATACCCCATCTTTTTTATCCATTCATCTGTCGATGGACATCTGGGCTCTCTCCATGGTTTGGCTATTGTTGATAATGCTAAAAGCATTCTTTTTAAAACTGCAATTTATATCTCCTTAGTGGGTCATGACACCAATTTAATGGGTTACAACCAGATTTTTTTAATAGAATGGAATAGATCAGAATAAAATGGAGTGCATCACACATAGTGAGGCAAGTACAGTTCTGTGAAACTTTGTTTCAGTTGTGTGTGTGTGTGTGTGTGTGTGTGTGTGTGTGTATTTGCCAGTCGAGATATAAAATGTAGTTCTTACAGTGGATCATGGTATAAATAAATAAATAAATATTAAAAAATTAACGTTGGAAACGTTGACTCAGAAGTTTTAAATCCACGTCAATGCAAGACTGTGGAATCTCTAGTTTAAAAAAGAGAGAGAGAGAGAGATTAACAAATGCCAATGGTTTTGACATTGAAGATTTTGAATTTGAGTTTAAGGTTTCAGCTGAATTATCTAACATGAAGGCAGTTTAAAAAGTAAACAGAGATGGGGAAATGTCAATGCTAAAGACAGGAATGTGGGATTCATCTGTAGAGGAATTACACTTGAAACTACAGGAATGAGTAAAGTTGCTAGGAGGAGAAACTGTAAGAAACAGGAGGGGGGAAAGGATAAAGCCTTAGGTTCTAAACTGTGGGGAAAGGGGTGGGAAGAAAAGACCATGATAATGGGAGAGAAAGAACCAGAAGCTCAGGGAAAATCAGGAGATAAAGGACAAGGAGGCCCAATAGAGCACAGAATTTCAATCACGTCAAATGTTCTAGGGAGTTGAGGAGGAAGACGTGGGTTGAGAAAAGCCACTGGATACAGCAACTTGGAGCATACTGACGGTTTTCAAGAAAACTGTTCTGCAGAGGGATGGAAATACAGGCCAGGATGATTAGAACATAAAGGCGGTGTGTTTTATAGTGAGGAGAAGCATATGGAATGAATATGTGATCCTTGCTTTCCATTTCCGACTTCATTATCACAGTTTCCAAGGGACAGTTCTCACAGTCATTGTCACCAACTTTATCTCTTCACCCATCCCGTTTCTGCACCATTTCTTGAAACATCTCGGGTTTTTCCTCCAGGCGGTGATCGTCAACAACATCAAACACGCTTCATGGGCTCACAACAAGCTTTTCTTGGTCAAAGGATACATGTTTAATATTTTTAATGCCAGTGGAAGAACCCTGGGTCTCAGGAGGGGCTCCCACTCCCCACAGCCCTATATCCTCTTCCTGGGAATGCCAGGAGAAGTCATCTTTAGCAAGAGACTGTTGTTTTGTTGGGGCAAATTCTTGAATGGGATTTGTGGTTATGCAAATGCAAGGCTCAGTGCCCAATCCCTGAGAAGGAAGGGATTAAGCCCATGAAGACCTAAGGCTTCTAAACAGTGTAGGTGAAAGTGTTGTCTGCCATGAATGAAGAGATTGTTGTACTGTTTACTGATCTGGGGCTTCTTCAGGACTGAGATTAGGGACTGTGGTCCAGGGTGGGAGGTGGGGCTGGGAGATGAGGCAGGAATATGAGCTAAGGAAGAGCATGTCTCCATCCGACAGGACAGTGGAGGCTGGGGACTGAGGAGGAAAACACCCCATCAGAGGCTCTGTGTCAGTGTTTACAGCGGCAACAATATCTCCTATCAAGTTTCACATTGTTCTTCCCAAAGCTGTACTTTTCTTATAACCTGAAGTCTCTGGTAAAGTTTCTTAACCGTTACAACCTCTCACTAGTAATAACTAACATTCACGGAGGGCTTACAATGCGCCCGGCGCACTTCTAGGTGCCCCACATATCATTAACTCGTTGATTCTCAGAGCTACTCTATAAAAGGAAATATTATTATTACCCCCATTTCACAGAGAAAGAAACTGAGGTACAGACAGGTTATGTAACGTGCTTAAGGGGGTCAGAGTCTGAATGTGAACTCATGAAGTCTGACTAGAGCGCTCATAATCTTAACCACCACTAGTCTCTATATCTTTATGTATGGGTGCGCCAGCTTGGGAAATACAGGAAGGCTCTGTGATGACATTTGGACCGGAGACATTGGTGCACCACGGAGAGGTGAGAAGGAGCCCAGATTTGAGCGTGGACTGGAGATGTTGGTGCACCACGGAGAGGTGAAAATGAGCCCAGCAGAGGAAATCTGGGGTAATCGGGAAGCAAGCACTTGGCAGTCACATTTGGGGAATATAAGCAATTCCTGGGAATGCCAGCGGCCCAAAGGAAGGACCCTGGCATTCCTGCAGAACCATGGGGCAGGGACTGTCACTAGAGAAATGTGCACATGGAAAGGGTGACTTCCACCTCTGCGAAATGTGATGGCGTGCAGACAGCGCCTTTCACGATGCTTGGACGCTCGGGAACGGGTGCCTACGTTCGTTAGGTCTTGCTGCCACTTCCTAATGCTCTTTCTAACATCCGTTGAAGGACAATCCAGATTTTCATTCTATTACCACGATTCGGCTCATATTCATCGTCTGTCATTTGCAGGCCAGCCAGCTGACTCTGTGGCACAACTTCCCCCCCTCCTCTACCCCCCATGTTACCTCTAAGGCATATCTGCAGCCTCCTAAAGATGCTTTCCGTACTGAGAAATAATTACACTTATCCACGGATAAACCAGAATGACATCAATGTTCCCCATTAATAAAAGAGATTTATGGGAATTTTATTTTTGATCCAAATAACTGAAAGCCAATGGAAGAATATGAAGTTTATATGAGCAGTTAGTAGTCAATTCACAAGAGCTGAAAGTGTATTAGACTAAAATAAATATTTGTTAGAACAACATGTGGTGATTTTGTGTCTTTGGAGAAGGAATGTCAATGAGAAAGCTAGGTGTGGAGAGACTAGATAACTGCCTTCCCCCCAACCCAAAAAGAAAATAAGCTGCTTATCAGGCATGACGAGTCTATGGGACGTGGTCAGCCTCATTAGCATATCTTAATTGGGAATTAGACTGTCATCGGCAGAACACATTGTAAGTGAAAAACTGGGGAGACAAAATAATGCACTTAAATTCCAAATGCACATCTTGTTTCCTACCTACTTCTTGAAGTGGTTTGCCTTTGCCTTTCCCTTCTGTTTTCCTGTGATTCATTTCATCTTTCCTCTGTTCACAGCCACACCCCCAACTTCCCCTGTGAACTGTCTTAAATCCCTTCTTTTCCCCAGTTCTATTTGTGATGTATCTCCACAGTCACCAGAAGTTATTGCTCCGTTTGTACCCTCTCTCTTTTTATATTGCTTTCCTTTTATCTCTACCTACCGTACTCGTTCTCATTCATCTTTCTCTTTGTCTTTCTCACTTTCCCCTCCCTCACTGCCTTCCTCTTTTCCTCTCTACCTCTCTGTCACTCACACACACCAGCTCCATCTCACATAGAAATTAACTTATAATTAAAAAAAATGTCTTTGCTGGTTACAAATTCCGTTCATGTGGCTCTTGCCCAGGGACTTAGGATTGCATTAAGATTGGATGCATCTCACAGCCTGTGCTCTAAGCTGCAAATGCTTTCTTGACCCTCTCCCACACAACTGGTGGAATAGCATTATCCGTTATCTCCTTAGAACAGGGTTGAGAGGAACATAGTGCTGAATATACATTGGGCCAAGGCTGCATCTATATTATGGAAGACGCTGTTCGCTTTCAGGACAGAGGACACTAGTGCCTGAATTCCCAGCCTCATCTGCAAGTGTGTTACCTCATGGCTGAAAGTACCCTGCTGGGCAAACTCTCCTCCGAACTTGGGGAGCATCATGAATGCTACTGAATTTGGTTTTCCCCAGTTACACCAGGACCTGTAGTAGTCCTGGTGGGTAGTGTGTTTGAAAGACACTTTCAAATAAAGCAAAGAACCATACATCGTGCAACCGGCTGTTTATCTTACAGACTTGCCCTGGTTGTGAGAAGCTATAGTGAAATACGAACTATTTTCCAGGGAGCATACACAGGGCTGTTGATGCAGACTTTAGCTTTATTCTTATGGGTGGGGGTCTAAGCTTCAGAGCCATACAGAGGGGCATATGTTTGCAAGAACATGATAATTATGCCTGTCTTCTAAGTAGCGGCTGGGGCTGTTGGATTAACTCTCCTACAAGCTGGCATGGGTATGAAAGATTTGCCCCATAGTGGGTCTTTAGGGGCACTTTTTTCTCATGGTGAGCTTAAGAATACCAACTTCTAGATAGCGTCCTCAGAAAACCCCCAAACCTTGGCTCCAGGATGACTTTGAAGGTCTCTGACAAATTAGTGCCACATGAAAGTTTGTTTTGGACAGTCAAGGACAAGCCCCACTTAATTACTCTTTAGAGTAATTAAGATCCAAGATTGGCCTAGGATTATTCAAAAAAAAACAAAACAGGGGCGCCTGGGTGGCGCAGTTGGTTAAGCGTCCGACTTCGGCCAGGTCACGATCTCTCGGTCCAGGAGTTCGAGCCCCGCGTCAGGCTCTGGGCTGATGGCTCAGAGCCTGGAGCCTGTTTCCGATTCTGTGTCTCCCTCTCTCTCTGCCCCTCCCCCGTTCATGCTCTGTCTCTCTCTGTCCCAAAAATAAATAAACGTTGAAAAAAAAAAAATTAAAAAAAAAAAAAAAAAAAAAAAACCAAAAAACCCAGGGAATATGGAAACCTGCTCCAAACCCACCAGACTCCAATTACTCTGAAAATCACACTCTCACACTTAGTTTACACTGCAATAAGCCACAGAACTAAATATTTACAGCATATCTTGTTTATTAAACCCCATGATGTAGGTGGTTGTCTGTAGTGTGGTTGGTGCCTTTTCAAAAAAAGTATATTCTTCCATCCAGAAATAGAGACAAAAACCCAGAGACTGGCTCAGTGGCTCCCACAATTCTCTTTAGCCGGTGTGGTTCTCCTCTTGAGGTTCGGTTGTTGGGAATTGGCCTGATATAGCCCCCTGTAGAGAACCTGAGGGCAGATATTCCAAACTTAGCTGCCTGCTGCTGTCTGAACAAGAAGGGGGTCTAGTGTGTAAAATTAAGGTATTCAATCAATCATAAAATATAGGAAGATAGGGGCACCGGGGTGGCTCAGTCGGTTAAGTGTCTGACTTCGCCTCAGGTCATGATCTCACAGTTCATGAGTTTGAGACCCGCATTGGGCTCTGTACTGACAGCTCAGAGCCTGGAGCCTGCTTAGGATTCTGTATCTCCCTCTCTCTCTGCCCTTCCTCTGCTCGCGCTCTCTCTCTCTCTCTCTCTCTCTCTCTCTCAAAAATAAATAAATATTAAAAAGAAGAAGAAGAATTGTTAAAAAAAAAAAAAAAAAAGGAATATAGGAAGGTGGTTCTCTGAACCAGGCACATGTCCTCCCCAACAACAGAGAAGAGCAGCAAATGACAATGAATGAACTCTAGAATGCTGTTCTCAGGGTATAGGCTTTGAGTAGAAAGATGGGTCCCAAGTATGTAACTTCGAATTTAACTTTCTGTAAGACAATTGGCACTTTTCTGGAAAATGCTCAATTTCATGAGTGTCACTCAATTCATATTTACTGGACACCTAAGTCGTTGATAATATTAGAAATCAGCTATCTCCAAATTTCAGATGAGACAAAAGATCATTAACAGATACAACAAAGTGACTCAGGAAAGAGATACATTTATGTATCTAGTTATTGACTCTTGAGAACCGTGTTGTGTCCCTTAGATATTACTAAGTCCTTTGTCTCAAAATTAGTTAAGAGATTTTATCATAGTATCAGCCTTTTTCATCTCAACTACTTATAACATACAACTACCTTGGGATGCAACAAGGTCAGTTAAATTTTGGGAAAAGCCGTGTGTTACAGAAATACAATTTCTCATATACATGTCATTAATATTTTAACAATATCAACTTTTACACTTTGCCTTTTATGTTGACATATCAGAGTAAAGGAGACATTATCCCAAGACGTTCACCTTCACTTCTCAGTATAAAAAAAGGGATTCAGGAATGATCGTGTGCATCACTCGCCTAAGAAAACTCAGTTCACAGAACTGCATTGGAGACCCTGCTTCCAGTTCAGAGGAACTATACATCCAAGATTCCCCAAGGCAGTTCCAATTTCAAAGATTCAGTCCCAATATCACCATATGTGGTCTCTTCTCAGATCTGTCTGACTGGGCTCCAGAAAACATAGATGCCAGCCTCAGCCTTGATATTCATTTGTCCATTCAGCAACTATTATTGACCTACTCTGTACATGCCACAGTGTTAAAGTAGATCAAACACCATCCCTGACATAGAGATACTTACAGACCTGGCAAAGACAAGCCTGTAAAAAAAAATCAAAACAATGATAAGACCTGCACAGTTGTGGCGGAAACATGAACAATGGTCTGCAGGAACAGTGGATGTCAAGAGGAGTGTGAGAATGGGAGGCAGTCCATGGATCCTAGAGCTGGCTTTGAGAAGCATGGGAAAAGTAAGGGGACAGCATTTCAGATGGAGGTAACAGCACGAAGGTCGACACGGCTTCAGTGAACTGGACGTGTGTTTCTGAGAAGTGGTCAAGATGCCATGAACAAAAGCAGGTGAAGGTGAAGGAAGCAGGGGAAGAGTGGAGAACATGAAATTTCAAAGTCAGGTTGAATGAAAACTTTGAAGTGTCTATCTGGGATGTCAGGCTGAGGAGATGGGAATTTATTCTTTATAGGACAGGGAGCCACTGAATGTTTTTGAGGAGGGAAAAAGGACCTGGGAAAATCTGAACTTTAGGAAAATGATGGTCTCCTTGAAAAAAGGAGAATTTGTGGAAGGGAAGTCAATTAGAGGCTGGTTTTTCAGATGAAAGGAGGCAATGATCCAGATTAGATACTGGATCCTGAACTGAGGTCGAGCAGTGAGATGCTAGGAGGCGGATGTGGATTTCACAATGAATATATATGGAGACCACAGTTTCTGTGGCCCTGACTTTCATCTGAACTAGGGGCTCTTGAAACTGCTTGAGAATGACCCCTAAGTACGTCTCGTCTTAATGAACTTCCTCCCTTCTCCACAATGTGTCATACCTAATGTGGCCACCAGGGGACACGCTTACACTAACAACTTCGGAAGAGACCAGAAAAGAAGCAGCCTAGGTAGGGTGGGTAGACACCAGGGATTAGAGCAGAACAGGAATGGAAAAATATGGAGGATAGTAGAGTAGTCCAGAGGGAGACAGGGGTAGAGGCATGGGATTCTTATTGTTCTAGCGAATTTGAGATGAATTTGCAATGTGGGCAAAAGAATGGAAAATAACATTTACTGGGTTCCTAATACACACCAGGAATGTGGGCTGGGTCCTTTTCTATTGTTTCATATCTATACATGACTTCTACATGATGACTATGCATGTCTCATTTATAGCCAACAAAACGAAGCCTGAGAAGTTCGTTCACTGAGACATTTCTTGAGCAACTACTATATGCCAAGCACGCTTCAGAGCAGTTGGGATACAATGAGTAAACAAGACAACCCTGAAACATACTTCACATGGGAGATGAGTGGGGATCAAAAAACAAGTGAACAAAGAAATGAATGAGACAATTCAGACAGTGATAAACGCTATCAAGAGTGTGGAAGTATCATCAAGTATAATAGGGAAGGGGGTGGGAAGAATTTCATGTAAACTGGTTGATAAATGGAAGCTTCTCCAAGCAGGTGCCATTGAGCTTAAATCTGAATGATGAGGATGAACCAATCAAGTGAAGACCTGTGGAAGGAAGATTCCAGACAGAGAGAACAGCAAACACAAGAGCCCCAATGGGAGATTCGCCTTGACATTCTCTTAGGATGAAAAGGCCTGAGTGGGCTGGGTGCAGTGAGCAAGGGAAGATTGGTAAAGATGAATTGGAGAGATTGCGGGGGGGGGGGGGGGGGGCAGATCCCAAAGGCTACTACCAGGAATTTAAATTTTATTTTAACTTACAGGAAATCACTCAAACCTGGGTCCAGGCCTATATCTCACATTTGCAGGGTCCAGGACAAGAGTTTAAAGGGAAGCCCCAAGCACGTTTCTCTTCCCCCTCTGCTCCACCCTGCACCGCAAAGAACTTCACACTCACGTGTGTGGACACCCTAGCTCTTATGTTCAAGCTCTGCCCCTGCTCCCTTACCCCAAAAAGCCATCCCTTGCTCACTCCTCAAGCCAAGGAAGCCAGGTGATCCACCCTTAGGAAGAACTCCAGAAGGATGCTTGTATATCTTTGAGCAGGAGATCCTAGGACCCTAGTGCCCAAAGTGTGGTCTAGGAGGTCTCTGGGCTCCAGAGAAGAATGTCCCCCTTGGTCCCTTGGACTCTTCCCCAAACAGAACCTCTTGAATTTCAGGGCCCGGGACAGAGACACTGGTGGTTCAGGTCTAAAGGAACACTGTCCATGTCTGCCTGACTTCAAATTCCAGGCTCTTTCAACTAAGCACGTTTGTTCCAGTAGTGGGATATCCTCAGCAACGTGGGTCCACCAAATCTCACATGTCTGGATATCCCATAAGCACAGGGGAATTGAATGGTGGTAGGTTAGACATTCTGGGTCAACACCGTGGTCATTATAAGCTCCAGGTTTAAACTGAAAGCTGGCCAAAGAAAATCTATGTAGGAACACAGACAGTACCCACCTCAAAAGTGCTGAAAACTCTCAGTTTTACAGGCTTTTCAAACTTCCAGGAAAGTCATCTTCTTAAAAGTGATGCTGTTTTATCATCCATATCCACTAATACAGTCCAAATATCCCTCCAAAGAGACACATGAGAGTTCATATCCACTAATGCCTAGTGGGCAACTGAATCCCAATGAAGACTGGTTGACCACACGAGGAGGTCAAGAAGCTTCCAGCTGTCAGCAGGGAGGGGACATTGTTCATTGACAGAAAAAAAAAAAAAAGGTGAAATAGACTATAAGTGGGTTCTCAGGACAAACTTCATCCACTAAATTTATGTCTGGAGCAGAATGTTCTTTGAGAAGCGTGTATAAGAAAAATACCTAGTCTGACATATTGGAGAAAGAATAGATGAGGGAACGTATATTAATTCGTTGCCTATGGTTGCATAACAAACTATCTCAAACGTAGGGACCTAAAACAGCGATATATACTCACTATCTCTAACAGTTTCTAAACTCTAACAGTTTCAGGAATCTGGAAGGGGCTCGGCTGGGTGGTTCTGGCCCAGGATCTTTTAGAAGCTGTAGACAAGCTCTTGGCCAGGGCTGCTATCACCTGAAGGCTTGACTGGGGCTGAGAGTCTGCTTCTAGGAGAGTCTAGAGAGTCTGCTTCGAGGAGTTGTGGCTCACTCCCACAACTGGCTGGCCGATGCTGGCTATTGGTGGGAGGCTGCCGGCACCATGTTGACTTTCCCCAGACGGGATGATGAAGCAGGGGACCAGGCAGAAGCTGTTATGTCCTTCATGAACTGGCTTCAGAAGTTACATTCTGACATTTCTGCAATATCCTACTGGTTACATAGGTCATCCCTACGCAGAGTGAGAGGAAACCCACAGGGCATGATCATCAGGAGGCAAGAACCAGGAGGGGTGATTGGAGCTGGCTTTCCCACAGGAAGCAAGAGCATGCATCGAATCTATGGAATCTTACTGTGATATTTCCTTTTATTCTCTCAACAACTGTAGGAATTGGTTATCATTGTTCCCTATAAGAAAGGTTAGGCTCAATGAAGTTAAAAACTGACCCAAACTCACAGTTATTAAGTAGCAGACCTAAGAGTCAAACACAGATCAGACTGGACTCCAAAATCATAATCTGTTAAACTCTATAGTGCTCATTCTGGGTAGAAGAGACAAAGCACAGGTTGTTAGCTGGGAGTTCGAGTTGGATAAAAGAAAAGGTAAGTGAGACAAGCCCCCCCGCCCCCGCCAACCCCGGGATTCTAGCCCTAGCTGCCAATACTTGGGCAAGCTACTTAACCTCTTTGTGCCTCAGTTTACTTATCTATAACATGGGACTAATGCTGGTACCTATTTAGTAGAGTTATTTTAAGGATGAAATAGATTGATAGTCACAAAATTCTTAGAATGATGACTGGCACATAGTATGTGCCATATGAGTGGGTTTTTTTAAATCAATAAATCATCAACAAATCAATAATTAACGGTACTGAAAGCCCTCCATATTTTAATCCTGTCTGAGTTATCCTTTAATCTGAGTTACACTGGGAAATTGTTTTTATTATTTGTCCACATCATCAACTTTGATCTGAAAGCCTGGGGTTGACCGAGGTTGCTGACGAGACAACCAGTGATCATTGTAAGTATTGTCATGGGTGTTAGAATGATTGGTTGGCATGTTTCTCTCCTGTCTCCATCAGGAGCCTTCAGAGAAGCTCTGTCTCTTCCTTTTCATGTTCCCTGTGCCTTGCACAGCACCCAGCTCACAAATAAATAAAGGACACACCCATGCAATATTAATAATGCTATTTTTGATGATGACAT
Organism: Puma concolor; assembly: GCF_028749965.1. Taxonomy (NCBI): domain Eukaryota; kingdom Metazoa; phylum Chordata; class Mammalia; order Carnivora; family Felidae; genus Puma; species Puma concolor. The sequence continues at coordinate 96,090,776 of NC_141673.1, forward strand.
AATGGCTTCCAGAATCACCGAGAGAAATCCTGGAATATCTTCCACAGGCGGGGCTGCTACACCATGTCTGAGTAAACCCTCCTTTCACTGTAAGAGTGCTATTTTTAACCTTGGGCGGGTAGATGACTAGTTATTTCCAAAGGATGGTTGAGAACATGATGGCTGTGACCCTTTGGAATTAGGGGAAAAAATGTGCATGATGAGGAAAACCATGTGCCCTTTTCTGGCTCTGTCCTTTACCACTGTCCGGCCTGATTCCAGTTTGTTCACATCGCCTTCTGTCAGGTCAAAACCAAAGCAAAACAAAAGAAAAGAAAAAGAGAAAAAAATTGTTTCAATGTGCCATCCATAGTAATGAAAAAGCACACAATTTTTTTTATTACATCAGAAAGCCTGCTAAATGGCTGAACGCCTTGGGAATTTGGCAATATAACTAAAATAACAGCTCTAATAAAACCACATTTTTACTTAATATCATTTAAAACAAGATGCCATTTTTACAAAATGAAAGGAACTACCACAGAGCACTGGAATGATCTTATGAGACTTTCATGCAATTTTTAATTGGTTTGGCTGTTTCCTAATTCACTAATAAAAAGGATTATAAGAACATGACCATGTTATATCTGTCTTTTATTTCTAAGTAAAATTGAATACGTTTTGTAATAAAATTGAAACAGTGAGTTGATAGTTCTCATTCCCCACCCCCCCAAAATCTATTTCTAAGTGACCTTGATCCAACCCGTTCTGGTAAATGAGATTTAATAGTATCGAAAGTATGTCTAATAAGGCATGAGTAGGGTAGCGATGTTTTGGCATAAGAACCCTGGTCTCCCCAGGGACTCACAGTGGGACATTTGCCAATTTTCAATACCTGATTTCTCTCAGAAGACAACCTTTCTTTCTGCTAGGGAGACCGACAAATTAGAAGGCTAAGTCTTTCTCTGACATCTAGTGTCAAAGTGTGAAATAACAGACTGGAAAACAACCACTCATTAGGACAAGGACGTCAATCTGATTTGCTAACTGTGTTGACAAACAGCACTCCTTAAGGGTTGGCTCTCGATCTCAAAGCCCTAAAGGTTCATCAGTAAGCAGCTGGAAGCTTTGCCAACTCACAGGGAGCCCCAAGATAGAAGGAGCAAAGAGGTATCCAGAAGTTGGAAATGCATTATTTTTCTTATTATAAACTATGTCTTATTGATCCAAGACTGATATAGAATCCTCGGTGCTTATTTATCTTCCAGTTAAAAAAAAAAAATCAGAAATCATTGCTCACGTCTTGCTAAACTGCCTTCTTATTCCAGGTCCCTTTTATTCTGGGTCTCCTCCCAGCCCACACTCTACCTTCACATGACCTTTTTACTCTTGAATTTCTCTGGCATATGGAATTTACACAGAATGCACAATATAGGTCAACAGATGCCAATGCAAAAAAAAAAAAAAAAGTGGGATGGGAGTAGCTTCTGATTTCTGTTTTCTAATACTTGCTAGCTAACACCAGGACATAATGATACATTATATATATTTTTTTTAGCAGAGAGCTCATTGGACCATCTCACATTTTAGGATTTCAGGCAAGTTACGGGTAGCACCATTAATTCGTTTGAGAAGGCATCGTCTTTCCTCTGAAAAAGTGTTTGCCAAGTTCATACTCTCAAAACTGTTTCAGGATAAGTGGCTTCTGTACTTCGGTGACGGTAAAGAAATTACAATCATCCAGGAAAATAGACACAGCCAACTGAGGGAGCAGAGGAAGGGGGAAACTTCCTGAGAACCAGAACCACCAAAGTCAAGGGAAGGATGAGAGCCTGTGAGTAGTTAATCCATGTCTTCCTCCAAGCAGTCCACTGAAATCATCCCAGAATTATCGAAATTCTACGGTGACCATGCATCTCCCTAAACTATATAAAACTTCCTCAGTAACCTACAACAGACTCAGTAATATTCCCTGCCAAGAAATCCCCCTGCAGTTTCACTGATTCCTGACGCTTTAATGTAAGTCCATTTCTCCCTCCTTTTAAGATTTTTGTATTTATTCCCTTATTCAACTTGTTCGCTGCAGGTTTACTTGCTGTCTACTATGAGCCAGGTAGTGTGTGGGGTCTGGGAGAATAATGGAGGAAAAGGTCATGGGACAAGTCCTCCAGGTACTTAGAGCCAAAGGTGGTACACTTGATGTTAATTAGCTCTTGTCTCCGTGGTATTTATGATCTGGCCTTAGGACAGAGCCCCTCAAGCCGTCACTGCATTTCTCTACCCTACAACACGGAGGTCTCTCCTGGTTGCTGGCTCTCTTTCTGTGTCTCTGTCTCTCTTTCAAAAATAATCATTATCAAGTCTGGCAGGAGGCTCCCCTTCCTTCTGAGCTCTGATCTACAGGTTGGTCAGGTAAGCCTACAGTCCATAGGCCCACAAGATGGAGACAAGAAGAATCAACCCCTCACTCTGTGGGTGCAATGTTCTTGGGGGAAAAGAGGCTCTGTGGTGGCTATATTCTAACTGGAATCTTGACTCTGGAGACCCCATCTGAACTTGTCCTAGAAAGTACGTGGTACAGCAATAGAAACACCATATACCCGAGTGACAGGCTACAAGATGTTTCCTCCAATGGAATTGCATACATTTCTTTGGCCTATCAGCCTCATTGGCAACTATAAAATAACAAATTCCTAACAGCGGCTTATTAGCTCAGATTTCAAGAAGCTATTCCACTCAAAAAAAAAAAAAAAAAAAAGGAAGAGATTATAAATAAGGAAAAGAGGAAAATCAATAAACACTAAAGGTTAATAACTACCACACACACCAAAAAAAACAGCAAAAATATCTTTGAAGACTGATTTTTTTTTCTTTATTATGTTTCAGGGATGAAATTTCAAGTTAGTATATGTAAATGTCTGACTTGGCAGAACATGGTGAATTAGTCTAAAATATGGTAAAAATTGTTGCTGACCTCATTGGAAGAAATGGCTTTTTAAAATCCCTCTTATTTTTGTGTTTCAAATTCAGTGACTCCAGAATGTATGTTTCTGAGCCAAATGGCACCGAGAAAAATGCTTCCCTTGAAACTCAGCATTAGGAAATTCTTAAGGTTTTTTTTTTTAAGCGTAATTATTTCTTTTCATTTTATTTTAACCGATTTTATAATCCAAAAGCTTTCCTTTAACGAAGAAACTATGCTAGCCATGGTTAGAAAAGTTAGACAAATTAGATGGTAGAGAATAAAATTCAAATATTAACGGATGAATTACCTGCCACCTTTTTAATTGACCTGCTATACATCACCATGTGTTTAGGGTATATATGGCAAAGATAGAAACTTAGACCTGCCGGGAAAGAAGAAGTTTATAAACAGCTAAAGTTCAAACAGTGTGATTTGAAAAAAACATCTGTCCCTTTCATCCGAAGCGTCTCATAATTTACTACAGAGTAACAGCAAGTATTGATTTCTGCCCTTCATCTTCCTGATCTGCCATTTATCACTGTTTACCTCCCAGAGACTCAGCGTCAGAATACCATTGTTCATCAGGTTTTGTTTTTTGTTTTGTTTTTTTCCCCCCCTCATAACAGCACGTAAAGAACTACAGAAAAAGCAGAGATTTCAGTTAGCTTCATTAGTGCATCAAGATGCCTTCCTCAGCCAATCAGCGTTCAGGGTCAACCTAGAGCCCAATTTTCTTCTCATGGGCCAAATAGTACATTTTGAAGAGAAGGTCCTGGGCGTGCTTGGGTGGCTCAGTTGGTTAAGTGTTCAACTTTTGATTTCAGCTCAGGTCATGATCTCATAGTTCGTGAGTTCCAGGCCCCACATGGGGCTCTGCACTGACAGTGCAGAACCCATTTGGGAAACTTTCTCTCCCTGCCTCCCTCTGCCCCTCCCCACTCACGCATGCGTGTTCTCCCCCATGCCTCAAAATAAATAAGCTTAAAAAAATAAAAATAAAGTCCTGGTAGAAACTGTTCCCTTATAGCTAGTCCCATCGAAATATATTTCTTTTTGTTCGAGCTTATCAGGATTATGTGATCATCAAGGCTGTCTGTGGAGAACTTGTTTGAGAAGACAACAACTTTATATTTTAAAATAGTAGCAAAATTCCCCATTCCTTCACTAAAAGCGTTCCAAAAATGTCCCAGTTTGCTCAAAGGGTCAAGATCCATCATTGTTTATAAATTAAGTCTATTCCTCATGAAATTCATGAAGCAAATGATTTAGTAGAGCCATAGTACTGGAAGAATCTTTGAGAAATCATCTGGTAAATTCTCAAGCCCTTACAAAGCAAAATGTCTAAAGCTAGACTAGCAGATGTGTTTCTTCTTCTGTAAAAGTTTCAAAGGCTGCCTTGGGTTGAGGATTTTTGAGAATTGATCCAAACTCTGCAGAAAAGAGGGTTGTGATTAATTATTAATGTCTGTCAAGGGTACAGGAAAGGGTAAAAGGTTGACTCTGGCCTAAATTATCTGAGGGCATTTTTTCTTTTTGGGGGTTTGCTCACAATCTTTATCATACATTCTAGTGTCCTATTAACCATCCCCTTATTAAAAAAAAAAAAAAAAAAACAAAAAAAAAAAAACTTTCAGAATCATGTCCCACCTTTGTCTTCCCTTCCTGAGACATCAAAAACCTCTTCATCTTTCATCCTGGAACCTATTTTCCAAGCCTTTAATCATCTTGTTGCTTGTTTCTACAGTCACTTCAATTTCTTCACTTCCCTTTGAACAGTGGTGACCAACACTGAGTAGTTCTCCAATTCAGACTATAATCTGACTAATTCAGAATATGGAGAAATTATTGCCCCTCATCTTTGTATTTCTTCATCCATCCTGGTATCACATGGGCTTTGTCATAATCATCTGACTAATGTCTATGCCGGATCACTGTTACCTGTGTCCAGACATCATTCCAGATCTCTCATTGGCAAGAGGGATGTTCAGAGCTTAGCATCAAAATAGTTGGCCCAAAAGAAATTTCCATTTGAGGGGTAAGAAAGTTTGGACAAAAGTAAAAGATGTCTTTAAGAATATATATATAACCCATTTTTAAAATGAAAACAGATGTTTAAAATGTTCAAAAGGAAAATTTAGTAAAAGGCAACACTTTTGAAAATCAAATTTAAGAAAATCAGATTTTAACAAGATGTCTCATGGGATACCAAATTAAAGCTCCAAGCATGACCCACATCTATGTCCTGTCCTCTTGTCAGCCCTCCGGGCCCACCCCACCCCATGCCTTGTTCTCCAAGGGACCACAGGCTCTGCATCAGAACTAACATAAAGAGAAGATATGATGCTAATTTGAGGAAGCTAAATTTGGCGATAAAACGACTTAAAAGTAACATTTTAAACGAGGAGACAGCTGAATTAAAACAAATGTAAGAAGGGTCAGTCCCAAGTGAGTTGACACAGGATGATGGATGTGCCCAGAAAAGTTTAACTCTCTGAGAAATATGCAGCCTCCTAGGGATTTCTATTTTGGGGTGCTCCAGGGACTTCCAGGACCACTCCGGAATAGAATCCTTCAAGATTATCCTAGAATATTTTAGGCTTAGAAGGGAGAGCTACCTTCATGTCCAGCTGGCTCCTTACCCTTCGCATGTCCAGATCTGAGCCCATCCTTATCCCCCTCACGTTAATCCTTCCTCCAGCTTCCCCGCGTCATTAACATCATGGCCAGTTTCCCACTGTCCAATCTTGTAACTTGGAATACTCTCTGATGTCCTCTCATCAAATTTTTGCTGAGTCATGTGGCATCTAAGTCAGGTCTTTTGTATTCATTTCTTCCATTCCCATCCCAACGGCTTTGTTTAGTTACTTCCATTTTACTTCTTTCCTCAAGTACTGCAATAGCTTCCCAGCCCTCTCCCCACCCTTCCTTCTCTTCCCCTAGAACCCACTCTATAATCCGCCAAATTATATCATGCCCTCCTCAGAAACATTAAGTGACTCCCCCACGATCCCACCAAGTCAGTTTAAAGCTCCTAACTTGGAGAGTCAGGGTGTTCTGTAGATCCTAATCTCTTTTTCCAAACACGTCACTTGACCCGGGGAGCTTTTCCATCCCTATACTTTTGTTGTTGTTGTTGTTGTTGTTGTTGTTGTTGTTTTGGCTCATTCCTCTGAACTAGTTTCCCTCTTCCTCCCATATGTACAGCTTCCAAAATTGTATCCACCCTTTGAGTTCATCTCAAATGCTCCTGAAATGCATGTGCCCATGGAGCAGAGGTGGATGAGGGCCAGAGCGGGTTGCAATAAGGCAGAGGCCACTGTTACCCTATCTAAGGGTCATACTACTTAGGAAAGCCATGGATGGCTCCAGGGAAATTTGTGAGTGTAATAAATTCTATGAAAAAAAAAATACACACACACACACACATTTTTGCAGAAATGGATTTTATCCCATTTAATGACCTTAAAAGACAGAAACACCCACCCAGAAGTATCTTTCCTCCTTCCTTCTCAGCATCAACAACACTTCAGCTGCATTGGAAACCCTTGTCTAATTACCTTCTAGTCAGAAAGCACCTCAGGGAATGGGCTCTATCACCCATCATGATATCTCCAGCACCTTCACTGGTATTTCTCACACAATTATATTGAACATCTGCTAATTGCCAGACATAATACTAAATGCTGGAAGAAAGAATATGAAAGATGAGTTCCCTGCCCCAGTGGAGCTCAGTCTAATGAGGGTGCCACTCAGTTAATGCCACAATTAAAATATTTTGTGAAAAATACTCCGATGGAACATGAACATGGTGTTATGTAAACATTGATGAAAGACATCCTAGTAGGGCCTGAGGTAGTCAGAGTTTCTTTTCAGAGATGGGGAATCTGTGCTGAGTCTTAAGGAATCAAAATGGGGTAGCCAGATACCAGAGAAAGAAAAGATCTTCAGGGAAAAGAAATAGCATGTGGGAAACACTTCAAAAGCATGGTGTAAGTATTATGTTTCCTCTCAAGGATAGAATGGCATGGGGAGAGAAGTTTGCAATAGACAGGTTTAGGATTCTAAATTTTATCATGAACAAAATGAAGGGGCCAACGAAGGATTAAAAGCAGAGAAAGGACATGATCATAGTTGCATTTTAGGACAATCATTTTTGCAACACAGTGGAAACTGAGTTATAGCAGTGACTTTTTAAGAGACTATTCAGCTATTTTTTTTTTAATGCCATTAAAGGTCTAAATTGGTATGACAATAAAGGGGATGGAAAGGTAGGGGAAAAGTCTAGAAATTTTAGGGGGTAGAATCAACAAGATACAGTTACTAATTAGATGTGAAGAATGAGGTAGGAGGAATCGTGAATGACACTTGGGTTTCTAGCCTCTACATCTAAGTGATAGGTGGTTATTTTCTGAGACCAGGAATACAAAAGAAAGGGGCAGGACCTAATGCGTTCAGTCGAATTTGTAGTTTTTGAGGGCCTGGATCCAGAAAATTGGTCTGAGTCAAGATGCAAATTTTAGATTCATTACAAGATACGTGGTGATTAATTATATAAGTTTTAATTAAGTCATCGTGCAGAGTACAGAAATAAAATGACTAGAGGGTCAAGAAAAGAAGAAGGAGCAGGAGGAGGAGGAGAGGAAGAAGAAGAAGATACAGATTAAGAGTGTTTACTGTGCTACGGAATCTAAAGATACCTATGGGAGAGCAATCACTTTGGATTGGTGAGGGTAGAAGTAGATTTGCTTGAAGTAGGCTATGAAAGAATGAATGAGAAATGGAACAATTGGCCGGTTCCCTTAGAGACCAAGTGGGGGGTCTTCACTAGGCCTGTGCCTGCAAGACTCAACTCTGACCCTCCTCCAACCAAACCCTCCCATTGACTAAAAGTCCTTGGGCTTGGGGCCAAGGAGCATACCCACTGGAGCCCACAGTCTCCTTCAAGATTCTATTCTGATTATCCAGGACCCCAAATCCCGGCCCAAAGTCCCCATCCTCACTTCTAGTCCTCTTTCCCCTGGGTCTAGTCCAATCTATTCCGAGGTCAAAACATGTCACAGGTTTGCACATTCCTAGGCTGGAATGGCTGAGAGGCAGCCATTTGCAGGATGGGGAAAGAGTGAGGACTGATCGTGGATACGTGGACTGGGGTCTCTGCATGCATGAGCCTTAGTCCCTCATGATGAGGAATGGAGCCAGAAGCGAACAGCAAGGAAAGCCTGCTGTAAGTGGGAGGCACGGAACCAACTCTCCCCCTACAAAACCATGCTCTACCCCAGAACTCCAAGGACTGAGAATTCTAAATTTGATGCTGACCTTCTAGGTATGTTCCTCAAGACGGAGCAATAGAATACATATATTTACCAGCCTCTTCACTTGAATACGACTTAAATATTTAGATATGCAGTGTGCAGCCCTCCATTGCTCTCGCCTAAAGCCCCACGAATGTCACGCTGGGGCCCACTAGAGACACAGACAATAAGCCACAGTTTCAATAAGGTGAAGAGACAGCAAGAGGTTAAAGTATTAGGACAGAAAAAAAGTGTTTCGTTTTGTTTGCTTATTTTATGCACAAGAGAAAACTTCCGATAGAGACAGGAATTGGAAATGCAGGGGAAAAAGAGGTATCTATAAGAAATCCCTGAGGACATAAGAGTATGAAATTCAAAAAATGGGGGTGGTTGTCATGGCCGTGGTGGTAGGCATGAGCACAGAAAGAGGGAGGAGAGCTCCTTCCTCCAAGTCAGGAAGAGCAGCTCTTGGAATGGGGATGTCCAGGGAAAGGTCATAGGAATGGGAAGCTGAAATGAACTTAAACTGAACATTTAAGGGTTGCCTGCATTGATCTTTTACTTGTCCTTCGAGGAGCTCTGACAAGTATTAAATACGATGAGAGGTAGAGAATGTGAATTACTCTGGGAGAGAAATTAGCAGAGTCCGTACAAGTAGGCAAGTAGGTTGAAGCGAATTTGGTAATTTGGCTTATGGAAAGAAATCTGGGTCTAAGTATTACTGCCAGAAAGATCGTAACTTTTTAAAACAAGATGACTAAATGTCAGATTAATTAGTATAATCTACCTCCCTCATAAATCCAGTACTATAATTCTCAAACTTGATTTTGCAATGCCTAGTTACCTCAAAAGCAATTGCAAAATTATACCCAAATAGTCAAAACAGGTTGGATCTTGATTCACCTTAAAACTTATAAATATATGTGCCCTATATCAGCATTTTGTAAGAGGGAAGAGAAGTTGTAAAATAAAACTAAAACAATAAGATCTCAGAATGCCCAAAAGCGTGTCAACAACTATACTAAGGAGTTAGAATCATTCTAACGTTCCTGGATAGACTGGATTGAAGCCACTAATACGATAACACATGTGGGAAAATTAAGATTGATTTTGAGCCATGAGATCAAGAGAGTGGAGCAAGTCATTCCAGCTTAACACCCAATTTAAAAAACTATATAGTGTGTATGTTTATAGACAGAGTCATGCTAAACACCATGTTCTCCTGCACTCAATGACAAACTCGGAACATGGCCAGGGAAAAGAGATTTCCTGGCCCACAGGCTCCCATGGCTTTGGAATATGGACCCATATCTACTCTCCATTCCGCTCTCCATCAGACACACTACTCTTACCATGAAAGGTTTGGAAAGGCAACAGAGGGTTCTAGGTTTCCAGAATTTAAACTAACTCATTCCCATTGAAAATAATAATAGTGTAATAATTATTAAGCTTATTTCCATGCTAGATTATACAAGCCTTTTAGCCCATTTTATAAGTAAAATAATTCTGAATTGTCTCCATGGAAAAATATGCTCTGAGTTTACCCAAAAACCAACTTAGGAAAATAGCTTTTGGAACCCGACCCATCCCTATAGTGGGAAAGACTCAACAGTTTGTTTTTGTTTTTCCACCCCCACCCCTTGTTCAGTTTATCTCTTAATATAATAAAGTCCCTCGTTTGCCATATGAAGACAGTCATTCTTGCTTTAGGACTCACTCTGTAGCCCTTGTGGGTCATCAGTTAACCCGAAGACTGAGTATGAACTCCCATACACATTGGCACCGTCTGTGGGAATTCTTGTTCTCCCAGCCCTGGATTGGCTCCCTGGTGGTGATGCAAGCATCCATCAACATCCATCCGGACATTAGCCAAAAAGAGAGACTGGAAAGAGTAAAGATATGGAGGCCACTGGAATGTTTCTCACCTACAGTCATTCAGATGGAAGACGAGGAGAGCCTGGAACAAAAGAGTGGCCTGTGGGGCAGGGAGATTTGGGGAGGTAAGAGATGTAGCAGAGGTAAAATCCACAGGAGCTGTCAGCTAATTGCTCAGGAGGTGGGATAAGGATCATGAGAAAGGGACGAAGACCTGAAAATCGCTCTTCTATCCTCCCCCCTGATAGCAAAGTTCTCTTCTCCTCTGTGCTCCCAGAGAGTCTCCTTCCATTTTCTCTAGGTATGAGTCTTACTGCGCTGCTACACTGTAAATTAGATGAAGACAGGAAGCATGTCTGCTGAATCTTTCATTTGCTAGCCTCCAGGTACAGCACCTTGCGCCCAGTGGTTTATCAATACATGTTTTAATGGTCACCTTCCTGCCCCGTGAGTAGGCTTCACATGTCTCCCTTACAGAAACAGGACTAGGTAACATTCCAAAACACTCCTTTCCTTGGGCTCCACAAAGTCAGTGGACATCCTTCCCTACCTGCTGTGTTCAAGAGCTGCATGTTTCCCTGGACTGCAAATACCTCTTTCCATTGAGTCGATACTCTTCAGAATCTACTCCAAATTTTCCAGCAAAGTTTTCTCTTTTCATCCTGCCCCCCACCACCTTACCCCGCTCCCCCCTGTTCCCAAAAATCTAGGCTTCTTTTAACCTCATGTGTACTTTTTTTTTTTTTTTTTTTTTTTGGCTAGGGAATTTTATCTGTATATTGGTCTATTCTATTTCTTAGTAAACATAGGAGAGAGCTTCTCTGTTTAAGTATGGAGTCCTGCACAAATACTCTCTTTACTGTTCATATACCTTCATTCAAGGCCCTCTGGAAAGATCTCTCTGTGCTTGAAAGTCAGTGGGGTTTGGCACAGAGACTGTAATGGCTGAGTCCAATGCAGAATGGTGTAGCTGTCTATTGCTCATTTGACACCTCACATTTATCACTTTGATGAATAAAAACGTCGCCACTTGCCTGCAGCCCCCATTCTTGAGCGGTAATGGAGAGCTCTGTAGCTTATCTTCCTGATATTCATAAATTTGGACCAGTTTCACCTAAGAGCACTTTCTTAACCACCTTAATTCAATTTGACTCTACCTAAGACATTGAACTTAACAAATGTTGATTAAGCTCCACTATAAAAGGGACTCTGACAACTTCCTGTCTTTTCATAGGATATCTAAGATCATCTTTGAAGTTAACCCCATGTCTTACTCTTTCACTATTTGAACTAAGTGTCAACTGTAAACATAAAGATTTCCACTGCTCAAGCTTCTTTTAAATTATTTCTGAGAACGTTTGTGCCTTATCCTTAATAAGAATGTTTCCCCGTGATGCTTTATTTTGTGTCACATTGGCTGAGCCATGGTGCCCAGACATGTGGCCAAACATTATTCTGGATGTTTCTGTGAGGGTGTTTTGGATGAGATTAACATTGAAATTAGTGGACTCTGAGTAAAGCAGATTGCCCTCTATAATGCGGGTGGGCCTCATTCAATCAGCTGAATAGAACAAAAGACTGACCACCTCCACCCCCCAAACAAAGGAGAATTCTTCCGGCAGGCAGTCTTTGGATTTGAACTACAGCATTGGCTCTTCCCTGGGTCTTCAGCCTCTGCCAACCCTATTCTCACTGCAGACTTTGAACTTGCCTGCCTCCATAATCATGTGAACCAATTTTTTAAAATAAATTTACACACACACACACACACACACACACACACACACACACACATCCTATTGGTTGTTTTTTCTGGAGAATCCTGAATAATACACTCCCATTCATCACCCAGGTCTTTGAGGTGGAAGATTTCATCTTGGCAGAAAAGTTCTGAAAGCTTATTGGAGATTCTGATTAAAGATCTAGAGAAGGAAGGGGAAAAAAAGGATGCTCTGGAGGTCTGATCCACGGCGAGGCAAATGACATGAGGGAAAGAATGCTAGGGGGAGCTAAGGGAGAGAAATAGCCTCTTATAATAGTATCCCAGAAATAATCTAAGAAATTACATAGGTTTCTGAGAGAGTATTAATAATCAATGCGCTTTGATTAATTGACTTGAAGATATGTTGAAGTTGCATTTTCAGGTTCCATTGTGTACGCTTTCTGGGTATTCCTTGTGTTGTTACCTCATCCAAAACCGCAGGGGACTGGCAGAGTGCCTACTCCACATTAAAACCATTTGTATGATATGGGTATTGACATGATGCTAGGGTACACAGTATCTACTCTGCTTTTCCACTGTTAATTCCAGTCTTTATTATTCACAGAGAGCAGTAAAGCTTTCCTTTTCTCATCTGGCTCCTACAGATATGCCCCAGTTTATGCAATGAATGGGTTTCTGCAAAGGTATGTATGTGATGCTTATCTTTGTGAATTGCTTTATATTTTGAAGACACATTAGACGAATTGTGTTTCAAAGAAACTTTATGAGTATCTCACTTCTTAATGTCATAAGTCATTCTGACTCAAGATCATAACATCTCTCTCATGTATTAGCTTACAAAATTCTGGTTTTTGCTTTAAGAGGTTTAATTAAAGCAAGATAAAACTACCTAGTAAGGTTCACTTGCTGAGTTACTGTAGAAATGCCTACTGTATTACCAGAAGGTAACTTAATGTCTCCAATAAATGCCAAGTTGTCCAAACCACACTGACTGACAACTTAATTAGGTATAAATGTCATGATTATTCCTCATCTCTTGCATTTTTTAGGAAGAAAACATTCACACGGTGAAGGGAATCAGAATCTATTTTTATATCCCTAGAGTTATAAACATTTGTATCAAAATATTTACAATTATAGTATATGAAATATCAATCTATTGAAGAAGAAGCCAAATACAGTACTAGAACAACCCACCAAAGTAATGCAAATTACATGAGACGTAAATGTCACAGAAATAAAGTAAAAGACAAGGCAATACATGGTTCACTCCAGTCATAGTTCGACTTTCCAACCTAATGCAAGTATCCCTTTTGGGTATATCTGATACGTAAGTGTGTTTCTGCACATAAGACAGCCTTCTATAATCTTGTGATGATTAAGTCACAATTAAAAAGGTCATCGTCCCGCAGTTTTGGCTTGCCGTCTCTCTACCCCCAGCCACGATAATCTGGTGGCCTGCCCTCAATACTCCCTTAACCAGAATGAACACAGAGAAATATACTTAGTCATGGTCCTTTTACATAAATACCACTAGTCATGGCATAACAACTCCCCAAAGAGGAAAATCATGTGAGAAACGGGATAAGGAGAGAGCTGGGAGAAGGAAAGTAGGCAAGATGTCTCAGATTCTCCCTGGGCTAGATCTTCTCAGGCAATAGAGGAAACGTCTTCCTATAACAACCCCTTTAGACAGAATCTGAGATGGCTTGAAACAGCTCCTCCAGGCCAGAGCAATGCCTGCTTAACCAGGAATAACATACTGCAACTAAGTCCTATATAGAAATGCTCCTATGGCAACAGACAGCCAGTTACTATCTGATTGGGTACCACAAGAGTTTTTGCTTTTTTTTTTTTTCCTTAAAGAAATTATCTGCCCATCACCTATATTTTTAATTATCTCATGAGAATTTTCTAACTTTCCTGGGAATGCAGGCCCTGTGTTCTTACCACGACCGAAATCTAGTATGCTTAATACTTCACAATTATATAGCACCTTTAACCCAAGGATCTATTTGGTTTTGGTTCGTGTGTGTTTTACTAAGCTTCCAGAACGGCCCTGCATCACCTGTGAAGTGGGATAGGCAGGGCCTCTGAAAGGTGACTACTCCAGGCAGAGTCAAAGCGAGAGTCACCGCTGAGCCTAGGAGTCCTGATCCCCAATGTGTATAATTAGACAAAACATCCTCAAAAGTTATCATTGAGAGGGAGGGTAATAAATCGTGTCACAGGGAACCGTGTCCATCTCTCTCCCATCATGTACTTAAAAGAAATACTGACTGTATGGACAGGGGGTCCTAAAAACATAACCCTACTGTTGCAGTGTCACAAAACTGCCCCTTGGTCCCATAACTTGCGTGGTACTTTCACCACTGAATTGGTCACTAGTGGCTTTACAGAATCACCAGAAGAGCTGCTTTGGCTTTAAGCAAGAGGCCTAGCAAAGTCCATAGCGAGAGGTCTCCATGAGGGACAGCTGCGTGAGGTCTTGTCTGAGTTCTGACCATCCCCCAGGCCTTCCACTGTGAAAAGTTCTCTTTCTTGGTTTAAGCAATCCACCAATTTGGCCTTAGGACTGTATCTCTTTCTCCCATTTTTGTCACAAATACCACTGAGTTCCACAGAGTTAAATATCTGTTCTAAAGAGGGATAATGGCTCACTGGCCATAACCCTCCTGTGGGTCCTTCAGACTGGAATGTGATGTTTTGGTTTGGGTCAGAAAGGCGGAATGGCTTCCAGGCTTAGCATATTCAACCCCAGAACAAGATCTGCTCTTGCTGGAACTTGTACCGCTATTTTAACTTGATGCAATAGGTCTGAGGACCGCAGTGCGAGACCCAGAATTCAGCCTCAGGAGTGGAGCCAGTGGTGTGGCAGCTGATGGGGCCCCAGTGTGTGTAACTGAGGACAGTTGAAGGCCAAGTGTGGTGGCTGGAGAGAGGCTCTCCTGGGGCCCACATCAAGGGAGCAGCAGAGTACTAGCCAATTACTTTCTCCTAAGGGCAGGGGCTCCACCATAGAGAACCTCCTCAGGAATGGTTTGGGTTTCAGCCTCTCCCACCCTTACTTCCCCTCCCCGCCCCCCCGCCCCTCTCTTGGTTTTTCCTGCATGGCATCTTCCACTTCCCTCCCAGATTCAACGGCTTCCTTCTCCCCACCCCCACCCCCCCGGATCCCCATGAATTTGTTCAGCCTTATTTCTTTCTCAGGACCAGATAGAGAATGCCAATGATGAAGCTAAAGCAGAAGCAGATCCAGGTCAGGATGAAGGAATAGCCATGGTGACTCTTCACGTAGATGTTTCCGTAACCACTGGCATAATGATGAGTATAGATGGACACCCCGACCATAATGCACAGCCCTGCAAGGGGGGGAAAAAAAGTTTAGGTTTGTTTGTTTGTTTGTATACATTAAAACAAAGAAAAAAGATTGTATAATTTTTTTTAATTTTTTTTTTAACGTTTATTTATTTTTGAGACAGAGACAGAGCATGAACGGGGGAGGGTCAGAGAGAGAGGGAGACACAGAATCCGAAACAGGCTCCAGGCTCTGAGCTGTTAGCACAGAACCCGATGCGGGGCTCGAACTCACGGACCGTGAGATCATGACCTGAGCCGAAGTCGGCCGCTTAACCGACTGAGCCACCCAGGCGCCCCGATTGTATAATTTTTAAAAGATCCTATTTCCCTCATCGGGAGGATAAAATCTGGCCACTTAGCCCCAAAGTGTTGCTCTTATGATTTGCCCTGGACCAACCTCGATGGTTGTGTTGGTAAACTAGAGGTGTTTGGGCTCTCATATCTCTACTGCTCTGAGAAGCTAAAAGTGTGAAGCAAAACACAGAACTTCATGTCCGCCACTCAGCCTTCCCTTCTGGACCCCCGCGTATGTAGGCAGGCTGCCCAGGATACAAAAGAACACAACCTCTCACCAAATTCTGTGTGTTTGGGAAGAAGGACGAAGAATAAGAACAGCACTAAGGCCATGCATTGAGGCAGTGGCTTCGGCTCTCTAAGGACCGCCAGCTTCCTGCCCTCAAGTGTCCACTGTACAAGGACTAGCGACAGGGCAGCCCCAGGAGCGCAAGGTTTAAACAATGAAGCAACTGACAGCACTCATTCCAAGCAGCGATCAGGGGTTCTCAAAAAGAGAACAAACAACCGGGGGACAAAGCTGTCCAAAGTGACTTCACTGAGCCATGTGCTTGTCTGTCCGAGTTGCCGGGAGCACCCTCGGTAAGACCCGCATAAAAGCTTTTCCTGCACGAATGGGAGCCCACCACTGCGATACTCACAGCACACCAGCATAGTGGCCCCCGAGAGGAAGAAGCGGTTTCCCTTCTCCATGGTGAAGAGCTGGAACACGAAGACCACGAGAGAGATGACGGAGAAGATGATGGAGAGGATCATGAAAGCCTGCACGGCCTTGAGGGCATCTGTGGACACAGGAGGAGGAGAACAAGGGTATTAGACTAACTCGTCCCGGATGGACTGGACTTTTCTCTGATCACGCCAACCCTCAGGACCAAGCACAGCCCTTGAATACATACCTTCATTGGCATACGACAGGGCTCCATCACAGTTGCCACCCGTACAGTTTTTCCAAAGACCTACCGATGTTTTTGTATCATCTGAAACCACCCAGACCTGAAACCAAAAGGAAACAAACGGTGGTTGAAAAACTCACCCTCTGCTTTAAAAGAAAAAGGAATAACAAATCAGGTTTGTGCCGGGATCGAATCTTAAGCAATACACAGTACTGAGCCACAAATACAGCTCAGCACCCCCATCCCTTGGTGGAAGTGAGATGTGACTCAAACCGAAGTCACAAAGGTCCCAAGAGGAAAGATGGAAGAGTGTGTGGCTAAAGACAAATCACACAGCTTCTCTGGGGCCGCGTGTCAAGAAGCCACTTTCATCTAAACAGAAGAATGTCGAGGCCCCTAAAAGTAGAAGAGTGACCAAAACGTATTCCCCAAGGCTCACTGTGGTGCCAGTGTCCCTTCCCACCTGGACCAAGAAAAACCATTCTTCTTCTGAAAAACAAGCATCCACTTGTCCACACACAGCACCTGTTAGAATGAGCATTGCTGGAAGGACACGTCCAAGAACGTGTGATCACCTGCTCTTGATTCAAGAAACAGCTAGGTGCCAAGCCCTGTATTAGGAGCTGATAATTCAGACATTCAGCACTCTTGGCCTCCACTTCTGCGGTTTGAAGTCGTTCATTGGGCTTGTCGTTATTTTGAGAGACTTAGGGGCTGGTGTATAGAATGGCCAACCTACAGTCTAGAGAAGGCCTCATGGGCGGCGATTCTGTCTTATCAGAGTTGTACTTAAATTAGCCCTGCTTATGATCACACCCCCCCCCCAATGTTAGCAAACTCTTCTATCTGAACTTTAAAGCCCATTTGTTCTTTCACTGTAACATGGACCTAAAGAGATTCTGGAACCACCGTTGGCCCATCTAGTGATGGGTGGCCTTGATTTTTGTGTGCGAGGAGCTGTCTTGTCTCTTTCTGAGAAAAGCGCAACAAAAGCAAATGTGATGCTATCGACTACCACTAGAGGTCAGAGTAGCCCAAGCTTCGGAGAGAAAAGGCTCCTGCTACCTCCATATTTTTATGTTGTTTTGTTTAAGTGAGTTAATTCCGTGGAGCCAGGTTAATCACGCAAAATGCCACTTTCACGTGCTACTCTCAGCTCAGAATTTGAATGTGTCAGTCTGGCAACCACAGCTTCTCATCCTCTGTCTCCCATCTATCCTTCTAATCAAGGTTCCCAGAAGGAAGAGAAGTTCTGCTCCTGCTGCATACATGGCTGTCCTCATTCCGCCCTGAACAAAGGTTCTCCCTCAAGGAGGCAGGCACCTCGGCTGGCTAGGGCTCCTGCCTGGAATGCGTCCCTACTCCTTCCTCGATTCATCGCCTGCCAAGAGACCCCGCCCATCTGCCCATCCTCCAAGCTCCACCTCCGGAGAAGATTCTACTACAGACCCAAGAAGTCTCATTGTCTTCACCAGCCCCTAGACACCTAGAGCCCTGGCTGTTGACCCTGGCTTTTATCCCCCCGCTGTTTAATCGTTGGAAGTGCGCGCGTGTGTTTATTGTTTTCCACAACTAAACTGTATATTCACAAGGGGCAGGGGTTGTGGCTCAAACTTCTTTTGTAGCGCTTTATATAAATATCCAAATAACTTCTGGGTGAATGAATGGAAAAAAGAACGTTACTCACATTGGCAATGGTGGAGACAAACAACATGATGACAGTGGCGATGTGGACCACAAAGATACCAGCTAGTAATACCAGCATCTTGGCTTCTTGATGCTTCAAGAGCGAAGAGAATTCTGAAAAGACAGAAGGTAAAGGAGGGAAAAAAGGTTACTGTCAGTTTCAGGAAGATGATTCAGCTTTCCCACATGCGTGGACTATCTGCTAAAGTCAGGAGGAGCTGCAATAAAAACCATCACAATTTCATTATAAATTCCTAGAAACATCTTATTCACCTAGTTTCCTAAGCGCCTATTCGTCTGCTTACATACACCTCAATATAAACATAATTCCGCTTCTCAAGGATTTATATACTCCTCTCTCTAATGCAGCCTGTTTCAAAAAAGAAAAGCCCACATTTTATCACCGTTGGTGTTTTATCTTGTTTGTGCTGTAAGCACCAAAAAGTAAAACTTGGATTTTTAAAAGGCCTTTTCACAGTTGTAACTTCCAGGTCTCTGTGCAACGATGTCATATAAATTTCCATTTTCCACTGAGGAAGGGTCCGTGCCTCTATCAAACTGCTCACCCAGTGATATTGATAGAAGTAGATTCCTTCTACAGAACAGCAGCTATTACTATGCCCAGAGACTGAATAGGCCACTAATTTGATCCCGGGTGAGCTATAAAATGTGAGAGCCGCAACTTCTGTTATTATAATGTTGTTTGGTATTCAATAATTATAACAACCTAATTACAGTTTAATGGTCTGATCACCTACTGATTGAACATTTCAGACTTGTGTTACTGCACCTGAGCCTTTGGGCTGTGTGTGGCTCATGGTAGGGACTCTGCTATTTGTCTAGGGCACAGTGCTGTATTTCTGTTGATGCACGATGTCGATTCTGGGGCTTTAGAAGCATGCAGCCTGAAACACCACTAAAGGTGCCATCTATTTGTGCGTGACATTTACACAAAGTCCAATCCTTCAGGACCCAATGGAGAAGACAGGCAAATGCATAACTCACGTGCTAGGAGGACTGGGAAGTAATATGCATTAAGAATGGGTATGGATAACAAAAGCGTTCAGCCATCATCTCCGCAGAGGAGAAAAAAGGAGCCCACTGATCATAAAGAAAATACACAGGATGCACATGGGAGTGGCTATTCTGATTTATGTCAGCTGCGGAGGGAGTGCTTTATCATGCCCACAAGAGTTACGATGCAGTATAGGCTCAAGGTACTTCAAAAGGAAAGGGCTGGAGGTTATTCACAGCAGAGTGGATATGTGGATGTCCCCACCTAGGAGGAGATGGCTGTGCACATCCTGCAATTGTCCTGCTTCTCTCTCTCACTCCACCTAATTTAATTGAAGCTTTGAGCGTGCTTGAGCCACTTTCCTGCTGTCCCAGGTATTTCGTGGCCAGCACTGATGCTATCGTTCCAACACTTCAGGTGCCTTTTACCTCCTCTCACTTTCCTCATCAGTACTCAAAGTCTAGAATGTTCTAAAACAAGCAAACAAACAAACAAAACCCCACAAAGTCTAGAATGTTCTAATGTAACTGAGGGAGACTTGCTCTTTACAGGCCAGGAATGAGAGGCAGACGCTGGCTTCCCCTCCGTGCATCCCAACTGTCTCCAGCAACCCCTGCCTTCCTTCCCAATCCCAACACTTCCCTTCAACCCAGACTACTTTGTAGGAATGTGTCCAATTTCACTGTGAATGACAAAAATCATGAAGTTTATCCTGCCGCTTCAGGGGAGAGCTTGGAGCTTTCATGCCTGCTATTAATAATCTTCCTACACATTCAAATTTATTTTTGCTTTTCGCAGGTTCGTGCATACCTCCGCAATTTTCTGCTTGACTTTAATGCACAGTGAAAAGAGGTTTCCGAATTAAACAGGTGGAATTAGAATCATATAAGATCACTTGACCTTTCAGTCTCAGTCTCCTCTTATAGAAAGTGGGGGCTGCAATGTTAATTATACAGGGAGACAGGAGGGTTAAACTGGATCATGAAAGTGAAACTAGCCCAGTGCCTGCCACATGGCATGTGCTAATAGGGCGGCTTTGGTTGTGGCTATTAGTATTCCTATTATTATTCTATGAAACTGAGAGTGGCTGTTGCCAATATAACCAGTCAGTCACTAGGCTGCCCTATGAGAAGCACAAGTAGTAGGATATCTGCTATGTACATCACAAGGCAGTGTGTACAGATCATTTTGGGCTCTTAGAAATTGTCATTATGCCTAATACTTGCCCTGTGAGTGGGGAGACCACTAAGAACACACCCTCAGGAATCAGAAGGAGAAAGCTCACTCTTCTCAGCCCTCTCTGGACCATCCTCCTGACACCCCCAAAGTTCACACCATCCCTGGATCCTGATCTTGACCTTCATGGGGAAAGGAAATGGCTGACTTCAGGGGATTACAAATTATTACATAACGAGTCATATGTTTAATCCTCCTTGGGCTCTATAAATGCTTTTTTTATTCCTTTGGCTTCTAATTGACAAACACCCTCCTCCTAAAAGTGGGAAAAGATTGAGGGGCCAAGAACAGAATACAGTACACCAAATGAGGCTTCTTAAACGAGGTGGAGGAAACATCGCGAGTTCCCTGCCTCGCATGCTGTTGGGAATTCAGTAGAAATTTCTACCTCCTTGGGTTGCTATGTAACCCTCCGAAGTAAGTCTGATTCCTTTCCTCCCTGCTCAGCTTACATTCTCCATTTTGATGACTTGAACATTATTGCATTCCATACACCCTCCTCCTACTGCACATCCACCTCAGCCCACCCAACTTACCCCTCAGCCTCTTGATCTCTCTCCTGATCTGGAGGGTAATGGCCTTATGAAGGAGAGGTCCTATAGTGCCCTGTCGTGTGGTATTCCCTTTCCCCAGGGCCTGGTACCTTCCCTTGTGTTTTGTGTGTGCTCTGCTGTTTTTTCCTGGCTGCTTTAACCTTCAGGCCAGTCATCTGCAGATGCTCTCTTTGCCTGCTGTAAGCATTGTTTGCTCCCTGGACTGAACGTGGTGTGATTTAACTAGGTGTGCTCTGGTCTGCTTGTGAAATGAGACCTGTAGCCACTGCCACCAGAACCAAGGCTGGATCTCACTCCTGATCTAAGCCAAAGCCCCACCTGATCATTATTTCCCTGCCTGTGCATGCTGGAGGGGTGGGTGGGGGAATCAAGCAAAGAAGTGACTCTCTTTCATCTTAGATTCCTGTGATCGTGCCACATCTATCCGCTGAGGAAAGGAGCAAAACGTCTTGAATTAGCAAGAGTGCTTAGTGTATAGAACACATAATTTCCTCTGCTTTTGGATGCTGTATCCAACCAGAAGTAAGGGGTATTTAGCTGGAGATAGCACATAATACATATAACTTCTCCATCTTTTTACTGCCCCCAATTCGTCAGGTTTTATCAGTGTCATCCATTGTCAGCTTAGGAGGGCTTCCATTGTTTTCAGTGGCCCTCTGTAACACATTTGGAAACAGAATAAACTATCTTCTTAAATTTCTCATCTGGATTGTTCCTAGTAACCCAGTCCCTATACTAGAGTATCCCCAGCAGAGAAACCCTCACCCGGAGGTGAGGTGGCAGAGGAAATCTTGATATGTTCATAGACAACCATTCTACCTAATGGGTGAATGTCTGGAGATCTAATAGCAGAGCAGAATGGGAATAAATAACAGAAGTTCTCATGCTCTTAAACCTTCCGCCCACCCTCTACCAGCAGTGCAGCTTGCAAGGAGACTCATTCCCTACCCTGGTATGTATCTCACTTCATACAAAAGCACTGAAAAGAAACCATTTCTGAATATTCATATCATTGGAAGTATTGACTGTTACAACTTTTTTCCTTGGCAGTTGGTTTCACTAAAACAATAATTGGCTTCTGCCTCAGACCTCTCTAAAATGCTTTGGATGGCACTCTCCAGTGGAAAGCATACTCTTAGTCACAGCTGGGCAGCTCAAACCAGGAAGTACAAAATAACAGCATTGCAATTCTAAATAACTAGGTGCAATGCCTAACCTTCCGAGCATTTGGTGCATTGGGCAGTCCTAAAGTTTGTCAGTTGGTTGTTGGGGACTCCCATAACATTATTTATGGTACTTAAACCTAAGCCAACAGAGCTAGTGCACACACTGTGTTCTTAAAGGCTAGGACATCCACTGACTGTTCTATGTGAGTTGCAAGGAACATATTTCTCCACCCATCACCATAAGCAGAGTAAGATTTCTTGAGACAGGGGTGCTCAGGGATATGATTGGACTGAGCAGGAAACTGAGAAAAGCATGGGAGGCATGCATTGTGACTCTAGAGAGAAGTTGAGTATTAAAAGAAAAGGAAGTTTGAGACTTAGAGCCACACAGCAGCTCTCTCTCCTTTTCTCCCAAACACACAGACCAGCCAGTTCCCTTTCCACCACCGCCATCTTTTATTCCTGACCATGCTTCCCCTTTACTTCTCAAATTGCCCAGCCCACTTAGGAGCGGCAGTCTTTTTTTATGCTCCTAGTCCCAATGCAAATCTCACAACACTCACCATTCTAGGTTTGCATTAAGTTCTCTGCTAAAAGAAAATTATCACAGTTAGTGGAAATGACCTTGAGAATTACAAATTCTATAAGATAATTGGAGCTCTAAATGACTACCTAAGGTGGGGTGGGGGGAGGGGGGATAACTGTCCTCTCCAGGTTGTCTCCATCCACTTAAATCTTTATTGGTTTCTTGCCTTCCTTTTATGCCCTCCAACTCCCAAAAAATATGAAAGAATCAAAGGAACATAGCTATTGAGACTGCTTTGCCTTAATTTTTAGGATGCTCTGACCATGAGAAACAAATCAGGCTCCTATGGGCACCTTTCCTTTTCTGATGGGTACGTAATACTGCAGAGACTTTGAGAATAATTGACTTCTAAAGATACAGAAGAGGAGTTTAGATGTTGGTAATTTGGCTCCATGGTTGTTAAGCTAGGGTCAGATAAGTTCTTCCCACCACAGAGTATGTGTATTTATTGAACTGCCACCACCAGAGTCTGGGGGATGCAGTTCTTTAAGGGTGGTGGTCTAAGTCACAATAACTGGGAGCCACACAATAGAATAGGACAATGAAAAACCCACTCTTCCAGCAAAGGAAGTGGTGGAAATCCTGGGCTTCAATCACTGAAGAACTAGCCAGAGCCGGGGGGTACAACATAATCAGAAATGGCAGTGGAGGGTGGGGAGGTCGAAGGCTATGTGAGCAGAGAGGGAGTCGCACAGAGGTCAAATGTCCCCGATTCATTTGAGAGTGAGTGAGATTCTCCCGGACAAAGACACAGGGAGGCATCCTTTACCAGATGGTGCAAGAGAGCTTTGTGAGAACATGTGAATCAGCTGCCTAGCTCGAAGACAGCTTGGTCATTTTCCTGACAGCCTTGTATAACCCAAGCTTCTCTGGGGAGAAGGGAGAAATCATGGCCAGCTGCCAAATTCCCCATCTCTCCTTCCTTTCATCCCAATTTTATAGCTCAAAAAACCATAGTCAGGTCATGGGTTCTTCCTCCATTATTTATCCCTCATCCACCCCTTACTTTCTGTTCGCCTTGTCCTTGCCCAGTTCAGATCCTAACCTGGACCACGGCATCAGCCTCTCCAGTGGTCCTCCTTCTGAGCTCTTCCTTCTCTGCTGTACCCTCTATGCCACTTCGTTATCTGACCTTGTCACTCCTCTGCTCAAAATCCTCCAAGCACCTCACCACCCCCTCCACCAACCACTGGAAAAGAGACTCCAAATGCCTTACCCCTGCCCTGGGAATCCTGAGGATTTGATTGCCAAAGAAAGAGCCCTGCTTTCAAGTGTGCTTCCTCCAGGAACTACCTATCAAAATTTTTTCAAAGAAGCTCAAATCCTGCCTTCTCTAAGAAGCCTTCCCGGATACATAAGTCAGAAGTAGTCATTTTCCCCCACTGTGTAATAACCTTACATAGCTCTTTATTAAAACCACTAGGGGCAATCTGCCTGGTAACAAAATTACTTATGACAATGTTTGGCTCTCTCACCCCTAAGATTCTAAGTTTCCGAAAGGAGAGTCTTGTCTATGACAGGTACCAAGTATACTTCCATTCAGTGAGCAAATAAATGCTGTTAGGAAGGCTATGTATATATATATATATATATATATATATATATATATATATATTACATACACAAACTTTAGTCTTTTACAATTTTTAGAAATCATTTGTACATGATTATAACTATGTATTGAGCATATTATTATATGCAAGCTCCGTGTTATATATTCCTATGTAAATACTTATGTAAACATACGAATATTTTCCTGAGTAATTTTGACATTTGAACATACAAGGGTATATATGTGTTTGTTGCCTTTTATTTAAGAGGATATAAGTGAATGCAAAGAAAATATCTTAAATTTCTAACCACTAATTTGTCCACAGATTCACCTTTTCTATCTCTTTAAGTTATAGAATCTCTAGACTGAGAAGGGGGCCTTAAAATTTCTCCCTAATATATGAACCTCAGCTACAAATCCATACCATGGAACTATCTAAGTCGTGCTTAAACTCCTCCAGTCACAGGGAGCTCACTACTTGCCAAGACCCTCCCATTAGAAACGTCCTTCTGACAATGCATCAGAATCTGCTCTTGGCAACTCCTTCCCCTCATCTTAGTTCTGCCCTTAATCTAAAGCTGCCTCTTCAGGGGCGTCTGGGTGGCTTAGTTGGTTAAGCATCCGATTTTGGCTCAGGTCATGATCTCACGGTTTGTGAGTTCGAACCCCGTGTCAGCACAGAGCCTGGAACCTGCTTCAGATTCTATGTCTCCCTCTCTCTCTGCTGCCACCCTGCCCTCTCTTTCTCTCTCTTAAAAATAAATAAACACTAAGAAAAAAATTTTTAACAAAATAAAAAATAAAGCTGCCTCCAGGCATTCTCTAGAATGGTCACCTTTGAAGCAGCACTTCCGTGCTATCAGAGAAGTAACCAAAGGACATCACCGTAGATCCCTAAATCTCAATCATGTCATAATACAGTCTTGATTTTATTCGACTTTAGACATGACTCTGTCTTCTCATTGGATCATGTTTTCCTGATTGTGAAATCTCTGTGCCTTTCTGGGTAACTGTAAACTTTGAAGAAAGCTTTCTCACACCATCTGACCAAAGACGTGGTACTTCCTGTGAGGCACGAGAAAAGATGAAAGATGAAGCTGCCCCTGATCACATGATTTCCCTGAGTCAGCCTCTATCTCTGCGCCACCTCCCTTAGCGTGACACCCAACGGTGGCTGCTTGCTGCTCCTCCGTAAGGACACTGTGTAGAGTGGCAACACCAAGCCTTTCTATCCTCCTCAGGATCATTCTGCTTTGGTTGGTTTGTTTTTGATGTGTTTGTGTCCCATCGAGGATCATTTGGGTTGGCAAAGTGGATGTCCATTTAACACAAAAGCAGAAAAGGAAACACTCTCTTTTGGGAGCAGTCGGAGAGGATGTGTCCGGAGGAGGAAAAGGCTGGGATTAAAAGCAGGTTGAGTGGATGAGACCTTAGATGAGCTTTTCTGGCCATTGTTATTGTTGTTTTATGTCAAGCATACTTTCCATTCTAAATATTGTTTTTACGTAGGGGTGGGAGAGGGCGGTGTTAATTTCTCCGTGGGAAACATGTGGAGAGAAAGGATCCCAAAGGGCCATTTCCTCCTGCCTCTGGATGTCTGATGTTCGGTGTGGAAGGAAAGAATTTCAGGTTGTATCTCACTATAGCTACATCATCACGGGGCCTGATGTTTTTACATGCAGAGCAGCTTACGACCAGGAGAAACATCAGGAATCAAGCTGCAAAACTACATGCTCTAGGGGAAACAACTATTTTTTTCATGGTCCTGGAGGAAAGGGGGGTCCATCTCCCAAACGTGGTCTATCGATAATAAATGGGGGTTATTAGAGAAAGAGTAGTGTTTTAACTGACCTTGGTATAAACTAACACAAACTCTTGCATAGTTAGGGATGAAGAACCAGGGGGTGGGGGTGGGGGAACAAGCATGATATCGAAAAAAAAAGGAAGGAGAAAAGAAGAAAGAAGGAAGAAAGGAAGAAAGAAGGAAAGAAGGAAGAAAGTGAAAAAGAAAGAGAAAGAAAGAAAGAAAGAAACAAAGAAACAAAGAGAAAGAAAGAAAAAGGAAGGAAGAAAGAAGGAAAGAAGGAAGAAAGTGAAAAAGAAAGAGAAAGAAAGAAAGAAACAAAGAAACAAAGAGAAAGAAAGAAAGAAAAAGGAAGGAAGAAAGAAGGAAAGAAGGAAGAAAGGGAAAAAGAAAGAAAGAAAGAAGAAAGAAAAAGAAAGAAAGAAAGAAAGAAAGAAAGAAAGAAAGAAGAAAGAAAGAAGAAAAGAAGGAAGAGAGAAAGAAAGAAAGAAAGAGAAAGAAAAAGAAAAGGGAAGGAAGGAAGAAAGAAGGAAAGAAGGAAGAAAGGGAAAAAGAGAAAGAAAGAAAGAAAGAGAAAAAGGAAGGAAGGAAGAAGGAAGAAAGGGAGAAAGAAAAAAAGAAAGAAAGAAAGAAAGAGGAAGGAAGGAAGAAGGAAAGAAGGAAGAAAGGGAAAAAGAAAGAAAGAAAGAAGGAAGAAAAAGAAAGAAGAAAAGAAGGAAGAAAAAGAAAGAAAGAAGAAGAAAAGGGAAGGAAGGAAGGAAAGAAGGAAGGAAGAAGGAAAGAAGGAAGAAAGTGAAAAAGAAAGAGAAAGAAAGAAAGAAACAAAGAAACAAAGAAACAAAGAGAAAGAAAGAAAGAAAAAGGAAGGAAGAAAGAAGGAAAGAAGGAAGAAAGGGAAAAAGAAAGAAAGAAAGAAGGAAGAAAAAGAAAGAAAGAAAGAAAGAAAGAAAGAAAGAAAGAAAGAAAGAAGAAAAAGAAAGAAAGAAGAAAAGAAGGAAGAGAGAAAGAAAGAAAGAGAAAGAAAAAGAAAAGGGAAGGAAGGAAGAAAGAAGGAAAGAAGGAAGAAAGGGAAAAAGAAAGAAAGAAAGAAGGAAGAAAAAGAAAGAAGAAAAGAAGGAAGAAAAAGAAAGAAAGAAGAAGAAAAGGGAAGGAAGGAAGGAAGGAAGGAAGGAAGGAAGGAAGGAAGGAAAGAAGGAAGGAAGGAAGAAGGAAAGAAGGAAGAAAGGGAAAAAGAAAGAAAGAAAGAAGGAAGAAAAAGAAAGAAGAAAAGAAGGAAGAAAAAGAAAGAAAGAAGAAGAAAAGGGAAGGAAGGAAGGAAGGAAGGAAGGAAGGAAGGAAGAAGGAAAGAAGGAAGAAAGGGAAAAAGAAAGAAAGAAAGAAGGAAGAAAAAGAAAGAAGAAAAGAAGGAAGAAAAAGAAAGAAAGAAGAAGAAAAGGGAAGGAAGGAAGGAAGGAAAGAAGGAAGGAAGGAAGGAAGGGAAAAGGCAAGCACCTATTAGAAAACCAAAATCTCCAACAAATTCTGCCTCTAACTTCTGACTTTGGGAAAATCACATCACCTCTCTGGTTGGTGCCTCCTACAGAGAAAGAGTATGCGGTGATGAAGAACATGGGCTCTGGGTTCAAATCCTGACTCCATCACTTCTGTTTTTAACTTCAGTTTTGTGGAGGTATAATTAACATGAAATTGTAAGACATGTAAAGTATACGTTGCGGTGATTTGTTGACTGCAGCACTTCTTAACCGTGATCTGTAGACCTCAGAGGGCTAGCGTGAGGGTTGAGGGGCTCGTGCCTGACAGAGCAAAGGCTAGATGGTTGTTGGGGATTCTTTTTGTTCCTTTACGTGAGATGAGAGGCTCAGGCCGGCCAAATGGACTTTCAACTTCTCTGGCAGAATCCAAGGGCTGACGACTATGCTAAAAACAAACAAGTAGCATGAATCTTGCTTTTGCAGATGCTCCCAAGGAGAATAGCCCCTCTCTCTCTCTCTCTCTCTCTCTCTCTCTCATTTCCTCTTGTCCTCCTTTGTGTCCAAGCAGGGGGTGGATCTGGCAACATCTGCAAAGGCTCAGGCCAGACCTGGGCTGTGATGCGGGGACCAGCCCACGCCCCCAGACCGCAGCTGGCCAGGCCGCTGGGGCGACGGCCCCCAGGGTGAGGACAGAAGCTGCGGTTGTCTTCTGCTTCTGACAAAAGAGGAGTGTCCTGGCCACCAGAATGTCTTTGAGGGAGAGGTTGCCAAGACAATAACTAGGGTCTGGGAAGAAAATCAAGGTGTGGCCCAGCCCAGGGGCACTTGGGCGGGTCGACAGTAGGTGGCGGCAACATGCTTCAACCAGCAAAGCGGCCTGCAGAGCCCGCAGGGCCGGGAGGGAGGCCGCCAGAGGCAAGTGTGCTGGGGGGGGAGGGGGGGGGAAACACAGGCCTCCTTACTCTTTGTGAGAGCGCTTGTTTAGAGGTGTAGAGGTTCTTCAGTCCAGTCCCTGAACCAAGGAGAGAATGCACCTTCCCCGGAGCTGAACCAGAACGGGGAACTGAAACCCACCGTCTCGCACCCTCCAGGCCGGGCCTCCTCCATTCCAGCATGATCTTCTCTCTCCCGTATTTGTCTCAGGGTTCGGCAGACGTTCTAGACCTCCTACCATAGCTACCCTTCGCTCTGTTCCTTCCCCCACCTCCTGGTTCATCAGAGGGTCAACAGTGCCCCCTCAAAACAGTGCCGGGGGCAGCTGCTTCTTCCTGTCATGTTGCTAAGGAGGCCCACAGCAGAGCCACCAAAAGTCCCAGACCAGATCCCCACACTGCAAGCCCTAAGACACGCTTCCAACGTTCCATCCTGGCCCCCACCCACAGCACAAGCGTCCCTTCTCCACCAAAGCCACATCGGGCAAAGGGAAGCCGGGACGCAGCACCCGCCAGCCTAACTCACCGTTCCAGGATACCAAACCTCTCTCCAGTTCCCCATCCCCAGCACCCCCGCCCCCAAGGAGGGGCCTTTGATTATTTGAGAGAAGTCAAAGTATCAAGGACTTCATTTTGCTCTTAGCTCTGATCGGAGCCTTGTGAAAAGAGGAAAAACATCAAGGGAGATCACTGCCCTGTTGGCATAAATTTTCAGTGGAAATTCAAATGACACCAAGGATGTATTGACCAACATTTGCAGCTTGGGCAACAAAGGTTCTTCACAGGGGACGAAGAACAAAATATTTGACCCTGAGGAATGTTCAGAAACATTGAAGGGGGGGGGGGGGTGTTCCCCAGACAAGAAGGGAAGGAAATAGGGTGGGATCCTCCCTGCACTTCTCCCTGTCTTTCTCTTTCCGGGGCGCTCTTTCTCCCTCTTCTAGAACTGTCCAGTGGCACTTCTTCTTCTCCCTCAACACACAAACCTAAGGAAACACCTGCCTTTGCACCCACTCCCTCTTCCTCCTCTACTACTGTTCTATTCGACTATTTGAATTTGAAGATTCTAAGATTCGCTCTCATCCACACCTTTACCGCCACACCCTCACGCTGCAGGGTCCCCCTCCCAGACAAGAGGGTGGAGCTCCTTTCCCAGGACCAGCTCAGTTTCTTCCTAAACCTGGTTTGGTTACTGGTGAATCCTTTTTTGTTGTCAGTGTCTTAACAGGCTTCTATGGCCTGCCTCTTCTCATCTGAGCTGGTGCCCTTTGTGGGTAATCAGTCAAACCTCTTCCTTTTCTTCCAAGAGCTGGGTGAATCATTACTATCTGATGACAAGGCGAAAGGAATCTCAGAGCAGATGAGCCCAGGAGGCTGCCTGGACCCTCAACCTTGTGTAAAATGCCCTGCGATGCAACACGATGCCTCAGTTAGCTTTTCTCCCAACTTTTATGGATTGAACTATCAGCATGAGCCAAGGGATCCCTCAAAACGGGACGATAAGACCTTAGAACAATAAAATTTCAGAGCCACAGGGAGGCCGTGGAGACCATCAAGCTCTGTTCCCTCCACGAAGAAGACAAGTGACTTGCCCATGGTCACAGGACAGAGTGGGGACCAGACCACAACCCTCCCTCCCCTATTCAGCCATGTTGCATCTGCCCCGAGATTCTTACCATCACTTTCAACCTATGCCCGTGTTCTCAATTTTAACTACCCCATTTGAGGGAAGAATTCGGGAAACAGACTCAGGAAATACGAAAGCTGCCACATCCACATCAAGTCAATGGCACCAAGAGCGGAGGAGTCCATTTTAGTTCCTGGGAAATGCCCATTTCCAGAACAGGGGAGAAAATGCTGACCCAAATATTTCTTCAAAGGAAGAGAGAGAAACAGAGATTGCCACAAGGGTTTGTACTTTTATCTTTATGCTTCAGTGTCAGTGGATCTCTCAGTTAAATTGCAAGAAATTATTTCAGGGCACCAGGGATTGAAGTATCACAAAAAGTGGTCTCAAGACATATGTGTTTGGGGGTGGGGTATTGTGAATTCAAGCAATCAAGGCTCCCTTGATTACTGAACAGAAATCCGGGATCATCTAAGCAGAACTGGCAAGAGTCTTGGAAAAGAGAATGTCACGGTCAGAAACTTTCAGATCTACCCTAGCTAGAGGTTATGAGCTCTTCTCCAGGACTGACATCCATTGTGCTGGCCAAGCAATTAGTCTGGGGTTATAATGGATTGGCAGCGTGTTCCTGGAGCTATCATGACAGGTGGTAACAATGTAAAGGTGTGAGCTACGTGAACTATAAACCAAGTTACGGGATAACCCCGGCAAGGCCAAGTTCGAAGCCTGTGCCTCTGGTATCAGATTGACTGATTTAACCATCACCTCCATAAGTAGCGACTGGGTGTGTCCCCTCTGGGTCTGTATGTCCGAGAGTCCCAAATGTCTCTGAGCTTTTGTGTTCGGCAGCCTTGGATATACTCGTGGTAAGTGAAAGAAGAAACCATATTCATGTGTTTAGAAAATGAAATCCCTCAGAATCAAATCCTGTGGGTACGGCTGACGACGTGCATAGTTGTAAAGTTTTAAAAATGCTTCCTGCTCTCTCGGAGTCTTAGGTAATAATGATAATACCAATTCGTCAAGTTTTATCCATTGAACATTAATTAAGGGTTAAGCGTTTAGAGAATAAGAGTAGAGCGACAACAAAAATGGAAGAGATATTTTCTGCATGCCCAGGAACAGAACTAGGAGCACAGTATAGAAGTTATAGAGAAGCCAATTGTGCTGAATTTAAGAAATTCTAATAATTAGAGTTGTCTGGCAAAGTGGGCGGGTGGTAGAGGGGAGCACGGAGACTCTCACTCGGAGGTAGTGAGCACCCCTATTCTGGAAATTTTAAGGAAATGTAAAGTGGCCATCTGTCCAAGGTGGTGTAAAAATAGGATTTCTGCATATGGTGGAGAATGAATGAATTGATCCTCAGACTGAGAATCTCCCTCAAACTGAGAATTTGATGAACAAAATTAAAGACAAAGTGTAACTAAATTTGCCGTGTGCCCTTTTCTATGGCCATTTGTCAGATGTACTTCCTATCGGGCTCTGAGGAGTCTACAGGAAAACATTTTGCTTCATCTATAAGCCTTCTAGGTCGCTGACTGCTGTCTCTCCATTGATCCCTGTGCATCTGGCATGAACCAACCCCCCACTGCACCCTCCACACCAAGCCAAGAGGGTCTGCACCCCAGGGTGGTCTTTATGGAGCCCACTTGCAAGGCCCCCTGGAGTCTGGATGGCCCCTGGGAACTGGATAGGCCTAAGCGGGTCTCAGAGGGAAGCAGGAAGACTTGAGAAAGTCACAGTAAGTTTTTCTAGTGGCCAGTAGAAGGGATGCCTTTCCTTTCCTCAGAGATGTGCCCTGTAGTCCTGGGAAGTAGCCAGCATCTGTTCTGGGATGTGATCTGCTCTGGGTTGGCCCTTGATGGCCTTGTGCCAACTCTCAGGACAGTTTAGTGCCCTCAAACAATGTAAAATCTGGGGGGTCCTCTGACCAGGATGCCAGACCGGATGTCCTGCAGCCCTCCAGACAGCACTCCACCCCCGCCCCATTCTTCAGAGTCTGTGGTGGAATTCAATCCGACTCTGAGGGTGGGAGGCTGCAGGGGGAAAAAACATCCCTCACATTTCAGTATTTTCAAAGACTTAGAGCTGAAATCCAGAAACACTCCTGCAGCTAGGGAGCTCCCTCACTACTTAGAGGCAGTGGGAAAGGCAAGAATTAGAACAGCATTTCAACAATTGCCCTAAAACTCCAGGAAATAACATACAGCGTATTTTCTCACTGCTAGAACTACAGTGTAATGTGAAATGCACACACACAAAAAATGCAATTCGTGATGGTCGACACTCCCAGATTTGTCAGTATTTTCTATGTGCTGACTGGATAAATATTGCTTATAGCTTTAAGTTGCACAGAACTACAAGAAGATTCATGCTGGATTCATAGAATACCATTACTATCAACTTAATAATGGCTTCCTTGAATCCACATCCATGTAATCTGGAAATAATAAACATTTTAAGCAAATGTGGGAGTTCCCTGCAGCTTGAAAAGTTTCCCTTGCACTTAGTTAATCATCCCCTCAAGGGCAGTTTTACGAGGCGCCTTGTCTGTACAATGTACACAGGCTGATTGCATTGAAATGGTCTCTTCCAACGAATTGCATTTCTAAAGGAAAAGCCTAATTTCGTCTGACAAGCTGAATCCTGTCATTTTCCTCATCTTGTTTATGTGGAGGAAAAATAAAACCAGTATCTATGTTGAAATGGGCCACACCTAGGCCAAAATGCTAACTTAAAAATAAAACAAATCAGGGGCGCTTGGGTGGGCTCAGTCAGTTAAGCGTCTGACTTTGGCTCAGGTCATGATCTCACGGTTCATGGGTTCGAGCCCTGCATTGGTCTCTGTGCTGACAGCTCAGAGCCTGGAGCCTGCTTCAGGTTCTGTGTCTCCCTCTCTCTGCCCCTCTGCCCCCCCTCAAAAATAAATAAACATTAAAAAAAAAAAAAAAGCAAATAGAAATCACCCTTCTTCCTTTCTCCAGACTCTCTTTACCATTAATACTAGTGTTTGCGTTTGCACAACCACATTCTGGAAGAGCGAGAAGATAAAATGTTCCAAAACAATCACTGCCTTCCATGCCGAAAACTTCCACATTCAGCTAAAAAAAAAAAAAAATTCTTTTCTTATTTCTGATAATAATGGTTATTTCTCTCCACTCAGAACTAAAGTTCAGCTGTTTCTGGGGTGGAAGCACAAAGCCATTCACCATTTTTCTACACCAGATGAAGTTCCCCTGCCCCACCCTCTCCTGCAAACCCAGTTTCCCTCCCGCCTCTCCCCATCCTCTACATCTGCCCAGGAGACATGGAGCTCTGGAATCCACATCAGGCTGATTCCACCAAACGCAACTCTCCCGCATTTTCTCTGACACACCAGTTGATTCCCAACCCGCCCGCTCCCCCCCCCCCACCTCTCTGTTTTCTTTAAACAAACCGACCCCCTCCTCCCATCCTGTGGGGAGAAAAAACACATTCGAACAGAAGTGAATGAACAAGCTAAAAGAGCAGGAGCAAATGCAACAACTAAAATAAACAGAAAAGCACGTATCTACCTATCATCCAAAAGAGACCAGCAAACAACCAAGAGAAACAACCCAAATCCTGAAGCAATTGAATCCAAACGGACAAACTGGAAAGCATCTGGCAAGTCGGTGCGCCCTTTCAAAGGCATGTAGTGTTTCCCCATGAAGAATGCCCTATCCTGGCGTGTTCCAAAATCCCTGCTCCCTCCACATTTCAGAGCAAGGACCCAGTTACTGCAAAACATAATCACAGCCCAGTCCCGCGGACTTACCCCCCACCCTCCACCCCGGGTCCCCCAAGCTCCCAGTCAAAAGGCATTTTTCTGAACCTTATGGAAAAAGTTGTCTCAGTATCCACTTTCAGCCAGATGTTTCAAAGAGTTCAATTCAGAGACTCATAGACAAATAGCTACAGGGAAAAAGAAAACGCGGAGCTTAGGTGACGAGGTCAGAAGAAGGAGAGCAAAGAAGGAAAGAAAGTTTGCCAAGCTTCCCCGCAGCCCTGGAAGCTGTCCTACCTGAGGGTCCTAAGCGACGGAGGCGCCCTGAGGAGCTGGTGGCTGCCTGGTCCGCTCTTCTGAAGATATGTGACCACAGTGTGGGGAGGGACCTGCCTCCCGAGGTTATAAGTTTCCAGGGCTAGTGTGCTGGGGTGTGTGATGGGCGGTTTCTTTTCACTGCGTTTTAAAGGAGTTTCTATGAATCAGTCTGCCTTTAAAAAAAAAAAAAAAAAGATTTGTTGGTAAGCTACGCCCTGCTAGGTTGGCAGTTGGTCAAGAGAGGCTGGGAGTGAGCCATCAATTCAAAGAAGCCTGTTTAGGCTCCCTCTGACTCACACACACACAGACCACAGTGGAAAAAAGAGTGACATTGCTTCAAATGAGTACTAGGAGTCACACAAATAGATCTATTTACCGAAGCCCGTTCCTCCTCACCAAAAAGGAGACACGGTTACCATGGGCATAGGCAAACACAACTTATCTGTCCAAATGTACATCTGGGGAGGAGGGGGCGGGGGAACAGGACAGAGCCCTGCCCGTTGAAATCCTCGCTAATCATCAAAGGAGATTCCCATTCCTCCTCCCCTGCCTCATGCATCCGGGTTGCCAGCCATCAGAAATGATCAGATTCAGTTCCTACTTGCTTCCCTGCCTGACTGAGGTGCACCGTCCTAGGGACAGCTGTCCTGGGAACCAGAACAGGACACAACGCGAGCCCTCGTAATGCCTCTGAATGATGGAGCGCTGCTTCAACAGCAGACTGGTCTCTAATTACGCTGTGTGAATGAATGCCCATGTGGACTCTTCACATTCAGGAGCAAGTCCTCTAGTTAAGATCTTTGCTCTCTGATCTCCATGTAATAATCATCTGGACCTTGCTCCGCAGTTGAGCTTCGCAGGGAGGGGCCCTGGAAGTCACTTGGTCCTATAGCCAAGGCATTCCACTGGAGAGGAGAACTCAGATGCCAGAGTGCAAGCCCAGCTCTCCACTTACTGGCTGTGCGGCTGTGGATAAATCGGCCTCCCCAGGCCTGTTTCCTTGTGCATCAGGTGGGGGCAGAAGGTACCCATTTCACAGAGCTGCAGTGAGAAATAACACGGAGAGAGCTTATGATAATGCTCGGCACCTAGTTGAGCACTCAGTAAATGTTAACTATGGTTATTGGACTGAAGGAGAAACTCAGGCCCAGAGAGGTGATGTGACCATAAATTATTAGCTGCAGCTTGGATCCAAGTCTGCCACATCCAGGCAACTCTATTTCTGTTCCCTGTTGCATCGTGACAACCTATTTTAATTGTAATCCAAATTATTCTTTTACAGTTATGCATTTATGCAACCGATATATCTGCACGTTGCCACGCATGAGGCACTGTTCAGAGCTCTGGGTCACAGATGTGAGCAAGATCCCTACCCTCTTGGGACTTCTATTCCATGGGAGAATAGAGGACAGACTGTGGCTATTCACCAAAATGTTGATAAAATTACATGGTAAAATTAACAGGTGAATTTCAGTTTCTTGTGGGTCACATTTCCAAATCTTCTGCAATGAACCTACATTACTTTGTTTTTTAGGAAAAATATTTCAAAGTGGAAAGGAGAAAATATTTGCTGAAGTGGATGGCTGGGGAAAACACACACACACGCACGCACGCACGCAGGCACGCATGCGTGCACACACTGATTTAATACTGCATCTTCGCAACCTTTGAAAACTGAATTCTGTCCCCGTAACGATGAGACAGCATAGGTTTTTCATTACAAACTGATGATGTGACGGAAGACTGCATCAGCTTCTCCTATCTTTCCTCACCTCCCCCTCCCCCATCACTCATTTGATAATAAAAGTGCCTGTTTCAGAAAAGCCACTCCCAGGAATAGGTTAAGAGGCCCAGTGATCTCTGAACAGCCTAAGCCTTGGAGAGGGGAGGATGGTGAGACCCAGGAATCCTCCATGAGCTGTGAGGACAGAATGGACAGCACATTCTCTCTGAGCCTTCACCTCCCGCCCCCCTCGGCTTGCCTTCACCTCCAATGCCTTCTACAAGTTTCATACTCCCTCCCGAGGAGAGCTGGGCTCCGGGGATAGAATCCTGGGATGCTGAGGAGTATGTGGTCTGGTTGCATTTTTTATAGAGAAATCTGGAGCCAGGAAACATTGCAGGAGAGGTGCTCTTGGGTTAACAAAGGAGCAGTGGAGGAGTCATTTGGTCCTTCTGGATTCCCACAATGGGTTTGAAAGGGAGAGGCAGTGCGCTGAGACAGGGGTCCTGGAGACAGGACTCCTGGAAACAAGAGCTCTAGTTTTTCTCTCCCACTGCCTGGCCTGGGGGTGAGTAAGTGAGCCGCCCTCCTACCTTTCAACTTTAAAGTGAGTCCACGTCCTAGCCTTCCAAATGTGCTTAATAAATCTCACCTTCCTGGGTACTTTTGCAAATGTTTAGGGTTTGGAAAGAAAATCTTAAATGCTTTGAGCTCTTAAAACACACACACACGCACACACACACACACACACACACACACACGTGGCATCATATAAAGTGAAGTTGTATAAATATTTTTAAAAGATCAATGCCAGTCCAGGATTTCTAAAGTCTCCTAATTAACCCTTGAAATGTCACTGAACTTATTTTATAAAGCAAAGTTGTCAAGTCTGGGAAGGAAATCAGATCTGTTCTGGCTGAAGTTCCAGCTTACCGTGCCTCTGGATGTGATTAAAATGTTAAGTCTGATTCTGATTCTTTCCATGGCCATGAGCGTAAGGCTATGGATAGGGAAGAGTTCAGGGGTCTAAAACCACATGGGGCCGGAGAGCACAGCTCTCTCTGCCATCTGCACGGGTCTTTTCAAACACTTAGGGGTAATCTGCCTGTCTGCTCCGTGCTCCCATGCCCTTCATCTGGAGGGTAGATTAGACACTTTCGTTTTCCATGGGGGTAAAGAACTGGGCAAAATTTCATTTGACCTCAGTAAAGTCATTTATTCTTGGGAAGGAATGTCCCCTCTTGCCCAGTGCCACAGCGTCACCCTCAACTACAAGAATATTTTTCCCTCCTTCTGAAGCAATGAGAATCAACTTCTGGCACAATGCCATTTAGGGCAGCTTTTCAAGTTGGAGCCGGCGTAAACACTTTTAATGAACGTATGAATCAAGAGCTTTTAATGATGAGATACAAGGAGAAACCTCCGAAGGTAGATTTGGCCCCTTATGGCTCCCAGAAAAGAAAACTAATAATAGCTTTAACTTGTTTTTGCTCAAAGTCAGTTAGCCAAAAAGAATCTCAAACATGTTCCCCATTATATGTGCAGGGGATGTCAATGCTAATATTAGCAAACACTGCTTGAAAGGTAAATAAATTAAAAGTTACGTAGTATCCTCCCAAATCAAATGGGTGTTTTGTCCCTTGCCACTCGTATTTGCAATTTGAGCATTTGCCAGAAATTTCATATTCTTCCCTCTTTCCTTCCTGCCACTCTCCTGTCCTTTTTTCTCCCTCAGACTGTTTTCTTCCACCTGTATTGTTTCCTTTCTCAGGTCTGTCTCACTGAGATGTCATTTTAGTATAATTCCCCCAAATAGAGAGTCTCTACAATCCTGTTAGTCACCCCTGCTTTCTTGTCTCAGCGAGCTCGTCCTGAAACTGGTTTTGAAAGATAAAATTCATGAAACTCCAAGAGCGTTCCAAGAATGTGGGCCCCTGGTCAGGCACTTCAAGCCAAGTGGAAAGTCTTGCCGACCCAGCGGTGTGATGTTGCCGTAGAAGAGGGTGGGCTGTTGAAGACATCTGAACTCGGCAGGGGAAAGGAGCCAATGCAGCCACCTTGGACAGTTACCAGATTGATGCTAATTACTGCCTTTAAGTTCTTTTTTTTTTTTTTTTTTAATTTTTTTTTTCAACGTTTATTTATTTTTGGGACAGAGAGAGAGACAGAGCATGAACGGGGGAGAGGCAGAGAGAGGGAGACACAGAATCGGAAACAGGCTCCAGGCTCCGAGCCATCAGCCCAGAGCCCGACGCGGGGCTCGAACTCACAGACCGCGAGATCGTTACCTGGCTGAAGTCGGACGCTTAACCGACTGCGCCACCCAGGTGCCCCTACTGCCTTTAAGTTCTTCAGGCAGCTGGGATTTGTATGGATGTTCAAAATGGCTAAAGGAACAGAACTCCCGAGCCATGTCCACATCACTGCAGCTCCAAAGCCAGAGAAGAATAACCAGCAAACAATAAGTGGTGATCAAAACAAAAAGTGAGAAGGTCTTTCTCCAGCTAATGTCAACAGCAACACTAGAAGATGGATATTAAACGCATATCACCTTCTTCACTTTGCCCTTCATGTTACTGAATGCATTATTACTAGTGCTTAATGGACCATTTCAGGTAAAGCACTGAATATTTATAAGGAATTAAAGAGTGACTGTCCCTCCTTTTGTATAGAGTGGGCATCAGGTCCAGTAAGTAGATTCTGGCTACATTGCAGTTATCCAATTAAAACCTAGTACATTTAGGGCACCTGGGTAGCTCAGTCAGTTGAGCATCTGACTCTTGATTTCAGCTCAGGTCACGATCTCACGGTTCGTGGGTTCGAGCCCCACACTGGGCTCTGAGCAGAGCCTCCTTGGGATTCTCTCTCTCTCTCTCTCTCTCCCTCTCTCTCTGCCCATCCCGCATTCATGTACCCTCTCCCTCTTTCTCTCTCAAAAATAAATAAACTTTTTAAAAAAAAAACTAGTACATTTAATTAGTAAAGTGTCCAATCCCCAAATAAAAGAATCTCCTGTTCTCCCTCAAGATTTTCCCCTCAAACATGGCAGAGCCGGTGGCCACAGAATTCACAATTGCTCTTCCCTAGCAGGGCTGGATAAATGCTGACCAATACACAGAGCTCATTTTCCAGACCCTGTACTGGTTTTTCTCCCTTGGTTAACGTGCTACGCCTTCAGCCAAATTACAGTGCTATCCAATGCAGTTAATTCAGTTTCATCTTTCCAGTTATATTTTTGCTTTAGTTATACTTGCCTGTGGCTACACCCAAGCATCTCAAATAGAGTTGGGGACCCCTAATCTCTGCCACACATTTGTTCAGCGTGGTCACATCCACAGAGGCTCAAATCAACCATTCTGTTCTTCCTGACTTTTACTCTTAAACAGAGACATTTTCTTGATGCCGTGGGAACCTCTTAACCCACCCTTGTACTAACAACGTCTATTTGAAGATCCAAGGCATCATGCCCTCCGTAACACCCTTCCTTTTAGATTGTGTGCTGAGCAGACCTTGTAGATTTTTGAGGGGAAAGCTACTATAAGGGAACCAGATGTGGGGGAACTCACTGCCACCATCCTGCAAACCTCTGAAACTGCACACAGATATCTGTGACAAAAAGGAGGATGTCCTTTTACCGTTTGGTTTCAGATTATAAAAAGTGATACATGATCTTTGAATAAAATTCCAACAGTGCATGAAAATCTAAGTAAGAAAGTTAAAATCATCCAAAACCTCACCTCTGAGATAATTATTGTAAACGTTTTTTCACATATATATTTACATATGCATACATATATACAATTTTACCCCAGATGACTTAACATGCTACATTGACATCTGCTATTGTCACACAACAGAGAGTCACAAGAGTCCCTCTAGCTCGGCCCCAGGGCTTACCATGTCAGTAATGTAGATCTATTCCACCATTTGTAATGGCTACAAAGAATTCCATCATGTGTATCCACGTAATGGATACTTATGTTGCTTTGATTTTTTGTCACCGTAAACAAACCTGTGGTAAAACCCTTTGTATATAACATATCTATACACATAATGACATATTTGCCATATTTTTAAATACTGTGTCCCTCATTCATTGGACTGACACAAAGTACAGATGTCATCACCCAATTGTGTGCAGTCTTAGAAAAGTCACTTAAGCACTCTGGATCCTATTCCTCATGATCTTGAGGGTCCCTTCTAGGATTAACATTTTTTGGTCACTTTCCCCATTCTAAAAACTCAGGCAAAGCATGTATAGATGGATACCAACCAGCTGTCTCTGGCCTCTTCCTTCTCTTTTTATCTCATGAACAATAATCGACAATTCATATGGTTGTCCTTCTGATCTATCATCTGAGCACATGAAGCCAAATAAGCCTGCCCAACCCTAAAGATATAGGGCTGGGTAGTTGCCAGCAATTTGAGATTTAAAGGATTCTTTAGT
Organism: Puma concolor; assembly: GCF_028749965.1. Taxonomy (NCBI): domain Eukaryota; kingdom Metazoa; phylum Chordata; class Mammalia; order Carnivora; family Felidae; genus Puma; species Puma concolor. The sequence goes on from NC_141673.1 coordinate 96,131,019, forward strand.
TCTAGCTAAATCTCCCTGGACTGCCCCGTCAGCGTTCTCAACTCGCACACATGCATTTCCCAAAATTCCAGGCTCATGGCATCATTTCACCCTTAGTTTATGCCTTAATCCCATGGCTCAGGATGTGACCCTAGTCAGCTCCGCAGGCTGGAGTCACACAGAACTCAGAGGGGCAGCAGGAGTTGTGCCAGTGATCCGTCCCTAATGAGCGCCTGGTCTCGGGGGGATGCCTTCAGCAACCTACAGGTGCAGGGAAACAAACAAGTCTGTGGTGGTAGAGCTTTTGCCAAAGAAGTTCAAGCCTTAGCTCAGAAGCAATAAAAGGCAAGGTCCGTGCTAGCTGGTGGAAAGCGACAGCTGCACGATTCCTCAGCCCTGGTGCTGGCTGACTGATGGATGGGGGAGGAGCTGGCTCACTGGGCATTGTCTGTTGGACGTCTTCAGCCTGTTGAGGGAGAGCTTTTGGCACGATTCTGAGGATTAGGGTCCATCAGACTGTGGACTCCAGAAGGGAGGCCTGCTAAAAATCACAACACTAAAAACTTACATTTGCATAGCACCTTATGGACATACATTCCTTGTATTTTAACCTCTTCTTTCTTTTTCTTCTCTCTCTCTCACTCCCCCCCACCCCTTCCTTTCCTTCCTTCTTTCCTTCCTCTTCTTTCTTTCTTTCTTCCTTTCCTTCCTTCTTTTACATTATTGGAAGGATAAAATTGAGGTTCAGAGAGTCCTAATTGTTTGGTCAAGGCCACAGAAATATTAAGGAATAGCACCTAGTTTTCTTAGGCTTTAGGGTTTGTTGTTTTGGTTTTGTTTTTTTTTTTTTAACTCTTTGTTAAGTTTTCTCTTTCCTCTACTTTTCTTACCTCTCTCTGGCTCATGGGAGCTAGAAGAGGTCTGTTGAAGATCCAGAATGGTCCAAAAACGTGGAGGACTTCCAGATATGTGAGGCAGTTTTGAACCCCTCCTGTGGGTTGCTATCCAAATTGAAGCTTCCTAGACCTTCATGGAGGAGCTTATGACTTAAAGAGATCCCTGCATCCATGTTCTCTGAGTGAAGAACTCACTCAACCCAAATGAGCCCTGCAATGGACTCTAGGTTCCTCATCCCAGGCTTATCTTGCATGCCCAGAGATCTGGTGAGAACCAATCTCCCTAGGAAAGTTTATTTAGGTATCCTGCCCCACCAAATTCAGTGAACTATCTCAAGGTTGGGTCTCAGGCACCCTTTGGTCATATCCAGAGACTTTCCCCCACAACTCTTAGTTGTGGACAAAGAATTAAATGTTATAAGGACTTTACGACAGAAGGTGTACATCCAGTAAATAGATCATTGGGAGGACTTAAGGAAACAGTTAAATTATCTTCTCAAAAGAGAGCATTAATTGTTTTCAGAGTATATAGAGGAGGGAGCTGCCATCTATGGGGTTTAAAAAGAAGTTATGGTCAGAGAAAAGGCCGTGACGTTGACATTCAGAACTCGGGCAAAGTACTTAAGGTTCTATTTGGGGAAATTCCCAGGGTAAGGAACCGCTGTGCTGTGAACAATCCATTCTAGGGAGATGGAGAGGCTCATGTGAAGGAGAGCACAGCCCCACTTGAGAAAGGGCTGCAGGGAACATTCTCCTGGCTGGGAGGGGACAACCCATCTGTGAATATCCCAAAAGAGTGACACAAATCAAGAAGTGGTAAATCACTGAGGCTGCAGAAACGGAAGGCTGCATGAGGGTAGAGTCCTTCCTTATTCATGGATGCATCCCATGCAGCTACAACAGTTCCTGGTGCCTGATAACTACTTGTTGGGTGAATGAAGCAAAACCTTACCCAGGCTTGAACAAAGATTGTGGAGTACTCTCAGGAAGGAAGTAGACTGATCCACAACAGATAGTGTTTCCCCCTTAATTAACCCATCAGACAGTAACAATAAAAAATAAAGAGAACAGTACCTGAAAGAAAGCAAATCATTCATCACAATAGAAATGAGTAAGCTAAAACAAAAAAAAAAAAACAAACAAACAAACAGCAACAAAAAAAACAAGCCCAGGTAAATTTTACAAACACCTACGGTGAACAGCTAATGGGAAGGAACTCGGGGGAAGACTCCCAACCATGTGCCCACTTATACTGAGCATTTTAATAGAGGACAGAGGGAGAACAGGACCACAGGAAAGGAATGTGTCATGTGAGTGAGCAGGCTGTCTGGACTTTTAACTGCCACAAAATGAAAAGCATCACGGGGGTACCAGATCACAGAAATTGCTGGGTTGAAGATAAGCCTCTGCTCAACAAATCCAAAATCAGATTTGTGATCATCTCTCTCAAACGTGCACTCCTCCCGTGTTCCTTATCAGCAGAGCCTTCCCTGACCCCCTGCTTCCTAAGACTAGGAGAAGTGCCCCTCGGTGCCCCCAAATCTCTCTGTGCTTACCCTCCAACAGACTTCCTCACTAAGTTCTGAGCTCCTTCACAGCAAGGCACTGTATCTTATTCTTTGCTGTACCTCAGCCCCTAACACAGCATCTTGCATATATACTAAGTACTCAACAAATAATTGTCCCCAAATTAAATGAATTAATGGGTCCATCATCTACCCACCCAACCTAGAGTTCTACCCTCCACGTCCAAAGTCACAGTCTGAGTTAGTCCATTTAAAATGTGTTTCAGGGGGCGCCTGGGTGGCTCAGTCGGTTGAGCGTCCGACTTCAGCTCAGGCCATGATCTCACAGTTTCGTGAGATCGAGCCCTGTGTTGGGCTCTGCACTGACAGCTCAGAGCCTGCTTGGGATTCTCTCTCTGCCCCTCCCCCAATTTGCACACTCTCCGTGTCTCTCAACATAAATAAATAAACTTCAAAAAAAAAAAAACCAGAAAGACTAGAAACAAAGGCACTTGATTCCCACATGGCTGCCATGAGCTGAAAGGAGCTGGAGGCATGGAGCTTGTCACCTTCAGCAGGGACATCCCCCTTCTCCCCACGTGGCCTGCTTCCCTTGGCTTCTGGGCCTGCTCCTCAACAGGCACGGATGCTTGTGACATCTCTCCCGTTCTCCCATCAGAGTTATCTGCATGAAACACAGATCTGATCAAATTGGATCACATGACTACAATCTTACTTTGCTGGCAAAATAAAATCATGGTACGCATTCCATACCCATCACACACACTGGCTCCATCCAGCTTTTTAAGCCTACACCTCCCTTTTTTATCACCCTGCGCCTTGAGCGTAATGGGCATTTTCCCGTCTCTGAGGCTTTGCTCAAGCTCCGTTCTCTAGCCTGAGCGAAGGGCCCTGTGCTGTAGTGGTCGAGAGAACATGCTGGAATCAGACTGCTTAGGTGCAAATCCTCTCTAAGACTTCCTCATCTGTAAAATGGGGGTAATACTAGTTGATACTTCATGGGGTTACGGGGAGGAGCAAATAAATAGTATGTGTGAAACTCCTAATGCAGGGCCTGGCACGTAGCAAGGGCTTAACAGGTGATACTTCTGTTGTTGCTGTCGTCTTGCCCTTCTGTCCCTGAAGAAATGCCGTTCTACCTCCATGTCTGGTTCAAATGTCACCTTCTTGGTGAAGCCTTCCTCATCCTTCCACCCCACCCTGAACAGAATGAGTAATCTGTCCCGTCTCCAGGCACCAGAGGACTTTGCACATACCTCTAGGAAGGCAGTGTCCACATTCTCTCGCCTTTAGCTGTACGATGCCCATCCCCTACACGCACCACTCACTCGCTAAGGGCCAAGTTGGACATTTTCTAGCATCCAGTGCCTGGACCCCAGCTGCTCAGTGTTTCTGGAATGAGTTAGGTTGGACATGAAGACGGCAATAGCCAGAGGGTCAAATTTTTCCCCAGAGTTCTACACACCAAAGATTGTCACCTGATGCCATTTGTCACCTGAATGCCGTCCGTAAAGGGCAATAAAAAAGGAAAAGGATAAATTCAGAGCACTAAGAGAAAACTACAGCACTTAACTGTATGGTTTCTGCTTTTCTCACCCTCAGTTTTCTTACCCGTACAATGGGAGATAATAATGCCTTTCCCACCTCACTGGAATATATAAGGATCCAATGAGGATAACATAGGTGCAAACATATGTAAACATTTGTAAACTACAAACGTGAATTTACATACGATGTTAATAACATGAGAATGAAAGCATACTATGTATTTTCTGATTTGGAATGGAGGGTAACTGAGTGTTTAAAGCCCTCTACTCTTCTCTGCCCCTTCCCCACTCATGCTCTGTCTCTGTCTCTCAAAGATAAATAAACGTTAAAAAAAAAAAATGGGGCGCCTGGGTGGCTCAGTCGGTTGAGCGACCGACTTCGGCTCAGGTCATGTTCTCACGGTTGGTGAGTTCGAGCCCCGCGTCCGGCTCTGTGCTGACAGCTCAAAGCCTGGAGCCTGCTTCCAATTCTGTGTCTCCCTCTTTCTCTCTGCCCCTCCCCTGCTCATGCTCTGTCTCTCTCTGTCTCAGAAATAAACATTTAAAAAATAAATAAATAAATAAATAAATAAATAAATAAATAAATAAATCAAACCCTCTACTCAGATCAAAGCCCTTGAAGCCCTGCTCCTTGATCACTCACCTGGATCTCTGCAGCCCCTTCCTATCTGTCCAGGGGCCATGTTCTGGTCCCTTTCCACTCTCATCAGAGTGCCTTTCCCAAACTATTATTATGAGCCTCTACTATGGGAAGCTGTTCAATGGCTCCCCACTGTTGTTAGGACGTGGACCCTCTACTTGGTGATCGGCAAGGCCCTTCACAGTCTGATTGTACCTATCTCACCAGTCCTACCTGTCACCAACCCGTCACCCCACCCCTCATACATCACATCCCTGCCACACAGTTCTAGCACACTCCAAGTCTTTTATATCCTGCCCTGATGAGATACATCTTCCCTCTGCCCTGTTCTCTAAGATTCGGTGTGGGCATCAACTTCTCCAGGAAGACACTGTCTGCCCCAATAGGGATTTGGTGCCTGCCCTGGATGCTCCCACAAGCTCTGAGCACACCTGTCTTTATCATTAATCACCAGGAAACACAATATTCATTTACTTGTCTGTCTTCCTCTTTCCATTAGATGGCAAGATCCTGGAAGGTAATAATGGTCTTTGGTGTTTGAATCCTCACCAATTACTGACCACGTCTAAGCATAGTTCGTCCTCTATTATTTTTTATTGAACAAAATTTATTTATAAGGGAATGGAGAATGTATTGGTTATAACATTAATGTACTGCAAGTAAGTTCATCTCTTTCCCCCTCCAAAAAAAAATAATAATAAATCATCTCCTGTCTTCAGGAACTTGCTTTTACAGACATAAAGAAATCAGAATTTAAGTGATGGTGGATGTGAGGCCTTTTAGCACTGTGTTTAAGCACACAGACGTTGGTGTTAGACAGAGGCTGAGTTTCCATTTTGGCCATATTACTTACTAACTGTGAGGGCATGTTGTGCAACCTCTCTAAAGCTCAGTTTCCTTCTCTACAAAACAAATATAATGAGAGTACGTGCTTCATAAATTTTTTACGACAATGGGACAAGATGATGCAGGTAAAACACAGTGCCTAGTGTATAATAAGTGTTCAATAAATGTTAAAAATAAAGTAAGGGTGAAGAAGTCCTGGTAACTGCCTTTTGATCAATGAATCCGTAAGGGTTTGAATGTGTCTATTGGACCCTTGGGAAGCAAAGAGAGGTCTGGATCCCCAGCATGCCGTAGACTCTAGATGGTACGTAGGAGGACAATGTAAGAAGCCTCGGAAATGCTTGCTCCCTGTGCGGAGAGGCAGGCCTGAGCTCAGGGGAGAGCACACCCATTTGCAAAGCGGCTTAAACACTTCAGAAACTGAATGTGGTCCTGCTCTTCAGATCACCCAGGCTGTTAGCCTCTCTCACGCACCATGGACTTTCCATTTGCTCTGAAACGCTCAGGTCCCTCAGCCCCATGCTTTTCCCCCCATCCTTCCAAGTGCCTTCCGGCCTTCTTGACTCACTTAACTTTTGATTCTCTCAGGCCTCTTCCAGGCCAGTTTTAAATGCCTGAAACTCTCATAGTGTCATAGTCAGTTGTATTAGGTTTTTATCATATGGCTTTTTGAGCACCCACATGGGTAAACTATGCAGACCAATGAAAGAAAGGAAGAGATAGTGCTTGGGGAGGGCAGAAGTCCCAGAGCCAGCTCTCCCAAGGTCCCCTTCTGATTGATACTCCCAGGGAAGGACTGATAGATGCGCTGCAACTCCGTGATGCTTGTGAACAGGCATCTTCTGGTAGGAAGGTTTCCGGGAGCTCCTGGACCCTTGGATGATGTTTGCTTTAGTCCTGCTCCTTGGTCACCCCATCCACCTTCTCTTTGCCTCTTCCCGACTCCCCTGTCCCAGCGGCAGGCCCCAGGCCCTGAACATGCTCCGGTGGCCCCAGGTCAGAGGATGTGACCCAACCACACCCCACCTCTGGTGACAAGGGTACATCACCTAACCTCTCTATGTCCCCCATTTAGTCATCTACCGCGGGCAGAAAGCTCTAGAGTGAAATATGAGCTTGACTGCTATTAGCAGCCCCCAGACTTATGACACGATTCCACAACAGCCACAGGGTGCCCATCATTTTGTGTCACAGAGTTATGCGATATCCTGATAATGGTAATAATGGGTAGGCTTGCTGAATGCTTTATATGTACCTTACAACACCCCTGGTTTGGGTGTGTTTTGTTTGTTTGTTTGTTTGTTTGTTTGTTTTTTAACGTAGCATTCCCAATTTGGAGATGAGGAAGCTGAGGTTCCGAGAATTAAGTAGCACACCTGGTCACAAGGTTAGGAGGCAGCCAAGTGAGACTTGAACCCACATCCCTCTAGCGGAGGGCACAGCCCCTGCTTTTCCGCCCATGCCACCACCACTTCCTGGGGCAAACAACATTCCCACATCCGTGCCACCTCCCAGCTCCAGCTGCAGTGGTTGGGACCCTCGGACATCCCTGGTAAATTTCTGGATGCCGATGTATCTTGCCCAAAGAGCACGGTTAGGCACTATGAGTATTTTTCTTTAAAGTGTGTAATATACGGGGCACAGATAAGAGAAGACACTCACTGCAGCGTGCCAAATCTCAGTATACCGACACCACTTTTGGCCCCTTTCATTCCTTCTTTGATTAGATAAAGTTTTGTCAACTTCAAACGTATAGATTGAGCCCCACCCCCCGCATGAATTTCCGCTGGCTACTCCCTGGCCTTCCCCTCTGCTACGTACTTACTCAGCTTGGACCATGCAATTCCAGTACTCGTATCTTTCGATTGGTTACTCAAACGTCACCTTCTCGGCAGGAACTCTCCCGGTCACCTGTTCTAAAATGGCAACCGCTCCCCAACACTTCCTACCCCACTTTGCTGTTTTTCTAAGCTATCTCCTCACTATCCCACATGCTACGTATCCTACTTATTTCTCCACTAGAGCATAGCTACCTGAGGGCAGGCATTTATTTATGCTTTTCCTTATGGCTGCATTCCCCGAGCAGTGTCTGATAGGTGCCCAGTACTTACTGGCTGAAAGCTTGGCATGCTTGGTTTCCGGTTATATTTATATCAGTCTAATTAGTTCTTGCTCTTTCATTAACTATAAAGTCCTCAAAGACATTACACATACCCTATAGATCTTTTGTATCCCCACACGCTTGGGGAGATGCCAGGAACTCAGAAGTTATATTTTTTTAAGTTTTATTTATTTAGATAATTTCTCCACCCAATGTGGAGCTTGTACTCGTGATCCTGAAATCAAGAGTCTCATGCTCTTCCGACTGAGCCAGCCAGGTGCCCCAACATAGAAGTTATTTTAAAATCCACTTGCCAGGGGTGTTTAGGCATCTGACTTTGACTCAGGTCATGATCTCACAGTTTGTGGGTTTGAGCCCTGCATCGGGCTCTGTGCTGACAGCTCAGAGCCTGGAGCCTGCTTCGGTTTCTGTGTCTCCCTCTCTTTCTGCCCCTCCCCTGCTCACACGCTGTCTCTCTCTCTCTCTCTTTCTCTCTCTCTCTCAAAAATAAAATAAACATTAAAAGATTTAAAAAGTAAAATAAAATCCACTTGCCTGGTTGAGTAGCAAATTATGCGAAATTGAGGGCCATAAGTTCAGTATTGAGGGATGTGGCTCTTTCCATCATTGTGAATTTACCTCTGTTTGGAGAAGTTTAATCTGCATGGCAGGGTTAGAGGTGGAGTTCTCAATGGTAAAAATTGATTTCTCTTTCACTCCAAGATTAACTGCTGGTGACCGTTTGTACGTTCTCAAACTAGTTTTCTCTTCCCCTAGCCCTGGAAGACAATTGGGTTCTCTCTCTATCCGTCATTCTGACAGCTCCCTACGCTAGGAACGGAATTCAGCGTGTTGCACAAATTCTTGTGCCTGCTGGGCCTGGGTGAGGATGCACACTCCCCAGCCCATAGCAGGAGTGAGTGGCTCAGAGGGCAGAGCCCAGCATTCACAAGCCTGCAGGGCTGTGTGCCGCCTGCTCTGTGCACAGGCTGTGTGTGCCCCGGGGAGATCATGGATTTCCATGGCTGTCTCACCCGCAGCAGCGTGCACGTGTGTGCACGTGCCCGTGCACGTGTGTGCACAAGCACGTGTGTGCCCAGCCAGCTCTGCCTGATTCTTTGCCCTCCCGAAATGGGCTGGCTCCTCTGGGAGCATCGCTGTGTTGAAATCCTGTGGGAGGGACCAGCTTTGACCCTAAGAGAATGCAGAGGATTAGCTCCGTCTGCCACCACCCAAATCAGGCCACAAGTTGCAGTGGTTCGACAATGAAATCATCTTTTCTTCTGGTTTTGGTGGTTACTATTTTTAACTGGGTTGAATGGCCAGGAAGAACCTGAGGGGAAGGTAGCCAGAGCAGCAAAGACCAGTTTCCTGGCTTAAGAGCCCCACAGCCCAGGGATAGTTTCCTGTTTGCTGGAGGAGAGCTGTGTGTGTGTGTGTGTGTGTGTGTGTGTGTGTGTGTGTGTGTTGCTGGGGGTGGGGGGAGGGCCATTATTCCCTCACAGTTTTTAAGGTTTTGCAACATTTTAAGGAAGAGAAATAAGAAATCTTTGGCTCTGCCCAGGCTTAGACTTCACAGCAATTATTTTTTCTGTTGGGGAAGGAGGGTGTTGATGAGCAGGAGAGAGCAAAAGAAAGAGAGAGCAGAATGGGGGGGGGGTAGCTTTGGTGGAACAGGATGTACTTAAAATTCTCCCTGTCTGTTATCCATCCAAAAACTGGCCTCTCCATGGGTGTAGGAGGCCACGGCAACTTCATACATATTTATAGTATTCGACAGATTTGTGGAACACAACTCTAACGATGTATTTTAAATGAAGCTAGAAAAATGCATTTCTATTTCCCTGGGAGAGTTCTTAATTTTTTTGTTTTGTTTTTTTGGATGTAACATGGTGTGGAGAGATGGTGCTGGAGGAAGTGTCATGGATAATGACAGTGTGTGAAGCTGACGTGAGTCTGGGTGGGAGCCGGATGACCCAATCTAGATCGGGCCACCCTGGAAGACCGCCAGCCACTCGAACTAGGCTGACTGTTCCCAGATCTGGGAGCCCCCAGAAGCAGGGTGAAGCTGAAAGACCCCACCACTTCTCTACCTACCACGCTTTCCAAAGGCTTTTTGATGACCTGATTCTCTCCACTCATGTTAGCCCCCGTGCAAACTAACTGTCCCCTCAAAGGTCTCCGAGGATCAGGACGTCCCAGGGGTCAAGATTTCTGGAACCAGAATGCAGACGTCATGAGCCCAAACCCAATATTCTATTTCCTCTGGTTTCCCAATTATATCGCAGGAGTTTCTGTGTCCGAATCCCAAAATACATTTGTTATTTTCCAAATTAAATACGGGCCTCACTGAACTTCACCGGCCCACATTTTTTTCTCTGCATCAACAGCTTCTTTACTGACCTGACTATCAAAAATGCCAAGATTCAACAAAAATATATTCACTATCACTCCTCCAATCCCAAAGCCTTTTTTTTTCCCGAGTCCTGCTAATCATTCTTCTGCCTTACTTCCTGTTTTGTGATCTTTTTCTCTATCCCAAAGGTATCAACACTAGTTCATCGTTTAAGCTTCTCAATGCTAGATAGACTACTGAGCTGTCTTCCTCGGGATTTCTTTGGTTTCCGTTGTTTTGGTTTTTTTTTTTTGGTTTTTGGGGGTTTTTTTGTTTGTCTGTTTTTTGTTCTTGTCATTAATTGATAGCTCCTTAGCTCCTCAGAATAACCAGCTTTGGAGACCACTTCATATCCAATTCAGGACCTGTAGATGGCTCCTTACTTTCTCATCCCTAAACCCACCTCAACCCCATCACCCCCTGCCACCGTACAACATGGCCCTATGGCCCTAGTCATGTTTGTTTCCTATCCAGTCCTCCATTCGCCTGGAAGAGTCCCACTCCTTTGCCGTCTCACTAAGATTCCCATAGTTTCCCTTTCTCTCCGAAGGGGAAGATGGATGGAATCTTTGTCCGTCCTTCTTTCAAGCCTCAGCTTGGCTCCACTGCTGGGAGACTGACCCTCGTTCCCTTTTGATGCTCCCTTCATGTTCTTTTCTTTGCCATTTTGATCAAATACCTCTGTCATGGCCTCATGGTTTCATGTTTACTCAGTGACCCCCCCCCAAGGAAAAGTACAAGATCGTGCCTGCCCTTTCTTCTGTAGCAGTTAAATGTTGCCATGTCACAGCCCCTGCTTCCTCTCCTTGGAGCCCAGTGTAGTATGTGGCACATACATTGCTGTTGGAGGATTGACAACAATTAATTGGCTTCCATTTGCAACTAATTCGACAGCAACCGGGCTTGCTCCGTCCCATTAACTACATGTGCCCATTGCAGCAAGGGGACATGTCAAGGGCTCGGAGTTCAGAGGGAGGCTCATGGGCGGAGCCCAGGGCTTGGCTACACAGGCCAGCTTGAAGAAGGCTGAGCTCCCAACGTGTTTTGCTTGTTCTGCAACTAGTGAGCTCTCTTTATTTTTATTCTCATGTCTGTAAATTATGGGTGAGATGACTCAGCCAAGAAATCCCATGCACGGGGGTATCATGGTATTTTTGTAAATATGATAATCTCCGTAGAGTCAATCCATAAGGCAGTTTATGTAGAATGATAAGGACTCCAAAATGTTTGCTCATATTTCCTGTGCAAACATGACATATAACCTGAGGAACCAGAGGCTTTGGTCTCCCCACCACCACCAATACCACATCCACTATTGGCGAAAATGACCAGGAGTGGGGATCCTCGGAAGGGTATGGTCTTTTTTCCCTTTATCTGCACTTAAAAAAGTATGTCAAAGTTTTTTTTGAGTGTTCAGAAATTACACCCTTTCCCCTGTAAGTCTTTCTGGATGCCATAGGAAAAGTCTTCTGTGCATCCTCTAGAAATAGCATCTCTCATGAGAAGACAGCAGACTTATACTGCGGCTTTCAGCTTTAGGCCTTCTGTTGGAGGACTTGTTTGATCCCCTCAGGACTGTCTGCAGAGCTCCAGAAGCAGGCCAAAGATGTGGAAGGTCATGACTGAAAAAATGGCTCTGCTGGGGCCCCTTATTATTGTCTGTACTCTCAGATGCTCTATGGAAGGAGGCAGAATGAGGGGCTAAATCTACACTTGACCACACTTCTATGCTATGCTCACATAGGCTTGTCCTCTGGTGGCCAAGAGAGGTTGTTCTTGAAGGTGCCGGAGTACACACAAGAACATGAAGTTGTGGGAAATGGCTTATATTTTCTTTCAATAGGAACACTATCTTGTTACAAGTTCCAGAATGAAAACCTGTACTTTGCCTTGTTTGATAATATCTCATTTGGATACCTCCAGCTCTGTGCTCCATCACCAGGGCCTGCCAGTTAAAGTTCTGCATTTCCACAACCAGGGTCATGAACCTGGAAGGAATCTCCTCAAGCAGGTTCAGCTACAGAATTAAATCAATCCACCAAATGAACAAGGTGGTGGCAGGCTCATGCACCTTTGGCAAAAGTCATTCTGAGGGAAACGTCTCATTGGTAACCCCAAATCTTCCTTTCAGGGCCAAAGGGGTCATTTCCAACTTTCAGGATACGACACTGTTTTCTCCTTCTTTTCACTTCATTATGTCACCTATGAGACCTACGGGCATTATTACTATTTCTGTCAATAAAATGAATGGGAATAGATTGTTTTGGGAATTTCAGAATTTCTCAAACGCACAGAGAGCCTCCTGGCTGAACCAGACTGGACATCCGTAAAGAAGAGGCTCTGGAGTCGGGTGAACCAGATTTATCTGATTTCCAGCTGCAAGGCCTTGGATGAGGCATTCAGTCTCTCTGAGCCTCGGTTTCCTCATCTCTAAAATGGGGTTAATGCCACCTCGCTGATTGAGTCACTAGTAACAATAAATGTGATAAATAGAAGTAAATTCCTTGGCGCATAGGCATACAATAAATGGTAGATTTAATCTAACATGTCACCATTGGAGGAATAGGCACCACAACGTGCAGGAAAACACTCATAGATGGAGAAAAGTTTATCGCTGAGGCATTTTCTCTAGCTTAGGTCACCGAAGGATTAAATTAATGCATGCAAGAGGGTAGAGCTAAGCATAACAGACAGGTGAAAAGGAAGGTGGAGAACAAGTCAACAGAAAGGAACATTCCACAGGAAATTACACCTTTGGAATCCAAAGACAAGGGCTGGGCTTTTGAACTTTAGTCACTGCTGAGGAGCAATGAGGTAGAGAGCTCATGGCGGGTGTCCTCTCAGGCAACAAATCCACGCGGCGGGGACCTGAGCTGCGACAGCAGAAAGGACATTTCCCTCCTCTCCGGGAAGGCCTGCTGGCACCAGGGGCGTAAGTGAACCCAAACGCCATGTCTCCTTCAGCACATGTGTGACTCGGGGCCAGGAGGCATGGGAAAAGCCTAGAAATACAGGGTGGAGAACCTCTATAAACCTGGTGTCTGAGCAGAATGCAATGACTGCAGGTCCCCTGTGCAGCGTTGTGGAGCAAGGCAGGCTAACTGCAGCACCAGCCTCTCTGAAACCTCCTCAAAATAACAGTGAACACAACCAACTTACAAGAACGAAACAAAACACCTTTGCCGCCACGAATGCTAACCAGAAATCTGTCTAATTCAGAGATGAAACACACTGGGGCGCCTGGGTGGCGCAGTCAGTTAAGCGTCCGACTTCAGCCAGGTCATGATCTCACGGTCCGTGAGTTCGAGCCCCGCGTCAGGCTCTGGGCTGATGGCTCGGAGCCTGGAGCCTGTTTCCGATTCTGTGTCTCCCTCTCTCTCTGCCCCTCCCCCGTTCATGCTCTGTCTCTCTCTGTCCCAAAAATAAATAAACATTGGAAAAAAAAAAATTAAAAAAAAAAAAAAAAACAAAGATGAAACACACCAAGTTTGTAGTTAAAAGCCAGAACGGAGTACATACATTTTCTGAACCACATATTGAACTAAACCTAACTGACTCGTTTGCCAAAACCTCAAACCAATGCTAAGTGGTTTAAGTATAAAAAATTTAAACACGTGAATCCTAGTGAGTCAGGACAGAATCAATGTCATAAAACGGAATCAGGTCTTCGTTGGAATAGCAAAATATGCCTAAAACCAAATTTAAACAGTAGCCTGCGGTTTCAAATCCAATTAGATTAAAGCAAAAAGAAATAAAGAACTCACAATTAGCCAATAGTGGTGAGGATGAGGATGAGGATGAGGATGAGGATGAGGATGATGATGAAAACACTATACTTCCCGACACTTGATTCCCAGAGTAATGACATCTATCTGTGTATCCAGGGTGCACTAATCCCGGGTTCACCCTTCAATGATCTCAATACCTTCCAATTAGATAATTTGCCTCTGATTGGTGTGGCCTTTGAGAAGTGTATTGGGCTACAAATCACAGGAGATTAGGTCCCACTAAGGAAACCAGAAGAGGGCTAATTAACTTTTCAATTTAGTTATTATTAATTGTATTGTTAGCATATTGGCCAGAGATTATACCACTGTGTGTATGTGAGTGTGTGTGTGTGTGTGTGTGTGTGTGCGCTTGCGCGCACGTGCGCTCAGTATGTAGGCATGATTGCATATGCACATATTTTAATAATATAAATAATTAGCAACTTAAATATACTCATTTTGTTGGCATGTGTGCTTTAGATCTTGAGAACCCCTAGAGGGAAATAAAAATGCGGACGCCCCCCTCCAGCGGGACCAGCACAGAGTGAGTTATTTGTGTCGCGGAAAAATATTAGGTGGAAGCGGGAATCAAAATCATACTTCCAGGGTGGCATGGAAATTGAGGCAGAGGACAGTCTTTGCACGGAAGAAGAAAAGGGTAGGGGCAAGTGGGAAGGTGGGGAGACATACATCTGGAGCAGCCATTTGTCAGATCTTCCCGGAGAAGGTGAAGATGCCAACAGAGGGAAAGAAGGGCGTTTTATGTCACGCAGCCAGGACTTTGACAGTGGCTCAGAGTCTCAGAGGTGTGACAAACTGTGATGACTTGGCCACAAGGCTTCAGTTTTCTGCGGTTCCAGCTTTACTCATCTGAGAAACCTGGGACCTCCTAGCCAGGGTGAAGGAACGAACCCGAGAGAACGAGTTGCTGATTCAGAAGCTGGAGCAGGAAAGGAGGTGCAGTTCCTGGCTTCTCCTCCTTCCGCATTCTGGCCTCCCTTCTCTTCTCCCCATAAGACTCAGAGCCTGTCTGGCCTGCTATACCAGCTCCACTGGCGAACCTCAGACTCGCTCAGGTCTAAGGGGACTGAGCTCCTGGGGGCAACACCCCTTCGGAGTTTTCTCTCCAGCAGGACAGTTTGAGGTGTGGCCTCCAAGAGCGCCGCATATCTGAAAGGTCAGCCCACGTGGGAATGATTCCTTGAGTTAGTCTGGCCCCATGTCCAAGAGTTTAACTTGGATTCCATGTCTCTCATTTCATCTCTCTTCCCCTTGTCCTACTTTCCCGTGTGGCTGGGAGCAGTTTTTCCATTTCATTTTGCAGACATGTGAGGCATCTCAATCCCCCGGCTCCCCCACCCCACCCTTCCACACATCTGGAAGAGCAATATTCACATCTGGAGACCATTCGCATCTGGAAGATTTTTTTTTTTTTTTTTGACATTCTTTTCTTTGAAACTCAATCCATGTAACCTCTTGTTCAAACGGGCCTCTGAACTACTGGAATCATTTGCAGAGGCTCAGGAAAAAAGTCCCGAGTTTTATCCCTACATGGTGGAATTTATGACTCAAACCAAGCCCAACATTATGTTTCTGATTGCTTTCTTTCTTTTCTTTTCTTTTTTTTTTCTGTAGTAATTACTTTTCTGAGCTTCATGTTGGAAAGGGCTGGAAGTGCCAGCCTAGGTCACACACAAGAGGAAGGTGGGAAGTGAGATGCTCAGCAAGCACATTGGTTTAAGTCTGGTGCCTAGCTAGGTGACTCTGAAGAAAACAGTCATTTCCTCATCAGTAAAATGGTTTTTTTTTGGGGGGGGGGTTGTTGTTGTTGTTGTTTTGTTTTGTTTTGTTTTTTTTGTCTAAAACTAGGTTAATGAACATGCTTCGTTGTCACATAAGATTGTTTGAGGATAAGGTGAGATAACGCAGCCGAACGTGCCTGGTCTCACACCTGGGTAAGATAAGGATCAGCGGGGGGGGGGGGGGCAGAAAGACCCCAAGGCTATTGCTCTATGATGTACCACTGAGCACAGAAAGGCGGGAGTCTCTGGAACACGAATCCCACTGTTGGCCGCATGCTGTCATGTTAAATGAGTTGACACTGGAGTATTTGATCAGTGGTTCTCCGTGCGCATACAAATCACCCGTCCCATTGTGGAAAAAAATGTAGATTCTGGTCCAGCAGGCCTGGGGAGGGACTGAGGTTTGCACTTCTAACAATCCCAGGTGATGCCTACCCCGTCCCCAGACATCCCAGGTACGAGGAAAGTAGAATTCCCCACCCAAAACTTCAACCTCTGCTAACAAGTGAATCTGCCATGTTTTCAGTGCCAAACCTTCATCTCAAGCACAGTCAGTGGGAGGAGAGGCATGGAGAGAAATGAAATTCACATTCCTGAAATGCACAAAGACCTGTTCAGCATAACTTTGACCCTCTCCTGCCTGAAGGCAGAAGCCACGTGGCTTTGGGCGTGAAGGGAAAACTAACTGCCCTATTTCACCCCATTCCCTGCCTTCGAGTATTTCCCCTCCTGAGTCAGGTTCCTGCCAAGTCAAGAGTGCCACAGCTATGGATGGCTGCCTCTGACCTTCAGTGAGCTGCTCAACTCCCAGCCTGGCTGCGATGAAAGGGAGAAAGACCAGTGCCTTTCAGTGGGGCACTTGCAGCCAGCCTCTCTTGCCCCTGAGCTGTGTTGCCTGGCAACCAGAGGGCAGGGGGACCAGGGTGATGGGAGTCTATAAGGAGGCTGGGAGGAAATAATGGACCAGGAGAGACAGGGCTGAAGCCATCTGAGCTGCGGTCACACAGACTCGCACACCCAGCAGGGTGGAATGTTGTTATAAGCCTCAGAGGGAGGGTCCAGTGGGTGTGAACCTAGAAAGCAGGAGGCCAGAAGTTTACAAACATTCATTTTTCCCATTTTATTATTTTAAAGATACTAATAACAAAAGGGGGGGGGACATCCTCCTTCTTCGATGAGTTGGCGAGGCAGGAAGAAAAAACTGAAAACCTGCTTATAAAAACCAAGGGAATCATTAAAGGGTGTGGAGAGGAGTGAAAAGAAGTTGGTAAAAATTCTGTACTGAAAACTAAAACATGCCTTGGAACGTGGCCCAAAAATAGTTTATAGTAAGGTTTAAAAGCTAAAATAAGACGCCTGCCCAGGGGGGCTCCTAGCGGCTCCCGAATGAGGAGGGGTGGGGCAGCTCCACGAGGTCCCCCAGAGGGCCAGGGTGATGGACTGCGGGCCGGGGAGGCAGCGAAAGTGGAAGGAAAATTTGCTACTCCATCACCGTTTCCTCCCAGGTTGAAAGCCTTCGTTCAGGCCCTGAAGAGTCTCTTTAAGACTGTTGCGCCTGCTTCTGCTCCGGCGCCCCTGCTTCCTGGCGTGCCCACATTTCAAATCCTACCATAAGGATGTCACCATAAGGATGAGCCTTCTAAAACACAGATGGAATCGCACTGCTCAAAACTTCTCATGCTTCCCCGTTGCCAACAAAGGAAATTCCAAACTTCTTAGCATGGTATTCAATGCTTTCCACAGCCCTGCCCCGGTCTACTTTTCCAGAGTCATCTCCAGCTACTCCTACCGAGCCCCAGCCGCCCTGCAGCCCAGACACCCTAAAGCACACCAGTCTCCACCAAGCCCCGAACCCTTGGGCCCTTCTGTGTCACTGCACACTGCGCTAGCTCCTCATCTGGCTCATCTCCCAAACAAACCCTATTTACCCTTTTAAAAATGCAAAGCGATAGAAAGGTAAAATTTTCAAAGGAATACATGGCAATGATTTAATAATTTTTAAAGGTGCAGAAGATTTGGGGGTGCCTGGGTGGCTCAGTAGGTTGGACGTCCTGCTCTTGATTTCAGTTCAGGTCATGATCTCAAGGTCCTGGGATCGAGCCCCACATGGATCAAGCATGGAGCCTGCTTGGGATTCTCTCTCTCTCTCTCTCTCTCTCTCTCTGCCCCTCTCCCCATCTCTCTCTGTCTAGAAAGAAAGAAAGAAAGGAAGGAAGAAAAGATAAGAAATAAATTTAAAAGGCGCAGAAGATTTAAAATGCAATGAAACAGTCTCTTGCCTTCTTCCTCCCCTCCCCAGGCCCTCTTCCTCAACCAAATCACCTGCCACTCTTAAATTTTCTTTCCTGGTGGTTCCCTTCATTTTTCTAGAATCTATTTCTTGCTTTATTTCTCATTTCAGCAATTTTACATAGGATTTTTGCCTTCTGACTCTAATAAATGAGTGTTTGGCACACGTAGAACATATCTCTGTTTTTTATTTTCCTGGTGGAAACTTTTAATCACTTTAAGATCTGGGCCAAGAATAAGCAAAGTATGATAAGACTAAGAGCTCAGGCTAGGAAGTCCTTCTGGCTGGGTCCAGATTGCTAACTGCTTATCATCCCTGTGATCTTAGCCAATTGACTTAACCTTTTCTGTGCTTCTGATGTCTTCAAAATGGCAGAGGATACAATTAGTGTTTTCTTCACTGTGAAATCTGTACTGGTCTCTCCCTAGACCTTCAGCGAAACTTTCATCGGCATTTCTCTTCACTGCTGCTCAAGGGCACAGGGGCTGTTTCCAGAATCCAAGTCCCCCTCTGGCTTGTTTTACTCTCTCGTCCGACAGGTGTACATTTTCCAATGGCTTCCTTAGAGAGATGGTGTAACAAGACTCTCCACACCTCATCCGTCTGAAAATGCCTTTTCTTCTGCCTTCAAAATTCACAATGATTTTTGCTGGATACAGACTTCTAGTTGAAAGTTATTTTCTTTATCATTTGAAGCACTGCTTTATTATCTTCTAATAGCTACTGTTGCTCTGAGAAGCCTTGGATGCCCATTTATTTGTGGGTTGTCGCTAATTTTTCTTCATTTCTCTCTCTCTGGAAACGTCTAAGATCTCTCTTTCATTATTCATGTTCTGAATTTTTATGTTGCATTAGGATGGCTACTAAGTAAACACTTCTTTCTTAACTTTTGTGTCCTTGAACTCCAGGAAATTCTCTTATAATGTTTCTTCCATAATTCCTTCCCACATAGTTTTCTTTTTAGATCTCCTCTCAGGTGGATGTTCAGTTCCCGGGTTATTCTAAATGTTATTCTAAATGTTGGTGGTGGTCATTTTATACTCTTTTTTCTTTCCTTTTTCCTCTATTTTATCCTCCCTCTTTTTAGTTGGCATTTCATAGTGTCTTCTTCTTGTTTAATTGATGTCGTATCTTCATGAATGTCTCTGCGGTTACAAATTAGTTTCTTTCAAGCTCCTTATTTACCTTGAATTATCTCTTGTGCTCTCATGGGATCTTTTCTCTATTTCACAATGTCTCCTTTTCATGTACCACAATTCCCTCAAATACCTAGTCATTGACGGGATTAGCAAGGCTGACCGTGAACTCCGTATAGACCGACAGGCATTGGTTGAGTATTGGAAGAAATGGAGTATTGGTGGAAATGGAGCCCAGAAGTGGCATTAGCTCCAGCACTAAGAAAAGGGTGTTCAATATCGTTAGAGAGGAGCCAGCCGTCTCCCATGAGCTCACAGTGGAGAAGTAGGGGGTTTCTCTCAGCCCAAATCTCCCTCCTGCCTCCCATGAAATCTAGAGATTTCTCTAGAGAAATCTAGAGATTTTGAAATCTAGAGTCTTGAGTCCTTCCAGGAATCTTCAAGAAAAATTGCCCTTGACGCCTGCCTGCACTGTGGATAATCTGTACTGCATCTTCCTCTGTCGACTTCATCAGCCCTCAGTCCTCCTCCCACTTCCTACAATCCGTGTATCACACAATTGTTTATCCTCCGAAGACCTGTCCACATTGTGCTCATTGCTGGTAGTTTATACTAGTTTTTATTCCTTTGCTGTCATGTCATGAGAGCTCAGAAGGTTAAAAAATAATAATAAATGTGCGTTTCGAGAAACCAAAAATAAAAATGACAATTCTAAAAGTTTCCGGAGAGGAGGTTTAGATCTCCTGAAAAGGAACAGGAATTCCCAATATCAACAATAGATACTGGCCAAAAGAATAATCTTTCCAGTGTTGAAAGACAAGAACCTTTAACCAAGAATGTTAACACCGATTAAACTATTTTTAAAACTTGGGGCAAATGAATGCTATCTCAGGCATGTGTATAAGGTCCTTTAATATTCTCTTTGAAGAAGTACTCTAGTAAGAAGAGAAAGAAATGCAGGAAAACACTATGAGACTTATGTTAATTAAGAATGAATAAACACAGGGGCACCTGGGTGGCTCACTCAGTTAAGCTCCGACTCTTAGTTTTGGCTCAGGTCATGATCTTGCAGTTTCGAGAGTTCAAGCCCTGTGTCAGGCTCAGCGCTGACAGCACAGGGCCTGCTTGGGATTCTCTCTCACTCCTCTCTCTCTCTCTGCCCCTACCCCACTCATTCTGTCTCTGTCTCTCTCAAAATAAATAAACGTAAAAAAAAAAAAAAAAAAAGAAAGAAAAAAGAAACATCATTTTTTTCCCTGAAAAAGAAACAATAAAATGTAAGTTAAAAGATATGGAATAGGGAAGTAGGACTGAGAAGACTCACAGAGTGTTATATAATACAGATACATGGTGCCCTCCACACCCAGGCACATTACAAGTATAAAGTATCAAAATTAGCAAAGAATGAATTAAAAACTTGCATGGATAAATAACCATTATAGAAATTAAATTATCAATTGCCTGATGAAGCTAATACGTATAAACTTCATTCCAAAACAGGATGAGAACACAAGACAAAATTCTGTTATCTACATACATGGATAATTATACGTCTAATACATATAAGAAACTCTTACAAATCAGCGTGAAAAAGATTGGAAACTCATAAGCAAAATGAGCAAAATGTATAATATGCAATTTAGATAATGGATACCAAGGATGAGATGAGATATGTATTTCTAGGAAGGCCTAGAAATCAGAGAAACTTTTAATACAGTGCTATACCACCTTATACACACGCAAGATAGAAAGATTAGATCTGGGTAATACCAAGTGATGGAGAAGATTCAGAGAAGGAGACTTGCTCATGCGTTTCTGAAGCAACATTAAACCAGCCCAGCTATTCTGGAAAGCAAACAGGCAGGTGAGTGCGCACCTTGCGCCCAGCAATCCCCGGTATATATAAGGGTATTTGTCTTATCATTAGAGAATGCCATATGTGTGTCAGGGATTGGTGGCTGGAGGAAGTGAGAAATGAGGGAGGGGGCAAAAGGGAAATGGGGACGAAGATCAGGGATGAACAGGAAAAACGAATAACAAACTAAAACCAAAGTGCGACCTTGCATTCAGTGTTCACAAACTGAAGAATGTGTTTAACTCAGCTCTCTGTATCTGAGGTTCCACAAAGCAAAGCTCACGATGCACAAGCCTCCATTTGCCACCTGGTATCCTCTCCTGGGTCAGGGCACTTGTGGTAGAAAAATAAATGAGCAGGCGCTGCCAGACTGTATCATAGCTTTGACCAAAGACCTGAGCTGTGGCACGGAGGTCACCTTCCCTGCCCCTGACCTTCCAACCATC
Source organism: Puma concolor (assembly GCF_028749965.1). Classification (NCBI taxonomy): domain Eukaryota; kingdom Metazoa; phylum Chordata; class Mammalia; order Carnivora; family Felidae; genus Puma; species Puma concolor. Next base: position 96,152,245 of record NC_141673.1, read on the forward strand.
TACCTCCCCCCCATTCATCTGGAAAAAAAGAGAAAACCTCACCTTTGGTAAACAAACCCCTCCCTGGCCCTCATTGATCTCCAGGCTTAGTGTTTCCCACCCAAATCTCCTTTCCTTTGACAGAACCCTCGGGAGTGCATTGCTCAACCCCCAAGCGATCCTGTCCACTTCACCTGAGGTCACACTAGAGCAGTCAACATCTGTGCCCGCACTCACCAGAGCGTCACTGCAGCCACCGCATGGGTCCCAGACCCGTGTTCAGAAGAACTAAGAAAGTAGATGAAGGCAAGACCTGTGTTTTCTGGGGGAAATTATTCTCACAGCTTACTCCTGCACCCTCCTAGGTAATAAATTGCACACCAGGATAAAGAAACTCCACCTCCGGCAGATAAGGATTTGAATGAACTTTTGAAGTGAACCAGTGATACAGACAAGACAGTACAAAGGTGAACTCTAAGAGCTGGTGAAGTTACAAGAGGCAGATCCTTTTAACGGGCGCATGGTTGGCCCCTTTTTTCTCCCGCATAGGCCCACACCAGACTTTTCTTTTAGAACCAAATCTTCAGTTTTTCTATTTCCCCTCGATTCCTCTTCCATGGATCTTGCCTCATCTGATTCCCCAGCTCAGACACCCACACAGCATCATCTTCCCCACCTCCCTCAACTCACCTAGAGCAGGGACCCCCAATCTCAGACATCTCCAGACTTCACCAGACCTCAAAATGGCCTCACATCCTTTCCAGCTTGCTTGTCCTCAGCTACCAAATAGATGATCAGCAGCAGCCCTCATTTGATTTACCTTACAGGCAAAGCAGCACACTGAGGCCTTACGGAGAAAAACTACAGAAATAAAAGTTATAGATAGTCCTTGCCCTTAAAGACTGTGACTTAGTGTCTGTAGATCACCTGTTAAGTGAAAGCCATTATCCTCAGCACTTTGATATACAGTCCTTTACTTATCATTGCACTAACCCCAGAAGTTAAAGCCTCATTTTCTCTGTTTTCCAGATGAGTAAACTGAGCCTCTCAAAGGTTGAGCCTCTCGAGCTGGCAAATGGTGAGTCCAGGACGATTTTTTTTTTTTTAATGTTTGTTTTTGAGAGAGAGGGAGAGACAGCAAGAGCAGAGGAGAGGCAGAGAGAGAGACACACACACACAGAATCTGAAGGAGGCTCCAGGCTCTGAGCTGTCAGCACAGAGCCCGACACAGGGCTCAAACTCACGGACTGCAAGATCATGACCTGAGCCCAAGTCAGAGGCTCAACCAACTGAGCCACCCAGGTGCCCCTGCCAAGTCCAGGACTTCTGACTCCAAGCCTAGGCAGTGTTCACAACAGCATAGTTGCATTAAAGACAATCAATCCGGGGGCGCCTGGGTGGCGCAGTCGGTTAAGCGTCCGACTTCAGCCAGGTCACGATCTCGCGGTCCGTGAGTTCGAGCCCCGCGTCGGGCTCTGGGCTGGTGGCTCGGAGCCTGGAGCCTGTTTCCGATTCTGTATCTCCCTCTCTCTCTGCCCCTCCCCCGTTCATGCTCTGTCTCTCTCTGTCCCAAAAATAAAAATAAAAACGTTGAAAAAAAAAAAAATTAAAAAAAAAAAAGACAATCAATCCGGGGTGCCTGGGTGGCTCAGTTGGTTAAGCATCTGACTTCAGCTCAGGTCATGATCTTGAGGTTCATGAGGTCGAGTCAGGCTCTGTGCTGACAGCTCAGAGCCTGGAACCTGATTCCAATTCTGTGTCTCCCTCTCTCTCTGCCCCTCCCTTGCTCATACTCTGTTCTCTGCTCAAAAATTAAAAAAAAAAAAAAAACTTTTTTTAAAGCAATCAATCCTACTTGGAAATTCAGCGCACTGTGCCCTGAAATTGACTCAAAACATTTTCAAAATAGCCTGTCAAGGAGAACTAATGTGTGATAAAATAAACTCTGAGCTTGAGTGTTTTGCTCTTTTCTATGGAAAGGAAGGGTTCAACAGAGAAAGGTTGCTAACGGGGACACCTTTGAAATCAAGTTTGAAAGAACAGAAGGCTCTAGTATTGGCAAGGGAGAGAAAATGAAGTGGGAACAAGCATCTTCCCTTACAGTTACTTAGACATTCCTCCTGTACCAGAATGAATTTTCCACTCTGTCTCCCAGAGTAAGAGGAGTCGTGCTGAAACGTGGCAGGGTGAATTCAGGTTAAATAACACAAAGAAATATCTCCGGTGATGAGATGGTTAAAGACCAAACTATGTCACTAAAGGAAGTGGTGAAATGTAGATTTTTTTTCCCCCTTCGATGATTTTGGCTTGCTCCTGCTGGAGACAGGGGTTGGAATACACGAGCTCTAGAAATCTCATCTGCAGACGGCAGTCCCACAGCTACCAGATTACTTTATTATGCTCACATAAAAAGGGCTCAGGGCAGCCTGTGTAACAACAATTACTCAACCCCAGACCCTCCCAGAGAGCTATGGCAAAGGCTTTTCTCACCTTTCCTCCCTGGTTCCCATACTCCAACAAGCATGAACCAGAAAGGGCCTGAGTCACCGGGTCACGTGACAGAAAGTGCACACGGGGCCTCTCCGCACTTGGCACGGCCTCATGAAACCGAAATCACCGGTGCCCTGCATGCTGAGGAGCACCGGGCAGGTACAGGTTTGTGCTGGGGAAACAGACCAGCGCTGCCCTCTAGCCACTCGAGCTTTAAAGGAAACTCCTACTTGGAAATGATGGAGTCCCAGGCCCAGTGGCCTGGCCGAAAGGCCAGTTGAGTGGGCCACTTAAGGCCCGTTGTTCACATTTGGGGTCTGTGGGAGGCTGCAGGGCCGGGCCGGCCGAGGCGAGGTCTCAGCACTGCACACTGTTGTCCACAGCAAAGGATGCTCGCGACGGCTCCTTCCCGGCCCTCTGGCTGCTGCTCAGCTGTGTGTCCGTCAGTCAGGCAGTCAGTCAGTCAGTTGATGAGCTCATTGATCGATTAGTTAGTTCGTTAGTTTTCTAAATAGCACAAGGGCACAGCCCACCTCCTAGAAAACGATGTTTCACGGGCTCATTAATGATTTCACTGCCCCTGAGGGAAATCAGAAAACTGCCTGGAACAGGAAGAACTCCTGAGGAAACGTTGCTCCTCCTGCGAGAATCATTTCCATCTTCCCAAGAACCATGGACTCAGACAGAGACTATTCAAATTAGTCAGATCCTAGGAATCATCTAGAGCAAGCTCCTTGTTTTCCAGGAAAGGAAGCCCAAGCCCAGAGAGATGAAGCGACTCGCCCAGGGTCACACATCTGGTCAGTGCCCTTCAAGCCCTGGGAATGGACCAGCGCACATCCAAGGTGAAGGAGGAGGAAACAGGCCATTTCCCTCTTGTGTTTCAGGTAACGGGGTTTGCCTGATATTGACAAGTATAGTTTTACACGTTTTTGCCTCCTGTCCATGTCTCAACCACCACCATGGTCACCAAACACACACATAAATTGCCCGTTCTACTGCTTCTAAGAACTCACTAAGCCTTTTAGTTCCATGAGAAGATCTTAAATTTATAGGTGCCTTTCATTCCTGCTAGCAGAAATGGGAATGGCTTCTGGCCCACAGAAGGGGGTGGCTATCCTTGGCAAGGTCAGGCTGAGTGGTGAATACAGGGTTTCTTTGCCATCCAGAGTTGTCATCCACCTTCCCCGCCCCCTTCTTCCCTCCCAATTCCCAGAACCCACCTCCTCACCACTAAAGGGGATCAGCCAGGTGTAGACATGTGGGTCGTTGTAAGAGCCAGGGTTTTCAAACCAAAAGGCCTTCATACACGTTAGCTGCATGGCATTACTCAAGACATTTAGTGACTGGAAGCTTCAAATTGAGGACAGTAATGCCATGGCGCCATAAGAATGAAATGAGGTCATATTTTGGGAAAGCCCTTTTGAAATTGTTGAGAGGAAACGTAAGAGATTTTCATTGCCGCCTCTGAGCTGCCCTGTGCCTGATCATTCATTAGAGTTCACAGCCCGAAGGAAGGGTGTCAGCAGCAGGGCTGGGCCAGGGACAGGGCTGGAGATTGGAAACGTAGTCTTCTCCACCTGTGTACACAGGAAAGAGTCTCTTGCCACAGTCCTCAGAGGGGACTCGGTAGAGGCAGGTCGTGTCTGGGGCCAGATGTGAGCACAATCCCAGAATGCACTGTGGCTGCTGCTATGTGTCCGTCTCCGAAGCTTTTTTTTTTCTTTTTTTCTTTCTTTTTTTTTTTTTTTTTTTTTTTTTTTTTTCCTGATCTGGGTTCTCATGGAGCATTTTGAAGAGGCTGTGTCACTACCGGCCTGGCCAACTGGCAGCTTGTTCTAGGGCAACAACTCATTTTTTTTTTTTCTGAGTCTGAGCTTGTGTGAGTGGAGAATATTGGAGATGTGGGCACGTATTCCCTGCTGCCCCATGTTCTTTGACCACTCGGTTCACCCTATGACTCCACTATCTTCAGAAGTCTTGACAGGACATGATAATCTCCTATCCAACGGAGAGTGATGTCCTTCTCCATCTCAAGACTTTGCTCCTTCCAGAAAGAGCGTCCTCTCTTACTCAAGTTAACCACGTCACCTATTTCATCACTTCTTCCCAAACCCTCCTGGCTCCCTCACTAAGCATGGCTGACCCCATTCAGCAGCCCCTTCATTTCTCCTCTCCACAGACCTTTTCCCCCTCTGCTTAGGAGCACATTCAGACTTCTATTAATTTGCAAAATGCTCCTTAATGCTTCTTACACTAATTACAATCTTATTTTGATTTTCTTTCCGTTGCCACACCTCCTAAATCAGTGATCTACACAAGCAGTGTCTTCTTTTCCTAAAATCAGTTATGTTGCCTTAACCTCATGCTCTATACAAGTGTTACTCCCAAAGGTCCCCAAGGTATTGTCACAAGATCAATGGCTAATTTTCAGCCCTCGTTCTTCATTGGCAGTATGGATTCTCCACTCAGTGGGATTCACTCCTCCCACGACGTTGGCGGTAACACACCATCTCATGTCTCCATCTCTCTGCCTGTTGCCATGTCCCCTTTGTCAATTCATTTTCCTTTTACTGGCTTCTTAACATTGACGTTTGTCGGGATCTAGCTCCCAGGGCCTCTGTTACTCTGTTTATTCTCTTCTTCTTGTTATTTTCACCCAATCTCTTAGATGAGTGTTTGTTTCATTCTGAAAACGTGTCCAAAATCATAATTTTTAAATTTTTTTTTTCAACGTTTATTTATTTTTTGGGACAGAGAGAGACAGAGCATGAACGGGGGAGGGGCAGAGAGAGAGGGAGACACAGAATCTGAAACAGGCTCCAGGCTCTGAGCCATCAGCCCAGAACCTGACGCGGGGCTCGAACTCACGGACCGCGAGATCGTGACCTGGCTGAAGTCGGACGCTTAACCGACTGCGCCACCCAGGCGCCCCAAAATCATAATTTTTATATACGACTGCTCTGACCTGAAAATTCCTACTGGATGTTGTCTTCCTCAGGGTCTTCATAGTGATTTGATATATATAAAATTAATTGCTTCATCTTTCCGGATTCTGTGTTTCTTTTATTTATTTATTTTTTTTAATTTTTTTTTTCAACGTTTATTTATTTTTGGGACAGAGAGAGACAGAGCATGAACGGGCAAGGGGCAGAGAGAGAGGGAGACACAGAATCGGAAACAGGCTCCAGGCTCTGAGCCATCAGCCCAGAGCCTGACGCGGGGCTCGAACTCACAGACCGTGAGATCGTGACCTGGTTGAAGTCGGATGCTTAACCGACTGCGCCACCCAGGCGCCCCTGTGTTTCTTTTAATAATACAACTTCTCTCTTAATTAATCACTGAAGAGTTAACCTTGAGAACCATTCTTAATTCCTCTTTCGTCCCCATATTTAGTCAACTTACCAAGTCAAGTTTATTTTTCTAAAAATTTTTGCAATCTCCTTTTCTTCTCATCCATTTTATTCCTATTGGCTTCGCCTTCCCTAATTCAGAAAATTCACTCTTCATTTATTCATTTACCAAATCTGTATGGAGTGCCTATTCTGTGCCAGGCTTTGTGCAGGGAACTAGGCAAGTGACAGCAGACATAGACTGCCCCTGCTTCAGCAATGGAATTTACAAGCTGGTAAGAGAGACAGATGTTGCTCAAGAAAACATTAATGAACATATGACTGTAAGTTGAAATGAGTATTCTGAAAGGGAGGAACGCAATTAAGGAATGAAACATGAAGTATGAGTAGAAGTTGATTAGAAAAGTGGGTGTGGCATGCCGAGAGAAGGAAGAAAGTCATTCACTGATGGAATAATTTATTCAGACTATTTGATCAAAGGGAGCAGAGTAGGTAGGTTCAAGAAACTTAAAAGCGGCCAGTGAGGGTGGAGCTGAGAGGACAAGAGGAAAAATGAGACTGGAGGGGGGAAGGGAAAGGCCATGTCAGGCCTGGTCCATCAGGGTAAGTTAACTGGTTGGACTCCATCTCAAAACTGATGAGGAGCGGGGCGCCTGGGTGGCGCAGTTGGTTAAGCGTCCGACTTCAGCCAGGTCACGATCTCACGGTCCGTGAGTTCGAGCCCCGCGTCAGGCTCTGGGCTGATGGCTCAGAGCCTGGAGCCTGTTTCCGATTCTGTGTCTCCCTCTCTCTCTGCCCCTCCCCCGTTCATGCTCTGTCTCTCTCTGTCCCAAAAATAAATAAACGTTGAAAAAAAAATTAAAAAAAAAAATTGATGAGGAGCAAATGAAGAGTCTTTACTATTACTCACTTTGACTATAGCAAAGGCCTCCTGCCTGAGAGTCTGGTTTTCTTACTCTAATCTGCACTGTATGTCACCACAAGAGTTTTTATAAGATAAAACTCCAACCTATCTAGATTTCTTTCCCAAGACCAGCTTACACAACTTGTACATCACAGCCAAATGGTTTACCCTTTGAGCTCTGGGCTATTTGGTGCTTTTTGACTCTGTGCCTTTGCTTACCGCCCCCCCCCCCCCCCCCCCCCCGCTTCAATTGCCATCTGCTGCTCCGCTCTCCCGTACAGCTGCCTACCAATGAAGGGATCATTTAAATCCATTATTTTCTGGAAAATCAGAAATATCCTGACCATTCTAACTAAAAATGGCTCTCCGTGTGCTCAACAGCCATGATACTTGCCACCTGCATATTGCAAGAGCCTGAGATTTAGAGCTAGAAAGTTTTGGTTTGAATCCTTGGAGCAAATCCTTGAATCTTTGGTTAATGGCTTGGAGCAAATTACTTAATTCTGGGAACTTCGGATACCTAATCTATAAAGTGAATAAAATCATTATATTTATAGGCTTATTGGTAGAATCAAATCAGAACGCATTTCTAAAGTATCTAAAAGGGTACTGCACGCATAGAAAACATTGAATATTTGTTAATTACCTTGCCCCTATTCAGCTCTTACTTTTCTAAAGAAATGGTAGGCATTTTAAAGAATAGTATTGTCTGTTATTTACTTTTGCATTTTTACACTTAGCATAGCTCCTGACCTATAATATCCAGTCAAAAATGGTGAACGATTGAAGAATTGTTTAATGAAGTGGAATTCAAGATCAGAAAATCACTTAACTAACAAACCAGAAAATCAGATTAAAGGGAGGAAAAGTCTGATGCTTTTAATAAACACAAAATAATCAGCCAAAATTTAATTTGGTCATGAAAAAAAAAATCTTAACAAAGAATAAGATTCAATGTTCTTCATCCGAAACGTGTGTTCATTGAGATCCTATAGATAATGTATTTGATGGTAAAATCTTAAAAGCAATTACATTAAAGTCAGGAATAAGACAAGGACGATTGTAACAGCATGTCCATTCAGTACTAGAAATTCTAACTAATGACAGAAGACAAGGATTAGAAATAGAAAGTGTACAGAGTCCAAAGGAATTTACAAAGCTGCTCCTACTGGAAGAGGATAGGATTATCTATAGAAAATCTATATAGAAAATTAGTATCAATAAAATTAATACAAGTGTTCTGCAATGTTATTTTAAAAATCAATATATAAAAGTCAATAGAGCATATACATGCAATGAAATACAATTCAGCCTTAAAAAGCAATAAAGGACCAGTATATGATGAAGCATAAATGTACCTTAAAACATTACGCTAAATGAAAGAAGACAGTCAGTCACAAAAGACCACCTTTCATATGATTCTATTCATATGAAAATCCAGAATAGGAAAATCTAGAGACAGAAAGTAGATTAGCAGTTGCTTGGGGCTGGAGGAGTGAGGAGAAACGTTGGGATCTGTGAATAACTTAAACATACCAGATTTCTTTTTGTAATGAAGATGATTGAAAATTATGGTGATGGTTGCACATATATATATATACATTTTAATTAGGCTCCACGCCCAATGTGGGCTTGAACTCACGACCCTGGGATCAAGAGTGGATGCTCTACCAACTGAGCCAGCCAGGCACCCTGGTTGCACATATTTTTGAATATACCAAAACCCATTGAATGTATACTTTCAATGGATGAATTGTATAATATGTGAATTATAATTCAATAAAGCTGTTTAAAAGTCACAGATGTCTAAAAATAATAAACAATTAGCAAATTTAATGGAAGAAATTTCATTCACAAAATCAGCAAAATCTGTAAAGTGCCTAGAAGACTAACAAATGTTGTATAAAATCTTTATTGAGAAAATAACAATTTTAAAATGCTTGCGGCACTTAGGGCGCCTGGGTGGCTCAGTTGGTTAAGCATCCGATTTGGGCTCAGGGCATGATCTCATGGTTCGTGAGTTCCAGCCCTACGTCAGGCTCTGTGCTGACAGCTGGGAGCCTGGAGCCTGGAGCTGGCTCTGAGTTCTGTGTCTCCCTCTCTCTCTGCTCCTCCTTCACTCACACTCAGTCTCTCTCTCTCTCAAAAATGAATAAACATTAAAAAAAAGTTGTTTTTTTTTTTAATGCTTGGGGCACCTGGGTGGCTCAGTCTAAGCATCTGACTCTTAAGCATCTTGGCTCAGGTTATGATCTTATGGTTTGTGAGCCCAAGCCCACATCGGGCTCTGTGCTGACAGCATAGAACCTGCTTGGGATTCTCTCTCTCCTGCTCTCTCTGCCCCTCCTCCACTCATGCTTGTTCTCTTTCAAAATAAATAAACATTTAAATAAAATATTTTTTAAAAACAAAAAATAAAATGCTTAAGAAAAGACCAGAATAAATGGAGAAATAAAACATGTCCATGAATAGAATATTTAATATTGAAAAAACATCAATTTTCCCTAAATAAATCCATAAAAGGAATACGATTCCATTCAAATGTTTATTTGATCCTAACATTTGCATGGAAGGGAAAGGGACTAAAAATAACCAAGACGCTCCTGAAATAGACAAAGTGAGAAACAAGGCTTGCCCTACCAGATATCAAACTTCTCATAAAGTAGAATTATTGACAGTGTATGAGTAAGGAATGGGCAAATGAGCCAACAGAACCAAATAGAGAGCTCAGAAACATAAAGGACCTTAAAAAAATCAATGGAAATTTTTTTGAAAGATGGAATATTTAATAAATCATCCTGATACAACTGATTACCTACAAAATGTTATCTCCCCCATCCCACCAACCACAGAAATAAATTCCAAATGAATCAAATACAAATTTGAAAAGAAAGTTTCACAACTTTTAGAAGAAAAGTGAGAAAATATCTTCATGATCTCAGGATAGAGATTTTCTTAAATGAGCAAAACAAGCACTAACTTTATGTGAAAAACTGGATTGATTTGATTAAATGGGTTTTTCTAAAATTCTGCACTATTACAAATATAAAAACAAGGTGAAAAGATAAGTCACAGACTGGGAGACTATATTTTCAATGCATGTAACAACAAAAGATAAATGTTCAGAAAATATGAAATGCTTACTTAATTCAATATGAAAGAATAACCTAATAGAAAATGGTCAAAAGAGACAAATGGGAAATAATACAGGAGAAACCCAAATGGCCAATATACTTATGAAACTATACTCAACTCACTAGAATCCAGAAAATGGAGGTTCTTTTAAAAACCAAAGCTTGGGGCGCCTGGGTGGCGCAGTCGGTTAAGCGTCTGACTTCAGCCAGGTCACGATCTCGCGGTCCGTGAGTTCGAGCCCCGCGTCGGGCTCTGGGCTGATGGCTCGGAGCCTGGAGCCTGTTTCCGATGCTGTGTCTCCCTGTCTCTCTGCCCCTCCCCCGTTCATGCTCTGTCTCTCTCTGTCCCCAAAATAAATAAACGTTGAAAAAAAAAATTAAAAAAAAAAAAAAAAAACAAAAAAAAAAAAACCAAAGCTTGAGGGTGGGGGGGCGCACCTGAGTGGCTCAGTCAGTTGAGCATTCGACTTCGGCTCCGGTCACAATCTCGCAGTTGAGTTCATGAGTTCGAGCCCCACATTGGGTTTGCTGCGGTCAGTGCAGAGCCTGCTTCAGATCCTCCGTTCCACTTTCTTTGCCCCTCCCCCACTTGCATTCTCCTTCAAAAATAAATAAACATTAAAAATAAATAAATAAAGCTTGGGATGCCTAGGTGGCTCAGTTAGTTAAGTAACCAACTCTTGATACACACTCTGGTCATGATCTCATGGTGGTAAGATAGGGCTCACGCCGAGCATGGAGCCTGTTTGGGATTCTCTCTCTCCCTCTCTCTCTGTCCCTCCCCCACCTCGTGTGCACCCACCAACCCTCTCAAAATAAATAAATAAACTTTTTTTTTTTTTTTTTAAAGTAAAGCTTGTCAAGGGTGCCTGGGCGTCTCAGTCGGTTAACTGTCCGACTTCAGCTCAGGTCATGATCTCACAGTTCGTGGGTTCAAGCCCCACATTGGGCTCTGGGCTGACAGCTCAGAGTCCAGAACCTGCTTTGAATTCTGTGTCTCCCTCTCTCTCTCTCTCTCTCTGCCCCTCCTCCACTCATGCTCTGTTTCTCTCTCAAAACAAACAACAAAAAACATTAAAAATTAAAAAAAAAAAAACCTCTTGCAAATAAATAAAATCAAAAACATCCATGATAGATAAATGAGAAGGTAACATGAATGGAGAACTTACAGAAAATAAAATATTGTTAATAAATATTTTCAAATAATTATTGTTAATAAACATTATCAAATAAATTCAAATGAAGAGTAAATAGATATTATTTTCCTTATTAGCTTAACAAAAATATTTTTCTTGGTAATTCTTAATGTTGTCCAAGGTGTGATTCCATGCCCACTCATATGCCACTGCTAAGAGTATAAATTACCATCAATGGTCAGAAAAACTGGCAGTTTGCATTAAAATGTCCAAAATTTTTTATCTTGCAATTACCCCTCCAGGTATCTATCAGAAATAAAAACAGGAATTCAATGAAGATTTGTGTTCAGAGATGTTATGTGTTGCATTGTTTGTAATAATAGTCCAAAAAAGGAAGAAGAAAAAAAAACAACATAAATTATCCAAAATAAGGGAATGTTTTGATAACTTATCGATCATAGTTTACCCGTAAGATAGACATTAAGAATAAGATAGACATAAGAATGATGTAGTCATTCACTTCTGATGATGTTTATTAAGCATTCATTTTTTTTAATGTTTGTTAATTTTTGAGAGAGAGACAGAGCACAAGGAGGAGAGAGGCAGAGAGAGAGGGGCAGAGAGGGAGGGAGACACGGAATCCGAAGTAGGCTGCAGGCTCTGAGCTGTCAGCGCAGAGCCCAATGCAGGGCTTGAACTCATGAACTGTGAGATCATGACCTGAGTCAAAGTTGGGGGCTCAACCGACTGAGCCACCCAGGTGCCCCGCTTATGAAGCATTCTTAAAGATACTAGGGAATCACTGTGATTGAGGGTGAGGTGATAGGTAGGGGCACAGACCTGCATTAGTGTTGCCCCAGCAACATAAACATACACAGGTGTCCTCGTTATCTACATGTTCATTATCCAAAGCCTTCATAGTTGCAAAACTTAATGAAACAAGGAGAGGTTATTTGCAGGGCTGGGCAAATCACTAGCAAATAAGGATCGGGAGAGTTCAACCAATTAAAAAAACAAAAAACACGAAGAGAAAATTAACAAGAGTGATGACAAGATGGGCCATTCAAAAGAGAATAACTTAAAAGTATTAGGAGAGGCCATTCAGGAAATTAACAAATGCTTCAAACCTCTTTGCCCAATTGGTCCTCTTTATAACTGTGCTACAAAATACTCACGTGTAAAGTGAAAGATGTAGTATTAAGCTATCTTTCATTTTCTTTGGAAAAATCATCCCACAATCCCTTCCCCCATCATTTTCTGTATTGACATTTTCTTCTAAGAATTAGTGTATAATTGCAAGTGGAACCTAAATTCTATTTGAAAGGTTCATAGTAAAATTATTTGTATAATTTTTATTATATTTTCAAGATAAAAATCACAATTAATCCTTTTCACTACTTACGAAATTTTGATTCTGATTTTAATTGATTAACTCCACATGAGTCTAGGTTAATAAAGTCTTCCTAATTATTAGCTATAGAAAATAAGGAGTAGAACAGCACTGTCCAACAGAAAGATAATGTGGCCCACTGGTGTTATTTAGGTGAAATTAATGTGAATGATATATTGTACTTATAACTATCCAAAGTACAATAATTTCAACATGTGATCAATACAAAAATTGTTCTTTTTTTTTTTTTTTTTTTTTACTATATCTTCAAAATCCAGTGTGTATCTCTCAATTTGAACTAGCCACATTTCAAGGATTATATAGCTCAGGTCTAGAAGAAAATGCACCAAAATGTATTTCCAAAATGCATATAAAATGGTTGCACGTGAATGGAGGGATGAAGATATAAGATACTACCTTCATAATTTAAAACTTTTAGAACTTCGGCATTTAAGGATTCCATATCTTTAGCTTTCTGTTTTCATTTACGAAGGGTAATATTTTTCTGTCTCTCTCATTTGGGGCTTAAATGTTTAATATTTTTTTCCTGTTTCTCTTTATATTTTTTGCTAGTTGCATTTCCTTTTCTGCTTTAGCTCTTCTGGTTTTCTCAGCAAATTATTTCAATTTTTGACCATCCTTTTCACTGATTGCCTGGCAAACTTCCTCTTCTGAGATCATTTTAAAGCAACCCTTGACCTTGCCAATTTAATTTCTTTCTACCCTTTCCTGCTTTCTCATGGATCAAGATCTTTTTTTCTTATGTTATTAAAACCATATTGTTTTCTTATGAAACAGGCAGTTCTAATAGACCTCTTTGTCTTTAAAAAAAAAAAAAAAAAAAAAACCCTCCCCAGGGGACCTTTTAAGCTGTTGGAATCCAGTTAGTTGATTTTCATTATTTTTTTCTCCTACTGATTTCCTTCCTTCCGTCCTTTAGAATCATACATTTATAATGCATTAAATGTATGGTCACTTTCAACCAGGTTGATAAATTTAAATTTTCTTTCCTTTTTCTAATGTTTTGTTTATTTTTGAGACAGAGAGACAGAGCGTGAGTGGGGTAGGGGCAGAGAGAGGGAGAGAGGGAGACACAGCATCCAAAGCAGGCTCCAGGCTCCCAGCTGTCAGCGCAGAGCCCGACGCAGGGCTTGAACTCACAAACCTTGAGATCATGACCCCAGCCGGAGTCGGACGCTTAACCGACTGAGCCACCCACGTGACCCTATAAATTTAAATTTTTAAATACTTATTCCGTGAACATAAGTATCACATTAAGAGCTGTGTTTTAGATCCAGTGATCTGATTTCTCCCTCACTTGCCATAAAGGGCTATTTGTCCTACAGGAGCCTATATGAACAACTTAGTTCATATCACTTTCATGCTGTCTCCTTTCAAAGAAGGTATACACAGAAATTGTTGGGCTACACTGTTGCATTCTGTGCCAAAAGCTTTGGGTAAATTCTTCAAAGAAAGCCGTGGAGCTTGCTCAAGAGATTATGTATCATTTTCTTAAAGGCCAATAGCTCAATTTCACTTTTTTGATGCCTTAAAATCCCTGAATTGGGGCTTTTGAGAGACAAAAGAATTGAGGAAAGAATTATCAATATACGTATGACCTAAATAATTTTGAAATCTTCCCTGAATAATAGGCAACTGGCACTCATTACTGTAAGAAACCACCCACTCAGAAAGTGGAAGAGTTTGTTTAAAACAATAGAATGGAACTAAAGGGGGGAAAAAAGTAATAGAGGTGGGGGGAGGGGTGCCCAGGTGGCAGCTTACTGAATACTAACAGCTTACCAAAGTGATCCAGACAAACTCACAGATGCTGAAATCCAACTCCCTGAACATCTGCTCAGGAACCCCCACAGGCCACCCACAGAAAACAAGAGGATTTTTTTTTTCTCCCTCCAGGGGTGGGAGTGGAAGACTATGGATAATAGCTTCCTAATGCAGGAAGTAGAAAAATAAAACAAACACTAGGATTTGGGGTGGAATGAATTAATGATAATTCATATTTGATACGCATTGTGGGTAAAAGTGGTGAAATGTACAAATCAAACGAGATTATTTGGGGGAGGCTCATTATTTGTTTATATTCTGCCCTTTTCTGTGTAGGGCTTGAGGAGATTGGAGGTCGCTCTGAAAACGTTAACATTCTATACACGTGAACATATAGAAGGAGATAAAAAAAAAAAGAAGAAGAAAGAAGAGGGGAAGGGAGGAGGGGAGAGAGGGAGGAATTTCAGTTAAGTGTATTTCACTTGTAGAATAGGTTTCCTGGAGGGGGAAAAAAACAAGACAAAATATCGGTTACCATGTGATTAAATTAAAAAACATTTACTGAGGGGCTCCTGGGTGGCTCAGTCGATTAAGCCTCTGACTTCGGCTCATGTCGTGATCTTGAGGTTTGTGAGTTCGAGCCCCGCATCAGGCTCTCTGCTATCAGTGCAGAGCCCGCTTCGGCTCCTGTCTCCCTCCCTCTCTGCCCCGCCCCTGCTCATTATCTCTCTCTCAAAATAAAGAAACTTAAAAAAAAAAAAAGACACTTATTGAATATTTGCTCTGTGCTAACTTGCTCTGGGAGCTAAAGAGCATTGCAAGATGAGCAGCAGCTTTAGATCTCTGCATAAGACAGGACCATGTCCTCCCTCCCACCACCACACGCCCACAGAGGATGGCCCAGTTTTTATCCCATCACAAGGCAGGAGTGCACACCAGGATGGAGCCCAAACCAGTGCTAGGCCCCCTCTGAGGCCACTCGGGAGGAGCCCCCGAAAGTAGGAATGATTCCAGAATTTATCTGGGGCTTGCAAGGCTGACCTTGATCTTGAGTTATTGTGAGATCATCAATGAGGGGTCTCTGACCTTTCCCAGGACTTGGCTCTGTCCTCTCATTAACTTCTAAATGGGCTGGATTGGAGATCCTGGGGATGATCCAAATCAGAACTGGATGTTTAGGGAGAATGTATCGATCATTATTTTTGTCTAGGTGGGTTTCTTATATCAGGTCGCTCTCTTTCCCCAAGACAAAGTAGAGGTGCTGTAGGTTAAGGGAAACCCTAGTGTCTGGGGCTGAAGAAAGGAGCCGCATCGTCAGGAGAAAGCCCAGAGAACCCGGGTGTGGGCACCAGTGGCTAGCTGTGCACTGTTAACCAAATTGCTCAACCTTTCATGTCTTCATTTTCTCAACTTTCAAGCAATGGTAACAATCACCTACATCACAGTGTCACAGTGATGATTAAATGAGATAAGATACCCAAACATTCTGGGAACATCTAACACAGATGTTAATTAATGTTTATAAAATCATGAGGGAGGCACCTGGACAGGTGAGAGGATAGATTTCTAAGCAGCTAGGGGACTAAGTAGGAGAGATTAGACCTCTAAGAAAGCATCTGGAGACACAGAAAGAACCTGATTCAGAAAACCGGAAAGAAGCATCCAAGCCGATGACAGAAACTACCCAAATAATCAGATTCTGCTCTTAATTTGTGAACCTGGGATGCTATTTTTATAATCCCATCGAGCCTACGTGCTGTCTGTGATAGAACGATGACCCAAGAACACCAGAAGACAGCCCGAAATCCACTGCTGTTGAAGCTTTAGAGACAAGAAGCGTTGTGTTCCGGAAGCCATAAACATGGGAGGGACAGAGCTGGCCGCTTACAGCCATCTGGCTCCAGTTCTACCACACCCTCATCCCCATCCTGTCTGAAACCGCACCCCTGGGGCCCGCCTGAAGCTGGACCAGATTCCATATAAATTGGGGTGCAAAGTGCCTTTTCATAGACAATCACCCAGGGAAACTGTTTCTTCTTGGGTCCCAGTCCTGGGTTTCTTTTCCCCCTCTCTTTGTTCATTTTGCAATTTACTTTGTAAATTGTATCTCTTAGCCACATAACAAAGCTGTGAGGAGACAAATGCTGAAAAGACAACCAGGGCTGCAGAATTGAGCTATCCTGGTGGGTGTGAAGTAACATCTCATTGTGGTTTTGATTTGCATTTTCCTGATGACTAATGATGTTGAGCATCTTTTCATGTGTTTAGTGGCCATTTGTACATCTTTGGAGAAACGTCTGCTCAAGTACTCTGCCAAATGTTTAATGGGGTTATTTGTTTTTGTAATATTGAGTTGTAAGAGGCCTGTATGTAGTGTATATATTTTAGATCTACTTAGACCTCTAGATAAGAGGTCTTTATATACTCTAGATCTAGATATCTAGATCCTAGATACATGGTTTGCAACTTTTTTTCCCATTCTGTAGCTTGTCCTTTCACTCTCTTGAGAGTATTTTTTGAAGCACAATATATTTTAATTTTGATGAAGTTCAGTTTGTCTATTTTTTCTTTGGTGGCTCCTGCTTTTGGTGTCATAGATAAGAATCTGTTGCCAAATTCGAGATTGTGAAGACTGACCCCTGTGTTTTCTTCTGAGAGTTTTATCTTTTCACCTCTTACACTTAAGTTCTTTGATCTGTTTTGAGTTAATTTTTGCATATGGTGTGAGATAGGGGTCTAACTTCATTCTTTTGTCTATAAACACCCAGTTGTCTCAGTACCATTTATTGGAAAGATCATTCTTTTCCTCACCGAAGGGTCTTGAAACACTTGTCAAAAATCAGTAAACGCATGGATTTATTTCTGGATTTTCAGTTCTATCCCACTGATCTACATGTCTATCCTTATGCCGGTATCATACTGTCCTGATTACTGTTATTTTAGAATAAGTTTTGAAATCAAGAAGTATGAGTCCTCCAACTTTGTTCTTCTCTTTTTCTTCAGGATTGTTTCTGTATTGTGGGTCCCTGTAATTCTGTATGAATTTTACAGTCAGCTTGTCTAAGAAGCAAGCTGGAATTCTGATGGGAATTACATTGACTCTGTAGATAAGTCTGGGGAATATTTTCATCTTAGCAATATTAAGTTTTCTAATCCATGAACTTGAAATGAATTCTATTTATTTAGAGCTTATTTATTTTTTAATTTTTATAATGTTTATTTTTGAGAGAGAAAGAGAGAGAGAGAGAAAGAGTGTGAGCAAGGGAGGGGCAAAGACAGAGGGAGACACAGAAACCAAAGCAGCCTCCAGGTTCTGTCCCAGCTGTCAGCACAGAGCCCAGTGTGGGGCTCAAACCCACAAACTGCGAGAGCATGACCTGAGCCCAAGTCGGACGCTTAACCGAGTGAGCCACCCAGGCCCCCATAGAGCTTATTTAATTTATTTCAACAATATCTTGAAGTTTTCCGAGTATAAATTTTGCACTTCTTTTGTTGAATTTATTCCTAAATATTTCATTCTTTTTGATACTATTGGAAATAGAATCGATTTCTTAATTTCATTTTCAGCATGTTCATTGCAAGTATATTCTACAAACTAGCTGAACTCATTTACTAGGTGTAATCTTTTTTTGTGAATTTCTTAGGATTATTGATATATAAAAGCATGTCTTCAAAAAATACAGATGGTTTTACTTCTTCCTTTCCAATCTGGATGACTTTATTTCTTTTTGTTGCCGGAGTGCCCTGGCTACATCCTCTAACACAATGTTGAATAGAAGTAGTGAGAGCAACATCCTTGTCTTTTTTCCTGATTTTTAGGGGAAAGTATCTAGTCTTCCAACCTTAAGTATGATGTTACCTGTAAATTTTTCATAGATGCCTTTTACCAAGTTGAGAAATTTCCCTTCAGTTCCTAGTTTGTTAGTGTTTTTATTGTGAAAGAATGATGTACTCGCCAAATTCTTTTTCTAAATCTATTAAAAAAATGCTCGTATGGTTTTGGTTTTTTATTCTGGTGTATGATTATATCGATTATACTGATTGGCCCACCAAAATCTTGGGCTCACAAACCTGAGCACAAGAGATCCTGAGCACAAACCAACGAACTAATCTGCGCCTGAATTCCCGACCCACAAACACTGCGAGCTAATAAATGTTTATTCTTTTTTAAGCTACAAAAATTTTAGAATAATTTGTTATGCAGGAGTAGATAACTAATGCAGTATTGTTATCACTGTTCTATGAACGAAGAAAGTGAAGTTTGAAGTATTTATCTGCTTCCTAACCCCGCTCTGGATTAGAATGGAAGTAGAAGTGATTTGAACGAGGTCTTCTGCCTCAACTGGATTTTCCTTCACAAATGTGTATATTTGACAATTCAGCCCAAGTTCACTGCAAATTGTTGTCTGGTAGGCAAGCCCAGCTCATATGGTTGGGCAAGTAGTTCACTGCACAGAGCCAAGTGGCTGAAGGGGCAGATAAGGATGCTATTCAGCCGATGATTTTCCTGCCAAGCTGTGCACCTGTATCTACCCAAAGGAAATGGCCCCTTTTCAAACGTGCCCAGAGGCAGAGTCTGATCGCCAAGCCATATACCCAGAGGGTTGATACCCATAGAGGTATTTTTCTTTTTTTTTTTTTAATGTTTATTTATTTTGAGAGAGAGAGAAAGAGAGAGTGTGCACATGAGCAGGGGGAGGGGCAGAGAGAGAGGCAGAGAGAGAATCCCAAGCAGGCTCCATGCTGTCAGGGCAGAACCTGATGCAGGACTTGATCCCACAAACAGTGAAATCATGATCTGAGCTGAAATCAAGAGGCAGATACTCAACCAACTGAGCCACCCAGGTGTCTTGAGGTATTCCTATTTTGTGCGGAGGCACTCTAGAAGTCAGTTAGGTTGTTCCAATAAAATTATATACAGTAAAACCTTGGATTATGAGTAATTTGTTCTGCGAGTATCCCACAAGACAGGCAAACATTTCTAATAAATTTTAAATTGATAAACAAGCGATGTCCTGCAATATGAGTCGTATGTGATGCCCAACATCACATGATCATGACTAAGCCAATGGTTCTTGAAATTTGCTTCGATATACTAGTACTTTGGATTACAAGCATGTTTCCAGAACGAATTATGCTCACAAGCCAAAGTTTTACTGTAATGAGAAAAAGTTTCGTATTTCCCTGTTTACTAGTTCTACATGCCCATTAGGCAACATTAGTCAATAGGACTAGTCCCAGACAAATGTTTAAGTCTATGACAAGACTTGTTCTCACCACCCTCTCTTAACTCCCACCTTCTAACACCTCTTGCCTAGGAACTTGCCTTTAAGAAAGAGAAGAGCTTTAAGAAAAAGACCTCTTAATATATGAGTGTCTCTTATATGCCAGTACATGGCTGGTCACCTTTTAAACTCAATAACATTAAAAAAAAATTTTTTAATTCTTTTATGTTTATTTATTCTTGAGAGAGAGGCAGAGTGTGAGCGGGGGAGGAGCAGAGAGAGAGGGAGACACAGAATCCGAAGCAGGTTCCAGGCTCCGAACTGTCAGCACAGAGTCTCACATGGGGCTCGAACCCATGAGCCGTGAGATCATAACCTGAGCTGAAGTTGGACACTTAACCAACTAAACCACCCAGGCACCCCTCAATATCATTTAATGTTGATCGTTCCAAGAAGAAGATATTATCGCCATTTTCCAGATAAGGAACCCCCTGAAGAGGTCAAATAATTTATCGAAGTCACACAAATGGTAAATAGTGACACTGAAGTTAGAAATCAGGCTCATCTGACTCCAGAAACGATGTTTCGCCCACCACACCTCGTTAACAAATCTAAAGGGGCTGTCCTGCCAGGAACATCAGCTTTCTTGCAGAGGACAAACAACATTCTGAACAAATCACATTTGAGACCCTAAGATATGAGATTATTGTAGGCATTAGGACCTACCAGCCTACCATCAACATACCACGTAAGTCACCACTCTGACCTAAAGGTAACCCTACTGACAAGTCTCCACGGTATAATCAGGCAATTCACTGACGTCCACATCCTGGACCTCAGAGGCTGGTGTCCTCTAACTCTGAGACCAGAGAGAAGATCTGATACGGGAAGGCAGATGTTCATTCATTCCTTTAACCAATATTTATTGAGTGTTTACCATGTACCATGGATGTGGCAAAGAAAGAAGATAGAGGAGTAACCAAGGTAGATATGTTCCCTGACCTCATGGAGCTGAGAAGATAATTGGGCTCCTTAAACTGCCCCTTCCCATTTTCACACACACACACACACACACACACATACACACACACACAGCTGAGTAGGAAGGAAACTATACACTTAACTCTCGTTATAACCCCTACAGTAGTGGAAGGCTCAATTGACTAGGGCAGAGATTGGTGGTTTAAAAATAAGCAATAGCTGAGAAAGAAGAGATGATGCTTCCAAGAAATCTTCTTATCTTCTCAAGTGAAAACAACAGCATGCACACAGATGCCTCTCAGCAGCCATTCATGAGGCCAGAGGAAGAGGTTCAGACTACCCTCCCCCTGACCTAAGGGTGAAGAGATGGCGGCGGAGGGGTGGGGGTGGGGGGGCGGGGAAGGGCCTGGAAGGAACACTGAGGAGAAACGACCTTTAGGAAATTTGGCTTTAGAGTCAGGAATGTCAGCTTATTATTGCCACAATTTGACCAGAGAATCTCAGAAGGTGGCACGAGTTTGGGTTCATTTCAGAACAACATGTAGAAAGAATTAACTGGCCACCCAAAACCTTATCTGAACCTAAAATGTCTGCAAAATTGGGCAACAACATTCAAAGAAACAGCCTTTTCCTTGCAGACTTTTAGTGCCAAGACTCCTTCTGGTCCGGTTGTAACTGAGTGAATATAGAAGCCAAGAAAATTAAGTGGAATTTTTGGAACATGATCCTGGGTGTGCTGTAAGCTGAGGACAGAGGTATTTGGGTTTATGAAAGTGGGGTGTAGGCTTATTTGCTCTAGGGTCCTTCCCATCCTCCAGAACCTTGGCCAATGTCATAGAGCCAGGCTGGCTTCCAGGCTCCCTGCAAAGACCCAAGTTCAAGGTGATCAGTCCAAAAACTTCTCTTTTTACAATATATTATATGGAGAGTATTTGCTAACAACACCTGTGTAAGACGGAATAGGCCCAAAAGCTCCATATACCAGAAAAACTGGTTAGAAAAATGGAATATGACACCATGTCAAAGAAACAGATACATAAGTACTGATAAGATAGCAATGTGGGCGGTCTCGAGGGCTGCTGCACAAGGCAAAGAAAGGGCCAGTGTGCAGGGATCCAGGCCCTGCCTCTCCCGTCAGCCAGAGCAGCTCAGCTTTCCATCTTCATAAACTGGGGCTCTGGAAAAGATTTAATTGGGGGGAATAAGGTCCAAAAAGACGATATAGACAGAGAGATGGATGAAATATCTAAAACAAGAAAAACCCGATGGTGTAGAATGAATGCTGCATCGTGAGTTAGGAGACCGCTCCTTAGCCCAGACCACCACTGGGTCCCTATATGGTCTTAAGCAAGATCAGAACTTGTAAGTCTTGGGGTTGTTTCAACTGATAAATGCCCAGGGTGGGCTAAAAGTTCTCTAGGGAGCTTCAGCCCCAACATAAATTGACTCTCTGGTTGCAAGGAAGCTCTAGACAAAGATTCCAGCTGCTTTTAGTGACCAGGGCTCAAATCCTCCCTTCGTCTCTTCCTCTTGAGAAGATGGGAGTTTTACATGGAGATAAACCTGACGACTGTTAAGTCATCTCTAAGCCTAGAAAATCCTTGCAACTGAGCCCAGAATGCAATTTAGAGATGAAATGAGCACTCCACCGGGCTTCTCTCTCTCTCCCTCTGTTTCTCTGCCCCTCTCCCGCTCAGGCTCATTCTTTCTCTCAAAATAAATACACATTAAAAAAAAAAAAAAAACAAGTAACACAATTAGAAATTCAGCTCCTCAGTCTCACTAGGCACATTCCATGCCTTGCGTCATAATAACAGCCCAGCACTCACTGTAATAAAAGCACGCTGTCACTGAAAACTCACATGGGTCAGACATGGGGCCCAACATTTCATGCATATTGACTCCTTTCATCCCCACCACTTGGGACTATTATTACTCCCATTTTACAGATGAGAAAACTAAGGCTCAACCAGGTTAAGTGATTAGTCCAAGATCACAATGCTGCTCAGATAGCAAACCCAGATACCAATGCCGGGCAGTGTGGTGTCAGTGCTCCTGACTACTATGCCATTCAAAGTGGAGACCAAGATGATAGCCCTGTTGACTTTTGAAGACTCATCAGGGGAGGAAGGGGAAGTTATAAAAACAATGAAATGCATGGTCAGTAAAATCCAATGAGGGGCGCCTGGGTGGCGCAGTCGGTTAAGCGTCCGACTTCAGCCAGGTCACGATCTCGCGGTCCGTGAGTTCGAGCCCCGCGTCGGGCTCTGGGCTGGTGGCTCGGAGCCTGGAGCCTGTTTCCGATTCTGTGTCTCCCTCTCTCTCTGCCCCTCCCCCGTTCATGCTCTGTCTCTCTCTGTCCCAAAAATAAATAAAAACGTTGAAAAAAAAATTAAAAAAAAAAAATCCAATGGGATGCCTCCAAGATACTTAAGAATAGGCTTGTCAAACATACTGAGTTATTAAGAAGCACTGGCTCCATGGGACAGAGGAGAGAGACTGACAAGTAGTTCTCAAAAAAAAAAAAAAAAAAAAAAGATGAAATCAGGTCACTGACCATTGGCAGGATGAGGGAAACTTAAACAGGGAGGTCCCTACAGACAGGGTGAGGGAGGCATGCTGGCGAAGGGAAACCACCAGAAATTCATGCCAAGTGTCCAAGGGCCTGTCTCCATTGCTTAATGGGTCTGGGACTGTTTGAATGGGTCTTATACACCACTGCATTCCTGGTTTAGGTCTGAAAAAGGGTCAGTCCTGGGTCAAGTGAGCTGAGAGGGTTCTGCCTCCACCCACTGAGGTAGATTTCCCCCATATTTGTTCTGATTTCTTCAGGAAGGGGTGAAAAGGAAGGGACATGAGCTATCATTTAATACAAGCCCCCTATAACATTGATTTAAATCTCCCACATATTCCCCTTTCCTTTTGTCCCTCAGCCTTTACCTTCTAGCCCAGAATTTCCAGAATCTCAGTCTTTCCCTCTGCTCCCCAGTCTACACTTGAGCTTAAAAGTTCCACACAGCCTGCTCCTTTTGAAAAGCATTCCCGTTGCCATTCTTTCTGCCCCAAGCAACAATGAAGCATCACGGTCCTTCATAAAGGGTCTAGAAAGGCTAGTCTTGCAGGACAGAGAGAAAGGGTCAGTGGTGACAGAGACCACCCTCCCCCCGGACTAAAACCACCCAGGAGCAGATGACAGGCACAGTTCCTGCCACACGCTAAGGACCCCAGTAGTATTTGTTGAAAGGAAGAGAGGGAGGGAGGCAGGGAGGGAAGGAGAGAGAGAGGGAGGGAAAGAAGACAGAAAAGATATTTTGTTTGATAGTTACAGCTGATTTGATGATTTGGAAACCTCCAGACTGTACTCAGGGGCGGCCAGAAGCCAGTGAATTTTTATTTTATAAAATGAATCAGATAATGCATTTCTATTAGTGACCTTGATGACTGCATCGTCTATGAATTATGTTCGTATCGCTCTGTCTCCTGTACTAAAGTATAAACTGCTAAAGGCTAATGTGCTAAAATATTTTCTATTTCTATTTGCCCCTCCTTTATCCACGGTGCCTTTGGGAGGCTTGAGCTCTACCCAGGCTCCCTTGCACGTCATCGAGATCTCCAATGGGAGGCACCGATGAAAAATTGGAGGGTGAGAAGAGAGGATTTATTCCCACCTGCTAGGCCGTGTTTGGGCCATGGTTGTGTTCTTCTACCAAAAGCCACAACTCTCATATCAAACGGCCCTTTTCCAAAAGCCACAGCCCTCTCCAGGGCTGATAGCCACTCTTTCCCGTCACACCTTCAACTGAGAGGTGGTATGGGTTTGCCGCCATATTCAGATTCATCCTGCACATCACACCATCCCTTCCTGGTTCTCTAAACCTTACCCCAGGGCTCTGTAATTGTCCTTTCATTAAACCTTCGTTCGCATGTTTATTCATTATGGATCAGTCACTTAGTATGGAGCTGACACTATGTTAGAAACACGCCTTTTTGGTGCTGGAAGCGAGCCCTATTTTGCCTTCCTGCTGCTGTCCTGGAACCCCAACCCCAGCCCTACAGGGACACCCCCACCTAATTATTTTCCCTGTATTAAAATTCCATTGAGGGTGATTAATATACCTCCGGGTTTAGGCTTAGAAATCTCTCTTACAATGTAAATATGACTTCTGGGAGGATCACATTCTTATCTTGATCATTATTGGAAGTGAATAAGCTCATTAGACTTTTTGGGGAAAGAGGGTAAATATAGCATGTTTTAAAAGTCTGTGATTTATTAGCCCTTATTTCAATGTTATCGCTTATATGACTCCCTAAACACATAGTACAGCAGATGTTGCTTCTGATGAGGACTAGGGAAGGGAAAGATCGCCCATGGCAGTGCTAAGGAGGATGCCAAGAGTGGGTGACTAGAGGGGTGTGAGGATATTGAGGACAAGCAAAAGGGAGTGTGTCCAAAGATAGGGAAGGACCCTGAAAAGAAACTGAATTCATTCACATATTTGCACGGGGCTGGGCAGGCCCCACCCATTTCCTTCCTCCTCTTCTCCACCCACCATTACTGCTCTACTTGAACGGCTACTTCCTCCTCCTCCTCCTCTTTCCCTCCTGTGTCTTTGGGCACCACTCATGTATTGCCTAAGTTACAGAGTGAATTCATGCCCGTGATTGCCAAAAGCATGCCGGATACCTCTTGTGTACCATTCAAACCGTTGAGGGTCTGGGGGAAAGGTAGGGAGTCTGAAAAAGTGGTTCCATAAGGGCCCCAACATTTGTGGCTTTGCCTGGAATGAGTGTTATCTGGATGAAACATCCCTAATCGGCAGGACTTATCCATCCAACGGACCAAGAACATCCATTCTTCCATATTGGTGTTCTCAAAATACCTGAAGGGGTGGTGTGTTGGCAAACAAGGAGACTTCTTCCTTCTTCAGCATTTAGATAACACCTGTGCTAATCACATCACACAGGGTTGGGGGTTAATGACTCTCTGGAAGGACTCCCGCAGCTACGTGATTCTCTGAGGCACAGGCTTCAGAGAAGAAGAGACGTGTCAGCTCTGTGCTCACATGTACAGTGTTGGGCTCTTGCTCATGGGATTTGTGGCAGAGGCAGCTTCTTCCCACTGCAGTATCTTTTCACCTTGTCACCTGGAGAAATAACATTTCCCAGCCTCCACTAAGCTCTGGCCAATGTGTTATATGCAGAAGCAATGTGTGGCAGCTTCCAGAAATCTCTTTATAAGACAGTTGTCATGTGCTATTTCCTCCACCACCACTATCCCCCCCTTCTTAACTTCCCCTGCCCTCCTTCTGCTATTTAGAGTATGGATGTGATGGCTGGAGTTTGTGCAACCACCCAAGACCATGAGACGGGGGACACATGGAGAGGATAACAGAATATTAAGACCAAAGACTGAGTCCTTGACTGTGCATGATTGTACCAATCCTATACTGCTTGCCTCTAGACTTCTTATATTTGAAAGGAAAATAAATTTCTCTTCTGTTTAAAACACTGTAATTTGGGTTTCTTTGTTATACGTCACCTGACCAGATTCTAATTGATAAAACATCTCTCCAAGCTTTGGGTATAATACCAAAGCTATCTTAAATAAATTCTAGCCCAGAAAGTCCACTGTCATTTCCTGAATTTCTCCGGAGGTGTCTTAATATGGACCTCACTTTCCCTTTCTTTCTGGGTAAGTAAAAAAGACAATATTCCATGGCCCCTAAAGATGCCCAAGTCAAGGTCAAATGACAAAGCAGAAAGTGCAATGGCATGTAGGGTCCTATCCAGGCCAAGTTCTGGTTCCTACGTTTCCAGAGAACAGCAGTACCCCAGCTTAACTATGGAATAGGTACATGAAACCCACCTACATTTAGGGCCACGATCGAGATCAGTAATGATTCCATGTCTTTAGATGACTCGGGGACCCTTCATGAAAAGAGGCTCAGGAAACAGAAACACATCCTCAGCTAGAAAACAGCACTCCGTGAGTCAGATCCGGCACAAAACAGGTGCATTGGGCCATTTCAGGAAGTAGTTAACCGTGGAGGGAAGTGGCAAGAAAGGAGAAGGGAGGATGGAGAACAGTGAGCCGCCGGGAGTGGACACAACGTTCCCCATCACTCTTCCCTGCAGCTGTGCTGGTCACATAACGTGTCTTGATGCCTTCGTGATCTTGCCTGATGAATCTCTTTTCTCATCACACTTCACCTTCTCTGCTACTGTTACGCGTGCCCCAAACATAAATGCTAGATCATACCCTGGAGACACTATACCCTCCCATAGCTACAGGCCTCCCTCTGCTCATGCTATTCTGTGTGTTTAGAAAGCTCTTGGCCCCCTACCAGTTGGAATGACACCTCCTCAGGAAAGCCTCCTTAGATTTCCTCAGGCAAAGTCAGAACATTTTTCCTCTGTGCTTTCAGACCACTTTATACAGTCATACAAACTTCCGTTTTAGGGATAACCATGGGGCTGTTTCATATGAACATTTAATTTGCATGGATTTAACTGCACGTGCTCGGTAAACAGAAAGAGGGAAAAGGAGAAAATAAAGAGAAAGAGAAAGACATATTTTTATTCCAGACACCCTACAAAATATAGCTTCATAAAAGAAAAGCAAAATTCTTTTTTAATGGAAGCTCTTGGGGTACATGAGTGGCTCAGTCAGTTAAGCATCCAAGTTTGGCTCAGGTCATGATCTCACGGTTCATGGGTTCAAGCCCCACGTCGGGCTCCACGCTGACAGCATGAAGCCTGCTTAGGATTCTCTCTCTCCCTCCCTCTCTGCCCCTCCCCCACTTGTACTCCCACTCTCTCTCTCCCTCTTTCAAAATAAATAAATAAACTTTAAAAAAAAAAGGAAGCTCTCACTAAAATGTAAAATGCAAAGAAAAAAATGAAGGAAGTTTCTTAGAGTTTACTTAACAGGATTTTTGAGGGGGTGACTTTCTAGACTGTCATTTCACTTTATATGCTGACTTTGGACTACAGCTTTGAATAAGATGTGACTCTTCTGCATAGCATCACATAGTGACTTCTCTAACTGTCCCTACATAGACTGCTCTAGGCTGTGAGCTTCTGAATGACAGCAATTTGTGTCATTCATTTTGGGGTCTTCTGGGCCTCGCACGGTGTTCTAGTAGACAGTTGGCGGCCAATAAACATTTGCAGAAAGGAAAGTTGACTGGTCCCCGCATTTCCCACTGGCTACAACTGAATTCGAATCTGAGGGAAACTGTCTCACCCCATTCACCTGTACCACACCTTCTCCAAACTGTCGTCTGGTCCCCTCTTTGAAGACACCTAAACACAAGCCATTCACTGTGCAAAGCAGCACACTTCACAGTTTCGTTAGAAAATGTCTGACAAAGTCCAATCATTAAGAAACGAGGACTGTCGGGAGAGCTCGTTGGGGCACCATGAGCATCAAAGGGAGCTTAGTTAACGAATTCTGCATCGCCGCCACCACCAGTAAAATTGGCTACAGGAACCAGAAGCCTTTCCTTACTGAACTGATAACACTGGCTTTCTGCTATTAGAGTTTGAGAAATTGAAGGTCCACTTCACTCTCAACAATGATCCTAAGAACTGTCTTTGATATCTCAATTATCCAGAGACCAACCTTCAGGAAGGCTCAGAATGGCTGTGAACCTGGAAGTAACAATGGAGTAAAACAGCAAAAACAACAACAACAACAACACTTTTCATTGGATACATCAACTTTTGACCACCCATCACAATAGATCAGAGAGATGGGGACCTGAAGGTGACAGCTATTGAATACTTGGCTGAGCCAGGGAGAAAATGAGCTCCAATCACAGCTGGTGCCGAGGGCACGTGTAGATCTTTGGTGAGAAGAGGATGTGTTGGTTGGTTGTTTATTTCAGTTTCTTTCTCTTCTTCTATCCTCCCTCTACCTCGCTTTATAGGGGACCAAAAATCTTTGTTTTATATTCATCCATTAATTCAAGAAACATTTTTTGAATCTCTGCTCTGTGTCAGATACTGTGCGGTCTTACCGGGACACAAAGTAACAGGAGATTTTACAACATTGGGTGGTAAGTGCTACAATAGCATACTAATTAGCATATATGAGAGGCACCTAACCCCATACTGGAAGACAAAATAACAATGACAATGACAACAATGGTAATTACTAAAGCATAGTAAGCGTTCGCTGTGTGTCAGATGCTGTTCTATGTACTTGAAATATATTAACTTATTCAATCTTCATTACATCTTTAAGCGATAGGTAAGCTTATTATCATTCCCATTTTCACCCGAACTAAAGTGGCAGTGGGGGGAAAGGAAGTAGATATTAAGGCCTATGATGACGTATTCGATGACAGATGTGAACAGGTGAGGGAGAGGGAGTCATCTAGGGGAAATCTGAGTTTCTGGTTTAAGTGATGCATGGACGGTGGTGCCATTACTGACAAGCAGTTTCACCGAGGAGTTCATGTTCCATCCAGAGCAACCCATCTTTGGGAGGAGAAGGGGAGAAGTCAGCGATTCCCTAACTTTCCCCATCCAATTCTCTGCCATGGTCAGGTGCATGAAGCCATTCTACTGATGTCTGCAATCCAGCCTTTCTGGGAGATTCCTATAGGATCCTCAAGAGTCCAGGAGGCCGAGTGGTCACATCAAAGAAGTTAGCATGGATGTTGTAACAGTGGAGGAAAGACTCACTTGAGACAGAAGACCCTGTCTAGAGCCCGTCTGACCAAAGGCCACACGACAACTCTCCGGAGTCTTACCACTGCCTATTCTGAGAGGGCTTTGGCTTGGTCACAAGAAATCGTGGGACTGGGCGGGGGTGGTGGGGGAGTGGATCTGCGTAGCCTTTAGCCTAGACTAATAAAATTTAGCCTACAAGTAAAATTTGTAGGATATATATCAGATGCCAGGTAGTAGCTAGATACCTTCGAGTCCAAGGTTTAAAGAAGCTAGCCTCTGTCAACCCAGTAGGGAGGGTGACTCCTAGAAAACGATCTATGGTATCCATTGTATTGATTGTGAGACTACAAAGCAAAGACTCAACATCAAAGAACCTGAATGGAACAAGAAATATAGAGACAAGAAGGGTGGTTTGGAGAACTGTTCATGCAGAGAAAACGTTGATGCTTTTCAATGGCAACTCAGAAGATAAGATCAAGAGGTAGGGGAGCAATTTATGAAATGGTACAGATGAGCTCAGGTGGAAACTAGATAGAAAGGTATAAGAATAAGAACCAATAAGAAGCACAGCATTGAAACTTACTACTGGAGATGAGGGTCTTTGGGGTCACAAAGGCAGAAAGTCCTTTTTTTTTAATGTGTGTGGTTTTTTTTAATTTATATTGAGAGAGAAAAAGAAAGAGTGGAGAAGGAGGGGCAGAGAGAAAGAATCCCAGGCAGTGTTCCATGAGATCATTACTTAAGCCAAAGTCAAAAGTCAGATGCTTAACTGACTGAGCCACCCAGGGCCCCAAATGCAGAAAGTCTTTAAGAACTAGGGCCCAAAGGAGTAAGAGGTAGGAGATCTAAATAGCATAGAACTCCAGAGAAAGGATATGAACACCAAATAAGAATACAGATGACCCTGCAAACCTGGCCCTGACCATTCTGTGACTGCAAGTGAGAAAAAGAGTATCTATCTGCCTTCCGGGGACACCAGTAGAGGCACTGTTGGTGGTAGAAAGTAGAAGCTGGGGTGACTGGCCAAAAACTAAGTTAACCAGAGAAGAAAACTACAAGTGAGAGAGAAGCAAGAAGGTAAGTAATAGCACAGAAGAAGATTGAGAAGGAGAGTGCGAAGGGAGGGTGGGCATTTATGAAACGGAGTTATAAGGTTGGCGACAATGGCAAAGCCACCAGTGAATTTGGGAGAAAATGCAATGTAACCAAGGGGCAGATGCCTACTCTTATAAAGTCATCACCCATGGAAAGAAACTATAACCCTCCCCATGACATCTGTGTTGGTGCCCTCACTGCCTGACATGGCCCTTCAGAGGCTGTCCAGTCCAGTGGTACTCAAGAAAAGAAACCTGTACCAGAATATATTCTGAGCAGATTCCCTCATCCAGAACCAAGGTAGGCAAACTACAGCCCCTCCCCCCAGCCCCAAGCCACATCTACCAACACTGGGCACTTCCCAGCTGTGTCAATTTTTGTCAAAAGAAAGAAGAAAGAGAGAGAGAAGAGAAAAGTCGTATTGGAACACAGCCACACCCATTCATACACATGTTGTCTATGGCTGTTTCGGTACCACTAAACAGCAACATTGAGTAATTGTGACGGACTGCAAAGCCGGACATATTTACTTTCTGGCCCTTTACAGAAAGTTTGTCAACCTTTGATCTAGAGGCCATATTCTCCTTTTAAAAAAAAAAAATTTTAATGTTTATTTTTGAGAGAGAGCGAGAGAGAGAGAGAGCCAGCAGGGGAGGGGCAGAGAGAGAAGGAAACACAGAATCCGAAGCGGGCTCCAGGCTCTAAGCTGTCAGCACAGGGCCCAATATGGAGCTCGAACCCACAAGCCACGGGATCATGACCTGAGCCAAAGTTGGTTGCTTAACCTACTGAGCCACCCAGGCACCCCTAGAGGTCATAGTCTAAAATGTTAACAGAACCTAACAGTGTGTTTAATGACACCATTGATTTAAACTTTGGTGCAAGCGCCCTCACTAGTGATAGGCTGGTAGTGGCCTGTGGGCTGGCTTCTGTGCACACTTTGAGTAGTTCTGTCCGTAGGGCAGTGGGGGAGGATAGCTCCTGCTATCCCAAGGTCAAAAGTGAGTCCAAAGTGCATCCAAAGGTCAGGCTCTAAGGAGACATTTACCTCTGTAAATGCAGTCTACCTCTGTAAATGCAGTCACCCAACACTACAGAGACCTAGAACACACTGACACCCTAGCCACCATGTTTAAAAGATAGGGGTGCTCAGAAACCACCAAAAGGAGGCCCTGCCTCGAGGTTATTTTGATGAGAGAAGCGCTTATGTATATTTATGCGTGTTTATCCTCACGGTAAAACTTGCCTAACCATAAACTTCTGAGTGTATACTTCATTATGAAAGGTAAACCACCAAACTCTTTGCCAGGACAACAGTAAATATTTATTTTTATTCTCTGGAAACTTTTGTGAAGTAATTTCTCAATTTTAGCATCTAATTAATTTCCTTGGATCTGACTGTATGAGAAGTTCTAGGCAGGGTAAGGAACCATCTCCTTTGTTTCCTGATGTGTGTGTGTGTGTGTGTGTGTGTGTGTGTGTGTGTTTTAAATCAAGGATGGCAAGTAATTTCAGAAATACATTTATTATAATGGTAAGAGGGTAAGAAATAAGCTTCCTAAGTTCATTCATTCATTCGTTCATTCAGCATTGCCAAGCCTCATGCAGGAGCTGTTCTAGGTACTAAGGGTACAATGATGAGAAATATACACAGAAAAGATGGAGGTCGACGTAAGTTGGGTGAGGAGAGGACTCATCCATGAATTGATGCTGGCTCTGGTTCTAAATCTGATTCCAGACTAGTTGTTTCATTCATTGCCTTTGGCCTGCTGGGCCCACACAGTTCTCTGACACAGAGATGACCCTGGCTGAATGTGGCCACATTCTGACCTCGATCCCTCTGCTGGGTCAGACTCATCTCATTGCCCGGACACTCCTGGTATACTTGACTCACTACCTCACCCGGGTGGCAGGCAGGCGAGTGTGGATGCCCAGAGGAGCTCTCCCTTAGCCACGCCTTCTCCAGCCTTTCCAGAAAAGCCCTCAAGGATTTCTGCAACCAGCCCTTCCAGTTGGGCAGAAATTTCCTGCCTTGGCAATCAAGAGGACTTGGCAATCAAGAGGTATTTTGTTTTGTTTTATTTTAAATGCACAGTACATCCCCAGGCAGCCCCACCCTCTGTTTTCATTCCATTAAATCTATTCCTTTTGGACCTTTATTTTTCTCCATTGGAAAGCGGGACTAGGAGAAAGGTAAGGAGAGAGGCTGGAAAAGTGAGAGTCTTCTATAAACATGAAAATTGAGGGTCCCCTGCACCCCTGTTGGCCTCTTTACTTTCTCCTCCCTCAACTCTGTCCCCTCCATTCATCAAACACCCCAGCTTGTGCCCACTCTCTCACCCCAAGGAGTAGAGGCTGCCTTAATTAAGCTGAAATATATAATGTCACAGGAGCTGGCAATAATTAAAGGGTAAAGCAGACATCTGTGTCTTCAGAAAATAACACATATGCATACTGCTCTTAATTTAAAACTAATAACAATGTCACGCTAATATAATTAATGCCTCATTTATTAGGTCCAGTGGGGAATGAACTGTTCTGCATAATTGATTCTCCCAGAATCCTGGAGCCTCAAATTTGGGAAATCAAATGGTTTTAATATCTTTCATTGTTCTGGAAATCTTTCTAAATACATTGTATTATTCTCTATTTTGCTAAATAAAACGCACCCAATACATTTTGTTACCCTCGTAAGGACAGAACCGTTTTTGACATTATGTACCCAGTGCCTGGTGGAGTTCTCGGCCTCCCAATACATGTTTGTAGAACAAATAAATAACTATCACCTCCAATATTGAATTTTGATGGCAACAAAAATGAACTCTTGGGCTTTGCAGTTATAGGGAGCTCTTTGGCCTCATCTCAGATGGTTTTTTGCATTCTTATTTGTACTTTTATAATTCTCCTGTCTCCTCCTTCACCATAAAGTTGCCAGCTTCTTGCTTCTGTTTCTAAAAGTTCCTCCCTGCCCCATTAATGCACTGACTATAATCTGCCATAGATCAGAATTAAGCCTATTAGGTCATGCCTGAAATAAAAGCAAAGAAAAGAAGCAGAGTGGCTCTATGAA
Source organism: Puma concolor (assembly GCF_028749965.1). NCBI lineage: Eukaryota > Metazoa > Chordata > Mammalia > Carnivora > Felidae > Puma > Puma concolor. The sequence continues at coordinate 96,185,466 of NC_141673.1, forward strand.
TTTTTAATGCCCATATTGGCCACCCAAAGGCCTTTTTTTGCTTCCTTCTGGATTCTCAGCTGTGCTTCAGATGACTGCTTTTGCTAAAGGAGTAGCTCTCAGATAAGACAAGCGTTACCATGAAAACTACAATAGAAACTCATAATAAATGAGTCTTACTTGGGTTAGAACCTCTCACCATAGGTCATCCAGGAAAAGATTGCCACAGATCATAGGACATCACATTTAAATTAACTGGTTCCTCCACACTTGTGAAGCAAAGCCAACTGAGATCACATTCCAGAAAAGGGCGGGGGATGATAGGCTACAATATTTCTCAAAATTCAGGAGTAAACTTCTGCCAGGATATTTCAAATGGATCTTCCATTTGCTGGTTCTCTGGACCCTCTTTGGGTCCCAGAAACTCCAAATTCATCACATAAGCAATCCAGCAGGACTGAGAATTTCCCAGAGTTTCCTTGGAGTGGAAAGAATCTCTACTTTGTGCTAAACAGCTCTCTGACAACAGAGAGCAAATGGATGAAAACCCTATTTTCAAGTTTACCAAAAAATCATTTAGCCTTCAATAATATATTCTGTCATTCACAAAGAGTGCAATGAAGGCAGCAATGAACTGGTTCTAAATAGGGAGGAAATAAGGAAATGAGATTAGCTTAGCATCAGACCATTGGCTCCCACCCTTGGTGTGCCTCTCATATCATCTTGGTTCCAAAGCAAACTGGTTTAGGCATAAGTTTTCTTCCCTGTACATGGTCTGGTCTAGGGCCAGAGAGTTTTTGGTTGGTTGGAGTAAGTAAGGGAACCAGGAGGCAGAACTTGAGCCTTACCCCTGAGTCAGCAGCTGTCTCACCAGGTGACCTCAGGCAGGCTGTCTGAGCCCTTTTGGATTCTAACTCTTTGGTCTGTAAAAGGAATGATGACTGTACCCCTCTGTTCCCAGCATGCTGTGAGACTTGGTTAATTGGTGTTTGGCAAAGCTTGTATGTTTGGATGAAAGCATTTACAAGTTTTGAGCTCTGTTCTTAGCTGAGCCTTTGTTCAGTTGGATTTTCTTGACTGTGGCAATGGACGGTCTATAATCCCTTTGGAGAACTAATTCCTTAACCCTAAGAGTGTGTGAATAGATGGCTTTACAAACCTCTTACGTCTCCTTCTAACTCATGTGTCATCTCATCCATGATCAACATAGATTGCTTCAACTCTAAGAAAAATCCTTTGAAAAGTTTTAATTTTAAAAATATATGGTATAAACTAGATTTTTCTAAATCAAATTGTGGATTAAATGTAGTAGTAAATGTTCCTTGCTTTAAAATTTCAATTTTGAATTTTTAGAAAAGAAAAGGTTTTTCAAAGTGAATACACCACCTTCTGATATTCTCCTTTCTTTAAACAGCTGTGTTGACGTATAATGACATACGATATGATACGACATACGATAATGACATATAATGACATACACTGTTTAAACTATATGATTTGAAAAGTTTTTGCAGGGGCGCCTGGGTGGCGCAGTCGGTTAAGCGTCCGACTTCAGCCAGGTCATGATCTCACGGTCCGTGAGTTCGAGCCCCGCGTCAGGCTCTGGGCTGATGGCTCGGAGCCTGGAGCCTGTTTCCAATTCTGTGTCTCCCTCTCTCTCTGCCCCTCCCCCGTTCATGCTCTGTCTCTCTCTGTCCCAAAAATAAATAAACGTTGAAAAAAAAAAAATTAAAAAAAAAAAAAAAAGAAAAGTTTTTGCATATATATACATCTATGAAACCATCACTATAATCAAGACAATAAACGTACCCATTATCCTCAAAACTTTTGCCTGGATTCTTTCACTCCGTAAAATTATTTTAAGATTTATTCCATACTCAGGTGTATCACAGTTCATTCCTTTTCATTGCTAGGTAGTATTCCATTGTGTGGATATACCACATCTGCTTATCTTTTTGCTTGTTGATAGACATTTGGGTTGTTTCAATTCGGGGATATTACAAATAAAGTTGCTATGGATATTCGTGTACATGTGTCTGCATGGGTATATCTTTTCATTTCTCTTGGGTAAATACCAAGAAGTTGAATGACTAGGTCTTATGGTACAATATTATCTTCTGCGTACGTTCTGAACAAACATATTGCATTTGGAGAAAAGCATGATACACATGAATCCCTACATATGGTTCTCTCGATGCCTAAAATTGTTTACCATGGAACCAAAAAAAAATGTATACTTTCTTCTTTTTTCCTTATATTATGATAATAACAGAAAGAATTTGCTTTTGTGTTACACAATGCAATTTAAAAAATGCTTTTGCACACATTTTCGTAATATATCCTTACAAGTCATTTCTTCTTCTCATTCTCTGATTCACTCCAGTTGATTGTCTCCTGACATAACAGTAACACCTCCAAGACTGAATGAAGTATTCTAGCTCTCCAAAGAACTACATATCCAAGGAGCTTTTTCTCCCTTGTCTCTCCGATGGCAACACTTACCCCAAGTCATACGTCCCTGCCAAAGGCTGCCTTGCCCTACTTCGGAAGTGAATCAGCAAGGTGCAGACCAGACCCTCCACTGTTGCCTTCTTTCTCTCTCATTCTGCATGTCTACAGATTCATCAATCACTGAGGCTGCGGTTCATATCTTACAAACTTCTTGACTCCAGCCCTTTCACAGATGTCCCAGCTAAGAACATACAGAAACGGCTCTTTGGGTAATTCCCAAACAACAACATCTTACCATGTTGTTTTGGTTAGAAAACAATATTATTGGGGAAATACTGTTGAAAACCAAACTTCACATTTTCACTGTTTCATGCCGGAAACAACTTCATTCAATGGTTGTAGAAAAATTGCAGTGAGACCTTTAGAACCTTCACTCCAGAAATCCCATCCTGCCTCTCTCCGTTCCCTACTACGCTGTCTGTTGCTAAGTCTTACTGCCTTTTCTCTCTCCGATCTCCCAGCATTTTTTAAGGTGTGGAGAAAACTGTCAAAGACTATAGGAGATCATTCTAAAAAGAGTATTTAGCTTTGGGACAACTGGTTTTCTGAATGCAGAAGTTAGGTTAGATCCCTCCCCACACAAAAATGTAATTTAATATGGATTTACCAATTAAAAGTAGAACTACCCAAGCACTGGAAACATATGGAACTTTTAAAGTAATGTTAGGTGGGAGAAGTCTTCCTAAGCAAGACATAAAACCTAGAACGCATAAAGGAAATTATTGATAAATTAAGTGGCTACGTAAATTTTCCATTTATGTAAGTGACAACCATTGTAATAAAGTTGAAAAGTAAGAAGCTGATTGGGAGAAAATATATCTCTTGCAATATATCTACATAGAGGAAGAAAGATTACTACTGTTAATATATTGAAAAGCTCCCTACATTGAATTGTACCCCTAAGATATATGCACTTTGGGGGCGCCTGGGTGGTTCAGTCGGTTAAGCGTCTGACTTCAGCTCAGGTCAAGATCTCACGGTCTGTGAGTTTGAGCTCCCGAGTCAGGCTCTGTGCTGACAGCTCAGAGCCTGGAGTCTGCTTCAGATTCTCGGTCTCCTTCTCTCTCTGCCCCTCCCCTGCTCATACTGTCTCTGTCTGTCTCTCTCTCTCAAAAATAAATAAATATTTTTAAAAAGTATGCACTTTGCTGTATGTAAATTTTACCTCAAAAAATAAAAAAGACTGTAAACAAATATTAAATCCTATTATTGATAAGCAACTGGAATATTTAGTGTACTGATATCTACAACTTAGTTCAAAATGCACAAAAATAAGGTAAATTGAGGGGTGCCTGGGTGGCTCAGCCGGTTGAACATCCGACTTCAACTCAGGTCATGATCTCACAGCTTGTGAGTTCGAGCCCCATGTCGGGCTCTGTGCTGACAGCTCAGAGCCTGGAGCCTGTTTCAGATTCTGTGTCTCCGTCTCCCTCTGTCCCTCCCCTGCTCACACTCTGTCTCTCTCTCCCTCAAAAATAAATAAACATTAAAAAAATAATAAGGTAAATTGATAAATTAATAAAGGAAGAGACAGAAAGATATATGATAAAGTAAATATAGCAAAACGTTAATTATCCATCTAGATGGTAGGTGTGTGGACGTTTAAACTATACAATTCTTTCAACTGTTCTGTGTGCTTGAAAATTTTCATACTAGGGGCGCCTGGGTGGCGCAGTCGGTTAAGCGTCCGACTTCAGCCAGGTCACGATCTCGCGGTCCGTGAGTTCGAGCCCCGCGTCAGGCTCTGGGCTGATGGCTCAGAGCCTGGAGCCTGTTTCCGATTCTGTGTCTCCCTCTCTCTCTGCCCCTCCCCCGTTCATGCTCTGTCTCTCTCTGTCCCACAAATAAATAAACGTTGAAAAAAAAAATTAAAAAAAAAAAAAAGAAAATTTTCATACTAAAATGTTGGGGGAAACCCCGTAAAATGAATAAGAAAATACATATAACTCCTGAGAGCAGAAAACAAAGAAAATCAACAGACAATTTGAAATTGTTTAAAAAATGGATAAAAGAAAGGACTTTCAATTTCACCTGGAATAAGAAAACACATATAATGCTTGATAACATCCAACATAAATACACACACGGGAAAAAAATATATGTGTAAGGATATTTATTGTTTTTCTGTTTAAACAGAAAATAAGAGGGGCGCCTGGGTGGCGCAGTCGGTTAAGCGTCCGACTTCAGCCAGGTCACGATCTCGCGGTCCGTGAGTTCGAGCCCCGCGTCGGGCTCTGGGCTGATGGCTCAGAGCCTGGAGCCTGTTTCCGATTCTGTGTCTCCCTCTCTCTCTGCCCCTCCCCCGTTCATGCTCTGTCTCTCTCTGTCCCAAAAATAAATAAATAAATAAATAAATAAATAAATAAAACAGAAAATAAGAAAGGGAAAAAAATAGAAAAAAAAAAAAAGAAAAGAAAAGAAACAACCCAAACACCCCTCCCTGGGGAAATGGTTAAGTAAATGACAGCGTGTCATGGTCCTGAACCCTGTCAGCAGTGACAAAGCGTGAGGTAGTGCTTTTGGACTGACACGGAGGACATCCAAGTTCTGTTGTTCACTGGAGAAACGGGCATCACAGAGCATTGTGTGTAAATGGCCATTTGCATATAAAATAATAATAAAACTACGTGTGTATACAAATATACAGAAAAGGTGCCTAAAAGCATACATATGTAACCCATGATTCATCGTAGGAAAGAGTGAAATCAGAGGGAGGGATAGAAGACAGAGAAGGACATTTAAACTTCTACTCCAGGGGCGCCTGGGTGGCTCAGTCGGTTAAGCGGCCGACTTCAGCCAGGTCACGATCTCGCGGTCCGTGAGTTCGAGCCCCGCGTCAGGCTCTGGGCTGATGGCTCAGAGCCTGGAGCCTGTTTCCGATTCTGTGTCTCCCTCTCTCTCTGCCCCTCCCCCGTTCATGCTCTGTCTCTCTCTGTCCCAAAAATAAATAAATGTTGAAAAAAAAATTAAAAAAAAAAAATAAATAAACTTCTACTCGGTAGAGTTCTAGATTACTTGGACTTTTTGCAATGAGCACGCAATACTTTGGTAACTTTTCAAATTGCCTAAATTGATCCAAAATGCTAATAATGACTAAAATCTACATATCACTAAAGCGCCCTGTGCAAATTGCAAAATTCAGTCAAGAATGCACATATTTTTCCCCGCCTAACATCAAAAGCCTGAAGTCTTGCAGACAAAACATCTGGTGATCTTTTACAGGATTTTTCTCTACTTTTCATCTCAATGTGTCAGCATTCGTGTCTATGAGCCGAAACAGTCACAAGCCTATAAATCATGTGAAAGCTCTTTCTTCTCCCAATTGCATCCCCCCAGGGCTTCACCCGACTCTGGATACAGTCTGCTCCCAATAGAAGCTCCATTGACAGAAAAGTGTTCTTAAACATAATGGAACACATTCTGAGCGAAATACCAAAGACTAGATGGGTCAGAGAGGGGAAAGTTTTACAAAAACACTGCACGCCAAAGGAAAGAGAAGCAAAGATGAGAAGTGAGCAAAAGCAGAAGGAAGATGGAGGCAGGGAGCAGACGAGGCGAGGGGGGAGAGTAAGGAAAGAGTTTCGAAGTTAATGTTTGCAGTATTTTGACCCGTGAAAAAATTCAGAAGGAATTTCGCCACCTAGGCACGCACACATACGTGCGTGTGGAGCCCTGTTCAGGAAACCAGAAGAGACTTTCTAGAAGCAGACAGAATGGTAAATCGTTCGTTCAGAGTGAGAGTTTTGGGTCTGCAGATATGCAGACATGGAAAGAGGAGCGGGAAGTGTAGAGTCAGGATACATTCTGAAAGATTGCATGCCTGCAAGGAACAGGTTCCCTGCCCACGGAGGGCCTCGGGGCATACTACAAACATCCTTGTGAGTGGGGATGGCATTCAGCTTCTTGCCCAACTGCAGCTTCTCTGGTAGGGACTGGATGGTTTGCATCTGGAATCTGGCAAAAATACCTATGCTCAGGTGAAGATGTAATGTAACCAGGACCAAAATGCCTTTCACAAAACATGTTTCTCACTACCGCTGTTTCTTACTACCATGGGGGGTGGGGGGTGGAATACCCCCCACCCCATGCCATGCTTTCCAGGGAGGCAGCGGTGCCCTGTGCACATAAGTCCTCATTTCACACTTCCATGTAGTCAGCACACACATATTGCGTACTTAATTCATGCCAGACACAGTGCTTTGTTCTGGAAATGCAAAAATGAGTCATATGACCCTCTCCCCAAGAATCCCACAGTCTGGTGGGTAAATATTTACCCACCAAATAGGACAGATGTTTGCAAAAGGCACAGTGACAGCACAAAGTCAATCTCGAGCAACTGCTGGGGAGGGGAAGAGTTAGACCCAGTGTCACAGAAGGTGAGCTCTGAGCTGTGCTTTAAAAATGAATCAGGGCTAGGGGCGCCTGGGTGGCGCAGTCGGTTAAGCGTCCGACTTCAGCCAGGTCACGATCTCGTGGTCCGTGAGTTCGAGCCCCGCGTCGGGCTCTGGGCTGATGGCTCAGAGCCTGGAGCCTGTTTCCGATTCTGTGTCTCCCTCTCTCTCTGCCCCTCCCCCGTTCATGCTCTGTCTCTCTCTGTCCCAAAAATAAATAAACGTTGAAAAAAAAATTTAAAAAAAAAATGAATCAGGGCTCAAGAAAATGAGAAGATAAGCCAAAGACCGGAAGAAAATATTTGTAAAAGACATCTGATAAAGGACTCTCATCCAAAACATGCAAATAATTCTTAAAACTCAACAATAAGAAAACAAACAACCCGATTAAAAAATGGGCAAAAAACCTGCTCAGGCACCTCAGCAAAGATACACAGATGGCAAATAAGCAAAAGAAAAGGTGTTCAACATCATATACCATTAGGTGATTGACAATTAAAACAGCAATGAGATATCACCACACACCAGTTAGAATGACCCAAATGCAGAACACTGACAACATTAAATGCTGGTGAGAATGTGGAGCAACAGGAACTCTCACTCACTGCCGGTGGGAACGCAGAATGGTACAGCTACTTTGGATGACAGTTTGACACTTCCTTATAAAACTGAACGTACTCTTAGCAAATAATCCAGCAATCACACCCTTTGGCATTTACCCAAGGGAGCTGGAAATGGATGCCCACGCAGAAACCTGTATGCAGATGTTTATAGCAGCTTTATTCATCATTACCAAAACCCGGAAGCAACCAAAATGCCCTGCAGTAGGTGAGTGGTTAAACAAACTCTAGTACATTCAGACAATGGAGTATTATTCAGACCTAAAAAGAAATGAGCTATCAAGCCATGAAGAGACATGGAGGAATTTGAAATGCATATTGCTAAGTGGAAAAAAAAAAACCTTACAGCTACACATGGTATGGTTCCAACTATGACATCCGTCCCCCCAAAAAAGGTAAAACTATGGAGGTAGTAAAAAGATCAACAGTTGCCAGGAGTTGGTGGGAAGAAAGGATGAATAGGCAGAGCCCAGAGGATTTTTAAGGCGGTAAAACTATACCATACGTTCCTATAATAGTGGATACATGTCAGTACACATTTCTCAAGACTCATAGAATGTGCAACACCAAGAATGAACCCTAATCTAACTATGGACTTTGGGTGATAGTGATGTATCAATGTTGGTTCATCAATTGTAATAAATGGACCACATCTGGTGGTCCATCCAGATGCTGATAGTAGGAGAGGGTGTAAAGGAGAGCCAGGAAGTAGATGGGAACTCTCCGTGCTTTCCACTCCATTTTAGTGTGAACTTACAAGTGCTCTAAAAAATAAAGTCCATTTAAAAGAGAAAAAAAAGTAAATAGGAGGTATAGCACTAGCTACCACACCTGTCGATGCAGGTTCCCCCTGTAGGTAAAAGACACAGGCGAAGTCAAGCCGTCTGGATTACAAGTGAAACACTCATGTGAAGAAATAAAAAATATATTTTAAAAACTCATAATTGTATCTGATGAGTTTACCATGTGACCAAGGTCGAGGAAAGCCAGATTATGAACCTAAGGCACTAAGCCCCGAGAGTGGTATGTTATAAATTCCCAATACATGGTGGCTGTTGTTATCATCGTCCTTTGCTTCATCATTATCGTCATTATTCAAAGCATTCCAGGGAGGGGGCCACCTTGTTAAAGGCACAGAGATTAGAAAAAGAAAAAACAGACGTGGAGCTGTTGAGTTTATAGAGAGTGTCTCTGGAACACAGAAATCGAGGTAGAAGCAGTAAGGAGACAAGCTAGGTCTTGTGAAGCCATAATTTACTCCCAGAGAACGTTTTATCCTGTAGATAAACAGAGATGGTCTAACGCAAGAGAGACCTTGAGATCAGATGTGCAGCTCTCAAAGACTGGGAATGGGAGCCAGCCTGGAGGCTGCTGCCATTGTCCAAGAGAGGAACTGTGCACTGCTCTGGAACAAGTAGCAGGAATGAGGGGCGGAGACGGAGATTGAACTGGTAGAAATGATAGACTTTGGTGACCACTGAGATGTTAGAGGACGAAGAAGAGAGAGAAGTCTAGGATGACATTGGGGTTTCTGGTTTTAGTAACGGAGAATGGTGGAGACACTAAGGGGAGGCACAGGTTGGGACAAGGCGGTGAGGTAAGGAGAAAAGAGCAAACGGCACATGAGCTCTCTGCCCATAAGTACACCCCAGATGGCCGTGGGCATCATGGCACCACCGACGACCAACATAGGTGCATGAAGCACTAAATATGGCCCTGCCACTCTGCTGAGCCTTCTGCCCACACTATCTCATTTGATCCTTCCAACAGCCTTATAAAATAGACACTGCTGTTATCCTTGTCTTACAGATGAAGAAACCAAGGCTTACAAAGTTGCCCAAAGGCAAGCAGTAAGTCGTGGAGCAGAGCTCTAAACCCACGTCTCTCTGACTGCAAGGCTCACGTCCTCTAAACCAAAATGTCTGATCTCGCTGAATCGCCAGCACCTCCAGCCGTTTCTCCTTGTGACCTGGGACATGCAGCTTCATCCTCAAGCACAGCCAATCCCCACCTGAATGCATAGCTTGGTGAGAGAGCCCACTTCTCTCAGCTGGGGACCCTTGGCGGGACACAGCCTGCACAGCTGTCCATGGTGGCCCCGTGCTCTATTTCCGAAGCACAGTTCCCTTGTTCTCATCCTTAGGCAGGACTGGGACAGTCGGAAGGATTTCAGCCCTATAGGGGGGCATGTTCCACTTTGGCTGAACGACACTTCCCAGAGAAATGGTCTTTTTCTGTGTGTGCCGCTGTCCCCCTTGTGTGCACTGCCCTGGAACTAAATAAGACATCACGATGAGGTGATTTTCATTAAAAAAAAAAAAATACACCTAGGGATAAGAACTGTACCAAGAGGAAATAAAAGATGGATGTGTATTTGGTACCTTTGTCATGAAAACCTTTGGGACTCTGAAATTTGCTCTCCTCAGCAATGTGCAGCAATGGCAATTGCAATAGTTAATTAATGACTCTGACTTTTCGCATAGCAGTTTCCAAATGCTAGTCCTCAGGCCAAGTAAGTGCCTGAGGAAGCGTCACTACAAGATAGAATGAGAAAAATAAGCACGCTGCAAAATGTTTGTGTGTGTGCAGGTCTGTTGCATACATAGGTACATCAGGATAACTTTTCTAACCGCCTTTCTTGGGAAGAACGCTCCTTTATTGTGAGACTATTATCTTCCCATTTTTAGAGCAGTTTTTACATTCTAAGCAGCAACTCCAAAATGCTGGAACAACTATTGCCGTTAGCCAGCCTTATTTCATCATTCAACCCAACGTGCGTTACGCGTCTACTCTCCGTGCGGCTCTGGGGATGTCCCAGGGAGCAAGTGCCACCAAATGCTGCTCTTCAAGAGATTCCTGGCGGGAAAGATGGGTATTGACGATGTCATCAGAGCACGAGGAACACCAAGAAGGAGAAGCACGGGACATTGCAGAAGCATGTGACAGGCGTCCTCGCCTCGCTGCAGGGGGATCTGGGAAGACTTCCTTGAAAAAAATGGCATTTAAGCTGAGTAGGAATGAGTAGGATGAGCAGAAATAAACTGAATGAAGTAGCCCTAAGTGGCAGCAAAAAGTGAGGCAGTTTCGAGGAACAGAAGGGGCCCAAGAGCCAGGGGGCTGGCTATGTCACAGGAGCACTTTATTGTTTACATCTAGATGGTCTATGGCTAAAGAGGAAAGTTCCCCCACCATAGGGTAAGCCTGAATTAAACCCATAGTCTGCATCTCCCAAAAATGCTCCTGATTGCTTGCAGCAAAGTCACCAATGAATAAATGCCTGACTGCACACTATCAAGTAGTGTTTGAGAAATAAATGTTCAATGAGTAAGATTCTGTCCCTGGCTGAGGAGGGTGGACAAACAGGTTACTTTGCTGATCACTCTGTGCTTTGTTTCGTTTTGTTTTTTGTTTTTTTGCTTTTTTTTCTGATGCCTAAAATAAGAGGGTTGGTTCTTAGTGCTCTAAGGTCTATTCCAGGGCAAACATTCCGTAACGATAAATGTGTAACAGCTACCATTTATTGAGCATTTAAAAATTGAAGTCACTGTGTTAGATGTTGTATCTGTATTATCAGCAATCCCCATCACAGCCTCACGAGATAAATGTTATTACCACCATTTTATGGATGAGAGACTCTGAGACATAGACCAAAAGTTCCAAGGTCATGCTCTAGTACATAGCAGATCCAGGATTCAAACCCAGTGCTGTCTGATTCCCAAACCCATGCTCTCTCTTACCACTTTGTGCACACTACCGTGAAGTCTTGTGATGTTCTATGATTCAGCTCCTTGTCCCTTTGATATTCTTCAGCATGGCACTCAGAGTCTCTTCTGAGCCACTCTTCCCCCCTGGCTGCAATCACACTTGCCTTGGGGCTGGTCCACGATACTCATGCCCCGGCAGCACTCTGCTTATGATGTTCATCCCTGATCCCCCGTCACCACCTCCTTCCCCCACTAGAATAAAACCAAGTAAGCAACTGGACAATGGCCCGGAAATAAAACACACTGAGTGGGGTCGTACAAACACACAGGAGCAGACGTTATAAGAGAAGCTATTTGAAGTCCAACCGGGCTGATGGATGGAGTAATTCCTATGGAGTGAGTAACAGGATAAAGGTCTTGGTGGGCCCGTCAGCATCCAGAATCTCCTACGAGTGTGACAATTGGACCACATACACAAATATACAGGCATGATGCTGGCCAACAGTGGCCCAGGATACAGCGATGAAATTCCTGAGACTGTGGGACTGGGTGGACGACCAAGGCAGGCGCTTCAACCCTGGGGAGCAAGGCAAGAAAGAATGGAGCCCAAGACTGGGGTTTGGCTCATGGGACAAAGAAGGAACCAAATCATTTATGAGGGATGCCTCATATGAGCCAGAACAGCAACAGAACCTCCCTGCCCCCAAAGCAGGACAAGGGCTGTTCCCAGGTGCTGGAACAAATTTGAGTCTGATGTCTTGGACAGGGAATCAGTGAAATCATTACACTTCTCTTGGCTACTTTGGTTCTAACCCTAGCCCTGATGTTTACTAGCCGGGCAACCTTAAGCAAATTAGAAGACAACTCTCCATGAGTCTCTCAAGTTCACACATCTCTATGAGAGAGGTGCTGATTACTCTTTGTTCCAGATTTAGCTTTTCAAAGACACTTGTGTAACAAACGGACTTGGAAGATAGAGTGTCCCTTTGGAACAAAATACAAGAAGGCTTATTGCCCTTCATAAAAGATTTGGGTCCCCTAAGCTCAAGCTTCCTCTTTTATAGTGAAACCCACTTCAGGTACAAGTATCATCTGGTCCACCTAGCAGATTTACTCAACAAATTACATTCCTTCCACCACCTCTTTCAGAGAGGTGGTGAAAGGATCCTAAAAATCGCTCACCATAAATGCTAATGTGCTCCATTGTTAATAAGTGTTACTAACAATACAAACCCTACGACTTCACGTCCCCGCTCATTTCTCTGTCTCCATTTTGACCTTTTCAAATAGGTGTCAGGACAGAAGTTAGTCACATAATTTACACATATTGTCAAAAATGATTATGCTTACTTCTTAAGCATAACTTTTAGCTCCCTGACTTGATTATTAGTGTTTGAGGGCAGGGATCATATTTCCCACCTCTTCTGGATCAGGTATCTACACTTAGCTTTATGATAAAGATGCCCAGTAAACACTTGTAAATGATTGAGTCTCATATGTCATCGTTCTACATACCTATTACCAGGAGAAGCTTAAGGAAGGTCAATAGGAAAGAATGTTAATTGTTTTTAATCAGTTTTACTGTCTCTGTGATACAGGCTTTATAGCCTGGAAAGAGGGCAGGCTGATAAAAACTGTCCGTGGGATGGCAAGCCCATTGAACTTATCTGAAAGGCTGATTTAGCAGTTAATATGTTTATAGGTTATTTGCATCAAGTGTATTATTGCGCACGGGCTTAAGTATTTATATATGCCAAGCAAATTACAATAATTCACATAAGTTTTTTCCAGCAACTCATCATGTGGAACAAGCCATCTGCCCACCTACAGGAAACAGTCAGGGTCAAACCTCAGAAGCCACATCTTCACCCTGTTCCTGGGATCTCTGAGCCACAATGCATGCCATCTACTTCAAAAAGACGTTAACAAAATTAAGCTGTAAGCTATTAGGGCCAGCAAGCAATAACTCCTATGAGAAAAAGCAAACTAAAGCAATGAGAACCAAAATCAAGCTTATTCTACAAATAGTTATTATGCTATTACTATCATTATAGACAACGGGGTATCCAGGCAGTTTATTTTCTCCAAGACAGTTGTCCTACAGGGTGATAGAGGTACCTGGGTGGTGGCCTCCTGGTCTAATGGCTATACGTCTCGGACACATGGTTAGTGATGAGTTGAGAAGGCTCTCTCAATTAGTTGTGCTAAATATACGAAAGTGTTCCTAGAGTCACCAGCACAAATCCAAACCGATGCTGTCACTGAATATGACAGTCCACAAAGTAGTATGAGTGTATCATTTCACAAACCTGCAAGTGAGGATTGGCACTCAAAAAGCACCCAAATGTGGAAGTCTACCAGTGTTATAATCTGACACACTATCAACAGCCAAATTATGGAAAGAGCCCAAATGTCCATTGACTGATGAATGAATAGAGAAGAAGTGGTATACACACACACACACACACACACACACACACACACACACACACATATATATATACACACACACACACACAATGGAATATTACTGGTATATATTTATATTACATATATATTTATATTATATATATATAGTTAGTGGTATATATTAGTATATTAGTTTTATATGTGTGTGTGTATATGTATATAATGGAATATTACTCAGCCATCAAAAAGAATGAAATCTTTCCATTTGTAACAACATGGATGGAGCTAGAGTGCGTTATGCTAAGTGAAATAAGTAAAAAAATGGGGCGCCTGGGTGGCGCGGTCGGTTGAGCGTCCGACTTCAGCCAGGTCACAATCTCGCGGTCCGTGAATTCGAGCCCCGCGTCGGGCTCTGGGCTGATGGCTCGGAGCCTGGAGCCTGTTTCCGATTCTGTGTCTCCCTCTCTCTCTGCCCCTCCCCCGTTCATGCTCTGTCTCTCTCTGTCCCAAAAATAAATAAATGTTGAAAAAAAAAAATTTTTAAAAAAATAAAAAAAAAAAAGAAATAAGCAAAAAAAAAAAAAAATACCATATTTTTCACTCATATGTGGAATTTAAGAACCAAAACAGATGAACATAGGGAGAGAGAAGGAAAAATAAAATAAGACAAAAACAGAGAGGGAAGCAAACCCTAAGAGACTCTTAAAGATAGAGAACAAACTGAGGGTTGCTGGAGGGGACGTGAGTGGGGGAGGGGATGGGCTAAATGGGTGACGAGCATTAAGAGGGGCATTTGTTGGGATGAGCACTGGGTGCTTTACGCAAGTGATGAATCACTGAAGTCTACTCCCGAAACCAATATTACACTCTATGTTAACTAACTTGGATTTAAATAAATTCTTGGAAGGAAAAAAAAGAATCTGACCACACTTCAGCATGTTCATCTCCTGTGAGTAGAGAAATACAAGAGGCTCTACTTTCTGGTCTAAAGTACAGACGGCCCACCACATTCCTTCACTTGGATTTTCAAACACTCACACACACTCACACACACACACACACACACACACACACACACGGCTTTCAGGTAACATTACAACCTGGGAAAAGAGGTGAAATCAGAAATGTTTCTGATTCATCATTAGCATTCACTGAATGTTCATTCAGTCCTCTCTTTCCTTTCTCCCTAAAAGAACCAGAAATGAGAGCTAAGAACGTGCCAAGAAGTCAGAGACAGTAAGAGACCACAGCCCGCTTCATCAAATGCTACCTCCATCCTGGCCACTCACACGTGGGGCAGAGGGTGAGAGGAAAACCCAGACAACCTGCTGCCGCTGAGAATGGAAACACTTGTCTTTAAAAGCTTGTGCTGTGATGAGACCCGCCCAGATAGGTCCAGGTTAGCATCTCTAGGCAGAGTGCTCACTTGGGCCATCAGAAACAGAGCTTTCCCATCTCTTTCTTTCACCAGAACATGAAGCATTTGCAGTGCGAGTGAACTAGACTGAGAGCCAGCCTTTGGTCCTTCCCGGTTGCGCATTTGACAACCCCTACTTCACCCACTACCGTGCACGGCGAACCACGCCGCCCAGGATCGGGCAAACTCCGGCACATCCTCGATTAATGAACCCCGCGGACTTCATTAAAAATCAGAAAACGTGGGTCAGGTCTCACAAACCAATATATTATTGTCATTTGTTTCCACCTAAGAGGTGAAATTCCAACCTTGGGCAAGTCAAAATACAACCTTGGGCAAGTCAAAATACTCTCTCTATAAATTAAGTACAATTATGCCTGGCGGCAGATATCAGATATGTCGAGTATAAATAGCTTTGAGATCTCAAGATGAAAGGTCCAGTTCTCTGTGCTCTTTGTGATGTTATTTGCAAGAATCCCCAGATACTGCCCTCTTCCTCTTTTGCCCAGTGCCTTGCACTCCCCTCCCCCAACCCCTTGGAAACCGAGCTCTAGGGAATGCTCCAGACCTTTTGCATCCGATTTGCCACAGGGGAAAGAAAGATGGGGGAGCTCAGGGTTAAATTCTGAGACTTAGAGATTATTTGGAATAAACTCACCCCTGCAAACCAAAATTTCAGATAACGAGCAATTTTATGAAGTGCTGTATCAGAACGACTTGTGGGAGCTGCCATACAAAAGGTAATGTTTTAATGAGTGTTTTTGCTTCTTTTATTCAAGGGCCTTGGAATCCTTTAGGATGAAAGGTCCTGGGAGCCTGAAAGGGATTAATGACAGGCTTTGCGTGTTATTATCCTCCCACAGAGGCACCTACAATCTAGAGTGCAGAAGGTGAGTTTTCAGCCTGGAGCACTCAGGTGACACGCTGTTTTTGCTGCTGCAGAAATCCTCCGCGAGAATGACCCTCAGTGCCAAGAAAATAAAAGGAGGGCAGGAGAACAGTCACCCTCATCCCACTAACAGCATGCTGAGGACAACAGTTTGAATTTTACATTTTCCAGATGAGGAAACTGAGGCAACAGGAGATTAAGTGACTTGCTCACATTTGAAGATCTTATAAGTGGTGCGAAAACAGAATTTGAATCCGGGGGCACCTGGGTGGCTCAGTCGGTTAAGCGACTTCAGCTCAGAGCCTGGAGCCTGCTTCGGATTCGGTGTCTCCCTCTCTCTCCGCCGCTCCCCTGCTCCCTCTCTGTCTCTCAAAAAATAAATGTGTTAAAAATTTTTTTTAAAAAAACAGAATTTGAATCCAAGTAGTCTAATTCCAGAGACGAAGCTCTTGACAGGGAGACAAAGCTATTTAATCCTGTCCATTTCATAAAAGACCAGCTCAGGTGGGAATCGAGTCCCCATACTCCTGCCCTGTTCCTCCCTCTGTACCTCTGCTCTCAGTGTGGGGGAACACCCATCCTACCCACGAGAGGAAGAGAGGAAGAAAGCAGGCCTCTTCCCAAGAGAGGAAGCTCAAGGAAAAGAGGGGGGAATCTGCTGAGCATTGGCTCCTCGAGTCTGCCTCGGAAGCTGCTGTGTAAAGACAGATTGAGAGATCTAATAGCTGGAGGCTGAAGGAGGGCCACACTGAGCTCTGGACAGACACTTTCCAGCCCAGACCATGCGGAGCTCATTCAGAACAGCCAGGATGGTGAAAGAACAGGATACTACACCCAATAAGGAATTGCTGAAGGAACAGGGCATATTTAGCCCGGAGCAGAACAGACTTAGAAAACAGGAGGGCTATCCTCACGCACCTGATCTGTTCTCCTGGAAAGAGAGACAAGACTTTGCCTGATGAACCCAAGGGAAGAATTTACGCTAATTTTAGCTAATGTTCAGAGCTGTCCAAAGACAATCACACCGCCTAGTCTTAGCAAAGGTGTTTAGGTACCAGCCAGAGGCCCACCGGCATCCTTGTTAGTAACACATCCTTTCACTTTCAAAAGGGTCCTGGCTTGGGTCTACAATACTGGTCACCGGAAAGAGGGAACACAGACCCTGAGCTCCTGGATGATCTGTGTAGGTTTCAAAACATTTCTAATGTGTCATTTTTAAACTCACATATACAAGATTTTTTGAGATAGTAATCCCATTAATGATTCGTAACTACAAGGATTATACTTTTTATCTACTTTTCCATCATTTCCATTGTGGTGATGGAGCATAGTCCTTCACAGGCCTGCTCCGCTTTCCTGTCTGTGCGCTCCCACCGGCAGAGGAAACAAGCCCAGGAATGTTGTGCTGAACGGAAAAGGCAGGAAAGTTCTGTTTGACTTGGAATTCTGCGGCATGTGGCAGCAGGGTGGAGGAGTGACTGAGCTCTCTGAACAGGGTGTTCTTTGGGGCCTAGAAAACTTGCTGAAAGAATCTAAGTTCCAAATAAACCGGGAGGGAAGGGTGGAAGGGACAGGCAGGGACCAGGCCAGGGGAAAACAGCGTTCGGGGACACAGTCTCACCCTTTGGTGTGGCAGCACCACTTTGTTTTGCTTCGTGCTCTTTCTTTTTTAAAGAAAATACATCACCAGGCTAGGGGCTAAAGTAGCCATTTGAATTACAGTTTATAGGGAGGGAGGGAGGGAAGAGAGGCCTCAGAAAGGAAAATCATTTAAGAAAAAGAAGTAAAGAGATCCTCATGTGGTCTAGGTACCAGGTGCCTCCATCAGAGGACGCGAGCTAAAGTTCTCTCAAGTTCCTTTTAGTTTATGACGTGCTGATTTTTGCAAAGAGGAACTGCAGTCCTGTGCAGTGTGAGAGAGCAGAGAACATTTGGCTGGGGTCACCACTTCCCTGCTTGATTCTGGGGCTTTACCTGAGTCACTTCACCTCTTTGAGCCTCAGGGTCCGCATGTGTCCACATGAAACCTTGAGGACACCATGTTTCCAAGGCCCCCTCTTTTTTTTTTTTTTTTTAAGTTTATTTATTTTGAGAGAAAGCGTGAGCGGGGTAGGGGCAGAGAGACAGGGGGAAAGAGAATCCAAAGCAGGCTTTACGCTGTCAGCGCAGAGCCTGATGTGGAGCTCGAACTCACAAACCGTGAGATCATGACCTGAGCAGAAATCAAGAGTCCGACGCTAAACCGACTGAGCCCCCCAGGCGCCCCACCAAGGCCCCTTCTAACTGAAGTTCAGTGATTCTATGATTAAAGTCTAAAAGAGCTTGTAATTGCCCTGGGCACGTCCTCCAGGTAAGGCAATGAGATGGGAAGAGCGGCAGGAAGGGAATCTGTCCATGAGAGTTCTTGACATGCTTGTAAAAAGGAACTGGGCTGATGAGGAATGCAAGCAGGGAAGCCCCTGGACTTTTCCTCTGTCTTACTCCATGTCTGATGATCACCAAAGAGAAGGGCAAAAACCACTTCAATTGCCCCCCTCTCCTCTGGAAATATCCTCGAAAAATAAGATAATGGTGACAACTGATAGCATCCCTTCTTCTGAGGGGCTGAGGAGGCACAGACAGGAGGCCTATATGACATCATCAGCTGATTTTATCAGAGGCCAGCTCAGGCTTCAAGCTCCACGGACCAAGTGTAAAGTGAGTCACCCAACACCACGAGTTAAAGCAAAGAATCAGGAAGGAGCAACCTGGCAAAATGTGGAAGGGAAGAGGGGAGGTCTCAGGGTAGGCATATTTGTAGAAGACCCTGAAAGCCCCAGGAAGCCAGAACGGCTGGGGACTAGTTACCTTCCCACACGGAAATTCTGTTCTAGGTCCTCAACAGCATCCCCAACGCAGCCAGTTGCCTCTTAGATGCCTACACAGGCTCTGGACAAAACAGTCACCAGTCAGTGCAAACACACGTGTTGGAGTGAGGGGAACATATCTGAGCACGTCTCCTGCTGCTTCTGGAGAACGAGGTTTGGGTCTGTGCTGTTTGACAGCCCAGTTTGCGAGCCAGAGAACTAAGGCCACCAAGGGAACACATCCGCTAACGTGCTCTGTACAGCAATCCCTCCCGAAAGCCAGTGCAGCTTTGAATGTAGCTGTCCCCTCTGGGCAAGAGGCCACCAATAAAGCCCCATGCCCCTAGGTGAGTGACATCATAATAGTAGCTGTGTGTGCAAAAGCCTGTGTGTCAGGCTTTACTGTGTGCCTAGCTTTGATGTATGCTATCTCATCAGATGCTATAACAACCCCGTGAAGTAGATAAAACTGATACTATCACCCCTGTTTTAAGAATAAGAAAACTGAAGCTCACAGTGACCCAATGACCTAATCAAGCTCCCACGCTAGGGAGTGTCCGAGCTTACACAGACTTTGGTCCCACTTAACGAAAGGCAATACTTCAAAAAAGTAAGAAGGAGCCTACTCACTCCTCTTTGCTTTGCTTTGGAATTTACTTGTATTTATGCCACTGTGGCTGTGAGCCCCAAGGAAGAGAAGGGTGTGCGCTTTCCTGCACAAGAGGCTCTAAATACCTGGCCAATCAGCAGCGTCTCCCTGCTCACTCCTCCCACACACTACACACAACTCCCAGGAATCACACTGGGTGGAAAAGTTAATAACGATCCCTGCTGCACTCCGACACCAATTAGTACCTAATGTACGGAACACCCACGCAGTCCTCACCAAGCCCTGCAGGGCTTTATGGCCACAGAGAAAATGCTGTCTTTATTCTCAAGGAATTTACAGTCTTAAGAGGAAGTAGGAGAAGATGCATATCAAGTTACGCATGGCATAAAATGCTTCACAAAATGCCAGGATGACTGGGAGGACCCGAAATCTACACATAGGTGGACGATGTCTCCAGCGGGAGAGCGTCCTTGGGGTCGGGTCACACTTTACGTCCAAGGCTAATTGCGTGACCAAGCATATTTGCCTTGCTCGCTGTCCTTATTAAGTAAAAATGCACATGCATACTTTCAAAGGCGTGCTTAGATTTCACAGCCTTGCATTTACTACTACGATAGCTAATACGCTGCACACTTCCCTTTACCTTTTAAATGCCTTTTGTGTCAATTAGGACTATTAATAATAACAGCCTCCATTAAGTAGATGTTTACTCTGTGTCTGGCACTGTTAAATGCTTTGTATTTACTATCTCATTTAATTTCTTCTAAGACCCTATGAAGTAGCTGTTTTTAGCTTCACTCTTCAGATACAGAAACTGAGGACTAGAGTTTTGAATAAACCGACTCAAACTCATGTAGCTTATAAGGAAAAAGTAGATTTGAACCAAGGTCTGTCTAAATCCAAAGCTCCTAAGCTTAGAGTCTTCCATTTTAGCTTTATGACACCTTTATGAAGTAAGTAGGAAAGGTTTTATTAACCCCATTTTAAAGATGAAGAAATGGATTTATCCAGAGTATCAACAACTTACCTAAGAGTTTTGGCACTAATCCTGCAACCCATTCCACTTAACAGTCTTATCCCATCGTCTTTCTACGGTATCAGCCACTACATACATGAAGAGGGAAAGCCAGAATATTATAATCAGCCTTGAGACCGATCATAAGCAAGAATGCAATCCATGTGTTTTTTAAATTGTTATTTGCTACGTGAGTGGCATCGCATCCAAATGTTAAAAATTCTACCCTTTACCCAGTAGAGAATGCAGGTGGTTTGGACTCTTCAAAGCCAAGCTGGAAATGACCTACATTTGAGAAAACTCATGTCCTGGGCTCTCTCAAAGCCACACGGTGCCAGAGATGGTTGGAACCTTGAGCAGACTCGTTTCAGCGCTTACCACTCGAAACTAGCAGTTACGTTGGAATCGCCAATGATTCAGACTCCAAACTCCCCCGGAATCCCTCCCTGCAAGCCCTGTCTGCTCTCAGTTTGCCTCCATAGAGAGTCACCTTCTCTGAACTTCCACCATGTTTGTTAGTCATCCTAGTAAGTTGGGTAAAATGTGTGTTCAGGCTGTGATACTTTCGCTTCCACAGAAACCCTCTGAGACCTACAGTCCTGCTGTAACTTACCAGAAATTCAAGGGTCGTGATCTATACAGTCATATCCTTGGGTTGCTCATGGATAAAATAATATTAATGAGTCCACCTGACTGCATTATGGGGACTAAATGAGACAATGAACAAAAAAATCCCATAGCAGAATACGTGGCAAGTAGTCAATAAATACTAGCTACCCAATATTGTATTACATCACATTATACCATATTATGTTATTAACAATGTAATATCATTATATTATTACTACTCATGAGGAGTTTGAGTATATTGAATTTAATTAAGGAGAGTATGACTAATCAGTATAGGCAATTGGATTTTTTCTTTAAAAAACTCTGAGTAGGATCCTTTCTCAGCCAAACAATGGTTTAAGAAAGGAAAAGACAAGAGGTAGAATTATTTGTATAGTCAATTTGGATCACGTTGTGCCTGTGATGTCTGAATGGATCAGGGGAAGAAGGCAAGGTTGAGAACCACCTACCTTTCATATATGGGAGGGAGAAGAGGCTTACATGAAGAGCTTGTATTTTGGGGACCTTTGCTCCTTTACTCACAGAATCCCTACATATTCCATTTTTCTGTTATAAATTAAAAGCAGTAAGGCACAGAGAAGACATGCCTTCCTGCAAGTCTGTGTATGAGCTGGGAGTGAGGATGGAGACTGAATTACCGCAAACTTGATGGCTTAAAACACCAGAAATGTACTGTCGCCGACTCCTAGAGGCCAAAAGTCTGAAAGTTATTCCACTAAGCCAAAAGCAAGGTGTCGGTAGGGTTGCACTCCCTCTGGGGGCTCAGGAGCGCATCCTTCTTTGCCTCTTCCAATTCCTGGCCGCCGCCATATTCCTTGGCTTGTGGCCACATCACTCTGGCCTCTGCCTCCACAGCCATGTTGCCTTGTCCTCTTCTGTGTGTGCCCAGTCTCCCTCGGCCTCCCTCCCACATAATGTTCAAAGTTCATCTAGTAACAATTTTGTCCCATCTCTGGCATTGGCCATTTCTTTGGGGAACTCTTGGTTTTACAGGCCAAGATTTGAATGCTAGGTGCTCACTGCTACTGGGGAGCCTTTACTTCTAGGCCCTTTCAGTAGACAAAGCTAGAAAAAATATACATATATTTATGCATATACATACAAACATAATACATAGGTGCATATTATACATATACACACATACACACACATATGTACAGGTATACATATTTAGATGTCCATATATATTTATATGCATACATATGTATATATGTATACATATAATATATATGTATATATATAAATAATACATATGTGTATATATAATACATATGTATATATGTATATATATAATATATATACAAATATAAAAATATATATATATATTTTTTTTTTTCACACTGATGCCTCTAATTCCAGTCCACCCAATAAGGTTCCTTCTTGCCTTCCCCCATTCCATAGTTTGATGTCACTTTCCCATATGGAAATTCTAGCTCCCAACTGCATTAACCATGTTTCCATTTGCCCAGTGCCACAATACCTCTGAAATGTTTCCAAATTGCTTGACACATCTACCACAAGATGCATTAAGGATATTTACTAAAAGGAGTTCAAGAGGTGGCTGTCATTCTCCTCAACTGAACTTCACCCAAGACAGAAAGTAAGTAGTCACGAGTTACTTGGATTTGCTCTATTCCTTTTTCCCCTTCAGGGTGGTTGTAGTGTTTATATGAAATACAATTGCCTTCGTTTGTTTCCCGTTTGTTTTCAGTTGTAGGTTTTTCTTTCCCTTCCCATCTTGTTTTAATTTTATTTTTGAATACGTAGAACATTAACATGCTTCCAAAAGTCAAAACGACACAAAAAACATTGTTCTCCTGCGAAGTGTCACTCCCTCCTGAATCACTTCCATCCCTGCCCCCCACCAAGTAATCAACTTCATTGTTTTTTGGTTTATCTTCCTGTTTCTTTGGTAACGATAAGCAAATATTTATGTTTTATTTGCCCTTCTTTCTCACACAAAAGACAGCATGTTCTATATCCTCTTTTGCACTTTCTAGTTTTTCAGTTAATATTTCCTAGAAATCATACTATATCAGTTCATGCAAATCTCCCTCATTTTGGTGTTTTTTAATTTTTATATAGCTGCACAGTACTCTATTGTTTGTATGTATCCATAGTTAATTCAACTAATCTATTTTGGGAGATTCAGGTAGTTTCCAGTATTTCATGACTGCAAAGAGCACTGCAATGAATAACTTTGTGCATATATATTTCCATATTGTTGGAGGTGCGTCTTCAGGGTAAATTCCTAGAAGTGGGATTTCTGTGGTTAAGGGATAAACACACGTGTAGTTTTGCTCAATGTTGCCAGTTCTCCTCCAAGGGGCTGTTACCATTTTGGATTTCTACTAGCAATGAATGAAAGTGCCTGTTTCCCCCACAGCCTTATCAATAGAGTTATATTGTCAACGTTTTTAATTTTGCCAGTCTGCCAGATGAGAAATGAGATTCCATTGTTTTTTTTTCCAATATGCACTACTCTGACTATAAATGAAGGTGAACATCTTTTCATATATTTAGGGCCATTTATATGTCTCTTTTCTTGAATTGCCTGTTTCTTAATTTTGCCTGTTTTTTCTAAGGGAATTTTCATCTCTTTTCTCCCTTAATGTCTGAAAAATCTTTATATGTTAGGGAAAGTAGCCTTTTATCTGTCATATGTATTACTCATATTTTCTCCCAGTTTATGATCTGTTTTTTACTTTGTTTATGGTGATTTTTGCCATGGAGAAGGCTTTTGTTATTTATTTGTTTTTTAATGTAGTCAAATTTATCAATCTTTTCTTATCTAGTATCTGGATTTTGAGCCATAGTCTGAAAGCCTCTTTTTCACCCAGATTATGAAGTAATTTGCCCACACGTTCTTCTGGTACTTGTATAATTTCATTTTTTTTACATTCAGATCTCTTGTCCGTTTAGAGTTTATCCTTGTATATGGCATAAAAATGGATACAATTTACATTTTTCAAAATAGCTATCCAAGTGTGTCCCAATGTCATTTGTTAAAAAGATCATCTTTGCCCCAGTAATTATGGATATCACCTTTATCATATACTGGGTGTCTATATGGAGCTGTGTGTATTTCTGGACTTCCTCTTCTATTCCATTGATCTGTTTGCTAGTTGTGTACCAGCACCACATTGTTTCATTTCATTGCAGCCTGCTTTAGTATCTGTTAGGGTTGGTCTCCCTCAGAGCTCTTTCCTTCCAGTATTTCCTAGCTAGTGTTGTGCGTCTGTTTTCCTAAATGAACTTTAACATCAACTTGTCTTGCTCTTTAGAAATGCTCACCGGTATTTGTATTAGGGTTACATTAAATTTGTAAATTAACTTAGAGAGAACCGACATCTTGATCAAGTTGAAACATGCCAAGAACGAGGCATGTGAATTCCTTTTGTTCAAGTTATCAATAGATAATTTCAATCTGGTGTCCTCCCTTAGGCATTTACTTAGGCACCTTAGTGAATACGAAGCTCCCCCTTGTACAATCGGATCATACATGCTATACAAGTTCAGAGGAAAGGGAGAGAGGAGACAACTAGAATCACAAGAGAAGGCTCTGGGCTGAATAGAGACTGGAATCACGCGTCCTGAAGGTTGTGTAGGATTTAGGTGGGGTAGCAAAGAAGAGGAGGGAATCCCAGTGAGGGGCATGCAGGCAAAGCTCAGGGGTGGACTGAGGGTGACCTGTCTCACAGGACAGAAAGCCCCCATCCAGACTCTTAGCTGGAATAATGGGAAAGACACCACCTTGCTCTTTAAACCTCAGAGTTACGTCTCAGTGTCAATAGCTCCCAGATCCTCGTTATGTATTATTAAAATTGTATTAGTGAACATCCACTAGATTTCCAGATACTGGAATGATAATTTCTGCACATTCTTGCCTTTTCTGGGAATGGTCTAGAGCTGTGTTATCCAATACAGTAGCTACTGGTCACGTGGTTACCGAGCCCTTAGGTGACTAATGCAACCAAGGAATTGAAGCTCTCTTCTTTTAATAAGGTTTTTTTTTTAAGTTTATTTTTATTTATTTTGAGAGAGAGACAGAGAACAAGCAGGGGAGGGTCAGAGAGAGAGCCAGACAGAAAACCAAGCAGGTTCTGAACTGTCGGCACAGAGCTCGATGCTGGGCTCGAACCCACAAACCATGAGATCATGACCTGAGCCAAAATCAAGGGTCAGACGCTTAACTGACTGAGCCACCCAGGCACCGCTGGAGCTCGTTTCATTTTCATCAGTGTCAGCTATTTTTCCATTGAACCCAACTATATTGCTCTGAGGAGGACTACATTTTATTCTGATGATACCACCGCATAAGATACCATTGTCGCATCGCAACATGTGTGTCCATTTTACTTTTTTAAATGTGGCTCCTAGAAAATTGTAAATTACATGTATGGCTCATATTGTATTTCTCTTTGACGGCACTGGTCTAGAACCTCCCGCCTCAGTGTGGTCAGCAACGTGTGGGAACCATCCCAGGCCTTCAGAATCTGCTGGTTTACAAGGATCCCCGGCAGGGAGCGTGTTCTTCTGCCCAGGAACAGCAGCCCAGGTTTGGATGACTCAGAAGATAGCCAGGTCTCTGGCAGGTACCCCAGAGTGGCCCCCCCATCCTTCTGGGGGTGGTGAGAGGAGGCGGGGGGTGGGCAGCAGAGATATCCCTACCTCCCACTGTGATGTCACAGAGAAAACCTCTTGTGTCAGCCAGCCCCACCCGCCCTGGGCCGCAGGATATCCTTTCCATCTCCGGCAGCCCATCTCACACCACCTCACCCCTCTGCTGGCAAGAGGGGACCTGATTCGTCTTCACACCAGAAACTCATTCCGTGCAACCGATTAAGGCAGAGCCGAAAAGAAACGGAAACACCCTTGCCTCAGAGCTTCAAAAGTGAATGAGCAAACCCTCCCAACTGACTCAAAATGTTTGTCTCACCCAGAAGGTAGGTACCAAGACTTTTTTTTTTTTTTTTCGGTTTTATTTAAATCCAGTTCGTTGACACACAGTGAAATGGTAGTTTCAGGTATACCGTATAGAAATTCAACAGTTCAGTACAACAACACGTCATCCATCACAACAAAATTTTTGAAATCTCTTGACTCTCCCCTGCATCATACCCCTTATGGTGGATTTGTAATACAGCTTATAAAAATTCACTGCCTTGTTTCACATGCTCATGGTAAGGAGCTTGAGAACACACTATGGGATTATACAAAACAGGATCAAAATTTGTTACTCAAGCCCCATTTTTACTGATAAACCTGGTGATGGCCATACCTCGGCCTTGGGGTTTTTTTCATCTTCTTCCATTATACTTCCCTTCCGTCCTCCTTTGCCTCTTCATCTTGCTTTTCCTTGCTGCTCCCAGGACAACTTAGAGCCCTCTAGTTCTCCTTTCCTCCCTCCCATCTGTATGATTCCCGCTGCCAAAATCTGGTTCCTGGCAAAAGGCTCAGCGGACAGAGCTGTGTATCACTCTAATGAAGAAAGAGCAGATTTTAAGTTCTCTGCCAGAAAAAGGTGAGGCATCCCCATGGTCCTGCTGGTAGTGAGCTCTGATCTGGAATCTACTGGAACTAAGGACAGCACAACCTTAGTTGGGCTCTTTCTGGTCTCAGGGAACCTGGGAGAATCTGCAGGGATCCCTGAAGCTCCAGAAAGACCCTCACGGTCGGCAAAAGATGTCTTGGCTTGTTTAGGAGAACTCACATCTGGAAATGACTTGCCTCCCATCTGAGATAGTTGGGAACTGCCATCTTTCCGCTCAAAGGGTTACTAAAAAAGCAAATGTTCATTCTCATACTTCTTGCCTTTCTCGGGAGAGAAAAATGAAGCTTGCAATTCACCAGAGAAATAAAGCCCGCACGCACACTCACGCACACAGAGCAATGTGGTGTGCTGTTAATTGGCTGGATATTAGGGATCACAAAAGAAAGGATAGCAACCCAAAGCGAATAGGTCATAAATGGGAGAACCCACAGAAATGGGCAAGAACGCGATAGAAAAAGCCAGACATGGTAAATTTTATTGACTATTGATTTAGGAGAGACAGAGGGGGTATGGAAGTTTATCTGTATATCCGAAGTATAAAACACAATGCGCGGCATCATTCTGCCAGAAAAAGGTGGCATTCTGTGTACGTTTCCATAATCTGTCCTGCGATCCCTGTCTTTAAGTGTGTGTGCCTCCCCTTTACGGAGGGGCAGCCTGGGGTTGAAACAAGAGACTTTGAATATTGACTCCACCATTTACTAGCATTGCGGCCTGCAGCAAGTCAAATGCTCCCTCTGGAAACAACCTGTCCTTCAGGCCTATTATGAGGGCTCAAGGAGATGTTTGTGAGGAGCCTAGCAAGGTGTCCGGAACACCGTAGATTCCCTTCCCCTTCCTCCACACTTTCATGAGGCCTCTTGGTCTTCACGGCGGGACCTTGAGGAACAACTCTCTCCCAATTTACTTCTGATTCACTCAGGTAGGTTGTGTAACTTGGCCGAAATCGTTAGTCCAGCGGTGGGCGGAGTAGTGACGAGAACTCAGAACTACTGAGGCTTCTCGTTGTCCCAGTTTCCCCTCTTGGGCCCACGAAAGGAGGCAAAGACACAGTCTTGCTTTAGAACAGCGGCCAGGGGCCTGAGCCTTTAGGGGAAGGGCGGGGCTGGGAAACGCCGGACTTTGGGCTCCCCTGCACCCCGAACCTCCTGACCCTCAGGCCTACAGGCCGGGGCATGACGAGACGATCGGATGACCCGGGCGGCGCAGGAGCCACCGCCGGCCAGCAGGCCAGCCTTGGGCACCACGTGGCGGCGGCCCGGCCTCCCTCCCGCCAGCTCTCGCCGGCTCCTGGTCTCGGGAGGCCCCGGGCCGCGGCTGTCAGCGGACGCAGGAGCCTGGAGAGGAAGACCGGCCCCAGTCCCCGGCCGCAGTCCCCGGCCCCAGTCCCCGGCCCCACCCGCTGGCGTCCCCCGCGCTCAGCCGCTAGGGCGGGGCCTCGCCAAACAATTCAAAACACGCTCGGGGCGCGTCGCCATGGCAACGCGAGCCCGCTGCTAGGCGACAGGGGAGCCATAGTAAACCGGGGGCGGAGGTGTTACTCATGGAGGGAGGGGGGCGAAGGGAGTCGGCGGGGACTCGGCGGGGCTCGGACACCGCGACTGCAGGGGGGGAGGGAGAGCAGAAAAGTAGGGACGAGGGGGGCGCGCGCGGAGTGCAAATGGAGCGGCCCAGCTCCGGGCCCTGAGCATCCCTGGGGAGGCCACTCCCCTTCGGCGCCCCTTCCCGCCCCGCGGTCCCCAAGAGCCCCCAGCCCCAGCTGGCCCCGAGGGCTCGGTCACCCGCGCGCGTGAGCGATTGCCCCACAGGATGTGCAGATGTGGCTGCCGCTCTGATTCACTCCAGCTGCTTAGGGCATGGAAGAAAGGCCGCTTCCTCTCCTGGAAATGACTGCATTAGCAAAAGCCCTCTAACAATTCCACCAACAACGGAAAGGGAAAGGCGACAGAGGAGAGGCCCCCAAATGCTATTCTTCAGTGCTTCCCACTGGACATAAGTAGAAGCGTTCCCAGAACTCAACTGGGGACCCATGTTAGAAAGGAGTCGTATTTATTCTACACGCCCCTGTTCTGGGGCCATGCGGACACTAAACACTTGCGGGTGAGGTTAACCTGAGGCTGAGAAATCCCACAGCTAAGGGTCCTATGTTAATATTTTGGACATTCGGCATGGGCACTTTGGTGACATGACTCTTCCCTTCTGGGCTGGGAGGCCTATCAAAATGTCCTGCGTGAAGACATTCCTCATTTTATCAGTGATTCTGTGAGCTTGTGGAGCTGTGAAATCTCAGATGGCTCAAGATATGTCATCCGAATGGGTTCCAATCACTAGGGAATCACAGAGCTTGGGAAAGGACATGGCATTTCCAATCCGTCACTGGCTTTTAAGCAATCTGTTTGTACCCTGCTATCTGTGAACCAAAGATAATACTCGTTCGTGAGATCACTGCTGTTTTCTGGGCTTTGCTCATCAAAAAGCAGGAATGTTTCCACAGGTGGGAGGAAATGTATTGGCAGCGGATCTGTTCAGTGAAACTATGGGTGCATCTGTGTAGAAAGGCACAGGGCGTGTCTGTGGACCTGTGGACCTTCTACCTTCTCTCACTGTTCTCCTGTATGGGAATCAGGAAGATTTGCGTGTCCCTTAACAATAAAAGACTGTTTGGGACACTTTTCTTTATTCACATGTGCTCTTCACCCATAGGCTTCCTCATTGTATTCTGAGCCTGGTTTCCATTACAAACCTCATTCACTGATTCCCGGCTGTTAGAAAGTGCTGGGCGCTGACGATCAACAATGAATAAAACACAGCTGCTCCTGTATCTAGCGACTTAAAGTCAAGTGAGCATGTTATGAGCTGCCTGAGAGGCACACGGTAGAACGTGCAGGAACAAAGAACAGGGGCATGTAGATCGGAGCCAGTGACAGCAGAAACATTTCGCATTCCACTCCAGCTTTTTGTCTGCTGAGTAACAGAAAGGGATTAGTTAATGGGTCATGGGTCAGATAATCTGACTCCTGGGCAAAGGACAGAGATACTACTGCTAGGGAGGGCAAATGAACCCATCCTGGGAGAAGAGGCCACTATTGATAATGGGGCGGGGGACAGACAAGAAGGGATTTGCCACGAGGCTTTGCCTTAGGGAAGTGGTATGCTATGCAATTTTCTCTGGCTCAGCATTCTTACCCATTGTTTTAATCATGTCTAATGGACACTGTATTCACAAAACAATAAATTGGATTCCTGTTTACAGAGTTTGTGTGGGTGTCCCCAAACCATTGTTTCCCTTTGTGTGTACTTAATAAATATGGTTTCGTATAGTGCAGGGAACAGGGACTGAGGACCTTAGCAAGTATAGGTTAGTCCCAACCCTTGGTTTGGTGATGTCATAAATACTGAGTCACCTATACACCCCCATGGGGAATCGTCCTGACATGGTAACAGTCCAACATACCAAAGTTAAATACTGTTTTGGGATGTGGAATCTTTGCGTCTGTCCTGAGTCATGAGCTTCTGAGCCCAACCTAATTATAGTCATGTTGCATTGACTAGCAATGACTTTTTCTGTTCTAAGAGAGGAAAGAGAAGAAAAAAATATTAACATGCCTAAATTATAATGAAAGGAAGTGAGTGGGATGCCAGACAGAGAAACTCATGGTTCATCAAAAAGGGGAAATTAGACATTGTGGCATAGGGTCCTCGGGGAGGGAGGGTGTCCTCGAGATGGATCACAGCTAGTAGCCAGCCAGCCCAGCCATGCAAAGAGCCAGCCTTCGAAGGGGTGGATTCAGGCTTTAGGGAGGCCTAAAGTAATGTAACTTTGGAGGCTCTCTTTAAGAAGAATCATACAAAATGAGGAGTATGTAACGGGCTGGGAAAGGGCCTGAGTTAGCAGAAGACCCCAGAGCCAAAGTGTCCCTGGCTTCACTCAGTCTACCTCTAGGCCTCCTCACATAACCTCCAGACTGTGCCGCTCCCGTCCCCTTTCCCTTGGAGAAGGCACATGTAATGCTATGAGGGCAGAGGGGGTGCGGTTTCTGAGCAGAGGCAATAAAAACCAAAGACATCAGACTGTGCCAAACAGTGACTCAAGCGGGATATGAGAAGCGTCTGCAAGTATTTGAAGGGTGTAAGCACAGAGCAGGGAAAAGAATTGTTCACTGTTCTGGGGTGGAAAAGGGAATGAGGATACGATTCAATAAAGAAAAATGTGCGCAAAACTCATCAGGAAACATTGGCGAACTCTATTTTCTGACACCGTGGAGTTGTATTTCCCATGGGAAGTATTTGAGGATCTATTGAGTCACTGGAACTGGAACTGGCCACACACACAAAAAAAAAATGTGCTACAGGAAATAATCCTGCGAGATGTCCTCGAGGGAGCGCCTGGATGCTCCCAGAGTTCGTTCTGAGCCCTGAATTCCAAAAGGCTGACACATGGCATTGTATAGATTAGTGAGTGGGGAGGAGGCCAAAGGAAGAAAAAAGAGCCATCCCCCGCAGGGAGGGACAACCACCTGCACCCCTGACTGGAGTTCAGGACGGAAGAGGAAAAACATGAGGAGACAGTGCCACCCAGCGTCAGGACAAAAGCTGTAGCCAGTTGAAACGTGAAAAGTGACCACAAAATTCCTCCTCCCTTCTCCCGGAGAGAGAGCTCTGCCACAATGAATTAAGGGTCCTTTGGGTGAAACGGAGAATCAACGCCTGGGCATAAGCACATGCGTGTCAAATGTGCTGTTACATCAGTCCTAGAAGAGTAGGAAGCAAGATCCAGAGACACCCATCTGGCTACAATCTGGATTAATTCTGTCAGAGGGGAGCGGGCCTTTGAGTCCCCAAACTAACTGTACAAATACACAACAGGAAAACCATGGCTTGGTTGGTGGCAAATCTGGAAGAGGTGGGGGAGGGCCGGGGTAGAACACGAAGGGTTTCGTTAAACCTAAGCCCAAAAATGAATCAAACAGGTATTACTTTATGGTACATTCATTCCCTGGCTGTATATTTTACAGTCTGTTCGGCCTTTTCCTCATTGTAAAGCTGAAGTGGCAACTTCCAAGCTCTTTACCTGCGGAACCAGAAACCAGAAGTCCATCCCTGGGTATATACGAAGAGTTTTCTACAATTGCACATTCCTGGACCTCACTCAGCCTTACTGTGGAATCTCAGGATGGGGCCCAGGAATCTGAGTATCTTTCAGTTTTCTGATGCTCAGAGGTTGTTCTGATGCTCAGGCAGAATTAAGAACCTCTGCTCTCCAATTAAAGAGTGGCCTTTTGAGGACGGGACGATCAAGCCAACTAACATGAACCACAGAAAGCATTACAAGAGGGGTGCAGTATGGAAGGACAG
Organism: Puma concolor; assembly: GCF_028749965.1. Lineage (NCBI taxonomy): Eukaryota > Metazoa > Chordata > Mammalia > Carnivora > Felidae > Puma > Puma concolor. Next base: position 96,217,396 of record NC_141673.1, read on the forward strand.
AGAGGAGGGGGTTGTTCTTTGAGAGAAAAGAAACATTTTCCAAGAATGAGTGGCCTTAACACTACTCTTGATAAGAGGCAGATCGCCAGATAAAAAAGGACTGAGGACATTCCAGGTAGAAAAAAGAGCGCCTGCAAAGGCACCCAGGACAAAAAAATGTGTGGCATCGGGCATTTGGAGAATCAAAAGCAGCTGCAGAACGAGCTCCATCCTTGCCATCCCAATTAATTGGTACAATTTTTGAGGACGGAAAGAATTCCTGGTTCTCAGGTGGCTGGCCGCAAGAAGATATGCAATCCACCCCTTACTGATTTGTCAAATTACTTTTTTAAAGTTTTAGAAACACTTTTTAAAAAAATAAACATTCTTCTTCCTATGCCCTGTAATATTTTCTGTGACTGCCATAAAATCAAGCCCAGTCCCACCAGCTACCGAGGGAACGGCAGTCAGATGGAAACTGAATCTTCACTTACTTTTTAAAGACCCGTCCCTCTGAGAATGCAGGTCCTTGCTTCTTTGTGCTTAATCCTGGATCCCTATTGGCAAGCTCTCCCATGTAATCTTCCAGAACAGCTGGGCCATGATTGCATTGTCAATTATTAAATGCCCAAGTTCCCTGCAAGGCAGCGGTTTAATCAAGAGGCACTCCAAAAAAATAGGAGGTAGAGGAGGAGGGAGGGGCCGGGAGGTGGGAGGGTGGGAAGGCAGTTTCATTCTGTCAACATTAAACCAAAGGGATTTGGGGCACAGATGGCATCCGTGGTCCTTCAGACAAGCAGCAAGTCGCTGACCATGGCCAAGGTAACCCAGCTTCCCGCTCTTATTGCTCAGAACGTACATTCCATGGTTATTTTGCACCTGATTTAGAGGTGTGTCTGTCTCATCAATGTGTTGTCTATGTTAATTCTGAGTTTTTCTGTTAACCTCTGTCGATGGAAGAATTAGTGACGTTTTGGCACCATGCACTTCCAATTGGCCTGAGCCAGAGTGTCAAGGGAAGCCACTCTCTGCCCGTTTTCTCAAGAGTAGAGAGTCACCTTGGCGCGGGACTTGTCAGCATATGCAAAGATAAAATTTTCTTATGGCTGCTACCCCTTCATGATGACCTTAAAGAGACCATTGCAAAATTAGACTTGGCCTTCCAATGCAAGAGGTATCTGAATCCTGGAGAGAAAAGGACATGTTTAGAGGAGAAATAAAATACAGGATGAAGGGCGCAGTACTGTAAGTGTTGAAGATGATTCTCGAAAGGGCTCTTGAATGAATTCCCATTCAATAATCAAAATAATTCTTGAATGAGTCTCCTTGTGTCCGTCCTTGGTAGGACACCCCTTCTAGAAGCAGCCTCTTTGAGCTTTACTCCAAGCTGTAGTTCATCCTTTGTCTCTCAACTCACTGCTTCCTTAAATTGGTTATCACCTTGGTGCTGCAAAGTGGTTATACCATGGTGTGGGGTTCATTATTCTTATCTGGCAACAGTCTGCAGAATAACCTACAAATACGTGTGACTTGAAATGGATTGAGGGTAAAGAAAAAAATCTGATGTGATGATAGTAGTCAAATCTCCAAGCCATAAAGTTGCTGAAAATATAGAATTGCCTAAATCATTAGCTCAGTCTGTATACAGAATGATTAATGAAGATGTTTCATCTGGAAGTCCATTGCCTGTTCAAGCAATGGATGTGAAAATAATTAGAAAGAGTAACTTATAGTAACAGAGCAATGACTAAACCAATAGATTTCAGAACTAAAAACAAGATGAAAGCATTCTTTTGGGGGGACAGGGGCAATATGTGACTTCCATACCTGGTAATATAAGATCTTTCTTCATTACTGATGCTGTGGTTTTCAGTCTTTACCAAGGTCACCCAGAGTCTTGCACAGACTGACAATTCTTGGGGGAGTTAATTTGTTGAGTGCTTTTTTAAAGAAATCATGTTAGCAGATTGCTTTCCAGAAGTTGTTTTATCATGTATTTTATGTATTGATTTTTATATGCATATGAACCTTATATATTTCTTATTGCCATAAATAATCTGTCCTTTATCTGTGGTATGCACTGTTTCAGTCCCTAGAAATTCTGAAGAACAAACTGTTACATTTCTAAGATAAGGTTCTCTGTTAAATGTAGAAAATGCTAAGCTGGAGATGATGAGGCAGATTTATGAGCCTGTCCCATTTAGCTATGGTTTTATTTACGTTTCTTAAGCTAAGAAGATTTAGGTCTGATTAATTCTGATATGAGAGATCCCCCGGAAAGCTCAAGATGGTTTACTTAAGAAGCGTCTGTCAGCAACTAAATATGGGCTTCTTTTCTGTTCCGTATGTATTAATGTAACAGTATAAACAGCTCCATAACACAAAAGTGTAAGACCGGTCAGATTTCTTTATTTTCTAAAGTTCAGTCTGGCTCCGAGCCACCACTCATCAGGGTTGAAATATCTACTATTAGTCATTTTTCAGCTGGCTCTCCTCTTAGGCTAAAAATGAGGAGGAGGTCAGGGGCTCTGGCCAGAGCCACACGGGCCACACATCTTTCTGCGGCCACACACTGTCCCCGCTGTGAGGCAGGCACCACTGCTGCCTCAAGCAGTGGAGATGCCCCTCCAGTTCCTCCCCAGTGGCCAAGGGCACCCTCCCTGTGGCTCCATGACCATAACACTTGGTGTCCAGTCTCCACGGGCACCACCCGGATACCGCCCATTTGAGATTCTGTCATCTCTGTGGCAGTGTGTGAAAGCCGGACCCAGATCACCATCTCTCAGAACCTATAGCCCCATCTCCTCTCCCGGGGTCTCAACACCCCCGCGTCCCAGTTGGTCCACTGCCTTCTTTAATCCTGAAGGCCCTAATCCTTGCTCCCCGCCCCCTGACTGGGATGAGCCACTTTAATGTTTATCGAGAGAACATATCCCGCTTTCCTCTCCTCTCCGAGGAATCTGTCAGGCAGAGAAGAGGGCAGCAAAAACTTCTGCTGTTACAATAGCAAATACCTCAGCCCATCAGGGCTACTACGTTCCAGTGAAGACAAAATCAAAACAATTCTCAGCAAGAGCATTAGAGTGACCACAATTCTTTTACTCAGCTTGAGATAGACTGGCTCAGTGGCTGAATTGCATTCTGACTGAGGTTATTATCTGATCCTTATTCAGATCATCCTCAGTAAACATGTTCGTGTAGTAAGGTCCAGCTTAAACAAACAGCATCGCCACGGCGTCTTCTCCGGGCCACTGCTAAAGCTGAGCCTCCACACGGCTCCTTGGAGAGAGCCCCCGGGGCGGGCTGTGCCTGGCACAGGGGAGGGGCGTGGCTTGAGCCCAGGGAGCCTCAGGATGGGGCACCCTGTCCAGATCTCCGAGGGCGCTCTGCAATCAGCTTCTCTGCTCCTGTTGGTCTGTTACAGGTGGAACTCTCACAGGGCTTCTATGGCCAACGGGCATTCCTATCTGCCATCCTCAACATGCTATCACTCAGCCTCTCCACAGTATCCCTGCTCAGCAACTACTGGTTTGTGGGCACACAGAAGGTGCCCAAGCCCGTGTGCGGAAAAGGTCTGGCAGCCAAATGCTTTGACGTGCCGGTGCCCTTGGATGGGAGCAGCACCAACAACACATCATCCCAGGAGGTGGTGCAATACAGCTGGGAGGCTGGGGATGACCGCTTCTCCTTCCATACCTTCTGGAGTGGCATGTGGCTATCCTGTGAGGAAAGCGTGGAAGAACCAGGTGGGCTCCTCACCCAGGGGACCTTACGCAGCCAAAGAACCAGGGGGCAGTGGCACTCGCCATCCCCGGCTGGGCCCCACCCCCGGGCTCGGCATCTCCCACCTCTGTGTTGTGTCCCTTCTCCTCGGACTCCCTTTTTCTTTCTGTGAAGTTTTATTTATTTTTGAGAGACAGAGAGAGAGCGAGCCCACGTGAGCTAGGGAGGGGAGGGGCAGGGGAGGAAAGAGAAGGGGGAGAGAGGGGCGGAGAGAGAGAATTTCAAGCAGGCTCCCCGCCGCCAGCACAGAGCCCCAAACCCACGAACTGTGAGATCATGACCTGAGCAGAGACCAAGAGTCTGACGCGTAACCAGCTGAGCCACCCAGGCGCCCCAGGACTCCCTTTTAATAGGGTCAAAGGCCATCTGGCTTTTCCCCTCCTGACTGTCTCGTAGACCCTCTGGTTTAAAATAGCATTACCCTTAAAGGGTTTCATTTAGACTTGTAACATCATGAGAATTGCCACTCTAGTGAGTTAGGATTGCCGTTTGGAGACCCAAGGGAGGAGAGATGATTCTTCTAGAAAAAGCCCTGGCTCTGCCTAGCTGTGACCTTATATGAGCAGCTTCCTCTCTACAGACCTTGATTTTCTCACAGGTGAGATGAAAGGATCAGAGTAGGTTACCTGTACAGCCCCTTCCTTCCCGCCCCCCCAAAAGGGTTTTCTCCTTCTAAGTATTCTCATTATAATTTACCAGGTCAGGGAACTGAAGCCCAAAGAGGGTAACTAGACCCTGTAAGGGTGCCCTTGACCCTCCCAGGTCTCCTGCCACTCAGCGCATACTGGCAGAGCGGTGCCCTGTCATTGTGCATTCCTTCACTTGTGGGTCTCGGTCAGGAGCAGTTGGCCTAAGGACACCCCCCTGCCCCCTGCTCAAAGCATTCAGAGGTCACTTGCTAGTGAAGTTTCTCTAAAGCCCAGAATTGTGTACAATTAACTACATGCCATTTCTCCCAATTTGGGCTAAGGGAAAAAAGGAGATGGAAGAGAAATATAAATGCGTGTATATTTAGATTTAGTATGAACGTCCCGCTTAGCACTGCTCCAACCCCAGTCCTGGAAACAATCGAGAGCCATTCAGACCAGTGGTACAGCGGCAGCAAAAGGTTGACACTAGGATTGTGAGCCCTTCCTGGCACGAGAAATGGGGACATTTCCCCGCGGAAGCCCTCTCAGCGATGTTCTCGTCTTCACTGTCTGGAATCGGGGCGGGGCGGGGCGCGGGGAGAAATTAATCCTGAGGAATTCTAGCCTATGCCATTGCCTGCCTACTGTATGCGGGCAGGCACTGGTCTGAACGGATGGAGCTGAACCAGGTGGGAGACTGGGGGCAAAGTTTTCACCCCTCCCTGACGTCAGACCTCGTCTGTGTTTCAGGGGAGAGGTGCCGAAGTTTCATTGAACTCACGCCACCAACCGAGAGAGGTGAGAAAGGACTACTGGAGTTTGCCACGTTGCAAGGCCCATGTCACCCCACTCTCCGATTTGGAGGGAAGCGGTTGATGGAGAAGGCTTTCCTCCCCCACCCTCCCCCGGGGCTTGTGGCAAGTATGTGGGTTTGATAACAAATTTAGTTGCCGTTGACTTGGGCCTCTCTGGCCCAACCGTGCTCTGCATTGTACTGTGATCTCCTTTTCTCTTCTTCTGGGCCCCACAGGCTGACACGCATTGCTTCCAGAGTTGACGCTTATTCATATGCAGGAATGCAGAACAGGAACAGCAGGAACAAATAAAGTTCACAAATAGAAAATCGCTTCCAACCAACCTCTCTAACTTCCTCTTATTGCCTAGTAACCATGTTGAAAAGCTTAGAGGGTTTTTCCCTCCCATATATACATATAAATATATTTTTTTCTATATATATATTTTTAGTGGAATGGAGTGAAAAAGGGGAGGGAGGGAGAAAGAAACAAAATTGATCATTCCAAATTCAATAAGGAGAAAAGAGACAAAAATGACCCATAGCAGTCATGCCCCTGGAAGATTTTATGACCATTAGATGGTTTCTTCTGGAATCTCCCTAACGGTGTTTCCAGCCAATCAAGTTTACTTGATTATATATCAGGTAGTGAGCAGAGAGAGCCGAGGGTGATTATATATCAGGTAGTGAGCAGAGAGAGCCGAGGGGCTGACAGCAAAGGACCCAAATTGGAGGAAGCTCCCAAGCAGGTTCCAGCTCTGTCTCATTCTCCCCTTCTCTGACTCCGCAAGGCTTTTCCCTTTCCGATAGTCATCATTTGTACCACGTTGTTATTTAACTGCCTGGGTGAGGGCTCTTCTTCTGGTTTCTGACAGAGATCCTATGGTTATCAATGGGAGCCCAGTTCTCCTCCATTGGACTTGAATTCGTCAGCTTCCTCCTGCTACTGATGGACCTGCTGTTCACTGGGAACCCGGGCTGCGGGCTCAAGCTGAGCGCCTTTGCGGCAATCTCCTCCGTCCTGTCAGGTGCGTGCCTCCTGGGCTGGAGGGGGTGGGTGTCCTGGCCACCTTTGAGGCACCCCCCAGAGGGCGTGTATGTCTGTAGGGAGGGCAGGAACGGGGTGCCCACAGGTGGTATAAAGAATGGACGTTGCAGGCATGTTTAAGTTGAAATGAAATTTTGTATTAGAGCATTATGTACTCTGCAAAATGATTTATCTCTAGGTTCTTTTTACTTGCAAGCTTTCCCAGTATGTGAAATATGGTTTGGTTTGCTTTTCAGTTGTACATATACACACACAGCTTTTCAAGACTCTTTTGGATCAAGTAAGAGAAAGAGATGCAGATATCTATCTTACATCTTATATCTTATATCTGCAGATATAAGACAGATCAGGAATAAAGCTCACGTACAGGGCCTGGGTAGGAAGAAGTAAAAGCCCCAAATGCAGCATTGACGCAGAAACTTTTCCCATAACCCTACACCTAAAGCCTGGGGCAGCCTATTGGAAAGCTATGCATTCAAGGAGAAGCCCCCATTGCAGATGAGTCTCCCTGGGAATGTGGTGGCAGCTGGGTAATGGAACTTCTCAACCTAGGCTGCACCTGATGCAAAACAAGGCGGTTGCTCCAAACTCCTATTCCCAGATGGCAATGCCAGTGTCTCTCTAAAGGCGCTGCCTTCCTCTTCCCTCTGTAGGCCTTCTGGGGATGGTGGCCCATATGATGTATTCACAAGTCTTCCAGGCAACGGTCAACGTGGGTCCAGAAGACTGGAGGCCACATGCTTGGAATTATGGCTGGGCCTTCTAGTAAGTGCTTACCGTCTCCTGAGCCTTTTACCCCCTCCTCAGCCAACCTGCATTAGATGTTCTGCCCTTAAGCAGGTGCTTGCTCCGTGTCGTCCTATCTTCTCTTCATCCTTCATCCCTCATCAGGGGTCTTTGGACCAGCGGGCTGGCCCATGAGGTCACATCTATTCTTTCCCCACCTCCTGGGGAGCTACGGAAGGGATTCTGTTTTTCTGATGATACGGTGGTAGCAGTTGCTTCTTCACCTAATACACATGTTGCTTTGGGAAACGAGACTGATTTTATGTGACTTACGGAAGCGATGCTCCATGTTTTATATATTTTGTGGCTCAAGGTATTGGAGAACAGAGCAACGAAGAAATAGCCTTGAGATTTGGTTGGAATCCCATGGCCTGTGAATGGCTGACTCTTCTCCTGTAATGAGTAACTTCCTCCTACTTCCATTCTTATCCCACCAAACTGTGTGAGAAATAAAACCTCCCCTGCTGGTCATTCCCTAACCCTTAAAGAATGAAGGGGCCAGTTTTCGATTTCTCTTGAGGAGAAGCAGCCACCATGACAAAATAAACACCAAGTAAACATCCCCTTTAAGAGTTCCTCGCCTTCTCCCTTGAGGAACATGCTGTCTCGGCTGCACGGGTGCCAGCTTGGAGTTGCCCTACTGTCTGGGATAAGTGTGAAGTACTTTCATCGTGCTGAAAAGACACGGTGCTGGGCTCAAGGAGGCGATATGGAAGCCCATCCATGTCTATTAGGAGATCCTATCCCCTTTTCTCATGATAGGAAACAGGCCATTTGATTCAGGCGTCTTTGGCCTAATCCACCAGCCACCAGAACTTATTTTCCAGACACATGGTTTTGCACCTTGTGTCTATCTTTAAGCCATTCTTGGCATCAACATCTGCGGAGCTCAGACTACAAAACCCCCATCAGAAGCATTGCCAACCTGAGCCCACTGAGTCTGTCAGAGGCAGCAGATAGGAACACACTGTGCCAGCGTGTGGCCTGGCTTTAACCATCACTTGACCTCCTGAAATTCCTCGCTAACCTCACACAACTTCCTGTTTCCTGGGCTTCCCAGAATCATGGGGAGATTTAGGGGTTGACTTTCCAAGTTTTTAGGAATGTGTTTGATACAGTTCCCTGGTGGGTTTTTTTTTTTTTTTTTTTTTTCCTTGTCAAATCCATCCAGCTTCTCTTAAATCTCCGGCTTCTCTTCCATCCATTATAAACTCCCTTAAGCCAAGAACCACACTGTTTTCATAATAGGCAAATTCCACTATTACAACCTATAATACCTCCAGATTTGTAGTATTTCCTGAACGACTCTGAGAGGCTCAATTTGTGAACCCTAAGAATGCTAACCTCAAAACGAAGAAGGTAGAGGAATGATCACTCTCAGCATCTGATCTGAACAAAGGAAAATCTTTGGCAGGGTGTGGGGGGTGTTGAGGGGGTGCATTGGGCTGCATCCACTCTACACGGCTGAGCTACAGGTTTGTGGAATCTCGGGAGATTACAAGGGTATCTGCAGCTTGGGAAACAGTAGTCCAGAAAACTGTGTGCGTGTGTGTGTGTGTGTGTGTGTGCGTGCGCCATGTGTGTTTACATATGTATATAAAACAGGCACACTGGGAATAAAGGAGCTCAGCACTGACAACGGATCAATCCAGTGAAAACGAATCTGTTAAACTCCTAGTCTGACTCTTAACACTACTGACTACAAGAGTCATTCCCTTGGACTACAAAACATTCAGAACGTATCCTACTAAGACCAAATTAAGGCCTCGTGCCCGTGGTTCTTGACCTACAACGTAGTGGAGGGAACACACGCAGGTCCCTAAACCCTGAGGGGCATCGGCCTAGTTTGCTGGTAGGAAGGAATCATGGTATTTTCCCTGAAACCTGTAAGGAGGTCAGGTTCTTACTGTGCAATTTTTTTTGTTCATCCCTAGCACGGCCTGGGTTTCCTTCACCTGCTGCATGGCATCGGCTGTCACCACCTTCAACACATACACCAAGCTGGTGCTGGAGTTCAAGTGTAAGCACAGTAAGAGCTTCAAAGGAAACCCGACTTGCCTGCCACATCACCACCAATGTTTCCTCCAGCAGCTATGTGCAGCCCACACAGGGGGTCCTTTGACCAGCTACCACCAGTATCCCAATCAGCCCATCCGCTCTGTCTCTGAAGGAGTTGACTTCTACTCAGAGCTCCGCAACAAGGGATTACAACAAGGACCCAGCCAGGCTCTTAAGGAAGAGGTGGCGGGGTCAGTCGTAGAGGAAGAACAGTGTTAGGAATAGTGGGGGGTTTAGAGGGCAGGCTAAACCCAACCTTACATGTTCGTTATCAACATGTACGTAAGCCAAAGTCTGTGTCTTAAGCATGGTTTTGATGGGTAAGAACAAGAGTATCTTAAAGTACAAGACCAAAGGGGTGTGTGCCCAGGTGCCATCGCTCCCTTTTCCTTTCCCACTCCGTCTCCTGTCTCGTTTCACCGTCCCCCTATCTCCCACGTTCAGAATCACCTCCTTTCCTTTACTGATTGCTTGTTACGTGCTAGGTTCTGGGCTAAGCAGCACAGTCCCTGTCCTTTAGGAGTTTATCAGTTTGGTCATCTATCTGGGATTTGGAGGAATGGAGGTGCGCAACTTAACAGGTGATTGTGACTCACCTTTCCACGATGCACTTGAATTTTCCTGGAAGCCTCAGAATGGAAAACGAAGGCCCTTCCGGGAGCTTGGACATGTAGGACAGATGTCCTCCGCACTGCCTGCTGCAGTGTCCTGCATCCACGTAGGAGGGTACCCAATAAAAGTTTAATTAGGTATTAACCCAGAGGCCACCAGGAGACTAGTATACATGAGAAGGCTCCCACAGCATGCAGGGACAGGTCCACTTCCAGAAAGGGTCCACTGAGGCTATTCATCATGGGATTTATGGTAAGGGAGACGTCTCTAATGAACAAGGCCACAGCACATACTCCTCTCTGGAGCCCCAACTCATCCACCCACTCACCGTTTCTCTTTTCCGTAAGGGAAAAGACACCATTCCAATGGCTAAGGTGAATGAGGATAACACACAAGCATGTTTCTACACATAATTTTTATTTGTTCTGCAACAATTCACATTTTTAATAGTGCTTCCTGACCATATACCAGCTGGCTCTTCTGTAGTATGGGCAATAAAAGTAGCAATTCACATTCAAGGGGGTTGGTATCAGCATCCCACACTGCCAAGGAGGAGTAGAGACCATCTACGGGACGGGGGGATGCCGTCTAGGATCGAAGAGGCTGTAAGGATAGCAAGGAGGAAAGCTTGGGCGAAGGAAGCCCCTTGCATTTGCGGAAGTCACTACTATCCCTAAGTGGCAGTCACGCTGGCCTTGCCGGTTCCCCATGTTGTGAGTGGGGGGAAGGGAGGAGCTCTTCCTATCTTAGATGTCAGGTTGGGTGGGTGCCTGTAAGGAAAAGGAAGTGTGGGGACCTATCTGACAGACCAGCACCCAAGCTGGTCAGATGAAGCTTCCTCAGTCCTCAGCCACCATTTCTACCCTCTGCATGGCTGCAGGAGGGACGACAGCTTGTACTGTGTCTAGCAAAAAGGGAAAATTATAGTCAAAACAGCCTATGTTAAGTTAGTCTGTAAACACATCACGAATAATGTAGGGATGTATGCTTTCCTAGCTTCCTCTTACATAGTTCTGGGACTCACCCAGCATAAACACAATCTTCTACCAAAAAGGATCCCCCCAGAGCAGGCCCTCCGTAAATGACCTTGCATTTTATCCCTCTACCTAAAGTGGCTGGCTTCCCACAGAGCCTCAACATGGTAGAGAACGAAGTTTAGGCATAGATGGCTCAGCCCAGGCCACAGGACCACAACCCAAGCTTTAGGTATTCAGTTGACTATAGATTAGTCCTTAGAATTATCTACTAGGCCAAACAAGATCCTAGGCTCTTCCACCCAAGTAGATTCAAACCCTAGAAGTGAATCTAGAATCATCCCCATCCTCTTGGGTTTTCATCTAATTGTTTCCCCAAGTTTACAACAAGCTGGACCCACACGTGCTTCCCAAAGTATTGAAACCAGATTTGCTTTCAGAGACTATGGCAAGGGGGTTTCCAAGAAACATCGCAGGCCAATATGCTAGTGCTACCAAACTCGTGTTATGTCATAATGCCAACCAGTGGGCAAGTAATATACATCCCTTTAAATCTGGGATCCCTAAATTTCTGTAATCTCTAAATTTTCTGGACTCCCTTTATTAACACAAGCTAAAAACACAAAGGCTCAAGCAAAGACAGAACCTGAGTTGCACTCGGGCATGACCTATCAAAATTATTCAAGAAGAAAAGCAGTTCTTCACCGGCTAACGTGCAATTTTCTGCTATACAAACAATGACCTAGAAGTTTAGAAGAAAACTTAATAGAAGTAACATATGTATTGAAGAAGGAAGAAATAAGCACTGGAAGTAATTCCAAAGAACTTAATTATAAAAGTTATAATATTTACATGGGAATTTTCCCAAAATACAGTGCTTCCAAGGCTCTACAAGGAAGGAGATGTGCAGGCAAAATGGTTGCATACTGGACTCAAGCAAGAGTAAAACTCCAGAAACAGCTTTGCTGTCATGCAAGCAAAGCAAAAATATCTCGGCAAGTGAGAGGCGCTAAGGAGGATGCCCCGTAGGAGATGCTAAGAAAGCAGAGTAGAGATGAGGCAGGGATAAGGCTACCCACCTCAATCATTCCTGACTTCACACACGTAAGGACCACACACACACAAGCACTCCTGACGTTACTGCCGTGAAAAGGTCATGATGGGCAGGGCAGAACAATCAAGACCACATGATACCATTGTTAGAGGTCGGTCCCCAACTATACTTCTCTGGCTCCCCTTCTGACAGGAATATGGTGGTGGTTATGGTAACTAAGAATATAGAGATGGAAAGTGTGAGGAGGGAGGCTCTGTACGATAAGAAAGTGCTGGATGGTTACCTCAGCCCCTCACTGCCAGTCTTCTCCCTGCTGTTAAAGTAGGGAAGAAGCCAAGGTGCAGGTGGTGAGAGAATAGAGAGGGAAATGACAAGTGGCCCTGAATATTGGAGGCAGGGCACCTGACGTCTCAAGACCAAATAACCCAGATGTATTTCAGAAGGACAAGAAACCGGGTCCCTGAAGCTTAAAACAGACCTAGAAAATGTTTCATCACAATACTAATACATACACACGCGTGGCATGATGCAAAACAAAATGTTCTGGGGAAGAACTTCACTGGAATTTCCCAGTAAGAGTTTATAAATTAGACATACAAAAAACAACATGGAAGATTCACATTTGCATACTATCCACAGAGTGCCCAGAGGGGGTTAACGCAGGGACTGAAAACATAGGTCAGATACCCCAGTCAAATGGATGGTGCTGTCATCAAAGAACTCTGATGCACCTTCCAAAGTGCTTTGCAACAATTGCGCAGACGTGGTAAAATGAGGTTGAAGTCTTCCTTCTCTCCAAAGCACTGACTCTGCGCTGATGGGGGAGAGAGAGTACCACCCTGCTCACTTCTTCTGAGACTGAAGATTCCATCAGACTATATCTAGGGGAAAGAGCGCAAGCATCAGAGACTTTATTTTTTTCATGGTAGAGAACTGGAGGAAACCTAAAGGTCAGGCTATTCCTCTACTTTTCTGTCCTTTTGTCTAGCCCCAGTAGTTCATAAGTCTTTCCAGAAAGGTCCAAAAACTTTACCTTTTTCCATGACAAACTCATGAACACTGAACTAGACCACAGTATTTGAGGGGTGGGGGATTAGCATTTTGAGCAAGATAATTCTCCGGAGTAACTGCCACAATCACTGCATGACGTTAGCACCACGAGGCCCAACCCAGAAAATTAAAGTAGAAGCCACCCACCTCAGTCACTGAGACCGTGAAAACCATGAGCCCACATTTCCAAATGTCCCCTAAGGGAGATGGTACCATCCCCAGCTAAAAACAATTGAATATTTCTGAATGGTCATGAAGCACCCTAAGAAAAGAGTCCTGCTCTAACTGGTTCTTGACACCCAAGAAGACTCCCACTCTCCCTACCTTCTAGAGAACAAAGTCGGAGTTGGTAGTGTTTGCCCCAAACCCTCAGTGGTAACCAAGTATTTCTTTCAGAAGCGATTCACCTGGTAGGGAAGATCAACAAACTTTATCCTAGAGAGGAATCTTCGCAGCTCCCCGCGGCCAATTTTGGGGGTGGTATCCTCGAGTTGGACCACCTGGCCTTCCATCAGCGCCCACCGTAGACTGAGCTTGCTGACCACCAGGGGTGCTGGGTGGCCTTCAGAGCTGGGCCCTGTTGTCCTGGTAACATAAAAGGCATCTTTCCAGAGGTCGTTAATTCCAACTGAGGAAGGACAAAAACAAGAGCAATTAACATAAAGACCAAAAACTTCTGCTAACAGGAGAGTGGCTCGGTTCAGCAGCTAGATTCATTCATTCATTTACTCTTTCATTAATTCATACACAAAGTTTATTGAGCACCTAATAAATGCAGGGCACTGAGCTAGGCAGTGGGTGCACAGTGGGAATGACTGGTGGCCGGCAAACCAGCACATTCCTCTCGGTCTCTGAACCTTTCCTTCTCTGAAGCTGTTTCCAAGAAAACCCCAAATCAGGAAATGAGGATATGCCAACTCTGGTGACAATTTGGTAAAAAAGTGAGCACAACAAACCAGAACTTCTGAGAATTCCTGGACTGTCAGTGCGTGATCACAGAAGATATGTGCCTCCCCAGTGCTTATTTGGCCTCATCCTTAAAACAGGGATCATAAAAATGGTCTGGATTCTTAATCACCATCATTTAGCCCTCACTGAATAATATTTGATGCTAATATTGAGAAACGGCTCATTTAGATCCAATCACAGGATTCTCCCCACTCCGGCCCCCCACCACACACACAGCCAGCAGGCCAGTATGCCTGCAAGTTCCAGATCAGGTGTTCTTCCCGATGTATCTCAACAAACTGAGAGCCACAATCATTGGCTTTAACTTCAAGGCAAATGAGTTTGTGCACAGTGAGCCAGTCTGTGAATGGCAAGAGAACACAGAAGTAAAGGAAAAGGGGCCAGTCTGGTCTTCCTCTCCACAATACCCACAGCAAGGACTACAGACTCGCTTAGGCCAGAGAGAGGCAAAGGATCTCGGTGGAGGAGACCATCAGACACTTCCAGACCAGGAGGGGGCAGTGGCTGAGTTTCCAGAGCTTTGACCACCTGAATTACAGGACTCCAATACAGGATCCAGATTTTGCTGTATGGTATTATTTATATACATATATAAAGCTGAGGAATACTTCTAAAATGTTAATAGCAATTATGAGTGGTCAGATTCCGGCAAAATTTTTTTTTCTTTTTGATTATTCTCTTGGCAGCCACTTCTACGCAATGGGCATGTTTACTTGTACTAGTCAAAAGAAAGCCTCCCACTGATCCTAAACCAATATCCTGGAGACAACATGCTACCTCCATCATATCCCTCACAGTTAATTCTAAATCCTAAGCTCTTGGAGGGTCGAGAAACCAGTCTTATTTGTATTCCTAGCACCTGGCACGGTGCCTGACATACAGGTGATGCTCAGTGAATGTCTGCTGAAGGAGTGGCTGTGGGAATCACATCCCCCCAAGAACCTCTGGGACATGGGGCTGCACTGGCCCTCGGCTTTCAGGCCTATTCAGAGAATTGGGTCCTCAGCCTGTGAGCCAAGTGCTCCTCCCAGAGGGAGCACTCCGGCCATGGCCCTGGGCACCAGGGCGCCAGGGAAAATGCATGGGAGTGCTCAGCTGTCATTTGAAAGTACACATCCCTCCGCTGGTAGGACGGTGGTACCCTCACACACACACAGCCGGCACATCTCCTCCCCTCGCTGTGCACGCAGTCCCCACTGTCACTGGGACTCACCCTCTGAAGCCGTCACTGTGCCCGTGGCATTGGCCAGATCGAGAAGAAGAGAGGGGAATGCTGGGTGCAGGAGGTAGAGGTGGTGAAGGCTGGGTGGCCCAGTTCCCGGGATGGCGTCCTGACAATAAGAAGCAAAAAGGAAGAACGCAGGTAACTCTACGTTCCCACATGTGAGGTCCTCGGATGAAAAGGGCAGAGGGGACAGTGATTACTCACTCCTCTCTGATGCTATGACCTGACCCCAAATACAAGCATGTGTTTGAGAAAAACTCCCATATAAAAACTCCACATATTTCAAAGAGCTCAAAACAGACTAACCACTAATTTCTTCAAACCACTAGAGCTGGAAAGTGCCCTCTCCCTTATGAGAAAAAAAAGAACGGAAATGTGCATGCCCCAGGAGAGAAGTTTGATGGGGCGGCTCCCAGTCTTCTGCCCGTGGAGTATTACAACACCGGGTCATCTCTTGCAGTAGGTGGGGCTTTGTGGAGACAAAATGTATGTTTGAAAAGACATCTGTCTCCTCTCACTGGGTATTAAAGCCAATTACAAGTGTCAAGCTCAAATCCACAAAACTCTTCTCAGTTCCTGAGATAAACAGAGCATTGGCCACACAGAAGCAAATCATTAAAAAAAAAAAAAAATTCCAAGGCCCAAGTGTCAGTCGTCTTTGCAGAAGACGTGCACATTGGCCCTTCCTTTACTGGTGTGACTTTTGCGCAAGGATGACATTCCATTCTTGCACGTGTGCAGCCATTCGGTTGTTAATGCACAAAAATACCACGGATGGGTTAGTAAATGACTGCTCTACCAAGCTCCTCGAGGACCTCCCCTCCCCTGGGAGCATCCTGGGGCTCTGCTAGTGGAGGAAGTAGAACCCCATATTCTTAGCATAAGAAGTCCACTGAGTGAGGAGAAACACAGGCGGGAAGCTTGCAGCCACGCTCCCACCACCACACAGAAGAGGGCGTTTTCCACACACACGCTCAGGAGCCCAGGCTTGAGAGGACAGACCTCTGGCTCTGTCCACGTGACAAGCAAGGAGTCAAACTCCCTCCTCACTGCCTAGGGAATGGAGCCCAAATTCCTAGCCTGAAAACCAAGGTCTAACGGCATTTAATCCAAATCTGACGTTTCCAGCCTCTTCCTACAATTATTTACCTGCCCACCCATGCTTCAGCAACCTCTACTGCCCTTGCCCTCTCTAACCTCTGCCAACCTATTTCCCCCTTAGACTGTCTAACAATCCCTGCAGCCCATTTCCATGCATTAATACAATTCTCAGCCTTAGGTCCCACACCTAAATGCCACCCCTTTCACAAAAAGCTCTCTAACTGCCCCAGACAAAATTAATATCCTCTCCTTTTGTGCTTCCACCTAAACCTCTTATTTGTGCTTCCTTTGTGGCATTTGTGACATGCCTTTGTTTTGTGGTTATTTATAGACACTTACATTTGAGAGTCACTTGCTCTAATCCCCTCATTTTATTAAATGAGGAAACCGGGAAGTTTAAAATGTTAGGCAAACTATTCGTGGGCACACGTTGGGGCAGAACAGAATTAGGACTAAAACCTAGATTTTGAGTAAATCTGATCCTCAAACTGGAACATATTAGCATATTCACTGACAGATAAAGACCATGAGGCTCAGAAAAGTGAGGTGGCTCGTCCAAGAGTGCACGGTTGATGAACTCAGGACTCTTCATCCTTTGGGGTCCCCCCCCCCATCTGGGGACCATCTGCCTTCTCCTCTAGAGGACCAGCACTCTTTCCAGACTATCCTTAGGTCCCTACAGAGAACACGGCATCTGGCGGAGAGTGAGTGCTGGTCAAGACGTGTTTAATTGAACTCATTCAGGGTGGGTCTTACCAAAAACTCCCAGGCACCTAATACAGGTGGCACCCTGCCTCATCAGCCCCACTGAAATGCTGTGTATAGCACTTAAGACATTCCAAAATCTGCCTTCTGGGCATAGCACTTTCTCTCCCACACTTCCCCCGGGTAAACTCTCAACCTCAGCCTCAGCCTCGTCATCCTCTCCAACTGCTTGCCATCCCAGCCCCACACCGTTTCTGCAGGCTCCGTTTATTTGCCTCAAAGCCCAGCCTCACCCTCCATGAGACCTCCTCTGCCCATTCCACACCAGTCACAGTTAGTTCTCTTCAACTGTGGCACAGATGGATCATCTGGAAATCTGGACCTTGTGGCTTTAGAAGACCTATCCTTTATCTAGCCTCCCACTGTCAGCAGCCAGCAGCCAGGGGCTGTCGGCTTGCACAATGCTCGGCCGAAAGGAAGGCCAGGGCAAGCAGCGCTCAGGAGGAAGCAGGGTCTTGCCCTGCCTGCTCGAGTGCTGCTGTGATCCACCCCCGCCCCCCGGAAGTATGGCAGCTCCATGGACCCCAGCAGGCCCAATCAGCCCAGCAGAGCAGTTATCACCTCACCAAGTGACAAAGGCCCCCACCCCCCAGGCCCACTTACAGAACTGGGAGATACCGCCGACATCCCCTCGGCCCAGAAGAGGAAGACAGACTTCTGATCTGAAGTAACCGCCGAGGTGGTTGGCGTTTCCTTCATGTGGCAGGGAGCGTTGTAGGTCCAGGTAACAGAGCCCGAGTCCCCATCCACCACCATCATCTGCAGAAGAGGAGCCTGTGAGTACAGCCCATCTCCAGAAAGGCAGCAGGCCAAGAAAACACACAGAGCAAAGAAAACCCACAGAGATCCAAATAACACATGTATTAACAGGTTGAGCTTATTACATGTGAACAAACTGGGTGTTCGGAGAGCATTATATAAGGCCTAGGGACCAAGCCCCACTTTTCAGCAGCTGTTGTCTCCATTTTGTAGAGTGTAAAGGATTGTAGAATTCTCCAGTGGGAAGGAGATGTTAATCATCTGATCCACCTCTCATTCTCAGGGTGAGAGGGTGGAGGCCCAGGACAGGAAGGGACTCAGATTGTTCAGGGTCCGTGACAGTGCTCCGACAGAGAGCGGCCCTTGGAGGGGAGCACCTACTCCCGCTCCTTCCCTCCCGCAACTGCAGCCACCACTTTAGGGAACAATGACTAAGTGGACATAAGTCCTATGGGCTGTGCTAAAAGCTTTCTGGGTTTGATGATCTCATGGCACATGTAGCTCAGCCCCAGGGTGGTCTCAAATTCAAAAGAGCACATCTAAACAGATGAACACATAAACTAAGAGATTCACTTAGTTTACTTAGATTTACTCCTCAGCTGCGTCTCTCAAAGGACAATTAAGGGGCCTGAACTCATCATCCCTGGCACACTGCTATCTCCTTTTCACCCCAAATACCTCATACCTCACAGTTTTAGAGCCTCTTCTCGGCCAAAATCCACAAGAAACTCCCCATCCACCTCTAGCCCCTGTCTTTATGGCCCTTCTCCTCAAGGGTCTGTTCTTGGATAAACGGAAGGACTGTAGCTCTGGCAACAATCACTTCCCTATTCTTCCAGCCTCCGGGTCCTGCCCTTCTTTGTCCGTGCTCAGACTCTGCCTCATGGAAGGTCCTGGAACCACACAGAGGGACAAACTCCCCTGAGCCAGCAGTTCAAGATTCCCTCCGGCAGTCTGAGGAGAAAAGTCTTGAGACACCACACTAAAAAATTTTATCCAGTCACACATATTATTTAGCTGTCATAATAACCCTATGAAGATAGGTGATAACTCCCACTTTATAAAGCGATGTAGAATCTGCAGTTGGGTGAGATTATGTAATTCACCCAAGGTCACTAGCAAGTAGTGGAGCCAGGATTAAATTCCAGGTCCAAACCCTCAGCATCTCATCTCTTAAGCAAGCTACATATCCCCTTCTCCCTTAATCCCGCTGGAATGCCCATGGAAATTCCAATCTCTACCTGAAATCTTTTTGAAACACAACCAGACATTGCTTCCTTCCTGGACAGCACTGCTGGAACTGCTCCCTGAAGTGATGCTTCTATCATCGGCTCTGTCCTCCACTCATGACCAAATAACCCTACTGCCTCCAATACATCACCTAAATTCTGCAGCCTTGCTTTTCAGGGCCCTCCATCATCAGCTGAGCTCACTCTGATCTCTCTGGAGGAAATACCCCTTGGCCTACCCTTATATACCGACCCAGCAAACCACTTCTCTGCTTTCATGATTTGAACATCTCACCTGCAACCAACATGAAGCACCTCTTGACTCCCTGCACTCTATCTGCTCCCCACGTCCCCATGGCGTTGTGCAGACCTCCTTTACCTACCCACCATGATGTGGTAGGGCTGTGTGCATACAGGCACCCCAAAGACTATGAACTACACAAAACCAGGACCTTGTCTTCATTACTGCTGTGCCTCCACAGACATCATCTGTGCATCTGGCACGGAACTTGGCAGATATTAGAGGAGATGATTAAGTGTTTTGTTTGCTCACAGGGAACAGGGCATAATATATAAATATATATGTTACAGTAAAGATAAACTGAAAAGATTGGTCAGTTATAAAAAAGAGATTTTAAAAACTCTAATTCTCCCTGTAATAAGAATGAAAACTGTCTATCCAATCATTATAACCTCATAATATGCAACCTCACATAAAATCAGGAAGACCTATGGAACATGCCATACCATTCTGTCTCTGGGCCACCGGTGTCAGTGTTTCTAACCTAACAAGCCTTCCCAACCACCCTTCCTCATATAAATGTGGTTCAGCTTTCCAGGTTCTGCTCATCATCTTTCCCTCCTTTGTTAAGTCTTTCATAACAACCCAACCACCCCAGATATCCTGCCTTCTCTGAAATCTTGGGAAGATATGTACTGAAGTACTAAGTTCATTTATGCCTGCCTTTCCCCACCAAGAGACTTCAGAAGGTTCCTATTGCCTAACTGTGAGTTAAGAATCCAGAAAGGGGGGTGGGGAGGGCGGCGGGGAGGCGGGCAGCACCTGGGTGGCTCAGTCGGTTAAGCATCCAACTTCAGCTCAGGTCATGATCTCATGGTTTATGAGTTCGAGCCTCACTTCAGGCTCTGTGCTGACAGCTCAGAGCCTGGAGCCTGCTTCAGATTCTGTATCTCCCTCTCTCTCTGCCCCTTGCCTGCTCACGCTGTCTCTGTCTCTCAAAAACAAATAAACACTAAAAAAAAAAATTTTTTTTTAATTTTTTTTTTTAACATTTATTTATTTTTGAGACAGAGAGAGACAAAGCATGAACGGGGGAGGGTCAGAGAGAGGGAGACACAGAATCTGAAAGAGGCTCCAGGCTCTGAGCTGTCAGCACAGAGCCTGACGCGGGGCTCGAACTCACGGACCACGAGATCATGACCTGAGCCGAAGTCGGCCGCTTAACCGACTGAGCCACCCAGGCGCCCCCAAAAAAATTTTTTTTAAAAAGGGAAAAAAAAAAGAATCCAGAAGTGGGAACTCATGTACAGGAAGGAAATTAGCTAGACAGGCTTCCAATGCTATAGACTGTAGCACTGAATTGTGAGTTTTCATTTTATCCATCAGCCAGAGTTTGAGTTCTCTGAAGGAAGGGACCAAATTTTAGGTTCTTTTTATTTCTCACAGGGCCTAGCATATGGCTGGACACAACATATATACCTTATATATGTTTCAATTGATTTGAGTCCCAAAGTTTTACCTTTTTCATCCCAACTCCATCCTGTATCTGTAGAAGGAAGTCTAACGTCTGATCATCAGTGAAATACCCAGGAGTAGGCTGGCTGCAAATGAGAACACAGTGATCAGTGGTGAATAAGAAGAAGAGGAAAACAAGGAATTCTCTTCTCCTGCATTGCCCCACATATCAAGTGATTGTTCTGAGGAATTCTGACACATGGGAAAGCGGATCAGAACGGCAAACACACAGAGGAACACGCTGCAAACCTGTGCAGGCCTTGCAGGCTCAATGTCCAGGAAGGTGTCAGATTTTGCCCCCGCAGCAGGACAAGGCCTTGTCTGGCTGTAATCAGGAGGTTGCTGCAGTTGGAATCAGGTGCCTTCACCATCTGGAGTAGCTCGACACCATCACTGAATTAAACAAGACCCCAACAATTAGCCTCCAGCTGGGATGAGATTCCCAACCCACCAGCTTGGGCTTTTGGTCTTGGTACTCTTGTATGCATCTCCCACCATTATCTCATCAGGTGGGCACTCTGTCATTCCAGGGAATGTCAGTTTAGAAACCAAACATCTCTAGAGAATTCATGCAAGTTCAAAAGGAACTCCCAGGAGAAGCGCTGCAAAGCCATATCTCTGATGTTAGACGCCCTGGGAAAGATAACAGAGCCAAGGATAATGGCGAGGAAGGCGGATGGAAACCTGGACAGGAGGCCTGAAACTGTCACTAAGCTTGGACAGCAACTCACTTAACACTGCATCAAATTATTTCTCTGTCTGGACAACTGGGACGATTCTATTTAACAACTGCCAAACTGACTGAAACAATGTGATACTGCCAGAGAAAATGCTAGAAAATGATTTGAAACTTCTGACAGAATAGAATGAAGACAATTACCATCCAGGCCTGGGGTTAAATGGGTAAAATCCACTCCATGTGGAAAATGGCATGCTTTGGATTAAGAAATAAACAAAAATAAAAAATAAGATTTCATGGATGCTAGCCTTGCTTCTGCCAAAATGAGTTTTTAACTAAGAGAAAAACACAGAAAAAGAGTAGGGCAGATGCTTCAGCACAGTTTTACAAGCAGGCATTTTAAATAAATCTGTCTCCCTACCTGAAGGGTTCCCAGTCTCACCTATCCCACTCTCAGAACCCTAAACAAATATCCTTCTTTGCAACCTATGTGCAGAGTGATCACAAATCATGATCACCAACACATAGCTATCAACACATTATGTTACCAAGAAAAGAAAGCTTCTAACTCACCAGACCAGAAGATGGTATATTAAGGGCAGCACTGTTTCCCCCCAAACTTCTGCCCACTTATTCACCAGCCCAACCAAACTTGGAGACTCCATAACACATGAGATCTCAGATCTCACTGTGACAAAGTCAGACATCTGCCCTACCTGTAAATGTCAATGAGCTCAGACAGGTTGATAGATCTTCGCTTCTCCCATTCTGGCTCTTCTATCTGCAGAGAAGGTGGTAAGCTGTCTCGATTTTGGGCCTGAACAAAAATGTCCCGCAGGGCGACAGCTTGGATATTTCCTAGCACCACAGGAAGAACCAACACTGAGAAGTTGAATTTACTAGAACTCTCCCAGGGTGAGGATCTGAGCAAGAGACACAGAGCGGAATCAGATGGGTCTAATATAGCCCACCCAGTACATATCCAACATGGAGTAACTGGAGAAGTGATTAAGCGGATGCTGCACAGTCTTTGGAGAAGGCAGCTGAGAAAAGCAGAGTTAATTACCCGCAATGGGTGGGGGAGAGTGAGAGGCCCCTGGGACAGGAGGTGGCAATAGGGCTGGTGACAGCAATTCCCGAGCTTTCATTGTCTCAAAAGGGAGGCCTAACACACACACACACAGATGGGGAACAGCAGCAAAACTACACTTAATTCTTACCAAAGCCAAAAAGGATATAGACAGCCCCGTTTGTGGTGACGTAAACCTGAGGACCAATCAGATTCCCCACGCCCACGATGTTGTACTTCACAGGTCGGCCCACCGGACTCCCTGTCCGGCCAGACACCAGCAGAAAGCACAGATCTGGCTGAAGAAGCAAAAAAACGGGAGTCAATAGGTGTCATATCGTCTCCTAATCAAGTAGCTTCTACAGAAGTCACTGCGCTCTGATTAGCTAAGGGTTCAGAAACACTTCCCAAAGTTGCACAGCACAAAGCCAAACCTGCTTCCCTTTTTTTCCCTGGAAGAAAGAAAATGAAGCCAATGTCCCATTCCTTGTTAGATATGTGCAAAAAGCATCTTCATGGTAGCTCAGGCAATTTCTCTGAAGCATGGTTGTTGCTGATTAACAGTCTTCTGAGGCACAGAGTTCTAGCCGAGAGCTAAGTATAGGACAGCTGACTGCTGGGTCTCTATTCTCATGCCCAGAAATCCCTAGTAATATTTGGTCCCAACTAAAATCAACACGGGCAGTCTCTCCCATCATAACATTACATGTCTAGCCTGGCCACTATCAACCCTCAAGCAGAGATCAGCAAACCTATCCTGTGAAGAGTCAAAAGGTGGATATTTTAGGTTTTGCAACTCAGATGATTTCTGTAGCAACTAGTCAACCACCATAGTGTGAGAGCAGCCATCGATAATAATAAATGAAGAGGCATGACTGTGCTCCAATAAAACTTTAGAAAAACAAGCAGGGGGCCAAATCTGGCCTGCAGGTCAGTTTGTTAACCCTGCCCTAAAGGGTTTTCGTTAGGAATAGAGTCACCGGTCACTACAATATGAGGCTTGTAGTGATATCCTAACTTAAGTAAAGCTTTTGACGAAGTTTAGTATCATGAATTCTTCTGGACAAGATAAAAAGTATGGTTTTCAGTGTACCTAGAGTAAAAGTCAATGCCAATCCAGAGGGAGACTTTTGGTGGGATGTCACAGCACTCTGCCATTATCCCATTGCTACTAATGATTCTCATCAAAGACTTGAATGAATAGCTCATCTCAAGCTTATCACAGAACTGAAAGTGATAGCTAATATGCTATATGACAAACTCAAAATTCAAAGAAGTCTTAGGCTTGGAAGATGGGTCAAAATCTGAAAGAAGAAATGGGGCCACTAATGAGTTGATTAAGTAGAAGGTGTGGGTGCTTTAACGGATTATAAACAAAAACTAAATCTTAGAAAGGCTATCGCAATCTTCAGCTACATTAATAGAAATATAAAGCCTATATCTAAAGAAGTAATAATTTCCCTATGCTGGTAAAACTGGCTATATCACAAATAGAATATTGTTTTCAGATATGGGTACCACATTTTAAAAGAGATATGGATAAAATGGAGTGCAAAGGAAAATAAAGCAAGAAAGAGAGGGGTCTAGACTTCATTTTGTACAGAGTACAGTATAAGAAATTGGGGGTAGCCTTAGAGTAGCAGGTGTAGTGGGACGAGGCTAAGGGCTAACAGGCCTACATGAAAGCATGTAGAAAGAGGATTAGATTCTTTCAGAGTAGCTCTGTGGGGCTGAAGCTGGAACAGTGAGTGGAAGCTATGAGAAAACAGAATTCTCACCAATGTGACAGAATTTTCTTGACCTGACCAAAAATGAAATGAACTGCCTTACAAATCAGTGATATTCCCATTAGCCTGAGTACTCATGGAGAGTATGGATGCCAATGTGTCTAGAATACCGTATCAGACTATAGCACAGTGGAAGAGGGTTCACCACATGGCTTTTAAGGTCCCTTCCCACCTAGAAGATCCAAACTGTTCTAGACCAGATCAGTTCCTCTCACCCCAAACCAGGTCCCACTGTCCCAAGCCCGCCTCACTCTAAACCCAGATCTAAGAACAGAGTCACTCTAAGTCATAGACCTCATATGTTCTATTCCTCAAGAAGAGAGAGCCTTCTATACTGTAGCTTAGAGTAAACCAGCTTAAGTTTCCCAGGTTCTTTGTTGCTGGCATCATGGTCAAGAGAGGTCAGTAGAAAGATGAGGCTACTGCTGTAAACCCATTGCTTCACTAAGATTTTTTTAATCTATCAACCATCTATCAACCATCTATCAACTTTTCAGGCAGAATGTGTAAGTAAGTAAATTCTGTGACACAAGTTGGGTGATACACTTTTTTTGCTGTTTGGTTAAGACAAAAAAAAAAAAAAAAAAGCACAGAGTTGGAGCAGACAAGAAGCTAATTCCTCTAATAGAGGCCACCTCACTACGGAGGGTCCTTAGAAGCCAGAACCTCTAGCCTGTCAACCACCTCTGGCTAATAAGAAGCCAAATGGGGTATTAAGGCCGAGATTTTTAAATTTATCCAGGATACAGAAACTTTTTCAATTTCTTGCTATGCCTCTGCTAACCATACCTCCATTGAAAAGAAACTCCCCATAGTTTCCACTTTGGCACCTTCAGATAATCACTCCCTGATGGGCATAGTCTTCAAAAATTTCCCTACACCCTGGTCTCTTTATTCACAATGACTGTAGTAAAAAAGGTTATGTAAACAACAGTTGAGTTTTGGGTTCAATCTACTTTGAGACCAACTGGCTAGCTGAAGAAAAACTAACAGAAAGCACCCTTAAAACAAACTAGCCTTCAGAAATTTACCTAACTTCTTTGTTTTCATCTTACAAAGTATCGCCAGGTGTCCTAGAGCAGTGCTCCTCAACACTTGTGATTGGTGAAGCACTCTCAGTTAGTCTCTGGTGCTCCTGGCAGAAAACCATAAAACACTGATAGATTTCGCGCTATTCTAAATAATTTTACTTGCAGATTTTATAACTATACTCCACGTATATGCATTACAAAAATCACAGCAGCAAACACAAGGTCTACTAAAAATTAACATATGCTACCAAATAAAGCAAAATCATCTATATCCACAGTTTTCCACAAATATTATCTGCCAATTGTTCCTGGCAAACTCACATAGGAAGTCTGAGAAAAAGACTTAGAGGAATTCTGACACAAGCTTGAAGAAAAGCTTTAGGAGTAAAAACTTAAAGTTGAGATAAATCTGTTCGTTAACATATTCTTTCCTGTGAATCAGGAGGGAAAACTACTATTATTTTAACTGTGCACAGAAAAACTAGTTCCAGTACCCCACAGCTCCAATAAAGCAGAATTGAGAAGCGTAATTTAAGGACCAATGTACTAGACTCAAAGTCTGTATTATCATAGCCTGCGTTACAACTATCCTTTCTTAGGTCATTGTTGTTATTACTTATTCAACTTACAACATGCTCTATGTACATGAACTATCAGCCTATCTTATTGTTTTATGTAAAATAAAAATTAAGTATACATAACTAACAACACAAACACATGGTCCAATAGGCACTACGTTAGGCACTTAAATACATTAGTTCCAACTTTCACAACAATCCTGTGAGTAGACAGAACCTTCCCATGTCCAGGGCCCAGCTGGATCCCATGGCTTGCCCACGGCCACACAGCTACAGCAGAGCACGAATTGAAACACAGACCTATTTGGCTCCAGAGCTCTACCATGTCACAGTCAATGGGAACATAATGAGGCTGCCGGGGAAAACGAGTTCATGATCGTAATTTATTCATTAAATCTCACAAAGACTATTTGCTTAAACCCAAGCCCTCGTAAAAAGGTTTCGAGCAGCATTTATAATAACAACACTAGGAGCTGACTAAAGTTGGAACATTTCCTATGAGAAACACAGACCATTTAATATAGGGCATACCTGCAATTCCCCAATGGCCAGGACTACAAGATCTCGAACACCATCTTCATCCAAGTCTGGCAGCACCACCCCTGGGGCAGCCAGGGTACCGTTGGATAAGTAGTTTGGGTTTAAAGTCCAAATGGCTTTCCCTAGGGGAGGGCAAAGAGTCTGATCACAATTGACAGCTTTCGGACTCTGGAAAAGGCAGACGCCATGCTCCCAGATCAGAAAAGAGAAACCCAATGGGCAAACGACAGACAGCAGCTCTTCCTTCCTTTTTCAGTTTTTATCTTACAGGGGACAAACGGAGCAGGGAGTGTAAGCTGAAATCCTCAAGTGTCTGACTCATAAACCTGTGTGATAACTTCATGCCTAGATTTTTTAGATAAAATAGAAGTGCTGAAGTCTCTTCAAGAAAGAGGAGCCCACTTGTCTGGGGCAGAGAAACTGATCTGTAAGAGATTATTACAGCTATTAAGGAAACATCCAGGGGCAGCCAGCCAGACCAAGTCTCCCTCCCGCTACCACATGTTCACATGAGCAGGGAAATTGTAGGAGGTTTTCAAAATGACTTCACTTCTGGAGTTAACTCACATTTAAATTTTTTTCGCTCAAAGTTACCCCACTACCAAACTCCAACCTCTAAAACTGGGAAGGTTGCTATGCATTCATTCAGCTTCGCTCAAGTCCGAGCAA
The DNA here is from genome assembly GCF_028749965.1 of Puma concolor. Taxonomy (NCBI): domain Eukaryota; kingdom Metazoa; phylum Chordata; class Mammalia; order Carnivora; family Felidae; genus Puma; species Puma concolor. Next base: position 96,244,319 of record NC_141673.1, read on the forward strand.
TACACTTATGGTGGTGTCGGGGGCCTTCATTATATTTGATTCTCTTTCACTCCTTGTGTCATGGATGTCTGAGTATAATAAGAAGTCAAAAGGCCAAATCAACATGCATCAACAAACCTTAGTTTCTTCCCTGAACTTTGCTGAGGTGGTTAATGGCCAAGTTTACACAGGGACCTCGTATATATCAGATACAAGAGACAGAGCTTGGCTGTCTTTTGTACACAGCAGGAAGACTAGAAACCAAAAGCCTCAGGGTAGTTTCTGTTTGGGCAATTCAGTTTAGCCCCAACCTAACACCAAACAGGTTTAACCGTGGATCCATTACTCAATCTATTCAAACCCTTTCTCTATCTACCTTAATACTCACCTTCCCAAGTAGTAAAATCAGATTTTCCATCATGCGACAGTGGTAAGGCCCCTTCCACACGAGACTGTTCTGACCAGAGACTGTGACTCACTGGAACAGAGGCTTTTGTGGAAAGTGATCTTTACCTGATGTCGCATTGAACGCACTGAACATCTTATGCGTCCCTGTCACGAGGCAGATGGTTTCAGCCACGCTTCCTGGTATCAGATCCAAACATGTAATATCTCGGGCCTCCTCGGGGAGGGGACTCAACCAGAGTGTGCTGCCATTCATCCCCGAAAGGCACACAAGGATAGCAGCTGGCCTTGAGACACCTAAAAGCACTCGAGAGATACAAGAAAAGAAAGGAGACAGAGAAGATAAACAGTACAGGTGAGAAGGAGGCCAGAAAACCAAAAGTAAATGGTGCCGAAGCAGCACCTCACACCTGCGTATTCTGCTCCTTCCCATATTTCTGGCTCCAAGTCTCAACAACAGAGTTCCTCTCATATCTGTTCAACACACTTCCCACGTAAGACAAGAGGTTGTGGACCTCGTCTGGGCCACCTTGTGTGAATGTTGCACCTCCCCCAACACGCTTGTTTACATGTCCGTCACCTCAGCCTCCACTAAATAGCAACACTCGTAAGGCTAAAGACTGTCACATTAATTTCTGTATCCTCAGTGCCTCACAAAGCACCTAGCACACACAGCAACCAATCGTTTGCTGAATAAAAGACAGGAGCAAAATCTAGAACATGGGAAAGTCACTGCGGAGAACAAAAGCAATCAAGAGGGTAAGGCATGCTCAGAAAAGTCAGACTGAGCTAGAACATACACAGAGCAGGGGGCAAAGAAATACCCAAGTTCTGAGACGCCGGGGTGGCTCAGTCAGCAAAGCCTCCGACTCTTGATTTCAGATCAGGTCATGATCTCACAGTTCATGAGATTGAGCCCTACATCGGGCTCTGTGCTGACAGTGTGGAGACTCCTTGGGATTCTCTCTCTTCCCCTCTCTCTGCCCCTCCCCTGCTCTCTCTTTCTCTCTCAAAATAAATAAATAAACTTGGAAAAAAAAAAAAAAAGAAATACCTGAGTTCTAATCATCGCTAGCAAGTGCTCCCTGAGAGCAGAAAAAATAAAACATTTTAAAAATAAAATCCTGAAGATTACACATAGCAATGATCAGTAGGCCTTCCTGGTCTAGACTCCCATGGAATCAGCTGATATAGCCCCAGTCAGGAAAGAATACTTGGGAAAACTTAATGTCTATGTTCAAGGACAGCTGGTAAGGGATCAGAGTAGCTCATCTCTTTAGTAAATAATCCTTTATGTCACTTAATTAACAATTAGAATAACAACTTTCTCTCTTGCCAGTTTTACATTCACTTTCAGGATAGGGATGCTGACTCATCTCAACACTTTCCACTTCCAGCAACAACCAATATGGACAAAGCAATTAAGTTTTAGAGCTTCCCTGTACCTATTCCTCAGCACTGCTAATTAAATATACAACCAAAAAACAAGAGACAAGCTGTGGCTCACTGTTTCAGACCCTGTTGCCAGAAGCATTGATACACATGACAAATTACAGTAACATATGTTAGCTCCTGGACTTCCCAGGGTTGCTGTGATTAATATACTGTGCTGTCCTTCCTCCTTAAGGACCCTCTGAGACTCCAGATCAATTCTCTGAATCATCTTTTTCCAGGTGGTAATGGGTTATCCGTTCCCCACCAGACTGTGGCTCCTTGAGGCAGAGACCACATTCATCTTGTTTAGCTCAATATGACTCGCACAGCTCTATGTAAGGTGCACAGCAGGTATTCAATTCATAGTTGTTGAATAAATGGATGCACAAATGAATAAATAAATAAGTAAATAAATAACATAATCCTTCTTGTGCTCAGTGGCACAGATCTTTGAACCCACTGGCTGGGGTTATGCGCACAGCAGTTTGACATAAGGGTCAAGGATGTGAACTCCAGAGACTCTCAGCTATACAGTTTGATCCCAGCTCTACCATTTACCAGCTATGGGACTTTGCCAAGTTCCTCAAACTCCCTATGTCTGTTTCTCCATATGTAAATGGGGAACAGGGGGATATTAGTCTACCCTATAGGATTATGTTGAGATAAATTTGTTCATAACATGTTATACACTTATACCTGTGCATAGTACACAAGAAGTACCATATGTGAGCTCCAGTGTTTTCATCATCTGTAACAAAATCAGGCTAGTCTACATTGTGCCCAAACCCATGGCCTTGCCATTAGGAGTCCTGATATATAGCAATCTGTGTAAAACAATAACTAAAACAAAGTCTCCAAATCTAAAAGGGGATAGGGAAAATTTTTACTTCAAAGGCTAATAGTCATAGACAAAAAAAATGTAATTAAAGTTCAATCATATAGAAGTCAATTAAAGTCAAAAGTCAACCCTCTAGGTTGAAGTTTCTCTCTGCAAACAGATCTATTCCTAAATTGCTTCTACAGATTACACAAGACCCAGAAAGTTTTTTTCTAATAATGTCAGAGAAGAGGGCAGCTTAGCATTCCCTAAAACATACCTAGATGTTTATTCCAGGGCCTGGATGATTAAAAAGTAGCTACTAGGGCATCCTCAGCCTCAAACCAGAGTTCCTGTATCAGTTTACAGACTACAGTTTGAATCCACTTTAATGGATGCTGTAGGACAAACCAGAAGCCCCCATGTACCTACACTGAAAATGCAACTTTTTTTTTTTTTTTTTGGTAGTTGACATATATCACACACTCAATCAGGTTAAGTTGTGGTAAGGTTTAATAAAGAGACTGTTTACAAAGTTGTGGTCTGGGTACAGACAAACCACAAGGGATAGTACAACCCCTTAGAACTGTTACCACTCCCAGGCACAAAGAGACAGGAGAGGAAGTGATTCCTGAAATCCCCAAAAAGAAAGTCCTATGAGAAGACCACCTTAAGAGAGGATGTGACCTACGATCAAGGATGTAGCCAGCCTGAGTTCACCCTGGCAGGGAGGGAGCCAAGGGAATAAGTACCCTCCCCCCACTCTCTTCCTCTCCTCCAACTTCTTGCCTGTGCTTCCTATTGGCCAAATCCAATCGGAAGTTGGTAAGCAAGGTAGCCTGTTGACATAATGCCTACTGGTTGGCCTTCCAGTGCAGAGAGCAGGGTGGGAGACCAGAGAGAACGAGAGAGGACTAAACAGGAGTAAAAAGAAAGCACCTGGCCAAGATACATGTGTGTAAAAATATGTTAGAACATGAACAGAAGCTTTCTGCTGGGGATGGGAAGGTCGGATTGGATTAGCATTTACTATAATCTAAGAAGCAATGGAAAATTGGCCGGGAGAAAACTCAAGAACCCTGAGAACTAATGCTGTTCATTGGTGTGTAGACAAGTCACTTCCTCTCTGGATCTCAGCTTCTGTATTATGGGACTGGGCGACCCACTAAAAGTTCTTCCAGCTACAACTCTCCATGATTCCTTGAAATGAGCTTTGCTTGCACACAGGAGCTTTCCAATAAGGTTAGTCACATATGATAGACCCATGATGACTTTCTATTGACTCCAGATCCTTTTCTATAGTGCCCTTCCGGAGACAACCCTCATGTTTTCTCTTAGTTCACAGCCCCTCCAATCAATGAACTTCTCCTGTAGCAGCCTCTATAAGACATGTCTCTTACCGACCACACTCCCATTCCTTGAAGTTACGAAGGAGAGAAGTACATCACGCAGGCCATCTCCATTCACATCAGCCAATTCCAACGGAGACAGGTCCCCACCTGATGAACACATAAAAACAAAAAAGTCCTGAGTTAAGTCACCACAAACCAGTTCTCCCAGGTTACAAAGGGAACAGACACAGAGCACTGCCAGCACCTCCCTAAAAAATAGGCAGACTTCTGGTTCCTAGATAAGACAGAGTACACACAGTACTGCCTATTCCTCTAAGTGCAGCTCAAGTCCCCAGGCATTACTGAGAAAACAAATGTAAGAAGACTCTGGAAGGCGCAGAGAAGGTAGCATGGCTAGAGATTGCAAAACCCACAGAATGACAAGGTGATGACTCCCCTGGGCTTTCTTTTGGCCTGAAATGTCCCAGATGAGGTGCTGCAGAAGCTGGCAACCAGAAATGCCAGCAGGTACAGACAAAAAAGGTCCAAGAAAAGCTGGCTCCCCTCGCCAAAGGACCAGGAAAAGGAGCAGCATAGCGAGACAGGAAAGTTTTAGATGACAAGTGTTCTACACCAACGAAACACCATACAGATAGAACTGTGCCCCCACCCCACCCCCACAGCAAAGGCCAAGTGAGAGCCTAGAGATCCACTTTGCCCAGCTGTAAGAAGGCACCCTTCCCCCACCCCAACCAAGGTCACATCGGAGAAGGCCAGGTGGGGAGCCAGGACTTTCATTCCTGCCTAGTGCCCTCCACACACACAAGGGAAGCCTATAGTTTTACCCCTACCTGGCATGAATGAGGCAGCTCGCACCGCCCCTGCCTGGGTGGTGTCAGCAGGGGCCTGGCAGGGAGTCTGGGCTTCCCACTGAGCGGTGACAGATAGTGCCACCCTACCCCTCAACAGTGTGGAGTCAGAGGACACCTGCCAAAGTTGGAGAGAACTCATGCACAGCTGGTGGAAGTGTAAATTGGTACAACCACTATGGAAAATAATTTAACGTAAATTGAACACACGCACACCTTATGACCCAGCAGTATCACTCACAGGTTAATGCTCTAGAGAAATGCTCACACGCTGCATCAGCAAACATGTACAAGAATCTTCTTAACAGCATTATTCATTTTTTAAACATAGAAGTCACCTAAATGTTTATCAACAGTAAAATGAATCAATAAATCATGGATAATCATACCATGGGAAATCAGTGATGAAAATGAGTAAGGTCCAGTTACAGTATATCAATATTGATGAACCTCAAAAAGCATTTTATAAACATGCTAAACAAAAAGAAAAAACAAGTCACAGAAGCCTGCTTAATTACATTTATACAAAATTCAAAATGGGAAAAATTACTTTACCATGTGGTAAAACTTTAAAGAAAAGTAAAGAAATAATGACACAAAACTCAGGGCAGTAGAACTCTGGCAGGGAGAGGTGGCTTTGGTGAGGAGGGACACATGGAGATTTCAACGGTCTTTATAATGTCTTATTTCTTAAACTCAGTGGTGGATACATCAGTGATTTGTTCCTAGCCTTTACACCATATACAAATATTATAAGAGCTCACTTAAAACCATCAAAAAAGGAAGGAAGAGGTGTGCCTGGGTGGCTCAGTCAGTTGAGCATCCAACTCTTGATTTCAGCTCAGATCATGATCACAGGGTCATGGGATCGAGCCCTGTGTTGGGCTCCGGGCTCTGAGCTGAGTGTGAAGCCTGCTTAAGATTCTCTCACTCTCTTTCACTCTCTCTCTTTCTCTCTCTCTCTCCCCCTCTGCCCTTCGCCCCTACTTGAGCTCTCTCTCTCTATAAAATAAAAAAAAAAATTTTGTTAATAAATTGCAATCTTTTAAAAAAGGAAGACAGGGAGAGATATCCTGTGTGGTGGGAATACAGCATACGTCACATCTACCCAGTCTTGCCTTAAGAGAAAGTAAAGGTGAGAACACAGAACTCATCAGAAGCTAAATCAACTAAAATTAGTGAAGTGTCAGAGGTAAAATATTTCTAAACGAAGATGATGTAGGGGTTTGGGAGTATTGTAGGGGAGGGAAAATTTCTCCTCTACCTTCTTAGGGTTCCTAGCTGGGACTGAGTAATAAAACATAATGAGATAACCGGTTAAGAAGACAGACTGACGTGACAAAAGGACTCAACGTTCACTGAATGAAATTTCACATGTACGTGGGAGCCCCCACAGAAAAATAAAGACCTGGAGAAGTGCTTACGTACTAGGTTGAACAAAGAGTGGTAGCCATGGGAAGGGAGCTAACACGTCTAAAGAGACTAAAGGAAGAGAAGAGTTATTTTAACAAGGTCTCTGTTTGCACAGACTTCCCTCAGCCTCAACCCCCTGTCTCTGTTGATTAGAATGCTTCTTTCCTCCTGGTACTGGGAGGGCATCTTTCACATAGGAGTTTCATCTCCTGCTTCAGGGAAGAATTAAAGGTCAAGGTCAGAGTGCCCTTCTTGCATCTGCTGCTATTCATGTGCCTTCAACTCAAAATAAACAATATTTTGTTTGCTGTGACATATTTTGGGGTGGTGTTCTGAACTCCCACACCCCAAGGCAGTTCATAAAAGACAGGACTGTTTGGCACTCACAGCTCAGATGGAATCGCATTCTGGACCCAGAGCAAGCTGTTTTAAAGAAACCTGCCCCAGAATGAAACAAAATAGCTAGAATTACTTGGGTGGCACCAACCTAACCATTAGGAGCAAGAAAGAAAACTTACCACAAGAAAGCAAGTCGACTTTACTTGAAAGAAATTATTTCAAAATTCAAATTGGGTGAGGCTCCTATAATCGACAAATGCCTGAGGGTCCTACAAAGCCCTGGCCTCTGGTCTGGCCAGGCCTTGAGCCTTACTTTTCTCTGTAAATAGCCCGTCTCACAGCTTTGCTCTCCCCTGACAGTGTTGGCTGCACTGCAAGGACCCAGCAAACCAATGCTCTGTCCTATCTGCATCTAATTAAGACCAACGCCAATAGAAACACAACAGAGCAGCGACCTTCCCAAGCTTCTGGAGCTGTATCAATCTTTTTGTTTTATTTCCAATTTTAACCTCCTAACCACCCCCACACACAGGGAGAGGAATGCTATATGACACACATTTATTTGTAAAGACCTGGAGGGAATTTTCAACGTCATCAGCATACAGTTTTACAGAAGTTTTACAAAATTACATGTAAACTTGAAGTTTTCCATAATTGGGGCTGGAAATCCTGCAACTCACCTCTCTGGGGGCCCAGGTGGCGGCTCCAAGTGCTGTGCAGATCTCTGGGGGGACAGGGGATCAGGAAAGCACATACGAGCACCAGGATCATGGAGATGACCAAAGTTAGCAGGAAGACAGATGTGCGTACGTAAGACACGATGGAAGAGGTTGCCTTCTGCTCCAGGCCCCCAAGAGGTTCTGAGGGGTACCCCTCTGTGGCGACTTCTGAAAGATGCGGCTTTGCAGCCCCCACAGCCTCAGCATCTGAGTCAGGTTCTGGCCCTTCTCCCAGAGGGCTCTTCCCGTTTTTGACCCCTCCATTCTTCTGCTGCAAGTTGAGCACAAGGTCATCCTCGCTCTCGTCACTGTCGGCCTGTGTGAGGGGGTCATACTCCCCTAGATCTGGACTTTTCTTCCCTGAAACACAGAAAGACGGAATGTCAGGAAGAACTAGGAAGGAGAAACCCTCAACAATTACATGGCAACTGTGAACAGCTAAAAGAACACACAGAAAACAAAATAACTTAAGTTTACAAACTTAAATCTTGATGGCTATCTATAAAACAGATGCCAGCAAAATGGGGAAAGAATGGGGGGAAAGAAAATCAGTGTTCTAGAATTATTGCTTTTATGACTTTAAAAAATTGGAAAAGAAACAAAGTGGCAAATTTCAAATACCTTTTTAGTTTTTTTTTTTTTCAATATATGAAATTTATTGTCAAATTGGTTTCCACACAACACCCAGTGCTCACCCCAACAGGTGCCCTCCTCAATACCCATCACCCACTCTCCCCTCCCTCCCACCCCCCATCAACCCTCAGTTTGTTCTCAGTTTTTAAGAGTCTCTTATGCTTTGGTACCTTTTTAGTTTTAAAAAAAAACTCTTAATGTGTGTGAATCTCACTAAAGAAAGACATGGCTCTTATATCAACCTTCCATATGCCTTATGTGCAGATTTCCTTTGATTTTCTTAGATCTGTGATGTTCCAATCCTTCCTGGAACTTGCCTAAACTTCAGAAGAATCGTTCTCTGGGCACTGCTTCTCACAGTCGGATATTCGTGGCTTCCTAATGGTCTCCACAGAAACAGCTTGCAAAGTAGAACACTGTCACCTGAAAACTCACTTCTGAGAAACTTCCTACGATTCTAAAGCCCTGTCAGTACATGTTTCAGTAAACACTGTTTACCTTTACAAATGCTATTCTGAGCAAGTATTTTAGGAGGGGTGGGATCAAGCAGGAATGCAGCGGTAAAGGATTTTTCTCAAAGCTGGCTTACACAACAAGCGCTCTGTTTTTACTTAGACTCTACATTTATTTGGGGTGGCTGACAGGTGAAAATTATAGGAGAGCTGAAGCAACACTTGCTCCCAAGCCACTCCTTGACCCTCACCGCCAATGACTAACTGCTTTTATGCCTTTAGTTCATGCTATCACCATGCAAAAACCAAGAAAAAATTTCCAGTGTTAGAAATTACATGGTAAGGGGTGCCTGGGTGGCGCAGTCGGTTAAGCATCCGACTTCAGCCAGGTCACGATCTCGCGGTCCGTGAGTTCGAGCCCCGCGTCGGGCTCTGGGCTGATGGCTCAGAGCCTGGAGCCTGCTTCCGATTCTGTGTCTCCCTCTCTCTCTGTCCCTCCCCCGTTCATGCTCTGTCTCTCTCTGTCCCAAAAATAAATAAACGTTGAAAAAAAAAATTAAAAAAAAAAAAAAAAGAAATTACATGGTAAGTTGTACTAACATAAACTCCATTGTTAAAGCTTTTATTAAGAAGAAATGTAAAGGGGCACCTAGGCTCAGTCAGTCGAGCGTCTGACTCTTGATTTCAGCTCAGGTCATGATCCCAGCATCGTGGGATCAAGCCCCACATCAGGCCCCTGTCAGATTCCATGCTGAGCATGGAGCCTGCTTAAGATTTTCTCTCTTTCCTTCTGCCCCTCTCCCCAACTCTCCCCTCCACCAATCAATCAATCAATCAATCAATCAATCGTGTTTAAAAAAGAAATATAAAAAAGAAAATACGACCCAGTTAATTAAAAAGGAAAAAAGAAAAATTCTTGATGTTGATCTCTGCCTCTTGTCACTGTGATCTTGGTGATGTCACTCCATATATTATGTCTCGTTTACTCAAGACATAATATGAAGCAATAAAACACTATATAGAAACCAATATGGGAAGTAAAATCTTTAGTGTAAAACTTAGTGCTTGGTACACAGAAAATCAATAAATATTTTATTAAAAAAATAAACATTACACAGATATACTTTATAACATTAAGTATTTTACAAAAAAAAAAAACACAGAAGATACTGAGCAAACTTGCATTCTATTAACTAGACACTCCTATGTATTTTCACTTTCAAAGCTATTCATTTTATCAACAAATATTGGATTTGTCTTGTAAAGGCACAAATTGTAAGAAAATAGACCAATTATTAGGAATTTAATTCAAAATAGTATTTCCAAATTATGCTATAAAGTCAGTACAGGTTTTAAGCTAATCTTCTACAATTTATATATCTACTCCGTGAACCAAATTATTTTATTAATTAGGGTACCCCATTTTCTAACTGTCCCATATAATTTTAGTTATAATAATCTGCAAACAGAACCATAGGCTGTTATAATAATATTAACTCTAAAACTTAAAACAAAAATTTTTTTTAACTAAAAGGATATACCTGATGGGATTCAAAATGTGATATATACATCCCATGGATTACTATCCCACCTTAAAAAGTAAAGAAACTCTAACATGCTATATAATACAGACGAACCTTGAAGGCATTATGCTAAGTGAAATAAACAGAGACACTGTATGATTCTTATATGAGATATTTATCTAGATTAATCAAATTCATAGAAACAAATTAGAATGTAGTTTCCAGGGCCTGGGAGTATGGGTAAATGGGGAGTTGTTATTATTTAATGGGTACAGGTTTCCCTCACTATCCAAAAGTAGAGTATTCCTGTCAAAATCCTCCTAAGCTGTAATAGCATAAAACAAAGAAGCAATTATCATTAATTTATATGGAAAATTTTTTTGAGCTTTCCCAGACCCAAGCAATAACCTCTCCTGGGCTTTTCTGATACCTCAGGGCACATCTTGCTAATAGATGCACAAAATAAGTTGGGATAAAGCACAGATGCCCCCAGACACAGTTCAAAGCCCTGGCGGCTTGGGGCTGAGATGCTGAGGGTGGTTCCCAGGCAAGCAGCTAGGCGGGGACCCCTCCCACGGCTGGGGTGAGCGCTGCCTCTCTAATGACTTGCTGCAAAACAAGCACCGAATGCTCTTTTCACTTTTTGCCTTTTTTTCACAAAAGCGAAAATCCTCTTTGGATTTCTTTAGGTTAGTGAAAATAGGCACTGACACAGGTCTTCCATAAAAGCAAAGGGACATAATGCAAACTATCAAAGAGCGGGGGATGCCTTACAGAGCTTCAGCTTTGCTAGACAAAGTTCTAGACACTGGTTGCACAACAATGTGAATATGCTTAACAATACTACATTTAAAATTGGTTACATTTTAAACGTGCATTTAAAAATGGTTGAGAGGGTGACTTTTATGTGTAATTTACCATGATTTTAAATTTTTTTAATTAAAAAAAAAAGACTATATCTAACAAAGAGGAAATCAAACACCCACCATGCAGTCACTCAGCATACACCTGAACATAAGCAGTGTGAGGGAAACTCACTGCCCTCCAATCCAGAAAGCAGTTCCATACACGGATTCGAGAATCTGTTTCTGGCCATTTGCCGATTATCTGCCCTAGTTCTAACTTCTGGGACCCCTCTTCCACATGCAAGTCCTTCAAAACGTGAAGACACCAGTCATAAGAAAAGTATCACATGGTGTTTAAGAGTTCAAGTCTTTACAGGCAGACAGACAGACAGACAGAGTCAAATCTTGGCTCCATCTCTTTTTAATCATGTGACCTCAATTAATTTCTCAGCTTTAGTAAGCCTTATTCTCCCCATTTCTGAAATGGGGCAATTATTTTTCCCACCTCATGCAACTATTTTTGAGGATTAAATAAGATAACATATGCATGGTCCTTAGGGTCTGGCTTATAGTTGCAGTCAACAGATTTCAGCTTCTATTATTACTGTTGGCATTATTTCTCCCAACTGCCCAATCTTGTCTTCCCCAGGTTAAACGTCTCCACCTCCTTCAACTCATCACTTGAAGAAGCACCGTTTCACGTGTCCTCAACATCCTGGTCGCTCTGCTCTGGACACAATGTGATATGTCAGTGCTTCTTAAAGTATGGTTCTTGGAACTGGATACAATCCCCAGGGTGCAGTCTGACCAGGCCAGGGGAGGGCAGAACCATGTCCTCCCTAATCTAGAGAATACGCTACAATTCGATTCCCGTAACCTAATATCTTGCCAGCTTTCTTGGCAGTCACATCACACAACTGATTCAACTCAAACTCCCAAGTATTGTCTACATACACTCAGGTCATCTTATATAACGGTACAATTGGATTTTTAGCATCAAGTGAAAAATTTAGCATTGATACTTACTAAATTCAACCTTGCTTGTCAGTTGCCACCTTGCAACAAATATACCAGTCTAAAACAGTCAATGTAAAACCCTTACTAAAATATTGGCTAACAAAACAGTTTAAAAGAAATGCATTTTATGATATCACACACTATCACAGGCAGGAAGAGAACTTGGCTGCATATGCTACAGAAACTAGTAAAATCTTTACTAAACCTATAAAACTAATTTGCAAGCATCCTTTGAAAATCAGCTGCTCTTGAAATGGTCTCTGTAAAATACTATATACTTCCAGTTGATGACAGCAAAGGAAAGCATTTCTGTCAGTATTCGTCCTAAAAACTGGGGGGTGGAGGGAGGGGTGTAATAAAATGGGAGAAAAGAAAACAACCACATTCCCAAACTACAATTTATGAAAAATTGTTGCCAAATGCAGCAAAACTTGTATCCTATTGAGGAAGCACAGTAAGAGTAGATACATGCATCTCAGGTCCCCACCAGTGAGCAGAGTTCCCAGAGTTAATAATGACAACAATAAAGATGATGGCAATGATGCTAACTGAAAAGTAGGAGTGCCTACTATCCTGGGCACTGGTCCAAGCATGTACACGTTAATTCATTCCATCCTCATGACAACCCTGGAAGGTAGGTATCGTTGTTGTTGTTGTTGTTGTTGTTGTTGTTGTTGTTGTTATTCCCATTTTACCAACAAGAAATGAAAATATAGAGAGATAAGTTGCATAAGATCACAGAACTAGGGAGAAAGAGAGCCAGGATTCAAACTCAGGCAATCTGACTACAGAATTCACAATCCTAACCAATCAATTGTATTACCTCCCTTGTTCCATGGATACATAGCCAAACTGGCTATCTCTTGCTTAGAAAGACCAAGTCTGTGGTCCCAAAGGCATCAATGGGCCCCATTCAACACCACAGAAGACTCAAAAGCAAGGTAAAAGTAAATGAGAAAGGCTTCTATGTTTACAGGAAGCAGGCTGTCAGGCTGGCAGGTAAGAAAAGTAGCTGTAGACAGTCAGACCTGAAGAGGGGGATTTTTTTTTTTTTTTAAACAGGCTGGGGCCCAAGTAGATTAAATTCTAGCTTCTAACTGCCCTGGCTCACTCCCCCAGCCTCTGCCTGCATGTCAGCCAAGAGCTAGCTATAAAACAAATGACCATTAAATATGATTTATAATCAGAAAGAAGCCATCATTAGTACTTATTCTATGAGATATTTCAAAGTTCTGCAAATATTCAAGAAAGAAGTTACAAAAAAACATAGCCAACAAAATCTACTGAGGAACCAATGCTGGACAAATTACGCCACAAAATGGAAGAAATAATGAACAGATACTTCCCCAGGGAATCCAAGAAATTAAAGAAAACAGTTTCTCTGAAATAAGAGTACACACACACATACACACACACACACACACACACACACACAATATTTCTAAGAATAAAGGACAACTGAATAGAGAAGATGAGAAGTAAACAAGCAGGGCTCAGAAAAACAATGGAAAAAATAATAAAACAAGTTTAGAAAAGATACCCTTACTGGAATGAGCAAACGGGCAGACATGGCTGAAAAGAGTCCGAGATATAAAGGGCAGACTGGTGGAAAATCAAGCAAAATGAAATGGAAACAAGAATGGCTGGTAGTTCCAAGCACTTAGTATGCCCTCTTCCACACCCTTATCTCTGCAACTCTTCATAACAATCTTTGCAGACAGAAACATTATTATCTCCGTTTTCAAGATGAAGAAACTGAGGTTTGGAAGTTTAAGTAACTGGGCCCACAGTTAAACAGCAAGTAAGCAATAATGCAAGCACTCAAATCCAGGCAGTCTGGTTTTGAGGTCTCCCATGGAAAAGATCAAGGCTTTCAAGGAGACTAAAAAGGCATAGATACAGACAGCAAAAGTGACCCAATATATGCGTAACTGAAGAAGACAACGGAAAAGAAAATGGAACAAAAAACAATAATTAAAAGACATGCCAAACAAGCTCCTGTAATATAGCAAGACCCAAAATGGTAAAGGGCACACTGAGTCCCAAGAAAAACTGATACAGAATAATCAATACTGAAATATATTGCAAAAAAGGGGCTAAACTTCAAGGACAAAAAAAGAATCATATACGAGCAGCCAAGCCAATGGAAAGAGAATCCAGTCAGTAAAGATGGGAACAAAAACCAGGCTAACTTAGTAGTGCAATTGCTGGGTTGTAGGGTTTTGAAGGGGCACATGCACCCCAATGCTTACAGCAGCACTATCAACAATAGCCAAAGTATGGAAAGAGCCCAAATGTCCATCTACGGATGAATGAATAAAGAAGATGTGGTGTACATACACACACACACACACACACACACACACACACACACACACACACAATGGAGTATTACTCAGCAATCAAAAAGAATGAAATCTTGCCATTTGCAACTACATGTATGGAACTAGAGGATATTATGCTAACTGAAATTAGAGAAGGACAAATATCGTATGACTTCACACATATGTGGAATTTAAGATATAAAACAGATAAGCATAAGGGAAGGGAAGCAAAAACAATACAAAAACAGGAAAGGGGACAAAACATAAGAGACTCCTAAACAGAGGGTTACTGGAAGGGTTGTGGGAGGGGGGATGGGCTAAATGGGTAAGGGGCATTAAGAAATCTACTCCTGAAATCATTGTTGCACTATATGCTAACTAACTTGGGTGTAAATTTTAAAAATAAAATAAAATAATCAGGCTAACTTCTTATCAGTAACCTATATTATCAAAAGATAGTGTATTTTTCCAGACATTACACAAAGCCCAGCTTAATTATTCCAGACTATAAACTTGATCAGAGAACTCCTATGTAAATATGTTTGCTATCTGTCACAGAAAGACAAGGGATTGTGAAGTATAAAGTACACCAACTTGCCTGAAGTTATAATCATGATCAAATCCACACTTCAGAAGGCAGGGCACTTTAGCACTCTTTTCTCTACTGATTACAGCCACCACCCATATTTTTAATCAATGAAAGGTTTTCAAAGAATAAAGGAGAGGATACTGATTTCATAATGTATCAATATAAATGAGCTTTCCACAGCTATCACTTTTCACCTTAGGAAGACTGAGGATGCCAGTTAAACAGCATTCCCAAAATGGTACAGAGGAAAACAGGAAGGAAGTGCAACTGTATCTTCCCCAGGTATGTTCAGGAAAATATGGTGTAAAACACACCATTCTGTGATATGTACTATACATAGACTACACTCTACTGCAATTTAAGGTAAATCACATCATAGATTAGATTATCCAGGGCCCATAACGATTCTAAATTACACATAATAAAACAAATCGTTACAGTAACATTGCGCTCTGATATACCTTTCAGGCTTTGACCTTCAAACTTTAAAATGGACAAAAAAAAATATTTACTTAAGATAAGTTGTTCCACAGGCTGCTTTATGAATGTCACATTGTCCTTCTGTTACTAATTTACCCTATCATATGCATGTGAGCCAAACATCTTTCCATCTTGGGCTTAGTGGAAGGGTAAGAGACTGAAATAGATTCCAAGCAACTGTCCTTTCTTCACCAACTTGATGACATCTGTCATTAGCTCACTGTTACATTAGGCCTTCCTTCAGGAAGCACATTCCTAAATGAGCCTGGTGCTAACAAAGATGATAATAAGAACTAACACTTACTGAATAATAACAAACCTCTCCAGTACATCCATTTCTTCTACTAAGACAAATAATCCCGGGGCGCCTGGGTGGCTCAGTCAGTTAAGCATCCAACTTCGGCTCAGGTCATGATCTCACGGTTCATGGGCTCATGCCCCGTATCCGGCTCTGTGCTGACAGCACGGAACCTGGAGCCTGCTTCAGATTCTGTGTCTCCCTCTCTCTCGCCCCTCTCCAGCTTGCACTCTCTCTCTCTCAAAAATAAATAAACTTTGAAAAAAAATTATTTTTATTTTTTTTTAACATTTATGTATTTTTGAGACAGAGAGAGACAGAGCATGAACGGGGGAGAGTCAGAGAGATGGGGAGACACAGAATCTGAAACAGGCTCCAGGCTCTGAGCTGTCAGCACAGAGCCTGACGCAGGGCTCGAACTCACAGACCGCAAGATAATGACCTGAGCCGAAGTCGGAAGCTTAACCAACTGAGCCACGAAGGCGCCCCCCAAAAAATTTTAAGCCAAATAACCCCATGAGGTAAATATGAAGCAGAGTGTGCAGTACCTAAAGAATTTTCCATAATAATAGTATTACGACACATGAACAAACTAAAGCTTAAAAAGATTAAATAACCAATCTGGTAAACACTGGACTTGAACCCAAAGCTGTGTCATGCTCTTAGTTACCATTCTAGTCTGCTTCTTTACACATAGAAATAGTGAGGATGTCACTGTGGTGATCATTTTGCAATATATACAAATATCAAATCATTACGTTGTATACCTAAAACTAATAGGATGTGTCAATTAGACTTCAGTTTTAAAAAAAGAGACGATGTTAACTAAGGTAACATAACACAGTAGCCCAAACTGGATAACACCTTCACAGTCCCAATCACAGGAAATCCAAAAAAAAGTTATTAAGGCAACTTCTACCTAATATAAAAACTAAAAATTGTATTTGGGGCAGTGGGGAGAAACGACAAAAGGGAGACAAGCAAAAGTACTAACAAAAACAAACAAAAGAAACCACAACCCACATCATCGAAGAGAACACGTGGCCATTGCACCCGGGCCTTAAAAAGTATGGAACATACCTGTCTCTTCAGGTCCAAGGCGCTGTTCAAACACAGGCCCAAGGACCAGACTATACTTTCCCTACCCTGTCAGCTGACTGAGTTACTGCAACTGAATACTCCAGGGAGTGATAGTGTCACAGCCTTACGATGTGAGAATGCAAAAGAGCTCAAGAGTTTCAAAAGCGTTTTTCTTGCATTCCCATCCTTAGAGAAGAATAATTATCTATGCTGGGAAAAAAGAAAAGGAACTTAAAAGAAATAAATCTAAATATGTCTGACATCTCATTATCCTTGGAGAGGATATCATCCTACACTAAGGATATACAAAGGTACTCTCTTTAAAGTTAATTAATCCTGGGGCGCCTGGGTGGCTCAGTCGGTTGAGTGCCTAACTTTTGATTTCGGCTCAGGTCATGATCCCAGGGTCGTGGGATCGAGCCCCACGTCCAGCTCGGCGTGGAGTCTGCTTAAGATTCTCTCTCTCTCTGCCCCTCTCCCCCACTTGTACTCTCTCTGCATTCTCTTAAAAAAAAAAAAAAAAAACTAATCCTGCAGGTAAAGGCACACATCCATCCCCCACTTCATTCCAATGTTACATACACATTCCAAGACAGATATTATCAATGTTCCTTCCAATGTTCTAATGAGCCCATGTCGGGGGGAAAATGTCTCAGGTCATGAAGTCTGGGGACAGAAATGCAAATTCATACCCAACCCCGTGTCATCCATGGCACAATGTGGCAGCAGGCTGGAAGCTCCTTTAGAATAAAGTCCCTGTGATACACCCTGTGATGCCGTATGCTGGATTATCCACCAGACACCAAACTAGCCCTTTCTTCTGATGCCAGTGAAAGCAACTGCTTTTCCTACTAACCCTGCTTTTCCCACTATCACCGTATCAGCAAATACATGTTTGCAACTTAATGTTTAAAATTTATTTGGGCAGGACAAATATACTTTTATTTAAAAAAGCAAGCTTGTAGCGGCACAGTCCCATTCTGGAGGTTTAAGCGAAAAATTTTTAAAAACTTGAAGCTGCTGCCCAAAGTACTGAATTAGCTCTAGAAGTTGTCGACACTACCAGTGTGCCTCCTTTAAAGAACATTCCACAATTTATCTGCAACTTTCAGGGGCCAAATCCTTCCCCTCCTCAATACTTAGCCTTGAGAGCCAGAGGCTGATCAATAGGAATCAAACCCCAGGATCTAGAATCAAGAGACCCCAGAGGTTCTAGTCCAGGCGTTTCCAATACCGTTTTTGCGACCTTGGGACAAGTCAATTAGCCAAATAACTCTCATTTTCCTCTTCTGTAAACCAGAAGGGGTAAACACCTGTCCCGCTTACCTTATGGCTGCGTCAGTGGTGTCATTAAGTGGAGAGGCTGCTCCAGAGGGTGGCCCGCTGTCCTGCAGCTCCTGTCCCCCCTCGCCCGCAGGGCCAGCCCAAGACAGAAAGAGCTGGGGACCCTGCGGTATGTGGTCCGCGGCGCTCAGGAAAGGATGCTCCCCTCACCAGCCCTCCCTTTGGGATGGCGGCGACGCGCGCTCTGACTGCCGCCCTCGAAGCAACGCCCGCCTGCTCCAGGCCACCAGCCCCGCGCGCCTCCAGCGCTCCCTCCCTTGAGTCTCCCAAGCTCGCCCCGCGCCCGCGACCCCCGACCAGCCTGGCGCCCCTCTCGCCCCCTGGCGGTGACAGACCCCCAGCCCGTGGGGGCTGCACCGGCTCGCCTCCGCGCGCCTGCATCTACGCTGGGGCTGGGACCAGGCCCCAACCGGCTTCGCCTCCAGCGCCTCGCCTCCCAGTCTCCCCAGGGCCCGCGGGAGCAGGGTGGTCGCGAGGCTGCGACTCCTTACCCGGGAGCTTGAGCGCCCTGGACAGCACAGTCGCCATGGCGGAGGCCCCGGTGCGCGTGCGCGCGCCCGCGTCCTGCCGGGAAGTGTAGTTCGCAGCGGGCCGTGCGCGGGACTGGGACCGGGGAAGGTGGGAGCCGCGAGGCAGAGCGGAGCCCAGGGGAGGCGCGGGGTTGCGGCACCGGAGTCCACGTACACGCTTCTGCCCGCTCTCCTCCCGCCCACTCGGAGCCAGATCCTTTTCCCGGCAAGTCACTTCACTGCTCCGAGTCTCACTTTCCTGCTCAGTGAAATGGGGAAATAATAACTACCCCGGAGGCTTGCAGTGAGAATGGAATGAGATAGCAGGTATTAAAGCAGGAACTGGTTGTGAAATGAGCCTGGGCTTTGGAGTTAGACGGGATTTGAATCCTACCTGCATACCTTGCCAGCTGGGCCATCTTGGTCAAGTCACTTGGCATGACTAAGCTTCAGCTTCGTTTTTTAAATGGAGACCCTACCTAATTCACAGGCTTATTGTGAGAATTAGATAATCTGTTTAAGACACAGGGCACACAGTAAGCGCTCAGTAAATGTGTTTCTTTATGTTTCTTAGGTAAAGGGTGAGGTTTCTTAGGCCTCTAACCTTCGTCTGGTGTTTCCAGTTCTTCCCAGGTATCTACTGGACACTCTACCCTGCAGCTTCTGGCTTGAAGGGTGTAGGAAGCAGGAACTGACCTGCGTCTTCCCTACAGGCACCAAGAGATCAGCATTTTAGCGCAGGATTGCTCAAGATGTTATTTATCTTAGACTTGGGACGGGTCTTAGAGGTCACCTAGTCCACCCTCCTTGTTTCTCTGAAGAGAAAACTAAGATCTAGAAAGATGATGTGACTTCTTAGTGTCAAACAAAAGCTCTAAGATACCTCTCTCTTGGACTCTGCCTCATTCCCATGAGAAACTGTCAGTGGGTATCCTGTGGGTGTAATTCACATCCCATCACCCTTTTCCACTCAAAAACATGTCATGGACTCTGACAGGGCACAGAGTCTGGGGACAGGCCACTGAGTTTGAATCCCGACTCCACCATTTCCTAGCTGCCAGATCTAGGGCTTCTTGCTTAATCTCTCTCTGCCTCAATGTCCTCATCTGCAAAATGAAATAGTTCCAATCCCACAGAGTTGTCCTGAGAATTAAATGGATACATGCAAAGCACTTAGAAGAGTGCCTGGCGCCTAGTACCTGTCATGTAAGTGTCAGTGCTTCTTTTTATTAATAAGTGATTAATTTTTGACAACTTAATAATTTAATAACATAAATTTAATAATAACGGATTGGTAATTTATCCATTTATTCTTTCAGAGTTCTACAATACCCCAAATGTTTACTCTTTGCCATATCTCTGGAGGTATGATTAAAAATCATATTTTACATCTATGTAGGTCATCCTGGACCAACAGCACTACAGATCACAGTAAGCCAGTAGTGGCTTGCCTGATACCAGATTAGCTAATTAGAACACATTCTTGAGATATGGAGACTGAGGAAAATAACTTTAAAGTGAGCAGGATGCGGGGCGCCTGGGTGGCTCAGTCGGTTGAGCGTCCGACTTCGGCTCAGGTCATGATCTCACGGTCCGCGAGTTCGAGCCCCGCGTCAGGCTCTGTGCTGGCAGCTCAGAGCCTGGAGCCTGTTTCGGATTCTGTGTCTCCCTCTCTCTCTGCCCCTCCCCTGTTCATGCTCTGTCTCTCTCTGTCTCAAAAATAAATAAACGTAAAAACATAAATAAATAAATAAATAAATAAATAAATAAATAAATAAAGTGAGCAGGATGCAGGATATGTCAGTGTTAGCTGCAGAAGAACAGGAACTTGAGTTTCTAGGAGAAAGCAGGTGGGCTGGAACAGCCAGGGCACACAGAAAGGAAAGAGATAATCTATCCACTTTTCATAGTAAAAGGGTATATGCTTCTTATGTGACGGAAGTAAAAGTGTACAGCTTAAAGTGTGATTAAAATTCTGCTTCAAAGGGCATAGTCACCAAAAGCACCAACGTGTGTACATAATTACCTGTGAGCACATAAACGCGGGTGAATGTACACATATCCCAGAGCTGTGTCCTCTCCGGCCCCTCAGCTTTCCATGCCTAATCTGTGTGGCATTTACGATCTCCCTATAATCACCCCAGCTTTGCCCAAATGATGTTCAGGGGGAAGCAGATAGCTGAAGACTCCTTCTCAGCCCCCTGAGCGGTCCCCCCTCTTTGTTTTCCATGGCCCTTCCAGAAATCTCTTCCATCCTCCACTTTTTTTTTTTTTTCATCTTAACAGAGGACCCCCAGCTTAGAACATTGTTTCTCAATTTCAACGTGCTTTGCTTCCAAATGAAGGAAAAAAACCTCAGAGCAGCCACCAAATGAATCAAGATCCTGGCCTTTTACAAAGAGGAAACCTGCAAGTTCCTCTCTCGTTACCTGCAGGAATGTGCCTTCAGTGCCCAAACACCCATTGAGGTCACTGTGGAAAATGCAAACATCCTGGGTTTCCTGACTGCCCAACTTGGCTTACCTCCCGGAGAAGTGAAATAAGGGGTGGCCGGGGAGGGACGCCTGCGGACAGCCTAACCTGCGTGAGTGTTGTGCCTGCTACGTGGAGAAGAAATTCTATTTCTGGGACTCATTAACTAAAGCCAGAAGGGCCCCTTCTCTTCTTCCTACATGATCTGCATTGGGAGAGTTCCTTCCCAACCTTCCAAGGTTCTAATACTTGGTAGAGGGGACCCATACTTGCTGCTTCTTATTACCATCATGCTTTCCCAAGTTTTGCTCAAAATCTCGAAGCGTCCTACATGGGTTCATGATCCTATCTGGTCATCTAATCCTTAACATTCCCTGGATGCTGTCACCACTTCTGCTGGCTGTGACCCTCGCATTCGCATTCACCGCTTCCCCTGGGAACCCGTACTGCTGTGTCCACCAGCAGCTACAACCCCTCTCTCTTGGTACTACTGAGACCTCCAGGCCTCCTGGCCATTTCTACTTCCTTTGAAAACTGCTCCTTCTTCCTCTGTCTCCCATCAGTTAACGCCACTTCCTATTTTAATGCTGTTAACATGGCAAAGCTGTTTGATGCAGTGGCAACTAGGGAAGACTGGCTCTCTTCTTTTTTTATGTTACTGTTTATTAGAAAAATACTAACGCTATGCTGCCCATTCTTCAAGGTCAGATGCAGTATTTTCATTAAACAGAGATTTCCATTTTTAGTTAGCAAGTCAGTCAGGGCAAGGTTATTGCTGTTAACGAACAACCTCACAATTTGTATGGTTTTAGAGGATAAGAGTTCATTCGGGCTCATGTCACCATCAAGGTGAGAACGGGGATAGGCAGCAATGGGGTTCTATTCCTCCCATTTATTCAGGGCTTCTATCTGGGGCTTCATTCTTCATCCTTAGGGCCTTGGATTCCTCCACTGGATTATCTGCACCCCCAATCATGCAGGAAGTTTCATGTGCCAGGCCTGGAGGTGGTATATGTGACTTCTGCCCACATTTATTTGGCCAGAAATCAGACAGAGAGTATGTATGCCAGGAAGGTATGAGCCCAAGAAGGAAAGGAAACAGTTCAGTGACGGTCTTTTCAGTCTGTGCTATAGTAGACACCCTACCTCTTTATAGCATATAGACCTGAGTTCTTGGTAGTGGGGAGGGGGTTCGGCACTGCTCTACTTAGAATTACCCTTCTCCTCTAGAGGCTAAAGCTTTGCTCCTGAGCTGAGCTTGTTGTCCTGAGCTAAGACTTCCCAATGTGTGTCAGATAAGGAAGGCTTTCCCAGGAGGTTCCTCAATCCCGCCACAGACGGATGTCCAGGAGGCATTTCTACATCCGTCAGCAGGACAGAGACAAGTCTGAACCCATTGGTAGACCCATCTCAGGCTCATCTCTACCCTCTGCTTCACTGGTGCCAAAGACCTGGATCAGGAAGCAAAAGAGAAGCAAATCGCAATGACGGCAGGGGAATTGAGAAGAGCAAAAGAGGCGCACAGCAAAGATTACTTTGGGGTTAAATGCCAATGTCAAGAATCCTACGAAATCGGCCTTGCATCTGGATCAGGAAGTTCTAAAAGGGCCCGCGCAAGTGGCATATTCGCTTCTCGTCACAGACGACTTGATTCTATGACCAGAAGTGGTATGGCTTATTGCAGGTTTATGTTCTCAGAGCGTCCTTTAGTAAAACACAAGGGCTCATCCAGCTTAGATTCATACACATAGAACTTTCTAGAATCTAGACTATAAAATGCTTTCTGGGCCCTGAGATTTAAACAAATGCTTCTTCTTAAGTCTCTGGCTGGAACATATGTTTAAGAATGACAATATAATTAAGGACAGACCTGCCCAGGGCAACTTGGCTCTCCTTCATCTGGGCCTTCATCATAGCTTGTTCCTATGTCTACCAAAGCACTTGTGGTAGTAATGGGCATGCCGATAGTTACCATGTACTGAGTACTGGTCTCCTACAGGAGAAGACATTGTTTCGGACCCTTGCCAACCTTGATCCAAAACTCAGCCCTTCACCAGCTTTCAAAAAAAAAAAAAAATTCAGTGGACCAAGTATATTGTGAATTGTGTAGTTTTCCTGAAGATTTAAGGGGGCCAGAGGGTGGAGTCACAGGGTACACATAGCATTTCACCAAAAAATATTCTCCCGGGCCCTTGCTCCTGGATCCATCACTGGGTCTTCCTCCACCAGGACCCCCTTGTGTCTGTCCCACGTTTAAGCTAAGCTCTTTCTTCTCCTCCCTTTTATGCCTCCTGCTGCTCTTAGCCTTGACATAGGCTGGAATCTTACCTCCATCCTACAGTAGGCATGATCTTTGCCTGGAAGCCATCACTTCACACAGTGGAATTGTGACACGATGTGTGCCATGCTGTCCCTCCTTAATTCTCACAAGGGTCCTGTTCCTTAGGTCTTACCCCAATCTTACGACGAGGATGTATAAGCTAGATGGATAAAGCCACTGGCCCAAAGTCTTACAGCTCCTTCACACTGGAAGGAGGATTTGAATGCAGGTTTGTGGTTTTTATTTTTTTTATTTTTTTAACGTTTATTTACTTTTTGAGAGAGAGAGAGAGAGACAGAGCATGAAGAAGGGAGGGGCAGAGAGAGAGAAAGAGAGAGAGAGAGAGAGAGAGAGAGAGAGAGAGGGAGGCACAGAATCTGAAGCAGGCTCCAAGCTCTGAGCTGTCAGCATGGAGCCCGATGTGGGGCTTGAACTCACAAACTGGGAGATCATGACCTGAGCTGAGGTCGGACGCTCAACTGACTGAGCCACCCAGGTGCCCCCAGGTTTGTGTTTTTTAATCACAAGCAAGGACATCAAATACATGACACGTGGACTACAGTTTGTCTTCCTTCATCCCTGGCATACATCAGTCACCACCACATTCTTTCACGGTGAGCCTACACACAGCTTCCAAATCCTTAACTCAGCTATCTGGGGAGTCACAACCTATCAATTTCTAAAAACTGGCCTAAAAACTGAAAACTATTTGTAACCCTTGCCTCACTTATGGCATGGTAACCACACTACACACCCCTTTAAAGATGGTACCTGATTCTCGACAGGTGTTCAGTGTTGAATGTAGCTGATAACCGGCCAACAATTGCTCTAATTGGTCAGGAGTCCTAGATGATTAGTCAGACAGGTTCTGATTGGTCAGGACCTATGTGGTACTGGTTTGTTAACATCTAGACTACACCCCTGGCTGAGTCTTTTCAGTTCTGCACTTCTAGCTCACTGGTTAAGTCCTAAGTAATGCTCTAAAAGTCAGTAAACTAGGTTTTTTGTGTAACTAACTCCTTTTTTCTGCCCTTCTTAGAGTATCACAGACAACTGCGTATTGTAATCATTTGAATATGTGTCTACCACATTAAAACTCCCATACAAAATGTTGACTTCTTAAGAAATAGAAGTAAGATTCTTGTATCTTTTTTTAGCCCTATACAATGCAGAGGACATTGCTTTCAGATGTTTATTGGATAAATGTGAATTCATGAATAAATGACTCATGTGTGAATAGGATGAAATCAATTTAGCAACAAGGTCTTTAAAAATGAGATCCTTTTTATAATGAAGGAAACCTTTGTCCCCCCTAAGTTCACATTCCTTGATTCATGCAACCCAAATGTTCTTTCACCACTGCTCATGCTGCCAGGGCCATGGTCCAAGCACCCAGCCTGCCTGACTTCAGGAAACCCAGTCCCTTTGCAGATCTACCCCTTAGTAGTGCTTACACACACCACATATGCCTCGTGCTGTTACTTCTCCCCCATCACTCTGGTTAGGTGGAGTCAGCTTGTCTGATAATTACCTCCGGTATTCTCGTCTCTGCATTTCCACAAGGCATCATACTACAGAACAAGAAGCATTGACACTTATATCAAGTGCCCTGCTCCTGGAGTCCACAGGCTATGTCCTTCTCAAGGGGCCACTCCTGGCCAATTCTTTCAGCAGAGCTGAATGTAAAATACATTCACGGGGCACCTGAGTGGCTCAGTTGGTTAAGCCTCCAACTCTTGATCTCAGCTCAGGTCATGACCTCATGGTTTGTGAGACTGAGCCCCAAATTGGGCTCTGCAGCTGACAGCATGGAGCCTGCTTGGGATTCTCTCTCTCCCTCCCTCTCTCTCTGCTCTCTCTCTCTCCCCCATCTCAAAATAAATAAACTTTTAAATATAAATAAATAAAATAAAATAGTGAACAGAAGCAGCAAGGCCTTGCAATCTACGGGGAGAGATGGACATCAAGCAAGTAATAAAACATGTATCATTACAAATGGTGATAAGCACCATGAAAGAAAAGAACCTAGTACCATGAGAGAGAATTACAGGGAGAACATCGAATAGGTAGGGACTGGGGGCGTGGGCACAGGAAATGGCTCCCTGGGAAACTAAGACCTGAAGAACAGGTAAAGGTGGCTGAGGAAAGGCTGAAGAACAGTGCATGTGAAGTCACGAGTCAGACAGGAGTTTGGTTGTATGGAGGAAACCAGTGTGCCTGGAGGACAGTTGCAAAGAGCCGGTGGTGAGAGCAAGAGGTGATGGGAGTCAGACCAATCATGCAGATGCCTTAAAAACTGTGACATGAAGGACTTCAATCAAAAAGCGATCTGATCTAGTTGGCTGCTATGTGAAGAATAAATTGGAGGAAAATAAAAATGGACACAGAGGGAGCAGTTATAAGAAAGATATCATGGTGCATGAGGTTTCTCATGCTTTGTCTTTCAGACAATATATGCACGGATTTTGATTTTTCACCTGCTTTCCTGTTCTGGAAAGAAAGAAAATATGGGGATTATCTATTCTCCTCGTATCATGCAAACTATTAAACCTCACAGAACTCCAGCGTTTTCTCCTGGGAGCCTGACTGTAGATGGCACAGTTAACCACACCCAGCCTGACATCAGCAGCCAGCCTCTCTGTAGACACAGGCAGCTTGCCTCCATAGGAGTCCTGGACCAAATCACACACAGACATAGGCTCCCTGGCTCTCTCACACCCTGAGTGATGCCACTGGGCTGTGTGGAACCATTGCCTTAGGTGACAGCCCAACATGCAATGTATGGAAATAAAACTCTTTCCCTCTACATTGATCTGCCATGAGGGGAATATAAACGGCTGCCATATGAAATATACCATATAAAACTATGTTTTCTCTAACACACAATTATGTTACATACTATCCAGGGGCGTCTGGGTGGCTCAGTCAGTTGAGTGTCCGACTCTTGATTTTGGCTCAGGTCATGATCCCAGGGTTGTAGGATCAAGCCCTGCATTGGGCTCCAAGCTGAGCGTGAAGCCTACTTAAGATTCTCTCTCTTGGCCCCTCCCCCGCTTGCAAGCACATGCCCACTCTCTCTAAAAGAAAAAAAAAAAAAAATAGAGGCACCTGGGCGGCTCAGTCCGTTAAGCATCCGACTTCAGCTCAGGTCATGATCTCATGGTTCATGGGTTCAAGCCCTGCATCAGGCTCTGTGCTGACAGCACAGAGCCTGGAGCCTGCTTCGGATTCTCTGTCTCCCTCTCTTTCTCAAGAAAAAATAAACATTTAAGAAAATTTTTAAAAATACTATCCACTATTTTCATTCCTATACAATTAACACTTTCAGCTTTCTTATTTGAAGCACATTGCTGTAATTTAATGAATTACGTTAAACCTAAAAATCATTTCTGAAATCTTTGTCCTAAAATTATCTCTTAAATATTTTTCATTATAATCTTATGACCAAAACTTATTTCTTAAATAGGATCTTGCCTCTAAGATAATCTAATAAAACCCGATTACTGTTTACTTCCGGCTGGCTTTCTGGGTTTGGCAGTGAGCTTCTCTGGTCAGCCTGGAGTTTACTATAACACAGGACTTATTATGATGCTTCATTTCTCTCTAGAATGTTCTTTGAGGTTTCGAGAGGACTGATCACAATGGCAGAGTTGACAGTACGTATGTAACTAGAAACCTTCCAAAGGTTGGGAGACAAATACATCCACCCTACCTTTGCCACCACAAATATTTTCATTCATTCTTTTTTTTTCTTTTCTTTTGTTTTCTTTTCAAGAGTTGGTCCTTGGGGTGCCTGAGTGGCTCAGTCAGTTAAGCGTCCGGCTCTTGGTTTCAGCTCAGGTCATGATCTCACAGTTCGTGAGATTGAGCCCCATGTTGGGCTCCGCACTGACAGCACAGAGGGGATTCTCTCTCTCTCTCTCTCTCTTTCTCTTTCTCTCTCAATAAATAAAGAAATAAATAAACTTGAAAAAGATACTTAAAAAAAAAAGAGTGTGTCCTTAAAGAACTAAAGGCTCTGAGAAAATTTTTCAGAAACTCTATATAAAGCTGATTTCTTACTTACCCAATTCATAAAATCACATTTATTTTTCTTCTTTCCTATCACAAATATCATTCTATCTTAATCTTCCACACCTGGGAATTTTATTTTTTCACCTGAGTAACAACTTTTTATTTCCTTACCCCGGCCTTAAAGACCAAAAGTGGGTTGCTTAGAGATGACATTTTGCATACGGTTATGTCCTCCTTCCCAACACAGATTGTCTCATTTTATTTCTTTCTCTGGGTTAATCTTAAGAATTTGAGTTTTGTTCTTCACCTGGAAGGTTTTGCATGAAACCAATCTTTTTGCCACTTCCCTAGTCTTAAATACTAGTGCGGGTCTTATTTGAGGAGATGTTTTATAATAGGTTATTATATTTTTTCCATCACTTTTTGGGGGGACACTTATTCCCCAATGCTCAGATTTCCTTACAGAGGGATTTCCACTAGAACATCATGGAAGAAGTGAGTTTTCCGATCCGGTGAGATCAGAAGAAGGAGGGCATGCTTAGCATAGCTGTTTCTCCTTGGGACTCATACATTCATTCATTTTAAAAATTATTCATTCAACCAATATTTGAGTGATCACTACTCTCCAGGCCCTATTCTAGATGCTGGGGATAGAAGATCAAACAACACAGACAACACTCCTTACTCTCTGGCATATCTGTTTGTGGGAGCAGAGGAGCCAGGGAGGGAAAAAGGTAGATAAATAAAATATATGCTGTGTCAGATGGTGATATGTGTTATGTAGACAAGAGAGAATAGGGAAGGGGAAATGAAGGATGGAAGCTGTAGGTGGTGAGGGGGGCAGAGTGCCCAATTTTAAGTGGGATGGTTAGAGAAGATCTCAGTGAGAAGGTGACATTGGAACAAAGATTTACGGAGGCAGCATGAACAGGAAATGAAAAGTCTTGGAGGCAGAAGCCTGGCCTATTTGAGGATGAGCAGAAATGTGGCTTGAAAGGATGGCTCTAAAGAAAGATTAGTAAGAGATGAGATCAGACATGGCCAGAGCAGAAACAAGTTATGCAGAGTCTGTGGGAGACCCAAGGAAAGATTTTTTGGCGTTTAGTCTATGTTAGGTAGGACTTGGAACGTTTGGGGGCACGGAAGTGTTGATTTGACTTAGATTTCAAAAGGATTCCTGTGGATCACTTTCCTGTTCTGAGAAAAGACGATGGGGATGCTAGGGTTGATGAATGCTTTTGGCTAGTGCAATAATCCCAGTGAGAACTGTTGATGGCTTAGACAAGAATGGTGGCAGAGGAGGGAGGGAGAAGTGGTCAGACTCTTAATTTATTTTGAAGATAGAGCCCAAAGGATTCTCTGATGAATCGAATATGAGTTGTGGAAGAAAGAATTAAGGAGACCTTGAGGCTTTTGGCGTAAGCGACTGGAAAAAAAAAACAATGAAAGGGAGACGGAAAGGACCAGGATGGAAAGAGGAGATCAAGGTTTGGCTTGGGGTGTGCCAAGTTGGACATCCAATTGGACGTGCAAGCAGAAATGGCAGTTGGGCAGTTGGATATCAGAACATGGAGACAGGGAGAAGTACTAGGTGGAGATGTAAATTGGGGGTTGTTGGCACGGAGCCCATATTCGAAGCAGGTCGGCATAAGGAGTGAGTGTGGCTGAGGAGAGCGGGGGAAGGCGAGGGGTAGTAGAGTGAGCCCTGTGGCATTTCAACATCCCTGGTTCTTGGAGAAGGGGGAGGACCAGCAGAGGAAGCCAGCAGGAGTCGCCAGTGAGATCAGAGAATAACCAGGAGAATTTGGTGTCCCAGAAGCCAAGAGAAAAAGTGTTTGGCAGTGGGAGTGCATCAATCGTTTGAAATGCAGCAGAGAGACCAAGGAAGAGTAGCCTAGGAGTGATCTGCCTGCTTTCAGAGCATTTATTTTGGTCTGTTCTCTGCTGGCCTGCTGGGTAGGTCTTTCTAATTCAAAGAAAGCATCTGCAAGCCCTTTTGGACCCCAGATCTAAGCCATGTTATTCAGTATAGCTTTCTTTTAATAGTGAAGCCGGTATTTTTGTCTCCACCTTCCCATCCCTTTGCTCTATCCTCAGTTCAGTCAGAGCTATGCAGGGAAGATGGGTATCAATTTATTGTCCCCCTAAACCTTCAACAATCAAAAATATTCCTTTTGTATCCCTCTGCCTGGTAGGTGTCTGTTCTCTCATACTACGTTTCCCAATGATGTTATTTCCTCTTCTTGCCCTGTCTTAGGTTCTCTCCCAGGCTACTTTCTTCTCTAGCCCCCAGCTTTTAACACCTGTTACAGGAGCTACAGATACCTTCACGTGGAGCCAGACCCTGATCTAGCCACGGAGCGGTTCCTTCTTCTAATGGGGAGCCAATGGAATTAACACACCATTCCTAATTATTGTTCTTAAACAAGGTACTACAAGATTTGTAAACCTCTTCCCAGAAGCCAGACTGTACATCAGACACAAAGGAAAAGAAGGTACATTTCTTTTTTTTACACCGTCACCGTTAAAAGCCCCTCCTTATGGAGAAACCAGGCTTGTATCTTTTCATATTTCTAAGAGGACAGGAATAAACATGCCCCTTGGTGACCCAAAGGAAGTGGAGGAGATGATGGGTTATCTCCATGATCCCACAGTATCTTCTCTGAGCAAAGTAATATAGAGAGTGAAAAACAATCCTACTGGTTGAAAAAATCACAAGGTCACGCCTGCAGGACATTCAGTTGCCCACTCTCTTCCGGAGTCCAGATAGACAAAGACGCACCAAATCTGGGCCAAGGACCCCTGGGAGCTTTAAGGAAGACCCCCTGAGGCAGACGACAACAGCAAGGAAGGTCATAAAGGTGTTGGGCAATCCTCTGGTAGCCTCTGGCCCTTGGTGTCTGGAATTTCCCTCTCAAGATCAAAAGCATCAAAATGCAGTCTAGCTGAGACACGGCACTTGCCCCAATTTTGGAAGAGCCTAAAAATAAAACCCATTAGTATTTATTAGAGACATAATAGTGCATGGGACTACTCTTGCATGAAATTGAACTTATTTATTCTTCATTCTATCTTTTACGTTGGCGTTAAAGAGCTTGGATTTTTTGTTGTTGTTGTTTGCCTTGTCATTGCTTTACAAATGATTAAGTAGGATTCTTAGATTTACATGAAGCTATTTTCTTATTATCATCAACAATATTTTCATTCTAACCTCTCCCCCGGGGGCTAAGATTTTATCCTTTTATTCAGGAGACAGTACCCGAAGCTACATTCTCATGCCTGTGAAAAGCCCTTATTTTTATGTATTTACACAAAACATTCTCCTTCAGTAATAGTCTTATTTTTTTTTTCAACGTTTATTTATTTTTGGGACAGAGGGAGACAGAGCATGAACGGGGGAGGGGCAGAGAGAGAGGGAGACACAGAATCTGAAACAGGCTCCAGGCTCCGAGCCATCAGCCCAGAGCCCGACGCGGGGCTCGAACTCACGGACCGCGAGATCGTGACCTGGCTGAAGTCGGACGCTTAACCGACTGCGCCACCCAGGTGCCCCAGTAATAGAGTCTTAAAGTCAGGTAGATTTCTGACAATGGGCATTTCACATAATGCCAACCCACTCTTAAAAGTACAAATTCCCTTTTCTTCTCAGCCTTAAACATTTATGATTGAGTTCTTTTATTGAGAAAATCTGTGCACATCTCTCTTTCACCTTGAAACTGGGTTAGAAATATTAAACACTGGAGAATTTATTATCCTTTGGCTTTACATGATATAATTCTTTCCAAGTGAAATAACAATTTAATTTTCGATCTATCTTCCATTACATCATTATGCAGGTTTTAAAATATTAATCTCATCGATGATATATCATCTCCTCCAGATCCTGGTATATGGTAAACTACATGTTCTTCAGTTTTCATTTAAATGAAGAAATGGAGGGGTGCCTGGGTGGCTCAATTGGTCTGACTTCGGCTCAGATCATGATCTTATGGTTTGCGGGTTCTTTTTTTTTTTTTTAATTTTTTTTTCAACGTTTATTTATTTTTGGGACAGAGAGAGACAGAGCATGAACGGGGGAGGGGCAGAGAGAGAGGGAGACACAGAATCTGAAACAGGCTCCAGGCTCTGAGCCATCAGCCCAGAGCCTGACGCAGGGCTCGAACTCACGGACCGCGAGATCGTGACCTGGCCGAAGTCGGACGCTTAACCGACTGCGCCACCCAGGCGCCCCTGGTTTGCGGGTTCTATGCCCACAGCTTGGAGCCTGAAGCCTGCTCCCCATTCTGTGTCTCCCTCTCTCTCTCTCTGCCCCTCCCCTGCTCTCTCTCTCTCTCTCTCTCTCTCTGTCTCAAAAATAAATAAAACATTAAAAAATAATTTAAAAATTAAAAGATTTAAATGAAGAAGTGGAGGAGAAAACTTGGCAAAAATCTAGTTAAAAATGGAATAAACAAAAACACGTCATTAATCTTCATCTACCAAATTTAATGTCATGCCTTCTAAGTAAGTCCAGAATGAGAATTTCAGACAAAAGGGCAGTAAGTACAGCCTTCACACCAGGGCAAACAGAGTTCCTGTTCTGGGCCTTACAGCTCAGAGAACACCCAGTTTGAAGAGCCTTCCTTGATAGGTCCTAAGACCCCTCCAGCGCCTGGGACCAAGTGGGTGCAATGCATTGTTGTCTCTCTCATTGGGGGAGCTCTGCAACCCTGCCCCCACCCACATGCCCATGAATTTTCCAATACTTTTTCAATCAAACTGTTTATATTGATGAGGCCCTGCTAGAAATATTTCCCCAGGTCACCCCCCACCCACCAATAGCCTCCCCACCACAGAGAGACACCCTACCTCGCTCCCCGCCAGGTCCAGGGCCAGTCTTGCTGAAGGGGATTTGAGGGCTTGGGGTTGTTCCTTTTAGTAACATTGGATCTCAGTGTCGGAAGGGATTCCAGATGTCTGCAAATCTAACCCTCACCAACTAAGAATTACTTCTGTACTCCCCAGTCATTTCATTTCTGCTCAGGTATTATCAGCCTCTGAGAGCCCGTGGCGTGCAGCAGATACCCGCTGTTGGATAACTTTGCGACTGCCACCCGTGACCCCCATCCAGCGACAGTAACGCTTCCTTCCAAAGCCATAGAAGAGGCCTAATCCCCACGCCATATGGCAATCCTTAAAATGCCTGACATACGAGGCAGTGTTCTCAAGAAATTTCGCTTGAAGTTATTTCCCCTTTTCTATCAAAAATATTTTTCTTTCTCCCCCTCCCCTTTGCCTTAGGTATATGAAGTCTTGTCTCCCAATACAAGAGGTTCACTTTGACGTTAATTTCTCCTTTCAGCAATCAAGCTTCACATTCCTCAGAGAGAAGGTTTTTTTATGGAGTTAATCCCTCCTTCCTCTCAAAACTGTTTTCTCTCAATGCATGGGCTTTAAATCCTTAAAGACCTTGAATGTGTTTTCTAAAAGCTGAAAACGTCCATTTCCACTGGTCAAAGCTTGACGTTCAAGAAAGGCTTTTTTCAGAGAAAGGAATGTACCTAGAGCTACTTGGACCTATCCCATTCCATCACAGAACTCTCTCTGTTTCCCTTTCTATGCTAACCTTAAAGAACCAAGTTTTTGTCCTCACTTCTAAGAATGAAGCTCTGTTCTTCATTAGGCCAACCTTAAATAAGAGAAAGCACCTTAGAGAAAGGATTTTTGCATCTTTTTCTGCCTATCCCATATAATCCCTTACAAATTCTTTCTTTCGCCTTAATTTTAGTCCTGCAGTGCTGTTCCCTCATCTGAGAAATTGTTGAATATATTTTCCTCCACTCCCCTGTCTTTTTTAATTTTTTTTAACGTTTATTTATTTTTGAGACAGAGAGAGACAGAGCATGAACAGGGGAGGGGCAGAGAGAGAGGGAGACACAGAATCTGAAAACAGGCCAACGCGGGGCTCGAACTCACGGACCGTGAGATCATGACCTGAGCCGAAGTCGGACGCTTAACCGACCAAGCCACCCAGGTGCCCCATCCCCTGTCTTAAAGATCAAGGATGCAAGAGTCCATTTGCTTCTTTTACAAATGTATTGCTTTCTACACATTTGCCTTATAGATCTGCGATTTGTTCTTTTAGTGAATGAGCAAAAAATACAAGCTGGCAATTTAGAGAATAGATACATCTGGGACCAATAACCAGATACTACTGATTCAGATTATGTATATAATATTTTCATTTGAGAAGAATAAAATAAGGGTATAGTTCATTTAATTTTATCTTTTTGTATATCATTTCAATGAAATAAAAATGTAATTCATTACATTTGGGGGAAGGGTGGGCGAAATAGGGGAAAGGGATTAAAAGGTACAGACTTCCATAGGGCGCCTGGGTGGCTTAGTCAGTTAAGCGTCTGACTTCAGCTCAGGTCACGATCTCATGGTTCCTGGGTTTGAGCCCCACATCAGGCTCTGTGCTGACAGCTCAGAGCCTGGAGCCTGCTTCAGATTCTGTGTCTCCCTCTCTCTCTGCCCCTCCCCTGCTCATGCTCTGTCTCTCTCTGTCTCTCAAAAATAAATGTTAAAAAAAATTTTTTTTGAAAGGTACAGCCTTCCAGTTATAAAATAGTAAGACACAGTGATACAATGTACACATCGGAAATATAGTTTATAGTATGCAATAATTTTGTGGTGACGGATGGTAGCTACATTTATCATGGTGAGCACTTCCTAACATGAATAAATGTGGAATCATCATGTTGTCCACCTGCAACTAAGTTATAATACAGTATGTCAATTTCCTTTGATACAAAGGAATACATGATATAAAATATGTTACAATTGTAATTATTTAGCGGTCATTCATGAACTTGATACACAATCCAACAGCTAAAACATTCCCAATAGTTTGTAGCCATGTGTTTTTTCTCTATTCAATTTCTCTGCTTCCCATAAGTGATAACCAAGATACTGAAGATTGCCTTTCAATTTCCTTTAAAACATGAAAATGTTTTAATACATGTGGATATATACCTAAACAATAGCTGTTTAATTTTGCTTGTTTCTGACTTTATGAAAATGGTATCACATATTATCATCTTCTGGACTTGTTTTTCCCTTAAACAAATATCTCAAGGATTCATCCATGTTATTGTAAGTAGCTATATTTCACCGCCTTTTCTATTGTCCATTGGGTGAATATATCGTGATTTATTTTGCTATTCTCCTGTTAATGTATGTTGGTTGTTTCTGTATTTTCCCATATATAAGAGTGCTGTTGCGAGATTCTTGCTATTTGAGGGAAAGTTCTCCTGCAATAGACACCTAGGGGTGGAATTGTTGTGTTGAAGTGTATGCGAAGTACAACTGTATCAAAAATAAAAATTTTTAATTTAAAAGTTGTACTACTGTCATTCCCACTAGCAGTGTATTAGAGAGTCCATTGATGTACATACATCGTTGCCAACACACGGAATTGCCAAAACTTCTTAAAGTTTCTGCTAATCTAAAGGGTATATGCAGCATGTAATTCCCTGATTACTACTGAGGTTGAGAATATTGTCCTATGTGCTTCTCTTATGTGCTTCTTTTTCTGAGAATTGTTAGTTCTATCTTTTGCCCACTATTCTACTGAGTTGTTTGAAGTAAAAAATAGATTTCTAAAAAACATAATTTGTTAACATGTGTGCAGAATGAAAAAAATAATGACGTAGATCTAAATGTAGTAAGATGGGAACATATCCATAAGTTTCAGAAACATATAGACAATGATCCTGCGTGTGTGTGTGTGAGTTAATGTACATAAAAAGATGCAATGGACTGAATGTTCATATCCTCCTACAATTCACGTATTGAAACCTAATCCCCAATGTGATGGTATTTGGAAATGAGACCTTTGGGAGGTGATTATATAAAGAGGGCAGAACCCTATGAATGGAATTCGTGCTAAAAGAGACCCCTTAAAGCTCCTTCACCCCTTTGCCACCTTAAGACACAGCAAGCAGACAGCCATCATGAGCCAGGAAGCAGGTTCTCTCCAGACACCAAATATGATGGCACCTTGACCGTAGACTTCTCAGCCTCCAGAACTGTGGGAAATAAATTTTTGCTCTTTAGAAGCCACCCAATCTGTGGTATTTTGGTTATAGCAGCCCAAACAGACTAAGATAGGAAAGATAAATCTAAAACTGTCAAAAGTGGTTACCTCTGGGAGGAATGTTGCATTACATCATGAAGGGAGAGTACTGTTATAGAACTTTCACTTTTGACTCTGTATTCAGTTGTGTTCGTGGGTAATAAACACATATTCCCTATAAAATATTTTAAAGTTGCCACCAGAAGAGAAATAGAAAAGAAAAATTAAATATACTAAAAACATAGAGTCAGTCAAGAGAAGTTAATGTAGATATTAATTTCTATCAAAATGCTTTTCTAATACCTAATATTAGATATCTAATATTTAAATTTTATTAACCTCAAATTATGTCACGGAGTTTAATTTTATAGTCTAATGGTGATTGTATTTAACACTGATTCCAGTTTTCCTATGAAATAGTCTGTGATGAACTTTGGTATCTCTCCTCTTGCATATTGAAGACTAGGGCTATATCTCTTTTTTTTTTTTTTTTTGGATTTTATTTATTTTTTATTTTTTTTTTCAACATTTATTTATTTTTGGGACAGAGAGAGACAGAGCATGAACGGGGGAGGGGCAGAGAGAGAGGGAGACACAGAATCTGAAACAGGCTCCAGGCTCCGAGCCATCAGCCCAGAGCCTGACGCGGGGCTCGAACTCATGGACCGTGAGATCGTGACCTGGCTGAAGTCGGACACTTAACCGACTGCGCCACCCAGGCGCCCCTGGGCTATATCTCTTAAGGAAGCATTATACATGTTTTCCCACCGTGGAATTTCAGAGTTTTTATATCATAAGAATTCTTCACAAAAAAAAAAAAAATGCTTTCTTTTTCCTAGCGGTAGTCAATATTTTATTTTCTCACCCAGCATGCAGTTCCCAGCTTTGCTGAATGCCTGTTTTCCTCAACTTGACTCTAATCAGGTTCAATTTCTCTGGGGTGTTGCCATAGAAAATTTGGAAGAGATGATAAACCAGCGTTTCCCCATATTTTCTCTCTTAAAAAAAAAATAAATGTCCCTTTCCCTTGTTTAATTTTAGAAATCAAATAGAATGTTTACTTCCTGCAAAGATGGAAACCTGGCACAGATTGCTGGCTCCCTTCCCCAGGTGATTCAATGAGGAAACAGTTGAAGGGGATGTGAATTCCAGAAACTAATAACATGGATAGTCAGAAGTTCTGGGGAGGTAGGAGTTGTGCACCTGAAGCGGGTTGGGGCACATGTTGGCCACAGCCTGGGGCAGATGACTGGCAGCGAGAAACAGGTTAGTGGAAACAAGTTTACATTTCCTCTTGCCTCTTCCTTATTCTGCTTTGAGGCCATGACTGTCTTCCCATTTGCCAGGGAAATCAGCGAAATAAGGACCCAGCGGATAAAATCAGGCAACTACAATCTCAGCAGGAGTTACGAGTTAATGAAGACAGGGGAGGACTGACCAGCCTGAAGCATTTACTCCTCCAATCCTTCACCATCCTCTCTGGCTATTCACTTACAAGTTACATGTCCAGGCTGGACCTTGCCCCTGAACTCCAGGCTCAGATAGACAAGTGTCTACTCTAACTCTCCCTGGATATGAATAGGCATCTCCAACAAAACGTGTCTTCAATCGCACGCCTGATAGTCCCCTTAAAACCTGTTCTTTTTGCAGTCTTCCCCATTGCAGCAAGTGATAACTCTACCCTTCAAGTTACTTATTCCAAATCTGCTTTATCTGGATAAATTCACACTGTGGAGAACTATGCAGCTGTAGAAAGGAATAAGATTTCTATGTACCACTATGGAGTGAATTCCATATGTTTATTTTAGTTCAGTGAGAAAAGCAAGGTGAAACATAAAATTCTACTATTCTAAATTTTACATTAAAAGTGAGGAAATATATTGGAGCTTCTGGGTGGTTCAGTCGGTTAAGCGTCCAACTCTTGATTTCAGCTCAGGTCATGATCTCATCAGTTGTGAGTTCAAGCCCCAAGTCAGGCTCTGCGCTAACAGTGCAGAACCTTCTTGGAATTCTCTCTCTCTCTCTCTCTCTCTCTCTCTCTCTCTCTCTCTCTGAACCTCCTCTGTTCGCATTCTCTCTATATCTCTCAAAATAAATAAACTTTTTTAAGAATTGAGGAAATATGAAAAATGCATGTATTTTCAAAGATGGAAGAACAAATTAAAATGTAATGGAAAATGGTTACTTTTAGGAGGAAAGAGGAAGCAGATTAAAGGGAACAGGGCTAGAAGCCAAATTTCTCTGAACTTACTTTGGGTATAGCTTTTAACTTAGAAACCATGTCAATGGTTTACATAATTATAAAACAAAATTAAATCAAGTTGGGAAAATATCAGTCCCAGAAATTGAAAACAAGATATCAAATATATCAAGTTTATGTCATAACTATATAGAGAAGATTTAATTTAGTAACTTCTAAATATAGCAATTTGACTGTATTTTCCCAGTGGGATGTATTCTAAAGGGAAAATAAAATTTCAAAGAAATCTTAAGTTGTATTCAGGGCTTATATTGCTAATAACAATAGTATGAGACTATTAAACACATGTATATAACAGGATAAAGCCAATATGTAATTTGCAAATGATGTTTGAAACTATTATATATACACACAGAGTAAGCTGAAGCAAGTTAAGTAATGAGTTATGTTAATGAGTAAGAATAAAGAGATACCAATATAAAATAAATGAATTAGGTAAAGAAAATATGTAATGTTTTGAGTTGGAAGTATGAGAATTAACTCTCATGAGGTATTTTTCTTTTTCATACAAGAATACATACTTCTAGTTCTGTCCAAGGAAAATGCGATGGCCAACGCAATGAGGACCCCTAGTGCCCAGATTGAATCTCTAAATACTACTTCTCATAAAGCAACCAGTGCTCCTTGGAACAATAGAGGAGTTTCAACTGGGAGCAGGAATGAGCCTGTAATATCTAGTCATGCTAGAAACAAGGAAGCTATTAAAGTCCACTGGGGTCATGTTGAAAGGTCACAAGAACCAATCTGAAGGAGCTCCCAATGGTCAAAACTGCAACAATTTGGGGGTACCTGGGTGGCTCAGTTGGTTGAACGTCCAACTTTGGCTCAAGTCATTATCTTAAGGCTTGTAGGTTTGAGCTCCACGTCAGGCTCTGTGCTGACAGCTTGGAGCCTAGAGCCTGCTTCAGATTCTGTGTCTTCCTCTCTCTCTGCCCCCCACCCCCCAACCACTCACACGGTCTCTCTCTAAGAATAAATAAATATTAAAACATTTTTTTTCACTGCAACAATTTGAAGGGGCTCCCAATAGCCAAAGGTGGAACGTTATCATTAAGAATCATGATTGCAAGAGAGTGAAACATACAAAATATGTTAAAATCCATAAGTTTGTAATGACACATTAAAAAAAAAAAAAACCCTTACTGGTCACTTTTGGAGGATACAAAAGGATGAAATAATTTTTCTAAAAACTGGAAATGCAAGAGACTTAGTGCCCCATGGGACAACCCTCATACAAGAACAGGAGGCAATGATAAATATTCCCTTCCCTTCCCTTCCCTTTCAAGCAGACAGTTCTTACACACATTCTTCCCTAGCAGGGTTCACCTCGAATTCCTCACAGTGAATCAACTCAGTGAGGTGCTCTTAGGTTATCTGTTCTTCCTTTCCTGCTTCATTCTTCCTTCTTCTGCTCCTGGAAGGATCATTTCCCAAAATAATGACCATCAAGCAAGTCCTTGTCTCAGGCCCTGCATTTCTTGAAGAACATCGGCTAAAACAACTTGTAGTAGAAGTAGGTCTGGAAAGCAGACCCTCAGAATGAGATTCTGGCACTGGGTCACCTATAGGTCAGCCATGGGTAGGGATTCCATTAGTGGTGATAAGTAAGAAGGAAATAATTATAAAGACTGTGGAGTTGGCTGGCTTTTGTTCATAGCCTTAGAAGCCTTGAAGAAAAAAAATTAAATTTAAATTTAAATTAAAAAAAAAAAAAAAAAAAAAAAAAGATGGGCTCAGGTTAACCAGACAACTCAAGACACCCTGGGAAAGTGAGAAAACCTCCATGGCAATGTTTAAAGAAGTGCTTATCCTTTGTAGCCCAGGGGGCAGACCATGCTGAAAATCAAGTCCAGAATTTCATTACTAGGCTAGCAGGGCTCAAAGAATACTGAACAGCAGCCTAAACAGGTCTCCTGTCAAGGTCAAGGACCTTGTATGATGATAGTGAGAATCAGAGACCTAAGATGGGGATATCTGGGTGCATGAGCCTAACAACCTTGAACCCTGATACCTCTTAACCCTCCCAGTCCGCAAAAGCAGCCCCCTCCCCGTGGCTAAAGGAGAATAGCCTCCATTCCATCGGAGGCTCCAAAAGACCTCAGCTGAGGCAGGCACTTCACAACATGGTGCCTGTCCTTCTCAAGATCTGCCTCCACCTTTTCTAACTTCCTCCAAACCAATGACTAGGGAAAAGTCACAGCTCAGCCCCAATGGGCAACGCCTCCTCTGGAAACGTGTTGTTTCCTCTCGGAAACATGCAGCGAATGAAAATACCTGGCCGACAGGTATCAGCAGGAATTTTTTAGATGTCCTTGCACATGTGGGAAAGGATATGTGTAGGGAGTTATTCATTCCAGCATTGTTCTCATTATCAAAAGTGTAAACGGCTATTGATTGGCTACTTTTTAAGTGTGGCACCTCCACGCACGGGAATCTCCACAGCTGTGGGGAATATGAGGATGCTCCTGATATACCAACACGGGACGAATTCATTCTGTATCAGCACATAAAACAGTTTATAGAAACCATGAGTATAGCAAGCTACCATTTGTGCAGCAGGAGTGGGGAGAACAATAGATGCACGTATTTGTCTATGTAGAAAAAGAAATCTGGAAAAAATATATCTGAAAACAATGTAACAATATATGCTTCCGAGAAAGGGAAGTAGGTAGCTGAGAAACAGGGGCTAGAAGGAAACTCTTTACTACGTATCCTTCGGTACCTTTTGGGTTTTTGAAATGTATACGTGACTCAAAAAAAAAAAATGGTATGAAATTTTTTAAAAGTTAACTGTTTTCCTGTTGTCCTCTCCCAGGGATTCTGATTTTGGGCCAAGGAATCTGCATTGATACAGAAGATACAGGAGATGCAAAGAGCACACTGTGAGAAACTCAGACTGACATCACAGGTCCACATATCAAAGTATTCTATGTGAGGTATCACCAGGAAGGGACAGTGAAGAGAGACAAAGATGACGTCCAGGTGTTGGTACCATAAATGGGGAAATTAGAACACTGTTCTGAACAGGATAAGATGGAAGGGGAATTTCCCAAAATAAAGGACAAGCCAGTCCACTTAGATGTAATTGGGAACTAGATCCTTTTTGCCATTCTAGCTGCAATTTTCATAGAGATTCTGTCATCAAAAAGAAATCGCTGACATGACAATGGAGTTATGGGTATGTCAAAAAAGTTCCTCTCTTTTGATTCCTCTTTTTCCCCAAAACTGCTGACTATGATCAACTCTGTTTCAAACAAGCACATTTTTACAACTTTTTCCTTCCCCTCCTAAAACAGTGCACTTGGTTGGTATAGGATGGAACATGAGACACTAAGACACATACACACACACACACACACACACACACACACAGTCTCTCCGATAACTGGGCTCATGTTGCCCACTTTCCTCCTAGAGTCCTGCCCCTCCCACTCTCCCCCTCCCACCCTCTCACACCCCCTCCCATCTTCATTCATTCAACAAATATATATTGAGAACTTATGTTTCTGACACTGGGTACTGGAGACAGAGTCCTAATCAAGGTTCCTTGTCTCATGATATGTACATACCAGTGGAAAGAGCTAGAAAAAAGAACGAAAAGTATAGAAATTAATTAATTAAATATTTTCAGATAATGGTAAGTGTTCTGGGGGAGAGGGAACACTTTAGGTTGGGTAGTCAAGGGAAGTTTCTCTGAAGAGGTTATCTGAGACCTGAATGATGAGAAGGAGCCAGGCAAGTGAATTTCTGGGGCAAGAACATTCCAAGCAAAGGAATAGTCAGTGCAAAGGCCCTGACTCTTGAGGAATACAAAGAAGACCAGTCTGGCTGGGGCAGAGTAAACTAGGATGAGGGCACAAACGTATTAGGCGAAAGAAGAAGGCTATGTGGATGCTTGTGCATACCTACTACAATTTATCTCCACATCTTTTGATAGTAGGCTGCGTATATCATGCCATTTGTCACCTTAATACTTCAGTGTATGTTTCCTAAGAACAAGGATATTCTCCCGCACAATCACAATACAGTTATTAGTTTCAGAAACTTTAACATTGGTACGTTTATCTAATCTACAGTCTTATTCCAATTT
Source organism: Puma concolor (assembly GCF_028749965.1). Classification (NCBI taxonomy): domain Eukaryota; kingdom Metazoa; phylum Chordata; class Mammalia; order Carnivora; family Felidae; genus Puma; species Puma concolor. The sequence goes on from NC_141673.1 coordinate 96,285,994, forward strand.
AAACAATTATTCCACTAATGTTCTTTATAACATTTCTTAGTACAGAGTGACTCTGGTCCACAGTCACAGACAGCATTTACCTGTCATGTCTCCTCGTTTCCTTTAAACTGGATCAACTTCTCAGCCTTTCCTTGTCTTTTAACATACTGACCAGTAATTTTTCTTTACTAAGTTGTTTTTTTGTTGTTTGTTTTCAGAGAGAGAGAGAGAGTACGAGCACATGCGAGTAGGGAAGGGTCAGAGAGAGGGAGACAAGAGAATCTCAATCAGGCTCTGCGCTGTCAGGGTAGAGCCTGACGTGAGGCTCGACCTCACGAACTGTGAGATCGTGACCTAAGCCAAGATCACGAGTCAGTCCCTCGACAGACTGAGCCACCCACATGCCCCCCAGGCCAGTAATTTAGAGAATTTTCTCTTATTTGGTTTTTCTGATCTCTTTACCATTCGATTCAGGTATGCCACATATGTCACATGGGCAATTTTCCATCCTCAGAGCATTAGTCCAGAGGCACATCGTGCGTTGTTGGTGACGTTAATGTTGATCATTTGTGGAAGGGATCATCCAGGTTCTCCACTGCGCTGTTAACTTGGTGGGGAGATACACATTAATTTATATCCAACAAAAAATTGACTGTCACTCCTGGGTTCGATTTTATGGAGTAGTTAGAAAAAAAAAAATTAACCTTTAGTTTATCTCAGTCAGGGTCCAAAGAAGGACCATACAATGCATTTGGTTGCTATGTCACTGCCCTGTCTAAAGTGGCATACACAATGGGGCGCCTGGATGGCTCAGTCGGCTGACCATCCAACTTCGGCTCTGGTCATGATCTTGCAGTTCGTGGTTTCAAGCCCCGCGTCAGGCTTTGTGCCAATAGCTCGGAGCCTGGAGCCTGCTTTGGATTCTGTGTCTCCCTCTCTCTCTCTGCCCCTCCCTCACTCGCACTCTGTCTCTCTCTCTTTCTCTCTCTCTCTCTCTCTCTCTCTCTGTCTCTCTCAAAAATAATAAAATTAAACAAATTTTAAATAAATAAAGCGGCACACACTGACACACCTCTGGCTCAACACACACCACCTGCCCTATCATATATTTATTGGTGCATTTATTTACTACCTGTCTCCCCACATTAAAAATGTTAACTCCAAAAAAGCAAGGGCTTTTGTCTGTTCTGCTCACTGCTCCAGTACACAGCCTACCTAAACATGAAGAAGTGCTGAAAATTAAAGGAAACAAACCAGACCTGAAGAAGCGTTGAAAATTAAAGGAAATGACCTTTTGTTTTTGTAATCCGGAAGCAAAATTGCAAGGAAGCAATTAATTCCCTGGTGTATCAATATCTGTGGTACTGATTTTTTGCTATGTTCTAAGAGGAGGCAGAGGAAAAGGCAGCACTACCATGGGCAGAGAGTGGGTCTTCCCTGAGGTTAGAACATGTGCACAGTCAAAAAGGACAAGGTAGGATATCATTGATGAGAAAGGCTGACCGGGGAGACAATCTTTGTGCAAACGGGGGAACTTATTAGAGGGGGGAACGCCTTCCTCTCTGAGCCTCAGTCTCTTGGACCCGCACTCAGAAGCCTCTTGGTTACACCAGATGACCCTCTCTGCTAACGTGAGTCAGGAACACCAATTATTTAGCCCCCCTATGTAAAAATCTTAGTGGGATAGATCCCCACTACCTGGACCATACACTCCAGGCTTCCTAGTATTGCATACAACCGTGTTCTCATGCCTTATCACCAATTACGATTTGGTTTGCCGATGCTTTGCCTCTAGGGAAAAAAATGGTGCCTGTTCTGTCCTGTACCTGTTCTATTATTCTCATAATCTACTCACAGAGAAAAGAAAATCTTTCTGACATGGGCTCCTACACCTTCCCACCTACAACCTCCAAAAGCATAGACACCTATACTCATCTCCTCCTTTTCTCTCTGCATAATGGAAGATACGTCCTGATGTACGTCTTTCTTAACTTCTCAGAAATATCACTCAGCCAACCACCTCACTCCTGAATCTTGACATCTTCCTCCTTCCTAGCTCCTTTTTTTCAAAATTAAAGTAACTTGCTTCAGTCTCTCCATGGTTTAAAAAAAAAAAAATGTATCTTGACCTCTCCTCATTCAGCTGCTGTGTGTTACCCTCCTTGTAACAACTAGACTGTGTCATCTGTTTCTGTACCGTCCACAACCTCCTTGGATCTCTCAGTCTGATTTCTGCACCTCTCAGCCTGCGGTGTAACTGTTCTTGCCAAGAACAGAGGCTTTCTTGTTGCTACATCCAGCCAATGCTTCCCAGTCTCTTTCCTACTTGGCTTCTTAGCAGCATTCGACACTGTCCACAAGTCCTTCTTGGGACACACATACTCTCCTCTGGCTTCTTGGCTTAGTGGTTCCTTATGTCACAACTTTTTCTCATTCTCCTTAGTACAACTGTCCCCCACTTCTGCCCCCTTGAATGCTGACATTCCTCAGTGTCGTGTCTAGGCTCTCTTTTCTTATTCTACCTTCTCTACTTGGGGAATTTCATCACTTCCAAGGTGCCCATGAGTAACTGAAGACGCTAATGACTTTTCATATCTGTTTCTCCAACCTACCTCTCCTCCCTGAGACAACACAGTTCTGCCCTAATTGTCAGCCTCAGCTTTTAAGGCTCAGAAACTTGGTCTACCTGCTTTTTAAAGTGGCTTTTTCTCAGAGGAAATTAAGTTATAATCGTCACATAGTAAAGATGCCAAAAATGTTAGGAGCTATTGTCATTGCACTGATATTATCAGTGGTATCGTTAGCATATTCATCACAAATGTTTTTAGCGTGCAAGTGATTTTTAAACAATAAATCAAGCCCATTCTGAAAGGGGCAGAGGGACCAAAAACAAAATGGCTCGTCATGCTTGACTGCAATAACCTACAAACAAGGGAACACGTCTCCATTATTCTGTCCTATTTGAAGGGAAAGATGTCATATTGTACAACCTCGGTGTAGAGTGTGTTTCTGGACTTCAATTCACAGGCAGAATAAAACTAAAAATCAAGGCCAATCAAATGTTATCCAAAGTAACTGAACCTTGTCTCCTTTTAACTAAGGCCAGGCTCAACTCTGACTTCCCATGCGACCCCCTGACTTGGGAAAGTATGTTGGCTTAATGAACATTTCCTGCAAAGAAGGAAGAGGCAATTATCGTATGCTTCAGGGTAAAAAAAGAAAAAAAAAAAAAAGCCACTTCCATTTAAAGTGTCTTTCCTCAAAATCTTCCTCGCTCCTCAGTAGCTGAATTCTCCCTTCTTACCATGCTCACTTCACCAGACTCCCTTCCCACAGCTCCTGGTCTCGCTCTCTCTTCCCTGTAAATGGTTAGTAGGCAACTCAACATGCATACAACTTTGGTTGCTAGAGCTCTGCTTTGTTTCGCCTTACATATAACTATTACTACCTGCATGATTTCCCTCTCGGCCTAGGTAAACCCTGCTTGTGAGTGTTCCTCCCACCAAGCTCCAAATTTTGAGTGGGTTCTTCTGCTGTAGATATCAACCCCCACATCCACCCCCGATCTCATGAACTTGTCTCTCTTCCTGGGTATCATTTCCAAGGAAACAAAAGCAGCTGTAGCCATTGCTGTGATTCATTGTGAAGCCTCCGACTGCCCTCTTCCCCAACCTCTTCAGCACTTGGTGATTTGGAAATTGGGGGGGGTCACACTTCCTGCTCTACTGCCCTAGATATTTACAGAAGCATTCAGAGCAGCATGACTCTGGCCCTACAGTACCTGCCTTTGAACCCTACCTTCACCGTTACTAGCTGCCTGCTCTTAGGTAGATTACCTAGCCTTTCTATGCCCCAATTTCCTAATCTACAACACTGGGGAAGTACTAGTACCTTCCTCCCAGGGTCACTGTCAAGGTTAAATGAGATAAACCAAATAGATCGAGCACTTCTGATGCTAACTGGTTCATATACAGCCCTTAAGGAGTGTTATTATTATCCCTCTCCTACCAAATTCTGCTTCATCATAACATTGCATCCTTAAAACCCCACTGCCTAAACAATCCATACAGTATCTTTTGTCTATAGTACACACACGGTCAACATTATTCAATTTTAATAGCTAATAAATTGCAAAGGGAAGTATCTCACAACATATCAAAGTCTTCAGAGAAAGGAAAACTCCTAATGCTTTAAAATGATGCATCCATACAATGCTCTTGAAGCAGCTGGGGTCAGTTGTAGGTAGTACAACCAACTTAATCCTAGGAGTAGGGAGAGTCTAGCCCTTAACAGTCCACACAGTGCTTTTAAGTGCCTGAGCAATTTCTATCCTGCTGACAGCACTGTAAAGGGACATTATTACCCCAACACTACAGATGTAGGAACAGAGGCCTACAGAGGCTCGGGAATTTGCAGAGGAGACACTAATCACACTAGCAGGACAGAGCCAAATTGGAATCCAGATCTTCTGACCCTATGTTCTTCTGATTCCCAAATGTTCTTGCTACTTGACCATGCTGAGAAATAGGCCCCATTTTACTGTAACTAAAACAGATGATTAGATCTAATGTCAAGAATAATTCTGTTGGGGCGCCTGGGTGGCTCAGTCGGTTGAGCGTCTGACTGCAGCTCAGGTCACGATCTCGCAGTCTGTGAGTTCGAGCCCCAGCGTCCAGCTCTGTGCTGACAGCTCGGAACCTGGAGCCTGCTTCGGATTCTGTGTCTCCCTTTCTCTCTGCTCCTCCCCCGCTCATGCTCTCTCTCTCCCTCTCTCTCTCTCTCTCTCTCTCTGTCAAAAATAAATATTAAAAAAAAAGAAGAAGAAGAATTCTGTTAATCATTGGAAAGCCATTGAGCAACCCTTGGATGAGGGTAACGCTAAAGAAAAATAGATCTTTGCCCTTTAGTAGATTAGTTTGTAATAAAGGGGACATGGCTATGAGAAGGAAAGACCCAGGAACTCTTACAAAGCAACATACAATCTCTTCCGAATTTTAATGTCCCTGGATGATTTCAAATCAATTAAATATCATAGTTTACCAGGTAACATTTGTTTTCTTTCTTGGTGGCACATAAAATAACAGTGCCTCATAATCAGTGTCATCAAGTAATTAAAATAATTAAATAGTCATTTATTTTATAGTAGTCAACAAATATTAGTCGAAAGTAAATCTTGTTTATACACAATAAAGTTAACATATGTTACCACAAAACTGGAGGCCATTAGCATCACCATTATTGATCACCACTATCTGGCTCAGGTTCAAGGTCCTCTCTGTCAAGATGCAGGCACAGCAGGAAGTCCTTCAAGATTAGGGCAGAGCGGCCTGCACAAATGAGGCTAACAATTAGGTTAACAACTCCAGATGACAATGATTACCAGTGAGTTAAAGGTGCATTTAAATCCCTCATATGGACAGAACACTTTGAATAAACAAAATGGTGGGTGAGTTCAGACAGAAGGACCGCAGGGTGTTTCCAGGGACACAATGAACGTTGTACTGTCAGAGAATGTTGACACCATGCATATTGACAGCATGCTCAGGGATTCAAATCCTGGCTAAGCTGCACACTGGTTTTTCATCTTAGGAAAGTCAATTATTCTGAGTATCGAGTTCCTCCTTTGTAAAATGGCTATAAAATATGCATGTTTAGTGGTGAGAGGAGGTGATATTTGTAAAATGCTTGTCAGGGGGAACAGGCACTCAACAAATGATAATAACATTGGTTAGAAGGTTTTGAATAGAAGGGATGAATGAGCAAAGCCACGATTTGAGAAATTAACGTGGAATTTGTGATTAAAACTGGTTGCAGGAAAGAAAGTGGTAAGGAGAAAACTAGTTAAGATGCTTTTTCAATCGTCCAGATGAGAGGTAACGGGGTGGAGTGGGGGGACACACTAGGATATCTGTAGGTGGAGATGCCGCCATCAGCTGTCTCCAGGGGTCAGGAGCTACAGAGACTTTGAACCTTGTCTACTCAGTCCCTGCGGGGGGCAGAGCCTTAAGAGTGGAGCACCAAAAAAGCCCGAGAGGAATCAGAGGCTTGGAAGTTTGGTGTCCAGGTACCTGAGAGCAGAAGCAGCCGTGGACAGAGTGGAGGGCGGCGGGATGTAGGAAGTTCTCCGTTACCGTTGCCTAAATCCCTAACGCGGGAGAATCTGTTTCCAGGCCCCCCAGAACAGTCGCACTCAGTGGAGGAGGCGGGGCCGGCGGAGGCGGAGCGCGGCCCCTCCTCCGCCGCTCCCGCCGTGCCCCGCCCAGCCCGCCTTCGAGCGCCACTCCGCGGGGCGGAGCCCCAGCAGCCCAGCCCGCGGCCTGCGGCCCCGCTCGCCCTATCCACCCTTGCAACCCCGGGTCCGCAGGTGCGTCCGGAGCGCCGCAGCCGCACCATGTTGGGCATGATCAAGAACTCGCTGTTCGGGAGCGTAGAGACGTGGCCTTGGCAGGTCCTGAGCAAAGGGGGCAAGGTAGGCCCGCAGGGCTGCCGAGGACCTGAAACGGGGCGGCACCTCCCACCGCACCCTGATCGGAGGGGGGGCGGGGGCGGGTTCTGACGCGCTGGTGGGACAGCGCTGTGCTCCGGAATGTGCGTTTTGGCGCCTACCGGGGGCGCGGCCCCCCAGTGCCCAGCACGTGAATTGGGAAGGAGGAAGTAAGGGAAGTCCAGCACAGCAGGCCTAGGGCTCTGCTGGGAGGAGGGGTGACAAAAAGGAGAGGTTGCTTTGGGGGAGGGGTACCCCGTGGCGATAGAACTGCGCCTGTTGAATGCATTCCTTCGTTTAAACATCCCAAGCATTCTGCTCTTTTGCTTCCTGGGAGACCTTCGGTTGCAGAAAGACCAGAAACATGCTTGTCCTTAAGAAACTCCCAACTCCTGGAGGACTGAGTATAAAGGAACAAGATCTGTTCTCCACAGAGGCACAGGGGCAGGAACAAACCATTCTGCGAGGGGCTGATGAGGGAGCCTGCCCTGAGGAGGTGTCTTCGGCTGGGCCTCAGGGAGGTTAGAAGTGCACAGAAAAGGAGAGAGCAGGTGCAAAGGCCCAGAGCTGTGAAATGGTATGTTGGCCAGTGGGACTCCCAGAGTTGGGTCCTAGAATACAGGTTGGGTGAAGAGGGCGTAACTGCTGTCTCCCCCCAAATTTACATCAGTGCTAACACAAGCAAATGGGACTGCTCCCTGAAGACAGAGTCCCCCACTAGATCATAGTCTCCTTGCAGACAAGTACTTTGTGCACTTTGTAGACTCAGCTCCCAGCTTCGCATCTCCTATGTTAAAGGACTGTGTTGTCTGGCGGCCAAGTTCTGGTACCTGCTACAGTGATGGTCACAAAAGCCCTCAACTAGACTCTAGTCTGCACTCTTCAAGCAACTATAACCAGAGGCCTGTCCCTTCATCTGTCTGTCTCTCCGTTTCCTCGGCAGCACATAGAATGATCAAGGTTAGCCCAGATCAAGGGTGACATAGTCAGATGCCCACAAGCATCCAAGCAGGTAAGGGGAATGACGCTAGCCGTGTTAGGTGCTAGGGCAAGGTGGGGTCTGAGGCAAATCAGAGAGAACTCAGGGCCCCCTCTACAAAGGCAGTGATGTGGCGTCACAGAGACGTAAACCAGAGTTGCCAGATTTTTAAGGAAGACCAGAAATCCAGATTCTTCGTGTGAACTCTCCCAAGTTAAAATTAATTTATTCGACAAGGAACTACTTGTCGAGTGCCATCTGTGTGCCAGTCCGTCTTACAGGCCGTGGAGATAGAGCAGTGAACAAAACCAAAAAAATTCCATGTCCTCATGGGGCTTACATCTGAGTGGTTAGTGAACAAAAAAACAGGTCAAACATCATTATCAGATGGTGATCAGGGCTGTGAAGAAAAACAAGCAGGGGAGAGAGGAAGGAACAGGGAATTTTAGGAGTGAGGCTGTGCAAATATGTCGGTTTTAACTGTGGATAGCTGCCTACGAATGTTTGTAAACTGCAGGCCATGGGATCTGTCTGTGCCTAGACCAGGCCTGTGTGCCTGCCAGTCTGTGGACTCAGCCCAGGGATGTCTACGGTGCTTTTTGGCCCTAACACTTATAGAATCCACATGTTACCAACAAGTTCCAGAAAGCTTTCCTTTCTATAGTGGAATCCAGCTTACTTGGTCTGTTTAGGTTAAGAGACAATTGCAAATTCAGGTCTGAGTTGGTCTGCTGCCTGTTTGCCCTCAGATCCCTTCCTCATCCACTCCCTGCTTTGCTCTCTGGGTCTCTGTGTGGAGTGGGGGCTGATCCCAGTTGCCTATTTCCCAGGCTCCGATGTCAGGCACCTGGCAGTGAGGTTCACCCAGTGGGAGGCACTACTGGGAGATAAGAGGGTGGGAAGAAGGGAAGAAGGTGTTTCTCCAAACTATCAGGTCTCTGGCACCAAGAGTTTCTCTGTGGATCCAGGTCTTTCTAGACGGGCCACCATGGTTCTAGCTTCCATCATGATCCAGGTGTCTGAGCTCAGGTAGCATAATCCTCCCTCTACCCCTCCTAAGGTGTTCACTCACCTGTGGGTTGCCTCGCTGCTCCCTGTGGGGCATCTCCGCTCTTCTATTATTTATGAAATTAGTTCCTTGAATCAAGATGCCTCTGTTCAAAATACTCTGGTAGCTTCTGTTTCCCTTATGGATACAGTGTCACCTGCCACTGATTTGGTGCCTCTAAGGACAAATACAACTCCCTGATAAACATCTTCCCTCAACATTTGATGGGAGTATGGTGCTCTCTGGGATGTTGCTATCAGGCGGGTGCAAATCATTTAACCTGACCGACCTCAGTTTCAGCAGCTGTAGAATGGATATAAAAATATCTTTCCCAACTGCTCCCAGTGTTAGCATACATATTAATTTTTTAAAAGGCATGAAAATGCGGGGTGCCTGGATGGCTCAGTCAGGTAAGCGTTCTGACTCTTCATTTCAGCTCAGGTCACGATCTTGGGGTGGTGAGATTGAGTTCTGCATGGGCCTCTGCACTGAGTAAGGAGCTTCCTTGGGATTCTCTCTCTACGTCCCTCTGCCCTTTCTCCACTTTGTGCTCTCTTTCCCTCAAAATAAATAAACATTTAAAATGTTTACCCCCTTCAAATGTGGTAATATCATCATGTCACAACTCAGCTCTGTTCTTACTGGCTGTGTGGTCACAGGCAACTTACTTAACTTCTCTGAAGTAAGCATGAGAGGAAATAATTTGTATCTTATAAGGTTGTTTGGAAGCTTAAATGAGATAACCAGTTCAAAGTTGTTCAACAAAATACCTAACACTTGGTTGGGTGTGGTGTTAGTATCCCTTTAGTTTCACAGGTAATTTTGGGTAAACTTCTTGACCTCCTAACCACTCTGAACCCTGAAATTCCTCAACTGTAATACAAGAATCACCATGCCTATGTGACAGTTACTTAAATATTCAAAGGTACTTACAAGCCTTTTTAAATATATATATATATGTGTGTATATATATATGTGTATATATATATATATATATATATATATACACACACACACACAAATTCAGGGTGTTATTATTTTGAAAACAGACTGTCCCTGAAATTGAGCATCTTACCCTGGAAAGAGTCTGGGTCAGGAACTGTTGCCTACTTCGCTGGGCAAATTGATGGCAGGAAGCGTGTCCTGTGTAGCTCAGGTTCAGGCTCACCAGATGTTCAGAACTGATTGTGATGGGGGAGGTCCAGGCTGCTGCAGACCTTATCAGGTGCCTTCCACATTGCTTCTGGAGAGAGGAGGACACACTGCTCTCTGTGTTGGATTGGGTGGGTCTTGTGGATGCTCAGAGCAGGACTGACATCAACAACTGACATCTTTATGGGATTTTTTTCCAGCCTGTGCACATTGGTTGGGACCCGACAGCCTGGGTTGGAATCCTGGCTCAACCACCTGCCCGCTGTAACTTGGGCATGTTATTTAACCCCTTGTGCTCCAGTTTCATCTGAAAATGAAGATAAAAACACTAACGTCTTCACAAGATCATTGGAGGGACTGAGTGAACGAATCCATGCAAAATATTTAAAATAATACCCCACACACAGAAAGTCCTGAGTTAGGTTGATTGTTATTATTATTTTCTTACAATGAGAAAGCTGGCTTCCAGAATTAACATGTACACCCACCACATCAGGTGGCAAGGAAAAAAAAAACTGACCTTGCAGAGGACCTTGCAAATACCGTTGCAAGAGGCATTGTTGCAAGATCCCTGTCTGGAGTTTGAACTTGACCAGGGTTCCCATCGAATGCTGAATATTGGTGTTTGTAGTCATGGGCCAAATCCTTATATGACTGGGAGCATAAGCTAGCCGGATCTGGGGCAGAAGTGGGCTATTCTGTTCCATGTGACAATGAAACACACTAGGGGCGCCTGGGTGGCTCAGTCAGTTGGGTGTCCGACTTCGGCTCAGGTCATGATCTCGCAGTTCATTAATTCAAGCCCCGCTTTGGGCTCTGTGCTGACAGCTCAGAGCCTGGAGCCTGTTTCTGATTCTGTGTCTCCCTCTCTCTCTGACCCTCCCCCATTCATGCTCTGTCTCTCTCTGTCTCAAAAATAAATAAACGTAAAAAAAAATTTTTTTTAAATAAAAAAAATTAAAAAAAAAAAAGAAACACACTAAAGACATTAAATCTGAAGAACCAAATGTGTTAACTGGGTTAGCCTAGGTGCTTTGTTTTCTGCAGAAATGGAATTCTATTTCAATTCCCCCTCGAGAACTAGAGTAGTTTTGTAATATCTGTCACTTAGGTTTGAGCGATCCAGTAAACAATGAGAGTTTATGGACTTAGATGCTGTAAAAACAAGGTGGGACCTGCCATGTTACTACCTTTAGACATTGTGGCCCTGCTTTTCTCCAGCATAAATATAACTAGACTAGTTTCTTGTCTCTCTACCCAGCCTATGTCTGTTGTATTCCTTGTCGTTAGGGTAAGACCAGGTTTTACTCCGCAGTCTCCTTCCCCACAGACCCTTGCAGTACCTACTATATGCAAGACACAGCAGTACATGCTAAGAGATGCAGACAGCCCCTGCCCCCATCCCACCTGCCTGGGATTGCAGGTGGAGGTTAAACACGTTATTCTTCAGCTGTAATTACAATACGTATTGTGTCTCGAAAGGACAAGGGCCTGTCCAAAATACCAGGGGGACTTCTTTTAAATTGGGATCCTCTTTGGGAAGCGACTTTTCGGTTGGGGCTTTTTGGATAAGTAGGGGTTCGTCAGGCAGAGACAGGAAAAAGATATTCCGGGGAGAGAAAAGAGGCAGGTTCAGAGGCCCTGAGGCAGGAATGACCATGGCACTGAAGGCAATAGAAGGCCAGTGAGGAAGTGCTCTGAGTGTGGCTTGCAAGGCAGACAGAAGTTAGGTGGGGCCTAGACCACCTGGGATAGGTTAAGAACCTGGTGAATGAAGACTTGTAGGGGATTAATTAACATGATTAAGTGATACTGACCACTCATTTGTTCCCCAGGCAATCTTCGCTCCATTCACAGGTTTAGTTACCCCTTCTGCTGATGACTCCCAAACTTATATCCCTGTATCAGTGTCTTGCTGAGCTCTAGACCCACGTGTCCAGCTTGCACAATGGACAGTTTGCTCATCTATAACAGGACGCAGATGAACAGATAGATATGAAAGGGCCCTTCTAACCTTAGTCTCGTCTGCCTTCCGAGCTCCTCAGAAGGAAGAATCACTCTGGAGGAGGAGGTTGAGTTGAGCCTTAAGGGTGGGCAGACTTATCACGGAAGCCTTATCTCTCTGAATCACACTGGATTCCTTTCTTTGAAGCCCTTCTTCCCTGTCCCTGGACTTTCTGCCTGGGGGACAGGCTGAGAGCACATATCGCCTAGACCATCCCCAGAACTCTCCTTTCTGCTCCGGGACCCCTCCTACTCGAAATTCCATATCTGGATCACAAAGTCAGTTGAATTAATGTGGGGTGGATGAAACTGGCTTGCACACTCGGCTCACCGTCACTAGGACAGTTGTCACAAAATCCTTCTCCCTGTGACAGCCTATGAGGTCTTTGTGCGTCTGGCCCCTCTCTTGCTGTGCCCTGCTTGACTGCCTTTGCTCCAGCCCCAGTGAACCGCATCACCCTCAGCAGTTTGTTCTTCTGTTCTTTTCATTTACACTCGTGGTGTCCACGACCTGGAATCGCCCTCCCCGAGCTATCAGAACATTTACTACATCATACGATAATTTTATAATCTTCTCACCACCCAACCAGACTGCCCATATCATATTAATCTCTAAATCTATAGCACCCAGCAGAGGTTTTCAATATTTATTCAATGAATCAATGCATCAGTGACTGAATGTCCAGCTGGATGATCTGTAAGCACCTCAAAGTCAGCCTGACCTAGCCAAACACATCAACATGCACCCGTGCCCTGCAAAACAACCTGACTAGTCTTCTTCTGTGTTCCCACCCTACCCTGCCTCTCCTCTTAAACATATCAGATTATTACCTGTTAGCCCGAGCCCCTCCTGATGTCAGAGACTCTCTCTCTTCTCTGTATCGTAGCCCATGCCACAGTGCTCAGCACACGGTAGATGCCCCATCGTTGTAGGTTGAGTGAATAAAAAGAAGGAAAGAAAGAACAAAGGAAAGAGCCAACCAGCTCTTTTCTCCATTGAGAGTTTATCATTGGTTTCTCCAGTTGTGAGAGATGAGGGTCCATGAAATGAATTTGGATGCCCCTATTCTGAGTTTGACACAGGCACACAAATGTCCATCAGAAGTAACTAACTCAGGGCGCCTGGGTGGCTCAGTTAGTTAAGCATCCAACTTTTTTTTTTTAATGTTTTATTTATTTTTGCGAGAGAGAGCGTGAGCGGAGGAGGGGTAGGGAGTGGGGGCAGAGGATCTAAAGCAGGCTCTGTGCTTACGGCAATGAGCTCGATGTAGGGCTCAAACTCACAAACCGTGAGATCATGACATGAGCCAAAGTCGGACGCTCAACCAACTGAGCCACCCAGGTGCCCAAGCATCCAACTCTTGATTTCAGCTCAGGTCATGATCTCACAGTTCATGAGATCAAACCCCGCGTCTGGTTCTATGCTGACGATGCAGAATCCGGCCTGGGATTCTCTCCCTCCCTCTCTCTTTGCTTCTCTCTCTCTCTCTCTCTCTCTTAAAATAAATAAATAACTTTAAAAAAAAGAAAGAACTTACTCAGTAGCTAAAGAAAGATGCTTCAAAGCACTAACATCATCCCCCATACAGTATAGAGTCCGGCAGTAAGCATTAGACTAGGGTTTGGAGGTGTGAAGTCTGGTTCCAATTTCACCCCTTAGTAGCTGTGTGTTCTTGGGCCGTTCAATCCCTCTGGTTCTTCATTTCCTCTTTGGGAAATTTCAGGCTGAAATTCTGTGATTCACAGAGTAGCATTTCTGGAATTTAAAACATAAATGGCAGGACTTGGTGGGACCTCCAGTGGAAGGTGTGTGTCGTCTGTGCTGCGACAGAGCCAGAACGAGCAAAACCGCCCCATTTACACAGCAGGGTTTGCTACTGGAGACTCTTTGGTAGTGTGACGCTCTCCGAGGGGAGGGCCTCACAGCAATCCTTGGAATTAGTAGCCGAGGTAGATTTGCAGCCTCTTGATTCCTGGTCTGGTGCAATTCCCGCCCCCCCCCCTTCTTGCTATTCTCCTTTAATTTTGCATTCCAAACACAATAGGTATTTTTCTCATTCTAAACACAAAACTATAATGTAAATGTACTCTTTCAGACTATCCAGGCCACTTAGCCCCACCTCCACAGAGTCATTCGGTCCCCTTGGGAGTTGAGACCTTTCAGTCTAGGATGTCATAGGAAGTCCTGTTTCCCCAGCCAGGGGCAGCCAAGTTCTCTCTCCCATGTGTCTGGTTTTCATCATCATTAGTAAGCGAGGCAGTTCCTTAAGCATCTCATTTATGATGAGCATCTCATTTATGATGCTTCGTGGCATAGCTCTTGTCCACAAAGACTTCATGGCAGATTTTTCAAACTGCACCAGTGTTTCCTTACCCGATAGCTCAATATAGGGCACGTGTTTCTTCTTTTCGTGGAATAGCATGAAATTTACTTGAATAGAGTGGAAGTCAACAGGGAAGAAAGAAAAGGCTTGATGCAGAATGTATCCCCTCCCTAAGGGTAAAGTATTATTTTTGTGAAGCTTTGTTTCTCCTTGTAAAAAAAATACACATTTCTTGTTATGTGTCGTGGTTCTCTTTAACGTTTGAAAGACACGGTCTTATAGTGTATGTTGAGGAATATGAAATTATCGGAGATATCACAGGGCAAGGAAGAGGAGGAGGGAGTGAAGGAGAGCTGCGTGGGTGTCTATGGCAAAAGACCTTCGGGCAGAGACCCACACAGAGAGTGGTCATGCTGGGGGTGGCGGGGGTGGGGTCCCACCAGGAAGGCTCTGGAGAAGTAGTGGAGCTGAGCATCCTGGGGAGTGGGGGAGGGGTGCCATTTAGCGAGACAGGAGTAGTGTCTGGAAGTACTGAGGGAAGAGAGCCACTCTGTTTCTTCTTGCCCTGAGTCCCTGCTTCTAGAATGAGGCCCATCCTGGAGCCTTGGAGTCTGTGGCGGTGTTGTTGTATCTCTTTGTTTCCTCCTTTGCAATTCTCTTCTCTTTTTCCTGGTTCTCCTGTCATTCAGGTGTTGGATCTCCTGGCCTGATCCCCTGATTTCATTTCCTCCTCTGTTTTCTACTCCTTTGCCTTTTCACTTGACTTTCTGGAAGATTTCCTTCCGCTTTATCTTCTGACCTCTCCACTGAATTTTTCATTTCTGTTGTATTTTTAATTTCAAAGAGCCCTTTGACCTCTGGACATTCTATTTTTATAGCATTCTGGGGGACGTTCTGAGTGGCTTGGGAATGCGGTATCTTCTCTTACCTCTCTGAGAATATTGATTATACCAAGTTTTTTTTCTGCTGACTCTACATTTGTAAGAAATCCCAGAACCTTTTTCTCATGGCCCTTCGTACCTCTACTGTCATCTCTTCTACCCTGCCACCATGCCTGGGTTCGTCATGGAAAGTTCTTTAGCAGTCAGGGTCTCTTGTAGCTGGATACCTTACTGCTTCTGGAGTCACCACAGGTTACCACTTTACATCTCTTAAGCATGTATATTCTGCCCCTAGGAAGAAGTCTCCTATGAGGAGAGGACCTGTGAAGGCGGACAGTTTGCCACAGTGGAAGTGACAGATAAGCCTGTGGATGAGGGTCTGCGTGAAGCCATGCCCAAGGTCATGAAGTATGTGGGGGGCACCAATGACAAGGGTGAGTATCCCTGAGGGATGTGGCTCTAGTCTCAGAAGCAAGCTTACTACGGCTCCCGTCATCAGTGGAAAACACAGGGAGAGGCCACAAGGCACATGTCACCGTGTGCTTCCGTGGCCTGTGAACTTGTTGTACTGTGTGCACGGGGGCACTCGGCAGGCAGGGGGGCGGGAACCACACTGACTTCATCCCAGCCTCCCCCTCGTTGTGTGGTATCCCTGCTCAGTATCACTGCCTTCCTGCTTCTCTCCCAGGCATGAACATACACTCTGGGGTTTTTAACCATACGGTGCTTATCATGACTGAGTGAAGGAAGCCGAGTCACAGAGCCAGGCCAACCTCTGACCCAGACCTCTGCCTCCAGGCTGAACATCTCTGCTCAGTCCCCTGGTCTGGTTGCTCAGAATCTGCAGGGTACTGAGGCTCAGTGAGTGTTGAGTATAGCAAGTCCCCAGCTGTGTTCTAGCAAATGAAGGGTCTGAGAATATTTAAGCTGTCCCACTCCTTACAGTCTTGGCAGTCTGTGATGGCTGTGCCCCTATTTTTAAAATGATGGGCGTGAAGTTTCAGTGTGCCTGTCAGCATGAAAACCATATTTAATATGAATGTAACACTAAAGCTCTCTAATTTAAACTACCCTTTATGATCAGTGCAAACCCAAAGTGGATCAGAAAGCAAGGTGAAAAAAGAGATGTGATGTTTTATTTTTAGGGTATTTCTCAAGCTGATAATTTAGAAAGTTAGAAACTGGTATTAACCTCAGTAACATTTACTAAGACTAAAGTAATCAGGCTTTGTATAAGTCCACCAGTAGGAAGTCAGAAATCTTTTCCTTCTTAATACTGTCATAACTTTTTTTTAGAAGAAAATATGTATAAAAATTATAAAACTCGTTAAAGAAAATTTTGAACATAACACAACAGCACCCCAAATAATACAATCATTGTTGTCTTCTGAATGGATTTCTTTAGGGCTTTTTGCTAGACTTTTTTTTTTAATGTTTATTTTTGAGGGAGAGAAAGAGCGTGAGAGGGGGGAGGGACAGAGAGAGAGAGAGGGAGACACAGAATCCGAAGCAGGCTCCAGGCTCTGAGCTGTCAGCACAGAGCCCAACACGGGCCTTGAACTCACAAGCCGTGAGATCATGACCTCAGCCAAAGTAGGACGCTCAACCGAGTGAGCCACTCAGGCATCCTTTAATAGGCTTTTAAAATGTAATCATAGTGTTTGTGCAATTGTATACCCTTCTGTTACTTATTTCATAACTATTTTCCACCTTTGAGAAATTGTCTTCTTAAGCATAATTATTGATAGCTATGTTATATTGTATCATGCACCTATAATTCACTTAGACATATTGCTGTTTTGAACACTTATATGGCTCCCAGTCTCTCACAATTATAAATTCTGCTGCAATGAATATCCTATCACCTGTAACCTTTTCCACATTTTGGATTATTTCCTTAAAATTTATATTTAAATAGAGAGTATATTTACAGTCTTGATATATATTAGCAAATAATGTTTTCCAAATGAGTTGAATCACTACACTCCTATTTCCAAAATATACAAATAAGAGGTGTTTTGTATGTATCTGACTGTATAGTTTTCATACCTGAAAGGTTTATTATTAATTTCAAGAACAAAAAGAATCCTGATTTGGAAGAAGAATGAGACCAGCAGATCTTTCACAGTTCTGAGCCAAAGTTCTGTCTACAATACCCTCACTCTGTGGGTTTTTATGTTTTCAGGAATCGGGATGGGCATGACCGTGCCTGTTTCCTTTGCTGTGTTTCCAAGTGATGATGGCTCCCTGCAGAAGAAATTGAAAGTCTGGTTCCGGATTCCAAACCAGTTTCAGAGCAACCCGCCAGTTCCCACCGATGACAGTGTTAAGATCGAAGAGAGGGAAAGCATCACTGTCTATTCCCTGTAAGGAGAGGATTCTGTGTGTGTGTGTGTGTGTGTGTGTGTGTGTGTGTGTGTGTGTGTGTGTGTGTTTAATTTATTTATTTAAATTCAAGTTAGTTAACATACAGTGTGGTATTGGTTTCAGGAGTAGAACCCAGTGATTCATCACTTACATGTAACACCCAGTGTTCATCCCAACAGGTGTCCTCCTTAATGCTTATCACCCATTTAGCCCATCCCCCCACCTCCCCACCGACAACCTTCGGTTTGTTCTCTATGTTTAAGAGTCTCTTATGGTTTGCCTCTCTCTGTTTTTATTTTATTGTTGTAAGGAGAGGAATCTTTAGGCATCCAGGGTAGCACGTGACTTCCATCACCACTCCTTAATCATCTGGAGGAAGCATTTACATTACATTTATATTTTATTCCAGTTTTATTGAGATATAATTAAAATATAACATTATAGTGACTTCAGGTATACAATATGTAATGCTTTGATATAGGTAAATATTATGAAATGATCACCATAATGTTTAGTTAACATCCATCACTTGACACAGTTACAATTGCTTTTTCCTGAGATGAGAACTTTTCAGATCTGCTTTCTTAATAACTTTCAAATATTTATTACAACATATTGTTAACTATAGTCACCTTGCTTTCTATTATATCCCCAGGACAAATTGACCTTATAGCTGGCAATTTGTACCTTTTGACCACCTTCACCCATTTCTCCCAACTCTCCGCCTACATCCCCTATCGTTGGCAACCATCAAGCTCTTCTCTGTGAGTTCAGGGTTTGTTTTTTTTTTCAATTCTACATGTAAGTGAGATCATATAGTGTTTTCCTTTCTCTATCTGACTTATTTCACTTAGCATAATGCCCTCAAAGTAATCCACATTGTTACAAATGGCAGATTGTCCTTTTTTTATGGGTGAATAATACTGCATTGTATCTATGTACCACATCTTTGTCCATTCATCTGTTGATGGCCCCTCAGGTTGTTTCCATATCTTGGCTATTATAAATAATGTTGCAGTGAACGTGGTAGTGCAGATATCTCTTCAAGATAGTGATTTTATTTCCTTTGGATATGTACCCAGAAGTGGAATTGCTGGATTATATGGTAGTTCTACTTTTAATTTTTTTAGGACCCTCCATACTGTTTTCCCTAGTGGCTGCACCAATTTACATTCCCACCAACAGTGCACAGTTCTTTTTTTTCCATAGCCTTGCTAACTCTTGTTATTTCTTGTCTTTTTGATAATAGCTATTCTAATGGATGTGAAGTGATATCTCATTGTGGCTTTGATTTGTATTTCAATGATAATTAGTGACGTTGAGCGCCTTTTCATGTACGTATTGGCCATGTGTATGTCTTCTTTGGAAAAATGTCTATTCAGATCCTCTGCCCACTTTTTTAAAATGTTTATTTATTTTGGGGGGGAGAGAGAAAAAGAGTGTGTGTGTGTGTGTGTGTGTGTGTGTGTGTGTGTGTGTGTGTCAGCAGGGGAGGGACAAAGAGAGAGGGAGACAGAGGATCTGAAGCAGGCTTTGCACTGTCAGCGTGGAACCCAATATGGGGCTTGAACCCATGAACCGTGAGATCATGACCTGAGCCAAAGTCAGATGCTTAACCAACTGCCCATTTTTTATCAGATTGTTTGGCTTTTTTGCTATTGATTTATAGGAGTTCTTTATATATTTCAGCTTTTAACTCCTGATCAGATATATGATTTGCAAATATTTTCTCCCATTTAGTAGGTTGCTTTTTCATTATGTTGATGGTTTCCTTTGCTGTGCAGAAACTTTTTTGTTCAATGTAGTCCATTTGTTTATTTTTGCTTTTGTTGCCAAATACAAAAAATTGTTGCCAAGACTGATGCCAAGGAGCTTACACCTTATGTTTTCTTCTAGGAATCTTATGGTTTCAGGTCTTATGTTCAAGTATTTAATCTATTTTGTGTTGATTTTTGTGTGTGGCGTAAGATAGAGGTCCCATGTCAGTCTTTTGCCTGTTGCTGCCCTGTTTTCCAGACACCATTTATTGAAGACACTTGGCTTCTTTGTTGTGAATTGGTTGACCATATATGCATGGGTTTGTTTCTGAGCTCTCTATTCTGTTTCGTTGATCTGTATATCTGTTTTTATGCCAATGCTGTACTGTTTTTATTATAATAACTTTGTAATACAGTTTGAAATCAGGACATACACTTCAGCTTTATTCTTTTTTTCTCAAGATTGCTTTGGCTATTTGGGGTCTTTTGCGGTTCCATACAAATTTCAGGGTTGGTTTTCTAGTTCTGTGAAAAATTCCATTGGAATTTTTATAGGGATTGCATTGAATCTGTCGATTGCTTTTGGTAGTATGAACATCCTAACAATATTAATTCTTCCAATCCATGAGCATGGAATATCTATTCATTTATTTGTGTCTTGTCCAGTTTTCTTCATTAATGTCTTACAGTTTTCAGGTACAGATCTCTTACCTCCTTCGTTAAATTTATTCCTAGGTATTCTTTCCTATTTGATGTCAATAGGATTGTTTCCTTAATTTCTCTGTATTGTCAATGAATTAAGTTAAGAAATACCGAGTCCTGACAATTTCTCACTTCAGTTTCTTCAGCTTACAACACACAAACATTTGTACTGTATCTGAATAAATGCGTTTGCCAGTTGCCAAATTCACCTGGATAGAGTATCCCCACAGCTTAAGCTGAACATCCACATTAGCCACAGCAGGGTTCTGGGAGACTCTGGGAATATCTAAGTCAAGCGGTAATTTGGGGTCACGAATATGTAAATGAGTACATAAATACATAAAGGACTTGGGGGAATCTCCTTTTTTAGCCCATGCTCCCTTTGAATGCCAGAAGGGCAGGGAGTATTTGCCAGAGCTGGACTGCCACCCCCTTAGCTGTTCACTGTCCATGGTCCTTTGAGCAGAGCACTATTATCATTCTAGTCCTGTTGCCAGGGCCTCAAATGGGGTCGTGTTCCTTCTGACTGTAGAGCACAACAGGTACAGATGGTTGCATGTTTTTATTCTTTGGGCCCCAACCGCCCTTCAGAAACCAAGTCTCTTGTAGATAATCAATGACTCCCTGTTTTCAAAATCCTACTTTGTGACAGGCACTGAACCATGTATAGTCAGAGACCAGGAACGTTACCAGTATCAACTATAGGTATGGATCTGCTCTTGCTCTGGAACAACTTAAAGAAAAATAAATATACAAATAATCTTGCACTGGAGAGTTTTTGTCCACGCCCAGGGGCCTCCACACATACTTATTTGACTGCCCCGCCCCACTTCTGCACCTGAGGATGCAACTTTCTCTGTTGCCAACACTAAGGCTGGGAATGTGAGTTTGGCTGCTCTGGGCAGTCCTAGGCCAAGCGATGCAGGGCCCCCCCCAGAGGACAGTGAGTGTACTGCAGTTGGACCGCTAGCACTGGAAACTCAGCTTTATTCCAGTCATCAGACTTTCCAGCCTTCACTACAGAGTCTGCAGAGAAAGCAAACTCTAAGTAAAGAATGTCTTTCCCAGGTCACCTGGGTGGCTCAGTCAGTTAAGCGTCCGACTTCAGCTTAGGTCAAGATCTCAAGGTCCATGGGTTCTGGCCCCGAGTCGGGCTCTGTGCTGACAGCTCAGAGCCTGGAGCTTGCTTCGGATTCTGTGTCTCTCTGTCTCTCTCTCATAAATAAACATTAAAAAAAAAAAGAATGTCTTTCCCAAGGGCAGGGACTAGAGTGGGGAAGCGAGGTGAGGTGCCTGTGGCACAGAATTTAAAGAGACATCCACTTTCACAGTTGTCCAAGTGTAGGGTTAGCACTGAGAGAATAAGCGCCTCCTTAAATCTTATGCCCTTTGTCTCACCTATCTGACCTTCATGCCTGATCCCTCTGTTCCATTCTCTTCCCTGTGTCTTGGGAGGCAGTCTGGTATACTCCAATGAATAAGTATGTTTTCGTTTGAATCCCAGAAGCTTGGGAAGTCCCTCACCCTCTTTAAGACAGTTTCTCCATCTGTCGAGTGCCATAACAATGTCCCTCATAGGATTATTACTAAAGAGTACCTTTCAGTAGTTACTAAGATGCTTCCGTCTTTACAAACCACTTCATGACCTGCGGTAAGTTTCAGTAATTTTTTTTCCCTTCACTCCTTTTGATTTCATGAGGAATGAGGTTGACATGGTTAAATCAGTTCGCATAAGACTTCAAGCGGACGAGGCTGGCTTTGAATCGTCTGTTTTACCAGACCCAGGGTGATTTTTTTTCTTTTAACATTTTAGTATGGAAATTTTCAAACTTATAAAAAAATAGAAGATAGTGAAATCCTACGTAACCCATCACTTACCTTCAATGATAATTAACTCAAGGCCAAACCTGTGTAATAAAAAGATACAATAAACTTAATGACGTCCTATGTAACCTATCACTCACCTTCAAGATAATTAACTCAAGGTCAAATCTGTGTCATGGGTACCCTCACAACTACCACCCAGCCCCTCCACTGGGTTATTTTTAGGCAAATTCCAGACATTTTGTTATTTCATCCACAAATACTTCAGTGTGACTACCAAAGACCTTTTAAAAACACACTCATAATGTCTTATTACTCCTAAAATTTTAACATCATTTCATTAATGTGATAATAATATAAAATATGTCCAGTGTTCAGATTTCTCCCACTACCTGAAAATTTGTTCTTAAAAGTTTGTTTTGAGCCGGGATCCAAATAAAATCCATCCATTGCAATTGGTTGGTATGCCTTTTAAGCTTTTACTAATCTGCGGCCTTCCTCGCCACTACACCTTTTCATTTTTCATTACTGCCTAGGGGTCATTTGTCCTCTTGTTTCCTGTAGTCTGAATGTTGCAGATTGCCTTTCAGTGACATTTTAATGTGTTCCTCTCCCTCCGGCACTGCCTGTAAATTAGTCGTTAGAACCAGAGGCATAGTCAGATTCCAGCTGCTGCTTTTGGCAAGGATGTTTCATAGGTGGTGCTGTATCCCTCTATCGGGGGTTTGCTTGCCTCTGTTTTTGTGAGGTCAGCGACTGTAGATCACCCTTGCCTACAGCCCTTTCTTAGAGCTGGTAAAGTGATAATGTGCTCTATTTGTCCTTCAGTTATTAGCTGGAATACTTTGATACAAAGAGAAACCTCTCCTCGTCTGCCATTTAACTTCCCTGAGATGGAGTCGTAGAGAAAAAGCAAGATACCTTCTCTGTAGCTTGTTGCCTTCTCCTTATCTGTTTTCAGAATAATGACTTCGTTCCTGAACATCTGCCACACGCAAGGTGGTGTCGATCTGTTTTTTGAGTGTCGGTATAAACACAGGAATTTAGACATAATTGATGTGTTTCAGTTCTTTGTAGCTGTTCTTACTGATGTTCAAATTGTCCATCTTTGGCCAGTGGGAGCCTCTTCCAATTGGTTTCTGGGTCCTTTGGACATGACTGTAGTGCTCTATGGTAGCTTCCTTGCTTTCTGGTGTCACAAAAATGTTTCAAGCACATCTGGGCATTTCTTGCTCTAGAGCTGGAATTAGCCATTTCTCCAAGGACCCTGGTTCCTTATAGTGTGAGAGGGTATCTCTTTAAAAGTACTATTAACATCAGGTCTGTGGAAGTTTCCTTTTAATTCTCTGAAATCTAAACCGATGAAAATGATAAATAATGGTATCTTGCATGGCTTAGTGAATTTTTTTTTTTAACTGAACACATGGTCCTAAATTAACATATGTTATTCCTCAACCAGCCACTGGGTGTCACTGCAAGTCAAATGTGCATTTAAAAGTACCTTTATGTGGAAGGCAGTGTGAATGCGGTAGTAGAAAGTCAAGTACACAGTATGTGCATTAGATGACCAAAAAATTAATTCCAAAATGAAAGCTTTGCATCCTTCATTCAGCCTTCCTTTTGTATGAGCTTGTGAAGGGATGTTCAGAAGGGAGTATACATTTATTAGTAGTATGTGTTAGCAGTCAATGAATAGAAGGCTAAGAAAGAATAATACTATCAGAATCTTTTTAGTATTCACAAGAGGCAATAGAAATACCCTCACATTTATATGAGTGGCCCCATTCCAGACCACTGTCCTCCCTCTGTGTTCCACAAAGGCCACTTAGGTTACAGCTCAGCCTCCTCAGCGTAATTCAGCACTGAGTTCAACAGAGACTGATGGCAGGAGAAGGTTGACAGTTTTAGTGAAATGTCTGGGTATAAAGTGTTGGAAACTAGGAGTTCATTGTCAGGGTGACCTGAGATCCAATGCTAGCTCAATGGCCACGGGACCTTTGGCGTGTTGCCGAGCTTCTCTGTGCCTCAGTTTCCCCCAAGTATAAGATGGAGCAAGAGTACCTAACCCACAAGGTTGTTGTGAGGATGCAATATTGTGTATCCACGAATGCCTACACATCGCGAGACATTAGGTAGACCCTTGGTGAGAGTTAGCCTCTTCTCTTCTTGACTTCACCTCCCTCTGAGAATCAGGTCAAGTTTTACTAGAATTAACAAAAAAGTCAAGCTACTACAGATACACTTCAGTTCAAACCTCAACTCTAATAATTATGAGTTTTACAGTTGGGCTTTCTGAGCTTTAGTTTTCTCATCTATAAAATAGAACTTATGGACACCAGGGTGGCCCAGTCAGTTAAGCATCCAACTTTTTTTTTTTAATGTTTATTTTTGAGAGAGACAGAGTGTGAAAAGTTTGAGAGAGACAGAGTGTGAAAAGGGGAAGAGAGGGAGGGAGACACAGAATCTGAAGCAGGCCCCAGGCTCTGAGCTGTCAGCACAGAGCCTGATGCGGAGCTCATGACCTGAGCCAAAGTCGGATGCATAACTGACTGAGCCACCCAGGTGCCCCAAGTGTCCAACTCTTAATTTTGGCTCTTAACCCTTCCCAGGATCATGAGATCGAGTCCTGTGTTGGGCTCCATGCTGGGCATGGGGCCTGCTTAAGATTTCCTCTCTCTCTCTCTCTCTCTCTCTCTGTCCCTTATCCACTCACACTCTTGCTATCTCAAAAAATTACGTTAAAATAAAATAAAGCTTATGATGCACTGTTGTTAGGGTCCAGTGAATGTGCATATGACACAACTTTGTCAGCCATGAAGTACCAACGGATGCTGATGTTGTTTTTCTCTCTAAATGACCAGGCCCTTGGGGCATCTGGGTGACTCAGTCGGTTAAGTGTCAGACGATTTCAGCTCAGGTCACGATCTCATGGTTTGTGGGATCGAGCCTCACATCAGCCTTGTACTGACAGCACAGAGCCTGCTTGGGATTCTCTCTCTCCCTCTCTCTCTGCCCCTCCCCTACTCTCCCTCTCTCAAAATAAATAAACATAAATAAATAAATAAATAAATAAATAAATAACCAGCCCCTCACTGAGGACACTGGCAGCTTGGGAAGTTCAGCCTAGAGAACACGAACTTTGGTAAAAAGAGTACAACTGCTAAGCTTCTAGGGTGTTCCCAGAGCTATAGACCAGTGTTAGCCAAGTTCGTAGATAATTCCAGCACCCATCTGTAATCACAGGAGGCTCAGGCCGAGGGTGACATAATACAGTTTTGCCTCCTTGGTCAGCTCAATACTCAAGCTCTGTCCTTTTGATTGCAAGGAGCCTCACCTTCTTTCAAAAACCTCACCCCTTCCTTTTCTGTCCCCTCACCCTTTATTTTCCTCACCTCACTTATTCTCACCTGCATTATATACCCATTGTTCATTTATTTATTGTCTACTCCCTCACCAGGATATTCTTGAGGGCAGGACCTTGGGCTAGTCTCTAGTAAGTGCTCAGTTAAAAGTTGAATAAATAAGTGAGTGAAAGTCTTGGTCCTTGCCTTCCCTGCACTTCTCTTTTTTTGCTGTCCTCCCTAAAGATCTTGGTCCCCTCCCATAGCTTCATTGGTAAATCTCCAGCCTGACCATCTCTCCAGCTCCCTTGAATGTCTTAGCAATCATCAGACTCAACATGATGACTAAGGTGAGGCCATTTACACATCCATGAATTCATTCAAAAACACCACATATTCATTATTCACTTACTCTGTGCCAGGAATTGCTATAGGTCCTCAAAATAGTGCAGGGGAACAAGCGACGTGGCCGCCCTTTGAAGCCCGAAAAACATTCTAGTGGGGAAGAGAGATGAGAGACAGATGATGTCTCAAGTATTTGAGGACTGTGTTCTTTCCGAGATAAGAAGTCGTGTTTGTGGGTTGAGATTATAGGGGAGCATGTTTCTTACTCTGGCATGAAGTATCTAACAGTAAGAGGGACAGGTAACAAGGCGAGGAAGCCCTTGCCCTGAAGGAGACTAAGCATCGTCTGGAGAGACGTGCAGCCCGTGTGCTATGTAATGTTCGTACTAACTGGGAAGTTTGGTTCCACTGGGCAAATGTCTATCGAATACCTCTGATATTTAAGCCGCCTCCCTTCTAAGAGCCTGCCAGTGATGAGATTCCGAATCTAAAAACATTTCCCCCCACAACCGGTCAGGTGTCCCACCAGTCTTTCGCGAACGGGTACTTGGAAGGGACTTCAGCCACCATTTCTGGGCGGATGAGCCTGAGTCAACACGGCTCGCGCTGCCTTGTCTCCCAAGCACCAGCCTCTCGTTCCCAGCTCCCCAGGAGGCATCTTTCCAAACACCTCCCCAGGGTCTCCCAAATCAATACGTCAAACATGGAATTCAGATGTCCTCCCCAGATCTGATGCCCTGTGTTCTGTCTTACTAAAGGTCCCTTCTGTCCTCCTACTCGTCCCGTTCAAATGTCATCCTGACTCCTTCACCTGGCACATCAACCGTCGGCCAAGTCCTGGTCACCCCCCCAGCCGTGCCTCCCCTTGCATCCGCACCGCCTTGGTCTTCGGCACCTCTTGCCTGAACTGTTGCCGTGTCCTCCTGATAATTTCTAGTTCTTCCACCTCTGCCCCTTCTAAGTTGTCCTTTTATCACCACCTTCCATAGAGCGTGGGACCGATACACTCCCTCCCCGCTGCTGCTCAACTCCGGTCACGGGCCTCGGGCCTGCCTCTGACCTAGGCACGCAGCAGGGCTGGGATCTAAGCCCAAGCTAGTAATAACATGAGAAGGGGGATGGGGAAACTTTGGGCTGGGTCCCCGAATGTGTAGCCAGGCAGCGAAGCCTAGTAAAAATGCTCGGTCATGGCATCGCATCCACGATGTCGCCCCACTCCGTGTCCACCTGATCTCAGCGCACGCCGCCCCCCAGCTCCCAGGGCCCCCCTCCAACACATGCACAGGCACCCTCCACTTCCACGCTTTCACTTTCACCCAGCTGCTCCTACAGACTGTCTCCAGCTTCTGCTTCTTGGAAGCTGTGTGAGGACAGGCATTTTTGTCGTATTGTTCATTGTTGGCATCAGGAAGGGATGCTCAATAAACAAGTGCTTAATATCAGGTCCTCCATGATGCCTTCCCTTCATGTTGTAAGTCAGAACCAATCATTCCCTATTCCCCACCCCCAGAGCATTCCATTTGTACCTTCGACCTTCATTCTAGTGCTTCCTTCTGCCCTATATAATCTTTATGTGTGTTTCTGTCCTGACCACTACAGTTGGACCTCGAGAGGGTAGACAGACGTCTTCATCGTCTTTACAGCTCTGTGGTGTCTAGCTTGTGTTTTGTGCCCCGTGATGCTCGACTCCATGAGCACGGTTCAGTCTGATGGCCTGACATGCCTTACAGTGTGACTTCTTTCCTGTGGACATGAAATTATCAGCTCCTAGTCTTAATACCTCTTTTGCCTAGCACAGGGCTACATGCATAGCAGACTGTCTCTAAATTTGTGTGGGCTTGTTGATAAAGTTTTAGACCAAGTTGGGTGGTCAGGCTAGACCATGCATTTCTCTTCCTATTTTATTTGCATGCCTGAACTATTATTATCTTTTGCCTCTTTGGACCAAAGCCTCTTGTCTGTTAGCCTGCCTCATTGATGCCTGCATCATCCATCACCACCACCCCCCCTCCCCAACCTCTTCCAGACCTTTTTAGTCAGCTCCTTTCATGTTTCTGCAGTCTAGGGTGTGTGTGTCTTTCCTCGGTTCCCATAGTAACCCAATGCTTTGTTCCAAATGCTGAACTCTGACGTGAGGGGAGATAAAATACAGTGCCCCGGAGGAGAGCTTCTTTGAAGATGGAGACTGAGACTTGTTAACAGGCTTACAAAAATAACGTATAGACTTCGTGTTTACTTCCTTTGAGGAGCTCAAAGCGCGTTACGAGAATTCTTGAAATCACACTCAAACGTGCTTGTGAACTTGGAGAGCCATGGGCACTGTGTTACCCTCCGCAGATAGCTTGGAAGCTTGAGGCAGGGAGGAAGGAGGCAGCTTACCTGTGAACAGGCTGAGGAGCCAGCACTGGGCCTGAATCATTTATTAGGACCGCGTGCCCTGTGGGGTTTGGTTTTCTGGCCTGTTTGTGCAGTTCTGTGATTGGGTATGGGTGAGTTGGTTGATTTACCAGTGAGGAGAACACATGTATCTGTTTCATGGCCCACTCGCTTGGTTTGTTTGCTAGTAGAATACCTCCATGGTGAAGCAATAGGGAATTTTTATTCTCATTATCAGCATCTCAGTCAGCCTGGGAATAAATATTTTTTAATTGGGTTTGTTTGTTTTTTTTTTTGTTTTGTTTTGTTTTTTAAATTTTTTTTTTTCAACGTTTATTTATTTTTGGGACAGAGAGAGACAGAGCATGAACGGGGGAGGGGCAGAGAGAGAGGGAGACACAGAATCGGAAACAGGCTCCAGGCTCTGAGCCATCAGCCCAGAGCCTGACGCGGGGCTCGAACTCACGGACCACGAGATCGTGACCTGGCTGAAGTCGGACGCTTAACCGACTGCGCCACCCAGGTGCCCCTGTTTTTTTTTTTTTTTAATGAACTTAAGAATCCCCAAATGATGACATTCTCCATGTCACGTCTCAGACAAGTTCCTTCTCCAGTGGCCCTTGCCAAGGCCACTTTTTCCGCTCACCGCTTGGGGAGTAGGACTCCCAAGAGCAAACTGCTGACCCTCTGTCTGCTCACCGTCCAGGCCTCGTCTCCCTCCTTACCATGATGATAGCCAGTAGCTACTCACTGAGGACTCCCAGTAGCTGTCACTAGGCCCACCTTCCCAAATCAGGATCTCTGACTCCAGTTCTTTCCCAGGTCTGAGGAGATTTTCACAGTGCCCGACACACACTTAGGTACACAGTAATAGTTGCATGAATGTATTTCACAGATGCACCTTCATATCAACATGCCCCCAAACCATATTATTTACCGTCCTCACCCCGCTCCTTGTTTTCTTCAACGTAGCGTCCCTATTCTGGTTATTGGCACCAGTTGCCATCTAGAGACTTTACTGGAAGCCCTGGAGAATCTTCGACTCCTCCACCTCTCCCTGCCCTCCCCTCATATCCAGTCACCCCTCACCTGTGCCTTTGTCCAGAAGCCTTTTCCACCTCACACCTGGCTGTTCCTGGCCTCCACTGACTCTATCTCTCCCTCCACTGCCACCAGAGGAATTTCTCCAGAACACAACCTGATCATGTCAGCCTCTTACTTTCAACCCCGTTGTAGGTCCACCTTTGCATCTAGGATCAGGTTCAAAGTCGGCATGGCATTCAAAGCCCTTCCCAGTGTGGCTCCAGTCAATCCAGTTTTCTTGTTTAAATTACCACTACTGTCCCCTTAGTATGTGCTTTAGATTTTATTACATGAGTGAGTGAATAATGGAGGCCAATAGACCTAAGTGCTATCATCTTGAGGTCTGTCAACCTGAAGACCCTAATCCTTATTGTTTATCCCAGAATTGTTCATCTAGCCAATAGATCTAATGTGTGTCAGGCACTGTGTTAGGTGCTCAGAATATACCAGGGGGGAAAGTGACAAAGATCCCTGCCTTCATGGGGCCTATATTCTTTCAGGAATTCAGACCATAAACAATGAACACAATAAATGAATTATATAGTATGTTAGAAGGTCATAAGTGCTGAGGAAGGAAGGAAGGAAGGAAGGAAGGAAGGAAAGGAAAGGAAAGAAACAAAAGAGAGTGAGAGAAAAAAAGAAAAAGGGAAAAGAAATGGGGGTGGGGGAAGTGGAGTGAAAAAGTAAACAGGGTTTGGAGAGAGGGTCCAGTTGAGAAGATGAGATTGTTTATCGAGTCGGTTCTTCATTACTAGGCTATCTTCCCGGGTTCCTGATATTACCGTAGATTACCATCATGTCCCCCACCCCAAAGGCAGGGAACCAGATAGCTGTTCTGAGCAGAATTGCAAAGTAACAACAACAGCTTCTGTTTGTTGTGGGCTTACTTTGTGACGGGCACTGTGCTGAGCAGTTCACAGTCTTTTCTCCCTTCATCTTTACAACAGCCTTCTGAGATTCTGCTGTCGACCCTATTTAACAGTTGAAGGATCTGAAGATTAGAGAAATTCAAGCATTTGCCCAAGACCATGAGCTAGGAAAGGGCAGAGGTAGTATGATTGAGCACACAACTAGCCATTTTGACTCCAACTGATGAATGAAGGTATTTGAGGACCACACCTTCTTTGGACGTTTCAAAAACCCAGTAGCCTAAAGAGCCAACATTGTTCATTTTCAAGGATAAAATTTAGTGTCACAGCATGAGAGGGGGATGCAGAGGGCACTCCGCACTCCTACATTCAGCATCTGATTCGTCTCAGGCAAGTGGCTCTCAACCTATAGACATTCTCTGAAAATAATTCCAATGTCTTGCAAGCTTTTATTGCCAGAACAGTCTTTCCTTAATGTTCATCGTTGGTCTGCTAATCCAGCTTCCTCTCATTGAGTTAGAGTTCAGCTTTTCTTCAACTGCCTTGTAGTCTTTCTTTGATATACTTCAACCAACTTTCTTCTCTTCCAGATTGGTCTCAGCTTTGTCCATGTTCTATGGCGATTGTCTAGACACTGGAAGAATCAATCCCTTAAAGATGAAATCCTGGGTGTTTTTACATCAGTAACCCTGTAATCAACGTGCTGAATGCTTGCCCAGCATGACTAACCGCTTATAAAAGAGCAAAGCGTGACTCAGAGAACCCCACCAAAAATAATGCATTTGGCCTAATCTTGGCCTGGTGCAGATTCAGACTTTTGAGTCATAAAGCTCATTAGAATTGGGGACATATTTGACTCTAATAAAGATTTTAGTGCAACCCAGATTTAGAGTGGTATATTTAGGGTAGGCCACAGGATGAATTTTGGAGCGTAGGCAGATGACGTAAGGAGGGAATAATCATCTTGAAAAGGCAAGCTTTATTCCTTCTCTGTCCCCACCTTCTGCCATCAAGAAAAAGCCTGATTTAGGAAAGTCTTTTTACTTGCTAGAAAAAGAAGGCTTTCATGATTTGAACAGGAGAAGGGATTTATTAGAAGTGATTTCTTTATTTGGGGCATGCTTACAGCTTGCCAATGGGCCTCCCAAGCCTTCCTCGGGTCTCTGCCTTTGGTCGCTCTGTGTTTTTAACAAAGCTGCTACCTGTCACTGCTGTGATGTGCTCCCTCCTCAAAAAGGATCTGCTGGGGAAGAGACATTAGCTTCAGCTCCACCCTAGCTAACGCCCCTGTCTCCTCCTCCTTCCCCAGCTAGAGCCAGAGGGGCCCAGAGGAGTGGCTGCCTGGGCGGTAGAGAGATCTAGAGAGAAGGGCGAAGGCACAGCCTATGGGAAGGTCAGCCTACCCTCGCTCGGGGAGATTCCAGAAAGGAAAGGGAAGCTCACACTTAGCACTTGACTCCTGTGTTTCAGGCTCTGCATTAGTTTTTCACATCCATTACTCTATTTAATGTTCATAACAACCTTGGGGGGAAAAGACAGCACATCCCCATTGTACACACGAGGATCTGAGGCTCAGAGGGGTCAAATCTCCCCATCTACGAAGTGGCAAACGTCTTACTGCTCTCACGTGCTTGTCATAGTAAGAGCGGCCAGTGACTTCTTTTTTTAAAGACTCCCCGCTCTCTTGGAGACCGCGTGCTTTCTTAACCAGCCCCTTGTTCTTCTACCCTAGGCAGTTTGGTGGTTATGCCAAGGAGGCCGACTATATAGCACACGCCACTCAGCTGCGGACCGCCTTGGAGGGCACAGCCACCTGCCGGAGTGACATCTACTTCTGCACTGGGTACGACCCTCCCATGAAGCCCTACGGACGCCGCAATGAGGTCTGGCTGGTGAAAACATGAGTAATTCTCTGAGTTAGACCTTCCTGGACGTGTGTTTCTGTGTCCGCTTCCTCGGGGGACAGGGAGGGGCAAAGCTGCCAGCTGTATCTCCAGCTTAACCAATCTTCCTTCCCTCAGAGCCCTTCACTGCCAGTGTTCTGAAATCAGCATATTCCATCCCTGCTCTTTTTCTCGTGGTGGGAAATAATACAGCCCAGGTAGGCGGCATCCTTCTGACTGACTTAGCTCTGTGGTAGACCCGAAAAAGAATCAGCAACGTTTTTCCAGGTATCTAGGGCACTCAAAACTGCTTTTTAAAAATTATTGAACTTGTATTTTTGCTATTGAGGGGAAAATGTGATTTGTGCGTGATCTTTCATCTGTGGTCCTTACGAGATCTTTGTCTGAAAATAAAGATCTTCGATTCAAACAGCTGATACTGATCCTAAGTATAGTTATTTCCATGACTCCAGAGTCTCATAAATAACACCGTTATGAGTACTGGTGATGATGTTTACTGTTACAGGAGTGCCAAGTTTTGTTCCAGAATATAAAGCCAAAAATCCCGGGGTAGAAGGACATGTGCCATATGCTTGAACGTGTCTACATCAGAGACGTTCACTTTGACTGTGTTGTGATGATTCTACAACCGTGAGTTGACAATCCTTTTTGCAGCTGTGGTCCACGAAGGGTTCCGGGAGTCACCAAAGTAAACCAATGAGAAAAATCATCACATTCTGTTACACATCCCTGAAGGCAGGAAATCTGCTTGGAGGATGTATTCATGGCGACGAGATGAGGTTAGAAAAAGCGCAGGTCTGGTTTCATGAGCTGAAGAAGAACGTGCGGTTTGGCCTGCAGAGAAGGACAGGGCCCCTCGACCCCCTGCTTCCGGGGGCTGTGAGGGGCAGGCGGGAAAGCAACTGAGCTGAAACAGAACGTGTGGGTGAAGCAAGAGGACAGAAGAGCCTGGTGGGTCATGGGGCAGGTACCCGGGCCCTGCCCTGTCAACAGCCCTCCCGGGGACAGCTGGAAAGGTTTTCTGGGAGAAACCCACCTCGGCACCCATCAGAAAGTTACAACGTGAGCAGCGAGGAAACAAACTAAAATGAGCTTGGATCCTCACCAGGATAAAATGGGATTTGCTAAGGAAAGGGGGAAGAGCTATGCCATCGCCTTTCTTGGCAACCATTCAGAACGGCCATCTCTTCTGAGGGCCGGGCCGGGCCCCTCTCTGAAGACCAGTGAGAGAGCACCCCGGAGCCTTGGCCACCTGGAAACACCGTGCTGGGTGCCTTACGTGCAACCCCACGTACCCCACGTACACGCTCTGGGAGGGAGGAACTGTGGTGACCCTCACACACAGCTGAACACCACAGGCTCACACACTGAACTCAGGGCCAAGATGCCAGCGCGGCCACAGGGGCCTTAGGTCACGGCAAGGCGTTTGAACTTTACCCGGAGAGAAAGGAAAAGCACGTGAATGACTGTGAGCAGGAACACGACACCGCCGTGGTTTAAAGGGAAAATTCTGTGGAAAGGAGACCGGAAGGGAATGCAAGCGGAGGTATGAAGAGCAGTCACGAAACTCTCAGAGGACGGGGGCCTAAGGTGGGATGGTGGCGTGGGGGTGGGGAGAAGCGGGCAGTTCGAGAGAAGCAGGATCGACAGGACTTGGAGGCGACCGGGTGAGTGAGGTGAGGGAGAAGGGGTCCAGGGCAGTGCCCAGGATGTTGGCCGGAGCGGGGTGGATGGAGCTGCCACTCTCTGTGGCAGGGAGCCCAGGCGAGAAGCAGGTGACCGAGAGCAGCGTCCACGCGATGGTCGTGCGGGAGCACCTGAGGGAGGCTGCCTGCCAGTTGCACGTAGGACATATGTGCGGAGGCCGTCAGTATACAGATGGAGTGGATGAACTACGGACTCTCCCAGGGAAAGGCTGCGGAGGAGAAGCGAGAACCTAGGTAAGCATCCAGGGGAACCCCATGTTTGGAGAAGAGCAGAGGAAAAGAGACTGACAAAGACATGGTCAGTGGTGCAGGAAGAAAATGGGAAAATCAGCAAGGAGGACGTGGCCAGCGAGCATTGCTACATCAGGAAGTGCCACTGAGGCAACTCTGTCTCCACCGGGACCATCCTAGGGCACGTCACCATCTTTCTTCCCTGGACTCCCGCAGCGGCCTCCTGACTGGTCGCACCTCCCTTTGGTCCGTTTCTATACAACATCCAGAGGGACTTTGCTTTAAAACTCTCACTTTGCCCTTAGACTGAAATGTATGTTCCATTTCATGTCCTGCCAGGCCTTGTGTGATTTGGCCCCTGACCACTCTTTCCCCTTCCTTTCTTTATAATCTCTTCCTTCTATCCTCCAGCCTTGGTGAACTTCTGCTTCCTTGAACACAGCGAGCTCTTTATCACCCCCAGAGCCTTTGCACTAGCTGTTGTGTCTGCCAGAAATCCTTTCTACCTTCTTTTTCAAGTGGCTGGGCCCTCTTCTCTTCCCATAGGCCCTAACCTAACCCCCTCATCCTCAAAAAAGTCTATAATGGCCCCTCTGTCTAAACTAGGGTCCCCCACAGTTTTCTATCACAGCATTGTATTTATGTTTTCCTTCTTAATGCAAGCCAATATTTGTGATTTGGGGACTTACTCTTTTTTTTCCTCTCTCTTTCTTGATAATAAGGAAGAGCCGCATACCTGGTTTGTTCTCCATTATATCCCCTGACCTAGTTCAGGGTCATCATTTAGGGATGAATTTAACCTTTAAGTAACAGACAACTGAACCAACAGTAGCTTAAACTAATATGTTTTTTTTTTTTTCTCACATAGCAAGAAATCTAGTGGTAGGTTCATTAGCTCAATGCTTACATCTCTGCACTTGCCTTGCTGCTTCCCTCATGACTGCAAGATGGCTGGCGCAGCTCCTGCCATTGCACGTTCATCCATGTTCAAGGTAGGAAAAAAGGGAGAGGAGGAAAGGCTGTATCAGTAGTATCATCTAATTTTATGAGTAAACAAACAGACACTCCCCCAGCAGATTTCCACTTATATCTAATGGGCCAGGACTGACATAGAGCCCCCATACCTGCAACAGAGATGGGGTAAGTGTGTGTGTGTTTAACTTTCCAGCCCTCTGGAGTGGGGAGCAACAAGGGAAAATGACATTCAGAATGGCTTCGGAGTAGCTAATCTACAGGGGTTTCTGCAAGAGGACAGTGAATAGGGCTATTTACCTGGAATCAAGAATTTGGGACAGAGAGAAATGAGAGACAGCTGAAGAGATGGGTGGAGGCCAGATTGCAGAGGATCTTAAAGGTTTTAATTCTACATTCTCACTTTTTTTTTTTTTTTAATGTTTATTTTTGAGAGGGGGCGGAGAGAGGGAGGGGCAGAGAGAAACGGAGACACAGAATCTGCTCCAGGCTCTGGCACAGAGCCCCATGCGGGGCTCGAACTCACAAACCGTGAGATCATGACCTGAGCCGAAGTCGGGCACTTAACTAGCCAAGCCACCCAGGTGCCCCCTCTACATTCTCACTTCTGAGCTGGTGCAAATGGCTTCGCACTTGGCTGCCTTCCTCTGCCGGTGGTTCCTGTTCCCCCCATCTCTCCTCTCTCCCCCTTTGAAAGCCCAGAAGAGTGGAGTGCCATCAAAGTGCAGAAGGGATTGATTTTCAGTCCCCCTACCCCACAGTGAGGACATGGGGTGACTGGATGGTGATACAGTGAATTAAGAAAAAAAGAGGGACAGGAGCGAAGGAAATAAAATGTTTATCTTTAATCTGGATTTAACAATGAAAAACAACCACAGAAACCAGGGTTTCCAATTGCCAATCTGTGAACTAGTGAAGATAACATCTTTTCCTGACTCCCATGTACTTCTCGTCTGTATCTTTCCCAAAATAGAACTTTATGAAAAGGCCCTCTGGCCCCATCTCCCTCCTTCTCTCCCTGGGGTCTGGAGTAGAGCATATAGTTAATATTTGGGATTATTGTGTAATGAAGTTGGAAACCAGGAAACAGTAGAGTACAGATATTAACAAATTATCTAAACTATGCTCGGGGTCTGATGCTTAGGACCACAGCCTGGAAATGCATACATCAGGATGCTGTCTCTGCCTTGAGCCAGAAGCCATCTTCCTGTGGCATTAATACCCTTGTATGTTTTGTGAGCACCACCCAGTAAGCTTTGTCCGGCACATAACCCAGCACGATACCTCACTCTCCTGCTTACGCAAGTGCTTAATGGCCGTCAGGTGATTGTGGCTGTGACTACAGTGGAACATTTGGCTGAGTTCAGGGAACTGGTCATCACTTGTTTAAGGAAGACCTCCTTCATTTACATTTGGCTTCTTCACTCTTGAGTAAAATTACTTTGATCTTGAGCACAGTAATTAAAGCTTCATAGCATTTGGTTGAATGCCATGGATCTTGCCTTTGATTGAATTTATATTCTTGACTAGCTCTAGGCTTTCTCTTTAGAGATGTTTTGTTTCGCTAGCAATCATCATTTTGTAGAAATTTGGGGAGAGACCCGAGCGATGTGCACAAATGCAGAACGGAGAATCCATCTGTGTGAGGTGGAAATGCCAAAGAGGACTGAAAGTGTGGCAGGAATCGGTACAAGCTGCATAGAGCAACCTCGTAATCAAACTTCAGATAAAACTTGAGTTAAGTTTTCCTTGGCTATGAGTTCATTAGACCCTCATCAGAAAGTCGTGTTATGAGCTGGCTCAAACCCAGCTTCTTTTCATGTCTTGCCTCTTCTCCTCTCCTGGGCTCCTTATCCTCCAATAGCATGAGAATACATGCTGGTTCTCCAAAGGTACCCCTCACTTTCCCCACTCCGTGCCTTTGCTCACGCTGCTCCCACACCTAGAACCTCCCCTTGCCTCCCTATCCATCCCTCACATCCCGGCTGAAGTGACTTCACATTCTTCTCTGATTCCCCCAGTTACACCCCTCTTCCCCATGTCACCCCCAGAGTATAAGGATATGTGCACGGTGGATGCTCAGTCTTGCTAATGTAGATTGTTTTGAATTTTTAAATGAGAGCTATTGGTAACTAACATCTATGGAGCGTTCGTCATGTCCCAGGCCCCAGGCAAACTCATTATGTGAATTATTTGTTCTATACAACAACCCTGTGAGGTAGTCACGGGCGCCGCCATTTCTACCCCATTTACAGATGAACTGGGTCAGCTCAGGAAGGTTCATTAACATGCGCCGCGCTGCACAGATGGTACATGACAGAGCTAGAATGGGAGCTCAGGAAGTTTGACTCCAGGACCGAATACTCCTAAACATTCAGTTCAACATCTGGCAAGAAGGAAAGGAGGCCAGGAGGGAATATACTGGGTGGACGCTCCCTCCCTGTATAATTTATTCTGAGGCTGAGCCAAAGTGGCAATGATATAATCCCTGTATCCCTAGGGTACATGGCATGGCCTGAAATTTCGGTGAACCAAACTCCAGGAACTTAAAACTCCAGAAACAACACAGATACCCAGCAGCAACCTACTCGCTACCGGTCAAAGCAGCAGCCTTGGTCTGTCCCGTCTCTCTCTCTCCCTCTACAGATTAAAATTCAGCTAAAAGAGGGGCGCCTGGGTGGCTCAGTCGGTTGAGCGCCGACTTCGGCTCAGGTCACGATCTCGCGGTCCGTGAGTTCGAGCCCCGCATCGGGCCCCTGTGCTGACAGCTCAGAGCCCGGAGCCTGTTTCAGATTCTGTGTCTCCCTCTCACTGACCCTCCCCCGTTCATGCTCTGTCTCTCTCTGTCTCAAAAATAAATAAATAAACGTTAAAAAAAATTTTTTTTTAATTCAGCTAAAAGAAGTTCATATACCACCAATGCAAACACAGGACTATTGCCCCTCCTTAAACAATGTCCACAACGTACTTTTGAATATATCATGTGTGTCTGTAATCATGTTGTCTCCACTCTGATTTTAGAGTCCTTTCTTATGGGCCACCAAATGGGGGCATTCACACAGGGTGTTTGCAGTGAGCGGAGTGTGTTTCATGAACGGAGAGGCCTCAACCAGAGGCAGAGCCCCGTCAAGCCTCAGCCATTCTAGAAACCAAGAGGAACCTTCAGCACTTGGTTGTGTCTGCAAAGGCCCCATGGAGAAAACAGAGTTATTGGAGTCTATGTAATTCTTAGGAGAAGGGCTTGGTGGTCATTGGACAATACCGTCCTTGATTCCTTCCCTCTCACAGAAAATGAGGTGTCCCACTGTCCGTCGAGACCTGTCCTCTCACCTCTGCTGGGGCCAGGTCTCACTTCCATAAGAATTCTGGACTATCTTACTCCACCCTTATGATTTCAATCTTTCCCTCTTCGCTGGCTCTCTCCTCTCCAACGTATGATCATCTCACACCCTCCAGTTAAAACAGAGAAACTTCCCTTGGTCCTGTCTTGTTTTCCAGGTACCATCTCATTTCCTCCACAAATTGCCTTACAAATTACTTTACACACAGGGGCACCTGGGTGGCTCAGTCGGTGGAGCATCCCAACTTCGGCTCCAGTCACGATCTCACAGTTTATAGGTTTGAGCCCCGCATTGGGCTCTGTGCTGATGGCTCAGAGCCTGGAGCCTGCTTTGGATTCTGTGTCTCTCTCTGTCTTTCCTCCATTCACATTCTCTGTCTATGAAAATTAATTAATTAATTAAAATAAAAACAAATTACACACAGAGTATTCACTTCCTTGCCTCTCGTTCACTCTGTTGATAGACATTTACGTTCTCTGAAAGTGATCCTCCTTCACAAAGTCCAGCAGGCACATTTTGGTCTTTATCAGGGTAAATGGCTCCTCTGTACCATTTGATAGAGACACCACCTTCTCCCTTGCATTCCTCCTTTGACACCTGTGATCTGTCATTCTCGAGGTGCACCTACCCCAGACTACTCCGTACTGCCTTCACTCCCCACCCTGCCCTTAGGTTGCTGTGGTTCTCGGGGGGGGGGGGGGGGGGGGTAGAGTCGGGTAATACTCTGCCCTCTTTCTGCCACATCAGTTGCTCTGCACACCCTCCCAAGGGAGCCCATCCATGATGTCACAGATCACATGCCTGGGTTCTGTGACCATCCATGTGCCAGTGACTCCCAAGTGTTCGATTCCAGCCCAGACTTAACTTTTGTATGCATCCCATCTCCTTTCAAAAGGTGGCCTGCAGGCATGTGGAACTAAGAAATGGGTCCATTGCTAAGACCTACACTGAACAGACCCCCTCTCAGTGATGCAAAAACATAAGACCTTTGAAATAACCACTTGTGGGGGGTTAATAGGTAATTGATAAGGCCTGCCCTTTTCTGGAGTCTCTTTCCGGTAGGAAGAGAGGTGGGTGTATTCATTTATTCTTCAAGTTACACCTTCGAGTGCATCCATCTCCACATTTGTCAGCATAGCTCACCAATTCGATGTGATTTCTTGAATGCTGATAGGTAGGCTTATTGTTTTTGTATTCTCAGCTCCCAGCAGAATACCAGTTCTTAGCAAAGGCTCAGTGTCTGATTGCGGGATGAATAAATGAAAGAATGTGCTTCCCAATTTATGCAGCTGCTGAGAGACAGCTGGAAAGTGAGGGTGAAGGGGTGTCCCGTCTCCCTGTCATCCAGCTTGGTACCAAGCTTGGAACCTGGCACATGAAGAAAAGGACAAAAAAGCAAAAATAAATCTATAAGCCCCAGATTGCATTTATCCAACAGACTACCTGACATATATCACACACACAATTCACAGGTACTTTGGACTTGATGTGTCCGAAACTGAACTCTCGGTCCAGCCACCAAGACCTTTTCCTGTCTCAGTCTTCCTTGTCTAAGTAGCACACCATCCCCCTACTAACTTGAGGCAAAAACCTGGAAATATGCCTGGTAAGAGACAAACCCTTAGTTGGTGGGTGGTCCTCAAGCAGCTTCTCCCTCTCCTGTGTGGCTATCGTCTGATACCAGAGTATTCCTCTTGCCAACAAGGCCATTCTCCTTGGAAAGCCCCCATTTTAACTTGACCAGTCGGCCAATTGTTTCTTGTCTCCTCCCAACTTCTCTTACAGAGACTGGAGGGGTGGGTAGGGAAGAGTGGAGGCCCTCTCCTGGATCACCATTCCCACAGTGCCTCCAGGCAAGCTTGGCCAAGAGTGACAGTCCAGGGGACCACATACATGTTGCTGACTGCTGCTGAGTCCTCGCTATTAACCATGCTTTAGCTTATGTTTATAGCTTGTGGTGTTAGGCTCTCCTCTTGGGCGTAACACATTCCTGATTCCTTCTCATCGCTCATTCATTTCACAAATATTTATGGAGCCCCCACTGTATGCTATATGCCCACTGTTGTGGGCGATTAGATTCATCAGTGAAGGGGCACCAGCGTGGTTCAGTCGGTTGAGCGTCCGACTTCGGCTCAGGTCATGATCTCGCAATTCGCGAGTTCAAGCCCCGCATCGGGCTCTCTGCTGACAGCTCAGAGCCTGGAGCCTGCTTCAGATTCTGTCTCCCTCCCTCTCTCTCTGCCCCTCCCTGCTCACTCTCTCTCTCTCAAAAATAAATAAACATTAAAAAAAATTAAAGATTCATCAGTGAACGAAACAAAGATCCTTGCCCTGTGGAGTTGGGTACGTAGGTAGTAAACAGTAGACATAATAAATCATTTACTACCTTATATTTTAGAAAATAATAAATGCTATGGCAAAATTAGAACGTAGAGCTGGATACGAAAATAGGCAGTGTTAGAGGATGGTGTGAAATTTTTACTAGTGTGGAAAGGCCCCATAGAGAACAAAGACTTGAGGCAGTGAGCGAGCTAGCCATGTGGATGTTGGGAGCGGGGCGGGAGGGATGGGGGTGGGGGGAAGCACATTCTAGGCAGAGGAAATAGGCAATGTGAAGCCCTAAGACAAGGTAAGCCTGTGTGACTGAGGCCAAGCTGGCAGGTCAATGGGGCTGCAACAGCAAAGGCCAGAGCACAGAAGGCGAGTTCAGAGAGGTAATGAAAAGGGCTGGTCCTGTCAGGCCTTAGAGGCCACTTTATTTATTTTATTTTATTTTTTTAATTTTTTTTAAACTTTATTTATTTTTTTGAAACAGAAACAGAGCATGAATGGGGGAGGGTCAGAGAGAGGGAGACACAGAATCCGAAGCAGGTTCCAGGCTCCGAGCTGTCGGCACAGAGCCCGACACGGGGCTCGAACTCACAGACTGTGAGATCATGACCTGAGCCGAAGTCGGACGCTCAACTGACTGAGCCACCCAGGCGCCGCTCAGAGGCCACTTTAAAGCGTTGGCTTTCCCTCTGCACAAAAGGGAGAAGACCATTGCAGTATTTTAAGCAGATACATAAAGCCGTCCTTTGAAAGAATCCCTCTGCTGCTGTACTGATTACATACTGTAAGAGCACAGGGTCGGGCTTGGGGTGGGGACAAGAGCAGAAGCAGATGGCCAGCTAGGCGTCTTCCTTCAGCCAAGCAGACAAGGGGTGATGGTGACTTGGGCCAACGGGTGACACCGAAGTGGTGGGAAGCGATCAGAGTCCGTATGTATTTTCAAGGCAGAACCAATAGGATTTCCCATTAAATTGCATATGGGGCGTGAAAGAAAGAGAAAAGTCAAGATGATGCCAAGGTTTTGATTTGAGGAACTAGAAAGATGGAGTTGCTATAAACTGAGATGTGGAAGGGGGACCGGTGAAGCAGGTTGGGGGCTTCAGGGGCCCAGTCTTCCTTTACTCTCTGTCTCTCAACCACCAGCAAGTCAGATTCCTCTTCCAAAGGGTCCCTCGAATCCCGCTGGCTCCCACCTACCTCCCCCACCAGCCCCAGGAAACCGACAGCCACCATCACGGCCCGTCTGGGCTGGAGGTGGCCTCCTGCTTCCTGTCCTGATCCTCTCCGATCCACGCTCCTGCCCCCAGTTCCTAAGCGGGTCAGTCTGATGCCCAAGCTGGATCGCATCACTAACCTGCTAACCGCCCTTTAGTGGTTTCTGTTGCACCGGACTCCGTTCCTTGGGTCCCAAGCGCCTGCACCGTCTGATGCTCACCTCCTGTCCCACTCTCATCCCTTGCTGCAGACACAGTGGCCTTCTTTCAATTTCCCAAACACTCCACTCTTTGGCAGCCTCGTGCTCCTGCTCATCTTACCTCTCTGCCTGGATCGCTCTTCCTCTTTCTGCATGGTCCTGGCTGCGTGGTCCTGGCTGGCTCTTTCCTGTCCCATCCCATCCCATCTCTGCTTCAGTGTCCCTTTCGCTGAGAGACCCTCCTAAGCCACCCTAACAGAGGCACTCCCCACTCCCATTTTTCACTAGTACAGGCTCTTTTATAGTACTTTCCACAACCAGTAAATAATGTATATTTATATATTTTATTTGCTGTCTTACTGCCTCTTCTCCCACCAAACTACAGGCTCATTGAGGCCAGAAACATGTCTGTCTTCTTCATCTCTATGTCCGCGGCATTTGACACAAGAAGTAGTTACAGATGTTCCATAGCCATGTGTGGGTATGGGAACAAATGAATCATATTAAGTGTAATGCAATAGAAAGCTTTGGGGCGCCTGGGTGGCGCAGTCGGTTAAGCGTCCGACTTCAACCAGGTCACGATCTCACGGTCCGTGAGTTCGAGCCCCGCGTCGGGCTCTGGGCTGATGGCTCAGAGCCTGGAGCCTGTTTCCGATTCTGTGTCTCCCTCTCTCTCTGCCCCTCGCCCGTTCATGCTCTGTCTCTCTCTGTCCCAAAAATAAATAAACGTTGAAAAAAAAAATTAAAAAAAAAAAAAAAAAAGAAAGCTTAAATGCCATAAATAAAATTACCCTCGGAATAGCATGCATATCCTTTAAAATACAAGGCTCTGGGCCCCTCCTCCTCTCTCACCTGTTCATGCCCCACCCCCCACTCACCTACTTGTCATTCCTGGCCTCAGCCACTGTGCATACAGGCTGTTTCCTCCATCTGGAGCCCTCTGATTCCTCGTTTCACGTAGCTTAGCTTGGCTTACACATGTCTTCCTCTGAAAGGTCTTCTCGGATTCCCCCATCGGGTGTACCCACAGATTATTTACTGAATGCCTAATGTTTCCATTATCTGCTCACTCTCCACCCACCTCAGTCTATAAGCAACTTGAATACAGCAATGGGCCCTAGGTCTCATTAGCTGTGACAGCTCAAGCGAAAACAGATGCTCAGGAAAGTCATTAGAAGAATGAATGAGTGGGCACCTGGTGTCTCAGTCAGTTAAGTGTCTGACTCTTGGTTTCAGCTCAGGTCATGATCTCACGGTTCTTGGGTTCAAGCCCCACATGGAACTCTGCACTGACAGCACAGAGCCTGCTTGGGATTTTCTCTCTCTCTCTCCCTCTCTCTCTCTCTCAAAAATAAAATAAATAAACTTTAAAAAAAGAACAACAAATGAGCAAATGAATGAATTAATGCCGATAATACATTTCTAGAGAGAGGCTCTAGAAGTAAATAAATGGACTATCTTCCTTTGTAGACCTAACATTTGAATTTAGCATCATAGTTTGCATGTTGACAATTAAGTTACGAAAGTCCTTTAAAATTAATAGTATTCCTAGGTTCAACAGTCTTATTTAAACTTTCATAGAGTTTATATCATCATTTTGCTTTCAAGACTCTTTAACCCAGCCCACACCAAATTATCACAGAAATCACTGATGTTTTCTTCTTTAAGTAAATATACCCACAGGAAAGAGGAAACATTTATGTAAGTTCAGAGAAATCGAGAAAATTGTCTAGGATCAGAGAGCTAGTTCATAGCTGGTATCCAAACCCAAGTCGGATTCCAGGCCAGTGCCCATTTGATGAAACTAGGATTTTTCAAACTTTTTGTTAACCCCAGCCCACAGTCAGAAATACGTCTTACATTTCAACCCAGTAACAGCACATGCACACCCCCACACACTGATGAAACAAATGATATGAAAATATGAAATGATATTTCCCATTACTACCAATGGTAAATAAAAACATAGCAGAGTTAACATTGCATACGATTCTATTGGTATTTACATAGAGGATAAAAATCCAAAATTGAAAATAAACAAAAATTTAGACATGATTTTTCTTTAGTGAACAGATGTGCTTACCTGCTTGTAAATTCATTCCAGTGGAATACCTGAGGACAAATGTAGTAATTCCAGCTGCTGGACAAAGTGTACACCTGAGGATATACATCTAATACACTGTTGAACCTGGTTCTTTGCCTTTTTTAATCCAGGAAAAGTTGAAAACCCTAAAAATTCACCCAAATGTGTTGTTGTGATTGGTAATATAGTAATACTCTCTATGTAGAACTGGAAATTTATTAAAATCTCAATCTAAATAACAAACATAATACCTCTTAATCATTCTTCAGTATCAGAATGCAATGAAATTACTTATTCTCTTTTCTGTTCACGAAGGTTAATTCAATTATTGATTCAGAGTTATTGACTCAGATTCAGTGAAAAGCAAATGTATCTTTTATTCAATGTTTTCCCTGCAAGATTCAGATTTTCCTCTACAAAGGAATGATTGGGACTTTGAGAGAAAAATGAAGTGTAACAGTAACTCTCATTTTATTTCATTCAAGCTGATTTTATAATGTTCCCTTCCAGGGGTGCCTGGGTGGCTCAGTCGGTCAAGTGGCCGACTTCGGCTCAGGTCATGATCTCACAGCTTGTGAGTTCGAGCCCCACGTTGGGCTCCGTGCTGACAGCTCGGAGCCCGGAGCCTGCTTCCGATTCTGTGCCTCCCTCTCTCCCTGCCCTAACCCACTCGCAATCTATCTCTGTCTCTCTCAAAAATAAACATTAAAAAAGATTTTTTATAATGTTCCCTTCTATGTGTTGCAATAATGTCGGGAACATACAGCAGCTGGAATTATTACATTTTTAAGGAAAATTTAAAAACTGGAATGAACATCGTTTCAATGGAGTGCTGGTCGCTCTGATCGTATGGGGATGTGGGCCTGAGGCGTTAACTAGACTACACCCCCACTTACCCACCCAAGTAAAACATGTCAGTTTTCATTTGGAGCACTGAATGAAGTTTCAACACACTTCAAAGCTTGATGACAGGAACAAAGATTTAGAGGTTAGATGTGAAATTGGCATGTGTTTCAGACCAGGACAACTACAACCTTGAAAAATATTATATGCACTTCTACTACACAAAAAGCGTATTTGTCACTGGGACATCTTTGTCAATGGGTTATACAGAGCCTTCTCTCAGGATCCAACAGTTTATGAAAGTTATATTTCTCGTGTGGGCAGGCACTGGTATTGTCCACAAATTTTCCATAGGGATTCATTATTTCCAATATTAGCTAAGCCAACATTTGCTATCTTGCTGAGTACCGTGCCGTCTTCCAGATGCTCATTTTTTTGGTCATTTGACCACTCAGTGGGTAAGTACGTAGGTATTCACCTCTGGAAATGAAAAACAGGAGAGTAGCACATTGGCAAGTCGGGGGAAAAAAAAAAAAACAAAAGACCAACCCAGCTCTTTTAGCGTTGATCTCTCTAAACTTGCCAACTCAGACTTGATTCTGCAAATC
Source organism: Puma concolor (assembly GCF_028749965.1). NCBI lineage: Eukaryota > Metazoa > Chordata > Mammalia > Carnivora > Felidae > Puma > Puma concolor. The sequence goes on from NC_141673.1 coordinate 96,330,942, forward strand.
CACTCAGTAGTAATTGCCAGTGTCACCTTTGCCTTCAAAGTGGATTTCGTCACCCAGCACTGACTTGGCTTTTTTAGAACTCTGTAGAAATAAACATTAAGCTATAGAAAACTCATAGCGATGCAAACAATTCTTACATATAGACATGTACATAAGTTCTGTTCAGTGTAGTGTCAGTGGAACACCTGGAACAATAGGATCCATTTCCCAGATGGCTTTTCCATTCCCATGTCTGGTGCTGTGGTGTGGATGGCTGGAAGACTGAGCTGGTGCTGTTGACCAGCGAACCTACCTGTGGTCTCTTAGTGGCTTGGGATTCTCAGAGCATCAGAGCTGTGTAGCTGTGTCTCAGGAGAAATCATCTGGGGATCAAGTACTCCAAGGGACCAAAGCAGAAGCTACAAGTCTCATTTTGACCCAGCCTCAGAATTCACACATCATCACTTCCACCATATTTTATTGGTTACAAAAGAGTCAGCCAAGTGAGATCTACCCTCAAGTGGTGGGGAATTCGACCCCGTTTCTTGACTGGAGGAATGTCCAATAATGACAGCCATCTTTTAAAACTGCCCTGTCTTTTGGAATCCTTGAATGTGTTTGACATGTTATAGTTTTCTTCCAAAATTGTTAATTAAGGATGCCCCCAAATCAGCCTAATATGCACTTTTACTACCCGAGTATCATGTCCAAAAGGACTTGCCAAATGAGATATTTTCCCAGTTCAAGAAATCTAAATCTTATTTCTGAGTTTATGTATCATGCTTTGCTTAATATTGTATCTTATGGCGACCAGAAATTCTGCCATGTATAGTAAGTAGATGTGGTCAGCTCCAACATCTGAACAAAATATTTCTACAGGCTTTGCTCACTGGCATCTCACTTGGTTTCAGTGAATCCATGAGGTTCAAGAAATTTAGGTGCCAAAGATTCATGATGAATAAACCATGATTGTTAATCAGTTTTTAATAACTCTGATATTGTTTCTGCTCATATTTGTTGTCCAAGCTTGTAATTTCTTTGCAATGTTTCCAGCTTAAATAAACATTGAATCAACAACATATTGTTCCAACTCAGAGATTATATTTAATCTAGCTATAAGTAAAATTAAATGTAAACAACTTAAAAAATCTTCCATAAAAATTGTCTTGTCACTCGTATCTGATATAACCAAAAGTGTTGGCAACTTACATCAGTGATGTTATCGAGTTAAATCACAAAATTTATAGCAGACTATAATTATGCTAAAACATAGCTTCTCTATGCTCTGCAATAAGACAGATTTGATGAGATATTATGGTATACAGATCTTCCTCGATTTACAACGGGGTTACATCCTGATAAATCCATCTTATGTTGAACATAGAGTACGTTTAAAATGCATTCAATACACCTAACCTACCAAGCATCATATCTTAGCTTAGTTTGCCTTAAATGTGCTCAGGGGCACCTGGGTGGCTCAGTCAGTTAAGCGTCCAACTTCAGCTCAGGTCATGATCTCACGGTTTGTGGGTTCGAGCCCCGCATCAGCTCGGAGCCTGGAGCCTGCTTCGGATCCTGTGTCCGCACCCCGCCCCGCCCCACCGCCCCTTCCCTGCTCACATTCTGTGTGTCTCCCTCTCAAAACTAAACAAACATTTAAAAAAAAACCTTCTCATGTGCTCAGAAATTTCCATTCGCATAAAGTTGGGCAAAATCATCTAATACAAAGCCTGTTTTATAATAAAGTGTTGGCTATTTCATAGAATTTATTGAATACTATGCTGAAAAACAGAATGCTTGTATGGGGGCAGAGTGATTTTAAGTGTATGGAGGTGTTTAGCCTCATGATCTTGTGGCTGACCGGGAGCTGTCGGCTGCCACCACCCAACATCAGGAGAGAGGATTGCTCAGCACATAGCCCGGAAAAAGATCAAATTCAAATTTTAAGCTCAGTTTCTACTCTTTGGCACCACCATAGTCCAAAAATTGGAAGCTGAACCCCGGTAAGTCAGCAGACTGTAAATTTCATTAAAAATTATGTGTCAAGTCTGTGGTTTTTGCTAAGCTTTGCGTGTTTAATTAAATCACGTTTAGGTGATTTTCATATTTAAGGTCCTTCCTCTACTTTTTCCTTTTTATAGGGCTTAGTCAACATTTTTCTCAATGTTGTTGTGTTTACGCTTCCAGATCCAGCAGTTAAACTTGACACACCTCTATATTTTGCACATCATCTCTTTTCTTCTAATGAGGATAAAACAACCCAATATGAAAGCAATGTATACTAGTTCAATTAAAATGTTACAGTAGTTGCAAACTGGGAAAAAAAAAAAAGTCGGATAATTTCCTTTCCAAAAACTACCCTGCTCATTCATAAATGAGACTCAGTTGAGTCTTGACACTTTGCTGACCCAGATAAAACATTGTAGGTTCCTCGCAACTAACTGCACATCCTATTAATATACAATTAAACTGTACAGTCGTAACATCCCGATATTATATGCATTAAATTGACCATATATGGGAAAGTTTAATGAGATGCCCAAAGCCTGCTACGTAATTTGCAGGGCCCAGTGCAAAATGAAAATGTGGCACCCTACCTGGCCATGGGTAAGTCAGTCCCCCCTTTCCAAGAGCCCACCACCTCAATCCAAGGGGAGAGGTGACCCCCGATGGAGTGTGCCAGCAGTCATGGGGCAGGAACAGAAATGGGGAAGCCAAGTGACCCAGGGCGCCAAGTGGTGGTAGGGAGTAGGCGACAAAGAACCTGTCTCAGGGAAGCAGAGAGACAATGGGAGGCAGGATCACGCCTGACCCCAGGCTCCAAGCTCTCAGTGCCTGCTCCATTGTCTCATCTGACTTCACGTTCATCACACAAAGACAAAATTAAGAATTTCGAGATGGTGACCACAAGAAGCTAAATTTGAAGCATGGGATCATTCTGAATGGGAGTCCCTGAGCAACTGCCCTGGTGGCATCACCATGAAGCTGGTCCTGGAGATGCCAGTGAGCAAAATGAGCAGGTAACCCAGTCCTGGCCAGCACCCCGCACCACACGGCCAGTCCTCGCCTGGCTGCGGGGTGTGCTGCAGGATGCCGAGCATCTGATGTACTCTCGTAATCTATTTTTTTATCTTTCTTTCTTTCCGGTCATGACCCATGTGTCATGTCTGAGTGCTCCTCTCTTCCAAGGCCTGTCCTCCTGAGGTGGGAAGTGTCAGGGAGACAGCCAATACGGCAGCAGGAATGTGCCAGCAATCAGATGGCCCTGGCCATCCCCTCTAACATTCCATACCTTTGGTACCTCCCTTCGTCTCTCTGGGCCTCTGCCTCCTTGCTATGCAATTTCTCATGTTATACTATTGGCTTCCTACTTATTAATTATTAATGAGAGGGTGAGACTAGGTGACCTCTAACATTCCCTCCAGGTCTGTTTCTGGAAGAAAGAGACAACACAAATCGGTGTTTGGCAAAAGGCGTTTGGCCTCTTGACTGTTTTGTCTTCATTTTTATTGGACTTGTTATAATCAATATAGTCTGATTCATCAAAGCCACATTTGAACTGTTTGGTGAGATGTCGTTGCTGCATAAAAGCCAAAAGAAAGGAGATGTGAGTAATGTGGATGTGTGTAGGCAAAGAAGGCCCTCGTTTCCTTAAGGCCTGGCAGCAGATGGGTTAATTCCATGACCCCAGATTTTAGAATGGCAATAATTAGTACCTGAGACAAGCTCTTTTATCTAAGATGCTCAAAGGGCTTTGTGGTCATTAACCCATTAATTCACCTGCCTCAAGCCATCAGGAGCTCAAGAAGAATCTTAGAAGACAAGCATGCTGGAAATGGAAACATCACCACAGTGAGGAGTGGCCATGAGTAACTAGCTGGGAGGGGGTGGGGGGGAAAGGGAAGGGTCACCAGAACAGTTCTCTTGGAAGAATTAAATGGGGAATCCTCTGCTGTTCTACAGACAGCAATGTAACTACTCACGAGGCTCTCTGAGTGAGTTCTCATGGATGTCCCATTTCATCATCTGGAAAAATCTCTTTACCCTTAAAGTAAACTTTAGATTAGCTTTTACAGTTTCCGACAAACCACAATTATGCCTAAAGCAAGTAAAGGAGAGGACTCTCCTCCCTGGAATATTCTTCTCTCAAAGGCTGGGGGGGAGGGGGGGATGGCTCTTTAAAGCTGAAGAGTCTCTAAAGATAGAGCACCACTTCAGAATGAATTTGTCTGGGGTTTGTTAAGGTCCTGACTTGTTTGCTGGTAGTTTCCATTAAAAAGCTTCTGCTGGAAAACCACACTGCTAAGACCTGCCTTCACAAGGTCAGGAATTCTATCATTAGACTCTCCCAGCTGAACAATCCACCCATCACCTAGGATGGCCAGGTGCTATGGGGGCATAAAATGTGGAGACTGACCCCCCACCAAGCAGCTATAACTCTAATCAAGGGGGTGAGGCCAATACAAAGAAAATAAATTAATACATTTATTATTTATTACTATTTTGAATTCATTGATTATTTTATTTATTGAAAATCGATTGATGCAAATAAAATGGACCGAAAGTATGGTTTCCACTAATTGTGAAGAGCACAGACCCAACCCCAGCATGCCTTGGAGTTCATGGTAGGAGGTAAGTGGTGAGGGCTCCAGGGATTAAGGGAGTCAGGGAAGCTCACAGAGGAAATAAGAGATAAATCTTAGAGGTAGGGAAAGTATTTGGTTAGGGAACAGGATCAGCGGAAATAAAGCAAAAGGCAATTCAGGTCATGGACAACATCTAAGAGAAGGCAATCAGACCGGAGTTTGTTTCTTTATGCACAGTGGGAAAACCAACCTGGATAAACCATAGGGCTAGGAGACCTGAAAGAAATACAGTTGGATGAGAAAGATAGGGCCAGATCGCAGAGTGACTGGAAACCAAACTAACAAGTACTGACTTGGGGTCTTTGGAAGTCCTCTATCAAAATGCAAATACCCAGTGAAAGAACCAAGGAGTAAACTGGGGGGTGTAGAGGTGCGCTCAGTATAGGCTGGACACTACTAATGTGTTCCATTATACACTGTCACAGGAGAAAAGGGATTTGTTACACCAATATTGGCCGGTAAATTCAACTATGAGTTCCATCTTTGGCCTTGGGATGCCCTGATGGAATGAAACCCAGAACAGGTGTCTTCTGATAGGAATGAGGAGACGAAGGACAACAGGAAATTGTACCAAAGGCTTCGGCATTACCAGAAAGAGCTGGTCAAGGTAGGGGCCCACACTTGTTGGACAGCCAAAGCCTGAGGAAAGACTTACACTGGATAGGGAAGAGTCGTAGAGAAGACAAATTTCCCCTAATTCACAATTTTGCCAACCGCTGGCCCTTTTAATGCACATAACCCTTCTTTAGGGCCCAGTAAAACTCTTATTCATTAAATGGATACTATTTTGGATCTCACAACCAAAATCAGGATGTGGGGAAGAATCCAGATGGCTCTTTAGGGAGGAGGTCAGACGGAGAGTGAAGTGTCCTCACGTAAGGCCAACTGAAGGCCTCTTGCAGCTTCCTAAACACAGTGGAGTATATGGGGAGGAAGCCGTCTTTTCCTAAAGTCACCTTCAGGACCCCCTAAGGCCAAGGTGCCTCAAGTTAGCAATAGCATAGAAAATAATTGTTCTCGGGGCGCCTGGGTGGCTCAGTCAGTTGAGCGGCCGACTTCGGCTCAGGTCATGATCTCGCGGTCCGTGAGTTCGAGCCCCGCGTCGGGCTCTCAGAGCCTGGAGCCTGTTTCAGATTCTGTGTCTCCCTCTCTCTGACCCTCCCCCGTTCATGCTCTGTCTCTCTCTGTCTCAAAAACAAATAAACGTTAAAAAAAAAAAAAAGAAAAGAATTGTTCTCACCAAAGAAAGCTCTGGAGAAAAGTTGCCGTGAAACTGGAATAGGTGTGTCCTTCCGGTTCTTTTTATAGGCACTGCAGGAACCTGAGTGAGGGCCTTCCGCCCATTTGGGGAGAGATTAAAGAAGCTGCGATTGTCTCCTTCTTACTCATTGGCAGTTACAACCTCGCAGCCACTACCACCTCAGCTTCCAGCGTGGACACAGAGAAGGTAAGTGGGAACGAAGGGGCCATGTCCTTAGCTATAAACCAGGATTGCTCCAGCCATCTGGCTTGGGAATAACTGAAGGGGAATAGAGCTAGAAGTATCCAATTGCCAAGTACTTTTTTCCTAAAGAATGTGTGGAATTTTTTTTTCTTGGGCAGCCTCAGTGACGACATAGATGTTGGTGCTCAATGGTCCCAAAAGGTAGTTGAAGCAGGGACCATTTTGCATAATTCTTTGATGAACAAATAGTAGGTATTTAGCAATAACATGTTCTGTTGGATTGACTTACGTTAAAAGAAGGAACGGCCATTAGAATTACTAGGAAGAATAATCTGCCTGTCTCCCTCAAGCAGTGCATCAGTGTCTCGAATGATCCGATGATCAATTAACGTTGACAGCACTCATTCTGGAGTCCGACCTAACTGGAATCTCATCAACCATGCAACCTTTGTCACATACCCTATTTTGTGAAAATGATCCTGCCTCGGGTTTCAAAAAGGCTTGGTGGAAACTGACGTGAAAATGGATGAAGCATCGGGAAGTAGACATTGTTCTGCTTTTCCCAGCAGAATGGAGCCAGGCGAGATTTCAGGGTTTGATAGTTTGGGGACGTTGTATCCAGTATGTCCAGGTGTCTTCTTTTGGGAATGAGAGACCTTATAGTGCCCAAACAGGACTACCCAATGGGCGCTCTTATGGGCGGATGTAGTCAGAAATTTGTCTCATCTTTCTTCCGCAGGGAAACAGAAGTCCATTCTCGTGAGGTCCGCCTACAAGTCACCATGTATGAGGACTGCGTCAAGTCCACTGAGGACTATTATTTCCTCTGTGACAATGAGGGGCCATGGAGCACTGTTCTAGAGTCCCTGGCAATAATTGGCATAGTAGTTACGATTATCCTACTCTTGGCGTTTCTCTTCCTCATGCGAAGGGTTCAAGACTGCAGCCAGTGGAATGTCCTTCCCACTCAGTTCCTCTTCCTCCTGGGTGTGTTGGGACTCTTTAGCCTCACGTTTGCCTTCATCACTCAGTTCAATCAGCAAACTGCCCCTGTACGCTACTTTCTCTTTGGGGTTCTCTTTGCTCTCTGTTTCTCATGCCTCTTGGCTCATGCCTCCAACCTGGTGAAGCTGGTCCGGGGCAGAGTCTCCTTCTCTTGGACAACAATTCTGTGCATTGCTATTGGTGTCAGCTTGCTGCAGATAATCATTGCCACTGAGTATGTGACTCTCATGATGACCAGGGGTATGATGTTCATGCATATGACACCCTGTCAGCTCAACGTGGACTTTGTTGTGCTCCTGGTCTATGTCCTCTTCCTGATGGCCCTCACATTCTTCGTCTCCAAAGCCACTTTCTGTGGCCCATGTGAGAACTGGAAGCAACATGGAAGGCTCATCTTCGTCACTGTGCTCATCTCCATCATTATCTGGGTAGTGTGGATCTCCATGCTCCTGAGAGGCAACCCACAGTTCCAGCGGCAGCCCCAGTGGGATGACCCTGTCATCTGTATTGCCCTGGTCACCAATGCATGGGTCTTCCTGCTGCTGTACATCATACCCGAGCTCTGCATTCTCTACAGATCGAGCAAGCAGACTTGCCCTTTACCAGGCAATGCCTGCCCAGCCCCAGCCTACCAATGCAGCTTCAGAGTGGAGAACCAGGAACTCTCACGAGGTACTTTCCCAGGGGTTTCAGGGAGTAGGGAGGCTTTCCTGTGGGAAAAACAGGAGAGAAATTGAGAAATAGGATGAACCAAGAGGGAACAATTTAGATGGGTGACTTACTATTTCCAAAAAGGAGGTAAAGATACCTGGAATCAAGGTTAGACTTTTACGAAAAATCAGTTCTTCCAAAATACAGAGATTTATGGGGGAGAGGCCAAGACAGAAATGAATCAAAGGCCCTAAATAAAGAGGGTGTGACTGAGTGCTCACGCCGGGTAAAGAAAGGCACCCACTATAAAGTGAGTTAACTAGCACCAAATTAGGCTTGGACCATGCAGCTGCATGGCATATGATGCTAAGTCCAGACGTTTGGGCCATCAGATGCAAAAGTCAATCCAGGTAACATGTGATTGACATTTTTAAAAATTTAAGTCTTGAAGCTAATTTGCCCAAACATCATAATAAACTGATTCATAGGACTCATCACTTCATTAACGTCACAAAGCCCAATAACTTCTAAATCTCTACTTTTCAAACCATTCACTGCTTGAAAGCCTTCAAAGTTTGCAAAAAGTGACCGGAAGAGCCATCGAATCAGAATTCTAATAAAGGCTCAGATATGTAATCATTAACAGAAATAAAGCAACTTGCTTATGTGACATTTTCAAAAAATTTCTGGTCAGATTTTGTTTTTATCTTTATGTAAGACCAAGCCACCTGTCTATACTTGGTTAATGAATAAAATAGATTAACCATGACAACAAAAATGCTTGGACCCTAACAACCTGGGAGATAGTGGCTAATTTTGGTTGTCTAGAAATATGTCAAACCCCATTCATTCCCTTCTGAAACATCTGGCCTATTATTCATAACCCAATATCATAGTTTTACATCAATTTTTGTGTCTTAATAGGCATCTGATTCCTCACAATTTATTTCTAATGTGCAAAATGATGTTATTTTAAATGTATATCACACATAATGTTCACCAGGCTCAAAAAAATTAATAGAAGCCTTCCCTTTAAGTGCATACACTTTTTTGAGCTGTCATCTATGGCTAATTACACATTCAAATTAAATCCTGTTCAGAGAGATGCAGCCATTCATTCTTTTCAGTTCAGTTGACCGAGAGTAGGAAATTGATGCTATACATCCTTCCTTTAACAGTTTTTCCTTGCTTGTTGATGGTGCGTCGTCAGATCACTAAGGTTTATGGCAGAATTGCAGAGTCAATCCCTGAAACTACGTTTTGTAGTTCTCACCAGAAGATTAGATAAAATTTCTTGTGTTGTTTTATTGTCGTTGTATATTTCCAAGAAACAAAAGCCGAGAGAAAGAGAGAGAGGGGTTCTTAGAATTGTATAATACCCCATACATACTGGGACTTGTAATGATCAAGAGTCCATACCCCAAAACACAAGTGTTTTAAGTGTTCTAAGGAGGGTTTGGTGAAAGACCAAGGGCTTGGTACTATCCTTGTTACTCGAGCATGGTTAGAAAATCCATTTCTGAGCAGGAAATGCCTGCCAGTGACAGTCACTGTCAAAGCAGTTTGGTGTTTTGTTTGTTTTTATTGTAGACAGAGAGAGAGCATGAGTGGGAGAGAGGGGCAAAGGGAAAGAGGGAGAGAGAGAGAGAGAGAGAGAGAGTCTTAAGCAGGCTCCACGCTCAGCTCAGAGCCCAACACAGGGCTTGATCCCACGACCCCAGGATCATGACCTGAGTCGAAATCAAGAATCAGACACTCAACCAACTGAGCCACTCAGGTGCCCCCAGTTTGATGTTGTGTTAAAAAAAATAATAATAATAAATCAGTAGTGTAGCAAAGGACATACAGATTGCTCTCCACATTGGTCAGAATAACCAGAAACTTAAACTGGGACAACAGAATCAGAATCTAGGTCACCTGGGAAAAATTACAAATATCAAAACTTAGAAGAATAATTAAAACTCAGTACAAAATAGAGGATTCCACCAAGCTCAGGAAAACATACCAGTAGACACAAAATAGATAAGAGCCAGACTAGAAGAGTACGATAACAAGAACTTGAGAAACCCTACGTACGTATTATAGGTCACAAGCTAGCAATAGGCAAGCAGCTTACCACTGCCTTTGTTTTCCTTTGCTCAAGAAACACAGTGCTATATAAACAGACGTGTGGTCAGCAAGAACAATCAGGCTGTTGTGCTGGGCGTCAGTCAGCCAGTCGCCAACAAGAATACCCATTCCAGTCCTGGGATCCACCAATGAGAAGTGTGGGGGACTTGGGGAGGCTGAGGGAAAACCACAAAGACAGTTAAAGGGTTATAACATCAGACCCATGTGGAAAGGTTAATACAATGGAATAGACAGTAGTTCTTAAGGTGCCTTCCTCACAGACCATGCCAGTTCTCTCTCTAAATTCTGTATACCGAAACATGACATTTTGTGTGAGCCCATGAGGCATGCGTTTGTCATGAGACTCTTCTGATTAATACTGCCTGTAGCTGTGACTCCAGTCACATAATTATTTGATTGACCACTGGGTTGTGAGATGAGAATTATTCATCTGAAAGAAGAGAAAGACAAGAGGAGATTAGCAGGGAATTTCACAAGTATGAAGACCTCTCTCCAAGAGGCTGTTGTCCTGTTTTCTGTCTCCAACTAAAGACAATCTGTAGAAGTGAACTCAAACCAAAGCACAAAGGATTTAGATTGACTGTGAAAATAAGAGTAAACACTGAAATAGATCAGCAAAGGGGATTAAGGACTCTATTTCCCTGGGATTCTTTCAAAAGAAGATTAGGCTTTATGTCTCTGAAGTGGCTTATGAACTTAATTCCGAGATCTAAAAACATCCGGGTGGAGAATAAAAATGCACTCAAGCATGTTCCCACAGGACACCAAACAAATGGTTATAAATATTCTTTGCCCTCTATTATAAATGCATTCCTAGAAGGCTGTATATTGATTATATTTTTTAAACCAGTTGTCCTTTTAACTGAGATTTTTTTTTTTAACGTTTATTCATTATTGAGAGACAGAGGGAGACAGAGCATGAGCATGGGAGGGGCAGAGAGAGGGGGAGACACAAAATCCCAAGCAGGCTCCAGGCCGAGCTGTCAGCACAGAGCTTGATGCGGAGCTTGAACTCACAAACCACGAGATCATGACCTGAGCCGAAGTCAGACACTTAACCAACTGAGCCACCCAGGCGCCCCCTTTTAACCGAGAATTTTAAATGCAATATAATTTGTGGAGATCTTAAATATAGAATATCAGCCATCAAAATTTTTTTGTGAAGGGAAATCTCCTATTCTAAATATTGCTTACTTCATCTGCCCTAGTTTACTTAAGGTATTGTTATATCAAGTTTGCTATAAGCAAGGCCCATGTATATATATATATTTTTTTTTTAAACATTTATTTACTTTGAGAGAGAGAGAGGGTGCACACATGCACACGAGCATGAGCAGGGGAGAGGCAGAGAGAGGGAGAGAGAGAATCCCAAGCAGGCTCCACACTGTCAGAGCAGAGCCTGACTCAGGACTCCATCTCACAAACCAAACTGTGAAATTATGACCTGAGCCAAAATCCAGAGTCAGACGCCTAACCAGCTGAGCCACCCAGGCACCCCAAGACCCATGTATATTTTAAAATATCACATTATTGTGGGCATTTTTTTCTGTTCATTGTTTGAAGGTGTACAAACCTAGCATGATTCTTTTTGAAGGCTTTAAGATAAAAACAATGAGTCTATGCAGTGTAAAAGTGGTTCAATGACTGTAAAATGATGTGAACCAAGAGAATGTTCCCGCAAACTTAAGCCCATTCATTGGGCTGTTTGCCTTATAGTAAATACGAGCTTTTGCTGGACGGCCCTTTTTTTTTTTTTTTAATTTTTTTTTTTAATGTTTTTATTTATTTTTGAGACAGAGAGAGACAGAGCATGAGTGGGGAAGGGGCAGAGAGAGAGGGAGACACAGAATCTGAGGCAGGCTCCAGGCTCTGAGCTGTCAGCACAGAGCCCGACGCGGGGCTCGAACTCACAGACTGTGAGATCGTGACCCGGGCTGAAGTCAGACGCTCAACTGACTGAGCCACCCAGACGCCCCTGCACGGCCTTTTTGACAATTCTCAGCATGTTTTTCTTCAAGGCACCCCCTTCCTAGGAGAAACCCAATTTCAGTGGTCCCAAGTGGTGTAGTTTTTGTTTGCTCTTTCTCAGGAACAACTCTCAGAACTGCTGTTTTATCACCTTCAAGAGCTACAGGTTACAGAGAGAGTCGTGGTATAAAGTAGGGAAGACTACAGTGAGTCTGGGCAGGATTTGTCTGGTCTGAGGACGGATAAGGCACAGGTGTGACATTCCTAAAGATCCAGAGAGCGTGAGATAATTGTGCAGCATGGGGCAGCAGAAAGAACGCAGAATCTGGATGCCCTGGCTTGAGGCTCAGCTCTGCTTCCTGCCAACTTTGAGACCAAACCAAGCTCCTCAACGTCTAGAAGCTCAGGCTCCTTGCCTAAATGATGGCTATAATGTCTCTGCCTCTTCCCTGTATAAACATAAGGTCTTCCTTACTCAACTCAGATTTCACAGCATGAAGTGGCTGCAGGATGAACAGAAAGAGGAAAACACTTTGGTGTTTTCCTTTGGTAAATCCATGAACAGCAGCCAGTCCTGGAGAATTCTGGAGAATGAAGCTTCTCTGGTGTCTAGTCTAGTCTGATGAGAATGTTGGGTGGATGTCGGTCCCTAAGGAGCTGAGTGTGAAGGAGTCTCGTTATACCTCAAGGAACACAGTTAAACCGAGAATTCAGTTCGTTCTGTCATGAAGGAAAGAATAGCATTTCATATTTCACAGGGTCCAACCCTCTAGAAAAAAATGACAGTGGGAAGACAATGTCAGATCATCACGTATGACCACACCACCAGCACCACCATGGGTAATAATATGCAGAGTACAGTAATATGGTGTTTTCGATGATCATGCCCTACTCCAAGGGTCGTACACATATTGAACGACTTAATCCTCAAGACAATCCTATGAAGGACATTTGCTATTATGATCATCATGATCTCCCTTTTATTCGCATCAGGAAACAAAGGCAACCAAAGGTTAAGAAACTTGGCCCCAGGTCACACAGCTAGCGAGAGAGCCCCTAAGTGTGAACACTGGGGCATGGCCATGTCTGTGACCATCAAACAACAGATACGTAATGCGCAAGGGCCTGACCTCGGAGACAGACACAGCTCAAAAGTCTTGTTGAGGGGACCGACATTAAACACATAACCGCGCATGGGATTATTCTATGTCCTGAACACACGTACGCCATCCATAGTCAACCTTCCTCATGAGCTTTCAAGCCCTCTTTTTTTAAATCATAGATTCACGGGAAAAAGAAAAAAAAATCAGCCTCGACTGAGAATTCCTTTCTAAAAGGCCAAGAACCTCTTTGCAAGGCCTTGAGTCTCCTCATAGTCCTCATGTGCTGTTTCCACGTGAATCTCTGACACTAACCCAGCCCTTCCCTCCTTTGGCTTTCAGCCCGAGACAGTGATGGAGCTGAGGAGGATGTAGCATTAACTTCATATGGTACCCCCATTCAGCTGCAGGTAAATGTGCTCGTCTACAATCACCAAGGAGGGATATAGCAAGCCCACCTTCCACAGGAGAGCTGTCAGGCTTCATTTCCAATGTCTTTACTGACCTGAGAGAGGACAGGCAGGGCAGGCTCGTCCCTCCAAGTCTGTGCAGCTTCAGTCATCCAGATATAATGCCTTTGTCTCTGCCCGAGCCCCTCCAAATCCCCATGGCCCCTCCATTAACGATGTACTCCAATATAGGTGAATGTCGCTGGAAAGAAAAGGCAGCTTGAAGGGTTCCTGTGAGGGTGAAGAGGAGCAAGCTCGCTGCTTTTTGCCTTGGGGACAACAGGGACTTGTGAATATGAATGAGGTCACATCTGCTTTTAGTATCTATCAGTTGTCTAGATGATCCCCTGAGCCCCGCTGGCTGCCTCTCTGAGTCACCGTCTAGCTCCCGCAGCTCAGGCTGCCCCCAAGAACTGGGTTAGGTCCGTCACCACCATCAGCAGATGGGTGTAACCGATTTTAATTCTTTCAGACAAAAGCAGAGGGAGCGCTACTGAGCAGAAGGGGAGGCAACTTGCGTTTGTGCCACGATGGCTTGAGGGCACACAGATGCAGGCAGCCAAAAATACCACACTGGGACACGGTTCTTGTATTTTGATCCCCGTAACTGAAATCTGAGGGTGAAAGTCATGCTCAGATTGTTTGTTTGATGGACCGTACACGGCAACTCTAATCCTAATCCTTCTGGTCTGTTATCTGAGACTTTGCCTTTTCCTGGAATGGCACACAGCCCAGGATACAGATAGATCGTTTGCCGTCATTAACCCTTTGGAGGGCATTTACATGATGAGATCTTTATTATACCTTCTCCAAGAATTTCTTGGATTACTTCGATGTCCAGTGATCAGCTCTTCAAGAATCTTGCAAAAAGATTCTTGTTACTGGCTAAGAAGGAAGATGGTAAAACAAAGTTCTGATGTGGGTAGCCTCAATATTTTTTTTCTTTATCAACAAAGGACTGAATGAAGCTGAAATGGTATTTCAAACGTAGCTCTGGAGAGTATCATCCCTTGTGTTGGCTCAGAAAGTTGACAATGGATTTCTTCTTCTTTTCCAGACTGTTGATCCTGTACAAGAGTGTTTCATCCCACTGCCTAAACCAAGCTCCCAGGAAGACGCAGAAATACAAAGTCCGTAGGAAACATGTGCAGTGAAAACTCAGAAGATCATCCCAATGGAGCCCTGATGGGTTGCTGGGGAGTCCTGAGTCACACTATCAACAGAGTATGGGCTCATCCTTCCTCCCCTGCTTCCTAGCCCATTCCATCCATCTGGGACCCATCATCAGAAGACCACACTCTCAAGCAAAATTACAATCTTGCTGGCCACCCTACCTTGATTATGTGTCTCTTTCTTCCTTTGTGCAACTGAAAGATTCCCTTCCTTAGCAATGCAAAAACAAATTGGCACCTCTTACTAATGGGGCCAGAAGACCTTGGTCTGAAAAAAATAGGGCCATATTAATGTGACAAAATATAGAGGTCCAGGGATGCCTGGGTGGCTCAGTTGGTTAAGCGTCTGGCTCTTGATTTCAGCTCAGGTCACGATCTCATGTTCGTGAGATGAACCCTTGCATCAGGCTCTGCACTGACAGCCAGAGGCCTGCTTAGGATTCTCTCTCTCCCTCTCTCTCTCTCTCTCTCTCGAGGGAGGTCAGTAGCAACTTACTACTAGATTGATCCTCTAGTCATGTTTTATAAAGGGACCCTAAATGAGTAACCCAGAATTTGCAACAAAAATTATAGCAAAATCCTTGGGATCCCCACAATTGGGTATACTAAATAACACAGACATTTCATGGGCTTGCAAGCTGGCAGCAAACTGGCAGCTTCCTCCCATGGTTTTAGCACCCCATGACAGCGAGTATGGTGGCAGATGTGGCTGAGGTCAGTGACCTGCTTTGATGAACCACTAAGAGCAAAGGAAGAACCACCCTAGTTGATGCTTATAAAGGATTTTAGGCGGTGCATATAAAAAACAGAGTCTGCCTGTCTTGATGTTTCTAATGGACTGATGCCTCTGCATTAATTACTTTGACTACATTCCTCCTACAGCTCCACATCCTTCCTGATGGATTCTTCTATTCTTAACACCCATTTGTTGTACATAACAGGTATAACAGGACCAGAGGTGTGCCACCAGAAAACAGAACCTTAGAGAAAAAGAAAGACTTGCCCAAAGTCACACAGTAGTTAGTGGTGGGCCAGGTCTTTCGACTCACAGGCCACCCCTCTTCCCGTTGTATACGGCTTCTCCATGCCTGTATTTCTGTATTAACAAGTAAGCGTGGACCCCCTGAGAACCAAATGTGATATCTCAGACCAGTGAGTGTTGAGGGCCTCCTATGTGAAAGCAATTTGAAGGATAGCTAAGACTCCATACATGAAAAAGAGCCTTTTTAGTAAGCAACATACAGCGTGAACTGCTCAAGATCACCAAGTATTTCCTAAGCACCTGCAAGAATAGGAACTGTTCTTGGATTGAGCCCTAAGCAGATAAGGCAGACAATGTTGCTTTGGCGGAGTTTATGATTTTTGTAGAGGAGATAACACAACGCAGAGAATTTCAGGATCACAGCTCCCTCCTTTTACAGACAAGGAAAGGGACTTGGCCACAATAACATGGCTTGCCAGCGGCAGAATTGACTAGAATCCAGGTTCCCCAGCTACGGTTCAAGGGCTTGCTCACCCTCTGCACAATGTTCCAACATGTCATATATTTTTCTGTTGCCCTCAGATAGCTGGTCCTTTTTGAAATCTGTGCCCTGAGCAATGTTCTCAAAACAAACAAGTATGTAGGTAAATGACCAAAGAGTGTTGCCCTCTGCTTTTATCGGTAATAAAAAATTGAGGGAAAATGTTTAAACGTGAAGACTCAGACCTATTGATGAGATGCTATTTAACAAACCATGTAAAGAACCCAACTCGAGGGATAAACAAGCCACAACCTTACATCTGCTCTGGAAGAAAATCATCATCATTGATCCTCCTAGTTTTTATCCTCAAAATGATGACAGTGGCATCTTCAACATAATTCTGTCTTGTTGTGTTGTTTGGTTGGTTTGGCAGATGTTTCTGTTGAGTTGGCCAACCCATTTTAATAATAAGCCCATTCAAACCGTATGTGGTGGCTAATATTGTTTCCCAAAATGTCTTTCTTAAAATTAGTAAAAGTAAAATTGAACATCTTTGTACCAAATTTTGGACTACGTGTTAGTTAGATTTGGGGGGTGGGGGTTCTACGGTGGCAAGTGCCTCATTCAGGCTGTTTCAGGAATGGCGTTGGATTGTGAGGTTACATATGGCAGCAGGGAGACAAAACTCTCTGAGAGCAGATATAGCCACTCAGCCAGCTTCGTGGAGATGGAATACTGTCAGGCATTGGTAGGAGATTGTTGTCCCCACCTCAGCCCTGAAATGCCCCTCAGCCATTTTGATAATTTCCTCCCTGTCTCCTTTTGAGGTGTTTTCATGTATCCACCCACTATGGGCTGACTGGTTCTCTCCCCAAGTATCATATTCAGATTCCTGAAAGGAAGTCTGAGCGGTCCAACTAATCATCATTGCTTCTGACAGGGAGCTCTTTAGAAGTGGCCCTCCTCTTAATTTACAGTCAGCTTCTAGACTGCCAGCCCGTGGGTCTCGTAACCATCCTTGGTCCATTCAGCTGTGCCTGCCTTTGTCATGTGGGACAGACTTGGTCACATATGTCTGCTCCCTCAGCAAGAAGCTGTGGGCAGGAAATTCGCCTCCAGGCAGCAAGGCATAGCATGCACCATGAGTGGCCAACACAGGAGAGATTAATCCAGAAAAGTATGAGTTTATGAAGTTAAAGAATATTTTAATGAAAGTACAATTTCATTTCTTTAAAGTTAATGCAGCAATTCACATAAAGCTAAAAACCCCAATAGCCTTCTAAGTCAAGATCCATGAGGAACCACTTAAAAAAAAAATGATAAAACTATTTATGATTACCATATTGTACTCAATTAGTCAATTCAACAGGTATTATGTGAAGATTTAAACTCATTTACTTATATGTACCAGGTTGTATCATTTAAAAGGTGCTTATTCTCGGGGCGCCTGGGTGGCGCAGTCGGTTAAGCGTCCGACTTCAGCTCAGGTCACGATCTCACAGTCTGTGAGTTCGAGCCCCGCATCGGGCTCTGGGCTGATGGCTCAGAGCCTGGAGCCTGCTTCCGATTCTGTGTCTCCCTCTCTCTCTGCCCCTCCCCCGTTCATGCTCTGTCTCTCTCTGTCTCAAAAATAAATAAACGTTAAAAAAAAAAATTTTAAAAGGTGCTTATTCTCATACGTATTTTAGATAATCCTCTGCTGACTTTATCCAGAAGAAAGGGTATTGCTGAAAAACTTTGTTATAAAATATCTCCCTGGTATAATGTGGCTGGTTAGCTCAGTTAGAGCATGATGCTAATAAAATACCTGCCAAGTAGAGTTAATATATCCTTCATTTTGATGATTTTTCCTGACCTAAAGATCATCAAAGATTTGTTTCCCTCCACATTAGATTTCATGCTCTCCCCGTAAGCTTAAAGGCTTCCAGTTAGCATGCCTTATTTCAAGCTGTGGTCTCATCAGGCTAAATTCTCTCACGCCCTCTACCATTATTCCTTCTTCTCCTTTTATTGTTTTTTTATTTTTATTTATTTTTTAGAGAGAGATGGCACAAATGGGGGAGAGGGGCAGAGGGAGAGAGAGCACGGAACCCCCTGCGGCGCTCAATCCCATGACCCTGTGATCATGACCTGAGCCGAAATCAAGAGTCTGATGCTCAACTGACTGAGCCACCCAGGTGCCCTTCTTCTCTCTTCTTTTAAACAGATGACCCCTCTTTCCAGGATTCTTTCTCCTTCAGATTGGCCAGATTCATGCCTTGTTATCCTCTTTTTCTCCTCCCACAATCAGTTCCAAGTTTACCTTTTCCCAGAAGCTTTCTCTGATAATATAAGGACCCAGGGGTGTCACATACCAAGCCCTTAAGTTGTGGCAGGATGAAGTTCTCTTTTTGCCTCAAGCTCAGATGGTAAAGAAGATATTTCTGTAGCATCTTCCTCAGATTAAGCCTACTCATCTCCTTTATAAGCACACAATTGATGAGCAATAAACTGGAAAACGTATGTGTGCTTCCTTGGTACAAAAGCCTCTGTATTTTTCGCGAGAAGAAGGCGCTTCTCAATTAACATTCAACGGGGGCAATCGTGAAGACCTCGACTTCTAAGGAGACATGCTTGACATCCCAGACATCTCCTTGGAGTCATCAAAAATGTCTTGATGGCTCAAGCCAGTTTTAAGCTCCCGGTCTTCTGTGAGAGATCATACTGGCTGCCTTTCACAGACAGATGAGTTAAAATTAAGTTTGCATTTTAACACGTATCAGAATTTATTTATTCAAAGGGCTTCAAAGTGGAGGACTCAGGAAGCATGAGGATGCATCCACTGCTGACAACGTTATTAGAATGCTTTTCCTGGAACAGCTTTCAAGAAAGTCTCAAGAAAATCAGTGTGATTGGGTTACTGTGATAGTCCAGCTGTCAGATCGGAGAGGTGAGTTGAATGAGGAATTTCCAATATTGATCTCATCCGTCACTCAAAGAACTACCAAGTACGCTTCGGAAATGCCACTGGATATCTTTCTGGATTTTTCTAAAGAGAGTGGAACTATTAGAACTCAAGCCACATTTAATCAGTAGATAAATCAAATCCGGGTTTGGAAACGTTGCACCAGATCTGCAACAGGATGAATCCTCTAGGCAGACTGTTTTTTTAATATGAAAAGTAAGCAGATCTTATTGACTTTTATATGTTCTCGGAGAAAAACATTCACATGTACAAGATTGGCATTTGATATGAGATGTGTTCGCACTTTATTTTACACAAGTCCTTTCATTTCAGGTCAGACATAATTTTTCATTTCGACAGGACTTTCACATGATTATAGTCACAAGCTCTTGAGATAACTATGTGTCATCATAGGGCTCAAGATAAACTAAATTGGTAGGGATTTCAGTCATATCTGTTATTGCCCAATTACTATAGGATAATGGAGTACACCCAGTAAAGCAGATACAGAGGAAGCTATCCATAAAAAAGGTGTAAAACACAGGGAAAGAAAATAAATTATAGTACTGCATATATATTTTACTTGACGAAACTGACATTTTTAACTCACCAACATGTTCTTTTATGTGATATAAATGTACCAAGGGAGCACGATTTTAAAATTCCTTTTAGGGGCGCCTGGGTGTCTCAGTCAGTTAAGCATCTGACTCTTGATTTCGGCTCACGTCGTGATCTCGTGGTTCATGAGATGGAGTCCTGAGTCAGGCTCTGCGCTGACAGTGTGGAGCCTGCTTGGGATTCTCTCTTTCCCTCTCTCTCTGGCCCTCCCCCCCAACCATGCGCTCAGGTGCATGCTCTCCCTCTAAGTAAATAATAAACAGTTAAAACAAAAAAGAAAACAAGGGGCGCCTGGGTGGCGCAGTCGGTTAAGAATCCGACTTCAGCTCAGGTCACGATCTCACGGTCCTTGAGTTCGAGCCCTGCGTCGGGCTCTGGGCTGATGGCCCAGAGCCTGGAGCCTGCTTCCGGTTCTGTGTCTCCCTCTCTCTCTGCCCCTCCCCCGTTCATGCTCTGTCTCTCTCTGTCCCAAAAATAAATAAACGTTGAAAAAAAAAATGAAAAAAAAAAAGAAAACAAAATAAAATTCTTTTTAAAAAAATTTTTTTAAATAAACGTTGAAAAAAAAATTTAAAAAAAAAGAAAACAAAATAAAATTCTTTTTAAAAAAATTTTTTTAACGTTTATTTATTTTTGAGACAGAGAGAGACAGAGCATGAACGGGGGAGGGGCAGAGAGAGAGGGAGACACAGAACCGGAAGCAGGCTCCAGGCTCTGGGCCATCAGCCCAGAGCCCGACGCGGGGCTCGAACTCAAGGACCGTGAGATGGTGACCTGAGCTGAAGTCGGATGCTTAACCGACTGAGCCACCCAGGCACTCCAATAAAATTCTTTTTAAATGTGAAATTCACTGCTTAGTTATTCTGTTTTTAAGAGTCTTATAGATGTGCACATCTTCCAAAAAACAGAGCCCACCTGAACATACTAACAGGGCTGAACTTTTAAAAATATATTCTACAAAGGGAACGTTTTGTCATAGCTCCCACCTGGACTTTATTGGTATGTAGAAGAACTCTGTGTAGACTTCATCTGCAATTCATTTTTAAATTCCTTAATGTCAACTCCAAATGGCATTACTCCCAGGGCAATTTCTGTCTGGAAACTTGCTGTCAGTCTGAAAAACTGAGCTTTTTGAGTTTTGATTTGAACTTACAGCTGATTCACATTTTTAAAAATGTTTGCTAGATCTGTTATTATTAGGGGCCTGTTTTAAAAGCAAAGGAAAATCCATGGAAAAGAAACAAGGAGATGCCTATAGCAGGATAAGATCTTAGAATAGATGGATCTTTGGGATGACTGGTCCTTTAGGCTAGTAATAATTTGTTTTTAAACAGCCCTTCACGTTTTAGCACTTTACAAACGGTTTTCACATCTGCTATCTCGTTTGATCAGTTGGATGGATGAGGCAATTTATTTCAATTATGTATGTATATATACATTTATTTATATGTTTATATATTTAATTTTTATATATTCATGTGATAGTTATATACATTTAATTTTTATATATTTATATAATATGTATCATATATACATATATACATATATGTATATATATACATATATATACATACATATATATACACATATATATATGTATATAAATCTTTCTAAGATAATAAGAATCTCTTCTAAAAGTGCATTTGGGCCACTACCACTCTGCTGTTTTTTACAGTATAATCTGAACTACATCTGTAAACTGCAACAGACACAAACCCCATGAGAATCCTTATTTATGAGCAAAGATGTCACTGAAAGATTTCCAAAAAAGACTGTGCTTTTGGTTTTTAGCTACAGTTGTTATCACCATGTTCTGATGTTGATAACCCATTTTTCTAAACACCAAAACACATGATAGGAGCATTTAGGAAATAAGGAAACTCCGTCAACTCTATGGAAAGTGTCAGCTCCGGTAGTCATAAGTGCTGTTTGCCAAACGTTTTTCAAACTCTCCTGCCTTCCAGGCATATGGCAGGATTGCCCTTGTGAGGTTGGGTGGAACCATGGCACTAATTCTGGCCAATAAGTTGGAGCAGAGATAATGTCATTTGCAAAGTCAAAGCCAGGCAGAGGCAATTAATTGCTGGTGCAGGGCCATCGGGAGTTTGATTCTTTTTCTTCCACGGTGGCAAGCTCCATCCATCTGGATTCCATGATGAAGACGTAGTCTAAGCAAGAAATAAGACTTTGGTATTAACTCACCCAGAGTCGGACTTGTTGCCTTAGCTGGCCCAGCACATTCCGACTAAGCCATGAACCAGTTGTCTGGTGTCCTGAAGGGAAAGGAGTTACTTGTCTGGATGCTTTACTTTACCACTGATTGTTCTAGTGCTCTTCAAAGACATCCTTAGATTAAAGAAGAACCACCCTGTTCTTGACTGATATATGCCAGACGAATCTGCCAGCCAGGTGGCCCCATGGTTGTTCCCATAATTACAACTCACTGAGAAAGCTGCCATCATAAAAGCACGCAGAGGATGAGGTGGTGACTTAGAACACAGAGTCACTCTGTCTGAGAGACTGAGGGCAAGGAAGACTTCACAGTGGAGGTCAAAAGCTCGAGCTCTGTCTTAAATGGTAGGCAGGAATTCATGGGGCAGGTGATACAGGGAATGATACTCAGAGCAGCCACCAACAAGGAGTCTTTGTGCAAACCAGAAAAATGTGCCCCCTATGGGTGGATGAATTAGAAAAGGTGCCTCCCCACCCCCAATCCCCAGGGAGGCAGCCTCATGCCAGGACACAGGGCTTGGTAAGCGGAACGAGGCTAAATTCCAACCCTGCTCACCATCTCAGCCAGGTGTCTCTGTGCGGTACAAAAATCAACAACAACAACAACAACAACAACAAACTACTCAGCTGACTGCAATGACCCAGATTTGCAGGGCAGAAAAAAATACCCGTGTAAAGGTGTAGCTGCGAGGAAAATGAAGACACATCCAGAGAACCGCGAGGCATTCGTTATCGCTAGAGCACAAATGCACAACAGGGGCAGCAACCGGACATGGGGCTGGAGAGCTGGGCTTGGTCAACTCATACAGAGCTTCTATCCCAAAGGCAGGAATGTAGCCCTGGGAAGGAGGAGCTGCAAAGGGAGAAGCCCATGCTGTATTGAGCCGCGTTGGAAACTCAGGCAAAAGGCAAAATGAGCGTTCCTGCTTATACTTTACCAAAATACCTCCCGTACGTTGAACCAAATAGAAAATCTCCAATGAAAAAAATCTAAGTCCATTGCCTAATCTGTTCACACGCCTCTGTCAACCCTCATAAACCCACGGGAGGGACAGGACAGCCACACAAGCCTGGGAACCACGGCCCGATTGGAAACAATTGCTCCTGTTGCGAAATAACGCAGGGTTGTAAAACAAACAAACCGCAACAGGCTGTTTTCATAAAATGTTGATGTGTTGTTTATCGTGGTCTTTTTTGCCTTCATTTTGATTTTCAAACATATTATTTACCTTGATTACTGCGGGTCTTGGTGCTCCCTTGAATTTTGTGCCCAAGGTAAGTGCCTTACCCTCCTCCCCCTGCCTCCCCCACCCCCAGCTGATCAGATTTGCCTCCTATGGAAGGAAGTGTGTAACTGGGGGAGAGAGAACCCTGGTTACACATTAGAATCACCTGGGAAGTTTGAAAAGCTCTCCATGGCTTGGGACACCCCCGTGGCTCAACCATTTGAGCATCTGACTCTTGATTTTGGTTCAGGTCATGATTTCACAGTTTGTGAGTTCGAGCCCTGCATTGGGCTCTACGCTGGCTGCATGGAGCCTGCTTGGGATTCTCTGCCCCCCCCCCCTCCCCCTTCTTCTTCTCTCTCTTTCTCTCTCTTTCTCTCTGTCCCTTTCCCGCTTCACTCTCTGTCTCTCAGGATAAATAAATAAACATTAAAAAAAAAAAAAAAAAAAGCTCTCCAGGGCCTGACCTCACCACAGACCAATTAAATCAGAATTTCTGGGAGTGGAGCCCAGGCATGGGTATGTTTTAAAAAATCTTTCCACATGATTATGTTTTGCAGCCAGGGTTGCAAACCACTGCCTTAAACAGATATATGGGATTAGATGCAAAGAATGAGGAAGGGGGAGAAGTCGGGATCCTGGCCGGAGTAACTAGGTGGATAATGATTCTGTTTTGTAGAAGAGGTAACCCAGGAAGAACACATGTGGGGGTGGAGAGGAGAGATGAGTAGTCTTGCATGAGCGGAGTTTGAAATGGAAATGCGCAGATGCACTGGAGGCCGTGGAGTTCTAATAGAGACAGGGAGAGACTTGGGAAGGAGCTTAGAGGCGAAGATGGAAACTGGGGGGAAGGTGTGGTTGTACCAGGAGCATAAGGAGGGGGCCCCAAGTGGGGTCCTAGTGCTGGCAAAGGCCATTCCATCCCTAAAGGGATTGTCTCCTGATATCCCAGTCCCACCTCAACCACTGGGACATCTCCACCAAGATCCTTCCAGAGAGAGGACCTAAGTACTGTCCACAGAACCACATGACACGCTGAATGAACGTACTGAGAGTCTTCCTCTGGCTTGGAATTCAAAGGTTGAGGAGGCAGCGACCAGGGCTTGCCTGGAAAATTGGTGGATCTGCCAAAGCAGAACGAACATGGCTACCTATCCAATGCCTTTCCTCAAACCTGCAGAATCAGACAAATCAGCTGGGACAGTTGTTCCAAATATAAATTCTCCTAGTCAGACCCAGAGCTACTAAATCAGAACCTCCAGGAGATGGCCCTGGGACACTGCATTTTTCACAAGTTCCCGTGTGACTCTGAAGGTAGTGTGAGGTGCCTGGACGGCTCAGTTGGCTAAGCATCGGACTCTTGATTTATGCTCAGGTCATGATCTCCCCATTGGTGAGTTTGAGCCCCACATCAGGCTCTGTGCTGACAGTGTGAAGCCTGCTTGGGATTCTATCTCTCTCTCTCTCTCTCTCTCTCTCTCTCTGCCCCCCCCCCCCCCCGCCGTTCTGTCTCAAAAATAAATACATAAACTTAAAAAAAAAAAAAAAGATAGTGTGAGTTCAGCAAGCACCGCTCTGTTAACAAGGGAGGTCTCCCTCCTTGCTCTGGCTTGTAGCAAAGAGTGTCCAGGCTTTCCCAACTTGGCCCAGGAAGGCAGGAAGTGATTGGCTTGATATGGCACAATCAATGGAAAGATTTTATGAGTCAGTCCTGTCACTGGAAACATTCAGCTTCCAATCTGCACCTCCCCTCCTCCCCTTGTCCAGAGTCATGTTCAGCCCAGGACACACTCACCCCGTTCTCCTAAGAGAAAACATTGCCAGAAGCAGCTTACTGCCTTAAATTTAGGAAGAGAAATCCTTTCTGAGCCTACCTGCTGGCATAGGCTCATCGATTTCCAGTTTGGTTTATACAGGCTGGAAGGTCCTTGTTCATCTATTTGGTTCGAGTCAGTTTAGAAAAGTAATGCACTTGAAAAAAAGAAGAAGAAGAAGATTGCAATTGATCTTTGGGGGGATCAATCTAAAATGGTTCTCTGATTTTTGCTTTGGGGATGCTTTTCTCGTTTATATTTGAAGTTGGTTCTTGTGTGGTTCTCGTAGGAAACAGCACTTTCCCAAGCTCGACAAAGAAAAGCCTCAGGGAAATAAAACTTGGATGTGATGAAATGCACTCAGCCCAAAAACTAAAGAATTTCCTTTCTTTCCTCCAAGCCTCAGGCTTGTAAGTAGCTTTTATCACATTGGATTTAAGTGTTCTTATATGAAAAAATAAAAATAAAAAAAAAAATAAGAACCTCATGGTTGATCAGCTGAAATCCATCAAAATTATTTCAGAAGAAATGGAGACACCAGAACAGAGCAGAGGGAATTTGACAGTGGTGTTCTCTAAGTGAGATGTTATAATCCCAATTAGCCTGTGACAAGCAAAAAGACACCTTTCTCCCCAAAACTGTATTCGTTCGTGCAACAAATGCTCCTATACGTGCAGACACTGTGCTGGGCCCTGGGAAATACAGAAGGAAACAAAACGAGTTCCTGTCTTCCTGAAGCACACGGAAGAGTAGGAGAAAAGCAGGTAAGCCAGCCAATAAATATAACTTCAAATTTTGAGTACTCGGACACAAACAGGCTGGTCCTCTGAAGACCAGCTACCGTGGGAGACCAGCATTACTCAACTGGTAGGAGGCCTCACAAAGGATGCCACGTTGGACTGAGGTGTAAACGCTGTCAAGAAGAGTTTGGGGAGATTTGGGAAGAGTCGGGGCAAGACCTGAGCGGGAGGCACGTAGAGCTGGGCCCCTCAAGGGAAGGACTTACAGAAAAACTCGTCTCTGAAGGGAATTATTGGCACCATTGAGAACTCTAACTCGCAGGGTCAGACCCAAGAAGGACTGGCAAACCAGACAGGAGAGAGGCAAGGAGTCCTGGAAGGGATCACAAGATGGAGAAATGTCAGTTCCCTAGACCCAGGGGCAGCCGGGCAGGGTTTGAGGTGACCAGAGCCCCAGACTGGCCATGTCTTGGCAATGAGCAGCAGCATCCGCTTACTGCTTGTCTTAAAATATTCGTGTCACTTCCTAGGTGTCCCAATAGGTGAATAAGAGAGGTCCTGCGTAAGGGTTTAGGCCAAACCTAAATCTCGTGAAAACCTACGTGGGATTAACGTCGTCTAGATATATAAGTTATCTCCTCAAATTTCTTCACTATATATAGGAAAGCCTTTCAGACTGGAAGGCCTTTCTGGAAGAAAAGATGTTGAGAAAAGCAGGGATGTGGGAGGCCATAGATAGCGAGGTAATGCTCTTTGATTGTCACATCACCCACCCTAAGGGCATATGAGAAAGGTCGTGGAAAGCCAGGTCACAGGGGTGGGTCATGAGTCCTCGGTCACAACACCTGGTGACATGCATCACTTCTCCACTTTGCAATCAACTTCTGTTTTGTTACTGATTTGAATGGAATGATTTTTTTTACCGGCATGATATATTTGCATACATAGAGTGAATAAGATTAAGGACAATGGTTTCACCTCACTGTGGAAGTGACTCTGTACCTTACAATTACATCTGATCTCTGGCTACACGCATAGATGTGTTGTGTAGGTGAGCCGCACACGTGCAGACACCCTGCACCCATACTAGGGATCTCCGAGACTCTCACAGACTGCCGGAAAAGATACTTGGAGAGCCAGAAGACTCCTTTTATCCTTTATGCAGAATTGATAAAGAACTATCTTTCTTGGGGCACCTGGGTGGCTCAGTCAGTTGAGCATCCAACTCTTGATTTTGGCTCAAGTCATGATCCCAGGGTCGTGGGATCAAGCCCCGAGCTGGGTTCTGCTGAGCATAAAGCCTACTTCAGATTCTCTCTCTCTCTCTCACTCTCTCTCTCTCTCTCTCCGTCTGCCCTTCTTCCCCACTTGAGCACTCTCTCTCTCTCTAAAATAAAATTTTTTTTCAATTATTCTAACGAAAAAGAACGATCTTTTTTCCTATCATTTCCCCTTTATAAATAACATGCAACACACATGTGCACACACACACACACACACACACACACACACACACATACATACCAGCTCCCTGGGTGGGCAAAGTTTTCAGGTTCCCGTTTGGTATGTCATAGCCACCGGGTGTGTCAGGAAAAGGAAGGGACAGAAGGCCCAACCAATGCCTTTGAAGGGGACTATGGGACCATTGGGCCACCTGTTCTGCTGTCATTACCGCAGACAGCAGAGGGGCAGCAAGGGGTTGTGTGTAAGAGATTCCCAAGGCAGCCCACCCGGCTTTGACCCTCAGCCCTATCACTTGGTCGCTATGTCACCTTAGGGCTCCCATTTCTGCAGGTATGAAGCGAAAGGGAGATAAGTAATCATAATAACTCATACGGTTTTTATAAGTATGAAATGAAAGAACCACAAAAAGAACCACCTTGTTCGCAGGCCAGGGTCCGCGCCTTCTGGAGGCTGCTTCTCCTCACATCATCCCCCTCGTTCACGATGCGAGGGCTTCTGGGAACTTAGAGACAAAAATAACCTCTCTTACTAAGCCCTTCTGTGATGCGGTTGCCCAGTTGCATGGACCGCTCAGGACACTCTGGGAATTGTCCCTTCATTTCATGTTTTCCTGGATTTCTGGTTCTCCAGGCCTTAACTTTCATTTCACCTCATGATACCTTTTTCTTCCTTACTTTGCCAGGTCCCTGATTTTCTAACCCTTCCTTCCTACCTAGGGGCCTTCTCTCCCCACCCTTCCCTCACTCCCACACTCCCTCCCCAGTTCAGCTTTGTCTGCCTCCCCCTCTGGCAGCTACTTAAGTACACTCAGATGCTCCCTCTGACCCGCTCTCCGGTTCCCAAAGTGTTCGACGAGTTCACGGGTTTATGACTCAGATGACTAAGCTCAGGCTATGCAAGCACAACCCACAAACCTTTTTGATTTTGCTGAGAATACAAACCATGAGTTTCTTTCTTATGCAATTAATCGCCCTCAAAGAACAACATGGACCTGTTTTTTTGTACGTAAAAAATGATAGCTTTTGTGCAAAGAACTCCATCGGGCTATATTTCAGGCATTGACTGCATGTTCCTGAGGCAGGGGGTGCACGCTAGTTTCTACTAAGTTCAAGTCTCTTTGCAGAGGAATCCACAGGATTGATCGTCGTATCACAATACAACGTTATTAAATACAGATGCAAAGTATCCGCGTGGTCTCTCCCATTCCAAAGCAAAGCTGTGAGGAATTGTTCTGTAAAATAAAACTACCGGCCAGGGCATGGATTATGACAACCAAAAATAACACACTTACTAACAGGTGAGGGTGTGTCCAATGAAGAGCATTTTCCTTTTCCCCTGAGGGCTGAGGGAGTGTTTGGGGTTGCAGGTGTGGGAGAAGAAAACTGCACAGTAAAACCGATAACCCCTCCACGGTCCTTAGAATCCAATGCCAGGAACAACAACATGCCAAGTAAAACTCCAAAACCCCAACAGTTCCAAGACTCCTTGAGCCTCCTAGTCCGGCCTACTCCCAACACGGGACGCCCCGTATCATCCTCAACAGAGCGTCATTGAGCTTGAATACATCCAGCAGGAGTTAACCCACCGCTTTGCAGGAAGCTCTTCTGGGAGCTGCGTCCCTGAAATTTCTAACCATTCGGCCACCTGTTATGCTGTCGTTATCAGAGGCAGCGAGGGGTTATGCGTAAGAGATCCTGAGACAGCCCAGGATCTTTGACCCTCAGCCCTATCACTTGGTCGCTATGTACCTTAGGGCTTCCATTTCTGCAGGTATGAAGCAAAAGGGAGATAAATGGTCATAATGACTCATACGGTTTTTTTTTTTAATGTTTATTTATTTTTGAGACAGAGAGAGACAGAGCATGAATGGGGGAGGGGCAGAGAGAGAGGGAGACACAGAATCAGAAGCAAGCTCCAGGCTCTGAGCCATCAGCCCAGAGCCTGACGCGGGGCTCGAACTCACAAACCGTGAGATCGTGACCTGAGCTGAAGTCGGACGCTCAACCAACTGAGCCACCCAGGCACCTCTCATACGGTTTTTTATAAGTATGAAATGATATTATACAAATAGAGCCCTTAAAATGGAACCTGGCACAGAGTAAGCTCCCAATAAATGTGACCTGTGTCGAGGATAACGTAGCCTGCAGAAGTCTTGCCCTCTCCAGGTGAAATAGCTCCATTTCCATCAACCGTGCTGTATATCAAGTAATTCTAGAAACAGCTCCCCTGTTAGAAGCTGCCCAATTACAGTGAGACGCGCAGAAATGGATTTAATAATCCAGGGTGGGGTAACATGTCCCCAGTTCAGCGAGAACAGCAGCTGCCCTGATCCAGACTTCACAATTTTATCAGTGCTGCCTTTGATCGCGTTGGCTTTTTGCCTGCTGAACCACATCGCCGGTCGGTACCCAAGCGTTTCCAAACAATATTTATGTAATTTATTTGGGAGGTATGAATACATCTACATTCATTAAACTAAATTCTTGGTTTGGGATCTTCATTCCGGTCTTTTGCAATACATTTGTATTCTCATTTTTTTATTCAGTCTTTTCCTAATGTGTCGCGTGCAAAATTTGATAAACCCATGCTTTGTTTTGTTTTTTTTTTTCAACGTTTATTTATTTTTTTGGGACAGAGAGAGACAGAGCATGAACGGGGTAGGGGCAGAGAGAGAGGGAGACACAGAATCGGAAACAGGCTCCAGGCTCTGAGCCATCAGCCCAGAGCCTGACACGGGGCTCAAACTCACGGACCGCGAGATCGTGACCTGGCTGAAGTCAGACGCTTAACCAACTGCACCACCCAGGTGCCCCATACCCATGCTTTGTTTTTAACCGGGTGGTTGATAAAAGTGTTACCCACACAGATCGAAAGACAAAGCCCTGTGGGAAACCGCTAGAGACCTCCATCTCTAAATGATCTCTTCTTGAATGTTTGCCTTATGATTGCACCTAACTCTATTAACCATTACCCCTGCCTTTTTCCATCTTGTTCA
Source organism: Puma concolor (assembly GCF_028749965.1). NCBI lineage: Eukaryota > Metazoa > Chordata > Mammalia > Carnivora > Felidae > Puma > Puma concolor. The sequence continues at coordinate 96,360,982 of NC_141673.1, forward strand.
TAAAGATATGGTGCCAAAATCAATATACGCTCTTTCCGCTTCAATTTCTTATGGGTAAAAAATGTTGATCTGGATTTATTCCTTCTTAGGGAAAGAGAGAGAAAGTAGTTTTACGTAATCACAGGATACGGTGCTAGTCCCCTCCTACCACGCCGCAGAGCTCAGGGCAAAGCTACATGGGTTTGTCAGAGGTTTTTTTCTGAGTTGATAGAAATCCCGCAGGAATGATAGACAATAATATGAACTGATGTAGCTGGTACACATGCAGTAACCAAATTCCATCAAAATTTCACCTTTTCTTTTCCAATTTTTTTAATGTTTATTTATTTTTTGAGAGACAGAGCGAGAGCAGGGGAAGGGCAGAGAGAGAGAGGGAGACACAGAGTCTGAAGCAGGTTCCAGGCTCTAAGCTGTCAGCACAGAGCCTGACACGGGACTCGAACCGACGAACCTGAGCTGAAGTCGGATGCTTAACCGACTGAGCCACTCAGATGCCCCCACCTTCTTTTCTCTTGAGATCATCATGCTTGGATCTGGTGCTTGAGACACGTGGGTCAGGTCACAACTATAGAACTGTTACTTTCAAAGGTTTTTCAAGGGCTGCCTCAGAAATGTGCCCTCAGGAACTACACGGGAGTAAAAGACTCCAGAGGGCTAGGACAAAGCCCCCTGAGGGGACAGATAACTCCATACAACCAGGAAAACAGGAAGGTGCTGGGGATGGGTTTTGACTCAGTATGGGAGTCAGGGAAGAGGAAGGATTATCACGCTGGCAGGGAAAATGAAGAATCCTGCCTTGTCTTACAAGTCCTCCTCTGACACTCTACTTTCCCAAGAGGCAAATGTTCCCTTGGCTTGGGGCTCGTCGGGGAGTGACCTGGGGTTAACCACAATAGGCCCATCGTCACCCCCTCCTTCTCTCCACCAGAAGGGAGAGGAGACACTAGACAGGAAGTCAGGGGAAGAAAAGGCAATTCGGGAGGCAAAGTAAAACGAGAAGGAAGCTTAAAATACAGAGTGACCATGGCCGTTTTCTTGGATTCTTTATTCAAACACCCACTTTGGGGTGGGGGGGGGTGGGGGAAGGGTCTAAAACTGGCCACACAAGTGTCGCCAGTGGACAAAACACAGAACCCGAAATCTGGCCTCGGTCGTATTGAGTCCACTAGGCCTGAGTTCTCTCCTCTGTAAAATGAAGGCCAGGGGGCCCAACTGAAGAAGGTCTGTGACCTCAAACGCCAACATTGTAGGCACTGGAGTGTTCCATTCTGAAGGGTTCAGAGAGTTCTAGCAATCTGGAGGTGGCAGAAGTGAGGGTCAGGCACTGATACCCTGCCACACAGACCCATCTGCATACCTGGAACGTCCTGAAGCCACGGCTGGGGGCGGGGTGGGGGTGGGGGGTGGACAAAGCATTGTCTGCCCTAGATGGAAGAGATTCTAGAAGACGACCACAGGCTGGACCATCCCATGTGCAAAGCCAACAATCTACAACCCGGAGGCCGATTTCCCAGACCCCAGGTTTCAGCAGTCCACACTTGAGAAAGATTTTTCTGACGCTCCAATTCCAAAATACGTCCATGCTTCAGATCGGGGCTGGAACAGCAGCAAACCTGCAAACCCCGATAGCAACAGAAGGAAGTGGGCCAGGAAGGAAAAGATCAGCTGGGCACAGTTCGGCTCTCAGCAATAATGACAAGGCTAGAAATGAAGGAAGGAAACCCAGAATGCATGGGGGCAGGGGACCGGGAGGGATGGGCTTTACTGCTGCCTTTCCAGGGCCAGGCTGTACTCTTTGTTTTGGCACGCATTCCCTGACAAAAAGTCAATGTTCTCACCACATAAATATTCGTCGACATTAATAACAACAGCATCTGACACCGTTTATCGGTAAAGGTGCCAGATTGCATGCAAATGGGCTGCTAGAATACCTTGCAGAGTTTCACAAAACTAACACACCGGGCAATGAACATCTGGCAGAGGACATGGGTCCTTTAATGATGGTGGGAGGGAGGACACGAACAGCTCATACATACAAGCCTTTTAAAATGGGACGCATTTGCCTCAAGCCCACTGAATGTCTCTGGTTCTGCCTCTGCACCGGGCACTCCCTGAGGCTGATCTCTGAGGTTTTACCGCCATCAAGTGGAAGCATGGGGTATGGCAGCGGCAGAAGAGCCTCCGCGTGACGCCAGAGGCAGAGAGGAGACTCTGACAGTGAAAGATGAGAGGAAGGTTGCTGAGTTTCACTTCATTATCACCCATTTAGTTCAAAGGAGATGCCATTTTGGTTCCCAGCCATCAATCAACCGGCGTCACTCGAGGCCCAAGCTGGGCTAAATTTGCACCTTCTATTTCAGCCCAGTGAAGATGGAAACCTACAGGAAGTCTTTGAAACCCTCTTGTCCAATATCGTAGTAATTGTCAGGTGCCCAAACCTCCAGTTCCTGTGATGTCCCTATTTTAACAGAAGAGTTTAATTATGGCCTGGACACGTAAGACCTGAAGACAGGGTAGCAGCCACGGACGGGGTTTGACAAGATCTGTTCGAACGGGGAGCAGTTATCTACAAGAAACAAGGAAGAAACAAGGAAGGATTCGGCGAGGTGATGGCCTACTTGTCCAAACTCTGTATTTCTTGGGAGAGAAGCCAGCAATGGGCGCCATTTCCATGTTTTCTCCTGTTTTTGAAGAGGCTGACATGAGGACTGCCGTCATGGGATTACAAAAGCCCGGCAGATCCTTGCCCCTAACAGGAAAGCAGATCCAGGGTATTCTGTGGCTTTGCTTTTCACTCAGCCCCCTTCGCTTGGTTGATGGGCTAACCACCAGAGGAGTAAAGAAAAGAGGGAAGGGAACATGTATTTCTTGAGTACCTACGCCGTGGTAGATAATACACGTGAAATTATATTGTCTTCGCCTGACAACAACCTCACTGAGAAAAGATTAACCTCTTAAGAAAGATTAGAATGGTCTAGAAGGATCCATCTCATTATTTGTAATTCCCCCTTTTCAATACAAAACTAGGCTGATGCTGGGACAAAGCCATGTGGGAAACCACCAAATCTTTGTGGAATGTAAACATCCTTAATTCAGAGTGTCGTTAATTCTCCACCCTCACCTCACCTCTGCCCAACAGGGCTTTTCCTTCTGATGAAAAACGGAGCATCAGGCTCTTAGGAGATAACTCCCAAACTCAGCTACGAATTTCTAAATGTCATTCCGTTTCTGCATATGGGGATTTATTCTTTTTCCTTCACCAAAGAGTGTTTCCTATTGCCCCACCCCACAGAGCTGCTTCTCGAGGTAACTAAATAATAATTGTTAGTGACTATGCATTTTCCAAGGGATATTATGAACCGATTGTGTCAAACAGGGATCTGAATTCATCCCCTCCTACAATTAAACCTCCTGTGGATCGGGAAGCTGGCCTTGAGGACTCCTCCTGGTCCTACTGGGGCCACCAAAGCCCATCCCAGGGTTGCCATTCCTCTGCCTTCCTGGAACAAAACCTCAGAGTCCGTGGCCGTTCTTGGCTCCCCCTCTCACCCTTGCCTCTCACCCAACGGAACTGAACCTTGAACTTCGGCTCCGTGTCTGGAGCTCCACGTGAAGAAGACAAGAGCCTGCCGTCTCTCCTTCAGGTCCCACCGCAGCTCTCACAGTCAAAGAGTTGCCACCGTATCTTTATTGCATCTCCAAGTGAGGAACAGTGAATAACTTATTACACACGGAACGCTCTCCTTTGGAGGACAATGTCCTCTTGTGGGACACAGGTGGTGAACACAATGCAGAGCTATTTACAGAAGCTGAGGAGCAAGGCGCTGAGAGAAGGATCAGTGCCAGGAGTTTATAGCAAGAACAGTGCACAGATTCTCCTGCCAAAGAGAAATCGGGCTTCTCCCCGCTGGCGAGCTACAGAAGAGGGACTTCTGGTGAAGCGTACAGGGGAGCTTCAGTCTGGGGATGGACAGCATGTTTGGGAATGGTGACCTGTGAATTGGTGCGGCGGACCCACAGGGGTCCTGTGGTAGCACCAGAGATGAGAACGTTTAGGGTGACCTTGAGCCTCTCCTACCCAGGCGAGAAGGGAGGGTGCCAGTGAGTTGGTCTCCAGTGTAGATTTCAGCAGGGACGGGCCTTGGCTGTTTTTGCTCAGATTTGCCATTCTGCTCCGGGCCAAGCGGTCCTCACAAAACCCGTCCTGAGTTAGAAAGGCTGGCACCTGCAGCTAACCGCGCCAGTAAGCGGTCAGATGAGCAGAGCTCTCATGGCTTGTGAAATGACTGGGCACCGTGAGGGGCACACCCTGAGTTTGCCTGAGACTCTCTCCCGCTTAAAAGACGGATCCTAAGTATGGGACGAAGGAAAAACCCTAGAGTGCTGTGACCTGCCGTCCTGTTAGCCCCCCAGCAACTCCAGAAGGGAAGGAAAGCTCGTCCCAAAAGGTTCTGTACAGTTTCCTTAGGCGACTCCGGGTGTAGCCCACATCCCTTTGAACCCCCCCTGGTTGGCTGACTTGCTGTGTTCGCCCCACTCTTCGGAACAGCTAACTGCCGCCTTTCCTTCCTTCATAGTCATTGTAAGGGCTAGTCCGAGTCTGGGCCCGCGGGATGGAGAAGTCCTTTTGGGAGGTCCGATTCTGAAAAGGCAGCAACCATATCGTTAAACCCACTCCAATTCCCGGATATTTCCACAGAGCTCCAATCTGGGCGGGAATCTAACTCTCTCCCCTTCTCCCAACCCTCCCCCTGAAGCCCTGCATTCCAGGGTCCTGTGCTAACCCCTGAGGCAGATCACGGGAAAGGAAGACACCGCACCCTTTCAAGGTGGCCTTCCAGGGGCCGTGAGAGTGGCTACAGCCCGTGTTCCCAAAGGACAGACATTCCAGGGGGGCTGACGCTGCTGGTGTAACAGGAGAAAGAAACCATTTACCTGCAGCTGAAAATGGGTGGCGTAGGGAGCATAGAGCGTGTCACCTGGCTCTTCAAGGCCTGAAAGAGAGGGGGGGGCGGGGATTACAGCGTCAGGGTCCCCCCCCACCACATCATGCTTCTGCCTGTGCCTACCCCAGTTCGGTCTATCTAAGCATCTATCTTCCCAGCAGACGCGAGTTTCACGTGGGGAGAGATTGTCCCAAGCCCAGGGCCAAACACAAAATAAGCACAATGTTGGTTGAATAAATGAATAACCACCAACATAGGGTCACTAGGGAAGCGCCTTTCCCAAAACTTTCACGGGTGGCGCACCTCAATCCAGGACCACTTGAAAAGCACTCTTGAAACCAGTCTTTTCAGACAGAGAACTGTCCAAGCGCTGTCAGTTACCTACAGTGAAGCTCACTACGGATTTACCTGCTTCCTTAACCACCAGCAAGGCAAGAAAAAAAAAATTTTACTACTTTCTTTGGGAGGGGGCAGAACTTATAAGCAATTGTTTTCTCGGTATTTGGGGAACACTGGAGGGATTTAAACTCTGGAACAGAAGAGTAAACGCATACAGTTGTCGTGAATACAATTTAAAGCAAGCCATTCACCTGTTCCAGGTTACTGAGATTTCCCACCAAGTGTACCTATTCAGTTTACTCCGTGAACACCTCAAATACTTTCTCTGTGTTACTGTGGAGAATATAAGGATTAACCAGACGGATTCCTGGCCTGAGGCTGACACTGGAGAGCAAGGGATATACGACAGCTACACAAATAGCTATGAAATGAGACAGACTCTGATAAGAGCATTTCAAAGTTCTACAGCGTGTGGGAGGAGCGAATAAGGAGACTGGGCAATGTGTGCTCTGGAAAGGGGCAAGAACAGGGCACAAAAGCATGCCTGGAGCCTGGACACACAGGCAGGGAAAGGCACTGAGTGACTTGGCTTGTTTGGACGGACAGCACAGCTTCCGTGGTTGTTGGGTTCTCGCTGGGAAAAGCCTCCCTAAGTCAACATGGTGGATCTTAGACAGCCAGCAACGTCTGCGAGCAGGAACATGTGGTGGCCAGAGAAGTATTTTAGGGGAGAGGAAGGGGACAGGTGGCCTACAAAATGGATGGAAGGAAGGATGAAAGGGAGGAATCGCAGTTCGGGAATGATAACAGGGAGTCCAGGAGCGCGGTGACAGAGTGAAGCCGTGAGAATGGACAGGAGTGGATGGGTGCTAAAACAACCCCTCCAGCCGCCCCTGTTTCCCTTTGGCCTTCCAAGCGCCCCGGAGACGAATCACAGCTCCCGTGAGAAGCACCAGGAAGCTGTGCACCTCGGGCTTCAAGAGCAGAGGAAACTGTTAGCTGAACCTAAGAACCTAGCCTTGGAGGTCCCTCACTCCTCTCCCAAACTCATCCCCCCAGAGGTCGGTGTAAACCTCAGGGACTCTTGATTAGGCCCAGAGAGCAGTGGACACCTCACAGACCGACGGATAGGTCCCTAAGGGCAAGGGCAGTCTCTAGCTGTTGGTGTAGCCTTTTTCTGTTGTGAGAACAACAGAACACCTGGTTACTCGTGACTTCAGGCAAGAGCAAAATCATTGGATTCTTTTATGTCAGATACAATCTCTTCCCTCCCGTGGGCCCAGAGACACACAGTAAGATGTGGCTGTGCAGGATAAATCAGAATCCTCAGTAACTTTATGGAGATTTCTACGGGTTTGTGGTAAAAGGGCTTTCTCCCTCCTCTGTGCTCTGTGCCTACCGCAAGGAATCATGGCTTGGCTTTCTGCATTCAAATCTATAAAGGCTTCATGTTTCTGGAAGGAACACCCAGCTATCCTTCATAAAGAACACAATCTCGCCTACAGGTCTCTAGGGATGTTTCTAGTCATTCCTTTGCTCCAACTTATTTTGACTCAGAGAAACCCACAGGGTATTGTGTAGAAAGTACTAGATTAAAACTCTATTAAAACTTCTAGTTCTACTAGAACTCTAACCAGCTGGATGAGCCTTGGGGACCCTGTCTGTTCTGTCAGGGGTATGACCTGGATAATCATGAATGTTCCTTACAGTTACAATATCCTATGATTCTGGGGCGCCTGGGTGGCTCAGGTTAAGCGGTTAAGCGTCCGACTTCGGCTCAGGTCATGATCTCACAGTTTGTGAGTTCGAGCGCCGCATCGGGCTCTGTGCTGACAGCTCAGAGCCTGGAGCCTGCTTCGGATTCTGTGTCTCATTCTCTCTCTTCCCCTCCCCCACTTGTGCTCTGTCTCTCTCTGTCTCTCAAAAATAAATAAAAATGTAAAAACAAAACAAAACAACAACCGATATCCTCTGATTCCCTCCCATCTTCCTACAAGGAATTCTCACCCAGCCGTGCTCTGTACCTTGAGTGATTTCCTCTTGAGAGTAGGCTCTGTTCTCCACACCATAGCTCTGCTTCATGAGCTGAGGTTTACAAAACGCATCCTCAACAGGGTAATCCATGGGGTTCCGTTGCTTCGTGAGCAGCTGAAACTCGGGCGCAACGTAAGCCAACAGGAAAACCCAGCCATTGGCAACCAAGGCTGAGCTGAGGATGGTATCATCCCACTCGGGGCCAAGGGCAGAAATCAGGAGCAGGGTGATCCACGTCACCCAGATGGCAATGGAGAGAACCATGGTGAGGAAGACGTGGACCCCGTGTCTCTTCCAGCCAGTGAAGGATCCACAGAAGATGGAGCAGGACGTGAGGAAGGTCAACGCCATCAAGAAAAGGACATAGGTGAGCAACAGGACAAAGTCTTCATTGCGCCGAGAGGCAGAAAGCTCAGAGAAGATGGCGACATTGGTCCTGTTCATGGTGAGGACGATGTACTCAATAGCAATGACATCCTGCACCAGGCTGAAGCCCACGGCCAGGCCCAGCATCACCAGCAAGGACAGCGGCTTCCTCCCACGCACCAGCTTCGTCAGGTTGAAAGCATGAGCCAGCAGGCAGGAGAAGCAGAGGGAGAAGAGGACACCGAAGAGGAAGAAGCGGGTGGGCCCTGTACTGCCATCGAGTTGGATGATGAAAGCGAAGGTGAGGCCGAAGATGCCCAGCACACCCAGCAGGAAGAGAAACTGGGTCGGGAGCACTTTTCGCCTGTTGGAGTCCTGCACCTTGCAGATGAGGATCAGGAGACCGAGCATGAAGGCCACCGAGGTCACAGCCCCCACTGCGGCCACCGCTTCTAGGACGATGCCCCAGATTTGAGTGGTATCACAAAGTCTGTGGTACTTGGCGTCCAGGCTTGAGCGGCAACCTCTAGGGGATGTCGTGGCCATTCTGGTCCTGCATAAACGCAAAGTTGAGGGGAGGGGCGGTGAGTCTCCTAACAAACTCGGACAGGCACAGGGGACCCAAAAGATTAGGGAGAACTTTCACATGTTTGGCCGGGGTTTTGCCTCTGAATTCGCTACGTTAGATGGAGCTACTAACTTTTCTCCACCTCTCATGGCAAGTTCTACAGACTGATGGAGGGAAAAGACAAATCTCCCCACAATTAAACTATATTAATATGTACCCTGATGCCAGATGACTCAGTGCTCTGCTGAGGAATTTCAGGGTCTCATTTCAAAAAAATATGTCACAAATACCTTGCCAGGGATCCTGATACTTTTGGCTAGTATTTTCTCAGGAATTATCAAACATGAAAATCTCTAAGCTTAAAGCTTTAATCATAATTTGCCAGTCTCAAGGCTTTCTCCACCTTTGCCTCTGTTTCGGACATTTGTAAGCATCCCATTCTTTCCTGTAAATTTCTCTACAGAAGGCCAAACATTCCCTTCACCACCATGGGATCCTCGACTTCAGCTTTGCTGTCACATATTACAAGGGTTTTTCCCCTCCTTGAGGTTTGTAAGGATGACTCTACTCATTCCAAAAAGCAATGGAAAGAGTCTTCTATGTCAGAAAGAGTTCTTTATTAACTATCTGTAAGGAGGGACACCCTGAAGGACACAAAACAACGGTGGATAATCCAATGAAACATATTACGAATAGCTAATGCTCATTTTTACTGTGGATCAGAAACTCTTCTAATCACGTTTCGTATATACTAGTTTAATTTCAAAGCAGCTCTAGGAGGTAAAAAAAAAAAAAAAAAAAATAGCCCTGTATCACAGATGAAAAAACTGAGGCAGAGACAGGTCAAGTTACTTGCCCAACATCATATACGAGGAAATAGCAGAAGCAGCATTTGAATATAGGTCAAATTCTAGGATCTATGCTCTCTACTACTGCAGGTACCACCACTCAAGTGAGTTCTAGTTGGCCTTAAATGCAAACTGAGATATTGTCATTCTCTCTGTCTCTCTCTCTCTTACCTCCTCCCCTTTTTCTCCCTTATCAGATGCCCCATAAACCAGTTCTGTTCGTGGTCTTGATTCCACTTGGTTCAGCCCCATACAGGCTAGGAGCTCCCAGGGGATAGATGATCCACAAAGCAGGTAATCTGCTCACCCACTCAAAGACGATCACAGTTGACTGGCTATATAGCAGATTACTTCCTACATATCTCTCCTTGACCTCCCAGGTCTGCTTCCTTCTCTGCTCCCACAACCTTCATGTCAATTTCAGACCCAGCTGATTTCCCGAACCCCATGAAATCTAATTCCTAAGAATTCAGGGCACAGTGGGAAGATAAATTGAGACATAGGAAGAGAGAAGGAGTTTGCACATTTCCCAAAAATGTATGGTTCTCAAACTCCAAAGTCAATGTCAAGTAAGATGCTGAAATTCAAAAGTGCTAAGGCTTTAAAGTTTGCCAACAAAATTTTTTCTGAATTATCTGGCTGTTTATTAGTTTCTAGGACACCATTACTTTTGGTTTGTTGTACGCTATTTGTGCACGATTTTGGGGGGGGGGGGGGCTTTAGTTTTTCTTTTCCTGATAGGATTGCTCACTCAACAATGAAAAGTCCTGAACTGACTAGAAGAGAAATATGGTCGGGACAGGGAGCAGAGGACAGAGGTAGGGGAAGGGAAGGCTCACTGAGAACCCCCCCCCCCCACACACACACACACACACAGAAAATCACCCGTGAAAGATCTCGGCTTCTGCTAATGCCAAGTAGGGAGAGCCTGTGAAGAAAGGAATTGAAAGAAGGGAAGCCACTGGCATTGGGAAGCAGGAAAAGGTATAAAACATCCGCCGGATCCTGCTTCTTTCCTTGTAGCAGAAAAAACAGCTCAGAATTTCTTCACCACATGCCCATACACGCTTATAGACAAGACTTCTCTGGCCCTTCATGGCTCTATGGGATTATGTGATCAACCCAATGGAAAAACAACACCCTCCCTTCTCCTTCCATTTTATGTCCTCATGATCAAACCACAAGTCAGAGAAGAGCACAGTGAGATATAGAACAGACCACCGTTCACTGACTGTCCAGGGCAAATGAGCAGCTTCCTCAGTGTAGACAGAATTCCAACATCTGCTTCCCTTAAAGATACAAAATCTGGGGGCACCTGCATGGCTCAGTAGGTTGAGTGTCACTGCACTCTACCCCATGGAAATTATACCACAGTCGCCCCTACCGTGCAGAGCACAGAGCAAAGGATGGGTCTTCAGGGCAGTGCAGAATACGAAACGGGAGGAAGAAGGAAGGCAACTAAGCTTAGATATAGGCAACTCCTGAAACACAAGGACCCGAAGTCTGATCTGCCTTGCGTACCAATGTCCACTCCATGGAGGTAGAGAGAAGGGAGGTGCAGACCCCACTTACTGGTCCACACCATGAATATGGAAGAGAAAGAACCCCCGTTGAGTTCAAACACGGTGCACACAAGGGATGGCACCGAGGCCATGTGCATTTCATCCTCACTCACCTCTCCTCTCCTCTCAGATCAGTCAGAAGGGTGCATCCAGCAGGAAAGGTATCTCACCCTCCCAGCCCTGCCCCGCAACTGTCCCTTCCCCACTCTTCAAGGTAGTGCCGTCCCTTGACGGTAGTCATCATAATCACAGAAAACTATGAAGGACTTTGGGCCTGATGACTAAATCTTATCAGAGACTGATGAGGTGTTTGCCTGAAGGGCACCTGTGGTGCTGGACAGAGGAACAGTGAGGCAGAAACCTCCCGCCCCCAGCTTAGAGCTCCGGGCCCCTCCCTTGGGTGGCAGCTTTCCGGGTGGGGGATGCTGTCTGGGGGCCTCCTGGCATCCACAGACCAGAGTCCAACAAGAGCAATGGGCCATGGGTGTGGAGAGGGGAGAAACCCTATGTCCCTCAACTTCGCCTCCACCTCCCACCCCCAATCATGCATGGGAGATGGAGAAACAGTCCCTGAAGTACCTTTAAAACACTGTTTTTAAAGAGATGCTGAAATTTTCAAGCATACTCACAAAAAAAGAATAATATGGTGGAGACCCCTTGGACTCATCCCTTGGTTTCACAAATTACCAATATATGGCCAATTTTGCTTCGTCCACATCCCCACCCACTCACTAGATCTTTTCTTAAGTTTATTTATTTGTTTTGAGAGAGGGGCAGACAGAGGGGGAGAGAGAGAACCCCAAGCAGGCTCTTTGCTATGAGCTCAGAGCCCAATGCGGGGTTTGAACACCCGAACCATGAGATCATGACCTGAGCCAAAATCAAGAGTCAGACATTTAACCAACTGAGCCACCCAGGTACCCCTCACTAGATTTTTTAAAAATTTATTTATCCATTTATTTTAAGGTAGACTCTACATCCAACGTGGGGCCCAAACCCCCAACCCTGAGAACAAGAGTCCCATGCTCTACTGACTTGAGCCAGCCAGGCATCCCTCACTAGTTTGTTTTTAAGCAAACCGCAGACATCATATCCTTTTATACTTAAACACTTCACGTATCTCTAAAAGATAAAACTCCTTTTTAACTTAACCACCCTTTAAAAATTAACAATAACCCTTTAATATCAAATATCCAGTTAGGGTTCATATTTCCCAATTCTCTCACAACTGTCCTTTTAAAATTTTTCTTAGTAAATACGTGTTTATCTGAGTGACTAATTTTTTTGGAATTATCCTTCCTTCACCTCCGTTAGCCCTCCTCCACCTCTTCCCCTGCACGACAGGCATTGCGCAATGGGTCTAAAGTGTCCTAAGTACTTTGAATTTGGTCAGAGGAAAATAAAACTCACTTACTTGCCTCATTAACAAGCAGCTCTGTATGGGGAAGGCCCTGTGTCACCCAGGGAGTGGCCCAGATGAGGAAAAGACACCAGGAAGGTGGCTGGGGGAAAGGACGGGGTTCTGAAAAGCTACGAAGGACTTCTAGAAAGCAAGGTTTGAGGGGGAAAGGGAAGCAATGAACATTTGGGAAAACAAACTGCCAGGAGCTAGAGGGGAACCTCAGGGCGGGAGCAAGAAAGAGAAAATGGAATGAGACCACGGGTTATTTGGCCATCGCTTGTAACCAAAGTCAAGGGCAGAGAGATTTGGGGTCCCATCAAGAAAAGACTACCTCCTACAAAGTCCGAATGGGGGCTGCAAGGAGCCATTTACTCTTGGACAGCTCTGAACAGGGAGAGGACGTCTCACCACTAACTCATTCTCAGCAGGGGTGAGGCATGCCCTTATGCGCTCTACCCATTTAACCCCCACAACCACCTTCTGCTATAGCTCATACCCTCGTTATCCCTGTCCTCCAACTGCAGCCACTGAGACACAAGTCAGCTGGCTCACCAAAGTCACACCGCTAGGACAAGGCGGGGTCAACTGAATCCAATTCTGAATTCAAACCAGAATTCTAACTCCAACATTACACCCGTAGAGCCCTATGTCTGGTAAGGACTTTAAAGCCAGGGGGGACCTGCCATTGGCAAGGTCGGGGGTTGGGGGGGTGGGGTGTGACTCCATCAGCACTCGGGCAATGCTCTAGGCTTTGAGCACGGATGAAATCCACCGAGGCACGCGGCCTGCCCTTGTGAGCTGCTCCAGCTGTTCAAGTTACGCATAATACCCTCAGATTCCTGCACACTGGCCACATGCGCTCCACTGCGGCAGGCAGGGCAGGAGAGAAGGCTGTGGAAGAGGAGAAAGAAGGGCAGGAGGCAGCGCAGGGGGCTCCCGTCGGTGAGCCCAAGGCAGAGGCACCAAAAGCCAATTTAAGATCCACCTCAGAGCTGGGAAATGGCCTGAGAAATCCCCATCCCACATTAGCAAACCCAACATTCATGTCCTGCGGATGACATCTCTTCAGGAGCTCTTGAATATTCCACTCCTCTGACCCCTCCACCTGGACCCCTTCAGAAGACACCCCCCCCCCATGCTCCAGGCCTGTCCTCTCTGAGCCGCTCTATCAGCAGCCAGGGCGGGAAGAGCCATAATCCTGCACAAAAGTGTAAGGCTCTGCGTCCTCAGCCCTGCCTGCCTCTTGCGCTTCCTACCATAGCCCTGTTCACGCAGCCCTGCAATACCTATCGGAAAGTCTGTGTCTTCTTCCAGACTGAAAGGCTCTTTGATGGCAGGGACTGAGTTGTTAAGTGTTTCTCCCAGTCTCCAACCTGATAGATGGTAAATGCCTAAGTGGGATGGACGAGTGCGCTCAGGGATAGAAGTGGAGTCCGCTGGGAGAGGAGGGGCTGCTCAGGGGACAGCGTGGGTGGGGTGCGTCGTACCTGGTTTCCTTGCTAGCTCCCCGTTCACTGTCCCGAGTCCCAACCTCCCCTCCTCCTGTCCTCCTCATGTGGGCTGTCTAAAACACACTTCGGGTCCGAGGCTAGGGGCTCTGGGCCATGTCTGGCACCGTGCTCCAATCTGAATGATGCCAGGTGTCTCCCAGGAAAGCATGAGTCCTGAGATTTCCCAGGAATCAGGGAGAGATTTACTAGAATCCAGTCCCACATTCCCACCCAACTCCCTGATGACTAAACCCTGTACTTGGCAGGAACATGGTACAGTTTTAAAGTATGTAGCCTCTGACCTGGGACACAGGAAAGGGCCTTGAGTCATAAGGGTGAGACCCCCTTCACTTATTACAGCTGCTAACTAAGCTAACAACTCACCGTCCAATAATCCAACAACACCTACCGCGCAGACCTTGAAGTCGCCTGGCGCTGTCCTAAACCCTTCTGGAATGAGTCAGGGCATGAAAGAAAAAAAAAAAGAAGAAATGTTAAAAAGAAAAAAGAGAGGGGAAAGGGAGAAAGAAAGGAAAGGACAATAAGAGGAAGAGGTGATAGGGGAGGAAGAAAGGCAAGGAGGGAGGGAGAGAAGGGAGGAAGGGGGAGGCAGGAAGTCACTTCCTGGGCTCAAGACCAAGCCCTGTCTTCACCCCGCCCTTTCAGAGAGAAGGGGTTTCAGCTGCCTTCTGTGTGGACACTATCTCCAGGAACCTCCCTCCCCTCCCCTGAAAAATGAGGGTGGGGTGCTGAACTCGATGGTGTGAGCCCACCTCCAGCTTCACTGTTCATGCCTCTAGAAAACTCCTTTTAGACAATTCCCAAATCTTTTTCTCCCTCCCCTTCATTCTTCTCCTCGCCCCACCTCCTGTCATTAAAAGAACATGCCCTGCCAACCCCTAACCAAACCCCAAAACAGGGCTGGAGGTGACTGAGGGTCCGAGCGCAGGCCAAGCAAGGAGAGGGCCACCAGGCAAAGGGTCACCTGTAGGACGAGGCCACCAGGTAGCAGAGCAATACTGACCTTAGACCTGGGCCCGCTCTTGCCAGACCCAAGAACAAATGCCAGCATTGATGAGTCCCCCAGCTTCCCCAAGACTCCTCTCCTCTTTTCCCAGGGGGGCGAGAATGGGGTCTAGAGCTCCTGATGCCCAGACCTGGAAGGTTGCCCAAGCTGGTTGCCTGGGCCACACCCCCCTCCACCCTGCCCCACCATATCTGAATGTGAATAACCTGGGGCCCAGAGCCTAGCCAAAGCCAATCTTATCTTCCTCCTTATGAGGCATATCTCATTCTTTCATCTGAAAATGAAGAAGACAATACCTACCTCTCAGCGGTGCCTGGGGAATGATACCAAATAACTTTAGTGTTTGTTGAAGCTGAGTCCCCTCTACCTGAGCCAGGAAAACGTGTGATTTTCTAGCATTTTAATTTTCTCTCTTTTTCTTGAATTGCCTCATTCAATGTAGCGCAAGAGTCCCAATACAATTATGAATAAAAATAATGACTCCGGACACATCCTGAGTTCCCCACATCCTGAGTTCCCCGGAGGCAGGCACCCTGCTGAGGGTTTATGTTTTTGTATGGATTCTCTCATTTACATGTTTTCACATTTATTGCTTCATTTACTATTCCTACAACCCATTTTATAGGTGAGAAGACAGACTCTTAGAAGTTACTGTGCCCAGTTTCACAGAGCTGAGAAGACTATCCCTTTATGAGTGGCCTTAATCATAATGTAATTTTTCATTTCATCTCGAAATCACGGTGACGAACTCTGAAGCTTTGCCTCCCAACTCCTGCCTCTCTCCACTTAAACCGGCTCTGAGAAGTCTCCACAGTGAGCAATACTACACTTGATCAACACGCATTTAAATGCCCACTCTGTGGGGCGCCTGGGTGGCTCAGTTGGTCAAGGGTCCCACTTTGTCTCAGGTCATGATCTTACAGTTCACGAGTTCGAGCCCCACGTCGGGCTCTGTGCTGACAGCTCAGAACCTGGAGCCTGCTTCAGATTCTGTGTCTTCTTCTCTCTCTGCCCCTCCCCTGCTCGCTTGCCCTCTCCCTTTCTCTCTCTCTGAAAAGTAAAAATAAACACTAAACATTTTTTTAAAAAAATAAATGCCTAAAAATAAATGTGTTAGGTACTATGCTAAGTCACACAGACCAAAAGTATGTCTACTGCCCCTGGGAGACCCAACAGAGTCACGGTGACATACAAAGAAGGAGACACGGGCTGTGCGGAGAATGCTAAGTGCACATGGAAAACAGTGATCCATTCTACCTAACGGGTTTCTTTTTTTTTTTTTATGCTACAGAGACCAGGGAGGTGAAGCATGAAAGATAAGCAGCAAAGAGTGGGAGATTTTTAGGAAGGTAGGTTAGTTCCCAGATTTCTGGCTTAGGCAACTGCGTGGAGCCTAGAAATGCAGGCGGGTGAGGACCGATGCCAAGCGTGGTCATGTGGAATCTAAGATGAATATGGAACGTGCAACTGGAGGCATCCAGAAAGGACAACACAAAGTCCTCCTGAGAGTTTACTCCGGGCCACACATTCCTGCCTTCTCACAACAACCCTATTATTACGTCCCCTTTCTGCAGTTGAGGCACAGAGAAATTAAAATAACTTGCCCAAGATCTCATGGCGCGTAGAAGCCAGGCTCCAGGACCTGGTTGTGCTGACCCCCTCTGCACTTAGACATGCAAGTCTGAGGCTCCGGAGAGGTTTGGGCTGTAAGTACAGAGTGGGCCTAGAGGAGGTACCTGAAGCCTTGGGAGGAGAACAAGATCACACTGGGAACAAGTACGGTGGGTAGGGGGCCAAGGGCAGAACCAGGGGAACACCATCTCACCAACACAGAGGTCAACAAAAGATGGTTTAAAACTTGATCAGGTCAGGGCGCCTGGGTGGCGCAGTCGGTTAAGCGTCCGACTTCAGCCAGGTCACGATCTCGCGGTCCGTGAGTTCGAGCCCCGTGTCAGGCTCTGGGCTGATGGCTCAGAGCCTGGAGCCTGTTTCCAATTCTGTGTCTCCCTCTCTCTCTGCCCCTCCCCCGTTCAAGCTCTGTCTCTCTCTGTCCCAAAAATAAATAAACGTTAAAAAAAAAAAACTTGATCAGGGATTGGGGCGCCTGCGTGGTTCAGTTGGTGGAGCGCTCGGTTGATTTCCACTCAGGTCACAATCCCAGGGTTGTGGGATGGAGCCCTGCATGGGGCTCTGTGCTGAGCGTGGAGCCTGCTTAAGATTCTCTCTCCCTCTGTCCCTCTCCCCTGCTCGTTCTCTCTCTAAAATATAAAAAAAAAAAAAATATTTTTTTTTCTAACGATCAGGGGTTGGTAAAAAAACAATCATCATAATAAGCCTGAGTGGACTGGTTTCCCAGAAGCCAAGGAGCAGCTTCAAAAAAAAAAAAAAAAAAAAAGTGGTCTGTAAGGGGAACAAAGAAGGGAAGGCCTGGGAAGGGATCTTTGAATTAACATATTAGCTCCTTTTTGTCTGTTATAACAGATTCAGTTCCAGAGCTTCATGGCTTTTCTCCAACTGGTCCTCCCAACCCTTCCTAACTCCCGTCCCCACCTCCATGCAAGGCAAACCAATCTTCCAAGAGTATTTCTATCCAGAAGGGGATTGTGACAAAGTCCTGCTTTTTGCCTCAGCACGTGCATTTGTTCTCCCAACCAGAAAGACCCTTCCCCTCCTCTTCACAATCCATTTACCATATTGCTTTGAAATATAACTCAAAACTTACCCCATCTTGAGGTAATAATAATTTAATAATAATAATTTTAAAAATTATTAGTCCCATCTCATTCTAAATGTATTCTAAACTCTCATCATAGTTTTTGCGATTAAGTATTTCTTGGTACTCAAGTTTTTCCACATATATGTTTTATACAACACATGAATATCAATGCTGACTCAACTATCAGATAACAAGCTTTTTAAAGGAAACAGCAAACTTTCTATTTGTTGGTATTCTCCTCACTATATGCTCTGCACAGGGGTTGCTGAGCAAATGTTTTGGACTAAGACTCCACTGAATATCTACTCAAAGCAAGTTATTTACTGGCAAGTGTGAGTTAATGGGGAAGAAGAATTTTGGAAGATGAATACAAGCTGATGCTTATCCTCATCTTTTTATCTAGGCTGAATTCTAAGACAAGGGTGGAGTCCCAAGGGAATGTCTCTGCCCATGATGAAGGATTAGTTACAAATGGAAAGTGTCTACAGGGAAATCTCCAGGATCCCCTGTTCTGGGTAGTCATCCTAATTCTGATGACATAAAAGTGATTATGGCATCAGCTTATGAATAACCTCTGAATAACATCACTGAACTGAGTTCCTTTTGTAGTAACTGAGAGAAAATAAGTTACCTTACCACCTTAGGCAGATCTAAACAAGCATAACTACAGTGTATATCCCAGTTTCTTTACTTTCGGGTAGTTCCCTGGAGACATTCCATACCATCTCCCTCCATTCTAAACAAAGCATACGAACTTTAGATTTCTGTGAAATAAATTGCTGGAATATAAAATACTAGAAATCTTTAAAAGAAAATAATGTTTTGAGTGAAACTTCCAAATATTTTAGGCCCAGGATTTTAAGAAATAAAATTTCCAGAAAATAGGTGGATAAAGTAAAGTCCATACTGGTATACCAGCTCACAGCTCTCAAATATGCCTTCTTCTAAATATTTTATATATAAAAATAACATATTCGTGTTCAATCCAACAAGTCCCGAGCTAAACTCATCATCCTTCCTTACAAGCCTGTATTTCTACGCCCTAAGAATGGCATGACCACTCACTTAGCACCCTACTCGATCTAAAGACACAATAGAGACTACCTAATGTGGGAAAAGATTGAGAGAGCAGACCATGGGGCCAAAAATTATATGGCAATAGCAAGCAACAATTATTACATAAGTGTAAATGGTAACTTTTTCATTTTGAAAAAAGAATAAATTAAAACAACGGAAAAATCTAAATAAACACAAAAATAAGCAATAAGAAATAGTGTTTCTTTAGCAGGTATTATGTATCAAGTACAAAATTAAATAGCTTGCTGAAGGTAAGAAAATTAAGTAAGAGTTGAAGTATTAATATCACACAACGTTTAGTTAAGGCAAAAAGACATTGTAGGAACCAAAAAGCTTACTTTATAATCATTAAGGATACTCCACATTGAAGATACAACTATCATAAACTTTTATGCACTAAATAACATAGCACCAAAATACATAAAACAAAAGCTACTGGAAATACAAGGAGAAATTAAAAGAAATACTATAGTTATAGGAGATTTTAATATTTCTAGGAGACTTTAATATTCTTTATCAGTCCTTAGCAGATGAAATAGAAGAGTAATAATATGATAACTTTTTATAAATGTTCTATGGACACTTTAATTGAAATAGTCTCTATGTTCTTATTAGATCTCCATTGTTAATCATATAATTCCAATCCTCTGTATCTGTGATCAGCAAAGATTTTCTGCAAAGATCCAAATAAGTAGTTTAGGGTTTGCAGGGCTGAAAGCAGCCATAGATAATGCATAGAAAAATGAGTATAGCTGTGTTCCAATATAACTTTATTTACAAAAACAGGGAGTTTGCTGTGTTTGGCCATGGAACTAGTTTACCAATCCCTTTCTATATGATTGCTTCTGTTGAAATGGTTATGAAATATTTACAAAAACAGCATGTTTTAAACCACAAAAAAATCTGAAATTCTGAAATAAGAAACATACAGATTATATATTCTGACCACAAAGTAATAAATACAGAAATAAAAGTAGAAACAAACACACAAAACTGCTCAGAAAATCTGAGATCCTTCAGATGAAAATACTATTCAATTCATTGTTTCTTAAGGTCCTAATATACCAGCACATCATTTCCTGTCCATTTCCTCAGGTCAGTCTGGGTTTTTGTTTTTTGTTTTTTTTTTCCCAACGTTTATTTATTTTTGGGACAGAGAGAGACAGAGCATGAACGGGGGAGGGGCAGAGAGAGAGGGAGACACAGAATCGGAAACAGGCTCCAGGCTCTGAGCCATCAGCCCAGAGCCTGACGCGGGGCTCGAACTCCCAGACCGCGAGATCGTGACCTGGCTGAAGTCGGACGCTTAACCGACTGCGCCACCCAGGCGCCCCCAGTCTGGGTTTTAAACAGAACTGGACCTGAAGGCAAACTTCCAAAATGAGAAGAATGAAATCACAGTCAAAATTCATCTTCAATTTTCACTAAGTAGTGGAATGCTATTCTGCAAACTCCAAAGAAGATTCCCAAAGGGACACATGCAGATACAGAGGGGCTAGAATCTCAGCCATGGGAAGGAGATGGGGGCCTTGCCTAGACCCCTTAGGAGAAACTCAAGGCCCAGGCCCTGGCCTCCTCACAGCTGCAGGTTCCCGCAGAGCCTGGATGAGAAATCAGTCTTCTGACTCCAGACTGAGCGCACTTCCCAGAAATGTCACGCTCATTCCTATCTGCCCTCTGAGCACACATCTGGCCATATCCTCAGAGGAGCCTTTCTGCTTCCCAGGTAACGCCGCTGCTGACTGTTCCTTTCTGTCATTCCATCCCTCTCCTAGTGATAGCCAGCACACAGACCTGGAGGGGGGAGATCTGTCCCCCATTCTCACCCCTCCCATGGGTCCCAGCCCAATGTATCTGAAGTGGTTCAAGGATTGCCCTTCAGGAGTGAGCCCACATTGGTGTCTGATTCAATTGAACCCTTCAACAGGTGTGGCCTTTACAAACCCTCTAAGGAGAAAATCAGCCTGGAAAGAAGCCAGGAACAGAAAAGCCTTCCAATTCTTTGGTCCTAAGCAGGCTTTCTCTATTACTAGCCCTATGTTACCCCCACCCCCCCACCACCACCACACACACACACACCCTTTCCCCAGTAGATGTTTAAGGGAGTATCTTGGACAGCTTTGGGGCCATACCTGGGTCCTATCTAGTTGTTGCCAGAAAGTGGGCTGTTATTGGATATTCAACTTCCATCAGCCCCAAGGTTCCTGAGCAACTCAAAGGACAGCCAGGGAAGGAGACCTGTGGGACTGACAGCCTGACACTCTCATCAAGAGAAGGGGTGGCTTCAACGATCGGCTTCCCAAAATTCACAAGGGTCTGCTTGTTGTGAAAGGAGAACACAAATCAAAACTTTTCAGTACCTGAGTGAAGTAGCAACTGCAACTGTCACTATGTCCCTCCTCCTACCTCCCTCCACCCCCAACTCCCAACCCTCTCCACCCCCAATCCCATCCTCTAAAATCGGTCTCCTTTTCTCTTCCCTAAGTGTGATCCCCAAGCTGCTCACGTGCCCAGCCAGGATTCCACCTGCTAGGAGTTTGTAAACGTGTCTGAGCACAAATATTATCCCGACTATTTTTTTGCTCTACGCCTCTTGCTCAGCCTGAGAACCTCAGGGCGGGGATTCTGAGTTCAGTTAACCAAACTAGAGAAATTCCATTCTTGGGATTTCTTTTTCTCACAGCCAGCTGTAGTCCATTACCAGGAGTTCTCTTTTCTTGTATCCCACCCCTCCCAAAGCCGCACTCCCCCAAGGATTTAAATCTGGAGGCAGAGGGCGCCCCGGGCCGCGCGCGCCTCACTCACCCTTCTGCCCTGGCCGTGGCGCGTGAACTTGGGCTGCTTGTTTCGCGCGCGTCGGAGGCGGCACAGGAGCCTCTAGCTGCTGGAGAAGCCCGCAGGCAGCTATCCCGCCCTCGCAGCGCTGAGCGGTTATAAAGGCAGCGGTCGCCGGAGGGAGGGAACAGCGAGGGGGTGAGCAGAGGGACACGGGGCGGGAGAGGGTCAGGGGGAGAGGCCACGCCTATTCCAGTTCCGCGGCACTGCATGCTGTTATGAAAATAAAGTCCCCGTGCCAGGGTATGAACCAAAAGCCGCCTGACGTCAGCGGCACAGTCACCCTTGAAGTGGGGGGGTGGGTGGGGGGTGGGGGGGTGGACAGGAGGAACCACCCGGGCCCCGCCTAAGCGCATCCAAAGTGCTGCGGGACGCGCGCACGGGCAGGTCCCAAGGCCCGGGGGGGGGGGGGGGGGGGGGGGGGGAGTGGCCAGAGGGGACCTCTCGTTATCGTCCCTCAAGCTGTCACGTCCGGGGCGGGGGTGGGGGAGAGCCACACCCGCCCTCCCCGCCGGGCACCCCCCTCCGACAAGGGCCTGGGCCAGCCAGGTCGTGGCGCCTGGGTTAGCTCCTGGGTCCCACGGCCGGCGCGTGCGCGCGCGTGTGTGTTAAATAGGAAGGAGAGCTGACCTCCAGGTGGCCCTTCCTGCCGTGGTGCGGGAGAAGTTCCATTTCCTCACCTTTCCTCTTAGCTTAGCCTATCACTCTCCCCCATCAGTGCAGGATGGGAAGCCAGGCGGGGCAAGGAGGTGACCGCTCTCTCTGGCGCCCCAGACAAAGCCAGGTCGAAACCAAGGAAGATTCCTCGGGGGTCCGGAGTCAGCTCCGCAAACTCCACCTGTCGAACTGTCCTCAGATGAGCAGCATTAGTGCCGTCCCGGGGTGGAGACCTCACTATCTCTGTACTTCCCTAACTACCTCTGTAAAAGCCTTGACCAGGCAGGTTGATGAGAATGGGGACGCCAGATAAAATTATGAAATAAAGGAATTTGCCTTTGGTGTCTGGTTCCGCCTCCCTCGCTGCCCACTCCTCTTCCATTATCAAGCCAATCCTACTGAAACTTGTCTTTGTTTACTTGTCAAACAATCCTTGAGTGGCTACCCCTCAGTGTCAAGGCTCAGGCAAGGCTCTACCCCAAAGCCTTGGGGGAGGGGGAAGTTCTGTGCTTTTAAGGTGCCCATTGGCACTCCTGGTTACTATGCATGTGAATTAACAGGAAGGCCTAGGGCTCCCCAGCTTTGTCCTCACACCCCAAGTTACCAGGGTCTAATGGGCTTTTAAAATGTGACTTTATTCGGTTTAATTTCACTCCCAAGAATACACAGCCAATGTCTTGAGTCTTGGAACATTTTCCTTGAGGCCTGCAGCCCAGGGGGCTGCAAGGGCCACCCACTCCTCTGCCCAGACTCACAGGGTGTGGGGGCAGGGGAAGGGGCAACTGAGAGCCTGGTGGAAATGACAGTGTATTTTCGTGTGTACCATTTGCTAAGTGAGACCTTCTCTCGGGACCTCTGTCTTCTTGTGTTTAAGGAGGAAGTTGGACTAGACCAGCCTTATCCAACAGATCTACCATTCAAGTGACAAATGCAAGCCACATATTACAGTTAAATTTTCTAGCAGCCAAGGTGTGAAGAGCCCCTAGTCCAGGGAAATGGGGCTCAGCCACAAAAGGGGCTGCCCCCTCCCACGTTCATGAAGAATCTGGTGCCAATCCGTTCCTAGAGGACCTGCTTCTGGGTCAAGGTTCCATACGCAGAGAAGCTTCATTGCTGCAATCTACTGAAAGTCAGCCCTCCACACAAAGGTCTGTAAAAATAATAAGTAAAAATAAATACAAAATAAAACATTTTCTAGAAGCCATATTAAAATAAGTAAAAAGGGGGGACACCTGGATAGCTCAGTCGGCTCAGTATCCAACTCTTAACTTTGGCTCAAGTCCTGATCTCGCAGTATGTAGTGAGATCCAGCCCCCTGTCAGGCTCGCATGGAGCGTGGAGCCTGCTTAAGATTCTTTCCCTCTGCCCCTCTCCCCCACCCCCACGGCTTGTGCTCACTCTCTGTGTCTAAAATAAGTAGTGAAAAGGGGGGATTGATTTTAATAATTTAACCCAATAGATCCCAAACATCATTTCAGTATAATCAAGCTTTTACAAAAATCTCAGTAAGCTAACTTACACTCTTTTGTTTCAAGCTAGGTCTTCAAAACTTCAGTGTATGTATCACCCTTAGCACTTGGGAGTTTGGAATAACCACATTGCAAGTGCTCAGAAGCCCCGTGTGGCTAGTGGCAGCTGAGGCATTTTAGGACCCTGAATCACCATGCCTCCAGGTGAGGTTGGTGATGGCCAGAAAAAGCCGTCAGGTCCAGGAGGGAGTCAAATCAGAGAGAACGTGTCTTCGGGGATTTCTTCCCCTTTACTTGTCTTCCCTGGGACAAGAAACGCCGGGAAACCTAATGCGCCGGGGATGAGGGCGTTTTGTTTTTCCTGTTGCTTTCTTGTTCTCTCGGTGACATCTGGCAGGCTGCGCGTGTGACAGCTTTGTGGGGAAAAGCTGCCCTTGATCGCCTGCACCCACTATTCTTCACTCTTTTAGTGTTCGTTTAAATTCCAGCTAGTTAACACACAATATAATGTTAGTTTCACGTGTACAATTCAGTGTTTCAACACCTGCATCCAACACCCGGTGCGCATCTGGACAAGTGCCCTCCTTAATCCCCATCACCCATTCAGCCCATCCCCCACCCACCTTCTGTGGGTGGGACCATGAGTCTATTCTCTACAGTTAAAAGTCGTTTCTTAGTTTTCCTCTTCCCCCCCCCACCCCCATGATCTTTTGTTTCTTAAATTCCACAGTATGGAGGTTCCTCAAAAAGTTAAAAAACAGAACTACCCTTTGATCCAGCAATTGCACTACTAGGTATTTACCCCAATACACCCATTATTATTCACTTTGCCACTGACTTCAGAGTTCCCTCCTTGTTCAGTTACCACGGTGTCTTCTACTCCCTGCTTTTAACTTCTTTGTCTCCTCCCATCCCTTTATCAATTCGCCAGCCCAGCAGCCGGACTGGACACCCCAGAACACAAAATTTAAGGCAGCACTTAACCCCAAGAGTGAGTGCCTCCTTAAATTGTGAGCCCCTGAGAGTAAGACTTGCTTACCTCCTCTAGCCCCAGCCCTGTCCCAGTGCCCCAGAATCCCCTGGGGTCTGGTTGGGGGCCGGGGCGGGGGTGGGGGGGGTCGAAGTGAGTAGGAGGGTGGAAAAGCTTAGTAATTTTGAGATGCCCCTGATGGGGACAGGGTGGGGGCCAGTAGAGGAAATAATTCATTTAGTAGGTCTCTTTTCCTACTAAAACGGTCCGGAGAACAAGGTTGAAGGCCCTTGGAAATCAATAGAAGAAATGGTATAAAGGGTGTCTGGAGACTCAGGTATGACTCCAACTGTAGTTAGCCTCCTTTGAGTGTTACCTGGCTTCAAGTGACAGGTAGCATTGTTAAGGGACACAGAAGGGAAGCTCACATGACTGGAAATGAGGTGAGAAGAGAGAGCCTCATAATAAGGGTGCCTTGTTCCCCCAAAAGAGAGGCTGGTCTGATGCTGGGGAGGACCTTCATTCAGCTGCAAGGCCGGCAAGGGGTCATTTTCCATGGGATGGGCCCGGGTCAGCCTCCATCTGGGTGTCCCAGCGCCCAGTCCCTGCTGACACCTCCCTTCCCTACCCCACCGCCCAACATCGCCATGATCCCCACTCTTGATTGCAGGAATAAACCAGGAACCAGCAGCGCCCTGGTCCTGGCCCTTTACCAAGGGAATTGTAATTACTGTTTGGAATTCAGGACTGCTCAGGCCCAGAGCTCCCCTTTCTTTCCCTTTACTTCTTCATTCGCAAGATAGGAAGGTGCCACCCGTTCCCCCTCCCTGGCCTCGATTAAATCTCACTTAATTTAACTTCACTGAAGCACCTGAGTCAGTTGGAGAAAAGGACAGGGGGATTTTGCTCTAATGGAATTGCACTAGTGACCCACAGCTCCCACTCTCCCTGTGAATAGTGGCTTTTCCATTCAATCGCTAAATGATACACGAGGCATTGTAGAGCCAGCTATGTACCAAGCACTGGAGGGAATATAATACAAGTATGAGAAACAGGCTCCTTGGTCTCTGTCCCCTGAAGGGAATTTCCAAGTCTACTCAGCCATTTAGCGACGGTGGGTGATCTTGTGTATGGCTGGGGGTGGGAGGGGGACTCAAAAGATAACTGCCTCTACGTTGCTCAGTTTGGCAGGGAGGTAGCCAGTAAGGAAACAAAAGCAATGCATTCTGTCAGGTGTCACATGGGAGAAATACCCAAGGACCACAGCTGGGCACAAAGGCCCCAGGTAGCGCCCCCCACGGCAATCAGCGTAGCCCTCACCCCGGGGGGAGAGGCTTCAAGGGTGAGTGAGAGCTTTTCACATGGAGAGGGAAGAGGGCTGAGGAACAGGGAGTGCGTTCCAGCGCGGAGGGAACAGAATTTGCCAAGGCACAGAGGTGTGTGACAGCTGTGCCCATTAGTAGATTGTGAGCACAAAGCGTGGGCAGTGGGGGATGAAGTGGGACAAGTAGACAGTGGCCAGACAGAGCATGGAGTCGCAGACTCCTTTTTTTTTTTTTAAGTTTATTTATTTATTTTGAGAGACAGATCGTGTGGGACAGGGGCAGTGAGAGAGGGAGACCAAGAATCCCAAGAAGGCTCCACACTGTCAGCACAGAACCTGCTGTGGGGCTCACGCTCACTAACTGCAAGATCATGACCTGAGCCGAAGTCAGACACTTAACGGACTGAGCCACCCAGGCTCCCCGTCGCAGATTCATCTTGGAAGCAGAGGTCACTGAGGCGTGAAGGAGGGGACCGACCTGAGATGTGTGAGATGGACAAGCCACTCCAGTGGCCCTAAATCCAGTGACTTCTGTCTTTATATAAAAAGGGGACGTGGAGAGAGCAGACCCAGAGGAGACTGAGAAGAAGGCCGGGGAGACGGGCAGAGCCCGTACTTTTCAACTGCCACAGGCCAAGAACACCAAGGGTAACAACAACCGCCAGCAGCTAGGAGAGAGGCGTGGGATAGTTCTTCCCTTGGAGTTCCAGAAGGAGTTCCTGCCAGTACCTGGATCGCAGACTTTTAGCCTCCAGA
Organism: Puma concolor; assembly: GCF_028749965.1. Classification (NCBI taxonomy): domain Eukaryota; kingdom Metazoa; phylum Chordata; class Mammalia; order Carnivora; family Felidae; genus Puma; species Puma concolor. The sequence continues at coordinate 96,387,368 of NC_141673.1, forward strand.
ACTGGAAAGAATGAACTTCTGTTGTTTTAAGCCACTCGGTTTGCGATACTTTGTTCAGGCAGCCCTGGGAAATTAATACACCCCTGCAACGTAGGCCGTCTCGTGTCTGCCGTGGGGTTCTGTGAACTGCTACGAGGAGCCTGCCTAGCGCTGCGGGAGTCTCAAGGCTTCATGCCGAAGTGGTCTTGGTCTCCCCTTCCCACCGCCACCAGGTAGAAGGGAGAGAGGTGGAATGCGCACAGGGTAAACATGTGTGGCTCCGGAGAGATGACACTTGAAGCCTCGGAATGCAGCCTGCGGGGAACCAGCGCTCGTGTCTGCCTGCCTCCCGTCCCTAGTTAGGCGGCAGTTGGAAATGCCACGGTCACGGCCCAGACTTCCCCACTCTTTCTGGGGCTGGCTTGAATGTCGTGCTCCTACTCAGGGCCCTAATTCAGAGGAAAGTTATGAGCCGAGGCTGCCATGCTGACACCAGAGCGGCACTGCCGGTAACCCCAAGGCTGGGTTAGAGAATCTCGTCCCATCAAGTGCCCAGACTGGTTAGTGGCCTGAAACCCAATGCAGTTCCAGGAGTCTGCACCTTCCACCCAGTGGGTTTGCCTGACCTCTCCTTCTCCTCTCTCATTCCTTTCTCCCTCCTCCCTTGCGTTCTCCCTCCCTCCCTCCGTCTCCCTTCCTCCCCCCCTTTCCCTCTCTCCCTCTTTTTCTCTCCCAGTCTCCCTCTCTGTTTCTCTCTCATTGTCTCTCTCCCTCCCTCCCTCTCTCCTCCTAATAAGACCTGGCCTGAATCCCACTAATAGATCAAGAGCCCGTTTCCTCATCTTGAAAGAAGGGAGCCCACGACATCTAATTCACGGTGTTGTCATGAACATGGAATGGAATTACATCTCGCACCTAGGAGGGATTCAGTAATACTCATGTACTCACTCTTGGATTTCTGGCACTGAAGGCAGGAAGGCTGCTCCTTGAGTCTGTACGTGACAGACAAGCAAACTGGTGATGCTGGCAAAACCGCCTTTCGGCGCCCTGCCTTTGTCAGGCTTCCCCCTCACTTCCAGTTACCCAAATGTTCTTGTACTTTCCATATGTGGCTCGAGCAAAAAAAAAAAAAAAATCATTCAGACTAAAGTGTTACAGGACTGCCAGGATTACAGTATTTTCTATGTAATAGAATGGCCTGCTGTTGTCACTTGGCAGTAAAAAGGAACAAACCACTGATACATGCAACACCGTGGATGAATCTCAAAAACATGTCAAGCAAGAAAATAAAGAGTACCTACTGTATGCTTCCAGTTGTATAAAATTCTAGGGGCGCCTGCATGGCTCAGGTGGTTAAGTGTTGGACTCTTGATTTCAGCTCAGGTCATGATCTCACGGTTCATGAGTTCGAGGCCCTCATCTGGGCTCTGAGCTCACAGCACACAACCTGCTTCAGATCCTCTGTCTCCCTCTCTCTGCCCCTCCCCCCCCCAAAATAAATAGATGTTTAGAAAAATTTTTTTTAATTCTAGAACAGGTGGAATTTGTCTATGATGACAGAAAGCAGATCAGTGCTTGTTCATGACCAAGGGTACTTGCTGAGGATTCCCACGAGGGAATGTTTTGGGGTAATGGATGTGTTCTAGTCTCTTCATCATGGTGGTTGTTACCCAGCGGTATGCCTTTGTCAAAACCAGCAAGCTGTGCCCTAAAAAAAATGAATGCATTTTAGGCCTTTTGAAGAGGTTGATGCTTGGGGGCACCTGGGTGACTCAGTCGGTTAAGCATCTGACTTCAGACCAGGTCATGATTTCATGGTTTGTGGGTTCAAGCCCCACATCAGGCTCTGTGCTGACAGCTCAGAGCCTGGAACCTGCTTCTGATTCTGTGTCTCCCTCTCTGTTTCTCCCCCGCTCACACCCTGTCTCTCTCTCTCTCTCTCTCTCTCTCTCTCTCTCTCTCTCTCAAAAATAAATAAAAGATTAAAAAAAATTTTTTAAAAGGTTGATGCTTAACACTAAAAAACTCACCCCTGAGAGTAGAATTCTAGGGCAAGTGAAGATAATAGATCCAGGCCACAGAGGGCATTTCAGGAGAACATCCTGGATTGACAAAAATCTTTCCAGGCATAAGCTATTTTGGAAATGTGGTTCAGACACCCGAATGTTTACAAGACTCTGTGATTACCCACACTCCCACCTGTTTGTTCTTCACTCCCTGATTTGAGACTAGGTTTAATCACGCAACAAATATGTATTAAATATCTCTACATGCCAGGCACTCTCCCAGAAGGTAGGGATTCCACAGTGAACAAGACAAAGTCTGTCCTCGTGGCGCTTACAGTTTAGTGAAGAGAATAATAATGAATAATAATAATAAGGTAATACATAATAAATAAAACGATAATCAAATAAATAGAGTATGTTAAGCACAGTTGGGAGGAGGGGCTGGAGGAACCGATGCTACTTTACTCTCTGCTGTCGGCACAGAGCCTGCTTCAGATCCTCTGTCCCCGTCTCTCTCTGCCCCTCCCATGCTGGTTCCCTCGCTCTCTCAAAATAAATAAATAAACTTCAGGAAAAAAAAAAAAGTGACTAGATTCTGAATACATTCTGATGATAAAGGCAACAGAACTCAGTGAATTGAATGCGGGATATGAAAGGGGGAAAAAAGAGTCAAGGATGATTCTGAGGTTTGAGGCTTTGGATATGCAGTTGTCCCTTGTACAACATGGGGGTTGGGGCATCGACTCCTTCCACAGTCAAAAATCCAAGTATAACTTTTGGCTCCCTCCAAAACTTAACTGCTAATAGCCTACTGTTGACCAGAAGCCCTACCAATAACATACACAGTCGATTAATACGTATTTTGTATGCTATGTGTATTCTATACTGTATTCTTATAATAAAGTAAGCTAGAGAAAAGAAAATGTTACCAAGAAAATCATAAGGAAGAGAAAATACGTTTACAGTACTGTGTTTATTGAAAAAATCCTTGTAGAAGTGGACCCGTGTGGTTCAAAGTGGTGCTGTCCAAGGGTCAACTGCAGTTGAAAAGAAAATCCTTTTGGTACATGTGTTTTCAAGAAACAACTAGGGCCCTTATTACTAAATTATTCTCTAAACTAAATGACCATGGTTTGAAAATAAAAAATGAAAAAGTGTAGGCTATGAAACTGCTTTGTGCCACACCCATCTGGAAGAGGCAATTTCAAAAATATAAAGACTTAAGGGGCACCTGGCTGGCTCAGTCAGTGGAGTGTGCAACTCTTGATCTCAGGGTTGTGAGTTCAAGCCCCATGTTGGGCGTGGTGCCTACTTACAAAATAAATAAAATTTGGGGTGCCTGGGTGGTACAGGCGGTTAAGGGTCCGACTTGATCTCAGTTCAAGTCATGATCTCGGCTCAGGTCATGATCTCACAGTTCGTGAATTCGAGCCCCACATCAGCTCTGTGCTGATGGTGTGGAGTCTGCTTGGGATTCTGTCTCTCCTTCTCTCTGCCTCTCCCCTGCTTGTGCCCTCTCTAAAAATAAATAAACTTTAAAAATAAATAAATAAATAAGTAAATAAATAAATACTTAAAATATATATATATATATATATAAATACTTAAATATTGAAACTTCTGGGACGTAAATGTTTACGGGATTGGCTGTGAGATGAATATTTGAAACTGGGATGATCCCATAAAGTGCCATAAACCACCAACTTTTTCTAACAGAATTTTAGAAGCACTTTCTCATTGATTCTCAAAAGAATCATGCAATTATAAATTATTTCTTGGTCAAGCCACTTGCGCCATCATGGCTCAGCCGGGTGAACTGGAACACTTGCAGAGTGAAGCAGTTGTTTGGTGACACAGTCAGATATTAACACTTAGAAACTCACATGAAGTGTGTCAGTCCCTAGAGTGGTTTAGAATAAGTCGGTCATTATTTAGCCAAGGGGGGAAAATGTAGCAGGAACATCAGTGATAACTTTTTCCACATTGTTTTTATCCTCTCTGGTGCCATCTTCCACAAGTTTAAAGTCATCAGGGTTTTCTTCACAAGTGTTTACAAGCGATGACTCATGGAGAGTCCAGTACAGAACCACAAATTCTCTCCTCTGCCTTTAACCCACAACATTTATCTCCCAGCAAATAAAAAAAGATGAGAAAACATTTCTACTCACATAGATTGGGACCACTCCAGAGTTTCAACTTAGGAAGACACAGAAGGCCTTTATTTCTAAAACTGTTTTCAAATTAATGAACTTCCCAAATGCCCCAATCTCCCTATGTCCCTGATTTGGTAGGCTTGGCTAAGACCCATAGAAGAAAAAGGACTTGCTCAAAATTTACTTGATGAGACAGTGGAACTGAGAAAAAATACTCCTACCAAGATAAGAAGGTCAGTAAATAACGTCCATTCTCCTGAATGCAGGAGAAATATTTGGCTTTCCAATACAAGTTGGTCTGAGGTTTTGAAAATACATATATTCTTTAATACAGCCTCCATCACGATTTCCTGAGTCAACAGAAGTAATAATGAATCACCTGAGGGGAGAAACTGGTAAGAACCAAATGCTGATTGAAGGCCTATTTTGTGTCAGAGCCCCTTTCAGCACAAAAGCACTAAGGAGAACGATCCATGCGTTCTCTCAATAAACTCATACAGAACAGCTATTATGTGTCAGGTGTGTGTAGTGTTTCAGATGAAACAGAGTCAATGAATAAAAGGACTTTATCCAAATCAATAAATCACCTTTGCATCAAAATGCCCTCAGTCTCCCCTCTTGAGTTGGAAAATCAGCAGATTATCAACAGATGATCACCTTATCGCCTGTTCCTTTAGTTGCTAAGTTTATTCAGTGTGTTGGTGGGGGACCCCAAGGAACGTGGCCAAAAAGGCTGTGTCCCCTGGGTGGTGGGGTACAATGAGAGGGGTCCCCAGTCTGCTATCCAGTCCCAGGCCACATCTGAATTTGATTCTGGTCTCATGCCAGAGATGGTCCAATGGCTCCAGTGGACACGGAAGACTAATTAACTGACTAATTCCAAGGACAACACGGACCCAAACCAGAGTGAAACTCCTGTGGAAAGATTTTGGGCTGGCACTCAGGGCACACCCCAGGGCCCGCCAGCAGGGACAAACTGCCGTGGCAACTCCCAAGCCGCCCTAGCCGGTGGCAGGTGGAGAGCAGAACAAGGATGCCATTGGGCCCATCACTTGCCTGCCAGCCATTTCCTTATTTCTCTTGTGCTACCCAACCACAACTGTTTGAAACACCCTTTCAAGAAACTGATGGGTGTGACCTTGGGAGGGAACAGTGTAAATAGGCACTGACAAAGGTGAGTATTGAGAAAAGAAGATGATTTTAAGGGAAAATGGGAAAAGACACAGCCACCTTGGTCTTGTTAAAGATGAGGGCCCCAGATGTCTCTGGATAAGAGTTTCCCCAAACTAAGCCTTGTCCTAGATCCCCTGGGAAAGAACTTCTGAAGTAAGACCCAGGAGACCTAGGAAAAGTTTATTTTCCCATTGTAAAGAAATATGGCTCTCTTCCCACAAAATAACTGTGTGTGTGTGTGTGTGTGTGTGTGTGTGTGTGTGTTACATACATCTGTGCTATACAATGTTGAACTATTAATATTTGGGGGTGTGGGTAGCACTTGGCATAATGTGTTTGGCCCACAATAGACATTGTGGGAATGAGCTTGACCAATGATAAGCCTGAAGGAATAAGCTTGACCAATGATAAGCCTGAAGTTCAGAGAGACAAAGGGACATGGTTTAGGTCCCAAATCTAGTTAACTGGGGAGTCAGGACTAGAACTCAGGTCTCCAGACTCCCCTTCCAGGCAGCCAGCTATTTAACACCCTAAACCCACTTCATGACTTATTGAAGGAGAACAGGACAGTGAACTCTTTTACATTCGGCATTTTTAAAAATCTGCATTTTTACTCCCCCCCACACACACAAAAAAATGGAAGAAATTCCCTTGATATTCTCAAAAATCACCAGCATTCCCCATTTTCTGTAGTGCAGGGGCTCATAAACTGAGGTCCATGGACCACACACACACACAAATCAAAGGTGGATTTCAAGTTGAAAACCCCTCTCCATTGTCAGAAATGTATGCGCATTTTCCTTGAGAAAATGTCCCTAGCTTTTGTCACATTCCCACAGGTAGTCAAGGAGGGATCAAAGGTCAGAACCACAATTAGCCTATGTGTCCTCACACCGTACTTGCCAGTGCAGATCAGGTTTTCCCTGGCTCTCACTTTTAAAAGGGTGTCTCTACAAGTGACATAAAGGGTACAGCAGCATAGACCAACAAAGTTCTGGCTGAGAAATCCAGGATCAGCCTAAGGGATTAACATTTCCCTATTTTGGCATACAATTGGAAACATTTTCTTACAACCAATAATTTTTTCTCTCTCTCTAAAATACATCAGAGAATATTCATAAAAAGGAATAGTTTCTTTTTCCTAAGTTTATTTATTTTGTGAGACAGAGAGTGTGTGCTCAAGGGAGGACCAGAGAGAGAGGGAGACAGAGAATCCCAAGCTGGCTCTGCGCTATCAGCACAGAACCCAATTTGGGGATCAATCTTACGAACCCCGAGATCATGACCTAAGCTGAAATCAAGAGTCAGGCGCCTAACCAACTGAGCCACCACGTGCCCCAGGAATAGCTTCTTTTTAACCAGTACTACGAATTGGATGTTTGTGTCCCCCCACAAAGTTCCTATGTTGAAATCCTAATTCTCACACATGACAATATTTGGAGATGGGGGTCTTTAGGAAGTAATTACGGTTAGATGAGGTCATAAGAGTGGGGCCCTCCTGATGGGATTAGTACTCTTTCGAGAAGAGACACCCGAGAATTTGCTTGTGCTCTGTGTGTGTGTGTGCACAAAAAATTGAGCTCATGTGAGCACACAGCGAGACGCGGTCTCCTGCCAGCCAAGAGAAGAGGCCTCATGTGAAACCACCTTACCAGCCCCTTGATCTCAAACTTCCAGCCTCCAGATGTGAGAAAATAAACTCTGTTGAGTAAGCCCCCCAGTCTGTGGTGTTTTGTCACACAGCAGCCTGAGCTGACCGATACGAGTTTAGTTCCTTGTTCATGACAATGACCGCTGGCATCCAGAGTATTCCGTTTCCACAGCACATGGGCTTTCTCTGTCTCATTTTGAATCTTTACAGACACCCTTCAAAGCAGATGCCATTTTCCTCATTTTACAGATGAGGAAACTGAGGGGTAGGTGGCCCTCATGTCGTTGGACCTTCAGAAAACAGAGCAGCGCCCACACAGCCCAGCCCCCAACCCCAGAGGCAGCCCGTCCTTCCTCTGCACCCCTCTGCCCTGGCCTCTTGGCCCAGCACATGACTGACTTCGCAGGGACACTGAGGCTGTGCTCTCTGCCCTGTGTTCCCCAGCGAGCTCTGTCCTGGCCTCCCTGCTGGCCTCGCCCTGCTGAGCTCATTTGCAGCTGGTGTTGCCCTGCGGCCCTAAACAGTCTGCTTTTTAGACATTTGGACATTTAGGTTTGGCAGGGGCTGCAGATCCTCCCTTAATTTCCCTTTCCCAAGTGAAAATAGCTGACCAACTGACTTCACTGGGGCCAGGCTGGCATCTCTTAGCAAATGTCTCCATTCACAGCCTGTTTTCCATGATTCATATTTGGTGCTATTATTGTATTTCTACACATCCTAAGATGCGTAACAGATCTGTCAAATGGTTGTGTCTTTATTTAGTAAATAAATAAATAAACCCCCCATTCCTGGGGTTCCAGCTCACCTGTCATGTTCAGGGCTTCTGGTGGACAAGGCCAGGCTAGTCTAGGACAGGCTGGGAAGGGCATGCTCTCAGCCCCGGGTCTCCTGCCCCCAACCCCACTCCTGCCAATGCCACATCCTTCTCCATATCTCCTCTGTTTTCTGAACACCTTCCCACTTCTAATCTGCTCTTTTGTCTTGTTCTGTTCTAAGCCAACACCTGTTGGGCACCTTCTTATTCCAGGCACTGCATTACGTGTTTTATATCCATAATCACAATCATTTTGCACTCCAAGAGGCTGATAAACACATTCATGGCAAGGGATATAGGACAGATAAGGTTTAATAAGTTACCCCTGGAGCACTTTGGCGGAAACTGGATCTACACCAAAGCATGAGGCTGTCACTGTGAATATGAAAGTATTAGCAAGCCAGGTAAGGAAGGAAATGCATGGTTTGGTTTAGTTTGGTAGCCTGGAGATGCTTTCCTGGAAGACCCTGAGTCATGTTATCAGGTGTTCATTCACCTGTCCCTCTTTTGCGAGACTGTTGGCAAACATCAATACTCACTTTGATTCAGCACAATGGTACATATGAAGTACCTACTATGTGAGGGCCTTGTACTACTCTTGCAACACAAAGATCTCTACACAAAGGAGGCCCCTGAACTCCTAAAGCCACAAAAAGTTCATGAATGTCTCTTGACAATTTTCAGGAGAGAAGTTTTGTATCTTCCTGAGATTGTCAAGGTTCTTCAATGCACTAGAGGATAAGAGCGGCTGCTTTACAGAGTTAAATTATAAGGCAAGCCTTCAGATCGTAAGATATTTTGTCAGAAAAAAAAAAAAAAAGTAAGAAAATAAAAACAGAACTAATATATAAACACACACCTAAATGAAGCCCCCTCTCTCTGTTACCATCTGTCATGGAGACATGCCATGGCCATGTGGAACAGAAGGACCCTGTAGCCACCTTCACTCCCTCCTCTGATGGTCACATGGCATCAGTCTGGACTCTAACAAAAGGAGTGGCTAAGTTATTCTACCTGAGGCACTTGGCTGAACTAGAAGGCCAGGAGCTGACCCCACTCTGACCCATCTCTTATTTAGCCTTGTCCATTTGGTGTTCATTTATTGTTACTCCTTATAAATCAACTATTTATTTTTCTTGGCTAGGTTTCCCTTCAATGAAAGGAGTTCTCAAGATAAACAATTTTAAGTACACACACACACACACACACACACACACACACACACACAGAAACATTCATATTGTAACTGAAGACAACAGACCTCTGGTTTAGCCATCTGGTTCATTCATTCACGTATTCAATCAGTATTTACTATCCTACCTGGAACCAGGCTCTGGAGTTAAGGACATAAGTAAAGTAAGTCCTGTGTTTAAGGCCCTCACAGTCTAACAGGAGAAACAGACGTAGAAATACAGGATTGCAATAAAACATGAAGAAGTATATAAACTGGGAATTTAATAGAAAGAGAGCGATTTCTCCTGGAGGGTTAAGGAAAGCAGGAAAGATTTCACTGTAGAAATGAGCTGAAGAATAAGTAAGATCAGACATAACAAAGAAGATACTCAATATGTGTGTCTCTCTACAGGGTTGCTCTTCAGCCCTGCCTGCGTTCACTCAGCAAATACTAATCCAGGGGGCCTGGGTGGGTCAGTCGGTTGAGCGACTCTTGATTTCAGCTCAGGTCATGATCTCACGGTTTGTGAGTTCGAGCCCCGCATCGGGATCTGCACTGACCGCACAGAACCTGCTTGGGATTTTCTCTCTCCCTCTCTCTCTGCCCCTCCCCCACTTACTCTCTATCTCTCTCTCTCTCAAAATAAATAAAAATAAACTTAAAAAAAAAAAAAAACAAATACTAGTCTAACACCTATGGGAGCTATGCACTAACTTCCCAGCCTTCAACTCTGTGATGGTAATAATGCATAGTCAAAGCACCCACAGGGTGTGCCCTCGCCCCTTTCACCAGACTGTAAAAGATAATTTGCATTGCAAACATCCTGGTTAGGGTGGAGGGCACCTTATGAGCAGGGGTTTGTGAGAAGTTTATAAAACAAGGTAAAATCTACTTTCACGCCTGGCTAAGTGAAAGCCAGCTTTTGACATGAGCTACATCAGGAAGGCCCATCTAACCCCCAAATCTCTTGCCTGAACCCTGTTGATCCGCCCGAGGGGGGGCCCATGAGCATTAATAAGAGTCTTACTTTGAAATGCTAACGTGCCAAGAAATGGCCAGCACATGAATCTGGCTTTTACTGCTCATACCTTGTGTGTAAGTATAATGCAATTCTCCCGTCTGCATAGTTGCTAGCCATCTCCCTGCTTTGGAGCCCGCTTTGCCTGCACCTGTGAAAAGCTAGCCATATGCAGTACTGATGCCTGTCCATGGCGCCGAACCAAAGTCTGGTGACCACTGACGAGTGCGGGTACGAGCGCCGGGTGTGAAAGCTCCAACTTCTTGGCTCCAGTTGGGTCAGGTCTCCTTACCCCACTCCCCGCTTTCAGGCAGCCCAGGCAGAGACCGCCCACCTTCCTCGGCTCCCTCCTCTGCCCAGTCCAGCCGTCCCACTGATCTCCCCCTGGGAGCACTTCCACAGGGAGCCTGAACTACAGCTGCAAACAGAGGAGGCACTGCACCAGGAAGCCAGAGAGGGAAAATGGGAAGGCCTGGAAAATAAATCCCCAATGCTTGACCGTGTTGCCTTGCGAAGGCCCTTTGAGGAGGAACACAGAGGCCTGAGGCAGCGTATGTGCAGAGTGACTGGCAAAGCACCAGTGTCCGGGGTTGTTATTATTGCCACTCTTCCACGTTCCTCTCTAGGCCTGTAAGTGGCCGACAACCAAGGCTGCCATCCACGGCACCCTGGGACCAAGGCCACGTGCACATTTTCTCATTTAATCCTCACAACGACCCAGTGAGGCAGGAATTACTTGTATTCCCACTTTACAGGGAGGAAACTGAAGCTTAATAAGGTTAATAACTGGTCCAAGGCCACAGACCTGGCCAGGGGGGAGAGCTAGGACAAATCCCAAGTCTCTCTGGGCAGAGACCGGGCTTAACATCACCAGGTCAGTGGAGGCTGATGGTCGCTCTCTCCAGGGGTCTCTGTGGATTGAAACTACATCTCTGCCACAGAGGACAGCCAGAAGGGAGGCCCGGCCCCACAGGTCTAAGGCTGCACTCCCCAGTGGTGCTCGCCACGGCACCAACCTCCTCCCACAGGGCTTCCGAAGGAAGCCAAGAAGTCACATTTCTCCTCACACAACGTTTCTGATGATATCACTCCGAGGGAGCAGAGGCCCCTCGGAGATCTGTTCTGAAAGGGGGCACAGCAACCTAGTCTTCTCAGGGAGACAGCCCTGACTTGAACTGCAAGTAGGCTTTATCACCGACTCTTTGTTCACTGAACATTTCAGTAACGCTGATCTCTGGAACCTCAGCTAGGCATCAGCTTCTGTGCCAGGCCCAGGGTTACCAAGATTAAAGTAGAAGCCACGGCCTCGCCCTTACCCTCAGAAAAGGTAGCGGCCTACTTTGCAGAGGACATAGGTAGGTAAACTGGGGCTACGACGTAGGAAGCACTGAAAATGCGAGGCAGCTCTGGGTGGGTTTGGCACATAAGCGCTTATGCAGTTCTTTAAAAACTGTAAGCTTTAGTTTCCTCAGCAGTAAAATGTGGATAATAGGACTTACCTCTTCGGGTTGCTAGAAAAATTAAACAACAAATATATGTGGAATGTGGAATGGAGGACTGTTCCTGGTTAGCTCCTGAATACATGCCAACCTTCACGACATGGGGTGGGTGACTTAACACTTTCCTCCTCAGCTGCCCAATCTGTAAATCAGGGCTAACGCATCTTCCAAACTTCTGGCTCTGTCAATCCACAGAGGTTGCCTGAAAACTCTGAGAGGGTTTTCTGGAGACAAGGGACGGAAAACCGTCAACCCTCACAGGGCTTCCTGTAAAGCTGGGAGAACAATATACACCGCATGTGTGAGTCAGTGCAGAATTATATGGCGCCTACGTTTCCAGCTGGAACAGGGGTGGATCTGGGAGTGACCCACAAGGACTGGAATAGTAACAAGAGGCTTCCACAGAGGTGGGACCTGAGCTGTGCCCTGAAGAACTTGTAGGACTCTGTCAATCAGGGCCCCATATGGACCCAGGATCAACATGGGGTGTTGGTGGACAAGAGAAGAGATTAGAGTAAATCCTCTCAGGAGTCATTTAGAATATAATCTAGACCTTCTGGGTCCCCTAATTCAGCGCGTAAAAACACCAGGCTCATTCTCTGTCCTCAGTCCCAGCAGCCACCCTTGCCTCAGATGTGTCTTCTCAGGATCCCATTCCTCCAAGTAGTAGCCACTGGGGTCGCTTGTTCCCAGCTATGCTCAGATCTTCTAAGAACTATGGACTCCATAGCCAACCTGTGTCCACAGAGGATGTTTGAGAAACACAACTTGTAAGGGCAAAGATGCCCCAACAGAGTAGCCAATCAGATCTTACTAGCGTTCCACTTGCCAAATAAACTAGGAAAAGCAAACACTCCCAGTCTGACCCAAAGGAGAACAAATGAGGCAGCTATGAGAAAATGGAGTGTGATCCTTCAAATTGAGTTGGAAAAAAAAGCTCTCCTTCAAGGAAAATCACTCTCCTCATGATTTTTCCCTTGGATGCAGTGATTTCTGGGGGAGCACATCTATTATTAGCAGTTTCAGGCATAAGTAATGGAACTGGAAACCATACCTCCCAGCTGAACCACCCCTGCCCAGTTACTTGTGACTACTTATCTGGTTCCATCAAATGGCACATACTAAACCTCTGCCTATATAAACAAGTAAAAAGGCTAATTTCCTGGCAGGACATTCCTGTGTAATTAGTCAGCAACTGCAGTCCCTTCTCTGTCACTAACTAGCACCGTGACCTTTATCAGGTTCTTCTCTCTCCATCCTCATTACCATAAGCCAGGCCACTATGTCCCTCTCATGGACCACAGGAGCTTCCAACTCATCTCTGTCTCCCCCAAGTATTCCCCACCCTGGAGACCTTTAATATAGAGATCTTCCTAAAATCCCAAATCTGGCCAGCTCTTCCCTCCCTGAAATCTGCAACATCTCTTCTATTTACTTTCATATATAATTCAAACACCTCTGTACAACTTACCAAGTCAAGCTCTGGCCCCTGCTTCACATTCTAGACTCAAACCTCATCCTCCCCCATTTAGAGTCCTTTGTTCCAGCCATATTTAGCGGTCCATGTTTCTCTGTGTAATACTAACAATAACCAACACTTGCTGTTTTTCTATGTACCAGATATTATTCTAAAGAACTCTTCATGCATTGCTGATTAAATCATCACAGCACTAGTAGATAACAATTATGACGATCTCCATTTCACAAATGGGGAAACCGAAATCTGCAAAAGTTAAATAATTATCCAAAGTCACCTGGCAAGTAAATAGTAGAATTTGACTATCCCATGCTTATCATCCCCCCTTCTTATCTCCATGTCTGTATAAGGGGTTCCCTCTGCCTGGTAGGCCATTGCCTCTCTCTTCCTTTCTCTTCCCCACCCTTTCTTCACTTGGCTAACTCCAACTCTTCATCTGAGCATCCCCATGTATATATCTTCTCTGAGTTTTCCCTCCACAGACAGCCCTCTCACCTCAGTAGTAGTAGTTAGTCTCCAAAGATGGCACCCAATGAATGATCCATCCCGATACTCCTGCCCTCGTGTAGTTCCTTCACATACTGAATCTTAGCTGACCCTGTGACTCACGACAGAGTATGGTAGATGCGATGCTGAGTAACTCCTGGTCCTCGGTAACAAAATGCCTGACAGCTTCCACCCAAATCTCTTGGAACATTCACTATGGGGCAAATCAGACACTATGTAAGAACTGTCTCATGCTGTGAGGAAGCCAAGGTAGCCACGTGGAAAACTATGTGGAGCTGGAAAGATGCCCCACCAATCCTCAGCTGTTTTAGTCACTAAAGGCCATGTACCAGATATATATAAATAAACCATCTTGGATGTCTAGCTTGGTTGAACTCTCAGATAACACTAGCCTCAGCCATCACCTGACTGCAACTATAGAGAGACTCCAAGAGGGAACTATGTAGCTAAGTCCCATCGACCCACTGAACTGTGATTTGTTATTTTGAGCCACCAATCTTTAGTGTGGTTTTGTTAAGCAGTAATAGATAACCAAAGCAATGGGGATACAGTGGTGAACAGCTGATTGTGTCTGCCCCCAAGGAAGTCTTAGTCTAATGGCAAAGATGGTCAAACAAACAGGCAAGTACAACATGGTGTGATGAGTTTGGGTGATGGAGAAAGAGTAAAGGAATGACAGTTCAGTCAGTTCAGTCCTTAGCGCAACCAAGATGAAAGAAAGCAATATGGTATGGTTGATAAAAGCATGGGCTTTTGAGTCAGATGAAGTCGTCCAAATCCTGGCCTTATACTTGCTTTCTGAGCGACTTAAGGAAAATTTCTCAAACTTTCTGAGCATCACCTTCATCATTTATAAAATGGGGATAATAATACTTAGTTTAGAAGATAGCAGTAAGGGTTAAGTTAAGTATTATTTGTAATGTTTATCACGTAGCTTATTATATGGTAACATGCTATATAACATATATATCACATGTAACTAAATATAGTTAATTACCAAAAAAGAATATGTTGCAACAATAACCTCGACTTGTCAAAGCTCATGTCAAACTAAGGAGAAAATTCCCTCTACACATGGAACTTACCTCCATATTGTACATTTTATGACTAAATCGTTAATTATATTCCATTTACTTGAAAGCCCATATTTGGGGGAAAGAATGAAGAGGAAGATTATGGCTTATACTCTGATGTATACTAAACAAGAGACTAGACGGGCTACTCTTGGAGGGCAGGAAGCAAATCTTATTCATCCTCATACCCCATGCTGATCATAGCACCTGCTATATGGTAGCTGCTTGCTAATATAATTTGAATGAATGATTGAATGAATGAAAAAGAGAACTCCCAATTACTGAGCACGTACAAAGTGCCACAACTAGGCTGAGTATTTTACCTAGAATATCTCTTTGACTTCTCAAAACCACCCTATGACATAGGCAATATAGTCACTTCTGATTGAAACCACTCTCCAGCATTCAACACGTAGTTTAATACCACTTGTACCATAAACTTGAGGCTGATCTTTTTCAGAAAGCAAAAGTGTGGCTTGACCCAACTGGCTAGAGAGAAGACTCACTGCCACACAGAGCTTATCTTCCAATTATTACATAACTATGTGAATACCCTTCGAAAGCTAAAATAAGCTGGTGAAGGCAACATAGCCAATATAAATGCCCAGTAACTAGAGCAGAATGAGGGCCGGGCATGTAGATCCCTTCAAGACCATAAGTGAATTTGCAATTTATGTACTCCAGGAATCCCGGTCTGGGAGATCAAGCTAGATGTCAGGAGACAAAGAACCTCTCTACAAAAAGAGAAGGCTCTGCATTTTAGCTCCCTGCCAAAGAGGGGAATGTACCTGTGTCAGTCTGGGTCCAGTCAGGAGGCAGAAACCACACAGTAATTCCAACAGGGAAAGTTTAGTTTTAAATTTAAAGACTTATGAGACTGTGATAGGAGCATAGTTATCAGATGTAAAGAGAACTATAAAGGGTACTTGAGGGCTGAGGGAAAATATCCAAGGAAAGACAAACTTGAAGGGGAGACCTCGTCCCAAAAGCTGGGCTTCAGATTTCATTGGAGAAGATCTGGTTGCGGCCTACTGGATGGTGGAGAAGTTTACTGGGTTGCCCAGGCCAGCGCGGGTCCACAGTTGCTGCACAGACAGGAAACAACTCCTCAGGGCACACGCAAGCTAAGGCTGCTGGACAGGTGTGCAGAGGGAGTTGGCGCACCACTGCAGGCCTGAAGCATGCCAAGCCACATCAGGAAGGCCACAGGAAGGTGGCCACTGGGCCTGCATCGTCTCCAAGAGACTGCACATTCTGAGCACACAGCCAGGACAGAACACCGCTGTCCTCACAGATCCACACCACTGACCACCCATCTGAGCAAGAGCAAGACAGGAAAACCACAAGGCACCATAACTAGGAAGAAAAGCCTACAGTTGCCTCTTCAAATTCCCTCCCTTTCCCTCTACTGAGACAATTTAACAACATTCTCAGCATGTACAAGAAATACTTACAGTCTAGTCCATCATCACAGAGCAGGTACTGAAGGGTGTGCATTCAGAGCTAAGAGGCCGTAAAGTGATGACTGACATAGTACCTATGTAGGAAAGGAAAGCAAATTAATACTTCACATGGAAAAGAGAATAAGCAGGTGCTCTTTCCATCCTATTACAGAAACACAACGAGGCATATTCTTAGTAAGACCGCTGTACCAGGGCTCTCTGACAGTAGTACACAAAAGTGGGCATGAATTTAGGTGCCCAAGTTTACCCTGCCTGACAGCAATGTTAGAGTTCTGTTTTGTTTTGTTTTTACATTTATTTTCAAGTTAGTTAACATACAGTGTAGTCTTGGCTTCAGGAGTAGAACCCAGCGATTCATCTCTTACACATGACGCCCAGTGCCCATCCTGAAAAGTGCCCTCCTTAATGCCCGTCACCCATTTAACTCACCCACTTTCCTCCCTTCCGGCAACCCTCAGTTTGTTTTCTGTATTTAAGAGTCTCTTATGGTTTGCCTCCCTCTCTGTTTTTATCTTATTTTTTCTTCCCTTCCCCTATGTTCATCTGTTGAATTTCTCAAATTCTACATGAGTGAAATCATATGACATCTGTCTTTCTCTGATTTATTTCACTTAGCATAATACCCTCCAGTTCCATCCACACTGTTGCATATGTCAAAGATTTCATTCTTTTTCATTGCCGAGAATTCCATTGTATGTGTGTGTGCATGTGTGTGTATACATACCACATCTTCTTTACCTATTCATCAGTTGATGGACATTTGGGCTCTTTCCATAATTTGGCTATTGTTGATAGTGGTGCTATAAGCATTGAGGTGCATGTGCCCCTTCAAATCAGCATTTTTGTATCCTTTGGATAAATTCCTACTAGTACAATTGCTGGATCATAGGGTAGTTTTATTTTTTTAATTTTTTGAGTAACTTCCATACTGTTCTCCAGAGTGGTTGCACCAGTTTGCATTCCCACCAGCAGTACAATAGGAGTCCCCTTTCGCCACGTCATTGCCAACATCTGTTGTTCCTGAGTTGTTAATCTTAGCCATTCTGACAGGTGTGAGGTGGTATTTCATTGTGGTTTTGATTTGCATTTCCCTGATGATGAGCGATGTTGAGCATCTTTTCATGTGTCTGCTATCGGGATGTCTTCTTTGGAAAAGTGCCTATTCATATCTTTTGCCCATTTCTTCACTGGATTATTTGTTTTTTGGGTGTTGAGTTTGATAAGTTCTTTAGAGATTTGGGATGCTAACCCTTTAATCAGATATGTCATTTGCAAATATCTTCTCCCATTCTGTTGGTTGCCTTTTAGTTCTGTTCACTGTTTCCTTTGCTATGCAGAAGCTTTTTATCTTGATGAGGTCCCAGCAGTTCACTTTGGCTTTTATTTCCCTTGCCTCCAGAGTCATGTCAAGTAAGAAGTTGCTGTGGCCAAGATCAAAGAGGTTGCTGTTTTGTCCTATAGTATTTTTATGGCTTCCTGTCTTACATTTAGGTCTTGCATCCATTTTGAATTTATTTTTGTGTGTGGTGTAAGAAAGTGCAACCTTAGAATTTGAAGACAGATCCCAGAATGTTCTCATTCTCCTCAGTGATTTCATATGGCTTTGTCATCACTGTTCTACCTACATGCTTTATCAAGCTAGATATAATTTCAGCCTAAACTGCCCTGCCTCCTATCTCCTTGAATGTTTCTTATGTAATCGAAATGTATGGATGTCTATATATAGTGATGCTCCCGACAACAAATGTAGACTCCAATGTCAAGATTATCTGCCATTTCTAGAGTTCTACTTTGCAACTGCACTAAACTTCTGATCACTCTGGTCTACTGAAACGTGGTAGAGTCAGAGCTTCTTTACTTGTATCCTAATTGTTTTTCTGAGCTTTGAGGACTGCTTTGTGTCCAGAGAGGATTGGCTTAGTTTCCTAGGACTGCCATAACAAAGCACCAAACGTGGATGGCTCAAAACAACAGAAATCTATTCTTTCACAGTTTTGGAGGCTAGAAGTTCTAAATCAAGCTGCCATCAGGGCTGTGCTCTCTCTGAAGGCCCTAAGAGATGTTTCTTCCTGCCTCTTGTTACCTTCTGGGGGTTGCCCGCAATCCCTGCTGTTCATGTTCTCCTACTTGCATACTCCAATCTCTGCCTCCATCATCATGTGGCCTTTCTCTTGTGTGTCTTCTGTCTCTGTGCCAAAACTCCTCTCTTCTTATAGAGACACCAGTCATTGGATTAAGGCCCATCCTTATCAAGTATGATCTCATCAACTTGATTACAGCTACAATGACCCTATTTTCAAATAAGATCACATTCACACGTACCAGGGATTAGAATCTAAACACATTTTGGGGGGAGACACGATTCTACCCAGTAGACAGCACTGCTTATCCTTCTGTTTCCTCTATACATAAATATGACAAGTGCAGAAACTACTCTACCATGAATCCAGAAATTACCAGGACTGGCTGAGAAGTGGGAAAAATGAAGAACTAGAATATCCTGGGTTCTAAAACCAACCTCCGTATTTGGTTGAGGTCCATACATTGCAGAAGTGGCAGGGAGAGAAAAATGTGTGCAGTCTTGAGCAAAGGCATAACTTAGTGAATAGTTTTTTATATGTGGATATACGTTTAGCAGTAAATGTAACTCCAAAAGTACGGGAGAGACTAACCAACACGATAAGCACTGACACCATTTTTATGGGTCTATGGATTGCCATTTTCAGATTTTGTTTATTTGTTTTCAGCTCATTTATGTTACAAGGTCACTTACTAGGTGTCTCACTAGTTCCTCTACCTTAAATGCTTCCTCTTACTTCCCCAGCTCTTGTCTATTTTAGGACCCTCCATGTCCTCCATCCTCTGTGGAATCTTCCTGAATTTAGTCTTCAATTCATTCTACAAATATTCAGCGAGTGCCTATTATGTGCTAGGCACATTGCTTGGTGTTTAACGATGAGTAAAAATGCATTCAGTCCCACCTCTCATTGTGCTAATAATCAAGTGAGAGAAATAGATATCAATCAAATAACCAAATATAATACAGTGACCAGTGTTATAGCGATGCAGCAGCATGAAATCACAGTCTCCAATAAGAGGACTTGATCTGGTCAGTGATATTATGCAAGGCTTCCCTGAAGAAGGGAATGCTTGAGCTGAGATCTGAAGGATGGGTGGAAGCTGCATAGGTGAAGAGGGTAGAAGAGGAGAGCAGGTAGAGAAAATGGCATGTGCAAGGGTCCTGTGGCAGGCAAGAGCTTAGAAACAAAAAAGGCCACGGGGGAGAGAGGACAAGTAAAAGAGTTGCTGGAGAAGTCAGTGGAGCCATGCAGAGCCTTGCTAAGTGGCTTTGTCTTTATTCTTTCTCCAAAGAGCAACCGAAAGACACTGAAGGTTAGGTGAGTTCGTTGTTGGTTTGTCTTTCTGACAGTTAACAAGGGTTGCTTCACCTAGATGGGAACTCGGGAAAAGACCGGAATTGGTGACAAACATCTATTTGGGCTGACATGATCTGCCTCCTCTAAACTCATTTATTTTGTATTATTTGTATCCCCCTTACTTGGTTTACCAACTGTGCAACCTTAAGCAAGCTATACTTGTTTGAGCTTTAGCTTCCTCTTCTGAAAAGGAAGATATTGATAATCGCTACCTTAAAGAACTTCTGAGCTTCTTAAATTCAATAACGCACATAAAGCACTTAGAAAAACATCTGATACATAGCACGGGCTCAGAAATATTAGCTGTTGTTATTTTATTATTACATCTTAAGCATTATCTATTGATTTATTCTTTAATTACTTATGCCATATAATCAGCACTCCATTTTAATTTTCTTCAATCATCCTTTAATTGTGCCCTTCTGAATCTTAACCTTCCCATTAAGACTGAAAGCCCCTTAAAGGCAAAAACGGGTAGCTCTCTCATCATCTACTATGCTGCTGATCTAAATACGTGTTCATTCGTTAGATCTTCAGAGTTTGCTCTGCTTCTACTCCCATTTATTTTGAATCACAGAGGCAGCATAGGAAGGTGGAAGAATGATGTGGGCCGGTGGAAGAGGTAGAAGGGAGTGTGGTTCTAATCATGGACGTTCATCTCTAGGGTCGGGTGGTCCAAAGAGCAGATGCCAAGGTGCGCTTAGAAACGCCTCAGGACCCAGAGACAGAAGTCGTCAGAGTTGACATTTACTGAATCTCCACAATCAGTACTGAATTCACTCTTAATCCTCCCAACAACTCTGAGGGTGGTGTTATTACTATGACCCCCCATTTCACAGTAAGAGAAAGTAAAACAGTGCCGAGAGCACTGTGCAGATAAGCACCCAGTGTGCCACAGCCCTCACATGCATAGCAAAAAGCGTGTCACTGAAGACAAGACAGAGGACTTGCGGTCTCTGCCCCAGGATACCTCCTAGCCTCCCCGTTCTTCCGCAGTCTCCCCTTCACTGGGCCTGCACCCCAGACAGCAACGTGCTGCCCAGGTCAGGCAAAGCTGTGTTCTGCCCCACCTGGCTAGTGGCTTAAGGCAAATCACCTGAATCCTCTGTTTCCTCTTTCCCCATCTGACACACGGCGGGGAGGGGGATGAAAAGAGGGGACTTTCCTCGGAAATTTACTTTCATGGTGTAGAAGCAGGCTGTAGCTGCTCTCCATATTAACCTCCTCTCGACCGTTGGGGTGAGGTCAGACAAGCTTCTGTGCCGTACATTTGCTGGGTTTTCCTGGCCTCCATATTCCCACTACATCTCTGGTAGCTAGTGACTTGGTTTAATGCTGTGCTTTGTATAGTACTGTGTGCATTTTGGCATCTGATAAAAGTTAAATTAGAAAACCTTAATGTGGCATCACTGCATTTATTTTGGCTTCTAACTTGCAGAAGAGATCCTCATTTTAGGCCTTACTATTTTTCTAAAATCGGGGATGAAAAGGAAAACGAGCCAAGCCACTCTAAGGTAAATCGACAGAGAGTTGGAGGAGGACATAAATGAGTATTGTTAGCACTGACTACTTAGGGAACTCTTCTAAAGGAAAGTGGGATGGTCACGTACCATTTAACGTGGTGGTACTCCCAGGTTCAGGTTCAACACCAACCAAACCTGTCTCGGATTTACTAGGTGTGGCAAAAAAAGAAGGAAAAAAAAATATTGCCTACAGGACAAACTGAATTGAAAATAACGGTATGAGTTAATTTTTTCGTCTTTAAAAGACGAAGAAAGGGCAAAACAATAGGGACGGAAAACAACTGGGCATGAGGAAACTTTTGGGGGGTGATGGAAGTGTTCTAAAAATGGATTACAGTGATGACTATATAAATTTGTTAAAACTCATCAAACTGTGCAATAAAAATGGGTGATTTTTTTTACTACATAAATGATACCACAATAAAACATTAAACATTTTTTAATTAAAAAAATTCTGGGGGTGCCTGGGTGGCTCAGTCAGTTAAGCATCCGACTTCAGCTCAGGTCATGATCTTGCAGTTTGTGAGTTCGAGCCCCGCGTCGGGCTCTGTGCTAACAGCTCAGAGCCTAGAGCCTGCTTCAGATTCGGTGTCTCCCTCTCTCTCTGCCCCTCCCCTGCTTGCACTCTGTCTCTCTCTCAAAAATAAATAAACATATTTAAAAAAGTTTTTTTTTAAATTCTGAATGATTCCCAGACCAGAAAGAGTAAAGGTGAGATAGAATGGGAGGTGGAGAGTGGGATGGGAGGGGTGTCTGGAACAGGGCCAAAGTCAGCCTAGCATCCTGAATCTTCTAATCAACAAAAATTAAATGTCCCAAATCATTAGGAAATAGGTCATATAACTAAATAATAAATCATTTGTGAGACATTGGCTTCCACAGATTCTCATCTTTCTTTGATATGCAATTACCATTGCATCAATTACATCATAGTAATCTTCATACTTTTCACTCCAACTAGGTTGTAATCCCCTTAAGAGTAGACACTGATTTTGTATACTCCACAGTGCCTAGTGAGCTGAGGATAGTCATTCAATGGGTTATAGTTACATGTTATTTATTTTTTTTAATAGGTAAATTCATAGTATTCAAAACTCAAATGTTACGTAAGAGTATGTGTGCGCATGTGTGTGTGTTGGGGGGGGTGGTGTTTGAAGACTTTCCCTTCCTCAGCACCCTCAAAACACCTGGTTTCCCTCCCTGGAGGTACCAATGTTACCTGTTACCTATTTCTTGTATATTCTTTGAGGGATATTTATTATATTATATATTATATTATATTATATATATAAAGAAGGTGAAGGTAAATATATATTTTTTATACATTAAAACAGTGATAGTATATTATACACTCTGTACTATACCTTGCTTGGACTTTAGGCAATGACTAAGGTAAACAAGATTATAAGAAATGATGAGATTAATACTATACTCTCTGAGGGGAAATGGCTGATCGGTTCTAATTTAGTCTCCTTGCCAGGATAGGTCCCTGGGGAGGTTCAAGATAGTGAGGCAGGCAGAATTATGTCTTAACGACTAGGGGTGATAGTCTTACCAGAAATATGGAACTACGTGATTTCTCTTAAATCTTGGTACTATGGCTAGAGAAGGTATAGTATTGGACTAGGCTAAACCAGCCTTGCAATTAGCTCTAATTAAATAATATCTAATATATCTAATTGGTATCTAATATCATTTTTATATATATCATTTATATATATCATTTATATATAAATGATCATATATATATACATATATATATACATATATATATATATATATATATATACATACCAATCCCTGGCATGGGATTGGTTTTAAAGCCCATGTTGGGTGACAGGGGTATCACTGAGCCCTGATATTGGGTCTTAAAGCCCAAGCAGGATTAGAAGAATGTCCCTGCATCATAGCTGCCCAGAATAGCAAGTTGGGAACTAAAAGGTGAGGAAAATATCCTTAGGGGGCCAGGGAGGGTGAAGGGAAAGATGGTCCATCGTGAAGAAATGGAGCCCAAGGAGGTGAATAGTGTATCCCCACAGAAGGATGTCACAGTGTGAGGTGTCTGAGCCAGAGCAGGGTGAGGAGGGCATATGTGTGAAGGGATACTACCATGGGATGTTGGGGCCAAGCAGATGCGTATGTCTACGCTATGAGATAGGCTGGCACAAGACACCAGAGTCTAAGCTGGGTGATGTCCCCACAGAGGTAGCCTGGAGTAGGGTATTGGAACCCAAACAAGGTAGGGAAGGCATCCACACCTGAAGGCAGCCTAGAGGTGAGAAGTCCAAGACCAAGTAGGGAGATTAAGATGTCCAAGCAGGGGGGTAACCTGGCATGGTGTGTGAGTGCCCAAATGGAGTGATGAAGTCATCTACTTAGTGGGGTTAGTAGCAGTTATGGAATATTGGTTCTATACAGAGGGATTGATCAGAAAATGAACTAATACGAAGGCTAGTAAGAGCCATCACTGTTGGAGAAGGAAGTTACACAAATAGAAAGGAAGAAAACTAGAATAACCCTGTGCTGTTAGATTGGAATTGGAAATATTGGCATGAACTCATGTTTTCCAATATAGAAAGATAGATGCAGAAATAGAGATAAATGTGAATGTATGTCTAATATATGTATGTAATATATTTGTACGTACACAAACATATATTCTCTAACTCTGTCCACTGAGAGGGTCTAGGAACGGTGACACCGCAATAGCAATGACCACACATAGAGCCCAGATGTTGGTTTCTAAATGCCATTATGTACCAAAGGCCCCTTGAAGAAATGACTCTTCCTGGAAAGTATAAAATCTGCCTGGAATGCCTTGTGGTGCCAGAAATAAAAAAGTGCTCAAAGAATCTTGGGGATATATTAAAAGGACACAGAAGCCAGATGAAAGTAGGGCTCCCCTCTGGCCAAGTCTGGGATAGTTTGAGCTTCAACATAAATAATAAACAAAACAGGAAGCCATAAATCCATACTGATATAAAGAAATAAATTGAAAGCTTCATGAAGTGGGGGTATTTATAAGTTTACAAACCACCTCTCCATAAAAGTTACTAATTACAAGGGGGAAAAAAGTAACTGTTTGGTGAAGAAGCCTCACAGAGACCACCATAATCAAAGGATCAAAGTGAACACAACAGTAATGAGAAAATCAAAATCAGGAGCCACCTCACAGGCTGCCATAAGAAGAACACAGCATCAATTCTCACATACTCAGTCAAAAGTGCATAACCCAAATCTAAGCAAAGGAAAAACATTCAATTCTAAACTGAGAAATACTCTACAGAATAACTGGCCTGCAGTTTTGAATGGAGTCTGAGGATTGGGTTGTAATAATGTGTCAGTGTTAACTTCCCGATTTTGATGGTCGCATTTAGGTTATGTAAGAGAATATACTTGTTTCTAGGAAATAAAAACAAAAGTACCCCAGGGATG
Organism: Puma concolor; assembly: GCF_028749965.1. Taxonomy (NCBI): domain Eukaryota; kingdom Metazoa; phylum Chordata; class Mammalia; order Carnivora; family Felidae; genus Puma; species Puma concolor. The sequence continues at coordinate 96,411,750 of NC_141673.1, forward strand.
ATGAAGCATCATGTCGACAACTTTCTCTCAAGTGGTTTAGGGGGAAGATGTTCCTTGCTATACTTGCCACAGTTCTATCAACTTGAAATTGTTTCAAAATTATAATTATTTTTAAAACATGAATGGGGTTGTGGAGAGTCACAAGAGACCCACTCACACCCTAAAGATGAGAATAAGGGGGCTAATCTACAAGATCACAGTTTTGTTTTGTTTTTAAATCCATCAGAAATATGAGGACACAAAGAAACCTAAATAAACTAAATTTCAGTGTTATAAGGGCTTCTTCCTAGGAAATAAGAGAACCATAGAAGCTTTCATCTCTGACAGAGTAGTGAAGGATAAAAAATCTATAAGAGATAGGAACAGGAAGAGCAGCTGAACTTTCAGTGGACTTTTAACAGCTGTGGGTGGCAAGCTACAGAGCAAATCTGCACCTACCCACCCATGTTTTCCCATGGCCTTCACCAAATGCTCAGAGGTAATAACTCAAATTCTGGGGACAGAACAGCAGAGCTGAGAGAGGTCTCCTCGGGTATGCAGGTCTTCCCAAGTGCACAACTGCATAAGAAGAAAGCTGAGAGGAATACCTCTGAGTGCTCTTGGCCTTCAGGGAGAGCACTGCTGTGGCCCTCCAAAGACTGATGACAGAGCAGCAAGGCAGAGAGAAGTTTTCTTCTAAGGTGCATAAAGCCAGTAACATGACTGGAAAGCAAAGAGAACTTCCCAGAAACATATACTTAGCAGCTGGGCTAGAAACAGAGCTTTCCATGGTTTGTGAAGCTGGTGGCTAGATATAAAGCAAAAAGAGATCTCTATGGTCTTACTAGTGTCAGATCTCAAGCTCTGCTAAAGAGAAAGTCCTGATCCTGCCCTCAAAACATTTGAGGCCAATGGTGATCTAAATGAAACTAAAATAGCAAAAAGCCCAGACCCATTTAAAATTCCAGCCTCCTATTGGGTGTGTCCTTTGTTGAGAATAAACATTACTTCAATTTTTATTTTCTGTCATACATATAATGTCCGGCATACAATCTAAAATTATAAGGCACATAAAGAGGGAAGAAAATATTATCCATTATCAAGAGAGGAAACAGCCAATAATAGCAGGCATAGAGCAGGTCTAAATTTTGTAATTATCAGACAGGGACTTTAAAATATCTTTGATAAATATGATAAAGGAATAGGGGCACCTGGGTGGCTCAGTTGGTTAAACGTCTGACTTCGGCTCAGGTCATGATCTCACGGTTTGGCTCATGAGTTTGAGCCTCACATCAGGCTCTCTGCTGACAGCTCAGAGCCTGGAGCCTGCTTCAGATTCTGTGTCTCCCTCTCTCTCTGCCCCTCCCCTGTGCTCTCTCTCTCTCTCTCTCTCTCTCTCAAAAATAAACACTAAAAAAAAAAAAAGTTTTTTGGAAAAAATAGACACCATGAGAACAAATGAGAAATTTTATCAAAAAGATAAGAGAGAGAGAGAGAGGGATGGTAGGAGGGAGACAGAGAAAGAGAAGAAAGAGAAGAAAGAGAAGAAAGAAAGAAAGAAAGAAAGAAAGAAAGAAAGAAAGAAAGAAAGAAAGAAAGAAAGAAAGAAAAGGGGAGGGAGGAAGGAAAAGAGAGAGAGAGGAAGGGAGGAGGAAGGAAGGAAAAAGAAAAGGAGGGATGGGGTGTCTGGGTAGCTCAGTCGTTTAAGCATCCCGACTCTTGGTTTTAGCTCAGGTCATGATCTCACAGTTCACAAGTTCGAGCCCTGCATCAGGCTCTGCACTGACAGCGCAGAGCTCTGCTTGGGATTCTTTCTCTCTCTCCCTCTCTCTCTTTGCCCCTCCCCTGTTCTTCATCATCATCATCATCATCATCTCTCTCTCTCTCTCTATCTTTCTCTCAAAATAAATAAACTTTTAAGAAAGGAAGGAAGGAAGGAAGAAATTGCTAAAAATAAAAAATATGATATCAGAAAGGAAGAGGTCATTTGATGGTCTTAATTATGGGCACAGCAGAGGAAAGAATCAGTAAACCTAAAGACATATCAATAGAAATTATCCAAACTAAAACAGAAATAGAAAAGGTGGGGGTGGAATAAAACAGAGCATCTAAGTTGCTGGGATGATATTAAATGGACTAACGTATTTGTATTTGAAGTCCCAGAAAGAAAAGAGAGAAAGAATGAGACAATATTTGAAGAGATAATAGACACAAATTTTTCAAAACTGATTACAGAAATCAATCCACAGACCACAGTATCTCAGTGAACCTATCATAGTTAATGTACTGAAAAACAAAGATAAAAATAAAATCTTAAAAGCATCCAAAGGAAAAAAAAAGAACAATCATGAATGATGGCTGACTTCTTATCAGAAACAGTGGAGGTCAAAGGACAATAGAAAAGTTCTCTTAAAGAACTAAACAAAAAAAGAAACTCATCAACCTAGAAATCTATGTATATTTCAAACATGAAGGTAAACTAAAGACATTTTCAGGCAAAGCTGGGGGAATTTATGTTCATAAAACCTGCTTTACAAGAAAGGAAAGGATACAGATTGAAGTGTAGATCTGCAGGAAGGAATAAGAGCCCCAGAGACTATAAATATAAAGCTAAATATAAAAGACATCTATATGTTTTTTAAGACTGTTTAAAGACTGGCTGTTCAAGCAATACGATAATGACATATTGTACAATATATAGCATATGGAAGTAAAATATATGACAATCAGGGCTCAAAGAATGGGAGTTTAGTAAATGAAATTATAGTGCCACAAGAGTCATATATACATTGTTTAAGAACTAGGATGATGTTATTTAAAGGTAGACTGGGAAAAACTAGAGATATTTGTAATCTCTAGAAAAACCACCAAAGTAACAGGTGATGTTTAGCTAAAAAGTCAATGGTATATTTAAAAACATTCAATTTGCCCAAAGAGGGCAGGAAAAGACGAACAGAGAAACAAATAGTAAGGACAAACAGGAACAAAATATCACCTAACCAAACTGTTTAAAATTAAACCTAAACATATCAATAGTTACATTAAATATAAATGAGCTGGCCTCCAATAAGAAAACAGAAATTTTCACACTGGGGAGAAAACACCCAGGTATCTGCTATTTGAAAGAAACACACTATAAATATGAAGACACAAAGAGGAAGGGGAGACCTAGAAAATTTTAAGAAACACACTCCAAAGTGTGGGGAGTCCTGAGAAGCAGGAGGAGGGCCTGCATGGAAGAGGGCCTCGCTTGTTCAGTTTTAAACTCCTGGGCTGTCCAGGAATCATGATGTGGGATTGGTGCCCCCCACTTTATCCTTCTGAGGAACTCCCTCAAGAAAGAAGGGGAGTTGGCATGCTGGGCAGTCAACAAAGCAGCAAATGTCAACTCCATGCCCATAACTAGCTACATTTCCTTATCAGCATGAGAGGACCACTCCAACTACTTAGTTATTTCTAACCAACACAAAGCCCTTGACCTTTAAGTTGGCCCATGCAGTCTTATTTCAGATAAATATAAGACTTCTCTTAGGCTCTAGAAACAGTGAAAATAACTCATACAACTTCCGTGAACTCTTAGGGAACTGAGGAAAAATCTGTGGTTTGAAACTAGAATTTGGAAGCTGCACTAAATTCTAACAACCTATGTATCTAAAAACGTAAGAGTGGACTTATGTTTTCCCATTTCTACTTCAACCATGTAAGGAGCTTGGAAGTTGCACCCTAATAAGTTAAAGCTAAACACACTGATAAATCAACAATTCTTTTAGGGTCTATAAGAGAGGTGAGGATAATGTCAAACTGCTGCCCCCAAGATTGGAGAGAGATGAGTGAATACAGGAAGTCATGGCTTCCTGGAGGAGAGACTCAAAACAGAAACCATGGTGGGAACCACTGCCAGGGTAGGAAAACCTGAACTGTAACTGAGAGTGTGGACAACTCAGAGAGTTAAAACTCCAGGTGGTTGGGGTGGGGCACCTGGTGGCTTAGTCATCTGAGCATCCAACTCTTGATTTTGGCTCAGGTCATGATCTCACGGTTCATGAGTTCAAGCCCTGCATTGGGCTTTGCACTAACAGCGCAGGGCATGCTTGGAATTCTCTCTTCCTCTCTATCTGCCCCTCCCCTGTTCAGTCTCTGTCTCTCAAAATAAATAAATTTTTTTTTTTAAGTTTGAAAAAAAGAGGCACCTGGGTGGCTCAGTCGGTTAAGTGTCGACTTCAGCTCAGGTCATGATCTCATGGTTTGTGAGTTCGAGCCCTGTGTCAGGCTCTATGCTGTCAGCTGGGAGCCTGGAGCCTGCTTCAGATTCTATGTCTCCCTCTCTCTCTGCCCTTCCCCCGCTCACACTCTGTCTCTCTCTCTCAAAAATAAATAAAACATTAAAAACAAATTTTTTTTAAGTTAAAAAAAAAAACTCCAGGGGGCGCCTGGGTGGCTCAGTTGGTTGAGCGTCCAACTTCGGCTCAGGTCATGATCTTGCAGTTCATGAGTTCAAGGCCCATGTCGGGCTCTGTGCTGACAGCTTAAAGCCTGGAGCCTGCTTCAGATTCTATGTCTCCCTCTCTCTGCCCCTCCCATGCTCATGCTATCTCTCTCTTGCTCTCTCTCTCGCTCTCAAAAATAAATAAACATTTAAAAAAAAAAAAACTCCAGGCGGGCCCAGTCACAGGGGAGCCCCACATTTGTGAGATCTACCTGCAGGAGTTCAACCAGGTTCTCACAATGAATATAAGAGAAAAATCCTCCTGTGCTTCCAGCAGGGGGAAGGGAAGAAGAACGATTTGAAACACATCAGAGTATGCTGTTCTTCTTAATAAGGGCTATCTTCAAGAGAAACTAGTCAAACAGAGCCTAACCTACTAGGACGTTATCAGACCTTCAGTAATGTGGTAAGGTATAGGGAAAAGAGAAGTGTTCTATAGTCCTATGATTAGGTTTCAGTCCTTTAGTGAGCCTATGTCTCTGGACTGTGAACTTCAAAGTGTGTCTCAGTTTTTTTCCTCCCCCTTTAGATGAGACAGGATGGCTAGGGTGGGCTGGAGTTGGGTATTCCCCTTCTTCTACACAGGAAGCTAGTGTAGGCTGGAGTTGAGCTTCTCCAGCCTTCTATGTAGAAGAACCTTGAAGTGCACAGTGCACAGACATAAACTCACTAAAGGGCTTTTATTCAGTACATCCTATCCAGCTATCAAGAAAAAACTACAAGGCATACCAAAAGGAAAAAAGAAAACACAACTTGAAGACACAGATAAGCATCAAAACCAAACATGGCAAGAAGTTGAAATTATCGGAAAGGGAATTCAAACAATTATGATTAATATGCTCAAGACTCTAATGGATAAAATAGACAGCATGCAAAAATAGATGGGCAACGTATGCAGAGAGATATAAATCCTAAGAAAGAACAAAAATGAAATGCTAGAGATGAAAAACACTGTAACAGAAAAGAAGAATGCCTTTGATGGGTTTATAGACTAGACATAGCTGAGTAAAGAATATCTGAGCTTGAGGAAATCTTAGTACAAACTTCCAAACCTGAAAAGCAAAGAGAACACAAACTGAAAACAAAAGAAGAGAATGTCCAAGGACTGAAAAAATACAGACTATGTGAACAGACCGATATCTATTAAAGACATTTAATCAATAGTTAAAACCTTCCAAAACAGACCCAGACTTCTCTGGTGAAGTCTATCAAACATTTAAGGAAAAAAATTATACCAATCCTCTAAAATCTCTTTCAGAGGATGGAAGAGGTAATACTTCCTAATTCATTCTAAGACCAGCCTTACCCCATTACCAAAACCAGACACAGACATTACAAAAAAAACTATAAATATCTCCCATGAACACAGAGCAAAAATTCTCAACAAAACATTAACAAACCAAAGTTCATATAAAAAAGTCAATTGAAGGGCACCTGGGTGGCTCAGTCAGTTAAGCATCCAACTTCAGCTCAGGTCATGATCTTGCAGTTCATGAGTTCAAGCCCCATGTCAGGCTCTGTGCTGACAGCTCAGAGCCTAGATCCTATTTCAGATTCTGTGTCTCCCCCTCTCTCTGCCCCTCCCCCGCTTGTGCTCGCTCTCCCTCTCTCTCGCTTTCTCCCCCCCCAAAATAAAATAAAATATAAAAAAAAATTTTTTTTAAGTCAACTGATTTCCTAAATATCAGCAATGAACAAGTGGAATTTGACGTTAAAAACACATTTATATGAGTACTCAGAAAAAAATGAAAAGCTTAGATATAAATCTAATGAAACATATACAAGCTCCATGTGAAGAAAACTACAAACTCTGATGAACAAAATCAAAGAACTAAATAAATGAAGTGATATTCCATGTTCATGGATAAGAGACTCAATACCTTCAAGATATCAACTCTTCCCAATTTGATCTATAGATTCCATCCAATCCCAATCCAATCCCAGCAAAATCCCCACAGTTACTACATTATTAAATCCAACAGTGTTCAACAACAACAAATCACAAGCCATACAAATAAAAAAGCATGGTCCATTCAAAGGGGAAGAAAATCAACAAAAATTGTCTCTGAAAAAGACAACAGATCTATGAGACAAAGACTTTAAAATAACTACAAAGAACTAAGGGAAAATACAGAGAAAGTCAAGAAGATGATGTGTGAACAGAATGGAAAGATCAATAAAAATAGAGACAACCTAAAAAGAAACCAAAAAGAAAATTGAGAACTTAAAAAGTACAAGAACTGAAAGTAAAAATTCATTTGAGGGATTCAAAGGCAGATTTGAGAAGGCAGAAGAAAGAATCAGCAAACTTGAAGAGAGGAAATAGAAATTATCAGGTCTGAGGAACAGAAAGAAAAAGATTGAAGAGTGAACAAAACCTAAGGGACCTGTGAAACACAACCTAGACAACCAACATTCACATGGAAGGGAGGAATCCCAAAAGGAGAAGAGAGAGAAAAAGAGGCAGAATATTTGAAGAAATAATGGCTGAAAACTTCCCAAATTTGATGAAATACTTAAGTATAAACACACAAAAAACTCAAAGAACTCCAAATAAGATGAACTCAAAGAGATCCACACCAAGACTATAATCAAACTTTCAAAAGCAAACACACACACAAAAAAACAAACAAAAACAAAAGCAAACACAGAATCTTGAAATCAGCAAGAGAGAAGCAAATTATCACATACAAGTGATCTTCAATAAATCCAGCATGTTTCTCATCAAAAACTTTGGAGCCAGAATACAGTATGTTGACAAAAATACAAAAGACAGACAAGATGACAGGGGAGGGGAGGGGAGGGGAGGGGAGGGGAGGGGAGGGGAGGGGAGGGGAGGAGAAAAAAACCTGTCAACCATAAATCCTGTGTGTGGCAAACTGTTCTTCACTTTTGAAGGAGAAATTAAGACATTTCCAGACAAACAAAAGCTAAGGGACCACTAGACCTGTCCTGCAAGAAATGCTTGAGATTCCTACAAGGTAAAATAAAAGGACACTACACAGTAGCTTAAAACCATATAGAGAAATAAAGATCTTAATATAGATAAATTAAGAAAAAAATATATATATATAGGTAAATATGTGGGCAATTATAAAGGCATAATTGTGTTAGTGTAAAAGCTAAAATTACTGTAACTTTGGTTTGTAACTCCAAATTTTGCTTTTTATATAATTTAAGAGTCCAATGTATTTAAAAGAATTAGTAGTTTATGTTTTGCGTACAAAATGTATAAAGATCTAATTTTGTGACAACAACCAAAAGGGGTGGGGACGGAGCTATAAAGGCGCATAGTTTTTGTTTGTTATTGAAGTTAAGCTGGAATGATTTCAAGTTAGACTATTATAACTGTAAAATGTTAAATGTAATCCCCATGGTAACCACAAAGAAAATAGCTACAGAATATACATGAAAGGAATGTAAACATTTCACTACAAAAAAAAAAAAAAAAAATCAGCTGAACAGAAAAGACCATGTAATAACAGAAATGAGAAATTTGAAAAGGGGGTGCCTGGGTGGCTCAGTTGGTTAGGCATCCAACTTTGGCTCAGGTCATGATCTCCCAGTTCATGAGTTTGAGCCCCGCATCAGACTCTGTACTGACATCTCGGAGCCTGGAGCCTGCTTCAGATTCTGTGTCTCTCTCTACCCCTCCCCCACTCATTCTCTGTCTCTCTCTCTCTCTCTCAAAAATAAATAAACATTTAAAAAAAACTTTTTTGTAATAAACTTAAAAAGCCATAAGGCATACAGAAAATAGCACAATGACAGAAGTAGGTCCCTTCTTATCAGTAATTATTTTACATGTAAATGGATTAAACCCTCCAGTCAAAAGACAGATTGGCAGAATGGATAAAAACACAATGATGTCAATTAATGCAGAAAAAGAATTTCACAAAATTGGACACCCTTTCATGATAAAAAACATTAAACAAACTAGGAACAAAAGGAAATTATCTCAACGTACCAAAAGCCATATATGAAAAACCCAGAGCAAACCTCATACGCAATGATGAAAGACTGAAAGACTGAAAGCCTTCCCTCTAAGATCAGCAACAAGACAAACATGCCCATTTTCACCACGCCTATTCATATAGTACTGGAAGCTCTAGCCAGAACAATTAAACAAGAGAAAGAAATAAAAGGCATCCTTGGAGTGCCTGGGTGGCTCAATTAGGTAAGCATCGGACTCTTGATTTAGGCTCAGGTCATGATCTCATGTTCATGGGATTGAGTCCCATGTCAGGCTCTGTGCTGACAGTGTGGACCCTGGCTGGGATTCTCTCTCTCTCTCACTCTCGCTCTCGCCCTCTCTCTGCCCTGTCCTTTCTTGTGAATGCATGCGACTGTGCTCTCTCTCTCTCAAAAATAAATAAACATTTAAAAAAAAGAAAGAAAGAAAAGGCATCCAAATTGGAAAAAAGTAAAATCATCTCTGCAGGTGATATGATCTTCTACATAAAAATACCCTAAAGATAATCCTAGAAAAACTACTAGAGTAAGCGAATTCAGCAAATTAGCAGGATACAAAGTCCAACACACAAAAATCAGTTGTATTTTCTGTACACTATTAATGAATAATCTGAAAAGGAAATTACAAAAACAGTTCCAGTTATAATAGCATCAAAAAGAATAAAATTCTAAAAAAAAAAATAAAATAAAATAAAATAAAGTAAAATAAAATAAAATAAAATAAAATAAAATAAAATAAAATAAAATTCCTAGGAATCAACATCACCAAGAAAGTAAAAGTCTCATACAAGAAAACTATATACTAATTCTAAAAGAAATTAAAGAACACATATATAAATGGAAACACATCCCATGTTCATGGATTAGAACACTTAAAATTGTTAAAATGTCAATACTTCCTTGGGGTGCCTGGGTGGCTCAGTCAGTTAAGCATCCGACTTTGGATCAGGTTGATCTCACAGTTTGTGAGTTTGAGCGCCACATCAGGCTCTGTCCTGATAGCTCAGAGCCTAGAGCCTACTTCAGATTCTGTGTGTCCCTTGCTCTCTGCCCCTCCCCCACTCATGCTCTATCTCTGTCTCTCTCTCTCTCAAAAATAAATAAACATTAAAAAAATTTTTTAATAAAAAAAGGTCAATATTTCCCAAAGTCATCTATAGATTCAATGCAATCCCTTATCAAAATCCCAATTTTTTTTTTTTTTTTTTGCAGGAATGGAAAACCCATCCTAAAATTCATATGGAATCTCAAGGGACCCTAAATAGCAAAAACAATCTTTTTTTTTCCAATATATGAAGTTTATTGTCAAATTGGTTTCCATACAACACCCCAGTGCTCATCCCAAAAGGAAAACAATCTTGAAAAAGAAGAACAAAACTGGAAGATTCACATTTCCTGATTTCAAATCTTAGCACAAGCTACAGTAATCAATACAGTTTGGTATTGGCATAAAGACATACTTATAGACCAACGGAATAGAATAAAGAGCCCAGAAATAAATCCTCACATCTATGGTCAAATGGTCTTTGACAGGATGCCAAACCTTTCAATGGGGAAAGGATAGTCTTTTCAACAAATGTTGCTGGGAAAACTAGTTATCCACATGCAAAAGAATGAAGTTGACCCTTACCTAACACCACATACAAAAGTTAACTGAAAATGAATCAAGGACCTAAATGTAAATAAGACCTAAAACAATAAGACTCTTAGAAGAAAACATAGGACAAAGGCTTCATGACATTGGATTTGGTAATGATTTCTTAGGTGTGACACCAAAAGCCCAGGTAAAAGAAGAAAAAGTAGACAAATTGGACTTCATGAAAAATTTAAAAATTTGTGCATCAAAAGACACTATCAGCAGAGTAAAAAGGCAACCCACAGAATGGGAGAAAGTATTTGCAAATCATATATCTGATATGGAATTAGTATCCAGAATATACAGAAAACTCCTAAAGCTCAACCTCAAATAAAACAAAAACAAAAGCAAAAAAAAAAAAACCCCAAAAAACCAAACCCCAATTGAAAAATGGGCAAATGGAGAAGCAAAATGCGGTCTATACATACAATGGAATATTATCCTGTCTTTAAAGAGGAAGGAAATTCTTTTTTTTTTTTTTTTTTTTTTTTTTTTTTATTTTTAAAATTTTTTTTTTTTTTTTCAACATTTATTTATTTTTGGGACAGAGAGAGACAGAGCATGAACGGGGGAGGGGCAGAGAGAGAGGGAGACACAGAATAGGAAGCAGGCTCCAGGCTCTGAGCCATCAGCCCAGAGCCCGACGCGGGGCTCGAACTCACGGACCGCGAGATCGTGACCTGGCTGAAGTCGGACGCTTAACCGACTGCGCCACCCAGGCGCCCCAAAGAGGAAGGAAATTCTTTAATATTCCATAATATGTATGAAACTTGAGGACATTGAACCAAGTGTAATAAACCAGTCACAAATAGACCAATACTGTATTATTCCACTTACGTTAGGTAGTAAGAGTAGTCAAAACCATAAAGACAGAAAGTACAATGGTGGTTGCCAGGGACTGAGAGTTGGGGAAAATGGAGATTTATTGTTTAATGGATAGAGACTTTTAGATTTACAAGATGAAAAGAGTTAGGGGGATGGAGATGGTGGTGGTGTTTGCACAATAACATGAGTGTATTTAATATCACATAACTCTTAACTTTAAAATGGTTAAGATGGTAAATTTTGAGTATTTTATCACATTAAAAAAGAAGTGGGGGGAAAAACCTGCACAGGGATGTTTACAGCAGCTTTATTCATAATTGCCAAAATGTGGAAGCAACCAAGATGTCCTTCAGTAGGCAAATGGATAAACTATGATGCATCCAAACAATGCAATACTATTCAGTACTAAAAAGAAAAGAGCTCTCAAGCCGTGAGAAGACATAGAGGAAACTTAAATACATATTATTAAGCGAACCCGGTCTCAAAAGGCTAAATACTGCATGATTCCAACTATAGGACATACTGGAAAAGACAAAACGATGGAACCAGTAAAAATATCAGTGGTTGCCAGGGTTTGGGGTACAAGAAGGGATGAATAGGCAGAGCACAGAGGATTCCTAGAGCAGTGAAAATACTCTGTGTATTATAGAAGTAGATACATTTGTCCAAAGCCACAGAATGCACAAGCCCAAGCGTGAACCCTGAGGTGATCTATGGACTTTGGGTGATTATGATGCGTCAGTGTAGGTTCATTGATGGTAACAAATGTACCTCTCTGGTGGGGGATGCTGATAACGGGGTATGTGTGTGTGAAAGGAGATATATGGGAAATCTCTGCACCTTCCTCTCAATTTTGCTGTGAACCTAAAACTGCTCTTAAAAAATAATTTAATTTAATTTTAAAAAGTCAAAAAAGGGCACCTGGGTGGCTCAGTTGGGTAAGCATCTGACTTCAGCTCAGGTCATATCTCACAGTTCATGGGTTCAAGCCCTGCATCAGGCTCTGTGCTGACAGCTTCAGATTCTGTGCCTCTCTCTTTCTGCCCTTCCCCTGCTCACGCTCTGTCTCTCTCTCCTCAAAAATAAACATTTAAAAAATTTTTAGAAATAAAAGAAGTTAAATATATATATATGTAAGGATGTATCAAAGTTTTGTTTAAAAATTCATTTCAGGGGCGCCTGGGTGGCGCAGTCGGTTAAGCGTCCGACTTCAGCCAGGTCACGATCTCGCGGTGCGTGAGTTCGAGCCCCGCGTCAGGCTCTGGGCTGATGGCTCGGAGCCTGGAGCCTGTTTCCGATTCTGTGTCTCCCTCTCTCTCTGCCCCTCCCCTGTTCATGCTCTGTCTCTCTCTGTCCCCAAAAAAATAAACGTTGAAAAAAAAAAATTAAAAAAAAAAAAATTCATTTCAGAATGAAACATGAAATAATTCTTTTAAAGCAGTGTTGTCAGAATAATTCCCTAGAGGGGTGCCTGGGTGGCTAAGTTAAGCATTTGACTCTTGATCTCGACTCAGGTCATGATCTCACAGTTCATGAAATCAAGTCCCTCGTCAGGCTCTGTGCTGACAGCACAAAGCCTGCTTGGGATTCTCTCGCTCGCTCTCTCTCTCTCTCTCTCTCCCTCAAAATAAAGTTAAAAAAAAAAATCCCTAGAGCCTTAAACCTTCCTGATAGTATACCTCTATTTAATGTCACTTTAACAAACTTCCATACTTGTACATATTCATTATAAATTGGTATTCCCATACTTTATGTACTTTATAAAACACAAAAATAGAAATTAGAGGATGAGTTTAAAATAAGGTATTAAAAAATTCTAGTATTTTCTTTCCACACCCCAACAAACTGTCATACACTCCCCTAGATGCATGTGCCCCACCATGGAAACCACCCTTCTAGGCCATAGGGGAGAGAGAAATGAGCCCTGGCCACAAGCCACTGGCCAGTGGGAAACCCAGGAAGTGTGGAGAATGGAGAAGGGGCAGGAAACGACTGTACTGCTGCTGAGCACCTTAAAACTCTGCAGTTTATGTACAGGCTGTAACTCCTACAGGACACGCTTCTCCCCCTCCTTTCCTCTCTGTCCCTGTATCCTACCCAGGTGATCAACATAGAGGTGAGTCGCTCTTCTCCATTCCCACAGAAACTTCAGTCTGTCCCTTGTCCTCGTAGGAACTTTTGCCTCCTTCTAGGCTGCCCTTGGTGATCACATACGATTGGAGTTCAGCTGGACAAAGATGCTGAAGAGGTGAGGTATGAATACGGCTTACCCACACTCCTCCCAACATAGCACCTACAGCCTGGTTTGGAACAATACTGGCATTTATTAGGAAAATAGGTTAGGCCAATCAGGGTTTTCCAAAACACATTTCTGTCCCCCAACATCTTCCACTACTCTTCTCAAAAAAGAGACTCTACTCTTAAGACATTAGTCCTGAAAAGCAAGTATTTTCCGCCTTAGGCAGGGATTATGAACAAAATTCCACTAGAACTCTTTTGAAGAACAGGAGTCTATTTTAGTGTCTCTCTTTAAAGAGCTATAACCTCATAAGCACAATACAAAATCTATCCAAACTTACGGGGGTGCCTGGGTGGCTCAGTCAGTTAAGTATCCGACTCTTGATTTCCACTCAGGTCATGATCTCATAATTCGGGAGATCAAGCCCCCGCATCCAGCTCCACACTGACAGCTTGGAGCCTGCTTAGGATTCTCTCCCTCTCTCTCTGCCCCTCCCCGCTTTCAAAATAAATAATCTGAAAGAAATACTCAAACTTATAAACACACACATACTTTCCTTTACTCTAAGGAAAAATGAACAATCTAATCTTGTTCATCGCCAAGATCCTCTCAACCCTAAAATTCTGATTTTGTGTGAGGTTTTGCACGTGAATAAAATGGCAGAGTCCAAATGTCAAATTTATTCATTTTGTAGGAATGTGGTGAAAATATAAAACTACAGTGCCGAGAGGCATCTTTCTCACTTCCCCCTCACCCCCAGCCCTTTGAATTCCACCACAAATCGATGAAATGGAATCAGAAGCCACAGATTAACTATGATGTAACCGAATCTCTACTTCATTTTATTAGCCTAAGCCCACCGTGCAAAAGTGCTTGAACACCCTTCGATGCATGCATGAAATCGTGGAAGATGCAGAATAAGAAATGACAAGGTTGTGGTTTTAACATACCGTAAACAAGCTTGTCCATGTTTCCTCACGAGATGAGTCATTACCTCCAGTAAATGCAGTAATATATGCCAAGCCCCTAGCAAATGCCTAGCACACAGCGGGCTCTCCACCGCCTTATGGTAAAGAATCACAAACAGACCATTATGTATGTACAAACAGAGTACGTCAAATAAGAAATCTTCTGGCGGTCCCCACTCTCTTGACCCACCCAGAAAACACAACAAGGATGTTGGCTTGAAGTTGGCGCTGCATTAAATAGGTTGGGTTAGAGTTTCTAAGAAGGCAGGTATTGAGCAGGAGTCACCTGCAGCCTCCTCCCGCAAAGGAATGCTTGGAGAAGAGCCAGCACAGAAGTGAGAGAGAGCGGAGGTAGCCCAGTATTTCTGACCACCATGCCTTCTTATGGAACCAGAGGGACATTTCCCCATCACTTGGAGCCGAAAGACGTCTTTAGGACAGAATGGACAAATGAGTGGCTCACCAGCTAACCAGCACCAAGCTGATGCGACAGAGGAGGGGGGGCAATAGATAAAGCTTATTAGATGGATATGCAGTAAGATAGAGGGATACAACAGAAGGGGATTAATGGCTCAGAGAATTTACATTCATAAACACAAAGCACATGTACTGGGGTAGGAAGGGGGTGAATAACAGCACCCATAGGTTACAGGCTGGGGTGTGGGTTGAGGGAGGACATAAACAGAGGGCAAGTGACTTCATCAAAATCCCAGGAGGGAAGGGCACACTTCTCAAGAGAACAGAGCTGCCTGTAACATGAAAAGGGAATGTAGACTGAAACTGTGAAGACAGAATAGCAGAAGGCAACTTTGTGTTCTTACTACATCTGAACTTCAGCTTACTTCAGTCTCCCAAGGCCTATCTTGTGGGTCAACCTAGATCTTGAAGGCTGAGCCTTTTACATACCTGTGGGGAGTTCTCATATGCACTCTGGCCCCCTTTCGTCACTGTGGGCCACACATGACATTAAGAGCCCTTGTGATCAGCCACCACGTCTCAGTCCCTGCTCAGTATTTATCCTTCTGCTCAGGATGAGAACTCCTGCCCGTTCAGAGGTATCTTTTCTTCCTTCTGCCATCTACTGGTGGAAATGAAAATTTCATATTCTCCCCCCAGACTTCCCAATAGGTTAAGTCTGAAAGCTCATTTAGGTAATACTTATTTGCTGGTAGAAGAGATTTTTCCAAAAGAAAAAAATATATATTATGGTTCAATCATTCATTCAGTAAGCACTTCCTGAATGAATAATATGAAATTGTAGACACAGACACACAGACACACACACAGTGTATATAGTATCAAGAGCAGAGTCCTGAAAGCAAATTTTGCTTGACCCCTTATGTGCTATGTGACCTGGGCAAGCTACTTAGCTACTCTCCATCTGTAATCACAGTAACAATAATGATAATCATAATGGATAACATGTATTAATCATATGATAAGCCACAGTCTATCTCACTTAAACCTCACAACCCCGTGAGGAAGGTATATCGCTATCTGCATTTCTTCAGGTAAGACTGAAACACAAAAAGGCTGAAAAACTTGCCCACAGTCCCAAAACTCTTAAGGAGCAGATTTGACAGTCTGCCCTTACAGCTTATAATGGGAACAATAATATCTACCTTTCAGGATTATTCAAGGAACTAGAGACAACACATGTAAAATTGCCAACAGAGTATGTTCCAGAAAATGACAGATATTGAACAAATGCTGTGTGCTAGGACCTATGAGATGTTAAAATTACATCCACAAATAAGCCATGGTCCCTCCCCTCTAGACAAGCATAATCACAACACAATGCTAAGACAAATCCTGAATTTACCTAAGGCTGAGTTCAGCAAAAACAGCATCTTTCTTCTTCAGTGTTGTCTTCCTGGTACCCGGCACTGTAGCTGGGATACAGCAGACACCGGAAGGGAGGGAGACAACAGAATTTAAAAACACAAAACACAAAAACTAGGTTCAAGACTCTGTGAGGCAGATAGGACGGATGATCTTATTTCCATGTTAGCGAAGAGAAACTGAGGTTCAGTAACTCCCATGAGGTCACACAGTAACAGTCAATAGGTCTTTTGACTAACATTTTGCCTATATACTCTGTTGCATTCCCCCATCTTTCTGGCTTCTTCCAGCACCAACATGGCACCCATAGGTTAATGAAAATATCAGGTGGAGGGATGGCTTGTAAACAAAAACTTCCAAGAGTATGAGCAGACATCAGGGCCCACATCCTAGAGATTACATGGTCCCACATGAGCCCATTTTCTTCCTGTCTGTCTTCCATTTGGCATAAACCAGCTCTTCACTCTAGGGTAGGCTGTTCAGTGCTACTTCCCAGAGTTCGAGTTTCTGTAGTTATTTTTAGCTGGAGTTTTAGTGCATTCCTGGGACAGGTGAGGCATGAAAAGGAATGTGGGTGTGGGTAACCCTTGAATCTCTAGTGCCAAGGTCTGGGTCTCTTGTCATTCCAACTAAAGAGATGACTCACACCCTGACTTATTATCTGCCCTGAGGCTTGATTTCACCTTAAGAAGTGTGTGGATTAAAACTTCTTGTATATTCTCTAATTTCAAGATCTTGGAACATTTTTTTTTTTTTTTTTTTTTTGATGGTTATTTAGAGACAGGGGCAGAGAGCATGTGTGTGCATGCACAGAAGCGGAGGAGGGGCAGAGAGAAAGAGAGAATTCCAAGCTGCGAGAATCGGACGCTTAACTGAGCCACCCAGGTGCCCCAGAACATACTTTCTTGATGTTATTTTGTTACCTGCTTTTGATAACACGGATGCCTTCACTTTTCGTAACTAATGCCACAGGCTGTGGTTCTTTCCGATCTCCTTTCCCAGGGCTTTGAGGGAGCTGGGGTAGACAGTCTCTGATTTAGACTTTTGGATATTATCTACAGATAGAAAGCTACCTGGAAAACATCTGGCTGTAAGCCATATATCTTTATAGAAGTCAGACAAGTTTTAGGATATTTATCACATCTTTCAGGGACTAAGAAACAATAATCATAACCTAGTTGAGTCTAGACCCCTTTTGGCAACCACTGGAATCCCTTCAGAGCACCCTTAAGTTCCAGAGTGCCTCGAATTCTGGACCTGCTTTAAGCCTGGAATAGCCTACCCAACTAAAACCCTATCCCTGGGACCCTTGCACCCCTTCCTAAGGCAGAGATATTTTCCTCCTCTCACTGTAGTTCTGGACAGAGGAAGTAAAACCAAGTTAGCTAGTATCATGAAGCCATGATACAACGAATGTAAAGTGGCTTCATGATTCAGGTGAGAAATAAGGGGGAAATTTTCTCTGGGCCAGCATCACATGACTATCACAAGCTATTTCCTTTATTAAGGCATACAAATTAGGCACACCTGGGTGGCTCAGTCGGTTAAGCCTCCAACTCTTGATCTCGGCTCAGGTCATAATCTCATGGTTCATGAGTTGGAGTCCCAAACTGGGCTCCGTGCTGACAGCTCGGAGCCTGCTTGGGATTCTCTCTCTCTCCCTCTCTCTGCCCCTCCCCCACACACGCACCCACATGTGCTAATAAATAAACATTAAAAAAACATTTTTAATTTTTTTTAAGTGTATTTTTGAGAGAGAGAGACAAAGAGACAGAGCACGCATGGGTGAGGGGCAGAGAGAGAGTGAGACAGAATCCCAAGCAGGCTCCAGGCTCCGAGCTGTCAGCACAGACCCTAACGCGGGGCTTGAACTCACAAACCGTGAGATCATGACCTGAGCTGAAGTCAGACTTAACCGACTGAGCCACGCAGGCACCCCCTCTCAAAAATATTTTTAGGCAAGGGAATTAAAAGCAAAAATGAACTACTGGGACCTTATGAAGATAAAAAGCTTCTGCACAGCAAAGGAAACAACAAAACTAAAAGGCAACCAACAGAATGGGAAAAGATATTTGCAAACAACATATCGGACAAAGGGCTAGTATCCAAAATCTATAAAGAGCTCACCAAACTCCACACCCGAAAACAAATAACCCAGTGAAGAAATGGGCAGAAAACACGTATAGACACTTCTCTAAAGAAGACATCCGGATGGCCAACAAGCACATGAAAAGATGCTCAACGTCGCTCCTCATCAGGGAAATACAAATCAAAACCACACTCAGATATCACCTCACGCCAGTCAGAGTGGCCAAAATGAACAAATCAGGAGACTATAGATGCTGGAGAGGATGTGGAGAAATGGGAACCCTCTTGCACTGTTGGTGGGAATGCAAACTGGTGCAGCCGCTCTGGAAAACAGTGTGGAGGTTCCTCAAAAAATTAAAAATAGACCTACCCTATTACCCAGCAATAGCACTACTAGGAATTTACCCAAGGGATACAGGAGTGCTGATGCATAGGGGCACTTGTACCCCAATGTTTATAGTAGCACTTTCAACAATAGCCAAATCATGGAAAGAGCCTAAATGTCCATCAACTGATGAATGGATAAAGAAATTGTGGTTTATATACACAATGGAGTACTACGTGGCAATGAGAAAGAATGAAATATGGCCCTTTGTAGCAACATGGATGGAACTGGAGAGTATTACGCTAAGTGAAATAAGCCATACAGAGAAAGACAGATACCATATGTGTTCACTCTTATGTGGATCCTGAGAAACTTAACAGAAACCCATAGGGGAGGGGAAGGAAAAAAAAAAAAAAAAAAAAAAGGAGGTTAGAGTAGGAGAGAGCCAAAGCAGAAGACACTCTTAAAAACTGAGAACGGGGCGCCTGGGTGGCGCAGTCAGTTAAGCGCCCGACTTCAGCCAGGTCACGATCGGGCTCTGGGCTGATGGCTCAGAGCCTGGAGCCTGTTTCCGATTCTGTGTCTCCCTCTCTCTCTGCCCCTCCCCCGTTCATGCTCTCTCTCTCTCTCTGTCCCAAAAATAAATAAAAACGTTGAAAAAAAAAATTAAAAAAAAAAAAAACTGAGAACAAACTGAGGGTTGATGGGGGGTGGGAGGGAGGGGAGGGTGGGTGATGGGTATTGAGGAGGAGGGCACCTTTTGGGATGAGCACTGGGTGTCGTATGGAAACCAATTTGACAATAAACTTCATATATTGAAAAAAAAAAATATATATATATATATATATATATTTTTTTTTTTTAAGGCATAAAAATTAGGTGTGGGAATTGTTTGCAATTAGGGGAGGGAGAGAGGTTGGTGGGTTATTTTGAAGCTCTGTTTCTTAAATCAGGAAAGCAGAACTAAGGGATTATATCAAGAAGGAAACAGAAGAAAGGCCAGAAACACCCTTCCTACTCCTGAAACTAGAGCCTCTGGTACACTGACTGCAAAAATAATTTACATTTCATTTAAAAGAATGTCATTTTAAACTTCTATACGTCTACCCATCTTACTATTTCTGAAGACCTACCTTCTGTCTTTTCTCCACTTTCTTTGTAATCAACTCTATCTGCCATTTCTATTCCACAATGCAGTCTTAAACCCCAAAGAATATAGCAGTACAGAAAGATGGTCTGTACTGGATTAATAATATCCCCCTAAAATCTGTGTCTACCTAGAACTCCAGAGTGTGACCTTATTTGGAAATAGGGTCTTTGCAGATATAATTGGTTATGATGAGGTCACACTGGATTAGGGTGCACCCTAAATCCAATGACTGGTATCCTTAGAGGAAGGCCATGTGAAGACACAGACACATGAGGAAGGTTACATCGAGAGGGAGGCAGAGATTAGAGTTATGTTGCCACAGGCCAAGCGACACCAAGGACTGCCAGCAACCACCAGAAGCTAGGAAGAGGCAAGGAGTCTTCTCTAGAGGTTTCAGATGATGCATGGCCCTGCTAACACCATCTCAGACTTCCAGTTGCCAGAACCGTGAGCCAATCAATTTCTGTTGTTTTAAGCCACCCAGTTTGTAGGACTTTGTTATGGCAGCCCTAGGAAACTAACACACATCTTGATGAGGGTTTCAGCAGCAAGACTTCGCAACGTTACCTTAGAGGATAAGGGAACATGAAGAACAGATCTAAATAGTAGCACAAACTCACAGCTCTGTCCTCATTTACTAACAGATCACATTCATTTATTTCTGTGCCTCCTGTCCTCCACAGTAGTATCTTTGTTCTGTGTAGGACTCTAGCTTACAGTCTGGACCTACTAATATGCCTAAAGACGCATCATCCACATTTCTTTGCTTAGTATCCTATCGTCCCATCCTAGCAAAGCATAATTACATGTATACTTTAGAGACAACAGCTAAGCTTTAGAGCAGTTTTTAACCCTTTCAGTCTCCCCAGAAAAGGCACATACTTCAGGGGTCTACGGACCCCATGTGAGAGACTCCACTTTTTTAGAAAGTTCAGACACCTTCAGGATAATTCCAATCTCTTCTCCTAACCCACCACCCACACCCCAATTCAATGTCAGCTTGCTTCTGAAGTCCTCCAATGAATGACAACAGCAACCCTCCATTCACTTTTACCCAAAGGCTCAGAGAGAAAGTGTTGCTATTATTCAAGCCACTGCAGAAAGTTCCATCTGGAAAATACAACATTCAGGGAGAATTAGCCTCCAATCATACCCACAATTCAAAACAAAGTCACAGTTATGGCCCCCACTCAACTACTTGACTCCTGCTTTTCTTCCACCCTTTTTCTCCTTTCCTTCTTTCTTACTGACTCCTAATTTTTCTAATTTAACCTTCACTCAAATGCACCATAACAAGGAGCAATGAAATTTGGAGCAACCTAAACAAAATAATCCATGTGTTTAGATTTCAATTAATTATAAATGCCTTATCCACAGGCATTCCTCTTAGAATACGTTTCTGGCAGAATGTACCCTGTATTTATAAAGATCTTCCTGCAAGTAACCATCCACACCTGACTACCACAGAGAATTTTACTGACATCTATTTTTCACTTCTTGCCAGATACTTTGACTCTAAGACGCACTTTCCATTAAGATATACTTAGAAAGTTTCTCTTCAAAACTCAATCTTAAACCACTGTAATCTCTTCACCCTGGTTCTGCCAATTCAGACCCTTTCTCTTCTAATAAAATTGTTACATTTGACAAAAAGGATTAGGCATCTTCTGAGTTGAAAGTCTTCAGGGCACAAGACTGTTCATGACCGTGAAGCTCACAGCTGTTTCTGATTTCCATCAACTTTCCCGTCTGACCCAGTCTCTACAGAACCACGGTCTATTTTCTCTCCAGGAGCTGATGATCCAGCTTTACATATTCTGAGTTATGTAGCCACATAGATGGAGACAAAAGAAAAGAAACCAGTCTTCCTAACCCGAGCAGTCTTCTTCCTAACCCGAAAGCAGTCTTCTTAAACCGAGCAGTCAGGGAAGTGAATGTACCTAGGGATCTAAGAGACTCTGCAGTCTTAAGGCCTGTGATCCATCCCCAAGAAAAACACAACCACCTTTTAAGCAGGACTTCCCATTCAAAGCCATCCATCACCTCGTTCCTTTGCAGATCTTTAAAAATCATAAATAATGTTTACCTTAATTAAGAACAAGCAATGATTTCGCCACATAACTGCCACTGTCAATTTCTTACCTATTAGCAAGATCTTACTTAAATCTGTAAAGTCCCTCAACCCGTAAAGGTTTTCAAAGAGTTTGAATCTTTTAAAAATAGTAGGCAAATTTATTAGTCCACATTTGGTCTAATGAAGCACAAGCTGAGATTGCTTAAGTATCACCAGTTTTACAAATACAGAAGCTTCTTCCCTTTACAAATACAGGTCCAGGGCTCCATCAACCTAGTCCTTGACTTGCAGCTGAAAAAGCAAAAGGTCTGTGTGAAGTGATAAAAGAACACATCCTACTCATCTCGTGACCAAGAAACCAAAGCTGACACGAGCACCGTAAAGACCGGTGTGCGGTAATGGCACCCTACGGAAGGAGAGCGAGTGCTCAAGTAGATGAGCAGGTTCTCGACATCACTGTGACAGATTTCGGTCTGAGGAACTGTGCTGGAGGGGGCTTCATCCTCTTCTACAATCCCCTTATACGAAACAAAAGGCTGAAATCAAGTCTTTATAAAAGAAATTAACGGCCTTTCCGTTTCTTCATTTTTCCTCCAGCGACCTTGTTCCTGACACCCATAGCACCCTCCGTGTCGTCATTGTCCCCAGTGTCCTCCCGCACGCGTTTCTTCTTTTCTCCATTCTCCCTTAACTCCTGCAAGAAAAGAGAAAGGATGGGATTGAAAATGAATTACTGTCACTGAGGGTAACACATCCTGCTCTCCTCTCCTTAAAATGCAACACCGGGGCACCTGGGTGGCTCAGTCGGTTAAGCAGCTGACTTCAGCTCAGGTCATGATCTTGCAGTTCTTGAGTTCAAGCCCCGTGTTGGGCTCTGTGCTGGCAACTCCTGGAGCCTGCTTCGATTTCTGTGTCTCCTACTCTCTGCCCCTCCCCCACTCACTCTCTCTTTCTCTCTCAAAAATAAACAAACATAAAAAAAAAAAAAACACTACATAACTCCCTAATACCTCACACTAACAAAGGGAGAAGACCAAAACCCCGATACACAAAAATGTTTACATGAAAATTAAAACAATAAGCTATTATTTACACATGGCAGGCCAGCAAAGATTTAAGAGAATGGTAATACCTAGTATTTGTCAAGGTGTGGGGACACCCACATAAACTGTCGCCGACAGCTCTTCTGGGTGGGAGAGGGAGGAATCTGGTATTCTGTATGAATTCAAATTTTAACTCCATTTACTCCTCGGCCCGACAACTAATTCTACTTTTAGGAATTTATTCTAAGGAAACGAGTACACAAAGCTGTACATACTAGGATGCCCAACATGGTACTAGTTAAAACACAAAACCTGTGAAAAAACATAAATATACACCCATGTAAGTCATGTTATATATTTATAATGGAATTTTTTGTAGCCACTGAGAAGTGATCACATTGCTCTATATTTGTTAAAATAGAAAAAATGTTAATCATATACAATTAGATAACATCTAATTATGGCTAAAAAAAGAAAAATAGCCAAATGTTATCAAGAGCCAAATGTTCGCCGTGGGGGATAACTCCTATGTCTCATTTACTATTTTAATCTTTTCCATATTTTCTGAAATTCTTTCCAATGTATATCTAATACTTTTATAAACCAAAATACCAAATGAGAGTTCTATGTGAGCAGAAAAACACAAGTCCACGCCTCAGCTACTCAGAAAGCAGCCCAGGGGCAAAGTTTCTTCATCCCTCAGACTAGAACTCTAGGGAGCAGCAGCACTTGCTAGGATTCTCTTTTACAATCTTCCCATCCTCACCATTATTATTACTGCTACTTACTGTTAGTTACTACGCAGTTCACGTTAGCTTATCTGATGCCCAAAAAACCCCTATAAGGATCAAGGTAACTGTTATTTCCAATTTACAGGCAAGGAACTGATTCCGAGAGGTCAGACGCATTGTTCAAACCACAATGTCCAATTCACAGCTGGGTCTTCTGATCTCGAGTCCAGAGGTTTTCTTGCCACATGTGAAACATGAACAGTGGCTGAGCATGTGGTCACTGTGGTCAGACTGAGTCCAGACCTCAATTCAAATTACCTACCATCTCTACACGTTAGTATGCTCATCTTAAATTTAGAATAAAATAATACTTCCTGCAGTTAGTTATGAGGATTAATCCAACAGCATCTAGCACATAGTTACCATTATTTGCATAAAAGTTGGTGAAAAAGTAAGTTGCATACCATTCGGGCAAATCTTTGGGCTTCAGTGACACGCTCTGTCAGCATCATAACCTCATCATCCTGTGTTGGAAAGACAGGCAGTTTCTTCCCAATTAAGTGTTCTATGCGCTGGAAGAGTTCTACATCATACCTGAGGAAGGAAAATTGGTGTGGTTTTGGCTGGCTGACAACGCGGATGTCTGTCCATTCCCAAACTACACATTATGCGGTATAAGGCAACTGACGCAAGTTTTAAACAATACTGAATCCAGAATACTGATTAGAGCAATCCTCGGTACACAGCCCACTAGATCACCCAACATATTTTTACTCCCAGAAAAGCCAAAATTTTGTCTCTCTAAAAACAAAATCAGGGCGTCTGGGTGGCTCAGTCGGTTAAGTGTTTGACTTCGGCTCCAGTCATGATCCCGTGGTTTGTGCTGGAGCCCCATGTCAGGCTCTGTGCTGACAGCTTGGAGCCTGGAGCCTGCTTCGGATTCTGTGTCTCCCTCTCTCTCTGCCCCTCCCCTGCTAATGCTCTGTCTGTCAAAAATAACCATTAAAGTTATTTATTTATTTTTTTAAATTTTTTTAACATTTATTTATTTTTGAGACAGAGAGAGACAGAGCATGAACGGGGGAGGGTCAGAGAGAGAGGGAGACACAGAATCTGAAACAGGCTCCAGGCTCTGAGCAGTCAGCACAGAGCCCGACAAAGGGCTCGAACTCATAGATCGTGACCTGAGCCAAAGTCGGACGCTTAACCGACTGAGCCACCCAGGCACTCCTAAAGTTTTTTAAACAAAATCAAAATAATTATTCTAATACTCTGAGTTGAGGGAAAAGTCACTACTCTCCAGCTTCAGCAGTTGAAAGAAGGAGCAGGGGTTTGTGTGTTTCTATATGCCAAATGCTACACTAGATCATACATATATATATATATAGGATACATGTATATATATATATATGTATATAATTTTCATTAATGCTTTGTTAAGTAGATAACATTATTTCCATTTTATAAATGCTGAAAACAACATGAAGGAGGTTAAATGACTATTACAGTAAGTGGCAAAGTCAGGCCACCAAGTCAGTCTGCACCAAAGCTCTGCTCTTTTCTCTGCATTGTTCTGCCCCTGAAGTCAATTTACTTACTGTGTGACAAAGGTGATAGCCTTTCCAGAACGCCCAGCTCGAGCGGTTCGACCTACTCGATGGATATAATCCTGAGAAAAAAAAGCATAAATAAATCTGAGTTACATAAAATTTAAATAAAAAACTATGAACACAAAGTCTTACTGCAAACTTCTGAAAGGAAATAAACTCATGTTGAAACATGGAAAAATGGACTGGGCAATTTGTTCAGATAAATCTACTTCATCTTTTTTATTTTCCTTGCAGCACAAAACTGACTCTCTTTTCTTTACAGGAAGACAAATCTAAAGCATATCTACACGGCTGCAGACAACATGGTCTAGAGAAAAACAGCACTGGATCTAGAGGCAGACCTGCATCATGGCTCTGGTCTTACCACCTACCAGCTACACAACTATCTATAAGTCACATAGCCTCTTTGAATCTTGGTTTCTATCTATAAAACAGGGATAGAAACACATGCCCACACTCAGAGTTATTGGGAAAATCAAATGAGACAGCACCTTGTCTACAGCAGTTAAATACAAAGCCAAGAGATACTAGTTGTTCTGGGGGCAATTCTGTCCTCCCCAGGGATATTTGGAAATGTCAGAACACATATGCGGTTGTCATAATGTCACCTATGGGTGGAGGCCAGGAATGCTGCTAAGCATCCTCCAATGCGAAGGACAGCCCCACAGCAAAGAATCTGCTGGCGCAAAACATTAACAGTGCCAAGGCTGAGAAACCCTGAGATACACTGAGAACCACAAGCTGACGACTCTGAAGAAGTAAGACTGACAAAGATCAGCACGTGCTGCATCTACTCCTGTGATCTCACACCTCTCTTTGGCTACCTTCATTCACATTTATTAATATCACATCCTCAGGCACATGCAAGATAACGAGAATAAATAAATCAAGAGCTTTCCCAGTTTTTGATACTTAACCAATAAAGGATTAAGAAGAAAAAAAAAGGAGACAGAAAACATTCCATTAAGAAACACACTTTGGAGGGGCGTCTGGGTGGCCCAATCAGTTAAGCATCTGACTCTTGATTTCAGCTCAGGTCATGATCTTGCGGTCATGGGATCGAGTCCCATGTAGGGCTCTGCTCTGACAGCAACAGAGCCTGCTTGGGATTCTCTCCTTCCCTCTCAAAATAAATAAGTAAACATTTAAAAAAAAAAAGAATATTTTTAAAAAATACACTTTGGACGCATTGGAATATTATTCAGCCATAAAAAAGAGTTGAAATAAGTCTGAGAAAAATAAATACTGTATGATCTAACTTATATGTGGAATCTAAAAAAAAAAAAACTGAGCTCATAACATAGACAACATATTTGGTGGTTTCCAAAGGTGGAAATAATTCCCTCCAAAGGTGGAGTAGGGAATCAACTGGGTGAAGGGAGTCAGAAAGTACAAACCTCAAGTTATAATACAAGTAAGCCATGGGAGTGAAATGTACAGCATAACAAAAATAGTTAATAATACTATATTACATATTTGAAAGCTGCTAAGAGAGTAGACCTTAAAAGTTCTCAGTGCAAGAAAAAAAACTCATAACAACGTATGGTAACTAGACTTGTGGCAATCATTTTGTGATATATACAACATCATACCATTATGTTATACAACTAAAACTAATCTTTTATGTCAATTATACCTCAATTTAAAAAAAAAAAGAAAGAAAGAAATACAGTTCAAAACTAGAAAGTCAAGTCAGCAGGGACACCTGGGTGGCTGAGTCAGTTGAGTGTCTGACTTCGGCTCAGGTCATGATCTCATAGTTTGTGGGTTCAAGCCCCACATGGGGCTCTGTGCTGACAGCTCAAGAGTCTGGAGCCTTCCTCAGATTCTGTGTCTCCCTCTCTCTCCTCCTCCCCCATTCACATTCTGTCTCTCTCTCAAAAAAAACATTACACATCAAATTAACATTAAAAAAAAATTTTTTTTTAAAGAAAGTCAGGTCAGCAATGGGACTCACCTTGGAATGGGTAGGAATGTCAAAGTTAACAACTACATCCACATGAGGTATGTCCAAACCTCGGCTTGCAACATCAGTTGCTAGAAGAATAGAACGAGCCTTTGCCTTAAACTTATTAAGGGATCCTAAGCGTTTGCTCTGACATGATGAAAAGAAATGAAAAGAATGTTAATCTTGATAAACTAAGGAATCTCAGAATCTAAGACACACAAACTAGAAACACTAAATATAAGAACCAAGACAGAAATTTTTAAAAGGATGTTTCCCCTAAGTCCAAACTAGGCTCCACAGATCAGAAGGAAACATGGAAGCAACAAAAAAATATTTAAGACGAGGCTAGAAAATAGTAACAGGAAACGGGGATTGTTTAACATGACAGATAGTTGAAAAATAATTTATTAAACATCTTTAGAGACCAAAGAATCAACGTTAGCACTAGGGCTGAATAAATCAACTGAAAAGCTTCCATACCAGACAAATGAAATCTTCTAATTTGAGCCTCTTACTATCCTAAAAGGAGGAAGTAAGCAACTAGAGCAACACTTTAAAGCCCATAAAATCAAAACAATTCTGAAAAGATGCATGAACACCTCATGTTGTTATTGTATAGAACTACTGCTATAAGCTTTACCCTTTTCACACCACCGTTTCACCACTAATGATGCCAAAGAATCTTTACCTGACTCATCTGTCCATGGAGGGGGATAGCAGTGAATCCAAGATTTCGAAGCAGCAAAGCTGTTCTCTGAGTATTGTTACAGGTGCTGCAGAATATCATAAAGGAGTTTCCAGCCAGTTCATTTAGAATGTAAACCAGGTAGGTATCCTAAGTTACAAACCCAAAACAATCAATGTAAGTAACTGATCTGGAAGAAAAGACTGGAGTCCCAGGAATATAAACTATCTAAAAACCTAAGCCTATAGTTGACTCTCAATTACCCAGACCCCAGCTGCCAGTTTGCACTCCTGAAGCAGCATTATCATCTCTGTGAACCATGAATTTCACATGCCTGAAGCCAAGCACAAGGAAATCTATACTCGGCAACCGGGAAAAGTCCCTACATCAAAGCATAAAACGAGGGTCCCTTGCCTATAAAAAAGCCACATAATCAGGAGACAAAAGAAAAACTACTTCAAGAATGGGGCTGGAAAGGAATTACATCATGACTTCATTATTGTGGTTTAGCATGCTGTGAATTCCCGGAATGTTTGACTTTATCAGTGATAAATATAAGCACAGTATGTGTTCTAAAACAAACAGTAGCACAACTCTTAGCTAATCAAAAGTGGACACACTTTCAGATGCTTTAGTGAGGAAGGAGAGGGAGAGGCAGGAACGATCAAAGTAAACACTTTACCTTGAATTTAGAAGGAATAAAAAGGTAATATTGCTGTAATTTCTCAACTGTCTGGTATTTGGAGGAAACAGCACATTTCACAGGATTCTTCAGTGCTGCTCGCTGAAGTTTTTGCACCTGCAGAAAAAAACCTGGAATAGTACACTGATTCCTAAATGCTGTTTTTACTTATCACTTAATAAAGAAGAAATCAGAAGTCCTAGAAAACTTCACCTTCTTGGTCATGGTGGCCGAGAAGAGAAACGTTTTCCGATCTCGGGGAATCACTTTGAGGATCTTGTCAACCTAAGGCACAAAGAAAGGATACCAACGTTAACATTTAGAGTGGATATTTACAAATGCTCTTTGTGAAGCAGAGAATGAAAAACTAAATATATCACTGTGGGAATTTGGGAACTCAAAAATTCCATTCAATTCAGCTAAAATTTATTGAATATTTATTATTTGTACCATACTATATGCTGTTTTAAAAAATGCCACTCAGAGAAAAGAACAGTTTAAATTACAGTAGAGCTAATCTAAGAGAAAAGTCAAAAGTGTTCATCAACTAAGTTATGAGTGGGTCAGCTATGATGACAGAAAATAAAAATATTTCAAGGTATACGAAAGAGGTATATATCAAATAAAATAGAAACGAAATCTGGTAGAAATTTCTCATCTCTAAAACTACAGTCAGACTATATTCTCTAGAGGATACTGAGGCACTGACAACGTGAGGAACACCAAGAATGAAAAAAAGGCAGCAGAAATGTTTAAATTAACTGATAATGATACAGTATTCCACAAAGCAGTTGTGCGATGAACCGAAGTTTGAAAGAGGGCACTTGAGATGTCCTACAATGAGGAAAGAAACTGGGTGCTCACCTCTGTCTCAAAATCCATATTCAATATTCGGTCTGCCTCATCCATAACCAAGTATTTGAGGGCTCTTAAGTTGAAACCTTTTGTATTTTCCAAGTGGTCTATCAGTCGACCAGGAGTCGCTATCAAGAAAGGTTGAAGAGAAAGGGCAATGTTTAAGAACTAGGACAAAAAGAAAAGTTACCAACCACCCCACCCACCAAGCCCCCCAAAATTTCGGAAATTAAAAAATAAAACAAGACCACAAAAATCCTTTCTTCAAAATCTTTCTACACAAATAAGTTTTATGCAACATGGACAGATCTTCTCCAATTCATCGTTGTCAGTGCCTTTTACCGTTGTCAATTACTCACCTATTATTACATGTGGTTTTTTCGCCAGGGCCAGAGACTGGGACATTGAATCAATTCCACCTACAATCACAGCTACAGAAACAAAAAGAATACAGAAGAGAGACCTTCACTTTTTTCCACAGTTCACTGAATACGTTTTAAGCCAGTGCTAGATTTCTACTTAAATTTTTCTTCCCGTATAACTTTCCCTAAAGCTAAAATACCAAATTCGCTCTTAAGGTCAATAAAGTCATGTTAATAATATTTGCTTCTATTCTCCTTTTCCATTCATTCTCAACTTGTGAAGAAACTCTACAGTTCCTTTCCTGTCAGACACTTACCGCTTTGCACACCAATGGAAGACCCCAGGGCTTCAAACTGCTCTGAGATCTGAAAGGCCAACTCCCGAGTGGGCGTGAGAACTAAGGCAAACAATCGCTGGGGCGTCTCCAACAGTGCATTCAGAATGGGCAAAGCGAAGGCCCCTGTTTTTCCAGAGCCAGTTTCTGCCAGCCCGATGATATCACGACCTAGGAAGAAAAAGAAAACCTCTAACAGCAAAGAAACGCTCTCTGCATTATTTCCCTTTTTCTACAATGACACAACGTGGGCACAAAGTAGACAGTGAATAAATATTTGATGAACTGGAGGGAGAGGAAGGTTGAACAGACAGAAGACATAGTCTCTGTCCTAGGTAAGCTTAAAACCCAGGGGTGACATACACAAATATGATATAATGTGATAAGGGCTTTATAACAGGCCCCTACAACATACAGTGAGAACACAAAGGAAGGAGTAACTCACTGCCCAGGGGAGTCAGGAAAGGCTAACAGACCTGATGAGTAAATTAAATCTGGAATTAAGCAAAGAAAGAAAGGAAGCACATTCCTATAAGAGAACAGAGGACGGAGGCTGTAAAGAACACAGCCACGTGCAGGCAGAGTGAGAAGTACAATGCGGCAGGAACACAGAAATGTTACGGAGGGAGAGGGAGAAGAATGAGGCTAGAAAGGAAACTCATAAGCCATGATAGGGTGTTTTGATGTCTTCCTGTAAGAGAGAGAATTAAAGGATTTTAAGCAGGGAACATGACGATCAATGTTACTCCTTAGGAAGATAATCCCTATGCCTGATGGCATAATGAGCCAAGGAGCTCAACAGTACATGCATTTACACTGCTTCTTCTGAGGGAAGAATGCCGTAAGTAATCCCTTAAGAAGAGGTCCCCATGGTCTGTTATCACCAATCAAGCCGTAACTATAAGATTTGGAAATTAACTCCCAAACCAAGGCCACCATCTCTAGGCTGGCTGGCTGCAGCTCACAAGGTAGCTGTGCACTCCAACAGCGCCTGCTGAGATTGCTTCCTAGTGATAATGACCTCCACGGTTGATGCTCACATTGTTCCCTGACTGTATAGAACTGCTGAGATTTCCTTACCTAGAGATTAACCCTACAATAAACCCCTTTTCTCCGAGGTTACCTGAGTGACTCTCTTCCTTATGACCTAAGATGACCTTAACAGAATGGGGAACACACAGGAAAGTAAGAGCTCAGTTAGGATACCAGGGGAGTTAGTATGGTGGTCTGAACTGAGGCAAGACAGGATAAAAACAAGTGAGATGTACAAAGTAATGAAAGAAAATGTGGTTGACACATGGGTTTCTAAGGGCATATAGAAAATTAGCTCTGGTGAGGAAAACAATGACTCTGGTTTGAACATAGGAACTTGAGGTTTCTGCAACAGGCTCAGAGAGAAATATCTAAAAACCAGTTGGACGCACTTGTTTGGAGCTCAGCAGAGAAGTACAGGCTAGAAACACAGAAGTGGGAGTATCCTAACAGTTTTGCTCCCCCAAGGGCAGACACATCAGAATAACCTATGGGATTCTTATACCTACACATGCCCAGGTCACACATGTGGAAATTCTGATTCAGTGACTCTAGAAATCTCTACTGTTTTACAAGTAAGACAGGTAATTCTGATGAGCACTGGCTGAGACTCACTGATGCAGATAGTGTTAAAGCTTCAGGACTGGATGAGAAATCTTAGTAGTGTTTTCAGAGTGAGGAAAAAAAAAAAGATAAAGATAGAATTAACCTTACAAGGAAAAAGGAAAGGAACCAGAAGAATCTCATAAAGAATAGCTGGAAAGACAGAAGATAATACTGACTTGAAATTGAGGAGGAAGAGAGCTCAAGAAAGGAGAGTGATTGATATCAAGTAGAGCAGACTTCTCAACATCCGTCTTTTAGACATTGATCACTTAAACTAGGATCCTGCCAAGCCAGAGCAAACAACGCCATAGTCTAGTGAATTCTACCATTTACCCTTCTAAACAGTAACATCGATGTTACCTATAAAAGTACAGGTGTAGATGTGAATTATAAGTCAGACCAGACAATGCACTAACTTTGTAAAGGTCAGAGCAACAAATGACAATATACAGATAAAATTTCTCCCTCATTTACTAACTTTAATGTTCCTCTTGGTTGTAGGGTAAGTGATAATGCATTGCAACAGCCTCTACCTATTTGTGAGCTAAGGGCTTCCAAAGCCTTTTATTCCCCAACTTTGTGGGGATTCTGCCCTCCCTGCCTGGGTACAACATACCTTCTAGAACAGGAAAACAAGAACAAGAACAAAAACAAAAACACACCCACTGGGATCTGTTCCCCTTTTCTTTCAAGGGAAGTCTTAAAATTTCAGAAGAAAGGGGTATACAAGAAAGATTTAGGGAAATAAAGAAGCTTAAGTCTCTCAATCCATGTGGCTGTAAAGCCCACCGCCCACAAAGCAATATTCACTTTGTGAAATTATTTTTCTCTATTATCTCCTTTCTTCTTCTCACAACCTGTAAGCCTTTCCAGTGGTAGTATCTGTGTAGAATGAACACCCAGTAAGAGGAGCAGGAATAAATTCATTCACCTGCCACACTGCTAGCACCTAACACAACTACTTGGTATATGGCAGCCATTCAAAAACCTGTCTGAAATTCCTAGAGGACTTTGAGTGATCTCTGAATTAAAAATAAACTTAATATGGAGTGCCTGGGTGGCTCAGTCGGTTAAGCGTCCGACTTCAGCTCAGGTCATGATCTCACGGATGGTGGGTTCGAGCCCCCATCGGGCTCTGTGCTGACAGATTGGTGCCTGGAGCCTGCTTCGGATTCTGTGTCTCCCTCTCTCTCTGTCCCTCCCCCTTTGGTGCTCTGTCTCTCAAAAATAGATTAAAGTGTTAAAAAATTTTTTTGAAAAATAAACTTAATACATGAAACAGATGGGAAGAAGAGCATCCTCAAAAATCATCAAAAGATTTTGCTCTCCCCACTCTAACACTATAATATAGGGCCAAGAACACAGGCTTTTCACTAGAACATCCTATTATTCAAATTCTAGCTCTACTGATAACAAGTTATGTGCACCCACCCAAGGTACTTAATCCACTGGCCATCACCAATAAAATAATCATTCCTGCCTTTCAGAATTGTTATAAGTTTAAGAACAATGGATGGACCCAGGATGCCACAATTTTGTAGAAACTGACACCATCATTAGTACTCAAACTAAATTTTAAAGTTAATTTAAGAGAAGACAAAAGAAAAACTTTGTTAAATTATTTAAATCTCTTGCTTAGAGCCAGCGTCTATAGGTTTTTTAAATGAAGCATTTGTAAACTACTCCTTAGAATGAAATAACCTCAAGAATAAGAATACTTTCCATGATGATTATATCAGTCACATTACTCAGTTCCTAGTAATCTTTCATGGACTCCTACTTTCTCTGCATTAAATACAAACTTTTTACTGAAAACATTATAAATAATTTAAGGATTATTACCACCACCTAATTTGGGTTCATTCTTCCAACACATGCTGTAGGGCAGGCAGGAAAATGCCAGAAAGCACCAACCCTTCTTTTTGCTTTTTAAAGCAATTCCAGTACTTCTGACTGCCAAAACTTCTTCCCCACTAATGGCCTTTACACAATCCTTATCCTCTTAGCGTCTCTAGACAACTTGAAAGTGTTTACAACCCCCTCCCTAAAACACTCTCCCTTACCTAATTTGTTTGAAACTGTCCTCTCATGATTTTCAACCTGTTATTGAGTCTCCATTTCTCCCCTTGTCATCTCTTGACCCTACGTGGCAACCTCAGCCATTTCCACAGTTTCAGCTACAACTTCTCTTTGGATGTGGTATCTGCATCCAGTTCTGGACTCTTAATCAAGCTCTAATTCCCAGATTCCACCTGTGCGTCAGTCAAGTCTATTTCTTTGATGCCCGAAATCAATTATTTCCAACTGAACTCCTCTTTCCTGAAATTATTTTTCCTCCTATGTTCCCTTTTTACACCAGTAATATGTCCTAAACACACTGGCAACAATCCTAGATTTCCCTACCCCTTTCCTTCCATTAACTAACTAGTTATAAAATCATGATGACTCCTTTTCTATCATTTTTCTTTTTTTCTCACTACCTCTACCCTACCCTTTATTTATTGCCAAAATTACCGCAATGCCCTCCTAATTGGTCTCCCAGCCTCTTGTCTCTCATCTCTAAATTTCCTTATAAAGCTATGAGATTAATAGCCCAAGAAAACAACTCTAAGCATTTCATTCTCCTGCTAAAAAAATAATCCCCAAAGGCACTCCACTGCCCATGGAACAAAGACCAAATTCCTTTACCCACATTTAAGTCCTGCATAATCTGGCCCCAAAGACTTTACTAATCCTTTCCCTATTCTCTATTAAGTAGTTGCAAGCCTCCACACATGCCCATGTGTTCCAGCCTCCTTAGCTTTTTTTTCATATTGTTCCCTATGCCTAGAAGGTCCTCCCCTCCCATCATGCACGAATGTCTAAATCTTATTCAGTCTTCAAGGTTCCGCTTGAATGTCTTTCCAACCTTTCCAGCCAAAAACTAAAGTTTATTCTAGTCCATTCCAATGAGTAGTAATCTCTTCTCCTCCCTCAGTGCACTTGGAATGTAACTTTCTTATGTCCCAGTTCACTTTGTAATAGATTTACAATTATCTCCTTACTAGAATCTAAGTTCTTAGAGTGGGCAGAATCTTAACTTCTGGTGCCTTACACTTGTATCAGATACTTACTATTTATAGAAGGAGCAAATGGAATTTCATAGAGTAAGTCTAATTACTTTTCCACATGACAGCTCTCCAAATCACTGAAGCCAATTACCATATCCCATCCAGATCTACTCTTCTGCAGACTGAATGCACTCAAGATCCTTTAACTATTTAGGACTATTCTTGTTACTATACCACACTCACTGCCACTCTTGGTCCCTCAAAACTGGGCCCCAGAACTAAGCATAATATTCTAGATGTGTTCTAACCAGCAAAGGCATTTCTCTCACTAGAGCTAGTTCAAGAGTTCTTAACCTGGGACATATGGGAGAGGAATTCAGAGTGAGGGGTAAATTCTACATACAGATATGTTCATACACTTTTTTTTTTTTTTGCTTGCCTGGAAAATCTCTTATACTAATGTAGCTAAGATTCCATTCATTTTCTCTATGGAACTTAATGAATTTCAGTGAACATTGCTAGGTCTCTTTTACCACCAACCCTAACACTGTGAAGCTGGGCTTTGGGAATCTAAGAGCAGGACTTTACCTCTACTCCCATGAAAGTTCACCCTGTTAGTTTCAGTCCCACTAGTCATCAAACATGTTAGCCATTCTTCTGAAAATCTGATAAACACGTCTCACAAAGCAAGAGCTCTCAACTCCTCTAGATACTGATGTGTGTTCCAGGCACCCTTATGTAAATCTGCACTTATTGATTCATAATTCCTAACAAGTTTCTTGTTCATACACTTTAATCCAGTGTGTCCTTAAAGTTAGCACCTGTTGGGGCGCCTGGGTGGCACAGTCGGTTAAGCGTCCGACTTCAGCCAGGTCACGATCTCGCGGTCCGTGAGTTCGAGCCCCGCGTCGGGCTCTGGGCTGATGGCTCAGAGCCTGGAGCCTGTTTCTGATTCTGTGTCTCCCTCTCTCTCTGCCCCTCCCCCGTTCATGCTCTGTCTCTCTCTGTCCCAAAAAAATAAAATAAACGTTAAAAAAAAAAATTAAAAAAAAAAAAAAAGTTAGCACCTGTTGCAAACAACAAATCTCCTTATAGAAAGTAAGCTCAGTAGAACAGAATTACTTTTTCAAAAGCCAATATGCCACAAATTTTGTATCTTTAGTGACAATATTTTTATATTACTTGAAGTATACAACAACAGCTCTCAAAAGTGGTAAGTAGTTGATTGAGTATAACTTCAAACTGAACCTGTATTAAGCCACATGTTTAATTTCAACCTACCTTGTAAGGCCAAAGGAATAGCTTCAATCTGGATCTTTGTGGGCTTTGTCCATCCCAGCTGGTCACAAGCTTCACACAACACATCTGTCACACCCTTAGAATTCAGAAAAATACACTTTAGCAAAGAGGAACCCACACACTTGCCTCCCAGCTAATTTTTTTTTGAATGTTTATTTTATTTTTGAGAGAAAGAGAGAGCATGAGCAGGAGAGGGGCAGAGAGGGGGTTAACACAAAATCCGAAGCAGGCTCCAAGCTCTGAGCTGTCAGCACAGAGCCGCAGCCAGGCTGGAACCCGGGAACCACAAGATCGTGACCCGAGCCACAGTCGGTTGCTTAACCCACTGGGCCACCCAGGCGCCCCTGCCTCCATCCTAATTAAATGACTGTCGGACCCACCCTGCTGGTGACATGTGCATCCCTTACGCCTGGATTCAAGAAGTATTGCGAGCCTACTCGGTCCGCTCTTTATGAGCACTAGG
The DNA here is from genome assembly GCF_028749965.1 of Puma concolor. NCBI lineage: Eukaryota > Metazoa > Chordata > Mammalia > Carnivora > Felidae > Puma > Puma concolor. Next base: position 96,448,035 of record NC_141673.1, read on the forward strand.
AGATAGTAGCACTTCAAGACTTAACACTTTCTACTCAAAGAGACAAACCCAAGCTCTTCACGTGCACTATTTCATTCAAGCCTCACAATTCGCTGAAGTACGTATTATTACCCCCAATTTACAGATGTGGAAAGTGAGGCACCGCGAGGTAACAACGTGCCCCTAGTAAGTGACTGGGTCAGAATCCAAACCCGTTGCATCTTACTCCGAGGTGGGGAGGGGGGAACTTACAAATACAAACGTCGCCACACCAAAAGGGAGAAAAGCGCAAATAGGGACTCTCAGGGACGGGCAGCCCTCCCACCATCCAAACCCAGAAGCTTAGGGAGAGCGTCTAGAACCCAAGTTTCGGAAATTCTGAAGGAAACCCAAGCTAGGCCCCAGCTGCGTCTATACACTATTAGCCGGAACCTAAGGCAAATGGACTCTGCCTGCGCCCAGTGTCAGCAGTACAAAGAAAAGCCTGAGTCATCCACGCTCACCAGATCTTTAAAAGTTTTAGTTTCCTCCTCTTGCACCGCCGGCTGAGGCGCTTCAGTCGGAGAATCGTGCTCCTCGGGCGCCGCCATGTCTTCCGCGCACTCCGGAAGCGGGTCGCCGGCGCGCGGCGTGCCGGGAAATGTAGTTTTAGTTCTCCCCGGCCAACGTGTTCTGGGCGCCCCCCTGCGGACTGGTTGGGATTTGCCGGCCGGAGGGCCGAGGCCTTGTGGAACTTAGTTTTAAAAAGGGGGTGGGGGATGGATATTAATGTGTAGGCTTGTGGAACTGAGAGGAGTGCAGAAGGCACTGATGACCTGGGCCTCCTGTCTGTACTTTAGGATCCTTATAAGAAGTTATTCCCACCTCTCACACCTGTTATGTTCCTTGCTTCTCCAATCATACAGCATTGAACAGGGTGATACTGCAATACTATTTATTTATTATAATTGTTTCATTCATTTACTCAGTTGAGCCCACCATATGCTAGGGCTATACTACATGCCTAGTGGCCAGGACACCATCCGTTGCTGTGGAGAAGACAGATAATGAATAAATGATCACAGATAATTTCAAACTGTGAAAAATGCTATGATGTAACAAACAAATAAAAATGATGGAGAGTAACCTGGGGAGGACAGGTTGTGGGGACAACTGTGAGCTTGGGCAAGGCCTCTGGGAAGCAGTGATAATTGAGCTGAGATCTCACTGGTGAGAAGACAGTCCCTTGAAGAGTCCAGGGGACAATTATTTCAGACTAAAGGAACAGCAAACGCAAAGGTCCAGAGGAAGCGTAGCCAATGAGGCTGTTCTGGGAAACAGTCTGCCACTACTGAGGCAAATTAAAAGTTATTTTATGTTGCAGGTGCCTGTGCCCAGCAAGCACAATCCTCCAGCATGCAGGTTCTCACACGGTGCCACAGTGCTCATATTATTGGAGGCAGCTGGTATGCATCCTTGGGAGAGTGGATAATTAAAACGTATCCACGGTGTGAGCAAATGGGCCTATAACAATACAGCCAGATCTCAAAAACCTAGTGCTGAGTGGGAAAAGTATAAAATATGTCATGTCATTTAAAATATATACCCAGAGGGTGCCTGGGTGTCTCAGTTGGGTCAGCATCCGACTCTGGATTTGGGCTCAGGTCAGGATCTCAGTGTCGTGGGCTCGAGCCCTGGGTCCACGCTGAGCATGGAGCCTGCTTAAGATTCTCTCTTCCTCTCTCTTTCTCTCTGTGCCCCTCTCACCTGCTCTCTCTCTCTCTCTCTCTCTCTCTCTCAAATAAAAAAAAAAATTAGGGGCACCTGGGTGGCTCAGTAGGTTAACCATTCAACTTCAGCTCAGGTCATCATCTCGTGGTTCATCGGTTCAAAACCCAGGTCAGGCTCTGTGCTGACAGCTCAGAGCCTGATACCTGCTTTGAATTCTGTGTCTCCCTCTCTCTCTGCCTCTACCCCACACACACTCTCTCTCTCTCTCTCTCTCTCTCTCTCTCTCTCTTCTCTCTCTCTCTCAAAAATAAATGTTAAAAAAATTAATAGTAATAAAATTTTTTAAAATATTTTTTATTTAAAAAATAATTTCTAAAGATGTACTCCATTAAAAATAAAATCAGGTAAAAATTTTGCCCACAAAAATATCACTTTCTGCTAGAGCACATACAAATAGAAGGATACACTTCAGACATTTGAGAACGGTTACCATGGAGAGAGAGGAACTGCGATAAAACTGGGAATGAGGGAACTGGAAATAAAAGAATAGATACACAAAGCAGGAGAAGGGACTTGTGACAATGTGCCTTGACCTGAGAATTGTCAACTCAGCTCAGTGTGCCCGAGGTCCTCCCCACCACCAAGTGAAAAAAGGTCCTGACTTAGGAATCACGTTGGTGTCTGCAAAAACAAAAACAGGTGGGGTGAAGTCAGAGAAGCAGGCCCAGGTCAGACCCTGCAGGACGCTGTTAGTAAAAGAGTTTGGGGTTGGACGTTATCCTGAATACAAAAGCTTCTGGAGCGTACTGAGCAGGGAGGCATGTGACCTACATAAGCTAAAATATCACTCTAACTCTTTATGAAGACAGATAGTAGAGAGGAAAGGGTGGAAAGAGAAACTCCCTAAGAAGCAAGAGATGATCTTCATACCCCAAGCTCCAAGCACGCTGCCTGATGCAAAATGGATGCCCCGTAACTGCTCGGTGGGTGAATTACAACTCGGCAAAGCACCGGGGTCAAGTATGATGGCAAATCGGAGAGAACTGCACTGGTGTTTCTTTCGGGAGTGAAACTGCTTCCAGCTTTGAGATTACCTCCTGCAGAATACACTAGGGTCTTTGCTGTTTTCATATCCATGTCTCCACCTTAAAGGGAAGGAGAGAAGACCCACACCATATAAAACAGGGTAACCAGTTTCGGGTCACCCTGAAACTGGTTCTATCATCAACCTGCTTGGGCCAACACAGTCTGAGGCCTTCCAGCTGTCTGTTCAGCTCCCTTCCCCCCGCCATCCTCTCCATCTTCCCAGGACAGGCAATGAGGCCGCCTTAGGTGATCTCCAAAGCAGGTAATTCGATTTGGGATAAGGGGAAGTTGACTCATCCCAAAGAAGTTCTCCCAAACTAGCGCTGTCTCCTTTTGTAGACCTGATGAGGGTCAGCATGAGGCAGGCTGAGGGACAAAGCACAAGCTAGCACCCACCCCCACCGCTCTTCCCCCAGGTGGAATATGTGATATTCCTCACACACTCCTGGCTACTCAAGAACAAAGCACAGGGGTCTAAGTGCTTGCCATGGTAATATAGGAAACAGAGGCAAATGAAAAATTAAATTCCCTTCTGCCTATAGCCCATTGACAAGTCCTTGAGATAGAAGAGTGACCTCCCTCTAAGAGCTCAGCTGCCTCCATGATGACACTTTGCTGGGGCAAAAGAGAACCTTAGCTTAACATTATCCCAACCTGGAGGATCCTGTAAGTCTGCTTCCTTTATCTCAACTGCCCCAAGATATATGCTGGCAATCATACTCCAAGCTTATGCCCCCCCCATATATATCTGAAGGGTCTCATGACTGAGGTTTTATTAAAGGTAACAAATAGCGTTTCCCTAGCAACAGCTAGCCCCTCAAGATCCTGGAAACCTTGCTTCCAAAATTCCTTAGAGACATACTCTATCCCAAGCTGAGGGTATATAAGGAGTTACCCATCAGGCCCCCAGTGCAGCTCTTCCTGCCTATGGGTCCTGTCCCCGTGCTTTAATAAAATCACCTTTTTACACCAAAGATGTCTTCAAGAATTCTTTCTTGGTCGTCGGCTCTGGCCCCCACGAACCCCCAGCACCCCCAAAACTTCATCAGACCTGCTGGAAATTTTGTGTTACTTGTTTGACAAGTGAGAAACTCGAGTCATGTCAAGCGACATGTGACAACGCAAGGTAGCAAGAAACAAGAGGAGAACCCAGGCCTCTGGAGGCCCAGACAGTGCTTTCACTGCAAAGAACATCATCTCCCAAGACCACGAGCAGCTCTGTCCTGCAGTCACACTCAGATTCCTCGGCCCCACAGAGTTTTCTGTAAGAACGACAGAGCAGCTAAAGTATTTATTCAGCTTCCCTGACATTTGTTTTCTGATTTCATTTAAGAGGGGAATGAGGAATGAAGTGTTGAGGGAAGCTGGAAGCCTGGAAAGGGGCCGCAGATGGAAGCAATTGTAAGGACTAAAAAATTGCATATCATATAGGGTCTAAAGTTACCCAAGTTTTGTTAAAATGTGTTACAGGAAAGAAAAAAAAAAACTCACACAGAAGATTTGTAATGGGAAATCTGTTTAAACTACTCAGCTGCTATTATAATATAAAACTATCCTCTTAAAAAAATATATTTAAAAAGAGGCGCCTGGGTGGCTCAATCTGTTAAGTGTCGGAGTCTCAATATTGGTCATGAGCTTATGGTTGTGAGTTCAAGCCCCGCATTGGGCTCTGCAGTGCAGAGCCTGCTTGGGATTCTCTCTCTCCCTCGCTGTCTGCCCCTCCCCGATTCATGCACTCTCTCCCTGTCTCAAAATAAATAAATTTTTAAAACATATTTAAAAAAATTTTTTTTTAACGTTTATTTATTTTTGAGACAGAGAGAGACAGAGCATGAGCAGGGAGGGGCAGAGAGAGAGGGAGACACAGAATCTGAAACAGGCTCCAGGCTCTGAGCTGTCAGCACAGAGCCCGAGTGGGGCTCAAACTCACAGACTGTGAGATCATGACCTGAGCCGAAGTCGGATGCTTAGCCAACCAAGCCACCCAGGCGCCCCTAAAACATATTTTTAAAAAAAACAAAAGACCTGTCCTTTTCAGCCAAGCAAAAATTTTTTGTTTGTTCTCAGATAATTCAAGCATCAGCTATTGTTAAAACTTCCTCTCGTGCCGGCGTCCCCGAGGTGCAGAGGGATGTCAAGACAACACGGCCTGGTTGCACCATTCCTTGGTCCCGGGGTGTGCCGGCAAGGTTTGGGCCTCAACCAGCACCCACCTGGGTGACACGATTCATGTCAGACCAGCAGGGTGACCACAGAAGCTTCCACAGAGAAGAACCTGCTTCAACTGAGGGGACTGTCTGCTTCTGCCTATTCCTACCAGGCTTGGAGTAGCTGGGATATTTATACTCTGGTCAGGGATATAATAGAGGTCGTTCTAGTAACTGAGCGGTGTCACATCCTGTACTTTAGAACAATGAGGAAGATTGAAGAGGAAATCCAAATAAACACTCAAAATGGTGAGGGGGAAAAGCAAGCCTGAAACAATATACTGGCTCCAGAAGGACAGGGCAAAGTGACTGCCCCCAACCCCCACTCTGAAAGCCTTTCGCAGGCTCCCACACTCTCCTGCTTTCATATGCCCCTTTCTCCACAAAAAAAAAAAAAAAAAAAAAAATCACTAACAAGTATATTTTAAGGCTGCATAAGCATAAGGACAAATACATAAATATTCCGTATTAAAATAGTTCCTCTGATGTAAAAGTCCTTTTTTTCCCCCCCTTTGATGTTAAAAGAAATTAAAACCTTTTTTGGGGCGCCTGGGTGGCTCAGTCGGTTAAGCGTCCGACTTCGGCTCAGGTCACGATCTTGAGGTCCGTGAGTTCAAGCCCCACGTCGGGCTCTGGGCTGATGGCTCAGAGCCTGGAGCCTGCTTCCGATTCTGTGTCTCCCTCTCTCTCTGCCCCTCCCCCGTTCATGCTCTGACTCTCTCTGTGTCAAAAATAAATAAAACGTTAAAAAAAATTTTTTTTAAAATAAAACCTTTTTTGTGGGCCTCTAAAAGTATGTTGGGCTCCAGACACTGTGGCCACTGTACCTGGCAGATAAGGGGAGGACCATGGCACAGCCTCCAGCAGGACAGGGACACTGGGCTGCTGTGGGGCATAGGACAGCAGGGGCTCCTGGACCAAACGCGAAGTGAGCTCCCAAACTTAGAGACAAGGCTTCCGTGGAAGACACAGACAAGAATCCGTTGCTCATCAGTTTCTGCTCAAAATCCACCCTCCCCCCTGCCGCAGCTGCATTCCCCGTAGTCTGCTGTGGAGACAGACGGCTCCCATTCAGTTCTGAAAGTGTTCTGTATTCGTCAAGAAGGATCCAGTGCCAAACTTAATCAGTCAGAAAATTATGTTTAACTGATGAATTAAAAATCTGTTCTGAGTCTTATAATGTTATAACGAGGGTAAAAACAAGAGGACAGTCTACGTGGAATTCAGAAGAAAGAGAGTTGAAGTGCAAATTACTTAGTGACATAACCACTCTGTGTCTAGAGGAAAAAAGATAACTAGTCCCAGTTGTTTGTTGCTTTCTTTTTCTTTTTGATTCTAGGTTGAAATTCTTAAATGCTTCTTAAAATGCGGAGGAATCGGTGTTTGTTTCTTTTTTTGTTGTTCAACAAAAATTCTCAAACATTGTCAGACCTTGGGCCAGACATCAGGATCCAGAAGGAAGCATGAAACCTGTGCTCCAGTTGGGCAGACGCCTGTTTAAAAAATAAGAAGAAAGTTGGGGCGCCTGGGTGGTTCAGTCAGTTAAGTGTCCAACTCTTGATTTCGGCTCAAGTCACCATCTCTCAATCCATGAGTTTGAGCCCCTTATCAGACTGCATGCTGACGAGGCAGAGCCTGCTTGGGATTCTCTTTCTTTCCTTCTCTCTCTGCCTCTCCCCCTGCTCACACTCCCTCTTTCTCTCTCTCTCTCAAAATAAACTTAAGAAGAGAGAAAGAAAGAAAGAAAGAAAGAAAGAAAGAAAGAAAGAAAGAAAAAGAAAGAGAAAGAAAGAAAGAGAAAGAAAGAAAGAGAAAGAAAGAAAGAAAGAAAGAGAAAGAAAGAAAGAGAAAGAAAGAAAAAGAAAGAAAGAAAGAAAGAAAGAAAGAAAGAAAGAAAGAAAGAAAGAAAGAAAGAAGGAAGGAAGGAAGGAAGGAAGGAAGGAAGGAAGGAAGGAAGGAAGGAAGAAGATTACACAGAAAAGTAATCACAAGTGAGATGAAAGATACCGAGGGAAAAAGCAAGGGGATGACCTAATCTTTATCTGTGAATCATGGCCATTTTCCCTATGGAAGTGGCTTTTAAACTGAGACCTGAAATTGACCAGCTGTGTGGGAATAGGGGGTGGTTAGGCTTCTTCTAGGTTTGGCTCTGTGGTGGGAAAAAATAAAAGATCAGATGAAGCTTACAGAGATGATAAGATGACGATTTAGGGGGAAGCTGGCAGTCTAGGTAGGGAACTGAATGTCTAGGACCATATGGGCCATGTAAAGGATCTGGGGATCTGGGGCTTTATGCTAAGGGCGATGGGAAGGAAGCCTTTGAAGAGATTTGGGCAGAGACGCATTTGAAAAGATCACTCAGACAGGCGGCTGCAGTGCAGAAAAGATTGGGTCAGGGGAGATGGATGCAGAAATATCACTTACCAGTTATCAAGCCAAAGATGATGGTATTTGGGACCAGGAAGGGGCAGGAGAGAAATGGGTTGGAGAGAAATGGACAAACTCAAAGGGTATGGAGAGGTTAGATAAATCCTCATGATTGATTTAACTCAGAAGATGAAGGCCGGGGATGCGTCGATGGTCCCCAGTGTCTGGCTTAAGCGAGGAGAAATGGGCTGGAAACTTTACATAGCTAGGAAGCACTGGAAGAGGGGCAAATACGTGGGCAGATAAAGGGAGTGAGGTCATGTTCAGAAGGGAATGGTTATTGGAGGAACTAAGACTCAAACCCAAGCAGACAGGCTCCAGAGCTCCCAATCTTACCACCACACTGTATTGCCACTAGGCTATCCCTAGTATGGCTAAGGGAGGTAGAAATAGAAGTAATATGTCCTTAAATTTGTCAATTAGCTGAAGCAAATTATTCTGTCTCCTGTGTAGTGCACATACCCCGAAAGGCATCTCTTCTGTGGATAATTAGTTTTGAATCTCAACTAGACCTTATCTCCCAATGAACATTACAACGTTGGCATCTGGATTTCTCCCCCACACCAGCTTCTCTCTCCATCCTCCCCCTCGCACCTCTTCTTTCCCTCCAGCCTCCGCATCAGCAAGTCCTACAGACTCCTTGAGTCCCTCTACTTCTCCCTTCCCATCACTACCACCGTGGCCCAAAATGGACTTTCTCCTTGTCTGCTGTCCCAGCAGACTGCATGCTCTATAAGAGCGGCGACCCCAACTGTGCTATTCCCTTGCAATGCCCAGTGCCTAGCAGAGAATAAGCATTCAGCAAATAGTTGCCCAATGAATGAATGAGACTGGTTTGTAGATTAGTCTCCTATGAGTGAGCTTATCATGAGCAAATCCCCAGAGCCTACTTATTTCCTAATTATATGGATCACGGGAGTTTCTGAATCCAATCTGACAAGGCCGCATACAGCCGCTCCCGTGATGGGCACCACCCCGTAAGCGGTGGCTAAGAGCAGCTAGCTCAGTGTGGCAGTAAAGCCACCCTGCCATTTGGTCCCTTGAACATTAGCCAGAACCCCTTGGTCTACCACCATCCTTAGGCCTTTCAGATAAGAGATTTTTATGTCCGGGACCCGAAAAAAGTCTGGTGTTTCAGACTTAAGAATTTAAGAGCAAAGGACGATATTCTAAGACGTAAACAAAACATAGAAAGAATGGAATTAACCTGAAGTCGACAACAAGCAGGAAGTTCAAATGGTATGTTACAATCCTTACGTAGAAAACCACAAAGGCTAAAGCTTCAAGGTCAGTTCATACTGCGGGGTGGCTGACAAAGGAAAGGCAGCTTTGTCTCATTTCCTGGTTTCCTGGTTGTTTCACAAGCCTCTTACATAAGTGTTTTATTGTTAATGCATGCACAATTTAACAAATTGCTAGAAATAGAGGTGTTTTTGTAATTCCTTGGCAATGCAGGTACCATTGCCACAGTGAAATAATAATACACAGCAGCTTCCAGCTGCACTTTTAAACTTATTTTTAACATAAGTTAAAACATAAAAAACTTTTTAAAAAAAGTTTAAACATAAAAAACTTATTTTTAATGTTTTTATTTATTTTTGAGAGAGAGAGAGAGAGCACGAGTGGCAGAGGGGCAGAGAGAGAGGGAGACACAGAATCCGAAGTGGGCTCCAGGCTCCGAGCTGTCAGCACAGAGCCCAAAGCGGGGCTCCAACTCACAAACCACAAGATCATGACTTGAGCCGAAGTCAGATGCTTAACCGACTGAGCCACCCAGGCACCCCTCCAGCCGCACTTTTAAATAGAAGCATGTGATTTTAAGTACAATGAGTTTGATGTCTAGATGTTTGAAACAAATATAAAATAAAACATTAACTGCTATCCTGGACATTTCTCATCCCAGTGATAGTCCAACATCTTTTTTTTTCTTTTAATGTTTATTTCCTTTTGAGAGAGACAGAATGCGAGTAGGGGAGGGGCAGAGAGAGCCGGAGACACAGAATTCAAAGCAGGCTCCAGGCTCTGAGCTGTCAGCACAGAGCGGGATGTGGGGCTCGAAATCATGAACGGTGAGACCTGAGCCAAAGTCAGAAGCTTAACCCACTGAGCCACCCAGGTACAATTCGTCTCCTTAAGTAGAAACCAAACACTCACTCGCCCACCCTCCCTCACTGCTAGGGCACAGTATCTACAAACAGGAATACCCCTGCCAGGGCTTAGTTTAGAACAGAGCAATGCAAGGAAGTGGTCCCTGGCATTGGCAGCTAAGGGGGCAGCGGGGGGAAGGGGGGGGCAGAGGTCCTGGGGTCAACAGCCTGTGCAGGTCACGTAGATGCAGTCTGAGGTGTCATAGCTTAGCGACAGCTGCGGAGGAGTTTCCGCTGGTGTGGTGACGTCACAAGGTTTGAGTATTGTTCCCGGCAGCATTACCCCCAAGCCTCGCTTGCACCCCTTTGGAGATTCTGTGAGCTTCCTAATATGTTTAATAAGTTTCTTTTCTGCTAAATTGGCTGGAAGAGACTCTATTGTTTGCACCTTAGAACCTAAGTGGCAGGACTGCTGAGAAGAAACCACGCTTCCCCGATTCTACACAATTAAAACACGCTCCTCAGCTGCCCTTTGTAAGTGGCGCCGCACGCGGCCTGGTGAGCCTAGCACATTTCCTGTGTCTGTCTGCTGTCTGTCCTGCTGTCCTAGACATCCTCCCAACCATTCAATACACCCTCTCCCATTGTTAGTCTCAACCGATGACCTTGCTTCCTATTCGGGGAAAAATGAAGAGACCTTCCACGAGTTCCCACGCCAACCTTATCACCTGCCTGCCCCACGGCCTTCCCTCTTGTTTGGAGAAGGTGTGCTCAGTGCCCCTACGAGTGAAGGCCAAACCCTACTGTGCACTTGGGCCAAACCCTGTCCTCTTACTTTCTCAAGAACACTCCTCTAAAGTCTCCATTTTCTCTCCCGCACCATCACTTTTTCCCTCTCCCCTGGATCATTCCCACAGCACACACCACACGTACTATGATTTCTCTTCGTCTTACAAAATATTTCTCATGACCCCATATCCCCCTCCAGCTACTGCCCACTTCTCTGTTCCCCTCGACAGCAACACCCTTCAAGAGAGTTGTCTGTACATGCTGTTTCCAATCCTGTCTCTCAAATCCACTTCAGTAAGGCTTTTGTCCCCATTGTTTCCACAGATAGTTCTCATGTCAAGGTCATGAGTGACCTCCATGCTGCTAAACCCAATGCCCAATTCTTATTCTTCATTTTACTTGATTCTCCAGAAACCTTTGGCTCCCTCCTCCCCGAAAAATCCTTTTCACTTGGCTTCCAAAGTTTTTCTTCGGCCCTGATGACCACTCCTTCTATCTTCCTAGCTAGCTCTCCCTCATCCCCACCAACTCCTCACTCTAGATAGTTTTTTTTAATGTGATTTGAGAGAGAGAGAGAGAGAGAGAGAGAGAGGCAGAGGCAGAGAGAGAGAAGAGAAAGAATCCCAAGCAGGCTCTGTGCTGTTAGTGCAGAGCCTGGTGATGGGGGGCTCGATCTCACAACCATGAGATCATGATCTGAGCTGAAATCAGGAGTCGGATGCCTAACCGACTGAGCCACCCAGGCACCCCTCATTCTAAAGGTTGGCAAGCCCTGAGCTGAGTCCTTAGAGCTATTCCCTATATAGTCTATGTCAACTCACTCCTGAAGTGTCTTATCCAACCTAATTGCTCAACTGCCACCTATTTGCTAAGGATCCTTACATTCATAACTCTTGTCTAAGTCCTCCTAAAGCTCCAGACTCATTTATTCAACTGTCTACTTGTCTTTCTTCTTGAATGTCTCCAGTGTGTCAAACTTAACGTCTCTAAAATGGAACACTCCTGATCCCACTCCTCCCCACCCACAGCTGTCCCCAGGTGAGGAAATGGCAATGTCACCCATCTCAACCGTTCAGGCCCAAGTCCTTACTGTCTCCCACTTCCCACATCTAAACTATCAGCAAATCCTGTTGGTCTACCTCGATAATATACCTAGAATCTTACTACTCTTCTCCACTGCCAGCTACCAACATCTCCCACCTGCCATATTGCAATAGCCTCCCATTTGGTCTTCTTGCCTCTACTCTCGTCCCTCTGCAGGGAATTCTCAATGTAGCACCAAAGGGATCCTTTTAGAACATAAGTCTGATCAGATCCTTGCCCTGCTCGGAAACTTCCAATGACTTTCCACCTCCCTCAGAGTACAAGTCAGTCCTCCAGCAGTCCACAGAGCCCTACCACTCGGCTATGAACTCATCGCCCACCTGCTCCCCTTCCCTGCCCCACTGCAGCCACGCTGAGCTTCTTCCCTCCCCAAATCACATCTAGCATGCTTCTGCCTCAGAAGCCCTGTCCTTTCTGGTCACCTCAGCCTGGTGTGCTCTTTCCTCGGGCGCCCGCATGGCTCTCTCCCACACGCCAGCGTCAGGTCTTCACTCGGATGTGACTTTCTCGTTGAGGCCTTGCAGCACCTCCCCTGCCCTTGCACTGTCTCCCCTGTCCCTGCTTGGCTTTTCTCCATGGCACTTATCGCCATAGAGTAAGCAGAATAATGGCCCCCAAAGATGTGCACATCCTAATCTCCAGAATCTGTGAACACATTCTCTTACTTGGCAAGGGGGAATCACATTGCAGATGGAATTAAGGTGGCTAATCAGCTGACCTTAAGATAGGAGATTAGGGGGCACCTGGGTGGCTCTGTCGTTAAGCATCAGACTTCAGCTCAGGTCATGATCTCACAGTTTATGAGTTCGAGCCCCGTGTTGGGCTCTGTGCTGACAGCTCAGAGCCTGGAGCCCGCTTGTGATTCTGTGTGTCACTCTCTCTCTCTGCCCCTCTCCCACTCACGCTCTCTCTCTCTCTCTCTCTCTCTCTGTCAAAAATGAATAAACATTTTTAAAAAATAGGGAGATTATGATAGACTGTCCAGGTAGGCCCAGTGTAATCACAAGGGTCCAGGAAAGCGGAAGAAAAGGCAGAAGAGGAAGCCAGAATGATGTAATGGAAGGACTCAACCCATCATCGCAGGCTTTGAAGAGGAAGGAAGAGGGTCCCAGCTTAAGAATGCAACAGCCTCTAGAAGACAGAAAAGGCAAAAAAACACAATTCTCCCTTAGAGCCTCCAGAAAGAATCCTAGCCCCACCAGCTACTTTATTTTAGCCCAGAGAGGCCCGTGTCAGACTTCTGACTGTAGGAAAATAAATGTGTGTGGTGGTTTTAAGCCACTAAGTCCGCAGCAATTCATTACAGCCCCAAAAGGAAACAAATACACACTATCTTACAAACTAGATATTTACTTCTTTTCTTATGTCTGCGTTCCCTGTCATCATTATACACGTTCCACATTCCATGATAGAAGAGATATTTGGCTATTTTGTTCACATCTCTGTGCTGACGCCTAGAAAAATACCTAGCATATAGTGAGCACTCCGTAAATACCTTGTTGAATGAATGAATAGTTACCTGTCTATAGGTGTGTCATGTGTCTGGGAGGGAACAAGGAAGAGGAACGACAAAACAGCCGTTGTCAAGTGAAAAGGTTATATGCTTGTGTGTAAAAGAAGCAGGAAATTAGATTGCGCTTCTGGAAACAGATTATATTACCCTGGGCCCAGATTGGTCATCCTGGCGAGGAGAGGAGAAGCCCAACATCCTTCCACTTATAAGGCAAGGGTGTGGGGACAAGCTCCAACCTGACCATGGTGCAGAGAGGAAAACTCTCTCTCTTACTAGCTCCCGCGCACCAAAGGAAATGGTGTGAAAGACCCCACACTCCAGTGCTGTCCTGGGTGGTCAATGTGGATCAACGGCTACACGAGAAAGCTCAAAGAGGTGGTCATACTGAAGAGGTGAGAAGTGCTACCTGAAGTCTTCTCCCCTTTAGGAAACACCCCTTTTAAAGGAGGCCACTCTAGGGAGGAAAGCTTTCAGAGGTCAGCACCACGGATTTATGATTCAATGGTGACCTAGGGCTGGACTTGGGGTGTTTGTGTATGTGATATATATATATATATATATATATATATATGTGTGTATCACACACAACAGTATTCTATTTAGCCATAAAAAAGAAAAAAATATTGCAATTTGTGACAACATGGATGGATCTTGAGGGCATTATGCTAAGCGAAATAAGTCAAACAGAGAAACACAAACACTGTATGATCTCACTTATATGCGGAATTAAAAAACCACGCGAGAGAGGCAGGAGCAGGAGAAGGGGGATTGGATTAAAGTAATCAAAAGGTGCAAACTTCCGGTTATAAGATAAGTAACAGGGATGTAATGTACAATATGACAACTATAGGTAACATTGCTGTAAAGTATATTGGAAAGTCGCTGAGAGATTAGTAGATCCTAAAAGTTCTCATCACAAGGAAAAAAATATTTTCTGGGTTTTTTTTTTTTTTTGCATCTATCTGAGATAATGGAGGTTAACTAAACTCATTATAGTAATAATTTTGCAATATATGTAAGTCAGTTCATCATATAACTTAAATGAGGCTGTTTGTCAATTATATCTCAATGAAACTGAAAGAAAAAAAAAAAAACCAAAACCACCAAGCCTGCAGTTTCATGGAGGATATCTACCTAGTTCTGGCCTGAGTCTGCCCAACCTGGCTCCTCTCTCTCTGCTTTCCTCCTTCCTCCCCCTCACAGGCTTCCTCCCACCACCACTCTTCTTGCACCTTTTCTTCCTGATTCAGCTCTTCTCGTAAAGTCCCCAAACTACATCATTGTTTTGTCATTAAAACCACAGAATCAAGTTCATCTTAGCCCTTCACAGTATCACCAGTCGTAGTATACTGTTAAAACATAACAAATACCACAGTCACTCAAAACCTTTCTGGATGTATACTCAAATTCAGAGTCAAGTTTTAAGGTTACATTCCCTTGGGTTGGAATATGAGAAAATCTGTAATTCATGTAAATGAATCAAAGATTGGAGTATAGCATGAATTTGAGCAGGAAGAACCCCAAATCAGGAGAACCAGATAGAAGATGGTTGCAGGTGTTGGGGGTAAAAGCCTAGATGAGTCGTGATAGCAGTGGAATTGATCAAAATGGAGTTGAGAGACATTTAATAGGAAAGCAATCCCTTATCATAGAAATAAGGAAGGGGAAGATTTAGAAATGAAGTGAGGGGTGCCTGGGTGGCTCAGTCAGTTGAGTGTCTGACTTCAGCTCAGGTCATGATCTCGTTCACGATTTCGAGCCCCACATCGGGCTCCGTACTGACAGCTCAGAGTCTGGAGCCTGCTTCAGATTCTGGGTCTCTCTCTCTCTCTCTCTCTCTCTCTCTCTCTCTGCCCCTCCCCCACTCGTGCTCTGTATCTCTCGCTCTCAAAAATAAATTTTAAAAAAATTTTAAAGAAAAAAAAAAGACAGTGAGAATTCAAAGTAGGAGCCTGGGATTCCACTGCTACCTTTGATAGACGTGGAAGCGTTGTGAAACTGCACCAGTTTTGCCGAGGGGGAGGAGATGTCTAGCGTTAGGTGTGCTGGGAAGCAATGCCAGCCAATCCATGAGGACAAAGAGCACTGGTTCATTTGTTCATTCATTCAACAAATGCTTATGGAGCATGTCCTGTAGCAGAAGCTGGAGAGATGCCGTGGGGAAGCTTATCTGAGATACTGTGTCTGTCCTTCAAGAGCCTTGAGGTATGCACAAATATCTCTAATAAAAGGCACCATGTGATAAGTCTGTGTAAGAGACACAAACAGATTGCTCTTAGATGTTCAGTCAAGAGCAAAACCATGTCTGGCTGACATCAAAGTACAGCACTCTGATGAGGAGGAATCAGCTAGGGCTTTCAATTCTGCACACGCTCCTGTAATCTGTTTTCTTCCGTCAACGACCTCCACCTTTGTTTGCACCTCATGGAATACACACCAATTTCAGTTGCCCTAAGAGAATTCTTTGTCACTGGTTTCATCCATACCAACATCCACTCCAGGACTGTGAGATGCTAGGAATAGACATGTAGGACTCAGTGAAAGCCTCTATGATAGAGGCAGGTCTGTGGCTCAGAGAACCTTCGAATCTCAGGAATGGAGGAGAAAGCTATCAAGGAAGCTAAACAGAGAGACAAATAAGAAAGACCAGCATCACAGAATTCAAGAGAGAAGGATATTTTAAGACTAGGTAATCAACAATGTCAAATGCTACAGAGAAGTTAGAAAGAATGAAAGTCCATTAATAGTGTTGGGGAGCCTGGGTGGCTAAGTCAGTTAAACGTCTGACTTCAGATGAAGTCCATGAATTTGAGTCCTATGTTAGGCTCTGTGCTGACAGCTCAGAGCCTGGAGCCTGCTTTGGATTCTTTGTCTCCCTCTCTCTCTGCCCCTCCCTCGCTCTCTCTCGCTCTCTTTTTCAAGAATAAATAAACATTTAAAAAAGGAATTAATAGTGTTTACTATGCAAAATCTCAGGGAACAATGTTAAAAAACAAGTCATCCTGGGGGCGTCTGGCTGGCTCAGTCAATAGAGCACACCCCCTCCTAGTCTTGGGGCTGTGAGTTCGAGCCCCACATTGGATGTGGAGGTTCCTTAAAAAAATAAAATCTTAGAGGCGCCTCAGTGGTTCCGTAGGTTAAACGTCTGACTCTTGATTTCGGCTCAGGTCATGCTTAAATAAACGTTAAAAAATAATAATGGATGAAAAAATTTAAAAAATCTTAAAACAACAACCACAAATCATGCACAAAGTATTATCATCTTGGATAGTTTCATGATACCTAAGATCTCATTCATACTCACACCTATCTGCTCACCCACAAGCCTCCAGTAGTTTTAGGCCATACAACTGCAGTGGAATTGAGTACATACCCCTAATGGGAAGAAAACCAACAAGCAGGTTTTATGGTGGTTTCAGTGGCATGACCCCCAGAAGTTTCATTTGCAGAGGTTTTTCTACAAGAGCTGGAAAAGCCTGTTGAACCAGTCATTTCTTCATTCGTGTCTGTGTGGTCTCTGAAGATGCCTTCCCAGCACATCAGCAGTTAGCAAAAAGTTCTTATTAATCATGTCCTTCCGTTCTAGATGTTTTGTTCCCAAGTATCTTGCCATGATTGGGACATCTGGGACAGCATTACAAAATATCTGTGCACAAGTTTTTATGATCTAAGCTGAAGTTTGATCATTTTCAAATCATACTCACATTGGTTTTTGTTTTTGTTTTTGTTTTCGTTTTTTGCAAATACTAGCCATTTGCACAGCTACGTTTTAGTTTCTTATTGATCAACCTAATGGCATAAGATTACCCTACCTGGCTTACTGGATTGTTAGCACTGTAAGATTCTAGAACACAGTCTCCGTTGCTGACAAATGACAGGAGGCAGGAGGTTGGTAGGTTAGTACTCAGTAAGTGTTTTCTGGATGAATGAATGAATCTGTCACCCTATTGTTAATAGTGTTGTCATTATTGTGAGCTATCATTTTATATCATGAATACAGTCACTCCCGGAAGTGCTAAAGAGCCTAATTCTGTAGTCAGGCTGCCAGGATTCAAAGCCTGGGCCACCTCTTGCTAACTGTACGACTTCCCACTTCCTTACTTTCTTTATCTAATAATATGGGGGTAATCATGGTGTACATGTGTAAAATTTTTGTAAGGTAAGTGATAATGCCTGTCAAATTGTACTCACAACAAGTAAGTTTTCAAGAAATGTTAGCTATTACTGTTATCATTAAATATCCACATCTTTTATTTATCATCTAAGTGTCATTTTGTTCAGCACTAAGGAAAGTATGGTTCTTCAACGACATTTCACAAGTGCATTAAAAAAAAAAATTTTTTTAATGTTTATTTACTTTTGAGACAGAGAGAGACAGGGCGCAAGCAGGGGAGGGGCAGAGAGAGAGGGAGACGTAGAATCCAAAGCGGGCTCCAGGCTCTGAACTGTCAGCACAGAGCCCGACATAGGGCTTGAACTCGTCAACCTGAGCTGAAGTCGGACACTCAACCAACTGAGCCACCCAGGCGCCTCTATGAGTGCAGTTTTAATAACAAGGTGAGGGCAGAATAAATGTCTGCATGCCAACCAGGGAGGCTGGAAAAAGAAATTTGAACCTAAGAGAAAGATTTGAGACATCACCGACCCTTGCCTGACTCCATCTACAAAAATTTTGGTAAATTTGGCAACTGTATCCACACAAATGCTGGAAGGAGCCATACTCTGACTGCTCCCGTGTACTTGGGAGGCAGAGGCCTCGGCTGTGAGTCACCGCTAAGGTTCTGGGGCAAATCAGGTCACGGGCCTGCCTGCACTCCCAGCCCTGGGGTTGCGCTGGAAATACAAAATGGGACTAAACTCCGTCCTTTGCAGATGTAGCTTCGTATAGAGAAGCTTTACCAGTGCAGGCAGGGGCACGTTGGAAGACCTTCTCCCCACAACCTAATGCTAATGCCAGTCAGGATCAGGGGTGCTGAGGGTCCCTAATGTTCCTTCATAACCCCTACAGGGGTCTTGCTTCATCAGCATGATTTGCCCTCTCCTTAAAACTCTCTGTTTGCTAAAGGAACATTCAGATCTTAGGGCTCACTCTTGGTCCTATTCCAGACCACAGCAGGATTTACCTTCTCTCATTTGAGTTTGCCAGGAGCCAAAAGCAACATCCCAACCTCCTGTCAACTCAACAAGGAGAGATTTATTGCAAGTAACTAAAAAGACACTTGTCACGACAGGAACACCATATGCTTCAGCAAAGATAGGATCCCAGCTTGTGGCTGGCCTTTGCAAACAATCCTACCAACACAGACTTTTTTTTTTTCGTTGCACAGTCATTAATAATGCAACATTCAGCCCCAGGGGTGTTTCCAAGGTGGAGACTCAGAGGCTGGCACTCAGAGATCACCTCCAGGACAGAAGTTCTCAAAAGACTGCAGCAACCATTACAGACTCTTTGCTTAGATTGCTGGACCTCTCACTCGATGTCCAGCCTCCTTTTCTTCTTTACAAAAGAATCCTAGGTATATTTGGAGCAGCAAATTTGTAGCTAAAACTACTGCACTTCCTAACAGGCCTCCCATGGTCAAGATCAGCTACTTGCAAGGTAAAATCTCCTGGAAATTTCTGGGACAGTTTTGCCTTCCTCATAGAGATCCGGCCCCTCACCCTTCCTTTCTGCCTTTTTCTAGTGCTTGGCTTTTGTGAAGGCTGATTTAGCTGATCCTAGGTTTCTTTTCAATTACTTCCCAGGTTGTAATTGTGTCCAAAGGCTTTGAAACGTGCTGAGACTTCTAGATAATAAGAAAATTCCTGTAATATGAGTTGATTACTTTTTAAAAATTATACAGCTTGATATGGAATATTCTAAGTGAAAATAATTACACATCTGCCCCTTTTCAAAGTTATTAATTCATACACAGGCAGACATGAGATTAGGTAATTAGTTACAGAAAGGTCAAGAAGTCTGAGGAATGGGTAATTTATTTCAATGAAAGGAAAGAACTTATTTTGCTACAGTGGGGAAAAAAATGTGGAATTCAGAAATTGCTGCATTGAACTGTATCCCCATTTATCTCTGCGCAATGTTTTTATCTCAATGTCTCACTTCCCTCTACTTTCTTTTCGCACTAAGGTATTGAATGAGAAATATATCAAGTTGACTGACTTTAACTTATCTGATGTAGGGTGGCTTCTACAGCACTCTTCTCTTTTTTCTCTCAATAAATACTTTCGACTTTGACATTTGCCATCTTGGAAATGACAGGTGACTGAGGGCAAATGCATCAAAGTGATTAAGATCAGAATATTTGCTAAGGACCATTTTTTTCAGAGAGTAAAACATAGTTTTACTGAATCCTTGAAAAGCAGAGCTAAATAAACCTCCTTTTTTTGTGGGGGAAAGAAAACAATCCAAACAATTAGAAACCCAAGAAACTAACAATCGCACTTAGACCCGAGTACAAAATTTTTATTTTTCAAACTCGGACATTTTCCTGAAATACACTTATAATCCAAATACTCCTCTCCCTTCTTCCTTTTACAACATACCATTTCAATCTGTTTGTTTATAGAATGAAGGCCTTAAGGAAAAGCCTTATTCACATTCCCACAAAAAAAAAAATAAATAAAAATTTATCTCTAGGATCAATTTAACTGAAATTGACTAAATCCTGGTAGAGGCTCCAATCTTTATAACAGACACATAAGAGGGTGGATAAGCTTTCATTATCGACAAATTCCTACTAATGTAGCTAAAGAGTTCATTAAATTATTCAAATGCATTTATTGTGCTCCTATTATGTGCGAAGTGTTGTTCCAAAGTAGACACTCTTCCTTAGGTGTAAAGAGGGCCACTGAAATGATAACTGGGAGTTTATGACTTTGATATCCCCTAGTGATAGGAAATACACTAATGATAGGAAAAGTTTGCTATTGCTGCTTCCTGAAATGTCCAGTTTATTTTTAGGGAAGGAACAACCTACCCACTGGAAGACTATAACTCAAACTTCAGCTTTAATAAAAGCTGGAGTTAGGGAGTGGTTGTACCTGTGTGATATAACACAAACAACAATGCAAAGTACATTCTGGTGATCTACAATGCTAGCTATCTGTGCTAAGGTAGGCTAAGAAACGACACCAGTTTAAAAAGAAACCAGTACCAACTTCAAAAGAAACCAGGATACAGAGCAATTGCAATTTGTGGTAAAAATAAAAATTTACAACCACTAACCCCTTCCCCCAGCACTGAAAGTACAGTTCCTCAGACACTTGGCTATCATTTGGGAAAGATGGGGGTAGACTGGATAAATTTAAAGCGTGTTAAATAATTAAATAACACAGCCAAGTATTGCGTGTGTGATCCCAAAGACTTTTCGACATATTTTTTAACATTACAGTTGTAGGAATGGAAATTGAAAAAGTTATACGTATTTTCTTAGAGACAGCTTACAGATTCCTTACGGATCTCAAAGTGAAAATATGACACATCGCCACCATGACACAAGCTATTTTGTCTGTCATCCCTAAGACATAACTTCATAGGACATCAGACTTCCCATGGTCTGAGTGTTTCCTTCACGTGCCTCTAAATTGGGGTTCTCCCCTGAATAAAACAGGTTCACTTTTCAGATCAAGTGTTATTTGCTGGCCAACTGCCTTCAGGATAAATATGCTTGCATCATTTCTATAGCCCGCAAGTCAAACCTCCACTGATAAACTTAAATTCGGCCCCATCTCTCTGTTCAGAACTTCCTGCCTTTGCTGGGGAATGAAAGTCCCCTCTGACGGAGAGAGACTTATTCAAGGAGAGCGATGCTTTTTCCAGCTCATGAGCCACCTGACGAAGGCAAACAACCTCATCTCCTTAAAAGAGCGTCCATAGTCTCCCATTCAGAAGTCTGCTATTCCTATTACTTCCTAAATGTGGTGTGGGATTAAATAAAATTAAATGCAAATAATAAACGGTAATTAAATAACAAACTTAAAATAAATTAAAAACACAATACATGGTCTGGCGGTTTTCATAGAAGGTAACAAAGGTCAATCTGCATTAAGTTCACAGTCCTTCAGGTACCAGTTTCTACAATGATTGGGCAACACTGCCCTCTAAAGGGATTATTATGTTATATCCCTTACTTCACATGGTGGGAAATTGCCCCAGGATGCACTGACGTATCTCACGCACAAACACATTCTTTCTTTTGCTTTTGGGACACTGTCTGTCCTTGACCTTCTGTGAATGACTCTGAAGACCACGGAGCCCCTAGGGAGGCCATAAAACTTCATGAATGCCCACAAGGGGGTCGGATACCAGTATCTGCTGCGGTGATTTTCAAACCTTAATAGGTATCAGAATCACCCCCCCACCCCCCGCCCCGTGGGCTTGCTTACACACAGGTTGATGGGCCCCACCTCCAGTTTCAGATCCCTTAAGTTGACAGTTGGGTCCAAGAATTTGCCTTTCTAACAAGTTCCCAGGTGATTCTAACGTTGCCAGTCCAGGGGCCGCACTTTGTGAGCCAGACACTGCCCTTGGCACCTTAATCTCACTTAATACCTCACAACAGGGTGAGGGTTTAGCATCTGTTCTACAGACCAGAAAGCCAAGTCGCGGAGAAATGAACTGGCCAAGGTCACACAGCAGCAACAGAGCCAGTAACAAACCCAGCGCTGTCTCACTCCAAGCCACTGCTCTCTTCTGTACACCAGAATGTCAGTAAATGAAGCTGTTAGTCACTTCATCTTCCTTGGCCTCTGCTTCCTGTTGCGAGGGGGCAGGAATTAGAGGACTGTTTAGTTGGTTTTTCTCCCAGGGTATCTGGAGGTCTGGATATGATTCCCTCCCCCACCCAGGAAGATGCACTCTGCCCCAGGCTGGATTTGAGAACGTGTACAAGTAGAGGGGAGGGAAGGGCACATCAGTGGGAGAGGACCCCACTGATGACCCCACTGATGAGCCCTGCCCGTTCAGAGGGGGTCTGATTTGCTCTGGATTCTGGAGTTCTTTTACACTCAGAAAATCTGAAAGAGAGGTTTCAAAGCTAGTGTCTCCTCTCACAGGCATTCTGAGGACCTCAAAGCCTACTGGGGCTTGGAGAGGACCCAGAGGGTGGCTGCGTGGCACCCTCCCCAACCTGCTCAAACCACCTGCGCTGTGGCAGGGACCCTGAAACAACTTCAATAGAGTAGCGCCCACCGTTGTGGAGACTGAATCGTTTTGATAAAGGAAAAATAATTTTCGGGTCACATGTCCCACAGGATGTGGCAAGTAAAAAGTCCCTAGCATTCAGCCCCAGGCAGGATGTCCTAGTGTTAGGGAAAGAAGGTCTGTGACTCCCTCCTACCCCCAATTTCAAGAACAGTTTTTCTCATCCTTTGCATTCAGTTCAGCTCCTAATCCAACTTGGTGTTTTCCTGAGGGAGCTACAAATCTGGAGCATCCCATGGGGATGGTTTCTGGCCTCGGTCACAAGGGGGAAAGGATGTTCTCAGAAAAACAGCCCCGCGGGCTGGTCCGCAGAGATCTTGAGGTCGTGGCCACGGCCGCCCTTCGTGCAGAGCTGGACTCTGGACTCCAGCTGCTGGCTGAGTTCGTCCAGGGCCCCGGTGCAGGACTCCAGGCTCTCGGCCAGTTTCTGAATCTTGGCCTTCAGCACGGCCTGGCTAACCTTGGTGGCCCCCTCGGCCCGCCTGGGGATGAGGAAGCCACGTGAGCCGAAGAAGACGATGAAGTAGACAGAGTTGTAGAGGGCGATGGAGGCGTTCTGCCCGCACTGCAGCAGCTGGCGGTCCCCGCGGCCCTGGCAGCGGCAGAAGAACTCCAGGCAGCTCAGGATCTCGCGCATCTGGTCCTGGCAGGCGGCGGCGATCTCCTGCACCCGGCGCAACTCCCGGGAATTGCAGAAGATCAGGGAGAGGTCGGACGTGATGGTGACGGCCCCTCCGGCGGTGGCCACGCCCAGCCCCACGGCCGACGCCACCAGCGAGACCCCCAGGGTGAGCGGGCTGAGCGAGAGCCCCACGATGGCGGCCACGGCGCCCGCGGCGCTCAGGGAGCTGCCCGCCACGTTGGCCGCCAGGGAGCGCCGGCGGAGGCGCTCGAGGCGCCGGGCCACCTCGCGCAGGCGCAGCACCTGGCCGTGCAGCCGGCCGCGGCGGTCCAGCAGCAGCCCCTGGAAGCGGCGCAGCGCGTCGGCGCCCTGCAGCTCCCGCGCCGCCGGCCTCTCCATGCCCTGCGGGGACACAGACGCGCGGTTAGCGCGGAGTCTCGGTGCTCCCCCCACGCCCCAGTGAGGCTCCGCAGCGACTGCCACGCGAGGGGGAACGGGAGGGGCATTTTCCAGCGAGTCCTGTGGGTCAGGTGCGCAGGGACCAGTTCTGTACTCTGGGACAAGGCACCCTAGTTCCCGGGACCTTAAAAACGCGTATGCAATGCCCTCGTCCGCTTCTCTCCCCCGGGGAACGCTAAGGGTGGGCTTTATTAACTGTTAAATAAGAGGTAAGCTCAGTGAGGAGGGCGTGCAGGCATTACTCTGCCGCAATACTGAGGCCTCTGCTCTGTTTAAAACATCACTTTACAGGTGGTGGGTTGTACCAGTTCACAAAGCCCTGTCCTTACCTGAAGACTCGGATCCTAACACTTTTGCAATTCATTGTTTTGCGTCTGGGATGAGTGAAAAAGACAAGTCCCCCCAAAACTCAAAAATCATATTGTCCGTCAAATGTAAGGAACTAATTTTGCTACATTAGATGCTTCCCTGAAGCAACTCTTGTGCTTGTTGTTTTTCCAGGCTCTTACCTTACAATCAAGCCTAAAATGTTATTTGGGCCATCTTTTCTAAGTCTCACTCTTTGATGGGTGCTTCATTAGAACTAAGTTCCAGTAAATGAATACTGCTATGTTTCTTTATTCCAAACGCTTCCTTAAAAAATGAGTAGCCACTGAATGAAATAAAGTGTCCAACATTTTTAACAACTCGCTGAGGGCTACCTAGTACCAAGTTGAGTTGCAGCCAATTGGAGATGACTAAGAGAGACAACTGTACATCTGGGGTAAAAGTATATCCTTCCTAGTTGCCAAAGATCCCCACCTTCCTAACCACTGTACTCATCATTATTAGGACCTTCTTAAAAGTGGCAGATAAGCCATAGCAAGAGAATTTCAACACTGTGACATATCAGCGTAGAATCCTTATTCTCATCTGAAAGAGGAGAAAATTGAAACACAGACACATTCTAGATACAGCTGACTCTTCACAGAACCATCTAGAATCTTGGTCTCCTGACTCCTAGGTCTTAATTGTATTCACATGCCCCCATTATTCCACTCACCAGTGATAAATTTCCAAGTAAAGAGACCTCTTAGCAAAATGAGGTAAAGTCACACAAAATATATAGGGGACCAAGGATATAACCCCAGTATTACAATCCCAATGGCAATCTTTCAGACAGAATCCTTCTAGGCTCCCCCACTTACCATTCACTTCTGGCTATCTCCAGGAAAGAAAAATCTGAGGCTGTTTCTGGATGAGCATGCTTTATAGTTCCAGAGAACCAATGATTGCTCTGGGAAAGCCTGGTCTCATTCTCAGAATTTGCCATTTCCTGTCCTGGCCCCTGCTGCCTTCAACCAGAAGGATGTGACATGGTGGAAAATGACCTGCCAGCCACACAGCACATCCCGTATCTAGGAAATGAACATTGTGTGTTCGCTTTCCCCCAAACGCAGGAAAAGAACCACAGGCTCTTCCCCAACTTGAAACAAGTGTTGTCATTCTCCCAAGGGGCATACCCTGCCTTTCCTCTCCTGAGAATAGCCAATGACGTTATCTGGGAGGACAACTAACGTACCCCAGGCTGACCAATTATAGTGTTTCTTGAGAGGGCACCACCACAAAATCATTTTTTACAAAGAAAAAGAAGAGGGAGAACCCTCTTATGTCTGAGGTAGCTACTCATAATCCACTCCCGTATTTTAAAAATCACTGTGGATCTGAGTGGTTGAAAGGCGATCCATTCAGCCCACAGCCTTAAGAATGTAAGACCACACCCACAGGAAGTGCTGCGTGCAGTTTTGGGCATCTCCAGCTGTGGAGAAGATACTGGAGGTCTCAGAAAGGGCACACTGCAGGCCAAATGCGTCAGAAAAATCAGTGGGGTCAGGCTGTACAAGGAGCTAATTATACACTTTCCACAGCCGGGATTTGGCTTCCTGGGTTTTCATTTGAAGTGGCAATTATAGCCCATACAATAGTTAAATGAATGGATCCTATCCCTAGGTTAGCGAAGCATGGGCTGAAGGGCAATCATCTGGATAATTCAGAAGGGAAAAACACATACAGCATCTGTGGATACTTTCTGGGGCATTCAGATATGTGGTTGGAGCTCAGCCTGGAAGCCCCAAATACATCATCCTTCTAATATTCCCACCTTCGAATAGGAAGGCCAAATTGGTTTTTCACTTAAATAATTATGGTCTCAACTCTCTGGTTCATCTGGAAAGTCTTAACAGCCATATCTTTCTGGAGCATAATGAATTTCTCCATCTTTATAACTATGCTTTGTATTTATCAACACGACACCATTTGCTGTGACTCACAACCGCAGTCCTTTTGAACTTGATTTTTCAGAATTTGGTCCATGTCCAAATATTCCGGCTACAGCTCCTCAAAGGAGAAATATGAACTTAGTCAAGATGCCTTCAGTGTCTCCCTGTGCTTTTCAGGTAAAAGGTAGGAACATATCTTCCTCTGTCCCCATAGACATAATCACTCCAAACGGAATGTGAGCCAGAGTGCACTGGGGCAGGGGGCAAGGTGGGAATGTACCCTGGTTCTTCAGCTCCCAACTTCCCTGGATATTTCCTTGGGTGCTCGGGTTTAGAAGACCACAGTTAAGCTTGTATTTCTTGGGCGAGGAATCTTATTGGGATACAGGAGGGTCGTCATCTTCAGAGCATCAGTAATCATAGTACAGACCTATAGTGAAGAAAACAGAAGGTAGAGGAGAAGGGTCAACATAAGGCTTTGAATTACTTATAAGAATGGACACTTGAATATAACACGTTCATCTCAGCATTTACTTTCATATATTTAAGCACAATAAGAAATCTGAGGAATGATTGAAAACTTTTGATCAAAAGTTTTATCCTCTTCTCATTGTGCTGCAAATCTTTATAGCCTTTACGATACGGACTTCTGTGTATATGTTATACTGATTCTTTTTTTTTTTTTAATATTTATTTATTTTTGAGACAGAGAGAGACAGAGCATGAACGGGGGAGGGTCAGAGAGAGAGGGAGACACAGAATCCGAAACAGGCTCCAGGCTCCGAGCTGTCAGCACAGAGCCCGACGCGGGGCTCAAACTCACGGACCGCGAGGAGATCATGACCTGAGCCAAAGTCGGACGCTCAACCGACTGAGCCACCCAGGCGCCCCATATGTTGTACTGATTCTACTCTCTGCTTTTATCCTTTGGAGACTGGGAGACACCCCAAAAAGGTAAATGCTGTCAAGAGTAGAACTTTGTAGCTGTAGATTAGTTATGTTTAAAATGCCTACTTGCAAATCTTGCTTCTTTGGGATATCAAAATGTATTTTGTGATGTATTAAGGATACTGGTCCTGAAGTCTACCAAATATAATAGTGCATTTTAGCCTAATTCATTATCTGTATGAAGTTATAAAAGTAGCCGTAGATGACTAGGAATGACGTCATTTGTATTAAACCCAGATCTATTTCTGAGTATGTGGTTCATGCTGTTGTGAAAAATGTTTTACCTTTTACCTTTGTCAGTTTGTAATGAGAGGATTTCCTTTTACCCTTTGTAGCTCAGAGAGCACCTGATGTATCATCTCAGACACAATAAACATGCTCCTGAAGGTCAAAAAAAAAAAAAAAGTTTTGTGTGAGTTGTTCCCCCAAAAATCTGTGGCCTGCATCCTCAAACTTCTATTCTAAATTATGTCTGGGGCACTTGTAACACATTGTCCCAGAGAGACTACATTGAAAATGGTGGCTGACCCTCAGATTAGCCTTCAGATCTGTTAAACCTATGATGCAGATAAACCATACTATGAACGGTACTAACTTGAATTCTGAGTTCTGGAACCATAAGGAAATACAGGGGAGGAAAGAAGAGAGGAAGAGAGCCTTTTAACCATAGTCATTTCCAGACTCCAGTCCCGAAGAGTTTAAATCAAGAGGCCCAGAGTGGGGTCTGGGAAAACGTAGGTGATTCTGATCTGTAGCCAAGGTTGTGAACCTCTGCTCTAAAAGCTGTGAATGTTCTGACTGCTGGTTACATGGCAGCAGAAACAGTAGGGCTAAGTGACAGCAGTTTGTGAGTTAGGTGATTTTTTTTGTTTTTGTTTTTAATGTTTACTTATTTATTTATTTTGAGAGAGAGAGAGAGAGAGAGAGAGACAGTGTGTGTGTGTGTGTGTGTGTGTGTGTGCGCGCGCATGAATGAGGGAGGGACAGAGTAGGAGAGAGAGAATCCCAGGCTGGCTCCACACTGTCAGCACAGAGCCAGACACGGGGCTTAATCTCACAAACCAGGAGATCACGATCTGAGCCGAAATCAAGAGTCCGATGCTTAACCAACTAAGCCAGCCAGGTGCCCCTGTGAGTTAGGTGTGTATACAGTTATTAATAGACATTAATTTGGGGACCCTTGTTAAAACTATCACATTTTAAGATAAAGTGATGATTAAAACCAGGGGTCTCCCAGAGATCCAGGGACACCTGGACCACCTCCATGTTTTTGAGGATCTCAGTGAATTAAAAAGGTAAAACATTTCTCAAACAAGATATAAAAAAAAATGTGGTTTCTTTTCATTGCAATGTAATGTATATTGCAATGTCAATATTTTGCTATTCACAAGATAATCACAGGATTTATAAAATATTAATTCACAGTGCACTACACTGGTAAAGCAACACAAGTTTAGAATTGTATGATGATAATTTTTTCCTTTTAATCTTTACCAGAATATCTTACTGACTATACATAGAACCTCTTTTGGAGTCAACATCAAAAGTATAAAATTGAAACAATTTGTGAATGAGAGGTTTAGGCCAAAGGTCTTTCAAACTTTCCTGTGTTAATGGTCTTAATATGTACAGTCACTCAAATAAATAAAAGTAGGTTAAAATAATAACACAGATCCATCTGAGCATTTTTGCCCATGTGATTTGTAAATGTCATGAGAACATAAGCACTCTAGCACATAGTTCTCAGAATTGCTTGTTGAATTAAACTAAAGAAAAATATTTTGCCCTCTCAAAGAAATATCATTATTTTCATAATGATTTTATGAGAGTTTAGCATGAAATTATCTCTTGGAAAATACAACCTGGTAGGTTACTCAGAGCACTGACACTGCAGAGGACTTTCAGGATATCTATGTTGCAACGATATCTCAATATTATTTCATCAACTCATGGAAACGCACAAGAAAAAAAGGGCCGAGTGAACTCTAGCCATTTTCATTTCTCCAAACTGGCCTCTGATCTTTGTTAATGTACACACTCCTCGTTAACCACTATTGTTTAAACACTGTCTGTGTTCTTTTTTCCACTTAACGTTCCTGCAGATACACACTTCGTGTTGACATAGTCCTCACGTTGTCATTTTTAATAGCTATGTAATAATCCCACTGTTTGCTTAGTCATTTCCCTATTAGACAGTTGGATGGCTTCCAGGGTTTTTTTCTTTTTTTCACTATTATAACTAGAGTTGCCGGGAACATCTGTGTACATTTCACCCATTTGGATTATTTCTTTGAGGCTATTCACAAATGGGAAAATACCAAGTGGAGGAGGAAGAACATTTTCATAGTTTTTGTTACATGTTGCTATACTTCTTTCCAGAAGAACCACTTCATAATGCCATTAGCTTTTAGGAATCCCAGCTGCAGGATTTAAGACAATTTAATTTTCTGGGGCGCCTGGGTGGCTCAGTCAGTTAAGCCTCTGACTCTTGATTTTGGCTCACGTCATGATCTCCCAGTTCATGAGATCGCTGGCAGCCTGGAGCCTGCTTGGGATTCTCTCTCTTCCTTTCTTTCTGCCCCTCCTCTGTGTGCACTCTCTCTCTCTCTCTCTCTCAAATAAATAAACATTTTTAAATTTTTTTTTTCAATGTTTATTTATTTTTGGGACAGAGAGAGACAGAGCATGAACGGGGGAGGGTCAGAGAGAGAGGGAGACACAGAATCGGAAGCAGGCTCCAGGCTCTGAGCCATCAGCCCAGAGCCTGACGCGGGGCTCGAACTCACGGACCGCGAGATCGTGACCTGGCTGAAGTCGGACGCTTAACCGACTGCGCCACCCAGGCGCCCCTCAAATAAATAAACATTTTTAAAAAGACAACTTAGCTTTCTTATATTAATTTGCTTGGTTTATTTCAGCTCCATGGATGTGTATTAAATACCTACAGTGTGCCAGACATCATGCTTGATTTTGAGGATAAAAAGGTAAATAAGATACCTTTCCTGCCCTCCAGGAAATGGCCATCTATTAGAGAGAAATATCAGAACAGATCATTTCAATTCAACATGGAAAGTGCCAAAGGTGTGTGCACGAAGGAAGCACAGGGAAAGTGCATGTCTAGGAAGTACCAGGGAAGAATTTCTGGAAGCACTGGTAGAAACTAGAGAGTTGAACAGATATTATATGGATAAGATTAGAAGGAAGAGGAGGACAGAATAAGGAAACAGAATGGACGAAGGCGTGGAGTAGCGTTCGGGATGCTTCAGGCAGTTTCGTATTGCTAAGCATAAAGTGGGAAGCTGGGAACGTCCAGGGATGAGGCTGAGAGGATGTATAGGAGTAAATCGTGATGGCTTTCTTTTTTTTTTAATTTTTTTTTTTTTACATTTATTTATTTTTGAGAGAGACAGAGCATGAGTAAGAGAAAGGCAAAGACAGAGACAGAATCTGAAGCAGGCTCCAGGCTCTGAGCTGTCAGCACAGAGCCCGATGCAGGGCTCGAACCCACGAACCATGAGATCATGACCTGAGCCGAAGTCGGACGCTTAATCGACTGAGCCACCCAGGCGCCCCTCGTGATGGCTTTCAAATGCCATGTCGGGGAGAGGGAGGCATTGAAGGCTTTAATCTGTGGCTTTACAGTTGTATGAACGATGGTTTTCAGAGGTACACAGCTAAAAGGCCAGAGATGAGTTAGAAGGCTGTTAAAGTAAATGAATGTGAGACGCCTGGGTGGCTCAGTTGGTTAAGCATCATCTGACTTCAGCTCAGGTCACGATCCCATGGTTCACAGGTCTAGCACCACGTGGGGCTCTGTGCTGACAACTCAGGGTCTGGAGCCTGCTTCGGATTCTGTCTCCCACTCTGTCTGCCCTTCCCCCACTTGCGCTCTGCCTCTCTGTCTCTCAAAAATAAAATTAAAACACTTCAAATGTTTTTATTTTTTTTTTTTTTTTTTTTTTTTTTTTTTTTTTTTTTTTTTTTTTTTTTTTTTTTTTTTAATTTTTTTTTTCAACGTTTTTATTTATTTTTGGGACAGAGAGAGACAGAGCATGAACGGGGGAGGGGCAGAGAGAGAGGGAGACACAGAATCGGAAACAGGCTCCAGGCTCTGAGCCATCAGCCCAGAGCCCGACGCGGGGCTCGAACTCACGGACCGCGAGATCGTGACCTGGCTGAAGTCGGACGCTTAACCGACTGCGCCACCCAGGCGCCCCACTTCAAATGTTTTTAAATACATGAATGTGATTATCATGGATGTATACAGTGTTGGTAAAATGGAATGGAGCAGATAAAAGAAAATATATATTTTGGAGACAAAATTGACAAGTCATACTTAAAGCCTCTCAGACCATCATATCCACTTCCATTCTATTGGTCAATCAAGTCAGGTGGCCAAGCCAACATCAATGGGCTAGAGAAGTATACTCCTGCCATCGGGGAAGGCAAGAAGAAGAAATGCAAACCATCAGGTCATCTCCCAGAGTGCTTTTCTTATGGAGGAGATATGTATTCCAGGATGAACGGCGATACTACCAACCATCTCATGTCTCATAAATTCTCTTCCTCCTTAGTTATTT
This sequence comes from Puma concolor, assembly GCF_028749965.1. Taxonomy (NCBI): domain Eukaryota; kingdom Metazoa; phylum Chordata; class Mammalia; order Carnivora; family Felidae; genus Puma; species Puma concolor. Next base: position 96,479,006 of record NC_141673.1, read on the forward strand.
CTTTGGAATTATAGTCTCTATGTGGATATAGAAAAAAATCTCACTCTGGCTAATATAATCAAACTATTGGTACGCGTCTGCAGAAATATGCTTGAGAGTGAACCAAGGAGGTCTGGTGAACCAAAGCTGGAAGGATGTTAGCTGTTTTATAGTTGGAATAGGCTGTTTGGATGCCCTGGACCAACCCCTGTTCTTTCTTGTAGTAGCATCAGTTTAATATCAAAATTCCAGGAGTCAACCCGGAGTAGCTGAGCTTAGGTCAAGTGCCCATCCGCTGGCTGTACTGGGTAGAGAGAAGGGGAGTGAATATTTCAGCTTCCAAATGCAACATGGTAACAGAACTTTACCCTCCCACTAACACTACATCTAGTCAGGGAGAAGAAATTTCACAGTAGGAAATTATGGTGGGGTGCTGCGGAGAGGGAAACCGATGCCTAAGGAAAAAAAGAAAAAAGAAAAAGAAAGCATCCACCATAAACATTTTCATCTATCTTGACCCACCTGGAGTTCATTTTAGTGTATGATGGGAGTTAAGCTAAGCAGAAAGTGAGAAAGCATTTACGCTTTTCTATAAATGTATTATTTCTGATTTGTCTTGTGTTGATTTGTTACTATTGTCTGCATCTGTTTCTAGAAACTCTATTCTGTTCCACTGATCAATTTCTCTGTTTTTGATTCAATATAATATAATTTTGAAAATCACTGCTTCATAATAGGATTTTTATTTTTTATTTTTAATGTTTATTTATCTATCTGAGAGTGAGAGCGTGCATGTGTCATGAGTGAGAGGCTGAGAGAGGAGAGAGAGAATCCCAAGTAGGCTCTTACCCATTAGCACAGAGCCCAATGCGGGGCTTGATCCCACAAACCACGCGATTTCACTCTTGAGCTGAAGTCAAGAGTCGCACACTTAACTGGCTGAGTCACCCAGGTGCCCCAGGATTTTTATTTTTAGAGTGAGAATCTCTCATCATTGTCTTTTTCTGGAAAAAAGATATAATCTTACTTATTTTTCTGGCAAAATCTGACTGGGAGCTCTTCAACGGCCCCAATCTCCCTAAGGTGATCAACTGAAGACACTTTAATTTTGTTCCACTTCCCCCTCCACAGGTGTGCACGACACACCTGGGATCACGTGAGTGAAACATACATTACCTCATTAACATAGAAGCATTTACCCCATGGGCTCTATTACAGCGTATCTTCTTTACCACATGCCTTTTCCTCTGGTGCCAGAAAGACTGCAGCTGAGTCCACACCCTGCCAGTAGCCATAAAGATTCTCTTATCTCCCAGGACAGGACACCAGGAAACTATTACCTTAGTCTCTCTTTTTTCCCAAGCTTAGTCATTATCTCTCAAGTTCTCAGACATATACAATAATCATTGCAACCTAGATTAGAGCACCTGCTGGCTTTGTATGTACAGAGGCATAATAAATCTTAAGCTCTCTCTCAACTTTTAGACGCCTTGAGTAGTTTCATTTTTAGCATGTCTCTTACAGGCAAGAGAATGTTGGATATTAGTTTTCTGTTTTGACTTTGCTCAAAGCCTGTTTTTTAATGAAGAATTTAGTCATTTCGCAGTAAACATTATAGTGAAGCAGGGATGTATCTTCCAATACGCTGGAAGTTGATTGTTATTGTTCTAGTTATTTGCTTTGTTATTTTATTTTATTTTATTTTATTTTATTTTATTTTATTATTGTTTTATTTTAGAGAGAGAGAGAGAGAATGCATGTGAGCAGGGGAGAGGGGCAGAGGAAGAGAGAGAGAGAGAGAGAAAGACGGAATTTCAAGCGGGCTCCATGCTCAGTGCAGAGACCAATGGGGGCCTCAATCCCACGACACTGGGATCATGAAGTGAGCTGAAATCAAGAGTCAGACCCTCAACGAACTGAGCCACCAAGGTGCCCCTATCTGTAACCTTTTAAATAGTTAAGGGGCGCCTGGGTGGCTCAGTCGGTTGAGCAGCCGACTTCGGCTCAGGTCATGATCTCGCAGTCAGTGAGTTCGAGCCCCACGTTGGGCTCTGTGCTGACAGCTTGGAGCCTGGAGCCTGTTTCAGATTCTGTGTCTCCCTCTCTCTGACCTTCCCCCGTTCATGCTCTGTCTCTCTCTGTCTCAAAAATAAATAAACGTTAAAAAAAATTTTTTTAATAAATAGTTAAAAAAATGTAGACTTTATTATTCTCATAGTATAGCATTTGATTTACCAATTGATTTCATTTTATATCAGTGTTTTACCATTGCCTTTCTATGGCTCCCTCAGAATATCTTTTTTACTTTTCAGCTATGGCCTAATCCAAAAGTGATTTTTAACTCATCAATTTATAATGTTCTCTGCCTTATTTGCAACCGTAGTAGGTAGCCTAGGAACATATCCCCTATCCTTGATCTAACAATATCTCTTTATCTCCTTGCAGAGGATTCCAGGATCTGTGTTCGCACTACATTGTATGATCCTGCACTACTGACCATACCCAACTGGACCAGAGGTGGCCATCTGAACCCAACTTAGCCAATCAGATTCTTTCTCCTGGGAGGTTGGAATATGGACCCAAAGAGAGTTGAGTTAGTCTTCTCTCAGTGGCTGCAACTGAAATATGGAAGTCCAGATCTGTGAGGCAGCTACATTTTGCCTATTATGTACACCAAAGAGCAGAAAAGGTGTGTTTGTGGGGAACAATATAGAGACAGGGACCTGGAGGTAAACAGAAAGAATCACTTTTTCTTTCTCTCCATCCCTATGTTCCATGAGCCATCTGTATATCCTTAGTTTTTTAAAAAAAATTTTTTTTATGTTTATTTATTTTTGACAGAGAGAGAGAGCCAGGGCACAAGCCGGGGAGAGGCAGAGAGAGAGGGAGACACAGAATCCAAAGCAGGCTCCAGGCTCTGAGCTGTCAGCACAGAGACCGACGCAGGGCTCGAACTCACAGACCGCGAGATCATGACCTGAGCCGAAGCTGGACGCTCAACTGACTGAGCCACGCAGGTGCCCCCTTAGTTTTTTTTTTTTAACTCCCCTTTTATTCCTTGAGTGATCTTGATTTGATTTCTCATCTTTGCAAACAGAGAACCCTAACCAACACCAAAGCATACAAGATCTATTCTTTGAATTTCACATTAAAATAATTAACGTGGATTTTGGGAGGTGTTTCTCTGCAGTGCCCATGAGTGAATCAATGATTTAATAATCATGCAGGGGTTTCTCCTACTTTGTCTTCACTTCAGGGATAACAATGCTTTCTTTTCATGGAAAATATCATTTATCATTATTTCCCTCAACACAAAAGAAATACTTTTTGTAACATGTTTATATAATATAAAAATGTAGAAAGTTAGAAAGGTTTCCCTCTCCATTTATTTGCTTTCACCCTCCAGAAGTAACACTGAGGTTTATAGCTTGCTATGTATTCTTACATAATGCTTATGATTATACAAATATGCATTGTGCTTTCTTTTACAAAAAATAGCATATTGCTGTATATATTGCTATGCAACTTTTTTTTTCCACTTAAAAAATATAACATAAACATTGTGTTAGTCATTTCCCTACCCCCATAGATCATTTTTTGGCCTTTCTGTCTGCTCTGCTCTGTGTCCCAGCCGGCTGACCCCTGTGGATCGTTTCACCAGGCTCCCTGGCCAGATGCTTCTGCTAGGGTTCAGCCAATGGGAGTCACCAGCAAGATATCCGAGCATAAGAGAAAAAAATCAGTGTTCCTTCCCTGCATTTACCCACTTCAGCTCTGTCTTTTTGCAGTAGATGTATCCCCTCTTTGGCTGAGTTCCACTTGTGGCCCTGCCTCTATGGTTCCAAATTTCACCGGGTTCCTGTTATGTCTTCTCCTTTGTACCTTCAACCCCATGGATCAGCTTCCCACTCTTGCTAATCTGTAGGCATTTCTCCACCTCTTCTTTGCTGGCCTAACACTGCCCAACCTCCATAAATAAATCCTTCCTTAAAATCCCTTCATTTGACCATCTGGGGTGAGTTCTTTTTCCTGCCAAGACCTTCTTGTATACAGATATTTTACCAAGATGATACATGTAGCTGTCGCTCAGCTTATGGGCAGGCCATGATTTATCTATCCATTCCTTTATTGATGGGCATTTATCATATCTTCAATTGAGTTGTTTATTACAAACAGTGGTACAGTGAATATTCTCATATGTGGTCAAGAGTATGTTCGTGTCTATTCTTGGTGAGTATTTCGGTAGGAGAGATTCCTAAAAGTGGAATTTCTGAAACAAACGCATACATATTTTGAATTTGATAAATATTTTTTCTCCCTCCTGGGCAGAGAGTCAACAATTTTCTCTCCTGTAACATATTTACATACAATGAGCAACAAATAACTATAGCTATGGTAAATAAAAAAGTAAGGCCCTGGTAAAACATGCATGTTTAGACCGTTCATCCAAAAGAAATCATGGATATTTTTAAACCTAAAAAGAAAGTAAGTCTTTATAAAGGAGTTTCTGAATCCTGCAGCTATTCAGACAATGTAATCCTTCAATCAGCTTTATTTCAAGGAAAGAGAACAATTTCTGACTGTTCAAACTAATCTGACCAGAAAAAGTTCCAGTGGTCCCTAAGTGTATTAGATTAAGCACATGATTAAGAATATAATCCAAAGAACATTCTAATGGTAAGTTTCAGAGGACATTCACATTATACGCAACTTCTGTTTGGGGCCCAGACACCAAGATGTCTGCTATCATGTTCTGAAGTTTAAGTTTACCAGGTTTAATTTCTCAACAGCAGAAATAGATTCAAGGAGGCAAGACAGATGTTTATTGAACACTGTAATAAATTAAAAATAATCTAAATTTCCACCATGTAGGGAAATGGTTAATTACACTGTGGTACATCCATGCTATGGAACCCTATGCTGCAGTTTTAAAATGTACCTTCTTGGGGCGCCTGGGTGGCTTAGTCGGTTGGGCGGCCGATTTCTGCTCAGGTCATGATCTTGCGGTCCGTGAGTTCGAGCCCCGCGTCGGGCTCTGTGCTGACAGCTCAGAGCCTGGTGCCTGTTTCGGATTCTGTGTCTCCCTCTCTCTGACCCTCCCCCATTCATGCTCTGTCTCTCTATCTCAAAAATAAATAAAAACGTTAAAAAAAAATTTTAAATGTACCTTCTTGATTATGAGTGAAATGGTGCACTTTTCACATCTGGGTTTTTTCCCCTTTCTGTGTCCTCCTATGTGGATTATATGCTCATATCACTTGCCCATATTTCTACTGGTTTACCTTTTTTCTAATCCTCATGCAGAAGGTTTACAATGATATGGGTACTGATTCTTGTTTTGTATGTAGGAAATGTTTACTTTCATTCTGTTGCCTGTCTTTGAATTCTGTTCATGGTGGTTTGTAGTCCTAACATCATGTAACCAAATTATCAATCTATCGATATGACTTTTTACCTTTCTGTGTCTTCTAATAATAGACTCTTCTGGGTTTTTAATACCGCTTCAGTTAATATGTATAAATGGTAAGAAGTAGAAATTCAATATCTCCTTCCAAAAGGAAGGCAAATTATCCCAACGTGTCTCCAAAAGACCCCGTGAATGTCTTCTTGTCTTTCATGGACCCTGGTCCGTGTGGTCATGGGCCACATGATGTGGTCAATCCCTCTCAACACACTTCAGTAAGGCTGAATGAATGAGGAGTGATATCTAAAATAAACTCTGGGAAACTTTTCCTAGTATAAAATGCAGTAAACGCTGGCAGCAAAAAAGAAAAAAGATGTCCACTATATAACCTTATGACTAAGTCTCCATATTTTTATTAACTCATTTGCTTATTCCCACATGGTTTAAATTACCAAAGTCTTGGGGCGCCTGGGTGGCTCAGTCAGTTGAGTGACAGACCCTTGATTTCAGTTCAGATCATGGTCTCACGGTTCATGGGTTCAAGCCCCACATTGGGTTCTGTGATGACAGTGCAGAGCCTGCTTGGGATTCTCTCTCCCTCTATCTCTGCCCTTCCCTGGCTCTCTTGCTCCCCCTCTCTCTCTCCCTCTCTCTCTCTCTCTCTCTCTCTCAATAAAAAATAAAAAATAAAATTACCAAAGCCTGACATGCTTTGTAGCAGTTGATCATTCCAGATAGCAAGAAAGCTATCAAACACAACTAGAGTTATGTCAAAGGGACCTAGGAGGCAATGTTGGTCAAAATGAGACAATTTGGGCTTCACTAATAATTTGCAATGGATTGAAACTCATCAAATATATTTAAAACCATGAGTATATAATGGCTTAAAAAACCCAACAACATGGGGTGCCTGGGAGGCTCAGGGTTAAGCATCCCACTCTTGATTTCAGCTCAGGTCATGATTTCACTGTTTGTGAGATCGAGCCCCAAGAACCGCTCTGCACTGAGAATGTAGAACCTGCTTGGGATTCTCTCTCTCCCTTTCTCTGTCTCTCTCTGCCCCTCCCCTGCTTGTGTGTTCTCTCTCTCTCTCAATAAATAAATAAATAAATAAATAAATAAATAAATAAACATTTTTTTAAACCCCAAAACAAAAAGCCCCCAACCAACTGGTCATATTTGAAAGATGGAAGAAAATTAATTCAATATCTTGAAAACTGATAAATTAAGGGACAGAACAAACATTTACCCTGCCTTTCCTATATGTACTAGGTATAAGGAAGTGCTGTAAAAGTCAAGAGATGGTTGCATGACTCTGTGAATATACTAAAAACCATTTAATCATACCCTTTAAATAGGTGAATTATATGGTATGTGAATTATATCTCAATAAAGTAATTCAAAAAATCAAAAGTGGTTACTTTTGGGGCAAGGGAGGAGGTTGAGATGGGGACAGGACACACAAAGGAGTTTCTGGGGTGGCTGACAAGGTTCTGTTTCTTCTTCTTCTCCTTTTTTTTTTTTTTTTTTTTTTAGTTTATTTATTAATTTTGAGAGACACAGAGACAGGATGAGCAGGGGAGGGGCAGAGAGAGAGGAAGAGAAAGAGAATCCCAAGCAGGCTTGGCATGGTCAGCACAGCCACGGGGCTCAAACCCACGAAACCGTGAGATCAGGACCTGAGCTGAAACTGAGAGTCAGATGCTTAACCAACTGAGCCACCCAGGGGCCCCTACAATTTTTTAAAAATTAAACATTTAAAAAAAAAAGGAATAGAAAGCAGCTGTAGAGGAAGGAGGGGAAGCTTGCTATACTACTTAACAAACTAATTGGAGGAAAATGTAAAATTCTTGAAGAGATTAGCCATATTAAGAAATTAAGACAGTGCGGAGCTATCCTTACAAGATGTCAGCCTTTGTAAAGAGTCATGGGGAGCAGCAAATCTGGAGGCTACTGATGGAAAGCCACACGGGTCCAGTTCTGCATTCTGTGGTGGTGAAGCAGGTTTGTTGGAAAAAGAACCAAAAAAGAGAAATCTGGAAAACTGATTGCTGGCATTGCAAGGAGGATAAAAACACCAGAACATAAATCAAACTCCCTGCAATCACTCAGGCTTTTCCATCTGGCACTAAACATTCTCCAATATATTTCTTCGCCACCGGGTCAGCTTCCTCTGAGAGCAGATCTTTTCATGCCTTTCCATTCAGACTCTCCTTTGCTCTCAGACTTTGCTCTTCTGCCTTGTAGTAGGATTCTCCAGAGAAACAGAGCCAGTACGATATATACAGAGGGAGAAAGATTTATTTTAAAGAATTGGCTCACACTATTGTGGGGCAGACAAGCCTGAATTTTGTGGAGCAGACTGGCAGGCTAAAAATTCAGGGGAAAGTTGATGTTGCAATTTCGAATGTGAAATCTGCAGGCTGGAAAGTCAAGTGGGAGTAGACAGTGCAATCTGGAGGCAGATTTGCCTCTTGGGAAAACCTGTCTTTGCTTTGAAGGCCTTCAACTGATTGGACGAGGCTCACCCACATTATGGAAAGTAATCTGCTTAACTCAGAGTCTATTGATTTAAATGCAAATCACATCTTTAAAAATGACCTTCATAGCAATATCTAGTTGTTTGACTAAACAACTGGGCACCAAAGCCTAGCCAAATTGACCAGTAAAATTACCACAGGGGCGCCTGGGTGGCTCAGTTAAGCATCCCACTCTCGATTTCGGCTCAGGTCATGATCTCTTGGGTTGCGGGATCAAGCCCCGTGGCAGGCTCTGTGCTGACAGCATGGAGCCTACGTAAGATTCTCTCTCTCCCTCTCTCTTTGCCTCTCCCCTGCTCGCACACCCTCTGTCTCAAAATAAACAAATAAACATAAAAAAAATTTAAATATCCCATGCCTCGTTCTCTAATTCACAATCCTGGGTTGCCAGTGTGTTCAGAGGCATCACTGCTTCCTCCTGCTTCTCCAGAAAGCACGTATAGACCACCCCAAAATCCTTTCCACCGGAGGATTTTCTCTCTACTGCCACATCCTTCAGAAGCAATGAAAAACACCTATTCACCAAAATGTTTGCCTCCTTTTGTTCTCTCGTGTACCGTTTCAGTCCGCCATCCCTCTATCCTGACGTGGTGAGTTCTCTTCAGAGTTGCTTCCACTTTCAGTCAAACCTACTACTGAACTAGAGACTTTTTTTAAGAAATCTCTTTTCAAAATTAATTGCGAATTGTTGCTCATTTGTAGTTTAGGAAATTGCTATTACCGAAGCGGTTATATATTTTTTTATTTTTTTAATGTTTATTTATTTTTGAGAGAGAGAGAGAGACAGAGCGCGAGTGGGGTCGGAACAGAGAGAGAGGGAGACACAGAATCCGAAGCAGGTTCCAGGCTGAGCTGTCGGCACAGAGCCCGACGCGGGGCTGGAACCCATTAACCATAAGATCATGACCTGAGCTGAAGTTGGATGCCTAACCGACTGAGCCACCCAGGTGCCCCAAGTGGTTGTACTTTTACTCAAATGAAAGATTTACAGAATTATGATAGGTTTTTGGGTAAAGTTGACTTAAACGTCTTTTTTTTAAGTTTTGGTGTACTGCTGTTTTCCCAGTTCCCAGTACAGTGCGTGGTACATGATAGGAGCTCAGTAACCATTTGTCAAATGAATCTCTTAATGTAGTAGATTAGTTAACAATTTTAATTTAGATTATTCTTACATTCTAAGATAAACTTTAATTACTCATGATGCATTATTCTTTCAAAATACACCTAAATTAGATTTGCATATTGACTCTAAGGGATTGGGCCTGTTTCTTCTCTTGTGTTGTCCTTTGTCCTCACTGGTATCAGAGTTATGTCAGGATTATAAAATGAATCACATAGCTTCCCATCTGATTCTGTGCTCTAGAAAGGCTGGGATAGGATGGGAATTATGTCCTTTAACTGCTTGGAAGAATTCACTGTAGAACACAGACCACGTTTGGACCATGTACCTTTTCGGTAGGTATTTTTTTGACAACGATTTCAATTTCTTTTGTGGTTATGGGTATATTCGGGTTTTTTCTTTATTGTGGATCCAAGATTTGACATTTAGGTTATCTTCAATAATTGTCCATTTCATCAAATATATTGGCATAAATTACACATGGAATTCTGTAATAACTCTTAAAATCTCCTCTATATGTCTGTAGTATGTCTCTTTCTATCCCAATGTTAAGTTTATCTTTTTTAATGAAACTTTATAAAAGTTTATCTAATTGCTTTTTCCCCCCCAAAAAATCTATCTTTATTTTCTATTTTCATTAATTTTAGAGTTGCCTGATTTATCAAATAAAAATGTAAGATGGGACGCCTGCTCAGTCCATGGAGCTTGAGACTCTTGATCTCAGCATTGTACGTTTGAGTCCCACATTGGGTGTAGAAATTACTTAAAAATAAAATCTTAGGGGTACCTGGGTGGCTCAGTCAGTTAAGCCTCTGACTCTTGACTTCAGCTCAGGCACTTATTTTCTGTCTTTCTTGTTTTCCAAAAAAGTGCATTTAAAACTACAGATTTCTGGGGCTCCTGGCTGACTCAGTTGGAAAAGTGTGCAACTCGATCTCAGGCTTGTGAGTTCATGCCCCACATTGTGTTGGGCATACAGATTACTTTAAATACATACATACATACTATGGATTTCCTTGTTTGGTCCCATTCTGTGGATCTTAATATGTAATGTTCTTTTTTGTTCCATTCTAAATAATCTGTATCTTTTTTTTAAATGTTTATTTATTTTTGAGAGAGAAAGATTCAGAGCACAAGTAGGGTAGGGGCAGAGAGAGAGAAAGACACAGAATCTGAAGCAGGCTCCAGGCTCTGAGCTGTCAGCACAGAGCCCGACGCAGGGCTTGAACCCACAAACCATTAAGATCATGACCTGAGCCGAAGTCGGACACCTAACTGACTGAGCCACCCAGGTGCCCCAATAATTTGTATTTTCTATTTTGACTTTCTCTTTAATCCAAGAGTTATTTACGTGTCTCTTTTTATTCTTAATTTTTAAGTGTATAGATTTGGGAATGGTTCTTTTTATCCTCAATTTCTAATTTTATTACATTGTAATCACTGCATGTGACTTGAAATTTGTTAAGCTTTTCTTTATGGTCAAGTATCTGCTTCCCAAACTTTCCTGGTGTTGTGGTACATGTAAAAAATGATATTTGTGCATCTCATTAGGGTAAAAGGAATTTGGAGCCCCAGACTAGGATGCTGGTGGGAGTCAGGCTATAATCCCCAAACCTCTGGCCCATGGGACACAGGTCCCACATGGTATACAGGTTGGGAAACTGACCTACTACATGCTCAATTTTTGTCCATGTTTTATGTGTATTTGAAGAAAATGCTATTTCTCTGCCTGTTGGATATATATAGATATATATAGATATAGATAGATAGATAGATAGATAGATATAGATATATCTCAAATATATATGGGATACATATATTTGCATATGTTTAAGATTTTAATCTCTGGGGACGCCTGGGTGGCTCAGTCAGTTATGCATCTGACTTCGCCTCAGGTCATGATCTCCTGGTTCATGGGTTTGGGCCCGGGATCAGGCTCTGTGCTGACAGCTCAGAGCCTGGAGCCTGCTTCAGATTCTGTGTCTCCCTCTCTCTCTGCCCTTCCCCACTTGTGCTCTGTCTCTGTCTCTGTCTCTCTCTCAAAAATAAACATTAAAAAAACAAAAAGCTTTTAATTGTCTGATTCAAATCTTCTATAGTTACTTCTTTGGCTCTGTTTTTCTCTCAGTGATCACATCCTCCACCTTTCCTTCAAGTGGCAAACACTATCCTTCATTTGGTGCTTATCATCCCATACATTTTGTTAGGTTTTAACCACTACAGACGTATCCGGAATCAATACATAGTATTCTTTCGGTTGTTTTAAACTTTCTATAAATGATATCTTACTAGGTGTATTTTTTTGCCAATTTGCTTTTTTCATGCAACATTACATTTGTGAAAGACATCCCTATTCTGAAGGTGAAGCTCAAGCTTAATCATAATTTACTCAGATTTGCTTGTAGTACAACTTTTTATTAATAGAATCCGAGTTAACTACTCATTTTCCTATTGATGTGTATTTCTTTTTTTTTTTTTAATGTTTATTTATTATTTTTGAGAGAGAAAGAGCGCACAAGTGGGGGAGAGGAAGAGAGAGGGAAAGAGGATCCAAAGCAGGTTCCGTGCTGACAGCAGCGAGCCTGACGCAGGGCTCGAACTCATGAACCATGAGACCACGACCTGAGCTGAAGTCAGATGCTTAACTGACTGAGCCACCAAGGTGCCCTTGATATATATTTCTAATGCAGATTTCTAATTTTTTTACTTGTACCGTGTTGCTCTGAACATTCTTGTGCAAGTCTTGTTGACTTCCTAGAATGAATCCTCAGAATGAAATCCTAGGCCTTAGGTTATGTGCATTTGTAATTCTTCTAGACATTACCAAATTGTTCTCCAAAGTGGACATACTAGTTTACCTTCCTGCCAATGGTGCAGAATAGGTCCTATGGCTCTACGTTCTCACCAACAATTGGTATCCCATTTATATTCGTTTTTGCCAAACTGGCTAAAAAAATGAATCACATTATTATTTTTCTTTGCATTTTTTATGAATCTTAGGAAGGTTGATCATCCTATTTGTCATTGGGTTTTACTTTTCTGTGAATTTGTTTATATTTTTGTCTTTTTCTAATGGGTTATTTATATTTTATTGATGTGTAGGAGTTCTTTATATAATCTGCACACCAATCTTTGTGGGTTATATCTGTTACAAATATCACCTTTTGGATTGTAACTTCTCGATTTTTTTTTTTTTTTTTTTTGAGAGAGAGAGAGAGAGAGTACACACATGAGCAGGGAAAAGGCAGCAGGAGAGGGAGAGAATCTTAAGCAGGATCCACACCCACCATGGAGCCTGATGCGAGGCTCTATCTCACAAGCATGAAATCATGACCTGAGCTGAAATCAAGAGTCCGATGCTTAACCGATTGAGCCACCCAGGCACCCCTGTAACTTCTCAATGTTTATAATGACTTTTAATAAGCAGACATTGTCTACATGTTAATGTTGTTGAAATTACCAATTTTTTCCTTTATGGCTTGGGTTTTTGGCTTCGTTTTATCCTAAAGAGCAAGACCATAAAAACATTCTCCCGTTTTCTCTTCTAAAAGTTACTTTTCGGGGTGCCTGGGTGGCTTAGTCAGTTAAGCGTTGGACTTTGGCTCAGGTCATGATCTCACGGTTCGTGGGTTTGAGCCCCGTGTGGGGCTCTGTACTGACAGCTCAGAGCCTGGAGCCTGTTTCAGATTCTGTGTCTCCCTCTCTCTCTGCCCCTCCCCTGTTCATGCTCTGTCTCTGTCTCAAGAATAAATAACCATTAAAATTTTTTTTTAATAAATAATTTAAAAATATATAAATAAAAGTTACTTTTCAGTTTGAGTCCTTATCTAGAATTCATTTTTGGTATATCTGTGAGCTAGGGATCTAATTATGTATAAGGGGTTATCAAGCATCACTAGTATAGTTCTTCCTTTCCCTATAGATCCAGAGTGTCCATTTTGTATAAATCGTTTTCATAAATAGTTTGGTCTGTTCTGAGCTTCTGTTCTGTTCCTAGTTGTCTACTTGTCCATCCATGCACTAATGTCATTCTGTTTTAATAACAATAGCTCTATATTAACGGTGCATGTCTGGTAGGAAAAGACCCCCATCCTTTTCTTCTGTTTCATTGGGCCTTGGAAAATCCTAAATTAAAAGTTATTGTCCCTTCTGAAAGAATGGTGGCTGCCAGGAGCTGTGGGGAGAAGGGAATGGGGAATTAGTGTTTACTGAGCATCGAGTTTCAGTGGGGATGACGAAGAGGTCTGGAGCTGGATAGATTGGATGGTCACGCAACAATGTGAATATACTTGTATGCCACTGTGTACAATTAAAAGTGGTTAGGGGCGCCTGGGTGGCGCAGTCGGTTAAGCGTCCGACTTCAGCCAGGTCACGATCTCGCGGTCCGTGAGTTCGAGCCCCGCGTCGGGCTCTGGGCTGGCTGATGGCTCAGAGCCTGGAGCCTGTTTCCGATTCTGTGTCTCCCTCTCTCTCTGCTCCTCCCCCGTTCATGCTCTGTCTCTCTCTGTCCCAAAAATAAATAAACGTTGAAAAAAAAATTAAAAAAAAAAAAAGTGGTCAAAATGCTCTAAAAAGTCAGCGTCTCTTAAAATTATGAAGATACCATTGCACCGATATTTTTTAATACAGTGTTTTTGATGAGAAATCTGATGTCTGTTTGATTCTCCCTCCCTCCCTCCTTTGTAGGCATTCTGTTTATTTTGTCTGGAAGATTTTAAGGCTTTTTTCCTTATCTCTTCTATTCATACATTTCATACTATTTGTACCTATTCATACTATTCATACCTTTCAATCTGAGAAAGCAAGTCTTCTCTGAATGACTTATTTAAATGTTCCGCCTCTCTTACATATTCTATAGTCTTTCTCTCTGGAACTCTGATTAGATAAAACTGAAAATTCTAGATCTTTCACGTATCTTGATTATGTAGAGAACTTTCTAGCTCTGTTTTCCAGTTCGTTAATTTGTTTTCCAGCAAATCTGATGGAGCCCTTTTATTATTTCAACAATCAGATTCCATAATCTCTGGTTTATTCATACTTATGTGTATTCAGCGTTCACAAGAATGTGAACACAAGTCATAACTTGTTGCAAAGCCCTAATCTTCTTGCTCTACGGACTCCATTTTCTCAGGTGGAAGTTTGACCGTCTCTCTCTGTCGTGGTGGCATTCTTCAAAGTTGGACATTCTTGATTTTTCACTCATCTCTGTAGAGGGCATCTGTTAGATCTACGTCGCATTGCTTTTCTTGGCCTGTTTTGAGAAAGGATAGGATTACCTACAGGATTACCTATAGGATAGGATTACCTATAACCTGAGGTTATACCTCGGTGGCTAGTGTTCTGGTACAGATGCTCCTCATTCTTCCCAGACGTTGCCAGACACTGAAGGTGGGGCCCTGCCTTATCTTTCTTACTGTCACCTTCCTCCCCATTTTTATTCACTGGAGATAGACACGACCATTACTATTATCCGGCAGAAGGGGTAGGAGAAGGTGGTGCTGAGGAGGGATCAAACCATCTAGACATTCCTGCTGCGGTCCCCGAATCAGTCAACTTATTTGAACTTTGAACTTTTTCCTGCTGCTAGCATCTACCAGTTTGGGGCAGTGAGCATTCAGGGTGTCCTTCCTATATTTTGCAGCAAAACAAAAACAAAAAAACAATATTCAAGTTTTGGCTATCATAGATCTTTTTCACCTGCGCCTGTATCATACAGGCATTTGTCACAATTTCTGGTCCCTGGAAATTTCCCCCTCTTGTTTTCCATGCAGTTGTGATTTTCTTCATCTACCTTTTCCATTTCTTACAGACCTTATAGAAATTTGGAGCTGGAAGAAAAGGTTGTGCCACTTTTGTTCAATCTGTTATCTTCAAGTTCACCCTTTTATCATGCTTGAGTTATACATAAAGAGAGAAATAAGACAAAGAAGTGATCCATGGGAACCAAAATATCACCTTTTCTGATAAAAGTCACTGAAGGGGCACCTGGGTGGCTGAGTCGGTTAAGTGTCTGACTTCGGCTCAGGTCATGATCTCGTGGTTCATGAGTTCAAGCCCCGTATCAGGCTCTGTGCTGACAGCTCAGAGCCTGGAGCCTCCTTTGGATCCTGTGTCCCCCTCTCCCTCTGCTCCTCCCCTTCTCACCTGCTCTCTCTCTCTCTCTCTCTCTCTCTCTCTCTCTCTTCAAAAATAAATAAACATTAAAAAGAGAGCCACTACAGAATGTAGCTTAGCATGGAAGGCAAATGAGCTTACTAATACTGAACCACACAGTATTATACCGACTGAACCAGCCAAACCCAGCAGCCCCAAGAGGGGCAGATCCCATCACCTAGGTGGCCCTGCCCTGCAAGTAGCCGAGTGGGTGCTTTCTTGGGCTGCCTGGCTCCCAAAGAGGAAGAAGAATGAAACCAAGCCATTCATGCTCAATTTATTATTCTGGAATTTACCAATCAGATTACATCACCCTCTCCAAGAACACAAGGAGATCTACTAAGTCAGGTTCCTTCACAGATGGAAGTTGTATTCATTCCCTGTTGGGACTGTAACAAATTACCACATTGTTACTTAAAACAATGCATCTTTATTCTCTAGTAGTTCTGGAGGTTGGAGGTGCAAAATCCATTTCACTTTTCAGAGGTAAAGTCCAGGTGCTAGAAGGGCTGGTTCCTTCTGGAGGCTCTGAGGAAGAGGAAGAATCCCACTCCCCCCCCCACCTTTTTTTTTTTTTTGTCATTTTCAACATTTAGTGGCTGCCTGTGCTTGTTGGCTGTGTCTCCTTCCTCCGTCGCCAAAGCTCGTCATTCCCATCTCTGGCTTTGTCATCACATCACCTTCCTCTCTGACTCTTCTGTGTCCCCCTTTAAAGACCCTTGTGGTCACATCAGGCCAACCAGATAATCCAGGATAACCTCCCCACGTCAGGATCTTAACTTAATCACATCTGCAAAGTCGTTGTTCGCAGGTTCCGGGAATTGGGACATGGATATGCTTGGAGAATAACTCAATCTATGGCAGAAGGTAATATCAAAAGTCAGTTAAGAATTATCCCCCCACTAATATTCCCTTGATTTTTGTTCTCTTAAACCGCTGGTTTTAGCCATTAAGCCTATGTCAGCAGAGGTGTGTGTGACATCCTCACGAGAGGACCTCAGGAGCCTATCAGAACAGTCCTGCCCCATCTTCATGAGACTACTCCTCCCTCTTATATTACCCAACTTTGTCCCCTCCCAGGAACACTGGTGGGCAAGACAGATTTCACTCACAAAAGTTTCCAAAATAGTTCCCTATATGCATTAATTAAATAGTTCAATGCCATTTTGTACCCAAATCTGAAATTTTCATTTTTCTTTTATCCGCTTTTATCATGCCTATCCATGTTTTCCACATAGCATACCAGAGGATCAGGATTGAGATTTAAAAAACATTTTTTTCCAATGTTTATTTATTTTTGAGAGAGACAGAGAGAGCGTGCCTGAGCAGGTGAGGGACAGAGAGAGAGGGAGACACAGAATCTGAAGCAGGCTCCAGGCTCTGAGCTGTCAGCGCAAAGCTCAAAACAGGGCTTGAACCCACAAACCATGAGATCATGACCTGAACTGAAATCGGACCCTTGACAGACTGAGCCACCCAGATGCCCCGGAATTGAAATTAAATGACAAAGGGGCGCCTAGGTGACTCGGTTGAGCTTCGACTCTTGGTTTTGGCTCAGGTCATGGTCTCAGGGGTTCATGGAATTGAGCCCCCGTCAGGCTCTACGCTGCCAGCACAGAGACTGCTTGGGATTCTCTCTCTCTTCTGCTCTCTGCCCTTCCCCCACACATGCTCGCTCTCTCTCTCTCTCTCAATAAATAAATAAACGTTTTTAAAAACTGATAAAACTGGGCTCCTGGGTGGCTCAGTCAGTTAAGCGTCTGACTTTGGCTCAGGTCATGATCTCACGGTTCATGGGTTCAAGCCCCACATTGGGCTTGGTGCTGACAGTGCAGAGCCTGCTTGGGATTCTCTCTCCCTCTCTCTGCCCCTCCCTCACTTGTGTGCACTCTCTCTCTCTGTCTGTCTCTCTCTGTCTCAGAGTGAATAAATAAACTTAAAAACATTAAAATCACTTAAAATAATAATAATAATAAAATAAAAATAAAAATGACAAATGCACTATTCCCATTATAATATGCACAACAAAACCTCAATAACAAAATGCTAATAATGTTGAGGGGAAAAAAATTTTAACATAAACATCTTCCCTTTATCAAATGTCTAGAGAGAAATTAAGGTCCAAGGCATGAAATAAAAATCATGAGACATTAAGGTTCAAAGAAAGCAAGGTTCAAAACAAAATTATCCTGTTTTTGTGAATTAAAATTCAAAGAAATTAAAGTCCAAAATTCATTTCCCCCAACTTTTTATTCGAGCTGCTCTGTCTCAGATGGAGGGGATTTCGATGTTTGGGTAGAGGCAGGGATCTTTAGCAACTATATTTTAAGCTGGATCTCACTGGAATGGGGGCAGCTCCTAGAGGGCCTCCAAATTAGAAAGCAATAGTTACCCCCAGCAAGTCTGTACTCTGCTTTTTCCAAGAGTCTATAGATTTACAGAACATGCAAAATGATCACAGCACCCGCTCTACACACACCAGAGGCAGAAAACAAGCCGATTTTTCAAGCAAATTATCAAGCAAAATACATTCCCAGAATCAGTAGTGCGGGTCGCCAACAGCATTTTGGGTCGCCAAAAACTGTTGCAGAAATAACAGCCTCACCAGAAGCCAGTTGAGTGAGACCAAGAATCCAGAATTGATGGACTGTGAGTTAAAACCCAGTTAGGAGGGGGGCGCCTGGGCCGTTCAGTCCGTTGAGAGCCGGACTTCAGCTCAGGTCATGATCTTGCGGTTCATGGGTTTGAGCCCCGGGTCAGTCTCTGTGCTGACAGCTTGGAGCCTGGAGCCTGCTTTGGATTCTGTGTCTCCCTCTCTTTCTGTGCCTCCCCTGCTCGCATTCTGTCTCTCTCTCTCTCTCTCTCTCTAAAACAAAAAAAATAAAGACTTTTAAAAAATAAATTTAAGGGGCGCCTGGGTGGCGCAGTCGGTTAAGCGGCCGACTTCAGCCAGGTCACGATCTCGCGGTGCGTGAGTTCGAGCCCCGCGTCAGGCTCTGGGCTGATGGCTCGGAGCCTGGAGCCTGTTTCCGATTCTGTGTCTCCCTCTCTCTCTGCCCCTCCCCCGTTCACGCTCTGTCTCTCTCTGTCCCAAAAATAAATAAACGTTGAAAAAAAAAAAATTTAAAAAATAAATTTAAAAACCTAGTTACGAGAAATCGACTAGCTACAGGTTAATTTCCGCACAATGGCACCTTGCATTTTTCACATCCAGGAAGTTCCACCTCTGGCAAGGCATTTGAGGGGCTGCTGCCTCCTTGCCAAGTTAGCATCGCGCAGCACTGACAACATCTTCGTGGATCAGATCTTATCTGTGGAGCTGTCCTTTCCCACCCAGATATTAGAAACCTCTTAATTTCCGAGTCCCTTTTGAATTTTAGTTGTCTGCACTGCAGTGTTGCACTGAAGGTGAATTCCGTCCAGTGACAGAGCTCCCAAAGTAACCAGTAAGCATTTTTATTCCTGTGCTGCAGTGGCTTTTTCCACCGCCTCTTTCTGTGGCATTCCTCAGGCGGAAGAAAACCATCACCTGGGGAGGATTTCTCCATCCCATTTCCGTAACCAGTTTCTAGCAACCTCGAGGACAAGTAGAGGGAGTGATTCTTGAGCCACATAAATGCAAACTTAGTCCATCCACTTTTGCCCTTGAAGATAGTTCAAAACAACATAAAAGAGGAATCAGAATTAGGACTGTTTGTTTACATTACCCACCTAAACTTAGTACTAGCACATTGAAAACTAATCTCTCATTAGTGCTCTGTGGTCCAAAGAGAACCCAGCTGCCCCCACGGTTTAAAAACAGCAAATATTTTTCTACTCCTTCAATATCTAAAAGGGCAGTATATGAAAAGACTGTTTCTTTCTCCCTATAATTGAACCCTTGCCTCAGCTGTAACTGCTTA
Organism: Puma concolor; assembly: GCF_028749965.1. Taxonomy (NCBI): domain Eukaryota; kingdom Metazoa; phylum Chordata; class Mammalia; order Carnivora; family Felidae; genus Puma; species Puma concolor. Next base: position 96,498,104 of record NC_141673.1, read on the forward strand.
TTAAGACCTCTTCAGCCTGCTGGCCCCTGATAAGTCCCTCTCGTGGCCCCTGTGCCCTTGCCAAAGTCCTCTTACAGCCTCAGAGTGGCTTTTCTAAGGCCTTTTTTCCCAGGCCACAGCTGTTAAGAGCCCACTGCACCACCATAAAAACCTACCTGGCTCAATGTAAGACTGCCAAGATCGAAATGTCCTGCACACACACACTAAAGAGCAAGACCACAGGGCCAAGGCCAATCCCATGCCACTCCAGAAGCCTCAGTCACTCCATGGGCATTCATTCGCTTCTCCCTAATTGTGTACCTTATTTCTCCCACACCAATTTTCTGGCCGATGTATCAAATGTCGGAACACTGAAGCAGAGCCCGATAAATAGCACCCCTTCCTCCTTTTCTGAGTTCAAAACAAACTGAGATAAAGGAGTGGAAGGAGAAGGCCAAAGTCGTACCTAGTTCCTGATAAAGCTGGGTTGAGAGTCAGAAAAGCTTCCCAGCACCCAGCTGCAGAATAAAATCCCGCAGTCCAGGTCCAAGGGGGATTTGCCTTGCCGTGAGTGGAAGCGTCAGCCCGCCCTGAGAGCAGACCTCATGCTGGCTGGATTCCAAGGAGGAAAGTGGGTGGGAATGAACTGAGCATGCCCACTTTATTTTCCCCAAATCTGCCCCTCAAATCATGCCCCTTTTCCGTTCAGGGCTGAGTTAAGAAAGGGCAGAGAAAATGCAACTGCCTTCACTCGGAAGGGTAGTTTTGGCTTGAAAAAAAGTTTTTTTTTACTAGTAAAAATATTATATGTATTACTTGAGTAATTAAACAGCATGACCTTTTTAAAAAAATTTTAATGTTTATTTATTTTTGAGACAGAGACAGTGGAAGTAGGGGAGGGGCAGAGAGAGAGAGAGAGAGAGAGAGACAGAATCCGAAGCAGGCTCCAGGCTCTGAGCTGTCAGCACAGAGCCCGACACGGGGCCAGAACCCCCCGATGGTGAGATCGTGAACTGAGCCGAAGTCAGACGCCCAAGTGACTGAGCCTCCCAGGTGCCCCCCCCTTTTTTTTTAAATTTTTTTTAATGTTTATTTATTTTTGAGACAGCATGACCTTTTAAAAATCAAAATGCTAGAAGCTTCCCACCTGTTAGACTGCAACACTATGGCTATAGTCTGAAATTCTAAAGATGAGATTTGAGGGGCATTGTTAATTAGCATTAGGGAATGTTTCCTCAGTAGTTTTTCATATGTCTTTATGAAAAAAAAAACGTAAATTTGGAGTGCCTGGGTGGCTCAGTCAGTTAAGTGTCCAACTTTGGCTGAGGTCATAATCTCACAGTTCTTGAGTTGGAGCCCCCACGAGACAGCATTGGGCTCTCTGCTGTCAGCACAGAGCCTGCTTTGGATCCTCTGTCCCCCTCTTTCTCTGCTCCTCCCCTGCTCACTCCCTCTCTCTCTCTCTCAAAAATAAATAACCACTAAAAAAAAAAAGTAAGTTCATACATTTATTAGCTGTGCACTTAAAAACATGATTTACAATTTGGAGCGAGATTTTTTTTTTTTTTTTAGAAATAGAAGGTATGGCTTCTTTTTTTTCTTTTTAAGTTTTTATTTATTTGTTTCGAGAGAGAGAGAAAGTGTGAGTGGTGGAGGGCAGAAAGAGAGGAGAGAGCAAGAATCCCAAGCATGCTCTGCACTGTCAGTGGGGAGCCTGATGCGGGGCTTGAACTCACTAACCCGTGAAACCATGACCTGAGCCAAAGTCAGATGCTTAACCGACTGAGCCACCCAGGTGCCCCTGGAGCCGGATTTTAATAAAAGCTTTTCTCATCACAGAGACAAATGTTTTCAGCCTTCTCAGATTCCCTCCACTGCCTCTTCTGTTCTTTCATTTTGTCAGTGCCCCACCCATGTGAGTCACGGCCCATTTCCAGACTTAAATGAAATGGCAGTGTGTGAAATCAGTTTCTGAGTGGTCACAGAGTGGCCAGACGACACTATCTAGGAGTTTAGGAGGTGAACCCTGGCCAATGGAAATGGAGATGGGAGCGTGCAGGCAGGTAAATGCCCTCTTGTGTCCCTCTTGGACTGCTCTGAGGGACAGCTACTTCCTGCAGCCTTTCTGAAGGATCCCTGCTGAAAGGACTTCCACTGGAAAGACCACTTCCGTCCCTTTCCTCATTCTCTCCATCTGAAACTATTTGGGCTGTTTGGGGTCATCCTGCCCTTGCCTTAGGGCGGCCCTCAGCACTTACCGCCTCCAAGCTCCCACAAAGCCAACATTTACTGAGTGTTTCTCAGGGAGGCAAAGACAATATCACATTACATACCATATAGGAAACCTTCCTCTTTTTTCTTCATTTTACTTTATTTTTTATTAAGTAATCTCTACATCCAACATGGGGCTCGAACTCATGCCCCCGAGATCAAGAATTGCATGCTCTACCAACTGAGCCAGCCAAGCGCCCTTAGGAAACCTTCCTTTTAAATATTTGTTCAGTTTCTATTTCCTCAAAATCTCTAGGCTTACAGCTCACCCATCTCTACTGCTTATTCAACCTTCTCACCAAATTTTCTTCCAATGATCCCCCTCAGCCTGTGGTAGGTGGAGAACTTTGGTCTTCCCTCACATTTTAATTCTCTTCACTGCCAGCCACCCTGCTGAATTCAGCAAGCCCTCTAGAGTGAGCTGAGTATACAAAGCATGCATTCGTCCCGTGGACAAGAAGGGAGGTATTGCCAGTACATCATTATAATACATCTTTCCCTCTGTCGCACGGGCATAAAACAAAATCCCAAGCAGAGGGAAGAGAAAGTTGTCAGGGGTGAAGCAAGTGTGGGGCCTCGGCACGCTCAAGTATGTAGTGCAATCTGGTGGAGGAAAAGGAGATCGGGAACAGGGATCTCGAGGCAGGGGCAGATATGACCCGAAACTGGGTTCAGAATGAGGTCGAGTCACCTGTGCTGAAGGAGGGCAGGAGCTGGGAACGTGTTTTCAGGAAACACTGGCACAGGCAACAGGAGTGCAGTTTAATACGCGATCTTATATCAACAAACATCCCATATGTTTACTGCCAGGATCAGAACTGATCCCAGTGGCAATGAGACTGATCCTGAAGGTAGACAAATGGATCACCTGCCTGGACTCGAGGGATGAAGAACCAGGAAGCCTGATGAATATTAACATCTCCCCTCACACTTAACAATACATTCTCCTTATGTATTGGTTTCCATTGCTGCTATAACAAATCACCACAAACCTAGTGGCTTGAAACAACACAAACTTAATACCTTGCAGGACTGTGGGCTAGAAGTCTAACCTGGGTCTCACGGGTGGCAATGAAGGTGTTGACGGTGCTGCATTCCCTTCTGGAGCCTCTAGGGGAGGCTCCTTTTCCTTGCCTCTTCCAGCTTCTAGAGGCTCTGTGTTCCTTGGCTCCACAGTTCCTTCCTCCACCTTCAAAGTCAGCAAAGGCACGCTGAGTTCTCTCATCCCATCACTCTGATGTCTTCTGCCCTCCTCTTCCAGCTTTCAGGACTCTTGTGACAGTGGATCCACCCAGATAATCCCAAATAATCTCCCTGTTTGTGGGTCAGCAAATGAGCAAACTTAATTCCATCTGCAACCTTCCCTCCCCTTTAGCCATGTAACATATATTCACAGATTCTGGGAATTAGGGTGTGCGCATCTTTGGGGCTCCATCATTCTGCCTACAATACGGCACTGAGTGCTATGGAGAAAAACAAAGCAGGGATGAGGGAGAAGGAATAACCAGTCTTCCATAGGCGTGTCTCTGACCACAGCTGCTTTTGCTTTGAAGGATTCATTTGATTAGATTGGGCCCAGCTAGATAATCCAAGCTATTCTCCCTGTCTCCAGGTCCTCAACATTAATCACATATGGAAAGACCCTTTTGCCACTTACGGCAACACTCATAAGTTCCGGGGAATAGGATGTAGACGTCATGGGGAGCCATTATTCTGCCTTACACATCTTATCTGTGATAGAATTTTCTAGGTGTCCAGGCTTCTCATTGACCCTGAAATTTCCAGCTGGAGCTCTGACAGAAGCCCTTGAGAATTCAACTAGTAGATACAATGACCTCAATTTTGTCAGAAAGCAAAAGATTCTTCCCCCTTAACTCCCTAGATTGTAAAAACATGTGTCCTCTTCTCTCTGCTTGGAAGTAAAGCAGCAGCATGATGCCACTACCACCATTAAGATACAGAAGAGTTACTGGGGCGCCTGGGTGGCTCAGTCGGTTAAGTGTCCGACTTCGGCTCAGGTCATGATCTCGCGGTCTGTGAGTTCGAGCCCCGCGTCAGGCTCTGTGCTGACCGCTCAGAGCCTGGAGCCCGTTCCAGATTCTGTGTCTCCCTCTCTCTCTGCACCTCCCCCATTCATGCTCCGTCTCTCTCTGTCTCAAAAATAAATAAACATTAAAAAAAAAAAAAGATACAGAAGAGTTACATCAGCCCCAATAATCCCCTGGTGCTGCCTCTTTATAACCAACACATCTCAGCCCAAGTCCCTGACAACCAAGGATCTGGTCTCCGTCTCTTTACTTTTGCCTTCTTGAGGATGCCATACAAATGGCATCACACAATCGGCAGTCACTCAGATCTGGCTTCTTTCACTTAGCAAAATGCATTTGAGATTCACCCATGTTGCTGTGTATATAGTTCATTCTTTTTTACTGCTAAGTAGTATTCCATGGTATGGTTACACCACAGTGTGTTTATCCATTCAGTTGGGTTTTTTTTTTTAATTTTTTTAATGTTTTATTTATTTTTGACAGACAGAGATAGAGCATGAGCAGGGGAGGGTCAGAGAGAGAGGGAGACACAGAATCCGAAGCAGGCTCCAGGCTCTGAGCTGTCAGCACAGAACCCGATGCGGGGCTCGAACTCACAGACCGCAAGATCGTGACCTGAGCCGAACTCGGACGCTCAACCAACTGAGCTACCCAGGCGCCCCATATCCATTCAATTGTTGATGGACATTTTGGTTTCCGGTATTTGATGATTGTGAATAAAGCTGCAACAAATACTCATGTACCATTTTTTTTTCACGTGAATTTCAGTTTTCATTTCTCTTGGGTAAATACCTAGAATTACTGGGTCATACGGTGTGTGTTTATCTTTGTAAGAAAACTCCACACTGTTTTCCAAAGTGGCTGCACCATTTTGCATCCTACCGGCAATGTATGGGAGTTCCAGTGGCTCCATAGCCTCATCAGCATTGAGCATTTCAGGTTTTGTTTTGTTTTGTTTTGTTTTAGTTTGGGTTTAGTTGGGTTGGGTTGGCTTGGCTTGGGTTTTTAGCCATTCTAAGAGGCATGTGGTATTATCTTATTGTGTTTGAATTTGCAACACCATAATTACTGATGATGTTGAACACACATTCATGTGTTTATCTGCCATCTGTGTGTATCTCCTTTCATGAAGTATCTGTTCAAAGCCCTTTGCCCATTTTTTGAAGAACAAATATTGTTAAAATGTTCATACTACTCAAAACGATCCACAGATTTAATGCAATTCCTATCAAAGTACCAAAAGCATTTTTCACAGAACTAGAACAAATAATCCTAAGATTTGCATAGAACCACAAAAGACCCCAAAGAGCCAAAGCAGTCTTGAAAAAGAAGAACAAAACTGGAGGTATCACCATCCCAGATTTTGAGATATTCTACAAAGCTATAGAAACCAAAACAGTATGATACTGGCACCAAAATAGACATATGGATCAAAAGAACAGAATAGAGAATGCAGCAGTAAAACCACAATTATTTTATTATGTTAACCTTCAACAAAGGAGGAAAGATCGTGCAATAGGAAAAAGACAGTCTCTTCAACAAATGGCATTGAAAACACTGGGCAGCTACATGCAAAACAATGAAACTGGACCACTTTCTTATGCCATGCCCAAAAATAGACTCAAAATGGACCAAGGACCTAAATGTGAGACCTGAAACCATAAAAATCGCAGCAGAGAGCACAGGCAGTAATTTCTCTGACATCAGCCATAGCAACATTTTTCTAGATATGTCTCCTGAGGCAAGAGGAACAAAAACAAAAATAAACTATTGGGACCACATCAAAATAAAAAGCTTCTGTTCAGTGAAGGAAATAACCAACAAAATTAAAAGGTACCTACTAAATGGAAGAAGATATTTGCAAATGCTATATCTGTTAAAGGGTTAGTATCCAAAATATATAAAGAATTTATAACACTCAACACCAAAAAGCCAAATAATCCAATTCAAAAGTGGGCAGAAGACATGAACAGACATTTCTCCAAAGAAGACATATAGATGGCCAACAGACACACAAAAAGATGCTCGATGTCACTCATCATCAGAGAAATGCAAATCAAAACTACAATGAGATATCATGTCACACCCGTCAGAATGGCTAAAATCAAAAACACAGGAAACAACAAGGTTGAAGATGTGGGGAAAAAAAAGAACTGCTGTGCACTGTTGTTGGGAATGCAAACTGGTATAGCCACTATTGAAAACAGTATGAAGTTTCTTCAAAAAATTAAAAATAGAATCACCATATGAGGGGCGCCTAGGTAGCTCAGTCTTGATTTCAGCTCAGGTCATGATCTCATGGTTTGTGGGATTGAGCCCCACTTCAGGCTCCACACTGACAGTGTATAGTCTGCTTGGGATTCTATCTCTCCCTCTCTCTCTCAAAATAAAAAAACATTTTAAAAAGAGGAGGAGAAAAAGAATTACAGTATAATCCACTACTTGCATTAATGAGTGCAATTAATGTAGAAATTAATTCTACAAAGAATATGAAAAACACTAATTTGAAAAGTTTGATAAGCACCCCTATGCTTATTGCAACATTATTTATAATAGCCAAATTATGGAAGCAGCCCAAGTATCCACCAATACATGAACAGATAAAGAAGAGCTTAAATATATACATATGTGTATATATGTATATGTATATATACAAATATATACATATATGTATATGTATGTATACATACATATATACATACAGCTCCAGGCTCTGACCTGTCAGCACAGAGACTGACGCGGGGCTGGAACTCACGAGCTGTGAGATCATGACCCGAGTTGGATGTTCAACTGACTGAGCCACCCAAGCACCCCTGTAATAGTAAAAATTTCATGGCAAGACAGAAGAAAAACTTTTTTTTTCAGTAAGTCCATGTCAATTATTTGTTTGGATCACTTAGATAAGAAAAATAGGATAAGTATCAGAAAGGCAAAAAATCAGGGTGTCTGGGTGGCTCGGTCAGTTAAACATCCAACTCTTGATCTCACCTTAGGTCTTGATCTCAGGGTCGTGAGTTCAAGACCTCACAATGAGCTCCATGCAGAGTGTGAAGCGTACTTAAAAAAAGGGGGGGTGGGCACCTGGGTGGCTCAGGCTGTTAGGCATCTGACTTCAGCTCTGGTCATGGTCTTGTGTTTTGTGGGTTCAAGTCCCGCATAGGGCTCTGTGCTGACAGCTCAGAACCTGGAGCCTGCTTCGGATTCTGTGTCTCCCTCTCTCTCTACCCCACCCCTGCTCGCACTGTCTCTCTCTGTCTCAAAAACAAATGAACATTAAAAAAAATTTTTTAAAGGCAGAAAATCACTATATATATTTTCACCTTGTCGTGTGATAAATAACAAAAGCAGCCTCTAAAATTGCTCAACTATTTGAAATTTTTAAGCTATCCCCTTAATGCTTATGTCATGGAGAAAATTCAGATTATAACAATAAAGATAATATTTAAAGATATTATTTAAAATATTATCTTTAAATAAAATATTATTTAAAGATATTAAAATATCTTTAAAATATTTAAAGATAATATATATATATTTCACATATAGAATAAAAGAATAAAATAAAAATAAAAGAATCTTTTGCTCATTTTTAATTGGGTTATTTTCTCATTGATAAGTTTTGAAAGTTCTTATATACTCTGCACACAAGTCCTTTGTCAGATATGTGATTTGAAACTATTTCTCCTAGTCTATGGTTTGTGTTTTCATTCTCTTTTACAGTCACTTTCACACAGCAAAAGTTGTTCATTTTGATGAAGCCCAATTTAGATTTTTTTTTTTGATGGATCGTGCTTTTTCAGCTTCATATCTAAGAAACCTTTCCCTCATCCAAGTTCACAAACATTTTCTTCTATGTTTTTTTCTAGAAGCTTTATAGTTTTACATTTTACATTTAGGTCTATGATTCATTGTGAGGTTTGGGCATATCCATTTTTGCATAAGGTGAAAGGTGTAAGTTGAGATTCTTTTTTTTTTTTCTTTACTTTGGCTTTTTTGTTTTTTTGGTTGTTGTTTTTTTTTTTTTTTTTTTTTTGCTTATGGTTGTTATTTGTTTCAACATCATTTACTGAAAAGACTATCTTCCTACATTGACTTTTTGCACTTTCATTAAAAATTGGTTGGGGTGCCTGGCTGGCTCAGTCAGGAGAGCATGCAACTCTTGATCTTGGGGTTATGGGTTCAAGCCCCACATTGGTGTAGAGATTACTTAGAAATAACATCTTTAAAAAATTGGTTGACAATGCATGGGTGTGTCTATTTCTAGACTCTACATTCTATTCCATTGATCTTTGTGTCTGTCCTTTCAATAAACACCACTCTCTTGATTACTGTGGCTTTGGTGATTAGATAAATCTATTTTTAGTAATCTCTACACCTAACCGGAACTCATGAGCCCAAAATCAAGAGTCACATGCTCTACTGACTGAGCCAGCCAGCCGCCCTTAGGTATATCTATTTTTTTTAATTAACTTATTTATTTTGGTTGGGGGTGGAGGATGGGGGTGAGGGAGAGCACAAGCAGGCCAGAAGCAGAGAGAGGAGAAAGAATCCCAACGAGGCTCTGTGCTGAGCCAGACACAGGACTCAGTCTCCTGACCATGAGATCATGACCTGAACCAAAATCAAGAGTCGGTTGCTTAACCGCCTAAGCCACCGAGGAGTTCCTAAAGCTATTTTTTTAATCCAAAATTTCTATCATTCAAGATGGGTCATCTTGAGCAAGTTACATAACCTCTCTTAACATCAATTTTCTCAGCTATAAAAAGGATATTAGGGTGGCTCAGTGGGTTAGGCGATCAACTCTTGATTTCAGCTCAAGTCATGATCTCACGGTTTGTGAATTCAAGCCCCACATCGCACTCTCAGCTGTCAGCACAGAGCCTGCTTGGGAGCCTCTGTCTCCCTCTCTCTCTCTGCCTCTCCCCTGCTCTCTCTCTCTCTTTCTCAAAAATAAACATTAAAAAAAAAAAGAGGATCTTAGGAGTACCTATGTGAAAGAGTGATTATAAGGGCTAAGAAGCCAAGGCATGGGAAGCATGGGAGTAGAATTGTTCTGTTTCTAGTCTCCTCCTTTCTTCCTGGATTAGCATCTCCTTCTTTTGGGGAAACAGTTCTTCTTACTCACATCAAGCACGTAGTCCTATTGTAGCTGCCAATCATACTACCATGTCCCACCCTGGCCACAGGGAATGGTCAAGGGATGAACACAGGTGCCATGCATAGCTAATTGGAGACTTTCTCCCCTTAGTACTACGGGAGATTGAATTCCTAGCCCTAACTTTTGCTTTTCCCTCTACCCACATACTTTACCATGTAATTTCAGTTTTTCTCACTCAGGAATAAGTATATTTCCTTGGATTTTACCTTTGGGGCTGGCCATGTGACTTGCTTTGGCAAACAGAATGAAGCAGAAGAGACAGAGTACCAATTTTGTCTAGAATTGAAGAGGCCGTAGGATCTTTCTTGTCCTGGTCAATAGGTAAGGAGAAGAAAACTTTTTCACTTGAATGAAGATTGAGTTTTTTTGTTTTATTTTTGTTTTATTTTTTTTAACGTTTATTTATTCTCTTGAGACAGAGAGAGAGAGAGACAGAGCATGAACGGGGGAGGGTCACAGAGACAGGGAGACACAGAATCTGAAACAGGCTTCAGGCTCTGAGCTGTCAGCACAGAGCCCAACGCAGGGCTCGAACTCACGGACCACAAGATCATGACCTGAGCCAAAGTCAGACGCTTAACCAACTGAGCCACCCAGGCGCCCTGAAGACTGAATTTTGATTAAGCATCAAACTGGACAATTTTAGTTACTGAATTGACACTGTGAAAGAGGGTTTTTATTATACAAGAGTGAGCTAGTAAGCTCCAGTAGCCCAAGACTGAGACTCAAACAGGAACAAGTGAAGGCTAGTGACTCCCACTAAACAGACCTTGGTTGGGGGGGGGGGGGGTGACCCCACGTGACATTGCATTTTTATTATACCTTCCTCCACCGTCATGCTCATTCAAATATTTTTAAACCATTGCATCTTCTTGTATCTCATTCCTTATTGTCCCTATTTTATTGAACTTTAATCCTTTTCAACAGCTTTCTCTTGCCTTATTGGCACACTTTCTGTTCTCCCTTTTCTTTTAAAATTTTGATCAAAGCAATACATTTTCCTACTGGTGAATCTCAGCAGTAAAGAGCATAGAACTAAAATCAGCATTCCTTTGCTCCTCCCGTGCAGTATTGTTCCAGGTCCTCCAAAACGGAGCCACTAAAATATAGTTAGACATGCAAGACATTTACCAGGGGAAACATCTGTAGAGGAAGTGAAGAGGAGCCAAGAGAAGTTGGGGAAGCTGTCCAACCATGATGCATATCTGACCTTGAGTGAAGGAGAGCGGGAAGGAAGGAAGGCTGAGTGAAAGTGTCTTGGATCGCAGTGAGGTTGTAAAGAAAGTTCAGCAAGGCCACTGGGGAGTCCTCAAGCCAGTCACCTGAAACCCACACTTGACTTTGTGCTGAGGCCATGCTTCCCAAGGCTGCCTCCAGCCAATGACTGAACGCAACGGCCATACTGAAGTAAGACCATACCTGGGAGCCATGAGACTCCTCTGGCTGTTCTTTCCACACCACTCAATCCATCATGGCTTTTCCTATCTTAAACCTGTCACTTCTCATACCTCCCTTTTGTGCATCCTTCCACACCCAAAGTAAGATGGTCCAGGGCCTGCTTGTACTTCTGGGGAAGGCTCGGTTGTAGGCAGTCGGTAGGAAATAGATCGAAGCACAGGAGAAAAGAGACAGAGGAAGCCACATAAACCGGACCTTAGTCTAGGTAAAAGGAGTTGGTGTAACTCTTGAAATCTAGCATGATTTACCAGGACAGGTCATTCAAATGAGATAAAGTAATTTTATCCTGGAGTCTACTCTCTGCACATCTCCCATCTCGTGGCGGTAGGCAACTGATAGCTGATTCAGGGTTCAGAGCTTCCCTCATGTCTATCTCCACACGGAGAATTGACCGAGAAGTGCTCTACTGATCCTCCAGAATTCCACACCATGAAGTAGAGGGAAAACAGTTGTGGCCTGCCAAAACCAGATTGTAGCGGATGATTACCACAGCTGTGAAGACACCTCAGGAGCAGGTCCACAAAAATGTCTGCTGCTGTAAACTGTGCATCCGTGCACTGGTAACACCAGACTATGACAAGCTGAGTAGTACCAGACTATACATCATACGTCCCAATCACCTTCCTCCACGCCTTGGTGCCTTTGTAGATTTTGTTCAGCCACATGGATACCCCTTCTGCTACTCTTGTTTGTTGGGTTTGGGCTCCGCAAATTTCTATTTATCCTTCAATAGTTAACACAACATCTCCTCTGCAAAGCCTTCCCAGAGCTGCCCTCTCCCACGTGTATGCTCACAGAAGGTTATGCTAACCTATCTCATTGTTCATAACTTATTGTACTGTGGTCACACACACACCTTTGAGCTCCTTAAGGGCTTGAGAGCAGGGATGGTTTTTTTTTATACCTAATGCTTAGCATACAGTAGGTGCTTAATACGCTTTTACTGGAAGAAGGAAGGAAGGTAAAAGAAAACAGACGCAGAAAAAAAGAAAAGAAAACTGACACAGAACTTCTTTCCATATCGACATTTTCCAGAACTTTGTGCAAATGAGCATCCTCAAAGCTACGTTAGGTAATTCTTCCTCATACCAGGTGTGAGAGCCATTGTTCCTACAGTTATGTTAGCTATCTTAATGATTCAGCCAGATGACCAGAGAAGAAATTATGCCAAGCACTAATGCAGTGACATCATACCAACATGGCCTGGTTCTCATTTGATTAATTAAGAAATATTGCAGTTAGTAATGAGGCTCTGCCCTAGGAAGCAGGTCTAAGACACCAGCTCTAAAGAAAACATACCTATTATTCTGAGAATGAGCCATGTGACATCAGATTATTAAGTAGTGTTACAACATGCCCTTGGCTTTGAATTGTTCCCAGCCTTCCCGAAGTAAAGAATAATGTGTAGTCAGTGTTCACTTCACACACAGCAGAGCAACTAAGGAAACCACACTCACACTCCAGCTGCTAAAACGGAATGGATAAATGTATTTATATGAATATACTATGCAAAGGGGAGAAAGCAGGGAGGAATGAGAATGGATGGTGAGGCATATCCGTGAACAGGTAAGGAAAGGATATATTTTGAAAAGTTGCCCCATGTGTGTATACATCAGCCATGTCCAGTTAGACCTAATATTGAATTACACTCTCATTAATAATAGCTGACTTTTTTTTTTTTAATTTTTTTTCAATGTTTATTTATTTTTGGGACAGAGAGAGACAGAGCATGAACGGGGGAGGGGCAGAGAGAGAGGGAGACACAGAATCGGAAACAGGCTCCAGGCTCCGAGCCATCAGCCTAGAGCCTGACGCGGGGCTCGAACTCACGGACCGCGAGATCGTGACCTGGCTGAAGTCGGACGCTTAACCGACTGCGCCACCCAGGCGCCCCAACAATAGCTGACGTTTTGAAGCACTTCCTTTAGCCACCATTTCCACACATTATAACAATGTTTTTATAAAGCACTCTCAGATACATTATTTCAGTGGCTCATGTCGACCACCTTGTGGGGAGGTTATACCTTTCCCTCGTAAGCTTAGCCTAGACATCGTGATGTGAAGATGACGACCCCACCTACAAGTCTGTGGTGGCTCATTGAGGAAGACCATAGACTTCAGCTAATCAGATCTACCTCTGCCCACCCAACCCAGTCCCACCCCCAGCTGTGGGTATATTCCCATCCACGAAGCAACTGGCTTTCCCAGGACCTACCTCTCAGGCTCAAAAGAAAACCTAAGGCTTAATTATTCTTTACAAAATTACCTTCAAAACCCAAAGGACAAGAAAACCACCCTAAGAGCTTCTTATCCACACAAATGAAATGGCCTTTTTAAAAAAATTTTAAGGGTATTTTATTTTATTTTATTTTATTTTATTTTATTTTTGAGAGAGACAGGGCTCAAGCAGGGGAGGGGCAGAGAGAGAGGGAGACACAGAATCGGAAGTAGGCTCCAGGCTCTGAGCTGTCAGCACAGAGCCCCATGCAGGGCTCAAACTCACAAACCGTGAGACCATGACCTGAGCTGAATGAAGTTGGTCGCTTAACCGACTGAGTCACCCAGGCACCCCATGAAATGATCTTTTTACGGAGTCCTCTCACCAAATTAACAAATTAGCTAACTTCACTTGGCTCTTATCTTGCTACACTTCCCCCAAAACAAGTTGGGTGCCCCCCCCCTCCCTGCCCAGGCAAATGAGATAGGAGGTAGGAACCTAACACAAACAGGTTTAGCAAATATAAAGCCTTGGATCATGTCTTCCTACCTAACTCGCAAGGTGGCCTTGGAGAAACACCAGAATCTATATGGATCTTCAGAGGCAAGCTCATGCTTTAATAATAACCTCCCTCCTTAGGCCTTCCGAGCCTCTTTTACCATAAAATGGCCTTATCCCCTAAGAAGGGGTTTCCTAACCTTAAAATGTCCCATGGTAGTTGTAGCCTGCCACAAAAAAAAAAAAAAAAAAAAAAAAAAAAAAAAGTCTACTGATCAAAACTAAGTAGCATCCTCTGTCTTCTTCCTAGAGCAACTTTGGAAAATGATACTATTCTTTCCTTGCCGAGGAGAGAGGGAGACTAAGGTGCAAGAAGTACTAAGATTTTCCTACAGTCATTCCAAAGTTTAGCAGGAGCTTTGTTTTTGTTCTTAATGAAACAATTATTAAAGATTAGGGGGTATCATTTTTCCATAAATGGCAAGACATTGCTGGCCAGAAATATTTAATCACTATACAGTCTTCCAATCTGGCAGAAAGTGAAAGAGAATGATTTGGGATCGAGTGTCACACTGAGCCAGCCGGCCTTGTTCTCATTGAGATTATTTACAAGAATAACAGGACAGCCTCTAAACCCAGGCGAGAGTCAGAAGAGTCAGCGAGACCTAGATCTGAGCCCTCGTTCAGCTGCTTAATGTGACAGTGAGCAAGAGTTAGTTCCAAAAACTCAGTTTCCTCATTGATATAGCTATTTCTCAGAATTTTTGTCAGGGTTAAAAGGAAAAAATGTAGATAAGTGGCTTAGCACACATTGAGTGCTCCATAAAAGTTGGTTCCTGTTATTATCTATCTGTAGAGAGAGAACGTCTGCTTATCAGACTACTGGGGATTGTTTTGCCTATGTGCAAAATTCAACCTAGGCACTTCAGGGAGGTATAAATCAAAACCTAATATTTGCAATCATTTTTTCCCTATTTTTTCCCACTATGAATGAGGGACAATCATAGATACTATTAAAATTGAGCTGGCATGTGGGGCGCCTGGGTGGCTCAGTTGGTTAAGCGTCCGACTTCAGCTCAGGTCACGATCTCACTGTCCGTGAGTTCGAGCCCTGCGTCGGGCTCTGTGCTGACTGCTCAGAGCCTGAAGCCTGTTTCGGACTCTGTGTCTCCCTCTCTCTCTGACCCTCCCCCGTTCATGCTCTGTCTCTCTCTGTCTCAAAAATAAATAAACGTTAAAAAAAAAAAAAATTGAGCTGGCATGAAGTTTGCAACAGATGGTTCAGGTACAACCTACTATTCAGTTACTTGCATTCTAATGTATTTTTTCCAAATGAAGGAAAGAGCAGGGAGACATAATTAATGAACAAGGATTTTCAGGTAACATTGGGCACATCTGCCTTTCTATGTGCAGGGAGAGAAAGACTGAAGGCCAGTGCCTTAAGGGACCTTGAAATTTGTAGTAAGCTTCCAATTACCTGTTTGAGCCGGGTTTGGAAGGAACTTTGGAACGGCCAACCCATTTTCAAGGAAACAGAGACCTAGATACTAAGTTAGCACATCTAGTTCACAGGAACGCTATGCTCTATTATAGCTATACTATTATATTTTTATAAGCCTTTTAAACAAGAATGAAGTGGCTTCTAAAAGATGTGAAATTATCTGCCCAACCTGAAGATGAAAAGTTCACTAGGAAGATGTGATGTGAAGCTTAGAGTAAGTTAATAGATTTTCCCCTTTTAGAAATTTTTAGCATATGAAATGTATCTCTACCCTGCAAGTTACTCCAAGATATATTTTTTAAATATTACTTACAGTTGCTCCCCAGGAAAGGATACATTTCAAATGTATCTTGATTAGACAGTCCCGTGTAACAAAAGTTCCTTTCCTTGAAAAAGTCTGCAGGAGTTCAGAAAACATAGTAACTTCACTTTACTGTAACACTGATACTCTTTTCCTGTGCCAGCTTTTGCCTGCTCCTTTTTAGAACACAAAGAATACCCATCTTCTCAATCTCCCTAGCTTTCAGGCCACCTGACGATAGCACAATGCAAATCACTCAGTAACTACATATTTAAATAACCGCTATAGAACAGGAGTTCAGCAGAGGTGTCCTGGGGGAAAAAAAACGAAATCAATGACCCTGTGCAAGATCTGTATTCTCCTCATTCAAAGCCTCCCCAACTATCCGTCCCCACCTGCCAAGCCAACTTTATCTCTCTGTATGGCCCGGAACAACCCCCACCCCCCAAATCTAGCTCTTGCATAGCTACCAATCAGAATCAATCCCTTGCTCAAAAATCCTCAAGGACTTCTATATCAGTTAAGATTTGCATTTGGCAGCTAGTAACAGAGACCAGAAATAATAGTGGCTTAAACAAGATAAAAGTGTATTTTTCTTTTACTTAGAGGAATTCGGGAGATAAGCGGTACAGAGCTGGTGTGGCATCGCCTACAGTTCCTGTATCTTTGTGCTCCACAATGCACCTTCTATCCTCAGAAACAAAGGATGCCTCCTCAAGTTGCATCCATCTTATCCACCCTCCAGGCAGCCAGAAGGGGATGGACAGGCAGATGTCAAACTTTTTCTCAAATGCCGCAGATGTCGAAAACTTTTTTTCAAATGCCTTCAGGGGCCTAACGCAGTCCAGCATACTTCAGGAACACTCTTTAAATAACTGCCAGCCCCGTGAATGAACAAATTCTACGGCAGTACTCAAGTAGGGCGATTTATCACTTACAAAACTTTGGCAAATGTTAACAAGTAGACCCAGGGCACCATATTAGAAACTATAAGGCACAGATTGAAACTCTTAAGAGAGGACACCCCACTTTAAAATAGCTATATAATTGGCTTTCCACAGTACTAAAATTCCCAGAGTTAGAGATTTATTCTGTTGGGTTAAGAGACTATGTTTCCAGTCAAAGGCACTGTGTTATGCTGAGGAATCAGAGAGCGTTAGAATAAGTAAAGGCAACTTCTGACACACACAAACTTAAAGCACGCATGAAATATAACTTGAGACTACCTAGCAGCACAGGAATGCCAAAATCAATAGGCATTTCAGAGCAGGGTAAAAGGTCCATGAATGTCACTTGGTAAATGTGAGTCAAGTGATTTGTTACTGCACTAACAAGGTGCAAACAGAAGAGGTTAGTTTAGGGGAGGGAGGGAAACTGCCCCGGGGGCTGCTTGGAGCGGCCGGCCGACAGGTGGCTGTACTAATTGGCCCCGGGTTGGCCCTGTGCTGTATGAAGGAGTGGACCCCTTAGAAAAGGGGGTGGCTGACAGGCAACCAGAGAGAAGCAGAAAGTAAAGTCAAAAACCATCTCTTGCACGATGGACAGCAAAGACGGCGTGGATGTCATAAAAGGGGTGCCGCATCAAGACCCCAGCTCTGGGTTCCAGTCTTCAGCCCACCGCCCCCCCCCCCCCGCCCCAGTTGGGTAACTTTGGGCAGCTGACAACCTCTCTGGGCCTCAATTTTCCCCAAAGAGGGGCTTGAACCAGATGATTCAAGGTCCCCCCAACAGCGTTAAAGTGAACGTTACTTGATAGTAAGAGCTCCTACTTCAGCCCATCCGGAAAAGGCTGTTGAAATCTACGAGAATGAGTGTTTAAGGAGCAAGAGCAGGTTAGACAGGGGAAGACAGGATGTGTGGGAAGACGGGACGTGGAACCAACGTTGGAAACAAAGCGCCAGACCAAAGAGGCCCTTTTGCTGCTCTGTACCACAGGCCCGAGGTGTCATCTTGGATGTGAGCTTAGGACTTAGCCCAGTCAGCACAGGGAAGGCCTCTTCTCCTATGCGGGGGCTGGGGGGGGGGGGGGGGGGGGGGGCGGTGGATACTCCAGAGTCGAAAAAATACTAATAAAATGGCAAACACACACATAGCTATTATTTTTATGCAGGCTTTGTCCTAAATTCTTTACCTATTTTTAATTTTCTTTCTAGAGAAAGAGGGCTTTAAAATCGTGAAGAGAGAGGGGTGCCTGGGTGGTTCAGTCGGTTGAGTGTCCGACTTCAGCTCAGGTCAGGATCTCATGGTCCATGAGTTCGAGCCCAGCGTGGGGCTCTGGGCTGACGGCCTGGAGCCTGCTTCCGATTCTGTGTCTCCCTCTCTCTCTGCCCCTCCCCCGTTCATGCTCCATCTCTCTCTGTCTCAAAAATAAATAAATGAAAAAAATATTTTTTTTTTTAAATCGTAAAGAGAGAGGCAAAGCAAGAAGCAGAATTAAGGTATGTAACATGCTTGGCCCAGGGCCTGGCACGTGATAGGCACTCATCATCATTGTTGTTGCTGACAAACCAGGGGCTCAAGGAGACGGTTCCCCCCACTTCCTTCTCCCATATAACCACCTCTACCTTCTGCAGCGGAGTAACGGGTGTCCCACTGATGATGGAGCTCCACTCCACTATCCACCGGGTTCCCAGCGCTGCTCAGGTATATATATAACCCCACCTCTGGGCCCCCAGCCACAATCTTCAGTGGAGGATATGCTACAGATAAGCGGTTAGTTACTTCCTCCTCTCTCTCCATCACGGCTGCTCCCTTTTCAGTGAAGATTTGTTTTCCTGGCAGAGGGGAGGCGGGGAGGTGAAGGGCAGAGAAGAGAAAGGAAACAAAGAGAAGGTGTAGGAGTGATTTCAGACCCGGGTGCTCCCTGGTGCTGCTATTTAGAGCTTTTGTTTTCGAGCAGTATGGAAGACCGACCCTCTTCCTAGAGACTGAAACCGAAACAACCATGACTGGGGCTGGGAATTACAGGTCACTTAGATTCACTCCAAAAACACCTGAGTTGACAGCTGAGGAAATGAACAGGGAGCAGTGAACTTGCGAACCCCCCTCGCACAAGCTTAAGGGACCGCTTCTTGCTGGGTCGCAAACCGAATGAATGCAGGTGGTTCTATCGGCTTAGCCAGCAGAGGTCTCTCTTTTCCTAAGCTTCAGTTAAAAAAAAAAACAACAACAACCCAACTCCATGGGCTGTCCATTTTTATCATCCCTCCTCTGAAGTCTCTTTCCAAAACCCAATAAATAGTGAATCCTTCGGCCAAATTATTTGTAAACATTCAATCCAGTCACCCAGTAAAAATGGAAGACAAAAACTGTTGAGCTATTTGAAGAAAGCGATTCAGTATCCACTTCTAAGCTGTTCACCTGCTTAGAAGATTCACACCACCTGTACGGGCAAAGGGCAAAACATGGGCCGGCACCCAAAACAAGTCAGGCAACCAGCTTTCGTGAGAAGAGGAGGCAAGGTGAACAAGCAGCTAGTGGGTGGAGGCAAAGTGGCGAGATTCACTTCTTCAGCTCCATCATTTAAAGACCCACAGCAGGCCATAGTATTTTGCAGGAGGAGGGGAGGTGTCCTGCATTGAAGCTGCAATATATTAGTTGTGGCCAGTATCCCCCCTGATGGTCCCAGGACTTCGTGTCCCCTTCATTTACTGAAGCCAGGATTTTTCTTTTATTATTTATTTATTTTTGAGGGAGAGAGAAAGAGAGAGCAAGTGGGGGATGGGCAGAGAGAGAGGGAGACACAGAATCCAAAGCAGGCTCCAGGGTCCGAGCTGTCAGCACAGAGCCTGACATGGGACTCCAACGCACAAACCGTGAGATCATGACTTGAACCGAAGTCTGACACCTAACTGACTGAGCCACCCAGGCGCCCCAAAGCCAGGGTTTTTTTTGTTTTTTTGTTTTTAATGTTTATTGTTTTTGAGAAAGAGAGACAGAGCACGAGCAGGGGAGTCCCCAGGTGCCCCTGAAGCCAGTTTTAAAATGTGTTTCATATGGTGTGTGTTTAAACAGCATCACAGAGAAACATAAAGGTGCAAGCCTGCAGGTCATGATCTCACAGTTCGTGGGTTCCAGCCCCACATTGGGCTTGCTGCTGTCAGCCTGTCAGCACGAAGCCTCCTTCGGATCCTGTCTCCCTCTCTCTGTCCCTTCCCCACTTGGCTCTCTCCCCCCAAAAAATAAAATAAAAAATAAAAAGGTGCAAGCCTAAACATTCTTTCCCACCTCTTATGGACATTTTTTAAATTTTTTTAATGTTTATTTATTTTTGAGAGAGAGAGAGACAGAGTGTGAGCAGGGGAGGGGCACAGAGAGGGAGACACAGAATTTGAAGCAGGCTTCAGGCTCTGAGCTGTCAGCACAGAGCCTGACGTGGGGCTTCAACCCATGGACTGGGAGGTCATGACTTGAGCCAAAGTCGGCCACTTAACTGACTGAGCCACCCAGGTGCCCCCCACCTCTTATGGAAATAATCCTGATCAAGACTAAGGGCTTTGACCAGAATTAGATAAAATGAGGAAATAAGCAAGTTTAACTGAAGCTGCACAAGTCTCTTCAAGTATCCAATGGCTTCCCATTGCTCTTAAAGTCAAGTCCAGAATTCCTAATGTGGCTTCCCTCAAAAGCCCATCTGGACTTGCCCATAGCTCCCCCACAGCACTCACTCCCAGCTACAAGCACCTTTCTTCACTTCCTCAAAGTCCTTCCCTGCCTTGGAGCTTTGGACTGGCTCAGCCTGGGTCTCTCTTCTTCCCCTCCTTCCTTAGACTGGTTAACTCCCGCTCAGCCTCCAGATCTCAGCTGAAGGTCATTTCCTTACGAGAGACTTCCTAGCTGCCACCACTAGGTTAGGCCCCCTGTTTCTAATGCTTACAGCATCCTACATGGCAACCAACAACAGAAGGCCCCTCGTGGAGAGACAGGTTTTTCAAGACTTGTTTATTTTTGGTGAACACAGGCTGGCTAGGGGAAAGAGTTTGGATTTCAGCCCCACTTTGCTCTCTCAGCTAGACACCTTTGTATGGGGCCCAAACCATGGGAACACAAGACAGAATCTTTGAGATCCCTTCACAACACTTATCCTTCAGAACACTCACCTAAACTGCATGTAATAATCATGGCTGTGATGCCCTGTCCATCTCCTCCAACAGCCTGAAGAGGGCAATGCTCCCATTTGTTACGCTGAAAACAGAGCCTGGCCCTTAGCAGAAAACAGAGCCTGGCCCTTAGCACGCAACAATGAAGCAGTGTTTGGCATCACTAAGCAACCATGAAGTTATCACATGCTTTTTTTTGAAGCAAGATAATAAATGTCCACCGTTCAGCCTGTACTGTTGTACTAGCATCTTCCTTTGACTCCTGCGAATATGTGGTTTTCAGCCAAAAATCAGGATTCTAGCTTCCCTGGAAAATAACCTGATCCGCAGGGATAGACTACGTGATCCTGACTAGGAAACAGAAATCACAGAATTGTGTGCCAGAAGGAACCTATAAATCAACTTGTTTAACTTCCCCACTTTACAGGAAATCAAGGATTAGAATATTTTCGTCTGTAAAATGAACACTGGATGCAGTGATCTTCCATACCTGGTATTCTGAGATCCTAAGATTTGCCTCAAACCAGTCCCATGGAGAATGACAGCTCAAGATTGGTCTGGTTAGCAAACTAGAAATTTAAAACAATCTCCTGAGCACTACGTCCTACATAACAAAACTAAGACAGGGAGTTAGTTAATCTGTTGAATTCCGGGCAGAATCCCTGGGTGTGCCAAATCCCAAAGATCTAGGAATGTGAGGTTTGGGATAATGTTACCCACAGGATCCCTTGTGCCAAAAAAGATGGAATTGGCTCAATTTTCCATGGTTTGTTAAGATATTCCCGAGTTAATGGGAATGATATTTATACCTCGTTTGTGTGCCCTGGAAAGAAAACCATATACCCAAAGACACACGCTCCTCATAATTCATATATGGATTTACTGATAT
The DNA here is from genome assembly GCF_028749965.1 of Puma concolor. Classification (NCBI taxonomy): domain Eukaryota; kingdom Metazoa; phylum Chordata; class Mammalia; order Carnivora; family Felidae; genus Puma; species Puma concolor. Next base: position 96,519,524 of record NC_141673.1, read on the forward strand.
CTGAAACTAGACAGAAATAGACAGAAAAGGAGGGAATAGGCATTATAGAAATGCTTGTTCTCCGCCAATGTCTGAGAAAAGAGACTAAGACACAAAGAGAAACTTATTCTGCATTAAAGAACTGTAAGGATAATTATTTTTCAAATTTGAAACATGTTTATAGTTGTTTCTTGTTAAAAACTGTTTACAAAAATGAGGTCATACCATAAATATTGCTCTGTGCCTGCTTTAATATTATTGACAACTCTCCGTATTAACGTAGATAAAGCTACCTGGGGTGTTTTAATGACTGCGATCTGTGTCATTCTTGGATATACCATATTCAGATAATCAATCCCACATTCCTATATCTAAGGAGTTGTTCAGTTGTTTACTTTTTTGTTTCTTTTTATAATCAAATATATAACTTCACAATAGTCATTCTGGTAAATATATCTTTAGTCATTATTTCCCAAAAGTAAACTTGTAGAAGATGAATTGTTAAATCAAAAAGTAAACCCACAGTATATAATGTAAAATATAATGTGTGTGTGTGTGTGTGTGTGTGTGTGTGTGTGTGTGTGTGCGTGGGGAGGGGCAGGGGAGAGATTTAACATTTTTCCCATGTGGTTGGCTATAACCCTATAACCTAACACCATTTATTCCATAATATAGTCTCTCTCTACTGATTTGACATTTTGCGTTTTATCATATAATAAATTCTGCTTGAAGCTTTTCAGAGAATAGAGAAGTTGAAGCAAAAGCCAGTTAAGGTGATGACTTATCAGCTCAAATTACCAGCTGATATATAGAAATTAAAAGCAGGAATGGATGGGGGCACCTGGGTGGCTCAGTCGGTTGGGTGTCTGACTTCAGCTCAGTTCATCTCACAACTCGTGAGTTCAAGCCCCAAGTCAGGCTCTGTGCTGACAGCTCAGAGCCTGGAGCCTGCTTCGGATTCTGTGTCTCCCTCTTTCTCTGCCCCTCCCTTGCTCATACTGTCTCTCTCTCTTTCAAAAATAAATTAACATTAAAAAAATTTTTAAAGCAGAAATGGATGAAATGTGTCAAAAAGGTGGTTGTATTCATTTTAAGAGGCTGACTCAGCTAGAACTTCTAGTATGATGTTGAATAGGAGTGTTAAGAGATAATATTTTTGCTGTCTCTCAGCTTTAGTAGTAAAGCATCCAGTTTGTCATCAGTAGGTATCATGTTAGCCCTAGGTAATTTTTGGAGATGTTCATTATCCAATTTAGGAAGTTTTCTATTCCTTTTTTTGCTGAGTTTTTATCATGAAGGATGTTGGATTTTTCCAAGTACTTTTGCTGCATCAACTGATATGATTTACGATTTTTCTTTAGACTGTTAATGTGGTAGGTTATATTGATTTTCAAATGTTGAACCAAACTTGCAAACATAAAATAAATCCACTTGGCCATAGTGTTTTTAAAAAAAAAAAAAAAAAAAAAAAAAAAAAAAAAAAAAAGGAGGCTGATTCAGGGGAATGTCTATGGGCAAAAAAAGGTGATGGCACTAAGCCAAAGACTAGCAGGTTTGGATTGAGAGGAATCTTACACTGAATTTGAAAGGTGGTCATGGCTTCCACACATGCAAACTCTTTGCTTCTCTGATCACCAATGAAGCCAGGAAAAAAAAAAAAAAAATCACTCAGCCTTGGATAGAAAGGAGGGAAGCAAAGGTTAAACTATCAAGAAAGGATGATGGCCATCTTTGTATCTGAGTGATGCTAATTGTGAATATATTTGCCTAAACTTATGTATTCTATATGTAATTTATATCCCAATAGTTTTAAGCTACAGTTGAGTATGTTCTCATATTTTAAGAGCCTTTTGTTCTCTTTCTGAAAACTGTGTTTATATCCTTTCTTATTTTTCTGTTGGTTTGCTTTTTCTCATTGATTTGTAGGAACTTCATATTTATCAGGGAAATTAGCCCTTCAGTATATGGGTTGTGAACATTTTCCCAGTTTGCCATTGTATTTGTGTGAGTATGTGTGTGTGTATGTGATTGATTTAGTACCACAAACAAATCTATACCAGGTCCTTTTTGAGATAATTAGAGATGGCCCTAAACTGAACAAATGCCTTACTTTTTAAGCTTTTTTAAAAATTGTGTTAAGTATACATAACAAAAATTCGACCATTTTAACTATATTTTGCAATATATTAATTCTGTTTATTAAATACTTCATAAAAAATTGTTCTTGGGGCGCCTGGGTGGCTCAGTCGGTTAAGCGTCCGACTTCGGCTCAGGTCATGATCTTGCGGTCCGTGAGTTTGAGCCCCGCGTCGGGCTCTGTGCTGACAGCTCGGAGCCTGGAGCCTGCTTTGGATTCTGTGTCTCCCTCTCTATGACCCTCCCCCATTCATGCTCTGTCTCAAAAATAAATAAACATTAAAAAAATTGTTCTTGGGGCGCCTGGGTGGCGCAGTCGGTTAAGCGTCCGACTTCAGCCAGGTCACGATCTCGCGCTCCGTGAGTTCGAGCCCCGCGTCGGGCTCTGGGCTGATGGCTCAGAGCCTGGAGCCTGTTTCCGATTCTGTGTCTCCCTCTCTCTCTGCCCCTCCCCCGTTCATGCTCTGTCTCTCTCTGTCCCAAAAATAAATAAACGTTGAAAAAAAAATTTTTTTTTAAAATAAAAAAATAAATAAATAAAAAATAAAAATAAAAAAATAAAAAAATTGTTCTTAAGAGTGGTAACAGCAGCAGGGTGCCTGAGTGGCTCAGTCAGGTGAGCATCTGACTTGATTTTGGTTCAGGTCATGACATCATGGTTTGTAGGATTGAGCCCCATGACGGGCTCAGGCTCAGGCTTGGCATTGGTAGTGCCCAGCCTGCTTCAAATTCTCTCTCTCCCTCTCTCTGTCCCTCCCCAGCTTGTGCGTGCGTGCACTCTCTCTCTCCGAATAAATTTAAAACCTTAAAAAAAAAAAAGTGAGAATTAAAACTGAGAAATAGGAGCGCCCAGGGGGCTTAGTCCGTTAAGCATCTGACTCTTGGTTTTGACTCAGGTCATGATCTCATGGCTCATGAGTTCAAGCGCAGCATGGGGCTCACACTGACAGCGCTGAGCCTGCTTTGGATCCTCACTCTCTCCCTCTCTCTCTGTCCCTCCCCCCATTCACAAGCGCACTCTCTCTGTCTCTGTTGAAAATAAACATTTTTTTTTTAACTGAGAAATATATTTACAAGGTTAATATAGCAGATTGTGGATGGTTACTTGAGAATCCAAGATAAGAACTAGATGTCTCTGTTAATTATATGGTTTATAAATATATGGAATGATTAGTATTTATTATATAACTGGTACTGTGGTAAGTACTGCCCATACATTATCCCACTGAATAGATTAATAATCCTGTGAGAGAGGTAAATGCATCCTCATGATATAGCCAAAGAAATAGAAACTTTAAAAGGTGAAGTAACTTGCAAAAGGTCTTATAGACAATGAGTTATGTAACTGGGACTCAAACCCAAGCAGTCTGATTTCAGAGCCTGAAGTGCAACCACCATACCCATGTCTCACAAAGGATTCACAGAACACTGTGTAGGAGATTCTTTTAGACAGAACATGGACAGACTTTAAAATGTTTCCAGTAGTTGTGTGCGTATGTATGTGTGTGTGCTTGTAGAAGTGTATGTAAGTATATATGCATGTATGTATGTATGTATTTAAATACGCATATAATTTGCCACTTTAACCATTTTTTATTTATTTTTAAGTTTATTTATTTATTTTGAGACAGAGAGAGTGCAAGCAGGAGAGGGGTAGAAAGAGAGGGAGATTAAGAATCCCAAGCAGGCTCTGTGCTGTCAGCACAGAGACCAATGTGGGGGTTCGATCTCATGAACCGACCCATGAGATCATGACCTGAGCAGAGATCGAGAGTCAGTCGCTAAACCAACTGTGCCACCCAGGCGTCCCTAACCATTTTTTAAATGCATAGCTCAGTGGAATTAAGTATATTCACGTTGTTGTGCAACTACTACCCCAAGCCATTGTCTCTGACTTTGCTCTGAAAGCCTTTGCCATACAGAACATTTTTACTCATGTCATTGAATTTAACAATATTATATTTAATAGATTCTGCTTTGTTTCATACCTAGAAAGACCTTCCCCGCTCTGAGATTATATTTTTGAAAAGTCCCCTGAAGTTTCTTCTAGTGTGTCTCTAATTTCATTTTTTTACACTTCAGGAAAAAAGTGTAAGTTTTTACACTTCTTTAATCCTTCAGGAATCGATCCTAGTATAAAGTATGGGATAAGGATCCCACTCCATTTTTTTTAAATGCTAGTAGGAATTACATTTCCAGCTAGACAAATTCATTTTAAAACCAAATAGGAAAAAAGTCAAGCAAAAGCAGCCAAATTCTGGGAAAATTCTGGGAAAAAAGCAGATTAAAGGGACTGGTTGGATGTAGAATATTAGTGTTACCAGAAATAAAATTACAGTAATTAAAATAATATAGTCCTGAGTGCATAAACAAATAAAACAATGGAATGGAATAGGATAATCAGAACTTAACAGAATTTAATATAAAAGCATAAATTTAATTATCCCCTTTATCATCTTGAGTATTTCTATCCAAGAATATGGGACACCCTTTCATTTGTTCAAGTCTTCCGTTAGAGATACATCCACAGAATGAGAACCTTACTCCATCTGCCCCTTGCCTTCCTCTCCACTAAAGAGTGACAAGTAGTGAAAAGTTACCTGTGGAGGCTTTGTTTGGGGTCTAAATTGCTTCCCAGCATCATTCCTAACATATTGGATTCCCCAGTGTCTCTCTCTATTCACATAATGTGGAAAGCTGTTATCAAGTCAGATTTAATCAGACATATCTGTACCATAGGTCCATAGTCTGGGCCCAAACCCAATACTAAGTGTTAAAGATGAAACAGTAGGTGTTCGGTGTTGGCAGAATTCTTTTTAAAGTTTCCAGAGGCTGAGTTTGGGCCTTGCTTTCAGTTGGGAAGTTAGGACGGCAATTGGAAGTTACCAGCTACTCTCAAAGATAGTGCTTCAAGTGATCATAGGTGTTGGTCTAGAACAGCAATGTCTAACAGAAATATAATGGGAGTCATATATGCAAATTAAAATGGTCTAGTAACCACACTAAAAAAAAGGGGGAAAGAAACAGATAAAATTAAATTTCATATTTTTATTTGATCCAATGTATCAAAAATATGATCACTTCAACATGTAATCAATACAAAAATTATTGAGATATTTAACATTCTTTTTCATACTAATTCTTGGAAACCTGGTGTATATTTCAGTTACATCTCAATTTGGACGAGCCACATTCAAATGCTCAATAGCTACATACAGCTTCTGGCTACCATATTGGAAGGTACAACTCTAGAAGAAATCTTCCTTGAGTGCAACTCAAGGAAAATTGCTTAATTTATTGAATATCCATAAAGTCCAAGATTGGAAATACCATATCTCAAGGGTCTAGAACAGACTTTGGAAGTAACTAGTCCTCACACTCACTTGATATTTGTCTCCTGTCTACAATGTCCTTATCAAGGGGTCATCCAGACTAGTGCCTGACTCACACTTCCAGGGATGATGAGCTCACTACTTCCTGAGGCTAGCCAGTCCATCTGGGGACTTTCTTAACTCAAACAAATTCCTTACTAAGGGCACAGGCAGGTTAGTTTATGGTGGTCCAAGTTAGGTTGTGTAAGTAAAGGATTGATTGGGTTAGGAAAGACTGGAGGAGGTAAGAACTAAAAAATGGCTGGGGAAGTGGAGTTAAGAGCTGTTAAGACTGAAGGCTGGGGCTGGACGTCAGGTTAAAATCATTAGTTACACTGCCACAAGAGTAAGAGACTCCCAAAATGTATGCATATATGCTAGTTTCACCAATGTGAAAATAGAGTGATTTAGAGAGTAATTTGAATTACTATAAACTTTTGAAATTTTCACAGCAAAGTAAAACATAATTGAGTTACAATTAATGCAGGATATCGTTTCTATTAGACCCGTAATACAACCAACATTCTCCTAAATCTTAAAGTACTTTATCAAAAGAATTAATTTCCAGACCCAGAAATCAAAAGGCACTTGAAAAGTCGTATTTCCTTTCTTAATTTTTTTCTCAATTTTATTTTAACGTTTTCCTTACTCAAAAGCACTCTGGAAATCAAAGAGAGAAAACTTCCTTTAAATTTTTTCAATAAAAATGACAGCGACTTGGCTGAATTATGATGGAATCTGGCTGGGTAGCACTTGAAATAATAGACCTGATCTGTCTTTACATCTCCCCGGTTTCTTTTCTTTTCTTTCTTTCTTTTTTTTTTTTTTTCCTCTAGGTTGTAAGGTGCTCTTTTCCGGGCCACCTTCATCCCCAGCCCCCTCCCTCCCCAAGTCTACCTTTCCAAGGCAGGGGAAGGTGCATCTTCTCCTGGGCTTCCGTCAGCGCCTCCCTAGCACCTCTGGCCAGCAGCCGGCGAAACGGCGTGCCCCGGACATCCATTAACGTTTTATACTACATCTCTGCCCCCGCCAAAGCTGCTCGGGTTTGTTTACCGCGGCCCCACACTCCCCCACCCGCCTGCACACTGTCAACGGCACTTTGGGGCAAAATTTTGGAACAGACAGATGCTCCGCCCACCCTCCTCCCCAGAACCAGCTGAAGCTCCCCAGTTCGGGGCGCCGAAATAGGTTTCGTCACACGATGTGGGGTACCGTATTTTTTACAAGCAAACAAGCATCCAAAAAAAAAAAATTCAAACTGCACCGTCGGGCCAATGGGGAAGGAGCGGGAGGTGGGCGGAGGAAGAGCGCGGCGGGCGGGCGGGCGCGGGGGCTGGTACCGCAGGGGATTCGTGAAAACGCGCCGGGCGCAAGGTTTGGGGCTTTTTTTTTTTTTTTTTCCTTCCCTTTCCTCCCAAACCAGCTAAAGCGCGAGAAGCTGGAGCCTTTCGGATCCACCTTAAATTTTCAGTGGACTCGGCGCAGGGGTCAGTGGGCGCAGCCAATGCCAATCAAGTTTACAACCACCAGCCCGGGAGGGAAAAAAGAGAGGAAAAAAATAATCTTCAAGTTCCCTAGTCCTATACACACTCGGACGGACGCACGCACTCACATACGCGGGCACACAAAAGGAAGCGGGGGTGGGGGGGGTGGAACAGGCGCCCGAGGGAGGAGGGTGGGGGTAAATGTTTGCAAAACGCTCGTTTGGGGCTCGGTGCCCGCGGCCCGAGCGCTCGGGGAAGGCGCGCGGGAAGCGCGGCCCGACCCGAGCGCCATGATGGTCGCCGCGGTTCGGAGCCCATTTTCTGGAGGGGGAGCTGCAATGATGCAATCCCCCGGCCCCGCGTCCCGGCTGCGCGCCCTTCTCCCTGCCTTTTCTTAGCGTTCCTTTGAGGCGCGTCGACGCTTCGCGCCCAACACGCATCGATTTCTTGTTGTATTTTGTGCTTTCTGATTCCTGCCTACTGTGTGTCCCCACGCGAGACAGGCCTGGGACTTGAGTGCCCGTGTAAATACTTTCGCTTCTGCAGGGTCTGACTGAGGCTGACCCCACCCCACTCCACCCCACCCCCACGCGAGCCAAGATCCGGGAGGTTTCCTCCCCCTTACCCCGCGGTGGATGAGGCGGGGGTGGGGGGATCTAGCCTGACTGTGGGCGCTTCTTCTCTGCCTCCGCCCCCCTCCCCAGTTTCGCTTACAGGATTTTTACCTTACTGTTGGCCGGGAGGGAGGGGAGCGGGCGTAGGGTGTGGCTCAGGTAAAAGAGATGGCAAATTTAAAAAAGAAATTCGCACTCTGAAAAACAGATTGGAGATCCAGATAGGCTTTTAAAACACCTTTTTCAGTCCTAAAAAGCTTATGAAGAGCAAGTGTTACGCTCACAATGATGAAGATGAAATGGCGAAGACGGCGTTTCCCGGCCGCCGGGAAAGGTCGCCTGGCGCGGCCGGGGCGGTGGGCGCACCGGGGCCTGAAAGGCCGCGCGCCCCGCTCCCATCCTGTGGATTTTTACGGTCCCTTCTGTCCCCAGTCATGCCCCTGGCCCCACGTTTTCCTATTTCTTCCCTGCCCCAGTCCGACGCGTTGGACAGCTGGGGATGCGATGGGGGGTGGGGGTGGGGGGGAGCTGGATTTTGCAAAACGCTGTAAAGGAGGAAGCGACCCCGCAAGCGGCTGTGGCGCTCGGCCCCTCCTGCGCGTCGCTGCGGTCCTCCTTGGCCGCCGGCGAGCCGGGAAGCCTTTCGAAATGCGCGGGGCTGCGGATCATTGGAGCCCAGGGTGGGGGTGGGAGCGGGCTGCTGCCCCGGAGGGTCCGAAGATTCGGAAAGGTTCTCCCCTTCGCTCAGATCCCCCCCACCGATCTGGAATATGGCAGGGTGCTTGGTGTAGAGGGTCTGACTGTGGAGAGAAGTAGGGGCTTCCGCTTCTTTCTCAACCCAGAGGAGAGATGATGAGGGAGGAAAGTTTCCGAGAAACCGCCCCGCGCCGCTGCGCGGGCCGGGGAGCAGCCGCCCTCCACGGCCTGCGGGGCGCCCCGAGCGCGGGAACTGCGCGCAGCCACCCCGGCGGCGCGGGCGCTGCAACTGGCAGAAATGCAGCGAGACTTGATGGCCTTTTCGTCGCGGGGCGCCAGCCAGCCCGACGCCGCAACTGCCGCGGCAGGCGGGAGCGGGGCTTCGGGGCAGTTTGGGGAGACGACGGCGCAGTGGCCGGGGGAGCGGAGCAGGGTTTGGCTGGCGCCGGCTGCCGCGACCCCTCAGAGGGACGCCCGCGGCGGGCCCAGCGGTCCGGGACCAGGGAAGGGACGCTCCGAATCTCGGGGACGCACTTGGAGAGTTGACACAGACGTGTAAAGGATCCACCCGGTGACTTGGGGGCTGCGTTCCTGTGAACGTGCCTGGCGCCGCGAGCATCCACTTCTTCCTGGCCCTACACTCCTAAAACGCAGTCTCTAAAAATTCACATTAAGGATGCCGCTTGAGGGAAGGAAAATAGGGTGCAGGCAGCAATTAAGAGGATTTTTTTCCTCTGTTAGAGACACTTTTTAAGTACTCTTTTTGGTTCAGAGAAACTAATTTTATTTCATTATTTCCTGACTCTCCATTCCTTCCTCCCCATTTTGAATTGTTTTTCTTGCTTTCTCAGTGTCTTCCTGAAAAACACCCTGTATGCGTGTTTTGAATAGAATCACAAAAACACCTTTAGCCTTTAATTAAAATAATACCTACTTGGAAGATGTAGCTCCGCCACCAAAGGACCTTCTTTTCTCCTTCCCGGCAGCCGAAGAGAGTCAACTCTGCTCTTTTTTTTTTTTTTTTTTGCTTTGCTTTGCTTTCTTCTTTTTTTTTTCTTTAACAGCTTCAGGTCAAAATAAGTTTTAACTGTCTTGTGTAGAGCCCCCTTTGGGGTGCAATAATGTAAATGCTAGTATTTCAGGTAAACAATTTAACCCAAGTTCAAATGTTTGCGATTTAACCATTTGCAGAATCCTAGAAAAAAAAAATTTACACCTTAGCCACATTTTTAAGAGAATGTGTAATAACAGGAATCATTTTTACTAATTTGACTTTAAAATACCTTGTCTAAGTTTTTATTAAAGTAAAAAATATCTTACCTCTGCCACGTCAACATGGGCCCCAAACCCTCAGATTTGGTATTTAGATTAACCAGTCTTGGGTTGTGTAGATTATAACCAGGAAATTTCAAAATTGAAGGATTTGTTATGACCAGTTTGAAGAATACCTGTTCCGTCTAAATTAGTGTGGAATTCCAGTTTCTAAAGGACCTATATATATCTAAATATTTTTGACAAGAGGTGTAGATTAGGTGGTCTGAACAATCGCTCTAATTTCTCACAACACTTGCATGTGTAAATACAGAATTTAGAGAAGTCACCATGTTACTTTCATTTTCAGTCCTGCAAATGTATGAACAGTCTACACTTATGTAAAAATGTTTGAGTCAGACACATATCCTAGAAGATATAAATATTGGAACTAATGGAGATTTGACAATCTTATTTATATGAAAATGTGGCTTTTCCACTTTCCACGTCTAAAGCTTTGTTCACGCATACAGAACTAAGTGGAAAATACTATCACATTCAGAACCACATAAACATCATCTGAGATGTGGGCCTAAATTATCAAGATATTTGCTACTTCGTGTTATATTTGTGTAAATACACCCATAATGCCAGGTCAAATACCTCAAAGCTTAGTAAAGCACATTACAGTTCAACTCGATAGCTATGGAAGTTTTCTTTATTGATTGCTTGATGTGTAACAATAATTGGCATCTTTTTCACACATTACAAAAAATTATACTTGGCTCAGTATGCAACCTTTTAAGCATAGCCATATTATTTAACAGAAGAAGGGAAAAAAATCTATTCTACCCAATACAGCATTTACAAATGCACAAAACATGCCACTTTGGCTTGTATATGGTCTAGATTAAAAAAAAAAAAAAAATCTCTTTTTAACATAAATAAGTTAGTATAATTTTTCAGTGTCTTTACAGAGTTATGTACACAGGTACACTTCAAATGGTTTTGTTTCATACACATACACAGGCAATGTAAAAATACTGTTTAAAGATGTAGTATCCATTTCAGTAATTCCACGTATGCTTTTCTCTATATGCACTTTCCTTTAAAAACACCATTTCCTTGGGGCAAATTAACAAATAAAATGAGAACCTTTAAATTAAAATTATTTCATTATGTGAAGTTACTGAAAGATGTTTAAAAAATATCCAAGGTATTAGAATTATTTTGACTGTGTCTACACAGCTCAAAGTCCAAAGAAAATTAAGAAATCTTCTCAGCAAACCTGATAAAAATTAGATGGTTAAATCTGAGCATTTAGAACTCCCCCCATACACCCGATATTTGCCCAGAATTACCTGAAAGGATTACCTAACTGCTGAATAATTAAATGGTAAATTCCAATTTTAAGAGAAACTGAAGAGGGGGGCGGGGGGAATAAGAGGATAGTTTTTTGTTTAAAAAAAAAAAAAGCCATTTGCCACTACATAACGGAATCATCAGAGCTCCCAAATGAGAAAAAGCTTCATGTACAAAAAAATTAACAATTATTTGCAACCAGTGTACAAATTTGGATGATTTTTTAAAAATGAATTATCAGTTTTCACTGAAAGAGACATTACATCTTTAAAGAAAACAATTCAAACCCTTCCCCAAAACTGCTTCTCTTCATGCAAGTCAAATATTTTTCTCCTTGCTCTAAATGGAAGCAAGCTCTTCAGAACCCCCCCTCACGCCAATTCCTCAGCCCCACCCTGCCGTCCCTCCCCCCAAAGTTTATGTGCTACATAAAAGGTAAAAACTATATACACAGGTAGTACAATGAAGCAAATAAGGAAAAACCTAATTGCACAATGCTACATCCAATGCTTTTAGAGGCAGATCATTTAAGAGTGCCTAAATTTTAGTGTTATTGTGTTGTTGCTTTTCAGTGCTTATACAGGATGTCCACTCCATGGAGTCCGCGATATGTATTTAAAATTTTTAATTTATATCTTCCTTGCTTCACCAAGCAGTGATGTATCTGATAAACAAGGAAACGTGCTCTTAATTCTGCAAAAGAAACAAGAAGAAAGAATTAGGAGAAAAAGCACTAGAATAGCATTACCAATAAAGTACAGGAATTATTTCGTCACTGTCTTAGTTGTGAAATACCTGAGCAATGGAAAAGAAAGTGTGTACTAAAAGCTGATGACCATAGTCCTCTCCATCCAACGTTTCCTTCACTGGATTTTTTACTTTTCTCCGTGTTGTTTATTTTTGTTTAGAGGAGTGGGATCTCAACAGTGGGGAGATTTGTCCCCCAGGGGACGTGTGGCAATGTTTGGAGACATTTTAGGTTGTCACACTGGGGGTGGGAGGTTGCTACTGGCATCTGTTGGGAAAGGCCAGGGCTGCTGCCAAACATTCTACTAATGTACAGGACAGCCTCCCACAACAAAGAATTATTCAGCCCAAAATGTCAATAGTGCAGAGGTTGAGAAACCCTGGTCTAGAGAATCGGGGTCAAAGACAGTGAGAAAGAAAGGAGAATTAAGAAACTGTAACACTTAAGAGTATCAAAGTTTTCTAAATTTGAAAAATAAGTGGAACTGTAACTTATAAATGCTCTCCCAAGAAAAGTCTATTAACTTTTTTTTTCAAAATATTATTGTTTCTCAGTCATATGCAAAATATACACAAGAATGCTTTTGAGGAGGTCCTTACCATTATTTCTAGTATTCTCTGAACTGGCAATGTTTACTAATAAATGCCTCTCTCTATGTCAGAATGGGACCAGATCAAAATCCAATAGGTGTGATTCACTGTGGCTCATCTGATGAGCTAAGCTTCAGGTCACAAACCACAAGTCCCAAGCTGCAGGTCGCTTCAGAAAATTTTTTTCATCCACTTTTCCCACTTCGTATACAGCTGTAATATAGAAGTCCTATAGTGATGTTCTGTATAACCTTTGAAAAATGCCAGATGTGTGTGAAGAAGTCATATATATGACACTATGATTTAAAAACACAACAAACTTGAATCTCACCTTAATCTCTAGGTTCCTTTATTTTTTTTTTATAAATGAGGATTTTTAAAAGCCAGGATCAACATGTACTAAAATCTCTTTATGTGCTAAGTTATGAGTGCATGGGGGGGGAGGGGGGGGAGAGGTCACGGTTCTTATCAGTAAGAAGTTTACAAACTATTAACATATACACTTTGATCATTATGGATAGCCAATCCACGGTAAGTTGAGGGCTGAATTATTCAAATTAGCTGTCCATATTGACCAGATTTTAGTAGATGGAAAAAAATCTCCACTTCTCTTCTGTGGGGTAGACCTGCCCTAGCCGGCCCTTATGACTATTCACAGTTTCCCCTAAAATATCCAAATCATCCTGTTATAGCACAATTAGCATACACATGCTGACGTGTTCCTGGATTGCTTACTCCAGCAGAGTTAATTTAACTTCTGCTTTGTGACTTCGGAAGTTATCATCAGAAATTCTGTAGGAACCTTAGTATTTTTGAGGTTTCCAGTTTGGTTTTTTTAAATACACAGGGTTCCTTTCCTGTTCCCAAAACTTGTAAGAAAACAGGGAAAGCGGCAGTTTATGAAAACGATAGAGATAAAAGCATGTAACCATTGGGTTAACCAAATAGGAACCATTTGTACCTAACTTTTCCCTCAAATTTTAATCATTTACTTGCCATTTTCCTACGTATGGCTCGAAATCTGTTACAGACTCAACTTGAATCCCTGGGAAATGAACTCTCATGAAGTGAGACTGGGGCATACCCCAGTTCTTGTTCAGAAGAAGTTAAGAACCTACTGTTCCCCAACAGGTTTTGGTGGGATTCACAGGGAATTAATCGGCCTTCTATCCATTGGGCCTTGGTCACAAGTAGTTGCCGAGGACACTTGGTCTAGTCATTCCATGTTTCAAGGAAAAATGATGTCAGGACGTGGAAAGCGTGAAGCACCACAGTACCCCGGAATCCAGTGATGCCCCAGCCTTTCCCATTCCTATTTTTTGACCTCACAAAATAAAAACAAAAGCCCACAAACTCTATAATCTGCCAGCAACCACTAAGATCAGGTTATCTTGGGGTTTGAAAGCCCATTTCGGGATGTAAGTTACTTGCGCCTAGCCATCAACCCACCGAGGAGTTTACGTTTGACGTCTTCTCAGGCCAGGCTTCTTGGGCGTCTGCTCCACTGAACCCGCGTTCGGGGAACCGTCTGAGACATTTTCTTCTGTTCTGTTGGCTCTTTTGTTTTGAGGAGAGGAATCTAAGGGCAGGAGGGAATTTTAAAAAGAACACACAATCTTTATTGGAAAAACAATGGCTGACAGAAGTTGGCACAATAGGTAGGGGATGAAAAACCCACACCTCCACCCACAATCCTGGACCCGTCATTCCCAGTGGCCTTTAAGGGCACAGAATGAGGTTGTTTTCACATAACAGAAAGTGTATTCTACGCCCCAAAGCTCTCTGTCCATTGCGAAGACGGAGGCCGTGGATACACATCCCAACGCTGTCACAGACCCACCGCTGGCTAGCGGGGAGGAACTGCCATGTTTTCGGTTAGAGAAATTATCAGATAATACCATCTCAGGCTCCCGACTTAAAAATAATAAACAGGCAAGCAGTCAGCCGGATAGCATTTAAAACCCAAGATTAGGCCACTTCGCTCCCCACAAGCTAAATCAGAATACGCTACAAAAGTAAGTAAATAAATAAATGAATAATAAACAAACAAACAAATAAATAAAAAGTTGAGGTTAAGACCCTCAAGCAGGCAAAGCGGTGCCCCGGACAGACAGACAGACAGACAGACAGACAGACAGACAGACATTTTCTGCTTGGGGAAGGGTCATTACCATCTGTAGCAGGTCGCTTCCTTATCCCAGGGCACTGCTCCGCTAACCCCGTCTGGTTGTCCGATGTATCAGTCTTTTGGTCTACCAAATGTGTGTCCTCTGTGTTTGCCTGAGACCCAATTAAAGGCACCGCCTGGCGGTTCCCGCTGACATCCTGGCTCTCCTGCGCCGGCACCTTGCAGGCGCCTTTGGGTGGCCGCGGGGGTCTGTAGTAGAACTCGGGCAAGCTGCCCTTTTCCACCTCTTGCCACTCGTATTTGCCCTCCAGGGGCTTGTGATTCTGGAAATCAAAATTCCACTTGCGCTGGCTTGCCTCTTCCATGTCTCTGCAGTGCTTCTCCAAGTCCCGGGTCAACTCTTCGTGGTTGACCGGGCCGAAGAGGTTCCTGCAGGCGGAGGGCTTGGGGTACTCCGCCTGTCTGGCGTCCATCCGCTCCAGGCTCGGGCTCCCGTTAGACACTCGCACGTTTGACATCTTCCTCCCGGGTCTCTACAACCGCCTCGCGCGCGCTCTCCGAAAACAAAACTGAACAAAACAAAACGCCCCGACCCAGCCCGAACCCCTCTTATAAGCCCTGCGACTGCGCTCCGAGCCAAGAGAAACAAACACGGACAAGTAACTGCCCGAGCGTCAGGGGCGCGCTGGCTCTGGGGGAGGGGTGAGGGGAAGCCCCGGCCAGGCAGCCGAGAGCCGCCGCCGATCAAGTGTACCGGCGAGCGGGAGGGCGGGGAGGGGAGGGGAGAGGAGAGAGGAGGGGGGTGGCAAAGCCAGTCCAGGTCCCGGGCTGCTGCGAGCCCGCGGGTCCCGCCAACCGAGCGGCTCTCCAAACCTTGGCGGCGTCGGAGTCGCGGAGCGGCGAGGCTGTGGGGACAGGGGAGGGGGAGAAAAACACCCCGAAAAGACGAGCCCCCTTTTTTTAGTTGCCCAATATGGCGGTGGAAGGGAGGCTGACGAAGAAGAAAATGATTGACACCGCAAGTCTATTTAAACAGAGGAGGAGATCCATTGGTTGCGGCGCCGGGAGCCGCCCCGCCGCGGCTGGCAAGCCCGGCCTTAAGGTGGCCCGGCGCGTCCCCGCCCGCGCGCGCGCGCGCGCCGACTCCGACAGCGCCGCCCGGAGATTGGCTGGTCGCGTGACTGCCGGAGGTGCGCCGCTGCCAGCAAACCTGCTCCGGCTGGCCTCGGAGAAATTAAAAACGAGACAAACAAACTAGCCAAACGGCCGGGGAGCCGGGGAGGGGCGGGGGCGGCGGGACCTCGGGTTCAGGTCACCGCGCTGCGCTGGCTGGCGCGCCCACTCCGCGCCCGGGAAACCGAGGGGCTGGATCAGATGATCTCCAAGGTGGCTAGCGGCTCGTTTTACGCCTCGGTGGCGATCGTGTTTTCCCGGCACTAGCCGGGCCGCGGGTGCGGGCCACTGGGGGAGGAGGCGGACAGTGGGAGTTCTGCCCCCAGCTGGGCTCTCGCCGGTGGCCCCAACCTCTGGCACTGCGGGGCTGGGGGCGGGGGAGCCTTCGCCGAGGGCCTGGGAGCCCCCCTGCCTGGGTGCCTCGGCTGTGGGTGAGCAGTGGTTAGCTCACCCTTAACCTAGAAGTCTCTGCTCTTCTGGGGGGTGGCGGGAGGTTGTGGAAGACGCCAAAGCGAACGTGGGCGCAGCATTTGTAATCTAGTCTGAACCCAAGCTCTCTCCCTCAATAAAAATCAGGATTTCAAGATCAAAAACTCGACTGGTCTCCCAGGTCCCTAATAAAACCTGTAGCTGTCTCAGACACAGGTTTCAAAAGCGAGGTCACACCCCTGACCCAGGTTCTTGCTTCCCGAGCACATTTAAGGCCACTGACATGGGCTGCGTGTGGGAACTCGTCTCCTCTTTGTATTTTTCACTTCTTTCCCGGGTTGTAGCAGTTTCCTCTACCTGAGTCCCGCCGCCAAATACAACAGCTCCTTCCTTCCTCCACCTTTCCCTCCCACTAGATTCACTGCTACAACCCACCCAGAGCAAAATTTAGATGCAAGTGAATGCCTTTACATAGCTACAAATCGTTGAAGGGTGAAAGTAATCTGAAAGTCCAGATTATGAAATGATTCATAAAACCACAGCAACCCTGTCCTCACTTCTGATACTATTATTTGGGCGTTTCTCTGCTCCCCGTTACAACTTGCAATTATCTATCAACATGATCGTGAGCAGGATGGTGAGAGTTAAAGATGTATGGGGAGAGGTGTCGTTTCTGAGACACCGGACTCCACCACCCGCCCATACATATAATCTTGGTTTGGGTCAAAGTGGATACATTTTACTGGAAACTAATCTTCTTCACTTCTAATAGTACACAGCAGCAATGTTTTCTTACGCATCTATGCTACAGATGAGTTTGATTTTTAACTTTTCTCAACCACGTATTGTTCCAAAGTGTGTTCCACTTTGTGTGCCTGCCTCACCTCGGCACTCCAGAATGTAAGAGCTGGCAGGGACCTTCAGAACCCTGTGGCTCAAACCCTCTCTTTCCACCACTGAGGAAATTGAGAGCAGGAGAGGTTTCCTGTCCAGGGACACACATCCAGTAGATGGCAGAGCCAGGTCTCCTAACCCTCAGGCTGGTTCATTTTCTCTTTCTTTCCTTCCTAATGGTTCAGGTTTTGCCTGGATTCGCCTGTGCTGTAGTCTGCAGATCCTCCTCTCTTACAAGAGATTCAAAATGGCTGCTGCTCATTCCCTGGGCTGCCTGCAGATGTTTCCTCGATGTGGCCTGTGGTCACTGATATTTATATGCAGCTGTCACTGGCCTTTGGTATCACTATGCACTAGTTCAACTAAAACGCAGATTCCAGAAGGCCAAGGGTGATGATACCCAAGAGAGCAGTGAGAGAGGCAGTGCCCAAAACTAGTTTCAAAGTCAGGACTTTCCACCTGATTGACAGAAAATATTTCACCTGCGATCCACGTGAGAGGTCTCACCTTTATTTTTGTACGCCTAAGGAGCCATACTCAATTTCCTGGATTAGAGAAGGGGGGAGAGGGACAGGAAAATTAGGTAGGCCTCAAAACCATATTTTATACACTATTCCCGGAATTAGATCACTGTTGACATTTTAACATAATTGCTAGACTACCCAGGAATTCTGTATTATACATAAGCATAAATCCACATGTATAAATACACAAACTACCACATAGATGTAAAAGGAGATATTCTAGAGTATTACAACATACCACAAGAGTTTGATTTTATTCATGGAATTAATATCTTACATAAAAGTAGAAAATTAATATTTCTCTCCCCTACACACCCTGAATCTTTCTTCAATTAATATGTGGGAGCACCATTTTGTTGCTTTGTTACTCTGGAAGAGTAAATGAGTCACAGTCACGCCACCTTAAGAAAGGCTGTGCTTAAATCGACCTTGCTGCGATCTGAAAGCGTTTTGGTTACAGGCAAGGCACCGGAGATCGGTAAGGCAAATAATGAGTAGTAGCGACGAAGCGTGAAAAAAATACTATGGAGTCCCCAAGGGAAGAGGGAACGCGGAGATCCGAGCGAGCGCCATCCTCCTTGCGGAAAGTGGGCGGCTGCAAAAAAGTAAGCCAGGGTGAAAAATTTCAGAAAAACACTGCGAAGGCGGAGCTTGGGTAGAAGACAGAAAGTTCCCCTCGCACTGCTCTAAAATGGGCTCTGCTTCCCCAAGACCCAGAATCTAGTCCTGAGCCGTGTTTCTGTCGTTTTCACCCCTGACGGTTTCCTACTTAGAGCTGAGAAGCGTCGCGTAAGCCAGCCAAGATTTCTGTGTCCTTCACAAACTGACACAGAAGCAGACACCAAAATAACTTTAAACACCTGCGTAGTAGACAAGGGTCCAAACGGGGTGGTAGGGCCAGCTCGCCTCCCAGATGCAGTCCTAGGGGCGAGGATGGGGGGTGGGTACTTGCGCAGCCCCGAATGTTTCTGCGAAAGTCCGAGTTTCCTGGCCCAGTTGCCCCTCCCACCACAAGTACGAGCTTTTAATCCTTCCTGGACGATGTTGATAATAAGGCAGCTTTCACTCAATTTCACTATCCTCCTAAACCCACATACTTTTACAGTTTGAAGATTTCACGGTCATCTGTTTCTGACATTTTCATTCAACTTAACAAATATTTATTAGGCCCCTTCCATTAATTTGCTTATTCTTTTTTTCTTTCAACAAATAGTTACAGACTGCCTTGGATATGCCAGGCCTTATCCTAGGCCCTGGGGATAGAGAAGTAAACAAACAGATTTAGACTAGGATGAAGCTTACTACTAAGTAGGGGGAGGGGAGACAGAAAATAAACCCCAAAATACATGACTAAAATACATACTATGTAAGGAAGTGATACATGCTATGCAGAAACCCTAAGCAGAGGAAAGGAAAACAAAGGGTTTGTGAAGTCCCTGTGCGAACAGAGTGGCAGAGAAATGCCTCATTGAGAAATTGGCCTTGGAGAAGCTCAGAAGGCTTGAGAAAGCAAGCCGTGCGGGTAGCTGGGGAAAGGGTATCCCAGTAAAAGGGACAGCAAATGCAAAACCCCTGATGTGAGATCTTTGTCAGATGTCTTCCAGGAACAGCAAGGAGCAAGAGGAGAGTGGTAGCAGAAACTCGGGTCGTACAAGACCATGTAGGCCTGTGTGGAGTTTTTATCATGGGAAGCCACTGGGACACTAGGAAGTTCTGAGCAGGGGAATAATGTGATCTTACCGTGTTTAAGGTATTCCCCACGGCATTATTCTCAGCAGCAGTGGGGGTAAAAGGATGACTTAAGTCACAAAGCCTGCCTTTAGGGAGTATACTTCATAGGTGTGGGAGGCCACCAGGTGCACAAAAAGCTACAGAGGTAGAAGGCAATACATGGAAGAACAGAAAGAGGAAGTCTTCAAGGAAGCGTTCAAGTCAGTTCTTGAAAAAATGAGAAAAATGTCAAGATTATAAGGATGTATTGGTGGGGCTGGTAGTTGGGGGATGGGATCAGACAGTTGGCAGGCCATGGATGGCATGCTGAAAAAAAATCTGTTTATTCAACAAGCAATGGGAACTGATGGAGCTTTTGGTGCAGTAAATAATGTGATCACTGTCCAGGCTTGTCTCTTGAACAAGAGCAAGCCTGGGCCCTGAGAGACAGTGTCCAGGGACAGAGCTAAATGGAAAGCTGGGTAGACAGCCCCATTATGGTGTTAATCCAAAGGAAGCTGGTTGTTGAGCAAAGTGTAATGTGAGGCAAGAAGGTAGAAGCATGGACCATGAGACCAGGATGAGAGTATTTGGAACAGAAGGTGGGAGGCAATCTCGCATGATCACCTGAGCTACAGAGGCATAGCTCTAGATGCTTTGTATGTGGTGATTACAGCCCCCAGAGTAAGTGGAGACGTAAGTGTTAAGGGGCCCAAACTGTCTTGGACAATCAGATCTCTGTATTAGGAAGTGGCATCTGACAAGAGTAAAACGTGGGTCCGATGAACCTGGAGAGGCTGACTCAGTGAGGTAATTTTGGAGCCTGATTGCAGTTGTTCAAGCAAGAGACACAACAGCATTAAGCAGGGCTGTGGAGGAGGGAATGAAATGTACAGAACGAATGTAGGATTGCCTCGGTAGTTAGAAAGGATAAGGAGATTAGAGAAAGATGGAGAAATGGAGGACAACTTTAAGGACTCAAGGTTGGGTATTTCAGAAATACTGTCATTAATGAAGAACAGTAACACAGGGGGACAATGTGACACAGACTGCTAGCTGTCCACCAAAACCCATTCTTTCTCCCTTAGTATCAGAATTATAACTGGGCTGACAGCTGCCCAGCCACAGTAAATTTCCCAGACCCTGTGCAAATAGAATGTGGCCTTGTGGATTAGGTATTTCCCAACAGAATGTAAGAAAAAGGGATATGTGTCTTCCCGGCCTAGCACATAAAACCTGTCACATCAACCTCCTACTTCTGCCTCTCTCTCTTTCCTTTCCTATGGGCTATGAAGGTGAATACTACCGCAATTTTGGAAGCCACATTTTTTTTAAGTAAAGCTCTGCACCCAATGTGAGGCTTGAACTCATGACCCCAAGATCGAGTCACATGCTCTACCACCTGAGCACCCCTGGCAGCCACATGTTGAAGAACATAGAACTACATCAGCCTGGGTCCCTGGCCTGGCTTGAGAAATAAATAAATAAATAAATTTCTATTTCGTTGAAATTTTGGGTCTATTTGCTATAGCATTTTGTAGTCAATTCTAATTAACGTAGAGGGGGAAATCAGGGAATAAGGAATAGGGAAGATTCAGAATTTGATACAGTCAGTGTGTGCATTGAAACTGGATCCCCCGAGAAAAGAAAGAGAGGCTGTGTTCCTTAAGAGGGCAACAGGGGGGCGCCTGGGTGGCTCAGTCGGTTGAGCATCTGACTTTGGCTCAGGTCATGATCTCGTGGTTCGTGGGTTCGAGCCCCGCATCAGGCTCTGTGCTGATGGCTCGGAGCCTGGAGCCTCCTTTGGATTCTGTGTCTCCCTCTTTCTCTCTCTCTCTCTCTGCCCCTCCCTTCTCTCTCTCTCTCTCTCAGAAATAAATAATAAAATTTAAAAAAAGAAAAAGAGGGCAACAGAGATGGTATTAGAAAAACAAATCTGAACCATAATGTGAAGGGGTGTCGTGGTTGGTGGGGCTCTGTAAGACCCGTCCATATTTACAAATATGCCATTAACCATATGGCCACATCAGATACTTTGTTACAAAGGTATGGGAATAAGGATGCATGTAGCTTCTCCATCCCTTGATGTCTATGTCGTGTGCAACATTGTTTCTTCACTGCCCCAGGCTCTCTTCTCAGAGAGTCTGTCCTCTTACTTAACTTCGTCTGCTGAGGGACAGCAGATTATATGACACTGTTCCCATTCTGATCCTGAAGTTGACCAGATGAGGGGAAAGCAGGTGTCCTATCTGACCTAAACTTGGCCAAATTCCTCTAATGAAAATTTGGAATCAGGTCTCAGAAACCGGTTAGTAAATTGTCAGTCAGAGATTAATAAAGTGATGCAGATTCAGAGCTGAAAGAGTTGTTTTAAGAAAGGCATCTTCAGGGGTTCCTGGGTGGCTCAGTCGGTTAAGTGTCTGACTTTAGCTCAGGTCACAATCTCACAGTCTGTAAGTTCGAGCCCTGCATTGGGCTGTGTACTGACAGCTCAGAGCCTAGAGCCTGCTTCAGATTCTGTCTCCTTTTCTCTCTGCCCCTCCCCCACTCACACTCTGTCTCTCTCTGTCTCCCAAAAATGAATAAGTTTTTTAAAAATTAAAAAAAAAAAAAGGTATATTCAGGAGGCACCTGGGTGGCTCAGTCGGTTAAGCATCTGACTCTTGATTTCAGCTCATGACATGGTCACACAGTTCATGAGATCCAGCCCCTCCTCAGGTTCTGCACTGACCCCACAGAGCCTGCTTGGGATTCTCTCTCTGCCCCTCTCCCACTGTGTGCCCCCCCCCCCCGCATAAATAAATTAAAAAAAAAATTTCTTTATTTAAAAATATTTTTATGTTTGTTTATTTCTGAGACAGAGAGAGACAGAGCATGAGTGGGGGAGGGGCAGAGAGAGGGAGACACAGAATCCAAAGCAGGCTCCAGGCTCTGAGCTGTGAGCACAGAGCCCGATGCGGGGCTCAAACTCACAAACCGTGAGATCATGACCTGAGCCGAAGTCGGTCGCTCAACCAACTGAGCCATCCAGGTGCCCGATAAAAATTTTTTAAAAAGAGCGTTCTTATAGGGGGCGCCTGGGTGGCGCAGTCGGTTAAGCGTCCGACTTCAGCCAGGTCACGATCTCACGGTCCGTGAGTTCGAGCCCCGCGTCAGGCTCTGGGCTGATGGCTCAGAGCCTGGAGCCTGTTTCCGATTCTGTGTCTCCCTCTCTCTCTGCCCCTCCCCCGTTCATGCTCTGTCTCTCTCTGTCTCAAAAATAAAATAAACATTAAAAAAAAAAAAAAAAAAGAGCGTTCTTATAAAAAAAAAAAAAAAAAAGAAAGATATCTTCAGCCCACATGTGATGGAGATGCAGATAATGATCTTCTGTAGAGTTCCAGAAGAAAGAAACGGGCATGCAAAGAGAAGCAGTGAAGAGACCATGGGATTTAGAAAGACAGATAACCCTTAGCAACCAAAGACTCCCCAGGTTCTGGATCCTGCAACTCATGAGGTTCCTCTCCCTGGACTTAAGTTTTGTGGGACATCCCTATGTTTATAAAACAATTTCCCTCTTCTTTTCCAAGCTAGTTTGTTATGGGTTTCTGTTAGTTGAACCTGAGATGTTCCTGATGAACTCAATGGTTTACATATTTGAAAGCAGCTTCTCTGGTGTTACCACATTTGGCCCTTATAAGACAACCGTTACGAGGCCAATGCTATCATGTTGTCTTTCAGATGAAGTCCTAAGACGGAAGGCTGAGTGTTCCAAAGCCAAGGAAGAGAGTGAGGAAGGTACTAGAAGCAGCATGCCTGTTCTCATGAAGCAGAGTCCAGAGTCCATGGTGACAATACTTGAAGAAGATGCAAGGACTCCATAAATTTTATGACTGAGGCATCATTGCCTTAATTTACCTACAATGCACTACACTTCCCCCCATCTCTGGGGGAAATGAAAGTTAAATTCCTGGAAAGAAAAATAACATCTTTGAAAGAAATTGGGTTGCAAGAAGGGTATCAAACTGATATGGTGGGGTCATTCTTTAAAGAAAAAAGTGCATCAAGCATTTCTACTTAGAGAAAAATCTTCATTTTCAAGTAAAATATGGTAAGCAAGGGCAGATTTACTAGTATTGCTGGTTTCAAAAGAATGGAAAATAAATAGAAAAACCTGGAGTCATAACCACATACCTGATTTACATGATTTATTTACCTGATTTATTCAGCTTCCAAGACTGGAACATAAGTGGCCAACTTCTGTGAGTAGAATATGGAATTTGGGACAATAAATAGGTTCACCACCAATTCACTGTTTTCAATTACATTCTGTTCTTTAAATTGAGAAAACATGATGGGGAAAACCTCCTTCGATTATGATCTGTATTTAATTTATGCAAAATTACACCTAAAAAGGAGGGGAGTGCTCTTTTTCTACTCCTGATCACTCTCTGAATAATTATTCACATGAATATTTGTTCATTCCTTCATTCATTAAATTTTTAATGAGCCCTTACCAGATGCCAGCCTTTCTGGGGACACAGTGGAAAACAAAGATAGCCAAAGTCCTGCTTTCATGGAATTGAGCTTACACTCAAGTGTGAAAGGCAGACAATACACAAACAAATAAGCATAGTTTGTCATGTTGTTACAAGTGCTAAAAGGAAACAAACTACTTTAGGGTACAGAGAGTAATGACGGCAGATGCAATATTAAGAGGAAAGGATTCTTTGATAAAGTGACATTTGAATAGAGACCTGAATGAAATGAGGGCATGGACTATGTAATTTTCTATGTTCCAGGCAGAGGAAATAGCAAATCCAAGGGCCCTGAGGTAGGAATGTGCCTGGAATGGCTGAAGAACAATAAGGGAACGGTAAGCCAGAAATAAAGTAGGGCCTGGGAGGTAGGAAATGAAATCAGACAGTAAGTAGGAGCCCAGATTAAAGATTTTAGATTTTATTCCAATCAAGATAAGCCATCTTTGAGCTGAGAGTTTTGATTGGACTTTGGCTAACTTTAATCACTTTGCTGAGTGGGAAGCACTACAAAGAAGCAAGAGAGAAGCAGAAAGACCAGTGAGCAGACCATTGCAGCAATCCAAAAAGGAGGTCATGTCATTTGAGACCAGAATGGTGGCAGTGTAAGGAGAAAAAGGATAGACTTGATTGATGTGTTTTTAAAGACACAGCCAATGGGATTTGCTGAAGGATTGGAAATAGAGCGTGTGCATGAGTGAGAGGAGTCCATAATGATGCCAAGGCTTTTTGGCCTAAGCAACTGAAGAAAAGTTTGGCTATTTACTGAAACGGGGTTGGCTGAAGGATGGACGAATTTTGCTTTGTGTTAAGTCTGAGATATCCATAGACATCCAAATGGATGAGGAGAGGCTGAGTAAGTAGATGTATACATGAGTCTGGAATTCAGGGGAGAGAGGTTTGTGCTGGAGATACAAATTTGGAAATTTTCAGCATTTAGATGATGGGACTAGAAGCCACAGGACCAGATAAGATCACCAAGGGAGTTTAGACGGAGAAGAGAAGAGGCCTGAACAGTAAGAAATCAAGAAGATGGGAGGATCTAGGCAAAAGAGACTGGAAAGGAGACACTGATGGAGTAGAAGAGAGCCTAGGGAGAAGTGACCCAGAGAGCAAGTTGAAGAATGTGTCTCAAGGAGGAGAGAATTACTGGTTCAAATGGTTCAATTGCTGCTGACAAGAAATAGGACTGAAGACCTACCACTAGATTTAGCCATGGAGGTCACTGGTAATCTGGACAAGAGTAGTTTTGCTAGACTGGAAGATATGAAAGCCTGACTGCTATCTATCCACATGAATAAAATATGCACACATGTACCTAGTCTAAGCAGAGGGTAGCTAGGTTCTAATATCAGGCATCAGTCTGGAAGCAGGCCAGGGGTGGGGTCTGAGCATTGGCAGATGGGAAGTAAACACATTATAAGGGTGCCTCCCATTGCTTACCTGCCCTACTTATTTCTTTGTATGGTTTCACAAGGCTTCCTTCAATATCTTTTCTTAACTTTCCTAAAAATTATCACGTCAACAAACTTCCTTAAACCTCTTTGAAAGGAATAGCTTTGGGAGCCTGTGCTAAGAGAATTAGTATGGAATTAGCTTTGCTTGGGAGTCTCATATTTCAACTAGCTAGTGTTCTGCATAGAAATTCATTGTACAACAGCATCTTCTGTTCCCATCATAATAGACTGTCTTATCTACCAAATAAACAATGTAAGGCTCTAGTATAAATTCTTGGCGTATCAAAAGGGCAATGAGTTGCATTTTTATTTATTTTTGACAAAAAGCCTTTCCTTACTCTGTCATAATGGTATTCTTCTACAAACCTCAATAATCTGCTTAGGATATTCCTGTGTCTGTGGAGTAATTAGATCTCCAGTGTCAAATGCAATTTGTTACCTTTTTCCTTAACTCAGGATTAGATTTTCTGACCTAGAATGTTTCAGAGTAGTTTTCCATCTCTTCCTTTATTGAAGAAACAGAAACATCCAGAATAGTTAGGCCCTCTGTGGCCACATGAGGACAGAAGAGGGTAAGTAATAAGATAGAATTCCCCCTCCCCCCCCCCCCCCCACCCCCCAGCATTCATCAGGCAGGAATGTAATTGACCTGCTGCGCTATTTAAACAGCACAGGAGGGCAGCACAAGGCCAGAACTGTCAGCCCTAATCCTGCAACTATGCCAAACCACAACCATATTTGTAATCTACTTTTTTTTTTTAATGTTTATTTATTTATTTATTCTGGGGGAGAGAGAGAGAGACCGAGTACATGAGCAGGGAAGGGCATAGAGAGAGGGAAAGAGAGTATCCCAAGCAGGCTCTGTGCTGTCCGTGCAGAAAAACCCAACTCCGGGATTCATCTCATGAACCGTGGGATCATGACCTGAGTCGAAATCAAGTCAGAGGCTTAACTGACTGAGCCTCCCAGGTGCCACTGTAATTTACTTCTTAAAATGCATACACAAGAGTTTCAATCCCCACCAAATTTAATTTTTTTTTTTTAACGTTTATTTATTTTTGAGACAGAGAGAGACAGAGCATGAATGGGGGAAGGGCAGAGAGAGAGGGAGACACAGAATCGGAAGCAGGCTCCAGGCTCTGAGCCGTCAGCCCAGAGCCCGACGCGGGGCTCGAACTCACTGACCGCGAGATCGTGACCTGAGCCGAAGTCGGACGCTTAACCGACTGAGCCACCCAGGCGCCTCAATCCCCACCAAATTTAATTGAACTATAAATTTACATAGATCTTATTAAATGTTTTCAGATTATTTTATGTATTAATAATAGATACATTACTCACATAGTGATCTGAATTTAACTTTTATCAAAGCAGAGTGTTTTAATAGCTATGCAATCAAGGTAAGTATTATAACCCTTAACAAGTGAGGAAGTACAATAAAGATAAAAGGTGACTTATCTATGGTCACACACAATTAGGCATAAGGTCAATGTAACAACTTAAATCTGATTCTTTTCTACTAAACTTAGCTCTTTCAGAAAGTCAGCCTCTTCAACATATAAAAACACATATACTGCCTCCATGACATATTCACCTTGAATTCAGATATAAATTGACAGCCTTTTTTGTGTCTCCAGTGAGGCCAATTCTTATGCTCCAAACAAAATAAATGCAAAGTAGATAGCACCCAATAGGTATTAGTGACCAATATGCATGATTCCAGTATAGCTCCAAGAGATACCTCCCACTGCATTCTAGTAGGGGTCCTAGATACGGTAGTTATGGAACCCATCAAGTCCACAGCCCCACCAAAGGTTATGGCATGGGCTCCTGACCAAGAGCTATGGTTTATAATGGGGCCTGATACAGAGAGCTCTGCCTGAAAGAAACAAGATGGTAATTAGCTAAGTCAATCTTATACTTTCACTCAAGATTTAGAACAAGGAAGTATAGCAAGAACCATAAGGTCATGGTGAAAAGAGAACAGACAGATGCAGAGAGAACACATGTAGGGACCCTGTAGTCACTATGTGCTAGAATGACAGGCCATGGACTTCCTAGGCATAGGTGTCTAGAATTCCCAACATCCCAAATGAACTTTTGATTCCTGTTTACCTGGGACCCTTTCAAGGCCCCACAGTTTTGGCTTTGTATTTTCTAAGGACTTAGCAGTATGGCTAAGAACATGTGAACACACATGCACACATATCCCACACATTCAAGGTAACAAACGGGACTGTTCCTTACAACCAAAAGACTATATACCATCACCCACAGATATTCTTCACAATCAATATAAACCCACATTTAATCCCAACCAGGGTCACACGGAACATATGCTTATATGATCAAAGCTGTACTTCATTCACTCAGTATCTATTGATTACTTATGACATGGCAGGCATTATATGAGTGCGGGAGTTACAGAGAGAAATAAACAACAGAGACAAATAAGGCAAGGTCTCTACTTGAGGGGCTCCAAGCTCAGCAGGAAAGACATAGGAAGATTATACAAGAAACAAATTATACAAAATTTGGAAAAATTGTATATCGACTGCCTAAGTGGTAGATTCCCTTTTACTTGTATGTCATCCTGATAGGGCTCTTCTATCCAAGTCCAGTTTATCAGTTAACACAGATTTGTGTCAGCATATTGTACACCCAAGTGAATAGATGAGAACAGAATTAAATCATCATTCTTGAGTGCTTTGCTCATTGGGATGTAGAATGGTGTAATTAGATGGACACGGTTAATAATTACTACTTTCATCATGACCATTATTTAACGTGAGTGCTGGCTTCTCAGGAGTTTAAATGTGGTTTGATGTTTTAGATTTAAGAGTTAGACAACCCTTGGGGCACCTGAGTGGCTCAGTCGGTTAAGTGTTCACCATCTGCTCAGGCCATGACCTCACAGTTTGTGGGTTCGAGCTCTGTGTTGGGCTCTGTGCTGACAGTGTGTGGCCTGCTGGGAGTTCTTTCTCTCCCTCTCTCTTGCCCCTAGACTTCTCGCACACGCACACGCACACACACACACACACACACACACACACACACACACTCTCTCTCTCTCTCTCTCTCTCTCTCAAAATAAATAAACTTAAAAAAAATTCAACAAATATTTAAGTGTGTGTAATTTTGTGAACCATAAGGGCAATCACTAGAGGAATTTTGAAAAGTGAACAAAATACAATCACTACCTTCAATGGGGGGAGTTTTATTCTATATATACAAACAAAGAGACAATAACATTAATTCAAAGCCAAATATGTGTGCTTTGAAAAAATAGTACAAGCAAAGTGTTAACGAAGTTTTTAGAGGAGATCAGGAAAGGCTTCAGAGGTTGCTTTTGAAATGGGTCTTGAAAACTCAATGGGTTTTAACTAGAGGGGAGGAGTAACTGAATTAATCAAATGGTACAGTTTATTAAATGTTAACTTGGTAACTTGAAGAGTCATTTTATTCCCCCATTATTGTTTATTGTCACTGTCCAAGATAGCTCACAAATTTACCAATCCTTTAAAAATATAGGAAATTCTCTCTTCGTTTTGCCTACTGACAATCTTTTCTCCTACCATAAACGCTTTATATGCTAGATACAGTCATTATTAGCACATTGCAATTGGTAAATAGGGAAATAATGTCAATATAACTCAGAAATCATGTTGGTTCATGGGGCACCTGGGTGATTCATTCAGTTAAGCATCTGACTCTTGGATTCTGCTCAGGTCATGATCTCACGGTTCATGAGTTGAAGCCCCAAATTGGGCTCCATGCTGCTGCTTGAAATTCTCTCTCCCTCTCTCTCTCTCAAAATAAATAAATAAACTTAGAAAAAAGAATTATTTAAAAAAGAAAAGAAAAAAGCAGACAATTTCTCAGGAATGCCTTTCCTTAGGATAAATAGAGGTTTGGTAGCTTCAAGAGCCTTTAAATTTTTCACAATAGTAGCTTATATGGTGAAACTGCACAGTGCAAATGAAAGTATAAAAGCATTTTCTCCTGTGTGTGTGTGGGGGGGGGGGGGCGGTGCTGATTGAGAAAGCTAAATCTTGGATCACATATATTTTTTAATGTTTATTTATTTTTAGGGGGGGGGGCAGACAGAGAGGGAGAGAGAATCCCAAGCAGGCTCCACACTCAGCAAGGAACCCAATGTGGGGTTCGATCCCATGAATCATGAGATCATGACCTGAGCTGAAATCAAGAGTCGAACGTTTAACCAACTGAGTCACCCAGGCACCCCTTGAATCGTATTTTTAATTTTGATGACACTGCTTTTAGTTGGAAGCAGCGTCCTCTAGGACCTACATGTTACAAGAGGGAAGCCCATGTCCCAGGGTTAAAGGTTCTAAAGAAATGCTATATAATAGAAATATGAGACACACATATAATTTTAAGTTTTCTAGTAGCCACATTTTTAAAATGCAGAGTAGAAAGAAACAGGTGAAATATTTTGACATATAATCAACATAAAAACTATTAATGAGATATTTTACATTCTTTTTTCCATACTAAGTCTTTGAAATCTGCTGTATATTTTACATTTACAGCAAGCACATCACAATTTGGATTAGCACATTTATTTGTATTTTAATTTTTTTTTGGATTCACACATTTAAATGCCCAAGAGCCACACATGGCTAATGGATACCATATTGGGCAGTATAGCTTTAAAGGATGACTGTGAGGTTGAATACAAAGGCCAGTGGAGATTTAATTGGTATTATTTTTTATTAGCATAGTAACTTTTATTGTCCTCAAGTAACAAAGTTGCGTAAGTTTTGAGGGTCTGCTCCTAAACCTATATTTTCTCTAAGTCCTGTTATTTTTTAGTACACCACTTTAAAGAACCTTGTTTTCCCTGTACATGGTTTCTTAGCTTTCCTCTCAGCTATGGGTAGTCATATGATACAGTTCTGAGCAATGTAAAGGGAAGTCTGGTAAGTCATATGGGAAAATGTTTCACCCTGATAAGAGAGAGGCCACAAGGAGAAAGCTTACCTACCACCCCCCCCCACCCCGACCCCCACCGCATCCCGCCATATCCCTTTCTTTTTGTTTGGAACATTTGATAGAAGAACATGATGTTTGACGCTATGGCAGCCATCTTGTGACTATGATAGACGAATCTTCAATATGTTGAGGATGGCAGAACAGAAAGGCGTCTTTCCTTATCAGAGATTAAAATGCAATGAAGCAGCTAGCCATGCAAATACGGGGGTGGGAGGGAGGTCAGAGCAGAGTCACCTAGCAGAAGGGTGCTTCAGCAGAGAAGATATCCTCAATGGGCATTGCTTAATATTCACAACTGAAGTTCACCCTTTTTTCTTCCATTTCCACCCCCCTCCCTTGCTAATCAGTTCCTTCTGATGAGAACATTCTTGTAGGTATGACAAGAGTGCTAAAATCACTCCCAACACTGAAGAGTGGAGAGTTAGAAGCAGAAGCAAAATTTCCTTGAAGTCCCTTATTTTTATCATTAAGGTTTCATTCACAAACATTGCAATTTGGCTGTTATATATGTATTTAACACTTAAAAAAATTCTTACGGTTTTCTATCCTGAAAAAGATTTCCATCACTCAGTTAATAAGATCATATTCTTTTGATTGAACCAATTTTGAGTAATTGGTAATGCATATCAGATTCATTGTTCATCAATTTCTTACATGTCTTGAGGTCACCATAATTCAAGAACCCAGATTCACAAAAATACGTGGATAAAAATGACAACAGTTTTTCACTGCTTTATAGTGTCAGGGTAGTTACAGGACACACTGCCCAGAATACTGCTAAAAAACTTTTTTTTGTTTTAAATTGTATGGGTAGCTTTTTCAGCTGCTGATTGTGGAAATTTTGGTAAGTGTATTTCCTGAGTCATGTGACAGACTGAATGGATAACCAACCCACTAATGACTTTCTTTCACTCATCAAAGGATTTTTTTCCGGGAACAAAGATGAAACTTTATTTGACCACTTACCAGTGTTACACTAACAGTTTTATCACATGTAAATGAACAGGAGCCTCAAAGGATTCACAGTTCTTTATCAACTCTTCATCCAATTCCCATACTTAATTTTCATTAGAGCCATCTCATCTAGTGCAATAAAAGTATTCAGTTTGTTTTACAGTTGTTGATTGCCTTGACAAAGTAAGCCAGCCGTCTTTATGACTCAGTCTTAATCATTAAGGTGAACAAAGAATCAATTCACCTTATCTACATTTCTTTTCCTTCATGAAGAAAATGTCAATTCAATCCTGGCTTCGAAAACTGGTTATCACCTTCCTCAACCAAATAAGTGTACTTTTAGATAACAGAGCAGGATTTTGAAGTCACTTCTGACTTTGGCACAAATTTGCTTTAAAAGGTAGAGTATCCAAACTAACAAGATTTACTAAATTTTACTATCATTTTGAACATAGAAAAATCCAGGGGCTAGCTTTTTAAAATGGAGGTTCAATGTGAACCTTGCTGGAAACTGTCCAAAGCCTTCAAAATTTGGCCGCACCTGCACACATCCATATGTTTTTCTCTACTCAATTTCATGCTACCTAAAAATCACACTTTCCTTTCTAGAAATTTTCTTCTGTCCCAAATCCAAGTCTTCAAATTCATCATTTAAAACTTAACAAATAGAGCGCAATAAAGTTGCCAAATTACTAACATCTATGTTTTTATAACAGTTCTAAGATTCGGGTTTAGCTCAATCTACCAGTTATGTAAATTTGCATCTGAGCGCATTAAAATGCATCGTTAGAAATTCTTCCATAAAGATACTTGAAAAAAAAAATCAGCTTGCCTGCCTTTTTTTTTTCCTCCCCAAACAGATCCAGTGATGATAACATTAAGTTCCACCAGGTCTTCTCATTTTTTCTTAGTATCACAGACTTCTAAACCACCTGAAACGGATTCCGAAGGGAACTTAAAACCACCTTTTAACATTTGCTTATTGGTTTGTGCTTTTGATGGCTATTGCTTCTAGAGTCACCTCTCTTTTTGGTTTCTAAATTTGCATGGCTGCCTTTTGACTTTGCTTCAAAAGTCAGTCTTAATCCTGAGGCATTGCTCGAGCAAGACGGCCTTGGGGCTAGGTTTATTTGCATCTTTTCCATAACAGAGCCCATATTTTAAATATGTACCTAAATACTACCTGAGCTTTTGGATTTACTGTTGCTGCCTGTCACTTCTCAGTAATGGAGAGAGTGCTGCTGTCACCTTCGTCATGTTCATTCTAAAGCTCTTCCACGACAGGTCTGACAAGGCAAAGATTTCTAACTTTCAGGGTTTTCATTACCGTTCGTATTTTCGCTAGTTTCGGAATTACACTTAAAATGGCCTGTTCTTAACTTCCAGTCCGCCTTCCTGACTGAAAACATGACTTTCAGTATGAATTACATATCAAGACTAAACGCCGGCGCCCAGGAAGCGGGACAGAGCGGTCGCCCGAGTTGGTAAACAAACGCCGCGCAGGCGCACTGACAGCAGGAGGGTAAAGCGGTGGCCTGGTAGCCAATGGGGGATTTTTCGTATAGTGAAAAGTGGAGAAGCAAAACAAAACGCTGCTTCTTGAGGTGATAAACTGGTTGGCTTTTTCTACTTTTATTTATTTCTGGCTTTGGTTCCTGAGTGTCGCAGCCCTGGGGCCTTGCAGAGAAGTCCGTAGAATACCTCGACCCCCGAGAACTGCCGCTAGCGTGTCAGCTAGTTATACCGGCCTCATTTGTTCTCGCCGCAGAGTCTCGATCTTCTGTACACAACACTAATCCACCCGGCTTGGGAGGGTTTAAAAAAAAAAAAAAAGGCCTCACAACGCCGCACAAAATTTGCTACTCTTGGGCGCTTCCCCAAACAACGCGAGATCTGCCCGAGAGTAAAGCGGCACTTCCAAGGGCACGATTGCGCATGCGCCTGACTAAATCGTTTTTCGCGGGAACAAGGTTTGAAACTTTGAAACTATCTGTGGGGTTAGTAGTAAACCAAATTTGGCCCTCCAGAAAGGTCCGAGGGAGTCAAGCACACACCGCTACGTTCTTCAAGATTTTGCAGTCATAACTGTGTATGACTGCGTAGTCGTCCCTTCTTTCCCTTGTATATTGGCTGTGAATTCTGTGTGAGAGGAGGGTTTCAGCGAATCCAGTAATAAAGAAGTGGGCGTGAGAGAGCGGATCAAGGTTTTAAAATAAGGATGACTTTTATGTGTTTGGAAAGATAACTCGGGGAGCGACTTAAAGGAATAAATCTGAGGGGGCCAAGATTTTTTTTTTTTTTTTTCTTTACTGGAGACCATGGGAGACTGCTGAACTGAGGTAATGCAGTGGGAAGGAGATGGGAAAATTTGAGAGGTAAATGAAGGCAGTAACTATACAGCACACGCGAGAGGTGAGACTAGAAAGACAGGACAATTGGCAAGGAGAAGAAGTTTTCCCGAAAATAGTGTGAACCTGTGCATGTTTGTAAACAGGCAGAAATGATGAGGCCGTGATTCGTAAGATGAAAATTGGGAAGTCCCTAAATGGGTGGAACAAGGAGGATTCTGAAACGCGTAGCCCTGAACAAGGACTGAGGTTAGGCTTAGAAAGAACAGTTAAAGTAACAGGAGTCAGGAATTTGGGAACTGTCTTGAGAGAACTGACCAATCTTACCTCTTTCTCAGGATACATGGGACACCTGCACAAGCATTGGATTTTTGTCCTGCAACGTCTGAAAGCTACCACGCAGACACCTGCAGGACTCTCTCTCCCAGTAAGTCCCCTGGTCCCTGCCACCTCCCACCCACCCTGTATGTCAGCCGGGATGCAATGTGGATTTCATGGAGTGACACGGTGGAATTTGTTACCAAGTCCCTTAAACATACCACTGGTGCGTTACAAAAATACATACTTCTAGCTCTAGTTACCCAGCTCACTATGTATTAGAGTCCATCTTGATATTGGCAGCAGTCTTGCGCAGCTTAGCCTCTATAATTTTGATTCTTTGTGTACTGTGTGGAGTCCAAGGCAGAGGAGCAATGGAGTACTTAATTTCATGAGACCATCAAAAGAATGGTTTGTAGGTAGGCAGTATAGCTTCGTCTGTAAGAAAGACTAAATCTAGAAAGCCACAGGCTTTAAGTTGTAATGGAGTTTAAGTTTAAGCAGTAATAGAGAAAGACTGCAGGTATTAATTAGAGAATGGAAGTACTTCAATAAGGAAGTAGACCCCTGTTGGGGCGCCTGGGTGGCTCAGTCGGTTGAGCGTCCGACTTCAGCTCAGGTCATGATCTCGCGGTTGGTGGGTTTGAGCCCCGCGTCAGGCTCTGGGCTGACAGCTCAGAGCCTGGAGCCTGCTTCCGATTCTGTGTCTCCCTCTCTCTCTGCCCCTCCCCCACTCATGCTCTGTCTCCCTTTGTCTCAAAAATAAATAAAAAAACATTAAATTAAAAAAAAAAAAAAAGAAGTAGACCCCTGTCAAGGAGTTCTCCCTTGGAGCACTTCACTTCATTTTGGCAGCTTAAAGTATAGCCTAGTAGCTGGGCTATATGTATGCAATTCATGGAAAAATGTTCCAGGAAAAATTCATGGATGCAATAGAATAGTATTTCTGGGATAAAGCCTGGGTGTCTTATTTTAGGGAGTGGGATCATCCAGCTGTAGGAGGCATTAACATCTCAGTATGGTGTCACAGAAAGTGTGTGGAATTGGAAAACGGACCTGGGGTTTGCCTTAGTCAGTTATGCAACCTCCCTGTGCCTCAGTTTCCCTATTTGTAAAATAAGAATAACAGTGCCTACCTCATAGGATGATTGTAAAGATGAAATGAGGTACTGTTGAGATGGCTGCATGAATTGCTATATAGAACATATGTAATTTATGATCATCAAATGAGAATTTCTTCCCTGAACCTCCCACATTTATGCATGTCATCTACCCCTCAAATATGGAAGCCCTATGTAGCATTGGGCCATCTGTATTTAAGACAGGTTCTCTATGTTGCTTTCACCTTAGAATCATCTGGGGAGGTTTAAAAAAATGCCGAGGCTTCACTCTAGACCAATTATAAATCAGAATCTCTGGTAGTGGGGTCTGGACATCAGTACTTTTTAAAGCTCTTCATTTTGCTACTAAAGTTAAGAACCACTGCTTTAAGGGGCACCTGGGTGGCTCCGTCAGTTGGGCGTCTCACTTTGGTTCAGGTCATGGTCTTGCAATTTGTGGTTTCGAGCCCCACGTTGGGCTCTGTGCTGATGGTTTGGAGCCTGGAGCCTGTTTCAGAGTCTGTGTCTCCCTCTCTCTCTGTCCCTCCCCCACTTGCACTCTGTCTCTGTCTCTCTCAAAAAATAAATAAACATTAAAAAAGAAAAGAACCACTGCTTTAAGAGTTCTCTCTAGAAGAAGAAGAAAATTAGACGTGTGGTTTAAGACTACCCATCTGTATAGCTATATATTTGAAAAATTTCTAGAGGAATAAAGGCTAGTGTTTGAGATGGGCAAATGAGTAGGGCATAGTGAGCTATATTCAGGAAAGAGGACACTATGATAAGAGTGTGGTAAGCATCTTGATTTGGGGAGAGGAAAGTGATGAGGTCAATAATATAGGCCCCAGAAATAAATGGGTCTTGCTGTAGAGATAGAGGACTTTGAGCCTCCCAAGTTGATTTTTTGATCTAGGACAGGCAACGCAGATGATGATGTCTTTATTGCTTTACCATGCAGTAAATCTTGGGCTGATGTCTGTAGTGGGGTAGGGTTACCTTCCTGGCTCTGCCCCATTAGTTTGAGGTCGGGGGGGCATCATGGCCTCACTGAAGTGTATGATGTGAAGGTTGGGAAGTATGCAGCAGGCCATTGGCCATGAATCCTATCAGGGTTGTGGCTGCTTTGACTACACAAGTAGTTTTGTTGGTAGTAACAGATGACAAAGGTGAGATGTAAGCCTATTTTTGTAGCCTTTTAGTGAATAGAAAATCACTTGGAACAGGAGGGATGGCATGTCTGGGTCAAGAATTTGAGCTTCTAAGAGATAAGTGACTTTTTAGTAGGACAACTCTTGCTTCTAGGGATATAAGTGATTCAGAAGTTGAAACCACCTTATTACTTCAGTCTTTGGATGGCTAACTCCAAATGTAGCAGTAATGGCCAGAAATATCTTCTGCCACATAAGGTAACCTGTCGTTAATCGGGTCCCTTTTCTTGAGAAGCACATTCGTTTGTCTAGTCATTTGCAAGAGCATTGGGGAAATGACTCAACATTATTGGCTAGGTAAGGAGAGAAGGGAGCCAGAGACTCTCCAGGGGTCAATAGAGGTTATGAAGCAGAAGTGAGGAGTGGAATGGGGTAGGAGGATAGGGAACTCTGGTTAAGGAGGGAAGTATGTTGAAAGTTAGAAATAGAAAAATCCCAAGCAGTGACAGGTTAGTCCAACTGTTATAAAAATATGTGAAGGGGCACCTGGGTGGCTCAGTCGGTTAAGCGTCTGACTTTGGCTCAGGTCATGATCTCATGGTTCGTGGGTTTGAGCCCTGTGTTGGGCTCTGTGCTGACAGCTCAGAGCCTGGAGCCTGCTTTGGATCCTATGTCTCCCTCTCTCTGCCCCTCCCCCACTCATGCTCTGTCTCTGTCTTTCAAAAATAAACATTTATTTTTTTAATTTTTAAAAAATTTTTTTTTCAACGTTTTTATTTTTATTTTTGGGACAGAGAGAGACAGAGCATGAACGGGGGAGGGGCAGAGAGAGAGGGAGACACAGAATCGGAAACAGGCTCCAGGCTCCGAGCCATCAGCCCAGAGCCTGACGCGGGGCTCGAACTCACGGACCGCGAGATCGTGACCTGGCTGAAGTCGGACGCTTAACCGACTGCGCCACCCAGGCGCCCCTAAACAAGTTTTTTTAAATATGTGAAAATAGGAGTGCCACCTACCTGAGATTCTATAACAAGAAATACCAGACAGACCACTCGGTAGGGCTTCCGCAATTTATACGGGGGTGAGAATGGATTAGAGTACTCTGGAATGCTCACCCTTATCAAGGGCATAAAAAGGCAAGATGGTGACTGGGAAAGGGGTCTCAAAGAGGATATTTGAGTGAAGTTCTTGGAATGCCGTTAGACAAACAAATCAGGGAGAGAGAGGTGGCACACTCTTACCCAAAATGTAAGCTTCCCTATCTGTAGCAGGCACAAACAGGGGGGAGGGGGAAAGCCTGGACTTTAAGTTAAGGGGCAAATCGTGACTAATATACAGGACTGGATATTTTAATTGCTATTTTTACCTAAAAGTGACCAGAAAAAGGATGGGACTGCCCAGGTTTTCTTTTGGGGATGGGAGAAGACCCAACCCCTGCAGAGTGTTTTTAGACGGACAGTAGAGAATAAAACTTAAGTTGTTTTAAGTCAGTCCCCAAAAGTCCTGTTTGTTCAATGTGCTGGAACATTATTGTTGAGCACCTACTTTGCTTTTAGATTTTATTTTTTTAATTTTATTTAAATCCAAGTCAGTTAACATACAGTGTAATAATGGTTTGAGGAATAGAATTTAGTGATTTATCACTTACATATAACACCCAGTGCTCATCCCAACAAGTGCCCTCCTTAATACCTACCCATCTCTCATTTAGCCCATTCCCCCCACTCAACACCCCTCCAGCAACCCTCAGTTTGTTCTCTGTATTTAAGAGTCTCTTATGGTTTGCCTCCCTCTCTGTTTTTATCTTATTTTTCCTTCCCTTCCCCTATGTTCATCTGTTTTGTTTCTTAAATTCCACATATGAGTGAAATCATATATTTGTCTTTCTCTGACCAACTTATTTTGCTTAGCATAATACGTTCCAATACCATCCATGAAATGGTATGATTTCATTCTCTTTGGTTGCCAAGTAATATTCCATTGTATATATACCACATCTTCTTTATCCACTCATCAGTCAATGGACATTTGGTCTCTTTCCATACTTTAGCTATTGTCAATAGTGCTGCTATAAACACTGGGGGGGGGGTGGCCCTTCAGATCTGCATTTTTATATCCTTTGGATAAATACCTTGTAGGGCAATTGCTAGGTCATAGGGTAGCTCTGTTTTCAATATTTTGAGGAATCTCCATACTGTTTTCTAGAGTGGCTGCACCAGTTTGCATTCCCAACAGCAGTGCAAAAGTGTTTCCTTTTCTCCACATCGTCACCAACATCTGTTGTTTCCTGAGTTGTTATTCTGACAGGTGTGGGGTGGTAACTCATTGTGGTTTTGATTTATATTTTCCTGATGATGAGTGATGTTGAGCATCTTTTTATGTGTCTGTTAGCCATCTGGATGTCTTCTTTGGAAAAGTGTCTGTTCATGCCTTTTGCCTGTTTCTTCACTGGATTATTTGTTTTTTGGGTATTGAGTTTGATAAGTTCTTTAAAAAAATTTTTTTTTTTTAACGTTTATTTATTTTTGAGACAGAGAGAGACAGAGCATGAACGGGGGAGGGTCAGAGAGAGAGGCAGACACAGAATCTGAAACAGGCTCCAGGCTCTGAGCCGTCAGCACAGAGCCTGACGTGGGGCTCGAACTCATGGACCGCGAGATCGTGACCTGAGCCGAAGTCGGACGCTTAACGGACTGAGCCACCCAGGCACCCCATTGAGTTTGATAAGTTCTTTATAGATTTTGGATACTAATTGTTTGTCTGCCATGTCATTTGCAAATATCTTCTCCCATTCCACCAATTGCCTTTAAGTTTTGTTGATTGTTTCCTTCTCTGTGCAGAAGCTTTTTTATCTTGATGAGGTCCCAGATAGTTCATTTTGCTTTTGTTTCCCTTGCCTCCAAAGACATGTCTAGTAAGAAGATGCTGTGGCTGAGTTCAAAGAGGTTGTTGCCTGTTTGAAGTCTGGAATTGTTTTGCCTTCAGCTTTGTTTTTCTTTTTCAACATTACTTTGGCTATTCGGGCTCTTTTGTGGTTCTGTACAAATTTTAGGATTGTTTGTTTTAGCTCTGTGAAGAATTCTTGTGCTTTTTTGATAGGGTTTCCATTGAATGTGCAGTATAGACATTTTAACAATATTTGTTTCTCCAGTCCATGAGCATGGAATGTTTTTCCATTTCTTTGTGTGTTCTTCAGTTTCTTTCATAAGCTTTCTATAGTTTTCAGCATGCACATCTTTTACCTCTTTGGTTAGGTTTATTCCTAGGTATTTTATGGTTCTTGGTGCAATTGTAAATGGGATTGATTCCTTGATATCTCTTTCTGTTGCTTCATTATTAGTGTATAGAAATGCAACCAATATCTTTACAATGATTTTATATCCTGCGACTTTGCTGAATTCATGTATCGGTTCTAGCAGTTTTTTTGTGAAATCTTTCAGGTTTTCCATGTAGAGTATCATGTCATCTGTGAGGAGTGAAAGTTTGACTTCTTTGCCAATTTGGATGCCTTTTATTTTGTTTCGTTGTCTGATTGCTGAGGCTAGGACTTCCAACACTATGTTAAACAACAGTGGTGAGAGTAGACATCTCTGTCATGTTACCGATCTCAGGGGGAAGCTCTCAGGATGTTATTAGCTGTGGGACTTTCATATATGGCTTTTATGATGTTAAGTTATGTACTTTCTATCCTGACTTTCTTGAGGGTTTTTATTAAGAAACGATGCTGTATTTTGTCAAATGCTCTTTCTGCATCTATTGACAGGATCGTATGGTTCTTATCCTTCTATTAATGTGATGTGTCACGTTGATTGATTTGCGAATATTGAACCAGCTCTGCAGCCCAGGAATGAATCCTACTTGATCTTGGTGAATAATTTTTTTAATATACTGTTGAATTCGATTTGCCAGTATCGTGTTGAGAATTTTTGCATCTGTGTTCATCAGAGATATTGGCTGTAATTCTCCTTTTTAGTGGGGTCTTGTCTGGTTTGGAAATCAAGGTAATGCTGGCTTCATAGAATCAATCTGGAAGCGTTCCTTCCGTTTCTACTTTTTGGAACAGCTTGAGAAGAATAGGTATTAACTCTGCTCTAAATGTCTGATAGAATTCCCCTATGAAGCCATCTGGCCCAGGACTTTTATTTGTTGGGAGATTTTTGATAACCTATTCAATTTCTTCGCTGGTCATGGGTCTATTTGAATTTTCTATTTCTTCCTGTTTGAGTTTTGGTAGTGTGTGAGTGTCTAGGAATTTGTCCATTTCTTCCAGGTTGTCCAGTTTTTTGGCATATAATTTTGCATAGTATTTTCTACTAATTGTTTGTATTTCTGAGGTGTTCATTGTAATCTCTCCTGTTTCATTCATGATTTTATCTATTTGGGTCCTCTCTCTTTTCTTTTTGAGAAGTTTGGCTAGGGGTTTATCAATTTTGTTTATTCTTTCAAAAAACCAGCTCTTAGATTCATTGATCTGTTTTGTTTTGTTTTTGGATTCTATGTTATTTATTTCTGTTCTAATCTTTATTATTTCTCTTCTGCTGGCTTTGGGCTTTCTTTTCTGCTTCCTCCTTTAGGTGTGAAATTAGGTTCTGTATTTGGGACCTTTGGTACTTTTTTTTTTAACATTCATTTTTGAGAGACTGAGAATGCGAGTGGGGGAGGGGCAATGAGAGAGGGAGACACAAAATCCAAAGCAGGCTCCAGGCTCTGAACTGTCAGCACAGAGCCTGATGTAGGGCTCAGACTCACACACCGTGAGATCATGACCTGAAGTTGGGCACTTAACCAACTGAACCACCCAGGTGCCCCGGAACCTCTCTTACTTCTTGGATTGCAGTGTATCTTAGGCCTGCCTGTGCTGCATCCCAAAGGGTTTGGACTGTTGTGTTTTCATTTTCATTTGTTTCCATATATTTTTAAAATTATTCTTTAATTTCCTGGTTGACCCATTCATTCTTTAGTAGGATATTCTTTAACCTCCATGTATTTAGGGGCTTTCCAAATTTTTTCTTGTGGTTGGTTTCAAGTTGTGATCTGAAAATATATATAGTATGATCTCAATCCTTTTATATTTGTTGAGGGCTGTTTTGTGACCCAGTATGTGATCTATTTTGGAGAATGTTCCATGTCACTTGAGAAGAATGTATATTCTGCTGCTTTTGGATGGAAAGTTGTGAATATATCTGTTAAGTCCATCTGGTCTAATGTGTCATTCAGGACTGTTGTTTCCGTATTTATTTTTCTGCCTACGTGATCCGTCCATTGTTGTAAGTGGAGTATTGAAGTCCCCTACAATCACTATTATTATCTATACATTTATTTATGTTTGTGATTAACTGATATATATATTTGGGTACCTCCATGTTGGGGATGTAAAGATTTACAATGGTTAGATCTTCTAAATGGATAGACCCCTTAATTATGATATAATGCCCTTCTTCATCTCTTGTTACAATCTTTGTTTTAAAGTCTAGTTTGTCTGATATAAGTATGGCTATTCTGGCTTTCTTTCACTGTCTAGTAGCATGATAGATAGTTCTCCATCTCCTCACTTTCAATCTGCAGGTGTCCTCAGGTGTAAAATGAGTCTCTTATAGGCAGAATATAGATGGATCTTGTTTTTTTATCCATTCTGATACCCTATGTCTTTTGATTGGGGCATTTGGTCCATTTACATTCAGGGTGATTGTTGAAATACATGGATTTAGTGTCATTGTGTTATCTGTAGGTTTTGTGCTTGTGGTGATATCTCTGGTCCTTTGCAGCATTCCATTCACAGAGTCCCCCTTAGGATCTCCTGCAGGGCTGGTTTAGTGGTCGTGAACTCCTTCAGTTTTTGTTTGGGAAAGTCTTTATCTTTCCTTCTATTTTGAATGACAGCCTTGCTGGATAAAGGATTAAGTATGTTGAATATTTCCTGCCACTCCCTTCTGGCCTGCCAAATTTCAGTGGCAGGTTTGCTACTACCCTTTTGTATCTACCCTTGTAGGTTAAGGCCCATTTGTCCCTAGCTGCTTTCAGAATTCTCTTGTTATCTTTGTATTTTGCCAGTTTCAGTATGATATGTCATGGTGTTGACCTTTTTTTGTTGTTTTCGAAGGGAGTTCTCTGTGTCTCTTATACTTGGATGCCTGTTTCCTTCCCCAGATTAGGAAAGTTCTCAGCTATAATTTGTTCAGATAAACCTTTTGCCCCTTTCTCTCTTCTTCTAGAACTCCTATGATATGGATATTATTTCATTTCATTGAATCGCTTAGGTCTCTAATTCTCCCCTTGTGGTGTAGTAACTTCCTTTCCCTCTTTTTTTCAGCTTCATCATTTTCCATAATTTTATTTTCTATTTCACCTGTTCTCTCCTCTGCTTCTTCTGTCCTCACTGTCACTGCACCTAGTTTATTTTGCATCTCATTTATAGCATTTTTTAATTCATCATGACTATTTCTTAGGTCTTTGATCTCTGCAGCAATAGATTCTCTGCTGTCTTCTATGATTTTTCCAAGCCCAGCTATTAGTCTTATGACTGTTATTCTAAATTCTTGTTCAGATATATATTTTATATGTTTTAAGCAATTCTCTGACTGTCATTTCTTCCTGGAATTTCTTTTGAGGAGAATTCTTCTGTTTCATCATTTTGGCTAGTTTTCTGTCTTTTACATGCTTTAGTAGCTTGTTATATGTCCTGCACCTGCAAGTAATACTATATTAAAAAGGGGTCATACACTGTCCAGGGCTTGGAACTTCAGGAAGTATTTTTGGAGTGTGTCAGTGCTCTCTTTTGTTGTGTATTGCCTGCTCTATCCCACTGGTCAGTCTTCTACAAAGCTCCTCCTTACTCGTAGTAGTGGATTGTTTAGACTTTCCACCAGGTATGCTTTAATTTGTTGTTGAAGTAACTCTGGAAAAAAGGAATGGGCAGGGGACCTGATCTCATACGAGGAGAAAAATGAAAGGGGCGAAAAAAAAAAAGACCAAGTAGACAATCAAAGAAACTTTAAGGCTTAATCCAGAGAAAGGAAAATAAAGAGGGAGGTATAGAAGAGGTATAAAGGAATAGAGTAAAAATGCCTGATTAAAAAAACCAACAAAGAGAAAGAAAAAAAATAAAGAAAAAATATATATAATAAAAATTGACCAAAAATCAAATCAGAAACTATGAGCCTGATTCTAAAGGAAAAAAAAAAAAAAAGAAGAGGGTAAAAAGAAAAAGAAGAGAAGGAAAGAAAGAAAAGGGGAAAAAAAGAGCAACAGACTAACATACAAAACCGCAGGACAGTTGTCTGTTGGTGCCTGGGACCTGCAGCTGTGATGGTCTGGATGAGATGCTGCTTGGTTTGGGTCAGTGTTAATCTCTCTAGGAAGCAGGTCCCGCCTCCACTGGGGGCCGCTGTCCTGTTCTCTGAAGCCCCACCGTGTTGGTAATGGAGATAAAAATGGTAACACCCCAATCTCTCCTCCCCTGACTAGTGTCTCAAACCACACGGTTTAGGCGGTCCTCACAGAGTAGTCCCAGTGGTCAGCCTATCCTGCTCCACAGTCTCCCACACCTCCTAGGCAGTGGGCTGGGATTCAGCACCTGTTTTTAAAGGATCCTGCACCATGCAACCCCGTTCTGGGGTAGCACCACTCCACTCTCCCAACATGTTGGGCGCCTGCAGACTCTTTGGTCCTTGGTGGGGCAATAACCTCTCTTCCCACAGTACTCCAAGAAGGGGATTATTCTCTCCCAGTGTGCCCCTGAGATTGCTACCAAGCCCTGGGGCTGGCTCCCCACCCCTAGGTGTTGTTTGGAGAAAATCGCACACTTTTGAAAATTAGGATCTTCAGCTCCTAAGGCTGTTTACGAAGTAGAGACTGGTACTCTGTATTTCTCGTTCCTCAGTCTGTGATCTGGAGATGTTTTTCTCTCATCCTAACACACAACCACAATATACAGCTTCTCTTTCTCTCCCCTTTGTCTCTCCACGTAAGAGGATCTCTCCCCTCCGTGCCCACTCTGTTATATGTCCCCCAATTCACCTACACGCACCTCTGTCTGGCCAAGCTGTCTCCCTCCACCTGTGGAGATTTTTCTGTCACTCTGCAGATAGATTTCCTGGGTGTTTCAAGTGTTCTGGCCTCAATACAGCTGTGTTTGAGGGACGAGGGAAATCCCAGCCCGCCTATTTCTCTGTCATCTTCTGAAGTCTGTATCATATTTTCTTTATCCATTCATTTATTGACAGACA
Organism: Puma concolor; assembly: GCF_028749965.1. Classification (NCBI taxonomy): domain Eukaryota; kingdom Metazoa; phylum Chordata; class Mammalia; order Carnivora; family Felidae; genus Puma; species Puma concolor. The sequence continues at coordinate 96,563,696 of NC_141673.1, forward strand.
CTGAGATTGTTTCCATATCTTGACTACTGTGAATGATGCTTCGTGAACCTGGAACGCAGATATCTTTTTAAAATACTGATTTTATTTCCTTTAGAGATAGAGATATTCCCAGAAATGGGATTGCTAGATTATATGGTAGTTTGTTTTTAATTGAAATTGGGTTACTTAGATAGGAACATTGAACTGGTAAGGTCATGTACATTTCAGAGCCAGCTGGGTCTGTTGGGACCAGCCATTTGGGGGCCAGTAATGCAATGTAAAGCAGGATGAACTGATACCAAAAGAGAAGCAGGTGTGGGGCACCTGGGTGGCTCAGGCAATTAAACATTCAGCTCAGGTCATGATCTCACAGTTCGTGAGATTAAGCCCTACATTGAGCTCTGTGCTAATAGCATGGTGCCTGCTTGGAATTTTCTCTCCCTCACGTGTGCACACTCTTTCCTTCTCTCAAAATAAATACATAAATACGAATTTTAAAAAAGAGAGAAGCAGGTGAACATAGCTGATGATGAGAAAGTAAGAGATGATAGGCATTGTAGCCTCATAGAGAAAGAGGTAGAGTCGGTGCCAGTCTTGGCTCTGACAGCTTTCTGGTCACTTGTCAAGTCCCGTCTTAGGTCTGTCTTCCTGTTCTAGAATTCCCTACAGTTCTTCTGAGTCTTTATAACCTACTTCCATCTACTTAGCTTTTCTTCCCCCAGACAACACTGTTAAGTGGCTAATTGTTTCTCCCCTTCCTAGTGTCTTGACTTAATGAAACCACATAACTTCTGTATAAGGAACATACACATATGTAGTAGGGACACTTAATTTAACTTATTAATTCAGCTATGCCAAGAAAGAATAGGTATCTTGTTTTTTCCAGAGTTTTCACTTGTGTATTAGTTATCTATTACTATATAACAAAATACCTCAAAACATAGTAATTTGAAACAATAATAAACATCTCATAATTTCTGTGGGTCAGGAATTTGGGAGCAACTCAGCTTAGCAGTTCTGGCTTCGGGTGTCAAACATGGTTGCAGTCCTAATATTGATGAGAACTGCAGTCACCTGACTAGGGCTGGAGGATCTGCTGCCATGGCAACTCACTCATGGTTGCTCCTTGGTGCTGGTTGGTGAGAGGCCTGTTTTCCATGTGTGGGCCCCTTCATAAGATAGCTTGAATGTCCTGACATGGTAGCTGGCTTCCCCCAGAATGAACAGTCCAAGAAGTTAGCGAGCCAGGCAGAAACTATCCTTATTATGACCCGGCTTTAGAAGGTACATAGAATCCCTTCTGCCACATTCTTTTCATTGGAAATAGGCTACTAAGTCAGGTCCACATTCAAGGGGAGTAGTATTAGGTATCACCATTTGAAGGGAGTCATATCATATTTTAAAACCATTGTTAGGTTACAGGGGAAAAAAAAACCCTAAGTGTCTAATTCAGTCTCAGATATAGTTCAATTTCATTGAACAATTCCTTTAAGTAGTATAAGTCTCCTTTGGATAAAATATGTTTCATGTTTCACAATGCCTTCCGAGGAGGTCCTGCATCTTCTCTGAAGATAACATCCATTTGTATGGGGGGTGGGGAAGGGTAATGTACACATTCTTGTGGAATTGATGAGAGAGATGGAATCCCCTGGCTTCATTCTGGACATAGAGTATGTACTGGCAGTTTTCTGGCATGATGTCCCTTGTTGGCCTGATCACCGGGGAATCTGCTGGCCTGTGATGCTGAAGCCTGGAGCTGGTGAATTCATGGCCCATTTTTGGCTTCAGGCAAAGTTCCCAGGGAGTACTGGCTACCTCCCCTTGCGGACTCAGCTTCTTCTTGGCCCATGCTATGGAGTCACCTCATCTGTCCATGGCAACCCCCTGGCTGTTAGTTCAGCATCCATGCTTCAAGGGAATAGGAACAGCTTGGGATAGTTGACTGCTCTATCTCTGTCTGACTACACTGTTGGAGACTTGCCATTGGCCCAAATAGCTATGGAAAGTGCAGAGAGTGTGGTATGAGGGACCTGGGCAGTGGTCCCCAAAGAGGAGCAATGGTAGAGATCCTCTCAACATGGAGGCAATTCACTGTGGTATGCAGAATAAGGGCTCCCTAATGATGTCCATGTCCCAACCCCTGGAACCTGTGAATATGTTACCTTACAAAGCAAAAGGGACTTTGTAGATACAATTAGGTTAAGGACCTTGAAAGGGGAGATTATCTGAGTGGGCCCAATCTAATGACATTGGTTCTTGAAAGAACCTTTTCAGTCTGAGGTCAGAGTCAAAGGGAGATGTGACTATGGAATAATGGTTAGAGAGGTACAAAGTTGTTGGTTTTAAAGATGGAGTGAGAGGGCTACGAGCCAAGGAATGTGGGGGGCTGGAAAAGGTAAGGAAATAGATTCTGTCTCTGTAGCCTCCAGAAAGGAATGCAGCCCTGCCATCACCATGATTTTAGTCCAGTAAGACCCATGTCAGATTTCTAAGCTATAAAACTTTAATATTTGTGTTGTTTTAAGCCACTAAGTTTGTGATAATTTGTTATAGCCACAGTAGAAAGTGAGTACACTCATATCCAACTTCGGCCTAGAAAGAGGTCAAGTCCAGTTTTCTGACTGCTTTATTCTCCTTATCTCTCTTTCTCACTAAACCTGACCTGGAAAGGGACAGACTCCATGTGGCATGTCCTTGTTCTAGCATAGAACAGTATTTATTACTTTTTCATTCAGATGACAAAGTTTAAGTACAATAAACACCCATACACTCTTCCCCTAGATTCACCAATTGTATTGTTTTGCCATATTTTCTCACACTTTCTGTATATATACATACATATATTTTCTTGTTGTTGAACTATTTGAAGGTAACTTGCATTCGTCTTGACACTTTATCCTGAATACTTAAGCATTTCCTAAGAATAAAAAAATTCTCCTATAAACCATTTCCTACACCTAATATAAATAACAATTCTGTGATGTCATCTAATATCCATTTCACAATGCAAATTTCACCAATTGTCCCCAAAATATTTTTAATTAATTAATTAATTTTTATTAGAGAAAGAGAACGGGAATGGAGAAGAGGGGCAGAGGTAGAGAGAGAGAAAGAAACTCAAGCAGGCTCCACACTAAGCAATCATGACCTGAGATGATATCAAAAGTCAGATGCTCAAGCTGACTGAGCCACCCAGATGCCTCCCCAAAATATTTTATAGCTACTTATTTCCATTCTCTCTCCCTCCCCAGTCAGCACGCCAGCAAATCATATCCTTTGCAACTGTGGTCTTTAGTCTCTTTTAATCTGTAACAGCACACCCTTCAAGCAGCACACCTGTTTTTTTTTTTTTTTTTTGTTTGTTTGTTTGTTTTTAAGTTTATTTCTTTTGAGAGAGAGCATGTGTGCACAAGCAGGGAAGGGGCAGAGAGAAAGAAAGACAAAATCCCAAGCAGACTCTGTACTGAGCCTGATATGGGGATGGAACTCATGAACTGTGAGATCATGACCTGAACCAAGATCAAGAGTTAGATGCTTAACCGACTGTGCCACCCAGGTGCCCCTGTTTTATTTTCATTTCATGACATTGACTTTTGATAAGTCTAGATAAGTTCCCTTGTAGAATAGTCTGTATTCTCAATTTGGCTGATTATTTCCTCATAACATCTTATGACTTGTTCTCCAACCCCTGCCCTTTAAAAAAAACTAGACGCTATGAATAGAAGTTTGTTTAGATTCAGGTTGAACATTTTATGAAAGAGTACTTCATTAGTAATATTGGGTAGTTCACATTGCTTCATGTTGGCACATAATTGCAAGTTGTTTGGTGGCATAGTCAAGATGGTGACGACCCCCCCCCCCCCTTCCAGAATACATTTGCCTTTGCAGTTTGCAAATCATCTACAAACAACCTGTCCTCATTTAATAGTTTGAATGCCCATTTTGGTCCTTTACTGAATAGGTTATTTCATTGAGGGCTGCTCCTAACTATTATACTTTGCATTCATTAGCTGGCATTCTTTTGTAAAAAGAGCTTTGTTTTAAGAAAACTATTTAAAAAAATTTTTTTAATGTTTATTTTTGCTAGGGAGAGAGAGACAGAGCGAAAGCAGGGGAGGGGCAGAGAGAGAGACACACACACAGAATTGAAAGCAGGCTCCAGGCTCTGAGCTGTCAGCACAGAGCCTGACACAGGGCTCAAACTCACAAACCGCGAGATAATGACCTGAGCTGAAGTTGGACGCTTAACTGACGGAGCTACCCAGGTGCCCCTTAAGAAAACTATTTTAATAAATCTCTCAGACAGTTGGACAGTAGTTTGCTTTCGATTTGGTTTAAAGCAATCAGAAAGTTCATGATTTTTTTGGTTTATTTTTATTTATTTTGAAAGAGAGAGAGCATGCAAGCAGGGGAGAGGCAGAGAAAGGGAGAGAGAGAATCCCAAGCAGGCCCTGTGCCATCAGCACAGAGCCCAATGCAGGGCTTGATCCCACAAACCATGAGATCATGACCTGAGCCAAAATCAATTGTTTGATGCTTAACTGACTGAGCCAGGTGCCCTGGTCTCAAATAATTTAAAGCAATCTTTTTAATTTCTCCTGTTAGAGGCCCTTAGTAGTGAATCACATTACAATCAATTGACAAGTAATTTTAGTCTAGTCCATTATTCACGATGCAGAATAGTATAGTGTAGTGTGCCTGCTCTGGAGTCAGATTAAATAGTTCCAAATCCTTATTCCCACACTAACTAGCTGTGTAGTTTGGGGCACATTACTTATCCTCTTTAAGCCTCAGTCACTTCTATAAAACAAGAAAGTCTATAAGAGTACCTGTCTCATGGTTTGGGAGGAGGATTAAATGACATGTACTAAATAAATGGGACATGTTAAACATTAGCTGTTTTTCTTGTTCTCGTTATTGTTATTGACTAAGAAAAGATAGATTTTATCTAAGTCACCGTCCTGCTGGCTTTCTAAGAATTTCTTCAAACACCTATCGGCTTTCCTGATAAATGAATTTTCTGAAAGCTACAAGCATTAGAATTAGCCACGTTGAAATTCTCTGTCTTATTTAGAAAAACTGGGATTAACCTGGCTCTTCTCCTAAAATAAAAAAAGTAAATACATCTTAAACTGTGAATGTTGAGCCAGGAAGAAATTTTGATTTCTTGAAATTATACTCCAGCTTCCTTGTGCAGCCTCTTTTTTTTTTTTTTTTTTTTTTTTTTTTAACAGAGTTTGCATTCCTGCACATTAGAAGTATTTCTGCCAGGGTGCCTTGGTGGCTCAGTCGGTTAAGCATCCGGCTTCGGCTTGGGTCATGGTCTCACGGTTTGTGGGTTTGAGCCCTGCATCAGGCTCTGCGCTGACAGCTTGGAACCTGGAACCTGGTTCGGATTCTGTTTCTCCCTCTCTCTCTGCCCCTCCCCGCTCACACTCTGTCTCTCTTTCAAAAATAAACATTAAGAAAATTTTTGAAAGTATTTCTGCCCCCCCAAGATAAATATCTAGAATTGCCATGGTAAGGACTCTGAGTTAGAAACAATCAGTTATATGCCAGCCTAATGACATAAACGTAGAGCTTGCTTAAATTCCTGATGGAGGTAGTCCAAATTCTATCCAAAGGATTGACTTTAATCAAATTTATTTTTATTTAATATCATTCAGCAACTCACATTCAAAAATATTTGTGCTTTCTCCTATAAAATTGTAAAACATTCACAAATTGTTCCTTGTGTCAACAATCAGGTGTGGTTGTAAAGTTAAGGCTGTTAGGACTTAAGATGAATGGCTTCGTAAAAATCAGAAGTCCCAACCTGAGAAAAATATAGATTCCTGTGTCCATCCCCCAACTCTGTGATGGCACTCCACAGTCACCCTGTGAAGCTGGCATTTTCATTCAGTTGCACCTAAATAGATTTTTAGGGAAAAAAGCAGAGGAGTATGGAGGAAGTTAGCATCACAGTGTCCATACTAATTTCTAGAATCCTTTTAGGATTTAGGATCAGCAACAATTTAATAAGGAAAGGGCCCATTAGGTAAATTTGGCTCTGAAAATGCTAATTGAAAGTCCTCCTCAGCAATTCAGTCCTTTTTCCTCTTCCTTTCTTTAGTCAGCAGGGTCCCATGGTGACCGGTTCTGAAAGAAATCATCCCCTTCAGCTGTTACCTAGCACCATGGCAACAGGGACGTCAGCAAAGCAGGATAGACCCTGCACAAAAACAGTTTCTACTAGGCTTCCTCCCTGCTTCTCTAATTCAACCCTGCCTGAGGCCTAGGAATGGGGCTAAGGACATCTTGATATACACACTTAAGAAATCCTGTGTGTTTCTGTGTTTTATTTTGTCTTGTTCATGAGCATAGATATATGGGTGTATAGTAAACTATGTTATGAGAATTTCCCCTCCCCCTAAAACATGGAGCATATCTAAAAGGTGGGGATGGGTGATGGGATGGCAACAGGGAGGTAGGTACACATGGGATGGTCTTTGTAATGATATGTAAAAATTGTATTTATAAAGTAGCAATAAATTGATAGTAGGAAACATCAGGGCCCTAAATATGTGGTCTGACTTATATTTAGACACAAGACCTCAGGGAAATATTTTTAAAATATTTTTATTTACCTGAGAGTGAAGTAGACAAATGGCTTTAATGAACGCCGAAGGGGGTGCAATGCTGTCCTTGGTGCTGAACACTCAGTTGTCTCAGTTATGCTAAGTGGGTTCCAGACGGAGGTTAGGGAACACCTTGTCACATTAGGGTATTGATAATAAGAAAGAAAGGGGCTGGGAAGAAAGCATCATTTTCCTCACTACCAAGCAACTCTGAATGTCCATAATAAAACGTTCAGATGAGAAATAAAACAAAAAAAGAAAGTGGAGAAGGCTGGAGGTTTGGTTGAGTCTTTTCCTTTTCATATGGAGATTTTTGGTCAGAGCCAATCAGGTCGGAGATTTCTGCTGCTTTGCTCCTGAAAGGAAAAGTGGGGGAAGGGAGATAGAAGATGGCCACATTCCCCCCTTGAACCACATGATCCATTTCCCATGTGACACATTCCAGAGCCTTGGAAAGGATAAGGGAGGGGCACCAAGAGAGTGGGACTGGGGGCGGGAAGATGGTTTAACCGTCAACCCAGTACAGCGTCATCTTGTCTTCTTACCAGGAAGCAGGCTACGAGCCAAGGGGAAGGCAGAGGACAGAAATGAATGTGTTCCCAAGCTTTCCTGGTGGTTTATGGAATTCTCCAAACTCCTATGCAAGGGTTATTCCTGACGGAGAAGACCAAAGGAGACCATCCCTGAAATCAAGTCCAGATGAAGGTATGCACTAAGGATCCTGTGGTATCGCGGCTGAAATTTGGCTTAGAGAACATAATACCTTCTTTTTTCCAGGCAATTTAGAGATTTTTGTCATGGCTTAGATGTTGGTTAGGGGCTTTAGATTTGTTGCAGGTTTAGAAAAGATGCCTAGATAGTTCTGTAAAAGGAACAATTTACCAGAGTAAGTGCCTGTTGAAGAAAAATTGATGGAAATTTTGTACAATGATAATTAGTAAAACAAAGTACTAATTGATGAAAACGATTTTTTCTTTGAGTCCTGGAAAGAAGAAAAAAAATAATATTACTGAAATCAATTAGATTTCATTGTCATGGCAATAAAATCTTGTTTCCTCCCTTGCTTATTCTGTGCCCATGTTCCCAGAGGTTATTGGCAGTGGCTTAGGGAGCCTGAGCGGGCAGGCGTGCTGTTTCTTTGTGCTGTGCAATTGTCTTCCTTCTGATGTTCCTGATTCAAGGAGAGCTTATGATTATTTCCAGCTCTGGTTTTAGATAGTAGAGTGCTACTGACTTCCAAATCTTACAGAATAGCCATCAAGAAGGCTCCTAGGAAGTTCTCAAAGGAATCTTCTAAAGTTACAGGCTAAAATAATCTACTATGTACTTAAATCTTGGTATCTTTGGCCATTTCTACCTAGCACAAAGAGGGAAGTTAGCAAATTTAAATTTTATTTCATCTTTTAAAAAATACTTACAAAGTTATTGCTATGTGCAAGACATTATTCTAAGCACAAATAATCAGTCATTTAATCTTTATAATAACCCTCTGAGGGAGGTATTATTAGTACCCACATTTTGGTAATGAAGAAACTAAGGCACAGAGAAATCAGGGAACATTCCCAAGATCATACAGCTAGCAAACCCTAGAAATAGGGTTTGGACCCAAGGAAATTGACCCCAGAGTCCATGATTTTTAACTACTAAACTATGCTTCTTTCCTGCTTGTGTTATTTCAAATGATGTCAACAGTTGATTTGGCTACAAATTTTGTTCAGCTGATGCTACTAGAAGATCAAATTAGCTTGCCTGGCTAAAACAGATCCCCGGTGGAATCTATATATAATCTTGAATTATCCCAATAGTCATATTCTGTACTCCCAAATAACCAGTAAGTAATTGCCTGTTCTTCTCTTCCCTTTTTGCTGTATAGATATTTGGTAGTAAAGTACTGTGTTACTATGGTGACCAAATGATGTCTAAAGGCAAAAAAATCTAGAATTACCTCATGGTTGATTTTTTTTTTTTTAATCGAACTGAACATATTTTCATCCTCTGAACCTAGTAATAAGACCAGTCTAAACATGTTATCTTTAAAAGGACTTAACTTGGTTTTCAAAATAAAACAAAGAGATTAAAAACTTTAGAAATTATGACCACAAACTACGGTATCAAACAGACTAGATTTATTGCTTTAAAATAATATTATCATACTTCAAGGTAATAACAGATCACTCTCTTTACAAATTATTTTAGGTTTTTAAGGGAAAAATAAGTTTTTCCCTTAACTTCTAGAAATTTCTGAAATATAAAGATTTCCTCTTTTTGGTCTGTGTAGTTTCCCTTTTGGCTCTTGACAGTAAATGATGACTGATCTCATACTTCTGTGCTATGGAAAAACTATGAGAAGTTACTAGGTCAAAGATACAAAGAGGAAGAGAAGGGATAGAAATCTAAAATTTGTAAAATTCTTCACTAAATGAGGTATTCCCCTTCAGGGTTTCATCGAAGAATATTTTGAAGAGTGATTGTGTCTCCTACGATACTGAACTTTAGTCCTTTATATTAAGCCTTGGATCCCTGCTAAAATCTATGTTTCCCTGGGACAAGTACCACTTTTACACTATTATAGTCATCTAAAATGAGCTCCTTGAGTGAAGGGACCATATCTTCCATCACTGGGTTTCTGGCACTTAGCACCAGGCCTGGTTTATGGTAAGCTCACACTATACATTTGCGAAAGCTCTGGAAGCTTTCTGCTGGAGCCAGTTTAGGAGCCCACCTCTATTTTATGCTGCATGTGCTTGTAGAGAGGACAGTGAAGAGGTGAATGTGTAGTGGGAGAGAACTTAGCAACTACATATAGTCAAAACTATGCCTGAAATTTATATACGCTAGTCAGGCTGACCCTGAAGCAGTAGCACACTAGAGTTCAAGAAGTATTCATAAATTCCTACCTGGGGATATCCAATCCCCCTGACATTTTATTTATCTTTAGAATGAGGTTCTCCTGATATTTTTATTTGTGTCTATATATAGAGGCACCCTAATGGTCTCATTTTACTCTGATGCTCTGCCTGGCATCATCTCCCAACACTGAAATAGTTTATCTTGGGTTGAGGCTGAATGTGATGAGAAGGTCAGTTCCTGCCCCAGGCAGGCCTCTCCTAATCAGCTGTGGCTCCCAGTCCCCAGAACACTTAGCCAAGAGCTCACACGACTATAGGACTCCTCCCCCAGAGAACCCTGGGATCTTTAGTGTCAGAGTAGATTGGAGCCACAGTACTTTTCCCAAACCATGGCAGTTAGGACTTGAGTGCAAAAGATTGTCTCAGGTTATCTTGAAAGTTTGCTTAGGATTTGAATTCAAGTTAGCAGGATAACTAGGGTTTAAACAGTTATCCCTCTTGGAGTACCTGCCTGGCTCAGTTGGTAGAGAATGGAACTCTTGATCTCAGGGTCATGAGTTTGAGCCTCATGTAGGGAGTGGAGATTACATTAAAAAATAAAAATAAAATAAATAAAATAGTCACCCCTCTTTATAATATTCAGAGACATATCCTATTGTTCCCATCTAATTTAGTCATTAAGGAGAGGAAGAAAAGGGTTTGTGGATAAACTTCTCCTTACCGCCTTACCTCCGGTGTTACCTGCTGAGTGAGTTGTGCAGAAGAAAAGCTGTGCTGGAAGCACTGTACAGCCAGGCAAGTACGGCATGCCCACCACACTCATGCAGGGCTTCTCAGGTAGGCAGGGCTGGTGTGCTCGAGAGGCTTAGGTTTGGAAACCTAGCTGGGCTTCCTACTCATCCCTCTCAAGTCTACCAGCTCTACTCTCCCAGCTGAACAGGAGAAGGTGGAACAGAGAGACAAAGCAGAGAGGCTTCCTCTTAGGGAGAGGCCTTGCCAACCTGGAGGCTAGGAATGGAAGAGGAAATAGGAAGAGGGACACTGAGCCTGGGTGAAGGATACGAGAAAGTGAGACCGGGGCCCTGCCTTTCAGTCACAGTAACTTGCCCACTGCTCACAAACCCTGCCAAATGAGTCAGGCCCTGCCAGCCAAATTACTGAATCTTTTCCTAGCATATGTGTATATAGGGAAGAGGAAGGAATAGAAGGAAGAACCAGAATATGGATGCAGCATCTCCTTTATGAACCAAGGCCAAAAATGACACGAAATGGGAGGTCGTCTCTCTAAGAGGACAGTTTAAAAAGCAAAAGAGGCGTTAGCATGATGAATATATTTTCCTGTTTATGGAGTCATTTTTCCCTGGCTAAACTTTTAAAACGGTCATCTCATGGAACCTCTCATTCAGCATACTTTCCTAGGCACTGGATGTCTGTCATGTGTAATCCTGATACAGACTCTGTGACATAGGTTATTAGCCCCAATTTCTGATCAGGAAATTGAAGCTCAGAGAGATGGACTAACCTGCCCGAAGTCCCACGCAGCAGATAGAGCCAGGATCTGAATTCTGTCCTCTTTCCGCCATATCACAAGTAAAGTTCTTTCCTCTGCATTCTTTAAAAATATAGTATATGTTTTTGGATATTAGGTTAATATAAATACAGTTCTAGAAAATTTGGAAAACTATAGAACTGTAATGAAAATAAAAATCAGTCATGATCTTGCCACCTGGAAACAACCATTGTTACAATTTTGTTATATTTCTTCTCAGTCTTTCTCAATACATACAGTGATAACAAAAGTCAGTGTTTGTTGAACACTTGCTTTGTTCCAAACATTGTTCTTAGCTCCTTTCCTGCATCATTTATTTTATTCTCACAACAAATCAATAAGGTGGGTACCATTATTATCCTAATTTTATTGGTAAAAAGCACTCAATAAGGACAAAAATGTTAAGTAACTTGGTAGAGGCTACCTAGGTATTGAGTGATCTGAAACCCAGGCAGGTTGCTTTATAGCAGGGTTTCTCAACCTCAGCACTATTGGTTTTTGGGGCCAGCTAACTCTGTGTTTGTGGGGGGCTTTCCTACATTATTTTAGAATGTTTAGCAGCATACCTGGCCTCTACCTACCAGATGTCAGTAACACCCTCCTCCCCCAATTGTGACATCAAGAATGTCTTCAGACATTGCCAAATGTCCCCTGGGAGGCAGAATTAACTGTGAACCACAGCTCTAAGAGCCCATGCTCCCAATCACCACATTATACAGCCTCTTCATATTTGAAATGTGTGAAGAGTCATTTTCTTCCACATCTAAGGAATGTAACACAACTTCCAAGTTTGGGTGTAGCCTATGAAACCTTTTGGAATGTCAGTGGCTTTATAGATCATGGGTAGGAGATTAGTTACTTCCAGAAAAATGCTCATTGGTAGACTTTTATAACAGGTTTATCATATTCCCACCATTGCCCAGTTGGGAGAATAACTTATGTTTTTCTTCCTTATAGTCTTTTCTCTGGTTCTCTGTGACAGGCACTCTTAGCCTTCAAGAATTCAGATTTCAGGGGCACTTTGTTGGCTCAGTTGGTTAAGTGTCCGACTTCTGTTCAGGTCATGATCTTGCAGTTTGTGAGTTCGAGCCCCGCATCTGTGCTGACAGCATAGAGCCTGCTTGGGATCCTCTGTCTCCCTTTCTCTCTGCCCCTCCCCGCACATGCTCCCTGTCTCTTTTTCTTTCAAAAGTAAGTAAAACATTTAAGGAAAAAAAGAATAAAAATTCAGATTCCAGGTGTACATTTACAGTATATAGCATGCTCTTATCAACTATGGTGTCAAAATATATGCCAAGCAAAGGATATCTGTTGCAAATAATTGCTTGCTAATATATCAAATACCAAGATTTGCCAGTGATTAATTTTTTAAATAGAATAAATTTAAGGATATCTACACAATTATTTTCTTTTCCACATGATTTCTTAGTTGAAGACTCAGTTTTGGAGTTATAGGTCAGGCTCGTAGAGTTGCACATAATTCTGGATACATCTGTAGGGGTGTGTCACATGTAAAAACACATTTGTCACATCTGTCTCTGAGGAAGAAAAGCTAAAAATGATTGGTGTAGGTGACTTGGGTCAACCATGGCTGATGTACAGAGAGGATTAAAGTATGAACCAATGAGAAATGATAGCATCATTTTAACTTATAAAATGTCTAAAAATATATGGTACTAAAATATGTATTAACCATGTGAAAAAAAGCAAATACATGTCAAACATATTTTCAGTGACAGCTGGCTACATATAGTTGCATAATTTGTCCATGAAGAATGCACATTAATGCAAATTCAAATCTAAGTTCTGCTCTATGAACTTAAAGGTTTGCTTTCTTGGAAAAACCCTGATTGAGGACAAAATTTACCCAGAGTGTTGATGTTAATTTGATGTGAAACAGAATATAAATACTTCTGAAAAACAGAGTTCTTAGTAACTCTGTTCAGTGTTTGCACTCAGTTCTTAAGGAAAACCATCTTCTTTTCAAATGACTGTAAATCGCATCTACTGTATCGTTCTGTGCTTTGAGTGTAATGCGTCTGGTCTTTGCCTCCTCCTTCTTTCCTGAGTTTCACTAGAGATTTTAATACTGAAATCCAAGCTTGAAAATGAAACTGAACGCTTACCTCCAGAACCACTGCTCGCCTCTACTTTAACTCAGTGAGCACACAGCAGCTATTCAAAAACCGTTTGCTGCAATGAATTACATTGAATTTGGGGAGGTGCAAATCCCTTGGCCAAATTGTTTCCTTCAGAATTCGAAAGACTCCATACTGGGAAGAGAGGTGTGGGAAATTGGTAGAGGATGCTAGTAAGTTCTTCTCCCCTCTGAGAAGCTTGGTTTAGATAGAATGGAAGGCAAACACAGGTGGCAGGTCCTCCCTGACCCATCACTTCTTGCAGGGAATCTTCAACAGGTTGCCCCAGGATAATTATTGGGGCACCTGGGGATGGCAGGGGCAGGGTGCTTAGCTGGCCCATAGAGGAAATTCATCTCTTCTTTGGAGACCCATACTGTTCTTGGTTATCAGAAGCTCACAGAAGCCTCAGCAGCCCTAACCAACTTCCCTCTCCTCCCATCAAAATGCCCTCTTGGGATGAGCTCTCTGCCGGGTGAAAGTAGTGGGTTATATATTAAATGAATGTGTGTTGTTCCTTGAAACGTCTATCAGTTTTAGTTCATTACACTAAAAGGAACTTAGAAGTCATCTAGGCCAACTCATTGATATTGTAGACATGGAAATGGAGAGTCAGAGAGATTGATTTACTTAAGGTCCTTACAGGGATCTAAAAATAAGACCTGTTTCTCATGACTTTCTGTTCAGTGCTTATGATCAGAATCAGAGCCCTGGTTTCTTAGTCCCTGGTCCAGTCTTTAAGGTAAACTACACTCTTTAAGCTTTTCAAGGTTTCTACTAATCTAGATGCTGGTGGGGTAGTGGAAAGTGGTAGTGTTCACACCCAGTTATCTAAGAAATGCCATATTGAAAAAAGAATAAAAGAATTCAGATTTTAGGTGTACATTTACAGTATATAGCATGCTCTTATCAACTATGGTGTCAAAATATATGCCAAGCTCCTATTATTATTACTGCTCAACAAATTAACACAAATTTAGTAGCTTAAGATAATAGCTATTTATTATGTCACAGTTCTGCAGGTCAGAGGTCTGAGTGGGTTGGCTGGTTTCTTTGTTTAGAGTCTCACAAGGCTGAAATCAAGGTGTGGACAGGACTGTGTTTCTTTTTAGAGGATGATTCCCCTTCCAAGCTCTTCTCAGTGATTGGCAGAATCCAGTTCTTGTGGTTGTAGGACTAAGGTCACATTTTCTTCATGGCTATCAGTTGGGGACCATCCATCACTCCTAGTGGCCTCTCTCTGGTTGTTGCACGTGAGCCCCTGTATCTCAGAGCCAGCAACAGCATGTCTGCTTCCTTGTCATGCTTGGAATCATTCTCTAACTTCTTTTGCCTCATCTGTCTGTCTTTTTTTTTTTTTAATGTTTTATTTATTTTTGAGACAGAGACAGAGCATAAGCAGGGGAGGGGCAGAGAGAGAGAGACACAGAATCCGAAACAGGCTTCGGGCTCTGAGCTGTCAGCACAGAGCCCGACGCTGGGCTCAAACACACAAACCGCGAGATCATGGCCTGAGCTGAAGTCAGACGCTTAACCGACTGAGCCACCCAGGTGCCCCTCATCTGTCTGTTTCTAACCTGAGAGGATTCTCTGTTTTTAAGGGCTCATTCATTTATGAGTCTCTTTTGCTGTGTGGCATGGACATCTTTGGTTGGGGGGGGGGGTGGCATTTTGCCTCCTACATATATTATTTCCTTTAAATAACGGCAGAGCTCCATCCTACCAGGCTAAGTGGAAAAGTCAGTGACAAACTTTACTGGGACTGGGAGTGGGAGTCTCTTTCTCTTCCTACGTCCTGGGGTTCTTACAGCAAAATGTATGGGATGGTCGCTCTAGCCTTGGATCCCTTCTGATTATAGCAGAAATGTAATTATGATCTGGGCCACCATGTGTCCTTGGAAACTGGTAGATCTGTGTTGGTACCACCCCTGGGGCAGTGGACTTTATTCCCAGCTAGAAACTCTATGCCTTGAGTCCACCCTGCTAGCTGCACTCCTCTATTACCACTTGTCAGTGGGGAGCAGTAGGGAAGTGAGTGCAGTGGGGAAGTGAGGCAAGGGTTCCAGGCCAACATTGTTTTTTGTTTTTTAACAACTTTATTCATATACCAAAACATTCCCTCATATTAAGTGTATAAGGCAGTGATTTTTGTTATATTTACAGCATTGCACAACCATCACCATAATCAAATTTTGGAACCTTTTCATCATTCCCAAAAGATCTTTTGTGGCCATCTAGGCCTGCCTTTCACATGACTCCAGGGGCCACAGCCACATCCTGGTTCAGCCATCCTTGTTTCTCTCTCCTACCCTCTATAGAAATCCCGTCAGAGAACTCAGCCTCCAGAAAACAAAAGCCAAGGAAACAGTGTTGTCTCAGGCCCAGTAATACAACTCTCCTGCAAAATAAGGCAGAACTTAGGGTCTGGGGTCATTCTCAGAAGGGGACAGAAAAAAAAATCTCAGCAAAGAGCACAGCACAAATCAATTCTCGAGTGACTTATTATCTTGCCTCCGTACAATGCAGTGGAGTCTTCCAGTTGCAATTATCAATGGGCAACACTGACTCCGTGGAACAGTGACCTGCAGGTGAGTGAATCAGGCCTCCTCTTTTCCCCCTCCTCTAGGCAGAAATGAAGGCATTCTTTGCTCCCTGCTTAAATGACCAGGTGGGGACATATTGTGGAGTGGGATAGGCGAATAGGGGAACCAGTCTGGTACAGAGTCAAACGAAGTTCCCGGAGGCACTTAGGCCCTCTAGGCCCCGCTTACCCCTTTTTCTCTCTTTCTTGTCCCCCACCCCCTGTGAGATAGGTTCTTTTGACTGCAGAGAAGTCTGAGTTGCCTCAAGGAAAACAGCCTATCACAAGTACTAAGTCCAGGCCTTAAGGAGCCTGAAACATTGTTCAAGATCTGGAAGGTAGCTGGGGATCCAGGGCACCTTAGGGACTGGGTTTTCTTGTCTTGTCATCTGTCTGCAGCAGGAGTCCTAGGGAGTCTACTAGCAATGGCTTGTTCTTCTCTGTCATGGCTGCTACTGCTTCCTTTGGTTCCCCAACTACCCAGCCCTAAAGAAGGTCCTCCTACCGTGCTCTGCTCTTTTCTTTCACAGAACTCACTACAACTTACTGGTTTTATTTGTACTTACTTATTCCTCTTCTCTCCATCCCTCCACAGCATAGTCGTAATTAGACTGTGAACTTCCTGAAAGTAGGGACATGGTTTTATTGGTCATTGTATACATAGTTCTTAGCACAGTACATTCTGGCACATAGTATGATCTTAAAATGGATTTATGGAATGATGAATGACTTCATGAAAATGGGCAAAGAATCTCAATAGACATTTCTCCAAACTTATCTATTTATCTAACAACTGGATGTCTCTACTTGGGTATCTGCTAAGAATGTAATTCACCCAAAATAGAATTACTGATTTCCAGCTCCCCAAACTTTTTCTCCCTCCCCCCCCCCCATCGCAGACCCTCATACCTAGGAGTCATCCCTGTTCCCCTAACCCCATCACACACCAGCAGATATTCTTGGCTCTGTCTCCAAAATATTTTCAGTAACCATCTACTTTTCTCCACCTACATTGCTACTAGGTCTAAGCCATCATTATTACTTACTTAGCTTATTGTAATAGTTTCTTAACTGGTGCCCCCACTTCTCTCAGCCACCTACACAGCAATTAAAGTTGTATTTTTAAAACATAAATCAGGTCATACTCCTATCACTCTTTTGCTTAAAGCCTGCAGTGAGTCTCATTGCAATAAGAATAATATCTGTGCCCTGCAATGCCATATGTGATTTAATCCACTGCCTACCTTTCTGATTATATCAGGTACCATTTTATTCCACATTCATATGCTCCAGCTACATAACAAGCTTATTCCTGCCCCAGGGTCTTTGCACACATTGCTTCTGCCTAGAATGTTATTCTGACTTTCCTGTGGCTGGCTTGCCATCACTGGAGTTTCAGCTGTAGTATCACTTCTTCAGAGAACTGTTCTCTGGCCACTCCATCTAAAATAAGACCCTATGTTACGATGATTTTAGAGGCAAGTAATAGGAAACTCAAAGGGGATTAAAGCCATATAGAAACATTGCTTATTTGAGAAGCCTAGTGGTGGCTGTTCTAACATTACCTCAGTGTCAGGACACTGGGTAATATCTTTTTGAGTCTCAGGACTTCCCCTGCCCTTATTACTGGGTGATAAGATACCACCCAGTGCCCCGACCTCTTCACATGACAGTTTACAAAGGTTAAGAAGTAAGGGGCAGCCAGGCCCACAAGATAGAACACTTTCCACATGCCTCTTTCCTCTTATCAAGAGAGAAACATTTTCTCAAGAGCTTCCCAACACCCACCTAGAGATTTCCTCTTGTCTCAGTGCCAGAAGCAATGATGGTGTGACCATCCCTAGCTGCAAGGGATGGCAGAAAGTGGTTATCTTGCCTTTTCAGCCTCTTGAGAGAGGAAGGCAAGGGAGAAGTTGGGAATGGCCATTGGGTAACCAACCAGTCACGTGCCATCCCATTTTTCATGGATCCTTGGTCCCTCATTTTGCTTTATTTTTCTCCCTAGTACTAGCCATTTCTTTACTCTTTATGTATTTGTTTAGCTATAATTTGTTTTCCCTACTAGAGGTAAGCTCCACAAAAACAGGGACCTTGTCTGTCTAGCTGACTTCTATATTTTTAGCAATTAGCACAATCCTGGTTCATATTAAGTGATAAAAAATATTGGGTAATTGTATAATTGAAGACTATTTTGCATATACCATTGTAAGAAAATAGTCATTTCTTAGGGTGATGTTTCTTGATATTTCTTCCCCCCCCCATTTTGTCTGACTTTATAGATTTTGTGTGAACAGTAGAGAGAGGGAGAAGTTCAGTATTATTAACCCTGGAGCTGCATCCCTCCTGCACAGAACTTTACTAAGTGGCAGTGGGGTGAGAGAGATTGGCTAGTGTCCTTTATATGCACCTATAGTGAGATGCTAGGGTAACCTAACATTTTCTCCTGCAACATTGTTTGTAAAGAATTTGGGGAGGACTGCAGCTCATGACCAACAGAAACGTTCATGTGGGGTAGAACTTGGGTTCCTTTCTGTTACATTCTTTTGGGTGTGACATTTATTCCAGTGCTAGCCATTCCTACACAAAACTGTCAAGTAGGTGCTTCTTCACCTTCAGCCTTTCACCCTTCACCCACTCCCTCCCATAATGGCACCCCATCTTTATTCTCTCAGGTGTGACTGTCCTCAAGACTTTTGTTTTGGCATCTCTTCTTTTTTCCTTTCCACTAAGATCATTGATCTCAGAGATAAAAGGGGTCTCTTCTGCTTATAATAGTAAAAATATTTACTCTTTAAGAAGCATTTACATTTTAATAGGGACCTTGACTTTAAAAGAATGATGCTCTAATGGTAAGAGAAGTTGAGAAAGAAGCTTTCCTCGTTCCCAGAAATCACTCCAAGGATGCTGACTCTGTTTATTTCTGATATTTTAGAATTCATGTGAAGGACAAAGAAAGGTAAAGGTGGTAGAAGAGTAATACAGGTCCATGGACAGCCAGTATCCAGACACAAAGATGGTGTGCCCAGACTGCTCTTAGGACACTGCTCGATCCCAGGCTGGAAACAGATTCAAAGGCACAGAGCTGGAAATATTATGGAGGAATATTTATATGTTATATAACATACAATAGAAAAGGGGGAAAGGGCAGTAGAGAAAATTCCAGGTTTAGTAAGCATGTGATACTAGGCGTCTCCGATGGTGGAGGAGAAACTGTTTCACTGGAAATATGAGGTTCTTTTCCAATTATTCAGAATTACTTAATGGAAATAATTTAAGTAGAGTGGATTTCATATGTTTTTGAGAAAGACATTCAATTGATTGTATTACATATTTTGGTTTAAAGTATAGAAAAAGGTTTTATTTGGCTAATCTGTCACTAAAAAAAATCATGCCCAACTTGGAGAAAGGTTGTGTTGATTTATTTGGATCTTAATGATTTTTCCCTTAGAATCAACAATGTGAATAATGATTAGGTGCCAAGGCCCCTCTGCAAAAGCCATTCACTCTTAACACAGTTAAATTATGTGACTGATGTTAGTATTATCACTACAGTATGAGATGTGGTTACTAAAATTTGCTTGTCATATGGCTTTTTTTTTTTTTAATTTTTTTTTCAACGTTTATTTATTTTTGGGACAGAGAGAGACAGAGCATGAACGGGGGAGGGGCAGAGAGAGAGGGAGACACAGAATCGGAAACAGGCTCCAGGCTCTGAGCCATCAGCCCAGAGCCTGACGCGGGGCTCGAACTCACGGACCGTGAGATCGTGACCTGGCTGAAGTCGGACACTTAACCGACTGCGCCACCCAGGCGCCCCTGTCATATGGCTTTTGAGACTTCCATGGGCTAACAGTAGTAAGAGTGCTAATTTTTTTTTTAAGTTTTAAAAAGTTGATATTTAAATTCTGTTTAGTTAACATACAGTATAATGTTAGTTTTAGGTGTACATTATAGTGATTCAACACTTCCATTCATCACAAAGTGCTGATCAGAAGTGCACTCTTTAATCCTCATCACCTAGGTCACCTGTCCCTCCGGCTCCCCTCTGGTAACCATCAGTTTGTTTTCTATAGTTGAGTCTTTCTTGGTTTGCCTCTCCTTTTTTCCTCTTTGCTCATTTGTTTCTTAAATTCTATATATTGTGAAATCATATGGTGCCTGTCTTTCTCTGACTGACTTACTTCACTTAGCGTAATGCTCTCTAGCTCCATCCTTGTTGTTGCAAGTGGCAAGATTTCATTCTTTTTTATGGCTGAGTAATATTCCGTTGTGTGTGTGTGTGTGTGTGTGTGTGTGTGTGTGTGTGTGTGTGTGTATCACATTTTCTTTATCCGTTCACCTATCAGTGGACACTTGGGCTGTTTCCTTAATTTGGCTATTGTGATAATACTGCTATAAACATTTGGGGTGCACGTATCCCTTCAAATTAGTATTTTTGTATTCTTTAGGTAAATGCCTCGTAGTGCAGTTGCTGGATTGTACTAGTTCTATTTTTAACTTTTTTAAGAACCTCCATAAGAGTGCTAATTTTTTTTTTTTTTAATTTTTTTTCAATGTTTATTTATTTTTGGGACAGAGAGAGACAGAGCATGAACGGGGGAGGGGCAGAGAGAGAGGAAGACACAGAATCGGAAACAGGCTCCAGGCTCTGAGCCATCAGCCCAGAGCCTGACGCGGGGCTCGAACTCACGGAGCGCGAGATCGTGACCTGGCTGAAGTCGGACGCTTAACCGACTGCGCCACCCAGGCGCCCCAAGAGTGCTAATTTTTTAAGCACTTGCTATGTGCTAGACACTGCATTAGATCATGTATAGACCTGCACAAGGATAAGGCTTATTGACAATTTTCCTCATACTAGGCAGATTGGTTGGTATTAGCTCATTTAACTCCTGTGCATATATTATCTCATTTTATCTTCATAATAATCAAATACGATAGGAATAATTATCCTTATTTTACAGATAAGAAAACTGGAGTTCAAGAAGGGTTAGATCATTTGTCCTGGGTCACACAACAACTTAGTGAGCAACAAAGGTGGAATTTACACTTGAGCTTTCTGACTTCAAAGCCTTCATACATGTACGCTTTGCAATATTCCTATATTGTGAGATGAGAAGATTTTCAGCACAGGATTATGTTCTGGGTGTAGGTTTGCCAGATTTAGCTAATAAAAATATAGGATACCAGTTAAATATTATATGGGATATATCTATGCTAAAATATTGTCCTTTATCTGAAATTCATCTTTTACTGGGGATCCTGTATTTCATCTGGCAGGCATATCTGGGTGGCACATTGTGAGAACGTGTCTTATCCTCTCTGGTTTTTTTGTTCCCCCACCACAGTCATGCTGGTGGCTACCTGGGCCTTATGTAGTTCCATAAAGCACTGAGCTCAGTGTCCACACCAAAGCCATAGCTCAGAGCCAGAAAGCGAGATAACCATTCAGGAAGCTTCTGAAGAGCCTGTGTGGCCTCCTTAGCCATTTGTAAATTCAGGGATGTAAATTCAGGGCTTCAGGGTATGTTGCCCTGTAAATCCTGCCCTACTGGAGGCAGTAGGCTGGTAAATGTTAAACATCTAGTTGAGCAGGAGAAGAAAAAAAAAACAAAACCTGATTTGTGGTGTTTGTCAGTTTCCATGGTGTGAATATTCCTGCCAAGGCTGATTTATACCAGCATGATGTCATTGAACTTGGAGTTGCGAAGAAATGTGCACAGCTGGCTCTGGGGAGCTCATGCAAGCCAGTCACCCACTACTGTTTTGGGTATTTCTTATTTTCACATATACAGCCTACTAACAATGCAAGGTTTAAGAGCAAATATCTACCACCATGGTATTTTCTAAGTTACAAAAATTAAAATTTAAAGGAGACATTTCCCTACTTGGGGCACTACCATTGATCAAACTTTTCCTCACTTTCAGTTCAAACGGGTTTAGAGTTCTGCTTTCATCCTGTGTTTAAAAGCCAATAACGGTTAATCATGTGTTATAATGAATTTCCAATCATCTCACATTTTTCATTCTGAAGAAAGGCTGTATTTCCAGACCAACATGTCTTACTGTACTTTTGATGCCAAGCCTCTGTGCAGTGTATGGTGGGAGTGATTTTTTTTCCCCCAAATGTTCACTATGTCACATATTTCTGAGCTAGCATATTGAACAGATGTATCTGTGGGTAGGCAAGAGGCTGTGGCGGAATAATTTTACATTCCTGTGTTTGAGGAGTCAAGAAAGACCTATCCATGTACAGCCAGTGTGAACCTCTGAATTCAGATCCAGCCTTTTGTGGCCTCCCTAGGCATGAAGCCCCAGTGGTGGTTAAGAGCATGGGCTTTGGAGTGAGGCAGTCCTGGGGTGACTACTTTATAACTATATGATCTTGGGGAAGAACTTCAGTTTTTTCCATTTGTGAAACATGGCTATTACCTACCTCAAAGGGCTATGTGTATGAAGTACCTGACATATAGTAAGCACAAAATAGATATCAATTCTCAGTGGTGTTAATGCTGTAACTACTGTCATAATTGTAATTAGTCTTACTGCTCAGTAATAAACAACCTTATCTTATGTATCTGCTTTGGTCCAGCAGAAGCTTACCATGGTACAAGAAAATGTTTCAGGTTGGTTTTTTTTTTCCCCAACCAAATCATGTAAAAAAAAAATTCAACATTATAAAAATTCTAGTTTGACATTAAATGTTTAAACAGATTTCAGAAATAAAAATGGTCTTTCTCTATTGTAAGAATGCCTGTGAATCTTTATAATTCCATGGGGGAAAAGAGATCAGTTGTTAGGGTTCTTTGAATCTAGAAGCCGAAGCAGCAGTTGATGCTTGGCAAGGAATGGCCCCTGGTACAACCCTGAAGTAAACCAAGTTTGTCAGCTGTGTGCCTCTGTTCCTCTTTTGGTCCTTTTGTTTGTTTCTCATCTTTCATGCATTCATCCACCTATCAGTGTGATTTTCAAAAAGCTAAAATCATGACTCACTCTTACACAAATAGGGGATGTACGTAGGTCAAAGATTTATCAACTTGCTACTGAAGAAACCAATGAGGTAATAGGGCTGGTTCTAAGAGCATTTGAATAGATGGGTATTTATAGGGTTTTGTTATTGTTATTGTTTGTTTTTTTAAAGAAGATGGACATAAGCTTGCTAGACAGACACAAAACTGATGTCCTACTGAGCAATAAATTCATAACTCTTGGAGTTATTTTTTCTGCTAGACAGAAATCTGCATGTTAACATGTACTTTCACAATGTCTGGGCTTTAGTCATATAGTAAATAGCAAAATCAAGCACAGATACATTCTCCCAGATAATTCAATAATTCTTTGGGGGAACCCCCTTTAACAGTGTCTTAGCATGACATTAAAAAGATATGCTATACTCTCTTTGCTTTATTTTCAAGTATTGGATACTTTTTATTAACACATTTATCCATTTATTTATTCAGTAAACTTTTAGTATCTATATGCCCCAGGGATGCAGAGATAAAAACACAGTCCTTGCCCTAAGGAACTCATAACCTTATGAAGCAGAGCAACATTCAAAATAAAAGTTGCAGGGTGCCTGGGTGGCTCAGTTGGTCGAGCATCTGACTTCCGCTCAGGTCATGATCTCATAGTTCATGAGTTTGAGCTCCACATCGGGCTCTGTGCTGGCAGGTCAGAGACTGTCTGGGATTCTCTCTCGCCTTCTCCCCTTCTCAAAATAAATAAACTTGAAAAAAACAAAAACAAAAAACAAAACAAAGTAAAAATTGCAATATACAGTAACAGGCATTTACCCCAGGCTCCTGAGGGGGGGGATGGAGGTCCACCCAGTCCCTAGCTCTATACCATGTCAACCCATCCACCATTTCCCCACCTGTATATTGCAATAGCTCTCCTAGAGCCTGATAGATGAATGATAGCATATAGAGATATATTCTAATAAGGGCCTTCAGTAGTCAACTCAGTGGGGTGTATCATGTGGCAGTCTCAGAACTGAAGGGGAAGAGAGAGGTGGAGCAGGAAAGAGGTGAATAAGTTTTTCCTGTTGCTGTTAAAATTACTGCATATGGATAACCCAGACATAATAACTAATTAAACAACCCTTGTATTTCAGAAACACTCCCCTGAAGAAGGATTTATTTCCAAATTAATGGGGTAGGCGAAATTTTACTTTGGAACCTGAAATTTTACTTTGGAACCCTAGAATTTAGTTATAACATGGCAGACTATTTTTTGGGGGGTGGGGATTGCAGAAGCCTGTCTGAGGACAGACGTCTCAACTACCTTCACTCTCCCTTAAATGAGAATTCTACTGCATGTAGCAGTCGATGGAGGTGACTTTAGTTTCACAGTCTGTTTTTCCCTGTCTCCATGGTCACCAGTGTTTCAGCTCCATGAGAAGACACAATGACTTTCTATCTCTGGGTTTAATTCTCCTAGCAGAGCCCCCTATGGTAGGAGTCCTACATTTCAGTTCTCTGTCCCTATGGATTTGATTCAGTAAATATTTAATGGGCAATTATTAATGTAAAGACAAAGAATAGCATTCTTCACCTGGGAGCCCACAGTTTGATGGGGGAAGTCAGAAACATGAAAGCAATTCTGAAGCAGGGACTCCTGATCTTGGCTGCACATTAGGATCACCTGGGGGGTTGCACTCCAGGCCAGTTAAATTAGAATCTCTGGGGGAGGACCAGGACATCGGTATTTTTTAAAAGCTCCCTGAGAGAGTCCAATGCGTTGCTAAGCTAGAGAACCATTGTTCTAAAGGAAAGTATACTTGGAAAATGCTGCAATAAAGGACTAACAAAGTGCTGTGTGAACAAGGATACCACAGCCATTCTGGCATTGTTCATACTCTCATCCACTGTTGACCACATTTCAGCCCATGAATGCAGAAAATGTAACCTCTCACTGTAACCTTGGGGAAATTTTAGGTCAGTTTGATTGTAGGACATTTAGAAACTGTGTATACTCTAGGAGGTGTGGTTTGTAGGAAACTATGTCCCCTAAGGGAAAGGGGACCCAAAAAAAGATGACCCCCAAATTCATTCCACGTGCTCTCTCTCTTCTTTGGAATGTTTTTTTCACTCCCTGTCTTCCTAAAGAAGTCCTAGTCTCTAAATCCCCAACTCAAACATCACCTCCTTTGTGAAGTGTCTCCTTTCTTTTTCATATCCCATGCAAAATTGGGTCCTTGTTTTTCTCTGCCACTTAGCTGCTTGCCTTTTTAGCATCAATTATAATTATTACAGAATTTAGTTATGTCAGGCAGCTGTTTATACATTTTCCCTCTTACGGGCTTTACTTATCTGTTTCCCTAGTACCTAGCATAGTGTCTTGTCTTGGTTTATTGAATGAAAAAACAGAGCCGTAGCAGTTGTACGTAATGTCCAAAAAGTCGTGCCATCGTTGGGGAGACCTGGACTCAGGACCTCCTCAAGGCTCCCTCGTCCAATTTCTGAGCTTTAGGAGCCTCTGCTTCCGAGTGGTGGGGCTAGAGAAGTGGGCAGACACACTCGCTGGTGTAATGCAGCTGGAGGAAGTGATGGAAGCCCTCCTGGTGCTTTAGTTGTGGTGGTGAACTTGAGTTTCATCTCCAGAATTTTGCTACAAGGGAGAGAGAAACAAAAGTAAGTTCACAGGTTCAAAGTGTGTGTGTTGACTATTGAAAAGAGGCTATGCCACCAAGTCCTGTTTTATTTACGCTGCAGGCATCCCCCAAAAGTTGAGCACAGCCTGGGAAGATTCCTCGTCTTTTTTACTTTTAAACTTTAAATCTTTATTATATTTTTTTTTTTTAATTTTTTTTTTTTCAACGTTTATTTATTTTTGGGACAGAGAGAGACACAGAGCATGAACGGGGGAGGGGCAGAGAGAGGGAGACACAGAATCGGAAACAGGCTCCAGGCTCCGAGCCATCAGCCCAGAGCCTGACGCGGGGCTCGAACTCCCGGACCGCGAGATCGTGACCTGGCTGAAGTCGGACGCTTAACCGACTGCGCCACCCAGGCGCCCCAAATCTTTATTATATTTTATTTTATTTGTAGGTAATCCCCACACCCAGTGTGAGGCTCAAACTCCCAACCCCGAGATCAAGTCACACTACCGACTGAGCCAGCCAGGTGCCCCTAAAGTTTAAATCTTTAAAAAAATAATTTTTTTTTGGCATTTCGTAGGTTTTACACATATAAAGGTGAAGAGATCATTTCAAATTTATAAGTACAAGGGTCATGCATTCCAGATTTTCTAGGGCAGTGCTAATTTTAGATCTTATATTCTGTTTTCAGACTGCATATCCTGATTTTTTTTAGATGGAGAGTGTGGTTGGTATTCTTATAATATCACCCAGCCAGCCATGCTTAAAAGCCTTCTAGTAGTCAAATTTCTAATTATCTTACATTTCTTTTGAGAAATCACGTAAGGCTGCCTTATGGACAAAAAAGCCTGAAGGTAATATGGGACTGGCATTTACTACATCACACTGAGCTCCAGATTTTTGTTGAATGTGGTTTCAGGGTGAGAACAGTATATATTAACACTCATCCCCCTACCGCAAATTAGTGCAAAAGTCCTTCAAGGAAAAGTCGGCCATTAAGAACTGTTCTGCCATTAAAAACTGTTCTTTCGGGGCGCCTGGGTGGCTCAGTCGGTTGGGCATCCAACTTCAGCTCAGGTCACGATCTCGCGGTCCGTGGGTTCGAGCCCCGTGTCTGGCTCTGTGCTGACAGCTCAGAGCTTGGAGCCTGCTTCGGATTCTGTGTCTCCCTCTCTCTCTGCCCCTCCCCCGTTCATGCTCTGTCTCTCTCTGTCTCAAAAATAAAGGTTAAAAAAAATTAAAAAAAGAAAAAAAGAAAAACTGTTCTTTCATTAAGAACTGTTCTTGGTAGGGACCTGAATGGCTCAGTTGGAGGAGCGTGTGACTCTTGATCTTAGGGTTGTGAGTTTGAACCTCACGTTGGGTGTGGAGATTACTTAAAAAATGAAACCTTTAAAAGAAAAACAATAACAAAAACTGCTCTTTAATCCCACCTCTAAACTTCAGAAACGTTTCTGTGTGAGGCTGGTCAACAGGAGCCCACCAACAGGGACAGGGGGCCCCGAGGGAGCTGCTGGAGGGCCCCCCTGCTGTGCCACAGGCTACATGGGACTGCTCTGGTTATTTTGGACATAGATGCTGTGTTTTCTCTTTCTGCTTAATAGATTCAGACCAAATTAGACCTTAATAATCCAACTACAACCAAAGTCACGCCGATTTTAATTGAATAGCCCACAATTATATAATTGTTTTACCTATTAAAAAGTATAACTTTTATTGTCACCAACTAGTACCCTAAAAAGTTAAAGGCTAAATTTATAATAATCTTCTATATCTAAGGATCATAAGCTTTTACTTATTTATTTTTTTAAATTTATTTTGAGAGAGAAGCATGAATGGGGGAGGGGCAAAGAAGAGGAGAAAGATAATCCCAAGTAGGCTCCACACAGCACAGAGCCCTATATGGGGCTCAAACTCACAAACCATGAGATCATCTGAGGTGAAACCAAGAGTCGGACACTTAACTGACTGAGCCATCCCGGCGCCCCAAGGATCATAAGCTTTTAAAAAACCAGCTGAGGGGCACTGAGTGGCTCTGTCGGTTAAGTGTCCGACTTCGGCTCAGGTCATGATATCGCGGTTTGTGAGTTCAAGCCCCACATCAGGCTCTGTGCTGATAGCTTGGAGCCTGGAGCCTACTCCAGGCTCCCTCTCTCTCTGCCCCTCCCCTGCTCATGCTCTGTCTCTCAAAAATAAATAAATGTTTATTTACCCAGCTGAGTAACAGTTACAGTTGGCTGGTTTTAATCATCCATTTGCCACAAACTTTCTAGTAACCTGGTTACATTCTATAGAGAACATCTTGTATGTTCTTTAGTCAATATGTTATTCTATGAAACAGTAACAGCAGAATAGCCTCAAGTTACATCATTTGTAAGTAGCAAGCTATTAGAACAGGGATCATGTCATCTTTTGGAAGAAGCAAGCTATTTTCAGATGTCATTAAATTAGAAGCTACTTCTGGCTCCTGTGAAAGTGTTACATACAGTTGCTCCCTGCCTTTCATAATGCTTCTGTACTGGAAATTCTGCATAAGTAAGAACGGGGCCATCTCGGGGAACCAGCCAGGCTGTCTGCACAGATTCCTGTTAGCTGTTTCCATAGCTGACATCCATGTGTTTCCATCTGCCCTAGTCTTCTTGTCGCAGCCTCACTGCTTTAGTGTCCTGACATTTAGGAACTTCTCACCTGCTTGCCGTGCATTCCATTTGGGAGTAGCACCCTTACCATGAGCCAGATTTGAGTGCCTTAACCCTTTGTGGTCCCAGCGGGTGAATGCAACAAGGATATGTCTAGGGGTGGGGCTGGGCAGGAGGAGTTCTACCTCACTTGAGTAAGGGTTGAGAAAGGGAGAGGCCAGGGACAGCCTGAGCTGGGATCAGCCAAAAGAGCTCCTAAAACAAAAGAGAAGTGGAACCAGAGCTCCTTCTGGATGGTAGTCCAGGGTTCCTGCCAGTCCACGGGTCCTACTCACTGACAGACGACAACAGTCTCAGTGTCCGATAAGACTGTTAGCCTTAGGAGTCGCTCTTTATAACACCATTTTAACAGGAGGCCTCATTCTTCTTTTCTTATCCAGAACTAAGAGGAAAAAAGTGAATATGGTTTTTGCTCACAGAATGGATAACAGCAAGCCGCCTTTGGTCATCCCCACGCTCCTGGTGCCCCTCCAAAACCACAGCTGCACCGAAACAGCCACACCTCTGCCAAGCCGTGACCTGACAGACTTACATGGGGAGCACGGCTGGATGAGCAACAGAACGGACCTGCAGTACGGACTGAGACCCGGGGAAGTGGCCACAGCCAGCATTTTCTTCGGGGCCCTGTGGCTGTTCTCTGTATTTGGCAACTCCCTGGTTTGTCTGGTCATCCACCGGAGTAGGAGGACACAGTCCACCACCAACTACTTTGTGGTCTCCATGGCATGTGCTGATCTTCTCGTCAGCGTCGCCAGTACGCCTTTCGTCCTGCTTCAGTTCGCCACGGGGAGGTGGACACTTGGCAGTATGATGTGTAAGCTGGTACGGTATTTTCAGTATCTCACCCCGGGCGTCCAGATCTACGTCCTCCTCTCCATCTGCATAGACCGGTTCTACACCATTGTCTATCCCCTGAGCTTCAAGGTGTCCAGAGAAAAAGCCAAGAAAATGATTGCCGCGTCGTGGGTCTTCAATGCAGCCTTCGTGACCCCCGTGTTCTTTTTCTATGGCTCCCACTGGGACAGTCATTGCAATTACTTCCTCCCTGCCTCTTGGGAAGGAACTGCCTACACTGTCATCCATTTCTTGGTGAGCTTTGTGATTCCTTCTGTCCTCATCATCTTATTTTACCAGAAGGTCGTGAAGTATATCTGGAGAATAGGCACCGATGGTCGGACAGTGCGGAGGACGATGAACATTGTCCCGAGGACAAAAGTGAAAACTATCAAGATGTTCCTCATTTTAAATCTATTGTTCCTGCTCTCCTGGCTACCTTTTCATGTGGCTCAGCTGTGGCACCCCCCCGAACGGGACTCTAAGAAAAGTTCCCTTGTTTTCACAGCTATCACATGGATATCTTTTAGTTCTTCAGCCTCTAAACCTACGCTCTATTCCATTTATAATGCCAATTTTAGGAGAGGAATGAAAGAAACTTTTTGCATGTCCTCAATGAAGTGTTACCGAAGCAATGCCTATACTATCACAACCAGTTCAAGGATGGCCAAAAAAAACTACGTTGGCATTTCAGAAATTCCTCCCACGGCCAAAACTATAACCAAAGACTCAATCTATGATTCATTTGACAGAGAAGCCAAGGAAAAAAAGCTTGCTTGGCCCATTAATTCAAATCCACCAAATACTTTTGTCTAATTTCGCAGAGTTCTTTCAATTATTGTTATGTTGCCAGAGATTAAAAAGCTTTAACTCTAAAAACAGAAGCTATTTATATGCATTTTTTTTTCTGTCAACTTTCTGAGGGAAATGTTTTATTTTGTAAAATGCATTTAACTATTGATTGGAATTTCTGTGGTTTTCTTTTGGTTGCCTTTTCTTTTAGGGGAAGCTTTCACCTTGAGCTATAGTTAAGAGTTCTTTTACTCTATTAGTTACGTGCATAAAAGAGAGAATGCGTTCCTACTTTTTAGTTACCATTAAGTCCAAAAAGCATAAACCATACACACAGCCTTTGATTAATGACTCAAATTTGTTTTATTCTGTCTCCTTTTTCTCCTCCCTACTGAAATTTTATAACTATGGGCTTCTGTTCCAAATGAAATCTCCTGTCACACACATTTCAGAGACTTGTATTTCTGCGACTAAGTAACATTGAGGGAGTGTTAATATTGTATATGTTTTTACATTACTTTCTTCCAAGTAATCGCTGTCCGGATCTCCTGTGGAAAGCACCCCGTATGATGGAATACACTGGAACTTTCTGGGAAGTCTTCTGTGATTAAATTTGACTCAGGATTCTTAGGGAAAGAAACTTATAAAATTGCCTAATATCTCTCTCTCTCTCCCTCCCCATCTCTCATTTTCATTCTCCCTTAACCTAAGCAGTTGATGAGGTCTTGAAAATTCCGAGGTCAATATGTTTCTCTCACATCTGTGTCCCATCTGGGCTGTGTCTAGGATGTTTACTTCCCTTCTATGAGTTAAACTCAAGCAAATGAGTAGGTGTCCTTGCTAGGCAAGCCCTTTAGAAAATGCCAGTGGGAGAAATGACACATGGCGTTTCTCTGTGCTCTGCGCTTTAGGCAGAGGGCTTTGGCTGCCTGGCCCGACCTCTATAAATAGATACAGCGAGGACGAGAAGCACCTGCTTCATCCTCCTTGATACTCTGACCTGAGGCCATACGTCCAACCAGCGCCTTTTTCCCCTCATCTCTCTCCAGGATACATCTTCATAGCCTGGCCAAATTCAGACTCTTCTTTGCCTGTGCTATCTCTAGGTTTTCTTCTCTGCTTGTCAGCTTTCTGTTGTTTGAAATCTAGGTCCAGCACATTTTAAAAATGTTCCTATTTAAACAGTAAAGGGCCTACATGGGGCACCTGGGTGGCTCAGTCGTTAAGCGTCCGACTTTCAGTTCAGGTCATGATCTTGCAGTCCGTGGGTTCGAGCCCCGCATCAGGCTCCGTGCTGACAGCTCAGAGCCTGGAGCCTGCTTCAGATTCTGTCTCCCTCTCTCTGCCCTTCCCCCACTCATGCTCTCTCTCTGTCTCTCAAAAGTGAATAAATGTTAAAAATAAATAAACAATATGGGGCACCTGGGTGGCGCAGTCGGTTAAGCGGCCGACTTCAGCCAGGTCACGATCTCGCGGTCCGGGAGTTCGAGCCCCGCGTCGGGCTCTGGGCTGATGGCTCAGAGCCTGGAGCCTGTTTCCGATTCTGTGTCTCCCTCTCTCTCTGCCCCTCCCCCGTTCATGCTCTGTCTCTCTCTGTCCCAAAAATAAAATAAATAAACGTTGAAAAAAAAATTAAAAATAAATAAATAAATAAATAAACAATAAAGGGCTTACAGACAAGACAGTATGCATTTTCACATCCCAGTTAAGAGCTGCAAGTAATAATTCCAGTTCTTCAGCAATTTTACCCGCATTATTTTATCCTCTTGGGAATTCTGTGATGTACTACTTGTCATCTGCGCCTCATAGATGAGAATCTGGAATGCTGTTTTGTGACTTGCCCACATTGGAGTGTGACAGAGCTGGTATTCACACTCAGGGCCTCTAACTGCACGTATATCACTCTTTCCTTGACACTACAGATGTCTCTCTAAGGAACACACGAGTGGCCAAACCCGTCCAGGCCTCCGTGGGTCTTCTGGCTGCTGCTTTGGTAGAAATCTAAGGTCTAAGAGAATCTGCCTATTCTTAAAAGGAGAGTCTAGGTGGAATTTAATGAGCTGGCCCTCACCTTTTCTTCGGCTGTGGATAGGTTGTTGGACTTGTGCTGAATGTCAGAGATACAGACAAAGGGAAACGAGACAAGAC
Source organism: Puma concolor (assembly GCF_028749965.1). Taxonomy (NCBI): domain Eukaryota; kingdom Metazoa; phylum Chordata; class Mammalia; order Carnivora; family Felidae; genus Puma; species Puma concolor. Next base: position 96,595,477 of record NC_141673.1, read on the forward strand.
TGGGTTCAATAATTAGGACAAGGAACAAGAACAAGAAAGCGTTTCATCTATGAAACATCTACAGAGCTGGTGTTTTTAAATGGAGCTGCTTCCTTCAGTCAAGTTCAAAAGGCAAAAAGAACATCTCATATTTTTCTTTTTCTTTTTCCTCCTCATCTTCTTCTTCCTTATCCCATCAGCAGATGGCACTCTAAAATGACAAAAGAAGCTAGACATTTCTCTCACTTAGCCCTCGAATTCTATGGTTCAGACTTGTTAAAAAACAGAGAAAACCCTTGCATTTTTGTCCATTTTTTGGTCCATACTGTTGGTCCATTTAAAAGGAATATTTTTAAAAGATTGTAAAAAGTTAAATTTAATTCATCTCAATTTTGTTTATATATATATTTTTAGGTTTTAGTTTAAACTAAAAGAGTTCTAAGCTCCATTCTATCTGTAATGTTCTGTGAGTTTATCCTAGTCGGTGGAAATTCAGTGAGACAATTTCATAGCTGAATTATTATAGGTCATGAGACTGATTTGGTTGACACTTCAAGGTTTTTTTTTTAAAGAATCTCCCAAATAATGACAAATTAAAAGTGTCAACCAAATCATAGTCTCATGACCTATAATAATCCAGCTATATTCTCTCAGCATGTTGATAATTCACTGTATTTTTGTTTAGTCTGTTTTTAAAAATTTTTTTTCAATGTTTATTTGTTTTTGAGAGACAGAGAGAGAGAGACAGCTTGAGGGAAGGGGCAGAGAGAGAGAGAGAGAGACAACAGAATCCAAAGCAGGCTCTGGGCTCTGAGCTCTCAGCACAGAGCCCAATGTAGGGCTCAAACCCATGAACCATGAGATCATGACCTAGCTGAAGTTGGACACTTTACAAACTGAGCCACCCAGGCACCCCTAGTCTTATTTAATATTCAGGATTCCTGTTGTCTCACTTGATCCTGAAATAGAGGAAACTGGATATAATTCACAGATTGATGAGGCTTTGCATAAGTCCCAACAGTACAAGAACAACATTCTCCATAACTCATATCTGCCTAGCAAGAATCAGTTAAATCACAGGGAGGCAGCCTATTGGAGACAGTAAAAACATTACCCCAGTCTCCTTACCAGGTACATATGAGGCACGCCATGAATCTGGATTCATGTAGCCTCCGAAGCGGAGTTTTCAAGAAAAATGATAGTGGGGAACAGGGTTCAGAGTAGAGGTGATGCTCATACCTGGCTCCCAGAGACTGTCAGAGGAAGGGACAGGGACGCATCCTTTAAGGTAGAATTCAAGTTGTTCCTTTTCTTCTAATCTTCAGTGAAAGCATTAGTCGAATCAGCCTGCTGCTGAAAGTCCACAAGCACATCCTGCTCATATGTGCTTCTCAGTTGACGTGACATGCCAGGTTTTTACCCAAGATGGCTGGAGCTGATTCCCTGGGCCAGAGTTCCTTGCTCAGGAAGGACAATTTTACCCAGGGGGGCCTCCACCAAATATGTGGGAGCAGTCATTTGCCAGATAAGGTGGGCAGTTTTGTGTCTTGGGGTGGGCACAGTCTTTCCCTTTTCCCTTCCAGTCTTGCTGCCCCCTGCTCAAACTCACTGTGAAACAACATAACTGAGATCTATTGGAGCTACTGGACCAGGATCAGCTTCGAGGATGAGCTCCTCTGGAAGAACTGCATGTAAAAGCAATGAAGAATTACAGAATTTTGGATTAGAAGGGACATTGAGAGACCTAGCCGATGCCCCTTATTGTTTAGGAGAGGAAATTACAACCAAGGGAGGTCAAATTAGGGGTAAACTAAAATGCCTTCTACCAACCAGTCCAACATCCTTTTATATATATAAAGTTTGTTTGTTTGTTTTGAGAGAGAGAGAGAGAAGAATGCACACTAGTGGGGAAGGGGCAGAGAGAGAGGGAGAGGGAGAATCCAAGCAGGCTCCGTGCTGTCAGTGCAGAGCCCGACGCAGGGCTCAATCTCAGGAACCGTGAACTCATGACCTGAGCTGAAATCGAGTCAGATGCTCAACTGACTGAGCCACCCAGGCGCCCCCCAGTCCAACATTCTTTTAACTTCACCATTCTGCTTGCCGTGGCATGATTCATTTATTGGAGAAAAAATCCTCCCTGTGTGCAGAAGTCTATGAAGAGAATAAACAATTCCCCACTGTGCAGTTAACCTGCTAATTCATCTGGAACAGAGACTACCTTGGCGTACTCTAATTAGAGAACAGGGGAGACAAACGGACTTTGTCTAAGTGTTTTGCAGAATGACCGCTTGGTGGCACTGTGGCTAGTAGGTAGAGCCCACCACCTCTTCCTGTGCCTGTCACATGGGCAATTTCTGAGAGGTCCTGGTCTCCTAGCAACAAGTCAGGGAAAATTGCTGAGCACAAGAAGCAGCTGTAGATTAACTGATCAATCAGTGTGTTCAAAAGACAGAGCATCTAAACATTTGGAGGAAATTCCAAAATAATTAATACTCTTTACAGACATGAAATCACTAGTCAAAATATTATTTTAAATCCATTTTGCAAATGGTATCACTTTCGCAAAACCCCATCAGACACCAAACTGGCGGGAGTGCCACCCACACTTACCGAGGCCTCTGTCTTTTCTGTTCCCTTTACCATTTGACTCTGAGAATTCATGGCCCTTTTCATAGAAGTGCAATCTAGACTTTTCCTAAAAGTAAATGTCCCTATGCTCCTAGGCAGTTAAGTTTATTTTAGGTTGAATTTATTTTAGGGCCCTCTCATTTCCCTCAGACCGTCTTTAGTTTTTTGATCCCCTATAATCTGGGCCATTCTGCACTTTTTGCTCAACCGAACAAAGCTCTGTATTCTTTTCCAGAAGAAGCCTCTTTAAAAGATTGCCTTTTAAAACTCCCCATCAACCCTGAGTTATACAATTAGGGCTATACAATTAGGATTCACCTATAATTTGAAGAATGTGCGATTTCACTTCTGCAGGAAAATGACTCCCAAAAAGTCCTGGCCTCTGCAATGAGGGGTGCATGTATATCTGGTTCCAGGATTATAATGTAGGTCTGGAAGCTTGCGAATATAATCTGGTTTTCAGCAGGCAGCAATAAAGTAGTCCCAGGTATTTGCCCACAATAGCTAAATACAGATTAACACTCCTCTAAGGGAATTTTTTTTTTTTTTTAAGTCTGCAATCTAAACTGTAGCTGTAACATTCCCTGATTCCCCTTTAAGTGTTTGAGGATTCTGGTTCTGGCAGCCTGAAATTTTTTTTTAAGTTTTATTTATTTATTTTGAGAGAGAGAGGGAGAGAGAGAATCTCGAGCAGGATCCACATCATCAGTACAGAACCTGATGCAGGGCTCAAACTCATGAACCATGAGACCATGACCTGAGCCAAAACCAAGAGTCAGATGCTTAATCAATTGAGCCACCCAAGAGTTCCTCTAAGGGAATTTTGAATGAATCTTCTCTACTCTCCTTCCCTGACAGATCTTCCAAAGAACAGTCTAAGAAGACTATATTCCCAGGGCACCTGGGTGGCTCAGTTGGTTAAACATCTGACTTTGGCTCAGGTCATGATCTCGTGGTTCATGAGTTCAAGCCCCGTGTCGGGCTCTGTGCTGCCAGCTTGTAGCCTAGAGCTTGCTTTGGATTCTGTGTCTCCCTCTCTCTCTGCTCCTCCTCTGCTCATGCTCTGTCTCTGCCTCTCTCTCAAAGATAAAATAAAACATTAAAAATTTTTCAAAAAATGAAAAAGAAGACCGAGTAGGCTTAGGTCTTCTAAGGTCTTAGGTCTATTAGTGTTCTGCTAATAGGACCCTGAGCGTGCTGGGTGAGGACATGGCAGAGACACCTGGACAACAGAAAAGTAGATGCAGGATTTGTATGGTAGAGACAACGGGCAGCACACTAGCTGAGAAGAAAAGATACATACTCTGTCCATCAGTCTAGATTCATGTACACTTCTGGGCTATCTGATTGTCCAGGAAGATGTATTCTACTTGAACGACGCTTTGAAAATTAGGCACAACATTCCAGCGATACATCCAGCCAGCAAAGTTTTCCTTAGTCATAAATAGTATTATGGTTGCTTTCAAGGGCTCAGAAATCAACTTCTGGGTTGAAGTTCGGATTATGCTTACCACCCGTTTACCCAGAAAATTATTCTCAAACCCCAGCTTCTCCATTTTTAAAATGGGGAATGTAGCGGTATCTACCTGTACTAGACTTCTCTAGAACCCTAATGACAGAACTAATAAGATGTAGTTAGATGATAGCTAGCTAGCTAGATGATAATATTTGGAGGAAGTGGCTCAGGCCATTGAGGGGACTGACAAGCTTGAAATGTTTAGGGCAGGCAGGCAGGCTGGGGTTGCGGTTTATGAAATCTATGGGCCGGGCCAGCAGGCAGCATTTGATGTTGTAGTCTTGAGGCAGAATTGCTTCTTCTCTGGGAAACCTCATTTTTTGTTCATAAGGCCTTTAACTGATTCAATAAAGCCCACCAGATTATCAAAGATAATCTTTATTTAAAGTCAACTGATTGTAGATGTCAACCACATCTACAAAATACCTTCACAACATCTAGATTAGTGTTTGATTAAATGACTAGGTACTATAGCTAGCTAAATTGACATGGGAGACTAACCATCACACCACCTTACAGAATTGTTGCAGTAATAAAATGAGCCCAAACTCATGGAAATCATCAGTGTATTACTGAACACATGTGAAGCCCTTAATAAAGGTTTTCTAATGCTATTTTACTTTAGTCACTGCTAACCCGGTGAATTTTCCCATTTTTCAAGTTACTTGGCACCTATTGCCGTGTGTTAACATTAGTAGAAATGGGTTTTTAATGTTACTGTCAAATTGTGGCATTGTTTTCCTTCTGTAGCTTTTTTTTTCTTTTTTTTAAGTTAAGATTTTACAGACTCAAGGTGGAAGGAACATTTGGAAGCAGGAACTTGAATGGAAGGGACATAAGTGGTAGGGCTACTTCACTACTCACCCCAAAGGAAACTTTTCCCCCTGAAAATATTTCTTAAGAAAGAATGGTCCAGGGGGTACCTGGATGGCTCAGTCACTTAAGCAACTGACTCTTGATTTCAGCTCAGGTCATGAGCTCACGGTTCCTGAGATCAAGCCCAGGGTCTGGCTCTGCACTGGCAGCACAGAGCCTGCTTGGGATTCCCTCTCTCCCTTGCTCTCTGCCCCTCCCCCGCCTGCATACTCTCTTACTCTCAAAATAAATTAATAAAATTTAAAAAATAATTTTAAAAAGGAGGAATGGTCCAAAACAGGATACACAAAATACTTGAGGATGTAGACTTTTATTGTCACCCTTCTGTTGGGATTTCCACTTTATACAGAAGAGAAAACTGATGGGAGTGGAGGGGAATCAGTTTTGCCTGCTAATTTGACTATCAGTCTAGTAGAATATGAAAAACCAGTGAAACGGACCCAGGTCACTCTTGGTCATAGTTAATCATAGGCAACTATGTAGCTAAAACATGTAACAGTTGTATATTTTCAGTTAAACCATATGAATTATACTATAACTAGAAATCAATGAAATTTCATTGAAATCAAATTTCAATGATATCAAATGAAAGCGAAATGAAGGTATTGAAAAAAAGCTTCTTGGTAACTGGGGAGTTGAAGGGGAAAGAAACACAGTGAAAAGCCATAGACTCAAACTTATGAACACAAACATTGTAAGCAACATTTAAGTTTATTTTGAAGAAAAATTTAACAGAACGGTTTATGGCTTAAATTTTTTTTTTAAAGAAAAGATATATGGGTTTACTGTTGGGGATGTTTATGAGAGGATTAAACCAATGGTGAAAGCCAACCTACTGACAAGAACCTAGAGCAGAAGGAAATATTGTGTCTTTAATGACTTTAAATGTCTTTACTGACACTATCAAGCCACTGTAGCTTTCAGTCTCCTTATTGTTTATACCAACTTCAGTTGGGTATTTACTTGTACCTGAAAGAGTCCTAACAGATTCCCTATTCTCGTTCTATATAGATGATCCAGTGCTGTCAAGGTGGCTCATACATGTTGCAAGAGTCAATTTTTAAATTTTCAAAAATGTTGGTTGCCGACTGACAACATAGTAGCATGAAATCAACCATGGTGGGAATATTTCCACCCCAGAAATGGGTAAATACTACAAATCGGACCTCCCCCAGCCAAGAGTCAGTTGTTAAACATCTACCAGCACACAACTGGCTACTTCTTTTTACTCAACAAAAATGTTCCTAAAAAGCCATCTTACTCAGAATGCAATTGTACATATTACACTTGTAGAGATATTCTATTTTCATTTTATCTGATAACAAATGAATGAGCACATTTTAGCTTGATGTGTTTCTGTCACCCCCAGGTATAGAATGATGTGGTTAATGATCTATGAAACATTTATCTCACCAAAGGAGTGCTAATGTAAAGGAACTCCATGATGAGTCCTTTGTATTTGAAAAAGAACCTTCTCTCATCTCATGCTTCCAGCAGCTCTGGCTGGGTACTGCATTGTCCTCGAAATGAGTCAGCATCTCCGGAGCCCAGATGTGTTGTGTTTGTGTGCTTCTGATTTGTACTGAAGACTCCTTTCCCCACCAGGGCTGGCCCTCTTCACTCCAGGAAGAGTGATGCTAGTGTAGTTCTGTTTAAAGACACTGCACTGGCTGCTGCTAGGTAGAGTTCCTACTCTGCCTCCCTAAAAAAAAAAAAAAAAAAAAAAAAAAAGGCTCCAGGGCACATGGGTTTTCCTTTTTCTGTCTGGAGTGGGAAGAACACGGGGCTACTCTCACAAGGGAAGAGGCACTGCCAGCTTTCATTTTGTACTTGACGTCAATGAGAATGCCTTCTTCTGGGAGAAGGCTTGGCCATCGTTTTTTTTGGCTTTCTTCCTTCCTTTTTCAATGCTCTTTCTTCTCTTTTTGTGGCACTTGGGGCTCAGGGCTGTCCTGACCTGAGGTTTGAGGGGTATTATTATTATTAGCCATAAATCCTATACTTTCTTGTCTTGTGGTGCTGGGAGGCATGGTCTTCATTCCATTGAAGCGGTACGATCCAAAAGTCAATGTGGGCCTGGGACGGCCATTTAGCCTGTTTGGTTCTGGACTATCCAAGTCTGCCCAGTGTACACATAGTTGTCATTTTCAGCCTGCTAACTTGATTCCATGTTGGGTTTGGGGCTGTGAAGTGCTAATCAGGCATTGCTTTCCTTCTCAGCAAAGGGGCACTGAGGCATGGCAGGTTCGGAATCGGTTCTGTTGGACCACAGGAGAATTTTCCTGCTCAAATATGTATCTTACAGAATCAAAATGGCCTGCAAGCCAAAGCTCACTGTCCAACTCCAGCCCAACCCCCAGCCAAGGAGTGTTTGGGGGAACTGTCACAACACAATAGGTGAATTAGTTTGTCCACTTTGACCCCAGGGCTTGCTTTAAGAATCCAGCTGATTTACCTCTTAGTCATTTTTAGAGTTGGGCTGGGTATCTCTCTGCAATCCTTAACAGTTTCTAAGACACAACTATCATCTGTCTCGTGAAGTACAGTTGATCTTTGAATAATGCAAGGGATGGGGTGCCAACATTCCACAAAGTCAAAAATCCACATACGACTTTGGACTCCCCCAAAACTTAACTGCTAATAGCCTACTGTTGACTGGAAACCTTACCACTGATAACATAAAGTCAACACATGTTTTGCATATTCTATTCTCTATTCTTGCAATAAAGTAAGCTATAAGAAAATGTTAAGAAAATCAGAAGAAAAGTGCGTGCTGTGCTGTATTGAAAAAGGTGTGACCTGGGGCGCCTGGGTGGCGCAGTCGGTTAAGCATCCGACTTCAGCCAGGTCACGATCTCGCGGTCCGGGAGTTCTGGGCTGATGGCTCAGAGCCTGGAGCCTGTTTCCGATTCTGTGTCTCCCTCTCTCTCTGCCCCTTCCCCGTTCATGCTCTGTCTCTCTCTGTCCCTAAAATAAATAAACGTTGAAAAAGGTGTGACCTGAATAGTTCAAACCTGTATTGTTCAAGGGTCAACACAAATCTGAATCTGATATGGACATCTCCAAGCTGCCTACAGACTTACAAAAAGAGCCCTTCCAGCTCCATAGGTCTTCTAGCCATCTATTTTCCAGGCCTCCAATATGCCTGGTTGGGCCATTCTAGCTTATACTAGGCCTTTTTCAGTAGTGTGCTGGAAACCAAGTCTGGCGGGGGGCGGGGATCGCTGATTTGTAGCATTTACTGATTTCTATGTGTCAATACTCCAATCATTGCCAATTAAAAGCTACGAAGTTGATGTCACTCAATGTGGAGTTGAGAAGAGATGCACACAATTGGCTTTCCTCTGGGGAGCCTGCCATAAGCCAGCTGCAGCACAGCACTGTTTTGCATTTTTAAAAATGCACCCTCTGGGTGGAGGAATTAAGAAAGGTACTCCCCCCCCCCCCCAACCCTGTGAGGTCAAATTAGAAAAAAGCACCTCTCTGGGCAGACCGATGCAAAAGGTGCCCTGGTGAGCAGATAGCAGGTGCCCTTTCCTCTGCACATGGCCTGTTGTAGGAAATGTGAGCTAGATTTTAGATCCATTCACCTCCTCAACTGGGTGCCTTTGTGCAGTGCACAATCAGCCCAACCTTACATGGCAGCCTTGGCTCTGACTCAGGACTACTCTATAGTTAAGTAAAATGGATGGAATAAGGGAAAAGAGAACTAAGTTACCTAGCAGTCTGGAAACCTGCTTTATGCAGATTATAGGATTATTACCAGTTGGAACACTAATTGTTCTTAAAATTAGTTTAATTAATCGAAGGCTATTATTGCTAAAAATGCCTTCCAACTACACCATTCCAGGGATAGACATAGTGATAAAGCTTAAAAGACTTCAGAAATGTGATACCTACAACCCTACATGTTTAAATTCCAGCTCATTAAATATATTTATCTTCCATGATTTAAATCCTTACAATAGTCAAATGCAGGCATATGCTAATATTTTAAATTTAATATAGTTCTTTACTACTTAAGAAGCAGTTTCTCATATCTCCTATTTACCCTGCCAGTTACTCTGTGAAAGTTACCCTCCCCCCTTTTTATAGATGAGGAAAACAGGCCGAGAGATCAAAGAATTCAAGGTGACTCGAAAAATGAATCCAAGACCAGTGCTTCTGCCTAAATCTCACTCTTTTTACTGTTCTGTGCTCACACAAACATATTTCAGTATTGCGAAACAGACCACTTGAGATTTCTCTGGTGAAGATATTTTATTTTTCATAAAAATATAATTGTACAATGCTCTTCAGAGAAAGAAAATACCCTTAATGCCCCCCAATACCACATGGATTAATAATCTTCCTCTCTTTCAAAACTAAATATGTAATTGATAATATGCAACTGATTTCTTGTGAAATATAGCATTGATGTTTTAAATTTCTTTGCCTTTGTTTGAACTAAAAGTAAATCCAGTTTAAACCTATGCTTTTTGTAATGAGCCAAATCAACTCTATCATAATTCAAAGATGATGAAATAAAATGCTAAATGGTGATGCTGATAAATACTGTCAAGTAGCTGAAAAACAGTGATATGAATTTGCTGCAGTAAGACAGATTCTGATTTAGATACAACAGACAGGTTTTAGACGAAATAGAAAAAAAAATTTAAGAACATCAACTATCTCCTAAAACGTGACCTGGCCAAACTTATTCCATCTTATATTCAGTTGCTCTAATATATGGCAGGTCTATGCTAAGTTAATGACAGAATATGACTGGTCTAAATACACAAATATATACTTTCCCCTTACCTTCCTTTCTTTGGGAACAACAACAACAACATTACTCTTTTTACTCAGGGAGCAAAAAGAACAGCGCTGATCCAGAGGGACCGAGCTCAGTGATTCTCTCCCCCTCTTCTGTTCTCTCTCAGCCTGTATGTTGTCATTACAGAAAGTGAGAGATGCTAGGATTTCAGTATTGCTGCTTCCTAACTGGAATGGGAAAAGAAATGCTCCAGCTGTTTTAATCAGTGACATTTATTAACATGCTTCAAGTGGCCAAAGCGTGCAGCCAGCACAACACCCAAAGCAATCAAAACATTCCTTTTTAAGACCAAGAAACTTTGTCTTGGTATGATCTACTTTAAAATACCAAAAAGATAGGTTTAGGAATAAACTTTATATAAGTTGTAATTTAACTTTCATCCAAAATTACACATCCTCTACCTGAGGACAAAGTCACTGCTCTTGTAAAGATACTGGGGGTGGGGACAGAGGGTAGCTCAAATGACCCTGTACTTTAAAATTACAACCAGAGAAGAAATACTTCAAGCACAATGGAGACATTCCATTGAAGAGCCACATTCATTTTGGAATGTTTGCTTTGAAAACAACTCTTCTGGGGAATTCAAAAGGTACTGAACAAAAAGCAACACGTAGTAAATCTTGGGTTGTTTTGCAAAATAAAAATATACATTTGAGCAGACCAGATGGCAAAACCATACCCATTACAATCTGAACACTATATTTAAAACAGTTAAACTCTGAAGGTCGGGATATTAACTATCCTCAATCTATCTATATTTGTGATCCTAGAAAGACATTAAATACTCTTAAACCCCCAGTCCTCCAAAACACAGAGAGACCCAACAGGTTGGGCTAGTGGTATATCAGTAGTCACACAGGACTAGACTAGATCTGAGTTTGCAACCTACACACAAGAGATCTTCAGGAACGTAGGCTAAGGGGAAGCACTTTATTGAAACATGGCCTAAGAGAAGAGGGGAGAGTACCTTGTAATCTGAAACTATGTGGTCCATCTCTTGTTCCACCTCAGTCTGGAGTATGATGCCTCCTCTTAAACTGCCATTTCGTAACAAAACATACTGTGTAGAAGCCAAATATTTGCCTCGGTAGAGCAAAGAACAATTCTAATTTAGCAGCAACAGAGAACACAATTCCTGATTTAACTATGGGACAGAGAAGAAAGAGTGATAAGGTGTCTCACTGGGGAAACTGAAAGATACCTAGTCTATTTGCATGTAAAATATTATGAGCTTGATTCCTCAGCCATTGCTCTGTTGGGTAGTCAGGAAGAAGGTCAATGTAGCTGTAACCGGAGCTGAAAAGAACTACTCTGCCGTTCTGTGCTCCCACCAGGCCATCTGGCCGTGGTGCTGTGACAACTCTAGCTCAGGGCTTCATTCCAGAGTGTAGACACGGTCAGGGCCGAACCAGAGGCACACCCACAGTGTGTTTCTTCCTGGCTCAGAACACATTCATCACGAAGCTCATGTCAGGGGAGAAACTAAGTGTTCTGGTTATGCCTACAGCCATTAGATCTACTAGCAATTTCTCCCTCATTTTGTTCCAGATCTCTTGAGGCAGAAACTCGATCTCAGCAGCTAATTTCATCCTATTTTCTTTAGAAAAAGTGTCCGAGTTAGTTGACTACACAAGGAAATGTGTGTGAACATTCACTCCTACCCTCCCCACATACATATATAGACATACAATAGAAACACATTACATACATACATTCTCTAAGTTGTCAAGATGGTGTATGCTGATGAAATGCCTAAAGGGTTACTTCTTGCTTAAAAAGAAAATTTGACTAATTATTCTCCAAGTATGGATTAGGCCCTAGCAAACTTTTATAAATATAGTTCGAGAAGACAGCAACGAAAGTTTTAAATAGAGGCTGTCTTGAGGGCTTTCCTGATGGATTTTGTTAACACGTACATTATTCAAAACAGGCATATCATTATGGATTATAAAAATAGAACTGTATATATTTGTTAATACATATTCACAGCTTATGCTGGAATGGCTCACAGGAGAAATCATGGTTCATGCAGAAAATAAACATTACTCAAGTAAATATAAACAAATAAGATTAGGTCCATTAAGGCTGAGAACTTAATAATCAGCCCATTTGGTTTCTCTTTGTAGGGCAGTCAAAAACATAAAAGAAGGTGACACCTAAACATACATACACATACAATGACATGAAATACATGGAAAGAATATAAATTAACCAATAAAGCAATGTGGAGTTAAGGTGCAAAAATACAATCTTCACCCACTTCTCTCTACTCCTGTGTTTTCAAGCATTACAACATGTTAACTGCCACCGGTGGCAATACCAACCAGAACAGGTCTGAATGTTTATAAATTTTCTAAGTGTTGAAAGTTAAAGCAAAATCCTTTGGGATCTATGATCACACATTTTGGTAGAAACTGCAGATTTACAGAGATGACTACTGAGCAGTAGGTAGTAAATGGAGCCAAGAAGTACAATCTTGCCCATTCATCCTCCATAGGAATCAGAATATTGGCTTCAATCAGCTACTCATCATTTTATATAATCTTCACCCTAAAAAATAAATCATAGTTACCAATGTAAGAATGTTTGTAAGTCAATGAAGTTTGTTTAATCTGTTTTAAAATGTATACATTTTTTGTTTGTTTAGGATCGACAGAAAGGCTTTTTAAAAATACAGATTGCAAGAAAATTGAGCTGATTTGGCTTTTTTTCATTAATTCAATTTAGATTAAAACAAATGTTACCTCATGTAATAAAAGCTATCAAAAACCAAACCGTTCGCTTTTACAAAATATTTTAAAAGATAAAAAATTTACAGCATTTTCTTATAACTGTTTCAAGTGCTCCCAAAGCAATCACAATGATAAAGAAACCAATCCATGACATCTTCATTATAAAATCTTTACAGTGTCTTCAACAAATGGTCCTGGAACAATTGGATATTCACATGCAAAAGAATTAAGTTGGACCTCTAACTCATACCATATAGAAAAATTAACTCAAAATGGATCAGTGACCTAAAATATAAGAGCTAAAACCATAAAACTCTTAGAAGAAAACATAGGGGTAAGGTTCTTCATGACCTTGGATTTGACAATGGATTGTTAACATATGACACCCAAAGCATGAACAACAAAAGAAAAAATAGATAAACTGGACTTCATCAAAATTTAAATGTTTTGTGCACCAAAGGACACTATCAAGAATGTGAGAAGGGGCGCCTGGGTGGCTCAGTCAGTTAAGCGTCTGACTTTTAATTTTGACTCAGGTCATGATCTCATGGTTCGTGAGAGTGAGCCCTGCATCAGGCTCTGTGCTGACAGTGCAGAGCCTGCTTGGGATTCTCTCTCTCAACATAAATAAACTTTAAAAAAAAAAAAAAAAAAGAATTTGAAAAAAACAACCTACAGAATGGGATAAGGTCTAGAATCCGGGAAAAATATAAACTCCTACAACTCAACAACAAAATGAAAAACAACTCAATTAAAACTTAGGGAAGGGACTTAGACATTCCTTCAAAGAAGATATACAAATGGCCAACAAGCATATGAAGAGATGCTCAACATCATTAGTCTTTAGGGAAATGCCAATCAAAACCACAATCAGATACTACTTCACATCCTAGGATGGAAGGCTATAGTTTTTAAAAATAGAGGGGCACCTAGCTGGCTCAGTCAGTGGAGCATGCGACTTTTGATCTCGGGGTTGTGAGTTCAAGCCCCATTTGGGTGTAGAGATTACTTAAAAATAAATTTTTTTTAAATAAGGGAAAATAAAAAGAGTTAGCAAGATGTACAGAAATGGGAAGCTTCATATGCTGCTGGTGGGAACGCAAAATATATCAGCCACTGTGGAGAACAATTTGTGGTTCCCTTAAAAGTTAAATATAAAATTACCAGAAGACTCAGCAATTCCACTTCTAGGTATATAACCAAGAGAATTGAAAACAAGTACTCAAACACATACTTGTACACTCATGTTTCATATCATACTGTTCGGGAGAAACAAGCATCAACAGATGAATGAACAAATAAATTGTGGTACACATACCTAGCAGAACATTATACAGCCATAACATGGAATAAAGTACTAATATATGCTACAGTGTGGATGAACCTTGAAAATATACTAGGTGAAAACAGCCAGACACAAAAAGTCACATATTGTATGTTTCCATTTGGATGAAATATCCAGAATAGGTAAATCCATAGAGACAAGTTGCCAAGGGCTGGAGGGAGGGAGTAAGAACAAGTAACTACCTAATGAGTTCAGGGTTTTCTTCTGGGGTGATAAAATGTTTTATAACTAGATAGAAGTGGTGGTTGTACAACACTGATTGTACTAAATGCCTCTGAATTATTACTTTAAAATGGTTAATTTTATGAATTTCATATGAATTTCACCATAATGAAAAAAAAAACCCTGCAATGATGGGCTCCTGTACTAGATACAGCCTGGACTAGGTGAAGACAGGTTTTTCCCATTATAGCTGTGTGACCCTGGGCGTCTTAACCAACCCCTCTGCTATTTCTTCATCTACAAAATAAAAAGTGTCATTCCTTAACACAATTATTGGAGGAAAAACGTAAGATAAATATAAGTGAAAGGATTCTTTAGGCTGTAAATCAAAATACAAATAAAATTCTTATTAACAATAACTAGAATGTATACTCCCATTTATGGACTAAGTTTACTTTAAAAATTTTCCATACATTTTTCAGTTGCTGTTCATCGAGCCCATGTAAAATTCATCTCAATATTTAGAATCTAACACCATTTCACTTGCTTATTAGTATATTACAAATGACATCAACATTTTATTTAATGACATAAGGAAAGTGGTCAATGGAAACCCTACCTTAAAACACTCCTCTAAATATAAACTCTCCCACTCATGGTACTCACAGGAATTGCTGTTAGCATCTGTCTTCCCAGCTTTCATGTGCCTGCTTGAGTTCTGCTGAGATTTGCTCTGCTCTTCTCCAGTGAGTAGGGCCTTTATTTCAGAAGGGATTTTTCCTTGGTCCATTGCCATGCACCACTGCTTGTACTGAAATATGTAAAATATATTTAAGTAAAATTTTACTAGTCAGAGTTCAGGAACCAGGGGTGGAAATCCCAGACAGAAAACTCCCATAACTAGAGGTCACACTGGCTGGTGGGAATCCTATCCCTCCACTGTATTTCCTGTTTATAACCTAGGACATGTATGAGGCCTGCCATCTTTCAGAAGAGGGTAGGAAACTGCTGCTGAATCTTCTAGTGATAAACTGTGGGTAGTGCTCAGATTAAGAAGGCCCTTCTGGGGAGGTGCCTGAGTGGCTCAGTTGGTTGAGCATCCAACTCTTGATTTCGGCTCAAGTCATGATCTGGCTGTTTTGTGGGTTTAAGCCCTGCATTGGGCTCTGTGCTGTGTGTGAAGCCTTGGAATTCTGCTCTCTCTGCCCCTCTGCTACTTACACTCTCTTGCTCTCAAAGTAAATAAACTTAAAAAAAAAAGAAGGCTCCTCTGGTTAAAAGATTCTCTCTTCCTAGTGTGCCACTAATTAGAATTCATCTCTTTTTGCTGTCACGTTATCATTTCTACTCCTAAAATAAATAATTTTATAATTTCCCTTCTCTTTCATAAACATTCACTAAACATCTGCTTTCTGCCAGACTGTGTAGTATGGACTTTGACGTATACAAAGATCAGTCAGTTCAAAGATCATGCCCTCAAGTAGCTTCCACTGCAGAAGGTAAGAAATAACTTGCAGCAGGAGTCAAATTCAATATATATATTTTTAAATCTATTCAATAGTGTTTATCTGGACTCTCTTCAGACCCCAACCTTATTTTCTTACCATTCAAAATGCTGAGGTCCTAGTTTTGTGATGATCATAGTAGTATTCTCTCTCGTCTCCAACCTGTCACCTCCTCCCCTGAGCTTATAGTGAGATTTCTATTCTCTTTTACATTTCTACAGCCACCACCCAAAGTCTGGATGAATAAATGACCAAAACATGACAAATAAATAAATCAATATGCTGAAACACAAATGGTATATATACTATGCATATTGTTACATATTGTTATATTGCTTTTTCCACTTAGCAATATATTGTAAATGCCTTTCTGCATTAGTAAATATACATGTGCATTGTGATTTTTACTGCCTGCAAAGTAGTCCAATTTATGAATGCAGTATAATTTAACTAATCCCCTATTATTGTACATTTGTGTTATTTTCCATTTTTTTCCTTCAAAAACAATCCCTCAGTGAAATAGTCAGTCACATTCTGCTCCCACAAGCTACTATGCAAAACTGCTTCCTTGCTTACGTCTTGGCTAACAGACTAATACTCTTTCCCATATTTGTCAAACACATACGTGAAAATTGGTACCTTCATATTTTAATATATATTTCTTTGACTACTAAGCTTAGGTTGATTTTTTCAGGTGTTTACTGGCAGACTTTCTTACCATTTCCAGTTCCTCTCTGAGGGCACATATGGCTCTTTCCCGACTGGATACCAACTCTTCCAAATACTGGTATCTTAGTTTTTTCCTGGCCCGGCATTCTCTTGCACTCTGCCGGCTCCTCTCAAGTTTTGCCTTCAAGTCAATTTTGGCTGGCTTCCGACCACGTTTGCCGGGCTTCTTAACTTTACCTCCAACCACCTTTGCCAAGAGAGAGAAGAAATGGTTTTTTTCTCTCAGTTCTGTTTCTAGGAAAGTGACTATGGCTGCAAATTAGCAAGGAAAACATTTACAAATAATAAATGAAGCCTATGAAACTAAGAAAGCATAATCCCATGACATGCCTCATGAGTCTTTGCTTCATGTTATTGTTTTCTTTCTGATACTTCTAATACTATGAGTGTGAGAGAAGAAATTCTGTAAGTTTTCATTATTTCTTCAATGATAAATTTTAAGTCATTTAACAGTAAATTCTATGAACCATGTATGGCTAGATGCTACAATCTAAAAGATGGCCACTGAATATTGTGTTCACAAAGAATTTCTGACTTGTGAAAATAATAGGTAGAAAAATCAATATTTAAAATTATAGGGGTGCCTGGATGGCTCAGTTGGTTAAGCATCTGACTTCGGCTTGGGTCATGATCTCACAGTTTGAGAGCTCGAGCCCCATGTCGGGCTCTGTGCTGACAGCTCAGAGTCTGGAGCCTGCTTCAGGTTCTCTCTCTCTCTCTCTCTCTCTCTCTCCCTGCTCCTCCCCCATTCACGCTCTGTCTCTCTCTCTCTCAAAAATAAATAAACATTAAAAAAAAAGATTTAAAAATTTTAAGTTCAGTGTAATCTCAACCTTATAAAACACATAGAAGAAAGGATGTTTATTAAAAATTCAATGAGGATTTCTTTGACAGCTTTCTCTCGTCTATATTTTTTATTATTTCTAAATGTTTATAGTTAGAAAAAAACATAAAATTTGTACAAAAATTGTGTGTGCATATATATATACGTTTCATATATATATATATATAAATGTATCCTAAGAAATTTGGCTATGAATTCCCTCTTCAACATTGATGAGCCCAAAGGAACACACAGAAGTCCCTGACATCTTCAGGATAATTCTCTCCTGATTTTAGAAGCCTGTAATTATAACCTTAGACTGTCTCAGGAGATTTCAACTTGCTCCCACTGGTCATAAGACATCTTTTCAATATTTCTATTCATTTACCTGCACAGGCACAATTTTTTTGGTGACTAGCAAAGTAATTTAATCTTCTTCATTGTTTAGCTTTGGAACCTCCCCAAGTTCTTACACAAGATGTAACTATGAGGTAAATGTGATGATTTTTTAAATACACGAACCTGAACTTGTACATCAAATAAATTTTCTTTAAAGCAATTACCTTGAAAGGGGTTACATTTATTCCAAAGAACAAGCTTTTTGGGAAAGTGCTTTTAGAGCTAGTTTCTTACAAGCTACAATACAGTCGAGTCGGCCTCAGATTATCTACTTTATCTGACAAAATTCTGAATTATGTCTAGTTCTTTCTGAAAACTACCCTCAGAAAATAAAAATGACATAACTTCAGTATTCTGAAAGGAATACTGCTGAGGAATACTGCTGAGGCTTTAAAGGCAATTATAAAAGAGAAGATGCAAAACTCAAATACTGACAAATCATTGGAATAAAGTAGGGGCGCCTGGGTGGCTCAGTTGGTTAAGCATCTGACTTCAGTTTGGGTCATGATCTCACAGTTCATGAGTTCAAGCCCCGCGATGGGCTCTGTGCTGACAGCATGGAGCCTAGACCCTGCTTCGGATTCTGTCTCCCTCTCTTTGCCCCTCCCCTGCTCGTTTTCTCTCTCTCTCTCTCTCTCTCTCTCTCTCTCTCTCTCTCTCTCTCAAAATAAATGAACTTAAGAAAAAAAAAAACTCTTAAAAAAAAAAAAGTAGAAGCATTCCCAGTAACAAAACTCAAACTCAATATTCATGTGGGTATAAAAACTCTCATTTGCTTGTTTGTTGCGATCACTATTAATATCACACATGAACAATGCCCAATACCCTATAAAGATCAGATCATTACTAAGTATAATGGTTAGGTTGAAAGCCAAACTGTAAATATGAATGAACCACATTGACTAGACCCTGTGTCATATAACATGATGGCCAACCACTGCATCAAGCATTTTATTTTATTTATTTTTTTTTTTTTCAACATTTATTTATTTTTGGGACAGAGAGAGAGCATGAACGGGGGAGGGGCAGAGAGAGAGGGAGACACAGAATCGGAAACAGGCTCCAGGCTCTGAGCCATCAGCCCAGAGCCCGACGCGGGGCTCGAACTCACGGACCGCGAGATCGTGACCTGGCTGAAGTCGGACGCTTAACCGACTGCGCCACCCAGGCGCCCCATGCATCAAGCATTTTATAAGGCAGCTCTGAAATGAGACTGAATTCTCTAAGACTCTGGGGAAAAAACTTTCTTTTCCACCACTCTTGTAAAGCTAGCTGCTTCAGTATTCCCAAATTAGTTTCAACTTTTCAAAAACAGATCTTTTAAGCTTTTTATATTATACACCATGTTTTTATTCCAACATAATAATATACACCTCAGGAAACTGCACAATTTTAATAAAATATTTTGAAATCATCCTACATTAAAACAAAGTATATTTGCTATTGCTACAGTTTTTAAAAAGCAATATATTTACAGCATAAACTCGAGTCTACAGAGACATAAATGATAATCATATCTATTCTTTATGTAGTAAAGTGAATCATCAATCATACAACACTGTAATCTAATACCTCGAATATTGCTGTTTTTAATTAATTCAGGAGAGGCTGCCTTTGAGAAGCCAGCAAGAGGACACAGTGTACTTAAGAGACTTCAATGATTTTTGAAACAAACTGAGCATGGTCATAAAAATCAAACAAAATTTATATCCTTTTGTTTAGTTTTCATGATAGTAAAATTATTTCACTACCTTTTTTTAAATTAGAAAGCAGAGTAAATGAATCCAGGGTTCCTGTATTTTATGTCACCTCCTATAAAATTACGTTAAAACCATATGTTTAATTTTTCCTCAATGGTAGACTGAATTTTTAGCTTTTGGTGTCAGCTAAAATCTGATTAGTATACCAGTTTTCAAGAGAGGTACATTGCAGGATTACTGTAAGTCTTAAGTATAAAAGCACCAGGTAAAGAAAAAGGTATTATACAAATGTGGGTTAGTAGACTACTTGCCTTAACAACTGAACTGCATATAGTCATAAGCCATAATGATTAGGGGAAGCTTAGGAGAAGTTAGTGAAAGGAACCAGAAACTAAAACTGAAATCAGTCTCACAAATTCCTTAAATATCTCTGGCCAAAAATCATTCTTACCAATTTTCATTAAATTTTCACAAACTCAGTGACAACCATATTGTCCCTTTGCTCTCCTATTTCTTCTGTGAGGAAGCACATTAATGTTGCTAAGTAAAAGTACTGATTTTTATGCACCAACACAAACTCCAAAGAAAACTATGAAAATAATATAAGATTTAGCTTTTTCTATTCTAGTCTTATTTCTATTGACATAGAGCCACATGAAAATATAAATAGCTGTCTTTAAAACAGTGGAACCTTGGGGCGCCTGGGTGGCGCAGTCGGTTAAGCGTCCGACTTCAGCCAGGTCACGATCTCGCAGTCCGTGAGTTCGAGCCCCGCGTCGGGCTCTGGGCTGATGGCTCAGAGCCTGGAGCCTCTTTCCGATTCTGTGTCTCCCTCTCTCTCTGCCCCTCCCCCGCTCACACTCTGTCTCTCTGTCTTTCAAAAATAAATAAACATTAAAAAAAAAAAAAAAAAAAACAGTGGAACGTCTTTATCCATTACCCATTTTACTCCTTTTTCCTCCCCCAAACACATTTGTGAGCTGGAAATAGGAAGCCCCAAGGGAAACACTCAGAAAGTCTGTCTCCCTAGCTCTCATATAAAGAAACTTGCCAGCCATTGATTTTTTCCTTACTCTCCAGAGAATTTATTACACAAAGGTAAAATAGTAGAGATGCTAGATTTTAATAGGGCTTTTGCAATACCACATCTGTCTTCATTATTATGTTTAAAATGTTCAAGTCTGTTTATTATAAGCAAGTAAGAGTGAAGGTCCTACTTTTCTGTTAACTACCTGTTTTTTTATAAACACTTTCTCCATTGAGACAAGCTAAAACTGGATGTTCTGATTTTTAGAAAGTAAGCACCAGGGACTGTCATATAATTCTTAGTACACAGCAATAACTATCTAATAAATATGGCAGATAAAAAGACAAAAGACATTCCTAAGTAACTAATGGGTCAAAGAAGAGATCACAAGGGAAATTAGAAAACTGCTTTGAAATGAAAAGAAAACACAACACACCAAAACTTTATGAGATGCAGCTAAAGCAGTGCTCAGAGGGAGCTGTAAATGCTTAAACTAAAAAGAAGATTTGAAATCAATAACCTAATTTTCCACCTTAAGAAACTCGAAAATGAAGAACAAATTAAATCCCAAGCAAGCTGATGGAAGGAAATAACAAGTATCAAAGCAGACATAAATAAAATAGAGGTTGGTAAAACAATAGAGAAAATCAATGAAACCAAAAGTTTCAAAAAAATCAACAAAATCAACAAACCTTTGGCTAGACTGGCCAAGAGAAAACATTCAAAATACTAAAGTCAAGATGAGGGGCGCCTGGGTGGCTCAGGCATCCGACTCGATTTTGGCTCGGGTCATGATCTTGGGGTTGTGGGATTCAAGCCCTGTGTTGGGCTCCGTGCTGTTAGTGTGGAGCTTGCTTGGGATTCTTTCTCTCCCCCTTTCTCCTGCCCTCTGCTGCTTGTGCTTATACTCTTTCTCTCAAAATAAATAAACTTAAAAATAAAAAGACTGGGTTAAAAAAAAAAAAAAGACTGAAAGAGACATCATCCCTATCAACTTTACAGAAATAGAAATGGTTACATGAGATACTATGAAAAATTATATGCCAAAAACAAGATAACCTAGAAGAAATGGACAAATTTCTAGAAAGACACAAAGTAGCAAAACTGACTCAAGATAAAATAGAAAATCTGAATAGACCTATAACAAATAAAGAGATTGAATTAGTAACAACAACAACAACAAATTCCCACAAAGAAAAGTCCAAGTCACTTCACTGGTGAATTCTACTAAACATTTAAAGAATTAACACTAGGGGCGCCTGGGTGGCGCAGTCGGTTAAGCGTCCGGCTTCAGCCAGGTCACGATCTCGGGGTCCGTGAGTTCGAGCCCCGTGTCGGGCTCTGGGCTGATGGCTCAGAGCCTGGAGCCTGTTTCCGATTCTGTGTCTCCCTCTCTCTCTGCCCCTCCCCCGTTCATGCTCTGTCTCTCTCTGTCCCAAAAAAAATAAATAAATGTTGAAAAAAAAAAAAAAAAAAAGAAAAAAAAAATAAAGAATTAACACTAAATTTGTATAAACTCTTCCAAAAAACAGAAGAGAAAACAACATGTCCCAATTCATTCTATGAAGCCATTATTAGCTTGATATCAAAACCAAAGATACCATAAGAAAACTACAGACCAATATGTTTTCCGAATATAGGTGCAAATATCCTCAACAAAATGCTAGCAGATTGAATCTAACAACATATAAAGAGGATTTACACCATAGCTATGTGCAACTTATCACAGGAATAAAGGTAGGTGTAACAACCCAAAAATCAAATACTGTAATAATAGATCATCTCAAAAGAAAAAAAGGGCCAAAGTTACATTTTCTTCTCAAAAGACTCAGAAAAAGCACCTGACAAAATCTAACACCCTCATATGATAAAAAAAACAAAAAACAAAAAACCACTCAACAACCTGAATAAAGGGAACCTCTTCAACCTGATAAAGGGTATCTATGAAACACCCACAGCTAATATCACACTTAAAGGTAAAATATTGAAAGCTTTCCCCCCAAAGATCAGGAAAAAGACAAGGACCTTGCCTTCTCTCATTACTTCTATTCAACACTGTATTGTATTAGAGGATCTAGCCACAGCAATTAGGCAAGAAAAAGAAAGAAAAGTCATTCATACTGGAAGGGAAAAAGTAAAACTACTTTTACTTGAGGATGGTATGATCTTGTATGTAGAAAATCCTAAGGAATCCACAAAAAACTATTAGTGCTGATAAATGAGTTGAGCAAGGTTGCAAGAGACAAGATCTATAAACAAAAATTAGCTCTGAACAATGAACAATCTGAAATGAAATCATAAAGACATTCATTGAGAACAGCATAAAAACATACCATTTAGAACAACATTTTAGGAACACCTGAGTGGCTCAGTCAGTTAAGCATCTGACTCTTGATGTCGGCTCAGGTCATGATCTCACTGTTCATGAGATCAAGCCCCAGGTCAAGTCGGGCTCTATACAAACAATGCGGAGTCTACTTGAGATTATCTCTCCTTCTCTCTCTGCCCCTCCCCTGCTTGCTCTCTAAATAAACATTTAAAAAAGGAACAGCATTTTATTGAGGGTATTTGCATCTATATTCAGAGAACATATTGGTCTACAGTTTTCTTATGGTATCTCTGGTTTTGATACATGCTATAATATTGGCCTCATAG
This sequence comes from Puma concolor, assembly GCF_028749965.1. NCBI lineage: Eukaryota > Metazoa > Chordata > Mammalia > Carnivora > Felidae > Puma > Puma concolor. The sequence continues at coordinate 96,618,369 of NC_141673.1, forward strand.
AATGACTTAGCAATAATTTAACAAAAAAAAAAACCCCTGCAAACCGTATGCACTGAAAACCACAAAACATCATTATAAGAAACTAAAGATCTAATAAAAAGAAAGACATTCCATATTCATGGATTGAAAGACTTAATATTGTTAAGATGACAATATTCCCCCAAATTGATCTGCAAATTCAACAAAATCCCAGCTGGGGTTGCCTGGCTGGTTCAGTTGGTAGAACATTTGACTCTTGATCTTGGGGTCATGAGTTTGATCCCCATAGTGGATGTAGAGATTACTTTAAAAAATACCAGCTGCCTTTTTGCATAAATTGACAAGATAATTAAAAAAATTATATGGTAATAGAGGGACCCCAAATAGCCAAACAATTTTAAAAAACAAAAAGGTGGAGGGCTTGACTTACTGATTTCAAAATTTATTAGAAAGCTACAATAATCAAGATAATGTGGACTGGCACAAGGGTAGACACACATATCAAATGAAAAAGAATTGAGAATCTGGAAATAAACCTTAGATTTATGGTCAACTGATTTTCAGTAAGGTGCCACAACAATAGAGAAACGGGAAAAGAACAGTCTTTTCAATAAATGGTGCTGGGACAACTGAATATCTGCAAGCAAAAAGAATTAAGTTGGACTCCTACAACATGCCATATACAAAAATTAACTCAAAATAGAACAAAGGCCTAAATGTAAGAGCCACAATAACTCTTTTTTTTTTAATTTTTTTTTTCAACGTTTATTTATTTTTGGGACAGAGAGAGACAGAGCATGAACGGGGGAGGGGCAGAGAGAGGGAGACACAGAATCTGAAACAGACTCCAGGCTTTAAGCTGTCAGCACAGAGCCCGACGCGGGGCTCGAACCCCCGGACCGCGAGATCGTGACCTGGCTGAAGTCGGACGCTTAACCGACTGCGCCACTCAGGCGCCCCATAGCCACAATAACTCTTAAAGGAAAACATAGAGATAAATCTTGTGACCTTGGATTAGGCCACAGTTTCTTAGATATGACACCACAAGCATACTCAACAAAAGAAAAAAATTGGACTTCAAAATTAAAAATTTTGTGCTTCAGGGGCGCCTGGGTGGCTCAGTTGGTTAAGCATCCCACTTTGGTTCAAGTCATGATTTCACAGTTGGCATGTTCATGCCCCATGTCAGGCTCTGTGCTGTTAGCTCAGAGCCTGAAGCCTGCTTCAGATTCTGTGTCTCCCTCTCTCTGCCCCTCACCCACTCATGCTCTCTGTCTCTCAAAAATAAATAAACATTAAAAAAAATTTTTTTTATGCTTCAAAGAACACCATTAAGGTCAACACATAGAATGGGAGAAAATAATTGTAAGTCATATGTATGATAAGGTATTTGTATCCAGAATATACAAAGAACACCTACAATTCAACAAAAAGATAAACTGTCCAATTAAAGTGTAGGCAAAGTATTTGAATAGACATTTCTCGAAAGAAGACATATAAATGACCAATAAACATATGAAAAACATTCAACATCATTAGTCATTTGGGAAATGTGAATCAAGGCCAAGAGATACCTCTTTATACCCACAAGAATGGTTATATGATAAAAAACAGCCAATAACATGTGGAGATGTGGAGAAATGGAACCCTTATACATTGCTGGTGGGAATATAAAATAGTAGCCACCTTGGAAAACCATTTGCATGTTCCCCAAAATATTAAACCTAGAATTATCATATGACCCAGCAGTTCTGCTCCTAGGTATATCCCCCAAAAGATGAAAACATATGACCACATAAGAATTTGTACAATGCATGTTCATAGTACCGTTTTTCATGATAGCTTTTTAAAAAGTGGAAACAACCCAAATGTCCATCAACTGATGAGTGTATAACAAAATGTGGTGTGTCCATACAATGGAACATTCATTATTCAGACATAAAAAGGAATGAAGTACATGGTTCAACACAGATGAACACTGGAAACATTATGCCAAGTGAAAGAAACCAAACACAAATGGCCTCATACTGTGTGATTCCATGGAGCTAAAATGTCCACAAAAGGGAAATCGGTAAGAGATAAAAAGTAGATTAGTAATTGCTTAGGGCAGGGGAGGAGAGAATGAGGAATGACTGCTAAAGTGTTTCTTTTGTTCTTTTTTAAATTAACATAGTTTGCTTTTCAGAGCTGTTTTAGGTTTAGAAAAAATTAAGCAGAAAGTAGAGAGTTCTCACATATCTCCTCTTTCTCCACTCTCCCAGTGTCCCCTATCATTATTTTTTTGAGAGAGACAGAGAGACAGACAGAGACAGGGGATGAGCAGGGGAAGGGCAGAGAGAGAAGGAGACACAGAATCTGAAGCAGGATCCAGGCTCAGAGCTGTCAGCACAGATCCTATGTGGGGCTCGAACCATGAACTGTGAAATCATGACCTGAGCCAAAGCCAGATGCTTAACTGACTCAGCCATCCAGGCATCCCCCAGTGTCCCCTATTATTAACATCTTGTAGGGGTGCCTGGGTGGCTCAGTTGGTTCAGTGTCCAACTTCGGCTCAGCTCATGATCTCGTGGTTTGTGAGTTCAAGTCCCACATTGGGATGGATCTCTGCTGTCAGCACAGAGCCTGCTTCAGATCCTCAGTACTCCCCCACCCTTCCCCCATTCCCTCTCCCTCTCTCAAAAATAAACATTGAATTAAAAAAAAAATCTTGCATTAGTGTAGTACATTCACTATAACTGATAACTAACGTTGATATGTTATGAATAAATCCATAGTCTACATCACTCTGTGTTGTATGGCTCTCTGGATTTGACAAATGCACATATCATGTATCTGCAATAAAGTATCATACAGAATATTTTCACTGCCCTAAAAATCCCATGTCCCACCCCTTCTTCCTTCCTCCAAAATGCTGGCAACCATTTATCTTTTTACTACCTTTATAGTTTTGCGTTTTCCATAATGTCATATAGTTGGAATCACATGGTAGACAGCCTTTTTAAACTGGCCTCTTTCACTTAGCAATATGCAGGTAAGTTCCGCCATGCCTTTTTGTGGTTTAATAGTTCAGTTCTTTTTATTGCTTAATAACATTACTGGGGTGCCTGGGTGGCTCAGTCGGTGGGGTGTCCAACTTCAGCTCAGGTCATGATCTCACGGTCTGTGAGTCTGAGCCCCACGTTGGGCTCTGTGCTGACAGCTCAGAGGCTGGAGCCTGTTTCTGATTCTGTGTCTCCCTCTTTCTCTCTCCTCCCCCGCTCATGCTCTGTCTCTCTCTTCTCAAAAATAAACATTAAAAAAAAAATTAAAAAAAAACAATATTACATTACATGGATATACCACAGTTTGTTTACAAGGGTTTCTTTTTAAGGTAATGAAAATGTTCTGGGAAGATAGCAGTAACCATTGCACAACTCTGTGAATGTACGGTTGGCCCTTGAACAATGCAAGGGTTAGGAGCACTGATCCCCCAAGCAGTCACAATTCCACACAAAACCTAACTCTTAATAGCCTACTGTTAACTGGAAGCCTTACTAATAACATAGTTAATACATATTTTGTATATTATATGTATCATATACTGTATTATTACAATAAAGTAAGCTAAAGAAAAGAAAATATTATTAACAAAATCACGAGGATGGGGTGCCTGCATGGCTTAGTCACATCTGACTTCAGCTCAGGTCACGATCTCAAGGTTCATAGGTTCGAGCCCCACATCAGGCTCTGTCTGTGCTGACAGCTCAGAGCCTGGAGCCTGATTCAGATTCTGTGTCTCCCTCTCTCTCTCCCCCTCCCCCACTCATGCTCCGTCTCTCTTTCTCTCAAAAAATAAATAAACATTAAACATTTTTTTTAATTAAAAAAAAGAAAATCATAAGGAAAATACATTTATAGCATGGCACTGTATTTATAAAAAACAAATCTGCATGTAAGTGAGCCCACATGTTCAAACCCATGTTGTTCAAGCGTCAACTGTACTAATAAAAATCACAGAATTGTACCCTTTAAAAGGATGAATTTTATGGGATGTGAATTATTTTTCAATAAAGGCATTATCTTAAAAAGACAGCTGTTATTAAAAAAATATGTGAACCTTAAAAAGCGGAAAGAATAATAGAAAAGGAAGAATCAATGTGGCATAGAGACACAAGCTTATGAGGAGAAAGAATATTACAGAGGGGAGGGGTCAAGCATAAGGGTTCTAATTTTGGAGCTTAAAAAGGCTGAGAATTAACATACAACGACTGGATCTAGCCAAGAAGGAGTTCCTGATAATTCTAAATTTAACCATTACAGAGAAAAAATAGAACTTAGCCTGCAAAGGCCTGAGTGTGGATGGCACAGGTTTCCCAGTCAACAGGTTTAACTTTTGTAGAAAGAGGAGCTGCATGCTCTCCAGGGGTTCTTATTAGGAAGGCTCCAGTGTCCAGATTAAACCCTATTCCAAAGATTCTTGGATCATTTTACTTCTAGCTTTTTAGGAGCTAACAACAAACACTTAAACTCAAGGCCAAACTGGAGTATGCAGGAAGAGAGCACTCACCATGGACAAGGCCTTGAGTGAGGCACTCTACCTGTTATCTCATGTTATTTCACACCATTTCAGTGAGGGAAAAGCCATCTTCTTCAGGTAAAGAGGGGAAAATTATTTCCTCGATTCAACAACCATTTACTGAACACCTGCCATGTCCCCAAATTCTGTGAAACTCCAGGAATATTGATATAAGAACATAGGGTCCTAAACTGTAATGTATATAGACTCATAAGACGCAGAAGACATGAAAAAAGCAATAACATAATAAAAGACAGGATATCAGGATATACAGGAGTGATGGTGGTAGAAGGATACATGTATACACACACATACCCACACACAGATATGCACAGTGATCTCTTTTTGTTTTATAGATGGCAACATTTTAGTTCAGAGAATTTGCATCATAGCAACTTGTCACAAGGTAACTCACTATCATAAGCATAACTATTCCCCTCCAGATTTCATGGTAGGACTCATTAACTTGATCACATCATGCCCTGCAAAGGCTCGAAAACTGACAGGTGCTTTATAGGCACTGCTCTATTAATGCCATATATCTTTCATTTACTCCAGCTCACTGTGGCATTAGGCACTTGATGGAGGGTGGTGGTGAGGAGGTTAACTAACAAACTTTCTCATTTTATGCTTCCTTGAAATCTCCCTCTACTATTGTGGCTCTCCATACCCACCAACTGAAGTCATGCCAATCTATTCCTTTATAAAATCTGAGTTAGCGCTTCTTCTCTCCTCCTACTGCCTATATTAGTCAGAGCTCTACTCACAGATTATCACAATAAGTTCTCAGTAGGGCTCCCTACCATCTCTCCTTTTCCACTCCCACCTTCCTAGATAATCCATCCTGCAAAGAGCTACCAAATTAACCTTTCTTTTCAGTTTATTAAAATAACGTTGGTGTATTTTCCTTCATTGTAAAAACGCAGTATCTGATCATTACAGAAAGAACAAACTCCCTTTGGCCATGTCACTCTCCAGCTCAAGAGAAGACCTCTGACTCAGCACTGCTTACTAGGTCACTATATCCAGTATATCACTTTCCTGTGGCTGCTCTAACAATTACCGCAAACTTGGTGGTGATAAAAGCAATAGAAATGTATTCTTTCTGTTTGTTCTACAGGCCAGAGTCTGGAAGGACGGCACTACTTCTGGAGAGCACAGGGGAGAATCCATCCTTGCCTCTTCCAGCTTCTAGGAACTATCAGCATGCCCTCATTTGTGGCCACGTCAATCCAATCTCTGCCTCTGTGGTCACACCGCCTCCATATCTGTCTGCCAAATCTCTCTCAGCCTTACTCTTATGAGGACACCTGTCATTGGATTTAGGCCCCACACATATAATCCAGGATAAATTCTTCCTCTCAAAACCATTAATTTAATCACACTCTCCCCCCCACCCCCACCCCATAAGGTAATATTCACTTTTACCATATAAGGTGATATTCACAGGATCCAGGGATTAGGACACAGATATTTCTTTTCAGGGGCCACTAGTCAGCCCACTATATCCAGGCTCCTGCTAACCAAGGCAATCTTCTCTTTCATTATTCCTCAAAGGGGAATCATATCTAGTCATGCCTCCTTAGGATCTTGCCTCATCCCCTCCATTCCCATCTATTCAATATCACCATTTCTCTAAATGTTCCCTCCACCTCTCTACCATCCAGAATGGCAAATGTTATGCTTTCTTTGGTTAGGGGATCAGCTCTAGCCTTCTTTCTCTGAAGCTCTCCCTGACAATCACCGTCTTCCCATATGTCATTTTTCTTCTCCAGATGTCTGGAACATATACTGAACACACTGAATTTATATGTTATATTGCTTTTTGTTTGTTTGTTTTTTAGTGGCCTCACAGATTTAAGTTCTATCTCCTCCAGGTAACGTGAGCTGCTCGGGCACAAAAGCTGTGTTTTCTGCTTTCCCAATCTCCACTGTATCCAGCCCTGAGACAGGCTAAATTTAAGAGACATTTATTAAAAGACTGATAATTGAATGAATAAATGCAAAGAAAAATTAGGACTATTCAAAACTGACTTAAATCGATGTCATTATCAGGACTGCCAACTTATAGAAGCTATAAAAAAAAGAAAAAGAAAACGAAAAAGAAAAAGAGAAAGAAAAAAAAAAGCTCCCTCATAAGGGATATAAAATCTGAAAAACCAATGAAGAACTCTTAACTATTTTACCACCCTTTTTGCACTTATTTACATCCTAACGCTCTAATTCTTAAGGCAACTCATAAAAGTTTCAAGCTGTTAAGTAAGTCTAAGAGGATTATTGCATGTACATGAAGTGGCAGCAACAGCCCCAGCTAAAGACAAAAAATAGCAAGGGGGTTCACTTCACTCTTTTTAAAACGTAAAGTGAAAAGTTATCTCCAACTGATTAAAGAAAAATAAGATAGATAGGAATGTACCCAGCTACTGCTCTTTACCACTGTAAAGAAAAAACAGGTAGCTGCATTTTCATTTGGTGTTAAGACTCCCGTAACTTCCTTCACAGCTGTGGGTTAGGCCTTTCATTTACCAGATCTTCAGAAACAAAAGTCTAATCACATCTTCCTGCTGCTAAGCTTTCTGCCAGTTTTTCTAGTCAACGGAAGGAGAAAGAAGATAAAGTAGGCCTCTCTGAACTGAGAGTTAACTCCTGCCTCTCCTCTCCCAACACCTATGCCTGTTTGAAGCTAAATATAATACTACATAGATTTCAGCAATGCCTGAAACTGTTACAAACTGACTCACTAGGAGCGGGTCTATACCTAACTGTCTTTGCTTCCCCGCCCACCTCTTTCTCAACCGCTACATTTTCGCTTCTACCCTATCACTCCAGGGAAAATTCTCTTGCTAGGATCATAAATAATCCCCTATTTTCCAAATAGAACGGATACTCCTCCCCAACCCCCCCCCTTTGCTGTTTGACTTTTTTTGTGGCATCTCATATTTAAAAAAATTTTTTTTTCAACGTTTATTTATTTTTGGGACAGAGAGAGACAGAGCATGAACAGGGGAGGGGCAGAGAGAGAGGGAGACACAGAATCGGAAACAGGCTCCAGGCTCCGAGCCATCAGCCCAGAGCCCGACGCGGGGCTCGAACTCACAGACCGTGAGATCGTGACCTGGCTGAAGTCGGACGCTTAACCGACTGCGCCACCCAGGCGCCCCGGCATCTCATATTAAAGTCCCCTCTTTAAAATTTTCTCTTCCCTTAGATACATGGCAGAACTGCCTTCCCCCTTTTTTTTTCTGGTTCTCCTGGATCACTAACCCTCTTTATTTTGCGGAGTTCTGTTCCTCAGCCTCTTCTGATCATTCTAGTCCAGGGTTCTGTCTTTTTAGCTCTCTCTTCTGTCCACATTCTTCATCCTTGAAGGATTTTATGCATGCTACATCAACCACAACCCAAATTACAATAGCCTCAATATGGTCTTCAGCTCAGGCCTTTCTTACGAGCAATCTAAACTGATGAGGGGCCAGAAAGGACTAGCATTTACTGAGAACCCGTGATGTACTAAGTTCTTCTGATATGGGCTCACATATATACAGCTGACTCTTCAACAATGCAAGGGTGATGGGTGCCAACTTCCGAACAGTCAAAAAACCATCTGTAACTTTCACTACCCTGCAAAACTTAACTATTACTAGACTACTGTTGACTGGAAACCTTCTCAATAACATAGTCAATTAACACACATTTTGTATGTCATATGTATTACATATTGTAATCTTACAATAAAGCTAGAGAAAAGAAAATGTTAAGAAAATCATAAGGAAGAGAAAATATATTTACAGTACTATATTTATTTTCTAAAAATCCACGTGTAAGTAGATCTGGGCAGTTTAAACCTATGTTGCTTAAGGGTCAACTGTTCATTTTTTAAGTAAGCTTTACGCCCAACGGTGGGGCTTCAACTCACAGCCCCAAGATCAAGAGTCACATACTCTACCAACTGAGCTAGCCAGGTGCCCCAAAGGTCAACTGTTATTACATTTAATTCTCACAATAATTCATTAAAGTTTTATTAATCCATCCAGTGAAGAAATTCAGTTTGGAACAGATTAAATAATCTGTTCAAAATCATAACAGCTTGAAAGTGGTAGAAATGAGATCTGGTCTTTGGTTATATGCCAAAATCCATGTTCTTCCCTAATCAGACCCTCTGCCTCTAGTCTTATGCTGGTTCCTACATCTTTACCCTAATCCATTCTCCATATAGCCATTAGCATTTTTTTCCTTTAAAAACACAAATCTGATATTGTCACCTCTGCTTTAAAATCCTTTGATGGCTCCCCAACATCTATAGCCTTGGTTTTCAAACTTCGGCAAGCATATGAGCCAGTCAACTGGCGAGCCTAATTAAAATTCAGATTCCCACGCCCTATTCCCAAGATCCTGGGTCAGCAGGTGTTTCTTTATTCCACATTTTGAAAAAATACTGACCAAAATGTGTTAGCTTAACTTGCCAGGCATATCATGATCTGGCCCCAGATTATTTTTCCAACCTTATCTCTGCCTACACCTTTACTTATGCTTTATGCTCTAGCTTAGGAGTCAGCAAACGACAGCGCTGATGGAAAGCAAAGCCCAGCCTATTGACTGTTTTGGTAAATAAAGTTTTATTGGAACACAGCCACACCCAGTCATTAAATCTGCCTATGGTTACTTCTGTGCTAAAATGGCAGAGCTGAGTAACTGCACCAGAGACCACATGGCCAGCAAATAATTACTATCTGACCTTTTACTGAAAAATTTTTAATTCCTGCTCTAACTTCTACCATAGTACTTATTCAGTGCAATATGCTTTATTTAGTACAGGCATCTACTCTTACCGCTCCAAAAGCACTTTACCTCTATTGCCCTTATTTTTTACCTCACTATATTGTAATTATTTTTCTTTCTGTCTGCTTAGCCCACTGAAATGTAAGTTTCCAAGAATAGTTATAAACGTTATCACTTTTGTGTCTCTGTCTAGCACAATGCCTTTACATATTATGTGTCCAACAAATATTTAATGAATTAATGAATAAACAGACTTTTCTGAAAACCTTAGGAGAGTGAATTGTTCTAAATAAGGATATGTAAACTTAGATTTCAGCTGGTTTCTGTAGTATTAAAATTGCTCCTTAGGGTTAAACCATCTTTTGAGGTACCTTAGTTAAATATGCAGGCAGTATAGGGGTGCCTGGGTGGCTCAGTTGTTTAAGCATCCGACTCTTGATTTCAGCTCAGGTCGTGATCTCATGGTTCCTGAATTTGAGCCCCACATGGGGCTCTGTGCTGACAGTGCAGAGCCTGCTTGGGATTCTCTCTCTCTCCCTCTCTGTCCCTCCCCTGCTCGTGCACTCTTTCTCTCTCTGCCTCTGTCTCTCAAAATAAATAAACTTAAACATTTTTTTTTAATCTTAAAAAAATATATGCAGGCAGCCTAGAGAGGAAAGGAAGGTACGTTAAATCTGTCAGAGATTTGTTTAGTAGATGAGCTGGCTCTTCTGTTCTAGTCTCGTGGAAAGCACTGATGAAGAGGACGGAAGAAAAAGCAGAGAATGTCTGAGTTTTGTGGCACTGCTCAAGGAAGGTGGTTCCAACTGTAGCAAAAGATGGATAAAGGGTCAATAGGAGGGATTCAGGGGCCAAAGGACAGGTCCAGGAATGTCAAAGAGATTCTTTGGCCAAGTTAAAATTTTTGTGAGAACCAACACTACTCAGAACTGAATGGAACAGAAGACCTTGTCTTCTTACCTAAGAGGTAAGGAAGGTGTAAGAAAACTCATTTTTAGAAAATCGTGTGTAATACAGGTAGACAGGAAGAACGATGGAGAACAGTATTCATATTAGCATATTGTGGCCAGTGTCTGACCCACTCTCTTGTCAGTCACTCAACTGAAGCTTGGTGCCCTAAACTGTCAGGCAATATAATATGGTAGTCTATTACCAGCTTAGTCTGAGGCAGGAACATATCTAGTCTAGGATATTTCAATTTGTATTAGTCATTCATTCAATAAACATAGAAGTCAAATGTAAAATAAAAAGTAAGAACCTTCTATGATCAAAGCCTCTGAAAATAACATACGTTAATTTTCTTTGTAATTGAATGCAGCAGATCAGGAGGAAGCTTTCATAAAAACAAGCACTTTTTACTAGTAGACATGCAGGTGGGCTCAGGAGACTATCTTTCTCACAATCTGACAGTTAAATGCAGAGTTTAAGTTCATTTCAAGCCCCATCCCATTGCCCTGTCCCATTGGGGGCATAGTTAGGAGCAAAGGGTAGTGTAGGTATACATATAAACATGGCTCCAAATGTTATGCAACAGCGTGCAATTAAGAATTGCTAAAATGAGCATCTCAGGTACCTACTGCACTGTGTCAACTACCAAGGAAGTCACTCCTTGGTAATGATAACATTTTTTGTGCTTACTATATGTCAGACTCTGTATTCAATGCTTTATGACAATGTAGTACCTCTAATCCTCAGCAAAGCCTGTGAAAAAGGTATTGGCCATTTAACAGATAAAATGGAAGCTCAGAAAGGTTAATTAGCCAAGATTTTTCCTTCCCAACTAGCTTAGTAGAGATCTACTCAGTCAGTGTTCGATCTCTGCTACTTAACACTTTCCCAAGCCCCCACTTTTAGATGCCCAATCTATCTCTTGCTTTCTTTTTGCTATTTGCCATTGTCTGTATACTCTGGGTGGCTGGCTCAATAGAACACATGGATTAACAAAGCCTAGGTACGTCAGGGCAATCTCCTTAATGACACTCTGTCCCCACTTCCTTCAGTCACTATTAACAAGTACTCTATGCTGTGTCAGGCACACTGCTAGTCGGTTGAAAGGCAAAGCTGCACTCCCATTCAAATCTGTCCTACTCTGACTCCAGAAAGCTGGAGGGCAGAATGTGGAGAGCTCCTGGCACACTCACTCGTTGCCACTGATGAAAACAACTCAGAATACAGAATCTTTTTAAAGGGAGGTCCTCACATCATCACCGTCTTCTCCTGACCTGCTCATTCAACTACTGTCTCTCTAGAACTGCAGCTCCTGCCCACTTCATCCTCTTCCCGTTCCCCTGGCCTTGCTGTTGGCCAGTCTGTCATCCTTTCTGCCCTCCTGTCACCACAATTCCAGGCCCCAACTCTCACCTTCCCTTATACAGGAAAAAAGGGAACCTGAGACTCCATCACTTAAATATAATGTGAGGGGAAATGTGTTTTGTGTGTAAGTACATGTATATGCTAGGAGGAAAATACAATTTTGCAGGACTGTAACAACTAGAGCACAGAGAAAGGCAGGCCTGGGAGCTGCCAAAGACTTGTTTAAGGGCTGTTTCATACTGCCTGACTGCTGGAAGAGCGGTCCAGTCTTGCTGTACATGGCATTTAAATATTACTCATCCACAACTACGATATGTACTCAAAGTGAAAGTAGTGTATTTACAGAGGCACTATCCATCCAGAGACCTCTGAAGGGATTTCCTTCTGCATGATCATTAAAGATTTAAGAAACTGCTGGTTTCTAAATACTCTCATAAAAACAATCAATTAAAAAGAATGAGAACTGAGTTCGTTTTGCTTCCCTGTGAACCCTATAGGAAATAAATTATGGATAGTCTACCCCCCAAATTTAACTTCACGCTTTTAGGGAAAACAATACAATTTTATACCCTCCACCACAGTTTGCTAGTTTTAGAAATAACTCCTATGTGATTTTATAGGCAAGTCAAATAACTCAAAATCCAATGTATTTTTCTTGGGACTTAATTTGAGATTACCAACGACTTTGAGAAAGTTATCAAATGTTTCAAAGGTCTGAAAAGTAAACTAAAAATTATGTAGAATATACTGTGAGAGCCTCAAATTAAGGAAATTAAAGAACAATGTTATTTTAGCATCCTTAAATAGCTGTAACATTATTTTCTACAAAAGAGAAGGGATACGGTATTCAGATTTACTTTCAAAATCAATACTGAACAGTCAAGCTAGCAAGACTTTTATGGAAAATCATTTTCTAATGTTCCTGGAAAACTTTCAGAACTCCCTCTTTCTGTCTTGGAAATATCACTTCCTATTAGGGTTTGCTACTTCACAAGCAAACTGTTTCTCTAGGTGAGTCTCAATTTCAGAGTACTGCAGTGGGCTTTCCCTTCATTTATCACTTTTCTCAGAGCCTTCTGCAAGAACGGGAAGAGGCGATAATGTAGACTAACACAAACAGCACTGAGAAGCGAGAAGTGTTTTCATTCTAAGGACGGGTGAAACAAAAATGTGACCGCAGCAAAGTGTTACTGGTTAAGTGGAGGGGGACAAGAGCACCCAAACAAAGGAAAAAGCTAGCATGAGCAGTATGCCAGAGCCTGTGGAAAGTAGGACCTCTGAAAGGCAAAGAGAAGGAGTAACTTCTACTTCAAAGACTGGCAAAGTCTAGCAGTCTGAGTCCTTAAAAAAAAAAAAAAAAAAGTCCAATTTCTTAAACATGCCAGAACATCAGTAAGCTGATGAGTAATGAGCTGACCATCCCTATATCTTCATGAAATAAAACTGGACAACACTAATGTGGATAGACAGAAAGACAGGGTATACATAAACTATGTGAATTACCCAATTATGAATAATGCCTGCTAGAATCATAGGGATAAGTGATTTTTTTTTTTTTAATGGCAAAAGACGGATGGAAGTGGAATATTAAGATACATTACCAAGAAGGAATTCACTACTTTTCCTAGAGAAGGCTTTCTAGAGGAGGTTAGATTCTGGACGAATAGCAACAGGAGCTTCGCAGAGTGTTCCAACCAACCACAGGAAAATAGCTCATAGGGGGAGTGAACTGATTATATGAATGGGGCATTGAGTAAGGGAGCCTGAGAGAAGAAAGGGGAACCTTCAAGGGGAATAGGGCTGGTTCAGGGTGCCCTAATTAAGGTCTCCACACCGGAGAAAGTGTGGGAGAGGGCCGGGGAAGGCAAAAAGAGAAAACACGGTAGTTTCTTCACTTATCTCGCTAGGCAAGTCAAGGACTAGGGTTTGCGCTACCTGGAAAAGCTGACAAACAGGCTTGTCCGGGGAGTGAAAAATTTCCAGAGGAGAAGGCCCTTTCTGGAAAAACACAGCCCCCTGTTGCCTGAATTTCTGGCTGGGTACAGGGGGTAACAACTGGAGGCGCAGGGATGTCTAAGGCAGGTGTTTCCCGGGTGTTGGCGAGGCTACCAAGCTGAGGTTCAGCGGCGAGTCTAGCACTTAGCGACAAGCAGGCGGCGGCGGCGGCGGCGGCGGCAGCAGCTGCGCGTGCAAACCACAGGACTTACCTTACTGTCATCCATCTCGGCGGACAGGCCGGCCTGGCCAGGCGCTCCCTCCCCCTCCCCTCTCCCGGCTCAGCCGGCCTGGCCGGGCCCGGCCCCCGCCCCGGGGGAAGAAGGGGATATGGTTCTGACTGTCTCCTCCTCTCGCCTAACAGTTCGCTTCCCTGAGGCCACAGTCACGGGGACGAGGGACCAGTTCAGGAATGACAGAGCGGACCCTGGAGGCGGCCCAAAACGCCTCCCTTTGCCGCCGCCGCCTCCTCCTCCCCCTCCATGACAGTCTCTGGGTGTGTTTACAGACTCCCTGGAGAGCCGCCCGGACGGGAGGGTGGGCGGGAGTACTGCACGCGGAATGGCCTCGTCAGTTGCCGTAGTCGGCGGCATTCTGGGGATTGTAGTTTTCCCTAACGCACCGTCTGCAAGGCTGACTAGGAAGAAAACTACAATGTCCACATAGCCTCAGCAAGGCGTCTGTTTTCCTCTTGCTTCTGAACGCGGCGGAGGAGGGGCTAGCCAGGAGATCAGACTACGTTTCCAACAGTGTGCTCTTTTGGACTTCAGAGCTGTGGGCGCCGGTGGCGCGAGTTTGAGGCCCTGCAGAGGCGCCCCTGAAGGAGGAGCATTGGGAGCGGGCCCTCTTTAGGGATACCGAGGAAACCCTCAAGGTTCTTTATTGAAACAAAAACAAAAAATTGTTGCTTTGGGAAACAATTTGCAGTTCCTCATAATATTAGACATAGAGTTACCATATGGCCAACAAGTCCAGACAAATGAAAACATACCTCTGCGTGAAAACGTGTACACCAATGTTGTATCCTACAAGTATTATTCATAATAGCGAACAAGTGGAAACCACCCAAATGTCCCATCATTGTATGAATGGACAGGACAACTGACTGTGGTATATATGTTCAAAGGAATGTTAGAAGACCATAAAAAGGAATGAACGACTGATACATGCTGCAGTGTGCATGAGCCTTGAAAATAGGCTAAGTGAAAGCCTACATATTGTAGATTCCATTTCTAATGGAAGGTCTAAGTAGGTACATTAAAGAAAACAAACCAAGCAGTTGACCGGCCAGGGTTAGGAACAGCAGGGAGGTGGGGGCATGTATGGGGGAGATTGTTAATGGGCACTGGTTTTCTTTTTTGAGGTGATGGCAATGTTCTAAAATTAAGGGTGCCTGGCTGGCTTGGTTGGTAGAGCATGGGACTCTTGATACCAGGTTCTGAGTTTGAGCCCCATGTTGGTTGTAGAGATTGCTTAAAAATAAAATCTTTTTTAAAAAAAGAAAATGTTCTTTTTTTGTTTTGTTTATTTATTTATTTTCAGAGTGAGAGAGAGAGAGCAGGGGAGGGGTAGAGACAGAGGAGAGAAAGAATCCAAAGGCCCTGCGCTCTCAGCGCAGAGCCTGACACAATGAACTGTGAGATAATGACCTGAGCCGAAATCGAGTTGGATGCTTAACTGACTGAGCCACCCAGGGACGCCGGAAAGAAAATGTTCTAAAATTGATTTGGTGATGTCTGCACAACTCTGTGAGTATACTAAAAACCAATGAATTGTGGTGCCCTTGGCTGACTCAGTCCGTGGAGCATGCTACATCTGATCTCAGGGGCTTCAGTTCAAGCCCCATGTTGGGCATAGAGCTTACTTAAAAAACAAAACAAAACAGAACAAACAAAAAAACCCCCACTGAACTGTACATTTTAAATGAGTGAAATTTTTTTTTTTTAACGTTTTATTTATTTTTGAGACAGGGAGAGACAGAGCATGAACAGGGGAGGGTCAGAGAGACACAGAATCTGAAACAGGCTCCAGGCTCTGAGCTGTCAGCGCAGAGCCCGACGCGGGGCTCGAACTCCCATACCGCGAGATCATGACCTGAGCGGAAGTTGGCTGCTTAACCGACTGAGCCACCCAGGTGCCCCTTAAATGAGTTAATTTTAAAGTATGTGAGTTATATCTCAATAAAACCATCAAAAAATAAGAATGCCTTTGTATCCTTCTGATTTAATAAAGTTAGTGAGCTTTTTGTTGTTTTAGCTTAAACCATTGAGAACTTCACAAATTCATTAACGTTCATTAACGTTATTCTGGAGAACTCATTGACCGAGTCCTTTTCAAAGACCCTTAAATCCCAAAATTCAACTGAGGTAGAGTTCCTAGATTTAGCAATAAATATACAGAACATTCACACTTGATTTTAGGATAAACAAGCACCTTTTTAGTATAAGTATGTCCCATAAAATATTTAAGACACACTTTTACTTTAAAAAAAGTATTTATTGTTTATCTGAAAATCAAATTTAACTGAGTGACTTCTATTTTATCTTCCTTTTTTTAAGTTTATTGAGAGAGAGAAAGCGTGTGCAGAGGTGGGGAGGGGCAGAGAGGGAGCAAGAATCCCAAGCCGACTCCACCCTGTCCATGCAGAGTCTGACATGGGGCTCAAACTCATACTGCAAGATCATGACCTGAGCTGGGGTCATGGGACGCTCAACCGATGGAGCCACCAAGGCACCCCTGTTTTATTTTTTAACTCCAAATTGAGGAAGAATAATATAGGCATCCCTTGTTTTACTGCACTTCATTTTAGTGCGCTTTTTACAAATTGAATGTTTGTGGCAATGCTCCTTGAGCAACTCTGTTGATGCCATTTTCCCCACAGCACTTTCTCCCTTTGTGTCTCTGTGTCACATTTTAGTACCTCTCATAATATTTCAAGCTTTTTCCTTATTATTATGTTTGTCATGGCAATGTGATTAGTGATTACAACTTGCTTGAAAGCTCAGATGATGGTTAGCATTTTTTAGTAATAAAGTACCTTTTCATTAAGGTATGTACACTTTTTTTTAGACCCCATGTTATTGCACACTTCATAGACTGCAATATAGTGTAAACATAACTTTCACAAGCACTGGGAGCCCAACAAATTCATTTGACTCGCTTTATTGTAGTGGTCTGAGAACTGAACCCACACTATCTCTGAGGTATGCCTGTAACAGGAAAGTTGAGTCATCTCTGACTGATCTATATAACGCTTCAGAGGAACTAAAGCAGGTCAGTTCCTCCAAATAAAAGCCACGGAGCCAGGTCATGCCGTTGGTAATGGGTCTGTCATGCTGGGGTTTCACCAGTAGGGCCCCCCAGAGGTGCACCTGTAACCCCCAAGCTGCATTCCTGGAGGTCTCAGAGACATCTAGCCACTTCCTTTCTGATGATCATGGGAGCAAAAGTCTGTGCTCATACAGGCTCTCCTCCTCTGCCTCACCTAATACCCCTTCTGTTCTGCTCCAGGGGCTGCTTTCTACCCCTTTCTAGCTTCCTTCTACTGTGCCCAGCCTGGCCTCAGTTCTGCTTCCCTAGCTCTGCCCTTGTCACTAAGTCCTCTTCTTTGAGGTGAAACTGCTTTTCCCTGGGTTAATCCTCCACCACTCTCTCTTCCTGCATCCTGGCTGACAAAAGTGCGTCCAGTCCTCTGTAATGGCACTTATCCACCCTGTCCTTACAGAGAGGCTGTGTATGAGCGGTTTGCAGATCCCATTGCCAGCCCCTCAGGAAGGAAGACTAGGACCTTTTGAACCATGCAGTGGAAATCTATAAACATACAGGAAAGTCTTTACACCAGCTTCAGGAGAGTGATTTTTCTCTAGGAAGGGGGAGGGAAGGCTTTGGGATGGGGAGTGGTTAGTTGTATATTTAACTTTTATTTATTTATTTATTTATTTATTTATTTATTTATTTATTTAAAATTTTTTTTTTTTTCAACGTTTATTTATTTTTGGGACAGAGAGAGACAGAGCATGAACGGGGGAGGGGCAGAGAGAGAGGGAGACACAGAATCGGAAACAGGCTCCAGGCTCTTAGCCATCAGCCCAGAGCCCGACGCGGGGCACGAACCCACGGACCGCGAGATCGTGGCCTGGCTGAAGTCGGACACTTAACCGACTGCGCCACCCAGGCGCCCCTATATTTAACTTTTAAAAAAAAATGTTTATTTTGGGGAGAAACAAGTGGGGGAGGGGCAGAGAGAGGGGGACAGAGGATCTGAAGCGGGTTGAGCTGACAGGCTTATAGCAGTGAGCCCGATTGTGGGGCTCAAACTCATGCATGGCAAGATCATGACTTCTGAGCTGAAGTCGGACGCTCAACCGACTGAGCCACCCAGGCGCCCCTATATTTAACTTTTAAAGAGATGAAGCAAATGTGTTAACTCTGGAAGTGGAGTGTGTGTTGTATTTTTGTCTTTATATTTCTGTACATTTGAAATATTATACAATTAAAGTAGAAATTTAAGTTTAAGAATTATAAATAGGCTCACTTTAGAAGGTGTGGAACTACTTTAATTTTTTTAAATTTAATTTATAAAAATAAATCTTAATCACATCATAAAATAAGACTTTGTAAAGGAAAGAAATTCTCAAGGAGAAGTATTGTGTAGTCATATGTTAAACATTTGCTGAAAGTACCCAGCATTGGTAATGAAGAGGGGAGGGAGAACAAGAGAGTATTAGTTTTTATAAGTATAAATCCTCAAGGACTTTATAATCCAAGAAGGAGAAATTCACACGTATAAGGGACTCTGAACAATCACCAAACAAGGCATCCAGTGAAAATCATACAGACCAAGTTTAATATCCATGTGCTCAATTGTTCGGAGGGGGTAGGGAGCCCCGAGCGTCAGACTGATCCCCGAAAAAAGTAAAGTGAACACAGCAAATGCATTTTTTTATTTTTGAAGGAGCAGAACGAAGCTTAGAGGAAGAATCTTTTCTCAGGGTGCTGGGCCTGCTTTGTATTCGTGGTTTTCAATCTTTTCTTCCTATCTTGCCTTCTCAGAAGGAACTTCTGAGGCATGCAATTCCTTCTAAAAATGCATATAATTTTCTCTTCCCTCCCCTCCACACTCCTCCCTCCCCAACACACACACAAGCACATTTCATATACTCCCAGACACCCCACATAGAGGCACTGTTGGCCTATGATGCATCAAGCCTCTGCTGCTGTGGAGTTTCTTGCAGTGAGTTCCTAAGCAGCATGGCACACACCCACTGCCACTAAGTGTGCATGCCTTCCATGCCCTCATCTCTCTCTCCCCTGTTCCCCTTACCACTAGGCTAAAAGAGCACAGGTGTCTAAACAGAGCCAAGACGATCAAGTTACTCCCTGAGCCACATGGGTCTGCTTGGCACATATCCCCTGGGGAACATCAGAGAGAAAGGAAGCTCATTAAAATAACTTGTTAGGCTCCAGCTGGCTTCCCACTAAGTTTGACACACGAGTCTAAGAATTTAAAAATTATCCAGCCCTTTCCAAAGTTTCATTGGGAATGAAAATTGTTTGATTCAGTTCTGGCATGGCGATTTTTGCTGGACCCATCTCCAATCTAGAAATAGCAATAATTAGGGGTGCCTGGGTGGCGCAGTCGGTTAAGCGTCCGACTTCAGCCAGGTCACGATCTCGCACTCCGTGAGTTCGAGCCCCGCGTCGGGCTCTGGGCTGATGGCTCAGAGCCTGGAGCCTGTTTCCGATTCTGTGTCTCCCTCTCTCTCTGCCCCTCCCCCGTTCATGCTCTGTCTCTCTCTGTCCCAAAAATAAATAAACGTTGAAAAAAAAAATTTAGAAATAGCAATAATTAAAAACAAAGGCTATCAAGAAAGAAACGAAGGTGGCCATGAAATCTACCATGGTAACTTCTGACCCACCTTAACACACACCATACGTGTGGGGAAGAAGGTATCCCAGAGTCAGCCCAGAAGTGACCCATTGTGACTTCTCTGTCCCTCGCTTGTCTTTTCAAAGAGTTGATCATCTGTGGCTGAATGATAAAGATTTTAAAATGCAGCGTGGTTGTACAGTGAATTTGTGGGTAGCTCCAATTATGACACGGGCTGAGAGAGGACAGGAGGATCACTATTCATTCAAAGGAAAAAACAAACCACTGATTGAAGAGAGGTAGGGGGTGGCATGAGATTAAGTGAGGAGGGCAAGGGAACAAAAATTAACCTTATTATAGAAACCACAAACAACGGGAACAGTACAATATTCTACATTCAGGAATGCCATGGCTACGTTGATATGTAAATCTGGCACTTGAACAACAGAGTATTATTGCTGCTGATATGGTAATCTTCAGAGGTACAGAGAAAAAGTGGGTGGGTCATGTGAAATTCATGAAATGCTTGAGGTGAACTCACTGCCGAAGTATTAGTCATGTTTTGTTTTGTGTGTGGTTTTTTTCCAATTTATTTTATAGATAAGTATTCCTCTGTACTTTTTGCTTCTGAAAAGTTGAGCTTATTTTCATGAGGCTATAAAGTATTCCAACTCAGAAGTTGGTTTCTGTTCTTAAGGCATTTTGCAAAATGCCTCCCCTCCTTTGGCCTACACAGACAAATATGTCTACATTTGCATACAGCACAGTACCTATTTACTCTTCACATTGGCTAGAAAGCTCAGAGGCAAGAACCTAAAGGAACATTTTAAGAGTGAGTGCATAATTCAGCCTGCAGCTTGTCAGCAGGAGCAAAATAAATAAATAAGGCCAAGAAGGACTAAAACAGTCTGCTGAAAAGGAAGGAAAAAAAGGCCTAATCAGCATAAAAATAAGGAAGAGAAATCGGAGCTCACGGAACCAAAACCTTCCATGTTCAAACTTTCCCTTACCTCTTCCCCTTCACCAACATAGAGAACTTCTCTCAAAACAACAGCTTTTCTTAATATGTCCTACCCTCCATTTCTACTTAAATACCGTTGCTATTCCTAAGCCAAAAGTATACCTTACCCAGCAGGAAAGAATCAAGTGTGTCCTTATTTGAAGAAATATGATAATTATTTGGCCAGCAAGCAACTGTTTAAAGCTGAACTGCTCTTTGTAAGAGATGGCTTGCTAAGCATCACTATTAGTCCCTTACACTTTAGTGTGAATGTACCTCTTTATTTTCCCTCTTATTTGCTGCCTAAAGATTAGTTTCACATGGGATTGAGGTGTGGGGGAAAAGAGGAATATGTGCTTTTGAAGGATAGGTGTCGTAAGAGGGGAAGAGAGCTGGGTAGATCTGATTGCCATGGCACGGGTTTGAGCATTTAAAAAGCAGCAAATGGCTAATGAGGGTTAGGGCAGTGGAGATAGGAGAGCGATAAAGAATGAAGAACTGACCAAGGTACCTTCTTTCACAATTCTCCTGAGGGCTTACCCAACAGACACACATAAGACAGGCACATTTTACTCTATTGACTCAGACCCGTAGAAGTGTAAACTTACCATGACACATGTAATGGAGTAAATAAAAAAACTCAACCTGCATTGAAAGCGCAATGCCTTTTTTTTTTTTTTTTTAACAGCTTTCTTCCATCAAAGTTCATTTTTGACGTTATTGTTTCCGGCATAAGCTTTGGTAAACCTAGAGTTGTTTGCTGAATGGAAATTTGACAGGGCTCCTTTTCTGGATCTTGCGTTCTTTCTTCTTTTTTTTTTTTTTAATTTTTTTTTCAATGTTTATTTATTTTTGGGATAGAGAGAGACAGAGCATGAACGGGGGAGGGGCAGAGAGAGAGGGAGACACAGAATCGGAAACAGGCTCCAGGCTCTGAGCCATCAGCCCAGAGCCTGACGCGGGGCTCGAACTCACAGACCGCGAGATCGTGACCTGGCTGAAGTCGGACGCTTAACCGACTGCGCCACCCAGGCGCCCCTGGATCTTGCGTTCTTAAGGAACAATGACTCCTGGGTTATCCAGGAGGAAGCATGGCTTTGATACCTGGAGATTCCAGGAGAGCAGCTGGGGAACTACCTCTTGTTTTATGAATAGCCTTAACTGCACCAAATTTTGCTTCAATCTTCGCCATTTCTTTTTTTTTTTAAGTTTATCTATTTATTTTGAGAAGAAGGGGAGGGAAGAGAGAGAAGGAGAGAGAGAGAGAGAGTCCCAAACAGCCCCCACACTGTCAGCGCAGAGGCTGACATGGGGTTTGAACTCAAGAACCATGAGATCATGACTTGAGCCAAAATCAAGAGTTGGATGCTTAATTGACTGAGCCACCCAGGCGCCCCAATCTTCTCCATTTCTTTTTTTTTTTTAATTTTTTTTAACGTTTATTTATTTTTGAGACAGAGAGAGACAGAGCATGAACAGGGGAGGGGCAGAGAGAGAGGGAGACACAGAATCCGAAACAGGCTCCAGGCTCTGAGTGGTCAGCACAGAGCCCAACGCGGGGCTCGAACTCACGGACCATGAGATCATGACCTGAGCCGAAGTTGGACGCTTAACCGACAGAGCCACCCAGGCGCCCCTCTTCTCCATTTCTAAGAAAAATAAAAAACAAAACGCAACCTGAAATTTACTATTGGGATCCTATCAGACCTACTTATGACCCTAAAGATATTTTCAAAAAGGCACAAACAATATTTATGACAATGTAAGTGTTAACAATGTTTTATGCATCTGCTTAGATGCTATCTGTTGCTAGATGTAAATACTTTTTTTAAAAAAATTTTTATGTTTATTTATTTTTGAGAGAATGAGAGACAGAGCATTAGCAGGGGAAGAGCTGAGAGAGAGAGGGAGACACAGAATCCAAAGCAGGCTCCAGGCTCTGAGCTGTCAGCACAGGGCCTAATGCGGGGCTTGAACTCACGAACCTTGAGATCATGACCTGAGCCAAAGTCAGACGCTCAACCGACTGAGCCACCCAGGTGCCTATAGATGTAAATACTTTTGATTCTTTCTTTCTGGTATTATCTTTTAATATTATGGATATTTTGAGTTTTCTGTTTGGTATCATAGATTTTCATTTATTTTTTGATCATTTACATATTTAGATTAAGAATTTTTGTAAAGCATATTTTCAATTCCTTTGATTTTAAGGGTTCTCTCATCTGTGTAAGACTTCCATTCCAGGATATAGCTTTAAACTTTTTTTGCTTATACCTAGAGTTGTTTCCAAAAACATTTCAGTCTGAAGGTGGCTAATGTCAATTTCTTGGGTCAAGACAATGTTACCTGAACGGCATAGCCCCTAACATTTTGTGTGATAACATATAATACTAGTAGTGGTAGTGTCACCTGACAGTTTCCAAAAAGGTCTGTGCGGATATTATCTGATAAGAATGAAAGTCTTACCACATGGAATCCAACCAATTGTGCTAACAGTATTTCTCCCACCAACAGCAGTCCTTTGGGAGAATGGCATGTTTGTTCTAGCTAAGGTTATCCTTCACAGTTAGACAGCAGAGTTCTGCTGGGTAGCCATTTCGGTCTCTGTCATTTGTAAAAGTGTCCAAATCAGTAAAAGATTTCTTTCCATGCTATGTGAGATAGTCCTTTTAAAAAGTACATTCCAGAGACACCTGGGTGGCTCAGTCAGTTAAGTGTCTGACTCTTGATTTGGGCTCAGGTCAGAATCTCACAGTTCATGGGTTTGAGGCTGTGTTGGGCTCCGTGCTGACAGTGCAGAGCCTGCTTGGGATTCTGTCTCTCCTTCTCTCTCTGCCTCTCTCTCTCTCTCTCTCTCTCTCTCTCTCAAAATAAATAAATAAACATTTAAAAAGCATTTTATTTATTTTTTTAATGTTTTTAATGTTTTTACTTATTTTTGAGACAGAGACAGAGCATGAACAGGGGAGGAGCAGAGAGAGAGGGAGACACAGAATCCGAAGCAGGCTCCAGGCTCTGAGCTGTCAGCCCAGAGCCCGACGCAGGGCTTGAACTCACGGACTGTGAGATCATAACCTGAGCCGAAGTCGGACGCCCAATAGACTGAGCCACCCAGGTGCCCCTAAAAAGTATCTTAAAAATTAAAAAAATAAAATGTGTATCCAGAGGTGCCTGGCTGGCTCAGTCCGAAGAGCATGCAACTCTTGATCTCAGGGTCGTGAGTTTGAGTCCCACATTGGGTGTAGAGATTACTTAAATAAACAAACTTTAAAATAAGTATTCTAAATTTATCTCAATCAAGGTGCAAAGGACACCCTTTGATCCTTGTATTGTAAATAAGTCTATGTTGATTCTACCCTCACTGTTTATGATTTTTACAGATTCACACTATGCTATTTCTCAGTCTTCACCTATCCAAGATGAAACATACTGTTTTAAAAAGTCTTTCCCCGTGCCCGAGTCCTGTAGAGTTTTGCAGTGGCCTTTTCAGAACAGTTTCTGATGCCATCACCTCTTCTTCAGGACATCAAGACATCAATAACATCCCCTGTGTGTGGATGTGTGGAGGAACCAAAATTGTTCTCGTTTGTTTGTTTGTGTTTTAATCTGATTGAAATAGTTATTCTGTTTTTATTTCTGTTCTGGACTTGATTCTGCCCTATATTTTCTGGGGCCTTCTACTGGAACTTTTAGGGCACATAACCACATAGCTGGGTGATCTATAGGAACTTTGCATAGGCATCTATATATTTTCAATGCAAATATTAAGCTATTTTTCCCCTTTAAATTTTTTTAATGTTTATTTATTTATTTGGGGGGGGGGGGGCGGACAGCAGAGAGAGAAGGAGATACAGAATATCAAGCAGGCTCCAGGCTCTGAGCTGTTAGCACAGAGCCCGACGCAGAGCTTGAACTCACAGACCAGGAGATCATGACCTGAGCTGAAGTCAGATGCTTAACTGACTGAGCCACCCATGCGCCCTTTCAGTTTTTCCCCTTAAATTAGATCTTTAGACAGCCACCTTGTGTCTCCAACCAGGTAGGATTATCAGAACTGAGAGTTCATACAACTATTCTTGTTTCATAATTCTCATTCTTCATTTTAGGAATGTAAAAGTCTTAAGAATTTGGTGGTAGAGCCTCTCCTGACCCTCCTGGTGCCTTTATGAAACTCGAAACACAAAAGTAACAACACCCTCCTCCCACTTTTTACCAGGAGTACATACATGTCATTGTGAATTTTATATGATTTGCTTTACATCTAAGCTGTGGCCTCTAGATAGCTTTCTAAACTAGGATAGAAAATCGTTTTGTCTTAAGTAATGCTGCCTTCCTCAAATAAGCTGCCTTTTTTTTTTTTATTAAAAAAATTTTTTTTTTAAGTAATCTCTGCACCCAACATGGGGCTCAAACTCATGACCCCAAGATCAAGAGTCGCAAGCTCTTGCAACTGACCCAGCCAGGCGCCCCTCAAATATGCTTTTTGAGTTGTCCTGGTGCCAGTTCAAGATGGCCTTGTGCTGGCTGACGCACATGCAGCTAGGGATTGTGCAAGTAACGTTGATCTTTTGCTGCATGTTTGTACCTCAATTGTCAGCCTGGACTCTTACCCTCTCCCCTCTGTGCTTGGCCCTCTCCCCTCTTCCACATGGCTCTTGTGCTGTGTTGTTTTTGCCCTTTTGTGTTTTCAGACAGCAGGTTCTGGAAGAGGGTTATCCTTTCCCTAATCCTGTAAGATTTTCTCCAGTCTGTTTTGTCTAGAAAACTTCAGGCTTTCTGTTTCCCTTAGATAGCCTCTTTTCCCACTCAGCATGGAATTTGTCTGTTGACCTGGTCAGTTCTGGCGGCTTCAGGTGAGGTGCAAATACATGCCTGCTCCCTTGAACCTGGCCATGGCTTCCAGAGGACAAGATCACACCTTCTCTTCATGGTAACCCCTCTCCTCCCTCCCCCTCTCCCACCTACACTGTAGGATCCCTCAGGAAAGGAGGAAGTAGGGATCGCTGGCCCAGTGTTCTGCCCTATAGCTGTGTTTCCTCCCCATTTCCAATGTCTTCTCTCATTCACACTTTCCTCCCTTGTTTCACTCCTAAATCAAGAACACTTCTCTCCTTGCCACGGACGCAGCACACTTGGCCGCTCCCCCAGCTCTGCCATCCTTCAGGCTTGGGAAGAGGTCCCTGAGCAGTTTGCCCAGGTGCCTGCAGGGCAGCTCAGTTCCCAGCCAACCAAAGTGCTAAGTAAGGTACCCAGCACGGCGCTTCTCTTATTTCCACAGGTGCTACTGCTAAGCTTGGAGGAGGCAGTTAGTTTGTTGTGGGGGAGGAGGCTGGCTGGTGATGGAATTAGAGCCCCCTCGGCATTCTTCAAGGGAGCTGCCTCCCCAGATTTCCCTGTTTAATGTTTCCAGTAAACAGGTGGTCACTCCACTGGAGGTGAATTCCTGGATATTTTTACCCAACACCCCATAAACAAAATGACAATGTTATTGGACATGTCATACAGCCAGGCATATGAGTAATGTCCCCATTAATCAATTTGCCAAAGAAAACAGGTTGCTATCTAAGCTTGTTTGGAGAGATGCTAGTTATGTGAGGGAAGAAAAACTTGGGCATCTGCTTAAAAGTACACTGTCAAGATTAAAATGATATATACTTGGTGACTTGTGTTTTTAAGCTAACCTTTCCCTATGCAAGACTGCACCCGCAAACAGTTGACACGCAAGCAATTGTTACAAGAACGTCACTATAATGACTTCGGTGGTGCCTGTTCCACTGGGGTTGAGGTAGAGATAAGACAGAATCCAAGAGAGATGTGACTTTATCAGATTTGTCACTATACTATTAAGAAGTGTCATGCTACCAAGAAATCCTTCAGTTGGAGTATGATTAATTCATTTTTTAATCCATCCACTCATTTAGAAATGTACTGGGCAGCTCCTTCTCACCAGGCATTGTGCCAAAAGCTAGATACACAAAGATCTGCCCTCTAGAAGCTTACACACTAAATGGGGGTTCATTTGCATACTTCTCTAAAGTATGTAAATGAATAAGTGCATGACAGCGCATTAAGTGTAATAAAAAAGGTATATATAAAATATAAAGAGGACCTAGGGGAAGTCTTTGCTGAAAGGGCTGATTTCTGAGCCAGGTCTCAAAGGGTGGGTACACGTTTTTCAAGCAGGCAAGCAAAGAAACATTGGCAAAGGCATACTGGTGTGAAATAACAATGGGGGACTGCAAACAGTTTGGTTACCTTGTAATTCAGGCATCTCAGGAAATGGGAAGAGTAGTGTCGAGAGCAAGGGCCAAAGGGGCACCTGGGTGGCTCAATCGATTAAGCATCTGACTTCCGCTCAGGTCATGATCTCGCAGTTTGTGGGTTCCCGCACGGAGTCAGGCTCTGTGCTGACAGTCTGGAGCCTGCTTCAGATTCTGCGTCCACCTCTCTCTCTGCCCCTCCCCTGCACGTGCTCTGTCTCTCTCTGTGTCCCTCAAAAATAAACAAAAGCTGGAAAAAAAAAAAAAAAAAAGAGCTAGGGCCAAAGAAGTAGACGGGAGAGAATGTCAAGAGGGGGGACTTAATTTGAGGGTGTATGGGAAGCACTCCAGAGTTTAAGCAGGAGAGAGGCGCCTGGGTGGCTCAGTTAGTGAAGCATCTGATTCTTCATTTCGGCTCAGGTCATGATCTCGAGGTTAGTGAGATGGAGCCTTGCCTTGGGCTCTGTGCTGACAGCGCAGATCGGGATTCTCTCACCATCTGTCTCTCCTCCCCTCCCCCGCTCACACTTGCGCTCTCTCTCTCAAATATAAATAAACTTAAAAAAAGAGTTTAAGCAGGAGGGTAATAATTAAATCTGGGGGGACGTGGCTCTTCCACATGCAATTGACACCTCCTTAGTACTTTTTATTTATTTTAAAACATTTTTTATACTATGTCATGCCATACTCGTAGTATATGCTATATGACGGTGTGGTATATGGCATATGGAATTTAATATTCGAGTATAACGGCCTGGCCTATACTCTTACTATGTGATGACCGAATGAAGAGTCTGACATAAGTCTCTCACTCTTGGTCAGATGTGAGTAGTATTAGCAGAGCCGTAAGCCAAACCGCCTGACTCGATAGGCTCTATCATGCACAAGCAACAGGTGACAAAGAAGTGTTGGGATGTCTCCATTGCAGCTACACGACCATGCCAAATGTATGTTCCAGAGATTACTTTAACCCCTCTGTCACCCAGAATTGTAATTCAACTTAACGTTATATCTCTGGGAAAGGACAGAAAGTTTGAAAATGTTAGTAAGTCATGGAATTCACTCCAGAGAAGCCTTTTACTCCCAGCTTTACTGAACTATGTCCATTTTGCAAGGTGGATGATACCTATAATGACCATATAGAAGACGGATTAAACATTATCAATGCTCTTCAGTTCCCCACGCCATGCCTATAACATGTCCTACCAACAAGTGACGGATGAGCAGATGGAGACAGTGATAGATTAGAGGGACTGAATTTAGAATCTTCCATTTATTCATTCGAGTTGAAAATATATTAAAGAAAGGTGACAAAATAAAAGAAAACTCAATGTTCTCTACACAAATTTTCCTTAACCAGATGGAATTTCTCTTTTTCATTTGTAAAAGTAAAAAAAAAGTTAGCTTTCTATTGCAAAAGTAGCATGTGCTCCTGATAAAACATTCAAGCAATAAAGTTATAAGGTCAATGGTGAAAACCTCTACTCCATCTCTCTCACTCGCCAGAGTTAACCACTGTATATCTTTCCAGAAAGTTTCTACGCACTACAAAAAGTATAGGTATCTCCCTTTCATTTTAATACAAATGGAATTTCTTTTTACTTGAGAGAGAGAGAAAACGTGTGCATATGTGCACATGCGTACACGAGTGAGTGGGAGAGGGGCAGAGGGAGAGGGAGAGAAACTTTTTTTTTTTTAATTTAAAAAACCTTTTGGTTTTAATTTAAAACCTTTTGGGGCACCTGGGTGGCTCAGTCAGTTAAGCATCTGACTTCGGCTCAGGTCATGATCTTGTGGTTTGTGGGTTCGAGCCCTGCGTGAGGCTCTGCTCTAACAGTTCAGAGCCTGGAGCCTGCTTTGGATTCTGTGTTTCCCTCATTCTCTGCCCCTCCCCCATTTGCACTCTGTCTCTCTCTCTCTCTCAAAAATAAACATTAATTTTTTTTTAACATTTAAAAACAGTTTTATTTATCTTGAGAGAAAGAGAGTGAGTGGGAGATGGGGCAGAGAGAGAAGGAGAGAGAGAATCCCAAGCAGATTCCATGATGTCAGCACAGAGCCCAATGTGGAGTTCCATCTCACCATTGTGAGATCATGACCTGAGCCAAAATCAAGAGTCAGCCACTTAACTGACTGAACCACAGATGGTGCCCCACAAATAGAGTTACATAAAACACACTGTTGTGCATATTTCAATTAATAACATGTATTGGATATTATTCCTTATCACTGTGTGTGAGACACTATCTTCTTCCTTCAGCACTGTTTTCTTTCCTTTCAGAATTTACTTTTTGTTCTAGTTTCTATTTTTACTAGTTAAACAATGCAGAAATATGCAACTTTAAATATAGATCTTTCTGTTCTTGTGTGAACTTTTCCGTAGGACAGATTTCTAGAAGAGGAGTCTCTAGGTCAAGTATATGTGCACTTGAATTTTGGCAGATGTTGCCAAGTTTTCTTCCAAAAGGATAACAAAATATAATCTTCTACCAGTCGTACATGTCTCCCTACTTGCCAGACAATGCGTTTTATCAAACTTTTAAAGCTTTGCTAATTTGATACATTAAAAATGGTATCTTGGTGCTATTTTAATTTGCATGTATTGAATTAGCAGTGAGGTTAGCTATTCTTTGTGTGTGTGTGGTGGGGCATTCATATTTCTTTTTCTGATGACCAGTTCATGTTTTTGCTCATTCTTCTATGGGTGGTTGCTCTTTTTCTTATAGATTTCTGAAAGCTGTCTATATACTAAAGGAATTACACTGATATTATATGTATTAACCTTTTTTTTTTTGCCCAGATTGTTGACTTCGTTGATTGTTTTTTTTCTTATTCAGAAGGTTCCATTTTTAAGTAGTCATATTTGTTAATCTTTTCTTTATGACTCCTGGATTTTATGTCATACTTAGAAAAAGTCTTCTCCATGACAAGATTATTTAAAAAATTCACTGTTTTATTCTAGTACTATTATGATTTCATTTTTATATGTCTTTTGTCCACCTGGGATTTATTTTTGATGTTCAGAGAAAAGTACAGATCTACTTTTATTTTTCCTAAAAAATGAACCACTTATCCCAACACCATTTATTGAATATTTTTCCTATTTATTGGAATGCTTCTCTTATCATAAACTTATTTTGTTTGCACTTGGATCCATTTCCAGACCGTCTACCTCTTTCCATTGATCTGTCTATTTCAGCACTATATCAACTATTTTAATTAGTGTAGCTTTATAGTACATTGAAAAAATCTAATGGCTAAGGCAGTGCAAATACCCTGTGTGATGTTATAATGATATATGTCATTATACATTTGTCAAAACTCATAGACTACAATACCAAGAGTGAACCCTAAAGTAAAGTATGGCAATTGGGTGATTATGATGTGTCAAGTAGGTTGTTCCTTGGTAAAAAAAAAAAAAAAAGTACTATCCTGGGGGTGCCTGGGTGGCTCCGTCAGTTAAGCATCTGACTTGATTTCGGCTCAGGTTGTGATCCCAGGATCGTGGGATCAAATCCTACTTTGAGCTCTGTACTAACAGTGCAGAGCCTGCTTAAGATTCTCTCTCTCTCTCTCTCTCTCTGCTTCTCTCCTGCTCACTTGTTCTCTCAAAATAGATAAACATTTTTTTTTAATATACTGTAGGGTACGGATTTTTTTTTTTAATAAATAAACATTTTCTTTAAAGATGTACTCTTCTGGTGAGTGATGACAATGGGAGAGGCTATGCATGTGTGAGAGGTAGGGGTATATGGGAATTCTCTGTACCTTCCTCTCAGTTTTGTCATAAGCCTAAAACTGCTCTGGAAAAATAAAGTCTTAAAAAGCTAAATGAAATTAAAATTTAAAAATTCTAACAGAACTAATTCCCTTTCATCACTTTATTTTCATGTTTATACTTCCAGATGATCTGTACTCAAATGCCAATAAGAAACGTAATTGTATGATATGTTTGTGCTGAGTAACAATGGATGGTGAGATAATTTAATGATTCTTTAAAAAAATTTTTTTTTAATTTTTATTTATTTTTGACAGAGATAGAGAGAGAAAGAGCAAGCAGGGAAGGGGCAGAGAAAGAGGGAGACACAGAATCCAAAGCAGGCTCTAGGCTCTGAGCTGCCAGCACAGAGCCCAAGGTGGGGCTCAAATCCACGAACCGTGAGATCATGACCTGAGCTGAAGTCGGATGCTTAACCGACTGAGCTACCCAGGCACCCCCATAATTTAATGATTCCTTATAGCCCATGTGATTTTTATGTTGTTTTCATTTCCAATATTGCAGTATAAACAACATTGATTCATATCTATTTTTCTGATTTGACAGTATGTATTATAATTTCTTCTTGTGTAAATAAACTTTTGGCTGAAAGTCCTGGATGATATCCCAGTGCTTATTCCACCACCATACTGAACCCTTTGAAATTCATGAAAGCAGGCAGTGCCTACTGAAAATTGGAAACTCTAGATCTGTGCTAGAATGTGGATAAAAAAAGCTCACGTTCTTGGGGAGCCTGGGTGGCTCAGTAGGTTAAGCATCTGACTTCGGCTCTGTGCTGACAGTTGGGCTCTGTGCTGACAGCTCAGAGACTGGAGCCTACTTCAGATTCTGTGTCTCTCTCTCTGCCCTTCCCCTGCTCACATTCAGTCTCTCTCTCTCTCTCTCAAAAATAAATAGAAACTTAAAAAAAAAAAAAAGAAAGCTCATGTTCCTCATGTTTCTTACCCCACAATCCCAGTAAGTATAGGGTCCCAGAATCAGCTTTTGTTCACTATCTTCTCCATACCAGGTATCTTCCATCTGTGTATTTAGTTAGAGATGCAGATTTTTAGCCTTGGTAGAAGACAGCTTTACTAAAAAGCACAAAGGCACCATCTGAAATCTCAGAAACTGCAGTCACTGTGGCCAAACTGTAACCCTTATGTGGTTTATAGGCTACATCCTCCCTCTTGAAGTCCACAGACATTCTGAAGGTCTCTTGAAACAGCTCTGAGTTACACTTAGGAGGTTCAGAAATGCAAAACCAGAAAGTTCGGAAATTACAACCTGAAGGAAATGACAAATAGCTTCTTGGCAACCTTTGTCTTTCCTCATCATCGTTTCCACCACCCCTCTTCCCTCTCCCCTAACAAAATCTGGAAGTTCAAAGCTAGATATTACCTCTACAGGATTGGCCAAGAGAATTTCTTCATTAGGCTTCCAACTTCTAACTCCCATTCATCTTGAAGTTTCAGGTGGGTACTATTGTAACCATTATCCACACAAGAGCTGGGGAAACAGGAACAGATAGATTCCCTCATGAAACAGAGTAAGAAGTAGCTTTGACTGTTTCACACGACCATGAGGACAGGCCAAAGCCAGTTGCCTTGTGAAGTCATGAGCTCTCCCTCTGATTGCCTTCTGCCTGGATTCCTTAGATAGAATTCCTGAATTGGGCCAGAAGCTGAAGTAACTGATCTTTGAGTTGGGGTGTGTATGGCTCATAGAAAGCTTCCCCAAGAAGATGGCAGCTGAGCCAAATCTTGAATGGGATTCAACTAAGCACAAAAGGAAGGGAGAGGAAGAAGAGAGACTAGCATCCCAAATGGAGGGAAGAATATAAAGAAAGGCATAGACATGCAATACAGTATAGCAGGAACTACAAATACTTCAGTACTTTATTTTTGGAGCAATGAATCCCTGGTAAGATATGGTTGGAATGATGTTGGAGAAGTAAGGGGTACTTAGGTCCCAAGGGTCCTGGTATGCCATGATCAAAAACTTGGGTTTTATCTTACAAATGTTTGAAGGGTTTTTAATGTTTATTTATTTATTTTGAGAGAGAGCATGTGAGCAGGAAGAGAGGCAGAGAGAGAGGGAGAGAGAGAATCCCAAGCAGGCTCCACACTGTCAGCACAGAGTCTGATGTGGGGCTTGACCTCACGGACCATGAGATCATGACTTGAGCTGAAATCAAGAGTCAGATGCTTGACTGACTGAAGGTTTTTAAACAGATGAATGATATATGGTAACTGGAATAGCCCCCATATAAATATCGTAATGATGACCTTACCAAAAAAATACAAGACAATTTTGAAATTAGCCTAATTAATGAAAGCTGGTGGGATTTTTGCCATTTATATGTTAGAGGATCATCACACCTATTCTAAGATTAAGTCTCTACCTAGCTTCTTAAACTGGGTTTTGACATAGTTGGATTTATGTACTGGAAAGATCATCCTGGTAGCCTTGCAGGAAAACGTTTTAAGGGAATCGAGATTGGAAGTAGGGAAATAATTTAAAGCATTATTGTAATTGTCTAGGTAAGCAATGACATAGGCTTGAACTAGGAAAGTAGGTAGAGGTATCTGTTGAGGACAAAATCAGCAGATTTGCTTGAACTGTTAGTGTAACATAGTAACATAATAAGGCAGCAATGAAACTGTACCTCAGAAAGAATCACAATTGATTGATAAGCCCAGCTTCTGTGGTCTGAAGCCCATCACTGCTTCTTGCTTAGGTCATGCTTCTAGCAGGCTGCTTTATTACTGAGTACTGGAGGGATACTAAGGCAGGCCCGTTCCTGGGAGATGTGGGGCTTGTCTGATAAGCAGTTTTAGCTCCAAATGTTCCATCAGCTTTGCTGAACTTTCACAGAGCTGCACTGCAGTTTTTTCCACTCAACCAATTTCCACTCAACCAATCTTCCACTCAACCAATCTTCTAAGATTTTTCCACTCAACCAATCTTCTATACTTCTCTCCCTCCTCCCTTCCTCCCTCCCTGTCCCCTTCCTCCCTCCCTCCCTCCCTCCCTCCCTCCCTCCCTCCCTCCCTCCCTCCTTCCCTCCCTCCCTTCCTTCCTTCCTTCCTTCCTTCCTTCCTTCCTTCTTTCCTTCCATCCTTCCTTCCTTCCTTCCTTCCTTCCTTCCTTCCTTCGCTTCTTCCATGATTCATAAGGGTCCAACCTATATCATAGTTTGATGCTCTCCCGGAGAACCTGGACCAAACTTATGGTGGATAAGCTTTGAGGCTCCAGAGTCACAACAACCTGGGTATGAACCTGGTCGTATCATTTCTAAATATGTGAGTTCAAGTGAATAATTCAATCTCATCAAAGTACCAGTCTTCTCATCTATTAAATCATGATAACTGCTGTGAGAACTAAATTAATCAGGCTTATAAAGTACTTAGCACAACATCTGGCACATAGCAAGTGCCTGTTAAGTATTAGCCATTCTTATTATCAGAGATGGGGGATGAAGGAGAGGAAGAAGTCAGGGTAATTCTTAGGTTGCTGGCTATTTATAATATATTAACTAATCATAGTATTTTCTCAAGTTAATTCTCCTTTTGCATACAACAGGTAATCCTTTTGAGTACAAAAGAGATTAGGAAAACCTTGTTCCTCCGTATTCCTAAATTTCTTGCCTCCTCCAGATTTCATGGCTAATGGAATATAAATCACTAAATGATACATCAAAATGGACATAAAAAAGATTCCTTTACTCCGGACTTGAGAGGGTGGCCCTTCTCTACATTACCCCAGGCATAGCTGTTCCCCATAAAATACTAGCTGTGAGAATATTCTTTTGCCCTGTGGAGGAAAGGCTCATTCTAAAGCTCTTTCGTGTAACAAGGGAGAAAAATTATCCACCTTCCTTGAGGATCTAAAAGATCCTCCAAATTGAGTGCTTTTTATAGAGCTTTATTTATAACAATTGAGCTATTAAATATGACACCAAGCACACTACAAAGTGTGTATTAGCAAATGATCCTCCCCTTTCCAAAACACCCTTAGGAAACTCAAGACGGAATCAGAATTCAAACCATAGACTGAAATATGGAGTTAAAACTATTAAAAAAAAAAAAAAAAGGAATGGAAAAGGAAAATGTAAACTCCTGAACAAAATTTTAGAAAATTTATGGTATAAACCTGGGGTGGGAAAAATCTAGCTGAGGAGTGTTTATATGGAAAATGGAGCCAACAGTGCAATTTTGGCTTAAAAAGAAATGAGTATAGGGGCATCTGGATGGCTCAGTTGGTTAAGCATCTGACTCTTGATTTTGGCTTGGGTCGATCCTAGGGTCATGTGACCAAGCCCCATGTTGGGCTCCGTGCTGAGCATGGCACCTACTTAAGATTCTCTTTGTCTCTCTCTCTCTCTCTCTCTCTGCCCCTCTCCCTTACTTGCTCTCTCTCTCTCAAAAACAAACAAACAAATAATAAAATAAAATAAAGAAATGAGTGTAATCTTAGGCTGCATGCCTTAGTAATGAAAATCTTCGGTTTCCTCATCTGCAAAATTAAGGGCTGGATTAGATGGCTTCCAAGTCCCATACAGCTCTATTATTTTATTAGTATATGACTATGACTTTCAAGTTCTAAACTTGAATTCCTACATTTTCAGGTAATGACCATGGAAAAGATTTA
Organism: Puma concolor; assembly: GCF_028749965.1. NCBI lineage: Eukaryota > Metazoa > Chordata > Mammalia > Carnivora > Felidae > Puma > Puma concolor. Next base: position 96,653,526 of record NC_141673.1, read on the forward strand.
TAGGCTTGATGAAAACAGATAATCCATTTCTCTGATTAACTTCACAGTTTGAATTATCTCCAGGAAAAAAAAAAAATCTTTTTGTGTGAAGAGACCCACAGAGAGCTCCCAAAATGAGTGTGGCAATGGAATAAACTTGTGTACATCTAGTTCACATCATGTCAAGCTTTATACAAAACTATTTTTCTTGAGGTGGCGAGCTTGAGCAACCAGTTTTTCCTGAAGTTTGCCTGATAAATATGTTTATGATGAGCTGTACTGTCATCCTTCTATCTTGCCATAGCCTCGGAGGGCCCCTCCCAAGCCAACCGGCTGCTTACTGACTTTGGTAATCAAGGATTTCAGAGGCAGAGATCAAGGTCAATATGGGGCAACGGCAGAAAGGACTAGAGAGCCCTCATACCCAAGGTCCCCTTACTAGGCTCCGCTGTATGAGGGCTGAGGGAGGGTATGGACCTGAGTTTTAGCCACAACATACTAGGTAATCTATGGGTTACCAATGAGCTCCCTCACTCCATCCTTGCTGCTACCATTCTCTTCTGGACCCCTCATCTGGCATTTTCAGGCATTTCAAACATCTTTTTAGAAAAAGGCAGCAGAAGAGACCAATCGTGGGGACAGCAAAGCTTTAATAAAAATAGAATTCCAAATATTTCAGCTGGGAGCTCTTTGTCTAGCTAAGAGAGATTTAGACAGTGGATCAGAAAGCCTGAATCTCCTTCTAGTCCTGCAATTAAGCAGGTGCATGCCCTTGGGCAAGCCACTCAACAACCTTGGGCCCTGTTTCCTTACTTGTAAATGGTGAGGAACCCTACCTAGCTGCTTCCAAGAGCCTAGGACCCCCGAACTAGGACCAGCTTGTATCCTGAGCAGGAAAGGAAACGTATGTAGGCTTGGAGGTGATCTCTGTGAGACCTATTAAAAAGCACCCTAGAACTTTAAAAAGAAGTGTCCGAAAAGCAATACGCAAGAACTGAAATCACAGGATTCCCAGGTTCTTGTCTCACATCAGTCCCTCCCAGGTATTGGCTGAGTTGCTCTGTGTCTCACTTTCTTAATTCTGTCAGGCAGAAGAGGTCAGAGAGGGTGGGGCTATGGCCAATGGATCATGTTCTCAACGTTCTGGAAAAAGGACAGAGGTAGCAGAAAGTCCAGGAGAGGAGTTTCCACTGCAAATTGACCACAGTCCATTCTCTTTCCAGATTGGAAGGGAGGTAAGAACTGCTATAGCACCCCTGACTTCTTCAGTTACCTTCATTCCCTCAGCTGCACAGCCACCAACTTGGGAAATCGAGATCTTGGACAAAAAAGGGTAAGTCCAAGAGATGCTAAATTAAATGGACTTCTGGAAATTTTTGTGGGATCCACAGACAATTGTTTTCGGGGGCGGGGGAAGGCCTTCCTTTTTTTTTTTTTTTTTTTTTTTAAACTGTGGTACAAGATACACAGCCTGAATTTTACCATCGTAATTGGTTTTAAGGGTACATTCCAGTGGAGAGGACTTTTCTGATGACTTCAGTTCTCTCCCCATACTGATGTAGACTGTATAGTCCTTTGCTAGCAAATTTCTTCAGGGTCAGATCACAGGGGCTCCTCAGTTAAGCTGGGTTAGTTAGCTCCTGCAACAGGGAAGTCCTCAAAAATACCAGAAATGTGACAGGAAATCATTCAGGGGTCATTTCTCCTTGATGTGAGGGAGATCTCATTTCTTGCTGTGTCCCTTTAATTTTTTATCTCTCTGCCTTGGCCCTAACAACTTGTCCAGACCTGTGGCTTGCCCTTGGGCCTGCTTTCTTTTGTTATGCTGCATTTTTGTTCTCTGCAGACTCCTGGCTTATTCTGACTCTGAAAAACCTATTTTCCTTGGGATCTGACTTGTCTGCCCCTTCAGTGGTCTCGCATAGCTTATTTGTCAGATGTGACTGACAGCTTCTGCTCTCTACCTGAGCTTCAGCCCCACACCTCTGACTGCCCACTGGTCATTTCCTCTGGAATGTGCCAGTCATTCTTCTGCCAACCAGATTGCAACATGTTTAAACACAACCTTCATTTTTTTTTTTTTTTTTTTTTTTTTTGCCACAAACCAGCTGCTTTTATAACCTCTCATTCCCTGTCAATAGTCCATTAAGTCATTTAGACCAGAAGCAACATCCTCTCTGATTTAATCTCCCTTCACTGCCCTTAGCCATTCATTCCTTAAGAACACTCAGATTTTCCTTCAAATATTGATCATTGTTTCTGTCCTTCCTCTGCCTCCATTTTTAGGTCCTTACCACCTCTCATATCATCTAGTGCTCACATCCACTCTTTCCCCCACTCAATTTCCCGTGCCAGGCCTAGACCTATCTTTATTAATCAAGTCATGCCTATTCAAAACCCTGAAGTTCTTAACTTGTCCTATCATACAGGTTTCTTGTCCTTTTCAAGCTATTCAGGTTTCCTCTAATTTGCTCCTATTCTAGACAATCTTTCTGCCAGGCAGCTATGTTGTAATGGAAAGTCTAATGGACTTGGAATTAGTGGGCCTGCTTTCAAATCCCAGCTCTGTACTCAGCAGAACCACCTTGGGCAATTCACTGACTCTCAGAGCCTTGGATCCCCATTTGCAAAATGGGGATAATAATGGTTCTGTCATAGGGAACTTTATGAGGATTTAATGAGATAATGTGTGTGGAAGCAAATTAACATTGTGCTTAGAACCCACATTTAAGTTGACTCCCTAGGTTTGAATTCAGGCGTTTCTGCTCAATAACTATGTGACCTGGAGAAAGTTCCTTAACCTCGCTGGGCTTCATCGTTTTTGTTTGCAAAATGGAGATATTAACAATGTATATGTCATAGTCCATAGTGATGATTAAATTGAGACAATATATCAAAGTGCTTAACACAGTTCCTGGCACACTATAAACTCTAATAGGTGTAAGCTATTAGGATTATGTGCAAGAGATTTAGTACAGTGCTGAACACCTAATCAGGCACCTAAAAAATATTTGCTAACTTTGTTGATGAATTCATCACATCTATATGATCTCATTTCCCACTAATTCTTACTATGCACATTCTTGTCACCCTTCCTCCAGACCGACTATCTTGGTTTTCCATGAATACATCTTCCACTTCTCTTGCCTTTGGTTATAGTATTTCTCTTTTCTAGAATGTCATGATTTCTCTTCCCTGCCTATCTAAATTCTTCCTGTTTTTCAAGGTCTATTCTAAATCTTGCTTCCATAAATCTTTTTCTTAGTACTTCTTTTAAAAAAAATTTTTTTTAATGTTTATTTTTGAGAGGCAGAGAGAGAGAGAGACAGAGAGAGAAAGAGACAGAAAGAGACAGAGTGCGAGCGGAGGAGGGGCAGAGAGAGTGGGAGACACAGAATCTGAAGCAGGCTCCAAGCTCTGAGCTGTCAGCACAGAGCCCAATGCCAGGCTCGAACTCACAAACCATGAGATCATGACCTGAGCCAAAGTCAGACGCTTAACTGACTGAGCCACCCAGGCATCCCTCTTAGTATTTTTGTACTTAACCAATTTCTCACTCTTTTGAACCAGTTACCCTTGATTTAGCATCTGGTACACTTAGATACTATTTCCTGTATATTCATTTTGTGTCTTCAACTAGTTTGGAGAATATTCCTCTAGCACTGTTTCAGTATACACAGTATTGTTTCAGCATTGTTTCAGAAGACACAGTAAATATAGTGAATATTTAATCTCCTAGACTACTGTATCAACTCAGCCCACCTCTTGGGATCACATTCCTTAATTATATTTAGGGTAGAATTTGGAGAGAGGGACACACACTTCGTTGTCCAAGGGTGAGGAAGGATCCAGAATTTTGAACCAATTTTTCAGACTTAGAGTCACTTATCAGTAGTGGGCACATGAGGGTGGGCAGATTGGGGGTAGATGGTTATAGAGATAAGGAGTTCCCACTACATGGGACAAGGTCCTATGGCCTCTGGGGGCAAAGTGTTGAAGAAATACCTAAGCATGGCATCTCAGCAGGTAAGGGGCTGGAGGCAGACTAAGAGGTGACTAAGACAAGGAAAGTGTCCCCATTCACATCTGGTTCTTGCTGTGACAGGCTTTGCCTTTAACTAGTTTCTCAAGCTTCTTACACCTTACACAACACTTGCCCTATTGAGAAACTGGTTTTGCGTGAAACTTCCCATGGCTTGAAGCAAGTATCCATGACGGTGTTTGCATACCATTGGGGTTTTACCCCTCCCAAATGTGCCAATAAAGATGAAGCGACATTCAGATGACGTGGTATGAAGGGAATCACTGCAGCCTCCAAAACGGAGCATGTTTGAACTATGCGAAAGGTTCATACCAGCATTTCACAATGATCTCAGAGAAGGCCAAGGAAGACTAGTGCAGGATGCAAGGTAAAGAACGTGGTCTTTGCCCTAGTTCTCACGGAGCCTTCTCTGTCCTGTAGCCTGTGATGATCTTCCCATCTCTGGGCTCCTGTACTACCTACTGTCTTGGCCACACAGTTCAGTCCTGCATTACACATTGTCTTCTGAACATTGCTTTACGAGTTATGTCCCCCAGTTCAGTTTCTTGAGAATGCAGACCATCTCTCTGTCTTTGGTGTCCCCTATGGAGCCTCTCGATACAATTTAACTCTATTGGGCACAGCAAGATTCCCAACAATGAGTGTTGATGGATTTGTTTTTGAAAATGTAAATTCACAAAAAGTAGCTCCACTAGGGGGAAGTGGTTTCTTTTTTTAAGTGGCAGGTGTTGGCAGTCCCCTCATCATTTGTGGTGCAGTCCTCAGTGGCAGCCTCCTTTCAGAGGTCAGGGACTCAAGACATACAGGTGGGACACATGGTCCCAGTGCTTTCCCACTTAAGAGACAAGGATGTTCTGCCTGGTGCCTGAGACCCCTTCCTGACTCCCCATTCTGCTCCCAATCACAGAGGCCATACAGTCAGAGCCGTGAGGGACCTTGGGAGATCATCTGACTCAACTCCCTTATTTTGTAGATGAGGAAACTGGGACTCAGGGAAGCATAGCTGAAGGTGGTAGGAAGAGGATGAATGGGCGTTGAGTCAGGTAGAATTGGACACTAATCCCAATGCTGCCGCTTTCTAGCTGTGTGATTGTGGAAGAGTCTCTTCACATCTTGAAAGCTCAATTTCTTCATCTTTGAAGTGGGGGAGAACAATGCCTACCGCCTGGAGTTGTGAGAATTGAGTGAGATCATACATGTAAATGCAGTGTTTGGCAATAAGAGATGCTTCATACTTGTTGGCTCTCTCTCCTTGCTTTTTCTTGAGTGTCCTGCCCAAATTTAAAGTGCTGGCCTCTCCCGTTTTTCAAGTTAAATATATTTTTCAGCCACATACTAAGGCTGGCCTTCTACCTGCTGGAAAATTAGTATCAGCGATTACAAGTGTTTTGTAGTTATCTTCACTGAGCGTTTGGACCAATATATTTTGAGCACATTTATATTACTTAGAGATGAAAGAGCTTAAAAGACAGGAATACTGAATTTCAGAGTGAAATTCAAAGGTGTTGAGGTTTTACCCATTTTTCAGCTACAGTGTTTGAGCTCTTGGTGTCTTAAAATAGTACTGATGGCCTTTTACCCCTTAAAAAAATTCCATTCTCTGATATATTTACATGCTTTGCCTTGCAACCTGATATTTTTCACCTGTCTTTCTTAAGACATACTCTGCAGTCCATTAATCATTAATTGGAGCTAAAATGAAAACATGGCTGTTGAGGTTCTGGTAAAGATATAAGAAATGCACTGGTAATGATCATGGCAGACTGGTAAGGTGGTTTAGTCTCAGAAATGGAATGGACATTCATATCATTTATAAAATTTAATACTTTATGGTGAACGTTTCTTTCCCATGCTGAAGAAGGTTTATGAGGGTCATTATTTCTCTTAAAAATTTTAGCTAAGGGGCACCTGGGTGGCTCAGTCGGTTAAGCGTCCAACTCTTGATTTTGGCTCAGGTCATGATGTCACAGTTTGGAAGTTCGAGCCCGTGTGGGGCTCTGTGCTGGTGGTGCAGAACTTGCTTGGGATTCTCTCTCTCTCTCTCTCTCTCTCTTAAAATAAATAAGCTTTTAAAAAAATGAAAACAAATTAAATAAAAATTTTAATTAATATTCACTGTGTTTGGCTGCAAATATATCTTTGCATTAAGCAGAATCAGGATCAGACCAGAAGAAAAATCTTAACATGAAATGTCTCTTAATTATGACTATTACAATTACCAAATTGTGATTGATGATTCATTATTTGGTGAATCAGTTAGGTCCTACAAGGCAGAGGGACAAAGCAGGGGAAACCTCCCTGAAGTTTTCTTCATAGAAGTTGTGGTAAGCAGAATAAAGATCCCTCAAAGTCCTTGTCCTAATCCTCAGAACCTGTGAATGTTAGGCTACATAGCAAGGGGTGGGGAGAATTAAAGTTGCCAATTAGCCGACCTTAACATAAGGGGAATATTCTGGATTATCCAGGTGGGCCCAATGTAATCACAGGCGTCCTTGATAGGGAGGAAGGAGGGACAGAGGAGACCCAGAGAGAGGGTTGGTGATGTAAGAAGAACCCAATCGACCATTGTTGGCTTTGAACATGGAAGAAGAGCCCACAAGCCAAGGAATGCAGGCAGCATGTAGAAGCTGGAAAGAATAAGGACATGGATTTTCCCCTAGAGTGGGAAATAGCCTATGACACCTTGACTTTAGCCCAGTAAGACCCCCCCTTTTTTTTTTAGAGAGAGAGAGAAAAGAAAGAGAGAGAACACGCGCATGTGTGTGTGCATGCGGGCCAGGGAGGGACAGAGAGAGAGATTCCCACAGGCTCTGCAGTGTCAGCATGATGGAGCCCAATGTGGGGCTTGATCTCGCAAATCCATGAGATCATGACTTGAGGCAAAACCAAGAGTCAGTCACTTAACCGACTGAGCCATCCAGGTGCCCTGAGACGCATTTCAGATGTGTGAGTTCCAGAACTATAAGAAGATACATTTGTGGTGTTTTCAGTTACTAAGCAGGTGGTAATTTGTTTAGAGCAGCCATAGAAAACCACAACAGTGGGTTTCTCCAAAGGCTGACAGACTATCCTGCCCCAAAGATGCTGCCTCGCATTCAAGGATTTCACACAATCGTAGGCAACAAGGTTTCCAAAGGGCCTGAGAGGTAGGTAGAGGCAGAAGACCATTGTTAAGGGGGCAAAGTGATCAGCAGTTAGAAGAGAGTGCTTCTCATGTCTGGCACCACAAGGGATGGATACAAAATATAAATACAACTCACAGCCTCCTGTCTGTGAATAGCCATACTCACTATTTACATCACATCTTATATGCCTTTATAAAGGACTATGCTGAAATAGTCTTATTTAGTCCTCCCACCAGTCCTATGAGATGGAAACTGGTATTATTCCGTTTTGTAAATAAGAAAACTGAAGTTTAGACTGCTAATTCTCCTGAAATCAGACAGTAGTAAGTGGAAGAGAAGGGATCCAAACAGATCTGACTACAGAGCCTAGGCATTTCACTACTTTGATATCTGTCCTGCCTGGAGCTGCGTGGCCAGGAACTCAACTCACGTAGGGGCTGTGCATTAGTCAGGGTAGTTTCTACTAATAAAAGGAAGTTGTGGGGAGAGGTGCAGAGAATACTTAGCAGTGAACATCCATCCTCCAGATGTCTGCTTTTCATGAATCTTCCTCAAATATACCTATTGTCAAAAACATCACTGGCCAGTAGTAGTTTCTTGCAAACATTTTTAATTCACTGTTCACCAAAAACCTAAATTTGACATGTTTAAAATATAGCTCAACCCACCTCCCCTCCCCTAATCAGACCTCCAACCAAGACTTTCCTATTTCTTTTTTTTTAAATGTTTGTTTATTTTGGGGCACCTGGGTGGCTCCATCAGTTAAGTGTCTGACTTCAGCTCAGGTCATGGTCTCACAGTTCATGAGTTCAAGCCCCACATCGGGCTCTGTGCCGACAGCTCAGAGCCTGCAGCCTGCTTCGGATTCTGTGTCTCCCTCTCTCTCTGCCCCTCCCCCACTTATGCTCTGTCTCTCTCTCTCTCTCTCTCTCTCTCTCTCTCTCTCTCTCTCTCAAAAATAAATAAACATTAAAAAAATAATTTAAAAATATTTATTTTGAGAGTGAGAGAGAGAGAGTGCACACGCATGTGTGCAAGAGCAGGAAAGGGGCACAGAGAGAGAGAGAGAGGGAGAGAGAATCCCAAGCAGGCTCTGTGCTGAGGCTGGGCTCAATCTCACCAACTGAACCATGAGATGACCTGAGCCCAATCAAGAGTCAGCTGCTTAACTGACTGAGCCACCCAGGTGCCCCTCTTTTTTTTGTTTTTAAGTTTATTTATTTATTTTTGAGAGAGACAGAAAGCACACATGCAGGGTAGGGACAGACAGAGAGAGAGAAAGAGAATCCCAGGCAGGCTCTGTGCTGTCAGTGCAGAGCCCAATGTGAGGCTTGATCTCACAAACCACGAGATCATGACCTGAGCCAAAATCAAGAATCAGATGCTTAGCAGACTGAGCCACCCAGGCACCCCTCTAGTTCTTTTAAGAATGTCATTGTTAATCCAGTCATCTATACTCAACAGCTATATAAACAATAACAGCTAACACTTCCTGAGAACACATTCCAGTTATTGTGCTAAGCATCTTAGACATCATCCATTTAATCCTCTCAACAACCCTATGAGGAAGGTACAAGTATTAGCCCCATTTTATAGATGCGTAAATTGAAACTTATGTAAACCGCCAAAGGTGACACCTTAGCATCATCTTTCATTACTCATCTCCACCCTCCATAGCAAATGAATCACCAAGTCTTCTCAATTCTCTCTCTGTACTATTTCTTGCATTCGTTGCTTTCCTTCCCTGTCCATTGCCACTGCACCAGTCTTAGCCCTTTTTGACTTAGGTCTGAATTGTTGCCAGTGCCCAATATGGTCTCTCATGTTCCACAATTTCCTTCCTTAGATCTTTCTAATATGCTTCGGTCAGACTAAGCCACCTAAAAACCCAGTTATCCCATCCATTTCCAAGTTCAAACCTTTAAACTAGAGGACATATAGCCAAATGTCCCCAGACATCATCCTTAGTATGATGGTAGCAATATTTTTTTTGAAAAATTAAATAACTTTATTAGATTACAATTAAAAGGAAAAAAAATGTTACAATTTTTAGGTTGAAATTATAGGACAAGATACAGCACAAAGATAAGCAAACACTAGTTTAGAGAGTTCTCACTAGTTATCTGACCATCCTAAATATACAATTCCATTTTTTAGAGACAAGCTTTCGCATAGTTAGTAACGTAGTAACATAGTACGAACATAGTAGTTATGTAAATATGCTTAGTGTTTCCCATGTATTTATAAACATCATTATTAGTATTAAAATAACTGATGTACATGGTAAAAGAAAAACTGAAACACAATACCACCAAAGGATATAACAATAAAAACATTTCTTTCCCAAGATTGAATAAGGTGATTTGTACTTCCTTCTTCACACTTTTCTGTAACTTACAGACTTTTAGCAATGCACAGGTACTGCTTTATAATAGAAAATAAAGCTAATAAAGCGTGATTTTAAAAAGGAACCACATTTTCCATCATTCCCTGCTACTTACAATATAAAAGCTAAATTCTTTGGCTGAGGCCCTATGTAATCTGGCTCCAAACTGCTTTCCAGGCTTATTATATACTACTCAATACAAATGTTCTGCTTCAGTTAAACTATTTTAAGCACATTTTCCCTGCTGTGTCTCTGACTGTGTGTTTTCTCTTCCTGGAATGAGCTTTCCCATTCTCTTTTAATATCCCAATTCAATCTATTGTTCCAGATCTAAGTGAGTTCTACATACAGCTTTTCCTAAAGAGGAAGGAATCAGTAGTCAGTATTCACCATGTGGGCTATGTACTATATTTGGTGCTTTATGTGGTATTCATTGGAACCTCACAACAGCTCTTGACAGTTGGCATTAATTACCTTCATTTTACAGATGAGGAAACTAAGTTTCCTTCAAGTCACCCAGCCAGTATGTGATAGAGCTGGAATTTGCGGATGGCTGTCTCTTCCCCAGCTCAGGGAAATCTCATTTGTTCCAACTTTTGTAGCACGTTATCTGAGTAAGTTTGACCAGTAATCACAGATGTGCATTCCAAGATGGTGGCATTGCTCATAATACTATTTTGAATTACTTATACTTTGCATTTTTGTTTATCTTCTCAACAAAAACTCCTGTGAGAAAACTTCGGTGTGAGTTCTCACTTGTGATTTCCTAGCTATTTGTCTTTGAGTCAACTCCTTAACCTTTCTCGACCTCAAGTTAGGTAATAATAATACCTAACTCTTAGGGTTGTTATGAGAGTTAAAAACTCAATATATACCTGGTACAAAAGAGCCGATTGTTGTGCATTTGACTTAACATGGTGATATTAATTTATTTTCAAATTCCACTTAATTTCTATACTAGGAGTTTTTTATACTTTATACTTTTATATAGGGGTTTATACTTTATAAAGGGGTTTATACTAGGGGTTTGAGATATTCCTAAGACTCAGTGTCCTAAAGAGGACTAGACCTTTTTCTTTATACAAAAACTGGCTTCACACAAATTTAAAAATAATTTTTCAATTAAAACAGGATTTTACAGGATGCCTGGCTGGCTCAGTTGGTACAGCATGTGGCTCTTGATCTCAGGGTTATAAGTTCGAGCCCCACGTTGGGTGTAGAGATTACTTAAAAATAAAATCTTGGGGTGCCTGGGTGGCTCAGTCGGTTGAGCGTCCGACTTCAGCTCAGGTCATGATCTCATACTCCATGAGTTCGAGCCCCGCATTGGTCTCTGTGCTGATAGCTCAGAGCCTGGAGCCCGCTTCAGAATCTGCGTCTCCCCCTCTTTCTACCCCCCCCCCCCATGCTCTGTCTCTGTCTCCAAAATAAATAAAAACATAAAAAAAATTTTTTTTTAAATCTTAAAAACCCATTATTTTGCTATTTAGTCAGAATATCCTTTCTTGCTGTTTAATCAACATTGAACGAGAAGTTCAGTTACTGGTTAAAAATTGTTCCTAAAGGTAAGGAAAAATAAGTTACAAACAGAGATGGAGGCAAACCATAAGAGACTTTTAAATACAGAGAACAAATGGAGGGTTGATGGAGGTGGAGACCTGGGGGGGGTGGTGGGGAAAATCAGAGATGGGCATTGAGGAAGGCACTTGTTGGGATGAGCACTGGGTATTGCATGTAAGCGATAAATCATGGGAATCTATTCCTGAAGCCAAGACTACATTGTATATACTGTATGTTAGCTAACTTGACAATGAATTATTTAAAAAATAAATAAATGAAAATAAATAAATAAAAATGTAAAAAAAATTGTCCCTAATGGTAAATGTCTACATTTATAAACAGGAATATTGTTATTGAATGTTGTCGTTTTTAGTCCAGAGAGCCACTGTGGATTTTAAAATTGAGCACATTGGGACCTGAATTTACTCAAAAAAAAGGGAAAAACAATTAAAAATTGCTGGCCTTCAAAAACAGCCTTTTTAAATTTTTTACTATTCTTTATAGTAAAAAGAAGAGAAAAAGAATACAGAGAAAGAATACAGAGAAAAAGAATATCGCTGTATTTACTCCAACTATTTTCCTTTAGGGTCAGATGAAAAGAAGCAAAATTCACAAATACTTTCTAGCCTTTTATCTATTTACTTACTCCCTACTACCACCATCATTTTTCGGTGGTTATAAAAGAATTTTTAAGCCTTTTGAAAATAAGTACATCTGGTGTTAGAAATGATCAATCTTTTATTCTTAATATTCTATTTCACATTTATTAAGAGTTGTCAAAACAACCTTGACAACCCCCCCCCCCCCCGATGTGTGTTCTATATAAATGGAAAATAAAGTTTGGGCTATAACTAGCAAAAGTCCATCTACAACTTTCCTGAGCTCATAACAGAGAAGTTTCCATCTCTCAGAGTACTTCTCTACCTGTTGGTTATGAATTGTTTGATTAAACAAAACAAACAGTCTGGTTATCACATCATTAGGATCTTCATCGGGTTTACATGTCTCGCATCTGTCTATAGCGAGGGATGATCCTCTTTTCCGTAAGTGTCAAGCTTCTTGTCAGAATAGATTCTATTCCAGTTTCTATTTTCTTCCTTTTCATTCCCTTTTCAAGTCACTGCAATCTTGCCTGTGCAAGACTGTTTTCAGTGAAACCACCCTGTCCACGGTCACTTTATTGCTAAATCAGAGACCTTTTAGACCTTACCATCGGGACTTCTCTGAGCATCAACTCACTGGAAGCACACTCTTTCCCTGCTTGAAACTCTTTTCTTGACTTTCTGTAACAGCCGTGGTCCACTGCTTTTCTTCTTTCCTAGTTTCTCCTTCTCAGCATCCCTGTGAGCCTCTTTTGGACTGCCTCTTCCCAAAACATCAGTAATTGCCTTGATTCCCAACATCTTTTTTCTCTCACTCTCCATTGGCCATGACTGTGACTAAAATATGGTTAACGAATCCCAAATCTTTATCTCCTGCCTGGACATGGCCTCTGAGCTTCAGACTCATGAATGCAACAGTCTGTTCCTCTTCACTTTCCATAGGTACCTTGAACTCAACACGCTTAGAATTCAACTTATCTTTCCCCTGGTGATGTAAGTAGCCCTGTCACCCATCCATTTGCTTGAGTCAGAAACCTAGAAGTCATCCTAGATACTGCCTTCCCCTTTAACGGTTCAGATCTAACTGGTCACTGGTCCTTTTGATTCCAGTTTTTTAACATCTCTTCCATGTGTCTTCTCTCCATTTATATTTAACTCTCTAACTTGTGCAAGTGTCCCTCGTCTTGCTTTACGTCATCCCTTCCAAACCATTTTTTATGCCACAAAATGCACACTGGATCCTGTCATTTCTCCTGCTTAAAATCTTCCAGTGGCTTCCTCACTGCTTGCTTTGAGTAGAGTCCAAGCCCTTTGGCATAGCTTATAAGGCCTCTATGATCTTGTTTATGCTTAGATATGTAGGACATGTTATACAGATTGCAGCTCTTCCATTTACTGTGTGATTAAACAAGTTAACTGTAAAATGGAGGTAATGGTAATTGTGAGGATTTAAATGAGATCATTTGCAAAAAACGTTAGCTGTTATCTTAAATTACAGTTAACATCCTTATTTGTAAGTCTATGGAAAACAGTACTATCATTTCCTGAAGATAAAATTCTTAAAGTAGAATTGCTGGGTATGCATTTTTAGACTTTTCAAAGCATATTGCCAAATTGCCCTGCAGAATAGTTACACCAATTTATACTTTGACCAGTGACATTGAGAAGGCCTGTTTCACCACACTCTTGACCTAATCCTGGGGTTACTCATTTAAAAAAAATCTTTGCCAAATTGATAAGTGAAAGGTCATCTAGTTTTTATAGTTAATTATGTCTATTTACATATTTGCTACCGAAAGATCAGATATACACTGATAACAGTGTTATTGCTATTTACTTTTTCTCAGTTCTAAGTCTTAATTTGACATTGAGGTTTTTTCACCTCTTTCATGAGCTGGGATTTTATGTTTTTGAACCCCTTTACCTCCTTCTTTCCTTCCATTTCCTTAGTAAACAGTATGTATTTGCTTAATTTAATCGAATGAAATTGAATTCCTATTAGACTTTTAAGTACTATATTTGGTGCAATTTCCTTGTTTCTTTAGATGAGGAGCACAGACTGCTGTACTGAGAGTTGGGAAACCTGTTTCTAATCCCAGCTCAGTCCCTGACTAGCTGTGCATCTTTGAGCAAGCCACTTAACCTCTCTGGACCTTCGCTTTCTTGTATGTAAAGTGAGTGGGATGGTACCAGGTAATGTCTCAGGTAACTTCTACTTCTCATATTACATAGCTAAAATGTTTCTTTCATGCGGTTTCTTCAGGGGCAAACTCTTAGAACTGTGTAGGACCTTATAATGCATAGCAAGGAGTTCAAATTCAATCCTAAAGAATTTAAGCAGGTTAGTACATGATCTGATTTATGAAGCCTAAATATAACTAAGCCTAATAGTTTGGTTTTGAAGAGAGAGTTTGAATAATCTATAAATAGTTATTTAATCTGGCAGCTCCCTTTCCAAATAGGAAGGAAGCATGTTTGATAAAAATGCTACAAATACTATGTCTCCTACTCTGCCACAAATACTGCTCCCCTCCAGGACAGTGTCATCTCTTTGAGGCAAAACTTGCTGCTTTACAGAACTATGATTCATTTGTATAGTGCCACGAGCCCCAGGACAATAGCAGCCACCACCATCCAAAGTCATAGCCAAGACTTAAATGTAAAGTAGGTCGAATTTGTTTTTGTGGTGTGTGTGTGTGTGTGTGTGTGTGTGTGTTTGTGTGTGTGTTGATAGTCCTTTAAAAATCTGTTGAAAGCTAGGTACTCACAGAAAAACCCACATAAGAATATATGCACAAAATTTTAGGGGCCTCCTGGACCCTTGGAAGCCCATCCATATATTCCCTAGCAATACATGAATCCTAGGGTACGAACATTTATTGGGACATTAAAGGGATCCCTGGAGATTAAATAACCAAAAATGCTTCCTTTCTGGGGAGCTGCCAGATTAAATAAATATTTATAGATAATTCAAACTCTCTTTTCAAAACTAAACTATTATGCTTACTTACAAATACCCTCTTCATAAATCAGATCATGTACTAACCTGCTTAAATTTTTTAGGATAGAATTTGAACCCCCTTAGCATGCATTATAAGGTCCCACACAGTCTGGCTCTTCCCTGCCCTCATTTTATATTTTTGAGCCTCGCTAGCCTTTCTTTTGCTCTGGAAACATACCAACCCTCTCCAGGTCACTCTGCTTCTACTGAAGTTTCAGAATGACCTCTTTCCTCTGCCAGGACCCCTTTCCCTGGTTGCCATCCTTCAAGGATGAGTTCAAATGTCCTCTCCTCATGAATGCCTTCCTCAACCACTTTTGCCCCACCCTCAATCCTTTGCTATCCCATCACCCAGTTTTCTCCCCACATAGTCAGTGCTATCACTGTCCTGGCCGTTGTTTTTATTTGCTTGTTGTCTTCTCTCCCCAGTAGAGCATTAGCTCCATGAGGGAAGGGGCCTTGCTTCTATTTATAACTGAACCCTCTGAACCAGGCACAGTGACTGGCACACATTGGTAGCAGGCACTCAATTACCAATAGCTGAAGAATGATTAAGCTTCAGCCAGGGGTGGATTAAACACTTAAGAGGGTCTAGGGGCACCTGGGTGGCTCAGTCGGTTGGTTAAGTGTCCGACTTCGGCTCAGGGCGTGATCTCACAGTTCATGAGTTTGAGTCCCGTGTCGGGCTCTGTGCTGACAGCTCAGAGCCTGGAGCCTGCTTCGGATTCTGTGTCTCCTTCTCTCTCTGTTCCTCCCCCGTGCGCACTCTGTCTCTTTCTCTCTCTCAAAAATAAATAAAGATTAAAAAAAAAAAAACACTTAAGAGGGTCTAAGCACTGAAGATTATGGCACTCCTCCCCCATATTTAACTCTAACTAAAAACAAGACTAAACTGCACACTTACATGTACTGAAATGTCCTAAGTGTATGAGTTGTTTATCTGCCTTTGGGGACTCTAGCACTCACTCATCCTTTTAAATGTGCTGGAAGCGGTACATTTTTGGTTCAGCTTGTCTCTGCCTATAAAAAACCTTTCTGGGATTTTGACAGGTATTATGTTGAATCTCGGGAGAACTGACGTATTTATTATATCCAATTATTATTCCCATCCATGAATATCATGTGTTACTCCAATTAATTAGGCCTTCTCTAATTTCATCAGCATTTTATATTTTCTGGCATACAGATCCCATACATGGTTTGTTAGATTTATACCCCAATGTTTCCTATTCTTTGGAACAATCATAAGCGGTAGTTTTTAATTTGCTTCCACATGTTTGTTGTTAGCATCTACAGAAGCTCTTTTAGTAGAACAAGGAGAAATGTGCTCTTTCGCAAAGTAAACTTGTTCAGGGTTACCTGTTGGACTAATAACAGGCTATTTATCCTAACATTGAAGTACTTCATAACATGCCTTTAAATCTCTTTAACTTAGCCCAATTGCTACACACCAATCTCTACTACTACTGATGGGTCTACTCGTCCCTCACCTGAATACACGTTAATCCCGCCACCTCCATGTCTCTGTTCGTGCCATTTCCCCTACAGAAGAGTCTTTCCACTGAGCCCTTTTAACCTAAACTAAATCTAAACTATCCTTTGAGGATGAGGTCAAAGCTCTTCAGAAGCTGCCTTCCCTAACAGCCCCAACATACATTGCTCCTTTTTTCTGCTGGACTTAAAAAAAAATTATTTGAGAGGGAGAGAGAGAATGAAAGCATGAGCAGGGCAGAGGGAGAGAGAGAATCCTAAACAGGCTCCACGGTGAGTGCGAGACATGGGACTCGTGACCCTGGGATGATGATATGAGCAGAAATTAAGAGACGGATGCTCAACTGACTGAGCCACCCAGGAGCCCCTCCACTGGACTCTTAACCAATATTATGTGCCCCCCAATCACTAATTTAGTTTTTAATTAGTTTTAACCTGTGCCTTGTTTCCCTGATTAGATAATATATATTGGGGAGGCCCCTATAATAGCTATCATTATAGTACCAAATACATGGAAGGCATATGAAAAAGGGGGGAGAAGTTTCAAGATGTGTCAGTTAAAGCAAAGCTGGAGCTTCACTATGTAAAGGGTATTTCATATGTTCTTGCTGAGTCTTTCAACTAGGCAAGATCGTAGGACAAGGATTCTCTCTTTTCCTTCCTTCCCCCAAACTCCAACTCCTCCAACTAAGCAGATTTGAGATGCAGATCCTTTTAAACTACCCCTTCTAAGCTGTTCTAAAAAGAACAGGTCTATGGTTAGCAGATTGTTGGAAGTTTACTTCAAGAACATAGGTAATCCCACTAAAGCTGCAGTAACATCTCCTGGCCACCAGAGGACCGGGGCGCCGCGGGAGAGATTGCTTTCCCCCCCAGCAAAAGTCTTAGAGGTCAAAGGCAGAGAGGCAGAAGAACGTGGGCTCTGCATCTGTGGCCTTCAGGCTTAATTGACTGCCCCAAGTGCTCAGCGGTCTCCCATCTCCAGATAGGCTCCTTTTCCTCTTCTGAATGATGAGCTGGAGGTTCCCAGAGGCTAACCCCAATACTAACCTTAAATGATTATCAGTAGTAACAAATGCACTTTAGTTGCAGGATTTAAATACAGAAAAGCAGTACAGAGATCTTTCTAACCCACCCCAAACCTGCCTCTCAGTTTTTTGGCCAGTTAAAAAAAAAAAAAAAAAAGTCCCTCAGGCAGTGTCCAAATGGACATTCCACAACAAAGATGCCTTTAGGGACCAATGTCCCAAATCCAGCACATTGTAAATGGAATACTTTAGGAGCTAGATTATTCCTGCACATAAATTCTGGCTCATGGAGCAGTCCACTCGCAGTGTGCTTTTCCGTCGTTAATCACATCTTTGTTATGTGATATCCACGTGAGTACTTCTCAGTAGAAGCAGCTTCATGCTCAAATGCTCAAAGAACGCTAGAATAAAGCTCCGATTGTCCTATTCACTGATTCCAAGTCCTGGTTTGTCACCACCTCAGGTCTCCTCTAGTTTTCCAAAGAGTGTAATGTAATCTCACAGGAGAGCTATTCTGATTAATCCAAATTCAAAAAAAAAAAAAAAAAAAATGCACGAAATGTGTAGCGTTAAATCAACAGGGGCTTGCACCTCTCAAGAGACAGTGAACCTCCGGTCTGATTTAAAAATGATTCCGCGCTGCCCGATGTAGAAAACACGCTAGAAAAGAATTTTATGCTGCCCACACTCATTAAAATTTGTAAACGTAAACAAGTAAACATAAACAAAGTAAAATAACGAATGTGAGGAACAGTCATGTGGGGTCTTTAAACGACAAACACGTGTAGATGGCTGAATGCCTGACAACACACTGCAGTGATTTTTCTTAAAGTACCTGTAACTTCTCTTTCACAAGAGACGGCAGTGCCCTACATTTGGGATTCATCAGACTTTTGAAGGAGTGATTGTAATTCTCTCAAATCATTGTTTGCGTTTCTTCGTGCTGGTGAGGCAGCTGGAAACAGCGCAACCAGGAGGAAGAAGCTCTGGGTCTCCGGGGGTAAGTTGGGGGCGGGGGGAGGAACACGCTTAAATACCTGTTGGGGCGCAGCCCCCGGCCCGGGGTCGGGGCTGGCGGGCGCGCGGGCGCGGAAGGAGGAGGCCGCGGGGGCCGCCTCCTCGGGCAGCCCCGGCTCCTCCCAGCGGCGCCTGCGGAACCTGCCAGTGAGTCGCCGAACTCCGGAACGGAACGTGACCCGACCCCTCCCCGAGCGGCCGAAGCGAGGCGCGGAGTCGCGCTGCGGACCCGGGCGGCCGCGGGATGGGCGGGCGGGCGCGCGGCCCCGCCCGGCGCCCACCGCCCTGCCCTCGCCTGTCTCCTCCTTTCCCCGGGGCTCCGCTGAGTTCATTCACTGGGATTGGTTTCAAGTGACGCCATCTCTTTATTTTTAAACCAATGACCTCATCCGCGCTTGAAGTTTCCTGACCAGCGACTCTTTCTCTTTCCCCCCAACCCCCCACCCTACCCCCCCGCCTTTCCCCCTCTGTCTGTGTATCACTGTTTGGGGGGCTTTAATCAGTTTTTAAACGATTATTATCACTTCTCCCTCCCCCCCTCCGCTTTCCCCACGCGGCCCCCCACCTTCACCTCCCCAAGTTCTTCACCCCTTTCAACATTGTTTTTTCAAGGCTGACGGGGGGGGGGGGGTGTGGTGGTGGAAGAGAAAGAGTGAAGAAAAGTTGCAAACGTCTTCCCTCTTTCTAAGCTTCCCACCCCCACCCACCCCTCAGAGAAGGAGAAGATAATATAGTGAAAAGAAGAGGAGGAGGAGGAGAGCGCGACGGGACGGACGCGAGCGGGAGCGCAGCCGCCCTCCCGGCTCTGCGGCGGCGCCTCGCACGCCGGGCAGGCGAGGGGGGCCCGAGGGGAGACGCCGTGACAACTTTCATTTCCCCCGGAGGGAGTCGGGAGGTCGGCGGCCCCAAAAGTAAGTGGCCTCCGGCCGGCGGCGCGGACCGTGCGGGCGGGAGGGCGCGGGGCTCTGGGGGCGCCCGCCCGCGCCGGCAGCATGGACGCTCCGCGGCGCGCCCCGACTGTGTGGGCGCCGTGCTCTAAGCCCCGCGGGCTCTGCCTCCCCGGGCGTCCGGGCCACCTTTCCGGGAGGCGGGGTGGGGGCGACCGCGGCCCCGAGCTGCACGAGCGTCTGAGCGGGGGTGTAGGCCTTGTAGGGGGCCGGGCCGGGCGGGAAGGGGGCGGGCGGCCGGGCGCGGGGTCTCGGTCCGTGCGCCCCCCGGCCGCGCCGGGGCGAGCGGGCCCGGCCGCCGGATCCCGCCGCGAGGAGCCGCCGCCGCGGGACGCGGTACCTTCGCGGGCGAAGCTGCTCACTTCCAGGCGCGACTGTTACACAACACGCCTGCCAAGTGGGGCCCCGGCCTGACTGTTCCCATTATCCCAAATTCGCCTTTGGTGTAAGCAGCGAGGCCACCTGGGTGGTGACGGTGCTGCGTTCTCCAACCAAACCGACCAACCAAAAACTCGGTTTTCACGCTGGGGCCCCAGTCACGGTGTTGGGGGCGCGCCCGTGACTTCTTTATTTACACTAGCCGTAAAACGTGAGAAATAAGAAAGCCCAAGGGGGCAACCGAGGGTCTGTTTATCATGTATGGCTTCAGGTAATAAAACACCAGGGAGAAAAATATTTATGCAAAACTGAAGTTTTCAGATAATGGGTTAATTTCCTAGAACAAACCAACAAAAACCCGGTAATTGAGAAAATACGAGTAGATCTGAAAATGAATGGATACTGCAAAATCCTAAAGGAGTTGATTAAATGCCAGCTGCCAAGATCCTAAAGCCCTGGGTGTTTTCAGATTTTTTGGAGAAAGCACACCTCTCACCAGCCTGCGATGAATAAAGTGGAGAGGAAAAACCTGTTGCATAATCCCATTTGCCGTGGGGTTTGGTGTGCCGTCCCCTTGAACCGAGGGGAAGTGAGTTAAGATGCAGGGTTTTTAAAACTCTCTGAAGTTTTTATTTACCCAGTGCTCTGGCTGCCACTTCTGCTTTAAAAGATTATAGGTAAATACTCTGCTCTTACAAGTGAACCAAACCTATCAGACCTGTTTAGAAAATGACCAGGTATGTTTCTTTTCTTTTTTTCCGGTGTGTGTATGTACGTGTGTGAGAAACTTACCATCCATGAAAGACCTTCTAACTACTATTTGGGGAACGTAGGCTGTCAGAAAAATGCCTCTTTATGCCACCCATTTTGTGGGGCGGATTGAGAGTGCACTTAGGTGACAACTGTTTCCTCAGGATGTATACGATTTCAAATTCCATGAAGAAGAGCGCTTTTTAAAGTTAAGGTAAATTTTTAAAGGAAGAAAAGAATTCTTACCAGTTAATTTTTAATTATTTACCTTTCCTTAATTTTTAATTATTTACCTTTCCTTGAGAATCCTGTATATTGGTGGACACACAGCTTGGGAGGCCGTAGTTAATTGAGATTTTTGGAGTTCTGTATTTGGTGATGACAGCAAGCTGGAGAAATAAATTGAAAAACTAGGAATTTGTGGCTTTGGGTAGGTATTTTCATCAGAATGTGACGAGAGACCGTGAAAATTTTTTTGGTTTTTGTTTTTTAAAACAAAGTTGTAGAATTCACTGAGTTTGAAGACTGTTGTGGAAGGTTGCTGTTAAAAAAAAAAAGGGGGGGGGGGCGGTGGTTAACACTGAACATCCTATGTGAAAACTTGAACTAAGTAACACCAGCCCAAAGAGTTGTTTTGGGTAAGATTATACTTATCAAAGTTCCACGTGGGGGAAAATTAAAAATGGTTTATTAATTCTGGTAATATGAATAGTGTATGAAGGAAAGTCGGTTCAAGCACTGTAACCCTACATTCACATGTAAAATAATTGAATAGCTATAAAGTAAAAATAGTCATGAAAAATTGAGGATTAGGGGTCTCTGTGGCCAAAAACTTAATGGCAGTAACTGTAAAGGGGGCAGAGGGAAGGTCCTGTTAACCCAGTTCTTTTCCTTTTTCTTACATGTTTTAAAACTATTTGTAGAAGTGATGCTGAGATCAGGTCTGAGATAGGTGCAGAGTTTAGGCTGGGGTCAGAAGGGCCAGGGTTGATGCTGTTTTCTACAAATGCTTGTATCCGGAATTTGATTCCATAGAGGTTTTGGTATATGGGATTATATATTGATGAAACTGATTTACATAGCTGTCCAGTATTAATGTTTTCCTATTTTCAACCAGTCACAATATTCTAAATATAATTTGCTAGAATTACCATGGAGTTTATCCTAGAAACCTGACTTTTCCCAGATTATCAAAAAAAGAAAAAAAAAAAAGTGGAATTTTCTATCCTGTGTTACTGATTAAAAATTTCACTGAACGTATCTTTGAAATGTTTTGCATTCTCAAGGAAACACTACTTTAAATTGAAGAAGTAAATTAATATAGAGTAAGTTGATTTGGATCAGAATCCCAAGAAAAGGGAGGAAATAAATCAGGGGAAACAGAAACCAGATTTTATGATAGACTTCAACAGATTGGAAAAACTAGTTAAAAGGCTTCATAGGAAAAACCACAGTGGATGCTTGATTGGCTTTTTAAAAATTGCACCAAAATTTAAAACCAAGACACATATCCACCATCATAAAAGAAAATATTACTAATATTGTCTTAAGCAAAAATGTAATTAAGAAAGTAAATCTTGCCCAAAGCCACATATGATCTATTCTAAAGCCAGATGTCAATTTTTTTTTTATTTTCTTGTGTTGTGAATAATCTCCTGTTTTTATACATTCCATTAGTCCAGATGATCAAGTGTTGGCTATGTAAAGGGATGAAGTTCATAAAGGTTGGCTGGCTTTAAGAGGAGGCCATTCTCAAACACTGAGAAAGGGAGTTTGAAATTTAATCAAATAAATGACTGGAGGAAACAGAAGTGACTCAAAAAGAAGAATTTAAGGCACATTACTAAGAACAGGTACAAAGAAATAATAAAAGCTTGCTAGGGGTATGATCGGTAAAGAAGGAGATGAGATACATCTTGGCATGAAAGAAGAAAGGCATAAAGGAAAAAACTCTTCAATACCAAGGCAACAAGAAGGAGGTAATGAAACTTCACCTCCTTAATTGGGATGAGATACCTCATTATAGCTATCACCAGAAAGTCATGAGTTTCATTACATAAAAAAATTAATCTTGGGGGAAGGGATGGGTAAAGTAAATTATGAGCATAAGTCCTAATTAAATGAGAATTTAGAACTTGAAATTGCCAAATATAAATTTAAAATGGAGACCCACTGCAATTTCAATTAAGTTATTAGAAAGGGAGAGATAGGTTATAAAAAGTTGGAACTATTGACTAAATTGATTTCTAGATTAACTACAGATATAAATCAATCAAAATATTTATGATATACTGTTTACATATACTGAGGTGGATACCAAAAGCTGGAGACATGGATCCATGCCCTTAATAAGGGGAGGAGGATTATAAGAATTTGTAAGGGAATTACGTACATATGAAATGATACACAGTTATCAGACAGCTGGGAAGTGCCAAATTCTTGGTGTAAGGGAGAAAGAGATTGGGGCATTGGGGGAGGTAATGGGAAGATAATCTTCATAGGGATAATAGAAGTTGACCTTGGCCTTAAAGGATGGTTAACATGTGTATGGAGGCAAGGAAGTGGGGGAGGTCATTCATCCATCTCTTCATCAAATTTATTTGTAGCCTCTACTATGTGCTAGACGCTGTTCTAGGAACTGGGCATACAGTGGAAAATAAGAAAAGTTTTTGTCCTTATGGGGCCTTACATTCTAGTGGGAGAAGAGTGAGGGACAGTAAATAAGTAAACATTACATGGAAAATCTGATGACAAATTTTGATGTCCAATGAAGATAACGGGCAGGGTCAAGGAAATTATAGAGGGCTAGTTACAGTCCCACTTATTCTGTGAATAACCTGTTTTGTGTGTGATATCCTGATGAATGTTGATGATACAACTTTTTAGTATTTATTTGCAGTCCAAACCAATTTGTGTAAAAGTCTACACATTATCTTTAACCATTTTTTTTAAAAAGAAACCTACGTAACATTTTTTAGATTGAAGCATGCAGGCTTTGAGTTTTTAACTCATTAACAATTTACCTACGATTCTTTTGCTACCATTTGCCAAGAACCTCCTGCTTTTGCAGTGATGTTAGTATGATTGTTTACAGCTTACCTAGGGTAATGATGTACATATTGGGCTGAATGCTTAGATTCTCCGTCAGAAGCAATATTCCTGTAGCCATCGTGCTGTAAAGCGAAGCTAAATTCCAAGGACAGGTTGTTTTGACGGTACCTTCTCGAGAACATATGAAAACCAAGATGTACAGACAGTAGAAGTAAACTGTTCATCTTAATGATCGGCTAAGAGAAATAGGGTAAAGGGTGACACCTCTGCAGGTCTTGTCCACACAGTCCAAGATTCCAGTGGCTATTTTGGGCTGCGTTGTATTCTGTGCCCGTAATTACGTCTTCTTCAGTGTTTGTAAGGGAGTTAGGGGTCTTGCTGGAAATACGGTCTTAAGCTTAGGAGCTTTATACTGTTTTTCTACAAATAGTAGAAACTTGGAGTGAAATGTCAGTTCCGAAATGGAGAAGTGTGGACTCATTGTAGTTATCTGACCTTTGGGTTTTCTTTTGTTGTTGAGAAGATGTTCTTTACAGTGTCACTGAAATTTTTTTAGTGACTATTTCATGATTTTGGACACATTTATGAAGTACTTCTCAAGCCTTCCTTAAGAAATTTGTTCCTTCGTTTTCTCCATCATTTCTGTAGTTTTAAACTGAAAAAGATATATATATATATATATATATATATATATATATATACACACACACACATAGCTGAAATTAAGATAAAAGATTTATATTAAGCATATATTACGTGTGCTTCTACAGTACATTCTGACGTACTTGGGATGAGCCTGTGGAAAAGAAAAGTTTTCAGAGGAGGTGGGAAATTCTTTAGCATTCCCTTGATTTCCTTCTAAACTAAATATTTAGGGAAGAATTGTAGCTCTAAATGCCAGGGGTGTGTGGTGTGTATGAGGACAGCAGAACTCAGATTTGTCTTAGTGACTGGGTGAGGAGTGGGGCAGACTGCAGTTTACAGAAAGAAGATGCACTGTAAATTGTGATGGTAAATGGCAAGGTAATTACTACTAAACCGTTTCTATTCTTCCCCTTAAAATTCATGAGGATAGGCATGTGTAGAGAGGTATATGCTACTTACTGTTTGTATTGCAGCTCCTGTCCTAAATAGTGCCTAGTAGAGTCGTCTTTGGATAAATATTTATTGAATAAATTCTCAGAACTGGTATTTTTGATCATTATGCCTCTAGCTTAGAGCATTGTTTTTTGAGCTTTGAGTTGAAACCTGCAGGGGGTTGCCTTATAGCCTTGGGCACCTGACTTGTTTGAGGAGTCTACTCTAGAACCTGGACCCTGACCTCACCTCCAGCTTGCCTGATGCCGGCTGACCTCACCTCACCTTGTCCAAAGCAGTAGGGGTGGGGGTGTGGGGGGTTGTCACCTATCAACTCCTTCTTTTCCTGAGTTGCTAAGCTGTGTCCTCTTCTGGTCACTTCTCAGAACACTGAAGTGTTGCCAGTCTGGCCTATCTTATCATGGGTTTCTTTTGTTATTTTTGTTTGTTGTTTGGTTGGGGGAGAGGCATATTCCTCAGGAAGATAGTTCTTGACTTTGTTTTGTAAACTGTACGTGGTATATAAAGCATGGTATTATTTTCTTTTCCTTCCTAGCTTTAGCTAAAAATCTAGGGTTCTTTTGAAAATGAACTGGTAACTGATCTTTTGATATGAACCAACTAAAAACACTGTTCTGTTTGTTTGTTTGTTTGTTTTGAGACAATCAGGAAATTAGAACATGGAGTGTGTATTAGATGATATTTAAGAATTATAACCATAAAGTTTTTATCCATGTTAATAGTATTGTGGTTATGTTTAAAAAGTCTCATCTGTTAGAGGTACATATGGAAGTTTTTATAGGCAAAATTAAATGATGTCTAATACACGTTTTTTAAAAACTTCAGGACAGGCACAAACACACACAAATGGGAAATAAGTAAAACAATATTGGCAAGTTTTTGATAATTTTTAAGCTAGGTGATGGGTATATTGGGGTTTGTTACTGTTTTCTGTATTTTTATGTATATTTGGAAATGCCCATAATAGCTAAAACATATTTTGCCAATTATAACTGTAAAGGAAGTAATTTAATACAGTAAAGTTATGTGGTTGGACATTTGAACTAATTTTTGATTATCTCCATTTTGCATTTTCTATAAGTTCTTTTAGTAATGAATTTTTAGAAGAAGAATTTTGTAGAAATTTGCCTTTTAGAAGTGTTTTAAAACTCTTAACTTTGAGACCTTGTAATGATATACTTGTAGTTTATAAATTGCTTTGACGTATTTTGTCTTTTATCCTCAGAACAAGATACGAGTTATCCATTTTACAGATGAGGAAGCTAAGACCTTAGACTAAGTAATTTATCCAGATCCCCAAACAAGTAAGAAGTGGTGCTAGCCCTGGAGCCGAGATCTTCTGATTCATTTTCAGGTGCTTCTTTTTTTATATACACATTCTTGTAAGTGTTCTTTTTTGTGGTGTTATAAACCAGTGGTTTTCAAACGTTGTGGTGTCAGGACATCTTGTACGCCTTAAAAATTATTGAGGACCACAAAGATCTTTTGTTCATGTGGACCGTATCAATATTCAACATATTTTAAATCAAGAAATGTTTAAAATGTTTACTCATTTAAAAATAACAAACTCATTAGGGGCTCCTGGGTGGCTCAGTTGGTTAAGCGTCTGACTTCGGGCCATGATCTCATGGTTCGGTTGTTCGAGCTGCGCATCAGGCTCTCTGCTGACAGCTCAGAGCCTGGAGCCTGCTTTGGAATCTGTGTCTTCCTCTTTCTCTGTCCCTCTGCCACTCATGCTCTGTCTATCAAAAATAAGTAAATGTTAACAAAAAATTAAAAATGACAAACTTATTAAAGGTTAATGAAAAAGATCTTCCAAAACAAAAAGTATAGTGAGAAGTATGACATTTACATTTTTCCACTTGCTTTACTGTGTTGTTTATTTTTTTAATTTTTATTAAAAGATCTTTTTTTTTAATGTTTACTTATTTTTGAGAGAGACAGAGCATGAGCAGGGGAGGGGCAGAGAGAGAGACACAGAATCTAAAACAGGCTCCAGGCTCTGAGCTGCCAGCATAGAGCCGGACATGGGGCCTGAACTCACGAACCCATGAGACTGTGACCTAAGCCAAAGTTGATGCCCAACCAGTTGAGCCACCCAGGTGCCCCTACTGTGTTGTTTAATAGTTGGATTTCCATAACTGCTTTTAGATCCAATCTGTTGCAGTACAGTGTTCAGTTTGAATTATATGAGGAAAACCCTCAATATACAGATATATAGTTGAAAAAAGGGTGGACTATTTTAATATCTTTTCATGTAATTGTGGATATCCTTTGTCACATCAAAACTCAACAAGTTGTACATTCTGTCTTTTATTCATTCTCTCCCTCTTCTCTCTCCTTTTTTCTCTTTCTCTTTTTTTCTTTCTTTCTCTCTCTCTCTCCTCTAGTTCTCTCTTTCTCTCTTTCTCTCTCTTTCTCTCTCTCTCTCTTTCTCTCTCTCTCTTTCTCTCTCTCTCTTTCTCTCTCTCTCTTTCTCTCTCTCTCTTTCTCTCTCTCTCTTTCTCTCTCTCTCTTTCTCTCTCTCTCTTTCTCTCTCTCTCTTTTTCTCTCTCTCTTTCTCTCTCTCTCTTTCTCTCTCTCTTGCTTCTTGGGGGCAGGGAGAGAGAGAATCCCAAGCAAGCTCCACAGTCAGCTTGGAGCCCAATGCGGGGCTTGAACTAAAGAACCGTGATATCATGACCTGAGCTGAAATCAAGAGTCAGACGCTTAACCAACTGAGCCACCCAGGTGTCCCAACAAGTGGTAGATTCTTAAAAGTTAGTTGCAATATTGAATATGAAACCATATCAGTGAATTTTTTATACTCTGTAACATTAAAACTTTGTTGGTCTGTCCTTGAACTTTGGATGGATCTTTGACCTGTATGTGATTTTGAAACATCATGTGTTGGTGATATGAAAAATAATGGTTTACTGAGTTATGCAGATCTTTCAGATGTTGACATATTTGATTACACAGTATTTAACAAATCACATTCTTTTTTTTTTTTTTTTAATGTTTTTATTTATTTTTGACACAGAGACAGAGCATGATCGGGGAGGGGCAGAGAGAGGGGGAGACACAGAATCTGAAGCGGGCTCCAGGCTCTGAGCTGTCAGCACAGAGCCCGACACGGGGCTCGAACGCACGGAGTGTGAGATCATGACCTGAGCTGAAGTCGGATGCTCAACCGACTGAGACACCCAGGCGCCCCTAAATCACATTCTTTTATATGTCCATTCTCATCAAAAAAGTCTTTCAGTATTAGGAAGTGGTCAAGATTTTGCTGTCAAGTTCAGGTTTTCAGAAATTCTTATTTTATCTTGAAAGCTCAAATTTTATCATTGTCAACAGATAGTGTCAGTTTTTTCCTTGAAGTGTCAGGCTCACTTTATTCATGTTAGAGAAAATACCTGCCACATACCTCAGTCTGATTAGCCATTGTCTGCCACTCATTCTTTTAAGCAAAAATGGTATTCTATGAAAAAATCATGGTTTAGCTCCCAACTCAAACAATTGCATAAATGCTTTTCCTTAAGGCAGCTGTTGTAGTAGGTATGCAGCAGAAGTGTTTCTTGTATACTTACCATTTCGTCACACAATATTAAAAAGACCAAGTTCTCAGGAGTCAGATGCAACAAAAATAATAACTCTGACTGTTTTGGCAAGGACATTGTGAAGTGAAACCGACTTTTTAAAAAAATGATTGATGTAGTGAAGGATATAATTATTACTAGTATAGCTCTGTACTTCTGCCTTGATTTATGCTAAAGCACCAGCAGTTTTGCCCACCTTTGCTTTTGTACCATTACAGCAGATATCAACATGGTTTTTTCAAGATAAATCATGAGACTCAAAACATTATTTAATACTTGGAGTAACTCAACAGCATTTATGTTCGTTGCCAACCATTCACATGAAAGAAGACCTTCTTCGATGATTAGTTGGCATGGATACTAGAAAGTGAAAACAAAACAGTAAGTCCACCCACATCTACGGATCTGTCCACTTATAAAGCCTAAGTACCGTCCTTAAGGCAAAATACTAACTTGTAATTCATGTTTGCAACAAAATCTTTAATTTGATGAGATACTGCATCATTTTTTTAAGTGGCATTGCTGTGATTTCTTTTACTAGTTTTTCATCCAACATTCAGCAGTGTTAACCATACCAACCAGTGCAATATGGTTATTTACTTTGTATAATGCTTCGGTGGTCTTTTTATTTCTTAAAACATTTTTTTATGTTTATTTTTGAGAGACATAGATCATGAGCAGGCGAAGGACAGAGAGAGAGGGAGACGCAGAATCTGAAGCAGTCTCCAGACTCTGAGCTGTCAGCACAGAGCCCAACTGTGGGCTCGAACCCACGAACTGTGAGATCGTGACCTGAGCCAAAGTCAGATGCTTAACTGACTGAGCCACCCAGGCGGCCCAGTTTTTTTATTTCTAACATGAAAAATCTTTTGGTTTTAAAGAGCTCATCGTGTCAATGACTAAAACATTTAATTTCTTTAAACACGAGATGAATTCATTGGGTGATAATGAAGTTGTGGAGATGATAGCAGATATTAGCAGAAATTGCTATTGCTGAGAGCATAAAAGTACTAAGAACACACTCAGTTAATTTCTGAAAACGTACATATTTATGCCTTAAACTTTCTACCTTAGAAAATTAAAAAAACATAAGAATCTGTTAGTTGGCAGCATGATACATTATCATCACACTCCACATATCCTCTGGATTCACTGTTGTACACTCATGAGAGAATGAGAGCAAAAAAGGCAGATTACATCTTTGTATTACTAAAAATTATTTTGCCATTGTGGATCCCCCAGAAGGGTCCCAAGGGCCTCCCACCCAAGAGTCTCTGGATCACCCTTTTAAAATGCTGATATAGGGGCGCCTGGGTGACTCGGTTAAGTGTCCAACTCTTGATTTTGGTTCATGATCTCATGGTTCATGAGATTGAGCCCCACGTGGGACTCTGTGCTGACAGTGTGGAGTCTGTTTGGGATTCTCTCCATCTGTGCCCCTCCCCTACTCATATTTGATGTCTCTTAAAAATTAATTAATTTAGGGACGCCAGGGTGGCACAGTCGGTTAAGCGTCCGACTTCAGCCAGGTCACGGTCTCGCGGTCCGGGAGTTCGAGCCCCGCGTCAGGCTCTGGGCTGATGGCTCAGAGCCTGGAGCCTGTTTCGGATTCTGTGTCTCCCTCTCTCTCTGCCCCTCCCCCGTTCATGCTCTGTCTCTCTCTGTCCCAAAAATAAATAAATGTTGAAAAAAAAAATTAATTAAAAAATGCTGATATAAACTAGCACCATGTCCTATCATATTTTTAGAGGAGTCTAACATAGACATCTATAGCAATTAAGTAATGTTTCCGTCTTGACTGATTAATTTGTCAGGAAGAAGGGAGTATGCTATTGTGTGGGATGAGCCATGTGACCCAGAGACCATAATGGGTGGAAGGTCATAGAACATCAGAAAGTGGTTGGTAAAGGGTAGACGGAAGGGAGGAGTCGGTAAAAGCATTCTACAACTTAACAAAAAATGAGCATTTGTTCTCCTGTTTTTCTTTTTGTTAACTAGAAAAGCTATTAGCCCATATATACTTACATCTATAGATATACGTTCATACTCATTTATGTCTGGGCTCGAACTCAGGAGTACTTGGTCATTTTTTGGGGTGGGGGGAGCAGAGAAGAGACAGTATCATAATTAAGAGGATGGGTGCTCATCACAGTCATTTGTTCTTCCAACTAGGGAGGCTGTTGACCTTTCTTTCCTGAGGAAGCTGAGGGATGACAGAAGACAAATGAGGTTAGAAAGAAATTCTGAAAGAAGAGTGAGTGGCATAGCCATTGCCGATCATGGGAATAGCTGTAGGCAGAACTGGGCTGTGGACGGAAGTGGAGAGATAAGCACTGGAGAGCAGAGAGGACTGGGGGTGAACTGGGTTCTCCCATGTTCCGGACACTGGAAGAAGTACAGAGATGGGTGCAACAGGAGACTTGGAGCTGAACGTATATTTGAGAGAGTTCTATCAAAATACAGTTAAAATAACTATTTTAAATAATTGCACTGGATAGTCTGCAATTTTTTTATGTCTTACCAACATCTAGATTTAATTATTATAACCCATGTATTTAATTACAGTAGGAGAAAATAACAATGCCACGAGTTTGGTGCAATGCTGGTAAGTCTCTAAGCTTTGGTTATGGCATCAGTATATGAAAATAGTGGCCGGGGCAGGTTTGGAACTGAAAATTCAAGAGGGAAATTTGAATACTTTATTTTTTACTAACAGGAGACCGAAGAGTTTAGTTCCAATAGATCTCCTTTATCAGTTTGTTATATATGTGGTACTTATTTCCAAAAAGGATTTGAGATGGCGGAAGGAAGGATCTTAGTCAATAATCAAGAACAAACATGATTCTAAATTGTGTTTTTTTTTCCCCTATTCCCTACTGATGACATTTTAATAGAGACATGCATATAGTTGAGGTACTGTAATTAAATTGGTCTTTATTTACTATGCAGGAGAAATATAATCCTGTCCTCTCTTAGTTGCATGTAGCATAAGCAGAGTATATTGTAAAGGGAGTGAGTTTGGGCAGGAAGATCATAGCATGTTAGAGAAAATTTTTTAAAAAATTCAGGTCTGCTTTCAGCTGTAGTTAACAGAAAGCCACTAGCAGAGGTTTAAACCATAAGCCGTTTATTATTGCACAGTTCAGAGAAGTTCAGAGGTAGGTGGTCTCTGTTGGTTTAGCTGCTCTGCAGTGTGCTCAAGGCCCCAGCTTTGCTCTGGTCTTTGACTCTGCCGTCTTTTTGCATGTTCATTATTGCCACCAGGTAACAAAATGGCTGCCTCACTTTAGACATCACATCCCTTTTCAAGGCAGGAAAGAAAGGGAACCAAGCAAGCAATCCCTCCTGTGCTTGCCTGACAGAGAACACAGTCTTTCCCGGAGGCATCCATCCTATTTTCTCTGAAGTCTCATATGCTTGAACTGTTTTACAAGACTGCCCCTAGTTCTAGGAGAGGCTGGGGAACTGTGTATGGCTAAGGGAAATGGCATGGTTGGGGTAGTGTGCATCATGTATCATTTCCTAGGCTTTGACACGTTGCATGCTGCCCAGGAAGAACTGGGATTCTGTTAGCAAGTTAGAAGGGAAGCAATGTCTGTTGGGTAGCTTTGTGTCTGTCACAAATATGCAGAAAGGAAAGCCCAAAGGATACTAAGTAACTTGCTAAAACAACTTTCTTTTAGTCTAGAGAGTGTTTTGAGTGTTCCTCCTCAAATAAGGCCATATCTATTTTCTTGTTTTAGTGGAAGGTTATACAGACCTATATCCGTTAGTTCTAGAGCTAATTTAAACACCGTTAGGTCTCAGTCTTAGTGTGACATAAGAATATTGTATTAGATAATCGCAGATATAATCTCCAGTTCTAAAATTCCTGTCTCCTTTTTTTCCCTGTCTTGACCACTCCACATTTATTATCTTTTTTCAATCAAAGTGAACAGGATTAGAGAGAAGATACAAGAACGTATGGTGTTTCCTATTCATCTTGATAGCTGCGTAGGATCTGTAATAAAGATCTTGATGGCAGGGCACCTGGGTGGTTCAGTCTGACTCGAATGTCCGACTTTGGCTCAGGCTGTGTATCTCACGGTCCGTGGGTTCAAGCCCTGCTTTAATAAACAGTAAAAAAAAAAAAAAAAAAAAATTAAAAAAGATCTTGATGGCACAGAAGGTTAAAGTTAAAATGGGGTTTTGACTTTTGGGCAGTTACTTACACTACTACTGCCTCAAGTTTCTGCTGAAAATGAAAACTAAATATTTTTATTTTAATAGAGGAATATGTATATACATGTGTGTAGTCTATAATCAAAACACCCTTGGTACAGTGTTCTGAGAAATTGCCCTTTGTCCCAACAGGAGGCATTTTATCTTTATTTTTATTTTTTAATTTTTATTTATTTATTTAACATTTTTTTTAATGTTTATTTTTGAGAGAGAGAGGGAGACACAGAATCTGAAGCATACTCCAGGCTCTAAGCTGTCAGCATAGATAGAGCCTGACATGGGCCTCAAACTCACAGACCTCTAGATCATGACTTGAGCTGAAGTCAGCTACTTAATGGACTGAGCCACCCAGGCGCCCCCAACAGGAGGCATTTTAAACTCTATTGTTAAAAACCTGGTAGAACATCCCCTTTTGCTTGTTGGGCATTTGTTCTTATTTGATAATACTGTTCACACTGCATATTTGCTTTAGATAAAATTAAAGGACAACCAAAGGAAAGTGATCTCCTTCATGCATTATGGCAACTAAATTTTACTTGATTGAGGCAGAAACTTTGAGGTTTTGAGTGCCTTAAAAAGGGATTCTACTTGTGTTTCAGCAAGAGCAGTGATCTGGTTCCTCATATAAAATCCTGTCAAGTTTATATGAATTTGGATATACAGTGAGTTGAAAATCATATTCCCACCTCTAGCAAATTGCAGAGCAATTACACTTGCTTATAAAAGAGGCTGTTAAAATGTTAACATAAAAAGTTTTAATCTTCTATCCAACAAAACTCTTATGGAACGATCCCACTGCATTTTATTTGTGGTTTATTTGTGGTTTATCAGTATTGGGAGACCCTGGAGATTAACATTGTTAACTGTGGCATTTAGGGGACCAAAAGGCACCTGCACTTTTGGGTGTATTTTTCAGAATAAAATGCATGTATGTATAACAATTTAACAGCTGCTTAAAACAGCTTAGGGGTAGCTTAGGGGCATTTAATTTCGTTACCACAGAATATCCAAATATCAGAAACTTTTTCTTCTACAGAAAGCCTCTTAAGTATGTAATTAAAGCAATTGTTTTCATTTTTCCTTATGTGAATGACTAAGAGCCTTGTTAATGTAAATATTCAGGAAGCTTGATTTTATAACCAACAATAAAAATCTTGTACAGCGGAAAACCCCATCTCTTGTCCGCAGTCCAACTGAAAGACAAACTCAGGCGTTTTTTTTCTGGCAGATGAATGACCCTTGTGGAAGGATCTTAGATGCTGTCAGTGGCTATCTCATTACATAATGTAATTAATGAGATGTTAGTTTAAAGAGAGTATTGGGGGGGGAGGGGGGGAATTTCCAAGTACAAAATGTAGGCAATGTGGTATTCACTTGCCAGGAAAAAGTAGTTTTATACAAGTTTTTAGTAAAAGTTATTGTGAAATCATTGGAGATTTTT
This sequence comes from Puma concolor, assembly GCF_028749965.1. Taxonomy (NCBI): domain Eukaryota; kingdom Metazoa; phylum Chordata; class Mammalia; order Carnivora; family Felidae; genus Puma; species Puma concolor. The sequence continues at coordinate 96,687,221 of NC_141673.1, forward strand.
ATTATGGAAATGACCTTAATTCATTCATTAAAATAAGCACTTTGGCTTCTGAGTCTGGTAGGCTTTTTTTTCTGGACAAAAGATCCATTCTTTTTGCCAGTGGTCATCAATATGTCATTGTTATCAGCACAAACAAGTATTTACTGAGTGACTTCTAAGAGTGAGGTATTAGAAGGGATACAAAGAAGTATAGCATGTACTTGGTCATCAAGGAGTTTATACTTGTCACCATCTCTTTATTTTCTACTTTTCATGATTTAAACAAATCACCATAAAAGACTCCTTACTCTTTTTCCCAGGGGTTCTTCAACTAGGGGTCCAGCACACTCTATTTTCCTAGGCTGAGGGATAAAGTCACAATCAGAAGTGGAGGCCAGTCAACTTGAGGTCCTCTCCTGGCCGTTTCCCCTTCCTTCCTATGATTGCAGACTTGCCCTGTTTGCTCTAAGAGGATTGTGCTAGCCGGCTGCTTCTATAGGGTAGTTGGGGAGAAGGAAGACAGGGTCCTGCAGCAGTTCTTGGCTCCTTTCAGAATATGGAAGGTTGTGTGTGGAGGGGTGGGAGGGCTGCCTGGGTGGCTCAGTTAAGCGTGTGATTTTGGCTCAGGTTCATGATCTCATGGTTTGTGAGTTTGAGCCCCACATGGGGCTCTGTGCCGACAGCTCAGAGCCTGGAGCCTGCTTCAGGTTCTGTGTCTACCTCTTTGTCTCTTCCTCCCTTGCTCGCGTGTGTGCTCTCTCTCTCAAAAATTTGTGGTGTATCAGTATCAGACAACAGAGATCTGTTGTCATTTTTTCCTTTTTTTTCTTAGTAAAAACAACATAAAATTTGCCATCTCAACTAGTAGTGTTAAGTACGTTCCCATTGTTGTAAAACATACCTTTAGTATGTTGTAAATTTTTTCACCTTGCAAATCTGAAAACTCTGTACCCATTAAACAACAAATCCATTTCTCCCTTCCCCCACCCCCTGCCTGGTAACCTCCATTCTCCATTCTGTTTCTGTGATTTTGACTATTTTAGATACCTGATGTAGGTGGAATCCTATAGTATTTGTCTTTTCATGACTTATTTTACTTAGCATAATGTCTTCAAGGTTCATCCATGTTATAGCATGTGACAGGATTTCCTTCCTTTTAAAAGCTGATTATCGCATTATCGTTTCATGTATAACCATGTTTTGTTTCTTCATCTGTCGACGGACATTTGAGTTGCTTTTAGGTATGAATAATGCTGCTATGAACATGGGTATACAAATACCTCTTAGAGACCGTGCTTTGAGTTCTATTAGATATATATCTAGAAGTTGAATAGCTGCATCATTTGGTAGTTCTGTTAATTTTTTGAGGAACTACCATGCTGTTTTGCATAATGTTCACACCATTTGCTAACTCCATCAACAGTGCACAGTGGTTCTAAATTCTTCACATCCTGGCCAACACTTGCTATTTTCTGTTTTGTTTTGTTTTTTTGAGAATAGCTATTCTCATAGGTGTGAGGTGATAGTTCATTGTAGTTTTGATTTGCATTTCTCTGATGATGCTGAGTGATGATGATGAACATGTTTTCCTATATTCGTTGGCCATTTGTGTATCCTCTTTGGAGAAATGTTTAAGCCCCTTGCCCATTTTTTAATTGGGTTACTTGATTTTTTTCTTTGTAAGATGCCATTTTCTTTTTAAAATGTGAATTGGCAACTTAGAACTACTCAGAACAGGTGTGATACCGCAGGGATACAAAAGTGGAATGAGTGGAATATAGGAACTGGGGAGTAGCCTCCCCCATCTCTAGCCATTACCAACCAGTACAGCTTGCTTAGTTGAGGGCTTTGTATTCCGAAGAGGATTTGAGGTCTCAGGGTCATTCTCCTACTCTTCTCTTCTTCCTTGTTACTTACTAAACCATGGGGGTAGACAAGACAATAACCGAGGTGTTAAAAATTCTTAGGTTTTGAGAGTTACTGCCTTTTACCAACTGACCTCTAGCAGGTAAAATTTCCTTCAAACCTCAGTAACACTGACCCCTAGACTAAGAAATCTTTGTTAATGGCTAATAAGAAGCACTCCACAAAAGCTTTGTCAGATCTTTGGTTTTTTAACTTTTAATTTGACTTATTTTGTTCTTCATACTGTAGTATCACCCTCAAATCCTGAGGCTAAAGATTAGTTCTTTACTGCTATATACAAGCCTTCAGTGGGTATGTTGTACTTTGCCCTGAAGATATACAGCAGTTGTTGTTTTTTAAAAACCTGCTCACAGTCATGAGGAAATAGAAGTCAAAGTTCATTTGGCAGTGTATTTGTTGTTGTTTTAAATTCATAGCGCAAACAGAACAGCCAGTCTAAATTCAGTGAATTTTTATTTTGGTAAAACTAGCTATTTTGTGTGTGTGTGTTAAATGCCATCTTTAAAGAAGTATTACCCAGTTGATTATTTATTCTCTGTGGCTTTCATAGTGATATTGTGGTAGTAATTAAAAGAAGTCATCTGATTGTGGTGGTTGAGGTTGAAGGGTACTGTGGACTCTGCTATAATATGCTTAGAATTACTTTTAGATTTCAAGTACTTGATATTTTTAATTTTTTGCATCTTATTGATACTATTTGGTAGATAACCAATCTTAAGGGAGTTCATCTTAGTTATATGCAGTTATATATTACCGCCATATGGTGCTGTGACTTAAAATGCTGTAATATTAACATCACTCTATGAAGTAATAAGAGAAACAAGTAAAATCCAGTAAACTGAATAGAATGGGTAAGGAATACGCATGGTGACCCAGAAAGAGACTGGAATTCGTAGTGCTTGCAGTAGAGTTCAAGATATCCAGTCCAGTATTGCCTTTGTGTTTGGCTATCCATGGCATCTACATTGCTTTCTGGTATGTTGCCAGGTCTTGATGGAACATTACCAATCCCTTCTTTTGCCAAAATACTGAACAGAGCTGAGTGTGTGAACAGGGGAGGTAAGGCAGGAGTCTAAGGTAACTTCAGAGAGCTACATTGTGGGAAGCTGCCAGAATGTTCAGAGCCACGTAGGTCATTCTTAACCTAGGTTATATAGAACTCAAGAATTGAAAATGCATTTGATAACATTATGACAATTTCATTGCAAAAGATTATCTAGATCCTGTGGGGCTTCTCATCACTATCTCTCTGATTATGATTGGTTGTTTAGTTGTGAAACAACACAACCACCAGAAAACAGGTAAAGTGAAAAGATAAAACTAACTCATGGCTGGTAATTAGTAGGCCAGAATTCATTAATGTCATCATTATCAAAAAGGTGTGGAATTATCATTATCAAGAGGGTAGAAGATTTCCCTTTCAAATGATAGAATTTCATAAATTTATAATCTATAAAACTATCAGATATTTTCATTATTTATCCAGTTATGTATGTTGCATGGGAAATACATTTTTATACTATAGTGCATTTTTATACTATAGTTCCGTTTCTGGTTTCTGAAAGTGTATAATGTTACTCTTATTACAACATCAATATCATTTGTAATGGAAATTATTTTCCCTTTTAGATGCTTCAGAATCCACGTTTAAAAAAAAATTTTTTTTAACATTTATTCATTTTTTTTGAGAGACAGAGTGAGTGGGGGAGGGGCAGAGAGAGAGGGAGACACAGAATCTGAAGCAAGCTCCAGGCTCTGAACTGACCACACAGAGCTCGATGCGGGGCTTGAACTCATGGACCGTGAGACCATGACCTGAGCCAAAGTCAGACTCTCAACTGATTGAGCCACCCAAGCGCCCCATAGAATCCACATTTTAAAAATTAGAGTGGTACACATGCCTCTAAGACTGTGATTTGCTCACCATTTCTCTAATCTGTTTTGTGTTTGGTGGGGAAAGATTTGCTAGGAAATGTGACTAAAGTGATCATACAATTTTGGCTAGATAGTAGCTTTTATTTTACTTAATTAATTTAAGGTTTATTTATTTTGAGAGAGTGAGAAAGAAGGCGCTTGTCCAAGCAGGGGAGGGGCAGAGAGAGAGAGAGAATCCCAAACAGGCCTTGTGCTGTCAGCCTGGAGCCCAAGGAAGCAGGGCTCAATCTCACAACTGCCAGATCACGACTCGAACTGACATCAAGAGTGGGATGCTTAACCAGCTGAGCCCCCCAAGCGCCTTAATAATAAGTAAGCTTTTTCTAATTAAATATGGACTATATATGTAAACATTTTGATAGTATTAAGAAATCATTATAATTCACATTAACTATAAAAAAGTAGAAAAATCCTATGACTATCTCAGTAGATTCAGATGAAGCAGTTATTAAATGATACAAAGCTCTTAGCAAAGAAAAATAGGACTTAACTAAATATGATACTAAGTTCTGGTGAGGATGGAGAGCATACAGAATTTTCATGTGTTGCTGGTGGGAGTGCAAAATGGTACCACTGTTTTGGAAAACAGTTTGGCAGTGTCTTTTAAAGATAAGTGTGTGCTTCCCATATGACTCATCAGCCCTACTCCTAGGTATTTACTTCAAAATGAAGACTTATGTTCACACAAAAACTTGTATTCAAATGGCTGTGAGCTTTATGTGTAATCACCAAAAAACTAGAAAGAACTGAAATGTCCTACAACTGGTGAATGAATATACAAAGTGTGGTACATCCCTACAAAGTATTGATGTATGCAACAATGTAGATGAACCTTAAAGGCATTATATTGAGTGAAAGACGTGACTCTTGAAAAGTTATGCATGGTATGATTCAATTTAAGTCATATTCTAAAAAGGCAGAACTGTAGATATGGAGAACAGGTGAGTGGTTGCCAGGGTTTGAGGGTAGGGGAAGGTATTGATTACAAAGGAGTGGCATGGGGGAATTTAGGGTCAAGACTCCTAGAACTGTATACCAGAAAATATGAATTTTACTTTATGTAAATTAAAAATAATACTTTGTTAACAGTAAATTCAGTAATATTCCTAGGTACCAGGTTAATATACAAAATAGGTATTTCTGTATAACAAAATGAAATTTTGAGAAAGATGACATTTCTAATATCAAAAAATTCAGATACTGGGGCACCTGGGTGGCTCAGTTGGTTAAGCGTCTGACTTTGGCTCAGGTTATGATCTCATGCTTCGTGAGTTTGAGCCCCACATTGGGCTTTCTGCTGTCAGCACAGAGCTTGCTTTGGATCCTCTGTCTCCCTCTCTCTCTGCCCCTCTCCTGCTTGTTTTCTCTCTTCCTCTTTCTCGCTCTCACAAAAATATTTAAAAAAAATTCAGATACCTAGGACTAAATAAATCTAATAAAACATGTCCTCTAAAACCATTACACATCTGATTCTAAAATTTATATGGAAACATAAACAGCAAGAATAGCCAAGGTAATTGAAGAGAAGCAAAATTGCAGGATTAAACAGACCCATAAAAGTGTGTGTATGCAATATATATAATTATATATATTTATTATGTACATCTATACATACAAAATTTATTATTAAGGTGGCATTATACAGCAATGTAGAAAGAAAAGTCTTTTAAATAAATGATCCTGGGTCAATTGCATATCCTATCCATATCAGAAAAAAACTAGTTTTGACCCCTACTCACATCATACATAAAATAAATTCCAGGTTGGGGCACCTGAGTGACTCAGTTGAGCATCTGACTCTTGTTTTCGGCTCAGGTCATGATCTCAGGTTTGTGGGATTGAGCCCTGAGTCGGGCTCTGTGTAACAGCACAGAGCTTGCTTGGGATTTTCCCTCTCTCTCTGCCCCACCCCGATACGTGCTCTCTCTCTCAAAATAAATAAATAAACATTAGAAGTAAATAAATATGGGGTGCCTGCATGGCTCAGTTGGCTGAATGTCCAACTTGGGCTCAGGTCATGATCTCGTGGTTCATGAGTTCAAGCCCTGCGTCAGGCTCCCTGTCAGTGCAGAGCCCGCTTGGGATCCTCTGCCCCCCTCTCTTTCTGCCTCTCCCCATTAAACAATCAATCAGTCAGTCAATCAGTAAATTCCAGGTCAATGGTAGATCTAACTGTGGAAGGTTGAAAAAAGTTTCTTAGAGGTGCCCAACGTATTAATCATCAAAGAATGCTGAACAGAATCACAGTAAATTACCACTACACACTGAACAGAATAGCTGAAATTTAAGAGCAAACAAATACAACAACAAAAAACTTGAAAGCAGCAAGTGTCAGGAAAGATTCAGAGCAACTAGTACTCTCAAACACTGATGGTAGAATTGTAAATTTGTAGAGCTTCTTTGGAAATTTTTTCATATTAGCTTAAAGCTCTTCCTACTTGTCATACCTGTGATCCAGCAAATCTACCCGTGAGTGTATATCCAACAGAAATGTGTGCTTATGTTCACCAAAAGTCATGTCCAAGGATGTTCATAGCACAATTCATAACAACTGTAAACTGAAAACAACCTATATGGCCTTTCAGTAGAAGAGTGAAAAAATATCCTGTCATCTATTGAGCGAAATACTTATAGCAGTGAACAGGAAAATCTTGGTATTTACAAAAACATGAGCTCAAATATAACGTTGAAGAAAAGAGTTCTAAAATAGGCAAAACCAATCTGTGATATAAGAAGTCAGGATAGCAGTGACCTTTAGGGAAGGAGATTAATTGATATGTTAGTGTATGAGGCCAACTTCTGGAGTGTTCTATTCCTTGATCAGGATGGTAGTTACATGGGTATGCTAACTTTGTAAGAGCTCTTTGGCTATATATTCATATTTTTATGCTTTTGGTATACATGTTGTATTTGTATTTTTAAAAGTTTATTAAAAGATATTTTGAGTTAACTAGGAGAGAATGGCACCCAGATTGTATTAGTTTCTTTTTTCACTGGGAAAGTTTGTATTATCAAGTGTTGTAAGAGAGAAAATTATTTCTATCTACAAATAGCTTCATAAATACATATAGAGAATGGTTTTAAATTCTTTCCTAACTAAAACAAGACATGCCTGAGCTTCTTAGGTTTTAATTGCTTTTATTGCTGGGGAGAAACCCATTCTTCCTCTATCCATGTTGTTTTGTTGATTTTTTTTCTTCACAAAACAATAGGTTTTTGAAGTAAGTCACAGAGATGAAAAAGTACAGCATAGGGAATGTAGTCAATGATATTGTAATAATGTTGTATGGTGACAGATAGTGACTACACTTATTGTGGCAAGTACTGAGTAATATACAGAATTGTCGAATCATTATGTTGTATACCTGAAACTAATAAAACATTGTCAACTATAGTTTAATTAAAACAAATGAACTTAGATAAATTTTTGGAAACCATTCTACATCAATACATATAGATATTTTTCCATAGGGAATAATACTACATTGATATGATAGTATATTTAACCCATTTATTGTTTGCTTACATTGAGATTGTTTGTTTCTGACTTTTTATAATTATAAACCTGTTTTTCAGTGAACTGTGTTTCACATGTAATATACTTGGGCAAATACGGGACAAATTATTGGAAGTAGAATTTTTGTATCTTAGAGTATGTATATTTTAAGCTTTTTGTTTGGAAATAATTTTAAACTTACAGAAAAGAAAAAATCAGTTATTAACAGTTTGCTCCCTTTGCTTTATCATCTGTTCTCTCTTCACATATATACATAATATATTTTCCATTTGGGAAGAATTTGGACACATCATGGCCATTTATCCACAAGCACATCAGTGGGTTTCCGGAGAACAAAGGTGTCCTCCTACCCACAGTAGAGCTGTCCACCTAGTAAGCCTAACATTGATTTAATACCCCCATCCAGTAGATCCTTTGTATTCTGGGTCATGTCAGTTGATCCAATAAGATTCTTCACAGCAGTTTTTCCCTCTAGTACAGGACCCGGTTGAAGATCAGATACTGCATTTGCTTGTCATGTATATTTTTAGTTTCCTTTCATTTGCTATAGTATCTTGGCCTTTCTTTGTCTTTCTCTTTTTGATGACAACTTTATTGGGATATAATTCACATACCATAAAATTTACCCTTTAAAAATGTTCAGATCTAATTTACAACTATAAAATTCTTCCTTTTAAAGTAGAAGAAAAGTCAGTGTTTTTTAGTATTCCCACAGAACTATGCAACCATCACAACTATCTAACTCCAAAACATTTTTATCACCCCTCCCCCCCAACCCTGTATACATTAACAGTCACTTCCCATCACCCCCATCCCACCATCCCAGGTAGCCTCTGGCAACCACTTATCTACTTTCTGTCTTTATAAATTTGCCTCTTCTGGGAATTTCATATATTCATAGTCATATAATATGTAGCCTTTTGTGTCTGGCTTTTTTTTTTTTTTTCTTTGTTTTCGAAACTTACCCATGTTGTAGCAGGTATCAGTATTCATTCATTTTTATGGCTGAATAATATTCTATTGTGTGGATATATACTACATTTTGCATATCTGTTCATCAGTTGCATAGCCTTTCATCCTATAAATGCTGCTATGAACATTCTTGAACAAGTTTTTGTACATGTTTTAATTACTCTTTTCTGATCTAGGCTTTGTATGTCGGTATAGCAGCCAGCAGAACTTTCTTAGTCATGGTTTCCTTTAGGGTTTGTAGTGGATCATGACTAGTCAGAGAAACAACTGTTAGGAAGACATGGACCAGGCAGGGCAGTTTTGTTATTTTGAAGTGGTCTGTTGACCAAAAATCTTGAGGACCTTAAAGTGTAGGCAGCTAACTTCTGTCTACAACTATTCTAGGTTGTCCAGCTCCTGAGAGCTTATACTTTTTGCCTACCTTACTGGACCTCCCAGTAAAATGGACCAGTTTTAATAATTAGTTCCTCTTCTATTTTTCCTGCTTACACTCTTTGGAAAATACTGACGGGCAGAAATTCTGTATAATCTTGTCAGATGTAATTGTCAGAGTTGTAAAGCCATACTTCCCTTTTATGCTTCTTTTTATGTTTATATTTGTGTTGGGGGAGGTGACAGTGTACCTGAAGGAAGGGGAACTGTCTTCCCCCTCCCTCTTTCCCTCCACTAAGTCAGTGCATTGAGAATCTGCAAACTGGCCTCCTCCTGAAGATAAATCTGTGTTAAGTGTTTCCTGGCAGGAAGCAGCCAGCCTCAGGGATCAGCTGAGAAGTTGCCTCTAGAGTTTGTAGAAGAGTTTGCTGGCTAGTGATGTCCCCAGTCCCTCCAGATTTCTCTTGGCCAGAAGTTATTTGTGAATACAAGGAGATTGTATAGCACCCTAAGGAGTTGGGGTAGGAGAGCATCCAGAGTAAATATAGGTTGGTGAGATTTATCATCTCCTTGTTGCCTTTCAGACATCACCACTAAAAATTCTTTCTCTTCTCCCACTCTTGGAGCACTCATAGCCTTACAGGTATCTCGTGCACAAATTTTATTTCTGTGGTATTGTCTTAAATTGTATCCTCCAAAGATGCCTGAGCAAAAAGATTTGCACAAAAGAGATGTTCAGAAACTGTTATGTAATGAATGAGTTACAAGTTAGACCCAGTACTCAAGGGGGACAGTCAAATGAGCATTTTCTAGCCTGGTGTTTCTTCTATTGTTTGTTAATAAGGTATATTAGGAATAAAACCTTCTGATTCTGTTTGAGTGCTACCTTTTCTTTCCTTTCAAAAAATTTTTTTTGTAACTTTTTTTTTTTTTTTTTAGATTTATTTATTTATTTTGAGGGAGAGCGAACAGGAGAGGGGCAGAGAGAGACAGGGAGAGACAGAGAATCCCAAGCAGGCTGTCCACAGTCAGTGCAGAGCTCGACTCCCGGCTCGATCTCCTGAACCATGAGATCATGACCTGAGTGGAAACCAAGAGTTGGATGCTCAGCCAACTGAACCACCCAGGTGCCCCTCCTTTTTTTTTTTTTTTGAAGTAACTACTGTCATAACTTTGAGAAGGGTGGGGATGTCCTTTATGTAATGTAACATAGATTGTTTGGCTGGAGGCCCAAATCTTGGTTTCCATCATCAGCTTATTAAATGAAGTTTTACAGGATTGGATCAGAGAGAAGTATTGCAAAAGATTGTATGCCCTGTGATTTGCCCTTAGTAATGGGAAATTCCTGGGTGGAGATATTTATTTAACTTGTGTTCATTCACAGGTGAACACTGAACTCTGTCTTGTCGCCTTTCAACTTTTAAAAATCTTTTCTTGATGCACCTAGAAACCAGTGAAGAAGGATTGGAACCATAAACTGTTTTATTAAGGCAGAATGTGTTCTGTGCCCTAGCATATCCTTGTGGACTTCTGTTGGGTATTATAAATGAACCATGGTCTTTCATTAGTATTGGAATTCTAGAAACTGTGACGTTGAGAATTTTATCTGTTACCTGATGATATGTTCAGAACCCAAGACTTCCAGCAGATATTATAACACATACACTTTGAAGATAGGTGAGATGAATTTCAGTATTATGTATGTTACTCATTTTCTCCACTTCTTTCTTAAAAATTTTTTTAAACGTTTATTTTATTTTTGAGAGAGAACACACACAAGCAGGGGAGGGGCAGAGAGAGAGGGAGACACAGAATCTCAGGCAGGCTCCAGGCTCTGAGGTGTCAGCACAGAGCCCGACACAGGGCTTGAACTCACAAACTGCAAGATCATGACCTGAGTTCAAGTTGGCGCTTAACTGACTGAGCCTCCCAGGGGCCCCTTTTCTTATCTCCTTTTTTTTTTTTTTTAAATGTTTATTTAGTTTTGAGAGAGAGAGAGAACACAAGTTGGGGAGGGACAGAGAGAGGGAATCACAGAATCTGAAGCAGGCTACAGGCTCTGAGCTGTCAGCACAGAGCCCGATGTGGGGCTTGAACTCATGGAGTGCAAGATCATGACCTGAGCTGAAGTCACTCAACCGACTGAGCCACCCAGGTGCCCCTCTTTTCTCCTTCTTAAACTCTACCTTCCAGATGGTCTCTCTTTTGTGGCCCTTCCTTGGGAGGCCTTAGGGAATCAACCTCCAGGGGCACCTGGGTGTCTCAGTTGATTGAGTGTCCAACTCTAGATATGGAGCTCAGGTGGTGTGGAGCCTGCTTGGGATTCACTCTGCCACTCCTCCCTCAAAATGGATAAACTTAAAAAAAAAAAAAAAAACCTACCTCTACCTGTTTGTGTAAAAAAATACTGATGCCTGGATCCTACTCCCCAGAGGTTCTGGTTTATTGAGGTAATCAGGATATTTAAGAGTTCCCCAGGTGATTTTAATCAGCAGCCAAGGTTCAGAATTACTGCGTTAGCCAAAATACTCCTCCATTAATCCTGTGTTGAGTTATTCCCTTTGTAGCAAGTGTTAGAATTTATAAAGTACTTTTTTTTTTTTTTTTTGCATACTTACTGTGTTCTCACAGTGACCCAGTGAAGCAGACAAGCTTCTCCTTTCAGGGTTCCTTATTTTTCATGAATGTTCTGTGGAGGCTTGTCTCATCATTTTGTTCTCTACTTCCTACATGGCTATTTCTTTTTTCTTTTTCTTTTCTTTTTTTTTAAGATTTTACTTTGAAGTAATCTACACCCAATGCGGGGTGCTAACCCACAACCTTTGGATCAAGAGTCACAATTGCTCCTCACATGGCTTTTTATCTGCAATTTCATGGCAGGCTGGCATTTTGGTGAGGCGGTCTCTCCTCACAGCCACACATGTCAGGGTGTATTATTAAAAGGGTGTATTATTTCTCATCTTCTGAAACCTATTGCTTTCTGTACTTTTGAGGAGCCTTTTAAAATTTGCAAAATGGTAAGTCTGTAGGGCTTCGGAAAGCAGTGTTCTTTGGGAGCTCTATTTTCTCTTCCACTACTAACGCATTGTGTGACTTTGGGCAAGTACTTAACATTTTGTAAGAGAGAAATTAACCCATCAGAAGGTCTGCACTAGGAATGGAATGGAATTCCTACTTCAACTGTGAGATTTGAATTGTCCCAGGCTGACATCCCATTCCTCCCATTATTGGCCATTCCCATTGCCATTATTTTCAGTTCAAACACAGCTTTTGTACCTTTTGTCCTCCAGGTGAGAGAGAGATTGAAAATCAGTAGGTCTTGACAACTGATTGAATGTGAACATTGAGAGAACCAAATATATCTTTGGGTCAGTGTGTTTTTAAACTTGCCTAATTGGAAGAACCTCCTGGGGCATTTGTTAAACGTCACAGTCTCTACTTGAGACCCCAAGTATCATTCTCCAGGGCGGGGCCTGAGTGATCATTTTATCTCCTATATGTATTTTTAATGTTTGTTTTATTTTTGAGAGAGAGAGTGCTAGCAAGGAAGGGGCAGAGATACTCTCTCTCCCTCTCTCCCTCTCTCCCTCCCTCCCTCCCCTCCCCCTCTCCCAAGAGGCTCTGAGCTGTCAGCACAGAGCCCGACGTGGGGCTCAAACTCACGAACCATGAGATCATGACCTGAGCTGAAGTTGACGCTTAACCACCTAAGCCACTCACGTGCCCCCATTTTACCATATTTTTAAATCAAGTTCCTTAAGTGATCCTTGTAATTAGACAAAACTGAGAACCTGCTGTATAGGAAATTGAATGTAGTAGGTGGTCAATAAATGCACCTATATCTATTCCACTAATCCATTTAATAGTTCTTTCTACAGTTTTACATTTTAGCCAAGGTCCACAACCCCAGAATTCCAAAAAGCAAACACTATTTGCAACAGAAAAAAATTGACCATTTATTGCATTGTGGTTAGAGGGCCTTTTAGTCTCTGATACTTAGTGTTTTATGATGCTTACCTATGTTGGTAGCAAATGGTGATAGATTTCTTTTGTACCTATTTGAGAATCTGTGCAGTGAGGTAAAACAGCGCAGCCTTGTAAGCATTATGTTGGAGTCTATGCCATGATTTCCATTTTATGTGAGATGGTGAAACTAGATATTTCAGTATTTAAGTCATTGAATTCTTAATAGACAATACTGTGGTTTGCTTTATACTAAATTTCACTTGTGGCAAACTTATTTTATTTGTAATGATCGTGCTTTCAGTTTTAATTTTGAATATGTGGTCTTTGGTACTGCAGGTTATTTATTTATTTATTTTTAAATATAAAAAAGATATTTATTTTAAGATATACTGGTCTGGCAGGCCTGAATCTGTAGGACAATGTTAAAGCAAAATTTAGTGCTATCAAAAAGTTTGAAATTTTTATGTCTACAAACCTGAAAATTGTTTACTTAAGTTTTATACAACTTCTAGCTTCTTTTTCTTCTAGAGAAAGAAGAAATAATTCTAATAATAATTCATAATTATTATAATTAATAATGCTAATAATTCATTATATTATCTGGTATCAATCTGGTGACATCTCAATATCTGTTGCACTAAATTGATTGTAACAGTTCTTATTTTTTTTTTGATCATTTCATACTGTCATTTCCTGTGATTTAATTTAGGTTTGATGTTAAACAAAGATTGCAGACTGTCAGTGCAGTTTTGCCCTGGGCAAGCTCTGAGGTAGTATTCTTTTTTTTTTTTTTTAATTTACATCCAAATTAGCATATAGTGCAACAGTGATTTCAGGAGTAGATTCCTTAGTGCCCCTTACCCATTTAACCCATCCCCCCTCCCACAACCTCTCCCATAACCTTCAGTTTGTTCTCCATATTTATGAGTCTCTTCTGTTTTGTCCCCCTCCCTGTTTTTGTATTATTTTTATTTCCCTTCCCTTATGTTCATCTGTTTTGTCTCTTAAAGTCCTCATAAGAGTGAAGTCGTATGATTTTTGTCTTTCTCTGACTAATTTCACTTAGCATATACCCTCCAGTTCCATCCACGTAGTTGCAAATGGCAAGATTTCATTCTTTTTGATTGCCAAGTAATACTCCATTGTACATACATACCACATCTTATCTATCCATTCATCCACCGATGGACATTTGGGCTCTTCCCATACTTTGGCTATTGTTGATAGTGCTGCTATAAACATGGGGGTGCATGTGTCTCTTCGAAACAGCACACCTGTATCCCGTGGATAAATGCCTAGTAGTGCAATTATTGGGTCGTAGGGTAGTTCTATTTTTAGTTTTTTGAGGAACCTCCGTACTGTTTTCCAGAGTGGCTGTGCCAGCTTGCATTCCCATGCAGGTTACTTTTAGAAAAGGAATATTGGTCTGTACTAAAACTATATATATTTATATTGCTTGTCTGGAATACATATGAATGCTTTGCACCTTGAAGCAGGGCTGTCGTAGGGATATGTAATTAAATTTTTAAAAATCTAGGGGTGCCTGGGTGGCTCAGTCGGTTGAGCGTCCGACTTCAGCTCAGGTCATGATCTCACACTCTGTGAGTTCGAGCCCCGCGTCGGGCTCTGTGCTGACAGCTCAGAGCCTAGAGCCTGCTTCGGATTCTGTGTCTCTCTCTCTCTCTCTGACCTTCCCCCGTTCGTGCTCTCTCTCTATCTCAAAATTAAATAAAAACTAAAAAAAAAATCTTTAAAAAAAAGTAATTTAAAAATCTATTTTTTTCACATTACTAGGTCACTGTTGGATGAATCCCATGATTCTGTATTAAAACTTATCTTGATTAATGATTCATGTAAAATAATTTTTACTGTCTTCCTCTGAATAGCATGAGCATAATGATTTGTGACTCGTTAAAATATATATACTTTAGTTTTTTGTCATAGAAGGTATGTATCTTGTATATACATATATACGTGTTTGTGTGCATAGTATATATATATAAGTGTATATATATAATGGAAATGCTAGAAATTACTGAAAAATAGGTAGGAGGTAGTCACCCATCATGCCAACATTCTGCATCCCCTTCTCTTTGCATTCTGCTTTATTTATTTTGGCCTTTAATTTTTTTTTTTTTTTTAAAGTTTATTTATTTTGAGAGAGAGAGAGAGGGAGAGAGAATTCCAAGCAGGCTCCACACTTAACAGGGAGCCTGAAACGAGGCTTGATCCCACAACCACAAGATCATGACGTGAGCTGAAATCAAGAGTGGGACACTTACCTGACTAAGCCCCCCAGGTGCCCCTATTTTGGCCTTTTAATATGACTAATTCTTCTGTTTATAAACAGTTACCTGGCTAGTAAGACTTAAACTTGTACCTATTGCTCATTTTGCTTGATACTGGTTCATCTGAAACAGGGACAGAATACAGTAACTGAGCTATTTCTGAAATTTTTTTTGGTAGAATAATTTAATACTGTAGTCTAAATAGCCGTTTTCCCAGGCACCTCCAATCAGGAAGTCAGTTATTTAATAAGGATATGTTTTGTGTCAGGCATACTGCCCTGGATCTAGACCATCACTAGTTCCTTGGCTGTTTGCTTTCCTGTCAGATTTTGTAGTCACCATTCTAGGCAGAGCCCATCCTTCGACAACTAAAACTTTGTGGGTTGCAACTAGTCTCCTTGCTTTCATCTCTTAATTTCAATCCATAGGAAGTTACCAGTGAAATGCATCTAGCAGTGTGCTCATGTTCTTTTCATAAAGTTTACAGTGACTTAGATGGTTTTTAGACTTTCAGGACACTGCACCAGCTGACTTCTTTCCCTTCGCCAACTTATTTTGTTATTCACTGTTATAATCTGTGTTCTAGCTGGGAAAATCTGCACACAATTTATCCCTTTACTTTTGTTTATGTGTTTTCTTCATGTAGATTTTTCTTCCCTCTTCCCTGTTTTCCTTCAAAAGCCTAAGACACTTTCTTCTTTTTGACTTGTCGTACCCCTGCTAGCATATTATCTTTTTATATTTGTCCAAATACCCCTTTTCAACTAATTAATATCAGGGACCTTCCATCCATTCTGTTTTTTTCCCCGCAGTGCCTCATATTGTTTTAGAAACCTACCAATACAGACACAGGTATTTGTCAGAGTGGGAAATTGAGACTTTGGTAGGAAGATATTCCCTGCTTCCCTGCTGCGTGTGGCATGCCTGAACCTGACCGACGTCACACCAGAATTTAGTGCCATCCAAAAGATGACAGAATCACCTCTTTAAAAAAAACAACAAAACAGCAAATAGGAATAATATCCTTTTAAACTTGCATTGTTCAGCAGGTGTTTATAGGAAATCTTGTTTTTGGACTTACTTTTTTCTGTGGATTATAATCCATTACTATTTTGCTTTTCAAATTATTTGGGAAATCCTTTTTAAAAACAATTTTTTTAATGTTTACTTATTTTTGAGAGAGACAGAGACAGAATGCAAGTGGGTTGGGACAAAGAGAGAGGGAGACACAGAATCCGAAGCAGGCTCCAGGCTCCGAGCTGTTAGCACAGAGCCCTACGCGGGGCTTGAACTCAAGAGCTGTGAGATCATGACCTGAGCCGAAGTCGCAGGTTCAACCGACTGAGCCACCCAGGCACCTCTGGGAAATCCTTTTTTAAAAAGGAGCCGATAGAGTGAACTGGGAGCTGAGATAAGGGGCCTGTAGTTATTTCATTTTCCACTCTGCCTCTTCTTCTCTTCGAAGGTCATCTGGATGGGCTTGTGCTCAACTGAGAAGAGAGCGAATGGCTCCCCAAGGCTGCTGGTGGATGAGGAAGGGCAGGGCAGGGCAGTGACACTGCTGGTGCAGGTGCCAGTCAGAACTTGCCAGTCAGACTCTTGGTGGAGACCACTTCGTCCCTATGTACAGAGCTTGCTCTCTGCTTTCAAAATCTGAGCGCTAGATTATAAGTAATTCAGATCTTGTTCGTTTTCTAAGCAGTCTAGTGTGAAAACAGAGAGAATTTGGGTCTTCCTTTGAGGTTTAGAGAGGGGTTTTACCTTTAGTGTCTAGATCATCAGAGCATTGGAGGGCTAGTGAAAACGTAAGATACTAAGTTAATCATCTCCACGCAGTATAACCATGTATGAAACACCAAACTGGAAAAAGTTCCTCTCTCTTCTCTGAAATAAAACTTTATTACAGTAACAAATAAAAGATTTTAAAGGTTGATAAAACACCCGAATCTGTGGATGACTGTTTCAAAGCAGTCTGTGATTTGTGATTACTACTTAGGATAGCAACCCTTATCAAGGGCCTTGGCATTCCCCGCCCCCCCCCCCCCCCCCGCCCCCGAAAACAGAAAATGGATTCGTGAGAAGGGCTTAACTTGTGAGAAGGGCTTAACCTGACAAAAGAAAATCATGAAGGGAGAAATGAAGGAGAGAGGAAGGAGATAGGGGAACAGCAAAGCCTCTAAGAACAAATAAGGGCAGAGAAACTACAGGTAGGTTATGTGATGGAGCCAAATTATGAGGAAAGGATAGACTGAAAAGGACAGAATGGAAAAAGTAGCTCTGGGATGAGGACAGGGAAGATTCTGATTCTTCTCGTGGCTGCCCCACTTCCTTGCTGGTCTCCTTGCTGTCCTGTGGCAATGTGAGTCTTTCACCCAGGTCCTGGCCTTGTCACCCGCGTTGCCCTGTGGTACAGCTTGCTGATATCATCCCCGGGCCCCAGAGGGGGAAGTGTGAGGACAGATGCAGTGACTTAAATTAGCATAGCCTGGGAGCCTGGAGTGAAGAGTGTTGCTGCTGCTACTGCCCCTTCTTCCTCTGCCCCTGGCCTCTCCCTTTATTTTTCACCTGGTAGAGTAACATGCCCCAGAGGGGACTCCTGGGTACCAAGGGACTGGCAGAGAAGTGGAAGGCATTGTCTTGGAGCAAACCTTGGGAATACCCCACCACAAGAGAAATGATCGTGCTGTTTGTGGACCCATTGCCCAGGAGTTATCCATTTTAATTTGTGTGTTGTAGGATGTAAGCTGTAATTCTGTGACATGATTGCTTAAAGAGCAAATCATTCCTGGTACTCTGTCCTGTTAAAGCACCTTGTGAAGGCCTGAGGTGCATTGACCGTGATATCATATTCTTACTGAAATAGTCTTTAGACGTTAAGTGATCACAGGATTCCTCCTTTTACAGGTGAGGAAAAAAAAAAAAACAAGCTTGGGGATGTCAAGTGACTGTTGCTGTGACATTTTAGTGTCTTTGTAGAGGAGCTGAAATTAGGAACAAGAGCTCCTGAATCATCTCTGGAGACTTATCCTGGTCCACAGTTGTTGTTTTTGAAACCAATGCATCATAAGACCTTACTTGTTTCTAAATTCCTAGATTTGCTTTGGTGTCAAGGGGCAAAGAAAAGGAGTAGGCTTAGGATGGAGGTTGATTGGCACAGAAAGAAGCCTGTCGTGGGTTTTTGTGTGTGTGTGTGTGTGTGTGATTGTAGAGTTACGTAGCTCTGGCTTTTACTGTTAGTGGAGCTGAGCAAGGGGCCTGCAGCTACCCCTGGGCCTGGCTGGTGTCCCGTTTTTGAGGCCCCAGAGTTATTTTTAGCCTCAGGGCCTTGGAAGCAGGTGTGGTCCAGGCTTGAAGGCCACGCCTGGAATGTGTTCAAGTCTTGTTGTGCGTGTCTATTTAGGAGCTCAGAATAGTGAGGAGGCCGCTGTATATACTTTGTTGAAAGATTTGTGCTTTTCCAGTAAGAGGAATGAAAGTCCTCTTGCAGGCTTATTTTGGAAACTTTATAAATTGAAATACATTTTAAGAGTGTTAGGGAATATATTCATTTAAAAGAGAAAACCATCTATGAATTCTTTGTGTAAAGAAGAAAGCTTTTGTATTAAGAGTCATACCCCAACGGACCTACTGAACCTCCAGGTTTATAGTCATAAGTGTGTGATTTAAAATTCAATTTCTTGTCTCTCCCTGCCCCCCAACATTATTGTTATTGAAAATAATTCTTTGTAAGTTCTTCTGTGAAGTAGAAATCCAGCTTTTATCTTGAGGGTAAACATCAATTTTCCTTTATTGTATTGTTAATCCTATACCTTGTTCTAGCCCAAAGTTTTCTTAATGGTCCTGGTAAGGAGGAATGCAGGCACGATGGCGACAGCCACTTTAGGCTCTGAAGTGTTATGTCGTGCCCTTTTTCTAAGACGTTTTTGTACCTTTACAAGATTATAGAAAGGAAAAAATAGTACCTTTTTAATGTATCCGTCATGTGCTCATGTGTGTATGTGGGTGTTTGAGGTTCTGCTTTACTTTACTGTTTTGTAACTTGCTTTTATTCTCTTAATGGGTCATGACCATCCTTCATTGTCAAGAAGTATGCTTTCACACCATCATTTAAAAATGTTGCATGATGCTGTGTTGCAGGATTCAGTGTGACTTGTAGGTTATTTAGTCTCCTTTTGCTGCGCATGCAGACCTTTTCCATTATTTTTCACGTGTCTTTAAATTTTTTTTTTAATGTTTATTTATTTTTGAGAGAGACAGAGACAGAATGAGATTGGGTTGGGGCAGAGAGAGAGAGAGGCACAGAATCCGAAGCAGGCTCCAGGCTCCGAGCTGTCAGCACAGAGCCCGACTCGGGGCTCGAACTCCCGAGCTGTGAGATCATGACCTGAGCTGAGGTTGGCAGGCTCAACCTGCTGAGCCACCCAGGCACCCCTCACATGTCTTTTAACTGAAAGGTGAAGCAGTTTCTCATTTGTCACTTTGAAAAGATCCGTGTAAGCCATTTTGAAAGTATCTTCAGGAGAATAGTTTGGCTTTGTGGTTTTACTTATTTTAATATCAAAAGACTTAAAGTAGATAAAATTACAAAATATACTGTGATAAACTTGGGCTTAATTAGAAGTGGTGGAAGGTTTGGTGTTGATGATTCCCAATTGTTTTCCATTGCTTGTTCCCGGAGCCTTCTGATCTTCTTTGGAAAAATTAAATTATATTCTCTCTTTACCAGACTATATCCCACATTGTCCAGATGTTTACCCTGGTTGTAATATCATTAGTAATTTCACTCTTTGTCAGGAAAGTACACCTTATCTTTCATGTAGTGGCATTTTGTTGTTTTGGGGGTGAAGTGGACTAAAGATGGTGCACGGATAAAGATGATAAGCTTACATTAGTCTTACCAACCCCTTGAACACAGTAACCTAACTGACAGAGTCCTTGTGGTTAAGTATTTGATACACTTTTTAGCAAGGAGAGCTCCATGAAAGCATTTAAAATTTTTTTAATTTAAAGATCCGTTAAACTGCTTCCTTGCTGTTTAGATCTGTTCAAGCACACATCTTGTTTAACATGTCTTTGATCTTTTGCTACATTCTGTGCTGTAAAATCAAGATTTCATTATTAGGTACATTTGTGGAGTTGGAAGAATTATATTGATATTACTAGTAATCTTTCTTGTTACAATTTTTTTCATTTCATACAGCACTTTTTATTCTTTTGCCAAGGAACGCTTCTCCCTTTGTAGTTTTAGTAAGAAACTACTGAACTTGTGTGTGTGTGTGTGTGTGTGTGTGTGTGTGTGTGTGTGTATTTCACAGTAGAGTGTTCGAGTGGCTGGAAATACTTCATTCCTAATAGACCTAACCATTTTACTGAAGAAGGACGGAGCACCTACTGCATGATTAACTAGCACTTGCCCAGTTCAGCGTTACCTTGGGCAGCACTGTATTGATTGGCCTCAAGTCTTTGACAGAGAGAGCTGCAGCCTTCCCAGGATCCACCTAGCTCTCTCACCTCCTCATGGCTTGTACTTAACCATCAGAGTAAGACCTTTTCTGACTACTCTGTTTAAAATTGCAACTACCCAACTGAACTCTCCTTCCTCCCCTGGTTTGTTTTTTCTCCATAGCGCTTGTGTTGTTGCTGTTTGTTACTGTCTCTGGCATTGCATTAGAAACTCCAGAAGAACAGGAGTTTTCACCCAGCACATTTTTGCTGCATTTCTCCAGCAGTGCCTAGCACTTACTAGGTGCCCAACAATTGTTTGTCACATGACTGAATGAGTTACAGTAGGCCTGACAGGTGCTCAAGAAAACCAAGATGTACACATTAGTGTCCTTATCTGACCTCTGTTTGGTTTGATCTGACTCTTTCCACTCCTGCCTCCAGTCCACCTTTATTGCAAATAACCTTTCCAACACATTTTTTCCTTGAGTCTCAGATTAAACCAACCACAGACCACATTTTCTCTCGCCCAGAGACTTCATGTAAGGATCCTTCTATTCCCATTCCCTCAAGACCACCTCATATCCAGGCCCCTCTTCGGGGCAGAGGGAGGGTAGAGTCCTTAGTTTTTAGGCAAGGTGCCTGGAGAAAGCATTATATGTTAGAGGGAGCCGTGGGTACAAGGAGTGTGTCTGGAATAGGTACATGGTGTGGTGGAAGGAGGGGAGGTGGTGGAAGGAGGGGAGGTGGTGGAAGGAGGGGAGGTGGAGGAGAGCTCCGAAGGATCAGGGAATGGGAAGGTAGTAAGACAGACAGGTGAGCACAAACAGGAAGCAGTGCTGAGGAAGGACAGAGGCTCCAGCTGAGCCAGTACCCAGAGTGCAGTGCTCTTCCTGATCAGAAACTGGGTGAAGTCTTCTCTCAGATCTGGACTCTACCTGGGCTGACCTGTGTCTGAAGAAAAGACATTGTATTTAGTCTTTGAAGGATGGCTGTTCTTCCAGCCTTTATCTGTGGGTCCTTGACGTATATATAAACAACCTAAGCCTCTGATAGGAGTGGGTTCTTTCAGTGGTGCTGTAAGTTGGTGAGAGATGCTGGTTTTATGGTGCTAACAAGTGCTGTCTCTACTTCCAGTACTGTCTAGACACTTGTGCTTCAAGCTTCAAGCAGTCTGTCCCATTATTGCCCCCACTTGTCAGAACGTGTCCTCTATTTTGGGGTAAGAAAATATGGTCAAGACATTAATAAGGTGACTGAAAGTACATTAAGCTTATATAGTTGTCATGGCTTTGGTGAGGGTGGTTTTTTGGGTTTTTTGTTTTGTTTTGTATTTGTTTTTTAATATATTTTACCAAATATTGGGCCTCAGAATGTCTGTTAGGGTTTGCCCACAGCATATGAGTCAAAGTTGCTTTAATCAGTGTAGATGGTCAAAGTCTAAGCTGTTCTTGCTTGTTTCCAAACTTCATAACCTGCTTTTTTCCCTTTTGATTTGTTCAGTTTTCCTGTTACTGAAAGTCCATGTTTAAGGCTCTGCCAAAGGCTGTTTAGTGTATCTTGTTGCCTATTTCCTCAGTTTTATTGGAGGGAAAAAAAAATTTAAGACCAGCTTGTAGTTTAATAAAAGCAAACTTCTCACCTGATTGTATCCTTTCCATAAATTCTCTGAGAATTTGAACTTGAGCTCAAGCCCAGCCAAATAAAGCCCAGTCACTCTCCTCACTGAACAGGCAGTTCAGGCACCCCAAACCCATAGAATCATCCTTTCCCTGCCGAAAATTTCTTTGTAAAAGGAAGTCTTTCAAATGGAGATGTGCCTTTCTGAGGGGTGGCCTCTGTGTCTTCATAGGTCCTACCTTTCAGACATGCGGGCATGTTCTTGGAGCCCTCGCCCTTACCTGCTGGCTGTAGGCCTTGATGTGGCCCTTAAGGCAGCTGTGCTTGGTGACAGTGGAGCTGTTGCTGTTAGCAGAAAGTAAGCCATGGGCAGGCAGAAGGGGGAAACTGTGTGTAGAAAAGGTTCTCCCCTTTTTTTCTGGTGGGATAGACAAAGTGTCGCTGTGACTGACCTGGAAGCCAGGATATTGCTGGGAAGTTGAAAAGAGGAACACCTCCTCTAAGAACAGGAGGGAGATGCTTAATGGAATCATTTAAAAACTACCTTAAACTTAAAAAAATTTTTTTGTTTGGGCACTATGTTTAAATGTGCAAGTGGTGAAGAAAATCAAAAGAAAAAATTTTCCTTTTAGCTAATTACTCTAGTGGCAAATACTGGTTTTTGTTTAGTCGAGCGGTACATTGTTCTTTAATTAAAACAGACTCTCACTTGTTCACCTTATCATTAAAACACTGTTAGGCTTGGGGCGCCTGGGTGGCTCAGTCAGTTAAGCGTCCGACTTTGGCTCAGGTCATTATCTCACGGTTTGTGGGTTTGAGCCCCGCGTCGGGCTCTGTGCTGACAGCTCAGAGCCTGGAGCCTGCTTCGGATGCTGTGTCTCCCTCTCTCTCTTCCCTTCCCCCACTCATGCTCTGTCTCTCTCAAAAATAAACAAACATTGAAAAAAAATTTAAAACAGGCTTTTGGTTCTCTGACATAACTAATTCAGCAGTAGTGTACTTCATTTCATTGATACTCTTGCAGAGTAGAGTGAATTACAGTAAATAAAACACCAATTTCCATGATAAAATCATAGATAAATTTCCATAGGTAACTAAATAGAATCTAAAACATAAAATAAATTACACAAAAACTTTAAAGTATGAATATTAACAGGGGAAGGCTCTTCTACAACTTCTGTTCATATTAAGTATTGTAAAATATTTGCCAAAATGGGTAAAATGCAAAATAAAGCAAAAGTGGTATTTTTTTAAGGGAATTTGCCCATTTTGTTCCCTGATCTGTGTAGTCATTTTTTTATACTAAAATGTTGCCTCAGCCTCTCTCCCTTCATAAATAAAGTTTTTTAAAACCTTGATTTCTGGGGGCGCCTGGGTGGCTCAGTCAGTTAAGCGGCCTACTTCGGCTCAGGTCATGATCTTGCGGTCCGTGAGTTCGAGCCCCACGTCGGGCTCTGTGCTGACAGCTCAGAGCCTGGAGCCTGTTTCAGATTCTGTGTCTCCCTCTCTCTGACCCTCCCCCGTTCACGTTCTGTCTCTCCCTGTCTCAAAGATAAACAAATGTTAAAAAAAAAAAAAAAAAAAATTAAAAAACAAAAACAAAAAAAAAAACCCTTGATTTCTGAAAGTGAGATACTTTGCAAATATTTGTTTAGTGGCTCTGGTTAAGGTTACTAGTCTTTGGTATGATAAATACTGGTTTATTCCTTTTTGGAGAAATAGAAAACTTTATTGTATGTATAGAAAAGTATTCTTTCATTGTCTTCTGAAAAGCCTGATGCCACCCAGATTTCCTTGGTGGTAGACTGGGGCACCCCATCAGTCTCCTCAGAAGAGTCTTCCCACTGCTCCAGCTGCCTGCCCCTTCTCCTGGGTGTTGGAGGTAGGCCAGGGCTCCTCACCACAGTCCCCAGGCAGCCAAGAGGGCAGCACAGCTAGAGGGCCCGGAACACCTTTGTCTGGGTCAGTGTGATGAGGATCCGCAGCAGAGACACTGCTCAGGGCCAGTGCTGCCACCCCGGGTCCCTTAGCATTTTTCAGAGGGCTTTACACTGGTGGCTTCTCCACCTTCCACGGTCCCATGACCACCAGATAGGTGTCCCCTTTCTCAGGAACTTATGGTGCCATCCTGTCTTTGGGTGAGAATAGCCAGAGTCACAACAAGGTGTCCTTTAAGAGATGAGCCTGTACTTCATGAATGTGCACATCACATTTTAAATTTCTCTTAAGTTGGAGTAGTTGTAGAGGATACTGTCTGATTGGGATGCCATAAAACAGTTTGCTGACCTTTCAAGCATGCTATTAAGAATTACCCTTCAGCTTTTGGGTCCTCAGGTAAAACCCCTGATTGAATAGGTGTGATGTTGGGGAAAGGGGGGAGTTGTCTTTTAAGGTGAAGTGTTTCTGTGTTTTAAAACATTTTTTTTATTAAAAATTTTTTTGTTAATGTTTATTCATTTTTTGAGACACAGAGACAGTGAAGTGGGGGAGGGACAGAGAGAGAAGGAGACACAGAATCTGAAACAGGCTCCAGGCTCTGAGCTGTCAGCACAGAGCCCGACAAGGGGCTTGCACCCATGGACTGTGAGATCATGACCTGAGCCAAAGTTGGATGTTCAACTGACCGAGCCACCCAGGCGCCCCTCTCTGTGCGTGATTTCCAAAAGTGCACGTATGGAAGATACATAGATTATATCACATCCTAATTAAATATGAGAAAAAAATAAAATTGTAGTATTTAATTTAAGTGAAGGAAAAAAGCAGGGTGCATAATAAGTGTATATACTGCGTAACCGGTTGAACAAAGGGAAGGAATATATATTTGTGTCTTATTCTGTATTCATTAAAAAAAAAAAATCTTTGGAAGAAATCAGAAGAAACTATTGACCATGGTTTCCAGTAGAGGGCAGGGGGGAGACCTGGGCAGATGGACAAGGGTAGGAGAAGGATTTTCAGTGTATTTATGTTTTTCATGTATTTGTTGGGGTTTCAGTATCATGGCAATTTTTAGTAGTTTTGTTGAAGTGTAACAAACATAAAATAAACTGTACATATTCATAGTATGTATACATTTTATACCTTTTTTTGAACCTTGTGAATATGTTGCCTATTAAAAATGGAAAGAAAATAGTTAAAACTTTAAAAATTAAACGTTTAAATAAATCAACAAATAGCAAAGCTGGCCTGTCCTAGGTTTTGTTATATGCACTTGGGCCCTTTCCTTTTAACTTCTTGTAGAAATTTTGGGTAAGATTAGCTTGTGGTTTTGCCAACAATAAAATATTCTCTTGTCATCTTTTAAAAAATTTTTTTTTTCAACGTTTATTTATTTTTTGGGACAGAGAGAGACAGAGCATGAATGGGGGAGGGGCAGAGAGAGAGGGAGACACAGAATCAGAAACAGGGTCCAGGCTCTGAGCCATCAGCCCAGAGCCTGACGCGGGGCTCGAACTCACGGACTGCGAGATCGTGACCTGGCTGAAGTCGGACGCTTAACCGACTGCGCCACCCAGGCGCCCCTCTCTTGTCATCTTTTAAATCCTACCTGATGCAGAAGGTTTCAAAAACAAAACTGTCACAGACATGTTCCTGATCTCAAGGTACTGACATTCTTCAGAATGAACAGTGAATGCCCAGAAATTTCTAAATTAGGGTTGCAGCCTAGGACAAGGACCTGGCCCAAATTCTCTCACTGTAAATAAACAAGGTTTAAGGCAATTGTTCCCCCACCTCCCATGCCCCCTTGGTAGGGCTCTGCCTCTCACATAAATCTGTTTGGAACTACAGAAAATCAGACCTTGGGCATAAAGGTGTGACAGGAGAGCTCCAGCTGGCCTGAGTACAACATGAAAGGATGTGACTTCATCCTCATTTCACATTCAGTGCTTTGCTTCAATTACATCCTCATATTAGGGTCACTTGGCCCAGACCTTTTCTTGGTCAGAGAAAGGGTCTTTCTGCTTCTGGAACTCCTGATTCTGGTTCTCTAGGTAAGGATGTGCCCTACTGTTTGCTGTAGTCGATCTTTGGTTTCAGTGATTTGGGCTCAGGAGATTAGGCTGAAGGGAAGCAAAGATGAGAACTTTCTCATTCAACTTTTGCATGTTTGCTGTCTTCTCCCTCCCTTTGTCCCTTGATCTGCTAACCCAGATAACTGCTTTGTTCCATCCGGATTTTATCATTGAGAGGAGCCAATCAGACTTGGATACTCAGTGCCATGGTTGGAATCAACTTGCTCTTGTTCTCAGATTTCCACTTTCTGTGCCACCCGGGCACCTCTATGGATAAGTCAAGCCATTCTTTCTCAGTCCAGTTTCATTATGGGAGCAGGTGCTTAGGGAAAACAGCGTAACCCAGTAGTAGGAGCCCTGGTTTGGGAATCAGATAATCCGAGTACAGGACCTTACACTGCTGTGAACTATGTCACCCAGTAGTTAGGATTTGATTCAATGCTGTATCCTTGGCAGGGGCTTTGCCAAAGTACATTCATTGATTGGGACAGATTCTCTGCTCTGGTTTCTTCAGTTGAAGATAGAGATGATTTTTATACCTCATTGCCAGTAAGCTATACTAAAAATAAATACATTAAAATAAGACAAAAGATGGACAAATAATGTATTCTGTATGGAGCTGATTTGTAAGGTGCGGGGGCAGAAATGGTTTCTCAGGAGCCTTCTAACCCCCTGTGTGTCTGGCTCTGAGGGAAAGAGTGCAGCTTGGTTGAAGCTCAGCCATATAGGAGGGTGGAGTCGCTTCTGTGTTTATCGGCTAAATGACATCTTTGAGATTCCAGGTGCAAGGCAGCTCTGTCCACTGTTGGCATCTTTAAGGTATTTTTTCTCCTTTCTCTTTATGATGAGTAGTTGCATTTTTTTTTTTTTTTTAATTTCTTAGAGTGTAAGCAGGGGAGAGGGGCAGAGGGAGGGGGAGAGAGAGAGAAGGAGAATCCCAAGCAGACTCCACACTCAACCCAGAGCCCAGCATGGGGCTTGAGCCCACGACCTTGGGATCATGACCTGAGCTGAATTCAAGAGTTCGATGCTCAACCAGCTGAGCCACCCAGGTGCCTGGGTAGTTGCATGTTTACTTACTGTAAATAACTTTGATAATTTTATCCTCTAAACAGACTTTGTGAAGAGATAGGCCTATGTTACATCTACATTTCATAGATGAGGAAACTGTGGTTCAGAGAAGTTATATAATTTTCCAAAGTTAAGTAACAAGTAAATGGCATGGCCACTTCTCTTTGTATTCTCCATGCTTCAGTTTCTTTTTTTTTTTTTTTTCAACGTTTTTATTTATTTTTGGGACAGAGAGAGACAGAGCATGAACGGGGGAGGGGCAGAGAGAGAGGGAGACACAGAATCGGAAACAGGCTCCAGGCTCCGAGCCATCAGCCCAGAGCCTGACGCGGGGCTCGAACTCACGGACCGCGAGATCGTGACCTGGCTGAAGTCGGACGCTTAACCGACTGCGCCACCCAGGCGCCCCACCATGCTTCAGTTTCTAATCTGTAAATCTGAAATTAGGAATAGGACCCAGTGATGTTTGAGGGTTTTACCATCCTGATCAGAACTCAGTTAATCAAATACTTAGTGTCTTAAATCATTTGTGGAGGATTTTACTTTCTTATAACAGTGTGAATTGAGTATCTTATGTACAAAGCACTATGGAGGCAGGACATGTAATACAAAGTCTTTACCGTCAAATAGTTTACCCTGCAGAAGGTGAATGCCAGCAGTGGATATCTGGTGTTATGTAGTGTAGAAGATTTTCAGTGAGCAGAGATGGACCAGGGAGCTAGGAGTCTGAGAATATTGGTCAGGGCCAAGCTGTGGGCACAAAAGTCCCAACTGGTATCAGTTAGGAAGTGGCCAATTAGGGCACTTGGGTGGCTCGGTCGGTTGAACGTCCAAATCTTGATTTTGGCTCAGGTTGTCATCTCAGGGTCAGGGGATGAAGCCCTGTGTCAGACTCTGTGCTGAGCGTGGAGCCTGCTTAAGATTCTCTTTCTCCCCCTCTGCGCTCTCCCGTGCTTGTGTTCTCTCTCTCAAATACAAATAAAATTATATATATACATATATATGTATATGTATGTGTATATAGATATGTATGTATACATATATATATGTATATACGTATGTATATGTAAATATAAAGGAAGTGGTCGATTATAGGAGTTTGGCAAGAATAGGGACGCCCTGGTTCTAGTAGTCAGGGTTCTGTATGTCTGCTGTATGGTTGCTGACCTAGAGTCCCAGGTTGGGATGTGAGATTTTCTAAGACTGCGAGTCAGTGATTCTCTTAAGAATGAGGCACCAGAAGATGAGGGGTAAGTCTGTGAAGGATCAGAGAACTGAGGGATGGAGCAACCAGGGCCAAAATAGCTGTGGGACTATCTCAGTTGGAGCTGGGTACATCACAGTCCCCCAGCAATTAGCTCAGCAGTTGGTATGACAAGAATATCAGCCATTCTTGTCCCTTCTTTTCCTTAAAAGGCAGCTGAAATTTATGAAAGGTTTTCCCAGGGCAATTCAAAGGGGCTGCTGTTGTGCCCTGGTGTGTGTGTGTGTGTGCGCGCACGCGCGTGTGTTTGTGCGCGCGCGCGTGTGTTTGTGCGCGTTCACATGTGTACACACACTCCTACTGTCACAGAGGTTCTGAAGCCTTCAGAAAAGATGTGTCCTGATAGTATGGGCTTGCTCACCTGGTCATAGGCTGTTCTTTGTGCTCTTTTCAGGAAATAAGCAAATAAAACCCATTTGGAAAAAATACTACTTCAAGCATCTTTTTATAGCTCTTTCAATCTCATGCTACAGGCGTGTAGTTCTGGGCCTCGGGTCATTATAATTCATGACTGTGTCTTCTTTTATCTTCTTTGGGTTTTTATATTTTGATGTAAAAGTGAATTACCATCAGTGGGATTTTCCGGAGGCATTCCTGTTTGTCCTTTTTGTTTGTTCAAATGAAACAGTGCATCAAGTATGGAATTAGATTAATGGAGTAAATATTATGAATCATACGCTCTCTCTAATCTGATGCTCTTTCTTTTTTTTGACCCCATGTTTTGTTTTCTGTCTCTGTCTTCGTGTAGGATTTTCAGTCCAGCGTAAAGCTGTTGGAGCGAGGAGCAAAGGTAAAGAATGATGTAATGCGCTGGCTGCCCCAAAGCATCTTTTGTTGTGGAATGGTTATTCCAGTCATCTCTTTATGAATCAAATGTGAGGGGCTGCTTTGTGGAAGGAGTCCTTTGCAAGAGCACATCAACGGGGAAAGAGAAAGGGACATTCACTTGGAGGGCTCTTGCTGAAAATGGGTTTAACTCTCCTTTTGCCAGTCACCACCAGCCTGACCTCATACATTTTTAGTACAATGGAGTGGCTGAGCCTTTGAGCACACCACCATTACATCATCGTGGCAAATTAAAGAAGGAGGTGGGAAAAGAAGACTTATTGTTGTCATGGCCCATGAGATGATTGGAACTCAAATTGTTACTGAGAGGTTGGTGGCTCTGCTGGAAAGTGGAACGGAAAAAGTGCTGCTAATTGATAGCCGGCCATTTGTGGAATACAATACATCCCACATTTTGGAAGCCATTAATATCAACTGCTCCAAGCTTATGAAGCGAAGGTTGCAACAGGACAAAGTGTTAATTACAGAGCTCATCCAGCATTCAGCAAAACATAAGGTAAATGTTTGCTTTTTTCCTTTTTTAAAATAGACACCCTGAATGAGGAATAATTGTAAAACAAAGTCTCATTTTTAGGGGAAAAAGTAATTTGAGTGAGTTTTGGTTGCTTTTTAAACTTTGGTACCTAAGGGATACCTCCAAGTAATTTACTAACCACGCTGTCACATTTCAGAATATTTCTAAACTATACAGAAAGGGTAACTTATTTTAATTTGGTCAAATGCTGTGTTTTCCTATTAATGGTTTGCTAAACTTTTAAAAAAATTAAATACTAATAAATAGTTATAGTTAATACACAATATTATTAGTAACTTAATACACAAAATTTATAATATGTGTATCAGAAGTTACTAAATTAATACATTATTTTGTATTATCTACAAATTTACTGAAAGGAGATCATTCTGTAAGAGTGCTCGGGAAGAAAGTGGAAACTAATTGTATCAGAAGTGCTGTTTATTTGTGGGAAGGGAAGGCACCATTGTTCAAGATTTAGGGATGTTATCTTCGAGGAAGGTATTTCTGGGATACCAAAATGTCGTCCTCATGGTAGGTAAAGCTGTTTTTTTTCTTCAGGAATGAAAATGAGTTCATGTTTTAATTTTACTAAACAACTGATTTATTTGTTTTGTAGAAACGTTTTTAAATGTTTCTTTAGTTCAAGGGTTGTTAATGTTTATTTTACATACTGTTTTATGAGTTTTAGCCTTTTACAGTGTTAAGGATTTTAAACCAAGGCATTTGGAGCACACCTAACATCAATTTTGCCTTTTAAAAGTTGATTTTTACAAGTATCTTACCATTTGTATGCTAGGTTTATCCAGAAAATTGACTGCGTCTCATTTTTATTCATATTATTAATTGAAAGCGGGAGACAGTTATCTGCTTCAGCACCAGAGGATTGTGGGAGCTGCCTTCCTAACAGCCTCACGTTTGCATTGCAGGTTGATATTGATTGCAGTCAGAAGGTTGTGGTTTATGATCAAAGCTCCCAAGATGTTGCCTCTCTGTCTTCAGACTGTTTTCTCACTGTACTTCTGGGTAAACTGGAGAAGAGCTTCAGCTCCGTTCACCTGCTCGCAGGTAAGGTTTGTGGCAGAAGTGAAAGGACTTCGCATCTCACCGAGCCTTGGCAGTGAGCTCAGCGTAAGATAGGTCATCACAACTGGGAATGTATTGGGTAAACTGATTTATTTATAGCTTCCGGTTGACATAGCTATTCTGTTTAACTTGAATATTGTCATTCTTCCACATTAGTGGCATACACATCAGTGTATTTTTTTACTTCGCTCAAATGCCTCTTCATTTGGTATTTATGAGCTAGAAATGTCACATAGACAGGTGTGCTGCTTTTAGCCGGGGGATTTTTCCATTCACCTGGGATCTAAAAACACGAAATGCTCTACCTCTCAGCTCCTCTTCTTAGTTCCCGCCCCCTGTGGCAAGAAGCAGAGGAGTTTCACAGGGTTGAACTCTTATTAAACATTTACAGTTAAAGTGGACTCCAGCAATGAGCTCACCGTTCTTGGGCATTATGAACAATGAGGGGAGAATGTAGACTATTTATTCTAATAATTAGGGGGACAATTTAAAAACTCATTTACTTTCATATTTTTCTTTCATTTTTACAACTGGAAAAGGTCTCAGTTTGCAAATACTAAGCTTATGGTTTTATGAAATACATGAGAAGAACTAAGTATTTTATGTCTGTCTTAAAGGGGGGGCGGTGTGAGAGTTCCATCTCACTGATTCTACAGCAGAGTGCTCATACCAAAGCCTGTCACTCACACTGGCTCAGAGCAGGGGATACAGTTTGACCGTGCACAGTGACCTTGGACACACAGCTGCTGTGGCCTGCAGATTGTGCCACAGTGAAAGGCAAGATTGATTTTAAAAACGTGACCTAAGAAAATAAAATATGGTAGATATTATCATTTTCACATCTTGAGTCTTTTGTTGCAAGGAGGATACCGTGAACTTGTTGGCAGTTGATTGTTGGAAGTGTAAACACATTTCAGTTTTCAGAGAAAAGGATGAATCCATTGTCGGTGTGTTAACACTTAAACTCTGTGAAGCTTTAGATGAGATTTCCATATCTCCAGTTCTCTCTCCTCAGCTCTTGCTTCAGGTCTCAAAAAGCAGGCATAGATTATCCGTTGTCATACCCTTCGCTTATGCTGTGATTCTGCCTGATCTTTCTGTTGGTTTCCTTACGTGAAGTCAGTGTGTCTTGGAATGCAGTTTTCAGAATTCCGTGGCTGAGAATTATGTTAGGTTCTATCTCTTGTTGCTGGGTGCATTCTTTTACTGGGATATAACTGTGGTAAATATGACAGCTGTTATTGGAGTTCCATTAAACTCATCTGGTGAGTTTAGGAACTCCTTTCATGCTTCTTGTAGGCACTCTGAGGACTTTACCTCGGAATCCTACCAGTGGGATCAGGGTTATTCTTTAAAGAGGGTACACCAACTGTGTGCTTCCCGGGAAAGACACTCTGCGCCTCACTCTTGTTTGAGACGCTTTCCCTATGGAGGGACTCTGACTTGACAGCGTGGCCAGATGGACACTCCTGTGGAGGAGTGAGCTCATACTGAGTTTCTAGCACAGGTGTTTCAGTTCCTTAAATACCCTTTCTCCCCTTTACCAAAGAACACTCCTTAGTTACCTGGGAAGGTTCTTATCAGTTGTGTGTTGGTGTGGGAGGAGCACTCCTTGGGCAAGGGAGAAAAAGGACTCAGTGCGATCGGCTAGATCAGCCCTACGGACATGTGGAATGACACATTGGATCAGAACACCTTGACATCCCCATATCATACATGAAATGCTGCCTGGGTCTCAATGAGAGTCCATCCAGGCAGCACCAAGAACCACACTGAATGTATTGCTGACACCATATTCCCATCCACACCCCAGAATCCTGTGTATCTTTTAGTTCAGGAGGTGGCTTCAGGGACTGAATTGCCTTGTTTGGGAGTGAGCAGCCAGATCTCTTATGAAACCTAAGAGAAGGTTCTCAATGGTTGAAAGCCTCCAGCTGTCCAAAAGCCTCTGACCAATTGGAAATTCCCTTGGTTAGTGACAGGAGTGGGCAGAAAAGTGGCAGAAGTGGAAGAAAATGCTTGGGAAGGTATGGCCATCAATTGTTGGCAGCCCGTTGTGTTGCCAACATCTAGCTGCTCATAGGATGTTCCAGGGATGTGGGTTGGAAGGACATAATGACAGATGTTTCTTAAATATCTTGCCTAACTGGAAAAGCACACAAGCTTCTCACAGGTGCTACAGAAAATGACACGGTAGGTGGAGACAGTTTTCACTACAAACTGCCCCTGTTGCTTCCAGCAGTTGGAGACAGTTTCAACCTCATGTGGATGTGGTAATAGAAAGATGCAGTGGTTTCTCCATCATTCTAGAGCTTTTAGCTACTCTGAGATATTCAGGAAGCAAGTATCAGATGTGAGATGCTTTAAAGAAATGTGGCCTGAATTGCATTCATATTCTCAGAGAGGGCTAGCTACCTTGCCTGGGAAAAAATTACTTTGGAGAAGGGGAACAAAAAGACATCCCCACAGAACTGATAGATGAAGCATTTTTATGTGCTCTCTCCCTCCAATAAGAGGAGACCCAAACTTACCAAGAGGACCTAGTTATATAGACACAAAGAAGTGCAGGATTACTGAAGGAAATGCGGATTGGGTTTGGGGAAGCTATACTGGCATGGGCTTAATTCCTTAACATGGAACAGGTCCTGTTTGGGGACGGGGCTAGACTATTAAACTTGTTTCTGCCAGGTGAAAGGGGTTCTTGGGCAGCTGATTATCAGGGAGACCATTTTGCCAACGCTTCTAGTCCTGAAACTTGGAACCTGGTTCTTCAGTGAACTCTACCTGTATTGGCCACATCTGCAGGCCTCCTCGGCTGGGGACCTTGACCAGCTTTCCCTTCTTCTGAGAAGCCCAGTCAGTACTGTCAACAAAATGATTCATTTGATAACCATATGCTATCCTGTCATAAATCTTCCATTATTATCTTAAAATCTTATTTAAACCTTATGTTATCCTTTATCTTTTTCATTTATTAGCTTAACTCCCCTGCTGAATTCTTTTTCAAGCTGAGGACTATGTCTTTTTCATCTTTGTGTTCTCCAGGAGGCCCAGCACTTCTTAAGTTTTCAGTAAATATTTGTTATCTAAATTAGCTTACATGTAGGTTTGTATCATTTCTGTTTCACGTGATTCATTTTCTTAGTGTAGAATATCAGTGATTCTATTAAATAGTCATGAGACAATATGAAGTGTAGTGAAAACTTGAGATTGTTTTGAAATAAATGATTTACAAAGTATATTTGTTCAGAGCAAACATACAGCTGTTACAGAAAAGTAATATGAAAGTGTTTTCATCTATTTAAGTAGATTTAAATACGATTTTAAGAGTTAATAAAAATACTGAGATGAGCCAGTGCTAATTTTATGTCATCCTTAAATACTGAACTTTAATAAAAAGCTAATAGCTCTGGAGACCTAGCTCCACTCATAGGAAGATACAAGTCCTTGAGTCTGTATGAGCTGAGAATGGTTGTGATAATTTCTGCATATTCTTTAAAAAAAATTTTAATGTTTTTATTTATTTTTGAGACAGAGAGACACAGAGCATGAGCAGGGGAGGGGCAGAGAGAGAGGGAGACACAGAATCTGAAGCAGGATCCAGGCTCCGAGCTGTTAGCACAGAGCCTGACGCAGGGCTCGAACTCACAGACTGCGAGATCATGACCTGAGCTGAGGTCGGACTCTTAACCGACTAAGCCACCCAGGCACCCCAATTTCTATATATTCTTAAAGGTAAATATAAACTGATCTATTTAGCCATTGGGAAGTCTCCCAGTAACCAAGCCAAGCCAAACCATAGCACTGTTTTACCCTCAGAGGAGTAAAGAATTTGATTATCAGGAGCAGCCTCATCTTAGTAAGAAAGAGTGAATTTGGGTCCCTTTGGGAAGTTCTCCATCATCATTGGATAGATGGTGACAAAACCATCTTTTCCATTTTTTTTTTTTAATTTTGAAGTCAGTTATTAAATAAGCACAGTTTAAAAATACATGTATCCTCCCACAACCATCTGTAAAAATAAGACTTAAGAATTTGAGTTAATAGGGTGACAGAATGGGTGACATAAACATTTGTTTCACAAAAATGACTATAACTGGGGATTCTTGTTGGGAGGATTTATATGGAATAACACGTATGAAATCTTCGATATCAGTCTTTTAAAAAAAACTGTTATCATTGTGAGTTAGAAAACAAATAATCAAGTTTTTGGTCTTGGTAGGTAATGTTCAGAAAACTCGTTTTCTTTAAAAAATATTGGTGTTGCCTGCGTGGCTCAGTCTGTTAAGCGATGACTCTTGGTTTCGGCTCAGGTCATGGTCTCACGGTTCATGAATTTGAGCCCCTTGTCGGGCTGACAGCACAGGGCCTGCTTGGGATTCTCTGTCTCTCTGTTTCTCTCTCTCTGCCCCTCCCCAGCTCGCGCTCTCTGTCTCTCACAAAATAAACTTAAAAAATAAAAAATAATCTTGTGTCTTGGCCTTTACTTATTCACTGTGTATCACTTTATTCTACATGCTTTTTGTCTATTATATTTCTGAGGGTGCCAGACTGAACATAAATATAGAAGGAAAAAAGGAAAAATACTGAATTTGGACTTTCATTTCTTGGTAACATAGAGAAAAGAGAATAAATGGGTCATTAGTACAAATAAAGATCAGCCTACAGATGAGAAATACGGTTCTGTTATTTCCTTCTCTTTCTTCTGTGTTGTAATTCTGAGTAAAAGCAAAAGGGGCCCATGACAGTTGATTAATTCTGCATCACTCCTTCCTGTCCTGTGATGAGGCACAGGATAACCAGCCCTACAGCAAAACACCATGAAGGAGTCATGGACTTCAGCCCTTTCATTTACAAATGAGGAAAGTAACAGAGCCTTGAGTGGGTCTCCCAAGCTCTCACTCTCACTATGTTCCCCAGGCCCATATCTGCAATAATTCCAGAGTCTTCTGGAATTTCATCAGGAGGCTGAACTGAATTGGGGCTTCCATTTCAGATCAGCCTTATCTTGAAAGGCTCTTTTATTGGTAGCTCTTCCTCAGACTTTTTGTGGATTTCAGAGTCCTATTCTTATTCACATTTTATGGAATGAAGCAATGTATAAAAATATACTCTATATAGAAATTTTTAAAGCATTACATTATTTTAGCAGGGGGATCATCAAAAGTGTAACTACTCTGTTTTGTGCTGAAGTATATATAGCTTGAATAATGGTAGAAGATACCATTTATTAAGCATTTACTGTTAAGGACAATGTTAGTAAAGTGCTAAGGGCTTTTATAAACATTTTGTCTCTGAACACAGATTAATGTTGGCTTTGGTTAAAGGCCAAATACACATTTCTTTGTTTTGAGTTAGATTTGCTAGTCTAATTAGAACTAGGAGTAAGTAAAAACGTGTTGGGCACTATGGTTTTTCAATTTAACAGATCTGGATTCAGTCAATAGATCTGTATAATAAACATATGGCTTTGGTTTCATGGAATCAATTACTGTCCTTCCTAATGGAGGTATAGTGGAAGCCTTATCTTGCTGGTTACGGATTTTGCTGTGCACAGTTCTGTTACCTAGTTTGGCATTTCTTCGGTCCTTTTGTCTAGAGAGGAGAATCTTTAGTCACTACACTTCAAATCCTGCCGTTGTTGGTAAAAGACTGAAATGAATGGATCTCAGGAAAAGTACTATAGTTACTCAGGAACTGGCTGTTCTTGAGTTTAAAAAGCTGCAGTGACTGAGAGCCACTGAAAATAGACTAAGTATAGGTGCTATTTTGCCCACTGGTTGCTGAGCTTCTGAGCCTGCGTTTGCGTGAGGCGGTCCAAACTGGATTGTCTTTCTGCAGTTGCTGCCTGCCAGTGTGGTAAGCCAGTTTATGCCACTGCCCAGCTACCATGCCTAAGACATGATGCCTATGTCTGTGTCTTTTTAAAAAAAGATAGTTCCTTGGTTACTCATCCTGACAGTTTGCACAAGCCAAGTGACAGCACCCTAGATGACATTGGTGGCCTCCATTTTCCCTGGCCCTGGAGAAGCGCCAGATCCAGGACTTTTCATCCAGTCTAACTTCTCAGTGTTTCACAGGCACTTTTGAGTTTGGGCCCAGGGCTGAGCTACCAGAAAAGCAAAAGACTCGGCCCTGCCCTTGAGAACCTAACGATTAATTTGGGGAAACATGCCTAGAGTAGGTGAAAGAGAGGAGCACATGATCATGCACTGTACCATGTGATGTGGTGATCAGGGTGATGGAATGTCATCTGTGGAGGTTGGGGAAGATTTGATTATGGCAATGGGATTGTAGTTGAACCTGGGAAGAGGAGTAAGATTTGGTGGGGGTCAGACCCTGGCATTCTGATTGAGGGGGGAGAAACATGATTCAAAATGTCAGGACTGAACATCGACTTGAAGAGGGTAGTGGGGGGACTAGAGTGGATTTCTTTTGCAAAGGAGAGAAGTGAGAGTTGAGAAAAAATGAAATCAAATGACACAAGCCCTTTAAACCAGGAGGACAAATGTGTGAACCTTCAGGGATTTGGCTGCAGCCTCTGCCACCTCTCACTCACCAGGTCCTCTGACCTCACGGAGCATCTGCTCTCCTCCTCTTCTGCCACCAGCTCTCAAGCCAAGACTTCCCTCTCCCCGAGGGCTCCAAGAGCCTCTTAACTAGTCTTCTCCTGTCCTCTGCTGTGCCCCCCAGAATCCCTCAGTCGCAGTGGAGCCAAAGTTGTACTTTTATATTTTAATGTAATCCAGATTTATATAACTCCCTGGTCTAATATGCATCATTGCTTTTCATATAAATTCCCAAATCCATAACTGACTCATAAGGCCCTGTAATGGCTGCTCCTGTCTGCCTGTCCAACTTCATCTCATGCCATGTAAGTCCTCATTCCATCTCACTTCTGTAGGCCTCCTCTCAGGTGCTGTAAACCTGCGGTGGCAGTCTCTCTGGGCCTTCGCAGACACCCTCTCCTCCTGTCCTCCACTCCCTTCACATTTCCTGCTGGAGTCAGTGTATTTGTCAAGCCTTCCCTAGCCACTAGGCAAAGTTGGTTTTCTCTGTGATACACATTCCTTTGGCCACCTGCCTATAATTAGTTAATTATTCATCTAATTATTTGGTTAGCATTTGTCCCACTAAACTCTCCATTCCAGAAAGGGCCTCTGTTTCACCTAGTGCCATGTCCTGCTCACAGTAGGTGCTCACTAAATCTCTTTAACTTAAGTGTGATTCCAGTAGCCTCTAGTGTTGTTTGGTTGACTGAACAGATACCCCTTTCTTCCTGACCACTTTGTGAAGTCTCCAGGGAGGCTGTGCAGTTGGCCAAGAAGACTGTTGATAGAGTGAAATACACAGAAGTAGTCCTTGGGAGAGCCTTCTACAGGGTAGCTCAGAAGGCTTGGAGCTTCACGTAGAATGGCATGAGAGATGAGTTATATGGTGATTCATAGACAGTTTATAAGTTAGTCAAATTTGATTTTTAAGAGTCATTCTCTTGAGACCAGACTGATACCCCTTTTTCCTCTTGACTCATAGAGTTATCTCCCAATTTATAATCTCACTTCACCCATTGCTTTGATGATCACTGTAAAACCTGCCCAGCAGCCACTTCATCCTTACCTAGGTCCTAATTGTAGTTCGTCTGATTAATTTCCTAAGGGACGTGCCCTGATACCCTGAGCCCGGGGGTATTATTGGACCTTCCAAGTCATTATTGGAATTCTGACCCCTGCAAGTATGATTGGGCTCTCTGGATCATATGGAGTTCTGAGCCACTTATGGACATCAGAAAAAGTTTTTTCTCTCTACTTTTCACGTAGAGTCAGAAGCACACTAAAGATTGGGTATGGAGGAAGCACAGTAAGGATTCAGTATTGCTTGTCAATGACCAGAGTAGCACTCATTGATTCTACATTTTTTTCTGTAGTAGCAGAAAAAAGTTTTTCTTGCCCTGTGCTGCCTCTGTCACCCTGAGAGTCTTCTAGGGCATTGTGGCCCAAGAATAGGAAGCAGATTCTGGGCCCCCGCCCATGCCAGCATAGCTTTAGGCTTTGAATGGAATCAGGAAATCCTTTTGAGCACCAAAAATATACAAGACTTGTGTCCATCAACAGCTATTCATTGTAACAAGGAAGGATTCAGTAAACATTTATTGAATTTCAGTTATGTGCCAAGCACTGTGCTAAATGCTGAGGGGATTACAAAGGAGTGTGAGACATAATTCTTATCCACAAGTAGTTCACAGTGTAGTAAAGCTGGAGAAATAGAGATCACCACACACACACAAAGATAATTCACACTTACCAAGTCAGTGGCAAATACTTACTGCCAGATGGTTGCCATAAATTTTATGAAATTTCTAAGTTGGCAGGACCCTATATATACTGGTCAGGAAAGATTTTTTTTTTTTTTTTTTTTTTTTAAAGCAACAGAAGAGTATTGAAGCTGTTGGAGAGCAACTCAGTAAGGGAAGATAGCATCCTGAAATTTGTTTCTGGGACCTGGCCCCCCAGCATCAACCTAAGACCCCTGGCCAGCTCTCCAGAGCTCTGTCAGAGCTGTCTGTCTGTGTCTGTCTGGCTGCCACTGGTGTCACCTGTGTGTTCAGAAGGTTTTGATGTGAAATGTATTTTATTAGTTATGGTAA
Source organism: Puma concolor (assembly GCF_028749965.1). NCBI lineage: Eukaryota > Metazoa > Chordata > Mammalia > Carnivora > Felidae > Puma > Puma concolor. Next base: position 96,726,673 of record NC_141673.1, read on the forward strand.
AAAAAAAAAAAAAAATCCTTGGTAGACTTCTGTAGAAGAGGTATGACCTGGGTTAGCCTATGGTTTGGAAGGAAATACAAAATGGATTGGGGAGACTGGATTGCCAAAGGCTCAAGATTGGAAAACAAAGGTGTGTTAGGAAAAGAGAAGACTGATTTTTCCTTTTACATGTAGGGTGGTGGCATGGAAAATCAGATTGGACAATAGATTGGGATTAGATTAGGAAACGTCTTGAATGTCTGCTCACAATCGTAGATTTTATCCTGTGGGTATTTGGGAGCAGAGATTACATCAAAACTTTATTTTAAGATGCTTCATCTGGCAGCAGATTGGACATGAGTTGGGAACAGAACAAGTGGATCAGAGAGAGAGCTGTTACTGAATTTATCTGAGTGAGGTATGAAGGTCCTGGACCAGGGGGCGGCAGGAGAATGGAAAGGCAGGACAGTAGGAGAGACTGAAAGGAAAGTCAGTGTGTTGGCATAGCAACTGGATGTTGCTGAGCTGACCAGGAGGCTGGGGCTACCATGGATGGGGATGCGGAAGGAAAGAGAGGGAGGTGTTGGCTTTGACTTTATTTTAAAGGTGTTAGTAAGTCTTTCAAGTAAACATGACCAAAGGGAGTTGAAAGTGTTAGATTGGATTTGGGGACATCAAACAATACAAACTTGGAGATCTTTATTTTCAGGTGAAATGAGCAAATACAGTTTCTTAAATAACCTTCCTATCCATGCTGACGAGGCATCCTAAATTCTTACTTCTCGGGAAGTCCCCGGACACTGCTTGCTAGCCGTTGTCTTCATCCCTTAACATTACTGCAGGATCAGTCAGGGCTGCCTCTGTGAATCTGGCTTCCCTCTTACAGAACTTGTTGATTTTACTCAGTGAGTGGTGGATTCTGGCCATATTCCTTTTGTTTGGTTATTCTGGTTGCACTCTTTAGAAAAATCTTTGTTTGAGGGCATTTATTATTAGGAGTCCTCGCTGTGTGTCATGAGTGTTTTAAGAGGAGTTTCTGGGTGTGGCTCTCTATTGCCAATTTGAAAGATCAGTAAAATAGGTATCACTCTACATCTTCTGAGAGTTCTTTACTAAACAATACTTCTGAATTTTGCTAATTGATCTAGATCTAGATCTTGGGGAATAAGGAGATCTAGACATTCTGAATCAAAAGAATTGCATTATTATAGTATTTGGGTTTTTTTTTTTCCTGCTAGTACTTTGAAACTTTAAAATTCTTTTTTTGTCTAGGCGATAAGTGTATTAATCCCCAAATTAGATTAGATAGAATCTTTCATTCCCTGATTGGGTGAGGTGATAGAGTGATGCAGAGTAAGCTTTTTTGGAGGTGTCATTTATGGGCAAGTTTTGTGAGACATAGGCTACTTCTTGGGCTTCCTGGATGGTCTCCACAGCAGTGCATACCTGTCTGCTTTCCTCTTGGTCTGTGCTCTGGTGGACACAGAGTGAATGGGATAAGAGCTTAAAGTTAATGCCTTATATTATTATTTAGGGATTTTTCTCGTCAGTGCTGCTCCATGGAGGATTGGCTAAATAAGACAAAGAAGGAATGTTGCTAAGGTTGTTCAGAAAAATATGCCATGGTCTCTACCCTCTCAGAAATGATTTATCAATCATGTGTGGCTTGGCTTACTCAGACGAACCTATATACATTGGAATAGTACAGCTACTTATTATTGTTTGCTTTCTTTAGGGGTGTGAAATTATGGTGCCTTCATTTTCTTGTTCATTTTAGTTAACTAGCTTCAACTCTCCGTGTGTATAGTCTGCTGACCCTGGAAGAATTGAGTCTTTTTGTGAGTGGCTAGAGAACAAAGTTTGCCTGAATCAGTCACTTCACTGTGAAGTGAAATGTATATTTATTATCAAAATAACATTTCAACAATTGAAACATACATTTCAGCAATTTAATTTTTTTTATAATTTTTTTTATAATTTTTTTTAGTGTTTATTTTTGAGACAGAGACAGAGACAGAGTGAGTGGGGGAGGGGTGGAGAGAGAGGGAGACAGAATCCAAAGCAGGCTCCAGGCTCTGAGCTGTCAGCACAGAGCCTGATGCGGGGCTTGAACTCACGAGCCTGGAGATCATGATCTGAGCTGAAGTTGGATGTTTAACCAACTGAGCCACCCAGGAGCCCCAGCAATTTAGTTTTTAATATTAGGGTTGCCTACTTTGTGCAATAGCAAAGTAGCAGATTTTATTTTCAGTACGGAGAGAAATGTTCTCTACGGGTGCAGGTATACTTCACTTAAATCCTTCATATGCATTCTGGAATAAGGAAGTGAATAGGTTGTATTATGTCACAAAAATGGAGTCTTTGTTTTACAAAGGTTGAACTACATGAAGACTATATTTAAAAACTGAAGCTATATAAACTGTGAAAATTTAATATAAAAATTAATTTGCATTGACTTTTTAGAAAAGTCTGTCTTGAAGTAGAGCTTTGTATAAGCACTGTTTCTATGTAGAGCTGTGGAATCCATTCAGAATATGAGAGGGAGCTGCCTGTAACTCTTCCCACCCTGGGCGGCTCTGCTGATAGTGCTCTAATGAGTGGCCGGAAGTGAAGAAGTCCTGCCTTTCTCCCTGCAGGGAACGCTCTTAACAGTAATGGAATTGACGTTCATCTCTAGTTAGAAAGACTAGGGAATCCATTTTTAGAATTTGAGGCTTAAACATTTATGTAACATCACTAAGCTGTAGTAAAGTGCTACTTTTGTTTTATTACAAATATTCCTTGTTAAGAAAAAAACTGTGATTTATAACTGGTGGCAAGGGTCAGAGGGAAGAGAAAAGAGTGACTAATTGGAATTGTTTAGTAGAGTTATTATATGTATTTTATTTTACTTGGCAGATTTTTTTCTTCTCTGAAAATTAAATGATAGTTCACATTGACTTTTTACATGGTATTTGTGACTAGAATTGTGGAGGTAGGTCACTTAAGGAAGAAGTTTTTTTGGCTGAATTAGAATAAGGTGATACATAATTATGAATGCCTTTAAGCTACACCAGATGTTTTCTGTGTCCAAAGTAACGTGTACATTTTTATGTATAAACCTGCATTCTACTGGCTGGACTTGTGGAAGACTAACAGAAATTGTAGTTTGACTGCCTGTCCATCCAGATCTGTAGAGTCCAAATCTGCATGTCTACCCTCTGGTCTCCTTGTCTGCGTTTCTCTGCAGGCCAGGTGCATCTGCATGAATGTCTTCCTTCCTCTTTTTTTTTTTTTTTTTTTTTAAGTTTATTTATTTTTGACAGAGACAGAGTGCAAGCATGAGCTTGGGGGGGGAGGGGGGTGGCAGAGAGAGAGAGGGAGACACAGAATCCAAAGCAGGCTCCAGGCTCCAAGCTGTCAGCACAGAGCCCGATGTGGGGCCTGAACTCACAAACCGTGAGATCGTGACCTGAGCCAAATTCGGACACTCAACCAACCAAGCCACCCAGGCGCCCCTTATGTCTTCCTTTCTCTTAAAAACAAGTGTTCCAGCATACAGGGAAGAGTAGAAGCCACCATTCAGACTCAGGTCTGTCTTAGGGAAGCTCATATGGATTATACGACTTTCCATTTTCTACATTCCCAGGTGATAATGTAAAATCTAGGGATAGAAATTTGGTGAGATTGGATGGTGAGTTAAATCCTTAACAACTTTAAAAGGTATTTTAAAACATTTTCAACAGAGGAGGATAATGTGCCAATGTTGCATCTTCTTGTAATGGAATCTAACATGGAGTCTGTGGGACCATGGAGGGTTGTGACAGGGCCAATAAGATGGGTTTTGTATCTGTCAGCCATTTGTAACGAAAAGTTTGCGTAGAATTGTATTTTTCTTCCTATTAGATCTGGTTTGTAAGAGGAAGAAGGACATTTTAGACATATTTCAAAACTGAGTTGCTGATGAGGCCACAGATAGTTTTTCAAGAGTTCGGGGAAATCAGGCAGTGTCTCATCTGTTGTTAATTAATGAAATGAAACTGAGGTCACTAGAGTACAACGATGAATGAAAGGTCATTGAATGGAAAAAACTGTCAATGAAGGAGGGTGTTAGCAGAGTGGAACATTGTCCTAGATAAAGATCAGGGAAAATGTACTCTTTGGCTCAGGTCGTGTTTTCTGGAAGCGACTATGGTTTGGGACATCTCAGTCAAGACTGAGCACTGTATGCTCTGATTTTAGTGAAATCTGTTCAGTATTTTAAGGCTATTCAGGTTTGTGCCAGAGATTCATTGAAAAGATAGGTAAAAAAGATTTCTTTTTGTTTTATAATGTGTTCTTACCGTGTGTTATTGCTGTTTTTGTTTGGCTTTTTTGTTTTGTTTTGAGGTTAAAAACTGGTTTCCTGCTCTTATTTCTGTTCTCTTAGAATTTTCTAGAGCCACACTCACTTTTGAGATACTCAAAAGTTAAAAGTGATTTAGGATCATGGTAGTAATTAGTGATAAGGCCGGACCTCAAACAGCCAACAGTGACTGACTCTGTGGTTTTTGCCAAATTGCGTCCCCTCTGAGAGTTGCTTTGTGGAGGATGGCCTGAAAGTCCTCAAGACAGCTTTCAGTTTCACAACCACCTTGCACACTGTGATCCTGAACAAACCAGTGACTGTATTTATACTTTAACTAATTCATCTGTCAATTCTGTTACTGGTTTCATGCAAAGTGCATTTAGAGTTTCTTGTGTCTCTGGTTATGTCAGACCTCTTGCCTTTTTTTTTTCTCCCACACTGAAGCTTTTGAACCAGGTAGCTTTGGGGAAATGAGGCTCTGCCATCAGTTTGGGAGAGGCCCATGGCCATTTTCAGCCTGGTATTGAGACTTGACTGGTCACGGCTAGTGAGGGCAGGACCCCATAGAAATCAGCAAGGCTGTCCCCGTATCCTAAGAGGGAGTTAATCTCGTAGTATTTGGAGAAGTGATGATATAGCACAGCCATTGAGTGTATAGTCTCTAGGGCCAGACTGCTGGGGCTCATATCCTAATTCTGCCAGTTATTACCCTATGTTTTTCTGAACCTCTGTTTTCTTATTTGTAAAATAGGAATAATGATAGCACCTACCTCATAGTTACAAAGATTGAATAAATACTTTTAAAGTGCTTAGAGCAATGTTTGTCGCTTACCAAACATTGGTGTTTGCTAACATTAACAATTATTGTTAAGTAATTCTTTGATTACTTGTATTATTTGTTTATCTGATTACTTATAAATTTAAAATGGAATTCAACTGGAGTTTCCTTGGATTGTTTCTCTTTTCTCTGAGAATATTTACTGAAATATTGTTCTGTTAGATTTAAATGAGAGGCTATTACATGAACTGTATTAGAGCCACGATAGAAAAAAAATCTGAGAACGGCTCTGTGGAGAAATACCGGACCCAGAGAAGTTAACAGAAGCTTATTAATATTTAAACTCCTACAATTAAATTGTAATCAGAATAGTGCCTGTCAGTTATTATGTTGGGTAGATGTAAGGTAGATAAAGAACGATGAGACCCTTTAACACTTACTGTTAGAAGAACTACTTTCGGGGGGAAAAAAAAAAAAACACACCTCACCTTAAATAACTGTGTTATGCACTTAGACTGAAAAGGGACAGAACACTAACAGAAACAAATTCTAAATACTAATCAGTGACACTCTTATACATAGGCCAAGGTAGGTTGACCGCTTTCTTGAGGTTCCCTGTGGGTTATGCTCTATGAGCATAGGTGTAGGAATTGTGACTGGCTCCATTTCAGTACTTGCAATGGCCCTTGTGTAACATTTCCTCAACTGTGAGTTGCCCTTACTATAAATAGATTTTAGGCAGTGGGGGGAATGGTTTGGGAAACTTATTTGAGTTACATTAAACTCATTTCCTTGGAGTCTTTAATATGCTAATATGTGCTGTGATTCTCCCAGGGAAATATGATACGCAGTATTTCTCTTACTCTTTGGACCAGTATCTTGTCTGTCAACTTCCTGTAGGACCCTAGTGCTTTGGAGCACACTTTGGGAAATGTAACCTTAGAGCATTGCTTTTTTCGCTTTGTGTCTCTGGCGAATCCTAACAAGACGTAGCTAAACAAATAGCTGCAGATCCAGGGTGGAGGAAGGCCTCCCAGGTGAGGCTGGGTCCTAAATGTATCTGAACTCAGCCTGTGCTCTTTCTCTGCCGTCAGTCTTGGGGCTTGTCTGTGTTTTGCTTGCTGCGTGTGCATGCACAGGGCATGGTAGTGGTGGTGATAATCCTGAATAAGAGAACAGCATCAGAGTGTGAAATGAAAGTGGGTTTTGTGTAGCTGGTGGCTTGGAAATGGTAAGTAATGAAGCCATGGAACTATGCAGGAACACGTCCTGAGGGCCTCATCTATCACGTGAAGGAGTATGGGATTTCTGTAATGGAACTGCCTACCTTTCCATCAGGTTACCTTAAGAACTGCTGATGAGTAAAAACTGCACAGACACTTAGGTGGAGGCTAGGAATGACACTTGAGCATTTTGCGGGTACCATAGCTGTCACAGGCCCCTTGCCATCCTAGCTTGCTGCATTGTGGAACCTGTACTGAGTACAGACAGTAGACACAGGAGTCCAGCAGATTCAACTTCAGTTGAACATACTGCAGGGGATAATAAGGGATGACATACTCTCCCCTCCCAGCTCCCTGCATGTCTGCAGTTTTTGAGGACATGTTTTAGTTGCTTCTGGAAGTGGACTAAAGACTAACAGAATGTAACTCAAAGAACTGGAGATAAATGTTCAGTGAGATTTTAAGATCTTGTTTAGGGCTTGATTAAAGAGGTAAAAGTGGGGCTGCCCTGTCCTAATAACATGTTAATTGTTTTTTAATTAAATCGTACTAAAAATATACAAGTATTTCCTGTGATCCAAATCTCTTTGCTTCCTGACTTTGAACTTGGTGAGTAATGAGGGTTTGGCTAGCAGAAGATTTCTCTGAAAATTTACCAGAATCTTTAGATTCTGGGTTTGGATTTGAATAGCAAGGAATATTTATATTGGAAAACCCAGGGAAGACCATATTCATTTTTTCTTTTTCAGAGGGGGTGAGGGTGCCTCCAATGGTTGGGTAGATGTCTTGTCATTAAGAAATGGCAAGATGGTGATTTAATGAAGGTCACAGAGCAGATCATAGTAAGGACTGGACTAGGAAAAACGGGATTCTTCTGGGTGTAGGAATCTTGCCACAAGGCCTTCATGTACCCTAAGAAATTAGGGTCTGTCACCACTTCTTCATAGTGCTCAGCAAAATGAACAGTGGATCCCAGGAGTCACTGGTAATTATAGGAACCTTGATTAACTGTCCAGGAATTTCAAGGACTTGATGTGGAGAATATTTGCAAGAGTAGGGGCAGATATGTCTGTGATCCCTTTGACATAAAAAACCTACATAGTAGGAAGATTGAAATTTAACTCTAGCATTTTTAACTTGATCAATTTTATTTTGAAGAAATAACATCTGGCCTCAGTTCATGGTTGTTTTTGTTTTGTTTTTATATCCCCATTTCACCTCTCTGAATAGTTGTCTTGGCTTATTTGCTACTTTTTTTATTTTTTTATTTTAAAATATTTATTTTTTTTGAGAGAGAGAGAGAGAGAGAGAGCATGTGAGTGAGTGAGCATGTGCATGCCAGCATGGAAGAAGCAGAGAAAGAAGGAGAGACAGAATCCCAAGCAGTCTCTATGCTGTCAGTGCAGAGCCCATTGTGGGGCTTGATCTCATGAACCCATGAGATCATGACCTGAGCCAAAATCAAGAGTCAGGTGCTTAACTGACTGAGCCACCCAGGTGCCCCTGTTTGCTACTTATTTTAAATCCTCTTTAAGTTCCATAGGAGAGTATTCATTTGGGAGACTGGGGGCAGGGAGGAAATGTAGGGTAGGTGAGGTTGGAGAGAGGGAGAAAGAGACGGGTCCAGTTAGGTGTCCTCAGGGGTACGGCTCCCCATCGTGGTGGCCCTATAAGCCAAGGCTCACTGCCGGGCTGTATGCCAGGCTCCGTGGTGGACAGCTGTGGACAGGAGTACGTGTGTAGTGCTGTCCACTTGCATCTGTGGGATTTGACTTTTTTTTTTTTAACCAGTTAGAGTTATATTTGAGCAGTTAACGAAAGGCTGGTTTTTATCCTAGTGCATGGCATAGTAATTTTATGTGTATTTTTAGGTGGGTTTGCGGAGTTCTCCCGTTGTTTCCCTGGCCTCTGTGAAGGAAAATCTGCTGTAGTCCCTACCTGCATTTCTCAGCCTTGCCTTCCTGTTGCCAACATTGGGCCAACCCGAATTCTTCCCAATCTGTATCTTGGCTGCCAGCGAGATGTCCTCAACAAGGTGGGTGTTTTGAAAATATCCTTCATTGTAGGGTTTCTTGTTAGCAGCTGGAGAAATCGCGATTGCCCATCAGCTGTCGCTTCCAGAAAGGAAGTACAGCATTCTCAGTGTGACTCCCTGTGGCACTTGCATTAGCTTCTGGAGGGCTGTTTTGTTTGATGTTACTGATTGCCATAAGATGTAAATGTTGTCACACTTGCTTGTTCCTCAAAGATCCGGGAGACCTGGGATAGGACAGGATTTGTCAGAAGTGTAGCCGGATTCTCTTAGGGTATTAATTGTTCTGTTGTAGTCATTGGGCACACTCAGGAAGGCTGATACTTCCTAGATTATTTCACATTTGTAACTGTATTTGTTTACTGAGGCATAGTAGAAAGGGACTCAGGCTGAGCTTGGATTGAAGAAGGGCCTCTGGCTGGAGGGATGGGAGTGGGAATAAGATGGTGAGGAGAAGGGCTAAGAGCACGCACTGCAGGCCGCCCCGTCAGAGGCTGCCTGGAGCAGCTTCATTGAGAAAGAAGAGGGAGGAGCTCGGACTTGCTGAAAAGGTTCACACACGTGAAGCTGGTGTGCCCAATAGAGGAATCCATAGTGATCCAGCCCACCATATTTAATGGTACAGGTGTAACAGTAGTAGAACTAAGGTCTGCCTGCCTGCACAGCTTATATGCTCTTAACTGGTAGTGCTGGGAAACTGTGCTCTAACTTCCCAGAAAAGAGGTTTTTCTCTAAAAGAGCAATCAAAGATCTTAATTTACCTGTTGGTGACTTACAGGTGCTACTTTATTTGTTTATTTATTTTTAAAGAGAGAGAGAGCAAGCAGGGGAGGGGCAGAGAGAGAGAGAGGATCCCAAGTAAGCTTTGCCCTGTCAGCACAGAACCCACTGTGGGGCTCAGTCTCATGAACCGTGAGATCATGACCTGAGCCAAAATCAAGAGTTGGATGCTTAACCGACTAAGCCATCCAGGCACCCCACAGGTGCTACTTACTTGTAAAGGGGGGAGGTACCTTTTCTCCTTGAGTAATTGAAAGAGTTGGGCTGACCATAAAACTAGCTCCCAGATTGGCTTGTATTAGCACGTGAAAAGCAAAAATACTCTGTGTTTGCCAGCAGTGGGGGATTCTTTCATTTTTTCTTTTTTGTTTTTTCAAAACTCCCACCTCTGTAAAATTTTGCCTCGACACTGTTATTAATATCTCTGCTTTTACTGTGAGAGATTTGAAATTTGATAGTTTATACTGTTTTGGGTTTTTTTGGTGTAAAAAGATGATTTTATTAAAGCACGGGGACGGGACCCATAGGCAGGAAGGGCTGCCGATAGTTTATACTTTTATTGAGCCTTTCTGGTGGGGTCACAGTTCCTTTGAACACGTGATTATTGTTCTCTTTTAGAGATAAGCAACCTATGTCACAGAAACCAAAATTAATTTCCTACAGTCACATGCATCCCTGGGATAAAGCTGAAGATGTTTTAGTTAATCCTCAATCGGAAAATGAAATAAAATTCATCCTAGTTAAGGATCCTGTCCCGATTTACCCCTAGTTAAAACAAACAAAAAAAATAACCAGTCAGCAGGTGCTTTTACAAATAATTGTGTTATAGATCATTTTTGTTACTTTTGACATCAAGTTAAATGGCACATTCATTTTGCTATGTACTATTTCCAGGTTTAACATATGTGTCTGTTAATGACTCTAGCGGTTAAAATGGACCCTGGAGTTGAAGACATGGGGAGAGGATGGTTTTCTCCTTCATCTGGTTTCTCAGTGGACACTGAACAGGCTGAAGAGGATATGTACACAGAAGCATTGGGAGGAGGTAGTTGTGGGGAAGGAATACATTTATGGAAGCTCAAGGGGAAAACAGCCTGGGCAAGGAGGTTTTGTGGAAGACTGTCAGGAAACTTCTTTACAGCAGATGTAAAGGATGGTGAGAAGTAAGCATGCTTTGAAAATGGTGAGCAGGAATCCCATAGTGACCTCTGGATTCATTGTTGAGAAGAGTCCTAATGCTGACAGGGATTTTAGAGATCATGTAGTCAATCTCCTTTCCTTGATCAATGAGGAAGCTGATATTCCAGAAACATTAAGTGAATTCCACGACACCCAACAGATGAGTTTTGGGACCAGATGTGGCTCTGTTGAACAGATAGCTTGAACTGATCTTTCTCCTCAGCTCTCTGATTTAAACTTTCCAGGAGAAATAATATGCTGCTTCTCTTCCCGAAGATCTCCAGAGATGAAGATTTTGTAATGTTTCCTAATAGCACATACCTTTTTATTAGAATTTAGAAGCTGAAGTTTTTAAAAACGTAGATGATAAGACCACTAATTTTATTAGTTTTTAAAAAAATTTTTTTTTAATGTTTTATTTCTAAGACAGAGAGAGACAGAGCATGAGAGGGGGAGGGGCAGAGAGAGAAGGAGACACAGAATCTGAAGCAGGCTCCAGGCTCTGAGCTGTCAGCACAGAGCCCGATATGGGGCTCGAACTCACAAACCGTGAGATCATGACCTGAGCTGGAGTCGGTTGCTCAACCGACTGAGCCACCCAGGCACCCCTAGTTTTCTTTTAAATCAAGTGACACCAAAATATTTTAAAAGCATATCACAGAAACTTTATTAAAATCATATTTACCACTTAAAATGCTAGGCTCTTTATATTATTGCATTTAACCCTCATAATAGGATTAAGACATAGGTTGGCTCTGAGTTGTCACTTACCCAAGATTTTGTGGCTGGGAAGTCATGGACTTCAAAGCTGGTTAGTGGCAGAGATCATCCTCACTCAAGCTACTGTTCTGGCTTTAAGGCTTGTGTTCATATAACACCAGACATACCCATCTTCTAGAAGCTAGAACTCTCTAGAACAGGCTGTTATGAAGGACTGACGATCTAAACTGTTTCTTGAGTCACTGCTGAGATTTTCTTTCCCTAGTTTTCCTACAGCACATTCTGTACCAGCACTGTCCACTAGAAAGGTAATACAAGCCATATACTTAAAATGTTTCAATAGCTTTATTAAAAAAGTAAAAAAGAGCAGGTGAAATTAATTTTGATAACTTTATCACAGTATATCTAGAATATTATTTCAATGTGCAATCAATGTAGAAAAACTATTGCTATTTTATGTATTTTTTGTACTAAGTCTTTAAAATATGGTGTATATTTCGTAATTACTACCCATCTCAGTGTGGCACAGTTCAGGTGCTCAGTGGCCTCATGTGGCTTGTGGCTACCACAGAGGACAGTGTAGGTCAATACTTTCAACATATTTTAATTGTACTCAGGTTTCCAAGGCATAGCTCTTCCGTAAAAAACCGTAAGAAGTCATTGGTAGCAAAAAGAATACTTTCAATTTCTTTTCCCCTCACAACTGTACTTTTGTTTCTCACAGTCTGTTCTTTTATTCTCTAGTCTTTATACAAGAATTGGAACAGGAATAGCTTATTGTACTAAAAGTAGTTTGCCAGTGCCCAGTTCACATCTGAACTGAGTGGGATTTGCGCAAGAATCTCTTTGAAAGACCAAAGTTCTTGATTTTCTGCCTTATCGCTTAACATTTCCAGTAGAGACTTTAGTTTCACACTTAAATGCATGAAATGTATGATGGAATCAACCTGTTGTCAGTAGTCACAAAGCCAGAGCTGTATCTGCAGTAAGTTAGCAGTTCTGCTGCCCCCTTGCCCCCCAGATAGTGTGCTGTTGGCACTCTTGGTGTTGCTCATTTCACTCTTGGAACCAGCAAGGTTGGTTTTCTTGTGCTGCCCGGTTGTGTTGCCTGCCACTGGGATGACTGCCACTTTCTCTGTTGTTTTCTTACCAGAACTAGTAGCCTAGACACAGAATACTGCCTTCAGGGTTTCCATATGATCTAGGAAGGCAAAGGTCAAAATTATCAGTAAAAATACAACACATGGTGCTCAAGTTGAGTAGACAAGACCAGTTCATTCCACAATGATGTACAAGACGAGGTGAGTGACTGTTGAACTCCCACTACCAACGCAGCCTGGAGTGATGGTTGACAGCTGGCCTTGGAGGTGGGCAGTTTTGCTTCCCAGGTCTTACCTTACCATCCATATCACTTTAGCTAAGTTGCTGAATCTCAGTTTCGTCACCTACAAACTGTCACGATTCCTGCCTTCTAGCATTCACGTGAGGTTCAAATGAAATCACGTATCCCTAGCACCAAGGACAGTTCCTGGTTCACAGGGCCCTTGGTCAATGTCCTCAAGAGGTGGGGTATACCAGAGGCTTTCGTGAGTGGTGGATACAGTGGGTGTGGTTGATTGAGGAAGGCTGGATGGAGGAAGTAGGACGTAAGGTCAGTTTTGAAGGCAAAAGGAGTGGCAAATGCAAAAATATTTATTTGAATGGACTTCAGAAAAAAAAGTGACAATTCCATTGTCTAGAATTGCAGTGCCTGTGGTGATTTAATGTGATCTCTCTCCTCAGTCTAGCTGAACATGGGAAACTTGGCCAAGTAGAACAGTTTTATTAAGGCTTGTATATCAATCTGTGTTCCATTTATTATTTCATAGTCTGCAACAACAGATTATAGGACCCTTACTTACAAATTAGTCCCAACTACAGGGCAAAGTTTATTTCATTATTTAGGAGAGAGAAACTTTGAGAGGGAAAAAATTGTGAATGGAAATCATAATGAATAATAAAATAATGAAATAAAGATTATTTTTGACTCAAAAATGTTAATTTTGAAAGTTTTCTTAATTGTATATTGAAGCAAGAATCCATCCATCACCCACACGGTTACAATTTTTTTTTCTTCTGATGAGAACTTTTAAGTGCTGTACATTACATCCCCATGACTTATTACTGGAAGTTTGTCCCTTCTGACCATTGTCACCCACACCCCCCATATGTTCTCTGTATCTCTGAGTAGATTCCTTTAGATTCCACATATGTAAGTGAGACTGTATAGTATTTTTCTCTGACTTATTTCACTTAGCATAATGTCCTCATAATGTCGCAAATGGCAAGATTGGCAAGATTTCATTCTTTTTTTATGGCTGAATAACACTTCATCGTATACCTGTACTACATCATTATCCGTTCATCAATTGATGGAACACTTCTGTATATCTAGAGTGTTGTAAATAATGCTGCAGTGAACATGGGGGTGCAGATGTCTCTTCGAGTTAGTGTTTTCATTTCTTTCAGATACATACCCAGAAGGAGAATTTTTGGATCATATGGTAATTTTATTTCTGATTTTTTGAGGAACCTCCATATCGTTTTCCATAGTATCTGTGCCAATTTACCTTCCCACAAGCTATTTTTAAAATAAGATAAAGTGTAAGGGAACTAACATTTAATGAGACTCTTATATTATGTGCCAGTTATTTTGTCCTTATAATAGCTTTATAAAATGTACGTCATTAGCCTTACTTTACAGGTGAGGAAACTGAAGCTGAGAGAGGTTAGACGACCTACTCAAGATCATTCAGGTAACAAGCGGTAACATGCTAGGTTGTGCTTTGGTTTTTCTGGGTCCAGTACCCACACACTTCTCATTATTCCTGCCACACGGCATTCATCCATGCAGCAGGAGGGAAGGTAGGGCACACACGTAGGTGCATGTGCTGTTAGAAGGGTAAATGTGGTTAGAGGAAATATACAAAAATCTGCTTCTGACTGTGTACATTTTTCAGTACCCCAGGAAACAAGATCCTCCGTCAGCTGAGAGTGAGGAGAAGGAATTTGAAGAAAAGGGGAAATGGGTGGAACGGCATGTAGGAGAGAGGGAACCTAGGGAAATAAAACGATTGCTGAGGAGCGTGAATTGGAATTGAGATGGAGCAGCGTTGCTGAGTGGTTTTCTCTGGCTGTGTTCAGCTGCATGGGCGCAGACACAGACCAGGCGGGTGTGGGTGTGGCTTCGTGGGTGCAGAGGCAGACCAGATGGAGAGTTAGATTTACCCAGGGCTGTAATCTTGCTGGGTGAGTGTGAAGAATCCATAGTGGGACACAGGAGTTGAGGGTGGAGGCAAAGGAGTAATTTATAATGACGGACCACAGAATTTCACTTGGGCAAGGAAGGCAGACAGATACCATGAAGATGAAGGACCGAAAAGGGGGTAGAGTCAGAGAAGTGTAGATCCAGGGGAACGAAAGGATTCCAAGAGTGGTGGTGTGAGAGAGAGCGAGCTGGAAGGAGAGGAGGAAGGGTCGGGGGGTGGGGGGGGCGGTGTGAGGTCAAGATGAGGGACAGGCCAAGGTTGTTGGTATTGACCAGGACTGACCGGGTCACATTCGTGAATGGTGAAGGTGAGAAGTTCAAAGAACTGAGAGACCAAGGTATCAGAAGGATATTTGAAGCCAGAGAAGATTATTTTGCCAGTAGAAAACATTTGTTCACAGACTTAGCACAAAGTTGAGCTACATATTAAACGGCATAACGGGAGTGCCTCTGGAATCTTACAAACTGTGATGCTTAATAACGGGGCAGAGAAATTTTCAGTTGTGTAAAACAAAACTGAGCAAATTCCATAAATATCTCTTTTTAGTGTAGTAAGAAGTCCTTGACATTCATGTGCAAATGAAAGCAATCATTCTATAAAACAGACCCATTCTTCCTAATAGTAGTTCCAGCCCAGCACCATCATCAGAAACATTGCCTTAAGATGCCCTCGAGCCACTTACATGTACATTTGTAAAAACAATCTGGAGAGCAAGTTAATAGAATGTATGGCTACATGAAGCTTCAAAACTCAGTGATTCACCCACCTCTCAACCCTGAGGCCCAGCAGGTGCCGCCCGCCTTACGGCTAGGCTAGCAGTAGGCTCCTGTGCCTCCACTGCTGGAACAGTGTGCTTACCAGGAGGTATCGTGTTTGTTCTCAAACTTGTTTAGGCCAGCGTACTTGTTATTATAATTGTGCACATTAATTAAAATATTACATAACGCCCATGAAATATGAATGAGGGAAGAGTGTTGTTTTTCTATGATTTAGGTGAAATGTTTTGGGATGATCCAGGAAAACCAAATTGCTTTACGTCTTTTTTCTGTCTAAACTAGGAAGCAGTAAGGCAACTGTAAAATACCTGAGGGGCAGTCATAAACCAGGATTCTGTACTGATGTTGTTTCACAGGTTTTTGCTCTTCTGAGAAATGAAAGCTCTTAAGTAGTATATGCACTTGGTTGTGATTTGCTTAAGAACTCCCATCAGCTAAACCATACAAAAAAAAAAAAAAGAAGCAGCCATGGTCCAGCATCAGAAGTTAGTGAATGAATGTACATTTATTTGTTTTAAATTAAAGTGGTTCAAGTGTATATGTATTATTTTACTGACTTTTGCACTGATGTAGTTACTACCACCAGATTACATATTGTGTTCAATTTAGTAACCATTATTATATTTAAATTTTACATGGTAACATCTTTGGATTTTTGTTTGCCTCTTTGTTTTTAAAATTAGCCATGTTTTATTTATCAAGTCCCATCTTACTGCAAAAAGAATTTCAGGGAATAGTTGAATAATTGACTTAATAAACATTTTTACAGTAAAATTTTTATAAAGCAAGTTATATTTACCATTAAGATCATTTCCTTTTTCTCATTTCATGTTTAAATTATTATTTTTTCATATGTATTTTTTAGGTTATTTATTTTGAGAGAGAGCACGAGCTGGGTAGGGACAGAGAGAGAGGGGAGAGAGAAATCCCAAGCAGGCTCCACACTGTCACCACAGAGCCCTATGCGGGGGTTGATCCTGTGAACCGTGAGATCATGACCTGAGTTGAAACCCGAGAGTCAGATGCTTAACTGAACCCTCCAGGCACCCCTGTGTTTAAATTATTTTATCATCACTCAGTTTTAATATATTAGTCTTTTTCACCCTTCTCCTTTTGCCAGTTATTTAAAAATTAAAAAACTGCTGGGGCACCTGGCTGGCTCAGTCACAAAAGAGTGTGTGACTCTTGATGTCAGGGTTGTGAGTTCAAGCCCCACGTTGGGTGTAGAAATTATAAATACATAAATAAATAAATACTCAAAAAAACCTTTACTACTTAAATGCATCTTTTATGGTACACTGTTTTATAAGTGAAAAATACTTTTGAGATATAAACAGCATTGTAAGGTTGGATTATTGATGTATCTTAAATATGTCAGGTCAGAATGGTGCCCTTTGCACATTTCCGTCTGTCCAGCATGGCGGTGTTGCTGAAGGTTGGTGCGTGGCAGCAGTCAGCACAGGGCAGTGGACCTGCACGCAGGGAGCCAGTTCTCCCCCTGCAGCAGTAGATACCTGTGCAAACATGGCAGAGGCCAGCACTGTAATGCCTGTGGCAACAGCTGAGGTGACAATAAGGGGAAACAGAGCAAAATCAACACTTTGTGTAAGTGTCTTCAAATGTGTCCTGAGTTGCTCTGAAAGTCTCCTCAAAGAAGTTCAGGCCAGAGTGGTCCCTCTACTTTCTAATTTATTAATGATAGTTGAAATGGGCATAAAGAATGAAATTAAACTTTATATTCTAATACTTGAATTAGTTACGAAGGATGTGTATATGTAGGCTAATTCTCTTGTTGCTCCATCTAATTTGCTTTTTTTTTTTTTTTTAATTTTTTTTTTTCAACGTTTATTTATTTTTGGGACAGAGAGAGACAGAGCATGAACGGGGGAGGGGCAGAGAGAGAGGGAGACACAGAATCGGAAACAGGCTACAGGCTCTGAGCCATCAGCCCAGAGCCCGACGCGGGGCTCGAACTCACGGACCGCGAGATCGTGACCTGGCTGAAGTCGGACGCTCAACCGACTGCGCCACCCAGGCGCCCCGCTTTTTTTTTTTTGAATGTTTATTTTTATTTTTGAGAGAGACAGAATGTTATCAGGGGAGGGGCAGAGAGAGAAGGAGACACAGAACCCGAAGCAGGCTCCAGGCTCTGAGCTGTCAGCACAGAGCCCGACGCGGGGCTCGAACTCGTGAACTGTGAGATCATGACCTGAGCCGAAGTTGGATGCTTAACTGACTGAGCCACCCAGACACCACCCCTAATTTGCTTTAAACAGAACTTCAGCAAAGCATGGCCACTAAGGACAGGTTTTGGAGGTGGATATTCTTGATTTGAACTTTGACTCTATCCCACTAGCTGTGTGACTGCAAATGTTGTGTAACTTTCTAAGCCTCAGTTTCCTCATTTTTAAAATGGGGATCATAATAGTATCCATATCAGAGGGTGGTTGTGAGGATTAAATAAGACAGTCTATTTAAGTTTTTTATTTTTATTCTAGTATAGTTAGCATGCAGTATCGTATTACTTTCAGTGTATAGTATAGTGACTCAGCATGTCCGTACGTGACCTGGTGCTCATCATGATAGGTGCCCTCCTTAATCCCCATCACCTAGTCAACCATCCCTCCTCACCCCCCACCTCTCCTGATGACCATCAGTTTATCCTCTATAGTTAAGAGTCTGCTTCTTGCTTTGTCTCCCTTTTTTTCCCTTTGCTTATTTTGTTTCTTAGATTCCACATATGAGTAAAATCATATGATATTTGTCTTTCCTGGACTTATTTCACTTGGCATTATACTCTCTAGCTCTAGCCACATCATTGCAAATGGCAACATTTCATTCTTTTTTAATGGCTGAATAATATTCCAATACACACACACACACACACACACATATGCCACATCTTCTTTATGCATTCATCTATCCACGGACACTTGGACTGCTTCCATAATTTGGTTATTGTAAATAATACTGCTGTAAACATAGGGACGCATGTATCCCTTTGAATTAGTGTTTTTGTATTCTTTGGGTAGATACCCAGTAGTGCAGTTAATGGATCATAGAGTAGTTCTATTTTTTAACTTTTTGAGGAACTTCCATACTGTTCTCCAGAGTGGTTGCCCCAGTTAGCATTCCTGCCAACAGTGCAAGAAGGTTTCTTTTTCTTCACATCCTTGAGAGACAGTCTATTTAAATGCTTAGCACAGTGCCTGGAAAAAGTAGGCATTCATTAACTGTTAGATATTATTTTATTAATATGTGCCATGTACCATAATATTATTATTAATAAACCTCTAGCAAAGGTGCTCAGCAAATATTTTTTGACTGAATTTCGGTTAAGTGGCCATTTCTATAAACTGTAAGTTATGAGGCTACTTGTCAGAAGTATACATTGTTATGTTCTTTCTGTGGGAAAATCAAATTTGACAGTCACTATACACTTGTAACATGTTTTGTTCTTGGAACTGCCTTTTGTCTTCTGAAACTTCTAGGTCCTCATTACTGAATTGGGTGGAAAGCGACATTACTACTTCCCTTTACTTTTAATTTAATAAACCTTTGTAGTACTGCTGGTGGATAGGAGAAAGACACATAAGATGGTTCATTTCTTTAAGGACCACTGGCAAGAAAGGCTTGAAAGGCTCTTAACTCCAGTGACCCGCTGCTGTTCTTACATGGGAGATACTGCGGTTGATCAAATGGTAGTAATCTCAGTGCAGAAAAACAAACGTGACCTTTGCTACATGTACACAAGTTTAAAAGTTGTAGTGAACACCATGGAGATCGTCACAGCCTAGTTATTAACCTAGCAGAAGCACGTGAGAGCATCAGCAGACTGGGGCTCTGGCACCACAGAGGCGTCAGTCACTCCAGGAAGCTCACCTGGTTCTCAAAGCCGTTTCTTGACATCATCTCACAGGTGAAAGAGGGTTTATTAAGTCTGCCTTTTATGTAAGATGTATTTCTTGTGCCAAATGTAAATGAAGAGACTCAGGGAATTGGCATGTCTCAGGAGGGAAAACAGGAAGATCATCAACTGTCAGGTAGTTGGAAAAGATTTGGAGAGGAGGTGCCATTCCAAGAAAGGGAATAAATGACCAGCGTTGCTTACAAGGGAATTATTTTAGGCTTAGAACACATAGAACTAAATGAAGGGGGGTTGTGTAGGCTTGTCTGGAAAACGGTAGACGGCGTATCAGTCGAACAAACACGTATTGAGTGTAACTACGTACCCGGTGCCAAAGGTAGAAAAACAAGTGAGAATCAGTCCAAGATCTACCTCGCTATTTAATAGGAGAGACAAAAATTATCTGCTAATTATAACCGTGTGCTCAGTGAACAAAGTACTTTGGAAGGGCAGGGAACGGAATGGTTAATTATGCGTCAGTGGGAGGAGTACATAGTAAGGCTGATTTCCACAAAGCCAGCAAAGTGGAAGAGAGTCACCAGGAGGAGGAACAGGCACAGGAATGGTGTGAACGCCAGCATGGAAGCGTGGGCGTATACATGTCTTGTTGGGGGATTTGGACAAGAGCAGGCAGCGAGACGATGATGACATTAAAGTGTGAACAAAGCACTTAGCCCTTGTTTGATTGTAAGAAAGATCACTTTGGTTCTTGTTCAGTATATGGTTTAGAGATGAAACCCCGCAAGCTTTAAGAACTCCCTGGTGGCTCTGTGTGATGCTGGTGGTGGTGAGGGCTGACCACTGACTGAGCAGCAACCAGAGGGAACAGAGAGGAGAGGACAAATGGTGGAGAGGGGGAGGGTAGGTTCTACCAAAAGGCTGTGGCAGCCATTTGGATGGGGGTCGTGAAGGAAGCAAAATGAAAGGATCCTGTTTTCCAGCTCAAGTGTCTGAGTAAATGGTATTACCACAAACCAATTTTGGATTCCAAAGAGGAAACAGGTATTTGGGGCACAGAATGATACTGTGTTTGAGTTTCTGACATTTTGAGTTTGAAGGGCCAGAGGAGCATACAAATAGAGACATCAGTAGGTGGTTGGAAGGAGGGGCCGGAAATGGAAGAGGATCTGTATTTACGAGTCAGTTGTCAGCATGTAGAGCTGATAAAGCTCTGGCAGTAGATTCAGTCTTTCACAAGAGTGTTCTGAGCTCAAAGACTACCTAGGACTGTGTCTTTGAGAACAATCAACATGTTCGGTTTGGGAAGAAAATGTTCTTGTTGTGTGCACCTGTATTCTAAAGTCAGAGCGAACTGTCATGGTTTTATTTTGTATTCTTCGACTTCTCTCTCAGCAGTGAAGATAATAGAGAATTGGTTGTATTCATGATGTGTGTTCTTCAAGCATGCCATTGGAAACAGCTTTTTTTTTTTACCCTTAAAAACAATTCTGCTTGAAACTGAAGTCTCTAAATGTCATTGCGCTAGGTTTTTGGGTTTCACCGATTGAATTAACCCTGATTTCAAGGAAACTAGTAATTTTGATCATGATATTAGGCTTTCCTCTTCCAAAGTGATTGTGCTCAGTGTGGCGCTCACATTTTAATTGCTCTTTCCCTCCACAGGAGCTGATGCAACAGAATGGGATTGGTTATGTGTTAAATGCCAGCAATACCTGTCCTAAGCCCGACTTTATCCCCGAGTCTCATTTCCTGCGCGTGCCTGTGAATGATAGTTTCTGCGAGAAAATTTTGCCGTGGTTGGACAAATCAGTCGATTTCATCGGTAAGTAGTTCAGGGTAGTATTACAAGCCCTTTAAGGGTTATAGTCTCATGTGTAGGTGCACCCCTCCCCTCTCTCCCTTTTTCTCTCTTTAGAGAAAAGGAGGCTATTGCAGAGATTTCAAAAGTCTGAAAACAACACATGATGCTGCTTATCTCATTCAGTGGCCAAGGTGACGTGCCATGCTGTCTCTAAGAGACTGGCCTTGTGACATTATAGCTAACTAAACCACTGCCAGGGTTAAGCCTGATGGCATCTGTCATTACATATTTGCAAGCACTTGAAATCAGTTAAACTTCTGGGATTAAATTTTGTAGCCATTTCCTGAAATCCTATAAAAGACTTTTGGAAAGTTTGGTGGCGTTCCTTAAACTGTTTTTGCCTTGCTGCTATGTTTTCCCCAGAGAAAAGTCAAATCCTGTGAAAACAAATCCCATTACACCTAAAGTCTTTATGTCATGAGATTTGTAAGCTTCAATCCGTGTGCCAGTAATTTCAAGTAGTACCGGCTCTAATAGAATTCACACACACACACACACACACACACGCACACACACTTGGTCGTTTCCTTGGGGTTGATTGTGATAGGCTCTGATCTGTCCTGTGCTGTGTTGTTTGCTGGGCCTGGGCCTGTTAGTCCTGGAGCCTCCCGACTCCTAGCTTCAGGTGCTTTGTAACATTTTGGTGCCGCAGGATGAGGTCTTCTGGTGGTAAATTGGTGGTGGTAAATTGGCGATGTGTATTTGAAATGGGGTTTTAGTGGAGAGTAGCTGAACAGAGGAGGTACGCTGTTTGCTTTTGAGCAGCGTGGCACGGTTCACTCTTGATGTTCCATGTGAGAAGTTTTTCTTCCCCCAGTCACAGAAGCTTGAGCACCCTAATCCACAATTAAATACTCTGAATTGGTTACTGTAATTAAAAAAAGAACTAGTTCCTTTTAAGATGTGAAACGCTGTAAATTGAGCCCCTCAACTATACCCTTTCATCTGTGAGAGGAATTTTTTTTTTTTCTAGATAATGCTTTTGGAACATTGAGTAATTCCAAAACAGTTCTGCCTTTTTTTTTTTCTTCAAGATTCCAGATTGCTAAAACTTTTCATCTTTAATTAGAATGCAGTCTTTGAAATGCCAGAAGATAAATGGCTTAGATAATTCACATTACAGTATTCACAAACAAAACTCCCCAAATTAATCACCCCCACCATTGTACTTCTAGGAAATATTCAGTATATCATTCAGTTTTTGCCTCTTTAAAAGAGAACAAACGCTCTCTTTTTTTAACGTTATGGTTAATGTTCCCATTCCATGTCACATCAATCCAAAGACATTTGGCTCTAATTTCAGCTAAAAGTGCAGTTTCAGAATCTATTTAGAAGAGAACCTGATTCTCTTAACTCATCACAATGTCTAAGCTTTTAGGAGGGTTAGCAGAAAAGAGAGAATATGAATAACTTTGCCCCAACTTACTTTCTTCTTTCATGGGAGGTATTGGGGTCATCCTGCCACTTTTAATTCAGACAAAAAGAATTTACTGTGTTCCAACTTGGTTAAACACACCCAAGTACACATATTGTCATTTATTTGTAACATCTGAAAATATTTATACTCCTCATACTCCTCAGTATTTCACCTGCTTGTGCCTATTTCCTAGGGCCACTGTCCTTATCCCACCCAGGTCATTGAGGGCAGAGTGTCCAGCCACGTTTTGGAATCCAGTGCACAGTCACGGTAGTTGCTGGTCTCTAGGGTGCTTTACGTGAGGGTGGGTCATGGCTGAGTACACGCTGTGAAGATGCACCCTCATACCAGGGCTTAGAAACTTCCAGGCTTGCGGGTGTTTTTTCTTTTTATTATTTAGGTAAATTCCAGTAAGTTTCTGGGTTTGTTGGAAGGACTCAAGTGTTCATGGAGTTTTGTCTTTGTTTTTAGTTCACACGGGCAGCAGTGAGCTCGGGTTGCCTGTTTGCACTACAGGACACGCACCAGGTGGCCCCAGTCCCAGTCGCTGCTGCTCCAGGCTCCTGCCTCGCCTCTTGAGTTTAAATGTAGGCCATACAGGGAGGTGACTAAGGGCATGTACTTTGGAGCCAAACTGTATTTGAGTCCTGTCTTCCTTGGGTACTAGTTAAGTGATGTTGGGTAAGGTCCTCCGTTTCCTGATCTGGAAACTGAAGATAATGTATCACTTTATAGGGATATTGTGAGGATTAAAATAGATAACGTACCTAGAATACCTTGCCACTCGCCTAACTTATAATTGGCTCTTAGTAAGTAGTAGTGGTTGTAAAAATTAACATCTGAGAAGTCCTTTGGTTTTCTTTTTCTTTGAGCTGTCCTCTAGAAGCACAATTATTACTTCTTTATTTTTAGCCTTTGTAACTTCACATCTTCATTGGCTTCCCCTTACCCTTTTGTTATCCTCTCTGCCCTTTGTTAAAAGATTTTTATTCCCAAATAGCTGTGGTGGCAGCTTGTTTTTCTTCTCTCCAGTTTTCACCATCAGTATTTTTGTTGCCCCCTGTTCAGGAACCTGCTGTTCTTAGCCTAACATTCCCAGACCCTCCAGCACCTGCTCCCCACCTTTACAACCTTTCTGTTCCCTCCCTGCCCCACACGGCAGACTGTTGTCTGTGCAGCCTCATTACTCCCAGTGTGTAGCTGCCTGGCACACACACACTGCTGCCAAGAAATGTGTTCTAATGAACCAATCCAGTGAAATCACTTTTCAATCAGATTTTTAAAATACATCCTCAAAGATGTTGTGACTGTAAAAGCAATGTAAATACAATGCAGAAAATCCGAAAAACAGAGAAAAGGAAACCTGTAACTTCAGCATCCTAACACATCTGTTATCATCGTTTTATTTCCTTCCAGCCTTTTTCAATTTTTTTTAAAATATATGAAATTTATTGTCAAATTGGTTTCCATACAACACCCAGTGCTCATCCCAACAGGTGCTCTCCTCAATACCCATCATCCACTTTCCCCTCCCTCCCACCCCCCATCAACCCTCAGTTTGTTCTGTTTTTAAGAGTCTCTTATGCTTTGGCTCTCTCCCACTCTAACCTCCTTTTTTTTTTTTTTTTTTTTTGTTCCCCTCCCTCATGGGTTCCTGTTAAGTTTCTCAGGATCCACATAAGAGTGAACACATATGGTATCTGTCTGTCTCTGTATGGCTTATTTCACTTAACATAACACCCTCCAGTTCCATCCATGTTGATGCAAATGGCAAGATTTCATTCTTTCTCATTGCCAAGTAGTATTCCATTGTATATATAAACCACATCTTCTGTATCCATTCATCAGTTGATGGACATTTGGGCTCTTTCCATACTTTGGCTATTGTTGATAGTGGTGCTATACCCATTGGGGTACCTGTGCCCCTATGAACCAGCACACCTGTATCCTTTGGATAAATTCCTAGTAGTGCTATTGCTGGGTCACAGGGTAGTTCTATTTTAATTTGTTGCGGAACCTCCACACTGCTTTCCAGAGCGGCTGCACCCGTTTGCATTCCCACCAACAGTGCAAGAGGGTTCCTGTTTCTCCACAGCCTCACTAACATCTGTTGTTTCCTGAGTTGTTAATTTTAGCCACTCTTACCAGTGTAAGGTGGTATCTCAGTGCGGTTTCCACTCACAGAGTCCCTCTTAGGATCTCCTGCAGTGCTGGTTTAATGATCATGAACTCTTTCAGTTTTTGTTTGTCTGGGAAAGCCTTTATCTCTCCTATTCTGAATGACAGCCTTACTGGATAAAGGATTCTTGGCTGCATATTTTTCCTATTCAGCACATTGACTATTTCCTGCCACGCCCTCTGGCCTGCCATGTTTCAGAGGACAGGTCTGCTACTACCCTTATGTGTCTTCCCTTGTAGGTTAAGGCCCATGTGTACCTAGCTGATTTCAGAATTCTCTCTTTATCTTTGTGTTTTGCCGGTTTCGCTATGCCAGTTTCATTGAATCACTTAGGGCTCTAATTTTCCCCTCGTGGTCTAGTATTTTCCTACCTTTTTTTCAGCTTTATCATTTTCCGTAATTTTATCTTCTGTTTCACTTATTCTCCTGTCTGCTTCCTCCATCCTTGCTGTCATTGCACCTACTTTATTTTGCACCTCATTTACAACATTTCTCAATTCATTGTGCCTATTTCTTAGGTCCTTGATCTCTGCAGCAATAGATTCTCTTGTCTTCTATGCTTTTTTCAAGCCCAGCTATTAGTCTTACGACTATTATTTTAAATTCTTGCTCAGATATATTGTTTATATCTATTTTGACCAATTCTCTGGCTGTCATTCCTTCCTGGAATTTCTTTTGGGGAGAATTCTTCCCTTTCATCATTTTGGCTACTTTTTTGTCTTTTACGTGCTTTAATAGCTTGTTATGTGTCCTGCACCTGCGAGCACTACTATATTAAAAAGGGGTCATACATTGTCCAGGGCCTATCCCTTCAGGAGGTGTTTTTGGAGTGTGTTGTGTACTCTCTGTTGTTGTGACTCTGGTTGCTTTATCTCCCTATGTGGTGGTTTGGACCCTCCACCAGGTGTGCTTTGATTTGTTCATTGAAGTGACCTTGGAAAAAATTAAAAAAGGAGTAGAGTGGAAGAAGCCTTATCTCATACAAAGAGAGAAATGACAGGGGTGGGGGGAAAAAATGACCAAGCAGAGATTAAGAGAAACTATATGGCTTAATCCTGAGAGAAAGAGAGGAAAATAAAGGAGATACAGAAGAGGTGTAAAAATAATACATTAAAAATGTCTGTTTAAGCAAACCAACAACCAGAATAGAGAAGGGAAGAAAGAAGAAAAGTGTGTGTGTGTGTGTGTGTGTGTGTGTATGTGTGTGTGTGTGTGTGTGTGTGTATAAAATAAGACTTGACCAAGAATCAAATCAGAAATGCAAAATCATCAGACTTATTGGATGATGCCTTGGAATGGGGGCTGTGCTGGTCTGGAGGAGGGGCCATCTGGTTTGGTCAGTGTCAGTTTTCTGGCAGATACGCAGTTACCGGGTGCAGAGGCTGTGGTTTGGTGTAGGCGGGTCCCACCTCCACTGGGGGCCCACTGTCCTCTCTGAAGCCCCACCTTTTTGGTGATGGGGAGAAAAAAGGCGACACCCCAGTCTCTCCTCCCTGGACCGGGTGTTCCAAACCACAATGTTCAGGCTGTCCTCACAGTGCCGTGTGGGTGAGAGTGGGCTGGTTTGTCCTGCTGCAGTCTCCCATGCCTCCCAGGTACTCGGCTGGGATTCACACCCCGTTGTTTTAAAGGATCCTGCCCTGGGCACCCTGGTTCCAGGGTAGTGTCACTCTGCCCAACCAGCTGATAGAGGACTGCTGGCTGGCAGGTGCCTGCAGGGTCTTTTGTCCTTGGAACGCCAATATACCCTCTGCCACGGCACTTGAGGGAGGGGGACAGCTTTCTCCCAAATCACCTCTGAGCTCACTACCGAGCCTGGGGCCAGCTCCCCCTTCCCGCCAGGGCCAGGTGCACAGACTGGCAGCCGGCTCCAGTCCTGGTCCAGAGAAAGTTGCACAACCCTGGATTGTCACTCCTAAGGCTGTTTGCAAGTTAGAGACTAACTGCTTTTTTCTGTTCCCTGGTCCATGGTCCAGAGAGGCTTTTCTCTTGTCCAAATACAATACCATGCTTCCACAGCCTCTCTTTTTCTTTCTTTTGTCTCTCCACTGAAGGAGATCCTCCTTCAGTCAGTGCCTATGTTGTCTGTTTTATCTCTCCCAATTTGCAATCATGCATCCCTGTCCCGCCAAACTGTCCCTGTGGGCCCCTGGAGATGTTTCTGTCACTCTGTAGCCCAGATTCCTGGAATTCCAAGTCTTCTGGCCTTGGTACTGCTGTGTTTGAAGGATGAAGGAACTTCATGCCTCCCTACTTCTCTGCAACATTCATCCAAGTCAATAAACATTGTTTTTAAAGGAAGATGTGGGTGCATATCCCATTTACTGTGTTTACTGCATAATATGTGCCCAATGTTAAACCCTTTGAGGTAGTTAGGAGCAAGATCCTTATAGATCCTTACAGACTTGTTTTGAGATAATTATTTTAAATAATTGAGAGAATATTGTCAACATTTTAAAAAAATTGAAACTGAGCCTACTTCCAATAAGAATTTAAGGCAGCTTACAGTCTGAGACTGGGAACAAAAGATGCATTGACACACATACACATTAAAATGGAAAAAAGGGCAAGAATCAAGTAATATGGGGGTAGAAGAAGTATAACCTGAATTACAGTTACTTATTGAAATTGTGTGAAAATCTTAACTCTGAGCTTCTTAGCAGCCAAGGCAAAAGGGGAAATACTAAGATCAGTACAGGCTAAGTCCTGTATAGTTGAGATAAGGAAGAGTATTCTGTAGGCCCAGGAAGGTAATGGACTTTATGTACATGGGTTTATGTAGTATTATGTTGTATATACATATTTCTTAATTTCAAGAAGTATTCGTGTTCATTTATTTCTTTATCTAAGGAAGGCTGTTTGATTTTTCATATACTATCCAAAAGCCCTATGTGTTTTGTACATAATAACAAATCACATACCCTGGAATTTGTAATATTTGTAACAGAGGTGGTGAGATTGGAATGGCCTTGTATTACTATTCAGTTGCCAGAGCCAGAGCAGATTCCCTGGATATATTAATTATAAGAACTTTAACATAAGGTTTGGTAAACTTTTGGTGCCGTCAGCTAAAACAAGAAGGAAAAGGGTAGAATTTAGCTCCATGGCAGCAGTTCATGGTGAGCACGTGTATAGTTGTTTAGAATCGAGGCAGTCATAATATTGGCTAAAATATGAGTAGCTTCCAGGCTGTGTGGGATAACTTTGCCCACTCCTACAAGTAGCCTTTTAAAGCCCCACAACAGTGAGGTGGCAGCACTGTTTGCTTGAATGTTCGTGGTTCTCACAAAGTGTCCAAAAGTCCTACCCTGTTGTACAGAATATACATGATGCAATCAGTAACATCTCCATATCCAGGAAAGGTACAAGTTCCCTTGGTCCTCATTAAAGTGAGCTGCTAAACCTGATTCCTAGTATATACACAGTTTTCTTCTTAAACTCAGCAAATGAATTATGTTGAGCCACTTTATGACCTACAGAAAATTCTCCTAAACAAAAATAGGAAACAATAGGAAGAAAGATTCTATGAGTCAGCATTTTAAAAGTAGCTTGACCTGGTATCTTTTTGCTTTCTGATGCGCTATCGTGATGAAGTCTTTCTCCCTCCTGCTTTTTAAGTTAGTGAGGTATGGCACATATGTTTGAAATGAGAAAATATTTTTAAAAATGTAATACCTCTTATACGTAGCAAATCATTATACTGTACACCTAAAATACAATGTTATATGTCAGTTATATCTCAAAACTGAAAATTATATCTCAAAACTGGAAAAAAAATTAGTGTCTCTTACATAACTAGAAAAAAGTTGGGAGTGTCAGACAATATGGGTAAACAAAATATTAGCTAAATCTTAAGATTTGGGGTGTTATTTTCTTTATACTTCTCTGTAATTATGAAATTCTCTACACTAAACAAATGGAATCATGTCATCACAATGTAGGATTTATACTCAGGGAAAATTATTAAAATTAAAAACAATAATGTAAAAAACACATTGGGAAATGTACCAAGTAAGAGGCGATCTTGAGTAGGGGACTCACTGCTTATTAACATATTGGGACCAACCCCCATTGTCCTGTATGTAAATGGTGGGGGAAATTATCTTCCCTTACCTCCTTAAAAACTATTGAAAGGAAGAAAATTATGAATACAGGAGATTTACTTTGAGTTATCAGATGCAAGTAAGCAAATGGCAACAAGATCTCACTGTTGAACAAAGTTGTTCACGGTGACCCTTCTCGAATTTGACTCCTGCAGAGAAAGCAAAAGCCTGCAACGGATGTGTCCTGGTACACTGCTTAGCTGGCGTCTCTCGCTCAGCCACCATCGCCATCGCCTACATCATGAAGAGGATGAACATGTCCTTAGACGAAGCTTACAGGTGAGGACAGGGATATGCCTTGTGGATTGGGTTTTCACTGGACCTGAGACATGAAGAGAGAGGAGGGTGGGTAGCCAAATTACAGCAAAACAGGACTATTTTAGTTACATTCTTTACAGGTGACTGAATTTTTAAATGGTTTTTCAAAGATTAGAGAAGAATATAAGTCAGCATGAGTTCCACCTGAACATGTGTCAGATTCATCTGCAGCTACTTTTTAATTTTAAGGAAAAACAAATCTAAACAGATCTCTACCCTGTTAAGTGAGTTTGTATCTTTTCCTAATTGGGGAAGTACATAGGAGAAAAAAGCTCCAGCAGGATACCTGTTATAGAACTCCTACTTCTGCTTCAAACTTTATGCTTTTATCACTGTGAGGAAAAACCCTACGTACAAGACCAAGTTATTGTCAAAATCCATTCACTGAGTGGAATTTCCTCCATTCATTCTAGAGTAGCCCAGATTCTGCATTTGGACTGGGTTGCTCCCCCCACCCTTGGTCAGATGGAAGGCAGGCAAGTGACATGGGCGTGAGGACCGGAGTTTGGTGGGTGAATCTGGATCCCCTGCGTGGATAGCGGGGATTGGTTTTCATGCGATAAACGGCCATAAATATAGATGCGTGAAGCAGGCCTATTGTGACAACTGGACTTTTTCTCAAATTGGAAAATTTGGAAAGAAGAAATGAGCTACCTGAAGAGCTTCTCATTTGAGGAATGAGACTGGAGGAGAAGGACCCTCCCTTTGTCTGCATTAATTCCCTTGTCCTCAATTCAGGCTTTTCTCCCTAAAAGTCTTCTGGTACTGTGTAGAAACCAGAAGCAAAAGCACTCTTATGTCATGTTTCGAAGTCTTACTATGAGGACCCTGCATTTGTACTACAGTTGAGCCAGTTGTCTCTGGCTTTGTTAATTTGCTTTAGGTTTACTTGATCTCCAAGGAGTTTGATTTTTCTCCATATTCAAATACAAATTTTCAATGTAGTTTCACTCCTGCATCTTCTGAGGTGTGTCCATGAAGGTTAGAAACCATCGAAGGATTTTTCCACTATCTCTAGGAGTCTATGTTTCCACAATTAAATAGAAAAGCTATTTATTACTAGTTTTTACCCCTTGAAGATTCTTTTTTAACACAGTGGTTACCAAAATGGATGCAGACATGAGACCTGGTTTTGAATTCCAGCTGTGTGAATTTGGGGAACCGCATATAATACTCTGTTTAATGCATTGGCCTAGTGCTTAGCACACAGAGGCCAGCTGACGGCTGATGATTCTGTCGTGCTGGATACAAAGAGAAGGAGCTCAGGTGTATGCTTTGAGGCTGTGGCCATCTGATACTTGCTTTTCTGGTCCTTAATTAAACATATGAAATGTCCTGAGGAAGTGACTATGAGGACTTTGAGAAGGCCTGATATTGGGAAACTGAAGCGGGAGAGTGGCTGTCACACCGTACTTCTGAGGGCAGCACCAGCCTGAGTTGGTGGGGAGGACGGAATCCTCTCTTATCTGTTGCATTGGAAACCTTGGGTCCTTGGAAACAAGCTGGCTAAAACTAGAGCTTCTGGGCCCTGGGCCCTCTCTTTCTAGCATGCTCCAAGGACGTGGTATAAAGCTCTCCCAGTGCAAAGGCCCTTTTATTCTCCACCTTGAACTTTTAAGCCAGTCATCTTCCATAGGTATTTGGGAGGCTCTAATATTTTCCTATCTTATTTATTCACTTAGTACTCTGATTTAACACTGTTCTTAAGATAAAGTGTAGTTGTAAAATTTGAGGTTTTTGTTTCTTTCCTCTCTTCGTAGATTTGTGAAAGAAAAAAGACCTACCATATCTCCAAACTTCAATTTTCTGGGCCAACTCCTGGACTACGAGAAGAAGATTAAGAACCAGACCGGCACATCAGGGCCAAAGAGCAAACTCAAGCTGCTACACCTGGAGAAGCCAAATGAACCTGTGCCCGCGGTCTCCGAGGGCGGACAGAAGAGCGAGATGTGCCTCGGTCCACCCTGTGCCAACTCCGCTACCTCAGAGGCGGCAGGGCAAAGGCCCGCGCACCCTGCCAGCGCGCCCGGCTCGCAGCCGCCGCTGCCGGAGGACGGCCCGCTGGTCCAGGCGCTGAGCGGACTGCACCTGCCGTCCGGCAAGCTGGAGGACAGCAGGAAGCTCAAGCGCTCCTTCTCTCTGGACATCAAGTCCGTCTCGTACTCGGCCAGCGTGGCCGCATCCTTGCACGGTTTCCCCTCGTCAGAGGATGCTCTGGAATACTACAAACCCTCCGCGGCTCTGGATGGGACCAGCAAGCTCTGCCAGTTCTCTCCGGTCGAGGAGGTGTCGGAGCAGACTCCAGAAACCAGCCCCGACAAGGAGGAAGCCAACCTCCCCAAGAAGCCTCAGCCCACCAGGCCCGCAGAGAGCCAGGGCAAGCGGCTGCATTCAGTGCGAGCGACGGGCGGTGGTGCCGCCCAGCGGTCCCTCTTCTCCCCGCTGCACCGAAGCGGGAGCGTGGAGGACAACTGCCACCCCAGCTTCCTCTTGGGCCTGTCCGCCAGCCAGCAGCACCTCGCCAAGTCTGCCGCCGGGCTGGGCCTCAAGGGCTGGCACTCAGATATCTTGGCTCCCCAGACCTCCGCCCCTTCCCTGGCCAACAGCTGGTATTTTGCCACAGAGCCCTCGCGCTTCTACTCTGCCTCCGCCATGTACGGGGGCAGCGCCGGCTACTCGGCCTACAGCTGCAGCCAGCTGCCCACCGGCAGCGACCAAGCGTACTCCGTGCGCAGGCGGCACAAGCCAGGCGACAGGCCCGACTCGCGGCGGAGCTGGCACGAAGAGAGCCCCTTTGAAAAGCAGTTTAAACGCAGAAGCTGCCAGATGGAGTTTGGCGAGAGCATCATGTCCGAGAACAGGTCGCGGGAAGAGCTGGGGAAGGTGGGCAGCCAGTCTAGCTTTTCAGGCAGCATGGAGATCATTGAGGTCTCCTGAGGAGACAGACACTCGTGACTTCTGTTGACAATGTTTGTCTTGTTCACAAAAAAAATATTCCCTGTAAATCTGAAGTATATATATGTACATACATATATATTTTTGGAAAACGGAGCTATGGTGTAAAAGCAAAAGATGGATCAACACAGGTGTCTCTCCACACCTGCACTTGAGAGATCAGCTGACACGTCTCTCAACGAAAGTGGAAGGGCAAATGCTAGATTTCCTCCTAGACAGATGAGAAACTTTGCAGCGAATTGCACATCCTATCGTTCTTCCTAAATCCGGTTGTATTTGGTGTTGGAGGACAGAATCCCCTACCATTTAATTTTCGTGTCGTGCCACAGGAGATCTCAAGCACTAGTCTCTGTCCTGTCCCTTCCGTAGTGCACCTTAGCGCTGAGACTGAGCCAGCTCGTGGGTCGGGCGGGTAGACCCCATTAGGGACAGAACCTCATGGTAAACGCAAGAGAAACGATCGCATCCAAAGCGGATTCACGCGTCCACGCTCACCCGGCAGCCGATGCGCGCATCACTCTGCCGGACAGACCGTTAGGGGCCTTGCCGTGGTCTCCTTCGGAGCACACCCAGTACCTCAGACTGCAAGTCGGGGCTCTCACCACTACCAAGTCTGGTAGCCTGTGTCCTAGGCCTTGTGGGTAGGTAGGTAGCTAGGCACATTTTGCAGACCATTCAGACTATCTCTGCACAAATTTCCAGTAGGGCCTGGATGGAGGTGGTACCTTGTTTTCTTCTTCTCAGCTTTATGAAGAGAAGGGAAACCATCTAGGATTCCACTTAACGGCCAGGGATCTGGCAGCATAATGACTGAAGCTAAGGTTGGGAGGCTAAACAAGTCTACCTCCCTCCCTGTAAATCCGAGAATTGTTCAGAATGGTGTTGTTACCTTGGTTTCAGCCAGATGGGGATGTACTTGGGTCGGTAGCAGAGCAGCAGAACCTTCGAGTTCTCAGCCAGAGTACAGTTTTTTCCATTTTGGTCTCACTGCACATATAGGTTTTGTAAAAATCTAACAGGTAGAATGTTATAGGAAACTATCAAGAGGGAGAAACTATGGAAAGATTAAAGAACTAACGTTGCTGAGGAGAAGCAGGAAACTCAATTTTTTCTCGGTGGTTTTCTCCTCAGCACGTGATGAGGGTGGTAGTTCTGTGATTCCCTTTCCGATTTACTAATAGGGCTGAGAGGCTGGTGACGTAAGGAGTGTTCAGAATAACACAGTATATATAGGAAAGTGAGGGGAAGGTGGTTGGATTTGATTCGTTGTGAGCAGAGTGGAAAGCTACAGCCAAGCTATTCTCAGAAACTATCCCCAGTATTCTTTCAGTAGAAGGGACACATCAAAATGGAGCAGGACCAAGGTGGTCTCTCAGCCTTTGACCTACAATCACTGTATGGAATCAATCCTGGCAGCTGAAAATAGGTGATTGGAACAAGGATACAAGTGTTAGTACATACCTGCTTTTAAACTCCCTGGCTTGAGTCTTGTCAACTATAGTATGGCCCTCTTTTGAAGCCTTAATTCACGTCAGCAGCTTTTGTGTGTGTGTGTGTGGGGGGGGGGGGGGGTTGTCGTTCTTTACTGTAAGTGTAGCTAGTTGCTGACTCATATCTCAGGTTTTTCTGTGTTCGAGAAATGGATAGTCCTTTGACTAGGATGTGACTTTGTGTTTCCTGTGATGACTGCTGAAACCAGCACAGAATGAATGGCGTGACTCAAAGCTGACTTGTTCATGATGATGCTGAGCTTCGTGTAACCTAACTGGTTGTGCGCAAATAACGCGCTGTGATCTGGGTGTAGAAAGAAGGCAGGAAGAGAGGACACCGCACAGGGAAGTCACTGTCATTATATTGAAAAAGTTCTGCTCAATGATCGGAGTTTTTCCACATACATTTAAATTTGGGATGTAACCAGACATTCTCCAGGTTTCACAGAGTAATTTTTGACGTGTTACGTATACACACACCCTTCTTCCAGGGTCTGGTCACAACCGTGGAACGTTTCTGAGAAATGAAAGGAACAGCTCCAATCTTACATATGTCCCAGGAGGGTTGGGGGGGGGGGCTTGGTTTTAACACCTCTCTGGGCAGAAATTTGCCTTCCGTCATTTGGGATTTCTCTTGGCCACGGTCCCCTTCCTTCCTATGACTGATGATGTAGTCAGACACTAAAACCTTTAGTCCTTGATTGCGAATGTCAAATAATCAGTTCTTGGGATCCAGACTGCCATGCCTCAGGGGCAAGCCCTGGAGCTGCTTGGGGGCGGGGGTGGCTGGCTCTCTCGAGTCCCGTGATCTTGGGGAAGCCCCGGAGGCTACCGGGGTGATACTGAATGGTGATTTCTAAAGAGCAAAACTAGACTTCTGTGTGAGAAATGCTGGACAATGGCTTAGAACATTTGTCAAGTTAGGTGGAAAGACTGTATAAATGTTTAATATGAATATAGTGTTCTTCTGGAGTAAGATGCCGCCGAATGGTTAAATTGTGCATTTCTCATTTTGATGTTCATGTATGTTAATATGAAATAAAATCAAAACTGGTACCTGTTTATACATAAATAAGAGGACTGTTTCCTTGCAATTATACTCGGTGGGAAGAGCAACATCCAAGTTGCAAAAGGAGGGCGTGGCGGAACCTGCCCTGCTCTCACGTCAGAGAGGACTTGGCTGAAGACAACGTGGTGGGGGCGTCGGATGTAGTACGTGCGCCATCATTCACACGGGACGCTTGGCTAAGGGCGCAATGCTGGCCCGTGTTCTCTAACATGCACACCACATGCCCACGACAGTGCAGAACCCCAGGCACCCGGTGAATATTTGCTGACTGTATCAAGAATAGGTACAGGGGAGGAAGAAGACCAGATACACATTTGTGGTACATTCTAATGGGATGTATACGTGGTTTTAGAATTCTTGTGGGGAAAACTGAGGAAGTTATTAAAGGTCTGTTCTGCATCCTTGCCACGTACATCTCAACGACCCCTCTGCTTATAAATGACACTGCACGTGACAATATGTGAGACTAGCAGCTTAGTCCCATCAGTGTGTCAATAATTATGCATCAAGGGAATAAAGCATTTACATTTATAAATCAATATGCTTCATAATAAAGCATATTATCTTGGAATAATAGAATTACAGGTGATGTCATTTAAGTTGGTTGTGACAGGCTTCTGAGCTGAAGCTAAATTTAAGAAAATGTACAAGCGAGAAGGATTGTACCGGGTGGGCAGAGACTTGGCCAGGACCTTGCAAAGAACCAGGGTTGGGCACCGGAGAGAAAAGGGGGTGTAGAATAAATCTGCCTCCAGAGACGGACGGTGGCTTGAGGCAGCAGGTGTTCGAGTGACAGGCTTTGGATGAGAAGGTGTACGTACACGCACTGACCGGGGGCCCCTTGAGAGACCATCAAGGGCAGGCTAGTGCTGGAGACTAGTCTGGGTCTGACGACAAAAATTAGACCAGGGCTTGGGCTAAGGGGAAACCGGGAAGGTCTAGATGGGATGGGGAGGGTGTACCTTATGGGGCCAGACGACAGCAACTCTTTACCCTCAAAGTCTTCACTGGCGTTTTCTTTTATATCCCATCTGGTTTTGTCCTCGGACGCGAGGCAGAAATGTTTTAGGTCTAGTAAAATTTGTCGTGCTTTTCTCTGAATATTACTCTTCCGCATCTATAAATGGAAGAGGGAAGGGAGTTATTTCTAGCAGTCCGTGAGGCCCATTCATCCTTGTGCAGCGTAATTATACTTGGTTATATCCTACAGTATTGTGAAATCAACTGGAAAATTACGTCACTACCTTGGAAGATGTTCACAAGTCAATCACGTTGTTTATGTGCAGGGGCATCAAATCGGGTTTATGTAAAAACAAGCTTCATTCCACTGGTTCTAGCCAAAACAGTAAAAGTGGAAACGCGGTCCCACAGGAAATGCTGAATGGGACCTCGCAGGAGCAGAGTCACAGGCAAACAGGGCGGCTTGGAGAGGGTCAGTTTGTGGTCGGGGTTCTCTCTGCTCAAGGGAACTGGGACAGTTTCAAAGGCTGAATTTAAAGTACTTGGTTCACCAAAGCTTTTGGCATGAATCCTGCCTCGCTGTAGAATAAAAATAAAAGGTGGCAGTAGGAATATGCCTCGACTGGTGAAGAAAATGGGTCATTAGCAAGTTCCCTCGGGTCTCACACTGACACCGATAACCCAGAACAGATTCCTGAGAGCAATGGGCACACGTCAGCACGACACATGAGATACTGGGTCCCCTAGTAAGCAACTAGGTCTGGCTGCCAAATTTTTTTATTTTTTGGTCTGAGGCCTGTGGATAAGTTATCTGGTCACCCTTCCCCTCTGTAGTTGGGGCATCTGAATGGAAGCTACATGCCCTGTGTGTGTGCAAAAAATCAAATGTTCCTCATTACAAATCAGCCTACAGCAATGACATCTTCTCTTGGGATGTAGAACAGTTTACCTAAAACGTCCCCCAAGAAGCAAAACTGTCACTTCACTCTACCCTTCAGTCTTCAGGATCAGCATTTTAAGTAATTTCCTACTGCGTGGTGTAGGTCTCGGTTTAGCTGAGGTATAAACAAATTGGGAAGACAATTTCACTCAACTCTTAAAACGTGTTTGCTCACGGCTCTCATTTCTGAAGATTCCTGGTCTTGTCCCGGGACTTGCTGAGGGAAATGCCAAAGGTAAGTGAGTTCTACAAATCCACAAAAGTGGTGGCACAGGTCAGTCCCCCAGGGCCATTACTTTACGTAACCTTGGAAACAGCATGTTTGGTAATGAATCTGCTTCCTAGGTCAGTGGAAAGAAGCAAAGAAATACCTAGAAGATATTTTTTTTAATAAAAAACCCACCTAATTTCTTGAGTGCACTCCTGTATCTCTGGATACGGAGTCCCCAAAATTCATTTCATCAAATACTCTGGGCCAAGAATATAAATTATGTTCCAAAGAATGACAGAATTTTAAGGGAAACAAAGACATGACATCTGTATAATTATATAGGCTCTCATGAAGCCTATACTATTGCTCTTAACCCTACAATTAACTTTTTAATATTTATTCACTTTGAGTAGGGAAAGGGGCAGAGAGAGAGAGAGAGAAAGAATCCCAAGCAGACTTGACTCTGTCAGCGCAGAGCCCGATGCGGGGGCTCTAATTCACAAACCATGAGATCATGATCTGAGCCGAAACCAAGAGTTGGATGCCTAATGACTGAGCCACCCAGGCACCCCAAGCCCACAATTCATTTACTAGAAACTTCCATGCACATAATACAAGGGGTGAAGGCCAGCTTCCACCAGCCTCCTACTTCGAGTCAAGCAAGGAGCCTGTGGTCTAGGGACCTATTTGACAGTGTTCGTAGAGATGCATAGATAGGTATGCAAAACAGATTCTCAAAAGAGGGGAGCCGCTGGACACTTTCTAATTAATAAACAGAAGGAAAGACGCTCTCTATTGGGAGCTCGTAATTTAAAGTCACTACCAAAACCAAGGGCCACTGCTCAGAGACAGCAGCTAAAGATGCCTCTCCCTGTCACAAAAGTGGCATCCTGGGGCAGGCAGGGGCCTGCGAGCCCACCCAGACCAGCTCACATGGTAGGGAGGTGGAAACAGACTCAGGGAAATTAAGTGATGTGTCAAGATTCAAGGCTGGAAACGGACAGTCCGGCTCTCTGATGACAACCGGTTGCCTTTTTATCCCCGAAGCATCCTGTAGGGTCCGGATGGGTCACTGGGCATTGAGGGACAGAGAGCCAGCAGAACTCTCTCTTCGAATGACAAATCAGATTCCCAGAATCCTTCAGAAAAGGTCAAATCCCGAGGAGGTAAAGGACTGGTATTGCACATTACCAGTCAGGGGTCCATCCATCTGAGAAGAGCCACTAGCAGTGATAGAGAATCAGGGGGTTGTTAAAGGACTGACCTGCAGCACTGAATTACAGATGCTGGTAAGAGAGCCCCAGTTCAGCTGCTGCTTGTTCACCTGAAGTCCCTGGGCGGGTGGTCCGGAAAGAAGGCGGCAGTGCAGTCTGGGAGCGCCGGGACAGCTGGAGCCTGCAAGCCACTTGCGGGAACCCGCATCTGCCTCTTGCTGGCCGGACCCGCGCTGGCCTCTCCTCTAAGCCTTCCTCCTCCTGCTGCAGGTGACCTGAAGGAGAAGCTAGATTCATACCTGACCCCCGATCTGGAAGAACCGGAGGCAGAGTTCTGTGGGGGCCGGAGGAGCCGAGAGCCCGGCCGCTGCGCCCACCAAAGGTGCAGCGGGTCTGCAAAAACGTGCACGAGGTGCAACAGGGCACGGCGTCCGGCGACCTTCAGCGAGTAAGCACGGCTACGGCTTTCCGTCTGCTTCCAAACTTGTGCAAATTTCTCTTGTGGCCACCCCCTACCTAACCAGAAATGAATAGGGAAGGGAATTCTGGAAAACAGTTCAGCTTCACCAAGTTGACAACGTTGCCAAAACACCCCACACCACAAAGATCAACTGGAATTCTCTTAAAAAAGAAAATACCGAATTTGCCTGTGGTACATAAGCCCCTATGTACTCAGGACCCAAATCGTTTTGTCTTTTTATGCATTTTTTTTTTTTTTCCAGTAAACTCTACGCCCAACGTGGGGCTTGAGCTCACGACCCCGGGATCAAGAGTCACGACGTGCTGCACCGACTGGGCCAGCCAGGTGCCCTGGTCTAACTTCTTCGTAAGAAAACGAGTTGGATGGAGAGCTGGCTGGCTGAGAATTTTCTCCTGCCGTGTTAGGTCTGCCTTTCTGCCATGTTCATGCCTTGAACTATTAAAACGCAGTGAGAAAGCTCCATCCTCAGGAGGCTTAGTCTGTGTCTGCTTTTATTTGTTCTGCGCTTGTATTTGTAAATTGTACTAAGTGCAGTGATGGTAAGAGCACCTGACCCCTGAGCTGTTTTCAGAGCTCTTCGTTCTCTGAAAGCTGCAGGCACGGCCCTGCGTTCAGAGCTGGGTTCTGCACACGCCAGGAACGCAGAAAAAGACCATGATGTGCGTGGCTTACAAACGCCACTTCCTGTAGGTCTCAGCAAAGGGAACAGAAGTATTCCTTGCACTCCTTTTTTTTTTGCAAAAACCAATTTCTGCCAATTTGAAACTAACAAATAGAAGACCGTAATGAGCGCAGGGGGCACCGAGTCTAGTAGCAACAGGTATTAAAATGTATTGTGAAATTATATTAACACAGTATGAAAAAATGAAAAACAGCATGAAATGCTATTGGAAGATCAATGGATTAGAATGTAGTTCAGAACGGGATCCTCAATTATACGGAAATTCACTACATAATAGAAATCACTACATGATACACATGTGCATGTGTATTTGCCCATCAGAGGGAAGACACATTATTCATTAAATGTTGCCCTTCCATTAACCTTAGCTATCAGTAGGTTTCTAAGAAACAGAATGTCTTTCTTGATTTGTACCCTCTAATAAATTGTTCTAGAAATGGTTTAAGACCCAGTAAACCTGACCATCAAAAGGCATTAGAAACACAAACTTCTTCCACCAGTGCGGCCCAACAAAGTCCTCACTCCCCAGCACATGGCTTCCAAGTCCCCCACGACTCCCTCCGACCCCTTCATTGCCTCAGGCAGGACATCTCTACCCCATCTTCCTTCTG
Organism: Puma concolor; assembly: GCF_028749965.1. Lineage (NCBI taxonomy): Eukaryota > Metazoa > Chordata > Mammalia > Carnivora > Felidae > Puma > Puma concolor. Next base: position 96,766,134 of record NC_141673.1, read on the forward strand.
GGGAAGGAAGGGCATCGGGTCCCATGGAGGTGGAAATGCGATCTGAAGGTTGCCCTCTGGAAAAGCTGGATGCACCTTGACCTCTTTCCTTGGCCCATCTTGTCTTTCTTTTTTTTTTTTTTTTTTTTAAAAATTTTTTTTTTCAACGTTTATTTATTTTTGGGACAGAGAGAGACAGAGCATGAACGGGGGAGGGGCAGAGAGAGAGGGAGACACAGAATCGGAAACAGGCTCCAGGCTCTGAGCCATCAGCCCAGAGCCTGACGCGGGGCTCGAACTCCCGGACCGCGAGATCGTGACCTGGCTGAAGTCGGACGCTTAACCGACTGCGCCCCCCAGGCGCCCCCCATCTTGTCTTTCCAGCTCAGAGGAATGAACAATCTTGATACTTTTGGGATGTTCCTTAAAAATCCTAGAAGCGGTTTTTTTTCCTGTGTCTGAATTAAAAAAAAAAAATTTTTTACTTAGCTTAGTTTGCTCATGTATCTTCTGTCATCCAGTTGTTTTATGTCCCACATTTTATTCTGGGTTCTAAGAACCTTACAAAATAGTATCTGATTAAAATCCGAGATTAGAGTCAGATCAAGTTTACCCAAGATACGCTAAATTAAGTGGGACCCGTTTTAATCTTATAAATATACCAAAGGCTGTTGTTGACGTCTAAGAAACGCCTTGTAAAGGTTGAAGGAATAAAGGGAGCACGGGGTACATGACAGGCTGGCCCCAGAGGCGTCCCCGTGTCCCCCAGCGCTTGGTCTCACTTGCCCGCCTCGCTCTGTTCCTACATTCCATTTCTTTGTGTCTTCAGTCTTTTCTTCCATGGGGACATTTATGACGTGCTCTAAGAACTTTTGTGGTTACTCAAGTTCAGTTCCCAAACTCCCATAGAAATTCAGTAGCGTTCTAAGTTTTGTGTCTTCAGAAAAGAAGGGTGGGGACTACCCAGACATTTTTGTATTCGGGGCACAGCGTCAGACACATCGAGTGGGCTCAATAAATATCTGCTGTAGGCATGTCAAACCCCGACCACACCACAGGCTTTCCAGGCTAGTAAAATAAATGCCGGTTAAAGCCATGTTACAAAACTCGGAGCCTCGCCAGTGCTGATGTGATAAAAAGAATCCTAAACTACGTGTGCATCAAGGAAACCAGTCGCCGGGGGGAGGCGGACCTCGTGAGGATGCTGAGAGGAAGTGTTCAGTTTCCGATGACATGTGAGAGACACTGTAACCTAGTGCACCAACAAATACCCCCAGCGCAGGAAGAGGTGCCCCAGATAAAGACCCGACGTGATGTAAACAGGGCAGGAACAGTAACAACACCGAGACCTGGAGCAAATTAGTTCTTTATGTTTGCGGTTCAGACCCCGGAAAGGCTGCGGAGGAGAACGGCCTGAGGGCACTGAGGACACAGAGCTGCTTTGAACATTTCTCCCCTCCTCTCCGTGTTTTCACTCCGCAAGCTAGACCTGACACTACGCGCTTCCAACTAAAAACACAACGAAACCCTAAACGAAATAAAAACAATTCCCAATGCAGAGTCCTGTAACAGATTCCTAATAATTCAAATGTTCCAGCTTCGGTTAGCACCGAGACTTGGTTTGGTTCGTTTTGCAAACAGAAAAAAAATGCCTCAAGGAAAGGGGTGGGGAGGGCAGCGTCAGACCTTCAGGGAGAACTGAAGCCTCCAACCGGCTTCGAGATCCAGTCACATCAGGGCCCTCTGGTTCCAGCCGTCCTCGCCCTCGGGCCGTGCTGGGGTGGGGCCAGGCGGGGTCCCCACAGAACGACAGCCCAGCCCGGCAGGAGGGGGTGGGTAGGTCTACAGCCTGAGCTCTCGGTCGGGTTTCATGCTGAAGGGCTCTAGCCTCTCGCTCTCGGGCAGCATGCTGTTGAGCCGCTCCATCAGGGGCACGGTCTGGTCGATGCCCATCTGGATGCGGCGGAGGATGGCGGACATTTCATTGACCTTCTGGATCTGCTCCGCATATTTGGCGTATCTTTTCTGGCGCTCTTGCATGAAGCTAAAGAGAGTTTCTACGGACAAATCCATCTGCGGAGGGAGAGAAGTGCAATACGTTAAACCCAATTGAACCAAATCCTCCCGAGAGGATCGGGGTCCAGCGTGAGCCCCACAGGTCAGGAGGCGGCGCTGGGGGGATTTAAAACCCCTCCTGATGAAGCTTGACGACCGCTGCCCCGCAGTCACTCCTGGACGGGGACAAAGGGATGATGGTTTCTGGCTCTGTGGTGGGCACGTGAGCCTCTTATACCTTGTGGAGACCCTCAGATTTCTCTCTCTCTACATAAAGGCCAGGGTTTGAATGTGGCTCTGCCGCTGGAGGTGATGATACTTCTGTCCCAAGGCCTGTATCTGCAAAAAACAGGGAACGGATTCCCAAGATGCAGGGTTGCCGCAAGGATGAAATGAGAGAGCGCACCCAACACGGGACTATCGGGGTTCAGGGGTGCCTCCAAACGCACTCCTCAGCCCTCCCTCTCTTCCTTGCACAGGGGCAGGTGTGGCTTTCCCTGACGAGCAAGGCTCACGACCGGACCGCAGACCACAATGCCACGAGGCAGACTGCTTCATGCCCCACTCCCACCCCCGCCCCACCACCAGTGGGACGACGGTTAGGCTCTGGGCAACCATTTTGTGACTATTTTCTTCCCCTGGTGAAGTTCTTTGGAACCTATTATCTGGATAAAAGTGGGGGAGGGAACCTCCGGGATGTCAGGTGCCTGTATCCACCTCCTCCTGTGTAGGGAAGAAACAGCCAAACTACTAAGACTCCAAGTTCTACCCTTAAATTAAGTTCAAAGGCTACTTCTGCCCTTCGTTTTCGTCTATTCCAGGAACATGCCCCTTCCCAGCCCCCCAGCCTCATGCAAAGTACTGGCATCTACTACACGTGACCAGAGCCTCTGGAAATGGTGTGATAAAAACCCAAACAAACAAGCAGACACAGAGGAGACCAACGCCAGCCCCAAGAAAAAACAACCATTTTTTAGACTCTGTGTGTGTGTGTGTGTGTGTGTGTGTGTGTGTGTGTGTGTGTGTGTGTATGTGTGGTGGTGGGGAGGAGATGGAGAAGGGATGGTGAGTAAGGGGGTGTTAGAAGAACTTAGTGCTTGTTTTTTCTATGTTGGTTCTTTCCTCACTTGTTTTGAAATGCCCAGAGGACCAAAAACAAAACAAACAAAAAAAAACCCACCACCACAACAAAAACCCAGCTAGCGGGAGAGGAGGGAGGGAGGGAGAGACAAAACATCAAACTCCCAATACTGTGGAAACAATTTCTACCTTCAGGTGGTTCTCTGCAACCCTGTTCGGTCATTTAGCACTTTGAAGGTAGTGGGCCAGTAAATTACAAGGTCCGTAAGAGTCAACCGTGGGCCTTTTCAGGATGGTAGTTCAATCCGGCACCTAGAAACACTCCGCCTTCCGACAGACACCGGGCAACATGGGAGCTTGCTGAAATCCTCATGAGAACCAGCCCCACTCACCGAACTGCCCGCTCCGGCATTCAGAACCATCGTGCGTTTTTACATTTCACTTGGCAGTGGTGTTCCCGCCCTCAACACCCCCAACTCTACCAGACCAGGCACCCGGGAGGTTTATCTGAAATGGCCTCCGAGACTGTAACTTATCATGTCTTAGGCCCCTGGCAATCAACCACTTCCCCCATGCGTTACACCTGATCAGACGGTGGCATTTGTTCAAATGACATATACTCGCCTACACATTTCCTCATCCGACTGGGGCCCATGTCTGATGTATCCAAAGCCACTCCATGTTTAATGCCTCAGTGCAAGCATGCTGTTTATACAGGCTGACAGTATGTCTCTCGCGTCAATTCCATGACAGTCCATGGAAGAAAAAAAACCACAGAAGAGGAAATTTGAGACTGAGCGACCCGCAAGGTCTCACTGTGATGGAACCAAAACCAGAACGCAGATCTCCTCAGTCTAGCGTCTTCCTTTCACCCACGCTGTCTACGCAAGACAGCGTGCCATGACTTGTGCATAAGATTCTAACTGGTGCGTGGCATGGCATTAGAGAACATGATGGAGGCGTTACTGCCTTTAAATCCTTTCCCACTCTTTCTGACCGCTGCAAGGCAAGTCTCACGTTGGTGAAAGTAAGACTTTAATACCTGGAAAAGTGTAACAGAACTGGTGATACCTGTTTCTCATGTCCCTGTCCTTTGCCCTCCGGAGGCAACAATGTTGCTGATCCCTAATCCCTACCTTTGTGGGCACCCGTGAACCCCCGGTACAGACTCATTCCAGCACATCTGACCAGACTTTAGGTTGGAAGTCAGTATCTAATGCAATTCCACACCTTACCATTTTGACAATCTGGAACGTATCCTTATTCACCTTTCCTCTATTTTTGGGCAGAGATTCTAATAAGGAAGCATATATATAATGCATATAATCAACAGACATTCTTGAGTATGACAGAGTGCCATACAGCATGCGATGTCCTAAGGATATAGACACTGAGAACCAAACTACTGACACCAAAGGTTATTGTGCACACTAACATGACTCTTCTTTTGTACTATCTTTATTAACATAACTTTGCCATTCCAGAAAATCCATTTCAGTAAAAAAAAAAAAAAAAAACCTACTCGAGTCTCCAATAAACAGAGAATGGCTGTTTATTTTCCACAGCTCTTGCCTCAAAACCCATGCCTTGCTGTGACCCATGACTAAGTTCTAGTCAGTGGTATGTATGTGTGGAAGCCTCTTATGGCAGCTTCTGGGTATCTTCCTTAAAACTTAGCTGGCACGGGGCGCCTGGGTGGCGCAGTCGGTTAAGCGTCCGACTTCAGCCAGGTCACGATCTCGCGGTCCGTGAGTTCGAGCCCCGCGTCGGGCTCTGGGCTGATGGCTCGGAGCCTGGAGCCTGTTTCCGATTCTGTGTCTCCCTCTCTCTCTGCCCCTCCCCTGTTCATGCTCTGTCTCTCTCTGTCCCAAAAATAAATAAACGTTGAAAAACTTAGCTGGCACATACTCTTTGCTCCTCCCTCTTTAGCCTTTCCTTCACTCTGCTCCTGCTGGAATGCAGATGCAGCCGCCTTAGACCATGAGAATAAGTAAGGTCACGTCCTAGGGTTGGTAGAGCAGTGACTTAGAAGTTTTGCCCTGTGAGGACTGTGTGGATGAGAACAGTCCCAGCCCTGGGAAAGAAGAAATGTCCATTCTGTGTCACTCACGGTAATTTTGGATCTCTGTAACACCAATTTAACTTAACTTATACCGACAGAAATGAATGAGGTGAACTCCCTACCCTCAAGGGACTCACTGTTTACTCTTACATTCATACCTCAAATGCTGCCCTACACATGCATGGACTGTCTCTGATGGTGGTACATTTCAAAGGACAGGTGAAAAAAGAAGGTGAAATTATTTGTGGGCATAACTTCAGGCTTTACTAAGGCATCAGTTATCTGTACAATATGCTCAACCTTGTTCCAAATACCTTATTTGGATTATCTGCCCACCTGGTCAGTCCACTGCCAGAAACATCCCAAGTATTAGCAAATCAAACCCAGAAATATTTAAAAAGGATAACACATCATAACCAAGTGAAGTTTATCTCAAGGATATAAGCTTTTTCAGCATCTGAAAGCAAAGTAATTTGCCATTTCAACAGAAGAAAGGTTAAAAACTATATGACATGTCAGTAAATGCAAAAAAAGCATTTGACAAATTCAATTATGAAAAGTTTCACTAACTTGAAACAGAAGGAAACTTTCTCAACTTGATAAAGGGCATCTATGAAAAACCTACAGTTAATATCACAGTGGTAAAGGATACTTTTCTCTCTACAATCAGAAAGAAGGCAAGGATGTCCACTCTCACCACTTCTACTCAACACTGAACAGTCTTAGCCAGTGCAATAAGTCAATAAAAGGAAATAAGAGGCATGGGAATACCTAAAGGGTCTTAATCTTTAGATGACATGATAGTGTACTCAGAAAAATCTTAAGGAATCTACCAAAAACTAATAAAACTAACAAGTGAGTTTAGCATGGTTGCAAGATACATGGCCAATATACAAAAATCGATTGTATTTCTGTATACTTGCAATGAACTGGACAATAAAATTTAAAAACAGTATTTACAATTGCAGCAGCAACAATTACACAAGGAAAAATTCAACAAAATATCTACAAGACCTGTACACTGATAATACAAAACTCTGCTGTGAAAAATTAAAGAAATCTCAAAAAATAGACAAGTATACCATGTTCATGGATTGGAAGGTTCAAGATCATTAAGATGTCAGTTCCTGCCAAATTGATCTATAGAATCAATTGCAATCTGAATCAAAATTCTAGAAGGGATTTTTTTGGTAGGGATTTGATAAGCTGATTCTAAGTATACAAAATGGCCAAAAGATTTTTGAAAAAAAAAAAACCCTAAGTTTGAAGACTTACAGTACTTGATTGCAAGACTTAGTATAAAGCTACAATAATCAGGATGGTGTGATATTAGCATAGAGACAGAGCAATGAAACTGAACAAGGAATACAGAAATAGATCTAAACATATGTGGTTGATTGATTTTTTGTTTTAACAGTTTCCAAGGTAATTCAGTGGGGAAAGTAAAGTTTTTCAATAATTTGTCCTAGAACAACATGATATCTACATGGAAAGAAAACTAAATCTGGACCGCTACACTTTACCCCATACACAAAAGTTAACATGAAATAGATCACAGACCTAAAACATAGTAGCTAAATCTATACAACTTCTACAAAGAAAACAGGAGAGGGGCACCTGGGTGGCTCATTCGGTTAAACGTCCAACTTCAGCTCAGGTCATGATTTTGCGGTCTATGAGTTCAAGCCCTGCATTGGGCTCTCTGTGCTGACAACTCAGAGGCTGGAGCCTGCTTCGGATTCTGCGTCTCCCTCTCTCTCTGCCCCTCACCTGCTCACGCCTCTGTCTCTCTCTCTTTCTCTCAAAGGTAAATAAACATAAATAAAAAATGAATAAATAAAAGAGGAGAAAAGCCTTTGCTGTCTTGGGGTAAGCAAAGGTTTCTTTGATAGGTCCAAAAAGCACTAATCATAAAAGGAAAAAAAAAAAAAGGTTAAACTAATCTTCATCAAAAGTTAAAATTTTCTTAGAAAGACACCACTAAGAAAATGAAAAAGCAAGCCAGAGACTAAGAGAAAATATTTACACTACACATATCTGATAATAGACCATCTAGAGTATATAAAGAACTCCTACAATGTAATATTAAGAAAAAAATCCAAATATGGGATCCTTCCAAGAATATTACCCTGGGGCTTCTGTCTCACTAAAACACTGACTGAATTTCTAAGGGGAAAAAAAGAATCAGCTTTTAACATCTTCAAAAGGAGAATTAAGACCTCTTCCAGGAAAGTAAGCCTCCAACTGATCAGCTGAACATCACCTGGATTTATTAAAAAGAAAGGTAAGGGAGAGGGGGCCAGGGAAGAATCCTCCAGGAGATCATCTGGAAATGGGATCAGATCAGGGGAAAGAAAGGGGGTGCCTCGCTGGTTCAGCTGGTACAGCATGTGACTCTTGATCCGGGGTAGTGAGTTTGAGCCCCACACTGGGTACAGAGATTACTTAAAAATCTTAAAAAAGAAAAAAGAAAAGAAAGAAAGAAAAACCAAAAAGGAGAAAGAGGAGTAGCTAGATGTTAACCAAACAGTTGTCTCAACAGAAGAACTCCCTTGCAAAGCTCTGACGTAGCGTGGAAGGAAAAACACTCTAGTCAGTTCTGAAATCACTCTGAGAACTCTGGAGGCTTATGGCTCGTGACCAAGATTATCCTAAACCCCACCCCTTGTCTACATAGTTACTGCTGTCAAGTGAGAAGTGGCTATTCGTGAGGCTGCACAGCTAACCTCAGGGAGACCTATTTCACGGAAGCTCCTGTCTTGACTGAGTTAGGGTGGCAAAACAGGTCTCAGTTGCTTTCAGACCCACTGGCTTAAATTCTCAGTAGTTCCCTTCCTAAGGTTTAGCCAGAGCTTTTACCTCAGGCATGAAGTGACCATTCAGATACTGCAATTGACCTAAGTGGACATCTGAAGGCATTCCTAAGCTCAAAGTGAGTGACTGAGTCACTCTGTGAGGAGCGGCCTTCGATGGAAGCAACACATAAAAAAAAAAAAAAAAAAAAAAAAAAAAAAATTAATGTGAGGCTGAGTAATCATTCCCGATTTACAACCAACTATATATAGCATAGAGATAAACACAGTGGTGTCAGAACTGGGTCAAAATCTTGGTTCCGCATGTGATTCGTTATCTTCGTGACTTTTTTTAAAGTAAGCTCCCTGCCCACCATGGGGCTTGAACTCACCACCCTGAGACCCAGAGTCACAGGCTCTACCTGAGCCAGCCAGGCCCCCCCTCTGAACCAGTCACTTAACCTCTTTGTGACTCTGAACTAGTCCCTTAACCTCTTTGAGCCTCAGCTTCTTCACCTTTAGACTGGGCATAATGATAGTCCCAATTTCAGAAGGCTGATGTGAGGAGTCATGAGGTCACATGTACAAAATGCGTGTAAGAGCCCCGAGAAAAACAAGAGTGCCACAAATTGTAACATATATGTGAACTGAAATACAAACTACGTCTAGAGACCCCTTTTACATGACGAATAGAAAACGAAGTAAATTTAGTAAATCGGGGCAGGAAAAAAATGACATTTTGAGGTATCCAAATAGACACAATATATCTTTTTTGTAAAGGTGGGAGAGTTTATTGTTATGGCTCATGTCTGTTACACTAACTATCCTCAAGGCTTACACAGTCACCCAGATGACAATTTACCATTGTGTTTTTCGCTGACATGTGTCATTTTTGTTCCAAACTTTTGTTACTGAAAGTCTTACAACAGAGTCACATTCCTCATCTCAGTTTCCTGACAGAAACACTTCATACTCCATAACGGCTAAAATCATTATTTACCTACAAGCCCTTCCATGTGCTTTTGATTTATATGTTCAGCCGTGAGAATGAGTAACTCCTACCACTCTTTGGTGCCACCCAACATGGTAAATTAAAAATATACAGGTGTACATGCATGCATATATATTTTTTCAAAAAAATTTTTGAAAGCAAGCAGAAGAGCTCTGATAAATGACACCTTCTCCAACAGGAGTCCATAGCTTCAAAAATGTTGTTACAGATAATTTCCTGATAGGGGTGCCTGGATGGCTCAGTTGGTAGAGCGTCAGACTCTTAATCTTGCGTTGTGGGTTCGAGCCCAATACTGGGTGTAGAGATTACTTAAAAACAAAGTCTTTAAAACATTTTTTTTTTTCTGACAAAATAAGCTTTGATGCTGGTTTGGCACAGGCGGGTCATCCTATGGAAGATATCTAAATGCTTGATGTAACTTCTTTTTCAAAGTAAAGGTGATCTTTTCGAAGTACATACTACAAAGGTCTACAGTTTTAAGTTAGAACACTATATAATACAATAAGCTCACAACGATCCTGTACACTTGCTAAATTCTAAAACCTTAATTGTAGATATGTACAAGATGGTCAAAAGTAGCTTAAAACTAACTTTTTCACAGGTGAAAAGAAAAATGAGTAGGTAAATTGTGTACCACAGTTAAAAAAAATTCAAGTTTATATGATCAATAGACTCTTGCTTTTCCTATCCCTTACTTAAGTTTCAAAAAAATGTTAAAAGGTCTGCTTAAGAACTCAGATGAGATTACATTTAAAAAAAAGTTACTTTAAAAAAGTTACATTACTTTAAAAGTAATGTTCAGCTTTTTTTTTTTTTTTTTTTAAATTTTTTTTTTTTCAACGTTTATTTATTTTTGGGACAGAGAGAGACAGAGCATGAATGGGGGAGGGGCAGAGAGAGAGGGAGACACAGAATCGGAAACAGGCTCCAGGCTCTGAGCCATCAGCCCAGAGCCCGACGCGGGGCTCGAACTCATGGACCGCGAGATCGTGACCTGGTTGAAGTCGGACACTCAACCGACTGCGCCACCCAGGCGCCCCAATGTTCAGCTTTTAATGTCATAATGTCTCTCAGTTAACTTAAGCCTCAAGGTCAATTTTTGTTTGGTCTTAATAAATAGTTCACTTTCTTTGCACCCATTCTACATTTAAGTTCCTGTTTCCCAAGGAGGCCAATTTAGGAATGGGGGGGGGGGGGGCGGCGGTGGGAAGCAGAGGCCATGAAGGGCTGAGGCCATAAGCAAGGGCTGTCTGCCCTTCTTCTCACATTCCACATCCAGCCCTGGCTTTGTTCTTCCTTTGGACAGACATCCTTCTTTGCAACTGCTTCCGTGTTTTTACACAAAGGCCCACACTTTCACGTTTCTAAATGTCAGAACTACCAATTCTCCTGATGAGAGAGCATTAGCATAGCTATATAAACTAGTACTGTTCCAAGGGCAAAATCTGCTGCTGCCAATTCATTTCTCCAAAGAAGATGTACAAATGGCCAATAAGTACATGAAAAGATGTTCAACGTCATTCGTCACTAGAGAGCTGAAAATCGAAACCACAAACAGATACCACTTTCTACTCAATAGGATGGCTAAAATACAATGGCAGGCAATAGTGAGGAGGTGGAAAAACTAAAATCCTTGTGCACTGCTACTGGGAACAGAAAATGGTGCACTGCTTCAAAACCAGTTTGGCAGTTTCCCCCAAAATTAAATACAGAAGTGCCACATAATCCAGCAATTTCACTCCTAGGTATTATACCCAAGAGAACTAAAACGTAGGTGCACGCAAAAACGTGTACACAAGTGTTCATGGCAACATTATTCATAAAGTAGCCGAGAAGCAGAAACAACCCAAATGTCCATCAATGGATGAATGGATAAACGAAATGTACATCCTTACACTAAAATATTATTGGCCATAAAAAGGCATGCAATACTGAGCTAAGCTACAACAGAGATGAGCCTTGAAAACATGATGCTAAGTTAAAGAAGCCAGGCACAAAAGGCCACATGTTATATGATTCTGTGTATGTGAAATGCCCAGAAGAGGTGAGTCATAAAGACAAAGTAGATTAGGGGTTGCCTGGAAATCGGAGAATGGGGGGTGGGGAGCGACTGCTAACTTACACGGGGTTTCTTTTTATGGTGATGAAAATATTCTGGAAATTAGTGGTTTTAGAGGAATAACTTTGTGAATATACTAAAAACCACTGAACGGTACACTGTCAGAGTGAGAGGTACCTCTAAATCGAGTTCTCACCAATTTCATGAAAAGTTCCTTGCGTGTTCTTTTTTTTTTTTTTTCCAGTTCTTTTATGTTTGCATTTATTTACTTTTTTTTTTTCTTTTTAACTGACCCCATAATGACCGCATTCTTCATCTCACTCCTGACTGGAGGCACCTTCTTTTTTTCACATTTTTACTTAAATTCCAGCTAGTTAACATACAGTGTAATATTAGTTTCAGGTGTACAATATAGTGATTCAACACTCTCATGCAACACCCAGTGCTCATCACAAGTGCACTCCTTAATCCCCATCGCCTATTTCAACCATGCCCCCACCCATCTCCCCTCCTGTAATCATCAGTTTCTTCTACAGTGAAGAGTCTGTTTCTTGGTTTGCCTTTTTTCCCCCATGCTCATTTTTGTTTCTTAAATTCTACATATGAGTGAAATCATATGGTGTTTGTCTTTCTCTGACTTATTTCGCTTAGCATAATACTCTCCAGTTCCAACCATGTTGTTGCAAATGGCAAGATTTCATTCTATTTTGTGGCCAAGTAATATTCCATTATACATGTATGTACACACACACACACACACACACACACCCCTCATCTTCTTTATCCATTCATCAGTCTATGGACAGTTGGGCTATTTTTCATAATTTGGCTGTTGTAGATAATGCTGCTATAAACATTGGGGTGTATGTATCTCTTTGAATTAGTATTTTTATATTCTTTGGGTAAATACCTAGCAGTGTGGTTGCTAGATCATAGGACAGCTCTATTTTTAGCTTTTTGAGCAACCTCCATACTGTTTTCCAGAGTGGCTGCACCGGTTTGCATTCCCACCAAGACCAGAGGTACCTTCTTCTTAAGATTGTTCTTCTTGGGGGGTGCCTGGGTGGCTCAGTCAGCTAAGTGTCTGACTTAGGCTCATGATCTCGTGGTCCGTGGGTTCAAGCCCCGTGTTGGGTTCTGTGCTGACAGCTTAGAGCCTGGAGCCTGCTTCAGATTCTGTGTCTCCCTCTCTCTCTCTGCCCCTCCCCTGCTCGCGCGCTCTCTCTCTCTCTCTCTCTCAGAAATAAACATTAAAAAAATTAAAAAAAAAAAAAAGATTGTTCTTTTTGGGGCACGTGGGTGGCTCAGTCAGTTGAGTGTCTGATTCTTGATTTCAGCTCAGGTCATGATCCCAGGGTTGTGGGATTGAGCCCTGCATCAGGCTCTGTGCTGAATGTGCAGTCTGCTTAAGACTCTTTCTCTCTGTCCCACTACCCTTCTCTCCCACTCTCTCTCAAAAAAAAAAAAAAAAAAAAAAAAAGTGTTCTGCTCTCAGAACCTTGTGCTTGGGCTTAGTTGCTCTGACTTTCACACATCAGTTACCACCTGACTTTGTCTTTGACTCACATGACTGACTGTCTCCACTTCAGAGAGTCAAGTGCCCCTTCCACCAAAGTCTGGCATGTTCTGGCTGACCCTCCACCTTCTATCCCTACCACATGTTCACCACCATTTGACCCCTACTGGAGATTCGAACAGATTATGAAGGTTACGGGTATGCTGGGGTGTGACAAAAACCTTTCTGGGTCAACTCTGTGTTTTCTGGGTTTCTGAACCTCCTTCAGATCACCATTCCCACAGAGGATTTGGGAGTTCTCTGTGGCAATCTTCTCTAGGATGCCTGTCTCTTGCACAATGGACACACGATGGGAAGATGTTTTCATTAATTACATCAGTGGCAACAATTACCACAAATTGGACCCTTTGAAGTGATCCTATTTTTTTTTTTTTAAGTTTAGTTATTATTGAGAGACAGGGAGACACAGAGCGTGAGCAGGGGAGGGGCAGAGACAGGGGGGACACAGACTCCGAAGCCGGCTCCAGGCTCTGAGCTGTCAGCACAGAGCCCGATGCGGGGCTCGAACCCACAAACCGTGAGAGCATGACCTGAGCCGAAGTCGGATGCTTAACCGACTGAGCCACCCAGGCACCCCAAAGTGATCCTATTTCCGAAGACAGTAGTTTGTAATAGTTTACAGCTTATAAAAGTAAACTTTTGCCTTTTATTCTCATACCATACCTTTGATCTGTAAATCAGACAAGAAGGGGAACTCCTCTCTGGAAAGTCTCTGTCTACAGGATCTACCAAAAACAAAAACTGAAATCCACAGTAGTGGGACTATTTCTTTTGGTAATCTATGTGCATATGAGGATGAGTAGGGAGGTAGAACACAGTATACAATATTCCGTGATGCCCTGGTTGTTTTAATTAATGTAATAAAATAATGTATAACAGTGACAACCACCACCCCTTAAGGATCTATTAAATGTTGGGCATTGCACTACGTGCTACGCACATTATCTTTGTTCCTCACAAAAGTCCCATGGGGAAAATGTCACTCTCCTACTTAGAGGTGTGGAACTGGGGACTCAGATCACAAAATGTGCCTGGGGTCACAGGGCCAGAACTAGCAGTGAAGCTAGACTTTAAACCCACGCTCTTCCACCTAATCTCTGCCCATCTTTTCGACACAGCTAATTAATTTGAACGTCATTTCAATTAAATACATGCCATGTTGAACAACGTGTTCAATACTTTTTTTTTGAAATCCTTAACAGATGCATTTAAATGGCAACTTTTGACAGTTTTCAAGCGAGTGAAAGAACACTTTTGTTTCTAATTTAACCACCATGATTTTTTTTAAGAGCCAAAATAACAAATTACCAGATATAGCATGGATATTTACAAAACAAAAACTGAGAGGAGACCAAAAGGAATGAACTTTGTCAGCAGATAAGCTGTAATGACATTTTCACTGGCAAAGTCTGTTTGTACACTTTGGACTCTGACGTTTCACTTGTACCAGCATTTCACAATCCCTGACCTCACCAGGGGGGCTTTAACACAGAATGTTCCCGCTGCAAGGGTCCTGGGAGATCAGTCCCACTCCCTGGCTTTACAGATGGAGACTACTGCACAGGGCTTGAGCAGTGCCATGCGGCTGGTACCACCAGAGCCAGGGCTGGGCTCCAGATCTCCCGGTCACCATCAACGGTCCCAAGGAACGAAGGTTGGCCTGTGACATTTCCTTCTCCACAGTTAGTCCTACCTTGTCAAAAATGAATTAAACTGTGTGAAAACTGTGACCTGCGAGTTTTTCGGTCCATAAGAAACCCCCAAATCTGCTGCTAATGAATGTCAAATCAAACATCTCCAAATCCATTAGGAATAGGAACCTGCTCAGGTGGGTCTACATCTGCAATTAGGAGGATATCAGGCCAAAGTGTGCGCAGTTTCTACTTCCTTCTGGAATTACATAAACCTTCCCCGGTCCTTGTTAGTCTGCCATTTCCTGTTGCGAAAGGAACAAACAATGGGCAGACTGTCACTGATGTTTTCATTAAGTATACCACAGGCTGAATGGCATCGATTACCACGTAATGGACATTTTGAAGTGACCCTGTTTCCTTTTTTCAAACAAGGTATCTAAATGTCTCCTTAAAGAAACACATTTTATTCGGGTCTTCAGGAGAATTAAGACACATCAGGACCTCAGGAATTAGAATGGCATCACTTTGTTCCAGTAGTTATTTCTGAGTTGCCCAACTTCCCCACGTGCCTTCTTACCCTCTGTGTTATGTTTAGGCGGGAAGGTAGGCGAGAGCTCTCAGAACCTTTAAGCAGTTCCCCAAGCTAAATATGTGGCCGTTGGGCAGATGACCCCCTTCCTCCCCATGCCCCAGAGAAGGGCTAGGGAGTGCCTCTGAAAGGCAGCAAGTGAAGAAAAAAGATCTGGGCAAAAAGAAAAGTTCTCGGCAAAACACCCACTCCTCCCTCCACCTTGGGAGAGCATTCCCCGCACTCTCTGCAAGACAGTAGTTCAGGGCACACACACGCCTATAATCTCTGCCTCCTTGGGCAGTCTCTGTTCCAGAGAGTCTACTCTCTGGCCTCCCTGACTATACCTCTCTCTCCCTGTCCACCTTCATCACTCCTCATCCCCCACCGGGCTGGTTTAAAGGCCCTTTTCTCAAAAATGATGGGTGGAGAGCGTGGAAAGTTAGCCTCGGTGAAGGCAGAGGAAATGTGGGGTCTTCAGGGTTATTTTTTTAAGTGTGGCTGCATCCTATCAGAACTGTTCTGAAATCTAAAAGTGGATCCTGAAACTATGAAGGGAATATTGTAAAGAAACACTGGGTCCAGGAAAGCGTGTGAGCATCGCACACAAGCGACGAGAGGAGGCGGGACGTAGAAGGCCTTGGGACAAAGAACTGAAGGGAAAGAAGCAGGAAAGCACGGACTCGGGCGTCCTGGGTGTGGGTCTGAGTCCCAGCCCCGCCACCCCACAACTGGGGAGCGCTGAACGGTTTACCTTTCAGGCCTTCCAACCTCAGTTTCTTCTTCTGTCAGACACAGACTACAGTGCATGTAAAATGCCTATCCCAGACCCAGCATGTGGTACACAAGTAGAAAACGACAGCTGTATCATTATGACTCTTGTCACTATGAGGTACTAAGGGAGAATCTGGAGAAGCTGTGCAGGTAGATGGGGCGGCTGGCTGGTGAAGAGAATCTGGGGGCCGTGTCACTAGCCTGGACTCCCCTTCCCAACGTCCAGAACTAAAGGGGAATAAAAGTCTGTATGACCTGGGTGACAGATTCAATAGTTTAAAACCTGAGCTAAGAGGACTAAAACAATTGGACCGTGTGCTCCATAATTCCCTCATTTCTGCACCCAATTGTGCATGAACACAATCCCTCTTTTGATTCAGAGTGGAGAACCGACCTTAGTGGTGGTGTGGAGGTCAATGTTTTACAGTCGAAATTCTCTACCCTGTGCCTGAAGAAAGGATGCGAGAATACTAACATCACGAAGTGTCATATCTCAGTGGACGCCACAGTGTGCAGTCCTAAGCACCATGCTGGATGACCTCGCCGCACACGTGAGGGCCTGATCCGGAGACCGGAGGCCGAGATCATCACCTGTGCAGAGGCTGAGGTGACAACTCAACTTAATGCACACATTCATCTGGCAAACACTTCTGAGCACGGCGGGGGGGAGTGGGGGGGAGACACGAGGCAGGAGATCCTTCCTAACCACAGGAAACCAGGAATGCATTACATACAGGCTGTTGGCATATACTGACAGGTCTAAAGGATCTGCCAGGCAGAGACGGAGAGCACATTCTAGCAGGAGGGAAGACCAGAGGAGACATGGAGCAGGAGTAGAGACCAGGGAGCAGTCTGAATTTCGTGGACTTGGGAGAACAGCCATGACCACTACAAGCTGGAAAGACAGATGAGCGACTGTTTACTGAAAGACTCCAGGTTTTGGCTAGAATGAAGAGAGAACGGCTGAGGTGCCTTAGGATTAGGAAGAAACCATTACTAGGCTATGCTGTCATTGTGCCACTAATACTCACACTTCTACAGAATAGCATCACTTCCCTCCTTGGTCTTGCCGCATTTGAGATAAATGTCTTTTACTCCCTAAAATAATCCTTTCATGGACACAGCTGCCTGTAGTCCTGCAGACTTCCTTCACGTTCATTATCCCACTTGCTCTAGGCCTACAGGCTGTCACCTTAACTTTCTGCCTGAGTGATTTCTAGTAATGGTTTGATGTGATCCTTGACAAGTAGTAAGCCCTCTACTCAGGTGTAGGATGAACTGCGGACTGAGGCCAGGATGGCTTCTAAAGGTTTACGATATTAAAATACAGTTTGTCAACAGGGGCAGAAACAAGTTAACTGTTGCCTCAAGTTCTAGGAACACACCAGAAAAAAATCCTTTGGGAATTCTTGAGATCTGAAAGATCTAGTGAGATTTTTTTAAAGGAGTATGGATCTGCAAGTGTTCTCCCAACTAACAACAGAGAGAGCAAAGAAGTCTGCAGTTCAGAACATCCAGATAAGGATGACAATGAGCAGATTGTTAATAAGGAAAAGAATCTGGCATATTGTAATTGTCATTGGTCAAAAAATTGGATAAATCGTAGGTATCGACAGAGTGTTAAGGAAAAGTCTCCTGGCTCACTCTGTACTAGCCAGGAGATCTTTATATTACAAATTCCTTCATAGAAAGGCTTTTCTGGCCCACCCCATCTATAATTTCCATCTCACTGATATTTCAAATCCTGTTCCTTGCTTTGTATTTTCATTCTTAGCACTTATCTTACATGCTATATATTTTATTTTACCTTGTTTATTGTCTGTTTCTCCAGATATGTAAGGTCTGTTTTGTTCAGCGATATATCCTCAACCTAGATACAGCCTCCCACTTTGAACAGAGCCTGGCACAGAGCTGAATGAGTTCATAAATTAAGTAGACATGTAAAGGCATATGCATACAAAGTTCTGAAAGGCATATTCTTATCTCGGTGAGTCAAAATTCTACAGCCAGGGAGACTGAACCCTAATAAGGCTAACATATTGTGAGAAAAAAAGAACAGAGGTATTCCAAGCTGGGGGGAAAAATGCATGTTCGAGATGGACATTTGTAAAATACAGAAAACAGAATGAAGCAGGCTAAAAACAAAATACCACCAATTATCTCATCATTAAAGGGTAACCACAGTTAATTGTCATGTTTCCTTCAAATCTTTTTTCTTAAAGGATATTTAACATAGTTGAAATCATATTGATAGTATAATGCCATGTTCTGGTTTTTTCACTTAATGTTAAAAGCTTAAGTGTTTTCATAGTATCACTTGCCTTTCATTGATGGACTTAAGTCAAGTGAAATTTATCATGAAATGTGCCCTTCTGAATCTCAATGTTGGGCTACAGATGCATTTTAGGAATATAAGCTGAAAGATGATACAGATATTCAAAGTGTAGCTCAAAACTTAATACAGCCCTGGGCATGCATATGGACTACATTTCCCAGCCTCCTTTGGAGTTAGCTGGGGCCATGTGATTGAGTTCTAGCCAAAGTGATGTGTGACACTTATGGTTTGGTCCACAGAATCTCCTATCTGTGCTATTCCATTCTCTTTCCTCTTTTGCCAACCAGGTGCTACCAGGATGTGGTCTTTGGGTAGGGCAGAGACACAGATGAGAGAAGCCTGAATCCCTGAAGTCAAGGGAGGGGAGTCACTTGCTAACATCCAGAAACATCCACCCTGAACACGAGCAAGAAATAAACTTCTGTTGCATTTGAGCCATTACACGTGTCTTAGTCTATTTATAGCTGCAGTCTAGCCTACTGTAATACAACTCCCAAACCTTTATTTTCCCTAATAGAATAAAGAAGCTTCTCCATCACTAGGATAAAGATAGGGAAATAAATGAAGAATACATTAAGTTCTTCATTTAACAAACATTTATTAAATGTTAACTATGCACCAGGCATTGTTCCAAGCATGCAGCAACATGCAAATTTGCTAAAATTCTGTTTTTCTTCGTGGAAAGAGAAATAGGACAGGGAATAGCTTTTCCCAGCCCTGCTTCCAGTTCTATAACTCATGTGCCCTTAATGCTGCTTATTCTCTAGCTCACAGATTGCAATTACTCCTGCATTCCTCACAAGAGAGGCAGTGAAAGAGGCCTCTAACATTGCCTACTCTGGCAGACTGGAAATGACCTATGGGAGGATGAGGGTCGGGGGCTCTAGTACCTGGCACATGTGGCCAGGACGAGAAAAGCTGGCAGCTCCATCTGTCTAGGGGCATGTCTAGGGCAAGCAAACTAGGGCTTGGGTGGGGGGACAGGGCTGCTGTTCACACATGCTCATATGTCAGTATCCAGAATTAGAATGGAGTTAAATCTTGGAGCAGTCAAATAACTGAGTTTTGCTCATGCTTCGCCAAAAAATACAAGCCTACATTTCCAAAGGCAAGTAATAAACTAGGTTGGGACCTTTTCCAGGATTTCAGCCTTCTGGCAGGACAGTGCTGGTGTAAAGGAAGTGTGGGGCCAGGCCCAAGGAAGTATTGTATGCATACCTTATAACCAGACAAACCAGAATAAACTCAATCCCCCATCTGCATTTCCTGCCACCCAAGGGACCAGTTGTATTTCTTACCAAAAAGAAAGGTTGCCCAAAGGACAAGAATGGGGGAGAACTATAATTATATTGTAAGGTCTCAACCTGAAATTTACACCAGAGTAACTTGTAAGATAGAAAGGGAACCTAAAACTTTCTTTCAAATATTAGCAAAAAGAAAGCCTAACATCTCAATGACCTTGTCAAAATTTGTAGGTTTTTTTAATGTTTATTTATTGGGGGGGGGGGGGGAGGAGGGAGAGAGGGAGTAGGAAGGAGAGAGGGAGTAGGAATGAAGCAGGGGAGAGATGGGAGAGAGAGGGAGTGGGAAGGAGAGAGGGAGTAGGAGTGAGGCGGGGGAGAGAGAGACACACAGAGAGAGAGAGAAAATATATGCAAGTGGAGGGGCAAAGAGAGAGAGGGAGACAGAGAATCCCAAGTAGGCTCCAGGCTGGCAGCACAGAGCCCACACAGGGCTCAAACTCACGAACCGTGGGATCATGACCTGAGCCGAAATCAAGAGTCAGATGTTTAACCGACTGAACCACCCAGGTACCCCCAAATTTGTAGTTTTAAACCCATTTTATAATTTGAGGTCAAGCAAACAACAACAACAACAAAAACAATGCGAGGGTATGTTTAAAAGCAACAGAAATGTAACACGGCTAAAATGTAAAGGAGTCTCAGTTCAAGGTGGTTAAGAAGTAACAGCCTCACGGGGCCAATGGTCCACTTGAACCAGGTTTTTAACTGAAGGAGCTCACAATGAATGCTAGTGCCAGTTCAGACACTGATTCTCTGTGCAACACCGTAAGCAACTCATTTAACCTTGACCATCTCTCCCCCAGCCCTATGGAGGAAACATGGTACAGGAAGTCAGGTCAAATACTTAGAAAATGGCTCTAGCTCTAGCTAGGTCTTAAACTGTTGCCCGAAAGAAACCCCTGCCCAGCTCCTGTGTGAAGCCCATGACTGGTAACTCACTCCTTCAAACACCAGTTGAGAGCCTCGTGCATGAAAAAGGGACACCTCAAATCAAAATGAAGTACTCCAAAGAAGTAGAATAGAAGTAGTATGGTAAAGTGGAAAAGAGGGCTGATGATCTATCATATCTTAGCCATTTTAACTAGAAGAAAACTCTTGGGCAAGTCCCACAAGAACTCAAGGACTTCGTTTTCTTTATTTGTGCAATGAAAGGGCTGCATTAGAGAAACTCTGGGGCCTATTTATAATCCCATGTAACCACATGGCTCTCTCAGAACTAAAACTCTTTCTTATCTGTTCATCTGAAACTCCATTCAATGCTTCATATTGGTTTACACTAAAACAGCATGCTTATCGACACATCTAAGAATGAAAAACGCCGACTACCAGAATCATACTATGCATTTGGTCTCAAGGTCTTCAAGCCAGCACACAGTAACTGCAACAAAATAAAGCCAGTGGTTTTATCTTAGTTAACAGAGCGTTCCAATCTATGAACATACTTACCCACTGACAGCAACTACAGTGAGGCAGAAACATGATCCAGGTCAGTGACAAGAGCTGCTCCAAATGTCTCAACTGGGTCTTCCTGGGACTGTGAATTTGCCACCTGCCCTCCTCTCTTAAATCCCCTATCCCTGGGGAAAGCACCCACGTTAGGAAGATGTATGTTCCTTGCACTTTTCAGTTAACCCAAATTTCAATGGCTGATGTGACCTAAAACTGCAAGTGTCTGCCTGCCAACTGGAACCTCAAGTAGAAATAACGAGCTATCGCAGAAAAATCACTGAAATGACAAAAGTGATATATCTGTAGCCTAGGAGTCAAGGACTAATCATTTGCTGCCATCCAGTTTCACATTTCTCACGGTCCAGGTTCCCAAGCACCAGTTTGTCAGTCACAAAGCAGGGTGAACAATTAATTACAAAAATCACACATATCCCACATCTGCAGCCTGACAGAAATCGTGCAGAGCTTGAGGGAAACCAGAGTGCGCTAAAAATTATGTCTTGCCTCTACTTAGATCTTGTTCCTACTTGGGCTGTTGGGAGTAAACCTTAAAATGAGCCAATATTTAGGCTGCCATTGGTCTCAAGAAACTACATTAGGCCAATTCATGGCATTAGGGTTAGGCTTTTCTCTCTAGTCATGATTTATATTAAAAACAATAATAAGAGGGGCGCCTGGGTGGCGCAGTCGGTTAAGCGTCCGACTTCAGCCAGGTCACGATCTCGCGGTCCGTGAGTTTGAGCCCCGCGTCAGGCTCTGGGCCATGGCTCGGAGCCTGGAGCCTGTTTCCGATTCTGTGTCTCCCTCTCTCTCTGCCCCTCCCCCGTTCATGCTCTGTCTCTCTCTGTCCCAAAAATAAATAAAAACGTTGAAAAAAAAATTAAAAAAAAAAACAAAACAATAATAAGAGCTATCACTATAGTGTTTACCATATGGCAGACATGGTCCCAGGTACCTCATGGAGAGTAATTCATTCAACCCTCACCAAAACCTATCTGAGGTAGATTCTATCCTTACTCCATTTAACAGAGGAAGAAACTGAGGCTCCAAAGAATTACTTGTTCAAGGTCACACAGATAGTCAGAAACAGTGTCAGGATTTGAACCCAGGCAACAATGCTCTCGAGTCTGCACTCAGAACCGTTATGCGGAAGCACCCACAAATAGAAGGTACACGTTATCCCACCTCAGCTGAGCCCTCCATGACTCCCAGCATCCACAATTGTACTACTGCTCATTGGTCACTTTCAATGAATAACCTCCCCTCTTCTTCAGGGAGAACATATAGGCTCCTCGGGTGTGGCTGATCTATGCCAAGTATCCTTCTTTTTATAAACTTGTCCAAGTTCTCCCTGTTCTCTCAAAACAGATGCCCCAGGTCTGTAAATCCCACCCTCTCTTGCTGCCTTGGGGACCCTGCTCTAAGACCCTTTCTACCCTTCCCCATTAATCTCTTCTCTTCTGTCTCTTCCCCATCAACCTGTAAACATGTTCAAGGATACCACCTGCAAAACCAAACCAAAACAAAACAAACACAAGCCCTCTTTTGATCTCTATTCACTTTCAACTCCATTATTTTGGCCACTATCTCACTCTGTGACCCTGGATAAATAAATTGCTTACCCTCTCTACTAGGCTTCAATTTCTGAATCAGAATAATGAGGGTGCTGGACCAGAAGGTCTTTAAGGTCCTCTGATCCCCAATGTTCTATGGTTTTTAATGCAGAGAAGAGATCTGAACAAGTTTAATTTCTTCACTGTCCCCAGAAGCCCCAAAGTTAATTTTCTTCTAAGACTGCCAAGCTGTTCCTGTAGCCAGCAATGCTCCCCGACTTCTCTCCATTCATTCCCCAAACCTTTGGATTCCCTTGAAGAGCTAGCTTAAATCTCACTGGCTCCAGGATATCCTGACCTTTAATTCTTCCAGAACTTCACCTAGGGACCACAACTGAGCACTCTCCATCAACAGTGCCTCATCTTTCACATTACTGTCCTGTGTATCTTTGTTCCCTCGCTTCGACTAAGCTCTCAGCAGGCAGGCACTGTGTCCACTTTTTTGTAACCCCTACAAAACCTCACACTAAGTAGGTCTGCAATAGTTGCTCAGCAATGCTGGTTGTCGGAGGGGTCACCCAGTAGCCACTAAGGAAACCAGCAGTCAGTGTGTGTTACCCAGGCTCTCATGAAGGAAGACTACCCCTATCTTCTACTCCTCTCTCATGCACATGAATCTGTGAAACACAAACTTGTCACTCAAGAGCATCATCCAAAGTTAGGAACAGGAAAGCTTAGCTAACTCCTTGATTTTCTTTTATCAGAATCAGAAAACAGTTATAGCTGTGTTTCCCTTTGATCCAAACTTAAGTAAGTGCAGGCGCTGTAACTTTATGAGTCTTTGGTTGATCCAGGTTCTACACTTCCACTAATACATATTCTCCAAGGTTATTAAGTTCCTTACTTTTCAACACATACAGCATTATGTTACTTCCTCACACTTGCAACCAAATTTCCAGGAAACATCTGGAATAATATTAGAGACTTGGTGTTATATCAAAACTACATCCTCTGCTTTATTCATTTGGAAGTGACTAATTTCAACCCTGAGGTTAGAAGTGAGCACAGCTGGATGTGTATGTTCTAGGACTTTGTTAGCATTTACCAACAAAGATGCCAAGTCACCAATGAAAACCCTAAAACAGTGCTCACCTTCACCTTCAGAGAACTACCGAGGTACTGCTGCTCGGTACTGAGTACTGTTCCCTGTTCTGTAACAAACCTGGGTAACTACTGACTACTCAAAGTGAATCCCAAAGTTCCTCAAACAATTTTAAACTCAGTTTTTTGTTTGTTTTTTTTTTTTTAAGTCAGTTTGCTTTAAATGAATGCTCCAGAACACTGGTTCTCAACCCTGGTTACATGGTAGAATCATCTAGAGCACTTTCATAAATACCAATGCCCAGCTTCCTCCTTTCCCCCACTCACCACCCTTCAAAGATTTTTATCTAACTGGTTCAGAGTGAGACCTATATACATTAGTTATTTCTTTCTTTTTTTTTTTTTTTTTACATCAGTTATTTCTTAAAGGCAGTTCAGCTACATTGAATAAATTAAGGTATTATTATTTCAGGTATGCCAACAGCATTACGGCTGTGTTCTGGAAAAGGGTTCTTAGTGGAAAAACTGATAAAATTCAAGTAAGGTCTCTGTTTAGTTAATAGGGTGGTACTGATGTTAATTTCCTCATTTTGATCATTGTACTAAGGTTCTGTAAAATGCTCACTTTAGAGGAAGCTGTGTGAGGGATATACAGGACCTCCCCAAATTACTTTTGTGACTTTTGTCTAAATCTAAAATTAATTCAAATTTTGGAAAGTTTTCAAAAGAGTCCTTTACCTTTAAAGATACACACTTAAATATTTGTGAATGAAATTAAATGCCTGAGATTTACTGCCAAATAGATCAACTGGAGAGATGGCAGGGAGTGTGAGTGGGGATATGGAGCGAGGAGCTTTCACAAATTGATGCCTGTAGAGGGTGCCTGGGTGGCTCAGTCGGTTGGGCGTTTGACTTCAGCTCAGGTCATGATCTCTCATGGTTCCTGAGTTTGAGCTCAGCATCAGGCTCTGTGCTGACAGCTCAGAGCCTGGAGCCTGCTTCGGATTCTGTGTCTCCCTCTCTCTGACCCTCTCATGCTCTGTCTCTCTCTGTCTCAAAAATAAATGAACATTAAAAAAAAATTAAAAAAAATAAAACAACAGAAATGGATTAGAGGACCTTCCAATAAGAAAATGAGAAGCATTACAAAATAATGGTTCTAAAATCTTCTAAGAGTTAACATCATGGTTAATTTCTAGCACAGAAGTCAAAAATGGTAAGGTGTCTGCAAAAGCATTTCCCAAAGAATGTTCTAAAAACACTACTTCTATATGATGTTACCTAAGATAAAGGTTCTGAGGTCAAATAAGTTTGAAAAGGGGCACCTGAATGGCTCAGTTGGTTAAGCATTGACGTCGACTCAGGTCATGGTCTTGTGGTTCGTGAGTTGGAGCCCCACGTTGGGTTCTGTGCTGACAGCTCAGAACCTGGAGCCTGCTTTGGATTCCATGTCGTCTTCTCTCTCTGCCCCTCCTATGCTTGTGCTCTGTGTCCTTCTCTCTCAAAAATAAATCAACATAAAAAAAAGTAAGTTTGAAAAGCACTGGCTTTCTTTACTATAAGATTCCTAAGAAATTTATTTTTTAGAAGATTTTATTTTTTTAACGTTGATTTATTTTTGAGAGAGAGAGAGAGAGAGAGAGAGAGATAGCATGAGTGGAGAAAGGGGAGAGAGAGAGGGAGACACAGAATTTGAAGCAGGCTCTGGGCTCCAAGCTGTCAGCACAGAGCCCAATGCAGGGCCCAAACTCACTGGCCCTGAGATCATGACATGAGCTAAAGTCAGACGTTTAACCGACTAAGCCACCCAGGTGCCCCTCAAGATTTTATTTAAAAATTTTTATATTTATATATTTATTTTAAGAGAGACAGAGAGTGCAAGCTGGGGAGGGACAGAGAGAGAGGGGAACAGAAGATCCAAAGTGGGCTCTGTACTGACAGCAGAGAGCCCGATGTGGGGCTCAGACTCATGAACCGTGAGATCGTGACCTGAGACAAAGTCAGACACTTAACTGACTGAGCCACTCAGGTGCCCCTTAAGATTTTATTTTTAAGTCATCTCTCTCTATACCTAATGTGGGGCTCAAACTCACAACCCCAAGATCAAGAGTCGCACACTCCTCCAACTGAGCCAGCCAGGTGCCCCAATTCCTAAGAGCTTTTAATAAAATCATATGCATCATGACTTTCCAAGGGTGGTGATGGAATATGCAAGAAGGTTGACCTTCTTCACATGGAACTAGTTTCGTAGAATTTATTTTGGAAAATCATGCGTGAGACCAGTGATTCCCAAATCTCACATAATGGAGAATGTATTCAGTGTCATTTGGTAAGTGTATTAAAGTAATGATTCACAGACCACATCCTAGACCTACTGGCAGGAGAGAACTCAGTATTAAAACAAACAAACAAAAAACTCAAGAGAGTCTAATACATAATTATGTTTGAGATTGAAATCTCTGTAGATCATACTACAGTAAAATAAGCTTATAATATTTGAAAAGCTACAACAATGCCAACCAATATGCAAATATGAAATGACAGTTTGGAATTGTCTTCCAAATGAAAGTACTTAATCCACGAGAGAAGCATATATGTATACTTTTTATGAAAGGTAAGTAGTAAAGCATTGGAGGCGTTGGCAAATTTAAATCTATCAATATAATTAGTGACTACTGTGTAATCTCAAGGATGTACTACATCTATTACTAATTGTTAATGAATTTGCAATGATTCTCAACCCTTTACTTGTGTGTTTCCTCATGTCCATCTTCTTTTCATGCCTGAGCCAATGACCAGGACTATTTAAACAACTCCAGGAGGTGCCATTAACATAAGTGGTTTCTCCAGGACAGAGCTCCTGCCCTTTTCTTTATATGATACTACTTTGTGGTATTAGGAATCTCAATCCCTTCTTTACTGAAAACTTTGGAAAGTGTATGTACTATGCCTTAGTGCTCACAGAGCTGTGCCATGCAGCAGCCCAGCCAATGATATATTTAAGTGCTTCACAGAAGTACCTACTATTATTAATAATTACTAAACATTTGTACCATGCACTTTAGGTTTCTAAGTACTTTCACATGAGTTTTCTTGCTCTTTCCCTCACAAAAGCCTTGTGCATTAAGTAGGCATAATTGTTTCCATTCAGCCAATAAAAATCACCTAGCTTTTCACATGCTAATACAGTGAAAAAATAATTGAAAGAGATATCAAGGCTCCTGCTCTCAAACAACTGATACCCTGTTGGAAAACAAAATGTAAATTATATAGGAAACAGCGAAAGTCCATTCAAAGATATAATGTTAGCTACAGCAGATTAGTATATCAGGACTTTACACACACTAACAATAGCTAACACTTACTAAGCAATTTAATCATCACTTAACACTTGGGACAGTGTTACTGTCCCCCCATTGTTACTATTACCCCATTTTTCAGATGAGAAAACCGAGACCAGAACGAGTTAAGTAACTTATCCAAGCAAATAAGTGGTGAATCAGGATTCAAATTCTAGATTAGTCCAGCTGCATAGACTACTCCTTTTCACCAACACATTTTACTGCTAGGAAAGACAGAGGACAAATGTCAAGACTAAGATGGGTGCCTGAGGGGTTAAGCATCTGACTTTGGCTCAGGTCATATCTCATGGTTTGTGAGTTCGAGTCCCACTTTGGGTGAGCTTGAGCCCTGCTTTGGGTGAACACGAGCCCTGCTTGAGGTGAGTCCCGCTTCTCTCTCTCCCTCTGCCTCTCCTGGGATTCTCTCTCTCTGCCCCTTGCTGAGTTTCACCCCCTCTCGCTCTCTCTCACAAATAAATAAATAAATAAAATAAAATGTAAAAAAAAAAAAAAAAAGACTAAGAAAATGGCTACTTCCCATAAAGCTTGGATCATTGGCTCTACTGCTCAGTAGAAAAGGACCTGGTAGTCAGAGGAAATGAGAATCGCGAGCTGGTGATGTTATTTTGCCACAGTACGTTACCTCTTTGATTCGTTTAACCAAAGCATTCTGATCAAAGGCAACAGCCTCTGCACACTGATGAAGGTGGTCCTGATATCGAAGGCAGAGCTGTAACACCTGCTGAGAATCCAATTTCTCCAGTTTGGTATTTGTTGGGGAAGTCTGGCCACTCAATAGTCCTTCAAAGTAGAAAAAATTTAAATCAAATAAAATAGAAATTATTGTCAACAAATTTGTTTTATAAATAACAATAAATTCACTGAAGACAGGATAGGAGACTAAGATTTAATCTTACATCTTTTCCTATATACTAAAAACAAACATAGCAACTGTCATTTATGGAGCATCTGTTACACACCAATCACTCGGCAAAGTGCTTCCTATACATCATTTTTCATACCCATAATTGCCCTAGAAAGTAAGGAATTATTAGTCCTATTTCATAGATAAGAAGCTCAAGACACAGAGAAGTTAACTTTCCTAAAGTCACACAGTGACTAGTAAGTGGTTTCTCCAGAATACAGTTCCTGACCCTGTGACACTATTTCAAGGTATCAGGAATATAAATCCCTTCTTGAATGAAAACCTTGGAAAGTGTATTTACTCAATTTCTTTTAATAATTAAAATGACTGTCTGACTTCAAAACAAAGACTGCAGCAAGACACAAAGAAGGGCATTACATGGTGATAAAGGGATCAATCCAATAAGAGGATATAATAATTATAAATATTGATGTATCCAACACAGGAGCACCTAAATATATGAAACAAATATTAACAGACATAAAGAAAGAAACTGAAGAGTAGCAGACTTTAACATCACACTTACATCAATGGATAAATCATTCAGACAGAAAATCAATAGGGAAACAATGGCTGTGAATGATACATTAGATCAGATGGACCTAACTGATACATTTAGAACATTCTATCCAAAGATGGCAGGATACACATTCTTTTCAAGTGTATATGAAACATTCTCCAGGACAGATTACAGTTAGGCCACAAAACAAATCTTAATAAATTTAAGAAGACTGAAATCATATCAAGTGTCTTTTCTAATTACAATGGTATGAAACTAGAAATCAATTACATGAAAAGAACTGGAAGAAACACAAACACATGGAGGCTAAACAACATGCCACTAAACCACCAATGAGTCAATAAATAAATCAAAGAGGAAATAAAAAAAATACATGGAGACAAATGAAAATGAAATGGTCCAAAATCTTTGGGACACAGCAACAGTAGTTCTAACAGGGTATAGTGATATAGACCTTCTTCAAAAAACAAGAAAAATCTAAATAAACAATCTAACCTTACACCTAAAGGAACTAGAAAAAGAAGAACAAACAAAGCCCAAAGTTAGTAAAAAGGAAGCAAATAATAAAGATTAGATGGAAATAAATAAAATAGAGACTAAAAAAAACAAGAGAAAAGATGAATAAAACCAAGATCTGGTTCTTCGAAAAGGCGAACAAAATTGATAAACCTTTGGCCAGACTCATCAAGAAAAAAAAAGAAAGAAGACTCAAATAAAATCAGAAATGAAGGAGGAAAAATAATAACTGACATCACAGAAATATAAAGAATTATAAGAGACTACTATGAAAACATGCCAACAAATTGGACAACCTAGAAGAAATGGATAAATTCCTAGAAACATACAATCTTCCAATATTGAATAAGAATAGAAAATCTGAAGAAACCAATTATTGGTTATACAACTGAGTCAGTAAACAACAACAACAACAACAACAACAACAACTCCTTTCAAACAAAAGTTGAAGGCCAGATGGCTTCACAGGTGAATTCTACCAAACATTTTAAAAAGAGTTAATACCTACTATTTACCTACTATTCTTCTCAAACTATTTCAAAAAAATAGAAGGGGAAGGAAAACTTCCAAATTCATTCTTTGAGGCCAGCATTGCCATTACTAAAACCAGAGACACTACAAAGAAAGAAAACCACAGGCCAATATTACCGATGAACACAGATGCAAAAATCCTCAACAAAATATTACCAAACTGAATTCAACAATACATTAAAGATCATTCACCACGATCAAGTGGGAATTATTCCACAGATGCAAGCGTGGTTCAGTATTCACAAATCAACCAATGTGGTACATCATATTAACAAAAGGGAAGATAGATACCATATGATCATCTCAATAGATGCAGAAAAAGCAGCAAAATACAACATCTGTTCATGATAAAAACTCTCAACAAAGTGGTTTACAGGGAACATATCTCAACATAGTCAAGTATGAAACACTCACAAGTCACATCATACTCAGTGGTGAAAAACTAAAAGCTTTTCCTCTAAGATCAGAAACAAGAAAAGAATATCCACTCTCACCACTTTTATTCAACATAGTACTAGAAGTTCTAGCTTCAGCAGACAAGGAAAAGAAATAAAAGCACACAAATTGGTAAGAAAGAAGTAAAACTATCATTATTTGCAGATGACATGGTGCTACATATAGAAAACCCTAGAGATGCAGGATATAAAGTTAATATACAGAAATCTGTTGTACTTCTTGGGGTGCCTGGGTGGCTCAGTAGATTGAGCAGCTGACTCTTGGTTTTGGTTCCAGTTATAATCTCATGGTTTCATGGGTTTGAGGCCCCACACTGGGCTCTGTGCTGACAGTAGGAAGCCTGGTTGGGATTCTCTCTCTTGCTCTCACTCTCTTTGTCCCTCCACGGCTCATGCTCTCTCTCAAAATAAATAAACTTAAAAAAATTTTTTGTTGCACTTCTATACACTAACAATGAAGTAGCAGGAAGAGAAATTTTAAAAATCCCATTTAAAAAATTAAAAAAATAAAAATAAATAAATATCATTTAAAAGAATGAAAAGAATAAAATACCTAGAAATAAATGTAACCAAGGAGGTGAAAGACCTAAACTCTGAAAACTATAAGACATTGCTGAAATAAACTAAGATGATACAAATGAAAAGACATACCATGTGCATGGATTGGAAAAAAATTAGTATTGTTAAAATGTCCATACTTTCCAAATCAATGCACAGATTGGGTGCAGTCCCTATCAAAATACCAATAGCATTTTTCATAAAACTAGAACAAATAATCCTAAAATCTGTATGGAACCACAAAAGATCTGGAATAGCCAAAGCAATCTTGAGAAAGAACAAATCACAAGCCCACATTTCAAGATATACTACAAAGCAACAGTAATCAAAATGGTGTGGTACTGGCACAAATGGAACAGGATAGAGAACCCAGAAATAAACCCAAACTTATATGGTCAATTAATCTACAACAAAGGAGACAAGAATACACTATGGGGAAAAGACAGTCTTTTCAAGAAATGGTGCTGGGAAAACTGTACAGCTACACGCAAAAGGATGAAACTAGACCACTGTTTTAACACCATACACAAAAGTAAACTCAAAATGAATTAAAGACCTAAATGTGCAACATGAAACCACAAAACTCCCAAAAGAAAAAAACTGTTATCTCTTGGACATCAGCCTTACAACATATTTATGGATAAGTCTCCTCAGATATGAGAAACAAAAGCAAAAATAAACTGTTGAGACTACACCAAAGTAAAAAGCCTCTGCACAGCAAAAAACAAAAACAAAACAAAAACCATCAACAAAACAAAAAGGCAACCTAGTGAGAAGATATTTGCAAATGATGTATCTGACAAGGGGCTAATATACAAGATACATAAAGAACTTAGATGTTTTGGGGTGCCTGGGTGGCTCAGTTGGTTAAACATCCAACTTCAGCTCAGGTCATGATCTCACGGTTCAGGGGTTCTAGCCCCACATTGGGCTCTGTGCTGATAGCTCAGAGCCTGGAGCCTGCTTTGGGTTCTGTGTCTCCCTCTCTCTCTGCCCCTTCCCCACTCACACTCCGTCTGTCTGCCTGTCTCTCTCTCTCTCAAAAATAAACATTAAAAAAAAAGAACTTAGATGATTTAACACACACACACACACAAATCCAATCAATCTGATTAAAAAACGGGCAGAGGACCTGAATAGACATTTTTTCAAAGACACACACACAGATGGCTAATGGTGCTCAACATCACTAATCTCTCTCAGAGAAATGCAAATCAAAAACCAATCAAAATGACGAGCATTAAAAAGACAAGGAACAACAAGTGTTGGCAAGGATTGGAGAAAAGGGAACCCAAGTGCACAGTGGTGGGACTGTAAATAGGTGCAAACATTGTATAAACTGTGTAAAATGGAGGTTCCTTAAAAAATTAAAAATAGAAATACCATATTATCCAGGAATTTTGCTTCTGAAAATTTACCTCAAAAAATGAAAACACTAATTTGAAAAGATATATGTACCCCTATGGTTATTGCAGCATCATTTACAGTAGCCAAATTATGGAAACAATCCAAATGTCCATCGATAGATGAAGGGATAAAGAAGATGTATAGATTCAGAAGACAGACAGACACACACACACACACACAGAGGAGTATCAGTCATAAAAAAAAAAAAGAATGAAATCTTGCCATTCGTGACAACATGGATGGACCTACAGGGTATTATGCTAAGTGAAATAATTCATACAGAGAAAGACAACATATGATTTCACTTATGTGGAATCTAAAAAACAAAACAGACTCTTAAGTACAGAGAACAAACCGGTGGTTGCCAGAGGGGAGGTGAGCGGGGGAATAGGTGAAATAGGTAAAGGGCATTAAGAAGTACAAATTTCCAGTTATAAAATAAATAAGTCATGGGGATCAAAAGTAGGGCATAGGGAATAGAGTCAATAATACTGTAATAACATTGTATGGTGACAGATGTGACTACACTTCTTGTGGCGAGCTTTGAGCAATGTACAGAGTTATGGAATCACTCTGTTGTACATTTGAAACTAATAGAACATTGTATGCCAACTATACTTTAATAATAACATTTTTATTTATTTATTTTTTTAAAATTTTTTTTTTCAATGTTTATTTATTTTTGGGACAGAGAGAGACAGAGCATGAACGGGGGAGGGGCAGAGAGAGAGGGAGACAGAATCGGAAACAGGCTCCAGGCTCTGAGCCATCAGCCCAGAGCCCGACGCGGGGCTCGAACTCACGGACCGCGAGATCGTGACCTGGCTGAAGTCGGACGCTTAACCGACTGCGCCACCCAGGCGCCCCAATAATAACATTTTTAAATGGCTGTTTGAAAAACTGAGAAACAGAAATAATATGTAAAGGAACCCATCAGGAGGAGATGCAAAAATGAAGAAATTTAAAAAGTGAATAGAATGTCAGTGAACACACTAGAAACTTTTGTTATGTTTTTTTCCAACATCAGTTTTGTTGTGTAACTATTAAATTCCTGACATGTGCATAGGACGCTTATTTTCAAAGCCTTTCATATAAACTTAACTTACTTTTCTTTAAGGTGTAGTATGTAGAGGAAGATAATTACTAACACTTACGTAAGAAAAAAAAAAATCAATTAAAGAGGCTAAATGAGTTGTCCATAGTCACACATCAAACTTTTGACTAGAACTCAAACATACCAACTTTTGGCCAAGTACTCTGCCAGGCCAAAAGTTCACAAACTTCTCGGTGTTAGGATTCCTTTACCCTTTGAAAAATTATTGAGGACCCCAAAGAGCTTTCTGTAGTTAACACCAGTAGTCACCTATTAAAAATTAAAACTGAGAAAATTCTTAAATATTTATTAAATTATCTTAAAACAATATTAGCCTCATTACATGCTAACATGAACAACATATTTTAATTTTTTTTTAACGTTTTTATTTATTTTTGAGACAGAGAGAGACAGAGCATGAATGGGGGAGGGACAGAGAGAGAGGGAGACACAGAATCGGAAGCAGGCTCCAGGCTCTGAGCCATCAGCCCAGAGCCCGACGCGGGGCTCAAACTCACAGACTATGAGATCGTGACCTGAGCCGAAGTCGGACGCTTAACCGACTGAGCCACCCAGGCGCCCCTGGACAACATATTTTAAAAGAAGTAACGATATTTTCCAAAACAAAAAAGTGAGAAGAGCGGCACTGGTTTAAATTTTATAAGTCTTTTCAATGTCTGGATTAACAGAAAACATATGGATTCTCATATCTGCTTCTGCATTTAATATGTTGCTTTTATAATAGGTAGTTTCTGAAAAACTCCATTGTACATTTGTAAGAGAATGAGTGTAGCTAGCAAGTGTCTAAGTATTTTTTTTTTATTTACATATTTTGAGAGAGAGAGAGAGCATAAGCAGGGGAGGGGCAGGGAGAGAGAATCTCAAGCAAGCTCTGCGCTGGCAGCACAGAGCCGGACGTGGAGCTCAAACTCACAAACTATGAGATCACGACCTGAGCCAAAACCAAGAGTTGGAAGCCCAACTGACTGAGCCACCCAGGCGCCCTGCAAACGCCTAAGTATTATTGTGAAAATAGTTTTGACCTCAGAGAATCCCTAGAAGGGTCCCATGGATCCCAGGGATCGCCCTACCACACTCTGAGAACCACTAAGCTAGGGCCACACTGTCTCATATCAGAGCCAATGATATAGCATAAGGTACACCAAAATCAATATGACAATGGGGCATATGCTGAGCATAATCAGTTTAAGCCCACCCACATCAAAGCTCATCTTAGGAACCCCTCCCCATTCTTGTCCCCAACCACCAACGTCAAACTTTCACTGATTTCTCCGGTACTAGAACTTAAACCAGTCTTCTCCTCCCCCACTTCTCCTACCTCAGCAGGCTGTATGATGGGCTACCCAGTTGGGCTATCACAGAGAATCCTCAGAAATGCCAGTCAGTGTTCTCAGATCTTCATCTCACCTGAAAGAGCTAAGGTAAGGGCAGGGTTGAATATGAGGTACCACTCTGTTCCCCCATATTCCACTGCCAGCACTTAGGTCCCTCGGCAGTTCCACTGCGGATCCTAACAGAGGAAAGCACCAGTTACTCCAGCTAAACCTGCCTCCACACGGTAGCTTCTGATGAAGCCACTATTTGCAAAAATAGGGATTTATTCTTTAATTGAAAGTTTTATTGAGATCCTGTGTATAGGATCTCGTGTATCCCTTTACTCAACTTCCCCCAAAGGTAACATCTGGCAAACCTATAATACAACATCACAAGCGAGACTGACGGTGATACAATCCAGTGATCTTATGCAGATGTCCCCATTTTACTTGCACTCGAGTGTGAGTGTGTGTGTGTGTGTGTGTGAGTGAGCATTCATGTACGTGCACGTCTGTGTACAGCAGCGGTGAACCACACGATGATTCTCCTTCTGACATATTGCCAAAAGGTCAATGGTAGCCTAACAGGATATAACAATGCCTACATCATTTGCCTCACTTCATCTCATTGCACAGGCATTTTATCATCTCACGTCATCACAAGAAGGGTGAGGACAGTACAATAGGCGTTTTAAGCCAGAGAGAGCGTACATCCACATAACTTTTTATTATAGTTCATTGTTAAAACTGTTCTATTTTATTATCAGTTGTTATTATTAATCTCTTGCTGTGCCTAATTTCTAAATTAAGCTTTATGACAGGTGTGTACATTTAGAAAAAACCTAATATATATAAGGTTCAGTACCATTCAGTTTCAGGCATCCACTGGGGGTCATGGAACATATCCCCCCACGGATAAGGGTGTCTACTATATTTAGCTCTATACAATTTTTTTCACACGTGTACATTCATGAATCCACCACCACAGTCAGCTCCTGAGCTGTTCCATCACCACAAAGATTTCTTGTGCTGCTTTTTATAACCATATCCACCTCTCTCATTCCCCTCCCCATCCTTAACCCCTGACAACCACCCATCTGTTCACCATTAAAAAAAATTTTTTTTTAATGTTTGTTTATTTTTGAGAGACAGAGACAAAGCATGAGAGGGGGAGGGGCACAGAGAGAGGGAGACACAGAACCCAAAGCAGGCTCTAGGCTCTGAGGTGTCAGTACAGAGTTCAACACAGGGCTCGAACCCACAAATCATGAGATCGTGATCTGAGCCAAAGTCAGAGGCTTAACAGACGGAGCCACCCAGGTACCCCGTGTTCACCATTTTTTTAATTTTGTCATTTCAACAATGTTTTATAAATGGGATCATACAACACATGTAACCTTTGGGGACTGGCTTTTTTCACCCAATATAATACATTCGAGAATCATCTACGTTGTTGAATCTATCAATAGTTTGCTCCTTCTCATTTCTCGGTAGTATTCCATGGTATGTATGTACCAGAGTTTGTTCAACCTTCCATCCATTGAAGGACATTTGACTCAGTTTCCAGTTTGGGGGCGGTTAAAAACAGAGCTGCTATGAACAGTTGTGCACAGGTTTGTGTATAAGCCAATTTTCATTTCTCTGGGATAAATGCCCTGAGACTGACTGCCATGGCTGGGCCATGTGACAATCACTTGTTTAGTTTCATAAGAAAATGCCAGTTTTCTAGAGTGCCTGAAATTAATAAGATGGGGATTTTTCAGACCACTAAAATCTTCTCACAAAATTATCAAGGACTACCCTAAAACTGACAAAGATACAGTCCCAGGAACAGACCTGAGGAAGAAGGTTACTGGAAGCTTTCTGCTGTCAATCCAAGAATTAGAAACAGAGAGGAGGTGCCATGGAAAGAGGAATGAAAGATTTTGTGCTTTCAATAGTGGGCCAGGATAACGCAAAGGCCATAAGGAAACACTGATAAATTCAACAATATAAAAATCAAAGATTCCTCATGGACAAAAAACACCCTAAGTTAAACAAAAAAAAAACCCTGGGAAAAATACCTGCAACTCATATCAGAAAAAGCAAACTTCCTATTATGTAAAGAGCTCCTAGAAATTGGCAAGTAAGGAATCAGCAAAAGAAAGATGGACAAAGGATATGAATAGGCAGTTCACAGAAAAGGAAACCTCAATGCCTCAGCTACAAGAAAAGATGTACAACCTTATTCATCATAAAAAAAATTAAAACTTCACTGCAAGCCCATTTTTCACCTATCACATTGGTAAAAATCCAAAAGTATGATAAAAACTCCGTAGGTGGAACTATGAACAAAATAGGCATTGCTGATTAGTGTATAAGTCATTAACACCCCCACAGGGGGCAATTTGGCATGGATATCAAAATCACAAATCCATAGAGCCTTTGATGCGGCAATTTCACTACTAGGAATTTACACATAAATTAGCACATAGGCTAAATGTTGTGTAAGGTATAAATATATAAGATTATTCGTTGCAGCAGTGACTGTCATAGTAAAAGATGAGCAAACACCTCAATGCCCATCAACAGGGAACTTGTTAATTAAACCAAGGTACATCCATAAATATTATATGACCAGAGAAACCAATAAAGGAGCTCTATATGTATTCACAGAGAAAAATCTCCATAAGATATTAAGTAATAACTCTTTCACCTAGGCTGCCAACATGGTATGCAGACAGGAAGACCTGGAAAGTTCCGGGCCATATGAGCCACAGCCACGGCTGCATGGGCAGGCAAGCAGGGGAAGCACCCAGGAGGCTGGGATAAACAAACATCACTCAGGTTACTCTGGGAACATTAGTATGAAGTATTACGACTTAGGAACAAGAGCGTCTGCCCAACTGTCAACCTTGATAAACTGTGGACCTTGGTCAGCGAACAGACATGGCTAAATGCTGCCAAAACCAAGCCTGGAGTCGCTCCTATCACTGAGGTGGTGCGATCGGGCCACTACAAAGTTCTGGGGAAGGGAAGGCTCTCAAAGCAGCCTGTCATTGTGAAAGTCAAATTCTTCAGCAGAAGAGCGGAGGAGAAGATTTAGAGGAGGGCGGCGCAGTGTTCTGGTAGCTCAAAGCTACATGGAGGAAAGTGCATTAAATGCTTTTTTTTAACAAGTGTGCTTAAAAAAAAAAAAAAGATATTAAGTAATAAAAGAAAGGTATATAGGATGGTGTTTAGACTATGCCACCGTTGTGTAAGAAATGGGTGGTATGCAAGTAAATAAAAATATATATTCATAATTGCTTATATTTTACATAAACTCTGGAATGACAAGAGTCAGACAAATGGAGAGCAAGGGTAGGAGGGAAGACTTTCACAGGATATTTTAACTTTTTTTTTTTTTAACCAGATGAATGTATTTTGTTCCAAAAACTTTTAAGTAAATCAACTTATTTTAACAAAAAGTTGCCAAGGTCTTTCTCATCTATAAGTAATATCTCCTTGGGCAGTCCTCCCCTCATCCCTTGCCCCAAGTATCCCCAATTATATAAGCCCAAACCGGTTCCATATCTTTCATTCTCACCAAGGTTGACATGGCTGAATATACCTTAAAACATAATCTTCTCCACGGCAATTAAATTAAAAGCCTCATAACATGGGCGCCTGGGTGGCTCAGTCGGTTAAGCATCCGACTTCGGCTCAGGTCATGATCTCGCGGTCCGTGAGTTCAAGCCCCGCATCGGGCTCTGTGCTGACTGCTCAGAGCCTGGAGCCTGTTTCAGATTCTCTGTCTTCCTCTCTCTCTGACCCTCCCCCGTTCATGCTCTGTCTTTCTCTGTCTCAAAAATAAATAAACTTTAAAAAAATTAAAAAAAATAAAAGCCTCATAACAAACTTTGAGATGGGGGAAGATATTTTACTTATCTATTTACCTCTTATGTCTGCCATACAGCACCTAGTACATAAAAGGTTCTCAAATTAGGCTAGGAGGATACATTCTACCACTGGAATTCCAAGCAAAGAGTGAGCTGAAGAAGACTTTAGGGAGAAAAAGCCTTTTCAGGGTCACTACTCTGTTCTCCACATATACTTAAGAGTGAGGCCTGGTCTCAGTCTGAATCTGCTCTTTGAAAGTGAATGAGGAAGATTTCCAGTGCCTGAGGAGACTTGTATTAAAGACTGGGGAACTTGTATTAAAGACTGGGGAACGTCAGGGCCAGCCCAAGCTTCCAGAGGGCTGAAGGGCAGAAGCAGAGGACCCACAACCCAACTCTGGCTCACAAGACAAAACCTTTACTCTTTCTCTTTAAAAAAAAAAAAATGAGAAAAGAAATTTTAAGAAGGCTGCCAAGTCTAGAAGGCATACTAGAGTTGTTTAAGTTGCAGCCAACTTCAAAGTCAAAGAAATTATACTTTAAATCATCCTTATAAATTACAATTGTACCCTCCCCCTAATCATCTAAAAGCCAAGCCCAGGTAGATGGGTCTATTATCAGAATGTGCTTTTTTTTTTTTTTGACTCACAGCCATCTCTGAAAATCTACCACAAATCTTGCTCCAGATCATAGAAGGAGCAAGAAGGATCATAGAAAGGGGGGGGGGGGGGGGAGGAGGAGAAGAGAAGAGAAGAGGAGGAGGAAACAACGACGACGATGACAATGACCAAAACGAAGACAGGCCATTTTTTCTACTCCTGAAGCTACAAAGCTGTGGCAACATAGGCCAATTCTAGAGGCAGTAAGCAAATATTTCCCATCACTCTCAAGTGTCAGGAACCTGCTTCCCTCATGTTGATGACTGAACCACCCCTATTATCTTCTGATCAAAAGAGGAGGGAGAACAGAAAGCTGGGTTAAATTTAGAGATGGTAAATTTTGTCATTTGTAGGAGACCGCAAACTGCCAGCCTTTTGGACTGTGTTTCTTCTGAATGCATGTTTTTTTAAATTTCACGTTTCTGAATTTCAGGTTTTTTTTAAGGGCAGATGCTTTCAGTGAGGTGCATACTCTCCTACTCTCTCAATCCCACCACTTCCTACTGCTATCTGACCAGCCAACTTCCTTCATTCGCATTACCTGGCCTCTGAGGGCCTCTACAGTTACACCTGTG
Organism: Puma concolor; assembly: GCF_028749965.1. Lineage (NCBI taxonomy): Eukaryota > Metazoa > Chordata > Mammalia > Carnivora > Felidae > Puma > Puma concolor. The sequence continues at coordinate 96,805,241 of NC_141673.1, forward strand.
TTTTAATTCTTACCAACTCTAATAATAACCTAAACCCTTAGTAATAGAGAGTGAACCATATATCATCTTGAAGTTATTTTTTGTATAGTTTCATAAATGTTCTTTATGGTTAAGACTTTTTAGTTTTAGTTTTTCTTATATAAATCTTCAAACACATAGAAAAGTAGGAAAAAATATACCCAAATGTTCACCCTCTAGATTCAACAACTAACATTTTATTCTATCACTTCATCCTTCTCTGCTTCTTTGGTTTCCTGTGCCATTAAAAAAAATTAAAGCCCTCATGACACTTCACTCCTAATACTCTATTCTTCCACATGTTTATGATTAGCTTTTCACGTTAAAATTTCTAAATTATGTCTTCCTTACTGTGCAAGAGAACAGGACCATTACCCTTAGCTTTCTAATTCTTCTTGAGCTTTAAAACAGTGGTGCACTCAAAGTAGATATTTACCGAGTTAAAAACCTGATCTAATAGATTCCATATTTGCAAGTGGTAAATACTGGAGACATTTCTTAAGACCCTGTTAGACCCTGTTGAAACGACTTTGTTTATACAGAAATGGAGAGTGGGCTCCAGGGAATGGGTGAGGACCAAGACTGATTATTACCCAGATCCAGCAAACTGCCATCTGTACCCACCTCTTTGTGTAAAGTGCTGAGTGGAAAAATCATCAGGATTAAACATTTGGGAAATATTTTGCTGAGCCATCTTTTTCTTTCTGAAATGTCAGGTAGGAAAAAAAAAAAAACGTTTTTTTAAAGTATAGCGCAGAACCATATGGGTATTAACCTAGGCTATTACCAAACTGAATTCCTTAACTTTTAAGGGCTTAGCCACTTCCAGGACTAAAATGAGTCTTATGAGTAGTGAGGCCTATATTTTAGAAACAGTATAAGAAGCTGGTTTCCTGCTGCAGAATCCTGAGAGCAGAATCTCTGGAAGTTTGACTGTGAAGGTATAACAAGGCGACAGATTATGAAAAAAGAAATTCCCCCCCAAACTATTAAGAGATTTTTTACTGTATTGGTCATTGTATATTTGAAAGACAGAAGCACATTAGCCATGTGTGTTCTTTACTCAATATAAACTTTAGTTCTCAAAAGTTCTCTTTTTTAGAAAAAGGAAAGGGGTCTAAAAATACCAACCCAACTTGGACAGGATCCTATGATGTATACTGGTGACCAATTCTTTTGGGGTATTCAGAAAAAGAGTGCACTCCATAACCGGCTCCCTTTGGAACTTTTACCTCCATTCAGTCACCTCAGAGCAGCACCATCTCACCCAGGAGAAGAAACCAGCCAGACAGGCTATCATCATGGTTTTGATTAAACCATGTGATGGAAGAGACCCCAAGTGCAGGCAAGCTGGATATAATATGCCAACCCACCATAAGCAAAGAGTGAGCTGAGGAGAAAGAGTTCTGTGTGAATAGAAATAATCTCCTAACAGTTACCCATAACTACCAGAGGGCCGATAAAGAGCTCTCTCGTTAAGGTGGTGCTATAGACTGAATGTCATATCCCCCCAAATTCATATGTTGAAACCCAATCACTAATGTGATAGTATGAGGAGGAAGGGCCTTTGGGAGGTGATTAGGTAATTAGAGGATGGATCCCCCATGAATGGGATTACTGCCCTTATAAGAGACCCCAGAGGGCCCACTTGCCCTTTCTACCATGTGAGGGCAAAACAAAAAGATGACTATATGAATGAGGAAGTAGGCCCTCACCAGACACTGAATCTACCAGCATCTTGATCTTGGACTTCCCAGCCTCCAGAACTGTGAGAATTAAATTCTAAGACAGGGAGCTTATTAGTCCCTGGAAAAAGCTGAATTCAGCCCTATTATTACTGGTTGTGTGATTTGGGCAGTTTACTTTATATCATATCTCCAGGTCTCAGTGTTCTCATGTGTAAAACTGGGATAATAACCACTCCCCCTTACAGTTTTCCCAGCACACAGTAGGATCTTGACAAATATCTGTTCCCTTTATTCTTGTCTTTCTTAAGACTCAGAGAGGTAGAGGGGCACTCAGGCTTCAAGGGAATTTATGGCAAGTTATAGAAAGCAGTTCATCCATCTAGGTCCAGGCATTCATTTATCTATGGGCCAATGACCTTGGTTTATGTTACCAAAGAAAAAAAAGCAGAGAATGTTACGACCAAAGGTAGATACAATTTTTCCAAAGGTGATCAGTTTCTACAGATGAGACACCTCGGTGTCTTCAAGAAATCCTGTCCACTGTTATGAACTTACCTTAGCTTTTCACAATCTTCTCCACTTTTTCCTCCCAAAGAATGAAGTGAAATGTTCAACTCATCTTCCTCCTTCAACAATTTCCAGGTTCAAAGGCTTGCTCTCTGGTTAAATTTACAGGCCATGGAAGGGGGGCAGCATTATATAATGAAAGATAGAAGCTTTGGAGTCAGGTAGACCTGGGCATTTGAATCCTGAGATTGCCATTTACTACCTATGTTATGTAAGAGTAGGATTTAATTTCCTTGAACTCAGTTTATCTACAATTTGAATACTATCTAGGTTAAAGGAGTACTGTGAGAATTATGTGAAGTTACGCTTGACATAGTATTTGGCACAGAACAGGAACTCATTTCACTGTCCCCAGGTCTCCGACTACCAACTGTTGCCACAGTCAAATAAGCAGGTTTCAAAATCTGGCTGAAGGAACGGCCAACCCTACTATACTAGGAGTATTTGCTAGCCCCTCCAACTATATCCCAGCACTGTAGGAAATAATAAAGAAGTCATCTGACACCTCAAGCAGATCACCAGAAGCAGCAGGAGTTAAATGCAATGCAGTGCCAGATAAAAGCTAAAATTAAAAAGTAGGAACAACAAAAAAGTCCCAGAACACAATTCAAAAATGGGCAGAGGACTTAGTAGACGTTTCTTCAGAGATCTACAAATGTCACTTAGCACATTAAAGATGCTCAACATCACTAATCATTTAGGAAATGCAAAACAGAACCACAATGGGATGCCGCTTAACCATTAGGATGGCTGTTATCCAAACAACAGAAAATAACAAGTATTGGTGAAGATGTGGAGAAATTGGGACCCTTGTGCAGTGGTAGTGAAAATGTACAACAGTTCTGAAATGACAACAAAGGATATAGAATGTTACATCCGCTTAGTTGAGAAAGCAGTGGCAGGGTTTGGGAGGACTGGCTTCAATTTTGAAAGAAGTTCTATTGTGGGTAAAATGCCATCAAACAGCCTCCCATGTCAAAGAGAAATTGTTTGTGAAAGGAAGAGCAAGCCGATGAGGCAAACTACATTGTTTTCTTATTTTAAGAAACGGCACAGCCACCCCAATCGTCAGTAACCACTACCATCAGCAAAAAGATTCTGACTCGCTGAAAGTTCAGATAGTACCATTTCTTTGCAAAAAAGTATTTTTTAATGAAGGGATGCACATTGTTTTTTTAGATTTAATGCCAATGGACACTTAATAAACTATACATAGTACAACCTAAACGTAACTTTTTTTTTTTTAATTTTTTTTTCAACGTTTTATTTTTATTTTTGGGAGAGAGACAGAGCATGAACGGGGGAGGGGCAGAGAGAGAGGGAGACACAGAATCGGAAACAGGCTCCAGGCTCTGAGCCATCAGCCCAGAGCCTGACGCGGGGCTCGAACTCCCGGACCGCGAGATCGTGACCTGGCTGAAGTCGGACGCTTAACCGACTGCGCCACCCAGGCGCCCCTAAACGTAACTTTTATAAGCACTCAGAAACCTACAGTTTCACTTGACTCACTTTATTGCAATATACAGTCTGCACTGTGGTGATCTGGAACTGAACCCACACTATCTCTGAGGTATGCCTGTATGTGGCAACACTGTCCTTCAAAAGTGTGGAAGACATTAAGACATTCCCAGAGAAACAAAAGCTGAGGGAGTTCATTACCTCTAGACTTGTCCTTCAAGAAATGCTAAAGAAAGCCCCGCAGGTTGAAATGAAAGGGCAATGGACAGGAACTCTGAGCTGTATGAATAAATAAAGATCTCAGTAAAGGTAAACACGCAGGCAATTATAAAAACTAGCGTTATTATAACAATAGTCTGTAACTCCATTTTTTGTTTCCTACATGATTCAAGAGATTAATACATTTTTAAAACTTATTAGTTTATGTTTTTGGACAATGTATACAGATGTAACTTTGTGATATCATCATCTGAAAGGACTGAATATGAAACTGTAAAGGAGCAGAGTTTTTATGCTATTGAAGTTAATTTGACATCAATTCAAGTTAGAGTGTTACAACTTTAGTGTGTTAAGTATAATTCCCATGGTTGGTGAAGATGTGAAGAAATTGAACCCCTTGTGCACTGGTGGTTTTGAAATGACAACAAAGGATTTAGAATGTTACATCAGCTTAGTTGATAAAGCAGTGGCAGGGTTTGTGAGGACTGGTTTTAATTTTGAAAGAAGTTCTACTGTGGGTAAAATGCCATCAAACAACCTTGCATGCCAAAGAGAAATTGTGAAAAGAAGAGTAGGCCCAATGAAGCAAACTACATTGTTTTCTTATTTTAAGAAATGGCCACAGCCACCCCAATCATCAGCAACCACTACCCTGATTGGTCAGCAGCCATTAACAAGGCAAGACCCTTGTGAAGAAAATGAGAAAGGAATTTAAACATTTCACTACAAAAAAAAAAAAAAAAAAAAAAAAAAAAAAAAATCAATTCAACACAAAAGAAGATAGTAATGCAGGAAATGAAGGACAAAAAGGCTATAAACCATAAAGGAAACAAGAGCAGAATCACAGAAGTCCTTCTTCCTTAGTATTTACTTTTTAAAATGTCAATGGAATAAACTATTTTATCAAGAGACAGAGATTGGCACAATGAATTTGTAAAAAGGATGATATAACTATAGGATATCTACAAAACACTCACTTTACATCCAAAGACACAGGTAGGTTGAAAGCGAACAGATGGTAAAAGATAGTCCATGCATATAGTAACCAAGAGAGAAGGATTTGTTACGCTAATTCAGAAAAAATAGACTTTAAATCAAAAAGGGTTATAAGAGACAAAGAAAGACATTATTTATAAATTAATAAAAAGTTCGATATAGCAAGAAGTCATAACAACTGTAAAACACTTACACACCTCATCACAGACCATCAAAATATATCATATATCAAGCAATAATGGACAGAACTGAATGGAGAAAGAGACAGTTCTACAATAATAGCTGGAGACTTCAACACACCATTCTCAATACAGAAAAACCAGACAACAGATAATTAAGAAATAGAGGACTTAACACAGTAAACCAATTAGATCTCACAGACATATACAGAATGTGCTATCCAACAACAAGAGAATACATACAGATTCTTTGCAAGTGCACATGGACATTTCTCAGTACATTTCCCAGACCATTATGTTAGGCCACAAATTAAATCTCAATAAAACTTAAAAGATAAATATCATACAAAATATCTACCCACAAAAGAATTAAGTTAGAAATCAATACAAGAAGGAAAACTGAAAAATTCACAAGCTTGTGGAAATTAAACCAACACACTCAGAAGCAACTGATGGATCAAAGAAAAAAATCACAGGGAGATTTAAAAATACTTAGAGATGAATAAAACCTAACATACAATCTACCAAAACTTAAAGGATGCAGCAAAGCAGTGCTAAAAGGGAAATTTATAACTCTGAATACTTATAATTAAAAAGAAAAAAGCAGGGGCGCCTGGGTGGCGCAGTCGGTTAAGCGTCCGACTTCAGCCAGGTCACGATCTCGCGGTCCGTGAGTTCGAGCCCCGCGTCGGGCTCTGGGCTGATGGCTCGGAGCCTGGAGCCTGTTTCCGATTCTGTGTCTCCCTCTCTCTCTGCCCCTCCCCCATTCATGCTCTGTCTCTCTCTGTCCCAAAAATAAATAAAAAACGTTGAAAAAAAAATTAAAAAAATAAAAAATAAAAAATAAAAAAAAAATAAAAAGAAAAAAGCAGTCAAATCAACAAGCTAAGATTACAACTTAAGGAACTAGAAAAAGAAGAATAAACCATACCTAAAGCTAGCAGAAGGAAATAGTAATGGTTATAACAAAGAGAAACGAAATAGAGAACAGAAAAATAGAGAAAATAAACAAAAGTTAATTCTTTAAATAGAAAAATTGACAAAGCTTTAGCTAGAAGAACTAAGAAAAAATGAGAGAAAACTCAAATTCTTGAAATCAGAAACAAAAGTGGGGACATTACTACTGAATCTACAGAAATAGAGATTATAAATGAGTAGTATGAGCAACTGCACATCAACAAATTGGATGGCCTAGATGAAATGACTAATTCCTAGAAATACAAAGCTGCCAAGACTATCATAAAGAAAGAAACAGAAAATTTGAATAGACCTCTAATTAGTAAGGAAATTGAATCATTAATTAAAAAACAAAAATCTCCCAGGGGGTGTCTGGGTGGCTCAGTCAGTTAAGCCTCTGACTCTTGGTTTTGGCTCAGGTCATGATCTCAGGTTTCGTGAGTTCGAGTCCCTCGTCAGTCACTGTGCTGATGGTGCAGAGCCTGCCTGGGATTCTCTCTCTTCTTCCTCTCTCTCTGCCCCTCCCCTGCTCATGCTCTCTAAACAAACAAACAAACAAACAAACAAACAAACTTTTTAAAAAAATCTCCCAGTAACAACAAAAAAAGTCTTGAACTTGATGGCTTCATTGGCGAACTTTACCAAATATATAAACAACTAACACCAATTCTCAAAATTTTCCAAAAATTGAGGAGGAAAGGACACTCTAACTCATTCTGTATGGCCATTATTAACCTAATAGTGAAGCCAAACACACTACAAGAAAAGAAAATTTCTGACCATTATCACTTATGAACAGTGGTGCAAAAAGCCTTCAGAAAATGCTAGCAAACAGAATTCAACAGCATATGAAAAGGATTACATACTATGACCAACTGGGATTTATTCCTAGAATGAAATGATGGTACAACATAGGAAAATTGATCAGTGTAATACACAACATTAACAGAATAAAAGATAAAAACTACATGATAATCTTAACTAATAGAGAAAAAGCACTTGACAAAATTCAACATGCTTTCATGATAAAAACACACAACAAACTAGGATAGAAGGAAATTAATAAAAGAGCAAATACAGAGCAAACAATACTCAATGGTGAAAGACTGAAAGCTTTTCCTTTAAGATCAGGAAAAAGGCAAGGATCCCCACTTTTACCATTCTAGTCAACATAGTACTGGAAGTTCTAGCCAAAGCAATTAGGCAAGAATAAAGTAATAAATGAAATACAACTTGGAAAGGAAGATAAAATTATCACTGTTTGCAGATGACATGGTTTTATATGGGGGAAACCCTAAAGATTCCACACAAAAAATTTTTAGAACTATTAAATGAATTCAGCAAAGTAGCAGGATACAGTTCACACACAAAAATCAGTTACAATGAGAGTTCTGAAACACTGCTGAAATAAATTGAAGAAGACAAAAATAAATAAAAAGACAACTCGTGTTTTATGAATTGGAAGACTTAATACTAGGATTTTTTATTTTTTTTATTCAAGTATAATTAACATACGGTATTATATTAATTTCAGGTATACAATATAATGATTCAAAAATTCCATAAGTTTCTCAGTGCTCATCAAGATAAGTGTCCTCGTAGACCCATAACCAGTGAAGAAATTGAATCAGTTATCAAAAATCTCCCAACAGGGGTGCCTGGGTGGCTCAGCCAGTTAAGCATCCAACTCTTGATTTTGGCTCAGATTATGATCTTGCAGTTCATGAATTCAAGCCCCACGTTGGGCTCCGTGGGGACAGTGTGGAGCCTGCTTGGGATTCTCTCTCTCCTTCTCTCTCCACCCCTCCCCCACTCACTCTCTTTCAAAATTAAAAAAAAAAAAAAAAAAATCTCCCAACAAATAAGAGTCCTGGCCAGATGGTTTCCCAGGAGAATTCTACCAGACATTTCAAACAGAGTTAGAACCTATTCTTCTCAAGCTGTTCCAAAAAGTAGAAACAGAAGGAAAGCTTCCAGACTCATTCTATGAAGCCAGTATTGCCTTGATTCCCAAACCAGACAAAGACCCCACTAAAAAGGAGAATTACAGGCCAATATCCCTGATGAACATGGATGCAAAAATTCTCAACAAGATACTAGCAAATCAAATTCAGCAGTATATTAAAAGAATTATTCACCATGATCAAGTGAGATTCATTCCTGGGCTTCAGGGCTGGTTCAATATTTGCAAATCAATCAATGTGATACATCACATTTATAGAAGAAAGGATAAGAACCATATGATCCTGTCAATAGATGCAGAAAAAGCATATGACAGGGGCGCCTGGGTGGCTCACTCAGTTAAGCATCTGACTTCATCTCAGGTCATGATCTCACGGTTCATGAGTTCGAGCCCCACGTCAGGCTCTGTGCTAACAGCTCAGAGCCTGGAGCCTGCTTTGGATTCTGTGTCTCCCTCTTTATATCCATCCCTGACTAGTACACTGTCTCTCAAAAATAAATAAATGTAAAAAATTTTTTTTTAATTAACAAAAAAAACATATGACAAAATACAGCATCCTTTCTTTTTTTTTAAATTAAAAAAAAATTTTTTTTAACGTTTATTTTTGAGACAGAGAGAGCCAGGGCATGAATGGGAAGGGTCAGAGAGAGGGAGACACAGAATCTGAAACAGGGTCCAGGCTCTGAGCTGTCAGCACAGAGCCCGACGCGGGGCTTGAACTCATGGACCGCGAGATCATGACCTGAGCCGAAGTCAGCCGCTTAACCGACTGAGCCACCCAGGCGCCCTCATCCTTTCTTAATAAAAACCCTCAAAAATGTCGGGATAGAGGGATCATACCTTAACATCATAAAAGCCATATATGAAAGGTCCGCAGATAATATCATCCTTACTGGGGAAAAACTGAGAGCTTCCCCCTGAGATCAGGAACACAACAGGGATGTCCACTCTCACCATTGTTGTTTAACATAGTGTTAGAAGTCCTAGCCTCAGCAATCAGACAACAAAATAAGATAAAAGGCATCCAAATTGACAAAGAAGAAGTCAGAGTTTCACTTTTCACAGATGACATGATACTCTACATGGAAAACCCAAAGACTCCACCAAAAAACTCCTAGAACTGATACATGAATTCAGCAAAGTTGCAGGATAGAAAATCAATGTACAGAAATCGGTTGCATATCTATACACCAATAACGAAGCAACAGAAAGAGATATCGAGCAGGGCCCCTGGGTGGCTCAGTTAGTTAGGAGCCTGACTTCAGCTCAGGTCATGATCTCATGGTCCGTGCTTTCGAGGCCCATGTCAAGCTTTGTGCTAACAGCTCAGAGCCTAGAGCCTGCTTCAGATTCTGTCTCCTTCTCTCTCTGCCATCCCCTGCTTGCACTCTCTCGCTTTAAAAAATAAACATTAGATGGGGTGCCTGGGTGGCGCAGTCGGTTAAGCGTCCGACTTCAGCCAGGTCACGATCTCGCGGTCCGCGAGTTCGAGCCCCGCGTCGGGCTCTGGGCTGATGGCTCGGAGCCTGGAGCCTGTTTCGATTCTGTGTCTCCCTCTCTCTCTGCCCCTCCCCCGTTCATGCTCTGTCTCTCTCTGTCCCAAAAATAAATAAACGTTCAAAAAAAAAAAAAATTAAAAAAAAAAAATAAAATAAAAAAAAATAAACATTAGGGGCGCCTGGGTGGCGCAGTCGGTTAAACGTCCGACTTCAACCAGGTCACGATCTCACGGTCCGTGAGTTCGAGCCCCGCGTCGGGCTCTGGGCTGATGGCTCAGAGCCTGGAGCCTGTTTCCGATTCTGTGTCTCCCTCTCTCTCTGCCCCTCGCCCGTTCATGCTCTGTCTCTCTCTGTCCCAAAAATAAATAAATGTTGAAAAAAAAAAATTTTTAAATAAACATTAAAAAAAATTTTAAAGAAAGAGATATCAAGAAATTGATCCCATTTACAATTGCACCAAGAACAATAAAATACCTAGGAATAAACCTAACCAAAGAGGTATAAGATCTGTACACTGAAAAGTATAGAAAGCTTATGAAAGAAATTGAAGAAGACACAAAGAGATGGATAAACATTCCATGCTTATGGATTGGAAGAATAAATATTGTTAAAATGTCAATACTACCCAAAGCAATCTACACATTTAGTGCAATTCCAATCAAAATTGCATCGGCATTCTTCTCAGAGCTAGAACAAATAATCCCAAAATTTGTATGGAACCACAAAAGACCCCAAATAGCCAAAGTAATGTTGAAAAAGAAAACCAAAGCTGGAGGCATCACAATTCCAGACTTTAGCCTGTACTACAAAGCTGTAATCATCAAGACAGTATGGTATTGGCACAAAAACAGACACATAGACCATAGGAATAGAACAGAGAACCCAGAATTGGACGCACAACTGTATGGCCAACTAATCTTCAACAAAGCAGGAAAGAGTATCCAATGGAAAAAAGACAGTCTCTTTAGCCATTAGCAAATGGTGCTGGGAGAACTGGAAAGCTACATGCAGAAGAATGAAACTGGACCACTTTCTTATACCATACACAAAAATAATTCAAAATGGATGAAAGAACTAAGTGTGAGACAGGAAACCATCAAAATCCTAGAGGCGAAAACAAGCAACAACCTCTCTGACCTTAGCCGCAGCAACTTCTTACTTGACATATCTCTGAAAGCAAGGGAAATAAAAGCAAAAATGAACTATTGGGACCTCAAGATAAAAAGCTTCTGCACAACAAAAGAAATAATCAGCAAAACCAAAAGGCAACCAACAGAATGGGAGAAGATATTTGCAAATGACATACTGGGTAAAGGGTTTGTATTTAAAATATATAAAGAACTTATCAAACTCGACACCCAAAAAACAAATAATCCAGTGAAGAAATGGGCAGAAGACATGAATAGACACTTTTCCAAAGAAGACATCCAGATGGCCAACAGACACATGAAAAGATGCTCAACACTGCTTATCATCAGGGAAATACAAATCAAACCCACATTGAGATACCACCTCACACTGGTCAGAGTGGCTAAAATTAACAACTCAGGCAACAATAGATGTGGACAAGGATGTGGAGAAAGAGGAACCCTCTTGCACTGTTGGTGGGAATGCAAACTGGTGCAGCCACTCTGGAAAACTGCGTGGAGGTTCCTCAAAAAATTAAAAATAGAATTACCCTACAACCCAGCAATAGCACTCCTAGGAATTTATCCAAAGGTTACCAGAGTATCAGAGGGGCACATGTACCTTAATGTTTATAACAGCACTATCAACAATAGCTAAATAACAGAAAGCGCCCAAATGTCCATCAGCTGATGAATGGATAAAGAAGATGTGGCATACATATACAATGGAATACTATTTGGCAATTAAAAAGAATGAAATCTTCTTGCCACTTGCAGCAACATGGATGGAACTGGAGGGTATTATGCTAAGTGAAATAAGTCAAAGAAAGATACATATTTTCACTAATATGTGGAATTTGAGAAACTTAACAGAAGACCATAGGGGAAGGGAAGGAAAAATAAGTTACTAACAGAGAAGGAGGCAAACCATAAGAGACTCTTAAATACAGAGAACAAACTGAGGGTTGATGGGGCTGGGAAAATGGGAGATGGGCACTGAGGAGGGCACTTATTGGGGTGAGCACTGGGTGTTGTATGTAAGTGATGAATCGGGAATCTACTCCCGAAGCCAAGACTATACTGTATATGCTGTATGTTAGCTGATGTGACATTAAGTTATTAGGAAAAAGAAAAGCTAAGTGTTCTTTTAATCCTCTTTATTTCATCCATCACCCCCCCCCCCCCCCGGCCCCCCACACACACCCTCTGGCAGCTACCAGTTTGTTCTCTGTATTTAAGGATCTGTTTTTTGTCTGTTTTATTTATGTGTTTGTTTCTTAAATTCCACATATGAGTGATATCATATACTATGTGTCTTTCTTTAACTGACTTGTTTCTCTTAGCATTAAACCCTCTAAGGTCCATCCATGCTGTTGCAAATGGCAAGATTTCATTCTTTTTTATAACTAATATTCGTGTGTGTGTGTGTGTGTGTGTGTGTGTGTGTGTGTGTGTGTATTCATCTAGGAATGGACACTTGGATTACCTCCATATCTCGGCTATTGTAAATAATGTTGCAATAAACATAAGGGTGCATATATCTTTTCACATTAGTGCTTTTGTTTTCTTTGGATAAATACCCAGTGGTAGAATTACTGGATTATATGGTAACTCTATTCTTAGTTTTTTGAGGAAATTCCATAGTGTTTTCCACAATGGCTGTACAAATTTGTATTCCCACCACAGTGCACAAGAGTTCCCTTTTCTCCACAGCCTTGCAAACACCTGTTATGTCTTATGTATTGTATTTTAGCCATTCTGACAGGTATAAAAATATCTCATTGTATTTTTAATTTGCATTTCCCTGATGATTAGTGCTGTCGAGCATCTTTTCATATGCCTGTTGGCCATCTGTCTTCATTGCAAAAATGTCTATTTAGGTCCTCTGCCCATTTTTAATTGGATTATTTGTGGGTATTGTTGGTATTGAGTTCACAATACCACCCAAAGTAATCTATAGATTCACTGCAACCCCTATAAAAATCCAATGTTTTTTTGCAGAGATAGAAAACCCATCCTAAAATTCATATGGTATTTCAAAGGACTTCCAATAGCCAAAACAATCCTGAAAAAGAAAAACAAAGCTGAAGGACTCACGCTTTCCTCATTTCAAACTTACCACAAAGCTATAGTAACCAAAACAGTATGGTACTGGCATAAAGACAGATGTAGAGATCAATAGAATAGAATAGAAAGCCCAGAAATAAACCCTCACCTACATGGTCAAGCGGTTTTGTACGAAGGTGCCAAGACCATTGAATAGGGGAAAGGAGAGTCTTTTCAACAAACGGTGCTGAGAAAACTAGATCTCCACAAGTGAAAGAATTAAGTTGAAGTCTTATCTAACACCATATACAAAAATTAGCCCAAATTTTATCAAAGACCTAAAACCATAAACCTCATAGAAGAAAACACAGGGCAAAAGGTTCATGACATTGGGTTTGGCAATGATTTCCTTGATATGACACCAAAGATACAGGCAGCAAAAGAAAAATTGGCAAACTGGACTTTATGAAAAATTTAAAACTTTGTACACCAAAAGGCACTATCAATAGAGTAACAAAAGAAACCCACAGAATGGGAGGAAATATCTGCAAAGGCCATATATCTGATACAGGATTAATACTCAGAATATACAGAGAACTCATAAAACTCAACATAAAAAAAAAAAAAAAACAATTCAAAATAGTCAAAAGACCTGAGTAGACATTTCTCCAAAGAAGATATACAAATGGCCAATAAGCACACGAAATGATGCTTAGCATCACTAGTCATAAGGGAAACACAAATCAAAACCTCACACTCATTAGGATGGCTGCTATCAAAAAACAAAACAAATTAACACAAAACCAGAAAACAAGTGTTGGTGAGGATGTAGAGACAGTGAAGCCCTTGGGCACCGTTGATGGGAATGAAAATGGTAGAGTCACTATGGAAAATAGCATGGCAGGTCCTCAAAAAATTAAACACAGAGGGGCGCCTGGGTGGCGCAGTCGGTTAAGCGTCCGACTTCAGCCAGGTCACGATCTCGCGGTCCATGAGTTTGAGCCCCGCGTCAGGCTCTGGGCTGATGGCTCGGAGCCTGGAGCCTGTTTCCGATTCTGTGTCTCCCTCTCTCTCTGCCCCTCCCCCGTTCATGCTCTGTCTCTCTCTGTCCCAAAAATAAAAAAAAAAATAAACGTTTAAAAAAAAAAAAAATTAAACACAGAATTATCATATGATTACCAGTGGTTCCACTTGTGTGTACATGCCCTAAAGAACTGAAAGCGGGGTCTTGAAAAGACATTTGTACATTCACGTTCACAGTAGTTAAGACATAGAAGCAATCAGAGCATCTAGCAATGGATGAAAAAATAAGCAAAATGTGGCAAATACTTACTATTTATATTATTCAGCCTTAAAAAGGAAGGAAATTCTGACCTATGCTACAACATGGATGAACTTTGAGAACATCATACGAAGTGAAATAAGGCAGACACAAAAGGGCAAATATGGTATGATTCCACTTACGTGATGTACACAGAATAGTCAAATTGAAGGGAAAAAAAAAAAGTAGATTAATGGTTGCCAGGCACTGAGGGGAGGAGGGAATAGGAAGTGACTGTTTAATTGGTATACAGTTTCAGTTAAGAATGATGGAAAAGGATGGTGGTGATGTTGTACAACAATATGAATATACTTAATGCCACTGAATCATACTCTCAAAAAGGGTGAAAGTGATAAATTTTACGTTATGTATATTTTACCACAATAAATAGAGTCAAGTGGACAGATTTCCATTTTTGCTAAGCAAAAATATTCCATACTACCCCTCTAATAAAGCAGCCAAGAAAAAAAAGAAAAAGGTGGTCCGTAGAGAACAAAATCTAAAATATAAAAGGATAAATTGAGAGAACAGTAGATCTTATTTCTTTCTCTGAAAACTGAATGAGTTGAACCATGGTTTCTTCCAAACTTGGAAAACTTCATGTTTCTATGAGAAGGAAGATAAAATATTATTCTACACTACTAGACCAGGTTTTTTTTTTTTTTAATTATAGGACCAAGACTAATTTAGAATTCTTTGCAGAAAGGAACATATTTAAATTCAGAAGACCCTTCCTCTGAGTATAAAAATAAATGTAGTCTATCACACACACTCATAGTTCAGAGGTCGCAACCTCCAACATCTCTCAGTGAATGAACACAGGAAGTCCACTCTGTCTCACGTGTCTGGAGGTACGAATGCCAGCCTATAAAAATGGAGCACCTGAGTCCTCACTACAATTTGGCAGCTAGTGTTCACCACACCCTGGTGTTCTCCACTTGCTGAAATATCAAAACGGCAGCTTTCCAGACAAAGTGAGGATGGTTGGTTGGAGCACCAAAGGATCCTTCCCTCTAAAAAGAGTTTGCTTTGAGGAACTGAACATGTTCTTTTAAAAACTGCATTTTAACACGTAATGCTACTTATAGTAGTTTGAAATATACACAACTTCTTGAAAATACAGACTTTGCAAGGCACACCAAGACTGAGGGGAGGCTACCTTTAGAGTCAAGAGCAATCACATTGGGGACCCCCAATTTTTTTTTTTAGGTTTTCAGAAAGATCAATCGCAGGTTCGCTTTAAATAAAAACAAATGAAGTACCAAGAAAGTCTGAAATACTAAGGCCACGACTGTGTTACTTCAAGGAGTCACCCTGCTTGTGGGTATTACCTCATGGTTTCCCTGAAGGATTACATACCCTGCACTCTAATGGATTATGGGAAATATGGGACTGTTTATACTGAAGAACACACCCTGATCAGGTAGAAAGTTCTCATTTGTTAACAGTTTAAAAAGTCGAGGCAATATGGCTGATTAATAACAGATAATTACTAGGAACAAGATAGATTTTAGAAAAAAATCTGATTTCCTACTAATAGGGAAAACAATCTCAATTTCTATTCTGCTCATATACAATTAACAGGAAATATAGAATATTCCTTCTGTATACAGAGGTAAGACCCAAGGAACTGCAATAAAGCAAAGTGTCACATGTGAGAGCCTACTTGCCCATTACACAGAGAAGCTGAAGAACCAAGGGCCTTTTCCCCATCTGCCCTGCAGCTCAAATACAAGCACATGACAGAAGTTCCACCAATCGATGCATCCACCCTTGACTCTAAATGGGGAGCAAATGTTGCAAAATAGGGACCTTCTACAAGGTACATTCCCTGGTGACAACTGTTTCTGGAAAAACAGGGTTTCTGAGGTAACAACAGAAGCAGAACCAGTGGCAAAGTTCAGTCTACACTGCCAGCCAGCACTGTTTGTGATACAGGGCATGCCAAAGTGTTTGGTCATAACAGCAGTAGTGACCTCAATGGTTAAGTTCTGTGGCACGATTTTGGCCATTATGCTTAGGTAGGTGACCCAAAATCTGATTCTAGAGCTCTTCTAGAGATTCTGGAAGCTATTCACTATCACTTTCAAATTTGACCGATACACTTAACCTTAATTTCTCTATCAGTGAACTAAGGGTAATACTGTATACCTTGAAAGTAGCAGAGAGAATTAAATGAGATAATGTATGTTTGTCAACCTCTCAGAAGAAAAAGGTAAGTGATTCAGCCAGCAAAATCGAGTTTATTAGGGAATAGCAGAGGAACTTCAATTTGGAACAAGCAAACTATGGCGAACCACAGGCAAGTCTGGGCAACAAAGGAGGAGAGCGTCTTTCTATGGAGAAAAAGAAGTTGGGAGCGTTGTTTTAAAGAAAAGCTCATTGGGGGAAAAATAAGCGTTCAAAGTGGTGGTGCCTTCTCATTGGCTGCAGGTGGCTGGAGGTGGTAGCGTCTGATGGGCTGTAGGCGAAGGCAGCTTGCTCGGTCCAGAGGAAATCTTCCTTCTTCCTGTTGGACTACGCAAGTCCTAACGAGTATTTATGTGCACAAGAGGGCAACCTTCATGATTTCTTGACTATAATTTTGAGTTAGGTTTCCTTGACATATTTTCACATGTTAAGTCTCTTTGTAAACAATAAGCCAATATTGTGACAATTTACTAAAATGTAACTCTATGTCAGGTGTCAGATAAAGCATTATATTTCACGAGTGAGAAAAACAATAGTTAACGTTAATGATGGCATCCCCTTAGCCAAGCATTGTGCTGACCATGTAATGTATTTTATCTTATTTAACTGTCAGCATGACTTTAAAAGGTGGATTTGATCATCCCCCATACAAAGCAAGTAGAGTTAATAGTAATAATAATCATGGCAACAAATCACATGATGGATATATGTACTGGAGTTCACAGAAAGAAAAAATATTGTACATGAATGATTTTGGGTGACAGAAATATTGCTATAATTTAAGGGAGATAACACAGTAGCCAAACCATGAGAGCCAGAGTTGCTAATTCCTGAAATTCTAGTGTCCATTATTTGGCAACTTACTTGAGGAATTAATTTAAAATAGAATTTTCTTCTTGACTTATGGTTAAGGCAGTTTTGCTTATTTGAGATTTGACTATACTTTGGAATTGAAATGTCAAAAAGTATTCAGTAGCAACATAGCCCTTTTATAAATAAATCATACTTTTTATGGGCTGTATCTCTGGAATACACTTGGTTGAAAGCTCATTATTGGCACTTACCATAGAATCCTTTTTGTGTATTATTATCAACGTTCCTGCTTTCTTCCCAGGTCTCTGAAAGACCCAAGGCACATAAGCACCTTACAGCCATATACAAAGTAGTTCTCCATAGATGTTTGCCATTCCCTACAGAGTACTGAGGAATGCTCCTATCTGGATGAGGGCCACAATACACAATTGGTGTACCCCTTGGGCCTTGCTTAAAGATCCCTAACTTCTGAAGGCTCAACTGCCCAGTTACCCCATTCCACTTCCTCTGAGCAAAGTTCTGATTTAAATTTATTTCTCACTGGAGTAAGAGACATTCTGTTCATATCTCTCCAAAGAAATGAACTCATTCCTGTCTCTAAAGTAAACTTACGTCACCCATATTTGAAGATATGGGCTCTTCTTATGCAAGTAGTGAATGAGGTTTTATCTATAAATCACTTGACTGCAGCCTTTTGAATATTTGGCAAAGGCAGTTTTATATGGAACTACAAGATAAAAGTGATACCAAAGGTCAACAAAACCAAGTATTAAACTTTGTTCCTTTCCCCTAGCAACTACATAAAATACACACACAGTATATCCCGTCATCACTAAGTCAAAACTTGATTGATCTAGGGTAATTAAATCATATATTCAGCAAGTTCACTCCTTGGTTTTCTGACCTCTGGTCTGAAGTTCATGGAGATAACATATCTGAAGCCCAGTGTGACCATAAACACAAAGATCACTATCACAGGGCTGACTGAGAGAACAGGTTTTCACATTCCAAGTCCATCAAGCATGTGCCTTTGTTGTAGAAGATATTCAAGCAATAAAAATGCAAACTTTTCCCACCATCCCTGAAGCACACAGCTGTGAAAACATCCTCCTTTACCGAATGTATCAGTTGATAATATTCAGGAAAAAAAAATTATGTGGTCATTTGTTACTCTTTTCTCATTCCGTGCTTCAGTTTCCCCAGAAACAGGAAGAAGCCCCGTAGGGCACTAGGGAGAGATGGGCAGTCAGGGGAATAAAATCTCTGGTGTGTCCAAACCAAGGCAAGATCAATGGGGATGATGAGAGGGAAGCAAGTAGAGGTATCACACGCTACTGATGTGATACACTAACTGAGAGACCCAAAGACACGAACATCTTTTGAACGGAAACACATCTGATTTTATTATGAAATTAATATACGTTCAAGAGACAGACAGGCAAACTGGCTAAATAAAAAGGTTTTGGAATTAGACCTGAGTTGAAATGCTGGCCCTACCTTTAACAGCTGTGTGACAGGAGAGGTCTTGAAACTTCTCTGAGCCTTATCTGCTAAGAGGAAAATGCCTACCCTAAGAGGTTGGGCAGAGATTAAAGGAGATAATATATGTTAACACCTCTGGGCACCAAAAAAAAAAAAAAAAAAAAAAAAAAAGGGGAGACAGATGGGAAGAAAAAGGTTGTTATTATTAGCAGAGAACTGGCATTGTGTATACACCAAAATCACTGCTCATATGCAGCTTCTAATAAACAGTAATAAAATGAGAAGTATATTCTATAAACACTCCAGAACTTTTCTGTCCACCACATATTAAGATGAAATATATTCTACAAACACTCCAGAACTTTAGGGTCCACCACATATAAAAATATGTGTAAGGTTTTTCTATCTTGCTTATGTTCACATATATCATTTTTACAATAAAGATAAATTGTACCTTGGAAAAAAACAAAGGCTAAAAGTAGGTCAAACATATGTTTGTTTTCATATTAATTATAGTAGAAGCTAAGAGATAAACATGTAAAGGTAAAATATTTCCAGAATTATTTTCAGAGAGCCGTTCATTAAAAAAACAAAGTAAACAGCAAATGAAAGTTACAGAAAATCTTTGGATTTAAGTAAAAGAACCATGCTGAACGAATCAAAGCTGTCCAATAAAGGAGCAAATTGCCCTGTATGACAATGAGCTGTGTGGGGTTAGATGTAAAGCAAGTCAAGGCTAGAAGTCTACTTTGATGAAATAGTCTATAAAATACACTGAACTCAGGGGCTCTGCAACCAGAATGATAAAACGTTAAAAATTTCCTTCCAATTCTAAGATCCTGTAATCTTTGAACACTATAATGCACAACCAACTCTCTGGTGTCCACGGTAGGATAGAGTTTACCTATAACATGGTCCCTATTAAGAGAAGGGTCTCCAAATTCAGGAAAGAGACAGATTTGCCACTGAATTCAACTATGAGAGAAGTTAAATTAATAGATCTGATGACTCCCCCTACCCCCCATCTAACACTCTGGAAACATCTTCTGTTTTCCTCTCTTTTGGCTACTTTTTTTTTTCTTCCCTGGATGCTTTGCTTATAATCTATTCAGTCTAATTCCATAAATATTTACTGACTTCTAGGAAATCTAACCGCCTGAAACAGACTGAAACTCAGAAGAAGATTTATATACCAAGACTGTTTACTACAGTATATTTTAATATAAAAATTTCCTCTAAGGGGAGATTAAATGTTATGCAGCTATTAAATGGTGTTTTCAAATAATATTCCATGACATGCGAAATCCTACAATATAATTTTAAATGAAACTGGGATATAAAATGACAAATTCAGCACAAGTCTCAATGCAGAGTAAATGTGTATCACATATATGTTTACACCAGAAGGAAATACATAGCAAAATGTTAACAAAGCTATATCTAAGTGGTGGAATTTTTAGGATTTTTTTTGTAAATATGTTGTCCAAATTATCTAAAATAATCATATTTCCATTTTATGATCGTGAAAAAAAAGAAATACTATTTTAAAAAATAAACACGGGCAAAATACCCCTCTGGTTATCTTGGATTCGTAACTCTGAAAGTGACAATTCCTTTAAAGGAGGAAGCCTGGTATAAAAAGAAAAAATAAGTTTGCATCTGACCCTGTGTTTGAGATGGTTGCTATGCACAGTGCTGTCTTTAAATTAATCAGTAAACAAAGAACAGCTGGGACAATATCAGTTTTATTGAGGATGTGGAACAACAAGAACTCTCAAACATAGCTAGTAAGGATATAAATCAGCATAAGCACCGTAAAGAATAATTTCATAGTATCTAGGAAAGCTGAAAAGATTTGTCCCAGACTAAACAGTAATTTATTCCTAGTTACATACCCTAGGGAAAACTTTCATACATGTGCATGAGGAGACATGTACAAGCATGCCCACTAACAAACTGTTCGATAATGAAAAAATCTGAAACAACTCAAACATTAACAGGACAATGGATAAGTGAATTGTGAAACAGTCATTCAGTGGAACACAATACAGCAGTCAAAATGAGGTGTGTATCAACATGGATAAATCTCAAAAGTATAAGCCAAAAAAAAAAAAAGTTACAGAAGTACATATATAGGATACATACAACAGAATGCGATTTATATGAAGTCAAAACATATAAAAGAATATTAGATACTGTTTAGAGTTCTATAAATATGGAGTATAAGGTAAAGACGTGAAAAAAATGTGTGGGCATGATGAACACCAGTCAGATCATTGATTCCCTATAGAGAGGAAAGGAGAAAAAAATGTTAGGGAGGGTCACAAAAAGTAGTGAAGGGCACTTGAAGTTATTTGAAATGTTTTTCTTTGGGGGGGGCAAAAAAAATCAAACAAATATGGTAAAATACTAAAGTCTGACAAAGTTGGTAAATGAAGATTCGGGTGTTTGT
The DNA here is from genome assembly GCF_028749965.1 of Puma concolor. Classification (NCBI taxonomy): domain Eukaryota; kingdom Metazoa; phylum Chordata; class Mammalia; order Carnivora; family Felidae; genus Puma; species Puma concolor. The sequence goes on from NC_141673.1 coordinate 96,826,216, forward strand.
TATTTTTGCTATATGCTGAAATATTCCAAATGAAAAAAAAATTAGGTGGCAGTTGGCAATCTCTATTGGGGACAAGGTTCTCTAGCCACAGCCGTAATTCTTAAGATCTTTTAGGTCTGAGACCCCTTTGCAAACCCTATGGAAGCTATGGTTCTGCCTCCCACAAGGGCTTCTGACACCACCACAGTTCCATCCTCAGTTACCATGAGAGCCATTCAGGAAAACATACCCTTCTCCAGCCATGTGGTGCCAAGGTAATTCTACTCATGCTAAGAGTTAGCAAAACTAGACAATTCTAGACAATTAGAGAGCGAATGACACACTAGCTGCTCAGAAAGATAGCCTGGGACAAAGAGAAGACCTCCACAGAAGAAAGACCAGCAGAGTGTTTGACAACTAGTGAGAAGGCTAAAAACTCAGCGATATGCACGCAACTCAGTGTCTTCAAAGCTCATTTAAAAGGTTTGGAAGCGTTAAAAGGAATGTTCTTATACTCAATTGAGCTCTGGTAGAAATCCAAAGTTTTAAGTTAAGGAGTGACTGATAATGAAGATCAGTGCGATTTTTGTTCATACTTCTCAAAACTTCCCTCTGTTTGCACCTCTTATTTAATACCATTTAATTTGGTTAGTTTGTATGCTACTACTTGGCCAACGTTTATGCTTAGCTTTTCCAGTAAAGCACTGTATTATTTTCAGCAAGTCCAGATGAATGGAAAAGTATGTCTCTTTCAGTCAGTGACTCCATGAACTAAGCTCAGGAAACCTGTAATGAAAGCAACAGCTGACAGTGGATCTAAATCGCTGGCTAAGTCCCTACAAGCACACAGTCTCTCCAAGGTGAGGCTTAAAAACTCAAACCTATGAAAAAAAACAGTAAATACCATAACTCAACATGCATGTGAAAGTCTTCAACTGATTTAATGATCCCAGGTGGGTTTTTCCTCTGCAAGTTCTAGATCTGTGGTACACAAAACTGTCCCAGAAATACCAACGTTGTAAGCTTAACAATGCTGTGTGAACGCTCCAATTTCATTATCACCTTTCATCGTCTCCACGTCTTCCACCTTTCTATCCCAATCGAAATCTTTTCCTTACACATACTTGCCCCCCCGCCACCTCCAGCTGTCCTGTTATCTTCCTCTACTTTATCTCATGCCCTTGTCTCCACTCCTGGACTACACATTTGCTGCCTCCCAGAAATAAAGAGGAACCAGGCACAGAACTGGAGACCTGGAGGAACGATAATGGGCTAAAGAAGACACTTCCATCTCACTCTTCTCTCCTGGTGATGTCCTTCCCTGCCATCCATCTTTCCAACAGAAAAAAAAATCCAACAGATTTTTTATGAAATCTAATCTGAATGAAGCTTGTACTATATTATAAACGCACAACTTCTTAAGACTTTCTAAGAACTTTCTGGGAAGCAAATAATTACAAAGAAAACCATGCCGCTTAATAAAACTGCAAAACACATACTGATTTAGTTCTGCCCCGGGGTGAGGAGGGGTTTGGGAAGAAGAGGGCCTCTCTGGCCGTCACAGAGACTGGGGGCGCTACTGGTATTTAGTGGAAAGGGATGTTAATCATCCTCCCATACACAGGGCAGTCCCACACAATGAAGGCTGGTCCACCCAAAATGCCAGTAGTGCCCCCAGCCCACACTCTCCCAACTCTTGTTATGAAACACTGGACCGCAGACATTCACTGTGCCAGATAACTCCAGCTAATTTCAATAAATACTTGGCTAATTTTGACATTTTCTGGCTTTTAGGAACATGTAAAATCGGGCATCAGGTTGTCCAAATTCCCAATGCTGCACAGAATTCTGGGAAGGGACAAGTTGGTGGTGGCACATGCTCCAGTGGGCCGTGTTGCCTCCTAGTGTTTGGAAATCCTAATTAAAATAACTATGTTTTGAGTTCGGTATCGCTATGTTTGGGGACTTCTTCACTTATACTTGATGCAGCACTCTGCTGAGCCAAAACAGCTACAGGGGCCATTTTTCCCTGAAAATGAGTCAAGGCAGTTACACAACCCTCCACAGGGATCAGCGCACAACAGCCTCGGAGGGAGTGCAGGAGGAGACCGGTAAACATCTCTCCCCTTCATCAGTTCAAGTTCCAGCTCAGATTGCTCTTGACAAAACAAACATGGCTTTTATATCACAGTAATTCTTTTGTAGCAAGCAACTCATTCTCACATTCCTTCTCTAGCTTATTTTCCCCCATAATTCTTTACCCTTTGCCCGCAGTCCCCCCTCCCCGCCATGTTGTACTATTTGTATGGAAAAAAAAAAATTTAAGAGTTGCTTCTTGCCAAGTGTGACATCAACTCATTCTTATTTAGTGATGTCCAGAGAGAACTTGCTCTCCCAAAACGTTTGCTCATTTTGAAGCAACAAGGTTACTAACTGTAGTTTGTTTTTCCGGTCACTTGTTTTTGATGCATTAGTGTATCTTCTGAAACAAGTAACATAGCGCCTCATTTCTTTGGCCCAAGGCACTATACATGTATACAAAGGTCTTTTCAAATACCTTCAGGAAGACTATGTACTGCCTCTGTTGACAGAAAGGAAAAAAGATAACCAGAGAAATTAATAATTTTAACCTCCCTGAAAAAGATACCCCTGCTAATCAGTAGCAAGAAGGAACTACCAATGTTATAGACAATGCAAGCCCAAAATTCTATTCTAGGTGAAGAACTTTTGTTACTTAGGAAGGAAAAAAAAAAAAAAAAAAAAAGAAGAAGAAAAGAAAAGAAAAGAAAAATGAGTGACTCTTAAAATAGTATTTCAGATATATTACACTACTTCATGTTTAACATCACTTTGGTAAAGCACTACTTGATGAATAATTTTGGAAAGCCAACAATTTTATTCCACACATAAAAGAAGCTAAAATTCAGATTTTCAGTTAGCTTATTGGAAAAATTGGTGCTGGTATTCTCAATATGTGTCCAACTATGACAGAACTACTGAACTATGTCAGGTACTAATCCTCTCTCATGAAATCTTCTTTAAAACCCTGTCCCTTCCATTTCTCTGTTAATTAAAAGGCACAAATAGAAACGATATTCTTCTCTATTCCCTTCTTTCAGGGAACATTAGCAGCAAACCTGCCTTAATTATCAGAATGCAGAAATTAATTCCCAGTGTGGGTTGATCCTAGGCATGAGTAACGATTCTAATTCCAGTATTTGCTGACCATGAGGGCATTGAGGAACCCAGTCACATACAAAAGGTTGTGTGATGATTCTAACATCTTTCTGGTTCATTTTCTGGGATGCCATGGCATTTGGGGGTTCCCAGTGTTACCCTAGAGAGGTCGGTTTAGATCCAAAGCAATCAGGCATACTTTCAAAAGGGTCACTCATGGCTCAGAAGGCTTTAGGTAGCTCTATAAGGGGGGGGTTTCAAAGTCTTCAGAAATACAGTTTCAAACAAACCAGGAAAGGAACAAGAAAGCATATACCTTCCTAGGGAACTGCAACTATTTAACAAAAAACAAGTGCAAAAAATCTATAGAGAAAAATAAGAAAATCGTAAGTTGCACGTCTGGGGTGTGTGTGCATGCATGTGTGTGCGTGTATTAAGTCAGCCTGAAAAAGACAAAGGAAAAGGCCTTGAAAGTTGTAATTATAGAAAATTGCTCAGGTGACTTCATCCCACCCACATGCTTTTGATTTTCAAAAAGTATGACGAGCACTTTTTAAGTTAGTGTTCCGGAAAGGCTGCAGCTGTTCAGCACAGATTTCACATGCTCAGTTAAGAACATTATTTTATCAACATAAAGGTTAATGGCTTCTAAATGAGGGTAGCAATTTCCAACATGAGTACCGTACATTCATATTAGCAGTCACTCTGTTTAAAGATACAGACCCAGAAAGATGAGCTGGTCCTTGGCATGTTCAGTAAAATAATAATATGGAGATTCATAAACCCCTCAACTCTCACCCAAAATATTTAGTTTGCCCTTTATAAAACATTACATCTGTGTTTGAGCACATGAGCATAGAGGCTTTTGCCATCACTACAACACTGCATTCAATGGACCCACAGCAAATCAAGTCAGAAAATCAGAGCAAACTTTGAAAAACACCTGCCCCTTCTACTTCCTGCCACACTCCCGACCCCACTCCTTCCCCAGTACCACCTTAACTGTTCTCCGTGACAAGAGGGGCACTATAATGGTGCTAGGCCAGGAAAGGTTCAGTGTGCAGCACCAGAATGACTCCTACTACTGACTGTGGTTTTGCAGGGTCAATTTAAAAAATTAATTTCCTGTAAAAAATAAAAGGAAAATAAAAGGAAAACCTAATTTAAAATAGGGTACCTGCATGGCCCAGTCGGTTAAGTGTCCAACTCTTGATGTCAGCTCAGGTCATGGTCTCATGGTTTGTGAGTTTGAACCCCACATCAGGCTCTGTGCTGACAGTGGAGAGCCTGCCTGGGATTCTCTCTGTCTCCCTCTCTCTGTGCCCTCCTCTCTCTCTCTCTTTCTCTCTCTCTCTCTCTCAAAAATAAACATTAAAAAAATAAATGCTAAGAAAATAATAAAATACAATGGAATCAAAGGTCATTAGGGGAATCTATCACATCCTACCATTGTTAAGTGCAGACCCCAACACAAAGAAACATAACTTGCAACCCCAATGGGAAGAAAGCTATACTTCACTACCCTAGCAGGAGGGAGAAAGATTTTCTCCTTGCCTGCAACAGCCCACACAGTGAGACACTGTCATAACACAGCCTATGAAAAACTACTATACTTCAAACTCCCAGTTCAGTCCGATGAACATTTTTGTTTATAGCAGCCCTCCCCACTCCCCCCTTTCCATTATAAAAGAGCGTTCCTCTCCTTCGTTTTTCAGGGTGCCTATGGTTTTGCCATAGCTTGCTGGTCCCACATTGCAATTCTTTAATATTCTTGAACAAAACCATTTTTGCTGGTAAAATAACTGCCAACTATATTTTTAAGGTTAACACTCCCTTCCCAGTTCTGCCATTATTCTGCTCCTCCCAGCAAACAACCCTATAGCTCCTTTCCACTCCCTGTACTTCCTGTATCCACTCTGTCAAGTTCTGTTATTTCTTCCTTGAAAATGTGTCAGATTTGCCCTTCCTTCGACTGTGCCCCCACCAATCCAGACTTTCATCAGCCCATCACTAGAAAATTACAATGGTCTCCTAACTGTATGCCCATCTCTGGCTACTGTCATACCAATCATCAAAAAAGCACAGCTTTGGGGGCGCCTGGGTGGTTCAGCTGGGTTAAGCATCTGGCTCTTGATTGTGGCTTGGGTCATGATCTCACAGCTTGTGAGCTCAGGCCCAGTGTCAAGCCTGCATCAAACGCCACCAATGGGTTCCATGCTGATGGTACGGAGCCTGCTTAGGATTCTCTCTCTCTCCCTCTCTGCCCTTCCCCTGCTTGCGCACACATGTGCACGTGCTCTCTCTCAAAATAAATAAACTTAAAAAAAAAAAAAGCACAGCTTTCAACTTGCCAATACCCTGTGCTCTAGTACAACACACACAAAACTATAATTGCTTCTTGGAACATCACCTCCAAATTCCTTTCCCTGGCTTTTAAAAGCATCTATGAACCGGCCACAATTTAGCTTTCTGACCTTCCTTCTTCCTCCTCCTCAAGATGCACCCCTCTCTTTGGTCCAGCAGCTATCTCACAGTCTCCACCCCACCTCCCCAACAGTGGCATACTCAGGCTCACTCTGCTCCTCCTTTCCTCCCACCTAGGGACTCTCTTCCTCCACGCCTCCTGACGCAAGCCAGCACACCCGCCCAACTCCCGCCTGTTCCTTTAGGATCAGCTCAATTAATAATTCCTCTGCATGGTTGTTTTCTAGGACTATGGCCCACCTCTTCCAGTGTGATGCCAAGAACTGGGTCTTTGGAATATGACAGACTTGAGTGTAAATCTCTGCAGAAATTGAACAGGTTGTCTACACCACAACACTGTCATACCTAAGCATTCTTACCTACAAAATAAGGATGACTGAATACCTCCTTCATAGGATTCTTCTGAAGATTAAAAAAGAAACTGCACAGACAGCAACTAGTGTAGCACTTGGCACATGGTAAAGCAGGCATTCAGCAAATGATAGGTATTATGCACTATGCTTCTAAAATTCTAGGCTTTGAGTTCATTGTGATTTTTTTTTTTTTCTACTAGCTTGTAAAACTCCTCAAGGGCAAAACTAGTGCCACATCCAACTGCATCTTACTTTTTCATAATTTCAACTCCCTGGACAGTCAAGAAATGGGGAAAATCACACAAATTGGCCCACAGGTCCCCCAAATAGTTATTATAAATTTTATGTGCTAATGCCTATGTATTTTAGTAACAAGAAACCCCCAAAGGCTTACTGACTTTTATTTTGTTTCCAAGGTGACAGGAGCAAATTAGGAGGTGACTGCTACTTTCCATCAGAAAAGGAAACAACAGGAAAAAAATCATAGAAAGTAAACATACGCACATGATCTATACGAAATAGTAAACAAAATAAAGTCTAGCAACCAAAGCTTCTGTTCTAATTGAGATATTAGCAAGTATTGAGTTAGAGACAATGTTAAAAAATACAGAGAGAAACGTACAAAGTTAAAATGATGGTGGTCAAAGTCCACTGACCATAATTGTTAAAATTAGAAAGAATCTTTGCACAATTACCGCAATTATCTGTTGAGCCCTCAATAAGTACAAAATATATGCTACACATAAGCCATGCTGCTCACATAAACTAATCCTCCCCCATTAACTCACTGAGGTAGGTATTAGTATCCTTATTTTACAGATTAAGAAATCAGGGCTCAGAGGGGTGAAGCGACTCGCTCAAGATCACAGGGCCAATGTGTGACATTTTCCATCCCTGAACTAACTCCAAGTCTGTGCTCTTTTCCCATAATGCCACACTGCTCCTCCACACTCTTATGAATTGCAAGAATTGATTCTAAGTTATAAAAGGGATCCTTCTGCTTAAACATATATAGTAATGGAGAGTTCATTATTCTGCCAGATAGCACAGGGTTTATGAGCACAGACTTTTAAATTTTCTTTATTTTAGAGAGAGAGTGCACAAGTGGGGGGAGAGGAACAGGGTGGGAGGAGAGGGAGAGAGAGGAAGAGGGGGACAGGGCGGGGTGGGGGGGGGGAGAGATTCTTAAGCACCATACTCAGTACAGAGCCTGATGCAGGGCTTGAACCCAAGGCCCTGGGATCATGACCTGAGCCAAAATCTAAAGTCTCAACCGCCTAAGCCACCCAGGTACCCCAAGCACAGACTTTTGAGACCAGTGAGATCTAGGTTAAGAATAGCTGTTTGGCGGGGCACCTGGGTGGCTCAGTTGGTTAAGCATCGGAATTTAGCTCAGGTCATGATCTCACGGTTCGAGAGTTCGAGCCCCACATTGGGCTCTGTGCTGACAGCTCACAGCCTGAAGCCTGCTTCGGATTCTGTGTCTCCCTCTCTCTCTCTGCCCCTCCCCTGCTCACTCTGTCTCTCTCTCTGTGTCTCTCTGTCTCTCTCTCTCTCTCTCTCAAAAATAAACAAACATTAAAAAAGAAAAAAAAAAAGAATAGCTGTTTGGCTAGGGACCAAAAAGGACCCATATGACAAGTCTGCTGTTAGAATTAAATATGAGATGCTGCATGAAAAGTGCTTTGCTCATTGTCTGATGTATTGCAATTGCTTAATAAATATTACCATCATAATGATTATTGATAGAGAGTTCTTTATTATTTATTTCAAACCAAAACTACCCTCCCAATAACTTCTCCCCATTGGTCTCCATTCTGGTCACTGGGACTTCACAAAAGTAAATCTAATTCTATAGCCATTCAGCAGCTATATTATGTTGGAAGACAGATGTGATCTCCTAAAAATTATCTCTTCTCCAACCTAAAAATTCTTATCTGCTTCAAGACTTCTTTGCTTGACAAGGTTTCCTGACAACAACTTTCTGGTCACTCTATTTAGAATATATCAACATTATAAAGATCTTAAACATTACATCCAGAACACTCTTGCAGGTAGAGAGTAACCAATGTCACGTACGGTGCCGAGACTACTGTTTCTACTTTCTGATCTTGGTATCAATAAAAGTCCCCCTACTTCCACTGAATTCTGTTGAGCTAGTTTTCCTACAACTTGTGCTTATGCAACTGATTTTTTTTCATCTAATGCAAGATTTGACATTTATTCCTTTTAAATGCCATTGTGGTTTCAGCCCACCTTGCAAGTCTGTTGAGGTCATTCTGAACCTTGGGATCAGTCATGCATCATGTTAGGTATTCTAACATTTTATCACCTGCAAATTTAATTAATATGCCTCTACCTCTTTATTTAAGGTCAATAAACAAAATTTTAATGAACATGAAATACGTCCAGAGTCCCTTGGTAGGAGCTAAGTCAATTGATATGATGTTGAATAAGATAGAGGTCAAGGTCAGAACCCTGTAGCATCTTACTTGCAATCTTCTCACGGGCATATCCTGAAAAATTTTGAGTTTGCAAAAGACAAGGCCGATGGAGACAAAATAATAGGCTATAAATATTTTAATTATTTTCTAATGTTTACTTTTGAGAGAGAGAGACAGAGAGTGAGGGGAGGGAGGGGAAGAGGAGAGTGAGACACAGAATCTGAGGCAGGGTCCAGGCTCTGAGCTGTCAGCACACAGCCCGATGCAGGGCTCAAACTCACAGACCATGAGATTGTGACCTGAACCGAAGTCAGACGCTCAACCGACTGAGCCACCCAGGTGCCCCGAGGCTATAAATATTTTAAAAGGGAGCAAACTCTAAAGATGCAAAGTTGGAACCAATGGATGGAATGTTAGTGATGCACATTTCGTTATCTCCCCATCCCTCCCCCCCCCCTTTTTAATGCAACTACAGTTGAACCTTGAACAACATGGTTTGAATTATATGGGTCCACTTATAAGCAAATTTTTTCAATATAGTACAGTACTGTAAATGTATTTTCTCTTCCTTATGATTTGAATAATATTTTCTCTAGCTTACTGTATTGTAAGGATATAGTATATAACACATATACAAATTAGGTGTTAATTGTTTATGTTATTGGTAAGGCTTCTGGTCAATAACAGGTTATTAGTTAAGTTTTGGGGAAGTTAAAGTTATATGCAGAGTTTTGACTGTGCAGGGGGCCAGCACCCCTGGCCCCTACAATGTTCAAGGGTCAACTGTACTTTGTTCTATGTCTAAACTTCTGGTACCTCATCTGTTCTTTACAATTCGTTAAAGATGACAGTTCAGTAATTTCATCTACAAGTTCTTTCAGTTCCCTGACTGAAGGGATGTTCTTTCAGCTCCCAGGGTGAAGGGACAGAGTGGGGGTGAGGAGACAAGCACCAGAAAACAATACTTTTTGATTGGCTATTTGGACTTACAGCGTCTCCCATCTGGGATTTTTAGCTGCTCTATCATTCCAGTTAGTTAGCTTTCTTCTTGACAGAAAATACGGAAAAAGAGGCGTTAAATAGTTCTGTTCTGTCATACATTAACATCACCTCATCTTGTACAAGAAGCTTGCTATGTCTACTCCCTGCTGTTCTGCTCTGAACATAACCTTTTGTATTTCTGGTTATCCTTCGTGTCCCTCACCTCAGAGGCCTCTGGGTATCCTAGCTTTTATATATCCTGACACTATTCGTTCAAGTCCATATCACTCTTTTATACCTATCTTTGCTTACATTTGCTTCATTCTACTGAGGATACATACTTTTAAAATTAGAGCATCTGGAATGTTCTCTGTCCAGCCACAGTGATCACTTCAAATATCTCACTTTCTTCTTCCTCATCATCATGATTTGTGTAAATATGCAGCACATCAATTTAGAGAAAGTAAAAGAGATGATGAAGGAGATGGGTTTATATCTCAGTGGGGTGAACTATTAGAAAGTATGCTCTACAAGAACAAAGATCTTCTATTTTGCTAGAGGCTCACCTACTAGAACAATGCCTACAGCTCCCATAGCCACTCAAATATGTATTGAACAAATGAACAATCAAAATATCAAAGGATAGTAAGACTTTAGCAGGCCACAACAGAGGAGACAGATTTCAGACAGAACAGCGTGAACAAAGGCTTGGAGGTGGTGAAGCAAAGGAAGCAGTCCACTGTGGCCTGGAGCTCAAGACACACGTGAGCAGTGGGAGATGAGGACTTACTGACTTCTTGAGATCTTCAGGTCAAACTGAGGAGCTCAGCCCTGAATCAGGCAGGCAGTCTGGAGCAACTAAATATTCCGAGCAGGAATCACGTAACTTGAGGTAGGCTTAAGAAAGATTCCGGCAGAGGTATGCAGAATTAATTAAAAGGAGTTAAAAATGTTCATTAAAAATGTATTTACTCATACAGGCTTAGGAAAAAACCCTGGCCAGGGATAGTTAATATCTTTCTACGTACTTTCTATTTGAACCCACAGCATCTGCCTTAACAACCTGTGTCCTGCCCCCACGTTGAAAGGAGTTAAGAGTCATGAGTATTACTAAAGCAAAGTAGGGATAAAACAAAGCCAAAATAAAGAGGTCACAAAACTGTAGCTTCTTGCCAGAATTTACTGCAAGCTGGAGGAGGATTGGCTTCCACTTGCTAAAAGAATGGCTTAGTTGTTTCACCAAAGGGAGTTATGCTCAAATCTGGGAACATTTTTTTCACTTCCATCTAACACTATTTTTTTTTCCATCTAACACTTTTAATGTGTGGGGCTACCTTGATAATTCTGTTTCAATATCTTCCAGTATATTGGCAGGAAACAGAAAGAACAGCAGAATGATAAAGCCTATCTGGATACAATGTTAATATTAGTCTTTCTCTGCTACTCCACCAGACTTCCAAATGACTCTTGCCTTTTCTTATATGTGACCCCTTATGAATCTGGTTTCCTTTCCTAATTTTTCATGCTTTGTCCTGTTTTTCCTCACTGTATTACTATGGAACGTTGCCTGATACAGTGGTTTTACTAATAGGCTAATCTACTACTGCTTGAAGTAAACAATGGCTGCCATGATGAAACTTAATCTTCTTTATTTACAGACTTCTTTATTTCTTTTGCTTTTAGATGGTAACTATCCCCGGCTAGCAGTTCCTCTTTGGTAATTTCATGCAATCTAAATTAGCAGCAGCCATGACACTGCTATCCTATTTAGCTTTGGGATAGGTCTTAAAATAGAATTTTTACTCTCTTCAATGGTGTGGTTTTTAATCTCTCTGGTTGCTGCCACATATGTTTGGGAACTGTAGTCTACAATGTGGTTTAAAGTCTCAAAAAAAAACACCTTAACATTTTAAATAAATATGGTAGTAATAATAAATATACATAGTGGTAATACATAGGATACCATAATAGACACTGCATTAATGATACACACACACACACACACAGTAAAACGTGGTGCTGATTAAAACATACCTAAAGGAGTCTCAATAAATCTTATAATATTAAACACTACCTCTCAGCAATTACATATAAGATGGTAATCTCTTTATCCTCCAAAATACTAAATAAATATTAGAAAATTTAAAAAATATTCTTAACACATGGCAAGAGTTGATTATGATGAGGCATGAGTTCTCCTTTGGCTCTCTGATCTGTTAAACATTTTTCAACAACTCATTCATTGTAGGTTAATCATGAGGGTCCAAAAAATAGCCTCAACAAGCTAGACACACAGGCCACATCTGACACTGAACTACGGATGATTGTAAAGTCTCCCACTGGAAGTCTGGAGAAATACAGAATGAGAGAGTTATGGCTTAACATTAGCACATGTGAAAAAGACTTTAGGGTTCTAGATGATTTGATGGGACTCAACTACCAAAAAAAGTGGCTGCAAACTTGAGCTGCATTCAAAGAAATACAGCAGGTGGAGCAAGGCTGAAGATCCAGCTCACACCTAGAATATTCTGTTTAGTGCTAGGGGCTACACTCTAAAAGGGCAAAATGGCATACGTTTAAGTTTTAGATCAGACGGCTGGCTGACACCAGATCTTGTCATATAAGGAACTGTAACTCTTTGTGTAGAGACTGTTCCACAACTTTTAAGAGAGCATATATTACTTATAGTCAGAAGAGAAGACGCTTCCATTTTGAAGAAAATATATTTAAATAATGCCCAGCGTTGAGTTGGATATTATAAAACTGATATGTTCAGATACTGCTGGTTTTACTACAGATTTGTTTATTAAACCTTCTGGAAAACAATCCTGCCATACCTCGTTACAGCCACAAACGTGTTGCTGTCGTGGCTTTATAGACAAACCATGGTAGATGCATAAGACAGAATACTGATTGGCCATAAAAAGGAACAAACTACTGACACAGCCACATGATGGGATCTCAAATGCATTATGCTAAGTGAAAGAAGCCAGACTCAAAAGGCTACATACCTGACACTTTCATTTAAATGACATTCTGGAAAAGGCAAAAACTATTCGGACAGAAAACAGATCAATGACAGAGGTTGAGGTGAGGAGGGGAACTGACTTGTATACAAAGGGACATAGGAAGAGTTTCTGGGAACAATGGAACTATATTATACCTTGACTGTTAGGGTTGTTATACCACTGTAGAAATATATTAACTCTCACAGAACTGTACATGAAAATGGGTGGGGCACCTGGGTGGCTCAGTCGGTTGAGCATCCGACTTCAGCTCAGGTCATGATCTCGCGGTCCGTGAGTTCGAGCCCCACATCGGGCTCTGTGCTGACAGCTCAGAGCCTGGAACCTGCTTCAGATTCTGTGTCTCCTTCTCTCTCTGCCCCTCCCCTACTCATGCTCTGTCTCCCTCTGTCTCTCAAAAATAAATAAATGTAAAAAAATTAAAAATAAAAAATAAATAAAATGGGTAAACTTTACTATATTGAAATTCCATCTTAATTTAAAAAAAAAGAAAAAAGAAAAATAAGAACATCTTGAAAGCAGCCAGAGAAGAGAAATACATACACGAACAATAAGATTATCTCTTAAAGAGAAATACTTTTTTCAGACCAACAAAAACCTAAAAGAATTCACTACCAACAGATACATACTATAAGAAATGTTAAAGGAAGTGCTTCAGGCAGAAGGAATATGATATCATATACAAACTTGGATCTCTATAAAGAAATGAAAATTTCATGAAATGGATGAAATAAAGGTAAATATAAAATACCCTTCTAATTATTTTTAATAGTTTCAAATAATTGTCTAAAGCAGGGGTCAACAAAGTATAGCTCTAAGGCCAAATCTCACCCACTTCCTGTTTTTGTAAGTAAAGTTACTTTGGAACACAGTAACACCCATTCTTTTATGTATTGTCTATGGCTGCTTTCATACTACAACCACAGAGTTGAGTAGTTGAGACAAAGACCAGATGGCCTACAACACCTAAAATACTTGCTAACAGGCCCTTTACAGAAAAAGTTTGCCACCCCTGTTCTAAAGCAAAAATAGCATTGTATTGTGGGTTTATAGCATATGTAAAAGAAAAATGTATAAAAACAATAGCATAAAATATGACAAGGAAATTGGAGTACAAAAACCTTCCTGTAATAAAAACTACACTAAATGTGAAATGGTGATTAAAGATGTGTATTAGAAATGCTAGGGTAACCACAAAAATTTTTTTTTTCAGATTTAAATAATAAGCCAATAGTGGAGACAAAAATGAGCTCATAAAGAGATTCGATCAATGCTAAAGAAGACACAAAAAGAGGGGAAAAGGAATAATGAACTGATGGAACAAACAAAAAACAGCAAGATGCAAAAGTTTAATCCAACTGCATCGAAATTACATTGAACATAAGACTAAAGGTATCGTTTAAAAGATAGAGATTTTCAACATGAAAAAAAAGCAAGACTCAATTATATGGTGATTATAAGAAACCCACTTTAAATATAAACATATAGCAAGACTAAAACCAAATGAATGGGTGAGGTATGCTTCTTGCTATAGCCAAGTGAGGCTATCAACAAATCTTCTCCACAAAAAGCAACCATAGGGGCGTCTGGGGGGGGCTCAGTCAGTTAGGCATCTGACTCTTGATTTTGGCTCAGGTCATGATCCCAAGATTGTGGGATAGAGCCCCATGTTGGGCGCTGTGCTGAGCATGCAGCCTGCTTAAGATTCATTCTCTCTCTCTCTCTCTCTCTCTCTCCCCCCCTCTTCCCCTGTCCCCCACTCCCTCTCTCTCTCTCAAAAAAAAGCAACTATAAAGTTAGACAAAATTCATAGAAACCATTTTGAGGTTTGAGAACTTAACCAAAGGCATACAATAATCTGAGACGCATTTATGCCTAAAAAACAGATTAACTTGGATAAGAATAGTGGGAATTAGGGTGCCTGGGTGGCTCAGTTGGTTAAATATCTGACTTCAGCTCCGGTCATGATCTCACAGTTCGGGGGTTTGAGCCCCGTGTCGGGCTCACTCACTCTCTCTCTCCAAAATAAATAAACATTACAAAAATATTAAAAAAAAAAAAAAAAAAAAAAAAGAATAGTGGGAATCTGTGGCATTTGGACGTGGAGCTTCTCCCATCTGTCTTGCCTCAGTTGAAGCAGATGTTGTGCCAGGATGGGGCAGGTTATGAGAATAAGCAGCTTTTCTGTTGTAGCAGAAAGAGGCTTACTTGATTTGGAGCAGTGGGTAACACTCACGTCCAGCAGTGGGTGTCAGCAGAACAGACTATCTCAGAGATAGGTGAGTGAGAAGGGCCAAAAGCTCTCCTAGCACAAGGCTGTGGTCATGGTTGGCACAAGTATATTCCTGGCTGAGGCTGCTTGCATTTATAGCAAAGACCCAAGGGGATTCAACCAGTCACACACTCCTGGCTGCCACTGAGGCTATGTGGATACCAAGAGCATAGGTAAAAGAGCCCAGCAAAATATAAAAGAAGGGGGAGACTTGAAAACAGCCTGAAGTTTGAAGTACTACATACACACACACAAACTCACTGACAGATGACACAAACCTTACTGGATTAGGTGGTTCAGTATAATTCCTGTTTAATCACTGGCTGACTAATAAGCCAGGCAAACATATAGGCAAAGCCTGGGGAAGCAGACTTAAAAATTAAAAATTTAAAAAATAAACATCAAAGGCCACAAATCATAGGGAAGACAGATTTCATAGGTGTAGTAAACATGTTACTAATTTATATGTAGTTACTAATTTATATGTAGTAAACACATTACTAATTTATATGTTTATACTATTAATGAAAAAACAATGAACAAACAAAAAAGTAACCATAGGATATGTTAATTAGCTTGATTTTGGTGATTATTTCACAATGAACATGTGTATCAAATTACCAAATTGTATGTCTTAAATATATATGATTTTTAATTGTCAAATATTTCTCATTTAAGAAAAAAGTATGAAAAATCTTGGAGAGATGAGAATCTAGACCTGGTATATTATGTTATCTAAAATGTCGAGGTCTCAACAAAAAATTACAAAATAAGGGCGTCTGGGTGGCTCAGTCAATTAAGCATCCGACTCTTGGTTTGGGCTCAGGTAATGATCTCACAGTTTTGTGTGTTTAAGCCCCGCACTGGGCTCTGCACTGGTAGCAAAGAGCCTGCTTGGGATTCTCTCTCTCCCCCTCTCTCCCTGCCCCTCTCCTACTCACACTGTCTCCCCCTCTCTCTTTCTCTCTCTCTCTTTCAAAATAAACTTAAAAAAAAAACTTCAAAAAAAATTACAAATATACAAAGAAACAGGGATCTGTGACTCATAGTCAAGAAAAGCAGCAGCCAACAGAAATGGTTTCTGAGTACCCCAGGGGTACTAGCTAAATCAGACAAAAATTTCAAAGCATTTATTATATATAAGCTCACAGAACTAAAGAAAAATCATAATGAAAGAAAAAAATATGGAAACAATGAATCTATACATAGAGATTTTCCATAAAGAGAGTGAAGTCCTGGAGTTGAAAATATAATAACTAAAATGAAAAATTCACTGGAGCACTTCTACAGCAGTCTTGAGATGGTAGGAGAAAGAATCAGTGAGCCTGAAAATATAAATTATCCAATGTCAGTAATAGAGAAAGAAGACAGGAAAAAAAAGAAGAGTTTCAGAGATGTGTGCGATAGCACAGTATACGAACATATACCAACATATACACATTGGAAAGCCAGAAAAAGAGAAGAGAGAAGCTTATCAGGTTTGATGAAAAATTTTAATACATATTCAAGAAAGCTCAGTGAAGTGCAATTAGGAAAAAAACAAAGAGATCAACACCTAAATATAAAACAAGCTGTTGTAAGCCAGTGTTTAAGAGAAAACCTCAAAAACAGCAAGAGAAAAGCAACTTATCTGGAACAATGGAGGCTAGAAGAGAGTTGAATGACATACACGAAGTACTGGGAAAAACTTTTGTCAACTGAAAGTTCCATATCTAGCAGATTTATCCTTCAAAACTGAAGATAAAGACATTCTCAGATAATCAAAAACTGAGAAAATTTATTGCTAATGGATAATGCAAGAAATACTCAAGGAAGTCTCTTCAGGCTGAAAGAAAGTGACACTAGATGGTAACTAGAAGCCAAAAGAAGAAATGAGGAACACTAAAAATAGCAAATATGTGGTTAATATAAAAGATTCTATAAATATGTATAAATCCGCATTTCTTCTCTTAACTTCCTTGAAAGATGTAATCATTTTTTTTTAACATTTATTTATTTTTGAGAGAGAGTGAGTGGGGCAGGGGCAGGGGCAGAGACAAGAAGGAGACACAGAATCTGAAGCAGGCTCCAGGTTCCAAGCTGTCAGCACAGAGTCCAATATGGGCTCAAACTCGTGAACCACGAGATCAGGACCTGAGCTGAAGTCAGATGCTCAACTGAGCCACCCAGGTGCCCCAAAAGATGTAATCATTTTTAAAGTAATAACCATGACACTGTATTTTGGGGTTTATAATATATATAAATATATTTTAATGTATTTATCATTGATACTTAATACTATAATAACCATAATATATAGTAGTAGCACAAAGGAAGGAGAAAGAATGGTGCAAAGCTTATATATTTTACCAGAATTATTAACTGAAGTAGATTCTGATAAATTAAAATGCGTATTATAATTCCTAGAGCAACCACCAAGAAAACAACTCCAAAAAACATATAGTTAGAAAAAAATCAGAAGAATTAAAACTGTGCATTAAAAGCATTTACTTAATACAAAAGGTGGCAGTTAAGGAGGAAATAAAGGAACAAAATAGACAAGAATAGAATGTTTGTAAAGAAATAGCAAAATGGCAAATTCAAGTCCAAAAGGCAGACAGTGTCACACTGGATAAAACAGCAAGATTCAATTACATGCTTTCTATAAGAGACAGATCTTAGGTTCAAAGACACAAATGGATTGAAAGTGAAAGGATGAAAAAAGATGTATACTATACGGAGAACTACATTAAAATATTATTATATATATATATAATTATTATTTATATATAACATATATATTTATTTTATTTATATATTATATATACATATATAATATATACATTATATGTTGTATATTAATATATACTACTAATATAATAATGTTATATATGTATATATAACATATTAACATAACTAGGAATTATAACTATATGAATAATGATATGTTAACATACTATACAGAGAACTATATTAAAATCAGATAAAATACACTTTGAAATGAAAAGTAATATTAGAGACAAAGGATTAATGATAATAATGATGTATATCTTACATTGGTAAGATATAATAATTTCAATGTATACACACCTAACAATATAGCCTCAAAACAAATGAAGAAAAAACTGACAAATTTGAAAGGAGTAATAGACAATTCAACAATAACAGGTGAATAATTCAGTACCTCACTCTCAATAATTGGTAAAAACAGAAAATAAGTATGTGTGTGTGTGTGTATATATATATATATATATATATATATATATATATATGACTTGAACACTATCAACAAAGGTGACATAACTGACATATACCAAACATTCCAGCCAAAGACTGCAGAGTACACAATTTTTAGAAGTGTGCATGGTTTGCACCTTTCATAAAAATTAATTCAAGGGGCACCTGGGTGGCTCAGTTGGCTGAGCACCCGACTTTGGTTCAGGTCATGATCTCATGGCTTGTGAGTTCGAGCCTGGCATCGTGCTCTGTGCTCACAGCTCAGAGCCTGGAGCCTGCTTCAGATTCTGTGTCTCCATCTCTCTGTGCCCCTCCCTTGCTCATGCTCTCTCAAAAATAAATAAACAATAAAAATATATTTTTTAATTAATTCAAAATAGGGTGCCTAGCTGGCTCAGTTAGTAGAGCTTGTGACTCTTGATCTTGGGGTCATGAGTTCAAGCCCCACATTGGACAGAGCTTACTTTAAAAAAAATAAAGGGGCGCCTGGGTGGCGCAGTCGGTTGAGCGTACGACTTCAGCCAGGTCCCGATCTCGCGGTCCGTGAGTTTGAGCCCCGCGTCAGGCTCTGGGCTGATGGCTCCGAGCCTGGAGCCTGTTTCCGATTCTGTGTCTCCCTCTCTCTCTGCCCCTCCCCCGTTCATGCTCTGTCTCTCTCTGTCCCAAAAATAAATAAACGTTGAAAAAAAATTTTTTTTTAAATAAATAAATAAAATTAAAAATAAAAATAAACAAAAATTAACTCAAAATGGATCAAATACCTAAATGTAAAACACAAAACCATACAACTCCTAGACAATAACAAGAGAAATGTCCCTAGGTGATCCTGGGTTTGGTGATGACTTTTTGGTATCATCAAAAACACAATCCAAAAAAAAAAAAAAAAAAAAAAAAAAAATTGGGATTTCATTAAATAAATTAGATTTCATTAAAATTTAAATTTCTGTTCTGTGAAAGACACTAAGAAAATGAAAAAACAAGCCACAAAATACTTGCAAAACACATAACTGATAAAGGACTAGTATCCAAAATATACAAAGAATTCTTAAAACTTAACCATAAAAAAAATCCCAATTAAAAATGGGCAAAAGAAAGATCTGAACAGACATCTCAGCAAAGATGATATACAGATAGCAAATGACCACATGAAAAAATGCTTAACATCATATGTAATTAAGAAATTGCAAATTGAAACAATAAGATATCGTTACAAACTTAT
Source organism: Puma concolor (assembly GCF_028749965.1). Lineage (NCBI taxonomy): Eukaryota > Metazoa > Chordata > Mammalia > Carnivora > Felidae > Puma > Puma concolor. The sequence goes on from NC_141673.1 coordinate 96,845,367, forward strand.
TAGAGTGGCTAACAATCAAAATAATGACATCAACAAATGTTGACAAGGATGTGGAGCAATGGGAACTCTCATTCATTACTGGCGGGAATCTAAAAATCATATAGCCTCCTTGGAAGACAGCTTGGAAATTTCTTACAAGAATAAACATACTCTTGCTATATGATCAACAATTTGGTAACACCTAAAACAACAACACCAAACGTTGACAAGAATGTGGAGCAACGGGAACTCTCATTCATTGCTAGTGGGAATGCAAAATGGTATCACCTCTTTGGAAGACAGTATGGAAATTTCCTACAAAAATAAACATACTCTTGCCATATGATCAGTAATTTGGTATCTACCCTTAAATTACCTGGTACTTACCCAAATGAATTAAAAATGTAATGTCTGCACAAAAACCTGCACAGAAATGTTTAAAGCAGCTTTAACTGCCAGAACTTGGAAGCAACCAAGATGTCTTTCAATAGGTGAGTGGATTAAAAAAAACTATGGTACATCCAGACAATGTAATATTATTCATCAGTAAAAAGAAATAAGCTATCAAGTCACAAAAAGATATAGAGAAACCTTAAATATATATTCTAAATGACAGAAGCCAATCTAAAAAGGCTAAATACTGTAGGATTCCAAATATATGACATTTTGAAAAGAAACTATGAACATGGTAAAAATATCCGTGGTTGCCAAAGGTTCAGGGAGTAGAGAGAGAGGAATGAATAGGTAAAGCACAGAGGATTTTTAAGGCAATGTATGATACATTGAATGGTATGATATTCTGAATGATAACAAATGAATGGTAGATACATATCATCATACATTTGTCAAAACTCACAGAATGTACAACACAAAGAGTAAACTCCAATGTAAACTATGGACCTTAGTTAATAATAATGTATCAAATTTAACCCGATTGTAATAAATGCATCACATTATTAAGTTAACATTAGTAATAGGGAAAACTGGATGGGGAGTTGGTAAAGGAGTATATGGGAACTCTTGTACTTTATTCAACTTTTCCGTAAACCTAAAACTTCTCTAGAAAATAAAGTCTATCAATTTTTCAAGAAGTACACATGAAACATTTTCCAGACAGACCATATACCAAGCCATAAATCAAGTCTCAATAAATAGGATTTGAGTTATACAATGTATATTCTCTGACCACAATAGAATTAAATTATAAATCAACAACAGAAAGAAATCTGGGAAATCCCAAAACATTCTGAACTTAAACAACATACTTCTAAATCAACTGGTTGGTCAAAGAAGAAATCAAAATGGAAACCAAAAAGTGTTTTGAAGTGAATAAAAATAAAGACATATCAAAATTTATGAGATACAGCTAAAGCTATGCTTAGAAGAAAATTTATTGCTTTCAAATGCCTATTTCAGAAAAAAAAAAACCTTATACCTCAAGAAACTAGGAAGAGAAGTGTAAATTATATTTATAAGCAGAAGAAAATAATAAGGATTAGAGCAGAAAGCAATGAAATAGAAAACAGAAAAATAGAAGAGAAAATCAATGACACCACAAGTTGGTTCACCAAACAGATCAACAAAACTAACAAATGTGTAGCCATATTGACCAAGAAAAAAGGAGAAAAAGCCTCCAATGATCAAAATCAGGAATGGAAAAGGGACATCACTATTGACCTCACAGAAGTGTAGAGGATTAAAAGGGAATATTATGAAAAACATCATGCCAACAATTAGGTAACTTAAATAAACAAATTCATAGAAAGACAAAAATTACCAAAACTGACTCAAGAAGAAATAGAAAATCTGAATAGACAAGGCCTATACCAAGTAAAGAAAATCTCAGTCCCACTGGCTTCACTATGAATTATATCAAATATTTAAATAAAAATTAATAACAATCCTTCACAGAGTCCTACAGAAAAGCAGAAGAAATACTTCCCCACTGATTTTTAAAAACATAGTTATTTATTTTTGGGAGAGCACAAGCAGGGGAGGGGTAGAGAGAGGTGGACAGAGGATGGGAAGTGGACTGTGTGCTGACAGCAGCAAGCCCGATGTGGGGCTCAAACTCAGAACTGGGAGATCATGACCTGAGCTAAAGTCGGACACTCAACTGACTGAGCCACCCAGGTGCCCCACTTCCCAACTGATTTTATGAATCCAGTATACCCTCATACTAAAGGCATCTCAAGAAAAACGAAACAAAACTACAAACTAATCTCAATTTGTGATAGGTCAAAAAGGTCTGAATATCCAGATGTGCGCACGTAGACTTTTCTCTTAATCTAAACATTTATAGTACAGGAGTATATACATTTTTTAAAAGTGTGCTTTATTGGGGATTAAAAAAATTTCCAAGATCATATATATATATATACCGTTGAGCCTTGAACAAATCTGGAGTTAGAGATGTCAACCCCCCACCCATCCCCTGCAGTCAAAACTCCACACATAACTTTTGACTCCCCCAAAACTTAACTACTAGTAGTCTACTGTTGACCACAAGCCTTACCAATAACGTAAGCAAACACCACATATTTTGTATGTTACATATCATATCCTGTACTTTTTACAAGTAAAGCAGAGAAGAGAAAATATTAGGAAAATCATAAGGAAGAGAAAATACATTTACAGTACTATACTGTATTTATTGAAAAACAAAATCTACTTGTAAGTGGACCCACATGGTTCAGACCTGTGTTATTCAAAGGTTAACCATATAACATTTATGCACTGATTTTAGAACCTAATTATACCCAATGCCTCTACAAACACCAGATGCTCCTTTGTTGTTCTTCTGGGCCCACAGAGGAATCTACATAAAGATGATGCAACATATAAGGAAGGCCCATAGGCAGAATTCTATAAGAAAGTATTTTTTATTAAAATATAGGGTATTGGTGGTAAAGCCCAGGGAAACCTCATTAGATTACTCTGAACATATTGAAAAGGGGAATGGGGGTATTAAATAACAGTTTGAAGAGCCAAAGTTCAAGTGGACTTAAAGGCCAGGACATTGAAATGTCACATTGTACATCAACTATACTTCAATTAAAAAAACCCTAAAATTAAAAAAAACATGTGGGGTGCCTGGGTGGCTCAGGCAGAGAAGCATGCAACTCTTGATCTCAGGGTTGTAAATTCAAGCCCAGTGCTGGGGGTGGAGACTACTTAAATAAATTTCTTTTTTAAATGTAATTGTGTGTCAACTATACTTTTTTTTTCCTCAAAACAAAAACAAAAACAAAAACAAGACAGGACACTGGGGAAATGTATCTATTAGCTAAAATATATAGAGAGGTGCTAAAGTCCAGGGTGCTCAGAAGTTCTACTTCCCTGTCTTCAAGGGAACACATTGTTGCCATAAGCTGTCCTGGCAGATGTCTATCCTAAAAATTATTATCATATGTAAAACCTTTCTTCCAACATCTGACCTCTTTGTAGAAAACTTATCCCAAATATGGAATTGCAATATTTTCTAAGATGATACTGTATTTTTAAACTTTTACATATTTTTTAAAAGATTTTATTTCTAAGTAATCTCTACACCCAATGTGGGTCTTGAACTTACAACCCCAACGTCAAGAGTCGCATGCTCTACTGACTGAGCCAGTCAGACATCCTTGAACTTTTTATTTTTAAAATAATTTAGGAAAAGTTGCATAAAATAAAGGATTCCTATATGCCCTTCACCAGCTTCCTCTAATATTAACACAGTACCTAACCATAGTATAATTATCAAAAACAGGGAATTAACATTGGTACAATACAATCAATTAAACTATACACCTTATCATAAGGTACCATTTTTTCCCATTAAGGTCCTTTTTTATTCTAGGATCCAATTTGGGGTCCTAGAATAGACATTGCACATCTCTTTAATTTCCTCCAATCTATGACAATTCTTCAGTCGTTCCTTATCTTTCATGATTTTGACTCTTGTGAAAGTTATTTTGCAGAATGTCCATAATATTTTTTACTGATTTAATAATCTGTTATCAAGAATCATTGATTGAAGGTTTACTAAGGGCCAGGCACTAAGCCCCCTACCTATATTATCTCATTGATTAATTTTTAATGTTTATTTATTTTTGAGAGAGAGAGACAGACAGACAGACAGATAAACAGAGCATAAGCAGGGGAGGGGCAAAGAGAGAGGGAAACACAGAATCTGAAGCAGGCTCCAGGCTCTGAGCTGTCAGCACAGAGCCCTACGCAGGGCTCGAACCTATGAACTGTGAGATCGTGACCTGAACCTCAGTCAGACACTCAACCAACTGAGCCACCCAGGCGCCCCTGATTTTTTTTAAGTAGGCTTCATGCCTAGCCCAAAACCCAATGTGGGGTTTGAACTCATGACCTTGAGATCAAGACCTGAGCTGAAACGAAGAATCGATGCCTAACCGATTGAGCCACCCAGAAGCCCCTATATTATCTCTTTCAAATAGAAGTGCCTTTAACAAACTTTAGAGCAGAAGCATTCTAAAATCAAAGAGTAATCATCTTCCATTCACCCTTCTTTAGGTGCTAGTGTTTTGTAAATTACAATGCATTATAAAACATATTATTATTCACCCACCCCAATATCCTTTAATGGTCCCCTGCCCCCTAAAAAATATTAAGTCCAAGTGTAAGCCTTAAATTCAGAGCCTTAAACTTAGGACTTTTTTGAATCTTTACTGCCCACATTTTCCTACCTTTAAACCTTGGCTCATTACTTTCTTCTCTTGTACTGGCCTTTCCTTTTCATCTCTAAATATGCTTTCATGAGTACACCTCTTATCACTGCCCAAGAGCTACTGATCTTCTGGCATCCCAGAATTTAATGCCTCATTAAATTGGTATATAATTTAATACTCATTTGGTATATACACACGATCCTGGACTATAGGTATGTTTATACAGATTCTTGTCTCCTAAGTGAGATTTTTTGAGAAGAGAACTCAAGGATTCTTTCCCCTATGACATACACACACACACACACACACACACACACACACACACACACACACACTACCTTAATGCTTAATAACATTTACTGAATACCTATCAAGTGCCAAGCTTTGTGTGCTAGGCCCTGAGAAATTAGAGATGATTAAAACACAACCCCAACTCTTGAGAAATATTTGGTGTAATAAATATTTCTTTGAATACAGTGATAGACTAAAAATAGAGTTTTCACTCCAAAATATTAAGGTCACTAAAAGTTTCCGGTAGCAATAATTTTTTTCTTTGTTGTCCTGATAAACACTGAAATAACTAATTATAGATTACTCATGTGTTACAGAATTTGACATATTTTCCAACTAGCTTGTGCTTGAAGCAAGCTGTGACCTCGTTTTATGAGAAATCCAGATGCTACAGAGTAAACTTCATTAACCAAAGGCCTTTGCAAATACTGCCACAGGTTGTAGCTGTGTGAACCGACTTACTAATCATTATAGTCTAGCGACATCTAGTGGCGAAGGTGGTGTTAAAAACAGCACTGCGATAAATTCAACTACATTAAAGGGAGGCCATCTTATAAAAAAAGGAGCAAAATATAATGACTTAGGATATTTATTAGCATTAAAGAATGTTTTAATGTTTCTTTGGCCTATATTTATTCCTCTCAGTGGGATGTATCATTTTTTTCCTTCCCTTGAGACTGGTAAACATTAATCTTGATGTAAGATTTACTGAAATAAAAGTATGAATAGTTTAACTGTTAGAAAAAAGTCCTTGGTTAAAAAGACTGAATGAAGAACAAAACAACTCCCAATTGTCGTATGTCTGCTCCCAAAATCTTGCAACTCAAAACCCCATTTTTGTTTATGTGTATTTGTTTACCAACACTTTCACGTGTGGATAAACCCGTTTAGAAATGTGTTTAGAATATTTTGTTAATAATTTTCATTAGCTCATATGAGGAAAATAATTATCTATCTAAAGTCATTTTTAAAATATCACTTTGCATTTCACTGGCTTTCTGTGAAACCAAATTGTGATGAGAAGAAATATTTAAACATTACCAAAACCCAGGGACTTTTAACAAATTCTTCAGCAAGTAATGAACTCTCAATGAGTCCGAAATTTAATGTACAGGCATTAAATGTGAATCAGTTTCAACAATGGAGTTCATCCAAAAATAGCAAAAACCTAATGACATACTCTAAAATACTCTTGACAACTGCATTTCTTTAAAAAATATCTAAAATCATTTATTTGAATGATCTAACACTTCTGTGATCTCAAGTAGTACTTAAGTTCGAAAACATCTAAGCTCAGTGTTTTCCAAAGTGAATCCCTTGGAATGCTAGTTTAACACACAGATGTCTTACAACTGAACTTACTAATAAATCAGATTCTGAGTCTGGGGCCCTAAAGTCAGTATTTTTTTAAAAAAAGTTTCTAGGCACCTGGGTGGCTCAGTTGGTTGAGAAACTGACTTTTGATTTTGGCTCAGGTCGTGATCCCAGGATGGTGGGATTGAGCCCCTGTTGGACTCTGCACTGAGTGTGCAGCCTGCTTAAGATTCTCTCCCTCTCCCCTGCTCACATGTTCCATCTAAATGTAAAAAATAAAACAAAGTAAGTTTTTCCACATGGCTTTTTAGGCATAATAAAACTTTGGAAGTAATTAATACCAAGAGCACACATATAAATTCTTCTCAATTGTTCTGATTCTAGTCAACCATTCCTGCCTCTCTCAGAATAAGTTGTTCCATCCTGTAGGTTCTCTAATGCATTACATTTATAAGCACTTATCATGCTGAATCACAATGACCTGTTAAGAATATAGTTTCCCTCACAAGACTGTGAGCTGTTCATAGGAAGGAATAATGTTTTTTTTGTATCTCTAGCCTAAAATATCTGACAAACAGCAACAGCTCAATGAATTTAGTTAAGTGAATAATATATGAAACATCACAATTCTAAAAAGAGTACATGACTTTCACTTTTGCCCAGGATGAAAAAGCCTTATCTATTAACAATTCCAAATAATATAAAATTAGCATTAATCTTTCTAATAATCAGTTAAAATTTGGGGGTGGGGGAAAAGGAATTTCTTTTTTAATTCTCGGAACACCTTTAGAACGTTGGCTTTCCTAAATAAACATTTCAGTCTCAAATGCTAATGTTTTAAAAATAGAATTTTTTATGTGATTTTTGGAAAAGTAGAAAAAATGAAGATGACTAACAGAATTTTATACTATTCAGCCTTGGAATGTTTCTAAGATGTTATGTAGCAAAAACTACTAACAAAACAGAGCCTTAAAAAGAAATATATTTTAAAAAATACATCTATCTTTATTGTCATATTCCAGGAGTAATTGGCTAGCTTAGCCAGGAAATGATATTGCTTAGAAAGATATATCCTTGGGTACTAAAGTAAACCATGCATATTTTTTAAATTAATAAAATAACACAAATTAAAAGCTTAAAGAAACACGAAAGAATGAATAATAGTATACAGTTAATTATTCCAGTAAGTTAATGTCTAATATGGCTTAAAATTAAAAATCAGATTTTAACCTGCATACATATGGGTATGTAGAGTAATACAAGAAAATCAAAGCAGCACATCCCAGATATAATTTTCGTCAAGAAGTATTTTGGCATCTTTTAATTATAACTTTTTGATTATATGGATGATCCCTTAAACCATGAATCCACTCCCTGACCTCATCCTCTCCATGTGGCTACCTTCTATCCCTCAAAGCCCTACTCGACTGTTACTTCCCTTGTGAAGCTTGCCTCCAAATTCCCAGGCCAAATTAATGATTCTCTTCTCTACACATGACTGATCTTTTGGCCATATGGCCAATATGACCCATGCTACGTTACTGTAAGTTCCTTACCTATCTTAATCACTCACCAAACTGTAAGCTCCTAAGGGACAGCAGCTGTGTCTTATATTCTTTGTATCTCCACTAGCTGGAACACCACCAGGAGCACCAATGTTTACCATTACAATTGGTCCTTGAACAACACAGGTTTGAACTGCGCAGGTCTACTAACACTTGGATTTTTTTCAATAAATATGATACAGTACTGTAAATGTATTTCTTCTTCCTTATGACTTTCTTCGTAAATTTTCTTTTCTCCAGCTGACTTTTTTGTAAGGATACAGTATATAATATATATAACATACAAGATATCGACAGTTTATGTTACCAGTAGGGCTTCTGGTAAACAGTATGCTACTAGCAGTTAAGTTTGGGGTGAGAGAGTCAAAAGTAATACACAGATTTTCAACTGCAGGGAGATCCAGGCCCCTGACACCCGCATTGTTCAAGAGTCAATTGTATACTGCAGAAATAAACCAAGGTAGTAATCGAAGGCTGTTGGCATGAGGCGTTTGAAATGAAAGAAGTGGTAATGGACAGAAAAATAAAGATTAAAAAGCATTTTTTTGAGGATTTCTGCTTCTGCCCATGAAAGATTAATTGCTATTATGCCTTCCAGTCATAAACAACTAGGAACCAGACCAAATATATGACACACTCTTTTCAGATATTCTCTAACAAGCTTTGATCCTTGAGAGAAGGAAACAAGCAAGTCCTATCATTTCCCCAGTTTATTACTGAAAAACATTTTCCAGGCGGGGGGTGGGGGGAGACATCCATAAAGAGCCCAGTGGCCTCAGTGAGTTGAAGAAAGAGAACGTGGAGTTTGGAGAGACAGAGGTATCAGAAGGTACACAAAATAATATGGGGGAGGGGAGGGCTCAGTAAGAGAGCAGTCTGCGGAACTGCACAGGGCACCCTGAGTCTCTGGTTTACACTAAGTTATGAATTTGCGGTAAAATTCCACCAGGCTGGAGAAAGAACTGCAGGAAAGCCATAGGCCAAACAATGTCTGAAATTCTCACGGGACTGAGGGCAGTTTTCATTCCCACTTGCGTGAGTAGTGAGACTTCGTAACACATGGGCCACAGGTAAAGCACTCAGAAGGGTAGTGCCTTAGAAGTGAGGCTCAGTTAAACTAGACTAAAGGCTGCTCTGGATAAACCTTCACAGAACATAAAGGCAGGTCAGAAAGGGTCAAACTGATTATAAGTAACTTAACTTTACTCCAGAACAAAGTCTAATATACTTTAAAGGAATAAAACAAACCCTAGCACCCAGAAACATATGAAATATACAATGTTTGGCATACAGTGAAGAAATTTCCAGGAATGCAAAGCAGGAGAATATGACTTGTAATACTGAGAAACTTCATTTAATAAAAAACAGATCCAAAAATGATAGACTAGCAGTCAAGAATTAAAATTATAAATTATAAATGTACCCTACATGTTCAAAAAGTATAGGAAAACATAGGCATGATAAGCAAAGACATGAAGACTTTATTAAAAGGGAGGTATATCTAAAGCTGAAAAATACAATTATCTAAAATTAAAAATACATTGAATGGGATTAAGAACAGTATAGACATGACAAAAACAAAAAACAAAAAAAACCCTAAATCTGGAAACAAAGCAATAAAATTATCCAAACTAAGAACAGAAAGGAGAAAGACAAAAACAAAGCAATAAAATTATCCAAACTAAGGACAGAAAGGAGAAAGACCAAAAAAAACCAAAAAACAAAACTGAGAGGTTCATTTAGTGACCTGTGAGACAGCATAACACAGAAAATGGAGTCCCCGAAAAGGAAGGGGGGGGGGCAGAAAAACACTGGAAGAAATAATGGCCAAAATATTTGATGAAAACAATAAACCTATAGATCAAAGAACATTTAGAACATGTCAGTATGAACTCAGTATATTCAATATATACAGATAAACATAAAAATACATATAAGTATAAATGTGTGTATTATGTATATACACACATATCTATTTCCTTGCTAAATCCACTGAGAAGGCCCAAGAGTAGCTTCTAAATACCACTCTCCACTAAAAGAATCAAGATTCCCGGAGAAATGCCTGACTCTAGTGCTGGAGCCAGGGAAGAACAAGAAAAGTCTGGAACATTATATCATGCCAGAAAATAAAAACATGCTCAAAGAATAATGAGAATACGTCAAAAGGACAAAGTAAACTAGACTGACAGGGTTCCAACTGTCTCAATTTGGAGCATTTTTTTCAAGATTAGATTTTTTTAAGTAATATCTACACCCAACATGGGGCTTAAATCCACAACCCTAAGACCAAGAGTTGCACACTCCACCGACTGAACTAGCCATGTGCTCCTAAATTTGAAGCATTTTGAGATTGAAAATAGTGACTGTAACAGATTATAACTCATTGAATAAAATAAGAATTCACCATTCTGCATGGACTTAAATAAATAAATGGAGAGAAGAGAAAGCTCTTCCTAACAGTGGAATACAAACTAATAAATGTAGAAGGAATGGTAAAGGTAGAAAAATCACTATTTGGCAACCGTCTCTGTGTAATTAATTCAAACAAGAAACAGTAATGGATATTATAATCGGTGAAGGAAAGTGTGTTGAGAAATGAGATTTCACAAAATTCCATAATATCTCCTTAAAAACTTACCAAAAAAGGGGGTAAAAATTTTATAGTGAACCTGGGCAAAAACTGACATCTTCACATAAATAAAAACAGAAAGAATCTGTTTCCAGCTGATCTGCACTACAAGAAATGCTACAAGAAGGTCTTCAGACTAAAAATAAATGACATCACATAGAAACCTGAATCTACAGAAAGGGATTAAGAATTCTGGAAATGGTAAATACGTGGGGAGGCATAACATTGTATTCTATATGTAGTTCTTTCTTCTCTTAATTTCTTTGGAAGATATATAATCATTTAAAATAAATATAAACTATTGGGAATGCAAGCTGGTGCAGCCACTCTGGAAAACACTATAGATGTTCCTCAAAAAACTAAAAATAGAACTACCGTATGACTCAGCAATTGCCCTACTAGGCATTTATCCACGGGATACAGCTGTGCTGTTTCGAAGGGACACATGCACCCCCATGTTTATAGCAGCACGATCAACAATAGCCAAAGCATGGAAAGAGACCAAATGTCCATTGATGGATGAATGGATAAAGAAGAGGTGGTGTGTGTGTGTGTGTGTGTGTATACATATATATGTGTGTATATATATACATATACGCATGTATATGTATATATATATACAATGGAGTATTACTCGACAATCAGAAAGAATGAAATCTTGCCATTTGCAACTACGTGGACGGAACTAGAGGGTATTGTGCTAAGTGAAATTAGTCAGAGAAAGACAAAAATCATATGACTTCACTCATGAGGGCTTTAAGAGACAAAACAGATGAACATAAGGAAAGGAAAACAAAAATAATATAAAACAGGGAGGGGGACAAAACAGAAGAGACTCATAAATATGGAGAACAAACAGGGTTACTGGAGGGGTTGTGGCAGGGGGTATGGGCTAAATGGGTAAGGGGCACTAAGAAATCTCCTCCTGAAATCATTGTTGCACTATATGCTAATGTGGACATAAATTTTAAAAAATAAAAAATAAGTAATAAAAAATAAAATATAAACTGTTATAATGTATATAATTATATAACATAATACAGTAATACATAAGTTTTGTAAATAATAAACATATATTTAATTTATATATAAATATATAACTTATAAATATATATATATAAATAATATATAAAAAAATAAATAATATATATAAACACCACATGGGATTCCTAGTATACGGAGATGTACCAGTATGACAACTATAGCACAGAGAAGTGGGGTAAATGGAACCATACCACTGAAAAGTTCTTACATTTTATGTGTACAATATTAACTCTGTGTGAACTATGATGTTAAAAACGTGTACAATGGGGGCGCCTGGTCGGCCAAGTCGGTGGAGAGTGTGATTCTTGATCTCGGGGTTGTAACTTCGAGCCTTACGTTGGGTGTAGAGATCATCTAAAAATAAAATCTTTAGGGGCACCTTGGTGGCTCAGTTGGTTAAGCGTCTGACTCTTGATTTCGGCTCAGGTCATGATCTCACGGTTTCGTGGATTTGAACCCCACATCAGGCTCTGGGCTGGCAGTACAGAGCTTGCTTGGGATTCTCGCTCTCTCTCTCTGCCCCTCCCCATGTGTGCTGTCTCTGTGTCTGAGTCTCAAATAAACAAATCAACTTAAAAATAAATAAATAAGTATTTAAAAAGTAAAAATAAAAAATAAAATCTTTAAAAAATTGTGTATTATAATCCGTACAGCAACCACTAAAAAAATAATGCATAAGAATACAACTAAAAAAGCTAATAGAGGACTTAAAATGGAATACTACAAAAATTTAGTTGATCTTGAAAAAGTCAGGAAAGTAAAGGAACCAAAAGGAGACCACAAATAGAAAATGAAGAACAAATGGTAGACCTAAATCCAACCACATCAATTTACACCTGGTTAAAGACAGACTGCCAACACAGGTACAGAAATAAGACCCAACTGTATGCTGTCGGCAAGAGATGCACTTTAAAGACACAAATACATAAAAACAAAAAGAATGGAAAAAAATATATACTATGCAAACAATAAGTGTGAAAAGGCTGGAGTGGCTATATTAACATAAGACAAAATAGATTTCAAGATGGGAAATAGTGCCTTCTATACAAGGACAACTTCATAATAATAAAAGGGTCAATATAATAAACATCGACATGTGCATGCGTAATAACAGACATCAAAAATACAGACAGAATGAAAAGCACAGACAAACACAATCACAGCTGGAGATTTTAACACTTCTTTTTAGGTGGTAGAACTAATTAATTAAATATCATCAGGGGTGCTTGGGTAGCTCAAGAGTCTAACTTCAATGCAGGTCATGATCTTATGGTGTGTGGGTTCGAGCCCCATGTCGGGCTCACTGCTGTCAACGAAGAGCCCACTTCAGACCCTCTGTCCCTTTCTCTCTGTCCCTCCCCAACCTCCACTCTCTCAAAACTAAATAAAACATTTAAAAAATAAATAAATAAAATAAAAGATGGGAAGATCTAGGGTTGCCTGGGTGGCTCAGTCAGTTAAGCTTCTGACTCGATTTTTGGCTCAGGTCACGATCTCATGGTTCATGAGATGGAGCCCCACATTGGGATCCGTGCTGTCAGTGTGGAACCTGCTTGGGATTCTCTCTCTCCCTCTCTCTCTGCCCCTCCCCTGTGCATGCCTCTCTCTCAAAAAAAAAAAAAAAAAAAAGATGGAAAGATCTATACATCAACATAAGAGGAAAGAGGTTCACTAAGCTGGATGCTAACGACAAGGAGAGTACAGAAGCAAAGTCCCAAGAAGTGTAGAAAAAAGGGAAATGGAAAAGCTTTAAGTTTCAGAGAAAGGCATCGACATACCTTCTCTGAGATTTGATGGAAAGAAACAAGAATGGATGCCCGTGTACATTCACTGAAGTGAGGAAAAAAGTGAGGCTGCTCTTGCAAAATGGCTTTGCTCTCGCAACTGGTTTAAAGCGATCATTCGCCTCGTACTTCCAGCTCTTGCGTAAGACTAACGCTTTGCTGGTTAACAGCAATGTTTAAAAGGTTAACATACACAAATAACCCACACGGTAATCAGGAATAAGTTATCAACTTTTCAAATATGGTATTCAGGAGAGAACAGACTCTTAGGATCAACCTTGGGCTCAGAGGTCACCTTTAAGTCATTCAGAAAAGACTAAGCTCTAAGATCCAGTCTCTTATCCTCTTCCATTTTCCAAAACAGAGATAAGGTGTGACAGCTGGCAGAGACAGGTGTCTGATAAACGCCAAGACTCTCTACCTTTATTCTATTTGTCTGGCTAACAGATGAGTGGGTGAGAAAGATGTTAATAAACTGGTCATTTTATACTACACTTGATCTTAGCCAAAAGGCTGAGAAGCGATAATAAACTAGTCATTTGAAATGTAGCTCCCTCACTTTCTCCTTACTACCATTTCCCATTGATTCATTCTCTCCCAGCTTCAACCTCATGCACTAATTCTCAATGTTCCATGTGATTTGAGAGCCTTCACCGCTGTTCCAGGAGATTTTGCTCCATCAAGAAAAGCCCCAGGCTCTTAACTGTCAAAATCGACTTCACAGAAATCATGTTCTTAACAAACAAATGCGTAACTCCCAACAAACTTGCTTCGTCTCACTTAAGTATCTACACTGTATTTGTCTGACCTTCCTTGCTGGTAACAAGGACAGTCCCTTCTTTAGGCAGCAAGACAATCTTATGTTGTATCCAAGGTCAGTAACAAAAATGATAGGTCAGTTGTAAAGAATGTCATATGTGCATACATGCCCAAGCACGTGTACGTGTGTATGCATATATTCATCTTCAGGCATGAACAGAATGATTATATAACTTTTATACATAAAATGTCAACTTTGCATTTCTCTTATGAATACTTCGTTTCTATAGATTGACATAAAATTATGCAATTCATTAAAAAATATAAGTGTTGAATGTTAAGTAAGAGATTTATAGGGTTTTTTTTTTTTTAACCCCGGGAATATCATTTGCATCAAATCTACATTTTGCTTTTGTGTCTTGTTGGGGCCATTTTTTGCTACTTGTAATTTCTTAATTTTTCATTTTCTAGTAAATGTTTTACACTTCAAGATAAATTGCTAATTCAGAGACTGCTACGAAAAACAGACATTCTTCTCGCTTAGATAAAAAGAGGAACAGATATTTGGCACCAGTATAGAGCATAAATTATACTCTGCTATATCTATCCAAAAGGGTTAAGGCCAAAGAAAGAATCTGCTTGCTTATTAAAAATGCAAACATTACCTCAGTCATCCGAATAGCCCCAAACTCGCCCAGCCACTGCCTCTGCAGATCACCCACCAGCATTCGCATTACATCACATGACATTATGGAACAATAGTGAACTCTGTGTAATACTTGAATATATTGTTTTGAAAGAATAAACTGTGATTAACTTGCATGAAAAGCTTTCTGAAATCAAACCTGGGGGGTACAGCCCTCACTGTGTGGCCTTTCTACTACTTTGAGAAATAGCCTCATCCTGAAAGCAGTAAAGGGCGAAAAAAGAGAGTAGAGTATAAAGGCGACAGTGATGAGTGGCCCTCCAGCAGCCCAGCAGGCAGGCGGCAGAGCTTTAAATTACCAGGCAGAGCAACGGCAAAGCGGGAGGCTCTGTACGCTGCCCCAGAAATCCAAGCGGCCTCACAACCATCGCCCCGTTGTCTTTTACAGCCCAGTGATCTTTCTAATTGGCTCTGCTAGAATTGGAAACAGTCTCATTCCATGTACAAAACAGCTGAAAACTCCATGTCCTGATGCCATCTCGAGATGGGCTATAACTTATAGCCGTGTGACTTTAGGCAATGAACTCACACTCTCTGAGTCTCAGTGTTTTAATCTATAAAATGGAAAGAAAATAGTATCTTGCAGAGGTATAGGAGGGAGGGGAGGGGTTAGCTACTATTATTATCGTAATTATCCTTCTTATTTCCACCCAACTGTCTCCTTTGCCTGTCTCTTCTAATCACTAAGATGTTTCTTCTTCACAAGTGAAATGGGAGCGTTTCCTTAAATGCTTGCTGGCTTTTTTTTGTTCCCTGCACTCTGGCCCCTGCCACATGTTGACATTTTTATTTTCACGCCGTCCTTCTCAAGTGATTTCTCCACCTTCCTTAGCCAAATCCCAAATCACCTCTTAACTGCACCCTGCCCCCCACCAGCTTTCTTCTCTCCCATACCTATTCTCAATGTTCTCAACAACCAAGGCTCAAAGAGGTGAAAAACAAAGCCAGGACAACATAGCTAGCTGGTAGCCATTTAAATCCGGTATCAATGCAACCAAGTCCAGCTACATGGCATTAACTGGACTACAGTCATTATTCACTTTTAGGGTTCCAGTGATGAGTTTATTTTATTTAAAAAATTTTTTTGAGTTTATTTATTTTGAGAGAGACAGAGCCAGCGTGAGCAGGGCAGGGGGAGACACAGAGAGGGAGACAGAGAATCCCAAACAGGTTCTGCACTGTCAGCACAGAGCCCCACACAGGGCTTGAGCTCATGAAACCGTGAGTGACATCATGATCTGAGCCAAGGCCAAGAATCACACACTCAACCAACTGAGCCACCCAGGCACCCCTAACCTCAGATTTAAAATCATCACTGGGAGGGGCACCTGGGTGGCTCAGTTGGTAGAGAGTCCGACTCTTGATTTCGGCTCAAGTCATGATCTCCTGGATTGAGCCCCAAGTTGTGCTTTGTGCTATAAGCATGAAGCCTGCTTGGGATTCTCCATCTCCCTCTCTCTCTCTGCCTCTCCCTGCTCTCCCTCTCTGTCTCCCTCAAAATAAATAAATAAAAACTTAAAAAAAAAAAGTTTAAATCTAAGGTTAGTTTCCCTTAACACCAAGCCTTCTCCTAGATGCTTCCCCTTCTAGGCAATTTACTATCATAAAATAAGAATCATTTCAAATGCTTAGAAACACTATCCCAGAAAATCATTAAGTATATCTCAAAATTCTGGGAGTTTTTTTGGTTGTTTTTGCTTCTTTTTGGTATCTCCCTAAAGTGGGGACAAATACTGGTCCCATAAGGCCCCAGCCAGGACTAGAAGACTTTGGAAGACTTTGGACATAGTTAACAGGAAGCAGAGGCATGAAAGCGTGACCACATGCATATCTGGAAGTGCTGGAGTATAGAATACAAGTGTCCACCTCTATGTTTCTACAGCTAAATTAAATCTGATTTGTCTTTTAATCTGATTGAATGAGGACATGTGGAGATGGAAATTTTATTAATGTTTATTAATGGCTTTGAAGAATCATGTTCTCTCTCAAAATAAAGAAAACTGTTAAGATGGGTAGCAGGATGTAACGTGTTGTTTCATGGAAGAACCAAAGAGTTTCCCAAAGTCCAACACTGAGGCCTGTGGGAAAAGATCAAAAGCTTGCATTTCCTTACCCGTAAAGCAGACGACGTACTGGGAACAATGAGATGATACATGGTTCGATAAAGCACTATTTGTTTTTATTTTTGTTTTGTAAGTAGAGTGTAGAACAGTGTAACTAGTATCTGAAATCAGTGATGAAGGTTCAAGTTCAACCTCTCTATCTGCCAGCTGTCTGATCTGACACAAATCATTCTAACATATTTAACGATGTAAGAATTAAATGGATCGCAGGTGTTTGTGTGCGTGTGTGAAGGGGGGGGGTATCTTCTAAAAGAAATAGCTCTATAAATGTAAGATGTTTTAGGTTATATTGTACCAGCTTAAGCACACCAGGACCTTATGTTCATTTACATTTCCTAATCTTTTGGAGGAAGACAGAGACAGAAAGAGGGATTCTTATAGTAGAAACCCTGTTCAGTTAATAGAAAATCATTGCCACTACTTAATAGGTGTGAAAAGAAATTTATTAACATAAAATAAAAATATATAATGAAATTATCAAATGAATAATAAAATTCATACTAAAAGGTAACTCTACCTCAGTATACAGTAATCAATATATGCTAATCCTCTCATACATACCCTCTCCTCTCATACAAAACAGTTGCCAAAATTAATTTTAAGTGTACCAACGATTATGGAGACTTTCTCTATGGATCTAAGCTAGTCAAAGATAACAAAGTCCAGGCCACAGATAAGGATGAAAATCTTTGGGGCACCTGGCTGGCTCAGTCATAAGAGCATGCAACTCTTGATCTCAGGGTTGTGGGTTTGAGCGTGAGGTGTAGAGATTCCTTAAATAAATAAAACTTTAAAACAAGGAGTGAAAATCTTTTTGTAGAAATGTAACAGGTAAAGGCCAACTCCAGCATCATTCATTCATTCATTTACTCAGTCCCTGCTTTATACCAGGCTCTACAATTCAACAACACACAAAACACAGAAACTTCCTCCCACATTCTAACAAGGAAACAGACAGTAAATAAGTAAACTATACATTAGATCAATGGTGATTAAAAACTACAGAGAAAAGCAGCAAAAAGGGCTGCAATTCTAAATAGGGCAGTCAAGGAAGGCTTCACCAAGAAGATGCCGTTTAAGCAAAGGCCCAAAGTAGACGAGGAAGGCACACACCCTCTGGGGAGAGTAGTGCGGCTGTGCAAACCTTTCCAGCAAGTCCAGATAAGACAAAACCCAAGTGCTTACCTTTCAAAAGTGGCTGGAAGGTCGGAATCTCTTGCAGTTTGATGACATCGGGATCGTTACTGACATTCCGTGAGGGCTGGGAGCCTGGAGCTACAACCACGATATCGTCCATCTTGGCTCTATGCTTGGCTGGAGAAGGAGTCACTGAAAATAAAGTTACACTGCTCACGAGCTGCATGTTAGCCCCCTCTGTCTCACTAAAGTACAGTCATTAAAAAGAATATTTTTACACAAAAAAAATGCCAACTGTAGTCATCCTGCAGTGGAGGCTGGAAAAGGGGAGATAAATCATAGGGGATCTGTATTTTCTACTAAAAAAAAAAAAGCATTATAGGAACCTATAACATGCATGAAATTGCTTTTGTAATTAAAAATATCTTATTATTCAGCACATAAAAATATAAGGTAGATTATGTTTTTAATTTTTACTTCTTTGATCTTCCTGACATTGTCCCTATCTTACCAATGAGCAAATGAGCATACAAGATTTGGTTGTGAACTGCCCAAAGTCAATAGTGCTAGAAAAAGAATTAGGATAGGAATTGGAGGTCTATGGGGTGTTGGTATCCACGGCCCATCCCTGTGAAACTGACGTTTGCAGAACTGGTGGCCAGACCAGTTCACAGCAAGCCAGGTATATTTAATAGATCCTATCCATGGGGAAAAAACAAAAACAAAAACAAACAAACAAAAAAAACCCCTGGTTCTCAACCCTATATGAGATGGGTCTATTCCTGAGGCACCAGCCCCCTGACCCTTACAATTACGGGCAGTAGTCTAAGAAGAATAGAAATAAACAGGAAGTCCATTCTAGGCTGAGGCCAAATTCAGAAATTTGTGGGACCATTAAGAGAGGCAGGCCAATTTCAGGTATGTTGCAAGAAAGCAAACCATTTGGAGGAACTGATTCAAACTACCAACAACTTCCTAGACCAAGATACCTCCCTCTGCTCAATATCCTCCTGGTTAGAGCAAGAATAAACCTTTAAAGTGGTTTACCCTCTAGAAGGTAGTATTTGTGGGCTCATCATACTTATGTCTCAAAGGGTGATGCAGGAAGGCCACAGAACTGCCCCGCCTCCTAGAGGCTAGAGTCTCCTGTTGCTTGGCATTCTCTCTTGTAGAATCTCTGCTACTTTTACTGCTCTTCAAGAAGTATCTCTTAACCCCTTTTGCTAATTTACTTCACATTTCACAAATCCCAAGTCAGAAATCTTTCCTACTACAAATTGATTTCTTCTTCCCCAGACTCCAGTGGAAAACAGATTTCACTAGATTCTAGCTAACCTCTATCACCTTGCCTGTAAAATGGGGCCGCTGTGAGGATTAAATATAAATGTATGCAAACCACTTAGCCCAGGGGAATCGGGCAGATTCTAAGCTATGCTATTGGTTAGTATGCTATAGTATTGGTTAGAGCTCATGCTGTTGGCTAGTTAGTAGGTGAGCAAGCAGATTTTTTAAGATGCCATGCTTCTTCCCCTCAAATATGCTTCCGGCCTGACACAGGGGCAAGAAAATAAAGGGTAACAACTATTACTGTGTTTGCTATTAACAGATCAGATGTGCTGGGTCTTCCAAGGAAATAGAAGAATGTAGCAAAGCTAGTAGATGCTGTTCACCATTGAAATGTGTCCCAATCCAGCCCCCCAAATGAGGACCTGAACCAGTCTTGAAGGACACACTTCAGTGTGGACTCTCTGTCAGCGTCTACATTTCTGAATTACAGATCCTACCAGGAATAAACGACAGTTGTGGATTCTTAGTGTATCTACACCTCTCTGCAAGTGTAAAATATTGTTTAAAATTTCATAATATATACAAATATCTAATCATTAGACTGTACACCTGAAACTAATATGTTATATTTAGGCTCCAGATTGAATCCAATTTGGATTAGCAACTCAAGCAGAGCCAGTTGTGCTAGGGTTTGTCGCTAACAACGACAACAACAGAGCATAGAATCCTGAATTATCAACTATTTTATTTATTGACTGCTTACTATATTCCTAGCACAATAATCCTTCCGATCCTATTTCAAACGCTGGGAGAAACCTTAAAATTACAAACGGGGGAAGAATAGAGAAAAACACCAGAGCGTGCGGTGCTGGCCAACCCCCATGATAATAGAAAGCGAGTCGCGACCCCCTTCTTAAGAGAAAATGCAGTTTCTGGAGATGTTTGCACCCAAGGGTTCAAAACGATTGCAGACCTGTCACACATCCCTTCTGAAAAGGAACATGTTCTTAGAGATTCTGTCTCTGATCCATCCACTGTGTGAGCCAAATCTCACGGTGTCAGGCATGAGTACTAACGCCAAAAGTTAATTAGGTCGTCTTTTAAAGAGGAGGCAGAGCTGGGAGAAACAGCTGTTTTGACAATAAATGATGGGCATGGGCGCACAAGCTGATTTAGCTTGCAGTCACAGGCACTCCCATCAGGGGAATGACGGCTAGGACAGACGGTGACTTTTTTCTCTTTTTCAAGAAAAACGTACGGTGAGGGCTCTCTGTGCGTTCGTGTCCACGGTCCCAGTCCCCACTAGGTTGGGAGGCAGCCCCCTCCGCAAGCAGACGGGGCCGGCTGGAGGAGGGTGGAAGTTAGGACACCGACCTGAGGAGTTCAGATCGTTGGGTCGGCTCTCGACCTCGGAGCTCTGCTCACTGCCCATGGTGGCGGCAGCGGTGGCAGCGGAAGAACGGCGGGCCAGGCGGTCACCGCTCCGGTGGCGGAACGACCGGGCAGGGGCCGGGGACTGGGACAGGGGATGCTACACCAAATGTGGGCGCCGCTGCAGGGCCGACTTGAGGAGATGACGCGCCCAGCCCACTCAGGTGCGCTGGCGTTGGGGGATGGGAGGCCCTATTTGGGGAACCGACGCGCCAAGAGGCGTAGCGCGGATGCACGGTGTTTGCCCGCTCTCTTTGGGGGACCCTAAGGGAAGAGGTGGAGGGCGCCCAGCTTCAGCCGCGCCAGCGGCCGGCGGGCGGCGCCGCTTTCACTCACTCGCTCCAGCGCCGCAAGCTCGCTCCTTCCGGGACGCGGATTGGCCGCGCCGGCTGCGCGCGGCCGTCAGTTCCGGGTTGGAGGCCAACCCCCCGCGACCACGCCCCCGCCCCGGGGAGGGCGGGGAGAGTGTAATCACCCTTAAAGGGCTCCACCGCCTCAAAGCCAGAACCACCGCCCCCAAAGAGCAAGGCCTTCTCTAGTGTAATGATGCGTTGCCTTTAAGCATCACCCAGCTATTGGCACTTTATTGTTAGAACTTTATAAAATGCGGCGTGGGGATTGTTTGTTTTAGGGTTAGAATTCACAACTGTCTGGATGCAAAGCTCCTGTTTCAGTTCCAGAAGGTAGGAGTTTGGCCGTGGACAACCATAGAAAAAATATAGACGGTGAAGGAAGGAGATGGAAATGAGAGATAAATGAAGAAATTGAAAATACTGATTCAGGGCACCTGGGTGACTCAGTGTTTTAAGCATCCCACTTCAGCTCAGGTCATGACCTCACAGCTCATGAGTTGTGACCTCCGCATCAGTTTCTGTGCTGACAGCTCAGAGCCTGGAGCCTGCTTCGATTCTGTGTCTCCATCTCTCTCTCTGCCCCTCTCCCACTTGTGCTCTGTCTCTCTGTCTCAAAAATAAAAACATTTTTTAAATGTTTTAAAAAAATACTGATTCACATGTTAGGGTGTGTGTGTGTGTATGTATCCTCAGAGGAAAATGGATGCCCCTATAATCTAGGCATTTTCTGGGAACCTTGACAATTATCCACAGGCCATTCCAAAACTAGCAAAGGTGAGGGAGGAGTACAAGAGATGCAAAATGGAAACTGTAAGATTGGGCAGATCAAGAACTGAGACCTAGCAATGCAATGCCACCAAGCAGTTGGGTGGTTTTGTGGTTCTCAGAATTTTACAATTAATTTTATATAATTTCCTTCATGAAATTTCAAGCAAATGTCCTAGCATTTTATATTTATAAATATAACCTCAGAAGGAATGCCAAATGAACTGTATGATTAAGTCCCTTCTATTCTACAGTATCATAGACATTTCCCCTATGTTACCTCATCGAACTTTCATAGCAACCCTGAGGCCCACAAACAGGTACCTTCCTCACGGTCACCAGGTAGTAAATGGTAGAACCAGGATTTAGGACTGTCTGATTTCAAAATCATGCTTTTTCCTCTACTCACCATTGCAATACTCTGAGAAAAGTATAAATGAATGTAAATTCAGTATTTGGTGGGAATATGAAGAAAGAACTAAAAACTGCCTGAAAGGTCAAGTAGGCTCCTAGGAGGTGGTGTTTGACTGTAGTCTTGAGGTTTACATAAACCATCAAGCTGATGGGATCATTCCTTTCTGGAGAGCCCCTGACTCCTCTCCCAGGTTTGCTCTCTTTGGGGGTGGGCAAAAGAGAAGGAAAAAGGGGAGAGTACAACTCATTCTGGCTCTTTTTGCCCCCTTTCCACGTCAGACTATATTTATCTTGTGTTCCATGCCCTAATTCACCCTGATGTGGTGGTGCTTTTTATGCTTCCCATTGGATGAATGCTTCATTCTAAGGTTCATTCTCAACATTCTAAAGATTCTCAACTGATGAATGAACAAATATATCATCCTATTCTCTCCTGGCCTGCAAGGTTGCTGCTGAAAAATCTCACCTTATAGGGGTTCCCTTATATGAGAGAAAACGTGTTTCTCTTTCTGCTTTTAAAATTATCTTTGTCGGGGTACATGGGTGGCTTAGGTATTTGAGCATCCAACTCTTGGTTTCAGCTCGGGTCATGATCTCACAGTTTCATAGGTTCAAGCCCCACATCAGGCGCTATGCTGACAGTGTGGAGCCTGCTTGGGATTCTCTGTCTCTCTCTGCCCCTTCCCCTCTCCTGTTTGCATGCACCCGTGCACACTCGCTCTCTTCAAAAATAAATAAACTTAAAACAAATTATCTTTGTCTTTTATTTTAGATAGTTTTAATTATAGTATGTCTTGGAGAAGATTGTTTTGGATTGAAATTTTGGGTTGACCTATTAGCTTCATAATCTTGGATATAAAAATTTCTCCCCAAGTTCGGGAAGTTCTCAACCATTATTTCTTTAAATAAACTTTCTACCCCCTTTCCTCCTCTTTTCTTTTCCTGGGACTCCAATGATATATACATTGTTTCTCTTGATGGTGCCCCAAGGTCCCATAAGGACTTTCTTCATTCCTTTTCATTCTTTTTTTCTTTTTGCTCCTCTGATTGGGTGGTTTTAATTGGTCTGTCTTCTAGTTCATTGAATTCTTCTTCTGTTTGGTCAAGTCCAAGTTTGCAGCTCTGTATTAAATTCTTCAATTCAATCATTATATTTTTCAGCTCCAGGATTTGTTTGGTTCTTTTTTATGTTTTCTATATCTTTGCTGAAGTTCTCATTTTGTTCTTGTATTGTTTCCCTGACACTGTTAAATTGTCCGTTCATGTACCCTTGCTCCTCCACTGTGGTGGAGTCTGGCGATGGCTATCAGGCAGGTGTCGTGCAAGTGTGCAGCCAGAGGGACTAGCCCTGAGTGCACACACACAGTGGAGATCAGCCACCGGGTCTAGGCTGGCGTCTTGCACTTGCACAGCTGCCTAGGCTGGCTGCCATTGTGGTTCCTGGGCTGGGCTGAGGACAGGAGGGAGTGGGGATGGAATCAGGTGGAAGATGTCAGTGAACACGAATGCCTGTGAGGCAAAAGCTGGCAAGATCTGCAAGGCGTCCGTGGCAGTTTGTGCTTGCCATTGGTGTCTTCGGTGGTGAAAGCTGCTTGATTTGGCTACAAATCAGGTCACTGTGAACCAAGATAGCTCCAATTGCACGGCACCACGGAAGACTTTGTGCCTAGCAGTCTCCATATGTCTGTATGTCTCAGCTTTGCCAGTCTGGGAAGGGTGAGATTGAGGTGGGATCTTTGTGTACTCTCCTGAAAGTCTGGGGAAGCTGGTTACTCACTGTGTTCTTCCTTTCGTGGCAAGGAGAACTCTGTCTAATTTTTTTTAATGTTTATTTTTTTATTCTTTTTTAACTTTTATTTATTTTTGAGAGACAGAGACAGAGCAGAGGAGCAGAGAGGGAGGGAGACACAGAACCCAAAGCAGGCTCCAGGCTCTGAGCTGTCAGCACAGAGCCCGATGTGGAGCTCAAACCCACGAACTCTGAAATCATGACCTGAGCCGAAGTCAGATGCTTAACTAACTGAGCCACCCAGGCACCCTTAATATTTATTTTTGAGAGAGAGATGAAGTGCGAGCAGGGAGGGGCAGAGAGAGAGGGAGACACAATCTAAAGCAGGCTCCAGGCTCTGAGCTGTCAGCAAAAGCCCGGTGCAAGGCTCAAACTCACGAACCGTGAGACACTCAACCAGCCAAGACACTCAACCAGACACTCAACCAGCCAAGTCACCCAGGCGCCCCAAGGAGAACTCTTTCCAGCTGGGAGGTTTCCTCTTGGTGCTGAGCAGTGCTGGCTTGGAGGAAAGGATGATGCAGTCAGAATGAAGCTATCTTCCTCCTCTATATATGTGACTATTCTCAAGTTTTTTGTTGTACTGTGTTGCTGATGTTTCTTAAGTGAATTCCAGAGTTCTCCCAGAGCTGCTTTTGTTGTGGATAACTAATGATTGATCTTTTTGTGGGGACAGAGGCTGAGATCTCCTACATCACCATTTTTTTTTCAGAATGGATAAATAAAATGCGGTATATCCATATAATAGAATGGTATGTGCCCCTCACTAAGGAATGAAGTACTAAAATGTGCTACAACAGGGATAAACCTTACAAACATTATTCTATTGGAAAGGAGTCCATCACAAAAGATCACATATTGTAGATTCCATTTATATGAAATATCCAGAAGAGGCACTATAGACACAAAAATAGATTAGTGGTTGCCTAAGGCTGAACAGGAGGGGTGTGGAAGGGAAAAAGGGGAGTGACTGTTAACGGGTGTGTGGGTTTCTTTGTGGGAGTGATGAAAATGTTCAAAATTTATTGTCATGGTTGTACAACCCTGTGAATATATTAAAAACCACTAAATGGTACAATTTAATTAGGTGACTTTTATGGTATGTGACATATCTCAATAAAGGTGTTATCAGAGGAAAGATATAGAAAGATAAAATGTCTTTATTCCTTTACTCAGCATTTATTGGTAGCCTATAAATGTGCTGGGCACTTGCTAGAGGCTAGTAATAAATGATCCAACAGGACCCAGTCCCCATCCTTAGGAAGCTTACAGTCTGTTGGCAAGAAAATGATTTGGGCATTTATACTTCAAGGATTCTGCTGGAGGGGCTTTAGAGGTAGAAGACATTTGAGACTGATGCCTTTTAGCACCTTGAAAACCATTTCCACGTGAACAGCAACTATGTGACCTATATACATAATAAATAACAATTGAACCGGCTTTTGGGGTTTATAAAGTACTTTCCTAATATTGGCCCAGTATGATGGGCCTATAACGTAGATAATGCTTTCTTGACTTTACACAGAGGTTAAGGAGTTTTTTTTTTATTTTTTTATTTTTAAGGAGGTTATTCTTGATCATGAAGCTAATAAGTAATGAAACCAGGATTCAAATTCTCTGAAACTCATTATGCTTTTATCCATTCCAGACTGCTCCTCCTATATCTTTATATTGCCTGGCACTCCAACCGGTTTCCTACGCCATAAATCTGCTTACCTCTACCGCCGCATCCAACCAGTCACAAGTCTGGAGAGCCTCTCTCCTTAGTTTCTCTTCTGTCTCCACACCCTGTTCAGGGCCTCCTCCCTTCTTCAATTTCTTGGAAAACAGGAGGCCTCTGGCTTTACCTCCGTCAATCCATCCTACATGTGGCTGGCAGACAGAATTTTTAGAATATTAATAAGTTCTTTGGACCTGCCAATGCCCTATAAAAACCTTCAATAACTCCCTATGGCTTCAGGATCAAGTTTAAAATTTGGCACATGAACACCTTCTTGCTCCGACCCCAGCCTTTTTTCTCCATTCCTCTATGTACACAGGGAGACTTCGTGCCAGTCAGGATAAAATTCCCTGGATACTCATGTCATTTTCTCTGCCTG
The DNA here is from genome assembly GCF_028749965.1 of Puma concolor. Classification (NCBI taxonomy): domain Eukaryota; kingdom Metazoa; phylum Chordata; class Mammalia; order Carnivora; family Felidae; genus Puma; species Puma concolor. Next base: position 96,871,518 of record NC_141673.1, read on the forward strand.
GAATATTCAGACTTTTTCTCTCCCTCTAGCTAACTTAACTTCATCCTTCAAGGTTAACTTATGTCCACACAAAACCTACACATGGATGTTTATAGCAGCTTTATTCATGACTGCCAAAACTTGGAAGCAACCAAGATGTCTTTCAGTATGTGAAAGGATAAACAGACCAGTACATCCAGACAAAGGAATGTTTATTATTCAATGCCAAAAAGAAATGAGCTGTTTGGGCTCCAGGGTGGCTCAGTCGTTTAAGCACCCAACTTTGGCTCAGGTCATGATCTCACGGCTCTTGAGTTCAAGCCCTGTGTCGGGCTCTGTGCTGAGAGCGTAGAGCCTGGAGCCTGCTTCAGATTCTGTGTCCCCCTCTCTCTCTGCCTCTCCCCTACTCGTGCTCTGTTTCTCTCTCTCTCAAAAATAAATAAACATTAAACATTAAATAAAACATTAAAAAATAAACATTAACCATTAAATAAATACTGGTAAACATTTAAAAATAAACATTAAAAAATAAAAACATTAAACATTAAAATAAATATTAAATAAATATTAAAATAAAAATGAAAACAAAACAAAGAAATGAGCTATTAAGCCATGAAAGGACATGGAGGAAACTTAAATGCATATTACTAACTGAAAGGTCCCAATCCATAAAGGCTACATACTATATGATTCCAACTATATGACATTCTATTAAAGGCAAAACTGTGGCAATAAAAAGACCAGTGATTGCCAGGGGCTGTGAAGAGGGGAGGGATGAATAGGCTGAGCACAAAGGACAGTTAGGGCAAGGAAAATACTTTGTATGATACTATAGTGGTGGATACACCTCATTATACATTTGTCCAAATCCACAGAGTGTAATACAGTAAGAGTGAGCATATGCAAGCTATGGACTTTGTGTAATTTATGATGTGTCAGTGTAGGTTCATCAGATGTAAGAAATGTACCTCTCTGATAGAGGATGTTGATAATGGGGAAGGCTATGCATGTGTGGGGGCAAGAGGTATATGGGAACCTTCCTCTCAATTTTACTGTGAACCTAAAACTGCTCTAAAAAAAAATAAAGTCTTTGGGAAAAAAAAAAAAAAAAAAAGACTGAGGCATGCCTGGGTGGCTCAGTCAGCTAAGCATCCAACTCTTGATTTTGGCTCAGGTCAGGATCTAACGGTTTGTGGGATGGAGCCCCATATCGGGCTCTGGGCTGAGAGTGTAGAGCCTACTCGGGATTCTCTCTCCCCCTCTCTCTCTCTCTGCCTCTCTCCCGCCCATGCTTTCTCTCTCAAAACAAACAAACAAAAAAAGATGGAATTTTTTATCTCCTCCCAGAAGTCCAGATTATACATCCCGTTTCTGAGCTTCCTGAGTTAGCATCTTCTATCATTACATTTATTCTTTTTTTTTTTTAATTTTTTTAACGTTTATTTATTTTTGAGACACAGAGAGACAGAGCATGAACAGGGAGGGTCAGAGAGAGGGAGACACAGAATCTGAAACAGGCTCCAGGCTCTGAGCTGTCAGCACAGAGCCCGATGCGGGGCTCGAACTCACAGACCGCGAGATCGTGACCTGAGCCGAAGTCGGCCGCTTAACCGACTGAGCCACCCAGGCGCCCCTACATTTATTCTTTACACAATAACTAATTTGATTGTCTTCCCCACTATGAGCACCTTGAAGGTAGATCCAATGTCTTACTGGTCTTTAATTTCCCTGGTGTTTAATCCATGTTTTCTGAATAAAATACTTTAAAAAAAAAATTTGCCTCCACATAAATGGAACTTCTAAGTCTCAGGAGAAGAGGATCAAGAATCTTTTCAGGCAGTGAGATGAAAAGAGATACTACTTCTAATGTAAACACCTAATTCATATCAATGGAAAAAATTTCTTTAATCATTCTTTTCATCAATGTCCTCTGTTCACTGTCATAACTGAAAAAATAATATGTCACTTCAACGATAACAGGGTCATTGTTTAAAATCCAAAATCTGAAGCTTCTAAATCAAGGAAAGGTCTCATTAGTGCCTAGCGAGGACTATGCTGTGAAGGGAGATTTAAAACAATGTGACCTTTCCCTAGCAAGACCCTCAAGTACATCATCTGCAGAGATAAAATGTATTGTTTACATCAGTCTTTTGCTACAACAGGAAAATGACTCCAATGGGAAATCACTGTGGAGTTTCCTTTGATAGCCCTTTAAAGCCAAGTATTTGCAACATCATTGTAATTCCAGAGGAGGTCATCCTCTGGATACAACCGGTAGAGTTAGTTTCAGGCAACCTTTGTTCACAGGGATTCTCAGTCAACATAGCCTCCTATAGCTCTTGGTTAAAACCAGGACGTAGCTGTTGGCTGTATTGTGTCCAGCACAGTAAGTTACAATGGCTTAGTGCTTTAGGTTTGAAAGTTCTTCACACAGACCAGGTGGAGATGTTGTCTAAGGTCTGAACCTTTGGCGAGTTAAGTATCAGTGGTTTGGTAAAATTGCATCTGTTTGCACGTACACAGAGGTGTGGGCGAGCAAGCATTGATTCAGAAACACACTTCTGCAACCTATGCCCTATTCTTTCCCATTCATTCACTCGACAAATATATTTTAGTTAAATATTTATTGAGTACTTATTAGGTACCAGGTACTATGCTAAATGTCAGGGGATACATTTTAATAACTATAGCAGGCACCATTATATTATAATCTATACTTATAAACAGTAAATCCGGGCAGAATCCGAATGCCTTCGTTGAGGCTTGACCTGCGCGTGAGGGTTAACTGCAGAACTGTTAACTGCAATTGAGGACCCTCCATGCCTGGAATTATCGAAAGCAGATTCTCACAGCCAGGCCCCGGATAGAAAGCAGTGTAAAGTCCCGAAGGGAGAAACTGCCCTCAGAGGTTGCCCCTCTGGTAGGGGACCGAGTCCGGGACACAGAGGCAGAGGCAGAATGCAGGGCACACGTTTTGCACCGTCTGACTTTCCTCTGGTGTGGGCGCGCGTCCTGCGGCCTCGGGAAGGAGCGGGCGCCGCTGCAGGCCCGCGGACAATCCAGCGGGTCGCGCCCACGCCCCTCGCGGGGGCCGCAGCAGGGCGGGTGGGGTGGCAGCGGCCGGCTGCTTCCCAGGCAGTGCGCGATCGCCGGGCGCCTGGAGCCACCGCGGGGAGGGGCTCCCGGAGGACCGCGCTCCAAGTGGCCGGGAAGCAGCTCCGGGTTGCAGGGCAGGAATGTGCCCTTCCACCTCCCCCTCCCCTCCGCCTCCGGCCAACTTTCTGCCGCCGCAACGGAAGCAGGAACTGGCGAAGCACACGCCCCCCGGGCCGGCCGGGAGCTGCGGAGCATCCCTGCCGCCCTCGCCGATACCCTCGCGCGGATCTGCCGCTCCTTCCTCGGGAGCGCGTCGGGGCTGCCCTCGCGCGGGTGGGACACGGGAGCCCCCGGGTCGTGTAGCTTCCAGGTAAAGGCGTCACCGCCCTCCCCACCCAGACCGGCCGCGGGCTGCGCCTCCAGCGCCGAGAGTGCAGCCCCCCCCCCCCCCCCACTCCTGGGGCGAGGCCCCTCCACCTCTCCGGGAGCGCCAGGGACCGGGTTGGGGCGAGGAAGGGCTGGCCGGGGTCTTGGTGGGATCGCGGGCCCCCAGAGGGGATCTCCAGGCTCGCGTAGCAGCACCTGTCTTAAGTGGCCCTGGCTCCGCGTCGTCATCAGGAGAGACAGAAGAATACCCAGTGAGCGACACGCATTTCCTCAAAGGAAGGGAAAGAAAATGATTTCCAATATCTGACACGGTTTTGCACAAGTGCGTTGTAGTGGCTATAGTAAGCAGGCGTCAAAGTTCAGTGCCTCCTGAGCTTCCTCCCACCTGTATCTTTTTCACGCTTTCAACAGAATTCAGCTTGACTGTGGACCTTTAAGGCCTAAGTAATAACGATTAGAAGAATTACAGAGGTTGAGTATCCTTAGCGCGATAAACTCTTCAGTAACTTCTTGCAGTCCAGGCGCCATGAAGAGTCTGCCTAGAGAAAACACAGTTCCTGCCCCATCCCCTCTCATGGTTCTGGTTTCTTTGCAAAAATTTGAGGAGAGATTCTGTCAGAATCCTTGCAAAGTAAGACATTGGCCTGGTTTTCCTCTTTTTGCTCCTGTCTGGTTTTCTTTAGGGCTAGAAAAGAGACTTGCAAGATGCGGCAACATGAAAAAGAGTCACTTGTGCCAGGATTCTTAACCTGGAGAGCCACGGCTAGTACTCTGAAAGTCTGTGAACTTCAGTGGCAAAATTTATTTTAGTAGCCTCTCACTGAAATGTAACATTTCCTCTAAGAGGCATGTGATCAAAAGCCTTGGTAGAGTTAGACGCAGCTGTAATTTGCCATCAGTAGAAATCACAGGTGTTTTCGCATTATATTACTGATTACACAGATCTCAAGTATCCTATTCATTCAACACTACTTCAAAATTATGGCAGTTATTAGATATACTGCTTGATATTTGATAGGTTAATAAAGAAGCACAGATATCCCACAATTGTTTCTATTTTGACTGAAAATGGGATTAATAGGATCTATTTCATAAGGATCAGGAATCTATTTCATTAGGATTCTTGTAAGGATTAAATGACATGACACATGTAAAGTGCTTAGCATAGAGACTGGCATGAGAGAAACATAAATGTTACTTGTTATTTGTTTACAAAAGTTGGATACAACAGCAAGGAAGCTATTGGACTTGTGTGGTTACTATATATGGGTAATATATACTCTTTTTTTTTGCTGTTTAACTATTTTTGTTGTTTTTTACTATTTTGTTGTTTTAAAGACTGTTTATATTAGGGATCACTCTTTTTTTTTTTTAGGATTTTATTAGTAAGTAATCTAATCTCTACACCCAATGTGGAGCTTGAACTCGCAACCTGGAGATCAAGAGTTCCACGCTCCGTGGACTGAGCCAGCCAGGCGCCCCAATGTTAGATTTCACTCTTTACGTTGTACAGTTCTATGGGTTTTGGCAGATGTGAAGACATGTGTCAACCGTTACAGTATCATTTAGAATGATTTCACTACTCTAAAAATCCCGTGTTCCACCTGCGCATCCTTCCCTTCCTCCTCCTGGCAACCACTGATATTTTGATTGTTGATGTAGTTTTGCCTTTTCCAGAATGTCGTATGGTTGACAAGAGGTCATATCTTTCAGACCGGTTTCTTTCACTTAGCACTATGCAATTGTGGTTCCTCTATGTACTTCTGTGGTTTGATAGCTCATTTCTTTGTACTACTGAATAGTATTCCATTATATGGATGTACCACATTTTGTTTATCCATTCACCTATTGAACGATGTCTCGGTTGTCTCCAGTTTTTGACAATGATGTAGAAAGTTACTATAAACATATATACATAGATTTTTTTTTTGTAGGATTTGGTTTTGTCAGTTTTTTGGATTTTAGTCATTCTAATAGGTGCATAGTGGTATCTTATCATTTGAATTTACAGTTCCCAAATGATTATGATGTTGAGCACCTCCTCTTATGCTTATTTGTTATCTATATATCTCTTTTGAGATCCACATGGGGCTTGGTCCCAGGATCTGTGAGACCATGACCTGAGCCAAATCCAAGAGTCAGATACTTAACCAGTTGAGCCACCCAGGTGCCCCAACTTTGCTCATTTTTAATTGGGTTGTGTTTTAAAGTTCTTTGTATATTTTAGCTACCTGTCCTTTATCAGATGTGTGTTTTGCAAATATTTCTCCCAGTCTGTGGCTTATCTTTTTATTCTCTGAATAGTGTCTTGGGCACAGCAGATGTTTTAATTTTAATGAAATCCAACCTATCAATTTTTTTTCTTTCGATGTTTTAATTTTAATGAAATCAACCTATCAATTTTTTTTCTTTCATGGATTGTGCTTTTGGTATTGTATCTAAAAAAATCATTGCTTAATCTAAGTCCACAAAGATTTTTCTCCTATGTTATATTTTTACTATATTAAAACTATTTTAACATTTTTTTAAAATATTTTATTTTTAGGTAATCTCTACACCAACATGGGGCTTGCACACACAATACCAAGATCAAGAGTCTCATGTTTTACCAACTGAGCCAGCCAGGCACCCCTCTAGGAGTTTTAGAGTTCTGCATTTTACATTGAAGTCTATGATCCATTTTGAGTTAGTTTTTGTAAATGATGGAAGGTTTGTGTCTAGATTTATCTTTTTGCATATGGATGCCCAATTATTCTGTCACCATTTTTAAGAAGACTATCCTCTGTCTGTTGAATTGCCTTTGCTCTTTTGTTAAAGAGCAGTTGACTCTATTCGTGTGGGTCTTTTTCTGGGCTTAGTAATCTGTTCTGTCGTTCTGTTTGTCTATTCTTTTGCCAGTAGCACACTCTTTTTTTTTTTTTTTAAGTTTATTTATCTTGAGAGAGAGAGCACAAATAGGGTAGGGGCAGAGGGAGAGAGAGAGAGAGAGGGAGAGAGAAAGAGAGAGAGGGAGCACGAACAGGGTAGGGGCAGAGGGAGAGGGAGAGAGAGAGAGGGAGAGAGGAAGAGAGAGAGAGAGAGAGAGAGAGAGAGAGAGAGAGAGGATCCCAAGCAGGCTCTGCGCTGTCATTGCACAGCCCGATGCAGAGCTCAGTCTCATGAATGGTGAGGTCATGACCTGAGCTGAAATCAAGAGTCCCACGCTTAACCGACTGAGCTACCCAGGTGCCCCTACACTGTCTTGATTACTGTAACTTTGCAGTAAGTATTGAAGTTAGGTAGTGTCAGTTCTCCAATTTTGTTCTTTTTCAGCATCATGTTGCCCATTCTGGGCCTTTCTGTGTTTCATGTAAACTTTAAAATCAAAACTTTGCAGTGAATCTGTAGATCAAGTTGAGAAGAATGGACATCTTTTTTTTTTTTTTAACGTTTATTTATTTTTGAGACAGAGAGAGACAGAGCATGAACAGGGGAGGGGCAGAGAGAGAGGGAGACACAGAATCTGAAACAGGCTCCAGGCTCTGAGCTGTCAGCACAGAGCCCAACGTGGGGCTCGAACTCATGGACCGTGAGATCATGACCTGAGCTGAAGTCGGACGCTTAACCGACTGAGCCACCCAGGCGCCCCAAGAATGGACATCTTAATATTGATGAACATGGACCATCTCTCCACTTATTTAGTTTAGTTTTGTTTTTTGATATTTTACATCAGCGTTTTGTAGGCATATTAAAAAAATTTTTTTTTAATGTTTATTTATTTTTGAGAGAGAGACACACACACAGCGTGAGCAGGGGAGGGGCAGAGAGAGACACACACAGAATCTGAAGCAGGCTCCAGGTTCTGAGCTGTCAGCACTGAGCTGGACACTGGGCTCAAATTCACAAACCATGAGATCGTGACCTGAGTTGAAGTTGGAGGCCTGACTGACTGAGCCTTCCAGACGCCCCTCTAGGCACACTTTAAAAACTACTTTGATAATTATATTTCATATAACTGACTTCCTTCATAATCCTAATATATTTCATTTTTCATTATATATATGTATTTTATTAATTTATTTTTTAAAGAATTTATAGGGTTTTTTTTTTTTTTTTTTTTTTTTGTTGTTTTTTAGAGGAAGAGAGTGCGCAAAAGCAGGGGAGAGGGGCAAAGAGAGAGAAGGGCAGAGAGAGAAAGAGAGAATCTTAAGCAAGCTCCACACCCAGCACAGAACTGGACACAGGGCTCAATTCCACTACCCTGGGATGGTGACCTGAGCTGAAATCAAGAGTTGGACACTCAGCTGACTGAGCACCCCTCATTTTTATGTTTTCCTTAAATGTTACCTTATTCTGAACACTTTTTGTAAATATTTTTCTACTGTCTCCCCTGCTTTAGTCAAAAAACCTTTTTCTGTTCTTTGTTCACTATTTATGTAGTGTCGGTGCGTTCTTAACATGCTACATCTCCGAGACATTATTAACTTTAAGGCTCACATATTCTTTGACGTGGTTTTTACTTAAGTCTCTGTACAATTCACTTTTGAACTGAGACTCCTTCTATAGATTCTTGACCTAGATTTTTCATGTCAAGTTCTGTGTGCTGATTCTAATATTAATTGCAATCCTGTTCTAGGCAACAGCATTTACCCTGATGGTAGGTAGTTCTACCACAAGCTTTAGTAGAAATTGCACCAATAAAAAGTTATGAATAGGGTAAGTTGAGAAAGTTCACTTCTTGCTCCTCTAGAGAATCTAGTAGTCTTGATCAAACGGGGGGCCATTTGGGTTGGTTATGGCATTAATATTCTACCTATGTGAAGTATCTGGTTACCTATGCACATTAGTTCAGATCACTTAATATAATTGGCATCTGTCACTCAACATACTCTTAAAAACTCTATTGCTTATTCTAGCCTTGCTTATTTAAAAACATACAGGGCCATACTGAAATCTGAGGATTGCTGCTTCAAGGATCATTATGCTCTGTGAAACTGACCTTTTACTCACTTTATGGAAAAAGACGACTTGCTTAGCACCATAGCCATGCTTGTTGAACCTAAATGGAGTTTCTGAGCTTTGTACTAATTAAAATTTTCACAGTTGTTTTCTCATGGTGGTAGATGGATTGTTTGTAAATAAATTGGCTTCCAAGATTGAGTTGACCAGCTAAAAAAAAACTTTTCTGTCTCTCAGAAAAGATCCTAAGCCTCACCAGACTACCAAAGGGTTCGGGTTCATGACAGAAGAAGGAGGAGGAGGAGAATGAGATTGAAGAGGAAGTATTTCTGCTCTACAGTATGGTTCAGTGAACAATTTGTATTCTCAAAATGAATGAATTCCCTCTACTGACCAGCTAACTCTTAGAATTAGATTATTAGAGTTACCTGTCTCTGATTTGATACTTAAGGAGAGGCAGCCACAAGAAAGGCAGCCCCAGCTTCCTCATCTATAAAATGAGGGAAATAGTAGCTCTTTTTTTTTTTTTTTTTTTTTTGCAGACCGACTATCAGGATTAAATGGGATAATATATGTATATTTCATAGCACATTGCCTACCACCTAGTAGGTGATTTTAAAATGCTGGTTGTTAATACTGAGAAAGAAACTCTGCCCAAGCCTGTTATCACTGCTTCATCAGTGGCTAGAGATTTTGTGTCCTCTCCCCTCTTGGTTAGGAGAAGCAAGAAGAGGAAGGATTCTAGAACTTTGGGGGTAGGCCTCTTGTTTATATCTCTTCCTTCATAGATATTTGTCAGCTTTTAAGCACTGATGGGATAGTATACATATTTGTGCTAATTAGTTCTTTACCAAGTTTTTAATGAAGGTTGTCTTGATCTATTAAAAGTGAAACATAAAAAATGCTTGTTTATTTCTGTTTTGTAAATCATGAGCTGTTGACATTGACTTGAAGGAAATGAAATGTATCTTCGTGAGATTTATTAAAAGAAACAAAACTCATTGATGATTTTCTATTTTTGTTCTAGAGAGAAATTCCATGATCTGTACAATCTTCTTGAAGCAAACTCAGACCAGAGGGAGGATTATCCTTGACCTTGGAAGACTAGGCTAAATTGAAATTTAAAATGTCCTTTAGGGAAGAATGGGGCTTGAGTTACACTTTTGTGGTAATTTGCTTCCTGACACTGAGGCTGTCCACCAGTCAGAACTGCCACACGAAGAGTCTAGAAGATGTTGTCATTGACATCCAGTCATCTCTTTCAAAGGGAATTAGAGGCAATGAACCTGTACATACATTAACTCAGGAAGACTGCATTAATTCTTGCTGTTCAACGAAAAACATAACAGGTAAGTAATAGTCCCTTGGCAACTCTTCATTTTAAGTGTTTTGTGATATAAGTAGCTGGCTGATCTGGCTGCATAGTTTATCCTAGTGATTCTCAATGGGGTAGAAATGTGGGTAACAAATTCACTGGGAACATGTGCCACAAGTGTGTCCTCCCCTCCCCTAAGCTAGGTCAAAGTTACTGATGAGTGTGTGTGTATATCACCCAGGTGTGTAGGTAGAAAAAAGGTTGAGAACCACTGGTGTTATGTTCTAATAGGCATCTAAGATGCTGGAAACAAAAACCCTTAAGGGACATGGGAAGTTGTTTGGACTGACCCAGTCACATGACACAGAGGAAAGAGGCTCACAGGTCTGAGCCATACCTTTGCATGTTTCAAGTTCCAGACTTGAGAAATATTTATCCAAGAGAAACAGTGGTCATTTTTCAGTTGTTTATGACCCTGTCCTAATTCCCTAAATGAAAAGTAAATAAATTACCAACCACAAAAAAACACCCACACTACATTTATTGAGCACCGAATGCCTTGCTGAATGCTGGAGACAAAACAATGAATAACATGGACAAGGCCTTGCCATCAAGGAGCCTAGAAGAGCTAGTCAACACTGGAGTAATGCTTCTTACCTGACTTACTGGCCAACCGAATCATACGTTTTCTCTTATATCTTTGGTTTCTCTTCTTTGTATAATGGGTGTGGTATAGTCAGAAATGTATGCATATAATCTTGGTTCCTGGTTCCTGTTAGAGCTCCTAAAAACCTTGCCATTTCCTGAGCCTAGGAGCTTCTTTCGTTATTCATTATGAGCCCCTTTCAACCACACCTGAGTTACGACTGTTGGTGGCTCCCTAGGTAGCTCCAGGATGGGAACTCGTCACCAGAAAGACCCAGCCTTGATTAGAAATTTGGAATTTTCAGCTCCACCCCCACCTGTAGGTAGAGGAGAAGGGCTGGAGATTGAATTCAGTCACCAGTGGCCAATGATTTAATCAGCTGTGCCCACATAATGGAATCTCCATAAAAAAATCCCTAAACACAGGTTTAGAGAGCTTCCACATTGGCAAACACATCCACATGTGCAAGAGGATTGTTCACTCCAGGTATACCGGGACAGAAGCTCCTGCACTCAGGACCCTTCTGGACCTCGCCCTATGTACACTTCATTTGGCTATTCATTTGTGTTTTCACTGATAAACTATCATAGTAAGTATAGCCTTTTCCTGAGTCCCGTGAGTAGTTCTAGCAAATTATCAAACCTGAAGTAGGGGTGGTGGGAGCCTGGATTTATGGCCAAGTTGGGCAGAAGCGTGAGTAACCTGGGAGCTGATACTTTTGACTGGCCTCTAAGTGAGGACAGTCTTACAGGACTGAGCCCTCAAACCTATGGAATCTGATGCTAACTCCAGGTAGTTAGTGTAAGAATTGAATCGAATCATAAGACATTGAGTCAGTGCCCTGGAGAATTGGAGTATTAGTGTGGAAAAGATACCACATATTTGACGTCAGGAGGAAAAAAAAACTTTCAATGGTTTTCTCAAACTCAGCAGTGTGCTTTGATATTCTCTATAGGAGTAATTTATGGAAATTACAGAGATTTAATTTAAATTTCCAGTTTTTCTTTAAATGTTGGTATCAACATTTATGTGAAGTAGCAAATCATCTGCAAACAGTACTGAATGCTGTGTGGGTGTTTGCTGGCAACACAGGAAACCTTGCATTTCTTTTCAGCTCCGTAATGGGTGTTTAGTGAGAAATGAGGGTTTGCTGTTTTATTGTATAAGCAGAATTACTGTTACTGCTTTACGGTAAGTAGAGATAATTGTGGGTCTCCTTTAACGGATCTCAGACTGTTTCTTCATTTATTGAGCAATGGTCTTTAAGTGCTTTGATAATTTGCTCATAACCACAGATTTTAGAAAGATGCCCAGGGGCGCCTGGGTGGCGGAGTTGGTTGAGTGACCAACTTCAGCTCAGGTCACGATCTCATGGTCCGTGAGTTTGAGCCCCGCATCGGGCTCTGTGCTGACAGCTCGGAGCCTGGAACCTGCTTTGGATTCTGTGTCTCCCTCTCTCTCTCTCTGCCCCTCCCCTGCTTGCTCTCTCTCTCTCTCTCAAAAATAAAATTAAATTTAAAAAATTATTTAAAAAAAGGAATTATTAAGAAAAAAGAAGTACAAAGGACACAAAGTTTTGCATACAACTTGGGGGGGCTTATGGACCTTTCCCTTTACCTCCATGCCCCCCAAAAATGGTATTGCAGAATTATCCCATTGCTGAGAAAGGAAAAACTAAAGTACCTTTCTTGTTGCCTGGTTTTCTGCCTAAAACCCCTGCAGAAACTAACTGAATCTTCTTTCCAAATGCGGGAGTCAAGGTTGATCCTCACCATTGCCTGATTTGAAGAAGTTGTGCTGATGGCCAGTTATGCAGAATATTTTCCCCTGGCTTTATTGAGATATATTTGGCATGTAACATTGTGAAAATATATACAGTGTGATGATTTGTTACATGTATATATTGTGTAATGACTACTACAACAAGGTTAGTTAATACATGGGTGTGTGTGTGTGTGTGTGTGTGTGTGTGTGTGTGTTTAGAAAGAGCATGCATTTTTAATAATTAGCCTATGTGCCTCTTAACCTTCATCCTGGGGCACGTGGGTGGCTGAGTCAGTTAAACGTCTGACTTTGGCTCAGGTCATGATCTCACAGCTTGAGTTCGAGCCTCACGTTGGGCTCTGTGCTGACAGCTCAGAGCCTAGAGTCTGCTTCAGATTCTGTGTCTCCCTCTCTCTCTGCCCCTTGGCTGCTCACTCTCTCTCTCTCAAAAATAAATAAAAAAGCATTAAAACAAAACAAAACCTTATCCTGACCAGGGGTATACTGATCCCTCAAGGGTCTTAGGCCAAGATGTGAGATGGCACCAGATTGAGACCAAAGCCAGCTCTAGACCATGATGAATAGAAAGAATGATTTCTACTGGGCATAGGTGGAAGAGAAAAAGAAGCAAGAAATGAAAGTTAAGAGTAAAAAGTTTGAAAGGAAGGAAAATGGAAAAGCAGAAATAAGGAAGAATAGAAATGTGAAGAAGAAAAATCAAAAGAAGAATGGTACTGATAAAGGTAAAACATAGACTTTGTCCTCCATACACTACTCAGGTCCTTTGTGGAAGGGGGCAATGATGGTGTGATGCTAAATTTAGGGACTCTACTCAAGAAAGCCAGACTCATGGCTTCATAGGTGTCTGATATAGGTGTCTGCCTTTGGGATATGAGAGATACATGAAATCATTAGGTTAGATCCATTTCTTAAGTTCCAACTCAGTTGTGAGTTGTGTAAAGATCGCAAAGTCAGTATTTCTGTGTGTATTTTGATGGATATTTGAGCAAATGGAAGGCTTATCTAAAGAATTAAATGCATTATTTTTTTAAAAAAAGAATTAAATGTACTATTTAAAGTGGGTTTTGGGGCGCCTGGGTGGCGCAGTCGGTTAAGCATCCGACTTCAGCCAGGTCACGATCTCGCGGTCCGTGAGTTCGAGCCCCGCATCAGGCTCTGGGCTGATGGCTCAGAGCCTGGAGCCTGTTTCCGATTCTGTGTCTCCCTCTCTCTCTGCCCCTCCCCCGTTCATGCTCTGTCTCTCTCTGTCCCAAAAATAAATAAACGTTGAAAAAAAAATTTTTTTTAAAGTGGGTTTTGCCAAAATTACCTTAATTCAGATTTTTTAACCCAATGTCTTCACAAATTGCTGTAAGTACTAAGGAAGAGGAAACGAATTAGTGGTCAGCAAGCAAATGCACAACATGAACAAAGGTATTTGTGTTGGACAGCAGAAAAAATAATTGCCATCGTCTTTAGACTATCCTATTTCAGTGTAATGCTTATGATACCTTTAATTTCAGGAGACAAAGCATGTAACCTGATGATCTTCGACACTCGAAAAACAACTAGACAGCCCAACTGCTACCTATTTTTCTGTCCCAGCGAGGAAGCCTGTCCCCTGAAACCAGCAAAGGGACTTATGAGTTACAGGATAATTAGAGGTAATAAAAGCATTGTTCTTTTTCTTTGGTGATTGGGATTCTTTAAGGATATGGTTCATGTGAAAGATTTTCTACAAAAGAATCTAAGTAAAACTACCAAAAGTAGTCACAAATATAGAGGCACACCAGAAATCTCTCATGATTTAAAATTCAGTCTATTAAACCAAACATCTGTTTTCCAATGAAAGATCTCTGAATGATGGTATTTTGTGTTGTTTAGCTTTTTGTTTCTACCTTCCTGAGATAAAAGGCACTCAGACCTTTCATGAAAACATTTTGAAACACCTCTTTAGAAAATGTAAGAGGCACTGGAATAAGGTCTCCGTGGTCCACGGTCTGTTTTAAAAGGGTTAAGACCTGGCTGCCTGGGTGGCTCAGCTGGTCCAACTTCGGCTCAGGTCATGATCTCACCGTCCACGGGTTCGAGCCCTGCATCCGTCTCTGTGCTGACAGCCCAGAGCCAGGAGCCTGCTTCAGATTCCTCCCCCTCTCTCTGCTCCTCCCCCACTTGTGCTCTGTCTCTCTCGTTCTGAAAAATAAATAAACATAAAAAAAATTTTTTAAAGGGTTAAGATCCATGTGAGTATACAAAATTCTAGTACATTTGTCTTTAGGTTCTAATTATTTTATAATCACATTATGTGAAATCAAACACCCTGGATTTTATTACCTAGACCTGGAAGGAGGTTCATTCAAGAAGTATTTACTAAGCGTCCACCATGTGCCAAATTCTGTGCAAGGCATTGGAAATACAGTCTCCACTCTGAACATATTTGTTCAGAATTTAGAAAATAAACAACTAAAAAATAATATAATAATTTGGATATGTCTTGGTGAGATTTTGGCTTCTTAATATTTTTTAAGTTTGTTTATTTATTTATTTAGCTTTGAGAGAGAGACAGAGTGAGCAGGGGAGGGGCAGAAAGGGAGAGAGAGAGAGAGAGAGAGAGAGAGAGAGAGAGAATTCCAAGCAGGCTCTGCACCCTCAGCTCAGAACCTGACGTGGGGCTTGAACTTACAAAACTGTGAAATCATGACCTGAGCTGAAACCAAGAGTCAGATGCTTATACCAACTGAGCCACCCAGGCGCCCTGGCTTGCTAATGTTCAGGGTGAAATGTTTTCAGTATCAAGTGTCCTTTTATTTAAGTCTTAGACAGTTTTTTTCACTATACCCTTGGCTATTAATAATATTCTATTTGCTCATTTACTCAATAAACAACAAATGTTATTTAGCATCTCCTATATGTGCCAAACACTTTTTCTGCCCCAAGAACACAAAAATGGAAACATGGAAAACAAGGTTTTTACCTCTGGAACTTATGTTTTAGGAGGGAGAGACAATAACCATCCTAAATAAGTAATCAAGAAAAATATTATAAGTAATCAAAAAAAAAAGTAATCAAGAAAAATATCATCACAAGTGTTAGGCTGATGATTGAGCTAAGACAATGTAATAGATGATCACTGAGTGGACCCTCATGAGTAGGTGGTCAGAGGAAGCATCTGTGAAGAAGTAACCCCTCAACTGAGATCTGAATGGTAAGAAGCCAGATGTGAGAAGATCTGGGAAGACCTTCAGGCAGAGGAAATAGCCTGTTTCAATATCTTGAGGCAGAATGATTTCAGTCTCAGTCTCAGCTGGCTGACTCACTCAGAGTGAACCATATAAAGAGTGACATACAGGGGCACCTGGGTGTCTCAGCCGGTTAAGGGACTGGCTTCGGCTAAGGTCATGCATGATCTCATGGTTCATGGGATCAAGCCCTGAATAGGGCTTTGCACTGACAGTGCGAAGCCTGCTTGGGATTCTCCTTCTCTTTCCCTCTCTCTCTCTCCACCTCCCTCACTCCTGCTTTCTCTCTCTCTCTCAAGAGAAACAAACTTAAAAAAAAAAAGTGATACGCAAGAAGTATGAAAAGTGGAGAGATGGGGCGCCTGGGTGGTGCAGTCGGTTAAGCGTCCGACTTCAGCCAGGTCACGATCTCGCGGTCCGTGAGTTCGAGCCCCGCGTCGGGCTCTGTGCTAACAGCTCAGAGCCTGGAGCCTGTTTCAGATTCTGTGTCTCCCTCTCTCTCTGCCCCTCCCCCGTTCATGCTCTGTCTCTCTCTGTCCCAAAAATAAATAAATGTTGAAAAAAAAAAATTAAAAAAAAAAAAGAAAAGTGGAGAGATCACATAAAGCTTTGTAAGCCAAGGTAGGAAGTTCTTATTTTAGGTGTCTAATGGGAAGCCGTTGGAAGTTTTCAGTAGGCGTGTAACATGGTGTTTTCAAGGTGATTTCTCAAAGCTCACTGTGACTGCTCTACTGGGGAGGGACAACAATGCGGCAGCAAGAGAGGAAGTGGGAAGACTGGGTAGGAGGCAGAGGCAAGATCCAAGTGGAAGGCCATGACATTGTGGACCAGGGAGGTGGCAGATGAGGTAGAGAAGTAAACATACAGCTGTTTCAGAGGAAGAGCCGATGGTGTGGGATGGTTGTGACGGCATGGGAAACAGAAGTATTGGAATTGAGTCCTAGTTTCCTAGTTTTTGGCTTGAAAGTCTAGATGGATGGTGGTACCATCTACTGAGCTGGGGAAGATTAAGGAGACTGGTTTTAGGGTTGGGAGGGGGAGTGCACTCAAGGATTGTCTTATGACTCTTTTATGTGTGAGGTACTTTGGGGAATGATACTGCCCAGGGTGCCTGGGCTCAGACTCCACTCTGTCCCCTGTGTCTGAGTTTTGGTTAATGAACCAGATGTATCAAACATTCCCTAAAACAGGAGCATAAAGCACAAATTATTTGTGTAAATTCTTCCTAAATAGTGATATAAACCAACTATAAGAAAACTGGCATAAGGTACAAAAGTTTCGGTTTTGCTAGATGAAGAAAGCTCTGGAGATGGATGAGGATGACAGTTGCAGAGAATGTGAATATACTCAATGCCACTGAACTGTATACTTACAGAGTTAAAGTGGTAAATAGTATGTACATTTTATCACAGTTTTCAATTTTTAAAAAATTTTTAAAAGTTTATCTATTTTGAGAAAGAGTGTGTGCACCAGCAGGGCGAGGGGCAGAGAGAGAGGGAGAGAGAGAATCCCAAGCAGGCGACATGGGGCTTCAACTCACGAACCGCCTTGAGCCAAAACCTTGGTCATGATCTCGTGGTTCGTGAGTTTGAGCCCCACGTCACCTGCTTCTCTCTGTCTCTTTCTGGCCATCATCCTGCTTGCACCCACACTCTCTCAAAATAAATAAACATTTTTTTTTTTTTTAGATATTGATTTTTAAAAAACACTGGGCATAGAACAAATTAGCCTTTCAAAACACTTAAAATCTTACTTTCTGTGGACACTGTCTTGTCCTGCCCTTTTGGGGCATCAGTGGGCAGATCTTCTGGCTGCCCCAGATCTTCATGGCTCCTTCCCTTTGTGCCTGTGTGTAAATCATCTGGGAGCCTATAGTGTGGTGGTGATACTTCTTGCTGTTCCTCTTGGATCACCTGGAACATCGCAGAGCCTGTTAGATAGCCAGGGGTGGTAATTCAGCAGCAAATGGATATTCTAGTCTTAGTGTCCAAAGAGGTCAGGGCTCAAGACACTAACCGGAATGTTTGTTCTTCTTCTGGAACTCCCATCGTGTGGCATTTGGACTGCAACGTTCCGCCTCTGTTATCCCTTCTCACTACCTCTTCTTCATTCTGCCCCTTCTTCTACTATCAGCGCGCTTCCCTGTATCTGTCTTCTATTTCATAACGAACGCGCAACATTAAAGAAATTACAGGTAACTTAATCTAGCAATTCTACTTTCATAAAACCTTAAAGAAGCAAGACCAAAACAAGAAAAAGCTATTGGTTTGAAGCATGTTTTTTTTGTGTGAAATTCGTTTGAAAAGTAAAAAACTAGGAGCAGCATAAGTGTCCCGTTGCCTGAGAACGGTTGGGTATAAAATATGATGGATCCATTTGAGAGAGGTTGAGCATCCCGCTCTTGGTTTGGGCTCAGGTCACGATCTCACGGTTTGTGGGTTCGGGCACCTCGTCGGGCTCTGTGCTGATGGTGTGGAGCCTGCTTGGGATTCTCTCTCTCTCCCTCTCTCTCTCTCCCGCTCTCTGTCTCATAATAAATAAACTTAAAAAAAGATAAGTTTGAGGTATATAAATAAACAAAATTCCAGGTGAAAAACACCTGGTTGTTTTTCAAATACATGAAAAAAAATTTAACTCTAAGGCACACAGAAATGTTAATGGTTGCTGAGACATAATGATAAAAACCATAGTTGAATTTGTTTTATAACTTCCATATACTTCTGTAATGTTGTTGCTTTTATAATCCATGTGTAAAAGAGGGAATATGAGGTAAAGATTCTCTCCAGTGGAAATGGGAGAAAAGGGAACTTTGGCATGTGTGTAAATCTTTACTGGGAGGCTGTGAAGGTCATAAAGTCGGATTAGAATTAAACAGTTCCTGTGGCAGCCACCAGGGGGCGCCATCAGCCCAGAGCAGGTTGAAGAGCAAAGTGGCATGGACCCTGGACATCATGTGCTGCAGGCTTTATACATACAGGATGTTTACAAATTGTGTTTGTAATTCTCTTTATGAATCTGCCCATGTTGATGGACTGAGAGTCCCCACAAAAATAAATTATCTGCTTCCTGTTTAGAGTGAAATTAATAGATATCTGTTGGGTGGTTTGTTTCTAGATGAATTCCATTTCCTATAACAGATGGGCTAATATTTACAGACCAAAAGCTTGAAAGATGATAGTGTACTGTGTTCATTCTATAAAACCATTGCAACTTGGAATTATTTAATTTTTTTCCCAGCTTTGCAGTGTGTCATTTCTACCGAGGACTAGAATAAGGGAAGTTCAGAAACAATAAATTGGGAGTCTGTTTGCTCAGCTGGTTTCCAAGTAATAGTCAGTCCCTAAGTTTTTTATTTCATCAAGTCACTTGAAAATGAAACTCAAAAGAGAGATTGAGGGCACAGGGCTGTTTTGCAGTCCCCGCTGGCTCATCTCTGTGCGAGCGAGAAAAAGCACCACACCCCAGTGGCAAACATCAGCGGGTGAGGTGAAGGGAGCAGGTGCACAGGATCCCTGCATGCCTCTAGGATCCTTGCCAGTAGATGAATCTTATCAAGAAATAGGACTAGCCCTTGCTTTGCTTTATTTATGAACTGACATTCTTGAGAAAGAAAGCAGCTGTTTTGGTCATTCTTGTCAATGGCTTTATTTAAGTTCTGAGTTCACACACATCGCATTTACTTAGTCTTTTTTTTTTTTAACTTTAAAATGGAATATGTTGAGTCCTGTTCTTTTTGAAAAATATCTGATGCTACCTAAAAATAGAGATGCTGTTTATCTTATGGTGATGTTATATCTATCATCGTGATGTAACCTGCAGCAGAAACTCTTTTCTCCAGCATTGTTGGAGGAAAGAGGAATTTCAATCATCCGAATTCTATTTTGGGGTAAAGTACTATATCCTAGAGCAGGTGTCTGCAGACTTTTTCTGTCAAGGGCCAAATGAGAAGTATTTTAGGCTTTCCAGGCCAGTATGTTTTTTTTGTTTTTTTTTTTTTTTTTTAACATTTATCTATTTTTGAGAGACAGAGCATGAGTGGGGGAGGGGCAGAGAGAGAGGGAGACACAGAATCTGAAGCAGGGTCCAGGCTCTGAGCTGAGCTGTCAGCACAGAACCCGACATGGGGCTCGAACCCATGAACCGTGAGATCATGACCTGAGCCGAAGTCAGATATTTAACCGACTGAGCCCCCCAGGAGCCCCTCCAGGCCAGTATTTTAGGTTTTATGGGCCACATGCAATCTGTTGTATCTATTCACCTCTGTCCTTATAGTATGAAGTACCTGCAGACAGTGCATAAACAAATGAGCATGGTTACATGCCAATAAAACTTTATTTATAGACACTGAAATTTGAATTTTATATAATTTTCATGTGTCACAAAATATTATTCCTTTTTATTTTTGTCAGCCATTTAAAAATGTATACGTTAGCCCATAAGCCATACAAAGAGAAGTGACAAGCTAGATTTGGCCCTCGGGCCATAATTTGCTGACCCCTGTCCTAGACGGATTACGGAGTGACCGTTCTAAAGGACCTGTTCCAGGTGTGATGCTTACAGAGTAATCGAAGATATTACAAATCAGAGGTCGCCTCTGGATGTTTGTTAGCAGAGAAGAGAATGGAATCTAGTTCAGACACTGGCACTGAGAGGAGTTGAAGAAGAAAGGGGGAAAGAGAACAGGGAAGAATGAACAAGGAAATGCTAAGAAATTCCTTTTCTTCCTTCCTTGTGTTTTCTGCAGTTCAGATCTAAGTGAAAATGATCAGCCAAGTAGCAGAGTGATACAGAGCAATTCAAATGATCCTTCCCTGCCCCTGATGGCTCCCACAAGCCTTCCCAATTTGAGCTGTGATGAATGGTGTGTGAGACTAAGAGCATAATTCTAAGCTTTCTGTCACCGTGAGGAGGATGTGAGGCTGGTCCCTCCGTAGCCAGCACTCGGAATTGTGTGATTTTCGGCTCTTTCTATCAGCACTGTGGCCATCCTAATTTCAAATTTGGTCCCAGAGTCCTCAGACTCTAAGACATTGGCTCTGAAATTTTAATCCTTGAGAGTCACAATGAAATCTCCCAAATTGCCTCCCTCCCCTGTGTGTGGTGCTGAAACCTGTTTTTTGATTGGACACTGTGTCATCAGCCTTCTGCTGCTGCTGTGGCCTCGGTGCCCTGGGAGGAGACCAGACCTTCCCTCCCGGCCCCTCCGCCTCCACCCTGTTGCAGGCAAATTGCAAGGATTCTGCCTCCGCTCCCCCTTGCCTTTCTTGCCTGCGGGTGCCCTTGCTACGAAATCTCTCTCGGTGATTGCTGCCTTCCCAGCTGTCTTGTCAGTCCCAGGGAGTTTCTCTGTGCCACTCGTCTTCCAGCCCTGTCGCCCTGGCCCAGCCCTCTTCCCTGGCATCGGCCCCCTAAGTGTCTCCATCTTCCTAAACCTCTTGCTGCGGCTCCTGAACTCCTCTTAGCCCCCTTGCTCTGCTCCTCCCAGCTCTTCCTTCATTTGCCTGGTCCTCCTCCACACATTTCTCCTCTGTCCCACCACTCTGGAAATAAACCACAGCATCTGGTAGAGAGGCAGTGTCATCAGATTCTGATTTAGCAATTTGTATTTTTCCATTTTGCGCAAGTTTCTATGAAATGTCAAGTTTCAACAGTTTGGGGATTTACTGAACAAGCTGATATGTTTGTCTTTTTTTAACCTGCCTTCGCATGGAAATATTTAAGTCTCCCTTTAACTTTTCTCTACATTTTCAGACTTTCCAGCTCTGGCTAGAACTCATTTGCCAAGCCAAGAGTTAACCCAAGAAGGTTCTCTCATCCATGGCCAGTCTCCGCAGGTGATCACTCCCACACCCCCTCCTGTGACAGGTTATTCAGAGTCCACTGACAGCTTACAGAAAGGTGCCTTTTCTCAGAAGTTGGGGTCCTCAGATCACTTGGAGAAACTATTCGAGATTGATCAAGCGAGTACACGGTTCCCTGTTGATAAAGAAAAGGGCCATTCTCAGAGTTCACGGTTTTCTTCAGAACAAAACATAGCTCATCTGCTGCCCGAAAAGGTGACAACACTCCCCACTACCAAGGCTGTTTCCTCTCTGCATATCACCTCTGCCTCTCCAAAGCCTGCATTTTCCCCCACCACCAATGCTCCGGTGATACCTTCTGTGACTTTTGAACCAGAGGGGGCCACCTCAGCTCCACCCCTAGCTGTGGTCACGTCTCAGCCCCCCACAAGCCTCTTGTCTACAATGTTGACACATGCCGAAGTTACACCCAAAGCTGGCGTAACTACGACAACAGTCTCAAACACCATCTTTGAGGCACCTACGGACTGGAAAGGCCCCCCAGAAACAGTGCCGGTTAGAGAAATTTCCAACCTGTCTTTGAACACAGAGGATGCCTATAACCCTGCTACGCTTTCTTTGTCAACTGTGGATTCTTCTGCTGCCACATTACTTCTGTCAAATGTGGATTCTTCTGCTCCGAATAAAAGTGCTTCTCAGGAAAATGGGAAGGCCAGTCCAGGTGGTTCCTCCCTGAAGAGTGTTCCAGAAAGTCAGCATGGCCTCCCATTTGAAAAATGGCTCCTCGTTGGGACCCTCCTCTTTGGTGTTCTGTTCCTAGCCATAGGCCTTGTCCTCTTGGGTAGAATGTTCTCAGAATCTCTCCGCAGGAGACGCTATTCAAGACTTGATTATTTGATCAATGGGATCTATGTTGACATCTAAGGGGGAAACTAGATGTCTCTTAATTCATGTTCTTCCTGGTAGTCCAAACACAGTGACTTTCTACTGACTTGCTGATCTTAGCAGGATTTTTGAAGTGTCTTGAAGACAGGCAAATGCCCCCTACCACTTTCTTTTTGCTTGCTTTTTTCAGACAATGGGAGAAAGGAAACGAATTAGGTAATTTGAGTGATCTATCTCCAAGATATTCGCTGAAAACAAAGCTCTACCTAAAGTAATAAAGTATAATTGGCATATAAATTGAAAAATGACTGGCTGTTTGCAAGGAAAAGTGGTTAGGACTTCTAGGCTGCAGTTCATTAGCATTTCTGGTTCCAGATAAAGTCAACTGTTTATGATATTAATTCTAATAGATTTACTTTCCTTTTTATATGAATTCCAATAAAACTTATTCCAGATGTATTTCCTTCCAATTAAATATTTGAATAAATCTTTTGTTACTCAGTAATGTTCTTGCAAGTGACACATCCAGCTGGATAACTTTCAGTTTATTCCCACCAGCAAAATGATTAAATGATGAAAATATGTGTTCTAAGTTAAAGTGACCCCCCCCCCTTTTTCCATCAGTGAGCAAAGAGGTTCCTTTGGGAGAATTCTAGCAGAAGATTATTATCTACATGGAGACAGTGATAAGTCACTTTTGCTAAACAGCCAAATCTACTTTGGGTCCATTCTAGTTAACTATTCTGCCCCCCCCCCCCCGCAAAAAAAAGTAATACAGGAATATTCTAAACTTTACCAAGTTGAAAACATAACAGTGTTATTTATAAATCCTTATGTAAATTTTGCCAACAGTCAGTTTTGGCTTTACGTGGAATAACATTGGAAACAATGGATAACGCTTACAATTATTGTTAAATGATTACTGTGCTGTAATTTTTATGTGCATGTAAAAAATTCATTTATTTCTAATTCCAGTATAGTTAACATACAGTGTTATATCAGTTTCAGCATACAATAAGTATGCTGTAATTTTTTATTGATTAGCTATTGAAATGCCTGAGCAATGCCTTTAATAAAAATAGTTTGCCGGACGAATTACAGTGAGGTGACTAAGAATCCAGGAAGCTGCCTGGGTCAGTTTGACATCTGAGTCTCTGGACTTCAGTTTGCTTATCTGCAAAAGAAGAGGTTGTCCCTTCCTGGAGTCACCAGGGTTTTTAAAGATACAAATGGAATTTGGGAGTGAACTTTATACAGTGAGCACTAGAGGGCAGTAGCTGGTTTATAAGTATAGCAATGAAGACAAATGTAGGAAATGACAGAAACAGGCTTTTCTCCTGTTTCTTCCTCACCTCCTCCTTCTGCTTCTCTCCTGGACACACACACACACACACACGCACACGCACACCCATCTACATTAAGCTCATAAAGCTCATTAAGAGGAAAGCTGGTCTAGTGAAAATACTACCTTTCATATATTTTCCAATTTAACAGCTTGACACAAATCTCCAAGGGGTTTACATAAGCTTTAAGTAGGCTGAATAAATAAAACCTTGAATCAATTTAATTTAACAAGTATTTATTGAATATCCACATGCAGGCCAGAATCAGATCAGTAACTAAGTGCCTTGGAATTAAAAATTTTCTCCTTGTCTTTGTTAGCAGAATTGGGACAGTGGGAATAAGGCTTTCTCTGGGTGCTTACAGAAGTTTTCTTCTGGTTCCTTCGTCGCTCTCTTTCCACCTTACTGCATTGCCTTCTTTCTTGCGAAGGAGAAGCTCGAACAGGAGCCTGGATGAAAGATGCTTGGGGCCCAAGCTCCGGCAGTGAGCGTGGGGATGTGGATTGCAGGGGAACAGCTGGATTTAAGAACAGCTTCTAAGGAGGAAAGAGTAGCTCTTCTCACACAGCTCTCCCTGCCCATTAGACCTGTCGTTGTGGCAGAGACTGCTGCAAGGGGCAGTGAAAGGGAAGGAAGCCAGCCCGTACTTTCTTGTAAGTAATTTTAACAGTGAACGGCCTGGGCAACCTTTTAAATAAAGGTGAACTGAATTATGAGCCCCCTCCTAGGGATAGTGACAGCCTAGAAGAAGCAAGAATACTAGAAAGGACCCCTGGCTCAAAAATATCCTTTCTCCATATTTTACCAATAGGACACTCACCTGGGTTAAAAAGCTATTCTCAAAAAAGCTGATGGCCTCTGAAAGGTGAACCCTATGGCTGACTCACTCTCAATAAATACATCTATGTCCTTGTTTCTCAATTACCCCTGGCCTGAGTGAGGCATCCTTGAAACTCTGGTTCTCAGACTGTGGCAGGCAATACAAGCAACAGCCAACCCCAATTCCACTTTTGCCTCATTTGTTGTAGAAGTGTCACATTCTTTTCTAGCCTCTCTCGAAGTTAGGGATGGGCCTGTGGCCCGGTTCTAGCTGAAAGGAAACCTACTGGGGGCTTCTAGGAAAGATTCTCCTCCTTGATAAGTGAGGGTTACACAAAGAAGAAAGCCCCCTTCCCCCCCACCCCAACCCCTTATTTCCTGCTTGGAATGTTGGTTGAGTAAGGACTTGATACTTGGAGCTACTGCAGTCTTTCTGCCACCATGAGGTGAGAAATCGCTAACAAGCTGAGCATGGCAAAATGGGATTTGGGAAGAGTCTGGTCCTTGACAACTTGGTTATCAAGCAACAGCACCAGCTCTGGAACCGTCCGCTTCCAATCTCGTTCCGTAATAAGTCTCTAACATTTGTACCATGTTTAGTTGAGCATTCTGTTACTTATTAATAATGATAGCAAGTGCTTATCAGGTACTTGACTTTGTGCCAGGCACACATTTGTATATACGAACTCATATCATTCTTATAACAGCCTCGTGAAGAACTTCTTATTTTGCATATGAGGAAGCCGAAGCAGAGGGAGGTTTAAGCGTCTTGTCTGAGGTCACTTGCCTGGGTAATCTGGCTCTGACGTTCCCACTCCACAGTCTTTCAAGTGGAGATGGTGCACAGCGTAACCAAAAAAGAGGTGTGCAGTAGACGGGACATATTCTAGATAACAGCTTTTAAAGGGTGTTTTACCTTGAGCCCAAAGCGTGGCAGTTGAGATCGGTGGTTTCATTCTGAGGCAGGCTTGCTCCAGTTTCTCAGACGCGGACATCCTGTCTTCTTGTTTGGTCCCTGACCACCTGTGCCAATGTTAGTGGTCACTCTCTAATCAGAAGAACCCTGGAGCAGAAAACCCATCTTGTTGCTTGTTCTTGCACCTCAATGAACAGTACCACCAGCCACCAGTCTCCCTTGTACCGAGCAACTTCAAAGTCCTACTCCATTTCTGCCTCTCCCTCAGCTTCCACGACCAGTGTCTACCACATGCTGTCTCTTCTCTTTCAGAAACGCTTCTCAGAGCCAGCCTTCCCGCTCCCACCTCGTATTTGTCTCCTAACCTGTTTTTCCCTGCTCCCACGTTATATACTCCCTCCACATGACCTCCCATTACCTTAAAAGCACCACACACACACACACATGGGGCGCCCGGCTGGCCTAGTTGGTGAAGCATGTGACTCTTGACCTCAGTTCAAGTCCCACACTGGGTGTAGAGATTACTTAAAAATAAAACCTTGGGGTGCCTGGGTGGTTCAGTCAGTTGAGGATCCAACTTCGGCTCAGGTCATGATCTTGCAGTCCATGGGTTCCAGCCCTGAGTTGGACTCTGTGCTGACAGCTCAGACCCTGGAGCCTGCTTCGGATTCTGTGTCTCCCTCTCTCTCTGCCCTTCCCCTGCTCATGCGCGATCTCTCTCTCTCTCTGTCTCTCTCTCTGTCTCTTGCTCTCAAAAATAAAAATAAACATTTTAAAAAATTAAAAAAAAATACAAAACAAAATTTTAAAAACAAAGCATAACACACAATACATCCCGCACTACCTGTGCCCCCCCACCCCTCATTACCTGAAGGGGTGATTAGCCATTCATGTGGCCTAAGAAGCCTCCCCATGTGCTAGCCCCAAGCTATCCGTCCGTCTACCTTCCCCCCTCACAAAATCTCTCTCTTCACCATTTCTCAAACGTGCCAGGCACTTTCATGAGCTATGCTATTCCCTCTGCTCGTAAATACCCTTCTCTTTCTTCACCTGGCAAATTTCCACTCACCTCTCAAGATTCGGCTCAAACATCACCTCCGCCACAGTCTTCCCAGAGTCTCCCAGGTGAGTATTATTCCTCCCAGATTTCTGGCATGGCTGTGGATTTATACCATTAGTGAGACACTCGCATGGTATCTTCTAACGTATCGGTTTATACATTCCACTGCTAGACTGATTCGTTAGACAGCAATGTTATTCTGATTCCCCCACCCTTCAGAGTGAGCCTGGCACACGGTAGACCCACGATAAATGATCACGCGTGAATTTTAAAGCCTGTTCATTACAGTTCATTCCTTTCAGCAATGGACAGTAAGGTGATCAGCTGTACATGCAACAGCTTCTATGTCATGAGGAGACAACCTAGTCAAGACCCCACTTCCAAACACTTTTTAGGAGAATGGGATACAATCCAGGTACACAGTACTGAAGTGTATACTTTTATTTTAACTAAGACCATGTGCTGAGGATCAGCATTGCGATTTTGTTTATGTCTCTCTTTAGAATTGAGGTAGTACAGTTTACTTAGCCCGTAGAGAGGGTGAGCTGACAGAATTTGTTTTTGTTTGTGCTCTTATATTTTTGGGTAAGTTGAAAGGTTGAACACTTTTAGAGTGTTCAACTCTAAAAGGTTGAACACTTTTAGAGTGTTCAACTCTAAAAGGTTGAACACTTTTAGAGTGCTTTGATGGCCAAAATCAGGCTCAGAATCTAAGTTATCTGTCCCCAGATTACGACGGTGATTAGCAAGAGTCAAAGCTGAAACCAAGAGCCTTCTGATTCCATATTCTCTCCACCTCCCTGCACTACTGTCGGCACTGGTATGTCCCCGTAGAAATAACGCAACTAGTCTAACACTCACCCGGACGTTAGGGGTGGGGAGGGTTCCAATTTTTTTTTTTTTTAAGATTTTATTTTAGGGATGCCCCGGTGGCTTGGTCGGTTAAGCGTCTGACTTCGGCGCAGGTCATGATCTTGCGGTTCATGGGTTCCAGCCCCACACTGGGCTCTGTGTGACAGCTCAGAGCCTGGAGCCTGCTTCAGATTCTCTCTCTCTCTCTCTCTCTCTGCCCCTCCCCTGCTCATGCTCTGCCTCCCTTTGTCTCTCAAAAGTAAATAAATGCTAAAAAATTAAAAATAAAAGATAAACATTAAAAAAAGATTTTATTTTTTACAGTTTACTATTTTTTTTTAAAGTTTTTTTTTTTTTTTTTTAACGTTTATTTATTTTGAGACAGAGAGAGACAGAGCATGAATAGGGGAGGGTCAGAGTGAGACGGAGACACAGAATCCGAAGCAGGCTCCAGGCTCTGAGCTGTCAGCACAGAGCCTGATGCGGGGCTCAAACTCACAGACTGTGAGATCACGACCTGAGCCAAAGTCAGACGCTTAACCGACTGAGCCACCCAGGCGCCCCTACAGTTTACTATTTTTGAGAGAGAGCACACAAGCAGGGGAGGGGCAGAGAGCGAGGAAAGAGAATCCAAAGCAGGGTCCAGGCTGTGAGCTGTCAGCCCAACACAGGGCTCACAAATTGTGAGATCATGACCTGAGCTGAAATCAAGAGTCAGACGTTTAACCGACTGAGCTCCCCTGGCTCCCCTAAAGATTTTATTCTTAAGTAATCTCTACACCTAACATAGTGTTTGAATTTATAACCCTGAGATCAAGAGTCACATGCTCTACCAACTGAGCCAGCCAGGTGCCCCAAGGAGGGGGCCGGGGTCCAATTTTGACTTTTAGTCTCCTTGCACACTATGCAATTTATAATGACTTTATAGTGATGCTGGTTTTTCATCTTTTCTCAATAGATGCATTTACATTTAGATAATAGAAGATAAGGACACAAGGGACTTGTTAAAGATTAAATTCTGTCTCAATGATTATATTAAAATACTGTGTTTATTGGGGCGCCTGGGTGGCTCAGTCGGTTAAGCGTCTGACTTTGGCTCAGGTCCTGATCTCACAGTCCAGGAGTTCGAGCCCCACGTCGGGCTCTGTGCTAACAGCTCAGAGCCTGGAGCCTGCTTCAGATTCTGTGTCTCCCTCCCTCTCTGCCCCTCCCCTGCTCATGCTCTATCTCTCTCTGTCTCTCAATAATAAATAAACGTTAAAAAAATTTTTTTTTAGTAAATAAAATACCGTGTTTATCAAGAGCCAAAAAAAAATTACCTACGCAACTTCTGGTATTCAACTTTTTATTTTTTTTTAATGTTTATTTATTTTTGAGAGAGAGAGAGAGAGCAAGGGGAGGGCCAGAGAGAGAGGGAGACAGAATCCCAGGCAGGCTCCATGCTGTCAGCACAGAGCCTGACGTGGGGCTTGAACCCATGAACCATGAGATCATGATCTGAGCGGAAACCAAGAGTTGGAGGCTTAACCAACTGAGCCACCCAGGCGCCTCAGTATTCAACTTTTTATATGGATGACTTGTCTTCACAGCAGTATTGAAAAGTCCCCGGAAGGTCAGCACTTCATCTTCACTTCTTTTTATCTGTTAGTGTCACTGATTATTTGCCACTTGTGGCTATGGCTCATGCCTATTTTATTTTTTTTTTCCTCACCAAGTCCTAATTACAGTGCATTAAAGGATAAGAAAAATACAGTTCAGAGAATTGAAGGACTTGCCCAACCTTGCCTCTGTGTCTCCAGCCTTGGTTTTGCTTTTTCTGTTGTGACAGCTGCTGCTGGACTGTGCACTGAATAGGTGATCAGTAAACACCTGTTACTTGTAACATCTTGGAGACTTCTCAACTCTAAGGCTTTTGGCCTTTTTTTTTTTAATGTTTATTTATTATTGGGAGACAGAGAGAGAGACAGAGTGTGAGCAGGGGAGGGGCAGAGAGAGAGAGGGAGATACAGAATCTGAAGCAGGTTCCAGGCTGTGAGCTGTCAGCACAGAGCCCGATGCAGGGCTCGAACTCACAAACCTCGAGATCATGACCTGAGTCAGACGCTTAACTGACTGAGCCACCCAGGTGCCCTCCCCCCCTGTTTTTTTAGGCTTTTGGCCTTTCTATTGTGGGATGAAAGGAAGTCCAAATGCAGCAAGACAAAAATGATACAAATTAGGAATGGCGGTGGGCTCCTCATAGTTCTAGCTAATGCCGCCCCCTATTCCTTGCCTTCTTCCCTCCTTCCTTGCCAGCACTGCCCTCAACTCCTCCGGCCCTGAGACCTGCGTTCCCTTCCAGTATCCCCTCTGCCTTCTGTGGCACGGCTCCCAGGCGAAATGGGAGACAAGGGGCGGGGAGCTGGCAGGCTCTGTCTGAGCTGCTTGTCTCCTCAGAGACCTGACCTGTTCTCCCAGTCACTGCGAGCCACCGGCTTGCACCATCAGAGGGAAAAAGGAAACCCTTACCAGATATCATAGCACATACCTGACCGTACACACTGGTGGGCCTCTTCTGCAGGCTTATGCATAATAAGCTTTACATTTTTTTATGTTTGTTTGTTTATTTATTTATTTATTTATTTATTTATTTATTTTTGAGAGAGAGAGAGAGAGAAAGAGAGAGAGAGAGAGCAAGCCAGGAATGAGCAGAGAGAGAGGGAGAGAGAAATCCCAAGCAGGCTCTGCACTTGGCACAGGGCTCGAACTCACAAACCGAGATCATGACCCGAGTCAAAACCAACAGTTGGATGCTTAACCGACTGAGCCACTCAGGTGCCCTGTATAAGCACAAGAAAAAGAAAAGAAAAGAAAATAAATCTTAAAACAAAAATTTTTTTAACGTTTATTTTTTATTTTTGAGAGAGAGAGAGAGGGCATCAATTGGGGAGGGACAGAGAGAGAGACAGAGACACAGAATCTGAAGCAGGCTCCAGGATCCAAGTTGTCAGCATAGAGCCCAATGCAGGGCTCCAACTCACGAACTGTGAGATCATGATCTCTGAGCCGAAGTCAGACACTTAAATGACTGAGCCACCCAGGCGCCCCCAAAATGAAGAAATCTGAAAGGATAATGTAAAAGAAATAGGATTTGGAGCTAGGGAGAATAGGTGACAAGAGAGGATTCCAGGGACTGGGCAGATGAACCATTAGCCAGCAGATCGATGCCATTGGTTAACATTTAATGAAAGTATGCAGGGTGCTAAATTGATCGACCTCAGCCAGTGTCCCCTGACAGACCACTAGAGTGGCCACGCTGGGCTGACCAGGTACGTGCCACACAGGTCCAATGCTGCTGCCACACCTTCTCCTTTTTGAGTGCTCCATGGAAGAGAGGAACAGGGATAACTGCTTTTTTGCAGACGGCAAGGAACTACACAGGATCGTCCTTTCCTACCTGCCCCTGCCTTCCAGTCCAGCCTTTCCCTATTCCAGGCAGGTTCTGCATATCTCAGTTTTCTTCACATCGCCTTCAGTCAACATGATCAGCAAGCTTTTGTTTATTTTTTATTTTATTTTAGTTTAAGTAGGCTTCACGCCCAGCATGGAATCCAGCGTGGGGCTTGAACTCACGCCCCTGAGATCAAGACCTGAGCTGAGATCAAGAATCGGATGCGTAACCAACTGAGCCACCCAGGCGCCCCAACATCATCAGCAATCTTAAGACTTGGCAGGGGTGGGGGACCAAAAAGCTTCTTATCTTACAAAAAAAAAAAGGAAAGCCTTTGCATTAGGAGGACTTTGTCCAGCTCAGGCACAGTTACCAGCATCCTCCCCTCCTCCCGTAAAGTGGCAATAACAGAACATACCCCTGGCCATCCCCTCCCCCCATCGCCTCCCCCCCCCCCCCCCCGCCCCCCACACCGCGCAGGGGAGAGGAAAAGGGCACAACTTTGAGAAAAACAAGTATCAAGGGTTGACGGTGTGTGCTGAACTTTAAAATGTGAAATTACGGTGAAAAATATTTTGGAAAAGAAACTATCTTCCAAATTGTGCGACATAGTAAAGTTAATG
The DNA here is from genome assembly GCF_028749965.1 of Puma concolor. NCBI lineage: Eukaryota > Metazoa > Chordata > Mammalia > Carnivora > Felidae > Puma > Puma concolor. The sequence goes on from NC_141673.1 coordinate 96,902,611, forward strand.
GAGCCCATATGTCGTCTACTAAAACTTAGAAAAACAAACTAAAAACAATACTTTAGCGCCTGCCAGGGTGAAATGTGATCCACTTCTTAATGCTCACTCAACCCAGAGTGAAATGCTTTAAAATGGTAATGATTCCAAAGTGCAGCCTGAGCTCAGTGGATAAACAACAGACCTCAAACACAGGGGGGTGGGGTGGGGGGGTAATGTTCTGATCCCAGCTCTGGGCAAAATCACTTCATCTCCCAGTTCTTTCTCAATTTTCTCGACTTTAGAATGGGGATATCAGTATTTCACGAGGTGTTTACAAGGCACACTAAAATGATCGTAAAGCACTTTACAAATGTTCAATAACTGATGCTTTTTTCACAATTTGGCTTTATAACATCCTTCATTATTCACTCAGTGGTGTGGAAATAAATGAAGACATGCCAAATGAGCACAGAGGCTATTTATTCAGAGCTTGCTATAGTAAGGGAGTCAGCCACCATGGCTTGCATTTGGCAGAGGCACCAGCCAAGCAGGGGAGTAGCTAGGCTCTGAAGTGGAAAAAAAGGGAAGGATTCAGGTAATCTCTGGTGGGAGTTTGTTGGTGTGGGGAAGGTGGAGGTGGGCTATCTAGAAGCAGGGCGTCTTATGGGATTGGTTCGGGGAGCACATTTGGCTTTCTCAAGTTGGTCCTGGTTGTAAAGGGGGTGGGGATCCTGAGGTGGAAGGCAAGTTCCTTGGCTTCTAGAGCTGATTGCAGAAGAGGTTGTGGGTCAGAGCTCTACTGTCATATGGGTCATATATTTGGCCATTGCCTGTTTGTACGTTCCGTCCTTCAGTGGAAAATGAAAGGTGGGAAGGGTCCGAATACCCACAGAAGCCTAGGAGCCTAGAAAGTAGCTTGAACCTTTGATACCTTGTAATCACTTATAGAAGCAGCGAATTCCGAGGACAGACTCCTGAACTAATAGTATTGACTCTCCAGAATCAATGGGCATACCACCAGACTGGTAGTTGGGACAACCAGGTTCTAAATGTGGTGATTCTATTGTGTCCATTCCCCACCCCAGCCTGAGACAAGTCACATACCTTTCCAATTTCCTCAAGAATAGGCTGAGAATTCCTATCTGTGTAGTGTAGCTCATCATTTGGCTTTAAAAATAAATGGCTTGGCGGGAGGGGGGGAGTGGGGGGGGGGGGTAGGGGCGGTGGGGAGACACCTACCTGGGTGGCTCAGTTGGTTAAGCGTCTGACTCTTGATTTCTGTTCAGGTCATGATCTCGCGGTTCATAAGATCAAGCCCTGCGTCAAGATCCTGGCTGACAGGTGCAGAGCCTGCTTGGGATTCTCTCTCTCTCCCTCCCTCTGCCCCTCCCCTGCTCTCCCTCTCTCTCTTTCTCCCAAAATAAGTAAATAAAACACTTAAATAAAAATAAATAAATAAAAATAAAAATAAAAATAAATGGCTGGGGCCTTCTGGCTCAGTTGGTGGAGCACACAACTCTTGATCTCAGGATGGTGGGTTCAAGCCCCGCAATCTTAAAAAAAAAATCTTAAAACAAAAGTGGCGTAAGTTTGTACAAGGAACCTATAAAGTGGGTATTTTGAACTCCACGAAGCAGGTATTTTAGAAGACATTCTAGAAGTGTGAGAAGGAAGATTATGCCTTCGAATTTTCATCTGGTGGACTAGAACCTTAAACATTTTCCATGTGTCCTGTGAGAAGACTGGCTGACACTCCCTCAGACTCACTATCTTTCCCACCTTTCCAATTTCTCTACCTCCATTAAGGCTCCCCACCCTCTGCCTCTCCATTTTCCATCTCTGTGACAGGACTAGTAGAAACGTGGGAATTTCTTTAGGCCCCTAACAGAAAGATGTGTACTTGATTTCTACCTCTCACTAATTCACCCATTTCTTAAAAAACAATGTGTTTCTTATTATTTTTAAGTGAAATTTTGAGTATTTTAAATAAATATTATTTAAATATCTCATTTTAACTTCTAATATCATAAATATTGATAGCTATAACCAATATAAACAAAATCTCTTTAGGTCCTCAACAATAGTTCAGAGTGTAAAGGGGTCCTGAGACTAAAAAAATTGCCAACCACTGCTTTAGATAATATTACCTTTTGTCCTAGTAATCTAGAACATAAAATTGCACAGAAAAATTCATGCACAGTATGTTCATTGCAGCACATTTATCAATATAATCAACCTAAGTCTCTGAGAAGACATATATTTCATACTCGTTCATAAGGTAGAATATTATACAGTTACTGAACATATTTTCAAAGAATTTTAATGAATACAGACAAACTAATTGTATTTAAAAAAATGTTTTAAATGTTTATTTTTGAGAAAGAGAGAGGGACTGAGTGTGGGTGGGGGAGGGGCAGGGAGAGAGGGAGACACAGAATCTGAAGCAGGCTCCAAACTCTGAGCTATCAGGACAGAGCCCAATGTGGGGCTCAAACCCACACACCGAACCGTGAGATTATGACTTGAGCTGAAGTTGGTCACCCAATTGGTTGAGCCACCCAGGCTCCCCCAGACAAACTAATTTTAGACAAAAGTGCCAAGAATACACAGATGAAGAAAGGGTGTCTTCAATAAATGATGTTGGGAAGACATTGTATCTACCTGCTAAGAATGAAATTGGATGTGTATCTGACACCATACACAAAAATCATCTCAAAATAGATTAAAGACTTAAATCTAATACCTCAAACCATAAAATTTCCAGAAGAAAACAGAGGGCAAAACTCCTTGACATTGGTCTTGGCAATGATTTTTTGGATATGACACCCAAAGCACAGGCAACAAAAGCAAAAATAATCAAATGCGACTACATCAAACTAAAAAGGTTCTGCACAGCAAAGGAAACTGTTAACAAAATTGGAAGACAACCTATGGAATGGGAAAAAGAATTGTAAATTGCTTATCTGATAAGGGGTTAATATCCAAAATATATAGAGAACTCTTACAACTTAATAACAAACACAAAAACAAAACAAAACCCAAATAACCTGATTAAAAAATGGGCAAATGACCTGAATAGACATTTTTCCAAAGAAGACATACAAATGGCCAACAGATGCATGAAAAGGTGCTCATCATCACTAATCATCAGGGAGATTCATATCAAAACCAAAATGACCAGATTTCAAGCTGTATTACAAAGCTGTAATCATCAAGACAGTATGGTACTGGCACAAAAACAGACACTCAGATCAGTGGAATAGAATAGAGAACCTAGAAATGGGCCCACAAACATATGGCCAAGTAATCTTTGACAAAGCAGGAAACAATAACCAATGGATAAAGACAGTCTCTTCAGCAAGTGGTGCTGGGAAAACTGGACAGCAACATGCAGAAGAATGAACCTGGACCACTTTCTTACACCATACGCAAAAATAAACTCAAAATCATGAAAGACCTAAATGTAAGACAGGAAGCTGTCAAAATCCTTGAGGAGAAAGCAGGCAAAAACCTCTTTGATCGTGACCACAGCAACTTCTTACTCAACACGTCTCCAGAGGCAAGGGAAACAAAAGCAAAAATGAACTGTTGGGACCTCATCAAAATAAAAACTTCTGCACAGTGAAGGAAACAATCAGCAAAACTAAAAGGCAACCAATGGAATGGGAGAAGATATTTGCAATGACATATCAGATAAAGGTTTAGTATCCAAAATCTATAAAGAACTTATCAAACTCAACACCCAGAAAACAAAGAATCCAGTGAAGAAATGGGCAAAAGACACGAATAGACACTTCTCCAAAGAAGACATCGAGAAGGCCAGCTGACATATGAAAAAATGCTCAACATCACTCATCATCAGGGAAATACAAATCAACCACAATGAGATACCACCTCACTCCTGTCAGAATGGCTAACATTAAAAACTTAGGCAACAACAGATGTTGGCAAGGATGCAGAGGAAGAGGATCTCTTTTGCACTGCTGGTGGGAATGCAAACTGGGGCAGCCACTCTGGAAAACAGTATGGAGGTTCCTCAAAAAATTAAAGATAGAACTACCCTACGACCCAGCAATTGCACTACTAGGTATTTATCCAAGGGATACAGGTGTGCGGTTTCTAAGGGGCACATGCACCCTATAGCAGCACTATCAACAATAGCCAAAGTATGGAAAGAGCCCAAATGTCCATTGATGGATGAATGGATAAAGAAGATATGGTGTATATATATACACTGGAGTATTACTTGGCAATCAAAAAGAATGAAATCTTGCCATTTGCAACTATGTGGATGGAATTAGAGGGTATTATGCTAAGCGAAGTTAGTCAGAGAAAGATAAATATCATATAACTTCACTCATATGAGAACTTTACAAAACAGATTAACATAAGGGAAGGGAAACAAAAATAATATAAAAATAGGGAGGGGGACAAAACATAAGAGACTCTTAAATATGGAGAACAGAGGGTTGCTGGAGGGATTGTGGGAGGAGGGATGGGCTAAACGGGTAAGGGGCATTAAGGAATCTACTCTTGAAATCATTGCTGCACTATATGCTAACTAACTCAGATGTAAATTAAAAAAATAAATTAAATTAAAAATTTTTCCAACCCCCCCTCCAAAAATCCATAATGTGATATCACCTCACACCAGTCAGAATGGCTACTATCAAAAAGACAAGAAATAACAAACACTGGCAAAGACATGAAGAAGAGGCAACATTTGTACACTTGGTGGGAATGTAAACTGATATAGCCATTTTGGAAACCAGTGTGGAGTTTCCTCAAAAAATTAAAAATAGAACTACCATTTGATCCAGCAATCCCACTTCTGGGTATATTCCCAAGGGAAATAAAATCACTATTTTGAAGAGATATATACACCCCCGTTTTCATTGCAGCAGTATTCACAATAGCTGAGATATGGAAACCACCTAAGTGTCCATCAACAGATGAATAGAAAAGAAAATGTGATATATATATCTACATATACAATGAATATTATTCAGCCTTAAAAAAAAAAAAAAGGAAATCCTGCCATTTGCAAAAACATGGATGAACATAGAGGGCATTATGCTAAGTGGAATAAACCAGAAAGAGAAAGACAAATACTCTATAGTATCACTTAGATGTGGAATCTAAAAGAAAGAAAGAAAAGACAAGACAAGAGAAAAGAAAAGATCAAACTCCTAGAACAATAGTTGCCAGGGGCACCTGGGTGACTCAGTTGGTTGAACGTCCAATTTTGGCTCAGGTCATGACCTCATGGTTCATGAGTTCGAGCCCCAAGTATTGCTCTGTGCTGACAGCTCAGAGCCTGGAGCCTGCTTCAGATTCTGTGTCCCTCTCTTGCTCTGCCCCTCTCCAACGTGTGCTCTCTCTCTCTCTCTCTCTCTCTCTCCCTCAAGAATAAATAAAACATTAAAAAAAATTTTTTTAAAAGAACAGTAGTTGCCAGGAGCTGGGGCGGGGTGGGGTGGGGGGGACGTGGGAGGATGTTGGTCAAAGGGTACAGCTTTCAGGTGTAAGATAAATAAGTTCTGAGGATCTAATGCAGAATAGTGACAATAGTAAATAATACTGTATACTTGAAATTTACTAAGAGAGTAGATCATCAGCACTCTTATATACAAGACAAGATAACTGTGAGGTGATGGATGTGTTAATTTTATTTGTAACTTGATTTGATTTCACAATATATCTGTTGTATATTTTAAATATATTATAAACTTATTTGACAATTATACTTCAATAAATCTGGGGGAGGGGAAGAATGGTAATGATATGGGGAAAGGCTGGCAGGATAATATTAATTGAAATATGAGACAATATTAGGTATAATCCCAATTTTGTATATATGTGTGCTTATGTGTGTGTAAAGGCTTAAAGAAAATTTACCAAATACACTAAATCACTCACAGTGATTAGCCATCTTTGGGTAATTGGGCTTTGATCTATTTTGTCTTTATATTTACCGCTATTTCACATGTTGTCTATAAAAAACTCAAGTATCATTTTTATACTTAGAAAAACACAAATGTTATTTTTTAAAACACTTATAACATCACATTTATATTTTTAATGCAGAAGCTTCCAGCCCTCCAAAAGGACAGGGATCCACAATTTACATTTTTTTGGAGAAGGAGCATTTGCTACAGCACTTACAAATTTGAAAATTTATATAGCCACTGCTTCAATATCCAAGCATGTATCTGGAATCTGAAAAGTCATCTCATTCATAAAACATCTTGTTCATAAACTACAACCAGGATAGGCCAGAAGTCATGGAAAACCAGTGGGAGCAGGTGGAGGCTACTGACCTGACATAGGTGCACGGCTGAGGGTGTAAGCCTTGGAGAAAATGCCAAGACCAAAAGATGAGTGTCAGGGGAAAAGACAGGTGGACTTTGACTTCTACAAACCAAGTCACAGTAGGATCTGAAGGTCAGCCCAAGCTGAGATGGAGTAGGCAGTGGCAGGTGATTGGAAGAAGGCCAAGGAGACTGGCAACAGGGAGATTCAGCAGCAGGCACTCAGGCACCAATCCCAGGTACTGGAATTTATGGGTAATCTGAGGCAACTGAGGAACCGGAGCACATAGTTCCCCATTTCAAGAGGCCATAGATAAAAATGGGAGGGGCGCCTGGGTGGCTCAGTCCATTAAGCGTCCGAATCCCTGCTTGGGATTCTATTTCTTTCTCTCTCAAAATAAATAAATAAACTTTGACGGCAAATAATGGGAAAACCTTGGTTTCACAGACACACCCGAGAGACCTAGCTCAGACATACTCAGTTCAGCCAAGTGACCTCGTGCTAATTTCTACCTCACAGGGTAATGGCGGAGATTAAGTAAAATATGCCAGATGAAATATCCAGCACAGAGCCTACGTAGGAGAAATAAATTGAAGTCGCTACTGTTATTAATGTTATTGCTTTTTCAACTCTCATCGAATGGGGACTTGGGTATACGTAGGTAAGAATCGATGTTCCTCAGAAACAAATATTTCCTCGGAAACGTTTTGCCTAATGGACCCAGCCTAGAAATTCTTCAGTAAAGTCCACCTGGGACACATGTTCTCACTAGACCTGCAGGAGCGCAGGTGAAGGGGAACTCATAGTGACATGCTGATTATTTTATCTTCAGGCAAGGCTTTTTCGCCGGGAGCTCCTTGTCTGCACCACGCCTGTATGTGCAACCTGTAAAAATGAGGTTTTACTGCCTTTATTGGTCTCTGTTGGGAACAGAGGGACTCAAAGCAGAGTTCATTTTTTTTTTTAATGTTTATTTATTTTTGAGAGAGGGAGAGAGACAGAGATGGAGCACCAGCAGGGAAGGGGCTGAGAGAGAGAGAGAGGGAGACACAGAATCTGAGGCAGGCTCCAGGCTCTGAACTGTCAGCACAGAGCCCGATGTGGGGCTCAAACTCATGAACTGCGAGATCATGACCTGAGCCAAAGTCGGACGCTTAACTGACAGCCACCCAGGCGTCCCAGAGTTCACTTTCTTAAGCCTTTAATCATGTTGACAAACATTATACCTTTTATGATTAAGAAACAGAATCACACATGTAGACTATGAATCATATCTTAATCCAATTGGCTAAGAGTTATATAACACAGTTGCAACTTTTTTTTGGAGGGATTATAAATGTTTACCTTCAAATTTCCAACATTATATCAACCATAACAGGAAAAATAAGGGGAATTTCCCTCCGGATTTTAATGCCCTTCACTCAAAACTAAGAAAACGTGCCGATACCTTTTGCTGCTACCTGTGTCAGATTCTGCGTTCCCAGCCTTGTTTCCCTGTAGGTTCAAGGTCAAGTCCACTCAGATCCTGAACTAAAATAAGACTTAGGCACAGCTAATAATTGCTATTCGGTCCCAGTGTATGAACTTTAAGCTCTGGGCACAATTAGACCAACTTAGTAATTAGTTTTAATTTTTTTTTTTCCCGCATCCAGAATAACCCCCTGCTTCTTTTGGTAACACTATCATACCTTTTTTTGGTGGGTGTGGGGTAGGAAGAGGCAAAGTGGGGGATAAATTCCTCCCTGGCTGCGTGTAGTCAGAGTGGAACTCTCACAGCATTCTGCTTTCCTCACATGGAGGCAGGCAATGTGTTTATGAAATAAGACTTTCAGGCTCCAGATATGTGGTTGGATATTTAAACACTGGCTGTACCAACCATCCTCAGAGATTCCAATTCAGTTGGGGCCAGGGCCTCTCTATTTTTTTTTAATTAAAAAAAAATTTAAAGTTTATTAATTCATTTTGAGAAAGAGAGGGAGACTGGGACAGGCAGAGAGAAAAGAGGATAGAGAGAGAATCCCAAGCAGGCTCTGCACTCTCAGCACAGAGCCCAACGTGGGGCTCGAACTCAGGAACCATGAGATCATGACCTGAGCTGAAACCAAGAGTCAGAGGCTTAACCAACTGAGCCACCCAGGCGCCCCAGGGCCTCTGTATTTTTTAAGCTCCCCGGGTGGTCCTAGTGTGCAGATAATGTTGAGGTCCACTGGATCTGGGCAAGCATTCCATGACAGTAGAGCCTGACAGTTCCTGTCTGTCCCCAACTCAAGGGACTCTCTCTCCCCCTGCCCTTTCCCCCTCTTTTCTCCCTCTTGAATTTCCATCTGGCTTATTCATATTATAGAGTGGATATTTGTGCCATGCAGTTAATACGGAACTAAGGTTTTTAGATTTGAAAAACCCGCTGGGGGATGGTGGCTCATTTGTGACATTTTTTATTATTCTCAGACCCAACTGCAGGTTTGTGTTATCTTTAACAGACTCTACCGTTCCCAACATGGCATATTTGTGTTAACAGGAAGATTGTTCTGCCAGTCTTGTGAGAAGGAGACTAGTAATGAGAAGCAGAAAGGAAGTTTGGAGGCTGATTCTAGGGTGTAATGGGCATATTCTGACACCCTACAGTGGAGGGAGACATGGGGTCCAATAAGATTAAAATGAGCCTTGTGATTCTGTAAAAAGACCTACTCTTCTGATTTTTGTGCTATCTGGACACCAGAATTTTGATATAGATACTTATGGAGGACTCATACGGTTCAGAAAGTAGATATAGCTAGATGTCCAAAACATATATTTTTAATTCCTTAAATCAAGACTTTATAAAGGTAACAGACAAATGGATTTGTTTGAAAAGACTGAGCCCATGCTCTCAATGCAAACCATGCAGTTTACCTTCACAGAGATTCCTGTGTAACAAACTATAACATGATACTTTCTGTGGAACATCACTCAATCTCTCTCTGGCAGCAGCAGCTGGAAATTACTGTTTAAACATCCATGCTCACTGATCCATGGGCTATCCAGGCACAATGCTGAAAGTATTTAACTCCCTGTCTGAGGTTAGCTTTCCACCTGCTTTCCAGTTCAGTGACAGAGACACCTGTTGTAAATGCAGTCTGAATTAATAAAAGCCAATGATCTCTGGCCAAGCCACAATTTTTATTAGTAAAATTTGGAGGTAATACTGTGACAGTTTTCCTCATTTCCCTCATCCATTTCACACGCAGCAACCAAGGAACTTCTCTGTGTCAGGCATTGGGTTAGGTACTGGTGATTCGAAGATAATACACAATTATAAGAAATTGCGCTACACGTGACTCAGAAGTATGAACAAAGTAGCATGGAGAAATGAAGTTTTCTTAGGAAGTATTAAGGCTTTTTTTTTTTTTTTTTAAACAGGGGGAAGTCATGTTCAAGTTGGGTCTTGAAAAGTAAATGGGAGTTTCCCTAAGACAAAGGTAGAGAATGGTACTCCAGGCAGAAAGAATAGTATGTACAAATGCAAATGAGGAAAAAAAAAGTGTGGCAACTTTGAGAGCAGTGAGAAATTCATTGTCACTTAGACCAATGAGTATCGGGAATAGGATTGCACATGAGACTAGCCAGGTATTTTTGAAGGGTTTTTGTAAGCCTTGCTTGAGGGTTTAGATTTTACTCTACAAGCACACAGAGTAAAGTCATTATTTCCAAGCACAGCCTGTTCTTGTTACAAAAGAAAATCAACCAGCTATATGAGGAAAAGACTAGAGGAGAGAGGCAGAAAAGGCAGCTTCAAGGCTCTTTCAAGAGCAATAGTTTTCAACCAGGGAAGATTTTTGCATGCAGGGGATGTTTGGCAAAGTCTGGAGACATTTTTAGTTTCATGAAGGAGGTAGAAGGTGGGGAGGAGGGGTGGTGGTGGTTTATAGTGAGGAGAGGCCAGGGATGCTGCTAACATCTTACAAGGTACAGGACTTCACCCCTTCTCCCCTACCCACGCCTCAAATTATCCAACCCAAAATGACAACGGTACCAAAGTGTAGAAATTCTGTTCTAGGCTGTTAAGTGGACAGTTGCTGCTTTGGGTTGCTGGATGTCCATCCCTTCTTCTTTGGAAAAGCACCTTGATTTGTTTTTCATTCGGATGTTCCCCTTCTCCTAGAAAGCCAAGTGCTTCAGGGGAAGCTGACCCCGCCCCCACCCCGGAGGTAAGGCTGAATCGGATTAAGCCAATCAGCTCATCCCATTCCCCTCAAGCTTTCATTTGAGTAGAGACCAAGCTAGGGTAACAAAGAGACCCAAAAATAGAGCTTTAAATAAGATGGACATTCACTTCTAACTCTCATGAAAGTCAGCGGTCAGAGATCTAAGGCTAGCTGGGTAATTCTGTGCCACCCGCGGTTAACTAACACAGATTACTTTGATTTTACTGTGCCACCATCTCCTGAGGTGCCATTCTCCTCTCCTGGTGGAGACTGGCTGAGCTCCGCCTCTGAGTTCCAGTCTGCAGGAAGAGCGAAGAGAGTTCACTGCAAGCGTTTTTGGTCTTTAAGGGGCGATCTAGAAGTTGCACACGTCACTTTCCCTCCCATCCCATTGACCTGAATTTAGTCACTTGATCCTGTTCACCCAAAAGAGAAACAGGGTAGTGGCCCTGTTTTCAGCTAAAAATCGTGGAAGGCACTGGTTCTTCTGCTGGAAAGAAAATGGTTAGTGTGGAAACTGAGGGGTAATTAACATCTCTGTAACACCTAGATTGAGTGGGTGGTATTCTGTTCAGGACCTTGACTTAATATAGGCCCATGAGGTATGAAAACATGTGAAAAACACATTTGCTGGAAGCTTCTGGGAAAGAAGCTAGTAAAATTCAACCTAAAAGTAACTTACAACGCCCTGATGTTTTTTCTTAACCTTATTAGATCTCTTCCTCCAAACTGCATTTTTATTCTTTCAGTTTCCACACTGTCCTATTTCCATCAGCGGAAATCACTGTCATAGTTTCCCCATCATAATGAATTGATACTTGACGTTCTCTTTGTAGCCCCTGTAACTAGTCACTTATGAAGGCAAAGCTCTATTTTCTAATGTCCCTCTTTTTTTTAAACAACTTTGTTTATAATTCACATACCATGCAGTTCACTCATTTATAATTACAATTACACCCAACTGCAGCGTACAATTCTGTGGTTTTTAGTATATTCTCAGATAATGTGCAACCATCACTGTAGTCAGTTTTAGAACATTTTCATCATCTCCAAATGAAAGCCCACACTGTCTGGCTGTCACCTCTGTAGATCCCCATCACCCCCCTCAAACTTAAGCAACCACTAATTTGCCTTCTATCTCTATAGATCTCCCCATTCTGGACATTTTGTAAGAATGGAATCATAAAACATATGGTATTTTGTGACTGGCTTGTCTCACTTAGCATAATGTTTCCAAGGTTCATTCATGTTGTAGCCTATATCAGTATTTCATTCCTTTTTATGGTTGAATAATATTCCAATTATGGCCATATTACATTTTGTTTATCCATTTCCCAGTTGAAGGACATTTGGGTTCTTTCTACCTTTCATCTATTGCGAATAATGCTACCCTAAACATTTGTGTACGCGTCTTAAATGGGAGTACATTTTCATCTCTCTTGAGTATATACCTGAGAGTGGAGTTGCTGGTTCATACGGTAACTCTAAACATTTCAGGAACTGCCAGACTGCTTTTCAAAGCAGGTGCTCCATGTTACATTCTGACCAGCAGTGTCAAGAGTTCTGATTTCGCCATATCCTCGTCAACACTTATGTAACTTTTTTATTCTAGCCATCCTCTGTCCTTTTCCAAGAGGCATCACCTAGGCTAAGCCTTCAGCTGGTCCATTGGTCCCTGATTTCACACCTTTTCTAGCACTTCCAACCTCTGTGTTTTCCTGTCTCAAACTCTCAGTTATTCATACTGAGCACCTGGCTTACTCCCATCTGCCTGGCCTTGCCCTTTTGAACCAACGAGAGAGACCCATCAGGCAATATGCAGGTGATTATCTGCTCCAGAACTGCCCAATCCTCCCTACACACACTGAATTTGAAAAGAATTAAAATACCATGACCACACGTTAGTAGAATGAAACATGGTATAGCAATTATGGAAAACAGAGTGGTAGTTCCTCAAAAATTTACACATAGAATTACTGGGGTGCCTGGGTGGTTTTGTGGGTTAAGCATCTGACTCTTAATCTCAGCTCAGATCTTGAACTTAGGGTCATGAGTTCAGGCCCTGCATTGCGCTGTGCGCTGGGCATGAAGCTTACTTAAAAAATAAATAAATTTAAAGACTAATAATCATAAAATAAAAATAGAATTACCATCTGATTCAGTAATTCAACTTTTGGGTATATATCTGTGATGGTTCACTTCTGGGTATACACCTGAGATGTGTCAACTTGATTGGGTCACAGGATGCCCAGATGTCCTGTTCAACAATATTTCTGGGTGTGTCTGTAGGCTGTTTCTAGAAGAGATTAGCATTTGAACAGTTGGGCTGAGTAATGCAGATGACCCTTCACAATGTGAATGGTCACCATTCAATCTGTTGAGGATCTGAATAGAACAAAATGTGGAGGAAGAAAGAATTCTCTCTGTCTGCCTGATGGTTGAGCTGCTCTCAGAATGGGACTTACATCATCAGTGCTCCCGGTTCTCAGGCTCAGACTTGGATTAGAACTACACTACTCGCTTCCCTGGTCTCCAGCTTGCATATGGCACATTGGGACTTCTCCAGAATCACCTGAGCCAATCCCTCATAATAAACCTCATTATGTATATAATTTCCATTGTTATACATACAGTTTCCTATTGTTTCTCTGGAGAACTGTAATACAATATACAAATGAATTGAAAGCAGGAGTTTGAACAGAGATTTGTACACCCATCAGCATTACAGGTGAACAGATTTTTGTACACCATTCATAGCAGCATTATTCACAAAAGCCAAAAAGTGGAAAAAACCCAAGTGCCCAAGTGCCCATCAACAGCTGAATGGGTAAACAAAATGTGGTGTACACATTTGGAATGGAATATTATTCAGCCTTAAAAAGGGAAGAAATTCTGCCACATGTTGCCACATGGGAAGAAATTCTGTGTGGATAAGCCTTGAGGACATTACGCTAAGTGGAATAAGTCAGTTACAAAAAGGCAAATACTGTGTGATTTCACTCATATAAAATACCTAGAGCGTCTTCACAGAAGTAGGAAATAGCATGGTAGTTACCAGGGACTGGGGAAGGAGGTATTGAAAGTTATCTTTTAATGGACACTTCTCAGTGTGAGAAGAAAATGTTTTGAGATGCATGGTGATGTCAGTTGTATAACAATGTAAATGTAGTTAATGCCACTGAATTGTACACTTAAGAATAGTTAAGATGGGGGAGCACCTGGGTGGCTCAGTTAGTTGAAACCTACTCTTGGTTTCAGCTCAGGTCATGATCTCACAGTTCGTGAGTTCGAGCCCCGCATCGGGCTCTATGCTGACAGTGCAGAGCCTGCTTTGGACTCCCTGTCGCTCTCTCTCTCTGCCCCTCCCCCACTGGCTGTCACTCTCTCTCTCAAAAATAAACATTTAAAACAATTTTTTAAAAAGAAAAGATAGGGGCGCCTGGGTGGCGCAGTCGGTTAAGCGTCCGACTTCAGCCAGGTCACGATCTCGCGGTCCGTGAGTTCGAGCCCCGCGTCGGGCTCTGGGCTGATGGCTCAGAGCCTGGAGCCTGTTTACGATTCTGTGTCTCCCTCTCTCTCTGCCCCTCGCCCGTTCATGCTCTGTCTCTCTCTGTCCCAAAAATAAATAAACGTTGAAAAAAAAAATTTAAAAAAAAATAAAAAAAAATAAAAAGAAAAGATAGTAAATTTTATGTTGTGTGTATTTTACTACCATTAAAAATTATAAAAATCATGATGCCAAACATGTATAAATGAGGTATGATTGAGCCATAAAGAGAAATGAAATACTGATACATGCTACAACATGGGTGAACCTGAAAATATTACACTATGTGAGAAAAAAACCCGACAGAAAAGGTTACATTGTGTGATTCCGTGTATATGACACATCTAGAATAGGTAAATCCACAGAGACGGTATGCAGATTGGTGGTTGCCAGGGGCTGGGTGGAGGAGGAAATGGGGAGAAATTGCTTAATGGGTACAGAGTTTTATTTCTGAGTGATGGAAATGCTTTGGAACTAGACAGAGATTGTGGTTGCACAGCCCTGTGGATGTACTAAATGCCACCGAATTGTTCACTTAAAATGGCTAAGCATGTGGTATGTGAATTTCACCTCAATATATTAAAAATTAAAAATATATGTATGGGGTGCCTGGGGGGCTCCATCAGTTAAACGTCTGACTATTGATTTCGGCTCAGGTCGTGATCTCATGGCTCATGAGTTCAAGCCCCACATTGGGCTCTGTGCTGACAGCAGGGGGCCTGCTTGGGATTCTCTCTCTCTCTCCCTCTCTCTCTTTCCCTCCCCCATTCTCGCTTACAGTCTTTTTCTCTCTCTCAGAATAAATATATAAACTTTAATATGTATATTATATACTATATATACTATTATATACCATATATACTATATATACCATTATATACTATATACTATATATATATATACCATTATATACTATATACTATATATATATATATACACTATATATATATATATATATAATTATAATTTTTTTTAATCTCAGGACTGGTATCTGTTTCCTGCTCGACACCAAGCTGCTCCGTAAGGGGCAGCCCCGATCATGTTCCCCTGAGGGGAGGCTGGCCACTCAAGTGACCCTCTTCTTCTCCCCTTTCTTAGGTACTCCCCTTTTTTCCTTCTCTCCTTTCCTCATCCCTCTTAACATCTTCATTACCAGGCCTACCCAACTTGCCCCCAGCCTGACCCTTTGAACTTTTTCTTATCACCCTCCCCTTGGCTTAACGTCCTCCATGGACACTGGCCTCACAGTTGAACAGACCAAACAAGCTGCCCCCTCACTGCTTGCACTGGCTGCACCCCCAGCAGCTGTAGTGGTGCCCGGCTACTTACTTGCTTTGCCCTCCCTTTGGGTCCCCACTCTAATGTCACCTACACAGAAAGGCCTTTTGTAACCACTCTGTCTACATTTTAAGTATTATCTACCATGTTCTCTGTCTCCTTCCTCTGCCTTTTCTTTTCCTTCAGAACAGTTATCACTAGACTTGTCATATTTGCCTCAGATCTTTCTAAAATAAAAAAAAATATACATGAAGATCCTTTTTCCATCTCCCCCAACATCACTCCCTTTTTCCTCTTTTACCAAAGGGACTATCGTAATTCTGGTCTCTGATTCACATATTCTTCTACTTACTTACTTACTCATTTATTTATACTTCATATGTGTGGGTATAAACAACAGACAGGAATTGCTTTTTCTGTTTGTTTTAAATATTATTTTATTTTATTTTAATTTTTTGTAATGTTTTGTTTATTTTTGAGAGACAGAGACAGAGCACAAGCAGGGGAGGAGCAGAGAGAGAGGGAGACACAGAATCCAAAGCAGGCTCCAGGCTCTGAGCTGTCAGCCCAGAGCCCGACATGAACCGTGAGATCATGACCTGAGCCGAAGTTGGACGCTTAACGGACCGAGCCACCCAGGTGCCTCTGTTTGTAATTAATCGTTTTTATAGTTATCTATCATGATGCACGTATCTCTACAACACACACACTCACATGTACATGCACACTTCTATCTATCCAGTTCATTCATTTTAATGGCTGCACTATATTTTAACAAATGAATATACCTCAATTTTTCTAGCCCCTTATTAATGAAGCTTTCCCTCTAGTTTATGGCTACTATGAGAAATGCTGCAAGACAATATTTGTGCATACCTTTCACACACGTGGAGTTTCTATAGGGTGTAAACCTGGAAGTAGAATTGTGGTATGCCAGATGTTTTCCATTTGCCCCTCAGTTCCACTCTCTCCTCTACTCTGTTCTGCACCCCAGGAAGCTGACCTTTATGGACTACATCAATGAATGCCCTGCTCCTCTGCCTTCTTGTTGGATCTGGCCAGTGGGAGGTACCAGCAGGAAAGCAGGGGAGTGGGTGGGTAGGAGGAAAGGGGGTTGAGATCAGGGCATTTATCCTCCTGGTCTCTATCATGCTGGGTCTCTGTGGGTTGGCTACATTCCTCTCCCTAAGGCTCCCTAAGTTTCCCTAAGACTGTTGCTCCTTGGATTCTGGAGATCTGGTAACCATTTTCTCTCTTTTCCCCTTCAGACCTAGGGATAGCCATGAAGTTCCCCAAATTTCCCTGCTACTGCTACCCTCATTGATTTTTTAAATTTCCATTAACTGTACCTGTGTTCATGTAAATAGTCCTTTTATGAAACTGTCCTCAATAACCCAGGGTTAGAGCACATTCTGTTTCTTGCAAGATGCTGATCAGTACATATGATGATATGTGCATTTTCAACTTTACCAGATGCTAATCAGTTAAAGGAAGCTAGCTTCCTGTCTCTATTTCTCCCAGAGGATTCATTGATGAGATCTCAAGATATTTTCCAATGCCACTAAAATGTGACTTCCTTGCTTTTCACCACATGAAATCCCTGCTCTAGGTAGATTGGCCTATTCATTGGTCCCTGAACATCCTTGTGCTCTTAAGTCTTCCTTAGATAAAATATTCCTCCCCTTTCTATTTCCTCCTTTTTCATACTGTGATGATCTGCACCCTTCTACTTCTCTTCCCTGCCCCCCCTTCCCCCCTCCAACCAAGCTTCCTAGGAAGGAATCTCACTTGCTTCATGAAATCAAGCTACTAAGGGAGCTAATGACCATGAGCTCCTAATACTTATTGTCCCCACTATGCAGCTGGTCCTCTGCCTCTCAAAAATCTCTTGTGCTTGTGGGGGCACCTGGGGGCCTCAGTTAGTTCAGCATCCGACTCTTGATTTCAGCTTAGATCATGATCTCGTGGGTTCGCGAGATTGAGCCCTGAGTTGGGCTCTGTGCTGACAGCATGGAACCTGCTTGGGATTCTCTCTCTCCCTCTCTCCCTCTCTCCCTCTCTCCCTCTCTCCCTCTCTCCCCCTCCCCAGCTCATGTGTGCTCTCATTCTGTCTCTTTCCCAAAAATAAGTAAATATACTTTAAAAAAATCTCTTGTGCTTGTTTTCCACTTTTAGTTTTCCCTATGTATATGTCTAATGTCTTCAACTATACTATGCTTCCTTGAAATGTAACCGACTTCGAGCTCTGTTTTTTTTTTTTTTTAAGTATCTACCCACATTATTTAACTGTCGTGTTCAAGAGGTACTCAGTTAATATCTTTGATGACTCAGTAAATAAATCTATTGCCCTAATATCACTAACCAACATGCAATCTGATGACCTGGAGTCCTCTCTGCATTTATAAATAGATATAATTTCCCTTTTTCATGCCAGTTGAATTCATTCGTATGTTAAATGCATCCTATTAAATAGCCTGTGTGTCTGAGCTCTGAGAAGTATATGTTTTGGGTAATGAATGAATTAATGCCTGTGAATTTACTGTAGACCTAAAACTACTATTAAAATTAAAATTAAATTAAACTATTTGTATTCTTGGGTCAGTTGCCTGGCTGGGTCAGTTGGAAGAGCATGGGACTCTTGATACCGGGGCCATGAGTTCGAGGCCCACGTTAGGTGTAGAGATGACTAAATAATAATAAAATAATAATAATAATAAATTTTAAAAAATTGTATTCTCATTATGAAAAAAGTTCTTAGCAGTGAAAACAAGGATGATGATACCCAACCAAGTTAGTTAGCAGGGATCAAGGGCCTTCCATTCTCCACCCTCTCCAATGTGAAAATCTGAGGTTTCTTTGTTGACTTTGAAGTATCTGTTAACATCTGCAGACATCCTAAGGGAAATTGGCAAATGATAAATAGATCCATGCTATTTTTAACTCTACTGGGGGGAAAAAAAGCAAGGAGAAATTAGGTTTCTCTAGGTGAAAACAGGAAGAGAGATGTTTTTCAGGAGCCTACCTAAGCAAAAAGAAACAAAAATTAGTCCCAACCTCCTTCATGGCCACCCCAAACACAGTTGCCTATCTCTATCTAACATATACCCAGTAGTCATAAAGTTACAAATAATCCTTGAGAATGATCAAGTAGTGAACAGAGCAGAAGAAAGTTTACAGAACATTAACAGAGGGGATGAATGGTGAAGAAATGAAATTGATCAGCATAAACAATTGTAATCATTTGCGAGAAAAAGAGAGAGATAAGACGATGTTAAGGAGTAGCTCTATCAAGGGAAGGTGTTTTTGTCATCAGAACTCTTGCATCATGGGCGACCATGCTTGGCTCAGTGAAAGGACGGACAGGTTTATCTGTTGAGGAGAGAGATGTGGAATGGGTGCTAAGGTGGTGGTCCTCAAAATATTTTCCCCTGTCCAGCAGTGCCACCTGGGAATTTGCCAGAGAGGCAAACTTCAGACCACCTGACTCAGAATCTCTGGGGGACAGGACTTAGCAGTCTGTCTGTTAACAAGCCAGGCAGTCAATTCTGATGTATGCTCAGGTTTGAGAACTAGAACTACCGTGCCAGGTGATTGTTTATACAATACCTATCTGTATGTGCGCCTCTGCCGTTAAACTATTTGAGGTTTTTCCTGTCAGGAAATGTTTCCCACTTGGCTCTTCATTGTTCACTCCAGGCAAGGGGAGTGGTGGGTGCCTGTGGGCTCAGGCAGACTCTGAAGCACTTCTAGTCCTGAGGAAGGTGTATAGAATTACAGGTACACTAGGAGGTCTACCGTGGAGGTCACTAGGAGGTCTAACTAGGAGGTCACAAACCGTGAGATCATGACCTGAGCCAAAATCAAGAGTCAGATGCTTACCCGACTGAGTCACCCAAGTGCCCCAAGAGTTTAATTTTTAAGCAATCTCCACACCCAATGTGGGGCTCGAACTCACAGCCCCGAGATCAAAAGTCACATGCTCCACTGACTGCACCAGTCAGGTGCCCCGCAAATGATTTAAATAGAGAGAAATTCAATGCTATGACAAAAGTCTGTATGGGGAAACGAGGAAGCCCAAAGAAAGGACATTTAGATCAGGGAAGGTCTCCTGGAGAAATTAGTACCTGCTCTTCAGAACACAGAAGATGTACTTAAAGAAAAAGTATGAAAGTAGCTGAGAGGAAAAGGGGGAGGTATATGTTTCTGGTGAAAGGAATAGCATAATCAAAGACAGGGAGTTCCAACAGGACGGCAAATACTGGGAATGAAGATTCTCAGAAATCAGCCTCGGACAGAAGCACATAGGAGCTGGAGAGAGGGATAGAGGGTGACCACCTGTCTGGCTTTCCCCAGAATGGTCTCAAGTTTAGCACTGAAAGTCCCCTGTTCCTCCATTCTAGACAAACCAGGATGGTTGGTTGGTCATACTTGGATAGAGGCCAGAGTGCAGAAGATCAGATGTGCCATAAAAAGAAGCACATATTTGATCTACCAGGATGTCCATCAGGATGTCACTAAAGGTGACAGGATATATTTGGGAAAATCTTACATGGCTGAATTATTAAGAATAGGGGCTCATGAGAAGGGAAGGCAAAGTCAACCCTCCTGGCTTTTGCTGTTCCACACGAGTGGGGACATATAAAAAACATTGTTAAAGAGGGAGGAAGGAAAGCCAGGAAGGCAAGGAGGGAGGATAAGTCTTTAAGTCGGGAGTTCTGTGTTCACTGTTTCCACTTACTCATACACATTCTGTAAGCTTCAATTTCCACATCTGTGAAATGGGATAATACCTACCTCCTTGGTTTGTTTTGATGATCAAACAACAGAGTGCTTGTGAAAAAGCTTTGTGAACTCTAAAGCACTATATGGGTATTACTAATAGGAGCACTATCAAACTCCAAATATATCCAACCACATCAATCTAGAGAGTGTAATTTGGGTTGTAATTGCATCACACTGCCGCCTGCTTTTCTACCAGCACCATCGTCATTAAAACGCCTGTATGTTGGCTGGCTTCAGTGGGATTCAGAGTGGCTGGGGAGAACTGCCAAGGGGGAGGCAGTCCAGGTCCTTCCTTCTCTTCCCCCATACCATAAACGTTCAAACCAGGCAAAGTGGGATTAAAAAGAACAAGAGAGGGGTAGGGGGACAGAAAGGAATGGAAGCGATTTATTCTAGAGCCCAACAATACTGTTCTAAGGGTTGATATCAAGTCAAGTCATGGCCTTTTTATAATTCTCTTTGCCCATGGGACATGACTCATACTTCTTGATCAGGTCCCTGCCTACCTCTCCAGGTTGTCTCCGGTCCGTCCTCCATATGCTGCATTGCCACCACAACAAACTGCTAGCCATGGTGGAATTTGTCCTAGTCTCTTCCTGCCTGTGCGCTCCCCTTTGCCAACTTCCCTCCTTAGACTTCTGGGATGGGCTCAGATGCTACCTCCAATGTGAAGTCTACTTTGGCTTCCCCAGGCAAAGCCAGGCATCAGGGGGCCCGAAGCATCTTGGGCACTTTTCTAGCATGGGGAGCGTGTAATGCTGTGTCGCAGACAAAAGCTTAGGTTTTCAGTCATATTCTGGCTTTTATGCCCAGGTGGGCCATTTACTCTTTCGCGCAAGGCGTAAGAGAAGCCTTGCAGTGGATTGTGAAGAGCATAGATTCTGTCTGGAAATCCAGACAGCCCGGATGTGGGAACGTGGACCAAACTCTTGGGTCCCTAAATATGTCAAAAGGGGGTAATGAGGTTAGTATTGACGTCATAGGGTAGTCGTGAGGGTAAAACGAGTTAACATGTGAAAACCACTGAGAACGGGGCCTGGCATATACTTGTTAGTTCTTGCTGTTACTCTCATGGTTTCTTCTCTCGCGAAATGGGAATAGCACTCACTGAAGAGGGCTGATTGGAGAATTACTCAAGCGGAAGTGCTTGGCTTCGAGAAAGTTCCTGATAAATCTTTTACTTGCCCTTTCAGCTCTTGCCGTTTGTATCACACTTCTTCACTTAAAGATATTTCCACCGCTAAAAACTCTTAGCTCCTCCAGGGAAGAGAGACATTCATCCATCTTTGCGTCCTCAGTGTCTGGCACATACTAGGTGCTCAAGAAAGACTTGGCAAATGAACTGATAAAAATGTAGTCTTGGCAAAACTCAAAATGGCCTTAAGTGGCCTCTTAGCGATATACTCAAAGGCCACCAAATAGGAATGCAATCCCTAAAAATCTGTATTTTTATAAATCTGTGTAAAATTCATCATTTGACTATTAGGTCTTTTGTGTTTGTGTTTCTTGTTTTGTTTTGTTTCTTCCCTAGCCTTCTCTCTTCCCTGTTTTCATCTTGGGTAGGGTTTCTCAATCCTGGCACCAGCAATGGTTTCGAGACAGTCCTGTGATTGTAGGCTGTTTAGCAACATCCTCGGCCTCTACCCACAAGACGCCAGTAGCATCTCCCACCCCTAGTTCTGACCATCTAATGCCTCTAGACACTGCCAAGAGTCTGGGAGACGGGGCAAAATCCACGCTCATACCCCACCATTGAGAGCCACTGGTCTAGGGAATCTGCTCAAACATTTCCAGATAAACCAAATTTTGGTAAGGACTGATTTTTTTTTTCTGTTTTTCTCCAATGCAGAAATTTGGTTCAAATGCCTCCAAATTGAATAGACTCTGACAACAGTGAAGGAAAAGGAATACCTTCTTCCTTGACTGCAGTATTCCTCTAGATTCTCATCCTTAGAAATGGCAAGGTTGGGGCGCTTGGGTGGCTCAGTCGGTTAAGCATCCGACTGTGGCCCAGATCACGAGGTCATGATCTCACCATTCATGAGTTTAAGCCCGTTTCGGGCTCTGTGCTGACAGCTCAGAGCCTGGATCCAGCTTCAGATTCTGTGTCTCCTTCTCTCTCTGCCCCTCCCTGCTTGCTATCTGTGCTGCTCTCTCTCAAAAATAAACAAAAACATTAAACCAAAAAAATTTTTTTAAATAAAAAAGAAATGGCAAGGTTAGGGGAAAGGCTTAAGAGCACATTTTATTTATCTAGACATACGCCCCTGACATAGCAATTGCATATTTCTCTTACTTCATTTTGTGGGGAAACTCAAAGAATGCAGTGTTTTACAATTCAAATTAAAGCAACAAACACATCAAGCTGTCTGATTTTCTGGGAGTGAGAAGTGGGGGAGGGGCTTTATGATGGCATAACTGCCTGAAAACTTTTCAACACCAGAAAAACGTTTTGCAGCACGAAAGAAAAATGTGCATGTTGAGAAAGAACATGAATGCTAAAAACACATTGTTACTATAAATTTTGAATCTGAGACACAATTCACAATGCTGCTTTACTAATAGTGCAGTTTTAAACCTATTTAAGCTGGGAAATTTGTTATCAGGTGACTCATACATGTGGGGAAATCCAGTTCATGTGTGCCAAAGATGAAAGAAAGCGATTAGGTGTTTAAATGTTAAGATTCCATTCAGTCTTGTGAATGAACTGCAGTAATCTCGGATGAGAAGAAAAGCAAGAGGGCAGTTATTCAAGTTAAAAAATGTTAAAGGACTCTCTGGATTTAAATAATAAAACCTTACATTTATGACACATTTATCTTTCAAATACCGTAAGGACTTTTCTTTTTTATTTCGAAACATTCACAAAGTTAAAAAAAAAAAGTTAAGTACAGTGCAAACAACTTTTTGTCCTTAAACATTTGAAAGTACAGACCTGAGGCCCTATTGCCCACAAATACTTTTTCCTACAGACAAGGACTCTCTCCTGTATAATCACAATGCAACCGTTAAAAGCAGGCAATTAACACTAATGCGTGACTGCTAGGTAAGCCTCAGGCTCTGCTCTACTCACGTTCTGCCAATTGTATCAATGATGTGTTTTCTAGCAACAGGTTCAGAAGCACAGCCTGCACTAAGTTGTCATGTCTCCGTCATCTGCCTCTGCCTGAAACAATTCCCCGGTCTTTCTCAGACTTTCATGACTTTGACACTTCAGAGTTATCCTGTAACTTGTCCCTTCATTTGGATTTTGCTGGTGTTTCCTTAGGATTATATTCAGGTTATACAACCTTGGCAGGAATATCATAGAAGTGATGTCACTTTCATCGCTTTATATCGTGTCATGTGGCACATAATTTCAGTCTGTCCCATTACTAATGCTGTTCACTTTGATTCCTTGCTTAAGGTAGTATCTGCTAGGCATATCCTCTGTGAAGATATTCTTTTTCCTAGTGAAACCATGTAAATACCCCATTCCTCAGCAAACTTTTGATGTACTCATTTACTTATGTCTTTGTAGTCATAATTTTCTATTTTATTCAATGGGTGATGATATTTTACTGTCATTTTAAATTTTGATGCTCGATTTGTTCCTGACTTGGCCAATGGAAGGCTCTTCAAGTGGCTTCTATGTCCTTGTGACACTTTCGCAGCATTCCTTGAGCCCTTCCTTGCTCTGTCACAACAGTGTTCCAGGCTTATACTTCCCCTGCCCCAGATGTGGGATCAGTCATTTCTCTAAGGAGCCCTGGTTCCTCTCAGAGAAAAGCGTTATTTAGAAGCCAAGATCTTGACACTACCTGTGATCATTGGTATCAGGCTGTCACCATGCCTAAACTTGCTGTGGTGCCTATAAAAATGTGCCGCTTGGGGGCAGCTGGGTGGCTCCACCGGTTGAGCGACCGACTTCGACTCAGGTCATAATCTCGAGGTTTGTGGGTTCGAGCCCCACGTCAGGTTCTGTGCTGACAGCTCAGAGCCCGGAGCCTGCTTCGGATTCTGTGTCTCCCTCTCTCTCTGCACTTCCCCTGCTCACTCTCTGTCTCTCTCTCAAAAATAAATAAACATTAAAAACAATTAAAAAATGTGTCACTCGGATCTCCTGCTACAGGCAACATAATTGACTGACAGCCCCTACTACTGCCCCCCCCCCCCATCTATCACCCTGTTTGTACTGAGGCCATACTCCCCAAGGGTTACTCCCAGTCAATACTTAAGCATAGCAGGCTCAGGGGGCCCATTCTGCAAGACATAGGAATTCTTCAATGGGCAACTTTGGTTTGGGAACTCCCCATCTACTTAGTAAATCCATTCTTGGAACTGTGTGGCTGTGCAAGACTTGTCCTACTCCTGTCCTTCTTTCCTTGTCTCCTTCCACAAATGTAAGAAGACATCTCAGGCTGAAGGATCTCTCTTCCTTCTCCTTTCTTACTTGTATTAGTTACCTATCACCCTGTAGCCATTACCTTCAAAAGATATTAACTTAAAACAAAATACATATTTATTATTTCATAGTTTTTGTAGGTCAGGAATTTGAGAGCAGATTACCTGGTCCGGAATCTCTCATGATGTTGCTGTCAAGAGGTCAGCCACAGCACAGTCATCTGATGGCTTGACTTGACCCTGGAGGGTGTATTTCCAAAATGACTCAGTTGGCTACTGGCAAGAGGTCTCAGTTCTTCACTACAAGGACCATTCCTTAGGGTCCCTTGAGTGTCCTTGTGACATGACACCTGACTTTAGCCCTACACAAGTGCTCCAAGAGAAGGCAGAGCCACTGTTAAAGACAAGCCAACAGGTCCAAAATGGAGTCACTTATGCTAAGCCCCATGCCACCAAACTGAAACTTACAGTTTCGTCCTCTCCCAGAAATGGAATCTTAAACCAATCAATTAGGAATCACCAGGTCAGCACTGGTGAGGTAACCTGCCTGATAGACCCTTGCCATTCCCTGAAGGAAAGTGACTGTGCCACAACGGATCCATTATTTTGCTAGTATAACTTTCTTGTCCCACTCCCTTCTACTGGTAAAAGTCTTCCATTTTGTATAGCTCATTGGAGCTCTTTTCTATCTGCTATGTAGGTTGCTGCCTGATTCATGAATCATGGACTAAAGCCAATAATATCTTTAATTTTTTTTAAGTTTATTTATTATCTTTGAGAGAGAGTGAGAGAGAGAGAGCACAAGCAGGGGAGGGGTAGAGAGAGAGGGAGACACAGGATCCGAAGCAGGCTCCAGGCTCAGAGCTGTCAGCACAGAGCTTGATGTGGGGCTCGAACTCATGAACTGCGAGATCATGTCCTGAGCCCAAGTCGGACACTTAACCAATTGAGCCACCCAGGCGTCCCGCTAATAGCATCTTTAAAATTTACTCAGTTGAATTTCTTTTTAACACGTCTTGTATTGTCTAACCTTAAATTCACATCATGTCATTGCAGAAATAGGTCAACTCTATTCATTTTGGGAAGGACTTTCCAGGTGTGAGAACGCCAAGAAGTAAGAATCATTGGGGGCCACCTTGGAGGCTGTCATGCTCCTCCTATATATCTCTTGCACATCTAATCTTGTGCAAGAGTCTTGGTAACTCCTTCTTAGTAAACATGAACTGACACACCTGCTTGGTGGACAGAGCTAGGGAATACACACACACACATACACACACACACACACAGAGTCACATATTCATTTATAGCTATTTATTTCTATATCTATCCACATATACTGAAAACCATAAATTCATATCGATACATCCAATATCGACACATTCCAATAAAGAATCACAGCGTCTGTTCTAGTGTTTTCTCTTTCTGTATTTGTAACTGCTTTGTACGTGTTGAGATACCTGGACATGTAGATTTACCTATTTTATCAAATATGGGAAGTTTTTGACTCATTCCTTCAAATATTCTTTTTTTTAATGTTTACTCATGTTTTTGAGAGAGAGAGGGAGAGAGAGAGACAGAGATAGAGAGCATGAGTTGGGCAGGGCCAGGGAGAGAAGGAGACACAGAATCTGAAGCAGGCTCCAGGCTCTGAGCTGTTAGTACACAGCCCAATGCAGGGCTCGAATCCACGAACTGTGAGATCATGACCTGAGCTGAAGCTGGACACTTAACCGACTGAGCCACCCTGGTGCCTCCTTCTTCAAATATTCTTTATGTCCCTTTCTCTTTGTTACTGGAAACCCTGATTGCTACCTTCTACATTGCTACTGCACCATGGAGAGAAGGGCAGACGAGTAAATTAAAACACAACAAACCTCTTCTACCATGTTTCAGTGCTCATTCTCTCTCTTTTTTTAATGTTTATTATTTTGAGAGAGAGAGAGAGAGAAAAAAAATGTGAGCGGGGGAGGGGCAGAGAGAGAGGGAGACACAGAATCTGAAACGGGCTCCAGGCTCTGAGCTGTCAGCACAGAGCCCGATGTGGGGCTTGAACTCATGAACTGCGAGATCATGACCTGAGCTGAAATCGGACGCTTAACCAACTGAGCCACCCAGGCGCCCAGTGCTCATTCTCTTAAAAAAAACAAAAACCAAAAAACCAAAAAACCCCTTTATTTATTTGTTTGTTTAAATGTTTATTTATTTATCTTGAGACAGAAAGAGAGAGTGCAAGCAGGGGAGGGGCAGAGAGAGAGGGAGAATCTCAAGCAGGCTCCGCACTGTCAGTGCACAGCCTGACACAGGGCTCTATTTCACGAACCGTGAGATCATGTCCTAAGCCAAAATCAAGAGTCAGATGCTTAACTGACTGAGCCACCCAGGTGCCCCTCAGTGCTCATTCTCTTGACTAAGCATTTGCTTGGTTGCTGTAAACCTTTCACTGTCTTGTAGAGCTCTGATAAAGTTGACTCTGAGAGTTTTTGCCAGTGTTTTTTTTTTTTTTTTTTTTTTTTCAGTATTTATGGGAAGAGACAGGCCCCTGGATTTCCCCACTCCATCACTTTCATTGACATTGACATCGATATATCTGCCTTCTATTTGTGACTCCGTCCTCCAACAGAAAGCCAGCTTCTATTATTCTTAAGGTATTTACTTTTTGATTAATCCCTCTGTATGTAACCAATATTCCGCTCCCTCTATCATCCCTTTCCCTGCATGGACCCCTCCTCTTTGCTCCGTCTACATCCGAGTCCCTGCGACAGAGTGTCCTCTGCTGTAGGCGCCCTTTAATTCTGCTGGGGCTAGCCTGAGTACTTTAGTGCACAGTGTTTTCATTTATTGATCATTAAAAAGTTTTATTAGGTTTTACTGGGGGGGGTTATACGGCCACTGATGAAATAAGAAACAAATATTATTAGGAACAAAGTATACTTCTTTTCAAATTATAACTATATTTAGGCATCTCATGCAATACTCTTATTCTGTAGCTAGGAATGACTATTAAATCCCATTCAAAGATGGAAAAATAGAGGTAAGGTACTCTTACGGTATCCCCCAAATTTATGGTGAGCAGCTGCAGTCACACCCTGTCCGATGTTAGGAAACCTTGCAACACGTCCTTTGTCACTTCCCTCTTCCATTTCCAGCAGCAACTCTTCTACATCTTTATCACATTTCTGAAGCCCACGCTGTATTCTTTCTTACTTCACTCTGAATAGATTAACTTTGCTTTTTTAAAAAAATTATTTATTTATTTTTTTATTTTAGAGAGGGGAGAAGGGGAGAGGGGCAGAGGGAGAGAGAGAAAGTCCCAAGCAGCGTGAAGCATGACATGGGGCTTGTTCCCACGACCCTGGGATCACGACCCAAGCCAAAATTGAGTCAGATACTCAACTGACTGAGCCACCCAGGCACACCAAACTTTGCTTTTTGAATACAGTGGTCTCCCCTTACCCATGGGGTACACATTCCAATCCCCCTGAGGGTGCCTGAAACCATGTTTCTTCCTAAACATAAAAGCTTAACTTATAAATTAGGTGCAGTAAGAGATCAACAACAGTAACTAATAATAGAACAGGGGTGCCTGCCTGGCTCTGTGGGGCATACGATCTCGATCTCAGGGTCATGAGTTCAAGCCCCGTGTTGGGCACAGAGCTTACTTAAAAAAATGGAACAATTATAACAATATAGTGTAATAAAAGTTCTGTGAATGTGGTCTCCGTCTCCCCAAATATCGTATTGTACTATACTCACCCTTCTGCTTGTGATGACGAGATGCTAAAATGCTCCCATGATAAGATGAGATGAAGTGAGGTGAGTAACATTGTACCATAACATTAGACTACTAGTCTTGATCTTCTGATGACAGGGACTGTGGTTGGCTGTGGGTAACTGAAACCAGGGAAAGTGAAACTTTAGATAAGGGGGGACTACTGTATTAAGCAAATAAAGGCCATCAAATGTAAACTCTTTCAAATATTTGTCTCTGTTATCCCATTGCCCCCAAACCTATAGTTACAAGGGGCAGATTCGGGTTTTGTGGTACCTGAGCACATGCAACTGGAAAAGGAGGAATTAAAAAAAAAAAAGAATTCAAAAAAATTTACCCTGGAAAATTTTATAAAAACATACGACTATGTTATATCATGGTCATGGTCCCTCCCAGAGCCTCTGGAAGCAGCCTGTGAAAGTAGGGGTGGAAAAAGGGAGTTGGAACTTCAGCAGCTTTTGATAGGTCTCCTCCTTCCCTTGCATCCGGAAGTGGTGGTTCTCCTCCTCCCCCCGTCCAAGGCCAATTCATCCTGTATCCTCCCTCTCTCTTCTTCCCTTCTAAACAATTCCATCACACAGAACATACTGTTCTCTAACTTGTTCTTCAATTAACAGTATATCAAGGCTACACTTCCAAATCGATACATCTAAATCTACACAATTCTTTTTAACAGCTGTATAGTATTCCACAGTAAGGATAGACCATTGTTTCAACTATTCCCTATTGAATGCATTCAGGTTTTTTTTTTCTTATTAGATTGAACCATATAAAACTACCATATTTGTAGGCTTGTTTGTTTTGTTCATTTTATATTACAATGTTTTACTAAATATCTATGTCTCTATAAATTTTGTTCCTGTGGATAAATTCTAAGAGGTGGGATTCTATTTTAAAAGAGGTGGATATTGGGGGGAGGCACCTGAGTGGCCCAGTCAGTTAAGTGCCGGACTCTTGATTTTGGCTCAGGTCATGATCTCACAGTTTTGTGAGTTTGGGCCTTGCCGAGAACACTGTGCTACAGGTGCAGAGCCTGCTTGGGATTCTCCCTCTCTGTCCCTCCACTACTCGTGTGTTTTATCTTTCTCTCTCACGTGCAAAATAAAAAAAAAAAAAATTTTTTTTAAAAGGTGTGTATAACGGGCTACCTGGTTGGTTAAGCATCGACTTTATTTTGGCACAGGTCATGATCTCATGGTCCTGAGATAGAGTCCTGGCATCAGGCTCCTTGCTTGGTGTAAAGCCTGCTTAAGATTCTCTCTTCCTCTCTCTCTCTCTGCCCCTCCCCCATGTACACCCCTCCCCTCCCTAATAAAAAAATAAAATAAAAGTTGTGTATATTTTACTCCTAGATTGCTTTCCTAAAATGTTGGCATAATGTATGCTCCCATCAATGACCTTTTTGGAAATTGTAAGTCACAGCAGCCTTGTTTCAGTGCTTCTCAGAGCAGACTGTCTCCACCATACCCTGTATTCGCCATTATTGACCGCACCTTCTCTCACCGCAACTCTTCAACCAGTTTTCCACCTTCCCCCTTTCGGTTTATGTCTCTAGCTTCTCTTTTTCTATTCATTCCTAGATACTTGTATTCCACATGGATCTGCTCTGGCTCACTTTTCTGGCCACAACGAGTGCTCTCTTCTCCCCTTAGGTAAGTTTATGGCTTCAGCTGTAACCTCTACCCTCAGCCCACCAGTGAGGTGGCCCCAAGTTCACTTCACCTGAACTATGAAAATGCCCTCCCTTCCTGCAGATGTCTTACTGTCATCCTCCAGAAAATTGTGGTAATAACTATTTACTATTCTACAGCACATTCCTGGATTGTGTGGTGTATAAGTTCCACAATCATCACTGAATAGCTATATTTTCCGCTCCTCTCCTGAGTCCAAACTTATACATCAAAACTGTGTACTGTATATCTCCAGCTGGAAGTTTTACAGGTAGGGCCAATACAAAAGACCCATTGTTGAACTTATCATCACCTCTTCTGAAATCCTCCTTAGGCATTTCTTTTCTTAGTAAACGAGACTCTCATTCACTTGGGTGCATAACTTAGAAACCTGGAAATTCACCCTAGACTTCTTCTCTCTCTCTCTCTTTCTCTCTCTCTCTTTCTCTCTCTCCCTCTCTCTCTCTCTCTCTCTCTCAATTCACATCGGATAGGTTCCCAAGCCCTGCGGTTTCTACCCCATATTCCTCAAATCCATGATCTCTTCAATCCCCTGGGTTATTGGCCTGACCATCTCTTTCAGGGGCTAAAAATAACTTCCTCCTTGGTCTTCCTACTTTTTGCCTTGCCTCCCTTCTATTATGCACACTGCAGTCAGAGATATTATTTAACACGTAAATCAATTCTCTACCATGAGAAAAATGCTTCAAACTCCACACTGTCAACAGGCTAAAATCTAAATGACTAAGCATGACTTAAAAATCAATTTATTTATCCAATATCTACTTAATGGCCTGCCTCATTTTCTGACATTCTCTAAAAGCACCCTATGCTTCAGCTATATGGATCTACTTTCAAATCTCCAACATGCCAAGCTCTCTAATAATTCAGTGCCTTTGCACCTGCTACCCTTCTGCTTGGAATTCCTTGTCAGTCTTGTTGGCCTGACAGACTCCGACTTAAATTTCAGGCTTAAGCTCTCAGGTTATTTTCCTTTTTTTAAATGGTGCAGGCAGACAAACACTCAAGTTCCTTATTGATATTCTGCACACCTACACCATAGCAATTTTAACATTTAAATTATTTGTTTTATCAATTAGTGTTTCTAAACACAGTTATTGTAAGCTTTTGGAGGGTAGGAGCCATGATTAGTCTCATTTTTGCATCCCCAACACATAACACAGTGACCTGCATCGAATATTTAATAGGCATTTGAATGAATGTAAAAATAAATTAGTTAAGTAGTAAGAATGATGTCCAGGCTAGGGCTTAACCTTAAGCTACATAGATTTTTCACTTAAGTACCTCTTAAAAAATTGGAAAAACAGAAGAATATATTAACGGAAATTTAAGAAATAAAAAGTAAAAAAAATCTCATATTACTTTACCATCCTAATGCCTGTTTTAATGCAGTTACTATTTACTTTTGGTCTTTTTTTCTAATATGTGGTAAATAAGGAAGTATATTTATACTATATGCTTGTTTTTATATTTATATTTTACATGGTTGTAATGAAGACATACGTGCACTTTCACGTTTTTAAGTTTAACTAACTGTAAACATTTTCCAGCACTGTTGTGTAGTCATCTGAACCATCACTTTTCAACATTGTATGATACTTCCTCTCTCTACTTAGGATGACGGCTATAGAAACTTAGGTTGTACTCAGTTTCCTATTATAAATAGGAACAGATCCAGGTTTTATGGAACTTGAAATTTATGCAATTTTGAGAGACGTTTTCAGTAAAAGAATACAAAAAAGCCTTACTTTCGCAAACTTTGTGAATACATTGTTAGGGACCCTCCCGGGGTCTGGAAGGGGCCTGTGAAAGTGAAGCTTAATTGTCACTTAATTTAAGTGAAGGTTAATTTTCATCAGCTTCACAGTTGTCTACCTCCAATTATAAATAATCCTGTGATAAGCATTTTGAGCATGTGATTTTTCCCTCTCTTCTATTATGTTCCAAGGATTCCAAGTTATTATAACACCATAATATGGTCATATTATGACACCTTTCTCACCTTGAGGTTGAGAAAGGAAATGATTATTTATTGAGCACCTATTATACACTGATATATTATTTATCAATATAGTTTAGATATATTTAAAAAAATTTTTAATGTTTATTTTTTTTTGGGAGAGAGAGAGAGGGAGGGAGAGAGAATGAGCAGGGGAGAAGCAGAGAGAGGGAGACACAAAATATGAAGCAAGGAAGCTCCAGGCTCTAAGCTGTCAGCACAGAGCCTGACACGGGGCTCCAACCAACGAATCACAAGATCAGGACCTGAGCCAAAGTTGGACGCTTAACCGACTGGGCCACCCAGGCACCCCAATATACTATTTAATTTAATCCTTACTACAAGCCTGAAGGAGGTATCATCCCCATGTTACAGACGAGAAAACTGAGGTGCAGTGGGTTTTGTACATCACGTACATCTTTGACTAGTTACATCTTGTAACTGGTAGGGTTTGGATCCAAAGCTCACGCCTTCTCTTCTTCACTACATTATGGTGTTTCCACAGCCTCACTAGCTTCACAGTAATACATTTTCTAGGCTATTGCTGAAAAACCTGGTTCACAGTTACCTGTTTTGAGGAGGCCAGTAGGCCAAATTTGCAGTCTTGACATGGTTCTTGGAAGAAGGTAATTTAAATCAGTGGTGGCTAGACTTTCTTCAGGTGAATTTAGGAGAAAGTGATTTGACTGTTTCTGCCCTCTGTCTGCTTACAGACCTGTATCACTTAGTTCAGCACATGTTTCTTGGAAGAAGCAGTGTCTGAAGTTGAAAGACCTGGGCTGGGTTTGGGTTCTGCTGTTAACTACTTGAGTGGCCTTGGCGAAGTCATTGAACCCCTCATTTTCCTCCTCGGTGCAATGAGGATAATAAGTAACAAATCCTGCCTCACTCCAGGCTAGTGCCAATATGATAATGTGCGTGCAAACCCTCAGTGAACTCCAATGTCACTGAGGTACAGTAGTGCCCCCTTATCAGAGGTTTTTGCTTGCAGTGGTTCCCCGCAGCCAACCACGATGGGAAGCAGATCATTCTTCTTCTGACTGTTGTCAAAAGTCAATAGTAGCCTAAAGGCTACGTCCCAATGCCTGCATCATTTCACTTCACTTCATCTCTCGTGTAGACATTTTATCATTTCACATCATCACATGAAGAGTGAGTACAGGAAAGATAGTTTGAGAGACAGGCCATAGTCACAAAACTTTTATTACAGTATATTGCTGTAATTGATCTATTTTATGGTTAGTTATTGTTGTTAATCTCTTCGTGTGCCTAATTGATAAGTTAAACTTTAACTCAGGTACATATGCATAGGTAAAACCGGTATATGTAGGGCTGGGTGCTATCCATGGTTTCAGGCACCCGCAGGAGGTCTTGCAGTTAAGGAGAAATTTTTGTATAAGTAACATGGTGGAAGTTCCTCCACTTGCTCGCCCGTCTGCCTCCGGGTAAGGGCCTGTGACAGCCGTACAGAATTCACCTGATGGCTCCATTATGGTTAACTCTGGCTGGAGTTGCCTCCTCAGCTGAAGTTGCCACTTCTTTTTACGGGGTGGATGTCTGGGCTGTTCCACCGGGAAGCATCAAAAGCAGCAGAGGCTGTGCAAAACCAGGCTGAGATTCTGGTGAATCTTTTTCTCCTCAAGCTGCGAGCTGATCAAAAAAATGGCAAAGATTTATCTATAAATGCAACTCGTAAAATCCCAAGCACAGTCCTTACCAATTGTCCCTTTGCTCTGTCTTAGGTGCTGACGCATTTATCCTGGAATTTTACCTGGCCGATTAGAAATCTTTAGTCCTTGTGGGAACTAATTCTGGGGATGGTCTGTAATTCTGGAAAGCCACGAGAAAATAAAAATCTCTGTTCTGAGTTGGCGTTTGGACATCCTCCCCGTATCACGTTTAAAGCTGGTGTAAGCAGCATTAATCTTTATTTTCCTTAACAGAGAAAAGCGTAAACCCATTTCCAAGCCCCAAGATTGAACTCGTCACCCTGTGCCGGGTCCCGCGCGGCTCCCCGCGCACGGCCTGAAGCTCCGCAGCCGGCCCGCCGCCTCCCGGGTCCCCAGCCCAGGTGTCAGGCAGCCGGTGCCCGGACCTCCACCTGGCTCGGCCGGCGGCGACCGCACAAAGAGCGGAGCAGGCGGCGGCCCGGCCGAGCCGCAGAAAGTAGTCCCGACCACGCCGGGCCGATGTTGTTCGACGTCGCTTCACGCCCTCCGCGGGGAGGGCCGCAGCGGCCGACCCAGGAAAGAATCCCATAGGAATGCGCCAGCGGGAGGCCTTTTCCCTCCAGCTCGCCACTGCTCGCCTGGCAGATCTCCCGGGGTCTCCAAGCAGAAGCCGTGCGCGCGGCCCCCCACCTTCTTCCGCAGCTGCTCGGGAGGCGGCGCCGAGGGAGGGGCTCGCCCGCGCGCAGGGAGACCTTCGCGGCGACCCGTGGCGGCGGCGGGACCGCGGTATCCCTGCGCCGCTGCGTGAGAGGAAGAGGCTGAATGAGGAACTGCGCGGGGGAAGCGGGGCGCCGGGGGAGGAGGCGGCGGGATGGAAGCAGACGCTGGCGTCGCGCGAGCCCCCGGCAGAGCGGCGCGGTAGAGAGGACGGCGGCGGCGGCGCGCGCTGAGCCTTGACGTGCCCCTTTCTTTCTTCTCTCTCTGGAAAGCTGGGAAGCATGAGCGTGCAGACCTGCCGCTGCGGCGGCCGCCCCGGCTCCTCGCCTCCCCCTTTTCTGGCCGCCCCTCGCCGGTGAGAGAAGAGAACGCGAGAAGGGAAGATGGGGGCCGTCCTGAGGAGCCTCCTGGCCTGCAGTTTCTGTGCGCTCCTGAGAGGTGGGAAAGGGGGGGGGGAGCGGGAAAGTTGGTGGGATTTGGGGGGGAGGTGGCCTTGTTTTGTGTGTGTCTGGGGGGAGGGGGAGGGAGGGAGGAGAAGGGGAAGAGGAGCCAGGAGAGGCCTGGTCGTGGGGAAGGAGAGAGAAAGGGGCCCGGGAGAAGGGGCTGTGCGCTCCGCCTGGCCACAATGCAGACCCCTTCCTGGGGTTCCGGACCTTCCCTGGACACAGAGGAGCCTCATCTGGGCTGCTTGTGTAGGTGAACCCCTGGAGCTCCATTCTATCGCAGTGACTGAGGGTCTGCGTGTCCCTTTCTGCCGGGAGTCATCCGGGAGAAGGGTCTTTGTATGGATTTTGGCTTTTAAAATGTTGGAGCCGAAGATGCTTTAACGTTGGTCTTCTCTCTGGAAGCCCCCACCTTTTCTGTGTCTCTTACGTGAACTTTTAGAGCCTTCTTACTATTTTTCCAGGCCTTGTTACTACTAATAATTGGCTTCCGTTGGGGATCTAATGATCCTGGGTGAGAGCACAGTTGGAAAGTGACTCCGAGG
The DNA here is from genome assembly GCF_028749965.1 of Puma concolor. Classification (NCBI taxonomy): domain Eukaryota; kingdom Metazoa; phylum Chordata; class Mammalia; order Carnivora; family Felidae; genus Puma; species Puma concolor. Next base: position 96,937,904 of record NC_141673.1, read on the forward strand.
TTATAGGTCGAGCGTTTCAGCACTGGGAATCTTCTGAGCTTCAGCCCATAATAAAATAGAAGCGTTGCCCTTGTAACCCCTGGTATTCAGGACTTGCCCCTATTTTCGGAGCCTGCAAGTGTACAGTTGGCACTGAATAGGAAAGTCATCCTTGTGTGAAGAGGAGCCTGTCCTGGGACCTAAGTTATCGTTTGCTGCGCTCCCCTGGGGGATTGCTTGGCACTTTGGTAAGAAACGTGGGCTATTCTAGGTATTTTGCTCCGAGAATCGCATAGATTCGACGGCCCTGTGGTTTTTTGAATTGCCCTGTAAAGCTGTCACATACGCCGTGACTTTTATTTTGTGACAGTTCACTAAGGTTTTTGATTGGCCCGCAAGATTTCAACAGCTCTTCTCAAACTTACCCGTGTGGAAGTGGTGATGAGTCTTGCTATTGAGCATTTACCAGCAGAGGAATTTACGTGTGGATCGATGCAGTGGCTGTGGCTTTGGTTTTGTTAAAATTCTCACGTGTTCATGGCAAATTCTTTTCAGGTATAAGACCTCTTGAGTCCATGGAGATTTTTAGCTCTTCATTTAACAAATTAAACTTTTGTTAAGCCTCCATAACTTGCTAAAGTTTACAGGGCACGATGGTAACTCATGATCTTGTGCAAATGAACCCAAGATGCCTTCTGTGTGTGTATATTTGTGTTGGATGAATGTGATTGACTTTTTTTCTTTTTTTTTTTTTTTGAGTAGGAGGAATTTTTTTTTTTTTCTGTAGTTACTCTTGCAGGATTATTACGTTTGCATGTTATATCTACTTATACTTAATAATTATGACTCACTGTCAGCATATTCCAAACTATTTTCGCATGTCACCCCCAGAAAGACAGTGCTTGCTTAATTGTCTTGGCAGAGAATTTAATACAGTGTTGTGTACTTGAAAGGCTTAATAAGTATATGTTTATTTCATCATCGTATAGTCTTTGTTGAAAGGGGATCTTGCTCTAGTTGTGAGAAACATATTTGACCTAAGAATATGCATATATTTTAAGACAGAAAGTTAGTAGTTAAATATGAGAGTCAGCTGGTTGGTTAAAGTCCTCGGGAAATCTAAGTCCATAACCTGGGGATGCTTCTGGTTGCCTGGCTGTATTTCTTGGAGGGTAAGGGTGTGACATAAATGCCATTTGTTTAACACCAAGTTTGAGTCTAGAGTTGGGTTTGTTCGTTACTGGACTTCAGAGAAATTGTACTTGAAGTATTAATTTGAAGTACGGTGTTATGTAAGAACACCTAAAAGAGTTAATAGTTTAAACTGCCTCATTTCTACCAGCAAATTTCCAAAAGTGGACCTCTCATTTTCAGTGTAGCATAATGATAGTATAAGGTGGTCTTTGAATTTATCAGTGCTTAACTGTGAGTACATATTATTTGAACTAAAAAATAGTCTTTTGATGTGAAAGATTTTCATTCATAATTTAGGTTTTTTTCATTCCTTGATAATGTCATTCTGTGTTATAATAGTGGCATTAGTTGACCTTGGACTCTGAGGAGAAAAATGTGATTAACTTGTCGCGTTAAGATAATTTTTTCTGTAGAGGAGTTGTTATGAGGAGTTAATATTGGGATGATGGGTTGATGAGAGAGTTCGGGAGACCTTTTGTCCTGTAGCGTTAAGTCAATAGCTGAAAGCCAGGGAATAATGCGGTCATCGTCTGGGCTGCATCCCTAACCCCTATCATCTGAGGACAAAGTGTAATGGAAAGATTTGGGGATTTCAGCACTAAAATCTTGGGTTCAAAGTCTGTGCTTCTCTGTTTAATAACCTTGTGATTCTGGTCTAGTCAGTCAATTTCTCTGGGTCTCAGTTTCTTTACCTGTAAAATGTAAATAGTAATACTGACCTAATTTGCGTGTTTAACAGGCATATTAAGTGAAATGATGAATATCAAGTGATTTGCTAATGTTATTTTTTGTTATAATTTTTTATTGTGGACATATTCTCAAATGCCAGGAATTTGAGACTTAATTTGTGTAAGATTTACAAATTCTTGTGGCCAGAAGAGATTTTGATCATTCTGGTCTAACTGCTTAATTTGCAAGTGAGGATACTCAGAATCAAACAGATTATGATCTGATTAAGCTCCTATAGCTAATTAACAGTGGAAGGATGGTAGGGATTTATTGGTAGGGATTTATTAATAGTAGGGATTTATTGTTCATTCTTTTAGCAAATATGTATGGGAATACCTGCCTACTGTATATCAGGCTCTGATGGTATAGTGGTGAGCAAAATAGCCATGTCCCTGTTCTAATGGACCTCACAATCTCGGTTGCCATCCTTACTGTTCTCTTGGTTCCATCCAGGTACTGATTAGAAAAGATTATATCTCCAATTTTCTAGAGCAAATATATATATATATATATTTAAATATGTATTTATTTTTGAGACAGAGGGAGAGTGAGAGCATGAGCAGGGGAGGGGCAGAGAGAGAGAGACACACAGAATCTGAAACAGGCTCCAGGCTCCGAGCTGTCAGCACAGAGCCCAATGTGGGGCTTGAACTCACAAACCGTGAGATCATGACCTGAGCTGAAGTCGGACACTTAACCGACTGAGCCACCCAGGTGCCCTTAGAGCAAATATTTTTATAAGATTTTTATAAATTTTGGAATACCATTGTGTGTATAATCTGTAAATACTATGTCCCAACTTATGTTGAGGAGGCTTTGTTGTTTCATAAAAATTTTTTGCTACTTAGTTTTTTAGAAAATATTATTAGTTTTTGTGGGATGGTGGTAAATACTGTACAAACAAGCCACTAGTGTTTTCTATCTTATATTTTGTAGAAGTGGTCCTTGGAAAAGCATTTGCTTTAATATCAAGTGGAACAAAATCTTGAGGAGGTAGAGTGAATTTTGGAGTGGGAATCAGGAGAATTAAGTTCTCATTCTAAGTTTGCCATTAGCTAGCTGTGTCGCGATCTTGGGTAAGTCACTTAATCTCTGTATACCTTATTTTCATTAGGTATACAGAGATGCATAATTCATATTAAAATGTTAAGATCTCTGAGAGAACGTGAAGAGACCAATTTTAATTTTGTTTAACTATTTCCCAAACTTGGGAATATTTTTTCCATAAATTTTTTTAACATTCTGGTGAATCTTCGATCTAAGCAACACACCTGGAGAGGGCTGGACTGGATGACCCTTTGAGCATTAGGTTAATTAACATGATTGATACTTTTTAAAAATTTATTTTGAGAGAGAGAGATTGCACGTGCACATGAGCAGGGGAGGGGCAGAGAGAGAGGGAAAGAGAGAATCCAAGCAGGCTTTGCACTGCCAGTGCAGAGCCCAGTGTAGGGCTTGAACCCACAAACGGTGAGATCATGACCTGAGCTGAAGTCAAGAGCTGATGCTTAACCGACTGAGCCACCCAAGCACCCCTGATGTGATTGATACTTGATGGTAATTTCATATAGTTAAATGTGATACTTTCATTCCTAGTTACTTGGTTTTAGGTTTGCTTATCTGGCTAAGGAATAATTTGGGTACGAGTAAGATTTCAGCTCTTTGTTATTATGAGGCCTAACAGACTTTTCCCATTGGTTTGGTTTTTCAGCAACTTCTTTGTTTTGCCTTTTTTTTTTTTTTTTAAAGTTTATTCATTTATTTATTTGGAGAGAGAGAGTGTGCATGCATGAGCAAGGGAGGGGCAGAGAAAGAGACAGAGAGAGAGAGAGAGAGAGAGAGAGAGAGAGAGAGAGAGAGACAATCCCAAGTAGGCTCTGTGCTGTTAGTGCAGAGCCCACTGTGGGGCTTGAATTCATGATCCATGAGATGATGACCTGAGCTGAAGTCTAGAGTTGGACGCTTAACCAACTAAGCCACCCAGGCGCCTCTGTTTTGCTTTAATTGGAGGTTTTTCCATTTGCTGAACTGAAATATTCTTTCCGTATAGTTATACATGCTTTGGCTATCAGAAAGGACTCTTTTTTGAATATCAAATAAGACTCTGTGGAGGGTATATAAATGAAAATGTTTTACGTGAGTTTATAATTTGAACATGTTGGAAAAACAGGTAACACAATAACCTGTTTAGGTCATTGTAGATACTCTTGAAATTTTAATTTCATCATGGAAACTTCATTGCAAGTTATATTTAGAGAAGATTATAAAGAGGGGCAGGAAGATATAGGCTTTGTGGATAAATTAAATTCAGATATTCTACTACTTTATGTAGTCTTGGACAAGTTACTTAGCTTTAGTTTCCTCTCCTGTTAAGTAGAGGTAATATCTTACAAGATTTCTATGAGAACTGATGGGATAATATTTGCAAAGGGAGAGTATGGTGCACAGTCAGTAGTAGACTTTGAATAAATGGCTACTAATATTAAGATGGCTAAATTAAAAGAAACATTAATGCTCAGGAAAGACTAGTAAAACATTTAAGTGCCAGGCACTGTTTTAGGGAGCCAATAATTTTAGGCCAGTGGTTTTTCAACTTTTTGACTCTTCTACAACTGAAACAAAAACTCCATGAAATACCTTTATTTCCGATATTGTCTTTTTTTATTAAAAAAAAAAATTTTTTAATGTTTATTCTTGATACAGAGACAGGGCATGAACAGGGGAGGGGCAGAGAGAGAGGGAGACACAGAATCTGAAACAGGCTCCAGGCTCTGAGCTGTCAGCACAGAGCCTGACTTGGGGCTTGAACCCATAAACTGTGAGATCATGACCTGAGGCGAAGTTGGACGCTTAACCGACTGAGCCACCCAGGTGCCCCTGATATTTTCTTTTTTAAGTTTTTATTTATTTTTTAAGTATTCTGTACCCCCAACGTGGGACTCAAACTCTTGACCTTGACATCAAGAGTTGCATGCTCCTCTGTCTGAGCCAGCCAGGCTCCCCACTTCTGATATGTTATGTTTTATTTTATATAACTAAGTTGCTCGCTATTAAGTTTACCTTCTAAAGGATTGAAGCTTTATTTAACACTATTTTAGGTGAGTATTATATATAAACCAGAGGATAAATAGTGCAGTTGATTGTGATACTTATTTACTTGTTTAAGAGTTTAGTATGGGCAGAATGATTTTATCAAAACATTGTCTAATTGAGAAAAAATTTTAAAAATGTTTATTTCTTTTGAGAGAAAGAGAGGTAGAGCATAGGCAGGGGAGAGGCAGAAGAGAGGGAGAGAGAGAATCCCAAGCAGCCTCCGTGCTGTCAGTGCAGAGCCAGATGTGGGGCTTGAAGTCAGAAACCATGAGATCATGATCTGAGCTGAAATCAAGAGTTGGCCGCTTAGCTGACTGAGCTACCCAGGTGCCCTGAGAAAATTTTTTTATTCTATTATTTTGTTATAACAGTTAAAATTATTCAGTTGATGAACTTCTCCCTGCAGGATGGGTAAATGCTATACCAACTTCCAGCATTGCATGTTTCACTCTTCATATGAAAGTTTTTAATGTGTCTTCTGTAAAATGAGCCTTGCGTTGTATGTTTTACTCTTTTTTTAAAAGTAGTATATTTTATTTATTTTTGAGAGAAAACGTGTGTGCACACGCACGAGGTGGGGAGGGGCAGAGAGAAAGGGGGACAGAGGATCCAAAGTGGACTCTGCATGGATCAGCAGAGAGCCCATCGTAGGGCTCGAACTCATGAACCATGAGATCATGACCTGAGCCCAAGGTAGACGCTTAACTGAGCCACCCAGGTGCCCCCATGTTTTATTCTTCATATGAGAGTTTTTATGTGTTTTCTGTAAAATGAGCCTCACCTTAATGAATAGAACTCTGCTCCATGTGAATAACTTTGAAATTACATAGTCAAATACATAGACTAGGTGACCTAAGAATAGGATATTTGCCCTTGAAATTACTAATTTAAAATTAGAGGAAAACAGTGTTAATTTGATATTATTAGCACACACTTTGTTTCTCAACTGTTTATTTGTGGCAGTTGACTATCTTCACAAAAAGTTCAAGACATTCAGATGTGCCTGGGCTCTGTTTGTTGAAAATTAGTGGTGCTTTAATGCTGTGATCCTCTTAGCTGTAATGTAACTTGCTAATTTTTGTTTCTGTGATACCTTGCTTGGCAGGGCCAGGAGATTGGGGATACAAAGTGAAATCATATTTTTAGCTGAAAAAATTTATTAGTTAAGTGAATTTTTAAGTTATAAATTGACATTAGGCTTAAAATTATTGATTACATTCTCAGTAAAAATAAAAATGCAGGGCGCCTGGGTGGCTCAGTCAGTTAAGCAGCCGACTTCAGCTCAGGTCATGATCTTATGGTTCATGGGTTCAAGCCCCGAGTTGGCCTCTGTGCTGACAACTCAGAGCCAGGAGCCTGCTTCAGATTCCGTGTCTCCCTCCCTCTCTGCCCCTTCCCCGCTCTTGCTCTGTGTCTCTCTCAAAACTAAATAAACATTAAAAAAAGTTTATAAAAATGCAGAGGTGAATATGATTTGCAGTAGTCATGTTTTTCAAGAAAATAGTCACTCACTTATTGGAAAATGATACCTTTATCAAATTCTATATGTTTGGCCAGGAAGCTGTTTTCTCTGATGGCCTTGGTTAGTCATCCTAGACCATTTATCATCCTAGACGTTATCATTCCTAGACCAAAATCATTGGATATAGGGATAGGAGTCTTTCTCATTATTGGCCAGCTTTTATTGAAAGATGGAATTTAAGTGTATCCATATATCCAATTTAAAGATTCTGTATTTTGCAAGTCTGAGAAAGCTAACATCTGAACTTGATTAATGTGAACTCTTAGCTACAATTTATATGGTCTTTATTTGTAGGTTTCTTGATTTATGCCAGTGAAGACAACAGCTCTTTGTTAGATATAAGCTGTTTCAAGAATAGGTATTTTTCCTTCGGTACTACCATGTACCAGAGCTTTGCCTGTATTAGGTATTCTAAATTTTACATTTTTTTTTTTCAACGTTTATTTATTTTTGGGACAGAGAGAGACAGAGCATGAACGGGCGAGGGGCAGAGAGAGAGGGAGACACAGAATCGGAAACAGGCTCCAGGCTCTGAGCCATCAGCCCAGAGCCCGACGCGGGGCTCGAACTCATGGACTGCGAGATCGTGACCTGGCTGAAGTCGGACGCTTAACTGACTGCGCCCCTAAATTTTACATTTAAAGCGGTATAAAAAGATGTGAATTTTTATGGCATTTATACAGTTTGTTTTGGGGCTTCATTTTGTGTTTTGTCTCAAGTCATTTATTAGATATGGTATAAATTTGTAGGTACTGTAATTTCTTTTAGCACAGATTAGATAGAGAAAACTGAATCAGAAATAAATCAGCATGTTTCTACCTGAGAAACTAATCAGAAATAAATCAGCATGTTTATATATCTGAGACTGAATTTGAAATGTGAATTATGTAATATATTGTCTGGTTTTAGGATATAACTCTTGCATTGGTAATATAATTAGCAATCTCAAGTAGTTTTTTAACCCTGTTTTTTTTTTTTTTGTTAAAGATATACTTCACATACCATAAAGTTCTCCATTTTAAAGTGTCCAGTTCAGTGGTTTCTAGTATATTCACAGGATTGTACAGCCATCACCACTGTCTAATCCCAGAACATTTCATCACCTCCAAAAAGAAACTTCATACTCCTTAGTAGTCACTTTCCATTTCCCCTTTCCCCCAGCCTCTGGTAATGAGTAATCTACTTTTCGGTGTCTACAGATTTGCTTATTCTGAACATTTCATATAAAAGGAATCATACAACATGTAGCCTTTTGTGTCTTGGTTTCACTTAGCATAATGTTTTAAAGGTTCATTCACATTTATAGCATGTATCAGTATTTCCTTTTTATGGTTGAATAATCATTGTATGGATACATGAAGTACTTTCGAATGAGTGTGGTTTTGATCATTGGGATCTTTTTTTTTTTTTTTTTTAACATTTATTTTTGGGACAGAGAGAGACAGAGCATGAACGGGGGAGGGGCAGAGAGAGGGAGACACAGAATCGGAAGCAGGCTCCAGGCTCCGAGCCATCAGCCCAGAGCCTGACGTGGGGCTCGAACTCACGGTCCGCGAGATCGTGACCTGGCTGAAGTCGGACGCTTAACCAACTGCGCCACCCAGGCGCCCCGATCATTGGGATCTTTATTTGGAGAAATTATTTCTGAAATCTCTTTCTGAAGTTATAGACATTAAAAAAAGTCCTAAGTTCCTCTTTTTTCTGCTGGAGAAGCACTGAGTAGTTCACCAGCGTCTCGTTTCTGTGTACTAACTTACACAGAGCCCTGTCTCAGTTAACCTTTTTTTGCCAAATTCATATTAGATTAATAGGATAGAAGGGATATTAGAAATTACCTGGCCCAAATTCTTCATTTCATGAAGGAGAAAGGTGAATGACTAACTTAAGTCTAGATTGCTGGTACTCTGGACGGTAATTTCACATGCATTGCTTTCTGCATGTACTTAATTTTACCTGGGCCTTATTACAGTTTTGAAGATGATACCAGTCATTTAAAACATTTTTTTAATGTTTATAACTGAGAGAGAGAGAGAGTGCAAGCGACGGGGGTGGAGGAGGGGGAGACAGAATCCGAAGCAGGCCCTAGGCTCCGAGCTGTCAGCACAGAGCCTGACGTGGGGCTCGAACTCATGAGCCGTGAGATCATGACCTGAGATGAAGTCGGGTGCTTAACCACCTGAGACACCTAGGCTCCCCTATACCAGTCATTTTTAATAGAGGAAAATAAATATCAGTGTTATTTTAGACTTTGCAATAGGTGGTTTGTCATAATACTGTTAAATAAAAACTAGTCCGGATTTAGGTAAGGAGAGACTATTTGAAAAGATTATTATAACAGGGAGAATGCTCTGACTGAAAGATCTGCAAGTGTCTCAAATTAAACACAAAAAACTTTTACAGAGTAGGGTAAGCCGGGCCAGCAGGAGCTTTCAGTGGAGGTGAGTAAAGTGGGTGGGGGTGAGCAGATTGCATGATCAGGATAGTTTAACTGGATTTGTTTCCCCCCTATGGTCAGCAGATGCATGGAATGAGCTGTTAAGAGAGGAAGTCCTGGGGCGCCTGGGTGGCTCAGTCGGTTGAGCGTCCGACTTCAGCTCAGGTCACTTCAGCTCAGATCTCGTGGTCTGTGAGTTCGAGCCCCGCGTCAGGCTCTGGGCTGATGGCTCGGAGCCTGGAGCCTGCTTCTGATTCTGTGTCTCCCTGTCTCTCTGCCCCTTCCCCGTTCATGCTCTGTCTCTCTCTGTCTCAAAAATAAATAAATGTTAAAAAAAAATTAAAAAAAAAAAAGAGTAAGTCCTGCATCTACTTCCTTAAACTTAGGGCAAGCCAAAGTTTAGGGGCTTGTGGGAAAGGGGAAAAGCCTGACTAAAGTTTGGTCAAGCCAACTCAGTGGATTAAGTAATGAACAGTTGTGAACACTTGGTTAGTCCCCCTGTTCAAAACAGAATTTTTCACTATTAGGGGTATGTTTTAGTCTGCTAAGGCTTACAGGCTTTTTGCTATAACAAAAATAGTGTAGGGGTGCCTGGGTGGCTCAGTTGGTTAAGCGTCCGACTTCAGCTCAGGTCACGATTTCATGGTTCGTGAGTTCAAGCCCCGCGTTGGGCTCTGTGCTGACAGCTCAGAGCCTGGAGCCTGTTTCAGATTCTGTGTCTCCCTCTCTCTCTCTGACCCTCCCCCATTCATGCTCTGTCTCTCTCTGTCTCAAAAAGTAAATAAACATTAAAAAAATTTTAATAAAAAAAACAAAAATAGTGTAGTTTGGGTAGCTTATAAACAACAGAAATTTATTTCTCATGGTTCTGGTGGCTTAAAGTCCAAGATCAAGGTTCCAGCATGATCAGTTTTTGGTTGAGGATCTTCTGTGGATTGCAGACGACTTACCTCGCTATCCTCACATGGTGGATAGCAGAGAGAGGAAACAAGCTCTCGACTCTTGAAAGGGTACTAATCCCATTCATGAGGACTCCATCCTCATGACCTTATGTAATCCTAATTAGTCCCCAAAGACCTCATCTCCTAATACCTTCACATAGTGGGGGTAAGGTTTCAACATAAGAGTTTTAGGGAACACAAACATTCAGTCCATAACAGGGTAGAGTAAGAGTAATTGTGAAGTTGATATCATTAGATTTGACCTGATTATTTATGTAGGTATAGGCCTTATAAGTTTGCTTTGCTGAACATTTTTATAAGGAATCTTGGATTGGACTTGAGGAAAAAATTTAGTATTGAAGTATAATTGCCATGCAATGTTATATTAGCTTCATGTATACAGTACAGTGATTTGACAATTGTGTACATTACTCAGTGCGTATCATGTTAAGTGTAGTCATCTCTGTCACCATTTAGTGTTACTACAGTATTATTGGCTATATTCCCTATGCTGTACTTGTCATCTCTGTGACTTATTTTATAAGTAGAAGTTTGTACCTCTTAATCCTCTTCATTTTTTGCCCATTCCCCCACCCATCTTCCCTCTGGTAACCACCAGCTTGTTCTCGGTATGTATGTACGAATTTATTTATAAAATGTATTTATTTAAATTAGGTTCCATGCTCAATGTGGGGCTTGAATTCTTGACCCTGAGATCAAGAATCATACACTCTAGGGGCGCCTGGGTGGCGCAGTCGGTTAAGCGTCCGACTTCAGCCATGTCACGATCTCACGGTCCGTGAGTTCGAGCCCCGCGTCAGGCTCTGGGCTGATGGCTCAGAGCCTGGAGCCTGTTTCCGATTCTGTGTCTCCCTCTCTCTCTGCCCCTCCCCCGTTCATGCTCTGTCTCTCTCTGTCCCAAAAATAAATAAATGTTGAAAAAAAAAAATTAAAAAAAAAAAAAAAAAAGAATCATACACTCTACTGACTGAGCCAGCCAAGCGCCCTTGTTTTTTGTATTTAATAGTTTGCTTTGTTTTTTAGATTCCATATATAAATGAAATCATATGCTATTTGTCTTTGTCTGACTTATTTCACTTAGCATAATACCTTCTAGATGCATCTATGTTGTCACAAATAGCAAGATCTCATTCTTTTCTATGGCAGAGTGATAGTCCTGTGTGTGTGTGTGTGTGTGTGTGTGTGTGTACATATACCACATCACCACACTTTCATTCATTCATCTAGTGATGGACACTGGATTGCTTCCATATCTTAGCTATTGTAAATTATTGTAAACATAGGGGTGTGTATATCTTTTCAAATTAATGTTTTTCATTTTCTGTGGATTAATAGCCAGTAGTGGAATTACTGGAGTATATGGCATTCTATTTTTAATTTTTTTTTTTTTAACGTTTATTTATTTTGGAGACAGAGAGAGACAGAGCATGAACGGGGGAGGGTCAGAGAGAGAGGGAGACACAGAATCGGAAACAGGCTCCAGGCTCTGAGCCGTCAGCACAGAGCCTGACGCGGGGCTCGAACTCACGGACTGCGAGATCATGACCTCATCCGAAGTCAGCCGCTTAACTGACTGAGCCACCCAGGTGCCCCTCTATTTTTAATTTTTGAGGAACCTCCATACTGTTTTCCACAGTGGTTGCACCAGTTTACATTCCCACAAACTGTGCCTGATATTCCCTTTTCTCCACATCCTTGCCAATGCTTGTTGTTTCTTGTGGTTTTGATTTTAGCCATTCTGACAGGTGTGAAGTGATAATTTCATTGTGGTTTTGATTTGCATTTCTCTGATGATTAGTGATGTTGAGCATCATTTCATGTGTCTCTTGTAATGTGTATGCCTTTGGGAAAATGTCTCTGCAGGTCCTCCGCTCATTTTTTTTTTTTTTTTAAGTTTATTTCTTTACTTTTGAGAGAAAGAGCAAGCACGTGGGGGAAGGGGTAGAGAGAGGGAGAGAGAGAGAGAATCCCAAGCAGGCTCCGCATTGCAAGGGTGGAGTCTGATGTGGGGCTTGAATTCAGGAACGTGAGATCATGACCTGAGCTGAAGTTGGACGCTTAACCAACTGAGCCACACAGGCGCCTTTGTCTGCTCATCTTTTAATCAGATTGCTTTTTGTGTGTGTTAAATTGTATAAGTTCAGTATGTATTTTAGATATTAATTCCTTACAAGTATCAAATTTGTACAAATTTGCAAGTATCTTCTCAGTAGGTGGCCTTTTTTTTTTTTTTTTTGTTAATGGTTACCTTTGCTGTGCAGAACTTTTTATTTTGGATTTCATTTTTAAAAGCTTCTTGAAGCTAGGAAGCCAACTCAAGAATTCACTATCAGGTTTCACTTGTAGTACCTATAGATGCTGGTGAATTCTTGACATTCTCAAATGTGTCCTAGGGTTCTTGGGCCTGACTGGGAGTGATCTTGCTTACTTCTGCAAAGCTTGGAACTCCAAGCCAAGTACCAATCCTTTTTTCCTAAGAGGACTGTGAGCACTGGCTTCATGAAGTCAGCCACAGCTCCTTAAATCTGTCTAGTCATATTTGATTAAATGAGCACCACTTTCAAAAATGGCATGCCAGTCAAAGCCTTGGTTGCATAACCAATGTTTCCAACTAGTGGGACAGACTCTTATTGAACTTATGCAAATAACTGTATTGCTGGGAAAATAAGAATACACAATGAAAGTTTTTGAATTATGGAGGAGTCAGACAAGGAGGAAAAATGTTTTATTTCTGTTTACAGAAGCATAGTCTGCTTAAATCATTAATGAGTTATAGATAACTTAAAAGAAAAAAGAAAAGAATTCTTTATATCCAGAAAATGGGACATTAAAGCATCAGCAGTATCTTAAATAAAACTTGTGATCATTCTTCATCAGTTTATTCAGTCCTGTTAATTCTTGTCCTTCTAGATCTTTGGTTAGTAGTCTTATGAACCTATCTGCTTCTCCACTAGCTTTTTAGAAATCCTGATTTAGTCCACTGGTACAGTCTCAAAGTTACTTAAGTGATCAGAAGCCCAAGAGTACCTGGTATAGTCCTTTTTCAACAGTCCTTTGAAGATGAGCACTCTAGCTAGCTTATACCTGATTTGCAAGCACTTTCAGGAAAGCATCAGAATAAAAAAAAAAACAAACCTGTAGATGACAAAAGACTTAAAATGGTGGTGATTAACTTACTCCTGATTATTTAATTTAATTAACCAATTTATTATTAAGTAATTTCTATGGTCAATGTGGGGCTTAAACTCATGATCCCAAGATCAAGAGTTGCATTCTCTTCTGACTAAGCCAGCCATGTGTCCCACTATGGATTATTTTATTTTTAAAGTTTATTTATTTTGAGAGAGAGAGAGTGGGGGAGAGGGAGACAAAAGGGGAGAGGGAAAGGAAGAGGGAGAGGGAGAGAAAGAGAGCATTGTAAGCAGGCTCCACATTGTCGGTGAGGAGCTCGATTTGGGGCTCGAATTCATGAACCATGAGATCATGACCTGAACTGAAGTCTGATGTTTAACTGACTGAGCCACCCAGGTGCTGCCACGACCCCCCCCCCCCCCCCCCAGTAATTTTAAAAGCGAAAGATCTGATGAGAGTTTGTTATAAAACATAATGCAATTGATTAGGAAATTTGGTTTTGTGACATGCAAACCAAAGTCAGGTCAATCCAAAAAAGTTTTAGACAAAATATAACCATAATGATTAACCTTATTTTAAAGAAGAGTGGATATTATATCATCTATGTGATGAATGTATATGATCTTTGCAGCGAATAAAACTGTAAAATATATCATAATCCTGGGCCACATGTCCCATCAAACATATAGTTAGAGCACATCAAGAATATATCAAAATTAAGAGGGAATGGGGTGGGAAGGAGGCCAAGAACAACAACAAAGAGAATATACCGAGATTATTAAGTAAAAATTTTAATAAGTCTGGAATAAGTCCTAAACATCTACATAATAAAATTCCTTAAGTAAGTGATGTGAATTCTGACTGAGAAACATGAGCCTATTGTATATGACGAAGTTAACATAAAAATGTGTAACTGAAATGATCACTGATGACACAGTATTGTTGTCTAATATTAGGAAAAGCAGCACCAGGACTCCTGATAAATAGAAACATATCATTAACAGAATATTGATAAATTCCTAGGAATTTCATGTAATTTGTTAAATAATATTTTACTCATATGATTTAATCTAGGGAATGTAAGCATCACTTCTGATTTGCCATGTAATAACATTTTTTTTTAAAGATTTAATTTTTTTAAGTAATCTCTGTACCCAACGTGGGGCTCAAGCCCATAACCCCAAGATCAAGAGTTGCATGCTGTACCAACTGAGCCAGCAAGGCGCCCCACAAATCATAACATTGATCAAATTAACCTAGTTATTTTTAACACCTCTTTTTAGAAGATGAAAGAAGAAATTCTTTGTGAATTCCCAGGGACCCTTTGGGAAATTTTGAAGATAGTCATAGGGGCAAGATACATCATTTAGGACTTGATTTAGTAAAAGCAGAGTGTCAGAGTTGTAGGAGATTTGGAGATTTGAACGTTTGATTAGATAGGATGATGGGTCATTGAGAAGAACTAGTTGGCTACCCATTTAACCAAAGTGTAAAAAATTTTATTTAAAGTAACCATAGGAAGGAACATGATGAAGCATAGCTCTCTCAAAAGTGAGAAGGATTTTTGTTTTGTTTTGTTTTTGTAAATAATCAAGATATGATAAAGTCAACATCAAGCACAGGAAATTCTAATTTTTTTTTTAACATTTATTCATTTTTAAGAGACAGAGACAGAGCATGAATGGGGGAGGGCAGAGAGAGGGAGACACAGAATCTGAAGCAGGCTTCAGGCTCTGAGCTGTCAGCACAGAGCCTGATGTGGGGCTCAAACTCATGAACCACGAGATCATGACCTGAGCCAAAGTTGGACCCCCAACCAACTGAGCCACCCAGGCGCCCCTCAAGCACAGGAAATTCTGATAAGATACGGGATTTTCACTTTCTAGGGAGATTATTTAGAAGGCAAAGAAAAACCTTTTATAACCTCTTTATTAAGAGCAGACCAGTAACCCGAGAAAATTTTGTCATTTTAATAGACTGAATTTTACTTTTGTGCAAGTAACAATATTTGATACTAAAGCACTTTTTGAAAATCTTACAAATAAACCCATCAGATCCTAGCCAGCTTTGACCACAACAAAAAAATTTCTTTTTCATAAACTTTTTGTAACTTTCTGTAACCATTCAGCTTTTGTCTTGCATCTTCTTCTTTCTATTCTGGAATAATTAGTCATTTTACTTTGGGACTATTTTCTTTTTCTTAATAAAAACACATCCTGCACACCTGTATACAAAGTTGTTCTTTTCTGTCACTTTTTCTCCTAGTACAGTTTCATTTATGAAATTATGGGGGCACCTGGGTGACTCAGTTGGTTAAGTGTCTGGCTCTTAATTTTGGCTCAGGTCGTGATCTCATGGTTCGTGAGATCAAGCCCTGTGTTGGGCTCTGAGCTGACAGCTTGGGGCCTGCTTGAGATTCTCTCTCTGTCTCTGTCTGTCCCCTGTGCATGCACGCTCACTCTCTCAAAAATAAATAAACGTTAAAATAAATGTAAGATTATGACTTAATAATTGCTTCTATTTTATGGAGTTGGAGACCTGAACTGCCTGTCATGCACCATCATTTTTCAGTAGACTGGCAGAACTTATGAATATATATATTTTACAACTTTTTATAGCCATACACTTCTCAATGTGGCAAAAATGAATATGCTTATAAGTAAACTCAAATATATGTATATATAGCTGCTTGGTAACCCTCAAAGTAAGGGGTAAAAAAAATATATAAGCTTGAAATGCTTATGCTGTATTCTATCTTATAGAAATGACCTTGTTATTTAATAAATATTGGTGAATTAGCATAGTTCTTGCAGTTTTTTTTAAACATTTTTTTAAATGTTTATTTTTGAGAGAGAGAGAGAGAGCACGCGGGCGAGCAGGGTAGGGACAGAGAGAGAGGAAGACACAGAATCTGAAGCAGGCTCCAGGCTCTGACCTGTCAGCACAGAGCCTGATGCAGGGCTCAAACCCACAAACCGTGAGATCATGACCTGAGCAGAAGTTGGATGCTTAATCCACTGAGCCATCCAGGTGCCCCAGCATAGTTCTTAACGTGTTAAGAAAATATTTTGGAAACTATCTTCAAGTTGGTTTATTACAAAACATAGTTACTAACTGAAATAATGATTGTCAGAACAACTTGGCTAAATACAAATGTAGATGTAAAGCTAGTTTATTCTGTTAGTAAACCTGTATAAGTTTAGGAAAAACATATCCAGATAGAATAAAAATGTATGCTTGTCTTAATTTTATGTCAATAACTCAGAAGACATAGCTATTTTTATTATACCAACAATATTGAACTAGTCTCATTTTCCAAAGATTTACTTAAATATGTGTTACTTTGGATTCTTAAAATACGTGGGTTAGTTTCTATGAAAAATACTTTTGAAAGTAGAAGAAGTTTAAGTTCCTTGATTTTTGGAAATCTTAGGAATATTCAATTTATATGAACAAGTATTGACTTTCAAACCAATTAGAATAGAACTCTTTTAAGGGATTTTATAATCTAAAATTATAATTGGTAATACCATCTAGAGGTAGGAAAATATTTTATGTATGTATAACACATGTTACATTAAAAAACATGTATTAAAATACTGTAATAGCATTCTGTAGTGACACTTGGTAACTACACTTGTGGTGAGCATGGCATAGATTTTTGAAATCATCATGTTGTACACCTGAGAGTAATGTAACATTGTGTATTATCTATACTTAGTTTACTTGCTCTGCATGAATGAAAGTTCTTTTAAAAAAGATTATGAAGGATTCGTGGAAACAACTAGTGCCCACTAAGCTTATTTCAGGTTTGACACGGTACTGACTACAGGAGAAGGAGGTGAGAGCCTTAGGCACTGAGACACAGGGAAATTTGGGTTGGTGTTTGGAGAAGCTTTGGAATCAGACCTGGGATTGAATTTGTTCTCCACATCATAAGCTTATTAATTGGATGGTCTTGAGTTAGGTAGTTAACGTCATTGATTCTTGATTTCTTCATCTGTAAAATTGGCATAATGATACCACCTACTTTACAGTATTGTAAAAATTAAATGAGACTATATGTAAAGCACTAAGCATGCTGCTAAGTTGTAGCTGATGTCATCCTCGTTATGTGTATAACTGTATTCTGGCATTTTTGGCATTATGATGGAAAAGTAGAATTCTGGTTAATGGGAAAGCACTGTGGGTAGGTGTCAGAATGAGCAGATTTTTGTAAGAAAATATGGAACCTAGAAGAACTCTAGATTCCTTACTGACTGGCTCTGTGACCACGGATAGGTCACTTCTTTGTGTCTTAATTCTCTAGTAAGGTAGGGACACCTGACTCAAAACCCTCACAGAAGGACATGGAAATCAAGTGGAATCATACATGTTAAACTGTTCTTTAAAATACAAAATACTGTATGCAAAAGTGATGGCTCTGTTATTTTTGTTATGAAGGTTAAGCATCAGAAGTTTTGCTGAGTGTGTCTCCCCAGTGGGGCTCTATTAACAGGCTACTTTAATGCCACTGCTCACATTTTTATTAATATTGGTTATTAACTTGGCCATATCATTATTAGAACTTTATTTATTTATTTACTTATTTATTTATTTACGAGAGAGGGTGCGAGTGAGTGAGGGGCAGAGAGAGGAGACAGAGAAGTGGGGCTCATCCGAAGTGGGTCTGGAGCTCCCCCAATGTGGGGCTCTAGCTCATGAACCATGAAATCATGACCTGAGCTGAAGTTGGACGTTTAACCAACGGAGCCAGCCAGGCGCCCCAGCAGTGATCTTGTTGAACATCTCCATCAGCGCTTTTGAGTGACCAGATGCATTGTCAACGAGCAGTAATATTTTGAAAGTAATCTTTTTTTTTTTTCTGAGCAGTGGGTCTCAACAGTGGGCTTAAAAACCAGTAAACCATGTTGTAAACAGATGTGTTGTCATCCAGGCTTTGCTGTTCCATTTATAGAACAGGCAGAGTAGATTTAGCATAATTTTTGAGCACCCTAGGATTTTCAGAATGGTGAATGAGCATTGGTTTCAATTTAAAGCCACCAGCTGCATTATCCCCTAAGGAGAGAGTCAGTTGGTTCTTTGATGATTTGAAGCCAGGCATTGACTTTAGCTGTGGAGGTTCTAGATGTTGTGTTTTTCTAATATAAGGTTGTTTTGTCTACATTGAAAATGTGTGATTTAGTGTAGCCACCTTCCTTAATTATCTAGATTTTCTGAATAACTTGCTTCTGCTTCTATATTGATACTTACTTGGTGCTTTTCCTTGCACTTTTATGTTATGGAGAGGCTTCTTTCTTTAAACCTCAAGAACCATCCTGTGTTAGCTTCAGACTTTTCTGCAGGTTCCTCACCTCTCTCAACCTTCGTAGAACTGAAGAGAGTTTGGGCCTTGCTCTGGGTTAACCTTTGGCTTAAGGGAATGTTGTGGTTGGTTTGATCTATCTAGACTGCTAAAACTTTTTCCATTATCATCAATAAGGCTGTTGTGCTTTCTTATCATTTGTGTGTTCACTCTAGTAGTACTTTTAATTTCCTTCAAAAGCTTTCCCTTTGCATTCACAACTTGGCTAATTGGCACAAGAGGCCTAGCTTTTGGCCTATTTGTGCTTTTGACATGCCTTTCTCACTAAGCTTAATCACTTCTAGCTTTTGATTTAAAGTGAGAGATGTGGGCCTCTTACTTTCACTTGAACACTTAGAGGCCATTATAGGTTATTCATTGGCCTGATTTCAACATTGTTGTGTCTCGGGACCTGAGGAGAGGGAGAGACACAGGGGAATGTCTGGTTGGTGGCACAGTCAGAACACATAAAACACTTATTGATTTTGTTGTCTTTGTGGGTACAGTTTGTGGTGCCCCAAGACAATTACAGTAGTAATATAACAGGTCACTGATCAAAGATTACCATAACAAATACAACAATAATGAAAATATTAGAAATATTAGGAGAATTAACCATAAGGTGAAGTACATACATGAAGTGAGCAAATGCTATAGGAAAAATGGCACCAGTAGACTTGATGCAGAATTGCCACAAACCTTTAATTTGTAAAAAAGGCAGTATCTGCAAAGTGCAGTAAAGTGCAAAGTGCAGTAGGGTGAGGTGTGTTCCCTTGTGATGAGCCAAGGAAATTGCCTCTGTAATCTCCACTGGAGGAGTCAAGGGAGAATAGAAAAGGCCTCACAGAATAGCTGGGAATATTCCTGCTCAAGAGTTAGGGTGTGATTCTCTACTCAAAGAGCCAGAGAAAAAAATTTCTTGGCTGGAAAATATCAAAGTACCATGTTGCAACAGACTAGATGTATGGAGCACTGATTCAGGAGTTGAAATTGAGGAAAGATACATGAATTTCTGGACAGGAGAGAAGTTTACATAGCATTATCAAGGTAGGGATGGTGTATGTCCGTAGTTGAAGCCCAGTCCTCATCCAAGTCATGTCACCGTACCAGCGTCAAAAATAAATCCCTACTTAGGAAGACACTTTATTTGCAAAGACTGTTGTGATGCTCTGACCATGAGGTATGTAGGTATCTGAAAATCAAATACCAAAAGGCTTTTCTCTTATAGATACAAGTGAATAGTGCCAGCAGGATCTTTGTGGGAGAGTAGGATAAACTGGTGGGGGTTAGCAGATGACATGACCGTGGTAATTTAACAGATGTTTTTTTCTGTGGTCACCTTATGCTCGGAACGAGTCCTTAAAAGAGGATGTTCTGCATTGTCTTGCTTAAGCTGAGAGCTAGCCAAAGTTTAGCAGTGCGTGGCGAGGAGGTAAACTTGACTAAACTTTGGACAAGTCAATAGGTAAGAAATGGGCATTTGTGAGCCCTTGGCCAGTGCTTAATATAAAATCCTTTTGGGTTAATGGCAGATATATTGGTTCTGGAAAATACCTTTTAGATATTAGTGCAGGTTCTAGAAAATACCTATTCGATATTAGTAAATATGTTTATCGTATTATTGTCAGGCAGTAAACTCTGCCAGGGTTTGGGGATAAACTTAGTTATAAGATATTGCTGCTGTTCTCAAGGGACAGAGGTCTTGGTTGAAATAGTAAATGTATTTTTAAAAATGCTAATATCAAATACATGGTAAAGACTGTAAGGTCTCAAAGAAGGAAAGCTGAGGCAGTAGGAAAGATTGATGGAATAGGTAAGGTTTAAATCTGGCCTTGAAGAACTTGCTTGCTGGGATAATGAGAGAGAAATACGGAGTATGGAAAATGAATACACTGTGGTGATGTAGTGCTCACAGTATGTTAAAAACCAGTTTGTATGATCCAGAGGCTATGAAAGTAAGTTAGAGTCATAGGTAGAAGTCACCTGGTGGTGGCCTGAAGTATTGAGCCTTTTTTATTTTAGGCAAAGGAAATCAGAAAGCTTTTTGAGTGAGATAAAGCAGAAGTATTTGAGGTGGAAAAGGATTGGGAGAGTGTTGAGATCACTTACTATTAGTTTAGGTGTAAGGTCATGAAGGTCTAGAGTAGGATAGTGGTTTTAAAAATGGAAAAGAAACAGATTTAAGGACATGCTAAAGAAGGATCAGCAAGACAGTAATTGGCAGACTGGGGGAAAAGGGAGGTGTCAAAGAGGGTACCAGTGAGATTAGAAAATGGTACTGTCAGTGTACCAGTGAGATTAGAAAATGGTACTGTTGACTCTTGAAGTGTTGTTTTGTTTTGTTTTTGGTGGGTTGGGGGGCAGGTGATGAATTGAATTTAATGGCTAGAGGAGATAGCCAACAAGAGGTTATAGGTCCAGTAGTCAAGATTAGGCTGGAGATGAAAAAAGTACCTGAATAGAGTTGCTTTATTGACCAGGTGAACTTGGCTTTCTCTACTATACTTTTGCATTTCAGGAACAAGAAAGAGAGAATCTTGGGGATATCTATAATTGAGAAGTGGCGGGGGGGAAGATTTGAAACTAAAAGGCAAATGAAGCATGACCAGAAAAATAAGAATAATAGCGTAGTATAGTATAAGGAGAACATTCTGTATAGGTAGAGCTATCGTCAACACTGTTGAATGCTAAAGAGAGGTCAAGAATAAGGACTGAGAAAGGCCATTGGATTTGGTTAGGAAGACTTGGAGAGAGTAAGATTAGTTGAGTGATGGGTGGAGAGTTACTGTAAATTAGAATAAGAGGTGGTGGTATGAAGTATATTCAATATTGTAAGATTTTGTGGTGAGGAGAAATACAGTTCTCTTGGTGGTAGCAAGGTTAAGGATATTAAAGTTTTTGATAGCAGGGACCTGGCAGGAGTCATTGAAGATCTAAGAAATAGGGAATAATCCATAGAGCAAAGATGCAGAGAGGAAGTAGGGAGGCTGAATCAAAAGTTCTGCTTTAACCTTAAAAAGGAGAAAGGGTAACTTGTCATTTAAGACTGTGGACAAGGGGCGCCTGGGTGGCGCAGTCGGTTAAGCGTCCGACTTCAGCCAGGTCACGATCTCGCGGTCCGTGAGTTCGAGCCCCGCGTCGGGCTCTGGGCTGATGGCTCAGAGCCTGGAGCCTGTTTCCGATTCTGTGTCTCCCTCTCTCTCTGACCCTCCCCCGTTCATGCTCTGTCTCTCTCTGTCCCAAAAATAAATAAACGTTGAAAAAAAAATTTAAAAAAAAAAAAAAAAAAAAAAGACTGTGGACAAGATAAAGGAGGATGGGTGGGACATGTGGAGATTTTTGAGAAGTTTAAATTAAGTTGTTGGGGATATATGACATTTACCTTGTTAGAGTGAACTCTAGGATTTCCTTTTAACAGTTCGTAGGTTTAATATAGTCCTTTATTTCTTTCTGTATTTTTTTTTTTAAAGATCTTATTTTTAAGTAATCTCCACACCCAACATAGGACTTGAACTCAACAATGCTGAGATCAGGAGTTGCATGCTGTAGTGACTGAGCCAGCAGGGGTCCCTAAGTATAGTCCTTTAGAAATCTTAAACAGTACTGCTAAGTTAAAAGAAGTTAACTTGTTCCCCACCCCAACCTTCTTTTATTCCTCTTGTACTTAGGCTTCTGAAGCCTTAAATGGTCAGATGGGTTCTTTGGATTTTGTAGACCACATGTTCAGTAGAAATGTTTGACTTGAAAGTCATAAACAGACTTACTATTACTAGATTTAGCTGATACTTAATGCCATATGCAGATTTGGTCCACAGTTTTCCAAAGATAGTGCCAAAGAAAGGTGCTCAATAAATATTAGATTATTATCAGTTTTGGACTTTAAATTATAAGTGCTCAGACTTAGCCTTGTGCAGCACTTGGCATTGTATCCTTCATTAATAGAGACCCTTTTCCTGATTTTTTGAATTGGCTCCTAGTATGAGGGGCTCAATATAAGAGAGTGCACTGGACACTGTGAGTACTGATAAATCAGTGTGATGAATGAAGGCATGAAATTAGTTAAAAGTGAATCTGTGAGGGAGATTTATAAATTTTTCAATAACAGTATCAGATGTACAGAATAAGCAGAAAGAGCTCTTAGTCACTTTTTAAAAAATCTATCCACCCATTTGTTTTTGACTAAGAAAGTTGAATTTAAGCTTTGTTAGAAGGGAAATTCATGTTATAGATGAAAATAGTGGACTTTATAACTCCATTTGGCAGCCATAATCCATAAACTGGCTTAAACATCATTTTCTTTCTTTATGCTTTTTTGAGCACCTTAATTTTTTGAAATTAATTTCTTAAAAACGAGGTAGAATTACATTTAAATGGTATGTGGTATTGGCTTTGGATGACACAGTTTTAGACCTTCAGTAAGTAATTGTGGGAGAAGATTATGTAGATTATTGTATAATTCTGGTATTATTTTTCCTTCCTCATTTGTCTTATCTCAGCCTTTAGATCTGTGCTATCCAATACGACCACTTGTCTACTTAAATGTAAGTGAATTAAAATAAAATAAAAGATTTAATTTCTTAGTCATACTAGCCATGTTTTGGGTGCTTCCTAGCCACATGTGGTCAGTGGGTACTGTATTGCCCAGTGGAGAGTCTATTTCTATTATCATAGAAAGTTGTGTTGGATAGTTGTAGTCTAGATCTTTAATTACTAATAATGCCTGGAAAGTAAATATCAGGAACTTGGAATAGATGCTTAAAACACCCCATACCATGGAATTTATACAACTTCAATCCTAACAAAGTCAGCCTTCTAAAAGTTAAGTATTATTTCTTTAGGATAGCCTTTGTATTTAATTTTGGTCTTAGGCCTTACTCAGAGGTCATTCTGATAATAATGTAAGACAGAATAAAGTAGTTGTGCTAAGAGCTGTCTCTGCCAGACTGTTTATTTAACAGCTTAATTAAGATATAATTGATGATACAATAAATTGTGCGTATGGAAAGTATAACATATAATAAAGTTTTGATATGTATATATCTCTGGAACCATCATCATAGCCAACCTAATATATCTATTACCTACAGGTTTCCTCATGTCTCTTTATAATCCCTCCCTGTATAAGCCCTGTTCTTTTTTTACCCTCTCTGTTCACCTCTAGACAATTGCTGATTTGCTTTCTGTCACAATAGAGTAATTCGAATTTTCTAAAATTCTGTATAAGTGGAGTCATGCAATCTATACTCTCTTTTTTGGTCTGACTTCTTTCACTCTCCATAATTATTTTGAGATTCACATATTGTATGAGATTCCATATTACATGTACACATAATTCATTACTTTTTATTGTATGGATGTATCACAGTTTGTTCATCTATCTGTTGATGACTGCTGCTGTTGATAAGCTGCTATGAACATTTATGTACAGGTCTTTGTATTGACATATGCTTTTATTTCTCTTGAGTAAATACCTAGGCATGGAATGGCTGGATAATATGGTAGGTTGTATGTTTAACCTTTTAAGAACTATTTTCCAAATTGGCTGCACCATTTTACATTCTCCCCAGTAGGGTGTGAATGTTCCACTGGTTCCATCGTTGCAAATTCTTGGAATGGCCAAGCTTTTTAATGTGACAGACTATTTTAACCAGAAAAGACTGTCCTAGGAGAATTAATTCCTTGTTCTTGCAACTTTTTGTATTTAAGTGCTACAAAAATAGTATTTTGTGAAAAGATTTTAAGACAGTCTTCTACAGATTTATTTCCTCTTATTTTTGATAGTATTTGTTCATTAATGCTGATTTGAAACTCAATTTATGAGAGCCATTACATTTCCTTTCTTACTTATTTCTCTTTTTTTGTTCTAGCGGCCCCTTTGTTGCTGTATGCAAACAGACGGGACTTGCGATTGGTTGATGCTACAAATGGCAAAGAGAATGCTACGATTGTAGTTGGAGGCTTGGAGGATGCAGCTGCGGTGGACTTTGTGTTTGGTCATGGCTTGATATACTGGAGTGATGTCAGCGAAGAAGCCATTAAACGAACAGAGTTTAACAAAACTGAGAGTGTACAGAATGTTGTTGTCTCTGGATTATTGTCCCCTGATGGACTGGCATGCGATTGGCTTGGAGAAAAATTATACTGGACAGATTCTGAAACAAATCGGATTGAAGTTTCTAATTTAGATGGATCTTTACGAAAAGTTTTATTTTGGCAAGAGTTGGATCAACCCAGAGCTATTGCCTTAGATCCTTCAAGTGGGTAAGTTTTGTGCAATGTACAAAGGCTGTTGCATCTCTGTTTCCTGGTTTCTTTCTGCTAGCATAGACTCCTCCATCCCCAAGAGAAAAGAGGTCAAAAACCCAATTTTAGATTCTTTGAGCTTCTTTTCAAGTAGACTTGAATGTGGAAGATTGTGTTGTGTTCTTTAAGATGTTTCTGTAAACAGTTTTGTTTCTAATATCACTTACGGGACAGCAATATATAGAGTTCTTGGTTTGTTTTCTACATTTAATAAGTACAAGAGGATAATTAGAAGAAGAAGGAATGAAGACCTAAAAGAGTAGTATTCATTTATGGATCTTAAAACTTTCATTGTATATGCAATCATTTTGTAGTACTAGTGTTTTTTTAATTAAACTCTGAACTATTATTTAATAATTTAATATGCCAGTAT
The DNA here is from genome assembly GCF_028749965.1 of Puma concolor. Classification (NCBI taxonomy): domain Eukaryota; kingdom Metazoa; phylum Chordata; class Mammalia; order Carnivora; family Felidae; genus Puma; species Puma concolor. The sequence continues at coordinate 96,962,969 of NC_141673.1, forward strand.
TGAATGAACAATAAAAATTAAGTTGTTAACTCATTTCTAATTCAAGAGATTTGCTGTAAAGATTTATTTTCTAATGAGAAGGGAAACGTAAAGCCAAGGGTAAATCCTGTTAGAAAATGTGAACTGTGTCATTATATGCTTCTGTTACTATGCTTCACTTCTACCATATACCATTCCTTGATACTTGTTTATTGAATATGTTGTCATGCCACCTGTCATGGTAGGGGTAGATAAACATCTAAACATGAACCTGAAATGAATTACTAGTAATTTAAAATCTAAAGATAAATAACCTGCAAATAACCATTTTAACACTTTGTTTTCTTTGACTTCCAAGTATGTTTGAATGTTTTAAAATTCATTTATAGGAGTGCCTGGGTAGCTCAGTTGGTTAAGCGTCCGACTTCAGCTCAGGTCATGATCTCATGGTTCGTAAGTTCAGGCCCCTTGTTGGGCTCTGTACTGAAGGTCAGAGCCTGGAGCCTGCTTCAGATTCTGTTTCCCCCTCTCTTCTGCTCCTCCCCTGCTTGTACTCTGACTCAGTATAGTGAAACTTTAGGATGAGAAGTCTGGAACACACATGTAATTTTTATGTGTGTGTATTTATGTATATATATATATATGTGTGTGTGTGTGTGTGTATTAAAATTGTATAATTTTCAGAGGGGCATTAAGAGGTATCTGCTAAAGTCAGGATGGTCTTTTAATAAAGCATGATAAAATACAGTGGTTCTAGTGGGAGGAAAAAGTATTGAGTGGCCCCAGGAGGAGGTCACAGATGTTGGATATGCAATAAACTGTACAGATTGAAGAATTTGGTTGTTGAGAACTTGAAAGATATTTTTGACAAATGGAATCTGTGTTTTTCCAACAGAGTTTGAGAGTCTCAGTGTTGAAATGTTTGTGAGGTTACTGCTTTATAGAGCATACAGGGTTTTTGGTGCTTTCAGTGGTCATTAGGGAACTTTGGTGAAAACACAAATGGTTCTTAAAATTTTTTTTTTGACAGACTTAATTTTATAACTGTAAGGGTGATGATGGCAATTTAGCCAAATATCCATTAAATAGTATGTTTAGAGTTCTGCTTTTTGTGTTCTTGTTGGGGAGAAAGAATATCTTTAAGGATTTGCAGTGTATTTAAAGACAGAAAACTTGGGAGAGAGAACTTTCCCTTCTTCAAAAGCCTGTTTACTTGCATTATGTAGTGTGTAAGTGGAGAGGGGAAGAGTGTTAAAAAAAATTGGAAGGGCCACAGAGCTCTTGTGGAGGATGGGTAGATAAAAGCTTGATTACCACAGTTCTGGAGCAGCATGTAGATCATTTCTATAAGGAATAATACGATAGTACATCATATAAGGGATAATGTGATGGTACATATTCAAGGGAGCTGAATTTATAGGTAACTCTTCACTCAGGATTTGATAATTTAATGATTAAATGAGTCATTCTCATTTTGTGCCCTAAAGCTGATCAGCTTTACTTCTGGGTGTCACGTCTGATAAGTATCTAGGAAGTAAGTTTACCGTATGATTAAAAAATACATTAGAGTTTTTCTGTGGCTAACTTCCCAGTATTGAAGATGAGAAACCACCAAAGACTCAGCTGATCAAGAATATTACTGGAAGAATCAATAAAACTGTGCTTTGAAGGTAGACAGTAGTGTTATTTAAGCTTCTAAGGGATGTTCAGTGAAGGCGTAAAGTTTGCTCAGACACTCAAATATTTTTTCATTATTTTTGAAGGTTGTGGTTAGTGTTGCTTATGTGTAGGAGTGTGTATGTAAATTTACTCCCCCTCCCATTCTTAAAATCTTTTTAATTTTTGGAAAGTTATGTGTCATATGGCTATTTTTAAAATTACACAACTGGAAATAAATAGAATGCAGCCAAATGGTATACATTTGGTAGTTAGCATGATGGAGTGTAAAATTATATTTTAAACTCATGCATTTAAAAATATATTCTATCAGTCTTCAGTGTTGATCTTAAATTTATGTTAAGGATTGTGGTTTTACTGGAAAAGTAATTTTAGTTTGAGTACATCACTTATCAAACAGAAGAGATGATTTCCAGATTTATTTTTGGGGGGAGAAATGAAGTTTACTTTCCAGAGAAAGTACATGAAAACAGTGCTGAAGAAAAATGTAGGCCTTATCAGAGTTCCAGTATCCTGGGTTATGGGGTTCAGAAGAGCTGACTGAGCTCTCTCACATCAGCTTATGTAAAAGGAAAGCTATTGAATGACTGGTATTGTTTGAGCCCTGGGAACTAGTGCAGACATCTGTGTGCTTTCGGATGTATGGAGTTCTTTGTGTGATCAGTCCATTTAGCCTAGACTGAAGGAAGATTTTTATTTCCCTCCCTAAATTTGGCCTCTGTTAGTCTGAGATTTTTTTTTTCTTTCTTTCGAGTGATGGCAGTGTAGAATTCAGAATAAGGGGCAGGAAAATGTGTGTATACAAATTGTTCCAGAAATGAACAACCATAGTTAGAGAAAGCAGTATCCTTACTTTATAGGGAGAGATATTCCTGACTGTGTGGCTGCTCTAATTGTAAGTTCCTTAGTCTGTTTCACAATGACTGTACTAATCTTAGTGATGTTGAGGGCCAGCTGTTTCAGGTACACATAAAGCAGTTTTAAGGGTTTTTTGTTTGTTAAGGATCTGTTTTTGAAACAGTTAAGCTTTAGTGATTCAGTCTGAAGTGAATTCATACTGAACCACTTTGAATGATACATATTTTTAAAATTTATTCTTATGAAGAATAATATTTACAGTACTAAGAGCTCTGCTTTAAAAATGCTTGCAGAACTCAGTGGAAAAAGAATAATGTATACTTTCCTCAACAGTTATATACATTTAATTGTCATATCTTGAGTATGTTTAAAAGCATTTTCTACACTGTTATGTTCCAGGTGACAAAAATCATTCCTGCGACATAGAAGGTGTTCAATAAATATTAAAAAAAATTTTTAATGTTTATTTAATTTTGAGAGAGAGACACAGACAGAGCAGGAGTGGGGGAGGGGCAGAGAGAGAAGGAGATACAGAATTCAAAGCAGGTTCCAGGCTCTGAGCTGTCAACACTGAGCCCACTGCGGGGCTTGAACCCATGAACTCTGAGATGACCTGAGTCCAAGTTGGCCGCTTAACCAACTGAGCCACCTAGGCACCCCAATAAATATTTTTTGAGTGACTGGATTTTTTATTTTCTTTCATAATCCTTTTAGTTTTCCTTGTTAAGAGGAGAAAATGTTTTTTATGCAAATGTAAATTTTAGCATCATCTCGTGAATTCTACCTCAGTATGGTTTTGATTATAATTTCTTACTTAAAACATAATAAGGTTTTTAGTTTTTTCAATTCAGTTAATCAAGATTATATTTTATGGAAATATAAAAGTCACTTATAAAGTCACTTATAAATAGTCATTTTATCTTTTTGGACTTCAGTTTTCTCATCTCTAATACGATGGGTTTCTTTCAGTTTTGACATTGTTTAAACTTAAAAAGTGAAGATATTTAAATAAGTACTCTATATCAATTTAAAATTTTTTACTTTACAATTACACATTCAAGTCCATAATTTAGTGTATGTTACACTTAGAATTATTTCTGCAGAACAGATTCTTTTTAAAAATTTTTTCTAAAGTTTTTTTTAATGTTTATTTTTGAGAGAGAGAGAGTGCACAAGTGGGGGAAAGGCAAAGAGAGAAGGGGACGGAGGATCTGAAGTGGGCTCTGTGCTGATAGCAGAGAGCTCGGTGTGGGGCTGGAACTCGTGAACCTTGAGATCATGACCTGAGCCAAAGTCAGATGCTTAACCGACTGAACCACCCAGGCGCCCCTTTGCAGAACAGATTCTTAAAATTTGTTTCTACTGCTCTTATTGCATAGGTCATCACACTCAACAACCCCCCCCCCCTTTTTTAGGGCTATTCAACTCATAAAACCAGTTTGCCAGTTCTATGTGATGTAAATTGGAAAATACTGTAAACTGTCAAAGGTTCTTTTTGTTTGAAGAATGAAAAAGATAGCAAATTACTTTCAGGCAGATTATATAGGTTAAACATATGTTTGGGAGGTGAGGTTTTGAGATTACTACCCCAAATTTAAGAGAAACGTATTAGAAAAGCCACTAATCCAGGAAATCTGGAATATTGGTTTGGCTTTACCCGCCTCTGGGATATGATGCAAGGTCCTTGAAAATGAAAAGAAAACTTTTTAAGAATAAGTAAGTGTGTGTGTATATGTATATTTTCAAATGTTAGTGTAGGGCTCTTTACTTAAAAAAAAGAAAAATCTTAACCCACATCCAATTTTTACAAGAAATCTTAATCCCATCCAATTTTTAGTTCTTTATGTCTACTATTCTTTATGTCTACTATCCATTACCCTTAGATTGAGTTTTAATTATGTAGTCAAAATTTTTTTATGTCCTCTATCTCCAGGCCCACTTTCACTGAAGGAATATTAAAAAGGAATATTTGGGGGCGCCTGGGTGGCGCAGTCGGTTAAGCGTCCGACTTCAGCCAGGTCACGATCTCGCGGTCCGTGAGTTCGAGCCCCGCGTCAGGCTCTGGGCTGATGGCTCGGAGCCTGGAGCCTGTTTCCGATTCTGTGTCTCCCTCTCTCTCTGCCCCTCCCCCGTTCATGCTCTGTCTCTCTCTGTCCCAAAAATAAATAAACGTTGAAAAAAAAATTAAAAAAAAAAAAAAAAAGAAAAAAAAAAAAAAAGGAATATTTGCAGTATAACTAAATGACTTTACCAAGCCCAGTCTCTTAATAGTTTTGGTTTTTCAGTAAACGCTTTCCTTGCTTGCAGCACTGACCTTTTAATTCAGCCTAAGCAGAAAGAAGAATAAAATTTTGTGAGAGTAAACAACAGGATACCTTTAACTGTTTGTATTTTGGTGATCTTACGTACCCTTGCTGTATTCCACTGTGACTGGCTCTTTAGAAACTACAGTAAATTATTTTTAACTGGCACCAAATATTTGTGCCATTGAGCCTTTAAGATTTTGGAAGGAGTTTGCCAGAGAGCTGATTTGTGAGGTAGGAATAAAATGATTGTCTTTAGTCTTTTTCGCATTATTTAATATTGATACTGTATTCCTTTTAGAAGTTTTTCTCTTAAGACTTCCTGATTTTTATACTCTTTGGTTTTCCTATCACTTGGACCACTCTTTTCCTTCCTTCACTAGCTCTTGAGATACGGAATAGTAAAAGTGCATCATTTTCTTTATTCTTTCCCTGAGATTATATCCATTTCCATAGCTTTTGCATAGAAGCAGATAGCCAATTATGCTAAAATAGAAAGCTTCATACTAGTCTTTGCTGTAAAACACTGGTTCTGTGTATGAAGGATCTTGCTCCATATCTCAGCAACGTACAGTTTTGAAAGATGTCCTGCAAACTGGGGGAGCCTATTTTTTTTTTTTTTTTAATTTTTTTTTTTCAACATTTATTCATTTTTGGGACAGAGAGAGACAGAGCATGAATGGGGGAGGGGCAGAGAGAGAGGGAGACACAGAATCGGAAACAGGCTCCAGGCTCCGAGCCATCAGCCCAGAGCCTGACGCGGGGCTCGAACTCACGGACCGCGAGATCGTGACCTGGCTGAAGTCGGACGCTTAACCGACTGCGCCACCCAGGCGCCCCTTCTACCCATTAAATCCTAGAACTGGTAGGAAATCTTGAGGATCTTATAGCTAAAGGCCTTCACTTTTTGGCTAAAGAAACCAAGGCCTTGGCCAAAATAAGAGACAGCGAGATTCTAATATACAATTTTTTTTTTTTTTTTGTAATTTGAGAGAGAGAGAGAGAGTGAGCAGGGGAGAGGGGCGGAGGTGTGGGGGGGAGGATGCAGGAGAGGGAGAGGGAGAGAGAGAATCTTAAGCAGGCTTCATGCTTGGTGCAGAACTTGATGGAGGGCTCAGTCTCACGACCATGGGGTCATGACTGACCTAAGCTGAAATCAAGCGTTGGACGCTTAACCAACTGAGCCATCCAGGCACGCCAAGACAGCCAGATTCTTAGCTGAGATTTTCCAGTCTCACATTTGGTGCTTTTTTCTTCATGAAAAGCATCTTGATAAAGCTGTGTTTTTTGTTTTGTTTTGCAAATTGAATTACTTTAAAAATGCAACATGGTAGCTTTATTTAAAGAAGGATTTTTGTAAATTCTTTGTTTTTTAGATTTATACCCTATCATTTTTTATTTTACCATTGCTTTTTGCATGCACTTAGTCCACTTGGGTTCAGCTTCCTTATATTGAAGTATGTTCTTCAGCTTTTTTTAGCAAAAGTTGATTAATTATAAACTCTTGGTCTTCATCTGAAAATGTATTTAGTTTGCCCTCATTTGTTAGTGAAAATTAGTTGATTATAGAATCTGGGCAATAGTTATTTTCATTCAGTTGTAGGAGTGTCTTATGATTTTAACTGTTGCTATGAGAGGTCTGTTATTTTCTAATTAACATTGTGGCTTTGTAAGTACTTTATCTGTTTTTTTTTTTTTTTTTTCCTGGTTCTTTAGAAGCAGCCCATAAGCATCTCTTAAGTTTTGATATTCTGCAGCTTTTCCTACACTGTCTAGATGTAGCTCTATTTTTTTTTTTTTGTCCTGCTTAGAACTCATGTTTGTAAAATCTATTATTATTGTTTGGTAGTTCTAGAAACTTATCATCCATTATTTTTTACTTTTCCCTCATCATCCTTAGAATCCTTTGGAACTCCTTTCTGCTCCATGACTCTTAATCTTGCTTTCATATCGTCTCTTTATTTCTCTGGGCTAGTGTGTAGTTTATTTTTTCACTTGTCTTCCAGATAACTAATTCTTTTCTCAGGTGTGCCTAATTTTGCAGTTTAATGAATCAGTTGAGCTTTTAATGTCAGTGACTATGCTTTTCTAGAAGCTCTTTGTACTCCTCATTTAAAAGACTTATGAGAAAATGTCAGCCTACATGAAAGTAGAGAGAATAGCATACCAATAATTTTAGACTTATAAAAAAGTTAAAAAAATAGTACACCCTGCATCCCTTAAGATTAACATTTTATTTAACCATAGAACAGTTATATAGACCAAGAAATTAATGTTGATATAGTACTGTATCTCTGTATACCATATTTAAATTTGTCCAGTTTTCCTACTAGTGTCCTTCTGGTCTAGGATCCCATATTGCATTTAGTTGGTATCTACATAGTCTTTTCTAATCTGGGACATTTTAGCAGTCTTTGTCTTTATAACCTTGACCTTTTGAACATTACTGGACAGTCATTTTTTAGAATGTCTCTCAATTTGGGTTTGTCTGATGTTTTCTTATGATTTAATTAAGGTTATACTCTTTTGGCAAGAATACCACAGAAGTGATGTGTGCTCTTCTCAGGGCATCCATCATATCAATAGTGCATGGTATGAATCCTGGCGATGTTATATTTGATTACTTATGATGTTGTCTACCAGAGTGTTTTTTTTTTTTAAACTGGATTTACTGTTATTTTCCTTGCAATAAATATTGGAAGCTATGTAGTTACCTTGTTTCTCATCATTCTTTTATCCACTAATTTAGGCATTCTTTGATGGTTTTGCCTGCCAATGATGATTGCTGTGGTTTTGCCACATGGTGATTTTTCTAGTTCCATTGTTTCTTCCACATGTATTATTAAATTCTACTTTAATGAAGAGCTATCTTGTTCTTCTCACTTATTTATTTAAGTATTGTTTATATTAGTATGGGCTCATGTGCATTCCTTTAATTCTATAGATTATAGTCCAGTATAATGTCATCATTTTTTGCTTAAACTGTCCCAGATTTGGCCATTGGGAGCTCCTTCAAATTTGTTTCTGTGTCCTTTTGATAAGTCCTCATCATTTTTTGAGTACTTATAATGGTCTTACCGTGGAAGATGTTTCAGACTTATCTTGTCCTTTTTCTACTTCGTGCTTAGAATCAACCATTCCTCCAAGGAGCTCTGTCTCCTTTTATTGGAAAATGGTATTTATTTATTTATCTATTTATCTATTAGAGAGAGAGAGCGAGTGAGAGAGCTGGGGAGGGGCAGAAAGAGAGGGAGACACAAAATCCAAAGCAGGCTCCAGGTTCTGAGGTGTCAGCACAGAGCCTGACGTGGGGCTCGAACCCACAAACTATGAGATCATGATCTGAGCCAAAGTCGGACACTTAACTGACTGAACCAGCCAGGCACCCCTGGAAAATGGTATTTAGAAACTAAGATCTGGAAGCTAAGTGTGTTCATTGCTACTAGGTTTTCATTGCTTTTAAGACCTCTCAGTACACAGAGTTAAGAAATACATGGATGTGTACACGTGCACATAGTTCTGTGTATTTTCATCTTTGTCTATATATTCAAAAAAACATGAGTTCATTATATCCAGTTCCAACCCACTGCTGCAAAATTATATTACAGTCTTGTCCTTTTCTTCTTTTGGTCTGTTCTGTGATATTGAGAAACCTGGTCTTATGCACAGTATATTTTTGTATATATTGTGTGCAAACCTAGTGTGCAAGGGTTTCAGAATTGCTAACCTATTCTATGAGTAACAAATTTACTGCCTAGAATACAATGCTATGAAACTACTGTCCATAGAGTCAAAATACTGTCTTTGAAATTTATTTAGGTAATTTCTTTCTTATCTGTTGCAGTGTGGCTATGTTCTTCATTTATAAAACAATTGTTACTGTTTGTATTCCATTTCGAACGTTCCCCTGTATCCTAGCTGATTTTAAGTATTGATTTATATTGGAGTTTGTCAAACAATTGCCATTTTTTAAGAGTTAGAAATAACACAAAAAGTTATACTCTGAGTAGTGTCCTTCTTCCCCATCTCTTTTACCCTGGTCCTATTCCCCCTTCCTGTCCAGTCTGTTCCCTCTTATTTATAGGTATTTTACTTTCATTAATTTTTGGTTTTATCTTCTTGAATTCCTTTTTGCACAAATGAGCTAATGCACGAGTGTTCTTTTATAGTTCTGTGTGTTTCCGTCTTTGTCTACATATGAAAAGAACATGAGTTCATGTTGATAACTCCAGTTCCAGTCCACCACCGCAAAATTACATACTAGTCTTGTCCCTTTCCTCTTTTGGTCCATTCTGTGATAGTGGAAGCCTGGTCTTATCCACCTCCCCCTGCCTTTTTTCCCCTCTCATCCTGTTGCCTTACTGGAAAGATTGTGCAGTTATCCAGTAGAATGTTGTAGATTTTGGATTTTCTAAGTGATCCTTGTAATGTTTGACTTACTTTTATGTCTTTACATTTCTTATAAAATGAAATTTAAAATAGAAGACTTAGTGACAAATTCAACATTTTGCACGAATGCATCATAGGTAGTACTAAGTACTTTGTATTCATCACATCAGAAAGCACATAATATCTTGTCCTCCTTGTAGTGATACTAAGATAGTTCATTAGGTTCAGATGGGGAAAGTTAACATCTTTATTATAAAGCTAAGTTTTTCCTCTTATATCCTTCACATATATGTGGGATGATCCTTTTGTACCATGCCAATATCCAGTTCCTCATCTATTGATTGTTTTAACACCCACTGAACATTATTTTTTTGTATTATTTCATTAGGAATATCTGTTACTGTTTTATGATGTTCTATCTCATGTATTTTATTCCATATTTCATGTGTTTTAATCTTTTTAAATATTTATAATCTCTATCAGATTGCTCGGTTGTCTAAAGTTTTTAGAAATTCACTTCTGTGCTTTGTTATATTTGCTGTTTCTTGCTTAAGGTGAACTGTTGTTTCCATAGGTACTGTATAGTTTCGGATTGTGAGCTGATCTTCAGAGGAGTTACTGGCCTCCGGGGTGGGGGGGTTGGTGGTGCATATCCCTCCAGAGAGGTTTTAGTTTGCTTCTGCTAACCACCCTACAGGGTTTCCAGGGACAACTTTATTTTCTATTTTTAAATTGAAATATAATTTCTATACAGTAAAATGCACAGACCTTGTTTATGAGGTTTTAGCAGATGTGTACACCTATGTTATCACCTTGTTTAAGCAGAGATCGTTTTTTACATTTAATTTTTGGAGTTCGAAGTTCCTGTACCATGTACAGAGAATTAATTCAACCTCTAAACCGATGTGAGGGCAGTGTGTGGTTACAAAGTCTTTGCTGATTTTTCCTACCTTTTCAGAACCTAGGCCAAGACTGAAAAGCTCCTTTGCCTTCCTCTGCCAGTGGCAGATTTTTGTATTTCATTGTTCCCAGGGAGTCTGTGAAATGTGCAAGAATCTTCTCACAGTGTGTTTCTTATGTGTCAAGGCCTTATCTTCCCTGTTTTGCTGCTGAAACAGAAGTCCCTCAGTTTCTGAGATGAGAACATCCTAAAGGGTTGTTGTAACATCAAGCATGTACTGCTTTTTACCTCCCTGTTCATTTTTGGCTGTCTAGAGATTTCTTCCCCTACTTTCATGATACTTAGCTCTATATTTAAAAGCTTGTTTATGTATTTTTATTTTGTGTATATGTATGTCTTAGTCTGTTTGGGCTGCTGTAACAAAATAGTGAGTGGCTTATAATGACAAATTTATTGCTTACAGTTTGGAGGCTGGGAAGTCTAAGATTAGGGTGCCAGCATGGTCCCCTTCTGGTGAGGGCCCTCTTTTTGGTTCTTAGCTGGTGCCTTCTTGCTGTGTCCTTACACGGTGGAACAACATAGGGGTTTCTTTGTAGCTCTGTCCTCATTACTAAGCACCTCTCAAAGGCTCCACATCTTATCACCTTTGAGGGTTAGAATTTCAACATACGAATTTTGAGGGGACACAAACATTCAGACCATGGCAATGTATAAATCAAATAAAAGTGGTTCTAGAGGTTTTGTAAAAGAAGGGTTTTCTGCTTATTTTATTATTAAATTATCAGAAATAGAAATTCTAACTTTCATGTTTTTAAATATTGCCTTTTCTTATTGTGGATATATATGCAAGATAAGCATTATTCATACTTACTAATATGTGTATTAATGACTTTTAATTATAGGTAGGATTAAATAGGTAACTTCAAGAATCACAAAATGATTTATGATCAAGTATAGATCTGGTTCATTTAGTTTTTATGACTCAATTCTAAATGTTCTCTTTATTAGCCACCTTTGTGTGTAATTACATCTTGTAAAGGGTACAAAACCTAAACCAGTTTAGGTTTATTGCAACTGAGCGCTTCTGGATATTTTTGTTAGGGGAAACTGGATTCAGAATGGAGAACATACTAGACTAGGGTTTGTGAACATTTTGGAAAATTTATTATTTTATCCTTACCTAAATTGTAGACATTATTATGCTTTGGATTGTAGTAAATTTGTATAAAATGGTTGATATCTAGTCTGATTGTCAATTGAGGTATTTTTACTTCCTGGTATAAGAAATTTTGATGTTTTAAAAACTTAACAGTTTCTTTACTTACTGTAATTACTTCCTAATTAAAATAAAGCCTGTCTTCAACCCTTCACTTCATTTAAAATTTATTTTCCAGAAAGTATTGCAGTGGATATCAGGCCAGATACAACAATAAAATTACATTTGTATGGAAACTAGTGAATAGCATTTAACAACCTGGTACTGGTTCATGATTTTTGATGAATAGCAGATGTGAATACTATTGCAAACTGGCGCTGTAACTGTATATGTTTAATTCTTCAGTATCAAGTCAGAATGTTTATCTTCTCTTAAGTCAAAGCCAAAACAGAACCCATTGAAGCCAAAATAAATTAGGGGCCAAATAGACCACATAATTGAGAGCTAGTAATAATTGTTGCTGAAGATTTTTTTCTATATGAGCCTGTAGCCTGGCCTGTGAGAAGCCACAGGCAACATTTATCAAACAGTCTTGCATCCTAAGGATACTAAAATTGGCTTTTCAATATGATGCGGATAAAAAACTTTTGCAGAATATATTACACAGCTAGTTGAATTTAGACACTTTATTGTTGAGTACATTCAGGTAATCATAGAGTTTCTAAGCTAGGTTAACTCCCCAAACAAAAAAACTAAGCTAAACCAAACCTACTTTTTAATATGTGTACCCCAATTATTTTTTATTTTTGGAAAGATACAGTGATGTAGTCAAGGAGTTTACCTTGTAGTCTTATTTTAAAGCAGGTGGTTTAAGAGGGAGGTGTCAAGCCTCAGTGTCAGATATTCCTCATTCTAATAACAAAATATTTAAGTCATATTCTAACAGAGAATATAGAGAATGTTTTTTTCCTCAGAAATCTTTTTTTCCCTGCATCCTAAAATCTCTATTCTGCTGCAGTCTGTTTTTATTTAACTGATAGATCTTTAAAAAGTTTACACCTTTCTCTTATTGGCTGGTGCCCAACCCCCTTTAAAGATTAACTTTGTCTTAAAAGTACTAGCACCCAAAGATTGCTCTTTATGAAGTCTGACACCTTAGTATGACTGACACTCAGGCTTCTAGCAGGTGCTCCACACTCAGCGTGGAGCCTGACACAGGACTTGATCCTACAGCCTTGGGATCATGACCTGATCCAAAATCAACAGTTTGTCTCTCAACTGACTGAGCCACCCAGGTGCCCATATGCTGTATATTTAGTTCTGGAAATGGCCTTCACTTACCTTTCCAATGCAGATGTAACTCTTGATGACTTATTCGACATTCATTGCCCCCATGATGCTTTCTATTGGCAACTCTACCCTAGCTGTTTCTGGAAATTTTGAAGTCAGAATTATTTTGAAATATGACAAACAAAAGTCCCTAAAGGATCCAATTTTGTTTTAAAATTATCTGTATTTAATAAATTAATGTGAAAAACTCTAAAGTTAAAGTTTACTGAGAATTTTTAAAGCTCTTTTATAAACTTGGGATTTTTCTAGTGTACATAGTCTTTCTGATACATAGAATGGACCTTTAATTTCTTTTAATACCTAGGTGTCTGTTAAGTTTATAGAGATACCGTATCTTTGTACCATGTCTGGATTATACATATTTGAGAACAGAGCATGGTACTCTTATCTTGTACTACACTTGTACTAAGGGATGTAAATTGGTATTCATTACTGTAATTCAGCTTTGTCTCCTCACCTGGCTCAAATAAAGTCCTCAGATAATCATAACCCAGTTTAACAGAGTAAGTCTTCTGTATCTACTTTGGGTACAGGAGATACTTTATCTGATTTTGGAGGACAAATCCCAAGATGTTTTCTTTCCTCTGTTAGGGTTGTTCTTTTCCCCTCATGCTGAATGATGGATGAGTTTGGGTTTACAAACTATCCGTGTGATCAGCTGCCATAGTTCTCCAACATCACATCCCTTTATAGTGTCCTCTGAGCAGGGCTCAATAACTTCCACTCCTTTTGGATCAGCTTCATTGATGCATCCCTGAGTGCCATGAATGCTTCTCTCCTGACTCTCTAGGACCTGTTGCCATTTTACTGTGCTCCTTGGAGAGGGACAAAGTTGCATAAAGCAGATTCTGAGCCTGAAGCCTAGGGAAAAATATAATGTGACTGCTGTGGAGAGGACCCAAGCACAGAGCCTCATTCTGCTGTCAGGTCATTCCGTTACTGGAGACACCCACTTGTTGCATTTTAAGAATAACATTAATTTCTTTCAGGCTCTGTTTCTTATTCTTTCCTGTGGATACATAATTTAGCTGCCTTTGGGAAAAAGTACCAATTGAAGATTTGGTACCAATCTTACTGACCAATACAAATGAGTACTAAGCTTTATAGAACAGCAAACTGAAGCAAAAGGGCTTTGTCTTTTTTTTTTTTTTTAAGTTTACTTATTTTGAGAGAGTGAGAGAGAGAAAGAGAGTGTGTACACATGAGCAGGGGAGGGGATAGAGAGGGAGAGTGAGAGAATCCCAAGCAGTCTCCACACCGCCAGCGCAGAGCCTGATGCGGGGCTCGAACTCATGAACTGTGAGATCATGACCTGAGTCAAAACCAGGAGTCAGATGCTGAACTGACTGAGCCACCCAGGTGCTCCACATTTTTTAAAATTTATTTTTATTTTTAAATTTTTATTTAAATTCAAGTGAGTTAACATATAGTTAACTGTATGTTTCAGGAGTAGAATTTAGTGATTCATCACTTAAATATAACACCCAGTGCTCATCCCAACAAGTAAGTGCCCTCTTTAATGCCCATCACCCATTTAGCCCATCCTCCCAACCCAGCACCCCTCCAGCAGCCCTCAGTTCTCTGTATTTAAGAGTCTCTTATGGTTTGCCTTCCTCTCTGTTTTTATCTTATTTTTTCTTCCCTTCCCCTGTGTTCATCTGTTGTGTTTCTTAAATTCCACATAGGAGTGAAATCATATTTGTCTTTCTCTCACTGACTTATTTCACTTAATACATCCCACCTGTTTTTTTGTAGACTTATTTTTTTAATAAATTAAAATTTTTTTTAATGTTTATTTTTGAGAGAGATAGAGACTGAGTGCAAGCAAGGGAGGGGCAGAGAGAGAGGGAGACACAGAATCCGAAGCAGGCTCCAGGCTCTGAGCTGTCAGCACAGAGCCCGATGCGGGGCTCAAACTCGCAAACCACAAGATCACGAATGACCTGAGCTGAAGCCAAACGTTCAACCGACTGAGCCACCCAGGCGCCTCTTATAAAATTTTTATAATATTTATTTGTTTTTGAGAGACAGAGAGAGAGAGGGAGACACAGAATCCGAAGCAGGCTCCAGGCTCTGAGCTGTCAGCACAGAGCCTGACATGGGGCTCAAACTCATGAACCGTGAGATCATGACCAGAGCTGAAGTCAGACGTTTAACTGACTGAGCCACCCAGGTGCTCCATTTTGTAGACTTTTTTAAAGAGAAATTTTAGGTTCACAGCAAAATTGAGTGTGACAAAATCTTTCTTTCTTTCATTCTTTCTTTTTTAAAAAATGCTTTATTTATTTGAGAGAGACACTGAGAGCGTGAACGGAGGAGGGACAGAGAGAGACACAGAATCTGAAGCAGGCTTCAGGCTCTGAGCTGCCAGCACAGAGCCTGATGTGGGGCTCAGACCCATGAACCGCAAGATCATAACCTAGGCCAAAGTTGGATGCCTAACCGACTGAGCCACCAGCACCACCCCCTGCCCTCTCCGCTGGGACAAAATATTTCTAATTCCTCCCTTCTGTAATAAAAACTTTTATTTTCTATTCATTTATTCCTTCTCTAATGCTCTTCCTTTCTTTAATGTAGATCCGAGTTTCTTATTTATATCATTTTCTTCTCGTTTCAGAACTTCTTGCAAGGCAGGTCTACAGGCAAAAATTCCCTCAAGTTTTGTTTGAGAAAGTCTTTTTTCACTTTTGAAGAATAATTTTGGAGGGTACAGAATTCTAGGTTGGTAGGTTTCCCCGGACCTTTCACCTCTCTAAATACTTCAAATATTTCAATCCAGTCTTTTCTTGCTTGCATGGTTTCTGAGGAAAAGTTAGATATCATTCTTATCTTTGCTCCTCTGTATCTGAGGTGTGTTTTTTTCTTCTGGATTTTGTTTTCCCAAGATTTTTTCTATGTCTTTGAATTTCTGGGGTTTAAATATTTGCTTAGGTGTAGGTTTTTTTTTTTTTTTTTTTAATGTAGTTATGCTGCTTTGCTGTTCTGTGAGCTTCTTGGATCTGTGGTTTGGTGTCTGACATTAATTTGGAGAAATTCTGAGTCATTATTGCCTCACATATTCCTTTTTCTTTTCCTTCTGGTATTCTCATCATGCATATGTGTATCTTTATGTTATATCTTTTGTAGTTGTCCCCCGGTCCTTGGATATTCTGTTCTGTTTTGACACACGCCCCCCCCCCCCACCCCCCCAGTCGTTTTTCTCCTTGGCTGTTTCTGTGGACATATCTGTAAGCTCAGATTCTTTCCTTAGCTGTGTCCTGTCTACTATTGATTCCATTAAAGGCATTCATTTCTGTTACAGTGTTTTTGATCTCCATCTTTTTTTTTTTTTTTTTTTTTTTTTTTATTCTTAGAATTTCCTCCATCTCTTGGGTCCTATTACCGATCTGTTCTTACATGTTGCCTATCTTTTCCATTAGAGTCCTTGGGATATTAATTATGATTGTTTAAATTTGTAGTCTGATAATTCCAACATGCTGCCATATCTGAGTCTGTTTCTGATGCTTGCTTGCCTTTTCAAAATAATTTTCTTTTTAATATGCCTTATAATTTTTCGTTGAAAGCCAGCTATAATATACTAGGTAAAAGGGATTGCAGTAAATTGGCCTTCAGTAATGTGTTGAGTAATGTGTTTTGGGAGAGGAGAAGCATTCTATAATTCTTTCACTGGGGCCAAGTTTTGTTGGTTTGGTTTTTTTTTTAAGTTTACATCCAGGTTAGTTGGCATATAGTGCAACAATGATTTCAGGAGTAAATTCCTTAATGCCCCTTACCCATTTAGCCCATCCTCCCTCCCACAGTCCCTCCAGCAACCCTCTGTTCTCTCTCTATTTTTTTTTTTTTGTTTAAAAAAAATTTTTTTTAACGTTTTTATTTATTTTTGAGACAGAGAGAGACAGAGCGTGAACGGGGGAGGGTCAGAGAGAGGGAGACACAGAATCTGAAACAGGCTCCAGGCTCTGAGCTGTCAGCACAGAGCCCGACGCGGGGCTTGAACTCACGGACCGCGAGATCATGACCTGAGCTGAAGTCGGCCGCTTAACCGACTGAGCCACCCAGGCGCCCCTCTCTGTTCTCTATATTTAAGAGATGTTTTGTCCCCTCCCTGTTTTTATATTATTTTTGCTTCCCTTCCCTTATGTTCATCTGTTTTGTATCTTAAATTCCTCATATGAGTGAAGTCATGATATTTGTCTTTCTCTGACTAATTTTGCTTAGCATAATACCCTCTAGTTCCATCTGCGTAATTGCAAATGGCAAGATTTCATTCTTTTTGATTGCCAAGTAATACTCCATTGTGTATATATACCACATCTTCTTTATCCATTCATCCATCGATGGACATTTGGGCTCTTACCATACTTTGGCTATTGTTGGTAGTGCTGCTATAAACATGGGGGTACATGTGCCTCTTTAAAATCGTACACGTGTATTATCCCTTGGATAAATACCTAGTAGTGCAATTGCTGGGTAATAGAGTAGTTCTTCTATTTTTAATTTTTTGAGGAACCTCCATACTGTTTTCCAGAGTGGCTGCCCCAGTTTGCATTCCCACCAGCAGTGCAAAAGAGATCCTCTTCTCATCCTCGCCAACATCTGTTGTTGTTTGAGTTGTTAATGTTAGCCATTCTGACAGGAGTGAGGTGGTATCTCATTGTGGTTTTGATTTGTATTTCCCTGATGATGAGTGATGTTGAGCATTTTTTCTTGTGTCAGTTGGCCATCTGGATGTCTTCTTTGGAGAAGTGTCTGTTCGTGTCTTTTGCGCATTTCTTCATTGGATTCTTTGTTTTCTGGGTGTTGAGTTTGATAAGTTCTTTATAGATTTTGGATACTAACCCTTTATCTGATATGTCATTTGCAAATATCTTCTCCCATTCCATTGGTTGCCTTTTAGTTTTGCTGATTGTTTCTTTCACTGTGCAGAAACGTTTTATTTTGATGAGGTCCCAGTAGTTCATTTTTGCTTTTGTTTCCGTTGCCTCTGGAGGGAGACGAGTTGAGTAAGAAGTTGCTGTGGCCAAGATCAAAGAGGTTTTTGCCTGCTTTCTCCTCGAGGATTTTGATGGCTTTTGTCTTTTGTTTAGGTCTTTTCATCCATTTTGAGTTTATTTTTGTGTATGGTTTAAGAGAGTGGTCCAGGTTCATTCTTTTGCATGTCGCTGTCCAGTTTTCCCAGCACCACTTGCTGAAGAGACTGTCTTTATTCCATTGGATATTCTTACCTGCCTTGTTCAAGATTAGTTGGCCATACATTTGTGGGTACAATTCTGGATTCTCTCTTCTGTTCCATTGATCTGAGTGTCTGTTTTTGTGCCAGTACCATACTGTCTTGATGATTACAGCTTTGTAATACAGCTTGAAGCCTGGGATTGTGATGCCTCCAACTTTGGTTTTCTTTTTCAAGATTGCTTTGGCTATTCGGGGTCTGGTTCCATATAAGTTTTTGGATTATTTGTTCTAGCTCTGTGAAGAATGTTGGTGTTAGTTTGATAGGGATTGCGATTAGGGACCAGTTTTTTTTTTTTTTTTTTTTTTGAATGTTGTATTTATTTTTGAGACCAAGAGAGACAGAGCATGAGCAGGGGAGGAGCAGCAAGAGAGGGAGACAAAGAATCCTTAGCAGGCTCCAGGCTCTGAGCTATCAGCACAGAGCCTGACGCGGGCCTCAAACCCACAAACCATGAGATCATGTCCTGAACCGAAGTTGGATACTCAACTGACTGAGCCACCCAGGCGAGGGCCCAGTTTTTTAGTGAGCCTGTGCTCCTGAGCTGTGAGCTTGACAAATGCTTCTTAGTTTTTTTCCTCATTAGGTGGGTCAAGGTGGCTACAGGATGCTGGAGTTGGGTAATTCCCTTCCCTTAGGTGGCTTAGGCTCTGATAAATTTGTGTCCCTCTAGGGCAGGCCTTGCTAAGAAGAATACAATGTGTTGATGTATTTTAAAATGGTTAGTTTATCCTTCCTCCTGCTGGGAGCATGAGGTGATTTTTCTTTGATCTTCACTGTGAGGACCTGGTAGAGTTCCTGGAGGTAAAACTTTCCGAAGTGTGAGGGCCCCCTCATGACTGACTCCCTTTAGAATTTTTAACTTTCAGATTTGTCTAAGCTAAGGCTCTTACAAGTCAAATACAGTTTAGGTTTCCTACCCTACTACTGATTCTCCTGGAGGTTTCTGTTTATGGGTTTCTGCTCTTGTAAGTTGTGATATTCTGGATTTGCTTTTCTCCAGTTTTGAGGGCACCAATTTGCTATGTGACCCTGCCTCTCTGATGGATCTAAGAATTGTTGATTTTTCAGTTTGTTCAGGTTTTTGCTGGTCATTAGAATGGAGTGATGACTTCTGAGCTACTTTCACACTGGACTTAAGTTGGAAGTTAGAGCTTTGTTTTTTTTTGCATTGAAAATATGAATACATGACGCATGGGAAAATAATAATATGATATTTATTAACCAAGAGGATCTTACACAGTATAGTCTGGAATTTTAGTTTTGATAGATGAGTTCTAGGAATATTCAGAGGTCTTTATCTGGTTTGGGGCAGGCTTTAGGGGCTAGAACCTATGTGCTGTTGTATCTTATTTATATTCTCAGTCAAATTCCCTGAATCATTGGTATTGGATTTAATAATATTGTTATTTATTAAAATAAACTTAATCTACAGTAAGCAGATACTGTTTAGACTAGACTGACTTTGTGTAAAAATCTTTACAGTGAGACTGAGATAAGCAAATCTGCCTCGTATCAGTTTGTATATGGGAGGACCAAAGTGGAAGTGAAATCAGCAAAATGAATTCATAACTGTCTTTATATGCTTTCATTAATTTATTAATCATAGAGGTGTGAGTAAAACTCTCAAAACTTGGTTGTAAAATAAGATGAAATCTGTTTTCTTATATACTGTAACAATTTTTCTTTTAAGCCTAATCATGAGCAGACAACTGTTAGTAATCTGAAAGCAAAGTTTTCTGAAATGAGTCTCCTCAGAGATTGTGGAAAGAGTGGTATGTGCATGGAGATAAGACTACAAACATGAAAACTCTGTATCCTGTTTAGTAGAATTGAAGATGACTTTGGAAATGTGTGTGTTTGCCTGTAGAATGAGTGGTAAAATTGTAAGATGCTTTATGTTTATAAAAGATGAGAAGCATCATAAAAAAGCTCACTGTGCATTTGTCAAAACCCATAGAACTTTAACTGAGAAAGTGAACCTTAATGTATGCAAATTAAAAAAAATCATTTAGAAGGTTGGAAGACCTTAGGTAGATTGCAGATTGAGACAGAAGATTCTAATTCTGTTAGAAATTATGAAAGAATCTCACTGACAGAGTTGGGGAGGAAAGGTGCTGACTTAATTAACTTTGGAAATGCATGGAACCTGAAAGACTAAAGGCGAAATGAACTGCACGTAAGCAGTGTACTCCAGTTGTCAGTGTTGCGTCCCGTAGCTGTGATTGCATGCTAGAATTAAGCAGGTAAGTAAAATAGATCGTACGAGGTAGGAACCAAGTTTCTTACTTGGGATGGGAAGGTACAAATAAACAAGGGGAAGGATGATCCTCGCGGTAGTGAATTAGAATCGAAGACCTCAGTATGAGCTCATGTGTAATTTAATACACAGTGTACATTTTAAGTCGGTTTAGTTCATTAACCTCAAAGCAATCAAACGTAAAAAATCTCAGCCCTGGAATTAATGAACAATTTTTCATATTTAAGGTAGAACTAGTAGAAAAGTATATTATAGTTAATATTTTCAACATTGGCTTTCAAAAGCATTGTAGGATTTGTTAGACCTCACAGAAAGAATGTGGGAGAGTCCTAAATCCAAACCTGTGTATTAGCAATCATATTGTTGAATGACTTTGGATATGAGGGAGCTTTGTATTGATACAAACACATATATAACCCATAATTGTAGAGTAATGATTGCATTTTGCACTATTTGTAATTTTATTTAAAGTACTGGTAAATATATGTGGTATGCTTCTTTCTTCTCTCTCTCTTTCTCTCTTTCCTTCATTCCCAGGAGGAAACACAGCAACAGAGTTTCAGTGTAGCTAATACTTGTACCTAATTTTCAGTTAAACAGTTTGTGGCAAGACTTGTAGAATGACCATTTTCAAGTCATTCTGAGGCTGAGATAAATGACTGTAGTATGCCATATAAAGTCTTGGGAAAATTCAAGTCCTGTTTTTTTCTTTTGATGAAATGAAGGGCTTGAGTGAAATAATTAGGGAGATATTTTTTTTTTTTTTTTTAACATTTATTTATTTTTGGGACAGAGAGAGACAGAGCATGAACGGGGGAGGGGCAGAGAGAGAGGGAGACACAGAATTGGAAACAGGCTCCAGGCTCTGAGCCATCAGCCCAGAGCCCGACGCGGGGCTCGAACTCATGGACCGCGAGATCGTGACCTGGCTGAAGTCGGATGCTTAACCGACTGCGCCACCCAGGCGCCCCATAGGGAGATATTTCTTAGAAACCTTGGAGCATCTTTGTAATTTTTTATTATGCATGCTTATTACCACATTTTCTGGGAGAATGATTTAAAATATTTTATCTTAGTGTTGCATTGTATCAAGTATAATTTTGAATTGGGAAAATACAGTCACAATATCACTGAGATTTAATTGATGCTTTATCTGAACTGATGTAGTTTTATACTAGAAATATTGCTTAGTGTTTTCTAGAGTTGTATATACTACTTATGTTATTATATATTTACTGTGTATTTTCTGATATTCCAAAGACCTATCTCTATGGAAAGGTAATACTTTGGTTTTACTCTGTTACAATGCATGTTCTGATTTAGTACTTTTGGATGGAGCTTGAGATTTTCTGAGGCTGTTGCTACATGGTCTATATTTTGAGTTGTAAGGCTTTAGAGCAAAGGGTGGTCCAAGTTTTCTAGAAACATTCAGAGTGTAAACATTTTAGTCTTTGTGGGCCACATACAGTCACTGTTGCATGTTCTTTTTTCTTTTTCTTTTTTTCTTTCTTTCTTTCTTTCTTTCTTTCTTTCTTTCTTTCTTTCTTTCTTTCTTTCTTTCTTTCTTTCTTTTTAACAACCTTTAAAAATGTAAAAACCATTCTTAGCTCATAGGGCCATACAAAAACAAAGCAATGGCTAGATTTGAAACCCTTGTCATAGTTTGCCATTTTTGCTTTAGAGAAAAAGGATGTATTCATTCAGTTGTTGATACAAGCAAAAATTCTAGAATTGGTGTTTGTTTGTAGCTTTTCTGCATTTCAGATCATATGATTTTTCTCTGACATAATTAATGAAGTGAATTATGGTTCAGAAGCTGATGGTTCAGAAACTTGTTGCTTTAATTTTTTTGCTTATTGTAATTGAGGTGTAATTTTACATAAAGTAAAATGTACCTTTTTTTTAGTATATGATATTGCAAATTTTGACAAATGCATACAATTCTGTGTTGTCAAAGATGAACAAAGCTGGACCCTAGTTAAAAGGGTAAGTTCAGATTTTAATCAGTAATATATTATTGCAGTGTGGAATAGAGTGCAGTGTAAATGGAATTCTACTTTGATTTGTACATGGGTAACTCAGTGTTTTAAAGGGAGAATGAAGGAGTAGGGAGGCGGTGAGCAGGGGTTCAGTAGAGTCAGGGGAGTGATAAATTACAAAAAAACTGGAAGGGGAAATTGGTCTGTGTGAAACCATCTGGGTTGGTTAACTGGCACTTATCCAAGGCTCCTGCCCTCCCACAGAGACTGGCAGACAGGGGCCCTATGTTCAGGTGTTGGCTGGAACAAACAGTAAATTCTTTTGGCAGCAGTGAGTTTTCTCAGGCAGGCACTTTATGAGGGACTAGGGTCATCTTAGGGATGCAGCCTTGAGCTATTAGAAGCTATGTTAGTATTCTGTTCAAGTCTTTGTAGGCCAAGGTTGAGGCCTAGCTGAGAAAGGACTCAATGGAACCTAGATAGAGGTTAGTCAGAATCTTTGTCGGTACCAGCACCACAATTGAGATATGGAAGTGTTCTACTACCCCCCAAAATTTCCTTGTGTGTTTTTGTACTTCTTGCCCCCCACTCTCAGCTCCTTGCAGTTACTGACTTGTTTTCTGTTCCTATAGTTTTGCCTATTCCAAAATGTCATATAAATGGAATCATGCAGTATGTAGCCTTTGAGATTGGCTTCTTTGAGGCTGAATAATGCATTTGAGGTTTATCTGTGTTGCTGTGTGTATTAGTAGTTTTTGTTGTTGTGGCTGAGTAAGATTGTATGGATGCTTTACAGTTTGTTTATCCACTAATTAGTTCAAGAATATTTGGGTTGTTTCTAGTTTTGGCAGTCACAAATAAAGCTGCTTTAACTATTCGTATTATGTATGAGCCTAAGTTTTTATTTCTCTTTCATTACTCTTGGGTAAATACCTAGGAGTCAGATTGCTGTGTTCCGTGGTAACTATAATTAACTTTATAAGAAACTGAAAATTTGCCAAAGTGGCTGTGCCATTTTTCATTTCCACTAGCAGTGTATGAGAGTTCCAGTTGCTTTGCATCCTCACTAGTACTTGATATTGTCAGTTTCCTTTAAGCCATTCTTACATGTATGCAGTGGTATCTTGTATGTGTATTTGTGTGTGTGTATGTGTTTTAAGCACTGTCAAATCAGCTTTATTATTCAGAGCCACTTTGCGGAATTCAAAGAATATGGCACTTTCATAGGTTGTTTGCAAGCATCATTCTAGAGATATGGAAGGAAGGTTTTAAGTATAAATACAGTGGATTCTGAGCCTTGCCATATGCTGCTTCTATTGGAGGGTGGTGTTTCCCAGTCTAGGGAGCACATGGCCCCCATTCTCAGGGCTGGTTAATCCCTGGGTAAAGTCACCAACCTAGGCTCTACCTGGGTTGGCATATAAGTCAGGGTATGGCTAGTAAAACATAAACTACTAGGCTTTTTAGACAGAATTAAAAAAAATAACATTCCATTTATTTAAAAGTACAGTTCTTTCCAAAGCTTTTATTTATTTTTAATGTTTATTTATTTATGTATTTATTTGTTTTGAGAGCCTAAGAGAGAGCCTGGGTGTGTATGTGTGTGAGTGGGGGAAGGGCAGAGAGATAGAGAGGAGAGAGAATCTTAAGTTTCTGACAAGCACAGAGCCTGATGAGGGACTTAATCCCGTGAACTGTGAGATCATGACCCAAGCTGAAACTGACTGAGCCACCCAGGCACCCTTCTAAAGCCTTTAAATTTAGCTGATAGATCTTATTTTTTTTAATTAAAGTATGGTTGACATAAAACATTATATTAGTTTCAAATGTACAGCATAGTGATTCGATAATTACATATACGTTATGAAATGCTCACTGTGATAAGTGTTGTTACCATCTGTCAACATAAAAAGTTATTACAGTATTATTGATTATATTCCTTATGCTGGACTTTTCATG
Organism: Puma concolor; assembly: GCF_028749965.1. NCBI lineage: Eukaryota > Metazoa > Chordata > Mammalia > Carnivora > Felidae > Puma > Puma concolor. Next base: position 96,987,010 of record NC_141673.1, read on the forward strand.
CCTGTGACTTATTCATAACCGTAAGTTTATAACTCTTAATCCGAGTCACCTATTTTGCTTATCCCCCCTTCCCTAAAACCACTCTCACTTTTGACCCAGTTGCAGATTGAGGGTTGTCATGACTACCTGTAGGTTCAGTAATTCACTAGGACTTCCAGAATTCACTGAAAGTTGTTATATGCTGGTTATGGTTTATTTCAGTACAAGTAAAAATCAGCCAGGGAAAGAGGTGCACAGGACAGGGTCCAGGAGAGTTCCAAGTGCAGACCTTCAGTTGTCTTCTCCCAGTAGTGTTAGGTGTGTGGAGAGCACTTACTTCTCCCAGCAATGTGTGCCAACATGTGGAGTGATGCCAAATAGGGAAGTCAGATGAGACTTGGTGTGTGTTTTATTAGGGTTTGGTCATGTAGACATGATGCCTTCCTGCTTTGCTGACTATAGTCTCTAGCCCCCCCCAGAGGTTGGGCTTACACTGAGTGGCCCAAAGCCCCTACACATTGTTAGCCTAGATTATCTGAGGTGGTTTATGGCCTCAGATCAACAAAAAGGCACTCTTAGGAAAGACAGTTCAAGGGTTTAGAGATTACCTTACACTGGCTGAGGGCAAAGGCCAGCCCTATGTAAGGAAAAGGTTAATCATCTACTGCAGTTATGTATTTAGAAGTGTATTGGTTAATTTCCAAATTTTTAGGATTTTGTAGATATCTTTCCTTATATATTCTACTCTAATTTTCTTGTGGCCAGAGAACATACCATGTATGATTTCAATTCTTTGTTGCATAGCCCATATTCTTGTGAATATTCTGTATGTACTTGAGAATACTGTTTATTCTGCTATTCTGGAATGTTTTCTTTTCCAGTACATTGGAATAATTTTTGTCTTAAGATTAGAATTATTTGGTCTTTGAGAAGTTTAGAGAATTTACCAGTAGATGTATGGGCTATGTTCTCCCTCCCTTTTTCTCCCACCTGGGAAACATGAATTTACTCTCTTGATTTTATTAATAGTTGTAGCTTATTCAGGTTTCTAAAAACTTGTCTTGATGTAGTTTTGTAAACTCATGTTGTTCCTATACTTTTGGAAAATCTGTGGTACTTTTTTTATTTTATTTTTTTTACTTTAGGGATTTCTTCTCCCTTTATTTTTCTTATACTTTTTTTGGATTAGCTCTTTTCTTCTCATCCTTTTAGCTTTTATAATTTAAACATCCTTAGTACTATTTTTACCTGTACCTAAAAGTTTCATTATTTGCATCTAATATTTAGTAATAATGTAATAATCTAATAACGGAAATTTACAATTTCCATTGAGGTTTCTTTGAACTGTGTTTTTTTAGAAATGTGATTCTTAATTTCGAAACAGATATGGATTTTTCCTAGTTAATATTTCTTGGTTAATTAATTACAATTACTGTGTGGCATGTATGGTAGTCCTGTACTTAAGGTTTGCATTATGGTCCAGTGTGTGGTTATATCTAGAAAATATTGGGGCGCCTGGGTCGCTCCGTCATTTGAGCATCTGACTCTTGGTTTTGGCTCAGGTCATGATCTCACAGTTCTTGGGATCAAGCCTGTGTAGGGTTCTGCACTGACAGTGGGGAGCCAGTTCAGATTTCTCTATCCCTCTCTCTATGCCCCTCCCCCAAGCACACGTGCTCCCATTCTCTGTCTGTCCTCCTCTCTCAAATAAGTAAACTTAAAAAAAATTCCATGTGGGGCATGACTCTTGGTCTTGAGGTTGTGAGTTTGAGCTCTATGTTGGGCATAGAGCTTACTTTAAAAAAATTTTTTTAAATCTTTAAAAAAAATAAAAATATTCTATGTGTGCTTAAGAAGATTGTATATTCTGTGGTTTTTGAATGCAGTGTTCTAGATGTGTCCATTCAATCAAATTTGTTCTGTTGAAATCTTCTGATTCCTGATTTTTAAGTCTTTGATTTATTGCTGAGAGAAGTGTGTTAAAAATATTTCGCTTGGTGATTAATTTGACAGTTTCTTTCTATAGATATGCCTATTTTGCTTTATGTGCATTGAGGCAGTGTTTTGAAATAGAGGTAAGATAAAGACTTTTCTTCCTAATGTACTTATACCATTATTTATTGACTTAGTTGCTGCTAATGCATTTTGCCCCAGAGTTTTGTTAGGTATTGCCTGCCATATCCACTTTTCTCTGGTAAGTTTTTGCCTCATTTATATAGTGTTCCATCTTTTTACTTTTTGTGTGTTTATATTTTCTAGGTGTTTCTTTTTTAAGTAGCATATAGTTGCAGTTTTTGGGTTGATTTTAAATCCATTGTTAAAGTTTGTCTTCTACTGAAGCTTTTTAAAAAATTTTTTTTAAAAATGCTTTTATTTATTTTTGAGAGAGACAGAACACAAGTGTGGGGTCGGGGACAGAGAGAGAGGGAGACCACAGAATCCGAAGCAGGCTCCAGGCTTTGGGCTGTCAGCACAGAGCCTGATGTGGGACTCGAATTCATGAGCCGTGAGACCATGGCCTGAGCTGAAGTCTGACTGAGCCACCCAGGCACCCATCTACTGAAGCTTTTTAAAGTCCTTTTACAACTTGTGCTTATTGTGGTTGCTCATGTATTTGGATTCATATCTGACATTTTATTTTGAGTTTTCTATTTGTTCTGCCCATTTCTTTTCTCTTCTTTCTTGTCTTTCATATCGATTATATTTTGTCATTCAGTTTTTTCCATCTGCAAATTTGCAGTCTTTTGAGAATTTTAAAAATTTTATTTTTTTGAGAATTCTTAAAATTCTAGGATTTTTTTGACATGTATACTTATGAAATCCTTAGTATACTTTATCTCTGCTTATTATCCTTTTGTCTTATATATGTCATTATCATGAGTTTAAGTTCTCCTGCATTGTTTCCAGCCCACAAGACATTATTTTTAAAATTGAGGCAAAAAGAATAACATAATAATTATGGTATGCCTACTATATATACAAGCTAATCAGTAGAATATTACCAGTACAGATTGCTGTCTATACTGGTTGCCTCCTTGCTTGCACCATACATCATACTTAATTCTTTAATTGTTTTTGGCGTCGTGAAGTAGTGTGAGACTCTAAAGAGAACCCCCCTCTCCACCATGAGTTTTAAAAATATACACTAGATTTTCAATTTGATAAATTTTGAGAGTTAGATTAGAAATTAATTCCTAGTCAGGTCCCATTTTCTTTTTGTCAGTTATTTCAATTTAAGGAAAAAGTTTATTCTGTAGCTTTCAAACGATTTTGTCCTTCTTCTTTTCTACCTGCTTTCCATCTCTGGTAGATTAATGAATGCCTATTGAAATGCCTACTGAGGGGCGCCTGGGTGGCTCAGTCGGTTAAGCGTCCGACTTCGGCTCAGGTCATGATCTATGGTCCATGAGTTCGAGCCCCGCGTCGGGCTCTGTGCTGACAGCCCAGAGCCTGGAGCCTGTTTCAGATTCTGTGTCTCCCCCTCTCTCTGCCCCTCCCCCGTTCATGCTCTGTCTCTCTCTGTCTCAAAAATAAATAAAACATTAAAAAAAATAAAAAAAAATGCCTACTGAAATGTACTCCTCAGTTTTTTTAAGTAGTATTTATATAGAACTTAATAGCAAATTAATATCTTACCTGTTGCTTTATATTCTTTTGGTAAGTAAATGGGTGTGAAGTCATCCTATTTAAAATACGTGTTTCTGATGTTTTGAAAATTATTAAATGACTTTGTCTTTTGTTATTTTCTGTGGTTACCTTGAAGTTTTTTCTTTGACTTGTTTGATTCCAGGGTGAAGTTGGAAGTAACTAATTCTTGCTTTTTGGCCCTTTTAGTATCCAGGTAGCTCTAAAATTAGCACCATTATCAGAAGACTGGAGGTTTTCTAGCTACTATTTCATTCTGAGTTTTGGAGTCTCAGAAAAAAATGGAGTCTATAGTTTTGTCAAAGAATCTTAATGCTCCCCCCTTTCCCCCCCCCACAAACAGTAGGTCTACTGTGGGTGTCTGATTAAGATTGCAGGCTTTTCTCTGTTGATTTATGTGGATTTGAAAAAGAGTAAAAAGTGATGGCTTTTTATTTTCAGGAGTGTTTAAACATTTGGAAGTATACCAGTTTTCCCAGGTGAAATCTCAGCATTATTAATTGGTTTCGAGTAATGCAGTTTTCTTAAAGGCACGATGGCTTCTCCTATTTGACTGGACCTACTTGAAGGACAAAACAAAAAATTTATGATTATTTTAAAAAACATTAGTTTTGTGGGGCACCAGAGTGGTTCAGTCAGTTTAGTGTCTGATTCCTGATTTTGGTTCAGGTTGTGTCCCAGGTTGTGTTATGGGATTGAGCCATTTGTTGGGCTCTGAGCTGAGCATGGAGCCTAGTTGGGACTGTGTACCTCTCTCCCTTTGCCCCTCTCTCTCGCGTATGCTCGCTGTTTGTCTGTCTCTCTCTAAAATAAAAACAACAACAACAACAACAACAAGAAAGCATTAGTTTTGTGATCTTTTTCACACTTTATTAAGTTGATGTAAGTCACCCAGTGTCAAAGTAATACAGTGTCAAAGTGACTGCACTATATATTGTGTATATTTTTATGAAAATTCGTAGGTAAGTTAACATAATGCCTCTTTTACCACTTTGGCAGAATTTTCTAAACTGAGAATACAAGCGTTTAAAGGATATTTAATTATATTCATTTGTTCACATCTTATAAGTAAAATGAGACTCTGGTATGTATAATATATTGAGTGAAGAAGCAAACTAAAACATCACTGAGGGTTACCACTAAATATTTATATATGTAAAGAATTGGATACTAAAAGCTTGAATTTGTAATAGAAGTTTGACAGTCTATTTTTATCTTCACAGATCTTTGGATATTTATACTCAGTAAAATTTAAGCAGTAATTGTGAAATCTAAAAATTCTACTTCTCAAGTTATAAAACTTTTGAGGAAAATATGGAAGACTGTTGTGTGGGAAGTAATTTATTTGGTGCTTTGCTTCCTAATATGATCTTCCATAGCTTTAAGAGCTAATTATTAACTAATATTTAGGGCCAACTGGCTAGTGAGTTAAATACATTAACACCACTGTAAAAGAACAGAGTGCTAAGGACAAACAGATGCTTCAGAAAGTCAGATTCTTCTTCACTAGTTTTGAGCCCTAAGTGAATTAGAATTCCTTGAGGATCTTTTATTTTTATTTATTTTTTGCTGGAGAGTATTTAATGTGGATAATCAAGGCCTGGGCAGAGTGGGGAGTGCTCTGGAATTAGGCAGACAGGCAAGGTGGGTGGTTTGCAAGTCCACACCTGACCCCAGGAGAGGATGCTGGGTGGTGGGGGCTGGCTCAGGCATGCCAAGGGGAGTACCAGAAGGATGGCCCAGGCAGGCAGACTCACCAGGGGACTCACAGGCCAGCCCATGAGAAGGTATCTAACCCAGGTGGTGAGTGCCCAGGCCAGAACATAACCCAGGGTTGTAGCTGGTTGGTGGCTCCCCGAGCCTAGGAACTGGCATTGTTAGGGACCTTCCTGAGCTGCTGCTGGAATGCAAGGCATATCTGCTGGGTGGACTCAAGCAGCTTCTGGAGGCAGGCATGGAGGGGGTCACTTTTCTCCTCCTAAGTGGTCCAGACAGGAGTTGATCTGGTCCATCATGGAGTTGATGGCAGCATGTTCTGCTTCCCAGAAGCCATCATCCTTGCCTTTTGTGCCTGCCTCCATCGGCATGCCCAGGTCCCTGTTGGGGCCTCACATTGTGCTATGATGGAATGCTGTGTTGGGTGAAAGGTCAAGGTGCTTTTAGACAATATTGATGCTTGGGTCCCAACCCAGACCAATTTAATCAGAATCTCTGATGGAAGAGCCGAAGTTATTGATATTTTTAAGAGTTTTTTTTCTTTTCCTGATATTTTTAAGAGTTTCTGAAGTAAGTCATTCTCAAATACTGCTGGGATTGAAAATTTATGCTTTTGGTATTTCATCTTGGTGGTGGTGATGGTGGCATCATCATCATCATCATTAGTGTGTGTGTATATGTGTGGAGGAGGGAGCACAGTCTAAGAAACACTATGTTAAAGAAAATTTGTATTAGTCTGTTCAGGCTTCTATAACAAAATACCATTACTGGTGACTTAAAAACAGCAGAAATTTATTTCTCTCAGTTCTGGAGGTTGGAAGATCCAAGATCAAGGTGCTGGCAGATTTGGTGTCTGCTGAGGGCCTGCTTTCTAGATGGCTGTTTTTCACTGAAACCTCACAAAGTAGAAGAGACAGGGGAGCTGTCTTGGGCCTTATTAGTAAGGGCAGTAATCCTATTTATGAGGGCTCTACCCTAGTGACTATTTACCCCCAGAAGCCCTACCTCCTAATACCATCACAGTGAGAGTCGAGATTGCAACATACGAGTTTTAAGGGGGATGGACTTTCATACCATAGCATAATTGCTATATTTACAATTCTAGTTTCTGAATATTCAAGGACTGATGATTGGGTTTTGAAGTTACAAAAGTGTGAATAAATCAGACAGTTTAGCTGAGTTTTCTTCCTTTAACAGTTCATTGTCTCATTGTTTATGGTGACATAAATATCAAGTTTTATTTATATATTTAAAAAAATTTATTTTAACGTTTATTTTTGAGACAGAGAGACAGAGCATGAACAGGGGAGGGTCAGAGAGAGAGAGAGAGAGGGAGACACAGAATCTGAAACAGGCTCCAGGCTCTGAGCTGTGAGCACAGAGCCTGATGCGGGGCTCTCGAACTCACAGACCTCGAGATCATGACCTGAGCTGAAGTCGGACGCCCAACCTACTGAGCCACCCAGGCGCCCCACAAGTTTTAATGTTAAGTTGGCTTTTCTGTCACAGATTGTTCTCTTTATATCAGTTTTCATGAAGATACTGTTTTAGGTAAGACCACAGTTGGAAGGTTCAGGATGTGATTTCCCTGGTCTTTCTCTGCCAGTCATTCTCATGGATGTTGACATTGGCCCTTATGAGAGGAGTCCCGGTAGATTGAAGGAAGAGCTGTGAGACTTTTGAAAACACGCCATTTGTAAGATGTTGTGAATGGGGGTAGTTATATGAGGCCTTGTTGGGAGAAGAGTTGAAGTGACCGTCTAAACTTTAAAGTGATGCTTTTGGGTGGTATTTGGATCTAAAAATTGATGTTCGTGTTCACAGTTTATTTTTATTTTTAGAGAGCAAGCGAGTGGCGGAGAGGGGCAAAGGGAGAGAGAATCTAAAGCAGGCTCCATGCCCAGTGTGAAACTGGACACAGGGCTCAATCCCACGACCCTGGGATCATGACCTGAGCCAAAATCAAGAGTTGGACGCTCAACCGACTGAGCCACCCAGGCATCCCCATCGTTTTAAGTAACAGAAGTCCCTGTGATTTAAACAGAAAAAGTATTTTTAAAGAGGTTATTGGGTTACTCCTAATAATATTGGGTTATTTCCTAAATGGTAGGAGAACCAGCCTTCGAATCTGTAGCCAGGAACAATGCTACAAATCATACCACAGATGTGATCCAGTGATAGCACTGGATGTTAGGTAGCATATTTGCCACTATTTGTACTCTCACTGACCTGAGGCAATAGATATTCCTAAAACAGATATGCCTAAAATTGCTGCTAGTTCTTTTTGCAAAAGTGGATTAAAGAAGGCTGAATTAATTCAAACTAGATTTAATTTTCTTTTGCTGTTGCCTCCAACCTCACCAGCATGGATTGCTTGTGGTCCTTGCTGTGCTGCTCTGCTGTTGCTTTCTTCTTCTCTGCCTCCTCTTCCTCCTTTTCTTGGTTTGTCTGACTGGCAAAACCCAAATCTTATGCACCTGTCCCACTTGCAAGGGAGGTTCGGAAAGCAAATAGCTGCTGCTTTCAGTTTCTTTAGTTTCAAGTGATTCTGTCTCATAAAGTGGAAGATTCTTTAAGCATAGGAAGGTAGTTTAGATACTAGATGGCCCCCTCAGATGCCAGGTATCCATGGCAGACATTTTGTAAGTGAATGATCATAGGATTTGTGGCTATCTTTGCCATGATTTGAGTATTGGTTCTATTTTCCCCCCTTTTTAATGTTGAAAGAGTGAATGAGGTATGGTGGTGGACATAAAGGAAGAAGAGAGTTAATAGAACTATAAGTTTTGTAACTGGAATGGGCCCCAGGAAAAATCCAAGCCAATCTAAAAAAGAAAATACCAATTATAAGAGTTAATGTTCTTTAGGTAGATGTCGTTCTCTGAGAAGTCATCTTGACTCCTAATAATGAAACCGATTTTTACCCCCATTAGTCCTCATAAGAAAGCTGCTATATAATGTAATGAACAATACCATTATAATACCCACAAGTCATAGATTTCTTTGGCATTTATCCCTGTTGCATCAGGGCAAAGTGCAATTTTGTAAAAGCAGGTAAGATGAGCTGGAGAGGTGAACTGAGGAAATATTCAAGGGTAAAGGCAAGATTCTCCTCAAAAACTAATTTTGGGATTTCTGTAATCGATAGTAATTAAAGGCGTGACTGAAGTAATTTTACCTTGAAAACATAAATTCTCTCCACCAGGCCATTAAAAAAAAAGTCCATGAAACTATCTATGTATAACTTCTGGTTTTGAGCGATGGGATATTCTAGTATACCCTCTAATGTGACCTTGTAGCAAAATGTGTCTTGAGTAGACTAATTATATGGGTTTATTAGGTATAAACCAGTTTTAAATTTAGGGGAAATATTGTTGCAGTAAAGTGTTACAGGTATTTCTATATCAATCTGTACAGTAGGGGAACAAAGGAGAGAGTATTCAGTTTTATTTTGGGGGCTATTTCAGATTGACCTTTTCTAGCTGAGCAGTTGTTTTCCAGAGGGACAAGGTATGGAAATGGGTAATAGTTTTTAGTCAGTAGGAACACTGTGTGCCAGACTCTTTCATGCTGTTGCACGTTCAAGGAATAGCAAACAGCTTGTAACTGGAACATAGTAGAAGAGTAATGATATTTGTTAAAATAAAAGTCTGCCTTTATTTTTTAAGGTTATGGTTTCTGTAATACACACATACAAAATGTCCCAAGAGCAGGTGAATGCAAACCATTATTAAGCATTGGAGTGCTGACTGTACATACTCTTGCCATTATATTAGATTGTTTTGTGATAGGGGTTACAGTAATAAGTAAGGCAAGGACCTGGAATATAGAGGGGTGGGAAATATGTGAAGAGCCCTAATATTTTATGTATTTGATGTACAGGGGATATTGAAATGTACAGGGAGAGTGTGCTTGAGGGAGTCATGAAATTCTTCACCAAATATCACTAATGGTGACATTTGAACTCTTCTGAAGAATCAGGATATTTATGATAGTATAGAAGGAGGAGAGAGACATTCTAGACAGTATATCCTCTATTATATTTAAAGGACCTCAAAATGCATCACCTATGATTTCTTCAGAAAGGATTGTAGACAATAGCAATTTGGGAAAATGCATAACTTGGAGATATTGGGGGTTTGGTTCCATACTACGGCCATAAAGTGAATATCACAGTGAAGTGAGTCAAGTGAACTTTTAGGTTTGCCAGTACATATAAAAGTTATATTTACACTATACTGTAGTCTATTACTGTATACTGTAGTCTGTTAAGTGTGCAATAGCATTATGTCTAAACAATGTATATACCTTAATTAAAAAATACTGCTAAAAATGCATACCATTATTTGAGCTTACAAAGTGAGTGATGATCACAGATCACCATAACAAATATAATAGTAATGAAAAGTTGAAATATTGGGAGAATTACTAAAGTGTGACGGAGACATGACGTGAGAAAGTGCTGTTGGAAAATGGTTCTGATGGACTTTCTTGATAAAGTGTTGTCACAAACCTTCAATTTGTAAAAACAAAACAAAACAAAAAAACATAGTATCTGTGAAACGCAATTTAACAAGGTATGCCTGTACTATAGTTTGCATTTTGTTTGATAATAGGGAATTAAATGGATTTAGTATGTTATTTATTTCCAGGTTTATAAACTTTATCTTCTTAGAGTGGTATATTAGTATTATTTCTGAATTAAATTTATTCTTTATATTATGTCCAACTTTTTGAAATTAGTCAACTAGACTGAGTGTTTAAAATTTTTTTTTTCAACGTTTTTATTTATTTATGGGACAGACAGAGACAGAGCATGAACGGGGGAGGGGCAGAGAGAGAGGGAGACACAGAATCGGAAACAGGCTCCAGGCTCCGAGCCATCAGCCCAGAGCCTGACGCAGGGCTCGAACTCACGGACCGTGAGATCGTGACCTGGCTGAAGTCGGACGCTTAACCGACTGCGCCACCCAGGCGCCCCTAGACTGAGTGTTTAAGGATCATTCTTAGCAACCTAATTTTCTCCAGGATAACCAGTTTATATATGTAGAATTCCATTATGATGAATATTATCACAGCAAAGAGTCTATTTAATAGAGCCATCCCCATGTTCCTTCTTGTCCCTCAATAGTAGAATCTTTTTCATATGGTTACTGTACATTTTCTTTAAAAAAAAAAACTCTAAAATGAATGCTTTCACTGTCTTTTGTCAGTCATCACTTATTGTTAAAATGTGATACAAACACAGTCAAGTAGAGGGGAAGCATGGAATTATAGCCGACTTCTTCACAGTTCTTTTTTTTCTTTGTTGTTCTATCAGGAAACATATCCTTGAATTCTCCAACCTCCACTTCACTTAAAAGCCCAATTTACTAACCAAAGTAAGATGGAACTGGTGCAGGGGTCAGGAGGAGGGAAGAGTGTATGAATTTCGCATGATACTTTTTTTTTTCACTTTCATTAGAGTAGTCAAAATTTTTTTCACTGGTTGTAAAATTTCACCTTCTATATGTCACATTATGTTCTTAGAATGTGGCATGACTCCTACACTTTGGGGCTGGTTTGGTTTCATATGCAGCTTTTTATTGCAGTTTCTTTTGCCCTGTTCCTATAGCCCAACTTTTTATTTTACTAAGTAAGACCCTTTTTATTTTATTTACCTTTTCTGCCCAACTCTCCTAATTTTTGCACTAATTTTTCTTTTACTCTGTTGAGTGGTTCCATGGTTGTAGAAGGAAAAACAATGAGATAAAGATGCTCATTTCATCCTTCTCTGAAGTCATCATGCTGCCCCCTAAACTCTGTCTCTATTCTGTTTTGTTGAATGACACCAATGTGGACTCATTCACATTTGCCAGCTCTTGAGAGCCATCCTGCTCTATCATTTATCTTTCTTCTCCCACATTGTTCCATCTTTCCACTTTTGTTTTCATCAGTTCTCATTTGGAATATTTCAGAAGTTTTGTGCTTTGAATTTCTTCATCTTATCACCAGTGATTAAAACGATAATCTTACTGCTTTAATTTTCTGTTTAGGGTCTAAAATACCTTTGCATCACCTATAGGTCATGCAGTTCAAGCTTCTTTGCACATCAGAATAGGTCCCTTCTGTGGGATTTCTTTTGTTGGCAGGTGTTCCCCTCAATCCACTACATTCTGCAGCTCTACTGATCTTGCTCTTTATTGAATGTGTCATGACTTCTGATGTCTTTTGCATATGCTGTGTCTTCCTTGAATGCTGTTTCTCATTTTGGCAACTGCCTAAATAAAAGTACTGTTTCTCTGGTAAGCTTTTATTGACAACTGTTAACATTTACTAGCTTGATTAAGTATCACTTCCTTGTACTCTCTTAGCACCCTGTTCATACATCTCCTGCTACGTTTATCACTCCTTGCCTAGATGCAGGTTTCATAGGAACAGTTGTTTTGCCTTGCTTATTTTTGTATTTCTTATGTCAAGGATGATGCTTAGCTCCTAATAGGTGCTTAGTACATTTTAAAAAATTGAATAATATCTTGGTAATTTATAAAATACTTCTGTGTTTTTCTACTTCCTGTGGCTCTTTCTCTTTCTATATTAAACTTGTAGTGAGTTTTTAACTTAAATGTTAATCAGGTAACAGGGAAATTTTAGTATTTATAGATGAAATTTATTACTTTACATTTTAAATATTTGAACAAATGAAGGTATCAGCAAGATTTACTTCTAAATTTTTATCAAATTTTCATCTTGACAAATGTCTCATTTTCACTTGTATTTGAAGCTTTTAACCTTGAAGTAACATGACTTGGTATATTTTTTACTATTAAATAGTGTGAGAATTATCTATTAGCTTTGATAAGCAGTGGCATACAAATAATTTTATTACTAAAATTCTAATTGAGCTAATTTATTAACAACTTTTTAAAAAATACAATTTATTATCAAGTTGGCTAGCATACAGTGTATACAGTGTGCTCTTAGTTTTGGGAGCTTACATACAACACCCAGTGCTCATCCCAACAAGTGCCCTCCTCAATGCCCATCACCCATTTTCCCCTCTCCACACCCCTCCCCCCGCCGCCCCACCAACCCTCAGTTTGTTCTGTGTATTTAAGAGCTTCTTACGGTTTGCCTCCCTCCCTCTCTGTTTGTAACAGTTTTTTCCCCCTTCCTTTCCCCCATGGTCTTCTGGTAAGTTTCTCAAGTTCCACATATAAGTGAGAACATACGATATCTGTCTTTCTGTGACTGACTTATTTCACTTGGCATAATACCCTCCAGTTCCATCCACGTTGCTACAAATGTCAGGATTTCATTCTTTCTCATTGCTAAGTAGTATTCCATTGTATATATAAACCACATCTTCTTTATCCGTTCATCAGTTGATGGACATTTAGGCTCTTTCCATAATTTGGCTATTGTTCAAAGTGCTGCTAAAAACATTGGGGTACCTGTGCCCTTATGCATCAGCACTCCTGAATCCTTTGGATAAATTCCTAGCAGTGCTATTCCTGGGTCATAGGGTAGGTCTCTTTTTAATTTTTTTGAGGAACCTCCACACTGTTTTCCAGAGTGGCTGTACCAGTTTGAATTCCCATCAACAGTGCAGGAGGGTTCCTGTTTCTACACATCCTTGCCAGCATCTGTTGTTTCCTGAATTGTTAATTGTAGCCACTCTGACTGGTGTGAGGTGGTATCTCAGTGTGGTTTGGATTTGTATTTCCCTGATGGTGAATGATGTTGAGCAGCTTTTCATGTGTGTGTTGGCCATCTGGATGTCTTCTTTGGAGAAGCGTCTATTCATGTCTTCTGCCCATTTCTTCACTGGATTATTTGTTTTTCGGGTGTTGAGTTTGGTAAGTTCTTTATTAGATTTTGGATACTAACTCTTATCCGATATTTCATTTGCAAATATCTTCTCCCATTCTGTCGGTTGCCTTTTAGTTTTGTTGATTGTTTCCTTTGCAGTGCAGAAACTTTTTACTTGATGAGGTTCCGAAGTTCATTTTTGCTTTTAATTCCATTGCCTCTGGAGATATGTTGAGCAAGAAATCACTGAGGGTGAGGTCAAAGAGGTTGTTGCCTGTTTTCTCCTCTAGGGTTTTGATGGTTTCCTGTGTCATATTTAGGTCTTTCATCCATTTTGAGTTTATTTTTGTGTATAGTGTAAGAAAGTGGTCTAATTTCATTTTTCTGCATGTTGCTGTCCAGTTCTCCCAGCACCGTTTGCTAAAGAGACTGTCTTTTTTCCATTGAATACTCTTTCCTGCTTTGTCAAAGATTAGTTGGCCATACATTTGTGGGTACGATTCTGGGTTCTCTGTTCTATTCCATTGGTCTATGTGTGTGTTTTTGTGCCAGTACCGTATTGTCTTCATGATTACAGCTTTGTAGTAGAGGCTAAAGTCCGGGATCATGATGCCTCCTGCTTTGGTTTTCTTTTTCTTTTTTTTTTTTTTTTTTTAATTTTTTTTTTCAACGTTTATTTATTTTTGGGACAGAGAGAGACAGAGCATGAACGGGCGAGGGGCAGAGAGAGAGGGAGACACAGAATCGGAAACAGGCTCCAGGCTCTGAGCCATCAGCCCAGAGCCCGACGCGGGGCTCGAACTCCCGGACCGCGAGATCGTGACCTGGCTGAAGTCGGACGCTTAACCGACTGCGCCACCCAGGTGCCCCTGGTTTTCTTTTTCAATATTACTTTGACTATTCGGGGTCTTTTCTGGTTCCATACAAATTTTAGGATTGTTTATTCTAGCTTTGAGAAGAATGCTGGTGCTATTTTGATTGGGACTACACTGAATGTGTAGATTGCTTTGGGTAGTATTGACATTTTAACAATATTCTTCCAGTCCATGAGCATGGAACGTTTTTCCATTTCTTTGTGTCTTCTTCAATTTCGTTCATAAGTTTTCTGTAGTTTTCAGCATACATCTTTGGCTAGGTTTATTCTTAGATATTTTCTGGTTCTTGGCCCAGTTGTAAATGGGACCAATGTCTTGATTTCTCTTTCTGGTGCTTCATTATTGATGTATAGAAATGCAACTGATTTCTGTATATTGATTTTGTATCCTGTGACTGCTGAATTCTTGTATCAGTTCTAGCAGCTTTTGGTGGAGTCTTTTGGGTTTTCCATGTAGGGTATCATGTTATCCGCGAAAAGTGAAAGTTTGACTACTTCTTTGCCAATTTGGATGCCTTTTATTTCATTTTGTTGTCTGATTACTGAGGCTAGGACTTCCGACACTATGTTAAACAACAGTAGTGAGAGTGGACATCCCTGTTGTGTTCCTGATCTCAGGGGGAAAGCTCTCAGTTTTTCCCCATTGAGAATGATATTAGCTGTGGGCCTTTCATATATGGCTTTTATGATGTTTAGGTATATTCTTTCTATCCCTACTTTCTTGAGGGTTTTTATTGAGAGAGGGTACTATATTTTGTCAAATGCTTTTTCTGCATCTATTGACAGGATCAAATGGTCCTTATTCTTTATTTTATTAATGTGATGTATCACATTGATTGATTTGCAAATATTGAAGCAGCCCTGCAGCCCAGGAATGAATCCCACTTGATCATGGTGAATAATTCTTTTTATATGCTGTTGCATTCGATTTGCTAGTATCTTGTTGAGAATTTTTACATCCATGTTCATCAGGGATATTGGCCTGTAATTCTCCTTTTTAGTGGGGTCTGTGTCTGGTTTGGGAATCAAGGTAATGCTGCCTTCAGAGAATGAGTCCGGAAGTTTTCCTTCCATTTCTGTTTTTTTGGAACAGCTTGAGAAGGAAAGGTATTAATGTCTGGTAGAATTCCCCTGGTAAGCCATCTGGCTCAGAACTCTTATTTGTTGGGAGATTTTTGATAACTGATTCAATTTCTTCACTAGTTAGTTATGGGTCTGTTCAAATTTTCTATTTCTTCCTGTTTGAGTTTTGGTAGTGTGTGGGTGTCTAGGAATTTGTCCATTTTTCTGACATATAACTTTTCATAGTATTCTCTGATAATTGTATTTCTGAGGGGTTTGCTGTGATAAGTCCAATTTCATTTGTGATTTTATCTATTTGGGTCCTTTCTCTTTTCTTTTTGAGAAGTCTGACTAGGGATTTATCAATTTTATGTTTTCAATAAACCAGCTCTTAGATTCATTGATCTGGTCTGGGTTTTTTTTTTTTTTTTTTTTTTTTTTTTTTGAGTCTTTATTGTTTATTTCTGCTCTGGTCTTTATTATTTCTCTTCTTCTCTTGGCCTTGAGGTTTCTGAGCTGTTCTGCTTCTTGTTCCTTTAGGTGTGCTATTAGATTTTGTATTTGGGATTTTTCTTGTTTCTTGAGATAGGCCTGGATTGCAATGTATTTTCCTCTTAGGACTGCCTTTGCTGCATCCCAGAGGGTTTGGACTTTTGTGTTTTCATTCATTTGTTTCCATATATTTTTAAATTTTCTCTTTAATTGCCTGGTTGACCCTTCCATTCTTTAGTAGGATGTTCTTTAACCTCTATTCATTTGGAGGTTTTCCAAACTTTTTCCTGTGGTTGATTTCAGGTTTCATAGCATTGTGATCTGAAAATGTGCATGGTATGGTATGATCTCATTTCTTTTATATTTATTGAGGGCTGTTTTGTGACCCAGTATGTGCTCTATCTTGGAGAATGTTCCCTGTGCAGTAGAGAAAATGTGTATTCTGCTTTTGGATGAAAAGTTCTGAATATATCTGTCAAGTCTATCTGGTCCAGTGTATCATTCAGGGCCACTGTTTCTTTATTGATATTCTGTCTAGATGATCTGTCCATTGTTGTAAGTGGAGTATTAAAGTCCCCTGCAATTACCACATTCTTACCAATAAGATTGCTTATGTTATTGTTATATATATTTGGATGCTTCTGAATTCGGTGCATAGCTCTTCTTGATGGATAATTGTTAACTCTTCTTGATGGATAGACCCTGTAATTATGATATAATGCCCTTCTTCATCTCTTGTTACAGCCTTTAGTTTAAAATCTAGTTTGTCTGAAAAAAGTATGGCTACTCCAGCTTTCTTTTGACTTGCAGTAGCATGATAGGTGGTTCTCCATCCCCTCACTTCAATCTGAAGGTGTCCTCAAGTCTAAAATGGGTCTCTTGTAAGACAGCAGGTAGATGGATGTTTTTTGTTGTTGTTGTTTTTTTTAATCCATTCTGATTCCCTGTGTCTTTAGATTGGAGCATTTAGTCCATTTACATTTAGCATTTTTATTGAAAGATAGGGATTTAGTGTCATTGTGTTATCTGTAGGTTTCATGCTTGTGGTAATGTCCCTGGTCCTTTGTAGTCTTTGCAACATTCCACTCACAGAGTCCCCTTTAGGATCTCTTATAGGGCTGGTTTAGTGGTGATGAACTCCTTCAGTTTTTGTTTGGGAAAACCTTTATCTCTCCTATTCTGAATGACAGCCTTGCTGGATAAAGGATTCTTGGCTGCATATTGTTCCTATTCAGCACATTGAATATTTCCTGCCACTCCCTCCTGACCTGCCAAATTTTAGTAGGTAGGTCTGCTACTACCCTTGATGCATCTACCCTTGTAGGTTAAGGCCCATGTGTCCCTAGCTGCTTTCAGAATTTGCCAGTTCAAGTACACTTTCTGCCCCTTTCTCTCTGTCTTCTTCCGGAACTCCTGTTATATGGATATTATTTCATTTCATTGAATCACTTAGTTCTCTAATTCTCCCCTCATGGTCTAGAATTTTATCTCTCTTTTTCTCAGCTTCATCTTTTTCCATAATTTTATCTTCTGTTTCACTTATTCTCTTCTCTGCCTCTTCAATCCTTGCTGTTACTGCCTCCAGTTTATTTTGCACCTCATTTACAGTATTTTTTAATTCATCATGACTGTTTTTTAGTTCCTTGATCTCTGCAGCAATAGATTCTCTGCTGTCTTCTATGTTTTTTTTCAAGCCCAGAGATTAATCTTATGACTATTATTTTAAATTCTTGTTCACTTATATTGTTTATATCTATTTTGATCAATTCTTTGCTGTCATTTCTTCCTGGAATTTCTTTTGAGGAGAATTCTTCCATTTCATCATTTTGACTAGTTTTCTGTCCTTTATGTGTTTTAAAAACTTGTTATGTGTCCTGCACCTGTGAGCAGTACTGTATTAAAGAGGGGTCATACACTGTCTGGGGCCTGGCCCTTCAGGAAGTGTTTTTTGGAGTGTGTTGTGTGCTCTCTGTTGTTGTGATTCTGGTTGCTGTATCTCCCTACTCGTAGTGATTGTTTTGGACCCTCCACCAGGTGTGCTTTGATTTGTTCATTGAAGTAACCTTGGAAGAAAAAATTAAAAAAAAAAAAAAAAAAAAAAAGAAGAAGAAAAGCGGGGGCGGGGGGGTGGTGGCGGTGGTGGTGGTAGTGGTAGAAGAATCCTTAACCCATACAAAGAGAGAAATGACAGGAGTGGGGAAAAATAAAAGAAAATTGATTGGGCAGAGAAACTATGCGGTTTAATCCAGAGAGAGGGAGAGGAAAATAAAGAAGGAGATACAGAACAGGTGTAAAGAGAATAGATTAAATATGTCTTCTTAAACAAACCAACAATCAGAATAACCAGACTAGAAGAGGGAAAAAAGAAAAAGGGAAGGAAAAAAAAAATATACACACACACGTGTGTGTGTGTGTGTGTGTGTGTGTGTGTGTGTGTGTGTGTGTACACATAAAATAAGAATTGACCAAGAATTAAATCAGAAAATGCAAAACCTCTGGGTGCCTTGGATCCACTGGCAGCGCTGGTCTGGAGGAGAGGCTGTCTGGTTGGTTAGTGTCAGTCGCAGGTAGATGTGCAGTTACCAGGAGTGGAGGGGTGTGGTTTGGTATAGGTGGGTCCCCCCTCCACTGTGGGCCGCTGTCCATTCCCTGAAGCCCCACCTTGTTGGTGATGTGGAGAAAAATGGCGGCATCCCAGACCAGGTACCCTAAACCACTCTGTTCAGGCCATTAGTGGGCTGTTTCTTGTTTTTTCTTTTTCCCTTCCCTCCACAGTCTCCTATGCCTCCCTGGGGCTTGTGTGGGATTCAAACCCAGATGTCTTCAGGGGTCCCGCTCCACGCTCCCAATGCCAGGGGAGTACCACTCTGCCCCACCAATGGATGACCTCACAGTGCTGTGCGGGTGCTAGTGAGGCGGTTTGTCCTGCTCCCCTGACTCCCTTGCCTCCCTTGCCTCCCTGGCTCTGGATTGGGATTCTAACCTCTTAAAGGGTCCCAGTCCACGTGCCAAGTTTCAGGGAAGTCCCTTCTGCCCTGCCCATAAATGGCCTTTGGCTGTTAGGTGCAAGCAGTCTTTGTTTTTTGAATGGTTATATTTCTTCTTCCCATAGCGGTTATATATCTTCTTCCCATAGCACTCGAAGGAGGGGATTGCTTTCTCCCTCTATGCCTCTGAACTAATTACCGATCCTGGGGCTGGCTCCCTTCCTCCCCAGGTGCGTGAACAGGGCAGCCGGCCCCCGTGTGGAGAAAGCCCTGCAGTTAGAAATTGGATCTTTCTCTGTTTTTTTCCGATCCCAGTCAGTGGTTTTTCTCTTGTCCAAATACAGTTCTACACTTCCACAGCCTCTCTTTCTCTTCCCTTTGTCTCTCTGCAGAAGGGGATCCCTCCCCTCTGTGCCTTTGCTGCCTGTTTTATCTCCCCAGTTCTCAGTTACGCACCTATGGCCCACCAGGTTGTCCCCGTGGACCCCTGCAGACGTCTCTGTCACTGCAGCCTGGACTCTTAGAATTCAAAGCCCTTTGGCCTCAACACTGCTGTGTTTGAGGGACAAGGGAACTTCAGGTCCCCCTACTTCTCCACCATGTTGGATTCCCCTCGTATTAACAGGTTTTTATTTCACCATAAACTAGACACTGAATTCTTATTTATTAAATAAGTTTAATGCTTATTTAGGTTAATTACAATTTGTAGAGCTGCCTAAATTTTATTGTACAAAATAGACAACACCACTTACTGCTATATACATCTTGATAGTATGCAAAATCACTTATGATCAATCCATATAAATTGTTCATAGTTTATATACAAACTGGGATAAGTGCTACAGCACAGTGAAACATGCTGCGGGAGCACCTAGGAGGGAGTAACTCTGGGCAAGCTAGGAAAGGCTTCTATAGAAAAGAAGGTACTTTTGAATTAGTTTTAACATTTTTTTTTTTAATGTTTATCTTAGAGACACAGAGACAGAGCACAAGTTGGGGAGGGGTAGAGAGAGGAGACACAAGAGTCTCCTTCTGTGGGGCTGGAACTCACCAACTGTGAGATCATGACCTGGCTCAACTGACTGCGCCACCCAGAGGCCCCATCGTATTTGTGCTTTAAGCAGCTTTATTGAGATATAATTTATATGCAGAAATATGCATATTTTTACATTTGTAGCTTGATGTTTTGATAAATGTATATGCTTACCTTTCCTCCCCCTAAGTTTTTCATCACATCACTCCAGAAAGCTGCCTGAGCCCCTTTCAAGTCAATCTCTGCTTCCACCTAGTAGCTACTGATTTCTATCACTGTAGATTGGTTTTGCGAATCTGGAACTTCATAGAATAGAGTCATGAAGTAGGTACTCTTTTTTGTATCTGGCTTCTTTTGTTCATCCTAAATTTAAAAATTCATCCTGTTTTGGAATGTAATGTGGTTTTTTTTGTATTGCTAAGTAGTATTTCATTGCATGAATATACCAGAATTTTATATCATCCTATTAATGGATATTTGTGTTGTTTCTCGATTTTAGCTATTATGAGTAAAGTTTCTGTGAACTAGTATGTACAATTGTTGTGGAGATGTGGTTTTTTTTTCCCTTTTTTTTCTTTAAATTTATATTTTAGTTAGTTGACATACAGTGCACATTGGTTTCAGGAGTAGAATTCAGTGACTCATCACTTACATACAACACCCAGTGCTCATCCCAACAAGTGCCCTTCTTAATGTCCATCACCCATTTAGCCCATCCCTCATTCACCTCCCCTCCAGTAACCCTCAGTTTGACCTCTGTCGTTAAGAGTCTTTTGTGGTCTCTTTTCTCCTCCCGCCTTCCCATATGTTCGTCTGTTTTGTTTCTTAAATTCCACATATCAGTGAAATCATATAGTATTTGTCTTTCTCTGAATGACTTATTTCACTTAGCATAATATTTTCTATCTCCATCCACATCATTGCAATTGGCAAGATTTCATTCTTTTTGATGGCTGAGTAATATTCCAGTGTGTGTGTGTGTGTGTGTGTGTGTGTGTGTGTGTGTGTGTGTGTGCGCGCGCGCACGCGCGCGCGCGCACGCGCACCACATCTTTATCTGTTCATCAGTTGATGGACATTGGGCGCTCTCTATAGTTTGGCTATTGTTGATAATGCTGCTATAAACATGGGGTTGCATGTATCCCTTTGAATCAGTATTTTTGTATCCTTTGGGTAAACACCTAATAGTGCAGTTGCTGGATTGTTGGGTAGTTCTATTTTTAGTTTCTCGAGAAACCTCTATACTATTCTCCAGAGTGGCTCCATCAGTTTGCATTCCCACCAATAGTGTCAGAGGGTTCCCCTTTCTCTGCATTCTCGCCAACACCTGTTGTTTCTTGTGTTGTTAATTTTAGCCATTCTGACAGATGTGAGGTGGTATCTCATTGTGGTTTTGATTTGTATATCCTTGAGTGTATATCCTTGAGCATTTTTTCATGTGTCTGGTAGCTATCTGGATGTCTTCTTTGGAAGAGTGTCTCTATTCATGTTGTCTGCCCATTTCTTAACTGGGTTATTTGTGGATATGTTTTTATTTCTCTTGGATAAATACCTAAAGGTAGAATTGCTGGTTCATAGAGTTAGATGTATATTTAACTTTATAAGAAACTGACAAAGTGTTTTCCAAAGTGATTATACTAGTGGTGTATGAGAGTTCCACTTGCTCCATTGTTACCAACACTTAGTATTGTTAGTCTTTAATTCTTTAATTATTTATGTTATTTTATATATAGAGAGAGTGCAAATGAGGGAGAGGGGCAGAGAGAGAGAGAGAATCTCAGGCGGGCTCCACACTGAGTAACCTGATCCCACGACTCTCAGATCATGACCTGAGCCAAAATCAAGAGTCGGACACTCAACCAATTGAGCCACCCAGGTGCCCTAGTATTGTTAGTCTTTTAAGTGTTAGCCATTTTAGTGGGCGTGGAGTGATATCTTACTATGGTTTTAATTTGCATTTCCCTGATGATTGATGATATTGAGCATTCCTGTATCTAGTAAAGTCTTGCATCCATTAAAAAAATTAAAGTAAAATTTACCTACATTATATTTATATTTTTGGACCAGTATTGCTTGGGATAATAGCCCTCTCTGATTGTTTGCCATGGAGAGCACTCTTGTTTTTAACAACATTCCTGGGCATAGGTTTTTCCATTACTTCAAATAAAGTCAGCATTCTCTTGCAGGGCCAGGTAGCTGCCAAGTTTTAAGGTCTGCCGTGTCTTCTAAGGTGTGCCACACACTTAGCAGGGTGGATGGGGTGCACATAACTTCTGGCTGAAATGTCACACTTCCTCCTGAGATTTAGTAGATATTCCTGAATAAATGCTTCTCATTTTGTTGTTTATCCTTTGGTCAATTTTCACAGACTCTAATTACTTTTGACTGTCCTTTTTTTTTCTTTTCTTTTTTGGTTTTAGAGGAGAGGATTTGCTGAGTTTCTCACAGAGCAATTTTGGGAGCTCTGGCCTCTTTGTATTCGTTTTTTTTCTTGTTTTCCTGCAGTCTTTTTCTATACTGCAGCCACTCTCCTCCTCCTTGGCTGCTCCACTCCTCCAAACCTCACAAAGCCAGTCATATCACTTTCAATCTTAAGTCTTCAGGTGTTGTTATTTGCTCTTAGAATAAAACCCAGAAAATTTTAAGATGGTCTAAAATTGTCTGGCTTGCTTTTTTTGTGTACTTTTATCTTGCATGAATCTGATCATTCTCCTCATTCTGGACAATATCCAATCATTATCCTCATTTTAGGGGACACTGCCTTCTCTATTCCTTACAAATCAAAGGCATAAGTGTTGGCTTTGCAATCTGGGGGATGTAGGTTTGAATTTCTGTTCTGCATTTATTAGCTGTGTGACTTTAAGTAATATGCTAACTCTTCTGAGTTGTCTGAAATACAGTGATGGACAAATATATTTCATAACACTGCTATAAGGCCTAAGTGAGATAATGTATGTAAAACCATCAGCACAATATCTTGTATCTAGCTACCTGATATTCTCTTCCCCTAATTCCCCTGAGTAAACAGTTTATATGAAATACCTATTTGTACAAGCGGAATCATTTTAGTATTACCATTCCAACATTATTTTTGAGTAAAATTTATGCCTGAATTTCTATTGTGTTTGAACATGTTTATTTGGGTATCTCATATCTAATTCAGAGCACCTTCATTAACTTAAAAAAATATGCTTTTAATTGAAATATAACACATTAAGAATTTTACCTTTAACAAGGAAAATTTTCTCCACCCCCCCCGAAATGAGACTATTAATAATAGATTTCTGTTTTTTTTTTAATTTTGGAAAAAGCTTCAAACTTGTAGAATAGAAACAAAAATGGTACAATGAACTCCTATATACTCTAACCACAGTACAAGGATCGTATTTAGGAAATTAACATCAGTACATTTCTGTTAGGTAATTTGATAGTCCCTTAGATTTTCCCAGGTTTCTTAATAATGTTTTCATAGCATTTTCCCCAGCTGCTCGGTCTAGAACCATGCACTTAATGTAGTTACCATGTGTCTTTATTGTGTTCTAATGTAGATTAGATTTATTCTGCTCTAATCTAATCTAATCTAGATTAGTTTCTCAGCCTTTCTTTGACTTTCATGACATTGATATTTTCAAAGGCCATTTGTTTTCTAGAAGTTTCTCAATTTTCTCCACTTTTTCATAATTGTGTTCAGGTTATGCATTTTTTGATAGATACTATTTAAGAGAGTCTGCATGAAAGCATATCCTTTCCAGTGCATCACATATGTGACACCAGTTTGTTCCCTCTCATTGATGATGTTAACTTAGGTGATGTGGTTAAGGTAGTATCCACCAAGTTTATTTTCTCTAAAGTTACTATTTTCCCCTTTGTCATCAATAAGTAACCTGTGGGGAGATACATTGAGAGTGTGAATACCCTTTTTCTTAGTAAACTTTGATCACACAGTGTTTGCATGCTTGATGGTGCTTATCTGAATCAGTTATTACCATGGTGGTGACAAAAAGGTAAATTGTTAAAATTTTGATAATACCCAGGGGTTTTAGTTTTAGTGTTCTTGAGGGAGCTTTCTTTATCTAATAGTGATAGTTAAAAATTATTTGGGTATTACCTTGCTTATGTCATGGATTTGTTTATATGGTTTTTAGGTTCATGTACTGGACAGACTGGGGAGAAGTACCAAAGATAGAACGTGCTGGAATGGATGGTTCAAGTCGCTTCATTATAATAAACACTGAAATTTACTGGCCAAATGGACTGACTTTGGATTATGAGGAACAGAAGCTTTATTGGGCAGATGCAAAACTCAATTTCATCCACAAATCAAATCTGGATGGAACAAATCGGTAAGATTGCCTTATTAAGTTTATTTTTAAACTTTAAGTAAACATCATGGTGTTTTGATATCGTAAGCAAATTATAAAGGCCTAATTTTATTATGAATAAATTTATGTATTTTTGGCCAAGTGTCAAAGAGGAAGAAGAGTACACTTTTAGTTTGCTCTTGACAAAAGGTAACTACATTTCATCTATCTTGATAGGACTTAGAACTTATAGACTGTATTTTTTTTCTTTCTTTCTTTCTTTCTTTCTTTCTTTCTTTCTTTCTTTCTTTCTTTCTCTCTCTCTCTCTCTCTCTCTCTCTCTCTCTCTCTCTCTTCTTTTCTTTCTTTCTTTCTTTCTTTCTTTCTTTCTTTCTTTCTTTCTTTCTTTCTTTCTTTCACTCTGAGCTAATTTAGTTATAATACACAAACATGGAATTTCTTGTCAGATCATGTTCAGAATTTTACTGACACTTTCTATTTATGTTCTTGTGTTTGAATGATTATTTTGTTTTCTAGTGGTCTCATTCTTAAGACCTCAACAGAAACAGAACCTTAGATAGTTGAAGGAATTTTTCCAAGTGTAAACATTTGTAAGTTATCTGAACCATGAATCAGGAAGCATTTAGAAGTCTTGAAAAATGAAAGATTTAAATAATTTATTAAAATAATTTATTAAAATAAAGTTTTTGTAACTATGGAGTTGGGAGTATTTTCTTGCCTTGTTTTAAAAAAGAATGAAACGACTTATAACAAGATGGTTTAAAAACAATTGGAAATAAATGAAGGAAAGTAAGAAGTATGTGATGAATATAAAAACATAATTGCTTTGTTTGTACTTCTCTCGCTTTGAGAGAGATGCTAGGAAGTAAATCTGGTCATGTCATAGTTTTTTTTGACTTTCTCAGAATACTCGTACAAAAACTAATGAAACTAGATAGCAAATTCAGAAGCATACCATAAAACTAACCTCAGGCATCCAGAAGTCAAAGCAGGTAAGAGCAGACCACTAGCAGCCACAAGAGAAAGTTGAATGGGGTATTGCATAGAACTTGAAAACAGAAGACCTCCAAAATAGCTTCAACTATTTAGTAGACAATTTGCTGGACTATATTAAGAGCAGCAGCTGAAATGAGACAGTGGCGGGAGTTGCCCACTCCAGTATCAGCCAAATACAGTGTGTTCATGGTAAAGACAGAAGAGGATAGAGCCGTCTGGCTCCTGAGAATTCTTGAAACAGAACTTCTAGAGTTCTCTACCAGTACAGGGTGTAGCGCACTGAATGGAAACAAAATACAATAGTAGCATCAAATGAGCAGAATAGGGAAAGTTAGAGGGTCAGAAGAGGAAGAAAAGAGAAAGTTCAGATAAGAATTGGCAGAGAAACAGCTGGGAGGTCTCAGAAAGGAAGCTGCCATATTGTTTAACATTACAGGAAAACAATAGAAGAGTCAGTTCTGTAAAACTGGAAAAACTACCTTGAACGCCATCTTCTAAAAATTCAGGAAAACTAATTTTCCATTAACATGAGAAACACAATAGTATCAAGGTAAAATCCCATTTAAAATTATTATAAAGAATATCTGACATTTATAACAGTTTTTTAAGCTAATAACAGCTTTGAATGCATCTTAGCTTTATAGTTTTTACTCTCCCTCCCACATTTAATGTTTCTGTCACAGTTTGCATCTTTTTATCTTATGTATCCATTAACACATTATAGTTACTTTTACTACTTTTATTTTTTAACCTTCATACTAGATTTATAAGTGATTTACCCACCAATATTACAAAATTAGAGCATTCTGAATTAAACCATATACTTACCTTTTTACCAGTGAGATTTATACTTTCATGTTTTCTTGTTACTAATTAGCACTCTTTTTGTTTCAGCTTAGAGGAAGTCCCCTTAACATTTCTTGTAAGGCTGATCTAGTGGTGATAAACTCCTTCTGCTTTTCCTTTTCTAGAAAATTCTTTATTTCTCCTTCCATTCAGACAGCTTTGCCAGGTAGAGTATTCTTGGTTGGCAGTTCCCCCGCTTCTCGGCACTTTTAATATATTTTGCCATCCTCTCCTGGCTTCCAGAGTTTCTGCTGAAAAATATGCTGATGGTCTTACAAGGATTCCCTTGTGTGAAACAAGTTCTTTTTCTCCTGTTGTTTTTAAGATACTCTTTGTGTCTTTAACATTTGACAATTTAATTAAAATATATCTTGGAGTAGGTTTTTTTGGATTCATCTTTTTTGAAACTTTCTGGGCTTCTTGTATATGGATGTCTATTTCTTTCCCCAGGTTAGGGCAGTTTTCAGGCATTTTCTTTCAGTAAACTTCCTGACCGTTTGTCTTCATCCTCTCCTTCTGGGGCCATTATCATGTGAGTAGTGGTCTACTTGCTGATCTCCTAAAATTCCCATAAACTATCTGGGACACTTGGGTGACTTAGTCAACTAAACGTCTGACACTTGATGTCGGCTCAGGTCATGATCTCACAGTTTGTGGGATTGAGCCCTGTGTTGGGCTCTGTGCTGACAGCATGGAACCTGCTTGGGAGTCTCTCTTCCTCTCCCCTGCGTGTGCTCTCTCTCTCAAAATAAAAAAAGTAAATTTAAAAAAGTCCCTTAAACTGTCTTCACTTTTATTGTTTTTTCTTTCTGTTTCTTTGGATGAATTCTACTGCCCTGTCTTTGAATTTGCTGATACTTTCTTCTGCTTGATCTAGTCTGCTGTTGAACTCCTCTCTCAAATTTTTAGTTCAGTTATTGTATTCTTTGCTGTGTAATTTTTATTGGTGCTTTCCTATATTTTCTCTCTTTGTTAAAATTCTCACTTTATTCATGCATTGTTCTGACCTTGGTGAACATGTTTATGACTGTTACTTTGAACTCTTTATCAAGTAAATCACTTATCTTTGTTTCACTAAGGTCTGTTTCTGGAGTTTTTTCTTGCTCTTTTGTTTGGAACATATTCTTCTGTTTGTTCATTTTTCTTTACTCTGTGTTGGTTTCTACACGTTAGATTAAAAAAAAAAACCGGGGTGCCTGGGTGGCTCAGTCGGTTGAGCAACTGACTTCAGCTAGGGTCATGATCTCACAGTTCATGGGTTTGAGCCTCGTGTCAGGCTCTGTGCTGACAGCTCGGAGCCTGGAGCCTGCTTCAGATTCTGTGTGTCTTCTCTGTTCCTCCCCTGTTCGTTCTCTGTCTCTCAAAAATAAATAAACGTTAAAAAAATTAAAAAAAAACCAAAAACACCAAAACACCACCCCTCCTAGTTTTGATGGACTGGTATTCTGTAGGACATCAACCTTATCAACCAGCCTGATGTGAGTTCTTGGTTGTCTCTCATACTTGGGTGATTGCCCAAAGTGCCGCCGCCGCCGCCTCCTCCTCCTCCTCCTTCTTCTTCTTCTTCTTCTTCTTCTTCTTTTTTTTAAATTTGTTGTTTATTTATTTTGAGAGAGAGAGACAGAGAGAGAGAGAGAGAACGAGAACACAAGTGGTGGAGGGGCAGAGAGAAGGAGAGACAGAATCCCAAGCAGGGTCCACACCATCAGCACAGAGCCTGATGTGGGGCTTGAATTCACGAACTGCAAGATCATGACCTGAGCCCAGATTAAGAGTTGGATGTTTAACCAACTGTGCCACCCAGACACCCCCCAAACTGCCTTCTTTATTCTTAGTGGCTTCCAGTAGTTGAGAGTGTGCCCAGATTTATCAGGTGTTCCAAAGGGAAGGATCACAGTCAGCACCTGCAGGCTGATTGGAAGCTAGATCACCCAGGAAATAACTGGGAAAGTATATAGGTAGGGGCCTTACAGGGAGAGACTTAGAGATGGACATTTCTGCCTGTTTCCACAGCACTGGACCCAGGTATACAGCCTGGGTACACAGGTATATGTACCCATTAAGAACTACCTCATTGCTACAGCCCTGTGCATCTTATAAATGTAAACCCCGTTAGTTTTCAGAGACAGGTGATCCAGAGTCCCATCTCTTGGGTGGCATCTGTAAAAGCTGGGGCTTCAGATGTGTCTGTAAGCTGATTGTGTGGAGATCCTGGAGATTTGGATTGGGCTAGAGAGAAAAGGTGGAGGTGGTGTCTGTAGAACTCCCTGGTCTCCTGGGATGATTGTTGTCAGCCCCTGGATATCTGCTAAATTAGAAACCTTACTTCAGGTTTCTTTCAGGGAAATAGACTTCCTATAGGGAGAGATTGGGACATGGGTGATTCTGACTATTTCCTCTGTGCTGAGCCCTGCTGGGATAGATGTCCTACATAAGTTTCCTGGTAGCCAACAGCAAAAATCTATTGTATACACAGAAAAGATTAGTAGGAATCTAAGCATACCAATATAGAATATCAGATCACAAAGAGAGCAAGAAAAGAACAAATGAAATACAAAACAGCCAGAAAACAATGAACTAAATGGCAAGATTAAGTCCATATCTATCAGTTATTACTTTATATAGAAATGGACTAAATTCTTTAATGAAAACTCATAGAGTGGCTGAATGGATAAAAACACAAGACTCACTATATTCTGCCTACAAGAGACTCACTTTAGCTTTTAAGGTCATTGAGGCAGAAAATCAATAGGACTAAAATTACCTGTGAGACCAGGTAGACTTAAGAGACATTTAAAAACATTCCATCCAGTAGCACCAGAACACACATTTTTCTCAAGTGCATATGGAACATTCTCCAAAATAGATCTTATGTTAGTCCACAGACAAATGTTAATAAATTTAAGAAGGTTAAAATCATATCATGCATTTTGCTGACTACAGTGGTTTGAAACTAGAAATCAGTTACAAGAAGAAAAGTGGAGAATTATCATCTCATACCTGTTAGAATGGCTGTTATGAAAAAGACAAGAAATAACAAGTGTTGGCAAGGATGTGGAGAAAAGGAAACTCTCGTGCCCTGTTGGTGGGAATGTAAACTGGGACAGCCACTGTGGAAAACAGTATGAAAGTTCGTCAAGAAATTAAAAATAGAACTACCATGTGATCCAGCAATTCTACTTCTGAGTATTTATCTGAAGAAAATAGAAATACTAGCTTAAAAATATATATACACCCTCATG
The DNA here is from genome assembly GCF_028749965.1 of Puma concolor. NCBI lineage: Eukaryota > Metazoa > Chordata > Mammalia > Carnivora > Felidae > Puma > Puma concolor. The sequence continues at coordinate 97,015,995 of NC_141673.1, forward strand.
TTCATTAAAGCGTTATTTATAATAGCCAAGATATGGAAATAACCTCAGTGCCCTTTGATGGATGGATGACGAAAATGAGGTAAATTCCAAAAAAGAGTATTACTCAGTTTTAAGGAGAGTGAAATCTTACCATTAGAGTGAACATGGATGGAACTTAAGGGCATTCATTATGCTATGTGAAAGAAGTTAGAGAAAGACAAATACTATATGAACTTACTTATGTGTAGAATCTAAAAAACAAAACCAAGCTCATAGATACAGAGAACAGATTGGTGGTTGCCAGAGACAGGGGATGGGCATGGGCAAAATGGATGAAGGGAGTCAAAAGAAAAAGGTACAGACTTTAGTTATAAAGTAAGTAAGTCAGGGGGATGTAATGTACATCTTGGTGACTATAGTTAATGGTACTGTATTGCATACTTTAAAGTTATTAAGAGTAAATCTTTTTTTAATGTTTATTTACTTATTTTGAGAGAGAGAGTAGGGGAAGGGCAGAGAGAGGGAGAGAGAGAATCCCAAGCGGGCTCTGCCCCAGCATGGGGCTTGATCTCACAAATTGTAAGATCATGACCTGAGCTGAAATCAGGAGTTGGATTCTTAACCAGCTGAGCCACCCAGGTGCCCAAGAGTAAATCTTAAATGTTCTTGTTGTATGGAAACCAGTTTGACAATAAATTTCATATTAAAAAAAAATCTTAAATGTTCTTATTACAAGAAGAATGTTTTGTAACTATGTATGGTGATGGATATTAACTAGACTTACTGTGGTGATCATTTTGAAATATATACAGATATTGAATGCTTATATCATACCTGAAACTAATATAAAGTGTGTCAATTATTCCTCAATTAAAAAAAAAGAAAATTAGAAAATTTACTGATATGTGGTGGTGAAACAAGAAATTCCTGAAAAATCTCTGGGTTAAGGAAGAAAGCAAAGGAGAAATCAAAAGTATCTGAGACCAATAAAAATCCAAATGCAACATCTCTCAAAACTTAAGAGATACAACAAAAGCAGTTTTTTTTTTATGTTCTTCTTTTTTTTTTTTTAATATATGAAATTTATTGTCAGATTGGTTTCCATACAACACCCAGTGCTCATCCCAAAAGGTGCCCTCCTCAATACCCATCCCCCACCCTCCCCTCCCTCCCACCCCCCATCAACCCTCAGTTTGTTCTCAGTTTTTAACAGTCTCTTATGAACAAAAGCAGTTTTAAGAGGGAAGTTCATAGGGATAATTGCCTATAGTAAGGAACGAAAGCTCAATCTACATTTATTCTTCAAAGAACTAGATAAAGAGAACAAACTAAGCCCAGAGTTTCTGGAATGAAGGAAATACCAAAGAATTAGAGTGGAAATTCATGAAATAGAGACAATAAAGGCAATAGAAAAGATCTATCTAATCAAATTAAGAGCTCTTTTTGAAGAGAGGAACAAAATAGACAAACCTTTAGCTAGGCTTAACAAGAAAAAAGAAGACTGAAGTAAAATCAGAAGTGAGAGAGTAGACATTACAACTGATACCACACAAATACAAAGGATCAGAGGAGACTACTATGAACAAGTATACACCAAACAAATTGAGCAACCTAGAAGAAATGGAATATTCCTAGAAACATACAGTCTGTCAAGACTGAATCATGAAAAGGGTGCCTGGGTGGCTAAGGGGTGCCTGGGTAGCTCAGTTGGTTAAGTATCCAACTTCGGCTCAGGTCATGATCTCAGGGTTCGTGAGTTCAAGCCCCATGTCAGGCTCTGTTGTCACAGCTCTCAAAAATGAATAAACATTTAAAAAATAATAATAATAAACCCTGAATCATGAAGAAATAGAAAATCTGAATGGATCAGATACTTACAAGGAGATTGAATTAGCAATCAAAAGCCTCTCAAAAAACAAAAGTCTAGGACCAGATTGCTTCACTGGTAAACTCTACCACACCCTTGAGGAAGAATTAATACCAACCCTTCTTAAAATCTTCTACAGAATAGAAGAGGGGGGGAGTACTTTCCCATTTTATAGCTATTATATTACCTTGATATTAAAATCAGACAAGGGACCTACAAGAAAGAAAAATTACCGTCCAATATTCCTAATGAATATAGATGCATAAATCCTTTTTTTTTAAATGCATAAATTCTTAACAAAATACTAGCAAACCAAATTCAACAGTACCTTAAAAAGATCGTAATCAAGTGGTATATATTCCAGTGGCAAAATTAAATATTCATGATTAAATCTCAACAAAATGAGTATATAGGGAACATACCTTAACATGATAAAGGCTATATATGAAAAACCCATAGCTAATACTATACTCAAAAAGTGAGAAGCTGAAAACAAGATAAGGGTGCTCACTCTTGCTGTTACTCAACCTAGTACTGGTGGTCCTAGCCAGTGCAGTTAGGCAAGAAAAAGAAATAAAGGGCATCCATAAAAGAAAGGATTAAGTAAAATTGTCTCTGTTTGCATAAGACCTGATGTTATATATAGATAATCCTAAAAACCACCAAAAAAACTATTAGAATGAATAAATTCGGTAAAGGTGCAATATACAAAATCAATATACAAAAATCAGTTGCATTTCTACATGCTAGTACTATCAGAAAGAGAAACTAAGAAGACAATTGTATTTACTATAGCATGAAAAATATATGTATATAACACACAGTAAGAGATTTAAACAAGGAAGTGAAAGGTCTGTACCTTGAATACTGTAAGATGCTGATGAAAGAAACTGAAAAAGACAAAAATAAATGTAAAGATAATTCTTTCTTATGGGTTGGAAGAATTCGTTTGTTAAAATGGCCATAGTACCCAAAGCCACCTCCAGAATCAGTGTAATGCCTATCAAAATTCCAGTGAAATTTTTCACAGAAATGGAATAAACATTTGATGACACCACAAAAGCCCCCTAATAACCAATGCAGTTTTGGGAATGAAGAACAAAGCTTAGAGGCATCATGCTCCCTTATTTCAGACTATATTCCAAAGCTACAGTAATGAAAACAGTACAGTGGTGGCAAAAAAACCGGCACCTAGATCAGTGGAACAGATTAGAGAGCCCAGAAATAAACCAGTGCATATATGATCAATTAATTTATGACAAAAGAGCTAAGAATGTGCAGTAGTGAAAGGATAGTCTTGCCCATATAATGATGTTGGCAAAATTGAGCAGATGCACAAAAGAATAAAACTGGACAGGGTGCCTGGGTCGTTCAGTTGGTTAAGCTCAGATCATGATCTCACGGTTCATGAGTTCGAGCCGTGCTATCATTGCAGAGCTTGCTTGGGATTCTCTCTCTTTCCCTCACTTTCTCTCTCTCCTCCCCCACTTGTGCTCATGTTCTTTCTCTAAAAAGTAAATAAACTTTAAAAAAAAAAATAAAACTGGACCTGTATTTTATACTATGCACAAAAATCAACTCAAAATGGGTTAAAGACATACATTTAAAACCTGAAACCATAAAATGCCTAGAAGAAAACATGGGGTAAGCTCCTTGACATCAATATTGACAGTGATTTTTTGGTTTTGTCAACAGAAGCAAGATAATGAAAGCAAAAATAAATAAGTAGGACTGCATCAAACTAAAAAACTGCACAATAAAGGAAACCATCAACAAAATGAAAGGCAGCATGCAGAATGGGATAAAATATTTGTAAATTTTATGTTTGATAGGTTGCTAACATCCAGAATGTATAAAAAACATACATAACCGAATCATAAAAAATCTCATTAAGAAATGGACAGACGGGGCACCTGGGTGGCTCAGTCGGTTAAGCATCTGACTTTTGATCTTAGCTCACATCTTGATCTCAGGGTCCTGAGTTCAAGCCCTGCATTGGCTCCCTGAGGCACATGAAGCCTACCTAAAAAAAAAAAAAAAAAAAAAGGGCAAAGGAACTTAATTTTTCCAAGGAGGACTTGCAGATGGCCATCAGGCATGTGAAAAGGTGCTCAACATAACTAATCATCAGGGAAATGCAAATTAAAACTACAGTTAGTTATCACCTCACACTTATTAGAATTTCTACCATCAAAAAGTTGAGATAAGTGTTGGCAGGAATGTCAAGAAAAGGGAACCCTTTTGCACTGTTGATGGGATTGTATATTGGTGCAGCCAGCATGGAGGCCCCTCAGAAAATTAAAAATATTATTACCATGTGATCCAGTAATCTCACTTTGGGGCGTATGTCCAAAGGAAATCAAAATAGGCTCTTGAGATATCTGCATTCCCATGTTCATAGTAGCATTATTAATAATACCCAGTACATTGGAAATATTTATGTCTGTCAGTGAATGAATAAAGAAGGTGGTGGTATATATACATTCAGTACAGTATCATTCAGCCATGAGAAGGAAGGACATCCTGCTGTTTGTGATGACATGGGTGGACCTTGAGGCCATTAGGCTTAGTGAAATGAGCCAGGTAGAGAATGACAAATACTGCATGGTATCAGATGTATGTGGAATCTTTTTTTTTTTTTTTTAAGTTAATTTCATAGAAACAAGGAGAAGAAAAGTGGTTACCAGGGAATGAGGGGTGAGGTAAATAGGAAGAGGTTTTGTAAAAAGGTATATAAACTTTCAGATTGAAGATGAATAAGTTCTGAGATTTAATATGTAACATTGTCTTTTTAGTTGATAACATTGTACTATATAATTGAAATTTGCTAAATGTTTCCCCCTCCCCAACAAAAAGAAAGACAAAACCAAAAATGCATGAGATGTGATAATTAACTAGGTGTGGAGAATCATTTTACACTTTATGTGTATGTCGTATCATCACTATGTACACTTTAAATGTTTTTCAATTTTATGTCAGTTATACCTCAATAAAGCTGAAGAAAAAGGATGAGAAAAAGAATAATGTCCTTACATAGAAAACTCCTCCAGAAAGATATGTCAGTAGGACTGATCAAACCTCCATTTAGAAATGCACAATCAGATTGAGACACCAATGTCACATGTCAAAGATCAAAATAAATTAAAATGAGAAAATTCAGAAATGAGATGACAGAACTAAAAATTATAAGTGAAGAAAGATTATTTGAGGAAAGATAGCTAAAGTAGAAGGGACATAAGACTGAATAAACAGAAAACATCTTTAAGTAGGAGTTGAAAAAGAAGAAACTTTTTTTTTAATTTTAATTTTTATTTTTTTTTCAATATATGAAATTTATTGTCAAATTGGTTTCCATACAACACCCAGTGCTCATCCCAAAAGGTGCCCTCCTCAATACCCATCCCCCACCCTCCCCTCCCTCCCACCCCCCATCAACCCTCAGTTTGTTCTCAGTTTTTCAGAGTCTCTTATGCTTTGGCTCTCTCCCACTCTAACCTCTTTTTTTTTTTATTGTTTTTTCCTTCCCCTCCCCCATGGGTTTCTGTTAAGTTTCTCAGGATCCACATAAGAGTGAAACCATATGGTATCTGTCTTTCTCTGTATGGCTTATTTCACTTAGCATCACACTCTCCAGTTCCATCCACGTTGCTACAAAGGGCCATATTTCGTTCTTTCTCATTGCCATGTAGTACTCCATTGTGTATATAAACCACAATTTCTTTATCCATTCATCAGTTGATGGACATTTAGACTCTTTCCATAATTTGGCTGTTGTTGAGAGTGTTGCTATAAACATTGGGGTACAAGTGCCCCTATGCATCAGTACTCCTGTATCCCTTGGGTAAATTCCTAGCAGTGCTATTGCTGTGTCTTAGGGTAGGTCTATTTTTAATTTTCTGAGGAACCTCCACACTGTTTTCCAGAGTGGCTGCACCAGTTTGCATTCCCACCAACAGTGCAAGAGGGTTCCCGTTTCTCCACATCCTCTCCAGCATCTGTAGTCTCCTAATTTGTTCATTTTGGCCACTCTGACTGGCGTGAGGTGATATCTGAGTGTGGTTTTGATTTGTATTTCCCTGATAAGGAGCGACGTTGAGCATCTTTTCATGTGCCTGTTGGCCATCCGGATGTCTTCTTTAGAGAAGTGTCTATTCATGTTTTCTGCCCATTTCTTCACTGGGTTGTTTTTCGGGTGTGGAGTTTGGTGAGCTCTTTATAGATTTTGGATACTAGCCCTTTGTCCGATATGTCATTTGCAAATATCTTTTCCCATTCCGTTGGTTGCCTTTTAGTTTTGTTGTTTGTTTCCTTTGCTGTGCAGAAGCTTTTTATCTTCATAAGGTCCCAGTAGTTCATTTTTGCTTTTAATTCCCTTGCCTTTGGGGATGTGTCGAGTAAGAGATTGCTACGGCTGAGGTCAGAGAGGTCTTTTCCTGCTTTCTCCTCTAGGGTTTTGATGGTTTCCTGTCTCACATTCAGGTCCTTTATCCATTTTGAGTTTATTTTTGTGAATGGTGTGAGAAAGTGGTCTAGTTTCAACCTTCTGCATGTTGCTGTCCAGTTCTCCCAGCATCATTTGTTAAAAGAGACTGTCTTTTTTCCATTGGATGTTCTTTCCTGCTTTGTCAAAGATGAGTTGGCCATACGTTTGTGAGTCTAGTTCTGGGGTTTAAGAAGAAACATTTAAAGACCAAAGTGAAATGTAAAAATTTTAAAAAGGTGTGAGAGAGTGACAAATATTGAAGGTAGTCAAAGAAGAAACAACAGAGATAAAAGACCCTTTTAGGAAGATAACCAAAGCGAGGGAATAGACCACATAAGAAAAACTATAATTCAGGCAAAGTTAAAACAAGATTTGAAACTACAGATCGAAAGAGAACACTATGTACCTGAGAATAATAGTCAAAGCAAACAACACCAAGACATTCTGGTAAAATTATTCTATAGAGAAAAAAAAATACTCTCTCAATCTCTAACATAATTTAAAAGGAAAAGAGAATTGAATTAGCATCAGACTTTCTCTCACAGTTTCACTTCATGTCAGGATTAAATAGAATAATAATTTCAAGATACTCGAGTAAGAAAATGTGAGGCAGTTTTTTTTTTTTTAATCATAACTGGCTTTCTCTTATAAAGGTATAGATACACTATTACCAACATGCAGGAGGTCAAGAAATACTGTTTCCCTGAGTCATTCCTGAAAATGTGCCAGTGCCTGAGCTTTAGACAACCAAAATGATGAGTGAGATATTTTTAAAAAAGTTTTGGTGAAGAGCATTAATTATATAATTATTTGTAGTATGAAAACTAAAGGAGGATTGAAATTGAGAGGGTTATAGTATGTAGCAATTACATTTTAGATAAGATAGCTAAAGTGCCACTATAAAAAATGAAGCAAGAATAGAGGGTACTATATGCAGAAATGCTGTTGAACTCTTCATAGTAACTACATTGGTGTATTGGCATTAATGCTCAATTCTGAGGGTTTTTTTTTTTTTTGAGATTGTTTAATTTTGGATTAAGTGAGTAATCATTGGATATATTAATTCTTTTGCCCTTGGATAAGCAGGATTTTCAGTGTGGAAGAAGTGAAATAAATGTAATATTTTAGAGGTTAAGGAAGGAAGACTGATAATTCTGCATTTTAATTGGAAGTAATGGCATGAGCTTAGTAGGTATTTTATGTTACACAGATACATATACAGAAATATGTATGTTTCCTAACTATGACTGCTATAGAGGAATAGGGAGAAAAAACATAAAATAACTATGTTATAACCTTGGAAAACTGTTCCACCTTAAAAGAATTCATACATTTCAGGTGAAATGGTTGATTTTATGTCTATGGCAAGAAATGTACAAGATAAGCTGGAACATACAACGTACCAGATAGCAAAGAGTCTATTACAGACCACTGGGGTCATTTTAGTAAGCCTGGAGAAGTAACTTGAGAAGTGCCTCTTAGGTCAAAGATGGAAAGAAACTCATCAAGTATGTTTAAATCCTTGAGTTCATGATGACATTGTAGAAGGGAAGTGGTCAGTTTGAGAGGATGACAGGGAACCAATTCATTACTTCTAACGTTGGTGATAAAGGGAAAGAATCAAGCAATTCATTTTCCCTTTCCTAACTGAAGCTACCAGTAGTTGACAGAATAGTAGATACGAGAAAGCTATTCCCACTAATATATGAAAAATAAATGATAAAATTAGCATATCAGCATTTTATAATTTCCAGTGAAATTGGATGTAGGCAGTGAAGGTCAATGGCTGCTGACATCATAACCAACAAAAAAACAGACGTTATTTGCCGATGGAAGAAAAGTACACCATCTTTCATTTTGCCAAAGGTGTCAGTTTGACATGCATCTGACCAAACTTTGAATTTGCAGGAAATATGCAGGAAAAACAGGGACAGAGAAACATAACTGAACTGCTCTATGAGTATGCATCAGTGGATCTGGACATAAAGGTCAAATATAACTCAGGTCCGTCAACAGATAAACTGTGAAGAATGATGATGGAACTTGTAGATTAAAAGAGACTAAAAAGGGGGTTGAGGGATGAATAGGCGGCACACAGGATTTTTAGGTAGTGAAAATAATTCTGTATGATACTATAATGATGGATACATTTCATGGATTTGTCCAAGCCTGTAGAATGGACAACATCCAAGAGTGAACCCTAATGTAAGCTATGGACTTCGGGTGATTATGATACATTAGTGTAGATTCATCAAGTATAACAAAAGTACCAGTCTGGTGGGGGATGTTGATGATGATGAAGACTGTGCATATGTGGAGGTAGGAGGTATATGGAAAATTTTCTGTATCTTCCCCTCAATTTTGCTGTGAACCGAAAGCTGCTCTAAAAAAATATGACTTAACAGACTTAGTAAATGAAAAAAAAAGGTGGTAAAGGCTAGATTTTTTTGTGGATGCACACTTAGCTAATAAAACTATAAAGAAAAGTAAGGAGGTGATTACTGTAAACTCAGATTAATGGTTACTTTTGAGGAGAAGGAAGGGTTGGTACAGGGTCCATGAATAACCTTTTGAGGTGGTTGACAAATTTCTTTCCTGATTTGGGTGAAGGTCATGGGGTGTTTACCATATGATAACACATTAAATTATTCATTTATTTTCTGTATTTTTTTCTGTATCAGTGTTATAATATAATAAAAGGTTAAAAACAAGTTATCTTTAAGCTTCTCATCAGATAAAGTTCATTACCAGTACACAGTATTGGAAAGGTGGAAGCCTATGAGTTCTTTGCAAGAGAATGTTTTCATCAGATTAAATTTGAGAGGAAAATTTTCACATGGAGTCACTAAGAGATGTGGTGTATTAAAAAGTTGCAATTTTTTGTGTATGTTAATTTTATATTACTTTCCCATGGTGGTCTCTGTTTAAAATTGGGGGCATAATTCAGTAGAGGTAATTCTACAAATGAGTAAGCTAATGTTATTCATGATAGAAATCTTCTGGAAGTTAAACTAAAGATAGGCCTTGGAGTACCCAGGGAAGGTGTAAACTCTACATCCCTTAAATGGTCATCCTTTAATCATCATTTGCTTTTGATAAGAGTATGTAGCAGACCACAGTAGCCAGTACTTATTAGGTGTTCAGTAAAAGTGTATCAGTTGATATTATTTATTATAGAATAATAATTGTGTGCTATTCTTTATGAAAATGGTTCTTTGAATTAGTCATTAGCAAGGCATGAGCTTTTTAGCCACCCTTCTACTGAGAATGGATTTTTCCTTAAACTTCCACGCTTTGAGTGCCTTTTGAGACGAACATCAGTGCATTTGTCAGAAAGCCATCCAAGCACTTGAAGGATTGCACTTTGGTCTTAGAAGGAGTAAGCTAATTGATTATCAGTTGAGAATAATAACCTTAGATCTATTACATTCTACAAAGAAATCTCACACAAAAGTAAAAAACAGTCTTACCATTCAGTTCTGGGAAAAGCTACATAATTGTTGATTCCAAATCTGGAAACCCACACGAGCAGTGCAGTTTCCATGATGAGCTTCAAAGATTCTTAATTGCTTCTCTTCCTTAACAGAAAATAAACAACAGGAATTTGTAGCATACACTTAGTTATTCTATATTTGTATATCTCATTTCAAGCAGTCTTCATATAAGCTGTGGAATATAGTTTTAAGTATATCAGTTATTTTTGGACATAGATAACTCAAAGCTCTCATATGCATTTCCTAAAATGCATTAATAATGCCTCCTAAGCACTATCTCTGCAGAAAGTACATTACCTGTAAGACTGTTTTTATTTTATTTTTTTATGTTTATTCATTTTTGAGAGACAGAGGGCAAGCGGGGGTGGGGCAGAGAGAGAGGGAGACACAGAATCCGAAGCAGGCTTTAGGCTCTGAGCTGTCAGCACAGAGCCTGACATGGGGCTCGAACTCGCCAATGGTGAGATCATGACCTGAACTGAAGTTAGATGCTTAACCGACTGAGCCACCCAGGCGCTCTTACTACCTACTGTTACATGTGTTGTGAAATATAAAACGCATAGTTCTTTCATTTCCAGTTGCAACAGTGGGAAGACTGCAATATTTATCTTTGGGAAGATTTGCAGTATTTAGTTTTTAAGAAAAAAATTATCAATATCCAGTTGACTCTTGAACAACATCAGTTTGAGCTACACAGGTCCACTTGTAGGCAGATTTTTTATAAATACAGTACAATAAATGTATATTTTCTGAGTAGTATTCTCTAGCTTTATTATAAGAATATAGTGTATAAAACATATACAAAACATGTGTCAGTGGGCTGCTTATGTTATCAGTAATGCTTTTGATCAACAAACGGTAGGCTATTGGTAGTTAAGTTTTTGAGGAGACAAAAGTTATTTGTTGATTTTCCACTGTGTTAGGGGTCAGTGCCCCTAACCCCCTGCCTTGTTCAAGGGTCAACTGTATTGTTAAGATGGCATTTCTCCCTAAACTAGTCTATAGATTCAGTACAGTCTCAACAGAAATTCCAAGAGTTTTTGAGACAGTGTGTGTGTTTGTGTATGTGCATGTGTGTACATGTGCACGCACACTTTTTAAATAAATGACAAATTGAATCTAAAATTTGTATGGTTATGCCCAGGACCCATTAAAATAGTTCAACAGATTTTTTTTTTTTCCAACGTTTATTTATTTTTGGGACAGAGAGACAGAGCATGAACAGGGGAGGGGCAGAGAGAGAGGGAGACACAGAATCGGAAACAGGCTCCAGGCTCTGAGCCATCAGCCCAGAGCCTGACGCGGGGCTCGAACTCCCGGACCGCGAGATTGTGACCTGGCTGAAGTCGGACGCTTAACCGACTGCGCCACCCAGGCGCCCCTCAACAGATTTTTTTAAGATTTAAAAAAATGTATGACATTTTTCAACTTGATTTCAAGATTTACCATAAAGCTAGAGTAATTAAAATGTATTAAATCTAAGGATAGAGATCAGTGGAACAGAATACAGTTCAGAAGCAGGTGCATTTAACTGACTTTAAAGCATGTATCAAGGGTGTAAATATGTTATTTTAACCTGCCTTGACAGACATTGAAGAAAAATAATAAACTTTAAAATCTTGGGGAAATAATAAAAGCCCTCTCTATGGAAAATAATTCCTGATGACTAGAGTCAGGGTTTTTGTTGTTGTTTGTTTTGTTTTTTTTTTTTTTTTTTTTTTAAATTTTTTTTTTCAACGTTTTTTATTTATTTTTGGGACAGAGAGAAACAGAGCATGAACGGGGGAGGGGCAGAGAGAGAGGGAGACACAGAATCGGAAACAGGCTCCAGGCTCCGAGCCATCAGCCCAGAGCCTGACGCGGGGCTCGAACTCACGGACCGCGAGATCGTGACCTGGCTGAAGTCGGACGCTTAACCGACTACTCCACCCAGGCGCCCCTGTTTTGTTTTTTAAAGGTTATTCCTTTATTTTGAGAGAGAGCTCAAGTGGGGAAGGGGTGGAGGGAGGGGGAGAGAAAGAGAGAGAAAGAGGGAGGGAGAGGGAGAGAGAGAGAGAGAGAGAGAGAGAGAGAGAGAGAGAGAGAGAGAGAGAGAGAATATCCTAAGCAGGCTCCATGCTGTGAGTGCAGAGCCCAACATAGGGCTCGATCTCAGGAGATGTGAGATCATGACCTGACCAGAAATCAAGAGTCAAGACACCTAACCGACCCAGGCGCCCCTAGAGTCAGGTTTTTAAATTAAGGTTTTTAAAGAACACTTTGTTTTGTCAGTGTTATTCAGCAGCAGTAGGAAATGTGGGGGAATGGTTGGAGGCAAGTCTAGGAGGATGGATAGGAGCCAGATCATGTAGGGCCTAGTATTCATTCTAAGATAAGGCATTTGGATTTTATCCTGAAAAGTGGTAGGAGTCTTTGGAGATTTTCAGATAGCAGATTGACCTAGCTGGATTTATCTTTTAGAAGTCCCAATTTGATGGTTGTATAGAAAATGGTTTGAAGATTAGTTATAATTAGTCCTCTTCCTTAAATCTTCCAGTAAATCATCATTATTCTCAGGTGAAGCACAAACTCTTTTCATTGTGACTTAAACCATATAATTCCTTTCTCTCATTTTAGACAAGTGTTCTCACCATTTCCTCCCTTGTACACTGTGCCCAATCCTGATAAACTACCTGTTGCTCTCTGAAGATGTCTATGATGACTCCTGTTTCTGCTTTGAATGGCTAGTTAGATGAAAGTGCCACTCATTTGAGATGGATTCAGAAATGTAGAATAGATTGTTTTTCCTTTCTTTACTTGTTTCTTTCCTTTTTTAAATGTGGGAAGAGAGCTGAGTTCAGCTTTGGACATGTTTGGGTTGCTTAGAGAAAACCATGGTTATGAAGTCTGGAGAGCTCTGAATATATGAGCCTGCAGCTCAGCAGAGCAGTCTCAGAGGAAGATATAGATTTATAGTCATTATCAAGTTAATGATTATTAAAGCCATGAACTATAAACATAGGGGAATTTTGCATCAGTGTCAGAGACTTAGGCAAAGATAATAACATAACAGAAACCTTGAAGAGTTTCTGCAGGGTTCAAGATTGAAAGATGTCTCAGTCTGACTGAGCTGTTGTGTGATTAACCATCGTTTTTTGCCCGGGTTTCAGGAAACCCCTCAGACCCAGGCAGATGGACATAGTTCCATCACTTACTCAGCTTGTGAAGAATCTGCTTCCCAAGGAAGCAAGTTGAAGAGATTTATGCAAATAAGTAATAATAACCATGGCTCTCCAGAGATGGTGGCTGGAGTGAGGTTGATGAGGAGGAGGAAGTGTGGGGTGAGATAAAAGGTAGGCCTCATCTGGATTCTTTTAGCACTTTTGGGAAATATATACCAGGTATGGAAGGACACATATGTTATGGCAACCATACTTGACATGATTGAGCATGTTAGGCAAAGGTCAGAGGTGTAGTTACAGCTGGCTTGTGAATGAGCACAGTGGTGTCAGAGAATAAGCAGTCTCACTATATTAACAGACTTCTTGGTGCTACCAGAAATTTGAAAAAACAATACATGAATATGCTATTATTGCTAGTGTCAAATCCCCTGCCCCCGACCTAGTGTGAACTGATTTCCAAATTAAAGCTGCAAATTGAAAATTTATTGCCTTCTCCCTTCTGGATCTGAAAGCCTGGACTAGGAATTTGTAGACTGCAACAGAATTGACATCAACTTCCAATTAAGTACAGACCTCCCTCTGAAATACAAGTAAATAGGAAAAAAAAAAAAATAACAGGGTGCATAAAAAGATACTACAGTTCAAATGAATGACCCATATTAAGGAATCAGAGCAAATGTCTTCCTGTAATTTCCTTTAAGACAGAGGAGGAAGGGGCGCCTGGGTGGCGCAGTCGGTTAAGCGTCCGACTTCAGCCAGGTCACGGTCTCGCGGTCCGTGAGTTCGAGCCCCGCGTCAGGCTCTGGGCTGACGGCTCAGAGCCTGGAGCCTGTTTCCGATTCTGTGTTTCCCTCTCTCTCTGCCCCTCCCCCGTTCATGCTCTGTCTCTCTCTGTCCCAAAAATAAATAAAAACGTTGAAAAAAGAAAAATTAAAAAAAAAGAGGAGGAAAAAATTATCAGAGTTTAAAAGGACACAGTCAGTATACATGAAAATAGAGTAGGTAGTGTGAAAGAATACATTTAAGATCAGTAAAAACAGAATGATGATAAAGAGCATGATTTGTTTAAAACAGTTTAAGCAATGGGGGATCTAGACAGATGACTAAAAAGAAATCAAATCAGTGAAATGGCATTTAACCTTGAGAAATTATCCCACAATTTGGAGAAGCAGAGATGAAAACAGTGGAAAAGAAAAGAAAAGATTTGGGATCTGGAGGTTGATGCAGGAGTTGTTATGTGTTACTGCAACAGAAAGATATACAAGGGAATATGCAAGGGAATATGCAAGATATGCAAGGAATCAAAATACACTATATTGCTCTTTCTGAAAAAGTTACTTGATATACCTCAGAATTAAAATGTAGAGCTTGAGTGAGGAAGTCAGATAAGTAAATATTTGTGAAGAAGTTAAACATGGAGTTAAATCTAGTAATTGCTGTTAATGTGCTTTTAAAACTTAATGAAACCATGAGATATTTTGAAATAGAAGATAAAAAAGTACATAATAAACATCTAAATATCAGGTGTTATCAATAAAAAAATGAGAAATGGTAGTGGGATGGTCAGATGAAGAAGAAAGACACACAGGAATAAAACCCTATTAACATCTTACCTTAATATATGGCAGTGTCAGTAGATACTGTCTTATTCTTGAAGTTGGTTATCATCTAAAATAAGATCAAATATGATTTAAAAACATAAAGGTAATTAAAATTGAATAAAACAGTTTGTATATCTTCCCAAACCCTAGAGCCTAGAGACATAAAAGGAGCATATAAATTCAATCTAGTGGGAAAAGTCCATGAGAAAGGAGAGAGGAGGAGTGTAAGGAAAGAATAAAAGTAGAATATAAGAAAAGAGTATGATCAAACAGTTATGCTATTAAATATAAATTGAAGATATCAATAATACAATCTGAATGTTGAATAATGTATTTTTTAATGTTTGTTTGTTTTTGAGAGAAAGCAACAGTATGAGTGGGGGAGGGGCAGAGAGAGAGGGAGACCACAGAATCTGAAGCAGGCTCCAGGCTCTGAGCTGTCAGCACAGAGCCCAAAGAAGGGCTTGAACCCACAGACTGTGAGATCACGACCTGAGCCGAAGCTTAACTGACTGAGCCACCCAGGTGCCCGAATAATATCTTTTAAGCATACTGCCCTCTTATGAACCACTCAAGTTGTAATTTTTTACTTTTACAAATAATTGTTACAATAAGGAAGAGCCTATATGAATTTGCATCTTTGATTACATCTTAGAATTAATGATTAGAAATGGGATTTATATATCAGGGTACATAGAGATTTTAAGGCCATCTTTTTTTTAGTGGAATGATTTTATTGATTTTCACTGTCACAAAGTGTATGTCCACATATCATTTTTTACATTAAGTTTAAGAAAAAATGTTATTCACTTTGAAATTTTAAAATATATTTTACTTGTATTAAGTGTATTTTTTCTTTACTAGTGAGAGCAGGTATTTTCCATAGTGTTAATTATAGTGGATTCTCGTTGTTCATGGTACTTAATTCTACAGAGTTGTTGCAAATACTGAAATAGTGAATACAGAACCAGTGCTCTTGGGAAATACAGAATTAGATTTCTGCCAGCTTGTGGTCAAAACATTTTTATCAACTGATTATTCATAATCTTTATTTTTAATGCATGTTTCTGTTTAAAAATACCTTATTTAGAGGCTCGTGGGTGCCTCAGTCAGTTAAGCATCACCTGACTTGATTTTGGTTCAGGTTGCGATCTCTCAGTGTGTGGGATCGAGCCCCGTGTAGGGCTCTGCAGTGACAGCGTGGAGCCTGCTTGGGATTCTCTCCCTCCCTCTCTTCTGTCCCTGCCCTGCTCATGCTCTCCCTCCCTCCCTCTATCTCAAAATAAACAAATGTAAAAAAACCCTTATTTAACATATAACGTTGAATGTTGAACAATATGGGTGTTTAAATTATAGCACCATCATTCAATGCAGTGTTACATAGCCATCAAAAATAATGTGAAAGAAATGTTTAATAACATGGTAAAAATCTTTATGTTGTTAAACGAAAACAGGTCATTATGATGCAGCAAATGCCTCGAATTTACAACAGCTCACTTTTGTGGGGAAAAAAATCCAGAGGAGAGGGTGAGTTGGAGTCTTTCAAAATAAATTAACCATTTTCTCAAGGCAAATTCACCACTGTTACAGGGAAACGAGGACTTTGGGGCCTGCTGCATATATTCCCAGTGAAGAAGCTCAGTAACTAGGGTGCTAAATATAAATACTCTTTATTCTTGGCTTAGTGCAGGTGGCTCCATCATCTCTTGGTTTGGCTCCGCTCTTTTCCTTCTGTGCTTTGGGGCTCTATGATTTAGAGTGAGTGGATTTTTACTAAATTGTAAATTCTAAATCTTGTTGGTTAGTTGGGCCTTACCTATTTTAAAAACAGAAACCAGTTGTTCCATTCCTTGATGATTGGGAATTGCTTGTATGTGTATATAGAGATGTACATATTGTTCATATGCATAAAATAAAGGACTAGAAAGATGCTCTTTATATTTCTTTTTCCAAATTTCTATGGGGAACATTCATGTATTTCTTCTATAATCACGAGAAAACAAGTAATTTGGATAAAACTAAATACTAGATTTTGATAAATTGAGTTAGATCCCTTTAATGTGTCTCTCGTTTCTACTCCAGATACAGTATTAACTGTACTTCCTGTCTGGCCTACTAGACTACAGTCTTCTTGAACACAGTGTGGTTCAGCTCGCTTCATGTGAGGCCCAGTTATGTCTAAGACACTATTCAAGTTGTTTACCCATTTTTAAATTATTTATCTCACTGAATTGTAAGAGTTTTCTGGAAACACGTTTTTCATTGGGTATGTGATTTAGTAATATTTCCTGTCCATCTGTAGTTTTTGTTTTCATTTTCTTGTCAGTGTGTTATGAAGCACAGAAGTGTTTAATTTTGTAAAGTTTAATGTGTTAGTTTTTCTTTTGCTAAAAGTGTACTTGATATCTTTAGAAATTATTGCCTGATCCAAAGTCACAAAGATTTACAGCTGTGTTTTCTTCTATGAGTTTTATTGTTTTAACTTACATTTAAATTTGTGCTACATTTTTTGTATGGCATCTTATACTCTTATGTCAAATTTATTCTGAAGTATTCAGTTATTTTTTGTGGTGTTCTGAGTGAATTATTTAATAAATTTCAATTTATGTATTCTTTTAAGATGCCACATCTGAGACCATATCTGTCTTTCTCTGACTTATTGTACTTAGTATAATATTACTGTTGTTGCAGGTGACAGGATTTCCCTTTTTTATGGCTGAATAGTATTCCATTGTATATATACACACCACATTTTCTTTATCCATTCATTTATCCATGGACACTTAGGTTGTTTCCGTGTCTTGGCTATTTTAAATAATGCTTTAGTGAACATGAAGATACAAGTATCTCTTGGACATAGTGATTTCATTTCCTTCAGAAGTGGGATTGCTGGATCGTATGGTTCTCTTTTTAATTTTAGAGCAACTTCCTTACTGTTTTCTGTAGTGGCCGTACCAATTTACATTTCCACTATCAGTGCACACAGGTTCCCTTTTCTGCACATTCTTGTCAGCATTTGCTGTCTTGTGTTTTTTTCTCTTTTTAATGGGTGCCTCGCCCTGTGGAAAGGTCTGCTGGAGGGCCTGTGGTTGAGCTGATTTATCATTTTCTTCCTCCTTATGAGGAAGCTTCTGCCACATTCCTCACAGTCCCTTAGCCTGGGGCTAAGCTGTTTTTTCTTCTGAAAATGAGATTTGAGATTCTGTCTAGGGGGTCCCTGTCTGGGTGAATCCAAGGCAGAGATCCTTGAGGGTGAGCACATGGGACATTCATCAAATACATAGGAAGCCCCACTAGGTTCAGGCAACTTTCTAGGCATTAACCATGACCATAATCCAATGCACAGAGCAGACAACATTACTGCCCTCCAGGGTTCCCGTCTAGTTGGGAGTCAGACAGTCACACTAGACGTTACAAGCAGGTAGTGTCCACAGTGCAGTTGATATGACATCATCCTGGCTTCCTCTCGAAATGGATGAATCTTCCTTCCTTCCTTTCTTTTTTTTTTAAATTGAAGTACAGTTGACACACAATGTCACATCAGTTTCAGGTGTACAGCGTAGTGATTTGACAAGTTTATACCTTATGTTATGCTTGCCACAAGTGTAGCTACCATCTGTCACCATACAATTCTTTCACAGTATCATTGACTGTATTCCCTATGTGTTATCTCTTGTCTTTTTGATGGTAGCCAATTTGCAAATATTTTCTCCCACTCAGTAGGTTACCTTATCATTTTGTTAAGCACTTCTTTTGTTGTGTAGCACTTTCTAGTTTAATGAAGTCCCACTTGCTTATTTTTTATCTTGTTGCTTGTGCTTCGGGTGTCCTATCCAAAAAATTGTTGTCAGGAAGCATGTCAAGGAGCTTTTTCCCTGTGTTCTTTTCTTCTAGGAGTTTTATGTTTTTCAGGTCTTAGGTTTAATCCATTTTGAGTTAATTTTTGTAAATGGTATTAAGATAGGGGTCTAGTTTCATTCTTTTACATGTGAATGTCTAATTTTCCCTGCATCATTTATTGAAGAGGCTGTTTTTTCTCTACTGACTATTCTCGGCTTTCTTGTCAAATACTAATCGTATTGATTTCTGTATTTTTCATTGCTAGTATATAGAAATGCAGTTTATTTCCATATATTGACCTTATATACTGTAACTTTACTGAATTAATTAGGCCTGGGAGTCTTTAAAAAAATATTCTTTAGTATTTTCCACTCGTAGAATCATGGACTGTGAACAATGACAGTTTTACTTCTTCCTTTCCAATCTAGATGTCCTCTATTCCTGTTTGATTGTACTGACTAGGTCCTCTGTTACAGTGTTGAATAGAAGACATCCTTGTTTGTTCCTGATCTTTGGGGGGAAATAATTTATTATTATTATCTTTTTTTTTTTTTTTTTTTTTTTTTTTGCCATTGAGCATGATAGCAGTAGGGTTTTTTTGTAGACCCCTTTTGTGGAAGTTTCCTTTTATTCCTGGTCTCTTCACAATTAATACCATGACAGAGTATTATATTTTGTCCAATCCTGTTTAGTATTAGCAACAGATACTACCAGTGCTTTTAGCAGTAGATTCAGTCTATGGAGATGATTATATGATTTTATTTTTTAATTTGTGAACATGATGAATTGCATTAATTGTTTTTAGTTGTTAAACCAGTCTTGCGTTCTTGGGGTAAATCCCATTTGGTTATGGTTTAGAATCCTGTTTAGATGTTAAGAGATTCAGTTTGCTGACAATCTGTTGAGGATTTTTATGTCTTTATTCATAAGAGGTATTGGTCTGTAGTTGATTTTTCTTATCCTGCCTTTGTCTGGCCTTGGTGTAATACTAACCTCATGGAATGAGGTAGGAAGTGTCCCCTCTTCCACTGTTTCCTGGAAGAGTGTGGGATAGATTGTTATTATTTCTCCAGTAACTATTTCGTAGAAACCATCAGTGAAGCCATCTAGGCCTGGGGATTTCTTTATGGGAAGATTTTAAGTTGTTAAGTCAATTTCTTTAATTGTATTGAGTCTTTAGATTTTTTTTATTTCTTCTCGATTCACTTTTGTTTGTTTCTTTCCAGGAATATTTCCATTTTATCCGAGTTGTCTACATTGGCATAAAGTTATTCGTTGTATCTCCTTATAATCCTTTTAATTTCTGTTAGGTCAGTTGTGATGTTCTTCTTGTATACATGATTTTATTCACAAATTGCCCAATTTATGTCTTCTCTCTTTTTTGGGAGGCCAGTCTGAGTCTAGCTAAAGGATAGTCAATTTTGTGAATCTTTTCATAGAACTCACGTTTAGTTTTACTGAATTTGTCTTCCTCTACTGTTTTTGTGTTTTAATATGCCATTGATCACTACCCTAATATTTTTGTTTTCTTATGCTAGCTTTGGATTTAGTTTACTCTTTTTTTTCTAGTTTCTTAAGCTTGAAGCTTGGTTTATTGATTTGTAATTAGCTTCTTTTCTAATATAGGCACCTAAAGGGTAAATGTATAGAATTTACCCTAGGAAGTTCTAGGGTAACTTAGAACCCTAGTTTTTTTTGCAAAGTTAATGTATGTTGTATTTTCATTTCCTTTTATCTCAAAACATTTAAAAGAACTTCTTGTGATTTCTTCTTGGGCCCATTGCTTATAGAGAAGACATTAAGAATTTAGAAAATTCTCATTTGTGGACTTCTCATATATTATTGTTGTAGATTTATTAATGAATTCCGTAGTTCTCAGAGAATATACTTCATATGATTCAGTCTTTTTTTTTTTTTTTTCAACGTTTATTTATTTTTGGGACAGAGAGAGACAGAGCATGAACGGGCGAGGGGCAGAGAGAGAGAGGGAGACACAGAATCGGAAACAGGCTCCAGGCTCTGAGCCATCAGCCCAGAGCCCAACGCGGGGCTCGAACTCACGGACCGTGAGATCGTGACCTGGTTGAAGTCGGACGCTTAACCGACTGCGCCACCCAGGCGCCCCTGATTCAGTCTTTTAAAGTGAATTGAGACTTGTTCTGTGACCTAGTATGTGGTCTCTCCTAGAGTAACTTCCTTGCATAGTTTGAAGAATGTATATTCTCTTGTTATTGGATGGGACTTTTCTGTAGAGGCTGGTTTAAATTGGTTAATAATGTTCAGATTTCCATATCCTTAATGTTTTCCTGTCTAGTTGTTGTTGTTGTTGTTGTTGTTCTTCTTCTTCTTCTTCTTCCTCCTCCTCCTCCTCCTCCTCCCCCTCCTCCCCCTCCTCCTCCTCCCCCTCCTCCCCCTCCTCCTCCTCCCCCTCCTCCTCCTCCCCCTCCTCCCCCTCCTCCTCCTCCCCCTCCTCCTCCTCCCCCTCCTCCCCCTCCTCCTCCTCCTCCTCCTCCTCCTTCTTCTTCTTCTTCTTCTTCTTCTTCTTCTTCTTCTTCTTCTCCTTCTTCTCCTTCTTCTCCTCCTCCTTCTTCTTCTTCTTCTTCTTCTTCTTCTTCTTCTTCTTCTTCTTCTCCTTCTTCTCCTTCTTCTCCTTCTTCTCCTCCTCCTCCTCCTTCTTCTTCTTCTTCTTCTTCTTCTTCTTCTTCTTCTTCTTCTTCTTCTTCTTCTTCCATATCCTTAATGTTTTCCTGTCTAGTTGTTGTTGTTGTTGTTCTTCTTCTTCTTCTTCTTCTTTTTTTTTTTTTTTTAAGATTTTATTTTTAAGTAATCTCTTCTCTCAACGTTGGGCTCAAACTTACAACCTTGTGATCAAAGTTGCATGCTCTTCCAACTGAGCCTACCAGGTACCCCATTTCTGCCTAGTGGTTCTAAACTTTATTAACGTAAGAGTAGGATGTTGAGATCTTGGACTGTTAATGTTGAACTATTTATCCATTGCTGTCAGTTTTTTCTTCATTTGTTTGAGGCTCTGTTTTTATGTGTGTATATGTTTATAGTTGTATCTTCCTCATAATTTGATCCTTTGTCATTATAAAATGTGCTTCTTCTTTACCTCTTATATACTTCTTGTCTTGAAGTATATATTATCTGATAGAGCCTCTCCATCTCTCTTAATGGATTTACTGTTTGCTGTAACGTTTTACCTTCAACCACTTTGTATGTTTCAATACAAAGTACGTCTTTTGTAGACAGCATATAGTTGAATCTTGTTTTACCTAGTCAAACAATCTTTGTCTATATAGATAGAGGTATTTTTTTTTGAAAAGGAAAAACTGTATCTATTTAAAGGGTTCAGACTTTTGCCTTTTGATTGAAGTGTTTAATATATTCACATTTAGTGTTATTAATGATATGGTTGGGCTTACAGCTGACATTTTGATGTTTTTTTTTTATATCTTTCTTTTTTGTTTAGTTTTGGCTCTTTTTTGCCTCCTTAAGTAGATATTTTCTGGAGTGCCATTTTAATCCCTTTGCTGATTTTTTAAAACTATATTTTGGACAATAAAATAATTTTAGTGTTATTCTAGTGCATTTTTTGCATTTTGTCAAAAAATACTTTATGATAATACTGGGTCAATTTCTGTAAAGTATAGAAGTTTTACTCTAGTGTAACTCCATTTCCTCCCTCTTTTTTGCTATTGTCATTTATATTACATTTCTGTTGTAACCAATATGAAGTCATACTAATTTTTGCTTAATAAGATCTTATGTGTTTTAAAGGGTTAAAAAGAAAAAAGGAGAAAGCATTATTTGTAGTCTTTTGTATTAACGCACATATTTGCGATTTCTGGTACCCCTTCATGCTTCCTAAGGATTTAAGTTCCCATTTGGTGTCCTGCTCCAATATAATTTTATTCTCTCCCATGTCCTTTGTGTTCCATATCTTTTACTTTTTAAACTTTTTTTGTGCTATTTCTTTTTGATTTTTAAAAATCCCCCCCTTAGGGATGTAATATACAGCATAATGACTATACTTAACACTGCTATATGATACAGGAAAGTTGTTGAGAATAAATTCCATGAATTCTCATCACATAAAGAAAAGACTTTTTCTTTTCTTTTTAAAAGTTTCTACATGATGAATATTAGCTGAATCTATTATAATCATTTCACAATATATGCATACCAGATCATCATGTTGTATGCTTTAAACTTTATAGTGATGTATGTCAATTATTTCTCAAAACTGAAAAAAAAATCACAAAAAATTCCTCCTTTTCACCTTCTGTTTCTGTTTCCTTATTTTTTTTTAATTGATTCTTGTGTTATTTCTACTTTAGACTTCATTTCTGAAGTGATTTATTCTTATACTTCTAATTCTTTCATCCTGTCACCTCAGTTTTGAAGTTTTTAATTTTGTTTTATTCTTTTATGGCTAGTATGAAAGTATTATTTTGCAGTAGGTGATAAATTTTATTCTAGAGCCATATATTTCTGTCGTATTTTAATTGTAGGAATGTTATTTTTTATTTTGTTTTGAATATTAACTTTTTAAAAAAAATGTTTAATGTTTCTTTTACTTTTGAAAGAGAGAGAGAGAGAGAGACAGACAGACAGACTGTGAGCAGGGGAGGGGCAGAAAGAGAGGGAGACACAGAATCCAAGGCAGGCTTCAGGTTCTGAGCTGTCAACACAGAGCTTGATGTGGGTCTCAAACCCGTGAACTGCGAGATCATGACCTGAGCCGAAGTTGGATGCTTAACTGACTGAGCCACCCAGACACCCCTTGAATATTAGCTTTTAAAATGGGATTTGCCCTTAATACCTTTATTATTTTATTTTCATGTATAATTATTTTTCTTAAACTTGTCAAAGAAGGCAGTGTTCGTCATAACTTTTATAACTTCACAGAACTCTTGTGTGTGTTTCAAAATATGGCAGCTTGCTTTCTGAGATTTACTGGCTCTGTTTCCTCCTCCCACTTTTTTCTGTGCCTTATTTTTCCATCATCTCTCATTTTTCATTCTACTACCAGTAATTTATCTTCAGTATGGAGCTTTGTCTGGAAGGTCAGCTTTAAGAGTTCATAGTGGGTTAAAGTGCACTAGCCCCTTTAGTGCCAACCGTGGATTCATTGTATTTCCTCATTCTTGGAGTGGCCAGAACCCTTCCTAGTCAGCTGACTTTCTCAGATTTGTTTGCACTGCTTTCCATTGTTACCTAACTTGTTTTTAGGTCTCCCAAATGCCCTATTGTTTCTTTATGATTCCTCCTGCAGAAGTGCTGATGCCAATCAGATCTTATGGCTCTTGGTAGTTTTCCATGCCTTTTTGTATTTTGAGGTTTTTGGTGATATATTATATTATATTATATTATATTATATTATATTATATTATATTATGTTATATATTATATGTATATATATATATATATATTTTTTTTTTTTTTTTTTTTTTTTTTTTTTTTTTTGCCTAGCTCTGTTGTGAATGGATTTTCGGTTTTGCTACCTAGAGTTGCTCTCTCTGTTTTTATGTGGAGGACTTGTGGAGATTTTTTAAAACCTGTGCTGCTACCAGTACTGTCACATTCTTTTTTTATTGTTATTATTTGAGAGAGAGAAGAGAGAAAATGCAAGCAGGGGAGTGGGGAGAGGTAGAGAATCTTAAGCAGGCTCCACACTCAGCATGGAGCCTGACACGGGGCTCTATCCTACAACCATGAGATCATAACCTGAGCTGGAATCAAGAGTTGGATGCTCAACCCTTAATACTTTTCATGTCTTAACCGTCCAGGTGCCCCTACTGCTGTCATCTTCTTAGGTGTTAAAACAACTTCCCTATGGGAGCTCCCTTCCAAGGTTAGGTTCACATGTCAAAATTTATGACAGTAGTACTTTGGTATGACTAAACAAAGATTTATTACCCACACAGGTGGGGGAAATTCTGAGACAGGGGCAGAGGACAGCTTTCTGGGAAGAGGTCCAGAAACAGAGAAAGTGAATGCAAGTGCGCAGGTGTTCTATAAAGGATAAGTCCAGTTGGTGCAGAATTTAAAAGAGGAACCCACCAAACATGGAATATGAAAGAGATAGCAAGGGGCTCATGTACTTGGGGGTATTGGCGGGGTTGAGTCCTATCAGTACACTGCTGATAATGACAGATACAGGGAAGGGATGACACTCAAAGGTTGTCAGCACTAAATCAAAACATCAACAGGGGTCTCAGTTTCTTTCCTTTGGTCTTCATAGTAGAGATCCATTTTTTAACTCTTGTTGTTGTGGCCTACTGCTGAAGAATGGGGCTTTGATCTTGCCTGCCATGTTTGTTTTTGGTACCCATGATTAATTTCTCCTTGGAGAAACTTACATTTCCAGGGAGAAACCAAGTAGGCCTATTTAGTAATCCCAACCAGAGAGATTAAAGGTGAAGACTATGTATTATCTCCACTTTGAGTAACAAGTCACTGTTGGTTGGATGAATCAATGAATGACTAAAAACTATGTTAAGAATAAGTGAGGAGCCCCTGGGTGGCTCAGTCTGTTAAGGGTCCGACTTTGGCTCAGCTCATGGTCTCACGGTGTGAGTTTGAGTGCTGTATCCGGCTCTGTGCCAACAGCTCAGAGCCTGGAGCCTGTTTTGGATTCTGTGTCTCCCTCTCTCTCTCTTCCTTCCCAGCGCTCTCTCTCTCTCTCTCTTTGTCTCTCTGTCTCTCTCTCTAAGATAAATAAACATTAAAGAAAAAAAGAATGAATGATAGCCTTCTTAACTCTGCTTTCTGTTCAGCTCTATTAATTACATATATCACTTAAGGTATCTAATTTTATCAAGTATTTACTGAGTGTCTAATCATTCCACCTAATTTGGGCATAGTGAGATCCTGGGAATATAAATAAGCAGTCTAGTATTTACTTGACTCTGATATGATATTGATTTTAAGAACTTTTTTATTTACAAACTAATACAGGAAATGTGCAACTTCAGTTGTAAAATGTTACCCCATCTCAGAAATGTTAAAATGTTGAAAAATATATCCTGCAACTGAGGAATTATTTATGAAATGTTTATAAATGGCCAAGCATAATGCTAAATGCTTTTGCACATATTATCATTTAACCTTTAACTCAGTGAGGGTAGATTATCTTTCATTTGCAGATAAAATAAAGCTTGCAGAAATGGTGTAAGTAGTTAAGTGTTAGAGGGACGTTGAACTCAGGTCTATCTCATTTCTGACCGATACATAAATCTTTTCAGCCAATATATAAAATTAGTGTATCTTTTAGGGAAGGTTTTTATTTTTCCTGTCTGTTTTCCTGTGTTTACTTCAAAGAGTGAATTTTAACTTTTTATTTAATGATATACACGACTTAGAAGGCTTTTTTTCCTTCCAAAGTTTTTCAAAGATCTGATTATGGAATTTGCAGTTCTTTAAGATGGTTAATGAAATGCTAAGTAATTTAGGGTTTTTTTTTTTTTCTTTCTTTTTTTTTTTTTTTTTTTTACTATTCCTCATTTTTCAGTTGGGTTGCTTGTCTTTCTTGGCAGCTTCTCAGGGCTCTTTTAATGTCTTACCATACTGAATTTTTGGTCGATTTTAGTGTGAAATAATGTAGACCTATTTAAATTTGGACTTAAACTATGATATCACTCTTATAAATGACATAATCACTTTAGTAAATTCAATAAAGCCATTCATTTAGAAAGTGGAAGAAACCACCTCAGAAGTTGACATTGTGGCAGTTCTTTTGGGGAAATGAGAAGGAAAAGTAATCTGCTAGGGAATAAAGAAAAATGGGAGGATAAAATTGTGGTGATGTGGGCTGGCAGAATTGGGATGAGTTTCTAAAATAGAAATTTGTTTGGTAAACTAGTCATGCTAATCTTGTGTTCAGTTTTTTAAAAATCTAGCCTGAATTTAAAACACCTTAGTCTAGGACCATTCCATGTGCAATAACAGATACTAACTCTGCTTAGGTAAAAATTATCATACTGCCCTTGAATTTAATTTAGTATGCTGGTAGTCTTCCTCAGTATTTGAGATCATCATGTAATGTCCAGGACCTGAAAATTGGATTATCTTCCCAGAAATATGTGATGCTCTATTTCTCTTCAGTTTCTTATATTTTCCATTCCTCTCTCCCAGACTATTTATGAAAATATTATATCTGATATTAGGTAAACATCAAATAATTTTTTTTCTTGAATATTATTTTGGCTCAGAACGTGATTTACTAATCAGGAGTGTATACTAATAATTCTCCATGACACTGAAAAGTTCTGTGGTTGCGCACTAATCAAGCTGTCTATTTTAACTTTGGTATAGTATGGATGGCTTGTGAGAGTTTTGGGTCTGCTTTGTCTCATGAACACAATGCCTGTGGCAGCACTTGTTCTTTTTGCTACCTGACTTGTGGAGGTCAAGTAACCAGATAGCAGAAAGCAAGCAGAAATGATCATTTGCTGTTGCTAGACTGGGTTTTGCAGAAACAGCTCCACCAGAACACCTTTTTAAGCCCTTTCAAGTATATGTTTTTACTTTTGTTTATCGAAACCATAAATGATGGGAGAAGGAACAGGCTCAGGTTCTTTGTTTTTACACCTCAAGAAGGGGAAAACCTATTGCAGATTTAAAACTATTTCACAGTGCCAACTGTGAGTAAGCCCTGGGATTTTTCTTTTTGCCGTAACAATTTTGGCCACCTGTCTCCTAATGAATTTTGTGGAAGGCTGGAAGATGTGAGTCCAGAGGTGGAAATTGACAGTAGTGCTAATACTGGGAGCTTCTCTCTGCTAGCTTGTAGTGAACATGGGGCCTGTTGCCAAGTGCTTGGGGGTTTTGGACACCATGAAAATACGTTCAAATTTACTGTGTGACTTATTTTTCATAGGTGTATTTGACCTTAAGACATGTGTTACTTGGGATTTGTATGTGTTATTGCAGACTGTAAGACTGTTTTAATGGGCAAGATCAAATTTTGATAAAAGAAATTTTAGAAATGTTTGAGTTTTTCTGTTCTTGTTAATAGGCAGGCAGTGGTTAAAGGTTCCCTTCCACATCCTTTTGCCTTGACATTATTTGAGGACACATTGTACTGGACTGACTGGAATACACACTCCATTTTGGCTTGCAACAAGTATTCTGGCGAGGGTCTGCGTGAAATCCATTCTAACATCTTCTCTCCCATGGATATACATGCCTTCAGCCAACAGAGGCAGCCAAATGGTAAGTGATCTTGATTTTTAAATTGCAAGTTGGAATAGCTTTAGCACTCAGATGTCTGGCTTTAGTGAGGGCAGGAGGAGAGAGGACGTATCCAAAGGTAGTGGAAAGGAATGAAACATAGGAAAAATGTCAAAATATAATTCAGGTTAAGCAGCAGCCTAAACCATTTGTAGCTTGTTATCTATCACTGTTGGCCAACTCAGCCCTTTGTTTGGGTCTGGGATTATGGTGGTAGAGAAGAGAGAAAATAAGAAACTGAGATAGCTAAGCTTATACACAAATGCATTTCTTGTTTATATTATTTCTCTCTAATGTGTGTTTGATTTTGTTCAGATGGGTGTGTTTGAAAACAAACTTTTCTTAAAAAGAAACCTCTGTGAATGAATCTAACTACCTCAGGTTGCCTAATAAAATACCTGCTTAAGCTTTTCTATGCACACTCTCTCTCCACCTCCCCTCCTTTTTTCTTAGTTTTGCTTCTATTTTTGGTCAACCTTTGCAGTGACTTGAGCTTTGGCTGCTGGCAACAATTTATTGTAAGAGAGGGATAGAATTAGGTTTAAAAGGAATATGAGAATGTTAAGTGTTTGGCACTTGTATATAAATAAATGTCTGGCATTTGTCTGAGTGTATTTCAGATTGTATTCCAAAGCCAAAAATGAAGGGTTTTTTGTATTATGCATTGCTTTGTATTAGTTCTGTCTGTTTAGGGGGAGATAGTCAAATACTGAATGTGTTATATTGCAATCTGGTGATCATGAGTCCATAAGAATGTTTTTAAATGTAGGGGTTGGCCTTTTGTAAAAATGTATGAATTTTTCTTCCCATGCTTAGCATATTTTAGAGAATTTCCTTTTTGTTTGTTTGTTTTTTGATTTTGTTTAATGGTACGGTTGGTCTTTTGTTTTACTAGTTTGAGAATTTGCGGTTATTACTGCTTTCATCTTTCATATTCTGTTGGTCTCCATTTTATGTTGATTTTTTTCTATGAATATTATTTAAATCCATCCGGCTTTCCATAGTTTCTACAAGTGTGCTAATTAATCCCCGCTTCTCAGTTTTCTCTCTTTTAGTCTATTATGTTTATCTTTTCCATGTTAATATTTCCACAGTATTTTTCAACATTCTAGTTATTTTTCTTGGCTTTCAGTACCCTCCACCACAATTTGTTCCCATTCTCTGTGCTCACTTAGGTTTAGCTCTTACTAGTCAACAGAAACCTTAATATCCAGTTAGACTATTTGCCTTAATGTCTCACCCAGTGTACAGTTTCTAAGCTTTTATTCATACAGTTTTACCACATTTGAAATGTTCTCCTGTCTATCCTTCCTATTCTTCAAGGATCGTGTCACGTCCTACATCTTCAATGAAAGTTTTCTTCTTTAATCCTTAGTGGTTTATTTTCCATTTGGTTCAGTAATATTTAAAGTCTATAATGTATAAGATAGCACATAATTTCATTGTTTTATATTGTTTCCTAGTTTGTTAATTTTGGCATACAGACTAGATTGTAAGCTCTTTTAGGGCAGGGGTCTCCTGTTTATTTCTTGTGTATTCCTCTCAAGGTACAAAATGATAAGTCAATTCTCATTGATTAATTTCCTTCCTTGCAGATGTTTTGGTAGTCAAGCCACCTGGATGACATTTGGTAATAATTTGGTTTATCACAGTTGCTCTTGTTATGGTTGTTAACCTTTGTGTACCTAGCGTGAGGGAGGGCATCCATAATCATTGGTATTAATCAGTGTGATTTATATTTGACAGCTACAAATCCATGTGGAATTGATAATGGTGGTTGTTCCCACTTGTGTTTGATGTCTCCAGTCAAGCCTTTCTATCAGTGTGCTTGCCCAACTGGGGTCAAACTCCTGGAGAACGGAAAAACCTGCAAAGATGGTAAGAAGGTGGTCTCCCAGAAGGAAAAATTTTAGATAGCAGTTGGAATTCTGTATGATTTATTTTATTTCTCTATCATAAGCTCTGTAGATTACAGTGTTTTGGGAGAGTAGTCACTTAATCTCTGCCTTCACAGTTGGTTATATAACAAGGGTGTTTTGTATTTGAGGGCGTCTCTTTAATACTATTTTATAAATTAGTATTTCAACTAAATTTTTAACGTGCTATTTTTGAAAAAAATTAGGTGCTATTTCATTTTTCACGAGATGTCAGCCATTGATATCACAATTGATTTTTGTGAAAATGAATATTACTTTTCTTAAAAAATGTATTTTTAACAGTAGGTTGCACTTGAAAATAAAGAACCTCAGTGAAAGAAACAATATTTACTAAACTTCCAACTATAAAGACTATCATGGGGTAGATAAATTTTCTAAAAGTTTATTGGATGCTATTTTTAATTGCCTTTTAACAACAGAAGTGCTTTCAGAAGAAGAAGAAAAAAATTCCAGTTTCTACTATTTAAAGCAAGCAACCTCTTTCTATACTTAACCACTGCTACTTCTGCTTACTCTCTTTACTTCCCCTATAGAGAGAGGGCACATTGGAGAAGTATGTTTAATTAGGACATTTCAAGAGACTTGTGCTTTGGGAGAACACCAGTTTTTCTCTTTTTCTTCTTAATGAGAATGTTATTCTTCTTTCTTACCCCTATGGCTAGCTATCTGGTTTTCTAGCCACCAGCAAGACCTAGTAAGAAAATTGTTATATTTAGCAGTGACTTCTTTATCTAACTCTGAAAAGCAGAAGCCTTTATTTCAGTTGGGTTAGAGTCTTCCTGGCAAGGGGGTCAGGGAGTCAGAGAGATGGAATTGAGTTGGTGTACAGGATATTTGTCATGACTTGGCATTGATAAATTATCCTCCTAGTCAAAGGTGAAGCTGGCTGACTCTTGTCAGGCGGTTTCCATGGCAAACAATAATTTGGTTTCAATTTAAAACAAAAGGTTTTTGTAATGTTGCTTTTTTGTTTAAAACATGTAGCCTGACTTTAAAACAGAGGATTTATTTTAGTAATAGTGGTCTGTCTACTCCCTCACAGCAGTGTAAATGTACATGTTTAACTAGTATTTAAAATTTTAGATGTACATTTGGCGTGTAGTAGCTTTAAGTTAACTATTCTGTTTTGATCACCTTGCTCAAATTAACAGCTTCACTTTCTATGACTTCTTTGTTTGCAAAGTTTGGGCTGGCTCTTTTTGGTAGTTAGCAGAGGCAGTGAATGGTACAGTTATGCCTGCTTGGTGCCTGCTGTGGTATTTAGGGCTGTATTTTCTCTAAGATGAAGTTTATCTATAATTAGTTATCAAGTCAAAAAGTTGATCTTGAGAGCTTGACTCCTCTTCATATTTTTTTTTGCAACTATAATTCCAGATTGCTGTGAAACTTAATACCAGTGTTTCATTTAAAATTTTTTTTTCCTAATATTCTTGAGAGAAAGAGACAGAGCATGAGCTAGGTGAGGGGCAGAGAGAGAGAGTGAGAGAGACACAGAATCCGAAGCAGGCTCCAGGCTCGGAGCTGTCAGCACAGAGCCCAACATGGGACTCAAACTCATGAACTGCGAGATCAGGACTTGAGCCGAAGTTGGATGCTTAACAGGCTGAGCCCTCTAGGCGCCCCAACCGTATTTCCTTTTAGACTCACTTCTTTGGGAATCTTTTTTCAGTCTTTCAGATATCAACTTGCTTACTATCTTTTATAGTTATATGACTTTTTGCTGGTGCCTTACATGGACACTAAAAATCAAAACAAAAAAAAGATTGAATTTAATGTTCTCATTCTCAGCTATGTTTTTATTGAATATTATTTTGGGTTTAAAACATTTCATAAGCAAATCTGACTTAAAACTCAGTGAAATAAAAATTTGAGTGTTTCTTTTTTACTGATAATATATTAGCTAATATTTATCCAGTGCATGTTCAGTATGTTCCTGAATTTTACATTCACGTTATTTTTAAAAAATGTTTTTTTATTTTTGAGAATAGAGAGTACAAGCAGGGGGGAGAGGTAGAGAGAGATGGGGACAGAGGATCGGAAGCGGGCTCTGTGCTGACAGCAGTGAGCCCAATGCGGGACTTGAAATCACAAACTGTGATGAGATTATGACCTGAACTGAAGTTGGCCACTTAACCGATTGAGCCACCCAGACTCCCATACATTGATCTTGTTTAATCCTCACAGCAACCCTGTGAGAGATAGATGAAGAAAACTAGGTTTAGGGAGATCAAGTTTTGCCTAAGTTTGTATAGGAACTTGAATCTGTTTCTATCAGATCTACAGCTCTTACTCTTAACCACTGTTTTGTTAACTGATTCCCTCTCTTTGCTACTGCTTTCCTTCACCGTAGCCTTCTTTGTTCTTAATTCTGTCAGGCATTGCCTTATAGTTCTCTTTGTTAAAATAGCTTTACTGAAATATAATTTGCATGCTATAAACTTCAGTCACTTCAAGTATACAATTCACTGGGCTTTTTAACTAATTTACAGTTGTACAACCATCACAGTCTACTCTTAGAATATTCTCATCAGATACAAAAGATCTTTGTCTTGGATTTATTTACCTTTTTATTTATTTTTTTTTATTTTTATTTATTTTATTTTTTTTAACGTTTATTTATTTTTGGGACAGAGAGAGACAGAGCATGAACGGGGGAGGGGCAGAGAGAGAGGGAGACACAGAATCGGAAACAGGCTCCAGGCTCCGAGCCATCAGCCCAGAGCCTGACGCGGGGCTCGAACTCCCGGACCGCGAGATCGTGACCTGGCTGAAGTCGGACACTTAACCGACTGCGCCACCCAGGCGCCCCTTATTTACCTTTTTAAACATACTTCTTGAACAAAGGACCTATATCCTATGTCTCCTTCCTCCTTTAATATTCAACTACTTAACTTCTTAGTCATTACTTAGTCGTTATTCATTATACCTTTTAAGTAACTGTTATTGATTTCAGGACCTATATAACGAATGAAAATAGAGAAGGAATCAAAACTTGATTTGGAGAGCTGAGCCATTATAGAGCTTGGCCTTGTAGTCAAGCTATTCCTAGTTCATTATGTTTACTTTCCATTTCCACCCTAAATAGACCCTGAGTATCCTTTTGTACCCCTTTACTTTTCAATTCTTGAAGAGGTTCTGCATTCTTTATTTAGAATGACTAAATTTTACCTGTGGGTTTCAATTTTTTTCTTCGTTTATTTCACTTTGTCGTTCTAGGTGCCACCGAATTACTGCTTTTAGCCCGAAGGACAGACTTGAGACGCATTTCTTTGGATACACCAGATTTCACAGACATTGTTTTACAGTTAGAAGACATCCGTCATGCCATTGCCATAGATTATGATCCTGTGGAAGGCTATATCTACTGGACTGATGATGAAGTGAGGGCCATACGCCGCTCATTCATAGATGGATCCGGCAGTCAGTTTGTGGTCACCGCTCAAATTGCGCATCCTGATGGTATTGCTGTTGACTGGGTTGCCCGAAATCTTTATTGGACAGACACTGGCACTGATCGGATAGAAGTAACAAGGCTCAATGGGACCATGAGGAAGATTTTGATTTCAGAGGACTTAGAGGAACCCCGGGCTATTGTGTTAGATCCCATGGTTGGGTAAGAAGCTCTGCCAATAGAAAATTTTGCCTGGTGTTTCTGTTTTCTACAGGTTTCTAAAAACATTGACAAAAACAATATGAAGTATATATTGGTTTTCAATAAACAGCTCTTTAGTGGCTGTTCATTTTTAGAACATACTGAGTGGAATAAAATCTCAAATTAAAGAATTCTTAGTTTTTTTTTCCTTGAATGATTTGAATAGTTTTTCTTTATAAATTAAGTCAGTACTTGCTGACTTTGGGTGTTGGCTACAGATTTTGCCGAGGTTGCATCATGACCATGAAAAATGTGGAAAGAAATTGTTTTCAGAACTCTTTCTCTTCCTCTAGAAGATTTAATTCCATCCCATTTTTAGTACTTCTAGAATGATATGGTAAAGGATATATCTAACTTTATATATCCCAAGATATATGAATGACTTGAAAAAAAATTTTTTTTTGTCAGAACACCCTGACCACAACCCAGGGAAACATAGCTTTCTGTATACTCACCAATGTTATTTGTTACTATGCAACTCACTCTGAGGGTGAACATGGTGACAAAGTATTACACTTCAGTGTATATCAATGCCTTAGAGCTACTTAAACTCCCAGCAGCCACAGCAGTTACTTAGCACTACAAAAAGAATTAGTTATTTTAGGAATTCAGTTTGTCATCTGAATATTACTACTGGGATAGCCTTTTTGTGTCAGAGGTGACAAGCCAGCAAGAAGAAGAGATGACTGGGGCGCGTGGCTGGCTCAGTTGGAAGAGCATGTGACTCTTGATCCTCTGGGTCATGAATTCAAGCCCATTGGTGGGGTGGAGATTACTTAAATAAATAAAAAGTTTGGAAAAAAGAGATGACTATTAATGGGAAGGAGCACAAAATATTTTGGAAAAACATAACTAAAAATGAAATCAGTTCTAGAAAACACTGTTTGATCTGAAAATTTCCTACAAGCATATGCACTGCTATTATGTCTTAAACATAACTTTTGAGTGTGTTTAAGTCCTATTTTTTTCCCTTCTGTGGTGTTAACTGATACCAGTGGAATATGAGGGGTGGACCTCACCTTTAGGATATCTGAAAGTTACAGTTTATTATCTGTGTTTAGCTCATTTTCTGTGTACTTCTGTAGGTACATGTATTGGACTGACTGGGGAGAAATCCCGAAAATTGAGCGAGCAGCTCTGGATGGTTCTGACCGAGTAGTGTTGGTTAACACTTCTCTTGGTTGGCCAAATGGTTTAGCCTTGGATTATGATGAAGGCAAAATATACTGGGGAGATGCCAAAACAGACAAAATTGAGGTTTGTTTCTCGCTTTTTCATTTTAAAACCAGTTTTATAATGGTTTTTGAGTTGATGTTAATTTGATGCAGATATTCTTGCCTCTTGTCTGGGGTGCCAGAGGTATCTTTTATGGAAATTTTATTCAGCCTTCAGGATTCTAGGCATTATGTATTTTCTTCCACTGAACTCTGATAGATATCTGAGCTATACTGGTATGAAAAGTGGATATTCCTCTATTTCTAGTCCTAAAAGCTTACGTGACTGATTTCCCTCATTATGGATAAAGCCACTGCTCGAATTTCCTAGGGACAGTTTCTGCACAAATCAAATATTATATAAGATGTATACTGGAAGAGCTGGTAGTCCTGTCAGGAAAACAGCCCATTTGTGTACATATAACCTCTTTTTGTTGTTACTGGTGTTGGGGGCAGGTAGTGTCATATATTAAGTGTTAAGATGGTTACATGCAAATAGTTTTTAAATTGATTTATGAGCTGTGTAGAAGAAAGGTTAATTAACCAAAGCTTGGGGAAATATTTACTAAATGGTAGAATTAAGTTGTAGCAGTCACAATAGAATTATGGTCGAAATAACCAGTGGTGAATATTTTACCACAGTGTTTTGTAAATGGCACATATGTTGACGTTGAATGTGAACTCTGAATTCCACAACTTTGAGTTGGGTTGTGCTAAAGGTCTTATGGATCACATTCTTAAAACAGTTTCTTTCATGATATTTCTTTGTGGGGGGATGTGTGACTTCTCATATAAGGAATGGCTTGGAATGGCTCATCAGAGCCACAGCACATAATCTCCTAACAGATAGATAATTTGGGCTGCAGAATTTTAGGAAGGTAATTCTTAGGAGTGCCAGGGACTCTGAGGGAATAATGAATTAAAGGGCCTTTCTTTCAGAATGGAAACTTGGAATAGAAGAACCCATTAGTGTTCCACAAGGCTCAAATACTGCAAACTGCATCTCTTATTCTTGCAGCTGGTTTGCATTAATAGGAGATTTTGCATAGACTTGACTGTATAAATTTTCTCCCTGTTGTTAGTGGTTCACTGCCTCCCCCCTCCTTAAATCCAAGTTAGGGTTTGAATCTTTAACAGCTTAGAAGGCAGTGCTAATGAGACCAAAGTTATGATTTCATTTTTTTTTTTTTTTTTTTTAAGACAGGCTATTAGCTTCACTTGGGTCAGCTCGAGTACAAACTGCATACTCGTTCCCAAGCAGTTCACAGATGTATATTGTTGATCGGCTATGGACTGTACATGAGGGTATAGGTATTGCTACTCTTAGAAAAATAGTTAAAAGCTCCTATGTCCTACAAGAATGTTTGTAGGGAAGAACACTTGATTTATTATTTTGTAGGGATTTAAAAATTCTATACTTGGTATTATCTTTTTAAGGTTACTATGACTGATTAGATTGTAAATAAAACATTTGTTTCTTACATTTGTTTCTGGGAATTTTCCACACTTCAGGTCACTTTAAGTACTTTAGATACAGATATGTATTCAAAATCACTAATAGTTTAGGAGGGATTTAGGTAGAAAAGTGAGAATTTTTGGAGGTTCTGAGTGACAGGGTTGGAGAATACAGATGAATCACATTATATAACAGTATGTAATATTGATTAAATAGGATTTATTTTCTTGGCTTACAGTAAGTACAGTAGATTGTAAAATTAGTATTCATTCTGGCCTGTTCTGTCTTCTTGAGCTGTACATATATATACAGTGGTGTCATTTGTTCCTCACTTTCTTCTTTCTTTCTCCCCTTCTTCTTTGAGTGGTAGCATCCTTAAAAACCTGCCTTTCAGATCTGCTTCTCTTCCTCCAGGTTTGCTGTCTGTCCTCTTTTTGACAGATTATTTGGGGTTAATGGTACATCTACCTCCACTAGATTATACACAAAAAGACCTCCCCTTTTTCTTTGCCTGGAGATTCTGATGACGTTTCTCTAATTGAGCATGGGTGCTTTTGTCAGTTTTTTTTCATAGACACATTTGGGAGATAAAGAGAGCAGGTTTTGTTATTCTCTTCTTAATTTATGATGATGTGTAAAATTTCTAGTATATGGCATACTAAGAAAAGAGCACAGCTCCATCTAAATTAATCTTGCATAATTGGGGGAGAAAAACTGTTAGTTTCTCTTTCTGAGACTAGTGGTGGTTACAGGAGCAACTGCCACAACCAGCTTTTCACCTCACTTTACTTGATAGTAGGTTAAATATAGTGAACTTGAAAACTTTTGGAAAAATACATAATTTTTTAAGTGCTTCTTTTTCTAAGGAGGTTGTTTGCTTTTGTTATGTAGCTGGTGATGCTAACTACCGATCCTGCTCTGGGCTAGGTGGCAGTGCTCCCTCCCAGTCCATCCTATTAAGAAATCTTCCCAGTAGGACTCCTCCAGTCACCTGAAACTAACGTAGCATTGTGTATCAACTACAGTTTAAAAAGAAATAATGGAAGAGGGGTGCCTTGGTGGCTCAGTCAGTGGGGCACCCGACTCTTCATTTCAGCTCAGGTCATGATCTTACGGTTTTAGAGTTTGATCCTCACTTCAGGTTCTGCGTCAACAGCATGGAGCCTGCTTGGGATTCTCCCTCTCTCTCTCTCTCCCTCCCCCTCTCCCCCTCCCCCTCTCCCCCTCTCCCTATGCCCATCCCCCACTTGCACTTGCTCTCTCAAAAATAAATAAACATAAAAAAAAAAAGAATGGAAGAAAGCTTCCCAGCTTTTTGTCACGCCCAAGAATGAAAGCTGCTTTTTCCAGGAAGTGTAAGGAAATATTAAATAACAGTTGTATAGCCCTGTTGCCTTCTGGAAGATTGCATTTACTTGGGATCAAACTACCCTTTATGTGTTTATAGTACATTTGAAAAGAAAAGATTGATACTTGGGAAATTTATATGTAGCAATTGTAAGACACAGTAAACTTTTGTGTTTTGATTGGGTCTTATGGGAAGAGCTCAGAATGTTCATCTGCTTACTCTATCTGCACCTTCAGTGGAGGTTCCTCAGATCAGGTTCTCCCTTTCTTTTTGTAAGTGGTGAATTAACCAGGTGTTGGATATATTGGAAAGCTGTAGGTTTCAGATTTGATTTTTATTGTGCAGAGTTGTCAGAAAGAACAAATAGGTTTATCTAAGGTTTATAACCAGCTTCTGCAAAGAAGGATAGGACAAGGGGAATTGCTAATGGTGTCACATTTTTTTAAAAGACAGTCATAATTTTGGCTGATGCTTTAAGATAAGGCTGTGTCTGTGAGGATATATCTGATTTCCCTACTTGTCAGCTGATACTGACCACTTACCTGTAGGTGTTATTTGAAAGGTACAATGCTGGTGCTTGTTTATACTTCTTATTCATTATGCTGAAATCATTTCATCACCCTTTACAAACAAGCTTCTAGTTTACTTGTCTGCACTGAGCTCCCCCTCGCCCTCCACCTCTGTGCCCACCCAAGTATTACAGTGTTCTGGGGCTTCCTTATAATACATACGAAAGCATTATCAGAAAGGATAATTTCTATTATTCTGATAGGACAGTCATCAAATAAGCCTTCGTATCTATTTCATAAGACCCTGCAGTAGGCAGAAGCACATTGTATCTTAACATTCTTATTTTGATTGGTCAGGTTTCGCTGCCAAAAACACCTGTTGCACTGAGGGCCTGGAAAAGTGCTTTTCAGTAGCAAAGACCTATCATTGATAATTTATAAGCTTAAAGCATTTTTTTGCCATTATACAAAAGTTAAGAAAGTTGGGGGCACCTGGGTGGCTCAGTTGGTTAAGCATCCGACTTAGCTCAGGTCATGATCTCGCGGTTCGTGGGTTGGAGCCCTGTGTCAAGCTGTATGCTGACAACCCTGAACCTGGAGCCTGCTTCAGATTCTGTGTCTCCCTCTCTCTGCCCCTCCCCCTCCCCCACTTGTTCAGCCTCTCACTCAAAAATAAGCATAGAGGAAAAAAACTATAAAAAAGGAATGTTATCATTAGCTTTTTTTTTTTTAAGGATGCTTTTCTCATTGCATACAACTTAACTGATTGACAGAATAAATCGCTGTGTTTTGAATCACTGGTTGTATTGAAAATGACATCGTTGGTTCAATTTTTCTCATAATTTTTTTTTTTTTAGTATATATGTTTTACTTCATTTTTTCTTCTTTCAGTTCTCAGCTTCTGCTGACAGATGCAGCAATACATACTAGTTATAGGTAAAGAGAGACTTCTTACCTACTTGGAGGTCATCTCGATTTGTTTTCAGTCTCTTATTATAAATTTCCCTGCTTTAGAGAATGTCTGTAGTTAGTTTTGTCCAAATCTAATTATACCTGGCACAACTTTGGGAAACAGAGGTTGTTAGAACTTGGAGTATTAAGAAGTTTTGAATAAAGAGTGTATTATTGTATAGGATGTGTGCTGAAAAGTTGGCAATTGGTGAATGATCTATTTTATATTCTAAGCCTGAAATTGCAGGGCTACATTTTCCCTTCATGACAACTTCCTCTATTTTGTCAATATCCTAATAAGGGAATTTGTTTTCCAAGTATTCAGATTTCTTTGTAAAGTAATTTCTTTGGCATCTTTAGCCTGTGTATTGTGAAAGTCTGTTATAACACAAAAGGGCCCATTTATGATGATTTTTCTTGTTTGTTTTAAAGATTAATTTCTTCCTTAAGAAATAATAATAATATGATCACCTGCCGTTGAGATAAAGCTCTTTTGATTACAAGTACCTTTTGAATCTTTGCCAGTTTATAACATTCAGTGCTCCTTAAAATTGATTTTATTTTTCAGTTTCAGAGAAATATTCAAGATAATG
The DNA here is from genome assembly GCF_028749965.1 of Puma concolor. Lineage (NCBI taxonomy): Eukaryota > Metazoa > Chordata > Mammalia > Carnivora > Felidae > Puma > Puma concolor. The sequence goes on from NC_141673.1 coordinate 97,055,317, forward strand.
AGCTTAAACACCTGAATGTTTGCCCCTTTCTACTACTTTACACCACTATATGTATGTATGTTAATATATATTTTTTCTCCACATGTTGCTGACATACAACAACGAAGAATGATATTGATAAACACCATCATTAGATCCCTTAGCTCAACAGAATACCTGGATTAGGGGCTTCTATTCATTGAGTTGTAAACATGGCGCTGTCCTTTTATATCACTTGGCATCTGTTTGGGATGTATCTTATGATAACACATTTTTGAATTCCTATTTGAAAGTTACCTTTTGATGTACAATTCAAGCAACATTATTTAACTTGTTATAATCTACGGCAGCCAAAGTAGTACATCATCTAATTATATGCTCTGTTGTCTCATTATGCACTCTACCCTATCTGGCTCTGAAAAAATTATTGCACATATATAATGAGAGAAACTTGCATGATGATGAGTGTAAACATGCTTTCCTGAAATGCCACCACAAACCCTAGACCCTTACCAAATAAGATGCTTTGCCTTACTTAGGAGTTAGTATGGTTTTATCTATGTAAATTAGAAGAATCTGATGCATGTTGTTATTTTAGTGACCACGTCTGAACTTGCTCTTGGATAATTTTTAAAATGTTCTGTTACCCTTCTTCTTCTCATGTTTTAGTATAAAACCATTTAATATGTGTGGAGATATTTTTAGTTTCAGTCTACCTTTTTTGTTCCTTTGGTTTTTATACTCCTGAAGTGAAAGAGTTCTGATTTTAAATATGCTATTTTCTTGAGAAATCAGCTTCTTTACAATTTGGAATGGTGTTTAGTTGTTAAAAGTTGTAATCTCTCGATCTTTATTGAAACATTTTATAATATCGGGTACTGACCTTAATTCTTGTTTGATTTTCCATTTAACTGGATGACTTTAGATAATTCAGATAATAATCTGGTCTTTGTATTTTGACCAGTAAGATCGTTTGAACCAGATGATCTTTACGTTTCTTCCCGTTACATTTTCTGGTGTTTTTTTGTACTAACTGTCCAAAATAACTATGTTAATTTAGATTAAGAACAGATAATACATTTTGCCTTGGGAGAGTTGCTTAAATGAAGTTTGTATTCAGATGACTAGAATATTTTCTTTTTTCTTTAAATTTTTCTTTAGTTACTATACATTTAATCCCTCTTAACTGAAGAAGACTTGCATTTGGGGGGTTTAAATCTTTAGTAACTCAGTTTTCTTTTTAATTTTTTTAATGTTTATTTTTGAGAGGGGGGGTACAGAGAGAGAGAGAGAGACAGAATCTGAAGCAGGCTCCAGGCTGTGAGCTGTCAGCACAGAACCTGACGTGGGGCTCAAACTCACAAACCACAAGATCATGACCTGAGCCAAAGTCAGATGTTTAACTGACTGAGCCACCCAAGCGCCCCTTTAGTAACTCAGCTTTACTGAGTTATACAAGCCATATCTTGTAATATCCGTTTATATTTTGTATTGACCCATATATAAGCTACTTCGTTATTAACATGTTTGGTAGGTTTAAATAAATGTTAAAAGCCATTTTTTGAAACCTGCAAAACATGTAAATGTATTTTACTAACAGAGTCCATGCAAAACATTATTTTTCAGGAAGAGATTTCTCTGTAGGTGGAAACTATTATGCTTTTACAAGGGTCACAGAGATCTTATTTTTACTGTTTTTAGTAGGTTTGGAAAGGGTAGGTAGTCAGATAATGGCAAAGGCCACGATTTTGGGACTTCTTGGGAGGGAATTTATGAATCCTTGAGCAGTTAAAAGTGGCCAGTATTTTAACTTCTTATTTAAATTTAAAATTATTACCAGCTGTTTAATGATTCTGTGTAATAGTTATTCCTAAAGTTATCCCTAATGAACAAAGGCTTCTCCTTCAGTTATTTTTTGCACTTTAAGTGTAGTTTACAATTTAAAAATTTCAGTGTGCCTCGGTGGCTCTGTTGAGCGTCCAACTCTTGATTTTTGCTCAGGTCACTATCCTAGGGTCATTAGATCAAGCCCCATGTCCGGCTCTGTGCTGACAGCAAGGAACCTGCTTGAGAGTCTACCCCTCCCTTCCCCCACTCATGCGTATGCTTGCTCACACTCTCTCAAAATAAATAAATTTTAAAAAAAATTTAGACCTTCTAAGAATATTATAATGCAGGCTGTGTAATTATTTTTGTTGAACTCCTAGATTTCACACTGTTAATTCCTTGCACTATATATATATATATATATATTTTTTTTTGTTTTTGTTAGATTTGATCTGAAATAACTAAATCTCAGAGAAGGATTAGAATTCCTTTGGCAGGGTGCCTGGGTGGCTCAATCAGTTAAGCTTCTGACTCTTGATTTCACTCAGGTCATGATCTCACAGTTAGTGAGAACAAGCCCAACGTTGGGCTCCATGCTAACAGTGCAGACTTGGAATTCTTTCCCTCCCTCTCTCTCTGCCCCTCCCCCCACTATGCTCTCTCGCTTTCTCTCAAGATAAGTAACTTTAAAAAGAATAGGAAGAGGAATTTCTTTGGTTGTAGTGAAATTTTCGGTAGACTGGTATTTATTTAGTATTTTGTTTATAATTATGAGCTTCTGAAATCTTTCAGTCTTCTAGAGTTTGTAAGTAAGAATGAAATTAGAGGCTTTATGCAATTAATATCACCCCTATTCAGAGTTTTTTGTTTTGTTCATTTATTTTTTATTTTGGATTGACAGTGACTTGGCTTTTATATTCAGTTGAGATTTATAATGTTGCTTTTATATTTTAGCTATAGTGTTATTCTTAAAATATGAAAAAAAAACCCTTCTATGCCACAGTAGATTTCATTAGGCTAAAGATAGTAAGTAAACAATGTTGCATGGGTTTGCAAAGTTGTTTTTGCATAAAGAAACTGTTTATAGTTTTCATAAAATTAGCTGTTTTCTAGATACAATGCTCATACAAACATTTGTTCTTTCTGTCCTAGGTTTCTCTTCCTAAAATTCAGCATTTTTTGGCACTTTTTGCTTAGTTAGCTTCTTGTATTTGCCCAAGATCATATAACTTTCTATTTAGGAAAAAAATGCAATTCCAATTTCCTGATTTCCTGATGCAGTACTTTTTGTGTTGTGCTGTGTTGCTTCTCTTTGAGACTGCTCGTTTTGAAATAATTTGAGACTTACAGAAAATATAGAAGAATGATATATCTTTCACTCAGTTTGATTTTACCTACTCCTAGAACAGTTATCAACACCAGGAAATTAACATTGATACAATATCCATTATTCCTATTGTATTTATTAATTGGAATTCTCCTGTAAGGAAGAGCTATTCTCTCCCCTTTATTCAATTTTTCATATACATATATATGTTAGTATGGAATCATGGATACGTATTTTACTCTATAAAATTATGGAATATTATAAGGTAATATTTCATTATTATCATTAAATAGTTGCAAAAATCCCAGAATTGGCATTAGGAGCACCTTCAAGCTGATTCCTGTGTCCTTTTCATGAGCGTCCTTCTCTTCTTTTTAAATTGTGGTAAAAAACAAAACAAAAACGCTTAATATAAAATCTGCCATTTTAACCATTTATAAGCAGAGAGTATAGTAGTGTTAATTATTTATGCACGCTGTTGTACAACAAGATCTCAGTTTGCAGAACTGAAATTCAGTTTGCAGAACTGAAATTCTTCCAAACAGCTTCCTTTTCCCCCCTCCCCCTGCCCTGGCAACCACCATTTTAACTTGCCTTTCTCTAAGAGTTTGACTTCTTTTGATACCTGAAGTGGAATCATCTAGTGGAATAAGTGGAATAATACAGTATTGCCTTGTTGTTGCTGGCTTATTTCCCTTAGCATAATGTCCTCACAGTTCATCTGTTTTGTAGCATATACCAAGACTCCCTTATTTTTAAAGGCTGAATAATATTTTATGTATGCACCACATTTTCTTTACCCATTCATCCATCAGTGGATATTTAGGTTGGTTCAACCTTTTGGCTATTATGAATAACGCTGCAGTGAACATGGATTGCAAACATCTCTGAGATCCTGTTTTAGTTCTTTTAGATATATACCCAGAAGTGGGATTGCTGGATCATATAGTGATTCTATTTTTAATTTTTCAAGCAACCCCCATAATTTTAAAGCCTTTTTTGGAAGAACAGTATATTCAGTTTTATCTTATATTTCTCTTGCCTCACCCCTGGAATCAACTGTTACTCCAAAGAATCATGGTTCTTTTTAATGAAGGGTAGTATTTAAAAACCAGTATCTGGGGGGCGCCTGGCTGGTTCAGTTGGAAGAGCATGCAACTCTTGATCTTGGGGTCATGAGTTCGAGCTCCATGTTGGGTGTAAAGATTACTTAAAAAAAAAAAACTTTAAAAAATTAAAATAAAATGAAAAAATATCTGGACATAAGGCATGCTCATTGATACTGGAGTAATTTGCCTTTCAATAATAAGGTATTGATTATTACTTCTACTCAGACTCCAAATAGAATTTATTTTACTTGTGCTTGAAAAGAATGAGAGGAAAGAGAACAGTTTTCCCTTGTTAACATGCTAATGTTTTCTGCATTAGGGTTTTTGGAAGGCCCTAGGACAGTGGGACTCTTAAAAGTGTCTCATGAAGCAATTGATAGAATTGACCAAGGTGGTATTGTGTTGATCATAATAATGCCTTCAACTGAAAATCTGTTTTCAATTTTCTAGTTTTCCTGAGTAATTTTGGCTTTAGAAAGCTTTGGCCACAGTAGCATTTCTTAGCTCTCTGTAAGAGCATACTAACTGCAAATGTTTAATATTCTAAACATGACTCCTTGAAAAAATAAAATTATGTAATGAAACTATGATATTTTCTCTTTTCACATTAAAAATCCCTTGTATTGGGGCGTCTGGGTGGCTTAGTCGGTTGAGCATCCGACTTCGGCTCAGGTCTCTCGTGGTCCGTGAGTTCGAGCCCCGCGTCGGGCTCTCGGCTGACAGCTCAGAGCCTGGAGCCTGTTTCAGATTCTGTGTCTCCCTCTCTCTTCCCCTTCCCCACTCGTTCTCTGTCTCTCAAAAATGAATGAACATTAAAAAAATTTTTTTTAAATCACTTGTATTTACCGAGACATAAATCTTAAACTAGGTTAAAAGGCTTTAATGCAACACTGTAATTGCCCTTACGCTCTCTTACACAGGTACATGACATCTCTTTACTTCCCCTACTAGATTCAAAGCATTTCTCGTGGCGCCTGGGTGGCGCAGTCGGTTAAGCGTCCGACTTCAGCCAGGTCACGATCTCGCGGTCCGGGAGTTCGAGCCCCGCGTCAGGCTCTGGGCTGATGGCTCAGAGCCTGGAGCCTGTTTCCGATTCTGTGTCTCCCTCTCTCTCTGCCCCAACCCCGTTCATGCTCTGTCTCTCTCTGTCCCAAAAATAAATAAACATTGAAAAAAAATTAAAAAAAAAAAAAAAAAAAAGCATTTCTCCCAGTGAGCATCTGCATGATTGAACTGTTACTTCCACAGATATGTATTCCATTTTTTTTTTAAATACCACTTCTGTGAAATTCTGTTTTATACCCTATTATCAGTGAACCTCCAATGAGGTATATTGTCTCTTTATATATAAATTTTAATTCACTACTTGTTTTAGACATTGGCTGGAACATTAGAAGAGGAATGGTTCATTGTGAACATAACTTAAATTTCTCTTTTAGGATGTCATAATGTTCCCACTCTAGCTCATTTTATGATGGGTACCTGGTTGTCCTGTTGTCATCTATCTCTTGAACGTGTCTAGTCAAGTGGAGTTGCATAGCGACAAGTTTGGTAATAGACTGGCTGCGTTCCCAATTTATGGGTAATCCGGTCTTGACATTTAATAAGCTGATGAAACTGCTCAAGAAAACAGATGTGATACCTATAGAAGGTTTGCTATTACCTCCTTTCTGTGGAGCTATTCTGGTTAACCCACATCTGTTTCCTGTTGTAGTCTATATTCTCATTGCGGTTTGTAATATTTGGGAATGCCTCAGAATAGTTAAATCCCTACCACAATGTGGTTGAAGCAGTTGAAACCACTAGAGACTCTGGTTCAGATTTGGAGGTAGATTTTAGAAGTGACAGAAGCCCAATTTCAGTGTAATGAATTAAACCACTCTGAGGTAATACAGTGAAGCACACCGTCAAGAGTTGCCAGATTTAATTAGTGTTGGCTCCACCTTGAAAGCATAAGGGTAATCTTTTGGAATCACTTAAAATGGTTCATTTGTTCTGGGTTCAGAATATACAAGCAAGCTTTAACCAGGATTTGTGTTGTTATTTTAAACATAAGAAGCTTAAAACCATATTTACAAACCTAGTAACCTGCCCCAAACTGTAACTTGTTGGGTATGAGAAGTATAATAGTGATTTTCTTTGAGATGAAGCAGTATGTTCTTGTTTCACTGTGTTGCTTCTGTCCAGTAGAGATTGTGTAGCTGGTAAAAGCACAGTATTTAAGGGAGATGTCATTTTCTTTTTTTTTTTAACGTTTATTTATTATTGCAAGACAGAGAGATACAGAGCGTGAGAAGGGAAGGGGTAGAGAGAGGGGGGAAGACGCAGAATCCGAAGCAGGCTCCAGGCTCTGAGCCGTCAGCACAGAGCCCGATGCGGGGCTCGAACTCATGAACTGTGAGATCATGACCTGAGCCGAAGTCCGTTGCCTAACCAACTGAGCCACCCAGGCGCCCCATGGGAGATGTCATTTTCTAGTGGAAGTGTCATCTCTGCAAAAGTAATGCAAAGAAACAGATTTCAGAAAGTAATCATTGGACTCTGTATAAAGAGAAATACATGGTTCTTTAAAGTCTCACAATCAGATTTTGTTTAAGCTGTTGATCCCTTAATCTCTTCAGGGGATTCTTATAATTGGTTTCCACATCATATCAACAACAAAAGTGATAACAGCATTTGTTAATGACGGCTATTATTATCATTATTATTCAAGTACCCTTGGACTTGCACCTTATCTTTCCTCCCTTCTTTATTTTTTAATTATGAAAAATATCAGACATAAAGCAGAGATTCTCATGAACCACCATCTTTAACCATTTTTATTAGCACATGGTCAATCTAGAATACTCTTAGTGGGAGAGCCAAGGAGATGGCAGATATGGATTATGTTATTAAACTTAAATATTGGGATAACCTAAAAGAAATCAAAGAATCAGGCCTTTGTCCTTGCTCTTACAAGTCTCAGCTAGTTCTTTGAAATGTGGACTTGGAAATGTGATAAAAGCTGGGGGAAAAAGTAGAATTCTATTAAATTTTTTCATCAGAAATCATTTTTTGAAATAATTTTAACCTATGTTAGGATTTAAGTATAGTATAGCTGAAGAGGAAGTAAAGACCAAATGGAAGACATTTCATTGTTGTGGCTTTACTGAGCCTACTGGCTTTACTGAGTCTTTACTAAAGACCAAATGGAAGACATTTCACTGTTGTGGCTTTACTGAGCCTTTACTGAGAGAGACAGAATGTGAGTGGGGGAGGGGCAGAAAGAGAGAGAGAGGGAGACCCCGAATTCGAAGTAGGCTCCAGGCTTCGAGCTGTCAGCACAGAGCCTGACACAGGTTGGAACCATGAAATCATGACCTGAGCCAAAGTCAGACGCTTAACCAACTGAGCCACCCAGGTGCCCCTCAGTAATAAATTTTTAAGTTTTGATTACATGTTGAAATAAAAATATTTTGGATATATTGGATTAGATAAAATACAGTATTAAAGTTAATTTTACCTGTTTCTTTTTACTTCTTAGAATCTGGCTACTAGAAAATTTAAAATTACAATGCATGATTCACCTGTGGGGCTTAAATATTTCTCTTGGGCAGTATTATTCTAGACCCAGTCCTCTTATAAAAACTACAAGAAACATAGGGAATTAAGGGAAACAATGTGCTTCTAAAATTTCATTTAAAAATCTTTAGCACATCTTAATTACATGGTTTAGGTGGAAATAGATGTGATGTATCTAGCTTTAATGTGCACTTTATTTACCTCCTTCCCCTCTACCCCTGGGGGGGGGGGGGGCGGGGAACTTCTGGTTTTTGCTTTTAAAGTGAAAGAAAAAGGATTAGCTAAAAGGGACTAATGCTCTAGTGGGTAAAGCTACAAAATCCTTAGTTGTGGCTTTTAGGAAAACTGTATTTGAGTTCCTGGCCACTGTGCTAAAGATCTTTGTAAGACCTTCATTACCATTTGTTGTTGTTGTTCTGACAGATGTTGCTAAAAACCTTGTATTTTAAATATGTTCTTTGCTCCTTTTTTCTTCTTCCTGAGACCCTGGCTTGCACTTAAAGCAGCATTAACACTGATCCAAACACCAGTTTGGACAAGGGCCTAGACCAAAGCATTTCTAATCTATAATCCCTTATGTGTAATTCTGAAATCGAAAAAGCTCTCAAAACCAACTTATTTCCGTTAATTCATTTGGTGGAAAACCTGACTTGAAGCAATGTAAGACTATCCATAGTCTTTATTTATCCTTTTTTGTGGGAATATATATGTATTTTACTGCAAAAATATTAATGTGTTGGGCAACCAGGTGCTCCCTGAAGCCAGGCAGAGGTGATATGCCATGTGCGTTGTGTTCACCTTTCTAAATTTCACAGTAAATCTGAAGTCTGAAATATGGCTGGCCCTAAGCCTCAGATAAGGGATTTGGACCTCTATTACCATCCCACAGTAATTGAAGATATTTTATTAGCCCTAATTCTGTATTTAAGATGACTATTTTCAGCACAATCTGAACACAGTAACAGAGGTAAATGAGGTCCTCCCAAAACAGAATTTTGTCATATCACTCTCCTTTAAAGTGCCCTCAGAAGTATCTTGTTTTCTATAGGTCTCATCCTGAAGTCTCATCCCTGCCATAGGATGGTATCTATCTGCCTAATGTTGTGTCCTTTGAGTCCCTTTTGTGTTCTCTCTGCCTCAAAGCATTTGTTTCAAAGTCAGTCACACAAGGCATCCTTGACTGTGTCTTAACATGTGTTACTTCTTTTATTCTGAAAAACCCTTTTTCTGTTTGTCAAAATTCTTCTAATTCTTCAAGATGGATTTGAGCTCCTCTATTTCCTATACTTCTTGATAAGATATAGGCCAGAGAGGAGTATATGTGTATGGTTTTAATGTAAATACAGTTTACCTCCTCAACTAAATTATAATCCCTTAGCTACAAGAGGCCCTGTAATAAACTTCTTAGCATTCCTCATGAGGTCTTTCGTGGCGATTTGCCTTCATTAGATGTGTTTGTTAATGTTTGATTTGGGGCTGGGGGAGTGAAGCAAGGATCCGGTACAGCAGCAAAAATATTTGTGATCGAATTGTCAAACTGTTTGCTCCTTTTTATCTGCTGTTTTAGTTATGTACATCTAAGTGGCGTAAGCAAACAATACAAATTGGGGTTTGGAAATGGGAATAAGGCTGCAGCCCTGTAGTTTTCCACTAGTTGCCAGGGTATAGAAAGGTCTGTATTGTTTTTATTCTTCTGTTTTATTCTTCTGTTTTATTTCTGTTGTTTTTATTCTTCTGTTTTATTCTGTTGTTTTATTCTTCTGCTAGACAGTGTGGTTGTTTTGGTCTTCAATTTCCACGTATTCTTTTATATTAATGTATCAATTTTTATTTTGAAGCACTACATTTTAATCAATTAGTTACAGCCATTTAAATGTAACTATTTACTAAGAGGTACTAAGGTATTTATTGAAATAATTTTAAAAGGCAAGAACCAACATCTGCAGGGCATCTACACATCTGATACTGTGCTACGTATTTAACATTATTTTATTTCATTCTTAAATAATTCAGTGTTACAAGTTCTCTTCCTGTTTTACGGTGAGAAATTGCCTAAGGGTACCCAGTGAATGATAGAACTTATATTCGAAATCTAAGTCTGTCTAGTTGTGCCAGAACATTGTTTGCCAATCATGAGAGATTTTTAGAGAGCAGAATGGAGAGTCACCGCTAAATAGAAGACGCTTAATTGTGTAAACTAAAAGCATCTTTTGGAGTTGTGATTTTGTTATTTTTCCCATTGTGATTTTCAGTTCCGTTTTTTGCCTGTTATCCAAATTCATACTTATGCAGCCATCTTTTAAGTTGTTCACTTATTAGAATGAACAGAAATGTTGTAGGCTAACACAACTGAAAGAAAGAGTTGGTTGATCCTGTAATGTTTTTGGAGGAGAAATTTAAATTTTATTTCATTTCATTTCATTTTTTAATGTTTATTTATTTTTGAGAGAGAGGGAGAGAGAGCATGAGCAGTGGAAGGGCAGAGAGAGAGGGAGACACAGAATCTGAAACGGGCTCCAGGCTCTGAGCTGTCAGCAGCGAGCCTGACACTGGTTGAACTCACAAACCCCTGAACCATCGTGAAATCATGACCTGAGCCGAAGTTGGATGCTAACCAACTGAGCCAGCCAGGTGCCCGTAAATTTTATTTTTATGAAGAAGTTCGATATTAGGCATTTAGTGTGTGCCTTTAGATGAGGAAACAAATCTTAACAGGAAGGTCAGTATTTGGGCATAGTACAGCAAAATTAGTGTTAGTTTATTAAATGTAAGATAATGCAGAGTAATTGATTTAAGATCATACTGAAACTAGAAGAAAATCAAGTCAGACATTTTAATATACCAGAAGCTGGTGAGGAAGTAGTATTTTAGGGTGGTACAGTGCATACTATTTAGCACTGTGTGTTGGAAATTCTTCGATTGGATGGTGAACTCCCCCTAACAAGAGAACATAAGTTCACTATTAAGTATATGACATTTTATTTTTTTATTTTTTTATTTTTTATAAATTTTTTTTCAATGTTTTTTTATTTATTTTTGGGACAGAGAGAGACAGAGCATGAACGGGGGAGGGGCAGAGAGAGAGGGAGACACAGAATCGGAAACAGGCTCCAGGCTCCGAGCCATCAGCCCAGAGCCTGACGCGGGGCTCGAACTCACGGACCGCGAGATCGTGACCTGGCTGAAGTCGGACGCTCAACCGACTGCGCCACCCAGGCGCCCCTAAGTATATGACATTTTAGATGACGTAGTGGTACATTTTCCAGGAGATGCAGTTGGAAATACTGCAGTAGAAACTGATGAGACCTTAGACTAGAACTTTACATATTTATTTTTTGTGTATTTATTTTTACATAAGATAACAGAAGCTGCAAGATTTGATGGTCTTTAAAAGGTGATTTGCAGAGGAGAACTCAGGAAACCTTGGAAAATATCCAACCAGGTCTGAAAAAGGAAGGGAGAACCAGTAAAAATGAAGAGATAAAAAGCCTTTCTGACTATAGAAAAAGGGAAAAGGTCATATTGTGCCATGAAAATCCAGTGCATAGTTTCAGTGGGTGGTTAAGAGTATCAAATTAAAAAAAAAAAAAAAAAAGGCAAAAGAGCACAGGAACTGAGGAAAGCAAGGAGGTAGTCACTGACCATTTTCAGTAGACTTATTTCATCTGAGTCAGAGATTGGAAGTCAGCAGAGTGAGGGAATGAATCTTAAGAGATGGAGGCAGCTGTTACAGATCATATTCAAAGAATGTGGCAGTAAAAACAGAATCATTCAACTTTTAAACAGTGTCTTTCTAAGTTGGAAGAAATTGTGTTGTGATAAAGGCAGAAAAAAAGGACCCTATGAAGAGGGAGATATTGAAGATATCTAGGAAATAGTACTAAAAGGAATTTCTCATGAAAGGGTAGAAGAAGATGCTAGAGTCAAGAGATAATCTCTGGAGGAGAGTACCTCTGGATGGAGGTGAAATAAAAGTACAGAGTTTTAAAAAATAAACTTTCCCTACCTAGAATAAAGATGTTTCTGTTACACATCTTACAAAGGAAAGATTTTTCTCTCCGATCACAGTTTCCAATAATACAGGGGGGCCAGAAATTCTTTCTTGGAGCTCTGCTTTTAGGGAGGGTTCAGGAATGTATCCATTCTCCAAAAGTAGGGAGTAGTGTGGATTTTTTTCTTACGTGGATTTAAATTTTTTACATGGATTTAAAATTTGGGCAAGAATACCTTTCATTCAAATGGATAAACTGTAGAATCTGAGGAAAATGTTAAATTTTCATTTCCATTTTTAGGAAGGTTTCTTGAGTGAGTGTCTTAGGAAACCTATCTCTTTTTAAAAATTATTTAACAAATATTTATTGAGTTCTTTGTCAGACTCTTTAACAGTAGATGTGGCAGGCACGTAAATGGATGAATTAGGTTCCTGCTATTCTAGAGGTCACATTCTAGTTAGATACGTAAACAAATTATTGACCCTTTTTCTCTACTCAGTCCTTTTGCTCTTAAACACCGAAGTAATCTTAAGATATAAATATCATAAAGCATATCCAGGAATGATCTGTTGCAAGAAAATATGAATGTAAAAAGTCAAGAGTCATGTCTCAAATTAAGGAGAAATTATTAACTTTAAGCAGTGTTTAATGTAGGAATTAGGATAGTATTCTTTTAAACTATGTTTTTTGGGGCTCCTGGGTGGATCAGTTGGGTGAGCATCTGCCTTTGGCTCGGGTCATGATCTCCTGGTTCGTGAATTCGAGCCCCACATCAAGCTCTGTGCCGGCAGCTCGGAGCCTGGAGCCTGCTTCAGATTCTATGTCTCCCTCTCTCTGTCCTCCTCCCCCGCTTGCACTCTGTGCCTCTCTTTCTCTCAAAAATAAATATAAAAGAAATAAACTATGTTTTAAAAAATACTCTTTTTAAACAAAGATTAAATAAAGATTTAAACATATAAATGAAATATTTATTGATATTTGCCCATGAAAATGCAAGGATATAGCACAGTTTTGCTTACTCAATTTTTTAAGTACTTTGTTTTCAAGGTTTGGCTGTTCTTGGAAGGTTAGCAAGAGTTTTTAAATTTTAGAGAGGAGAGATAAAGATAACATCTGGTTGTCATTCCATTTAGGCAATCACAGTATTGACTTATATGGACTATTTCCTACTAATTTTATGGATAAAAAAATTAATTCTTGCATAAATCATAATACTGTTTGTAGGAGGGTAGGGAAGATACTGTTTGCATGTATGTACATGATTTTAGTACCAGAATAACATTTCTGAAGTCCAGTTTGCCTGGCACACAGGCCAGTTAATGGTAGAAATGGTTTCAGTTGGGGACTTCCAAGTTTTTGCTTTAGAAGACTGACTCCATCTTTCAGAACAGAAGATGAGTACATGTTGCTGGAATGTCAGGGACAGAAAAGATGCCTTTGCCACTTGTACAGAAATTGTTGAGTTTATGAGAGTTTCAGAATGAATTTAATAATGTTGCTAACTGGGGTAGTTGGAGACAGTAGGTACATCCCAGTTCCTGGAAACTTAGTTGCAGAGAGTGTTGTAAACTCCAGATACATTTATAATTATAATCTTAAGAGACTGAGAGATGTTCTGAGAGCCCTTTTATCTTGGGCTTTCAAAAAATTTTCAAACAAAACCATAAAAGAAAAAAGTATAATAAGTGGAAGGAGTCCTAAACAAGACATTTTGTTTTCAGCTGTGTGATCTTCTGTGAATCTCTGTTTCATTATAGATGTAAAACAGACAAAACTCTCAGGAAAAATAAAGTATGTTATAAAACAAAATATATAATAAAATAATGTGTATGAAGGTACATTATAATGTAAAAACAAATGTAAAAGCAAATTTAAGGTAATGATATTGCATTTTTAATTTTTAAAAGGCACTTAATAAAAGAGATACATACTAAGGCTAATATTGCCAGAATTTTTAGAAGGAAGAGTAATAAGAGATAGAGAAATAGAGGGAAAATATGAGCTTATACTGAGTATTTTAAATCATTCTTGTTACATTAGCATGTTGTTATTTTGTGAAAACATTGTAATAAAAATAACTAAGATGACTCTTTTCAGTTTTGATACAACAGGCAGTTGGATTTGTCATTTTATATACATTCGAAGAATAAGTACACATCTTTTCCTCTTGTCTTTAAACTTAAACTTGAAGGTTATGAATATTGATGGCACTGGGAGACGAGTACTGGTGGAAGACAAAATTCCTCACATATTTGGGTTTACTCTGTTGGGTGACTATGTTTACTGGACTGACTGGCAGAGGCGTAGCATCGAAAGAGTACACAAACGAAGTGCAGAGAGGGAGATCATCATAGATCAACTTCCTGATCTCATGGGCCTAAAGGCCACAAATGTTCATCGAATCATTGGTAAGTAATTAAAAAATTGCTTCAAAGATGGACGCCAAGAATGAGACAAGTTAGAGATAGTGGTTTATCAAGCAGCAGTGTAAATTTTTGGTGTTTTGAGGGAATATAGAAATTATCTGTTAATTCTTTTTTTTTTTTTTTTTTTTAGCAAGAAATGGGCCTTTCGAATGTTGGCTTAGTACTCTGGCTACATAGTTTGACTTGAAGGGCTAAATATATACACACACACACATGCACACACACCTGCTTCATTAAAAGAATTCTGTCCTATTGTATGAATAATGTAACTTATTTTAAAGCTTACTGTGGGTACAAAGGAAAGTATTTGCATACCTTTATTTCCAGTTGATTAGCAGGGGGTTTTGACCTGTCCCGTTTCTGACTTGGGCCAGTGCACAGTCCTTAGGTAGTCTAGTGGTATCTCTTGCCCAGGAGGGCACCACATTGAAGCTAACTTAGTGTGGAGGGCTGGCCTAGCAAAGTGCATGCACTACAATGCAGAACTCCTGGGCTCAAGCATTCCCCCTGCCTCAGCCTCCTGAGTAGGTGGGAATACAGGCCTGCGTCACTGCCCCTGGCTTTTTATTCCCTATTAATCTTCATGGTATTTATGACATTAGGATTGAAACTATATTTTGGAGCAGATAGGATCATAGGTCTTTGTGAACCACATGCCTAGTCGTTTTAAAGTGAAAATATGTTGATTGTGTCAATGTGTGTGTCTTTCTGTATCCTTTTATAATTAACATATTTTTTAGGTTCCAACCCTTGTGCAGAGGAAAATGGGGGATGTAGCCATCTTTGCCTATATAGGCCTCAAGGCCTTCGTTGTGCCTGCCCCATTGGCTTTGAACTCATCAGTGACATGAAGACTTGCATTGTCCCAGAGGCTTTCCTTTTGTTTTCACGGAGAGCAGATATCAGGCGAATTTCTTTGGAAACTAACAATAATAACGTGGCCATTCCTCTCACTGGTGTCAAAGAAGCTTCTGCTTTGGATTTTGATGTGACAGACAACCGAATTTACTGGACCGATATATCACTCAAGGTTAGCTTAAAAGAATTGAAATGTTAAAACCAAAGACTAAAAGGGAGAGGTTCTAAAATTTGAGTCTTCATGCTGTGATCACTCTCCCTTGTTGTTTAATAGGCAGAATTCAACAAAAGCCCTTAACTTTTTAAAGGAAGGAGGAGGTCCATTCTGTATTTAATTAAGTGCTTTTTTAAAATACAGGATACTTTGCTTGAGTGTTCTAAATCTGCAAGACATAATCTACCTCTGCTTTATTCCATTTGAGAATAATGAGTGACATTTTCTGTGAAGAGTAAGCAGTTGAAGTCCCATCTAAATGAGTTATAGAGACTTGACTTACTTTAAACACAATTCTGTAGTCTGGCTGAGGTAGAAAATGCCAATTATGAGTTAGAATATACCTTTATTTTCTTTTTCCTAAAATAAATATTGAAAAGCACTACTAAGTCAATAAGAGGGAGGAGCTCCTGAACAGAAAATCTGGAGAATAATCTTTCCTTCTTCTAGATTGTTTTGGGCCTATTTAATATAATTTGTGTAAAATTTGTTTAATATGCAAAAATCACGGGGTATTGGAGCCAGAATTGGATTCTAATGGTGTTCAATAAAATCTTTAACTTGAATGAATGAATAAATGAAGTAAAATAAGTATATTTTGGCTTGTATTGTATGGCCTTCTAAGTTTTCCTCATCGTGAAAGTAGAGATAATGCCTATCTTGCAGGGCTATTTTGAAGATTAAATGAGAAAATATGTGTACACAAGGTACTTAAGGTAGTGCTTGCCAAGAAGTAGCAGCCATTATTAATGGCTTGAATAATGGCTTGAAATTTTGGGAACTCAGAGCTGCAGTGGTAATAATCTGATAATGGTTATTTACATTTTATGATGTATAAGGTTGTTGCGATCTTTGCAGATTGACACAATGACATGGCATACTCTCAGGAACCTTCAGGAAGTTGGCTACCAGTTACAAGTCTACAGCATTCTGGCCATATTTTTTTCACTTGATTACTAATAGATTTTAAAAGCAAAGTCATTCCACTGTCTTACTTGAGTAAATTTTTGGTCCTTAATAATTACAAAAATTTCTCCTCGGCTTGATACTAAAACTTGAGGTCACAGTTGCATTTATTAGAGATTGACATCAGGCTTTTTCTGTGCTTGTAAAATACATGAATTGTATTAAGAAACTATGCTTCTGGATCCTCGCACCCAACGAAAACTAGAACTCTTCTTTCTGGATAGTGTTTTATACTTAAGCCATGTGATTTTGTTGTTAATCTCATTCTTGCAGACCATCAGCAGAGCCTTCATGAATGGCAGTGCACTGGAACACGTGGTGGAATTTGGCTTAGATTATCCAGAAGGCATGGCAGTAGACTGGCTTGGGAAGAACTTGTACTGGGCAGACACAGGAACTAATCGAATTGAGGTGTCAAAGTTGGATGGGCAGCACCGACAAGTTTTGGTTTGGAAAGACCTAGATAGTCCCAGAGCTCTTGCACTGGACCCTGCTGAAGGGTAAACAGCTTTTATGTATGCATTCTTTGCAACTGTGTTGCCCATAGGCTCGTTATGGATTGTATTTTTGATGTCTTAAATAATGCTTACTAGGAATCTGGTAACTAAACCATAGGTAGGCTTTATTTTAAAACCCATTAGTTGAGATTTCACTGATTTAGAACTAATTATTAGCTATATTTTACTTTTGCCATTATTAACATTAGGTAAAGGAAGATTGGTGAGATGGACTAGTAATTAAATATTACCGATCCCATTTGTATGCTAATAAACAGCCTTTTTAAAGGTATCATTTGCATTTTGCTTTACCCTCTCTGAAGTTAAATCAGATCTAAAACCCACTGAAATAATGCCGTGTACTAAGAAATAGCTGCATTTTAAAAAGTTCCATTTTAGAATATTCATCAGTTCAAAGTGGACAATTAGTTTGATCATTGTTAAAAGCTTAGAGAAACTTTGATATGAGATGGTAAACTCTTTTCGATTAAAAAAACATTTATTTACAACATGACGTTTTTCAAAGGTAGGTGATCGTCTTACATGATGTAGCAAGTTTTAAAAAGCCAACAGCTAAGAAATCTGAAATTTGAAGAATAATTCTACTTTTAAAAGCAGAAGTTTGGGCGCCTGGGTGGCTCAGTCGGTTGAGCATCCGACTTCAGCTCAGGTCATGATCTCGCAGTCCATGAGTTCGAGCCCCGCATTGGGCTCTGTGCAGACAGCTCAGAGCCTGGAGCCTGTTTCAGATTCTGTGTCTCCCTCTCTCTCTGACCCTCCCCCATTCATGCTCTGTCTCTCTCTGTCTCAAAAAAATAAACGTTTAAAAAAAAAAAAGCAGAAGTTAACAGTGTGAACATACAAACATATTTACCATACCTGTAATTAAAAATAGATCCTTGAAATCACATTAATTCCATTATTACCTAGTCTCCATCTCGTTAGAAGGCCAGAGCAAAGACAGCTTCTCTGTGCTGACATGTTGTGGTTGGATTACGGTGATCTTAACTCTAAGTTACCACAAAGATAAATTTAATAATTGGGACTAAGGACTCCACAGTTTATTTGGCTGCTAGCAACTGTGACATTTGTCTCACAGTTGTTTTTGCTTCTTGTGTGCACGTGCCTGTCAGCTGACAAGTACAAATGCAAACAAAGCCCAAGATTAACTTTAATTTTCAGAAAAGCACGTTCATGCATTGCTACTAAGTCAACCATCGGCTGACAGACTGATGAGTAAATGTCTGTCCTCAGGTATTTGATGAGAGTTGGCATGTGGAGTGCTTTTCTAGTTCCAGTATTCAGAATGTTTCAAAACTAGCACCTTACTAGTTTAGTTGAAAAAGTACTTAGCTAGAGATTAGGTTCTAGTTCTAGCCCTGCCATGTGATGGAGTTGAAGAAATTAGATCATTCACATTTCTTTTATTGCTTTGGCCTCTTTACATCTATAAAGAGCCTATACTGTGGGGCTGCTCTGAGGTTAATGTGAAAAACTTGGAAAAATAATATAAAAGCAAGAAAGTATTCTAAAATTTTACAGGGATTATAGCAGTAGTGTTCAGTGCCCAGCTGACACAGTAAGGGGTGAGTCACTGCTCATACACACATAGTATGTTCCCTTGGACCGCACGACCAAATACATTTCAAACTTTGCTTTTTTTTTTTTTTTTTTTAAATTTTTTTTTTCAACGTTTATTTATTTTTGGGACAGAGAGAGACAGAGCATGAACGGGGGAGGGGCAGAGAGAGAGGGAGACACAGAATCGGAAACAGGCTCCAGGCTCTGAGCCATCAGCCCAGAGCCTGACGCGGGGCTCAAACTCACGGACCGCGAGATCGTGACCTGGCTGAAGTCGGACGCTTAACCGACTGCGCCACCCAGGCGCCCCTCAAACTTTGCTTTTTAGTTCCATTTAAAGACTATTAATTTTTACCTTTGATATACTCCTGCAACTTGTTTTTGGGGAGAGTTGATTATACAAGTTGAAAAATAAGTCTAAAAATTTAAACCTCAAATTACTTGTGTTCAGAAATATGTAAAGATACAAAAATATTTTATGCAGAAGTGAATCAGATTCTGAGCCCAGAACTTTAATTTTTTGGTATCTTCTTGAATATTAGTTGCATAAATGCAAGTGCTGCAGTATGGATATCATTAGTTTGTTTCCAGTTTCTGGGTTTTGGATGGAACATATTCATTGGAAAGACTAAAGAAAGCTGACTCACTTCCTTTTTAGGATATGAGAAAAAATATTTAGGTGAGGGTGCCAAAATAATTGAAAAAATGATAGCCTTGATTTTGCTTTACCGATTTCCTTGATTTAATGTATATTTTCTTTAAATTTATTTAGTTACCATGCATGAATATGACCCTTTTTCCCAAATAATCAAAAGTGACCTGTTACATATCTATTGTTTTGAATTTAGATTTATGTATTGGACTGAATGGGGTGGAAAACCTAAGATAGACAGAGCTGCCATGGATGGAAGTGAACGTACTACGTTAGTTCCAAATGTGGGACGGGCAAATGGCCTAACTATTGATTATGCTAAAAGGAGGCTTTATTGGACAGACCTGGACACCAACTTAATAGAATCTTCAAATATGCTTGGTAAGCTGTACTTCTTTTTTTTTTTTTTAATCCAGACAGATATAGTATGTTATTCTTTCTATACAAAAATCTGTGACTGCTGTTTACCATTGGTTAGATACTATTGACAGAACTTCCTATGAATGTCTAGATGTTCTGACATTGTATCCTGTTTATTATTATTAATAGTGGGCCAGGTTCTTGGATTCACATCTCTTTATTTTGTGGAAATTTCATTATTGTTGGGCTTGTAGTGGAATTTGTAACTCCCTAGATATTCCTGAAGTGACTTTTTGTACTAGTAAAGTACAGTATATGCATTTCCATCTTTTTATGGAAGGAAGACTAAAAGTTCAACTTACAGACCCCTATGGAGAGAAAATAAAACTACAGTCAAAACAGACCACTTGGAGTTTAAACAAACTCAGTGATTTATAGCAAGAATATAAGTTTGAGGCATGGGGTCAGACTGCAGATGGATTGATTTCAGAGGACTGGTCTGGTTTTAAGATTGCTGTTAAATAAATTGTTCTATCTTAAATTGCTTACAACTGTAATATTTTATAGGTTACAACTTTCTTTCTTTTGGCCAATAAGGCTCTTCTACTCTCACATGTTTCATGCCTCTGCTTTTCCCGTCTACTGCCTTTCTGAAAACAGGACTCAACCGGGAAGTTATAGCAGATGACTTGCCTCATCCTTTTGGCTTAACTCAGTACCAGGATTACATCTACTGGACGGACTGGAGCCGGCGCAGCATTGAACGTGCCAACAAAACCAGTGGCCAAAACCGCACCATCATCCAGGGCCATTTGGATTACGTGATGGACATCCTCGTCTTTCACTCCTCTCGGCAGGCAGGGTGGAATGAGTGTGCTTCCAGCAATGGGCACTGCTCCCACCTCTGCTTGGCTGTGCCAGTTGGGGGTTTTGTGTGTGGATGCCCTGCCCACTACTCTCTTAACGCCGACAACAGGACTTGTAGTGGTAAGCTGCGTCTCCCCCAGTGCAAACTAGAATTCGAGGAGAAAGCAGGATTTTGAAAACACTGTAGTTCATGTTCTTTCTAGAGCTAACAAGTTGTAGAAGTTCAGAGTTGATCATTTAACAAAAGAGAAGGACTAAAGATGGAAAAATGCATGTTTTTGTAACTTAACTGTTTGATGATAGCCAGTTGCTGTTATGGAAAAATTGGTATTACAGAAAAAATTAAGTCTTTTACTTTTGAGCATTTAAATATTTAGTGCACAATTGCATAGCTTCAGTGAGACAGACTGTCATACATGCGTGCTATTAAGAATTTATATTATATTTTTCTTATTCGTGTTATATTTATTATAAAATACAGACAGTAAAACAAAGAAAATTTTCAAACTACAACCTCCTTGTCCTTTGAAGTTCATAGTATAGACTAAAGATAAAAAATTTAAGCAAGTAAGAGGCCAGGTGGAAAATGCATATTTTTCATGTAAATTTATCCCGGTGTAAAATAATTGTAAATACCTGCGGAACTAAAGAGCACATGCTCTGAGCATTGTGGGTGGTCACTACTTAATTCCAGCTGATTTACCAGATCTTCTCCATTCATCCAGATTTTTCTTGGCTGTAATATCTGCTGATATTTAAATATTAGCAGTACATATTACATATTAAATACACATTAACCACACATACACTGTGCTAATGACATCAAAACATAATGTGTAGCAAACATTGTTGGCTTGGGGAAACCTGGTTTATGACTCAAGTATATGTGAAGGCCCATGTCTTGATGGATAGACAAGAACAAATTGCTAGATATGATAAGCAAATAGAGAATTCGACCGGAAGGAGTAAATTCATGTCAGAGAAGTGTAGGCTATGGTTCACTAGGGTGGATGGTAACAAAACTGCTATAGGATATTGGATTAGCTATTAATTATTCAATTAGTCACATATATGACATAATGTAATATACAAAAATATATAAAACATATATAAAAAGTATAAAATAAATATATATTATTCTACATGATATATAAACGTAATGTTTAAATTTAACATATAATAAGATAAAATATTAAATGATGTGTATAATAATAATAGCTATTAACTATTCAGTTCACTATTGAAATTACTTTATTCTGTGACTGAAAGTATAAGAAGTCACATAGGAAAGGATTCAGTGTGTTGTGACACAAGGCTTCAGTTGTGAAAAAGAAAGAATATAAGTTTATAGTTTAATGATTTAATGGAGTCTTTGCCACATAATAGTTTTGAGTTTTACTAAAGTCACATAAATTTTTTAAGCTTTAAACTTCTCATTTGTAAAATGGGAATAATAATATTAACTACCATGTAAGGTTGCTGTGAAAATTAAGGTATAGCATGATTTGATTATTGTGTAGAATGGATTTGAAGAGAGTTGTGGTAGCAGGGAGGTCAGGCAGACTGATGTGGTAAGGGACGTGGCAGTGGTGACAGAAGCTGATGGATTGAAGGTATATTTTGAAGCTAGAATGAACAGAACAGTAGGTTGTACATGAGGAAGAAGAAGAGAGAGGAGGCAAGGGTGACTTTTAGATTTTTGGTTTGAGTAGTTAAGTAGGTAGGAGATGAGAAGACTAGAGTGAGAAGTTTAATTTTAGGCATGTTTATATCGATTTCCCCGTGGGACATTGACATAGATACATTTAATAGATAGTTGGATAGAAGAAGGGAGACATGAGGTTGAAGATAAATAGATTTTGGAATTGCCAGCACGTATTAAAATGGGTAAGATTACTTAGGGAGAGGGTATGGAGCTAGAGTTCGCAGACTTTCTGTACAGGGCCAGGGAGTAAACATTTAGGCTTTGTGAGTCATACAGTTTCTCATACCTGTTCAACTTTGTCTACTGTAGCATGAAAGCCATGGACAAGACATTTTTAAAATGTGTCTGAATTCCAATAAACTATTTTAAAACAGACAGCAGGGCAAGATATAGCTGTGGGCTGCAGTTTGCCGGCTCCTGTTAAAGAGAAAGGAAGGGGTCTGGTAACCTAAGGAATTCTGTCTGAGGAGGGAGAGCTTGCAGTGGACACTGAAGAGTAGCATCCAGAGAGGGAAAAGGAAAAACAGGAGAGAATGGGGCACCAGAAATAAGATTATTCCAAAACAGAGAACTGTGCTGAATGCTGCTGACAGGCTGAGTTAGGTGAACCCTAAAATAATGTCCACTGGATTCTTGAAGAAGGTGGTGATTAGTAACCCTAAAGATTAGTTGCAGGGAAATAATGGTTAAAGATTAGAGTTGGTCAGAATGTGAATGGAGAAAGGGAGAGAGGGGTAGTTGTCTTTTGCAAGAAGTTTGACGTTGAATGGAAGGAAAAAAATAGGAGTAATGACCAATGGAGAATGGAACCAAGGGGAATATGGAAAGACCCTTTGAGATCATTATTGTTTTTACTGCTTATATCTGTGCATATTAGTTGCTGAGTGAAGGCCTGAGGAATCAGTGCCGAGAGTCCCCATATCTGTCTTTGGCTGCCTTTTGGAGATAGATCAACAGTGCTTCCAGTGGCTTTCTATTGTGTACTTTTTTTTTTAAGTTTACTTATTTTTGAGAGAGAGAGAGAGTACAAGTGGAGGAGAGGCAGAGAGATAATCTAAAGCAGCTCTGTGCTGCTAGAGGACAGCCTGATGTGGGGCTCAAACCCACAAACTGAGATCATGACTTGAGCCACATTCAAGAATCAGGTGTTTAACCAGCTGAGCCACCTAGGTGCCCCTGTTGTGTCCTCTTTTTATAATTAGTACCATTTAATATTTGTATAGAGATATATTAGAATCCAAGGCAGATTATGAGAGAAATTTATCACAAAGTGCTTGCCTTTAGATACTTTTCCAACATTGTGGGCAATTTACTCCTTGACCTGTGTTTCATGTATGTATATATTTATTTATTTATTTTTCAGATTTTTATTTAAATTCTAGTTAGTTAACACATAGTGCAATAGTGGTTTCAGGAGTAGAATTCAGTGATTCATCACTTACATATAACACCTAGTGTTCATCATAACAAGTGCCCTACCTAATACCCATCACCCATCTAGCCCAATCCCCACCCACATCCCTCTATCAATTCTCAGTTCTTTATCTTTAAGATATGGTTTGTTTGCCTATCTTTTTTCTTTTTATTCCCCCCTCCGATATGTTCATCTGTTTTCTTTCTTAAATTCCACATATGGATGAAATCATATGATGTTTGTCTTTCTCTGACTTATTTTGCTTAGCATAATACACTGTAGCTCCACCCACATTGTTGCAAATGGCAAGATTTCATTCTCTTTGATGGCTGAGTAATATTCCATTGTATATATACTACATCTTCTTTATCCATTCATCAGTCAGTGGACATTTGGGCTCTTTCCACAGTTTGGCTGTTGCTGGTATAATGCTATAAACATTGGGACATGTGTGCCCCTTTGAATCAGTACTTTTGTATCCTTTGGGTAAATAGCTAATAGTGCAATTGCTAGATCGTAAAGTAGTTCTATTTTTAACTTTTGAGGAACCTCCATACTGTTTTCCAGAGTGGCTGTGCCAGTTTGCATTCCCACCAACAGTGTGGGAGGGTTCCCCTTTCTCTGCATCCTCGCCAACACCTGTTGTTTCTTGTGTTGTTAATTTTAGCCATTCTGACAGGTGTGAGGTGGTATCTCATTTGTGGTTTT
Organism: Puma concolor; assembly: GCF_028749965.1. Taxonomy (NCBI): domain Eukaryota; kingdom Metazoa; phylum Chordata; class Mammalia; order Carnivora; family Felidae; genus Puma; species Puma concolor. The sequence goes on from NC_141673.1 coordinate 97,079,360, forward strand.
GATTTGTATTTCCCTGATGGTGAATGATGTTGAGCATCTTTTCATGTTTGACCTGTGTTTCAAAAGCTAAATCAGATCATGCTGTTTCTCTTCTCAAAACCTTACAATGGCTCCCCATTTCACACAGAGTAAAAACCTAGTTCTTATAATGGGCTACAAGTTTCTACATGATCCATACCCCTCACTTTGCATCCCTCCCCCTTTGCTTCTCTTGGCTTTCACTGTTTTCACCGTGGCTTTCACTGTTCTCCCCTTGCTCTCTTCATGACACAGCTACCCTAGCCTCGTTGTTTTCAAATATGCCAGTTACTCCCACGTCAGGATTATTGTGCTGCTTATCACCTTTTGGAATGTTTTTCCTGCAAATATTTACATGGATATACTTCATCTCTGAGTCTTTGCTTAATTGTGACCTACACAGTGAGACTTGATCTACCCTTTTAAAATGGCAAATCATCCTTCCACCCTATTTAGCATTGCCAGTGTTCCTTACCTGTACTTTTTCTTTTTCCTATAACATTTATCATTCTTTGTTATCGTATGTAGTTTATGTACTCTAATATTTATATACTATAACTTCTTAATTATGTTAATTGCTTTTATTGTCTGTTTATTGGAACATAAACTCCCTGAAGCAGTGTTTTTGTTTTGTTTTTTTCACCGATCTTAGGTGCCTAGAACAATGCTTGGTGAGTAGTAATGATTCAAGAAATCATTGTAAAATAAAAGAATGAAGAAGCAGGGGAGGACTTGGAAAGATACATATACTCTTCCACTTATCAGCTTTGTGACCTTGGGAAAATACTTAACCTTTCTGAGTTTGCTTACCTAAAAATGGAGATGATAATTTTGGGGATTAATATCTAGAATGATGAGTGACATGTTGGACGTCCTAAATAAACATTTGTTTGTTTTCCTTCCCAATTAATCTGAAATAATTTATTCTCTTTCAAAATTGTGGCTGCGGGGCTGCCCCTTAGTTATTGTGATTTAATGCTTGTTTCTTCATGTGTTTATTCATTTATTCTTCCAATGAATGTATATTGAATGTCTGCTACATACTGGGCATTATTTGAGCCAGTGGAAAATGTAGCAGTGAATGAAATAGACATCAGTCTCTGCCCCCATGGAGATTATATTCCAGTGAGACAGATAGTGAACCAAGTAAGTAAACTATATCATGGGTTAGATGGAGATAAATGTTTTGGAGAAATATTAAGAGCAAGAAAGGGTGAGGAGGAGAATTGCAATGTTAAATACACTGATCAGAGAATTCCTTACTGATAAGGTGACATTATGTCAAGAACTGAAGGAGGTGAGGAAATGAGTTGTGTGGATATCTGGGAGACGATCTATTAAGCAAAAGAGACAGCAAATGCAGAGGTCTTAGGAAGAAGCATGTCTGGCATGTTAGAGGAACACCGAAGGGGCCAGTGTCACTGGATTAGAGTGAATAAAGAGATTTAAGTCAGGGAGGAAACAAGAAGCCAAATTGTGTAATCCCTTGTTCAGTACTGAGGTGGTTGGTCTCTATGGCACCTTTGTGCAAATCAGGAAAAAATGGTTTCCTTTCAGCATTTGCAGCCACACAGGTGCGTGGCTTGGCTAATGAAGTGTGGACTGGACTTTGGTCCCTACTCATGCCCTTGGCACAGGGCACAAGTGGCACAGTCAGAGGTGATGGGCTTGTTGGCCTTGTAGTTTTTGAAGTTCTTCCACAAGAGCATGGCCTTCCTTTAAGCTGCAGGTGAACAATTGTGCCTTCAAAAGGAGCTGAAAACCTCCCTCCTACTTAACATCTCATCTGTCTTCATTGTGACAATGTAAAGCTCAGACAGTCTGTATGACAATTTCTTTTTTTTTTTTTCCAACGTTTATTTATTTTTGGGACAGAGAGAGACAGAGCATGAACGGGGGAGGGTCAGAGAGAGAGGGAGACACAGAATCGGAAACAGGCTCCAGGCTCTGAGCCATCAGCCCAGAGCCTGACGCGGGGCTCGAACTCACGGACCGCGAGATCGTGACCTGGCTGAAGTCGGACGCTTAACCGACTGCGCCACCCAGGCGCCCCTGTATGACAATTTCTTAAAGTACTATTCTGCAGGAGATGAGGGAGTTAGAGGTTACATAAATTAGGTTGGATTTAGGCTTACAAAATTGCATATTCTTTATCACTTTAAGCACTGAATGACAGAATCAAGTCTTCCTTGAAATAAGTGACAACATCAGCTTCCATTAATGTCATATGTAGACTTTTCAAAACAAGCATTTATTTGAAGCCATATTTGACTTTGTCTTAATCTACGTTTCTAAAACACCTAATTGTAGAATCGAATTGAAGGTTAAAACTTGACTCAAAAAAAAAAGCAAGAGCCCAGTAAAACATGGTAGGGGCCAAATATATACTTGATTAATTGTTTCCCAGGCAGGAAAAGTTGGCAGCTAAAACTCTGGAGTCTAAGCTTCATTGTATGTCTTAGTATAAGTGGTGATTATTCTGTCAGAAACTTAAGAGTTTAGAGCCCCCCTCCCACCCCTTTTTTCTTCAGTTACAAGAAAGCAGTACTGCCAAAAAATAATTCTTAAAAAAAAAAGCTACCTTGTTGTGACATATATTTTTACTACCTAGTGTATGTGTTCTACTAAAATTGCTAAAAGTTGTTAAGTCAGTATGTGATGGAGTTGACTCCAGATAATGGAGGGTTCCAGTGGGAGACTTTCTAAATCTTCCAAGCTAGGTATGGGCTTCTAGCTGGTGAAGAATTTACACAAAGCAGAATTTCAGTGTTGTGAATGTAGCATTGTGTGTCAACTATGTTTCATTAAAAAAAAAAAAAAAAAAAAATTTCAGTGTTGTAAATACCAGGTTTCTTTATGAGTACCAATGAGTTTCTTTGGGAAACTCAAATTAAGCCAATGTACATTTGGGTATAAATGTAAAGTAAACCAGGGAACCACACATGATGGAATCGTGAAGAATGGGGCTTAGGTCCTCTTAAGCAAGGACTTCTGGATTGGCCATTTATGTTTATGTCCACGAAAAGCACAAAATTCTACTGGATTTAGGTGATGACTGAATACCAAGAGACTGGAGTATAATTGTGGAATTTTTATATATGGTTTAAATTTTTTTTTTTTCTTTTTCAACGTTTTATTTATTTTTGGGACAGAGAGAGACAGAGCATGAACGGGAGAGGGGCAGAGAGAGAGGGAGACACAGAATCGGAAACAGGCTCCAGGCTCTGAGCCATCAGCCCAGAGCCTGACGCGGGGCTCGAACTCACGGACCGCGAGATCGTGACCTGGCTGAAGTCGGACGCTTAACCGACTGCGCCACCCAGGCGCCCCTTATATATGGTTTAATGAAGATTTTCAAAATACTTAGTAGACTTTGAAGTTGTTGGTAGCACTGTGAAATGCTGTTTCTTTTCTTTTCTTTTTTTTTTTTTGTAAGTGAGAGAATATGCAGGGGAGGGGCAGAGAGAGCAGGAGAGAGAGAATCCCAAGTGGAGCTTGATCTCAACCATGAGATCATGACCTGAGCCGTTATGCTGATATCAAGAATTGGACACTTAACCAATTGAGCCACCCAGGCGCCCCAAATGCTGTTGTTTTCTAGATGTTTTCCTGCATAGTAATCAGTGTCTTAGTCCCGAGGGTTAGTCTCTGTTGCATTTCCCCATTTCATAAATTTAGGACATCAACTTAATATCAGATTAATATATTTTTTGGTAAAAATATAAATACAAAGTTTTTTGTGAAGATAGAGATAATGAGTATAAAGCATTTGTTATTACTAGTTCTGTGTGTGCATGTGTGTGTGAGAGAGCAAGAGAGAGAGAGAGACATTTTTACTGGCTTTCCTTGCAATTATCATCCACACAATGCAAAATAAAACCTGTAACTGCAATCCATGAGGATTTAACTTCTATTAATACTAACTTTATTACTGCTACTACTGATATAATTAACAGTAGTTATTTTTACTTTACATTTATATAATACTTTACACTTTTTTATTGAGGTATAATTGACAATAATGCATTATTACATTTTTTAATGTTTATTTTTTAAATTTATTTTTATTATTTTGTTTTAATGTTTATTTTTGAGAGAGAGAGAGCATGAACAGGGAAGAGGCAAGGAGAGAGGGAGACACAGAATCTGAAGCAGGCTTCAGGCTCCGAGCTGTCAGCACAGAACCTGATGTGGGGCTCGAACCGTGAGATCATGACCTGAGCTGAAATCAAACACTCAACTGATTGAGCCACCCAGGCTCCCCAATGTTTATTTATTTTTGAGAGAGAAACAGACAGAATGTGAGCAGGAAAGGGGCAGACAGAGAGGGAGACACAGAATCTGGAGCGGGCTCCAGGCTCTGAGCTGTCAGCACAGAGCCCACTGTGGGACTCAAACTCATGAACCGCGAGATCATGACCTGAACTGAATCCAGGTTGGAAACCCAACCGACTGAGCCACCCAGGCGCCCCCCCCCCCTTACATTTCTTTTAACGTTTGTTTGTTTTTGAGAGAGCCAGAGCGAATGTGGGGGAAGGTCAGAGAGAGAGGGAGACACACAGAATCCATAGTCAGGCTCCAGGCTCTGAGCTGTCAGCACAGAGCCTGATGTAGGGCTTGAACCCGGGAACTGAGATCATGACCCGAGCCTAAGCCAGACGCTCAACCAACTGAGCCACCCAGGCGCCCTGAGAGAATCCCAAGCGGGCTCCACACTCACAGTGCAGAGCCCGATGCGGGACTCAAACTCACGAACTGTGAAATCATGACCTGAGCCAAAATCAAGAGTAGGAGGCTTAACCAACTGAGTCACCCAGCACCCTTAATTCTTGAAGTATCTTCATATATGTTGTAAAATTCTTATAGGAACTCAATGAGCAGGACAAAATAGCTGTAACCTTATTTTAGAGTTGAGCAAACTTTGACCCAGAGAGGTTCAGTGACTTAGTTATGATCAAGTGAGTAGATAATGAGAGAGCTGATACTAAAACCTTTCTTGGAATTTCTGCTTTGACCTATGGAAACCCAGGTTTCCTGCCACCCGCAGAATAGCTTATGGAAGAGTAGGATTATTCACTTGGCACACAAGGAGAATTTTGATATCTTTATCAAATGCTTTATTGAAATAAAGTCTCCTTTTATGACACTGTGGACAAAATGGAACAAAATAGGCTAGGGTTATGACATAATACCCTATGTCATTGGGTAAATTCATAACTGGTTTGATAGCATAGTGCTCATTAGTGTCACCTTGAGGAGAGTTTCTAGGGACATTCCAGAGGGTTTTGTCCTCAGTCTTACCTCTTCAACATCTGTGTCTGTTTTGCATGAAATGTAGACAACAGGTTGATCAGATCTTTGAGTGATATAAGATTTAGAGTAATTGTGTTTAAAATTTGCTCTTTTCTTTCTTTAAGCTCCAACTACTTTCCTACTCTTCAGTCAAAAGAGTGCCATCAACCGCATGGTAATTGATGAACAGCAGAGCCCTGACATCATCCTTCCCATCCACAGCCTTCGGAATGTCCGGGCCATTGACTATGACCCACTGGACAAGCAACTCTATTGGATTGACTCACGACAAAACATGATCCGAAAAGCCCAAGAAGATGGCAGCCAGGTAATTCAGGGCTCGGTTCAAATTCTGTTTTTTTTGCTATGTAGTTGGACTAACCATCCTCTTTTACTTAATTCTTGAGTGTGTGCGTGCATGTATGTGTGTGTGCATGCGCACATGCGCAGAGAGAGAGAGAGAGAGAGAGAGAGAGAGAGAGAGAGAAGAATGTGAAATTCTGGACCTAGCAGCTTTTTTTCCTCCTAATGATCTTTGATCATTATCAAAGATCCTAATTGATAATGCTGTTGGAATAAAAATTGTATAAGGAAAACTTAGTTTGTATATTGGTACTGACTTTGTTACTGCCACTCATATCTGTTTGTTTAGTTTTTTCCATTATGGTTTCATTTATATGGAGTGTTGGAAGCTTTGAAATTAAATAGACCTTGGTTTTGATCTATCTGTGTCACTCACTAAGATTCTTAGGAACTTTTTAGCTGAAAACAATGTAAAGCACATAGCCCATTATCTGTTATATAGTATGTATAGACTCAGTAAATAACAGTTCTATTATTAATTATTTTTAAAAGGTTTAGAGGATAAGAAACATATAACACAGTCTTGGTAAAATTAAAAACACCTAAGGATATGTTATCACTAACTTAATGATGGGGGGGCTATTATTTGGTGACTAAGGAGGGGAGGGAATAAAAATACTATCAATATCTTATCTATGCTTACATACCAGTCATGGTTTATATCACAGTTATCCATACTACTTTACTTTCTTTCTGTGGCCAAGCAGTTTTAGACTGGGAATTACTATGAATAATCATTTGTCTTCCTTATAGCAGTGATGTTGAATTTTGAATATATTAGAATTTAGGGAGATTGGATGAAGTTTTGGTATGTCACTAAGGGTGAGGTGATCATGTATTTAGGGGCTGTTGAGGGATCATTGAGAGGTCTAGCAATAGTGGTATATTACAGATGCACCTTACGCTATATAGACCAGGACTAACTGATAAATAATGGAAATTATAGCTGTTATTATACAGTCAAGGACACAGCAGATAAATGAGACAGCCTCCTTAAGGAATATATTATCTCAGCGTTGCCAAGTAAATGAAATATAATTTATTCATATAGAACATTAGAACAGAACCTCCCTATTGCTTTGCTTTGTTAAAAACCTTTTTTTTTTTTTTTTTTTTTTGGTGGTTTGAGGATTGGAGAAGGACATGACTGGTCGATGTGGTTTCTAGCCCTCATTGCTATTGTCTCTGTAAGCGGTTCACACCTTCAGCACTATTGACATTTTTAGGCTATATAATTCTTTGTTGTGGAGGTATGACCTGTATATCGTAAGCTGTTTAACAGCATCCCTGACCTCCACCCACTAGATGCTAGTTGTACTTGTATAGATGTGGCAATCAGAAATGTCTCCCCATAGTGCCAAATGCCCCTGGTTGAGAACCGCTGCTTTGGAGGACTTGTAGGGATGTTTCTAGCTGCAGCTATAGCCACTTTACAGGAGACTCTTGCCACCTTCCCACTCGAATCAATGCACTGTCGGGTTCCTAGAGCAACTAATATGGCCTCAGCTCACTCCTCTGCTACATGTCATAATAGCCAAAGGGAACATTTAAAATGCCTGATAAAAAAAGAAGCACATTACCCATAAAAAAAATCTGTTAGTAAGAAATGTCTGGTGAGACTTGAGAGTTCCTTCTCAGGTTTGTACCATGTAAGTGTAAGCTTTGTGAGCGATCACTTCAGGGCTCTCTGGCTTGGAGTCTAATTTTCTATGTGTACGTCTTTTTCTTTCCCTAGGGTTTTACTGTGGTTGTGAGCTCAGTTCCAAATCAGAACCTGGAAATACAACCCTATGACCTCAGCATTGATATTTATAGCCGCTACATTTACTGGACTTGTGAGGCCACCAATGTCATTAACGTAACAAGATTAGATGGGAGATCAATTGGAGTGGTATTAAAAGGCGAGCAAGACCGACCTCGAGCCATTGTGGTAAACCCGGAGAAAGGGTATGCTACTCAAGTTGCTTTCAGATATCTTGGCATGTGAGATTCTCATCAGCCTTCCTTTTCAGCTCATTAGTTATTTACCTTTAATATACTGTGCTTCAGTGAAAAAACTTGATATGCTCTATCTACCTGCCCCTGCATTTTCTTGTATTTTTGCTTTCCCTGCCTAGAATTTCTTTCCTTTGTCACTATTGCTTTAGTTCTAATTTCTGCCCATACCTCCAAGACTGAACTGCAGTGAAGTTTTCCTTGAGCTAGCCCACCCCAGCCTCGCGTGGTTTTCCCCTTTCTCAAATACCCAGCACTCTGTATCTCTGCCTCTCTAGTTATGCTTAGACCTCTACCTCAGACTTAATTGTGTTTTTGGTGTTATATTTTCTCCTAGACTTTAGGTTCCTTTATGACAAGAACTAATGTTTTCTGTCATTCAATACAGAGCGTTACATTTGGTAAAATAGTACTTTTTTGCATCTGAATGAATGATAAGGAATTCAGCAGGGGAAGTAGCTTACTTCAAAAGAGTTACTGGAAAGAGATGAACTTTAGAATTTAAATATAAGAAATAACTCATATATGACTTATTTTTAGTTATGAAATAGACTAATTGGAGAAGGAATTTAAAATTTTGAGTCCAGGTCTCTCTGATCACTGTTCTTTTATTTCTGTATTGTAATATTCCAAAAGTATAGGTGTGCCTGTGTCTATCATTTCATTTTATTAATTCATGAAAATTATCTCCCCAAGAAGTTCTGTATACTCTGTGTTACTGTTATCAAAAATAATAAAAGTATCCCATGGCCTTAAAAATAACACATTCTACAACATTTAAAAATAAGATTTTAAAATATTCTCCTTATATCTTTAAGGATAGTCTCATTTTGTATGGTTTCTTACTTTGATAAACTTTCTGTTTCCTCCTTTCTCTTCAGGTATATGTATTTTACCAATCTTCAGGAAAGGTCTCCCAAAATTGAACGGGCTGCTTTGGATGGAACAGAACGGGAGGTCCTCTTTTTCAGTGGCCTGAGTAAACCAATTGCATTAGCCCTTGATAGCAGATTGGGAAAGCTCTTTTGGGCAGATTCTGATCTCCGTCGAATCGAAAGCAGTGATCTCTCAGGTACCCAAGAAATGTAATTCCTTATTTTAATTTCAGTTATTGAGATGATTCATTAATAGGATTTATATTTTTCTTCCATTTTATTATTTTTGTGGACATTTGTTTACAGTTCTAATTTTTTTTTTAATATTCATTTTTTGAGAGAGCACAAGCGAGCATGAGTGGGGGAGGGGTAGAGAGAGAGGGAGACACAGAATCTGAAGCAGGCTCCAGGCTCTGAACTGTCGGCACAGAGCCCAACGCGGGGCTTGAACTGACCAAAGTCAGACGCTTAACCGACTGATCCACCCTGGCACCCCTTCTTTCTAAAGGGTAGGTGGTTAGTATCAGGTTGGTTGGGAAGCACTTTTTCTTCAACCATGTACGTGATTGATCCATTATATAATGCTTTCCCCGTTTTCTTGATTTGGCCTCTATAAATAATACATTTCTGATGCATCACTTCTTCATTCCTAATTCTTGTGCTCTAGTTTATGTTCTTATCTGAACTCTGGCCTGAGTTGTAGCCAGTGAAATCTCCTCCCTGCTGATTCCCTCCCACCCCCCAGAAAGTTTATGCATTTTTCCCAAACTACTTTTCTGAAGCATGGTATCTGATCATGTCACTGCTACTAAAAAAAATCTTCAGGATAATCTCATAACCTGAAGAAAGAACACTAGTTGTATACTTAAGTTGGTATTTGCCTTTCACAAAGCCATCGTCAACCTCAAATGATCTTAACTCATGGTATTTTAACCAAATTAAATCACTTGCTGGTGTTCATTTGTCTTCAAACCTCTGTATGCAATCATAGTTACTTCACCTACCCGCCCCCCCAGTTTCTGATGTCCAAATATTCTGTGTGCCCTCACTACTGATCAAGTAAATGAAATTAAAATAATAAACTATTTATATCTATCAGAGTGGCAAAAATATGTTAAGGTTTATTATACCCAACGTTTGCCAGAATGGTAGAGAATGGCATGCTCTCGTGCACTTTGGTATAAGTGGAATTGGTAAGACCTTTCTGGAGGGCAGTTTGCCAATGCATTTCCCTTTTCTTTTTTTTATTGATTATTCATTTTTGAGAGAGAGAGAGTGCACGTGAGCAGGGAAGGGACAGAGAGAGAGGGAGACACAATCTGAAGCAGGCTCCTGGCTCTGAGCTGTCAGCCCAGAGCCCAATGTGGGGCTTGAACCCACAAACCCATGAGATCATGACTTGAACTGAAGTCAGATGCTCAACCGACTGAGCCACCCAGGCGCCATTGAATTTCCCTTTTAGATAGTTTTTTTCTTTACAGAAATAATGACCCATTTGTACAAGGGTACCTGCTCAGCATTATTTATAATAATGTGTCACAGAGAAATACATTCTGATATATCAAGTATATGCAATATAACAGTCATTCCAAAAGAAATGAGGTAGATCTGTGTGCACTGACATAGAAGGATAATTTTTTATTTTCTTTTTTCTTTTTTGAGAGAATATATGCGTGTACATGGGAGAACCGGGGGAGGAGCAAAGGGAGAGGGAGAATGAGAATTCTAAGCAGGTTCCATGCCCAGTGTAGAACCTGATGTGGGACTCAGTCCCATAACCATGACATCATGACCTGAGCTGTAATCAAGAATCAGACGCTTAATTGACTGAGCCACCCAGCTGCCCCAAAGGATAATTTTTAGAAATTAAGTTGCATGACAATGTTTTTGTTTAAGGTTAAATTAATTTTATATATGTATGTACATGCCCACACTATATTTGATGGCAGATTGCTCTTTAAAAATACTTAAACTGTGTATACCCATGTGTACCTATACACACATACAAATAGGTAGGTATACTATTAAGAAACACATGGGTATGTTTGTATTTTCTTCAAGGAATAGGCAAGCAGATATACCTTGAGGAAGGTCTGGAAGGCTAGCATACTAATATGTTGAGAGTATTTCTGTATCACTTGAATTTTATATGTTTGAATACATTTATAACTTTCTTAAACTAGAAAATACTCTCTTTTCAGGTTCAGATGCCTCCTTCCATTATGCCTTTTCTGATTCCAGTCATGCACACATTTATCCATATGTATACACATACCTCACATGGAATATTCTTTCCCTCATCTATTCACCTATATCTTTTATGTCACCTCTAATTTGAATAATAGTTATTTATGTCAGTGTTTTAACTCTTACTAGTTTTATTAGCCTTCTTACCTTTTCTCTACATTTATCATGTTTTTTTTGTTATGAAATTAACACATGTCCATTAAAGACAGTTTAGAAAAGAAAAAATCCAAAAACACTATCATTATTAATTTAACTTCCATTTTTTTAATGCCTTTTTTTTCCCTACCCTTAATTATGAAATGGTTCCAGCATACAGAAAGTATGAGTTCCTATCATCCAACTTTGTTAAATCTTAGTTTTTTGGGCCATTTTTGCTTTTGAACTATTTCTTGTCCTTGAGACAATACTTCAGAGAGAATTTTGAAGCCCTTACATATCCATCCCCAATTCTATTCTCCTCCCTCTTTTCCTTAAGGTAACTTTTGATGTTTTTCTTCGTCATGCATATTTTGCTGTGTGTGTGTGTGTGTGTGTGTGTGTGTGTGTGTGTGTGTATGTGTGTCTTTTGCCATACATACACATTACACATATATTTGAACTTTTGTTTCACTTTTTAATATAAATAGTATCGTGTATTCTTTTGTAACTTGCTTTTTTCCAGATATATCGTGGTTTTGAGATGATCCCTGTTGATCCAAAACTCTGTCATTTGTTTTCAAGCTAAATAGTATTTCATTACATGAATCATTCTATAATTTCTCTATTCTGCTGTCTCAACTGCTATTTCCAGTTTCTTGGCATTAAAAGCAATGTTGTAGTGAATATTCTTGTGCACATATTTGAACATTTCTCTAATGGCCTGAACCTAGTAGTAGAATTGCTACTTAATGTGCTATGTATATATTCACCTTGAAAAGATATATCCAGATTGCTCTTCAACATGATTATATCAATTTAAGATACCCACCAGAAGTGTGTGAGTTGTCCCTCTAGTATTTGGTATTGTTAGACTTCTAAATTTTTAGTATTGCAGTAGTTTAAAAGTATATCTCAGTAACAAAATTTGCGTTTCCCTGTTTGATATTAATTTATTGGTCATTCATTTTTTTTCTTCTGTGAATTGCTATTTATTGATATTTTTTCTATCACTGATTTTTAAAAACTCTTTATTCAGACTATTAATCCATTATCAAGTTACATATATATTGGAGGAGAATTGGCATATTAAAGAAATTCAGTCTTTTCATTCATGACTGTGATGGATCCCTCCATTTGTTTAGGTCTTATTTGATAATTTTTAGTACATCTTTATACTTTTCTCTATAGAGGAGGGTATGTGTTGCATAAATCTTCCAATTTGTGATTTACCTTTTCACTCTTCCAATAGTGTCCTTAGATGAAAAAGTTCTTAATTTTAGTGCAGTACAGTCTACTAATTTTCCCTCTTATGATTAGTACTTTTTATGTTCTGTTTAAGAAACCTTTGCCTACTGCAAAGTTACAAAGGGATTTTATGGGTTTTGTTCCTAAAAATTAAAAAAAAATTTTTTTTTTAACTTTTATTTATTGTTGAGAGACAGAGACAGAACATGAGCAGGGGAGGGGCAGAGAGAGAGGGAAATACAGAATCTGAAACAGGCTCCAGGCTCTGAGCTGTCAGCACAGAGCCCGACGCGGGGCTCGAACCCACGAACTGCGAGATCATGACCTGAGCCGAAGTCAGATGCTCAACCAACTGAGCCACCCAGGCACTCCCTAAAATTTTTTTGTTTAACCTTTCTTAGTTAGATCTATGATCCATTGGCAATTTATTTTTGGGCATGGGGTGAGGTAGGGGTTAAAAATTTTTTTTTTCATGTTACTATTTAACACCAGTTTTAGAGAAGACCATACTTTCTCCACTATTTTCTAATGTCACCTTTGTTATAAATGAAGTTGACTGTATTTCTGTGAGTTTGTTTCTGATGTTCTCTTGGTTACTTTGTCTTATGTGGTATTTTATTGTGTTACTCATTATAATGTTATAAACAAATTTATTTGGCAATGTTCGTCCTTAGTATTTCATCACAATGGCTGTTGCATTTTTTTTTTTTTTTTTTTGCATTTCCATATACATTCTAGAATCTACCTCTGAGTTTCCACCAAGAATGAAAGAAACCTAGTGGAATTTTGACTGGGTTTGCTTTGAATTTATAGGTCAATTTAGAGAGAATTATTTTTATATTAGTCTTCCAAACTATGAACATGGTATATCCATCCATTTTTTTAGAACTTTAATTTCCCTCAGTGTTTTATAGTTTTCTTCTTAGAGGTCTTTCCCATCTTCACTAGAGTTGTTCGTTGGTATTTGAAGCTTTTGAATGCTAGTGGTAGAGCTAGTGGTAATTCTAAATTTTTAATATTTTAATCTCTGATTATGGCTGGAATATAGACATAGTTTCTTTTTCTCCCATTCCCGTTATATTGAGCTTATTCCCAGGGACCTTGTTAAATTCATTTATTTGTGGTTTCTTTATGATTTTGTATGTCATAGAACCATTTGTCTACAAATAATGAAAGTTTCATTTCTTCTTTTGCAGTACTTTTTCCTTGTTACCTTATAACACCGACTGGTACCTCCAATACAATGTTGAATAGAACAATAGAATCCTTGGGTGTTTGTTTTGTTTTTCTTGATTTAGAGAAACGCATTCAATACTTCATGATTAGGTATTATGTTTGCTAAGGTTTTCTGTAGATAACATTTTTATCAGATTAAGAAAGTTCCTTCTGTTCCTAGTTTTCTAGAATAAATCAAACTCGGCATGATAACATTTTCCTTTTTATATATTGCTGGATTTGATTTGCTAATGTTTTGTTTAAGGGTTTGTATCTGTGTTCATGAGAATGATTACCCTATAATTTTCCTTTCTTATAGTGTACTTGGCATTTTGCCATCAAGGTTATGTTGACCTCATAAAATGTTTCCTCTTTCTCTGTTTTCTGAAAAAGGTTAGTGTAAAACTGGTAGTTTTATTTTTTCCTTGCTTGTATATTCACAGATAATCATACACTTTTATCTTGGGATCTCTTTCTGCTTCATATTTTGAGCCTGCCACAGAGCCTTTTACACTGGATTGCATTTAGTACATGCGTAGTTTGTTGAGTAAATAAGTGTATCTTCATTGTTGGTTCCAGTGTTTTACTTCCCCTTTTATCACTGCCATCAAAGTAGATCAGGTCCTTATCATGTCTGGGATTCTACAGTGACACTGTTGACAGCTCTTTTTTTCTCAGTGGTCCACTTGAAACCATCCTTGCACAACTAATCCTTTTAATTCATTCTTCTTATTTTTAACTTAATCTCATCAAAGTAATACATGTAAATATTTGTGGAAATCAAATGCTTATACTCAGTTATAACAGAAAATAAGTCTACTGTTCTCCTACATACTCACTTCCCACTCTGAGGCATCTATTTTAAAATAACTTGCTTAAAGCTGCTATTTCTCCATTTTTCAATTTTAGACATCACAAGTTGACTTATTTAATAGAAGATAAAGATTTTGCTGTCTTAAACCATATAAGGCCAAAATACTCATATGAACTCTCCTCCTATCCTCCCAGCATAGTTATATCGTAATTTTTAAGTTCATACTTAATTGTTATTTATGGCTATGAAAATATTACCTTTAACCGTGTTGCCTTCTGTAGCTTTTTTCCCCCCTGAAGTTAATCTTGTCTAATGTAAATATTATTTCAGTACATACAGATGGATCAAGCAATCCATCTTTTTTCTTTTTAATTGAAAGCATACCTCTTGAATTTCTTTATCATCTTGCTCCAATCTGGATTTGCTTGCTTTTTTAGGCCAACTTCCTTTCACTGTTATCCTGGGAATGCACCTGCCTTTCTCCTTGGTGCTGAACCCTATTTACTGGATTCCATGTCTCTGGCTAATTTCTTTTTCTTGGTAGAATGCATCCTCTATTATTTGTTGAAAGGGGTTCATAGGAGGTTAAAATTTTTCATTTATTTGTCTGAATTTTTTCCCCTCATATTTGGTTGATAATTTGGATATGTATAGAATTCATGTTTCATAACTATTTTTATCTCCCCGTTTTGAAGGCAGAACTCTGTTGTCTTCAACCATCTCATGTCATTGTGATTCCCAACTATTTGTATATGATCCTTTATTTTCCCCTCCAGACACTTTTAACATCTTTTCTTTTTCCTAAATATTCTAGAATCTAATGATAATATGCCTTTGTGTGATCCCTCCCTGACTTCCCTCTTCTGTTTCTTTCTTTTCATTGAACTCGTTACTAGGTGAGTCCTTTGTATCTGGAAACTTAACATCTTTTTTTTGTTTTTAATGTTTATTTTTGAAAGAGAGACAGACAGACAGACACAGAGCATTAGCAGGGGAGGGGCAGAGGGAGAGGGAGATATGGAATCCGAATCAGGCTTCAGGCTCCAGGCTGTGAGCTGTCAGCACAGAGCCAGACATGGGTCTCGAACCCATGAACTGTGAGATCATGACCTGATCTGAAGTTGGATGTTTAACCGACTGAGCCACCCAGGCACCCCTGGAAACTTACATCTTCAGTTCTAGAAAGGTTGTTTTTTTTTTGTTTTGTTTTGTTTTTTAATGTTGTTTCTTTAATGATTTGTTTTCTCATTCTGGAACTTTTACTCAGATGTTGAATCTTGATTTTTCCTCAGATGTTGTGAGTATTTTTCTCTCTTATTTTCCATCTCTTTATCTGAGAGAGTTTTTCCAATTTATCTTCAAACCCTCCTGTTGGATTTTTTTCGAGCTTTCATATATTTAATTTCCAGGGATTCTTTTTTGTTCTGTGAATGCCTTGCCCCCATCAAAAGCATCCTGCTCTTCAGGGTTTTGTTGCTCTTGATTTGTTTTTTTCTGCTTTATCCAGAGAAGTACCATTTTTATCTGTTTTATATGTTAAGGCTTTTCATAAAGTTTAATTTGAAGAATAGAATTTGCTTTTTAAAAATGTTTGAAAACTACTCTTAAGTTTTTGTCCGTGTTTCTATGAACTAAAGTATTTACTGTGTGTTGGGCACTTACTTGCTTTTGTTTGTACTTAAGTGTCTAATCTGTTTTCTGATATATATATCTTCTCAGAATGATTTTTAATTCTTGTGGTAAAGAGCTTACTTACCATATTTTCCTTTTCAGTACTTTTAGAATCTAACTGGTATTCAATCAGTAATTATTGAATGCATGACTTGACCCACATGAATCATTGCTGTTGAATGTTCTCCTTTCCAAGGTGCCAACCGGATAGTATTAGAAGACTCCAATATCTTGCAGCCTGTGGGACTGACTGTGTTTGAAAACTGGCTATATTGGATTGACAAGCAGCAGCAAATGATTGAAAAAATTGACATGACAGGTCGAGAGGGTAGAACCAAAGTCCAGGCTCGAATTGCCCAGCTTAGTGACATTCATGCAGTAAAGGAGCTGAACCTACAGGAATATAGTAAGTGCTGATGACATACTGCTAATTGCAGGATTCATATTTGTTGTAAGAGATTAAGATGGAATTAAGATGTTCTTCTGTGTCTTCTTACCTTTTTTTTTTTTTGACAGATTTTTGTGCACTTTTAATTTTGCCAATTTTTAAACTCTGTGTTTTTAAAACCTTACATCAAACTCATCTGGGAACTTTTTCAAATTAAACATCATTTCCCCATAAAACAGGAGTGGGGAAAGCAATGGTTTTGTTCATTTTCAAAAATTGCCCCAGATACAGCAGACTCTTCTTTGCATGCCTCCTTTCTCACCTTCAGCCCCTTGAAGAATACTGGTATAAAGTATATATTTCTTTTGTTCCCTGTGCCCCCATAGTTTGAATTAAAACAAAAATTATATAATGATGAATATAGTTATCTTGCAATAACCTTATGAAGCAAAAACAACTAAAAATTATTTCAAAAGTTTTTGAAATAAACTTAGAGAAGACTGTGATTAACAAGTGTTTGTTTTTTCCTCCTGCGTAAATTTTTCAGTTGTCAGCTTAGAAAAGTACCCATAATTTTTTTTTTTAACCCTACTGGAAACTTTTTAATATGGCTTATCATCTTGCCCTAATTTCTTATTAGTATCAAAAGACCCCTCATAGCAATCACTACTCTGGGTTTTATGTGATTGTACCAGGAATGCTAATGTTAAATGAAATATTAAAGAGAGAGTTATTGAAACTCCTTAACTTCTCAGCACAATGCTTTCAAATCAAACTGGAGTATGAGAGGAGAATAGCAGAAGGAGAGCACCTTTGCTCGTTCAGGTCTTCATTATGTTGTCACTGTTCCTGAACTTCAGAAGTTCAGGGTATTTGAGAATTAGAATTGTTGTCATTCTAAGTTATGACATGTGACTTAGTGCTGAACACTTAATAGAAATAAGGCAATGGTTTCGTGGTGCCTGGGTGGCTCAGTCGGCTGAGTGTCCAACTTTGGCTCAGGTCATGATCTCACAGTTTGTGAGTTCAAGCCCTGCATCGGGCTCTCTGCTATTAGCCAGAGCCCACTTTGGATCCTCTGTCCCCGTCTCTTTGCACCTTCTCCACTCACGCTTTCTCTCAAAAATAAACATTTTTTAAAAAGGCAATAGGGGCGCCTGGGTGGCTCAGTCAGTTGAGCATCTGACTTCGGCTCAGGTCATGATCTCATAGCTTGTGAGTTTGAGCCCCGCATCAGGCTCTGTGCTGACAGCTCAGAGCCTGGAGACTGCTTCAAATTCTGTGTCTGCCTCTCTCTCTGCCCCTAACCCACTTGCATTCTGTCTCTCTCTGAAAAATAAATAAACATTAAAAAATTTTTTTTTAAATAAATAAAAAAGGCAATGATTTCTAAGCTGTTTATTCAGTTGACAAATGATTATTTTATTGCAGAAAATCTCAATGGAGATTTTCAGAATTTTAGGGGGAATTTTTTTTTTATAATCAACATTTAAATATGGTTTTATAATTGGAAAACCCTTTTTTTTCCAATTTCTAATAACATTAAGGAGAGTGAGATTTTTATCAAATGTGTCATGGAATAAAGTTTGTGCTATGTAGGTTGTGCATTCTAGTACACAGTATGACTGATGTCTCTCTTGAGACATCTATATAGTATAGCACATCTTCGCATTTATAGATAGCTGACTTTCAATCTCATCAACACACACCGAAAGCGGGGTGATGTGCTATTGAGAAGGCAGAAGATAAATGGGTGGCTACTTTAGATGCTGGTATTCTGATGACAGATGTCAAGTTACTTTTAACACAGGCTAAGTAGAAAATTGAAAGCAGCTCTGTTAAATACAACTTGTGAGACAGACTTTGAAAAGTTGCTTAACTTTGTATTAGTTTAATTTAGCCTAAATATAAGGAAATTAAACATTTGTAACATTGCAAGTTACCTTTTGCAGTTGATCAAGCAAATAGTTTTTATTGTCTCTGAGTGGTTGCAATCCATGGGAACTTAAGTTTCTTTAATATAACAACTCTAATTTTCTGTATTTTATTATTTCTATATTTCATTAAAATAATACAGGTTTTAAGTAAAATCATCTTTTATAAAGGTAGAATTTCTGAGTTAAAATCTTTAGAAGACTTTTTATATTTTAAATAGAAAAACCCAGGTTTCTGCATTCTCCCTAACAATGTTTTTAGTTTCAATAATCAACTTTATTTTAGATACAAATATTTAAAGACAGTGGTTAAATACAAGTATTTTGCATTTTAAAATTGCTCTCATTTTCTTGCAATTTTTTGTAGGGATTAGAGTGAGGAATTATACTGCTAGTGAAATTAAAATCCGAGGTAATTTTACATTTGGTTTTCTTGGCAGTTCATAAATAGATTTTGACTGAACTGTCTTCCTTTCTTTCCTCCCTCCCTCCCTCCCTTACTTTCCTTTCTCTCTTTTCCTCCTCCCTCCCTCCTTGCCTCCCTCCCTTTCCCTTTTTCTCTTTTCTTTTCTCTTTTTTTCAGGACAGCACCCTTGTGCTCAGGATAATGGTGGCTGTTCACATATTTGTCTTGTAAAAGGAGATGGTACTACAAGGTGCTCTTGCCCCATGCACTTGGTTCTGCTTCAGGATGAGCTATCATGTGGAGGTAAATACGTTACTTTCTTGTGCAAGGCCAAGTGCCACTTAACATGTTCCATAACTGTCTAGCATTCTGTGAATTGTCAGTGAAATTGCTCTTTCTCCTAACTTGATTAGTCACTTGTATTCCATTCATCTGCATCATCCTAGCCTTCTGGGTTATTCGGAGAGTGAATCCATCATGACAGGTAATAAGTGTAACCTAATCTTGGGACTAAGGAGGAAGTGCCCTTTTGGGGGGAGGGGAACTCATCTTGTGAATGACTGTATTTCCTAATTATAAAGTAGCTTTTTTCACCCCAGAGAGTAACAAAATGAATTAATTCTACCTCCTATAATCTCCATCTACTGAATTCTAGATTCTACCAAGTTTAGGTATCATTGCTGGGAATGTATCCAGTGAAAAGAATATTCTTTTATTCAAATCTATTGGTAGTTCCCTATTGTTTTTACTTATTTACCTAGCAAAAAAAATTTTTTAAGATATCACTACAATAATGTTGTAGTGAAATTGGTTCAGTTGTTCATGAGAGCATTAACAAATTGGTACATTCCCTTGTTAAAGCATATTGTGGTAACATTAAATACCATAGTAATATTCATTCCCTTGATTCAGAAATAATCTTCTTGCGGATAATTCTAAATTAATTCAACTGAAAGAAAAAGACTGTTCTTTCTCTACAGTGGCAGGAATCTGAAAGCAATCTAATTTCTAATGATAGGAAAATTAGGTTAAATAACTGAGTTTATACAGCTATTAAACATTATGACCATAAGCTCATGTAAAAATGTAGCCAAAATTTGGCTCAAGTAGAAAAAAAAGTTTTAATGGTGTTTTCTGCTATGACAACAACTACTTAAATACATGTTTCTGTAAACAAAGATTGGTTTATACACTCAGAAAAGTTGTTGATAAGGCGTTATAAAAATATTTTATTCTTCTAACTTTACTTTAAAAAATAAGTAAATAACCATGTATTTAGTAGCACCTGTGAGGCACTCTGCTCGGACTACAGGAGATTTGAATATCTTTGAGATAGAGCATACAGTTTAGTTGGGGAGATCAAATATGTACACAGTAAAAGTTAAGCTCTGGTTCTTGAAGTATCTTCCCTCAGAATAACAAGTATTGCACAATAATGTGAATGTACTTAATGTCATTGAACCACATACTTTAAAATGGTTAAAATAGTAAACTTTGTTACATATATTTTACCACAATAAAAAAAAGAGCAATGATATGTTCCCATATCAAGGTGCTAGATTATTATTACTCTAGTAAGGCAAATCTTAGAAATGCTTACCTTTATGTAATGATAACATAGATAAAATTGAGTCAAATATACCATCATCCATTTAGAAAATAAATGTCTTTTAGGGGCGCCTTGGTGGCTCAGTTGGTTAAGCATCCAACTTTGGCTCGGGTCATGACCTCAAGGTTCATGGGTTCAAGCCCCGCCTCAAGCTCTGTGCTGACAGCTCTGAGCCTGGAGCCTGCTTCGGATTCTGTGTCTCCCTCGCTCTTTGCCCCTCCCCTGCTCACACTCTGTCTCCCTCTCTCTCTCTCAAAAATAAACATTAAAGAAATTTTTCTTTAAAGAAAATGTCTTTTAAAAGAACTTTGATTTTTTTCTTCATATTTTGTGATTATTTTCAATGTATGTATTAAAATTTTTAAATGCATGTATTACATTAATAAAGCATTTTAACAAATGGGTTACCAACACTCAAGATATACAGTGTGTCATTAAGAAAAGTACCCTGGAGCCCTTTTCCAGCTGGTTCTCTTCCAGAAGTAAGCACTATTCTGATTTTTATCCCCATAATTTAGATTTGTCTGTTCTTGCATTTTATGTAAGGAATAACGATGTATGTACTCTTTTTGTGTCTGATTCTCTTGGTTAATATTTTTGAGATTATTTTTGAGATTCAACCATATAGTGGAATGTATCAGTAGTTTTTTTCTTCTTATTGCTGAGTGGTGTTTCACTGGATAATATGCCACAGTTTTTTCTCATGTTGAGTGATATTTTAATTGTTTTCATTTTTTCTGTTCTTAAGAATAAAACCGTAGTCAGTGTTTGTATACAACATTTTTTTGCGGGGGCGCCTGGCTGGCTCAGTTGGTATGACTCTTGATCGCAGGGTTGTGAATTTAGGTCCCATGGTGGGTGTAGGGATTACTTAAAATCTTTAAAAAAGTGTGTGTGTGTGTGTGTGTGTGTGTGTGTGTGTGTGTGATTTAACATTGATTATACAGTGGAGGTAAATGAAACACAGAATCTTAATTCCTGACCCTCAAGATGTGTTTTCATTTGAGCTTATCTTACCTGTCCATCTCCTTTCGTTTCTCTCTTTACTTTCGTTTGGCTGTTTAGAGTTTGATGACCACTGTTGTGTGTTCTGTTTTGTTCTGTTTTGTTTTGCCTCTGTGGCTTTACTTGCGGTACTTCAAAGATGTAGTTCTCTTCTTGCATGCCGTCCTAAGTCTTATTTTTCAAGGAGTGTCTTCTCATGATCTTTAAACCTTCACTAGCCATTATTGTCCCTGCCTCCCTTTCTCTGAATTGTAACTCTTGTTACCACAGTTTGCCTGACATACAGTTCAGAATAATGTTTTGTTTTATATTCATTAATCTCTTTCTCTTCCTAGCCCCAGATTAAATTATAAGCTCTTTAAGGACATGGACCCTATTTTACCTATTTTTATTCTCCACATGATCTAGTATAGTGCTGGATACAAAATAGGCTCAAATTCCCTCTATAAATAATACTTCAAATTCCCCATGTAAAATGTTCACCTGTAATTTGCAGTGTTCTCTAAAGTTTTTTTGTCTGTTTGTTTGTTTGTCTATTTATTTAGAGACAGAGACAGCGTGAGTGGGTGAGGGACAGAGAGAGAGGAGAGAAGGAATCCCAAGCAGGCTCCCAGCTGCCAGCACAGAGCCCAGTGTGGGGCTTAAACCCATGAAGCCATGAGATCATGACCTGAGCCAAAACCAAGAGTCAGGCCCTTAACTGACTGAGCCACCCAGGCGCTGCCCCAGTATTCTCTACTTTAAAGATAAGAGGTTTTCTGATATTAACAAAGTTACATTATCTAGAGAATTTACTAAGAGAGAAGGTTTTAAATGAAGTCCAGGAGCCTGGGATATAAAGGCAATGGGCTAAAACTAGAGAGGCTGTCCTTTTGGTCCTCTCTTTTATTTTTAATTATCCCTTTGTGTAGGAAGCTATATGACCTTGGGCAGTCACTTAGTCTCTCTGAGCCTGTTTCCTTATTTGCAAAACAAGGAAATTGGGTTTGAATGGCAATTCTCAAAGTGGCCTTAGCAACTTTTACATTTTTAAAAATTAAAAGGGCCCCAAACAGCTTGCGTTTGCATGGGTTATGTTTATCTGTATTTACTGTAGTAGAATTTAAAACCAAGAACTTTAAAAAAATTTGTTAAAAATAATAATAATAAGCGCTTACATGTTCTAAAGTTAAACCTGTTAAGAAAATTATAACTATATTGGAGCCCTTGGGTGACTCGGTTAAGTGCCCCACTCTTGATCTTGGGTAAGGTCATCTCACAGTTTGTGAGTTCAAGCCTGGCATCAGGCTTTCGCTGATGGTGTGGAGCCTGCTTGGGATTCTGTCTCTCCTCTCTGCCCCTCCCCCACTTGTGAGCGTGTGCACTCTCTCTCTCTCTCAAATACATAAATATTTAAAAATTATTTTTTAAAATTTATAACAATATTTTCTAAAGCAAAGTAATTTTAGTGAGAAATGTGGCATTGTTTTTACATTTTTGTATATCTCTTTTAATGTTAGGCCAGATTCTCATGTCTACTTCTGCATTCAATCTGTTGTAATATGTAGTTTGGGTTGAAATATATGAGGAAATTTAGCCTGAAATGTAGTTGGAAAATAGAAAACTATAATAGTAGTCTTTTAAAATAATTAGATTTAGTTGCAATGTGGAATTTGAAACCATATGAACTTTTCATACTCTCTTAAATTAAAATCCACTGATCTATTTTGTCCTCTAATTGGATATTTTACCCAGACCTGATTTTGTAACCTTACACTGTGGTCATTTGGAAATACTAGAATTCCAACCAAAAATTCCCAGATCTTCAGATTTTGATGAATTTCATTATTCAATATCAAAAACCCCATGTTTATCTCACTACCAGTCTCATTAGAAAAAACTTTAGGGACACCTGGGTGGCTCAGTCAGCTAAGTGTCTGACTTCAGCTCAAGTCATGATTTCACAGTTTGTGGATTTGAGCCCCACGTCGGGCACTCTGCTGTCAGTGTGGAGCCTGCTTTGGATCCTCTGTCTCTCTCTCTCTCTGCCCCTCCCCCACGCTCTCCTCTCTCTTCTTTTTCTCTCACAAAAATAAACATTAAAAAAGAAAAAAGAAAAAACTTTTAAGTACTGGGAATCTGTCAAACTTACCATGTTAGATACAGATTGTCCAAAATTATAATTTCTGGTTGAAAGCTCCATTGTTACAATATGCTTCAAAAGTACAGTGTTATGATTTTGCCATTATTTTCCTTGAAGTAACAGGCTCACTGGTTCATTTTTTAAAAACTTCCTGCCAAATACCCAAGTGTAAATAACTGTAGTTTATTTGTCAGTTCTTTTAAATTAAAATTAAAATGGTGTTCCATTTTGGGTTGAGTTTACAACTCAAAGTGCTTTCCCTAACTTTAAAATATTTAGAGGTTGGTGATTATAGTGATTATTCCTAAATTATGTGTCAGATTATAATGGATTGCAAATAATCCTACTTGAATTATAATATTTGAGAAAACTTCTGCCTTATAGGTTTGCAAGTTAGTGAATCTAAATGTGGTAGTGTAAAAATTGTACTTCTCTGATTAGTAGGGATAGTTTACAAACTTTATTAAAAAGTGTTTTGCGCATGTTAATATTAAATGAGCTTCACTAGGTGTGTTTGTACCTTTGTGTGACTGTTGTGTTTTTGTCACTCCCCTCCCCCTTGGTCATTTGAAGAACCCCCAACATGTTCTCCTCAGCAGTTTACTTGTTTCACCGGAGAAATTGACTGTATCCCTGTGGCTTGGCGGTGTGATGGGTTTACTGAATGTGAAGACCACAGTGATGAGCTCAATTGCCCTGTATGCTCGGAGTCCCAGTTCCAGTGTGCCAGTGGGCAGTGTATCGATGGTGCCCTCCGATGCAACGGAGATGCAAACTGCCAGGATAAGTCAGATGAGAAGAACTGTGAAGGTATCCAGACTTCCTAGGGCCTGGCTGTGTAGTCTTTTTTTTCCCATTAATGTTCAGTTGTTTGAAATTCAGAGTATTGCTTTGGCTCAGTGGTAAGTAGTCCTTGTTTCCAGTGAGCTCTGAAATAGTGGATTAATTTATTACAATGAAAAATAATTTCACATTTTCCTCTTTGCACTACTAACCTTTAACGTGGTAAAAAATGAGCAAATAAATTCTCTAGAACTTTTTTAGTATCTAGAAATGCACATAGATAGAATTCTTTAATTCTTTACAGAGTAGAGCAAAATAGGAAATTTCCTGCTGGATTTCTTTTTCCACTTTTTTCTCTCTACCAATGGAAATCTCTAGAGAATAACTTTTAAGTTATATTTTAAAGTCTAATTTGTTTTTCATTTGTACCCAGAAAGTACTTTTTGTCTCTTGGCAGAGTTTCACTTTACATGATAATGAAAATAAGAAAATTGTTTGCATTTTTTTCCCAGTGCTTTGTTTAATTGATCAATTCCGCTGTTCCAACGGTCAGTGCATTGGAAAACATAAGAAATGTGATCATAATGTGGATTGCAGTGACAAATCAGATGAACTGGATTGTTGTAAGTAGGACTAAAATCTTATATATTACGCTTCTGGGAGACTTTTTAAAATACTTTTTTTTTTTAAAGATGTGTTTCACTTAGAATTTCCTTATTAAGAAATAAGCATTAATGTTAAGCTAGTTATTTGTACCAAGATCTTTTATGTTTTGCTTGTTATAATTCCTTAAAGACAGTGGTTTTCTTATGCACAAAACTCTTCACAGAAACATTTAGGAAAGCATCAGAGAAGAATAAGTATTATTTTGCCACAACTAGAGTTAGGAAATTCTCAAATGATTTAGATATGTAGAAATCAGTTGGTGGCATAAGCTTGAGAGTTTCTGAACATCATTTCTGATGTTTATCATCTCTCATTTTTTTCTAGACATATTTCTACCAGTTTCTCAGTGACTTTAATAGCTTCCTTAAAATGTAGCCTGAAGATACTTAGGCCATCTTATACCCCTAGGCCTAAAGACTCTAGGGTACATAACCCATAGTTTCTTCAGGGTTCATAACTATTGACCATGCCCTGACATAAAATATATCCCAAATTGATAAACTTAGTTCTGAGTGGAATTCAGCATAAATCAGGTCTACCCTGTCAAACTGGTTTAATGAAATTTAGATAAAATTCATTTAAAAGCTCTTTACTCATAGGTTGCCTGGGTGGCTCAGTCAGTTAAACATCCAACTCTTGATCTTGGCTCAGGTCATGATCTCACAGTTTCATGAGTTCAAGCCCCACGTCAGGCTCTATACTGGCAACACAGAG
Source organism: Puma concolor (assembly GCF_028749965.1). NCBI lineage: Eukaryota > Metazoa > Chordata > Mammalia > Carnivora > Felidae > Puma > Puma concolor. Next base: position 97,104,860 of record NC_141673.1, read on the forward strand.
CCTGCTTGGGATTCTCTCTCTCCCTCTCTCAGAGTCTCTTATGGTTGAGGTTGTAGTAAGAATAGTGATTTTATTTTATTATTATTTTTTAGTTTACTTATTTTGAGAGAGAGATAGCATGAGTGGGGGAGAGGCAGAGAACAATGGTGAGAGAGAGACTCCCAAGCAGACTCTGCACTGCCAGCGTAGAGCCCAACGCGGGGCTCGAACTCATGAAACCGTGAGATCATGACCTGAGCTAAAACCAATAGACGCTTAACTGACTGAGCCACCCAGGCGCCATAAAAATAGCGATTTTAAAGCCAAGTAGAGATGGATTTGAATTCTGGCTCCACCTCTTACCAGCAAATTATTTATTGTCAAACTTTAGTTTCTTTATCTTTAAAATGAAGATAATGTTTAGCCTGGTGGTTGTGAGAAAATTAAATAACTTAATGTATATAAAATATATAGCTTGGCTCATAGTAGATACTGTTGATAAAGGAGTGTGGTAAATGATACTAAACGTGCTGTTGTAGAGATCTGTACGAGTGGTAGCACAACAGAGCGAGTGGTCAGATCTTCAGGAATAAAAACAGCGTTCATCAAGGAAGACATCTTAGAAAAATGGTGCTTAAAATTGGGTATTGATCAGTGAATAGAGTTAATTGTACAGATAAGTGGAGAGATTGCATTCCAAGCAGAGAGAATATGCTATTCAAAAGCAGAGTGAAACAGGCACCTCTGGGAAACTACATGTGAATGGGATGCCAAAATGTAGGCTATGTCTTGAGGAGGGATATCAGCAAAAGAACATACGTTAAGGGTGAGATCATAGAAGACTCTGCTTTTCTTCTAAAAAGCCCAGACAGCATCCAGAATAACAGCCATTGACAAACTTAAGTGAAGGACCGGCATGGCTATGTAATTGTGAAAGCTGTAAAAGCAGATGCATTGCCAGCATAAGATTAGAGGCAGCTAAATGACACATTGGTTGCTTTCACACTTTTTGGATCACCTCAAGAGGAGTACAAAGATGGGGGTGCACACGTAAAGGAGTCATGCGGTAGTATCTACCTATATTATGTAGAATGTATTCTGAAGTTTTCTGTTTTAAAATGCTTGTTGTAACCCACTAAATTTTTTTCACCATCTAATTACTTAGAGCCTATAATTTAAAAATTCTTAGGAGGCGATTGTAGTTTAGGCAGAAGATGATTATCTAAATCAGGAGGAGCAGTGGTGGTGGAAAGGAAGGGATAGAGTTCAGAGCTATCTCAGAAATAGAGTAAAAAGCGTTTTGTAACCACTTGGATGTAGTTGATAAGTTTAGGTTAACTCATAGGTATCTCACCGAGTTGCTGGAGTCATTAACTAGAATATGTAGCAGGGACTGAAAACTGAAGGACCATTCCATATCTTGGCTCAGATGTAATGTTTGCCTGATACAGGTTTTTTTATTAATTTTTTAAATTTAAGTTTAATTTAAATGCTTTTGATTTGCCACAGGTGCCATCATTTATTTATGATCTGCTTTACCCCTGGAATCTAGGAAACATGTCAGATATTGGTGAAGACGACTGCAGTGTAGACAGGTCGCTTCAAAGTTGCTGATGAGCTTATCCCATTGAAGCTATTCAGGAAGTTGTCGATTGTATGGGTCTGTAGCTCAGGAGAGAGATTTGGCCTCTACTGTTAAAGATAATTAAAGCTGAAGCAGTAGATGAAGTCTCTCAGGGAGAGTTACGTAGAAGAGGAAAATAGTAGAAGATAGAAGGAAGTCTGGCAAGCACCTGTACCTAAGAGGCAACAGAAGAGAAGGAAGCCAACAAAAGGAAACAAAAAAAAGAAGAATCAGAGACAGTAAAATTAAGAGAGTGGTATCTTGGAAGGATACTGTTTAGACATTTTTGAGAAGAAAACATAGAGCCAGCAGTATTGAATGTTTAGAGAGGTCAGTAAGATGAAGAGTTAGTGAAAATGGCAAATAGGAGAACTCTGACCTTTGCCAGACTACTTTCACTGTGGCGATGAGGATAGGAGCCTGATTTCAGTGAGTTAGGATGTGACCCAGAGACTAAGCATTGGAGATAGTGAATATAAGCTCTTCTGTCTTGACGCTTGGCCTTAGAAAGCAATGCCAAGGCACTGGAAGGGAATACGATAGATGGTTGCTCACAAGGACTGGGGAGGATCTGTACCCCAGAGTCCACAGACAAAATATGTAACTGACAGCCCCTGCATATTTTGTAATTTACTGATACCATTTTCTTTCATTTCTTTTATTTAATCTATTAGGGGCTGAATTTAACTCTGTGGGTGGGAGATTTAAGGTAAGATGAAGCAGAAGGAAGGTTTTTTAAAAGATCTGCAGTTGCGAGATACAGTCTGACTATTCGGAATGGAAGGAATTTCCTTCTAAATAGAAGAGTAATACTCTAAATCTGATGAGGCCTTTTGCTGTTTCCCTCTACCTGTAATATTGATGCCACCTGCTTCTAAAGCCTCAGATAGCTCAGGGATCTGATGAAGGTGAATGCCACGGGCAGGGTCTTCCTCTGGTTCTCTCATGCTCTCACCTTTCTAAGTCCTCACGCACTCAGGTACCAGACACCTTATGTTTCTTGCCCTCAGGCAACTAGACTTACCCTGAAGGTACCAGCATATTGGGCCTGAGAGCTAATGTTCATCTTTAGCTTCTCATCTCCCTTCACCAGGCCTGTATGTTACTTTTCAAACCTAAAATCAGGCTCAGAGCTCGTGCCTTGCTGGTGCAGAGTTGGCTTCTTTGTTATTCCAGTTAAAATATTTGATGACTTTTCTAGGTACATCCCTTTTGGCCCTAAAATTTTCTCTGAAATTTCAAAATAACCCTGTTATTTTATGATATACAAAATGAAGTAGGATGAGGCGCCTGGCTGGCTCAATTGGAGGAACATGCGACTCTTGATCTCGGGGTCAGGAGTTCGAGCCCCATGTTGGGTGTAGAGATTACTTAAATAAATAAATAATTTAAAAAAATAAGGTAGGATGGGGCGCCTGGGTGGCTCAGTCAGTTGAGCGTTTGACTTCGGCTCAGGTCATGATCTCGCGGTCTGTGAGTTCGAGCCCCACGTCGGGCTCTGTGCTGTCAGCTCAGAACCTATAGCCTGCTTCCGATTCCGTGTCTCCCTCTCTCTCTGCCCCTCCCCCGCTCATGCTTTTTCTCTCTCTCTCTCTCTCTCTGTCAAAAATAAATAAACATTAAAAAAATAATAAAGTAGGATAAATTTTAACTGTCTCTGTATTAAAGCTTAATGATTAAGTATAATTCACTTACATCTTTGTTATCAGTTTGCAGATATACTTCTCAGTGTATCGTTTTATTTCTATCTTCGCTTAAGGATAGTTCATTTTGATTTCTAATGGTATTTATATACCCATAGGGCATGGTGTACATGTATTCATAATAACTATTTTGAGTCTGCAGTTGTTTCTGCATTATATAACTGTACTGCATTCTCATTTTAGATCCAACTGAGGAACCAGCTCCACAGGCCACCAATACAGTTGGTTCAGTTATTGGAGTAATTGTCACCATTTTTGTGTCTGGAACCATATACTTCATCTGCCAGAGAATGTTGTGTCCACGTATGAAGGGAGATGGGGAAACCATGACTAATGACTATGTAGTTCATGGACCAGCTTCTGTGCCCCTTGGTTATGTGCCACACCCAAGTTCTTTGTCAGGATCTCTTCCAGGTGAGCTAAGACTGATTCATTGAGAATCAAGTCTTGGGTCCTGGCAACATTGCCAAGTTTCTTTTATAGAAACAAGATACTGCCTAGAGTCTGTTTCAAACTAGACTCCTTTGGGTTTAAAAAATTATAAGAATAAATATTTTATTTTACTTTTAGCACTCTTTATACAGAAGATCTTAGATCTTAGTAGAAATTGTCCAAAAAATATAAAGCAAATATGTACACATTTATATACACTGATTGCATTTAGTGCATGCACTACATATACTGCATTTCTGGATGTACTCTACTGAAAGTGAAAGCTAGACATTTGGTAAAGCATCATAAACCACAAGTCCTTTAGGTGCACTATTAGGAGACCTCAGGACCACTGAGGACAGGAATTGAAGGTGCAAAAAAATAGATTAGGATTCCTTTTCAGCAAACAAAGATTTGGAAATAGCTGGGTTGACAACAGGTTTGTTTTGGCATAGCCAAGTAGCCAGAAATTCTGGGTACTTGAGTAGACGATACTGCTCTAGCAAAGTACAGCTTTCTTTTAGTGCTTTCTGGTGCCCATAGTGAAAAGAAGCACCCACCCCTCATTATTTTAATGAATATGGAGAAGGAGTTTCCTGGCAAAAGCTGTCAGAAAATAAGAACTTATTCTGGGTGTAACTCTACAGGATTTTGAAACTGTTAATGATAATGATTCCTTATTTTGCTATACCTATTTTCAGTTAGTGGAATATGGGAAGTCACGTGAGAAAAAATAGAATTCTGGCATTGGTGGTTGTGATTCCAACAACATTTGCATACATTAGATGAAAAAGATGAAAAATCTTCCGTACTTTGTATTCATGCCCTTAAAAGTGGATTTAGTTTCCTTTTGAGCACATCTCTTGTTTAATCTACCCTGCTTTACAGTCTCCACTCTCCATAGGCCTTTTCTTCTGCAAATCCTCTAAAGTTGAAAACTTCTTATTTTGAAGAGTGCTGCTTCTATCCTTGGGGGGAAGGGATGGGAGCTATTCTTGGCCTTGTTCTAGGCCAGCTCTCAGTGGAAGTGTTCACTTCTCGAGAACATTCGTTTCCCTTCTGCATTAAGCATTTTCAATTATTGTTACGAAATGAGAGCACAGATTGTTTTAAAATCAAACTATTTGGCTATTGGTATTTGTAATCCTAGTATTAAATAAAAATATTTTATACATAAAAATAATTTGTATAGATCTTAATCATCTTCAGTATTTATCCTCCTTCATTTTAGGAATGTCTCGAGGTAAATCAATGATCAGCTCCCTCAGTATCATGGGGGGAAGCAGTGGACCCCCTTATGACCGAGCTCATGTCACAGGAGCATCATCAAGTAGTTCTTCAAGCACCAAAGGCACTTACTTCCCTGCAGTAAGCAGTCTGTTTTCCTTTGTTTCACTTTGAATGCTAAGATAAATAGGATCCTAGACTTTTAACTTCTTTAAATGTGGGTGCTTAGTGATGGTAACTTAGAAAGTTTTTTAGTATACTATTTAGGCATATAAGTCTCCTAGGAAAGATTTGCCACCACCATGCAAGCACTTTTAAAGTCTTTAAGTTTACTGTGTATTAACCAGCATATTTGAAGGTACTAGACAGTAATTTCATATTTTGGGTAAAAGTAGAACTACTAAATAGTATCTCCTGAGAGACTTAGGATGACCTTCATTCTGTAACCTCCCAAAAAAGGAAGCATGCCTGCTATTTCTCCTACGTCAGTGATTTTTCTCTAAACGTTTATAATTTTAAAAAATCAGAACCCTATTGTGCTGAACTTAAACCAGTGACTTACAGATTATAGATTTTCTGCTTATTACCTTGCACTGTTTAGCCATGATGAAATTGTATCTTAAGGAGTAGAGAGCCCCACTCCTGAAGCACTATTTGAGGTCAGTTATTTGAAAGAAAGATTGTGCTAACTGTGTAAGGGAAAGGAATACAAACAGATGAAGGAAGAGAGTGTAAAGAAAGTCTAATGGTCTTTATCTGGCATTATTATTATTGTAATAATTATTGTAATAATTTAATTATTGTTCCATTTAGATTTTGAACCCTCCGCCATCTCCAGCCACAGAGCGATCACATTACACTATGGAATTTGGTTATTCTTCAAATAGTCCTTCCACTCATAGGTCCTACAGGTAAGTAAGTGGAAGTATTTATTAGGAGAAAGAAGTAGTGGGTTTGATGTAGCCCTACATAAATAGATGATGGCCACTGAGAGAGATTAGGCATCTTGTCTTGATAATGCTGATGTTGTCCCTACCGCACATCCTTTTCTTTTTGAGGCATTACGCATTTTTTTAGAGAGAGTCACAAGTGTTGACTTTATAATAATGAAGTAGAGTCAGCTCCCAATACTGCTTTGGCAGTATTGTAAGGAAAAGTTACCCACCAAAATAACTGATTACAAAATGGGCTACTGCTCAGGTTAGCTTTGTTTGGTGGCCTAGGAATGGAATATTGGCATAGGACTGGAGTTCAAAGAGTTGTGAGAGCTGTAAAATTGCAGGGGTGCAAAGAGCACAGAATTTGAGAGAAGTTGGGAGAAGCTTAAGTTCAGCCCTTGCTTCAGTATTACACCATCTGGAATGAAGAATTCTTCATAAAGTTGCCTGGAATAAATCACAACTCACTAAAATAAATGAAATCTATTTGTAAGACAAAATGGGGACATTTTCCCCTTGTGCTGATTTGTGTCTGTAGAGCATGTTAAGCAGGAGAAGGACTAGTGTTTACCTTACTCTTTCCATCTTGTTTCAAAGGCCAGCAGAAAAGTCAGCGGCTTGATACTCTGTGTAAACCTAGTGCTGTGTTTATCAGTGTCCCTCAAGTGCCTATTATCTTCTAGATAAGTGTTTCCTAGACTTCCAGTCAAATTGCCCTGATAAAACCGTACAGATAGGTAGAAATCAAGTGAAACTGCTGATAGTATCTTACTCAGAATTCCCATTTCAGTTTATATGCATAAGATTAAGGCCTGATTCTGAGCTGATATTTTTGTGTTTTATTGTAAATTGCTTTCCTTGCCACTAGTTTGTTCTAAAAAGCCAAAAGAGAAAGCAGAAACCTCAAAACTGAAAAAAACAAAATGAAAGACCCCAAATTTTTATTTTTAAAAAGTTATTTCTTTAAATTGAATAAGACATTGTTTCATTAAAATGAACATAATTGCATCAAAAACATTTCTTGACCATTTCCCACGTCTCAAATTAATCCCAGTTTCTTTCTTCTGAGTCACTTTTCATCATTTGTTGAGATTCTTGTCTGAACTGGAATGTAAAAGAATTTTGTTGATTTTCTTTCCTTTTTTCCTAGCTTTTTTTTTTTTTTTTTAACATGAAAATGGAAGTGTTTGGCCTTTTAGTTGAGCCTAGAATGTTCATCAAGGCTCAAACCTGATTGGACAGAAAGATAAAACCTAAAAAGTGCTATGACCTCATGTCAATATTGGTAGTAAAACCGCTTGAGAACCTGCTCAGCAGGTCATGTAACCTTTAGCCATTTGTTTTGAGACCAACCCTGGGTGCTAGCAGATGGTTTCTGTGTTGGGATGGGGTCTTGTGGCACACTCTGTAGCACTGGGTGTTTAGTGGATTGTTACCTCAGTTTTGCACGTGCTCTTGCCCCTCTTTTGTCACTTTGGCGACGGAGTATATAAAGAAACCTTGATTGGGATAAATATGAAATAAGATCAGCTTTACTATATTTCAAATGTAAATGCTATATGAAGTTACAGATAGAAGTAGAAGTGAGAGCTAGCACTTTGAAATGAGCGCTTCCTTTCACTAGTGTGTTCGTCTCTTTTCAATGCCTTTTTTATTAGTTAGCCATGCTGCAAACTTGCTGAACTTGAAAAGGCAGAACAACAAGAAATAAATTAGGTCTCAGTCGGTTAAACGTCCAACTTCGGTTTGGGTCATGATCTCACAGTTCTTGGGTTTGAGCCCCGCGTCGGGTTGTGCTTGACAGCGCAGAGCCTGGAGCCTGCTGTGAGTTCTGTGTCTCCCCCTCTCTCTCCCCCTCTGTTGCTCATGCTCTGTCTCTCAAAAATAAAGAAACATCAAGAAAATTTTTTTAATTGTAGTAGTGTATGATCTTCAACCTGAAGTTTACATCTAATACTTCTGTATTCTGATAGAGAAGAAACTGCTTTTCTATAAAACTAAGTGTCTGCTTCTTGGTTTTCTCCCCCTACCAGCTACAGGCCATATAGCTACCGGCACTTTGCACCCCCTACCACACCCTGCAGCACAGATGTCTGTGACAGTGACTATGCTCCCAGCCGGAGGATGACCTCAGTGGCAACGGCCAAGGGCTACACTAGTGACTTGAACTATGACTCAGAGCCTGTGCCCCCGCCTCCCACGCCCCGAAGCCAATACTTGTCAGCAGAAGAGAACTATGAAAGCTGCCCACCCTCTCCATACACAGAGAGGAGCTACTCTCATCACCTCTACCCACCACCACCCTCCCCCTGTACAGACTCCTCCTGAGGAGGGGCCCTCCTCCTCTGACTGCCTCCAACGCAAAAATGTAAATACAAATTTGGTTGAGATCTGGAGGGGGGGAGGGAGCTATTAGAGAAAGATGAGGCAGACCATGTACAGTTAAAAATTATAAATGGGGTAGGGAATACTGGAGATATTTGTACAGAAGAAAAGGATATTTATATATTTTCTTAAAACAGCAGATTTGCTGCTTGTGCCATAAAAATTTGTATAAAAAATAAATTTGTACTAAAAGTTTTATTTTTGCAAACTAAATACACAAAGCATGCCTTAAACCCAGTGAAGTGACTGAGTACAAAGGAAACAGGAATAATAAAGGCATCACTGACCAGGAATGTCTGGGCTTTATTAATACCAAAAAAAGAGAGAGAAAGAGAAGAAGAAGAAGAAGAAGAAGAAGAAGAAGAAGAAGAAGAAGAAGAAGAAGAAGAATTATTCAAGTCCACCTCAGAGCAGCAAACCATAGATACTTGGAAGTAGCCAAATAGCCTTCATGTTAGCTAACATTTGAGGGCCAATAAGTTTAAGAAATCACAAAAGGAAAAAGAAAAAAAGGTATTAAAACTAACTTTGGACAAAGGGCTTTATTTTCTCTAGGAATCCCATTATTTTAGTGAGGAAAATAGGTCTTTATAAAAATCCCTTCTGGGTGTTGCCATTGGAGGAGATGAGCTGTCCAGTCAGATGGTGTGGGGCTCTTTGTGTGTGCAAGTCTTCTGTCCCTACCTTAGAACCCACAGCCTCTGTCAGAAGAATTCGTTTTTTCTCTAGGTGTTTTTAACTTGCTTCCTCCCCCAGCAGCTTTGTAGGCCATTTTGCCAAGATATCACGATTTATTCACAGCTTTTTTATCTGAGGATTGATAAAATGGAATTTTCTAAATTAAGGTTTCATTTTAATATTTCTACTAGCTCTGTTCCTCTGTAGGCTTAGCTCTTCAGTTTGACTGATGTTTTTGCTTAATGATCAAAGGTTAGACATATTAGTGCTCCTCTTCCAAGATTGTTTTAATGCTCATTAAAATATCTTTTCACAACACATATAGGCAATGTTTAAGAATTACAAATTTAACCATTATGTTTTGTTGTAAATTAATCATATATCCTTGCAGTACTTTCAGCATATAATACCACAATATGAAATCATTTATATATATATATATTTTTTTCTAGTAAAACATTTAAATATGTTCCAGTTAGAGACAATCTATTTAAAAAGAGAATTTTTTTGTTATCATTAGGTTTTCCCTTTATTAACTGTTTGTGACATTTTCATGTTCTTTAGGCCAATTTTTCTGAGTGATGTCTACATACATACCTCTTCTAATGTGTGACGTGACTTTAATATCTTCCTGTTACCCAATGTGAATGTTAGATTGTTTTCAAATTATCCACAAATTATTCTTATAATCACCTCTTATATATTTTTGTGTGTTCTCTCTTATCCTGTTATGGATTAAGATGATTTAACAAATTTAACAATGTGGATTAAACGAGAAGGCCAACCGATTACTTCTCAGCTGTCAGAACTTGGGTGGAGGGGAGTAACGGAAGGCTCTTCTGCCACCTGCCTGACCTGCGTGGTCCTGGGGCTGCTGCATCTTCAGCTCTTAGGGCTGACGTGTGGAATGATTCTAGCACTGCTCTGCCACCTTGCCAGAAGTTAGTTTCCTGCTTTTTACATTTTTCCAGCACTTCTCTGCTAAAACTGAATGTGTTTTTAAACTAATGTATTTTTACCTTAACAGATGTTGGTCAGTCAGTTATTTGAATGATTTCTTTTTTTTTTTTTTTTTTTTAAATTCTGTCTTGCTGAGGCCTCTCTGGATTTCAGGGCCCAAGAGAAAACCATGGAAGAAAAGATTGAGACTTTTGGCAGGGGTGAAGTAACTTTATAAGCAATTAAAAATACCTGAGGAAACTTTTTAATGAGAAAAAATGTGGTTTCAGAATAATGCTTAGATTGTCAGGGGCACCTTCTATGAATCAGGTGCCCTTGTTTGCATATGAATAAATGGTGATCCATCAGTGTCTTGCATTAACTCTTCCTGTCGGTGGAACAAAGTGCTCACAGTCTAACAGAATGGACACTGGAGTTGCATTCTGTGACACGGGGGCCTCTGACACTTAAATGAAGATGGAAAGGTTAGCAATAACTGGGTATCAATTAGAATTTAAGAATTCTATATGTTTACATTTTTTAATGTGCATCTTTATCCGGTGGGCTTCCCATGTGGAAACTTGCACTATAACGAATTAAGAAGAATATTGCCTTGTTATATCTCAGTTCAAGTGCTTGTACTGCGATGGCAATGGCCTCTTCTTGCAAAATACTGATTTGTGTGCCAATTTGTTTGAAATTATTTGAAGGCAGTTCCGCTTAATCTCAGGGTCCTCTTTCTTGGGTAGTTGAGATGCATTCTTAATATTGGGAGGGGGTGTACCTTTAAATGACAGAATTGTCAAAAATCGGGAAAGATTGGCCCTCGGGCTACATGGACAGTTAAGCTTAAGTAACAAACTATCTTGATTAGTATTAAACACAAGAGGTTTAATTGGAAAAACTGAAGATAAAAAATAAACATGAGCACAAATCAGGGGGAAAGTGGATAAAGGTTTTGAATTTGATGTATTGCTATATTCACTATCCATGAGGGTAAAATGAATAAAATGTCATTAAATACTTAAGTATTTAATTTTGAACACCGGTCTTTTTTTTTTTTTTTTTCAACGTTTTTTTATTTATTTTTGGGACAGAGAGAGACAGAGCATGAACGGGGGAGGGGCAGAGAGAGAGGGAGACACAGAATCGGAAACAGGCTCCAGGCTCCGAGCCATCAGCCCAGAGCCTGACGCGGGGCTGGAACTCACGGACCGCGAGATCGTGACCTGGCTGAAGTCGGACACTTAACCGACTGCGCCACCCAGGCGCCCCTGAACACCGGTCTTAAAGCATGTCTAGTTAGTGATGTGATTAAAATTATCTGAGAAATGAACTCTGGCATCGTATACTTTGTGCTTATGCGCTATAGTAGGCTCACCTTCATTGAGGTGGTCTTTTATAACTGCGCTTTTATAACTTTGAACTTGGCTCCTGCAGAACCCTGGTCTTCTGAACAGTGGCCCAAGGGGTTTTGCTGCTTAAATCAGATAATGGCATATTCACAAGGAAAAAAAAAAGCTAAGGGATAGAATTTCTCAGTATTAATTTTTCTTTCGTGAAATATTATTACGCCTTTGACCTTTGCTGCCCCTCTTCTATAGCAGCATATGTGAGATGTCTGTCCAGCAGAACATTAGTTATTTTAACTATCTTAATTTTAATATAACAGTACTTTGAGATATATCAAGAAGTATCTGACACTTGAGAATATCTGTTCTAAAGGGATGATATATATTTAGAAATGAAGACTTCACAGTACATTTTCATCTAATAGGCCAATAATTTGGGGGCAGAGCTTTTGAGCAGTAAAATTTTAGCTTGACTGAGGATTATATATTTGTTCATCATTTTAAAGCACTCTGAAGTCAATAATTTGTAGAAGGCCAACTCCAACTTTGATAATACACAAAAATCTCTACCATCTGTGTTAGGTAGCAATTAATTTGGGGGAGAATCTTTTTGTTTTGCCATAAAGGCCTATTAATGAAGACTACTTCAAGTAGAGTTAGTAGCTATGGCTTACCTACCTAGCCTGTTAAATGCGTCTGTGTGTGTTTATGTAACCTTATACCAGTAATCCTAGTAGAGACTACTTCTGGTACCAGAGAGGCTTACTGTAGGCAGGTTGGCTCCTCTTTGATAGTTGTGCTAGTCTAGTTAGTCATGTGCCTAGATTTGATTCCTAGAAATGTAGTTTTTAAAATTGTTTTTTCTCTTGCTGAGGGAAAACTTGCCACTTCATTGATTTGCATGCCGTAAGAGCTTCATATTGGTTACCATTACACATCTAACAAAATTCAGAAGCAAAAATCTTGGGCTTTTCATACCCCAGATATGCCATGCTTTTAATAAGCTTTAAGTCTGTATGATGACATACATCGTATGTTTGGGGTGTGGATTTGAGTATGTGAATATCAGTTGGCCAACAAATGTTAGGGCATCCACAAATGAGACTATACACTAAGTGTAGACAGGGACTGAGTCATAAGTTTATAATCAAGTGTTGTTTAAAACATGTTCTCAGAATTCTTAAACTCAAACTTAATTTTATTTGGTATTCCTTTCTTTATCCCGAGCCTGAAATGAGCCAAGAGAAATAACAGATGATTTTAGAAAGTACTGGTAGCATATGTGTGGTTTCCGACTTCTGGGATGGCATCATTTTATACTAGTCTCAAAATTTGCCTTTTGAAATTTTCAGTTTCAGGAGATAACATTTTACATTTATAGTTTTTAAATTATGAGCATTGTGAATCCATATACTCGGGATATTTCTGTTGGACTTGATTCTGCATCTCATGAAACTAATAAGCCTGCACCTGAGTAGAAGGGGAGGTAAATTCTTCGGTCTTACTGACGATCCTCACCCTCCTTCAGTCCAGGTAATTTTACTTGGTTTTTCTTTTTCATAAAGCATCCTTAAGCTATTGCTAAGTTTATTGCTGTAAACAATCCTCATGACTTTACAGATAGAACTATAAACAATGATTTCCTGTACTCAGAGTATAGACCTAACGAAAACTTTTACATTTCCACCATTATCTAGGGTTTACCCAAAAGTCTCCACCAAAGATGTAGAGACAATGTGCTTTTTGCTTATGCTTAACTGTCCATTTTTTTTAAACAAATACAAGAAGGCCAGGGATATATATATCATATATGTATGATATGTATATATATCAATGCATAAATATGAATATTAAAAGGAAAAGAAAGTGAATATATCTAATTTTACATGAAATTAAGTATCTGGGGTTAGTAGGAAAATGTAAAAAGAAGAGGATACCAAGAGCTTAAGCTGGACTAGCCTTATTTGCAAGTGAAGGATCTGGTGCTGCTTTCAGATGTTTATTCTTTGTGTTTTTAAATTTTTTTCTTAAGCTTTAATCTTTGTTATTGTCTTAAAGTCAGCTGGTGTTTCTTGTTCATGGACTTTGGTACGATGGTGCTTTGCAAGGATGTATTTATATTTAAATGGCCAACATTTGGTCAGCCCTTGTCCACTATTCACTTCCCCCTTTTTGTAAAATAAGTGCTTTAATTGTAAGCTGTATAAAAATACCTTGTATAAATCCCCTTTTGATTATTACAATAAGCTGAGTTGTAACAAATGAAATGTTGATTTTTATAATAAAACAGTGGAAAATAAAAGTGTCAATTCTTTTCAGCAAGAAATTGAAATAGCTGATTGTTCATTGCTGTGACTTGCATTTCAGAGGCAACAAAACCCACTTTTATTGTTTGTATTTCAAATAAAATACAACTTTGGAAGAGAGATTTGAGCATAGTTCAGTGCTGCCCATACCTGTGATTGGGAACAGATAATAAGGGAAATATTTTGTGTTTCCTGCTCTTGTTTTCAGTAAACTCCTGGAAGGAGCCTGCTGTAGACTCTGAACCTCCCCCCTCTCGAAATTAGCTTTAAAAATGAACATTGCTCTTCCTGACACAAAGCCCAATATGATGCGAGGATACCGAAGGAGCCGCAGAATATACCCCTTCAAAATACGCCACTGTGATTCAGGTGGGCACTTTAAAAACAGCAACTACAGATAGAGGCTTTCTCTGAGCTCCCCTTGTCTGTCTAAAGACCGATCCTCCAAAAGGAACACAGTTGTCATAAACCATAAATCCCCTCCCTGGGAGCTTGGTCAACCAGGGAAAAATGATTCTTATCCCTGGAGAGAAGACTAGGAAAAATAGCCAAACTTCGTCCCGACTCTCACACCTTCCACCTATTCTTCTAAGGACCCATTCATCTTTCCTAAAATCACTTCCTACTTACTCTTCCCTAAGAGGCCTACATCTTCCCTCCCCTTTTCCTATTCATACGGTAGGTAAGCCTGAATTGTAAGCCATCTAGGGGAGTTTCTCACTTTTCCCTGGGTATCTCCCATGTATATGTAAGTTAATACGTGTTATTTTCTGTCTGTTTTGTTCATCTGTTTCTTATTACAAGGGTCCCGGCTAAGAGCAGAAGGGTAGACAAAGTTACTATTCTCCCATACAACATTTAACATGACGGTGAATGGAAAAACCAGTGAGAACTCACAGCTACTAGATCCCTGCTTGGGTCTAAGTTTGCTGGTTTGATAGGAAGAGAGGAAAGCTTTATTATTTGGCATTAGTTAAGCTCAAACATCAGGGGGTTAAGTGGAACAAATGTTAGTGTAAAGTCTTCTCTCTGAGACTCTTTCTCTGAAGTGAGCTTACCTTGACTTCTTTGCTGACCCCTCCCATTCTTTTCTTTGGAAAACAAAGTTGTGCTGTTCCCAGTGGAGTCCAAGAAAGGAAAGACAGAACCGAGGTTGCTTTGCCTGATTTAAAGGCAGGCTCAAGAGTGGGAAGGACAGTGCAAGTTGTTTTGGACTTTTCGCTACCCAGGTAAGTTTTCTGCTAAGTTAATACGTACAGTCTTTCTTACTTTTAATTCTTTGTGTACAGTTGCAGTATTTCTGCAAATGTCAATTAAAGGATGAATTACTGTTGACAGGGTCCGGGACATGATACCCCAAAATGCGACACATTAGCATAGTGAGTATTTCAAGGAATTCGAGAAATGGCATGTGCAGGAAGAACCCTCTGACCTTTCCCTGAAGCAGGTCGTTAACCCTAATGTGAGAAGTGCCCTCCCTGTACACAGAGGTAAGGGGGCATCCTTATCTCAGAAGAGAAAGGAACAAAAAGGAACCTGAACAAACAGGCCTTGCTAAGTTTGC
Source organism: Puma concolor (assembly GCF_028749965.1). Lineage (NCBI taxonomy): Eukaryota > Metazoa > Chordata > Mammalia > Carnivora > Felidae > Puma > Puma concolor. The sequence goes on from NC_141673.1 coordinate 97,119,987, forward strand.
CCCCATTTATTACACATAGCTCGTACTCTTTGTTCTATCATATCTTTCCATGACTTTGCGGTTCTCATCAAACCTAGCATAAAACACAGGTTTAACCATTTCTTTGGGTTTTCATTTCTTTATGAGGGCTCCTGTGTCACTTAAAACTTAAAAGACATTTGTATGCTTTTCTCTTGTTAATCACTTATGTTACAGGGATCCAACTCAAGAACTTAGAAGATACTTTCCCTTTCTTACAATGTGCTCTGATTTCTGGTTCCATTTATTTGTACTACCATGCCGTCTTCTAACACCACCGACCCCACCACCACCTGTCCCCCCCACCCCAAAAATTCTCCACCCAAGATTTGCATTTGTAACTTCAGCTTTCATCACCATATAAAGCCAATCTTTCCCAATTAAGAGACTAAAAATAAAGGATTATTTTGCTAAGATTTGTCCAGCATTTACTGTTGCACCAAGTACTAAATATCCCCTCTGTCTCCCCCTTAACGTAATAAACCAACCGATTAACACCTAAGCTAGACAGGAAACGTCCAGTTTGAGTATGAAAAACTCCAGTGCAAAATTTTGATCAGAGGCAGTTGGCAGTGGGTGGAGGGAAAAGGACATTAAATTAAGATTGAGATTCTAATCTTTGTTCCATTTTAATTAACTGCCAAGGCATGCCTGAACTCATTTAATCTCTCCGTATTTGTTGGCATAAGGCTCTGACAGTTTTCCCAAGTTCTTGGGAAGGACTTGGGAAGGGTTAAGGGAATCAAGTTTTATACAGTGCTGTGATTCTCATGACAGGGCTTTTAAGAATTCAATGTAGGTCTGGAGCTATTTATATTTTCTATTATGTCAATTTTTGTCATGTCTTTCAAGGAATTTGTCCATTTCCTCTTAAGTAGTCAGCTTATTGGCATAAAAGCGTCTCTTATCCTTTCAATGCCTGTTTCCATTTCTGACATTGGTAATTTGTGTCTTGGTCAGTCAAACTGAAGGTGTATTGATATTCTTGATCTTTAAAAAAAAAAAAAAATCAGCTCTGGAGCGCCTGGGTGGCTCAGTCGGTAAAATGTCCCACTCTTTATTTTGGCTCAGGTCATGAACTCAATGTTTGTGAGACCGAGCCCTGCGTCACTGGACTGTGTGCTGGGCATGGAGCCTGCCCCTCTGCTGCTTGCACTCTCTCTCTAAAAAATAATAACAATTTTTTTAAAAATCAGCTCTTGTTCTAATTCTTCTCTGTTGTATGTTCATTTTCTGTTTCATTGTTGTCTGCTCATTATTTCCTTCCTTTAACTTATTTGGATTAAATATGCTAGTTGCTGGGGCGCCCGGGTGGCGCAGTCGGTTAGGCGTCCGACTTCAGCCAGGTCACGATCTCGCGGTCCGTGAGTTCGAGCCCCGCGTCGGGCTCTGGGCTGATGGCTCAGAGCCTGGAGCCTGTTTCCGATTCTGTGTCTCCGTCTCTCTCTGCCCCTCCCCCGTTCATGCTCTGTCTCTCTCTGTCCCAAAAATAAATAAACGTTGAAAAAAAAAATTTTAAATATGCTAGTTGCTTAAGATAAAAGCTTAAGTCACTGATTTTAGACATTTTTTTCTGATAAAAATATTTAAAGCTGTATGTTTCTCTCTATGCATGCTTTAGCCGCATCCCACAAATCTTGGTGTTTTCATTATCATTCAGTTCAAAACACTTTCTAATTTCACTTGTAATTTCTTTGAACCCTAGATTACATAAAAGCATGTTTAATTTCTAAATATTTGGGGACTTTCCAGATACCATTTTGTTATTTTTAGATTTAATTCCATAATGATCATAGGTCCTCTGTATGAGTTTAACTCTTTAAAATTTATTGAGACTTGTTTTACCAGCCAGACTACGGTCTATCACAGTGCATGTTTTATGGGCACTTGAGTACTATTAAAAACGAAAATCACAGTTCCAAAATGGAGTCACTTATGCTAGGCCACATCAACAAACCAGGGTGTAATGCTTAACCTAATTGCAGTTTCAACCTCCCCCAGAAATGTAGTCTTAACCTGTCAGGAATTTTCTAGTCAGCACCAGTAAGGTAATGTGTGACATGGGCCCTCTGCATTCCCCAAAGGAAGGACTTCACCCGAAAGAATCCTTTTTTCTGTTTATGATTTCCTTGTCCTGCCTTTAAGAACCTTTCCTTTTCTGTAGCCCTTTGGAGCTCCCCTCTACTCGGTACAGAGGATGCTGCCAATTCATGAATTGTTCAGTAAAGCCAATTAGATCTTTAAAATGTACTTGGGGGGCGCCTGGGTGGCTCAGTCGGTTGAGCGGCCGATTTCGGCTCGGTTCATGATCTCGCGGTCCGTGAGTTTGAGCCCCGCATCAGGCTCTGTGCTGACGGCTCAGAGCCTGGAGCCTGTTTCGGATTCTGTGTCTCCCTCTCTCTGACCCTCCCCCATTCATGCTCTGTCTCTCTCTGTCTCAAAAATAAATAAACGTTGGGGCGCCTGGGTGGCGCAGTCGGTTAAGCGTCCGACTTCAGCCAGGTCACGATCTCGCGGTCCGGGAGTTCGAGCCCCGCGTCAGGCTCTGGGCTGATGGCTCAGAGCCTAGAGCCTGTTTCCGATTCTGTGTCTCCCTCTCCCTCTGCCCCTCCCCCGTTCATGCTCTGTCTCTCTCTGTCGCAAAAATAAATAAATGTTGAAAAAAAAATTTTTTTAAATAAATAAATGTTAAAAAATTTTTTTTTTTTTAATGTACTTGGTTGAAAAAAAAAGATAAAACTTACTTGGTTGAATTTTTTCTTATTTAACTATAGTATGCTGTAGTTGCATACAGTGTTCAGTAAAGGTCAGTTAGGTCAGTTTGGTTTATACTGTCATTCAAGTCTTCTATATCTTTGCTGATTTTCTATTCAGTTCTCCTGGGAGAAAAGTGTGGAAATCAACTTTAATTGTGGATTTGTCTATTTCCCCTTTTAGTTTTGTCAATTTTTGCTTTGAGCTCTGCATAATTTAGGATTATTGTTGTAATAATTCACCTTTTTATTGTTATGTAATGTCCCTCTTTGCCTCCATATTCCTTGACTTGAAGTCCACTTTGATATTAATATACCCATTCCAGCTTTCTGACTAGTTTTGCATTCATTTTTCTATTCTTTTACTTTTAAAAATTTTTTTAGGGGCGCCTGGGTGGCGCAGTCGGTTAAGCGTCCAACTTCGGCTCGGGTCACGATCTCGCGGTCCGTGCGTTCGAGCCCCGCGTCAGGCTCTGGGCTGATGGCTCAGAGCCTGGAGCCTGCTTCCGATTCTGTGTCTCCCTCTCTCTCTGCCCCTCCCCCGTTCATGCTCTGTCTCTCTCTGTCCCAAAAATAAATAAACGTTCAAAAAAAAAGAAAATTAAAAAAAATAAATAAAAAATAAAAAATTTTTTAATGTTTTTTATTTATTTTTGGGACAGAGAGAGACAGAGCATGAACGGGGGAGGGGCAGAGAGAGAGGGAGACACAGAATCGGAAGCAGGCTCCAGGCTCTGAGCCATCAGCCCAGAGCCTGACGCGGGGCTCGAACGCACGGACCGCGAGATCGTGACCCGAGCCGAAGTTGGACGCTTAACCGACTGCGCCACCCAGGCGCCCCTATTCTTTTACTTTTAACCTCTCTCTCTTTCATGTTTAGACATAAAATATGTAGTTTGGTCTTCATTTTTATCAATACTATTTCTGCATTTTAATGGCACTATTTAGCCATTTCCATTTAATGCAATTATTGCTGATTTGATTTGTCTACCATTTTGATATTTTCTCTTTGTCCCAACTATTCCTTCTTTTTACTCTTCTCTGGCCATCTTTGGAAGAGAGTATGTTTCAGGATTCCATTTTATTTCTACTATTGGCTTACTAGCTATGCTCATGTAGTCATCGCTGTACGATTTACAGTATGCATCTTTAACTTGCTGTAGTCTACATGAAATAATACACCACTTTGCATATAATATGAAACCTTACAACAGTCTCTTTTCATTTTTCCCTTCTAGTCTTTTATGTTTTATTGTCATACATGTTCTGCATGTTATGTCATGAGACATTGTTTTTGCTTTAATCAATTTTCTTTTTTAAAATTTAAAGATGAGAAAAATATTTTTATTTACCTTCATATTATTCTTTGGTGCTCTTCATTCCTTTTTATAGATCTGGGTTTCTAATACAGTTTTCCTTCTGGCTGAAGAAATTTCCTTCAGCATATCTTACAATGTTGATCTAATCATGGTACATTGTGCCTTTGATTGTCTGAAATGTTGCCATGTTGTCTTAAGAAAATTTATGACAGCTTTATTGAGGTATAATTGACATACAATAAACTGCATGTATTTGAAGTATGCAGTAATTAATTTTGTGTTTTTATGTACACACAAAATAGTAAGACAAGGTAACAACAGTTCTATCACCCCAAAATGCTCATGCCCCTCTATAATTCCTTCTTTCCATCCCTCCATTCCAGGCAACCAATGACCTGTTTTCTGTCACAATAAATTAATTGCATTTTCTATAATTTTATATAAGTATATATGTAGTGTATGATTTTTTTTTGGTTTTGGTTGAGCTTCTTAGAGATTCATTCATATGCATGTTACAGCATATACTGATAGTTTATTCTTTATATATATACATAATATACATATTATATACATATATTCATATATATATGAATAGTATCTCATTGTATGGTATATCACAATTTGCTTATCCATTCATCTGTTGATGAACATTTGGGTTGTTTTCCATTTAGGGCTTTCACAAATATAGTTACTATATTTGTACTTTATTTTTTTAAATGTTTTTATTTATTTTTGAAAGAGAGACAGAGACAGAGCATGAGCCAGGGAGGAGCAGAGAGAGAGGGAGACACAGAATCCAAAGCAGGCTCCAGGCTCTAAGCTGTCAGCACAGAGCCGATGTGGGGCTCAAACTCACGAACTGTGAGATCATGACCTGAGCGAAGTCAGAGGCTTAACTGACTGAGCCACCCAGGCACCCCTATAGTTACTATATTTGGTACAAGTTTTAAACCAATTCATTTCTTTTGAATAAATTCCTTTTTTTTTTTTAAGTTTTTTTTTTTTAACGTTTATTTCTTTTTGAGAGACAGAGAGAGTGCGAGCAGGGAAGGGGCAGAGAGAGAGGGAGACACAGAATCCGAAGTAGCCTCCAGGCTCTGAGCTGTCAGCACAGAGCCTGACGTGGGCTCGAACTCACAAACTCCAAGATCATGACCTGAGCTGAAGTTGGACGCTTAACTGACTGAGCCACCCAGGCGCCCCTATAGTTACTGTATTTGGTACAAATTTTAGACCAATTCATTTCTTTTGAATAAATTCCTAAGAATGAAATGGTTGGGTCATCTGGTAGATGTTAAACTTTTAAAGAAACTATGGAAGGGAAGGAAAAATAAGATACAAACAGGGAAGCAAACCATAAGAGACTCTTAAATACACAGAACAAACTGAGGGCTGATGGGGGTGGGGGTTGGGGGCGGGGAAAATGGGTGATGGACATTGAGGAGGGCACTTGTTGGGATGAGCACTGGGTGTTGTATGTAAGTGATGAATCATGGGAATCTACTCCTGAAGCCAAGACTACACTGTATATTAGCTAACTTGACAATAAGTAAAATAAAAGCAAGAGAAAGAGATGCAATCCTATACTCCCTCCCCCCCCCAAAAAAAAACAAAAGAAAAGAAAAAGGAACTGCTTAAAATGTTTTCCATTTTGGAAATGTTAAGTTTGCATTCTAGTTTTTTAAATGTTTTAACTTATTTCTTTTGAGAGAGAGAGAGAGAGAGTGAGTGCACATGCGAGTGGGAAGGAGGGACAGAGAGAGAAGAGAGAGAGAATCCCAAGCAGGCTCCCTGCTATCCATGCTCCATCTCATGAACTGCAAGATCATGACCTGAGCTGAAATCAAGAGTCAGAGGCTTAACCGACTGAGCCACCGGTGTACCTACATTCTATTTTTCTTGAGTGAGCTTTGGTAGTGTGTCTTTTAAGAAATTTGTCCATTTCATCTAAGTTGTTGAATTTTTGGTATATGATATTCTCTTATTATCCTTTTAATATCTGTAGAACCTATAGTGATGTTCCCTCTGTTTATTATTGGTAAGTTGTGCCTTTTCTCCTGATCAATCAGGCTAGAGGTGTCACTGATCTCCACAAACCATCTTTTGGTTTCATTACTTTTACACCATTCTGCTTTCTTTCTCTTTATTTCCTTTCTTTTTTATAATTAAAAAAATTTTTTAAGTTCTTTGAGAGAGTGTGTGTGCACATGTGATCTGGGAAAGGGCAAAGAGAGGGAGAGAGATGCTCAGCTCGATCTCATGACCGTGAGGTCATGACCTGAGCCAAAATCAAGAGTTGGACGCTCACCTTATTTCTCATCTCTCAGGGACTAATCCTTCATTGCCTGATGCACAATGTCTTGAAAACGGAAAGCTATTCTTTCATATAGCTTGTCTTTTTTTTTTTTTTTCCAGTTGTTTTTAGCAGGAGTTTAAACTCAGTCACTATTACTTCATCTTGGCTGGAAGCTGCAGATGATTTGGAACATTTGGAGAGTTTGTTAAAACTACACACATCTTGGGCCATACTCCAATCTCATTGATTTACTGGTTATAGCAGTGAGGCTAGGGTATATGATTTTGCAATTGTATGTTAAAAGTAGGCCAGGCATTAGATAGACAAAGTTAAATTAGACATAATACTTGTTTACAAAAGCATTTTTGTTAACAGAAGCATTTATAATCCAATGCAAAAGATTAGTTCTTATGGCATAATGTCTTAAGTATAATGTCCATAAATAGTGTGCTATGGAGCATCTCTATGAAGAAAGGTATCCAAATGTAGTCCTCTGGCAGCCAAGGGAGGGTTAGCAAATGCTTCCTGGAAGAAATGAAGGAGTGAATTTGGAAAGATGGGCTGGAGTTCATTGAATTAGTGGAAATAAGGGGAAAGGGGACCAGGAGGCAAGGACAGACCAAGTGGAGAAAAAATATCGTTATAAAGGCCCAGCGGTGCAAGGTTGCAAATGCATAATGTAGAATGGTTGAATCAAAGTGGGAGAAGAGGTGATCCCCATTGTTGCCATCCATAAGAAGAAATTCCTTTATCTCGGATGTTTTTCTGACTTTCTGTGTGGGGGCAGGAAGCAAAAGGGAATATTCTTTTTCCCCACAGTTACCTGATTTACATTCTTTATTTACCCTTTCCCACAGCTCCAGGTTTGATTCAGCATTACCTAAAACCACCATCCACCATTTATCAACAGTGGTATCAGGGTTTACTAATCATTGATTCTTCCTCTTTCATGCACTCAAGTCACTGTTGATTTCTCAGATTGTCACACTTTACAGATCAAACATAGACTTCCCCTCATCAGCCCCTATCATTTGTGTTTCTTGTAGATTAATTCCACAAGGAGCCCCAAACGATTGCATTCTGAACGCTGTTTAATGTTAGTTATCTTTTTTTTTGTACTTGGATTAAAAAGTACAAGAATACCTTTAATTAATTATCTCCTTAGAGTTTTTACAGTCTTTCCAATGAACAAGTCAGAAAACTATGAAACAATTACACAAAAGCCACGTCACAAGAGTTGTTGAACAAAGAATTTGGCCCCATTTGATTGCAACTCACTCAAAATTCTTTTGGCTTTTGTGGCCACGGTAAGCAGAAGGAGTGGGGGTAAAAAGACTTGTAGAGTGGATGTTTGCCACTATAAATGGGGACAGCCCCTATTTGAGCCCTCCTCTTCCTCTTAGGGAATGCCCTACCTTATGTAACTTAAATACGGCAAACAGCCTTCTCCCATAATGAACTGAAAATGTAGAAAGCCCACTCTCCTAGTTCTTGACAGCTGGAGCACAGGCATATGATCGGGGGTCAGCTAATCCAAGTAATCCACCTGGAAGTTTACCTTGGAGACAGGCAAGATTGGGAAGATTCTTCCCGGTGGGGAAGAGAGATGGGAGTGGGGGTAGCAGCATCATTTCTCAGTAGCAGTGGGGCCAGTGATGGCACACAATTTCTGGTTCAGTGGTGGAGACTGGGGCATGCGTGTTCTGTGGTGACACCGGATGGAAGTGTGATTTAGCCTGTGCTTCTGGCTGTGGAGGCTTACTTTTACTCTTGCCATTTCCAAATCTGGGAGAATAACTCATTTCAGTTAAGATGGGTAGAGTAGTGATATTTGATGTGATATTAGACGGGTCCAATTTTCCCTTGGAGCTGGAAGTATGTCTGTTTAACGCATTCATTTATTTGCTCATCACAGGTTTATTAAACATCATAAACATAAAAAAAGCCTGTTTTACATCAGGCTACATGCTGGGTGCTACAGATCTAGACATTTTTAAGGCTATAATTTGATAGTATTTTAAAAATTATTGTTTCAATAATTATTGTTTGTTAAACAATTGCGAAACATATTTCGCTCACTATAAAACCTCATTCTGAACACTAATTTCAGAAAAACAATCAGTGACTGCTTTGGGAGGAGAGGAAATTTTGTTTTAGCTGAGGGCAGTGCATATTAAACATAAGTGAGCACTCAGCACTAAATACCAAGCACTGTTGTAAGCACTTTTTATAAATTAACTCATTCGATCTTCATGGAAATCTTAGTACTGTTACTTTTTACTTGTTTTAACCATAAGATACTCTTTTTAAAAATTTTTTTTAATGTTTATTTTTGAGAGAGAGAAAGCACAAGTGCGGGGAGAGGTAGAGAGAGAGGGAGACACAGCATCCGAAGCAGGCTCTGGGCTCTGAGCTGTCAGCACAGAGCTCCATGCGGGGCTCAAACTCACGAACCGTGAGATAATGACCTCATCCAAAGTCGGATGCTTAACCGACTGAGCCACCTTGGTGCCCCATGTAAGATACTCTTGACAGTGGTCTTTCCACGTGTTTAACAGCTACTAATCATACACTACCACAAAAAAAATAAAGAAAATTTCAGAGTCCTTGAGAAATAGAGGTGGGGTCTCTGAGATTGCTGAGGGAGGTAGAAGTAATAATTTTCTGCCAAATGGAAGTTTTTCAAACTGCCAAAGCATTTTTCTAGGGAAATGAGTCAAAAGGCAGACATGATAATATATCCCCAAACTAGTGGATATAGCAGTGAACTCAAGTCTCTTTGAACTGCATCTACCAACATCAATAGCAATATCTTCCTAAAAGTAGCCTTGAAACAACGTCATTAGGCCATCCCAAGTGTAGTTGAAAAAGAAATGGTACCAGAAAACCAAAGAGTAAACACATGCACAATTTATCATTTCGCCCTTATGAGATCAGCAAATATCTGTAACAAAATTTCCCCAAAGCGGCCAACAGAGACAAGGTGACCGTCTCTGTTCTGAACATCTGAAAGGAAAATTACCACTTGTCTTCCTAGACTTCCTCCCACACTCATTGGAGAACCTGGGAAACATGGATGTCACTGGCCACACTACTACATTCTATGAGCTGCAGACAGACAAGGCCTCTCTCCTCAGGCCTCTGGATTCACAGGAACAATGACTTTGAAAACTTCAGTGCTCCCTCTGCCTTGTACATGTTAATTTTCTCCCATAGTCTATGCTGAGACCAATGTAGACAGGATCCTAGTTGGATAATGAGTATTCCAGATTACAAATCTTCTGATTTTTCAGTCTACTTCTTCATGTGATATCCCAAGCACTTTTTCCTGGAGGGGAAAAAGAGAAATAGATTCACAAAATTCCAAGTTTGATTCACTGTTGAACTGAAAACATAAACCTGTTAACTCTGCTCTCTTGTCCCAGGCATGACCCGGGTTTCAGAGACTATGTTAGGGTTGGGGGGAGGTTTGGAAAGATGACCAGCAGCCTTGGTATTCAGGAAAGGAAAACATATGTGAAGGACTTAGGTTACACACCCAGGGCTGATAGGCTAGATGGGGAAAGGCTTTGATGCTGTATTTAAAATTCAGAAGAGTTAAAAAAAAATTCAAAGGAGCAGATATTGGAAAGTTGAAGATTATGGAAAGTTGAAGATTATGCTCTTTGCAAAGTTCTGTGAAATGGATGAAGTTGTAGGAGCACAGGGTGACTATTTGAACAGTCCTTTACAATGAGGAAAAATGCCCAACGGGTGAATTAAAATCTCATGGCAGCTAGTTTAGCATGCTTTTTATTTTTATTTTTATTTTTTTTAAGTTTGTTTATTTTTGAGAGAGTATGCACGTGGGGGAGGAGCAGAGGTAGAGGTAGAGATAGAGATAGAAGTAGAGAGATAGAATCCCAAGCATGGTGCCCAACTCTGGGGTCAAACCCATGAACTGTGAGATCATGACCTGAGCCAAAACCAAGAGTCGGACACTTAACCCACTGAGCCACCCAGGCGCCCCTAACATGTTTTTTAGATACTGTTGTTATTCTTTCATTTGATTGATTGATTGATTATGCTAAGAGTATTGGCTTAACATCTATGATGTATGTAGAAAGAATGGGAGTGTTGAGAGACAAAGAAGCATAAAATACATAAATCTGCCCTCGTGTTTGCAATTTCGTTGGGAAGTTAGATGTACTTGCAGGAAATGTGAAACACTGGGATAGTTAGGAACCCTGGAAAACTGGTGCATAGGAATCATTTTCCTCCTTCCCTACCACTATAAGGACACCCTGGAGTGCCACCAAAATACCAAGAGCCAATGGAAGTCCCTAGAAGCTTGCCACCCAGTGTCATCTTTCTTTCTTGTGCTTGGAGACTGAGCACAGGTGTCCACATCTCCTTCACATTTTCATAACTCATATCAACTCATAAATATTCTTTTATCAACATCCTCCTTCTTTATTTTTTGCAACTCCTCTATCAGCCTTGGAAACATTATAGTCCTTTCTCATTCTTTTTCTTCCCTCTTCCAATTTCCAGCCACATGCTCCAAATTAAACCTAACTGTGGCCAAGACTTAAAATTCGGATTTATGATGACCTGGAAAAGTAAACTAATAAATTACAAATGATAAGGAACAATGCCATCAAATTCTGAAGCCTTTGAAAATTCCCTTTATTATTTCTACCAAAAATCCATCAATCTTCTCTAATTAAAACTGTTTTTCTCTCTAGCACCAGCAGCCAAATTAAAAATAAGTAAATAAAAATGTATTCTTTTTTCTTTTGTCTTTTAATTTGCTTGCTAGAATTAGAACCACCATTTTTTCATAGCAGATTTGTTGAAATATATCACAGAGTTCATCCTTTTCAAATATATAATTCAGTGGGTTTTAGTATATTCACAGAATTGTGCAACCATCACGTTTGGCTGATTTTAGGACATTTCCATCACACAAAAAGAAACTCTTTATCCATTAGCAGTCACTCCCTATTCTCTCTCTTCTTCTCTAATCTGTCTCTGTGAATTCACCTATTCTGGACATTTCATGAAAATAGAATCATACAATGTATGGTATATGGCCCTATTGTCTAACTTTCACTTAGCATAATGTTTTCAAGGTTCATCCATCTGTTCCATTCCTTTTTATGCCTAAATAATATTCCACTGTATGGACATACTGCCTTTGGTTTTGCTATTCACCATTCATCACTGATGAACATTTGGGTTGTTTCCACTTTCAGGCTATTATGCATAAAATGAATGCTGCTATGGTCATTTATGTACAAGTTTTTATGTGAACATTTGTTATCAATTTTCTTGGGTATATATCTGAGTGGAATTGGTGACTCTATGTTTAATATTTTGGGGGGATTGCCAAATTGTTTCTAAAAGGGAAAATTTTAGAACTCAACCAGCAGTGGATGAGGGTTCACATTTCTCCACATCCTCACCAACATCTGTCTTTTTTATTTTAGCCATGCTAGTGCATGTGAAATGATATCTTACTGTGGTTTTGATTCACATGTGCCTAATGTTGAAATGAAGATGTTAAGCAAGCATCTTTTCATTGCTTACTGGCCATCTGTATATCTTCTATGGAGAAATGTCTATTCAAAATTGGCTTTTGTCTTTTTATTGTTGAGTTGTAAGAATTTATTACATATTCTGAATACAAGTTCTTTTTCAGATATATAATTTGAACATATTTTGTTTCATTCTGTGTGTTGTCTTTTCATTTTATTGGTAGTGTCCTCTGAAGCAGAAAAAAATTACTTATTTTTTAAATTTGTCTTTCTTAAGATTTTTATTTGCTAAATACTCTCTACACCCAACTTGGGACTCAAACTCACAACCCCAAGATCAAGAGTCACATGCTCCACCGACTGAGCCGGCCAGGTGCCCCTCAAGCAGAAAAAATTTTAATTTGATGTAATCCAATTTATTTTTTCTTTTGTTGTTTGTGCTTTCGGTGTAGACTATTTTTTTTGCAGAACACAGTTGGCATTTCAGCTGCATTAACCAACTACATAGACTTTTAGTCTATAGACTGAATAGAACTGGCCTGTGGACCCAGTTGATACTTAACAATCTTTTTGGAAAAATATATTACCAAGACCAAATTATATTTTGGAAAATATATTTTGGAAAAATATATTAACCTTAAGCAGGATGATTCTTTCCTGTATGTAATTATAGTGCAGATATGAAGTGTTGTAAGAAGTCAGAGGCTAGTGAGGCCCTTAAGCTAGAGTAGTCAGGAAAGGCTCTGGGACAGAGGAGGGACTTGAGGGGGTCCTGGAAGAAAGAACAGTTAAAGCCAAAATAATGTCGAGGCATCTTAGCATGAGTTAAGGCAGCTTGAATTTAGAATACTTCAGAGCCTCAGTTGTTCAGATCAGCCCCTTACGGCTACCATATCTGGTGCAGATGTGGAAAATAGAAAGGAACAGAAGACTAGGTAAGCTTAACAGGCAGCCACTGAAGACCACAGCGGGCACTTCAGTCCCTTAGCAAGATCAGCTCTGCATTCCTTCTGGAAACCAAGAGACCAAGAGTGGAGGCCTCAGGGCCATGCTGACCATGTGTGGAGCAGACTCAAACCCACTACCCTTGCTCCATTCTAGTGGAAGGAGGACTAAAGATAATGTGGGACAAAGGCCTGTGCTTCCAAGAAGGATCTGAACAGACAAAATAAAGTGCCCTGAGCCTATGGATATTTAAAACTATGGGCTACACATTTTGGAAAGGTTAACCTTGGGAGGCCATCTGAGTATGGCAGCTTTAAGGAAATCTCAAGGAATGAGGATAAAGGATGGGGTTGGCGGGGGGCCAGGGGGAGGGATGTTGAGTCTGAGGCAGGGGGGTGAAGATGTCTGTTTTGCCTGATAGCAGGTAGTTAAAAACAGATACATATCAACAATAGCCAAATTATGGAAAGAGCCCGAATGTCCATGGGCATTGGATGAATGGATAAAGAAGATGTGGTATATATATACGATGGAGTATTACTTGGCAATCAAAAAGAATGAAATCTTGCCATTTGCAACTACATGGATGGCACTGGAGGGTATTATGCTAAGTGAAATTAGTCAGTCAGAGAAAGACAAAAATCATATGACTTCACTCATATGAGGACTTTAAGAGACAAAATAGATGAACATAAGGGAAGGGAAACAAAAATAATATAAAAACAGGGAGGGGGACAAAACATAAGAGACTCTTAAATATGGAGAACAAACAGAGGGTTACTGGAGGGGTTGTGGGAGGGGGGATGGGCTAAATGGGTAAGGGGCACTAAGGAGTCTACTCCTGAAATCATTGTTGCACTATATGCTAATTTGGATATAAATTTTAAAAATAAAAAAAATTTTAAAAAACATACAAATTTGGGGCACCTGGCTGGCTCAGTGGGGAGACCTTGTGACTCTTGATCTCGGGATTGTTGAGTTCAAGCCCCACGTGGGGTGTAGAGATGCTTAAAAAATAAACTTTATTTAAAATAAAACAAAACAAAACGATACAAATTTAATGGTTTGCTTTTTGCTTTGTATCAAAATGTCCCTGTCAAAATGGCTGGGTCCAAGCAGCAATGACAAAATATCATGAACGCTGTGTCTCTCTCTGCCTGTCAGCAGCTAAGAGAACAAGGAAGTGTTTGCCTCTCCTTGTCTCACTGCCAGACTTCGGTTGCTTACAAAATTTGTGAAAACAGAAATTATATCTAAACATTTTATATCTTGACATCTCTTCATTTCCTGTTATATCTGACTGGTCCCCCCTGGTCCAACACACATATCCCATGTACCCTTTGGGAGCCTAGTAAATATTTATCGATGATGAAGATAATCACTAAAAATAGGATCCCATCACTGGGATATATCTCTTGCCACTCAACTTCTAAATCCATGAGAACTGCCTCAAAGACGTGTTCCCTTCACTTAAAAAAAAAAAAAAAACAACGAAAAAATGAAAAAAACCCCACAACTTTCCATTCCGTCTCCTCTGAATTCTGGGAAGGTTCATTTTGAAATAGGATGCACTTACCCATCCACCGTGCTGCTGGACCCAGGGGGAGAAGTTGTCTTTTAGGTACTTGGTTCCAAAGCCCAGCACCCTGTTCATAGGGTGATTGTCGATAGCAGTGAGCTTGGCCGTGACGTCTATTGCAAGAGCAGCCTTAAAGCCCTGAGCTCTGACCTCTGATTCTCCCCTGGTGTCCACACCCCTTAGGAACTGGTCTGTGATGATCTTGAAAACAGGGTAGCACAGCTGGTCCTGGAAGCTGTTCATTAAAGCCTTGTCTTTCTTTAACTGTGTACAAGAGGATATGCATTTAGTACAGCAGCCTGGCCCCGTGAAACCGACTCAACAGTGGGCCCCTGAAACACCCAGTGGAAAACCCTGGCTCCAACTACGAAGTTTCTTAGTGAGCAAGGATTAAATGTTTATTTGGAAATTCTATCTTTGACGAATGATAAGCTAAGCAGGTTCTCAACAAACATTGTTTCTACAAGGGATATCCTGGGGGATGCATCAGATGCTATGTAAAGATTTCGGTGGAGCAGCGTCCTTTATGTGAGCCCAGCCCACCCCCCAACTTCTGTGAGACTCAGGAGCCTGTCTGTTTTATAAATCTGAAGCAAGAATGACTAATGTCCTCTACACCAAGAATGGACCCCTTTTGATCAGCGACCCAGTTGAAGAAGCTAGACTCAAAACCCCAGTGGGCAGCCAGAAGCCCGGACTCTACCAGAATGGTCGAAGAATCAAATGCCAGAAAGAAACACTTCCATGGAGTACCCTGGCCCCTCTCTCTTTGCTCCTTTGGGTTGCACCTGCCTCTGGCATCTCAGGAAGGTACAAGATGAGCTTGCATGTGGTCTCAGGGATGAGGGGCTTTGCAGACACTCTGCAGCCATGGGGTTGGGGGGTAGGGGTTAGGGTTAGGGTTAGACAGAGTCACTGTCCCTCTCTAGTAGAAACTCACACCCACACAGCAAAGTCAGACCTTCTGTGTATTCCTACCAGAGTCCTCTACTGGGGAGACAACCATGTTTTCTGCATAAATAACGTAAAACGTCACCCCAAATCATCAGGAGCGTGCATCAAGCAAAGCGAGATTTTTTAAAGTGGTAATTTATGGGATGAAAAGGAAAGCGTCTCTCTTTAGAGCCACAAAGGTCAGCTTCGTACCACTTCCTGTCCCTTGCCTCCCTGACCTAATGCAAGTCACTTCTTAGGGAGGCTGGGAAGGAGGTTGCCATGAGAGCCACAGCGTCTTCAAGCTGTAAAGAGTCCTCGAGGATTCGAATAGGTCCCTCCCAGTACAAGGACTGCACTGTTGGCTGGTTATTGGCATCTACTGGCCATTCTTCTGGTGACAGGAGGCTCATTCCGTCACAAGGCAGCCCTGAGTGCTAGAAAGTTCATTCCTAAAATGGAGAAAATCAATTGCCCCATAACTCCTATCCATTGATGTTAGTTCTGGAGAAACATAGGAGTGCCCTCAAGTCATGTACCGTATTCTATTTTCTTTCTCTGCACCCCAGTTCATCCTCTACTTGTGGACTCGAAGCTCACATGCCCTCCCAGTTACCATCCTCTGCACACACTGCTGACAAAGGCATTGAGGGAGGACCCACTGAGAAGTTGGGACTGGGGTAGAGTGGCTGGCCACTTAGTGCTGTTTCCCCTCCTGCACAAGCCGCATGGGGCCTGACTTCCATCCACTGATTGTGGCAGGACAAGGCAAGGGGTCCACAAGGCCAGTCCCTGACTGACAGACCCCAGAGGCTACTCAGCAGTCTGTGGGTAACGGCACAGAATTCTAGGGTCCTGCTCACCAGCTCTGTATCTGAAGACACTCTCACACTTTCCTGACGGGAATGATGGGTCTTGACTTCTAAATGGCAGGAAGTAAGTCCAAAGTTCTCCAAGTAACACTAATCCGCCTCCCCGGCCAAATAGCTGAGAGAGACCTTGAGCAGAGAACCGTCCAGCCACTCTCGGGGGAGATTTTGGGAAGGACTCCAGCCTTGGAGCAGGCGTGGGACATCGATATCCAGACTGCAGGGCAAATGCAAGAGTCTAAACTTCTCCGAGGATCAGTTACATGGGGAACCAGATTCATAATTCTATTCAGCAAATTTTAATTTATTGGTGTCTTTTCTTGCAATAACAAAGTTACATTTTTCATTTCCAAAAATTCCAGGGAGGCTCCAGAAGGTTTACTTATGTTTTCCAAAGTGATTCATTTTTGAGATGCTGCCAGCATGAAGAATTTGGACTCCAAGGGAAATAAAATTTAGGACTAAGTGGAAACCAGAACTTGCAAAGGAATACAATCTGCAGTACGCTTCCATTCTCTGTCCCAGTGCGTGGGCACAGAAAAGAAATCACATTAGTTCAAGAAGCTCCATACCTCTCTTTCCAACTGATCCCCTGAATATTTCAGCAGCTCGACGATTTGGGCTATTATTTGCTCCTCTCCATCTGTCGGGGGAAAATTCCAGTTATTTCTTTTAAGAAGAAAAATCATCTTAACTTTTTTTTTTTTTTTTTTTTTTGCCCCCAGGGACAATACTTGTAGCCTGGTTAGGGACTGAGGGAGACATGTGCTTTGTAATTCTCAGCAACTTAACTCTTACCTTCCTTCGACTGATGGGGCACAAACCACTCCAGCTGCCCTCTCCTACAGACCCCTCCTTTCCTTTCTTCTTTTCTCCCTCAGCGCCCTGCTTCTCACCATGAAATGCATCACTTTATTCACTGTAAGAATGTTGTTGACGATATTGGTTCCACGACCCATGGTCCTGTCTCTGAAGATGTTTAGGAGAACCTTCTTTTTCGTTGGTAGGATTCTCCTGAGCAGATGTTGCTTTTCCCATATGGACACCATAAATTCCAATGGGTCATATTCCCCCTTTGTGCTGCTAGAAAGTACAGAGCCGAATTTGTGGGCCCCAGCTAAGAGGGGGTATGGTCTTCCTGGCTTGCATTTTGGGAATTAAGCTCATTCCTAAACCCACCTCTATTTCCCCGCTAGTGCATTCTTTTTACATTATCTTTCAAATTGATTTATTTGATTAATCTTATTTTTTTTTTCAACGTTTATTTATTTTTGGGACAGAGAGAGACAGAGCATGAACGGGGGAGGGGCAGAGAGAGAGGGAGACACAGAATCGGAAACAGGCTCCAGGCTCTGAGCCATCAGCCCAGAGCCCGACGCGGGGCTCGAACTCACGGACCTCGAGATCGTGACCTGGCTGAAGTCGGACGCTTAACCGACTGCGCCACCCAGGCGCCCCTGATTAATCTTATTTACTAACATGTATACTTTGCATGCTGTCTTTACAACAAAGTGAGGTATAAGTAAATACACTTACGGAGTGCTCCCACTCCAAAGGCTAACATGGCAGGTAGAGAGAGAGGCGGCTCCTGTTGGTGTGTACGTGGGAACAGGGGACGTGGAGTATGATTTTTCTTATCTCAAAACATGCTAACCACCCAACATGAGGAAAACGGTCATGGCTCCGGAACGGAATCCAGACAGAGAAAAGCCAGTTACTGATACAGGAGTGTTTTTCATTGAGGGCACAATCTTTGAAGTCATGGAGTCCTCATGTGTGTTCCAGATAAGAGGGAAGGAGAGGCCAGGAAATTAATCCAGCCCATCACCTCCCAGGAAGGCCTAGCGAAAGGCAAGGGAAGTGGGAGGTCTGAGCCTCAAATCACCTGGGAGGCACCAGCACGCGGGTCTCCGTGGCCCGTGTGTATGTAGTTTTTATCTGCCCCTGTGGCCCCTCTCTCTGGGAGTCACCGTAACAAGGGCCGGCATTTCTCACGTGCACAGAGGAGACGAGCATCGGCCTGAGGCTGGTTCAGGGGCAGCTCTCCACACACAGGGGATCACAATAAGGTGGAGGCACTTTTTAGCACACTCAGAGGGGCCTCTTCTCTTCCAGCCCCGGAAGGGGTAGTTTGCGGTCCCAGCAATGCGGCACGAGACAGACGACATCACCGCTCCGCTTGCAGGCCAGGCAGCCGCCGCCACTTGCGCCTTGTACTTGGGCTACTGCAATCTCCGGGCCGCCTCCCCTCCGTCCCACCCCTGGGCTGGAGTTTGGGGAAGGAGGGCCACGAGCAGGGACAGTCGTCAGTGACGGCAAGTGGGACTGAACTTCTCTTCCTGTGGCACGTGGTTGCGCTCCCGTTCAACTCCAGAATTCCTGCACATCTGCTGGGAACTCCTGGTCCTCGCTACGGCTGTGGCTTTGGTGACAGCTGACCCCCCCCCCCCCCTCTGGTCACTAGTTCTCGCCTCTGCTACACGTGGTGCGCCAGACCTGGTGTCTGACGACGCCCTGCTGTTTCACGGGGCCACGTTGTAAGCCCCTGGGCCCGTGCTCCGTCCGCAACCTGGGCATTCCCAGGAGCAAACCGGCCCGCGGCCGTCACCCACAGGATTAAATCCAATATTGCATCTCCCTCGGTGGACAAGGTTGAGCGGCCGCTTCGTGCTCCCCCTCCCCCCCCCCCCCCCCCCCCCGCCCCCTCAGCAGGAGGCTTTGCAGTTAGCACTGAGCTTGGCACGTTGCTTCGGTCTGTTGGCGCACTGCCCTTGCCTGGGCCGGTCTCAAGAGCGAAAGGTCGGGGCCTCCAGCAGCCTGCTGTCCTGCCCTCGGCCCAGGGCAGCAGACACCCCTAACTGCAGAGCCCTGCGCTGACCGAACCCACAAATGCATAGCTCTGCCTGGCGGACACCCGGCCCGACGACCCAAGCACGTGGAAGGGGGTTTACCTTTCTTAGCACTGGGCGCTGGAAGCTGGAAGCCCTGGCGCTGGATGAACGGATGGACAAAACTGCCTTTGGACTTGCGGCTTCCCGCCTGGCCGTGGACCTCGTCGGCTGGGGGCCAGGAATGCACAATTTCGGCAACGCGGTTGGCAATGGAAACGACTTGGGGGTCCTCAGCTGAAACGAGACCAAATGGTGCTGAGCGGCCCTTCCCAGAAGAACTTGGTCTAGCTCATCGGTATGCACGGTCGCCCGAAATGAAAAGCCCAGCCTAGAGGGAGAGGAAGCTGCCCGGGGACGTGTGTGCGGGGGAGGCCATTCTTCAGAAAGCTCTGGCAGTTGCCTGGCAGAGGCTGGGATGGGGGAGGAGCGCACAGAGGAATGATTGCCACCTTGAAACAATTGCCCTTCTGCACCCTCTTTTTGAAGTCTTGCAAAATTAGGGTCCCCTTTCCCCTTTGCAAGGGAAGAAACACAAAAGAAAGTGCTTAGTTCTTTGCTTGAGGGAATCCTCATTATGCTTTTATTTTTATTCTTTTTTTTTGGGGGGGGGGGACATTCTTTATATCTTGGGAGAGCTGGCCCCTACGTGCAGAGGAGGGCATTCAAGAGTTTGACAAGCCTTTGGGGGTTGGTCACTGAGGAAAGAGAAATATCCCTGCTCTCAGACCATATTCATTACTCAAGCCCATTATCAAGTCAACACTGAACTCCCCTTGCTCTTAAAGTGACACGTCTTCTCTCTCCTCCCGGTCTAATGGGAAACATCCAATTAACGCTGATAGGTACACCAGGGGACATAAAGTGCAGTCCACGGCTTTCAAGAATTTATAATCCAGGAAAAGAAGTATGTATTTGCACACATTACTATAGAATAAAGCATATGGGGGCATGAAGGTTTAAATATCCTAGCCCCCTGAATTAAAGGCCCCCTGAAGGTCCTAGCCTGTGAAGGGACGAGTCAGCTCTGCTTTTCGTCAGGGATGGGGAGGGGGGGAGCAGGTGGTATTGCTGAGTTATTTGGGACTAAAATTTTCATTGTTGATTTGTCGCTAAGTTCTTAAGTTTTAGAAATGTGTGCAGCTCTGTCTTTGATGCCCTACGGAGCCCAAGTAATATTTGGAAAACGCTATCCCATTCACACACTTGAAGAAAGCAACACAGTGGGGTTTGGGCCAGAAGTTGGGGTGCCCAGAGGAATTCCTGGGCTTTGTAAATGAAGATGGCTAAGAGAGGCATAGCCTGGGTCCCAGGAGGGATCCTGTCCCATGCTTTGACATCCTACGGAGCTGCCAATGTGACTTCTGACTCTCTCTCCCTGGATTCCTCCACAGTATGGGAGTTTAGTGCTCCCCCTTCACCCTCTGGGCATCACTGGAAGACCATGGGAACTAATGCTTTGTCCACAATGCCTTCCTTAAAAAAAAAAAAAAAAAAGGCATAATGGTTTCCTTAAAAAGCCATATTTTTCACGTTTGGTTCACAGGGTTCAAAAAGAGATAATAAGGAGTGAATTGAGAGAGAAGTATTGGAGAGTCAAGGAGAGAAGGATGGATGCTTTTCCTTCCCGTTTTAACAGCCAAACCAAATATATACTTTCCACCTTATTGCGGCCCAACCAGCCTCCTCTCTTGAACGCTGGCCACCATGGCCCCTGACAAGGAAATGGCAAGAGGCTGGGTCCCAGAGCCTCTTGTATCTGGGAGCCTTCCCTTGTATCGGCAGAAGATGGGGATTTTTTTTTTTCCCCCTCTGTAACCTTGTGCGGCCTGTCTGGGGCGATCAGCGCATGGCTCTTCTACCAGAAAGCCACACTGTGCCCATCTTGTACTTGAAGGAGGCAGACGGAGGCCCCAAAGCCTGTCCCTCCTTATCCCCCAGCCCCCATCATGTGGCAGGGCGATCAGGAGACCGCTGGCGGCCTGGGAATACCCAATCTGACTCACCTGCTTACAGTGCATTGCTTTCTATGAATTGGTGGGCACGGAGGGAGAGAGGCAGGTGACATTCGTGCAGGGAAAAATATGAGCGAGTACATTTAGACTCAGACGAACCAGCTCTAGCTAAGATGCCCATTTTATTTCTTTATTGCTTTATTTTCTTCCAAGTTTGTATTTAAATTCTAGTTAGCTGACATATAGTGTAGTATTGGTTTCGGGAGTAGAATTTAGTGATGGATCATTCACATACGACACCCGGTGCGCATCCCAACAAGTGTCCTCCTTAATAGGATTCCCATTAATTAAAATAAATACCTAAATTTTAAACTCTGAGAAAAAAAAAAAAAAAGATTCCCTTCTTGTTGGAGTCGATCTCATCTGATAGGCAAGGGGGAACTGGATGGGGGTGGGGAGAGGACAGAAAGGCCGCCTGTCCTTTGGGGTCTATTTTGGGGGGAGGTGATGTCACTATAAGAAGAGCAAGAGAACACAGCCGGAGGACTTGCCATCCAGCCTTTGGCCTGAGGCATTTGTTTTGTGGATGCATGTATTTATTTATCTTAAAGTTTATTTATTTATTTTGAGAGAGACAGAGACAGCGCCAGTGGGGGAGGGGCAGAGAGAGAGGGAAAGAGAGAGGATCCCAAGCAGCCTCCATGCTGCCAGTGTAGAGCCCGACTCAGGCCATGAGACCATGAGTAAACCAAGAGTGAGATGCTCAGCCGCTCAACCAACCGAGCCACCCAGGCGCCCCCTGGAGGCATTTGTTTTAAAGAGAAGGGGCAGGGTGTTTCCCTATGGTTGAGACTGCTACTTCCTTCCCAGAATCCATTTTCTTCCTCCTTAGCAAGTGACCCCTGAAGTGTCACAGGCAGCAATGGGCTCAGCTGCACGGACTACATTTCCCAGCCTTCTTGACACTAAAGAGTGGCCAGTGAGATGTAAGAAAAGTTGAGTGCAGTTCCAAGAAAGCTCTCTAAAACGGAACTGAATTATCTAGAAAAAGACACCCTTTTGTTCCCCGCCCCCACCTCCCACCACTTGCTTCCTCTTCTTCCTGCCTGAAATGGAGAGACGATGGCCGGAGTCTCAGCAGCCACTTTGGAATATAAGGTGACTTTGAGGTTGGAAGTTACTAGCCTAGGGATGGCAGACTACGAATCATTCCACATTTAGCGAATCCTAGCTGTGGACAAACAAGGGTTCACGGGTCAAAGACCCTGGGTTTGTAGTTTCTAAAATCGGTATTGACGCCATTTTTCTACTTCCTAAGACCTCTTCCTTCTAGACTTTGATCTTGGGACGTAACCTTACAGTTCTCACTTAAGCCTGGGTCCAGGTCCTGGAAACAGCAGCGAGGGCTAAATTGTGAACTTCAGTTAAAAGAACCCAGGTGACACCAGCTGCTAGGCTCTGATTTATGCGTGGTAAAATAGAAGTAGAACATGAGACTCTCTTGAGTCACATCCGATGAAAAACCAACAGACCACCCACGTAATTGACCAAATAAGAAAGCGGGCAAGAGAAGTGTTGGAAGGGAATATACACCGAGTCTAAGTGTCTACAGCAAGGCCTCCTTGGGAAGTGACTGTTTCTACTATTTTAGAGCTATCTATGTCTATATAGAGATCTTAGAATTTTAGTAAATAAAAAAGGTGAAATGACACTTCAGTGTTACCAAAATACAGAATGTCATTTGTCTCGGGAAACCAGAGGATTAAGGTCTGTAAAAAGTGCCTCTGTCTCTCGGAAAAATCCAGAAAAGTCTATGTAGGTGCGTCCACAGGGTTCTGTAGGCTCCAGAGCTCAGCTACCATCCCCAGCGGGAGCTTGTTGTACCCATGGCAGGGGGGTGGGGTGCAGAGAGGAGGAGTTCCCCAGATAACCTCACCCCCAACTTCTCCGGTTCTAAAATTTTAAAGTCCAGTGGGAAATAAACGTTTCCTTGATCATCGTGAGGGATAGAAAACGACCCAGCGGGGGTTGATTCTCCAAGTAAGCCGGGGACGGTCACACCGTTTTAAAATTGAGACATTACTGCCACCTGTTGACTAATTATTGACAATTTACCCCAGCCATCAAGCCCAGCAGGAGTGGGCGCTTCTTTTAAAATGTGGGCAGCGGGCACTGGGCACTGCTGAAAGGGAAGAAGATACTTATGCCGAAGCTTGTCGACGGAGGGTAACTGTATGCTAAGGCCCTTTGTGAAAATGTTCCATTGTCCTGAGACAAATGACAAAATGTATTTTGTTCCACTGAGGGGAAGGTTTTGTCAAAATGCTTCTTCGTTGTGTGTTTTCTCCCCCCAGAGGGCCTTATACTTTGAAAACTATTTTTGCATGCAGCTACCAGATCTTTCCATCCACCCTAAGAGGTAGGGAGGGTGGGACACCCCAATGTACAGATGGAAACAGAGGCCCAGAGAGGTGAGCCGACTTACCTCCAGGAGTGTGGCAGTCTCAACCCCTGTGTAGGGCTCCTTGGCACAGAGGATCGGGAGTTTGGGCAGCGAGCTTATTATTAGGCAGTGGAGCCAGAAAACCTGTCCTGTCACCCTTTGCTGCCATTCTCTTACTTCCTGCTCGGTCTTGAGAAAAGCAGGGCAATTATTATTGAATATCAATAAGTGGGGAAACTGAGGCACAGCTGCGTGCCCTCCCTCAGCCCACATTACCAGCGGGGAGGAGATGGACCACCAGACACACAAAGAAGGGGAAGATCTTGCTGTGGGAGAGAAGAATCCCCAAATCCTACCTTCATGCTCTCTGTGCTGTCCCATGTTAGAAAGGGACCTAGCCCTTGAATGACTGGGACCGTGAAGCTCTGGTATCGCCTGACCCTCCAAGCGGGCCGTAGGCAGGCTCTGTTCATTTTCCTCCTTCTCTACCACTCCAAAGAGTGCTCTCCAAGACGACTTTTTCTTGCCCAGGTTTGTGGCCTGCTCAGGGGATGGGGAAGTTCTCCAAGCCCATGACACTTGTGTCCACGAGTCGTTTGCTGGCCAACTCCCTAGTCCTCTCTGGGACAAACTTCTGGTTCTCGGCGGCCTTGGGGAGGAGGCAGCCGGCGGGTTCTTGAAGACGTGGTGTTTGGCGTAGAACGCCAGGATTTTGAATTCTAAGCTGTTTGGGTCGTCATCGTCCAGGGGGATCTCCTCCAGGTCCCAGGCACTGGTGGCGCACATGGCGACCCTGCAACAACAAAGTCCACACGTGTCCTTTGACCTGTGGGCGAGCTACTCTCTGTAGGTCCGGAGAGGTGGGTGGAGTGCCGCGAACATTCCTCGAGCACCTGTTCTGTCCAGAGGCAGGGAGGCATCGGACGCGGAAAACGCAGGGTTCTTTCTGAAAGCACAGCCTCAGAGACAAGGGAGAGAGAAGGCACAGAGACAGCTCCACACGAAGAGAGTGGGCGAGGAGCCAGATCAGAGGTGCAGGTAGCCAGTGAGGGGAGGGGGGATGGTGGGGGTGGGGAACACCTGCCCAGAGAGGGCAAGCGAAGCCTCTAGGACACATAGAGAGGGTTTACGCGGGTGGGTGGGTATGGGGGCTAAGAACAGGGTGGGCAGAGGGCAGACCGTGGTGGAGTTTAGGATGTGTTTGCAGAGTGGCGAGAGGGCTGACAGACACACGTAGGCGCTTTGTGAGCAGCTGGGGTTGAGGGATAGAGGGACAGTAAGTGAAATGGCAGTGGGGCCAACTATGGGGGCCTTTGAACCTGCGGCTAAAAGCTCTGCCTTTTCTCACTCTGATCAGTCAGTACTTCCCAAAAGGAGCCTGAGACCTGAGACCTCAGAAGGCAGTCAAAGGACTTCCTGGGGAGGGTAGTTGGGCAAAGGGGGAGGCTAACTCAGGAGGGAAATAACTGGGGTCTCTGACCCTTCCCATCCTCTCTTCCTTCTTCCTTTACCGTCTCCACTGGCTTGCATAGGTCTGCTTCTACCTCCTGCCATCTTGGGATCCCAGGTAAGACCCGGGGGCGCCTGGATGGCTCAGTCAGTTAAGCTTCTGACTCTTGGTTTCGGCTCAGGTCATGATCTCATGGTTCGTGAGTTCGAGCCCTGCCTCGGAGCCTTCTTGGGATTCTCTCCCTCTCTCTCTGCCCCTCCCCCGCTAGAGCATGCACTCTTGCATGAGCGCGTGCTCTCTCTCTCTCTCTCACTCTCAAAATAAATCAATAAATAAACTTAAAAATGTCTCATTTGAAAAAAATCCTGCTATTTTTACAGCTTTGAAGAGCACTGATGGAGGCAGCAGAGAGCTTTTCAAAGTTTTGGTGGGAGAGTGATATAGTCACTGGCAGGTTTTGGGAAGATCAATCCGAGCACTAAGATGATGGAATGGAAGGATTTCATCTTTATTTCTGAATGAATAACTGGACATGTATAATAAAATGATTTTCTTCAATTAAAGCTTTCATGAAATATCACCTTTTTTGGTTTCCTGCTAGGAAATAATTTCATTTTTAAAAAAATGTTTATTTTCGAGACAGAGAGAGAGAGAGAGTGCTCCTGTGCATGAGCAGGGGGAGGGGCAGAGAGAGAGAGGGGAAGAGAGACTCTCAAGCAGGCTCTGCACTGTGAGCAAGGAGCCTGACACGGGGCTCAAACTCACAAACTGTGAGATCATGACATGAGCCGAAATCAAGAGTCAGACACTTAACAGACTGAGCCTCCCAGGCGCCCCTAGGAAATCATTTCTTTTTTTGCAAATAATATACTCTGTTTTCTTCTGTTAGATGTTAAGGACTACATTTTCCATTTTGTTCCTGATGCCGGAAAGTGCTGGCCTCCCATCTCATTGGATTACAATTTCATAGGCAGTGGCTGTACTAGAAAACGGCACGGGCTTCTCACTCTGACAATCTGGAGATTTAAGCTTAACTCCTGGCCTTCCAACTGACTAGCTGTGTGACCTGGGACAGGTTACTTCACTTCTCTGAACCTGAATTTCATGTAAGTAAATTAAAAATAAGAAATCATCTTGCAGGGATATTGTGAGGCTATAAGATAACGTATGAGAAGTCCCACCAGAATCTGACTCAAAAATGGTGGCTATAATTTTTTTGTCTAGTACAACTGTTATTCCCCAGGCCCTCTGACTCTGTTCTTGAGGTGGCTTTTAATCATGTTCCCTTCCCTCCATGGTCCTACTTTGGCATGGAAGCTGGTGATAATAAGTAAGCTGTGGTGATATTCACGGGATCCACCGGCCTATCTATTCCTCCTTTTCTCTCCACTATTTCCTCTTCTAGCGAGACGAACTCACAAAGAAATGGGACCCTAACTGCAGACAGGGTTTGAGGCAGTGAGACAGGGTACAAATAAATTGTCTGGAGGCTGATGGTTGGGGCTGGCTCAGCTTCTAACGTGCAATGTTCTTGGACAAGTCACTTAATTTCTTTGGTCCTTCGTTGCCTCATCCAATATTCTCTACTTTTCCCAAAGGTTCTACTGTTTGAAGGAGGTGTAGTGACTGAAATATCTTCCCTGCCTGCCTGCCAGTGCTTCCTGTTTCCACTTTTGTTTCCTCTCTTTTATTTGTGAGAGGCTGGTACAGAAGCCATTCATCTGAGGAAAGGCCCCTTGGCCTGAGAGAGCAATGGCCCCTGTCTGGGTGAGTTCTGACAGAAGCGAGGCTGGGAGGGGCTGCAGGGGGCTGTGCCAGAACATCAAGGTGCACATGGAGGGGACAGAAATGGGTTTCCCAGGGTGGCCAAGGAAGACTTGCTAGATCTGAACTGCCTCCTACACACACAGGCGTAGTTACACGACTTCTGAGCTCCACACACCTGCCTCAGGTAACTGA
This sequence comes from Puma concolor, assembly GCF_028749965.1. NCBI lineage: Eukaryota > Metazoa > Chordata > Mammalia > Carnivora > Felidae > Puma > Puma concolor. Next base: position 97,146,913 of record NC_141673.1, read on the forward strand.
ACATGAGTAAAGCTTGAGAGCTGTGGCGTGAGGTAGGGGTCAGAACCACTATGCTTCCTCCTCCCTTATGTTTCCTCATATCCCTGTCCTATTCCAGGCTTTGACAATCTTTCTTCCCTCACCATCTCCCAATTTCACAGTCACATGATGCACCACAGTGAAACTTTTGCTGTCTGGAGTCACTTCAACAACTCCACAACGCACATGCTCCTTCCCGCTGCTTCTCCACCTTTGCCTCCCCCCGCCCCCCATATTCCCGCCCTCCCCCGCCACATGGTCTCAAAGGTCAACTGTTTGCCTCTTCCTGGTGCGGTGTTAGCCACCCCCCCCCCCCAAGTAGGATCCTTTCCCAAGTTTGTCTAGATGTACTCTTTCCTCCTCAACAGAATATAAACCCCATGAGGGCAGGCATGTCTGTGTGCTCTTTTGTCTCAGCCCCATGCCCAGTGCCTACAATAAAGCCTGGAGCAAAAAGGCACTTGACAATGGCTTGTGGAATGTTTTTTCCTATTTGGAGACAGACTGGGTTCAAATCCTGGCTCTGCCACTAGCAGTCATGTGACTTGCCTCCATGTCTCAGTTTCTCATGTTCCCATTCAGTATCCCATTTTAAATGGGTGTGATGACAGTACCTATTTCATGCCATTTTGGAGATTAAATTAGTTAATATTTGTAAAGCATTTAGAATAGAACTTAAGTGTTTGAACAAGTGCCTGGATAAGTCTTTCATTAAAGAATATTTATTTACTTTGGGCAGTGCTGCTTTAGTTAAGCTCCAAGGGGGTTTCAGATGGCATGGGGAGAGTGCGGCATTTGCAGTGAGGAAGAGAGATTGGAAAACTGCTTTTTCACTTATTGGTAAAGGGTCTGAAGCGAATCACTAACCTCTCTGAGGTGTTGTTCTCCTATTTATAAAATATGACTCATAGTATCTAACTCATTGACCATGTAGGAGGACTAAATTACAAAGTGAAAATCCTTAAAACAAGTGGTGGTCCGTACAGAGTAGTGGTTTACATGCTGGCTTCTTGATTTAGAGAACCTAGGTCACATGCTGGGTCTTCTGCTTATGAGCTGTGTGACTGGGCGCATTTCTTAATTTATTTGTGCCTCCATTTTCCCATCTGCAAAATGGGGATAAAAAAAAAACCCTATTAGGGGCTGACTGGGTGGCTCAGTTGGTTGAGTGTCTGACTCTGGATTTCAGTTTGGGTCATGATGTCACAGTGGTCATGAGGTGAGGCCTGGAGCGGAGTTGAGCTCTGCACTGGGCACGGAGCTTACAGAAGATTCTCTTTGTGCCCCTTTCCCTTCTCGCGGTCTCGCTCTCAAAAAACAAAAACAAAATAACGAAACAAACAAACCCGCTTTGTCAAGTTTGTATGTGGATACAAAGAATTAGTGTGTGTAAGTCACTTAAAATAGTGCATGGTAGATGATAAATGCGCAAGAAATATTGGCATTATTATTTATTACAATTATATTTTTTCATAGGTTACCTTTTTGTAAATAAATATTAGTGTTTATAAAAGCAACCTCATCAAATGCAGCAATTAAGAAAACTAGTGACATACAAATATTTGGCTTAGCACAAAAGCCACCCTTTTATACACATATATATGTATATGGTGTGTGTGTGTGTGTGTGTGTGTGTGTATAAAGTATATATTCTATAAGATATGAAGACTGGAACCTGGCTGGCTTTCCCAGCACCAAGCACCATGCCTGACACACGTAAGTTCTCCATGAATATTTGATGAATGAATAAAAAATGATTATAGAACTGCCAGATAAAATACAGGACATCTATTAAATTTGAAGTTCAGATAAGCAAATATTTTTTAGTATAAATATGTCCCAAATATTGTATGGAACATACTTATACTTAAAACAAAGTATTTGTTGTTTATCTGAAATGCAAACTAAATTGGACGTCTCGCATTAAAAAAAAATTTTTTTTTGATGTTTATTTACTTTTGAGAGAGAGAGACAGAGCATGAGTGAAGGAGGAACAGAGAGAGAGGGAGACACAGAATCCGAAGCAGGATCCAGGCTCTGGGCTGTCAGCACAGAGCCCGACGCGGGGCTTGAACCTACGAACCATGAGATCATGACCAAGTCAGACACTTGACCAACTGAGCCACCCAGGCACCCCTGGATGTCATGCATTTTTATGCAAATCTGGCAACTGTATGCATGTAAGATGTTGAGAACTGAGTAAAAGTAAGTGACTGAGATGGACCAAGGGAGAGAGTGAGCAGCCTGAGAGGAGCAGGAGAATAAGCCAGAAAGAGTGAGTCAAGAGCAGGATAGGTGGTCAGAACTGGGAGAGCCCACTTGGTGTGGCAGGAGGTGAGCTCAGGCAACAGCCCAGAGCTGGACTGTGTCCGGAGAGAAGTGATCAGGTTTTAAAATGGAAGCTTCCTTTTGAATTGGGCCGCTCAGGATGGCTCTGGGCAGGGAAGGCACTCAGGTCCTGCGGGAGCTATGTCCTGGGTGGGAGAGTGAGTCCTCTCCTCAAGCCATACTATGCTTCTGAAGAAACCTGCACGTAAGTTAAAAAACCCCAAACCTTTCTAACGTAGTGGGACGGCTTTAAAATTGTGTGTGTGCATGTGCACGCGAGCGTGCGTGTGTGCGTGTGTGTGGCACTGATTGAGAGAAGTGGGGTCTGACCTCTTTAAGAAAAGAGTTTGCTAGATGCTGACTCAGGAGCAAGATCAGAAAAGGGGAAAATTACTGAGGTCAAGATGGTGCACCCAGTCTTTCCACGTGAAAGAAGAGATTTTTGTCATGTTACAAGCTAGAAAGGAACGGAGCCCTTGGCCCAGCCAAAGGGCAAGTCTGAAAATGAGAGAGAAGCCGAAAGCATCACAGAGCTCAGGTACTGGCCCGGATGAGGCAGCCCTACGGTGGGGGGGTATGGGAGGTGGGGAGTGGGTAGGTGCTGTGACCAGCGCCCGCAAAGCACTGGGCTAAAATAAAACGGTGGAGACATGAAAGTGTCAGTTCAGACACGTTAAATGCATTTGACAAGCGTAGGGTCTTGCCCTCTACTGATCCTCATTGTAAACGAAGGGAAAGCCGTTAACTTTATAGCTAAGGCTTGTTTTAAAGCAGGATTGCTTAGTGTATCACCTGTTGGGTCCCTTCTGCTCTCAGCTATTCCTGTGGAAAGTAAAAGCCCAACTTTTTATTTATCTATTTTATTTTTTTTTCCAATATATGAAATTTATTGTCAAATTGGTTTCCATACAACACCCAGTGCTCATCCCAAAAGGTGCCCTCCTCAATACCCATCACCCACCTTCCCCTCCATCCCACCCCCCATCAACCCTCAGTTTATTCTCAGTTTTTCAGAGTCTCTTATGCTTTGGCTCTCTCCCACTCTAACCTCTTTTTTTTTTTTTCCCTTCCCCTCCCCCATGGGTTTCTGTTAAGTTTCTCAGGATCCGCATAAGAGAGAAAATATATGGTATCTGTCTTTCTCTGTATGAAAAGCCCAACTTTTGAATTTATGGACACTCACACCATAAATATTCTGCATGTCGCCGAAAGAAAGCCCTGGGTGCCCCCTCCCCCCACCCCGGGCTGGTTCAGAGCCTGGACTGGGGGATCGGCTACACGGTAGGACCCATGAGGCTAATTCTAACTCAGTGACTCAGGATCCTCAGCCCTGCTGGTCCACCCTCGGTCTATATCCACTCTCCTTATCCATAACAAACCACGGCAAGCCTACTTTCACAAGCAAGGTCCGAGAGCGTTGGCCTCTCTTCCCTCTCTTACGGGTCCTCCCTCCCCTCTCCCCTCCTAAATGGCCAAAGTCCCCCGGTGTCCCCTCTCCCTTTGGGAGCCGCTGCCCAGAGGGCTGTGTGGGCGGCACTGTATGTGCAGCTGGGAAGTCCGAAACTTCGGGAAGGTCCTCAGCTCTCATCACCAGACGGACACGCTTCTGGGGATTTTTAGCGGTGGATTCACTGCTGAGGCTGGATGTCACTTCCCTCCCCGTGTCAGGTAACGGACAAGCACGCGTGCCTCGTGGTTCCGGCACGGAGGCTGCCGTGACTGGTGGCCGAAGCGAGCCCGACAGCGTTGAGCTCAGTTTGCCGCGTGCGGGTCTGCGCGGTGCCAAGGCCAAGGCCGTGGAGGGCTCAGCCCACGAGGCCACTTCCACCAGCTCTGGATGTACAGATGAGGCCCGGGAGTCACGCGCGCCTGTACACAGACACTCATCCCCCAGGGGGTTCCCAGACCTAACTGTCAGCTGAATTTTGTCTGGTTGCCTCGAGCCTTCCCTTCGCACCCTGTGGCCCCTGTGCCCTTCAGAGGCTGTCTTTTCCTTCCTCCCCGAACTCCAGACAGTTTTATACCTCCATGCCTCTCCCCTGTTTGCCATCTCCGAGGAGGACACGTTTTGCAATCCTAATGGTGAAATGAGCTAAAAATATCTTCACTTCCCACAACAGAAGGGAACCTGAGAGACAGAGCCTTAGAGCACTTCAGTTATACAAAAGGACTGAGGCTCTAACAGGGCAGGGGGTGGGGGTGGGGGTGGGCTCCGACAGGAGGGAGCTTTCTAGAAGGGAGGGAGAGGGATTTCCCATTTTACCTGGGCCTTGCCAGTGAGGGTCTGCCAGCGCTAGACCGCGTTCCCACAAGGTGCCCAGGACCCTGGGCGCAAACCCGGGGATTCCCGTCCTCAGCCCCCTCCCTGCTCTAGGAGACAGCACCTCCGTGGGTTCTTGGCCCCTGACCGGCTGTCACGCCATCACACACCTTGTCCTACAATGAGAGAGGACTGCATAGTGTTACACGTGATCCAGCCAGTTACATATGCGTTACTGAGCTATTTCAAACCTTCTACAGCAAAGGAGAAATGAAAGAGAAACCTAATACATCTTTTTCTCTCCTTTTTCTGGAAACCCCAACAAACTAGATTCTTCGCTGTCATTTGGCTTCCGAGTTTACAACTTTTTAAGAAACCCAGCAAACCTCTCCCCTGGTTGGATTTGCCTCCTTAGCAAACCCAGGACTGAAAACCCAGACTGGGTCCTCCTGGGAACACTGGTGCCCCCTGGTGTTACCTGGGAACGCAGCTGTCAGTGGTTTTTCCTGCTTCAGGTCAGGTAGGCAGCAAGGTATTTCTGTACCTGAGTCTCTCTCCACAAAACTTAAGAGGAAGCGTTCACCCAGTCTTCTTGGCTTCTCATTTAGGGAGGCTCATGTGATCCAAGATCCCATCTGGCTGTAGCCGCTTCAGGTTTGGGACTAGTAAGGCTGAAGTGAGGCTTACGGAAGGACTACACTTCCTGGTTAAGCCCTGCCCCCAGCTTTTTAACTGAAGGAGGGGTTGACCTTTGCCCATGCAATTTGACTAAAAGTAGTTCTACCTCCTTTATCAAAAACTCTCACTGCCCTTTGGGGCAATTAGGTGGGTGTTTTCCTGATAGTTCTGCAAGTTCTTTACATTTCATCAGGTTAGCAAATGTTTACTGACCACCTAATATGTACGTGACAGCTATTGTAATGCATTTAATCTTAACGACACTGAGAAGCAGGTGTTATGATTCCCATTTTACAGATGAGGAAACAGGCTCAGGGAAACACGCTGTATTTTGCTAATGGTCCCTGTCAGTTGAGCTGAGATCCGAACCCTGGCTCTCCTAGCCTCACACTGTATCATGTTACTTCTCCTCTGTGACTCAAAGATTATATTTCAAATGGAACCACTGGCAAAGCTTTAAAAACTGACTCTAACCCCAGCCATAGAAGCCACAAAAGCTCATTTTCCCCCACAATTTTATTTTATTACTATTTTTTCAACGCTTATTTATTTTGAGAGATGAGTACAGAGAGAGAGAGAGGGGCAGAGAGAGAGAGAGAGAGAGGCAGAGGATCCAAAGCAGGCTCCATGCAGAGCCCGATGAAGGGCTCAAACCCATGAACCATCAGATCATGACCTGAGCCAAAGCCTGATGCTTAACCAACTGAGCCACCCAGGTGCCGCTCCCCCCGCCCCCTTTTTTTCACATTTTAAAGATAGAATTCCCTATGTATATGAAAGAAGACAGTTAAATATGATTTCACATTCTATCCAGATTCTTAACTGAAAGAGACATTTATGGCCATATGTGTGATCTTGAAACCTTGAGAGCTGGCCAGTAAAACAAGAAGATGAAGGAAGTGTGAGGTGGGGAAAGAGGAATTAAGGCTAATTTCATAAAAGTGAAGGAAGAATTGGCCGTTTAGATGTTAGGCAAACAGGTCCATGAAAAACAAATGGACGGTGGTTATGGGAAAGTTAGTTCTATGGTGACAAAGTGAATTTTAACCAGAAAACTAATGTTTATTGCACGTAACGTGTGCTAGTCTAGCCAACTTAAGGAGTATTAAAATATTAAGAATGGTTTTTCTTTTTTTTTCTTTTGAGAGAGAGAGAGAGTGCACATGCGAGCAGAAAGTGGGACAGAGGGAGAGAGAGAGAGAGAAAGAGAGAGAGAGAGTCCCAAGCAGGCTCTATGCTCAGCGTGATGCCGGGCTCTATCCCAGGACCCTGGGATCATGACTTGAGCCAAAATCAAGAGTTGGACGTTCAAACAACTGAGCCACCCAGGAGCCCCTAGAATGGTTTTTCTTTAAAAACAAACAAACAAACAAACTTGGTCTTTTTTTTTAAGAATAGTCATTTGAAACAGTTCAAGAATCAACAATTGCATACCACCAATAACTAAGTCACATGTTACAGACTACAGTTGTTATTGGCGTTCAGAGTTACATAACTGAATGACACTGGCTTCAGAAATGACTTAGAATCCCACAAGGTCTTGGCAAGGTTAAGTACAAACACAAGGAAGGGGCAACTGGCACAAGGAGACAGGCTCATTGAGGACAGAGAGCGTCCATTAATCATTCAACCTGGCAACTCCCATAACAAGCTAGCACATAAAGGGATGGGACTCAAAACTTGTTACATATGAAAAAAAAAAAAAAAAACAAAACCAACCCAACCCACATTTCTCCCGATTCTAAAAAAACACAGCATTGTAGAACACTTGTAAAATGTAAAATAGCATAGATAAAATAAAGACCATCATGATCCAGTCATTCAGTGATCAATGTTATTAAAAATGTGGCTTATTTCCTTCCCTCTATGATAATAACCTCTAGCTACCTCCCAAGCGTCTGCCTGGCCCTCTGCCCTTCCCTTTCTCACTGCTTCCAATTACGCACTTCTCCGAAGGCACCCTTGCAGCTGGCTGGACAAAATGACCTCTACCCTAAATAATCATATCCAACCGGACAAGAAGTGGATGGTCTACGACCCAAGTTGGGCCAATTCAATTCCGTCTGCCTGAAATTTGGAATTGTGTTACAGAGAGTCTAGCTACCTCCACTGGGTGTTTCATTTGGGAGGTCGTGTTTGGGTCCTGTGCAGCAGAGGAGAAAAAGCTGGCAGGCAGAAAAAGCGAGGAACTAATCAGGAGAGAACTGGGGAGAAATAAGGAGAGAAGCAATAAGCAATAACTGAGAGCTCTCCACTGGCCACCTGGAGGCTGGGAGACTCCTCCCCCCCCCTTTTTTTTTTTTTCACTCAGCTGATTTGAGTGTTTCTTTCAACCAGAAGGATTCCTGAACAAACACAATGTACATAGTTTTACATAGTTAAGAGGTTATCATAGTTTTGCGGCTTGCTTTTTTTTTTTTTAAGTCGGCTCCACACCCACCTTGGGGCTTGACCTCACTCATGACCCTGAGATCAAGAGCCCCATGCTCTACCAACTGAGCCAGCCAGGCGCCCCTATGACTTGCTTTTTGCACTTAACATCTATCATAAAGTTATCTCCCTACCAACAAACGTATTTTGTAAATAGAATATTCAAGTTTTACTTATTTATTTTGAGAGAGAGAGAGAGAAAGTGAGAGAGAGAGAAAACACGAGCAGGGGAGGGGCAGAGAAAGGGAGAGAGAGAGAATCCCAAGCTGGCTCTGATGTGGTGCTCGAGCCCACGAACCGTGAGATCGTGACCTAAGCCCAAATCCAGAGTCAGACACTTAACCGACCGAGCCACCCAGGCACCCTGTAAAGAGAATTTTTAATGGCTGTGTAAGTCCAGTGAATGGAAGCACTAAGATTATTCAACCAGGCATTTTTAAGATGTCTATTTTCACTGTTATAAATAATGTTGCAGAGTATAGTTTGCCCATATTTTTTGGCAAACTGTATCTTTGCCCATATTTCGTATTGTTTATTGAGGAATGACTCCTAAGAGTTGAATTATTGGCAATGGATATTTTTGAAATTGTTATTTTTATTCTCAGTTTGCATTAATTTTGGATTCTGGAATTTATTTAAATTATTGTGGGAACTATGTCCAAGGGAAAAATCCCTAAGTGTTTGGATGTATGAATAAAAAGCTCATCATCGTGGGCACCTGGGTGGCTCAGTCGGTTAAGCATGCAACCCTTGGTTTCGGCTCAGGTCGTGATCTCATGGCTCATGAGTTCGAGCCCCACATTGGTCTCCATGCTGACAGCACGGAGCCTGCCTGGGATTCTCTTTCTCCTTCTCTATCTGACCCTCCTCTCTCTGTCTCTCAAAATAAATAAACTTAAAACATTTTTTTTAAATAAATAAAAGTGGAAAAAAATAGCTCATCCTCAGGAAAACTTTGGGGTTTTTGCCCATCTTTGTAAGTGAGTATAGAGTGACTATCAAATAAGAGTTGAAAGTCCAGATGTGCAGATTTTAGAGTGGATAACATACTCCTCTGGGGCTCTGACTCTCATTCTTAATTCAATCTCAATGATGAAACTGAATGAAATATGTCTCCTTTGTTAAACTCATGCCTATTTTATTATTTTTGGTGCTCCTGTAAATGGGATATTGCAAATGGGATTGTTTTTTTTCATTTTCTTTTTTCAATAGTTAATGTTAGTATGTAGAAATGCAATCGATTTTTGTATATTGAGTTTTGTATCTGAAACTTTATTGAATTCCTTTATTAGGTCTAACAGGTTTTTGTTTGTGTACGTTTATTTATTTTGGGAGAGAGAGCATGTGAGAAAGGGAGGGGCAGAGAGAGAGGTAGAGAGAATGCCAAGCGGGCTTTGCACTGTCAGCAGAGCCTGATAAGGGGCTCGAACTCATGAACCATGAGATCAAGACCTGAGCTGAGATTAAAAGTCAGACATCCAGGGGCGCCTGGGTGGCGCAGTCGGTTAAGCGTCCGACTTCAGCCAGGTCACGATCTCGCGGTCCGTGAGTTCGAGCCCCGCGTCGGGCTCTGGGCTGATGGCTCAGAGCCTGGAGCCTGTTTCCGATTCTGTGTCTCCCTCTCTCTCTGCCCCTCCCCCGTTCATGCTCTGTCTCTCTCTGTCCCAAAAATAAATAAACTTTAAAAAAAAAAATTAAAAAAAAAAAAAGTCAGACATCCAACTGACTGAGCCACCCAGGTACCCCTCTAACGGGCTGTGTGTGTGAGTGTGTGTGTGTGTGTGTGTGTAGTCTTTAGGGTTATACTATGTCATCTACAAACAGGGGCAATTTTACTTCCTCTTTTCTTATTTGGATACCTTTGATTTTTTCTTCTTCTTGCCTAATTGCTCTGGCTAGGACTTTGAGTATTATGTTGAATAGAGTGGCTAGAGTGGGTATCCTTGTCTTATTCCTGATCTTAGGGGAAAAGCTTTCAGTTTTCACCATTGAGTATGATGTTAGCTGTGGGTTTGTCATATTTGTCCTTTATAATGTTGAGGCATGTTCCTTATGTACCCAATCAAGTTGAGAGTTTTCATCATGAAAGAAATCGAATTTTGTCCAATGTTTTCTCTTCATCTACTGAGATGATTGTATGCTTTTTATCTTTCATTTTGTTATCTGGTGCGTCACATTGATTTGTGGATGTTGAACCCTTCTGGTATCCCTGGAAGAAATCCTACTTGGTCATAGTGTATTGATTCTTTAAATGCATTGCTGAATTTGTTTTGCTAATATTTTTTTGAGGGTTTTTGCATCTATGTTCATCAGGAATATTGGCCTTTAATCTTCTTTTCTTGTAGTGTTCTTGTCTGGTTTTGGTATTAGGGTAATGTTGGTATTATAAAATGAGTTTGGAAGTGTCTCCTTGTCTTCTCTTTTTTGGGAGACTGAGAAGGATTGGTATCAATTCTTCTTTAAATGTTTAGTACAGGGGCGCCTGGGTGGCGCAGTCGGTTAAGCGTCCGACTTCAGCCAGGTCACGATCTCACGGTCCGTGAGTTCGAGCCCCGCGTCGGGCTCTGGGCTGATGGCTCAGAGCCTGGAGCCTGTTTCCGATTCTGTGTCTCCCTCTCTCTCTGCCCCTCGCCCGTTCATGCTCTGTCTCTCTCTGTCCCAAAAATAAATAAACGTTGAAAAAAAAAATTAAAAAAAAAAAATAAATAAATGTTTAGTACAATTTACCAATGAAGCCATCTTCATTATCTTGGCTAGGAGGTTTTTGAGTACTGACTCAATCTCTCTAAGAATGGCTATTGGTTGGGGCACCTGGGTGGCTCAGTCAGTTGAGCGTCCGACTTCGGCTCAGGTCATGATCTTGCGGTTAGTGAGTTTGAGCCCCGCGTCGAGCTCTGTGCTGACAGCTCAGAGCCTGGAGCCTGCTTCTGATTCTGTGCTCCCCCTCTCTCTCCGCCCCACCCCTGCTGTACTCTCTCTCTCTCTGTCTTTCAAAAATGAATAAACATTAAAAAAAAATTTAAAAAAGAATGGCTATTGGTTGTCCCCCAAACCTTTGTGATTACCCATGCTCTGTTCTTAGTGGCTCCCAGAACTTGAAGGTGTGCCAAAACCTGTCAGTGTCTCAAAGGGGAGAATCATAGTTTGCATCTAGATTGGACGCCAAACCCTCTGGCAGCAGCTGGGAAAGTATATAATTAGGGCCCTTCCAGTAGAAACTGGGAGATGGGCTTTTTTGCCTGCCTCCCTCTACACTGGACCTAAGTATATGTCTGCGAAGGTGGGTTGTTGGCTATAGTTCTATGGGATTTGTGAGTGCAAGGCCTGTTGGCTTTCAGAACCAAGTGATCTGGAGGCCTGTCCTTGGGTGGCATCTGCAAAAGCTAGGGTGCCAGCCATGTGTGCAAGTTCCTTCCAGAGAGATACTGGTGATTTGGAGTGGGCTAAAGGGAGAAGGCAGAGGCAAGCCGTGTTAGCTATCAGAGGGGGGTGACTTGGCAGCCCAGCCCTCAGGCAGCAGCCTTAAAAGTTGGGGCCCTAGATGTGTTGACAAGACCCTTCCAAGGAGACGCCAACAACTTGGTTTTATTATTGGAGCCGGTAGGAGAGAGAAGGCTGGGGAAGTGCCCACCGGCTCTTTCAGGCTCCAGGAAGGATTGCAGTTCACACTTAGATGTGTGCTAATTAGAAGCAAGACCCTCAGGCAGCAGATAGTAAAGTGTGCACTCACTTTCCTGCGTGAGACTCAGAGATGAGAATTTGTGCCTGTTCCCTCTGCTCTGAGCCCCAGGGCATAGACACAGCAAGTACTTGCACGTCTGTTAACAACTGCTTCTTTGTTTGCTATAGTTGTGTAGATGTATTGTTGTTCTGTTCAGATGCTATGTAAGCCCCAAGTTCTAGCCACCCTTTTGAGTTACTCATCACTGAATTTCTCCCATGTGTATGTAAGCTATATGTGTGAATAAACTTGGCTTTGCTTTTCTATTGTTAATCTGCCTTTGTCTAATTTACAGGGTCCCAGTGGAAGTACCCAAGAGGCCAAAGAAAGGGTTTTTTTTCCTTCCTGTACACCTGCAAGGAGATCCTGTAAGTTGGGGTTAGAATGTCTGAGTGAAGACAAACCAAAAGAATTGAGGTGGTGTTTTGGGGGTCTTGCTATGACTAGAGGGAAGATGGATGGTGCTTTTGGAACAGAGATCACAATGGCACAGAAGCAGAGTATAGTTGTGACAGCACGTTTACAGTACCGTGGCTTTTGCTAAACACTCCTGATAAACAAGGAGAACCTCGGGGCGCCTGGGTGGCTCAGTCGGTTAAGCGTCCAACTTCAGCTCAGGTCACGATCTCGCGGTCCGTGAGTTCAAGCCCCGCATCAGGCTCTGGGCTGATGGCTCAGAGCCTGGAGCCTGCTTCAGATTCTGTGTCTCCCTCTCTCTCTGCCCCTCCCCCGTTCATGCTCTGTCTCTCTCTGTCTCAAAAATAAATAAAAAACGTTAAAAAAAAATTAAAAAAAAAAAAAACAAAGAGAACCTCATACTTGATGCTAATGTCATCGCTCAAGTCAAAGGAGGCAATGGTGATAAATTTTGCTTACGCTTGACTCTTGCACTTGGCAGACAGGAACTGGTTAGTCTCCTAGAAGCAATGGGAACCCTGGGAGAAAGAATTAATGTTGACCCTAGTGTAGAATTTGTGATCATGAAGATAGAATTCTGGCCTAGCCAAACATTGCCTTGTAGGCTAAAGGGAGGCAGGTTTTCATGGCCACAGGCTCCCACAGGCGTAAGGATGACATCTGTAATTTACCCAGACTTTATCAATGATTCCCTCAGCTATGGAATAGGTACTTGTTGTTATAACCATGTTACAGATGAGGATTTTGAGGGCACAGGGAAACTGAGAAAAAGTGCCTTGTGTAACCCAACCAGTGTGGCAATGTCGGGATTTGAGGGAGCCTAGACCACCAGGCTTCAGAGTTCAGGAAACGAACCACCGAAATTGACTGTCTTCTTAATACTTATTGTGTGGATCTATCCCTGATCATCGATGCTTTTCAATCATCTTTTTGATTTTCTGGACTCACTTTTACTGCTGTTGAGCTTGGTATACAGAACAAGAAGATTGGTGTAGATGAAAACACAGAGGTTTTGAAGTGGATGAAAAGGTATTCTTGGATATGCTTTCAATGGAATGCTGGAACCTTTGGACATTATTTGATTTTACAGATGTGTGCATCTTTGCTTGCTTCTGATGGGGTTATTTTACAACTCTGTAGAGACAAAAGCTGACTTACAGGAGACTGATAGTAATACAAAGTGTTCCTTCCATTAAAATGCAGATGGGCTCCTGTGGAATGGGGTTAATTGTCCTGTGGATATTGACCTGTTTTTCCAGTTTGCCTCTATTTGTCAATTTATTCCAGCATTAAAAAAAAATTTTTTTTTATGTTGATTTTTGAGAGAGAGAGGGAGAGAACATGAGTGGGGAGGGGCAGAGAGAGGGAGACACAGAATCCAAAGCAGGTTCCAGGCTTTGAGCTGTCAGCACAGAGCCCGATGCGGGGCTTGAACCCATGAACCATGAGATCAGGACATGAGCCAAAGTCAGATGCTTAACTGACTGAGCCCCTGTTCCAGGAGCCCCTGTTCCAGCATTTCTTAACTGACTATAAATGCGTGGTAGTTTAAGTTCTCCTTTGAACTGGTTGTAGTATTGTACCAGTCCCACCATCCATTAATGAGGTAAATAAAATATTTGACACATATTCTTTTGTATTATGTGGAAGTTGAAGATTCTCTATGACCACATTCTAGCCAGGCTCCTCTGAGCCCTTTTTTTGACTAGGCCTCAACCTTGGCCTATAAAGACTTGAGTGAAACACTAACATAATTGCCAACAGCATATGGCCACATCCCTACAATGACCTTAGCTAGGCCCCCTTAAAGTGCCTGCCTGAGAAAACTCAAGGATCACAAAAGAACTTAGTTTTGTTCGAGACAACACCTGAGCCCCGGGCCCCTGTCTGCCAATGTCTGTGGGAGGGCAGGAGCCTAACAGACCCAGATGGTTTCACATGGACTAGACCTCCTTTCTTGTAATTTTTCACTCTGTTCTGCTCTCTGGGTCTCTACTCCATTCTCCCTTTAAAATACACATTCACCCTGTGCAAATCCAAGCTTAGTTCAGTTCACGGTGGACTCTTTTCCCTATTGCAATAGTACATTACTATTTATTTTTTTTTTTTTTTTAATTTTTTTTTTTCAACATTTATTTATTTTTGGGACAGAGAGAGACAGAGCATGAACGGGGGAGGGGCAGAGAGAGAGGGAGACACAGAATCGGAAACAGGCTCCAGGCTCTGAGCCATCAGCCCAGAGCCCGACGCGGGGCTCGAACTCACGGACCGCGAGATCGTGACCTGGCTGAAGTCGGACGCTTAACCGACTGTGCCACCCAGGCGCCCCAGTACATTACTATTTAAAATCTCCTTACCACTTTACCTAGGGCCCAGCTTTGTTTATTTTACCTTTGAAAAAATTATCTCCTAACATTGGTTAAAATCACTTAATTCTCTGCACTTCATGTTCCTTTCAGATTCCTCTTTAATTGTCTAATTCATTGAGAGGCATTAGGATAGAGGTCTCAAGGTTCTGGTATTGGTTGTTTTTAATGGCTTAGTTAATAACTCATTTATAAATAATATAGTACCATAAGGGCTCAGGCTGTGTAGGCAAAGAGTTTGGAGCTGAATCCTGATTCTGCCTCTTATTGGGTAAGTAGAAGGGAATGATCTGGAGAAGGAAGCAAAGGGAAGACATTTGATTTTGAGGTCAAAAGGAAGTCCTTACATGAGCTCTCACTTTAAAAGAACACACATAGGGGCCTCTGGGAGGCTCAGTCAGTTAAGTGACCAACCGACTCTTGATTTCAGCTCAGGTCATGATCTCACAGATCAAGTTTGAGCCCTACATTGGGCTCTATGCCGACAGTGCAGAGCCTGCTTGGGATTCTCTGTCTCCCGCTCTCTCTTGCCCTCCTTGCTCTCTCTCTCTTTCTAGAAACAAATTAACATTAATGGGCGCCTAGGTGGCTCAGTCAGTTGGGCGTCCGACTTCGGCTCAGGTCATGATCTTGCGGTTCATGATTTCGAGCCCCGCGTCGGGCTCTGTGCTGACAGCTCAGAGCCTGGAGCCTGCTTTGGATTCTGTGTCTCCCCCTCTCTCTGCCCCTCCCCTACTTGTGCTCTGTCTCTCTCTGCCTATCAAAAATTTTAAAAAAAAGTAAAAAAAAAAAAAAGATGAACACCTATAAAAGGTGTCCAAAAGAGGTGTTAAAAAGTTATTCTGTCACTTGTTAAAATGATAAGGTAGATGAAATTCAGGACTAGGTACTGAGGTTCTGCAGTAGGGCAGGGACATTGGGCTTAGCTCTTAATTTAACAACAGGCAAAGTGGGACTTCCTAGTGGAAGGGGTCAGTGGATAGAAAATTGCCAAGAAGAAGAATCACGAATAAGGGGGAACCTGGCTAACCCGACCTGATAGGGTTCCTGCTGGAGGCAGGTCAGGGCGGCCAGACGTCCCCTGGGGGATGGCGGGGAAGGAAGAATCTGGTCAGATATCAAGGGGGATCTTCTATCAAGGGTGGGAGATTCTGGCTAAACTGACCTGAAAGGATTCTTGCTACAACTGGACTCTGGGAGAGCATACCCAAGGATGGGGCCCTCAACGGGCTCAGAGGAGCCTGGCTGAATGAAGTTCAGGCGAGAAGAGAGTCTTTGTCAGTGGCTAGGACAGAGGGCAAATACAAAAGAGGGGAACTGGCCTGGAGTGAGGGTCAGTCTCTGCTGAGGTTCTTGAAAATATTAATGACAGAAGAAAGGAGTTTTTTTTTTTTTTAAGATTCATTTCCAACAACAGAAGGGAGAAAGAAGACTGAACCACTCCGGTTCAATTGGACTTCTCTCTTCTCTTACCAAGGAAAACAGTCTCAGTTGGAAGGGTCTGAGGCAAGTTGAAGTTTTCAGTCAAGAGGAGATGACAGAGGTGTGTTCAACAGGGCAGGGAGACGCAGGGCCAGTGTTGAGTGGAGCCTGATGCCTGGAGATGATTTGCGTAGTTTTCAGGGAGCTGGCATGCCTCCCAAAGCTTCACCTGTGGTAATTTCCTGCCAAATCCTACACCGCATTAGTAAAAGGATGATTTGTGAGCTGTTAGAATGGGGGCTTCCGCGTGTTCGCTGAGAGGCCATCAGGGCAGACTCATCCCGTCTCCCACGGGGCAGGGGGGTGTCTTTGATGAAGTGCACGTTTGCTCCAGCACGGTTTTTGACAAAGATGCTCGTGAGACGCATGTGAACAAGTTGGAGAATTGCAGTCTCGATGACGTTGTAATTGCAAAACTTTCTGGATATGTTTATACTCATTTATACTTGAAGCGTGTGCTGATGGAATGAAGGGCCTGACCTCTCTGGGTCGTTTTCCTTTTTTTAAAAAAAGCTTATTTATTTTTTGAGAGAGATACAGAGTGAGTGGAGGAGGGGCAGAGAGAGGGAGACAGAGACAGAGAGAATCCCAAGCATGCTCCACACTGTCAGCACAGAGCCCCACGTAGGGCTCTAACCCAGGAACCACGAGAACATGATCTCAGCCAAAATCAAGAGTCAGACACTCAACCTACTGAGCCACCCATGTGCCCCCAGATCGTTTTCTTTTTCATCTCCTTTCTTCCCTAAGTGTCTGAGCTTGGGCAGATCGCTAAACTTCTCTGGTCTTTCAACATTATGTAAAAAAATGCCTCAATCTATGTATGACTACATGAATAATTCGTTCATGTATGCCTAGAGGGATATAATTTACCTCTGAGTTCTGTCCTTGATTCTGTTTGACATTTTTTGTGATTGACTTAGATAATGGCAAGTTTCTAGATGATGCAAAGAGGTGGGAAAGCATATGAATGAGTTCTGGCCCCAGAATCGAACAATCTTGGATATGAACCTTGGGTCTGTCACTTCCCGATTGGATATTGAGCAAGTCTCTTAACTTCACTAGCTTTGATTTTCTTTTCCCTTAAATGAGAACAATAGTGACAACAACAACAATCACAAAAGACTTCGTGTAAAGACAAAACTACTATAGAAGATACTACATGAAACACATTTAGTTAATGAATCCTCCACTAACCATTAGCTGTTCATGTTATATTATTACTAAGCTGGGAACAGGAACGTTGGATAACATATCATGTTTCAGAATTACTGTAGGGTGAAACCAGGAGCTACTACCGAGAATTGAAAAGGCTTATGAACAACCCGGCATCTGGGATTCACTAATCCACTGCATGCGAACAGAATGGGAATGACCTGGTTTAAGAGCAGCTCCTGTCAAAAGCCTTTTAGGGACTTTAGGTGACTGC
Organism: Puma concolor; assembly: GCF_028749965.1. Lineage (NCBI taxonomy): Eukaryota > Metazoa > Chordata > Mammalia > Carnivora > Felidae > Puma > Puma concolor. Next base: position 97,164,042 of record NC_141673.1, read on the forward strand.
TAGCTCAGAATGAATTGATGTGGCATGGCATCCAAGAAAGCGGATGTCTTCGGCTGGGTGAATGGGAGGGCAAAAGAAGCTACAGTTGAACAGTATTCTCACCCTAGTAAGGGAGAGCATGCCCACAGAGCTGTGCTCAGTTCTGCCCTTGTGTTTTTAACAAATGTTTATTTATTTATTGAGAGAGAGAGCACGAATGGGGGCAGAGCAGAGAGAGAGAGAGAGAAAGAGAGAGAGAGAGAGGAAGGGAGAGGGAGAATCCTAAGCAGGCTCCACGCTGCCAGAGCAGAGCCCAGTGTGGGGCTCGATCCCACGAACTGGGAGATCTTTACCTGGGCCCAAATCAAGAGTTGGATGCTCATCCGGCTGAGCCACCCGGGTGCCCTGCTCGTCTGTTTTTTATTGAAGAAGTAAGGTAGGAAGCTAGACTACCTGAGTTCAAATCCTTGCTCAATGAACTCGGGCAAGATATTTGATCTCTCTGTGCCTCCGTTTTCTCATCTGTAAAATGGGAATAATAAAACTTGTACTTATCTCATAGGGCCGCTGTGAGGAGTCCATGGGATGTAAAAGTAAATATGTCATGCTTCCAAAGGTGTCTGGCTCATAGTAACTGCCAGTCTAAGAAGGACATTGTCAGTGTCCCAACATGACACGGTCAGAATGGTGAGGGGTGCAGAATCAGTGTGACAGGCAGAATAGTGAATGGATTATCCTCCTCTTATCCCCCCACCTCCTGTCCCAAACACATATGCCACTCCCTTGATATACGCAGGGCTTCACAGGTTTGGACTCTTGCCTAAATTGGAATGCTCAAACTCACACCCTATCAGGTCTCTAGCACCAGACATTAGAGATCATTTAGTTTAGGGCCCTCATTTAAAATATGCTCAAGGTCAAGTAGGAAGTTGAGAGCCGAGGTCCTCAAGCCCATGTCCTCTGCTTGTTTCACTCCCCACCTGCCTCCTTCCCTCCATCTGCTTGTCAAAGTCTGGCAAGCCCCAGCTCAACTCCCACCTCTTCTTAGAAGTCTTTTTTCAGATCCCCCAAGGTGAACTGGTCTACACTTTCCCCATAGCTACACCATGGCAAGCTCTGAACATTTTTTATCATACTTACCAGACTTCTTGGTATTAGAGTTCACCATCCATGCTTCTGTCTTCGCCCGGTTTGCCTGAAGAACAAAGACACAATTTACTCACTTCGCATGTGCACTGTGCTCTGCTTACATCAAGGCCATCATGAAACGCTCATTGACTTGATTATTAAGGTTGTGTAATGTGGACCATTTATCCTAGAAGAGAGAAGATTTAGCAGAATGGAACTGGGCCTCATGGGGAGGAAGGATTAGATTTAGCTACCCTGTTCCAGAGAACAGAACGAGAGCAAGCAGTAGAAGTCACCAGGGGGCAGATCTGATCTGTTTGGTTGGAGAGAATCCTTCACAGGACAGGCATTTATTTATTTATTTATTTATTTATTTATTTATTTATTTATTTAAGTTTATTCATTTTGAGAGAGAGAGAGAGCATGCACTGGGGAGGGGCAGAGAGAGAGGGAGAGAGAGAATCCCAAGCAGGAATCCCAAGAGAGCCCGGCAGGGGGCTCGATCTCATGAAACAGGAGATCATGAGCTGAGCCGAAACCAAGAGCTGGACACTTAACCGACTGAGCCACCCATGTGCCCCATGACAATCCTTGAATAAGGAGATGGGTGTCTCCTGAGAAGTGAGATTCCATCAGTGAAATTGTTCAAGCAGAAGCGTCATGACCAACGTCGGGGATGAGGAAGACAGGAATATAGGATACATCCCTGAGATTCCCCGTTGGCTCTCTGTGTTTCAACATCATAAAGATCTTGGTGCCATGTTAGGGTTCACGTGTAGTCACAGACACAGTATTATGAGGGGTGCACTAACAGGTTTGAGACCGAGTCCGGCAGACCTGGGCCCCGGTACAGCTGGGTCTCAGCTTGGCTCTCACCAGTCCAGTGTGCAGAAGGGACGGTACCTCCACAAAAAGCCAGCCCCTTTCCCCACTCCCTGTGTTGCTTGCCATATCCCCTCCCTCACCTTTCCCCGTTCTGCTCATTTCTGTCCTGTGCACCTGCAAGGTCAGCTTCATGCTGAATTTTACTACAGTGAAAAGTCCTGAGTGTCTCACGGTTGTGTGCTGAAACCTGTCAGCTTAGCCTCGGGGTGTAGTGTTATATTCGAACCTTTTCGAGCATTTCCACATAAAGGCCCTGAATCCATCTTTCCTAGGCTCTTGGCCTTGGAGCTATAGTTTTTCTGTTTCTTCTGGCCATTCCATTCCATTTTCAAAGTATGGGTCTAGCTATTACTTTTCTGGCTGGGTCCCAGGTAGACTTTTGTAAGCTTCCAGCCACAACCTCTCCATTTTCATGGGCTTGTCACCATCAAGTAGGTACCCCTCTGGTATTGCTCTCAGGATCCCATTTTCCCCATTTTGGGGGCTCCCGTCTAAGACTTCTCCCCAACCGCTGCATACCCAGGTATTGATTGTGATCACCCATTGGCCCCTCTCCCCCAAGGTCTACCTAGTTTTCTTTACAACACAGTTTGGCTTCCTACCCACGGCCCTGAGTTTCTCTGGCATCTGGCCTCGTTCGTAAGGTTCTCGCTCAGAGGGTTCAGGTCAGTAGAATATCCACCATTCATCAGCCTGATACGTTTGCAATCTCCAAAGTATCTACCTTCATAACATTCATTTCTAGGTAATATCAAACTTAAGAGTGGGTTCTATTTCAAAAGTTCATTTGTTTTTTTTATTTTAATATTTTTATTTATTATTTATTTGTTTATTTATTTATTTGTTTATTTTATTTATTTATTTAGAAAGCATGTAAACACGGGGAGGGGCAGAGGGGGAGAGAGAGAGAGAGAGAGAATCCCAAGCAGGCTCCCTGCTCAGTGTGAAGCCGGATGTGGGGCTTCATCTGATGACCCTGGGATTATGACCTGAGCCAAAATCAAGAGTCAGATGCTCAACCCAGGTGCCTCTCAAAAGTTCATGTGTAAAGAACTTGTTTAGAACTCACATTTTTTCCTTGCCGCAGTGTTCTTCATGGTGGTTAGTTTTTCCAGGCCAGTCCAGGAGAACCCATCTAACCTTCAGGATTAGGCTGGACCGCCAGGACCACAGAATGATTAGGAGTAATAATAGGTGAACAGAATACAATCATGGAATAGAACAGTGTTTCTATGGGGAAATATTTTCAGAGTTCTAACTAAGAATGCTGGGATTCCTTTAACTGCCTGCAGTTTGCACCCTTAGTAAAAGAAAACAAAGCCGCTACAATTTAGGGAGAGGTTACTCTGCACCAGGTGGGGTAAACTCATTATGTGAGTTATATGGTTTCATCCTCATGTCAACACTGATGGAGAGTGGTGTCGGTACTGCTATTAATCCACCTTTTGAAGATGAGGGAATGGAGGCCAAAAGAACTGATCTCAGTGACTTTGGACAGGGATTCTGGTAAAATAAAATCTGGTGAGTGCTAGGAAAGGCACAGGGATTCCAGAGGACGGAAGGGGTGAGAAGAGAATCAGGTGGGGCGACAGAGGGAATAAAGGTTGGGTCAGGGCTGGGGAAGGTGGAGGCAAGTGGCTGTGAACATGACAGGCAGATTGGCTCCGTGTAGGACGGTTATAGACAATATATATTCTCTTCCCCTGTGACGTGTCTTTGGCAGACCCTGTTGGAAGGTGCTTGAAACAACAGAGAATAGCCACGGTCTGCCTATGAGAAGGAAGAGTGGCAATAGGTAGTTTCAGTCCTGGAGGAGATCCAGCATGATGTGGGGGAGCCCTTCAAGGCCCCAGCTGTTCATTGCCCCCTGTGCCCGTGTGCCTATGACTTTGTGCCCTCCCTTTAAGACTAGGATGCTCTGCCTTGTCCTTCGATTCTGGGCTAAGTTGTGTACCTTGCTTCAACCCTTACAATATGAAAGTCAGGACTGAAGCCCAGGCTTGGGGGACTTTTGTCCATTAGAGCTTGCTTTCTTGTACACACTGCGTAGTAGCCATGACGACATGTCCAGGCCCGCCTGATGAGGCTGAGAGATACATGGAAGGGAGTCCCAGCTGACCCAGAGGGATCCTGCCTTGATCAGCTAAACCCCACACATGAGCGAGGCCAGCTAAGATCAACAGAGCCACCTGGTCTATATCAGCTGAACCTTGCAGACTTCTGAAAAATAAGTGGTTTTTTCTAATTAAACAAATCAAACTTTTAATTTTGAAATCCATGTAGATTTACATGCACTTGTAAGAAATAAAGATCCCATAAAAAAAAAAGATCCCATGCACCCTTTATCCAGTTTTCCTCAATGGTAACATCATGCAAAACTATAGTACAGTATCATAACCAGGATAGTGACATTGGCAGAGTCAAGATACAAAATACTTTCATCAGCATAAGGATCCCTCATGTTGCTATTTATGACTACATTCCCTTCACTTTTGCTCCCACCCTCTCTGTAACCCCTGGAAACCCCCAATCTATCCTCTGTTTCTATTATTTTGTCATTTCAAGGATGTTATATGAATGAAATCATATAGGATGTAACCATTTGGAATTGGCTTTTTTTTTTCCACTGCATAATTCACTGGAGATATATACCTATGTTATCACATCTGTCAATAGTTTATTACCTTTTACTGCTGAGTAAAGTGTTCCAAGGTATGGATGTACTACATTTGTTTAACCCTTCATCCATTGAAGGACATTTGGGTTGTTTCTAGTTTGGAGTTGTCATGAATAAAGCTGCTACAAACATCGGTGTACTATTTTTGTGTAAATGTAAGTCTTCATGTCTCTGAGATAAATGCTCAGGTGCTCAATTTCTGGGTCATAATGGCAGTTGCATGATTATTTAAAAAAAAAAAAAGACCCTGCCAAATCCTACCCTTTTACATTACCACCAGCAATGTATTGGTGACCCCTTTTCTCTGCATCTTTGTCAGGATTTGGTGTTTATTGTCGCTACTTTTTATGCTTGCCATTCTGGTAGGTAGGTCATGACTTCTTATAGTGGTTTCAGTGTGTATTTCACGGATGAGGCTGAGAGATACATGGAATGGAGTCCCAGCTGACACAGAGGGACCCAGCCTTGATCAGCTAAACCCCACACATAGGGAGGCCAGCCAAGATCAACAGAGCTGTCTATACTAGCTGAACCTTGCAGACTTCTGAAAAATAAGTGGCTAATAATGAAGAACATCTTTTCATGTGCTTATTTGTCACCTGTATATCTGCTCTGGTGAAATGTCTCTTTGTGTGTTTTGTCTGTGTTCTAACTGGATTGTTTGCTTTTTTTAGTGTTGAATTTTGAGAGTTCTTGATATATTCTAGATACTCATCTGGTTTTCACATATTTCTCTCCTACTCTGTACCTTGTCTTGTTATCTTCACAAGGTCTTCCACAGAGCAAATGTTTTAAATTTCGATGAAGTCCAATTTATTAGTTTTACCTTTTATGGATCATGTTTTGGGTGCCAAGGCTAAGATCTCTGCCTAGTTCTAGATCCCGAACATTTTCTCCTACTTTTTCTAAATGTTTTACAGTTTTACATTTTACATTTAAGTCTGCGATCCATTTTGAGTTCATTTTTGTATAAGGGGTGAGATTTAGGTTGAGGTTCATTTTCTGATCATGGCTGTGCAATTACTCCAGCACCATTTGCTGAAAAGGCTATCTTTTCTCCACTGAGTTGCTTTTGCACATTGTCAAAAATCAGTTTGGCATATTTGTGTGTATCTATTTCTAGTTTCTCCAGTGTGTTCTATTGATCTATGGGTCTATCACTCCACCAATACCATACAATCTTGATTACTATGGATTAATTCCTTCCACTTTTTTCTTCTTTTTTTTTTTCTTTTAGAAAGAGAGAGTACAAGTGGAGGAGAGGGGCAGAGAGAGAGAATCTTAAGTAGGCTCTATACTCAGCATGGAGCCCGATGCACGGCTTGATCCCATAACACTGGCATCATGACCCAAGCCGAGATCAAGAGTTGGATGCTCAACCAACTGAGCCACCTAGGCACCTCTTTTTCTTCTTTTTAGCTATTCTAGTTCCTTGCCTGTCCATTTAAGTTGTAGAATAACTGCCTATATCTATAAAAAAATCTTGCCGCGATTTTGATAGGACATGCATTGTATCTGGAAATCGATTTAGGGAAAATTGACATGTATCCTTATCCATATTCTATATTCCGTTTATGTTTATCTATCTTGATCTATATTAGCTATATCTTATCACTATCTACTTATGTTCATTTATCTTTATCTACATATCTATATTTCATCTATATTGAATCTTCTAGGGGCTCCTGGGTGGCTCAGTCGGTTAAGCGTCCGACTTCGGCTCAGGTCATGATCTCACAGTCTGTGAGTTCGAGCCCTGCCTCGGGCTCTGGGCTGATGGCTGGGAGCCTGGAGCCTGCTTCCGATTCTGTGTCTCCCTCTCTCTCTGCCCCTCCCCTGTTCATGCTCTGTCTCTCTCCGTCTCAAAAATAAATAAACATTAAAAATATATATATATATTGAATCTTCTAGTCCATGAACACACTATGTCTCTCCATTCAGATTTAAAAAATTTCTTTCATCAGCATTTCAGCATAAAAGTCCTGGGTATGTTTTGGTAGATTTACATCTAAGTGTTTCATTATTTTTGGGGTGATTGGCAAATGGTTATAAATATAAAATGGTTATAAATATAAAATGGTTATAAAATGTAAAAATTATATTTTTAGTTTTGGTGTCCACATGTCCACTGCTAGTATACAGACATAAAATTGGTTTTTGTATGCTTGTCTTATATCTTGCATCTTTGCTGAACTTAGTACTAGGAGTTTTTGATTTTTTTTTCTTTTTGCTTTGTTTTCTTTTTTCTTATTGCACAGGCTAACACTTCCAGCACCATGTTGAATAAGAGTGATGAGAGTGGATATCTTTGTATTATTGCTGATCTTGGGGTGGGGGAAGCATTCAGCCTTTCACCATTAAGTATAATGTTGCTGTAAGCTTTTGGTAGATGTTCTTACCAAATTGAGGAATTTCCCTTCTATTCATATTTTTCTGAAAATTTTTACCATGCATAGATGTTGAAATTTGTCCAATGTCTTTTCTGCATCAATTTATACGATCATGTAATTTTTCTTCAATAGCTTGTTAATATTATACTGATTAATTTTTGAATATTGAAATGGCCTTCCATCCCTGGAATAAACCCCATTTGGTCATGGTGTATAATTCTTTTTATGTGTTGCTAAATTCCATTAGATAATATATATTTTTTAAGGATTTTATATCTATAATCAAGAGGGATATTGGTCTGTAGTTTTCTGGTTTTCTGCCTTTGTCTGTTTTTGGTATAAATCAAGCAAACTGGGAAATATTTCTTCCTCTTCTATTTTCTGAAGAGACTGTGTAGAATTGACATTAATTCTTCAAACATTTAGTAGAATTGTCTAGTGAAACCATCTGGGCCTGGAGATTTCTTTCTTTCTTTTAAGTTTATTTATTTATTTTGAGAGAGAGAATCCTAAGGGGAAAGAGAGAGAGGGAGAGAGATAGAACCCCATGCAGGCTCTGCACCATCAGCACGGAGCCTGATGTGGGGTTTGAACCCATGAACTGTGAGATCACGACCTGAGCCAAAACCCAGAGTCAGACGGCTAACCAACTGAACCACCCAGGCCCCCCATGAGATTTCTTTCTTTTGAGTTTTAAAATTATGAATTCAACTTCCTTATAGTTATGTGGTTATTCACATGGCTTATTTCATTTTGAGTGAGTTGTGGTGGTGTGTGTGTGTGTATGTGTGTGTGCTTAGGAATTGGTCTATTTCATCAAAGTTGTTAAATTTATGAATGTAGAATTGTTTGTAGAATTATCTTATTATCCTTTTGATGTCTACAGGAGCTATAGTGATATCTCCTATTTTATTCCCAATATTGTTAATTTGTGTCTTCTCCCTCTTTTTCTTTGTTAGTCTTGTTAGAAGTTAGTCAATTTCATTCTTCTTTTCAAAGAACCAACTCTTGATTTTCTCTATTGTTTTAAATTTCATTGATTTTTGTCCTTATCCTTATTTTTAATTTAATTATTTATTTTTTTAAATTTATATCCAAATTAGCATATAGTGCAACAATGATTTCAGGAGTAGATTCCTTAGTGCCCCTTACCCATTTAGCCCATCCCCCCTCCCACAACCCCTCCCGTAACCCTCAGTTTGTTCTCCATATTTATGAGTCTCTTCTGTTTTGGCCCCCTCCCTGTTTTTATATTATTTTTGTTTCCCTTCCCTTATGTTCATCCGTTTTGTCTCTTAAAGTCCTCATATGAGTGAAGTCATATGATTTTTGTCTTTCTCTGACTAATTTCACTTAGCATAATACCTTCCAGTTCCATCAACGTAGTTGCAAATGGCAAGATTTCATTCTTTTTGATTGCTGAGTAATACTCCATCATATATATATATATATATATATATATATATATATATATATATATATACCACATCTTCTTTATCCGTTCATCCATCAATGGACATTTGGGTTCTTTCCATACTTTGGTTAATGTTGATAGTGCTGCTATAAATATTGGGGTGCATGTGTCCCTTTGAAACAGCACACCTGTATCCCTTGGATATATGCCTAGTAGTGCAATTGCTGGGTCGTAGGGTAGTTCTATTTTTAGTTTTTTGAGGAACCTCCATCCACACTGTTTTCCAGAGTGGCTGCACCAGCTTGTATTCCCACCAACAATGCAAAAGATATCCTCTTTCTCCACATCCTCGCCAACATCTGTTGTTGCCTGAGTTGTTAATGTTAGCCATTCTGACGGGTGTAAGGTGGTATCTCATCGTGGTTTTGATTTGTATTTCTCTGATGATGAGTGATGTGGAGCATTTTTTCATGTGTAGGTTGGCCATATGGATGGCTTCTTTGGAGCAGTGTCTATTCGTGTCTTTTGCCCATTTCTTCACTGGATTATTTGTTTTTTTGTGTGTTGATTTGATAAGTTCTTTATAGATTTTGGATACTAACCCTTTATCTGATATGTCATTTGCAAATATCTTCTCCCATTCTGTCGGTTGCCTTTTAGTTTTACTGATTGTTTCCTTTGCTGTGCAGAAGCTTTTTATTTTGATGAGGTCCCAGTAGTTCATTTTTGCTTTTGTTTCCGTTGCCTCTGGAGACATGTTGAGTAAGAAGTTGCTGTGGCCAAGATCAAAGAGGTTTTTTCCTGCTTTCTCCTCGAGGATTTTGATGGCTTCCTGTCTTACATTTAGGTCTTTCATGCATTTTGAGTTTATTTTTGTGTCTGGTGTAAGAAAGTGGCCCAGGTTCATTCTTTGGCATGTCGATGTCCAGTTTTCCCAGCACCACTTGCTGAAGAGACTGTATTTATTCCATTGGATATTCTTTCCTGCTTTGTCAAAGATTAGTTGGCCATACGTTTGTGGGTCTATTTCTGGGTTCTCTATTCTGTTCCATTGATCTGAGTGTCTGTTCTTGTGCCAGTACCATACTGTCTTGATGATTACAGCTTTGTAGTATACCTTGAAGTCTGGGATTGTGATGCCTCCTGCATTGGTTTTCTTTTCAAGATTGCTTTGGCTATTTGAGGTCTTTTCTGGTTCCATACACATTTTAGGATTATTTCTTCTAGCTCTGTGAAGAATGCTGGTGTTATTTTGATAGGGATTGCATTGAATATGTAGATTGCTTTGGGTAGTATCGACATTTTAACAATATTTGTTCTTCCTATCCAGGAGCATGGAATCTTTTTCCATTTTTTTGTGTCTTCTTCAATTTCTTTCATAAGCTTTCTACAGTTTTCAGTGATTAGATTTTTCACCTCTTTGGTCAGATTTATTCCTAGGTATTTTATAGTTTTTGGTGCAACTGTAAATGGGATCGATTCCTTGATTTCTCTTTCTGTTGCTTCATTGTTGGTGTATAGGAATGCAACTGATTTCTGTGCATTGATTTTATATCCTGCAATTTTGCTGAATTCATGTATCAATTCTAGTATGTTTTTGGTGGAATCTTTTGGGTTTTCCATATAGAGTATCATGTCATCTGCAAAGAGTGAAAGTTTGACCTCCTCCTGGCCAATTTGGATGCCTTTTATTTCTTTGTGTTGTCTGATTGCAGAGGCTAAGACTTCCAAAACTATATTGAATAACAGTAGCAATAGTGGACATCCCTGTCTTGTTCCTGACCTTAGGGGGAAAGCTCTCAGTTTTTCCCCATTGAGGAGGATATTAGTGTTGGGTCATTCATATATGGCTTTTATGATCTCGAGGTATGCTCCTTTTATCCCTACTTTCTTGAGGGTTTTTATCAAGAAAGGATGTTGTATTTTGTCAAATGTTTTCTCTGCATCTATTGAGACGATCATATGGTTCTTGTCCTTTCTTTTATTGATGTGATGAATCACATTAATTGTTTTTGGGATATTGAACCAGCCCTGCATCCCAGGTATAAATCCCACTTGGTCATGGCGAATAATTTTTTTAATGTATTGTTGGATCTGGTTGGCTAATACCTTGTTGAGGATTTTTGCATCCATGTTCACCAGGGAAAGTGGTCTATAGTTCTCCTTTTTAGTGGGGTCTCTGTCTGGTTTTGGAATCAAGGTAATGCTGGCTTCTTAGAGTTTGGAAGTTTTCCTTCAAGAGAATAGGTGTTAACTCTTCCTTAAATGTTTGGTAGAATTCCCCTGGAAAGCCATCTGGCCCTGGACTCTTGTTTTTTTGGCAGATTTTTGATTACTAATTCGATTTCCTTACTGGTTATGGGTCTGTTCAAATTTTCTATTTCTTCCTGTTTCAGTTTTGGTAGTGTATATGTTTCTAGGAATTTGTTCATTTCTTCCAGATTGCCCGTTTTATTGGCATATAATTGCTCATAATATTCTCTTATTATTGTTTTTATTTCTGGTGTGTTGGTTGTGATCTCTCCTCTTTCATTCTGGATTTTATTTATTTGGGTCCCTTCCTTCTTCTTTTTGATCAAACTGGCTAGTGGGTTATCAATTTTGTTAATTCTTTCAAAGAACTAGCTTCTGGTTTCATTGATCTGTTCTACTGTTTTTGGGGTTTTTTTTTGGTTTCAATAGCATTAATTTCTACTCTAATCTTTATTGTTTCCTGTCTTCTTCTGGTTTTGGATTTTATTTGCTGTTCTTTGGTGTAAGGTTAGGTTGTGTATCTGAGATCTTCTTTCTTTAGGAAAGCCTGGCTAGCTATATACTTTCCTCTTATGACCTCCTTTGCTGCATCCCAGAGGTTTTGGGTTGTGGTGTTATCATTTTCATTGACTTCCAGATACTTTTTAATCTCCTCTTTAACTTCTTGGTTAGCCCATTCATTCTTTAGTAGGATGTTCTTCAGTCTCCAAGTATTTACCTTTCCGTATTTTTTCTTGTGGTTGATTTTGAGTTTCATAGCATTGTAGTCTGAAAATATACACGGTATGATCTCGATCTTTTTGTACTTACTTTGGGCTGATTTGTGTCCCAGTATATGGTCTATTCTGGAGAATGTTCCATGTGCATTGGGGAAGAATGTATATTCTGCTGCTTTGGGATGAAATGTTCTGAATATATCTGTTAAGTCCATCTGGTCCAGTGTGTCATTCAAAGCCATTGTTTCCTTATTGATTTTTTGATTAGATGATCTGTCCATTGTTGTAAGTGGGGTGTTGAAGTCTCCTACTATTATGATATTACTATTGATGAGTTTCTTTATGTTTGTGATTAATTGATTTATATATTTGGGTGCTTTCACATTTGGCACATAAATGTTTACAATTGTTAGGTCTTCTTGGTGGATAGACCCCTGGATTATGATATAATGCCCTTCTGCCTCTCTTGATAGAGTCTTTATTTTAAAGTCTAGATTGTCTGATATAAGTATGGCTACTCTGGCTTTCTTTTGTTGACCATTAGCATGATAGATGGTTCTCCATCCCCTTATTTTCAATCTGAAGGTGTCTTTAGGTCTAAAGTGGGTCTCTTTAGCATATAGATGGATCAAAGCATATAGATGGATCTTGTTTTCTTATCCATTCTGTTACCCTACGTCTTTTGATTGGCGCATTGAGTCCATTGACATTTAGAGTGAGTAGTGAAAGATATGAATTTATTGCCATTATGATGGTTGTAGAGTTGAAGTTTCTGGTGGTGTTCTCTGGTCCTTTCTAATCTTTGTTGCTATATATATAAATATATATATATAATCTTTTCTCCCCTCAGAGAGTCCCCCTTAAAATTTCTTGCAGGGCTGGTTTAGTTGTCACAAACTCCTTTAATTTTTGTTTGTCTGGGAAACTTTTTATCTCTCCTTCTATTTTGAGTGACAGCCTTGCTGGATAAAGAATTCTTGGCTGCATATTTTTCTGATTCAGCACACTGAATATATCCTGCCACTCCTTTCTGGCCTGCCAAGTTTCTGTGGATAGGTCTGCTGCATACCTGATCTGTCTTCTCTGGTAGGTTAGGGACTTTTTTTCCCTTGCTGCTTTCATGAGTCTCTCCTTGCCTGAGTATTTTGTGAATCTGACTATGATATGCCTTGTTGATGGTCAGTTTTTGTTGAATCTAATGGGGGTCTTCTGTGCTTCCTGGATTTTGAGGTCTGTGTCTTTCCCCAGGTTAGGAAAGTTTTCCGTTATGATTTGCTCACATAACCCTTCTACCCCTATTTCTCTCTTCCTCTTCTGGGACCCCTATGTTTCTGATGTTGTTCCTTTTTAATGAGTCACTGATTTCTGTAATTCTTAAATCGTGCTCTTTTGCCTTAATCTCCCTCTTTTTTTTTTTTTTGCTTCATTATTGTCCATAATTTGTCCTCTATATCACTGATTCTCTGTTCTGCTTCATCCATCCTTGTTACCACCGCATCCATCCGTGATGGAAGCTCACTTATAGCATTTTAAATTTCATTTTGACTAGTTTTTACTTCTTTCATCTCTGCAGAAAGGGATTCTAATCTATTTTCGACTCCACCTAGTATTCTTATTATCGTGATTCTAAATTCTGGTTCAGACATCTTGCTTGTATCTGTGTCGGTTAAGTACCTGGCTGTCGTTTCTTTGTGCTCTTTCTTTTGGGGTGAATTCCTTCATTTTGTCATTTTGAAAGGAGGAAAGGAATTAATGAGGTAGAAAAATTAAAATAAAAAAAAATTAAAATCAAAAAATTACACACACACACACACACACACATCGAATAAATAATGCTAGATCCTAGGTGTGTTTGGTCTGGGTGTTGAAAGTGGCTTGACAGATTAGAGAAAAAGAGGGGGGAAAAAGGAAATCGTTTGAGAATTTGAAAAAATTAATACACTGAAGTAGACTAAAAGGAGGTGATGGGAGTAAAATAGAATTTGAAAAAATTTACACAAAAGTAAAGAATATAGTAGAAAAAAACTAAAGAAAAATATTTTTAATAAAAATTGAAAATAAAAATGGATTTTTTCTCTTTCTGTATTCAAGAAAAAGAAAAGAAGTGAAAAAGAGAAAAAAAAAGAAAGAAAATTGAATAGATAGACCTGCTAACAGATTGAAATACGACTGGAATTACTTCATTTTCCCCTAGAAGTCAGACTATGGAGTGCTTTATAGTCCATAAACTAAGCAGGCTGTGAGACTTGTGTTTTTGAAGGGCGAGGTTGGCCCAGTTGGGCGGGGCTTAGTGTAACGGCTCCGTTCTCCACTAGATGGCGCTGCTAGCCTACTGGGGTGGATGGTTGCAGAGTGCGTAGGTGCGTATGCGCATGTGCAGGAGCGGTGAAAATGGCGTCAGTCTCTAGTATGGGAACTCTGTTCTCTCTGATCAGCAGTCGCGCACCCGTCCTCTGTCTTCAGCTTTTGTCCGCTCCCCGCTTCTTCACTGTGCGTGACAAAGCCCCAGGCAGTACCTTTCTCCTGAGTTTTGTCTCAGATGCAACTGTTTTCCCCGGCCCCTTGCTTCTGAAGGACTGTCGCTTTGACCCGTTCTGCCCCTCTGCGGGAGGGTCTCACCGAGCAGTGGCCGAATGTCGGCTGCACCCAGGAACGCTTGCTGGACCCTGCTGCTGCCGGTGCCCCGAGACTGCGGCCAGGTGCCAGCCCGCCCCAGAAAAAGTTCTCGAGATAGTGCAGCAGCAGCTTTTCACGGATTATGGAAAATCACAACACACATCTAGCACCAGGCTTCACCCTCAACCTTGCCCCAGTACCAGTGAATGTGGCCGCCTTCCGGGGTCTGCTGGGACCAGGTGGCTTCAACAGTCTCTACCAAAAGTCCTTCCAGCAGTGGAACCGCTTTTCCCCGTGTGGCCTGAGAACCTCCCGGACCCCACTCTGTTCCTGGGGATTCGCCCTTCCCACCAGAGCATCGCCAGGTATGGAGCTGCGGAGTTGCAGGCTTTGCGCTTCCCTTGTTTACAGTCTTAATGGAATTTAAACCGTCTCCTTTCCCCTTTCTCCCCTTTTAGTTTAGTCCCTGCGGCTGTTTCCAATTTTCCACTTTCTCTCCAGCTGCTTTTGGGGAGGGGTGCTTTTCTTGTATTCTTACCCCCCACCCCGCCCCGCCCTGCCTCCGTCCTCTCTCCACCCGCGAAACACCTCCCTTCCCACGGCTTCTCGCTCCCCAAGTTCACCTCTCTGCGCCAGTACCTGCTGAATTCTGTGGTTCGGGTTGTGCAGATTGTTGTGTTAATCCTCCAATCAGTTTTCTAGGTGTGTAGGATGGTTTAGTGTTGGTCTGGCTATATTTCATGGACACGAGACACGCAGAAAACTTCCATGCTGTTCTGCCATCTCGGCTCCTCCCGATTTTTGCCCTTATTTTTATATTTCCTTCCTTCTGATTGCTTTGAGTATGTTTTCTTTTTTCTTTTTTTCTAGGTCCTTGAGGTGGGAGCTTAGATTATTGATTTGAGACTTTTCCTCTTTTCTAATGTATGCGTTTAGTGCTATACATTTTTTTTAGCACTGCTTTACTGTGTCTCGCAAATTTTAATATGTTACATTTTCATTTTTACCCAGTTAAATGTACTTTTTGATTTCCCTTGAGATGTCTTTGATCCACAAATTATTTGGAAGTGTGTTGTTTAGTTTCCAAGTATTCAGCTATTTTCCTAATATCTTTCTGTTACTAATTTTTTAGCTTTGTTCCATTTTTTTTTTCAGTTCCTTTGAATTTGTTGACGTTTGTTTTATGGTCCAATATATAGTGCATTTGGTATGTGTTCAATGTGTATTAGAATGTATATTCTGTTGTTGGGACAGGTGTTCTAGAAATGTCAATTAGGACCTATTGGCTAATGGTATGCGAGAGTTCCTCTGCACTCTTGTTCATATTTGCTTTAGTTGTTATATCAATTATTTAGAGATGTTGGCATCTCCAACCACAATTGTGGATGTGTCTATTTCTCCTATCAGTTTTCTCTTCACATATTTTGCGTCTCTGTTGCTTCATACATACACAGAATTACTATGACTTCTTAGTGGATGAACTCTTTTATCATTGTATAAAGTACCTTTCTGTCTCTGGTAATTTTCTCTTCTCTGAGTCTGCGTTATCTGATATTAATATAGCCACTCTTGCTTTCTTTTTGTTAATGCTTCAGTGACATATATTTCCCCCATCCTTTTACTTTCACTCTGCCTATATCATTTTTCAAAATAGATTTGTTGTAGACAGCAAATACAGTTGAGCAGGTCATATTTTATTTTATTTATTTTTTTTAACATTTATTTATTTTTGAGACAGAGAGAGACAGAGCATGAACGGGGGAGGGTCAGAGAGAGAGGGAGACACAGAATCTGAAACAGGCTCCAGGCTCTGAGCCGTCAGCACAGAGCCCGATGTGGGGCTTGAACTCACGGACCGCGAGATCATGACCTGAGCTGAAGTCGGACGCCCAACCGACTGAGCCACGCAGGCGCCCGGAGCAGGTCATATTTTAAAATCCAATCTGCAACTTCTGTCTTTTAATTGGTGTCTTTAAACCAGTTGTATTTAATGTAATTATTGACATGTTATGGCTTAACGTATTTTGTTTTTTGTTTTCCACTTGTTCTCTGCTTTTTGTTTCTCTGCTTACTTTTTTCTGCCTTCTTTTGGCTTAGTTAAACATTTTTCCATTTTGATTTATTAGTGGTGTTTTTGAATGTATAGCATTTTTAGTGGTTGCTGCAGGTGTTATACTATATATGTATAACTTATTAGAGTCAACTGGCATCATTTTACCAGTTTGAGTGAAGTATAGAAACCTTTCCTCCCTTCACATGTAGTTACCTTCCTTTTTTGTAATTGTCTTAAATATTTCCTCTATGTACATTAAGAACTACATCAGTGTTATAAATTTTGCTTCAGCCATCAAACATAATTATGAAAACTCAAAAGGAGAAGGAAAGCTTACTGTATTTGTACATATTTTTGCTTACTGTGTACTCTCTTCTTTGCTTCTTGATGTTCCAAGTTTCCTTCTATTATTTCCTTTCTGTTTGGAGAACATCCAACATTCTTTTAGGACAGTTCTACCGGTAACACATTTTCTTAGTTTTCCTTCATCTGAGAATATCTTGATTTCTCCTTAATTCCGGAAGGATATCGTTTCTGTACATAGATTTCTGGATTGACAGTTCTATTCTTCCACCACTGGAAAAATATTTTGCCAAGTCCTTTTGGCACCCATGGTTCCTGGTGAGAAATCTGCCCTTCTGATTGTTTTGCCTCTGTTTTTCTCTGGCTGGTTTCAAGATTTTCCCCCATATTTTCAGCTTTCAGGAGTTTGGCTGTGACGTGTCTTGGGGCGCATTTCTTTGGGTTTGTCTGGTTGGTGGTTTGCTCAAATGTCTCTTGGCAAATTTGGTTTATGTGTCTGGCAAATTTAGGAAGCTTTCAACCATTATTTCTGTGATAATACCTCGTTTTATCTCTGTCTTCTTTCTTCTCTCCTTCTGGAACTCTGATGACATGGGTATTAGATCTTTTGCCATTGTCCACAGATCCTGGAGGTCCTACGTACTCTCCAGTGACACTGTAGTGGACGTGATTTTATCAGCTCTGGGTGATGGTGAAAATCATGACTCTCCACTGGGCCTCTTCTGATACATCCTGGCAGAGGAAGGAGAGGCTCCTCTTTACTCCCAGGTGGAGAAGGAAGTCCAGGCTCCTCCCATGTTCTGTACCAGAGATCTGTTCAGTTTAAGGAGGCCCACCTTGCTCCCAAATGCCAGGCAGAGATCTGGAGAGATTGAGAGCATCAGCAGCTTGCAACGTCACTGCTAATGGGTTCTGCACAGGCCAATGTGTCCTTGCTCCCTGCTGCACCAATGACCTTGCTGGTGTCTTTTGTTTATGCTTGTAGCTCAGGTTATCTTTCCTGTGGCCACTGGATCCACTGGTCTGGTGGACCTTACTGAAGGATGTATAGGATGTTTCCACTCTGTGGTGTTGTTAAAAATTCTCCAGAACAAAGCAAAACAAAACAAAACAAAACAAAACAAAACAAAACAAACCTTGAATGTATATAATTGAACACCTGGGCAATGGTATCTGTAGAACAAATCCCTAGAATTAGATTTATTAGATCAAAAGGTTTACTTCACAAACCATTCTTAGGAGATAATCCCTAAGTGCATTAATTTTTTCCCTATGGTTAGGCTAGATCTATGTTTCTTCGAGGTCTCTTAGCTTTTGAAAATGCATTTTCTTTCATACAATTATCTTGAGGTTGTTTATACAATTTCACAATTTGGTTGCCCCTAGCAATCACAGTTTTTTTGCAGGTGTCCAACCACTTCTTTAATGCACAAGCCTAGCTCACTTTATCCTGACCACCCAGATCTTATAACATTGGAAGAGCTGAATTTACTTCTCAAACCCTATCTATCTGTGACTTATAGAACAAAAACACACCCAGGTTTGTTTTGTCTTCTTCCTCCTTGTATTTACTTTGGCGAATCCACAGGGACTACCAACCAAATGTGGGTTTTCAGAATAGTGTTTATCAAACTTTTAAAATTTAGCATATGTTTATAAACTTGCTAAGGATATTCATACTGGAGACAGGTGCCACATTCTTCATAAAATAGTTATGAGGGTTTGGGGGGAAATGTATTATGAGATTAGAGGAGCTGAAAAATATATAATTAGACTTTAAAACACATACTTCTATCTGAGCTCCCTTCCCACCCTTCCATCTCTCCATCCAGAATTATAGTGAAAAAATAAAATGGCATAAACCCATAAGGAAAAGGAGAATTGGAGGGGAGACAGGAGTAGAGAAGAGATGTGGTCACACCTGGGAGATGAAAAGTGTTTTGAAGGATGGTAACTGACTTAGCAGATAGAAGTGGCTGAAACCCGAGTGTGCCTATGGAAAGGAAGATTGATGAGCATCAAGAGATTTGTTCCCTAGACCTCCTTGAAGGGCTCTAGAATTGGAGACACTAGGACAAGTGGAAGGAACTGGGGTGAGCAATGGGGCTGAGAAGAGGGAGATGGTTTGAAAGTTTCCCTAAGGATTTATTATACCTCTGAACCGTTATGGGACAACCTGTCTCTAATCCCTGTAGAACAGGGAGTTCCTTCTCTGAAGACACTGACAGTATCTTTGGCTCTGGGACATGCTAGTTGTTGAGTCCCCATCATCCTCCCCACTCCCACTATGGTGACAGGTGTACTACTCGACCCAGTTCGCCAACTCCATCATGTTGGAGAAGATCAGAGTGAAAAGTCAGTGGAAAAATTCAATGGCCCCAGAGAAAATACTCACACATAGTGACAGCTGGGAGGAAGGTATGTATCTCCTAACAACAGAGTGACTTAACACCAGATCAGAATGATATTCTGCTGGCCACAAGGTGACAATTCTGATCCAACCACACAGGCTTTCCAAACAACTTCGTGGTGTCTCATTTTTAAGCCAAGGATCATCAGACTCTTGAAAGGCACCACCAAAATAAGAGATCAAAGAGTGTGTGTGGGAAAACTATCAATTAGAAGAAAAAGAATATGTAAGGGCAAAAAATTGAAAAAAAATTACAATTATCTTTAGAGAGATGAGAAGATATTGCAGCGATTAAGTAAGAATGGATGCCATTAAAACAAACAAACAAAAACAGGGAGATATGAGAAAACAAGAAAGAGCTCTTAGAAATTAAAATTCTTTAATTTTAATTAAATTAATTCCATTGGCTGGCTCAGTCAGTGGAATGTGTGACTCTTGCTCTCGGGGCTGTGAGTTCAAGCCCCACGTTGGGTGTAGAGATTTCTTAAAAATAAAATCTTTCTTTAAAAAGAAAGAAATTAAAAAGATTAGAATAGAAATAAAAAAATTCAACAGAGTTTGGGAAATGAAACTGAGGAATTCTTACATAAAGTAATAAAAAAACCCCAGAAAAGAGGACACTAGGTTGACTCATTCCTCTTTGGCAATCCATTTTTCTCTTGTGTCTCTTCCATTCCTAGACTTTCCTGTAGTTGGATTTGTCTTTTGACACATTTCCGGTCAAGTTGAAATCTGCAGGAGATTTCTAGAAAGGCTTTGTTTTCCTGATACAAATGCCACCCTTTCTACTTCTTTCCCCATCCTTTTCATTCCCGCCTTGAATGTAGATGTGATGGCTGGAACTACAGCAGTTATCTTGGGCCATGGGAGAGAGACCAAGAGAGTCCAGGAGCTCTTTGCCCTGACATTCGTAAGCCTCTGAAATAATACCAGTCTAACTACCTCTTGACTTCCCGTGTGAGGAAAAAACCAAACCCTAATGTGTTTAAGCTCTTTGGTTGGATATTCTTTTACTCATAGCTGAATCCTATTCCCAAATGCAGAAAGAAAAGTTGAAAAACTAGAGCGTTGGGGTGCCTGGGTGGCTCCCTCGGTTTGAGCATCCACCTCTTGATGTTGGCTCAGGTGCTGATCTCACATTTGTGAGATGCAGCCCTGTGTCCATCAAGCCATGCTCAGCGTGGAGCTCCTTGGGATTCTCTCTCTCCCTCTCTCTCTGCCCCTCCCCCCTCATTCTCTCTCTCAAAGTAAATAAATAAACATTAAAAAACCACTAGAATATCTGTTCAACTGGTCCAATATTCAACTCTAAGGAGTTTTGGAAAGAGAAGACAGAGATAATGAGTGGGAAAAAACTATCAGTGGAATAATAGAAGAAAGTATCCCAGAACTACGCTTTCATATCTCGAAACAACACATTGGCCCAAGTCACTAAAAATCACCAGGATGTAGATTGGAAGTACTTCACAGTTTGCTTTCAGATAAACGGACCAGAGGTCAGGAAATTGGCTTTACTACGATAAAAGAGCGTATAGTAAAAAGAGTTAACATTGCATAGGTATTCTAAAGGTTTGGCAATAAACATTAAACCAAAAATGTTATATTTTAAGAAGTTGGGAACCTGTGGAGATGTAGTATCTGGTATCTGTTCAATAAAGTAGTTTAAATTTGGTTGATTGGTTCATGCCTGGAAATTGGCATGTTTTGTTTTAGAATTTGGTAATTTTGAAAAACTATGCACATTAAAATCATACAGACCTGGTTCTGGTCCCAGTTGCACGGTGCATGCAATTTTCTTAATTTCTTTGTTGCCTTTTTTCTCCTCTGCATGGCTACTTTAGAGATTATTGTGGGACTAATGGGAATTCTGTATCTGAAACTCCTGGCATAGAGCTGACATTTCTTAAATATTAATTCCCTTTAATGACACTTCTTGAATCGAGATTCTACCTGTACACACACACTATTGCCTTCCATTCTTCCCTTGTCTTAGTTCATAAGAACTCTAATTACCAAGATGATGAAGATTATCCAGTCTGTTGGTTCCCAGCCTGGGATTCCTCAGCCCTGGGGAAGTTGTAACTAGGGTCTGATTATTACCTTCAATAATCAAAAGCATCCCAGAAATCATACATGGCCTGGGTGTTGGGAAAAGGAGCTATCAAGTGTTTTTGCTTTTGTCTAAGATGTAAACTCATTGTGGCAACTCTGGTTGCTTCATTATGATCAGAAGCTCTGGAGGGTGTTTATACATCTGATAACTAAAGGTAGAAAAATTATTAAATTTTTAGGGATGCCATTTGGAAGGCAATATCTTTTTTTTTTTAATGTTTATTTATTTTTGACAGAGAGACAGTGTGTGAGTGAGGGAGGGACAGCGTGAGAGGGAGACACAGAATCTAAAGCAGGCTCCAGGCTCTGAGCTGTCAGCACAGAGCCCGATGAAGGGCTCGAACTCACAAACCATGAGATCATGACTTAAGCTGAAGTTGGACTCTTAACCGACTGAGCCACTGAGATGCCTCTAGAAGGCAATATCTTTAAAATTCATGGGATTTATAGTGAAAATAGTGAAGAGGGTAGTCATTCTGGGGGAGTAGGGTCCACAAAGATTATATAACTTGCTCAAGTTCACACAGTGGGTTAACAGCAGGGCCAAGGCTAGAACTGATTTCTCCTGATGCCTAGTTGACAGCATGTTTCACTACTAATAGAAGGTCTCCAAGACCATCTTATCTTCCCACGGCCCTATGTATGGTAACAGATGTCAACCGGACTTACTGTAGTGATAATTTTGTAACGTATACGAATATTAAATCTTTATGTTGTACACCTGAAGCTAATATAATGTTATGTGTAAATTATACCTCAATTAAAAAAATTTGCTTTGGAAACTTGAAACCCAGGATATTACAGTGTCAAGGGTACCTGAATTCTTCTATGTGCTTGGACCCCCAAGAATCACGAGAAGGAAGAAAGTATTCCTGGCAATGTGTCCTGATTTACAGGCACAATCAGAAATTTCTCTCTTGTTTCCTTTTGTCGATTAGAGAAATTTGTATCTTTGAAGATTTAAAATGCTTGGTTACTTAAGAGAAAATTCTATTGCTTGCTTCTATTGTTTTTGTGCCTGTGAAAAAACCAGGTTTTCAGCCAAGGCAAATCAACGTGGCTGAAATTCCCACGAGAAAGTAGACCAGGCATGAGAACTGAGTATGTACCTGTCTGGAAGCCAGAGCCTTTGATAAGCAAGAGAACCAGGAAGAAAACTGCTTAGGTAAGCTGTGATCACAAGGTGGCGCCACACACACGCTCGTCAAATCCAACCATTTTTCTAATTCTGGGGAATTTTTCCTGATTTCCTGAAGCAGGAAAAAAAAAACACCCACAAAAAATATGGGTAGGTCCAATACTTCAGCTTGGAACAGGCGGTTCAAAGTCCCAAAGCACTTGCCGTCTTTAATTGTGTGGCAGAGAATCCCCTTGTGTTCTCTGGGTTCACTGAGTCAATAAGGAGCTTGCTGACTCAAGTGAGTGGGGACTCAGGAAGTGACTGGCTCCAGCAGCAAGAAAGGCTGGAGTTACTCTGTGGGGGCAAATCAACCCCAGGATTCGGGCTCTAGCAGAGGCTAACACTTGGGTGGACTCCTTTGTGTCTGGCCATCTGACCTTAGGGGAAAGGCAATTTCCATTTCCATACGGGGAAACTCATTTCCTTTGTTGCTTCCTTTATTTTGTTTTCCTCCCAAGAATTGTGAATTTTCAACCGGTTGGGGCCTGGGAGGAAGGGATGGTTGGAGCATGAGCCAACATGTCCTTTCTTCCATCCTGCCCCTCCCCAACTCTAGCACCTTAACCTACCCCTTTCCTCCAAAGGAGAAATGCAAGTAGTATATCCATGCCCACTGACATCATGGATTTTCCTGCTAGTCCTGATTTAAAATATCTTGAAAGTTTGCTCTCAAAGGACTGCTTTGTATTAAAGGAGAAAATAAAACCCGTGCCTACTACCCTAAAGCTCTTCCTGGTCCCACGGAAGCAACCTGGGCTATCTGCCTCTGGCACCTTTGATTCCAGACCAATGTGATGGCACCCAGGTCAGCTCCTGGCCTCTCTGCTGAGTAAGCAATGATTCCTCCAGGTTCTACACCGGCAGTGTGCCCCTCACCTCCCCCCCATCCCAATCCCCGCCAGCATCGTGCCCCACCCCCTCCCTCCACACCAGCAGAGCCGTACCTGGACACTGCTTGGATGCTGCTTTGGAGGAATCATTGTTCCAGAACAGTGGTTCTCATACCTTAGCATGCATCATAATCACCTAGGGGGCTTGTTAAGACAGACTGCTGGGCTTCCTTTCTGGTTTAGTAGGTCTGGGGTACAGTCAGAAAATTTGCATTTTTACCAAGTTCCCCTGTGAGGCTGATGCTACTGGACTGGGGACCAAAGCACCTTGTAGAGGTGCTTTTTCAGGGCACTGAGCTGGTGGGGGAAAAGGAGCAGCAGGAAGAAGCCCACAGCTGTTGTTTGCCTCGTCTTTTTCCGGGGTGGGGGTGGGGGAAATGTGTGCCAGAATCGCAGAGCCACCAAGAAGGCCCGACCTCTTGGGATGCTGCAAATCTTTATCTTTTCTTTCTAGACTAGTGGTTCGGAAGCTGGCAGCACCTTGGAATCACTTGGGCGTTTGAAAAAAATTCCTGATGACTGGCCCCCAGTCCCACAGATCTTGATTTAATTGGTTTGGAGGGTGCTTTGGGGCATCGGACAGTTTGAAAGCTCTCTGGGTGTTTTGATGTGCAGCCCAGGTTAAAAAACAAAAACAAAAACAAAAAAAACCACTGTTCTAGGCTCTCCTCTCGTTACATGCTAATATCTAATCCCTAGTGAGTGGAAGAACCAGTCATCAGTCCTGGAAACTTCTAGCTCTCTCTCACACCTTCCTGCCTCTGCCCATCTTCAGGCGGGAACAGTCTTACATGTCTCTGACTACTGAACTCCCAGGTTTCCTTCAAAACCCAGTTCAAATATTTCTTTCATGGTGGAGACTTTCTTGGCTTCCCCTGACAGGCATTGCTGCTTTTTCTATCTCCTAAAGTATGTTGCACGCCCTTGAATGACAACTTCTATTTCACTGTATTGTAATTATTTACTTTCATATCTTTCCCCCTCATTTGGTGGTATACTGCTCAGGGCACTTAATAAAACTGTGGTTCAATGAATCCCCTGGTTGGAGATAAGGTTTGAAATGCAAGAGGTCTGGATAAGGTAGTTTATTTATTTCGATTCTGTTCAGCAAACCAAGTGCCTACTGTGGCTGAAATTCCGGTGGGTGCCTGGGAAGCAGAGTGAAATGAGCCGTGACCCTGCCCTTGAGGAATTGCTCTTGAAGTCAGGCTCTCAGGCTAGTTTTGTGCTCATTAGATTCAGCCTGGGAACCACTTTCCGAGAGACCACCTGGAGCAGGGGGAACCTGGGCATCCCTTTTACACCCTCCGTGGCACTCACGATCTACAGGATTTAGCGAGTTCCGTGGCATTCTTGCATGAACTTGCCCTTGTCTACCTCTCCAGACATACAGTTTGCTGACAGTTTAACAGGTGGCCTGTTCGTTCCCAGCACACATCGTGCTATTGCAAGTTCACATGTTTCAGCTCCCCTGAGATGCTCCTCCCATCCTAGTTTGCCTGGCTAACACCCATGGCCTAGGGGTCTTCCCTGACTCCCAGGCCGAGTGCCTTCTCTTTGTACTCTCTTACCATTTTATACATACCTCTATCATAGTTTTTTTAAAGTATTTATTTATTTATTTGAGAGAGAGAGAGAGAGAGCATGCGCAAGCGGGGGAGGGGCAGAGAGAGAGGGAGACAGAATCCTAAGCAGGCTCTGCGCGTTGCCGGCATAAAGCCTGATGTGGGGCTCAAACTCACAAACTGTGAGATCATGACCTGAGCTGAAATCAAGAGTCAGATGCTTAACACACTGAGCCACCCAGGCGCCCCATCATAGTTTTTCACCAGCTTGGCAAACAGTGGGTTCTTTGTAGGGTTGCATTCAATTCAATCAGTTTACACACTGATCTCCGACTTTATCCTGCCTATGCACCATTCACATGGGTTTAGAATAGGGGGTCACATTCTCCTGGGGGATCAGGATACTGAAGAGGAAAGAGTCAGGGTGTGGTCAGAAACATCTGTACTTGTCACCGGATTCTAATAGGTATCCTGCTTTCAAGTTGAGAGTCTCTGAGTTACTGTAAGCCAGGCAGTGTGCTAGGTGCCTTTAGATCTTAAAAAAAAAATTTTTTTTTAAGTGTTTATTTAGTTTTTGGGAGAGAAATGGAGTATGTGTGTGTCGGCGGTAGGGGGGTGGGGTGCAGAGAGAGAGGAAGACAGAGAATCCCAAGCAGGCTTGAGGCTCTGAGCTGTCAGCACAGAGCCTGATGAGGAGCTTGAACTCACGAACCATGAGATCATGACCTGATCCGAAGTTGGATGCTTAACTGACTGAGCCACTCACGTGCCCCAAAGTCTTTAAAAACATTTTTTTTTTTTAATGTTTATTATTTGAGACAGAGAAAGAGAGAGAGGAGGAGCAGAGAGAAATCCTAAGCAGGCTGCAGGCTCTGACCTGTTAGCACAAAGCCCAACATGAGGCTTGAACCCACAAACTGTGAGATCATGACCTGAGCTGAAGTCAGATGCTCTACGGACTAAGCCACCCAGGTGCCCCTGTGCTAGGTGCTTTTAAAAATCACAGACACGGGGCGCCTGGGTGGCGCAGTCGGTTAAGCGTCCGACTTCAGCCAGGTCACGATCTCGCGGTCCGTGAGTTAGAGCCCCGCGTCAGGCTCTGGGCTGATGGCTCGGAGCCTGGAGCCTGTTTCCGATTCTGTGTCTCCCTCTCTCTCTGCCCCTCCCCCATTCATGCTCTGTCTCTCTCTGTCCCAAAAATAAATAAAAAAACGTTGAAAAAAAAATTAAAAAAAAAAAATCACAGACACAACAATCTTCACAACAATCTTGACAGGTAGTTACTGTTATCCCCATTTCATGGATGAGAGAACTGAGGTTAAGTTTTGTCCCTAGCCACACAGCAGGTAAGTGGCAGAGGGACCAAAGCCATGCAAGGACCAAAGCCATCATGCTTTTTGATTTGTTTCTACACCTCTTTCCTCCATCAGAACTAGGTATTTATTGAAGGCAGGGACGTGGTCTTGGGAATTTTTTTGCACCCCCAGTGCTTGACACAGGGTCTGGTGTCCGAAGGTGCCCAGGAGAATGAGGGCTGAACTAACCTGTGTTACGTAGAGACTCAGCCACGTCTCTAGTTATTTAGCCGCACCTAGTGTTTGTGATGACTCATTTAGGTGAGATGCTGTTGTTTCCATCCAGGGCGGGGGGCGGGGGGCTTCACTGCATTAAACAACCAATAGTTTGTTCACACGGGTTTTGTGAGAGCCCTATTTTAATCGATCTTTTGCCTGCTAAAAACCTTGTCACGTTTCAAAACCTTGTCAACTGTAATTTTACAGTTACCTGCTTCCTATTTCGTGTGTTTGATTATCCTTTCCCTTCCCAGATCTGCTGTCTTTGTTCTCTCCTGCCATTCTTTTACTGGTCCTGGCAGTGGACAGAGTCTTCCTCTGTGTTTTCTTCAGCAGGGCACTCTTTCCGCCAAGTGTGTGCATAGCAGACAGATTTGGAAGCTTGTCTCCTGCCTTCCATACATGTCTCATGACAGCACTGCTCACTTCCCTTCCCGTGAGAGTAGATCCCAAGCCAGGTTCACAGGGTTGGCTCCATAAAGCCATGGAAATGGTACCCATGGGTTGGGCTCCATGCTTTCCTGGTCAGAGTGGTACATGGCTGGGTGTGCCCAGAAAAATCAGTGTGAGAAGCAACATGACCACTTAGAACCTATTCTATTACACTGTTCGTAGCCTCCATGTTTACTCTCCCACTTCATTGTTCCCATCCTCCCCTCCATCCTGAAACCCACTGCCAAAACGCCCTATCTCCTGTGAGGGCAGCTTGATAACAGAGTTCCACTTTTATTATTTTATTTTCTGGACATGACAGAGCTTAAGATTGGGTCTAATTCTACCATCTTGCCATTTGTTCTTGATTTTTAGCCATCTCTTCTTTTCTTCCTCCTCCCTCACCCCCCCACCCCCGGCCCCGCCATCTCCTTTTGGATTAATGGAGTATTTGTTAGTATTCTGTTTTGTCTCCTGTATTGGCCTTTTAGTTACAACTCTGTTTTATCCACTGGTTGTGGACCATGTGCATCTTTAGCTTATCACAGTCTGACTTGAATTAATAAGATAAGACTCCATGTGAAATATAAGGGTCTTACAACAAACAACATGCTTCCACTCGCCTCTCTCCTGTCCTCTGTGATAATGTTAGTATAAATTTTGTTTCTGCATATATTACAGACCCAGGAACACATTGTCACTATTTTTGCTTTAAACAGTCAATGTATTTTATTTTATTTTATTTTTTTGAAGTTTATTTATTTATTTTTTTTTTAATTTTTTTTTTTCAACGTTTATTTATTTTTGGGACAGAGAGAGACAGAGCATGAACGGGGAAGGGGCAGAGAGAGAGGGAGACACAGAATCGGAAACAGGCTCCAGGCTCTGAGCCATCAGCCCAGAGCCTGACGCAGGGCTCGAACTCACGGACCGCGAGATCGTGACCTGGCTGAAGTCGGACGCTTAACCGACTGCGCCACCCAGGCGCCCCTAAAGTTTATTTATTTATTTAGAGAGACAGCGCGTACATGTGTGAGCGCGAGGGAGTGGGCAAGGGGCCAAGAGAGAGAGAATCCCAGGCAGGGAGCCCAGTGCAGGGTTCGAACTCATGAACCTGTGAGATCATGACCTGAGCCAAAATCTAGAGTCAGTTGCATAACTGAGTGAGCCACCCAGGTGCCCTAACAGTCAATGTATTTTAAAAAAATCAAAAAATGAAGAAAAAAAAAAGTGTTTTATTTCCGCCCCATATAGTTACCATTTTTGGCACTCTTCTTTGTGTTTTTTAGATCTAGATTTCTATCTGGTATCATTTCCCTTTGGCCTGGAAAACTCCCTTTCACATTTTTTATTGTGCCTTTCTGTTGATGATAAATTCTTTCAGCTCGTGTTTATCTAAACATATCTTTATTTTGCCTTCCAATTGTGTCTGTCTTGTTTAAGATACATGGAGATGCTTGGATCTGTGGATTGGTATTTTTCATCATATTTGGAAGTCATTACTTTTTTGAAATAATTCTTCTGCCCCGATTTTTCTTTGCTTTCCTTCTGAGACCTCGGGTATATATGTGTTAGATTGGTTAATATTGTCCCATGTGTAATTGAAGCTCTGTTCTTCCCCCCCCCCCCCAGTTCTTTTTCTCTGTGTGCTTCAGTCTAGTCACTAATATTCTGTCTTCAAGTTTACTGATCTTTTACTTGTGCAGCATCCAATCGGCTGGTAAGCCTATTGTGAATGATTTCAGTTACTGTCTGTTATTAAGTTCAACAGTTTCCGTTTTGTTCTCTTTCGTAGTTTCTGTTCTCTGATAAGATTATCCATCTATTCATTCCTTAGGTCCACTCTTTCCCTTTAAATTCTTGAACATATTCATTTTGTCATTTCAAAGTCCTGGTCTGCTAATTCCATCTGTATTGCCTCTGGGACTCTTTCTCTCGACTGCTGTGTTTCCTTCTTGTGACATGTCATACTTCTTTATTACATGTCCAAACTTAGACATTTTATTGTCTTCCTTTCAAGAGTGTTGGGTTTGTCTTGGCAGGCAGCTGGTTATTGGTGGGTCAGCTTGATATTGCTGAGCATCCGCCTTGGGCGTTGTTACGGTGGGCCCAGGGAAGCCCCTCTCCAGGGCAGGTGACGCTGCGACTAAGGTGTGGCCTTTCTTGGATCGCAGCCAAATGTCCAGAGTGTTCATGGTGTTCTCACCACTATGGCTAATGAGAACATCAGTGTTTCTCCCACTGTGTGACCTCTGGAATCTGTCAGAACACAGCTCCCCAGTACCTATTCTTCCCTGGGCCTTGGTGTTTCCCCCTGCACGCGTGGAGCTGTTTGCGGCCAAAGACTCAGGTGGTCCCTGTATGGGTTTCTGGTTTTTTCCTCTGTTGCATCGCTCTCCTCTCTAGTACTCTGCCCAGCTGACGTCAGCCCCTCGGGCAGCCCACATGTTTGGTCTTTTTTCTTTTCTCTCTCGCCTTGGCTTGGGTTCTACCTCCCTGTGCTGTGGTTTGGAAAGCCCCCACACAGAAGGCCAGGGTGAATGTGGATTTCACCTCTTTTGTTTTTCTTCTCACAAGGTGCCCATCCTTGCAGCAGCTGTAGCTCAGTACCTGAAAAACAGTTGTCTCGTATATTTTGTTTCGTTTTATTATTTTTAAACTGTTTATCTATTTATTATGCGAAAGAGAGAGAGAGAGAGAGAGAGAGAGAGAGAGAGACTCCTAAGCAGGCTCCATGCTGTCAGTGCAGAGCCCAACACGGAGCCAAACACACCGTGAGATTATCACCTGAGCTGAGATCCAGAGCTGCTCAACCGACTGAGCCATGCAGGCATCCCCTACTTTTATTGTTGTTTATGACGGGAGGGTGCTGTTTATGGCGGGAACGTAAGTGTGATATCCCTTACTCTGTCATGAGGATGCCACAAGTCACGCTGTAGTTAGGCAGACATTCCTAGCCTGTTTTACAGTGGAGGGACCTCAGGCTCCGAGTCCATAAGCACTTCGCTCAGGATCACACCAGAACCACCTGAGAAAGGGGTGGTGCTCACAGTGGAGCTCTTGCTCCATTGCAGGGCTCTCCACATCACTTCCTCTTTTTGGTTCCCATTTCCCTTTTCCATCTTGTTCCTCTTCAAAGAGAATATACAGCAATATCTGTGTTCCTATCTTCAGTTCTACCGTATTTCACCTTGTTTCTCACTTTTGTGGCTTTGAACCTTGCTCTACCTTATCTGGCAAACTCAACATTTGTAATAATCACTCTCCCTTTGTGCTTCTACTTACGTCACAATATCTAACAATGTTTCTTACTTATTTTTGTATTTCCTCAGTCTCAAGCACTGTGGTTTCACATAGACATCTTTTCACAAATGTTGACTGAGCCAACAAAAAAAAAAGAGTTTTATTTCATTCATCTTTCCACCCTTTCCCCTGTCACGCCATTGAAAACAGGTGCTCAAGGGGGGCTGGGGGTAGGGGGGGAGCTGAAGTCCGTAGATGTCAGGGGGAGGCCCCAGAGCCCTGCCTGCTGCTTCTCCACATGCAGCTCGAATGTGCTTTTCTGTGGATACCGGGTTTTGGCTGATGATTCATGCATTCCTTTATTGTTCTTAGCACACTGGGATTAGCCCACTGCCTTTTCTCTTCTCTCTATACCTTTCTTCTCCTGGAAACAGTTCCATAAAGATCCCTTTTATTATCCATTTCAATCATGCCATTAAAATCTATCCACTCCTTTTTACCATTATTCTTTTTTTCCTTGCATTTCTAGCACACTCTAGAATTTTGTATGCAATTTCTTTATTTTTGCTCTCTTTTCCCCTCCTTTCCTTCTCTGTACAAGCTCTTCTAGAAGCCTTTCTAGGATACTTTAAATTCCATCATTTCTATCCCAATTTCTTCATCCTGGTCCCTCTTCTACTTGAGGGATTCTGGTTTTCTCTTTAAAACCTTTGATTTCAGGGCTACTTTCCTTGACACTTCCTCATATCATTTTCTAACCCACCCACCACTGCCATCCTGGGAAGATCAGAGGCCTGCCCTCCCCTTGATCTCTCCTCTTTTGCTTTTAATCTCTTCTTGTCCCATCAGGAGTTTACCCCTTTCTTTATACCTCTGCCAAACTTCTAGTTTTTGAGAAGGGAATTTTGGCTATTACCTTCATAAATAAAAATAGGAGCATCATTCATGGGACATGTCACAACCTTTATTCTTTTTTGTTCGTAAATAATGTCAACTCTGCTGGCTCATTTCCATTTTGGTGACTGTGTAACCAACTGTTGGTGTGTGTGTTTAAATAAACACCTTGAAATTCTATGCTCTCACAAGCTGGGTTGTTTGTTGGGGCACTTATTTTAGATCTCTCATTTCATTGTTTTTCTCACGAATCAAGAAAAATCTTCCTTTTCTCCCCCCTCCTTCCACCCATTCCCGTCTTGTGGTATTTAGGAAGGGAGTCATTTTTATGGGCTCAGCATGCTGGAAGGGGGTCATTTTTATATATGGCTTTCTTTTTCAGATTTCTTTTTGGGGCTATAAGGATTTATTTTGGGGGGAGGGGTACGCATATCCATGAAGTGAATAGTTTTGTTTCTTCAATTCATAAGCATCATTATGTATCATCAGATCCAGATGCCAGAAATCTTTGGAAAATTCCCATTGTAAACTGTAAATACAAATCTTACTTTTAAAATTGTCTGGTAGGGAAACTCACATATCCAGGTTTCTCCATGTTCCTGGAGAATAATCTGCTCCAGACAGGTGAGACTCACACTACTTCTTGCCCAAACTCATGTCCAGTTTCTCTTTCCCTAGAGTCCTTTAAATGCTGAGTCTTGCCTTCTTTTTAGTGGTAATTACATGCTTCTACTTTGAATTATTCTTTATCCTGTTTTTGTGAATTTAATGAGTCTTTTAAAACTTCTTTTAAATTTCTTTTCCTTTGTTTCCTTTTTTCCTGCCCATTTCTCCAGGACTTGGGATCATGAGCAATGAGTTGGCCAAGTCTCTTTCTCTATCACTTCCAATGGCTGTTCCCCCTTCCCTAGTTCCTCTTCCATGCACTTCACAGAACTTTTCCCCTGGAGTCAAGCTTATCCATGTAGGTACCTTTTCTCGTCAGAAGCTGCCTTCTCCGAGGTATCTCCTCAGTGCACTGGTCACCACACCCCGGCTTCTTTCATTGATTCCCTTTTACTTTTTTGTTGCCAACAGCTGAAATCAGTCTTCCTTATTTCCCCTGCTTCTCCCTGAAGCTCTACTACCCTTCTTTCCCTTCTCCTCAAGCCCCAGGTAGCTTCCTTAAATCCATCTGAGCAGAGGTACCCACCATACCTTTCATTTTGCACCTTTGGAGCCAGCCCAGTTGGTCCCACCTCCATGTTTTTATGACCTGTTCCCGGCGGTTTGATTACCCTCCTTTCCAACAAAATTCACCAGCTGCTTACAGTTTTATTCTCAACACCTGAATGTTTGACTTCACATTACACTCCAATGATTTCTTGGGCTTCATCTTTTGTAGGTCTTTATTCTATAGGAAAAGCATAGGAAAATATCTCAAGCTTTTCTGATAATAGTTCAATTTCATATTTTCTTGGTTTAAATCTTATGATGATCAGCTGTTATTGGCTCTACCCAGAAGGTTAATACCTCACCAAATCTCATTCATTGAATCATAATGTATTTATGAACAAGGTCTTTAGATGTGACCTGCCCAGTGGAATCACCAGAAAGTTCTTATAGTATCCTGACCCCTTTTTTTACTGATGAAGTCTCTAAAATAAATCTGATTTATCTGATGGTCTGAACTTCAAACTTCTTTTTTTTTTAGGCAGAGTATTACCTTTATTTTTAATTAATGTATTTTTAATTTAAATTCAAGTTATTTAACATACAATGTAGTCTTGGCTTCAGCAGTAGAACCTAGTGATTCATCTCTTATATATAACACCCAGTGCTCATCCCAAAAAGTGCCCTCCTTAATGCCCATCACCCATTTTCCCCACACCCCCAACCCCCCACCCCCATCAACCCTCAGTTTGTTCTCGGTATTTAAGAGACTCTTATGGTTTGCCTCCCTCTCTGTTTTTATCTTATTTTTCCTTCCCTTCCCCTAAGTTCATCTGTTGTGTTTCTCAAATTCCACATATGAGTGAAATCATATGATATCTGTCTTTCTCTGACTTCATACTTTTTGCTATTTATTTTCAGGAAGGTCTGAAAATCAGGTTGGAAATTGAAAATCAGGTTCTCTACCACAGGTCTCAGACCATAGGGGACTTTAGAAAGCATTGCATGGTTGTTATTCCCAGAGTCTGGGCAGTATGGGGGAATCTCCAACTCTGTTCAATTCCCTATGTCATTTGGATGAAAGATGAGACTTTGGCATACGGTTATGTGCCCCAATAACTGACTCAGAATTTCTCTAAGTTTGGGGACTTCATCTTTTTCAGTCCCCAGACCTTTGGAATTGGGACATCTCCATCTGTATTTATGGTTGGCTTTATGGTCAGCAGAACTGGTGACTGTCGAGTTGGGGTAGTAAGAGACTCCACATTTCAAACCCACTGGGACCTTTTTATGATTGCATCAACAAATGTGAGTTATGGCCCCTTCCTGCACTGTTGGCTGTGTTGTTAGGCTCTGGTTTGAAGACACTGCTTTTGAAAAGCAAATATTCCTGAAGACTCTTATCCTGGTCATTCCACTCTCTTTGGAATCTGATGAATGTGGATTCCTATTCTGGCTCTTCTACCTAATAACTGAACACTCTATAATGCCTTTGAGCCTCAGTGTCCTCATCTGCAAAATGAGTCTAACGATACCTACTTCACTGAATTGTTCTCAATTCAGTGAGGGCTTTGGAAAGACACTGTGATTATAAAGTGCTATGGAAGTGGTAGTAATTTGTCCTTTTTGCTCTTTCTCTTACCTTAACCTCCTTGGTGGGTGGCCGGGGGCATGACTGGCATGCAGGACACACAAAAGACAATGATAAAGAATGATTATAAAAAGTAAAGGGCCCAGGGCAGGGGAAAAGTCTACCCTGAGGTAGAGAGGGCCGCATAGGACAGAGAGATGAAAACTATGGGTAAAGACGTGAAGGAAATTTATATGTCAAGTAAAAGGGGGCCTTCCTGTGGGGTGCTGGGTGTCAGCCCTTGTTTTATTGTAGGAGGTGGGAAGGGAATATACTATACAGCTTTTTTTTAAGTTTATTTTTTATTTATTTTGAGGGAGAGAGAGAGTGAGTGGGGGAGGGGCAGAGAGCGAGGGAGAGGGAGAGAATCCCAGGCAGGCTCCACACTCAGCGCAGAGCCCAACATGGGACTCGATCTCACGAACCATGAGATCATGACTTGAGCTGGAAGCAAGAGTGGGTTGCTTAACCAACTGAGCCACCCAGGCGCCCCTACTAGACAGCTTTGAAGCTGTATTTTCTTTTGGAGAGGCCGGGATAATATCAAGACAATAAAAACGGTTAGATTACAAAAATAGACATGGAATTGGGGACAAAAGATGGAAAACTCATGAAGGAAAACTGCTCCCACTCACCAACTTTTCTTAGTACGAACCCTAGTTTTCTCTTTGATGTTACATATATTCCCCTTAGTCACCTAGGGGATGGGCATCAGTCTGAATACAAACTGATTCAACTGGTGAACTGAAGGGACATGACTGTTGACCACAGAGCTGTGTCATACCCAGGGGAAGAGCTGTGGAGCTCTGATGTGGAACCCTGCCTGTGGCCCTTTGCTCTTAGGGGCCTGCATGCTGTTGGGCATCAGAGGAACAAACTTGAGTCTGTGTTCTCTCCTATCCATGTAACCTTGGATACATCTCCCAACCTCTCTCTGGCCTCAGTTTCCTAGTATTATCTAATATTACTACCTAAGTCGCTTATTACAACATTCTGTTAATGTTCCTCCTAATGCTTTCTGTGATGATTAAGTGAAAGGTACTTGGTCATCTTTAAAGTTCCACACAAATCTTATTTCTCTATAAAACTTGTATGGAACTTTATTATTTTAATTTTTTTAAATATTTATTTATTTTTGAGAGACAGAACGAGGCAGAGCATGAGTGGGGGGGGGGGGGAAGAGAGAGAAGAGAGGAGGGGTACACAGAATCTAAAGTAGGCTCCAGGCTCTGGGCTATCAGCATAGAGCCCGATGTGGGGCTCGAAGTCATGGACCGGGAGATCATGACCTGAGCTGAAGTTGGACGCTTAACTGACTGAGCCACCCAGGTGCCCCAGAACTTTATTATTTTAAAGGTGAACCACATTTCTGTAACAGATCAGGAAACTGTAGTCAAAATAGGACAATTGAGTGATATGGCAGTTAGTGACAGAGACAGGGATGGAACCCAGGCGCCTGTCTCCCAGGGAAGGGAGTGGACGAGCTCAGGGGATTGTGGGAGTGTCTTTGAACAGGTGAACAGGTGAGTAAGTTCTGCAAGCAAGAGACAGTAAGGCTGGCAGTAAGGGGCTCTTTGTGTGTGTTGGGCATCGGGTGAGGAGAACAGAAGACAGAATGAAGTCTTTCATAAGTGAGTTACTGCTTGGCCCTCTTCCCAGAATGCCTGCTAAGACGAAACTGCCCAAGGGAAGGGGCCTTCGTGCATCCACAAATCCTTAGATATCCTTTTAACAAATGGGTTTGTGTAGATGGTAGGGAAATCTAAGGAGTTGGAGGAGGTGAAGTTTTCCTCCCTCAAGCCAGAAGTGTAGTCAGTGGGATGTAGAGGGAGGGAGAGAGGGAGGCTGGGAGCAGGGCTGGGGGAGTTTGCAGCAGTAGGGGGGCAGCATGAGTCAGGCTGTGGTGCCACCTGGGTGGACAGGACCGCCCTCTGTGTTAAGCTAATAGACTCTTTGATGTCAGTGACCATTTCTCCCTTAGCATGTTCTAAAGGCAGGGCACCTCTTTTCAGGGTCACAGGCTGGCTGCTTCCTAACATCCTTTAGTAAGACTTTCCCTGGAAAGTGATGGAGACAGGGACATTCTCAGGATATCGGAAGAGGAGGGGCTAAAGGCCCCACAGCTTTGTGTTTTTTGTGTGGACCCTACAGAGGTTTGGTGTCTCCAGTCTAGCGTTTATCCCCATTCCCTTGCACCCTCCTTCCCGCAGGGTCTGTGGGCATTTTAATGCCTCCGGTTCTCCAGCCCCTGCTCCTCCCCCTCCCCCACCTTCTCTCGACTGTGATGTGCTTCAGGCTCAGAGAGCCTGTGACTTCAACAGAGGCTCACAGTTCTTATACCTGGGCAGACTGTTCCGATTTCTGCTTTTTCCTTGAGTTCCAAAGGGCTTAGGGCAGGGAAGTACTGGATTGGGCTCATCCTAACATGCAACAGACAAAATGTCAATTTTTCCGACTTTTGCCAGTCAGTGGATATCACACTGGCAACTTGAAATTGGCCGGGGTGGGAGTATTTACATCATGGGAATTGGCACGTGTTACAAATCAGGGCCTTTTTTCCCTCCTGGCTCGCTGGTTGTTTAACTGTTACCAGCACGCTATCAGCTAAGAGGAGTGCAGGGTTCAGTGTGGTCCTTTGGAGTGGCTTCTATTCAACTTCTGTCTAACTGGCTCCTAGAGCTTCCTGAAAAGATCTAGTGCCCTAATACCCTGATGCAAGGTATCCAGCCCCTTCATTTGTTGTAGCAGAGGAAACTGATGCTGAGCTCTGCTTTGGGCTCGACAGTGACCAGGCTTATGCTCCAGGCTATTACTCTGGTGAGACTAGAGGGAGCTGCTATGGGGCAGAGGGGCCACATTCTTCAATACGACGGCAGGATCAGGCCCAGGGCTCCAAGCCTGCTCGGAACTCCTTGCCAGGACTCTCCCCTTTCCCTTCCTAATCTTTGAATGGCAATCACACAAGACCAAGATATCAAGCTGTCGCTGATTTCCTAACCAAGCCATCTATCTGGTGTTTGGCAGGTCCCAGGTGTCTGACTCTATGACCTTACCTGTATGTTCAGACCCTGGAGGCCCTGCATACAGGCTGTGTTTTCTCCCCCAGCCCCCAAACCTTTCTCGCCTGATCCTTCACCTCCAACTCTTCATTAAAACAAACCACAACAAAACCCAAACACTTAGAAATCAATGAAACAACAAACATTACCAAAAACCAAACGAAACCCTCCTTTTCAAAAGGAAACCCCGAACATCGAACATCGAACATAGTTCTCCCCAACCACTCCAGGGGGAAGCTAACTTTCTGTCTTCCAGAAAATGGTAGAAACATGCTATTCAGAACGCACTCAGCACATGAATCACCTACCCTCCCACGACTTCATCTGCACGAAAATAGACACTTCATCTGCTTCCATTCCTACTCTGCCTGCCCAGAAGTCATTATCCTTTGGTGACATCAGAACTGGTTGCTCCGAGGGATGGTTGCTGGTGAGGGCAGCGCCAGCTGGTAGGGTGCCCGGGCACGCCAGTTCTGAAATGTCCCAGGAGGGGACAGGCTACCAGATGTGATGGTTGGCAAGGTTTGGATCAGCTGCTGTCCTTGAGCAGTGGAGGTAAGTGAGTGCTTAGGAGAGTGGGGGGCAGCCAAAACATGGCTTTGTAGGGGGAAAGAGCACCACACGGGAATCAAATATATGGATACGCATCCTATGCTGCCCTGCCAGCCGTGTATCAGAAAGTGCTGGGTGGAACTAGACCAGGGAGTAACACACTGCTGGTCCGAGGGCTAACTCCGACCCGCTGCCTGTTTTTGCACAGCTGGTGAACTTAAGAATGGCTTTTACGTCTTTAAATGATTGGAAATTATGAAAAAGTAACATTTCCATGACACGTGAAAATGAGGTGAAATCCAAGTTTTGGTGTCTGTAAATAAAGTTTTGTTAGGACGCAGCCGTGTCCATTCTTGTACACATCACCTATGGCTGCTTTTGTGCTTCATGGCAGAGTCAAGCAGTTTGTGACAGAGACCGCACATGGCCCTCGAAGTTTTTACTCGCTGTCCCTTTGCAGAAAAAGTTTGCCAGTCCCTGGACTAGATGACTCTGGAAGGTCCTTGCAGCTCTCACATTCTAGAGAGGATTCTACATTTGCATTTGGAGTCTCCCCACTGTCCCCCTGCCCCACTTCAGCAATGCTTCTCCTTATGAATTCTCCATCTGTTCCTACCACTTGCTATTGGGATTGGATTCAGCCCAAGGGAAGCAGTCTTCGAGGAGGCTGTGGCTCAAAACCCTGGGCTTGCATAAAAGATAGGGGGACAGGGAAGAATGAGAGGAAGGTGACATTGGACATGGAACAGAAAACCATTTCTTAGTCATCAGGCGTATATTTTGATCCACTGAAAGTTGAGTCGGCATGGTATAGTATTGCATTTCCCTTTGTGTTTTTTTTAAGTTTACTATTTTTGAGAGAGAGAGAGAGAGAGAGAGAGAGCACACAAGCAAGGGAGAGATGGAGGGAGGGAGAGAATCCCAAGCAGGTTCTGCACTGTTAGTGCAGAGCCTGATGTGAGGCTCGAACTCACAAGTTGTGAGATCATGACCTGAGCCGAGAT
Organism: Puma concolor; assembly: GCF_028749965.1. NCBI lineage: Eukaryota > Metazoa > Chordata > Mammalia > Carnivora > Felidae > Puma > Puma concolor. The sequence goes on from NC_141673.1 coordinate 97,202,153, forward strand.
CGAGAATCAGACACTTAACTGACTGAGCCACACGGGCACCCAGGAAAGGCCATTTTCTCCTGAGTTCCCTCTCCTCCTCTTTGCCTTCATGTGGTAGGCCCGATCGGGAGACACGAGTCTGGGGAGGTGTAGTCCCACAGCCTGGAGAGGAGCACTGGAGTAGGCTCTGCCCCTGCAGCGAGAAGGGTCCCGTGGCCCAACTTTTCCCAGGCTCGGACCCCAGCCTTGCTCCTTGGTTCCCACTGCCCTGCGTTCATTGACTGTGTTCTGCACCTGGTGCCTGTTTTACCGCAGGACAAGCCACTCCACTCGGGGCTGTTTCTATGTTTCACCATAGAAGCCGAGCACTTGTGGAAATGATTCCAGCTACAGCTTGGGGGCAGCTCTTACTACCCTGCTGCTGCTCGGTTCCCTTTGTCAAAGGAAATTAACAGCCACAAAAAATAGCTCGGCATTTTCTCTTTATCTACTGCACATAAGACATTGAGAGAGAGGGACTGTGCAAGTGTGCCTGATGGGCACAGGGCACCGTCACCACCCCGAAGTAGCAGCCTGTCCCAAACACACAGTTTTCAGAGCCGTTTGGACTGATTTTCCATCCAGGAATCTCTCCTCCACCTCATCTGACAGGTGACACTGAGTCTCAAGACCTCCCCCCTCAAAAAGTGCCCTTCTCTCTCTGTTTTGACTTCTGTCATGGCCTCCTCATCCCTGACCCAGCCTGTCACATATGCCTGGATTTCTCCAGCTGGACATCTTATTTGCCAGGATCCTCCACACTTGGCTTGTCCATTTGGGGACCCCCTTCCAAGAGGCATCTTCGTGTTGCAGGAGGAACACAAGTTTGCCAGCGGTTTGAATTCTGGGCATTTAGCTGTGTGACTTTGGAGAAGTTATTTAAATTCCCTGTTGTCTCAGTTTCTTCAGATATAAAAGGAATACATTACTTTATAGCAGGATTGTGCTGATGAAATGCAATAAATATATAATATGTCTGGCACAAAGTTAGCCCTTACAAATATGATTTAGGGGCACTTGGGTGGCTCAGTCGGTTAAGCGTCCGACTTCGGCTCAGGTCATGATCTCGCAGTTTGTGGGTTCGAGCCCCACATCGGGCTCAGTGCTGACAGCTCAGAGCCTGGAGCCTGCTTCGGATTCTGTGTCTCCCTCTCTCTCTGTTCCTCCCCTGTTCGTGTTCTGTCTCCGTCTCTCAAAAACAAATAAACATTAAAAAAAATTAAAAAAACAAAAAAAAACCCAAATATGATTTATATCCCACCCCTGCCACATTTGCTTTCCTTTCTGTTTTTCTTTAATGTACCTTTTGGAACTTAACAGAATATTCTAGATATGGCTTGAACAATGCAGAATACAGTGGAACCATTTCATCCTTATTTAGGATAACTTTTTTTTTTTTTTAAAGTAGGCTTCAAGCCCAGTGCAGAGCCCAACATGGAGCCCAATGCAGGGCTTGAACTCATGATGCTGAGATCAAGACCCGGGCTGAGATCAAGAGTCAGATGCTGAACTGACTGAGCCACCCAGGTGCTCTGACAACAATCTTCTTCTGATGCAGCCTAATGTGCCCTTGGCTTGTGTTGGTGTTGTTTGAGACAGTGTCACTACTAGAAGAGCAATCCTGGGTTGGGAGTCAAGACATCTGCATTCTTTCCAGTTCTTTCATTAATTTTCCCACCAAATGTTTACTGAGCTTCCATCATGTACCATGCACTAGGGGTATAACAATGAACAACACAGGAAACCGCACCCTAGTGAGGGAGCAGGTGCTGTATAAACAGTCTAATGTATAATACAGTGCCAGGGAGGGACAAGAACAATAAATAAAAACAAACCAAATCAAACAAACAAAAACAAAGCTGGCTGAGGGATTGAAGGGCTTCTGACACTAACTGGCTGTATAGACTCGGTAGAGCAAAGAGACTGAATCAGATCTGCTGTTTTCAACCAGTGCTCCGAAGAGCGCCAGGAGCTTGGGAAGGTGCCTTAGGGGTGAATTGCCAGGAGGGGGTGCTGACTCATCAGACCCTTTGCCTCTACTCCTACACAGAGCACTACCAAAATGTCTTCACTTGGCCTCTGTGTAAAACTCTCATTGATGAAAATGTTCTATTATTTTTAAAAAGCTTGGCATCCTCTGTACTGGATAGTCTCTGGATTCTCTGCAAGCTCAAAGACTGTGAGAATCGCTATAGTTTTTTCATGTGAACTGCTGTTAAACCAGATCTCACCTAGTGAGTGGTGTAAAATAGCATTTACATCTATTAGTGTAAATTTTTATCTTCTTAGTTTTGGTCTATTGATCCGGTAGGCCAAGATAATTTTGCAACATTAATTCTAACATCCTACATATTAGTGATACCTCCTGGCTTTGGTTTTTCTGCAAATCTGTTTTATGTCCCTTTTATATCTTCATCCAGGATGTTTATAAAAATGTTGATTAGAATGGAGCCCGGGGCAGAGACCTTCGTTTCTTTAATAGACTACCAGGTTGATCTAACTGTAATCAACAGCCTTTGAATTTTATATGTTCAAGTGGCTATAGACCCATCTGAGTATCATAGCACCCAGACAATATTTCCTCTTCTTACCTCAACACTATCTCATTTTCTGTATTTATTTAATGGCTGCTATCTATCAAGGTCTGGGATCAACCCTAGGGAAACAAGATAAATAAGACACCAGGGGTTCACAGCTAGTGGGCAAGCCAATAATCACAGCCATATGATGAGGGCTGAAGGGCAATATGATCCAGGACATTGGGAGGAAGTGCTCAGCTTTGCCTGGAAATGTCAGGGGGGTTTTCTCAGTCAAGAAGTCATCTCAGACGATCTCATTCAAAGAGGTACCCATAAGTAATGTTGTCCAAAGTCATATGAAATCAAGATAAGTGGCATCGATGGCAGCCTTCTAATCCAGGCACTCAGTAAATGTTTCTTGAATTTGAGCTTTAAAAGAGGAGGCATTATTTAATAATAGGTCAGGGGGCAGAGGAAATTGAGGCCAGAGGGGATGGAGGGGTGAGCTAAGGGTCGTGGAGAAGCTGAGTTCAGGGAGCGGCAAGGGGAGTGCAGAGGAGATAACAGGGGCAGGAAAGTCAGGGCTTGCTGAGAAAACAGAGAGTGGGACTGAGGGAGAGAGGTGTTCAGCACTCGAGATTTTGTTTTATTGTTGATTTGTTTTGAGAGAGAGAGAGAGAGAGAGAGGAGAGTGTGCACAAACGGAGGAGGGGCAGAGAGAATGGGAGAGAGATCCCAAGCAGGCTCAGTGCTGTCAGTGTAGAGCCCAACGAGGGGCTTGAGCTCATGAACCATGAGATCATGACCTGAACGGAAATCAAGAGTTGGAGGCTTAACCAATGGAGCCACCCGGGTTCCCTGACACTCAAGATTTTTTTATCTTGGGCACCTGGGAGGCTTTTGGTGCTATTACCTGGGACTGTGAGGAGGAATATAGTTCTCTTTCACAGACCCTACCAGAAATATGGTGGAATATATTATTTCCCATAATCTTTTCCCTTCCAATTCTTTGATTTCAGATTTCCACTGCTAACGGCTGACTTAGCAGAAGGTGGCTTCTGATACGCACTGGGAGAGGTGGGAGAGCAGTGATGATTTCCTTTCTCCCAGACGGATACTTTACATTGCATCACACCCTCTTCAACTTGACCTGGCTGCATCCTCTGTCAACTTCAGCTTCAGTTTTTGAAGTAGGAGGATTTACCTGTCACACACTTCTATTAGGGTTACTAATTCTCATTCTGGTCTGCCAGGGACTTTCCCACTTTTAATAAAAAACATCCCACCCACTACCAGTCCCTTTAGTCCCAGGCAAACCGGGACTGTCTCGCTCATCCAAGATGCACGTGAAGTGCTAGGAGTGCTTGGTCTGTACACAGAATGTTCTAGGCAGCATCGGGTAGGAAAGGCAATTGCTAGAACACAATGTAGCTCTGAAGTCTTACCTGCCCTGATAGGGGTGTATGGAGCCTGGGAGGCAGCAGGGAGGAGCTAGGGTGGCTTTGTGTGTTGTTGTGCCCATCGAGCCCACCCCCGGGGAGAAAGTGCAGGGCAGACGGGAGGGGCTTCGAGCAAAGCATGGGTGGGCTGCAGCTGGTCCAGTCACCTCTCCGTGGGGCTGAGCCAAACCTCCCCCACTTTACTTTCCTGGGCTCTTAATTGAATGGAGAAAGCCAAGAAGACACAGCAAAGGATTGAGCTGGGCTCTCTGTGCCTCAGACCATGGCTGCTCATACGCAGAAGCTCTTCGAGAGTCCTGCGTCCCCCCAGTATGCTCCTTGACACCGGAGGACACTTACTGCTACAGGAAGCTGGGGAAACAAAATAGTCAGAACCACAGTCTTCTATGAAAATGTTGGGTCAATAAAACCAAATGACCGTGGGTAGCCTGAGACAATGGTGGGCAAAGAGGAACGTGGCAGACTTTCACTTCTGTCTTCACCTGCCTTTCCTGCACATACACACTCATTCACTGGGGACAGAGGCAGGATGGTGAAATTCTGCCTCCCTCTCCTTACTTCCTGGATGGAGCATAAGAAAGGCTTTGGCAAATCGAATCCTAAATTTATTGCTCGGGCGAAATCCAGTAGCACGCCTCATGCCCCTCCCCCTCCCCCCAAAAGGTTAAATAGTTCCCACCGGGTGCAAGAAAGGGTTATTGAAAACAGCAGGGTTTTTTTTTTTTTTTTTCCTTAACTTCAGCACTTCTGGTAAATCTCTGATCCAGCATCTAGTGGTTAACCACTGATACAGGAAATGACATTTAACGTTTTTATCACTCAGCCAGAAATGGAAGAACAAGGCAAGTCTGTGTTTAGGGAAGATGGATGGTTGCCCACCACCTTCATCTTAAAGGCACATCATCTCTTTTGCTGATTGCTTTGGCTGTTAGCTGCTCACGTCCCCCCTGGCCTGCTGGCTTGGCTGAAATGGAGCAGGGACGGCAGGAGAACGGTCACAGCCTTGCTGCCTAGGATGGGGATCCAAATGTTCTCAGCTATTAAAAGGATTCTGAGCCGCCATCGGTTCCCCTTTTTCAGGAGCCATTGCACGTGGGGACGGGCAGGCAGGAAATGAATGTGGATGCCCGCGGTCCCAGGCACTCTGCACGACAGCATCAGCCCAGGTGGCTGAGCCTGGGGCCAGCTAGTCAAGGTGAGCCTTTGAACAGGGCCCTTGTCCATTGCTACGTGGAGGACAGTCCGCAGAGGGTTATTAACCCCCTCTGAGACAATCAGCCAAGCAAGAGTGTTGAACATCTCAAACCACAGTGAGAGAAATGACACTTGGTTTCACTTGCAGTTTCCCTGGGTCACTGGGTTCTTCTCCATTTCTTGTTGCCCTTTTGGGACGAGGGGGTTTAAGTGTAGCTGCTAAGGGGATTCCTTGTAAGAGCATGAATAACGGAAGCAGCAACAACAGTAAGACTAACACTGTTGAGGGGTACGTAGTCTAGATTCATGATCTTTACATGCAAAAGGCCTAGAGGTGGTAGGCGCTATAGCCAGCCAGGGTTTGAAACGGGGTCTGTCTGTTGTCAAAGCCATTTAATAGTAAGCCCGGTGTCAAGCCCCGCCTCCTTGCCCAGCCTCTGCCACACCCCCTGGGCAGAGACTCAGGAGCCTGACGATTCTAAATGTTTTTTTGTTAATGTTTATTTATTTACATAAATTTTAAAAAGGCAAGAGAGAGACAGAGTGAGAGTGGGAGACACAGAATCTGAAGCAGGCTCCAGGGTCTGAGCTGTCAGCACAGATCCCCCCACGCACGGATTGAACTCACACACTGTGAGATCATGACCTGAGCTGAAGTTGGAGGCTTAACCGACTGAGCCACCCAGGTGCCCCAGTAGCCTGAGGATTCTAACGGTGGTTGCCTTGGTTGCAGCGGGAGGGAATCTGTCAATGGCATTGTCGGCAAAGATGGCTGCATCTCCATATTAATTAGGGCCCAAATTGTCTGATAAAATTCCCCGGGTCCCTTCCTTCTCTTACTAGAAACTAACACGATCCTGTTTTTATGAAAAGAGTCACTCGGGTGCAAAATTCTCCAGCTCTCTGCTGTCCTCCCGCAAACGCATTTCCATCAACCCTAGGAGGCGGGGCGGTACAGTGGGTGAGCTCTGCTCTAGGGGACAGGAAAGTTGGTCCAGGTATATGTCATCCACCATGAAACTGACCGCTCTTGGCAAGTCACCTGCATTTCTGCTCTGCCTTCTTCTGGAAGGATTTGAGGTGAGGGCCACTCACAGGCTCTGGGAGCCTCAGTTTCTCCATCTGGGTACTTGTTGTGAAGAGGTAATGAAAGCTCAAGACCTCTGAAAAGTAAGCTTGTCCACATGTACACTCTCTTCTGGGCAGAGAAATATGTTGCTATGTGGCATGAGAGCCTTCCTAACAGGACAGAGTTGTGTATGCACGGGACATCCCTGGGGACTGTGCCCAAGACTCCAGCTGTGTGATTGTGTCTCTCAGTGAACTGAGGAGGCTCATTTCACCTATGCTCACTCAGGGGTGAAAAGCAGGTCCTGTCATCTCTCCTTCTCCAAGCTGCCTCTGCAGACTTTTCACCCTGGAGTGATCAGAGATGTTTTCAGGTAACAAATACTGAGCATCGTTTCCTGTGCGGGGCACTGGGGAGCAAACGCTGACCCGGCATGTTCTCTGAGCTCAAGGGATTATAGTCCACTCAGTGCTGACCATCTCTGGCCACCCGCTAGAGTTCTATGCGGGAACTTATGGAACACCAATGTCCAGACTCACCTGTGGAGCTTCTTAAACACCACTCACATTTTTTATAAGATCCCTTTGTGACACTAATGTGCGGAGTAGACAACCACTGATCTAGATGGAGGTACAGATAAGTTAAATGAATCGACACCAAAACTACAACATGGATTATTATATGCTCTGATTCTGGCAGATATGAGTTGCTATGGGAGCATGTAGTCAGGGCCCCTTCCTCAGCCCAGAAGGAGTTGGGGAGATTTTGTGAAGCAGGAAACCTCACAGCTCAGATTTCAAGAGCAGGAATTAAGCAGGTGACTCAGGACAGAGGGGCTAGGAGGGCGGGGAGGGGAGGGTAAGAAGATTTGCAGGGAGAGTGAGAAGCGTTTTCCAGGTCAGGAGTGAAAAAGAACAAGACGTTCATGTGAGATCGCAAGTAGTTCTACATGGCTGGAGAAAGCCAGGTGGGAAGCCCGGTGATAAAGTGAGAGATGTGGCCAGGGCCAGCGCATGAAGGGTATCAAAAGCAACGTGAGGAACTTTGGACTTTACCCTGAGGGAGAAAGGGAGCTAATGAAGAGTTCTAATCAGAGAAGGGACTGTGATCCATTTTGCACAAAACCAGATAGGAGGCCCAGCTGTGGTTGTGTGGGCACCAGAATCTGGTCCTGTGAGATCCAGATAGGAAGGTAGCCAGATGGAGGCGGGGAGGAAGTTAGAATATGCTTCAGTGACAGCTTCCTGAACTATATTAGTGGTTATGGGGATAGCAGGAGGTGGGTGGATTTGAGAGATATGACAACACAGAATCATTTCGATGTGGAGAGTAAAGTGAGACAAAAGTCAAGGATAACTTCTAGGTTTTTGTCAAGGGCAATGGGGTGGATGGTGGTGCTGTTCCCTGGGCTGGCCATTTGGAGGCTCTCTGTGCAAGTGAGTGGGATTGCCTGCCAGCTGCTCATGCAGAGTCCTAGAAGCTAGCTGGGACTGGATGGTCCTCTCCTGGAGGCTTGGGGTCTCTGGGGCCTACTCAAATCTCCCATGGGAGGCTCAGGGCTCCTGGAAGCATCAGGGGAGGGTGTGGGTCTCAGTGAAAAGATTAGTCTATGGAAATTCTTCCTAGCTTGCCAGCCTATTCAGGTTCCGGTGTATCCTGTCTCCCTCACCCGTCCCTGCCCCCCCCCCCCCCACCATTTACAAGATGCTCATTGCCACTGCTAGATCAACCCCAGATATTGATGGAATCTTGAAGACAACATTAATAACCGATTTCCATTTTCTGTGACCTATGACCTCATCTCCATTTTCTCCTTTGAGTGAAATCTTCTGACCCCCAGTGACCCATGTATGAAATCTTTTAATGAAAAAACAGCTAAAAATATCCTTGTGATCCTGGTCCCTGTAGGCTCCCTATAAACTCCATGTCTTCTCTCTCTCAGAAACTTGTTCCCTCTAAAGACTCCGATGCACTTCTTAACACACATGATTATGTGTCTCCACTCCCTACAACCCACCGATGCGACCCTCTTGTCCCTGCTTGACGGGCTGTCTTAGCTTGGGCTGCTCTAACAAATGACCACAGACTGGGCGGCTTACACAACAAACACTTATTTCTTGCCGTTCTGAAAGCTGGAAGCCCAAGCCCAGGGTGCCAGCATGGTTGGGTTCTGGTGAGGACCATCTTCTAGGTCACAAGCTGCCAACTTCTCCCCGTGTCCTCACAGAGTGGGTGACAGGGCTCCTTGGGATCCCTTTAGTAAGATGCTGATCTCATGACGGCTCCATGTTCATGACCGAATTACCTCTCAAAGGCCCCGCCTCCTACTACCATTACATTGGGGGTTAGGACTTCAACATAAGAATTTTGGGGGGACAGGTATACTTAATGTAGGTTATACCTTTCCTCCTGTGACCACTCCTTTTGATTCTTTGTCTTCTGATCTCCCTCCCTATGGCTCCATGATCCACTTTTCTGGCCTTTTCTGGGCTTCTTTTCTGTCTTACCTGCCATCCTGTTATTCCACAAATATATCAGGAAGCTCTGCAAAGATGTCAAAGTCAGATCCTCTGACATCAATCTATATAAATTTTTGTTTGTTTGTTTTCCTCCGTTGTCCCCTACTTCGACCCAACACACATGCATTGACCATTTTATTATATTCATTCATTCATTGATTCACTCACCCTATAGTTATGGAGTCTTACTTTGTGACAGACAATATACCACGTACCAGAGATCCAACAGTGAGCAACAGTAGATAGGATTCATGCCCTCACGAACTTACATCTTAAGGTCAAGTGGGGGAGCCGGGGGAGAGAAACACAGGAAAAGAGTCACACAAATAACTGGTTAATTGCTGGTTTGTGGTGAGTGCTATGAATGAGGGGATTTGATGTAGGAAGACTTCCCTGAGGAAGCGATGCTTCTACTCAGATGTGAGGGTTGAGGAGGGGTTAGTTAGGTGAGGTAGAGGTTTCAGGCAGAGGCAAAGACGTGGGGCTTGAAGGTGGAGGGTGATAGGGAGTATGGCAATGGGCAGACCGTGTGGGCTTTGCAATATGCTGAGGATTTTGTTTTTGTTTTTAATTTTAAGGAGTGGAAATCCTCAGAAGTATTTTATTTTTTTTTATTTATTTATTTTTTTCAACGTTTATTTATTTTTGGGACAGAGAGAGACAGAGCATGAATGGGGGAGGGGCAGAGAGAGAGGGAGACACAGAATCAGAAACAGGCTCCAGGCTCTGAGCCATCAGCCCACAGCCTGACGCGGGGCTCGAACTCCCGGACCGCGAGATCGTGACCTGGCTGAAGTCGGACGCTCAACCGACTGCGCCACCCAGGCGCCCCTCCTCAGAAGTATTTTAATCAAAATGGTGTTAGGTTTGCAAAAAGGTAAAAAGAAATCATGAGCCATCCTGTATCTTCAAGAGATCTTGGTTTATGGAAGGAATCAGATTCATGAAGCAATGTGAAGCAGTGGGTTCAGTACCTTGATACAATTATAGACGCAGTGCTATGGAAGCATAAGGAAATAAGGTATTTTTGTGGGTGAGGAATGCTCAGAGAGAGCTTCAGAAAGGAGGTAATGTTGGAGCTGTTGAAAAATAGTAGCTTTCCAGGTAATAAGAGGTGTGGGAAGGGGCGAGTAAGCAGGGAGAAGCAGCATATTTTGGGAAGAAGACATTGCATGTACAATTACAAAGTCACATGAGAGCGATCCAGGTTTGCATGAAGACCAGTCAGATGACTGGAACCAGGATGTGGATGGAACCCGGATGCTCTCGCAGTCATTAGGTATATTTAGCAATATCCCATCTCTCTTTCCCTCTGGGCATATGATAGCTTTTTACTTTCCACCAGGCTTGAGTTTAGATGCGGCCAATGAAAGCAAACAGAGGAATGTCTGTTACTTCCAGGTGAAAGATTTATTTTTTTTTTTAATATTTTTTTTCAACGTTTTTTATTTATTTTTGGGAGAGAGAGAGACAGAGCATGAACAGGGGAGGGGCAGAGAGAGAGGGAGACACAGATTCGGAAACAGGCTCCAGGCTCCAAGCCATCAGCCCAGAGCCCGACGCAGGGCTCGAACTCACGGACCGCGAGATCGTGACCTGGCTGAAGTCGGACGCTTAACCGACTGCGCCACCCAGGCGCCCCTTGGTGAAAGATTTAAAAGCAGGTGGCTTCTTTGCCAAATTCTCTTTTTCTTTGACCATGAACACTGTTCCAGAGAGTAGATGCTTTGTCAGACTGTATCCTAAAATGAAGCCAGTGATGATGGAAGCAGAGCCACCAGCTGATCTGCTAGGGACACAAGGATGAGCAAGAGACAAACTTCTGTTGTGAGCCACTGGGATTTGTGGGCCATTTGCTACTGCACCATGACTTAGTTTAGTCCTAACTGATATGGGGGCCTTTCAAGAACTGAAGGATCTGAGATTTTAAATTGCTTGTAAGCTAACAGCTACTATGTCAGAGTTATATGGATGCTGGCAGAAGACATGAGATTCCTGAGTGAGAGATCAAGGATTTTGTTTCTCCCAGTACAGCCAGAATCACGAGCTTCATTGTTGCATTGGCTTTCCTTGTTCCCCAAGTCCCACTGTGGCAATGCAGAGTGGCCCAGATGGATGCTACACTCAGTGGGTTTGAGGAACCCCAAGCTTAGGAAGCCCCAATCTCTCATAATGGACTGCAAGCCAACCTGCCCAATCTTTGTCCTGGAGGGAGATAATCTTTATTGTACTAAAAAGCCAACAAACCTTCTCTCCACTCTGGACAGAGACACTATCTCTGTTTACCAAGCTGCTCACTACACAAACATTCTTGAAAAGGTAGCTGGAACAAAATTTGCCGGCACCTCTGTTCTCAAGAAGTGCTGAAATGTGGGAGACCCATGGAGAATTGTCTCCCAAAAATATCTTTGAGTAAGTGGAGGAAAATGAATTTTGGAGGGCATTTGGAGCTCAATTGGGAAGGATTTTGTGACCTATGTCAGGGAGGTTGGACTTTGACTAGTAGGCAATGAGGAGCCATCAAAGGTTCTAAAATGTGGTCTGGAGACTAGAGGATGGGTTGAAGAAGGAGAATACTAGAATTAGGAGAAAGACTAGGGCTAACCATGTGGATTTGCAAATTTTAACATCTGAAGGGAGCCAAAACCCCGAGATTGACCTCTACTTGGATAAATTCTTTAATCTTCAAAGCTCAGATCAAAGGACATCTTATTTAGTAATTAAAAAAAATATTTTTCATTATTTATTTATTTTACTTAAAAAAAAAAAAACGTTTATTTTTGAGAGAGAGAGAGAGAGAGACAGAGCTCAAGCAGGGGAAGGGCAGAGAGAGAGAAAGAGAGGGAGACACAGAATCTGGAGCAGACTCCAGGCTCTGAGCCATCAGCACAGAGCCTGGTGTGGGGCTCAAACTCACGAACTGTGAGATCATGACCTGAGCTGAAGTCCGATGCTCAAGTGACTGAGCCACCAGACGCCCCTCCCAAAATTATTTTTTTAAAAGCAGAAGCTTTTTGTCCCAGGAGTTGAATGCAGACTTACAATCAATAAGACAGATACAAGGAGATGTACTTTTGTTAAAGCAATAATGGCAGCCCTGGAGCCTTGCCCCTTACCTCCCCACTGTCCCAGCAGACCCCCAGAGACTCCTGTCTGGAGCCCTTGGGAGCCACAAACCACACTTTGAATCCACTTTGCTTTTCCAAGTTGGCCCAGGCAGGATTAATTGCTCCTTCTTGTCTGTTCTCTCAACAGTTTGATCCTACCACTGGAGAGCATTTATCACCTTGACACACGTTTGGGGAAAGCATCCTTCCTTCCCATCTCTCAGGGAATTTCTCGGTGGCCAGGGCAGGGCCCCTCCCACTGGAAGCCTCTCCACCAACACTTGCTGAATAAAATCAGATTAATGTGAAAAACAAATCAATGAAACAAATAAATATAGAGCTACATGTTTTGGGAAAGCTTTGCACTTTAAATGTAATGAAATATGAGAGACAATTCTTGAGATCCAACCATGGGCAACTAAGAGCCAAAGGAATAATGAAATAAAAGGATCGCTCTCTCTGTGGTGAAACAATTTTAGTTTTAGTTTGTTTGACTTTGTCTAATGTACCAATGAATGCCTATTCAAGGGACAAGGAACTTTTTCTTAGGAGACCAGAGTCTGAACAAATAACATCCTCCAAATTAGACTGAGCGGATTCCCACACCCTCCCCCAAGCAGGGAAGTCTACCCAGTCACCTGCGTTTTCAACAAGCAGGAAGGGGAGCCCTGTGTTTACTCTGCTGACATATACCAGCAGAATATATACTTTTGAAAAAACTGAACAATTAAAAAAACAGTTAAATGTGTTCAATCTAGCTTTTCTGCCTGTGGCGTTCATAGGTGATTTGGTTAAAACAGCAGTCCCTGGAATCTGAGTGCTTTGCATTTCGTGGGCTTTATAGTTTTTTTTAAAAAAGGTATTTATTTTATTTAGTTAAAAAAATTTTTTTAAATGTTTATTTATTTTTGAGAGAGAGGGAGAGACAGAGAGTGAACAGGAGAGGAGCAGAGAGATAGGGAGACAGAATCAGAAGCAGGCTCCAGGCTCTGAGCTGTCAGCCCAGAGCCCGATGTGGGGCTCGAACTCACGGACTGTGAGATCATGACCTGAGCCAAAGTCGGACACCCAACCTACTGAGCCACCCAGGGACAACCCCTCCCCCCCCCTTTTTTTTTTTAAGGTTTATTCATTTTTCAGAGACAGAGTGTGAGAAGGGGAGGAGCAAAGAGAGAGGGAGACACAGAATCTGAAGCAGGCTCCAGGCTCTGAGCTGTCAGCACAGAATCTGACATGGAGTTTGAACTCACATATCGTGAGATCTTGCCTGAGTTGAAGTTGGAAGCTTAACGAACTGAGGCACCCAGATGCCCCATCCTGAGCTTTATAGTTGTTAGTGAACAAATCTGTATGACTTTCGGGCAGAATCTCCATGCTACTACACTTTGGTTCTGTCCTGGCCACTCTCTGTCTGTCTGTCTGTCTGAAAAAAGGACAGTCCTGAGTTCACCTAAAGAGGGAGGGAGGGAGCGGGGTGCCTGGGTGGCTCAGTTAAGCGTCTGACTCTAGATTTCCGTTCAGGTCATGATCTCATGTTTTGTGAGTTTGAGCCCTGTCAGGCTCTGTGCTGACAGCACAGAGTCTGCTTGGGAGTCTCTCTCTCAAAATAAATAAATAAACATTAAAAAAAAAAAAAAAAGAGGAAGGGAGGGAGGGAAAAACCCAAGATCCCACTGTGAGGATGGATTCAGGGATTGCAGGGTTGAAACTTTGATAATTTTTAGAGCAAATTTTAAGTAAAAGAATATAAAATTAGGAATGAAAAGTGAATGCATTTCTCTAGAATGAGAACAGAAATGATCACAATAATATTTTCTTTTTTTATTAAAAAAAAATTTTTTTAACATTTATTTATTTTTGAGACAGAGAGAGAGAGAGCATGAACAGGGGAGGGTCAGAGAGAGAGGGAGACACAGAATCCGAAGCAGGCTCCAGGCTGTGAGCTGTCCCACGGACCGCAAGATCATGACCTGAGCCGAAGTTGGACGCTTAACCGACAGAGCCACCCAGGCGCCCCCACAATAATATTTTCATTAGCTGCTTGACACATCTTTATAATTTTGTTTAAACATTTATTTTAGCTATGTACTCTTGGTGTTTTCAAATGACAGTAATTTCGTGATATTTTCTATAGAGAGAATAGAAAGATTATTCAGTCTTTTATTGAGCACAGTTGATGAAAAAATTTATTTTTATTACTGATAACTTAGACACATTTCTACCAGCTTCACAATTTGTGATTGGCAATGCCAAGAAAATGTTTAGCATTGCCCAAATTGGCAAATCACTATCATGTTTCTTTCAGATAGGAGCTGGAAGATTTCAGGGCACTTGAGATTTTCTCGTAAGTTTCTATCCTAAATACTCTTTGAATTGATGACATCTATGTCCTCATTTTCCTGGTACATTATGAATTTTATGTCATCATCATCCATGCCAGTATTTTGTGTCAAATCAGCAAGAAATTTAAATCTTTTCTCAACGTATTCCTATGATTCACCTCTCCTGATTAATTGGATTATCAAATGATCCAAGAGCTTATTACTTATCATTACTTCTACTTGAAATGTATCCCTCTCTTCCTCCTCATGAATTACTGCCTTTGGTGTGGTTTAATTTTATTTATTTTTTGTTACAATTTGCTTCTTGATGTTAGAATAATATCTATTGATTTTATTACTCATCTTTATTGTTTTTGTTTTGCATTGCATTATTGTTTTAATCTGAATATTCTCATAGTTTTTTAATAAATAGACATTAAACTTAAATCATAAGGCTATAATTTCTTATTTGTTTTTTTACAACATTACAAAACATCTTTGGATGTTGGAGGGAGAGAGGAAACAAGTTGGATTATGACCTTAACCTAGTACCCAGACTGAGTCGGCATGGACCTTGGGAGGTCTAGCTTGAGGGCAGTTGGAGTTTGGCGGGTGTTACTTGTGAACATAAAGACTTGATGGAGGAGGGGGAAGCTAATTTAGTTGGAATTGCTAGTAACTCGTCAAAAAACCCAAAGAAAGGAAATAATCAGGATGGGAAACCAAGATGAGGATGACCAAATCAGAACAGGAACAAGGTAGATTCTCCTAAGAGAGTAACAAGGACGCTTTTTTTTTTTTTTCTTAATGCTTATTTATTTTTGAGAGAGAGACAGTGTGTGAGCAGGGGAGGAGCAGGGAGAGAGGGGGACAGAATCCGAAGCAGGCTCCAGGCTCTGAGCTGTCAGCACAGAGCCCGACATAGGCTCAAACTCACAAACTGCGAGATCATGACCTGAGCTGAAGTCGGACACTTAACCGACTGAGCCACTCGGGCGCCCCATAGGATGCTTTGAACAAGAGGAAAAGTACTATGGAAAGTACTATGGAAATACTGTGGATTTTCCTGGTCAGGAAATCATGGAGGAATACTAGAGGCCACAAGTAGATGGTTAGACTGGAGTATATTCAAGATGGGAGCAGGACCAGGATTCCTCCAGCAGTTGTGGGGCTGATGGCATTGCAGACAGTGTGGTCTTGTTGATGGTAGGTGAGGTTCTTCTCAGGGAGCCCCTCGTAAGAGAAGATTCCTTACTTCTTCATAAGGCCATGAATAATGGGGTTCCTAGCTTCCCCCTTGGCCCCTAATGGGCTGGGTTTTTCTAAGACAGATTGAAATATTTTGAAAAGAGGTAAGTAACATTGTATAATTAACCATGAATTTTGGAGTCAGAAAGACCTGAGTTTGAATCCTGGCTATGTAACTTCTTATCAGATAATTCCTCCTCTGCAAAAATGGGGATGATAGTATACATTTTGGGGGTAGATACTACACAAATCATATAAAATATTATGATGAATCATATGAGGGTGAGCATAATAAATTCCATAGTTGAATGATCCAGAATATATGTGATTGTTAAAAATGTTATAGTTTTTTTAAAAAAACAGATGTTTTAATACTTTTGCTGTATTTTCATTAACTTAATTGTTATTTCCCAAAAGAAAATAATGACATAAGAATGACTTAGGTCTTAGAATTCTGAATTTCTACTTTGGCCTGTTTACTTGTACTGCCAATGCTGTGTCACACACACACACACACACACACACACACACACACACACACACACTTTAATGGACATCATCAAAAAATAGAGCCACCAGAGTCCCTGATCTAATTTTGGAGTTTAAAGAAAATCTGAGTTCTGATCCCTTCAACTTTTTTTTTTTTACAAGTATATATATTTTGCTGATGTAAGATTCCTGATTTTGGAAAGGAGTCTGTTTTAGTTCTTGGTGTATTGATGTCCATTGGCTATAATTTCTCAGATTGTTTTATTAATATTTCTTTATTTTCCTTTATGTCATAGTTTGGTTTTATTTTTTTGATGTACTCTCCTGTAATGCAATCACAAGTTCAGATGCAAGAAATCATCTAGAGCAAATTCTCCCGGAATGTAAGCCAGTAAGACGTGTTGGAACCTTTGTCCTCTTGTGTGTCCTCACCTTCCACCTTTTCAACATGTGTGAGATTTAAGTTCTGTTTGTAATCATCTCACCTTGAGAAAGTAAGGAAGAGGGAATATAAGTGTCTGTTTGGGAGATTAGACCAGGTTACATTAGACCAGGAGTTTCCCACAAAATATTCTTAGACTTTTACCCCTGGAGAAAGGTGAAGGAAAAGCCACACTGGTCATATTTGGTGTTGGTATGAAGTCTGGTTTGACTTTGAAATCAATGATTACTCATTTCACAGTTATTTGGTCCCACTTATGAAGACCTGGCTCATCCAAAAATTCTCTTCTTGAAGACACAGATACCTAAGTGCATCTAATAACAATTAGCTCTCAATTCCTCTCTTTGGATCTTATGAAAAAACCAGTCAGTGAAAGGTGTCCCTTTTCTGATATCATGACCATGGAAAGAGGGATTCTCCCAAAGCTGGCCATCTCTTAGCCACCATGATGGTGTGAAAACATTCTGAAAGTTGTGAGTTCTGGTCGGGGTGAATGCTTTGGTGCACATATCTTGTTTGGTTGGATAATACCTTAAGACCCAACATGATATTTATAACTTCTTCCACAAATAGAAGGAAAGTGAGAGAAAGAAAGAAAGAAAGGAAGAAAGGAAGAAAGGAAAGGGGGAGAAAGAAATAGAAAGAGGGAGACAGAGAGAGAAGGAGGGAGGAGGAAGGCTATTAATAGCCAAATCATAACTTGAGGGGGGGGTGGTCATTAGCATCTTCATGCTTCATTTATCTTGAGCAAGGAATACCAGATTTGAAGAATATTTTTCCCTGAGACCTGAGTGGAAGAATACAGCAATACCCTTTCTATATTTTCTTCTTCTTCTTCTTGTTTGTTTGCTTGCAACCCTCAATACCCTGTCTTTTTTAAGTGGCTGGTACAGAGTGACCAATTTAATTAAACCACACAGGAGGACTAGGGAGGATTTGGATAAGCCACTGTGCAGTAGTGTGTCATTGTCACCATGGGGGCCATATGAGAATGTGGATGACTCACAGCACAACTCTGTCTAAGACTGGGAAGAACAAACCTCCTGCCCATGATGGGTCAACTGAATACTCTCTGAATATCGAGAGATGAGTTATAATTAATAAGAACAAAATTAAAATGACAGTAAACAACACAGTTGACTTCCCACCAAGGTTTCTTATCCAGGAAAATAATATCTCCTACAGAAGGCAAACCAGCCTGGAAGGGGCCCCTCCCCGGGTGAGAATGTAACACCTTCTTCAAGCATGTGAAATTTCCTAAGCAAAGTGCGTGGAAATTTTATTTATTTTTGGGACAGAGAGAGACAGAGCATGAACGGGGGAGGGGGCAGAGAGAGAGGGAGACACAGAATCGGAAACAGGCTCCGAGCCATCAGCCCAGAGCCTAACGCGGGGCTTGAACTCACGGACCGCGAGATCGTGACCTGGCTGAAGTCGGACGCTTAACTGACTGCGCCACCCAGTGGAAATTTTAAATGGAAAGAGGGAACACGTGGCTGTCCTCATATTGACCCATGGTTTTTTGCCATCTCATGTCTTCTCAGCCAGGATGCTTCTATTGCAAGTGACAAAAACAATCTTACCCTAAAGGGTGTAAAAAAAAAAAAAAAAGAATTTGTGTTCCAGGTTCCAGGGGCTACTTGTTACCACTGTGCTGCTATCACAACCTCTTTCTCTCTGTGCACACCCTGGCTGTGTTCACCTCCAACA
The DNA here is from genome assembly GCF_028749965.1 of Puma concolor. Taxonomy (NCBI): domain Eukaryota; kingdom Metazoa; phylum Chordata; class Mammalia; order Carnivora; family Felidae; genus Puma; species Puma concolor. Next base: position 97,220,249 of record NC_141673.1, read on the forward strand.
AGCCCCATTCTCAGAGGTATGCCCTTCAGGGTTGCCATGACTACATGGCTCCAGGCCTCACTCCTCTCACCTTCAACTCTCGAGGAGTGGGGTGGAAAAGACATCAGGTCCCTTTTCCAGAAGTCTCAGCCAAAGTCCCATTTCATCTCATTGGTGCCTTTGTATTATGTGCTCATTGTGGCCAGAGAACGCAATGATTTGATTGAAGGAGCGGTGGGTCCTCTGACAAAAGGCTGGAGCCATTGGCAGAAGAAGGGAGGATGAATGTTAAGGAGGCAAGTCACGATTGTCTATATGTGAACCCAGGGGCACCAGTTCTAGGCTCTTGTCGTTCTTGGGGATCCTCTGACTTTCTCATCTGGGGTAAGTTGAGAACACGCAGATGAAGAGAAGGCATGGGTTCTTTCCTGAAGGCTGGCTGGCAGCTGGGCTAACTCCGAACTCCTGCTCCTCTCTTCAGTAGACACTGCCTGGAGGAGAAGGTTGGTATGAGCAGCAGTTTTGTAATGTGCTGCTGATCCATGGGAGAGAAGTATAGGTGTAAATGTTTTCCTGAAACTAGCAAGCACATAAGAAAAATTCGTGTTCAAATGATCTTTGCCTCCCAGCAGGTGCTTGATGACTCATCAGAGGCCCCCATTTTAGCATCTAACCATTCCCAGACCAGTAAAAGTCTATGACTTTTCTTTTCTTCCAGTCTCTGTCCCCAGATGAAAGGCACAGGACCCACAATACGGTGAATGACTTTATCAAATAGGAATCTGGCAGTGGTTCCGTGTTGGCCAATAAAAAAGGCTTGGGCCATTTGATTTGGTGATTACTAAAAAGCAGAGAAAAATGATTTTTGCTCCTTATCCCTGGGAAAGAAACAAATAGAATAATACCACTGTTTCCCCTCAGGATTCCATGGTGTTGAGAGGTTTGACCAGTGTTAGGCCCACATATATTTTTTTCCCATACAAAGACAGAGAAGATTTCAACTAGAGTTTCCCTTGATTTTTTTTTTATCTCTCTCTCTTTTTTTTAAGTTTATTTATTTATGTGGAGAGAGACTGAGAGCAAGCCGGGGAGGGGCAGAGAGAGAGGGAGAGAGAGAGAATCCTAAGCAGGCTCTACACTTAGCATGGAGCCTAATGCAGGGCTCGGTCTCATAAACCCAAGAGATCATGACCTGAGCTGAAATCAAGAGTTGGACACTTAACCAACTGAGCCACCCAGAAGTCCCTTGATTTCTTTCTCCTAATTAAGTTCTTGATGCAAGTTCCACTGGATGGTTATGGCAGCTATAAAGCCCTTTGTAACTAATGGGCGTATGGCAGCCGTTGGCATCCTTAGAAGAGATACAGGGCAGCATAATGGGCAAACGCAGTGACGCGTTAAATCCTTACCAGTTGTACAGCTGTTTGATCCAACTGAACTATCGTGGTGGCTAGTGTAAACAAAGGGATTGGTACTAGATGAGGAGGAACTAAGAAGATCCTGTTGGAATGGTTCTCCAATCTTCATCCCATGTTCACTTTTGGGAACATCCCTTCTTTCTTGCCAAGTATTGATAACTCCTTCTGAAGGAACCATAACACAGCCTTCCTTGAATTAACGGGATGTGTGTGGTAGCGTGGCATGACTCAGACAGAGATGCTAGGTCCAGTTAGCCTCATGATGGAAAGACTAGACCGTCACCCTCTTCCAGAAATGAAAGTGTGAAAATACCATCTCTCAAAAGACCAGCCTGACAGGCTACCTGAGGAAACTTATTGACTGTAAATCATTCCAGAAGAGGATGAATTCATTCCATCATCTGGAGGGAGACTGATCTTGAGTCTGTGTTGTTCCAGAGAGATAAGAATGCGTGGTGCATATTCGTCAGTTTTTAAAATCTTCCATTAAATTCCATTTCCCAAATTAGAAAATTCACACATGTTCTCTGTAACTAGTAAAATAATATGAAGAAAGAAGAAAAAAAACAAGCATCTTTCTCCTCTGAATTTCTACCTCTGCTCCTCTAAGGTAACCAGTGACGACCTATTGTGTATCTGTTTACATCTTCCCCAAGTTAACACAGTAACACATTATTGTGACTTTTTAAAATTGGGAAAACACTGTATACAATTTTATGCCACTTGTTTTTGTCACATAACACTTTGCTATGGATAACCCTCCAGATGAAAATAGCCAAGCCACACTCTTTAATAGCTTCATAGTAATCCATGGTATAGATATACCAGCATTTATTTCATCTCCATTTGGCAAATATTCAGGAGGTTTCCAGATTTCCACCTTTAGGAATAATGCTGCAATAATTATTCTTTAAAATAGATCATTATGGGAGCGCCTGGGTGGCTTAGTTGGTTAAGCATCTGACTCTCGGTTTTGACTGTGGTCGTGATGTCATGGTTCGTGAGATCCAGCCCTGTGAACCTGGCTATCAGCATGCAGCCTGCTTAAGGTTCTCTCTCTCTTTCTCTCTTTCTCTGTGCTTCTCCCCTGCTTGTGCACACTCTCTCTCAGAATAAATAAATAAACTTAAAAAAAATAGATCGTTACGAACTCGAACTCTCCCTCCCCCCCAATAGGACCTATTGTTAAAGGTGGGGTTGCTGGGTCAAAGGTCATGTGTCTGTAAAATTTTAAAAGCTATGGCCAGCTTGCTTTCCAGAAAAGTGTAGTAATTCCCATTCTAATGGCAATGTGTGAGAGTGCTTGCTAGCACAGAATGTTCTAGGTTTTTAATTGAGAAACTAAAAAAAATTCTCCATCTGAAGGGTGGAAAAATGGCATCTCCCTATTATTTTATTTTGCATTTCCCTACCTACTAGTGAGGATAAATGTTTTTTCATATGCTTATTGGCCGTTTGGATTTCCTTTTGTGGGCCTTGTCTGTTCTATTGTATTGAGTTAAATATGAATCATTATGCGTTGCAGATATTTCCCCCAGCTACCATTTTTCTTCTTATTCACCTTTAGTTTTTTATTTCTGCCAGTTTTATTGAGAAATAATTGACATACATCACTGTATACATTTAAGGCATATAGCACGATGGTTTGCCTTACATATATTGCGGAATGATTACCACAGTTGGTTCAGCTAATATCCATCTTCTCATATAGATGCAATAAAAAGAAAAGAAAGGAAAAAGGAAAAAAACGTTTTCCTTGTGATGAGAACTCATAGGACCCAGCTATCATTTGATTTTGATTTTGTTTACCTTTGTCCTTTGTAAATAGATATTTTTAAAACATTATGTACTAGGTTTATCTCTCTTAAATATATTTTTTTTTAACGTTTATTTATTTTTTGGGGACAGAGAGAGACAGAGCATGAACGGGGGAGGGGCAGAGAGAGAGGGAGACACAGAATCAGAAACAGGCTCCAGGCTCTGAGCCATCAGCCCAGAGCCCGACGCGGGGCTCGAACTCACGGACCGCGAGATCGTGACCTGGCTGAAGTCGGACGCTTAACCGACTGCACCACCCAGGCGCCCCTCTCTTAAATATTTAAAAACTACCCATTCAAGGGCCCCTGGGTGGCTCAGTTGGTTGAGTGTCCGACCTCGGCTCAGGTCCTGATCTCACGGTTCACGAGTTCGAGCCCCAGGAGTTTGAGCCCCACGTAGGCCTTTCTGCTGAGAGCTCAGTCCCTGGAGCCTGCTTTAGATTCTGTGTCTCCCTTTCTCTGCCCCACTCCTGCTCATGCACTGTCTCTCTCTGTCTCAAAAATAAATAAACACACAAAAACATTTAAAAACTACCCATGCAATGTTAGTTTTTTAGGGAAAATCATTAAACATAATAAACCAAAAGAAGAAAATAAAAATCACCCATAAACGTACCACTCATAGATAACCACCCACAGATAACTATGTTTTGGGGGATATACCTCCCAACTGTCTTCTACACACAACTCACTCCTTGTTTTAAAATGTCACCACTGTGGCACCTGGGTTGGTCAGTCAGTTAAGCATCAGCCTTTGGCTCAGGTCATGATCTCATGCTCCGTGAGTTTGAACCCTGCATCATCTGTCTCCCTCTCTCTCTGCCCCTCCCCTGCAAATGTACCACTGTGTGCGCCCTCTCTCTCTCTCTCTCAAATATAAATAAACATAAGATTTTAAGAAATGTCACCACTGAAAGGCGCCTGGTGGCTCAGTGGGTTAAGCATCTGACTTCGGCTCAGGTCATGACCTCTTGTTTTGTGAGTTCAAGCTCTGCATTGGGCTCTGTGCTGACAGCTCAGAGCCTGGAGCCTCCTTCAAATTCTGTGTTTCCTTCTTTGTTCCTTCCCTGCTCTCACTCTGTCTCTCTCTCTCTCTCTCTCTCAAAAATAAATAAGGATTAAAAAAATTTTTTTTAATGTCACCACTGAGAGAAAGGACTCTGAAAGTCTGTACTGATCAGAAGAGACAAGGAAATGCAAACATGGGATTCATTTCATAGCTGTCTTCCTGAACGGACGACCTATAAGGGATGAGGGCATGATGGGCAGTCCTGACCAGGGGGCAGGGGGTGCAATTTATTGTTCATATTGTCAAACCCCAGTGGGGGCTGGGTGGATCTAGTCTAGCTGAACTGGGTCTAGGCTTTGTGGTGCTTTTAGTTAGATTCAACTCACCCCCCATTTCCTTCAGGATTAGAGCAGGAGCAGGACTTTCCTTTCCGGAGTGCCCGGGATTGGAACACTGGTAGACTCCTGCTCTCCTGATATTTTATAGCCAGCTGCCAGCTTTTTTGTATGTCTGGGAGTCTTCCTTGCCTTATGTTCCTTTAGTTTTCGGTTCCTCAGGAGATCTCCCTTCACCTGGTTTCACTGCCCTTGGCAGTGTGCTCGGTGAAGACTCAAGAGTATTTTTCAAGGATTCCTCTCAGCTTTCCTGTGCTTCCCCCAGCCTCCAGAAGGCCAGTGCGGTAGAGCTGGTAAAGACTCAGATGCCTCAGAGGTATTGCTTTTTGCTCTGCTGCTGTCTCCAGGTTTTGGAAGAACCTGCCTTGTAATCCGTGAGGGCCTGGGGGACTTGAGAGGAATTTCTTCTAGCTCTCCAGCCTACCTCCAACCTTAGGAAGGTCACTGCCCTCAGAGCACTTGGTAAGGTCTGAGTGGGCCTTGGATGTGTTCCCTCAGCTCTCCAGCCCTGCTCTCAGCCTTTAGCAGGCTGCTGCTTTGGGCTTGGAAAAAGCTCTGTGCCGTTTGCTGGGATAAGAGATGGGGCTGATGTGTGAATCTCTCTCAGGTCTCTTTTTCTATTTTACTTTATTTTTATTGTATTTATTTTTTAAATATATTTATTATTCCTATATAAATAAATTATTTATGTATTTATTATTACCATTTTTTATTATATTTATTTGAGAGAGAGAGAGGGGAGGGGCAGAAAGAGACAATCGCAAGCAGGCTTTGAACTCTGTCAACACAGAGCCTGATGTGGGGCTTGAACCCACAAAGTGTGAGATCATGACCTGAGCTGATACCAAGAGTCAAACACTTAACCGACTGAGCCACCCAGGGGCCTCTCTCTCTCAGGTCTCTTGCCCTGCCCCTGGCTTTTTGCCTGCACTCAATGAAGGCCCGTGGAGATATTAAGTAGGTGCCAACTTGCTCTGTGACTAGAGCCCATTGGCATTCTCATCTATCGAGTTTGCTCACACATAGCTAAAAGTTTATAAAAAATTTGACTGGTTTCTCCCTCTCTCTCCATGGCAGATTACTCATCTTTACCATGCCAGAGATGAAGGAAGCCATAGCCTCTTCTCTCCTAGGAAGTGTTTATCGCCTTCTGGAATTTGCTTTGTTTAGATTTGTGTCCTCAGCTCTCTGGTGAGTTTTTAAACTATGATTAGTGGCTTTTCTAGCATGTTCTCAGTATTAGTGGGAGATGATGATCTCTTGTGACGTTTTGACATTTTAAATGGAGGCATTACACTTGGGAATATTTTAAAATACGAAGCTACTACAACCTGCTAATTAGCCTCTTGCTACTATGTTTGTCATCTTTATGGTTTCGTAATGGAAGTTTAATTTTAACAAGAAATACCAAATGACTGGCATTAAGTCAAGAAATGGCACATGGAAGCTGAAATTCTAGTCTTTGGGGGGCCCATCACCTCTAACCATGAAGATGGGGAGTCTTCTAAGCTGGTATTTGCCCTGGCCTCAATGGCATATTCAGCAGTGGGGTGTTCCTGCTGCTTACCTTCTCAGTGGCCTCTGCGTGAACATCTCTACAGGCCTTCCAGGATTCGTTGATTGGCCTACTCTATCTGAAGGCTGCATTGTTGACTCATTAAGTAATTTTGAAATCAACCATTAGATTGCAAAACTTTACTGGAAAGAGAAGAAAAATAGCCTATCCTCTTTTGTAACATGTCATCTATGCTTTCCTCATGTATGGTGGAATGTCTTGCATTTTTTTCTTTGTATCATTATTATTATTATTATTATTATTATTATTACTACTACTAGGCAGAGAGTCAGTTCCTAGAAGCTCTTTCCGGTCAAGTCATAGATACCCTCTGAGAAAGGATGTCATGCTCTTGGTCTCCCTCCCTGCCCTGACAAGGTAGCAAAGTTATCAGCTTGCAATGTTGTGTTTAATTGCATTATATTCTACTTCAGTAACAATGCTACTTGGATAAGGTTGAAGACCAAGGGGTGGACTATCAGTTCAGATTAGGTTTGGCTGTGCATGACAAAAACCCCAGGATAATAGTGGTATAAACACGATAGCAGATCATTTCTCTTTCTTTCTTTCTTTCTTTCTTTCTTTCTTTCTTTCTTTCTTTCTTTCTTTTTTTTTAATGTTTATTTATTTTTGAGACAGAGAGAGACAGAGTATGAACAGGGGAGGGTCAGAGAGAGAGGGAGACACAGAATCTGAAGCAGGCTCCAGGCTCTGAGCTGTCAGCACAAAGCCCGACGCAGGGCTCGAACTCACGGACCGTGAGATCATGACCTGAGCCGAAGTCGGATGCTTAACCGACTGAGCCACCCAGGCGCCCCAGGTCATTTCTCTTTCAAACATAAAAGTCTTAGTCCAGAACATTCCTTCATGTCAGGGATCCACAATCTCTCTATCTTATTGCTCAGCTCTGTGGGACTGTGGACTCATAGTCCAAGATGGTGGCATTCACATTCTAGGAAAAAAAAAAAATAGAAGAAATATAAAGAAGCTGGGGAAAGAATACAGATATGTTATCTCTTAGAGAAGGTTCTCAAAGGCTGTCCAGTGCATTCCCACTCATCGCATTAATAAGAACGTTTTCATATGGCAACATTTAGTTGCATGGGAGGCTCAGAAGCATATCCCTTAGTGTAGGGAACTATTTGTCCAGATAAAAGTCATGGGTTCTATTGCCATAGAGGAAGAGGAGGGTGTATTGTAGGGGTCCACTAGAAGTCTTGGTTGCCAATCAGCTTTCTGGAGAAGAACAATTATGGAATTCCTAGTCCTGGACCTTGAAACCATTTTTGGGGGGTGAGCACTGAATATATCAATCACCTCTATTCCAATAACTGCTCCCTTTCTTGTTAACTACATGGGTCTATAGAACCAGTGTAGTGGTATGTTGGTATGTTGGTGTAGCATCCAAGATAACAAAAGAACCAAAAAATCATGCCACCTGTAGAACAGCTGAAGACACTGCACATCTTTAGCTTAGAGGAAAGAAGAGTTGGCAGTGATACAGGGTTTTCACATATTTAAAGAGCTATCTTGTGAAAGGTCTGGATAGACCTGGAGGGCAGAATGCAGCCAGTGGGTTGATGTTGTAAGGAGAGTAATGTGAGTTCAGTATACAGAGGGAAATTCTAACCATAAGGAGGTGTCTCAGAAGGTGGTGAGCATACATTTCCTGCTATCTCCCATCACTGATCGTTGCTGAGGACAAAATAACAAAGAATGTTTGGTTCTTGCCTTGATGACATCTACAGTCTGGTGAGGAAGACAGAAATTGATCAGATGATCATATATATATATACATGTGAATCATAAAGGGTCTTAGACTGTTGGTTCTGAGAGAAGCAAGGACAGTCAACCATTTGTAGACCTCATATAGAGAGGATTGTTGCCCATGTAGGGTCTAAACTAAATAGCTTATGGTCTCTTCTGGTTCATTTCCAGAAATGTGCTTTCCATAGTGCTGCCCTGGGAAGGACGGAGGAGATTTGCCTTGAAGGGCAGAGTGAATTCCAGGTTTGCAAGACTTCCAAAATGGGCTTTCTAAAGTTCCACACCGGGTCACCACAACTAAACCAGATTGTGCTAATCTTTTGATAGAGTAGGTTGGTTGAACACATGTAAATTCAATGACTTGAGAACTTGAGGACTTAAAATAGTCAGTTTTGGAGAAGTAAAGACCCTGTAAAATCTGTAAAATTTCTGAAAAGTTTCTGAAATTTCTGAGAAGTTTTCCCACTGAGGACTTAAAAAACAAAAAACAAAACACAAAACCAAAAAAACCCAACTCCCTTTGCCCAGGAAAACAACCAGGAAAGAAATCATAAAACTCTTTTTCAGTTCTCCCAATGTCTAAATATATCAATATACAAAACATGATAATTTTATGAGTGAAACAAGTTATACATAATGCATTTTTATGTTCCTAAACGAACAGCATGACTTTATATCTGTAAAGGGCACTAAAAATAAGCTTTGCATATATTTCAATCCCCTGCCCCCAAATTTTCTTTAAAGAAAAAAAATTTTTTTTTTGTTTCTCCATGGCTTAAATTTTCTGAAAAATCTATGTATCTAGTCTGTTCCTTTGTTCTTGCTGCCTTGTAAGCTTGTGTTCTATTCCTGTGAAGTTTGTGGGTATGAAATTAACTGTTCTTTTTAGCCTAACTGGTATGGAAGGTTTAACTGTCTATAATGCCTCACATTTACCTGTTAGGGTGTCTAGAGAGCTAAGAATTGAGTATGATCATTCTGTCAAAAGTGTTAGCGAAGGCGGGCTGCTTCATTTCTTCCCAGCTTTAGTTTCCGTGGGGACCTGCCAGGCACACTGACATGCAGCAAGTTTATCCAAAGGACTCAAGAACCATACAGCTAGAGAGTAATTTGTCTTCCTGACATCCCTAGGAGGCATTCAGGCAAAAAGGCTGTTACCACTGTGGGGCACTGGCAAGAGGATCAGCTTGGAGTCCGGACAGAATGGTTGGGGGCCAAGAGTCTTGGGCTTTGCTATCCACTCTGTGGGACCATGGGCAGGTCACCTACCATCACTGGGGCCTCCATTTGCTCCCTGCAGGATGACGGTAGTGGACAAAATCTCCAAGGCCTTCATAGGTTCTACCATTCTGTGAATCTATTATCCTGACCCCGCATTCCAAAGTAAGAAGATCAGAGGATTGATCTAAGGTTATAAAATAGACTAATGGAAATGTTGCACCTTCTTGGTTCTGAAAGGCACTGCAGTCTTTTGGATAAACATGTTTATCCAGGCAAACCTGCTGGACAGTCCCGGTTTACCATGGGAAGGAGTGAAGATAAATCTGGGAAAAAGCAGGGGTGAGGAAAGAGAATAATTTCTTCCGGTGCCAGAAGGATTCTGTGCCATAGCAGCAATAATTTCCATGCCGACTTTAGATTGTGTCACCTTGATATCTTTTGGGGAGTAGAGTTGGAGAAGGAATGGTCCCTCAGGGTCTGGTGCTGTTTGTTGGCTTATTCCTTCAAAAGCCTTCCCTTGAAGGCCTGGCTTAGTTTGTCATCAGCCAGCTTGCTACTGGCTTTGAGCTATTCCTGACCAGTGTAATAATGCCTGGGCTACTCTCCCTGCTACGGTGATGGAAATGGGCTGAGTTGCTGGGTGACATTTCTGTCCTAGTGACACAAGAGTCCTTGGGGCTCCTTTGCCCTTCCAGAAATGACTCTGAGGGCAGGATTGCCAAGAGGCCGCCAGGGAGTCTGGCCTTGTTTTGTCTCCAGACTGGTTGGCAAACCCGAGAGGCGGAGATGAACATCTGAATTTAGGAGTGCTTAATGCTGATTTAAAACTTAAGCTGTGTTCTTGGAACTAACCTGCATCTATAAACTTTTGAGTGGATTGCCATCAATATGTAAAATGAACATACGTGCTCTTTCAAAAATGACTAATCTCCACTCAACCACACTATTTCCTTTCTTGCTGCCCACATTCTAACACCACAAGGGTGGTTCTATTTATTGTCAATAAAGACACTTCTTAGATTTCTTAGATCTGAAAATGAAAAGAAATGCCTTAGTTTATGTATGAAGTGATGTGGGTTATTATGCATGCAGAAAGTAATTTTGAAAAATTGGAAATAACCTAACCTTCCATCAAGGAAGCATTGATAATTTATGGTAATTCATAAATGAAATACAAGGCAACACTTAAAATGATTATATAGATATATCTTTGTTGATAGGGAAAACTATTCTGACATGTCAAATAGGTAGGTTAAAACTATATGCGATAGGTGATCTGATTTTTGCAAAAAAAAATGTGTATATGCATCTATATAGTATATATGCATAGTATATGTTGAGAAAAGTCTGGAAGAGAGGACGTGCCTATTTGTAGTAGAGGGACAAGAAGAACTTCTGGTGTCCAAGTGGGCTGGACCTGGGACCTTAATATTTTTACTACATCGTTTAGATATTGTCACCTTGATTTCGGATGCTCTGAAGTTGCCTGGTCTAGAAAATTTGAACAGTGGCCAGCTATGGGTGATGGAAATATGGGTGGTTATGTTTTCTGCTCACCAGATTGATTCTTTTTCACAATGAGTATTTATTACCTCTGTGCTAAATTAGTAAAAATAAGGAAAAGGGATTCAGGAGAACATTCTTTGCTTGGGATGTTTTGGTTGAAATTAATTTGAGTCTTGGGGCACCTGGGTGGCTCAGTTGGTTGACTGTCTGACTCTTGATTTCAACTCAGGTCATGATCTCACTGTTGTGAGATCGAGCCCCACATTGCACTCTATGCTGAGCACAGAGCCTGCTTGGGATTCTCTCTCTTCCTCTCTCTCTCTCTGGCCCTCCTCACCCCAAAGAAATAAATAAATGTTAAAAAAATTAATTTGAGTCTTATTTCTAGTTCAAACTGCTGAATCAACTTCCTCCCCTTACTCCTTTTTGGCTCTAAGTTCCATAGACTCCATTATTTTGCATAGTCGTATCCCTTTCCAAGTATTGGAGATGTCTTCACACATGGCAGATTGGGCAGAACCTTCCAAAAGAAAAGTTAGTCTTTCTCCATTTGGGTGGATAATACTGACCTGTAGGGCGCAAGCATTGTCTGGGAAGCCAGAGGAGAAAACCACAAATAGCCAGAGGAGGAAGAATAGATTGATATGTGGAGGTTTAATCATCACTGTGGAAAATTCAATTACTGTTTTCAATTCCTCCCAGCATTCAAAGAGAGTTAATCATCCATACCCTTGCTATGGCTTCATGGTTGGTGGAGTATACACTCTGCCTCTTAACTTTGGGTTTGGCCAAAGTGAATATTAGTGGATGGGACTTGATAGAGGTTTGAAAACAGCCTGTGCAGCCAGGCTGCTCCTTTTGTATATCAGTGATCTACCACTAGAAGACGTCCTCCAGGTAGCTGGTGCCCAGTCTGCCTGGGGCCCAGAATAAACCTACATGTCTGTAGCCGTACGTACAGTATGGAGCCAAGTCTAGCTGAACTGCTGTCTGAAGCAGAGCTTCCTAGCTCAGCCTCACCTAGACCAGCTGAACCACAGTCAGTCTTGCGGAATTGTGAGTATGAGACCGAATCCTTGTTGTTTTAAACCAGAGTTTTGGGGGAGGTCTATTACGTAGCCTTATTGAGGCAATGGCTGACTTGTACACTGGTCTAAGTCTGCTGAACAGACCCTCCTGAGTTCCTGCTGGCTAACAAGGGATTTCTGGCTGTTTTCACCCAATAGGTATACAAGAACTATCCAAAGATGTTATTATGATAACCTGGGAAGGATATTAATATCGTCAATGTGACTTCTCATCCTGGCTAACCAACTTCTACTAATTTTTCATCTAGGGCAAATGTAGCTTTACCCACCTGATTATAAACGCATTCCAGCATCACTTGAGCTCTGTAAGGATTGCATTGCTAACATTCTGGCTCTAGGTCCACAGTAATTCAGTTTGCTGTTAATGCCTGACCAGTGAGTCATTATGTACAGCTTACCAGCCAGGAAGCCCAGGCTATACCACTAACTCTGGATGTTTTGTCAACCGTTTCATGGGACCTTCTTCATCCCATTTTATCTTCACTCTTACTGTGAAATCCAGCAGGCTGCTAGACAAGTCAGAGGTCATGGTAGAGAATGCTAACAGAAAACTCACAGACATGGTGGCAGGGATACTGGATGTATTTTGCTTTCTGTCCAAGAACTTTGCAATCTGGGGGTTTCCTTGAAGCTAGGATTGCGTTTAGATTCCCAAGCGCAAGCATTATCCAGATTCACCCTCTCCTTCTGTGCTTGGCAGGAAATGTAGAACTCCCTTGGATGTTTGCCTCATGTACAATCAATTGTTAATGCTCGTTAGATGGCTGCAACACAGTCCCAGGGTGGCACTCTCGAGGAACACAGACTTAGGGACACTAGCACATAGAGGTCATCTGACAGCTTCCTGTAAAAAAGAGGAAGTGAGGTCCAGTCAAGACCTCAACACAAAGCACACCTAGAAGCAGTAGGGCTGGAGCTAGAAGCTGAAACAGCAAGACCTCCCCACATTGGCTTTTCTTGGTTTCCATAGATTTCCACCTTTCCTATTTTCTTTTTCTTTTTCTTTTTTTCCCAATGTTTATTTTTATTTAGTTTGAGAGAGAGAGAAAGGGAGGGCATGGGAGGGGCGGAGAGAGAGAATCCCAAGCAGGCTCCATGCTGTCAGTGCATATCACAATGTGGGGCTTGATTCCACCAAACGTGAGATCATGACCTGAGAGTGGAAATCAGGAGTCAGACGCTTAAATGACTGAGTCATCCGGGCGCCCCTACCTTTCCTATTTTCTATGAGAATACTCGCTAATAGTGAATTTACTCATGGGGCTAACTTTTCAAATCCATGAACATAAAACAATTATTATAAAAGTAATAAATTGTCAGTGTAGGCAATTTGGAAAATATAGGAAGGTGCAAACAAACAAAAACTCACCTGTGATCTCACAATACAGACATCATCACTGCTGATGACCTTATGTATTACTTGACCTCACAGTTTGGTGTTTGACATACAGGTCATTTTATTTAAGAATTTTGTAGAATTCATTTTTATTTCCCACTTCAGATTCATTGATAATGCTTAATTTCAATTACTGAAAAACAGTCCATCATGATCTATTCAACTTTTCTACTATGTTGAATGTTTGTTTTTCCTCCAATTTTTACTATTATAAATAGTGTTGTGATGAGAATTCTTTCCCAGAAGGAGAATGGGAGTTACTTTTTAAAAAAACATTTTTTTATATACAATGTTTATTTATTTTGAGAGAGAGAGAGAGAGAGAGTGCACGTGCACAAGCTGGGGGAGGGGCAGAGAAAGAGGGAGAGAAAGAATCTCAAGCAGGCTCTGTGCTGACATGGGACTCGATCTCACAAACCCTGAGATCATGACCTGAGCCAACATCAAGAGTTGGAGGCTCAACCGAATGAGCCACCCAGGTGCCCCAGGAGTTAGTTTTAAAAGTCCTGATATTGTGTGGTGAGCTGGGCATAATCAATACATTGCTGTTCATAAATAAGTTTATATTACATTTTTGATAAGCCCTATGAGGATCATGAAACACTTTCATATCTCTTGACTATAAAATCATTATATTCCAAGGAAATAGTTTGAAATATAACCAAAAACCTATGCTCAGAACTTTCTTTGAAATATGTCGTTTTTAATAACAGTAACAGATTGAAAAGAAAAATTCTTTGTATCAGGAATTTAGTTAAATAAATGGTGGTATATTCTTCTTTTATTATTATTATTATTATTATTTTTTTGAGAGAGAGAGAGAGAGAGAGAGAGAGAGAGAGAAAACACAAGATGGGTAGGGACAGACAGAAGGAGAGAGAAAAATCCCAAGTAGGCTCTGTGCCATCTGTGCAGAGCCTGATGTGGGACTCAATCTCATGAAACGTGAGATCATGACCTGAGCAGAAATCAAGAATCGAACACTTAACCAACTGAACCACCCAGGTGCCCTGATGGTGGTATATTCTTCTCATTGAAAATGGCACTTGTAAGAGTTTTAAATAATAATGGAAAATGCTGATTGCTAACATAAAATAATGGTACAAAATTGTGTGTATTGTATGAGTTTCACTCTGAAACCACATGCATAGGAGAAAACTCTACCAAATATTAGTGCAAGATTGAGTGATTCCCCCCCCCACCCTTGTTTGTACTTTTTCCATGATCTTAAATATATTACTTCTATAATCAGGAAAAATTGTGTTGTTGTTCTTCATACTCACATATTAGAGATGAGATCACCTCCAGGGAAGGAAGGTATGACTGGTCTGTGTGGATTCTTCTTCCTTCCTAACAAGAAACATTCAGACTGGTAGAAGTCACACCCCAGCGCTCTTATCCCTTTAAACAAGATCAGTGCCTTATTTTGTTTGGCTTAACTTGATCTGATCTCCGGTTTGGTTTTCCTGAGTATGTTTCTCTATTTTTCCCTAATTCAATTTTTCTAGCTTTCAGACATTTCAGTGCTTTCTCCAGAAGGAACAAAAGCACATTTGGGGTTGGGTTTAACCCCTAAAATTTTCTCTTACTTTTGTTTTTGTTTCAAATCTCAGGGAATGTTATTTTTCAAGTTGTGTGTGTGTGTGTGTGTGTGTGTGTGTGTGTGTGCATGTGTCTGTGTGTACAATTTTGTTGAGATACAATTCACATACCATGCAATTCACCCATTTAAAATGTACTCTTCAGGGAGGGGCACCTGGGTGGCTCAGTCGGTTAAACATCCGACTTTGGCTCAGGTCTTGATCTCGCAGTCTGTGAGTTCAAGCCCTGCATCGGTCTCTGTGCTGAAAGCTCAGAGCCTGGAGCCTGTTTCAGATTCTGTGTCTCCCTCTCTCTCTGACCCTCCCCCATTCATGCTCTGTCTCTCTCTGTCTCAAAAATAAATAAACGTTAAAAAAAATTAAAAAAAAAAGAATGTACTCTTCAATGGTTTTTAGTATGGTAACAGAGCTGTGCAGTCATTATGATAATCAGTTTTAGAATGTTTTCATCAGCCCGCAAAAAAACCTGTACCTCATTAGCAGTCACCCCCCATTTTTGCCAAGGCACTCAACCCACCACCCTGGGTAATCCACTAATCTACTTTCTGTCTCTATAGATTTGCCTACTCTGGACAGTCTATATAAATCAAATCATACAATACATAGCTTTTATGACTGGCTTCTTTGTCTTAGCATAATTATTTTGAAGCTCATCTATGTTGCAGCATGTGCCTGTACTTCATTCCTTTTTATTGCCAAATAATATTCCATTATATGGATTTACCACAGTTTATTTACCTCTTCATCAGTTGATGGACATTTGGATCGTCTCCACTTTTTGGCTGTTGCAAGCAATGCCGCTGTGAACATTGGATATGAGTTTTTAATGTGAACATAGGTTTTCATTTCCCTTGGGTATTTCCTAAGGGAATGAAATTGCTGGTGGATGCAACATCTCTAGGTTTGACCTTTTGAGGAACTGCTGTCCTGTTTTCCAAAGAAGTGGCCCCATTTTATATCCCTGTAGCAATGTAGGAAGATTCTGCTTTCTCCACACGGTTGCCAATACTTACTATAATCTGTCGTTTTGATGATAACCATCTGAGTGGATATGAAATGATATCTCATGGTTTTGAGCTGCTTTTTTTCTGATGGCTCATGATGAAGAACACCGTTGCATGTGCTTGTCGGTCATTTTGATATCTTCTTTAGAAAAATATCTATTCAGATCCTTTGCCTATGTCTTCAGTGGGTTATTAGTCTTTATTATTGAGTTGTAAGAGTTCTTTATGTATCCTAGATATAAGTCCCTTATTGGGCATATGATTTGTAAATATTATCTCACATGCTGTGGGTTGTTTTTTTTACTTTCTTGATGGTGTCCGTTGCACAAAAGTTGTTAATTTTGATGGAGTTCAATTTATCTGCTTTCCCTTTTTGTCACTTGTCCTATTGGTGTCATTTCTAAGAAGGCTTTGTTTAACCCAAGGCCACAAAAATTTACTCTTATATTTTCTCCTAAAAGTTTTATAGTTTTGCTCTTATATTTAGGTTTCTCATAGATTTTGAGTTAATTTTTGTGTATGGTGTGAGGAAGGGGTGGCTGTGGACTAAACTGTGGACCAAAATTCATATTTCAAAGCCCCAACCTCCAAAATGACTGTATCTGGAAATAGGGGCTTTAGGAAGTAATTAAGGGTAACTGAGGCTACAAAGGCGGGGCCCCAATCTGATAGGACTTTGGCTCTATAAGAAGAGGAAGAGAGAGATATTTCTCTCCACCACGTGAGGACACAGTGAGAAGGCAGCCATCTGTAAGCCAGGAAGAGAGGTCTCACCAGATTCTGCTCATTCTAGCACACTGATCGTGGATTTCAAGACTCTAAAACAGAAAATAAGTTCTGTTGTGTAAGTCACCTACACTATGGAATTTCGTTATGGTGCCCTGAGCTGACTAATACAGGGAACCAACTTCATTCTTTGGCCTGTGGATATCCAGTTGTCTCAGTACCATTTGATGAAAGGACTATTCTTTTGCATTGAATTTTCTTGGCTTCAGTTACTCTTCAACTAGCCCAGGACTGAGAATGGAATCCAACCAAATCATCTGTGAGCAGAGGAGAAACAGTGAAATAAATAACATCATTCCCCTCCTCAATTCCTAAGTAGATCAGGACATTCTCGAATGTTGATCTGAAGCTTTGTCTATGCTGAGCATGAACTTTTGAATCTCCCTTTCTTTGCCAGCATTGGATAGTACCTCAGTAACCTCGCATCTGTTTCTATTGGCAAGATAATCAAGTGACATCAGGCACATAAGACTTCAGCACCTTAAGAAAGGCTGTTCTAATGTTCTGGAGTTCAGCTGGTGCTACTGTGAGGGGTAAATGGGGGGAAGGCAGGGAGGAGGAGCCAAAGAGAATATGTGGGCAAGTGAGTACATATTTACTAACAATTTTAGTTACAAACCTATCGATTTTTACAGAAATCTAAACCCTAACGGAAGAAAGAAAAGCCTTGTCTCTCCAGTTCTCTTTCCTCCTCATAGCCCATGGCCAAGTTTAAATCCTGCTCCAAACCAACACTGAAAGAGAAAAAAAAAAAAAAAGCAACAACAACAAAAAAACCCTTTTGCTCCCTGAAGCACACAATGGATTCATTGATCAGAGAACAAGTTAGTTCAATTGCTTGCTTTACCTTGCGGCTGGGGGAAAAAAAACAAAAACCTCCTATAAAAACATGGTTTGTGGGGAAAGGTGGGATTACCCAAAAAAGCTTTGCTTTGTTTCTGTGGATACTCTACTCTACAGAGCTCAAGTTGTGTAGTGAACAGGGCATGGGCTAAAAGTCAGGCCTTGTAGATTGTTCCTGGCTAAGCTACTGATCCAGCCTGTGGCTCAGACATACCCAGAAGTCTTCTCAGGTTACCCATTAAAAAAAAAAAAAGTGGAGACAACTACAGTGATTCCTCAATAGGACCAAGCGTTTGGATTTCTTTTCTTCAGCTTTCAGGGATTCCATTGTGAACCCCCTGGAGACACAGAGAGGAGGAATCTTCCCTCTACCCCTCTACTCTTTGCATTGGATGGAAGACTGAGAACTAAACCAGCAAGGCTGATACTTCTGTGCATGCCTCAGCCAGCAACATGGCCAGGTGTTCCCAACGAGATGGATAATTCTGGAGGGAATTTTCCGTTCACATGTTCAAAGCTGAGATAAAGTTTGCACAGAGCTTTTTGTCCAGGGCATGGAATGCCATGGGCATAGTTCAGATCTTCACATTCTACATGCATTGGTATCTTCCAGAAGGAATGCAAAGAAACTGAATGAGGTAGCCCTGATGGAATCTGTCCCCTCTTCCTGATGGGGGGACATCCTGGCTAAATCCGTACTTGCTCAGCTCCTTCCGTGCTTCATCAACATAACATTTCTGGAAGCTGACGTGGCTTTGGGTCACAGCCTGCTGCAAGAATAACCTTGTTGTAAGATTTAGTAGGCCTGGGTGTGTTTTTTCCTCCTTCTTTATTACATCATGCATAACTAGATGTTAAATTCAACTCTTCTTGTTGCTTAGGAGATGGGCAGAGTCCCTAAAGTCTGAGAATATTACAATAGGTGCTAAATAATTCCACATTATAAAAGAATATGAAGTTGGACCACGATTCCAGACATGCTAAGAAACAGCAAAACCCAGATCTGTTAGCATTTACAGTTACCTGCCTGCAGCCTTTAAAAGGAGTTGAGATGAAGCGCCAGGGGTGAGATCTGTCTGGAGACAGCTATTATAGTGCTGTGCCCACTCCCACCCAGCAGAGAGGAATGAGGACTTCCCTCTTACTTTAAGCCAAGAGAGAGGATTTCAGGGTAGCTTCCATATATTCTCTGGAGTTGGGGGAGTGAAAGCACTGGCTTGGAAAGTGATAATCAGATAGGCCAGAGGCAGGAGAGAAATGAAAAGAGAGTGAGGGGCAGACTGAACTACACTAGGTGTGATTATGCTCTTAGACAATGGTGAGGAAGGAGGTCCATTTCTGGACACCAGATGTGGCGCCACGTGGGAGGGAAGCCAGCCTGGAGTTTTCTAAAAGAACTCGGACCACAAGGGCTCTCTGGAGGGACGAAGTAGCCAGTACAAGTGGACTACCAGGAGTACTAGCCTGCAGGGCTGGGGGAAGTTGAAACTTGGTCATCCGGAGGTCTTATCACTGTTATGCAGAATGACTATGTAATTACCATCTAAATGGGGACACTTGTAAGAAAGAAAGGGGATGATATTAGTGAGTTTGCCAGGGCCACAGGCTTAAGCTGGAACCGTCCCTTTCTGCAAACAGGGCCTATGGCCACCCTTGTGTTAAGGTAAATGGGTTGGAGGTTCCTATAACCACTTGGCAACTGCCGCCCACAAGAGGTCGGCTTTGCATATCTGCCAGGCCCCGCACATACCTCTAGGTCACACTAGCCCCAGTCATGTAAGACAGATGCTCTTGTCCTGTAGTCCCCACAGCCCCTGAATCTGACCTGGAAGAGGTCAGGAGCAGCAGCTGGCGAGTGTGGGAGGGTCCAGCGGGGGAGATAGGAAGATGGCCACACAACCCTTTCTGCCTACAGGCAAACGGTCAGAGTCTGAAGTACTGCCCTGTTAGAAGACGAGAGACTCTCTAATTTAGGTAAAAATTCAGAATTTTGATTATCATCATGGCCTGGATTTAAAAGACTAAATGAAGCTGTTTTTTTGACCGAAAATGACCCATGTGCCTAGGAATGATCAGAAAAGCTACTAGACCGGTCTGAAGTCTCAACCAGTGCCAGAGAAAGAGCCTAGTTACAGAATAGATTTAAAGGGAAGCTGGAGAGGACACCTGGGGAGCTCAGTCGGTTAAGTGTCTGACTTCGGCTTGGGTCATGGTCTTACAGTTCATGAGTTCGAGCCCCGTGTCGGTCTCTGTGCTGACAGCTCAGAGCCTGCAACCTGCTTCGGATTCTGTATGTTCCTCTCTCTCTCTGCCCCTTCCCCGCTCATGCTCTGTCTCTCTCTCTCTCTCAAAAATAATAAATAAAACATTTAAAGGGACAGTGAGAGAAAGAGTAAAGTTGCCTTACGATCACAACCTATTGAATCGATTTCATTCATTAAAATATAACTAAAAAGGGGACATGAGAACCTCAACTCTATGGGGCCCAAACAACTGTTACACAAATCCAGTGTGGGGAGTTTTGAGACGTTTCCCACAGTGCTGAACATAACCACTCTTCACGCTCTGAATTGTAGCAGAATTATGCAGAGGGTGTACTCCCGTTGATTTAATTCAGGAGATGTGTACATAGGGTCTAGCACATGCCTGGAACTCGAGAAGTGTCAATGAACATGAGCTAGAATAAAGATTTGCTGAGTGTCCACTATGGGCCAGAGACATGATCATCTCACTCAATACTTAAGCCTTTAAGGTTCAAAGTCCAAGGTCTCATTCTTCAGTTGCAGGGTTAGGATTCCCACCCAGGTTTCTTTCTGCTACAGCTCATTGCTATTCCAGAGTTGCTAAAATTCTTCCTGAAGAACAGAGAGAAGATGCATTTTATTAGTTTTGTGGACTGCTTGGCAGTGCTGATGACTTATAAAACATGTGACCTTGAGAAAGATGGTCAACCTTACTGTGTCCTCTCAAGGGGTCAGAAGCAGCAGTTAGTGAGTGGGGAGATAAGAAGGAAGATGGCCATGCAAACTTCCCTGATTACAAGCAAATAATACAATTATTATTTTTTAAAATTATTATTTTTTTTAACATTTATTCATCTTTGAGAGACGGAGCACAAGTGGGGGAGGGGCAGAGGACAGGGAGACACAGAATCCAAAGCAGGCTCCAGGCTCTGAGCTGTCAGCACAGACCCGGATGTGGGGCTCGAATCCATGAACTGTGAGATCATGACCTGAGCCAAAGTCGGATGCTTAACGAACTGAGCCACCCAGGCGCCCCCAAATAATACAATTATTATATTAGATAAATATAGTGAAATAAACAAATATTATTATACTATACAAATAACATTATTGCTTATAGCAATAATAGTGGCATCTATTTTACAGAGTTGTTGCGAGGGTTAAATGAGCTAATCCATGCAAAAGCCCTGAGAAGATTCTAGTATATGTTTAAAAATGATGGGGCACCTGGGTGGCTCAGTCGGTTGAGCGTCCGACTTCAGCTCAGGTCATGATCTCACAGCTTGTGAGTTCAAGCCCTGCGTCAGGCTCTGTGCTCACAGCTCGGAGCCTGGAGCCTGCTTCGGATTCTGTGCCTCCCTCTCTCTCTGCCCCAATTCACTCTCATTCTGTCTCTGTCTCTCTCAAAAATAAATAACCCTTAAAAAAAAATTAGAAAAAAAAATGTTGACTGTTAGGGGAACCTGGGTGGCTCAGTTGGTTGAACATTGACTCTTGATTTTGGCTCAGGTCACAATCTCATGGTGGTGAGATCAAGCTCCGTGTCGGGCTCTATAGTAGGTGTGGAGCCTGCTTAAGATTCTCCCTCTCCTTCTACCCCTCTCCAGCTTGTGCACTCTCTCTCTCTCTCAAAAAAATAAAATGTTGACTGTTATTATTAATATGCTTTAATGGTCTCATTTCCTAGATGCTTGGAGCACAGAACTCTCTATGGCCCATGGGTTTAGTAAATAGTACATCTCCATAGTACAAGGCTCTAACCTGCCCCTACAAACCTGATTCTGTTCTGCTCTCTCTCTGGTCAACGGGGACCCCTCACTGCCTCTTGGGAAGGTCAGGTCATCTTGTCTGGAGCCTTTGCTTATGCTGCACCCTTGCACCCCTGCCTGCTGCTCTCTCTTCCCCTCCCTGTGTGCAGAGTCTAGTTCTTTCCAGTGTATTTTATCCTGGAGATTAGATCTGCATCTGTGATGACCCAGTTTTTGTCTCATCGCTTCTCTCCCTTTTCATGTTATTTGCTTTTCTTAACAAAGGAAACTTGCAACTTCAGTTCAAATTTCCTTTAGCAAAATTTTCCCCAAAGATAAAGTCCTCCTCAAAAGGCTACTTGGAACAGGAATCTGGGCGCTTCCTTTTTCCTTCTGTGTGTGGGCAGAGTTTCCTGTTTGCCTGGAAGGTTGAGCTGGCCTATCCCTCAATCGTTCTGGGAGGAAGGGACCCTCCAGGAGGTCTCCCCACAACTTCTGTTAGAGGAACCTCACAAGGAACTCTGATCAGCCGCGCCTGTGAGAAATTGTATCTGCTACCTGCCACACCCCACCCCCCAGCCCCATTTTTGTATTTTCAGCTTAAATCACCACATTCAGTACTGGTTCCACCACCAGTGGAATCATAAGCAA
Source organism: Puma concolor (assembly GCF_028749965.1). Lineage (NCBI taxonomy): Eukaryota > Metazoa > Chordata > Mammalia > Carnivora > Felidae > Puma > Puma concolor. Next base: position 97,242,276 of record NC_141673.1, read on the forward strand.
AGACATAGCCTCTTCCCTGATTCTTGCCTATCTTCTCCGTGCACCCTATCCTGTTGTAGACAAAAATCTATATCAAGGGCGCTAAATGTGAGAGTGGCTTTAAGAAAGCTGGCTTCAAGGGGCGCCTGGGTGGCTTAGTCGGTTGAGCGTCCAACTTCAGCTCAGGTCATGATCTCACGGTTCATGGGTTCAAGTCCTGCATCGGGCTCTGTGCTGACAACTCAGAGCCTGGAATCTGCTTGGGATTCTGGGTCTCCCTCTCTCTCTCTGCCCCTCCCCTGCTCATGCTCTGTCTCTGTCTCTGTCTCAAAAATAAATAAACATTAAAAAAGAATAAAAAAAAGAAAGAAAGCTGGCTTCAAAATGGGCCAAGAGTTCCTTGTCAGTCAGCTAGATAATGGGCGACGATGTTTGAAGTTGTACAAAGTGCTTGGTCAAAGCAGAGATGGTAAGATAAAAAAGCCCGTCTCAGAAACTGGGAATTGGCAGAAGCTAGAATTTATTCTCTGCTAAGCAGCATGTAGAGGAGACAAAGCTGGTGTGAAGGAAGGAGAAGGGAGTAGGGGGTAAAATGCTGGCTAGTGGAGCTCACCTCCAGGTGGAGCACAGCCTAGGTGGGGAGGAAAGATATCAGTAGAGCACGAAACTGGATCCACATGGCTGCAAAGAGGCCTTTCAACCTGGAACACAGAGCTTGAGTCTGAAGGATATCAGGAGGGGGGACTTGTTCAAAAAAGGCCATACCAGGCAATAAAGCATGGTAAAGCATGGTGGACAAAAAAATGAGTCTGAGTCTCAGCTCTGCAATGCATGAGCTGGGGACCTTAGCTCAGTTACTTAATCTCCTGTGCCTTGGCTTCCTCATTTTTGAAATGGAGCTGATAATAGTACCCACCTCCCAGACTGTTGTAAGAATTGATAGAGATAATGCATCTCAAGTGCCTAGTGGAGGACCCGACACAGAATAGTCAATCAACAAATGCCAGCTGGTGGCAGAGGTCAGAGTGACGTCCCCAAGGGGAGGGAGGCCTATAATGAGCAGTCAGTCTGGACGAGGGTAGGGTTGTGCTGACAAGGAGATTTTAATATCAGGTCGGATTCAGTAGCAAAGCTATAATTTCCCTCTTCGTGGGTAGCTAGTGTCCTAGAATTCCTTACAGGCTGGGAGAGCAGATCTCTAGGCTCAGCAATTGGCCTCTGCTTGAAGGTATGCTCTGGGTGTGCTAATGAATCTGGGATAGCCAACTGAGCTGGGGGTCCACTTTAGGGTCTAGAGTAAAGAGGTTACCTTTCATCCCTTGGAAGCATCTGGGTGGAGAAGTGAAAACAATCTATTTCGCAGGATGAGTCCTCCGAGGTGATTTTTTGCATACAGAGAGCAGGAAAGTGGAGACGAAAGACAGTGCAGAGGTCAAGGGTACAAGCTTCAAGCACTGCTCTTAGTCTTGAGCATCCATTCGAATCGCCTCAAGGCTTTGCTCAGACAGACTGCAGGGCCTGAACTTCCACAACTTCTGTTTTTTGTTTTGTTTTGCTTCTAATGTGTCCCCTCATACCCGTGCCTCTGTTTCTGCTCTTGCCACGAATACAGTACAATACCATTTGGGGTCGTCAAAGGCTTCCTGTTAAATTTATAACTTAAAAAACGGACTTCCTGGCTCTCTGCCTCTCTTTATACTTTTTGAGGGCAAGTCATTAGATTCATTCAAGTTTTGAAAGTCACTGACATTATGTAAACTTATGTGACTGTAAGCACCTTGAGAACAGATAGGTCATAAGGCTCGATTCATGTGTTTGTGGGTTGTGTATTACAATGACCTGTAACTGATCTAGTCTGAGAAAAGGCATGAAGGCAAACGAGCGGGTTCAGTGACTAGCACACCTCTTGAATTTATGAGATGTAAGTTTCCTGTGTGTCTTCTAAATCATGTATTAATTAGTGAGAGCTGCAGATCGCAGCTGGGACACAGCGGTTCCAGAGCACCGAGCTCTGGGGGTCCCAAACAGACTGGGTTCGGCCACTTGCTGCTGACAAAATCCAGAGGCAGAGACCAGTGGAGGTGAAACAGGAAAAAGGTTTATTTCAGGGAGGTCCAAACCAGGAAGACAGTGGACTAACATCTCAAAGACTGTCTCCTGCCACCCTGTCTGATTCAGTAGGTCCCTGACAAGGACCCCGGAGGCACTGCCAGTCCAGGGACCACACTTTGAAAACCACAGCTATGGAGTCAGAGGGACTTGGTTTTACATTTCCATCTTAACTACTTGTATGACCTTAGCCAATTTATACAACCTCTGTGAGCTTCAGTTTTCCCATCTGTAAATAGAATAATAATACTTCCCTCTTGGGCTTGTTTTGAATATCAGTTAAAAAAATACATGAAAAGTGCCTAGCACTTAAAAAAAGTATGAATGAGTAGATGTTAGGGACTTAGCAGGAGTGGGAGGCTTAAAGAGCTGGAAAATGTGGAATAAAAAAGGGCATTAAGAAGCAGGGCGGAGGAGCCGAGCTGTTTTCCCCTTGGCTCCTCTCTGCTCCTGCCATCATCAGGACGCAGGAAGGGATGCGGGTTTGTGGGGGGCGGGAGCCCCAGAGGCAGCGCTTGGCCAAAAGGACGGGACTTGGCCGTTTTCAGCAAAATAGGTACTTCTGGCTGGTTTTTCAGCTTCGTAACTCAAGGCGAAAGCACATCTAGAAGTATTCTGAAGGCAGAGAGAAACTCCACTGAGGGGTCTACCCTTCCCACCTAAAGCTCTCAGGACTGCTCGTTTTTTGCTTTTTGTTTTTTAATGTTTATTTATCTTTGAGACAGAGAGACAGAGCACAAGCAAGGGAGGGGCAGAGAGGGAGGGGCACACAGAATCTGAAGCAGGATCCAGGAGCTGAGCCCGATGTGGGGCTCGAATTTATGAATTGCGAGTTCAGGACCTGAGCTGAAATCAAGAGTTGGATGCTTCACAGACTCAGCCATCCAGGCGCCCCCTCAGGGCTCTTCTTGGCCTCTCAAGAGAACACTGTGCGTGCAGGCCTTGGGGTTGGGGCTGCGCAGTCTCTTCTGCTCAGAATGCTCTTCTCCTCTGACCCCATCTGTGGAACTTATAATCATCCTTTAAGGTTCTTTGTCTTTGTGAAACTAGCGGCCTTTCACAGGCTGATTTCATTGTTAACACATCTCTTTTTCTCTCTCTTTTGAGACTGTGAGCACCTCAAAAGCAAAAATTTTAACTTGTCTTTATATGTCTTTTGTGCTCTTTAGCAAAGGACTGGCTCAATAAATGTTTGGTAAATTAGGGATGGAAGGAGGGAAGGGAAGAAAGGGGTAGGGAGGAAGAATTTGCATTTTAAAACTTAAGTTTCTGGAAGGCAGGATTGATAGCCTACTCTTTAATTGCATCTTCCACACTTAACTTAGGACCCCGAATGCATCAGGCATTCAGTAAATACTTTACAAATGTTCCTGCTTTCAATTAGCATTTGCACCATCTGAATTTGGGTTTCAAGAGTACTTAACTTTTAACTCGTTTTGGTTTTCTTCTTTCCCTCTGTGAATGTTTTCCTTCTTTACTCTTTCGCCTGCTCAAGCCTTTGTTTCGTTTCCTCCTTTCCCAAGAAGAAATCAATATACTGATCACAGAGCTAGGGGCACAATAAGTAACTTTCTATTTAAAGTTTGCTTTATTTGGGGCGCCTGGGTGGCTCAGTTGGTCAAGCGTCTGACTTCAGCTCAGGTCATGATCTTGCAGTTCGCCGGTTCTAGCCCCATGTCAGGCTCTGCGCTGACAGCTCAGCGCCTGGAGCCTGCTTCAGATTCTGTGTCTCCCTCTCTCTCTGCCCCTCCCCTGCTCTTGCAGATGGCTCTTCCTGCCTTGTAGGCAGCTGCCTTCTAGTTGTGGCCATTCCTCTGCAATATGTGGGGTAGAGACAAAGAGAGCTCTGGTGTCTCGTGTCTTCTTATGAGAAGACACCATTTCCAATCGATTAGGGCCCCGCCATCATGCCCTCATTTCACTTCACCTCCATAAAGACCTTATCTCCAAATATAGTCACATTGTGAGTTGAGGCTTCAACATGTGAATTTTAGGGGGACATGATTCAGTCCATAGCACCGTGGTTACTCCTCTCTACAAGGGGAGGAAGAGTTAATTGGATGACTGAGAGAGTCGGACATATCCACTGGGCTGATTTTTAGGGGCCAGGCGTGATGGAAGGATGGGGACTCCTGCTCCCGTGGCCCTCTCTGTAGAGACTCAGAAGGCTGGTGCTGTGCTTCTGGACCACACGTGGTGAGCAGGACAGCAGTAGACTTAGGCTGCCGGGGCCAGATCCCCACTCCATCTTTCCCTGCTTTTCAGCCTGCTGCTGGGTGGGTAAATCAGGTCAGTGCTGCTCTGCAGGTCTGTCCGTCTGTCTGCAACTCTGAGAAGGAGCCGAACACCTCCCTCAACTCTGGTCAAAGCCACGTTTGCCAATCGGACTTCATAAGAAAGCTCAGTCCTTGGAGTTTTTGAGCTACGTGACTACTCTCTTTTATATTTTTAAAATTTATGTATTCATTTTGAGAGAGAGGGAGAGCAAGCAGGGGAGGGGCAGAGAGATCCCAAGCAGGCTTCGTGTTGTCAGCACAGAGCCCGATGTGAGGCTCAAACTCATGAACCGTGAGATCAGGACCTGAGCCAAAATCAAGAGTCAGACATGCAACCGACTGAGCCACCCAGGTGCCCCATGATCTACCCTATTTTAAATTGCACCCCTTGGCATCCTAGCCTTTCCCATCTCTTGACGTGGCCCCTTTTTCTTTTCTCCACAGCACTTTTCATTTTGTTACATTTCTCCAGTTCAGCTGTAAGAATCTTTTAATACGTTTTCAAATGGCTTTCTGAAAAAAGATACCTTAACTGAAGGGTCCGAGTGTTAATCTGTCGAGGAAGGTGGGGCATACTTAAACTTAGGAAATAATGCTTTTAGGCACAGCTGGGAGATAGTATATTAAGTGTTATCCACTACCTAAAACATGGTTTGGGAGCAGAGATAATACAAACAGGTTCTGTGTCATTGGCTCACGGACAACATGCAGGAAATGATGATGATGGTGGTGAACATTTACTGAATCCTTCAATGTGCGGGACACAATGCTAAGTAATTTACATGCGTTTTCCCATCTAAGTATCCCTGCGATGTAGCTAACACCACTCATTCTATTTTAAAGCTGAGGAAACTGAGGTCCGGTGAGGTTAAGTGACCAGCATGGAGTTCAACTCACATCTGACGTGCACGTTGCTCAGCTTAAGAAAAGAATATTCTAACCATTAGATCTGGCCAGCAATGGAGTGGCAAGGATTACCACGTGGTCTCTTTGCTCTGAGCCTGATCCAGCAGAGGCTGGGTGACCATCTGTTAGGGCTGCTGCAGGAAGGAGATCGATTTAGACAATTTCTGAGTCTCTTTCCAACTGTAAGATCTTGTGGAAACCTGACGGGCAGTCCTGTGGGAAAGGAATTAGATTTGTTTTTTGTAGCTCCTGTTCAATAGAGTAGCATTTTTCAGGCTTTTCCATCTAGAAATCCCTAATGTCAAAGGCAAGTAAATGGATACTCCTGGGAAGTCTGGGGCTGAGCTGCCAGAAACAGAATTCTGAGTCAAGTCTGAAAAACAAATTATTGGAACTTTATATTATACATGAAAATATGCTTGTTTGTTCTAAGGAAAAGTATTTTAAACCAGAAAATCTTTTTAAAAGAAAAAACATTCAACACAAAGCTTCAGTTCCACCCCACTTGCCCAATAAATCTTCATTTTAGTTTGGTTCATCAGGAAAACGTGCCATATTCATTTTATGAGTTTACAAATCCCCAACACATCGCCAAGTCTCCCAGGGGAAACATTTATCTTCATCTGAGAAGTCAAGCAGTAGTGTTAAGACCGATGGGGAGAAGTTATGGAGAGGCAGATCAGATTCTATCCCAATGCAAGCGAGGTCTAAGAGGGGCCATTGCCCAGTGGCGGAAGAGACCCCGGAAAAAGTAATACGTAAGCAGCCACTGAAAAGTTTCCTAGCAGAAATGGGTCATGGGTCTGGGGGAAGTTAACAGGAGATTCCACTTTGGGAATGCTAGTGCCAGAGCAAATGTAAGACCATTGGTGAGAGGAACCGGAGAACCCCTTGCTCTCTGTTGTTCTAATAAGGCTTGCAGAGAAGCCCTTACTACAGTAACAACAACTAACATAGTCCTTACTATGCCTCAGGCCCTATTCCCAAAGCTTTACTATGTCATTTAGTTCTTAGAGTGACCCATATTATCATCAATCCCATTTCCAGATTAGGAAACAGAGGCACAGGGAAATTAAGTAAATGGACTCAATGTCTCCCAGTTGCTAAGAAGCAGAGGTAGATTTTGAACTCAGACTGTTAGGAGTTGGGGCCGGAACTGTCCCGTACCACACAATGTCATCTCCTTGGTTCTTGGCTCTGATCTAGAAGGGATCTTGTCCACAGGAAGGAGGCCTGGTGGTGAGGGGTCTGGACACCTGGACTCTGGTCCACACTCTGCCACTAATCCGGTGACTTTGGAAGGGTCACTTACTTTTCCTGTTGTTGTTTTTTTTCACATGCTAATTCATTATTTCTGAGTCTGACAGGAGACCATAGTTTTTTACGTGTCTTTTACTGAAACTCGGGAAATTGTGCCACATCATGTGGGAGTCCCACCATGCTACCAGTAGAACTGAACTATAGTAAAACAAAATAAACCACTGAAAAAACAAAAAGCAAAAAACCTATTGGGAAGTAAAAAAAAAAACAACCCCAAAACAAGCCAAAAAAACATATTGGGAAGTGCCTCTCTCTCCCTTGGATTTACTTTTCTAGCAGGTGGAATCCTGTCCCCGGGGCCTCTAGACTCTATAGGAAATATGTCTTTCACTACATCAGGGATTGGTCTTCATGGCTCCCAGCACCAACATTATAACAGGATTTACTAAACTCCTCTTACTCACTGTATATTTATGATTTCACAAAAATATGGATAGATTGTGTCCAGATGGCCATCTGGTTTCCAGTTTAAATGGCCACATGATGCGTTGATGTGGGACAGTGGCTTTAGCTGTGAATCATTTCTGGATTCCCTACTGCTATAGTGGGATGATGAGGAATTTTTGGGATCTCCCAGGGAATCTCTGTTCCAATGTTCCCGTCTCCAAGAAACAACGGAGGATGGGGGATGGGTGAAATAGGTCAGGGGGATTCAGAGTACGCTTATCATGATGTATAGAATTGTTGAATCGCTATATTGTACACCTGAAACTAACATAATGCTGTATATTAACTGTACTGGAATTAAAATTTAAAAACTTAATATAAGAAAAAAAATACACAATAGAGACAGGAGGGGCTCCTGATATGGAGCCACACTGACCACTGAGACTTATATCTTATCGCCCAGGATGGGTGAGGCAAGTGCCACATAATTCTTTACAGAATGCTCTTTAGATCATGAGAGGATCTCACAGGGAAATTGGGCCAGTGGAGGAATTGTACCCCTCATCTCGATTTCATCTTCAGAATACTCACCTCCGCATGAGAGTCAAATGCACCCAGGCTTGGTGTTTTCAATCTGGAAAATTTGCCCAAGTGACCTGAGGGTCTCACACACTTGTGTTTTGTAGATGGCAAGAGAAGGCAGTGTGTCTCTGGAAAATCTTCCCTGGAATCTGGTGTCCCTGGAAAATTTTCCAAGTCGCCTAGCGAGACTGGAACAGCTCAGAAGAAACAGTCCACTCACTCATACATTCCACAAGCATGCCTTGGGTACCTACTAGGTAGAGATATATCAATATATGTAGTCTGTCTATGTATGTATGTATGTATGTATGTATCATCTATCTATCATCTATCTTTGTATTATCTATCATCTATCTTTCTATCATCTATCTATCTATCATCTGTCTCTATATCTATTATCTATCACCTATCTCTATTATCTCTCTCTCTCTCTATTATCTATCTACATATCTATCATCTATCTATTATCTCTCTATCTATCTACCTATCATCTATCTTTCTATTATCTATCATCTATCTATCTATCTATCTATCTATCTATCTATCTATCTATCATCTATCTTTTTTATTATCTATCATCTATCTTTCTATCTATCATCTATCTATCTATTATCTATCTATCATCTATCTCTATATCTATCATCTATCTATTATCTATCTATCATCTATCTCTATATCTATCATCTATGTATCTATCATCTATTATCTATCTACCTATCATCTATCTATCTATCTATCTATCTATCTATCTATCTATCATCTCTATCATCTATCTCTCTATTATCTTTCTATCTCTCTATCTACATATCTATCTATCATCTATCTTTCTATTATCTATCATCTATCATCTATCTCTCTATTGTCTATCTATTATCTCTCTCTCTCTATCATCTATCTTTCTATTATCTATCTATCTATCTATCTATCTATCTATCATCTCTCTCTCTCTCTCTCTCTCTCTCATCTATCTATGTATTTGGTCTAGATTCATAGAGAACAATATGGCTAAGTGTATTCCATAAATAAAACTTGGCAATACAATGAGAAAAGTGGAGTAACCGGGGTGGGCTCAAAGAGCTGTGGAGTGAAGGATGGATGGAAAGACAGAGAGAGAAGAGCATTCCAGGAAAAGAGCATGAAGGAAGTAAGGACAGAGAAACACTGAAGAGTGGCCATCACCGTGGGCTAGGAAGGTTCAGTGTGGCCAGCACACAGGGTGAGTTTATGGAATGAGGGAAGTTTCAGGGGCTGGAGAAAGATAGACTGGGACAGCTTATAAACTTGCCCCAGTGACTTGTCAACCTGGCCCAGAGATGGGAATGAAGGTAGTGAAGAGGGGAGAAGCTGAGGGCAGATGGAATGGATTGAGGGGCCCAGGGCCATGAAATGGGAGGAAATGAATATTGAGAAATTTGTAAAAGGAGTGTAAATAATCCTCTCAGCTAACCGCATTGAATACATCCTATGTGCCAGACAGTGAGCTAGGCAGTCCATTCACATTTCATACTTATAGTCACCCAAAGAGGTGAGTGCTATTATCATCTTCTATTTTACAGATAATGAGACTGCGATATAGAGGTAAAATAAATTGCCCCAAGTCACAGACGGTGAGAGAGCTGAGACTGAAACCCTGGCTGTCTTATCCAAGGAAACAAACAACTCGAGACAAGAGATGTAAAGAAAGGCGAAGAAAGTAAGTTTACTCGTCTCGAGTCATTTCTCTATTTCATTATACACTCAGTACTCATTATAAAAAATGTTTTATTTGTCCCAGATGACCTTGCTTTCCAAAATCTCTGGTAAGATTTGCTTCTTTGCCCATACCTTTTATTGTTCCTCTCTCTGCGACCAGTCCTACATGTAGACGGTTTATTGTGAAAATCTTTTTAGAATGCAGTTGTATTCGTCTGTGAAATATGTTAACATGGTAAGCAGCATCTCCTGGTGGGTCTTCCTGCACAGGTGGTTTGTGTCTCAGTGCTGGGGTTTGGAGAGAGGATATTCATAGCGGCCGCTTTGTTTTTTTCACATTTCCCGAGCAGGATGTGGGAACTTTAGGAACTCATGCCTATCCACCCATATCTCAGCATAAACTGAGATGCAAAGTAATTTGAACAGGATAGAGAAAAAAAAAAAAAAAAAAAAGAAAGCAGGAAAAGAATATGAATGAGATACTTGTCCCTGCCAGGAGTCTGACTTGTGCCTCTAAGTGATTTATCAATAGAGTCAGGTTGCTTAGTGGAGGAGTCCCTCTTTCTCCACAAGCAGGGCGAGGAGAGAAGGTTGTGGTTGCATATGCGTGGCCGATAAAGATACCCTTTCACAGGTGAGATGCTCTGAGAAGAGTGTACCCTTATTCCTTCATGAGCTCCAAGTCCTCTCCCTCAGGGGGATCTAAGCATTCATGCAGAGACCCTTACTGCAAACTCTAATATGTTTTCAGGAGAGGAAGAGGTGGGCTGGAAAGCTATTCTTGGCCCACACTGTGACTCCTCAGTCCTCCTAACAGCTAGAACTCTGGTGAGCTGAGTGGAATCCACGGGCAGTCCGAGGGTCGGGGTCCTGAAGGAAGGCTCTTTGTTCCTCTCTTGCCTTGACAGTGCTCGCCAGGGAAGGAAGGACTCAACATGATGCTTACGCATCTCTTTAGAAGTTGTCAGAAAAGACTTCTAGATTGGGCATCTTACCTGTGCAGCATTCTTAAGACTATCACATGGCGGTAGAAACAACAGAATTGCCATCACCTCTTGAGCTGGGTCAGTCTGCTTGGCTCCAGATCCTAAGGTTCAGGACAGAGAAGAGAAAGGCACCCTAAAGCCATGGGGGAACCGCAGAAACCGCCGCCAGGAACTGAGACGTGAGGCCTCTCCTTGGCCATTCCTGAAGTAATGCAGCATCTCTAGAGAGGAAGGACATTTAGCCTCTTGCTAGCAGAGTCCAGGGGCTCTGACTGGAGTGGTTGAGAGAGTTTGACACAACTTAGAGAGGATGAAAATAGACAGCACTTTCAGGAATTTTAATTGCAAAGAGAGCAAAGAGAGAAGAGAGCAAAAGAGAGGGCGGTAAGTGGCTGGCAAAGTGAATGGGAGATTTTTCTTGAAGATAGGAGATATAATAGTGGCTGGGAGGTAGGATTCAGAGTTGCGTGTATCATCACGGATGTATCGCAAAAGGATAAGGTTCAGTAAAAGAGAAGTGCATAATAGAACACACAATATGACATGATTTTATTTAAAAGGTGAAATATCAAGAAATCCCCATCACTTCTTTATGAGTATATATGTAGTCCATTTTTATTTTTATTTATTTATTTTTTTAAAATAATTTTTAACGTTTATTTATTTTTGGGACAGAGAGAGACAGAGCATGAACGGGGGAGGGGCAGAGAGAGAGGGAGACACAGAATCGGAAACAGGCTCCAGGCTCTGAGCCATCAGCCCAGGGCCTGACGCGGGGCTCGAACTCCCGGACCGCGAGATCGTGACCTGGCTGAAGTCGGACGCTTAACCGACTGCGCCATCCAGGCACCCCTGTAGTCCATTTTTAAAATGTATACTTATTTATTTTGAAAGAGAGAGAGGGAGAGAGAGGGAGGGAGGGAGAGAGAGAGAGAGAGAAAGAGAGAGGGTGAGGGAGAGAGGGAGAGAGAGAGAAAGCATGAGTGGGGGAGGGGCAGAGAAAGAAGGAGAGAGAATCCCAAGCAGGCTCCACTCTGAGCACAGAGACCGACGTGGGGCTCATCTTATGTCTGTGAGATCATGACCTGAGCCAAAATCCAGAGTCAGATGCTTAACTGTCTGAGACACCCAGGCACCCCAGTAGTCAATTTGTTTTGACTGTTCTAAATTGTTTATTAGGTAAGAATTTTATAAACCTTCCTTATATTAGTAGTAATGGTGGAGCTGGAGAGTACTGTGCTTTCTCCAAGCTGCACGGAGAACCACTGAGAGTATAGTGGCACTTGAGACCCTTTCTAAGGCCGCAGCTCTTGTGGCCTGCATGTGAGCCCTCGAATCTCCCTGGCTTGTGGACTGGTTTTGTGATCCACTGGGTGTCAGGATTTCTTCTCCTTCTCCTCCTTCCTCTTCCTCTTCTCCTTCTCCTTCCCTTTCCCCCTTCTCCTCCTCCTCCTCCTCCTCCTTCTTCTCCCTCTCCTTCTTCTTCTCCCTCATCTTCTCCTTCTTCTCCTCCTCTTTTGTCTTCATCTTCTTTTTTTTTCTTTAACATTTTATTTTTAAGTAATTACTACACCCATCATGGGGTTCAAATTTGCAGCCCAGAGATCAAGTCGCGTGCTCTACTGACTGAGCCAGCCAGGTGCCCCAGGATTTCTTCCGATAGCTGAATGGAATGGGTCAAGGAGGAGAACTTCAAGGAGTTTGTATGTAGAATCTTCGTCAACCCAATAAGAGTTCAGGGCTCTCAGAGTCCCCCGTGGTGCCTCCTCAGCAACAAACTGGAGGCTTTGAACGAACTAGCTGGTTAACACCGTGATGGATAGGATTGCTGTAGGTCACACCCCAGAGCACAGGAGTCTGATATATGACATAACCTTGCCTCACCTTGTGTCCCAGTCTGCGTGCTTTATGGAGCTGGTAGAACAGAGAGCTGGTGGTACAGCCCGCAGCACCTGGAAAAGAAAACGCATTACTTGGGACTGCTTCTTCCTCCGTAGCTCCTGAATGTGCTTGTAAGCACCCGTCTTGCTTACATGGTGGCAGCCGCCACACAGAAAGCTGTATTGAATATTTTTCACTCTGCACGGGACTGATACCGTTAGCCTCAGGCCAATGGTTGCGTAAGGAGTGGAAGATCAGGGAGGAACACACATGACATGTATCTAAATGCCGTTTGTTTGTTTTAACAAAGGGAAACTGAACAAAACATAGTAAATTGTTAATAATGTTAAAGCCAGGGGAGCCCGGGTGGCTCAGTCACTTAAGCATCTGACTTTGGCTCAGGTCATGATCTCGCGGTTTGTGAGTTCGAGCCCTATGTTGGGCTCTGTGCTGACAGTGTGGAGCCTGCTGGAGATGCTCATTCTTCCCTCTCTCTCTCTGCCCCTCCCCTGCTTGTGCTCTCTCTTTCTCTCTCAAAATATATAAATAAATTAAAACTTAAAAAAAATAATGTTAAAGCTAGATGGTGGATACACAACTTCTTATTTTATCATAGTCTACACTTCTTTTTTTACATTGAAATAGTTACTGATGTGAAACAAGCAAATACAAAAATATCATCATCGTCATCACCAACAACAATAAAGGAATCCTCTCCCCCTCGGTTGATTTTAAATATAGATCTACCAGAATACTGGGGTATGGGTATGATTTCTTAACCTCTCTTATTTCCAGCCCCTGGATGCTGTGAAAACAAAAAGCCCATTCAATGCAAATATGTTGAGTGAGAAGGTTATCAGTTGGTTAAGGTTCTGTCCTCCACCATCTATCTCCCTTCTGCCTCAGGGGAGTGTTTTGGTATATGGGGGTGATCATGAGAAGATGGGGTGATTTTCTGATGACAGTTCACACCAGTAGGGTATACCTGTGCATTTTATTTGGAGCGATGTTGACAGGTTTGCTCAAATCATTTTGGAGAGAAGTGAAAGCTATGGGTCAATGCCTGGAACGAGCCACGTGATCCCATCATTGGAAAAGGTAAAACTCATCGTTGCGCGTTTTATTTTGGCCCTAATAAGCATTGAGACGCGGCCACAGCTGCCTTTTTCTTGTTGCTCACAGTCACTTATGTTGGCCTTTGCCCCGAATTCTCTGTAGTGTGTGCACACGCTGGATACTGCAGTGGTTGGAGGGTTATGTGATCTTCAGGAGGACAGGTGAGCGGGTACAGGAAAAGGGGTCCTCTAGAGAAAGCCTTTTATTGATCAAGATGTGAGTTGGAGGACGTGACTCTTTACAGTAAGGCAGAAAACAAGCTAAAACATCTCAGGTAGATTAGGTAGGAGGATCCGGAAGGGATTCTTTTGGCCACTCATATTTTCTGAAGCTATGATACAAATCTGGTATATCTTCTGGACCAGTGGAAGAAAGTTCTAGAGAAGCTGGTTTCATTTCAATATAAGGAGGTTTGTTTGCTTTTTTTTTTTTCTTCAAGTAATTGAAAGCATATCAGGGCATGAGGCTGCCTCATTGCCTCAACTCCAACTTTAAATAGACCAAGCTGGGAGGCTCCCTGTCGATGATGTCATGAGTGGTTTCAATTTGCCCTTGGGAGCAGGTTTTACCAGGAACTCTAGTCCAAGGGTGGAGGGCTGATTCTCTGAACTGTAGGGGCTCTCTTCCTTGTTCTCAAGGCACTGCCTCCTCTCCCTACCATCCCACAGGCACCAGGGTGGGAAGGTGAAGAACATGAATGTCACAGTCTCCCCACCATGATACTGTAGAGACATTGCATAGGCAGATGAGCCAACCTACAACTTTTCTTGAGTTGGAGGACAAGACTCTAGATTCAGTGAAATGTTATTGGGTGCTCATCCCTGGAGACCTGTGGGCAAATTGTCTACATTCTTTAAGCAACTTGAGATAGCTAAGAAGGAAGGAATAAGTCACACTGAAGATCATGTTTATACAACACCCCAAACTGACGTTCAGAGTTTGGCTCTATTTCTTTCTGATAGGTACAAGAGTTTAGAGCCAGGCAAATAAATCTGACGGCTCATCTGTCACATCTGATCTGGTTGTTGAAAGGACTGACCTTCATGACCTGTCTCATCAGGAGCTCAGCAGCTGGCTGCTGATGGTCACACATGCAGTCCTGGCCCGAGTCCACAATGGAAGGTTGGAGTATTTTGCTTGAGGACTGCTCAGGATAGAGCCCTTTGGAAGGACACCAGCCAGATGTCCAGGCCCATTCGGCTGGTGGGACAGCAGCTGCTTTGTTATTCTGTGAGACGAAGCAGCATTCCCGACCCGCGGAGCTCAGTGGGCAGGCCACCGTCATTCAGATGCAGAGTCCAGGCGGAGTCACAGGCAGGATGGCAGCACTTGCGGGGTCGAGGAGCTCTAATGAAGCTAACTACTTCAGCAGTTCTAGCAAAAGTTTAAAAAAATCCCTCCTCTTCCCACCCTGCTCTTCATTAATTGGAACTACCCAAACTTCCAACTTGCATTATATAAATCTATACCCAAAAAGAGATGGAAAGAAGGAGGTGGCATGGAAGGATGCCTGGCATTTACTTTTCTTTGTGGCCCTTCACCTTCTGCAATACCACTTCCCATCGAGGCCAGAACCATGTGAGACACTCCCGCAGGCAACACAGGAGCAGCTGGGGAGATTCAAAAGTACTATTTCACAGAGCCTCATGGATTGATGAACACACAACCTATCCTGGGTCTGATTAGCAGAAACGGACAAGGATAATAAAAGCTAACTTTCATTTAGTATGATTTTCAAGGCACTTTTGGGTGATGATTCACAGGTACTTTCTACTCAACGATATCCCCATTTATAAGCAAAGAGACTGATTTATGGTTGAGGGACTTATAGAAGGTGACAGGCCTAGTGACGGTGAAGCCAGAACTGCTGGGATTCTTCCTCCAAATCCCTGTTCTGTCTCTTTCCATGCAGCCTGTCCACTGCCCACCAGTTTCTGGACACTCAAGGGGGTTGGTCAGGGAGTAGCTGCAACCAGGACATCCAATGGCAGGAATATAAGGGGATCCAGCACCAAGAGCTAGTGAGGGGCCCTGCAAGGCTTCCGGCATTGGGGCTACAGTGTGCACACAGTACTCATAGCTGCTCCCAAGAGCAGGGCTTTGTCTCTCTTGTTTATCTGTAGATTCCCAGAACCTTGAACTGAGGTAACCAACAAATACTTGCTGTATTAATTTGTTGCACTATTAATCTCTCCTACAAGGTTAGAAGGGAAAGGTACCTTGTTGTGGTCAGTGTTGTATCCCTATGTGAACTATGAAGGGGAATATTTTAATGAATGTTTTGATGGCTTTTAAGAGGTAAATAAGCTTCTAGTCCTGGCTCTCTGCATTAATAGCCTTGGGACCTTGGGCTAGTTACTTATGCCCCTCCAAGCCTTCGTTTCATTCTGTATCAAATGGGGAACACAGGAGTGTCACAAGGATTAAAGGAGATAACGTGTGATGGCTGTTCAGCGTTGAAACATTTAACGCGTTTGGGTTTCATAATGAACTTGAATCATGGATTGCAAGGCTGGTCACTGCATGGAAAAAGATGAAACCACCGCCTCCACTCTATATTATCATTCCATATTTGAGGAGTCAGGGCTTTCTTGAAATTTATCCCTCAGGGTAGTCAAGGTTCTACTGTATAGGACATGCTCTCAAAAATAGTCTTTTCACCCCATGGTCACTTCCCACTGCGTGAATGTATTTATTGGTGGATGTATGAATTCCACAGGCACTCTCTCATCAAAATAATTAATATTTCATGGTCTCCCTTAAAATACTCTTTTTCAATGTTTGTTTATTTTGGAGAGACAGAGAGAGACAGAGCATGAGTGGGAGAGGGATAGAGAGAGAGACACACACACACAGAATCTGAAGCAGGCTCCAAGCTCTAAGCTGTCAGCACAGAGCCCAACGCTGGGCTTGAACCCACAAACTGTGAGATCATGACCTGAGCCGAAGTCAGATGCTTAACTGACTGAGCCACCCGAGGCACCACTCATGGTCTCCCTCTTAAGTGGACTGTCCTGTTGACAAACCAGAGAAAAATAAAATGCTATTTATAAATAAAGGGGTATTTATTTATTTTGCACAATGTATTTAAGTTAGACTCTGAAATTCCATTGGTAGTTTCATACCCAACTCAAATAACACAGATTTTCTTTTCCATTATTCCTGAATCCCGGTTCACTCAATCTATCCCAACTCTTAATGCTGTTTGGACTCAGTTGGCTTTCAGTCTTATTTTTGAATTATAATTACTTGCATTTGCTGTGTGTGTCTTTATAATTACCAAATATTCTCATTGATATTACCTTGTTTACTCCTCAGAACAACACATGGTGAGGCTGTATTATCCCCACTTTATAGTTGTAGAAAGGGATGTCTGTGGAGGTATAGAGAGCTTGCCCAAAGTCACAGCCAAGAAGTAGCCACTCCACTGAACTGGGAGGGGGGAAGATTCTGACTCCCGAATTCAGTGCTTCCCCATTATACTCCAGCTGTTCCCTCTCCACTGTCATCAAAGTCCCCCTCATTGGCTCTTACAGAAAGGTATCTATACAGCCAAGTTATTATCTATTTCTCTTTATCTCTGGAGCCTTCTGGTTGTCACTTGCAGTTTTCCCTAGCTATTTCAGCCATTTGTCCCAAGTCCCAATCCAGCTGACTTCTCTTATTACATCCTGAAAAGAAATGTAAAGGAAAAAGCTGTGTTTGGGTCCACTTCCCCTGTAACTTCCCCATCTTTTTGCCTAGGCTTCTTAACCATAATCGTGATTGTTCTTTCAGAACTTGGAAGGTCCTCTTCCATTCCCTGCATCTCCCCTGGCACAGCTGACAGACCATCCATGTGGGTAGAGTGATTTTCGCCTCAATTGTAATAAAGATTTTAATTATTCATCAGTACAGTAGCTGTTAGCAAATGCCCAATTATTATTCATCCATAGCTAAGTAACCTCCTGCTTTTTTTTTGGAGCTGTGACAAACACAGCCCTTCCAGAACTGGCAGAGGGCTTCAGATCAAAGAGCGCTTTGTGTCTCGCTTAAACCAGGAAAGGCAAGGCAAGGCAAGACGGCGCTCTCTGCATGTGCCTGGGCCTCCTGCCTACCTGTCCCCCAGCCTGAAGAGGGGAAACTGAGCCCTGCAGCCGTCAGGCTGGCAGCTGCGAGGCATCTTGCCTGGCCCCCCGGTTCACCTGGCAAAGGCTCTCTGGGCGGAACAGCTGCACAGGGACTTTTGCCAAAGGAGCAACTGAATTGCAAACGAGGCTATGGAAAGTGGTTCTGGATTAGATCTACTTTGTGGCTTTTTCCCCTCCTCCCTACATGGCCAGCAGGCCCAGGTCACCAGGAGGGCTGCTGCAATGGAGGGAGTGTCCCAGGTTGCTGCCCTTCACTTCCTCCTTTTCCTTTTTCCCGGCAAACTCCTCCTCCCTCCTGGGCACACCCATCCAGGACCTTGGGCCCACCCAGATGCCCTGAGACAGGGGCTTTCCCGGGCTGGACAGTTTTGCAGGGGCCCATTTTTTATCTACCCTTTTCCCTCAAAATTTACCTGGAGACAGATGTTGGCCAGAAAGTCCCTTGCACTCTACCTTCTCTCCAGGGTGCTGTTCTGCACATTTCAGGAGCGTTCCTGCCCTGCTTCCCTGTGTCTCACTCCCCCTGCCATCCCAAAACCCACGGGCACTTCTGGTGGCTTCCTCATTATACCGTGGCCCTTTCTGCCCTCTGTGGACTGCAGGGAGCCCTCCTGATGCCTCTGACTCCTGATCCCATCCTGCCTCAAGCATCTTGGTCCAGTGTCTCCCTCACTCCTTTAATCTTGGGTGTCCAGGCAACCACCCCCATCTCCTATTTTCTCTTGCCCCTTCCTCACCCTGGCCCTCCCTACCTCTCATGCCACTGTGCCTATGGACCTTCACCTCTCAGTGCTCAGCTTTCTCGGACCAGCCTTCCTCCACCCCTCTCTTCCTTGCAACCCACCTCTCCTCTAAGGAACACTACATGTGTGACTTCCTCCGTTGGAGGTTTTCCATTCTTGCATTTCTGGATCATGTCGTTTCTCACCTCTTAACCAAAGTAGTCTCCACCTCACTCAGAGTAAGAACTGAAGTCTTTACAATTCCCCATGTGGTTTGCCCACTATTATCCTCCAGTGACAACAAATCCTACCACTTGCCTTTTCATCCCTCTTCTCTAAATTCACAGGTCAAACCTGATCCTGCCTCAGGGCCTTTGCACTTGCTGCTCTCTCAGGCCGCAACACTTTCCCACCAGATATTCCATGTCTCACTCCATTCTTCCATATCCATTTGATGCACAGTAATGTCCTGGCTCTCTGTCACCTCACTAACATAAGTTTTCTTACAGCACTTATTGCCCTAACATAGTGTGTGTGTGTGTGTGTGTGTGTGTGTGTGTGTGTGTGTGTGTGTGTGTGTTGTCTGCCTCTCTCTGCTAGAACATAAGCACTGTGAGAATAGGGATTTTGTTTTGTTCACAAACAGTGGAGTGTTATGGACTAAGTGCTATGGACTGTGTCCTCCCCACCCCCAACAAATTCATATTTTGAAACCCTACCTCCCAAAGGAAGGTTACATTTGGAGATGGGGTCTTTGGGGTGATTAGGGCTAGATGAGTTCATGAGGGTGAGGCCCTCATGATGGGGTTGGTGCCATTATAAGGAGGGACACCAGAAACCTTGCCTTGTCTCTCTGCCATGTGAGGACACAGGGAGAAGGCAGCCATCTGCAAGCCAAGAAGAGGGCTCTCTCCAGAACCCAAATCATGCTGTCAACTTGACCTTGGACTTCCAGCCTCCAGAACTTTGAGAAATAATACGTTTTTTTTTTTTTTTTAATTTAAGGCCCCAGTCTTTAGTACTTTGTTATGGTAACCTGATATTCACTATTTGCTTCAGTGAATACATCGGTGTCCCAGGGAGCAAGGAACAAGGAGCCGGGAGAGGGAAGCTGGGGATTTGTTATTTGTTTGCTCCCAGCCTTGCGTGAAGTCCTTCCTACTTGAGGTGATTGCCTCCTTCTTGTCCTCCTGGGTGCCGTCACCCACTATTTCCCTGTAACTGTCTCACGGACAACTTTGGAATCTGGCTCCCTTCTTCCTCTTCCTCCATCTTAGTTTTTAGTATCCACATAGGTGATCTGTCTCTGAAACGGCTTCCTCAATTCCAAGGCCTCTTTAGCTCCCTTGCGCTTACTTTACCCACTCACGGGGACGTGTTGTTGACACACTGACAGCTCCTGCCCAGAACTCTCAGACTCCTGGGTTTCATGCTCACACCTGAACGCTTATCCTTCTTGCTCTCCCTCCTGCTGCACACGCTCTTTGACTTTGTGGGGACTTTTTGGCCCTTGGCCCCTCTATTTCTGCCCAGGCAGTAGGCTCCTGAATTGTCTCAAAGGGTTGTGCCTGTTGTGCATTGCACAGAATCCGCCCCTTGAGGAGGTTGGGTGGGAGCTGAAACCCAACCTGTACTTTGCTCCGTAAACACTGCACCGGTGCACGGGGGCAGGGCATGCCCTTCTTCCCCAGGAGAAGAAGCATCTCCCGTCCCCTCCCCTCCCCTCCTCCCTCCCCTCCCCCTTCCCCTTCGCTCCCCTCCCCTCCCTCCCCTTCCTTTCCCTTCCCTTCTTTTCCTTCTCATAACAAACAGATCTTGCCAAGCCATATGCACACAGACTTGCATGTACCCAGTAGGGCATTAAAAAAAAAGTACTCACAGAGGCACCGTGTTGGGCACGTGGGTGGTACAGCCAGTTGAGCCTCTGACTCTTGATCTCAGCTCAGGTCATGATCTTACAGTTTTTGAGTTCAAGCCCTGCACTGGGCTGTGCGCTGATGGTGCAAAGACTGCTCGGGATTCTGTTTCTCCTCTCTGCCCCTCCCCACGTGTGCTCTCTCTCTCTCAAAATAAATAAATAAACTTAAAAAAATTCAACAAAAAGTCACTGTGTAGACGGCAGCAGCCTGGATATACCTTACAGAGGACGGCTGTCCCAAGCCTCTTGAATTCTTTCTTACTTCTTGAACACTTACCCAAAGTGCAATAGCAGCCTTCCCCCTGGGGGTGCGCAGAGGGGAAGGGAGACAAAGCACACAGTTAATGTGTCAGTCTCCCTTGCTCCCTTGCTGCCAGGGGCAGTGACTTCGGTTCTACCAACCTAAGGCACCTACAAGAGACTTTTGACTCAACACGGGGTTCTACAGAGAAGGTGGAGCAGGGGCGTCTGTTTTCCCAGGAGCATGTGATGGAGGGGGTTTTGTTCTATAGCTTTCGTGATTGTGGCGAGGCTCAGCCCCTGTGATGGGCCAGTCCCCCAGTGTGTGGGGGGAGTCATTCCTGGACGCTGAGCCAGAGTCTGTTTCTTTACATTGCTTGGTGATTTTTTGAGCTATCTATATCCCTCTCTTTTTCAGCCAGCTGGAGTGGATTCTGTTCTAACTAGAATACGGGCCACTGTGAGCACAACTCCTGGCCTCTCTCCCTTCCCCTTCCAGCCCAGGTCCTGTGATCATCCCTCCTCCTCACATCCCCTCCTTCCTCTTTACTCCCCCCCACCCCCCAGCGATATACCTATCCCGCTCTCCTCTCCCTCTCCACCTGTGCAGCTGGTGGGGGGAAATCATATAGTTGTGCAGACTGTCACCCTTTTTGTCTCAGCCTCAGCTGGGTCTTTGTGGGTGCCCAGCAGTGTTTTCTTTCTCTTGCCTGGTCCATCACTCATTCTATTCAATAATGTAAACCTTCCACCATTCCTTGAATACGTGAGCTCTTCCCTCTCAGCAGACAGCCCTCTAACTTCCTGTTCCACTCCCCACTTTACTGCATCTCCCTCCCCACCCCCCCCAACCTTATGCACATTCTCCACATTTCCTCCAGGGTCAAAGCATAGGGGGATCCGTGCTCCTACGTAAAGACAACCTCACTGGGATCCCTCTGACCCCATCCCCTCCCAACATCTCTGGACCTTGCTTCATTAGTCACCATCCATCACTTGTTCCTACTTCTGCCTTTCTTTCTCTTGTGAAAAAATAACTCAAGAACATTTAGTTAGTTTACAGGTTGATTAATTATTTTGTATGCAAATTGTTTCCTCATATGCGAGCAAATCCCTTCTTCCTTTTTTTTTAAACTAATCTCTACACACAATGTGGGGCTCGAACTGACTACCCCGAGATCCAGAGTGGCAGGCTCCACTGACTGAGCCAGCCAGGCGCCCCAAGGAATCCCTTCTTAAGGGGAGATAAGGATTTATACTTAAGAGTGAGGGCTGAGGAAACACTGCAGATGGTCCGTCCACGCTAAACCTGGTTTGCACTTTTTTGGGGATAAACTGATTCGCCAGTCTGGGCCTCCTGTCCTTGACTAGGTTTAACAGGGAGACGCAAGACGACGATCGAAGCTGTTGGTGGCTTCTTGAGAAAACTTTGAGAGGCTGGCTGAGGAACACGCGTTCCGGGCTCTCTCTGTAGGATGTCTGCTACTGTTCTGCCATCAGCTCCTCCGTCCCCGTTATGACTTCTCACTCCCTACTGGATCTTTCCCCTGAAACTCTCATCGCACTCAAATAATTTCCGTCTTGAAAAAAAATTATGCTCCCTTGACCTTCCCCTACTTGCATATTCAAACTTCTCTGAAAGCTCACGTCTCCGCTTCGTCTCCGTGTCCTCCCCTTCTTTGGCTCCTTGGTACACGTGGCTGTGTCTTCTGAACCCTACCACTCTACGAGAACTTCCATGCTAAGGTCACCCATGACCTACGTACCAAACGCAGGGGACATGTTTCAGTTGTGCTCTTCCTGGATTTTCTTACTGCCTTGGACCACAATCTCCCGGGACACCTTTGGGTCCTCGTTCTTTATGGACACCCATGGTCATGTAGAGTTCAGGGGTACACCTCCCCTCCCCATGACAGCCTCAGATGTTGGCACTCCCCAGGATTTTTCTTGGCCAGTTCTCTCCCCTCTGGACTCTAAGTATCATCGCTGTCATTTTTACAGCTAATGACTATGTGCCTGTGAGTCCCCAACCTGCCAAGTACTGCTAGAAAATTATACAGAAGGAAATTACAGTCGGGGGAAGGGAGAGGATTTGTTTTATCCTAAGACAGAAATGCTAACACTTCACTGGACTCCTGCCATTTGTTTTCCACCTTTCACTGGGTAGTTCCTCCAATGTTTAAGGGAGGTGAACAAGTTTGCCAAGGTGACAGTGGAACACCACTTTCCCTGAATCCCTCCTTCTTTTCTGCAGCAGAGACTTCAAAATGAAGACAGGGAAGTGGCTGCCTTTTGGTTCACTCCATCCATCTGTTGTCCCTTGGGTTCCTCTGTAAATATTGACATTAGTTAGGCCCATTATAGGCATGGGGAATACTCTCTGCCCCTGGAGAGCTGCCATTGCTCAGATGGGTGGCTGGGCCTTGGGAATGGCAGCCACCTCTTATGTCCACAGTAAGTCAGGCCACCCAGGGCCATTTGTCTGCTATGGAAACCTAATCAGGGCACCCTGCTGTGCGGCATCAGATAAAGAGAATCCTTGGGGGGCTGTTGTTGTAGTTTGCAGAATTTGTCTGGGAGCTCCTTGGAGGCAGCCTGAGGGACCTGATGCTTTAAGAATGACATAATTCCCCCCATGACACTGCTGCCCCCTCACCTTGTTCCCTCCCCAGCACCAATTATGTCTGCCATAGATTGGGGCATTCACCCTTTCTTTTGGCGTTCTCTTGTCCCCTGCCATCTTGTGCACATGGCTTTCTCCTTGAAGGCCAAGGCCATGGAGGTTACACACGACATACGTGACACGTCTGTAGCGTGAAGAGATACAGGAAAGCGAGCTCACGCTGTTAAACAGAAAAACATGAACTTTGAGTCAGAAAAATCTGTGTGTGAGTTCTGCCCAGTTGTTCACAAATTGTGTGACCTTGGGGTAATTACTTATCTGAGACTTCCTGGTTAACTATAATATGGGAATAATAAGTCACTTAATCACACGGTGGTTGCAGAAATTAAGTGTGAACGCACAGGTAAAACACTTGGCATTGTTAAATGTCCCCAAATGGTAGCTGTTAGTATATCATTAGTAGATGCTTAATAAAGATTTCTTGCCTCTATTGCTTTCTCCTTTCTCCCTGGAGAATTCACCTAGGCCTGTGATTCATCTGTCACAGCTATATAGTGCAAAGTCCCCCTCTCTACTCTCTGTTGGCTGCCTCTCACACTTGGCCATTTATTGTTGCTAGTGAATATTGATGCATGTGTTTTTTGTTTATGGTTTGTGTCCTAAACTCTAGTGTAAGGTTCCTGAAGTAGAGACCCTGTATTATAGCTTTTGAATCCCTACTGGCCTGCACAGTGTCCCAATCATAGTAGGTGCTCAGTAAACATTTGGTGACACGGATGGATCACATTTCACCTGAGAATATAATCAGATGCGCGCTGGGGTGAAAATACTTCTTCCCCTTCACTCTATATTCTAGGCCCAGCCCTGCTCTTTACATTCCTTTATATAGCCTTGACCCCACCCAAGCTGGGGCCTGCTGTGGTAGCCGAGGCTGGAACAGATTGCCGTGCAAATACTTGGCAAAGCAACAATCTATTTGTGGATAAGCAGAAATTGGCTGTATTCTCGGTAGAGTTATGAACTGTCACTATTAACACCTATGAGTCACTAACATCATGGTGGGCTGAGCGATTTTTCTGCAGGCTTATAAGGCATATTATACTAAAAATGCCACTGTCCATCTGTCTAATCAGTGTCTGTTCCATTGATGTCACAGATATTTAAATGAGCTTCTTCCTTTATGCCCCAACACACAGGGGCTTTATGTAATCCCCAGACTCCACTTGTGGGTGAGGTTGAGGTATTTAATAATGATGGGGTTTTTGTTGTTGTTGTTTGGTTTTTTCAATTTACGGTTTCCAGGAAACACTATGGCATGCTGGGAGAAGTTGAGGAGGAAAGTAAACAAGTGAATCATGTGCTTCTACTTCTTCAGACAGACCCCTGGCTTCACATCCTAGAAATGGAAGCAGTGAGGACTGGATGACATTGCAGATGGGTAGTAGAATGGCCCTTCACCCAGTGGAAGGTCAGCTCCAGAAAACTATAGTTCATTGACTGTGTGCCTCCATGTCCACTTTCTGAATTACTCATAAACTTCCCTTGGTGACCAGCTTTGCTTCAGGACATATAGGGAAGGGAATTCTGGGAAACAATGGCTCCAGCTTGGCTAAGTAGATACAGTATGAAGCCACCACAGATACTAAGTTTGGTTAGCATCCTAGAAAAAAAGAAGATCCTAGAGGAGGGAAAGAGAAAATATCAATCATGTCTCTCAGCCATCAAAGTAATTCACCCCTTCATAATTAGCAATCTGTGGGTAATACTTTGAATTGGTGTGAATATCCTGATGCCCAACAAGGTCTACCCAGTGTTATCAGTATCTATTGATAATTCCTGTCTGAAATCAATTTTTGCAAATTGCACGAGTTGACCCATATGTGATCAGTGGGGGCCCCTTAAGGCCATGCTCTGAGACTCTTTAACATGATTCTTGGTCTTTATGTACTTCTTTACTGTGAGCAAAATAAGAGATCCAAGGCTCAACTTGTGTTTTTCTGGCCCCAGACCTGGGAATAGATGTTTCTCCAAGGAATCCTGGTCTCTTTTAGTGGGGAATGGTATTTAGACACCCAGATCTGGTTGGTGTGGGTGTTATTGCACCTAGGCCTTTTCAATGGAAGTAATAGAAAATATATTTAAAAAAAACTCTAAGTTCACCGATATTTACAATTAAAATTTAAATGTTTATTTATTTTGAGAGATAGTGAGGGAGAGGAAGTGCATCTGCAAGCAGGGAGGGAGGGGCAGAGAGAGAGAGGGAGAGAGAGAATCCCAAGCAGGCTCCGTGCTGTCAATGCAGAGCCTGACTCAGGCCTCAATCTCATGAACCGTGGGATCATGAGATCATGACCTGAGTCTCAGGTCATGAAAGTCCCAGAGCCCAGATCAAGGGTCACTTGATCAGGCATTTAACTGATAGAGCCACCCAGGCATGCCTCTTATTTTAAACTTTTTATTTCTATTCTCTCCTAGTGAGAATCTTGGTTCCTGTTAACATTAATATACTTATTTATTTACTTTATCCTATGATATACATAAAATATTTCCAGATATTAAAAATTTTTTAATGTTTTTATTTATTTTTGAGAAAGAGACAGAGCATGAGCAGGGGAGGGGCAGAGAGAGAGGGAGACACAGAATCTGAAGCAGGCTCTAGGCTCTGAGCTGTCAGCACAGAGCCTGACACGGGGCTCAAACTCACGGACTGTGAGACCATGACCTGAGCTGAAGTCGGATGCTTAACCGACTGAGCCACCCAGGCACCCCGATAGCTCATCTTTTTAAAGTGCTGAATAATATTCCATTGTCTGGATATACCAAAGGTGAATATGCATTCACCTACTGAAGAATATCTTGGTTGCTTCCAAGTCTGGGCAATCATAAATTAAGCAATGTCAAATTTAATTTCACATTTCAAGTGTTTATAGCAATAAACACCCGATGTGTAGGTTTTTATGTGGATATACATTTCAGTTCTTTTGGATAAAAGCCAAGACATGAAATTGCTAGACTTTATGGTAAGGTTATGTTTAGTTATATAAGAAACTTCCAAACTCTCTTCCAAAGTGGCCATACCACTTTGCATTCCCACTGGCAGTGAATGAGAGCTCCTGTTCTCCACCCATTTCCAGGATTTAGTACTGTCAAAGTTTTGGATTTTGACTACTTTAGTAGGTGTATAGTGATATCTCAATGATGTTGTTTTAATTGGCAGTTCCTTCATGATATGTAATGTTGAACATCTTTTTGTATGCTTATTTGCCATCTGTACATCTTGGTGTGGTATCTGTTCAGGTCTTTTGCCCATTTTAAAATTGAGCTGTTTGCTTATTGTTGAATTTAAAAAATTCTTTGTATATTTTGGATAACAGCCTTTTATTAAGTGTGTGTGTGTGTGTGTGTGTGTGTGTGTGTGTGTGTGTTTTGCAGATATCTTCTCCCAGTCTGTGACTTGTCTTCTTATTACCCTTTGACATTACCCTTTGCAGAGCAGAATATTGTTAATTTTGATAAAGCCCAGTTCTCTCTGAGATTTGATAAAGCCCAATTCTTTCTTTTGTGGAAAATGCCTTTAGCGATGTATTCAAAAAATCATCAACATGCCCAAGGTCATCTAGGTTTTCTCCCATGTTACCTTCTAAGAGTTTTGTAGTTGTGCATTTTATATTTAGACCTATTATCTATTTTGAGTTTATTGAAGGTGGAAGTTCAGTGTCTGGATTCTTTTTTTTTTTTTTTTTTTTTTTTTTTTTTTACGTGTGGATGTCCAGTAGTTCCAGCATCATTTGTTGAAGAGACTATCTATGTTCCGTTGTGTTGCCTTTGTAGAGATCAGTTGCCTATATTATGTGAGTCTATTTTGGAGCTCTTTATCTGTTCCATTGATCTACTTATCTATTCTTTTGCCAATAGCACACTGTCTAGATTACCATAGCTTTATAGTAATTTTTAAAATCCAATAGTGTGAGTTCTCTGATGTTGTCTTTTTTCCAATATTGTGTTGACTATTTTGGGTCTTTTGTCTCTTTATATAAACTTTAGAATTAATTTGTCTGTATAGGTAAAACAGCTTGCTGAGATTTTAATTGGGATTGCACTGAATCTTTGGAAAAATGTCTAGTCAGATCCTCTGCCCATTTTTAATCAGATGTTTTTTGGTGTTGAGTTGTTTAAGTTCTTTATATATTTTGGATATTAACCCCTTATCAGATGTATCATTTGTAAATATCTCCTCCCATTCAGAAGGTTGCCTTTTAGTTTTGTTAATGATTTCCTTCACTGTGCAAAAGCTTTTTATTTTGATGTAATTCTAATAGTTTATTTTTGCTTTTGTTTCCCATGCCTTAGGAGACAGATCTAGAAAAAAATGTTACTGTGGCTGATGTCTGGGAAATTACCACTTGTGTTCTCATCTAGGATTTTTATGGTTTCAGGTCTCATATTCAGATCTTTAATCCGTTTTGAGTTTATTTTTGTGTATGGTATTAGAGTGGACCAGTTTAATTATTTGCATGTAGCTGTTCAGTTTTCCTAGCATTATTTATTGAAGACTGTCTTTTCCCCATTGTATATTTCTGCCTCCTTTGTCAATGATTAATTCATCCTATAATCATGCATTTATGTCTGGGCTGTCTGTTCTATTCCATCGATCTATGTGTCTATTTTTGTGCCAGTACCGTGCTGTTTTGATTATGATAGCTTTGCAGTGTATCTTGAAATCTGGAATTGTAATACCTCCAGGCTTGTTTTTCTTTCCCAGGATTGCTTTGGCTATTTGGAGTCTTTTGTGATTCCATACAATTTTTTTTTATTATTTGTTCTAGTTTTATGAAAAACGCTGTTGGTATTTTGATAAGGATTGCATTGAATTTGTAGATTGCTTTAGGTAAAAACATATATTATTTTATTGGAAATTGCCAAACTTCCCTCCATATAGGTTGCACTATTATTCACTCCTACAGCAATATATAAGAGGGCCTGTTTTCCCCTGACTTCATCAACACCTTGAGTGTGTTCTCAAGAATCTGAATTTTTGCCATCTTGATAGGTGAGAAATGGTATTCAGGGTGAGTTTAGTTTGAATTTCTCTCATTATAGTGAAGTTGAGAATATTTCCATGTGCTAAGGCAGGTCCTTATTTCTTGACTAGATGATTACAGTGGCCTTCTGACTTGTTTTCTTTGGTCTTTTAATTTTCTACAATCCCACCAGGGAATTCCTTTTAACACAAGCAATCTGATCATGAAGTACTTTTGGTTAAAAAGTCATTCAATCATGTACCTTGTTTATAGGAAAAAAAAAGAAGCTTTCAGCATGGTATACAAAATTCTTAACGGTTAGTTTCCTGTATGTCTTGATTCTAATCCCCTATTCCTATGTATTCCTGCTTCCTTTACTCCAAATATTTCCTTTTTCTTTTTCTTCTATGCTCCTTCATGTCTCTAAGCCTTTATGTTTTCTATTCCTTTTTCTTAGAATCCCCTTCTCATTCTTCACTAGAAAACTCCTACCCATCCTTCAAAGCCCAGTTCAAACTATTATCTCCTTGATAAAGTCCTTCTTAACTTCCTCAGTAGAGCTACCCAGCCCTCTGGGTTCCTCTGGAATTTGTGGCACTGAACCCTACAATGAATGTTATTATATGGTGCTAAATGATGATGGTGCTAAAATTGTTTATTTTTGAGTCTATCTCTACTACTCTTTGAACACAGGGAGTCATTTTATGCATCTGCCCCATTTCAAGCACTGGGCCAGTTACATAGTGAGTGCCTAATGAGTAAATAAATCATGAGTAGTAAGTAATTCATCACTCCTGGTTTCTGCCTATATAGAATTTGGTATTTTCTTTCTTTCCTCTGGACTCTCCTTTTTATAGGATGCCAGTGTATAGGTTTAACAGTTCTGTAAGTATGACCGGGCTTATGAGCATTTCACAGCTTACCGCCCTATCTCCTAAACTAATTTCCTTCAGCAGATGATGAGTCATCCAATTATTGGATCTTAGAACTGGGAGAAATGTAGAGGAATCATTTGATCCCACTTTCTCCTCAACGTAGGACTTGAGCTTCTGCTCCATGAAAAGAGGGAGAAAAGACTGTGTGATTTAAGATCTCAACATCAGCAGAGTTCATAGCTCTCCTTTTGAATATGTGTCCACTAGTGCTCGAAATAAGTCACCATGATTTTGGATTGTGACATGGATTGGGTGACATGGGGTGATATGGATTGAATTTTAAGGTAGCAAAGTAGATATTTCTTTCCAGGTCAGACAAAGTGCAAACGTCTTGTCATTAACATTATCCTAACCACCTGCAGATTTTTTTTTTTTTTTTTTTTGATGAAGATACGGTTTGGATGTAACTAAAATGTCTGGAGAACACAGCTGAGGGCATTTAACCTGCCTATTCCTTCTCGTTTTCTGATTTTCTGCTCTCTTGCATTATTACAATTTTAATAGTCATCATTACTATTAAGTACTAAGCTGTTTTGTTATCCACACTAATGTGATTCAAATGAAAATTGGCATTTGACTCTCAATCTCCAAAGCCCATCAAGATAGGGGGTTCCTCCCTATTATCTAAGGAAGATTTATTGAGCCATTTAAATAAATAGTACTCCTCCTTATCTCCTCTGAGTCAATTTGTATGCATTCTTTTCCCGTTTCTGCTACCTCCAATATAAAGAGAGAAACTGTTACTCAAGCCCCATAAGGGAGATGTCTTAGCAGTTTGGAGTGGGGCTGATGTGTGCCACATATTGGGGGGCATCTGTTGTCCTACATCTTTAATCTGTAACCACATTAGTAGTGCTTACTCTGAAGACTAGTACAATCTGGAAAACCTGCCCAGGGAGATGGGAATTGAGATTTGCATTCAGTTTAGGATATAATTTATTCAAACAGGTACTGTGCCAGACGTCCTGCTCTGGTCCTTGAGATAGGGCATGGTCCTTGCCTTCATGGAACTAATTTTCTAGTAGGGGAGCAGAATAATAAAACAAATGAATAGATAAAAAAATAAAAACAATTAAAAATGTCATGAAGGGAGCAAGTAAGAGGATAAATTAAGGATAACTGGGGTGGGTCGACTGGGTGGCTCAGTCAGTTAAGTGTCCAACTTCGGCTTAGATCATGATTTCATGGTTTGTGGGTTCGAGTTCTGCGTTGGGCTCTGTGCTGACAGCTGAGAGCCTGGAACCTGCTGCAGAATCTGTGTGTGTGTGTGTGTGTGTGTGTGTGTGTGTGTGTCTCTCTGTCCCTCCCCTGCTTGCGTTCTCTCTCTCATAAATAAACATAAAAAATTTTTTTTTAATAAGAAAAAAAGATAATAGGGGTGACCAACTTTTGATAGGTTGGTTGGTGAAGGCCTCCCTGGGAGGTGATATTTATGTGGAGACAGAAAGGACAAGAAGGAGCCAGCCAGATGAAGAGCAGGACAAAAATATTCCATGGATATGCGAGAGCATATCTAAAGGCCTGAAGCAGCAAAGACCTTGGCTTTTTTTTTTTTTAAATTTTTTTTTTTTTTCAACGTTTATTTATTTTTGGGACAGAGAGAGACAGAGCATGAACGGGGGAGGGGCAGAGAGAGAGGGAGACACAGAATTGGAAACAGGCTCCAGGCTCCGAGCCATCAGCCCAGAGCCCGACGCGGGGCTCGAACTCACGGACCGCGAGATCGTGACCTGGCTGAAGTCGGACGCTTAACCGACTGCGCCACCCAGGCGCCCCCAGACCTTGGCTTTTTGAAAGGAAGTGAAGGAGAGGAAAATGGTGAGGCTGGAGCTTAATGAACAAGGAAGAGAATGGAACAAAGTAGGATGAGGTGGGAGAGGCAGGCAGGGTCAGATCATGCAGGGTCTTGGGGGTTACCGTTGGACTTTGTGTTACTTACTGAAGATCATGGGAAGACGTTGCAGAGTTTTAAGTGACCTGGTTGACATTTTAGGAAGGTTACTTTCAGTGCCCTGTGAAGAATAAATAAATACACATATTTAAAAATCAAATAAGGGGCGCCTGGGTGGCGCAGTTGGTTAAGCATCCGACTTCAGCCAGGTCACGATCTCGCGGTCCGTGAGTTCGAGCCCCGCGTCGGGCTCTGGGCTGGTGGCTCGGAGCCTGGAGCCTGTTTCCGATTCTGTGTCTCCCTCTCTCTCTGCCCCTCCCCCGTTCATGCTCTGTCTCTCTCTGTCCCAAAAATAAATAAAAACGTTGAAAAAAAATTTTTTAAAAATCAAATAATACAAAATCAAATAATACTGAAAAAATGTACAGCTGTCCCCTCCTATTCCACAGTTTTGCTCCACAGAGGCAATCATCTCTGACTTTTTTGCCTTTTTTTTTTGGGGGGGGGGTATTTGTCTCTAAATTTCTAGATCATATGGGTACATTGCTATATTCCTTAAATGCCTATTGATCCTTGCTTGTTTATTGACATTCAAGAGGTAGACCCTTATGCACAGGTTTAAAGCTTCGTCTACACAGCCAGCCTTCCTCTTGATGATGAGAAGGCCTCTCAGGATAGGGAACAGTGAACCAGTCAAGTATCAGTGTCCAAAGGTTGTTTTTTCCAGGGAAGAGCATTCTGATCTTTTCCCTGAGAACTTGCATTTGACTCCTGTTGTTCTGGGAGTGTGGCAGGGGAAGGGGGCCGGGTCAGCTTCCGACTGTAGAACATACAGACTTTCTATGATTAATTACCTATTTTCCGCTCTGAATCTCACTCTCACCATCCTTTGTGGCTGGTATCTAGAGGTAGAGTGTTAAGCTTCAGTGTCTTAAAGACTAAGCCTCTAGTCTCTTGGCTGGTTTAGGGGAGAGCTCTGGTCACTTTTACCCTGAAAGTGGAGGGGTGGGGACAAATAAAGAAATCTGGTTTTGAACTGGTTATGAGATGTTCATAAATAGAGCTGTGACAGATGTAGGCAGGTATAAGGTTTGGAGCCCTGAGCCGAAGTCTCGTTTGGAGAAATAAGCCTGGGGATGCCTCGGTTAAGCATCTGACTCTTGATTTCAGGTTAGGTCATGATCTCATGGTCCGTGAGTTTGAGCCCTGCTTCGGGCTCCCTGCTGACAGTGTAGAGCCTGCTTGGGATTCTCTTTCTCTTCTTCTTTCTCTCTCTCTGCCTATCCCCCACTTGCTCTCTCTCTCTCTCAAAATAAATAAATAAACTTTAAAAAATGAAATAAAATGAGTGGAGAGATAAGCCTGGAATCATCATCCCTGGAAGGTATTGAAGGCCATGGAAATAGTGCCATTTTGGGAGACAATGTGGAAAGAGGTGAGATGAAGCCACAGGACCCAATCCCAAGGTGCTTTAGCAGGGAAGGAGGTACCCGCAGGCCAGGAATGAAGGAGTTGGCGGTGAGAGGGTATCCTTGGTCTGGGGCGAGGGGAGGAGAGGCCTACTTCACTTTGGAAAAAACGGATAGCTGAGAACTCAAGTGTCCACCCGCGGATGAGTGGATAAACCAATCGTGGTTTGCATAAACCATGGAATATTATTCAACCCTGAAAAGGAAAGGAATTCTAACACAGGCTGCGACATAGACGAAATTAAAGAAGTTATGCTAAGTGCAATAAGCCCATCACAGAAAGGAAATTACTGTATGATTTCACTCATAGGAAATATGTTTCACTCATAGGGAATACCTAGCCTAGTCAGATTCATAGATACTGAAAAGTACAAATGGCAGTTGCCAGGGGTTTGGGAATAGGCAATGGGGAGCTGGTATTTAATGGGTTCAGAGTTTCAGTTTTGGAAAATGAAAAAATTCTAAAGACGGGTGGTGGTGATGGTTGCACAACAATGGGAATGTACTGAACTGTATCCTTCAAAATGATTAAAATGGTTCATTTCATGTCATGTGTATTTTACTCAATAAAAAAAGAGAAGGAAATTGGAAATGATCATGTCATCCTAAGACCAATGATGAAATAAAAGGAAGTGATATGGAAAAAAAAAAGAAAAAAAAGAAAACCCAAACTGGTAGCTGAGAAAAGGCAACAGAGCCCTGTAAACCCATTTTGTTGATTTAGGGTGGTCCCCCCACCCCCTTATATAATGGTCCATATGAAAGTGGGTGTAGTGTGGGAAGAAGATAAAAGGTGAGGGGCGCCTGGGTGGCTCAGTCAGTTGAGCGTCTGACTTTGGCTCAGGTCATGATCTCACGGTTCATGGGTTCGAGCCCCATGTCGGTCTCTGTGCTGACAGCTCAGAGCCTGGAGCCTGCTTCGGATTCTATGTCTCCCTCTCTCTGGTCACGCTCTGTCTCTTTCTCTCAAAAATAAATAAACATTAAAAAAATTTAAAAAAAGAAAGAAAAGAAAAGGTGAGAGGAGAGAAAGTAGGCTAAGAAGGAAACATCTGGGAAGGGTGAACGTGTGCAGAGAGACAAGAATAAAGGTAGGAGGGAGGACAAGGAATAGGGAGAAAAGCTTCCCGTAAAGGCATGACAGCCAGGGGGGCAAAGGACAAAGGCAGGCCAGCCCCTGGTCGTCTTGGGCTCACCTCATACCCACACACAAGGACTCGGCACGTACCTCCCGCAGAGCTGTGCCACACAGCTGGATAGGGTCCAGGTAAAGTCAACAGAAGCCGTGTTTCTCTGAGCCTGCAGAACCCAATTCTGCAAATTGCGACAGATGAGTACGGTGTCCTTCCACTTGCGCGGTCGCATGCAACCATAATGTTTCTCATATGGTGCGTCACTGTGGAGAGCTTATGGAAAATACACATGGACCTATCTCTGAACTCGGTCACTATCTCAAGCTCACAAGGAAACGCATGGGAAGTGTGGCTTTGCTGTGCTCCATAGAAGAGAATTTTAAGAGAGATCCTTGATTTTTTTAAAACACTTTTTTTTTTTTAACATAGGCAGTCCTTCCTTATTTAAAGAAATTAGGAGCTAAAAGTTGGCAAAAAGAGGAAAATTAAAATCTCCCCAAACTCCACTCCCTAGAGATAACCACCATTATTGAATTGATGCACAGTTTATTAGAAATGTTTGCTCTTGGGGCGCCTGGGTGCTCAGTCAGTTGAGTGTCCAACTTCAGCTTGGGTCATGATCTCCGGGTTCCTGAGTTCGAGCCCCACATGGGGCTCTGGGCTGACAGCTTAGAGCCTGGAGCCTGCTTCAGATTCTGTGTCTCCTTCTCTCTCTGCCCCTCCCCACTTGTACTCTGTCTCTCTGTCTCTCAAAAATAAATAAACATTAAAAAAACTAAAAAAAAAAAAAAAAACACGTTTGCTTGTCTTGGGGAACACACGCAGAACAAGTTACTCGCAAACTAAGGTTTTACTGTACTTCAGTTTTCATTTCCTGGCATCTCGAGTCTGGGCGGGTTTGTGACTGCTTCTACCCACAGGGTACAGTAGAGGTGATGCTATGTGATTTCCCAGATGGTCGTAAAAGGCCGTGCAACGTCTGCCTTGCGTGTCGCAATGCTTGCTCTTGGAGCCCCGAGTTGGCTTTTGGAGTTCTTACTGCTCTAACTAGTCTGCCAAGCTGTGAGGAAGCCCCAGCTACGTGGAGAGGTCGCTTGTAGGTGCGCTGTCATCGATGACAACTGAGTCACCAAAGCAGACGCCAGACAGGGGCGGGAAGAAGCCTTCAGATGTTTCCACCTCCAGCCATTTGAGTTGCATTCTGCCAATCAATTCTCACAGCTTGAGCTCCAGACGTCAATGATCAGAGACCAGTCGCCCTCTGGTCCCTGCCTTCAGCCTTGGCCAATCCTTGACCCAGAATCTGTGATTTCCGTCAGAAGGATGTGGTTTGATGCCACTGACCTTGGGGTGGTTCAGTGTACATTACAGATAACTAGAACACCCAGAAAGTCATTCAGTGCCTGCTCTCAGAGAAAACCACCATTACCAGGGTCTTGTGTAGTCTATCAGGGGTATTTTATTAATATAAAATCACATATTTTTCCTTCAGATGTATTTTCAGTACAAGGGGTTGCATACCCCGCACGTTGCCTTGCACTTGGATTTTTGTCATTTAACAACCTATCTTGAAGAGTCTTCAATTATATACAGAGAGCTTCTTCAGTCCTTTATTATAGAAGTGTACTATTTTATTTTATTTTTCAAATGAGAAGGAATTTGTATTTCTATTTTTTTTCGATGTATTTATTCAGCTTTATTGTATCAGAATTACAAACCTGCTGATCGGACAAGTCTATACATTATGCTGTGCTCACCACAAGTGTAGCTACTATCTCTCACCCTGAACACTATTACAATACCACTGACTACATTCCCTACGTTATGCCTTCCATCCCCGTGACTTACTCATTCCATGACTGGAAGCCTGTGTCTCCCAGTCTCCTTCACCCACTTTGCCCATCTCCCCTGTCCTGGTTGACAACCACCAGCTGGTTTTCTGTATTTATGGGCCTGTTTCCACTTTGTTTGGTTTATTTATTTATTTATTAAATTATTATTATTTTTTTTAGCGTTTATTTATTTTTGAGACAGAGAGAGACAAAGCATGAATGGGGGAGGGTCAGAGAGAGGGAGACACAGAATCTGAAACAGGCTCCAGGCTCTGAGCTGTCAGCACAGAGCCCGACGCGGGGCTCGAACTCACAGACCGCAAGATCATGACCTGGGCCGAAGTCAGCTGCTTAACCGACTGAGCCACCCAGGAGCCCCTGTTTGGTTTTTTTAGACTCCCCATACAAATAAAATCAGATGGTATCTTTCTTTATAATACTTTATGAATAAATATTCCATAATTTAAATAACTATCCCTATTTTGGTGGACATTTAGATTGTTTTCCAGCCCTTTAATTTTGTAACCGGGTAGCAACTGCTGGGGTGGTGTTAGTAATTGTGACATTGACACATTGTTCTCCTTGGGGGTTATTCTGGTTTTCTTTCTTTCTTTCTTTTCTTTTTATTAAAAAAAAATTTTTTTTAAGTAGTTTCCATGCCCGACATGGGGCTAGAACTCACGACCCTGAGATTAACTGACTGAACCAGCCAGGTGCCCCCTAATTTTCTTTCTTAGTGGAAATGCCAGAGTATGGGTTTCCTGAGAAATATAATGTGCTGTCCAATTTTGTTATAAATATCTGCCAAACAAATTGATAGGAATGACATTACTACAACATAAATTATTTTATCATTTATTTTATTATGAGTAAAGTTGAACATCTTTTCATAGGATTAAGAGCCATCTGTATTCTTTTTTTATGGTGAATGCTCTGTTAATATCCCATGACCATTTTCCTACTAGGCTATGATTTTTTTTTCTTTTTTAATTATTATTATTATTTAATTTAAATATTAGTTAACATACAATGCAATATTGGTTTCAGGAGTAGAATTCAGTGATTCATTCCTTACATACAACATCTTTGTGCTCAACACAAGTGCCCTCCTTAGTACCCATCACCCCTCTAGCCCATCTCCCACTGTCTTCCCTCCATCAACCCTCAGTTTGTTCTCTATCGTGAAGAGTGCCTTGCAGTTTGTTTCCCTCTCTTCTCTTTTTTCCCACCCTTCCTCTGTGTTCATCTGTTTTGTTTCTTAAATTCTACCTAAGAGGGGGCGCTTGGGTGGCTCAGCCGGTTGGGCATCCGACTTCAGCTCAGGTCATGATCTCACAGTCTGTGAGTTTGAGCCCCGCGTCGGGCTCTGTGCTGGCAGCTCAGAGCCTGGAGCCTGCTTTGGATTCTGTGTCTCCCTCTCTCTCTGCCCCTCCCCTGCTCACACTCTGTCTCTCTCTGTCTCAAAAAAAAAAAAAAATTCTACCTATGAGTAAAATCATATGGTATTTGTCTTTCTCTAATGGACTTATTTCACTTAGCATGATAACCCTAGTTCCATCCACATCATTGCAAATGGCAAGATTTCATTCTTTTTGATGGCTGAGTAATATTCCAGTGTGTGTGTGTGTGTGTGTGTGTGTGTGTGTGTGTGTTTGTCACATCTTCTTTATCCATTCATCAGTTGATGGACATTTGGACTCTTTCCATAGTTTGGCTCTTGTTAATGCTGCTATACACATTGTAGTACATGTGCCCCTTTGAATCAGGATTTTGCTATCCTTTGGATAAATACCTAATAGTGCAATTGCTGGATTGTAAGGTAGTTCTATTTTTAGTTTTTTGAGAAACCTCTATACTGTTCTCCAGAGTGGCTGCACCCACCAACAGTGTGGGAGGGTTCCCCTTTCCCTGCATCCTCACCAACAGCTGCTGTTTCTTGTGGTGTTAGTTTTAAACATTCTGACAGGTGTGAGGTGATATCTCATTGTGGTTTTGATTTGTATTTCCCTAATGATGAGTGATGTTGAGCATCTTTTCATGTGTCTGTTAGCCATGTGGATGTTTCTTTAGAAAAGTTCTATTCATGTCCTCTGCCCATTTCTTAGCTGGATTGTTTGTTTTTTGGGTGTTGAGTTTGATAAGTTCTTTATGGATTTTATATACTAACCCTTTATCAGATATGTTATTTGCAAATACCTTCTCCCATTCTGTAGGCTGCCTTCTGGTTTTGTTGATTGTTTCCTTTGCTGTGCAGAAGCTTTTTGTCTTGATGAAGTCTCAATAGTTCATGGGCTATTGTCTTTTTACTTTTTTTATTAAAAATTTTTTTAATGTTTATTTATGAGAGGGAAAAAGAGAGAGACAGTGGGAGAGGGGCAGAAAGAGAGGGAGACACAGAATCTGAAACAGGCTCCAGGCTCTGAGCTGTCAGCACAGAGCCCAGTGTGGGTCTTGAACCCACGAGATTATGACCTGAGCCAAAGTCAGACATTTAACCGACTGAGCCACCCAGGTGCCCTTTTTACTTTTTATTTGGTGAGCTCTGCATATAGTAAAGATATTAACCCTTTGGCTATGATGCAAACTTAAAATATGGTTTTTTTTTTCCTTTTGATATCTTTTTTGGGGGCATACATTTTTTAAAAATTTTAAATATGGTCAAATTGCTCAGTCTTTTCCTTCAAGGTTTCTGAGTTTTTTGGCATTCTCAGCATGTCAGTTAGGATTGCAGGTATCATACAACTGTAAGAAACAGTCTACACAAAGTCTATACATAGTAGCTCAAGTAAATTGGATTTTTTCTGCCTCTTAGTGAAAACTCTAGAGATAGGTGGTTGTTAGCATTGATTCAGTGGTTCAACCAGGTCAGGGTCATTGTCCCTTATTCTACTCTCTTAGCCTTTCCCTTCTGGTCCTAAGATGATTTCTTTAGGACTAGGCTTCGAAAGGGGATGGGGGTGTCAGTATGTCCATTTTTATTGGGCAAGCTAAGAAGTTGTTCCAGGAAATTTTCACTTGAGTTTCATTGACCAAGTCACATTGCCACCATAGCTGCAAAGGCTGAAAACGTGGAAAGCAACCTGCCATCATGACCCATTTCTGGGGGTTGGAGTCTACTGCTCCCCTGAACAGAACTGGGGTTTTATTTAGCAGGGAAGAAACGGGGAAATGGGTACTGACTATAATGGACAGAAAGCTTAGCATCTGGCACACTCAACAGGGTTTCCTCCCCTACAAGATTATAAAAATAATTTCCTCATGTTTTCTTCTAACACTTCTAAGACTTATTTTTTTCCCCACATTTCAACCTTTCACTTAACTTTGTTTTTATTTTATTATGAATTCTGGAATGCGTATATAATTTTTTTCCCGAGGCGACAACCTAGTTGTTGTAACACTCTTTGTTGAAGCATTCATCTGATCTTCACTGATTTAAAATTCTACCTTTATGGCATCCAAAATTCCCGTATGAATTTGAGTCGACTTCCTGATTTTCTATTCTTCAGTTGCACTGCTGTATTCATGAACTAGCACCATACTGTCTTAATTAGCTAAAATTTGGCAAAATAGGCTTCTTTCACTATTCTCCCCCCAGAATTGTCCTGACAAGTAAAAAAAAATTTTTTTTTTAATTTTATTTATTTTGAGCAAGAGACAGCATGAGCAGGGGAGGGGCAGAGACAGAAGGAGAGAGAGAATCCCAAGCAGGCTCCACACTGCCAGGGCAGAGCCTGACGCAGGGCTCAAACTCACGAACGGTGAGATCATGACCTGAGCTGAAACCAAGGGTGAGACGCTTAACCGACTGAACCACCTAGGCACCCCCTGAGAATTCTTACATGTTTATTCTGTGAATAAACTTTAGAATCACTTTGTCTACTTAAAAAAAAATTCTGTTCATATTTTATAAGGATGGCATACATTTTAGATTAATTTAGAAAGAATTAACACCTTTGTGATGTTGAGTCTTCCTGTATAAGAATAGATATGATTTTTTCATTTAAGATTTTTTTGGGATTCCCTCAGTAACATTTTACAATTTCTTGCATATTTTTTTAGAATTGCTCTTACGTGTTTTATCGTTTATTCTCATTATCAATGGGATCGTTTGTTTCATTATAAATTCTAAGCAGACGTTGTTTACATACATGGAGACTTTTGATTTTTCAGTATTAATTTTGTACCCAGAAAACTTCAATTTCTTATTATTTATAATAATTTTTAGTGGATTGTTGTGGGTTCTCCAGGTAAATATCATAGTATCACCAAATGTTGCCCTTTTCTTCTTGTTGCTTAAGTCTATTTACGGAATAATATTAAATAGAAATAGAAATGGTGGGGGTGCCTGGGTGGTTAAGTGTTCGACTCTTGGTTTTTGGCTCAGGTCATGATCTCACAGTTTTGTAAGGTGGAGCCCCATGTTTGGCTCTGTGCTGGCAATGCAGAGCCTGCTTTTGGGGCTCTTTCCCTCTCTCTCTGAGCGCCCCCCCCCCACTCGTGCTGTTTCTCTCAAAATAAATAAATAAACTTAAAAAAAGAAAAGAAAGAAATGGAAATGGTGATAGTTGACAGCCTTCTCTTATTCATGAATTAAGCAGAGAACGTACATAAATATATATATTCCTTGATGTATGTCTGTGCGTATGCATATGTAACGGTCTCGAGGAAGAATCCATATATCATTATAAGGGTTTTTGACGGATGCCTTTTTAGAAACCGTATTTTGAAAAATAGAATTAGGATATAAGCTCCTGAATTTTAGATTTATTCACCAGATGGGATATATTCAAGCAGTACAGAAGAGAGGTTAGTGAAGAAAAGATATCTTCTTCAGACAGTAGTGTTTATTAAGCTTACGAGGGTCAGGGGAATGTTTTCAGGATGGAATGTGTTGCAGTAAAACCCATTTTTATTTACTGGCAAATGGGATTCATTTCTGCGTTGCCCAGATACTTAATTGTCAGACTGAATCACTGCTCATAATTGAAGGTTAAATTCAACCTGATATCTTTTGAAATGACCCCACGTTCTTCCATATATGTGAGGTGCTCAGATCCTCCTGGAAAGAAAACATTTTTTATAAAAGAATGTTCACCCAAAGGATACAAAAATCTTAACTCAAAGGGATACATGTATGGGGTGCCTGGGTAGCTCAGTTGGTTAAGTGACTCTTCACTTCCACTCAGGTCATGATCTCACAGTTGGTGAGGTTGGGTCGCGTGTCAGTCTGAGTGCTCCCAGCCTGGAGCTTGCTTGGGATTCTCTCCCTCTCTCTCTGCCCCTCCCCCACCCCCACACTCATTCTCTCACTCTCTCTTTCAAAATAAATAAATAAACTTAAAAACAACAACCACACATCCCCAAAACGAAACCAAAACAAAACAAAAAACAAACACCCCCCCCACAAAAGGATACATGTACCCTGTACCCCGAGGTTTATAGTAGCATTATCTATGCTAGTTAGATTATGGAAATTATAAATAGTCAAATTATGGAAACGGTCCATATGTCCATCAGTGTTAGAGAAAGACAAATGCCATGTGATTTCACTCATATGTGGAATTTAAGAAACCAAACAAACGTAGGAAAGGAAGAAGAGAGAGGGAAGCAACCGAGTAACGGATTTATAACTGTAGAGAACAGACTGATGGTTACGGGAGGGGTGTGGGTGGGCGGAGGGTTGAAATAGGTGATGGGGATTAAGGAGGGCACTTGTGATGAGCACCTGGTAATGTATGAAAGTGTTGAATAACTAAATTGTACACCTGAAACTAGTATTACACTGTATGTTAAGTAACTGGAATTTAAATAAAAACTTAAAGAAAAAGAAAGTGATGTTTCCATTCTTGTTTGCGTTTTTGTTGGCATCCTTACCTTAAAATCTGTAGAACCTTTGTAAAGCTTCCTTTTTGATATGAAAACTAATAAAACTTAAAAAAAATTTTAACGTTTATTTATTTTTGAGAGACAAAGAGAGAGAGAGAGCGCAAGCAAGGGAGGGGCAGGGAAAGAGAGAGGCACAGAATCTGAAGCAGGCTCCAGGCTCCGAGCTGTCAGCACAGAGCCCGATGCGGAGCTCGAACTCACGAGCTATGAGATCATGACCTGAGCTGCAGTCGGACGCTCAACTGACTGAGCCACCCAGGTGCCCCAGAACTTTCGATGTGGAATTAATGAAGGAGAAGAATGTAGAGAATGTAAAGGAAAAAAAATGTTTTGGCATCTGGGGAAAGGCACGATAATGCTGCCTGAAGACTTGGGCCTCTGGATGATGGTTTCACGTTTGCAAAATCAATGCGCACTGTTATTACTCTACTATTTACAAAGAGGCTGAGTTCATGCTAAACCCCCCTGGTTGTGCTTTGCCACTTGGGATGCTGACATAGGTTTTTATGTTATTTGCTACTTCCTGGAGTGAGCTTTTAATGGGCTTGAAACAAACAGCTGCAGCAAAGAATGAAGAATGAACCACTTTGAGTGAAATGTGCACAGGTGTCAAAGATGGGAAAGGTGCACCCAAGGGAGTTAGTGTTGATAAGGATCACACATGCTTTACTGTCACTCAAGCTCTCCAGGGAGTTCAAAGGATGTTACCAGACCGTCTGATTACCTCTCCCAGCAACTCTGGGCCATAGGTAGTGAGTAGAAAGGAAGCTCTCATCTGTGGTAGTTAAATGCTGGACGTAGAACAATGAGAGCCCTGTTCTTCTAGCATTCCCCAGATACTGTACAATGGAAATCCCAGTCTCCTCTGAATTCCCTCTCCAGGTGAGGTGACACCGGCCACGACTCCTCTTGCCCTCCCCTCAGTGGAGTCAGCTTTGGTTTCCCTCTTGTGTTAGAGAAAGTGAATCCCACACTCTTTTTCATCACAATGGACAAGACTGGCTTTGTGGATTCAGCCATCTCTCCAGTGCCTCTCTTGATGAAGGGTGAAAAGTGATAAGTTAGAAACTGGACCCACTGAGCTGGCTTGGCTACTAATCAATGACCCCAGGCCAACAAGTCTTATCAACTTTCATTAGATCGATTCTAATCCTGAATGGGATAATTCTTCCTGAGCTATGGTCCTTCCCCTATCTCTAGATGCAAAGAAACATTGAAAAGTAAACTGCAGGTGTCTGGGTAGGAGATTTGGGGAGGAATGTGTCACTGATAGATACAGGTTTTGGTGACTGTTAATAGTGACATCTATTATACAGACTTAAAGCTACCTGAGGTAGCTCAGGTTCCTTATTTTTGTAAAAGTGAAGTGAGCAAAAAGGGAAAGGAAGGGGAGAAATTCCCAGGAATTTAGTTTTTGAAGAGAGAGATGCACTTAGTAGTTTCCTGCTAATTACAGTTGTAATTATTATAGTTGTATCAGAGAGTGCCCCACATCTTGAGATGAGGATTTTCAGTAGTGCGGCTGCCCAGATCATGCCTTTGAATCTAGAGCTTCTGAGAGTGAGTAGTTCACTCCACAGAAGGGATACAAAGTCCCTCTCCGGGCTTTTTATCCATTTGTTTTAAAATGAGTGTAAAATATAGTTCCTTTGGACATTGCAACTTATTCCCACTTACTTCGATGGTGTTGGGTATGAAAGAGAAAGGATGGAAGGGAATGGAAGGGATAAGGAAGAGAAAGAAGTTCTAGAAACAGCAGAATCACCGAAGTATAATGCAATCTGGAGTCCTCTTTTGGGGGGTGGGGGAATCAATAACATATATTTTTGGAGTCAGCAAAAATTTAAATATGGTACATTTAGTAAGCCAAGGAATTGTAACAGCAGTAAAGCTTCTATACAAAAAATAAATTTTAAATAAATTTTAAAAAGTCATTCAGCCAACACAATAATGAAGAAGAAGAAGAAAGCTGGAAGACTGACATTACCTGACTTCAAGACTTACTATAAAGCTACAGTAATCAAGAGAGTGTGATATTGGCATGAGAATAGACAAATAGGTCAATGGAACAGAATAGAGAGCCCCCAAACAGATCCACATAATATAGCTGACTGATCTTTACAAAGGAGCAGTGGCAATTAATGGGGCAAAGATAATCTTTTCAACAAATAGTGCTGGAACGACTGGACATCCACATCCAAAAAAATTGCATATAAACAAAGACCTTACATGCTTCACAAAAGTTAACTCAAACACACCTAATTGTGAAATGCAAAACTATAAAACTTCAAGAAGATAGCACAGGAAAAAGCCTGACGCAGGAGGACCTGGGGTTTGGTGATGACCTTTTAGATACAACACCATGAAAACAAGAATTGAGAAGCTGGACTTCTTAAAATGAAAACATTTTGCTCTGAAATAATCCGAAAGTTTGTATGGAACCACAAAAGACCCCAAATAGCCAAATAAATCTTGAAAAAGAACAAAACTGGTCATCACAGCCCCAGGTATCAAAGTACATTACAAAGCTGTAGTAATCTAAATAATATGGTACTGGCACAAAAATGGACACATAGATCAATGGAACAGAATAGAGAGCCCAGAAACAAACCCACGATACTATGGTCAATTAATCTGTGACAATGGAGTCAAGAAGATACAATGGTGAAAAGACAGCCTCTTCAACAAATGGTGTTGGGAAAACTGGGTAGCTACATGCAAAAGAATAAAACTGAACCACTTGCTCATACCATACCCCAAAATAAAGTCAAGTGGATTAAAGGCCTAAAGGTGAGACTTGAAACCATAAAAATCCCAGAAGAGAATATAGGCAGTAATTTCTCTGATATCAGCTGTAGCAACATTTTTCTAGATATGCATCCTGAGGGAAGGGAAAACAAAAGCAAAAATAAACTATTGGGACCACATC
Source organism: Puma concolor (assembly GCF_028749965.1). Taxonomy (NCBI): domain Eukaryota; kingdom Metazoa; phylum Chordata; class Mammalia; order Carnivora; family Felidae; genus Puma; species Puma concolor. The sequence goes on from NC_141673.1 coordinate 97,286,239, forward strand.
AAAATGAAAAGCTTCTGCACAGCAAAGGAAACAGTCAATGAGCTAAAAGGCAACCAATGGAATGGGAGAAGATAATTGCAAATGACATGTCAGATAAAGGGTTAGTATCCAAAATCTATAAAGAACTTACCAAACTCAAGGCCCCAAAAGCAAATAATCCAGTGAAAAAATGGGCAGCAGACACGAATAAACACTTTTCCAAAGAAGACATTCAGATGGCTAATACACACATGAAAAGATACTCTACGTCATTCATCATCGGGGAAATACAAATCAAAACCACAATGAGATACCATCTCACACCAGTCAGAATGGATAAAATGAACAACTCAGGAAACAGCAGATGTTGGTGAGGATGTGGAGAAACGGGAACCCTCTTGTACTGTTGGTGGGAATGCAAACTGGTGCAGCCGCTCTGGAAAACAGTGTGAAGCTTCCTCAAAAAAATTAAAAATAGAACTACCCTATGACCCAGAAATTGCTCTACTTGGAATTTATCCAAAGGTTACAAAAATGCCTATTTGAAGGGGCACATGCACCCCAGTGTTTATAGCAGTGCTATACAATGGAATACTGCTTGGTGATTAGAAAGAATGACATCTTGCCATTTGCAACAACATGGATGGAACTGGAGGGTATTATGCTAAGCAAAATAAGTCAGGCGGAGAAAGACAGATATCGTATGATTTTACTCATATGTGGAATTTGAGAAACTTAACAGACAGAACATAGGGGAAGGGAAGAAAAAATAAGATAGAAACAGACAAACTATAAGAGGCTCTTAAATACAGAGAGCAAACTGAGGGTTGATGGGAGGGGGTAGTAGGGGGGGTGGGTTAAATGGGTGATGGGCATTAAGAAGGGCACTTTTCGGGATGAGCACTGGGTGTCATATTTAAGAAATGAGTCACTGGGTTCTACTCCTGAAGCCAAGACTACAGTGTATGTTAACTAGCTTGAGAATAAAAATAATAATTATTAAAAAAATAAAATAAATATATTAAAACAAGAAATGAAAATGTCATTCAGGACTAAAAATAGTAATTTCAGGAAATTTTATTCATGTCACCAATATGTATGACATGAATTATTTACTTATTAGACAGAATTTTGAATTCTAAAAATATTGAAAATAGGATGTTTGGGGATTTTGCTGAACCTTCTAGTTTTGGGTTTCACTAGGGTTACAGAGAATCAAGTAGAAATCTTACAGATATGCATCAGGGAAGAGAGTAAGAATATTCTCTTGAATTAGTTTCCTATTTACCTAGAGAATATATGTTTCCTTTTTAGAAGAAAGAAGCATCTTCTGTGATCTACTTCCTAGATTCCCCCTCTGTTCAGATTTATATTTAGGCTAAGGTGAGAACAGGCTGGCTACCCCGAGAGCTAAGCTTTAATTGGTGATTTGTATAAAGGAGCAAAGCCCTTGCATAACTATCAGAAGACGAAGAAGCTATTGTACAAAACTCCACAGGGACTGTGTTTTAGATACAGCTCATTCTGACATTTTTTTATTGCCTAGGGAGTGTCTCAGCTGAGACACGCCTTGGGCTGAATAACTGTAGTTGGGGCTAGGAATGTTGGCTCATTGACAAGGGTTGAGCTTGGCAGAGGCTGGAGGTCAAGCCACCCCCCACAAAAAGACTGATTGTAAGGAGTCAGACTCCACAAGCAAGAGGAGGAGAAAGGTGGACTCCAAAAGAAGAGTCTAGTACTCTAGTACTATGAATACTACTCATAGTAAAACCAATATGTCAGTTTCAGAGATGGGGACTGGCCATAGTACAGATGTTTCTTCTTCAGAACTGGATAGATTGTTGCCACCTGAGCTGGGTTCTGTCATGGCATTTGCACCTGTTATTCTACATGTTTCTAAGGGGAAGAAGGATTTAGTTTATGACTGGGGAAAATAAGATCGCTGTGGGGATATAGAGTCTACCTCTCTAGTAGGACTGACTTTAGTCATTGCTAAACCAGTCAGTCTAATGGCCAACTTGACTGGGCGGGGGTGGGGGGGGGGCACAATCTGGAGGAGGTCAAAATGTCTTAGAATGCATTGTCAGCTCTTTGCCTTTTCTTAAGTACCACATTGGTGAAACTTGCCAGTGGAAAGCCCAAGGGACTCTTAGATGGATCAAGGAATGATAAAAGTGCCCTTTAAAAGCAGTGGGTTTACATTTGATCTCTTCAATCTATTGAATATTTACTAATTCATTAAGAGAAGGTCTTGGGTCTGATGGAATCTCTTTACTTCAGCTTCCCATGTCCTCACACTACTGATTGTTCCCTTCGTCCAACCAGACATGACTGCCTTGGAAACAGGACCTCAGCGGTCATCCTGTGGTGATGTGGAAACGCCTAAACTTTTTGGGAGCCCCACCCAGCTTTCCCTTGAGGCACTCCCTCCTCCCCAGCTCTTTCCATCTGATGTGAGTTCTCTCCTATTGCTCACAGATACCAACTTGCCATTCTCATTCTGGACTTGGTGATTTGGATGATCAGATTAGCTTTTCTGTACCCGTCCATTCCCCCTGAGCTCCCACTGGGTCAACCAGGTCTTGATCCCTCTTCCCTGAGAATACTTTTTTTTTTTTTTAACGTTTATTTATTTTTGAGACAGAGAGAGACAGAGCATGAACGGGGGAGGGGCAGAGAGAGAGGGAGACACAGAATCGGAAGCAGGCTCCAGGCTCTGAGCCCTCAGCCCAGAGCCCGACGTGGGGCTCGAACTCACAGACCGTGAGATCGTGACCTGAGCTGAAGTGGGACGCTTAACCGACTGAGCCACCCAAGTGCCCCTGAGAATAATTTTCTAGATGAGTCAGTCACGGTTCTGCCTTCCTGGAGCTTAAGAAATCTGGGGTGGGATGGAGAGCAGCAGAGAAATACATAAATAAGTTAGATGTTAGAATCCAAACAATCATAATTGGCAACCAGTATATTCATAGAAATAAGTTGTCAAGCAGTCAATCAATCACTATTTATCAGAGCTGATTTTGGGCTAACAGTTTGGAATTTAGTTTGTAGGCATGTTCAAAAAAGATAGTCTTCTCTTTTTCTGGTGGATGCACTTTTATGCAGTATCCAATATAGTGGAAGGACTTCTAAGAAAAAATGGAACGATAGGTTTTTGTGAGGTAATACACACCTTATCCTGGTATCAGACTCTCGTGATGAATGCCTTAGCTATGTCAGATGCTCCCAAGTCACTCCATTATTTTCCCCTCTGCTACAGTATTGAGCATAGGGGAGCTAGGCAAGGAGGGTTCACAAAGCATCACTGTGCTTTATTTAGTTGTGAAACAGACGAACAGAACTCCTGTTTCTGAGTAGAAAAGTCTGATTCTGTCTTTGGATGCTATCTGTCTGACGCTGAATTTTGAGCTCCCAAGATGTGATGTCAAGTGTTAGATGGCATTGGAATGAACTGCATGATACTTAGATGGACCAAGGAGTGACAGAGATGTCCTGTCAAAGCCGTAGGTTTTCATTTGATTAATTCAAGCTAATGGGTTTTTTAATGAAGTTGTGAAGAGAAGGTTTGAGGTTCCATGAGATCCTTGGTTGGGTAGGAGCAGCTAAGATTTGTAAAAGGAAAAGATCATTTAGAGGATATAAAAAGGACTGACCAAAGGCAATTCGAACTCTATTTGGGAACAAATAAAATTTGTTTTAAGCCCTTGATTGATACTTGCCCCTCATGGTATGCTTCAGAATCTGGTTGATTTATTACATAAGTAAATGTGTAACTCATTGAGATTTTATATTGAGGGCACTGTTTCCCATCATACCTCTCTGTACTCCTGAAAGATCGGTAATCCTAGAATATAGAACAAAACTCTTTATTCTACAAACAAACAAACAACAAAAAATGTTTAAATTCCTGCTACTTTTCAAACGCCATAGTACCAAGTATTATTTCCTTTAGTCATTGCACAACAGCTAAAGGAGTTAGATAGTACCACTATTTTACAGGGAGGTAAATGGCCAACACAAACCCCAAAAAGGAGAGGTGGTAGGACCATTCAGGGTGAGATTGTGGGCTGCGGGTGAGGAAAGGGGCACAATAGGTTCTAAAGACCAAACTTACCTATTTATACATTTGTATATAAACCTGAAAGCTGAGTATTTCCATGATTATAAGTGCTGCCCACTATAAACTTACATTCCATCTCAGGTACAAATTTTCCAGGATTATGAAAAGCAACAATAAATTATTTTGCCAGTTTTCAAGATGTGATGCTTTGGGCTATTTAGTAATACCTCCAAGGGCCTGAATAAGTGTTATTACTATTTGCTGGATTTGGGAGTTTCATGTCTATTTGATGAGTGACATTGTACCATAATTTCCATTTTTGTATTGTCCTATATGGTTTTGGTATCAAGGTTGTGTTGGTCTTTCCAGTTAGGAAAGGGGTGCTTCTTTTTTTACTTTATGGACAATTTTATATAAGATTGGATATTACGTTCCTTGAAAGTTTGGTAGAATTCTCCCATAAGATTTAGTGCTTGTCTCCCTTATGCTGGGCTGCACCACTCTCAGTTCCTTAAAAACTCCAGAGTTTTTCATCCTTGAGTGCCTTTGCACATACTGTTTCCCTGACCTCCCCACTCATCCTGCATAGGCTTTTCCCAAATGTCACATCCTCTGAAGTCCTTCACTGATAATAGTAACTCAGGCAAGTTTTCTCTATTCCTTGTTTTTCTCCATCTCAGCATCATGAGGATTTTCTTGATAATAATGATCATGATTTATAGCTGGCTTAGTGACTTGTTGGCTTATTTGTTTTATGAATATGAGTGAAGGGGCTGTGTTTATATTACTCACCCAACACTTAGCTCAGTGCTTGGCATACAGTGAGAACTTAATGCGTATCTATTAAACACATGGCTGATCATCCCCTAGTCACTTAATTATACTCAAAGCTGGAGAGTTGACACAATTCAGTGTTCTCAAATTTCTCTTCTAGTTCAAGAGTCTATTCTTTTTTTTTAAAATTTACATTTTATCTTTCCTAGTGCAAACTCAGGAAGTTAAGTATGCTTAAGCTATCTTAAATTATTTTTAAGATAAATTAGAGGGAATTGGGGAAAATGGCTGTAATACTTCATCTTGTCCTCCCTTTGACTTCTTTGGCTCTTTAGGTTCTATTGTCAGCAAACTAATGCCTATTTCCAAAGGCTCGCATTTTATCTCCAGTAATACTTCTGTGCCTTGAAGTCTACTTTGTTTAACATTAATATAGCCATGTCAGCTTTCTTATGCTTGCTGTTTGCATGGCATATTTTTCTATCCATTTCTTTATAACTTATCTGTATCTTTATATTTATATTTTATAGATAGCATATACTTGGATATTGCTTTTTATCCATTCTGACAATCTCTGTTATGTATCTGGGGTGTTTAGTCCTTTTACATTTAATGTAATTATTAATTTGATTGCATTTAGGTTTATGTTTTCTTCTTTGTTTTCTACTGTTCCCATATGTTCCCCCCCCCCACCCCGTTACTCCTGGTTTCTTTGAGTTAATTGAATATTTTTAATAATTCCATTTTAATTTATCTGCTAGCCTTTTGGCATTTTTCATAGTGATTGCTTAAACATTATAACATATATTCCTAACTTTTCAGAGTCTTAGAGCTAATGTTGTATTACTTCATGTAAAATGTAAGAACCTAGTAACCATTTAGGCTCACTTACCACTTCCTACTGTCATTTATGTCCTTGTTGTGATACGTATTACATATCTGTATGTTATTACCCCCCACCAAACTACAATGCTATAACTTTTGTCCTAATCTAATTTTACTTAAGTTTATGTGATTTTAATCACTAGTCTATCTAGCAGTTTCTGGGACAAGAGTGAAAACCACGGCTTAGTTTATAGCCTTAGTGAATTCCTTGTTTCTGAAACTGCCCGTGTGTATTTATAAATCGCTGAGAAGCCTACAGGAAGCCACTTTATTGGAACATCCAATTGCAGCCTTTCACCTAATAAACTAGGTTTATTCATCCTCTTTTTAAGCCAGAATTGCAGTGAACATCCAAACCTCCTTCCTCTCACACAAACCAGTTCCTTGTATTTCTTCATGCAAAATCAGATATTTATGGCATGCATTTTATTGTAAAACTTTGGTATCAAGCTGCCCATAAAATTAATCTTTTTTGTGTTTCTTGCATTTCCTTCTGAGACAGTATTCTTATGCCTTTTCTGATTTTGGGGTCTGTTTTTCCTAAGACTTAAATTCTTTTTTTTTTTAAAAATTTTTTTCAACGTTTATTTATTTTTGGGACAGAGAGAGACAGAGCATGAACAGGGGAGGGGCAGAGAGAGAGGGAGACACAGAATCGGAAACAGGCTCCAGGCTCTGAGCCATCAGCCCAGAGCCCGACGCGGGGCTCGAACTCCCGGACCGTGAGATCGTGACCTGGCTGAAGTCGGACGCTTAACCAACTGCGCCACCCAGGCGCCCCCTAAGACTTAAATTCTTAAGACATGGTACTTTTCATGTCTGAATGTGTGAACACTTTCCTTTCTTCTTCTTTTTGCCTTCATATTTACCCTGATTATTGGTAACTTTTGAGGACTGTTTTTTTATTCTTCCTCTGATTCCTTGCTGAGGTATTTTCCTGACTCTGTGCTAAAGCCAGTGAACCATACAGAAGCATGCTAGCTATGTCTCTGCGTAGCTCTGTGACTTTGGGTCAATCAGGCAATTCCTTTGAGCTCCAATTTACTTGAAATGATTTAAGACTTCTTCTAGTTCTGATATTCTGCGTTCCTGACTTGAGCTGCCCTAGCAATATTATCACTTGTTCAAACGCACAGGTGCATGCACACACGCACACACACACACACACAGACACACCCCTGAAAGTACCTGCAAACACATACATGTAGCTGTCCTCTATCATTATCCTCTGATACTTCTGCTTTTAGTCATCCTCACTCTTAATGTTTATTTATTTTTGAGAGAGAGAGAGAGGGTGAGAGAGGGAGGGAGAGGGTGAGAGAGCGCCAGAGTGTGAGTAGGGGAAGGGCAGAGAAAGAGAGGGAGACACAGAATCTAAAGCACGCTCTAGGCTCTGAGCTGTCAGCAGAGAAACCGATGCGGGGCTCAAACTCATGGACCGCGAGATCATGACGTGAGCTGAAGTTGGACGTTTAACCGACCGTGTGACCCAGGCGCCCTCATCCTCACTCTTAGAAGCTGCTGCTGGATACCTCCTGATTTTCAGCCCATATCTGGCTGCCTGGTCCTTGCCTTGCAAATACCCTCAGTGTTTATATTCTTGAATCCGGCTTCTACTCATTTCAACTAACTGGGAATCTGCACAACTCTGCTCCTGGCCTTGTACCCTGCCTCTGCCTGCTGAGTTCACCAGAGTTTTCCTCTTTAGTCTGTTTCTTCACCAGACCCTCTCCTTTGATGTGGCCTCACCTGGGCTGGTGGACTGCCATTCTGCCATGACCCTGGCCCTTCTTATTATATGAATGAACTGGACCGCATTCTTGTGGGTGACAGCATTTCAGAGAAAAGGCCGTGGAAAAAGTAGGAAAAATTTATGAAGTCAGTAAAGAAGAGAGGTGGAGCTCGCCCAAAGTGAAATTGTAACTTAGGAGAAGTTTATTTTCAGTATCCTTCCATCTCTATGTCAGGTACAAATTCTTCTCTTTGGCACCCCACATTTCAAGATACCCAGGGCTCTCCCTGCTGCCTTAGGACGCACCAGTGGCACCCTCCCCTGGTTCTCAGGAATCCAAATTCCAGATCACTGCCAGCTTCAGCCCTTCTCTCTAGCCAGAGTTCTTTGTCCTGTGTCCACTCCATCAGAACCCTGTCCTGTAATAGCCAAATGAAGAAACATTGGTATCAAAGGCTGACAGTGGTTTGAAGAGTTTCCTTTCCTGGATAACATGAGGAGAAGAAGAAGAAGAAAAAGAAGAAGAAGAAGAAGAAGAAGAGGAGGAGGAGGAGGGGGAGGGGGAGGGGGAGGAGGAGGAGGAGGAGGAGGAGGAGGAAGAGGAAGGAAGAAAGAAGAAAGAAAGAAAGAAAGAAAAAGAAATCAGAAAACCTTGTTTTGAAATCCAGTTCTCTTTATGTCTGTGTGAACTTAACCAAATAACTTACCCTCTCAGTTTCCACCTTAAAATGGGAGAGAAAATATTTTTTCATGGTGTTGTAAAAATTTATAGCTAGAGTGTATGCAGGGACTCCTTGTAAGTGCTGTGTAAGAATAAAGATTTTTATGCAGGATTCAAAAATGCTTCTCAGCCTCACCATATACATCATGAATCGGGACAGAGGTCATTTTACTTGGCAAAGGACAGATCTAGACAGCCCCTAAGTTCCTTCTTTAAATTTTTTTCCCCTTGAATAATGAAGGGGGGAAAAAGGACAAAATATGAAGACAGAAGCTAGGTAAGATTTAGTAAGTAGAAAATAAGATTATTGGACAGGGGATTCCATATCCATCCTTGCATTCACTTTCCGAAGAAAGGACCCACCCAACTGAATAATAATGTAAACTATTGAACATCTGTAATGTGCCAGGCACTTTATATACATTATCTCTACTTTTCAAAGAAACCCTTCAGAATGGTAGAGAAGGAAATGGCTACTCAAAGAACATGAGTTTCCTTTTATTTTACTTATTTTATTTTACTTTTTAAAGTTTATTTATTTTTATTAAAATTTTTTTTAATGTTTAATTATTTTTGAGACAGAGAGAGAGACAGACAGAGAGTGACTGGGAGAGGGGCAGAGAGAGAGGAAGACTCAGAATCTGAAGAGGGCTTCAGACTCTGAGCTGTCAGCACTGAGCCCGACGTGCGCTCGAACTCACAAGCCACGAGATCATGACCTGAGCCAAAGTCAGATGCTTAACCAGCTGAGCCACCCAGGCACCCCAAGGTTATTTATTTTTGAGAGAGAGAGTGAGAGAGAGCACACGCAAGCACGGGAGAGGCAGAGAGAGAGAGAGAATCCCAAGCAGGCGCCATGCCTTAAGGGCGGAGCCTGACATGGGGCTCTAACCCATGAACTGTGGGATCATGACTTGAGCCAAAACCAAGAGTTGGCTGCTAAACCAACTGAGCCACCCAGGGGCCCCTATTTTATTTTTATTTTATTTGTAACGTCCCATCACTGGTGGGAGGTAGAGCTAGGTTCCAACCCCAGTTCTGTCTGATACCAAAGCCTGTGCTCTTTTCACCAGACCACCCTGTTTCACTTCTCTGAGGAAGCTTACTGATCCATCTCAGAAGCCACACATGACCTGGGGCGCCTGGATCTTCTTCAATATACGTTCAGAAAACAAAAAGCAGGCATGTTTCAAAATAATTGGGGGTTGACTGGCCCGACGGCCCTTGGGCTAGACCTGTTCCAACCGCACCGTGGCCCGGGCAGCCTCCCAGACCTGGGAGCCTCTGTGGGGCACCCGGTAGGGAATGTTCTCTGGCAAGTCTGAGCCCATCCGAAGGTTGGCACCCAAAACTATAACGTGAGGGAGGCTGAAGGAGTAGCTACATCACGAAACTGTGCAATTATTACACTTTGGTGTAATTCCCACTGGACTGCTGGTTAAGCCACACTACATGTCTGAAACCGAAGAAGGCTTTGCAGGTAAGTGTAGACCAGCACTGGGAGCTTCTTCATGGCAAATGTCTCAAGCCGAATGGGTCGGCCATGTTGAATTTGACTCTGAGTCCACACCTTTCACGGAAAAGAATTCAGTGGGGGGTCATGGGCAGCTCTCCCTTGCACGTGGTCATGTGCCATGCCATCCCTGGCACTGAGGCAATGTCTGAAGATAGCCATGGTGGCGAGTGCTGGGAGCACAGGGAGAGAATGAGGCATCCACTAGCAAGGGAACTTCATCGGGGTGTCTAGAACCCTGATTACACCTAAGCAGGTTAAACCAAAACCAAGATTTCTCTTGCAACAGAAAAGTCTTTGTTCGGTTTGGGAATAAACTCATCTTTGGGGGAATCAGTACTGGGAGCTTGTAAGGGAAAGGGAGAGGGAAAGGGAAAGTGACAGGGAAGGGATGGGAAGGGACAGGAAGGAAAGGAAAGGAAAGGGCTTCAAAGCAAATTGCTCAAAGCAGATTTTGAATTCCTTGGAGAATTTGCATTTATCTACTGATTTCACTAAGCAGGTCTAAGCTGATGCAAATGGCATGTGCAGGTTTTACTAGGAGGAAGGAGCTGGGGGAGGGGAATGGCTTCCAGACCTCTAATCTAGGAGCAGACTCCTCCTTTGGGAGGCTGGCAGAGGAAGGCTGTTCCGACTTCCCAGGTGGTGTTGCAAGGTAGTCTACCCCATTCTGGTCAAGGTCTTGGCTAAGGGCCATATGTGTCTTGAGGAGGTAAAGTGACAATTCAGTGGATTAGAAACAAAAGGCCAACATCCTTTAGCAGTGGCCATTGGGTGACTTTCCCACTTGGAATTCTACGGAATCAGAATTACAGACATTGGCAGTGTGTATGAGTTGTGGGGAGGGTTTGTCAAGGCGTGAAAGGGGAAAGGGAACTAACAAGTATGTACTAAGATTGTTACACATTTTCTTTACTGGATCGCTTCAGTGGTGCTTTGAGGAACAAAATTCTTTAAGAAACTGAGGCCCAAATCTTCAGTGAATTGCTTGAGATAGTGTTAAGTGGGCCTAGGACCCAGTATGGCTGCTGTCCCCCCCAGCGTTGGGTGCCAAGATTCATCTCTGGAAACAGAAGATTCTCGAGCTGCTCAGGTGCACCTTTCCGTTTCCTGACAGAAAAGCAGGAGGTCCAGCAGTGAGCAGGATGGTCGGGACCTCCCGGTTTCCCTGAGCGGCCAGACTTCTAGGGCTTTGTGATGCGGCCCCCTCAGGTTCAAGGACTCTCCTCAAAAGTACTGTTCTAATTTCCCAGTTTCCAAACGGAACCCAAATCACATTGTTTTGTGCACATGGGAGCTGAGCCACGACTTCCTTAACAAGAGGGAGAGAAACAAAATCAAGGAAACTCACAAACCAATTTTAAACGGAATGAAATCCACACGTTTCCTACAGCAATTGAACTGAACAAAACCAGATGAAAATATTCCCGGTAAATCTGAAGCGAGGCAGTATTTCCCTTGGGTTGAGTCCATGGCCACAAGTAAATACCATAGAGTGCTCAGGTGCTCCACGAGGCTGAGAATTTGGCTCCCTGCAGACGCTGGGCTGGGGGCTCTGGCTCCGACCGCCGTGGGACGTGGGAGGGCTCAGATAGCCCCTCACCTGGCGGGTCCTCTGACCCCTCATCTGTGAAGTGATGGGGTTGCACCCGGTCTCTGGTGTCTGAACCAAAACAGAACAAGACATGGGGCGCCTGGGTGGCTCAGTCGGTTGAGCGTCCGACTTCAACTCAGGTCATCATCTCACAGCTCGTGAGTTCGAGCCCCGCGTCGGGCTCTGTGCTGACAGCTCAGAGCCTGGAGCCTGTTTCAGATTCTGGGTCTCCCTCTCTCTGTGTCCCTAACCCACTCACATTCTGTCTCTGTCTCTCTCAAAAATAAATAAACATTAAAAAAAATTAAAAAAAAAACCAGAATAAGACAGAAACAGTGGAAACTTCTCAGAAGGTAGTGTTTTGGAGAATTCTGATGTGTAGAGCTGATCAGAGCAGGGCTTCTCTGGGTAGAGCAGCGGTTGTTGGCTCATGGGATCCAGAGCAAAGCATAAAAGTAATAGCAGGTGGGGTGCCTGGGTGGCTCAGTCGCTTAAGGATCTGACGTCAGCTCAGGTCACCGTCCCACGGCTCGTGAGTTTGAACCCTTCACCGGGCTCTCTGCTGTCAGCATGGAGCCCACTTCGGATCCTCTGTCCTTCTCTCCCTGCCCCATACCCTGCTTGTGCTCTCTCTCTCTCAAATAAACAAAAAAATATCAGCAGGTAACTTTACTGTGCCAAACACATTTCTGAGCCCTTTCTCTGTAAAAGCTGATCTACTCCTCACAACCGTCCTCCTGAGGTAGTGCTATTATCAGCATCATCCCAGTTTTACATTTGAGGCAACTGCGACAGAGAGAGGGTGAGTAAGTTGCCTGAGGTCACACAGCTGGAGAAAGGGAGTGGGGATGGGACCTGGCATTCCGACTGCACCTGTTTAACCACTCAGCTCTGTTGCTCTCACACCAGCTGGTTGGGCAGCCTGTGCAAGGGGTAGAAATCCAAAATCAGAATGGAATGAATCAGAACCTTGGTACCAGTGAACTCAGGTCTCTCCATCTAGGACTCCCGACGTGACTGGCAGAATGAAAGGTGGATACCAAAGCCCAAGCAGTGGTGGACAAACCAATGTCCTTGCTAGTGTCGCCCTATCTCTGATGCCAGTCTTGCTCCTCACACAACAGGTCACACCCGGATCTTGCAGGCGGCTCCCCCCGACCTGAGGCCCACCGCCTAAAAATGTTGCTTTGTAGGGGCGCCTGGGTGGCGCAGTCGGTTAAGCGTCCGACTTCAGCCAGGTCACGATCTCGCGGTCCGTGAGTTCGAGCCCCGCGTCAGGCTCTGGGCTGATGGCTCAGAGCCTGGAGACTGTTTCCGATTCTGTGTCTCCCTCTCTCTCTGCCCCTCCCCCGTTCATGCTCTGTCTCTCTCTGTCCCAAAAATAAATAAATGTTGAAAAAAAAAATTTTAAAAATGTTGCTTTGCCTAGAGTTGTGATCGGCTGCACCCTAAGACCAGACGATGCTGTGTGCAATGCTGTTTACTAGGAATGGGCGATTTATTTTATTATGTAGTTTAAAAATCGTTTAATATGCCTCCCCAAAGGCCGCCTACTTCAGGCATTCGGCAAAGGAAAGGGAAAAAGGGAATATGAACTGCAGAACAGTGAAAAGTGTGTTGCCAACATGACAGACAGAAGAAACAATTTTAAAACACATTTTGAAGATGGTTTCCTTACAGCAGACATGTAATATATCTCTGTCTTTTATGTGTGAGTGACTAACGCTACCCAGTTATGAATGGAAAGATAACCAACCGTCTTTTAAGATGGTTATAGATAAAGTGGAAATGGGAGAATATGTTCCGTGCATATCATAGATGTCTTATTTTGTACATAAAAAAGTTGCTGTTTCTCCCAGTTTGTAGCTTGCCTTTGCATTTCCTTAATGGGATCTTTTGAAGAACAAATTTTAATTTTGATGAAGTTCAATTTGTCAGAAAAACATTCCCCCCCCCCCCCCCCCCGGGGCACCTGGGCGGCTCAGTCAGTTAAGCGTCCAACTTCGGTTCAGGTCATGAACTTGGGGTCCGTGAGTTTGAGCCCTGCTGTGCTGACAGCTCAGAGCCTGGATCCTGCTTCTGATTCTGTGTCTCTCTCTCTCTCTGCCCCTCCCCTGCTTGCGCGCTCTCTCTCTCTCTCTCTCTCTCAAAAAATAAACATAAAAAAGTTTTTTTCTTTTATGGGTTGTGTGTTTGGCGTCATATGTACGAAGTCATTGTCTAACCAAAGGTCACAAAGATTTTCTGACTTCACACCCTCATTCACTGATTCAGATACACATATGCCAGGCACCATGCAAGGGGCTGGTCGTATAAAGGCGCATGAAACACTCCCCTCTGAGAGCCTGAGTGGGGGACAGAGGCGCATGAACCCTCCGTTGTAGGTGGCATTTAGTTGCTTTTACGGAAGCACTTGCAGCTGTAACACCGAGGAGAGAGTACATAGTGCTACCAGAGTCATCAGAGGAAGCCAAGGTCAACTCAGGGGGTCGGATATGGGCTTTCATGATCAAGACTCTGGGTTATTTGTTTTTTTAATTTTATTATTATTATTTTTTTAGAGGGAGAGAGTGCTAGCCGGGGAGAGGAGCAGAAGGAGAGAGAGACAGAACCTCAGACAAGCTCCACACTCAGCACGGAGCCCTATGTGGGGCTCGATCCCACAACCCTGGGATCATGATCTGAGCCTAAAACAAGAGTCAGTCATTCAACTGACTGAGCCACCCAAGTGCTCCAAGACTGAGTCATTTTTTTTGTTTGTTTATTTTGAGAGTGAGCGAGCATGTGTGTGAGCAAGGGAGGGGTAGAGAGAGAGGGAGAGATAGAGGATCCCAAGCAGGCTCCTCACTGTCAGTGCGGAATCCCATCCAGGGCTCGAATTCATGAGCCGGGAGATCATAACCTGAGCCAAAATCTAGAGCTGGATGCTTCACCGACTGAGCCCCCCACGTTCCCCGAGATCAACTAGTTCTTAATTTAAAAAAAGAATGAATCTTTAAGTGCGACAGTGAGGACAGTGCCCCAAGACCGTTGGCTTATCATGTCAACGTTTTGGGCAGTTTGGATGGAACATCTGCTCATGTATCCTGTTGTCTTTTGAAACGAGAAATTCATCATCAGCTTTCTATCTGCTTACAGTGATCATGATTGGTGTTTCTAGAAGCTGAAAGAGAGACAGTGATGCCAGGAATTCCCATTCCCTACCATAAGGACGGCGACCGTGAGGCATCCGGTTAGGGCCACCTGTATTAGAGTCCAGTACCTGAATAGCTGTCCCTTTATTTGGTCAAGAGGCTTTTGATCATGGTGTGCATTCTTGTCGCTGCCCTACATGGAGAAGAAGCCAACTTCTTGCAGAGCAGACTGGCCCTGGGGACTTTCCTAGGAAGGAACTGGCCAAGGAATGCACCAAAGAGATTCCGCATTAGGGTCAGAATCTTGGGGCTGAAAGGGAGAGAAGAACTGGCATCTTGCTACTCAAAGCGGGTGGGGGGCTTGGCGAAAGTAGTGCCAAATTTCAAGCCTCACTCAGAGGGAGAACAAGCCGATCTTCTGCCCGAATTCCCAAGATGTTGATATTACTGGCAGGATCTGCTTTTTACCAAGATCCCTGGTGATTCATGAACACTTCTCAGGTTTGGGAAGCACTGATCTAATCCAGTGCTTCTGGAGTCCCCTGCCAATACCCTGGCTATGTGGTCATCTGGGTTCTGCTTCATAACTCCAGGGCCAGACAGCCAAGGTCAGGGAGTAGATGAGAATGATCCTTTTACTTTTCTTTTTAGGTTAGGCTGGTTGGGCAGATAAGTGGACATAAGTGAGTAAATAGTTGTGCTCTAATTTGCAAGGGCAGGTCAGCCATTAGAGCTACCCTTTAAAATAGCTCATCTTTATGGCAGACTGCTTCAAAGATTTGGAGGGAGGGAGAAGAGGACTTGAAATGTGGTTCTTTGTCCATTGAGCCTCGTTCCACAGTATATTTAGTATTAGGAAAAATATAGCATCAATGTGTGTGAATACTGTGAATGCAAATTCCTTGTTATCGATTCCGTGTACTTACTATTCAGATGGCCATACACTTCTTTATACCAAAACGAACAAACCGATGCTAGCAGTGGCTCCCAGACTTTGGCGGGCATCAGAATCACTGGAAAGCTTGTTAAAAAAATTGCTAAGCCCTCCCCTCTCCCGCCAAAGTTTTTGCTTCAGTTTAGGGGACAGGAACTGATAATTTGCATTTCTAGCAATCCCCAGGTGATGCTAATGCTGAGTTATAAAAATAGCAGCGCCCAGATGTATTATTAGCACCTCAGGAAATCTATAGACACTCATGAGTGGATACTGTGCTCTGATGATATGGAATATAGGGCCAAATATCACCAATCCATGGTCAGGGAAGACAGAGTACCCCGGGGGCAACGTAAATACAGAATAATCTGATTGCTTTCAAACTTCTACTTCCCAAACCTTCATCTGAGTTGCTAACAAGCAATTTCATTTGCTTCATTTTCCTTTCTTTTAGTTTCCACCCACCTCTGACGGCAGACAGATAGTTCTGGTTGACTGCAGGATGTTTGATATTGAAATCACAAGTGCCTACTCACTGGCAAGTGGCAAGACTGGCCAGTGTCACCGAGACATTCTGAGCACGGGGGTGGGGGCGGGGCTCTGAGTTGTGCGATGACCTCCCAGGTCACTGTGGTCCCCTGTGTAGTCCTGGGCCCTACCCCGTACTTGTGCCGTCCTCACCGACAGGCTCACACCCATGATTTCAGTAGAACGAAGGAGCAGTTCTATTGTTGGAGGACCCCGGAATCCCCTCAGTCGGCAGGGAGCTGGTAAATGTTTGGCACAGCACGGGACCCAAGCATCTCCCGTCGGGGTTCCTTCCGGCAGATTTCTCCACCTGTGGCAGATGCTCAGATCTGAACGGTTTGCGCTGACCTTTCTGGTGCCGCTTGTCCAAAGTGCCTGCAGACTGCTCGGGGACAGAGGCTGCCTGCCAGTGAAAAACCATGACAGTGCTTTACGCTGTAATTGAGTGGAGACAGGATTTAGCTCATTGGCGTACCTTGCCTGCATTGACTCTATTCCATATTATTAAAAACAGAGACTTGGTCCTTTTTTTTTTTTTTTATAAAAAATTTATTGAGATGATGCAATTATAGGCTTTTCTTTAAAAATTATTTGCAACTCACTGGCCCTGAGAAAAGGCATTTGTTTTTTGTTTTTTTTTTTTCTTTTTTTTTGTTACATTCATTTGATTCAGTCCCTTATACACCCCACACCTCATAAACAACAAGAGATTAGAAATTAAACAAAAAAAAAAAAAAAAGAAAAAGAAATTCTAGATTCATCCTGGTTTGCAGTCACAAAGAGAAATCTTCAAGAATGTTCACTTGGCATGTGTGAAAGATTCAGGGAGTTTGTAGTTGTTTAGTGTTGATGCAGATGGGGCCAAAAGAGGATCAGGTTAGTCTTCCGCGGTTTTTAGACAGGCAGGGATTATTGCCACCCCCACCCCACCTCCCGCCATGGCTTCCTTGTCTCACTGCCTTCCTTCCAGATTTCTGCTCAGAAGGGGAGCAGACCGAGCGGGTGAAAACCGACTAGCACCGAATGCTAGGGGAAAAACACAAAAGCAAAAACAACCTGCCCTTTGTTCTTCGTGTGTTTTCCCAAATCTCTCATCTTCAGGTTCCTGGGTGGGAATGGGTCAAATGGGGGATCTGGCCAGGCGGGATCTCAATCCTCCTTCTGTCCCTGGCATGCTGTCTGCTCCTCGGGCAAGTCATACTAACCTCCTGGATACTCGGGTCTCCCTTCTGCAGAAGGGAGTGAATGTTTCAAAAAGGTATTCCGAGTTGGAGCCTAGGCAGTGAAAGGGGGAGACGGTGGGTACTTAGTCATTTAGGCGAATCCTGTCAGAGCCATCGAAATTTCAGCTAAAGCTACGTTCCCATTTGGACAAGGTATCAGGGTAAAAAGACCCTGGGTCGGAGGGGGCCAAATACACCATCGAAAGGAGAAAATTCATCAGTGTGTTATTCCTCTTATTCTGTGGGCAGCTCCCTGCCCCCCCCCCCAAAAAAAAAGGATTCAGGACACTGGTGATGCTGTCTTAGGCAAGACTAAGTTGCCTTGGGACAAAAAGAGATCATGTTAAGAGCCACATAGCTAGTCCCGCTAATTGCCACTGCTTTCTTCTGATCAAGAGGAGGCAACCTCGCTAACCCAGGGTGCAGGGAAGAGAAAATGCTAGAGAATTTCTAGCTAGAGATACAAGCGAGAGCGACCGTCTCAGACACCGCTGAAGGGAGCTCTCCCCGCTCTGCAGTGCTCGTCCACATTCTCCTTTCCCAATTTCTGATCTTGCAAGCCCAGGACTCACATGGCAGTGGTAGGGAAAGGCCAGCTATTCAGATCACGGACGTGCTTTTAATTTGGTCCCAGGTGACATGTTCATCGCCCCTCGTACTTAGTGTTGAAGTAAGGAATTTCATACTGGTAGACCCTACAGGTAGAGCCTAAGCTCTTGGAGGGCAGGGGTTGTGCCTGATTTCCTCTTTGAATCCCTCCCAGTGTCTAGAAGGTGCTTCATCCAAGTTTGCTGAATGGAACCGGAGATCTTTGGGGTCTGCGGCGTGTAAACACCGCATCCCTGGTGTCGGCACTGCCCGGGTGTTAGCTCAGAAAATAAATGAGGACGACTTTTGCCAGTAAGGGAATCAACAGAAAGTTCTTACTGGTAATACCGGGGTAGGAAATAAGGAGCACGTTGGAATTAGTGCTTTCTATTCTTCAAGCAGGTGAAGGTGTCACCATCCTAAGTCTTACCTATTCTTACAGGGTATTGCTTTAAATACAGAGATCCTTGGGGCAAAAGGGAATTTCCCTCCATAATTCAGCTGTAATATTCTTTGAACAGAAAGAGCTGGAGTCCTTACGTGTGGGTAAAGTGAACAGAATGAGATGTTCTCATCTTAGGAAAGAGCAACATCATGCCCTGGTCTCTGCTTTCATAGCCACACAAAGGGCCTCAGTAAAAATCCACCTTTTCTCTCCAGCCCTTCGACTCAATGGTCTTCCCAATACACCAGGTTTTTGGCTTAATCTCTCAAGTTGCAATCCAACATCAGTCATCTTAGAGGCTGGACAACGAATCAGTGCATGCTGCTGAATGCTCTTGAAAGACATCTGGAGCATGCTGGGGTCCAGCTGACTTTCACCACCATTCAAGTGGCCTGAGACCAAACCCTTCCTTCATCAGCAGGTCCCTGACCTCACTGCAAGCCCGGCCTTCTGGAAGGTAGAGTTGGTGGATCATGTGACAGTGGAGGAGGCTGGCCACCTCTATGTCTCTATCTGCGGTCTGATAAGGGGCAGGAACAGAGCACAACTGAAGGACCTCGAAGGGCTCCTTGATTCCAGTGTCCTTGACCCGCAGTCAATGTGTCCTTTCCCTCTCCCCAGGCTGGTGTCCTTGTCAATAAGGCTGGGGGAGAACTCTTCCTGCCTGCGTTCCTCCAACCCCCACCTCCCTGATTTGCTCAGAAGTGGCTTGAGAAGACAGGGATCTGGCAGCAGCATCTAGAAGTGCCGCTGACGACGTGCACATGTACCCTGGGGAGCTGCGAGATGCTCACCCAACCAAGGAGAGAAAACTAGAGAAACGAGGAGGGGGTGCTGTGTAAGGCGGGTCTAATCTTTTGGATTAAAAAACGGCCGTCCTTCTAAGATTGGATTCTGAACCTGTATTAAAAGAGTTCAGATGGCTAGAAAAGGAAAAAAAAAATCTTACAGAGCTTTCTAAAAATATGTGTTATCATCAAAAGTACTAAGGGGTGGCACGTCCCTCATTTTACAAGACACTGTGGACCTTATTTCGAGGCGAGAAAGAGCCACGAATGGGTGACGCACAGCGATGAAAGGAGAAGAGAAAAAGGTCATAGATCTGACGAGTTTCCTGTCTGCCCAGGCTGGGCAAACATCAGTAGCAAGCGAGACTGTGTACTCCAGGGTCCTCCCCTCTCCAATGCCCTGTGTCCCGTGGGGGCCAGGAAACTTTTAAAAAGCCCAGGAATTTTTAAAAAGTTAGGTGAGGGCATGAAACTGACCACAAGGTGGCCTTTGGGAACCTTGCAGGACCTGCAAGTTAATCCCAAGAGGCTGGGGCCTTCCGAATAATACACACGGCCTTCCATCCTGATCTTCTGTCCTGCGGCACCACCAAGCCCTGGGGTGCTCACAGCCACGGCCGGGGGCAGCCAGCTGGACTGACGCTTATCTCTCTGGAGGACCACAGCACCTGTGACGTTTGGGGCCTCCCTCTGATAGGCAGCCAGATGTCCGGATGTGGGTTGGATTATTATTATTATTATTTATTTTATTTTTTGCGCAGTGCCGCTGTAAAGCACCCAGACCGCTGATTCCGTTGGAGCGTCACCAACTCCCAAGACTGTCCTGGAGGCTGGACTCTGCTAAAAGGTATCTGAAACTCAACAGCAGGCAGGGAGGGAGAGGCAGGGGAGGAAAGAGCGAGAGGGAGAAAAAGAGCGCTCTCCTTTTCACTTTATCCTTTTTAAAAGCATCTTTTTTTTTTTTTTTTTTTTTTCCCCCAGCCAAGACCCAAGAGCAACAGGAACAAACCTGATCCACGTGGCAGGATAAAGAGGAACCTGAAACCCTTTGCGTGTGTTTTCTCTTTCCTGACCAGCTGGGTTTGCCGCACTTTGTGAGATTTGCAAAAAAATAGGTATATATAATAGATATATATTTCCATAGGAAAACAACCTCGGATGTCTTCCCCTATATGAATGATGAAAAGTCAAACTGCGTGGTCTTAAACAAAAAAAACCAAAAAACGAAAACACCATGAAACTAACAACGGGTGGACGGGTGAGGGTGAGGAATTACAGATGGAGAGGTTCCAAATGAGGAAAACGGGAACCGCGAGTCCCAGGCTCGTGCCCTTGGCCAGAATTCCAGCCCCGCCTTTGCTGGGTGGTTTGTCTAAGGTGCTCTGGGGGCCCTCCCGCTACGCGAGACAGGTGTCACTCCCACTCCTGGGTCTCTTCCTGTTCTAGTCTCAGCCCGCCTGCTCGGCTCGCCTCCAGGCCCCTCGCGGGCAGGGGGCCCCCCCGGCTGCTGGCCCGCTGAGGTGGTGGGTTGGTTCCCTCAGCATTCATCTTCTTGGTATATTTGTTCATCCAGCTCCTGGGACTCCAGGTGCTCCAGACGGTCCGTTCGGCCACTCATGATTTCATCCGGGGTTTTCATAAACCTTTGGTGAGAGGAAATGGACGAGCACAGAAGATTACATTTTCCTCCAGTTGCCTTCACCTTGAACTCTTAAACTAAAAGCAAAGGCCCCATCATCTCAAATAGCTGGACAGCTATTTGAACTCAGCCAGTAATGCTGACTTAGCACAAACTGGAAGGAGGTGCCCCTTCCTCTGAGTGCTGGAAAAAATGGCAAAATAACTATAAAAACGTCTAGGGTGGCTGTGAGCTGTGTCGTGCATTCCTGTACGACCATACGAGGGAACCCTGGTACAGCTCACTGATCTGCTGTTAGAGAGATTTTCCAATGACCTACGAGAGCTGTATATCCATTTCTATCCCAGACTGTGGGCCCAGGGAATGGTATGCAACACTTGAATTTACCTCAAAAGGATCCAATTAAATGTCAAATGGAAAATTTTCATAAAAGGACAACTTAGTGGTGCTCTTAGCAGTTAGAAAGGCAAAGAGAATCATTTTCAACGTTATCACTGATCCAGCCAAAATGCTAGCAATGAATCCCCCTTAGCCTGTCTTCCTCTGCAGCTGGGTGCAGACAGCAAGGCTTATCTTCTTATTGGAAATCCTATCAGTGACCTGTCAGGGCCACGATTTCCACAGTGCAGGAAGGTGGCCTGGTTGCAAAGGTTCTGCCCTCCCCGGAGTGCCGCTTCCACAGCCCCCTCGGCGCCTGCACACCCTTCTCTTCCCACTCTGCCCTGCACCAGATGAACGGTCCTAACACATGTCACTCCACATTCGAGAGCCTGTGATGACCACTTAACAGGTAAAGCCAAGGACACACTCTTCGGCTTGCCCACCTGGGTTCTCTGTCATCTCTACCCAGGAAACTCTTGTCACCCACCGTTGACGAGCATGAAGCCTTTATTCCAGTCTGGCCAGTCTTTTTTCTTATACACATCATGGCCTTCCCTCCAAACCTCATCTGGCACTCTCTGAGCCCTGCTTATTCTTTGCGCCCTGCCCCTGCATCAAAGAGCCATGCAACAGCACCAGTCCACGCTGCAATCCTCCTTCCCTCAGTGCCTATAACCCTTGTAAAGACTACCCACAATTTAACACTTCACTTGATTACACACAGGGTTTTACACACCAAGAAGCCTTCATTTTGTGGCAAGTCTGGCTTCCATCCCTCATTTCCTCAAAAGTGACCAACTCTTCTCACTAATAGCACGATCCTGTCCTTTCATGTTGTCAAAAATCACTATTGGAAGCCTATGAACCTTCCAACTACTTCTGCTTCTCTTTTCTGCCCTTTATTGCTCAACTCCCCAAGTAGTACGATTTGTTGAGTCTGCACTCTGTCTTCTCCTTTCATCCCCTAACACTTCTCCCCAAAATCTGAAGTCACTGACAATCTCCCGAGGCCAAATCCACAGATACGCTATATTCGGCCCCCTACCCTACCTCTTTCTTCTCTTGACTAGTCTTCTGTAATAAGCTTCTGATATTCCAAATCAGGCTTGTCAAGAAACATTTACTGAAAGCCTCCGTAAGGTATAAAATAGAATTATATAAAATATAATCCTCTCCCTTCTAGGATCTTATGACCTAGTTGTGGGGAGAAGGACTTCATATGTATAGCTATTGAAAATGCAAATCGTGATGTGGTTTAGGGCCAAGGGATCCAAGAGATGATGGAAGAAGACATCTGTGTGTGTTTGAGCATCATGATGGGTGGGACACTTGAGCTAGACCTAGAGGGCATATATATTAAAAAAGCAAAAGTTAGAGAGATATATATTTCTGGCACAGGGGATCATATTAGTGTCATAGGGTAGGTAGCTGGCAGTGTGTGTGATGAATTTGGAAGGCAGGGGAGTGGACCAGAGGTAGAAAGGATTATTGAATTAATCTAGGTGTGAATCATAAAGTCTAGACAAGGAAGCAACAAGAATGCTTTTGCCTTTCTTATGTCTTCTAAATTCTCATGAAAGTGCTTGTCATTGGTAGACTCCAACCTGGAATTTGCTGGTAAGAAATCTTGGGAAATGTGGTTTCCAGGCTTCTAGCCCTAGCAACATAGAATGGAGTAGAAACAGTGTGCAATGGAAGAGCCAGGGACAATCCTGCATAATGACTGACCTGGATATAGGAGGAGTCAACAGTAACTCCAGCATCAAAGTTGGTTGCTTAAAACGATGTTGACACCACTGATGAGTAACAGGAATCCTGGATGGGGGGCAGGGGATATTTCTAGTATGTGGAGAAGGTATTTAAGTGGCCATGTACTATAAGAAGCTCTTGGAAATTCAGATTTCAGGGGGACTTCAGGGGGATCCTAGAGCTGGATACAGAACAAAGGCTGGTGAGTCTAACCACGCAGTCTAACTGAAGCTGTGTAATGGAATCATTTCATCCAGAAAGAACAGGAGCCGAGGACTATGTTTAGGGTCAAGGATGATGAGAAGCCATCAGCAGAGCCAGGGAAGCGAGGGTTCTTTTTTTTAACTCCTTCCCATTCTGTTCCCATCTCTTGACTAAGCTTTTCTGTTGTTTTTGAAGACGTCAATTGTTTCTACCCTTCCCAAGTTACCATTACTCCTAATGCTAAATAAAGCTTGAGTTCTCTGCTCTCTCTAATCTATCCCAGCGAATGGATCTACTCATGCAGAGTGTCACTTGCTACCTGTGTACAGACAATTCCAAATCCATCTCTCTAGCCCCATCGAAACTCTTTTCTGTCCCATCTGCCAAACCCATAACCTGACGTCATGTCCGTCGATCCCACCTTCTCCCAGCCTTCCCTTGGTCGCCCCACGTCCATTACCATCAGTGTCAGTGACCATCCCTTCTACCTCTCCTGACTGGTCCTTGACATTCCTTTCTTCCTCTTCTCCTAATTCTTTCTCTTCTCTGGCAGAGTGCTTGGAATCACAATCTATGTGGTAGGTTAAATGGTTGGAACTCATGAGCTGTGAGGAAGTCTGGAAAGAGGAGTGTCTACTGCAGCAGCTTCCGGACTTTTCGGATTATCATGCACCATAAAAAAATATATTTTGGGGCGCCTGGTTGGCTCAGTCGGTTAAGCATCCAACTTCAGCTCAGGTCATGATCTCACGGTCTGTGAGTTTGAGCCCCGCGTCGGGCTCTGTGCTGACAGCTCAGAGCCTGGAGCCTGCTTCGGATTCTGTCTCCCTCTACCTCTCTGCCCCTCCCCTACTCACGCTCTGTCTCTCAAAATACGAATAAACGTTAAAAAAATTAAAAAAATATATATATATTTTGACATCATGACTCAGCACGTACACACGCACACATGAAACAAAGCTTTCCTGAATCATTAGCCACTCTTACTTCATGTGACACAGTCTGATATTTTCGACTCTATCCCACCCTGTTCAGTTTTGTTCTATTCCATTAAAAAAAGAAAAGTTTAGACTGACTCATTAAATCTATTTCATGATTCGCTAACGGGTCATGACCTGAAGTTTGACAAACGCTGGTTCAGAAACCTGCTCACAAGCGTCGGGAACCTGGAAGTCTAGACCTAATACCTCGCTTTGCCATTGACGGTGTTACTTTGGCCGGTCCTCTTAACTACCCTGGATGTTAAATCCAGATAATACGATTTGATCACTGCATTATTTTCAAGTTGAGTCGCACTGTGCTTACTTAGTTTGGGCTTTGTGACAGGACAGACATAAGTTAAAAACAAAAAACAAAAAACAAAAAACCGACTTCTTTTCCTGAAATTCGAACAACCCAGCATCTGGTATGCAATTTGTAGCAGCGATGGCTTTCTGTGTCAGACAGGCAGGTAGAGATCTTAACAGCCTCCCTCCTCCCTCTTATTTAAGGAAAACAATATCCTCCCAAAAGAAGGAAAGGAGAAAAAGGAAGCGCTACCTGAACAAAAGCCTTTGTCCTGGCTCCTTCCTGATAATGTTTAGTTTGTAGTAGTGGCGCAGGGCTCTGGACATTTTCTCATAGGTCATGTTTGTTCTGTTCTGTTTGTTCAAAGGAGGAAGAGAGAAAAAAGCACAAAGACACAGTGACATAAACCTCCGAAAAGGCGCTGGGGAGCTATTAAAATAAAAGCTCTTTGGCTGCTCGCGTGGCCCTACCAGCTCTGGGGAGCTACCTGCCCCCCAGCTGCCCCCCAGGCCCACCAATTCCCACCCCCTTGGCCTTTAGACACGGGCGCCAAAATTTCTCCGAAGGTGAATCCCCTTTCGTCAGAAGTCTTGGTGCTGTGGCTAATAAAGTATATCCCACAGCAACCTCCCTCACTACCTTCCAAGACTATGCTCTGCTGTGCTCCATGAATTTCCTGCAGGTTCCCCTATCTGTGGGTCATCCTTCACCTTCCGACCCACAGAGAATTTTTCTCTTTCTTTCTTTTTCTTTCTTTCTTTCTTTCTTTCTTTCTTTCTTTCTTTCTTTCTTTCTTTCTTTCTTTCTCTTCCTTCCTTTTCTTCCTTCCTTCCTTCCTTTTCTTTCTTCCTTCTTTCCTTTTTTCCTTCTTTCCTTTACTTTTTTCTTTTTCTTCTCTCCCTCCCTTTTTCTCTTTCTTTCTTTCCTCTTTCTTTCTTTCTTTCTTCTCTCCCTCCCTCCTTTCTCTTTCTTTCTTTCTTTCTTTCCTTTCTTCCTTCCTTCCTTTTCTTTCTTCCTTCTTTCCTTTTTTTTCTTTCTCTTTTTTTCTTTCTTTCTCTTCCTTTCCTTTTCTTTCTTCCTTTCTTCCTTCTTTCCTTTTCTTTCTTTCTTCTCTCCCTCCCTCCCTTCCTTCTTCTTCTTTCTTTCTTTCTTTCTTTCTTCTTCCTTCCTTTTCTTTCTTTCTTTCTTTCTTTCTTTCTTTCTTTCTTTCTTTCTTTCTTTCTCTTTCTTTCTCCCTCCCTCCCTCCCTCCCTTCTTTCTTTCATTGCAGCAACCTTTCTCCAACTTGTGTTTCTGGTTTGTCGTTTTAAGGAAGAGATTTTTTTGTTTGTTTGTTGGAATTCCTGTTGTGGAAGGAAGAATACAGTGGTTCCGAGCCCTGGGGCTCCGGGCACCATCGGGAGCTTGCAGAGGGATTTTTCTCTGTGACTCACGCACTGAAGAGTCTGTCAGTGGGGCCTTGCCGTATTTGGTCATGGCCTGCAATTAGGTCTTCCTCACTGGAACCAGAGCGCAGGCTTCCAACCTCTAAGGCTGCAGCCCCCCACCTCCCCTGCCCCCCAGCCCCCCGAGCTCGGCTGGGCCCCACTCTGTCCCTGCTCACTCAGCTCATCTGGGGCTGTGCCATCAAGGTGCTTTGCCTGCTTTGCCCACATCTACCTGGCTGTGGTCAGGCCTGGATCTTGGTTACTTGTTTTTATTTTTTTAGTAGGAATACAGATTTACTTATTTAAATATTTTTTGAGGGGAGAGACTCTTTGCTCTATTCTTTTCTTATTTTATTTTATTTTATGCCCATTGATCAGTACTTTCTCCTGCCCCTCTCTCCCCAACCCCGGGCCACACCACTCCACTCTTTGGTTCAGCAAATTTGCCTGTTGTAGATACTTCGTGTGAGTGGCAACAGGCAGGATTTGTCTTTCTGGGACTGGCTTAGTTCACTTAGCAGAATGTCGTCAAGATTCCTCCAATGCCGTAGCCTGTGACAGGATTTCTAACCTCCCTTAAGGCTGAGTAATCTTCCTCTGTATGTATACGGCAGTGTTTCTTTATCCAGGCATCCATCATGCATGTTTAGGGTGGTGTTTCACCCACTTTTTGCCTCTATGCACTTCAATAGTTTTCCTAACTTTAAAAGATTGGATCTTTTAAATTCTACTCCCTTTTCCCAGGGTGGAAAATTGTGGGGCGGACAGTTCTTGCCTGTTTGCTTTTCAAGGGGATGTCACAGTCAGAATGTGAGCATTTCCATGTCGAAGGGGGCCTTTGTGGACGTGGGTGTTTCTCACTGAGCGGAACAGAAGCGATACCTCCCCAGCTCCCTTGTGAGTCACAGAGCCCCTGTTCCTCAGCTCCTAGCGACACACGGGTGGCAGCACCAGGTGGAGGGGATGGGATGGAGGGCCACTTCCAACGCAGCCCTACCAGACCGGGGGGTGTGAAGTTAACTGACACCCGGCATAAGTAACACATGGAAAGTGGCATCTTTACTTATGTCCTTCCCTTTGCAACTAATTGCGCAGTGAGGAATAAACTAATGATGGGCACACTCGGGGGGCAGAAGACAGACAATTATCCTCCAACCTGGAAATGAAGGCTTTATTTTGGCATTACTTCGCACAGCAAATATCTGGTGCCCTTTTACCTTATGGTTTCCCCACAGTCGAGCCAGTCCATTGGGATCCACTATCCGGAATATTTTGGATTCTTTGTCTTCCCATCGGATGAAGTTTTCGTACCGGCTGTCGGAAAGCAACTGATAGACGTAATCCCAAAGCAGTCTACAGTCTACAGAGGAAAAGGGCAAGAAAACATTGATTATGTTTC
This sequence comes from Puma concolor, assembly GCF_028749965.1. Classification (NCBI taxonomy): domain Eukaryota; kingdom Metazoa; phylum Chordata; class Mammalia; order Carnivora; family Felidae; genus Puma; species Puma concolor. Next base: position 97,313,223 of record NC_141673.1, read on the forward strand.
TTGTTGAGGCCCTAAGAATAACAACCAGAAAATAATCCAGTAGCCGCTCCTGCCTAGTGTGGATTGATGGTCTAACTTTCTTATTTCACAGTGAGGAGACCAGGGCCCAGAGAGATCTGGCAGATGGTGCTGGAGAAAGGCAACCTTTGACCCGTGGAGGCCTCAGAGACCATCCCGGCCAACGGCCTCCCCTCCACAGATGGGGATGCAGTGGCCTGGAAGAGGAAGCAGCCTGTTCAAGGTCATGACCGATGACTTGAACTTGAGCAGAGCTCACACGAAAGACACAGAGCAAGCCAAAAGAGGGGTAAAAACAGGCTGGTGGGGACTAAGGGCGGAAAGAGAGCCCCAGTGTTTAAGCAAGCAGTATGGTGTTCCTGGTGATGCTGCAGGATTGTTCTGGTGTTGGAGGCTGAATGGATACAGATGAGAAGATTGGGGTAGGCTAAAAAATGGCAGAAAAACAAGTGTGATGCATGAAACGCTGCAGAAAAAGAAACTGTGAGCTCGCGTGGTTTTCAAAAAGAAGAGAGATATTCTTACTACAGCATCCCCCGGAGTTCTCGAAAACCAGTTTATTGTCACAAAATCAGCGTAGAAAGGAACCCAGGGCAAAAAAGTCACTTTTCCCATCTGTAGGACCGACGTTCTATCACTTGGCCAGGCTACAAATATTTACTAAGTGAGTTCATACAGGCCAGGTATTGTGCTAGGCTTTGGCTCCTGGCTGAGGGCTGGCATATTAAAACGAGAGACACATACTGCATAATTTCCCTTGTTCTAGTGCTTTCTGGATTTGGGCCGTCATGGTCTGTGGTTTGCCCTCTAGGCCCCCTTGTTGGGTGGATGGAGACACGTCCTATCTATGTGTACTTTTGGAATGGTCTCCAGATGAGAGTAAGAGACTCCAGTTTTCAGGGGTTTCACTGTTGACTCTGGGGAGCTTTGGTAGGCTGGAGCCAGAATGGCTGGTCGTGAATGATCGATTACCGAACGCTGTGTATGTGCTCAGCACGTGTCGTGCGTCTTTCCCAACCCTCTGAGGCCTGAGGGGGCCAGGATATGAATTCCTGGGCTCCTGCACTACAGTGTGCTGACTTCCTTATGTTGGGTGAGGCCCAGCACACCTGGGCAGGGAGTGTCTAATTGGGACGTGGAGTATTTTAGAGCCAACACATGCACCTCCCAGAGAATGAAACACACCCTTCTCAGGAGTATATTCACAAGGGGAATTGAGTCAGGTCACCCTGGGCAGGTTTCCTAAATCTCCCCGAGATTCTGCTTCCTCATATATGAAATGGGAATCATACATACTTTACAGGATCACTGCATTAGTGATATTGCAAGTGAAGGGAAAGTAATGAAAATAGCAACAATGCTACGTATCGGGTAGCCTACTAGCAGGCACTGTGCTGCACTTGACCTTGAGGACACCTTCTGAGGCAGGTGCTGTTGCTATTCCTATTTTATGGACAAGGAAGCTGGGGCTTAGAGGGTTTGGTAATTTACTCCAAGGGCACAGCTCATGAGTGATGCACACACACACAGGATTCCAGGCTCTGCACCACTCTGAAGCCCGTGCCCCACCATTCTTCCTGATGGGTTTTCTATTCTCAGAGAAGCCAGTTAACAGGTAGATATCTGTAAAATTTTAGGCCTTTCCAGAACAAGGTTTAGCTCTGTTTAGTGTAAGCTTTATGAAATCCAGCCTTTTCTCTGAACAGCCCAAGCAAGGAACTGGCATAAAATGTGGCATTTTCTAAGAAGCTTAATCTTGCAGGAAACTGACATTAAACTTGAAATGACCATAAATCTCTTTACTGTAGCCTCCCCCCCCTCCATTATCTGTATCTAAACATTAATGGAATGTGCAAGTTACTGGGTTTTAGAAAAGGACAAACGGTGCTCTTCGTTGAAGACACCAGGTGCTCTGCGAGTTTGAACCCCATTCTGGGGACAGAAACGGCCAGCCACTTCTATTACCCGCCTGCCAGCCAGAGGGAGAGAGTGCGGGACCCAATCCAAGCACCATAAAGTACCTGGAGAAGTCAGGGTCACACTGAGAAGACTGAGAAGACTCTAGCTCATTTTTTAAAAAAGTTTTTATTTATTTATTTTGAGAGAGACAGCGTGAGCAGAGAAGGGGCACAGAGAGAGGGAGAGAGAGAATCCTAAGCAGACTACGCACTGTCAGCACAGCGTCCGATGCGGGACTAGAACTAATCATGACCTGAGCAGAAACCAAGAGCCGGACTCTTAACTGACTGAGCCACCCAGGCACCCCCCTAGCTCATTTTTAAGGCTCTTGTAACAGGACGACTCTATTTCTAGGCAAAGCAGTGGGGAAGGCAATGGGCCCTAACCCTCCTTGCCATCTCCTTGCCCTGGAACACTGTTACTACAAATGGAAAACCAAGGACTGAGCTGTGGATTCAGTGTTTGTCCCATCATACAATGGCAGATGCATTTACATTTCCCCCCAGCCTCTCCCAGTTGGAAAACCTCTGACAAAACCAAATATTATCGCATAGAATGCCAGTAAATTAGAAGGAACAACAAAGGGGGTCTGTGTCTAACTCCTATATCGCTCCTCCACATGGGAGAAATCATCTTCACTGCAGGGGCTTGGTGTCACCTGGATCGGGACTCAATTCTCTCAAGTGTCCATTTTACTAACATTGAATAGTAATGAACTATTGGATTGTCTTCAACGGTTTGATATAAAGAAACTGTGCCCATATGAAGGTGAACAATATATTGCTAGTCCTCTCACCTCTCGGCCAACTGGAGCTAAAGTATAAAGTGGATGGTCCTTCCATCCCCTCCGCACAAAGACTTTCACTTTCATTGTGTCTGTGGTTTCTGTTTTACTGTTGGGGTACCTTCTACTTATCACAAAACAGTGCAGTGTGAACCAGACCATTTCTCCAAGCAAGGGCTTAACCAGCACTGAGGTCCATGCAGGGGCTTCAAACTTGGATCTTTATGTGAACCTTTTCCTAAAAAAGATCTTAGAGGGGTGCGCCTGGGTGGCTCATTTGGTTTGAGCCTCTGACTCTTGATTTTGGCTTGGGTCGTGGGATCAAGCCCTGCGTTGGACTCTGTGCTGAGTATGGAGACTACTGGGGTTCTCCTCTCTCTCTCTCTCTCTCTCTCTCTCTCTCTGCCCCCTGAAGATGTGTTCTCTCTCAAAAAAAAAATTTTTTTTAAAAAGATCTGGAATGCTATCTGCTCCTTGGTTGGTAAATGAAGGGCAGGGCTCACTGGAGAACAGACTTCACCTATATGTTTCAAGAACATTGGATTCTTGCAAACTTTTCCCTTTCATAAATGTGAAAATAACCCCAAACAAGCTGCCAGCTGATCACTTTAAATGACATTTAACCCAGCAAAGCCAACATTAGCTGAGTAATAAAAATATGTTGACATTCAAGAAATATTGACTTATTCAGTCACTAACAGAGGTAGCAACAGGAATTTTGTGGCATAAAGCAATTGTTTCAAACTCAGAGTATTAAGTGGCTTTTATAACTCTATTGATTGTTTGGTTTCTTTAGTTAAAAATTATTCCAGATGATAAAAATAAATGCCTGATCATACAAGAGATTTTTTTCCCTTTCTTCTTCTTCTTCTTCTTTTTTTTTTTAACAATTAAAGTTCAGCCATGTGAGTTAGTTTGTTTTTAAGATTTCAATTAAATAAAAGGCAGAACCTTTTTAGTTCCCTAGATCCTCTGGAGGTTATTACCATAGCCTACCTGCAATTTTTCAGTTCTGTCGAAATCCACATCTGCACAGATACAATGTTCTTTGATCATCAATGAAAATGCTTAATAAATTCACCAAACGCTATAATAAAATTCACCAAACTCTATAAATAAAAGATTATCCTATAATATAACCCTCGAACATGCATGTGAAAAAATTTTATATTACAAAGTATTCATTAATTCTAAGTGCATTTCTCTTAAACTAAAGGGCCTTTATATGAAGGCACATGGGTATTTTAAACACATGTCCATTATTTGGATTGTCTCTTCCATGAGAGGAAGTTTATAAAAGGGTTTAGTTCAAGTGACATGCCATTTTTTGGTTGCAGAGAGCATTCTCTCTCCTTCCTGCTCGGTGAGGTGCCCTGGGTACCCACAGCTAAAAGGCATTGTAAAAATTCCCTTCCTGTGGTTAAGGAGAAATATTTCCACTCCCACGTCTGTCTCTTACCAGAGACTCATTGTACACGCTCGCAGAGCAGAGACTGTAAAAAGATGGGCGATTCACACATAACCAACATAGTTTCTAATGAAAAAAATCATGCTAGACAAAGCTGATGTTTCAAAATCTGAGTGGGCAAGTCAAGTTATTGACAAAGGGAATGTTTAATGATGGTGGTTAATTAAAATTTTGGGAAAGCTTCTGAGAAAGTAATTTTATGTTGTTCTAACTGCCCAAATGGAATTTTAAATGAAGGTCTGTAAACTGGAGTTCCGTGGGTATAATCACCAACTCACCAGACGGTGAGTGTCCCTGTTTTACTTAAGTTTATTGCAAAAAATTAATGGATTTATTTCAGGTTCAGCAACAAAACCGCTAAGTAACGTACAAATTAGAAAGTTACTCCTCTGCTTGAGAGCAGTGGTTCTAAACCAGGGGCAATCTTGCCTTGTAGGGAAGGTATTTGGCAATGTTTGGAGATAATTTTGGTTGTCATAACTGGGGTGAAGGACGCTACTGGCCAGGGACTCTGCTAACTATCTTATAATGCACAAGTCAGCTCTCCCCCATTCCCCAACAAAGAATCATTTGACCCAATTACCACGAGTCCCAAGCTTGAGAAACTCTGCTTATAGGAACACGAGCTTTACAACATGCACAGCTCAGGGTTTTTTGTTTGTTTGTTTGTCTGTCTGGGTTTTTTTTGTTTTTGTTTTTGCTTCCCACCCTCCCCCCGCACCCCCCCCCCCAATTCTAGATCAGCCATTACCTAGAAGCAGATGAATCCAGCTCAGCCAACCCTGTGCTGATACACAGAGGTGTGTTTACAATGGGCAACTGCTTGCGTTCTGCCACGGCTTAGGAAAACAGAAACCATATGTGCACGGTGGCAAGCTGGGTGGGGGAGAAGTGAGGGTGAGGGATAGAGATCTGTGCTTCCTGGCTCCAAGGGGGCATGGGGACCACAGCTGCAAACGAGGTTGGCCCTTTTCACCTCTGGTTGCATAAGGCGTGGAGTGAGGCTGGGCTGCACTGGCAGAGCTGAGCTTAAAACCCCAGCCCCTGCTTTGCTCAGGTGGGGGCAGCCCGGGAAAACTGCATCCCTACCTCCCGGCAGTCGGGCAGTCACGTTGTATTACAGAAATGTGTGTCCTTAAGCAAACTGGAATTTCCAGTCTCCCCGAGCTCCTTCTACGATTTTCCGCCCAGCCACTGTGCTGTGACCGTTTTATCTTGTAAAAACGTTGTCCTGAAACTTCCTTCTCTTTCAGGGCTCTTTGATTTCTCGGTAGCGCAGTGAAAATAAACGCAGGGACTCAGCCAGTGTGAGAAGGTGGAGACACTTGGGATACTCCCCGAGCAAAGCCCCGGGGGGGGGGGGGGGTGAGAGGGAGCGCAGAGGTGAATCTCCAAGGAGATAAGGAAACCCGGGCGCCTTGAAGGGGTGCCCTTTGCAGGCCAGTGCCACTTGAAACAAATGCCTAGGACACAGGCCTCCGAGGTCAATGCCCCTGCCAGCTCTGGGGGGTGGGGGTGGGGCCAGCTGTACCCGCCGCCCTCCCCTCACTCTCTGCAGCCCTGCAGTAGGGCGAAGAAAAAAACGGAGCAGAGAAGGGGCTCTCGTGCTCAGTAATTAGCCGACTGGTGCTGTGCATTTACATGTTGTCTCATTGGTACTCAACAGAGCCCAGAAATGGGTATTAGATTTTTTTTTTTTAATGTTTATTTATTTTTGAGAGAGACAGAGAGAGAGTGAAAGTGGGGGAGGGCAGAGAGAGGGAGACACAGAATCCGAAGCAGGCTCCAGACTCTGAGCTGTCAGCACAGAGCCCAACGCAGGGCTCGAACCCATCGGCGGTGAGATCATGACCTGAGCCAAAGTCAGAGGCTTAACTGACTGAGCCGGCCAAGCACCCCTTTTTAAAAATAGAAAATATATATTTTTTAATGTTTACAGAAATGGGTATTAGTAGTCTTCTTATGATGGAGAAGGAAACCAGGCCTCAGGGACAGTAAGCCCCTGTTTGGAGACAAGACCTGGATTCCAATCCTGCTTATTCCTGAGTGCACGCTTTCCCACAGGCCCACGCTGCTTCCCCGGGAACACTCCGGGCCAGCTGTTGGTTGGGACCCCAGGTCGGGAGCCCTGGGGGTTCTGCAGAGGGTTATCTGCCTGAGACAGTGAGGGATGATGTGGCTCTTTTAGCTAGTACTGAAACCCTGGGCCTCTCTGGTTCATGGGAACACCCCACACCCGTCCTTCTCTTCCTCAAACACAGACACAAGCATGCAAAGGCACATCTTACCACCGAGGCCCAGGAACGAGACTGCCCCTCATCACTTTCACACTGAACCCTTTAGACCTCTCTTTTATGAAGTCTTTTTCCCCTCAGGGCGCCTGTGTGGCTCAGTCGGTTAAATGGACAACTCTTGATTTCGGCCCAGGTCATGATCTCATGGTTCGTGAGTTTGAGCCCCGCATTGGGCTCTGCACTGACAGCATGGAGCCTGCTTGGGATTCTCTCTCTCTCTCTCTCTCTCTCTCTCTGACCCTCCCCTGCTCGTGCTCTCTCTCCCTCTCTCTCTCAAAATAAATAAACTTAACAACAACAAAAAATAAAGTCTTTTTCCCTTCAAGGCTGGTCCCGAGGCTCATTAATAAAAATAAATAATTAAGTCCATGAGCCTCACTGGAAACCACTTGGCCAGCACTAAATACCGTGGGGGAGGAAGTAGGCGTGGAAGCAGGGGGAAGAGTACAGAGTGACTTCCCCTGGCCTCCCCGGGCCCCTGAGGATGTGCCTCCAACTTCTTTGGAGGCTTATCCAAGCGGAGCTTATTTTTCTTCATCTGATTGAAGGTTAGAGGCTTCCAGGATTGAACTTCTGTGCATACAGAACTCATCCAGTCAATAAAACCAAATCAGGAAAGTACATTGTTCTAGGCAGGTGACAAATGAGCAGTACAGGAGACTCCGTGTCTCCTGGATGAGAATCTTTTTGTTTCTGTTTAAAATGTAACCTTGAGAGATAATAGGCACATTTTTGCAAGTGTCTTTAAAGATCTGAAAGATTGCCATGACAGTGTGTTATTAGAAAAGAGAGCACGAGCTTGGGGGCGGGGTGGATTTTATGTCTTATCTGCTGCAGATAACCATGAAGATGCTCACGTTTGCAAAGAGAATCAGGGAGCTAAGCAAAAGTTGTGAGATAAGCACAAGAAAAGAAATATTCTCTATTTGGATGGATCATGGACTTGGAACAACCCGTCTGTACAGACCTGTAAAATCCCCACGTTTGTGCAGCAAATGAAGGACGATGAATGGATTATAAACCGGTGCGCCAAATGAAACTTGTGTCCGTAGCAGATTTTGGGATTAAGGCCAGGGAAGGGACAAGCAGACAGGAAGTCTGGTAACTCAGGTTTTAATGGAATTGAAGAACTTTAAGAGAAAGCCAAATCGACTTAAAATTCTTCTTTGAAGACTTGACTTGGCTGTCGATAGTTAAAACCAAAGCAGAAGCTTAGTTTGTTTGAGGGCACAGAATCAGAGGAATCCTGCCTTATGTCAATAAAGACACAAAATTTGGCATCTAGAGATGCTATGCCCTGCCACCTAGAAAAAGGCCTGGCACATACAGATTCGTGATCATTTTTGAATAAATGGATGAATGACTTAACTGCACAATTCAGGTATGCAAAGAAACAACTTCTTCCACTTAACTGTATTTTATCGATGTTCATGATGCTATTGCAACTATTCCGGACTGGTCTGCAAACAGCCTACAGTCTAGCACTTGCCTCCTTTCTTACATCACTTGTTATTGTTCTTTCTACATATCTTAGGCATGCCTCATGCTGTAAAGTGCAAGTAATTCCTTGAGAGCGGGGACAATGTTTTCAACTTCCGCATCCCACGTTATGCCTAGGATTTGAAGCACACTGTGCTGCACATCCGAATCAACAATGCCGTAGAATGGGGGCAGCAAATGTTTCCTGCAGCGTTTTCTGCAAATATTTTAGGCTCTGTTGGCCATACAACCTCTGTTGCAACCGCTCCACTCTGCTGTTACAATGCCAGAGTGGCCTCCCGACAGCACTAAGTGAATGGGTGTGGCTGTATGCCAATAAAACTTGATTTACAAAAACAGGCGGTGGCTGATTTGGCCCACGGGCCAGAGTTTCCAATCCCTGCTCTGGAGTCCCAGGTCAGAAGGAAACACGGGTGTTGGAAAGGACACTGGAGGAAACTCAAGGCTGGACTCTGGATGTGCCTGAATCTCAGTTTCTTCATCTGTGAAAGACCCTTCTGGCTTCGAAATCACCGAGTTCTAAGAAGGAATGTCAATATGTACTAAAAACATGACTCACGGCATCACTGGTGCTACGTCTCATCACCTTATGGTGCTCACTGCCAATATACTCTTTGGATATGAAACACATTGGCAAAGCACAGACCAGTAAAACGTTCGTGGGCTGAGAAAAGTGCTAGAAGGTTCATGGATGCTGCCCCAACCCCCTATGTCTTACCGCCCCCACCACGCAATCCCTTCATGAGCATACCAAATAGAAACTAAGCCCAGAAAGAAGCAATTTGGGGGTACCTGGGTGGCTCAGCTGGTTGAGCATCCGGCTTCAGCTCAGGTCATGATCTCGTGGTTCATGAGTTCGAGCCCTGCGTCGAGCTCTGTGTTGACAGCTCAGAGCCTGGAGCCTGCTTCGGATTCTGTGTTTCCCTTTCTCTCTCTGCCCCTCCCCTGCTCACACTCTGTCTCCCTCACTCTCAAAAATGAATAAATGTTACAAAAAAAATTTTTTTAAAGAAAGAAGCAGTTTACATACACCACTGGCTATTCAATAAAAAGTTTGAACCCAGGGGTCTTGGCTCACTCTATTCCATATTAAATCCTTTCCCATAAACTCTGGCTATTCTCACTTATTAACCTCAACAGCAGTCCTTCTTATCCTCTTAAAAATAAGTGATACCTTTAAAAATAAGCTACATGCTATGTTTAAATAGATCTAATTTGTGGTTTGTATTTAAGCTGTCTACCACCTCCTACATTTCTTTTATGGATTTTTTTTATTAAAAAAATTTTTTTTAATGTTTAGTTATTTATTTTTTTTTTATAAATTTTTTTTTCAACGTTTTTATTTATTTATGGGACAGACAGAGACAGAGCATGAACGGGGGAGGGGCAGAGAGAGAGGGAGACACAGAATCGGAAACAGGCTCCAGGCTCCGAGCCATCAGCCCAGAGCCTGACGCGGGGCTCGAACTCACGGACCGTGAGATCGTGACCTGGCTGAAGTCGGACGCTTAACCGACTGCGCCACCCAGGCGCCCCTAATGTTTAGTTATTTTTGAGAGAGAGAGAGAGGGAACGAGCAAGGGAGGGGCAGAGAGAGAGAAACACACACAGAATCTGAAGCTGGCTCCAGCTCTGAGCTGTCAGCACAGAGCCTGATGCGTGGCTCGAACTCACGAACTGTGAGATCATGACCTGAGCTGAAGTCGGACGCCCAACCGAGTGAGCCACCCAGGCGCCTCTCTTTTAGTGATTATTTTAATTCTTCTACAAGACCAATACCTAAGTAAACTATCATAGCTTTGCAGATCACCTCCAAACTGTATGATAAAATCCCAATTCGGTGATATTAGAAAGTGAGGGGAAAAAAAGAATTATGAAATATGATAGATTTTTAATGGACTTGGAGTCCTAGATTTATATTTCTACCTGAAATAGATAAAAATATACTGGACCTTACCTTGCTCTGGAGTTTTCTCTATCAGGAATGACCTCTCTTTTTCTAACCTTCACTTGCTCATATTCTAAGCATGCTAAGCCCAGCTGAAAGCCAGCCCCTCCGCGAAACCTTCCCTAACACCCCGACTCTGACTCCTCATGACCCCGACGCTGACTCCTATAGTACTTGACGGGAGTCCTTCACAGACCCCACACACGACACTGACCGCCAACTGCATTCAGCCTTTTCAAGATTTTCCAAGATTGTGTGTTAGACCTCCTGGAACACCCCACCCCCACGAACGCAGTCCAGTGCCCAAACACAGCAAGCGCCCAAATACATAAATCCCAAAGTACTTGAGCAAATGGCATCCGAATGGACAGAAATCTGGCTTCCCTTTTTGATCCGCATTCATAAGCGGTGTTTCCATCCACACCCTCCGGCGATGGCATTCGGCAGTGCTGTGCAAAAAGCTTCAGGAACTACGTTTTCGCAGTATTCGTATCTGCTCTACAGATATGAAGGCTTTTTTATGGCTGTTCAGTAATGCCACACTTTACACAGGAATAACTCAATGAGTTCGGCCCCTAAGAAATAGAATTTTACAACGATCTGGTGGTCCAAAAAGACACTAGAAGGGTAGGAGAGAAGAGACAGGGCTATCCCAAGTGAAACAAAAGGGCATGGAGCCCTGAGGAGTTCGCTTCAGAGGGTTAGAATCAAGACAAAGTGTTCGATTGTAGACTTTCTAACCCTATCATTTCACCCTTGAGAAAAACAGTGACTTGCAGTTAAATCAGCTGGTCTGGATTTGGTTAAATTAGTTAATACTTACATCTGGAGACTTTTAAACTTGTGAGCATATCATTAGAGCTAATTAATCATAATTTTATAGATTCTATCACACCGAGGAGCATTCCTCAAAGGGTCTGGGCCCTAGGGTTACTTTATGTGAATATTCTGACTTCCTAGGATCATAAAGAAAAGCATAGACTCCCTTATTCTGTGTGTTCTTGAGAGAGACAAGGGCATCCATGGGTGCCAAGTTTCATCACTGGGCTGGTATGATATTCCATGGAGTGTCTTATTGATGGGGCTAACTCCATCATGAAACAATTCTGATGTTTAGGAATAAGATTTTAAAAAATCGTAGCACAATTTCTTTTTTTTTTTATTTATTTTTTTTTTAGTGTTTATTTATTTTTGAGAGAGAGAGAGAGAGAGATGGCGCATGAGTGGGGAAGGGCAAAGAGAGAGGGAGACACAGAATCCGAAGCCAGCTTCAAGCTCAGAGCTGTCAGCACAGAGCCTGACGCAGGGCTCGAACCCACAAACTGCGAGATCATGACCCTGAGCTGAAGTCGGACGCTTAACCGACTAAGCCACCCAGGTGTCCCTCGTAGCACAATTTCTAAGAGACTAATACTTTAAAATTTATAAACCTATTAAATAAGGAGAAATAACTCCATAAGTCTAAATCATTTAACTTTCTTGATGGATGGGCTTATCTTCAATTCCTAGAAGTCTCTGATAAGACAGCGCGACAGAGGAGATGGACAGGACGTATGTTGCTGGGGAAGGCAGGTTCCTCGAGAGCAGCACTACCAGCAGCAGCCAACGGCACAGCAGTGAGTGCCTTGTTGCCCCTGTTACCCAACCCCTATTTGACCTTTGCTCCTCTGGGGCTCTGTTTCCTCCGTGGCTTCCCTGGCCCAGATGACTTTTCATATAAAATGAATATAGCGGTAATAAGCAGCTTCTAAGAGCTACCCGGAGAATGAGAAACAAGTAGAAAGTATCTGCAAAATGTCCAGTACTGCTGTATAGACCATGCAAGAAATAAGACACGAAGGGTATGTATAGGCAAGAAAGGTCTGGCCTGGGAAGCATAAGACAAGTCATTTATATGCTTCACAGTAATGTACTGACCCCATCCTCTTTCTCCAACCATCTGGGGAAATTCATGTGTCTTGTTTGAGCGCTTTGCTTCTTTATAAACCCCCTATGTTTTTCCTTTCACGATTTGTTTTTAGATTAAAACATACATACACACATAGGCATATATGTAAAGGTAGAGAAAAAAATAACACGAATCCCCGTTGTATCCGTCACCCAGCCATACAGCCGTTAGCTCACAGCCAGCCTTATTTTATGTACACCCCACCCATGCTTCACCCCCAGTGCCGTGGGATCCTTTTGAATCAAATCCCAGACACAGATCATTTCACTTTTCATGGTTTTTCAAACGTAAGTCACATTTCTTTGCCATTTCATTTTCTTCATTCAACACACTCACGTAAATGATTTGTAACAGTAAAACTGAGGCAACACTGGAGGTGTACCTGAAGCCAGAGAAAAATTTAGAAACAAATAATTTAAATAAAAAAGGGACAATGCGTTACGGCAGAGGGAGTTAATGTAGCCTGTAGCTCCCTGTGCGGTCACGCTGTTAGGAGCACGGCTCCATCCTGGGGCTTAGCTGGGGCTCTGGCCTGGGGGACAGCTCATGGAGGAAGGGGGCATTTCTCGCCTTTCCCTGACCGGGTCTGACTTCTCCTTCCTCTGTGCCTCCCTCCCGTTACTGAACACATATTCCCCTTCAGCCCTGAGCGACCTCTCTGCAAAGCCCTTCCTCAATTCCTGCAGTCAAAATGCACCTTCTCCCTGCTTTGCTTCCACAGGACTTAATTATCCTAGCACACAGCACTCGATAAGTGCTCGTGTACTGAATGAATGGGACATACGACTGATTTCACCATGCCTTACAGCTTAGTTAGTGGTTTTCCCATCTGTCTCCGCCAGTAAATATTAAATTCCTTGAGGAGACAACTGTTCCATCAGCTCTGTGTCCCCCTACTTCCTGATGCATTTATCTGTGCATAGTAGGTGCTCAACAACTGTCTCCTGAAGGGAGAGATGCTCTAGGAAAAGAGCTGCCCTTGCCAAGTGGCTGGAGGAGTAAGTGTCTGGGGGATGACTTCATGTAAATTACGGGCAGACGAGCACAACACAATGTGTAGATTTTTTCCCACTGGTTTCCACTCGTTTCTTGTCTGAGGGAAGCAAATTTGGGCTTGTCATCATAAAAGGAGAAGAATTCGGGAGTGGTTTCCTCTGTCCAAATGACCCAGGAACATCTGCCTCCAATACCATAATCGTGTTTTTCTCTCCCACCTTCTCCCAAGGTGAAGGCTACGTTGAGTTACTGCCCACGGGACAGAATTACAGGTCTGAATCTGAGACAAAGGTTCTTTATGCTGTGTCTGGTCATTAATTAGCTGCTGGAAACTTCAAGACAGGGCCATTAGCATGCTCATAAACCTTTTATTTTAAATGTTTTCGCTTAGCCATGATTCCGATGTGACTCTCCTTGTAAGCTGGACGTAGGACATTTGTTTCTTAACATTTCTGAGGCTCATTAACTACTCCATCCCAGCGGCTCATTAACTAGCCCATTAGGGATTTCACTTCATTCAGGCAGAAGCCTCCGCTTGCCCTCACAGAACCTTCGAGGGCGCCTAATTGGGAACCCGTGTGAGGCCAGCTGCAAGGCTGGGGAGACAGCGGGGCTTGTCAGGTCTCCCCTGAGGCTGGAGTTGTCGTGAGGGGGGTGGCGCTCACCTACCTGCTATTCTCCCAATGGGCATGGCGTGCTCCTCGGGCGGGGAGACAGAGACCATGATGTGGTTCATGTACGCCAGGTCTTCCCGATGGGACAGGTTGATGGGCTTGCCTTCCCTATGCAGCCCGTCCTCGGAGAGCCTGGACTGTTTGAAATCCACGGAGTGCCGGGGGTTCAGGATCAAGGGGTGCATGATGGGACTGGGCATCAGCTGGATCACGCGTGTGCTCTCCTGCCGGGGGCTCGATGGCTTCTGGTGGGGCTCGGAGGACGGCGGGCAGTGGTTATTCTCCATGGGAGACACTGACAGGGGGTAGGACTCCTGGTGGTTGTTCTCCTGGTGGAGCCTCGGCCCCTGGGCCCTCTCGGCCGGGGAGAGGCGGCGGATCATGTTGTCCAGGGGGGACCGGAGGGGCCGCTGCTCGGGGTCGGGAGAAGGCCGGTGATTGGCTGTGACAGGCGATCTAGACCGATGCAACAGTTCAATGGTGGGGGGGTTGTGGTGCACGTTCTCCACCGGAGGCCTCGGGGTCCTCTGGACACAATTATCTGTGGAGCAGAGGAAGAGACCGTCACTGACCCCGGTGAGTTGTCTGGAGAGGGAGCCTGCTGTGGTTATAAAGGTAGTGAGCACTGGAGCCCGTGTGTGTGCTGGGCAGCACCTTTCGTCCCTGGATATGGAATGTCTTTTTTGCTGTTTAAAAAAACAATGAAAACGGCACCTGGGTGGCTCAGTCAGTTAAGCATCCGACTTTGGCTCAGATCATGATCTCATGGTTTGTGGGTTCGAGCCCCGCATCAGGGTCAGTGCTGACAGCTCAGAGTCTGGAGCCTGCTTCGGATTCTGTATCTCCCTCTCTGTCTCTCTGCCCCTCTCCTGCTCTCTGTTTCTCTCTCTCTCTCTCAAAAATAATAAATAAACATTAAAAAAATTAAAAAAAAAACAAAGTGCACATACTTGAAATTCTTTTCCTACACTAGACAGGCTAAGAATGACCACAAGCTTTCCATTAATCACTTACTAGTAGCTTATAAACACAAGGAAGCCAAATTTGTGTTCTTTAGCTTTTTGTTACTTGACTCTTGGATGTGGCTTTTGGATTCCTTAAGGGTTGCTTTCCAGATACTTTCACGGGCTTACATTTTCATCACTAAATGTATGTATTCTCTACCTCCGGGGCATTGTTGTTGGTGTTAGCGATAATGACACTATTATACTACTGCTAAAGCAGTTACTATATCCTTGGTACTGGATTATACAGTTTAAAATGTATAACACTCCTAAGTAGGAGATGCTAATACCATTATTCCTATTTTACAGGTGATAAAAAGGAGGCATACAGAAGTTCAGCAACTTACTCAAAGACACACAGACAGGGAATTAGACCGAGACTCTGGTAAGTACTCTGGCAGGTACCCATTACAATTCCTGCCGCTTTGCTATACAGAAACCAGGGGGAAAAGTATCAAAACCTGCTCTAAGCATGGACAGTGGGTCTGATTTACAGAATGACAATCTTGAAAGAAGATTTGGGATCTTTTTTTTTTTTTTAATTTTTAATGATTATCTATTTTTGAGAGAAAGAGAGAGACACAGAGTGCAAGCAGTGGAGGGGCAGAGAGAGAGGGAGACACAGAATCCGAAGCTGTCAGCACAGAACTAGATGTGGGGCTCGAACTGACAAACCGCGAGATCATCGCCTGAGCCGAAGTTGGACGCTTAACTGAGCCACCCAGGCGCCCCAGGATCATTTTGTTTCTGAGTGCACAGACCCTATGAATGCTCATAGACAGGTAGAGGTAAGGAAGGAAAAGGAGGGATGGGCACCCCAACAGTGCCTCCACCCCATCCCCCTTGAACTTCCAAGCTGGTGATACTTGAGAGCAGGGACAACGTCAGAAGAGTACATAGCTCAGCAACAGAAGTAGTCCTGTGGGCTGGATTGAAGGATGGACCAGCCTATGTGTGGCTTTAGGAGCACCTGCTTAGGGGAGGGAAGGAACAAAAATCTGCCTACAAAAACGGAACTTGCTACAGTGCCTCAAACTCATCTTCGTGAGGTTTCTCTGGCCGCCTCTGTTCCCAGAGCTGTTGCACCAAAAGGAGGCACACGCTTTCAGGTCCTTGCTGTGGTCAGAGATTTGCCCATGATTCTAAGTCAAGCAAGTCAAAGATATCTCCTTTGTCCATCATGGTAATATCTATAGGAAGAACGTATAAAGGGGACCCAGGAATCTGATAGGGTTAGTAGACAGAGACTAAGGTGGTGGCCCAAACTGGGTGGTCCAAGTTTTACAAAGGATTAACAGAAAAATGGGGATGCCTCTAGATCTGTTACAGGAGACAGTGAACAAAAGAAATATTGTTCACGATCACTAGAAGATCACCTGCTTGCAGGCAAAGGGTTTATTTCGTAACTAATGCGTAGCCTGCTGCCATGCATCTAAAAGTGCTTACTCGCTCGAACAGCTATCAGTAGGAGACTGGCTTAATAAATTATACTCTATCTGTAAACAATGAAGGACTACACAGCTATAAAACAGAATGAGGGGTGTGTCAATATTCTCCTAAGGCCTGGTCTCCAGGCTCTATGCGAAGGCAGGCGAAGTATTTGGTAGGCCAGCACCTTTCTGTAATAAAGGAGAAGGCGATTCCAGTCTGACAGATGACAGAGTGGCTTGTACCCAACTAACATTCCTACATATAGAAATGACGGAACATTTATAAAAGTTATTTGAAGGTACTGGAGAACACTGAAGGGGGTTTCACTCTGGAAGGAAGAGAACTGCACAGGTGAGATCCAAATTTATGTAGCCCTGAGGGTCCTCCCCAGTTCACGTTAGCAGGGGGCTGGTAGAAAATGAACCGGAAGTTGTGTAATCTGTCAGGGAATAGAGTGTGGAGTTGCCCGAATGGCAAAAAATTGAGAAAGCAAACCCATAAAGGAGAGAGCCTCAGGGGGAGCAGCCACTAAACTGGCACATAAAGTTCCCTCAAATCCTTAACATGTGCTCCTGAACAGCGCATGTGTAGGGGGAGCTCTAAAGAGCTCAGTGGAAAGCAACAGCTGTATGGCTGAAAGAGAAGAGCAGGAATGTCAGTTACTGGCCCCTGTATTGGAGACAGAATTCAGAATTTGAATCCTAGCAACAAAGGCTCTGTAAACACCTCAGGCTGTTTATTAGCCCAGAACGGCCACACCTTAGGAGTAAGGACTATGCTCCAGAACAAAGGGATTTTCTTGAGGGCTAAAGGCAAAACTGAAATGGATCTGCCCTAACCAAATGCAGGACCAAGTCACCACAAATTCAAAGTGACTGGCTAGTCATTTACCTGCTGGAACAAAAATCAACATTCTTCAGAGGAATGTAACATAATCTAGAGTCTCTACAATGTATCACGTGTAATGTCCAGTATTCAATAAAGATGTTCTGGATATGTGAAAACAAAACAAAACAAAACAGAAAAATGTGACCCATAATCAACAGGAAAGGCAGTCAACAGAAAAAGACTCTGAGATAATCTAGGTGTTAGTATTAGCAAAAAAGAACCCTAAAGGATATTGAGAAATTTAAGGGTAAGCACTTGAAGGAAATGATGGTCATAATGAGATATAACAGATAGAGAATTTCAGAAGAGAAATGGATACTATAAAAAAAAAGATTCGAGTACTGAAAAATACAGTATATGAAAGATTGGACTGGATGGACTTAACAACAGATTAGAGATAACAGAAGGAAGGGTTCATAAATTTGAAGACAGATCAATAAAAGTTAAAAACAAAACCAAATAAACAAATGGATTCTCAGTGACCTGTGGAACAATATTAAATGGTCTAATGGATATGTAATTGGAATCCAAAGAGAGAACAGAAAGAATGAAGCCAAAAGAAAAAAAAAAAAAAGAAAAAAAAAAAAGAAAAAGAATAATGACCAAATGGCTCCCAAATTTGGTAGCAACAACAACAGCAAACTTAAAGACCCGAGATGCTCAGCAAATACCAAGCAGGATAAATACAAAAGTTACATCCAGGCATATCATAGTCAAACTGCTAAAAACCAAAGATAAAGAGAAAATCCCCAAAGCAACCAGAAGTGGGGAAAAAGATACACTACGTACACAGGGAAAGTTATACTAATTATGGATAACTCCTTTTAAACACCCAGAGAGAGAGAGAGAGAGAGAGAGAGAGAGCTCAAGTATGTGCACAAGAAAGATATGGATGGAGACCTAAAGATTTAAGGAGACTTAGAGACACATAAACCATCTGCAATGTATAGACGCTTGCTTGGATTCTGATTCAAGGAAATGGTAAAAACATTTATGACATAGTTGGAAAAAATGTGAACATTAATAATGTATTTGATGATATTGAAGAACTGTTAGTTTTCTGGTGATGTGATGGTTATGGGTTTATGATTTCATAAAGGGTCCTTATCTTTTCAGACCTGTACTGATATATTTACAGATGAAATTATATCCAGAATTTGCTTTAAATTAATTTGAAATGAAATTAATTTGAAAGCAGAGAGTAGGTGGGGCACAGAAGAAACAAGACTGGTCATGAATTGATTAATGGAGCTTGTGATGGGTACACGGTGGCTCATTAACTAATTCTAATTTTGTGTAAGTTTGATATTTTCCACTATAAAAAGTTTTTTTTTTAAGTTTTATTTATTTATTTTGAGAGAGACAGAGACCGCACAAGTAGGAGAGGGACAGAGACAGGGAGAGAGAATCCCAAGAAGGGATTCTGGCAGTGCAGAGCCTGATGCAGGGCCCGAACTCATGAAACCATGAGATCATGACCTGAGTTGAAACCAAGAGTCGGATGCTTAACCGACCAAGCCACCCAGGTGCCCCTGTTTTTTGTTTTTATAAGTACTTAGTCAAGCTTGCAAGGATACACGTTGGGATAACAAGTACTAAATTCTTCACTTTAACCCAAACGCAAATACATGCTTACAGGGTACTTAACTGATTAGGCCCACGGAGTTAATTTTTTTTTTTTTTAACGTTTATTTATTATTGAGAGACAGAGAGACAGAGCATGACCAGGGGAGGGGCAGAGAGAGGAGGAGAGACAGAATCCGAAGCAGGCTCCAGGCTCTGAGCTGTCAGCACAGAGCCCGATGTGGGGCTCGAACTCACAAACCGCGAGATCATGACCTGAGCCGAAGTCGGACGCTCAACTGACTGAGCCACCCAGGTGCCCCCCCACGGAGTTAACTTTAATGGCTGAGATTATTAGCGTGATAAAATGACCTGCCATCTTTTGGGGATGAGGCAGATTTTCCTTTCATAGCTAATAAGGATCTCAACTCTGCTGTCCACAAAAATGAATTTCTCTCTTCTTTGTCACAGAACACGATCACGATAAGCAACTACTTAAAACGGTTGCATTTCGAAGTTTCGTGCATTTTCTTCTCAATGCCATTTTCTCCCTTTACTTAAAAGCTTATTAAGGTTTAACAATACCTAAGGATGATGAAGACCGTGTACTGAAAAATCCTATTTCCTGAGTCCATTTCCTGTCTTACAAATTTCAAAACAGAAACAGGCGTTGGCCAGTAGTCTGGTCACCTGCAGGCTTTCTTTGATGTCTTGGGCTTCAAGGATCAGCCTATGGGTGTGAGCTCGGGGCAAGCCTTAGGAAGTCTGGGTGGACTATGAGAGGAAGAATTTTCATGCCAAGGGTAAAAGAGGAACTGATGTAATGTCCTGGAGAGATTTCACTCTCCGTTCCTGCCCAGATCTTTGGGAACAATGAAGGAGGGGGACAGTGCTCTGGATAATCCAACTCAGATTGTACTTTTGACTCTGGGTCCAGGCAGGAACAGGACTTGGAGGAGCTTGATTTATTTATTTCTCTGCAGACACCACTCAAAGAGGAAGTACTTGATGAAGTTGATAACATTAATGGTAGAGAACTGGATCCAAGGGTATTTAATTCCAGGCTCCTGGTGGTCTGGGCACAACCACTGTCAAGGCCGAAAGTCCTGCAATAAGACCTTCCAAGCTTTGTTTCAGTTTGCAAAGCATGCGCCCACGTATGGAGTAGGCTATGACGCTCCTACGCTGCCGCCTGCTGCCCCTGTTATTACAAGTTGGCAGCAGGGGATGGAAACTTCTGAGACCAGAGCCGGCAGGCAGAGAAGCTCCGGACACAGGAAATGCACTGAGCGGACAGTGGGTGCATTAAATCCCCCAGATGTAGGAGTCTTCTGTCTAAAACAAGAAGATTTTTTTGGTCTGGCCTTGATGTCTGGGTTTGTTCTTGGTGAACTGCCCAGCTGGAGAGCTGGGAAATTATCCACATTGCCCTCGGTCTGAAGGTCTTGATACGGGAGGGAAATGCGCAAGAAAGCCACACATAATTAGTCAGTGTGGGCATGGAGGGAAGGGGGCAGGGACGACCAAGGACTGGTAGGGAACCCATCCTGGTTGAAAGTGTTTTCTAATCCCAAACCTTTCTCTTTGCAGACCTCTTTTAGGTACAAATAATCCCACACAGCCCAAATAAATTAAGACTTTAAATGTGACGAGCACAAAAAAGGTCTGATTTCTTTTGTCTTCTTTTCTTGTACTCATTAGAAAAGTTTGTCCATTTAAAATTCATCAAAATTTGACCCAATTTAAACATGTTATAAATAATGAATAACTAGTAAACTCAAACCAACAAAAACCGCCTTTGGTTAAAAGTCATGGGCTTTGCGGCGCCTGGGTGGCTCAGTCGGTTAAGCGTCCGACTTCGGCTCAGGTCATGATCTCACGGTTCGTGAGTTTGAGCCCCATGTCGGGCTCTGGGCTAACAGCTCGGAGACTGGAGCCTGTTTCGGATTCTGTGGCTCCCTCTCTCTCTGCCCCTGCTCTGCTCACACTCTGTCTCTCAAAAAAGTGAATAAACATAAAAAAAAAAAAGTCATGGGCTTTAAGTAGGAAATTTCCAGGGTAGAGCAAAGGCTGGAGCTTGTATCTCACACACCAGGATGACATTTCCACCACTATGCTTTCCCAAGGCCATGGGCAGTGATAAGAGAAGCTAGTCAGTGAGATGCAAATCAACAGGCCCAGCAGGTGACTTACTCAATCGGCCTCAGTCCACTGTGTTCCACATTCTGAAAGGAACCACTTCCCAGCATGACTTTGTAAAAGATTAGTGGGAACCACAAATGATACGAAGAGCTATAGAGATTAAATGCTCTTGGTCTTCAGGTGCAATTCAAAATAGATTTCCTACACACGCTTAGGGTCTGTCACCCCTTGCTGTGGGTTGAACTGTGCTGCCTGCCTCTTCTCCCATACCCTTCAATTCATATATTGAAGTCCCAACCCCTATGCCTCAGAATGTGACCTTATTTAGAAATAGGGTCGTTGCAGATGTCATCACTTAAGATAAAGTCATATTAGAATGGGGGGTTCTCTAATACAATATGACTGGTGCCCTTATGAAAAGGAGAATTTGGACACATAGACAGGCACAGATTACATGAACGGAGGGGGACGGTTTTGCCACACAGCGATTACAAACTATGCGTTGAACCACATAACCTTCAGTGAGGCCAACCGTATTTCAAGTAGAGTCTTGGATGCAAAGAGTAAGGAAAAGTGGTCCTTGCTCTCAAGGATATAATAGTCTAATGGAGAAAAGAGACACATAAAAAAACACAAGCAAAGGCTATGGGTGCTGAATTATGAGTCAATGTGCACAGGGAGCATGCCAGGTGATGTTGAAGGCAGAGATCTACCAGTCAAGGAATACCCAAGGTGGCCAGCAGACCACCAGAAGCTAAGAGAGAGGCACAGAACAGCCTCTCCCTCCCAGCCCTCAGAAGGAACCGATCCTGCCCTCACCTTGATCTTGGACTTCTAGCCTCCAGAACTGTGAGACAATAAATCCGTTGTTTAAGCCACCCAATTTGTGGTACTTTGTTATGGTGGACCTAGCATACTAACACATCGCCCCCCCGCCCCGCCGCCACCACCTGCCCCTTCCTTTTCCAAGAGGTCCCACTGAGATATTCCACTGACTTCCACCTGCCCATTTCAGTCTATGCACCTCGCAAGTTGCAACTGTCACTAAAGGGCCTGAGAAGAAAACCAGAAGTTTGGAGCGTATGATGCGCAGATGCGTGAGGTTGTAAACAATGAATCCTACGTGAGCTCCCAGAAAACTCAAGGCAGGTGAACTGCAGGACTCTGAGGTTTCATCTTTATTGGCTGTGGGCAGGACAGCCTCCAAACAGGCTAGCCTCTGCCAGTGGCTCAGCACAGAGCCAGTCTGCCAGCCTCAGTCTCAGTAAAGCCACACGAAAGAAGTGAATGAAGAAACCAGCGGCGTCAGGTTTCAAATGAGCCAATTAGACATGTGGGGGTAAACCCTGTGAATCATTTATAGGGAGGGGGTCAGGGTGGCACAGAGATAAGTCAGAGTGCTGGAGAGGGGAAAGAGCAAGATAACAGAGGGCTTCCTGCTCTGGAGGTGAACCCCAACCGCTCCAGTCCCCTTATCTCAAAGCGCTCAGAGAGCACTTCCCCAGGGCTAAGAGGAAGTTTCTTGAAAACTTCCCGGGTACCTGGGGAGAGTTAGTCATGCATATCACGGATCTCTTGCACTCAAGTTTCTGGTTTAATAGAGCCAGCTAGCCCCTGGCTACGGGCAGCCTCCACCTGACTGGAGGACGCCAGAGGAGGTGGGGAAGGTGAGCGGGCCCTCTCTGAAGGAGACTGATGGTCTAGACAGATGAAGAGGCTCTGTGCACCACGCCAGGGTTCCACACTCTCCCGTCACAATCAAATGTTCCATCAGAGGACAAGGGTCAGAGGGTAAAAGGTCACACTGCCCCAGCCTCTGAAACATAGGAAGCAAAGCAGGACAAAGGGGCCCTAGACAGGGGGAGGAGGAGTTAAGAGAAGAGTGGGAATGAGGAGGCCAAGGGCAAAAGTGTTCCCTGGTGTCCCGGGGGGACAACAGGAAGTCAAGATTTGCTGGTCTTCCTCTGGGGGGACCTCATTGTCTCCAGCCAGACCCAAGAATCACAGAATTGAAAGGGGCACAAGAGGTTAACCTTGCGGTGCTTAACTGTGAGAGGAGACAGCTGGAAGGGTCCCAACGGGGTCACGGAGGACCGAGCCTGTGCCTGCTACGGTGAGGTAACAAAATATGAGCACCACTCATTTTCAAAACAGGCTGTGCCCTGCGAGCAACCGGGGTTGGTGTTTGAAATGTATTTTCCCATAGAATGTAACGCAGGGGGCCTGGTGTGCCTGTGAAGGAATTCTGTTATCAGGGCGCGGGGAGGCAGCAAGGCCCTCCCTGTGTCCGGGATGCACAAACCCGGTGTCCACACACACAGTGTGTTTAGTCACAATAACTGAAATGATTAGGACGGCTGGGATTGGAGGTAAGAGAAACAAAAACCCCGACCATTGCACAGCAATGTGAACACGCTTACACTACCCGACTGTATGCAAAATGGCTTAGAATGGCTTAAAAATGGCTACGATGAGGGGCTCCTGGGTGGATCAGTCGGTTAAGCAGCCCATTTCGGCTCAGGTCATCATCATCTCGCGGCCCGTGGGTTCGAGCCCCGCGTCGGGCTCCGTGCTGACAGCTCGGAGCCTGCTTCTGTTTCCGTGTCTCACTCTCTCTCTCCCCCTCCCCCATTCATGCTCTGTCTCTCACTGCCTTTCAAAAATGAGTAAATGCCAAAAAAATTTTTAAAAATGGCTAAGATGATGTTAGGCATATTTAATCACAATGAAACGTTTTTTAGGCGGAAGAAAAACCCCCAACCAAACAGTGGTAAGAAATATCCAATAATGGTAATGAGTAACATTTACTGAGTGACAGCTCTTGTTCTAAGGGCATTTGCCACACTAACTTGATTCTTTTCTTAGATCAATCATATCCAACGGGTATTGCCATTATCCTCCTTTTACAGCTGGAAACGGAGAGACAAGGAAGTTAAGCAACTTGCTTAAACTCACACAGCCGTAAACAGGGGAGCTGGGATCTGAACCCAGATGGTCGGGATCCAGAGCCCGTGTGCACACACACACCAACCCCATTGTGCTCTCTGGCTCCGGTAAGCATTACAGGATTAACACAGATGTCAAACCCTAGCCAATGGCCTCCCTGACACCTTAATCTCATCAACACGGTTCCAGTAAGACTAGAGAATCAGGGAAGTTTTTACAGCAACCAGTAAGAGGATGGCTGGATCAGCTAAAAACTTTATCTACCCGGGTGCCTATTCAGCAGCTATCCTGAGGGGCCAGCTCCAAGGGAGCCAAAGGGCTGGTTCCCAAGGGGGTGACAGCCAGCGCTCCTGCTCTCAGAAGCCAGTGTCTGACTCCGAGCCCACACTTCTCCCAGGCTGGGGATTTTCTTCATGCCAAGTCCATTTGTTCTGAGGCGGTCAACGATCTCTAGTGGGTTAAGGCAGTCCGAATTAGCATGAGTTTTTAGTATGATGAGTTGCAGACATACAGCGGTATCTCAAAAGTAATCTCTGACGGTTTTGTTTGTTTGTTTCGATTTTCAAGTGCCGTGAGGCAGAAAAACTGTAAGCAGGCTTGCCGGGCACCTGCCATTCTGTACCCCAGTCAGGGGTCCTGGTCTCCCCAGTTCTTCTCATTGCCCCATCTTTGGTCCTGTTTCCAGGAATTAATGTGCACAAGACACATTAACAAAAATGTTATTTGGTTAGCTCATTCATGCTGCAATGGAATGAACACAGGCATCAGAGCGAAGCAGACCCAGGGCACTCGGTAAGTGTGTAATCTGGGGGCTCTTGGCCTCTATTTCCTCATCCATCAGGTGGGGATAACATTACCTTCCTTATAGGGTAGTTGCGAAGAAGAAATGGTTTAGACACGTAAGAGCTTAGAACAGGGCCTGGCACACAGCAAAGACCCAATAAACGTTAGCTGTTATTTTGTCACTATGAAGCAGATTCACAGACCTCATCTTCTTTAATGATCTCATTAGAATTGTGTAAGATTTTCTTCCTCCAGAGCAGTGTTTGGGCACTTGGATTTGGTAGTGGGGGGGGGGGGGTGGGGTGAAGCGAAACATTTCTTGCCATAAGCAATCACATAAATGAAAATCTGTGGGCTATCCCGGAACGCATTCCACCCCCCTCACTCCCCACGGAGAAATGACTTCTCTCTGTTCTCTGGGCCGTCACCGTGTGCTGGTTTTACGGAGAATCGAGGTCAACTGTTGTGACACGGGAACGTTCTCACCACTTACAATGTCCGTGTCCACCTGGTGACCAAGGGCTGCTCCAGAGCAAAACTTGTGTCTTAAAAGTGTGTCCACTGTTGCAGAAACAATCACAGCCCTGCGTGTGTGAATATTTTCAAATTAAAGTGACTAGGGGCACCTGCGTAGCTCGGTCGGTTAAGCGTCTGACTTCAGCTCAGGTCATGATCTCATGGTCCGTGAGTTCGAGCCCCGCGTCGGGCTCCGTGCTGTCAGTTCAGAGCCTGGAGCCTGCTTGGGATTCTGTGTCTCCCTCTCTCTCTGCTCCTCCCCCACTCACCCTCTATGTGTCTCTCTCTCTCTCCAAAATGAATAAGGACTTAAAAAAATTAAAATTAAAGTGATTGAAAATCACCTCCCACTCCCTTAGATGGGGCAGAGGAGAGGGTGGGCAGAGGAGAGGGTGGGACTACAGAGCTGAAAGGGTGAGAGGATGCCCAGAGGGGTCACCGGATGACAGCACATGATAAACACAAATCTTGTTCCTTGTCCCTACAGACTTGTGCAGAGCCAGTCCTACAGGGGTGACTCTGCAGAGCCAGAAGCACATTTCATGTTGCTCCCTGAGCTTTCAAGGAATCACGATTCAAGCAGTTTTACCACCAAAGGCCTACCGGCGATCGGATATACGCTTTGGAACAAAGTCTTTCTTTGTAATTACTCCATGGAAGCTAAAAGTAACTGATTTCAGGACCTACGGTGTCAAAAGAAGTTGATATAACTGTGTGTGACCAAATACATTTATTTTATCATCATCTGCCGACTTGACATTTCTGAAGACATTTACCTCCTGGTTTTGGTGACCGAGGCGCTATCGTTTTTCGGTTCATCTCCTTCCTACGTCACGATCTACCTCACATCTAACTCATTCATAGCATGGTGATAAAATGAGTCACAACCATCAAAGAAAAGGGATCCGCTGGAACGGAGGCTTTCGTCACGCGATGAAGGAACCGTGCCACTCTTGGTTTGACTACTCGGAGGGGTAATATCATCGGCAGTTCTTGATAAGGTGACACAAGTGAGGACAGACGTGATGTTCAGCTGTTTCTGAGCAACATCAAGCAGGACACATTTAGGTTTTTCTGGATTTTAGTTACCCAAGGCCCTGAAGGTAGATCACATGTCTTGGCCATCTTCTTATCGCCCAGGGAGAACCCAGACTTCGGAGGGAATGCAGGAGTTGAGAGTGCAGGAGATCGGAGACCATTCGGGCTAATCCCTGTCCTACAGCTGGGGAAACCGAGGGCCAGAGAAGAGCAACTCAGCCCTTAAGCTTTGGCAGAATAGAGGATTAGAGCCTGCTCTCCCGACTCCAGAATCCCGCCCTTTCAAAAATGTCATCTAAGCTGACCACGCGTGCTGGCTTGTCTGGGGTGGTCCTGGCTCATGCCCATTGCCCAGCATACTTGCTGGGAGTCCTGTTTCACTGTCACCGTGGCTCGCTAGGGGCGAGAAATTCTAAAGTATAATGCTGCGTTCTCGTAAGTACGCAGGGGAAGAGAGTGGCAATCCTGGCTCTCTAGACCTAGGAGGACGTCAGGAGTCTGTTCTGCCCAACTGGAAACAGTATCATGGCCCACCTCTCCCCTCAGGGTCTGGAGGGGAGCCTCTGAGCCCTAACACCAACCTCCTAGCTTCTGGCACCGCCACATGGCTGCCCGGGGTGATTTCAATGTCACGTACTCAGATGGGGGACCTATGGGGGAAGGGTTGCGAGATTCACCAAGATCTGTGTGGCAAGATCAGTTTCCATTGTGCAGCAATGGATGTCTGAGTTGGTAAAGTCGGTGGGAGGGATGAGGCGAAGTCGCGGGGGGTGAATGGAACGCTGTCTTTGCGCCTCCCTGTGCCAGGCCGTTGAGGGGCCGATCGGTTCTCCTCCGCAATGTCCCTGTTGTCCTTCCATTCTGTCATATTATCTCTGTGTCACATCAACAGCAACGTACTTTTCCAAAGGACTGTATCCCCAGTTATGGGGAACAGATCGTTGGGGGTTAGAGTATTTGATATGTATAATTTCACTCTAGAGCCTCTTCTTTCAGGACCAGAGCTTTCTGTGTGCTAACAGATGTCTGTATTAGTGTTTTACCATTCACAAGCAAGCATAACAGTATTCATTCTAGAGATCACTCATGTTGAGCTGGATGTGTTCTTCTTTTTGGTGGAGAAAAGGGAAAGAGGCGGGAGGCGTTCGGAGGTAGGGAACTTGTACCAGTCCGTTCCCCTCTCTAGAGGGTCCCCTTGTTACCAGTGGCAGTCTGGGGACAGGCAGCCTCTTCACATCACCTCCATGCCTTGTAGAGCGCTTCTCATTTGACGCCATCTGACAAAGACCTAAACCGCCCTTCTCGTGCGTCCACCTGTTCACCTGAGAGAATGCGCCCTGCGTCTGAACAGGCCTGCGCCCTCAGGTGTTGTTTGCTGGCTGAGAGCTTTAAGGAATGGTCTCTGAGAACACACTACTTTTAAGAGCTGAGACAGAGCTCATCACCGGTCTGCAGGGTGATGAAGCCCTCGACCTTGGTCTCATTAACTCCATTCTCTTACCCACTGAGTCGTCACGACCACCATCCGAACACTGGAGAGCACAGCTCCTTACGGCGTATGCAGTGGTGCGTCTGTATTTACTTAGCCTGACAGCAGCTCTGAGAGGCAGTGAGCCCAGCTTTCTCTATTGATCAGCCCCGGCAAATGAGAACAGCGACACGCTAACTTCTGAGTCAAATCAGACCAAGGAGAAGGGAGGAAGGAGAGACCATTAAGCCTCCAATCACATCTGGGAATAAAAAGAGGAACAGGAATTCCAAATGGGTTTTTTTTTAAAGAGGGGGAGGGAAAAAAAAGCCCATCCCTCACCTTTGTATCTGAATAGGCAAGCTAGGTAATACGGTTCTTGCCTTAATGTCAAGCTTCAGTAAACCCACCTCCTCCTCTGGAATCGCTGCTGGCAATGACGAAAGCCGGAAATGTACAAGGCAGGAAGCGCAAAAGGACGGAGAACCCGAATTGTTGGGGGTTGGGGAGGGCCGCGGCTAAATGAAGCCAGAGTAGAGCAGGAGGAAGAAAGGACGAGAGAGAGACAGGCAGGGAGCAGGCAAGCAACGCTCATTTACTCTCCATCAGGAAAGCAAGGGGCCCTGCTGTGAAGCGCTTGGCTCCAGGAAGCGATGGCGGTCACCCGGAGTCAGGCTGTCTTTTGTGAAGTGTTAATTAAGAAAACAAATAACTTCTCATTTTTTGGTTTGCCAACAACAAAACAAAACTATTAGCCCTGCTCTTGAAGATGCCCACTCGATTTAAGGAAATACCCCCGAGGCACCAGAGGTTCAGGCCCCTAGTAAATCAGGTCCTAAGAGAAAGCACAAGTTTAAAAGTGTTACTTTGGGTCCCCACGTCTGTTGTCTAACTGATCCGTGGAGGGAAGAACATGGACATAACATTCGTCAGAGGCACAAGGCATCGCCGTTCAACGGAATAGGGCACAAAGTAAGATTTTAATAACGGGTTTCTGCACCCAAACACCTGCTTTAGAACAAGGTCCGGGGCCCCAGGTCAATTCTGGCCTTTTTTTCTGTTTTCTACTGACGATTTTATGACCACTGGAGCTTACTGGAGAAGTGGAACACTGGGTACATCTGAAGTAGGCACTTAGGCTGAGCACACCGCAAGGAACCACCTTTGGTGCACGAAGGTGGAACCCCTGGTCCATCAGAGTTCACAGGGTTGGAGTCCCCCAACTCTTAGTACCCTCTACTCACAAATTTTCAAAGACCCCCTTATGCTCCTTCATTAAACTCCTTTACATTCAGGGTCCGATATAACCTCCTTGGACTAACTCTGCCAAAGGAAAGTGTTGATTATTGTTGAAACAGGGTGATGGCTCACAGGGGTTTATTTACTTTATTTTCTCTATTTGGGAGAAATCTCTACTGTCTGATATTTTCTAGAACAAAAGGCTGGTGTGTGTGGGGGGGAAGATAAGCTCTATAACCCAAGTCATCTGATGGCTCTTTGTTCCAGGGGCTCACTCCACCCTATCTCTTCTGCCTAGAGGGTTCCCCACTTTATCCTTGCTTATCAGAATTCTGCTGCACCATCAAGGAAGCCTCCAGAAGCACCTGCTTTATGAGGCTGCCCCTGATGCTTGTGCCTGGATGTAATTTCCCCTCCCAGTCTCTCTTCGTGGTGCCCACTATTACAGCTGTGCTTTGATATACATGGATCTATGCATCTCATTTCTTTATGAATTGTGGAGAACCAAGATTCCGTCCTATTCACCTTGGCATCAATACATGTTTGTTCAATAACAAACCAATCACATGAATAGGAACAACGCATCCAATAAATGATGAAACCTTTTGGATTGTCTAACCCTGATGAAAGGAAAGAAAAGGTTCCTCTGGTACCTTCTTCATGGTTCTGATGCAGTAGGACTTCTGGCTGTGTGTGTATAGAGTTTCCGGGGTGGAAGAAGGGTGAAAAAAGAATCCGAGGTTTCCTCTGCTTCAGAATATGCTGAAGGAGTTCATAGAGCACATCACCTGGGAAGAAAACAGAAAGAGAACTAGAGCAAAGGGAATATTTTAGTTAACACACTGGGCTTCGACTCTATGGGTGGCAATGACGTAATGGTCGGCCAGATGTGCATGGAGCACACAGGGGAAACTCCTAAGGTTGGAGCCATGGGATCGTTGTTTTAATTGGACTTTTTAAATTATGAAAGGAATATACAAAAAATGCTTAAAAAATGCTGAAAACGAGAGAACGGGAAGCACCTATAATCCCATCGCGCAGAGAAAGGAGTCCTGTTACCACTATCTATGGTTTTATAGTGAGAATCAGGCTTGTACTAGGGTTTTGTATGTCTCTTTTTCTCTCCACATTATTGAACGGCTCCACTAGCTGCAAAATGACAGCCCATCGCAGGAAGATACCGGACTTTGTTGGGCATTTCAACGATTCCAATTTGTTGCTATCATTCTTGCGAAAAATATTTTCCTATCAATCTTTGCTTGCATTTCTGATTAACCAAAGAAGAATGATGTCATTAAGTATGAAAATTTTTGATGCTCCACTGGCAATTCATAGAGAGCTTCTGACAGGAAAAAAACAAAACAAAACAAAAGCCTTTCAAACCCATCCCAACCCCAGGCAGGAAGAGAATGCGTATGAAAAACGCACAACCCCAGTCAGAGGGGCTAACTATGAAAGATACCCTATAAAGAACTGGCACATTCTGGGATGCCCCCCTCCTTTAAAAATACACACAGGCATCGCTCCAAGGTTCTACAGGCCTCTAGAAGATCATCTCTAGATGTCAGCCCCTCGCAGAGGATGGTGGGGGCTGGTCTGAACTAGGTGCCTCTGTTCTGATATATTTGGTATTTAAAATGTCCACTGAGTAGTTAATTAGCAAAACAAAACCTCCCCCAAAACCTGTCATGGTCTTGTCCCACCTCTTTGGCTTAGATTCAAGTTCAAAAATGCAGGTGGGTGCTCAAAACCCCTTAGGGGTGGGTGATGAATCTTTAAAATACCACAGGCTTCTGACTGTCCCCCTACGCCCTTCCAAATACAGATATGCAGGCAGTCAACAATTGCACCAGACAATGGGCTTTTGTCTCTAATTTTAGCCATTTTTAACAGATACTTTAATGAACCACTTGATTTAACTGCATATTTTGGGCTATTGCTGAATTATTTTTTTCTTTTAAACTCTGTCTGAACCCAAGAAACGCTCCATATTAGTTTCGTTCTTTCTGCAAACCCTTTGTACCAAATAAAGTTCAAGATCGCTGTGTTCTAAGGGACTCCTGAGGTGCCTTTGTGTCTTTGCTTTGATTCTGTTCCTTCCTCTACCTTTGAGTGTTGGTTGTCATTAACATTATTACTTAGTGACACTATTTACTATTACGATGAAATAAAGCACAAGCCTTTAAAGAGCTGAAGACAAGCATGTCACTTGGGAATTTCCTTTTGATGACATGGGTGAGAAGATGCAGAGGTGTCGTGGGCCAGACTTTTACAAATGTTCCGTGTCAGGTAGAACCGTGGTGCACACGACTGTGTTTTCTGAGCTCAGGAGGCCTGGAGCCCATCTAATCTGAACCTAGTAGTCATGGTAATGTCGTCTCTGATGCGATGAGAATATAGAGCCTGAAATACGGTCCTATTTTAATGATTCATATTTTAATCGCGTACAAAAATAAGTCCCTAATCAACACTTTGTTTCTTCGGGTTTACTGTAATGTCTTCCTGAACTTTTCTTAATTTACACGGCCTCACACCCGCTGGGTTTTATCCTGTGGGTTTCAGCAATGCTTTATTTCGGTAGTACGCAGAAGAGAAAACGAACACACTGAAAAATGTGTTCCTGATGATTACTATTACTAAAAAAAATGGTCAGTAATTAGTGTATCCATTTTGGAAGAGGAGGCCAGGAAATATAAATTTAGTGTCTGTGAGGGTGTTCAACTTTGTTCGTTCAGAGAGGCAGGCTGATGTGGCGGGGAAGGCACGGACGTGCAGATGCGGCCGCCTGGGCTTGCGTCCCAGCCCCTCTGCACCAGGTGACCTTGAGCAAGTCCCTGAACTTCCCTGTGAGATGCAAACAGCATCTGCCTTGGAAGTCTGCTGGGAGGGTTCAAGGAGGGAGCAGGTGAGGTACGTGTGTTCATGCTGGCCCCTCCTCGGGAGTGCCTCCCAGGGCTGCAGATGTCCCGCTGTGAGGTGGTTAAAGACTCTTCTGCTGGGAGGTGGTCAAAGCCAGGGCAGGTCACTTCTTTTTGTGTTTCCACTTCTCTATGTACATATAGAAAGTGAGGCAATAAAGCAGAATGGGGAAGAGTCTATGCTCTGGAGTCAGACTGGTGCCTTGGGCACGCTCTTCACTCTCTCTAGTTCTCAGTTTCCTGGTTTTTAAAATGGTCACGTTAGGGGCGCCTGGGTGGCGCAGTCGGTTAAGCGTCCGACTTCAGCCAGGTCACGGTCTCGCGGTTCGTGAGTTCGAGCCCCGCGTCACGCTCTGGGCTGATGGCTCGGAGCCTGGAGCCTGTTTCCGATTCTGTGTCTCCCTCTCTCTCTGCCCCTCCCCCGTTCATGCTCTGTCTCTCTCTGTCCCAAAAATAAATAAAAAATGTTGAAAAAAAAAATTAAAAAAAATAAATAAATAAAATGGTCACGTTAATAACTGCCTCGTAGAATCAGTGTGAGGACTGGATGAGGCGATCCCTGTGAAAAGCACATCACGGCGACCAGCAAGTAGTAATAACTCAGCAAACACTAGCTGGTTTTGTGACCACCACTGTCCTCACCACCATCATTGTCATTACTGATATTATTAAAGTGGCACAGGGCAGACCTGTGGACCCTTGAGGCAGTCGCACGGGGAGAACAAAGAAGGGGTGTGTGGGTCATGGTCATTGTTATGTTCTCCCTCCAGAAAAGAAAAAGGTTAAGGGAGGCCATTCACCCATACTGGCTTCTCCAACACCTCCCCCTGGCCCGGTGGGCAGCCCCACGGAAGGACTGACAGGTTCTCTGCCCTAGACCTGTTCAGCCTTCTGTGCTGGCTCTCTTCTGTCTCTCATCCCACAGCTGGCAAAGGGAGCCAGGCAGAGAAGGTTCCTATCTGTGCAAAAGAAAGCAGGGACGGGTGAATCGAGTGGAACTCTGCCAGTTCCTTACCTAAACCATAAGCCCGTTATGAGAACCAGTAAGGTAACATTTGTAAGTGCCACCTGGGACGGCTGACTAATGGGTGCGAAAATTCAACTCTAAGACCATAGAGTACGGCCATAGATGGATCAGTCCATTCACAGACATGTTTCCTCAGCAACCAGGGGCTCAGTCGGGGAATGTGGCTGGCTTAGCACAAATGCATCACTACTACGGGGGAAAAACCAACTTACTGTGCATGCCCTGTGTATGCGTGGTTGGCAGTAACAGCGTGTGCCCGATAACAGCTTGCAATCTTAGAAAGGATTCTAGAGGTTACTTCGATCGACTCAAACTTGTGTTCAGTAGAAGTCCCCTGCCTCCCCTTCCCCTGCCAAGAAGTAGCTTTGGCTGAGCACTTCCAGTGATGGGCAGCTGGCCACTAACATAAGCAAACCATTTTTGGACAGCTCGAGTTGATAGGAAGTTCTTCTGTTAAGTTGGAACCTGGCCTCCCCTGCAATCTCGTGGACCTCGGTTCCTAGTTTTGGCTCTGGAACAACACAGAACATGTGTCTCGTCTACAACAGCTTTCCAAATAAATAAAGGCGGCCTCCCATCCTATCCCATCTCCCCTGCCTCCTATTCCCTTTGACACCCAGCCTGTTCTCTTGCTACACTCTTAAAATATTCACATACACAGAAGATCATATCTAAAAAGTAATACTAACAAAAAGATCTCTGGATTAAAAAAAAGACATTTAAAAATAAGTTATACTTGGGGCACCTGGGTGGCTCAGTCGGTTAAGCGTCCGACTTTGGCTCAGGTCATGATCTCACAGTTTATGGGTTCGAGCCCCATGTTGGGCTCTGGGCTGACAGCCCAGATCCTGGAGCTTGCTTCAAATTCTGTGTCTCCCTCTCTCTCTGCCCACCCCCCCCCCCATTTGTCTCTTAAAAATAAATAAACATTAAAAAAATTTTAAAAAAATATATGTTATATTTATTTGCCTGCTGAAAATAAAGAGCATGAGCCATAGCACTGCATATTTAACTTAGCTAATGACCACTGGCTTGAATTCAAAAGCACCTGTCAAAAAATTCTTGGCCCATTTAATTCGTGATAAATCTTCTCTGTCTCCCCAGAAAAGAAATACCCGGTACCGACTGTAAAAGGTGCTGTTATCGTACTAAACAATGGAACCAAGGCTATTGTTTAAGGGGCAGTAACTCTGGTTGGTTTCTCTATGTATCTTCGTGCATACATACATAGTTCATGGACGCACATGTATGTGCAAAGTAGAGTTGCCAAGAAGCTAGTTGAGCTTCAAGGCTTTCTCCTGCATAGGCTCCCAGGAGGAGCCCTAGACCTACTTGTGTCCCCCAGATTATAAGCTTCAGGCCCCATAAGACCTAGATGTACTCCTGGGTACACGCACACATGTGATGCGTGTTGTACTTGCATGCACACACACACACACAGCGCATATGCACACACACGTATACAGCACAGAAACCCACACGCTCCACATACATATAATTTTGCACCGGTGGTCTTGATGGTGAAAAGCCAGGCATCTACTTTGAGAATAAATTCTTTTTTAGTATTTAGTGTTTATAGTATTTATAAATAGTATTTATTTATACAGGATTAGTATAAGGTATGCAGTATGCAGTATATATACAGTAATAGTACTTATAAATACAATTTATACTAAATTGTATTTAGTACAGTACAAATTTTATATGTAATTTGTTTCAAACGGGTAGGTAGAGAGAGTAAACAAACCTGCTACAAGTTGCCTTCTCAACGTAACTCGTGTCTGAAGGCTGAGAACATACAAATGCTATTTGGGGGGCTAAAGTCATCTATGTTTCCTTCCTATTAGAGGGAAGAGCTTGGGCTCTGGATCAAAGAAGTCCCAAGTTCAAACCCTGGTTCCTCTACTTGTCAGCTGCATGCCCCCGGGCAAATATCTTTTCTCAGTGAGGCTTAACTCATGGCTTATTTAACCTTCTTTTGTCTCAAGTGAGAACAATGCCACAGACTTGGCTGGGCTGCTAGGAAGACAGGTGAGATGATGTGGACAGGCAGCAGCCCTGTGTCTGCGATAATGTGGGCCCAAGAGGTGGCACCCCTAGTGATTGTGAGAATTAGGAACAGACGTGTCTCAAAAAATCTGGAAACTATTTGCTTTGCTTCAACAGTTGTGTATTTAAAGTGCATATACAATGCACGAAGTCACATTTGTATGTATCGAGTATGTCTTTTTCCAGTTGACATCACGTCACATAGACATTTCTAGTTCAGTCTCTCTCTCTAGTTCACAGTTGTATCTTCAGCCTCTTTCTATGGGATTCTTCCTTTAGCATTTGAGCAGTGTCAGGCTTTCCTGTTTTCTACACACACACACGCACACGCACACACACAAGCACACGCACACACCCCTCGTCCTCATCTTCCCCTCCAACTACTGCTGTTTTTCTGGTTGCATCACAGCCAAGCTTGTCTGAGGGACTGACCAGCTCTGCTATCGCCACGACTCTCCCCTTCGACTGCTGACCTCGTCAGGGGAGGATGGTCGGTACCTGGGGACTCTGACTTTCAGCAACATTCAGCAGCAGCACTCACTACCTGCCTCCTTCTAGAACATTCCATGGCTTCAGACGTTCCCCTCCTGGATTTTTTTCCTACCTCTCTGCGCTTCCTCCTCCAACCCTGCACTATTAAGGCTCCCCAGGCTCACACGAGTCTTTCTCCCCAGGAATCTCATCTCCTCCCATGGCCTCAATCAGCCTGTCTATGCTAAATCTACTCCAGCCAGGAATTTCTTCTCAACTCCAGAACCTTCCGCCATCTCCTAGATACTTCCTCTTGCGTGACATACGGACACCACACACTTAATGTGTCCAGGGTAAGTCTTTACGACCCACATGGTGTTTCCTAGTCCAGCAAATGCCCAGTTGATCAGGCCAGAAACCTGGGAGTCATGCTTAATTAACTCCTCTCCTTCTCTCATCCAGCATCAGTCACCAAGACTTTCAGACTCTACCTTCTAAATAGCCCTGGCATCATCCCCTACTGGTTCTGTCCTACTTCAAGCTACCACCTTTGCTCCTGGATGCCAGCCAAGCCAACCGCCCCACATCCATTCCTCACACTTTGTACCTTGTCCCAGTCTCTGCTTAAAACGCAGAATGGCTTCTACCTGTCTTTAAAACAACCTTTAGAACCACGAACATGATCTGCAAGGCCCTATAATCTACTGAAGAAATAACAAGTGACTCAATGAATAGTCGTAGAGTCACAGTACATTCCTTTATATTTACATTCTCCAAGTTTATGTAGCAAGTCCCATACTGTGGGTGGCTTGGGCATTTCCAGTTTTTATACTTATAAACAGGATTGCTAAGGGTATCTTTTCTTTCCCCCCACTGGACTGCATCCTTGGGATATTTTCTTTCTTTTCTTTTCTTTTTTTTTTTTTTTTTGAGAAGAGAGAAAGAGAGAGAGAGAGTGTGAGTAGGGAAAGGGCAGAGAGAGAGAGACAGAGAGGGAGACGCAGAATCCGAAGCAGGCTCCGGGCTCTGAGCTGTCAGCACAGAGCCCGACACAGGGCTCAAACTCAAAACCGTGAGATCATGACCCAAGTCGAAGTCTGATGATGCCCAACTGACTAAGGAGCCCCTGGGATATTTTCTCAAAATAGTATCATCAGTAAAAGGGTTTTGATCACTCTTTTTTCCCCCCACTTTTTATTTAAATCCAAGTCAGTTAACATATAGTATAATAATGATTTCAGGAATAGAACTTGGTGATTCATCACTTACATTATAACATCCAGTGCTCATCCCAAAAAGTACCCTCCTTAATGCCCATCACCCATTTAGCCCATCCCCCCCCCCTCCACCCAATACCCCATCAGTAACCCTCAGTTTGTTCTCTGTATTTAAGAGTCTTTTGGGGCACCTGGGTGGCTCAGTCAGTTAAGAGTCCGACTTTGGCTCAGGTCATGATCTTGTGGTTCATGAGTCTGAGCCCAGCATAGGGCTCTGTGCTGACAGCTCAGAGCCGGGAGCCTGCTTCAGATTCTGTCTCCCTCACTCTCTGCCCCTCCCCTGCTCATGATCTGTCTCTCTCAAAAATAAAAATAAACATTAAAAAAAAAAAGTCTCTTATGGTTTGCCTCCCTCTCTGTTTTTATCTTATTTTTTTCTTCCCTTCTCTTATGTTCATCTGTTTTGTTTCTTAAATTCCACAGATGAGTGAAATCATATGATATTTGTCTTCCTCTGACTGACTTATTTTGAGTTTTGGTCACTCTTAAAGTTCTTAGACACAACTTGTTCTCCAGAAGGCTGGGACCCTCGCACGGTGTCACCTACTGTGCTACCCACAGCCCGTCCCCCCGGGGCTTTGCATCACTTAACTTCTCAAGTTCGGTAGATTTAAAGCAGAATTTTAACATTCTTAAAATGTGCACTTTTCAGGGGATGATTTACTATGTACATATCCTCATGTGAAGATTATCTGAAGTAACACATTCTTAAATTTGCAAACTGTTCTCTTTTCTCTTTCTCTTCTGTTTTTATTCAGAGATTTTTGGTTTCCTTTTGACCAATTCTTAAAACACAAAGGGGGCAAGGCTAGGAGGGATGCTTTTCAAATTTGTCATCAAATTATCTCTGCTGGGTCCTCTCGGCCTCCGGCAGATGTTCAGGATGAAGTCCACGGCCTCAGTTCATTCGGTCTCGGTGTGTGTTCAGCAGTGAGAACGCCAAGGCTGGTACTGGCCTATTGAGGTCCCACTGGAGGCCGCGACAGGCCCCTCCCATCAGGGCACAGCTTTGCTTTTGAACTCTGTTCGACCTTATTTTCTGAAAATTCCATTCAATCCATTTTTGTAGGCTGATTAAAGTACAGGCCTTTGTATTTAGTACAGAGTGATTTCTGTAACCATAACCATAACCATAAGCTAGTCTTTTACTTAGGAACCAATATTTGAGAGTTAGCTTGGTATCTGTGTCTCAAGACACAGAGATCCTGAGAAAAAGGGTGCAGGTTGTGGGAAAACGTGAACACTGTATTTAAGGCCAGAATAAATCAGTTACAAAAGAGATATAGTGAGACAACTGCCTTTAGCGGATGCAGAACACAGAGGGGTATTACAGATAAACCAAAAACTAAGCGTGTGAGAAAATACAAATACCGTAAAACAAGTAGGTGCTTTGTTACAGGGCGTGTGGTCTGTTTTACAGGTGATAATGCCATGCTGTCTGGCACAGGGATTGGTCATCACTACCACTTTACAAATGGGACAAGGGAAGAGCTAAGAAATTAAAAGACTTTTCTGTAACTGGCTTCTTAACCATTTCTCTGACGTGTAGATGCTTTTTTTTCCCCTGCTCTGTTCACAGACACAAGGAGTATAGCCAACTCTCGGTGTCTCAGTCAAGGGTCACGCTTCCTGCAACTCCCACACTTCGGGACCATAATTCCCCTCCGTGACCAATACCCTCAGTTTCTGCAACTTGATTCTAAAATAGCCAGCTGACCCAACCATTCAACCCAGCAAATGCACCTACGGTTGCTTAACAGAAATGAATAAGCAAGTCGGTCCGAGGAGGAACGTTATGAAGATACAGATCAGTATTTTTCGTTTAACCTTGAAAGGGAATTTTACTATATTTGGAGGTCACAAACGAAGCGTATTTCCCCAAACAAAGGTTCTGGTGCGTTGGAGAGGGAAGAAATAATTTGCCACATCACATTCTGGTACACTGGAAGACTAATTTGCTTTGTAAATCCACCATACGTTTTTTTTTTGCTGAATTGAATTGAAGGAGCTTTGAAAAGACGCTTATTTTCCATTTTTTAGCATCAGTAGAGAGTCTAACATGAATTGAACTGAAAATATCTTGTGACTTTCGTGGCTGTTGTTCTTATAAATAATGTGTACATAAATCTATTCCATCTTGATGTCTAACAGTGGATAACTCTAAAAGAGTTAATATCAATGTTAACTTCTCCGTTCCTTATTCTCAAGTCTCAAAGAGGTCAAATAGTCAAATATCCCTCTGAATTTAAATCATCCCAGACCACTTCAGGCAGTTACTATCTAGTAGCTCAAAGAGTAGGTAAAATTATCCCATACAGGTAAAATTTTTATAAAGTTAAGATTCCTCTGCATTTTTTCCTTAGCTTTGCAAATGTTATAGATTCACATCTTGTGTCCCCTAACTGGGAGAATATTCCAAAGAAAATATCCCATGCATCTTCAGCCTTACAATCTTCTGTTTGGAGATAATATGTTATTTAAAGCACATTCTAAATGTTCCCTGCTTTATTCTAGAGGTTGAACATGGAGAACTCTTGTCCTGGAAATGGACAAGACAGGTGTAGTTTGTGAAACGGGTCAAAGAATGTAGAGTTCAGAGAGGCTACCATATTTTTACCTACGATATATTAATATTTCAGGTCATTAAAATTCATTGGACACTGTTCCCTCCTCTCTACATTTGAAATGGGTTGTGTTGGGGAATGTTATGTCCATATACAGACAGCATAATTCTGGGTGAGGCCAGGCAGGAAATAAGGTTGGGAGGAAGCTATAAACATCCAATTCACGGTGACGGGGCAACCAGATACTTTTGCTTATTCCAGTGGCTCCATGACTAGTGAGAAGCTGCTGCTGATTCATCTGAGGCAGCAAAAAACATTCAAAGAAAGACAGAAAAAAACTGACCGAAGTATAAGTTTTACAAGACATATAGGTTGAAGGGGATCAAAGTATTTATTCATTGCCTGTAGGGTAGGAGGTTGTACTATGTCCTAGAAGCTTAATATTGTTTCCTGGTTGAGGTTGGGCCTAACTGTTAAGAGCTGAAGGGAGCTTTGGATCCATATGGTAGAAATCCCATTTTACGGATGAGGAAAATAGGGGCCAAAGAAGTACTGTGACCTGTGGACGAGCCACGTATAGAACGTGGGCCTCCAGACATCTACTATATCAAACGCTAAACCAGAAAGCCCACGTCAGAAGCAGCAGTGGCAAATGCTACATGGGAGCACTGAAGAAGTTTTTCTATTTACACCTTGTCCCTACCCGAGGAGAATCCGAGTAGGTAGATCATGCCTCACTACCCTGCTACGCAGCCACTCCACGCGAACGTCTCCTGAACTCTTTCGCAGCTCGTTTCCAAACCCTCTGACAATACCCCTCTTTTTGTGGTCAGTTTTCTTGCAGCCCCTCCTGGTATCACCTTGAAATTCTGTCCACAGCTTCCTGGTCGATGCCTTAATTAAATTACCTGCAATATATATTTCTCTTTACCCCCAGCTCAACACAACAGGGGTAATGCTCACGTCTACTATTCCCAGCTCTGGCCTGGCTCCGGTCTCAGATTTCCAGCAGCAGAACAGGACGTATCTTTTTGGATACCGTGGACTTGCCGGGCCAAAATGAATCTTACTGCTTCCTGCAGATGAGCTCCTCTTCTTAGCTAACCATTCCGTGCCTGAAGTACTATTATTTTATTCTCATCGATCTAGTTCTGGATTTCAATGTCTCCAATTAGGACTGTAGCTATAGCATCCTAACTGGTTTTCCTGTTTTTAGTGACCAAATGAGTCTACCCTATGCACTGACAGCCAAGGTCTGCTCCAAAGGGAGGGCTCCAATTCTGTTATTCTCCTGATCAAAACTCGTCAGTGGTTTCCCACGCCCTGCCAAATAAAATCCGAGCTTCTTAACGCGGGCTTTAAGGGACTCATGTGTTGGGTCATCATTCGATCAATATTGAGTGCCAACTGGATGCTGCAGTAGGTCAGCTTAACAAGACACAACCCTTACCCAAATGAACTCCCTCCTCTAGTAGAGGGATGCAGAACAGAAAGCAATCCTATAAAACATGGTGTGTGTGTGTGTGTGTGTGTGTGTGTGTGTGTGTGTGTGTGTGTGTCAGGAGCCATGACAGAATTAGGGTATGCTCTGAGACATAAGAGGAACAGCACCTAGCCCAGACCGAGGTGGGAAGAGGTGGAGGAAAGGAAGGCGGGCAGGGCACAATCAGGGAAGCAGGGATGTGAAGCAGGGAAAGCTTTCCCGGAGAAGGTCAGCAGAACTTCTAATAGGAAAAGGCATTCGGCCAAGTGGGGAAGGGGTGATGAGTGACGATGAACACTGTTTCAGGCAGGATGGAATCCTGATGTCCACGGATGATGTCCATGGAATCAGGATGTCTGAACCCCATCGGCACATGAACTGGCCTATGGCTCCTCAACACCTTTCCTTACCTCTACCTTAGGTTCCCTTCCAAGCTTTCAAAGTCCCGGCTCCATTACCATACCCTTGAGCTTGCATCTGACAATCCAGCCAGAAATTGCCTCTGCGATGCCTGAACCTCCTTAGCCCGCACTTCTGTAACTCTAGCATGGAGTTGCTCAGAGAATACGCATGGAATGAATTTCTACTGCCACCTAACTGGGGTCTAAGCACCTCAGGCCCAGTGAGTGCACTGGCTTTATCTGGTCTCCTACCTCCCGCCTCTTCCATTCATCAGATGGGCTACTTCACGTCATCCAGATACATTAAGATAGTGCTGCCCCAGTTACCTGGAATGTTCTTCTCTCCCCACCTTCTCCGTTCTATCCATCCTTCGTGTTCCAAATCAACTCCCTTCCTTCTCTCCTAAGCCCCATCCTGCTCTGCCCTTTCCTTTACTCCAGCTTCCTTTTGCCTCTAGGTTCAATGCAATCGGCCCACTCTGGCAAAGACCTGACAAAATGGCAGGGGACTACTGGTAGGCTTTTGCCTATCTTGGCTTCCAGTTTCGAGGAGAGAGAACCCACTTTCTAAGTAAAGTGGAGAGAGATCTCTAGGGAGAAAAAGAAATCAGCAACGAAAAGGAGTACCTGAGATATGATGGTTGGGGGGGGATTTACAGACTCAGGGAGTCTTAGCCCCAGCTAAGGGCTAAGTCAAATCCAGTCAAAACATATCACTGTGTGTTCCCTCATTTGCCTGACACGAGTGGTTTTTCTGGAACACACTAAAGAGTTAAAAGTTCTTTTCCTCCAGAGAGGTAGCTTTGCTCCTTTGAGTACACCTTTGAGGTTCCACTGGAACAGAAAAGGTAAGTATTTTTGCATTAAAGGGGACTATTTAGGGGTGCCTGGGTGGCTCAGTCGATTGGGCATCCGACCTCGGCTCCGGTCATGATCTCGTGGTCCGTGGGTTCAAGCCCTGCGTTGGGTTCTGTGCTGACAGCTCAGAGCCTGGAGCCTGTTTTGGATTCTGTGTCCCCCACCCGCCTCCCCACTCCTCCCCTGCTCACACTCTGTCTCTCTCTCTCTCAAAAATAAATAAATATTAAGAAAAAGGGGACTATTTAGTTTCCTTTTAGGCTAGCTTTATTTATTTATATAGTTGTTTTAGTTTTCTTACCCTGAGACTACAGAAAGAATCAATGATTTGAGACGAAACGTGTCAGGTATGGCTGGGTCCATTCCTTTATAAAACGTTAAAAATGATCTGTTTTTCAGAGATAGGAACTTTCGAGTTTCAATACCTTCTATACTTCTCAGGGAAACTTCCCTTTATCATTTCCTCATATAAACGGTTTGCAGCGATTGGGAAAAGCGGGGGAGATACTGTTCTATATCCTTACCTCACGCCCTGTGATGGGGATGTTTCCTCACGACAGCTAGTTTACTAACTTCTGGCAGGCCTCCAGGAGTAAATAAGGGTTAAATGTCGCTGGAACTATGCCAAGACCTTACACAGGATCTCTGCCCTTTGTCAAGACAAAGAGAGTCTCCACCAGACAAGGTATATCAAAGTTGGCCACAAAGAGGCTCAAGACAAGGAGCGCCTGTTGGTACCTGAATAACTAGCCCCTCAAAAGGCATAAACCTGAGACCAAAGTTCCCCATTTCACATATGGGGTTCCCAAATAACTATCTCCTAAGTATCCATAAAGTTTAAGAAGTGAAATTAGAAAGTTCATTTGAAGTCTCACACCTATGTCAGAAATACATTTTGTAGGTACAAACGCTCTTTGCTGAATCAAATCTTCCCATGCGGTCTTCGGAGCCCTTATGTTGACAAAACTGCCCAGTTAGAGGAGCCTGGGAAATCTTCCACTTGCCTTTTTCAGGATTTCTATAAGCTACAGGATGCCATACTTCAAAAAATTCAGTACTCCTGGGGCACCAGGGTGGCTCAGTCGGTTAAGCGTCCGACTCTCGATTTCAAGCTCAGGTCACGATCTCACGGTTTGTGGGTTCGAGCCCCGCATCGGGCTCTGAGCTGACAGTGCAGAGCCCGCTTGAGATTCTCTCTCTGCCCCTCCCTTGCTCGCGCTCGCGTGCACTCTCTGTCCCTCTCTCAAGATAAAGAAATAAGCTTAAAAAAAAAAAAATCAGTACTTCCAAAGGAAATCACCCAAAGCCCTTTATTTCTACACTTGCTGTGGCTCCTAGGACCTCCACCTCTTCCCATCCTTATCTTCTGTTTCCCTCACGTCTTCTTCCCTTTCTACTCCATCTACCTGGGCAAGGGCTCACGCCCCTTCTTCCTGTGTCTTTGGTTTTAACTGAGCAGTTCACCACCTACACTCACTCTCAAGCACCACTTTCAAAAGTTTCCAGAATCAGG
This sequence comes from Puma concolor, assembly GCF_028749965.1. Classification (NCBI taxonomy): domain Eukaryota; kingdom Metazoa; phylum Chordata; class Mammalia; order Carnivora; family Felidae; genus Puma; species Puma concolor. The sequence goes on from NC_141673.1 coordinate 97,356,391, forward strand.
AGCAAGGCAGAGTCAAAGGGCCGGAATGCATTTTCTCCTTGATTTGGTGGCACAACTAGACCCCTTAAGCTCCTCAAGGACCCTGTGGGTCCTTCTCCCGACCTTCAAAGTTTCCCCTCGATCTGGAAATTCTTCCTCTTTTCCCGTCCAATGGACTTAGTCAGCAAAATCTTTCCTCTATGAAGCTAGGTCACGGTCTTTGTGCTCACGGTGACCTACCGTGGGGATTTCTTGGGCGTCATGGGTGGTGGCAAAGACCAAGCAATGACTAACAGATTTTCCAAGCCGAACACGTGTCAGGAGTCCAGACTCTCACCTGAATGAGGAGATCGATAGCGAAAGTCCTCTTTGGTCAGCAGCAGGAGCGCTTTGCCGTTCATTTCAAACGTGTTGCTGTCAATTGGCCTTAAAGAAAATTCGTTTTCAGCCCACTTGAGCCACTGGGCTACGTCATCCCTGCTCCAGTAAATTGGCTGCAAGCCTGTTGGAGAGAGAGCAAGGCAGAGAGAGAGAGAGAGAGAGAGAGAGAGAGGGAGGAAAAAAAAAAAAGGTCTTGTCAGTTAGACAGTTGGAATAAAGGAAAAAGCTTTCTGAATGGTTAATAAAATGGAGTCTCCAGGTCTGAAGAGCTCTTATGTTCAACTCTGAATCCCAAGGCAAAGCTCAAGTTTGTAAGTGCCCAAGTGTGGTATCGGATGAACTATTTATTCAGAGGCAACATGAGAAGAACGATCCTTTTTTAGTCTTTGATGGACCCTAGGCCTTGCTGGCCTGCCCTTCCCTGCCCAGCTCCAGGGGCTGCCTTGATTCAGGTATGCCCCAAAGCTGAAGCTCCACGGTGGCCTGAAACACCCAAGGAACTCAGAGTCATGACAAATGTCAATGTGCTTTGGAGGGGACCTTAGAATCAGAGCTGATCTGATTGCCACCCAGTGTCCTTTTGTTTTTTTTTATTTAAAAAAATTTTTTTTAACATTTATTTATTTTTGAGACAGAGAGAGACAGAGCGTGAGCCGGGGAGGGGCAGAGAGAGAGGGAGACACAGAATCAGAAACAGGCTCCAGGCTCTGAGCTGTCAGCACAGAGCCCGACGCGGGGCTCGAACTCACGGACCGCGAGATCATGACCTGAGCCTAAGTTGGATGCTTAACCGACTGAGCCACCCAGGCGCCCCCTCAGTGTCCTTTTGAAGTGAGAACGTTCCAGAGTCGGGCCTGACCTTTGAGAGCTGCCAAATAATAAAGTGTTCCCTGAAATTTCTTCCAGGAAGAGCAATTCACTCAGCCTCTGGGAAACTATCAGGCTAGCCTCTGGGAATGAGAGGGCAAAGCAAGGATAAAAGGTCTTTTGCCTTTTTATTCTACTTTTTGATGTTAGAACTTTCTGCCGGGGGTGGTATTGGACTCTGAGTGGGACCAGAAGTGGGCCAAAGGGAGGGCTGTAGCTTAGGTGGAGAGGAGAACTCAGGCTGGGCTTTTCTGGAAGTCTGACTGTGAATCTATATTTTTATTTTATTTTGCTGTTGCGGGAAATCTTTGGTATATCATTCAAGTGGTTTAGAACAGTGGTTCTACAAGTGTGATCTGGGGACCCCTCAGGGTTCCCAAGCACTTTTCAGAGTGTCGATGAAGTCAAACCTCTTTTCATAGCAATATAAAGAGGTTATCTACTTTTTCAGCCTCATTCATTCATGAGTAGACAGCGGGATTTTCTAGAAGCTACACAACGTGTGATACTGCAGCAGACGTGAGAATCCAGCCATCTTCTATGAAGCCAGACATTAGAGACTTGCAAAAATGTAAAACAATGCCACTTCTCTCACTACTTTCTGGAAGATATATTCATAAATATATATTTATGCTAACATAAGCTTAGCTTATTACTTTTCAGTAAGTGTTTTTGAAATTCTCAGTTTTAGTTTTCAATATGGTAAATATAGACAGGATCCACATGAGCGAAGCTCTTTGGGGTCTTCAATAATTCTTAAAAACTGAAAGCAGTCCTGAGACCAAAATGAGAACTGAGGGGTTGGAAGGAGCTACGTGCCCAACAGAGCTTCATTCTCCAAAACTGCACCGTGTGAATTAATGGTTCAAATACAATGGAGTCAGGGTTTGCCAAGAAGAGCTTCAGTCTCTCCAGGAAGTTACTTAAACTTCCTAAGGAGACTCCATGAGTGTGCTCTAAAAGTGCCCTTCAGTTTGATCCTAGAAAGAGTCACCTTTTCATCCTTCAATCAAGCATAACAAAGAACTGTCTGGTCTACTTGTGTATGCTGTTTCTCCTCCCTCGTGGACCAGGGAAGGAATAGCTCAGTTCCCTTGGAGAAGGTCCAGAGCCTCTGGGCATGACTATTGGCTCCGTCTTCCAGGTGGCTCCTTTGCAAAGTCTAGTTCTGAAGAATGGTAGCTGGCTTCCTTGAACTCTGGGGAAGTCCTTTCTCAAGCAGTCTCTCGTGTAGGACACCAAGAAAGAAGTACAGGCATTGGCAGAATTAGAGATGGGCGTCCAAGAGCTTTTTTTCCCTTGGGTTTTAAGTTTTACAATTTTACGTGGCAAAAGAAAGTGGCATCATGAAATCATAATGTGTAGTATGGGCCGCCTGGGTGGCTCAGTCGGTGAAGAGTCCAACTTCGGCCCAGGTCATGATCTCCCGGCTGGTGGGTTCGAGCCCCGCGTCGGGCTCTGTGCTGACAGCTCAGAGCCTGGAGCCTGCTTCCGATTCTGTGTCTCCCTCTCTTGCTCTGCCCCTCCCCTGTTCATGCTGTCTCTCTCTCAAGAATAAAATAAATAAATAAATAAATAAATAAATAAATAAATAAATAAATAATGTGTAGTATGCTACTGCTCTATGATCCTGAGAATAAAACACAGCCACTAAAGAAGTTAAGGTTTTGTTTTTGGCTCTTAACTCTACCCAGAAGTAATGCCTATTAAAAACGGTCCTTGGATACAGAAGGTGCCCCCCCCCCCCCCCGTCTTTCCAACGACCTTGACAAAACCCATATCTGGAATCACAGTGAAATGGCAGTGGGCGTGAGGACGGCTTAGCAAAATCTCAACTTTTGAACCGGTAAAAAAAACCTTAATGTTTACTTCCTATCGTCAGCGGTGTCGCCTTTGAACAGAAACAGCACAGCGATCAGTCATCTGTTATTGGGAATTTTTCCCCTTCCTCTCTTTCACAGGAGCAGCACGGGCACAGCCAGGCCCGGCGGGGGGCGGGGGGGGGTGCAAATATGGGGTTGCAGTCAAGCTTGGCCTAGGAAAGAGCCTGGCGGTAGATGGGCCACGGAGCAGAAGACACTCAGTCAGAAACAGGAAAAACGATGCGGTAGCTTATTGGAAGCGCGCGCGCCAAGGCAAATACAGAACCGAATCCCCCTGGGGAGGGGAAATGAGAGTGAAATGCTGAAGTGTCTGCAGAGGAGTCACTGAACCGGAGGGAGGTGGGGGGAGTGGGGGTGGGGGGACACAAGTAGTAATTTGAGGCTCTTTATATTCTATGGAAGAAAATACTCATGAGTAATCTTTTCCCTAAATACAAGAGGAGTCACACACTCCAACCAGCCCTGCTGGTGAAAGGCGACAGTTTCTCTTTTCACTTCCCATTAATCTCTCCCACAGCCCCGGTCCCCCGAAGGGCACAGTCACCGCGGAAACCCCCTCGTGGGGAACCAGCATGAAGGCCCTGGGCTGTGTGCAAAAGGGACCCATCAGGTCACTGTCAGTCCAGGGAATACCAGGCGATCCTAGCAGTTTTACAAAAGTGACCCTGACAGACCCAGCTACCTGCTTGAGGCCCCCGAGGAAACCGGTCAGAGTGTAAGGACAACGTGGACAGACAGACCAGGCTGGAAAGAGGCTTGATAAACTTCGGTGTTCAAAGTCAAGTCCTACTGCCATTTCTTTTTTAAGTCTCTAGAATAACTGGGAAAAAAGAAGCCCCCTTTCCTCCAACCTAACAGCCCTACGGCCTGGGAGTTACAGTGTCTAAATGGAATAGAGCCTTGGACCCAGAGGCAACTCTGTCTAATCAGGACCATTTAATTTACTTAACAGTCATCTATTAGGCATGTCTATCATCTCGCACTATTGTAAGCACTTTGTAAATATTAGCTCATTTAATTGCATGCTCACAGCAAAACCATGACATAGGGGTTCAGATCGGGGAACTCGGGCTCAGTGCACTTAAGGGATGTGCCCAAGGTCCTACGGCCACGGAAACAAGAGGGGCCGAGAGGGGCAGATTTGAACCCAGGCGGTCTGGCTTCAGGGTGTGTGTTCTTATCCATCACACTACACTTACGCATGCAGTTCCCACCCAGAGTCAGAATTCGGATCGATTTTCAGCGTCTATTAGGGATGCAGAAAAGACTGGGTGAATTGAATCCTCCCCATCCAAGACTTTCATCGTTGGAGGCTTTCTCAAGTTATCAACAGACTAAAGATAGAGCCAAAAAATCTGTATATCCTTGGAGAAGTAGATTTATAAATGGGAAGAGGAGGGAGGTGTAGGTGGCGCTCCGCTTTGAACACATCCAGGAATAAAGTGCCGCCCTCACTGGCTACTTGCCCGCGGGCACTCAATGCTCATAGGCACTGGTCTTGAGACGTCATGTGGCTCACAGCTGCTAATGTAACAGAAGCCGTATGGGCGAGATGAGGGAGAACGTATAACACAGAACCGGCCTTACAGTTATCTCTTGCAACTTTAACTCAACAAAATCGAATAATATAGCAGTTAATGATTAGTGAAAGGAAGAGAGACCATTTTTCTGCGCCTATGTTCTACTACTCCTCGTGCACATAATAAGCCTACTAAGACCTGCATTAAAAAAAAAAAAAGTTGGATTTAGTTTTGAGAGAGAGAGTGTGAGCAGGGAAGGGGCGGGGAGAGAGGGGGACAGAGGATCCAAAGAGGGCTCTACGCTGACAGCAGCGAGCCTGATGCGGGGCTCGAACTCACAAACCGTGAGATCGTGACCTGAGCAAAGTCGGACGCTCAACCGACTGAGCCACCCAGGCGCCCCAAGACCTGCCATTTTTAACGTCAGTTCACTTCAGAGTATATTTGAGAAGCATTTTATACAGAAGAGATGAACCGCTATTATTAAGAAAATTCCGAAGCATTCCACTGCAGTTTTTTTTCCCAAGTGGGTCAAGTGAAGTTCATTCACTTCTTCAAGTCCATGTTCAAGGGCGCAGCCACTTTCACCAGCACATTGTTAAGCCTTATTTCAAGGTCTCTCAGCTAATGTTTAAATGAACAATGAAAAGTGGGCTAGGAGTCAGGAGCCCGGATTTTACCACCAGAACTGCCATTAGCTAACAGGTGATTTGGGGCATTTTCTCCTGGGCTCGGCAACTTCATTCTGTAAAATGAGGCGCCTAGACGATGGGGTCTCTATTCCTTTCCGGGTTGCACACTGGGAACATAGTCCCGCTTCATCTGAATCCTAAAAACCCAATCATACAAACAGCCAGGACCTTTTTACTACCAAACTACCGCCTGCTCACAACGATGATCCCAAGATTTTGTAACTTCCTGAATGACCTTCTGGGTCTTGGAAAACAGATTACATTATTTTAAATAGAGGGCAGTGCCTAAGAGTGTTTTATCATATTCCAATTCTTGGAAAAGCTATAAGCCGGCCGAGGCAATAATACACATAACATTCTGACAAGGGGCTTTCACATGTATGACCTCATGTAATTCTCACAAAAGCTCTGTGAAATCCGTCTTGCTTCCATGTCAGTTTTTTTTAATTTTTTTTTTTTCAACGTCTATTTATTTTTGGGACAGAGAGAGACAGAGCATGAACGGGGGAGGGGCAGAGAGAGAGGGAGACACAGAATCGGAAACAGGCTCCAGGCTCCAGGCTCTGCGCCATCAGCCCAGAGCCCGACGCGGGGCTCAAACTCACGGACCACGAGATCGTGACCTGGTTGAAGTCGGACGCTTAACCGACTGCGCCACCCAGGCGCCCCTCCATGTCAGTTTTAACAGATGAGGAGGAGAACAGGGGGCTCGGAGTCAGGAGATGATTGTACCGGCTCGAACAATACTCAGTTCAGGCTCTGGTGCTACAAAATACAGTCATCAAAAACATCCTTTGTCCCAACCTTGCCGTGTACACGGGATTTTGATACAGACGCTGTGGCTTATGGGACAGACTGGTAAAAGAGAAGACGACACCCCAGAGATGATCTAGTCCAACTCCCACCCATCTCACTCAGGGGGAAACTGAAGCTGGGAAAAGTTAAGAGGCTGCGCCGCGAGCAAGCCGCCCCACGTTCCCTGCTTCCAGCATCTCAGGCTGTGTCGTAACTCGATTCAATGACACAGAACAATTCTGTAACCCTTGACATGAATGAGGAAAATGATCACTTCCTTGCTTAGTCATCCTGACTTCAGATTAAACGTCCTTAATTGGTCCAAACGTAATTTCTCAATTGCAGTTTTTAGACCCTCCCCAACCCACCTGCCTCCTCTAGAGATCATATTTAGCTCCCATGCCTAAACATCGTACCAGGAGCAGGGCCAGAACTTTCTTCCTCTGGACAATAGACTTCTATTGTTCATAGTCGCTAAGTTATTGGGCGTTTAGACTGAATATTTTCTGCAAAGATTCTTATTCTCATTTTATAGATGAGCAAAAAATGTAGTACACATAATGGGACATGGTGGCACTTAGATCCAAACCCAGGTGGTCTGGTTCCACAGTTCCCAACTCTGTTTTTTTTATTTCAGTTTTATTCATTTATCTTGAGGGAGAGAGAAAACACGAGTGGAGGAGGGGCAGAGAGAAGGGAGAGAATCCCAAGCAGGCTCCGCACTGTCAGCACAAAGCCTGATGCGAGGCTTGAACCCAGGAACCCATGAGATCGTGACCTGAGCCGAACTCAGATGTTCAAGTGGCTGAGCCACCGGGCGCCCCCAACAGTCCCAACTCTTAAAACCCTGCCATACTGCTTCTCGAGAACCTCATAATGACAGCAAATACTTACAAGAACTTACTGTGTCCCAGGAACTGTCCCCAGGGCTCTCTGAACAGAACTCATATAATCCCCACGACAACACTGTATGACAGAAACCATCACTATCCCTCCTTAGAGAAGAAAGCTGGAGCACAGGGAAGTTAAGTGACCCGGCCAAAGTCACATAGCTAGATAATGGACAAGCCAGCCAGCTTGGCCCAAAGTCTGTATTATTAACCACCTATACGTCTCTGTCTAGGCTTATTTGGTGTTTTGGCAGAACATCAAATTAAATTCATGACCGAAAAAAGAGAAGGAGAAGAGCGTCAATGGCCGTATGAATCGTCACAGTGGATACGCACGCAGGCACCGAGCGCCAGCACTGAAACTATTCCCCAGCTGTGTGACCTCAGGCAGGTTACTCGACCTCTCTGTGTCTCACTTGACTCAAACGAAAAAAAGGGGACAGTTTGCAAGCTGTGAGTAAGTACCAGTGGATCACAGACGATGTGCTTGTCGAATGTGAAGATGCCATAAAGCTAGTATACAGTAAGATTATGTAAGTGGTAACAATAAAACACGCAGAGGACAGTATGTGGAACGTAGCAAGCATTTAATAAGTATTAGCTACTGTTACTACGGTCACCATTTTCAGTTGCCCTACCCTGCACACACAGAGCTGGTGTCTGGAACCCAACTGGAGGAATGTACTTGAATCAATATTAGATTTCATCTTGTTATTTTTTTTGCCATCATTCCCAGCCTGCTGCAGTCTTTCCGGATTTGGTTCTATTTCTAGTAACAACCACGCGTTATAGCTTCATGTCTTCTGTGGCTTTGATAAGCATCTGTCACCGCAACAGGTTCCTGACAAAATGCGGATTAGGTGAGGGCTGAGGTGGGAGCACTCTGGTGACGTAACAGTCACCTCCTTCCAGATGGATGCTGATCAAGTTATCAGCTCCTTTGGGGTGCAAGCGTTCAATGATCAGTCCATTTAAATACTCTGGTAGCTGGACTGTAGTTTTCAAGCTCAGCCGAAACGGCACCGTCTAAAATTCAATGAAATGCTTTCTTCGTGTCCATGAATAAGTAACCACGACCTTATCGAAGAGGATAGAGGAAGCAGAGAAGGAGCAAATGCTGGGCTCTGAAGGGACAACTTTTTCCCATGTGCTCACAACATCTGCGTTTCAAACCCTGTCCCGAATTCCACCTGGAGGTTAGATCACGCCAGCTGTTTTTAGTCTGTACGGACACTCTCTTCTCCTTTTCGATTGTGAATATCAGGTAAACGGTGGCTCACAGTCTTTCTTTCAGTCCCTCTTCCATTCCCTACAACCCTCAGGGATCGCTGTCAGTGGCCTCTCACCCTTGGAAGTTCTGTATTCTCATTTGTCATTTGGGCCAAGAGCAGTGAATTTATGTAGAACAACTTAGACTCGTTTTTACATCAATTCTCCCATGAGGCTTTAATTCCCTTATGCCGATGTTTGTAATACCTGTTTCGGTCTGACAACCCTCCTCCCTGATGGCAGAGAGAGAAGAAAGAGAGAAGTTGCACAGTTTTCTCTTTGCCACTTGGTCATGTCACTCTATCCAACCGAATCAGCATGCTGATACCATGCTTATTCTTATTTATTTATTTATTTATTTATTTATTTATTTATTTATTTTCAAATTATATTTTAATGTTTTATATTTGAGAGAGAAAGAGAGAGAGAGACAGAGTGCGAGCAGGAGAGGGGCACAGAGACAGAGGCGGAATCTGAAGCAGGCTCCAGGCTCCGAGCTGCCAGCACAGAGCCCGATGCGGGGCTCGAACTCACGAACACTGAGATCATGACTGGAGCCGAGGTCGGACGCTCAACCGACTGAGCCACCCAGGCGCCCCAACAATCAGGTAATTCTTATAAAGAGTATCTATTCGGGGGCGCCTGGGTGGCGCAGTCGGTTAAGCGTCCGACTTCAGCCAGGTCACGATCTCGCGGTCCGGGAGTTCGAGCCCCGCGTCAGGCTCTGGGCTGATGGCTCAGAGCCTGGAGCCTGTTTCCGATTCTGTGTCTCCCTCTCTCTCTGCCCCTCCCCCGTTCATGCTCTGTCTCTCTCTGTCCCAAAAATAAAAATAAAACGTTAAAAAAAAAAAATGCATTTAAGAGTATCTATTCGTATGAAAGAATGCCAAATAACACATGTACATAGGTATGATAATCCCAAACAATGCACAGAATAATATTAACATGAAATATAAAAATATTAATGGCAACTGTCACTCAGGAGAATTACAGGTGATGCTTACCATCTCCTTTTCTTTTTTTTTTTAACGTTTATTATTTTAATTTATTTTTGAGAGACAGTGTGAGCAGGGGAAGGGGCAGAGAGAGAGGGAGGCAGAGAATCCAAAGCGGGCTCTGAACTGTCAGCACAGAGCTCAATGCGGGGCTCAAACTCAGGAACCACGAGATCATGACCCGAGCCACAGTTGGACACTTAACCGACCGAGCCACCCAGGTGCCTCTCCTTTCCATTTTTTATTTCCCACTTCTCTCTATTAAGCATGCATTACCTTTATATTTTAAAAAGCCCATTTAAAATTTGAGCTCCTCAGAGAATGTCCCCAACACAGCCTCATCAGCTTCCTCAGTTACCCTCCTGCCCATTCGTCTCAGCGAGCGCTCTGCGTGCGCGATCTGCCGGAAGTTCATTTTCAAAAGCGCCCTGACTCTTCTGACCTGTGCGTGAGCACTGTGGACCGCGGGACCACAGGCACTTCTCCTCTAAACTTCTGAAAGCACAACTGACCATGTCTTTCATTTCTCTTTCCCAATTGTAAGATGATGTATTCTCACCAGCGTGTCCCTGTATCATTTCTACTCTGCCCACCGATGCTTCCTTGTTTGTCAGACCCGAGTCCAAATTTGTAGGGCCCCTCATTGTTCCTTCTGGGAGATGAAACGCTAACTACGAGGTGCGTCTGTTAAGAGTCAAAACGTGCAAGCACGGAGCTGACACAGGTTTCTCAGCGCCTCTCCCGTCACGCCTGGCACACGGCGGTCCCCCCCGTGATGCCAGACTGCACCGAGATCCCCGGTCTGCCGCCGGGCCAGCGCTGCAGCCTGTGACTGTCACCCCTCTCCCAGCCAATGCCATGCTCATCGGGCAGGATGCTTCAGATCTGGGTGGTACTTTACTAATACCACATGCCGCTGCGCCCGGATCAGCCCCACAACTGTTCTGTGAGGGAGCTAAGGCTGGTGCAACTGTCCTTGCTGAAGGAACAGAAGCTCAGAGAGGTAAAGGGACTGTCCCAAGGTCACAATGCACCTGGGACCAGAACCGCAGGCCCAGGTCAGTCTAGTGAACTTTGGCCAGGTCAAAGGATGCAATGGATATAAAAGTCTCCCCGGTACTCTGAAACGCATGGTAACAACGCAAGGGAATTAGGAGTAATAAACCATGAACTCAACTTCTCATGGCAGGTCTGGTTTAGCTGTGGATCCGGAAGTCTGAGCAGACCCCAGAGACCCCCTGTGCCTTCTGCAAAGGGGGTCGCGGTGGGCAGGCTTTACCTTAGGATAACTAAACCCTCCCAAGTCAAACCGAGTATCATCGGAGACCTCCAAGCTGCTTCTCAGCGCACCTTCCGGGAGCGTCCCCCCCACAGCCAGTCCTCCAGTCTCCACCCTGGGCCTGGTCTCTGAGGTAACTCCCACAAGCCAGGTACTCCCATTTCTCTGGGTCTGCCTCTGACCTTGGATTTGCTATTTGATCAAAACTGCTTCCAGCACACAAATTCTGTCACTAGGGAATTAGAAGTTCCAAAACATTTCCTATTTTTGTCCTCAAGGTTAGCCTGTTTCTTGGCACTCGGCTCCCAAGTAGAGGTTAGAAGGGTCCACCTACATCTTTTGGCCCAGATCCCCAAAGCAAGAAGACTATATGTTCAAGTTCAGATCCAGAGTCCTATTCGATTCCCTCAAAAAATTTCTTCGTATAGGGGCGCCCGGGTAGCTCAGTTGGTTAAGCGTCCGACTTCGGCTCAGTTTGTGATCTCGCGGTTTGTGAGTTCAAGCCCCACGTCCGGCTCTGTGCTGACAGCTCGGAGCCTGGGGTCTGCTTCGGATTCTGTGCCTTCTTCTCTTGCTGCCCCTCCCCTACTCATGCTCTGTCTTTCTCTCTCAAAAACAAACACTAAAAAAAAAAATTAAAAGAAAATTTTTTTTCTTATAGACTTCACTTTGTGGATTTTTCTGGCTTTCACTCAGTTTTATCCACAAAAGGGTTTTTAGCAGCAAACCTGTTGACAGCAAAGCTGGCCCAGCGCCTGCCACTCACCCTCGCAAACATGACATAAGAGTCCTTCCCATTTCCGCTTTGGGGCAGCAAGCCCGATGTGGTGAGAGGCATGTAATATTTTAGATAAAAACTTGGGTTTTGGACTCAGTCCTGAGTTCAAATACTGGTCCTACCGCCTAGTGGGCTCAGTGCTTTGGGGCAAGTTACATCTCTGAACCTCAGTTTCCCCAGCAGTAAAATGAGGCCAAGAATAGCACTTATCTCCTTGGGCAAATTTAAGTATGCCATGAGGTAACGCTTATAAAGACTTCCCACCATGTCTGGTACACGGGAAGTACACAGTGCGTTTTGGGGGACAGGGTAGGACAGAGGCTGGACGGCAGATTGACCGTACTTTGCCACATGTCTCCAGGAGACTGGAATCCTTCCTGCAGCTCCCTGGGGCCTCAGGAACTTGAGCAGGGGTTCTCGCAGGCTGTGAAGGCTCTGGCAGGAGCTTTGGGGCCCGCACGGGGCTTTGAGGAGGGGACCGGCATCATCAGTGTGCTTGCAGGTTGGGAAAATGGCTCAGGAGGTGATGGAGAGAAAGGACGGGAGCAGATGAGAGGCTGGAGGAAGAAAGGTCAGATTTGGAGCCCATTTGGGTCCTGGAGTAGGGTGAGGCAACTGAAATGCTCACTTCGGGTGGAAATTGTTTACATTTTCACGATGAACAAAACAGCAACATTTTACTGAAGCCATATTGAGAAGAGAAATGATGAGAGTGTAGCAGTGCCAATGGAGAGGGGTTCTTAAGTTTCGGAGATAATGGACCCCTCTGAGAATTCAGGGAGACCCACGGACCCTCTTGCCGAATGCACAGGCACACGCACACACAAACAAATATTTGGCTATTTCAAAGTTTACAGACCTTGTCTATAAACGTCTATGTAGCGACCCCTGGAGAATCAGGCTAGTAATTTTGAGCCTCACGTATGCACATGGGCCTGCCGACAGGTACTCGCAATTTTGGTAAGCAGCAATTTAGGCGCAAGAAGAGAAGACACACATTCGTCTGTCCTGGTATTTTGGGGAGGAAAAGAGAAGAGAGGCAGGAAGGGTGCCCTTGTCCCACTGAGAAGTGTGGGAGGGGGGCAGCAATGAAATGACGCAGGGCAACTGTGGGGGTCACTTCTCTATGAAATGCACACACCTGACCTTAAATATGGAATGTCCCTTCCTCGGGTATTTTAGGAATCGTAGCTAACACACGGCAAGTTTGTATTCAGACTGGTGAAGGTTAAGCACTGCAAATTATTTTAAGTTATGAACAGTGAGGCAGCTGGGATAGGAGAGATACCACTGAAGGAGAGATGTGATTGAACTTCTAAAGGAAGGAGGCAAGTAAGGGCAGCATGTCTCCTACCACAGGGCAGAAAGAAATTCTTTTTATTATTATTATGATTATTATTTTAAGCTTATTTATTTGGGGGGGGGCACAGAGAAAGCTGTAAGCCAAAGCAGCTGTGCACTGTCAGCTCAGAGCCTGGTGAGGGGCTCGAAATCACGAACCGCGAGATCCTGACCTGAGCTGAAGTCAAGAGCCAGCCGCTTAACTGACTGAGCCACTCGGGTGCCCCTAGAAAACACTTTATTTTCAGTTTTGTTGACATCTATGCACACAAAGAAGTCCATTTGGAAGAGGAAAAAAATGTCGGAAAATAGATATTAAAAGTTGAAATGCTCCTTAAATAGATTAGGGGGCAGACTGGGAAATTGCCAGGAAAAGCAGGCGCAAGAAGATTTTCTAATCGTCCGTGGAAACGCAGGGGTGCGGAGAAAAGAGGGATCCCTTTGGATTTGCATGATCCACAAAACACAGAAGATCTACTACGGGTGTCTGAATAAAGAAGAACGAATATCCTTTTCTCCCCCTCTGGCTCTTTTAAACCACACAGGATCGTCTCTTGTGCGGGCCACAGTCCACAGAACATTCCTTTGCGAAGCATAACAAGAGCTGAACTCATTCTCATTCTGGACAGGGCCTGATCTGCCCGGTCACTGGCATGGGAGAGGCTTTCCTTTGTGTGGTTCAGCTGCGCCTGGTCCCTTCCCTCCAGGGTTCTCTTTATTCCAGGCAAACTTAAACAAGCGGGCTGCCTTTTCTCAGGATGGAGACAGTCCCTATTATCACTGAGTCCTGTGGGGTGAACAGGAGGCTGGGGTGGGGATGGGGGGGGGGGGGAGTGGAGAGGGAGGGGCTGGCAAAAGGGAGCCTGACAGAAGCGTTTAACTTTTACAATGTTAACTCCGCAGGCCTTGGAAGACACAACCACGGCCCAAAAGGCAGATGTGACCAGGGTTCAAGCAACCCACCACCCTTATAAAACGATGCTTTTCTGGACAATATCTTCTTTTAAGGAGAATTCTCCCTCCCCCTCCCCCTTTCTTCCATCACCTCCTTCCCTGACTCTTAGGAGAGGGATTCCGAGCATTTCCAAGGCCCCATCGGTTGCCTTTTGGTGCCCAATCATCGCTCCTTCTCCAGGCTGCCTGAGCTGAAGCTGAATCAGCATTAGGAGGGGCAAACGGGGCAACAGAGGCCGGGTGAAATCATTTCAACAGATTTGTGGACACCTCATGAAACGAAACAAAAAATCAGACTTGTAAAAGCAGCTTCTACTTAAAGATAAGTAGCATGTGTATGTGTGTGTGTGTGTGTGTGTGTATGTGTGTGTGTGTGTGTGTGTGTGTGTCTTCTCTGCCTCGTTGCTTCTGTGTGGAGGAAATTCACAGGCAAATGGCTTTTGTAGATTTAGCCACTAAAAAAGTTGTAATCTTTTTTTCTCACCAGTTAAACTCCCTGGTATCTGAGTTGCGAAGGTTACTAATCCCCTGGTTTCAGGGCCTAAGATGGTTGCTGGGGACTCAGGAAGATGAAAAAAAAACAAAAAACAAAAACAAAAACAAACAAACAACAACAACAAAAAAACAAAGCAAAAGCAACCCCATGCCGCCTTCCAGAACCGCAGAAACATTCTGTGGCCAAAGGGAGACTCTCTCTTGCTGCCAAGTATCCTTCTCTTTGGCTCTGTTGTCTTGTCTGCAGTTTTATTCACTCCTTTGGATGGAGGCACGAAGACGTCTGTGGAAGGGGAGGCTGGTAGAGGGAATACACTAAATCAATACAATCCGTTCACACCTTAGCTTTGCTAGGCAGTCAGATGAGCTTGTCAGAGGAAGGAGTGAGAGGACCCTCAAGTTTGAAGGACAGTGGGGGTCTGAAGCAGCCAGGAGGCAGAATGGTATAGGCGCCTGAGGGAAGGAAATTTTGTTCACTTGTACCTACAGATGTTTCTGACGTATGATTCTTTTTTTTTTTTTTTTTTAATGTTCATGTAGTTGAGAGAGAGAGAGAGAGAGAGAGAGAGTGCACCTGAGCATGGGAGGGGCAGAGACAGAGGGAGACAGAGAATCCCAAGCAGGCTCTGTGTCATCAGAGCGGAGGCCCGGGCAGGGCTTGAACTCACAAACCGTGAGATCATGACCTGAGCGGAAAGCAAGAGTCAGATGCTTAACTGACTGAGCCACCCAGGCACCCCCCCGTATGACTCCTTCAAAGGAGCTTTTGCACTGGGAACGGTGTGAATGTTTATAATACAGACGTTGAGTGTCCTGAGTTCTGGAGACAGACAGGGCTATGTCTGTTTTTTAACTTTGACTCGAGAGTCTGCAAAACAGCTGCCCATCACTGACAGCCCAAGGAAAGTTCGTTCACACAGTGCACAAACGCTTCCCAGCCGAGGCAGAGCGTGAGCCAGGTGAGGCCTCCAGGTGGTCGGCAGGCTGACCTCCTATTGTCCTGCTATTTATAAAGCATGCCGTCTACTTTGGTTTCTTGGCAAGAACTGCTAATCTGCTGGAAACATGAAATTTTGCCTTTAGCGACTTGATTATAAAATAAAAATCAAATCCTGTTTCCGTCACCTACTAGCACAGCAGCTGTAGGGGGTTCAATGGTAGGCCCCTGCCCCCAAAAGATATGTCCATGTCATAATCCCTGGAACCTGTCAATGTGACCTTATTTATTTATTTATTAAAAAAAAGATCTTTGCAGATGTAATTGAGGTCGAAATCTCGAGATGAGATCATCCTGGATTATTCAGGCGGGACCTATATCTAATGACAAGTGTCCTTATGAAGGAACACAGGGGAGGGACAGAGAACAGAAGAGGGTCATGTGAAGACAGGCAGAGAGCGGAGTTATGCAAACCTCTGGTTTCCTTCCTGACAGGCTTCTATTATCCACATACTGAAATTCCCTTGCCTCTCTCCAATAGTTGTCACTTTCTCTTGAATCTTCGAAAATCGCTCATTTCGCTTTCATTTCAAACAATTTCCAGTGTTTCTACCTTCTGTTTCTCTTCCACATTGCTGTTTATGATACAGTCATCTTGAATGCCTACTGGTTTGCTCTTCATTTCTGAAATGATTTTTCTTTCATTTTTAAATGTTTGCTGAGTTCTGGCATCTTAGTTCTAAGTTTTCCTAATTCTGGTTTATGTTGTCTACCCCCGCCCCTCCATATTTAATAGCATTTTCTTAATGAATTTTAGCTCAATCTGGATGGCAGGTTACAGTTGCTGAATGGTTCCATAGCCATGTCTTTAGGACACTCTTTAGGAGTGCTATTCGGCTTCTTACTTTCTTTTATCTTCTAAAAACTTTGTATGGGACTTGACCTCACTACTTTCCTATTGCGCGGTTTCATGTGAAATTGATTTTCCTGAACTTTTAGAACAAGGCGTGTTCCAACTTTACAAAGCTCTCTCTTCTATTGTGTTCACGGAGTGCTCGAATATATGGCAGCTGGCTGGTTGAAATTTCCTCCTTCTGTTTCCTTTTGGGGACCTTTCTTCCTTAGTCTCTGTTGTTCCTCTCCTATTCAACTTGCTTTCACTCTGGCAGCCTCTCAGTGTGGGGTCTTCCTGGAAGACGGACCTGGCTGGGAAGTTCCCGAGATCACAGCTAGAGCGCTCCAGACCCTTTAGACCTTGCCCCGTGTGCACGGGCTGCCTTTGGAAGCAACGAGAAGATTGTCACTTTCAGCTGTCTCTCTCAAACGGAGCCTATGCAACGGCCGGTGAGCTCCTCTCGGCTGCCCTGGGCTTTTCCATCAAAAGCCCCACTGGATCTTGGGGCTAGCTTGTCAGCAGTTTTGCTCTTGTCCACGGGCTCTGGCCATGCGACCGTGTTGTGGGTTCTGAGAGACGTTGAAACCGACACGGCTGGCGTGCCATCGTCCCAGACTCTGTCCCAGAACACTTCCGGTTTGCAAGGGCAGCACGCCCCTGGTATCTCGTAAAAGAGAGCACCAACGTTCTTACGTCTCCGGATGAACTCTTGCTGGGGTTTGTGGCAGTAAGTCAAAGAAGTGCGGTCCTTACTCTGAGAGGTCTCTGGCCACCCGAAGGGAGTCACAGCCCACAAGGAGGCGGAGACCCAGCATCCGGAAGGGAAGACACGATCAAATGGCTATAGCCTCGATGGGCATCGGATGCCAAGGGAGGGAATACACGGCTTCTTTCATGGAAAGGACTGAAGGACTATTCTAGTGAAGATAAAATCCTCCAAACGGAAGGAATGGATGGTGGAGATGAAAGTGACAGCAGTGACAGCGGCAGAAAGACCCCCAACCTTCTGCCGTCCTTCCACACTTCCCATCCCAAGAAGGCAAGACTGACAGATGTCGGAATTTTAAAGACTTCACGAAAATTCGACTGACTCAGCCTTTGGCTGGACACCTCAGTCCTCCTAGATCAGGGGGCCGGTCTCCTCCAGTGAGTGCCCTTCATGCTCAGCGACCAACCACAGCTCAGAGAAACAGGGAGTTACGTGTTAGCCACAGATTTCCCCACGCGAGCCCTAGGAGGAGCGAGTCAGCCGTTCATTCCAGAAAGAGCCCCACACAGCAAGGCCGCGGGCAGCTGGGCAGGTGCGGCTGGGCTTGCTGTCCACTCTAACTCGACTTTCCTGCTTTGAAAAGCCTCCTTTCTCAGTCGGGTTGCGTCTGTTTGGAAGGCCCGACCCGTCCCTGACGCCCCGGTCTCATCAAAGGATGCGGCCACATAATGATCATTTTTTTCAAGTGGCTTTTTTAATGCAGCCTTTGGAAACTTTGCAAGAAATGTATCGATTTGAAATACTCAAGCTGAATTATTGAGCTTTGGCGAAGGGAAATAAATCTTTCCCACTCTCCATGCCTGTTGCCAAGTGCAGCTTCCAGGAAGCAATGACTGTCCTTTCTGGAATCGAAGCAAAAACTCAAAACATTCTATCACCTTCCCTCTACTTCACCCCTCCCCCTGTCTTCACTGGCAATTCACTGACAAAAGCACTTTACATTCATTGCTCATTTGCCTGAATAGGCATCCGAATTAGCAATGCCCAAATTAGTAATGCCTGGCTGAGGCAGCTTCCTAAATAATGAGGCCGGATCGCTTTGGCAGACCCGGAGGCCCGCGGAAAGCCAGCCTGCAACACGTCATTAGGTGAAACACTCTTCCGGTTTTATAACCAAAACCTCCCCTACAGACCTGGATGTGTCAGGTAGAGGGTATATGTTCCCTGATGCCAGAGGTTAGCAAGACCGGGAGCCCGGGCTGGGGTAGGAAGGTGGGGAGAGTGCACGGGAAAGGGGGCCCTGTGCCGGAGTGCTCTAACGCACATGCCAGCATGAACACAAAAACTTCCTGACATCTGCCGTTTCTTTCATTTCAGTCTGGGGTGATCATCTCACCTGGCCGTGTTCCAGGGGAATTCCCATCATTACCACCAAAGCACAGCTTGGTCTCATTGTGCTAAGTGCTCATCCGTCCATCTCTCCATCCACGCACCCGTCCGTCTAGCCGATTAGGCACCCCCTACAGACTGCATCTTGTACAAGGTGCAAGGTCCATCAAGGTGAGGGACACAAGGCTTTAAAATCTCGGGGTGGGGCGGAAGCAGGGAAAGGGAAGAACTGTGCCAGAAGTCCAGGCGGGGTCAGGGAAGAACTGAAGGGTGGGGAAGGGAACTGAAGGGAACTGAAGGGAAGCTTTCCTGGCAGAGGGAACAGCAGGTACAAAGGCCGGGACCTACGAGAGAGCCAAAGCAGTTTGGGCAACGGAGGAGTTTCGCCAGGACAAAACGCGGAAATGCATGCGAACCTGCATTTATGTGAGGGGAGGGAGCAAGAAAGCAAGAGCTCCACCGTGATGCTGAAGGTGCACGTGAGACTTGATCTGCCCCAAACGGCCCTCCTGCCGTCACCTGCCCAACTGCTGTTCGAAGCCCTTCCCGTCCCAGAGAACGCCAAATCCATCCTTCCAGATGCCAGGGCGCCAACGCCTTGCAGCCATCCAATCCACAGGTGAATGCTGTTGGCTCTGCCTTCAAAATGCATCCAGAATCTGACGACTGCCACCACCTCTGCTGCTACTAGCTTCGTCCCAGCCACCATCATCTCCCGCCTGGACTTCTGGCACAGCTCCCCGACTGGTCCCCCAGCTTCCTCCTTTGTTCCCCTAGAGTCTCTTCTCAACATACAGGCCAGAGGGATCCATTAAAACATGTCCCTCCTCTGCCCTGAATTTACATGATGTCACCCCTCGTCTCAAAATCCTCCAGGGGCTTCCCGACTCACTCAGAGTAAAGGTCAAAGTCCTTAAGATGACCTTTAGGGCCCCACATGATCTCTGTCTGAACCCATCTCCCTCCTTCCTTTCCCTCCCTCATTTTGCTCTAGCCACACCGACCTCTTTGCTGTTCTTCAAACATACCAGGCACATTCCTACCTCAGGGCCTTTGTACTTGCTGTTTCTTTAGCTGGTGTGGTTTCCTAGATATCCTCACTTCCTTTAAGTCTTCCCTGGATATTCCACATAAAACTACAAATCTCTGTTCTCAGACTCCTGCTTATCTTCTTTCTTGCCTTATTTTTTTTCCTTAGCATTTATCACTAATCGATATACTTCACTATTCATCTTATTATTCATTTTCTTCGTTAAACACATCCCCCCCACCGCCTTGTTATTTATTTATTTTTGGTGTTCACCAGATCAAAGGATATGCCTATAAAAATTGTTTTAAATGCAATCTTATTCTCTGGAAAGCTATTCAAATGAAGCCAATGTTACCATCATTAAAGTTCTTTTATCTTCACATCCAGTCTCTGAATATGCTTTCAAAAAGCCTTTGTTATGACTCCACAGGTAGACTCCTGATTAAATATATTTTGATCTTTATCGTAATGAGTTACAAAAACCGATGACAGCAGTGAAGGAACTGTTTTGATTACTGCTCTATCCTCGACGTTTCAAGCAGTTTCTGGCACACCGTGTTCAGTAAATATTTTTGAATGAATGAGAAGCTACGCCCTGCGAAGACGAGACGGTATAACATAGTGGCTAGGAGTGTGGCCCCAGGGCCAGGCTTCCTGGGTTTGAATGTCGCCTCCCCAGGTTTGAATCTTGGTTCCCTAACTTACTGGCTGTGTGATCTCGGGCCAGCGACGTACCTTTCTGCACCTTGGTTTTTTCCTCAATGGTAAAAGTGGAATGGAAACAGGACCTACGTCGGAGAGCTGTGAGCATCAAGTCCTACACTCGGGATAGTGCCCGGCACAGACGAAGCACCTGATAAATGTAAGCCTTTATGAGGAGGGCCCTTGTCTGCTGTACTGAGGACTTTAGACTTTCTCCTAAGGCTGCTAAGAGGCATTGAAGGATCTTTAACAAGGGAGTAACATAATCAGATATTGTTTTCGAAGGGTCACTCCAGCTGCAGAGTGGAAGATGAATTAGGACGGAGCAAGGCTGGTACGAGGAGAGCAGTTAGAGGCCGTTGTAGGAATGGGGGTGACAGATATCGTTAGCCTGAGCCAAAGCAGAGGGCAGGGAGAAAGGTTGGGCTCAAGATATCACGGAGGTAGAATTGACAGAGGTTGGAGATGAACTCTGGAGGAAGCAGGCAATGACAAAAGCCAGGCTTCTGATTCCTCCCACGAGAGAGTGGTGCCCACCCACCCTTGCCCACAGAGGACTGACGGGGAGAGAAAAATATTCCTTTTGTTTACCAGGAGAGGACTGCGGGGCAGCTAGGGGAGCGGCCCCGTCTGGAGTCGTGTATGTGCACCTGGCACTGAGGGGAAAGACCTAGGCTAGATATAAAAGATAGTTAGGAGTTATCATACGAGCGATTTTTGAAGCCCCTGGGGGAGAGGAGACGGAAAGAAACCATTGAAGCGGTAAACCATTTCAAACAGGTCCACCCCTCGAAGGATGGGGCAGCAAGAGACAAACCAGGGGCGAGTACATCTCGCAAGCCGAGACAGCGTGTCAGAGACACTCTTCTCAGAATCTTGGCTGTGAAGGAAAAAAAGACACGGGGTGGTAGCGAAGAGCGATATAGAATCCAGGCAGGCTTCTTCCAAGATGGGAGGAACTGGTTGCACCAGAGAAAGAGTATGGAGAAGGGACAGGGTGACCAACTGGGGAGGCTGGGGTAGAGGACGCTGAGCTCAGGGGAAAGGGCAGGAACACATCTCATTAGGAAAGGCCCCGCGCGTCCTGAAGCTAGGGCCTCAGGCAGCTAAGCGAAGGGTGCAGGCGAGGGCTGAGGTGGGCTGACTGTCGGGAGGAGGGTGGCACTGGAGGTTAGGGAACCCGGCTCTCGACGGTGACGCCAGCCACAGGGAACACGAGAGTGCTGTCGAGGGGCGCTCGAAGGCTTGAAGAGCAGTGGCCACATGAGGGTCGTACAGTGAACAAAGGGAAGCCGACCCATTCTCTTCTGGGCATGCCGACCGGAGGCTCAGAGATGCCAAGCTCCCCATGGCAACGGGCATAAGACCCAAAGCACAAAGTTATTCAGAGAGGACATACAGTGTTCTCAGGGAAGTCTTCCTCAAGGACCATTCCCATTGCTCCTTTGATGAAAAACCTTCAAGACTCTCCACCAAGGCATGCAGAATAAAACCGCTCCCTTTAAAGACACATTCAACACCTACCCTTTTCCCTTCCCAAGACCTTTTACTGACACCCCCTTTACACCCGTCCCGGTCCAGGCTCTCTCCAGCTGTGTCTTAGCTCACAGGCTTGCTTCTTCTGACCGGAGTCCACATTCCCCCCGTGAGGGCCTGCTGAAACTCCCCCCTCCTTTAATGCCTGGAAGGAAAGTCACTCTTTCCGTGAATGAAGCCTTCTTCCAAAAAATGTCTTCCCTCCTGTCTTTTTCCTTCCAGAGCGCTCTGAGGCTGTATATACAATTTCCAGAAGCTGTGTTAAATTGGATTTATCCGGGCTCATGTCTTCTTCCTCACTAAGCAATAAGCTCCGAACGCAAGCCTATTTGTGTTTGACTCGGTGCCCCCCAGGGAAGTGTTCGTGCACTTGACCTGGCATGGTGGAGGGCCTGGGTGTGCCGTCTGCAGCCACAGAAAGACCAGGAAGACTTCTTGACAAGTAATCAAGTGTATTAAAATTGAATATGCCCTATCAGTGTATCTTTCTGGCTAGGAAAGCATATTCCTGGTTGAGTAGGCATTGAGCTAGCTCATCAGTGGAATTAGTCCTTGGAGTTCCAATACGAGGCCAGTAGAGCACATTTTAACCCCTAATCAACCTAGTGGGAAGGGGAATCAACCTTCCCCTAATCCAGGAAGCGCCCCTTCCTTCCTCAGTTTTCCTCTCTTGGCATCTTAGAGACATTTTTCCTTTCTGATATACTTCGTCGTTCACCCCTATTTCTTCAACTTCGTAATACCATATAGCAGATATGGGAGCATCACACACACGGGATCTCTTTTGTTTGTTTTTGTTTTCTTTGCTTTTAAGAGAATAATTACTGAAAGAGTATTAACTTCTGGCATTTACTTTTTTTTTTTTTTTGAGTTTATTTATTTGGAGAGAGAGGGAGAGAGTGAGCACAAGTAGGGGAGGGGCAGAGAGAGAAAATCCCAAGCAGGCTCCACGCTGTCAGCTCAGAGCCCAACGTGGGGCTCGAACTCACCAACGGTAAGATCATGGGCCTGAGCCAAAACTGAGAGTTGGATGCTTAGCCAACTGAGCCACCCGGGTGCCCCTAACTTCTGGCATTTAAAGGAAAAACGTAAGTTGAGATTTTACCATACACCTGGTGCTTTGGGGATACTATCTGTTTGAGCCTCACCACAGCTCTGGAAGGGGACATTGTTGCCGTCACTTGGCAGATGAGAAAGTGCAGGCCCGGGCAGAGGGGTGACATAGATCCTGAGTCCAATGCATGGTGGTAGCAGGACTCACAGCCTAGCTTGTCCGACTCCAAAGTTCAGGTCCCCCAGCCTCCCAACATCACTGCACACCACCGGGTGGCTCTAAGGGCTGGGGAGCCCAGCCCCCTCCACCCCGAGGACGGTCATGGGACACGCTGTCTCTGACTTGGGACTTTGAACATTTCCATTCTAAGTGGGCTGTGAGTCCAACGGAAGGATGGAAAGAAGGTGGAATCTGGTTAAAGTTTCCATTTGCTATGGAGAAATATCAAAGGAAAAGCAGGAGGCAGCTGAAACTGAGTGACTTAATGCCATCAAACTGTCAGCTGCAGCACGGACCCTTTCGCTGACACCTCCCACCCTTTCTAACTCAGCCCCCGGCTCTGTGGCACCCCACCATCCTTTGGTTTAGACAGAGGAAGAGGGCCGACTGCGGGCACGCAGAGGGAGAGGGACAGGGAAGCCAGGAAGGCTTCTCTCCCCCTGCTCATTAGTCTCTGTATATCTTGAGATCTCTCCTCTACCCAGTAAAAAGTAAAAGGGTCAGGTAGCTAGCTGAGCCCCAAGTTGGAGCAGTGAACTCTTTTATTTTTAATTGTTTTAATGTTTATTTATTTTTGAGAGAGAGAAAGAGACAGAGCATGAGCGGGGAAGGGGCAGAGAGAGAGAGAGGAAGACACCGAATCCGAAGCAGGTTCCAGGCTCTGAGCCATCAGCACAGAGCCCGAGGTGGGGCTTTGAACTCACAAACTATGAGATCATGACCTGAGTCGAAGTTGGACGCTTAACCCACTGAGCCACCCAGGCACCCCTGGAGCGGTGACCTTTTTAAAACAGAAAGTCGACTACATTATTGCTTTGCTTTAAATTTTCAGAAACTTCCCAGGGCCTTTCTAAGCTCCTACTTAACTTGCCACGTCGTCCTCCAGCTGACCCAGCTCCAGGCGCATGGGCACGCTCGAAATTCCTAGAAGCACTGTGTTCTCTGGCTTTTGCACAGACCACCCCCTCTGCCAGGGTCGGGCTGCTTCTGTTTGCTGCCCGGCGAACCATGCGCACTTCAAAACAGACTAAGATTCCTCAGGGGCCACCTTTTGAAATGGACACGTCATTCTAAGAAGTGTGAACAGTGGGTGCAGGGGGCGGGGTGGGGGCACGGAGGAAGAAAGGCTAATGGAACCGCCTACTGCATCATTTTTTGAGTTTCAAACTCTACAACAACTTCAGGTTCCAGGCATTTCTATTATACCCAGCGTACCCGTCTCTGCCCCCGGTCACATGAATTTATTTGTTGTGTCTTGTCCACAAATATCCCCGAGCCCAAGTCAGCATTCCTACCAAGTCCTTCCCCTGGATGTCCTTGTCGTCTGAGCTAAATCATGGGAAAGGGACACATGACCTTATACCTGGCAACAAAGGGCTTTCAAACACTTTATCTCATTTGGCTCTCCTAATAACCATGTGGGTCCGCGGTGCAGGCATTACTGTTCTTATTTCCAGCTGTGCAGCCAAAGGGGCAGGAGGCTAACCGGCTTGCTCAAAGTTGTCTGAGCTTCACATTGAGGTCTTCTGGCTTCTGGCCCAAGGTCTGTCTAACCCACTGAGCTCCGAAAGTAGAGGTGGCCCCATGGGTCAGTGTCCTCAAAGGTCATCTCAAAACTCCTCCGCCTGTTTTCAACCCAGCACTGGGGAACCATTCACCTTAAAGGGTGACCGTATTGTATCAGGGAATTATGGGCATCAAGGAATCACGGATAAGGAATTAGAAGGCTTTGTCCAAGCCTGCCTCATTTGGATAGGACTTAGCGACAGCACTCACCGTCTTTGAGCTTATTTTCTCATCTGGAAGGTGGGAGTCACTGTTTCTTTCATGCCCACCTCACACGGCTGTTATGAGCTCAGATGAAGCCATGAACGTGAAGGTTCTCTGACGTTACCATACGGCACCATTAAATGATAAGTAGGTGATAAGCGTGGGAACTGATGGGCGCCCAAGAGAGCGGGCGCATCCTTTTCGGTTGTTCTAGGCTGTGTTTCCTCCTCCTTTAGCTCTTGTGGGGCCCCAGCTCTCAACTCCCTGAGCTTAACCTGCAGAAGTGGCGTCAAGGACCCTGCCCCTAAACTGGGGCTACACCAGTTAGCCTCCTGCGTGGTACCAGGCAGAGGCGGTGGGGGAGGGGTGTTCTCCCATCTCTTTCCCCGCGGTGCATTTTGTTGTTACTAACCCCTCTCCTGCACGCCTGTAGCATTCCGGTGTCTTGGCTTGTTTCATGACATACAGTTATGTTTCTGGATAAGGTTTCCTTCAAGGAAAAGGATAGAAACCACAGCTCACAAAACCTGAGAGAGAGGCGCACGGCTCTGTATAGAGGGCCACTGACCTGAGCCACCGTGACGTGGATGCCAAACTACTGTCGGTCTCTGGATCTTGCTGTCAAACCCTGGCACAACTCAGGGAAGTGTGCGTACCACTCAGGACACATTCAGGCACAAGTCAGTATGCCTCGTGAAGTTGGGCTACGATCTTTTTTTTTTTTTAAACGTTTTTTATTTATTTTTGAGACAGAGAGAGACAGAGCATGAACGGGGGAGGGGCAGAGAGAGAGAGGGAGACACAGAATTGGAAGCAGGCTCCAGGCTCCAAGCCGTCAGCCCAGAGCCCGACGCGGGGCTCGAACCCACGGACCGCGAGATCGTGACCTGAGCTGAAGTCGGATGCTCAACCGACTGAGCCACCCAGGCGCCCCTGGGCTACACTCTTAAAGAGCAACAACAGCGAGTGTTTGGGTTGATCTGTCCCACACTTTGGCGCCTCTATTTATGATATTTCATGCCTGCCACACCTGCTCTGAAAAAGAAATTTCGTTTCCCTGTAAGGTCTGAGACTTAATCAGCTGTAGCTTAGACCCCAAATACTGAAATTATTTTTTTTTAAAGGTTTGGTTAACAATATGAAGAAAGAAGAAAATATTTTCTTTTTTTTTTTTTTTAAGTTTATATATTTATTTTGAGAGAGACAGAGACAGCGTGAGTTGGGGAGGGGAAGACAGAGAGGGAGAGAGAGAGAGAATCTGAAGCCATCTCCACACTGTCAGCACGGAGCCCGATGCCGGGGCTCAAACTCACAAAACTGTGAGATCATGACCTGAGCCTAAACCAAGAGTTGGACACTCAACCAACTGAGCCATCCGGGCTCCCGGAGAAAGAGAAAATATTTAAAATTGGTACTACCCTGGGAAATCATGGTGGACATATAGTTGGACTCCACTAAAAAAGATTTGAATATAATAAAATAGACACAACATAAAAAACGCTTTTAAATACAGTTTAATCTCGGGGCGCCTGGGTGGCTCAGTCGGTTGAGCGTCCGACTTCAGCTCAGGTCACGATCTCGCGGTCCGTGAGTTCGAGCCCCGTGTCGGGCTCTGGGCTGACGGCTCAGAGCCTGGAGCCTGCTTCCGGTTCTGTGTTTCCCTCTCTCTCTGCCCCTCCCCTGTTCATGCTCTGTCTCTGTCTCAAAAATAAATACACATTAAAAAAAAAAATTAAAAAAAAATAAATACAGTTTAATCTTTCTTTGGTTCTTGAGTGGGTAATTCGGGATCTTACAGAAGTTCACGGTCACCATTATAAACATCAGTTGTCCCGGTACTGGTGACATACAGAATGTGCCAGTTAATAACAGCTTTACAGATTCACAGCAAATCAGATAGTAGACATTTTACTGTAACTGGGATCAGGATGGTTAAAAGAATGAATGCATTTTTCCAAAAGAGCCTAAGTCAATTCTAGGAAATAATTCATGCTCTGTGAGAACAGGGCAGAATTTACAAGGAAGTGCTTGGTACTCCCTGGAAGAATGTGTTCTAACAGAAAAAGGAACAACACAGCTCCAGTAGAGTCACCTGCACTCCTGATAGCAAACCAGGACTTCATTGCAGTGTCGGCCTCTCCCAGGACCGTGACTTTTAACCAGTCCGTCTGCAACGACCTGGTCAGCACCAGTGACGTAATCTGCTCAATAGACCCCCGGCCTTCCCCCAGAGGAAGATAACCTTGCTGAAAGATCCCACTCTTGGACAGAAGGACAGAAACTTCCTTTTTCTGCCCCTTCTGGTAATAAAAGCCTTCCATTTTGTACACCTCTTTTATTTTTTTTTTAATATTTATTTCTTTTGAGAGAGTAAGAAAGCAAGAGCAGGGCAAGGGCAGAGAGAGAGAGAGAGAGAGAGAGAGAGAGAGAGAGAGAGAGGGAAAAAGAGAATCCCAAGCAGGCTCTGTACCATCAGTGCAGAGCCCGACACGGGACTCGATCCCATGAACTGTGAGATCACGACCTGAGCCGATATCAGGAGTTGGATGCTTAACCGACTGAGCCACCCAAGCGCCCCTGTAGAGCTCCTTTCTATCTGCTACATGGGATGCTGGCCAACTTATGAATTGATGAATAGCCAGTTTGATCTTTATTTACTCAGTTGAATTTTGTGTTTTAACTGATTTAGTGGCAGTGGTGGGACTGAGGGAGCCTTCCAACAGCTTCGGGGACAGTGAGAAATATAGGTGTGGCACCCACAAACCCTGCTGAGTCCCGTCTTTCTCACCATTTCCAAGGGCCACAGAGAGGTTCCTCTCTGTTGAGCTCCACTCTCCTCGAGTCAAGCTCCTGATCGAACTGGCTTTCCTGTCTGCAATTCCCCGTTTTGGAAACCCAGTCCAGTCCACAGTCTTCATTTCTGGGGTTTGCTGGTTCAGTCTTTGCCCCACTTCCCCCAGGTCCAGGTTGGGAACCGCTGGTGGCGTGTGCAAGGCCTTCTCTTGGCCAGGCCACAGTGATGTCTCCTGGCGTTAAAGTCCACATGTTTGTTTGTCTTGTTTCATGTAGATAAAGGCTATTGAGAAAGGGGATCTGGGAAGCCAAAAAGGCAACAATTTGGTGGGCAGGGGTCTAGAGTTTAAAAGCTAAGTGCTCACCACCTAAGCCGACGACTTCCACGTTAGGATGAGTTGGTCATGGAATGAATTAGACTGACGGTGGGTTTTCTGCCAATCTCCAGAAAATTTCCGTGCAGTGAGATACGCTGTAAAACACTACGTGATTTCCAACCCAGACGCACACACCTCTCAGGTATGAGCTTGACTCCCAGAGGCCCAAAGCCTTAGCAAGTAAACAAAAACTACACACACACAGCGGAGCGCCTGGGTGGCTCAGTCGGTTGAGCGTCCGACTTCGGCTCAGGTCATGATCTCGCGGTCCGTGGGTTTGAGCCCCGCGACGGGCTCTGGGCTGACGGCTCAGAGCCTGGAGCCTGCTTCCGATTCTGTGTCTCCTTCTCTCTCTGCCCCTCCCCCGTTCGTGCTCTGTCTCTCTCTGTCTCAAAAATAAATAAATGTTAAAAAAAAAAAAAAAAAAAACTACACACACAAAAACTTTAAATCCTAAAGAGACAGGGATGCCACCTTCTGTCACATCTGCTTATTTTATGTTTGGGAACTACAGTGTGAGATGCTGTAGATATCTAGAAAAACGGCAAAATCGCGCCAAAAACAACCTACGGTGACAGTGGCCATTATGGTGAACGTTCCAGTTAGACAAGATTGTTCACTTAAGTGCAGCTGGAAACAAGGGTTCCTGAATGAAACACACAGAATGGGATACCTATTTTAATTGGTATGCGGCGGTTTCGAAAAGGCTTCAAGATTCCGAAGCTGCTTCGTTACGAAATTTACTGCAAAAGGCTAATGAAAAACTAAAGACACAAGACGTACCTAAAACAAAAGACAGCAAGACTGACGTGACTCTCCTGTTCTCTTCTCCCCTCATTTACCTGAGTTCTCATGTTCTACTAACTCTCTATCTGAACTGCCTTTCCACTCTAAAGAGTATTAAACAGTTACCTTTTAAGATACAAACCGTCTGAGATTGCAGGTGATCCTTATTAGATATTTCACTCCTTGGTCAAAGGCTGAATTAAGATCCATAGTTAAAGTGTTTCCTAAGCCTAGGGAGGATACTCCTAAGTTTTCTGAAGAATTTAGAGGCATTATTGAGTCCTGTGACCCCGGGCTGCCAGATCAGCTTCTGCACGTGCTGGTAGGACCTGGTGAAACCCAAAAATGGATGCAGGAAGCAAAATGGCAAAACACCAAGGATGATATTCGAGATCCTCAGTCTTCAACATGGTGTCCTCCTGGACTGGCAAAACCTCACTATACAGCATCTGATCTTTTTTTTTTTTCTTTTAGGGAGGGGGGATGCATGCATGAGAGTAGGGGGAGGGGCAGAGGGAGACAGAGATTGTTAAGCAGGCTCCGCTTTTGGCACAGAGCCCAATGCAGGGCTCAATCCCTCAACCCTAGGATCATGACCTGAACCCAAATCAAGAGTCAGATGCTCAAACAACTGAGCTACCCAGGTATCCCTACCAACTGATCTTATACTTTTTTTTGTTTATTTATTTTGAGAGAGAGAGAGCGGGGGGGGGGGTCAAAGAGAGAGAGAGAGGTGGGGGGGAAGAGAGAGAATCCCAAGCGGGCTCTGTGCTGTTAGCACAGAGCCCAACACTGGGCTCAGTCTCACAAACCGTGAGATCATGGCCTGAGCAGAAATCAAGAGTTGGATGCTTAAGTGACTGAGCTACCCAGGCACCCCACAACTGATTTTTTAAAAACCATTCTTAGAGTCTTCCTTTAAACATGCAAACATAAGAAATATGAACTTGTGGCAGGCTTTAAAGTCTGTCTAGAAGCTCTCTTCATACAGCATTCTGGGTTCATCGCAATAAACAAGCTCACCCAATCAGCTATAGCTGTGCTATTTGTAAATGGATCATCTCCTGAGACTAGTGGATTCATAAAAGGCAGAAGATAGGATGGGAGGCCGCCGGTTTGGCTGAACTTGTGACCGCAGCTGAACATTTCCGGAAGGACTTTGGAGCAAGACCATAGAAAAAAAGTCTGCCAAGCTACTGGCCTTACACCTACAATAGCTCCAAGGCCAGAGATCTAAAATAACACCTGCAACCCCACATACTGCAACCTCCTAAGGGTCCATTATCAAAACACTGACCCAGAAACTGATGCCTCAATTCTAATCATCTAGGACACTGGAAAAGAGGTTGTCCTCAAAAGTCCTATACACGTTCTTCCACATCAACTCAAATACCCCCATATCGGCCCCTGAAGGAGGGTCCTAGATGGGTCCCTCCCAGGGTTGACAGGACTCCAAGGGTAATCCCTACTGATTATACCAAGGCTCCCCTTAAAGAGCCTAGGAGAAACTGAAATTAAAAGTATAATTCCAGATTTCAAGATACACTACAAAGCTGTAGTCACCAAAACCGTATGGTACTGGCATAAAAACAGACACGTAGATCAATGGAACAGGAGAGAGAGCCCAGAAATAACCCACATATATACGGTCAATTAATCTGTGACAAAGCAGGCAAGAGTATACGATGGGAAAAAGTCTTTTCAATACGTGGTGTTGGGAAAACTGGACAGCTACATGCAAAAGAATAAAACTGGACTATTTTCTAACACCATACGCAACAGTAAACTCAAAATGCATTAAAGACATAAAAATGGATAAACAAAAGGCAGAATCAGAACTATAAGCCCAGAGAATAAACTGATGGTTTGCCAGAAGGGAGGCGGTGGGGGAATTGGGCAAATGGGTGAGGGGAAGACGGAGATACAGACCTCCAGTTATGGAATGGGTAAGTCACAGGAATAAAAAGCCGAGCATAAAGAATACAGTCAATGATCCTGTAATCGCGACGTAATGGGACAGATGGTACCTATATTACGGTAAACACAGCATCGTGTACAAACCTGTCACATCACTAAGCTGTACATCTGAAACTAATGTAACATCGTGTGTCAACTATTCTCAGATAAAAAGAAAAAAAAAAATGGGAAACCTTCCCAAATTCTGGCAGATACCAAAGAGATGCTTTCTACTTGAAAACCTTACTCTCGGGGCGCCTGGGTGGTGCAGTCGGTTGAGCGTCCGACTTCAGCCAGGTCACGATCTCGCGGTCCGTGAGTTCGAGCCCCGCGTCGGGCTCTGGGCTGATGGCTCAGAGCCTGGAGCCTGTTTCCGATTCTGTGTCTCCCTCTCTCTCTGCCCCTCGCCCGTTCATGCTCTGTCTCTCTCTGTCCCAAAAATAAATAAACATTGAAAAAAAAAAAAAAAAAACTTTAAAAAAAAAAAAAAAAAAGAAAACCTTACTCTCATAGGACAACAAATCCCTCAAAGTGAAAAAGAAGTTTCCGTGGCGGGGTTACCTTAGCAAATTCATAGAGAGTTTCTATCTCAACCTGTATACGTGACTCTGGGACCTTTCACTGAAAAACATTCCTTTGTTGCTATGTGATCCAGCCCCAGTTAATCTATTAGGTAGAGATCTCCTTTCTAAGTTAAAAGGGCTAATATGTGTTGCCTCCTATGGAGACTTCACCTTAGAGTTCCCTGACCAACCTGAACCTGATCTTTTATGTTCCTTACAGTCTGTCCTTGACATAGAAAAGGAAGAATTTCAACAGAAGTCCCCGATTTAATCAAGGTGCCTGAAAAATCCGTGGGCTACTTCTAATACTAACATCGGGAGAATAAAAAGTGCAGAGCGTGTAACTAAACCTCTTCCCAAATTGCCTCAATAACTATTAGAGCCTGAGGGCATACAAGGCCTCACAGCAACAGCAGAAGACCTAATCGGCCAGGGGCTAATCATTCCTTGCACCAGCTCCCATAAGGCTCGGCTCTTGCCAGTCCAGAAACCTAACAGACTGGGATGGCGATTTGTCCAGGGCTTGAGAGCTATTAACGAGAAAGTTATTCCCGGTTTCCCAGCTGTTCCGAACCCCCACGTCCTTTTTGTCACAAGTGCCAGCCTTTTTCGGCAGCCCTGTAGGGCCCAACAGTCAATATTTGCCTTTACTTGCAATAATCGACAATATACCTGGGCCATCTTGCCTAAAGGGTTTCACTGAGGCCCCTTATTATTTCTCCCCAGTATGTCACTGAGACTTAAGGACCGTCCAATTCCCTGGGAAATTGACCCTTTTATAATACCTAGACAATCTCTTGCTATGCTGTCACCAAAGAAGCGTCCGTGAAGAATTCCACTTATTTGCTACAACAGTTAGCTGACAGGGGACGTAAAGTCTCTAAGGAAAAATTACAATGATCTCTTATTCATTACCTAAGTCATGATCTAAGCTGTTTCCAAAAAGAATTGAGCTAATTCAAGAATTCTGTAGGCCCACAACCAAGCAACAGCTTTGTGGATTTCTAGGTCTCGCTGGCTGTTACAGACTATGGGTATCTCACTTTTCTCTGTTAGCTTCCCCGCTCAAGAACTTACTAAAATTTTAGTACTTGAACGCTTTCCTTGGGAGGATAAATACGAGCAAGTCTTTATAAGACTACAACAGGTGCTGTAAGAACAACCTGCCCTATGGCTACCTAACTATTCGAAACCTTTCACCTTATTTGTGCATGTAAGTGATACGGAGCCCTGGGAATGCTCATGCAAGAACATGGCAATAAACATAGGCCTATTGCTTATTATAGCGTACAACCTGACTTGTCCTGCAGGCCGACCCCAACTGTCTTAGGCTATAGCTGCAGCTGCAAAGTTAGAAGCCCCAGCACATTTAACCCTAGGAAGTGACATTTATTTACAAACCCCACTCGCTGCCCAAAGTCTTCTTAA
The DNA here is from genome assembly GCF_028749965.1 of Puma concolor. Lineage (NCBI taxonomy): Eukaryota > Metazoa > Chordata > Mammalia > Carnivora > Felidae > Puma > Puma concolor. Next base: position 97,388,653 of record NC_141673.1, read on the forward strand.
CTCTGAATGGATTCAACATTTTTCTGCAAGAAGACCAACCTCCTAGGAGATCTTCTGCTTTTACCGCTTAATCTCCCTCTTAAATGCTACATTTTTTTAAGAACAATTTTTCAATGTTCATTCCTTTTTTGAGAGAGAGAGACAGAGACAGAGCGTGAGTAGGGGAGGGGCAGAGAGAGAGTGAGACACAGAATCCAAAGCAGGCCCCAGGCTCTGAGCTGTCAGCACAGAGCACGACGCGGGGTTTGAACCCACAAACTGTGGGATCATGACCTGAGCCGAAGTCAGAAGTTAACCGACTGAGCCACCCAGGCGCCCAAATGCTACAACATTCTTTTTTTTTTTTTTTTTTTTTTTTAATTTTTTTTCAACGTTTTTTATTTATTTTTGGGACAGAGAGAGACAGAGCATGAACGGGGGAGGGGCAGAGAGAGAGGGAGACACAGAATCGGAAACAGGCTCCAGGCTCTGAGCCATCAGCCCAGAGCCTGACGCGGGGCTCGAACTCACGGACCGCGAGATCGTGACCTGGCTGAAGTCGGACGTTTAACCGACTGCGCCACCCAGGCGCCCCAACATTCTTAATCCTACTATGTTACTACCTCTTCTTGACAAAAGTGAGCCTGATGATTTTGGAGGTGATAATGATCCATTTTGTGACACCATGTCCTGACTTACGGGACATCCCTTTGACTAATCCTGATCTCATTGTGCTTCTTGATGGGTCATACTATAAAATTGAGAAAGGGATTTTCCAGGCTGGTTATGCTATTACTACCCAGCATGAACTACTGGAAAGGGGTAAGCTCTCACAAGCTTGATCAGCCCAACAGGCCGAGAGAGCTCTGTGCTCTTACTGGAAGGTGCCAGTTACCAGAAGGACAAAGCTTCGATACTCATACTGATAGCTGGTAGGCCTCTGGGGTCATCCATGATTTGAGGATGTTATGGAAACAAAGGGGTTTTCCTTATATCCAGAAGGACACCAATAAAAAATGGACAATAAGTAAATTGACGTTCTTATGCTATTCTCTCGCCCTCTGAAGTGGCTATCATCAAGATTAAGGCTCATAACTAAAAACACAACCTAAGTAGCAGGGAAATGTTCTAGCTGACTTGTAGGCAAAGGCAGCAGCAACAGAATCTGTGAAGGTTGTGGCACATGAAGTCTGTTCTGTTTCTGCAAAAAACGGCCCTTTCTGGCCAGACGTTTGCCATCGTAATGTCCTTGCAACATGGCAACAGTCTGTTCCTGAATCAGAGAAATCATGGTGGGTAACAATGGTTGTGGATGAAATGAATAGTCGGGGTTATGGGAAACCCGAGATGGCCACTTGGTTCTTCCCAGCTCCCTGGCAAACCCCATTTTCCTTTCTTTCTTTCTTTCTTTCTTTCTTTCTTTCTTTCTTTCTTTCTTTGCACTCTCACCCACCACAGAGCAATTAAGATGACTCAAATTGCAAATAAACATTTGTGGGGAGGCTTCTCCAAAAATGTAAAAACAGCTTACCACCAGTGCCTGGCCTGTCAGGTCCACAATACTGGTCAAACTATTTTTGTTCCCAGGTTCCAAACCTCTTCCCTCTGGACCTTTTGGTACAGATTCAAATGCCACCTACTGTGGGTTATCAATGTGTCCTTGTTATTGCATGTATGTTTTCCGGATGGGCTGAAGCCTTCCCCTGATGCCCTCACAGCGGCAAAGAAGTTGTCAGAAAATTTGTTCCCCACTTGGGGTATACCTTCCACAATCTCCAGTGATCGAGGCCCCCACGTCACTGGTGAAATCACATGGCCTTGATGAAAACCTTACGAGCTTTTTGGAATTATCACTGTCCTTATCACCCTCAAGTATCAGGCAAGGTCGGGAGAACTAATGGGGTCCTCAAACTTAAAAATCTCTAAACTTGCTAAAACTACCCATCTCGGGTATGGCCTCTGGCCTTGATGACTGTTTACAGTATCCACTTTGGGAGACATAAACTCACCCCACATGAAACAGTCATGTTTCTGCTTGCTGTCCCTTGTTGTCTCAGGCTAATATAACCAGTTACTGTGTCTTTAATGACTGATGCGTAGGCTTACCATCAACAGGTTAAAGAAGCTTTCCTGGATCCCAAGTCATGGAATCCTGATGGTCACAGTTTGGAGCCTGGTGATTGGATATTCTGGAAACGTCATCCCAGGAAGACAGCTCTTGAACCCTGTTGGAAGGAACCTGACCAAGTACTCCTGACCACTGACACTGGCATGAAACTAGCAGATATTGAGCCTCAGACACACATGTCACCGCTAACGAAGGCTCTGCCTGACATGTGGTCCCGTGCAGACACTGGAGACCTCCCATGTGGCGGACATCAAGGTAGACTGCTTCCACCCAAGACACTGATCAAGACTTCATACTTGAAACATGCAACTCTTTCTCCTTCTCTTTTTTTTCCCTTTATTCTGTCATTGGCCTGGAAAGATAAGGCCAGTAACTGTACTTACCAGGCCACAGATAAGGGAGTAACTTTTCTGACTGCTGGATTCGTCATCAAGGATTTCAATCTATCTATAATGCTAGGGACCTCCTAGTCCCTCCCTATGACCTTCTCATCTATTCTCAATGTCACCACAAGCTTGAATTGACAACCCCCCCCCGCCCCGCTTAAGAGTCTCTTATTGTGTTCAACTCTTAAGGCCAGAAAACCAGTGCCCATTTTTTTTACCTTTGTCCCATGAAACTGTATTTACCTAATTAGACACAAATATCTACATAAATTGCATTATATTTGTGCCCCCACTTTCTCATGATTATCCAAATCAGATCTGCCTCCGGTCACAAAAAGATCTTAGCAGCCGTGCCCATCTTTGCAAGATATTGAGAATAACTGCTTATTTCAGGCTAGGAGATTTATTTCCCAGATGTGCGGAAAACCTAACTGACCTGTGGCTTGAATGAGCAAATGCAACAATCCCTGTGAGTGAATCCATGAACAGCACCATTTTAATGGGAATAGTTTTGGCCCCACTGGGGTTTAACCCTGTCAGTGGTGGTTATCATTCCCCTTGAGCCTGTGACTACCTGGCTGGAGCCTAACTGGGCAATGCCTGTTCGGTCAACTCCCCTGAATTTACATCGTCAAGTTAGAAAGGACCTTTAGGAGGCTTCCAAGATTCAGAGTTTGCTTCCTTTGGCAGGGCCCTACTTTCCTGGTCAGGAGTAAATACAAATTTTTTTTTAATGTTTATATTGATTTTTGAGACAGAGAGAGACAGAGCATGAGCAGAGGAGGGGCAGAGAGAGAGGGAGACACAGAAGCCCAACAGGCTCCAGGCTCTGAGCTGTCAGCACAGAGCCCGACGCGGGGCCCGAACCCACGAACCATGAGATCATGACCTGAGCCAAAGTCGGACGCTCAACCGAATGAGCCACCCAGGCGCCCCAGGAGTAAATATAAATGGGAATACGATCAGGAACCTTTCCTTGACTCTTGAAAATATTTCAGAATCCACTGCTAAGACAATAGCTGCCCCTGCCTCCCCAAATCCTTAGGCTCTCCAACCAAAATTGTTCTTGATAATAGGCTAGCCCTTGATTATTTTTTAGTAGAGCAAGGAGGTGTCTGTGCTGTGGCAAATACTACCTGCTATACCTAAATTAATACTTCCGGGGACAACGCAACTCAATCACATAAGGTCCCTAAGCAAGCCACATGACTGTAAGAGGGAACTTCAACAAAACCTTTCTTTGACTTACTTGACTTGTATTGGTTTGGGTCTCAGAGCCCATGGCTCTGAAGTGTGCTCCAAACGCTGTGAATTATCCAGCTTATCAAACTCTTTGCGGTCACACTGGCACGCTGTACCTTCTCAAAAGCTTTAAATGCATGTTTGCAGCTGCTACCCACCAGGCCAATGATCTCCCTCCGACTGGAAAGTCAAAGCAACCAAGAGAATGACGGGCTAAAAGAATGTGAACCTGAACCTGTGACCTGTGCGAATCACAGAGATTCAACAAAAAAATATCCTGACCTGTGAAGATGATACAGAGGATCAGTAAAAGCCACAAGAACTACAGAGAGGCAGCTGAGACGGGCACGGATGCCTTACATTTTCATCACATCTCTCAGGGGGAGAGTCTGATCAAAACGGGGGAAACATTTAAAAAAAAAAAAAAAAAAAGAGGAACAGCAGGGCTCCAATATAGTCAATTGTACCCCCGACAGCAAACCAGGACTTAATTGCAGTTTCGGCCTCGCCCAGGACTGTGACTTTTAACCAGTCCGTCTGGAACGATCTGGTCAGCACCAGTGAGGTAATCTGCTCGATAGACCCTCAGCCTTCCCCCAGAGGAAGGTAGCCTTGCTGAAACACCCCACTCTTAGACAGAAACTTCCTTTTTCTGCCCCCTTCTGGCTATAAAAGCCTTCCATTTTGTACTGCTCTTGGAACTCCTTTCTATCCGCTACATGGGATGCTGTCCAACTCATGAATCACTGAATAAAGGCAATTTCATCTCTAAATTTACTCAGTGGAATTTTGTCTTTTTTTAAAAACAGGTGCTATATAATTGTACGATGTTCTTCGTTATTAAGTTTTTATTTTGCAGGCGTCTCTCTTTGCATTATTGCTGTCGCAATCCTGTGCCTGACGCCCTATCCACTAACCATACAGGCTCTCCTTAAATGGAGTGGAAGATTTCTCCAGCCTTTCCTAAATCCAGGGAACAACATGCGAGTCTGGATGGGCATATCACAAGAGGAAATCTTTTCAAGGTCATGGTTCAGGAGGACCTTTGCTCAAAGGGATTTGGGCTGGAATTAGAGTTCTCAGCTCTGACATGAAGAAAGAAAAAAAAGAGGGGGCAAGGAAGGGGAGAGAGCAGGAGAGGGAGGGAGCAGCATCTCACCACACACCCCTTAGCCACCAAGGACAGAGTTTCTGTGCTGTTTCATTAGAGCATGAAACCTATTCTGTGGACTATGTGTCCACCGTGGGCTGAAAAGACGTTAGTTCACTTCCTTGGTGTCTGGGGTCCCACAATTCTGAGTCATGGCCACATTAACTCTGCTACGGAGAAAACAAGAGCTTTGGTGGCACAGCCAAGCCCGCTGTTCTCAGCGCCTGGCACTATCCGGCAGAGAAGGAGGCTTCCCTCAAATGCAGAATAGGACGGTGTGCCCTTGGGGGTGGGCTGGAAGCGGAAGGGAGGGAATGGGACTTTTTTTTTTTCTTTCGATTTTTTAAAAATGTTTATTTATTTTTGAGACAAGAGACAGAGCGCAAGTCGGGAGGGGCAGAGAGAGGGAGACACAGAATCCGAAACAGGCTCCAGGATCTGAGCCATCAGCACGGAACCCCACACGGGGCTCGACCCCACGAACCGCGAGATCATGACCTGAGCCGAAGTCGGATGCTTAACCAACAAAGCCACCCAGGCGCCCCAGGGGACTTTCTTTTTAAAGCTCATTACTTTCTCTCTTTCTTTTTTTTTTTAAGGGTCTTTTATTTTTTGTTTTTCAATTTTTAAAATGTTTTTATTTATTTTTGAGAGAGAGAGATAGTGTGAGCAGGGGAGGGGCAGAGAGAGAGAGGGGGACAGATCGGAAGCCGACCCTGCGCTGACAGCAGCGAGCTCAATGTGGGGCTCGAACCCACGAACCGTGAGATCACGACCTGAGCCGAAGTTGGACGCTCAACCGGCTGAGCTCACTTGGTTACTTTCTTTGTAGAACTCAATTCTCCCCAGTTGGGAAGGATGGAAAATTCTGATTCCTTGCATCACTTCGAAAACAATGAATCCACCATCCTGGGAGGGCAGGATAGCTGTGGCTGCGGGCTCGGGCTAGAGAAAACTGCCTGGCTGGGTAGCCACTCAGCAAAGGGAAGACGTTCACAGCGGTGAACTGAGGCTGTGGGCTCAGAGCCCAGTCCCCATGGGCTCCCAGCCGGGCTTCCTGGGGCCCCCCTATGACTGTCAGGGAGCCCCTGTGCCTGCTTGCTCGCTCACTCGCTGGGGTGGCAGGAAATCACTAAGCTATGAGAATAAAGACCAGTCGGGGTCCCTGTGCAGCTTTAGGGCAGATTTCTCTTTCCCCTTGTGGTAGAGAAACAGATTCCAAACTGCATTCAAACACAATACAGTCTCCAGCAAGGAAGAAATGAAACCCTTTAAATCTTCAGTCCTTCATGTTGTACCCTCCCCTGCTGCTTTCAAGCTCACAGAAGCCTTTTGTTATAGTCCCAGGAATGTGTACTTAATAGAGAAAGTGTGGTTTTGTGGTTGCTGTGAAAGAATACTGAGTGGGGGAGAACAGACCTGCCTTCCCGAAGATCCTCTCTCGATGATGGAGTAATTCACCTGAAGACTGTGTACCCCCAAAGCTCTCCCAAAAGTGCCAGAACGAGGGGCAGGAAATAATCCTGGACAAGCGTTACATGTATTTGAGTGAGTGAGTAGCCATGAGACGAGGGGGTTAAAGGGGCTTTGCTGCATTGGTTGCAAATGCGGTGGGGGGCGGGGCGGGACACCTGAGAATTATACCCGCATCATTCCCTAAGGAGACCTAGGATTTAGTGTAACAGCGTCAGACCAAAATACTGCAAGGAGTCAGGGATGGAAGGGACCTCACAATTGGTCTTCACCGGCTTTCTGCTAATAACACAAGGCTGGTGGTGCAAGATTCACATTTAGAGTGTGAACACCGTCCGTTACTCCACGAAGGGATGAAAATCTATGATAACGTATAAGGAAGCAATAAAAAGCACTCGGAACAAGTGGAGAAAGTCTCCTTGTGAACAAATACCTCGTTGCAAATTATTTCACAGTGTTTTATGAATGTTAGGTAGAGGAACTCCAAGGCTTAAAATCAGTTGGCATTAGGACATTTTTACTGCCACATGCACCGGATTTCAAAGTGATGCTTTTAGACAGGGTTAGCCTTGCGCAAAATTCTGAAGTAGGCAAATTTCCTCTCGGCGTTCCAGTTCCTTGTGCTTTGTCCCTCTGATGATGGCACAGGTGTCACGGAATAATAAGAGAGCGCAGGCTTCAGATTAGGCGGCTGTGGTGTAAATAAACCCCAGTCGTGTCCCTGACTAGCTATGGCCTGGGTGGGACACCTCTTCATCTCCTGTCTTCAACTTCCTCATCTGTAAAAGGCAGATCTCAACTCACAGGGATTGCTGTGCAAATTGTACACGCAAAAGTGCTGGGTCTTCCGCAAGCACACAGAAATGCTCCCCTGTTCTTTTTTTCCACCCAGAAACCTGTGCCTAGTGAACCACACGTCCCTGTTTCCTCTCAGTTCTGCACCCTCCTCCATGCCATTAAAACACACTTCTAGGAAGAGATATAAAAATGATTAACACTTACGTGCAATGACCACCCAGAGCTTAATGGTCCATCTCCCGGACTATCGGCATTTTTTTTTTTTTTTTTTTTTTTTTTACAAAAATCCATGCTGAAGGAATAAACCACTAAGGATAGAAATCCAAGCACAAAAGGAAGGGCCCAAAAGTATTCTGAAGGCAGCAAGTCTTTTCTGGAAATTCTGCAACCAGAGGTAAGCAGATAGCTCCAGTGGTGGGGTCACCATAGAATGTTCCAAAAGATACTGCCTTCTTGGAATTATCATCAGTTTTTGCTAAACCTCCTTTCCTTTTTCTATTGATTGCCAAGATTTATATTTGTAGAAACAGAGGATTTCTCATTTTTAGTTAGATTCTAAATGAGTCCCGTAATCTAGATATAACCAGAGCATGAGGTAAAAGCAGAAAGACTGATCGAGGTTGAACTCCTATTATAAATGATACCTGGGCAATGGTCAGAGCTGGAGAAGAAAAAGCATAGGGTACCAATTATTTGTTGTCCTACAATGATGGATGATTTAATAAATACCATGCATCTGGGATGCTTGGGTGGCTCAGTCAGTTAAGCATCCAACTCTTGATTTCAGCATAGGTTATGATCTCGTGGTTTATGGGTTCGAGCCCTATATTGGGCTCTGTGCTGACAGTGTGGAGACTGCTTGGGATTCTCTCTCTCTCTCTCTCTCTCTCTCTCTCTCTCTCTCTCTTTCCCTTTCCCCCTGTCTCTCTGTTCCTCCCCTGCTTGTGCTATCTCTCAAAACAAATAAATAAACTTTAAAAAAAAGTCACATATCTAAGAGTTTAAAGAGCTTTCTGACAACTGGTGTTATTTAAAAATGGCAAGACGGCCTCAGAGACAGTTGAGGTCACATCCACAGAAGTGTCTGGGCAGAAGGCGTATGGCTGTCACTCAGCCATGCCACAGGTAGAATGCCTGCATCTAGCAGGCAAAGACTACATGACCTGGAATGTCCATCTCACCTCAGAAGTCCTACTATACATCTATAAAAGCAGCATCAAAAAAAAAAAAAAATAACAACTTCTAATCTTCTAGAAGGTGTAGGTTATTAAAGGTGGACGCAATCCATTTTTCCAGGTTAATCCTAATCAGAAAGAGAAAGGAAAACCCAATGTGTGGATCTTTCTAATGGTGACAGTCATGTATGTTTTAGATTGGGTCTTGCCAACTAGAATCTCAAGACACAAGTGGTATTTTTGTTTTACTGTGACTTGTCTTATATTAATTCATACTTACGCTTTCCTTCCCTCTGGGACATTGAGAAACTATGGTTTGTGGCACAAAGATGCTTGGCTCTGAGCTATCGAGTCACTGATAAAGACACGGCTACTCACACATGTACCCTTCACTCCTAAGCACCCCCAGCTCTTTATAGGTCTTCGAAAACGTGTTTGAGTTACTGGTCTTTTGTGCGCTGAAGTAAAGCAGTGTTTTCTTCACGGGTTTACCCACAAGGGTTTTCTACTTGAGACACGGTGCCTTAACGTCAATTTCAAGCTCTATGTTAATTCTCTCTCTGGAGCACCGCAGTCCAGAAGGAACCAGAAGAGGTTTGGGGTTCACCACCCACGCTCAGGCTCAGATCACTGAAGTCTTTTTTTTTTTTTTCAATGTTTATTTATTTTTGGGACAGAGAGAGACAGAGCATGAACGGGGGAGGGGCAGAGAGAGAGGGAGACACAGAATCGGAAACAGGCTCCAGGCTCTGAGCCATCAGCCCAGAGCCTGACGCGGGGCTCGAACTCACGGACCGCGAGATCGTGACCTGGCTGAAGTCGGATGCTTAACCGACTGCGCCACCCAGGCGCCCCTCACTGAAGTCTTTAAGTAAGACGCTCTACTTCCTCCCCAGATTTCAGGAAATTTTTCAAATTAGGGTTTTATGCAGGGTGGTGGGTGGGGATGTGACCTAATTATGGACTAAGGGACGTCTGCAGGTGTGGACCTCTCCTAGCTCAAAGGAAGAAGCAGAAAGGAACTACAGTAGGGATAAAGAGCTGGTTCTCCTCAATCAACTATGTATCTTGTGGTTTCTGTTTTACTAAAAAAATTTAAAACAATACACACACACACACACACACACACACACAGTCAAATATATACTTCAATGTAATTATTAAAATGTAGCCCAAGTCAAAATGTGCTAATGGTTTGGAAAGGATCCATTATCTTGGGTTATCCATATCACTCTCTTCATTAGACAGAAAATCAATAGTTGACTACGTACTTCTTATATAGCTATGGATGAACAAATCAGAAATTTAATTCTCATTTTATTTATTTTCATTCCTCCCCTCTTTCATCTTCTTTTCTGCTTTTTCCTTCACATGTCTTCAGTATCTCTCCTATATCCATTTTGTGTCTTTCCTTCTCATTCTACTGTACTGTCTTCCTCCTTCTTATCCACTCCTGCTTCCTTGCTGACCGTTACAAATTCTGTCATCCCTTTACCTACAGCCTCTCTTTTATTTATTTATTTATTTATTTATTTTTTCAACGTTTTGTATTTATTTTTGGGACAGAGAGAGACAGAACATGAACGGGGGAGGGGCAGAGAGAGAGGGAGACACAGAATCGGAAACAGGCTCCAGGCTCTGAGCCATCAGCCCAGAGCCCGACGCGGGGTTCGGACTCACGGACCGCGAGATCGTGACCTGGCTGAAGTCGGACGCTTAACCGACTGCGCCACCCAGGCGCCCCGCCTACAGCCTCTCTTTCACCCACTTCCTGACATTTTTAAATAGATCATCCAGCTATGCATGATTTCCTGAAATCACATTTCTCTATTCATCCTGCCTCTTCTCAGCACTCCTTCGTTTTTGTGGGTACCCTGCTCTTTCGGCTACCTTGACCCAATTCCAACTTGTGTGTTGGTGGGGTCGGGGTGGGGGAAGGTACTTCTGACACAACACCAAGCTATTCTCTGGGCACCAGTAGGGTGTCCAAGAATTCAACTCCATTCTGGCACCATTTACCCAAAGATAGCATCAGACTCCACAGGTTGAGGGCTCAGTCCTACGAGACTACCCTGTGACCTCACTTCAGATGTGAGTCACCAGCCTAAGTTATTACCTATGCTTCTGACCAACTGGCTACAAAATCGCAGGTTCCCGCAACCCCCTCCCTTCCTTGGTTCGATTAATTTGCAAGAGCCATTCACAGAACTCAGGAAACATTTTACTTACTAGGTCACTGGTTTATTATAAAAGGATATAACTGAGGGACAGCCAGTAGGACACTGTGTGGGGAAGGGGCATGGAGCTCCTGTGACCTTTCCAGGAGGACTTTTCTCCCAGCACCTTCATGTGTTCACCAACCTGGAATCTCTCTCAACCCTCTTCTTCTAGGTTTTTAAAAAAAAAAAAAAATTAAGTTTATTTATTTATTTTGAGACAGACGGTGCGAGCGGGGGAGGGCAGAGAGAGGTGGAGACAGAGAATCGCAAGCAGGCTCCACACCATCAGCACAGAGCCCTATGAGGGGCTCGGAACTCACGAAACCATGAGATGATGACCTGAGCCAAAAACCAGGAGTCAGACGTTTCACTGACTGAGCCACCCAGGTGCCCCTTATGGAGGCTTTGCTTCATCGGTCAGACTGGTTCAGTCATTGGACGCTGGTCACTGATCTCGCGAGGGTTGGGGGTGGAACAGAAAGTTCCAAACCTCTAATCACATGGGTGGCTCCACTGGCAACCAGCTCCCATCCTTCTGCGCTTCCGGAAGTCACCTCACCTCATTGACTTAACAAAAGAAGCCATCTCCCTCATCATTTACGAAATTCCAGCGTTTCAGTTCTATGCCAGAAATGGGGACAAAGACCAAATATATATTTCTTATTATAAATCACCACATCACACCTACACTCTTCTATTATTTTCTCTTCATACCTTACTGCCTGCTATTATCCTCTTTAGTGTAGCTTTCTAGCATACTTTGTCAGGTCCTTTTCTCTTCTCATTGTATCCTATGGGGGAAACGGGTGGCGGGTGGGTGGGGGTGGCGTGATGGGAATTGTAGAGAAAAATACAAAATTCGTGTTAAAGCTGCAGTTACTCATATGGCAACAGTGGTCTGTGCGGCCAGATTCCGTTCCCCTTGTACCTGTCACATAGAGGAGATCTTGGACCCAACTACGGTATGCCATCCCTGCGATCAAATGTTTGAGGACAATTAACTTCGCTGCCAAAAAAAAATGACTCATATTGAACATTCTAGGAATGCCTTATAGGTACTCTTTTTCAAGTGAATTTTATGTTTCTCTTTCACGACCCTTCCATTGATTTATGGGTGGGCCTATCACCGATGATAATTGGGGAACAGGGCTGCAGGGTATGAAAGGGAAAAATACGTGCTCTTATTACTTTAGAAGAATGTGCTAAGGTACCGAAAAATGTAGGTCAAATAACTGGTTTCTCAAGTTCATGAAGTGAGTCCTGTTTTTGCAACACTTCTTGGGGCAAGAGAAAAGGCGATTTGATACCAATTACCATTATGTTTTCTAAAACGGAAATAAAATCTGTCAGCCCAATAAAATATCCATTGCTCTAGTAACAAAGATACCTCTAGACAGGTGCATCCTGTTTCGTTGGGAAGGTAGTTAGTTTACATAGGTACATTTAGGTAAAGACACCCTTTTCAAATATGATACGTTCCTGCCTGCCAGTGAGCAAAACCTAATGTGGATCATTTGGTTATTCTTTACATATTATTTTACTACGTGACAGTCTTTTCCTTCTCATCCACCTTCCATCAGGCTCAGAAATGAAAAACTTTTCATTTCTGCAGTTTCGAGGTATAGCTGTCAACCTAAGAGCCTTGAGCCTCTCCCGCTCATGCCTAATGAGCCCTGCAAACTTAGAGGCTCCACCCAGAGCCACTGTTTCCTAACCGGAAGCCCAGCCATATACATGTTCATTGAAAGCCCACGTGAATCTGTCTGTGCTTTTCTTCACTCTACCAATTTTCTCTACCACTACACATTTCGGCATGTGCTTACTAAAAAATGATGTTTGAAATAAGCTATCAAAATCCACAGACTCCCTGGTGTGCATTTATTTTCCTTGAGGTTCTTTAAGATCAAAACGAAGTAGATGCCTGCTTCTACTACAATTTACAGCTACAAGTAATTTCTACTGAGCTGTAAAAGGCGGCACAATTACATCAACCACATCAATCGCATGGGAACCACGCTGCCTATTTATAGATAACGTTATAGCCAAAACTCACCTGGCAATCTTAAATTGGTGGGCTTCAGAAGCTGCCTGCGTCTTTAAAACCCAGAACAGATTCTAGAAATGTAATACCACTGGCCGACATGACAATTCTCCTTATTGAGTTAACTGGTGGGATACCATCAAGTGACTATTAAGCATCACTGCTTTCCTTTAAGAAGTGATCAGCGTGTTCAGAAACGTCAAGTCATGAGTGAAGGCTGATTTCCAGGCTCAAAGGGTGAGTTCACAGAGTTGAGCTCATCAGTCTCTCTGGTGCTGGCTAGCAACAGGCAGGACGAACACCATGTACATGTGTTGTTAAGATCAGAGCCCTGAAACTTGTTAATTTATCCTTGCACTGAAGGTGCAACTCTCCGGCCAATGCTTTAAAATAATAAAGATGATACAACTCATGTGAAAATGTATTACAGCTTAAAAGATCCTTCAGGACAAGAGCCTCATCTATTACCTATCGTGTTTAGTACGTTGCCGAGCACAGGGAACTTTTTTACGTGAAAACCTAAGACAACTGCTTCGTCATCAACTGTGGCATAGGACAAAGATGGGTAGAGCCATCCGCCACCTTTCTTTGGTGCCTGCTTCCTCTATAGTCTCCAGCTACCAACTGATAAGCTTAATCGATCTTCACGCAGTATTAGTTTCGGAGCACAGCTGGAATACTATCAAATTCTTATCTTTTTTTTTTTTTTTTAAGTTTATTTATTTATTTATTTTGAGAGAGAGAGGAGGAGGAGAGAGAGACAGAGAGAGAGAGAGACATCATGAGCAGGGGAGGGGCAGAGAGAGAGGGAAAGAGAGAATCCCAAGTAGGCTCTGCACTGTGAGCACAGAGCCTGAAGCAGGGCTCGAACTCACAGACCACGAGAATCTGACCGGAGCCAAAACCAAGAGTCAGACGCTCAAGCGATTGAGCCACCCAGGCACCCCTCAAATTGTTACCTTTTCAACTTTATACCATCTTACAAGTCTACCTTCATCTGGAGTGTGGATAATTGACACTCTTCTGTTATTGGACTTTTGGGACCCAGAACAAGACCACTCAACTGGTTGTCACTTGATTCCTTTCACTTACTTGATTTCGGAAGATTATTTCTCAACCTGACATTTTGATTGCACTGTTCTACTGAGGGGCTACAGTGACATGTCATGTCCCAAAAGATCAAATTCAGCAAACAAGTATGACGACTCTAAGTTGACATAGTATATACATAACGCCATTTAGTGCTTACTACTCTATGAGGTCGAGGTTATGTGCCTGGTTTACAAAAGAAGAGCCAAGATTCTGTGATGCCCAAGGCTACACAGCTAACAGTCATGGCTGATCACTGCTCTTGGGACCCAGACCAGACTCTCTAACATGACGGGCTCAGGCTACCTCACCAGCTTTTCCCCTTGTCGTGGTTTTCCACAGCAAATTCACCAAACGTCAGTTGCCTGGGTTTCCATCCTTGGAAGACCAAATCTTCTAGTCTCAGGGCTTTCGCACACCCCATTTCCCCTTCCCAGAGATAATCCTACCTCCTCTTTACCCAATTAACTCCCACTGAGTTTTTAAGTTGCCTCTTACATGTACGCTGTAGACTAGACCGAGTTCCTGTGCCTTAGGCTTTCAAAACACCCCGTGGTGCCGCATCAGTGCCCTCCCCTTCAAGGGTAACTATACGCGTGAGTCGTGTGTGTGTCTATCCCTGCTTCTGTCCCAGGTGCGGCTAAACCACAGCAGAGGAATAAGAAAGGTCCAAACCCACAAAGAGAGAGGATGGGAGAAGGCTGTGGAGAGAGGTGCACAAAATTCTGGAGGGGACGCAGATGAAATACGGGTATCTGATCTGGCAGAGCGGAACAGCTAGACCCCACCTGCCCGCAGGGGGAGACACCACTAAGAAACAGGCTCGTTCTTCCTGACAAGCTCCAAAAACTTCAGAAACTAGAGGTTCCAAGGTCCTCTGAAAGCAGGAGGAGAGCAGGAGAGGCTACCGATAAAAGGATCTGTGGTGTGAGTCTGTTCCACTCTCCTCGGCTCAGCGGCCGCCGCTCCTAGTAGATGACAGAACACTTGCTTGCTTGAATCAGGTTGAGTCAGAGTACCGGGTCCAGCAGAGATCAAGGATTAGGAGAATAGAGGGGAATGCAGTGGAAATCTGCGTAATGAATGATAAAAGCTCAAGCCTCTTCCCAGCTTGGTTCCTTACAAGCAGGAGACCACAGGATTTCTTCTGGGGCAAACTCACTTCCCGGAAAAGACTTCTGGGGCCTCCCACGAGATGGCCAAATTATCAACCAACTGAACCACCGGAGTTGGACTCGACAGGCATCAAGCCCCACCTGTGCACACGGGACGGCCAACGTTTTGAATAAACATCTGAGAGTTGCCATCCAACTTTTTAAAAAATTACAAGTGGCGGAAAGTGCTATGGAGGAAAACGGTACAAGGTAAAGGGGAAGGGGAACGAGGGAAGGTGCGGTTTGGGAAAGAGCTATCATAGAGAGTTCTAAGAATAGCAAGACCCGTCTGGCTAAAGAGAAATGAACAGAACAAAAGGTAGCACAGGATGAGGTTCGAGAGGTTGACGGGGTCTGGATCAAACGGGACCTGGTGGTTCACACTGAGAATTCAGAATATTTCTAAATGTAACTAGAAGCCACTGGAGGTTTTGCAGCAGCGAAATGGCACCACGTCGCTTCTATTTTACAACAGAGTATTCTCCTTGTTGTGTGGGGAGTGCACTGTATGGCTGGGGTTAACTCCTGGTCAGCCTCAATCTCCCCTATGACGTTGTAAGCAACACGAAGGCAGGGGCATGTCTGTCTTGGTCGCTGATGTGTACTTAGTACTCCATATATATACTTAGTAGTCATATAATAAATTATCTGTTGAGAGAATGAACCGAACAGCAAAAGGAGAACTAGAAATTAATGTGAGATTCCACAGCCCCGGTCCTTCTAGTATGCTAACTAGACTTCCAGAAAAGATAAGGATCCTTAGCAGAAAGTCCCCTTGACGAAGACCATGATGCACTTCTGCTACTACTACTGATAATATCATCTTGGTTCAGTCTATAGATATTATGACGTCACTGTGATCTATTTTAAAGCGAGAGCAGGTTGAAAATGGCAATTATTCTTACGTAGACAAATGGTGCTAATTGGTGTTTATAGTGACGGTCTCTATTTATGACACATTCCGGCTAATCCCATTCTATAATAATAAATCAAATATAAAATCAGAAGTAAGTCATACTGCAAGACACTTAGATAGGCCCTATTTTTCTTCTGCTCGTCCCAAATTAAATCACTGGTTTGGAGTTCCATATTTAAAGCTTATTCCAAGGCATTTTTACAAAGGTATTTTCCCTAGATTTTGTAAGTATATTATAGGCAGCATCATTCGTTATTGGTGATTCGCCATTTTGAAGATCAATACTCAATTCATGAGGACAGCTTGTCCTCACAAATAAATTCCAAAAATTTGCAACTCTTACACATTCTAAGAACAAAATAAATCCAAAAACCTGTTCTTTTGACTTTTAGGACTCAGTCAGTCAACCAACATGTATGGAGACTACATGCAAAACAATGACAAAATATTGTGTATACGAAGATGAACAATGGTTTCTGTCTTCCAGGAGTTTAAGGGACAGGCTTCTTATCAGCTACAAATTTCTTCCTGGCTAACTGTAATTTCTCGTATGCTTCCCTAATTTGCAATGTGGACCAAGAATACAGCCACAATACCCCACCTGAGAGTATGCGCGAATCATTTATTCAAATGCTAGAATGATCATTCCTACAAAGCAAGCAAGAAAGAGCACCCGCTTGTGGCAGAAGTTTGGGGAGGTGAGACTGGTAGAAACCTGCATCGAATCTAGTGCACTTGAGAAATGAAGGCCACATTAGCACCTAAACCGGGAAGACAATACCTATTAAGAAACTTGTAGAGGAATGGATTTGCGTTGGGGGAAATCCAGTGATTAAGATACATCTTTCAAGTAACTGTCTACCGATACGAAAACAGAAAGAGGTCAGGGGTCAATTATTTTTATTGTACAACAAGGGCAGGATGAATAGTAATGGGTCTAGAGGTCACTAAGGAAAATTCAGGCTAAGTAGGAGGCCAAACTTGAGTTTGGGCTAAGAGAGCTGCTCAGGAGAACCTACAGAATTCCCAACACTGGAGATACTCAAAGCTAAGTTCAACCCCAAGAGATGATTTAGGAATAATTACCTTTGTTCAAATGCCAGCAAACAACAAAATATTCCACTCTAGGTACAGAGTAGGTCAAGCAAACATAAAGCCTATTGGATAATTTTGTGCTGTGGCTCAAGATTGGTCGCCCTGTGGTACACACCCCAGATGACTTACGCTTGGTGTTAAGCAAATCACATCACGTAACATAGTCAACTGTGTCTGCCAATGATAAGACTGGTTACAATTCCCAGTCCCTAAGTGACAGCTGAAAATAAATGTTTGCAGCACTCATAAACATATAACACTGAAGAGTAACAGAAACATGTTTTAAAGTGATATAGAAGGAATTAAATCCAGAACCCTTACACTTTCCAGAGTCCTCTTAATGCTTCCAGACAGAATGGCCCTGCAGGTACCAGGCTTGTTAGAAACCTGAGTAGCCCACTGAACCATGAGAGCTGATCTTCTAGAAGAACCTGCTGATCACAGGCATAAGCTTTTAGCTTCTGGAACATGTGCCCGAACCTCTTGATGCTTCTGTACACTTGTAGTTTCATGCCCTCCCAGGCTCGGAGAAAGCAGGGAAGGGCCATCCCATCCTTCTCGGCAGCTGAGGTTTGGAGGTTTAAGTGGTTCACGTTATCAGCCCCCTGCAGTGTCCTAACCAACAGGAAGTTTCCCCGGAGTTTCCATCACAGGAAATTTCCTGTGAGGAAACCCTTACTGCACAAACAAAGAGTTCCTTAGCTTCCCAGAGAAACTGCAGAGGCGGCTGAGGTGGTGTGGGCAGAAAGGGTGGGTGTGAACCGGGGTGGAAGGCAACAGGGGGTTGATGGGAAGAAACGGAGGGGAACCAAGAAGTTATTTCACTTCCCTTGGCCTTGGATTTGTCAGAAAACTGCTTACTAACTGGCACATGCTGGCGTTCACCTCCTGGCCAGCAGCCTCACCCTGGGCCAGAATGAACTTGGAGAGATAAGACCTAATGTAAGTGCAGGTTCTGCTGGTCAACCTCCAGCCCTGGCCTCCCCGAATCAATTTCCCCATCTGAACAGCATGGGGGCCCTGTGTTGATTAAACAAGGCAGATTAATATAGACATTAACACTAGTAAACTGTTAAGGTTTCATACAAATACAAGGGTAGTACGAACTAGTTTGACCATAACAGTATTTTCACTCTAGCAAAAGCCTGCCCAGTAGTAGGTTATCTACACAACAGTGAGGTCTCTCCCTGGGAGGACCATTCTATTTCCCCGTCTTTGTCAACGCAATCTGAATTAAAGGGAGCACAGCTGTGGAAATGGAACATTCTGATTACCTGAATTTTTTGGCTATATCAAGATTCATTAAACAAGCTTTTATTTTTCCAGCCCTAGAAACATTTTCAAAATGTCGGAAACTGGCTTAATTAAGCCATAACCCATAGAGTTGCCTCTGAAACTAAATAGGGTACCTTAAAAAAAAAAATTTTTTTTTTTGCCCTTTTCTTCTAAAGACCAAGGTCAGAGTCTTAAAAAGAAAGGTCAGTTAAGGGGTGCCTGGGTGGCTCAGTCGGTTAAGCATCCGACTTTGGCTCAGGTCGTGATCTCACGGTTTGTGGGTTTGAGCCCCGCGTCGGGCTCTGCGCTGACAGCTCGGAGCCTGGAGCCTGCTTCGGATTCTGTGTCTCCCTCTCTCTCTGCCCCTCCCCTGCCCATGCTCTGTCTCTCTCTCTCTCTCTCTCTGTCTCAAAAATAAATAAAAAACATTAAAAAAAAAAGGTCAGTTAAGAGGTCTATTTTGTTTTCTTCCAGTTAATTTATGTCTCTGCTCACATATTTGCCATTCTAACGTGGGGAGTCTGCTTAAAATAATGTAAAACAAAATCACATGGGATACGTGAGGACAACTTTCCGATGACTGCAGCTCACTTTTATATTACCCCTATTTTTGCTTTCATCTTTAAAGCCATGATGTAATTCTACTGCTTCAGAGGGTAGACTATATACTCGGACAATGTTTGCCGCAAGATACTCTGGCTTTTTAATTCTTTCTGGGAAACACTTGGTCACCTACTCTTGAAGAACGCTTTAAAATTTAAGTCCCATTTTCAAGATGATTCTGGGGGCTCACTCCATCAAGGGGCAACACCACTGCCTTTTGTTTCCAGACCTACTGTGAAAATAGGCCTGTATTTCAAGCTTCTAGAGTAGAAAAGAGGCAAACCAAAAATAAAAAAGAACCCCCCCCCCCCAATTTCTGAAGAAATGGGAGCCACGCAAATGAAAACTCAAAAATGTGACAGTGGAGCACAGAGGCCAAATGACAGGGTATAATATAGTCAGTAGTGCACACAGACACTAGTTTTAAAATTTTTTTAATGTTTTATTATTTATTTTTCAGAGAGAAAGAGAGAGAGAGAGAGGGAATCCGAAGCGGGCTCCAGGCTCTGAGCTGTCATCACAGAGTTCAATGCGGGGCTTGAACTCACGAACCGTGAGACTGTGACCTGAGCCGAGGTCGGACGCTTAACCAATGGAGACACCCAGGCGCCCCACACAGACACTATTTTTAATACAGAACTTTCAGGCCAGTTGGTACAGTATTTTACAACATAAAACCATAAATGCCTTTTAAGTCCCACGTTTAAAGGCCCCCGTGGAACCCTTCCCCTAAAATGAAGTGCATTCAATTTCACAAGCCTCTGTTAAGCACATCCCTGGTGGCAGACAAGTCCCCTGTCCTCAAGGAGTCACCTTCTAGTGGGTGACACAGACACACAGGTAAGGACAATACAGTAATCAATTCATACTTAGCAACCAGCCCTGTGTCCGATGGGGGCTGTGTGTTACGGCAGAGTGAGAGGCATAGACAGTGACACAGGCGATGCACAGAGGGCAGGCTACTTCTACAAGACCCAGAGAACGGCGCGGGTCACCCCTGCCGGAGATCCCCAAGGACTAAGACATAGTCAGGCATAAGCTGCCACCAAGCTGTGACTGATTCTCAAACACAAGTCTCGCTCTTCACAGATGCACTCCATAAACGCCGAGCAGGAGCTGTGGGGAAGTAACAGGCACTTGGATACAGAGTAGAAGCTCCAGAAAAAACTTCCTTAAGTACAAATCACAGAAGTGGAGGGTGAAAGGCCCCTCAAAGCCTTTCCTCTGACGCTAGCCAGAACCACACCTAAGTAATTTCCAGTTTGTAATGATGATAGACTCAAAGGAAAAACTCAGCGCCTGCTTTGGGTTATAGGCACTATTCTATACATTATCTGATTTAAGGGAAGTGTTTTTTTATTCCCCAAGTTAGACAAAGAAGCTGAAATGCAGAGAGATAAAATAACTTGCCTTCTCCCCAGCCTGGGGTTACACAGCTAGAAACAGCCTGGAAGCTTCCAAGTCTTTCCATCTTCCCTGCCTACCACAGTGCTCCAGAAACTTTCCCGCAGAGAGGGACCCGGCTCGGCCATGCAGCCACAGAGAAGTCTGGCCATGAGGCGTTAATCGGGACTTCGTTCCTGACTGGCACTGTAGAACAAGAACGCAGGGTCGTCCTGTTGGTTTTGACTGTGGTTATGAACTGGATTATTAACCCAGTCTTTTGTGATAACTCAGTAACATTTCTTTGACGTTTTCTGAGGCAGAGGTAAGCCAAAGAGCCAAGGTGTCGCTTCTTCCCTCTTCCATACCTGAGTCGGGATGGAACGCATCACCAACCCCAAGGTGTGGACACCAGTAGCCATGAGTGGTCCTGAGGATAATCAGGGCATTGCAACCCGTCAGTATGGCCCAAGAGGAGGTGGACACTTCACGCAGGCTTACAAGGGCTGGAGGCACAGGAAGACTCATGGGGACAAGGCGACAGTGCTTGTTTTTAGGAAGCCTAAGGAAGCATCTGGGATGCCGTAAAGGATGGGTGGCAGTAAAGGAGACTGGGCACCAGTGACCTTGGTGCGCATGAGACGTTCAGATCACTTGGAAAATTTTAACCTGTATTAGCCCATTCTCTCCTCAGGCTACATGGATAAAAATGTCTGTGGGTAGCTGTCTCCTCTTCTTCCTCTCCCCTCCCCCTCCTGCCTTTAGTTAATTGCAGCTGTGGTCAAGGGCCTGCAGCCAAAAGTCCCACAATGCACCCCTCCACAGGAAGTTCCCAAGATCTCTTCCTGAACAGGAAATTTCCTGTGGTCCAACAGACATTCCTCTCAGCGTTTATCACTCACATACATTTGTTTTGGCAGATACTGGGTCTTGGGTAAGAACAACAAGAGACGGTTGGAGGGAAGGCTACCTCAGGAAAAAAAAAAATGCAGTTATTGTCAGGAGAAGAAAGTGTGACTGAATCAACTCCTATCTCAAAGGAAAACAAATACTACCAAAATGGACCCGAGAGATCTGACATGTGTGAGAATGTGCGTGCCACTCACACAGCTGTGCCACATTCCGATTTTAATTGCAAGTCAGAGTGAAGGTAGGTGGGGGCCAACTTCAAAGCATTTGGCGAACTTCGCTCCGTGAAATTCTGGTTCTTCTACACATCATGGCTACCATGTGACTGAGACTTTAAACTTTTCTGCAGCGTCCTTAGACGTGTGCCCTAATGTAACTTGTTCCCTCATGACAAGAAGCCTTTCAATCTGCCCAACTTCCAGCCACCAGCATACCCTTTCTGGAGTGGCTCACAAGCCGATATTCCACACTCGTGTGGCTTCTCTGTAGACGAGTCTACAATTCTGGAGCTACAACGGGCGACAGGAGAAAAATGCGAGTAGTCGAGTATCATTCTCCTTCCTAACTGGCCTGACATCTCTCTTACAACCCACCTTTCACATAGTTCCCAAAAAGGAATGTATCACTTGCCCGCCTGAAACCCGTCAATGGCTCCCCGTAGATTCTGGGGGAGAAATTCAATTCTTCAGCTTAGCCCAGCAGGCCCTTCAGGTCTATCTTTCCGGTCTTACTTTCTGTCACACCCCTTTGCTCCAGCCACCAGCTGCTGCTTGTTTCTAGAACCGATCTTCATTTCTTTGCTTTCCTCAGACTCCTACTTTCCTTCACAACCCAGCTTAAACACTTACTCCTTTCCGAAGTCAACTGCTTCTCCTCTGTGGGTCAATGACATGATACACAACCCCAACCACCCTATATTCTGATTTGCTGGTTAGTCATCTGTCTTCCCCAAGAGGTGACAAGTTCCTCAAGGGCAAGAACTATTTTACCTTCTTATTTGTCTTTGGAGTCACATAATAGATAGTTGATGGATATTTGTTAAAAAGCTCATCTTCTGGGGCGCCTGGGTGGCTCAGTCGGTTGGGCGTCCGACTTCGCCTCAGCTCATGATCTCGCAGTTTGTGAGTTCGAGCCCCATGTCCGCTCTGTGCGGACAGCTCAGAGCCCGGAGCCGGCTTCGGATTCTGTGTCTCCCTCTCTCTCCCTGCCCCTCCCCTGCTCTCTCTCTCTCAAAAATAAACATTAAAAAAATTAAAAAATAAATAAATAAAAAAGCTCATCTTCTGCAACCTTTACGTGGTAAAGACTACGGGAATGTTCTTTTGTTTCTACTATAAGTTAGGGGATCACACAAAAATGTCTTGTAGCCTAAGCATCCTAGCAACCTTGTAACTTCGTCTTCAAGACCCACAGAACTGAAATCCTTTCCTATAGATTATGCCAACGTGGGATGCCCACTTTCTCCTGAGAGAGCTGTGCATCGCATTGGTCCGACTGATTTTCCATGTGTTTTAGCTGTAGTAAGATACTCGGCTGGCTGCCCCTAGGGCCCCATAATCTTTTCAGCTGGACTTATTTAACCCCCTTTCTGTAAGTCCAGCTCCACCCAAACTCCAGGCCCAATCCTCTCCTTTATCAAGAGGAAGCTTGGGACCAGTTGTTCAGGGAATCAGTAGTGAGTCACCACTACTGCTGGCTTTACTGGGCCTTGCTCTGTCACCCGGAAAAAAAGGTCTTTGCTGTAATGGGGTCCCTTATCTGGGTTTCCCACCCAGCCCTATCTTCCAGTCCTTCTCCATAACACAAGTCCTATGACTGAATCCCAGTTGCTATGGCTGGGTTTCTGCTGTCTGCTCCTTAAGCTCGCGTTTTCAAAGGTCATGTTAGACACCCCCCATCCCCAACTACCAGCACCTTGCCTCCCGGCCATACTCGCCAACAACTGGTGGTCCTGGCCTTCCTCCCGTTACCTGATACTGAAATTGCCCTAGTTGCCTCCACTCTGTGGACACAGCTGAAGTTTGGGAACTGTGAATTTCTTAAAGAGAGTATCCTTTCAATTCTGTTCCCAGTGCCTGGACTAGTGCTAAGCACACTGCATGAATACAAATATTAGTGCTTGAAAGAACGAACGGCCTCTCAAAAACTGAGCTTTATTGATGGCATGATTTGGATTTGTTGGGAACATCACAGTGGATGGCCAACAGACTATTTCTAGGTTCTTACAGGACAGAAAGGATCTTTCACTGAAGAAAGGACACCTAAATTCCTCTCAAAAAGAAGGAGGTAAAGCCCTATTTCAAGAAATTATCCTGGGGCACTTGGGTGGCTCAATCAGTCGAGCATCTGATTCTTGATTTTGGCTCAGGTTTGTGAGTTTGAGTCCCGTGTCGGGCTCTGTGCTGACAGTGTGTAGTCTGCTTGGGATTCTCTGTCCCTTTCTCTCTCTGCCCCTCCCCTGCTCATGATCTCTCTCTCTCTCTCTCAAAATAAACTAAAAAAAAAAAAAAAAAAAAAGATCCCTCAGCACTATTCGATTTCTTAAAACAAAACAAAACAAAAAAAAGAGAGAGCGAGAAAGAAAGTTTGTAGAGAGGAAAGCTGTCACTTCACAGTCTCAGTGCCTTGAGGGTTCTGGAACGGACAGTATCCAGCAACAGTTCTGGTTTCAGTGGTGAGCGATGGAGAAACATTCGTGTCACCTCTGGGGCTGTCAGTACTTTTAATACAACACTTTTCGTAACACTCGGGGAGGGTTGGACAGCTGTTTCCACTCTTTTATTCCTACTCACGGGGCTGGGAATTAAAAGGTCTGGGCTCAAGTCCTTTCTCTGCTATTGACTTCCTTGATGAGCCTGGACATGTCACCTCACTCCAGGGTCCGTTTCCTCATCTGAAGACGGGGGATAACACCACCCAGCTTGCGGCGGTTGGGAGGGCTAAAGGTAACGGTAAGTGTCACCGGGCTGGTGCACAAGGGGGCAAAGGTGAAAATGGCACATAACAGGTGAATGTGAATCTTGGACAAGGAGCAGAAGATGATGCAGTGTGGTGGGCTCTTCTCCCTTCCTTTCTGGCATGCACATAAAAGCCTACAGCTCAGTCTATCCTCTGGTCCCGGATGTATCTTAGTTTTTTCTTTTCTTTCTTTATATAACTAGTTTTTTGTTTTTGTTTTTTAAATGAGTTTCATATATGATGTCCTCTCCTTCTTTCCAGGACAGTCCCTGAACCAGAGGCTGAGGTGTTTGCGGCTCATCTGTGCCAAGTGGCATCTTGATTCAGGGGCAAAGGGGAAAATCTGGAGAAGGTGGCCGAGGTCGTCCGATCATCATCTGCCGAGGGAATGCACTCGCTGCTGTGGCCGTGCAGATCGAAGTCCCCATGTTATTTTTCTAGGCTTTTGGAAGTTGAGCAAAGAGATAGGGGCGGAATGCCCCTTTGCGTATTTGCGAACATTCGGTGAGTCCTTACTATGTGCCAGGCCCTGGACCAAGTGAATGGTTTTCAGGGTGTCAATCATTAGAACTCTGTTATGACCTGCAAGGCTCCTGGCTGTAAGTCAAGGTGTTCCCTTTGGCTCTGTGAAGTCTCCAAGAGGTGGCCTGATTTCCTTGGAGTCCCTACCAAGGCCAGAACAGCTGGCGTTCCTCTCCTAGCACGACTCCGGTCCCAAGGACAAGCAATTGGAGGCAGGATGTTTTGTGAGGAAGGTTCTGTGCTTGAGGCGCTCCGGCGACCGGTGAACCGACGGACCTACCATCCTTCCACCTCAGGCCTTCTTCAGTTTATCCGTGTTTAAATTTATATTTTAAATATACTCCGCTTTAACTGTTCCTGCCTTATTTTTTTTTTTACAAATATTACACTCTGAGGTTCAATTTGGAGGAAGCAATCTCAGAAATTAAAAAAAAAATTTTTTAAAAAGCATAGATGCAGCTCCTATCCAACGAAACAATTAAAAACACCCATGCACACAGATTACTCTTAGACCGCTGGTGCACACGGAACCTTAAACAATGGAATGTTATGCAAATGACACAGTATTTGTGCCATCTTCTAGAAGGGTGCTGTGGACATTAAAGAATGGTTGTTTCGGTCAGCTCAACAGTCACAAAACACAGCAAGTCATGTAAGACCATTTATTAAGCTTTGTGGACAGTTACACTGAAAGTAGAGGACAGGATTCTTTTCTGTGAAGTATTCACTGCCAAATGGGAAAGAAAAAAACCCAATAAATGTATGCATCAATAGCAAATACCATTGACGTCTGCATGGAAAGATAACTAGACACAATTTGTTTCCGGGAACCACCAAGCAAAATAATGGCTTTCTCCTGCCAAAATCCAGACTCCTAATGATACCAATGCCCACAAACCCGGGATGACCGTTTTATCTTAAACAGCCATACAAAATAGGCAATGGTATAGCACAAGACTAAAATAACCTGAAGGGATTAAACGCTTAGGTGCAATGAAACCCACGGGTATGAGAATCGGGGGCCCGGAGTAAAGCTGACCTCTCTACTCCCTGGGTATTTCTCCTTCAATTCCATAGCTAGCACTGGGAGGCTATTTTTAATCCCCGGGCATTAGGCAGCTGAGTCTGGTTAGAATAAGATATCTGAATATGGACGCACCAAATGCCTGGAGCTCACGCTAGAAACGTTGCTTGTACCCAAGCAGCTGGGCTGAGGATGCACGGGCTCCTGAGATTTCCCACCAGAATGGTCAAACTAGTCCTGGGCTTACAGGTCAGACAGGGGCCGGTTTGGGAGGTAGCATCTTCCCTGTCTTTGAGTTTAGCCAGCGTCCAGTTCCAAGAACTATTTTAAGTGCACTCTTAAAAGCTGCTTCTATCCTCACACCCACACTGAGGTTAAGGATGGAGAGAGGGAGTGAGAAAGGGAGAGGGGAGGGAGGGAGGCTGATTGATTGACTGGGCTTTACTGCTCTTTCCCTGATTTCCGTGGGTTCCCATTGTGCTTCTAAGAAAGCAGGATTCAGCGGGCGTCAGTGCTCTGGGCTATATTTATACCCATCCAGCTGCCCAGTTGCTGAGCTCTTCACAATTACAAACAGCAGGAGAACAAGATGCCTTCCAGGGGGACCATTTTCTCATGGTATTTATTCTAGATTTCTCTGAGATGATCTCAGCATTCATATCTTCTTGATGAAGTTGGGGTGGGGGGAGTGAAGGGAGAAGAAAAGAATCAGAGCTGGTGGGCACAGTTCTCTGGCGCCAATGCAAAAAGAGCATTATATCTTCCAGGCATAAATGGGGAAGGCTGCCGTTCTGCCTGGGCTTTATTTGCCATTCAGCCAGGTTTATGCCTGGAAAACAGACTGAAGGGTCACACAGTGCTACACGAAGTAACTGTGAGTAGAGGTACCCACTCATCCCTGGCTTTATTTCCCACCTCCTGAGAGGCGACACAGAGCAAAAGGTAATATTAAGAGAAGAAGGGAGGTATTCCACTGGCTTTGGAATCTAACTTGGATTGAATTCTGACTGGCACTGTCCATTTGTGTGAGCTTGAGTAATTTACGGGAGTTCTCGGAGCCTCGCCTCACCTAATAGTCCCTTAAGAGAGTTACTGTTGGTCTGGAATTGAGACAGCATGTGGAAGGAAGAGGAGGCCTGTATTAGCTTCCTTTGGCTTATGTCTGAAACACCTTCTACAGCCCTGGCCAGCCCAGTCCGGAACATAACGTCCTCCGGGCCAGGCACCTGTGGTGAGCAACCCAAAGCCGTACAAGCAAAGCAGCTAGGCAAATAGGAGGGCTACACCACTCACTTACCAGCAAGTAAGCCTCTCATGCGTTCGCTTCATTTATCTTTTTTTTTGGTTTTTAATTTTTTTTAACGTTTATTTATTTTTGAGAGAGAGAGAGACAAAGCACAAGTGGGGAAGGGGCAGAGAGAGAGGGAGATACAGAGTCCCAAACAGGCGCCCGGCTCTGAGCTGTCAGCACAGAGCCCCACGGGGGCTCAAACCCATGAACCTCGAGATCATGACCTGAGCCGAAGTCGGACACTTAACCGACTGAGCCACCCAGGCGCCCCTCACTTCGTTTATCTTAACAGAACCTTCTCCAGGGCCCTGATGAGGATTAAATTAGCTAGCAGATGGGAAAGTGCTTAGGACAGTGCCTGGCACGCAGTTAGCATGCAGTAAGGGCTGGCTATTGTTATTTTCCCAACGGAAAGCCCGGATCATTCTCCATTGTTCCAACACCAAGTATGGAGAGAATCTCAAGATAAATATTTTACAAATGATAAGGGAATATTCCTTAAAATCAAGCATTAAAATTTGGATAATGTAAAACATTAGTGGACATGAATCTGGTCACTCTGTGATTTGGCATTTTTTTTTTTTTTTGTCACCCACCCCTCCTCCCCAGCCCCTAACTGTGATTTCTATGAATTATTATATAGTTATATAATCTATAATTCTATTATTCTATAAATTATTCTTCTAACACCAACTGTTTCAGTTAAACAAAGGGTTGCTACTAATTCTCAAATAAAGTAACCATTTAGAGCCTTCTGAGTCACTTACATGGAAATAAAATGCAATGCTTTTTTTATTTCCTCTCTTTCCTCTCTCCCTTCGCCACAAGTAAGGGTTGTTTGGTTTTACAGTAGATGAATGAAAACTGAACCCTACTAGCAGATGAGACCTGAGTCGGAACAAGGATTAATTTAAATGTAATCCATCTGAAGACTGCATGAGTCCCCTTTAGGAGTGCGGATCTCGTCTAAAGCAAATGCTTAGCTGACTCTGGCCAATGCTTCACAAACGTCTGCCACTGAGAGAGCAGGAAGAAATGCACATCCATCCACCTGACCCTCTTTTGTTAATTCTCCTATCCAGGTAAAATCTGATCTAAAGAAAAGAGCAAAACAGCGTAAAGAAAGAGGGTGACTTTACTGCCTAAATGTTCTGTACAGAACGACGGCCAGGTATAATGACTTGGTTTCCAGCTCTGGGTATGCTTGTGTGTATGCCTATTTCTTTATCTGCTGTGTATATCTACGTTGCCTTTAGTCTCAGCTCCCAGAGCTGGCTCCTTTGCAGTCTTCTTCAACCATCATCCACATAATTTCCACCAGTGATGTGACAACACCCTCCTCGGAGTGGTTCTCGAAATGTCTCGCTTATCTCTTCCCCAGAAAATTGGAGCCGTGTTTTGCTAGGTACTTGGAACCCAGCCCTGAAGACTCTGATGAAAGAGGTCTGAGGTAGGAAGTGTAATCTTTTTTAAAAGATCATCAAGTGAATCTGCGGTGCAGCTGGGCTTGGGAACCATTGGATGTAACTCTTGGAATATTCAGAAGTACTATCAAGACAAGAGCATATAATAATAAGAGTAGCAGTTAACATTTGCATAGTGCTGTGTGCCAGTCATGATTCTAAGAGCTTTACGTATACTAACTAGTCTATGAGTACTTCATATGTTGACTTCTTTATTAATGAAAGGGTGTTGCTGTAAAAACAAAACAAAAATCTAACTGGGTTAATCCAGTTCTTCCACTGATTTCCTATAACAGGGACATAAAACTTTATCCCTCAAGAGGGCAGAGGAATACAAAAATACAACTACCTGCCCTATATGTAGTGCCTCACAAGACTTCCATGCAGGCGATACTTTGTGACACAAGTTGTACTAGTCTAAGGGTAAAAAAGTATCAATCGTAATAATAATTTCAATTAACAAAGAAGCTTCCTCCTGAGAAGCTCCATACATACGAAGTTCAAGTTCGAAGTTCGATATCTACGAAACACACACACTTAAGACAATCTCTCCCTGCGGCAGAGAGACTGTCAAAATTCATCCGTCTTTGATGAAGTTAATTTTAGCTCTGCTCTCTTTCCCCAAACTTCTCAAAATAACGGCGCAACGATTTGTAAGAAAGCACAAGGACGAAAACACCAGGAGAGGAGAGAAGAGCGAGGGGAAGAGGGAGGGGGAGGAAAAGAGAAGCACAAATCAGAAGCTTGAAAGCAGATGAACCAGTGGTAATTTACTTAGCAGACGCAGGGAAGTAGAATGCTAACCTCATAGGAAGAAAAGCTGCGAAATAACCAGATTCACAGGGCAGGGACCCTCAAAGGCTGGGCAATCGATGGCACTGGTTACACCTGAAAATCTGGACAGCTGAGCCATTGCTCCTTTCCGATCACGGCAGAAGATTAGAAGTTTACGCCCCAGAGACAATAAAGTACAGTGAATTCAGAAAGAACTGAAACCACAATGGCCAGGTGGAATTAACTTAAAACTTATATATGGAGGAGTAAAAGGATGTGTATGTGGCAACCAGGGAGGTTCCCCCACCCCCACCCCAGCCCATTTCCTCTCGCTGCTCTCCCAGGAGGTTGGCAGCTAGACTTAAGCCCTCCAGGATGGCTACCTGTCCGTCTCTGCAGAATGTAGCCAAAGACAAAAGACGTCGAGATATTCATAACAAAGGTATGTATGTCAAGGAAATACCCAGACTTGTCACCCTCGTGGACAAGCCCACCCATGCATGTAGAACTTCCAGTCAGTACTCCAACAACTCTCAGATATGAGTGGACAAGCAGAGATCACCAGATGTTTGGGTATAAAAGAGGAAAGGCAGAGAGTGAAACAAAAAATACCACCCAGCCAAAAACAAACAAAAAAACCCTTAAAACGGCCAGAAGAAGGCATCATGGAGAAAAGACAATGTAGGAAAAACTAATCATCATCATCATCATCATCATTATTATCCTTCCATAAGTAAGAGAAGATGTTGCGACTCTGAGAGGACAAGAGGTTATAATGAGGAACGTGTCCAGAACAACAACAAAAATCCCCCCATGCACATCAAAGGTATGACCTCAGGAATAAAAACTCAATAGAAGGAGTGGGAAATAAACATTAAGGAATCTCCCAAAGAGGAGTTCAAACTACAAGCAGGTGGAAAATAACAAGAGAAGATAAGAAAATCATAGGACCAACGTCCTAATAATGGGAGTTCCAGGGAAAGAACTGAGAAAACAGGGGAGGAAATTTCCCAGAACTGAAGGAAATAAGTGTCAGGTCTGCAATGGCCTGAATGGACTAACACAGACCCACGCCAAGGCACACGACAGTGAATTTAGAATGCGGAGGATAAAAATACTCCCGGAGGACAAATAAACAAACAAAACAAGTTACACACCAAGGATTAAGAGTCAGGAAGGCACGGTCTTTGCAACAGCAGCACTGAAAGACAATACAATGGACCAGTGCCTTCAAAATTCTGGGGGAAACTTATTTCCTGCCTAGAACTGTATCCTTAGGCAACTTATTAAGTCCAACTATCAAATAGGGGGAGAGAGGAAAGATATTTTCTGATGTGCAAGTTTTCAACAATTTTACTTCCCCTCTAGCCCCGCCCCACCCCCTCCCCATCCCTAGGAAGCTATTGAAAACTGTCCTCCATTAAAGCTAGAAAATAAACTAAAACAAGAAAAGGCATGGAATTCAGGAAACGGAATCAAACTCAAAGAGGAGGTGAAGTGAAGAAAGGCCCAGATGGCAGCGGAGCACCACGCGAAAGCCAAGACCAGAGAAGGTGGAAGGTTCTCAGACTCTTGCTCCAGGATTTGTTAACACCCACTGCATCTGAGAAAGGTGAATTAGCAATGAGTACATAAAAATTAAGTTATCAGTACATTAAAAATGGAAGTACAGGGGCGCCTGGGTGGCGCAGTCGGTTAAGCGTCCGACTTCAGCCAGGTCACGATCTCGCGGTCCGTGAGTTCGAGCCCCGCGTCAGGCTGTGGGCTGATGGCTCAGAGCCTGGAGCCTGTTTCCGATTCTGTGTCTCTCTCTCTCTCTGCCCCTCCCCCGTTCATGCTCTGTCTCTCTCTGTCCCAAAAATAAATAAACGTTGAAAAAAAAAATTTTTTTTTAAAAATTAAAAAAAAAAAAAATGGAAGTACATGGTAAAAACACCATAGTTATTAACTCCAGGGAAAACCAGAAGTTACAGTAAAGAAAAGCAATCTTAATAGAGTACGTGAGTCAGATATGATCGCATTTATATAATGACGGCATGGAAACACTAAATATTGACCTGTCTGAAATTATGACTACCTGGATGCTTCTATGGTAGGGCTAGGGGTAGGGGACAAAAGAGATAAAGTGTCATCTTCTACCGTGGGATAAGAAAGGATAATGTCTAGAACTGAAAAAGAAATAAGTAGCAATGTCAGTGTGTAATTTAATTTTTTATTTTATTTTATTTGAGAGAGAGAGAGAGAAAGCAGGCGAGAGGGACTCAGCATGGAGCCCGACGTGGGGCTCGGTTGTTGGATCGTGACCTGAGCTTAAGTCAAGAGTTAGATGTTCAACGGACTGAGCCACCCAGGCACCCTGAGTGTGTGATTTAAGAAATGGAGGTAAATGACTAAAGAATCAGTTCAAAGATATAAAAGTGGTTGCCTCTGGTGGGCAGGAAATCAAGAGTAGGGATGTAGAGTAGGGGGAGGGGGCACAAAAGATTTCGTAATGTACCTTATAAAATTTTTAGCTTCTTTAAACTCTACACGTACAACATAACCATAGAAAACACAAAGACGAGAAATGATGGCTCACAGAAGGGACCGAGGACCACGTGCAGTAGAGGCTAAATTTCCATTCCACACAATTGCACAATTCCTCAAGTGATCATGATGTTGCTATACTTCATGGTCTGCTTTTTATAAATTTTTTTTTCAACGTTTTTTATTTATTTTTGGGACAGAGAGAGACAGAGCATGAACAGGGGAAGGGCAGAGAGAGAGGGAGACACAGAATCGGAAACAGGCTCCAGGCTCCGAGCCATCAGCCCAGAGCCCGACACGGGGCTCGAACTCACGGACCGTGAGATCGTGACCTGGCTGAAGTCGGACGCTTAACCGACTGCGCCACCCAGGCGCCCCTAAATTTTTTAAGGTAGAATTGCTGCGTGTGGTTACACACTGGTGTGGTGGGGGGGGAGAAAAGTCCCCATTTGTGGGCAAAATATCATAGTTATTAGTCACATTAAAGTCTTAATTAGTAGTAGTTCAATACTTAAAAATATATTTTAAAATTTTTGAGAATAATCCTGTGTAGTATTAACATAGCCCCATGCTAAGCACATGCCATTGGGGTCCCTAATCCTGTGGAAATGATGTCAAATGAACTGCCTGGGGACCAAGAGACAATTTATTTCTGGTCAGCCTTAATCTTTTAATGAGGGATTCTTGCTGCGTTGAAGGGGAAAGCATGCTGAATGAGGGCTGCACTCCTTGTCAATGTTTTCTTATTGCGGTTTTCTTCAGCAATTAATGTTCCACGCCAGGGTGCTGGGGGTAAAGGAAATCTGCTCAAGAATGAAAACTGCAATTTCTCACTGGGTCCTTTAAAGGGAAAGCCTTTTCTCTCTCCTTTTCTTCCTTCTTTTCTTTTTGTTTTTGGTTGGATTTGATTCTGGAGGGACACAACTGCCAATCATCTATACAAGAACCTTGGCATTTACTCAAAGAAGCAATTTTACAGACCCATAGTAAAACAAATCACTGTGAACCCTGAGGCTGTTTTCAGCATTGGAAAGCACACTGGCCTAATCCTGGTTCAGCTACCAACTTGCTGTGTGATCCTGAACAAGTGGCCTAACCTCTCTGATCTCACTTTGTGGGTCTACCAAATAAAGAACGAGTCCCAGACACTTCACCGCCCAGAAATCTCTCACAACAGACCACAGCTTCTAACAGAAGTACAATGGAAACCACACGATGTGATTTGAGATGTGTAGGCCCCACAGTAAAAAGAAGTAAAAGGAAAGAATTTACATTACTTTTGATTACTTTTTAAATTTGATATATCTAAAATATTATCACTTAAATATGTAACCAATCTAAAAACGTAAGATACTTCACATTTTTCTTTTAAAAAAATTTTTTTTAACGTTTATTTATTTTTGAGACAGAGAGAGACAGAGCATGAACGGGGGAGGGTCAGAGAGAGAGGGAGACACAGAATCTGAAACAGGCTCCAGGCTCTGAGCGGTCGGCACAGAGCCCGACGTGGGGCTCGAACTCACGGACCGTGAGATCGTGACCTGAGCCGAAGTCGGACGCTTAACCGACTGAGCCACCCAGGCGCCTCAACTTCACATTTTTCTACTAAGTTTTTGAAGTCTGGTACGCATTTAGCACTGACAGCATACTTAGGGATTGGCTCTGTTTCAAGTGCTCAGTACGTGGCCAGTGGCTAATTGTACTGGACAAAACAGCTACAGGCATTTGGTTTTCGAAAGCTTTTGCTTCCCCACGAGCAGTTACTAGGAACAACTGATTTATCCACATATTGATAATTCCTGCCCAAAGCAGAGGAACCTCATGCTTCCCTAGCTTGATTAACCTTACAGTATTATCCTCAAATACAGAATTACCATAGGGCATCTGGAATACTAGAGTTGGCTCACAGACCCGCCCCCATCTCTTTTTTCAGACACATAGGTGTCTGGGGGCCATAATTGGACTAGATAATACCTTAGGGTCTCTTCCAGCTCTATCATTTGGTAATCTCCGTGTTTGATCACTGGCAACAGTATCAATTATACAGGCACTTACCAGTGATGTAAAGATTCAGGGTTTCAAAAAGGGAGTGGGTCATGTGCCCAGGAGAGTACTAGAGGGAGCTGGCATCTGCTCTCTTGATGTAAGCCAGTTCCCTCTAAGGTCACAGTGTTCCCGAGAGCTCTCATTAACCCTGAAGGCTGCAAAAAGAGACAACAGGCATGGACATGTGTGAAAGATTGCTGCAGTTTCACGGTGGAAGAGTCTTTAGAAGTCACCCGGTTCAGAACTCTCATGCTTCTGTCTTCTCCAAGAGACTTGCCCATGATCACCTGTCTGCTGAGGGACAGATCTCTTGTCCTGCCTCGTGATGCCGAGCGCTCTTTCACTCACAACTTAAAATTCCACACACTGAAAACAAAACAAACCACAATAAAGTCTCTCTTCTAGGAACGAACTGAGGGTGCTCAAAAGGCATCGTATTTGCACATTCAAAATGATCAGGAATCCTGTTATGGACCCACAATGAGGGTGTGGGTGTGAAATCTACAAATTCTTGGCTTTTATTTTGGAATCATGTCAATTACATACGCTCTTTGCAGTTTTGTCATACTTGGAAGTTCGGATAGCGGTCTATAGATATAGGTCTTTAATCAGGAACAAGTGGGAAAACAAATTAAGTTGTACTTAATTGATACTGATTTTGTAGGAGAGAAAATATTTCAAAACACAGGATGCAGGCATAAAAAAAAAATAATAATAAAATGGAGACTTGCTATGAAAGGACCACAAGAGCATCATCCTGTAGTCCCCAAAGGAAGTAAATACTCCATGATGGTCTATGCAGGAGGCCTGGAAGAATCCCGCTGGAAATGTGGGCATCTTTTTAAAAACAAGAGCCCTAGCCCATTCTCTGAATCCCTAGAACAGCTTCCATCTTGTGCCTCCCAATCCTCCCCTCCCTGGATACGTGGTCACTTTTTGTCGCCAATGCCTGAATTATGCAATCAAACCTGCTAAAACGAGTGCCAAAATTAGATGCCAAGCACATACGGCATGCTATTGGCAGAATCCTTCATCTGGTTCTCAAGTTCCCAGCTAACTCCACTGTCCAGAATTACTCAGAGTTTAAGCTAGAGGATTCTGAAGAGCGTGAGCGACGTGACTAAACAGACGCAAAGACGGACACAAACCAAAGGCAAAGGATGCTTGCTGCATGAGGAGCCACGAAATTGACTCCATGGCTTAGTGAGTGACTTCTACTCTGCAGAGGAAGACCGGTGAAGCCCGATGTACCTCATCTTTACAAAAAGGGAGAGGCGGTAAGGAAATGGAATATTATCACTGCCACTGTTCTTACTAATTGTAATGGTGGAGGTGGAATTGGTGATAAGGGAGACAGGAGCACTTCATTCCTTAATTGAGTCAACCAATATTTATGGAGCACCTCCTCAGGGAAGGCATGGCTCTAGGGAGCAGGCACACAGCAATGGACAAAACAGAGTGAAATCTCTGTTCTTAAAAACCTTGCATTCTTGTCAGGATAGACAATAAATAAATAAACAAGTAGAACGTCAAATGGTGGTTAAGTTTTATGGAGAAAAAAAATGTCATGGAAAGGGTGTGCTGGTGAGGGCATGAGGGCTGCTATGAAGGACTCACATTAAGCAGACATCTGAAGGAGGGGAGGGTGTGGGCCACGGGAATATCTAGAAGAAGAGGATCCCAGACACAGAGAACAGGAAGTGCAAAGGCCCTGAGGTAGGAATATGCGTGGCCTAACCTTCCATCATGGCTCACCAGACTTACTATTTAACAGGCTCCTAATAGGCCTCTCCGCTTTTAGGCTCCTCCCTCCCTCCTTATACTCTCCCTCCTCTTATCTCTCCAGCAGCCAGAGTGATTCTTTAAAAATCAAAGTCGGACTATGTCAGTCCTCTGCTTAAAATTTTCACTGGCAAATTAAAAGCCAAACTTTTTACAATGGCCTGAAGGGTCTTCCCAAATTCTGTTCCCACCCCTCCTTCCAAACCCGAGTGTCCCTCACCTGCCAGACATCATTTCAGACACACTTGCTTCATCGCTGTGCCTTTTTAATACACCCAACATATTTCCTCCTCAAGGCCTTCACGGCTCTCCGTGCTTGGAATACATTTAACCCAGAGAGCGGCACGGCTTTCTTCCTCACTCCTCTATTTTGTTAGCTGCTGCCTCTCAATGATATGGAACGTACGTACCTGGCATACAGCAGGTGCTCCGTACTTTCAGAAAGAATGAATCTGGCCATCTCCTTTCTTCCCAGCTACACCACAGTGCTGACCAGCACAGGGGAAAATCACACAGACGGACCGACCTGTATACCAACACAGATGCCCCGTCTCCTGCTGGGAGGCAATGCCAGGTCCCCCAATTTGCCAAGCAACCAATCTCTGGCTTACTCGGCCACTCTCCCGTTGCCTTTTAACTGCTACCTCTTCCATGTGTGGCTTCTCTGTAGGGTGCAGGGTGGGGGGCGGGAATGAATTCCATGGGGGAATTCTCATTACCTTCCAGCCTGCCCTCATCCAGCTGTAGTTTTCTACATGCCTTTCTTCTTGTTTCAGTGGAATGAACCCATCCTCCTATTGAACACGAAGGAACGCCTCCATTTTTATTTTGTATCTCGTTTTCTCCCATTTCTACAAGACCTAGTCCCCTCAGTCACCCCTTACTTCTCCTCTGTTTTCAGCTCTCAACTCTCACCGGCAATTCTTCATGGACGAACACCTGCCACTGAACAAACGAAACCCTCCCTTTACCCACGGCTGCCCCTCCCCCACTCCTCTCTGATCTGTTCTAATCCACGGTCAGCCAAAGGGACACCTACCATCACTTTTTTCCACGCTTCAATGTACAGCAGTCAGGTCGGCGCTAGCCTCTCCCCACCTCAAAAACTGTTCTGACCGAGTCACTGATGACTTCCTTAGTCCTCATCTTCTCTGACCTCTCACAGTACTTGGTTGTTCAGGATCGCTCTCTCCTTCCCGAAATCCGCTTTCTTTGGTCTGTCTAGGATTTCCCTCCTCTTTCTCCCTGTGCTTCTGCACAGGCTCCTCCTTCTCATCTTGACACCCTACATAATGGGCCCTTTACAAAGAGCCATCTTTTCTGCTTCTTGCTCTCAACCTTCTCATCTGATGTCGCTAAACCTTGCCCAATGAATCTACTTAATGTCAGTTGCGTATTTCCAGTTCACTCCATCCCCACTGCCGCTGCCTTAGTTTAGACTTGTATTTTTTCTCACCTGGATCAGTGCAACAGCTTTTTACCTCACCCCGTCCTCTGTGTTGCTACCTATGAAAGCTTTTAAACGTAAATCTGATCGCGTCTCTTTCCTATTTAAATTCCCTTGAGCCACCCTACAACCTTCAGGGTGAAATCTGAACTCATTAGGATGGCATACCCTGAGCCCCTCAAAAGCTAGCACCC
Source organism: Puma concolor (assembly GCF_028749965.1). Taxonomy (NCBI): domain Eukaryota; kingdom Metazoa; phylum Chordata; class Mammalia; order Carnivora; family Felidae; genus Puma; species Puma concolor. Next base: position 97,425,695 of record NC_141673.1, read on the forward strand.
ACTTCCTCCTTCAGCCAGTCACAGACTTGCAGTTATTGGTTCATATATGTGTATACTTCCCAGATTTTTCTTACACACAGAAATCACTGAATTGCATTTCTTGGGTCAACACCCAGAGGCTAACTTATATATAATTGTATACACATACAAACCAAGGTGGCATAGTCTTTTGGCCTTACGGTTGCAAGCTACTTTTTGAGAACTTTCTGAAAAGATATTTAGAGAGAAATAGCACATAAGCGAGAAAAGTTATCCTTCTGAACTCGTTACCACGGACATCATGTAATGGGTTGATTCCAAGCATTTCCCAGTGATCCCCCGATCCCTCTGTCTTCCTATTACATTAGTGAACGTTCCACAGAGTCCACTTTAAAATGAAAAATAAAATACAAAACCCATTGTCATAAGTGTTCACCGGAAGAAAACATCCAAATATACACATATACATACTGTTATGGTAAAAGAAGACGCTCTCTCTCACCCAGTAGATTTCAGACACATTTTAGCTGTGTGGCCAGGTTTAAAAACTCCTCCCTGGCAAACCTACAACTCTCCTTTTTCTCTTTGAAAAGCACGGAGAGTATATAAATTAACCATCTGTTTACTGCCACAGATCCAAGAAGACCTTTTCCAAAAGCCTAACTGTAAGGTTTTAGGTTCATCACGAGCAGACAAGCAAAGTGAAAGAGGGTAGTTAGTAAAGATTTGCTAGGAGAGCCAAGGAGTGCATCTTTGACTTCAGCAAATAATCCGACAGTTTGCATTTTCTTACGGGTTAAAGTGAAATGTAGTACCATTGTGCACATTTGCAAAAATGATGATGTGTCACTTCTGGCATATCTAATGCATGGCACACAAAAAGAGATTTATATGTCATAAAACACTACATAACCACAACATACTTATAAATTACAAAGATCAGTCTGTACCTACCTGGAAGACACTCTCGAGTAGTATGCCACAGGGCTTCTTCACTGATCCTGTCCCATTCAATCCTGTCCTTCCAAATAATTAACACAAAGGCCTATAGGGACTTCTCATCTAAGCTGTTTGACATACAGTAGAAGAGATTCTCAAGAGGGAAGAACATAAGATCCAAATTGCCTCAGCCAGCTTAAATGAAATTTAATAGGATTAAATGTAAAGGCACACATTTAGCTTAAAAAAAAATCCACTGAAGCATAAGGGAGGAGAATTCTGACTTTGGCTACAGTCCGAGTAAAAATGGTCAACCTGAGTACGACATCGATACTAAAATGCGATCACCTTATGCCACACTGATGAAGTGCCTACTGATTTAGTCAACAATTCGTTTACACCTAATGGATGTCCTACTCCCATTCCCCTTAGCCCAGTTGGTGTGCAAATCACATTTTCTAAATTTTTTTTTTAGTGTTTTTTATTTTTGAGACAGAGAGACAGAGCATGAGTGGGGAGGGGCGGGGAGAGGGAGAGAGAGAGAGAGAGAGAGAGAGAGAGACAGAATCTGAAGCAGGCTCCAGTCTCTGAGCTGTCAGCACAAAGCCTGAAGCGGGGCTCGAACTCACAAACCATGACATCAAGACCTGAGCTGAAGTTGGATGCTTAACCAACTGAGCCACCGAGGAGCCCCAACCACATTTTCACACAAATATTAATAAAACTGGAAGAACAGGGACAGAAGGGCACTCAGGAGGAAGACCAGAATGGTAAATTATCCAGGAGGATTCGTCTCAGGTGAGCAGAGGCCCAACGTGGAAACAAGACTGAAGGGACAAGATAATCATCTTTAAATGTATGACTAATAACAAAAACGACAGTCAGCATTGATTAAGGAACTATACTACTGGCCAGGCATATTGTAACATATTCTCCATTATATCTTAATCCCTGCCAAGGAGCTGTTATTTCTCATCTTCCCAATGAGGAAAAGCAGTTCAAAAAAGATGATCCAGTGATTCTAAAATTCGACGAGCTGGTAATGGCAAAGGTGGGAGTCAAATCCATACCTGACTCCAAAGTTTAGTTTGTCTCTAGAATTAATGCAGAAGGAACATGTCCCGTTTGGTCCCACATGACAAAACTAGAACCAAAGGGCAAAGTGACAATGAAGTGAATTTCAGAGAAGTCTTATCCTATCCAGACACATCCAAAAATGGGATGGAAAAGGGAGCAGTGACATGCTCTTCACTGACCATATCCAAGCAGAAGGTCAACGTCCTGCTGTATCTGGGATGCCACTGAGACATTCATGACTTGGGTGACAAGTCAAAAAATATCATCTCTGAGGGCCTTTACAGCTCTTAGACTCATCGATATGTATCAGATATTATTAAAAGCAATTTTTTAAAAAGGAAATAAAACACTTCCCAAGAACTGGACGCTGCCCATGTTAGAAAGCTGGTCCCATCGTTTTCTTGGAGTAGGGCTTAGCTACCGTTTCACTGCACAGGCAGGCTTCTCAGCATGCTAACAGAATTTAGAAACAACAACAACAAAAAAATTCATTGCACACAACTCGCTAAAGCCTCATACGTGAACGAGGAACAAAGATAACAAGGAAAACAAGCCACTGCCATTCTGTGTGTTGACCTGGGCAACGCAAACGTGGAACCACTTAACTTTGCCACGAATAAAGGACACGAAAACAAGGTGAAACACGGTGCTGTGCAATAGCTTACAATCTGATGCTAGACTTCCAGATGTTTTTCTGCTCAGTATCCCCATACCCCTTCTGCTGGGGGAATCCCAGGATTGGCAGGCTTTCTCACCTGTTCTCTGGATCAGAAGCCGGGCCCATCAGATGCACCTGTCCCAGTTTTTGAATCTTAAGGGAGTGACCACTTCCCCAGGGATGTTGGCATCATGGCAGGGGCATCAGCTTCATAAGTTGTGTGCCCACTGGCAGCCACACAGCGGAGGCATTCAGGGAGCACTGTCCCTGTGGTAGGACCTCGGCTGAGCTCTGGCCCCTGAGGAAGCCTTGGGGTCTGCTTTTATTTGTTTTCTGATGTTTATTTGAGAGAGAGAGAGAGAGAGAGAGAGAGAGAGAGAGAGAATATGCGTGCGTGAGCAGGGGAGGGGCAGAGACAGAGGGAGAGAGAGATTCCCAAGCCCACTCCATGCTATCAGCACAGAGCCCGACACAGGGCTCCATCCCAGGAACCGTGAGATCATGACCTGAGCCAAAATCAAGAGTCGGACACTTCTGCTTAACTCACGCTTCACACCTGAGCGCCACCCAGGCGCCCCTGCTTTTTTTTTTCTTAATTGAGCCCATGAATTACCTAATATCTTTCCAATGAGACCTTTTTCTAAGTTATACATAACTTACATATGTATGCATACATATATATACATAACTAAGTTATATATAACATATACATAACATATATATAACATATACATTATGTTATAAATAACATAACTTGTTACTTGCACGTAAGAATTGACACACTTCTAACAGTGTTCCATCACAGAATGAGTCTGCTAAATATCTGCTCTTGTCCTGATGTAGTAAAAAGGATACTGACCCTAAAAACTACTTCCAACATAAACCCACAATTTTTCTAAAATGCTGGCACCCCAGCCATTGAGATTATCTCAACTTAAAAAAAGTCAGCTACATCTATTAGAGAAGATAACAATTGTGCTTCTATTAATCAGCGATGTGATAAATTATGACTCACAGACTGGTTCATTCATTCGGCACATATTGAAAGCCTCCTCTGTGCTAGGAAGAGAAAAAAAAGAATGAGTCCTAATTAACCCTATTGTTTTTTGGCATCCGTGTAACAGAAAGCAGGGAAGGCTAAAGGTAGAACATTTGTAATGCTATAGTCACAGAAGAAAAAAATTACGTGCACAACCTTTTTAAAAGTCATGTCATTTATTTGATGGTGCATAATACTTTACTTCAGACAGACTTGACCCACTCATTTAATTACACAGCACACTAGACAAACACAGAAGGGAGTCACTGGTCACTTCTCAGCGATTTTCTTTCCACCTTTTACCTCCACAAAGGATTCTCATAATGTACGCAATTGTAACAGCAGCAATTGCTCTACCAACCAATTTTTGAGTAAAAGCCTGGCTGTCCGGAAAAACCTCAGAAATGAACGATTCTGAAGATCCAAGATTTCAGGGTATCGTACTGAGCACCAGAGGTTATTTCAGTGATTATTTTAACAACTCAGGGGAAATTTTTCTACATTACATTATATATTTTCCTTCTGGCAGAAAAGAAAAAAAAAATAGTAGGCAGCGAAATGGTTGCATCACTTGAACTATGCCATTTCTAGCCTAGAAATGTTTCTGCCTTGATTCCCTAGGTAGAAAAGTAAGTGGGTCTTAGCGTGGAGGTTATTTTTAGCACCTGACTTCTTTTTTGAGAAATTCGTTCTTTTCTTGATGTGAATGATTACCAAGACAGGCTTTCAACTACAGTTTTAGATCAAAAATGAGCACATCACAGGAAAAAGTTAGAGGAATTTCAAGTTTTTAAGAAGGGAACTCAGCAAATTTGGTAGCAAGTTCTGAGGGAGGGCTTGCGTGCTAAGTTCCTGCCAAATATATTTGGTGCAGTGATTCTCCAAGAGCCGTAAAAAGGACAAGCTATAAAATAGCAAATCAGTTCTCAAATGATGGGAGGTTGAGTTTTAAAGGAGGTCTTATTCTAGAAAGCACACACACATAAACACAGGTGGCGGTGTGCATGCATACGGAAGCTACTAGGTCCAAGTTTCGTGTTTGCTCGAAAACCTAACCTGTGAGAATACACGGCAAAGTACCGAATCTAGTTCTGAATTCTTCAGGGTCCAGACGTAGGAAGAACAACAGCCATACCAACATCTGCTTCCAAAATGAATCTGATTTTGGTTGTTTGGGAGAAAAAAAACCCCGCCAGCCCAAGTCTGACAGTGTGACAACGTTCGAGAAGCTACAATAAGGGGATAGTCTCAGGGCTGGAGGACTTGAAAAGTCAGTTACACAAAAGAATGACATGTCTGAATCCCCGAGACCTTTTACCTGAGATCACCCACACCCAGGGCTCTGACCTCAGAGAAAGAACTCGGCTTTCATAACCACACAGCTGAAGCCCAGGATCCACAACTGGGCTAGTTGAATGGCGTCTGAAAGAAGAGTGGTGTTTAGAAAAGAAAAATAAGAACTCTTTGACCCGTCAGGGAAGTTCCCTTTCTACTCTTCCAACCGGGCAAACGATTTCAGGCAGAGTTCAGAGGGAGTTGCATCCACAAGAAGAAGGCAGCCGATGGACACACAGGTTTCACTCGGTACCTCAGCCTGGTCCTGGTCAATTTGGCACACATCCACATCGCGAGTCTGGCGCTGTGCTGGGGCCCAGAAAACTGACTCTGCCTTAGAGCTTATGAGGAGTACTAACGAGACTTCATCGTCTAGGGAGGGGAAAAAAAAAAAAGTTTCTTCTGGGGAAACCCCTCCTCGAGTGACTTATAGCAGATAAGGTCACATTAAAACCAGCTGTATGCTGGGGCGCCTGGGTGGCTCAGTCGGTTAAGCGTCCGACTCTTGATCTCAGCTCAGGTCATGCTCTCACGGTTGGTGGGATCGAGCCCCGCTTCAGGGCGGTGCTTGGGATTTTCTGTCTCCTTCTGTCTCTGCCCCTCCCCTACTCACACTGTCTCCGTCTCTAAATAAATAAATAAGCTTAAAAAAACAAAAACAACAGGTGTATGCCAGGCCTGGCTGTGTAAACAATCACCGGGGACGGCCCAGGAAGACAGCATCGTTTACTAAGTACCTGCCGTGTGCCACACGCTCTAATAGGCACTTCATAAGCAACAACTCATGCAACACAACAGTGTACTATAGGTACTGGGAGCCTCCTTTCAGGCATGAGAAAAATGAGACTTTGTGACGTTCAGGCACATAGGGCATTTTTGACAATCAGCACAGCCTGCCCTGAGAACAGAACAGAAGTTTCAGTCTAGTTAGATGCGATTCACCCACTCATCGATACTTCAGAGCCCTCTATGGTCAGCTCAACCCTGTGCTGCATTCTGGGGGAACGCAGTAGTGATCTAGATGGCACGGTTCCAGCCCTCTACAGCGTGTGGTTTAGGCTTAAGGACAGGGTGGGAACCCATGTTGTAAGAAGGGAAGTAGAGAGCCTGTTGGAAGTACACTGGGGGCGCTGGTGAGTCCTCAGGCATAAGTGACTTCGGCAGAGGTCTAAAGGATGAGTTGGAATTATATTGAATTTATCTTGCTGAATTAGGGGGGTGGGGGCGGTACGGGGGGGGAAGGGCTCAGCCTAGAGAAGAGTGTTGCAGCCAGAAGGAAGAGAGAGAAGGTGATCTGTACAGGAAACTGAAAAAGGCCCAGTATGGCTGGAAAGCAGAGAGCAAGGAGGTGAGTATACAAAATAAAGCTGCAGAGGTGAGTGGGACCCAGGGTGTGCGGGACCCTGCAGGCTGCTGCATTTGTCCTAGGTGCAGTGGGAAGGTCCTGAGGGGTTTTAACGGTAGGGGGAAGGGGACAATGGAAAGCACTTTAATTAAATAACATTCTTTAATGCTAATTCTTTGCTTGCAGTTTAACACAATGAATCTAGGTGCAAAGTGGCCAGCTGGGGACGGATGTGATCATGATTTCGTTAAGACAAAAATAATCCTAGACAATGCTAGAAAAAAATTACAGTAGAGAAAGAGGGAAAAAAAAAACCCTCTACCTGTAGTCCTTTCACCTAGAGATAACCACAAGAACTATTTTCCTGCATTTCCTTCTGGTCTATTTTAATGGATTTTTTAAAATGGGATTATTTTGAGGACACAGATGTGTATCCTTCCTTTGCAATTATATGAGATGAACATTTCAAAAACATGATTTTTAACTGCCGCATAATATTCTGGTGTAATGACCTTCCCTAATTCATTGAACTGATGTCTTGTTGGCCGTACGTCCATGTGTGAGAACCACTGTCGGCATCTGAGACTGTTTCCTAGTGATGGATTTTTAGAGAAGAGGTTACTGAGCTGAGGAGTTAAACTGTTTTAAGGATCTTAACCCACATGTGCCAAAGGGTATGCTCAGCAGATTGCGTTTTTGTTCTCGGGTGGGTTGCTGTTGGTGGTGGTTTTTTTTTTTTTTTAACATTTATTTATTTTTGAGAGAGCGAGACAGAGCATGAGTGGGGGAGGGGCAAAGAGGGGGTTATACAGAATCCAAAGAAGGCTCCAGACTCTGAGCTGTCAGCACAGAGCCCGACGCGGGGCTCGAACTCACAAACCGCAAGATCGTGACCTGAGCCGAAGTCGGACGCTCAACTGCCTGAGCCACCCAGGTGCCCCTGTTGGTGTTTTTTCATGTCACTTACACATACATGCCTCTTGCGTGAGCTGCTGTTGCAAATCTGTTATGCCTACCTGTGCCAAGCACGAATCCATGGGCACGGCTCCCCACCACCAACTAGTCTGAATTGAGAATTAGCATTAAAAAAAAAAATCTGCCAGCTAAAAAACCAAAATCTTGTATGGTATCATTTCAAGTACATACTTCCAGTATTTGTTCTTTGGTGAGTTAATTTCAATGCTCAGTCTAAAGGAGAAGTCAGGTCCCCACCCTGGGACTCTGTAGTGCTGCTATGACATAAGGGCTTTGTCCTGACCTGTTTGTCTTCACCTCACTGGAGATTTACCTCAGTACCTGAAATCAATTTCCATCACCCCATAGCTTCCTGCACGTGGTCCTGAGCTCCTTCTCCCACGGGACTATGAGCTCCTAGGCTGAGCCTTGACGGTTCCATCACTGGTAGACTGGCTTCCAAACCCAGGGCTGGTAATAACCATCATCTCTGGGCATCACCATCAAGCATGGTTAGTGGGCATGGGGCCTGATGCTGTGGCAGATGCAGAAGAAAGTGCATTAAACAGCTCCCTAGAACTCCAGAAACATTAGTAGAAGATAGATCATACTGGCTTGGACAGACCTGAAGAACTACAGGAAATAAAAACAGATCAGCACAAGGAAGCAATCAGTAACACGCTGATGTGCACACAGAAAACATAATGCTTGGTGCAGGGAACTCTGGCTGCCCCACTAACTGTTCACAAACCATTGCTTGGGTGCTCCGCCTGCCTGGCTTATCAGGTTCCTCTGTCCTTTTCAGTGGCTCCCACAATAGGGATATTTATAAATGTGGAAAGACTCAACTCAGGGAGTGACCTGAGCACAGACTCAGAAGTAGGGCAGTGACAGTGTCTTCTGTACATATTTTGATGGGGTGGGTAGAGACCCCTCTGGAGTGTAAATTCTACAAATTAACAGGACAACATGTCTGCTCCTGTTCACTGAAGTTTCCACATCGTCTAGCATCCGCCTGGCACATGATGGCTGCTCAGTTCATATTTGCTGCAAAAGCGAACACAAACTCACATAAAAACATTTTAGTAAGTCATAAAGAGGAGTATCTGTATTTTATTCGACGTGTAACTCCAGCACTCATCACAGGGCCTGCCACAAAATAAGTCTGGCAATTGCTTGTTGTGACTGGCTAAGTTTTCTTCCACAATGAACTTTCCAGGATTAGAACCTAGAGTCTCCCAGTGAAGGAGACTGCCCCCCACTATCAGCCTCCCTGCCTTGGCCAGGACTTTTGTAGCCACCATCCACAGTTCAGAGTCCCAAGTTTACGGTCCCGGGAATCAGCTTTACCCTTCTGGACCCCCACGTTTTCCTGTACTCTCAATCATTAATAGCCACATTCTCAAATCATAGATTTGACTGGAGAAAACAAATTGCCCTCTGCTACAAGATGTCATGCAAGGTTGAGACTGTGCCTGGATAGGAATTAAAGATACAGCACGCAGCGAAGGCATCTAGCCATGCCCAAATCTGCAGACGTCATGTTTTTATACACACAGTTCCTGATGAGACACTCCGTTGTGACCCATTCAGAGGAAGAGGGATGGATAATTCCCTAGCCTGCCCCCATGGAGCCACAGTCCTCTCCCGCATCATTCAGAATTCCTGGGGCCTGGCTAAAACAGCACTCTCCCTCATTCAGAGGCTAGCTAACAAGTTACCAGTTGTTCATTTTCTCCCAAGTTCCTTCAAGAGGCAGGGCAGTGGTTATGATGAGCTCCTCCTTGCGGAACCACAGTTGGAATCTACGTGCATTTTGCCAGATTAATTATTAGGCTAGAAAAGGTGGTTAGTAGAAACAGGTCAACCTGTACTATATTTCAGACAGAATATGAGCTATATATGGGTTTTTATGAGCTAAGGGGACAGCTGAACACCATTTGTTTACATTTAACTCTTTATACAAATTTTTTTTTAATGTTTATTTATTCTTGGAAGTGAGAGAGAGAGGGGCGCCTGGGTGGCTCAGTCGGTTAAGCGTCCGACTTCGGCTCAGGTCATGATCTCACGGTCCGTGAATTCAAGCCCCGCGTCAGGCTCTGTGCTGACCGCTCAGAGCCTGGAGCCCATTTCAGATTCTGTGTCTCCCTCTCTCTCTGCCCCTCCCCTGTTCATACTCTGTCTCTCTCTGTCTCAAAAATAAAAAAATAAAACATTAAAAAAAAGAAAGAAAGAAAGTGAGAGAGAGAGACAGAGAGAGAGAGGGCAGAAAGAGAGAGAGAGAGGGAAACAGAGTCTGAAGCAGGCTCCAGGCTCTGAGCTGTCAGCACAGAGTGCAACGCAGGGCTCAAACTCGTGAACCACGAGATCATGACCTGAGCTGAAGTTGGACGCTTAACCGACTGAGCCACCCAGGCGCCCTGTTTACATTTAATTCTTTACCACCAGGAGGAAAAATGTGCTCCAGGGATAAATGTGATTTGGGGACACACATTCTAAGGTACAGAATGACCCTGCCATTTCACATGCCTGCAGGGCCTGGAGCAAGCAGATGGACAGGGCACTGCAGCGATACGAAGGAGAGTCCACAAGCTGGCCCAAGCCTAGTGCCTGACTCTTGGAGGTCTGTCTGCACAAGGCCCATGCCCCGTTTGTAAACTCTCTTAGGTGGTTAAGACGCGGGTTGTTGATGGAGTTCCCCAGGCAGTGGGGCCACAATGCAGGACAAGATGAAAGCCGGGCATTCTGCTGCCAGGAGGAACATCTCTCAACCCTGGACACGAAACTGCCCTGAAGCTTCCCACCATCCTTCCTCATTCAACTCCCTCTTCCATTAAAAGCAAAAGCAAAACAAAACACCTCTCCTTTCTGAGATCTCTGAGATCGGCCAACTTCTCCATCGGCCTTGCGGCTGGGGTCCTGCCCCAACAGTCCCTTGCCCTCAGTTGTCTGGGCTCCAGGTCTGCCCTCCTTCCCATGACACACCGTGTGTCCCCGTTCTCCCCAAGCTATCTCGTTTCTCTGCGGCTGCACCAGCAGCCTTGGTCACCCAAGGGCACGGCAGCACGCAGCCCATGTTCCCTCTCCCCGACTTTCGGGTCAAAGGCATCCGGCTGCACCCCCAGCAACAGTAGTGTCTGCAACGGAAGCCACGGGGTGGGTTCCCTTCCCACTCCTGGGATTCGGATCGGTGTTTTGTTTCTTTTTTTTTTTTCCCCCAGTTTATTCATTTGTTTGTGTTTTGAAGGGAATGAAGTATGCTCTCCTTATAAATATGCTCTGTTTTCTTCAAATGCCCTCCTTCTTCTCCTAAAACCTTATTTCTGAAAGTGCTACAAGCCAGAGCATGAGAAAAGTTGCTTTGAATACCAGCTCAGTGGGACTGAGCCTTGTCTAGTGTCCTTTCAAAGCGTTCAGGGCGATCAATTATCTCTTCGTTACAAGCCGAATGAAAATTTAAACTAGCAGATAACAACAAAACAATGTCTATTTACATTTGAACTCAGACAATGCTAATGTTCTAGAACCAGAACTGCAGTCAGGAAACCAAGCTCTAAAATTCTAGCTCACCGTCCTGTCCATGTTGATATAACTTCAAGAACATTTCCATTTTCAACTGAAACAGTCCCAACACTGTTGATTCTCAGGCAAAAAATCTTTATTAAAAAACTAAAAAAAAAAAAAAAAAAGATATATACTGCTCTTTTAACTTTTGCTGAGCTAAACAAAAATTCTTTTTATGTCAACAAAGTAAATTTAAGACCTAGAAATGACAAGGGCACCTGGGTGGCTCAGTAGGTTAAGCATCCAACTTCAGCTCAGGTCATAATCCCATCATCCGTGGGTTCGAGCCCCACATCGGGCTCTGTGATGACAGCTCAGAGCCTGGAGCCTGCTTCGGATTCTGTGTCTCCCTCTCTCTCTCTCTGCCCCTCCCCTGCTGTGCGCTCTCTCTCTCTCTCTCTCTCTCTCTCAAAAAATGAATAAACATTTAAAAATTTTTTTAAAAAAAGACCTAGAAATGACAAAGGAAATAAGATCAAGACTTTTCTTTTTTTTTTTTTTTTTCCAACGTTTATTTATTTTTGGGACAGAGAGAGACAGAGCATGAACGGGGGAGGGGCAGAGAGAGAGGGAGACACAGAATCGGAAACAGGCTCCAGGCTCCGAGCCATCAGCCCAGAGCCCGACGCGGGGCTCGAACTCACGGACTGCGAGATCGTGACCTGGCTGAAGTCGGACGCTCAACCGACTGCGCCACCCAGGCGCCCCAGATCAAGACTTTTCATACTTAAATCATGATCAGAAACCTTAAAACCAGTCTTAGAAGTGGCATTATGATATGGGCAATCTAAAGATCTTCCAACATTATGATCCTAAAATAAAAATCTTTAGACTTTCATTGGTTAGAGATAGACCACAGAGAATTGCAAGAGAAGCTTAGCACTACCATTATTACTTGTCCTTTTTTATTTACGTTTATTTATTTTGAGAGAGACTGTCTGTGCACGCGTGCAAATATGAGTGGGGGAGGGCAGAGAGAGAGGGAGAGGGAGAGAATCCCAAGCAGGCTCTGTTGCTGTCAGTTCAGAGCCCGACTTGGGGCTCGATCCACAAGATCATGACCTGAGCCAAGATCAAGAATCAAATGCTTAACCGATTGAGCCACCCAGGCACCTTGGTTGTCCTTTATCATCTTGCAAAGTATAGTAAAGAAATGTTCTAACCAGGTGGTAGAAAGAAGCTGCTGGTTTGCTTTAGTCAATATCAAGTTCATAGTTGCCTTTTATACGAAATACGCAATCAGTTACTTCCTTGATGCACAGTGGGTTTAACTCCCCCACAACCCTAGGAATAAATTCCTTAGAAAAGAAACTTCCCTTTTGGGGGAAAGACTAGTCCCCTTTAAATGCATACAACAGAAACCATTACCCAAACCACCCATCACCAATCAGTCCGAGGTCTCAGCCACAAAGAATCTCACTTCAGAGTGTACCTAAGCCCCGCCACGGGCACAGATGTGACCATGGAAAGCTGTCTTCTCTACTCTGACACCTTTGATCGTTGAGTCATAAGATTCCCCAGGGAAGAGGCTCATGAAATTACCAAATTACATAATTGTTCCCCTGAATTCACAAATGTTCTCTTGTGGTTTAAGATAAACGAGTGCTGATTCTCCAAATTAATAACCAACACTCCAGAAAATGAACTCTTCTGCTGGCTATCCAGCCTCCAGATTTTGGTCGTTAAGTTCAGAGATTAATCTTTAACAGAGAGGACTCCTACCCTCTACTTTTTAGGTGTCTGAACGTTTGCATCCACACGATCACAACAGGATCATACCTTTGATGGGGATGGGGATGGCAGACTGTCCTCTATTTAACTGGCTACTATTTTTACCGCCAATGAATCACACCAGGGGCTTTCCATAAAACTGGATGATTGACTATCATAACTGGTGAGAATCTAAGAATGTGGAAAGTAAGGACCTTCAAGACAGTACAAAAGCTGGGTCTGAAGGCCAGGTTTCCCGACTCCAAGTCTCATTCTTGTTCCACTCCAAAACAGTTCTTTGCTACCAACGCCTATTTAAACCTGGTATGAGTTCAGTTGAAATTCAAGAGCACATTGCACATCCTCTGAAGAGTCTTGGTTGACAGAGGAACCCAGGGGGTTAAACAGGACGTGTCATTGGTTGTATGAACAGAAACTTCATGACCAGAACTTTACAAGAAAGGGGAGCGTACATCCATATTCCTTCATTTCTGCTCCCCTATTTGTTGTTAAGAATCCACTTTCTCATGGGAACCTAAAGCCTGGAGCGTAAAGCTGTCACTGGCACCATGTTGATCTGTTACCATGGAGATCACTCTGGTAACATAAAACCCTGCTACCAGTCCAGACACACAAGCATCTCATTCTGACTCCCAGAGGGATTGCTCTGCACCCTACTCCCACCAGTTTAAAGTTCGTCTCTGCTAGGATTGACCTCTAAAGTGTTTGGAGATTGACTTTGACATGTCATTAAAAATCTAAACACTCATTGACAAGGAAGGAGGTAAGGAAGCGGTATCTCAAGATTTTAGAGCCACGAAGTTCACATGTAGCGACTGCTCCCTATGTTACAGTTAGGGACTCTGTTACTACCTTATTTGACAAAGAACCAAAAGTAAAACGTGGAGGGGGACACCTTTGGGACCACTACTACTTGCTACTTATTCATCACCTGCAATACACCGTTTACACAGTATCCAGCTCATTACTCAAATTGTGAAGTGTGAAAGCATTAGTTGGGGTCGATGCCTACAAAGCCTTGCCACATTTTCAGAAACTAGAGTTCCTATAGGTGGCGGGTCAAATCAGTCTCTAACGGCAGAGACAAACAGCCTTGACGTCGCTCATCAGTTAAAGCACGTCAGTGTCACTCTGGGTCTCGTGCAAATCTGCTGGACCATCCAGGGGGTGCAGAGATGTCGAAAAGGCTGTCTTTCTCCAGGGTGAAAGAGAGCTACATTTGTATGTGAAACGGCAGTGTCGGTCTAGAGGAAGGTCTATTTTAGTTTCCCCTAAATCTTAAGATTATTAGGAGGGCAGGTGGAGGGTGGAGGGGTCTTGGTCTATCATTAGGTTGACAGTGGTGAGGCATGGCTTTCCCCACTAGGGATTCCTGGGCGTCATGCAAGGAAGGCCAGCACTAGGATGTTTGTGTTCAGAAGCCTCAGGCTTCAGGCTGGGCCAGGATCACACGGAGACCTAGAGTTGTCCTGTAAGCGGGCAGAGGCTACCCCAGCATCCAACAAGGAGGATGCGAACAAAGGAGGCGGAGCTTCCCTTCTCTGCACGCCCAGAGCATAAGCTGGGCCACTGCCTCCATCACCTGTAGTCTCCACGGTACAGTGCACAGGAAGCCGCTGTCAACCCCCAACATCCAAGGCTGGGGGCAGGGGGGAGGGCCTTAGGGATCTCACGGCTCAGTGGGTTTTGCTCTTTTCCCCACATCTGCTTGCTTACGTGTAGTAGATCGTCCTCACCTGGGTCTGAGGAGCAGCGAGTATCAGGAAGGGGACAGAACTCAAGCCTACTCGTGGCCACTTCTCTTCTCAAAACTTTGAGCGGAAAGGATGTTGGATTTCATCTACCTGTCAGTCACCTGGCTCCCTTCGGCATCTCTTCAGTTCCTGCAGCTCCTCTGCTAATAGGATCTTCCTCCTCACGTACTCCTGCCTCGCAAAGCTGCCTGTGAGCGCCAGGGAAGAGGAATGGCCAGGGCGTCGCAGGCCGGCGGTGCCGCGAGCGCCCGCGTCTTCCTCCAATCCTCCCCTCGCCGCTTCTCACTTCCAAACAAAGCGAGTGAGGAGGCCACCTCTTCCACGTCTCCCCCACTTCCTCACCAGAGGAGAGCAAGGGCATGTGACAGTGTAGAGGTGGTCACAGCATTTCAACTTTCGGGTCTCCCGCTTCAAGCCCAAATGGGGAATATACTGAGTAACGAAGAAAAAGAATTTGTTTCGGAAGACCCCACCGGCTGCCGGAGGCCAATGAAAGACTGAAATCAGAGATTACCTTTCTCTCCGCAGGAGTGATGACCCCATTTCTCCCCTCACTATGAACTCAAAACAACACCCACCTAGTGTTTTCGCTACATACGCCAGAGAATAACTCAGTACTTTGAGTCTAATTAGGTGCAATCAAAATCCTCCCCCCCTCTTTTTTTTTTGCCCTCAGATTTTCTCCTGGATGATACCTGTGTTTTAAACAGAAGTGGATTTAAAACATATTTTAGACTTCATTGAAAAATAATTTTCTAAATTTTTTTTTTAATGTTTATTTATTTTGGGGACAGAGAGAGACAGAGCATGAATGGGGGAGGGGCAGAGAGAGAGGGAGACACAGAATCGGAAACAGGCTCCAGGCTCTGAGCCATCAGCCCAGAGCCTGATGCGGGGCCCGAACTCACGGACCGCGAGATCGTGACCTGAGCTGAAGTCGGACGCTTAACCGACTGAGCCACCCAGGCGCCCCGAAAAATAATTTTCAATGGAAAAAAAATCCATCTTCTTTGGGGGGAGAAAAATGAGGTGAAGAGGAGAAGTTCCTGAGCTGTTTACACGATAGTCCAAGAAATGAAAAGTAATAAAGCTCTAGACTTAAACAAGAGGACATACCCTGGAAGTTTACTTGCACAGAGGAAAGTTAAGAAAACCGAACAGAAATCAAGAAAAACAACAACGACGACACATACTTTCTGTGGAGATGTAAAACATATCCTTGTGAGTGTCTTAGATATTTATCTCTTGCAATTACTGTTCTACTGGGCACAGTGGACTCTCAGTAAATACTGGTTTTGTTGAATGACTATCCAAATTTCTGCTTTCTAAGACCGAGTCCCTACCGTGTGCCTCTTTGTTTCCCTAGCACTGAGCACGGTGGTTCTTCAATCAATGCCTGTCGAGTAGAACAAGATTTGAATCCTCTTCACCATGAGCCCGGGGAAGCCACAAACAGCGCTTGCAAGGAATTTCACAAGGAGAAGGATGCAGTCTGGCACCAGGCACTTTCCTTACCTGTCTGAAAAACGGAGAGCAGATTTCTGTCCTGATGCATAAGGTGTGGCCAGAGCTGGCCAGAACGGGCTCTCTTCCAGACAGAGGTGAGAGGCAGGGTTATGTTTGCTCAGTTTATTACCCAGGTGTGTTATTTTCCACAGGCTTCTCTGCCGTTACAAGAGTCGGCCACGACAAGACTATGAGGTTAGTGCTGTTTCCTTTCAGGGGCCTGAGACAGGTGTGACTTACTTCTAAGCACTGAGGTCAATTTAAAACAACTGACTACACAGAGGAGACGCAATGAAGGGGTAAGGAACGGAGGTGCTGGAACAGACAGAGCTGCGTTCGTATTCTGGCTCAACCACCAACCAGTTCTGTGGCCGTGAGCAAATTACTTAACATTTCAAAGCCCTAGTTTCTGTATCTGTAAAGATAACATCGCCTACCTCTCAGACTTGTTGGGAGAAAAAAATTAATGAGACAATTAGAACACTGGAACACACACCCAATAAATGACAGCTCTTTTTACGCAACGCTTGGCTTGTCACCATTTTGCAACTGTGATTTTATACGTGGTATCTAATTTTTCCAGTGCCTCAGTTTTCTCAAATCGAAACGGGTGCTGGGAAAACACGCTTTGAGGCAAAGTCAGTAAGAGACCTTTACTCATACAAACTGAAATGAGAAGGAGAATAATGTGGCGGGCCTAAAAATGACATACCCGCTCATGCTAAAACCTGATGTCAGGACCAGTCAACATGGTGGCCTCTATCCTAGAAGCCTATTTGGGCAAGGGATGTCCATCATGGGGATGGCTTCAATGAACAGCCATTTGGAAACATGCTGGGAATCCCCTGGCGCAGTTGAGAGAAGGTAAACCAAAATCCTGAGACAAGTTATCTTAGGGAAAGCGCCATATTCAACCCATGAGCCTACTTATTTTTGAGTCAGCATTCACTCAGAAACACCCCAAACCGAATTGTTATAGCTGACCTATCTAGCAAGCACTTATTTTTTCCTGTGTATATCAGATCTACTAATAAAAAATTACGATGCAAGTTTCTTCATCAGACAGGCTGTTATACAGTGAATAGTTCTTCCTTGCGCTTTAGAATAAATCCTATAAACAACGGCAAAAGGCAGAGACCTCTTAAAATCGATTACACAACGTCAGAATTGGACAGAACTTATTAAAGGCATAGAGTCTATTTCCCCCAATTTTAAAAACAAACAACGGAGACTCATCAAGGTTACATAGTTCGCCCCGAGCCACAGAGCTACTGAGTGACAGCCAGGGTTGAACCTTGGCCTCCTGACCCCAAGTCCAAGATTCTTCCTGCGGCTGCTTTAAACTTCGTACTTTGTCTGTTTCTCCCCACAGAGCCCAAGCATGCTGCACTCACAGAAAAATCTCTAATAAATACTTGCCAAATTGATCTACAAATTCTCCAAGTTTGCTCTTTCAACCCAATCCTGCATTTCAATCCCAAAAGGTCCCAACCATGGCTAAGTAGCAGGTGCCATTTGGAAAAGTCTTTGGAGGAGTTTACAAAGTGTTTTTGAAATCCCATTCTCATTTCCTCACAACAGTGTAGAAAAGGTTCTGCTGTACCCATTTCAGAGATAAGGAAACTGAGGCCAGAAGTGTAATGACTCATCCAAGGTCTATACTGCTGGTCGCACACGGCTGGAGCTGGCATTTGAACTCAGACATCTGCTTCCAAAACCTGCACCGCTTCCCTTCATTGGCCTAAGACTAATGAATTCTGACCCACAAACGATGCTGCCATCATTCTTCCTCCTGGTCTTTTCCACTGAAAAAAAGAGAGGTACTCCATAAGGCGTCTTCGCGTCAACTTAAAACACGTGGGCTGACCGAACCGTAGAAGATTATGTTCAGGTACGAACATCCTTTGCCCCACCCGGACCCTTATTCCCTTCCACAAAGCAAAGACCTCAGACCCCAGCTCCCGAGACCAGAACA
The DNA here is from genome assembly GCF_028749965.1 of Puma concolor. Classification (NCBI taxonomy): domain Eukaryota; kingdom Metazoa; phylum Chordata; class Mammalia; order Carnivora; family Felidae; genus Puma; species Puma concolor. The sequence goes on from NC_141673.1 coordinate 97,443,551, forward strand.
GCACTGACACATACGGCGTACGAGGTTTTAAAGGCCAGCCCGAGGGAGATGGCTACATTTTTTCCTTACCCCGTCGCTAAAGCCATCTTCAATCATGGTTTGTGTCAGAGGGGGAAGGAAAGAGGTCGCTTCTGGGAGTCTTAGCAGCACAGGGGCTGTGACGTGACCTACAAGGCCTCCATGTAGGTCAGGGATGGGCGAAGCCACCGAGCGAGGCGGCCAGAGATGCTCCAAGCCTCCTTGCCGGCTGCTCCCGGGAGCGGTTAAAGATAGAGACGGCGGCAGCTAATGGCGGGGGTGGGAGGAAGGGAGAGGAACAGGGGCTGTGAAGGAAGGTGCGGGGGGGACGGATATAATCCAGCATACAGAAACCTGTCAGGATGGGATTTATTTTTGTTCTGTGAGGGAGTATAATAGGGCTTTGCCTGTACTCTCAATAGCTGTTTTGAAGTGAACCCGGCTGGTATGTCTTTAATTTGTCATTTCATTATGAAACTGTTTCCCTTCCAAGAAGCCTTCAAGTCAGGAAGCTCTGTCTGCCCACACAGGAAATTCCTTTGCTTCAACTTCCCCAAAAAGGAAATTTCCCTCAGAAGTGAGCCCAGCATATGCCTTTGAGCAGAGCTGTTTCAAGAAACTTTGGCAGCTGAGTCCCAAAAACACCCCTGGCTTTTCTGCTGCTGCTGGGATGTGGGGATAAACAGTTCGGTTCTTGCCCCCGGTGGGGGGGGGGGGAAGGGGGGAGGCTGTGGGGACCCTACTGAAGCAGGCCCTGGCTCACCCCCTTCCTCCCTCTTCTTCGTTCTCCGGTGCCCTTGCCCCCCTTCTGTCCTGTCCTGCATCACAGCAAGAGCTCTACTTCTCCAAGAGGGATGAAGTACCTGCCACGTTCCCCAACCACCCCAAGAAATGGGCCCATCTGGAGACTCACCCACAGAACACACGCAAACACGCTCACAGACGGGCACCCCACGGTCATCCAACGGCGATGCAACACAACAGCACCTCTTCTTTCTTTCTTTCTTTCTTTCTTTCTTTCTTTCTTTCTTTCTTTCTCTCTCTCTCTCTCTCTCTCTCTCTCTCTCTCTCTTCTTTCTTTCTTTCGTAACTTAACATTTTGTTAATTTTAATAGACTCTGAAAATCAGGACAACTTGGTTGATGTGTGGGGGTGGGGAGGGGTCGTGGAGACAGGGTGTCTGGTCTTACTCTAAACATTTTATTTCTGGGGCGCCTGGGTGGCTCAGTCGGTTGGGCGGCCGACTTCGGCTCAGGTCATGATCTCACGGTCCGTGAGTTCAAGCCCCGCGTCGGGCTCTGTGCTGACGGCTCGGAGCCTGGAGCCTGCTTCGGATTCTGTGTCTCCCTCTCTCTCTGACCCTCCCCCGTTCATGCTCTGTCTCTCTCTGTCTCAAAATAAATAAACGTTAAAAAAATTTTTTAAAACATTTTATTTTTATGTTGCCCACATCCTACCTGGTTGTTTTTTTTTTTTTTTTTTTTTTCCATAAATCTCACTTGCCATCATCAGGGCTTACACAAAGAGGGCCCACAGCCGCCCTGACTAAACTGAGGCTCAAATTATTTTCCCACATAAATCACTTGTGTGCCTACTACGTGCCAGGTACTATTCTGGGTACCGGGGATAAAATAGTAAAACAAAAAACAAACAACAACAACAACAACAAAAAAAACCCGGCAAAAACCCCTGTCTTCATGGAGTTTAAATATTAAAAAAAAAAAAAATCAGATCTAGTCATCAAGATGAAGCTGTATTATTAGGGCATAATTTACCCACCTTGCCTGAAACCAGAATGGTGATTCTCTCACATATCTGACACCAAAACAGGAGGTTTACAACCACACTGGAGCAAAACACTCACTCTTATTCCCTCTCCGACCCACACACCGACTTGAGACCTGTCATAGAAAGACTACAGTATTTCAGATGAAGAAGGTGCAAGAAAATACAAGAGCCCGCCAGAGCTTCTAAAGCACGCATATTACCATATCCTCTTTTCTCAAGGGTGGTGGATTTTTTTGTACACAAACTTCCCCAGTGCAGATTTTAAGTAAAACATGGAGGGGGGAGAAATATCTGAAACCACAGCCTTGTAAAAACTAATCTCTCAGACATATTGTGAATGACTAAGTGGGTGAGTGCCCGGAGCAGCTGTGAAGCGAATAATAATATATAGTATTTTATGAAGCTTCTTAGCAGAGAGGCATTGGCAGGAAACTGCCAGACTCATAGTTAAGTTTTTAATTTCCCATTTCAAATCACTTCATTAAAAAAAAAAAAAAAAAATGTTGTCAAAGGGAAACAACACAGAGAGCTAGAGCACAAAAGGAGGGAGTGGTATTGAACTTCAAACTGTGAAGCAGGCAGTAGGACAAAGAGAGACACAGACAGATGAGGAACTAAGACAGCCCTGGATTTTCACCCTGCAATTAGATTGCACTAGGATGGCAAAGCGATAGAATCTGATCTTATTACACTATTCATGTGCCAGGACTCTGTAAGGGATACTGTTTACCAGGAAACAGAGCGATATTTAAGGGACTAGTGAGAATCATATAGCGCGTTGAAATCTGAATAGATTAACCCTGAGGTTTTGGGTTGTGGTAGATACGTTCCATGGAGTGGATTTATAATTTTATTTTAGTGAGTTATTCTATTTTTCTAAACTTTACGAGGTTTTAACCACATGGTTGAATCTCTTAGGGGGACCCAACATCATTTTTCATGTTCGCAGAGAGAATGGTGTCGGGAATAGGCCTTTGGCTTGGAGTGGGAGGGAGAGTGTGGAGGGGAGCCTGAGGAATCTGCTTTGCCAACTACCAGCTCTGCGACTCTGGCCAAGTTCCTTAACCTCTTTAAACCTGCCTTTTCATCAGTGAAGTGGGGATAATAAAACTCAGCCCATAGGACTATCATGAGGATTAAATGATCTAATACTTGTGAAAAGTGCCTTCCACGAGTACTCAATAAATGGTGGTTATTACTCCACACAGAGAGCTATGAAGGATCTTTCTCCCAAATTCCACACACCCACTCCTCAAATAAGCCACTCACCTCTGGCTGGCACCTTTAAATTCTCCGCAAGTCAAGATTTTCCTGACCGCTTCAACTTAAGACTTGGATTAACGTTAGGTCCCTCATAATACCAGCGTGGTCTTGGCATTGCGATCAAACATTCAGTCGCTTCAGAGGTAAAGACGATTTGGTTAAGAACGACTGAAAGGCTTAAGGATTCAGATGCAAAATTCACTCCTCCTCTCAAGGCAATGAAGATGACTTCTACATTCTCCAGTCAACCGTGTGCCAGAGAAGATCGGACTTTGTCCAGTCAATACCAATGCTGGCAATGTCTTGAAACCAATGGCCAGGCATGGTAAATATCAGATTACTCATCTTCGTCTCAGAGGTCCAGCTTCACAATGTTGTGTCTGAATCAAGGGGCCTGGATTTTCCATCTAATTTTACGTCAGTCTTCTCCATGGAGAAGGCCAGTCCCAGGCAAAATTATGGAGTTTTTCCCGACTCTACTCCCTCCCTTGACTTTGTCCATGCTGGCCATCGGTCTTCTATTTTAAAAGATTCAAGAGATTTGATAAACTCGTTTTCATTAAGATATCAGGGACTTAAGGTATTAGTTATCTCTCTCCAAGGTACTAGCTGCTATCCTAACAATTTACCATTAAAAATTAGAGCTAGGTAGAAATAATGCCCAATCCAAAAGGAATGTATCTTCACAATGGAACTTCAGACATCATGGTGGTTTATCGTGGGAGAGATTTAAGTTCAGGACGCTCTTACATCACTGTAACTGGGTGACCACATACCCTGCCGAAGCATAACACTGTCAACACTGGCCCTGTTCACAAACAACATACAAACCCTCTGTCCTAGCTCTAGAGTAGTGCTTTCTGGACAGTAAAAGTTCAGAAAACTCTCTGAATCTCAACACTCCTTTAGCAAGTGAGGAAGCACAAGATGGGAGACAGCTACACAGCTAAATGTACAATGCCAGTGCTACAAAACCCAGTTGTGTTTCGTCAAGTTCTTTCCCTGGATCACTGTGAGTAACAGGAATCATCACAGAAGCTCTGTCAAGCAGCTATCTGGAGTTACAGCTATGAAACAGTATGAACCAAACACACACACACACACACACTCATTTAGATTCATCTGAAGTGAAATTCTTCTTTGCCTAAGAATCGAAAGAAAAAAAAAATTTTTCCTTTGACAAGGTCCAAACAAATTCTACATCTGTGTGGATTTTTGCGGGTCTCTGAAGTTCCCTTCAGCATGATCAGAGAATTAAAGAGTAGTTTAAAAGGACGTTATCAACATCCACAGCTCTCAGGTGAGGAATCTCTCTCTCAGGGAAGTTCTGCTTCTGTGTTTCGAAAAGACCTTTGAATAAAATCCCGGATATCTATGTGAATATGCGATTGCTGGCCAAACTGTAAGGGCAGCGAGGGTGCCCCACAACACGCTGGACGCAGGGTTGTAAACAGGGAAAAGAGAACTATCTGTCTAGGGCGGGGATTTTGGGAGGCGGCTTCCCCACCACCTTGCACCAAGAAGTGAAAAGAGTCAGTGTGGGAGGCAGAACCATGAGAACGATGGTGTGGAAGAAATTAGAATGAAAAAGAAAGGAAAGTGTTTTCTCCCCCCACTTGGTTCACTTGTAGTAGGAAAATATGCCCAAGACAGAGGAACCTTCCAGCCCATCAGAATAACAGGTTTGTGAACTTGCAACTGCCGTTGGGCTACTTCCTCAAGCGAGGCCTAGGAGGGGGAAGAAGAAAGAGTAATTTTATTTCCTCAAGAGGGTTGGCAACAAGTCATCTGCTCACATTTGTTTCTCTACAATGAGTTCCTGGTGTTGGTGACCTGAGAGCTACTTGAGGAGGCAAAAGAACACCAGGCATCAGCTTTGTTCGGAATCACGGCTGCTCTGGGCAATTCTTTTCTCCCTAATCCTACGCCCTTTTTTCACGGCCTGGGGCAACAAGTAGATGATTTGAGTAATTAGTTCAGGGCCCCTATTTAGAAATAGTTTCTTGGGTGTGAGTTTTCATGCCCATGGGACGGTAGGAGTGTCACAGATTGTCTTTGCTGGCTGGGGCGGATGGAAATGTACTTTAAAGCTCAGCATCAAAGCCTCACTTTAGAAGCTGAAAGCCTTCATTCCCTTGCCAACTGTGCTTTTTTTACCCCCCTTATAATTAATTAATGCAGTATTAATTGTGCATGTGCTATGGGGCCCACTGAAGGAGGATACGGTGGCCCTAGCCATGCAGATAGATCAGCTGGCTTTGTAAAGCTGGAAACCCAGCGGACATCGACAGAGGGAGGAACATACACATTGTCATTTTCACAGGTTACAGGAAAGGCAACCATGCCTTGAGGTGCAGAGGGGATTCCCACAAGTCGCGCAGCTGGGGTCAAGGGGTAGTTACCAGAAGCCACACCTGTGCGTAATGCCCTGGGAAAAGAGCCAACTCACAGATATTTCTCGGGTCTACGAGAACTAGGAAGCAGGCCTGAGATCAGAGAGAAGGTTCTTGGGACCCAGTGTAAGGTGTGAGTGGCCCCAACAGCCTTCAGAAAATCTGGAAGGCCGAGGAACTGCGCCCATACCTGATCTCAATCATCAGGGAAGCATCCAACAGCATCAGGTGTTGAATTGCCATATTTCCTTGTGCGAGGGCGTCCTCACAAAACAATCACGGCGAAAGTAGAGGATAATCTCCTGTATCCTTGAAATACCACCATCCGAACCAAAATTTGATGTTGAGCACTGAGATCAAGTGAATGACCATGATGCTTAGCATTTATAGATGATGCTCCACTGCCCATATCCCTTCTTAGTTCTCTTCTGGAATTAGAACACATAAAATGTTTGAGCTGTGAAGGACCAGCAAAATCCTGCACTCAGGCTACTTTGCTTTTCATATGAGGAAGCTACCACACTGTCAGAGAGAACGGATTGTCTGGCACGACCCCACCAGCCAGCACGCCGGGGCCAACGCTCAGAGGATCAAGCCCAACAAGTGTGCTCCCTGCTCTCTATTACCCTGCAGCAGAATTTCCTGGAACATAGGCCATGTTGGTAAACTGAGGCACCAAAATGTCAGACAGTTTTTCTGAAGCATGTCAGACTAACATAAAGTATTAGGAAGTGAAATGCTTTCATTCGTGAACCCAATAATACAATCTCCGTTCTAGCACATCATCTTTCTTGCTGTTTAATAGTCATCTGGGGTAGATCATCTCTTTTTCAAAGAAGGAACATTGTGGAAAGCATGATTCTTTTAATTTAATTTTATTTCTAACACTCCAGAATTTATACAGGTACCTGCCAATATGCTACAAATAACAGTTTGCATAGAGGATTGAATTTGAAAATTTTTTCTTCCTCTATATTCACAAGGTAATTTAGTTTGTGTCACTCATTTACCCCTCTGGCCTTCCTTGTCTATCGTTTATAAAAATTTTGCTTAAATTAAAAAAAAAAAAAAGCCAGCAACCTGTTTGCTTGGATTTTCTCCTGCCAACCAACAGCCTCTAATCACGACTTCTATCAGTTCCTAATGAAGAAGCAACACAGCAAAGTGACAAAAAGCCTAAATTTGGGGATTCAATCTGGACTCAAATCATGGCTCCTTCATCTTCTCTCTGTGTGACCTCCGGCCAGTGATTTACCACTCTGAGCCTCAGATACAGACACAGATACAGACACAAACATAGTATCTACCTTCCAGTGTTAGAGATTATTCAGGATAATTTATGTAAAGGTCTTGGCACACAGAAAGTGCTCAATAAACAGCAGTGACGATGATTATTTATTCTGCATATTATTGCAACAGAGATTTCTTTCGAGGGGCATCCTTTTTAAAAAAAAATTTTTTTTAATGTTTATTTATTTTTGAGAGAGAGACAGAGTGTGAGCAGGGGAGGGACAGAGAGAGAGGGAGACACAGAATCCGAAGCAGGCTCCAAGCTCTGAGCTGTCAGCACAGAGCCCGACACGGAGCTCGAACTCACGGACTGCGAGATCATGACCTGAGCCGAAGTCGGATGCTCAACTGACTGAGCCACCCAGGCCTCCCTAGGGTGGCATCTTGTATACAGTTGACCTCAGAATGGCTCCTAGGAAGCAGCACAGTTCTGGCAAAGTGGGCAAGTGGGGTATGACAACAAAAAAAGACACGCAATTGTCAAGATAAGCCACTCCTAGAAAACAAACAGTAAGTAAATCCTAATACTGTTACTTCTAAAGTGGAGCTACACAGACTGCCTGATACGCCTGTAATTTTTCTTAAGACAGTACTATTCCATACCCTTCAAGACTCATCTAGGTCCCTTTTGGTTTTCCTCTTGATTGTTGCAAACCTTCGCCATCCTCAGTGAACCGCTTTAGCTAATGCCCCCATCCCCAGAGTAGAGAATTCAGCCCCAGCGAATCGGTGAAATCAAGTATTCCCCGCACAGCCCTGCACCAGTTAGACTTTTCCTTTCAAGCATCTAATCGGCATCCACCACACATCCACAGCTCTTTCTCCAGTACCTATATCTGCAATCTGCATTTCTATTACTGAAATCTTGGAGCTCCATTTGAGGCTATTTCTATCCATGATCTAGAGGAAACAGAAATAGAGTCTAATTTCAAAGGAATGGAGTTTAATCCACCTACCCAAGACGGAAGCAGTAACGATCAGGGCAGGGTAACTAATTATTCTTGGGAATTTACAGTCAGCATGTGGCCAGAGACAGGGACAGTTTATATCTCTAAAATCCTACTCTACCTGCCTTCAGAAGGGACAAGAAGAAAGAACCCCCAGAAGACACATGGACGGTTCAGGCAACTGAACCAGAATCCTCCTACGGCAACAGGGAAATCAGTAACATCGAAGGTCCCCTGGTAACTTTCACCTCTGGAAAAACATAAAGAGGAGGAGGTCAAAGCCACTCCTGTCAGAAGTTCCAAGTGTCTAAGCTACTGATAAGATTTAACTTAGGCATAAAGCAAAATGGGAGAAAATATCTTCTATTTGAGAATGGAGACTTTATCCTATTTGTATAGATTCAACCCAATCCGTGCTTTGTGATAATGGAGAGGACGTGAGGAGAAACCTAGGGAAGCTATTTCAAGCCAACATCACACTGAATCTTCATCATGCCGGTCAGCAAGGATTGTGTAGCAACAGATGAAGTTGGCCATGGACCTTAATGGACAGGGGCCCTAATATGCCAAGAGAGAGACCGCAGAGATACTAATGGTTGGAAAATCCCAGGGGAGACAGTTGAGAGGAGACAGAAGAAATGGGAATATCATTTAGTTCCCACTGTTCAAGTCTCTACTCAGAGAACTGACTGGTTCTCATCGGCTCTTAAGTTTAAATGGCTGTCTCACTTTGTCTGTCATACTCTTTCAATATGGGGCCTAGAACAGTGCTGGGCATCTCTGGGTTCACACAAATAGCCCACAGGACCAAGTAGGGACCACCAATTGCCGACGACTGCCAAACATCAACTTCAGAATTCCGAAGACAGAGAAAGCCCTCCCTCCCCCGTCCCCCCGGGATCACAGGCATTTTGTCAGAGCTTCTGCTGGAGGAACTGCCTTAAATGTACAAGGAGCGCACGGCATGAAATGCAAAGTGAAAGAAAAGGTCAATAGACCTCTGGTTATATATATTTTTTTTTTTTTAAAAAGACATCTATAAATAGCTGCATTTATTGAAGCTGCTTCCTTATCAGGAAGCATGGAGCTAGGAATTAACGTCTGCCTGCATCGGAAATTCTTTCAGACAGCGAGCCCAAAAAGGAAATTTCCCTTCCAAAGCATCCTGGCTGTTCGGTTGTGGGCTGTTTTTTCTCTTCAAGCTGTTTGAAAGAGCTAAGCAGGGCCCTGATACAGCCTCACGTGCTGCTGGAAAAGGAGAAAGCCTTTAAGCATTTGAATGTGAATGGTGAAGGCGCCCAAAGGAAAGCTTGGAGGGTGGGGGGCGGAGGACAAGATACAAAATGCTGGTGGCTGGCCATCTTTGTTGGGAGTCATTATCGCTTTGTCAGATTCTGACTGAGAATTAAATCTTCCCCCGTGTCCTTGCCTCAACTCTGCTGGTGATGTCACAACACGTCACAGGCAGCTGCGTGAGGAGAGGCCATTTTTGGAATACTGATAACGGCAAAGGACACGGGAGGACTTGCTGGGTTTTAGAAGAAGGGTAGGACAGGCCGCAGAAAGAGACCTACAGATTTGGGCAAGGCCAGTGAAGGAAACCACTCCAGACAGACGTGCAGATAGGGTTTGGGTAGGAAAGTGCCTGAGAGCGGAACTGAGCTCCTGGAAATCGTAGAGACGTTAGAAAATAAAGCTGGTTTCCAGTGTGACTGATGGAAATCGGTCCCGATGCTACACAGACAGAACTCTAGGCCCTTTCTTTAGTGAAACAAACAAGGACATACATGCTTCTCTTTGCCCTTAAAAATGAGGAAGCCACCTCCTAAACAGGCTATTTACCAGCTTTGGGAACTGAAACAGAGTTCTTGTGAGTTACTGGCCACTGTTTGCCGGGCACCATGGTAGGTGCTCCCCATGAGTTAGCTCTGATCCTTACAGGAAACTCTCATGAGTAGGTATCTTAGAAATTTGAGTTTTAGGCTAAATCATCTCTAATAGAGAAAGGGAGCCCTGGAATCCAAGCCCACTCAGTTCTTTCTTGACTTGAACCCATGTCCTTTCTATTACCATGCCTTTTCCTTTGGAAACACCAAAAACACAGTGAGACCTGTTCCCAGGAGGCCATTCCTGGTGAAATGCCAGGGAATGTGGGAACGTGGTTGGGCCCCACTCCTGGAGCTGGCCCTCTGAGGCCTTCATGGCCAGCTCTGTTGCAGACAGAAACTGAACATCAACCTGAGCTCACAAGAGAGGGAGGAGGGAGGAACAGTAGAGATGGGTGGGCAAGACAGGAGTGAATTATTCACAGTAACAGCCTCTGGTTCCTGGTGGAAGCCAACGTGTTGAGGTTCAGTGCAAATTAACGGTCACGTGCATTAACAGAGCCCAAGTGCTCCCAGTCCCCCGCACCCACGGCCACCCAGACTCCAACAGTCAGAGGTGCCTGTGTTTTCATGTCCACAAGACTCTGTCATTCTGTGTTCTCCTAAGAAGCCTAACTGATGACTTCCAAGGTAGACATCACATTCGGCTCCTCACAGGCTTGTGTGAATCTGGACAATTCGGTGGGCCTCCTGAACCACAGTCATCCCATCAATAAAACAGAATCCGTAACACCTACCTCAAGGGCTGGTACATGATTAAATGAGATAACATATATGCTGTGGCTCATAACAATATAAAATACTAGCTACGATTCCATTTAATTCTCATTTTTGCGTCTTCTTAGGGAACAAAATTAACTTGCAAGCATATAAAATTGTGGGTTGCTCCAGCTAATTAGAAAAGAGAGGCAGTGCATCTCTTTTCACTATCCCGGTTCTAATATAGCCTTGCTCGCCATGTGACTGTCTTCAACTCAGTTACTCTGCTGAGAAGGCAAAATCACCAAGTGGGTGAGCAGCGAGGTAACGTTTCCAAAGGAAGGCATTAAATTAAATTATTAAACACACACAAGTAGGAGTAGTAATGTAAGAATTTTGAAAGATTCACAAGGAAAGGAAGTAGAGCCAAGGGACTATTTCTGGTGTTCCGATTCTAGAAAACTCTGAGCGGCTATTATGGCTATTTATTAACCCACAGCATCATAAACCGTAACCCTATTAAAAATGATGAATGAGTCCTCGGTTCCGACTTTTAAATACCAGTTCGCAGGGATTTTAGAAGGCCCACCTGGCCCTGCAAAATTTTGCAAAGTCTTTGGGCAAAGAGCATCATGTCAACCTGTGATCAGATGGGATTCTATCAACTAAATCCAAAATGATCATGTAAAAAGGAATTTAAAGGAAAGAAAAGACATGTAGTGATTTAAATTCTGCTGACAGATCTGAAGCATACTTTCCTGGAATCAGATGGGCAGCCCCCAGCATCACTGTTTGAGGCTGAGGGGTTCACAGGGTGGGCACCACCTCATGAGGCACCTCTGGCTGCCCCCTCAACACCCACACTCCCCCCAGGCACTTAGAGAAAGGCGGTCTTCGGGCAGACAAATGAGACAAAGTCTCGCCCTCACAACAGGAGGCCCCTAGTGAGAATGAGGCAACGGCCTTCATTGCTTAGAGAGTCAAGAGTGAGCTCCTCCAGCTACTCTGGGGGGCCTTCGATCCTTTTTGTGTTTTCAAGGAATCCTAAAAGGCTTAGACTCCCTTTAAGGAGTAGAACTTTGTGTCTTTCACCCAACCTGTTACAATTGTTGTATTTCAGCTCTTCTACCCTCAAGCTTAAAAACTAAGTCAGTATCCTCTGTGGAAGGGGGGTGGGGTGGAGGGGGAAAGAAGCCCTTCTATCTTCTCAATAAACATCCTTGTGTTTGCTCTCCTAGTAGAACAGGGTGGTTCCAGGAACCTGTGTTGGCAGGTACCAGCCTGCACATGTGGGCAGTGAGGAGGCCAGACCAGGACAGCATGGGGCTGGCCCTTCTCCCCTTTGCTCACCTCCTTTCCTAGGCCCAGAGTACCCCACCTGGCCCTATCAAGCCCTCTTTAATCACCCCTTAACACTTTGCTCCATTTACCGTTTGTTTTTATCACAGGCCGGTAGAAGGCATTACTTTCTACTTCTCAATTGCTTGCTAATTTGTCACACGCCTTCCGTTTGGGCATATAGCTCTGCCTTTGCAGAACAAAATGGTGAGAAACCCTCAGTATGAGAATCTTAAACATTATCACCCCTACTTTCCCTCCAACCAGGAAAGGCTATATTTTGACTGCAGAATGGAAAGAGAAAAAGAAAGAGTTAAGAGAGAAGGTTTTTCTGCAGATCAATGAGGACAAATGGTGAAAAGAAGCTACTTTGACGCATACCAGTCTGGTAAGTATCTCTTTAAGACAAGCAGCTAAAAATGCTTTCAACCTAGCAATACCATAAATGTCCTGCTGCTGTCTTGGCTTCCAGATTCTTCCCCGTACTTTCCATGAGCATTCCATTGGGAATTGTCTGGAATCCCAGATTAAAACAGCAATAACCCAATTCCCTTGTTAGAATATTTATTTTCTTTTAGGTTTGGAAACCCAGCTGGGATGCATCTTCCAGTATACGGCACAGCCTCAACCATCCTGGGGGCTACATGAGAGCTTTCTCAAACAGCTCAATGGGCAGCCGAATCCTGGAACAGGAGAGTGGGGCAGGCGGCTCAGACTCATGTGGAAAGCCCCAGCTGAGGACAAACAACAAAAGCCTGGGAACCTCCATTTGCACAGGATTCATTCCAGATGTCGGAACCAACAGGGCTCATGCAGATTACCCAGAAGGTTTCTAGAGTCAGGCTGCCAGACAGAAGGCATTGCCCTGACCTGAATCCATATTCTATCAACTGATTATATCCTAAAGTCAGCAGTAATATGCTACAATCCTAGATATGATAATCCTAGATGTGATAATCTATGTGGGGATCCATCCATCCCTCCATCCACCCATCCGAGGGAGATAAGCAAACTATTCAACAATTCACTGACCGGTTAGAAGATTCCAGCCATAAACCATTCTGGCCACTACAGCCACACGGGTGAATCCTGGCTAAGTGTCAAGCCCAAATTCATCCATCTATCCAAAAACTATGTATTGAACACACTTACATAGTGGCACAACAGGTAAGAGCCTGGCTCTGGGGTCAGACAGAACTGAGTTTGAATCCTGACTCTCTCTCTTACTAACTGTGTGACTTTGGCAGGTTAACGTAAGTTCTCTAATCCCTAAATTCCTTATGTCTGACATGGGTAGAAAAAGAAAGATCTACCTTACAGGTGCTGCTGGGAAGAATTAAATAAAATAATTTACATAAAGGACTTCACACAGTGCCTGGTCCAGAGTTATCCTATGACAAATATTAGCTATTACAATTGTGTGCTAGGCACAGGGAGTGGCCCAGTCGTGGCCCGTGAGGAAACTGTCTACTCCAGAAGAGCGTTGGCACGGAAGAGACAGTTCCAAGTGCGGAGAAAGAGTCCTTCAGTGAGATCATGATATGTTAAAGGTAAGAGGGCCAGGAAACCGTCTCTTGTCCCATCACCATCTTGTATGGCAGAACTGGGTATTATCGTGCCTGACTCACGTTCCAACAGCTCGTTTTAACAGCAGAACTAGTTAAGAATTAAGATCCTCCGGTTCGGTGTGTGTCTTAGCTGGTTTTGCCATGGTTACTACTTGTGGGGAGAGAGTCCCGTGTGGTAAAAGAGCTTACAAGAGCAAAGGCATCCAGAGGTGAACCAAGAGTTGGGGCTTTCTTGGGGCAGATGTCTCAAAGCCAAGGGATGAAAAGCTATGAAAGAAACTTCAGCCTGTTTGGGACAAGGGTTCACACGTTTTTTTTTTTCCCCCTCTGTACTAGATGTGAAGCTCTCAAAGGGCAAGGAGTTTGGTCTGCTTCGTCGATTTCTGTACCCCTGGCATCCAGGAGAGTGTTTGGTGCAGCACAGTGCTGAATAAATAAACAAATGAGATTAGATGGTAAGAGTGTTCTGCAAGGCATGACCATGTTCGACGTGGAAGCGAATGCTCCCGAAGCGAATATACTACTGGCCACCGGACAGCTTCCGGAGGAAAAGATGCTATTCCCTGACTGTGGTGCCTTTTCCAGTCCTGTCTACTCTACTGGTGCCACAACATTCCAGTTTACCAGGGACAATGGTGCCCGCAGTCGTGACCCGGGCACCTCTACAGTCCCCATCTCATCTTGTGGAGAAGACGGTAGAGCGCAACTGTGCCCTTTACCTCCTTGCCCAAGCGAAGCTGGAATGTCCTGCCTGCGACTCGTAGCGACTTTGTAAATACCATCGGACACGGCAAGCTGGAGGAGGGGACGGATTCTCACGGCCCTCAAGTCCTCGCCAGAAGCCCGGCAAGCGTCCTCACCGGAGGAGAAGGAATAAGCCAGCAATATTCCCCCAGGATTTCCCAGCAACACAGTCACCTGATTCCCTGAATTATCACAGGGAGAGGGAAGAGAAGCCCGCATCCTCTGTCCTTTTGTTCTCCACTTTCAGCAAGCAACCTTCTGGCTTCTGAGGAGAGACGGGATGAGAGGAGGCGAACATCCCGGGGAGCATTACCATGCCAGAAAGAGATGGCAAGCACAACCGTGCGTGCCACCACGGAAGTCTGAGGAATCAGCTAGGGAAGGGCCAAGGTGACCCCCCGTGCTTCCTACAACCTGGACTTGAGCCCTCAGGGCAGTATTCAAGCCAGGAAACCTGGCATTTTCTTGGACACTGTGATCAGGGTGGGAATCAGGTGACTCATTCTCCCCAGCTGCCCCATCACACTGTATCATCTAGAGGCTGGGTGGCAGCACAGGAAAGGAAGACGAAAAGGAAATGACAGGTGTCAGCTGCTTTGGAGACTGGCCCCAACAGCACAAGTGTGTTGGTGCCGATGCTCTGCCAAGCTACAGATAGGGAGCTGGTAGAGGCAAGGGGCAGAGGTGACCTGAGAGAGAGGGAGGTGGAAGGACCACAAAGACTGCGGCCGTGGAGGCAACGCAGGCACAAGAGAAGCAGGAGAGGGGAGCAAAAGAAAGGACAGGAGTGAGAGGCCCTATCTGGGCAGTAAAATGAAGGAAAGAAAAGCAGCCAGCATGAAACAAACAAACAAACAAAAAAATGGCGGGGAGGCCCTCCCTGTAAAGAAAGGAAGAGCACACAGCCTAAAAGCAAAGCAGGGAGGGAGTCTGACTCAGAAACTGCCCCAAATTTAGGGCCTACGAAAATCCTAGAGGAGTTACGGGTGAACTCAGGAAGAGAGGCAAACTTTCCAAAAACGTTCACTTTGCCTCTTAGGAGAAGTAGTTGACCTTGCTACATGGTGCACACTTCCAGATTTGGGGGTAATGTGTCAACAAGGGACAGGAGTCTCAAGCTTTTCGAAGCCATCAATGCGGGGGGAGAGGGGTAAAAGACCGCGAAGCAGCTTCCCACGGTGGACATCAGGAGTGCCACCCATCTCAGAGCTTGCCAATCTCCTGCCTGAAGCCCCGTCCTCGCGCGGGCAACCACGCCCCTCTCAGTCAGTCTGTCCTTCTGGCCCTGGGGCGGTCTGTCCTCCCTCCCACCCCCGCGCGCATGCGCGCCAACACTCACGCAGGTGCGCGGGCAGGCGGATCGAGTCGTCCTCCATCCTGAGCGCTCGGGGCACTGGAACATGAAGCGGAGTCGAGGACGCGTAACTCGGCACCGGGCTCTCGGGAGGTGTATATGAAATTCGTTCCTGCTGTTAACAAGAAGGGCAGGAAGAGGGGAGGGGGAAGAAGACAATGAAAGCTTGGAACTGACTTAGGTGTGAAAACAGCGCGCAGGGTGGGGGGCAAAAGGGAGAGGGGGCATCTGAGCACTGGCCAACCGGGCTTCACATCATTCCCGCTCGCCCCCTTTCCAGACACTTCAGTTGTCTTCCAGATCCCCAGCACTTGGGGTTTGTAACAAGGTTGTGGAAAGGCTTAACACAGGGCTTCTCCTTTGGACTCAGGTCAATGGGTGTCCGTTTCCCCTCCCCCTGTACTAGAGGTTTGTTCAAGTCAAGAGGGGAGACAAGGCGGAGGAAATGAAACCATATGTCCTAGAGAATGGCTTTAAAGACTACTCTCAAAAATTACTTGTCCAAGTCACATAATTAATGTCACCCATACATTAAAACCACGTTTCCTCTTCTCTGGCAATATCCCCGGTTCCTAATGCAAATATGATTCTGTACTCAGATCCAATGAGAGGTGAGCTGAAAGTGATGGCTTGTAAACTCCAGATTTAGTTAATAAATCTACAAACTAGATTTTTCTATGGCCTACCTATCTCATTAGAAACCAAAAATATCCAATGTTTTTTTCCTTCATAGCAGGGAACTATCTGCAACATTAACAGTATCTCCTTGTCCCTTCATTTTCCATCTTAGACACATGCTTCTTTCCTTCTGAAGTATTTCAGAGCTCATTCAAGAATTGTCTGCATTTAAGGAAAGTGCTGTTTAATTGAAGGTACTTAATTCAACTGACAACTGCAGACCCACTGTTTAAATTCAAACAGGCAGTGTTTGTTAGATCAATTAAAACAACTGGATGGGATGAGAAGGATTATTACTAGCTTCAAATTAAAACACAGCAAATAATGACAAGGAACCAACTATTATGTTGAGCTAGAAGAGCAGTACAATTTGCATCTCAAATCTATATACCAACTACTTTGACTTAAAGTCCATACATAAATAAACATAACTTCCATTCGTTTCTGTGGTTCAACTGGGCAAAGCAAAGTGGGACATACAAGGTCCAAAAATAAGTTGGGGGGAAAGATCAGGAAGATGCCATTATGAAAACAAGAATCAGGAGCAAAAGAAAAATTGCAGATGAAAATAAAGCAAAGGGGGTGTTTATGTTTTGGAAAGACAGTTCTCTAACATTTTATACTTCATCAAATGTGCAGAAGGGAAGCAGGGGAGTCCCCCTGGCTGTATAACCAAATTAAAGCTTTTCTTCTGCTCAGAGCCTGGAAAGTTTGGTGGTTGTGGTAGGAAGTTTCAATTTTAAATGAATATATACATATTTCTGTAATTTCCGAATGGAATTGCTATACCTTCCCTGAGGCATCCTCTACCAGCAAAAAGGGCACTTGGAGTATTTCCGTTTAAACATACATCCTAAAGTTTCCTGGTGAATTTCTTAATTAAAGGCAGGCGTATACACCCTAGATTTCATTTCTGTATCAATCATGATGTCCTGTGAAAGGTCACCCAGAGACAAAACCTTCAACTTCACTTTTATTGAACTTTACCAACCATCACGCATATTTTGAGCAACTCTAGCTTAAGGATGAGTTACAACTTTTGGTGTTTAGTTTGGGGTTCAAGGGGTGAAAGAGTCAAAGACAAAAACACACCTTTGGGAAACATACAGTCTGCTTAGGGGGTTTTCAAAGAGAGATAGGCTTTTTAAACATTTTAAACGCAGTCTGTTTTTCTAGTTTAACACACTTCAACCCTCAAAAAAAAAAAAAACAAAAAAAAAAAAACAAAAAAAAACCAGTCCCAATATATGTCTAGATATCTTATCTGCCGTTACATTTATTCCCAGAAATAGCTTTGTTTTGTTAGGGTTTTTTGCAGAAGTGAAACTGTTGATGAAGAAAACATTGTGCAGCCCAAGAGTTTTCAAATGGCATGGCACGAGTGCGAGAAAAAAAAAGGAAGACGGCATTTCATAACACGATGACTATCTCTTAAAGCAAGGAGAAACTCACCAGATCCTGCAACTGGTCCCTGTGAGTGAGAGGCCACGTCATCCCAGCTCCCTCACCCCTCACCAAACCCATCAAAGTCAAAAAGGGGAGAAAACCAGGCCTCAGAGCAGATTTTACTTGGTTTCTTGGGAAATCTAGCGCTAGCCGACTGATAGGAGTCAAGCTAGGTATCACCTTTCAAGTGTATATATTCTGATTTGCTAAATTACCACCGTTGTACCTTCTCAAGAGGCAGCCCCCGGTGTGTGTGTGCATCTGAGTGGTTGCCTGTCCTTACTGCTATACTGAAAAGCCACACTTCAGTGTTTGCCCTGGGATTCTATAACACCCCCATGTCCAAACAATTCTAGACGGAGACAGCTTCTAGATTCTCATTCCAGACGACGGTTTCTACTCAGCAACATTGCAACACCTTAAGCTTGGGACGGGAAGCTCTTTTTAAAAGATTGAACGAAGATACCTGCCAGCAGCGGGAGAGAGGGTATTGACCAAGAGGGGGGTTGCAGCAAAATGCACTTCTAGGGCCTTGAGCATTTTGCTAGCAGCCATTATACACCTACCCTGACCCTGAGTTCAGCAGCCAGTAGAGCCCTGAAGGGACCCAAGAAAGGACACTGCCCAGTATGTGGGCTCCTTTCCTAACAGAATGAAACACACACCTGGAAATCTCACACTGCAGGCTTTATCTCTCTTTTTGTTAATTTCTAGGGCAATTCACATGGTTCACATTTTTTCATCTATTCCTATAACCATACACTTAACATCTACAAGGCATAACCAGCAGACTATCAGCAATTAGAAATAGGAAACAAACACCACTATCTCAGACGGAGACATCTAGACCGAGAGGCTTAAGGAGACTAACATCCAATTTCTCAAATAAAAGAAACCTCTTTATCCTCACAACTGCTTCTGTGGTCCGACCCCAACAAAGAGGAGGGGAGTACACACGAAGAGCTCAGTCACCTCAAAAGCAAATTGTCAGTCGGGTGAAAACCAGAGGTGTTTTATTTTAACATTACAGAGGGGATAACAATTTTTCCCAAGAGGATTACAACCACTGCTCTAATTAAATTAAAATGCTACAGACAGTGATATTAATGCATTCAAGTGTTGTACGGGATAAAATGAATGCAACATTAATGCATTCATGTTGACGGAGGTCAACGATGTGACTGAAAAGGCCGTGATGTGGTTACATTATTGTTTAGATGCTAAAAAAAAAATAAAGAAAACGTGCTGCTCTCAAATGTGCAGACACAACCTATCAAACCAACCTGCAGAAACAAAAGGGAAGCACTGCCATTTCTAAGACCAACTGTAAAACCTAAGGGGGGGCAGGGGGCAGCACAAAGCTCTGAAAAGAGAAAGAAGGCTAAAAATAGTTTTAGGCAAGGGATGAAATGTAAATTTCACCAACCATTATAGAAAGCTTTTCTTTTCTTCTTTTTCTTCTTTTTTTTTTTTTTCTTTTAATTTAAATGGAATATTGAGTAAGGTTGCTGGAAGCATTTAACTACCGAAACCAAAATGAGGTCTATTCCCTGTCCTCCTTCCTCCCCAAACCATGAAGGGCCAATGAAGGGTACCCATTGGATTCTGCTCATTTTTAAATCAAGTGCTTAGGGAACGTGTGACTATCACGTAAAATAAGCTTAAACATTTTATGCTCCGTAGAATGGTATTTCTCCTCCCCTCTCCCCTCCCCTAACCCTCCCCCCCCCCCCCACTATGGCTGCATACTACATAAAAGTCAAAAAAAAAATGAATCTTCTTATAACCAGAAAAGTCTTCCCTTTTCAAAATTATTCTATGTAGAGCTTCTATAAATCACAGGGATCCCCCTGATGCATTTATACATTTGTTTTCACACCATTAGTTCTTTAAAGAGGCTGAAGGTTGACACACTTAGAGCCTGTTGCCAATTAAATATTAACTTTCTGGAAATAAAGATAAAGCGTTTCTGGAATTGAGAAGAATAGAAGCAAAGTTTGGTTCTACTTGCAAAGAGATGGTTTACCGGTAATTTTACAGATTCCTCTAAGGCTGAGATGTCCCCGATTTAGGAAGTGTTTCCCCGAATAGCCCCCATCCCCATTATGAATGCCAGATTACCCCAAGGATGGTTTCTGAAGCCCGTGTCAGGTTCTCAGGAGGAAGAGTGTCATGGAAACAGAGTGGTGACCATTTCGCCGGGAAATGTGGTAAAAATTCTACAGCTGCCCTTTTCGCCCTGTTGCACTTTGATGTCCCTTCCCTGCACTCTAACTGGCAACTCAGACAATGGAAAACAACAGGCACCCGAGATACGGCGGGCACCTGGTAATATTCCCTATTTTGAGGGAAGGATCTCTTTTTCACCCTGCAGGTTTTTGGGAAAGCTGCCTGGGAAAGCTGATGCTTGTACTACAGTTTGTCTTCTAGAGACTGAAGGGAAGAAATGTCTCCAGTGGGAAGTTATTTACTGAGATTCACTAAACTGAAGTCTGAACACACAATTATTTAAGTACACTCTTCTGGCTGTGAAATGATTCAAGGCGGTGGCTATAGCTTACATTAAATAAGCTTTCATTGACAAGCGAGACCTATATACATCACCCAAAACCTGAACAAGACAGAAATTGGAGCTGCACAGTTTTTGAGGTTTTTGGTGCCGGGGGTACAAACAGACACGCACAAGAACCCGAACGAACACACTCTCGAATGCCAATTCCTTTCACTTGAAAAACTACACTGAAGGGGCGCCTGGGTGGCTCAGTGGGTTAAGTGTCCAACTTTGGCTCAGGTCATGATCTCGCAGTCCGTCAGTTCGAGCCTCGCATCGGGTTCTATGCTAACAGCTCAGAGCCTGGAGCCTGCTTTGGATTCTGTATCTCCCTCTCTCTCTCTGCCCCTCCCCTGCTCGCACTGTCTCTCTCACTCTCTCAAAAATAAATAAATAAATATTTAAAAAAATAAAAAATATTAAAAATAAAATATAAAAATAAATATAAATATAATATTTATATTTATATTATTATATTTATAATTTATAATATAATTTAATATAAATTAAATTATATTTATTAAAAATATAATTTATAATATTTAAATATTTATAATAATATAAATATAAATATAAAATATTAAAAATATATAAAAATAAATAAATATTTAAAATTTTTATATAAATATAAAAAATTATATAAATATAATATTTATAATAATATAAATATAAAAATAAAATATTTAAAAATATTAAAAATAAATATTTAAAAAAATTTTTTAAAGGAAAAACTACACTGAATATTTTGTCCACCCCAAAATTCAGCCAGATCAACTTCAAGAACCTGGGAAAAGATGCAAACAAACGCCAGTCTTCTTTTCTAGATATACACTGCACCAAGAGCCGCAGGCCATGACATTTTTGGCATTTCCCCAGAAAGAAGCAGTATACCTTAGGATCTGAGATATACCTTGGGATCTGAGGTATTCAAGCATCAACTCTGAAGTAGAAATCCAGCTCCATCAAATCCCAGCTGTGAAGTTGTGATGCTCTCTTTCCATCCCATCGAGGTTCCAGAAGATATCTGTATCAGCAGCCTGAGCGGGCCTTCCTCTTAGCGTCCAGCTCCTCTCCTGAGCACCCTCTGAGTGCCATTAGATTTGTACAGCCCAACTGGTCTTTGGCTTTTAACACACTTGCGGTAGTTTCAGAGGTGGGTGGGTAATGGGACTACTCTGTGTAAATTAGAATAGGTGGAACTATGCTTGGCCCCCCTCCTTTCTTGTCACCCAGATGCCCATTCAGCCCTTGGAAAGGCGTGAGGGAGCGTGCGCCTGACGAACCACACACATACTGACGGGGAGATCTTCCTGGGAGCCTGGCTTTACTGGTCTAAGGAGGGCTCTTCCTTTGGACATTTGAGAAGAGGGGTTCGAGACCTGAAATACGCAGATTCCTGTGTATTTCCACCTGAAACAGCCCCTTTCCGCACCTTCCCGGCCTAAAATCAGAAGACAGCATCCATGTCTGTCAATCAGACACAATGTAGTCAAAACATTGCAAGCTTTCCTTTTACCCAGAACTATGTTCTCGGTGGACAGCAAGATAAATAAAAAAGAAGTGTGAGCGATAGGCCCTGTAGTCTAATATTGCTGTAAAAGGTCATTAGGGTATTTTTCTCCCTATGGTTATTATGAAATACTTCATCATCCCTCTAGGGTCCACTAAGACCCAGCGCCTGTACTAGGCATTATGAATTCTGCCACCATAAGTCCTAGAATTTCCAAGATGGTCCCAACATTTAAAATTCAGTATCACTTTACAGAATAAATACTTAACACCCCTCAGAACATATGTGCCAATCTCAGCTGGAAGATATTCACTGCAACCATCAGGAAAGGGAGCTAGCATTCAGGGAACACTTGGAACGTGCTTCCCATGAAAGCTTCACTTTATTTCAGACTCACAATAACCCTGCAAGGAGGGCACGATCATCTCCATTCCACATGAGGAATCTGACCTGAAGATCGCAGGGGTTAAGCAAGCCGTTCAAGTTCCCAGCTCATGAGGAGAAATAAGATATTACATTTAAGGAGCACTGCCCATCAACAGTGGCTTCAGAATTTATGGGGAATCCCAAAAGATAAGTCCAAGCTTGTATAGAATCATTGCGGCTTTCGAATATTTCATTGCTTTGTGCCCTTGCTCCTCACAGAATTGTGTGGGGTTCCTGAAGGTCACTCAACAGAGTCACCTAAGCCAGGGTGCCAACTTTCTTAAGCCTAATGCTTATCTTATTGGGAGCACAGATGGAAGGCATAAACTCATTTAGCTGAGGAAGGGACTAAATACGATATATGAGAGAAGTTCTCCTGAGATGACCTCTGAGTAGGGGCGGCCATTAGAATTCATCCAAGGACAGGTATTATTACCTGTGGGACACAATCAGCAAGGCCACCAGGGCATACGGTCAATTACTTGTGCATATGATGACTTCATGTGGTATAGAAATCTCACCTGAGGTAATTTTTGAGTAAAAATATGTTACTTTTGGGGCACCTGGGTGGCTCAGTCAGTTAAGCGTCCAACTTCAGCTCAGGTCATGATCTCACAGCTCATGGGTTCAAGCCCCACATCAGGCTCTGTGTTGACAGCTCAGAGCCTTGAGCCTGCTTTGGATTTTTTGCCTCCCCCTCTCTCTGCCCCCACCCAACTCTTTCTCTCTTTCCCTCTCTCTCTCTCAAAAATAAATCAACATTAAAAAATGTTTAAAAAAATGTTACTTTTATCTCTAACATTTTGTTTAACAACAAGAAAAAAACATTTCCCTTACTCAATGGCTTTCCGTTCATCCAGGAGCAACAAATCTAAATGTACAGGTGAGACACCCAGGAGCAGTGAGGAGGAAAGGCCCCATCAACATGTTATTCACGCCTGCAGTGAGAATATCTGTATACCGAGAAGGAGCAGAGTCTGCCTCCAGAAACCACAGTGGCCACAGTCCAATGAGGCTTCTCCAATGGCCTGAAGATAGCAGACTCCATTCTCTCAAATGAGGCATGGGTAAAGGCACTAAGGATATATGGAGCCTGTGGGGAAGAAAAGAGCTACACGGTTCTCCTAGATGTCTTCAAATACGGGCAGGACTAGCGTAAGGAAGAGAGAAAGCCTCTCCTCAGCACCTCAGAGGGCCCAACCAGCAGCATATACCCACGCACTAAAAATATGTATGTGGTATACTGTTCTCCCTCAAGCCTGTTGAAGCTGAGGCTCCAAAGTCACTCTAAATGGGGTTCCTACACTGGGAAGGAACTCAAGTAGAACGTGAAGATGCCTTCTGACTCCAGGATCTTCGATCTTCTGGTAAGTCAGAGCTTGTTAATTACAGTGAGGGCGGAACGGATCCAAACAAAGCCTGAACACTACAATCCCCTCCTCTCTCCATCAGAAATCCCTCACAGGGTTCAAGGCTTCTACCAAATATTATCAGGAAAAGCACTAATATCTGGAACTAGGAGCAAGCCCTTTAAAGACAAGCACCAGTGGTGGTTGGTGGGGGGTGGGGTGGGGGGACTCAGAGAGATTTATTGTTCTAATTTTAAAACATTTTAATTAAGATCCTCTCCAACCTGAGATGGTATGAATTTTTTTTCTCCCCTCCCCCCGCCCCGAATTTCTTAAGTATTTCTGACATGACTCGTAAGCAGAATCTCAAGCTGTGATTCCTTTTCATGCCAGGTTGTGGTTTCCAGGGAGGTCTATGCTTGAAGGGTACTCAGCTCACCTGGCTGGAACCCAGGGCTGATGCAGATGAGGTCACGAGCTTTTGACCTGGATGGGGAAATTAACGTGGGAGCTCCATGGCCCTGACTATACCCCTAATCCCTGTTTTGATGGAGATGACTGCTTTCGCTCTAAGCAGAGATTAGGTAAACTTGCCAACATACATCATCGCTCCTAGAAACCCCGTGACAGGGCATGTCCTACTGATAGTGGGTCGCTTCGGTGTAAGAAAGGGGGTGTGACTTTATTTATACACAGCCAGCAGGTATAAATAAAATCTCTGGGAAAAATAAAGTCTTCCTGTGGGATTTACCCAGAAACGCCCCTAAGCTTTTTGAACCACCTTTTGAAAGAGGGTCACTAAATCCTTTCTTCCTAACTAATTCTAATAGCAGAAGAACTAGGTGCTTAAATTCACAGCAGCTTATATCCTGGGCACAACAAAGTGGCCAAGTTCAGCTCTTGATTAGATGCTTTCTCCTCCATTAATGCCATTCCCCTTAATGATTTGGCTATTACAATTAGCCAGGATGCGGTGTCCCTGCCTGGGGCTAACGAGTAATGAACTGAGAGAGTTGCTATTTAGTTGTATCAAGGGCGCCATTAGAGAGAGCTTCTCAATTTCTCCCCCCAGAGGAGAGATACCTTCCAGGCATGTTCCACCTGCCATGTGACTGCTCTCCTTGAGTACTCACAGTGCCCCCCGCCCCGGGGGTGGGAGCTAAGTCCCCTGGGGTCATCGTGGGACCTTGAGACCTGGGCAGAGAAAGATGAAGGGTCAGGCTTCCGCAGAGCCCAGAGGCAGAAGCGGCAGAATAAATGGTTAATGCTCAGGTTGTTGCTTCGAACCCCGGTGCATTATCCATTTGTTCCTCCTCCCCTTCCACCTGCCGCTTCCTGCTTCCTAAACCCTTCACCCCTCCCCCACGCAGCTTTCTTCTTTCTGTTACAGCATCACTCTGGGCTTTGCTCCTCTTGACCTCTTTCTTGAACGGCTGTATCCTGGAAGTCTTGTAAAAGGAAGACAGAGAGAGAAAGAGAAGCTATGGCTTGAACCCACAGCCCCAGCTGTTCGCTGGGGGTGGTTACAGAGGAGGCAATTCAGACCTCCTTTAAAACTAAAAAGGCTTTTTTTTTTTACCAGATGAAATAGTAGGATCTAAAGATTGGATCCCAGAGGCAAGATTTACATTCTCCTTCAAATGAGACTAATCCAAAGAGAGATGCTAAATAAAACTGAATAAAGTCTCTAGAAGGGCAGCCCCATGGAAGTGCTTTGCAGGAAGCCCGGCAAGTTCCTAACTGGATCCAGTCCATTTTCGGTGAACCAGGAGACACCCCCACCCCACTGGGGCTCACTCTGTAAGGCGGAGGGCTGGGTTACAGTCACGACCATGGCCAAACTGAACAAATTCCCTTGCTCTACCTATATCAGATCACTCCTGGGCTGCCTCAGGCGGAGGAATACATAGCAAGAGAAAAAGCCCTGTAAACTGTATACCCAGGGTCATAAGCGCAAATTAGATCTGGAAAAGATTTGTATCTCTGGAAAACGTTTACTGCCAAATAATTTCAGTAGACCCACATAAGAACGCCACACTTGAAAAGCAGTGTGAAAGAAAGAAGTCAGCCTCTCCACAGCATGGCTGTCTGAGAAACTGGCATAAACCGATACCCAACCTTTACTGTCACATAACATTATTTTAAAGATAAATGAGATGAAGCTTGTAAATTATTATGAGTTTCTTCAAACAAAGGCTCTCTGTAAACGCAAGGCTTTATTATGACATGGAATTTGAAAAGACCCAAAAAAAGCACTACTTCTAGTGTGTGCTTGAAGAATTAAACCTGCCTTGGGGCGCCTGGGTGGCTCAGTCGGTTAAGCGTCCAGCTTCGGCTCAGGTCATGATCTCATGGTTCATGGGTTCGAGCCCCGTGTCGGGCGCTGTGCTTACAGCTCGGAGTCTGGAGGCTGCTTCAGATTCTGTGTCTCCCCCTCTCTCTGCCCCTCCCTGGCTCATGCTCTGTCTCTCCCTGTCTCTCAAAAATAAATAAACGTTAAAAAAAAAATGTTTAAACATCTTTAAGAATTAAACCTGTCTTTATGTTGTAAAATGAGAACTTAACTTAAACCAAGACAAGATTGACATGACCTCACTATAGGACTGACTGACGAATCAGAGCAGAATTCATCTTCTTGCCCCGCCCAGCCTCTACACCTCTAAAAAGTAACATATGAACAACCTTGAACACCGATGACCAAGGTCACACACCTGAATTTCCTCTTTCAGACAAGCTTTTCCAGAAGTAATAACCATCGTGGCAACTATCTTCTACCTATACTACATTCCCTGATTCTTAGACACAAAACTCCCGACAGGAACGCAGAAAAGGCATCTTCTCCTTCTCTGAGGCCACGGGTGGTAGAAAGAAGTTTTGTTTCTGACAACTGATTCCTGTGTGTGTGCACGATGACAACAGTGATTATCAGAATATGACACAGCTTGAAATAAGGAAACTCCTGTGCTACACCCTTGTAGCCCTGTTGTGAAGGCTAACTAGCAATTTATTTTAGTAAGATCCATGCCTTCATTACAATTGTTAGTTCGCCCCAGTATTTGAAAAATAGGCTTGAATTTCCACATACTTCAGGGACTCGGGATCAGTTAACAGTTGAGGAAACACACATTCTAAATCAGGTATTGTGAATCTTGGCTGCACAGGAGAACCATCTGGAGCAGCTCTCAGAAGAAAAAAAATTCCAGTATCCAAGTAAATCGGCCAGGTATCAGTAGCTTTAAAGCTCCGCCCATGTGATTCCAATAGTCAGGCTGAGAATCACTATCTTAAATCAAGACAGAAGACAATACAGTAAATCAAGACACATGTTAACTGATTATCTGTCACAAGAGTTTTTTAGAAACCTTCTTAACCAATTCGCTAATTGTCCTTCCCTCCTGAGTAAATTGTTATTGTTCTGCCTTGAACCATACGATGGAGATGATCGGTGTAATACAGGAAGTTCCTGAATGATCCATACAATGGACATGATGGGTGTAATACAGGAATTTCCTGAATGAGGACTACCTGACCTACATAGGAACCAGTGGCCCAGACAGGTGTGCCTGCAGGGGTTCCTCTTCTCTCCCCACTGCCCTTAGAGTTACCCCCTCCCCAAACCCACCAGCAGGAAGCCCTGCTTCACTCTCTGCAACTCCACATGGAACCTGCATTCTCAGCACTTTTTTAAGTATAACAGGAGCAAGACAAGGTGGATGAAGGAAAAGCAAGAATGAACGAAAACCCATTCCACTTCTGGCCTGCCCTCCCTTCTTCCTCTCCCACCCAGAAGGGTCTGCCTTCATATGCTCAGGTCCTGGACCCCTTTCTTGCTCAGAGAAACCGCATCAAGTAGCCTGGAGACTGGACAGCTCTTCCCTCGGTGAGGGGCAGGATCCCCAACACGGTGCTCAGGGCTACATTTGTACCATTCTAAAGGGCTGAGTGGGCTTTACTTCCACCCCGCCCCCCAAAAGTAACCTTGCTTCCAGTGGGTAGGTCTTTACTTTTGCACACAAACTATCAACTTATTATAATTTGAAGAAACAGCTTGAACTCCAAGCAGCTGACTTCTTAATAAAATCTTAGAACCCTAAACTAGTAGAAATCTTGAGCTTGCTAAGGCCTTTTACCAAGATACCCTTCTATTACCAAAAGCCCTTCAATTACAGGCTGCTGTATCCTCTTAACACTCCTAGGAGTCATGTCACCAGAACGAGCACAAAACCTACTCCACGGATGCAGGAATGGAGGCTGAAGGGCTAATGAGATCCTTGAATGGATCCCGCCACGCCTCTGGCAGGTCCAAAGACTGAGGATGCCATCTTTCTCCAGAGTTACTTTTGCCTATAATGTTTTTTAAACGCTTGGTCATCGTGATAAAGTCTGGGTATAAAGTGGCCCTTATGGGGAAGGGTAGCTTACTTAAGAATCTAGCGGAATTATTTATTCACTCCTTGATTTAAAAGAAGTCACTGGAAACTTCAGTTCTTCCTATGAAACAAAATTTTCAAGTTGCCAAGCATCTTGATGTCATTAGTATTTTATCTCTTCTTCCTTGTAAGCAAACTACAATTCTGAAACAGTGGGAGAAGCGTGGCAAGGATGTGACTTTGTCTTCTGAAATTCACTCAGGTGTTGAAACTGCTACAGCGGATAGTAAATTCTCTTTGCATCTTTAGAAAGCGACTTGCAAACCAAGCTGTGAAAGCAGCCTACAGCATCGCCACCAGTCAGGCCTCACCACTGGTGTCAACAACGCCTCGAACACGAGCTGCCAACAACTGAAATCTATAAATAGGAAGATCTGGAAAGTTTAAACAAAGAAGTTGAAATAGGGACTCTGAAAACCACTGGGAGCTGGTAGGGTTCAAACAGGAGTTAGCGAAGGGCTAAATATTTCCTTTAATGTTACGGACTTCCCCTTTAGTTATATTTCTTTGGGTTCCTTGCCAGGAGCAAATCAAATCTCTGCTGACAATCACCAAGATTTCTGCCTGAAGAAAAGGAGCAGGGTCCGAACAGACACAAATGACAAAGCACTAATGTGCTTTGTTTTCATGACAATCAGTGGTTTCCAAGTGGGTGAAAATGCATTTGAAAATCATTCTAATTACCAGAAGCAAAGCTATCTTCTCAATTAACTCACTCTTAACCAAAACCTATTTTCCAACCCTCCCTTGTCATGAACCCATCCATCTAAAAAAGCAGAGTTGAACACAATAGGGAAAAACGAGTCTCTAACTTTGGAAGTCTAGCAACTTTCCCTAAAAAAGTCCTCATAATACTTCCAAAGGACCCAATAAGACATTATCTAGACCAGCACTGTTCAGCAGAAATACAATGCGAGCTATGTGTGTAATTCAACGTTTTTCTAGCAGTCACATTTTAAAAAGGGACATGTGGGGCGCCTGGGTGGCGCAGTCGGTTGAGCGTCCGACTTCAGCCAGGTCACGATCTCGCGGTCCGGGAGTTCGAGCCCCGCGTCGGGCTCTGGGCTGATGGCTCGGAGCCTGGAGCCTGTTTCTGATTCTGTGTCTCCCTCTCTCTCTGCCCCTCCCCCGTTCATGCTCTGTCTCTCTCTGTCCCAAAAATAAATAAACGTTGAAAAAAAAATCTTTAAAAAAAAAAATAAATAAATAAATAAATAAAAAGGGACATGTACAATTAATTTAAATAATATATTACATTTAACCCAATGTAGCCAAAATACTCTTTCAACATATAAATCAATAAAGTTATTGAGATACATTCTTTTTTTTTTCCATACTAGGTCTTTGGAACCTAGTTTATATTGCAGTTCAAATAGACACCAAATTTTCACGGGAAATACTTGATCTGTATTTAGATTATACAAAATCTACAGTTGAAAAGGTAAATTCACATATCCAAGCTGTTCCGAACACACTTTAAAAGATTTTTAACAAAAATCAAGTACATTTTAAAATTAAATAAATTAAGAATTCAGTTTCTCTGTTGCACTAGCCATTTCCAGGGCTCATTCGCCACATGTAGCTACGGGGAACCACACCGCGTATTGTAGGTTAGAGCCTGGGACAGTGAGCACCCCACAGGAATGAGGAGAGGTCACAAGGTGTGATGCTGTCCCACATGCTTTCAGAAACATCATCAAGTCTGGGTAGACAACGACTACACATGACCCATGTTCCTCTTCTTGCCTTTTTTTTTTTTTTAATTTATTTCGAGAGAGAGAGAAAGAGTACACATGAGGGAGCGGGGGAGGGGCAGAGAGAGAGACAGAGACAGAGACAGAGAGATGGAGAATCCCAAGCAGGTTTGCATGCTCAGCACGGAGCTGAATCGGGGCTCGATCTCATAACCATGAGATCGTGACTTGAGCCAAAATCAAGAGTTGATCACTTAACCATCTGAGCCACCTGGGCACCCCTCTCTTCTTGCACTTCTCCAATTACAATGGTCAGTCATTAGGGGCGCATGGGTGCCTCAGTCAGTTAAGCGGCTAATTCTTGGTTTGGGCTCAGGTCATGATCTCAAGGTTCTTGAGTTCAAGCTTCACATCAGGCTCTGCACTGACACGGCAGATTCTCTCTCTCCCTCTTTCTCTACCCCTCCTGTACTCTCTCTCTCTCTCAAAATAAATAAGACTTAAAAAAAAAGGAAAAACAAGGGTCAGTCCTTAGAGTCCTCTAAACTGGAAGCCATGTACAGAGAAGGACAGAGGGGGCAGAGGTACTTCCTGTCCTGTACTCAGTGACGATGAGCCTCTCAGAACTCAGCAGAAAGAATATAGAGGAGTTCAGGCTCCACCAAGAGAAGTCTATTACTTTCTTCTTCTTATCAATATCTATCTCCCTCGCTCGCTTGCTCGCTCACTCTTTTAACCTACCTAACAAACTTCCCTGGGAGCTGCAAAACAAGTTTGTTCAGGATGCCACTTTGCAGCTTCAGCTCTCCTCCCCAGCTCAGATCATCCCTGTGCCAGGCAACCTCTCCTCACGTGGATTTTCTTGAACTTGGCCACAACCTTTCTTAGGCGACACCTAGAAATAACCCACCTGCAGCCCCTAAGCTTTGGGGACTCTGCCTCATACTAATTATTTCTACCATCTGCCATTCCTGGACCATACAAGAGAGGTTTAAACTTCTCAGAAGACCCTTTGCACTCATCAGAGGAAAGAGGTATCTAGTTAAGAGACAACAGAATTGACGTAGAAAGTGGAAGTAAGGCCCTACACACAGTAAAAGACACGATTCCAAGTTCCTCGAGAGCAAGTCTGGGTCCAACCTGTGCTCACCTGCCTGGCCTGACTCCATGCAGCAGGTAAAGCAGCTGCTGAAAAGGAACAGAGGCACTCTAGGCTGTGACCGATGCTCCACCGGAAGGACATCCTTGCATCCCCTCCCCCCACACACTCAATCTCTTACACTAACCTTCCCGTTTCAATGCAACTTGCATGTGTCTTTCTACCAATTCTCGTCACCTGCGCGTGCCTTTCTGTCCTTGCAAGACTGAAGAACCACACAAGCGTAAGCCTGAACACTCAATATTCCCTCAACGCCAACTGATTCTTCCCACAAAAACTACAAAAAGAGGGGAGGGCAATCTTGAGCCTCAGTTTCCTCAGCTATAAAATGGAGACAACTGTGCTGATGGATTGACGAGGTTTCCAGTAAGTCAACTGAGTTAGAATAGGTGAAAAAGGCCGCACAAAACCATGTCGTGTTCTTGTCACGCAATGGTTTCCACTACTTTCAGACCTAGGTTCAAAGACTAATGCTGCCTCCCTTGTCACAACTCTCACCAGAAGCTAAAAAAAAAAAAAAAAAAAAAAAATTCACAGGCCTTGTCTCACAGCATTATAACATTTTCTTTGTGCACGACAGATCACTGGGAAGAGAAGAACACGCAGTATTTTCCTTGGTTTAGGCTAGAAAAATAAATCAGCCCCATTTTCAGAGGCTGGCCTTGAGTGTGTTACATCGAAATTGCAGGATGGGGCATCTGGGTGGCTCAGCTGGTTGAGCATCCGACTCTATAGACTTCGGCTCAGGTCACGATCCCAGGGTCGTGGGATCGAGCCGGCGTCAGGCTCTGAGTGAAGCATGGAGCCTGCTTGGGATCCTCTCTCTCTCCCTCTGCCCCTCTCCCCCACTCTCTTTCAAATTAAAAATAATAATAATAATACAAATTTTAAAAAAATTAAAAATAAATTGCAGGATAAATAGGGGTAAGATGAAAAGCTCCACGAGACTCTGAGCATCTTAACACCTAAATAAAACCCCAGCTCTTTCAAATCCACTGTCAATCACATTCTAGCTCAATAAAAATGTTAAGACAACTTCTTAAAGTTGACTGTAGGTTTTTAGCTCTATCATCCCAACGCAGGACTTCAAGCAGTTCCCTCCCTTCCATGGGCTCAACTGCCCATTCAGGGCCTCCTGTCCTGCCTCTACCTCCCCTCCCGTCTCAGGCCAAGTCTCCCCTTTCTGCACACACCTGCTCTCCTCAGAGGATCTGCCCTTGAGTCTGGATCTAGGTGCTGTCTTCACAGTTCCTCATTTCCAAGTTGACGGTTTGCAGGTGAGGCCTACCTCACCTTCACCTGCTTCTCAGGCCCCCACGGAGCACACTGGAGCCCCAGACCCTTCCACTGAACCGGGAGGGAAGGCTGTCATTAGCAGAAAACTCTGAGTGAGCAGGGATCTCTCTATCCTGTTCCCCTCGCACCTAGAGCAGTGCCTGTTCGCTAGCACTAGGCACCCGTTGCTGGATGAATGAATGAATGAATGAATGAATGAATGAATGAATGAATGAATTGAATGAGCCTCGTTAGTCCCACCAAGAGCATTTCTTGATGTCAACACAAACTCATCTTTTGCCTTGTGTTTTCCCCCTAGGGCCACCCAGCGAACTCATTGACAAAGATTTTAAGTCCAACTATCCACATGAGAATCTTGCTACAAGCTGCCTCATCTCCTCTTCTCCCCTCCAAGAGGCATGTTCACTGCCCCATTATCCAGTTATCTGACTTGGTTTTAGGCCTTATTCCAGGTGGTTCCAAGCTCCTGGAACACCTGACCTACTATGATCCCATCTCATCAGTTCTGCTGCCTCTTGAGGTAGATCCTTTATAATGTGATTAGACTTAGTCCAGTGATGCCTTCTTTCCCCAGAAATACTTTAGGAACACCTCTTTTAGGACTTTCAGAACAGTTATGATGATTTAGTGCTCCTGTTTGTATCTGGCCAAAAAACAGTTTGGCCTCATCGGACTTGAGGCCAAATAATTTCGGCTATTTCCGAAACGTAGATCCCGCCTCAAGGACCAAAGTTGTTCATTACTCTAATTATCTATTTAATGTTTCTCTCTCAGATAGACTTAAAAAAGTGGCGGCAGACTACGTTTGTGTTGTTGACTGCACTACCCCAAGCACAGAGCCCGATGTGCTGCAGGGGTGAAACTAATGAGTGAGTGAATAAATGAATGATCTGAAGACCTTCCCAAAAGATTTTTCTTTGATTCAATGAACACATGCCTGACACTGCTGGGGGTTGAGAATATGGAGATGAATAAGAAAAAAAAATTATTTTCTTTAAAGAGCTTAAAGTTTGGAAGAGAAAAAAACTTACGGAAAAGGGAAAAATATTTATTGTCAAGTCTTATGGAGCACGCACATATATTATTTCATTTAAGTGTCTCAGCAATCAAATAAGTGTGAGATTTTGATCCCCATTTTAAAGACTAAAAAGTTGGAATTCGACAGTGTTACACAACTTGCGTAATATTAATAAGTGACAAGCCGGTCTTTGAACCCAGAGCCTATGAACTAAGGACCTTTCTTCCATGACACCAAGCAACGGCTGTGCAATTCAAGCAAATGTTTTGGCTTTTAAGCGACTACTTCTGAAAGCCTGAAGGAGATGACACGTAAATAGCTATCTAAGTGCAGGTATGCATATTCCTTCTTTTGGCCTTATCCCTACTATTCTAGAAATCACGTTAGGTGACACAGCAACCCTGATTTCACTAAGAGGTAAGACCTCGAAAGACCAGATCCCTTAGCTGTACTCTCACGGGCATTGAGAAACCACAGGCTCGCTCAGTCGGAGCTCCAGGCCCCCCGTTCTGTGCTGATGTTGGGGCAAAGGTACTTTCAGGAGAAGCTCCCATGGGAATGTTGGTGGACCCACAAACACCTAGGTGGGTAGAGTAAGCAGCAGATAAACACTGGTACACGCGGAACTGGAAGGAAAAAGAAGGCCTGGAGACAGGAACTAGCCTCTCGAAAAGGGGCCACATGCCATGAATTATGGAGACTTCTTGCTCATTCTTACTACTAAGTAGATGGAGAATGGAGACTTTCGAGTTTTATTTTAATGACATTTTAAAGAGACAGAAGTCTCATATTGTTATCACAAAAGACATTCAAATCTAGGGATCACATCTCTCTCCTTAGATCTCTTTCTTCAGTTCTAGAAATATTTTTTTACCGATCTAGAGGTGTGGTGGCCAAGAGCTATGGTGTGGGAGCACCCACGGGTGTTTTCAGCCTCGGCTCTGGCACTTCATGACTTTGTGCAACTTTGTGCCAGTTACTTAAACTCCACAAGCCTCAGTCGGTTCACCTACACCGGGGGTGGGGGGGGGGGGGGGGACTAACAACACTGGCTCTCCCTCAAGGGCTGTGAGGATTGAAGGACATGATACACTAGAACTTAGCACGGGACCTCGCAGGCAAAAAGTTTAATAAGTAGCAACGAGAAGCGTGCATGTGCCAAAATTGTGGTAAATCTTAAGGACATACAGATACACACACATACAGATATGGTCATTTCTGAGATGGCTTGGTAGCTCCATCTGTGGTAGATTCAAGATATCACATAATTACACATAATTATCACATAATCACATCAAGGGCTGCATGATAAAAGACACAACGCTCGCGCAAAACTGTTACCTGCTACAGGATTTAAGTCACCTTCGAGTGCCTTTGCAAATTATCTATTTTTTTTTTTTTTAATTTATTTTTGGGACAGAGAGAGACAGAGCATGAACGGGGGAGGGGCAGAGAGAGAGGGAGACACAGAATCGGAAACAGGCTCCGGGCTCCGAGCCATCAGCCCAGAGCCCGACGCGGGGCTCGAACTCACGGACTGCGAGATCGTGACCTGGTTGAAGTCGGACGCTTAACCGACTGCGCCACCCAGGCGCCCCGCAAATTATCTATTTTTAAGCAAGGAAAAAAAATGGGGCGGGGGGTGGGGGGGGGACAGGAAAGTGGAAAGACTCAATTCCCACAAAGATGCTGCCGTAGAAGCGTCCTGGCATGACACCCGGATTCGGTAGATATTCCAGGAGAGCTCTTTCGAGGTAATTTCGCGAACACTATTAGCAATGCTTTGCTAAAAGGTAAACCAGGCATTTGATTCTTTTGATGAACGTGACTACAACTGAAACATCCGGGGGTCTGCTGAACAGAGGTTTCCCCACCACCTGCCGCCACGATCAGTTGTCAGCTCTACTGGCATTTGTGGATCAACTTTTCAATATTGTGGAGCATGGGAGTGGTGGTGTGGAAGGTGTCTGAAAACGCGCACGTTTCACTTCTTACGTGTAGGTGACCTGTTCTTTGCCAATGACACCTTTTCCCCCCGCTGGTTCCGTAACCATTCAGGGGCAGCGTTGCCTAGGGAGAATTGTCAGGAGGAAAGCCTGGCACAATTATTCAGTTAGTACCCACACACTGTGTACTTACCCTCCCTTACCTGTAACACCTTTTTTGTAACCTCTGAAATCAACAGGGGGCAACGAACGAACACAAGGTGACACGTCAGGGGGTCTGGTACAGTGGGAAGGGCTAAGGGGGAAATAAAGTACACTCGGTGCCTTCTATGTGCCAACGCTAAGATAGGATACCTTTTGGTTTTATAGATGATGAAAGCCAGCCTCGTCAAACTTAAAGAATGTTCTTTCCCATGCCATACAACAAATGGTGCGAGAACTCGAACCAAGGTATGTTGGATTTTAAAGCCATGATCCCTTTACATTCCCCCCCGCCCCAAAATGAGGAGTAAGGATCTTTGGCAAAAGGAGAGTGGCATTATGGACTCGTGAAAGATGGTGAAAAAAAAATATATATATATATTGGAAAGTTTTTGAAAGTCTTAGTGTTTCACAAGACGACTGCATACCTGGAGTTGGACAATTTAGGTACAAGCAAGCATATGCTGACATCTGGGGTAATGTATTTAGGCCCACTGCCAGGGTGTCCTAACAGCACAGGTTGTTCTAGGTCCTCTGGAGGCAGGAAAAGGAAAAGATGTCTGTGTATCAGGTGCACCTGGGGAACCATGGTGGCCACCCTCTCCCTCCCAGCACATTCAAATAACACAGCGTAAGACGGCAGAAAAAGACAAGGTGGGTAACGATGGGTGGAAATACCCGAAGTATGTCAAAAAACTCATGCTTAAAGAAAAAGGTCCTCCGTGTGAGTAGAGCTTATGAAAGGGACCGGAGTCCATTTTCTCGTTGACCTCTCTTGCTTCCTACTTCCTGCTTCTTTCCTCATAGTATGTTTGAGCAGAAAAGGGCCCTAGAAATCGAGACCAGCGTCCTCATTTTTCAGATGAAACATCTGAGACCAAGAGAAGTATCTGAAATCACACTTCTTGTTTCAGAAATTAGGTAGCTATCAGTTCTCATTTTCGCTTTTCACCATATACTGTAGTAAGGAGCGAAAGGGCAGACCAAAAACACAAACAAAACACAATAAAACCAGAAAGAAAACCCCCAAGAAACCAGAAATTTTACTTTGTATCACAAAGATACCCCTGCTCAACTTGAATTTCCCTAATTCCATGACAATGTGCTTTGAATCTTCTTCAACTACCAAGAGGCACTAAAGGTTTCTATGACCTCATTCACACACTCTTGTCTGGGTCACTTCTAAGGCCAGGTTGAAGGGCAGGACTGTGGGGTGGCAGGATTTCTCTTCACTCAGGGTCACATGCATTGGTGGCCTCCTTGGATGACCAACCATCCTGGTTTCCCTGGGGTTGAAAGGGTTGCTGGGATGTGGGATTTCGGTGCTAAAACCAGAAAAGTCCCAGGGAAACCAGGACAAACTGGTCCCCCTACTGCCTAAGCAGGGCCACATTCTCAACTGAGCTAATGAACCTGGACAGGTAAAATGTATTTAGCTGGAAGGTTTAGCTGGTATGACACCGGCAAAACGGTCGCTAACATTTCAAGTTTTTAAGAAAAAGAAAGCAGAATGAAGATTAACGACTATAAAGAGCCTTCCGTTTGGGGAGGAAGGTATTCTCAAAGTCGGAAATGTTAAGTCCATAAAAGAAACAATATGAGAATGCAGTGGGGCTTTTTCATACCTAACAAGTATGACTAAATCTCTGAACACTTCCTGTTCCGTCCCATGTTTTTCTGAAATTCGCTTTTCCTTATCAGCCAAGGAGGTAGAGAAAAAAAAAAAAAAGTTGTTCTCCCTTCTCTTCTTAAGAATAACGGTGGGGAATTTCAAAAACCTCCAAAAGCTTCTAAAGTTTAGCAAACTCTTGCTTTCGTACAGAAATATTATGGAGAAACAAACAGCACGCATCTTCTTCCCCTGTAAGCATCCTCCGTTCTTGCTACATGGAATTTGAGGTGAGCAGAAAACCACCTGACTAGAACAGATAAATTCTCACACTCAAGTAGCACCCGTTCATTCAGCCAGGGTCTAGTGATACTTTCAATCAAAAATTGGTTTGTTGCTCAACACTGTGCCAGGTGCTGAGAATACAACACTGAACGAGGAGGATGTATTTTCATTTTACGTAGCACAGTATCCTAAAGATCAAACACTCCTTTTTGGACTTATTCCTGATTCTCCTGGTTGCGGTGGAAGATGACAGCTGCCCTAACATAAAACTTCACGCTGAAATCATGTCTCCCAGGCAGCACTCCCCATTCTCTTAAGAGCAGTGCCCACAGAGGGCCATCTCACTTTCGCCTTTTCTGGGTCACCAAACACACTGGAGGCGCTCAGCCTAGAGAAGGCAGACAGGCTGTGAGCCAAGGAGGGGAGCATGTCCATGGGCTCCCCTACTCACAAGAACGGCTTAAAGCTGCCTGTACACATATCTGGGAAAGGCAAATTCTCGCACCTTCTCTGATGTACTAGAAGCATGACATGCACAAGAAAAAGTCATTTTCTAGGGAAGGGGAAAGGGCAGCCCCCCACCCCACGCCCCCGAGAGGCCAGGGGCCGGATGGGGGGGGTGGGGGAAAGGGTTTCTCTCCTTCCACGTGGGTCCACTCTAACGGCTGACTCGCACCTTGCCAAGCAAAAGGAGGAAATCAAATCAAGCGCACAAGTTCGCCCCCCAAGTTCTGCAGTGGAGACAGCAGTCACTGCCACTATCTGCACCTTCTGCACCTGTTGGATGAGTCTGAAGGGTTGAGAAAACAGGGTCGTGGGAGGGCAGGGCCGGGACAGCTGTCCCCTCCCCGCCCCAGCCACATGGCCAGTTCAGGCAACACTGCTACCTCTCCCAAGCGTCCACAGTCATTGAACTCTGCCAGCCCCCTGACTGCAACGGACCGTTCAGTCTTTGGTGAGATCTCTGGGACCTGCCTACGTGCAGGCCTCCTGGGAGATCTCTGGGCCTTAGTGACTTGTGCCTTTGTGCACACACAATTGGTTTCTTTGAGCTTGGCAATCCCAGACCAGGAGCCTTACTGGACTTCCTCTATTTATACAAGACTCGTCAAGCCGGTTAGGCTGCTTTTCTGCCACCTTTCTTTCCAGATGCCTCTAAAATGCCAAGCTACCAGGAAGCAAGTGAGGGATAGGGTTTTCTCACCACCATCCTCAAAGACCTACAAAGGCATGCATAGGCCATAGGCTTCGCCGAAGGCCTGCCGCCGTGCTCTTAGATGGTGGAGTGTGTTTTTAAGGATTGCAAGGGAACAGTTGTCAAAAGTAAGGTCAAAGTCAAATGCACTGTGTTTCCATCATTACTGCTGGCCTCTTTCCAGAGAAAGTAAAAATGCACCCCCTAAAGCTGGCAGCAAGTCCTGTGGTTGCATCAATAATAATTTTCACTTGCACAGAAAAATCCCCCGGTAGCACATAAATGTTCATGAACTCCCCTCTTTTATTTTTGCAGAGCCAGAAAAAGTGGTAGAGAGAAATTAACTGCCCCTGTGAATCAGCAAAAAACCAAGGGATGGGACCCACGACAGCTAGTCTTCCTGCTTTAACCCACACATCTGGCACACCACTGGGAAAATGGTTATTTGTTCACTACAAGGAAGATGACCTTTAACTTCAAGCATGTAAAGTAAAAAAAAAAAAAAAAAAAAATAAAAAAAAATCTTAAAAGACACCAGTTATTTTGTAGAGAGGAGAATCAATAAATTACTAGGCTAGGGCACAGTTCTTTCCAGAGGTCAAGATGGTATCTAACCAAGGTCAAGACCATATGAACCAAGAGTTCAAAGACCACTATCTTCTCCATGGTATTTATACTGAGATGGCCTCAAGATTAAGGAAGAAATCGTCAAATTGCCAGCAGTCACACCAAACGGGACAGGGAAACTGGCTCTTCCTTTCACATCTATCTCTTTCTGCATTCATAGTGCAGCAGGTGACCCAGGGAGCAACCGTCTCAGATCCCAGGACAGACCACTTGGTAGGCATGAACCACACCTATTTCTCTACAGCCTGACCTTCACCTGTTCCCAGATGGCTGCCTAATGGCTGGAAGGACCTTCAGAAAGGTTCTTCAGTTAAAGGTACAAAGCCTTTGAACAGGTCTCTGATTCAGGGGCGCCTGGGTGGCTCAGTTGGTTGAGTGTCCGACTTCAGCTCAGGCATGATTTCACGGTTTGTGGGGTCAAGCCCTGCATCAGGTTCTGTGCTGACAGCTGGGAGCCTGGAGGCTGCTTTGGATTCTGTGTCTCCCTCTCTCTCTGCCCCTCCCCCATTCATGCTTTGTGTGTGTCTCTCTCTCTTTCTCTCTCTCTCTCAAAAATAAATAAGCCTACCACCCACAGTATACTCATGAGTATACCCAGAAGATCAGATAAAATCCTGAAAACATGGGCAAAGTCCAACCGACAACTGCCCCTTCTAGGCCATGAACTGGCACACCTAGCCGTTTGGCAACTGTTCTTTCCTTCAGCAGATCTTACCTGCCTAAGCAGGAAACAGTGATAAGGCTAAAACTAGTTCATGCTCACTGCTATGGTTTCTCACGCTTGAGCAGAACTCAGTTTAGAAACAGAAGCTAAACAAAAAATTTAAAAAAGAAAAAAGAGGGGCGCCTGGGCGGCTCAGCCGGTTAAGTGTCCGACTTTGGCTCAGGTCATGATCTCACGGTTCGTGAGTTCGAGCCCCACGTCAGGCTCTGGGCTGACAGCTGGGAGCCCGGAGCCTGCTCCGGATTCTGCGTCTCCCTCTCTCTCTGCCCCTCTCCCGCCCATGATCTGTCTCTCAAAATTCAATAAACATTAAAAAAAATTTTTTTGAAAAAGAAAAATGAAAAAGAAAATTAAAAAAATAAAAAGAAAGAGAACCTTAAACTGTTGCAGATCAGTTCAGCTGGAATGTCATCGAGCCATCAAAAAAAAGAGAGAATGTCCAAGTGTCTTGTAAACTATAAAGCCCGATATACAATGCTACTTATTATTATATCGGTATTAAATAGCTAAAAGTAGAATATGAAATTGTAACAAAACATTGACAAAAACCATCCGGTAGCTATGGGAGCACATAGGGCTAAAGACTGAAGAAGTCAGGTGCAGGAGTTGGTTACTACGTAAAGAAGTGCAATTTTAAAAAAATCTTTTAAAGTGGTTTAAACGTTTAATTAACAATAAATAAGTTTAAATGATTGCCTGTAATTATAAACGTCTATGACGCAATTTGACAGTAAAACTAGTGTCATAAATCTTAACTCTGAAGGGGATCTCCAAATAGCCTCAAGGCCAGCCCCGTCGCTTCTATCACCATAGAGTAAATAGGATCTAATTTTTAAGGTGTAGACTATTCTCTCATGAGGCACACCAGTCCTTACTGGTGTATAATTCACCCCTAATTTACTCCACTGTGAGGAATGAATATACAGCTTGAAAGAAGAAAGGACAGGCAACAGAAGCCTTTTTTTAAGGTTTATTTTATTTTTGAGGTGGGGAGAGAGCGAGGGAGAGAGAGCACGAGCTGGGGGAGGGGCAGAGAGAGAGGGAAACACAGAATCTGAAGCAGGCTCCAGCCTCCGAGCTGTCAGCACAGAGCCCGACGCGGAGCTTGAACCCATGAATCGTGAGATCATGACCTGAGCCAAAGTCGGACACTTAACCCACTGAGCCACCCAGACGCCCCACGAAGTCTTTCTAGAAGTCCCATGACCAAGTCCTATAACTGGAACCAGAGCCACTTTCCTGGCCAGGGTCAGCTCCTGTGGAGCCATCAGGGGGCCCTTGGTGGTAGCACTCCGTGCTCACCTGTGACCACCAAGCCCCAGGCTTCTTCCCCGAGCCTGTGATGCAGTCTATACGGCACATGGGCTAGAACACTTCCTTCGCTTTTCATAATGATGCGAAAATCGGCTTCAGTTCCCCCCACACTTTTAATCAAGCCTCTTAACCAGAAAACCAGCTCCAAGTATGCTTGAGGCTGTATTTTCTTAGCTCTTCCTATTTCTTATTCTGAGGCCTTCTTTAGCATTATTATCATCCCTCTCAAGTGACTTCATGAATGACAAGGATGAAAGAGAAGAACAAAGGGGATGTAAAATGACCGAAGGGCCACCACAGTGGAATGGGAAGCTCCCAGGTACACTGCCCTGATGAGGTAGAGGGCCCTAAAAGATGGTTTTTCATGTGGGGCCCTTGTCACAAAAGCTACTTCTGTGCAACTGGCTGGTGCACACGTACAAACAGCCCTGTAACCCATGGGACGTGGGCCTGTCTGTGCTACGTAAGGTTTCTTCTGTGCCGCTCTCTCTGTTGGGAGAGTCAGGTAAACTCCAGACTCAACACTTGTCATCCAGGGTGGGGTGTGTGAGTGTGTGTGTGTGTGTGTGTGTGTGTGCATCTACCTCCTCAGAGCTACAAGGCAGGGCCTCTGCCTATTGGTATCTTTCTCGCTCTGCCCACGCATACATTTACTTACGCTCCACCATACAGATATATCTCTTCCCCAACCACGACTTCAAATCTTGGCACGGACATTTACTAGCTATTTTGCACAAGTGACCCAGCCCCTAAATCCCCGTTTCCTCGTCTGTAAACTGGAGATAAAGACACCTATCTTGAAAGGCTGTACAGATTAAATGAGTCGTGTGTGTGTGTGTGTGTGTGTGTGTGTGTGTGTGTGTCTAAGGCTCCTTCCGCTGTATGATGCAGTATTTGGAATGCAGGAGGTATTTTCCTTCCTCTCTCTAGCCTAAGTACTCATGCACTTAATCTTGAACTGATTTGTATTTTTTAATTATTTTGGGTATATCTGATCTCCCCATCTTGGTGGTGGAGAATCACATCATGTTCATTTTTCCTATCTACTGTATTAGCTGTGCGCATAGTGAGTACCCAGTGTGACAACTGTAGTCTAGGATATTGAGGAAGGGGGTCATTTCCCCCACCTCCCATGATATCTGGTAATGTTTCCTGAGGAAACTATTGCAAGTTCTGGATGTAGCTGCTCTCCCCTCTGTCCCCTGGACTCCTCACACTCCCTCTTCCAGACATATCCCTCTGCCATTTGGAATGCCCTGAAGAACTTTGCAAAGCCAAGTTATCCATTCATTTGGTCGCTCTTTAATGTTTATTTATTTTGAGAGCAAGGGAGAGAGCGAGTGCACATGAGTGGAGGAGGGGCAAAGAGAAAGGGAAAGAGGGAAACCCGAGCAGGCTTTGTGCTGTTGTCTCACGAAATGTGAAATCAAGAGTGGGATGCTTCAATGACTGAGCCCCCCAGGCGCCCTCATCACTTCTTGAGTACATTTCTCTTGAGAACACTTCTTGAGTCCCTAAAAATTCCCTGAGTACCTACTATGCGCCAGTGACAGGCACTGTGAATCCATACTTGGACACAGAAATGGTTAAGACATGATTCTTGCCCATCCTTGAGGCGACTGGAAGGAGTCAGATGGCAACATGGCAAACACTCAAAATAATCCAGCATTCCAGAGGCTAAGACAAGAGGAAGCTGTAATTCAGCTTACGAACACTGCTCTGAAATTTTAAAAATGTATATTGCCTTTGAGATAGACCTTCAATGGACTGAACTTTGCTGAAATTGTAGGCAAAACGGAAACCCCATCCTGGTTGGTCACAAAACAGGTCAACACTTTTTGAGGCAAATGTCATTCCAAACAGAATCTCCGGATTGCCAAGTCTTTGTCAGTACCCTTCCTCATGTTAAGCCGTGTACGATGCAAAACAAAAGAATCTTCCTGCAACTAAAATTTGGAATTCTGACCAATCCATTCACACTCCTATTCACAGCATAGCATGTAAGTATTTAGCACGAGACTAGGTGTTGAATGGGGAAAAGAAAAAAAAAAAAAAAAAGGAAAGAAAAGAAGAAGAAGAGGAAGAAGAAATGTAAGCCTTAAAAGTTCCCTGTGGATTCCTGGCAGGGAATGGATCCTGGAGGAAAGACGTACCCTGACCCAGGGTGAACCTGATAGGGAAAAT
Organism: Puma concolor; assembly: GCF_028749965.1. Classification (NCBI taxonomy): domain Eukaryota; kingdom Metazoa; phylum Chordata; class Mammalia; order Carnivora; family Felidae; genus Puma; species Puma concolor. The sequence goes on from NC_141673.1 coordinate 97,486,481, forward strand.
GGTCAGAGAAGGGGGCGGTGGCCAGTTCATGATAGAAGCAATATATAGTCATAGAACTCCACTCTTCCCAAATGGGAAGCTGGAGGACCCAGGGGACGGAGGATAAGACTTATCTGTGTGGATACTGGGGGAGCTCTACCCAAAACCTTGGTGTCATATAATGAGACAGGTCTCCCCTATACAGGTTCAATGCTAATGCTGAGTACCCAGCCAAAAGCCATTTGGGAAGCCTGCGAAGGTCTCATGCATGGACCGTGCAGCCCAGCCAGAGAAGCCCCATATCGAGATATATATCTGCTACCAATACCTTAATAAACTGTCTCAAAATTTCTCCAAGTTAACACTTTTTCCTACTTCTCGAAAGCCTGTCATTCTTTCTCAGTTCCCTCTCCCCGAACTCTTTGTTCTTGTCACTAACTCAATCTTCCACTGATACGCAGCGTGGAAACAGAGGCTTCCTGAGGCCTTATCCACGTTTGCATTCTTCTCCCCGCCCTTGCGAGTCGCTAGCCGGGTATCTGGCACACAGTAGGCCCTCAAGCAATGTTTCTGTAATACCCAGTCATGGGGCAAGCAAAGAGAAACAATGAAAACACAGACCCTTGAAATGTCACGGGGTTTGCAGGCTCTCCCCTTAGTAAAAATTCTCCTGGTGCTGACTGGCACAGATCCACTCCGCAAGACTGGCTCCAAACACTAAAGATCCAGGAACATGCTTTGCATGCAAAGAAACTTCCTTCCAACCCCTCAGAACATACTCCCTCCCTAGGGGCCGCCTGCTAACACGGCTGTACACAGAAATCCTAAACCTGGCCATGAGCCCTGGCCACATCAACTGTGCAAAACTAGCCCCTATCAGGACCTGCTGGAGGGAAATCTGAGCTGCAAGGGTAACCAGAGACTCAAGGCGGCTGACCTGCTTGCGATCTGGAGGCAGCATGGGTTAGTTGCGGGTTCAAACCAACCGTAACTGGGCAACACTTGACGACCAACTTCCCTACAAGACGGGGGTCAGGTGAGCGGACACTGGCATCCCTTACATGGCAGGCTGGGCTGGGAGGGAGATGTTGCAGACAGCACCAATTTCCTGGGTCAGGGAGCACGGGGTGGCTTCGGATGGCCTGGTGTCAGTCAGTCCTAGGAGCCCAAACGGGGTCCCAGGTTCTTCCTGGGGTGGCGGGGGGGTGTCTTGTTTTTAAAATGTGGACAAGTCGTCCAGGTAGCAGCCAGTGAAATAAAAGCTTTGTAGACAGATGGGGACACCACCTTGTCTTGGTGGGTGTGAGCCAGAGGGAGTAAGAACAGAGACTAAACTCATTAATGTGTTAGAAACCAGGACAGGATGAACAACCAGAAGGGAACCCTGGTGGATAAATCCGGTTTGATTTGCAAGGATGACCAGTTTCGTGCAATAAATGTTCAGCAAACTCCTACCGTATGGCTGTTACCACACTGGGAGGCCAAGATGAAGCAGGCCTTCATACTCCTGAAGGTCACACTTTACGACAACAACAACAAAAAGATGTGCACTTTCTTTGTTATTTAGAATTGTATTAATTTTGTCACAAGACTGTTTATGAAGAGCAGGACAGGATGGGAGGGAGGTAGGAAGGGAAGAGTAGAAGAAAAATGAAATGAGAAGAAAGGCAGGAAGCAAAAAAGGAGAGAAAGACGGTTGTGGGTATTGAATGTGACAATCCTCGCCAAGTGCTTAGTCTCTGGGATATAGTAAGTGCTCAACAAACATCAGACTCTATTCACTGTCATAGAGGGCCTATCACTGAGTCACACGAGTCTATACTGAACACTTGTCACACAGCAGACACTATTCTAAGGGCTTCTCATGCAGTAATTAATTTAATGCTCACAACCCTATAAGATACTAGTATTTCCATTTGATAAGTGAGACCATTTGGGTACCAAGGGGTTATGTCAGCTTTAACTAGCCAGTCACACAACTATCAGGTGAGAGATCTGGGATTCAAATCCAGGTAGTCTGATTTTAGAGCTCACCTTCTTTTTTGTTTGTTTGTGTATTTATTTTGAGAGAGGGAGAGAGTGGGGGAAGAGCAGAGAGAAAGGGAGAGAGAGAAACCCAAGCAGGCTCTGCACTGTCAGCAGAGAGCCCGATGAGGGGCTCGAACCCACAAACAGTGAGGTCATGCTCTGAGCCAAAGTCAAGACTCAGATGCTTAACCGACTGAGCCACCCAGGTGCCTCTCAGAGCTCACCTTCTTATCCATTACACTTGTGGTTCCGAAGGCACTGTCCTTAGACCTGGGAATTTCCAGATTTGCAAATTCTTGGTCCCTACCCAGTCCTAAATCGAAGACTCCAGGGGAAGGACCCAGCAAACCGTTTTTAAAAGCCCTCTTGATAATTCTGATGAACAGTGTGAGCACCACAGAATTCATTAACAGTACAGCGATTCGCCAGATAGTGGCTACATTAAAACAGATTATAAAATACCTCTCCCTCGTGGGGAGCAGCCTTGCCTGGCATTGGGCAAAGGTGAAAATACTTGAATCATCCAGTCTGTCAGTTTAGGGAGTGGCCTAGAACTGGCGCTTGAGAGCAATCACCATTCCCTTTATTTTCAGAGAAGTCAATTTGGCTTCTCTCACTCTTGTCTATACCCTGACAGAAGAAGGCTAGAAGCGGTTAAGAAATCCTTAGATATTCTTCTGGTGGTTTCACTCCTTCATAGCATCCCGACATCAGTTAGCAGACTAAATAGGCCACAGGGTCCCAAAATACCCATCACTAGACAAAAAAGAAAGTTGAAAGGGAGGGCGCCTGGGTGGCTCAGTCGGTTAAGAGTCCAACTTTGGATCAGGTCGTGGTCTCACAGCTTGTGGGTTCGAGCCCCGCGTTGAGCTCTGTGCTGACAGCTCAGAGCCTGGAGCCTGCTTCGGATTCCGTGTCTCCCCCTCTCTCTGCCCCTCCCTTGCTTGGGCTCTGTTCATTCTCTCTCTCTCAAAAATAAACATTTAAAACATTTAAAAAAAAGAAGAAGAAGAAAGAAAGAAAGAAAACTGAAAAGGAAAGCTTTGCTGCAAGTGTTAATTCGGCTCCTGACAATGCATAGCAAGTAGTCTGTTCTTTCTGCTGGGTTAACTCAATTATTCAAGCCGGTTATCCAGTTTGTGACTTCACTCAGCTCACCTCTTGGCCATTTCACTGTTCATTAGCACCTCTACTGAGGACAAGCAGGGGAGAATAAAAGGTGAGGAAACTCAAACCAGCCAATTTTTCTCCTTGTTAACAGCTCTGGTAAGGACTTGGTGGGAGAAAAATTGTTATTGGCTAAAACGAGACACTGGGATTATCTATGGGCTTCAATTTTCCCTGTTCTCCCAGCCCCTAATTATCAGACACAGTCAGCCCAGGCTAACTTTGTAGCGTCAGCCCAGTCTGCAAGGGAACAGAAGCATTACGTTCAAATTCTGGAATTTCTACAGGGGCAACCTATGGTATCTTCTTACCTTGAATGAAACCTCTTACAGATGCCAAGATCACGGGCAATTTTGATCACAGGTGAAAAGGCTGAGATCCATCACCTCTCTATGGATCCTATCTTAATTTTGATAATTGACTTTTCCCACCATCACAACTGCCCGTGACATCTTTACTCTCATAAGAAAAGCAAGAACTCTAAAATGAGCTAGGTACCTACTGCACAGTTTGGGGTGCTAAAGCATCTGCCAGATACCTTACAAACATCATCTTGTGGAATTCTAAAACAACCCGGCAAGACATTTTTATCCTGATTTTATAGAGACGTGGGTTTAGAGGAGTTAAGTCCCAGAATTCTTAAGCACTAGAGCTAAGATTTGAACACAGGGCTGACTTCCCCCATGCCTCACCCCCAAACCTATGCTCATGACACCCCCCCCCCACTCAGTAAGATTTCTTACTTCCACCTAGAACTCTCTTCGTGACCACGCTCTCAAGGCTCATTTAGGGGATGGCTGTGCTACTTGCTCTTTCTGTCTTTTAAAGAGTGAAGCTGTAGGGGCGCCTGGGTGGCTCAGTCGGTTGAGCGTCCAACTTTGGCTCAGGTCATGAGATCGAGCCCACCATCGGGCTCGCTGCTGACAGCGCGGACCTCACTTTGGATCCCCTGTCTCCCTCTCTCTCTGCTTCCCTCTCTCCAGAATTAAAAACAAACAAACCAACAAATGTTAAGGAGTAAGGCTGTACCTAAACATGCTTAGAAGTCCCTCATGACATCTTCACATATGTACTTTCCCCCCTTCTATCGGCACTAATACAAATAATCACCAGCGTCCACCCCTTTGCCAAATCTGTACAAATGGCCACTACTTGTTCATCACTTCTGATTAGTGGGAGACCAGACACGTCCTGCATGGCTGAAGCCCAAGGCCTTGGTGGGAGAGGAGGTTGTAAAAGACGCCCTCACTTCCCGGATGAGTCAGGGCCAGCCAGGGTGCCAGGGTGTCCGGGCAGCAGAAGCCCATGCTTCCGGATGCCACCACATGACCGCTTTCCATTTCAGGGAAGGAAGAAGCCCAAAGGTCCAGTGTGAAGGCAGAAGGAAGAAAGGGGGAAGAGAATCTGTTATGATTCCTTTCCTGTTCCCTCTTCCGTCCCTTTCTTTCTCCAGCCCCACCCTCACTGGAGTTTAGTGTCTGAACTTGCCTTTCTCCTCCCCGAGACTCTGCCCTCGCGCCCCAAAGAAGCCGTGGCACCTGGAACTTCTCCCTGTGGGGAACACCGAGGCCGTCCCCGGGCTGCTCAGAGATAAAGCCGTCGTTATTCAGTGTCCTGTGAAATTACAGACGGGCCTGCTTTCTTATTTGTCAGCCAGTCCTCCCTTGCCATCCCTGGTGAGTGAAAGGCCAGCGTGACCTAATCTCAGTGCAGGAAACACTACAGAAGCCTGTGCCTCAGGGAAGAAAAGCCTCTTCACTCCCCTACCCACAGGACTGATGTCTCTATCACACGGCAGACCTCAAAGATCAGTATACGTTAGGGGCCAAAAGTCTGCTGGCATTTTTAAGACGAGTCACATGGCCCAAAGAGATTATAAAATAATTTGGAGGCAAGCGCGATATTCCTCCGCCAAAGAACATCAACATGATGCTGGACACGAAGGCAGCGCCTCCTAGGTTGAGATGCAGGCCTCCTGCCTGGAGCAAATGTACCCCAGACTCTGGGAAAGTGGTTCCCCACAGCCCAGGCTTCTGTGTCATGGGCAGGGCGGCAGCTTGGCTGGTCCTTGGGTAACTTCTCCATCCTTCATGGAATCTGGTCTGCTTCTACCTCCAGAGATGCCAGAGAAACTGACTGCCCAAGGGACTACCCTGACCGTCCAAGATGAAGCGCGAAACAAATACATTCAGCACAACCTCAACAACTTCAGGAAAGAGAGAGACCCTGCGCCATTCCCGTCTGAAGGGCTGTGAATCACAGCTCAGGGATTCGCCAGAGGCCCTCGCCGAGACCGGGCCTCTCAGGCAGCCTTACAACCAACTCTTGCTTATTCCAAAATGCAATCCTGAGGTCAGGCTGGCTTCGCGTGTGTGGGACCCGTGCAGTGGCACAGGGGCCTCGTGCTCGTTTGAGCTCGCCTGTCCTTGTTCCAATGCTCTCCCGCGGCCGTCCTGAAATTCTTCACCATTTCTGACCATGGGGCCTTGCGTCTCCATCCTGCACCGGGCCCCACACATGATGCAGTAGGTCCTGCCAAGCACTTTAAATCCGGTCAAAGAGTCACTCCAATAAGTCTGGGAAGCTGGGCCAACAGAAGCAAGGTGTGGTCAAGCCCGGTGTGAGGCTTTGGGCTGGCAAGGGTGAGACATGGAAGGATGGCCGCTCCCCAGAGAGGAGGGCGCTGCCCGGAGCGGGGCAATACCACCAATGCGATGGCGGCATCAGAAACAGCTGCTCAGATACATACACCAAGCACTGCTCACTTTGGAGCACTATTTTTGGGAGACTCCCCACATTTATCTCAAATCTTTGATTATGGGCCTCATTTTCTCTCTCTGATTTATACATAGTCTGACTTTTTCCCAATGTTTCCCAAGCTTGTTTGAAAAGTTGGCATTCTATTTGTTTGTTCTTTTCTTTTCAGCTTAAGGGAAATTTGCATGAGATGAGTGCTTTTGAAATGGAGAGAGCTCCACTTCCAGGCTGTTAACTCTCTGCGGAAAGTCCAGGCCCCATCAGCTACAGAAGGGGCTGCCACAGGAAGTAATACCAGATCAGACACGGATCAGGACGATGGCGGGGCGGGGGAGGGGGGGTGATATTAGGGCCATTCCTGGTCTGGAGTCTGTCCGGGTGCAAACTTCCCAATGATTATCAACAACAACAAAACTACAGAACTGCCTCAAACTATCCCCTCTAAGAAGTGGTCTGGGGAAGGTTTTCCCTAGTGATTCGAGAGGAGCCAGCAGACAAGAGACACTGTTTCTCTGAATGCCTCAGTAGCTGTCTTGTGCTCACCCGCAGGCGTGTTAATGTTCTCAGACATGACAGCCAGAGTTGGACAGACACCCCTTACTCTCCAGCACGCGCACACACGCGCGCACAGCATTACGGTGCTATACTATGGGGAAAGGCAGCTGTGTTCCCTACAAAAGGACAGTGATTCCCTTTGGTATAAGTAACTAGTCCACGGCCCCCTGCTTGTTAGTTCAGTCTGTCCTAATCCCCATGCACAGCCTCCCCTCCAGAACCACGAAATCAGCAGGAAGCAGGTATGCTTTATGGGCTCTGGGTCACACAGCACCGCCCGCGCATCCTAATCGGCGATGAAATAAGGGAACCAAAGCCATTGCCATCAGAGCGCTGAAAATGTGGCCCCTCTGGCTCCAGGTTTATTACTCTCTCTTGGGAAGGCAGGGCTGGTTGCCTGCTTCTTGGCAAATGGAAGAAAATGGAGCTGAGCAGACCCTGCTGCATTTGGGGTGCAAGAATGACATTAGCACCCACGGTGCCGGAAGGGCAATGCCGGGCCAAAGACAGGCTTTCCCTGAGGCTCGGGGGAAGCCATCCACCTGTGTGCACTGAAGGCCGGAAGGACCTGCTTGGATGAGTGCCCACTGCTCACCACACTGGGCCTTCCGCTCCCAGAATCAAAATCCACCTCATTATTTAGATCTAGGAGATGAGAATCTGCACCTACTCACAAGCCTGGGATAAGTGGCTGGGCAGCTTATGGACTGTGCACAACTGCGCGGAGGCCACTGAGGTGTTCTTAAAACCGGATGACATGAGCATATGTAGCTGAATACACAGATCTGGGGGAAAATACAGGCAAAACCGACACAGCAGCTCAACAGCTATTTCACTCACTGCGTAGAAGAAGAATCACAGAATTTTAGAGCTGGAGGAGTGATCAGTGGTCTCCCTGACTAGGTCCCTCCTTTTCTTTCACAGACAGAGAAATGGAGGGGTCTAAGGTTCTCAACTGCTGCTCTGAATAAGGAGTCTTGCTGAGCTACTGCAGTGCTTTCCTGGAGAAAAGGACGAAAGAGAGTCTGAAACCAGTTCTGCTCTCCCCACGTTCCCGTTTCAGCCAGAATTCAACCAACTTCCACCAAATACTAGTGCGAATGCTTCTAGAAACTGAAGCAGTCTGAATGGATCCTACTCATTTAGGTCACGGGGCAGGGGTGGGAGTGTGCATAAATCAGTCCCAATTCACCAGGTCACAGCCCTGATTCTACACCTAAGTGGGTCCAAACGGTCTTAAACAGAAGGGTAATATACAAGATGCTGCTTTCTTCAGCTTTTCAGTGTGAGACCCAGAGAGCTGGGCAAATTCCCTTTTACCAAGATCATAGGCTTGATACAGCTAGGTCAAAGGTCACCACTCTTCCCTGGCTCTTCTAGTTATGCGAAGAAAAAACTGCTGAATATTTATTCCTTGTTATTAGAAACCTAATAAAGAAAGCTGATAAAAATGCTCCGATTTGGGTTAGGTTTCTTCTAGCTCCACTCACAATCTAGATTTTTTTTTTTTTTTTTTTTAAGGAACTCAAAGCCTTTACTTCTAAAGGTCATATTGTGTGACTGTGACCAAAGTCTCAGAGAAAATTCGGCTGCCATAAATCCCCAATTTATGACAGTCATAGAAAACAAAATTGTTCAAAAATAAGGCAAGCAATGCCTGACCTTCCTTTGTAAGGTCTGCCCATTGTCAGCAGTGGGAGAAAGGGCTGATTCGTGAGACAGCCAGTCACAGCCGCGAGGATCACAGCTTACATGGGACAGACCTGTGTTCGCAGCCCACAATGGCACTGTTTATTAGCTGTGTGACCTTGGGTGAGTTACTTACTCTGTGAGTCTTGGTTTTTTTCATCCTTAAAATGAAAGTAGCTACATAAGATAGGTCAGAGAAAGACAAATACCGTAGGATCGCACATCTACATGAATCTAAAAACAAAACAAAATAAAAAAACCACAAACTCACAGAGAGCAGATTGGTGGTTGCCAGAGGCGGGAGGTAGAGGGGTGAGGTGGGGGGATGGGGAAGGGTCAAAAGGCACAAATGTCCAGTCATAGAAGAAGTGAGTCCTGGCGATGTAATGTGCCTCATGGCGACTACACTTAACAATGTTGTACTGTATATTTGAATTAAAAAGAATTTTTTAATGTTTATTTTTGAGAGAGAGACAGAGAGTGCAAGATGGGGAGGGGCAGAGAGAGAGAGAGAGAGAGAGAAGGAGGGAGGGAAAGAGGGAGGCAGACACAGAATCTGAAGCAGGCTCCAGGCTCCAAGCTGTCAGCACGGAGCCCGACGTGGGGCTCGAACGCATGAACCCCGAGATCGTGACCTGAGCCCAAGTTGGACGCTTAACCGACTGAGCCACCCACGCGCCCCCTGTATTGCATATTTGAATGTTGCTAAGAGACTACATCTTCAAAGTTCTCTTCACTAGAAAAACAAGTTCATGACTCTGGGTGGTGATGGATGTTAACTGAACTCACTGTGATACCCACTGCCCAGTGTATACATATAGCAAATCACTACATTGTACGCCTAAAACGAATCCGACGTCACCTGTCACCTGTATCTCAATTTTTTTTAATTTTAAAAATTAAAAAAAAAATGGAAACAACATCCCCTACTTCTCAGGATTGTCGTGAGGAAACAGCTGGCCATACCCCACCGCCCTCACCGCCTCCTACTCGCCTTCCCTGCGCTCCTGGGCACGCCTCACTTACCCCACGTGCCAGCCACACGTGTGCCCCTGGCTTCTCCACCAGGAAGCCCACTCCGACCCTGACCCTGAGATAAGCACCCACGCCTCACCTTGCACAGCACCCTGCCTGCATGTCTTCCGGCACCAATCACGCTTTGCCTCAAGTTAGAATCACTCACGTCCACGACCGTCTCTACTGCTGGACCGTAAGTGTCTCTCTTCTATCTTTGGTGCCTCGCCTCTTGAGCCACGTTAAGCCACGCGTGTAGTGGGCAGTCCATAAAGTCTTACTAAATTATGACTTAACTGGCAAATTGGTTTCAGCGGGCTCCTAATAAAATCTATGCTTGCAGGGAAGAAGTCGGCCCTGGTAGTTAGGCGATTCATTATCGCAGTATCTTTGATTAGTCAGCTATCACCTTGGAAAACACCATAGCTGGAGGCAAGCTCGCGGGACGCGGGACTTGAAGCAGGAGCAGGCAGCAGGTTATACCCGGGCCCCGGGGAATGTGGGCAGGGCAAAGCTGTTTTCCCCTCGGTCTTGCCTTCTCTTTCTTTCTCTGTCCTCTTTCCCTCATCACCTCCTTTCTCTCATCTGCAACGTTAATTCCTCCTTCACTCAGTAAATGCTCAGTGAGCGCTTACTCGACGCTACACGCTCTTCCGGCACCAAGGATGTAACGCAACAGTGCCCCAAGGTGACATTCTAGTGCAGCCCATTCCCAACGTCAGTGGCACCTGGCTCATCTGGAGATCGTGCCCAACAGTCGAATCAGACTCAGTGGGCCCAGGGCGGCGGGTAAACACCTGTATTTCCACTAAGCTCCCTGGGTGATGTGGGCGCTACCCGTCCACATTCTCGTAGTAAAGTTCTAGACGAGAGCACTGCTTCTCAATCCTGGATGCACACAGGAATCACCTGGAAAGTTTTACAGAATGCTGATGCCTGGGTCTCCCCCACCCCCACCCCCACCCCCGCCACCTCCCGCACCAACAGTTTCTAATTTAATCGTTCTGGAGTGCAACGTGGCATTAGGATTTTTAAAGGCTCCCATGGCAATTATAATGAATGTCCAAGGTTGAGAACCACTGTTCTAGTGGGAGGTGTGGGTGGAAAAGAAATATGTATTTCAGGTGAACACTATAGAGAAAAATAAGTAAGTGCAACGGAGCAAAAAAGTATGTTATTGTATAGAAGGTAATCAGGGAAGGCCCTACTGAAGAGGTGACATTTGTTTTTGTTTTTGTTTTGTTTTGTTTTTTGGGACAGAGAGAGACAGAGCATGAACGGGGGAGGGGCAGAGAGAGAGGGAGACACAGAATCGGAAACAGGCTCCAGGCTCCGAGCCATCAGCCCAGAGCCTGACGCGGGGCTCGAACTCACGGACCGCGAGATCGTGACCTGGCTGAAGTCGGACGCCTAACCGACTGCGCCACCCAGGCGCCCCTGAAGAGGTGACATTTGAGCAGATACCGGAAAGATGTTCAGAATAAGCCATGCAGTTATCTGGGGGAAGAGCTCTATATAGACAAAACAGCACATGTAAAGGCCCTGAGGTAGGAGTGTGCTTAGAGTGTCTGAGAAATAGCAAAAGAGACTAAGACACAAGAACATTCACTAAGAGACTTTATCAAAACGATGGTTCACCATCATAGCAAAACAGTTCATCTGATCTTCATGGGAAGGCTAGGCACCCAAAGCCTGAAGGAGTTCAAAACGAGCAATGCTTTCAACTTAAAATACACTCTACTTCGAGGACACATCTGGAAGCAAGGGAAATGTACATGATTATGTTAAATCATTTAATCATCATAAGAATTGTACCAGATAAATACCATTATCCTCATTTCAGAAATCAGTGACCAAAGGCTCAGAGAGGTATATCCCCTTGCCCGTGACCATAAAAGGGCGAGATTAACTCCAGTCAGAGTGACTTCAAGATCTGTCATTCTCTTTCCATTACACATTAATCACCCACTGGATTGTTCCCCTTACTCTCACTTCACACGGGTCTCCCATCTCAGAGTCAGGGGGGAGAAGGAGAGCACATGTCAGAAGAAGGAAGAAACGGGTAAGAGGAAGGGAAGGAAACAAAATTCAGGAGGTGAAGAAGGCAGACAGAGGGAAAAGAGAAGCACTAAAAGACAGCTGCCTCCCCATACATGCCTCCGGCTCCCGACCATTCATAGCTGACCCTCATAAAAGCCTTGCGAGATCCGTGTGGGGGTTCATTTTACATGTCAACGTGGCTGGGCCGTGGAACCCAGGTATTTGGTCACGTGCCAGACTAGATGATGCTGTGAAGGCAATTTTTTTTGAAAAGATGAACATTTAAATCAGTGGACTTGGAGTAAAGCAGATTGTCCTCTGTAATGGGGGTAGGTCTCGTGCAATCGATCAGTTGGAAGGCCTGAAGAGGAAACAGACTGAGGTCTTCCCCGAGGAAGAGAAAATTCTACTCCAGACTGCCTTTGGCCTTGAGCTGTAACATCAGCTCTCCCCTGGGTCTCTAGCCTGCCTGCCTGCCCTCCAGATTTGGGGCTTGCCAGCCTCCACAACTGCGTGTGCCAATTCCTTACAATAAACCTGTCTGCACGCACACACACGCACGCACACACACGCACACACACACACACACGCCCGACGGGTTCTAGTTCTCCAGAGAACCCCGACTGGTACAGACGGGCACCACCAGGAATATCGTCCCCACCCACGGGGAGGTGATGTATCCCTGAGAGGTCACATTTCTAGGAAGGGATGGGACTAGACTGGCTTCTGAGTCCTTTAGTCCACACAGGGCCTCTACAGAACTGGCCTGTCACCCTAAGTCTCCGACTAGGTTAAGGCTGAAAATCTGACCACTCAAGGAATGTTTCTAACAGCACTACTATCCCTTAAAAAGGACTGGATGGATGAAGGAGGGAACAGCACAAAGGCTAACGAAAGGAATGTGTTTCGCTTCACCAACAGTCAGTGAGACCCCTATTTTCCCGGCCTCTGGGACCGCTCAAAAGGGCCCGTATGTACCAGGCTTCCAACCTCCACCTGAGGATTAAACAAAATGCTTTGTTTTTCTGAGGCTTCCTTGATGGGCTGGAAAATAATGATGGGAAATTAACACAACCACAGATGCCACGCTAAAATTCCAGGACTAAAAAACACCGAAAAAAGGCTGGAGTTTGCTGGAGCCTTGACAAAACAGGAGACAGAAAGCGGAAAAAAATAGAGAAAAGTGATTCAGTAATGCAGTTCCACCCACGGGGGAAGGTTGGGAAATACCACACAATTCTTCCTCAAAAAAAAAAAAAAAAAAAAAAAAATGTTGATCAAAATACTTACTGGTTCAAAAATAAGGGTGTTGAAGAAAGCAAGGAAATGACGTACAAATCACAGCTTCGGAGGAGTAACTCCTCCACATTTTATTCATTTTTGAGTAATTAACAAGGTGCCCCTGAAACGACCCAGAAACCATTGTTCCCTTGCTTGACCGACATTTTGAAAATGCTTTTGGGAGAGACGTTTGGAGAGCCGAGGGAAGAGCATGGATCTCCCACAGAAAACAAAGGCAGACACAAACGTTCCTTCAAAAGGAATCTGGGACCAGACACCACCTCTGTATACCAGTGTGCGTGTGAGAGTACCAGAGAGGGGGACCCAGGACACATGAAGAAAAAGGAAGGGAGGCCTTTTAAAACAGAAAGTTTCTAGCTGCCGCGCCTGGGTGGCTCAGTGGGTGAAGCGCCTGACTTCGGCTCGGGTCACGATCTCGCGGTCCGTGAGTTCAAGCCCCACGTCGGGCTCTGGGCTGACGGCTCGGAGCCTGGAACCTGCTTTGGATTCTGTGTCCCCTTCTCTCTGCCCCTCCCCAACTCATGCTCTGTGTCTCTTTCTCTCTCTCTCTCCCAAAAAATATATAAACATTAAAAAAAAAAAAAAACTTTCTACACTTAAATGGAATAACTTCTGCCCCCTCCATGGTTGCAAGACATGAGCCTCGCAGGGATGGACAGTCCTAGGAACGTTGGTGTGCGTTGCTGTGCGGAGAGAGTCTCCATGCACTGCCATTACCCAAAAAAAGGAACTGTCTCCATGAAAAGACAATGATTCTTATTCCCTGGGAATCCACTTTGGAAACTGAGGTGTGTAGTCCCATTCCACTTCGTAACCAGACAGGAAAAGGAGTTAAAAAACACTGAAGAAACCAGAATAACAGGCAGAGCCAGTGTTGAAATCCTGGAGAAATAGGACACAAGAGAGACCAGGGAGGCCAGAGTAAAGCCGGGCTGGGTTCTCTGGGGAAACCCAGATCGCTGCAAGAATGACGGCCAAAGACCTTTCGTGCTATTTGCACAACTCGATCAGTTAGCACTGGTTATTCTGCAGAGGGCTAGGAGTACTTAACAACATCTGCCATGGTCCTGGATTGGCGAAGAAGAACCAAAGAGCTGCCGTGCCCGGCGGAGGACTCTGACTCCCCAAGCCAAGGCATCCTCGCCTGAGGAGTCACTTTGCCTCGATGGGCTACACTGTAGTCTCCAGGATCTATTTAAACACAACGCAGGCAGTGGCCTCCTCCTGGGTGTGACCTAAGGAGAGGCTCGTGACCCAGCTCACCACCAACTGTCGCGTCCTAAGGGCCCCCTTTAGAACTTTTCCTTGGTGCTCAGGCACTGGGACGGCCAGACTTCTGTCAAAGAACCAGAGCTTTCCAGGAAGGGCGATACATTCCTACCAATGACCTCATTGGCTTGGATCAGGTCCTCAAATGCCCTAGCTATCAACTAGCAGAGAGTGGGGCCCCAAGGCAAGGGTGTATTTTTTTTAACATTTTTTTTTTCGTGTTCATTTATTTTTGAGAGAGAGAGACAGAGTGCGAGTGGAAGAGAGGCAGAGAGAGAGGGAGACACAGAATCTGAAGCAGGCTCCAGGCTCTGAGCCGTCAGCATAGAGCCCGAAGTGGGGCTTGAACTCGTGAACTGTGAGATCACGACCTGAGTCTAAGTCAGACGCTCAACCGACTAAGCCACCCAGGTGCCCCAAGGGTGTATTTTAATAATAGCTGTTTCTTATATTTGCAGAATACTTTCCAGTTCATAATATGTTTAAAAGGTGTTAGGAGCAGAGGCTCTTGGGGTCACATCGGATTCAAATCACATTTCTATAACCTACTTGCCGTTTTCTCACTGCAAAGTCATCATGATGACAGAAGCCACCACCTGGGCTCGTTGTTACGAGGATAAACATGGAATAAACAGGTAAAGTGCCTCAATTGGGTCTGGAACATGGCAGCACATAATAAATACAGGTGGACGATGCCCCCCAGCCTCGGGGCAGAAATGTCTTTCCCGGTAACAAGGAGAGCTAGGTTCCAGATAGAAGATGCGGGAACATACACAGGTATGCTTGTGCACGTGTTGTTGAGAGGGATGGGTGTACTGCAGGGGAGCGTTGGTAGGAGAGGGTATCTGAGTGACTAACAAAAGCAACGGGACTTTGGAAGGGAACAGAATACTACACCAAGGAGAAAAGAGTGCTCCAAAAAGACAGAGCTGGCTTTGCTTCTATAGAAAAATCAAGATTTCCCTTCCATGGCCTGGGCAGAATTGGCCAAAGGCTTTCCTAGCATGTGACTAACATACTGCTGATCTCCTGACAAAAGAATACTCCACAAATCAATTCTGTCATGCTACCCACATGGCACGCGGAGAACTGTGATATGCTGTAGTAGTCAGGGTTTTCCAGAGAAACACAGCCAACATGAGTACAAAATCTGCAGGGTGGGCTGGTGGGCTGGTGGACTGGTGAGCTGGTGGGCTGGTGGCCTGGGAACCCAGGCAAGAGCCAATGTCCTCTGCATCCTTCCTTCTTGCCCTGTCAGGGCAAGGCAGGGGGTAGGAGTATGGGATGGGGGGGTGTCAGTCTTTTGTTCTATTCAGGCCTTCAACTGATTGGATAAGACCCACCCCCACCACGAAGGGCAACGTGCTTTATTCACAGTCTCCCAGTTTTAATACGAATCTCATCCACAAACACCTTCAGAGAAACATCCCAAATCACATCTGATCACACATCTGAGCACCGGTGGCCCAGCCAAGCATGGACAGGTATCCCCTACTTTTCAAAACTTTACGCTGCTTCACTTTTATAAAAGACCCGTGTTAGTACCTGTTTTCACGAACCAAACGAAACCTGAAGAGGATTTTCCGTTTTGAAAAAAGGAGAAACGTGAAAATAGCATTCAGTGTTTGTTTTGCAACAAGCCGTTATAGAGGCAAAGCACCCCGAGCAATGACAGGGGCCCCCGCCAAGCTCCTTCCCTGGGAACCACATTCAGCATCACAGCATTAAGCTGCCAAGGCTTTGAACTGTGTCTGTGAGCATCTGTGCTTTATCTCAACTTACTGTGGGGGTCTGTTTGCAAGATGTGTCTGTGTCCTAAGACTCCAGAAAAGCCCAAGGGACGTTATTTTTGGGGGGGTTGGGAATAAGTCAAAACTTCTTTCGTGTAAATTAGTGGTAATTACCCCTTCCCTGTAACACCATTTCGGCTTAAGGCAGTTTTCGTAGGAATGCTCTACTTTTGGATAGTGGAGGAGCCTGCACGTAAAACTGACCCTCACATATGCCCCAGGTGTTCTGCTTTCAGAGATCCTGTATCACAGAAACTTCTGAGATCTCCAAAGGAAACATGAGCTGTCCAGAGGCTTTCAAAAAGAAAAACAAAAGCAAGGGAATAAGCCTCACGGAATTTAAGACAGGCGCTAACTCGGGTGGGAAGGTGTCGGGGGGGGGCAGCGGTGCTGGTAATGTTCTCGTTCCTTAGATGGTGGTTCTGAGGTTTTCATTTTATTGTTAGGCTTTGTAACCCATATATCTTTATACACACACACACACACACACACACACACACACACATCAGGTGTTACACATAAAACAAAAGGGAGAGGGGCGCCTGGGTGGCTCAGTCGGTTGAGCGTCCGACTTCGACTCAGGTCATGATCTCACGGTTTGTGAGTTCGAGCCCCACGTTGGGCTCCGTGCTGACAGCTCAGAGCCTGGAGCCTGCTTCAGATTCTGTCTCCCTCCCTCTCTCTCTGCTCCTCCCCCACTTGTACTCTGTCTCTCTCTCTCAAAAATAAATGAACATTAAAAAAATTTCTAAAAAAAAATAACAATGAAATAAAATAAAAGGGAGAAAAATCAAGCTTTCCGTCCGTGTAGTGAGAGTACCACCTCAAGACAGCCTCCCCTGATCACTCCTGAATATAGATCTCTCCTTCTCGGATCACATTGTCTTTGCTATCCGGGAGCTGATGCTGCTAGAGAACTCTTCACACACTGAGGCGTACCCTTCTCAAGTGGATTCTAAGTCCCTCACATTCTGGGAAAGTGAAACAAGGCAGGGGCACAGGTACAACGTGCCCAGAGCAAAACAATGGCCATCCCGCTTGGTAGGGAGCTGTCAATGGCCCCCCAGTTGATAAGGGTTAACACAGAAAGGCTTGTAGAGGGGATGCACACCAGAGAGATGAAAATCTTGATCATCTGTGATGTCCAGACTGTGAGCCGCCAGTGGGAGCACCTTCCAGGGATGTGGCACCTCGGCCCCACGTCTCCTTAAGAAAACACAGCAGGGCCCCACGGCACTTCTAACGAATTGCCAACCTGTCAGTAAGCTTCCTGACCAGTCATGTCAATAGCTAGGAAAACAACAGGACTGCCCAAAATGGTCCCCAGTGAGGAACGCTTTACTTGCCTTCAAATCCCTCATCAATTCTGATCATTTTTCTTTCTTTTATACATTTCCTTTTGAGGTTTATGTATTTATTTTGAGAGGCAGAGAGAGCAAGTGGGAGAGGGGCAGAGAAAGAGAGGGAGAGAGAGAAGCCCAAGCGGGCTCCTCACTGCCAGCATGGAGCCAGATGTGGGGCTCAAACTCACGAACCCTGAGCCGAAACCAAGAGTCAAGATGCTTAACCGACTGAGCCACCCAAGCGACCCCCCCCATGCTGGACTAGAACAGGGCTGCAGTAATTCTAATCTCAGCCTTCTTTCCTTCTATGTTATAGTTTATGATAGTCTATATTATAGTTTATAAAGTGACTCTTGAATAGGAGCCCTTTAGGGGCAGCTGGGTGGCTCCTTTGGTTGGGCAACTCCCCGCCCTCATCAGGACGCCTCAACCCTAAACTTGAGATGCTCCCATTTGTCCCATGCACCCCAGCACCGATGTATTCCAATTTCAGGTAAATGAGAGCTCACACTGGAAACAAAGGTTAACCTGGAGAGTAAGCATAGCTTTGGATGCACGCTCACCACAGAACTGAGAATAACAAGAATAATGGATGGAAAAACTTCTCTGCTCACCAAACTTCAGGGAACAAGGCTGGGAGAATCATAAATATAAGCACTGGAAGAAGAATGGATAGACTTCAAACAGCCTAGAAAGGGTTCCTATTTTTTTTTTTTAATGTTTATTTATACTTAAGAGAGACAGAGAGACAGAGAGACAGAGAGACAGAGAGACAGAGAGACAGAGTGTGAGTGGGGGAGGGGTAGAGAGAGACACACACAGAATCTGAAGCAGGCTCCAGGCTGCGAGCTGCCAGCACAGATGCAAGGCTCGAACCCACGAACCATGGGATCATGACCTGAGCCGAAGTCGGACACCCAGCCAAACTGAGCCACCTAGGCACCCCTAAAGGGTTCCTATTAAAGAGTCACTTTATAAACTGTAATATAGAAGGAAAGAGGGCTGAGATTAGAATTACCGTAGCCAGGGGCACCTGGGTGGCTCAGTAGGTTAAGTGTCCGACTTCGGCCCAGGTCATGATCTCGCGGTTCATGAGTTCAAGCCCCGCGTCAGGCTCTGTGCTGATGGCTCAGAGCCTGGAGCCTGTTTCAGATTCTGTGTCTCCCTCTCTCTCTGCCCCTCCCCCGTTCATGCTCTGTCTCTCTCTGTCTCAAAAATAAATAAATGTTAAAAAAAAAAAAAAAAAAGAATTACCGTAGCCATGTTCTAGTACAGCCTCATCAATAACAGGTGAATGTGGGCCTGTAAAGTGACACGACCAGCTCAGTGACATTTCAGGTCACAGGCGGGCCACTGGCAGAAGCAGAATCAGGTCTCCCCCTTCCACGACCAGTGCTGCTATTTCCACCATGCATTCTAGGACAGACCACTTTAGCCACCTGCCACATACACGACTTGGAATTTGTAGAAATTGGCACCAAATCAAAGAAAGGCCCGGATTAGAATACATAAATCTACACGAAGGAGGTTGGACGACAGTGACGGTGGGGGGAAATAACTCTGTCTTGACATTCAGAGGAGAAAAATCGTCACGGGCTAACCCACACTGAGAAGAACATTTCGCGGGCCCACGACTCAAGAGCTACACAATCGGGCTCCCACAATTCCAAACTGTCTCCCGTTTAGAAGCAAACTGCTCCTCCCGGGTAACAGCATTCTCGACAGCAGCCCGCTCTGTGGCATTAGAGGGAACAAGTGACAACATGAGGTGGATCAATGGAGATACGGTGCCCAACTAGAATACAGCGTATGTGTCCAGCTCACGTGGAGAACTCGTGCGATCCCGACAGGGTGTGGTTCTCACAAGGCTGCTCCAGGCTCTGGGCTGAGGAGACCATCTCTGATAAAGAAAAAAGAAAAGGTCGCCAGCCACATTAATCCTGGTGACGGCGAACGAGCCCACACCTCAGGATTTCCCTCTGTTCGAGACTACCCACTTGAGAAGCAGGGACTGAGAACGTTTTTCCTCACCCGCACATTTCTTTTTCGTCTTGAGCCTCCTTTACAGGACCGCTCTCCTTCCAGAATCTGAAATGCAGCACTTTTGTTTACTTTCGTATGAGTTCCCTGAGGTTTGATTGTTGATGTCTGCGCAAGTCAGTGATTAGCATTCTGACTTCAATTCCTTCTTCAGAGTCGGCCAAGGAGCCCGAGAAATTGGCTACAACCGCTCCCTGGGAACAATAGGCCCTTTCTCCAAAATACAGGTTTGTCTTCCTTTCCAAACACCCAAGAGTTGGTCCTCTGGCCGAAAGGTCTACCTGACAGTACAAAATGTTCACTGTGGAGCAGAGGGCTCCCCAAACAAGAGAAACCAACTTGCAGGTCCTGCATCCAACAAAGTCAAGACTTTACCCCTGATTCCATTTATAGAACTCAAAAGGTAAATTTTATGCCCCATCAGAAAGCAAACAGATACAGCCATGGAAGCAATCATCCTAGAGCCAGGCCCTGAGGAACAACTGCCCTACAAGAAAGCGGGCCTTACAGGGACTCTCTCCACCTGTCAATTTAAGAATTCCTTGGTGCTCAGTTCACTTAAGGCTTAGTTGCTTACTGGGGTGCCTGGGTGGCTCAGTCAGTTAAGTGTCCAACTTAGGCTCAGGTCATGATCTCACGGTTCGTGAGTTCAAGGCCCGCGTCAGGCTCTGTGCTGACTGCTCGGACCCTGGAGCCTGCTTTGCATTCTGTGTCTCCCTCTCTCTCTGCTCCTCTCCCACTCATGCTCTGTCTGCCTGTCTCTCTCTCTCTCTCTCTCTCTCTCTCTCTCTCTCTCAAAAATAAACATTAAACATTTTTTTTAAAGAACAAAAAACTCACACACACACAAAAGAGTCGCTTATCTGTCCTACTCTCAAAACACAGTCCAGCTGGCCCTACGGTCTCCCCAACACTTAAACTTGGGGTCACTGGGATTCTCAGAGCCTCTCTCAGTGAGGCCTAGAAAGTATGGAGGGCTCCCCACCACAGAGGGTCAGAGAATATTGATTCACTATTTCACTGAGGGAAAATTTATTTATTTACTATTATTTTTTAAATGTTCATTTATTCTTGAAAGAGAGACAGAGTGTGAGCGGGAGAGAGGCAGGGAGAGAAGGAGACACAGAACCCGAAGCAGGCTCCAGGCTCTGAGCTGTCAGCACAGAGCCCGACGTGGGGCTCAAACTCACGGACCGCGAGATCGTGACCTGAGCCACCCAAGGGCCCCTCACTGAAGAAAAATTTAAAAAGCCAAAGTGCACTCCATCGGTCTGTCTACTCTTTGATTTTTCATCAGGGCTGCTTCACCAGAGACGATGTGCGCGTGCACTCACGCTTGCTTTCACGGTGAGAAGACAGAGAGTTCAGTCCCTGCTCTGCCCTTTTTACTAAATACTTTGTGCATCAGTTTCTCTGCACAGACACGGGAACAGTAAGAACGCACCCTGCTTTTCTCACACGGTTATTATCAGGATGGAACGAGATAACAAAAGCAAATATTTTAAGAGCTGCTTTATAAAACGAAAGGCACTGTTATTTTGAGTCCTTTCTCCAACACGGACGTGGGGTCTGAGGACATCGAGAGCTCAAAGGGACATCAGCAGAAGGAACATTTGCTTCTTATCATCCCTGTCCCAAAGAGGTCCTCCAAAGATGTGTAAAACCCTGGAAGCTGAGGGGGCGGGGCTCCCATCGCGACAGTACATCTCTCACAATGATTCTGGACAAGTCCATAGGTTCAGGCTCTCGCTTTCATTTCTCTGTTTCCTCTGTTATTAAAAGCAGTTCAACACCAGCAAGTAGACTGATTTCCAGCCTCCCTTTTCTTGGGGAAGCATACAGAGATGGCCAGAGACCTTGGGTAGGCTGACGAGGGTTAGAGTTGTCTTTACTGCCCTCCCGTCTTCCCCTTGGAACACTCTTCAAGTTATGAGGGAACCCTGTGGTTCAAAAACCTCTCCCTGAAAAGCGCCGTCAGCATGGGGCAGTTTGGAACGTGGAATTGTTTGGATTTGGGGAGGACTGACTGTTTGGAAAGAGGGGATTTTCTTTCTAAACTTTATTTTGTTTTACCCTTTTGTTAATAGGCTCATGTTTTAGGTTAATCATCCTCAGGTCTGGACTTCATGTCCTTAAGTGAGGCTACAAGAGACCAGACCAGACTAAATCAAGATTTCGTGTGTGTGTGCGTGGCTATTCAGGCCAAGGAGAACTGCATGGTCCAAAGCACAGAGGCAGCTCACTGCAAAATCATCCCATTATCCCAATGCAGATCATCTAATCTAAAGCTGCTCGAAAAACATTTGAGGGCCAGGGCAGAAAGTATAACTAAAGGACTCAGACGCTTGAAACATATACACCCCACCACCACCACCACCACCACCACCACCACTAAAACCTCCAAATGATTTGCACCCCAGGGAAACTTGGTTTTTTAGAGAGCTTTTGGCTATTTTAGAAAACATTAACAAACTTCACCCGGTGGCAAGTCAGCGTGAACTGCTTCCCAGAGCTAGTGTGTCTGGGCACCAGCCCATGCAGCCTCCTGTTTTTTATAGGACACTCTACGTCTATCATTTTTCTCATGTTCTTACTTAAGGTACCAACAACAACAACAGGAAAAAAAAAAAAAAGAAAGAAAGAAAGAAAGAAAGAAAGAAAAGCCCTGTGAATTCACTCCCCTTCCTCTTCTCCTGCTCTCTGCCTCTCTCTTCCTTCCCTGTTTAACCCCCAAGCTAGTATCCCTTTGAGGCAGTCAACATCCACTGCCTGGGCTTTGTAGCACTTTTCTCTCCCCACCCCACTCTTGAATGATGGTTCTTTCATTAAACCATTCTCTCTCGAGTACCTACTGTGTGTCAACACTGCGCTCGATGCCAGAAATATAATAAAAGAACTGGACAGGCACAGTCCCTGTTCTCGTGGTGCCTACTTTGTGATGGCAAGACAGACAAAATAAACAGACAAAGTGTCTGTAAGTTGCAACAACTGCTAAGAAAGGAACAAGCAAGAGTCAGATAAAAACTACAGGAAGAAGACCTGAAAATACTTTGGAGGGACCAAGACAGCTTTTCTTTTTTTATTTTCAAAACCTTGGAAATATACATATATTTTAGGTGTTGACTCTTACACTCACAGGGCAATTACCTATCTCTTGCTAAAGTTTCCTTCTAATCTTAAAATGAAAAGGAATTACGTAATTGACATCATTCAGTCCAGATTCCTCCAGGAAGATGTCCTGCCCAGCCCTCCCAACCGCCAGGAAGGAAACTCATCTCCCAGTGGGTAGTTACAAGGCACTCTGCTAGGCTCCGAGGATCATTTGAAATATCTTCCACAACTTCACATGCATTTCCTTCCACTCGGTTCTCATGGGAAATTGAAAAAAAAAAAACACAAAAAACAAACAAAAAAAACCCCTGATCAACTGTGCAATGAAAACCTGGACAGTAGATTAAAGCCCCATAAGGGTAGTGTGTGTGTGTGTGTGTGTGTGTGTGTGTGTGTGTGTGTGTGTGTTCTGATGTTTATTTATATATTTTGAGAGAGAGAGAAAACACAAGCAGGGAAGGGGCGGGGGGGGGAGAGAGAGAGAGAGAGAGAGAGAGAGAGAGACAGAAAGAGAGAGAATATCCCAAGCAGGCTCCACGCTCAGCAGGGAACCCCATGGGATCATGACCTGAGCTGAAATCAAGAGTCAGACACCCAATCAACTCTGCCCCCCAGGCTCCCAAAAGTGTGTTTTAAACTTCTTGGTATCATTCACACTGGCTTGCCCACAAATAGTCTACTGGGTTTTTTTAAATATTAAGATGGCAAAGTTAGCCATTCTAATCCCCAAATTTCTCTAACCTTTTCTTTTAAAACCTATGTTCTACAGTTTCAATTATTTTTATCACACTTCCCTTCATCTTCTGTATTTATACACACTCTTATAAAGAGTGACTAAAACAGGAAAAAATACTCTAATAAGGAACTGACTAATGCAAAGGTTAGCAAAAGGGTTATTTTCCTTGAAACTCATATTATTTTTAGTATATTTCAGCACTTTTTCCCAGTCAGCTTTTAGTCAACTAATGACTCCTGGGTATTTTCTTTCAATACTTGTACCCAAGTAGTGTTTTCCCTTTCTGTATCTGAAAGCCTGGGGCCCTCCTTACATGATCACTTTTTTTTTTTTTTTTGATGTTTATTTATTTTTGAGAGAGACAGAGACAGAATGCGAGTGGGTTGGGGCAGAGAGAGAGAGGGAGGCACAGAATCCGAAGCAGGCTCCAGGCTCTGAGCTGTCAGCACGGAGCCCGACGCAGGGCTCCAACTCAAAAGCTGTGAGATCATGACCTGAGCTGAAGTCGGACGCTCGACCGACTGAGACACCCAGGCGCCCCAATGTGATCACTTTTTAAGAATACTAATGATAGGGGCGCCTGGGTGGCTCAGTCGGTTAAGCATCTGACTTCAGCTCAGGTCATGATCTCGCCATCTGTGAGTTCGAGCCCCGCGTCGGGCTCTGTGCTTATGGTTCGGTGCCTGGAGCCTGTTTCAGATTCTGTGTCTCCCTGTCTCTCTGACCCTCCCCCCGTTTATGCTCTGTCTCTCTCTGTCTCCAAAATAAATAAACGTTAAAAAAAATTCAAAATAAAGAATACTAACTATATTCATTTTTTCTGTTTCCCAGAGCAATTTCTGATATTTTACATAAATGTAAATGAATCTACACTGCATACAGGTAGGGGCCATGTCTTTTCCTGGTGAACTTCCTTCCTATCAAAACGCTTCGTGAAGAGCCAAGTTCTTTATGGACTATGACACAGGCTTTGATGGCCATGCTGATGATGGCTTTTGAGGCCAATTCTGCTTTGTTCTTCAAAGTGTAAGTTTATACTCTTTATGAAAGCTTTATTTGAATTCTGCTGCTACCAAGAGACCATGGGCAGAGCCCCTGATACATAGCAGGTGTTCCTGTGTTGCACTGACATGTATTGCCTCGGTTTTGCTACACAGCTCCCCCAAAGGAAGTCAGGGCATGCCCTTGGAAATTTCATCTCAGGAAAAGGCTCCGGATAGGTCTGGCAGAAAAATCCACCTCTGGCTACAGAAACTAAAAACACTGAAACTTTTGAGTCTTAACAGACAATGGATGGCATCACAAATAATGAAATTCTGAAATATGCTCCAACGTGAATGAGCCTTCAAACGTAGGCTAAGTGAAATAAGCCAATCACAAAAAGGCAAATACCATATGACTCCATTTATGTGATGCACCCACAAGAGTCAAATTCACAGAGACAGAAAGGAAAATGGTGGTTACCAGAGACTGGAAGGAAGGGTGAACAGAGGTTAGTGTTTAATGGGTATGGAGTTTCAGCTGGGGAAGATAAAAAAAAGTTCTAGACGTGGATGGTGGACACAGTTGCACAATAATGCGAGTGAGCTTAGTGATAGTAAATTGTACACATAAAAATGGTTAAAATGGTCACTTTGATGTTATTCTGCCATAATTTCTAAGTGGGGGGAAAAAGACAATGGATGAGGGAAAAGAAATTGAGGACAAACAGAACAAAAACATAGGAACATGAGGATACTGACAGGGTAAATCTGAATTTGTTCACCAACTCTCAGATTCCTGGAATGAGGGGATCTTCCTCAAAAACTCAAAATGGAAGTTTAACGGTTGTAAGCCCTGCCTTCCACAACCATACTGAGAACCTCCAATGTCCCAGGTCTCATCCTAGGTTGGAAGGAAATTAAAGTTGATTATAAATAGTCTAAAGAATCCTAGGGAGAATGATATACTCAAATAACTACAGCCCTGGACAGATCTGAATTGAAGCACATAAAAAATGTAATATAGGAGGAAGGACAACTTTAAGTTCAAGAAAGGTGTCCAGGATGAGTTCACGGAAGACAAATTCATAAGCATTTGATGAAAGAAGTTAGATGCACGACCTTGACCTACTTGAACCTCTGCATCCCTTCTAGCAAATGAAGGGGGCCTCAGTAGGTCCTAAAGTCCTTCCAGCTGGAGGACTCTGCCATTCTATATAACATGTGGGATGGCCACCACACTTTTGGATATTTGCCTGGATCTCACCCAGCACAGCATTTTTCCATCCTCTTGACCTCTATCTGCTGCTCCTCATGAAAAAGTTCGATAATCAATGAGCCTTCTCTGTATTTTACTTTTCCTCTGTATTTATGAAGTATCTTGCAATATAACTCTCCAGGCTTCCAGAAATATAGAAGAAACACACACAACTAGACGACTTATTCTAAAATGTCAGTTTCTTGTTTTTTAAGTTTATTTCTTTATTTTGAGAGAGAGAAAGAGAGCAGGGGTGGGGGGAAGGTGTCAGAGAAAAGGAGAGAGAGAATCCCAAGTAGGCTCTGCACTGTCAGTACACAGCCTGATGTGGGGCTTGATCTCACAAAATGTGAGATCACAATCCAAGCTGAAACCAAGAGTCAGAGGCTTAACTGATGGAACCACCCAGGCACCCCTCTAAAATTTCAGTTTCTAATACTCCAATCAAATTTTGCACATCTCTCAATAAGATCCATATCTACATAAATGATTTACAGAATGGAAACAGAGACCTATTCGGTCTTTTCCAGATTCCTGAGGTTTTGTGGAATAATGAAGTGCATAATGCTTACTTGAAAATGAACATTTTAAATAAATTAAAATGAGCACGCTGTATTGTACCAACCTTGAGGTTTCATTTCTTGGACGTATGTGCAGCAAAAGTCTTATTAATACATACAGATCCCACTAGGTTCTGGGTTCCTTCAATTTGTCCCATAGGTCTTTGGAAAAAAAATAAGAAAGCTTGGCTGAAGTAGGAAAGAAAGAACACTGCCCTCCCATTTTAGCGCTGCACTTTTAAAGGAGCAATCTATTACAATGACCCTTTGCAATATGCAGGGAGTTAAGTATCTGCCAAAAGCAAGCAGGAATTCCAAACATGGGTAGCAGTACATTCTAATGGAAAAGATTTTCAGAGTAGGATGGTAATGGCTTCTGGAATCTGCCTGCCTGTTTTCAGACCTGGGCGCTTTCTGTCTGCAAACCTTGGTCCGATTATATAACCTCTCCAACCCTCAACTGCCCTCCCTATGAAATAGTTTAGTAATACTAATACCTAACTCAGAGCCGTGTCAGAGAGCTGAATGGGCATACAGTGCCATAAAGCCCTTTGCACATGATCTGGTATGTAGGAAATATTTTTTTTTTATTTTTTTTATTTTTTAAAAAATTTTTTTTTCAACGTTTATTTATTTTTGGGACAGAGAGAGACAGAGCATGAACGGGGGAGGGGCAGAGAGAGAGGGAGACAGAGAATCGGAAACAGGCTCCAGGCTCTGAGCCATCAGCCCAGAGCCCGACGCGGGGCTCGAACTCACGCACCGCGAGATCGTGACCTGGCTGAAGTCGGACGCTTAACCGACTGCGCCACCCAGGCGCCCCTGGTATGTAGGAAATATTTAGAAAATGTTAGTTTTTGTTACTAATCAACTTGTACTCTTATTCTAGAGCAACCAGTGGCCGCCTGCAACCCTGGATACTATACTTAGCTTCTGGGGCGGGGAAGGGGAGGGTGGGGGAGTGGGACGGAGGAGGGTTTATATTTCTCATCCCTGTGACTTATTTATTTTATAACTGGAAGTTTGTATCCTTCCAGTACAGGGGTATCCTTGTACCCTTCACCAAATAGCCAATCCCCCACCCCAACACCTCCTCTTGCAAGAAGCTGGCCACCACCAGCTTCTTCTCTGCATTTTTGAGTCTGTTTCTGTTTTCTTTGCTTATTCATTTGTTTTCTTTTCTTAGGTTCCACATATAAGTGAAGTCACATGGCATTTTTCTTTCTCTGACTTATCGCACTTAGCATAATACCCTCGAGGTCCATCCGTGTTGTCACAAATGATGAGATCTCATTCTTCTTGACAGCTGAGTAATATGCCATTATATATACACACCACATCTTTTTTATCTAATCATCTATCCATGGACCCTTAGGTGGCTTCCACATCTTGGCTACTGTATGTAACGCAGCAATGAAAAGAGGGGTACATGTATCTTTTTGACCCAGTGGTTTTTTTTTTGTTTGTTTGTTTTCTCTGAGTAAAAATACCCAGTAGTGGAATTAGTGGATCATATGGTATTTCCATTTAAAATTTTTCATTTAGCTTTTTTAAAGCTTCTTGGTTCTCCCTCCTTCTATCTCACCTTACAAGGATAATAGGGAAAAAACTGAGGTCACACCTGAAAAGAAATCTGAGCTACAGGAAAATATTAAACTCCTTTGCTAGTCTTGAAGGAGCAAGCCACCATGGGTGGGGTGGCATTTCATGGTAAAGAGCTGATGGCCACCTCTGGCCAATAGCTAACAAGTAACTGAAATCCTCTGCCCACAGCTGCAAAATACTAATTTGCCAACAAAAGCAGATTCTTCCGCAGTCGAGCCTCAGATGAGACCACAGCCCTGGCTAACACATTAATTGCAGCCTTGTGAGACCCTAAGTGAATGCCCCAATTAGCTGTGTCTGGATTCCTGACCCCCAGAAACTGTAAGATAGTAAATGTGTGCTGATTTGTTACACAGCAATAGAAGGCTAATATTAATGTGGAGGTCGGGAATGCAGGCAGAAATACATGGTACAAAATACACATACATACTAATACACACACACACACACACACACACACACACACACACACACACACATAAGGATTCCTAGGATTTAATATCATTGCTATAGTGATTTAGCCCTACTGGAGCACTATGGCAGGAAAGGACAGTAAATCAAGGACAGTAAATGGTAACAATCTTCTCCACACTAACGGGGTATGAGAAAAAAATTATAGCTCTCTGTGGCATTTCATCAAACAAGTAACAACCAAAGGTTTTGTTTTCAATTTATTTTCAAATTAGGTAAGTCAGCCCTTCTGGAAACCAAATTGGGCAAGAGATTTTGTCAAGGTCCAAATCCTCTTGCCAAATTGCATTACCTTATGGGCGTGATTGGAAACCTCCTGGGACTTAGTTATGGGAAAGTTTCACAAATCAGATACCCAGACTGGACAGCTAACACGCAACTTAGTTCACATTAAATAAACTGACCCAAACCAGGAGATCAGTAAAGCCTTTTGTTAAGATGTGGGTTCTGAGCTCATTTTCTATTTAAATACTATAATTTTCCAGTCCTTCTCACAAACAGACACTATATGTCAGTTAGCCACTTGTCCCATGCTCCTATGGTAACACCCTCTTCCACTTTAGCAGTATCTCTACTTAAACCTCTGCCCTTAAACTCTTCATCAGTCTAGGGTCTTCTTAAACATTTGCTACAGAATCAGGAAATCTAAAAAGTAAGGAGCTTCCTTGGAGATCTTCTAGTCCCAGTCTCTAATTTCACCACAAAAACCGTGAGGCCCATGGAATTCAAATGGCTGGCTCAAGTTTAAAAGCGTATTTTTACAACCTTTAAATTGTTTCTTGAGAACAGAGAGGAGGAGTATGTTTCCCTCTAAACCTTCTCTTTCGCCTTTTCCAGCATCTGTCTGTTCAGACGCCTGCCGTCTCTATAAGCACCCCCTTTACCAGGGAAGCATTTCTGTGAAGTATCAACTATGAATGGAGGGGATCTCAACCGCCATGGTTCATACATGAACCGCCACGTATCTGACAGGCCAGGGTGACATTCATCACCCACCAAGCTTCTGCCACTGCCGTCAATCCCCAGGAAACTTCAGCCCAGTCACGGCCACAAAATAAATCATCGGCCCCACTGCTTAAGCGATGAGCTAGATACAATCATCCTAGTCCACGAAGATTCACCACCTACAGCTCAGAGAAAAAGACAGGAAGGAAAACTATTCGCCTAGATTTAACAACTATTTACGCAGATATCGCCTACAATTTCTCTATAATGTATCTATTTAACAAACGCTGCGTATCCATCACGTGTCAGCCGCATTGCTACCAGGAATATAAAGATGACGTGAGAAACAGTCTCTGCCCTCAGGGAATTTACAGTCTAGTGTAAGGAAGTCAAATATTTAACAATAATTATAGTAACCGAGAATGTTTATTGAGCATTTACTATGCGCCAGGCTGGTTCCAAGTGCTTTAGAGGGACGAACTCCTCCTGTTCTCACCGCAGTGATGAGGCAGGCTCTATTCTTTTGGTTACCGAAACACAGTTGACAGACGGTGTTACATTAGTTTCAGGTGTACAACAGAGTGATTCGACATGTCTACCTTATGCTTTGCTCCCCACAAGTGTAACTCCCATCTGTCACCATACAACTGCTGTTACAATATCACTGCCTGTATTCCCTGTGCTGTGCCTTTTCATCCCCAGACTTATCCGTTCCATAACTGGACGCCTATAGGTAGGCTCTATTTCTCATCCCTATTTTTACTCACAAGATACGTAAGGCGCACAAAGGTTGGGTTGCTTGCCCAAACAAAGGTCCATTCACTGTTTTGAGAAATATTTGCTTACTGTGTTCTAGGCACTGTTCCGG
Organism: Puma concolor; assembly: GCF_028749965.1. Taxonomy (NCBI): domain Eukaryota; kingdom Metazoa; phylum Chordata; class Mammalia; order Carnivora; family Felidae; genus Puma; species Puma concolor. The sequence goes on from NC_141673.1 coordinate 97,515,988, forward strand.
GGGCTGGGGATATATAGCAGCAAACAAGAGACAGAAGTCTCCAGTCCTATGCGGTTTATATATACTCGTGGAAGTGGAAATACATTTAAGCAAAACACAACTACAATCAATGTCAGAGCATGACAAGTGCCTGACAGAAAAACAAAGCAGTGGGGTGCCCGGGTGGCTCGGTCAGTTAAGTGTTCGACTCTTGATGATCTCATGGTGATGGGATCGAGCCCCAAAGCAGGCTCTTCTCTGGGCAGGTTGGAGCCTGCTTAAGAGATTCTCTCTCGGGGCGCCTGGGTGGCGCAGTCAGTTAAGCATCCGACTTCAGCCAGGTCACGATCTCGCGGTCCGTGAGTTCGAGCCCCGCGTCAGGCTCTGGGCTGATGGCTCAGAGCCTGGAGCCTGTTTCCGATTCTGTGTCTCCCTCTCTCTCTGCCCCTCCCCCGTTCATGCTCTGTCTCTCTCTGTCCCAAAAATAAATAAACATTGGGGAAAAAAAAAAAAAAAAGAGATTCTCTCTCTCCCTCTCCCTCTGCCCCTCCCCACTTATGTGCACTCTCTTTCTCTCTCTCTCTCAAAAAAACATGCAGTGAAGGGAACATTGGGTAGTTGCTATTTTAGAAGGGTGGCCCGGGAAGGCCTCTGATAAGGTGCCTCTCTCAGCAGAGATCCGAGGCGAGCACCAGAGCGAGGATTCACTCTCCACCACAATGCAGTGCGAAAGGACCCAGATGAGCGAAGCCTTGCCTTGCCTTCGATCAACCTCCTTCAAAAAAAAAACCCTTTATATTCTCTTCTGATTGTAAGTGTGTTCTCGCTGGAGAAAATCAGTTTAAAATCAGGTTTTCACAGCAACTTCGGCTCTCGCAGAGGTTTGAGGGTCATCAGCTAAACACATCGGAGGTGTTCTCCAAGCCTGACGACACAGAACGGAAGAGAGACATGGCAAGAGCCCCGGACGAGGATTCCAGAGACCCGGGTTCTGGTCCTCGCTCTGCCTTGAGCCAAAGCATGTCTTGGCTGACCTGCTACCTCCCCCTCCCCAAGGCCTCACCGCTGTAACGAGGGAGGGAGATTAGGCAACAGGAACCACAAAGCCCTCGCTAACATTCCACGAGGGGACGATCAGGAAGAACAAAGAGGTCACAGGTAACAAGGGAAGAGCCAACTGACCACAAGAAGGGCCGCCGCACCCGGGAGCCTGCAAAGCTGAACCCACGGCCGGGTCAGAGGGCGGGTGGAGCGGCAGGCCTTTGGGACGCCCCCTGGGTCATCCAGTGCAGGAGGAAGCATGAGGAAGAGGAAGTGCCACCAGGCCCCAAACGCCGTCTCCCTGGCCACCAGGTGAGGACACAAAGCCCCGGAAAGCATGCAGACGTGAGCCCCAGAAGCTGTGCAGGCTCTGACCCCACATCTTAGGGGACCTCGCACATGAAACCTAGTCAAGTTGAGAGAAGGCCATCCTGCTGACAGTACGACTCCTTCTCTTTCCAGCCCGCACCATCAGTCTTCTCTGCACCTCATGCCTTTGAAGAATAAAACTGGACTTGACCGCAATACGACGACTCACTTCGACCGGGGAGCCCGGAACGCAGGGAAGGGAGAGAGCACCACACGGCAGTGCCTGCCAGAGAGGGTCCCAGTGTCTAATGAAAGGATTCCAACTGCTTCAAAGCAATGGCCTTTGTGGGGACTGTTCCCGGCCCTCTCCTCATTGATCCCCTTTCCAACTGTCTCCATACCGTTCAATCCCTGTCCCTATCCTCCCACCTCACTATTTAACTCTCAAAGTGCTATCATTAACGTAAGGCGGAGAAGTCTCTATTTCAGTCCATTAGACTCTGTTCATATCACGATAGCTTTTTTAAGAGTCCTGTGAATCTGAGCTAGACTTGATAACGTCATGCAAAGGAAGGACGACGTCCCTTTGGTTCACAGTAGACAGTGTGGCGTATGGATTTCGCTATGGAAACGCCAGAAAATCGAGTGCTTCAAATAGGCCTGTCTTTAGTATCTTTTGACAGGCTGCAGCGAAATTCAGTATACAGAAGTTACAGGTGGGGGGCGCCTGGGTGGCGCAGTCGGTTAAGCGTCCGACTTCAGCCAGGTCACGATCTCGCGGTCCGTGAGTTCGAGCCCCGCGTCGGGCTCTGGGCTGATGGCTCAGAGCCTGGAGCCTGTTTCCGATTCTGTGTCTCCCTCTCTCTCTGCCCCTCCCCCGTTCATGCTCTGTCTCTCTCTGTCCCAAAAATAAAAAAAAAAAAAAAAAAAAAAAAAAAAAAGAAGTTACAGGTGATGCACATCAGGGGACACACGCCGTCTTTGCGGGACTGTGTCCCCACGTGATTTTCTTAACCACCTGGCAAACTAAGGGAAGAGAAGCACAGTGAGACACTGACACGTAATGGATGTTGAGCTGAGTTCTCTCCTAGCTCCTTGAGAAGGAAAATAGTATTTCCCTGGGAAAGGAAGAGAACATCCTATTTCATACACCAGCAGGGATACATCTTCTAAAGGGAGAGACAGGACAAACACACACGAAAGTTCATGTGGATAGATGATTCCGACTTTGCAGAGGTAAATATGCGAAAGCGGAGGGAAAGCGGAGGGAAGCAAACACAGAGACAATAACCAGGTGGAAAAAGAGTTTTCATTGGGAATATTCCTAGGGAAGGAGATTTTTTTAAAGCACTGCTTTGAAAGTGAGAGAGAGCCACGTTTAGGCAGAGAGTTGCCCACTCTGTATATGATCCTCCTATTTAATTTAACCTCTGCACCGAATGATATTAAAAACCTATTAAACCTCACAAAAGACAGCTCATTTGGTTTCACGATGGCCACCTGACTGTCACAGCCTAAAGGCTGAACTGACTCTTTTTTTTTACAAAAGCAACACATGGGGTGCCTGGCTGGCTCAGTTGGTTAAGCGTCCGACTTCGGCTCATGATCTCGCGGTCCGTGAGTTTGAGCCCCACAACGCGCTCTGTGCTGACAGCTGGAGCCTGGAGCCTGCTTTGGATTCTGTGTCTCCCTCTCTCTCTGCCCCTCCCCTGCTCACGCTCCGTGTCTCTCTCTTCCTCAAAAGTGAATAAACATTAAAAAACAACAATAATAATAAAGCAACACATGAATCCAAAATTCAAATAACTCCAGAGAAAGCTGCTATAAATTTTTAATTTTTTTAAGTTTATTTATTTATTTATTCTGAGGTCGGGGGTGCGGGGGAGGAGCAGAGGGAGAAATGGAGAGAAAGAATCCCAAGCAGGCTCTGCACTGTCAGCACAGAGCCTGACATGGGGCTCAGTGCCACAAACCATGAGATCATGACCTGAGCCGAAATCAAGAGTCAGGTGCTCAACCGAGTGAACCACCTAGGCACCCCTACGAAATAGTTTAAATGCGTTACAGCTCACATAACCCTCATAATAACCCGGTGTGGGAGCCAAGAATCAGTGGCCCATTTCTTAGCTGAGGAAACTGAGCCTCAGTGGTAAAATAATACGCCCAAAGTCACACAGCTAAAAAGCGGCACAGGGTGAGCTCAAACACAGGCAGATCTACTCAGCTTTAAAGGCTGCGTTCTTAACCCACCGTGCTAGGTAGGTAAAAGATTACAAAGAGATCAGATCTCCACCAAGGCGAACCTGAAATAAAGACTTTCCAAAAGTCACCCCAAACGTAACACTATATTACTTTCCCGTGGCATAATAAAATGTGTTTCTCTACCACCATCCACTCCAATAAAAATTTTATTTGGTAAGATCCATCCGATCTTCCCAAGTGCATGTGCCGGTGCGTGCAGTGGCTGTATAATCTCTCTTGTTAGAAGGAGAATTGGTCACAGAGGACTAGCTGTTTTCTCTGAGAAGAAAGCTGCCTGCTGTCCACCAGCCCCCTCTGGTCCCCTTCCCTGAAATCATCACTCCCTCTGCGAGCCATGGAGTCTCTGGAAACAGATGGCCAGGGATGGGTGTGGGTGAGGCCGTCATCCCTATAACCCCCCCCCCCACAGTGCTCCATCACTAGAAAGCAAATATATGAAAGCAGCTAGGCGCAGAGATAAGACAGAGAGAGACAGAGAGACAGCAAGAGTACACAGAGGCTAAAAGCCACCAGAAGGAGAAGGCGAATTTTCCCCAGCATATAATTTTTGCTACCCCTACAATGGAGCTATCTTGGTCTAGTCCCTGGAGAGAAAAACACTACTCCAGCATCACAGACTGTTCCCAAATCCTACCTTAGGTGAACTCTACTGTCTATTTAACAAGGACCAGAGGTAATCAGGATCTTCCCCCTACTCTGGGCACATGGTCAGGTGGCCTTCTCAGCCAAATGGATGTGTCATGAAGGGGAAGGGTGAGGGATGTCACTAAGTACCACAGACCCAGATGCCTAGTAGTAGGAGCAAGTGAAAATGGTTTTGGTCTATGTACAATCCTCAAAAATGAAGAGACTCACAAAATCACAAGCACATCTGACCTCTCATCTGCCTACACATAACTGCATACAACGCATGTTCTAGTCAAAACCAACTGGACTGAGTTTCAGGGCCTGAGTGTGCCATGCTTTCCCATACTTCTCGGTTCCCTGAAATAGTCCACCCTATCCACCTTCCTGATCTACTCATTTGCCAAAGATCAGATCCAACACCCAGAAGTGTTGTCTCCCGGGGACAGGTAAGTACCCTGTCTCCATGACCTTGGTGGTATAGCATTATAATTCTCCCCACTCCATGGAAAGTTCTTTCAGGGCAAGAACTCTGCCTTGTTAAGATGGCGTCCGCCTAGTTTGCAGGTGGCACTAAAAAAACGCAGAAAAATTGACCCAATTAGGCACGTGGAAACACAAAGAAGACTGGTCTCATGAGAATATGGTTTTACCTTCAGAGTTTTAAGTTAGGTAAAAATCAACAAGCACTGACCACACAGAAACCATGTATTAAAGAAAGTGTTTGCTGTGCGACCAGAATTGTTGCAAGCACTGGGTGGGACAGGGAGAATGGTGGAAGACACAAAGTGAAACTCGGTTGGCGTCTTGTCTCATACAAGGTTTACATGCTAATGTTCCTCCAGTTCAGCATACTACGGCTAGGTGTCTAAAAAATGGAAGTCCTCTACAGAGAGTAATCTCTCACACATAGACAGCTGATTACATGTTCAGGAATATTTATAGCAAACATGTCCACAGCAGCCAAAGTCCTAGCACCAACCTGAATGCCCATCAATGGGAGAGTGAGAAGAATAAACTGAGTATAATCCCACAATGGAACGTTATATAGGAGACAAGGCAAATGATCTACAGCGGCATACAGCAATACAGATGGATGGAAGCAGTGAAAAATATTAAGTAAAAAAGAGGACACACAGTCTGATGCCCTTTTTATAAATGGTGAAAAGTAAAATTAAATATACATCTGTACAGATACATACTTTTTGTGTGTATCCGCTTTATCCTTTAATGTCCGTTTTAGGACCACACACAGGCGAAAGCAAGCATGCGGAAAGAACAGGAGAGGAAGGGTGCGTGCAGGGTTCAGATGATGGTTACCTTGGGGAGGAGAAGGAAGAAGGGGCAAATGGCAAGAGGAGCATTGTCTGGTCATATGGAGGGTATTTTCAAGGTCCCAGCTTTGGTTTCAGGGGATGGGTTGAGGTCGCTCATGAGACCGCTTTAAATAGGTGAAAATATGAAATGATGTGCCATGAAGTAAGGATTATGATGAATCTACTTCTTTGTCTCTAAAGACCAATATCAACACAACAAAAAAATCAATTTACAGGAATATGTGAAAGTGGGGCCTGAATCTATGCAAAACGAACAGGTGTCCTGGAAGGAAAGTGAGGAGGGCAAAGGGAAGACAGCTCCTGCCACATCCCGCCACTAATTGATTTCCACCAGCCGGCCTGTATCTAGATCACCAACTGAAAGGAGGTAAGACGTATGGATGCACACGTCCCCGGGTCAATCCACGGAGCCCTCCTTTTCCTCTTGGCATTTGCTGGAGGAGCCCGAGCTCCAGAGAATACCAGATAACCCTTCATTTACCTAAGCGCCACAAAGCACTGGGGGGGGGGCCAGCATTAGTTTCATCATGGAGTGTTCTGACCCTTCTCAAAGTGCATCATAAATTCATGCTTGTGACACTGAGGGACGTGGAGCTTCCGGCAAGAACATCACTGTGTTTGCGCATGAAAATCAATCAGTTCTATCTTCTTCCAGAAGTTACACTAAGCAGACAAAGCTCTCTGCGGATGGTTTGGACTGCATGCCCTGGAGAAAGTGTGCAGCAGATGTCTGAGAAACAGACAAAAGGGGGAGGGAGGTTAGAGTCTCCCAGTGGGAGACAAATGATTCTGGAGAGAACATGCCCTAGGGGGAAATGTGGTCAGCAAGGACACTGAAACACATGTAGTATCTACCAAAAAACATGGCAAAGGACTACCAAATCTTCAAACACCTTTAAACCAAGCCCCTAACCTGAAATTTCAGTAGATGGCCATTTATCTTTTGTTTTATAAAAAGCTAGGTAGTGAAACACTAGAACCAGAAAGGCAAATTTTCTTTGCTTACCTAAGCCTGTCCGTTAACATAACTGTGGACATTTTTATGCCAGTCCAACTGCAAACACTCAAGTTTTCTTCCTGGAGAAGACCAGAGAAGAGCTAGCCATGGTTTCAAAATAAAACAAAGTTGGGGCACCTGGGTGGCTCGGTCGGTTAAGCGTCCGACTTCGGCTCAGGTCATGATCTTGTGGTCCATGAGTTCGAGCCCTGCATCGGGCTCTGGGCTGACAGCTCAGAGCCTGGAGCCTGCTTCGGATTCTGTATCTCCCTCTCTCTGTGCCCCTCCCCTACTCGTGCTCGCTCTCTCTCTCTCTCTCTCTCAAAAATAAATAAAAATATTAAAAAATAAATAAAATAAAACAAAGTTAAAAGTACTGTGCTATGTGTTTAAATATTCAAGCCCTGAGAGTTAAGGTTTGAGCCTCTCCTTACCTCAGCAGGGTCTCCTCATTTCAAGATGCGGGGGGGGCTTCCTATACTTATTTTGGCTTTTGCAGGGATCCTTTAAGTGCAGAAAACTGCATGATGGTTCTCCCTCCCTCTCCAGACACAGGCACGTTCACTCTACATCCATACTTTAGAAAGTTCTTCCACAACTCCGGCAAACACCCCACATTTTCCTGCCTGGCTGAGTCCTGGGCCTCCTTCCCAGTAAATAATCTCAGTGAGATCCTGCCAAAACATTTCTTAATCACATATTTTCTTTGTCTAAAGAGAGTTATAGATGTAGTAAGTAACCTTGGTTCCCAGGCCTTCCCGCATTTTCAGGAGCCCCGTGTCATTTAATGTTAAGCTTCGTTTGCTTCTTTGAGCTCCCACCACTTACACTTTATTTTGGAGCCTGTATTTAAATCCTAGATTAATCAGCATGGAGGAGAAAATTGTGGTTACTCCCCCTGATCCTGCTGTCTAAATATATGCAGTCTTGACCAGGTGATCACAAAGGATTCTTCTAATGAGCCCCTAGAGACGCAGCGCCGGGCCTGAAGGGCTTTACCAAGGAAGGCAGGTCACACACAGCACACAGGTCTTGCGGGGCCTGCGGGGAAGCCTTGTGGGACTGTGTGCTCATAGTGCCTGGTGACTGAGGCTCTGTAGTTATTGATCCCTCCAGGCCAACGGGGAAAGGACTAATGGAAAACCAAACGAGTCACGGGACAGCCACAAGAATGAAGTGGAAATGATTAGAAAACCCAAACTCGAACCGTAGGGGTTGCCCAGCAACGCAGCCAACGATCCCCTGGGAGACCCATCCTCCCAGGGTGCTTGGGTGATCATGTTACTTTCTTGGTAAGTCCATTTATTGGTTCTCCCGACTCCTTTCCTCATCAAGTTCAAAGGCTTTTCACCCATACTGAAGGGCTTTTAAATATGTCCCTGAAACCTTACCTGTCACTCTTTCTCTCTATACACTGGCTGCTTCTATGACGTGGGCTGCTTCCCTTGACCAAAAGATCCCCCCCCTTGACGCAGGTTTCCCCGGCCCCCCTGGTACGGATAAGACTGGGCCCTTGGAGTCTGGTGGTCCAGAATCCAATGGGGGCCCTACCACTTCTTGGCATGTGATCCTGAGCGCTTACGTCACATGGCTGACAGGAAGATTAAATGACTACATACCGTAAAATACTTGCACAGTACCTAGTACTCAACAGAGGGTGGCTGCGGTCATTCTTACCATTATTCAAGTTTGCAATGAACTTTCTCCCTCCTTTAAACCCCTTTAGGGGCACCTGGGTGGCTGAGTCGGTTCAGTATCCAACTCTTGATTTCGGCTCAGGTCATGATCTCACGGTTCGTGGGATCGAGCCCCACATCCAGGCTCTGCACTGGCAGTGCAGGACCTTTCTGGGGTTCTCGCTCTCTCTCTTTCTGCCCCTACCCCGCTTGCTCTCTCTCTTTCTCTCGAAACAAATAAACATTTAACAACATTGAAATAAATAAGCGCCTTTAGCACACGTGCATTTGGCATTGTTTACATACTACTTTTACATTCTATTTATCTTCTTATCCATATGTCTTATCTCAGGCCACAAGTCCCTTAAACGTAAAGACTATAGTTCATGTGTTTTTCTTTCCCTACAACGCTTGGAGGTGCCTTAAATGCAGGAACACAGTAAATGCTTGAAGACTTTCTTGTAAAAAAAAAAAAAAAAAATTGTGAATCAACAAACATCTCCACTGTGAACTAAGTGAAACGTCTACCGATGTTTAGTCTGACTGTGGCTGGCTGTGTTTGAAGAAAGGCTGACAAACTCTTCGTACGTCTATGTAAAGACTGTTTCCTTCAAAATCTTCTTTTAAGGGTGGAGAAGAAGAATGCTGGAATCATCCACTTTTGTTCAATCATCTGAACGTAATACCTCGTTCTATCTTTGTTACAGAGATGATTAAGACAAGAAGGTACTCTAATTTGCTATTGCATTTAAGTCAAATTTAATAGAGATCACTTCTCTAGGCATTATTTCCTTCCCCCCTGTTACCTACATATATATTCACATGTACATGAAAATACAAATGTGTGTGGGTACCTGTGGTTTCCATACCTTGATTTTCCACTTCCTGGTTCTAACCCAGAGAAGGAGAAGTATTAAAGAGTCACAAGAAAACAACAACAACAACAACAACAAAGAAGAAGTTGTCGCTTTCATTTTGCTGAGAAATAATCAGGAAGTGTCCAAGATCTCAAAAGGGAACCTGCCCTACAGAAATTAGGGCTCCATTATTACAGACAGATAAGGGTCTGGTGCCCTAAGGAGTTTATATATTTCAAGGGGTCTTTCAGTAGCCTGAATTTTCAGTTTCACTTTTTCTGGAACGTTCAGGGGCAATTAAGCATAGCTGATAAACAACTCAGCCAAAACTTATCACAAAGTTCAGTATCAGTGTATTTTGGATGGCTCCTCCTATTTACCCTGCCGAAAAGTTAGATACCAAAAAGTTACAAATTACAAATGACTGTAACTCAAGTCAGCATTAACAATGAAAAGAATTTGCTCGGAGAAAGGACACACCCCTCAGGCCCACCGAAATCACAATCTCCTTCCCCCCATCGCCACCTACCCCAGGAACCCCCGACCCCAGGAACCTGTTCCTGGGTCCTTCTCTTCATCAGGTCTCCCACGACACCTCCCCACGACATCCCTGACCACCCTGCCTGGAACAGCCCACGCCTGGCCTGGGTCCTTCTGTCCTATCGCCCACTGTGTTTGCTTCGGAGCACTTAACACAACTGTCTTGTTCTTATCTTACTTTTGCCTGTCTCCTCACACTAGGATTTTGGCGCACGGGGATTAAAACCTTATAGACCTTACTTTTACAGGCTGTATCCTCAAGGCCTAACACACTAGGTATCATAGTTGAACTCTAGATATTAATTAAATAACATGAAGGAGTTAGTGTTAGCTTTGTCAGATGTAATAATGACATTTTATTTCTTTTTTAAATCTATGAAAGGCACATACTTGAGTATTTATGGATGAAATCATGTGAGGGATTTATACTTCAAAATACCAGGGTGGAAAAGGGGTGAAGAGTGCAAGAGGATATAGATAGAGCGAGATTAGTCATGTATCAGTAATTGTTAAAGCCGAGCGGTGAGTGTATGCAGTTCATCATATTCTTCTCTACTTTGTAGTATGTGTGCAAATTCCTCCAATAAATTCTTCAACCTAAATGGAACAGTGAAACAGGTAACAGTCCATATATTTCGATGAATATGTATTTGATCTTGGGGTGAAGAAATCCTAAGTAAAATATCAAAGGAAAAACAAAACCCTCGCAGAATTATTTTTAAAGCTAAATAAAAGGAGATGCTCATTTAGTTTATCAAATTAGCCAGGATTCACAGCAGGCCACAGATGAGAATCCATCCGATGCACCAATTTACCCACCACGAAGAAAACACAGTTTGGGGCGCCTGGGTGGCTCGGTCGGTTGAACGGCCGACTTTGGCTCAGGTCACGATCTCACAGCACGAAGGCTCATGAGTTCGAGCCCCATGTTGGGCTCTGTGCTGACAGCTCAGAGCCTGGAGCCTGCTTTGGATTCTGTGTCTCCCTCTCTCTCTGCCCTCCCCTGCTCATGCCCTCTCTCTCTCTCTCTCTCTCAAAAAATAAAATAAACATTAAAAAAATTTTTAGAAAAAACAGGTTTATCATTTATACTTATTCTGTACTTATTAAAACTTTTAGATATATACATAATGTTTACATTCATCTTGTGCAAATATTAAAAGGAAAACTGGGGTGCCTGGGTGGCTCCGTCCGTTAAGCGTCTGGCTTTGGCTAGGGTCATGCTCTCACAGTTTGGGAGTTCGAGCCCCACATCAGGCTCTGTGCTCGAGCCTGGAACCTGCTTTGAATTCTCTCTGCCCCTCCCCCGCTTGCACTCTGCCTCTCTTATTCTCTCTCAAAATTAAATAAACATTTTAAAAAATTTGTTTTAAGGATTTAAAAGGAAAGTAAGTAAAATGATTTGGTTATGGTGTTTCCAGAACCTTGTACCTGCAGGCCCAATTCCCTTGAGTCACTTTGACAATATCTGTGCCAAAGGACCATCTTTGTCGTCTATCCATGTGTCAGTACGCATCTGTGGAATTAACTAGCAATTAATTTTACAACACAGCGTTTAGGAAGGTCAGGCTTTCATCTGTATACACGTGTCCACACAGTAATTAAAGAAAAGCCGCTTTCATAAGAAGAGCTCAGCAAGAAGTTTGGGAGGCAACTCTACAAACTACATACTATTGCATGGAATCCCGCAAGAAATTTGGTAACGTAATAAAAAAAGGCAATTGTTTAGGGAATTTTTCTTTGGGCAGTCTGCTTCTGAGCCTACATCCTGATGACATTTCCAGGAAAACCAATGTTAAACTCAGGCTCACGGTTTGTCTTCAGTTCCTTCAGACATGGGAGTTACAGACATTAAGACTTAAAAAGCAGTCTTAGTGGTGCCTGGGTGGCTCAGTCGGTTAAGCATCTGACTCCAGCTCTGGTCATGGTCTCACGGCTCATGAGTTCGAGCCCCGTGTCGGGCTCTGTGCTGACAGCTCAGAGCCTGGAGCTTGCTTTGGATTCTGTCTCCCTCACTCTCTCTCTCTCTCTCTCTCTCTCTCTCTCTCAAAAATAAATAAACATTAAAAAAACATTTTTAAAGAAAAAGTAGTCTTAAAGCTGATGCCCTCTTTCCTCTTTCCAGTCCTACTTTCCCGAACCTACAGATAAATTAGAAAGTAATACAGTCTAGTGGTAGACTAGTGCCCATTATGGCTAAAAATGCAGCAATACAGGAATAAGGAAATTTCTCCGGAAGCAATGAGTAGATTCACTTGTTTGAGTTCTTTTTACATTTTTATTTTACCTTAGCTGCCCTATAATTTAAATATCTTCTCTATAACAGAGGCATCAGTATGAAAAGTGTAGCCAAATCTTGGTGTTACCTGTGAAACGTGAAATTAAAAGAGTCTTGTAGAAATTCCCACAAATTTCATGAGTTTTTGTTCTTCAAGGGTTTGCTGAATCTAATCAAGGCACAATTTTCAAATGAAAACCATTAGCCTCGACAATCAAAGTGTAAACAAAATACACCGATGGGGCGCCTGGGTGGCGCAGTCGGTTAAGCGTCCGACTTGAGCCAGGTCACGGTCTCGCGGTCGTCCGTGAGTTCGAGCCCGGCGTCAGGCTCTGGGCTGATGGCTCAGAGCCTGGAGCCTGTTTCCGATTCTGTGTCTCCCTCTCTCTCTGCCCCTCCCCCATTCATGCTCTGTCTCTCTCTGTCCCAAAAATAAATAAAAACGTGGAAAAAAAATTTAAAAAAAAAAAAAAAAATACACCGGAACGACGGTCTGAAGCCTTTAGCCAGTGGTGAAAATGAGCATCATATCGTCGACAGCATCTTCCATTCCTAACCAGTCTTACCACGTGATTTTCTACATCACAGGACATTGTGGTTTAGGATATGTGAAAACACAAAATACCCAAAGCCCACCAGAAAGGGGCATTAAACCTGCGAAAAAGTATTAATAGATAACCTGAGCTATATAAATGACTGTCTAAGGCCACAGAACCCAAAGTTTTAGCATATGATAGCAAAAGAGAAGAGGTGGGATATGTGGCTACTCAATATACGAGCCAAACAAAACGTGTCCTGGAAGACGAAGAAACCCAATGGACTTGACGTGCTCCCGCCGCTACGGAACACAGACACACGTGGCTTACAGCTGCTACAGCATGACAAAGATCATCCTTATCCTCTCCCCAGGTGGGCAAGGAGGCTGCCACATTAGAAAGAAATTAAGTCTAGACTCAGTGGGATGCGGAGAAGAGGGGCTGGCCTAGCAGGCTTCCAGAGAAGAGCTCAGCTTCACCCCCGTGCCGCCACGAAGCGTGGACCAGACCCAGAGGACCCTCGGGTCTCCTAACTACCTATGTATGGTATTCAAGACTTTGAAAAGCAGAAGGCAAGGGTCATCATGGAAGAGCATCACCTTCTCAAATAACAGTCCCGAAATGAAAGGTCTGAATTCACTAGAAGGAACGAGCCACTCTCCGCATCCTTCCAGGCGAGGGAGCCAGGCTAGAAAAGATGGGCAGTTGCTTTACGGCCAGGTCCTGACAGGTAGCACGGCCAATGAAGAGACCGCAGGAGTGTTCTAATTCTAGCCAGGAGGAGAAGCAGATCATCAACACCATAGGGGAAATCAGTTTCCAGGCAGATCACTTTGCTGCCCGGAGGCAAAATAACGACAGTCCATCATCTTAACACACACTTTGCTATCTGTTCTTCCCCTCATATGAGGCTTCAATGGAGGGAGTCTAATCCCCGGGTTGCAAGAAAATCAATGTGTTCAGGCTGAGTCAAATTATATGAGAGATGCTCCCCTGACACAGTACCTGTCCTAGCTGGACACGTAATAAGGATCTTTTTGCATGAGGTCAGCTAGAACACCATCACTAAAGGGCAAAGGGGTTCACAACCAAAAATAAGAAAGGAAATAAATACTCTGCCATCAAAAGTAGTTTTGAAATAAGAAAAATGTATACCTTGATGATATTAAATAATATACACAGGTCAACTCTGCAAGTTGGTTTCTAGCTTATTGTGAGACCTGCAATCAAATAACAGTAGGGTTTTTATTTCTAGCAGCTCCCATTGGAGGGACCAGCCTGTTTCCCTTTGTTTCTCATGGGAACACAGGATTTTTTGAATCATCACTCTGCTGGCTGACCAAAATGCTCTCAGAAAGTGTAAGCTATGAAAGATTAAAATCCCACCTGCATCCTTTCAACAGTCAGAGGTCAAAATGCCCTTAGAGCCAGAGAGCTATCAAATTGGATGTCTCGACTTTTACAGAGGCAAAAACTACAAACCAGGAATGCTGAGTGTCTTATCCAAGGGCGCAGCTAGTCCTAATTCCCAGCCAAGTGCTAGTCCCACTACATCATGATGCCAAACTAAAATGAAATCAGTGAAAAGAGATTTGTAAACTTGAGAAGTGTAATAGGCAGGGAAGATGTGGGGAACCAAAGGATGTCAAGATGATGGATATGACAAAGGGAGTGTGGCCACTGTCCCAGACCATTCACAGACCTAGAACAAGCATGTTTGAAAGGAAGGAACTGTCCATTTCCCTAACTCTGACACCAGGATGGAGACGTGGTCTATGAAAGACACAAGTCAACGCGTATTACCAATGAGGGGAGTTCTTCCTAAATACGCCATTTCTCTGGGAGGAGGAGGAGAGAGTGACAAAAGTAAATACAGCCAAATCCCATGATGGCCCCATTTTAAAATACCCTTATTTATAGACTAGGGAAACATCAAGACAATTTAACATGCCCTAAGTAAACTCTACGGTAGCCCCACAAGGACAGAGGAGGCCCCAGTCACGGAAACCAGGGAAGGGATGAAAGGAGAAGCAGTGGGAAGAATTACTAAGCTTTACTCAGGAAGGAATTTTTTTTTCCCTCAAAAATACATGCATCCAGGGGCGCCTGGGTGGCGCAGTCGGTTAAGCGTCCGACTTCAGCCAGGTCACGATCTCGCGGTCCGTGAGTTCGAGCCCCGCGTCAGGCTCTGGGCTGATGGCTCGGAGCCTGGAGCCTGTTTCCGATGCTGTGTCTCCCTCTCTCTCTGCCCCTCCCCCGTTCATGCTCTGTCTCTGTCTGTCCCATAAATAAATAAAAAAAAGTTGAAAAAAAAAATTTAAGAAAAAAAAATACATGCATCCATTCACCCACCCATCTACCTACCCAGTGCTAAGAACTTACCCTACTTAGAACACCGTACGCAACGGCTGAGAGTGGCTGTTTCTTCTCCAACAACCTTCTGACCTGTGATTTCAAGACTGATAGCCAAAGAGGTGAGTAAAGGGAAAAAATAATCCTTCAAGGCATGATCTTATCCAAAATACTTACCCTTGCTTCCCACACATTGAAAATGTGAAGGTTTTATTTTTTTTAATTTTTTTTAACTTTTTTTTTTTTTTTAATTTTATTTTTGAGACAGAGAGAGACAGAGCATGAACGGGGGAGGGGCAGAGAGAGAGGGAGACACAGAATCGGAAGCAGGCTCCAGGCTCCGAGCCATCAGCCCAGAGCCCGATGCGGGGCTCGAACTCACGGACCGGGAGATCATGACCTGAGCCGAAGTCGGACGCTTAACCGACCGAGCCACCCAAGCGCCCCGAGAATGTGAAGATTTTACACACACACACACACACACACACACACACACACACCACAGTGGAGAACATTCTCTTTTCAACTCAAATGTTATTGATAACTCGTATCCATTCTCTTGTCTTCATGGACAACAACCACAAAAAACGGTAGAGCCAGAGTAGAAAAAAGAGCTGTTCCGAGAAGAGGAGAAACACACTTCTTTCTGCAAGAGGAGATGAAGCCAGTGGGAAGGTGCTGCCATGTTACTTGTGGTGAACATAGTATAAAATAACCAAAATGAGCCTCTCGTTGTCAACCACCCACCTCCGCTAGTTTTGTTAGCCAGTGAAACCATGCACTAACCTTTAGGTTAAACATATGGTAGACTTCCTCCCTGACCTCAAGAGGTTTCTTGACCTTGATGTCTGATCCAACAGACTTGACTCTGTTTATCAGCAACCGTGGAAAAAGTGGCACACAATTATAATCTTAAAAGAAGCGTTGGGGGGCGCCTGGGTAGCTCAGTCGGTTCAGCGTCCAACTTTGGCTCAGGTCATAATCTCACGGTTCGTGAGATCAAGCCCCGCATCAGGCTCTGCACTGACAGCTCAGATTCTCTCTCTCCCTCTCTCTCTGCCCCTCCCCCGCGCTCGCTCTCCTCTCTCTTTCTCAAAAAGAAACACTAAAAGAAAAAAAAATTTTTTTAAATAAGAGTTGAATACACCAGGTCTTCCCTTGATCTCCAGAGCCTCAAGACACTCTGGTCTTTTTGTTCTGTTTTCTTGCCCAAAGTTCTTACAATAGTAAGACAGAATGTGTGGTACCTGATCATTCATAAACCTTGCCCTTTAGTTTATTTAGTAGCAAGCATGTACCAAAGAGCTGCGTGCTAGACTCTGTGCTGGGGACTGGGATTACACAGATGGGCGGATACCAGTTCTGCCTCCAGAAGAGTCTGGTACAAGGGCAGGCCCCAAAGCACAGGATGCGTACGGTGAGAAGTGAAGTGTCACAGCAGACCGCACGAGGGACTGTGGGGTGCTGAGGGACTCTGGGGTGCTGAGGCATGAAATCTCTGGCAGTGGAGGTCGGAAAGGGCTGAGGCGACCTCACTGAGAAACATCAAGGAGGAACAGGTGTTTATCAGGCGGAATCTGACAATGTGAACACGTAGATGCTCTTAGCAGCCCCATAAAGTAGGTGTTCCTCCCCTCATTTTAGAGTGAAGAAACGGGACGTTGAAGGAAGTTAAATTATTTGCCCCCACAAAGTTACAAAGGAAATGGCATGAGCTTGACCCCATTATACAGCACGCCTCTCGAATCGGAGGCCTTATCTTTCTTCACCATGGTAATTGCGATATGGCTAGAATATCACAGGTGTTCAGTAAGTATTAGTTCAATTAATCCAAATCACCAGACTCCAAGTCCTATGTGATTTTGGCTACATCCCAGTAAATTAACCAAGAAATATTCAGATAAACATAATGTAAAAATCCATTTGCTTAAGAAACAAGAAACAGGTCTTCATATAGGGCCATCATTTCAGGCCAAAAGCAGAGTATACGCGTGTGCACATATTTATGTACGTATGTCTGTTTCCAAAGAGCATAGATGTGCGTGCTACCTATGCTCTCTTACTCAGAGCCAAGAAAGAATGTGGACTTTCAACAGCAGTTCAGTTCAGCTTTGCAATTACTGGCACAGAGAGCAAGAGAGAGAGAGAGAGGGACGGAGGGAGAGAGGAGGAGTGGGGGGGAGAAAAGGAAGGTTCCTCACAAACCCAGACCCATCTATCTTCCTCTCTTTTCTCAAAGGCAGCAACTAGAATTGATCTGTGATAGCTTCTCCTGTCTTACGGAAACACCCAGAGAGCCACAGAGCCTTTGTACGGAGGAGCAAATGATAAGGAAGACCTCCTTTTTTCAGTTCATTTGTTTTGAATTGAAGTTTAAGCAAAAACTCAATTTAAAAACCAAACCACTGTAGCTCATGTATAACTTAAGATTCTGAAGTCACAACTAAAAATAAAAAACTCCATGTTGTTCCTGCATAAACACACTTCTAACGACCTGACTGCATCAGACAATACTGTGGATACGCATCACCCTCAGAGTTCTTGCGGGGTCTTATGAATTGATAAGAAGGATCTGTACGGTATCAGACACTGAGACAAACGCAGAATTAACCAAAGGCCAGATTCCATTTTCTACATTTTCTAATGTTCCTTCATTCAACGAATATTTATCATGGAACACCAACGCTATGCCCACCCCGTGGTCACAGGCACGAAAACCAAGATGGAGCCCTGATGTAATGGGCTCCTCACCAAGTGATAGATATGAAGAGATAGTCACAAAATCATGGGAAAGCAGTTTCAAAATGAGTGTTCGGAAGACACAGGAGAAGGACAGCTCATCCAGACCCAGGGAGTCCAGGAAAAGGCTCCTGGGAGAGAGACCTAAGGATGAGTAATCGGTTGGGGGAAGACAGAGGAATATTTCAGAAAGAAGAAACGGCAAGGGCAAAGACCAGGAGGGGGGAGGACCTTCCTGGGATCCTGTGGAGTTGGTGTGGGTAAAGGGAATCCGAGGGCAAGAGATGAGGGACAAGAACAGAGAGGTAAGCAGGGCCGGATCACACAGGGTGTCGTGGCCTCGTTGGGGTTAGCTGGGCTTTCACCTGAGGGCAACAGGGAGTTTCTGGAGTCTTCTAGGAAAGCACAATGACGGGGGGTTGTGGGGAGGGACAGGCTGACCGAGCAGTGCCTCTAACAGCTCCTGCATTCCAGGCTGAGAATAACCGAGGAGAGGGGACCATGCTGGATGCTGCTCACAATGTCTCCACCAATGACTGTCCACAGTCATCTCCAAGCCATCACCCAGCCTGGGCCCACTGCACACTAATAAGGAAGGGGACGCAAACGAGCAGCGAGTGGCCCCAGACTGTGGCAAGAAACACAGGGCAGGGAGCGAGGTAGGAGCCTTCAATTTGCCTTTGGCGACTTTTTCTTTGCAGCAGCGTCTCATTTGACCATTTCTAGGTACACAGAGCTCCTCAACTCCCCCTATTTTCTAGGGGGAGGAAAAGAAAAAAGCTCCACGTCTCACACGTCTCATCTTCAAACTGGCATTTCCTGTGAAGGTACAGTAGGTGCTAACTAACTTTAGAGGGCTGTTCCATGATGTCTGGAAGAGTGCATTCTTTCCAAGTGACTGAAATAGATAGAGGTCCCCGCCTAGGGATGTATACTACTTTTCAGATATACACCACTACCACTAAAGCACTTCCGAGCACTTTTTTTTTTTTTGGTTTGTTTGCTTGCCTCCTTTATTTTTGCCCTTTGTAGCACAAAAACAAATGGCGATCTCCACGAGGTCCTCTCTGAATGGTTTCTGGGTAGTTCGGAGATGGACGTAAAACCACCTGGGCACTGCAGGTAGTTTGGGGCAACAAAGATCCCGGGGTTCTTGCTTCCCGTGATGATCAACTTTCGCAGGTTGGAGAACGAGGCTCACCCCTGCGGCTGCTGCTAGGTCTGTGACTATAAATAAATGTGTGTATGCCAAGAGGCAAGGCCTGCCCCGGGAGCCGAAGGGGGCCCAGCTGTACCGGCACAGCCCGTGACATATCCAATGCCTTCAACAGGAGCTGCAGCTTCCCTCCTGCATTAGGAGGGCTGTCCCTCCTCAGATTGCCACCAGGCTCCCCACCACCACTCAGAGCGAGGCAGGGACACAGCCACAGGCCTCCTGAGCATCTGCCCGGTTCCCAGCTGAATGCGGGACATGGGATGAGGGACAGTGAGAGGAGGATGAGCAGTCTCCCTCCCCGCCCCCACCCTCGTCTCCATCATCACTCCGGGAGATGGATATTCACGCTCTCCTGGAAAAGAGCAGCAGGAAGCAGCTGGCTTCCAAATGTAGGGTTGCACAACCAGGTCATCGTGGGGGAAAAGCATCAAAAACAAATCTAAAAAATCCCCTAGGCCCAGAGCCACAGCGCACAGGGCCACAGAAGGTGACGGACCAAGGGTGTTTCCATTTTCTCTGGCTGACTTCTGCATACCTTCGTCACGTTAAACTAAAAACGCTGTCTCCTCTTTGGATTGTAAACCCTCGAGGGCAGGCATCAATGACTGCTTTTGGAATTCTCCAACTTGGAGCTATGGTACTACTTAATAAAAATCCCTCTCTTAAAAAAATTACTAGTTTTTTCACTCTAAAAGCCTCAGCTTCCCTTCCGAGGTCACCAGCTGGCCATCTGCTCTCTGGTCCAGAATCCTGCTTTCCCTCTTCCTCCACATTCGCCTTTGAGCACCCTCTGGCATTTCATATAGCGAAGTCCCATGGCCTATGGAACCAACAAGTTCAAACTCAAGGCGGAAAAGGAAGGACACTAATGCTCCGGCCGTGTGAGCGCATGCTCTTGTTTGCTGATCCCACACGTTGTACTTGCGGGGGTGGTCTGCCGGTCCCCAAGGTCAAAGCCGACAAACCCGTCAGATGCGCATTACCGTGACCTTGTACATTTTAGAGCAAGGTGGTACAGAGGCCACTCTTTGTGAGTAAAGACACATTCCCTGGGATAGATCGGCATCGGCAGAAGAATAAAAACAACACCGGCTTCCACCAAATTCCATGATATGGCCCCTCCACCACGGAGCTTTTTATGCTGCATTGTACTCGCAACAGTCGCGAATCACTACCAAATCCCAAGGGAGAAACCGCGGGCCATGGTCTGACCAGGCAGGGAAAGAAAAAACCATTCTAACACTAGTCGCTGGTGACATCTGGCCAGGATCAGACACAGGACCATGAGGCAAGACAACAGTGGAAAACGGGATACAGCAATAAAATGCAACAAGCTCTCTTATGTAAGAGATAAACCCGTGTATCTGGGACAACCACGTGGAGGGCTTGGGAGGAGAAACACTGATTTGCGAGGCAACGCATTCACTCATTCACACGCCATAATTTTCCTCTCAATCACGGCCCCTCAGACACCTCGTTATTTGAACTTTGTATGACTACAAAGTTCAAGACCTGATTTTATTGCCTTTTCACACGGAGGGCTAACTCGCCCAAGTCTCCCCTTCATTACTCAGGCAGCAAAAGGTTGACTCTGCACGCAGTGGTTTCCTTTC
The DNA here is from genome assembly GCF_028749965.1 of Puma concolor. NCBI lineage: Eukaryota > Metazoa > Chordata > Mammalia > Carnivora > Felidae > Puma > Puma concolor. The sequence goes on from NC_141673.1 coordinate 97,536,344, forward strand.
GATACCAAGCATCCCTCCTGCCTTTTTCTGGTGGCAGTCGGGGCCTCGTCTCCCACACCCAGTCCACTGTCGGGAGCCATCTCGGTCGCCTTCCTCACACGCATCCCCAGACTGCCGCTCAGCAGAGTAAACTCCTCTCACATCCTGCCCAGCACACCCCCTCACACACACCAGCCCCACCCGCTTCGGAAGGCTGCCCCCTCCGCAGTGGGGACCGGCACCCTGTCACTCACGCACCCTGGGACCCTACAGCCTGGCCCCGGCACAGCCACAAATGGCCGGCTACGAGACAGCAGCCACACAGACACCCGGCTCCAGCAGCTGAGACACACACGCCCTTCCCCTTCTGTCACGGAGTGTTCAAGTTCAAGGTTAGTGACAAGTGCCAGGTTTTGGTGGCTGCAAAGTCCTCCGGTCGGTTATAAGGCTAAGGGAACCGAGAGGGCTGTCTCATCACACGGCCGTCCCACAGCAGTATGACGGCAATAATAATGTTTGCTCCTGGCTCATTCAGGGTTTCCCACAAAGCAGCTACTGTGGACTCTCCCGGTGTTCTGAGCCATTCTGTTCACCCCCTTCCTTCCCCTCACCTCGAGGGCATTTTACTGCCTCTCTGAAGCTCAATATCGCTGAGCGGCCCCTTTTCCTAAGACATGGCGACTCTGTAACAGCCAACATTTCATCTCAGTGACCCCACTGTTAATACGTGGTAAGGGTCAGCGAGATTCCAATCGGGTGCTCGTCTGGTATGGGTAGCATGGTTGATGGGCTCCACCGCTGATTCCCTCTTAAACTCTCCTTTAGCTCTGCATTTTGGCGAGCTGTATATTATATGCAAGCTTTGTTTCACCCCATTAACGGAGGACAATTGTATTAGCCATATGAGTCTGAGTTCCCATGTTACTTAATTGCTACACTGCTGTGTTAACGAAGTTAGGAGGGGGTTTGGCAAGAGCGTAGATCACCTTCATGTTCAGATATTTGTGGTTTTATTTTTTCTTTTGCCAGCTTGCCTCTCCGTTTCAATTGCCTACCATCTGCCTTTGAACAATCTAAGTGCGAGCAGATAGATTTTATTTGGAGGATGAAATGCTTTGAGCTCATCCGAGAAAAGCATTTTCATATACTGGTGTTCAGGGCATTCGCTGTTTAATAGGATCTCGAAGGCAATTCGGTTTGGGGTGGGAGTTGGTTCCTTTCTATAGTTAAAGTGCACTGTGAAATTAAAACCTTGTGATCATATTTTTTTGGCAGAAGGAAACAGGGTGGTCAAGGAGGCGGCATGGAACTCTCACCTTAAAATGAGCCCTACGACACCCGATGGGAGTGCAGGTGGCAAGACAGAGGAGTGGATGCTGTATTATGTTCTATTTCCTACTTCACCATCCTCAATTCACTCTGAATTCAGAAACAGAAAAACAAAAACAAAAAACAAGACCCAAAAAACAAACGTGAAGCATGTAAGAGCTTCTGAGTTTGTGGTTTTGCTTACACGACCAAAAAACACCCAAATGAAAAGTAGATCCGTTCACTTAGTCCACCTGGTTGATTAAAACAAACTTCCCACTAATTAGAGTGATGTGACTTGAATCTGTCATTTTGAACATAAAGCCTGAAGTAAAACCAACGATTGAATTAAAAATCAGTAAGCTGGCTGGGAGTCAGGAGACTGGGGTTCTAGCTGGAGCCTAAATTTCTAAACACTGAAGCTCCAAATATCTACATTCAGTTATCCTCACGACTACCGTCTGAATTACACGTGCTCGGCCGTCAGAACTGACCGGATAAACATCACGACGCGGCTTGTCCCAAGCACTGCACGGCATACCGACGTATAAAGAAAAGAGAGAAACGAGGCTTCCAACTAGAGCCCTGTTAAACAACTCTCAGACTATAAAAGCAGTGCCTTGAGCCAGAATCTCGATTTTCTACCCCCACCGCTAAACCCCGCTGGCTCCCAGGTCTAAGCTAGTAAGTCCTCATGGTTTTGGACCTGCTGTGAAGGCTAAAACTGAGTTCCAAAAAAAAAAAAAAAAAAAAAAAAAATCAACAGCTCTCTCCACTCCTCCTTTTCAGGACCAACTGAGATACAAGTTGGGGTAGGGGTGGGGGTGATTCCTGTCCTGGGAAGCAGACATCCTCAACGACATTTACGGTTTGGGTCATTCCCATCACTTCTTAGAAGCAAGGCAGATAAGGAAAAGCAAGAAAAATCCACAATCCCTGCTCCCTCACCTCCCCAAAAAGCACACATGATTTTAATAAGATGCAAGTTGCTCTTTGTTTTATTATATATCCATGATTAAAATCCTGAAAGGAACATTTTGAGGGTTTTTTTTTTTAAGATCTTATTTTTAAGTAATCTCTACGCCCAACATGGGGCTTGAACTTACGACCACGAGATCAAGGGTCACGTGCTCTACCAACGGAGCCAGCACCCTGAAAAGAACATTTTAAAAACTCCACAGGGCAAGTTTCGAAGCGCAGTACTTATGGAAGCGTCGCGCCTTGCATGGAATAAAATTTCACCTGCTCACCTAACCATATGAAAGCTATTAGAGGCCACTTCTCATTTACAAAGAGGGAATTCGCTTGTATGCCTGGCCTGGTCTTAAAACTGATCCTATAAGCTACCTCCCTAAATCTTCTCCCCATTATTTTTAGAAGAGTGAGAACTTCTCTGCTTTCATTCCTAAAATGATGTTGCTCTTTGATGGGAGTATGACTCAAACAAAATTCCCTCAACTTCTTCTATCTATTCCCAGAGCAGGGTATGTCGCAAACAGGATGAAACTACCCTTAGAGCAAAAAATCGTACAAATGGGTAGTGATAAAGCGTCAGAGGATATGGCTACCTCAGTAAAAGTCTGAATCGGAAAGCCTATTTAAAGAAATGCACTGTTGCTACTTAAATACATCACAGCCCACATTATAAACTCCGCTATAAAACCAAAAATTATAATTCCCAATTGGCTAAAACCACAATGTATCATAAATGTTAAAACTCTTAACCGGGGGCGCCTGGGTGGCGCAGTCGGTTAAGCGTCCGACTTCAGCCAGGTCACGATCTCGCGGTCCGTGAGTTCGAGCCCCGCGTCGGGCTCTGGGCTGATGGCTCGGAGCCTGGAGCCTGTTTCCGATTCTGTGTCTCCCTCTCTCTCTGCCCCTCCCCCGTTCATGCTCTGTCTCTCTCTGTCCCAAAAAATAAAATAAAAAACGTTGAAAAAAAAAAATAAAAAAAAAAAAAAAAAAAAAAAACTCTTAACCGACAGAAATTAACTATTAGTTGTTAAAATTAAAGCAATGACAATTTCTCAGTCCTCTATTTGAAAAACTTTTACATTTAAACTGGGTTTCTTACCCAAACTGAGAGCTGCATAAATTACAAAGAAGAGAGTTACTTTCAAGCTTTCACTGCGTAAGAAATCCCACAAACGACTTCTTTCCGTAAATCTGGAATTACTATTATACCGAGAGCTGCCCCAATTCTACTTGTCTTCCCCTATTTCCAAAGGGCATGCTTCACGTAAGTGCCAAATACTCACCATTATGTCCATTTAGCAAATTTAGGTAATGAAAACTGGTATAATCTCTAATTAACAGGAATATCAGTGTTCCCCAAAGAAACAGAAAAACTTAGAGGGAAAAGGGAAACAATAAACTACAAAATGAGCGAACCAAGGTGAACCATTAAGTACTAAAACAGTAATTTGGGAAAGGAACGTGATTGGGGCAGAATCATCAAAAAGCAGAAAGGAGAGCACACAATGGTGTTGCAGGTGAGGAAGCTGGCCGGAAGGGCATCGGAGCCCGCGGTCCTGGGAATACAGCACACCTGTGGGGGAGGCGGGGGTCACCTGGGCACCTCCTGTTTTAAAGGTTCGCCAGCCAGACATGATGCATGGGAGGGCACTGCTTTCTGTTTGGGGAATATGAATGAATGCATGATGAGATGAAGGAGAAACTACTTAATTGTACTGGGATAAAGAAAAAGCAGCTTTCCGTCTGAACAGAACAAGGAGAGTGCTCCCCAAAATGACTTTACAGAGGTGAAGGGAAAACAAAGACTGGAGGAAGATGAGGGGGGGACCAGGGAGAGGTGGGGAAGTGAATGGTAAAGCTAAGTAGGCTAATAATAGAGAGACAAGGAAGTCGTGCGCCACAGGAGATAGAGACGCAGAGGAAGAAGAGCCTGGGAATCGCTGGTAATTATCTCACCGCGCAAGAGGCAGCACAGACAGGGCCTTAAAAAAGAAGAGAAAGGAAAAGAAAAGGTCCATGATCGGACTTTTGGATCGGACTTCGAAGCCGCCCACAATGCAGGCTTGAGATCGTCAACCGTGGGCCTTATGGTAAAGAATTCTACTATTGGTTGTGAACAGTATTTTGATGTTCTGGGAATGTACATGGGTTTGATGCGGTGTAGGAACTACAGTAATGCCCAGGAGAGGCGCAGCGAGTTTACAGAAAACTCCTCAAAGATGTGTTGCGCATGTGCGTGGCCGTGTATATACCTAGACCCCCACGTGAAATCTCCCACAAAGCTGCGGAGAGTTCTGAGGGTCTGAAGACACGACCCTGAGTTCGGTACAGGAAGCCGGAGGAAAGTCAAGTGCAGGAATACACGGGGCAGTCGCCTTCCATCGTCGAGCGCAGGACCTGCCAAAGGAGTCGGACTCCTGGCCCACGAGGTCCAACAGCCTGCCCCAAAGATGGCCAGCGAGGTGACATGTGCTCGTGCGTGTTTGTTTAACAGAGGTAGCACACCTGGCCGGGCCATTGTGCAATCTGATCCCCCAGGGGGAAAATTTCTTCCTGATCTCAGCTCTGATCAGATTCTGCCCTGAAGCATTCAGGCTTAAGTGTCCTTGCAACTTCTATCCAGAAGAAAGACAAACATACTCAGTAATCCTTCTTGGTCCCAGCCAGGGGTCGTCAAAATGGAACAAGTTCAGAAAAGACCCACCGAGGGGTGGTATCTAGGTCACGGGGCATCACCTTCGCCACTCTGAAGACTGGTTGGAGGTGAGGCTTTTCCTCAACAGCTCGGATCTCACAGGATTTTATTTTCGATAAAAGTGATTTATTAAAATATAACAGCATACCCTTTGGTAAGGCTTGCAACGTAAATAAAAAACAGTGAGGAGTCCTTTACCAGATCACACATCACCACTTAGGGTTTGGAAAATGTGGTAACTTCTCATGGTGGTGGCAGCGGAGGCGGGGGGGTGTCCCTCCCACACAATTGCATGGGAACTTGCTATTCTACTCTTGTTTATATTTCAACAACTCATTAAGAAAAGTGTCCTCAGGGACGCCTGGGTGGCTCAGTTGGTTAAGCGTCGACTTTGGTTCAGGTCATGATCTCACAGTTCGTGGGTTCGAGCCCTGCGTCTGGCTCTGTGCTGACAGCTCAGAGCCTGGAGCCCGCTTTGGATTCTGTGTCTCCCTCCCTCTCTCTCTGCCCCTCCCCCGCTTGCACTCTGTTTCTCACCCTCTCTCTCTTTCGCTCGCTCGCTCTCAATAAGTAAACGTTTTAAAAAATTAAAAAAAGAAAAGAAAAGAAAAGCATCCTGAAATGTGCTCCCGGGTAGGTCACTTTGGAAGCAACTGCAAGTGAAAACAAAGACTGATGGCCCTAATACAGTTGTGGAGGTTCAAAAGTATGTTCCTAAGCAGGTTGAGAGAACAAGGACTGTGATTCCTCACAGAACCAAACGGGACCCAAGATGAGACTACGGCATATTAGTCATCAGGAACCCCGGGTCTCAAGCAGCGCTAAGCCCCAGGCTCCCGTGTGCCCTGAACCGTAAGCCTACTCCTGGGTCTGTTGACGCTGGAAGGAAAGGAAAGGGAAGTGGACAGGAGAGAAATGGCCTCTAAATCAACAGCCTCGGCAGTGGAGAGGTTGAGCAAGGACAGCAGCGGTGGGAGGAAACCAGAAAGCACCACTCTGTCCTGGACGTTATGAGGCGGATGCGCGGAATGTTCCCGAGGGTGCACCATTAGTGCCCACCCCCACCTCAGCAGTTCCATAAACGTGTGCTTGCACTGGGAACACGCTGGCCGATGCCCTTGCTGCTCCCCAGTGTGGCTGTAACAGCTCCCGACCTGCACACCACCCCTCCTGGAGCCGAGCCAGGGAAACCTCGGGATGCCGGCGGGGACAGAAAGGCCTAGACACTCTAAGCAGTGTGGAGATGGGTCCCCTGCAGCAGAGCTGCGATGGAGGCCGGGAGGGCTAGCCCGGCAGCTGCAGTGTGGGTCTGGAAAAGAGCGCCCCCCCCTCCCCACAGGTACCCAGGAAAACCTGGCAGGTGACAGTTTGGGGAACCTTTGCTGGGGTCTGCTTGGGTTCAGGAAGTTGAAACTTTTCCCATATCCCCAATGCCCCACATCCCAGCTGTATGTTAATGGCAGAATAAGAATAAGAAAATGAGACATTTGGGCTTGTGTGGAAGGTCTAGGGATGTCTGCTTGTATCTGAAAATACCTGACTTTTCCCTCTTGGTCCATTTCCCACTTACCAGACTGTTCATAACCCTTAACACAATCTCCTAAGAGCCTCCTCTTTAAGTAAGGAGCACTGAGTTGTCCAGTGTGAAGAGAAATGGTGAGGCCGTCATCCGGCCCCTAAGACATGGCTTTGAGTTGTTTTTCTAGTCCTGTGGCACACTCAGGTGTTCTCCCCAGTTTAGGCCCCCAGGGCAACATGCTGGGACTAAAATAAGAGCTCCAAGGAGATCAGCGGCTCAGATAAGTGGAGACAGAACAGAACACGGGATCAGGAGGAGAAAGCTGAAAAGGGCTGACCCAAGTGCAGGGTCAGATTCCTCCCTTGACTTGGCAAGGCAATCACAGACTTCACAGAAGGCTCAGGACGCCGTGCTGCTCTCTCAGGCTCTCTCTGCCAACCAGCCGGGAGAGGAATGAGGGGAGGGGACGACGGGCAGCCCCCCGCAGTGGCGACCAGCCGCTGGTTCCCAGAGGATCACGGCCAACGATGTCAAGGCTACACGTGGCGGCAACACACAGCTATCAGCTCTCTCTCCCGGACCCAGGGGCACCCCGAGCCAAGCCAAGAAAGAGGGCAGATCAGTATATACGTTTACTCATTTGGGGCTTTCCATGCTTCTCCCTTCACATCTGGCCTAAAGGTCCTGGAGCCTCTTCTCCAGCTATCTGCGCTCCTCTCTGGAAGGTGGGCAATCAAGAGGGAAAGTGTGAGTGGGTCCTGTGGGTGTGTGTGTTCAGCGCTGAAGTCTCTCACGAGCACCTTAGGTACGGGGGGCTGACAGTGCAGATAGCCTTGCCTCGTGGTCTCACACTGCAACGAAAGTGAGCTCTCTTTCTTCCTTCCTCTACCTTTAAGGGTTAGTTGCTCAGGATTTCGACTGTGCAAGGTGTTCCTCTTCCCACTTACGTATCACAGAGCCTGGCACCCACTGAGCCCATAACAGAAGCTTAATAAATACTTGTTGATTGAAAAAAAAAAAAAAACTCTATTTGGCTAACATACATTGGACCTTCTCTGTGCCAAGCACTGTGCTGGACACTGGAAACATAAAAAACGCATCCCTCAGACTCCTGCTCCCCATGGGCTCTCGCTGAATTCGTTGCCAACAGCAGGCATGTTCAATGAGTCGAAGGACGCTGTGCCTATCAGCAACACGGAAAGCTTGAGAAATGGGCTTTAGGTGACAGGCTGGCTACCAGGCGGAAAAAGAATGAGGGGAAGATTCCAGGCACTAAGCTCATTATGTGGTTTGAGAGAAGAGCAGGTCTTGGTTGGAAGCTAATACGGAGGGGGAGGTTGGAGAAGGGTTCCGGAAAGCAAGAGTGCACCGGGCCTTCCGTGATGAAGGGCTGGGTTTCGTCCTGACGGGCAGCGTCGAAAAGGAACTCAAGGGACCAAATTTTAGCCGGCAAAGAATCACTGTGGGTTGGACTGGAAAGTGTAGGGCACGGAGGTAGGACGGTGAGGTGGCAGACTCCTGAAAAATCTGGGGCCGGAGGGAAGACAGCACCAGTGAGGACGGAGAAGAAAAAAACAGGGTGAGAGGGATGAGGCGTGCGGCAGGACCCCAGCTTGCCTTCCAGGCCTGAGAAGACAGAACATCTGCCTTCCAGAAGCTTAGGGACCAGGAGACTTAAGAAGCACCAGCGGAGGAATCTGTTACTGTGCCAGGGACCAGAGAAGGGCCATCACTCACGCCCCTTAGTCCTGGATGGCGTTTGTGGCAGCACTGGCTTTAGGTTGGCCTTTGAAGAATGACAGAGAGGTGACTTGGCAGAACTATTCATTTACTATCCTTCTTTTGGCTGTTCTCCCCTGTGATTCGTATCCCGGACAGTTTTATTTAGCTCTGTCTTTGTGGTGTGAGATCTTAGATGGATTCTTTTCACAGAAACCTCCACCAAGGAGAGCCACCATCTTCTCTCACATTAATCCCACTCACCAACAGCTCCTGGCAGTGTCTGACCTATGTGGGGCACAGATAAATAAATAAAAACTATAATAACGAGGCTTTGCCAGCCTAGCAAACTGATCCAGTCAGAGGATTATAAGAGACACCTGTTTTTTAACACAGCAGCTGTGAACACAGTAGAAGCATGGCATCCTAGTAACAAGAAAGAGTTCTCATTAAAATCCAATAGTAGCAGAAACTGGCACGGACCCACGTTCAGCTAGGACACCTGACCGTGAAAAGGAGTTCAACTCATATTAGATACCTAATAGGAACACTGCTTTGCTGAACTTGGAAACCTGAATGCTACTTTGCTCATGAGGAGGTGATTTACCCATCCATCGGTGTCTTCTAAGTCCTTAAAGCAGCGATTGCATACATAGGGTATTTTCATAAACGAACTGAAGCTTTCTGAAGTTTGGCTGACCAAACACCTCTTCACTTAAGCCAGTTTAAAAAACCGGAACACAGCCCAAGGTAGAATGTGGACACTTAATGTAGAAGAAAAGAAACAACATTTACAAGGATCTCTTCAGTTCATTCACCACTGAAGACACACACACACACACACACACACACACACACACACACACACACACACGATCTACCAACGTATAAACACCACAGGAAAACTATTTCATAGCTCTAATATGTACACATTACCTTTTCAGACCAGACCAGGGAGATGCTCCTAGAAACAGCTTGTTAACAGCCCCTCACATTGCTGTTTAACAATCCGTTTATAGCCCATCAGAAAGCCAGACCTCCAAGGAGATATATTTTACATCTATATGTAAGGTTTTCTTGCCACAAGGCTGGGTTTTGTGCAATCTTTCACTCTATAAGCTAGAAAACAGATTATACCGTAATTTCTGTGACTTATGATCCTGTGAGCATGCACACGAGCATGTACGCAGAGTCACAAGAACAAACGCTTAGCATAAAAGCGGAATGATGCCCAAGGAAGCATAAGCTATACCACACAGTCATGACTAGAACTAAAAATAGCATCTAAAGGCATGGTGTCTGCGACCCTCTCACTGTTCTCCTTAGCACAGGCTCATTCTAACCTCCAGTGCGCGTTCCTGCGCACGGGCCTTCAATAATTTTACCTGGGACCTCTCCCTGACCCAAAGAAGCTACTTGCTAGGCTTTGGAGTGTGGAGCCATCTTTAAATGCACTTCAATTATAATGCCATAAATGCACACACATGAAAACAAAGAATGAATGCGAACTTACAAAATTTTCCTCCAGAGCCTAACATTTGTGCCCTGGGGACACCTTCCTCCAGAGCCTAACATTTGTGCCCTGGGGACACCAGGACCAGCTGAGAGACTGCCTTTCTGGCAACTGGTATACCAGAAACTCAGAAGTGCCAAGCATGGCCAACTGCCCAATAGGCAGCCAGCTGGACAACACTTGCCTCACCCTGCTTGGGGAAGTGTGCAGCCAGAACTTCCCCAAAGTAGCATAATCTTGTCAACACGGGCCCCACTCGGAGTCCCAAAAGGATTAAGAGAAGAGAGCCCTAATACGAGACCCCACGGAGAATCACAGACACCGATCCGGGAGCCAGGCCTGTGAAGTGAATTCTTTCCAATAATCTACTTGGCATTGAGTCTGGCAGTCCAGAAACAGGAGTGCCAAGGTAGAGTGACTGGATTTGCCCTGGGCTCTGCGGGCCATCCTAAAATGGACCCGACCGAATAAGAAAGTGGATGTGTTGTGAACTTACTTTTGCCTGTAACCTACATATAACTGAAGGAAGAGGCAAGAGGACTGTCTTCTCATTCACCCACACCTCCTCCTCCATGGTAAACCTTCAAATACCACAACTGAAATGGAAATGTACACAGAAGCATCTTTCCCTTAAGTCAGACTGCTCAACACGAGAGCTAACCACAAAAGCACACATAGGCATTCCCCATGGTTTACAGAAGCTCCATTTGGCTATTTTACCAAATTTTTCGAGACAGAAGAATTCTCAGAAGAGCTAGCTCAAAGTAACGGTGACTTCTGCCCTTGGGGCCACCTCTTCCCTCTCTGCAGGAATAACTAGGCCTTTCAGCGGGTCTGCATGGCTCTAGACCTTGTTTCCTTCTTGCAGTTTTAGGGTTCTTTTCCCTCTGAGGTCTTGTCCCACAGATCTCCCCTTGCACCCAAAAGACGATCAAGAAATATCCCGCCATTGATATCAGGGCCCCCTGGTTCATTTCCTGAGGTAGGTAGTGTAGAAGAGCCTAAGTACCGGGAAGGGTGGGAGTAAGTAAGACAGATATTCTAACAGGTGCCCCACTTGGGATGTATCTGAACGCCCGGGTCCCTTTGCCCATCTCCCCGCCTATCTTGGCAACACAAAGATGATAAGATCATCACTCTGGCCTTCCTGTGCCCTCCAACATCCCCACTGGATTCCACTGTGTTCAAAAGCTACATCTGACCTACAGGGGGCTTCTGTCTGCAGAGAAATGGACCATCACCACCCAGCTCACAGTCAAAGGCATAGAGTCTCAGAGACACAAAAAAGTGCAATGCAAAATTCAGAAAGTGAGCCTCTGTGTCTCCGGTTTTCAGAAGGTAAAGACTCTTTTTTATTTTAAATAATTTTTTAGGGGCGCCTGGGTGGCGCAGTCGGTTAAGCGTCCGACTTCAGCCAGGTCACGATCTCGCGGTCCGTGAGTTCGAGCCCCGCGTCGGGCTCTGGGCTGATGGCTCAGAGCCTGGAGCCTGTTTCCGATTCTGTGTCTCCCTCTCTCTCTGCCCCTTCCCCGTTCATGCTCTGTCTCTCTCTGTCCCAAAAAAATAAATAAACGTTGAAAAAAAAATTTTAAATAATTTTTTAATGTTTACTTATTTTTGAGAGAGAGAGAGAGAGACAGAGAGAGAGTGAGCAAGCAGGGGAAGGGCAGAGAGAGGGACAGAGGATCTCAAGCGGAGTTCCATGCGCTGACAGCTGAGAGCCTGAGAGCCTGAGAGCCTGATGTGGGGCTCGAACTCAAGAACCGTGAGATCATGACCTGAGGCGAAGTCAGACACTTAACCAACGGAGCCACCCAACCCAAGTGCCCTGGGAGGGTAAAAACTCTTACCTTTTCGACTCATAAGGTCTCTCCTTCCACCTCATCCTAAAGTATTCAAGTCAGCAGACTAAGGGAAGGACTAAATGGCACAAAGTCAAATAAAGAGCTAGCAGTTTTCCAGGGGATCTGGGATGTAGTCAGCCACCTTGGGTCATTCAGGCCTCCTGGTCAGGGGGAAGAGGACACCCCCAGACCAAGATCCTATGTGACTCATATTTCAGTCCCAAATGACAGCTCTCCCCACCTCGTTCACCTTACTTCGAACACAGACCACATCAAAGGCACCAAGTGAGAGGGACTCCTGACCTGCTGTCCCCACCCATCACTGGCCATTAATGTCAAGACCCACGAGTGAGGAGAGCCATGGGTCTCAACAGTGCAAAGTACCAGTCACGTGACCTCATGACACAGATCTGAAACCTCCCACATCTCAGGTCAAAAGGAGGACACAGCGACTACAAAATGCACCAGGGGTCCAATCCTTCCGATTTTCCATCTCCCAAAACGAGGGTGTACCAACTCTGTGTCAGGAAGCTGGGCACAAGGACACACACGGGCCCAGAGGAAAGAGAATCCACTTCTGTCCCCTTGGGGGCCCCACCTGTGATCACAAGTCTGCCTATACGTGAAAAGACACAGCTAGACCATATGGTGAGTCAGAAGACTCTCTTATGTGGTTCTCCTCTGGCAGGAGACTCTGATTCGATGGTCAAGGACACTGTGGGAAAGATAAATGGTCTTGAAGCAACAGTGAATAATGAAGGAACTAAGGTGGAGAAAAGTCCCCTTCCCTTGGCTGAGCTCCTCAGAACAATCCAGAAAAGAGCTCAGCAAAGTCCCACCCCCCTTTCTATCAAGTCTCTGTGACATTCCCTCTTGCCCACCCCAGTGCAGATGTATTGATCTGAGTATTAATTAGTAGGCTTTGGATGACACAAACTCTAAATTGTCCCTTGACCTGGATTCTCCATCAGGGAGCCCAGCGCTGCTCTGGCCACACCCGTGGCCAGGCGGGCAGATCTGAGCCCTCTCCTTTCTTTCCCATCTCCCAACGCTGTCACCAGGGCCACACCCAGACCCACACTTTCACTAGGGGACAAGGAAAGGTGTTAGAGAAATGGGTAACTTCAGAGACAAACAGGCTGTTCTTTGGGGCTTCATTTTTTTTTTTTTTTTAAATCACCAGCCTGATTTGTATCTGCAGCTCCTTTCTTCCAGGAAATAGTTTAGAGTCAGCATCTCATCTTTGGTTACTGCTTCCTCACATATAGGGGATGTCAGTGGAGCAGGGGTTACTGCCTGTTACACAGATAAGTCTCCAGAAAGATAAAGTTACATGGCCCGTCATAACCCACTGGGGAGGGGACAAGGCAGCTGAGAAGAAAATATCCAGCTTTCACTTGTGTTTTCCAAGGAAGAGTGCAGAGGAACGGTTTCTTTCCAAACCTATGCTCTTTTTCCAATAGCCCGAAAGCACGCATGCCCGCCGCGTGGGGTCAGCAGACAAGGAGCCAACATTCTCCCCACTGTGCCTCAAAAAGGGTCATTCATTTCATCTTGTCATTGAACGTGGACACGCAGAGGAAAACTCAGGAAAGCATTTCAAGTCCACGGCAAAGAGAACAAAGCTGCTGAAAACAGATACGTCGGTCCCTGAACGTCTAAAAACAAAGGCTCCCTCATGGCCCAAAGTAACAAATTTGGCTTTCTCAGACTCTTCTGTATAAACTTCCACCAAGAGCCATATATACTCCCGGCTCTTGAAACTGGAAATTCACCACCCCGCAGCAAACAGTGTCTGCTCTGTGGTCAGACAGACGTGGAACTGCCTGTTCAACAAAAGCAGACTAAAGAACCGATGCCCTCGTTCAAGTCTCGCCCCAGCCGCAAATAATAAGCAACTGTGTGAACCAGCGGATCCCTGAGTAGGTTCAAATACTTGAGTGCTGAGTAATAATGCTAGTTAGAGTCACTGCACAGTACTTCCAGGCTTAGGGTTGTTTTTTTTTTTTTCCTTTTCTTTTTATCTTTGAAACTTATTCAGAACCGTACTAGCCATTCCCTCAAAACTTTACTGGAAGATGCCAAAGGCCTTGGTTATTATCATGTAACCGCAGCTGGCTCATCTGTCCTATTGTCAAGGCTTGCATTCAATTAAAGTTAAACTATGAGCTTTGCTCAACCAGGACTGAGTGACCCCAGCCCTAGGAGAAACAAGTGGGACAGTGGCAAGGACGCTGGCTGGGAGTCGGCCAACTGGGGAGACCTAGATCGTTGGTTCTGGAAGGTGCCACCTACCAGCCACGTGAGCAAACCGTCAACATCTCTGGCCGCTGCACCAACTGTATCACGTAGGCACGCTCTAGAAAATCTCTAGCTCCTTCCAGATCTAGATATTGTGGAGGATACATAAAGGGAGAGAGAACTACCTTTTTTTTTTTCTTTAACAAAGTAAGTTGCTGCATTATGAAATTGACATATCCCAAGAGACACGTATCTTTATTAGCACTTCAGATGAGTTCACAGGTTGAAGATGAAGATTAATAAATTCAAGTTCAAGGACCAGGATTCACACTCCTGTCGGTCCACTCCCGTGTCTGTGGTCTTCCCCGAGAAGGACTCGGCGGTAAGGCAATGACTGGCCCCCTCTTCCCAGCAACTTACAGTCCTCTTAAGGGAAATCGACTTTATAGATGAGAACCAAAGAACACCAGACAGAATAAAATGCGAATCAAAATCTGAAGTAGAGGTGACTGGAACTACACTGTGGCGACACTTACATCATTGTGCACGCTCACCCTTAGTGCTCGTGCTGGCGGGGTGATGCGTCCTTTTCAGGTCATTCAGGAAATGAGATCGTTTTCCGTATGTCTGACTCCCACACACAAAGGGAAAATACCCCCAAGGAGTACACAGGTCTGGTGAGCATACAGATTTATTGGATAGCTCCTTCCTGTCTTCACTGGGGACTAACATATTTTTCGTAAGTCATTCATCCAGATAACTGAAGCGTAGCCTTTTAAAACTTCACATTATTTTTATGCCAAACATTTTTGTTGGATAGCTTTCCAAAATGCATTACATTTTCTCACTTCCTAAATCTCATAACTTAAAGCTTGTCTTTAACTTGGAAGTCATAATTATGATCATTAATATCATCAGTCATTGTGGGGTGCCATACAAATGGGTTTAACTCTATAGGAGTCCTTGTGATAAAGCTCCACTTTCTGAATTCATGTCTGCTCTGTATCACTTTTCCCCAGCCAGTGTTAGAGGGACATGGCCCGAGGACAGAACACCTGATTCTGACTCTGGCTCAGGTACAATGCACAATGTGATCTCAGGCATGCTATTTAAATGCCAAAGGACTCAGGGGTGCCTGGGTGGCTGAGTCGGTTAACCGTACAACTTTGGCTCAGATCATGATCTCACAGTTGGTGGGTTCAAGCCCCACGTCAGGCTCTGTGCTGACAGCTCGGAGCCTGGAGCCTGCTTCAGATTCTGTGTCTCCCTCTCTCTCTGCCTCTCCCCTGCTTGTGCTCTGTCTCAATAAACTATTAATAAATTAATAAATAAATGCCAACGGACTCAGTTTCCTCATCTGTTTCATGAGAAATTTGGCTTGGGCGCTCTTAGATTCCTTCTTATTACCTCCACACATCTCTCTCTCTCTGCTTCCTTCCCCACATCTGCTCTGTAGACAGGCTTTGTTAGAGCCATTCAAATCCAAAATGTTGTGAAGTCAGATGGCCAAAATCCTCTCTTCACTCAAGTAAAATAAACCAGGCCAGTGTGGTCAGGCTATCAGGAAAGAGGGAGGGGGGAAAAAAAGATGATTCCTTTGGTGGTAGGCGATAATCAGGGAATATCCGAAAAGATCTCAAACAGATTTCTAGAAATCAAACAGTATTGAGGATGTACATGAGGGATGGGTTAAAGAAAAATTTTACGTTGATCGATGGTATAAAGAGTTTCAAGGGAGGGAAAAAAAAAAAAAAAAGCTGTAGAAGGAAAAGAGACTGACCAGAGAGTAACGCAGACAAAGGCATCCAACCCAGAGGCTGGACAGGATGAGAGGACACCGCACAGCCTGTCGCCCACATTCAGGCGAAATCAGGTGCCAGGGGAAAGAAGAAAAAGGCAGAGAGGGAAAAGAAAGGTTTCTGACAACATAAAGGGCCCAAAATGAAACCCGTCAAAAGACAAAACATCGCTAGAGAATACCAGAGACTGGAATAAAAATGGAAGATCTGGACATTGATTCGAAGATGGTTTGCACAGTGTGGCCATCTAGCTCTCCACACCGTGAGAGGAACAGTGAGGAGAAATCCACCTTCGGGGAACCCGGAATGGGAAGGGAACTTGGGGCCTCATAAACATCTCTGCAGCCCCATTCCTGTCCTTCATCCCAGCTCATGGGAGCCTCCACCATCCCCCGTCACTCTCGATTTCCTACTTCTCTTCATAAAGATGGCCGCACCCAAGAACAGTCATGGAAAATGCTTTGGAACTATAGGCCCTAGCTTTACCACCTATGGCAGGTGAGCTCTTGGACCAATCCATGGCTTAAACACTCTGGGCTTCAGAATCTTTCAGAATCTCTCTCCTCGAGAGAGTTGTGAAGAGTAAGCAAAATAATGTAGGTAAAGCCCTTAGCACACAGACCAGCACACAGGGGTATTCCATACACGACGTTGGTGGTGGTGGTGGTGGTGGTGGTGATGAAGGAGGAGGAAGGGGAGAAAAGGTAGGAGCAATGACCACTAAAACAGCTGACAGACACCTTTAATCACAGAACTGGGAAAGCTCCAAAATGCAAGTGTTCCCCAGTTTTCCATTAGCATAGTCCACAGGACCCAGACGCGGCCATGATCATCTGGGAGTCCACGCTTACCAAACTCGGGCTAATGCCTTCCTCACTCAACACCCCCACCATCCTCCCACAGTCTGAAAATTCCAGCTCATTTAGACAAAGACCAGATAAACTGTACATTTTCACTACCTCAGAAGAAAGGCTTATCAGGCAAATGATATATTTGTGGTACCATTTCGACACTGAAAGAACAGTTTCGAGCACACAGTAGCACTCATTTCTAACCAACAGGTGATGTGGAACACATGTCATTTTTGCCTATTCGCTGGGGCTCATCCTGAGACGCCCCAGTGAACAACGCTTTATCAGTCTGGTTCCTGTATGTTGAGAAATAAATAAGAATGTGTTTTCTGTTCAATGGGCCATAATCCCAACTTCTTGCTAATTCAGCCTACTCTTCCACTCCCCAAATACTAGGTGTGGCGGGGATTAGTTTTTCAGCGGGGCCCCTTTTGGCCTGGGAACCCTGAGTGTACTCACATTCATTCTCGGCAACAAATACACACAGAGATTGGTTTCTGACACACATCTAACAACGAATACGGCAGGGCCAGACTCTGCCTGAAAACGAACACCAGCGCTTTTTCTCAAGTCACAGTCACAGAGAAAAATATGCCATTTGTAAACCCCCACACCCCAGGGGGCTTCATTTAACACTGCGCTGCTTAGCTGGGAGAACCACACCAAAGGGCAACTTTTCACAGTTCGTAATAAAATGAAACGGCTCTTCCCGTTCGTCCCAATAACCCCGTGCCTCCTTGCCCCTCTACCTTCTTTGGCGTGAGTGCACGCAGCTCAAGTCAGATTTACAGAATTTCTTTGGGTTCTCTGGTAGCCACATCAGGGGTACCTCTTCCCTTGACTGACCTATGTGAAGGAAGGAAGCTACTTTTCTAGGACCAACTGCCATGCTTTTAGCTCATACTGTGTGAAACAGGAAGCTTACTACACCTCAACTGAGGTATAAGTTTGGCCACCCCTAGATAAAAGAGCCTATGGCCCACCCAAGGTTTCCTCAGAAAAGGGCGCTTTTCATAACAGGCCCAGTTCCCTCAGCCCAGCACAGAAGTACCAGACTTCTCACACACTGTAAAAAAAAAAAAAAAAAAAAAAGTGTTGCTGCATTCCATGCGTCCCATCTTTGGGCATACATCCAAAGGGCTTAAAGCAGGATCTCGGGGGGCGCCTGGGTGGCTCAGTCGGTTAAGTGTCCGACTTCAGTTCAGGTCACGATCTCACGGTCCGTGGGTTCGAGACCCACGTCGGGCTCTGTGCTGACTGCTCAGAGCCTGGAGCCTGTTTCGGATTCTGTGTCTCCCTCTCTCTCTGACCCTCCCCCGTTCGTGCTCTGTCTCTCTCTGTCTCAAAAATAAATAAATGTTAAAAAAAAAATTTAAAAAGCAGGATCTCGAAGACATAACTGCACATCTAAGTTCATTGCAGCTTGATGCACAACAGCCAGGAGACAGAAGCAACCGAAATCTCCATCAGCGGGTGAGCGGGTAAAGGAAACGTGGCATACACGTAAAATGGAATATTACGCAGCCTTAAAACAAGAAGGAAATCCCATGCCCGCTACGGTATGACGTGGATGAGCCTCAAAGGCATTACCTGCTACGGTACGACATGGATGAGCCTCAAAGACATTACGATAAGCAAAATGACAGTCTAGGATTCCACTTCCACAGAGCACTAAAGTAGTCGAAATCATAGAAACAGAAAACAGAAAGGTGGTTACCAAGGGCTGGGAGGAGGGGAGAGGGATGCAGGGTTTAGTTCGTGTTTAGTGGGTACAGAGTTTCCGAGCCGCGAGACGAAAAAGTTCCAGAGATCTGTTGCACAACCATGTGAATATACTTAGCACTACTGAACTGGACGCTTAAACACGGGTAAGACAGTAAACGGAACATCGTGCGTGTCTTACAATTAAAAAAAAAAAAAGTTGGTGCTGCAAACAGTGGTGCAAATACAAGTCTGTCAAGTCCCTCTTCCCTGATCCCCAACTCCTACTCCTTCCTCTTCTCACGTCTAACAATACACCCTCTGGGCCCCGGGCTTCCCCCCCCACACGCATCTTCCTTGGCACATACCTCCGTGCCCTCATACCAGCTGGCTTGGGATTAAAATGGACCAAGCTAGGAAGTGCCGGAGAGAGTGCAGCCTATTGTATCGAATGTCCTTGGCCTTTTATAGGGATGCACCATGAACCCAGCAAATGCAAGGCAGGGGCCTGAGAACACGGCCTGCGCTGCTCTCAACCTGGCTCGGTCACCAATTAGCTAAAGCCAAGCCACTGCGTTCTCTGGAGCCCCTCCCTATGAAAATAAGAGGCTGGCCCAAGTGATCTCTAAGGTCTTCCAGCTCTGAAAGCCTGAACGTTCCCCGATTCAATTGTCCGAGAGACTGGGGGAAACTTAGAAGCCTGCGAATCTGAGCCTAACGTGATTCTAAGGTAATTCTTCAGGCCCTTTTATGATCTTTTACTCAATTCCTTTGTCTGTTTAGACACAAACGTTTTTGTTTAACTTTACCAAAATGATAAAAATAGTATTATTATACCAAAATTCTACTGATAATCATTTTTGGACCGACACCCAGAGAGTGTCGTAGGCCTCCCTGAGAGAGCAGTGTGTCTCTATTAAATACTTGACGCAAGCTAATGGATGCAGGTGTTAAGTCAGCCTTTGGTACACAGGGACAAACAGAAGAAAGGGCAATGACCTCCTCCCATGCCTCACTTCAAATCAGCAAACATTACTGAGAAACATGTCTATGCCAGGTGCCAAGCTAGGTAGCAGGATACAAAGACAATGATCGATAAACCCAAGGAGCTCAGAGTCCGGTAGGGGAAACCTGGACTCACTCACTCTATCTATCTATCTATCTATCTATCTATCTATCTATCTATCTATCCATCCATCCATCCATCTATCCATCCATCCATCCAAGTTAGTAGCAAAAAAAAAGAAAAAAGATTTCTTTCTGCCAAGAAAGCCAACCATATTGGAGAGTAGAGACAAGTAGGGAGGGCAGTGAAAAGGGGAAGAGGAAGTTATACCACTAGTTTTGGTAACCTGGATGGCCCTCACGACTAAAACAGCCTACCAAGACATGAAGGACTATGTCTGCTGGGCCATAGCCACGTTCCACAGCAAGCTGGCTGAACTTAACACTGAACAGGTGATTTGAAGGTGAAGGCTGATGATGGAAAAGACAGCCTCTCCCTTCCTTCCTCCCATGACCGGCGCAGTCAGCCACACAGTCCTCTGAAAAAAAGTTATTTGACTTTTTATATAGTTGGTTGCCCCGTCCTTACATTTGAACAATCCCAATGATCAGGAAGGGAAGCATTTAAACTCTTGGACCAGAGTGTCACTCCACGCGTGGGGCAGCTCGGTGCAGAGAAACGGTGGGTGCTCCACGACAGTCTGGGTGATCTTGGGCTAGTTAACCCGTCTCCTCCTGTACAATGCGCATCTGAAAGTCACCTCCCTATGTGACGGAAAGATGCCTATAAAACGCCAAAGAAATATAAAAGCGCTTTATCGGGCATCCAATGTCACCCACTGCCACACAAGTGATACGTACAAAGGTGTCGCTGATTGACTGATCCAAAAACTTTCACCTTAGAAACTGCACCCAAATGGTACACTGGTCTTTTCTAGTAGAACAGACACTACTCAGAAGTAAACTAAGCACTTCCCTCCGTGGCTGCCTCTGTGTGCCATCGCGCCAGCTGCCGAGTTTACCGCTTGCTGACCGGCTGCTTGTAAGGAACAGGAGCAAGGGAGGAAGGTTTCAGGAGTGGAGTGGACAAGTAAGGGAAATCTCTCCACCCAGAGCCACGCTTCCGTGTCACATGTCTTCAATCCATCAGATTCATCAGGTCATCCTTGACAGCTTCTGACATTCCTTCTCTGCTCCGCAGAAAAGTTTATTGTTTACTGGGCTCTAAAAGCAATCCCGGCACTTGCTTGCGGATTAGCAGCAAACATTTTTGATTATGCAGTCACTGTACCACATCCCAAGGACTAAATGAAACACTGCACACATCACCAGAACATTTTCAGATGACCCGGAATAATCCCCAGGCCTTGATCTGCAGCACTTATTACTGGAACACAGCAAATTAAGCAAACGCCTTGGAAAAAATACCCCTCACCTATGTGCACCTAAACATATGCACGGTCTCAGCAAACAGAACAGTCATAATCTGGCTCCGTGAAGAACCATCCAAATAAAAGTGATACTTCATTACTAGTGGAGGACATTCAATCTAGCTCAATTACACGGAAATACAAAGTCACGAAAAGAGGCACCTAAAAAAAAAAAAAAAAAAAGCAAACAAACAAACTGAGGGTAAGCAATAAGGGAAGAAATTTTTATGTCACATTTAAGACGGTATTTTGTCTGGGTTTGGGACTGGTTCTGCATGTCTGAGCAAGGAAAGGGCTGTTGTACTCTTCTCACTGGAGTACAACGGAACCAGCCACTCAGTAGGAGTTTTCTGATTTATGCACGCACATAAATCAGCCCATGAGAACGGTGGGGATATGCAGTCCCTTTAAAAGAAGTATCAAGAAAAGTCACAGAAAGGATAGCTTTTTGTTGCGGTCACCCGAAAATGAGGACCCCGTAGCTGGTCCGGTTTTCCTGATGCCAGAGTTACTGCCATCGAATTAAATACAATTTACTGATTTAATCCCTATTATGCAGTTCCCTCTGTTTGTGTTGTGAAGCGTCCAAACAGATGATCCATACCGTGCTCACTGTAGAATCTAATTTATACAGCAAAAGAAACTAGTTTTGAAGTATACAAGTAGCTTAAATTATTTACTGGGACACCCCCTTCACCACAGACATACGGATAACCCCAGGTATACACAAACACAAAAGTTCCACTGGGCATTCCTGTGAGGCAAAAACAAAGAAACCCAACCCACTTTTTAAGTTCACATTAGCCCTATCTTAAAATCCATGAAAATCTCACCTGATAAGAAACACTAAAATCTGAGTATGATTATGAAAACCTAGCAAGCAAATATAATAAAATACTGTTTCCTTTAAACAGACCCTAATGGAAAAGCCATGTTAAAACAGGAAAGGTTTCTCTAATTCCCCACAGATGAGGAAAACAGGTTATTTGTTCATTGTTTCTGCAGTGTCCACTCAATGAGCACATATTAAACGGCCCAAGCCAAAAACAAACAAACTTCGGTGGCTTCAGCCTCCGGCAGAAGCAGAAGGCTCTTCCACCTGGGGGACGGATGGAATCGTGAAATAAATAAAGTGTTCAATAAATGTGGCGACAGGAAAAATAATTGGGGGAAATGGACAAATCATCTTGCCTCCTCACGGTGGCAAACTTTACAACTTTTTAGAAGCAACAAACCACAGCACCACCGGCTCTATAGATATCGATACATACACATGTACGTATACTGGAACCAAACACCGTGTTTGCAAACATCCACCATCCTGCATTTACAATGCTGCAAAACACCACCAGAAAGCCGGGAGATTTCTACTCTCAGATACCCTCCCCGCACTGTCAAACAGGGAAGGTCACTTTGCCTGGTCACTCAGATAATGCATCACAGGAGTTTTCTACTTTGGGATTACTCAACTCTCCTATGCATCGGAGTACAATAACCACTCGGCAACTTTAATTACCTTGGTTTAAAAAAGAAAGAACGAAATTCATTGTGCAAATGCCCAGGAAAAGCTGACACCAGGGCTGTCTTTCCGACAGTGCTTGAAATTACAATCAGAGGAGGGGGGGAAAATCCAGTCTGATCTGACCCCGGGAGTCCTTTAAGGGAAAAAAAAAAAAAGTTCTTCAGCTCCCGTTGGAGATGCAGTCACTTTTTTTTTTTTTTTTTTCCTAAGGAGACCACCCCTCCGGAACAAAAGTTACATTTCAGTCACATGTTGGCAGTAGGAGTAGGAGCAGGTTTGTTGTTGTTTTGTTTTTGTTTTTGTTTTTTTTACAAAAGCGCACTAATTACGGGGGTGTCTTACAGGTCTAGAGACCACTTGGGTTCCTCCTGCCCAATTGTGACGGGCATTTAATTGTCAAAAAGAAAGGGGGTGGGCTGGGGGGGGGGGGCGAGGAGCCGAGATGGGGCTCGGCGGGGGGAGCAGCAAGGTTACACGAAAGGGTACAGCCGCCGCCGCGAGCTGCATCTCCTTCCCCGGAGCCCCAAATAATTCACTGCAACCGAGGCAACTGCAACAGCCCCCTCGGAAGAGCCCAGCACTACTGCCCCGGCCGGTGCAGCTCAAGGTTTCCGAGCACGCAGAGGGAGGGGGAGAAGATCTTTACCTTAATGCTACACTGAGCAGGAGTCTCAGACATGTCTCACAGCGAGAGAGATCAGGAAGTTCTCAGTTTTTTTCCACTTTCCTTTCCTCTCCCCAACCCAGAAGCGCTCCACGGCCAGCCGGACGCGGTCATTTAAGAAGTTTCTTGCAGCATCTCTCCCGGCAGCCGCCCCGGGGGTCTGCGAGCGCGCGGGGCGGGGCGGCCGGCGGAGTTGGGTGCGCGGGGCGGCGGGGGCGTGGGAGCCGGGCCCGAGCGCGGCGGCGGGGTCTGCAGGTCGCGGCGCGGCGCGGCGACCCGGGGCGCAGCCCGGCCGGCCTCCCGCTCTCTCCTCCCACCCGCGGCCGGCGCCCCCGCCCCCCGCCCTCCCGCCGCTCTCCCTCGCTCTCTCGAATGTTTTCCTTCCTGGAAGAGAGAAACTGAAAGGCAGAACTGAGAAAGCTCTTTGCTCATTGATCTTGAGAGTTTCAGTGCAGAAACTGACGTGAATTCCCAGCACTGAGCTCTGCCTCTTAAAGGAGCCACCAGGAAATAAAAGCTCGGGTTACAGCCCGGCATCGGGGAAATAAAAGCCGGGCGGGGGGAGGGGCGGCGGCGGAGGGAAGCCGGGGGAGCGGGGCCGCGCGAGGCCAGGGCCGCCAGCGGAGCGCGCGGCGCAGCCCCCCGCAGCGCGGCCCACGCGCGTCCGCGCAGCCGTGATCCCCTCTGCGGGCCGGGAGCCCGGCTGTCCGGGCGCGGCCGGGCAATCGCCAGGTCCGGGGAGACACGTTGGAAAAAAAAAAACGTTACGCTGGGGCCCCAGAAACCACAAGACAGGTTTTGTGAAACGCCTCCCACCTTCCCCGCCTCGGTCTCTGAGCTACCCTGAAATGCACAAGGTTCCCCCCCCACCCCCCCGCCGCCCCGCTTCCCCGCGCCCCAGCAGAGACGCAGTGAGAATAATCATGTATGAAGGGGCATTCCGGTAAGGACGCGGAATCCAAAGGAGGAAATAAAACAATAGCCTTTGTTCTGCTTCTCGACCGCTGCCTCTTTAAGAGAATCCACCAGGAAATGGGAGATCGGGTTACAGCCTGCACACGGGGAAATGTGGGAGAGCGAGCGCCGGAGCGCGACGCCGCCGGAGACAAAGCCGGGCGGCCGCGCCGCAGACGCGGGGGGACTGCCGGGCGGGGGGGATTCCCCGCGAAGGTGGGCTCCCCGAAAAGAGCAGGCGCTGCGCGCGCCCGTGGTGGGGGGGGGGGGGGTCGGGGGCGGGGTGCGGCCGCCGCAGGCGCTTCCCCAACCGGGCACGCGTTCTGGGGAGGGAAGGCTGCTGGGCAGTTATCAAAGGCGGTTGAGTTCCTTTTCCTGAGCGCCCCCCCCCTTCCTGCCGTTTCGAAATCCGCTGTCCATTTAAAGAAATAGCGGCCGCTACCAACCGACATAGGTGACTCGACTGCAAAGTTGACAGGACGTGTTCCCGAACATAATACCCCTCCCCGGGACCGCTTCTCTGAAACCGTCATTGGCCGGTTGGATGACCCTGAGATCCCGCCAGGGGAGGAATCTTTGGCTGGAAAAACAATCGTGGGGAAGCAAAATCCGGCGGGGCTGAGGGTTCTAGCCTTGAGCACATGTGGTCTGATCGCTCTCTTATTTTTATTGTCATTCGTAGTCTCTTAACACGCTCTGAAGTGTCCACTGCAAAACGCTGAAGAACATAATTATGTGTTAAATTCCAAACCCCTGCTGATACATACATAGGAGTTTAATGTGTAGATGTGTATTATATTACAAACGTATAAACACGTATGTATAAGTATGTGCCTAATTGTGTGTGTATTATGTGTGTGTGTGTGTAAAACAGGACAGATTTCCCAGTTCCCCACCCTACCGATTTTTCCTACTCACTTGTCTTCAACTCTCCACATAATAAAATGTGTTCGGACCTCTTCACACATCAAAAGAACGTTCTGAACCAGAAGTGATTAAGGGGGTTGGGATGGAAGAGTCCTATTGCTGGAATGGTGGGAAAAATGGGTTTTTGTGAGCCTCCAGAGATCTCAACAGTTTTTGTCACCTGGTAGTTCTATCGTCCCCAAGAGGGCTCATGTCCACACCAACTCCTCCACCTGCAGTCCACCCCATCCGACACCCTCCTTAGCTCCTTAGCGCCCCCCCCCCCATTATCTCTCTGCCTTTGATCCCTCTACTTATGTTGCAGACATTGACTCCTATTGCTGGATTAAATCCTATAAACCTCTGTATCACTTACTTGCCAATAAGATCTTTGGCAACTCTCAGCTTCTGTTAAAGGTGGGAAATAGTACCTATCTCATAAGAGTTCAAGCAAATATATACAAGGTACATAATTACCTGAGACTTGCTACATATTATATGTGCTCAATGTTAGCTACAATTATTTAACCTCACGACTGAATTAACTCTCAACTTCCTTTCCTCCTTACCTTCTCCGAGTGACTCACAGAAGTAATTTGAATTAGAAAGTGTGTGATTCCAAAGCAAAACAATAGTTATGGAAAACTGTACGTTTAGACCAGAGGTTGGCAATCTCTTTCTGTAAAGGGCCAGACACAAAATATTTGAGGGTTTGTGTGCAAAGAGGTAGAATTGAGGATATTATGTAGATACTTCTATAACTAGAGAGAAAATAAGTATCCATGTTTTTTATTGACAAAATGTAAGGTGTAATAATAATAATTGTAATCAAGTCTAATAATGAGAGGAATTGAATTTTTTTCGGGAGGGGGGGATTAACATTTTACTTAGTTGAACACCAGTTCAGAATTAGTGTTCTCTATCATCAAAACTAATTGTTCATCTATCTGTTAATGCTGATCTGTAATGAAATTTTACACATTTCATTTTTGAAAACATTTTCTCACCCAGATAGGTCCTGACAATCCATGAATGTGTGATTTTAGTCAAGCATATTCATTGCTTAGAACGCATTCATATAATTCTATTAGAATTCTATTAAGTTCTCTTGATATTTCCCCTTTAGCATGCCATTACATTGCAGATTAATCATATTCAATGGAAAATTAGGTGGAAGTGCCTCAGTTGCACAGTTAAGTGGGTTTTAAACACGGAAATTTAGTTTTCAGTTGCATCAAAATCCAAAAACCACTATTGGAATTGTAGTTTGGGGTCAGAACAACGTAGCTGCTGTAAATGTGTGTTGGAATAGAAATATTGCTGTCATTTTCACTTTGGATAGCATGGGAAGTTGATAAAGCAGCTTGATATTATTTGTGATTGCAACAATGTTAGTCATGTCAAAATGATTTGACTGCAGTACAAACTTCACACGTTGCTCTGTTTTGCCTTGTAGTTTTAGGTTTGATTCATGAAAAACATCAAGTCTGTAGCAAAAGCTAATTTCCAAAGACATTCAGCTTTCAATAATCATGGTTGAGGAAAGGTTTCACTTATTTATTCCCGCTTATCAGTTGTTTCTCTATTCCTTGTTTCCTGAACTCTTGGCAAATTGGGCATTTTATTTTCATATTCCACTAAAATTCCTAGGTTGTCTTTGTAGCTTTTCTCCTTTATGTTAAATATAGCTGTCCTCTAAGAATTACAGTTTACACCTTTAATTATAAGAGTTTATGTTCAAATAATAGTATTCTATTATCAGAATATGTAAGAAACTTACAACAGCATAATTCCATAATTATTCCATAATTATTCCATAATTCCCTCTCCCATCCCTTATGATACTGGCATATATTTTACTTCTATGTGTTATAAAACCCACATACGTTGTGGGGTAATATTTTGATATTTTAAAAATTGCAAATACATGTATATAATGAAGGTACTAAAATATATGTTTCTTTTTAATTTGCCCAGATATTTGCCCTTTCTGATACTTCTTAATTTCTTCTGGCAGATATGATATCATTTTTCTTTGGCCTCAAGAACTTTTGGCATTTCTTGTAGTGCAGTTTGTTGGAGGTAAAGTCTCTCAGCTTTTGTCTGTGTGGGGATGTCTTTATTTCACATTCATTTTTGAAGGATAATTTGCAGTATATAAATTTTAGGTTGACAGATTCTTTTTCCTTTTGGCACTTTAAAGATGTCATTCCACTTCTGTCTCCGTTATTTTTGATTAGAAGTCATTTGTAGTTCAGATTCTAACTCCCTGTGGATAGTATCTGTTTTTTTCTCTAGCTGCTTTTAAGGTCGAAATTTGGTTTTCAAAATTTTGACTGTGATGTGCCTAAGTGTAGTTGTTTTTGTTTTTGTTTTTTTGTATTTATTCTTCTTGGTGCTGGCAGAAATTCTTGGACTATAAGTTGATATCTTTCATCCGTCTTGGAAAATTCTCATCTGTTACCTGTCTGAATATTGTTTCTGCTCATGTTCTCTCTCCTCTCCTTTTATTACTCTACTGATACAAATATTAGACCACATGACCTTTTATAGTCCTAAAGTAACTCTGATCTGTTACTTGGTCCACAGTTCTAAAGTAACTCTGATCTGTTACAATTTGGATACCTTCTATTTATCTTTTTATACATTTCTTTCCTCTTACTGTTTCCATAGTACTGTCAAGCCAGCCCATCTGATTAATTCCCACTGTTTTTTCACTTTTAGCATTTCCCTTCTTTTTTATATTCTCCGCCACTTTTTTGAAGTTGCCCATATCTTCATGCATGGCTTCTATGTTTTCCTTTACGTCCTTCAGCATTTTTGTCATACTGTGACAATTCTAAAATCTGGGTTCTTTCCTGGTTCACTTCTATTGATGTTTTCCTTTCTTGGCCATGGGTTATGTTTTCTTATTCGTGTACGTGTCTTGATATTGTTTCCTGTGTGCTGGACATTTTATGTGAAAACACAGTAGACAAAGAATTAAATGATGTTTTCCTCCAAAAAGGGCTAATGCCTTCTCCTATAATACCACCAGGATTGGGACTGAGTCTGTATGATGTGTAATTAAACTGACTTTGGGGTTTGTTATAATTTTTTAGTTTGATTCAATTCACCACTGGCTTCGAATATTTTGAAGGCAGGACTAGGACTTTTCCTACAAGCAAATGTTGATTTACAGCTCTTATTCTCCGCTTTGCTGCTCTGCTGGATATCTTCCTTAGCTTGAAGCCTTGGGAGAGGATCTCAGTTCTTTTCTGCTCCTACCCCCAAACTTTCTTAGCCAAAGGCCTGGAATGCCAGGGGTCTCCTCTCAGCTCTTCTACTCCTCTACAAGACTTTCCTAGGGGCACCTGGGTGGCTCAGTTGGTTGAGTGTCAGCTCAGGTCATGATCTCGCAGTTCGTGGGTTCAAGCCCTGCGTCGGGCTCTGTGCTGACAGCTCAGAGCCTGGAACCTGCTTCGGATTCTGTGTCTCCCTCTCTCTCTGCCCCTCCCCAGTTTGCGCTGTGTGTGTGTGTCTCTCTCTCCCCAAAACAAATAAACATAAAAAAAAAAATTAAAAAGTCAAGAGAGAGGAGAGTACAGAGGAATTTAAGTGAACTGAATTTCAGATAATGACAAGGATGAGAGGAAAGATCCATAGTGGTTCTCACTCCTGTCTGGAGCAAAGGGAAGAGAAATCCACCACAGATGATGGTAAGGAGAAATCAGCCTACCTTCTAACAAAGTTTGATGGGTGCTTCTAACAAAGCTGAAGTCGGGTGCTTAATTGACTGAACCACCCAGGCGCCCCTCTCTGACTTTTTTTAAAACTAAAATTAGGTAGATTATTTGGCTTGTATTGGGTGTTAGGGAGTGAATTGTGGCTCTTGTGACTCACTACATACAAACATGAAGAGGAACCTGAATGTCTAATCTTTATCCTCCAAAAGAGCGATGAGGATGGGCAAGGACTGGGGAAGAATGAACAATTAAGAATGTGTGGAAAAAGGGGCGCCTGGGTGGCTCAGTCGGCTGGGCGTCCGACTTTGGCTCAGGTCATGATCTCACGGTCCAGGAGTTGGAGCCCCGCGTTGGGCTCTGTGCTGACAGCTCAGAGCCTGGAGCCTGCTTCAGATTCTGTGTGTCCCTCTCTCTCTGCCCCTACCTCTCTCATGCTCTGTCTCTGTCTCTCTGTCTCTCTCTCTCAAAGATAAATAAGTGTTAAAAAAAAAAAATGTGTGGTAATGGATGGGGTGCCTGGGTGGGTCATGATCTCTTGAACGATTCTTGGGTTCAAGACCCGCATCTGGCTCTGTGGTGACAGCTCAGAGCCTGGAGCCTGCTTTGGATTCTGTGTCTCCCTCTCTCTCTGCCCCTCCCCCATTCTCACTCTGTCTCTTTCTCTCTCAAAAATAAATAAACATTAACAAAATTAGAAAAAAAGAATGTGTGGAAGTGGATTATTTAATTTAAAAACCAAAGCCATTATAGTATCATCTTTTTTAAATGAAAATAGCACTTTAAACAATATAACTATAGTAAGAAACACCATCCATGTATCTCTGTGAAACCAGAATTGCTTAACCTAAGAGGCGTCTGTTATAACTGGTGGGGTGGGAAAGAAGAAGAGAAATGTTTCTGCTTATCCAAACAAGACATAGATTTTGAAATCTTAAGAATGACTGCCCTAAACTACATATTTCCTTTATTACATCAGCTGGGGTACAATCAGAAAAGCAGAATCATGGAGGAGGGGGCAGTGTGTGTGTGTGTGTGTGTGTGTGTGTGTGTGTGTATCTATATAGTGATCCTCCTTCTCTGATTGCATGGTGACTGATATAATAACGGAAATATATATATGACAGGCAGTCAGGTAGAGCAAACGGATATAAAGTGGGTGAAATTAAGAGCAAGCTAGAATACAAAAACATGAGCCCGTGAAGATGGACCAAAACACATGACATTCATTGCCCCTGACCTTGATATAGGCTTGGGTATCCTACACCCAAGCTAGGGCCCTTTTTCATGCAACTACACACACACACACACACACACACACACACACACACACACACAAACCCTGGCCCAGGCGTTTCCGAAGATAAAGGAGGATCTTGGCAAAGGTTGATCAGTCATAGGCTCAGCTGCTGCCACACACCAATGAATGACAACAACAGATGAATGACAACGTGTGGGATCTACAAAATGCGGCTTCATTTCTACCCAAATCACACAAGACGCTCCCATGGACCACCCTAACTGAAAACAGAGAGAGAAGTGAATTCTGGGAATGTAGGGAAACCCAAGTGTTCACATTACAAAGTCACCGCAGGGGCACCTGGGTGGTTCATTTGGTTGAGTGTTTGACTTTAACTCAGGTCACAGTCTCATGGTTCGTGACTGAGCCCCACGTCGGTCTCTGCACTATCAGCACAGAGTTCTTGGAATTCTTGAATTCTCTCCTTTCTCTCTTCCCTACCCCTGCTCTCTCCCTCTCTCCACCCCCCCTTCAAAATAAATAAACATTTTTTTAAGTTAGAAAAACAGCCACTGCAATAGTTTTCCCTAAGCCTTCTCTGACAGTTATATTTTTAGAATTGTTCAGTACTGTCACATCTTTTCCCATCTAACCTTCAAACTATTCTCTTCCATATGCCTTCTTTCTATGGTTTCCCCATCTTCGTTACTAACGCCACAATATTACCAACCTCCAACTTAACCTCAAAATAATTTTTGACCTGCTGCTCCCTTTCATGTCATGTATATTGCCTGTTCCCAAATCTCTGTTTCATTCACAGATTCTCCTCATTTTCCCAGAAGCAGCAACTCTTCAGTTTGGGTTATTGCCACTTCTTTTCTTCCACCACCAAACGTCTATGGGTCATCCATAATCTACTGAGTATGTCTGCCCAAATCTCTTCGTTAGTTTCCCCTTATCTGCAGGGGATATATTCCAAGACCCCAAAACCACAGGTAGTATTGAACCCCACATGTACTATGTTTTTTTTTCCCTATTCATACATATCTACCTCTGATAGTTTAATTTATAAATTAGGTGCAGTAAGAGAGTAACAACAACAATAATAAAATAGAACCATTACAATAATACACCATAAAGAAGTTATGTGAATATGGTCTTTCTCTCTCTCAAAATATCTTATTGTACTGTACCCATCCTTCCACTTGTGACGATGAGATGATAAAATGCCTACATGACGAGATGAAATAAGGTGAATGACATGGGCGCTGTGAATTAGTGTTAGGCTACCATTCGCCTTCTGGTGATAAGTCAGAGGGAGGATCATCTGCCTACGGACTACAGTTGACAGAGGGTGACTAAAACCATGGAAAGTGAAACCATGGAATAGGGGGGGAACTACTGTACTTTCATTTCTGTCTTTCTGTCTTGTCCTATATTACTCAGAATTCTACCCACACACCTAAACTGTGAAACCGTTTGTTTTCTGTCAAGTTGTACCTGACGCTCACGTCTTTCATAAATCCATCCTTCACTGTATAAATGGAAGGTATCCACAAGTTAAGGAGTTGGAATGCTGGAGCGGATGCATTATGTAAGAACTGTTCAGCCATCCCCTACTTATGACCTAGGAGGGTTCAGAAGACATTTCCTTCATCAAGGCTTTAAGAAATGCATTGTTGAAGCAAACAACAACATCTGTGCACGGTTTTGTATTAGCCATTCTCTATAAGCCATTAATGCTCTCATTAAACTGGGTCCCTTGAATTCACTGGGGATAGTGGGACACTGGAATGACAGGCACCAAGTGACGTGACTTAACTATCTTAACTACCAGAAACAAGGGAAACATTGTAATAATGGACAGAGCTAAAGAGATAATCAGAATAGCTTGCTCTTTGGCATTGGCTAATTCATTGTAATCTTCCTAGGATTGAAATATGTAGACACCCCACTAATGTCTTACTTGGCTTGTATGAACAAAAAAAGCTCCAGGCCTGGAGTAAAGACTTCTGACTTCAACCCAAGAGTAGATAGTCCTAGATCCTCCAATGATTCCCAGGCTTGATTCAATCTGGATAAGTTAGATGCAGAGCTCCTTAAATGAAGATGAGGCAAGTCTCCTCGAGGAACAACCCTGCTACGTTGCCAAAATGTATACTGTAAATCTTCCACCTTCCCTTCCAAAGACACTGTGGCAACTTACCGGTATTATTGCATATTAAGGGAGGGGAAATAACCAGAATTTGGGGTATTACTCATTACTAGCTCTGAATTAATGATGATTCCTAGAACCCCAAATGTCACTGTGGTGTGACAGTCGGAGTAGGGCCTAAGAAGCCAGGGAATAAATGGAGTTTTGGCTTGAGCCCAACTCATAGTGGACCTAGTGGAAGTCCAAACCCACTCCACGATTATTTTCCAGTTCTGAAATGCAGAGTTTACATATTCCGCGAATGACAGAATCCCACATTGTTCCCCAAATTATGGAGTGAGGGCTTTATGGTAGAAAAAGCCAGGAGGAAGTCCCTAAAAGTCCTTTAACTTGCCAAAACGGTTAACCAAAGGCAACATAGCATTCTCAGAATAGTGTCACCACTAAGGCTTTGAAAATTGGACAAGTGGTGACTTCTAATACATTCCCATTTATTTCACCTATTTGGCCTGTGAAGAAAAGCTAGATTTGGAGGAATGCTGGTAGATTGTAATGAATTTTGTCAGGTCATAATTCTAATCACAGCTACTCTTCCAAATGAGGCTTCCATATTGGAGAAAACTGATACAATCCTTGGTCCTTAGTATGCACCTCTTGATCTGATTAATACTTTTCCTTTTATCTTTCATAACAAAGACTATAAAAAGCAGTTTGCTTTCAAATGGTGGGGCTAGCAATGTACTTCACTGTCCTAATCCATTACCCATAATCCCAAGTAAAAATATCTTTATTGCCTCTCCATTCCACGCAATATCATCTGGGTCCATCGTAGCAATTATAGCATGTTGATTGGACCTGATGAGCAGGAAGTAGCAAATATCCAAAGGGTGAGAAATAAATCTCATCAAAGTTCTGGGGACTTCCACCTTAGTGACTGCCTCCTCTGATCTGGGGCATGGTCGAGATATCTCTGCTAAGGTGAAAAATTTGCTGCACCTAGCCGCTCCTACTCCAAAGACAGAAACACAACATTTAGTGGGTTTCTAGTGTTCGGGGAAAGAGAAGGCTCGGCAACGGGTCCAAGTTAGGTGCCAGCCCCCCTGGCACTTGAGCCCTTTGGTCCAGAAGGCCCACTGATACTTAAAACGTCTGTGACAAATAGGGATGTTGTATGGGGCCCTTGGCAGGATCCTGGGTGAATTATAGAGCAGTCCTGTAGGATTTGGAGCGACGCTATGCCACCTTCTAAAGATAACCATTCTCAGGGCGCCTGGGTGGCTCAGTCTTGCTAAGCACCTGACTTCCGCTCAGGTCATGATCTCACAGTCCGTGAATTCGAGCCCTGCATCAGGCTCTGTGCTGACAGCTCAGAGCCTGGAGCCTGCTTCGGATTCTGTGTCTCCCTCTCTCTCTGCGCAACCCCCCCCCCCCCCCCACCGCTCATGCTCTGTCTCTCTGTGTCTCAAAAATAAATAAAAACATTTTTAAAAATTAAAAAAAATAAAGATAACCATTCTCCTTTTAAGAAATAGCTTCTGGTTTGCTACTGAACCCTGAAAGAGACTGAAGTCTTGACTCTGGACTCCCAAGTTGCCATAGACCCTGAACTGCTCATTTGAGGTATTGTTTAGCCCACGAAGGCGTTATGTGGGGCATGCACCGAGCACTGCAACATGAGTAGAAATAATATATGTAAAATCCGGCTCAGGTAGGTCCTGATGGTACAAGTAGGTTGCATCAGCACCTGGCCCCGATTCCGATGGCTCTGATTCCTAGTAATTGTCTCCTCTGTCTCCACCCGCACCTCTGGCCTTTCGGGAAGTCCTCTGTGTCCACTGTACTAAGGAAGACAAAATTCAGGCCTGACTACAGATGGGTTTTCAGGGTACAATGGCAGCACCTGAAAGCGGACAGCTGCCACACTACCACCCCACTCAGAAGAGGCCCCAAGGACAGTCGTTATGGAAAATCTCTCAGGGGTCCGAGCCGGATATAGATTTGCCTGTCCTGCCCGCAATGTTTCTGGCAACACCACCTTCTGCGAACCACAAAATGTCTCACTCATCCTCATGGTGTTGCACACGGCATTGCTTTCTGAACAGAAAACCGATGTTACACCAAATGAACGACAGCGGTGGGCTCAGGCTCATGGGATTCACTGGGGTTATCATGTTCTCCATCACTTGGAAGCAGTTGGCCTGACAGGACCGGGGAATGGCCTTTTGAAGACTTCGATGGGGTGCCAGCCGGATGGCAACACTTTTCGGGGAAGAATAATGTCTTACAGGATGTGATATACACGCTGAGTAAGCAGCCACCATATGGCGCTTTTTATCTCAGTTCCAAGAATCAAGGGATGGAAGTGGGATTGCTCCTCTTATTAATAACGCTAACAGTCCACCAGAAAAACCATGCTTTCCTTCCCTCACCTTTGTGCGCTGTTGGTTTAGAGGTCTTAGTTTCCAAAGGAAGAGTGCTTTCACTAGAGGTACAAAAATGATTCCATTGAACTGGAAGCTGGTGCTGCAACCTGGCCATTTGGGTCTTCTCATGCCGCTGAATCAACAAGGAAAAAAAAAAAGAAAGTGGCTTACTATATTAGCTGGTTGATGGATCCTACTCCTCAAGGGGAAATTGGATTGCTGCTACAAAATGAGGGCAGAAGGAGAAATCTCTGGAATTCAACAGATCCTCTGGGAATACCTCTTCATACTCTATACTCCTATGTGCTATGAAAAATGTTGATAGAGGGGCGCCTGGGTGGCTCAGTCGGTTGAGCGTCTCACTTCGGCTCAGGTCATGATCTTGCAGTCTGTGGGTTCGAGCCCCGCGTCAGGCTCTGTGCTGATGGCTCACAGCCTGGAGCCTGCTTCAGATTCTGTGTCTCCTTCTCTCTTTGCCCCTCCCCAACTTGTGCTCTGTCTCTCTCTGTCTCTCAAAAAGAAATAAATGTAAAAAAAAATTTTTTTTAATGTTGATAGAAAGTCACAGCAACCCAATATAGCAGGACTGCAAATGACACAGAACCTTTAGGAATGAAGGTTTGGGTCACCAAATCTGAATGCTTACTGAGAGCAGCAAATACTAACCCAAATACTCTTTGGGTAGTGGAGAAAGGAGTTTATAAATACCAGCTATGACCATGTGAGCAATCGCAGAAATGAGGATTGTAGTAGTCATGAGTATATTTTCTCTTTGATATGACTATATTCATACATGTGTATATAGACACAAATACGCACCATTTCTTTTTTTCTCTCCCATTCCTCTACTGTCTAACATAAAATGTTAACTTTATGCATTAGTATGTGAGTTACAAGATATCCAAGAAGGAGTGGGATCCAGCTATAATAAGACAAATGGACATCATCAAAGATGGATCTCATTTGTGTATTCTTTGGGAAAAATCAGTGCCTTTTCAGTTACATGAGGGGTAGTTACATTTTCTTTTTTTTTTCTTTAAACATTTTTAAAAATGTTTACATTTATTTATTTTTGAGAGACAGGGAAAGACAGAGCATAAGGGGAAGAGGGGCAGAGAGAGAAAGAGACACAGAATCGGAAGCAGGCTCCAGGCTCTGAGCTGTCGGCACAGAGCCGGACGCGGGGCTCGAACCCACAAACCGCGAGATCATGACTTGAGCGGAAGTCTGACGGTTAACTGACTGAGCCACCCAAGCGCCCCGGTAGTTACATTTTCTTCAGTGGAAGCATGATTTCCTGTTATCTTTATTTGGAAGTGGTTAAAAGAAGACGTATAGCTGCCAAATTGAAAAATAGTAGGCTACACTGAATTGGACTATTTTCCAGAATTCCCTTTCCATTATGACTCTGAGTTCGAGTTGGTCAAAAGAAGAGCCAGATGAAATCTGGAAGGTAGACGTCAGGTAGAGACCATTACTTTCAGAAACTTGTTGCGCTCAGATATCGCGATGGATAGATGCAGAAGTCCCCATTGGATCTGGGTTGGCCTCACTTTAAATTCCATGATCAGCCCACAGAGATCACAGCTTTCCATAGAACTCTCGAAGGTACCCTTTTAGTGGCCTCACTTGGGCGTCTGAATATGATTGGCCTTTCGAGTTTCCCTGAAAGTTTCAACTTGTCCAGCTGTGCCATTGTTTTGAGTTTATTGATTATTGATGGCTCACTGGTACAGTCCATGCAGGAAAGGCATGATAAATAACGTGATTTTGTTTTCATTTACCAATGAATGATTCTCTGTTATCTTTCCAAAGTGACCTCCTACTTTTCCACCCAAGCATCTAAACTCATGGATTTAAACATATTTGATCTGTTTTCATGCATTGCGATCAGTGCCCTTAGTGCCCTTGGTGATGTCCAAATTGCCTATCTTAGGGGCGCCTGGGTGCCTCAGTCGGTTGAGCATCCAACTCTTGATTTTGGGTCAGGTCATGATCTCAGGGTTGTGGGATCGAGTCCAGCGTTTGGCTCAATGCTGAGTGTGGAAACTGCTTAAGATTCTCTCTCTCTCTCTCTCTCTCTCTCTCTCTCTCTCTCTCTGTCTCTGTCTCTCTGTCTCTCTTTCTCTCTGTCTCTGCCCCTCTTCCATGCACATGCTCTCTTTCTCTCTCAAAAAAAAAGTTAAATAAAATAAAATTCCTGTTATTATTTCTCCTTTCACCTATGCATTATTTAAAAAGTATGGTCACCTTTTAAATATTCAAGAGTGTGGAATTTTTTTACTTATTTTAATTTATTTTTAATTGACATCTTAGTTGCATTATGCTTCAAAGATTACTCTCATCTGGTACCAATAGTTTGAAAATTTCTGAGATGCCTTATATGTCCATGTATAGAAGTCTACAAACTTTTCCTGTAAAAAGGTCAGATAGTAGATATTTTAAACTTGGTGAGCCATATTTTTTCTTCACCTTATCAATTTTTTATTTTATATAATTTGATATTATTTTATTAGGTATGCATAAGTTTACAATTTTTAGATCTTGTTGAACTGAGCTTTTATAAAACTGTTTTGAGTGTCTCTATTTATAGTTAATAAGTTTTAATCTTAACACCTATTATTGCTGATAAAAACCATAGCCACATCAGCTTTCTTTTGGTTCATATTTGCCTGTGATGGCCTTCTTTGCCTTTTTATTTTCAAGCTTTACTTGCTCTGATAATTTTGGTGGCTCTCTTTTGAACATGAATAATTAGATTCAAAAATGTTTTTTGGACATTACCTGCTGTTTTACTTATGAACATACTTGATTTGTATATTGTGATTACGGATTTATCTGGACTTATTTATACACTGTCATTTTAAATTTCTATCTGTCCCGTTTTTCGCTTGTTTCTTTTTTTCTCCTTTCATAGCAGATGCAGTAACGATCGGTAAATATTCCAGATGCTGTCCTATCTGAACACTTGCATTTTTTAATATAAATTTTTAAATATAATTTATTGTCAAGTTGGCTAACATACAGTGTATACAGTGTGCTCTTAGCTTTAGGGGTAGATTCCCGTGATTCACCCCTTACATACAACACCCAGTACTCATCTCAGCAAGTGCCCTCCTCAACGCCCATCACTCATTTTCCTCTCTCCCCCGCCCCACTCATCAACCCTCAGTTTCTTCTCTGTATTTAAGTGTCTTGTGGTTTGCCTCCCTCTCTGTTTGTAACTGTTTTTTCCCCTTCCCTTCCCCTATGGTCTTCTGTTAAGTTTCTCAAGTTCCACATCTGGGTGAAAACATATGATATCTGTCTTTCTGACTGACTTCTTTCACTTAGCATAAGCATAATACCCTCCAGTTCCATCCACATTGCTGCAAATGGCAGGATTTCATTCTTTCTGATTGCCAAGTGGTATTCCATTGTATATATAAACCACATCTTCTTTATCCATTCATCAGTTGATGGACATTTAGTCTCTTTCCATAATTGGGCTATTGTTGAAAGTGCTGCTCTAAACATTGTGCTCTAAACAAGTGCCCCTCTGCATCAGCCCTCCTGTATCCCTTGGGTAAATTCCTAGCAGTGCTATTGCTGGGTCATAGGGTAGGTCTTTTTTTAATTTTTTGAGGAATCTCCACACTGTTTTCCAGAGCAGCTGCACCAGTGTGCATTCCCACCAACAGTGCAAGAGGGTTCCTGTTTCTCCACATCCTGGCCAGCATCTGTTGTTTCCCAAGATGTTAATTTTAGTCACTCTGACTGGTGTGAGTTGGTATCTTAGTGTGGTTTTGATTTGTATTTCCCTGATGATGACTGATGTTGAGCATCTTTTCATGTGTCTGTTGGCCATCTGGATGTCTTCTTTGGAAAAGTGTCTATTCATGTCTTCTGCCCATTTCTTCACTGGATTATTTGGTTTTCGGGTGTTGAGTTTGGTAAATTCTTTATAGATTTTGGATACTAACCCTTTATCCGATATGTCATTTGCAAGTATCTTTTCCCATCCCATCGGTTGCCTTTTAGTTTTGTTGATTGTTTCCTTTGCATTTAGGGGAGGCAACCCGATCCTTGGCTATAGACATGAAAGTGACATATGCCATTTCTGGTCCAAAGCTGGGAAGGGTGGGTTTCAGTTCTCCATGTGTTCTTTTATCCTGTTGCAACAGCTTACAGCATGCTGGAGGGCAAAACCTTCATGGGTCAAGTCCTTCAATGACTGTGCAGAG
This sequence comes from Puma concolor, assembly GCF_028749965.1. Lineage (NCBI taxonomy): Eukaryota > Metazoa > Chordata > Mammalia > Carnivora > Felidae > Puma > Puma concolor. The sequence goes on from NC_141673.1 coordinate 97,574,732, forward strand.
CAGATCCTCTTACCTGCTTTGGTGTTCAGGCAGGAGTGAGACGCAAGTTTTGTTTGTGTTATATCAGTGAGGTATTGAAGTTAATTTACCGTCATAGCATGAAGTAGCCTATTGTGACCACGATGTTATCTTGAAGTCTTTGGAATGATTTTTTTCCTTTTTCATCACCCCCGCCTCCAATTTGTATTTGGTCTGTTTTTATTTTGTGTTCAGTGTGTATGTATGAGGGGTGTGTGTGTGTGTGTGTGTGTGTGTGTGTTTGTAGATTTCCATTACTGCTTGGGAGGCTAGAATGGCGTTAAAACTATGTCCTCTTCAGGATCTCATTGTTTTTATTTGTATAGCCAGAATCTTCAATGTCTGGAGCACACACCTCTCCAAGTAGAATCACTTTTTTTCTTGCAAATATGCAGGTGCCCATCACCGGTCTCCAGGAACATATGACAGGTTTAGCAAACCTGTTGTTGTTGCCCAGATGTGTTTCTGAATTCAGATACTTTGGATTTCGCAAAGTAATATAGTGCACCTCCGAATCAAACATTTAAATGATTCAACAGCCAAACATGTGAGTATTCAGAATAAATAGGAGAAGTCCAGGTAATTCAATAGCCTCCAGCGATTCACATCACTTTCTGCCACCAAATTAGTTATGGAACAATTTGTTTTTTAAGTTTTCTGGGTTACGAGTAAGGGGTTTTTGACCTGTATTTCTTTAAGTGGGAAACAAAGTATTAACTGACTTATTGATTTGTGAGTGATATTCTAATTCTGCGAATCAATTCTGGCCACTTTACTTGAAATTAGTGTTTTCCAAGGCTCTTTAGCAACACTGCTTTTCATATTGTCTTTTATTAGCATCATGAACACCAAATGGAGGACATTTCCTGATGACCCCATTTCAGCATAATTTTTACTGACTGTAAATTTAAATTTTGGATACAAGATTTTAAGGATATTTATTACATCAACATGCTTTCATAGCAGGTCAGCTGGCATAATGAAAAGATCTGAAACTATAGCATATAAAGGATACTTGAAGAAACCAAGGATGTTATGGAGTAGAAAATCATGGAGACTGTCAGGGGCGCCTGGGTGGCTCAGTTGGTTAAGCGTCAGACTTCAGCTCAGGTCATGATCTCGCGGTTTGTGGGTTGGAACCCCATGTCGGGCTCTGTGCTGACAGCTCAGAGCCTGGAGCCTGCTTCAGATTCTGTGTCTCCCTCTCTCTCTCTGCCCCTCCCCTGCTTGTGCTCTGTCCCTCTCTCTCTCTCTCTCAAAAATAATTAAAGGGGCGCCTGGGTGGCGCAGTCGGTTAAGCGTCCGACTTCAGCCAGGTCACGATCTCGCGGTCCGCGAGTTCGAGCCCCGCGTCGGGCTCTGGGCTGATGGCTCAGAGCCTGGAGCCTGTTTCCGATTCTGTGTCTCCCTCTCTCTCTGCCCCTCCCCCGTTCATGCTCTGTCTCTCTCTGTCCCCAAAATAAATAAACATTGAAAAAAAAAATTTAAAAAAAATAAAATAAAAAAATAAATAAAATAAATAATTAAAAAAAAAAAAAAAGAAAATCATCGAGACTATCAGGTATATTAAGGACTTTTAAAATTTTCAAAGGAACTTTAGAGATCTCATATCCTGACCTTCTCCTCAATGTAAGAATGCCATCCTGAAGTTTTCAGGATGCTCTCTGCTGGAACAGTACTCTCTTCGGAAACAAGTGGCCTCTCTACTTTCTAAGGCAAACCTCCACATTATTTAATTGCTAAACTGATAGGTAGTTTTCCCTTATATGCAGAAGCTTATTCCTCATTTTTTAAGTTTATTTATTTTAAGAGACAGTGAGGGTATGTGCATGTGTGGGTTAGGGAAGGGCAGAAAGAGAGGGAGAGAGAGAATCTCAAGCAGGCTCTGCACTGACAGTGCAGAGACTAAGGCAGGGTTCGAACTCACAAACCATGAGATCATGACCTGAGCCAAGATCAAAAGTTGGACACGTAACCAACTGAGCCTTCCAGGCACACCCAGAAGCTTACTACTCTTACCCACAATCCATCTAGGGGACACACACACACACACACACACACACACACACACTGTTATCTCCAGGGTAACTATACCCAGTTTCTTCAAAACATGCAAGAACAGAAGTGTTCATATTGCGAGCTTCAGAACTGATATCCAGAAATGGAGGTTACAAAATGACTGAATAGAACTCATTAGAAGAAAGAATTTTCTGAATTAAGTTTTTCAATTATGAAGCATACTGCTTTCCGGCATGGAGAACATCTTATTTGTAGTGGTAATACAGCAGAGTGGGGAACCCTTTGATCTGAAGAACTTTCTGCCGTGAGAGAAAAGCACACTGACCTCTGAGGTTTCTCCCACTTCCAAAGCTGCATGGTTCTTGGATTCTAAATGGTTGGGAAATGATGAAACAAAACTTCTCCAATTCTTTCTGCCTCCCCTAATGAATAATTAACTTCACTTTAAATCACCCTTCCTAAGAAAAGTTCTGAGTTTGTTATACCCAGCTGGGTTTTAGTCAGTGTGAACTTTTTAAAAGGCAATTTTTACAAAATTTCCAGCAGAGGTGCCAAATATTGATTTGTGGTTGCCAGATAGAATGTGCGTCTGGTTCTCATCTGTAGCGAAGCATGTTTCATAAAGTCAAATTGGATTCAAAAGATTTTTTTATATATATTTTGAGTTGGCATAGATGTGATTGTATGGCTGTTGTTGAGGATGACTCTTTTGTCTCTTTTGTTACTGAGGATGATTTTATGCTTTTATTGTCAAAAATATTGTTAGCAATTGAAAAATTAAAAAAAAATTGAAAAACAAAAAATACTGTTAGTAAAGGCTGATGTCCTATGAGATACTTCAAGTTGCACAGAAAGGCACCACAACGGGTGAGAGCTACTATAGGCAAATCTCATTAAGCAACTAATAAAATTCTATAGAAGCCTTCTTATCTGACATGACCTGGACAGGGTATTGGTTGACAATTGACTAATTGGAAAAACTGCTAAAAATAGCACATACGCTTCCGAAGCACATATATCACTTTAAAACACGTAAATACTGTACATGCGTGCTGCTCTAGGGTCAAAGTTTTTCATTTTAAAGTCTTTTTATTATTTCTTGTTTTCCACATGGGACTGTGGACTACGGTGGTACCTTTCGTTCATAAATGACACCTGTAATTCCTGGTCCACGATTTCTTGCCTGGGTTTCTTTAAAGGGAATCAAGGACTTCAAATCACATGCAAAGTCTTTCAAGTACAGAATCTCAGCCTTCGCATTTTCATTTGGCCAACCTTTTCCAGTTAGTTGTCTCCCCTCAGCCGTATCGACAGCGATTTCTTTTTGCAGCTGCTGAACGTAGTTTGTATAGAAACCACAACACTCATTTTATACGATGTCATCAGTTTATTCAATATTTAATTAATTTGGGTAATTAAAACAACAAGCACAACTGGTAGAAACCAGTCTGGGAACAGCTAGGAGCGCTTGATATACATAGAGCCTAACTAGAGGGAGTAGATGTGCCCGGAGCATACTAGAGAGTGTCTACCAACAGCAGGCAGGGGTGTGCCGCGGGCACAGCTCTCACGGTATGTTTTACAGAGGGAACAAGAAGCATGGGTTAGTCTAGAGAGTAGTCAAGAGGAATTTCTTTAAGGAAAGTACTATAGTGTCAGATGTGCCCCAATATACAAGATGGGGGGTCCTGGCATGATTGTGGCTAGCTTCGGGTGCCTGTGTGTGAGTCAGAAAAAGGCACTCCTCCAAGGCGGGGTTTAATGAGGGGTAAATCTCAGCCTCCCTTTGTCCCTCTGCATGGTGCCACTTGCGTGAGCCCTTTTGCGTAGGGCACAGCTTGCCTAACCAACACAACAGCCCTGGCCCCTGGGACAGAAGACGGGTCACGGTTAGGGGGGGAAGGGAGATGAGCTGATCCACAGCCATGCACAAAAAGATGGGGCAGAGAAGCAGGAAGGATGGGAGAGAGCTGACTGGAAGGTAGGAAGACTTCAACCCTGGGAGAGATTTTGCAACAGGTAATACAGACTGTCTTGCCTAGCCAACCTGCAGGTTGTCCTTCGGTGGGAGAAAGTTCTTTTAACAGAAAGGTCAGCAGAGTCTCTGTTCATTTTACCACAGGCTTCTGGACAGCTCCCTGCTCCACTTCCCCCGCTACTCCACCTCCCCCGCTACTCCACCTCCCCCGCTACTCCACCTCCCGTGCTGCTCCACTTCCTCTACCACCACTGCTCCCAATCGCTCTGAGAAGGTTGCTAAGAAGATCACTAAGTCAGATCAACTTTCCTTACTGTCCTTTCTGACCTTGGAGGCTTTCCTGCGCCATTTCAAATATTTCCCAATAGTAGGTGATACCTATAGCTCCTTTCATGCATGACAAGACCTTGCATTCAAGAATTCATTAGGAAAAACCACATGAAAATGCCTGATCAACAGAGCACATTGTAACATTTATTCACACCCAAGCGTTAAGAGTCATAATGCATAATGACTGACAAGGACAAGAAATTAAAGAGCAAAGGAAGAAGACCCAGAAGAAGGTGCTATGGAAAGCAAACTAAAATCCCCGAGTTGTGCCGTCCAATTCATCTTCAACTACTCCTGGACAGACGGAGGTTGATTTTGACGTTGGTTTGTCTCATTTCTTTTGCTTCCTTGCTTGTGTTTTCCTTTGTCTTTTGGTATTAGAGCTCTACCTTGGAGCCGGAAAACACCACTAAAACTTCCAATGAGCCTTGAAGACCTTTTTTTGTAAACATAAGTACTATTAATATAAAATAGCTAATTATAAGGCAGTTTATTTACTGAGCTACAAGTGTATTCTTTTTTTTTTTTTTTTGGTACCCTGTAGAACTTAAACGTTGAAAGGAATAGATCCTTCTCTTTACTCTGCACACTGAACCTGTCCTAATTTGTATGTTCCCTCACAGGGGGATTACTGCTGATGCATATGTGACTGTCCTTGTCTTGCCATCTGTGGTTTTTAACTTAGCTTCAATTCACTTTGTTTCACTGTTGGGATGCTCCTTGCTTGTGCGTGGCTGTTCTTATGTTTCCCAAAATCAAATGGTTAACCAAACACTTGCATCATTTCAAACAAATAATCATGTCTTGTCACGTTGAACATGTTTTAAAAAAATCTTAGGGCGCCTGGGTGGCTCAGTCGTTTAAGTGTCCAACTTCGGCTCAGGTCATGATCTCGCGGTTCATGGGTTTGAACCCCGCGTCGGGCTCTGCGCTGACAGCTGGGAGCCAGGAGCCTGCTTCAGATTCTGTGTCTCCCTCTCTCTCTGCCCCTCCCCTGCTAGCACTGTTTCTCTCTCTCTCTCTCTGCCTCTCTCAAAAATAAATAAACATTAAAAATTTTTAATTTAAAAAATCTTTAATGCCAGCTAGTAGGAACTCAGCTCTGTTTCCTCTCTCATTCAGAATTAAGAGTATTTACAGCAGTCGGTGGAGAACATCTAGCCGGTGGCTTGCTCAGTGGTTCTCAAACTTCAGAGGCTTTCAGCCAAAGGGCTGGTTACAACACAGACTGCAGGGCATCAGTAATCTGGGATGAGACCGAAGAATTTGTATTTCTAACAAGTTCTCCTGGGCTGCTGCAGATGATCTGGGAAGAACACCTTGAGACTCAACCCAAGCGTCTCACTTCACAGCTTGAGGAAACTGAGCCTTAGAGAATTGAAGCGAGAAACTCAAACCACCCAACCCATTAGTGGCAGCACCAAGGCCAGCATCCAGCCATTCTGACTTTCATATGCTAATTGCACATGAATCTTTTTTCTTTCTTTCTTTCTTTCTTTCTTTCTTTCTTTCTTTCTTTCTTTCTTTCTTTCTTTTCATGCAGACCTTCATTGTTTTAGATCATTGTTTCTCAAGGTTGCCTGAGAACTTATTACAACCTTGAGAAATCTCTGCCTTTCTTTGCAGGGCTTCTGTGGCTGTGCAAAATAAACAAATCTGAAGAAGAAATCTCTTACAGTTCTTCTTATTTTGTCTCTGATCAGTTTTGATTTTAGTCTCCGTTTGGCGGCCTCCTTTTTTCCCCCTTGGCAACAGCTGCTTTCCAGCAAGGCTCTCCTCTCTAGAGGAACAGAGCAACTCAGTGCCTCCTTTGCTCTTTCTCCTCGCCTCACCTTGGTTCTTCCACGCGTGCTTCTGTCCCGTGCCCTGAGTATGCATGTAACCTCTCTCTTCCTTCCACTTCCTCCCATTAATAATTTCCTATCCAAGTCTCTTGAGTTCCAGTCAGTGGACCTTTCTAGCTTATCCGCTGGTTGACGTCATCTTTGTGTCTTCCTGCCCAAAACACAATTTCCTCAGATTGTATGCTTACTTCCCAAATCTCTCCGGGAGAAAGTATGAGATGGAGAAGGGAACGTATGGACACAGCACCCTCGTATTAGCTATCTTAGCCCCGTTACGTGAGAAAAAGTGACGTGGACGGGTGAATCACTTGGCTTCTCTGGGCCTCCCTTCCTTAGCTCTGAAAAACAAACAGGTCGGTCTAGCAAGGGTTGCGAACTCCCATCCTGCCAACAGAGTCTGGGCAGGTTATGTAAATGAGCTGGAGCAGGGCTCTGGGCAAGTGGGGGGTACTGTACTGTAATGTCCAAAGGGCATTTCAGCGGCTAGTTCTCGTCACAGCCGTGGGGAAATGCTGGCCACTCAGAGGCACCAAGTCTTACGATTTTTCAAGAGCAAATCTAGATTTTTTTAAAAATGGGAGCTCCCTGAGGGGCGCCTGGGCGGCTCAGTCGGTTGGGCATCCAACTTCGGCTCAGGTCATGATCTCGTGGTTCGCGGGTTCGAGCCCCACCTCAGGCCTCTGTGCTGACAGCTCAGAGCCTGGAGCCTGCTTCAGATTCTGTGTCTCCCTCTCTCTCTGTCCCTCCCCCACTTGTGCTCTGTCTCTCAAAAAATAAATAAATGTGAAAAAAAATTAAAAATGTGAGCCCTCCTTTTTTTTTTTTTTTTTAAAGATGTGGACACCCAATTCAAATAATGAGTCAAACAAAGCACATCTCATCTCTGAGCCAGATTTGGCCCTGGCTGCCAGTTCACGGCCTTTAGATGAGATGGGGGCCTTCAGTCCCTTGCAAAGTCCGGCACTTCCTGAATTTTCTGTAGTCTCTTTTCCCTTCTATAGCTGAAAGCAGATGACAGAGAGATCCAGGAGGTGGCGGGGCCACAAAAGGGCAGGGAGGAGGATGGCACCCGGGTTTCTGAATCACCAAATGGAAGAAAGCTACCACAGATCAGGAACACCTGTCATCCCGGCCTGCGATGCCAATGAGAAATACACTTTGACTGTATTTAAGGTCCATATATTCAGCATTTATTTACCGCAGTGAATATGATTCTAATTAACACACTCTCTTACCTGGGTTGTTTTAAGGGTCAAAGAAATTATTACATGTAAAGCTCTTAGAAGAGTGTCTAACATATGCTAAGCATTAAATGGATGCTGTTATTATTCTGAATGGAATGGTCCTTAAAAATGCAAATTGCCTTCAAGGGGTGATCTTCAACTTCTATCTTCGGAATTTAGAACATTATACTAGAAAACAACTTAAGAATCGACCGGTCTAAGGTGCCTGGGTGGCTCTGTTGCTTGAACAGCCGACTCTTGATTTTGGCGTAGGCCATGGTCTCAAGGTTCGTGAGACGGAGCCCCAAGTTGGACTCCATGCTGATAATGTACAGCCTGCTTGGGATTCTCTTTCCCTCTCTGCCCCTCCCCTGCCCACACTTTCTCTCTCTCTCAAAAATAAATAAATAGGGGCGCCTGGGTGGCTCAGTCGGTTGAGCGTCCGACTTTGGCTCAGGTCATGATCTCAGGGTCCGTGAGTTCAAGCCCCGCGTCGGGCTCTGTGCCGACAGCTCAGAGCCTGGAGCCTGTTTCGGATTCTGTGTCTCCCTCTCTCTCTGACCCTCCCCCGTTCATGCTCTGTCTCAGAAAAATAAATAAAGGTTAAAAAAAAATTAAAAAAATAAATAAATAAACTTAAAAAAAAAAAGAGTCAATCAGTTCAAGTTCTGTCACATTAGAGATAAGTAAACGAAATCCCTGAGAGGTTGAATGGCTTGCTAGAAAGTCACCTCACCGGTTAGTACCTCAGTAGGAATTAGTTGATCTGTTTTAGCTAGGAAAAAGCTGACCGCTCCAGGAATGTGACTGGAGGGGAGAAGGACCGTACATGCTTTTGGAGCCGGGGTCTTACTCGTAAGGGAAGGCCTGGGACTGGGGCTCTTGGCAGCCCCCCCAAAAACGACCAGGATACTTGAGGAGAGGGGTGGAAGAGGCAAGGAAGAACCACACAACAACCCTTTCATCCCGTTACTAAATATAACGATTCGCCCAAAGTTGCTCAGTAAACGATCATAAGTATATTTTGGGTAGCTGTTAACACCAAGTCCCTTCTCCGGAAAGGACCCCAGAAAAGGCTCTTTTGAAGAGGTGGGCTAGGTGGCCATGTGCAGGCACCGTATTCGGTTCCTTTACGTTTGCCAATTGGAACAGCGACGTAGACCTCATCCGAGCTGAGACAATGGGCATCTTCTCTTAGAACCAATGTGGAGTCGACTTTCTGAGAGTTTGTGTGGTAGGTGCTAGAAGCTTATCTGTTACGTAGCATCATGCCTGGAGCCAGCTTTGTGGCCGAGAAAAAGCCACGTGTGGGCCAAAATCATCGAACTGCAGAAATTTTGAATTTGTGAAAGGATCTGCTCTGCAGAGATAAGCATGGAGCAGATATTGAGAAAATGCCAAAGAATGGAGGCCACGTGGCGCCAGGACTTACGGAGCTCTCTCCCTGGCCTGCCAGCTTACCACTCCCCATCCTCGGCTCCCATGGGGCTGGACTGAACAGTGTTTTTGTGAGTTCTCTCTGTCCTTAAAAATAGACGCGCTTTTTAAAAAATCTGAGCTCCGCGAGTTGGTTTCTGTTCCTTCAGTCAAGGAAATTGGTAAGAAGACAGTCAACGGCTGAATCAAAATCAAAATTTCTTAGTCATATTTGTTTACTTATTTCAAGTAACACAATAAAAGTTCACCTCTGCCCAGAGGGAAGGGGTTAATTAAAGCTGCTGTCCTCCAGGTTCTAGTTTTACGAGACTGGATTTGATGCTGTTTTGAATAGTCTAATTTCCTAGGAATATCTTGGGAGTGATTTGAATTCATGGGATCAATTTTGTCATATTTCTACCACAAGAGATCAAGTAAATCAAATTTTTAAAATATTGTCTTATACAGGGAGTTTAGGTGGTTCAGTCGGTTAAGTATCTGACTTCGGCTCAGCTCATGATCTCACAGTACATGAGTTGAAGTCCCACATCGGGGGAGCATGAGCCCGTCTTTGGGTGAGCCCAAGCCCTACTTTGGGTGAACTCTGCTTCTCTCTCCTCTCTCTCTCTCTCTCTTTCTCTCTGCCCTTCATGTGATTCTCCTTCTCTCTCTGCCACCTTGCTCACTTGCGCTCTCTATCTCTCTTAAAAAATAATTATCTTGTTCAGAATTTTTTGGGTGGGGGGGAAAAGGGTGGAAAGGGAATTTTTCTTCATTATAATAGTAATATATGTTCATCATCACAACTTTTGATAATATAAATAAGTAAAAGGAAAAAATATTTAAAAAAAAATTTTTTTCAACATTTTTATTTATCTTTGGGACAGAGAGAGACAGAGCATGAACGGGGGAGGGGCAGAGAGAGAGGGAGACACAGAATCGGAAACAGGCTCCAGGCTCTGAGCCATCAGCCCAGAGCCTGACGCGGGGCTCGAACTCACGGACCGCGAGATCGTGACCTGGCTGAAGTCGGACGCTTAACCGACTGCGCCACCCAGGGGCCCCAGGAAAAAATATTTTTAAAGAATCAGTTTTATCACTAACAAACAACCATCATTAATTTTTAGGACAAAATTCCAACAATGATGAAGATATAATCACATTAGTATCTTGAATTGTCCTCAAAAATGCATGTAATTTTACTACTTATATTCATATACATTCATATATGTCTGTACATATAGGCATTTTTTTCTTTCAGAGATCATTGAGGACCAGAATTTGATTCAGTGGGGAGTAATTTTGAAATCAGACTTCTTTAGTCTTCCTGATAACCAATAAATGCATTTACTTTATTCAGTTCCTCTGTTCTTTAGGAACGGGGAGATTTAAACCATGTCCTTAATTCTTTGTATTTCCTCACCTGCTTTTTATCAGCAATTTAATGGAAGCATATTTTTTACTTCCTGGTTGTCCTCTTGTGTTTCCTGGAAAGTTACCAAATCTAAAATGGCTTCCATTCCAAAAGCATCTTCCACTCCAAAAGCCAAAATATTCTAGAATCATGATCTCTTTCATCCCTTCTGTATCTTGGGCTTTCATTAGGCTCACCTCTGTCCATTTTCCAAGATCAGATATTTCATTCTATTTCCTCCTGAGGCAAACATTTATTACCTTTGTTCCTCTGATCATTTTCCCTTGTTGGATTTAATGGGCTCTCTTGTTTTATTTACCATATTTTTAAAATGAATGATGCTGATCCCTTGTTACTTGTTCCTCACACCAGGGATGTATTGTTGAGTGAAATCCTACTCTTTTAATAATCAAAGTAGGACTATAGTGATGAGTTAAGAATGCTTTGCTTTCTTTCCAGCATATGAGTTTTACCGTTAGCCATGGTTATCTCTTTTCCACTGGTATAGGGGATACAGTCGAAAAGCTAAATTTTCTACAATCTGGTGATTCTCCCCTGGGTTTTTTCGGAGTTTTTTCCACTCTTAATTCCAGACGTTTTTGGAGGGGCCCTTCTAGGAACAACGTTCTCTTGACGGACTGCCAGGAGCTTATGTTCCCATTTTGCTTAATCACGATCATCTTTTTTAACCAGGATTCACAGTTTACTTATTATGTGAAGATTTAGCTCAAGTTTTGCTGGGAGACTGAAGGATTATCTACTTAATCTGATTACACTTAACCGGAAGGCATCAGAACTGAATTTCAGAACTTTCAGTTACTCTGAGTAGCTGGGACAAGTGGAATATAGGAAGGTCCTTCCATGTTCATTCTGTTAACAGATATCTATGGAACTTTATGTGCTGGGTACTGTTCACCTATGAATAGGAGAGACATGACCCCTGCTCTCAAGGAAGTCACCATCTTGTGGGAAAGATGAACAGATATGTGTTGCAATATACGGTGTTAGCATCTGTGACTGGGGCAGGCCCAGTGTTAGAGGAGCACAGACACGTGGGGAATGACAGAGAAAGGACACATGTACTAAGACTTGAGGGACTAGAGAAGCACCTGGGGAGGCTCAGTTGGTTAAGCGTCCAACTCTTGATTTCAGCTCACATAATGATCTCATGGTTTGTGAGATCGAGCCCCTGGTCAGGCTCTGTGCTGACAGCTCGGAGCCTGCCTTGGATTTTCTCTCTCTCCCTTTGTCTCTCTCTGCCCCTTCCTCTCTCTCTCTCTCAAAATAAATATATCAACATTAAAAAGAAAAAGACTTGAGGGAATAGAAAAGGTAAGCAGAGACGAGGGTATTCTAGAAGGAGAAACGAACTGAAAAAAAGAGGCATGATAAGGGAGGTTTAGGGAACTGCACGCATTTGATAATAACTGGTGATGGCGTATGCACACTGGGGTGTGGACGGGTCCGGGGGATATGGGAGAACATGCAATCCAATCAGGAGTAGTTTGTGCGCCATGCTAAAGAGTTTGCACATTATCCTGGAGATGCTGAGAATTCCTGAAGAATTTTAAGCAGAAGTGTAATGGTCAGATTTGTGATCTAAAAGGAGCGTTTTCACAGTGGGACAGGCCGACGTGGCTCAGAATGTCCATTTCACATGTATAGAGGGGGTTTGTCACAGAAGCTAAGCCTCCCGCCAGCGAGAGTCAGAGAGTCTGGCACAGCCCAACACCTGATCATTTACCTCTTTTTCTCCTTCTTCGTCCTTCTTCTTACCCAGCCAGTCTCCCTCTTCTCTTAAATATTCTCTTAGGAAGCCCTTAACACTTCAACGGTTCGCAGGTGGTCTTCTTAAAATGTCAGTAAAAATACCCTAGTTTAGTTGTGAATGTCTTGGCTTTTGTCGAAGGTTAATGTTAAATTACTTACTGGCTGAATTTCCCTTCATGGAATGCTTAAAGTTCCCGCTTTCCCTTTTGCCACCTGAAATTCTTTATCATTATCCATTCTTACCATCAAAATAAGGGAGGGGGTAAAATAGAAATTCAAGTAAATTGATTTTACTATTGACTTGTGGTCCTTGGAGAGAGTTTATCAGTAGAATATAAAAGCCAGAGTGACCTTAATGTTTTTCATAATGTCTTTTTAACCGTAGGTTATGACCCATTGGTAGGTCATGAAATCAATTTAACAGGTCATAACATGCACTTTAAAAAAAGAAAGAAACAGAACCTAACCTAATAGAGTAGAAAATATCAGAGTGCCCTGAATATACTGAGTTGATACTGTTATATGAAACTTATGGTTCAGTTATAGGCATATATGTTCATTCATGCAGATAGCATAAACTATGCATCTTACAATGGGTAGTCGTCAAAAAAATTAAATTTTTAAAAATAAAAAACAGCACACAAAAAGTTTGAAAAACACTGCCTAAGATCAACATTTTTTCCACTCTGAAGATGGAAAAAGTTGAGAAACAGAAGTTGACTTGTCCAAGTCAATGAATTAGTGACTACTGCAAGATTTGAACTCGGTCTCCTGATAGTCTGACATTCTCTGCCTAGCATGATTGCCTAATATGAGGACTGGAGTTTGAAGACTTCATGTACTTAAATACCCTTGGGACTATATTGCAAAAGACAATCAAATGTTCACAATGCTTTGTAAAATTCTTTCTTGTGGACACCTTTGATAGATGTTCATATTTATATACCAAATGAAGATAATCTAGTTCTCACTGTTTCTCAGCTGAATGGCTGAATAATTATTTAGGTCTTTTCTTTCATATTCCTTCACCATCCTGAAAAATAAACATTTCAGGACATTTAGAGTCATTTTTCACCTAAAATCAGGGAAGCATTAGGTATACCTAAAGGCTCCTGTAGCCTTATATGGTTCTACTGATTTAATCTTTCTAATGGATCTGTCTAGATTTTTACTTCTTTTTTCCAAGAAATTAAATTCCTTTTTTTTCTTCACACAGTATTCTATGGCTTAATTTCAGGAAGGCATTGAGGCACAGCAAAGAACACTAAATTAGGAATCAAGAGACCTGAGTCCTGGTCCCTCTTGTCACTCAGTTTATTGTTTAAATTTTAGCAGATCCCATAACATCTTTGGACTTTGGTTTCTTTCTTTTCTTTCTTTTCTTTCTTTCTTTCTTTTCCTCCTTCCTTCCTTCCTTCCTTCCTTCCTTCCTTCCTTCCTTCCTTCCTTCCTTTCTTTCTCTTAGAAAGACCATGCAGGGGGCGCCTGGGTGGCGCAGTCGGTTAAGCGTCCGACTTCAGCCAGGTCACGATCTCGCGGTCCGGGAGTTCGAGCCCCGCGTCAGGCTCTGGGCTGATGGCTCAGAGCCTGGAGCCTGTTTCCGATTCGGTGTCTCCCTCTCTCTCTGCCCCTCCCCCGTTCATGCTCTGTCTCTCTCTGTCCCAAAAATAAATAAACGTTGAAAAAAAAAAAAAAAAGAAAGACCATGCAAGTGGGGAAGAAGGGCAGAGAGAGAAAGGGTGAGAGAGAATCTTAAGCAGGCTCCACGCTCAGTGCAAAGCCAAATGCAGGGCTCAATCCCATGACTCTGGGATCATGACCTGAGCTGAAATCAAGAGTCAGATGTTCAACCAACTGAGCCACCCAGGTGCCCCTGGTTTCTTCACTTGAACGTGGATCTAGATTACCTAGGAGTTCCTATAATCAATTAGCATTTCCCAATCATGTGGAAGTTATGGATTTATTTCCAAATATGAAAGAAACTATTGCCTAGGAATTTGCGTATGAATATATAGAGACATGTTGTTGTGTAAAATTGTATGGAGTTCCTGGATTTTTATAACCCACTTATAGATTCACAGTTTTAAAAACCTACTTTAAATAACGTCCTGTGTATCATACAACATGCCCGATTCTCTATGTTTCCTTTTTTGAACTTCCTAAGAAATTTCCAACAGTGTTTCCTTCCTATTTCCTTAATGATATCCTCCAGAGTTCAAGGACTTCCAGGGCTGGCTGGAAACCTGAGCAAGCTAGACCAACCACGTCATTTCCTTGCAGTCTGTCACCTTCACTTAATAAGTCTTATTTGTCCATTCAGTAACTAATAGTGTTTTCACTTTGAACGGTGACATGAACAACACCACCTTAAAATCCATTTCTTGTACAGGAACCCTTTATTCACTCATTCTACAAATATTTACTGAGCGCCTTCTTGAGTCAGGGACTGGGTTCCATGTTGAGGATATAATGGAGAATAAGATCAACAAATGCCATTTCCTCAAGAGGCTTACATTCTACTGGAGAGACTGATTAAAAATAAAAGCTGTCGAAGAAATTCATGAAATGACTTCAAGTTCAGTGAAGTGTGGACCTTGAGGCCAGGCTGACAGGTCTGGAGTCCCACTTCATTACTTACTATTTGTATGTATCAGCCCCCCATCTGTGCACTACTTCAGAACCCCTAGCCTCACTCATTTCCAGGGTCTTTGACAGTGAAGGGAAGGAAAGCCTTTTTTTCCCTCTACCTTCCTAGGTTCACCAACCAAGCCCTCCATGAAACTGATAAGAAACAGATGAACAAGACAGAGAGAGAGAGAGAGAGAAGGCTACATGCATATACATGCATATACATTTTGCTTCAACAAAATGAAAACTCAAGGAGGCAGCTAGATGAATGAGGCTTTATATGTGATCTTAGGCTAAACAAAAGAAAAGAGGTTTGAGCTTCTAGGCGGGAGAGGCATGTTTTGGAAAGGGGAAGGTAGAACATATATAGTAAATAAGGGTTGCCTTGCTCTGCAGATAAGAGTCTCTCAGGTGAGTTGTCTCTGGGTGTAGATCTGTCTCTCCCTGGTGAGAGACATCTTTACCAATGGCAATTTCCTTTTTTAAATGTAAATTTTCCTTTACAAAAGGGGAAAATTGTACTCCATTTTAAGTAGTTAGGGGAGCTGAAGAGCTTTTCCTACATATGCTGGTCCTCAATTGCATTTAGCTCAAACTAATCCCTATGACAAAGAGGCACCTTTGGGGGTGGCATATTCTGATACCTTTCATTCTGCCCAATGAAACTTACTTTTCAGGAAGCAGCATTCCTGTGGAAACCAAAAGAAAACCAAAAGTGAATGAATGAAGCAAATTCTAAATCCAATTTTGGGGATCAGATGGAAGTCAGTCAAAAAGACTCCTGGAGGCTGGGATCAAAACCTCTTTAGACGGCAGGGTGAAGATGGCTGTGATAATCCAGCTTCCAGCTTTCCTGGTTTGCAGTTTGAATGTCTTTAGTGATGGCAGGTGCACCGGTGTCACAGACGTGGTTAGTTTTCAGGGCAGAGCACGGAAGCATCCGTCATTTGCTTACAGAGCCCTTTGGATGGTCTTAATAAGGATCTGTGAGGTCAGGTTTTCGTTCTCAGTGGTGCCAAGGCAGAAGGGTGAGAGAAAAATGGGAAATGTTAATTGTTGACAAAATGTGCAAAGCGGCAGGAGCCAATTTACAAAGAGGCGAGAAAGCTCAAAGGGAGCAAACATAGCCAGAATTCAACAACCCACAAGGATGTGCTATAGTTTTTCATCGAAACATAGAATTTTTCTCTCTACAGTCACTCTAATTTCTATCAAAGACAATCAAAGTAAAGACTAACTTGCAAAATAAATCTAGTCTCATTAAACTTGGCCTGATTATTTGCATAAGCACAGCAAAAATAGTAATTGATCTTTTAGGCTCTTTTAAGTCTGCGCTGCTGGCACTTTAAATAACTCAGATGAGACTTTTAAAAGCCTCCTGAGGGTAGGAAGCCACGCCAAGGACTTGCCATCAGTCTTTACCTGTAGTGCCTTTAGGTTTGAGTGAATTCCTTCTTTCTTGAGGTTTCCAATATATTTTAATGTTCCTGGGCCTGCCTCAAAGTGATCTTCCTTACTCACTTAGAAGGCCAGGAACCCTGTAAGCCGGGTATCAGGTAGACATCCCACGAGGACTTTGTAAGCACTGGCTCCCTACAGTCAAAATTAGTTCCTTTAAACTGTCTGGTCATAGGGGCACCGGGCTGACTCAGTCGGAGGAGCATGTGACTCTTGATCTCAGAGTCATGAATTCAAGCCCCATGTTGGGTGTAGTGATAACTTAAATAAGTAAAACGTAAATTAAAAAAAAAAAATGTCTGGTCTTATCTGATTGTATGCACACCGTTCTCAAATGTGACATTCCAGTCAAACCCTTGGTAACATAACCAAAGTTTCAAATTGTGCTATGTTTACAAGGAAAACAGATTCTTATTAAACTTACGCAAATAATTGTGTTACCATGAAAATAAGAGTACTCGATAAGAGTTTCCAAATTCTGGAAGGATCAGAGAGGTCAAAAAGGAGGGGTTTCACAAGGGTTTCACAAAGGTATACACGTTAAAACACGTTGCTGTAAGTTATTGATAAGAGAGAAGAGAAAAAAGATTCTTTAAATCTGGAAAGTGAAACATTAAAGAACCAGCGATATTTCAAACAAAAGGGCCATAAAAATTATAATCATCTTCAGTGTATTCAGTGCCATGAATTAATTCTTGTTTTGCTTGATTTGGGATTAACAATTTTATGAATTCATCACTTTCTCCATTGGAGTTCCGTGAATCTCTACCCAGTCTGGTGGCATGCTATGAAAGTTATCAGAAACCTGTATTTCAGATTACTGACCAGAGTTTTCCCCATGAATCTACTTGAAGATACGCACGTTCACCTTTAGTTGACTGCAAATGCTTTCCGAAAGACTAAAAGTAAAACATTAATTGTATGTGGATGACAAAATAAAATCTGATGAAAGTTCATTATGGGATAATTGACAAGTAAAGTTTGTTATTTCTGTGGCATACAACATTTTGTAATTACTGGAATTATGACTGATAACATGGGTACTGAAAAATTTCTAGAAACCTTACATGATTTCTGAATAATGTGCATTAAAACATCTGTCCACACAAATATAACTAAAGGAGGGTAAGACTCACTTCTTAGGGGCTCCTGGGTGGCTCAGTCTATTGAGAGTCTGACTCTCGGTTTTGGCTCAGGTCATGACCTTGCAGTTTCATGAGTCAGAGCCCCACTGCGCTGGCCGTGCGGAACCTGCTTGGGATTTTCTCTTTCTCCCTCTCTGCACCTCCCCTACTTACTCTGTCTCTCTTAAAATAAATAATCTTAAAAAAAAAAAAAAAAAAGTAAAGACCATCAGGCAGAAAGCAAATTCTTGCTCAGCCTTTAAAAAGAGAGAGGGGGGGCGCCTGGGTGGCGCAGTCGGTTAAGCGTCCGACTTCAGCCAGGTCACGATCTCGCGGTCCGTGAGTTCGAGCCCCGCGTCAGGCTCTGGGCTGATGGCTCGGAGCCTGGAGCCGGTTTCCGATTCTGTGTCTCCCTCTCTCTCTGCCCCTCCCCCGTTCATGCTCTGTCTCTCTCTGTCTCAAAAATAAATAAACGTTGAAAAAAAAATTAAAAAAAAAAAAAAAAAAGAGAGGGATGGGGCGCCTGGGTGGCTCAGTCGGCTAAGTGTCTGACTCTCAGTTTCGGCTCAGGTCATGGTCTCATAATTTCATGAGTTCGAGCCTCACATTGGGCTCTGTGTCAACAGTGCAGAGCCTACTTGGGATTCTCTCTCTCACCCACTCTCTCTGTCCCTCCCTGTCTCACACTGTCTCTGTCCCTCTCAAAATAAATAAATAAATAAATACAATTTTAAAATAATAAATAAATAAGTAAACAAATAAATAAGAAAAAGGGGGGAGAGGATGCACCTGGGTGGCTCAGTCGGTTAGGCATCTGGGGCTCAGGTCATGATCTCATGGTTCTTGAGTTTGAGCCCCATATTGGGCTCTGTGCTGACAGTTTAGAGCTGGAACCTGCTTTAGATTGTATCTCCCTCTCTCTCTGCCCCTCCCTGCTCACTCTCTCTCTCTGTCTCTCTGAAAAATAAATAAACATTAAAAAAGAAAAGAAAAGAAATAAAAAACAGTCACTTCTTATTTGACAATGCTTCCCATGCAGTTTAACATACCAACTAAACCTAATTGGCTTAATATCTCTCTTTCACAAAGTAAGAGAACAAATCCTTTGAAATTTTCCAAGTGACCTCTACAGAGTCTCAAAGTTGTCTTCAGGTTAAAAAAAAAACCAAAAACCAAAAAACAAAACAAAAAACCCCACCCCATTTAGAATTGTGGGAAATTTGATTTGGGGAGATTTGTCTGAAATGCCAAAAGATTTGTACATCTGACTAAATACAATCACAGGTCACTATGAAACGATACTTAGTTATGTATGTAACCAAAGGGACAATAAAAGATTTCAAAGCAAATGTAGAATGTCACATGACTAAAAAAAACCTTAGCACTTTCAACATTAAGAAGTCTCAGTTGGGGGCGCCTGGGTGGCTCAGTCGGTTGAGCATTCGACTTCGGCTCAGGTCATGATCTCGCAGTTTGTGAGTTCGAGCCCCGCATCGGGCTCTGTGCTGACCGCTCAGAGCCTGGAGCCTGGAGCCTGCTTCGGATTCTGTGTCTCCCTCTCTCTCTCTGCCCCTCCCCTGCTCATGCTCTGTCTCTCTCTGTCTCAAAAATAAATAAAACATTAAAAAAATTAAAAAAAAAAAGTCTCAGTTGTCCTAAGAAATCAAAGACAAGATAAAGACAACACAAAGCATAGGAAATTATTGTGTTAAGACACAGAATCTGTTTGTTAGGCAAACTACTTAATAGGTAAGAAAAACCTTTTAGCATATCTTTTAAACAACAGACCAGTAATGTGAACTCCAGTCTTGTATCAGCACATTATTGATATTAAAATTCATTTAAAATCTTATGATAAATAACATTTAATTTTAGATAGCTTGACCACATGAGACAAAATTTTTCTCTTTCTTATTATAACTTCCTATATCTATCTACATTTTTGTCCTTTATTTTCCTCTGTCTCATCTGAAACAAACTTTAACCTTAAACTACTGTAGGACAAAATCACTCTCCTTTTTCTTACAAAAAGTCATCTTTCATCTCTCATATCTTGTGTAACAAAAAAATGCCTTATTCTGAGGCGCCTGGGTGGCTCAGTCAGTTGAGCGTCCGACTTCGGCTCAGGTCATGATCTCACGGTTTGTGAGTTTGAGCCCTGCATCGGGCTCTGCGCTGACAGCTCAGAGCCTGGAGCCTGTTTTGGATTCTGTGTCTCCCTCTCTCTGCTCCCCGCTTGTGCTCTGTCTCTCTCTCTCAAAAATAAATAAACATTAAAAAAAATTTTTGTTTTTCTTGAAGAATTTGCACACAGAACTTTTTCCTTCATCCTTATTATTCCTAGTAGTTTATTTACATATATTGACTAGAATTTTTAATCCTTGGTAACCTTAATTTCTAGTGAAAGCAAGGAAGCAATTGTGAATTGCACATTACATATGCTAGCATTCGGTAGCAAATTAGCAAATTTATGAATACACCAATTGTATACTTTTTAGAGACCTGTGTTTCCTCACAGCACAATTTTTCTAAGAGGTAAAAGAATGTGTTTACTAACAGACCCAAATATCTGTTCTGTCTGTAATAAGAGGCCAAAGGTAGATAACCTGGTGTTGAGCAATTAATGTTGCAGTATTTTATCTTATTTCAAAATGACCTACCTTTTCAATGAATATACATCGTTTAATTTAGCTTAGTATTACATTAAAGTTTTAAATTACTGACAAGATTTGGAAAAGTATTTTTAAGCAGAAAGCTTCATTTATAAATTTTATTCCACTTCAATTTAACTCATGTATTCTTAACAATTATGCTTGGACTATTCATGAAAATTTCATGAGACGTTAAATAAATCAGCCATCATCTAAAGTTATTTTCTTGTTAAGGAATTTCATAACATATGCATGTTAGGCAAATATTAAAAACTCACAGAAGTAAAGAACTAAGAGTTAAGCATATGCCTTAGCATGAATTTATAATTTTATAATCTTAACTGGTAAAGATAACTTAAGCTTATTTGACAAGTAAACCCAGGTGGAAGAAAATTGTATGTGTGCATTACATTTAATGCTGACAGCTCGTAGGACATAATGACTTTTATTTAAGTAACAATATTAAATAGCCTATTTTATCAAAGATTATCCAAGCTCATATGGACTTGCAAAAAAAAAAAAAAACAAACGCATTTGGGTTCGTTCTTATTTTTCTGGCAGTTTTAGGAATACTTAATTTATATAAGTGCTTATTTCTTTCTGAATCACTTAAAGCAGAGCTCTTTTCTGAATTTTGGCAATATCATCCTGAGGTAGGAAACCACTCCACATACAAAATATGCACATGGGGACATACATAAACATTCAGACAGGTACAAATAGGGATCTTATAGCATTCATTTGAAAATTGTACCCATGAGTCAGATACAGTAATACAAAACTCACTCGTTTATAGAAAATAGTTGGATCCAAATTACGTTTTTGGTAGATGGATCAAGTTAACAGTTACCTGCTCAGTCATGGCTAAAACTTTTTACCGATATTTGTGGGGAAGACTTTTAAGATTTTCATTTGCCCTTAATAAATAATCTCATAAAGCTTGTATACTAAATTGTGGGCAAAGGGCCCTTTAAAAAGATCAAGGACAGTTTGTTTCCAAAAGCCTCTATTTAAAATTTTATTATGTTTTTCAGCCCTAAGCGGTTGTAGGTGGTTGCTTTAGCCAAATGTTAACTATCTTATTGGATGTTTACATTTTAGGAAGATAGTAAGATTTCCATTTCCAAGGGACAGAGAAAAGGATGTAAGTTTTCTCTCAGAAAGAGTTTAAAGGCATATTTGCTCAAATCTGGGGCATTTACTATTTATGTTTAAAATTTTTAGTTTAAATATAGGACAGTCCAATGAATTATTCGTCATCGAAGTCCAAAATACATTCACGTAGGGCACTGAATGGGAAGGTCTGGAGCTTGGGGACTTCATTCAAGCTGTTTCTTGGCTGTCAGTATTTACACTGGTCTCACAAAATATTTTGCAATTCTCTTTTTTTTTTAATTTTTAATGTTTATTTATTTTTAAGAGGGGGGAGGGGCAGACACTATTTAGCAATTCTTAACTTTTGTTTTCAGTCTGTTCTCCATCTCCTAATCTTGTTTGTTTGTTTTCATAGGCCAGCTAAGGCACTCCTTTTTTCCTTTGAGTCTGTTCTTCCCGTAGGTTCCAATTAGATAGTTGTTTCAGGAAAAGAGCTCTCTTTAAAAAAAATGCTAAAGTCCGTGTGTGACAAACCCACAGCTAACGCCACACTAAATGATGAAAACCTGAAAAATTTTCCTCTAGGATCAGGAACAAGACAAAAATGCCCACTCTAGCAACTTTTATTCAACATAGTACTGGGATCTCTAACAAGAGCAAGTAGGCAGGAAAAAGAAATAAAAGGCATACGAGATTGGAAAACAAGTAAAAATGTCTCTATGTGTGGATGACAAGGTATTATACATAGAAAACCCTAAAGACTGAGGGGAAAACACTATTAGAGCTAATAAACAAATCCAGTAACATTGTGGGATACAAAATCAACATGCAAAAGTCACTTGGGTTTCTTTACAGTAATAATGAAGTATCAGAGAGAAAAATTTGAAAAGCAACCCGAGTTACAATCGCATCAAAAGGAATAAAACCCTAGGAATAAATTTAATCAACGAGACGAAAAACTCGTTAACTAAAAAGTATTAAGACATGGCTGAAAGAAATGGAAAACACAAATAACTGGAAAGATATTCTGTGCTCATGCATTGGAAGAATTAATATTGTTCCATGCCACTCAGACTCAATTCAATATACAGATTCAATTCAATCTCTATCAAAATTCCAATGGCATTTTTTTATGGAAATAGAACAAACAGTCCTAAAATAAGGAACCACAAAACCCCCTGGACAACGAATGTAATCTTGAGAAAAGAACAAAGCTGGGGAATTAATTTCTGATTTCAAACTATATTACGAATCTACAGCAGTCAAAACAGTATGGTATTGGTATAAAAACAGACACATAAGATCAATGGAACAGAATAAAGAGCCCAGAACTGAACTCATGTATATACGGTCAATTCATTAATGACAAAGAAGCCAAGAATGCACAATGGGGCAAGAACAGTTTCTTCAATAAACGCTTCTCGGAAAATTGCACAGCTACGTGGAAAAGAGTGAAACCGGATCCTATCTTATTCCATCCATAAAAATTAGCTCAAAATGGATTAAAAACTTGGATGTAAGCCATGAAACTATAAAACTCATAGAAGAAAACAGGGGTAAATTCCTTGACATCACCACTGGCAGGGATTATTTGGATTTGGTACCAAAAGCAAAAGCCACAGGAAACAAAAATAAACAAATGGGATTCTATCAAGCTAAAAAGCCTCTACACAGCAAAGGTAACCACGAACAAAATGCAAAAGACAACCTACTGAATGGGAGAAAATGTTTGCAAATGATATATCTGTTAAGGGATTAATATCCAAAATATAGGAGAATTCAAACCGCTCGATAGCAAAAAACCAGCCAATCTAATTAAAAAATGGGTAAGAGGACCTAATGCATATTTTCCAAAAAACATATACAAATGGCCAAATCGTTATGTTGTATACAACAGCTGCCTGAAATCGCTCAATATCACTAATCATCACATAATCGAAAATCAAAACCTCAAAGAGCTATCAACCCACACCCGTTAGAATGGCTATCATCACAAAGATAACAAGTGTTGGTGAGGAAGTGGAGAAAAGGGAACGCTTGTGCACTGTTGGTGGGAATGCAAATTGGTGAAACCACTTTGCAATGTGAAAACAATATGAAGATTCCTCAAAAAATTAAAAATACAGCTGCAACATGATCTAGCAATATCGTTTCTGGGCATCTATCTGAAGAAAACAAAATCACTAACTTGTAGAGATTGTAGAGACTTGTAGAGATATTCTCACCCCTACGTTCACTGTAGCTTTATTTACAATAGCCATGACCTGGAAACAGCCTAAGTGTCCAACGATGGATGAATGGACAAAAAATGTGATACACACACACACACACACACACACACACACACGATGGAATGTTATTCAGCCATTAAAAAGGAAGAAATTCAGGGCGCCTGGGTGGCTCGTCTGTTGAGTGTCTGACTTCGGTTCAGGTCACGATCTCATGGTTCATGAGTTTGAGCCTTGCATCAGGCTCTGTGCTGACATCACAGAGCCCTCTTCACATCCTCTGTACCCCTCTCTCTGCCCCTCGCCCACTTACTCTCTCTCTCTCTCAAAAATAAATAAACATTAAATTTTTTTTAAAAAGGAGGAAATTCTATTTGCAGCATCATGTATAGGACTTCAGGGCATTATGCTAAGTGAAATAAGTTGGACTAAGAAAGACAAATACTTTACGATCTTACGTAAATGAGAATTAAAAAAAAAAAAGACCTCATAGATACAGAGAACAGATGGGTGGTCACCAGAGGTCAGGGGAGGTTGGGGTAGGCAAAATGAATGAAAGTGGGCAAAAGATACAAATTTGCAGTTATAAGATAAATAAGTCCTGGAGATGTAGTTTAAAGCATGGCGACTAAGGTTTACAATACTATATTATATATTTGAAACTTGTAAGTAGGTTAATCTTGAAAGTTCTCATCCTAAGAACAATTTTTTTTAAAATTTTTTTTTAACGTTTATTTATTTTTGAGACAGAGAGAGACACAGCATGAACGGGGGAGGGGCAGAGAGAGAGGGAGACACAGAATTGGAAGCAGGCTCCAGGCTCTGAGCTGTCAGCATAGAGCCCAACGCAGGGCTCGAACTCACGGACCGTGAGATCATGACCTGAGCTGAAGTCGGATGCTCAATAGACTGAGCCACCCAGGCGCCCCTAAGAACAATTTTTAATATGTGGCAATGGACGTTGGCTAAACTTATTGTAGTAATTACTTCACAATATAGACAAATACCAAATCATTATGTTGTATACCTAGAACTAATATAATGTTATATGTCAAGGATATCTCAATTAGAAAGATAAATATCAAAAAAAGTCTTTCAGGGGTGCCTGGGTGGCTCAGTCAGTTGAGCGTCTGCCTCAATTCGGCTTAGGTCACGATCCCAGGATCTCGGGATTGAGCCCAGCATCAGGCTCTGCACTGAGGGTGGAGTCTGCTTAAGATTCTCCCTCCCTCTCTCTTTCTCTCTCTCACTCTTCCCCCCTCCCCTTCTCACACTTTCTCTAAAGATTAAAAAAAAAAAAATCATGTTATATATGAAGCCCAAATTGCCAAATACACCTATTACAATGTCATTCTAAACCAATTATCCCTTTATATCTTTAACCACGGACACGAAAGTCATCTCCAGAGAGAGTGCGAAAGATAGAGCATCCTCCCGCCCCGCTCCACCCCAGGATCTAAAGTTGTCCCTAAAGATAGCTTAAGAATCAAAGACCTTTGTTATCACAAGTGGTAAGGAAACTCTGGTCTTCTGCAAAGTGGAGATGCCTTTAATCCCAGGCCTGCTAATCAGTCTCACTGAATAGGCTACCCTGGAATGGGACTTTTTTCCTGGACAAACGAGGAAATGAAAAGAAAAGACGCCAAAGCCTTCATGCAGACTGTGACCCCACATGAAGACAAAACATCCCTGAGAGCTGGTATGGTTGGACAGGCAATGTTCCTTGTGCACTTCATATACAAGGTTTCCTCGCTGCCAGATGAACAGCCCCCCTACCCCCCAAGGCGCCAGAGACCAAGGAGAGTACCCCAGGCTCTCAAGACACAAAATAAAATGGAAGGAGACTCTCTTGTAAGTTTTCTCTCAAGATGAAAGATATAAAAGTCAGAGGCGGCTAAGGATCAATAAGGCAACGATTACGTAAAACCAAACAGACAAGACTCATAATCCAAAGAATGAATTCTTACAACTATCTTTCTCCTGCTGATTTAAATCTGGAAAGGAGGGGCGCCTGGGTGGCGCAGTAGGTTAAGTGTCCAACTTCAGCTCAGGTCACGATCTCGCGGTCCGTGAGTTCGAGCCCCGCGTCAGGCTCTGGGCTGATGGCTCAGAGCCTGGAGCCTGTTTCCGATTCTGTGTCTCCCTCTCTCTCTGCCCCTCCCCCGTTCATGCTCTGTCTCTCTCTGTCCCAAAAAATAAATAAACGTTGAAAAAAAAATAAATCTGGAAAGGAAAAGACAAAGAGACTTTTACCACCCTCATTCAATTGGACTTTGCAGAGAAACTAAGGAGGCTGACTTTGGTAAGGATTTGTACCTTTTGCTAGTTTTCCAATTTTTTTAATGATTATTTCTTTTTGAAGGAGAGAGAGAGACGGAGCTTGAGCTGGGGAGGGGCAGAGAGAGAGGGAGACACAGAATCCGAAGCGGGTCCCGGGCTCTGAGCCGACAGCACAGAGCCCGCCGCGGGGCTCGAACTCACAAGCTGTTAAGATCATGACCTGAGCCGAAGTGAGACGCTTAACTGCTGGGCAGGGAGGACAAGTTATGGGAAGGTGAGGGGCACAAATGTCTCATAAATAAGGGTTGTCTTGTTAATGCAGGGAAGAGTTGTCCCTGAACAGTATCTCTGTTCCTGGCAAGTGATATTTTTACAAATGGAAATTTCCTTTATAAATGGAAATTTCCTTCATAAAGGGGGGAATTTATATACTATGTTTAGGCAATTAGAGGAAGTAAAAAAGCTTTTCCGGCATCTGCTGCTTCTCAAATTGCTTTGCTCAACATAATCCATGTGCCAAAGAGGCATGTTTTGGGGTGGCATATTCCAGTACCCTCCAGCTACTTGTTCCGCTCCCGCCACCAATGAGACGGACAGCTCTGCGAGGTTCTGGTAGACTTCACGTGGGCCAATCCTATAGCGTCCTGCCCCGTGCTCGCACCGTGCACCTGCCGTCATGTGGTCAGGCACATTCCCATCGGCGTTAAGGGAGCTTGCGGGCACCATCACAAGGGAGCTAATGGCCCGTAGGGCAGACCTCTGACCAAACAGATAGAGGTGCCATCGAGAAAGCTCTTCCCTCATTCCAGCCAGATGGAGGGTCCTGAGATACATTTATTCAGGCAGCTTCTCAAAGACGATCAGGCAAATTCAAGCAATCAGTTGTATTTGATTCCACGCAGTGGCCGTCACTGAGAGAATGCGTCACTTTGTGTTGGCTGTCCCTCCTTACCCGACTCGCTCATGCTCTCCTGAGATGCTACTTACTAATCACGTAGCGATGTGTATGCTTCTCCTGCAGGCTCCGCTTCTGGGAAAGCCAGGTTAAGACAGGCCTCTTTAGCAAATTACCTCTCAATGCCTCAGTTTCCTCATTTGGGAAATATAAGTTATAAGAACAGTGGCTGCCTCACAGGGTCGAATATTAAGCAAATTAATCTATGTAATGCGCTTACTTAAGCGCCTGGCACCCAGTACGTGTCACAGATGTGCCCGTTTTATTACGATTTATTCTAAGTGCAACGACGAGCCATTGAAGAATTTTAAGAAGGACTATCACGATTTTTTTGACAGTTTAATAAGTTCCCTCTTGGACCCATGTGGGAAATCGATTAGGGGGAGACAAGAGAACACGTGGAGAGACATTTACGAGCCTGCTGCAGTAGTAATGAGAAGAGAGTTTGGTAAGGTAGGACAGAGTATTAGCAGTGGAAACCCATAGAAGAGGACAGATCCAAGAAACAACGTCAGAAGCAGAACCCGCCGACCTCTAAAAAATAGATGGGATGCGAAAGTGAGCAACAAAGGAAAACAACCTAAAAACTACATTGGTCTTCATGCTATGTGGACGATGTGCTGTAAAGCCAGCCCTTTTTCTCAGGACAGGAAGTCAATTCTTTCCATCCTTAGCCCCCAGGTTTAGTGTTCTCTTTTTACTGGGATTGTCTTTGTTGAGTGCCTTGCCTGCTCTTCACCCACACATCCGACGACTGCCACCAAAATGGTATTGCCTACCACCCATGTTTAACCTGCTGCCCCTTCCTGGGCCCCAGAGATGGAATCGTACAACAGAGAGGCACAGTCTTCATCTTGTGATGGCACGTCCAGCTTCTGACTGCTCTTCCCAAGTCCTCAGCTCTTTCCACCTCAGCTAATGTACCTATAGCCTCACCTATACCTAGAGGGCCATTTTCTTTCTTTCTTTTTTTTTAAAATGTATGAATTTATTTTGAGAGAGTGAGAGAGAGAGAGAGAGAGAGAGGGAATGAGTGGGGGAGGGGAAGAAAGAGAGGGGGACAGAGGATCCGAAGTGGGCTCTGTGGGGACAGAGAGAGCCTGATGTGGGGCTCGAACTCATGTACCGTAAGAGCTGACTGTCAGACGCTTAACCAATTGAGCCGCCCAGGTGTCCCCTAAAATGCCATTTTCATTCTCATTGGCTATATTCTTTCTCCACCTTTACTCGTTCCTCACTTCATGCCCTCAGAGACAGAAAAATGGTCCTTGACTTCTCAAACAAATCCCATTCATCTCTACTCAACCTCCTTTCAGCACAGGTCAGTTGACCCTTCTGATTGTCCAGGCGGAGAATTTTAGTCTTTCCATCTACTTTTCCCTTCGTTTATGGCCCACATTCAATTTGTCGGTAAATCCTGTTCGTTCTCCTTTCGCCAACTTCAACCACTCCTCACCCCCATGGCTCCTTGCCTGGTTCAAGTCACCGTGTCCTTCCTCTGGACTATTTCAACAGTTTTTCACTGGTGTCTCTTCTTGTACCCTTGCTCCCTGCAATCTGTTCTCAAGACAGTGGCCTGGGTGATCCTGTCAGAACCTGCAGATCACGTTACTTTTCTGCCCAGCATCTTTCAATGGCTTACCATCTCGCCCAAAGTAAAAGCCAGTGTCTTTTAGCCCCCTAACATCTGGCCCAGTTCCCTCTTAGCTCACCTTTTACTAGACCCCATTCACTCCAGTGCAGCCTCACTAACCCCCTTGCTGTCTCTCAAGCACACCAGGC
The DNA here is from genome assembly GCF_028749965.1 of Puma concolor. Lineage (NCBI taxonomy): Eukaryota > Metazoa > Chordata > Mammalia > Carnivora > Felidae > Puma > Puma concolor. The sequence goes on from NC_141673.1 coordinate 97,602,945, forward strand.
ATGCTACTCACTGGTCCTTTGGATGGCCATGTGATGGCCCCAGACCTCTATGTGGACGATTCCCTCACCTCCTTCAGGTCTTTGCTCAGACTCCACCTTCTCAGTGAAGGTCTTCCTGACCATCCTCTCTCCCCACCAACCATGACCCACCCTATTCCCTTCCCTGTGGGACTTTTCTCCAGGACACATCCTTATCGCATTATGTGTATTAACCTCAGATGGAAGGAGCCTGGCTCCCATCAACTGCCCATCCTCCCTTCTCACTTCTCAACCAGCTAAAGTCCTTTTGGACCGAGAGGAGGTGGCAGGAAGTTCGGCAGCGACCCCCTGCTGATAATTTGGGGTTTTCTCAGGTCAGCGTCTGTCAATCACACGCATGGTTTGTTTTAATTATCTATATGTCGTCAACTGAAAAGTATCATTCTACACTAACTTCACAGTAGCATGACCCCAAATTTTACACAAGTGATTCTTTTTTTTTTTTTTTTTAATTTTTTTTCCCAACGTTTATTTATTTTTGGGACAGAGAGAGACAGAGCATGAACGGGGGAGGGGCAGAGAGAGAGGGAGACACAGAATTGGAAACAGGCTCCAGGCTCTGGGCCATCAGCCCAGAGCCCGATGCAGGGCTCGAACTCACAGAGTGAGAGATCGTGACCTGGCTGAAGTCGGACGCTTAACCGACTGCGCCACCCAGGTGCCCCCACAAGTGATTCTTTACAGCCCTCCTTTGTTGTGGCTAGTCGGCTCATCATCTGTATCCTGTCCACAAGGACAGGAGTTTTTACCTGTTCTTTTTGTGGCTGCATCTCCAGCACTTAAAACACTGGTGGCACATGGTAGGCCATCAATAAGCTGTGAATTAGGGGCGAATTAGTGAATGACTCATCCTCTCTGCATTTACCGTACATGACCCTCCTCCTCTCAGAAATGAACAGAAGCCATTCCTCAATGAGAATGCTAATCGCATTTCATTTTCACAACAACTTTATATTCCCATTTTTCACAGGAGGGCAAATCTGAAGGAAACAGGGTGTTTGATTCAAAAGTCACAGGAAAAGGAATTGTAGAGGTTGAGTGATTTATTCCAAGTCCACTCGAGAGAACCAAGATTCTAGCGTATGCTATCCTGACCATAAATCCGATACACTCCAGTATCCCGGCGCTTTGATTCTCTTTTGGATCAGGTGCCTTCATATTCTTTGACTCGATCTGTAACACCAGTCTTGGCCAACTAAGCTCAACAGTCAAAATCCAGTTGGTCTGGTTTGCTTCGGTTTTTAATAACCGTGCTAACCTAGCAAAAGTGGGGCTGGTTGCCTAGCTGTGCCTGGTTGAAACAACAGGATTAGGTAGTCTGAGAACCGATGTTTCAATCCAGCTCATCTGCAAAAAAATATAAAGATTCAGGCTGTCAGTACCTGAAACCAAAGGCTATAACTCTCAGTTTATATAGAATTGCATGAGTATAGGGGCTTAACCAAGTTCTGGTTAAACCATCTACGTACATCCTCGCATGGCCTTAACATTACCATGGCCCTTTCAAGGAATAATTTTTGTCATTTCTTCTTAATTCTGAGAAAGAAAGTACTATCTTTTTTTCTTTCTTTCTTTTTTGTAATGTTTTCTAAATTTATTTTTGAGAGAGACAGAGACAGAGCATGAGTGGGGGAGGGGCAGAGAGAGAGGGAGACACAGAATCCGAACGAAGCAGGCTTCAGGCTCTGAGCCATCAGCACAGAGCCTGACGCAGGGCTCGAACTCACCGACCGCGAGATTGTGACCTGAGCCGAAGTCAGACGCTCAACCGACTGAACCACCCAGGCGCCCCAGAAAGTACTATCTTTTAAGTACCATCCAAATCCTTATATATAAGGCTATTGAGTACCTACTACATATGCTACATAAATGGCACAATATTTCTTGTCTTCCTGTTCATAAGTATTTAGCTTTCTTTGGAAACTTCCATTTTCTCTTAGTCATCCATCTATCTTCCTTCTTCTCCCCCATCTTCCACAGCCCACTCCTGCTCACAGAAAATTCATTATTATCAGGGGTTCACTCTGGCTTTCCTTCCCTTATGGCTTCCCCACTTCAACTATAGACTGCTTAGAGTTCCAAATCCATTTCTTTGTACGATCACAGATTGTAAATATTCAAAAGCTGGTGACTAAAGGAAGGGAGAGGAACCCCATTCATGATTTGAACCAGAGAAAGGGAGCAGATGCTATCAGATGCCCCATTTTAATGGCATACAAATAACATGACTCAAACTGGTTCGGGTGCAGTCGGCGTACATCAGACAGTAGGAGAAGGACTGCTGAGTTGGCAAAGGGGGTGTAAATAAAAGCTGACTTTAGTTTGACACCTATAATTACACCCAAGCCATAGTTTGCATTTTAATTGTCAAAGAAAGAAAGAAAGAAAGAAAGAGGATAGGAAGATTAAATTTTGTTTTTTTATTAATGGAACAGACTCAGATATTGTTTCCTTACAGAATTTTATCATTTATTCTATTTATTTTTATTCTTACAGAATTTAATTTTTTATTAAACATTTTTAAAGTTTATTTTTGAGAGAGAGAGAGAGAGAGCGAGCGAGCGTGTGCACAAACAAGGGAGGGGCAGAGAGAGACAGGGGAGACAGAATTCCAAGCAGGCTCCCTGCTGTCAGCACAGAGCCCCATGTGGAGCTCGAACCCATGAACCATGAGATCATGATCTGAGCCAAAATCAGGAGTTGGACGCATAACCAACTGAGCCAACCAGACACCCCTAGAATTTATTTCAAACCAGAACTTTTCTTACAGAGGACACACATGAAAATGGTAGGGAAAAAAAAAAAGAGCGTAATTGCTTAGACTTTCATAATAAATGCCGCATGGATTCTATAGGAAGCATTCATTACAATCCTGAATTAAACTTTGAAGTGGTTAGAGGAGAAACGGTGCCTCTGCCTAAATCTACATGTAATATTTCGATTGATTTAACAGTGTCGGGTAAGAAGTTATTTGGTGCAAAACAATTTTTTCCCTTTACTCTCCCAGGTTACTGGCCGCCCATCCCCCTAATCGAATGGACAAGAAAAAGATTAACAAGAGGAAAAACCCTAGGTCTCCCATGTATTTTATATAGGAGTTCAGAAAGAAACGAAAACTCAAAAAGGTAGCCAGATGATTGACGTTTATACACCACCTTAGGCAGAAAAAAAAAAGAAAAGGGATTTTGAGCTCTGGGGAGGAGGAAGCAAGTTATGGGTGTTGAGGAGAGGAAATATATGGTAAATAAGGTTTATCTTCTTAGGCAGATAAGGTTTATCTTCTTGTCAGGCGACAAGAGTTGTCTTTGGGAGTCGCTTTTCTGCATCGGCTGGTTCTCAATTGCCTTTGGCTCACAATTATCCATATGCCAAATGGGCATATTTTGGGGGTGGCGTTTTCTGGTACACTGTGGTATTCATGATTAACACAGAAGAGTTCCTGTCCTCAAGGAAATTTATAGCCTAAAAGGAAAATGAGACAGATGTATAAAGTGCTGTAGATGCTAGGAAAATGTAGAATTTGCTACTATTTAAGAGATTTTAGGTTCTGTGAAGAAGGTGACATCTTAAGGATGGGTAGAATTTGTATCGCTGACAAATGGAGAGAAAATGGCAAGCAAACGGGCAGGAAATTTCAGGAAATGTTTAGTGATAGGTGAATAGTCATGTTTGGTTGAAGGAGATATTAGGAGCAATGCGTTGGAGAAGAAAGCAAGTACCAAATCATAGGCTATTTGAGGCTGTTTGAGCTGTTTCATTTTTATTCTGTGAGTCCTAGGAAGTCCCTGAGTGTTACTGAAAAGAAGGTTGACATACTGAGCGTGAGTTTTAGAAAGTTCTTTGACAGTGGGGCACCTGGGTGGCTCAGTTGGTTGAGCATCTGACTTTGGCTCAGGTCATGATCTCATGGTTCATGAGTTTGAGCTCCGCATTTTGCTCTGTGCTGGCCGGGTGGAGCCTACCTGGGATTCTCTCTCCCTCTCTCTCTCTCTCTCTCTCACAAAATAAATAGACTTAAAAAATAAAAGAAAGTTCTTTTTTTTTTTTTTAAAGAAAGTCCTTTGACAGCAGTTGGAGAATATTTACAGGAGGTAAGACTAGAGTCTCAGAATAGAGTAAGGAAACCATTATGTAACCTAGGACCTGGACTAGGTGAGGAAAATGAGATATATATGAAGGGTGTTTGGAGGTAGAATGCACATGATTTGGCAACCGCTTAAATGCATACCTACCCATTCAGGGGAAAGGGAAGACACATGGTGAGAGGAAAAGGCTTAAGTAAGGATTTTGTAAATGACAGGAGTTCAATTTGATTCACCCAAAAAGTTAAAAAGGAGAATTTATTCGCAAAATTAGGTTACTAACCTAACTTTGGGAATGTTAAAAAGGAGACAGCACGTCCCAAATGGAGTCACTTGTGCCCAACCCCACGTCAGCAAACCTTGACTTCACTTGATTTCAGTTTCAATGCTCAGGAATGTAACCTTCAACCAGTCAACAGGGAATTACCTGGTCAGCACTAGTGAGATAATCTGCCAGATAGACCCCTTCCATTTGCTTGTGGAAAGCGACTGCCTGAAGCAATGTATTCTTTGCTCATAATTACCTTTTTTTTGTTTGTTTGTTTGCTCCCTTTCCAGCTTTATTTTTTTTTTTAATGTGTATTTATTTTGAAAGAGAGAGAGAGAGAGATAGTGCAGGGGTACATGCACTAGCAGGGAAAGGGCGGGGGGAGGGAGAGAGAGAGAGAGAGAGAGAGACAATCCCAAGCAGGCTCTGTGCTGTCAGCACAAAGCCTGCCTCAGGGCTCAATCTCACGAACCGAACCTCGAGATCATGATCTGAGCCAAAATCAAGAGTCAGATGCTTAACAGACTGAGCCATTCAGCCTCCCATCCCTTTCCACCTTTAAAAACCTTTCCTTTCCTACAGCTTGGGACCTTCTTATTGCTGGACGGGATGCCGCCCAACTCATGAATCATTGAATAAAGCCAATTAGATCTTCAAATTTACTCAGCTGGATTTTTGTTAATTCAAGAGGAAGGACAGAAATAGAGCCAACTACAGACAATTGAATCAGGGTCTCAGATGTCATTCTTCCCCCATATCCTCTCATTGAATGTAGACTTTATTCTTTTCTACTGCAGAGAAGCTCTCTCCATGCCCGTGGATCACCATCAAAGCTGGTTCTTCTAACTGAGCTCCTACAGAACGATGGGGTCTCCTCCTGAGCCAGTTTGGGCTTTTCCAGAGATGGACACTGATGGATGGGCTTGGGTCATGTATCCGTCTCTTGGGCCAGTCACTGGACCTGACATCCGAGGTGCTGATTTTGGCATTTCCTGCTAGAAAATCACCGTTGAGGGTCCCGGAAGGTATCGGAGGCATAGCCACAAGGGAACTTCTTGGGTATGGAGGCATCTCAGCTCCCTCAGTGGGGACACAGCACAGAAGACAGAGGAACATAAATTGTGAATGGGGTTCTGGGCCACAATGTTTGGGAGGATGATGATGCTTTGAACAGATAAAGAAATAGGTTTGGGTAAAGTAGCCAATTTTATTTTAGACATCTTATTTTTAAAGTATATCAGGCTATTCATGTGGCATTGTGTAGGAGGCCCTTAGAAATTGGGATATTTCTTTTTTTTTAGGAGAAATTGGTTTTTACACTGTAGATTTGGGAGTCATTAGCACATAGGTTATGATAAAGCTAAATGGATAAGACTGTTCAGAGAGGAGGGTGGAGGGCAGAATCTAGGAAATTTACATCATTTTAATGGTGGGCTTAAGGGGGTAAAATGACAAAACAGGCTGAGAAGGAGCGATCAAATAACAAGGAGGGAAATGGGTGAGAAGGTATAAAAAAAAAATCACTGAGTGATTTGTAGGTTCCCTTTTATCTTCTTTAAGAAGTCACCAAATTGCCTCTGGAGCACCTCTTATGGTCACTGGATTTTGTCAGGGCACCAAGGGAGATAGAAAAGACGTAGAAGACAGAGAGGTAAAATAATGGTAGACTGTTTGAGAATGTGCTCGGGGGAGGGGGGTGCGGTGGGGAGTGGCTGGTCAGCACACTGATAATACTTGGCCCTTTTGCCACCTTTGGCATATGAACCAGAGGTTGCCATGACAGAATAAGGGGAAGAACGGAATGTGACAACCCGTGAGAGCGTTTGCTTATCAGCTCACTGTAACAGAAAATTACATATGAGACATAGTGCCTAACGAATAAATGGGTAGTTTCAAAGGATCATCACCCTCCTGGCTCAGAACAAGGCTAGGCTTAAAAATATCATGTAATAATTGTTATTTAAAGAGAACAATCCTTTTGTCTGTTTGGGTAATAATTCGTTTTGCTTATACTTTCTTTTTTTAAATGTTTATTTATTTTGAGAGAGAGAGAGAGGGAGAGAGAAATAATCCCAAGCAGGCTCTATCAGCACAGAGCCCAATGAGGGGTGCGATCTCACAAACTGTGAGGGCATGACCTGAGTCAAAATCAAAAGTCGGATCGTTAACCAACTGAGCCACCCAGGCACGCCTATACTTTCTTTTTTCTTTTTTCATCTTTATTTTTGAGAGAGAGAGAGAGACGCAGAGTGCATGTGGGGGAGGGGCAGAGAGAGAGGGAGACACAGAACCCTTCGAAGGCTCCAGGCTCTGAACTGTCAGCACAGAGCCCGACTGGCGGTTTGAACTCGTGAACTGTGAGATCAGTTGGCTACTTTACTGACTGAGCCATCCAGGCTCCCCTATGTTTTCTTTTTTCCAATTGAGTTTCTCTAGCGAATGATGACAGATTAGTAAGAGGTCATCATGTAGTGAAACCATCACTGTATAAGAAGGTAGGAAACCAGGATTACGAGTTATGAACACCACTATCTCCTGTCCCTGCCTCTGCCCCACCACGCATATGAAACTGTACGTTCCAGCCCTGCAACCTCAAGGCAGTCACTTAATCTCTGGGTTTCAGTGGCCTCAATTAAAAAAAAAAAATGGGAATGATAATATTTCTTTGGCTCCAGGACGGGGATCTTGGATGGCTTCTTGAGTGTCCTTCTGCTGTGGTGTGGTCATTCATTCACGTGCCACATGTACAGGGGATACAAGCCTGAAAGGATTTTAGTTTTCCTGTCTCCCAAGAGCCTTACAATCTGGTCTGCGGAAACAAGGGCCATACAATTACAACTGGACACAAAAGTGGAGGCAGCTGAGATATACGGAGGGCATACGAGGACTTGGAGACTCATGTCAGGCCAGGGAAGTTTGGGGACTTCCTCAGGGGAAGTGACACTTGAGCTGAGCCTTGAAAGGGGTTTCCATGCCAATAATGAGAAGAGGGGTTCCAGGCAGAGATACTAGCACATGGTTTTAAAAGGAGACGTGTGTTGAGAAAGAACGGAAAGTAAAGTCATATTACTGGGCTATAAAGAACAAAGCATGAAGTTAATGAAAACTCGGGGCTGGACAGATGGTCAGATGTATCGCTCAACCAAAACAGTTACTAAGCACTCACTGGTTGAAAGGGATACAGTGGTCCTCATTACCCACAGGGGATACATTCTAAGACCGCCCCCCCCCCAGGGGATGCCTGAAAGCATGGCTAGTACTCAACCCTGTATATGCTCTTTTTTCCTATACATACACATGTATGATAAAGCGTAACTTGTAAATTAGGCACAGTAAGAGATGAACAACAACAATAATAAAATAGAACAGTTATAACAACACACTGTAACAAAAGTTATGTGAATATGGTCTTTGTCTCTCAAAGCTGCTTATTGTATTGCACTCGCCCTTCTTCTTGTGATGACATCGGATAATAAAATGCCCACGTCATGAGATGAAGTGAGGTGAATGATGGAGGTGCTGTGACGTAGCGTTAGGCTGCTATTAACCTTCTGAGGACCTTCATCTGTAGGAAGATCATCTGCTTCTGGACCGCAGTTGACCATGCATAGCAACTGAAATTCAGAAAGGGAAGCCCCGGGGAAGGGGGGGTCCGATATGTACTAGACGCTGGGCTCACTAGGAATTACAAGATCCTGGAGAATGGTTTGGGAAGGCTATACAGTTAGAAAGAACAGAAATAAAGCTGTGAGAGAATCCAGGAAAGACACGGTAAAAATCTATGAAAGACAGTGGCTGGGGGAGGGGGAGAAAGATTTACGAGCTAGAAAGAACCCTTAGTTTACTGAATGAGGCATAAGGGGAGGGAAGGATAAAGGATCACTTTCAACTTTCTGGCTTGGGAAACTGAACGGGCAATGGTGTTGTTCCCAGACATAGAGGGTATAGGACTAGAAGCAGGTTGGTGAGAAGCGTGAAGTTTGGGCACTCATATCTTTCATCCTCCTTTTGTTTTATGACTGCAGTGTCATGCTTCATATTTCTGAAGGCACTGAAGTACTTTTGTTTGCCTTCTGCCTGCTTCTCACTCTTGCCTTCTGCAGAATTTGGGGGTCAGCGAGTAGAGGGCGTTTCTGGCTTTACTCCGGACAGGTTGACTCCTTCATTGGCCACAGTCTCATTCTTGGGTGTTCTAGGCTGGAGGTTACTCTGCTCTGGTCAATAGTCACCCCTCTTCCTCCATGTCCTGACTTTCAGAACTTTCTTGGAATCTCGACTCCTTCTGTGGCTTCTATCTTACTCGCTTTGTTGGGCTGTGTTAGGAATGTCCACACCTTCTTCTTTCTTTACCATGGTTTTAATGTGGTTTTTGGAAAAGAGGTAAGTGGGCATGCTCAGTCTTCCATGTTACACCAGAAGCTCCAGAATCTGATCTATGATAGGATGTGTTTCATAGCTATGGCGTGTCTTGTAGAGATATAAGGTAGGTAGGTAGCTGTCTGTATGGACTTGGAATTCAGGAGGCAAATCTACATTACAGGTACATATCTGGAGTCACTGGTATAGAAATGACGGGTGGGGATGAGATTGCTTCGGGAAAGCATGCAGAAAGAAAATGGAAGAGGAATTAAGCGTAATGCTGGGGACCATCAATATTTGAGACCATTGTTTTTCGGATACAATATTCCTGGTATCCTAGTTAGGGAGACTAATGATAGTTCAGAACGTTTCCCCTATGGATAAGAAGGACTTAACCGGGCTCTGCGAGCTCAGGAACGTTGCGTTAGGCGTAAAAGCTGTAGTAAGATGATTAGGTGTAACAGAGTTGAACAGGGGGAGGCTAGGAGTTCCTGAGATGGGAAAGATAATCAAGGGTGTCAGCAGCTCCAGATGATGCTATCTAACTCTTTTGGTTCTGGGCCCATCCTTATGAATCTGATGAATGATGGCTCCCATGATCTGTTTCCCCATTCTTTTCTTCTGCTGAGAACGTGGCCCGGATTCAAGTACCATTGTTCAGTGTGATATGTCTTCATAGTCTCCACCCATACGGTAAATATTTACTGAGGCCTTAAAATATGCCAGACTCTGGGTGAGGTGCCAGGGATATGAAAATATATAAGATAACATTCCTGCCCTCAAAGAACTCCTATATATATGCATAGACTGCTCTTCGTACTGCAACTAAGTGCTGCTAGCCTCCATTAATTTGTTAGCAAAGATCTTGCCATTAGCTTTTAGGGAAAGTTTGGCTCCCCCCTCATATAGGTAGATACGGAAATTCTTTTGGTGCTCACTGTGGCCATTGTGTGTCCCTGGTTACACAAAAGGTGAAGCTTTTTTTTTTTTTTCTTTTTTTTTAAAATCTCTCTAAAGAGTGATAGAAAGTCACACTCTAACTCCATGTATCACAGTGCCTGGTTAGCATAGTCAACTCTCACTGCATATCAGTTTACTTAGTCTTTTTGTTTTTTATGACCTTAAAATATTATTAGTAAGCAAGGATTCTAAAAAACCACAAGCCACAGCACAACAGCAGATATCAGAGAGGGCCAATTAAAGAAAAGGTTGTTCACGAGTAGAATTTAAGATAAGCACAGTTGGCAAGCAGGTCATTGATTTTAAAAAATACAACTAATCAAAGAACAACTGTCTTTTGCCTTCCTTATAAACATCAACATCCAAACGTAGGTGAATTCTTTTAACCTGGAATTTAGGCTGTTGTATCTCTAATGTCAGGTTTTGTTTTTTTTTTTTGAACCCCTGGGGGTTTTAAAAGTCTCCGAAGACAGAGGGAAAAATTAATTAAGCAGAGAATAAAAATGTAGGTTGGCAAAAGGGTAAGTGGAGAATTACTCTAGTATGGCGCATTATTATTATTACCTAAACTAATTAAATTTGTAACTAACATGATAAAAGCAGTAATGGAATAAGAAGAAGGGAATTGGACTTTTTTTCTAGTGTAGGTAAAATTTGAAAATTTTTGTATTCATGGATCCGTTCCATCAACAAACACACTCAGCATGTGCCAGGCACTGTGCTGAGTGCTGGGGATACCAAGATGAACTGGACGCCTCTTCTTCTTAGGGAGATACGCACTAATAGCTAAGTGAATTCCCCCCCCCCAAGAAAGTTACAGCGCGGTGGGTTGCAAGATGAACGGCGGTGTTGAAATTTGCTCCGGTTTTACTCCAGTTATCTGGTGCTGCCACCTGCTGGGCATTTTCTTTTCTACAGCGTTTAACCCCAGGCCCGGACAGAGAAACCAGAATTTCCTTGGTGGACAAGGCTGTCTGTCTCTGCCTTCTGGACCATGCGCTTTTTCTTGACGAGGACACCTGCCCTCCTCCTTTGCACTAAGCCTCCCCACCCCCCCGTGGTGGCACCAGCCCTAACTCTTCCAGAATTGCCGGCTCCTGTCTTTAGGCAGGCTGCTGAGTCACCAGCCCAGGATGCCCGGGGCAATTGCCTCACTTCTTCCTCTCCCTCCCTCCCAGTTCTGCTACTGAGCTTCTGTTTGAAGGTTTTGGTCCTCTCTGGCCTTCCTCCCACTGTTGCGGGAGTTAGAGTTTCTTGCCAGGACACGGGTAGCGTGTGCCTGAGTTGCTCAACACGGGCAGGAAGAGGCCAAAGGCCTTGGCACCAAACACTTCCCCCCAGTTTTGAACTTACTCTCACTTCTGTGTAGGGGAGTGGTGTGGTGGGTGGGGGTCGTTTCCTTACTTCCTCCTGAGCAGTCTGGTTCAGGTCCTCTGCGCTGCCTCAGAAGGCCAAGCAGAAGTCAGGGCTCAGGGGATTAAGCATTAAATAGGTCATTTGCTTTGCATCATCAATTCTTGAAGTGAGCTAAATGCCTCCGGGGGTGGTTTCCTCGTTAAAAAGGAGCCCACCACGGACTGCACGGCCTCCGGCCTCATCTGGCCCTGCTTCCAGCCAAGGGCTTCCTACAGATTGCTACTCTTTTGCCCAGAAGACATCGATCTGCTTAATTCTTAGACTCCTTGGTTGGACACAGAATCATGGAGACCACCTTGTCCCATGGCCTGTCATCACATCAAAAATGACTCTGCATTTAAGTGGATCGGAATGACGGTTGGAAAATTAAATATCTTTTTTGAAGAAATGCAAGGCTTTATACTTTTTACCCTAAGCTAAATCACGAAGTGGAAAATATACTGAAGTGTGTATACACAAATTTATTTCTAGCTGATGGACACTCCCGCGCGTTTGTCCTTCCTGACTCTGAATTTTTTTTCCCTTATTTATTTTTTAATTTATGTCCAAGTTAATTAGCATATAGTATTAAAATGACTTCGGGAGTAGATTCCAGGGATTCATCCCGTGTACAACACCCAGTGCTCATCCCAGCAAGTGTCCTCCCCAATGCCCCTTACCCACTTAGCCCATCTCCCCACCCACAAACCCTCCAGCAACCCTCCAGTTTGTTCTCTGTACTTAAGAGTCTCTTGTGTTTTGTCCCCCTCCCTGTTTTTATATTATGTTTGCTTCCCTTCCCTTATGTTCATCTGGTTTATAGCTTAAATTCCTCAGATGTTGACTCTGAAATTTTAAGAGCATATCTGGAGCTCAGTGAAATGCACTGAACCATGAGAAAGAAGGCCAGAGTGAACAGGATACTAAACAATTTAACTGCTGAATCTCTTTGCTGATACTCTATTTCTTGGTTCTTCTCTTTTCCATTTTAAGCTTGACACACCACCCCATCAACTCCTTCAGCTCTGATCTTTTCTCTGATGCTGCTTTCCTCTCTCTCCTTGCTAAACTTACTAGCGATTATGGACCACCTTGAACACAGCCTGGAACACTTCCTACTTGAATTGTCCTAAGGAACCGCCCGGCCTAGCCAGCCCTGCCCCCTTCCATTATCCCATGTCTGAGGATGAAGTGATTTTCATGAGAAAAGTTACTGGGGAACTTGGTGTGGATTCTCAGTGCTCCCACCAGTGCTCCATCCATTAAAAGTATACCTCCCACAATGAAGTTATGATGTCCATATGTGACATTCTCTCTCTCTCTCTCTCTTTTTTTAGGTAGGCAGCAATAAAAAATGATTAGGTCAGGAGCGTCTGGGTGGTTCACTCGGTGCAGCTTCCGACTTCGGCTCAGGTCATGATCTCACTGCTTGTGGGTTTGAGCCCTGCATTGGGCTCTGTGCTGGCAGCTCGGAGCCTGTAGACTGCTTTGGATTCTCTCTCTCTCTCTCTCTCTCTCTCTCTCTCTCTGCCCCTCCCCTGCTCATTTTCTGTCTCTCTAATAAAAACATAAAAAAACACCTTTTTTTAAAAGAAATGATTAGGCTGGGGTGCCCGGGTGGCTCAGTCGGTTAAGCGTCCGACTTCGGCTCAGGTCATGATCTCACAGTTCGTGAGTTCAAGCCCCACGTCGGGCTCTGTGCTGACAGCTCGGAGCCTGGAGCCTGCTTCAGATTCTGTGTCTCCCTCTCTGTCTGCCCCTCCCCTGCTCATGCCCTGTCTCTCTCTGTCTCAAAAATAAATAAACATTAAAAAAAAAATTAAAAAAAAAATAAAAGAAATGATTAGGTCAGAGACAAGGAGATCCAGGGATGTGAATGTGGGGAGTATGGGAAACAGGCAAGGGCGTGGGCACAGGTTATGGGGGGTAGAGGGGTGGGTGTAACTCTCAGATTAAGGGGCATTATCTGGGAAAGGGAGATTTGATTCCCCAGGCTGAATGTAGGCCTTGAAAATTAGGACTCAGAAGCTTTCAAGATCAAATCTTAATTCTTTTTTTTTTTTTTAATTAAAAAAAAATTTTTTTTTTCAACGTTTATTTATTTTTGGGACAGAGAGAGACAGAGCACGAACGGGGGAGGGGCAGAGAGGGAGGGAGACACAGAATTGGAAACAGGCTCCAGGCTCTGAGCCATCAGCCCAGAGCCCGACGCGGGGCTCGAACTCACGGACCGCGAGATCGTGACCTGGCTGAAGTCGGACGCTTAACCGACTGCGCCACCCAGGCGCCCCTCAAATCTTAATTCTTGAGTATATTTCACAATGTAAATGATCTATTTTAAGGTACCTCCCCCCACGCCCCCACCCCTTTCACTATATTTCATCGCTTTTACCAGAGGTGCAGAGTTAAGGGAAGGCAAGCAGGAGAGAAGTGAAAGTCTAATCTTTCAGAAAGATATGCACTTTTTTCTGGACACTTTTGAGAGTATAATTTAAAATTTAGTGCTAAACTGAGGGTTTTCCCCCCTTCTCATATCTATATTTTCTTTTCATATTTTTGTTTTACGGCTTAAAATATATTACAGAATTAGAACACGCTCTTTGCTTCAAGTCAAACAATATTGAAGTATATAAACAGAAAATAAGTGGGGCGCCTGGGTGGCGCAGTCGGTTAAGCGTCCGACTTCAGCCAGGTCACGATCTCGCGGTCCGTGAGTTCGAGCCCCGCATCCGGCTCTGGGCTGATGGCTCGGAGCCTGGAGCCTGTTTCCGATTCTGTGTCTCCCTCTCTCTCTGCCCCTCCCCCGTTCATGCTCTGTCTCTCTCTGTCCCAAAAATAAATAAACATTCAAAAAAAAAAAAGAAAATTAAAAAAAAAAAAAACAAAAAAAAAAACCCAGAAAATAAGTGTCCTCCTTCAAAACTACATTCAAAACATTGGAGAGCTAATGCTAACGGTTTGATGTATCTTTTTACATTTTTATAATAACATGCCTAAGGATCCCCATTTTTCAACAAAAATAAGGTACCATATACTCCCACTGTAACTTCCTCTTTAAAAAATAATCTATATCAACATATTAATTGCTACAAAGTATTTCAGGCTTTGGATGTGCAGTTTTTATGCACCTCATCCTCACTGATAAGATATTTTCAAGCTTTTTCCAGTCTTTTGACACTGTAAATATTGTCAAAATAAAAATCTTTATACACATCTCTTTGCATTCTGGTTCTTTTATTTTTATTATTTATTTACTTATTTTTTATGTTTATTTATTTTTCACAGAGAGAGAGACAGACAGAGCATGAGCGGGCGAGGGGCAGAGAGAGAGGGAGACACAGAATCCAAGGCAGGCTCCAGGCTCCGAGCCATCAGCACAGAGCCCGACGCAGGGCTCCAACTCATGAGCCGTGAGATCATGACCAGAGCCGAAGTCGGACTCTCAACCGACTGAGCCACCCAGGTGCCCCTGGCTCTTTTATTTTTAAAAGAGCCAAAGCAGGTTCCAGGCTCTGAGCTGTCCGCACAAAGCCTGACGCAGGGCTTGAACTTACGAACTCTGAGATCATGACCTGAGCCAAAGATGGGTGCTTATCCAACTGAACCACCCAGGCGCCCCTGCATTTTTAATTTTAGTAGCTGTTGCCAGGTAACCCTCCCAAAAGACTTGGGAATGCAAACTTTGCATTACCACAGGATGGCTTATATACACATTTTCATGATTTCTCTGTAACTGATTCCAGCTTAGTTCATGAGCCTCCATTTTTCACTTGTACCCTGATTAATTTACTCTCACTTTAAAGCTCAGTCTCTTACGAGTAACTCAATCCTCCAACCCTGCTCTAGTCCTTTTGTTCCTGGATGGCCTCTGAGTTTGAGAGGCGCTTGTGTGAAATTGTGGCATCAGGGGTGGGCATGTGTGGGTTCGGACCACAGATGTCTCTGTCTGGGCTCGCCTGGGGCACTGCTCTCTGGTGCTGCTGCCGGGGCTCCTGCTGTCACACCTCAATTCTCTATCTTCCTTGTCCTAATCACAGAGATGCACCTGTGCACTCAGCTTCTCGGGGAGCCTGGTGATTCCAGGTCCTTCCCCTGCATCACGCTGGGGTATAAGACTCTGTGAGGGTCCCTCAGACCCTTACGACCAGCCCCAGCCCTGATCCTTGTCCTGCTCGGGCAGATGTAAAGGTGTCCTCCGAGGTTTAGAGTCACTCAGGTTGTCCCCGAAGTCAAGCGATGGTTCTATTTGCTCTGGAATGCCTCAGAGGTATTCAAGCTTATGCTGCCTCTCACAGAGACTTGGCCTTCTGGGAAGGAGTGGAGATCCCAGGCCCCACCAGTCACTGAGCCCTTAGCACATCCCCCACAATCCTTGCTTTCCCATGGGTTGGCCAAACCCTATCCTCTGAGCGGGACACCTTTTATGACATCACATACTCCTCTGTGTGGTTATGGTATAAATATCAGGTACTCCGTCCTCCAAGTTTTGGCTCTGGGTATTTCAAGCCAGACTTTGGGGATAAAAAAAAAAAAACCCAAACACGTTTTGTTTTTTGTTTTGTTTTGTTTTTTCGTCAAGTACCTGGCTCGTAATCGAAAGTCAAAGCTTTTAAGACCTTTTGCTCTGCTATGGACTTTACAAAATTATTTTCAAGAGCTTAAAAGTTAGGCATTTAATTGTTCACCCTGTATCGTCTCTTTATCTCGAGCTCTAAAAAACCGAACACTCCTTGAATGGTGGGGGAAAAAACAGATCAGTAAAAGGATTTTTTTTAAAAACCCACATAAATATGCAAATATTACCCCACCACAAGAAAAAAAATATATTCATTGCACAATTAATGACGGAGGTGGTGAAAAAAACTTTTATTTGCAAGAACTCCATCCTGGCAGGGAGGAATTGGATCGGAAGAAAACCCTTAAACCGCCGTGGGGTGAAGACGGAGATCCTAGGGACATGTTATAACACAAGTTGGTTTCCTAACTACTACCCGTAAGTAAGCCAAAGGAAGGAATTTGTTTGCACCAGTGAGGGAGCAGGGAGGTTAATGAGCAGAGGAGACTGAGGCAGAGAGAAGGCAAGCACGACGGCAGGTTGACGCACACTGCAAATTGTGGCAGGTTCTGTGATTTCCTAAATCTCCGCTACATTCCCTCAATCCAGGAGAAAAACGTTTGGGCTAAGTGGGTACGGGGAAGAGCTGCCCTTGGAACGCAACAAAACGCAGCACGAAACAGAACCAACGTAAGTGGACAGAAACCGAAGTAAAGCCTGCTCCCACGCGGTTCCCCACCCCCAGGTGCTCTGGCAATTTACTGGCTCCTCCCTCTTCTTTAGTATCCGTCTCCGCTTGGACCCAACTCGCGGGCGCTGTGTTTTCCTACCTTTATGCAATGGTCTGCCCTTCCTCCTCTGCTGCAAACGAGCACCACCAGAGAACCACAGTCACCCCCAAACCTGATTCCCCGGTTGCTTAAAGAAAAAACAACAACAAAAACCCAACGACTTATTGTACCTTCAAGAGACGTTTTTTTCCACCTTCACTTGGAGTCTCAGCGAGCCACGTGACGTTGCGCATGCGTTTGCCCTGGCTTCAGTTGTGAGGCTTTTCGTGCGCTCACAGGCACGCGCGCGTGTATTTGATAACTGCAGTAAGACTCATTGCATGCTGCATGTCTCGAGTAATATCAGTGTATACCCAGATATTGTATAATGTGTGTACGCGTTTTGAATGTTGTACATAAGCCGAATATAAATCCTTCGAATAATTATATTCCTGTTTCTATTGTAAATATGATGTATAAATAGACACTCGGACGTTAACTCGCTGCCATTAAGACCATCCTCAGCAGGGGGGCGCCTGAGTGGCTCAGTCGGTTAAGCGTCTGGCTTCCGCTCAGGTCATGATCTCACAGTCCGTGAGTTCGAGCCCCGCATGGGGCTCTGTGCTGACAGCTCAGAGCCTGGAGCCTGCTTCGGATTCTGTGTCTTCTTCTATCTTTGCCCTTCCCCCACTTGTGCTCTGTCTCTGTCTCTCAAAAATAAATAAATGTAAAAAAGAGAAGTTAAGACCATCCTCAGCATGGTGTCAAGTTCCAAAGAAGCACAAATTTCACTCCAAAATGATCTTTGAAACTCGTGTGTTGATTTAAATGTTTCTTAAAGAGACAGGAACCCGAGAACTGCATCACATAACACATGTCAAAAGTTCTAAAACTCCTTCTTAGGCACCTCCTTTCCCCAAACTTTTATTTGTCTTGGGAGCAACTCAAATATTTTTGTCCCCTCTCTCCAGGAACGCTGATCTCATCCTGGCTTTACCCTACAGATCACTTCTCCTTTCTCATCTGCCTCCTTTTGCTCCTGGGATCTTGTGTTTCCTCCCACGTAGCCCCTTTTTTTTACATAGATAGATTTACTACCTCTCAAAGCTTCTTTAATTCTGTGTCTACACCCGCTATTCACCCCTCCTCTCAAGTTAGGTTAACAACATCCCCTAGCTAGAAGCTGATCGGTCTCTTAGAGGCAGGAAAGGGGAAAATACTTTAAGTTATTATATTACAAAAAACATGTTTTGGCCCCGAGTATGTAGATCACTGCAGCTAGGCTTGATCTTTGCTGGTATATTTACTTTCCAGAGAGTTCTGACGGGTCAGTGCCCTTGCAAGAGCGCCTGTTACACGATTTGAATACCACCTCTGTTGTAGCAGAAACACACAAACATGACTCATTTAAGAACTGCAGGGGGAAAAAATCTGATTAGGGAAGAAAACTGTCTTTGTTAAGCATTCTGTTTGGGAAAAGTTAACCCACAAGGCATGGCCGTAGTAACCTAGCAGTGGGACAAAGAAAAGTACATTTCCCTGCAAAATAAAGGTACAATTTTGAGTGTTAGAAGGCAAGGTTTAGAAGAATTTTGAGTTTTAAAGGGCAAGAAGTTAGGAGCAGACAGGGGAAAAAATGGAGCTAACATAATTATGTGCCAGTTCTAAGTGTTGTTCTAAGTGCTTGACTTATGTTAACTGGTTTGAGTCTCACAACGATGGGAGTTAAACGCTGTTACTTTTCTCCGCTTAGTCAAGTGTAGAAACTGAGGCACAGGGAAATTAAGTAACTTACTAAAGTATCGGGGAAAAGCCCCAAATGGCAAAGAGTAACAGGCTTGCAAGGACACGAGTGGGCCGGCACCACGTTGGTCGGCCCTCACGTCATGGGTGCAGAGGTGGATATGCGACGGATCGGATGAGATCGAGATGGTCTATGACTCACGGCGCAGCCAACAGCGGGAGCATCAACACGGCCACAGGTTCCCCTGCCCCTAAGTCCCATGAAGCAGTAATGGGCCCAGATGGCAGCTACTCACACCTTGGGTCATGCTGCCTCTGAGGAACCCAGGGTCGAAGGGTCGGCACTTTTTATAGCAAGCGAGTTGTGAAGTACTCGCATTGTGAGCGCCTTGACTGACTTCATTGCTGTGTGACCGGCTCCAGAAACTGCCGGGGTCAGGGGATGATGAGGGGCTGTGGTTTGGCACACTCAGCAAGGACATGCAGGGACTCCTGGGGCACATGGCAAACTGCCTCTCCCCACGCCAAGGTCGTAGCTAGTAAGTGATGGAACGAGAATTTGAACCTGAGTGGCCTGATGCAGAGTGCACGCTCTCTACTCTATGCAGTCATCCTGCACGGAAGCCTGGTATCCAGTTGGAACATATCTGTTGTTTTATTGTGCTTTGCAGTATGAGCTCCTCTTTAAGGGCCATGGAGTGTAATAAAGCATTCACACATGGCTTTAAGTCAGCCATACTTTGGAGGCGAGGGGTTTCGCGTGCTGTCAGAGTGACATAGTTTCAAAGGAACCACCAATAGCCCAGGAGGTAAAATGCAGGATGGAAAGAAGGAATTCAGTGGAAGCAGCAAAAAGGCCCCACAAAGGCTGCCCGGGGATATCGGGAAGGACGTGGGATGTTCCATCTTAAGTGGGACTGGATTGTGAGTCAATTTTTATTACATCTTTTTTTGAAGTTTATTTATTTATTTTGAGAGAGAGAGAGAGAGAGAGAGAGAGAGACAGCGCACCAGCAGGGGAGGGGCAGAGAGAGAGAGGGAGGGAGAGAATCCCAAGCAGGCTCTGCACTGCCAGCTCAGAGCCCAAGGCCAGGCTCAAACCCAGGAACTGTGAGATCATGATCCGAGCTAAAGGTGGATGCTTCACTGACTGAACCATCCGGGTGCCCCTAATTTTTATTAAATCTTAAAGCACAAGATGACCCTACAAAACTGGAGGGCTTGGGGATTTCCAAGGGCTAACACCTGGGGGAGGGATAGATAGATGGATCAATAGATATCTGATGGATAGATAACAGCTAGAGAAGGAAGGAAGGAAGAAAGAAAGAAAGGAAGGAAAGAAGGAAGAGGGAAGAAAGGAAGGGACAGAGGAAGGAAGAAGGAAGGAAGGAAGGAAGGGAAGAATTCCATGGCATTCACATTGCCGGAGGCTTTAATGATCACCATAAGCCTGAGAAAGAGCAATCATTATGTCCATTTTATAGAGGAGGAAACTACAGCTCAGGCTGATAACTTGCCCAGCACCACATAGAAAGTGTCAGACCCAGAAATGTAACCCAGGCATTCCTAACTCTAAAATCCAGATTCTTCCCATTCTACCACACTGCCTGTTTAACCTGGGCAGGAAGGAGAGTGTGCAGACTGGTAGTGGATGAAACCCCTCAAATGAAAGATAATCGGACACCATCAGCGCCCCCTACAGGGTGGGCCTGGTACATCTCCATGAGTTGCACCCAGAAGCTGGCTGTTTCGTCAAAGCCAGAGTCTGGCTCTTTTCTTTCACCCTTTCAGAAAATTTAAAATGATAATTTACTCCACCAACGTCTGGATAAAAGAATGATGTACCCCCTGGGGTTATCAGCTATCTGATTATGAATAGCAGAACAATTCTGTGTTTCACTGAATGTAAGGTGAAATCTAAGATACCTTCCAATTTCAGCCATGCTGAAATTTGACAGTGGGCATCTTAGAATTGACCAAATACAGTATTAAAAGAAGACCAGAGAGGGGGAATAATGTGTAATACTTAGGTTTTTCCCTTTCTCAGAGTGACCAGAAAGGTGTTTTTTTCCTCAGTTGGGGCTAAAGGTTGATTTTGTTTTTGTCATTACAGGATTATTGATGTGTGAGTTTCAACTCCTACACTGACGCCTACACACACACACACACACACACACACACACACACGTGTGTACGTGCACACACACATGCACAAAATATCTCCCGATGACCAAGACATTGATATCAGTGGTTGCTCCAGGAAACAGAGACTAAAGGTCAGGGGTGAGGATGAAGTTTACTTCCCAACGAATATCTCTTGTATGGTTTGAAATTTTACCCATGTGCACATTTTACTTTTCAAGACCCCTGTCACGACGAATCGTAGGTAAACCAGATTGCTATTGATGGCAACTCAAATAACTGTAGATTCCGATTAATCATGCTATCTATCTCTTGACTTGATGGAAAAGTATTTTCTTGTTTCATGCTTTATGTGTCCTTATGAAGCTGTTGATCCATTTTAAGGTGGCTGGAGACACTGAGTCGATTTCTATCAAAGCTAGATAGTGGATCCTTTTTTATATTAGGGAATGACCTGGATTGTGGGTCACAACCTCTTTTAAGACATCCTTAGACAGTCTGTCTTTTCTCACGAGACAACTTCCATGCAGACAATAAGGTAGAATGCCACTTAAAAACCACCTCCCTACTCTTTGCATCTACTTTTTTCTCACATTCCTCTCCGACATATTGACAAAGCACGTGTTGAAAACTACAGTCGTTCCGGAGCACCCGGATGGCTCAGTTGGTTAAGCATCCGACTTTGGCTCAGGTCACAATCTCATGGCTCATGAGTTCAAGCCCCGCATCAGGATCCCTGGTGTCAGCACAGAGCCTGCTTCAGATCTTCTGTCTCCCCAGCTCTCTGCCCTGCATGCGCTCGCTCTCCTATTCTTCCTCTCTTTCAAAAATAAGTCAACATTAAAAAAATAAAAATAATAAAAAATACAATAGTTCCTAAAGTGCACAGTATATACAGCCCTTTTATATGCATGATAACACTTAAGTTTCCTTTATAGCAACGGTTCTCAATCGGGGATAATTTTGTCGCCTGCTCTCCAACAACATTGGGTAATTTTTGGAGACATTTTTAGTTGTCATAATGAGGTGGGTGGTGACAGCGGGGCTGCTAACTGGCATCTAGTAGGTAGAGGCCAAAGATGTTACACTGCACAGGACCAGACGTCTACCGCAAAGAATTACCCAGCTCAAAATGTTATTAGTGCTGATGTAGAGAAAACACGCTTCGGGGCGCCTGGGTGGCTCAGGACGATTAAGCGTCCCACTTCGGCTCAGGTCATGATCTCGCGGTTTGTGAGTTCGAGCCCCGCGTCGGTCTCTGTGCTGACAGCTCAGAGCCTGGAGCCTGTTTCGGACACTGTGTCTCCTCCTCTCTCTGCCCCTCCCATGCTCATGCTCTGTCTCTCTCTGTCTCATTAAAGCTGGCCAAGAATGAATGAAAATCAACTGGCAATGGTGAGGGGCAAGGTGAGGGGATAGAGATAGCAGTAGCAATAGTCTGTTGCTAAGTGTTTTAGAACTTTGCAGATGATAAGATAATATATCTTATAAGGAAATGAAGAGAATGTAATCTTTATGGACAGACTGGATATTAGTTGACCTAGTATTTTTTCAGTTGAAGAGAACTGAGGCTGGAAAATCTTGTGACAGGCATGGCTGACCATAGCTCCCTGAAGCAGTGACTCCAGACAAGTGAAACTCAGCAAGAGAGGAAGGGCAGCATACAAAGAAGACAGGAGCCATAGAGGTGGAGACATATTGGCAGAATTATTTGCCGCAGTTCACATTTGGCTGAGGTAATAGAAATAAAAGTATCTTTTTCAAGGTGCTCAATGGCCTTTTCCATCATGACAAAGTGGGGAAGGCGTAGGGTTTTTAAATTACTTCAGATTTTAGCAGAGCACGCACACGCATTGAGGACACAGTAGAAACAAGTAACACTTTTTAAAGGGCTGTGACTTTAGCTTCCAACACCAGTTCAGAACTGTGATGAGCTAGTCTGAGTCCCGAGAAGAATATCCTTAGGTAAACTAGATTGACTTGGATAGCTCTTAGAACAAGGGTGATGAATAGGCTTCACTTTATTCTCCAAATCTAATCAATTAGCTGTGGCTTCTTGAAACTCTGTACCACCAAGGATTCTAAGACAGAAGTAGAACTCGGTGGGACAGTGTGGTGTGACATGATATGTAACAATGCCTGTCATGGGCTTGAGAATGGACTCAGTAGAGATATTTGACATTTCCTGACCTAAGACCAAAGCAAGTTAAAAGAACTCTTCTAACTCTATCTCACAGATTGAACCTAAGACCTCACCACTGCGATCAGATGAAAGGCCGGCCATACTTATCATTTAAACTGACAGCAGAGATTTTTGCAAGAAACAGAGAAAGAGTAAGACAATGTCCCAATGTCTATTGTGTCCAACTCTTTTGGGACATCTTCGGTCAATTTCCCCTTTATAGAACAAAATGCAAATGGACCCTTAACAAATGCAAATCAAAACCGCAATGAGCTATCACCTCACACCTGTTAGAATGGCCGGCATCAGAAAGACAAGAGATAACAAGTGTTGGTGAGGAAGTGGAGAAAAGGGAACCCTTGTGTGCTCTTGGTGGGAATGTAAATTGGTGCAGCCACTATGGAAACAGTATGGAGCTTCCTCAGGAAATTTGACATAGAACTACCACATAAACTAGCAACCCACTTCTGTGTATACATCCAAAGGAAATGACAAAGCTCAAAGAGATAATCTGTACCCCCGTGTTCACTGCAGCGTTATTAACAATAGCCAAGATATGGAAACAACCTGTCTGTCCATTGATGGATGAATGGCTAAAGAAGATGTTATATAAATATAAATATATATATATATATATATATATATATATATTCCAGAAAGCAAAATGAAACTTTGATTCTTTTACTTAAGCATGACTCAGAACTTTCAAGAGACAGAGATACGGAGATCAACCAAGAGGTATTTCTCCAGCTCTTTTAATTCTCTACCCCAAGAAGACATTCATAAATATTGAGATAATACTCACCCTCAGTTTAGTCTTCTGTGAAAAGATAAATGTGTCCAAGCATCCAAGCTGCTCTGAACATCCATTTGATGGCTCTTATTGGCGGACACACAGAGGGTTTTGCAGGTACCTCTTACCTAAAAGACGTGACTGCTTCAGACAAGCATCAAGGGAGCTGCGTGTAACCCTTACTTCCGGGGACAGGACAATAAAAAAGACGGCCAGTAGCAAGTGCTAGGGAGGATGCATTGCTGGATGGAATCTAAAATGGTGCAGCTGCTTTGGAAAATTGTTTGCTCCTCGAAACAAATAAACATGTAATTACCGTATGACCCAGCCATTCCAACCCTGGATATGCACCCAAAATAACGGAAAACATGTGCTCCCATAAAAACTTGAGTGCAAATGCTCACAGCAGCATTATTCATAGTAGGCAAAAAGTAGAAATAACCCAAACATCTACCAACTGGTAAATGGATAAACAAAATGTGGTATATACAAGCAGTAGATTTCCTGTTTCAGGTAAAAGAGAATTTAGACAATTTTTTAAATTTACTTCTTTTTGGCTCTCAAATGATCCTTTGTTGAAATGTTTTCCATCTTAGTTCTTTTGTTTGTTTGTTTTGTTTTTTTGGTGGATTCATTTTGAGAGAGAGAGAGTGAGCACGTGTGCAGGTGCATGAGATGGGGAGGGGCAGGGGCAGGGGTGGGTAGGGAGAATCCCAAGCAGGCTCTGTGCTGTCAGTGCGGACCCTGATGCAGGGCTTGATCCCATGAACTGTAAGACCATGGCCTGAGCCAAAATCAAGACTTAGTTGCTCAACCGACTAAGCCACCCAGGCGCCCCTTCCTTCTTAGTTCTTAACTAGTGGGGCGTCCCACTGGCCCACTGGTGATGTCACCTGCAAGGGTGGTAGCCATCAATATTGCCGCTCACAGCCTGGGCCGTCCCTAGGATCTCTTTAATAGTTCCAGAGAGTTCTCTCGCATCTACCAGGAAATGTTGACAATCTCGTCAAAAGTGTTATTTCCACTGTGCTTGATATTTTTCTGCTTCTCTTCATCTCTTTTAAAAAATATACTTATTTTTGGGAGAGTGCAAGTGGGGAAGGGGCAGAGAGAGGGAGACAGAAAATCTGAAGCCAGCTCTACGCTGACAGGCTGACAGCAGCAAACCTGATGTGGGGCTCAAACTCACAAACGTCAAGCTCATGACCTGAGCTGAAGTTGGTCACTCAACTGACTGAGCCACCCAGGTACCTCTGCTTCTTTTTGTCTCTTGGGGGCTCCATGAGGGCTTTGATAATCAGGGCAGAGGTAGAAGGTACCGCTTCAGTCTGGGCCTGTCTGTTCTGAATGGCCAGTTTCACTGTAATCCTCGGATCCTTCCAATTACTGGTTGTCTTGTGCTCTCATCACCAATCCTTTTTGGAGACAGACCCAGAGGGCCAATCTTGGGGGCCGGGACACTGACCTATCCACCGGTGCGCCTCGGGTGTATGACTTTGAGTTCACCGGGGTTGAACTTAGGCATCATGGTGGAGGTGGCTGGTGGCAGATGAGCCTGGGCTCAGGACCACCAAAGAGAGTTGTCCCTTCACCTCCTCCAAGTTGAAAGCCAAAAGCTTACATTTTAATTTTATTTTTAAAAATTTATTTTTTAACATTTTTATTTATTTTTGAGACAGAGAGAGACAAAGCATGAATGGGGGAGGGGAAGAGAGAGAAGGAGACACAGAATCGGAAGCAGGCTCCAGGCTCTGAGCCATCAGCCCAGAGCCCGATGCGGGGCTCGAACTCATGGACCGTGAGATCGTGACCTGAGCTGAAGTCGGACGCTCAATCAACTGAGCCACCCAGGCGCCCCAGCTTACGTTTTAATTTTAAAATTAATCCCTCTTGCTTTATACTGAAAGAACAGGCAGTAATCTGCTCAATTGATGATTTCCCCGATGTCCAACAAAATATTAAATTATTATATTTCAGGCATACTAAAAATGAAGGCACATTGTTTTGTTGCATACATAATTTTGAAAGTATTGATTAAATCAAACATGTTAATTATACCACTCGGCTCTATATTATGTATTGCTTGTCCTACCTGTCAAAGGGTAAAACACATTAAAATGTCCCACTGAAATTGCGTTTCTGGAATTTTCTTCATGTGTTTCTAAAAATTTTTTTTTTTTTTTAACATTTACTCATTTTTGAAAGGCAGAGAGAGACAGAGCGTGAACAGGGGAGGGGCAGAGAGAGAGGTAGACATAGAATCCGAAACAGGCTCCAGGCTCTGAGCTGTCAGCACAGAGCCCGACCTGGGACTCGAACCCACAGACCACGAGATCATGACCTGAGCCGAAGTCAGCCACTTAACCGACTGAGCCACCCAGGTGCCCCTCTTCATGTGTTTCTAGTGTGTTTTGCTCTGTATAAAACTATGTAGTGTTTATGGATAAAATCACATGACTCTTATCATGGTGCAGCTTTATCAATAAAATGGTGGTGTGGGGCCTCCTTATTGTTTTTTGCCCTACATCATATTTCGTTCAATATATATTCCTGCTTTCTTGTTCTTTTCATTCCTTGGCATATCTTTGCCTATCTGCTTACAACTTTTTTGGTCATTTTGGCTCGAGTATGCGTTATAAATAGCATGATTGTATGTATATGGGTGTGCATGCATATGTATTTAACCAGTCTAAGAACCACTGTATCTTACTAGGGGAATTTAAGAAGTTCAACCCATTTTCATTACTATAAATGTACACATAACTGCCATATGTTAGACATATGATTTGTTTTTGTTCATCGTTTTCAGTTACAATTGATAGACTGTGTTCTGTTTTGCTTATAACTCCAATAACTTTCAAAATTTTTCAACTACATTTCTCCAATTTTCAATTGAAAAAATCACAGGAGAGCATTGGAAAACATCACAAACTTAAGGACAACTGGGAAAATATTTGCAACAAGCATGATAGATAATCGTGCATAGATGAAGTCATGAAAAAATGGGTGCAGCAAGTCAAAATTGCATTTAGCTACAAGAAATAGAAAAACCTACCCCAGTGGCTGAAGAGGTGAAGGGGCTGTTTTACTCCGGCAATAAGAAATCCCGTGGGAATCAGTCCAGGCTGATATGTTGTCCCCAAACATCACCAATGTCCAAGGATTAACCCTTTTGACTCACAAATTCTTAGCAGGTAGCTTTTATCTTTCTGGTTTCAAAATGATTGCTGTGTCTCCCGGCAGTTCAAGCAGGAAGAAGGCAGAATTTGGAGAATGTGCCTATAGATTTATTTCTCGTATCAACGAGAGAGGGTGAAAATCAAAATTTAGCTTTTGTCCCCTCCATAATGGAGTCAAATAAGGAAGAAATATGTTGCAAATGGACTGGGTCCGCCTAAATATATCATCAGCCATATAGACACAGATTAGAAGCAGACAACGCACAAAATAAAAAATTAAAAGATATAAAAGTCATGCAAAACCAATAAACCTCAATAGTAAGCAAAGCAGTTTTTGACAAGCTGTTTGGTAGTATTTAAGTTCTTACCCTTGGGCACCTGGGTGGCTCAGTCGGTTAAGCATATACCTCTCGGTTTCAGCTTACGTCATGATCTCACAGTCATGATCTCATGGTCATGAACTCACGGTTCCATGAGTTCAAGCCCCCAGCATGGGTTCTGCACTGACAGTGTGGAGTCTATTTGGGATTCTCTCTCTCCCTCTCTCTCTCCACCCCTCCCTTGCTCATGCTGTCTCTGTCTCTCTCAAAATAAATAAATAAACCTTTAAAACATGAAAAAAATGTCTTTACCCTTTGACCCATCAGTTTTTACTCTGAGGCTCAGTCCTAAGGAAGTAACTATAAACACAGACAAAAATTTCTCTTCTAGTATGTTTATCACAGTGTTTTGAAAAAAGATTTTTTAAAACTGGATACAATCTAAATATTTGTCTATGCCAGTTAGCTTCTTGTAGGTTTCAAGGAGCAGATACGTCCTCAGGTGGCCTCAGTTGACGGTTTGTGTTGTAAGAACACGTGAAAAGCAGACACAGAACAAGATAATCTCATCAGCCGCGGAGCCCGGAACAGAACACACAGGCCTCAAGGAGCACTAAAACGCCATTCTGATAAGAAGCAGCTCTATTAATCTTGTTATCTTGTCCTTTTAGAGTAGACGTCTGTTGCTTTCTAAGCAATGGTCTGCTATTGTGATGACGGAACTTCTCTCTGTTTCTGCCCCTTCTGCTTCCAGTTCTCTTTCTACTGGTGTCTAACTCAGCTTCTAGACTGTCAGTTCTCTATAACACTATCTCACTGGCCTTTGCTTACTCTTGCTGGACAGTCTTCCAGTATGTTTCGCATTACTAGGCTCCCGGATTCAGGAGTTACGTGTAGCCAGCTTGGTAAAGAGATTGACGTTAAACATGGCCCGAATTGAACTGCTCACAAAAGAGTTTACACTGAAGTGTTCTTGGAAGCCCTGCACGGGTTTTGTAATTTTATTTCAAGTTTTTCTTAAAGGAGCAACGCATGATCAATAGAGAGCTCTCAGGAAATATAAAAAACATACAAGAGAATGAAAAATGACCCACAACCCACAATCCAAAGATCACCATTGCTGGAATTTTCGTGGATTTTTTGTTTGTTTGTTTGTTTGTTTGTTTGTTTTAAATACAACTTCAGGCATTTCGTACCATTCATTTGCAGTTGTTTCTATATAGGCCGATTTGAACCTTACTTTTAAATTGCATGGGAAAAACAGTTTGCCAGGTCAATTCGTGGTGTAAATGAAAAGACTAGCGACATGTTTGACTTATGCATGGACCCTTAAGGGTGTTTAAACACTTAAACAGCATTCTCAAGTGTTTATATGCTCATTAATTACTAGTTTTCAATGACTCTCATCTGTTCATTACTTTGTCAAGTAGAGCAAGGAATAGTGACGGAGGAAAGTAAGTTTACATTCTGAGGCATGTTTCATAATTCACTTGTCTTAATGGTCCAAATAGTGCCTAGAGTTGCTAAATCAACACTTGTTTAGTGAAACCAAACCATTGACTCTTGGAAGTCACATTCAAGATGAAGAGAGTAACCCAGGGTTGAACTCTCTTGTCCTCTCCTTTGGGAAGCACGCTCTGATTTCCATCCAAGGTTTACATTCCTTGACCACATTTCTCCTAACATGCCTCACAGTCTCTTACTCTGGTTTCTCTGTAAGTCTTTGATAGTAGATCCTAAGCTTTATTATCATGGTATTTTCAATTGATAGCATGATGTGCTTGAAATGTTCTCAGTGGATGTTTGTTGGTTGACTGAATGCATCAACGGGTTAGTGGATACACTAAAATGTTTAGATTTCTGAAATTTGAGACCACATTTATTGAGAATTTAGTCTCAATTTTTGTAGGGCCCGCTATTCTGCTCTGGTGAGGTGGTGATTACCTTAATGATTACATGAAGTCACCGTACCAGTGAAGCAAGACCTGTAGAGGCCCTTACCAGGAAGCTCAAATAGTTCTCAAGAAAGCCCATAGAGGCAGATCTGGATGTGTGGGCAGGCGATACAAGTTAGAAAGTTTATACAGATACTAAACAAAACCACCATGTTTAACATTATTGGTAATGCAGAGAGATGTATAGAGAGAATGTATAGAGAGAAATTCACTTTGCCACAATTAAGTTCATCTATTTTAATAGATTCTACAAAACCGACTTATCTTCAATTAGAATACTTTTCAATCTTTTTGATCCTTTCCGAGTGGCAAAGTCTTTATTAGGCCAAGAATATAAATTTTTAACAAGGACCCAACACCTAATAAATATTTTTAAGTTCTCTTTTCTTAAGTTCTCAATATATTTTGTACTTCTTTTCACAATGATCAGTCGGTGGGATAAACGGGGTGTGTGTGTGTATGTGTGTGTGTGTCCTCACAAAAGGATGAAATTTGGATGGCAAAACCATCTTCTTTTTGATATGATGTCACTTTTATCTCTTATATTAATACATTTCTCATACAAGAAGCACAGTAATTTTAATGGAACCAAAATACATATATATTGTTTTGCAGAAAATCACTGCACGATCACTCTAGAAAAGGCAATACTATAGGAATAAAAAACAGGTGCCAGGGGTTGGTGACCGGAAGCAGTAGGTGACTACAAAGCAGATTCATGGGGGGATTTTGAGGGTGAAAGAACTGTTCTAACATGTACCTGGGATGGATGATGAATGACTCTGAATTTGTCAAACTCCATAGAACTATACATCACAAAGAGTGAGCCTTAATGCACACAATTTTAAAAAATCCACCAGGATGTTGGGGCATCCCAAGATGGAATGCAGACTTTGTCTTTGACAGTCACCTAAGTAACTTTGGAAACCACCCTAAGGTTAAAGGCAAACAATGCTAAATGCCACCACTGTTTTCCAGTCAGTAAATTTCTTCCTCATGGGGTTACGAGTTAATCCTGAAACTGCTTTGCATGTAAACTAAGCAACAAGGGACAAACAAGTAAATGGATGGTGGATAGTGGGGGCAAGGTTATTCCCCTGTTGGAGGGGGAAGCTATAGATAAGCAAAAGGGAGACAATGGGAGAAACCCTTTGGTACTAGATTAGAATCGGGGACACCAATATAAACTCATATTTAACTTTAAACATATATATTCATATTTAAGTTATGAATATATATGGCAAACATTAGTAAGAACTCATGTTTAACTTTAAATACATATTTAAATATACATTCAGTTTATAAATTTTTTTTTTTTAATTTTTTTTTTCAACGTTTATTTATTTTTGGGACAGAGAGAGACAGAGCATGAACGGGGGAGGGGCAGAGAGAGAGGGAGACACAGAATCGGAAACAGGCTCCAGGCTCCGAGCCATCAGCCCAGAGCCTGACGCGGGGCTCGAACTCACGGACCGCGAGATCGTGACCTGGCTGAAGTCGGACGCTTAACCGACTGCGCCACCCAGGCGCCCCCAGTTTATAAATTTTAATTTATAAAGTATGTAGTTAATTCAAATTTTAATATATTTTTTTAATTTTTTTTTGAACGTTTATTTATTTTTGGGACAGAGAGAGACAGAGCATGAACGGGGGAGGGGCAGAGAGAGAGAGGGAGACACAGAATCGGAAACAGGCTCCAGGCTCCGAGCCATCAGCCCAGAGCCTGACGCGGGGCTCGAACCCACGGACCGCGAGATCGTTACCTGGCTGAAGTCGGACGCTTAACCGACTGCGCCACCCAGGCGCCCCTAATTTTGTTTTTTTTTTAACATTTATTCATTTTTGAGAGTGGGAGAGACAGAGCATGAGCTGGGAGGGGCAGAGAGAGAGGGAGACACAGAATCCAAAGTAGGCTGCAGGCTCTGAGCTGCCAGCACAGAGCCCGACACGGGGCTCGAACTCACGGACCGCGAGACCGCGAGATCATGACCTGAGCTGAAGTCAGACGCTCAACCGACTGAGCCACCCAGGCGCCCCAAATTTTAATATATTTAAAGTTAAATATGAGTTCATATCGATGTAAGATATATATGGCATATATATTCACACAGAAAGATACAGAAATAATAATAGTTATGTGTATAAATGTGGATTAATATATTTTATAAATATTATTTTTATATGATATATGTTACATATTATAATAGAGATAGAAATAATAAATGTATCTCCATTATCCATTTATGTTTTATATATTACAATAGATAAAAGATACAGAAATAATGTATAGAAACATGAGAGAATATAGTTTCATATATTATTTATGTATTATATATTATGTATGTATTATAACATATGTTTACATGTTATATCATAATTATATGTATTTTTTATATCTGTATATCTGACTTCTGTTCCAGAGAGAGCCTAGAAACAGTGATACCCAGTACAGGATTGCCAGAGAAAATACAAGATGCCCAATTAAATCTGAATTTCAGATAAACTGAGTACACACACATACATAAATCTACAACTGAGCAACATCTCTTTAGAAGCGTAGCAAGAAAATTGGAGCTCGGTGGCTGGGGACTGAGGGAGGAGGAAGATTGCTTTTCACCACATACCCTTTTACCATGTGCATGTATTTCCTACTCACAAAATAAACAATTCAACAAAAATTCAACAAACAAAACCTTGGAGGTAACTTAGTAAAGAAAGATATTTTCTAGAAACTGGGGGCAAATAACGTTTTGAGCTGTCACTGCTTTTAGGGAAACCACGTGAGACTTGTACAATTATTCTGTAAGCCCCAGAGCCCCTTGTTCTTAGCTCGATGAGCAGGTGTCCACTGCCCTTCTGCAGGTGGCTGGCGATCTTGGGCAGTGGAACCTTTCCGTCCCATACCTTCTTCCTGGCATAGGGGAAGAGAGACAGGCGAAGATCTGGATGGGGAAGCGAGAGGAGGATGTGCCCCCGGGGATAATGGCCATTTCTCACTTTAATTAAAGTCTCCCCTTGCGTCAGAGAGGTCAGACTTATTCTCAGCTGTTGACACATGAAAATCCCTTAATTAAACTCATCCTGGCTACCTGTGCCAATCATCTCAGGCTGGGGACAAGGCAGCAAGCTTTAAATGATGTAGAGGAAACTTTTTTTAATGGGGGGAATAATTAGCCCTTGAAATTCACTGTCACCGAATCTCACAGAGACAAGGTAGCTTATTATAATTAAAAAAAAAAGAAAAGAAAAAGAAAAAAAAGACAGAAAAGAAACAGAAAAGGCAAGCTTTCAGCACTATCCGGGATAAGAATGGCCCCCACAGTGACATAGCAAGCCACGGTGAAGCTTCCCAGGTCCCTAGAGGCATATGGTAATTGTCAGAAAGGAATGCCGAGGTCAAGTGGGATTTCCTCCCCCACTGAGCAAGCTCAAAAAAACCCCAGTAGAGCAGAAACACTGGCGGGGTGGGGGGAGGGAGGCAGGAGTGGGGGGATATGGGAGGGAAATGCCTGCCTTCTGCACTGACAGGCTACTTTGATAGTTCTGAGCCAGAGATGCTACGAGAGAAAGTAAATAGCACAACAAAACTTCTCTTTTTGGCTCAGCCTTGCCAAAATAGAAGGACCTGCCAAGACTTGGTCAGCAGGCTGGGCCAACAGACCGGGCTTTCTCCGCTGTGCATGGAACTGACCGGGGCTGGACGTCCCTGAAAAGGGAAATGGACAATAACAGCCCACTGTCCTCCCTCCAGGTCAGCAGATGTGGAGCATAGACCAAGCTTTCCTCTACTCCTCACAAGAGGTTTCTATTTTGAGGGCAATGCCCTCAGTTTGAGATGAAAGTTACGGGGCTGAAGAGCAGAACTCCTAACTCCTTTACTCCAGTCTTGGGTCCTGAACTGCAGGAAGCAATGAAGGAAGACGTCAACTTTATCAAGCCTTGGATGGAAAAATTTCCCTGTTCCTTTCCACATCCATGTCTCTCTTTGCTCTCTTAAGAGAAGGAGGAAATTCCTGGGGCACCTGGGTGGCTGAGTCGGTTGAGCGTCCGACTTAGGCTCAGGTCATGATCTCATGGTTTGTGGGTTCGAGCCCCGCATTGGGCTCTGTGCTGACAGCTCAGAGCCTGGAGTCGGCTTCGAATTCTCTGTCTCCCTCTCTCTCTCTGCTCCTCCCCCGCTCATGCTCTGTCTCTCTCTCTCTCCTTCAAAAATAAATAAAAACAGGGGCGCCTGGGTGGCTCAGTCAGTTAAGCATCCGGCTTCAGCTCAGGTCATGATCTCACAGTCCTTGAGTTCGAGCCCTGCTTCGGGCTCTGTGCTAACAGCTCAGAGCCTGGAGCCTGCTTCGGATTCTGCGTCTCCCTTTCTCTCTGCCCCTTCCCATTCATGCTCCTTCCCTCTCTGTCTCAACAATAAATAAACATTAAAAAAGAAAGAAAGAAAGAAAGAAAGAAAGAAAGAAAGAAAGAAAGAAAGAAAGAAAGAAAGGGCTCAGATCTCGCTGCCTCCACAAGGATTGGCTGGAACGAGGCAGCCCGCACTAGTGTATGGAAAACACTTAAACACTTAGACACTAGTGTAGAAAAACACTTAAAAACCCTCACCCCACACAGCTCAGAGAATGCACTGTCTGCACCAGCCCTTTATTTTTTTTTTTTTAATTTTTTAACGTTTATTTATTTTTGAGACACAGAGAGACAGAGCATGAACGGGGGAGGGTCAGAGAGAGAGGGAAACACAGAATCCAAAACAGGCTCCAGGCTCCAGGCTCCGAGCTGTCAGCACAAAGCCCGACGCGGGGCTCCAACTCACGAACCGCGAGATCACGACCCGAGCCAAAGTCGGACGCTTAACCGACTGAGCCACCCAGGCGCCCCTGCACCAGCCCTTTAAAACAACAACAACAAAACCAGGTCTTTGATACTGTTGGGGGGCCTTCAGCCTAAGGGCCGCAGATGCCTTTTCCCTCTGGTTTGGGTGGGGAGAATGGAGGTTGCCCTTTAGCAATTGTATCGCCTTCCTTGTGTTGCGATTTGTCAAGGCTTTTACAGGATTTTGTTTCTCATGTGCTGTTGACACGCAAAAGCTTAGGTAGCATTGCACTATTGGTTAGAAGTGGCCGTGGGGCGCCTGGGTGGCTCAGTCGGTTAAGCGTCGGACTTCATGATCTCAGAGTGTGTGAGTTCGGGCACTGCGTGGGGCTCTGTGCTGACAGCTCAGAGCCTGGAGCCTGTTTCCTGTTTCAGATTCTGTGTCTCCCTCTCTCTCTGCCCCTTCCCCACTCATGCTCAGTCTCTCTCTCTCTCTCTGCCAAAAATAAATAAACATTAAAAAAATTAAAAAAAAAAAAAAGAAAAGAACAATCAGGGCTCCTGGGTGGCTCAGTCGGTTAAGCATCCGACTTCGGCTCAGGTCATGATCTCACCGTTCATGAGTTCGAGCCCCACATCCGGCTCTGTGCTGGCAGCTCAGAGCTTGGAGCCTGCTTCGGATTCTGTGTCTCCCTCTCTCTCTGCCCCTCCCCTGCTCATGCTCTGTCTCTCTCTGTCTCAAAAATAAATAAAACATTAGCAAAAAAATTAAAAAAAAAAGAAGTGGCCGTGTGTGCTAATGTGAAGTCCGAGATTCTTCCTTGCTGAGTGAAAAAGAATAATCATTGTGAAAAAGGGTAAGACAAAGAGAGCAGCTCTAACAAAGATGGAGAAAACGGTTTCATTGCTTCATGATGACTCACGTCTGAGGTCTCTACCTTCTATGTTAAAGCTGAGATAATTCATCATCTCCTCCACCTTGGTGTATTGGGAAGAACCGGGCTCGAAACCAAGAGACCTTGGTTTGAATTCTGACTTTGCCACTTGTATTATTGGTACAAATGACTTAACATCCCTAAGTTTTCATTTCATCATTTATAAATTTTTTTTAACATTTTTAAAAATTTATTATTGAGAGACAGACACACAGAGCGTGAGCAGGGGAGGGGCAGAGAGAGGGGGAGACACAGAATCCGCAGCAGGCTCCAGGCGCTGAGCTGTCAGCACAGAGCCTGACGCGGGGCTCGAACCCACGGACCGCGAGATCGTGACCTGAGCCGAAGTCAGACGCCCAACCGATTGAGCCACCCAAGCGCCCCTCATTTCATCATTTATAAAACGTCATTTAACATGGCTATTGACAATGATGTTGTGAGGCATGAATAAAGGAATTAAAATTCCTGTCAAAGACCACTTTCTCGTTAAGTGCTGTTGAATCTGAATGAAAGTGTCTCTCAGTCTTACCGTCATCCTTTTCCAAGTATCTACATTTGTTCTTATCAAAGGCAGTTTCTGGAGCGCCTGGGTGGCTCCGTCAGTTAAGCGTCTGACTCTTGATCTGAGCTCAGGTCTCGATCTCAGGGTTGTGAGTTCAAGCCCCATGTTGGACTCTGTGCTCGGCATGAAGCCTACTTAAAAAAAAAAAAAAAAAAAAAAAGACAGTCTCCTTTGCTAAGTTTATTTATTCTGAGAGAGAGAAAGACAGCTTCTGACTGTTAAAGGTGTGCAAGGGAAGGGAATGAATGCCCCAGAGAGATGCCGAAGTAAGTTTACACAGGGTTTCGAAATATTCAGCAGGAAAGGTCAGTGGCAGAAGAAAAGGATTATTCAGGGAGGGGGTAGCGTGTCACTCCTTATATGTGCGACTTATAAACAGTAAGGAATCAGTTACACTATAGCATTTGATACTTCTAACAAGTGTTGACAAGTGCTAACCATTAATTTATTAGCATCCAAAAATGCCGCAAAATCAATCGTTTTTCTATCCACTTATAGCTTGATAGTTTTTAAATTCATATCCATTTTAATTCATCTCACACCGATTTCATTTTCAAATTCTAAAAAAAACCGATTTCTCTCCAACACCCTCGAATACCCTTGACACAAGCGATTAACATCCCCTGTCTCAAAACTATTCATTTTGAACATATGTGGCTAAAAACACGAGGAACTCCTAAATAAGTTTCACTTCAGATAATACAGAAACTCACGTGGGATTTGCAAGTTTTATGTGAAAGACCCTTCGGATTTAGCAAAGAGGGGAACGAAAAATGTGCACAGCTTTCACTTTGGCCTGACTTCCTCTGAAGGCTAGTTTCCTGGCCCGGATGGCAAAGACACGAAAACACCACTGTCTGTGGGGAAAACGTTGCAAGTTTTTTCTACATACTAGGCCTGTTGCATCAAACACAGGCTCACGTCTCCCCCCCAGACTTTCTGGTGTGGCTAGGCCTCACCTTCTAGCGCCCAAGTCCACATGTGTGGGCTCACGGGTTCCATCTAGTGGTCACTTCTCAAATCATCCAAGATTGACAACATTTTCTAGGTGGGTGATAGGACATCCGATCCAACGTTTTGACATACGTGGAAATCTAGACGGAAAGAAGTGAAGCCAAGCGTTCTTGGCACGTGGCTGGTTAGTGGTGGAACTGGAGCCACATCTCCAGCCCACTCTCTCGGCCACGTTCACGGTGTTCCCTCTCCTGTCCCTCCTCCCCTGATGTTACCCAGGTACGCGCCGTGCAATGCACTTTGACAAGATGTTACGCTCCAAGAATAGAAACACCTCGACATTCAATTCTAGTGTAAAAACAAGCAGGAAACATAA
Source organism: Puma concolor (assembly GCF_028749965.1). Taxonomy (NCBI): domain Eukaryota; kingdom Metazoa; phylum Chordata; class Mammalia; order Carnivora; family Felidae; genus Puma; species Puma concolor. The sequence goes on from NC_141673.1 coordinate 97,639,326, forward strand.
AAACGAACCTATGAAATGCTTATAAGGAGAGCAACAGAAAAGATTACATACTTCCATTGTAGATATTGTAAAGGGTAGGGTGCTTTAAAATTGAACGGTAAGATTTGTTGAATTAATGAAGGACCCACCAAATTTCAGTGCAGGGAGAGTCAATGGAGGGGATGGAAATCCATTATCTTCTCTAACATGAAGGAGAGGGTAAGGGGGAGGAAGTTCCTAGGATAGGGCATTTCAGGAGTATGGAAATGCGTGACAAAAAAGCATCCACATGGTAAAGAGGTTGGTTGGAACCCCTTGGCAGATATCAGGAATTTTCAAAATCATTTTTTCTATTGTTTTACTTATTGATAGAGTTTTATAAAGTGTTCAGTGTAAGTTTTGACATATATTTACACCAAGAAAGCCATTGCCACAATCGAGATAACGAACGTATCCAACGCCCCCCCCACCAAAGTTTCCTGATGCCCCTTCATCATCCTAACTCTTGCCTCTGGCCCCTCCCTGCTCAATCAGTGATCTGCTTTCTGTCGCTGCAGGTGAGTTGCATTTTCTAGAACATTAACACATTAAAATTTTTTATTTAGAAGCGATTTCAAAGTCAGAAAAATTGTAAGAACGGCACGAAAACCTCTACACATTCTTTATCCAGATTCCTCAATTGGTAACATTTTACCACATGTGTCTTCTCGTTCTATCCACACACTTATAGGTATTATTGTTATTATTTTTTTCTGAGCTAGTGGAGAGCGGTGCAGACAAAATGCCCCATTACCTTTTATTGCTTCAGTGTGTATTTCCTCAAAACAAGGACACTTATATAACCAGAGGGAAACCATCAAGATCAGGAAATGACTATTGTGGTAATATTAGCATCTGCTAGTACACCCATGGACCCCTTTCAAATTTCAAAAGGCATTTCAATAATGTTCTTTATACTTTCAGAACCCAACCCAGGATCATGTGTTGTATTTAATCATTACATCTTTTTAGTCTCCCTCAATATGGAACATTTCCTCATTCTTTCCTGGTTTTTCACATCTCTGAAATTTTTTTTTTTAAAGACTACAAGCTAATTGCTCTGTAGTATGTCCCTCACTTTGGGTTTATCTGATGTTTTCTCATTATTAGATTTCAGTAATGCATTTTTGGCAGGAATTTCGTGGAAGCGATGCTGTGTTTTCTCAGTTGATCGGCAATAACTTGATGTGGGTTTGTCTTGTTGCTGGTAATGTTACATTTTATCATTTGATTATGATGGTGTTGGCTAAGTTTGTCCAGCCTAATTAATTAGCAAGTATTTTGTACTCACTAATTAATAAGCAGGTAAATATTTGGGGAAGCTATTTTGACACTATGTCCATATCCTCATTAAATGTTCACATACTAGTTTTGGCATCCAATAATTCTATCTAAATTAGTTATTACTGTGATGGTTGCCAAATAATGATTTCCTAATTCCATCATCCCCTCTCAATTTAATTGGCCTTTTACTATAAAGGAGAGCTTTCTCTATTTCCTTGCATTTATTTGTTCATGTTATTCATATCAGTATGAACTCGTGAATTTTGATTTTTTTCAATGGATTATGATCAGCATCGTTATTAATTTTGATGTTCAAACCATCCCAGACTGGGCCAGAAGGAGTCCCCGTTGGGCCGCATCCTGTGCCCTTGGGGCATGTCCTCACAGTTCCCTGACTGCCTCTTTGCTTTCTGGCACATGACATCCAGACTCATCCTGTGCTTTTCCGGTCTTAGCCTTGGAATCAGACATTTCTCCAAGAAGCCAGAAACTGAGATTTGGATGCCAGGATGCTCATTGTAACTGGGGTGTCCTTGCTTCTAAGCCCTTCTAAGTAAGAGCACACAACTAGGAAATATGACTCAACTATCCATTGATACCTATTTCTTCATCATCTATCTCTGTCCCCATCTACCTAGACATCATATTATCTATCTTAAAAAACCGTGACTTCGGGGCGCCTGGGTGGCGCAGTCGGTTAAGCGTCCGACTTCAGTCAGGTCACGATCTCGCGGTCCGTGAGTTCGAGCCCCGCGTCGGGCTCTGGGCTGATGGCTCAGAGCCTGGAGCCTGTTTCCGATTCTGTGTCTCCCTCTCTCTCTGCCCCTCCCCCGTTCATGCTCTGTCTCTCTCTGTCCCAAAAATAAATAAACGTTGAAAAAAAAAAATTTAAAAAAAAAAAAAAACAACAACCGTGACTTCAAAACAATGCCTCCAATTCCAACCTGATCCTATAGTTTCTTTCTTTTTTTTTTTTTAAGTTTATTAGAAAGAGGTGGGGGAAGGGGCAGAGAGAGAGAGGGAGAGAGGGAACCCCAAGCAGGCTCTGCACTGTCAGCACAAAGCCTGATGCGGGGCTTGATCTCCAGAACCATGAGATCAGGACCTGAGCAGAAATCAAGAGTCGGTTGCTTAAGCGACTGAGCCACCCAGACACCCCCCAGTCCTACAGTTCCTTGTTTTCATGCATGTGCCATCTTTCTCCGGCAGTGAGAAACTCTCTCCTGTCCTCCATCTATTTACTTACTTGCGTGAAACTGATCTCCCAGCTGTCCCCGCCTTGCCCTGCAACCCAACCTTGGAAAAGGGAAGGTGAAGCCGGAAATGATTTCTTTCTTCTTCCCCATTTCCTACACGCACATTACGTTTTTTCTTTTCCATAATGCCCCAGTCCGATCTCTCCCCTCAGCTCCACCCCCAATGCAAGCAGCCCAGATGGTCTTTCATAACACAGTGCGATGGTAATTCCTCTCCTTTAAACTCTCCAATGACTCCTCATGGCCCCCGGGGGTGGAGTAAAACCCTCTTTTTTTTTTTTTTAATTTTTTTTTTTTCAACGTTTATTTATTTTTGGGACAGAGAGAGACAGAGCATGAACGGGGGAGGGGCAGAGAGAGGGAGACGCAGAATCGGAAACAGGCTCCAGGCTCTGAGCCATCAGCCCAGAGCCCCACGCGGGGCTCGAACTCACGGACCGCGAGATCGTGACCTGGCTGAAGTCGGACGCTTAACCGACTGCGCCACCCAGGCGCCCCGGAGTAAAACCCTCTTAACCCCCTGCGACCCAGCCCCCGTCTGCACCTTCCTTGTTAGGTTTGCCTCTCCTTCCCTTGTGCCTTCAGGAGAAACGAACGTGTGCAGTTGTCTGCATATACCCTGTTCCATCACTACTGTTTCTGCATCATGCTCCCGTGATTCAGCGACTTCTCCGGAACTTCCTCTTACAAACCCTGCCTCGGTGTTTCTGCCTCTAAGAAACTTTTCTCGACACCTTTATTAACAGTTACCTACTCCTTTCTGCTAGTCCTGCTCCTCGTATACAACTTTCTGATTGCCTGTGTCACTATTTGTTTACGTGCCTGTCTCCTGTACCAGAGAACCAAATCAGAAGGCAGGAATAGACTTCTCTGCCATCGTAGTTCTGGGATCTAGCCTGGTTTCTGCCATGAGCTAGATACTTAGTAAATGATGTGGCAAAGAAGAATTTAGGGGGAAGGTGCTTTCTTGGCTTTCAGAGGCGTGACTCCAGTCTCTGCCTCCATCGTCACAAGGTGTTCTTCCTTTGGGTCTGTGTCTCTCTCTTTGGAAAGACGCCAATCATATTGGATTTAAGGCCCACCGTAATCCAGTATGACCTCATCGTAACTTGAATATCTGTGAAGACCCCTTTTCCAAATAAAGTCGCAGTCCCAGGCTCCAGGTGGACAAGAAGTTTGGGAGATACTATTCAACCCAGTACGCATACCCTTTAACGGGGAGGTGGGAGTCAGCACCCGCTCACTCAGGGTGCCTCTCTCTCTCATGTCGCACGTCAGGCCTACCCTGGGCCACCAGAGGGCCATCAGAACTTCATGGCCTTAATCATTCCATTCTAGCTTCTTGTACAGAAGGGGACACTTGGAGAACCAGTTTTTGAGAGTCACTCACCAATGATTTAATACTATTAAAAACGACGAAAAGAATTTTCTTTCAAATGAGCACTTTGAGGAGAATCGAAATGCCACGGACACCCAGCAATGAGTGTTTTAAGAGCAGTGTAAGAAAGGGATTAGACATGGTTTTATAGAATGTGGTAACTGTGAGCCCAGATGAGAAGCTCTCTAGGCAACTGGATAAATTCATATTCCTAAAGAATTCATTCAGAGACCAGGGTAGAACGTATTTATAAACTACCCCACCGGCCAGCATTCCCCTGAGATCTGAAGTCATTGAATAAATGGTGATCTGAAATCAGCATGGATTCCCCCTTGACCTTGCAGACAGTCCAGTGACCAAAAGATTGGTCCAGCTGAATCCTCTTAGGGTGTTTTTTTTTTTTTCTCCTGTGGGCATTTTCATCCCTAAATCCCAGATAATGGCTTTTAGCAACTCAGGCTGCTGCTTTCAGAGGCAGAAATCTGGGGGTGCCTGGGTGGCTCATCAGTTAAGTGTCTGACACTTGGTTTTGGCTCAGGTCATCATCTCATGGTTCATGGGTTCAAGCCCCGCATTGAGCCCTGTGCTGACAGTGGGGGCCCTGACTGAATCCTCCCTCTCTCTCTCTCCCCTGCTCTCTCTCTCTCCAAATAAATAACTAAACTTAAAAAAAAGAGACAGAAATCTGTCCCTGACTAGTAAGAAGGCTGTAAAGGACCAAACAGGGAGAGGTGGGGGGAGGTTAGTGGTCCAGATTTACCAAATTCTGCGGCTCTGTCCCACTCAGCCCCCTTCCCTGCAACCTGGTGGCTGCCCAGCAACCTACCCTTCTCTGCCACTTATTGCTACCATGAACACAGGAAATGCGGGTGGGTGCCTTCTGATTTCTGACCGAGAATGTGGAAAGTGACGCTGCAGGGGTCAAAAGTAGAGAACTTCCTAAGCCACGGGAGAAGCTGCATTCCCAAGGCATTTGCTGACTGGATTCCGGAAGCAGCGGGAGCAGTAACGGCAGCAGTGGCTCCCCACAAACATCCAAACAAGTGTTAGTCTGTGCAACGTTACCGCTATTGTCCCATGAATACTTTTCCAAACAAGGCTGGAGGCAGGTGGCTCCCTGCCAAGGGCACTGAGCTGCAGGGAGAGGAAGGGTAGGAAGCTGTGCTTTGTGTACTGCTTGCTTATCAAGCGTCACGATGTTTCCTGTGTTAAGGGAGTCGTGTGGTCCCCGTGGGGCACTAGGAAGCCTCGGATGGGGCCGTGTGATCTTACTTCTTGCCCCTCATTGAGTTCATGCTAGCTCTGTTCATTTCATTATTCATTTCTTGTGTTTTTACTGTGTTCCGGAAGGCGTGCTTAGTCACAGGGCTCATACAGGGGGTAAGGCTGCCTTTGTCCTGACCCTGCTCACAGTCCGCCGTGCGGTTGGGATGGAGGTGGACCAAGCACCCCCTAGACATGCTGAGCAGACACTTGGGCAACTGGAAAAGCAGAGAAACCAAGTTTGGTTAAAAAAAAAAAAAAAAAATGATACGTTTCCTTCCCCAAGCATAAAATCTTTAATTGTAGGAAGCGCACAGGTTATTGTTTAATTTTTAGGACAAATTGTGTAATTTGTAGGTTTTAAGCTGGCCCTGTAGGGGGTGTGAAAAATATGGACGCAATCAACTTCCACTGATCTAATGTGGACAACAGCATGAGGGCGTGCCAAAGGACCAATGTATTGAGAGCCAGCGGGATCCTGGAAGGTCTTAATGGAGGAGGTGCTAATTGAAGTGGACTTTGATGGACAGGTGGGGGGGGGGGGGGCTGGAGCACGTGATCTCTAAATTCATCCAAACTCTTTACCGCTGACCCGGCTGCCGCGGTGGCGGGCGGAATGGGGAGGATGCGCCAGGCCAAGGGGACTATTTTGGGAGCGGAGAGGCGTGCTGGGGAGTTGAGTTTCCCTTGATGCACACAGCAGGTCAAGGATCTCAGGACCCGGGCTGGACTAGTTCTGTTGCAGCAGGAAGAGTTCCCTGGACCTCCTTTCCTCTTTTCAGTCTCAGGCACTGTTTCCAACAGGAAAGTCTGGAGAGACCGCTTTCCTTTCCAAAGGGCAGTCTGCCCAGGGGCAAAGGCAGGCTTGCCAGCCTGTACCTGCCGCTGTTCGGGGAGACGAAAACCACTGTAGAGCTTTCTTGTTTGAAGTGCCGCGTGCTCAGCTCGGCTGTCAGTGTTCCTAGACTGCTTCTGTGGACTTAGAGCTGACCTTTAGAGGATGACATTTGAGCACGCAGAGCCGAGCTTCCTGTGCAAAGAACAATGAGTTCGTGACTGTGTCCAGAGCTACAGACATTCCTATTTGTCCGTGAGTTGCATGACTAATGCGCTTGTCCTCGTTAAGAATGAAGTGGGCACATGAGAACGTTTTCAAGGACATCAACCGGTGCTGCTTGGACAGAGGAGAGCCACTAGTGAAAATACCCCAAGGCTTCTTCCTGGTGCAGGGTAGACCCTGGTTGTAAGTACACCCTCGCCCTCAGCACTGCAGCACTTCACGCACAGGGGTGCAGATCCACACCACCCGACCCAGCTCCCCGTGTGGGGCTGTTCTCCTCTCTCCCGGAGAATCCCTGTCTCTCCCTTTGTGCCCTCACATGTTACTGAAGCTTTCACGCGCATTTTATTCACAAGGTGACGAGGGCTTCTTCCCATCCAAATTCATTTCCTCTTTGCTCTCATTCCTTCTGCCCTGTTTCCGCGAAGGGTGAAAGCCAGTATTATCAACAGAAGGAAATTTACAGGAATTTGAAGGGTTCAGTTCTAAGAGCCCGGTGACCTGCTGAGAGATGTTCTGTGCAGAAAAAGAGGGCTGGTATGTGTAAACAGCTCGTAACAAACTCCACAGAGCAGTTTAAAGGTGAAGATGAATAGTGTTACTTCTCAAGGAGTTCAAAGATAGAACAATTGCAAGTTTAAAACATATATTTAAGCCATGTATCCGTCTTGGGAACTTGGAAACATAGTTTTGCAAAATAACTCTGGTGGTCAGTTAGGACAGGAAGAAAAGTGTCAGATGTTAAAAACTGTTAACTGGTCGTGGACCAACATACGTTGTGTCGTGGGGGGAGGGTGTTTTTACATTTGCATTTACACGGTATTGCTGATCTCCATGCCCCCTTTGAATATGCACATTTACTTTGGATTAATATAAGCTTTTCCAGCACATCGTTGTTTGTGAATGCAAAGACTAGGGAAGGTAAGCTGATTTGGTAGTAAGAAGCCAATTGGGGCGCCTGGGTGGCTCAGTCGGTTGGGGGGCCGGCTTCAGCTCAGGTCATGATCTCCTGGTCTGTGAGGTCGAGCCCCGTGTTCGGGCTCTGTCCTGAGCACTCAGAGCCTGGAGCCTGCTTCCGATTCTGTGTCTCCCTCTCTCTCTGCCTCTTCCCTGCTTGCTCTCTCTCTCAAAAATAACAAACAAACAAACAAACAAACAAAAAAAGAAACCAATTGCGTGACCATGACAATTTAGTTGACTTCTCTCAAAACATCTTTCCTTACTTTTAAAATGAGGACTTTGGACTAAGCATCTTTCCATCTTTAACAATCTGAGATTAACAGAGAGAACCCTATATAGAAGAGTAAATACAGTAGACCCTGGAACACATATGTTTGAACTACACAGGTCTACTTACATGCGATTTTTTTTTCAATAAATACAGTAGAGTACTGTAAATGTATTTTCCTTATGATTTTAATGACTTTTTTTTTCTGTAGCTTACTTCATTGTAAGAATTTAGTATTTAATACCTGTAACATACAAAATACAGCAAAACCTTGGTTTGCGAGCATAATTTGTTCTGAAAAACATGCTTGTAATCCAAAGCACTCGTATATCAAAGCGAATTTCAAGAACCATTGGTTCAGTGGTGATCACGTGACATTCGGCATCACGTACTACTTGTATTGCAAGACATCGCTCGTTTATCAAGTTAAAATTTATTTAAAATGCTTGCTCATCTTGTGGAACACTTGTAGAACACGTTACTAGCAATCCAGGGTTTTGCTATGTGTTAATCGGCTGTTTATCAGTAAGGCTTCTGGTCAACAACAGGCTATTAGGGAGTCAGAAGTTATTCACAGATTTTGGACTGCACATGGGGTTGGTGCTCCTAACCCCCACGTTGTTCAAGGGTCAACTGTACTGTCTTAGGACCCGCTATTGGCTTTGATCCTCACAGCTGTGTGAGCTGAATAAGGTAATTTCTTTCCCCTTGACCCCACTTCATCTGTGAAATTACAAGATTGGCCTCTATATTCTTTGTTGCCCCTTCTGCTGTAATGTTTTGTAATTTTCCTCAGTCAAGGTAGAAGTCTCATCTTCCCTTTCTGTGCATTCTACTCCTGCCTTGTGGGGAAAGGAGAGGAAGCTGAGAGAGGCCTGATATTAGTTACCATTAATTTTTCCTTTCATTTCATTAATGTCTCTCTGTTTTGTCCTGTCTGTTTCCCATCCTCCCCCTCTCCCTCCCTCCCCTAATTTCTCTCCTACTGTTCTTCCAGTTAAGTTTCCGCATAACTGAATTTGCAGACCTAGCTTTCCACAGCAAATCCTGCAACCTGGATGTGGGTGGGGAGAAGGGGGTGAAATCCTTAGATCTTTGCTTTGTTTGTTTTTAAAGACAGTTTCCACAGCCCTGTGATTTGTGGGTAATTAGGCGCTCTAGGCTGTCAACACTTTGAGTCCTCTATTGCCTAGCAATAGGTTTGGCTGAGAGTGATACACAAAGCTAAAGTGGTAATGGTTTTCAGAACTAGAAGTTTATTTCTTCCTCAGGCAACAGTCCAGGGTTTGCAGCTCACGGCTGAGGTGGCAGCCACAAACCGTGAAGTCCTTAGGATCCCAGGCTCCTTTGGCCCCCATGACCCACCATCCCCGGAATGTAGCTCTTGACCTTTTGATCCAGGCCCAATAACGTGAATGAAAGGTGAAGAAGGGGCCTGGAAACTGCCACCCTGTGCATATGCTTGCATCCCATTGGGTGGACATCAGCCAAATGGCCACACCTAGCTGCAAGGGAGGCTGGGAATTGAAGCTTCCTTTCCAGACGGCCATGTAACCAAGCAAAAATTGAGGACTCCATCATCTTGGGAGGCAGAAAACGGGTATTAGGTCCTGGCCACTCCCTCTATAGGCAGTGTCATCACCCAGTAACTCTAAGCCATTCATGCATTTACTCATCTGCACACATTTGTGGAGTGCCTGCTCTGTGGTGGGCACTTGATTAGGTGAGGGAACGAGAAAGATAGACAAGGTCCTTTCCCCGAGAAGTCTGCAGTCCAGCGGGCAAAGCAGACATGTGGACAACTGCTCTGAATTGTTATACAAGCACTTATAGACACTTAAACTGTATAAAATGGTACAGAAAATACTAGGCATGGGTGTAGAAAAGACATAGTTAATTCTAGCTTCAAAAACAGATGGAGGAGGGGTAAGGAAATGCTTCAGAAAGAAAGTCTCCATTAACCTGAGTGTTTAAAGTTCAATTCCTTGGAGGAAGGGAACAAGGCAGCATCTCTACCTTTTTTTATTGCATTTTTACTTCCTTTACTGTGACTAATATGTTTTGCTTGTAACCACCTGTATGGAAATAGAACAACTTGGCTCTTGTCCTATTAAAAATGTCACATCCTTGGCTAAGCTCAAGTTACCAACTTGCGTATTCAGACACGTGGCAATTCCTGTGACCTGGCCTCTTAAGAAAACGAGACCAAATAGTTACCAAAGACCATCCACTGCAAAAATACCCAAACCTTAATCCTAGGTAACGGTTATAGAACATGGCACAACGTAAACCTTGGTGGTAGGGGTGGGGGTGGGGGTCTGCAGAAGAGGTAGAACAATTGCTTTCACATGGAGAAATTACTGGGTTCTATACAAATGCAATTGTAAGCAAGACGATGGACTGTGGCTTCACATTTGCTCAATTGTTGAGCCATTTACTGGTCAACTAGTAACAATCAGTTTAAAGAGTTTTTTGTTCCTAGTTATGATAAGGGGAGTAAAGGCTGAAACTGAGATATTATGTGCATAAAGCTTGATGGTTAGGAGAATATGATTTATCATCCACAGTGTAAAATTTTGAAAGATTAAAAATATGTTCATTTCATCATAAATACTTAAGACTGCTTCAATTCTTTCAGTTAGACCCGCCCAGTTGAACTTCCCAAGTTCAACTTACAAATTCTCCTTCCTCATGAATCTTTGTTGACTGACCAAGTCAGCAGAAGATTCTCCATTTTTTCTGAAGTTTCAAAATATGCATTTTTCTATGTAAGAAACTTATCTTAAGCCTCCTTATGTATTATTTCTACTTTACAATTTTAAATTCTTTGGAGAACTTTTTTTCAAGTATAAAATTCAATTTTATAAATATGTATTCATTACCTAATCAAGCAAGAGACACTACATGAACCAAAGGTCTATACATTTTTCCAATGAAGGGCCAGAGAGGAAATATTTGAAAATTTGCCCACCCCATACCACCTGTGTTGCCTATTCATCTTTCTTTATGTTATTTTTCTAACAACCATTAAAAATGTTAAAAACCGGGGCGCCTGGGTGGCTCAGCGGGTTAAGCAACTGACTCTTGGTTTCGGCTCAGGTCATGATCTCACGAACTCATGGTTTGTGGGTTCGAGCCCCACATCAGGCTCAGCGCTGCTTGGGATTCTTTCTTTCTTCTCTCTGCACCTCCCCTGCTCTCTCTCTCTCTCTCTCAAAGTAAATAAATAAACATTTAAAAAATGTAAAAAAAAAAAAAAACCCCATTCTTAGCTGGACCATATAAAAACAGGCTTCATTTGACCTGTGGGCCTTTTTTGCCAACCTCTGAAAAGCCTCGATTTGAAAATCTTACATGTGTATAGGGGTGCCTGGTTGGCTCAGTTGGAGGGTGGGACTCTTGATCGTGGGGTGGTGGGTTTGAGTCCCTTGCTGGGTATAGAGATTACTTAAAAAAATAAAATCTTAAAAAGAAAAAAGAAAGAGAAAATCTTACATACCTACAAATAACTATAATACAAAGCAGGTATGTCAATGCTATTTAAGAGATTTACAAAAATGTGTGGCTACGTAGAATTTGGTCCTTTTCTAGCAATGGCATCATTTACCACACAAGTATGAAGAATCATCCTCAGTGCAACGCTCCTTCTGTTTCTCATCCCTTGTATTTTACCTGTCCTCAAGTTCCGTCCATTTTATCTCCTAAATATCTTCCTAGCTGGTCTACTTCTCTCTACCCCACTGACCACTCCTATAAAATCATAAGCATCCAAGGCTTGGAATACAAAATTCCTAACTAGCGCCTCTAAACCCATCCTCATCTGTTTTGCTGCCCTACTAAGGAGATATTGCATCTACTTCCTATTTCTCTTCCCCTTCCTTCTCTTTTCCCCCTCCTCTCACTTCTTTTCATCTTCCTTTCCCGTGGCTTCTTGAACAACTCAATCCTAAGCCACCTGTCGTGTAGGAGGAGGTGGGCAGCTTCCGTGGCCCAGTATGTGTGTGTCGGAGCCTGTGTGGGGGGCAGACTGTCCATGTGGGGCAAGAGTGCATCCTGATGCAGGGTGTCAAGCTAAGGAAGACACTCCAGGGCAGGGTGGCCTGGAAGGGGGTGCAGGGCTGGAGCAGGAAGGGGCGGCAGCGAATATGGAAGACGAAGTATAAAAGCTGGGGCTGATCAAATAGGTAAATATGTTGTAAGGAGACTGGATACCAATCTGAGAAGGAAATGATGATACAGAGAGAAATCTGAAATCATTCCAGTGATCCATGGTGGTAGATGGGGTTTGGAGGTACCAGTAAATTCCTGGTTTAGTAGGTAAGTAGATAGATAGATATAGGTAGACATGTAAATGTGATTATGTGTCTGGTTTTGTGTCTAGGCGTATGCGTGTGCTCCTTGGCTCTGTCCAGCGACATGGCCTGACAGCTGCAACAATCCCACAGCCACAAGCCCATCTCACGTCCGGATCTTCACTTCTAAGTACTACTTTCATGTAAAAGACACCAGGACTCCGCAAAGTATTGGCCGAATCCCGGGCTAGGTAGAGAAAACACAAGATGGGCCTACGACATCTCGTGGTGCCCCCGAATAAGGCAATATTCAAAGCAAACAATAACAATAACCAAGCCAGCAACAACGAAAACTATGAATAAATGGAAAAAGCTCATGAAGCCAGCTTGAACGGGCACCCGTGCTTTTAGGAAGGCGCCAGGTGCTTCTGACGCAATTGTGGTCTGTGGACTTCACTTGAAAAACCGCAAGTCCAGCCTCTGAGTACCTCTTTTATCTCCTGTCCCATTTTTCTTCGTTTCCTTCCTTTGTGCTGCCTGGGCTACCGTGGTTCTATGTTGGCTGACCTGCTTTCAGATGATTAGGAAAGTCAACAGTGACCTGTTTGCAGAGTATTTTTAATAGAGTGGAATTCTGTGAAAAACAGAGTGCAGTGGACTGAAGAACGGACAGGGTCAGAAGCAGTTGGAAAGTTTGTTCTCGAAACGATAGGAGGGGAAGAAAATACGTGCAAACACACTGGGAAGGTTTGAGGTGGAACGGTGAGACCTTCCGGGACTAGGAGCTGGAAGGGCCCACATGATCCAGAATGGAGACGGTGGTGGGAATCCCGCCATAAGAGACAACTTGGATGGATCTTGAAGGCGTTATGCTAAGAGGAAAAAGTCCAACAAAGACAAGTACTGTATGAGCTCATTTACATGTAGAATCTTAAAAAAAAAGAACCCCAACTCATAGAAACAGATTGGTGGTTGCCTGGGTGAAGGTCGGTGGGGAAGGAGAATGGGCAAAATGGACAAAATCGGTCAAAAGGTACAAATTTCAATAGTAATGTGGAGCACCTGGGTGGCCCAGTCGGTTAAGCATCTAACTCTTGATTTCAGCTCAGGTCAGGATCTTACAGTTTGTGAGTTCGAGCCCTGTGTCAAGCTCTGGGCTGTAGCACAGAGCCTTCTTGGGCTTCTCTCTCCCTCTTTCTCTGCCTCTCTGTCTCTGCCTCTCTCAAAGTAAGTAAATAAACACTAAAAAAAAAAAAAAATAAAAGCCAGAAAAAATAGATGAAGGGGGGGGTCAACAATAAAAAGAGACCTAGGAAATACATCAGTTCGTCACAAAGTTTGGGACTTATTTTGATCACAATTCAAACAAATAAATGGGTAACGTTTTAAGAGAATCAGAGAAATGTGAACATTTCTGCTTAATGAAGCTAAGCAATGATTAATGTTTTAGGTGAGATAGCAAAGATCAAATAGACTCTATTCTGTTTCATTGACCTGGATGCCTACATTTATTGTCAGTATTATGCTGTATCAGTTACTGTAGCTTCATTTGATTTAACAGCAAACACAAAAAATTTAAGTCCCTCAAGTTTTAAATAAGATACGAAACACAGAAACTACAAAAGAAAAAAAAAGAGCTAAACTGGATTTCAGCAAAATAAAAACTTCTGTCCTTTGAACACCACGTTAAGAAGCTGAAAAGATAAGTCACCGATGGGGAGAGAATATTTGCAAAACACAGGTCTTAAACATGAAAAAGGCTGCTGTCCAGAAGATAGGAATAAGGCCTACCACTTAATAATAAGACAAACAATCCAGTTTAAACATGGGGAAAAGGTTTGAACAGACCCTGAGATAAAGGTGATGACTAAGTCCATGAAAAGACACTCCACATTTTTAGTCACTGAGGAAATGGAAGTTTGAGCCACAATGAGATACCATGACATACTGAGCAGTGTGACAAGGATTAAGAAGAGACACAATAGCAGGGCGCCTGGGTGGCTCAGTCGGTTGAGCGTCCGACTTCAGCTCAGGTCACGATCTCACAGTTTGTGAGTTCGAGCCCCGCGTCGGGGTCTGTGCCGACAGCTCAGAGCCTGGAGCCTGCTTCCGATTCTGTGCCTCCCTCTCTCTCTGCCCCTTCCCTGCTCATGCTCTGTCTCTCCCTGTCTCAAAAATAAATAAAAACATTAAAGAATTCTTTTAAAAAAGAAGAGAGATAATAGTCAGCACTGTTGGGGAGGAGGAAGGACTGGAGCCCTTATGAACTTCCGGTGCGAATACAAAATGGTAGAGCCGCTTGGGAAAAATGGTTTGGTGGTTATTTATAAAATTAAACGTAAAACTTCCGTATGACCCATCAACCCCATTCTCAAAGGAAATGAAACTGTTTACGACATCATTCGTTCATAAGAGCCACAAACCAGGAACAATCTCAATGTCCATCAGCTGGTCAGAGTATAGACAAACTGTGGTCCATCCATTCGCTGGCACACTTTACTAATAAAAAGGAGCAAACTACACATCCCTGCAACAACAGGGATAAACCGTAAGACCATTTTGTTAAGTCAGAGCGGTCGGACCCCAAAGAGTAAGTACTATATGATCCCATTCATGTGACATTCTGGAAAAGGCAAAACTCTTAACACCAGAAATCAGATAATGGGAGCGAGGAGTTGGGAGTAGGGGGTAGGGATTAATTTTTAAGACAAGGGAACCCTTTGGGGTGATAAAAATTGTATCTTAATTGTGATGGCGTTTGAACAACCCGTATTCAAGTGTCAGAAACTCATCAGGCTATCCTCTTTAAAAAGGTAAATGTTATTGTATGTAAATTATAACTCAAGACACTCACTTTAAAAGACAATGAACAAAATGGAACCGAGCACAGCTGTTCTATACCCTCCAGTAGCCTTACTAGGACAATTTCTGTGCTAATTGTTTTTCATATGGCTTCAAATTATTCACGTCTGACTTTTGTGTTTCATTGAGGCCACAGCTATAGATTTACTTGGTGAGGAAAGAGAAGCGGGAAGGAAAAATGAGAAACATTCTCAGGCTGGATACTTGGGATTAAAACCTGAAAACAGTTTTCGCAGAAAAGGAGTCTGACCTGTTGAACAACCTACATGCTGGTGAAATTTATGAGGGTCCCACCCACTGTTGACTAAATAAATGAAGTAGAAATGTTCCAGCTGGCTGTGATGGCCACTGTATATGCTGTTTCACATTCTACAGAAAGTACTAGACACAAGTAGCTGTAATAAATTGTAAATCGTAAAGCAGTGACTTCTTAACAGGAGACGCTTTATCTGTAACCTTCAGCTCTCCTTCAGGGCTCCGTCTTCTTTTCATTTCGGATAGGAAAATGCACAACCTGAGACCTTGGGGGTGTCATGGCATGTTTCCTCCAACAGAGCGGGCCCCCCAAGAAAAGAATGTTCAACACAAAGGAATTTCCAGTTCCTGATCGCTTGTCACTTCAGTGAGGGAGGAATGGCCTGACCAGGATCCCCACTGATGCCTTGAATCAGGTTATCCAGGCCTCGTCTACAGGAAATTTTGTGTTTCCATCCAGTGAGTGCTTGTTAAATGTCGGAGCTTACAAAAGATGGGTGAAGAAACACGGATGGCCCGGAATATGCCTCATCTACTAGCTCTGATCATGGGCACTGTGATTTGATAGCTTTTGTTGTAGCCCTGGGGTTGGTTAATGGGTTTGGTTAATTTGGGGTCTGTGCTCCTATGTTAATTTAGGCCTCTACCCTGTCTCTGACTTCATACTCTCCTCTGGTGATGGGATTCTCTTCCACAGCTTCATCTACCACCAAAATGCTGACAATTATGAAACTCCGTCCTGAGTCAAGAACCATGCATCTGACCGAGGCCTGGCACCTCCAGGGGAAAGTCCCACAGACCTGAGCGTACCATGTGTGATTGCTGGTATATTCCTTATCTGAGTGATGGCTCAGAGATCAACCCCGTTACGAGCGTCAGAAAATTGTGATGCATTTATCTCTCCTCCCTTTCTGTAGCCCTTATATTTAATCAGACTCTGAAACCTGGAGAGTCTAACTCCCTTCGTATTTTTAAAACATTTCGTTCCATCCTCAGTATACGGCCTTCTTCCTGGCTGCTATTATCTCTTACTCAGATGACTGACCCACTCTTCTACCTAATCTACCTGCCTGTACTGGACATTTGCCTTTTTTTCTTTTTTCTTTTTTTCTTTTTTTGTCGTTCCAGAATCTAGCTCCTCGATTCCTATTTTGGGGATCTTCTGGTCTCCCAATATGCATTCCCCTCCTCCATAGGAACAGAATCTTAACTATCTGGCCACACAGAATCCTGACTTACACGTGTCAGTTTTTTTTCAGTGCCGTGTGGCTGCGTCACTGTGTTCCGGAAGATGGCTTGTAAGGAAAAGTGAGATACGCAATTTCTAAGTTGGGCCCTGAAAAGAAAGTAGCATGACATCTCACTTCATTTTCCTTCTTCCTGCGGCTGGAACGGAAAAGTGATGGTGGGAACTTGGGCAGCTCTTTTGGACCACAAACAGAAAGCAGGTGGGCGGGGGCACCTGGGGGCTCAATGGGTTAGGCCTCGACTTCAGCCTCAGGTCACGGTTGGTGAGTTCGAGCCCCACGTCGGGCTCTGGTGCTGACAGCTCAGAGCCTGGAGCCGGCTTCGGATTCTGTGTCTTCCTCTCTCTCTCTGCCCCTCCCCTGCTCGTGCTCTGTCTCTCTCTCTCACTCTTAAAAATAATAAATAAACATTTAAAAAAATTAAAAAAAGAAAGAAAGAAACTAAGAAAGAAAGAAAGAAAGAAAGAAAGAAAGAAAGAAAGAAAGAAAGAAACTGGGAAGTCGGATCTTGGAGTCAAAATACGGAGGGAGGTTGGGTCCAAAGTGGCTTCCTGGAGGAATGCCGTCAAACTAGTTTGGGGCTTAACACAAGGGAACAATAACATCAGTCTTTTTTGAGTTGTGTGAACTCTGATCTTTGTTACTGCAGCCAAATATGCACCCTAACTTCATAGCGTTTATGAAGTCAGGGACCAGTTAGCTCCCCGTAACTACCTACTATTCCCGGCGCCGGCAGATGGCGGAGGGCTGACAGATCCCGCGCTCGCACTGGGTGGTCAGGCTCAGTTCAGCACAGCAGTGGCAACGGCGTCCTCCCACAGCACAGTCCCCTTGGTCAAACTGTTCCGCCTCTGAGACCTTTGCTGTGCCTCTGCCCCCGCCCCTCTGCAAGCCTGTTCTTCCAGCCTCTTGATAATTTTGGTGTGCTCCTGATATCCTTCTGATAGATTCCCTCTTTTTATTGCCACTCACAGGTGGCACGGGTTTATGCGATTTGCAACCGCGGAATTCCAAATTGAGGCGCTGATTTCCAATTTCACCTTCTTCCAAAGACAGGGCCGCGCTGCCTGTGTGGTACTTGTAAGCAGAGGTCTCATTCTGCATTTCCCCAGCTTGATATCCATTAGGGATTGTTTGGCTATCCTTTGGGCAGAGCTCGTTCGGTCAGGGTAACCTCCTCAGTGTGGCATGTGAGGCTTTGCAGGATGTGGCCCCAACACCACTCCCCAGTTTTCTCTCTTTGTGCCTGTCTCTAGGCCCCATACGTCATGATTTGGCCATACTAAATCACTGGGCAGGCACAAGGTCCATCTCCCAGCCCTTCCTTCTCCCACGTGCTTGGCAATTCTCGTTCAAGAGACATGTTGGGGTTCTTCCCCTCCACAAAGCTTTCCCAACTCCCTGGGGCCCAGTCACCCCTGGTCACTTGATTGCAAGTCTGTCCTTTGGGCTGCACACTTTACCCCTCTTACCTATGCCTCTATCCCTCACCTAGTCTCTCCTCTGTGCTCACTTGTCTCCATGACTTGCCTTCCCATCTTGTGTTATCGATTGTTCTGTTTCTAGCATCTCTTATATGATTGGTGCATAACATACATATTTTAAAAGAAAGTGAATCCTCTTTCTGGAAACCATTTGAAAAGTTCAAAAATAAGTCGGTAGGTGGCACCCGAGTCTTTCTGTTTGTAGTTTTGGGTTTTGTTTTGTTTTTGTTTTTTAACCCACAGAAGCCAGCAGGTGGCGCTCTCCGACACAAAAGCCTTTGTCACTCATTAAGCTCTCCCTGCCTCCTTTTCTTCCTCCCTGGCTCCTTCTAGGAAGCCGTGGATTCCCGATTTGTCATAATACATGAGCGTGCACATCGGTACTAAACACCCAAATGGTCTACACCCGCGCAGATTAGTATCAGTACGACTTTACTACTCACTGCCTTCGCCAACAAGTCTTTGCTATCCCTGGAACTCTTGCCCTGGCAGAAACAACTTGCAAAATGAGACTGTCGAACTTTCCAGTTCGTGGCATCAAACAGCTGTTTACTCCCTTTGACACCCTCTTTGACACCCTTGCTGTCCACCAATCCTGAATTATGATTATATTGTAATGTTTACCAAATCCTAATTAAGTCACATATTGAAAGACCCACCTCATACCAAACCCCGAGAGGTCATAAAAATCTTGACTTTGCCCTCTGCCTTTGAGACGCTGCTAGAACTAAATGTAGGCAGTGATCTCCCCTAGGGCAAGAGCACTCAACTCAATTTGCCCTCTGAACAGTCTCTTGGCAACATGTATAGACCTGAGCGTACAAGTGTATTCTAGGCCTTTGCTAACTTGAAACGTACAATTTCAGAGGCAGATCCCACCCCAAGCCTAGAGCATTGGAATCTGTACTCCAACACTTGTTAAGGTGATTTTCCTGCCCAGTGAAACCTGAGGAACATTGCTCAGATTGATTAATTAATTAGTTAATTAACTGAAGAATTACCTCAGTCTCTTCAAAAGAATGAATGCAGACTGAAGGTTTAAAATTTAAGGAACAGTTGTGTTTTTCTTCTGCTTGTAGCTGATGTTTAGTTAGTATCAAAACTACAAAGCAGAAGAAAGTTTTGGATTCCAGCCTGCCTAATTAGGAAATTCTTCAGTGTCGTCTTAGATCTGCCTTAGGAAGATCAGTGGGTTTGGGGGGGTGTTTGGGGAAATATATTTGCTGAATTCAGTTAAGTCTTTTTTTTTTCACCCCCCACCCCCTTCCTAGGGCAGACCTGAGACACAATGAATGTAGGGTGTATCATGATATATGGAGCCGTTGGGCTTGCACATTCTAGATACAGTGCTTAATCCCCGTGCACAGTAAGAGTTTTTTCTTCAAAAACTATTTAAAATCTGCATGTGTTATTTACATCGTACTCCCTTATATGTGCCATTATTACCTTTTGTTGGGATGTGAGCCCCCTTTGCCTTAGAGATTTCTGCTACTATACCAAACGGATGTAATGGAAAGAATATGGTGTTTGAGATTGTAAGGCATAGATGAAAATCACAGCTCTGCTATTTCCTGGCCGTGTGATGTGAGACTATTCACTTAACCGCTCTGAGCCTCAGTTTTCTCATCCTAAAATGGGGAGGGTGTTATCTCACGTACACAGGCTGACGTAGGGATCAAGAGACATGGAGTTTGTGCTAAAAGTTCTATAAACCAACCTTGGAACTTTCTGTCGTTTGTTTTAAACACACCGCACAGCACTCATGTGCTACTGTGCATGCAAAAATGGGTATTAATGAACTAATTAATGCATCACATCATTTCAGCCTCTCTGAAAACCACCAATGCACTGTTTTTCTCTTTTGCATCGTTACTTAATGAGCTTGTTTCCACAACCATGATTGGCATTGTGCTTACACCAAGGCTTGTCCCCAGATTCTTGGACCTTCTGTCGGTGGTAGACAGTAAAACACCAAAGGAGAGCCCTAACCAAACTGCCTGGGGTATTAGGGTGCCTGGAGAGAGTAACTGTATTTAGTTGGTGGGTTTCAGAGCCCGTCCTGTGGCTAGGCCTTTGTGAAAGCTTTGAAAACATTAGCCAGCGATAATGTGGAAATGATTTTGTAAACGCTACTGCTAATAAATTTGGGTGTCGCTCTCAGTCATAGAGAAACAATACAACAGGACCGAGTTTTGGTTCTGTCCTGATTTTGTTGTGTAGGAAACTTGGCACCTCAGAATCCTGGGGCGAGTTGGAGTACTGACTCAGCCAGTGATTAGTTGTTTGGCCTTGGGTGGCTTACTTACTTAACTTCTCTGGACCTAAATTTCCTCATGTAGGCACCGGGTTGGAGTCTAGGATGCCTTTCAGCGATACAGTTCTCACATTCTGTGGAACAGGCCTAGGCGGATGGCTATAGCCCAGCGTTGTCCCAAGGACCCACTGGCTGCCTCAGGAAACAGGATTGTTCCGAGACCCATTTGACTGGTGGTTCCAGAGCAGCCAGTTACTGGTCAAGCGACTCAGGAAAGGAGCAGGTGGTATACTGGAAAAGATCTGGGTCTTACAGGGATGGGGTCAGCCCACAAAATGGCTGCCCTCCCCTGCCCCCTGCTAAGTTCCTCCGTGAAGGTCCTTATTTTAATATCTAGACTAGAGGGTCGTCTCCTCTATGATCCTTTCCACTCCCACAAGGATTATCTTTGGGAAGTGCAAATAAGGTCCATGTCACTACTCTCTTTTAAATTGCTGATAGTCTATTATTAATGGTTTGTATTTGTCATGACGCTTAATGCACGGAGAATCTGGCCCCAGGTTTACATTTTACTAATTGCCCTTATCGCTGTCGCCAAGGCTGACCTTCAGACTGTCCACAGAGCACTTCTAAGTGTTCTCCCAACTGGCCCTGAGCTTTCCCAGCGTCCTGGCCATCTACGCACGCTATTAATTCTAGTGGAAGCATACTTGTTGACCACCAGGTGAACAGCTCTTCATATTTCCGTTCTATCTCAAGGGCCATCTCTTTCAACCCCTTTACTGCCTCTGTTTCCCTTAGCTCCCCAACCGGCATATGAGCTTCAGCGATGGCGGGCACCTGGTTTTACTCTTCTTTGTTTCCTCAAAAGTGCTCAGCGCACTTCCTTGGTTTTGAAAGTGCTCAGCCAATGCTTGTTGGATAAACAGATATTCTCACAAGTCGAGGCAGGAGGTACCTTCATCTTGTCTTGATGCCCCCACTAGACTATCCTTTTGTGAATTGTTTTTGAGGTTTTCCCCCAATGTTCATTTTAAAGTATTTCCTGAAGAAATTTGGTTAAAACCAATAGGTCCGGCAGACATTAAGGACAGTTTTCTCGAGAGCAAAAGTGGAGGCTTGGAGGCTGAGTTCAGGGGGTGGGGGTAGGTGGAGGGAGTCACATGACCATTTTGCTCTGGACTTGGATTTGAAAAGGTCCTTCAGGAGAACTTTTTCATGTTATCGGAGACTTTATGTTTACCTGTCAATGAGATTTACACATACATTTGTAAGTATACATGAATGGGATTGAAGATGTTCATCATAAGACTTTAAACTTGCATTTCATAAGCCATACAGAGAAAGACATACCATATGGTTTCACTCTTATGTGGATCCTGAGAAACAACAGAATCCCATGGGGGAGGGGAAGAAAAAAAAAAAGAGGTTAGAGTGGAAGAGAGCCAAAGCATAAGAGATTCTTAAAAACTGAGAACAAACTGAGGGTTGATGGGGGGTGGGAGGGTGGGGAGGGTGGGTGATGGGTATTGAGGAGGGCACCTTTTGGGATGAGCACTGGGTGTTGTATGGAAACCAATTTGACAATAAACTTCATATATTGAAAAAAAAATAAACTTGCATTTCATTCCTTTCATAATGTACCACAGGTTATTTTTTTTAATTGTCATTATCTTGTAAATAGCACAATAATAGTATATTACATTTGTGTTTTGGCATTTTTTTTTTTATATCATATGAACCTTGAAAAATGTAAGTGACTAATGGCCTCTCTTGGCTTGTGAGATTCCTAGGTAAAAATGGTAATTGCAAAATAAGTTACCATCATACACCCTCTGAGTGAGTAAAAATTTAACATGGGTTACACCCAATATCGGTCAGGATATGTAGCATTGAAAACTCTCATATGCTTGTGGCAAGAATTTATACTGGTATAATCCCCTTGGAAAAGAAATTTTAATTATTTGGTATAGTTGAATATAAGTACACCTATGGCCTGGCAATGCTACTCTGGGGTATAAATCTTAGAGAAACTCTAGCACATGCTCACCAAGATGGTTGACTAAGAAAGTACATAGCAGAATTGTTTGTCCTAGGCCCAAACCAGAAATAATTCATACGCCTATCATACTAAAATAGATGAGTACATTTGGGTAAAATCATAAAAGGAAGTATCATATAGCAATGAAATTGAATCATCTGAAGCCCCAGGAAACAATTTGGTCGTATCTCACACACAGAATGTGACGTTGAAGGAATAAGCTCAAAAAAATACACAAAGTTGGAAAACAGCCATGTCCTGAACTTTTCAATATCCAAAGAATTCAAAGTTGGATCTCAAAAGATATGTGTACATCCATGTGGATTACAGCATTCTTCCCAAAGCCAAGACGACTTGACGAATGAATGGATAAAGAAAATATGGCGGACACATTCAGTGGATATTATTCAGCCTTAAGAAAGGAAGGCAGTCCTCCCACAGGCTACAACATGGATGAACCTTGAGGACGTTATGCTAACTGAAATAAGCCAGAGACAAAAGGATAAATGTTGCAAAGATGCCACTCATATGAAGTATCTAAAGTAGTTCAAAGCACAGAAACAGAAAAAATGAAAGGTGGTTGCCAAGGGCTGGGGGAGGAGGGAGATAAATGTTTAACGGGTATATGGTTTCAGGGTTGCAGGATGGCAATGTTCTAGAGATTTATAGCACAGCAGTGTGAATATACTTAACACTACTGAACTCTACACTTAAGACGGTTAGGGGGCCCTAATATTCCCTTGGTTTTGGCCCTCTGCTAGAGCAAGGTCTGTTCTTTTCCTCTGCACTGAAAGGACTATTCATCCCTTTAAGCGTATTCAGAAAGTCAGCACGTTTTACTAACTTAATTGTATTAAAGGGTATGCAGGATCCAGAATACCCCTTCAAAAACTATCTTTAACACAAACGATAGTTGCATGTAATCGAAGAACTCCTGTATGGGGGTGGTTTCATAATTGTGTGTTTATTATTAGGGTCTTCACCCCAATAATAATAATAATATAGGGATCTGAAGCTTCAAAGGAAAAGGCACATCTGTCTTTGGAACAAATCAACATAAGCAAAGAGAAGAACAGGAAAACACTGATAGATGTGGCCAGAACACCTCTACGTGGTGCTCGTGCTGAACTTGCTGATGTCTTGACAACTGGGCTCCACTTTGGCCATTAAAAAATAAAATGAACCTGTGAACCTCTTCATGGTCAACGTCATGGGAATGCAACAGGAATCAGAGACTGATACAAGCCTAATCAGAGGTCTTGCTGTGCATGATGGGGCACGGCATCCTGATATGGAAAAAAGAGTAGAAGACACATCTTTACGTGCTGTGTGTCATCAGAATACGAAGGAGCAAGTGTATTCTGGCTTTCTTTTTTTATTTTTTTACTAATTGCATTGAAGTGTACCTACATAAAACAGGCCATTTTTACCCAACGAACAGGATTTTTGCTTTAGCTTCAGTGATACAGAAATGCATGTTAGATAAGCATATATTATCTACCTTATTAAACATTCCTTAAGAAACAAAAATAAATGGTTAGGATAGTAAATCTAATGTTGTGTACTTTTGGTTTTTAACCACAATTTTTCCAAAAAAGAAATATGTGGGGGAAAAATCAGATTAGATCAACGGTATCTTTAAAATACTGTTCAAGTACATTTCAAGTGCAAACTACATTTTTTGGTGATTCTTTAAAATAACTTAATAGAGGGGTGCCTGGGTGGCTCAGTAGTGTCTGACTTAGGCTCAGGTCATGATCTTGCAGTTCGTGGGTTCGAGCCCCGTGTCGGGCTCTGTGCTGACAGCTCAGAGCCTGGAGCCTGCTTTGGATTCTGTGTCTCCCCCTCTCTCTGCCCCTCCCCTGCTCATACCTTGTCTCTCTCTCAAAAATAAATAAACATTAAAAAAATTATAAAATAAAATAACTTAATAGGTAAAACAAAAACAAAACCAAAAAGCTGGGGCCTGGAGCGAAGAGAAAGTTTTCTATATTGAGCAGAGACAAGAAAGGCAGCTGGCTTGGGTATCAACCGTAAGATATGTGTGTGACGGAAGAAATAGACACCTATTTACTCAACAAATGAGTAACTGTGTAATACGAGAGATGGTGAGATAAACATAAGGATCACAGTCAGGTCAGTGGAATTTTATTCTCATTTGCTGGGGGTACTTCAGTCATTTAAGAAATATTATTAACCGCATGCTGTGGGCTAGGAGCTGGGAATGAAGTAGTGAAACAGGAAGCTCAGTGTCATGAGAATGTACGTAAACGGGAAATGAAAGCCCATTGGGAGGACATGTGACCCTCTCCTGGCAGACCAAGGAAATCTCCCCTAGAGGAACCAACAGAGCGGTTCCCATAAGGTGACCAAAGGTCGGGAATGGGGATGAGCAGAAGTAGGGAACATGGTGTTTGGAGACCTGCAAGCAGAGCATGTCCCTGCAGTTTAGACCGCGCGTTTAGTTGCAGGGCTCACGGTGCTGGAGGGTTGGAGAGAGAGAGTGGCAAGAAATGAACTTGGGGGAGTAACCACGGCCTTTATTTTAAAACTGCGGACTTTATCCAGAAGGCAATGTAGGATCTAGTGAAAGGTTTTATGTGGGATGGAGAGGCAAAAAGATTTGCTCTTGGGCGGGGCGGGGCGGGGCGGGGCGGGGGGGGGGGGGGTGGGGAAGGCTCCCTCTGTACTATGTTCATTAAATTGGAGGGGCAAGATTGAAGGCTATGCTAGTTAGGAGGTTTTTGTTAGTAAACCAGGGGATGGAAAGAAGGCGCCGATTTAAAAGCTACTTAAGAAATGGAATCAACAGGATTTAGTTTTTTAGATCTGTGGGTTTAAGGGAAGACAAGGAGACAAGGTAACACTTGACAGGTTTTAGGGTCTGAGTAGAGATGAGCAATAGAGAATAGCAGAGATCAGTAATATTCACTGAGCTAGAAGGCACAGGAGGGGAACAGGTTTTGGGGAGAGAAGATGAGCTCTGTTTTGAACTTATTTGATTTGAAGTCCTCGTAGAAAATCTGTTAGATGGTTGGACATGTAAATCTGGGGTTTGAAGACTGATTTCGTCTAAAGATGTAAAAGTTCCATTACAGTATGACCTTGTTACTGAACCAAACTGGGTGCCTCTTCCTTACACAATTATTATTAATGTTTTAGTTATTAATATTTGGGGTGGAAGAGACATGAAAGTTGACTGCACCCAGGAGTGGGTGACCACTGAAGGCTAGTAGTGTTCCACTGAGAAATCGACACTCTTCGTAATGTTGCGTGCGGAGAAAGCCCTCCACCGATGGAGTGGATTGTGAGAACTTTTTGAAAAATATAATCTATGGAGTCGGTTTAGCATTGCTTATGCTCTGAGCCTTTCACAGTCTTTTCTGAACATGATCTCTCTAGCTTCTTTTTTTTTTTTTTAACTCCTCTAAAAACTGGTGTCAGGGTGGCAGCAGGAAATAGATATTCTCTCCTCCCTCTATTGCTCTCTACTTCTCTCCCTTTTTTTCTCTCTTCAGATATCCCTTAAAATTAAAAGCAAGAGTTCCACAAACAGCTAAATGTAGATTCCAGTTTGGCTTAGACAAGACTATCACTTTACGTGGTCTTAATATAATCCTACAAAACTAAAGTCATGCCCAAATACACAGATGAGACATAACACAACAAAAGAAACCAAAACAGAGAACGCTTCCATAAGTCTGTTAAGAATGAAAAAACACGATTTTTTCTAGACTACATACAAAACTCTTTATTTCACACAGTCTTAGCTGTTGAATTGTTTCACTTCACAAGAAAGCATGAAAAAACACAAATTTTTTGTGCACCTGCTATGTGCTTAGATTCTGATATGTATGATATTTTTAAGTTTTATTTGATTTCACTGTAATTCTAAGGGGTATTTGGTAATATGGGGAAATATATTCAGAAAAAATAAACAACAAGCTTGAAACACATAATTGCCTTCTATTTTAGCTTCTCACAAAACTTTTTTAGTTTTCTATGAGTAAATGTGTAATACCACAACTATCAGGATCACTTTTCCTCCTACACCAATCAACATAGAAATTGTTACTTTTTAAATTTTAAAATATGGGGTTTTCCATTAAAACTCATGGTTCTCAACCAGGTTCTCAATTTTGTCAATGTCTGGCAACATTTTTGGTTGTCACAACTTGGGGAAATGCTATTGGCATATGGTCAGTGGAGGCCAGGAATGCTACATCCTATGGCCACAGGAGCTCCTATAATGTTGAGAAACCCCAATTTAAACTGTAGAAAGTTATTAAATGTAAGTTATTAAGTAGTACAGTTTTCAATATGTGTGTTTTCATGTAATTTTGTTTTAGAAGTAAAAATAACTCTCCGAGTACTAACTTGCTGTTGTCGTCGTTCTCTGCTTTGGTAATTACAAGGCACATCTCATTTTAATTCTAGGAAATCCAGATTTCCAACTATTACACTGTTCAAATTCACCAAAGAAGACAACATAATCTATCAGACAAGGAGACCAGGTGATTGCAACCAAAGATTTTTGGAGACAGCTGCAGTATTGGCTTCTCTCTTACTAGTTTTCTTTATGTCAAGAGTTTACATTAAAATCCAAGGCAAATGTGAATGAATTATCAATTACCAAAATTTCCTGCTATGGCATCTGACTCCCATCTATAAACATGACATTTAGTGAGATTATGGCCTAGGCACTTCCTAAACTTAATCAAAATATTTTATTTTGATTATCATCATCAAAATATTTTATTAGAGTTTGTGACGTAATGAAAATACTACAGACGTGTAGTTTATTAGCGAGAAAATCTTTGTAGCGGACTGAATGGTGGTCCCCCAAAAGAATTGTCTGCATCCTAATCTCCAGAACCTGTGAATTCGACGAATGTGCCCTTCTTATTTAATAAAAGGGTCTTTGTAGATGTAATGCAATGCAATGAAATGAAGGATCTTGAAGTGAGATCATCTGAGATGAGGATAAACCCTTAATCCAGTGACAAGTGTCCTTTTAAGAGACACACAGAGAGAAGAAGGCCATATGGAGATGAGGTGGCCAGACAAGAAGCGAATAATGTGGCGTACCTGCAGTATTCTTCTCAGAGGGAATCAAGGAAGACTTCACAGAGGGGATGGCATCGAGGCTGGGTCCTGAAGCACGAGTAGGAGTTTCCCAGGCAGAGAATCGAGTGGAGTCAGGCAGCTGACTCTTGCACACAAAATCCGACATGTCCGAAGGCCCAGAGATGGGAATGGATGTCATCTACTTAGGAATAGTAAGTGCTCCTGTGCGGTTGGTCCCTCAAGTGTACAGGTGGAACTGGTAAGAAATGAATTAGGAAAAGTAGGTAGGGGTTGGATGCGGATGGAGTTTTATGCTTTACCTTGGCATTCGGTCTAATTCCTGGAGACAGTGGGAAGTCATTGAAGACGGGGACTGCCATGATTATCAGTTTTAAGTAGCAGCCATTCAACCCTGGAACACTGGAGGAGGTGCTGAAGGGGTGGGGGACAGTATGGATCTCAGAATGAGCCCAGCTCTTAGGAAGGGTCTTTCCCCCTGCTTCAGTACCCTTGACACTTGTGCTTGAAGACATTGAGGCACAACTGGGTGTGGTCAGAGGAGGAGTCATTAGTTAATGACGTATGTTGGGATAAGCGTGGTCTTTCTCTCTTAATGGGGAAAATGAGATACCCACACGTGGACAATAGTCTTGACCTAGTACAAAGGTTAGATCTCTCTCTCTCTCTCTCTGTTTCTATCACACACACAGAGTATGTATATATGTAATATTTTTTAAATGTCAATTTGTTTATTTTCTCCTAGGCTTAAAAGTTTTTAAAGATTTCCTTAGTCTACCCATTGTTACCAAAGTTTATTTGAGTCACCTGCGGAAGCTGTTACACATGTAGATTCCTAGATCCTACTCTCCAGAGTAAGACCCAGAAATTCCCATTTTTAGCAATATACCCTACGAAGCTGAAGCAAGCATTGTTTTCCAGATGAATTATAAGATGGAACCCAAGCTCCTTTATGTGACGTTCAAGACCCGAACCCCATCCCCTTGTTTTCCAACAATGTTTCAGTCCTGAAATGTATGCTTCTGTAGCACCACACTCATCACTTTGTTGTGAACCCATTTGACTTTTTCCCTGCTTCAAATGTCCCCCTGCCACTCTTCTTCATTCACCCCATCCCTTGTTGGCAAATTCCCTCTCTGTTATCTCCTCAAGATCTCCCTTCCCCAGGCCCAGGGTTACTCAATTTTTACATTATGTCTCCGTGGATTTTATTCAGACGCGCATTCTCACTCATGTTACATCATGTGCCAGTATTTCTTCGTGTGCCTCTCTCTTTCAGGAGTCTTTGAAATCTTGAAGGGGAGAGCTCACGAAACTTTAATCTTCTTATGGTCGTTGTTTGGCATACCATGAGGCATCTCATATGTGCATTAGATGACTGATGAGTGAGGACTGGGGGGTTGGATCTTGACTATGCTCATTACATGACTGACATGTGAGGAGTGGGGGGTTGGATCTGGAGCGAGACAGAAGTGATTCGAGAAAGACAAAATCTCATTTCAGCATGGTGGACGGAAGAACCAGAACATAACTTCTTTCTCTATAAATGGGGCAATTATGTCAAGAATTTCTGTCTCGTGGCATCAAGGAAGAATAAGGGCTCCTTACACTTTCATTGGAATGGATCCCTTTGGAAGAATTAGCAAAGGGCCTGAACTTCAACAGACTGCCTCCCACCCAAAGGCATATTACTTATCTTTGCTTAGCAGTTGACAGCAGTAGCCTGGTGGAACAGGGCTTCGGGCTCAGAATGTATTCTGCATCTCCAATTTCCCCATCTTCAAAGTACAAGCCAAATGCTACCTTTTCCAATGCAAGTCTCTCAATTCCTGGTTTCTTCCGGGAATTTCCTTCACCTGTTCTTCTGAAGTCTCATAGCATTGTTTTCTTCTGTTTTATTTGTTTTTTCCCTCTGCTTCATTACATACCTGCCTCCTAAACTAGATTATAAAATCAAGGCCCAGGGCCCTTTACTCTTCCCTTCTTTCCATTCCCCGCCCCCCCCCCCCCAGCCCCCGCCATTTTTCCTCTCAAATGAGGGTGAGAGAGGATAGGAGGAGAAACTACTTTTTCATCTTAATTTTGCACATAACACATGCTCAATAAACATCTGTTGGGGAAACAAAATTATGAATGGTATTTCATGTCATATTTACCTGGCTCCAGCCTTAGGAATGACCATTTCTGAGTGAAGTTGGGTTGGACCAATTCAAACCACAGGGGATTGTTAGTATGCGTGGCTTAGTTATTACTCTTTTGACCAGAAGAGGTGTGAACTCTTCCCAAGTCAAGGAGTGTGTTACCAGTGAAAGCTGGTTGTGAGCCAGTGCAAATATAACGTGAAATCCCATCAAACAGAGTGGATTCCAGGACCCTTCTGAATAATGGTATAAGTTCAGCATTGTCGCTTATGTTCTGAGGCTTTTCCATCTTTCTGGAACATGGTTTCTTCCAGTTCTGTCCTATTTCCTCCTACCTTTGTTGCTGCTTTTTTATTACTTGCTTGGTAAGGCTCTTTCACAACCTGTCTGACTGTCCGCTCCTTCGCACCCTTCGTGAGCCCGTTTAGCTCTCTCCTTCGTCTTCACTGATCTGTCTTCTTTAACTTTACCCGCCAAATGCTTACTCAGAAATGCTTCTGGAAAACATCAGTCAATAACGGCATGAATATCTACTTCCTTTTGTCTGTTGTTTCGGATCTGAGTCCTTTGTGTTGACATGTACCTGCCTCCTTCATCCAGGAAGATTGGCTCACCCTTCTTTGTGACCCCTGTGGTACGTTGCCCAGCAATGCACAGAGCAATTCGTAGCAAATGCCTGTGCTGTGAGCAAACGGAAGCACGGAACTCCTCTGGGAGGATGGTGCTCAGTACACGCGAACGCACAGCTTTGGTGCTAGGCATTGTCAGGCTGATTCTCCTGGAGACCTGATTGCCTGATTCTGCTCATTCGTAGATGTATTTGAACTGGGCCCCTCGCCCAGCAGAAGGTGTTTATTCTTTATGTTTAAGGTAACTGGGAAGAGTGGGGCCAAGAAAAATTGAGGAGCTATCCACCAGATGAGAACAGTAGCATCTATGGATCTTCATGAGTATGCATTCCCTAAAAATCTGGCTTCCTAAGCACTCAAGGCCAGACACACCTGATGAGGAATTTTGTCTTTCTGTGCTCTTAAGTCCGGATGAGGACTGGATGGCCCAGATCTGGATATACAGCCATGAACAACAGCTAACGCAACCACTATGTGAAAAACGGCTTCAGGCCATCCACCCTGGATCTCTCAGGATGACAAGATGTCTGAGGTCATTTCAAGTTCTAATCTTGTGTGATTCTGAGTCATCCTCTTACTATGAGATTCATTGTATATGGGTTTCCTTCGTTCTGGCAGTGGAGGCAGTATGGTACGTTCCAGAGATTCCAAATTGGCCCCTAAATGTCAGGCACCCTGGGATCGTGTTCCCGGTTCAGCCTTTCACCCACTGCGCAACCTCAAACATGTAGTTGAACTTTTCATGTTCATTGTGGCCATAAACTGGGAGTCGTAATTAATACCTGCTTCAGAGCTGCTGTGTAGATCAAAACCCGTTTTACTTTACGTGAATCACACAGACACATCCCTGGCCCTTGGAACAGTGATTGGCACAGAGCAAGTGCTCACTAGATGTTAGCTGTTCCAGCAGATCTGATCCCCTAATTATGTTTTCCGTAAGCTGAGCTTACTGTGAGCGGGTTTCTTCCACCACATTCCAGTTGCTCCATGTAAAAGGAGGGAACAACATGGAACATGGTCGTGAGTTGACGCATTTTGTTGCCGTTTTGCGATTACGATCTTTATTTTTCACTATTAAGCCCTATCGAAGCACCAATGTCCAGGAAAACCAGCCATGTGTCCCTTAGGTTCTGTGGCTCTTCCCCCACAAACACACAGTCCCCGTTTGTCTTCCTCGCCTCACCTTCCTTCTTTGCATTTGTACTATCTAACATAGGAAGTAATTTTTACTTCTTTTTAAAAAATTTTTTTATTAAAAAAAATTTTTTTAATGTTTTTATTTATTTTTCAGACAGAGAGAGACAGAGCATGAGCAGGGGAGGGGCAGAGAGAGAGGGAGACACAGAATCCAAAGCAGGCTCCAGGCTCTGAGCTGTCAGCACAGAGCCCGACGCGGGGCTCAAACCCACGAACAGCAAGATCATGACCTGAGCTGAAGTCGGGCGCTTAACCGACTGAGCCACCCAGGCACCCCAGTAATTTTTACTTCTTTAACTGACAGTAATTCCCTCTCTGATGTTATGCTTCATTAAAGCCAGGGACTTTGTTTTGGACTTTGTTTGGTCCCTAGCACCCAGAACAGTGCTTGGTATCTTACAGGTACGCAATAAGTATTTGTGGAATAAAACAAAGTCTAGTATGTGCATTTACCTCATGACAATTTCTCCCTGGTTGTTCTTAATTTTGCTTATACTCCACTGGGGGACAACCAGGCAACAGTGCAGGCGGAAAATGAAACAAGCCCTTTCCATGTCACCTCAGGGCCTTTGCATTTACTGTTCCTATTGCCTGGACCACTTTTTCTCCAGGTAATGTCTGTCACTGTCCCTTATGTTGTTAAAAAGACTTTCTCAGAGAGCCCTTCTCTAGGCCCCTATCTAAACTAGCATATCCACTAACTTCCAGACCTGCCCTCCAGCACGACGTGTAACCCTTCTTTGATGATTTTTCCCCCATACTACTCATCTAAATTAATCTCATCTAATTTACTTTTTTTACTTGTTTATTTATTGATGTCTTTTTTCCTTTACCGTGATGACAGAGACTAACCCTATTTTATTTTCTACTACTGCTTAAAATAATGACTGAATATCAATATATATTTGTTAAATGATTAATATACATGTCAAAACATGAAAAAGGATGGCAGCACTTATTTTTATTTAAAAATAATTTATCCCTAAAAAATTAAAAAAGATAATTTATCCCTTATTATAAAGATAAATCACACTCATTCAATTATTATTAAAATAATGAGAAACATCCAAAGTCTTTTATAAGCAGAGTCCCACAATAAGTAATTTGACAGTGTTTTCCTTTTTTTGAAGTTTATTTATTTTGATTTTTTTTAACATTTATTTATTTTTGAGAGACAGAGAGAGAGAGAGAGCATGAGCAGGGGAGGGGTAGAGAGAGAGGGAGATACAGAATCAGAAGTTGGCTCCAGGCTCTGAGCTGTCAGCACAGAGCCCCACGCGGGGCTCGAACCCACAAACCGCGAGATCATGACCTGAGCTGAAGTCGGGCACTTAACCGACTAAGCCACCCAGGTGCCCCTATTTATTCATTTTGAGAGACAGAGTGCGAGCAAGGGAGGGGCAGAGAGAGAGGGAGGGAGACAGAATCCCAAGCAGGCTCCAAACTGTCAGCATGGACCCGATGCAGGCCTCAAACTCAGGAAACCCTGAGATCATGACCTGAGCCAAAACCAAAAGTCGGTGGCTTAACTGACTGAGCTACCCAGGTGCCCCAACAGAGTTAACTTCATAGCCTTTCATATTTACCTATTATGCCCTGTTTTTTCTTTTTATTCAGTTACAGGCAGGTTGTATATATAGTTTTGCATTTTGCTTTCTTCCCTTTATAGATTCTTGTATTATAGGCGTTCGTTACCCACATTGCTTTTAAAATCAGGATGGTGTAGGGGCACCTAGGTGGCTCAGTCAGTTGTGTCTGACTTTGGCTCAGGTCATAATCTTGATCTTAGCAGCACAGAACACTCTTTGGATCTTCTGTCCCTCTTCCCCACCCCGCCCCCCCCCCGCCCCGTGCGCCTGTGCTCTCTCTCTCTCAAAGAATGAATAAAATCAAGACGGCGTAATGCCAATACAATCTCAAAGCACAATTCAGAAATACTTTATTTTCTCTAGTTTTCTCTGCCATTCATTCCTTTATGAATTTAAATTCTTCTTTTTAAGTTTTTTTAAACATTTATTTTTAAGAGAGAGAGAGAGGCTTAAGGGGGGGGGGGCAGAGAGAGAGGGAGACACAGAATCCAAAGCAGGCTTCGAGCTCTGAGCTGTCACCACAGAGCCCGACGCGGGCTCGAACTCATGAACTGCAAGACCATGGCCTGAGCTGAAGTTGGACGCTTAACCGACTGAGCCACTAGGCTCAGTCTTTTTTTATCCCTAAACCACACAGCAGAGATGAGGCAGATATATAGTTCTAGAAAAGGGGCTGAGAAAGAAGGATTTCCTTCTTTTTCTTCTACCAGGAAATTCTCCCTACCATATCCCCCCTCTTCACAGGGCAACACGTGTCTTTGGATTTCAGACTTCATGGCTTCCTTGAATCCTTCTAAGATGAGACAGAGTAGCCCACATTCACGCCCCTCCTTAAAGAATTGCCGCTGCAATTAATTAGCTGCCTGCTGGCTTCCCTTCCTTTCCAGATTGTAAACTCCCTAATGGCAACGATTATGATCATGTCTTATGCATCGTTATACGCTCGATGCTTACCGCAGGGCTTGGAATATGATACCCCGGGGATTTTTCTTGAATGAATGAACGAACGGTTGAAAGACCATCACAGACGTGATCTCAAATCTTGGCCTGTACTTGCTTGGGGTGTTTTCCTCCTCTTCTTAGACATTTGACTTTCAAGACCCGTCGCGTTGCCTGTTTGTCTTGCCCATTTGATCAGGAGCTCATTGAGGATAAGGAGGATACTCACACCCCTTTGATGCTGAGGACGGTGCCTGACTTAATATATACTCGGCCGATGGTGTGGAAATGTAGCCAGAAAATGTAAGGAGCATGTAATCTTCTTCCTCCTCCTCCTCCTCCTCCTCCTCATTATCAACATCAGTATATTCTTTTTGGCCCTGGGTATACAAACAGGAGTTAACAGTGTGCCCCTGCCCAGATGAAGGCTATGCATTTAGTCTTAGCAAGAAAAGCGTTAGCAATAATGAAAAAAAAAAAAAATGACAAGGTGAGCGCCAGGTTCATGAGGCAAAATCGCAAATTCTCTAGGAAGAACAGAAGGTGAATTTGACCGGTGGGAAGCGGCTTCTTGGGATTTGACTGACGTGTAGGACCGAGGCAAGGGGGTGGGGCAGGGTGGGAGCTGAAGCGGTGGGACCCAGGCCAAGAGAGCTGAGCTGTTGCTGCCCTCGAGTCAGCCTGCCTCGGCTGGGGGGCTCTGTGCCCACCAGGCAGGGGCAAGCAGTGTGCGCTCAGGTTACACTGGGGCGAGGCTTGGGAACTCTGCTGGGGAGTGCTTCAGCTCGGGCTGACGATGAGAAATGGACTCCCAGGGGAAGGTTGAAGTTGTGGGAAGGGAGGCCGGGGTCACTATGGCTGCCTTGATTCCATTAGCGGGTGGAACAGCCCTGCAGCAGGGCAGGACCTAACGCGAGGCTTGCAGGTCTCTGGGGGCCCTGGTGGAGTTCACCCCCTTAAGGAGGTGACTGAGCCATCTGAGCCGAGGCACAGGAGTGGAGGAACTGTCTGGTGGGACTCAGGCACCGGAAACCATGATGAGGCCCCGGTTTTTCCCAGGAGACACAGGGCATGGGCAGCAAACAGGTGGATCTGTGGGGGCGGGGCTGGTCTCCTGTAGTTTTTTTCTTTTTGAAAATTTTTAGAAAATGTTCATTGATGGGGGCACCTGGGTGACTCAGTTGGTTAAACCTGACTTCGGCTCAGGTCATGATCTCATGGCTCGTGAGTTTGAGCCCGGCGTCGGGCTCCGGGCTGACAGCTCAGAGCCTGGAGCCTGCTTCGGATTCTGTCTCTCTCTCTCTCTCTCTGCCCCTCTCCTGCTCACGCTCAGCATCCCTCTCTCTCAAAAATAAAGATATAAAAAAATTTTTTTTTTTAATTTTTTTTTTCAACGTTTTTATTTATTTTTGGGACAGAGAGAGACAGAGCATGAACGGGGGAGGGGCAGAGAGAGAAGGAGACACAGAATCGGAAACAGGCTCCAGGCTCCGAGCCATCAGCCCAGAGCCTGACGCGGGGCTCGAACTCACGGACCGCGAGATCGTGACCTGGCTGAAGTCGGACGCTTAACCGACTGCGCCACCCAGGCGCCCCAAGATATAAAAAATTTTTTAAAAATGTTTATTTATTTTGAAAGAGTATGAGAGAGAGAGCATGAGCAGGGGAGAAGCAGAGAGAGAGAGAGAGAGAGAGGCAGAGAGAGAATCTCAAGCAGGCTCTGCATTGTTAGCACAGAGCCTGACAGGGGACTTGAACCCACGACCCTGTGATCACCTTCTGAGCTCAAATCAAGAGTTGGACGCTTAACCAAATGAGCTGTTGAGGTGTCCCTCCTCTGCTTTGTCTTGCAGGCTCTGGGCCTGTAGAGGCTCTTGCTATTTAAATGGGTGGCACCCATTTTTTCCCTAATGTTTTTATTTATTTTTGAGAGCGAGAGAGACAGAGGCATGAGTGGGGGAGGGGCAGAGAGAGAGGGAGACACAAAATCCAAAGCAGGCTCCAGGCTCTGAGCTGTCAGCACAGAGCCTGATGTGGGGCTCAAACCCACAAACCATGAGATCATGACCTGAGCTGAAGTCAGATGCTCAACCGACTGAGCCACCCAGGTGTCCCAAGTGGCACCGATTTTAAGGTATGCTTTCTTTTTCAGAGAAACATTGACTCCTCACTTGATTCTGAAATTCCCTTATGCCGGATGGAGTCTTTTTCTCATTCCCCAGCTTCTTTTAAAAAAAAATTCCATACATGCGTGATCTTGTTCCCTTTCAGTGAATAAGAAGACCGCAGCATTTAGCCTTAGCCTTGTGGGCCTGAAGGCTTCTGGTCCAGGACCCTGGACCAAGCTGGTGATCTTCATTTTTCTTCTATTTCATTTCATTTCCCCAGCTCCTCCTCATTCCTCGGCATTTATAGACACGGAATGAAGAACCATTAAGGGCACTGCCTTGCCTTCCATCACCAGGGTCATATACTTGTTTATGTGGTTTTCTTTCACTCGTTCTTTCTTGGAAGTTCCTTAAGTCCTCTCGGTACTGGTTAGAAGAATTTGTGGTAAAGAAACATTTTGGGAGGGATGGTGCTGGCCTCAGGTCTGGTCTATAGGCTTTGAATCAGCTTTTGATGAAGTCGTCCGTTGAAGCTATTGTGCATTTTTCTCTAGTCCTTGAAATTGCCATTAACTAGCTCTGTGTCCTTGGACAAGTTACTTAGCCTCTCTGTGCCTTAGCTTCCTCATCCTTTCTGGGTTGCACACGGACCCAAAGACTTCCTTTGTCTTGGCACTTTTCAGAGTTTCTTCAAGCTTGCTACTTGTTTTCATCCTCTTGTCTTGCAACTGAGACCTTGTTTATCATATTCTTCCTTTCCTTCTGGTGACTTGAACCGGCAATGCCCCTCTTCTTCCCATCTCCATCCCCTAACTCTGTTTTGTCGATGGAGGAAATTGGAGGAATACGGAAATATGGAAACTGGAGGAATATTGGAAACTGGAGGAATATTGGAAACTGGAGGAATCATTTTCATTTATTTATTTACTTATTTTTAATTTTCTTTTTTAAAACAATGTTCATTTATTGAGAGAGAGAGAGAGAGAGAGAGAGAGAGAGAGAGAGAGAGAATGGGGGAGGGGCAGCGAGAATCCCTGTAGAGAACCTCAAGTAGGCTCTGTAATGTCAGCACAGAGCCGGAGGTGAGGCGGCTCGAACTCATGAACGCTGAGACCGTGACCTGACCCGAAATTAAGGGTCGGTCGCATAACCGACTGATCCACCTAGGCTCCCTGAGGAAAACTAATTTTAAAACCAAAGCAGGACCTAAATGGCTGATTGGATTTTGCCAGCACTCAGGTATTTCCAGAGTATATTTGCAGCTGCAGGGTATTTTTCGTATTTTTCTGTACCTACGGGGGTTTTGTTCTTTCAAGTTTTATTATTCTTTTTGTTTTATTTATTTTGATCATTTCAAAGAAGAGGACATGGTCGCAATGATTTGGATTGGTCTCTGATGATTTGTACTTGCCTTTTCTTGCAAATCCTTCCACTCAGTTACTCTACTGGCCATCTCTGCTTAATTCCCAGCCAGCAGGAACTCAATGCATTTTTATTTGAAGGTGACAGCTGCATATAATGTGATTCCATGTGACTTCCAATTTATAATCATCCTTCTTTTATCCCCCTCCTTTTTGATTTTTTTTCTTTTTTCATTCTTGACTTGCTCTGAAATCTTTGATTTGGTCCCTTATAGGCAATAAGTCCCACTCATTCAGCCCCTGGTGACATGTCCTAGTGAATTTTAGTGAATCAAACAATTCTCTCTAGTGTAATGAGACTGCAAAGTGGGGGAAGGGCCTGGGCCTGAGGTTTGCTTGACCTTGGCACAACTGACCTTTATGTACTTTTCTGCTTTGTTCCCAGTACATTTCCCACCAGAGACTGAAGACAGCCCACCATGAGGAGGGTAACCTTGGCCCATTTGATGCCTGCTTCGTCTGCCCCAAGGGAGTCCAGGGATTGCTCTCTGGGTCCTGCAAACTCCGCTTTCTTTCTGTTCCCACTGCCCATCGTCAGCCTGTCACCCTTCAACATTTTAGTGATGCTTTGATTTTTCCAAGGTGTTTGAATTAACCCCAGAGACAACCTAATTTCCTGGTTGCTGGCTTTCCCACTCACCCAGTCCTTAAGGACGTCTTCCTGAATCTCACTTAGCCTGGGTCTGGCTGAGCTATGGTCTGTTTCCCACTTTATTAATCATTTCTTTCACATAAGAAAGGTTGTTTTGAGTATCTGTGATGTACTAGACATAGATTCTGGTTACACAAAGCCTGCCATGTTGGTAAGTTACAAAGAAAAAGTCTTGAAAGAACATGGGGTGACTCAGAAAATATTCCCATTAAACCTGTCATTCAAGTAGCAGTAGGAAAGACTATGAGGATCTGTTTGCTTTCTAAGTGACAGCAAACTCAAGCTATTTGGGGCCCTGAATAATAATAATAATAACAACAATAATAATAATAGGATAATGGCATTGAGTTTGGCCTGTGTATAGAACAAGATCATAAGAACAATTTTATTGTTTGTGTTAGTGAATTCCCAAACGCTTCAGTTATTTCTCAATTTTTTCTATTTTTTTTTTCCCGAGAAAATTCTCATTCCAAGGGAACCGGACGAGGGAAACCAGGTTGGGCAAGTAGTAGGGAAAAGGTATCTGTTTCATAACCGAGAAAAATTACAGAAATCTCTCACTCAAGCAAGGCTGGACTGTCCAACACCATAGCCACTAACCCTATAAATTAAAATGATGAACATTAAGTAGGTCAAAAATTCAAGTGCTCAGTAGCCACCTGCGACTAGTGGCTATGGAACTGGGCAACGGAGATAGAGAGTATTTTCATCCTTGTAGAGATGACTGAGAGCCACAGATGTGCTATCTCCTCCCCTGTCAACATGAAAGAAATGGGAGAGACTCATCGCAGAGTTTGATGCTGAGATGCTCAACGTTTGTATTTGCTCAACTGCCTTTTATTTGGCGTCTTCTGCATGGAGCGAAGTGCACAGACTGAGGCACATCAGTGGAGAATTCGGTGACATTTAGGGACAGGACCTCAGCTGGGAATTTACTGAAGATTCATTTGAACCGTGTAGAGAAGAATCCAGAAAAGAACCCACAGGGAAAAGGCAAAGGGAAGCAGTCAGAAGAGCCACCTCAGATTGGACCCGGTGAGGAGTCCAGTTGGGAAGGCATTCCTGATTATAACTGGGCGTATGACCAACAGCCTGTTTGGGAATCCCATGGACAAGAAATGGAAAGTATGAACAGGAGGAAAACAGGAAGTAAAGTCCTCTTTTGAATACCGTAGTAGGAGTCTGGGGCTTTCCCACCAACTCCAGTTAAGATTTCGCCTTTAGGACTCTCTGAATTTATGGCCTTTAGTGGGATTAAAGCATGCCATTGTTCCCTGGGGGGGGCTCGGGCTCTGGTGATACTCTGCTCCAGATCAAGCCTCTTCCTGATTAGAGGAAAGCTGGAAAATTTGAGCTTTATCTGCTTTTTCTTACAGTCCCCGGATCTGGGTAAAGGCTACTGTGCCCACATTATGAAAACAAGACACTGTGCTCTGGGGGCCCGTGGAAGTGATGAGCACTCATCAAAGAGGGATGTGTTTACCAGGCTCCAGAATCTGATTTCTTTCTCTTGGACCATGTAGTCATAGGGAACCTCAATGCCACAGGGGGCAAATGGAGTCTTATCTGTATTAATCTCGTAATGTTCTGGCTCAGTTTCTTCCTGTTCTTTCTCAAGCTTTGAGAACCTACTCTGTTCCAGGCCTATGGTTAGGCTCTAGGAAAGACAAAGGGGATTTAGACTGACCTTCTTCTACAGGTTTTTATGTTCTAACATTCTGTGACTCCATTCCACATGCTTCGGTGGCAGAGTATTTCTGGAATGCCATACTGGTTTTTCTGATGAGAATCTCCTTAGTAATGGATCTGGCTGCTCTGTCTCCCCTCAAGTGAAATAATTGTATCTTGCTAAATGTGTTATTCCAGGGACATTCCTCCTTGGCAAGGAATCAGCCGATTCTATAGTTAGATGTGTGAAGTTTATTTATTTATCTAAATACATTTAATTTTTTCAAAGCAGATGGAGGTTAACAGTAATATTGAGCAAACAGTATAGGTATTGGGATTTCCCATATACCCCTCCTCTCACACATGCTTAGCCTCTCCCATTATCAACAACCACCCCACCCCCCAACTAGAGTGTACATTTGTCACAACTGATGAGCCTACATTGACACATCGTTATCCAAAGTCCGTAGTTCCCATTAGGGTTCACTCTTGGTGTTATATATTCTGTGGTTTGGACAAATGTATAATGACATATATCTACAATTATAACGCTTAAAAATTTTTTAAAAAATATTTATTTATTTTTGAGAGAAAGAGAGACAGAGTATGAGAGGGGGAGGAACAGAGAGAGAGAGAGGGAGACACAGAAACTGAAGCAGGCTCCAGGCTCTGAGCTGTCAGCACAGAGCTGGATGCAGGGCTCGAACTCATGAACTGCGAGATCATGACCTGAGTCGAAGTCAGATGCTTAACAGACTGAGCCACCCAGGCGCCCCTCTACAATTATAGTATCATATAGAGTATTTTCACTGCCTTAAAAATCCTGTGTTCTGCCTCTTCACCTCTTCCTTCCTTCTAAACCCTGTGTAAATGTATTTTTCTTTGTCTGCAATAACTCTCAAATATCAGACTTTCTGATTTTATTTCTTGTTTTACTCTCTCCCCTTCCCTTTTCACATAAATGACACTGGGAAATCAGTCACTAGTAATGAGAGGGACAACATACATTCTTTGATTCTATCCTGGAAGTTTCCCTTTGCTCCCCACCCCCCATTGCTCATCTATCTGCAACTCCAGGACTAATAAAGATTCCAGATCAACTGATTGTCCCATTCTTCAGGGCAATGGTGGATGTCTCCCTGATACGGCATTCTTAGACACCCCTTGCCTCGGGGCTTCTCTGAATCCAGTTTCTACTATGCATTTACATGTGAAAAATAAGAATTTTCTTGTAATGCCTTTGGCACCTCAAAGAGAGCAGAACTCCTCTCACAGAAACTGATCATGTCCCACAGTGGACACAATGTTGGGGAGTCGTAATTTACAGCCCGATTTTAATGCCAACTCTTCTATCTGTGCTTGGTAGAAGAAGACAGTGACTACTCTATCAACTATTTATTGATTACTTACTAAGTACTCTGTGTTTAATAAGTACAGGCATTATCCTAATCCTCACCACAATATGAGGTAGATATTTTTATTCCCATATTGCGTACGGGAGAACTGAGGCATAGAAATGTTAAGAAATTTGCTAAGAGGCAGGCTTGGGATTGATTGGAACCTGGACACTCTTACCTAATCTTTCTAGATCTCAGTTTCCCTCTCATTAAAATGAAGGTATTGGGTCATATAATCTCTAAGTTTATTTCTATTCTAAACTGTATGAGTCTCTGATGGCTTACAGATGGGGAGCCCGCCATGACAATTGCAGGATGTTTCGTTTCATGCAGTAATCACGAAAAGGTGATTGCCCTGAACATAAAGGTGATTGCCCCGAACAGCTGTTTTTATCGAGACCACAGGAGCTGTTCCTTCCGACTCACTGTTTTGTTTTTGTTTTTGTTTTTTAGGGCATGAAGGTGGCATCCACTGAGACAAAGGGGCCAATATGTGTTTCTTCAAAGGAAGCAGGAACTGACCCATTTTTCTCACTTTTAAGAAGCACTCTCAAGTCCTAAAGATATTCTACAAACTTGGAAAAACACCCACCCCACAAGGTTGTTGTGCGACTCGAATAAGATAATGCTTGGGGACTGTCCTGAAACTTGTTGAGTTCTGTATAAATGTGAGGAAATTTTGGTATCATCTTATAACACTGACTCCCAGTTTAGAAACTGGGGGACCAGTTTTTCCATGAGTTTCCGATGCAAATTGAATTTAGGAAGCCTGAGCAGACATTCTGTCTGCCCACATTAGTGCCTGTGCTAATTACAGGGCAAGAAACCCCAGTTTGGCTCTAGGTTTTCTGGGGTCAAGATACACAACAGCCTCCATAAACAAACCTCTAGGGTGTTTGGTCGCCAGCAGTGTTCACAGGTGCCCCATGCCACTACATTTGCCCTTACATTTCCTTAACTAGTTAAATATAACAAGTATAGGAAGGGCAAAACCCCTCCTGATTTCACTTAAAATGCTGCTTGCATCATGATTTTAAAATTCTGCTTGATTCCAGGCTTCTCATTCTCCTCCTTATTACCCATCTTTAGTTTCTTGCATGGAAAAAACAGGATACATCCCTGAACTTCCTGGGCTCTTTTTGTGGCTTCCCAAATGTTTGGGCTTATGTTGCATAGAGTTTCCTTGTTTGGAGGCACCCATTGCTGGATCACACAGAACGGCTGTCCTAGGATGGTCCACTGAATTGAGAACAGAGAATATCTAATTAACTTCTTGATTTATTGACTTATTTATTCAATGAGTATTTATTTTATTGATCTCTCATTATATGAAGAGTATGGCTGGGGACATAAGAAAAGGGATTGATCTCGCTGGGTGAATTCTAGACAGCAAGATAGAAGAGTCATTGGCAGAATTAAAAGGGTTGTGGCTCCTTGTCCTCGCTTCTGCCCTCTGTTCAGTCGGGCTCTTGGAGAACCACTGGGGCAGAGGAGAAGTGGGGAGGACCATTTACTCTTCCCAAGGGAAAAGGAATATAACAGGTGGACCCAGCTCTATAACTAGCCCAGAGGAGGAAAAGGTAATCACGGAAGTCATACGTAAGAAAACACCTGGAGGGACCAGTGGCTTGAGACCCTCAATATTTGTTGCGTGGATGAACCGATAGCACAAGTGATGTTAGTAATCTACGTCTCATTCAACATCAAATACAGTTGTGGATGGTGGAGAAGGGGAGACTGTAGAAGGACTAAGGGGGAGTTTAAGAGGGATTGTATCCAGAGAGCTACTAGAAAGATCAGGGAAGTTCTTGAGGAGAGAGGAAGAAGTGGGCCAGGTTTTGAGGACTAAGATTTGGAAAAAATATATATTAAGGTTCCTTGATGGCTTAAAGGCCTTCAAGCCTTTAAGGACAACCCATGAAAGTTGTCCTTATCATTGATATTAACTGCACATACAAGGCCAACCAGCTGAGGCAGCTTAATCATAATCACAGATCCCTGGAAGGCAAAATGCCCGTCTGGTTCTCCTTTCAGAAAATTTCCCATGCTTCAGCTTCAGTGGATTCTTGCTGTGGGTTTTTAAAAAATATTTTTATGGGCTGCATCATCAAATAGTTTTCTGTTTTAAGCAAGAGAACTTACAAGCTTACATGTCTACAGTAGTACTTTCTAGTTAAACGTGAAGAATAAAGATGAACAACGTATTCACTGTTATATAGACGGGCTGCTTTTCACGGAAGCAAAGAGGGGAATGAGTTGAGAATGTATTGTTGTGGAGGAAAAGTTTTCCTCTACAGTTCAAGATTTGTTTGGTTGGTCTTAAGATTAAATTGGCCTGAGACAAACTAATAGGAGAAAATCAAGTTTAATATTTAATTACAGAACATTCAGGGGCTCTATGAGAATATGAGGCCCACCGGCGGTCAGGCAATTGAGGCTTATATGCCATCCAGAGTTAAAGAGAAGTGGATAGGAATCTGGGACTTGACCGGAAGGAAGGCAACTCACAGGAAGGTGAAAAAGAGTAAATGTTCTGTAAACACATGTTTGTTGGGCCATGCAGAAACAATGGGACATAGAGAGGAATTTTAACAGAGATTTTGCTAAATTCCTCCTTGCCTGCCACACCTAGTTTATATTTTACTGTAGTTATCTATGGTGATAACTCCCTACCTGGAGTAGTT
The DNA here is from genome assembly GCF_028749965.1 of Puma concolor. NCBI lineage: Eukaryota > Metazoa > Chordata > Mammalia > Carnivora > Felidae > Puma > Puma concolor. Next base: position 97,682,758 of record NC_141673.1, read on the forward strand.
AGGAGACAGGCAGAAAGGAAACCTTTTTGAGTCTTCTGTTTTTTGTGTTTTTTTAAAGTTAGTTAATTTATTTTAAGAGAAAGAGAGAACGGGGGGGGGGGGTGGGCAGAGAGAGGGAAAGAGATAATCCCAAGCAGGCTCTGCACTGTCAAGATGGAGCCCGACGTGGGGCTCAAACTCACAAAGTCTAAGATCATGACCTGAGTCAAAATCAAGAGTTGGACACTTAACTGACTGAGCCACCCAGGTGCCCCCTGAGTCTTCTGTTTCATAAAAAGCATAATCAGCCTGAAGAAATCCAATGACAAAGAGACACATTTTGAGGTGGCAAATTTTGTTCCCCTACAGTACTGATCTTAGTTACTTGGAAATGAATGAGACTTTTCCTTGTCTTTCCCACTGATGGTATTAGGTAATTTAGAAAATGTGCTTCTATCTTTTTCCTCATAATTGATGGTGAAAAAATGCCAATCGTGAGACATTTTGGGTTTCAAACAGAAAGGATGAGGACTTGGGTGCCTCTTACTATTTCCAGAGAAACTTATTCTTGATGAGTTGACTGAGGCTCATCGGAAGTTATTGTTCATTCAATCTACTACAATCTACTAATCTACTACAATTAAACGTGGGAAGAATCCTACAGGCTCTAACTCATGGCATTGCACTAACTAGCTGCGACCTGGCAAATCACTTACCATCTTGTATTTCTATTTCTTTGGCTTATGCTCCATATGTAACTATTTCTGGAGGCAGCAATGTGCTGAGCACTCACTCACAGAATAATATTAATACTATGAACTCTGGCAATCTCTCAGTATTAGTATTGGAGTAAAATTGGATTTGAAAGCCCTTTAAAACATTAAAAAACCTCATGCATTTCAGAACAGAAGACTTCAAATCAAAGAAGAGAATTCTTGCCTCATTGAAGACTAGACTTTTCATAACAAAGTGTTTCACTAAATAAATAACAAAGCGAAGCAAGACCAAATTGGAGATTGTCATCACAGCAAGCCTGACTTGATACAAAGAAATGGAAACACAGGGGAAACAAACCGGTGTGCTCATGGTTGACCTGATGTTTCTTTTACTTTCTATGGTCTTGGCATCATCTCAAATGTCTCCTTACTGACATAGACCTTAGAAATTCTTCTCTTTCCTCTCCTTCCATCTTTATCAGGCAACTAGTAGGAGCTACGCGAGGTGCTGGGATGTGAAATTATTTGGGACAACAAGGAACATACTGGGGGTGTATCCCACACTAACACTACAATGTCAGTACCTCAAACAGGGGAGAGGTTTCAGAGGAATGCAGGATCCTTTCCTTGTATCTTCTCTGCCATCCGTACAGTGTTGCCCTCATCCAGATGGTTCAAGATGACTTACCACCACACCCATATCCATTATAGCAGAAAGGGGGGAGGTGGAAGTGAAGGGTATGCCTTTTCCATGTTAGGACAAAACTTAGAAGTTGTGCATATTATTTCTGCTTATGTCCTCTGGGAAATGCAGTCTTCATGTTGAGATGTCATCTGGGAGAGAAGGGGAGAATGTGTATCAAGGACAACAAGTAATCTTTGTCTGGGGCACAAATGTGAACAGTTCCTGGTCCTTTCCTAAAAGTTGCTTATGTTGGTGGAAGAAAACGGAAGTGTAAATAAGGAATTATTATATATATATATATATATATATATATATATACACACATATATATCACATATATCATATATATTTAATATTATATATATATGTGTGTATATATATATATTTTGCAACCCTGTGCTGTCATTTATCCCAACACTTTTACCACCTAACACTGTCATTCTCTTATTCTCTTTTGTCTCCCTTTCCTCTGCCTAAACTATGCTCTTGTTGACTTCTAAAAAACATGACAGCCGAGGAACTTTTTAAAGATCTTTTTGGCTTTGTTCAACAATGCACGAGTCAGGCAGCATGCAATCTAAGCAGAGCTTAGATTGGAGCTCCAAGAAGCTGTACAAAATGAAAGACTCCTATAGCGGAAGCGAGAAAGAACGAGAATATTATACGGGGCAAGAAAGTGGGTTGGTTATTGTAAGGTTGTTTTTCTGTAGGGAATCCGGCAGATTCCCTAATTAGTGCTAATCAGGTGATATCTGGTTGATTAGTTTAAAATTCCATTTCTGGGAGAGGCCAAAGCTGTAGCTGAGTTAAGTTTGGTTTCCTGATGGGGTGCTCAGTATGAGTGACTTCATTTTGGGACCATTGTCTTGTTTTCAATGCCCTTCAACTAAAACCTAGAATACCTCCCCCACCGCCCAAACTCTTCACCTTCTCTTGATCTTTTTCCCCCTCTGATTACTTCCCATTTTTCTCGACCTCTCTCGGCTGCATCTAATACTGCTGATTGTCTTCTTGAAATTCTCTCCCTCCCTATCTTCTGTGCCCATGCAACATTCTAGTTTTCTACCTCTGTTTCCTTTGCTGACTTTTCCTGCATCCTCCTGAATGAAAGAATTTTTCGGAACCAAGTTTCTGCCGGGCCTTCCTGAAGGGCCTTGAAATAGTATCCACTCTTTCGTCCCAGTCATTATTTTGAAGCAAATGAATCACATCTCCATGTATAGCGCAGAATTACAATCATAAACCAAAATCTCACAGACTCGTGTTTTCTGCTTGTCTCTGGTATATTTCTATCAAGATTCTCTTACAGCACCTAAATTTCCACTAGCCGAACTCATCTCACCCACTGCTTCTGCAAATCCCCTTCTTGCCAACTGTCTACTCATCCCAGTGCTACTCAGAAGCCGGTTCCTGGTTTGACCCCCCCTTGTGTGCGTCATTGGGATAATTCATGGTTTACAACCCGGAGTCATTTTTCCTCTCCCTGGACCGTCACTTCACGCATCACACATGGAAACATGCATTACTTCCATCACTGTGGTCCTCCTGTTCAGTGTCTTGCCTGTGCTCTCAGGATGCTCCTTTTCTTTCCTTTACATTTCTTTTCACTGCCTGTCTTCGTACAATACGATTCGGATCAACTTAACCTACTAAAAAGCCTTCGGTAACGGGTTCCTATTTATCAATGAGTCAAATCTCTGTGGTCTACCATTCCAAGGTAGTCAGTTCCATTTCCACATGGCAATATCCACGGAAGACAAATTAGACTTATTGCCGTTCCCTGGATGCGTCTTCTCTCCTCTCTTATATTTACTTGGAATTTTCCTTCTTCCGGTAACCCTCTCTGTTTTACCCACCATTTTCTCCCGATGAAATCCTAACCATCTGTTAACTTTCAGCGAAAATGCAACATCCTTTATGAAAGGTCCCCTGATCTTCTATTAGCCAGAAATACCTTCAGAGTCAGTGACGGTAGCTTATTTGTGTTTGTGTCACTCGTGTCTAGCACAGTTACTGACTCACTGAGTTGCTCAACAACTGTTGACTTAAGGGACAATCGCGAGCTAAATGGAACCCCTGTCTCTTCTGGGTCACTAGAATACCTGGTGCTTCTCTTATGTTACATTTATTTGTATCGTTAGCTTTGAGCCCTTGGAACGGTCAGGAATTTTGCATAGCGTTGACGATCCATACATATGCATTAAACGAACGAACTTCAGGAAGCATTAGAGTAGGGAGGAGATTACGTTGTTAACCAGAAAGCTCACATAAGCGGTTAGAGTTGGTACTAATATTTAATTTCCCCTGAGATTATACTCTATAACCTTTATAACATCCTTCCCCACTAGATTGTGTGATTCTTGGAGGCAGGGTCCATTCAATTCTGTATCCTCAGTACATTTTCTAGGACTTAATGTTAACCCATTAAATGTTGCTTCGACAGAATTGTTTGGCCAGTGGTGGTGATGGTGGAGAGGCGGTGGTGTGATTTTCTAAGGAAGGTGTCAAAGGGACAGTAGCACTATTGGGAGAAACTACCGTTCAGGCTTCTCCTATGAGAAAAATAATATGCTCATAAGAAATATTCTCTTAATATGCTTTTCAAATTTTGTTTAATGTTTTAATTTACTTTTGAGGGAGAGAGAGGGAGAAAGAGCTAACAGGAGAGAGGCAGAGAGAGAGAGAGAGAGAGAGAGGGAGAGAAAGAATCCCAAGCAGGCTCCACACGGTCAGCACAGAGCCCGATGTAGGACTTGAACCCACGGATTGTGAGATCATGACGTGAACTGAAATGGAGTTGGACACTTAATTACTGAGCCACCCAGGCGCCCCTCTTAATATGCTTTTTTAAAGGAAAAGATAAGGGACAATATTGCTGAGGAAATTCCAGTGACGAAGAGACAAAAGAAATTTTGTATATAAAAGATTTTGGGACTTTGTTTCAGATTGCCTTAGGGATTTATCAAATTGAATAATGGACTCTTGGATCCTTTATCCTTTAGCCTCCTTTTGGCTTTACTTAAATGAGTGTTCAGATGGTTAAGGGGAGTCTCATTTGTTTTTTGTTTTTTAATATGAAACAAATGAAATCATTTCATTTTTTAATATGAAATTTATTGTCAAATTGGTTTCCATACAATACCCAGTGCTCGTCCCAACAGGTGCCCTCCTCAATGCCCATAACCATCCTCCAACCCTCCATCAACCCTCAGTTTATTCTCAGTATTTAAGAGTCTCTTATGGTTTGGCTCCCTCTCTCTCTCTCTCTCTCTCTCTCTCTCTCTTTTTTTTTCCTTCCCCTCTCCCATGGTCTTCTGTTAAGTTTCTCAGGATCCACATAAGAGTGAAAACATATGGAATCTGTCCTTCTCTGTATGACTTATTTCACTTAGCATCACACTCTCCAGTTCCATCCACGTTGCTACAAAAGGCCATATTTCATTCTTTCTCATTACCAAGTAGTATTCCATTGTGTATATAAACCACAATTTTTTTTTTATCCATTCATCAGTTGATGGACATTTAGGCTTTTTCCATAATTTGGCCATTGTTGAAAGTGCTGCTATAAACATTGGAGTACAAGTGCCCCTCTGCATCAGCACTCCTGTATCCCTTGGGTAAATTCCTAGCAGTGCTATTGCTGGGTCATAGGGTAGATCTATTTATCTATTTTTTTTTTTAATTTTTTTTTTCAACGTTTATTTATTTCTGGGACAGAGAGAGACAGAGCATGAACGGGGGAGGGGCAGAGAGAGAGGGAGACACAGAATCGGAAACAGGCTCCAGGCTCTGAGCCATCAGCCCAGAGCCCGACGCGGGGCTCGAACTCACGGACCGCGAGATCGTGACCTGGCTGAAGTCGGACGCTTAACCGACTGCGCCACCCAGGCGCCCCTATTTATCTATTTTTAATTTTTTGAGGAACCTCCACACTGTTTTCCAGAGTGGCTGCACCAGTTTGCATTCCCACCAATAGTGCAAGAGGGTTCCCATTTAAGGGGAGTCTCATTTGTACAGAAAACAGTAATGAATAAAATTCTGTAGTGCATTTCTATGAAATCTCTTGGAAGGTCAAGGACACTTGAACATTCTTCTGATGTTTCCCTATGTAACTCAAAATGTGATAGGGAAGACACCTGGGTGGCTCAGTGGATTAAGCATCTGACTCTTGATTTTGGCTGAGGTCATGATATCGTAGTTCATGAGTTCGAGCCCTGCATCAGGATCCTCACTGACAATGCAAAGCCAGCTTGGGATTCTCTCTCTCTGCCCTTCCCCGACTCTCTCTCTCTCTCTCAAAATAAACTAAAAAAAAAAAAAGGCAAAGAAATGAAAACAATTGTGTTACTTTCCCAACAGCATGTGGTGATGGATATCCCATTCAAAGTCTGCAAAATAAAAATAGTTTGCTCATTCAGGAAACTAAAAGGAAAAAGAAAAAGAAATGAATCAGTGGGGGGAATGGATGAAGTTTCCTGGTTCAAATCTTACATGGATGGGATTCTGTTCAGCTTCAATATCTGCTTTTAAAAATGTATGTACGTGGGTGCCTGGGTGACTCAATCAGTTAAGCATCTGACTTTGGCTCAGGTCATGATCTTGCAGTTTGTGAGTTCGAGCCCCACACCAGGCTCTGTGCTGACAGCTCATAGCCTGGAGCCAGCTTCAGATTCTGTGTCTCCCTCTCACTGCCCATCCCCCACTCATTTTCTCTCTCTCTCTCTCTCTCTCTCAAAAATAAATAAACATTAAAAAAAATTAAAATGCATGCACTAACTAGGTTCAACAATAATGGGCAAAGCACCTCCCTGAGTGTCGTCAGGGAACACAATGTCGTGTCATTATGTAAGGTTGGTCCCTGCCCTCTGAAGCTTTCATTATAGTTGGGTTAGCGACATAAGGAAGGAACTGATTCCAAACTATCAGAATAGTTACCTTTGACACTGAGATAATGAGAAGAGATGAATCTTCGTGGAGCAAAACTAGGAATTGACTCTGGTCCATTCTGTCTGCGTTGAATCCTGCCTCTACCTGTTATTAACTTTGGGCACGTTACTTAAATTCTTTGTGCCCCAGTTTCTTCATCTCTAAATTGGATGCAGTGATAACAATTTACATGCCTTTTAGGATTGTTATGAGGATTATAATGAAAGGCATTTGTGAAGTACTCACAATTTGTAAAATATTTAGCATTTGCCTTGCACACAGTAATGGTCATCTAGGCATTATTAACTGTTACAATATTTAAACATTTTTAATTGTGGTAAAAAAAACAACTCGTAAGATTTGCCACTTAACCATCTTTAAGTGTTCTTTATAGTTCAATAATGTACAGTATATTCAAAAGTATATTCATGTCATGCGACACATTTCTAGAAGTTTCTCTCATTGCAACACTGAAACTCTGTACCCACTGAACAACAACTGTCCTTTCTCCCTCTTTCCAGTCCCTGGCAACCACCATTCCACTTTGTGTCTCTATGAGCTTGAACTTCAGATAGCTCATGTCAGTGGAATCATGCATTATTGGTTCTTTGGTGACTGGCTTGTTTCACATAGCATAGTGTCTTCAAGGTTCATCCATACGACCTTGTTCATGGCATGCGATGAGTTTCCCTTCCTTTTTTAAGGCTGAATAATATTTCAGTATGTGTATATACCACCTTCTTTACTCACTCGTTGACAGACATTTGGGTTGTTTCCACTTCTTAGCTATTATGAATATTGCTGCTATAAACATGGTTGTGAAAATATCTCTTGGAGACCTGGCGCTGAATTCTGTTGGATATATCCCCAAGGAGTAAGATCGCTAGCTCATAGGATAGTTCTACTTTTAATTTTTTGAGGAACCTCTATACTGTTTTCCCTAATGGCTGCACCATTTTATGTTCCAAGTTTATGAGAGTTCCAGTGTCTCCACATCCTGTGAACACTGGTCTTTTCTATTTGTTTTTTTTTTTTTTAATGTTTATTTGTTTATTTGAGACAGAGCATGCATGAGAGCAGGGGAGGGCCAGAGAGAGAGAGAGAGAAAGAGAGAATCCTAAGCAGGCTCCCCACTGTCAGTGTAGAGCCCGATGCAGGGCTCAAACTCACAAACAGTGAGATCATGACCTGAGCTGAAATCAAGAGTTGGACGCTTAACCCACTGAACCACCCAGGGCCTGTGTGTTTTTTTGATAGTGTTCATTCTAATGGGTGTGAAGTGTATCTTGTTGTTTTATTTCTTACCAATTCACTGATGGAATCTCCTTGCTCCCCCCCAATGACTTAAAAGGGTCTGATCTTGAGCCAAAATATTTAACAGACAAAACCATTGTCTCCAGTCTCAGAATTTCCTATGAGGATGTATATTAGTGCCAAAGAAAATATGGGCCCTAAAACTTCATTCAAACCCAGTGAAATCCATTTTTGGTGTGCCATAGCTCATTCACCATCAGGCAAGAAAGAACTATCATTCTCTTCATTCTCCTCTATTGTTTTTAACACAGGGGTTTTGACTCTGGAAATTCATGTCCTCGAGGAACTAAAAGCCTAGAAGGCCAACTCTTGTGAGGATATACATATCTCACAGTGGGGCTGACTTCCCCACACCCAATCAGCCACCCAGTCCCTTTAATTGCACCTTTGTAATATCTTTAATATCTGTGTTCTTTTCATGCCTAAGGTCACTACCCTGCTCAATCCGCATTAGCTCTTGCCTGTGCAGAGCCATAGCTGACCTGCTTTTCGTCTGTGGTCTGTGCAGGTTTGTTTGGTTAGTTTTATCATGACAATCCTTGATTAAACAGTCTCAATGACTCTATTCTGCTGGCAGAATAATGACTCAACTCTTTAGCTTTCAGAGCTCTCTTGGGTCTGGTCTCAAATATCATTTCAGACTTTCACAACCTCCTCTCCCACCCTCTCCTTTCCCCTCAGTCTCTCACTATATTCCCCATCACAAGCTTCTCTGTAATGACAGTAGTTAATCCTATAGCTTCACCTCATTCTTCAAAGTCCATTCCAAGTTATAATGATGGCGGCTGCCAATCATTGATCATTTACTATATGCCAGTTACCAGTTTACACAGATTCCTTCATTTAACTTTCACAAAGGCCCTATGACTGATTCCTGCCATCATCTGCATTTTGCAGGCGAGGCAATCAGAAGGGTAGAGTAACCTGGGCAAGCCCGAGTTCTACCGGGACCTGGACTCATGTCCAGATGATCTGAGTCCAGAACCCAAGTTTTTCGCCACGATTCTACTTCTCAGCTGGTGATGTCTTCCCACCTTCTCCATGTTAGAATTCAGTACAAATGGGTCATGAATCATTTATTTGGCAACTGCCATGCATAGGGCACCAGAGTAGAAACTATGCACTTCCAGGCATAGGCATTGGAAAGTCGATGAAGATGGTTTCGGTCATCTTACTGATCCATTCTTGCTCTATGTTCCCAAATTTATTATAGTTGACATGCCATGACACCTTGAACATTGCTTTTCGTACACATTGTTGTCTCCTCCGATACCCTATTACTTCCTTTTGCCTATCTTCTTCCTTTGGTTTATCTTCCATAAACCAAAGACAGACCCAAAGATATATTTATTGAATTCAAGCGAATGCCACTCTTACTTCAACTTGTTCCATCTCCCGCCTGGAACTTTCCAGGGCAATGCCCCATCCCGTTCCTGCTGTAAAACAATGTTATCTACTCACTGGGGACCTGGGCCTGTTTCATTTCAGCACCTAATAATAATAACTAATTTTTATTGTGTGCTTTGCTTATTCCAGGCATTGAACATGAATAGATTAATTTAACCCTTACAAAATCCAATGAAGTAAACCTACGTTCATCTCTATTTTGTAAAAGAGAAAACTGAAGTCCTGTGAACTGGGTGACTTGGCCATGGTTGCTAGTTATTTCTGGCAGAGCAAGGATTGCTACTCGGGCTCTTGGAGTCTGCAATTTTGACCTCTTTGCCTAGTGTTTAGTCACTGTACTTCACAGTCCCTCTGTAAACATTTAACTAAATAAACATTTTTCTTTGAATTCCTGGTGCTGCTTTAGATTTCTTAGTATCTTGCTGTAAACTGCCTTTATTATTAATATATATTATGTCGACATACTCCATGGTTATAACTTTAAAGAAGGAATCAATTTTGGGGCTTCTTTTGGATTGTTCCAGATACTTAGTGTAATTGCTGGGTCACTGCACAGATGTTGGAAAATGTTTGGTCTGACCCTGGAAGACCGGGCTAGTCTTTATCCATATCTAATCTGGGAGGTTAGATGGCCCATTTTGGGCTCCCTGTTCCCCAGGGCAGAAACTTGAGTCTTAGTCTCTGGAAACTGCTCCTTAAGGGAAGAATGACTGTTGGCGTGTGGAATGAATGAAGCACCTTGCCCTGGGTCAAATGCCTGGCTCCTCATTCCCAGGTGCTTCAGGACCTGTGTCTGTTGAAGGTAGGAATTAGGGGAGGGACAGAGACACATCCATAGGACATCACTCCCCACTCAACCCGCTTGCCAGAAACTGATCTCACTCTGGAGGAAATAGATGCAAAGGCTTTTGAGGTCCTTTAATGCTGTCAGGAACCTTTCCATACATCCTGCCAAGCCTACCTTTCAGCATTTAATTTCGCATTTAAGGTAAAAATCAATTTAATACAATCAGATTAATATCATGTATTATCCAGAAAGGACAGTGATAGTCTCCCCCCCACCCTCGCCCCCGCCCCCGGCTCTAATTAGGTCAAATCTGTGATCATTTAATTCTAGTGTTTCCTTTTTAGAAAACCATAAACAAACGAGATCAGAGACTAATGACCAGGTGTTATCTAGTCTTTAATTTATTAATCAATATGTTTCACACCTCCAATGTGCCAGATACTGTGCTAAGTGCTGGAGAAATTTGACGGAACAAGATAGGAAAAAACTTACACTTTTTTTAGTATGGTGAAGAAATTGGAAAATACAATGATAGCTACTTTTGACATCTGAAAAGAGAAAAGAAGGGCCCAATTTTATATATATGGTCTCCAAAATAAAACTGAGGTCAACAGGTCGAAATAATAACAAGGTTGTTATTGCAAGGAATTTGTAGCCAAGTATGAACTGTTCTTTTCAAGGTAGTGAGTTCCCCATCACTCGGGCTGTCAGGCCACTTGACAGGTGTATTATGTATGGAAAAATTTCTCGTATATTAGAAAAAAACACCAAATGTCTGGTTGAGCTGGATACAATTTAATACACCTTCAAGCCATGAGATTACATGATTCTAGAACATTTGATAACACATGTAAAGTCACGAAAGCCCAATAATTTAATAATACATAACAGAATTATAAGCCCATATTCATTAAAAAGACCCTATAACTGTACAGTTTAATTAGATCTCACCTTACCAGAGGCCTGGCTCCTCCTTGGACCCACAGTATCAGTTACTTAATAATACTCAGGTGGTGAGAAACAGTGACGCATCTTCAGGACGCGTCAAGTTCCTCCCAGTTTTCAATATAGAGGTCATCAGCTGCTCTTTCACTGCCTCTGGGGAAAACCGCGGCACCTAAAAATGGACCATGACCTTTGGAAGAATATCCAAAGTAGTATCTGTATTTTTAGGTGGTTGAGCTGCAAAACAAAGCTTCTAGAAGAAGTTGGTCATTTCTGCCCCTTCCATACCTGAACTTGTAAATCTCCCCAAAGAGTTCAGAGATCCTACCTTGCACATTTGGAAGTCAATTCTTATAGGTTTCCGGGTAGGAAATATTCTCATATTGTAGCTGATGCAGATAAAACTCCCCCTTCTTCCACTGACCTATGACTTACTGGATTATTGTCTCATCTGAGTCCTATCATTTGCTGGTGTTCATTGCCTGCAAGTTTTTCAAGAGTTCTTGCTTCCCAAGTTCCTGACTATTGTGTTTCAGTTACCCTTCAAAATGCACAGGGCTCGCCAAAGAAAGGTAGTTCCTAGAAGAACAGAATGTTCTCTAATGTATGTGGATGTTCCTCCCCCACCCCGTTAAGGGGAAGCGTGTGCAGTGCTACACTTTGCAGGACAAAGCTGGCCATGAAGCGTCAGGGTGACAACTGGGTGGGGGGTGGGGACGACAAAGAGCGTGATGGACACAATAGGCCCTAGCAACAGGAAGGTTTGCTTCCTGATTCTAGAACACTTACTGCGTGACGTTTCATAAGTTCCCTAACTTTTCTGTGCCCTGGTTTCTTTACCTAGGAAAGGAGAATAATAAAATTGACTTGGGTTTGTATTGGACAAAATAACATACTCCGGTGGGACACAGTTAAGTACTTAATAAATGTGAGCTGTTATTATTCCTCTCAACGGTATTGAGAGAAACCCCATGGTTTCTGAGCAGCAGGAATCAGCTGGAATCTTGTAAGTAAGGAACACTGAGAGCTAAAGGCCTTATGGGAGTTTGGCCCTGGGATGGGAGTTGTGAATCTGGGATAAAGAACTTTCTTTCCAGAGAAGGGTCTTGACTTGTAATAGCGAGCCCAGGTTGACTGATGTGAGCCAGCTCCACAGTCTTATCTGTCCCCTGTCTAGTTTGCATCTCCTGTGAGGGTTCCAGTCAGTGCTTCAGCCAAGACCCCATGGCGACTTACTACTGCCCCCTAGAGGACTGAGGAAGTCGCTAGCAGGAGCCAGGTCTGCTCTGCCAGGAAGTGTATCCCATGTTAGCGACTTCCCTCAGAGCTGGAATATCTTCAAGTGAATCTGGGGTCACTTAGTGTCTCAGCCTCTCCTTTCCTCACCAGAAGAATGGGGAGAGTAATGTCTCACACACAGGATCGTGGTGAGAATCAAATAAGATAGGAGCACATGTGAAAATTTATGATTCTAGATGTTTCTGTCATTATGTAGTGGTTATAGTAGCAATAATTATTCTCTTTGACAATTCTCTTTAAGGGACCCGCTAGGGTGAGAAGACTTTGCAATAGGGCTCTCCCTTAGAATCAGAGTAGCCATCAGGCTCTGACTGTTGTTCTTAGTCCCACACCCTGATACAAAATAGCTTTCCAGTGCGGTAGAGGGCTAGGCTCCAGCCTCCATGACAAATTTGCAACCTCCTGAGGCCAGGAGGGGGTATTTTCTGGGACCTGGAGGAGCTAGACTTTCCCCCCTGCCTCTCTGAGAAGCAACAGGTTGGTGGTAATGGTTAGGTGCAACCTAATTTCGCCACAGTCCTTATCAGAATTTTCCATACTTCTAGCTTAGCCCTGCCCCCAGTTCCCTTCCCACCTTTGCTCCAGGGGCATTCTCATTGGGTGGGGCGTGGCTTGCTTTTTCTTTTCTTTTCTTTCCGTCTTTTTTTTTTTTTTCTTTTTTTTCCTACAACCACTTGGAAAAGCTGCCTTGAGGGACCTGAGGCTGAGGGTTGCATAAAAGCTCAAGGGAACTCTGTCCATCACACTCAGGACCTGCTTCCTTCCACTTAACCTCCACCAGCCTCTTGCGCTCCTGCTGGCACCATGCTGAGGAAGGCCCTGATAGTCACAGCCTGGTTTACCTTGGCTGTGGCTTACCCTGTAATACTCCCGGGTAAGTGGACCATTGGGAGGTCTGTTGGAGAATGAAACTAAAATTCTTTTATGGGGTGTACGTGTGGGGGGTGTGTGTGTGGGGGGTCTTTCTGCAGAAACAGAAAGAGCAAAAGACAAAGACTAGCAGTGAATGTTGTAAAGTGAAGTGGGTGAAATTATATCCACTTGGTGTTAAGTTGGAGATGGGCAGGTGGCAGAGCCCCGGCGCCTTGGACACATGGAGTGCTAAGCTAAAATGTGGATTAGGTGCTTGAATTGATCTCATAAAGGTAATAAGTTTGGGCTAGATGGGCTTAGGGTGGGTGATGGGAAAACATCACTACTGAGGGTTTTCTGTGGCCCTATTCACTCTTGGGTCCTAAAGAGGCTTTATTCTATTTAGTGTCGGTTGAACAGTCCTAGGTTGTATCCTCATTTTATAGCAGAGTGCAGTTCAGAGTGCTTCAGCAGTTCATTCAGTCACGGGCAATGGAAATCGGGGTGTCTGGAATGGAAACTTATGAATCACACTGAGAAAGGAAAGAAATAGGGGTCTTCCTGAACCAGAGAGAAAAGGAAAGCTTTCCCCTAAGGGCTTTCTTTTCTACTTCTTTCCGAATTCAATTTGATTTCTCGGGAGAAAGGGTGTTCATTCTTTTGCGTTAAAATAATTACTTTCAGGGCCACTGGGTGACCTAGTCAGTTAAGCGTCCAAGTCTTGATTTCGACTTAGCTCATGGTCTCATGATTCGTGAGTTCGAGCCCTGCTTCGGGTTCTGTGCTAACAGTGTGGAGGCTGCTTTGGAGTCTCTGTCTTTCTTTCTCTCTGCTCATCCCCCACTCATTCTCTCTCTCTCTCTCTCTCAAAAATAAATAAACGTTAAAAAAAACTTTAAAAATAATTACTTTCCCCCATCCTCTTCCTCCCAGAACTCCCTCTGGTAACTTTCAATTGATCAGATGCTGTATTTGGGGTTCTTTACTGCATATGCATGAATGATACAGCATAGTGACTAAATTAGAGAGCTAATGATTTTGGCCTCATTGGCAGCGTGCCCATAACCTGGTCATCGACGCTAGGCAGCCACAATGACTGGGTATATTTCACTACAGCGAAAGATTCACTACAGGCTCAAGAAGACCCTGGTTGTAAGCTCATCAGGTCTACATGGTTATGATGCTCTTATGGTGAGCAAACCCCCAAATATCTGGATTGTGCATTCTATGGGAGAGACTGGGAAGTTGGGTCTTAGAATTCACCCAGTAAGTGAAAAACCAGTAGGAGTAGCCCATTTTAGAGTCGATTCCATTCTGGTTTATGCACCTTGGAAATAGCTGTTTTCCTGGCTCCTTCCCCCTTTTGGTTTCTCTTTTTAGTTTTCAGGAACCTGGGAGGATTATATCCAAGGAAGGATATCCCTGGAGTTTTTATTCGGTTTCTGTCTAATTTGTATATAGAGGCACAGTATTGAATTCTTCTTCCTAAACTGACCCTCTCAAAGAAAGATGGTGTAGCGGGCTTTGAGCATACTCCCGGGTGGCAGTTAAAGTCTTCTGCCCTTTCTAGCACTTGGCAGGAGAGAAACTTGTGGTGAGACCACACTTGACTCAATATACTCTTTTATGTTCCAGATTTTCCCCGGAAAAAGATCTAGCTTGAAGTAGTGTAGAGATGGTGAAAATATTTTTCCTAGATAGTACTTAAATAATTCTTCTTCTTCCTCCTCCTTGTCTTCCCCTTCTTCTTCCTCCTTTTCCTCTTCCTCTTCTTCTTCTTCTTCTTCTTCTTCTTCTTCGTTGTCGTCTTCTTCTTCTACTTTTTTTTTTTTTGGCTCCTCTGGAATTCATTACTGACCTAGACTTGACCACTGACCTTGAGTTGATTGATGCCCTTGGATTTACCGCTGAACTAGAGTCCCCTGCCATCCTGGAGTCATCTACTTACCCGGAGTCCACTGTCACCCCAGAGTCCCCCACCGACCTGGAGTCATCCACCACCACAGAATTCACTGCCACCTTGGAGTTGACCACTGACCCAGAGTCCCCCACCGACCTGGAGTTGTCCACCACCGCAGAGTCCACTGCTGCCCTGAAGTTGACCACTGACCCAGAGTTCTCCACCGATCTGGAATTTTCCACTGACCTGGAGTCCTCCACCGACCTGGAGTTGTCCACTGACCTGGAGTCCACGGCCACCCCAGAGTCAACCACTGACCTAGTCTCCATTGGTGTAGAATCGACCACGGATGTGCATGTTGAGAACACACCAACCTTTGGTAGGTGAGGGTTTGGGCTTCAGAGGAGGCCTGAGCAGGAGTTGGTGAGCTCTCATTGCATTTCTGAGAGAAAGCCTGCTTTCCTCCAGTGTACTTGATTTCCCAATGTAAGCTGATGATCAAAACCATCCTCCATTTTGTTGTCCTAGAATTATCTACTGAAGTGGAATCAAACACTGATAGCTCTGAGGAAGCAACTGCTGAGGCTACAGGTAAGGATTTCTGACTTCAAAAATGCAGAAATTTCTTCCTTCCTCCTTTTTCTTGTTTATAGGTCATTGCATAGAAATGTCCTGAGGGGGGCGCCTGGGTGGCGCAGTCGGTTAAGCGTCCGACTTCAGCCGGGTCACGATCTCGCAGTCCGTGAGTTCGAGCCCCGCGTCAGGCTCTGGGCTGATGGCTCGGAGCCCGGAGCCAGTTTCCGATTCTGTGTCTCCCTCTCTCTCTGCCCCTCCCCCGTTCATGCTCTGTCTCTCTCTGTCCCGAAAATAAATAAATAAATAAATAAATAAAACATTGGAAAAAAAAAAGAAATGTCCTGAGGTATCTTATACATTTGGGGATACTTTTGCTGCTTTGTTCTCTATGGTAGAGGGAAGTTTTGCCAAAAGTTCTCTGAAACTTGTAGAAAATTGAAACATTTTCCCCGAGTGTCAGAAACTGGAATTGCTTGGATGCCAACATAGCTCCATCCCAGAGGTCTGCCCAGACCTGACCAGGACCAGCCTTCAGGGCTTCTCAAAGAGGAGGGGCTTGGTGTCTCCAATGGACTGAAGTATGTGGTGGCCAAAAAGGGATTGACAATTTCCTTTTCTCTGCCAGTTCATTACCATTCAGTTTACATAGAGAACTTTTTGAGAGAAGGTTATGGTAAATGTAAATCGTATTTGAATATAGACTGAACGAAAGAGGAAAGAGATTTAAAAGCTTTATGAGTTAAGCAGTGGTCCTATTTTTGCCCATCCCTCTTTCTAGTCTCTACCTTCTTTCATTTTTCTGTCTTCCACCTCGCCAAGAGGCCATAAGATTTCGATGCTTTCTACCCCCACAAAACAAACCCCAATACTTTAAGGGATGCCTGGGATGTTTGCTAAGAAAGACTCTTGGGTCTTACCTACAAAAGCAAATTTCTATACGATCTGATTCTTTTTTTTTTTTTTTAATTTTTTTTTTCAACGTTTTTATTTATTTGTGGGACAGAGAGAGACAGAGCATGAACGGGGGAGGGGCAGAGAGAGAGGGAGACACAGAATCGGAAACAGGCTCCGGACTCCGAGCCATCAGCCCAGAGCCCGACGCGGGGCTCGAACCCACGGACCGCGAGATCGTGACCTGGCTGAAGTCGGACGCTTAACCGACTGCGCCACCCAGGCGCCCCTTAACCTTTTAAGTTAAGAAATGTACTCCTTTATTTCTAGAAAATGTCACTGCCACTTATTCAGAAGAGCCCATGACTAGAGGACCAGGTAAGGCCAAACAGCTTTGTCTTTCTTGCCTATTCTTGGTCTTTAAGGGATTTTTTTTTTCCTTGGGAGGCTTTCCAGAACAGACTCAGGAAGTGGGACTCTGGTAGGTACTCTGCCTCTGTTTATACCCTTCTCACTCATGTCTGCTCAGCTTCTGGGGGAGAAGAGGGAATGAAGTTATAACAAGTGTACGTGCTGCTCTTAGGGACTTGTAAGTGAGTGGAGACCTCCCCTTAAACCAGATCATCCTCAGGGAGTGCATCTGTGTTCCATTTCTAACAGTAGGATTTCAGGCATGGCAGAGGACCCTGGAAGTTGGGAGAAGGAAGGTGTGGGTGCCACAGACTTAGTGGAGCCCTCTGTTTACCAGGGCTACGTGACGCGGTTAACTGAACGCTAGACCCACCGCCAGTGATCCTTACTGACGTGAATAAAACCATTTCTTTACTTAATTTCAGAGGAGCCCAGCACCTCCGTGGGAAGCAACGAGTATGTCTAAGTACTTTTTTGTAAGTTTCTTCTCTCTGGCCCTGATTCCTTATCAAGGGTTCGATACCATTTTCCAGTGCTGGTTTTCGTACGCTGGGAAAGGAGTCCAAACTGACAACTTCCAAGATGCTGAGATCAGTTATAAAACCTCATATGAGCTCAAAGGCAACCTCTTTCCTCTCTGATGTTTGTCTTGATTGTCTGGTTGTTCAGCAACCAAATAAGCATACGATAAACAAGTCTTCTTGCTTGAGTTTCCCAAGATTGCATTTCCCTGTCTATCTTGGATGTCGATTCCAATTCAGTATATGGAGTCTTTTACAAAGGAAGAGCCTGAAGAAAAGTCATCAGATTTTCCAATGCACAGACTATATAATTCAGTTAAAAACTGTAAAGCCTTCTGAATCAGGAGGTCCCAGTTTTACTAAGTGGCCTCATTTTGGGCTTTTTTTGGAAGCCTCTAAAATGGTTCCTTCATGAAATAAAGTGGCTACCTGGACAGTGTGTAAATATCTGACTTGAGACACAAGGAGAGGGAGGGAGAATAAGGAGTTTACACCTTAAAGAAATGAAGTCACATGTCCAAGGTCACAGTGGGCAGCGGGAAAGATGGGGGTGATCTGTTGAATGCTAGTTTCTCTTGGTAACTCCTCTTTTTTTTTTTTTTTTAATTTAGAAAATGAAGCAGATTTTCCATTAGTTGTGACCATCACCCTTCTAACCACAACTTTCTGAGAAGATTCTGAGCTTCTGAACAAGGCTTCCACCCCATTATTGGAGATTGAATATTGTAAAGGCCCAAATGTACCTGTTGAAGATAAACAGAGTGACAGGAGTTGTACCCACACAAAGGAGGGGTGTCTTTTAACAGTGTCCCATTTCGCAGGGGCTCAATAAATGTTGATTAGAATTGAATTTTGAGAGGGTTTTTTTATCTTATAAAGGGACAGATTGCTTATTTGCTTTGTGTTAGTACTAATAATCATTTTATTCCTCTCTGGTAGATACTTTATAACCAGGCTTTAACTCTTGATGGCCCCAAGAAAGCATGAAATCAACTATGGAAAATATATTAGTTCTATTCCTGCTGTAACGAATTACTACAAATTTAGTGGCTTAAAACAACACAGACCTATTTTATAGTTTTATAGCTCAGAGGTCTGAAGGCATCTCACTGGGTTAAAAATGTGTTGCTGGGGCTGAGCTCCTTTCTGGAGACTTTATGGAAGAATCTATTTTCTTGCCTGCTTTGTTTGGCCCTCTTTCATCCTGAAAGTCAGCAGCGGCTGTTTGATTCTCTCATTATATCAGAGTCACTGACACTGCCCGTCTCTTCCACATTTAGGGACCCTAAGAACACATCAGGCCCTACCTGGATAATCCAGGGTAATCTCCATTTCAAGGTCAGTTGACTAGCAACCTTAATTCCCATTTGCCATGTAACTTAACATATTCACTGATTCTGGGAATTAGTCAGTGAGCGTCTTTGTGAGGCCATTATTCTTCATACCACAGACAGGACAAGACATCTCACTCTAAAACTGGTTTGGTTCATTACAGGATGGAGATAATTACCCATGCTTTTTTTTTTTTTTCTTACACTAGATTTTTACAAGAGGATATATATGAATTTATGTAAAATTAGTTGGCGTGGCACGTATTTGTAATTTCGCAGTATGCAATAGCGTAAATGACAAACTAAAATGGCAGAAATGTAGAGTGATAGGCAGAGTTGAAAGTGGGGAGAATACAGATTTTAGGTGTATATCTACCACTTGGGAACCCCAGCTTCCTTATGTAAAATGAATCAATTATACCAGGTTGATTGAAAATTCCCTTTTTCTTCTTAATATATTTCAACACAGAATACACCAGTGTTTGGGAATATTAACTTAAAGAATTAGTAGCTTACTAGCTTGTCCTAGCGAAAATTATTCCATGCTTTCCAGTGATTTTTACACAATATGCAATAAATCCCTCACTCTTAGGATGAGTTGGCCACAGAGCACATCAGATTTTAGGATTCTTTATCCTGGCTCTATCAAGCCCCTTATCTCAGGTCTTTTCTTCTAAATAGGAAAGTAGTTCCAAGGCCTCTGCTGATCTCTTTTAAGACGATAAATCTATTTCTGTTTTGCCAGTCAACGATTTTTCCAATTTTTCTTCCTATTTTCTCCTTAGTTTCAAGTACATTTCACATGGACTTTTATGATGGACCGTTAGAATGGTTTATGCAATTTAGCCAGGAAAATGTGATAGCTGCCTCCAGCTAGGCACTCATTAGTACCTATCTAGAATAGAAAAAAAATTTTCTTTTCAGATTCTGACTGATTAGTTAAAGGTAGCTGCCTAGAGACTAATGAGATGACTACCAAACCTGGGGATTGGTTGAAGGGGGAATTTGTAACATGTGTGCTGACCATTTGCTGATCCTAGTAGAAGTGGCATTGGAGCTATGGGTTCAGATGAGGTCATTTAGGAATAGTATATATACTGGAGGAGGTTAGGCACCTGACAGAGTTATAGAAACTTGACATACAGAGCAAGCAAATGACAAGGAGCCCCACACAATTACTGTCCTCATAACAGCAGCTACCACTGAAGTCTTGCCTATGTGAGGCATGAACTGAGCTGAGAGCTTTACATAAGTTACTTACACCACGTAAATATGTATGATATTATTAATTGCATGCAACTGCGCCCCAAAATAAGTAATATTTGTTTTTAACTTTTTTTTTTTTTCAACGTTTATTTATTTTTGGGACAGAGAGAGACAGAGCATGAACGGGGGAGGGACAGAGAGAGAGGGAGACACAGAATCGGAAACAGGCTCCAGGCTCTGAGCCATCAGCCCAGAGCCTGACGCGGGGCTCGAACTCACGGACCGGGAGATCGTGACCTGGCTGAAGTCGGTCGCTTAACCGAATGCGCCACCCAGGCGCCCCAATATTTGTGCGATTTACAGACAAATATAAATATCAGCTTGAAACATGAAAAAAAAAATGCTGTTACAACGCAGTAACAACAACAATAAAGAGTTACAGGACATTTTAGAACAATCATAAGGAAAATTATAAACCACAATAAACAGAGACCAAAAATAGAATGGTTAATGGCATAAGAGAAATAAAGATAATCCTTAACTATCTGTGGAAGCCTGCTTGGGGGAAAGTGGTACCAAATAGAAGGAGGCCAGTTGTCCTCATAACTTGCTGGCGAGGCTCAGGGGTTACAGACACAGGTGCTGTTAAGATTAGGCTTAAGGACAGGTGATGATGGTGGTGAAACAGGCGACAGGAAACAGGTTCGTATCCTCCCTTATTCCAGCAGGTGAGATTAGACTTATTCTCTAGAAAATTGACCCAGAAAAGTGCTGGACTTGGGGCCGCCGTCACTGAAGAAGATACGAGGGAGATGCCATTCTAAAAGCAGGGCAGTGGAGTGAAGTGAATGGACAGACACCCAGTCTCTTACCCTGGCCAGCTCCAAAGTGCCAGCAGTGAGGATTATGCCTGCCATGCAGTCCTCAAATTCTTCTGAAGAGTTGGAGTGGTCTCAGAGGTAGCATCTGGAGATAGGTCTTCAACAGACTGGGTCTCAGGCCACCCGATCGTTCTCCTGTGAGGCACACGATTCTATAAAAGCCTTGCAAGGCACTCAGTTTTCTGATTATCTCAGTGCCTCATTTTCATGTATAAAAAGAAAGCAGAGCATCACCAGACATTTGAAGACAATCTCCATCAAATAACAGTTAAGGAGCAGTAAAAGGGGAATTCAGAAGAAACGTAGAAAACACGAAGAGCAGAAGAAATCTTTAAGAAACCGTAATGGATAAATTCTGAGGGATAAGAATGGATACTGCATCCTTGCAACAAAAATAGGTTGCTATTGAATAAAGAAACAACCAGCGGTGCCTGGTTGGCTCAGTGGGAAGAGCATGGAACTTTTTTTTTTTTTTTTTAAGTTTATTTTTGAGAGAGAGAGAGAGAGCACGCAAGCAGGGGAGGGGCAGAGAGACTGGGACAGAGGATCTGATGCTGGCTCTGTGCTGACAGCAGACAGCCCCATGTGGGGCTCGAACTCATGAACCATGAGATCGTGACCTGAGCTGAAGTCAGCCGTTCAACCAACTGAGCCACCCAGGCGACCCTGGAACAGTGTGCAACTTCTTGATCTTGGGGTCATGAGTTTGAGCCTTTGTTGGGTGCAGAGATTACTGAAAACAATAAATAAAAACTTAAAAAAAAAGAATCAACCAGAAAACATAGAAATACTGGCAATTGTGAATTTAGATGATAAGTTTAATAGAAGATGAAATTAAGAAACTCCCTTATAAAAAAACAAAAAGGAAAAGAGATGGTCAGTAAGTGAGAAAAGAAATGAGAAAATTCAATTAACACAAATTTCAAAGAAAACAGAGCGGGAAAGAAATTATCAATGAAAGGCTGCATTTCCCAAAACTTAAGCACGGCTGTCTGTATTGAAACTGCCCAGGGTTCATCCATAGGCCCACACTTAGCATTTGCAGGGGCCAGTGCAGGAATGTAAATGGAAGTTTGCATACTCTATCTCTAAATACACACAAGTTTTAAACTGAGCTAGATAGAACCTAGGTTCCGGTCACATATCCACCCACGTATACCGCCTTTTCCTTGGAGACTGCCCCTTTGACCAAGCCTAGAGACTAAAGGAGCCCTGTGTTTCCCCACACCACCCATGCCCTTGTGAAGTGAGGGGCAGGCAGGGACAAGCTGTTTGCAGGAATAGCAAGAGGGAAGCTGGTCTGGTGGGGGAATGACTTGGTCAAGCTTGTGTGGGAACCTGCTAGGCAAGGTTTCCTCCCTCGTGTCTCACTTCTGATTTGGGATTTCGGAAAGTTTTGAACACCTCCCCGGTGTATAGCCTTGAGCATGGGAGTGGCAGATAGCACAATTCCCCTGGGGGGTGGGAGAACCCGGCTGCCTTGTTTCTGGTGCCCCAAGGCAGAGACGCTATGAATTGTTTCTCTTTACACATTCACAATCCTGCATTCTTAGTCCTGAAGGACCTGTGCCCTGTCCCATAATTCTTGTTTTTTTCAAAAATTTACTCGCTGAGGGGCACCTAGGTGGCTCAGTTGGTTAAGCATCTGACTCTTGGTTTCTGCTCAGTTCATGATCTCATGGTTTGTGGGTTTGAACCCTGCATCTGGCTCCCCATTGAGCATGG
This sequence comes from Puma concolor, assembly GCF_028749965.1. Taxonomy (NCBI): domain Eukaryota; kingdom Metazoa; phylum Chordata; class Mammalia; order Carnivora; family Felidae; genus Puma; species Puma concolor. The sequence continues at coordinate 97,705,110 of NC_141673.1, forward strand.
GGCCAATTTGGGACTCTCTCTCTCTCTCTTTCTATTTCTGCCCCTCCCCCATTTTCTTTCTCTCTCAAACACTTAAAACAAAAACTTACTTGCTCAGCTTTTAAAATAATTTCTAGTGAGAGTAAAGAGAAAAAACAATACCTTTGGTTTTGATGTTTGTGTGGGGACCCTTTCTAAATTTCAGGACCCAGGATCGGGGGCCCATTCTGGAACATTGAGACCCCAGTACTATAAATGAAAAAGACAATCCACATCAGCATATATCTAACTCAATTTTAGGGATAAAAAGATGATGCTGAAGATCTCAGTGAGAAGAACAGTCATTTGCAATGAACTGAGGGTCAGCATGATAATGGAACAAGGGAGGAAGTCAGAAAACAGTGGAAAGTTGTCATAAACATTCTGTGTAAAAATAATTTTCAACCTAGAATTTTATATCCAGTCAGAGTATCAATTGAGTGTGAGGGTAGACGAAAGTCACTCTCAGACAAAAAAGATCTCGAAATATTTGCCTCTCATGCATTCATTTGCAAGAAGATATGGCATGATGTGCTTCACCAAAGGGGGGGAAAAAACCAAGAAAGAGGAGGGCATTAACTCAAGATATTAATCATCCTACTAAAAAGAGAGCAAAGAAAATTTCCAGGACAGAACCAAATTATTTGATAGGTGTGAGGGTGAGGAAAACTGCATTGAGAGAGACATTGCAGATCTAGCTAGAGGTTGCAGGATGGCTTAGGTGTTTAAAAAACAGACACACAAATAAATGAAGAAAAAGATAATGATTAAATCTAGGAAAAACAAAAAGTCTTGCAATGAAGGAAATATAAGTATAAGGAACAGGCGATGTTAGGTGCAGAGTTGGCATTGGTGAAGATAGGAATTAACGATAAACAAAGGCAAAGTACTTTTTTGTACTAAAAGAAGTCATCGCCAAATAATCTTCAGCCGTTGGAGCTGGACACTGCAGGGCTTACTAGGAGGGAGCAGTCCCCTTGCTGTCATTCACCCCACCTCTGTCCTCATCAGAGACAATTGGGGAAGAGCGAGGTTGTTATCAGAGGCCAAGTGGAGAGTGAAGGGTTGGAGTTGGGAGTGAGCTTTCCTTCTCCTTCCCTCTTGGTGCTTTCCCCTCCATGAAACCACCTAGGGAATCTGCGAGAGAATTACAGTAAAACCTTGGTTTGTAAGCATAATTCGTTCTAGAAACATGCTTCTAATCCAAACCACTCGTATATCAAAGTGAATTTCAAGAACCATTGGTTCAGTTGTGATCATGTGACATTCGGCATCATGTACTACTCGCATTGCAAGGCATTGCTCATTTATCAAGTTAAAATTTGTTAGAAAGTTTTGTTCATCTTGCAGAACACTTGAAGAACAAGTTACTCTCAATCCACGGTTTTACTGTACTTGTAAAGGCCTCGTCATAGGGCTGTGTAACCTGGCACCTGGCTTCTCTCAAGGCCAGTGATGACAGAAAAAGAGAGACATTGAAGAAAAAAAGAGAGTGACCAAGATGAAGCCACAGTGTCCTCTATAACTCATTCTCACAAGTGACATATCCCCATTTCTGCCACATTCTATTTTTAAAATTAACTTTACTTAAACAAGAACAAAACCAATAACATTTCACCCATTCCCCCCCACTCTCCACCCCCTGCTTCTGGCAACCACTAACCTGTTCTCCGTTTCTGTGAGCTTTTTTTTTTTAAGTTTATTTATTTTGAGAAAGAGAGAGAGCAAGCGAGCAGGGGAGGGGCAGAAAGAAAGAGAGAAAGAGAATCCTAAGCAGGCTTTGCACTGTCAGGGCAGAGCCCAATGCAGGGCTTGAACTCTTGAACCTTGAGATCATGACCGGAGCTGAAACCAAGAGTTGGACACTTAACTGACTGAGCCACCTAGGTGCCCCTATATGAGCTTGGGTTTTTTTTTTTTTAATAATTACACTTTTATTTAAAATTCCATATATAAGAGAGATCATACGGCATGTCTTTTTCTGTCTATTCACTTAGCATGAGATACTCTGTAGGTCATTCATGTTGGCCCCAATTCTTTTTTATGGTTGAGTATTTCTTATCTTTTTTATGTCTGAGTAATTTACGGTCGTTATTTCTTATCTTTTTGGTAATTTCCATCTAACAGGTGTTAGGTAATATCTCATTATGATTTTTATCTGAATTTACCTGATGATTAAGGATGTAGAGCATCTTGTCATGTACCTGTTGGCCATCTGTATGTCTTTTTTGGAAAAATGTCTATTCAGATCTTCTGCTCATTTTTTTATTTAAAAAAAATTTTTTTTAATGTTTTTATTTATTTTTGAAAGAGAGACAGACAGAGCATGAGCAGGGGAGGAGCAGAGAGAGAGGGAGACATAGAATTTGAAGCAGGTTCCAGGCTCTAAGCTGTCAGCACAGAGCCCGATGCGGAGCTCAAACTCACGAACTGTGAGATCATGACCTGAGCTGAAGTCAGACGCTTAACTGAGCCACCCAGGCACCCCAGATCTTCTGCTAATTTTTTACTTGAGTTGTTTTTTGGTTTTGTTTTTGTTTTGCTATTGGGTTGTATGAGTTCCTTATATATTTTGGATATTAGCTCTTTATCAGATATATTATTTGCAAAGATTTTCTCCCATTCCGTAGGTTGCTTTTTCATTTTGCCAGTGGCTTTCTTTACTGTGTAGAAGCTTTTTTAAAGTTTGGGGGCGCCTGAGTGGCTCAGTTGGTTAAGCATCCGACATCAGCTCAGGTCATGATCTCACAGTTCATGAGTTTGACCCCCACATCTGCTGTCAGCACAGAGCCCACTTTGGATCCTCTATCACCCCCCCACTCTGTCCCTCCCCCATTTGCTCTCTCCCCACTCCTCTCTCTCTCTCACTCTCAAAAATAAATAAATGTTAAAAAAGATAAAGTTTGATATAGTTCTGCTTGTTTATTTTTTGCTTTTGTTGCTTTTGTTACTGGTGTCAGATTCCAAAAATCATCACCAAGACATATGTCAAGAAGCTTAGTGTCTATGTGATATCTGCCATATTCTCTTGGTCACCCACACCGATCCTGATACAATGTGGTAGGGGCCTAACAAGAGTGTGAAACCCAAGATGCTGGTCATCTCATGGTGATAACTATTTTGATTTAAAAAAAAAAAAGCATGCTTTTTAGATATAACACCAACAATACAATCCATGAAAGAAATAATTGAGAAGCTGGGCTTCATTAAAATGAAAACTTTTGCTCTGCAAAAGATGATGTCAAGAGAATTAGAAGGTGAGTTGTCAACTGGGAGGAAATATTCGCAAAAAACATCTGATAAAGAATTGTTATCCCAAATGGACAAAGAACTCTTAAAACTGAACAATAGGATGGGGTGCCTGGGTGACTCAGTCGGTTGAGTGTCCAACTTTGGCTCTGGTCCTGATCTCACAGTTCGTGGGTTCAAGCCCCACATTGGGCTCTGTGCTGACAGTGCAGAGCCTGGAACTTGCTTTGGATGCTGTGTCTCCCTCTGTCTCTGCCCCTCCCCTGTTCATACTCTGTCTCTCTGCCTCAAAAATAGACATGAAAAAAATTAAATAAAATATTGAAAAAAAAACTGAATAGGAAAACAAGATGTGAAGGTGGGGGACAGAAATGCCACTGTCTTAAATATCAACCACAAATTCAAAATTAAGTGAGGCTCTTTCTTGTCTTGCCTAGGATCCCTCAAACTCTACTGCTAATTTAGGTTAAGTGTTGTGGAATTTTGATGTCATATTCTAGTATTCTTCTGCATTCCTTCTTCATTAAACACTTTACTTTATATTAACACGCTTCCTCAAGGGGAGTGACCAGGAAGAAACATTTGGGTGCAATCATGGCACACTGAAATATTAAATGTGGGTGGGAGAAAAGTGAGAACATGGGGTTCTGGTATCTCTATGTTTCTCCGGAGAGAGAGAAATTTCACATCCTACTCTCTATCTCTGAGACAGCTCTGAGTACATTATCTCCTTCCTCTGCATGGCATCCCCTAGCAAGGCCACCTCCAGCTGCTGTCTACTTTGATCTCCGTAATTTCTTCATGACTGAACTTCCCTGTACCCATCTCGCCATCCTCCAAGGTGTTCTTCATGGCACAGTCAGAGAGACCTCTCTAGAAAAGCACATGTTATCTTGTCCTTCCTCAGGTGAAATTCTTCATTGAGTCTCAATTCTGCTCTAAATAAAGCATAAGACCTTGGCATAAATGAAGACATGACTGGTCTTATCCCTGTCTTCAGAACTCTGCAGCCCCATCTTTTTTCATTTCCCCCCCTTCCCACCCCCTCCTGCTTCCCCACTCTTGTCTCCCAAGCCTGCAGCTGTGTTACAGCATCCCCCACCCCCCACCTTTTAATTTTTCTGTCATTTGTGCTCCGAGCCAAGCTCAGGGTCAGTAAGGCCACTGAGAACAGGACCAACAGCATCTTGGAGGAAGTTCTGGAGTGGTTCCCAACTCTGTGCTGGGAGAAACTGGACTGCTTCCTTTATAAAGATGAACAGAACAATAGCATCTGTGTGTTCCATACTGGATGGGCCTTATCACTGGATAGACTAGGTTATAGTTTGCTCACTTCAAGTCAACTGAATCCCCTGTTTCTTTGGGACTTAGCCCAGCAGGATAGGGTGGGTAGGATGTTGTTAGTGTCTCATTTCTAAAAGGTGCATGTGACTTGGGCAAAGTTTTTGAAGGAATAGTGTCCAAGCAATCAGCACAGATACTACACAGATATTAGAATTGTTCTGTCATTGTTGGATTTTCAGTCTGGTGAGACTCTTTCTCTGTTCTTCCATTGTGTTCATGCATGCATGTTGTGTGTGTGTTTGTGTGTGTGTGTGTGTGTGTGTGTGTGTGTGTGCGTGTGTGTGTGTGTTGGCAGTGATCCTTTAGCCAAAAGTGAAGATGGTTGCTATCTTTGGTTACTATTATGATCCAGACTTCATCATGATGCGTGTGCACCTATGTCTGAAAGATGTAGCTAAACTTTTTGATGATATGGAGATCATTTCTTTAAAATGTGTGAGGGAAACATACACTTGAGCACACATGGATGGCAGGCGAATACCCTCAGCCTATTTGGACCCCTACAGATCATTCAAGATCATCTAGATCCAAGATCTGGCTCTCATAGGAAAGTCTTGGTGTCACAGAAGACAGGTGACCTAAACTTCCTATTCTAATTAATATCCTTGGGAGTTACATTATTTCGTGAGAACAAAGGTGGGCACAGAATCCACCATGGGAGTTCCAGATCAGAACAAAATGAATACACAGTTCATGCCATTTTTTGTCTCTAGGACTTCTTCCATGCTGTTTCTTTTTTCTAAAATCTTCTGTAAGATTCCATTTGGGTTTTATTTCATTTAGGAAATAATTTGAACTGCCCCCCCCCCCACCCCGCGCCACGAACGATTTAGTGGCGACAATTATGTACTCCAACAAGGTAGTCATACTCCTTCAAAGCCTCAATTGTGTTGCACTGATCTTCTGTTATTCAGTCAGTTTCTGTGCCATTCTATGCTATTTTCTCAAATTGTTCTTGAATACAGGGAATTTTCTCGGCAATGTTCTGTCACTCATTTCTTCCCATTCTTCTTCTGCAACATATTTGTTGATAGTTCATCTCCTGAATCAATCCCTCCGTGTGCTTATTTTCCCTCTTATATCTAGTGGTTGTTGGTGTTACACATTTTGGAGGAATTCCTTAATTTGATCCTCTAAATCAGGGGCTATCCTACTCTGTGCTAGGGTTGTTTCCTTTTACTTTTTTAATTTGGCAACGAGGTATTATGGTGTCTCCAAGAAGCCTTTCCAGTTACCTGCCTTCCTCTCTCCAGCTGCTGATTATTTTGTTATATTTAGAAGTTGCTTGCTCCTCTTTTTTTTTGTTGATGATCATGATTAGCCAGGATCATTAGCTGACACTTATTTCAGAACCAGTATAAGTCTTAGTTATTGTTTGGTTTTTGTGCAGGGCTAGTGGTAATCTGAGGATGGTTTGGTTGGGGTAACACAGGGAGGACCATGCGGCCCCAAATCCTAAAAGACAGGCTCCTTGACGGATACAGATGAGTGGATTGTGCGTCACGCACATGAGTGCCTAGGTCTGGCCTTTTGAAATGCTTGCAGATAATATTACAAGAAGGTTTCCCAGATAATGTTGCCCTTGCAAGGTGACTCGGCAGGTTAGTTTCTTTTCCTGGCATTACTATGGTTATGTTCTAGAAAGGGGAATATATAACTGGTTGGCAATTCTTCTCTGGCTATGTGGGGAAGTGCAGTGGCTCGTGGGAGGAAAGCAGTGGTTTCTTGGGTCTAATAGGTCCCCTTGGGTTATTGGGATGACTGCCTCTGGTTTCTCCAGACACCGTTTGGGAAGGGAAGCTGGAGGTGAGCAATTCTGATAAAGAGGTTGATGGTAGATCTTCGGGCAGAATAGGAGGGTCAGAGATAAGGCACAGAGGGGAGAGTGCCAGGCACACTTACTCACATTGTGTGGGTGGCTGCGAAAGGGTAGTCGTGCTGGAAGGCAGCCTTCCCTTGAGCTTCGAAGTGAAAGAGAGCAGGTGATTTTTCAAAATATCACTTAGCTCAGGTCCTTTCACTAAGCTTTAGTGTCAGCAATGAGTAAAATAGATCAGTGTGTGACGAAAAAGTAAATATTGTCTATGAACTCATCAGACACAACAGACACAGAGGAAGAGAAGACTACCACCTAGGAAGGGCAGGTTTGAACCAATGAGCAAGACCATGGCAGAAGCTTAGGCACCTTAAGAGGAACTGAAATTATCAAGCAATCCACTTGCCTTCTAATATGTGGGTTTTACTTACCATGTCCCAAATACAATTCCTGATTTCCAAGTCCTAAAACCTGTCCTCCTCCAATCTTTTCTCAGTTAACGACAGTTGTTTCAGGCATTGTTCAAAAATATAGAAGTCATTCTTTTTTTTTTTTTAAACATATTTATTTATTTATTTATTTATTTATTTATTTTATTTTATTTATTTTTGGGACAGAGAGAGACAGAGCATGAACGGGGGAGGGGCAGAGAGAGAGGGAGACACAGAATCGGAAACAGGCTCCAGGCTCTGAGCCATCAGCCCAGAGCCTGACGCGGGGCTCGAACTCACGGACCGCGAGATCGTGACCTGAGCTGAAGTCGGACGCTTAACCTACTGCACCACCCAGGTGCCCCTAGAAGTCATTCTTTACAGCCCACTCATCTTTCCTCATTGCCCATTAGCTAGTGCAATCGGCTCTGCCTTCAAAATAAACCCCGAATGTGGCTTTTTCCATAATCTCTACCCCAAGACTCACGTTCAGGCAGCGATCTCTCTCTCCTGGAGGACTTTCACGCTCTCCCACTGCATTCTACCACATCCCGTATCAGGTCTCCTCATGACAGTCAGAGATCTTTGAAAAATATAAATTAGATCGTGTGGCTTAATCCCCCCTCCCCGATTTTCCCATTGCCCTTGTAGTGAGATGTACATTTCATACTTGAGTTCTTTCAAGAACGACATTTCTCTTTCTTGAGAAGTGCTAAGCTCTCTGAATGTGAAGAAAGAAGATTCTTCTCAAGCTTCAGTTTCCCAAGGATAGGCTTACCAGGAGAGACGAATATTGTCAGAATGGTTAACTTGTGCTGAGAAGGTAAGTGAATTGCACTGGGTTCCTCTGGTCCAGAGGTGAAGTGGAAGTGATGAGTCTGCTGAATCCACTAAGCATTCCGATGGCATAATGAGCAAATAAACACAAGTGTCTTTGGGAAGAAATAACCTTTGCGTAGACTTCTCTAAAAATTCTGATTGCACTATTATGATGTTGGTCCATATTTTAATCTCATGTTCACTCTCTATAAATACATATTCCACAATTATGTTAGTGTCTCTACCTTTCCTAGCCTAGACTGATAATAATAATAGGTAACACTTACTAAGCATTTGCCACACATCATTTAATTCAATGTGAAATCATAAACTACTCAGGAATTTACAAAAATGGGAATGCTACATATTAAAATCTATGGATCTGACCAACATTTTACTTATAAAAGTTCATGGAATTAAATAATTTTATTTACTAAGTAAGATATTGGAAAAATAAGTGAAATAAATATTAAATTCAAGAAGACAGCAAAAGAACAACAAAATAAACAATAGAAATGGCAAAAATAAAAAGCTAAAATTAGAATAAAAATTTAAAAATTTTAAATATAACCAAGACTATTTGCATTGAGTAAATAAATAAACAATAGGCTAACCTAATTAACAAAGAAATCGTGATTGATAAAATAAAACGTATTAAACATATATAATGCAACTGTATGCCAACTAATTTTAAATTCTGACTGAAACAGACCTTTAATAAAATATAAATGAACACAACTGAACCAAGAATATATTATTGTCACAAACAGACCAACACTCATGGATGAAAATGACAATGTTACTAAAAAATTACCTCTGTTAGAAAGACAGATACTATATGTTTTCACTCTTATGTGGATCCTGAGAAACTTAACAGAAGACCCTGGGGGAGAGGAAGGGGGAAAAAAAAAGTTCCAGAGAGGGAAGGAGGCAAACCATAAGAGACTCTTAAAAACTGAGAATAAACTGAGGGTTGATGGGGGGGTGGGAGGGAGGGGAAAGCGGGTGATGGGCATGGAGGAGGGCACCTGTTGGGATGAGCCCTGGGTGTTGTATGGAAACCAATTTGACAATAAACTTCATAACAAAGATAAAATAAAAACAAAAATTAAAAAAGAAAAAAAATCACAGAAAATTACAGAAAAAAAAGACAGTTCCACATGTTTTTAAATTTAGTTCTTTTCAACCTTTGAAGAATAGACCATTATGCTATTTAGACACTTCTACAGCATAGAGAAAGGGAAAAACTTGCATTTGTTTTTATAAAGCTACCATTATTCTGACAATAAAATATTCAGTAAAAGCAGAATTAAGTTTAGACAACAAAACAAAAATCAATATATATTCTTTTTTTTTTTTTAATTTTTTTTTCAATGTTTATTTATTTTTGGGACAGAGAGAGACAGAGCATGAACGGGGGAGGGGCAGAGAGAGAGGGAGACACAGAATCAGAAACAGGCTGCAGGCTCCGAGCCATCAGCCCAGAGCCTGACGCGGGGCTCGAACTCACGGACCGCGAGATCGTGACCTGGCTGAAGTCGGACGCTTAACCGACTGCGCCACCCAGGCGCCCCGAAAGCGCTCTTTAAAAGAAGGAGTTCGTAACATTTCTGAAAAAATAGCAGGGAGTATTAACTGCACATTAGAAAGTGAGGAAGCCCTCCTAGAGGTAGAAGGACGCGCTATAGATTCACAGAGAAACAAGGTGGAAGGAAACTCATAGTTGAAAGCATATAGACGACTGTACAGCTGAGGAATCAGCCAGAGTGTTCCAAGCTCAGAGTTGAGTGCATGTTGGGAGTGGGAGATGACCCTGTTGAAAATGTCAGGATGGATAATTGAGATGCACTGCATTTTTGACAACACGGATTTTCAGCATTCTGCTTCTCCCATCGATATTGAGCGCGGGGCCATACTATATTCAACACCAGGTTAAAACGCTGTGTGTATTTTCTGTCCTAACTCCTAAGAGTCAGGTAGCATAGTACGTAGATACCTGAGGTTACAGGTACGGAGACGAATGCAGCTGTTTTCTAGACAATGATCGTAAGTCTTTTGGAAAATGGTTTCAAAATGATAAATAATCGGTGTACGGAAATGAGTGTGGAAACCCAAAGGTCATTCCTGCTGTAGGGACAGCGGATGGTGCAAGACAGCCGGAAAAGACTCCTAACCAAATATCTTAAAACCCAAGAAGACAATGTTTGCAGGAGATTCGAGAAAGGAATGGAAGCCTCCGCAGAGTTTACTGATGGAATTAATTTCCTTCTGATGCATCGGGCATCATCAATTAAGAGAAGGGCAGGACAATAGTTTTTTTATGACTCCTATCTCAGATTCTGAATTTCCTTAAGATATGGCACCTGTTACATAACACGGGGCACACGGCTGCCAGCACCCCGGTAGAATTGAGAACAGCGACGTCTTTTATTCTTCAAGCGGCGGACGTACCAGGTGAGATAAGATTTAAACGTTGTAGCCGATTAGGGGAAGTTACTCTGCCAAAAATGGTTACAGACAACTGTGAGAAACAAGGGAGTTTCTTAAGCATGACATTTCCTTGTTGGGGAAAGATGGCATTAGATCCTGGGCTCAGACACGCGGTTGAAAGGCTGCCGAATTGTCAGGTCTCCAAGGCCGAGAGAAGTTAAATTCCTGATGGCATGTCTTAAGCGTGTCGCATGTTGAGATTGCTAATGTCCTCAAATCAACCGATGTAAAACCTGTGGTCCCTTTGGGCCTTACTGAAAGCTGGAAAGCAAAAATTGTCCTCTTAAAACAAGCAGCGAGGTAGCAATTTCAGGACATCAAAAGATCTAGAGGTAATTCAAAGTGTTCTATCACCCTTTCGTTTTTCTACTCCAAGAAATATTGTAAAACACACTGTGTATCACCATATTAATTTCGATGCCTTGCATGCGAGGGATTTTTTTTTTTAATGTCTGAGAATATATGGATTCTTAACGTCTTGAAAAATTAAAGGGACATAGAGAAGATAGAATAGGTTCACATTATGTAAACAGATAGAATAATAATATTAATCTAATTTACTAATTAATTCTAGTTAATTCTAACCAACACTACAATTTCTTACAGCAGTAACATTTTATGATAATTTTTTGCATATGCTCTCATTTTCCCTCCTATTTTTATTTTTATCTTATGTATTTTATGTTATTATTATTATTATTATTTTAGGTAGGTTTTACACGAGGATACAACCCAATGCAGGACTTGAACTCACAACCCTGAGATCAAGATCGGGATGCTTAACCGACCAACTACCCAGGCACCCCTCCCCTCCTATTTTTAAATGATGCTCCCCGGGTGCCTGGATGGCTCAGTCGGTTAAGCGTCGACTCTGGCTCAGGTTATGGTCTACGGCTTGTGAGTTCAAGCCCCACACTGAGCTCTGTGCTGACAGCTCAGAGCCTGGAGCCTGCTTGGGATTCTGTGTCTCCCTCTCTCTTTGCCATTCCCGGCTCGTGCTCCGTCTGTCTGTCCCTCTCTCTCAAAAATAAATAAACAAATAAATAAATATTTGAAAAATAAATAGATAAATAATGCTCCCATATCCACATGGTCATATCGTATAACTATTACTTTCTCTCCATTAACCTTCACTAAGTTTTAGTTGTACAAGTGACTGTATGTTTAATGTTCTATCAATACCAATATTGATTCTTTCTAGGTATTTTTGCTGTCTAAGACTCATTCTCCAGTAAACGCTTCAGGAAGGGCTCAAGAGAACAATATTCCCCTAGTTAAGGACAGCTCCTGTACTCCCTTTTGCCAGAATGTCAGTTTTGCAGATAGAAAATCACATTTTCTTTGTTTTTGCCTCTTTAAATTTTTTTTTCAACATTTTTTATTTATTTTTGGGACAGAGAGAGACAGAGCATGAACAGGGGAGGGGCAGAGAGAGAGGGAGACACAGAATCGGAAACAGGCTCCAGGCTCCGAGCCATCAGCCCAGAGCCCTACGCGGGGCTCGAACTCACGAACCGCGAGATCGTGACCTGGCTGAAGTCGGACGCTTAACCGACTGCGCCACCCAGGCGCCCCTTTTTTGCCTCTTTAATATATTACATTCTTTTGGCAACAAAGAGTGTTCTTATTGAAAACTCTTAGGGTGATCTACTTTTATTCCTGGTAAGTCATTTGCGATGTCTCAGAAATGTGCATGGAAATTTCTTTTTCTTTAAAGTCCAGAGATCATACTAGGATCAGTAGGGTCAGTGATCAATACTGATCATACTAGGGTCAGTATTCTCAGATTTTCAGATAATTCTTTTAATTACTAGTTTCAAATCCTTTAAAAAATTTTTTTTCGCAAAAATGTATTGAGTTAGTGTTTTCCAAATTTGTTCTTTTACCTCGTTATGGTTTTCTTCTTTAGGGGCCCCTATTAACTCTAATTTAGCTCTTCTCAGACTACTTTCCAACACTTGCTATTTTCTCTAAAATCCTTTTATCTTTTTCTTCATTCCTTTGTGATTTTAAATGTTTTCTTCTTTTTTATCTTCAACTTCTTTTAAGGGACTATTTATCATGTGTTCTCATTTTGTGTTCCTTCTAGTTCGGATATAGTTTGTATTGTGATTTTTTTTCTTTTATTTCTCATTCTTTTCTGAGTTCTGTTATCTCATTTCTATCAAAAGGGTTTTTTCAAAAATCTTTTCTGTGGGCACATCTTTTTGAAGTGCTTTCACTATCTATAGGGATGTTATTCTGTTTCTTATTCCCTCTTTTTCTCATAATAATTTTGTAAGAGACTTGACTTACATTATTTAGCATTTAAAAACTTTTTTATATGAACTCACTTTTATACACACATAAACTTTTATAAGGAACTTATGGGGGCGCCTGGGTGGTTCAGTCGGTTGGGTGTCTGACTTCGGCTCAGGTCATGATCTCACGGTCCGTGAGTTCGAGCCCCGCGTCGGGCTCTGTGCTGACAGTTCAGAGCCTGGAGCCTCAGATTCTGTGTCTCCCTCTCTCTGCCCCTCCCCGGTTCATGCTCTGTCTCTCTCTGTCTCAAAAATAAATAAACATTAAAAAAAAATTGAAAAAGAAAATAAATAAAGAGTAGAAAATGAAGACAAAGCCTATCTTTGGAGGCAAAGCTTTAACACCACAGGTTTAGATCATTAAAAAAGAAAGAAAGAAAGAAAGAAAGAAAGAAAGAAAGAAAGAAAGAAAGAAAAGGAAAAACAAACAACAACAACAACACACTCCATTGATCAGATCGGGGGAAAGGTTGGATGTAGGTTGAAATCCCATAGAGTGGCTGCAGGGTTTTACAGCCTATTTTGACAACCCCATCCTGTGTTCACAGTGATCATTCTTAACACCATGCACGTTCAAAACGACCTCATATATTGGGTGCTTGGGACAAATAGAAAGGATCAAAATGGCATCAATGGCCCAATCATCCGGCATCCCATCTCCTCACAACAGATTTGAGGGTCATCCACGGAGTAGACACAGTTTAAAGGTGGAATAGTGTAAAATGGCTCCATAAGGGCTATGTCTGAAGTATTTTGGATCCATATCTTTTTAAAATTTTTTTTTTCAACGTTTATTTATTTTTGGGACAGAGAGAGACAGAGCATGAACGGGGGAGGGGCAGAGAGAGGGAGACACAGAATCGGAAACAGGCTCCAGGCTCTGAGCCATCAGCCCAGAGCCCGACGCGGGGCTCGAACTCACGGACCGCGAGATCGTGACCTGGCTGAAGTCGGACGCTTAACCGACTGCGCCACCCAGGCGCCCCTGGATCCATATCTTTTTAATCTCTGGGACAGCCCTAAAAGTAGGGCTACATATCACAGTTTCATTCTAATGAAAAAAAAAAGTTTGTTTTTTTTTTTTCGAACACCAACTGCATTACATTCAGAGAAGAGAGCTCTTCACACCTCCATCTACTTCCGTTCATGGAAACCAAGCCAACTTTTCTCCAAGGTCCCTTTCTCTATGGCATAATTACTACCGGCTGTAGGAACCCTATTTAATAAATCCAACATTTGTTTCTGGGGGACTGAGTCTTACAACGCGCACACAGTTCATTTTAGTTGATTTTATAAAATCAACTTACACCCATTATTTAGATCCAAGTTCTTTATCTTTTTATTTTTATTTATTTTTTAAAGTTTATTCACTTATTTTGAGAAAGACAGAGAAAGTGCAAGCGGGACAGGGACAGAGAGAGAGGGATAGAGAAAATCGCAAGCAGGCTCTATGCAGTCAGCACAGAGCTTGATTCAGGGCTCGAACTCATGAACCGTGAGATCATGACTTGAACGGAAGTCAGAAATCGGAGGCTTAACCCACTGAGCCACCCAGGTGCCCCTAGATCCAAGTACTTTCAATGAATACTAAGGTACTCTAGAAGAAAATTCTATTGGATAGTCTAGCATTTGCTTTACTTTTGTCATCCTAACCAAGTTTTGAGGACTATAAATAGCTTTAATTATCCTCCATAGCTAAAGATACAGATATAAATTTGTTAGGCAAAGAAAATGCAAAAAGAATGACAGGACCTCAGTCTGTATTTGCACATTAGCAAACAAGAGATGATCTCATCCCTTATTGCCTCACATGGAAGACTGCAGCCTATGGGATGGTTAAAAAAAACACAAAAAACTCAAAACAAGTGACTGGACTAGGTGAAAGGAAGAGAGGTGATTATCTGTGAGATAGGGAAGGGCAGTGCTATATTAGAAGCAGTTGTTTTTGAACTTGAGACAAATTCATGACCTATATATGAAGCAGGAAATTTTCATATATTCAACAATGAAGTCAGAGAATTGAAGTGCTTGGATGCATACCTAAAATGGGAAAATGTGTGTAGTAGTGGTTTAAATTTTTTAACAAATCTAAGGCTTTGATTACATCTAGTGTGTAATTAATACATACTGGCTAAAAAAATGCTAAAGCCATTTCAGACTTTTTGACATTCTCCACAAAGGTGTTGCATATTTATTGTGTATATGATTATTCTTAGATACTTGATGTATGTTGAGGTTGTGGAAATTTCATCTTTTAAGAGAGTGTTTCATTTGAACTGTTTGCTGATGATATGAAGAGATGGAACAGATAGTTGCACATTTATTATGTGTCCAGAAACCTTGCAAATGGGCATTTGAACAATGTTTTGAAGAATCCTTTTGGATAATCTGTGTAATCTGAATCATCGTCTGTGGATAAGGTCAATTTTGTTTTGTGCTTTCTGATCTTACATCTTTTATGTCATTTTCTTGTCTTACTGTGATTGGTGAAAACCTGCAAAAAAATAGATATAGTGAGATGTTTTTAGCTCACTGGGCCCCAAAGTCAGGGGGAATGATTTCAACGTATCCATGGGTACGATATTTCCTCTAGGGTTTTGTACACAGCTTTTTACCAGGAAAAAGAATATTGTATTTTATGCCCAGTTTGCTAAGAACATTTATTATGAATAAATGCAGATTTATGTTAAACTTTTTCCCCCTGGTATTTCTCCTTTAATCTACTAATGTGTTGATCACATTATAGCCATATATGGGTATACTTCTATATAGAAGTATAGGGTTTCTAATGCTTCATTTTTGGGATCTCATTGACACGGCAGTTTGGTTTCTATTCAGTTGAACTATTCTTTTCCATAGTAACTAAGGACCTCCTTGCTACCTCCTTATAAAAGAAGGGTAGTAGCAGGAAGAATTGGCTACCATTTCTTTGAAACACTCCTTGCTCATGGTTGCTTTGAATCCTGTGACCTCTTGGTTTCCGTTCTCTGTCTGACTGCCTTTTGTCTTTGATTTCTTTATCCTCTGGTGTTCCTCAGGGCCGTGGAGCTCATCCATCACCTTTTGTGGAATTGAGTATGTGCTGATGACTCCCAAATCTGTTTATAATCTCAATTTCTTTTCTGAGCTGTAGTCACAAATACCCAAGTGACTGCCCCATCTTTCCACTTGGATGATTTACAGATACTCCGAAAATGTTCAAAACATAACTCACCGTTCTCCAACTTTTCTTCTGTCTCCCGCCCATTGCTACTATGTTTTTTTTTTTTTTTTTTTTTAAAGTTTATTTTTGAGAAAGAGAGAACAGGAGCAGGGCAGGGGCACCGAGAGACGGAGGACCCAAAGTGAGCTCCATGCTGACTGCAGAGAGCCGGATGTGGGGTTCACACCTCACAGAACCGGGAGATCATGACCTGAGCCAAGTTGGCTGCTTCACCCACTGAGCCACCCAGGTGCCCCTGACCACCCCTTGCTTTTAGAGCTGCTCTCCCTCCAGGGATTCCTTTGGGTCCTCATACTCCATGCATCCAGGTGCAAAAGAAGAAGCTTGAAAGTGCCGGCTTCTCTGCCTTTTTATAGCCCCAAATCCATCACCAAGACTTACTGATTCCATCTCCTAAATGCTTCTCATAGCCATGAATTTCACTCCATTTCTAGACATTAATCTTAGTCAAGGCTATCATTCTCCTTTCGAAAATGCTACTACCAAATTTCTTTATTTGCCTTCAGCCTTGCTGTATCCAATAAATTCCTTTCTTCCTTCTCTTTTTCCTTTCTCCCTCCCCTCTTTCCTTCCTCCCTTTCTTTCTTTCTTTCTTTCTTTCTTTCTTTCTTTCTTTCTTTCTCTTTCTTCCTATAATTTTAAATGTTTGTTCTAAATCAAAAATTTTGTCATACAAAATAATTTACCCATAGTTCATTGTACAACATTGTTCTTGAAATATACACTTTACAAAATTCATAGAATTTAATTTGGGAGTGTGACAGTAACATTGAAAAGGGCCAAGGGCCAAGTTTTTAATTTTATTTTTAATTTTTTAATTTTTTTTAAAATTTCATTCACTATTTTGGATGTGGTCTGGCAACACCAGAACACTTAATGCCAACAGACACAAGAGCTGTAACTCTGAGTTCATTTCTGGTACATTAATGGCTTCTGTCAAACTCATTGTTCCTAGAATATAGAGCAAATATGTTTGTTTATTATTTCCTTATTTAATCTGAAATGATTTTCTACCTATTTTCTGTTAATTAAGGCTAGATGGACACCATTATATCTCTGGCCAAAACAAATAGAACAAGTACAAAAATAAAGAGCAAAACTGGGGAATATGTTTAACTACTCAGAAGACATGTTACTCAGAGGTACCTGAAGAACATTGTAATTACAGTAAATTATCAGTGAGAAGACTTTAATTTCAGAAAAGTAATTTGGGTTTTGCCGTCTTTTTGTATTTTGTTTGATCAGGACAAAATATAACTTAGTTCTCTCCTGAAATCCTAATTATCTATAAAATCTGAGGAAAATACCAATTTTTTTCTCTTTCCCCAGCAGTGATGTTTATAGTTACCTTTTTTGTGTTCACATTACATTTTATTCTTACTTCTTCTTATTTCTTTCTGTGTTTTCACTATTTTCTGGATCTCCTAATGTTTTGTTTTTTTTTTCATAGCAAAGTATATTACTTTTGGAAATGACTCTGACACATAGCAGATACTCAAGATATATTCATTGAATTATAACTAAATTTTAGGACAGTTTATTTAGATTTAGATTATTAGATTATTTCAAAACTTTCTATGAAAAACAACGAAAATATTTGGATCTAAATGGCATAGTATTTCAGGTGAGGTAATTTTTTTCACAAATCAGCGAAAAAGAATCTGGCCCATATTTGCATGCTAGCGAATTTGACTTCAACCTTTGGATCATTACCTCAAGTGGAAAATTTGAATCCTTGCCAACTATAAATAGAAACACAAACGGTTTGGTTTGGAAATGAGTAGCTCTTTCAAATAAATAAAACCATCTTCATGAAAGTATGTGGGATGCTACCCCTTAGCAGATGGTTCTGGATTAAGATCGCCATTACAATAAAGCAGAGAAATTTCCATATACGTATATATATGAGACTGTATCCAACAGCAGCATGTTGTGGTTAACACTGGAATCGCAAAGAAACACGGTGAAGGTAACTATCAGAAATGGATGCTGTGCCAAGACAGTTTGATTACAAATTTGCTAATGAGACACGACATTAGAAATTTGGATTTTTTTCCTGCGGAAATGTTAGCCGGACTGGATAAAATCTTTCTTACGCTGTCAACGGCAGAATTCATAATTGGAATGTCGGGGAATGTGTTCGTTGGACTGGTGAACTGCTCTGAATGGATCAAGAACCAAAAAATCTCTTTTGTTGACTTCATCCTCACCTGCTTGGCTCTCTCCCGAATCACTCAGCTGCTGGTGTCATTGTGGCAATCATTTGTAATGACACTATCTCCGCCTTTCTATTCCACTTGGAAATCAGCAAAACTTATTACTTTGCTTTGGAGAATAACTAATCACTGGACTACCTGGTTTACGACCTGCCTGAGCATTTTCTACCTCCTTAAAATAGCTCACTTCTCCCACTCTTTCTTCCTCTGGCTGAAGTGGAGAACGAACAGAGTGGTTCTTGCCATTCTTGTCCTTTCTTTGCCCTTTCTGCTGTTTGACTTCCTGGTGCTAGAATCATTGAATGATTTCTTCTTAAACGTCTATGTGATGGATGAAAGTAATCTGACATTACATATAAATGACAGTAAAACCCTTTATATTAAAACCCTGATTCTTCTTAGTTTTTCCTATACCATTCCTATTGTTCTGTCCCTGACCTCACTGGTCCTATTGTTTCTGTCCTTGGTAAGACACATCAGAAATTTGCAGCTCAACGTCATGGACTCCAGGGACCCCAGCACACAGGCCCATAAGGGGGCCATTAAAATGGTTATGTCTTTCCTCCTCCTCTTCACAGTTCATTTTTTTTCCATCCAATTGACAAACTGGATGCTTTTGATATTTTGGAACAACAAGTTCACAAAGTTTATCATGTTGGCCATATATGTCTTTCCCTCAGGCCACTCATTAATTTTGATTCTGGGAAACAGCAAACTGAGACAGACAGCCTTGAAGGTACTGCGGCATCTTAAAAGCACCTTGAAAAGAGAAAAAACAGTTTCGTCTTTATAGATAGACATTCCAGGGTCTTTCTAAAGATAAAGACTTAATGAGGAGTCTTTGAGGATCAATTTCACTTCTCTTTTTTTTTCCCCCTACAGGGTTCCTTTAAGTATTGTCAAACATTAATGAAATTTCCCCTAGAAAAAGTTACTCTTGATGATAATTGACCCATGGTCAGCCAATATAATTTTTAAAGTATTCAGTTTTGTTTAACACAGTGGTTACCAATATTTAAAAATTGCAAATAGTCTTTCAAAGAGAATCTAAATTATTTAATTTTATATGCAAAAGATTTATGTAATTGTAATTCATATTACATGTCAGAAGCATGTCGTGTTTTAGAAATCAAGATAAATTACTATTCACTAGGTAGACGATCTATAAAATGGTGATAGAAAAGTTAATTGAGCAACTAAAGTCAGAGATGGGAAAAACATGACCTCATAGGGTAAAGGCTTAATTTTTTTTAAATGAAAAAGCTTTTCACTGTTGTCATTAGAAGTCTTATTGATAACATGGGAATGAGTTATTTGAAAATAATATTCACAGTGCAAAACAAAATAAACTAAAAACACATGCTTATAATGCTAATCTTAATTTGAAAGTGGTATTTTGACTATCATAACCTAAATTTAGATAAAGTAACTACAAATTCTAAATAAAGTTAAGGGTAGAAAAGTTTACTATAACATTTTGAACATGATGTTGTAGATTTTAATATTATACAGATGCTATGCAGCTATATATAATGGAATTCTTTAAAAATGAAGAATTCTTGGGTCGCATGGGCGACTCAGTCAGTCAACTGTCTGACTCTTGGTTTAGGCTCAGGTCATGATCTCACAGCCATGAGATGGAGTCCCCATCGGGCACCACGCTGGCTGTGGAGCCTGCTTGGGATTCTCTCTCCCCCTCTCTCTCTGCCCCTCCCGCACCCCTTTCTCTCAAAATAAATACACTTTTTTAAAAAATGAAGAATTTACTTAGGGTTTCTTAGGGTTTACTTTCTTAGTAAACCCTAAGGGTTTACTTTCGATGTATTCTTTAGATTGTGTTAAAGAAACAAAAAAGTTGTAATTAAATGATGATAAATACGTGGGTTGTAAATTAGTCTTGACGGACCTGTAGGTATGGACATTGTTCTAGGGCTGCTCCCTGGACCTGGAATGGTGTTAGAATTATGAACGTTTCTCCCTGTCCTCCCTCGCCGTATTTAGAAAGCTAAACCTCTAACACGTCTAGGCTGTGTGGTGCTTCCGTGTATTGATAACAATAACGATGTGGATAACGGTTTTAATCATAAGACATATTTTACCATTTTCCCTAAGTAATTTACATTTTACAAAAGGAAATTTATTTATTTGGCCCTTAACTTACTATTTTGTCTGATTATCACTGTAATTATCTGGCCTTGGTAAAAGCGAATATGCAAATCAGGCTGAGTACCTTTAGATTCAGGCATTGAGTTTGTTTTGTTTTAGATAGCCTTTCATAGAAATGACTTAGACATAACCTTGTACTATTTATAAGATGGTAACCAAGCACATTGTTTAATTTTTAGCGTATGAAACTTTTCTTTGGTATGCAAGATAAAGTGATTGAGCTAATTTTTTAGCAGCTCTTCTTTCTAAGAAGTAGGCCTTAGGGATAAGTGAGTGAATGTTTAACTTGGAGTAAGTCAACACTCATGCAACAAAGTTAGGGAGATGGAACTATAAGGAATAGGGCTCTAGTCTTGACAAAGCAAAGGACTAGTAAAAGAAGACAAGGTCATAGGCTGGGGTCATTGCAACTGACGTACTGTAGACTGTATTTGAAGAGCGAGTGAGATCGAGCCCTGCATGTCTACTTTCCCCGTAACAAGAGATGTCGTGGGGGACTCAACAGCAGCTGAGCCACAATCCAAGAAGAGCCACTCCCAACACAGGCATGGCCAGTGTCATCCACCCAGAGAAGAAATATCCATGATTGTATCCTACCCTGGGACCAAAGTGTTGGGGAAGGATGGAGATTGTCACCGATTTCTTGTTAACTATTCTTCTCCCCCACCAAATAAATGTTCAGTTAAAGATTCTGGTGTAATGATTGGTGTTTTCCATTTGTCTACCAGGTGATTTATGGAAGAGGAACAAATAACTTGTTTCTACTGCTGAAATGGTCGTATCTCTGATCCTTAGGGTGACTACTGGAGGCAACTGATAAGACATAAATCAAGCACAGCAAGACAGTTCTCATGAACCCTGGTGATGAATGTGTCATATAGAAACCCATACCTCTAGTGATCTCTGAGAAAGGCATGCAAATTTCCTCAAGGTCTCTGGTGGTTTGTCTGCTATCTGCCAGTAGGTGGCTTCTCCTCATAAGATCTTGATTAGACCCCATCTCCTCTGAGCCAGGGATGCCTTTAAGGGACATGTGTATCATCGCAGGGTCTTCCCAATTCTGTCATTTGAGACACCGGATAAGTTGCCTAGAGTAACTCCATATCCTGTTCAGGACCTTAAGACCGATCTTCACAAGAACAAATTGATTTGAAAAGTTTGAGGAATTTGAAAAACACATACAGGCAAACTTGTATTTTGTCTCCTTGTACACTTATAGACTACAGCTTTTCAAATTTTATTTTTTCTTTTTTTCCATCAATATCAACGCAGCCTCAGAAGACGGTGGAAATACCCAATCATTCTTATTTTGAGCGTGAGACAGGTTTGCCAATGTGGAGGTTGGTATCAGTTAGACTGGCCCTGTCTTAGGTTTGTCATGAGAAAGAACGAGTGAGGATGTTGGCCCCCTAAGGATTTTGAGGGGAAAAGACCCATGGCCTTCAGTTTGGGAAACAAAAAGAATATGCTAAGTGAAACAAAAATCTATGATGAAACATGAAAGGTTGTTTATGTAAGCAGTGATTAAGCTGGGCAAATAGTCTCCATTTGTGAAAGATGAAATCTCCGTCCCTTCAGGCGGTGGCCCTTGCCCCAGCTAATTGCTTCTTCAACTAGGGTCCAGCCAAAGAAACACTGAAGTTCTCTTTTACTTAAAAACAAAACAAAACCAAACCCAAACAAACAAACAAAAACCCCACAAAGGCCAGTACTTTAATGCAGTGACTATCAAGTTCGGTGCATGAAAGTTCCTCGTTGCAATTCAAAAAGAACCAGGAAGCTACTTCTGTGTTTGCAAATAAGTAGAAAAGCTTGCTATTGATAGGATGGGAGAGAGCATACAGGGCAACATTTGTTGCCCGCTTCTCTGAGACTGTCAGGAGATCTAAACATGCGGGCTTGGGGAGGGAAAGGCAACAGAAAGAATCCAACAGAAAGCTAAGGTATATTTTTTCACTGGAGATGTCACAGACACGGGGAGGAAACAGGAAGAACTCAAGCCCCACCCCCCCCCAGGTGGTATTAATGATAGGACCTCATAAAATATTCAGTTGAACCATCTTTATTTAAACCCACATAAGTGTTAGTTGATCACTATATAAGTATCACTCCCTATCACTCAGGAAGTCAGCATTTTGTTTGAAATAGGCCAACATAGACTTCTGAATGTATTTTCTCACAATTCCTTAGAAGAATTGTCTCTCTTTCAACTGATGACTATAACATAAGTGTTCATACGTTTTCGGATTTAAATCAGTCATCATTGGAAGTTCAGACTATTTGGGATTGTCACTGTATCATACACATAAGTTTAATTAATTGTTATCTGCCCAAGCATTTTGTAATAATATATCTTATGTTTATACGTGCAATAATACTTTTTCTTTATCAAGTATAACAACTTCTATTTTAAGATAGATCTGGAAATATCAGTGATCTCTAGGGCCTTCTTGGTTTCCTGACACAAAATACAGAGTTTTGGGGACACCTGGGTGGCTCAGCTGGTTGAGTGTCCGACTCTTGATTTCAGCTCAGGTCATGATCCCAGGGTCATGTGACTGAACCTTATGTCTGCTCAGCATGGAGGCTGCTTGGGATTCTCTCTCTCTCTCTCTCTCTCTCTCTCTCTCTTCCTGTCTCTCTCTCCAGCTTGTGCATGCTTTCTCTTTCTCTAAAAATTAAAGATTAGAAAATTAAAATTAAAAAACAAAATATAGAATTCTCTAACCATCTCCAACTCCCTTGCCTGGAAGTACTTCTTTTTCATGAAGAAAAGTAAAAAAGTCCCCACCTCCTGGGTGCTACCCCTGCAAGCTTTTATGATTCTGTATGACTTCTGGCTTTCAACCAGAAAGGCTGGAGAGCAGTGTCAGTTATTTCCAGGTTAGTACAGAAATTGTGCATGAATTCATACATATGTCATAGAACTTTCTCCAATTTTATTTTATTTTATTTTATTTTATTTTTTCAACGTTTTTTATTTATTTTTGGGACAGAGAGAGACAGAGCATGAACGGGGGAGGGGCAGAGAGAGAGGGAGACACAGAATCGGAAACAGGCTCCAGGCTCCGAGCCATCAGCCCAGAGCCTGACGCGGGGCTCGAACTCACGGAGCGCGAGATCGTGACCTGGCTGAAGTCGGACGCTTAACCGACTGCGCCACCCAGGCGCCCCCATATATTAATTATTAATATAACACACGTACTTACACCTAAAGTTCTCTCAATAGGAGAGAGAACCTTGCGGTCGAGGTTGAAAGACGATTGTATTAAAGTTACCTGTTCGTTGAAACCAAAACCAAACTAAAATAAATTTTACTGTAACTGAATTTTTTATGAGACAAAAGATTTTACCAAAAGCAGGATTAATGAAAAGAACCCCTTCCCACTCCCCACTCCTCCATTTTTTTTCTACTCTATTTTTTTCTTACTATTTTTTCCCTCTCAGGTGACAAGAGCTTATTCAGAATCAAATAGGCAGTAACTGATTGAGAAGAAAGCTCAAAATATTCAGAGTAATAGCTCAAATAGGTCTGATATTGGTACCTTTGCATATGGTTTTATACCCTTCTGGAAGATCATTTCCCTTTGTGTCTATTTCTTCAGGAAATCCTAAAAAGTTTCAAGACGGCTGCAGATTTCGTAGCACACTTCTCTGTGTGGCAAGTTACATTTTGGTCAAACTTCTGTCACATTCAATGGTAACAGTTTATTTGACGTTGCTTTTCCTAATACCCTGTGAGCTCCTTGACGTTACTTCTCTTTATTACGCTTACCACATCTATAATAGTATCTGAAATATGATGGGTTTTATCAAATGGATTTAATGAATAGTGCCTGAGAATTCTATTAAAATTAAGCAACCTGAATCCAAATTCTATTTTCTTATTTATTTATTTATTTATTTATTTATTTAGAGAATCCCAAGCAGCCTCCACACTGTCAGCACAGAGCCCCATGCTGGGCTCAATCTCACAAACCGTAGATCATGATCTGGGCCAAGATCAAGAGTCCAACGCTTTGCTGACCGCGCCACCCATGTGCCGCCCAAATGGTATTTTCAATTGAAAAGGAAAGCGCAGGGGCAGCTGGGTGGCTCAGTCAGTTAAGCATCCGACTTCGGTTCTGGTCATGATCTCATGGTTTGTGAGTTCAAGCCCCGCGTCAGGCTCTGTGCCGATAGCGGCAACGCCTGGAGCCAGTTTTGGATTCTGTGCCTCCCTCTCTCTCTGCTCTCCCTCTCTCTCTGCTCTCCCTCCTTTGCTCATGCTCTCTCTCTCTCTCTCTTTCTCAAAAATAAACATTAAAAAAATAAAAGAAAGGGAAGGAAAGTGCAAATCAGTGTAAAGAAATCGCCTCGTATTTGCATGTTCCCATATTTGACTTTGTTCTTCCAGATGTCCTCCCAAGCGCAACACTGCTGTCAGTGCCAGTGATGAGTGGGAACATTTACTGTTTAATTTGGAAATCAGTAGCTGATTAGAAGTTACATTAAAGTTTTTCATTTAGGTCTGTGAGACCGGATCTCCTTGTGTAAAGCTCGGACTTACAGCTGGAACCAAAGAGAAAGATGTTTCGTGAAGGTCAGTGAGATAGTATCTGAGCATTTTTAATATCAAAGTGAAAAGTATCAAAGTGGACTTTATCCTCCAACGTTTGACAGAACAACAACAACAACAAAAATCAGTGAAACATAGGGCTAGTTTCCTGGATTCTTTCTACAGAAATGCCATCTGGAATCGAAAATACTTTTTTTTTTTTTATTTTTATTAAATTTTTTTTTTCAACATTTATTTATTTTTGGGACAGAGACAGAGCATGAATGGGGGAGGGGCAGAGAGAGAGGGAGACACAGAATCGGAAACAGGCTCCAGGCTCTGAGCCATCAGCCCAGAGCCCGACGCGGGGCTCGAACTCACGGACCGCGAGATCGTGACCTGGCTGAAATCGGACGCTTAACCGACTGCGCCACCCAGGCGCCCCTCGAAAATACTTTTCTGACAGCAGCAGTAGGAGCATTCATGATTGGAATGTTGGGGAATGGTTTCATCGCACTCGTCAACTGCATTGACTGGGTGAAGCATCGAAAGCTCTCGCCAGCTGACTGCATCCCCACCAACCTGGCTGTCTCCAGAATCATTCTTCTTTGGATGATACTATTCGATTCGCTTGTAATGGTGTTTTGGCCACATCTATATAACATTGAGAAACTAGCTACCGCCGTTAATATCTGTTGGACACTGACCAATCACCTAGCTACCTGGTTTGCCACCTGCCTGAGTGTTTTCTATTTCTTTAGGATAGCCAATTTCTCCCACCGCTGTTTCACCTGGCTGAGGCGGAGAATTAGCAGGATGTTCCTTGTGCTTCCTCTGGGGTCTTTATTCTTACTGGTTTTCAACTACAAATTATTAGTTGGATTTTCTGATCTCTGGGCTACCATCTACCACAACTATGAAAGAAACTCAACTCGGCCCCTAGATGTAAGTAAAACTGGGTATCTTAACAGCTTGGTTATTCTCAGTTTCATCTACTTAATCCCCTTCCTTCTGTCCCTGACCTCACTGCTCCTTTTATTTCTCTCCTTGATGAGACATACCAGGAACGTGCAACTGAACTCCAGCTCGAGGGACTTCAGCACAGAGGCCCATAGAAGGGCCATGAAAATGGTGATAGCTTTCCTCCTCCTCTCCACGGTTCATTTTTTTTCCATCCAGTTAACAGGTTGGATTTTCCTCTTACTGAAGAAACATCATGCCAATTTGGCGGTCACGTTGACATCGGCTCTTTTTCCTTCAGGCCACTCATTTATCCTCATTTTTGGAAACAGCAAGCTGAGACAAACTGCTTTAGGACTACTGTGGCATCTCAATTGCCACCTGAAAATGGTGAAACCTTTAGCTTCATAGATTTCCAGAATTTTCTATAACCCAAGAGAATTAATGATGAACATTGAAGATCCATTTTAACTTTTGTTTTTCTCGCTGGATGCTTTTTCGATGCTATTAAACATCACAGACTTTCCCTAGAATGACCTATAACCTTAATAAGCAAACATGATTGTCATTGTAAAACTTGCTGGTAACAAGAACATACCTGAGTCAGTATGAATATAAAATTTATAATGCAACATGTATTAATGTTACACATGTTAGCAGACATTTATTACATTCATATGTGAGAAAAAATGATTATTTAGAAAAGAAAATCCTCTCCAGGTTGAACGAGGTGGAATATTTGTACAATACTAAGTTAAAAAGAAAGGAATAAAAATGCCGGAAGCACAGTCCCGTAACAAAGACATAACTTTTAAAACAAAGGAACAGACTGTCACTATGAATCCAAGCTAGAATAGACACTACATTTGTTGAATAAGACAAAAAAATTGACTTAATCTATAAGAAGACATTGAATAATTATCCCTAAGTGTAGAATAATGCTTTTATGTCTACTTTACGCACTTAGACACTGAGTTTGTGTGGGGTGTGTGTCTGCGTGTAAGGATTGATTATATGAACATTTGTGTATCTTGTCAAAGAGGACAAACACAACCAACTCACTCACCAGGGATAAGAACGGAAAGTTTACAAGGGAATATTGTGTATTTGTATAAAATTTAAACATGTGGGTGTATATATGTAGTGCTAGGTTGACTTTTCTCATAAAATAATTGAAATGAAATCAAAGTACCTGAAAATGTATATAATCTTAAGGTCAGCAGGTGGCAAAATTGTGCTTGCTAATGGTATGGAAATTGTGAATATAAGTTTGATATATAGTAATTTTTAGAGATTATAATTTTAAACATGTTTTAAAACCATCAACAATGAAGAGATCTTTGTAGGGTTTTAAATGGCTGTCATTGTTTCAGTTGTAGAAGCAAGCAAAAAACAAAACCAAATTAGATAATCAATGTTGAATACATGTGGGTTATAAGTCAATTTTGATGGAGCAGTAGGTCAGGTCTGATGCTGGGAAGAATATAAAAACCATAAGGGTTTTGTGTCTTACTCCAGGAACCATCTGATGTAACCATGATGATTAGGACCCATGCACATAAGACCCACATAAAGATTTAGATTTTTTAAAATATAGTTTTAAAAGATTTATTAAGTAATCTCTACACCCAACATGGGGCTCAAACTTACAACCCTGAGATCAAGGGTCTCATGCTCTACAGGCTGAGCCAGCCAGGCCACCTAAAGATTTATATTTTTCAACTTCACTCATTATGTTGGACACTATATAAGAAATTTCCTGGGTGGGGGGTGGGGGAATTAGATGGTGACCAAAAGGTACAAACTTCCAGTTATAAGAAAAATACATACTAGGGATGCAATGTATAACATGGGAACTATGATTAACACTGCTGTATGGTATGCTATCACAGTGGATCCTGAAAGTTCTTGAAAGTTGCTGAGAGTGGATCCTAAAAGTTCTCATCATTGGGGCACCTGGGTGGCTCAGTCGGTTGGGCGTCCGACTTCGGCTCAGGTCATGATCTCACAGTCTGTGAGTTCAAGCCCCACGTCAGGCTCTGCGCTGACAGCTCAGAGCCTGGAGCCTGCTTCAGATTCTCTGTCTCTCTCTGCCCCTCCCCGCCCTCACTGTGTCTCTCTCTCAAAAAAAAAAAAAACAAAAAACCAAAAAAAAAACAAAAAACCCCATAAAAGTTCTCATCACAAGGAAAAGTACCTTTTTGGGGGTATCTACGTGAGATAGTGGATTTTAACTGAACTTATTGCGGTAATTATTTTGCAATAATTGTAAGTCAAGTTATTATGGTGCACAGTTTAAGATTATACGGTGCTGTGTGTCAACCAAATCTCTATAAAATGGAAAAGAAGACATTTCCTAATGATTGTCCCTGGGATTATCTTGCTCGAGGAAAGGTGAAATTCTAATACTGGCTATATTTAGATTCAGATATTGAGGATAATTTGCTTTAGAATGCCTCCTGTTCAATAGGAAAGTTAGATTACTTTGTGCTTATTAGAAAACAAGCATATTTAGTTTTCGTTTTTAGATTTACACTCTGGTGTCAGTCAACTTTAATGACCAAGATGAAAATGATTTAAACAACCATTACGAGTGGGATTTAGCAGTAAATGTCTCACAGGGACTATGTCTTCACTTCTCATGTAGTAATGTTGGGGGGATGAAGCTATAAGCAGGAACCTATTCCTGACAATAAGAAGCACAGAAAATGACTATTAAAATGTGAGGCCTGTGCTATAGACTGGTTAGTGGCTACTGATGTATTGCATTTTCCCTATTAAAAAGATTAACTTGAGATTGAGGCCTATGGTTCCCCCTTCCTGGAACAAGAGCCTGTATTAGAGACTCTAGTCATGATCCAAGAAAAGCTACACCTATCACATCTATAGCTAGTCCCATGCAATCAGGAGAGAATTGTATCTTATTCTGGGACCAAGTTATTGTTCCCAGTGATTGCCATTGCTTTCTTGTTATCACTTCCCTCCAAAAGGAACTTTTTTTTAAAGAATTTTTTGTGGCTCAGTCGGTTAAGCGTCCGACTTCAGGTCAGGTCATGATCTCGCGGTCCGTGAGTTTGAGCCCCGTGTCGGGCTCTGTGCTGACCTCTCAGAGCCTGGAGCCTGTTTCGGATTCTGTGTCTCCCTCTCTCTCTGACCCTCCTCCATTCATGCTCTCTTTCTGTCTCAAAAATAAATAAACGTTAAAAAAATTAAAAAACGATAATCTCTACACCCAACATGGGACTTGAACTCATGGCCCCAAGATCAAGAGTCACATGCTCTACTGACTGAGCCAGCCAGGCACCCCTTAAAGAAACTCTTTATAGTCTCAATGTACTAAGTTTTATTTATTTATTTTTTCAGTTTGCCCACACCTGAGACCAGGAGAGTTGCAAATAACTTGTTTTCAATGCCAAAAGAGGCTTTTACCTGAGCCCTTGCCCTTGGTGTACAGCTTGGCCTGGACCCTTGCCCAAGCTAAGATAGTTTAATTTCGAGCCATATGGTCTTGAAATTTACTAAAAGAAAAGGTACCAATGGAAATATGCATGGATCAATACGGATTCAAAGGTGACATTGTCGACTTTCTGATGGTTTAGGTATTTTGTCTGCTGTTCTGGATTGAACTTCATGTGCTCTGAACCAGGGACTTCCTTAACTGAGGTACGGAAACAAGGGGGCCATGTGCAAAACCCGTAATTTCACACTCCACTCACCTGCGACATTGGTTAATGCTTTTTGTAGGAATCAATGCCATATGCTGGACGGCTCTCAGGATAAATCTTCATTTAAAAAATTGATCAGATGATTGGTTTGACAATTCAGAAAGAAAGTTATTGACGGAGGTTATTTGTAGGAAAAAATCACAGGTGACAGATGGGCTATTTTCTTTCTTTCTTTTAAATGTTTATTTTTGAGAGAGAGAGACAGAGTACAAGCAGGAAAGGGGCAGACAGGGAGACACAGAATCCGAAGCAGGCTCCAGGCCCCGAGCTGTCAGCACAGAGCCCGATGTGGGGCTTGAACCCACAAACCATGAGATCATGACATGAGCCAAAGTCAGATGCTTAACCAACTGAGCCACCTAGGCACCCTTGGGCTATTTTCAATTTTAGCACTTTTGGGAAACACCAACATCCATGCAGCTTTATAACACAAAGGTACTGGTACCTCTATTCCTTGGCACCATGTTTAAATGAGTTAGTTTAAAAAATAACTTCTTTTTCTTTTTATACAGATCTAACTTGACCTCTGAATTTTATGTCCTATTAATTATAGTCCTCTTTGACTTCAGTGTGAAATGCTTTCAAAGTTTTCTTTTTATTAATTGGCAAACTAAGATAGTTTCTTTAAAAAAATCTTTTTCAAATTAAACCTCTTTTTATTTATTTGTTGGCCCCACTCTCTATGATTTCAGAGCAGACATTTGAAGCACACTATTTCATTAGCAACTTTTACCTTTTGGTTGTGATAACTTATTTTTCCTCACTTTGGTTCCTATGAAAAGGTATACTGAATCTATTTCACCCAGTATATGAACAACTTTCATTCTTCTTTGTTCATGGATGCCCTCCACTACCTTCCTGTGAATAAATCCACAGTATTTGAAAGCCATAAAGATGGGCAAAATTTCCTAATGTATGCGGCAGATCCCTAATTAGGATAGGAACTGGTAGGATTGCCTGGCCTCAGATGTACTGCAGCTAAAACTACTAAGAATTCCATAGTTCCTTATCATTTGTTGTAGGCACTCAGCAATGTCCTTGGCCTTTTGGTTGTTCCAAGAGCATGACTGAGATTGGTATTTGTGTGGAGGAGAGGTGAGCAGAAGTGGACTTTAGCTGTAAAGATTCATGACTTGTTCTGGTGGTAATCTTGCTGGGCAGTAGGTTATTAAAGATTTCTTATTAAAATTGTAATGAAATTCCCACACTCGTGGTAATCCAAGCAGACTTATGTGACTCAACTGAAACCTGTTGAAATTCTATTTATTGCAGGGATCCCTTTCTTGGTTCACTTGCTCGAAACCTTCCAAGTCTATTCTTCAGACTACTTTCCAGGCTCAGTTTCTGGCATTTTCCTCCCCCTCTCCTTTTGTCCCTATATGCCTAAACTTTCCATTCCTGCCCCTTGATGTCTCCACGTGTAAGTCCCATTTTCTTTTCGACTCTATCAAATCTATTCATGCTCTACCAGGAAAAGTCCCCATTAGAATAGGATTATAAGACTTTTAACAGAAAATTTAGTTAGGCCTCCCCAAAGCAGTGATGGACAGTTTCAAAACTCATGATTAGCTGATCTCTACACCTTAAGGGGAAAGTGTTTCCATTCTAGGGGTAATGTCTTTTTCTCTGTCTCCCTTCATCCCCTTCTTCCCTACAAACAGGCCAAATGACTTCAGGCAGCAGACAGTATAAAATACTGGACTTAATATCAAATTATATCGAACGCTTATATTCTCATACATAAAGCCCTCAATAATTACACTAAAGAAAAAAAAAAAGATATTGCCAACTATTACCCAGGAATTACTTTTGTTTGAAAATTTAGGAAACAGGATTATTCAGAATTACCTATACATTATAAAAAATTGAATCTCTCATCAAAAGTATCTTTAGAGATAAACTTAGGGTTCAACTGTGGTTTGGCCAATTACTATGACCTGGGGAAATTACTTAACCTCTTTAAATCCCAGTTTCCTTATCTGAAAAATGATGATAAAAAGGTCTTCCTCACAGGGTATACATGAGAATTATGGAGATCCTGTATGTAAATAACTGCACAGTTCCTGGTAGTAAAAACTCAATCAAATTAAAAATGCTGGCAATAATCATATGCCCTTTTAGCCAAGCAATCACAAGTATTTTTGCTCTCAACTAAAGTTATATTAACTTCTTGTTCCCTTTTAAGTTATATTATGTTCTATGATCACATTTCCCTTTTATAGTTAAAATATAACACAGTCCTCATCCCCCAGCATTTTTATCACTTACACCTCATAAACGTTTTTTCTTTTTTGGTGAGAACTATGCCACCTCTTTGCTTCCCCATGCTTGCAGGATCCTTGGACCAATCAACATTCATGGTGGCCTGAAAGAGCTCAATTTATGGGCAATGAAGTGAATCACTTTATTATCAGGGGCAAATATGTTTATTTCCTTCACTGATGACCATGTGTGGGAAAAAACCCCAACTAATTTGGCATTTATTCAACTATGCCTGGATCTACTGTGCATTAGGCAATGCTCTAGGTAAGGGACAGAGCAATGAACGTTTTTGGCTTCATGGATGTTGCCTAGAAGGATGCTAAAAGGAATAAAACTATTTGCACATTAGAATAATAAGTGGTTTAGTCAGGGCAAAAATCGTGTTTTCTCCCCTGGGAAACTTCAGTAAGTTATAAATGTTGGAAGAAAAATAGGGACTGGGTGTAAGAGCAATTGTGAAGAATAAAGGGTAAGTCATGGAGCCTTCATTCGGTTCCTACTTTATATTTGCTGATACTATACAGGCTGTAAAACTGGATAGGATACAATATCTTCCCTCAGTTTCCAGTATAGCCGGAGGATATGATATAGTAAGTGCTAAGTGCCATGGTTTCTTTAGTGTAACAAAAGGCTGATCTGAAGAAAAAAGGTTGAAGAAGGCACATGTTCATGTAGCCACCTGAATGGAGCATCCCCGTACCTCACTGTACCAGGACTAATGGTAGCCATTCTTTGGTACGAAGACACGAGTACATCCAGGGAATAGTGACGCTCACCATCGGTAAGTCCCTTGGCAGACTTCATTGATCAAATTACATTTCTGATGTTTTAGATTAAAATGTTTTAGTTCCTGCACTCTCAGGGCAATATGTAATAACCAAGGTTAGAGATTGTAGAAACCGCTCTCTTGGATATTTAAAAACAAAAACCCACATCTGATAACGAATGCACAATTAGGCAAAAATGAGGCAGCCCATGAAAATGGCATAAGTCGATGTTAACACAGCCTTTGGATGGAGTAAAAGAAATTAACTTAATATAGTCAGGGGAATCTGGGAAAAACTAAATTAAAACAGTGACATCTAAGTTCAGCCTTGAAACACAGCTAGAGTAACAACAGGCAAAAAGAAAAGAAAAAAGACAAGAAAAGACAAAAAAAAAAAAAAAAGAAAAAAAATAGAGAAGGCAGAAAAAAGTAAAGTAGTAAGAGGAGGACATGACCCAACAGCTTAGAGACAAGGAATAAAGGGTAGGAAATACAATTTCCCAAAGCCATACCTGGTGCTTAAGGGGACACTGATTTTACCAACCCTAGAGTATACTTGTTGGTGGGACACAATTAGTGGAACACAAAACACAGCAAATAGTTTAAACCTTGACCTCTGCAAACAATGGCCGCTTTTATCTCACCTAAAATCCTTCTGGAGGATCTGCCCCATACCCCCAAGGTCAGCACCTTATGGATTTCCTCCAGGCTTGAAAAGCTCTACTGGAAAAAAATGGGTATTCTGTGAGTTTTAAGTTTCATTCACATGTTAATGAGATCTTCTGTTGGAACAGATACGGTTTATTGTGTATGCATCAAGCACTAAGGCAGGCTTATCTTCAATTCTCAGACTGATTTTTTAAAGTAGGTATTTTTATCTTCATTTATAGTTGAGGAAATTGGGTTTTAGGCAGATTAATGGACTCACCTAAGACCACAAAATGAAGTTTGTATCTTAACAATGATCGGCCTGATTTAAAAACTCAATTCCATTTCACTATGGTGGCTCTTAACCAATGCTGTACTTTTCAATTGCCTGGGGGGAACTTCTAAAAATAAAACTTAAATTATTTTTTGAGAGAGAGAGAGAGAGAAAGAGACAGAGAATTCTAAGCAGGCTCCATACTCAGCGGGAAGCCTGACTCGGAGCTGGGTCTCACAACCCTGGGATCATGACCTGAGCTGAAATCAAGAGTCCAATGCTCAACTGACTGAGCCACTCGGGTCTCCCTAAATTAATTTTTAATCAAGGAAATATATATACAGTTAAGAAAAACCAAAGTACTGTTACACTGGTAGTGAAAGACAGCAATCCTCTATCTTTACTCATCTCTGATTTTTTTCTTGAGACAACCACTTCTTATGTTTATTGTTGTTTTTTCTGAATGTCCATATACTGATTTATTGACTTCTCTACATTAGATCTTCACTGATTCTTCCCCATTACACATACCTGTCTCCTCTCCAATCCCCACAATGTTACACAATCATTTCTTGTTGTATTAGTATTCAGCATTTATATAATTATGACTGACTTTATAGGACTAGTATTATTCATAATTTGGAAGTATGCAGTGTAGTTTTTGAAAAACTGAATTGTCCTGTTTCATAATAAATTTGTTTCCTTAATTTTTTTATTGTTTATTTTTGAGAAAGAGACAGAGCAGAAACAGGGGAGGGGTAAAGACAGACAGAGACACAGAATCTGAAGCAGGCTCCAGGCTCTGAGCTGTCAGCACAGAGCCCAATGCAGGGCTCAAACTTGCAAGCCTTGAGATTATGACCTGAGCCGAAGTCAGATGCTCAACCGACTGAGCCACCCAGGCACGTTTGTTTCCTTAATTTTTAAAAACTCTGCAGATCACTAATCCATCCCCAGACTCTGAAAAACTAAGTATCTCTTGTCTTTATATTCAAACACATCCGGTATTCTCAGTTTTTCTTTTTGAGACATTCTACCTATCTTTAGTCATTTCTTACTGAATTCAAGCTGTTCTCCCCTACTCTCCTCCCTCTTAAATATAGTTATATTACGATTTTAGCAACTTTATGGCATACTCTTTGTGCCCTTTACCCTTTAAATAATCAAATGCTTCTTCTCCACATCAACAAGACTGTATCTCTTAACTTCCCACTTTATAAGGACATCATTACCATTCCATATACTTTCCCCTCCCCCTTCAACAACCCTACTTGAAAACTGTACTTTTCCATTATCAAAGCTGTTAACATTTGCATTCTACTTTGTAACCATAATTAAGTATTCTCTCAAAAGATAAAAACCATAAACAGCATTTACATTAATTATTATGATTACTGAAGTGTTATTCACAAAATAACCACGGTTAGTGCTATGACTGGACTCTTTTCTTTGGTTCCAAGGTCTTGAACTACACGGACACTGCAAGAGGGTCCACTTTCTAAAACCCCAACCCTGTTCAAAATCCAGCAGCATTTTTCGTTGTTTGGTATTAGAAGGATGTTTTTCCTGTACACTTGTGGTTATTTTCACTGAGAATTTCAGACTGTCATTGTTTTCTCTTGTTGAAGAAATATATTTGCCTTCCACGTATCTCTTTAAGATCTTCAGCTTCTTATTCATTCAATGTTTTGGTTCCAGTCCAATCCCATCTTCCCGAAATTTGTTTTAACTTGGACCGTGAGCTTGTACATGAAAAATTTTTTTTTCTGAAAACTTTAGTAGCCGCCCTTTTCTTTACCCGGCATCATGTTCGTCCTGTTCTTAAGGCTGCAAAGCATCTTAAATATTGTCGTAGGCCTTAACTGAGGTTCTTTGCTGTCCCCGGAAAATCGCGTATTTCCTTTCTCTAGCCTCGACCCGCTTTCCGCCCCGGCCCTGGAAGCTCCGGTAGGAACCGAGAGTGCAACCGCACAGAGCGCTCACGACCTCTCGCGAGATTCCGGAGCTCCGTGCTTACAAATTTTCTTCACCGCCGCCAGGCCTCCTGGGAGTCCGCCATGTCCTGGCCGGGATGTAGGCAGCGTAATCATGGCACTAAATATGTACCTGCAAGCGGATGTTGAGGATCACCGAGCCCGCGACGTAGAAATACGGGAAGTTCATGCGCAGCTGCCAGGCCAGCTCGAAGAAGGCGAGCAGGGTGCGGGAGAGCCCTTTGCAGAAGACTCCATATGAGCTGGAGGCCCCGGCGGTGCTGGAGGCGCTGAGGGCCAAGGAAGACGGAGCCGCCGCGGTGGCCATGAATCTGGTGTTGCCGCTCCCCCAGGGCATAGATCCGAGAGTCACCCCGGCTCTTGCAGGCCTCCGACCAATGGCCGGGACGGCGAGGTGCGCAGTGCGGGCGGCTAACGGACCGCCGGACACACACCTGCACCTCCCGCTGTCGCAGCTTCTTCCCCAACGGCGCTCGGCCCCGGCCGCCGTTGGAGCTCCGCCCCTTCCTGTCTGATGCTCCTACTGGTTTTTAGCGCTTAAAGCTTAACAGGCGGTAGGTGCGCAAGGGGTTATTTATATATATGCCATACATAATGTCTTATATATGGACAGCCAAACAGATATGGTTTTCTCTTTAAAATGAATAAAGGTAAATAAAATCATATAATTTGCCCTAGAGAACACAGTTTGTAAGGGTCAAACTCTAGGTTAAAACTCCGGTTTGTCTGCTGTGTGATCTGGGTTATTAGCCGGGAATCTCACCCTTTGATTTCATAAAATTAACCCTAATATTAGAGCCAGATGAACTCCAGTTCAGGCACAAAGTCTCCGTGTTCATAACATACTAGAAGTGTAAAGGATCACAGTCGTGGGCTCTGGGTTGTCTTATGTATTAGACTCTTCCAGTTGCAAGTGACAGAAACAGTTATTTAAGCAAAACAAAACGAAACGCACACACATACGCATATATACTTTTCTTTTTTGATACGTATATACCATATCATATTCCCACCCAGGTGGAAAAAGTCCTGATTAGGTATGGAAGATTCTACCATTTCTGCCTGGGGATACACCTGTAACGTGTGGCTAGGCCCCAAAGGTTGGAATATCACTAAAAACTATGAATAACCTTAGTGTAACATAGCGTATCTCCCATAGCCACATATTCTTCTGGTGTTTAAATGATGCACACTTCGTTAACTTCTCTAACTTCTCCCATTTTAACTAGTAAGCACTGCATTTTTCATCATAGACAACTTCTGTATATAAGGATTATTCAGATGTGTAACTTCTGATCAAAACATTCATATTACAGTCGTTCTGAAAATTGTTCAAATATCCCGCATCTCACCCTGCAGCGAATAGCTGTGGTGACCATTCCAAGTGCAATTTATGTGTCCCAGAGGGACACCCTGTGGCATGATATTTGTAAAATGTAATTGTGTGTCCCCAGCAAGAATTTCGTCTACTTTTGCTCTACTAATACCACCCCAGTAACATTATGTGCACAGCCCTTAGAGAAACTGATTACAAGTCATTTAAGACGACTTATAAAATACAGAATATTTAAAAATATAAAATATTCATAAAAAAAATTTTTTTTAACATTTATTTATTGTTGAGAGACAGAGCATGAGCAGGGGAGGGGCAGAGAGAGAGAGGGAGACACAGAATCCGAAGCAGGCTCTAGGCTCTGAGCGATCAGCACAGAGCCTGACACAGAGCTTGAACCCACAAACCGCAAAATCATGATCTGAGCCAAAATCGGACACTCAACCGACTGAGCCACCCAGGCACCCCTAAAATATTCTGAAAAGTAGTGTAAGATAAATGACAACTCTTGAGAACCAGGAGAAAATGTTTAATTTTAGTACACAAGTACAATATACTTTTCCTGAAACTTGAAAAAGTAATAGAGGTATTAGGGGTCACTGAAGTCGTTAAGTTTCTGGATCTTCCATCTCCAACTGTGTAAAACTATGTGGACTTATTCTCCTCTACCCTTTCTCTGCTACCCTACCCCCTATCCCCAGTATTGGTTAACTCCATCAAAATCCTGAGCCCATGGGAAAAATAGCCCCCACCTACAACTAACGTGGTTAGGTAGATGTCCTGTTCCAATGGGAAAGGACTAGCCAAATAAGAGTAGTCATGAAGCTCTGACTCCTACGCATTAATGCTCTAGAGCTGCTGAAGGAGTTCCATCAGGTGAAACTGACATTGGAAGGTGCATAGGATCAATATTTTACATGGTTGTGGTTTTTATGTCCTTTGCCTTGAAATGACCGGCTCACATTTCTTGCCAAATAGGCATATGTAAGCTATCAATAGTAACACGTGTTCTACACCATTTCTCTAATTGATACTTCATTTACTCCCAACTTGACCTTTCCTAATCTTTCTTATTCCCGTCTTTTTGACTGTATGTTCCCAATCTAATACTTTTTAATGGCCTGTTTAATGATTCTTTGGAAAAATTTAAGCACCAGTAAGACTGCAAAGTACTATATTGGTAAATTCTCACTATTGTAGTTAACAGGTATAATATGTCGTCTTTCATTTATCATTTGATTAACTTTGGTCTTGTCTCTTATTCTGAGTCTGGCCAAAGATTTGTCAATTTTGTTTATCTTAACAAACAAACCAGTCTTAGTTTCACTGATTTGTTTCCTGCTGTCCGTATAGTCTCTATTTTTCATTTACGCTCCTTGTTAGTTTTTTCTCTAGTTCCTTGCAGTATAAGTTAGGTTGTTTATTTGAGAACTTGCAATTGGCCTGGCCCAAGCTCATGGTTGCCACTCAAACCTTTGTGATTGTCTGTGCCACTGTCTTGGTTCTTAGTGGCTCCCAGTAGATGATGGTATGTGAAGACCTGTCAGTGTGCCTAAAGCTTGGGAACCTGTTCAGGCTCCTGGAGAACTACTAATTACTTTCCCCTTCAGTCCCTAGATGCAGGCCTGACCTTCATGCCACAGCTGAGAAGTCAGGACGTTAGATATGGAGATGAACCCCTATCATGGAGAAATGGTGATTTTGCTTACTTTGTGCTAAGCAGAGGAAATAGGTACGGGGAGTCTTTGTGTGCACATCTAGAGCTACCTCTTTATTTTGTGTGTGGTCCCTAGGGACTTGTGAATGCTGAGTCCTGCCAGATCCAGAGCCAATCTGTCTGGCAGCAGCCATAATCGTTGGGGTGTTGGATGTGTAGATATGCTGCTTCTCGTGAGAAGCCGAAGATTGGGTTTTGTTGTTGAAGTGATCTGGAAGATCGCAGTGGGTGATACGGCCAGCAACTTGAGCACATATGTGGCTCAAAATCAAAGCCACATATTCAAGAATTGTTGCCATTATAGCTCACTTCTAATACCAGTTTTTGTACCAGTCAGCTTTTATTGTGTAACAACCACAAAACTCAGTGGTAGACAACACTAAACGTTTATTTCGTATATGTCTCTAGAGACCAGTGATCTATGTTGGAGTTGCCATAGATATCTCCACTGTTTTCAGATTTCTCGTTCTGTACCTGGGGGCCAACTGGAAGCTAGTAAGGGGAACTTGATCCTCCTATCTCTTAGCCTTCTCCCTGGACCAGTTCACTAGTCTAGACATAACCTTCTCATGGTGATGGTAGAAATACAATCGTGAACAAGACTCAGTATGCAAGCCCCAGTAATGTAAGTCCAGCAATATAAGATTCTGCTTGCAAAATTTATGCCAACATCTAATTAGCCAAAGCAAATCACACGGCTGAGGACAGTGAAAGAATAGAACAGATCATCCCTCTCATGGTGAGAGAGGATAGGAATGTGATAGGCTGAAGAATTGGGACCAATTTAAGCAATCTACCACGGCATCCCATACATCGTTAAAGCAATTCTAAGCGACATTTATGGCCTTGCATATACCCGAGTCTCAGTTTTCTAGTCTTATCTGAAATTCTCCATCTTATAGTAAGATCTTAGGGAGCTCCATTTGGACTTACAGAGATGATTACCACTGCCACCTTTTCTGGAATTCTGCTAATTCTGTTTGTTTGTTTGTTTTTGTTTTGTGTGTGTATGTGTGGAAGTTTCCTGTAAATCCCCACATCTGTCCTATGTGTAAACTTCTGACAACTTTCTGCTTATTAATAACTCCATTCTGTTCCTTCTTGGGATGCATTCATATTTTCATTGGGGTCTTACTGGTCACCTTGCTTCCTCTTTATTGAAAATATTGGGCAGGCAGTAGTTTTCTTGTTCAGATTCCCCCCACCCCCAGCATCACTTCTCTGAATTTTGCCTTTTGAAGACCCTGTTACAGCACATGGTATAAATATGTTTCATTTTTTTATGAAAGCACCTATCATTTAAATTCAACTCATTTTCTGGTCATTGAATAGGTAATATAATCCAAAGGTATGTTCCATCATCAAACCTCCATTCCAAGTCCATAGTCATCTTGCCCGGCTCTCCCTTTCTCA
Source organism: Puma concolor (assembly GCF_028749965.1). Taxonomy (NCBI): domain Eukaryota; kingdom Metazoa; phylum Chordata; class Mammalia; order Carnivora; family Felidae; genus Puma; species Puma concolor. Next base: position 97,744,811 of record NC_141673.1, read on the forward strand.
CCTTCCATATACTTTCTTTTAATGTCCTAATTTCATATATTTCTTTGCATCTTGATGCAAAGACCTAATACATGCCATTCTTCTGAGCCACATTCAGGTACATCTTGAAGTTCAATAATTAATGCCAGAAATGTCTCCATATTCTATTACTGCTTTGTGTAGTCATCTTAGCAATAAGAACTCAGAATTTGTACCTGCCAGAGCCAAGATTGAGATTCAGGCTTATCTTCTATTTAGGCTAGTATATAAGTCCAGAACTATCTTAGTTCCAAAATCTTTGTGCTTTTCACTACACTGCACTGGCTCTAAATTTATGTAAAAGTAAATCTTTATTAGGAACCAAACTGGGCTAAAGGTACCTAAAGTCTATTTCATAACATAACCATCGATGTTTAAATGGAACTGCAGGGTGTGGATATTCTCATAGTAGTCAAAGATATTTAAGTTTTAAGTTAGAGAAAAGTAACACAAACAGACTTTTATACAACTGAAAATTCCAGGACTAGAGCAGCTTTCTGTATGGTTAGATTTAGATGAACATGATAGCTGTGGCCAAGCCCAAAGATAAGTCTTGAAAATTAACAGCCAATTTTCAATCTCTGTAGCAACAATAAAATGACACACCTGCACCCTCCTGTGACCCCAGTATTCTTTACATGCAGGTAGACTCCCTGTCAATGATGTTAACTGCCATAGACTCTAAGTCTAAAGTTCTCTCTTGTCTAACAAAAGAGCGGACACAGGATTGAAGCAAGAGATGGCTAGTGTCCGGGAAAAGACAAGAGAGAACTTTAGACTTAGAGTCTATGGCAGATGACGTGACAGAAGGAAAGGGGGGACTAGGGGCCGATGTGGACAAGGAGCCGATGTGGCCAAGCTTGCGACGTGGCCTTGCGACACAAGGACTGCAGGACACCGCGGACCGGTAAAGGAGCTCCAAGAAAAAAGTGCACCAGGTACAGTCTCTACCTAACCAGGTAAGGGATAAAGCAAAACTCTATTAGGATTTGCTGCTGCGGAACTTTTTGAGAGATCTCCCATGGGAAACTCCCTCCCTCCCCCGACTCCCTGCAAAAGCGCTATATTTGAATTCTTCAGCCCCTAGGAGAGACAGCGGGGACTATTCTAAATTACAAGGCTCTCCATAGATTATTGGCCGTCCAACAAAAATTGCCCTTGGTTCCCGGAACAAGGAACTTACTATCTTGAAGCGTTGGAACGAATAGAAAAAACAATGAAGGCCAGGCCTTCTAAAGGGGCTAAAAGTACCCCCTAGAGTGATCCTCACCTGGTCCTTTGTCCGAGCTACCCTTCCCCCCCTTTGAGCCCTGGCAGTGCATCTAAAAAGGAGGAAAGGGGGCGCCTGGGTGGCTCAGTCCGTTAAGCGTCCGACTTTGGCTCAGGTCATGATCTCGCGGACTGTGAGTTCAAGCCCCACGTCGGGCTCTGTGCTGACAGCTCAGAGCCTGGAGCCTGCTTCAGATTCTGTGTCTCCCTCTCTGCCCCTCCCCCCGTTCATGCTCTGTCTCTCTCTGTCTCAAAAATAAATAAAACGTTTAAAAAAATTTTTTTTAAAAAGGAGGAAGGGACACCTGGGTGGCTCAGTGGGTTAAGCGTCTGACTTCAGCTCAGGTCATGATCTCATGGTTTGGGAGTTCGAGCCCTGCTTCAGGCTCTGTGCTGACGGCTCGGAGCCTGGAGCCTTCTTCAGATTCTGTGTCTCCCTCTCTCTCTGCCTCTCCCCAACTCATGCTCTCTCTCTCAAAAATAAATAAAACTTAAAAAAAAAATTAAAAAAAAGTAAATAAGAAGGAGGAAAAGCCTTGCTCCCCCTGTACTCAGATTGTGCCTCTGGCTCCTTTACAGCCAGAAGCTACTCCCCCCTCCCCAAAAGGGTGGGACGATAAGGAGCCTCTGAAAACCTCACTGACCTGCTCTGATAAAGTCCTCCCCCCCATGCAAAAGTACATTTAAAAAGCCCATAAGGCCAGTAAATTCCAGCTGTTTCCCATTGACAGGTAAAATGGGCAATGTGACCGTGAAGGCCTGTTCTTTCCAATAGTAAAAGAATTGCAAAAATCAGTTCGGCAGTAGGTCCATCACAGCCCTTTTACAATCGGTATTTTAGAAACTATTCATGGCACTCATTCCATGTGTGCCTGGGACTGGGGCTGTCTTAAGAACATCATTCGGACCCCAGCCCAGTATGCTGTCTGTGCCCAAGAGTTTCATGATGCTTGCGTGACTAGTGCTACGCTGGGCTCTGCCGCTGCTATTCCTGTGTCTTTGAAACAACTGACTGACATGGCCTTCCCGACCAAGGCAGCGAGCCCGGCTTCCGGTCATTGTCAGCAAAGCAATGCACTGAAACAGTGCAGTGGATTTTACAGAGGGCATCCCTAACGTAGGGAACTCTAACTCTCTCTCACTGTTTCTTCCTATACACTCTGGTTACTCGAACTATATGTGAAGGCTTCTCTCTCATTCATTTCCTGGATTAATAACTATGATAATTAGAGCCAATTGTTTCTGGCTAGCCTACCTCGGGGTGGAGATTTTAAGGAATATTCCCAAGCAGCTGCTGAAACTCCTTTTGTTTTGGGGAACTTCCCTGTCTTCTCTGGCCCGACTTAGACTGCTTAATTCCACTAGTGGAAGACAAAAACAAAAAGCAAAGCAAAACAAAGCATAATATAAAACAAAACAAAAATTCATATCTGCTCATCTACCTGAGTTGACAGACTTTAGGATCATGTGAACTCTTTTCTCTGCCCTCGGTGCCTCTGACTGGACTGCCAGCCCTCAAGCCCCTAGGTGGTTCCTCACCTCTTCCGCCTTCTCCCCCCACCCCCCTTCCCGTTTCTGCACCCCCGGGGTGCAGCCTGCTTATCTGACTCTTCAGTGCCTTAGCACTACTCCCCAAGCTGTCAGAAGGCAAAAAACACCCCCTTTAACTGTAAATTTCCTCACTGGTTCCACGGGAAAAATTAACAATGGTAAACGTTTAAGGGGATACAGATCAAATATTGTTAAGATAGGCATGTCTTTTAAATTATGACTTTATTCCACTAAGGTTGAGATGAATGAAATTTTAAAAGTACACTGGTGTAAGGTTAAAATTCTGCTTTTCTCTCTGTTCAAAAAGACAAAGTTTTCTTGGACTGTTCTGCTCTTGATAAGACAATGTAAACAAAGGGTTTTTTCTCTTTGCCAAAAAAACAAAGCTTTAGGTTTCATCTTTATCAGGTCTTTAATTGCCTAGTTAAAACTTCTCAATGTTGAAAGAGCTAAGTTTCGATAACAACTATATAATGGTATACATTCGCCTTTAGGGTCTTTTATTGCCACGTTGGTTGAATAAATAAAGTTTTAAGAATTGTAATGATCTGTAATCCTATTTAAGATGTGCTTTATGATAACTTCCTCGCCAGCAATTCCGAGTACTGGGTTCCTCTTTCTCGCCATTTCTGAGGGCTTTGGGTAAGCTCCTCTTGATCTGAGAGGCTTTGTTGTTGTTGTTGTTGTTGTTGTTGTTGTTGTTGTTGTTGCTTTTGAGCCACCAATCTAACTAGGACAGGTCAGCTTACACTGGCAGACAGTTATGCCCAGAGCCCAACTGAGCTGGCAGAAAGGTCTGCCCAGAACCAAACCCTTAGCCTTTCAGATTACAAGTCCCAGAGTACAAAACCTCAGCAAATTTCCCAGGGAATTGGTGGTAGTCTGTACAGGCCTTCTTGTTTGTTTGTCTGTCTTGTTTTGTGTAGATAAGGGCTATTGCTAGCAGGGATCTTGGAGGCCAAAAGAATTGCAAAAATTGGTGGACACAGGTCAGGCATTTAAAGGTTGTTAGAGTGCTTGCCACATCAAGAAGACTTTCAAGATAGGATAAGTTAGTCACTGAACAGGTTAGATTGACTCGAGGTACCCTGCCAACCTCAAGAAGACATCTGTGCAATGAGGTACACTGTAAAACACGCACAGTCCCCAACGCCATGGCGTATCCCTTTTAGGCATTAGTTTGTCTCCCAGAAACCCAACATCTTGGCTAATGAGATCTTTAAATCCTGAAGAGTCAAGCATGCCACCTTTCGGCACACCAGCTTATTTTACATCTAAGAATTATAGTCCCAGGAGTTGCAGGTAGGTAGCAAGATGGAAAAATTTTACTAAAAATAACCTAGAATCGCAATGGCCATTACGGGAAGCATTCCAATTAGACAAGATTGTTCATTTAAGAAAGTAAGGGTTCCCAAATTAAGCAAACAGAAAGGGATGCCTAATTAATTGGTGTGCAGAAGCTTCCAAAGGGCTTCAAGATTCTGAAATAGCCTTATTGAAAGGCTCATTACAGAAAGCTAATGAGAAAAACACAAAAGGTACCTAAGATAAGAGGACAGGACTGACATGACTTCTACTGCTCCCCTCTACCCTTCTTTTCCTGGGTTCTCGTGGTCTACTAATTCTCTATCTGAACTGCCTTTTCACTCCGAAGAGACAATTGAGCAGTTACCTTTAAAAATAAAACCACCCGAGGTTGCAGGGCATCCTCCTCAGATCTCTCTCACTTCTTGGTCAAAGACAACTAAGGGTCATAGATAAAGAGGAGGATGCTGAGTTTTTTAAGAGTTTTAAATCCTTATCAGAGCCTGTGACCCCAGGCTGCCAGGTCTTTATCAGCTTGTGCAACTGTTGGTAGGACCTGGTGAAGCCCCAGAATGGATGCGGGAAGAAGGGCATAATTCTGAAGGTGATATTTGAGATGCCATGTCTCTAGCGTGGTGCTCTTACAAACCAGAGAAAGCTCCCAGAATGGCAGCTAATCTTTTAAAAGCCTTTCCTGGAGTTTTCCCTACCCACACTGATCGGTCTGTGTTTCAAACATGCAAACAAAGAAAGATGAACCTGTGGCAGACTTTAAAGCCTTTTTTGGAGGCACTCTTCCTTCAGCATTCTGGACTCCATACACTAAATGAGGTCACCCAACTTGCCCTAGCTGCTCTATTAGTAAATGGATTGCCTCCAGAGATCAGTGGGCTAATAAAAGGGCAGAGAGTAGGATAGGAGGCCACCAACCCGACTGAACTTAGCACTAGCGCTGGGCATTTTGAAAGGAACTTCAAGTAAGACTGGAAACAAAAACCTGCCAAGTTGGCTTTACAGCTACAACAGCTCCGAGGCCAGGGAGCTAAAATGACACCTGGGCCCTGCACATTCTAGGGCTCCGCCATCAAAACAATGGCCTAAAGGTTTGTAATCAGTTGGGCACTGGAAATAAAATTGTCCTCAAAGGTCCTATGCAAAGTCTTCCCTTCCCTGAATGCCTCCAAGGGTGGGCTCATTTATGGGCCCCTCCCAGGGCTGATAGGACTGTTACCAGTAATTCCTTTAAGCAGTCGGGGGAAACTGCAATTAACATTGATGGAAAACCTTGCCAGATTTTAATAGCTACTGGAGCTCCGCTTTCTCCTTAAACCCCACTCTCATAGGACAACAAATTCCTCTTGAGTAAAAAGGTTTCCTTAGCGAGCTTATCTAATAAAGTTCACAGAGGGTTTCTATCTCAACCAGTGCAAATGACTGGGATCTGTTACTGAAAACCATTCCTTTTTGTTATGTGATCCAGCTCCAGTTAATTTATTAGGTAGATATCTCCTTTCTAAATTAAAAGGGCTAATATGGGGTGCCTGGGTGGTTCAGTCAGCTGGGCATCTGACTTGATTTCGGCTCAGGTCATGATCTCATGGTTGCAGAGAGTGGGTCCTGTGTGGGGCTTGGGATTCTTTCTCTGCCCCTTCCCCATGTGTGTGTGCGTGCTCTCTCTCTCTCCTAAAATAAAAAAATAAATAAATAAAAATTTTTTTTGACTTAAAAAAATAAGTAAAAGGGCAATACACTTCGCTTCTAATGGAGACTTTACCTTAGAATTTCCTGACCAACCTGAATCTGATCCTTTATGCTCTTTATAATCTGTTCTTGATCTAGAAGAGGACAAATCCTAACAAAGCTCCCCTATATAGCTGAGGCGCCAAAAACAAAACCAAAAAAACTGTGGTCTGTTTCTGACACTGCGAGAATAAAAAGTGCAGACTATAAAACTTCAGGTAGGTGTGACTAAAATTCTTCCTAAATTGCCTCAATATCCATTAAACCCTGAGGCCATATAAAGCCTCACAGCAATGATAAAAGGCCTAATTGCCTGGGGGAGGGGGGGCTGCTAATCATTCCCTACACCAGCCCCTGTAACTTGCCAATCTTGCCAGTCCAAAAACCTAATGGACGGGGATGGTGATTTGTCCAGGACTTGACAGCTATTGACAAGGTAGTTATTCCCAGTTTCCTAGCTATTCAACCCCCCCATGGCCTTCTGTTACAAGTTCCACCAGACTCAAATGGTTCTCTATTGTAGATCTTGGTTCAGCTTTTTATCAGCATCCCTGGAGACCCCAACAGCCAATATCTGTTTGCCTTTACTTGGAACAATCAAGATACCTGGACCATCATGCCTCAGGGGTTCACAGAGTCCCCTTATTTCTCCCAAGGACCTCACCAGGATTTAAATACCCTCCAGTATTCTGGAAAATCAACCCTTTTACAATATGTGGACAATCTCTTGCTGTGCTCAATTACCAAAGAGCCATCCTTAAAAGATGCCATTTATTTGCTATAACAGTTAGGTGAAAAGGGACATAAGGCATCTAAAGAAAGTTTTTCTCTAGATACTGTTCTTTACCTATGTCATAATGTAAGTGCTGTAGAAATTCAGCTGTCTCCAAGAAGGATTAAGATAGTGAAAGAATTTCCTCGGCCCTCCTTCATGTAAGGGATAGCTTCATGGATTTTAGGCCTGGCTGGCTATTGCATTCTGTAGATTCCTCATTGGTTTCTACTGGCTCCCCCACCCTATGAACTTACCGAAATTTCAGTCGCTGAGCCCTTTCCTTGGGAAGAAAAATATGAACAGGCTTTTATGAGGCTAAAACAACCCTGCGGTTACCGCCTACCTTAGGGCTACTTATAGCCTTCCATTTTTATTTATACATGAAAGGATAATCAAGCTTTGGGAATGCTCATGCAAAACCATGGCGATATACATGCCTCTTGTATGGCTGTTGCCTGTTATGTCCTTATCACCCTCAATCAACGAGCAAGGCTGAGAGAACGAATGGGGTCCTCAAACATAAAATCTCCTGTGGCCTAAGGTGTTGCCTCCGGTCTCACTGATTGTTCACAGTGCCCCCTTCGGAAGACAAACTCACTCCGCCAGAGATCATCATGGGTATACATCCTTTTGTTGATCTCTTATTATCTGCTTGGATAACCAGCTACTGTAAGTCTTTAATGTCTTATGCTGAAGCCTATCATCAATAAATAGGTTAAAGAAGCCTTCCCAGATTCCAATTCAGAGGATCCTGGTGGTCACAGACTGGAACCTGGGGAGGAGGTGCTCTGGAAATGTCAACGGAGAAAAACGGTCCTCAGACCTCACTGGAATGAACCTTACCAAGTGCTCCTGACCAAAAACACTGCTGCCCAGTTAAAAGGTATTGGATTCACGTCTCACAGCGGAACAAGGCTCCACCCGACATCTGGTCCAGGGAAACGTTGGAGCCCTCTGAAACAAATTGGCGCAGAAGAGAAATAGTTAATATCAAGGTGGACTATTTCCACCCAGGACACCAGATCAAGACTTCATAGTTTCACTAAACATGAACTCTTTTCTTATGCTTTTTCTTGCCTTCACTGTGGCATTGGCTTGGAAAGATAACGCCCTCATTCATATCTCCCAGGCTTTCTCTCACTAAGGGCGGGGGGTGGGGGGTGGGGGGTGGGGGTGGGGGTAATCTTTCAGATTGCTGGAGTTGTCATCAAAGATTTCAATCTGCCCATGATGCTAGAGACTTCTTGGTCCTCCCTGTGAATATTTTTTCTTCTTTTCCTGGTGTCACTGCAAACTACAATCAACCCCCTCCCCCAAAGTCTCTGAGTTCAACTTTTACAGCCAGAACAGCCTGTGCCTTGTCTTTACGTTTCTTCAATTATAACTGTATGTACCCAATTAGATGCAGCTGCTTATGTGAATCTCGGTACCTGTGCACCCCCACATTCCCAGGATTATCTAAATCACATCTGCCTCCCCCCTCCCCCACTCTCTGAGACCTTCACCAACAGCACCCATCTTTGCAGGATATTTAGAGCAACTCATTCTTTTAGGCTAGGAGATTTTCTTGCTGTATGTGCTGAAAACTGAATAGCCCTTGGCTTGAATGAATAAATGCAACAATCCCCGTGAGTGAATTCCTGAACAGCACCACCCTAATGGGAATGGTTTGCACTCCAGCAGGGTTTGGTTTTTTTCTGTGGTGGTTATCTTTCTTCTTGGGCCCGTGAATGCCTGGGTAGCTGGTACACAGCTGGGCAATGCCTCTTAGGTTATCTCATGGCACCCCTAACTTTTCACAAGGAAACTAAGACATCTCATTGGTTGACTCCCCTGAATTTACTCTGTCAAGTTGAAAAAGAGGACACAGCTGGAAGCATTCATGACTCAAGACTTGCTCCTTTTAGTAGGGCCATGCTTCCATGGTTAGGGGTAAGGGTAAATGAACATATGATCAGAAACCTCTCCCTGACTCTCGAAGACACGGCAGATTCCTTTGCTAAAGATAGTAGCGGCCCAACAAAAATCCTTCAACTCTCAGGACAAAGTTGTTCCTGATAACAGGATAGCCCTGGACTATCTTTTAGCTGAGCAAGGAGGCATCTGTGTGCATCTGGATTAACACTTTTGGGAAAGGTGAAACTCAGGTACTCAAGATCACCGAGCAAGGTGCTTGGCTTAAAAGGTTGACTCCTTGGGGCACCTGGGTGGCTCAGTCGGCTAAGTGTTTGACTTCGGCTCAGGTCATGATGCCACAGTTCTGAGTTTGAGCCCCATGTCAGGCTCTGTGCTGACGGCTCAGAGCCTGGAGCCTGCTTTCGATTCTGTGTCTCCCTCTCTCTCTGACCCTCCCTCACTCATGCTCTCAAAAAATAAATAAATGTTAAGAAAAAAAAGTTTGACTCCTTCCACAGAGTCATTCCTTAACTTTTTTGATCTGTAACCAGTTTAGGTCTTGGAGACCATGGCTTTGAAGTACACTTCCAGCACTGGGACTTGCCCTGCTTTTAGTAAACATAATAATCTACCCGCCGTGTTGTGTTCCCTCAGAAGTTTTAAATGTATGTTACCAGCCATTAACCACCAAGCAAATGATCTCCCTAAAACTGGAACATCTAAGGAATGAGGAAAATAACCAGCTCAAAGAATGTGAATCAGAAACCGTGACCCATGAATAACACAGAAGCTGAGTAAAAACCATCATGACCTACAGGTACCACACAAAGAAGCAACAAAAAGCGTCAATTGCAGGGCAGTAGCCGAGAGTGGAGCCAATGCCTTACAATTTGATCCTATCTCTCAGTTAAATGCAGAGTCTGCTCAAAAGGGGGGAACTGTTAAAAAGAAAACCAGATGGTGGTGTCACTTAAAATGGTGTCACTTGGACCGAGTGCTCAAATTCGGCTTAATACCCAACCTGATTGCAGTTTCAACCTCCCCCAGAAATGGAGTCTTAACCGGTCATTCAGTAGTTTTTCCATCAGCACCAGTGGGTCTGCCTCCTGGGTCCACTCCATCCCTCAAAGAAAGATGAGATAATCTGCATGAGAAGACACCTTGCTTTCCCCCCCAAGAAAGCAGCCTCCTCTAGAACAATCCTTTTCTTCTGCTAATAACTTTCTTGCCCCCACCCTCCCCTTCTATAAAAACCTTCCATTTTGTACAACTCCTTGGAGCCCCCTCTACTTGCTAGATGGAATGCTGTCCCATTCACGAATTGTTTAATAAAGCCAGTTAAATCTCCAAACTTACTAGGTTGAAAGTTGTTGTTGTTGTTGTTTTCCCCACAGGTATGACTTAATTCCAAATATACAGATACTATCCATCCCTTCTGAAGACAAAATAGTGCACTGGGTCCTTCAGGTCACAGAAGTAATCAACACAAAACTTTCCAGCTTCAAATTACTCTAAAACTTGGAGGTCCATTTCCCACCGCTTTCTGCTCTTGTCAGCCCTTGAAAACTCTACCTTTGAGCACACTAACCCAAATTGTGTGGAAAAAAATACTGAAAATGTTAATAATAGGGCCATATTATATATCCGATACTAGGAAAAGAAAGCGGGAGGAAAACTATGTGGCCTTTGGTCTTACGCAAAGAATATAATAGAAGTTATCAGGAATTATAACTAGGCGAACCAGAGGGTGGGAAGGTAGAGTGGGAAAGAACCACAAAATTTAATGGCTGTGGTTTCTATCCTCTTCACAGATACTTACATGTGAATAATGCAATCATAGTCCTTCTCCAAAAAAAACGAGGCATCAGCAATCATTCTAAACGATTACTCTGCACCTCTGTATATTTGCTCTTAAACTGTCGGCAAGGAAATCTTAAACTAAAACATTTTAAATGAACCGAAATGGTAAATGGCTTTCCCAGTGTTTGCTGAGAACCAGTATGATAATAGAAGCTGGTGTCTACTGAAATGGAATGGAAGCCACAATAAAAACAAACAAACAAACAAACAAAAAGCACAACCAAAGCTATTCAGTCGTTTTCAATTCATCAGTTCATCAGCAGTGGTATTTGGTATGGTCATTTTTCACTCAGAAGAAATGTCAAGCACACAGGACAACACCTGTTTTGGTTGTCTTAACTGGAATTTATAACAGGTATTTGTAGAACCGGACTGATTGGAATAATGAACTGCATCAACTGAGTAAGAAAGAGGAAAATCAACTTCACTTCATTGGTTTTCTCCTCATCAGCTTGTCCATAACCAGAATACGTTTCTTGATCATGATACTGATCGATTCACGTCCACTGGTGCTCTCTGCAGATCCACACAGCAATGGTCAAATTAAAAAAAAAAAAAAAAAAAAAAATTATGGGGCGCCTGGGTGGCTCAGTTGGTTGAGAGTCCAGCTTCGGCTCAGGTCATGATCTCGCAGTTCGTGAGTTCAAGCCCCGCGTCGGGCTCAGAGCCTGGAGCCTGCTTCGGATTCTGTCTCCTTCTCTCTCTCTACCCCTCCCCACTTGTGCTCTATCTCTCTGTCTCTCAAAAAAAAAAATGTAAAAAAAATTTTTTTTTTAATTATTATTCTGTTTTGCCTGAGGATCGACCACTTAAGTGTCTGCTTTGACACCTGCCTCAGCATCTTCTATTTCCTGAAGGTAGCTACTTTTTTCCATCCTCTTTTTCTCTGGTTGAAGTGGAAAACCAATAGGGTGATCGTTATTATTTTTCTGGGGTCTTTGTTCTTTTTTTCTTTTTTAGTTCCCAGTGATAGACCATATACTTCCTATTGTTTTAAAATGAGAATCAAGCAAGACATCATGGAAGATTAATATGAATGAAACACAAACCATTATTTTCTTAGTGCCCATCAATGTTCAGATTACCATCCCCTTACCTATTCCCACAGCATCTTTTTTTTCTGTTACTTTTTTCTCTTTGGAGACATAGCAAGTTTAATATCAATAGAGCTTAATATCAAAGGGTACCAGGATCCTAACGCTGAAGCTTGTGTAAAAGCCATGACACTGGTGACTTCTTTCTTCTTTCTCTTTTGGACTTCTATCGTGCTGATTCTTACCCAGGTTTCTGTTGCCAAACTACTTCTGGGTGGACTGGGGAGATTCCAGGCCCAGAGGCCTCCGCCGCACCCGTCCTAAAGATGCCAGTGAAGGCTCTTGGTTTCATCACGAGAAAGAATTCAAGGACAGACACAACACAGTGGGTGAGTGGTACCAGCAGCAAAGTTTACTAAAGCAAAAAATACACTTCCGAGATGTGAGAGTGGGAGAGAGAGAGAGAGTGAGAGAGCAAGCGAGCTGTGCATTGTGAGCTTCTATCTTTTCTTGACAGTTGTTAATAAGGGGGTGGAATATACATTATTTGAGCTGGGGATTTCTTGGCAACTGGGTTTCAGCACCATTTATTTCTTCCTGACTTGGTGAAGGGTTTCCAGCCTACTTTGTCAGCCCTCTTGGGCCTGTCTGGTTTGATCCAGCTTCTTGTGGCTTTGCTTTGAGATGTTGCCAGGACAGGCCTCTGACTCTCCTGATAGCTGGCCATGACTTCTCTTTGCTGGCTTCCGGACATCCTGTTAAAAACTAACTAACCGCCTCCAACAAAACCCTGAAATCAGATTCGTGTCCCGCGTGCAGTAAGCCAATCTCTGAGTCACTGGGTTTGAAGCAGAGAAAGTTTTGTTATTGAAAAGGCAGCTCAAGGAGAAGGCAGGGGAGCACTCCCAAATTTGCCCTGCCTTTGTTGAGCCTCGGGACAATTTTTATGGGGCTAACAGGGTATGTGGGAGTTAGGGCAGGAACTGGATGGGCCTTGGAACTTCTCAAGGGGAGACTCAAAACTTTTGGGATTTCAAGTTGCTTTGGACATCAGGGCTCCATCCGGGGTTTCTGGTGCGTTACAGGTTGGTCTTGTGTCTGCAAAACAGACATTATAAGGTAGCCTCCCTCCCTGGTTCCTGCAGCAAGTACTGGGGAGGAAAAGGAATGAAAAACAAGGTTAATAATTCCTGCAAGGCTGTGGAGGAATGTGCCTGTGCAGCGCATGAGGTTACAAGGGAGGAAACGCCTACTTGAAGGTTTACATGAATAAAGCATGTGTTTGAGTTCATTTTTCCCATCATCTGAAAGCAGAACATTCCTCTGAAACTTTCTGGAAGCTGAAATGGCATGAAGCAAAGAAGCAATTGCCATTGACTTACATAGAAAAAATTTTGAGCATTCCCGACCCCCCCCCAAATAACCTGTCTTGGGCCTTTCTGATACCTCAGGACACATCTTGCTAAGGGATGCACAAAGTAAATCGAAGTAAAGCACAGGTGCTCACAGACACAGTTCAAGGCTCTGGCGGCTTGAGGCTGAGATGCCCAGGGCGGTTCCCAGGCAAGGCGCTGGGTGGGACCCCTCCCACGGCTGGGGTGAGCGCTGAATGCTATTCTTGCCTTTTACCTCTTTTCCTAAAAGCAAAAAATCCTCTTCGGAGTTCTTTCAGCTCACAAAAACAGGTAACCAATGTAGGTCTTCTGGAAAAGTCAAGCGGCATAACGAGAACTTTCAAAAAGCAGGGATACTGGTAATAGTGTACAGCCATGTATTGTCGCCTAGCAAGCTGATAGTGACATCTGGTAAAGTAGGCCATTCATTTATGGTGTTAGGATTTGGGGGCAGCTGAAGTGCTCTCTAACAGGAAGGAAAACTTAAACTCCGGAATAAATGACACTCTTCAAAGGGAAAACATGGGAAAATAAAGATGTTAAGAATGTTTGGGGAGTTTATAAAATCTATTCCTGTGTCCTCCCCTTGGACTTTCTTGTACTCTAAATATAGCCCTAGGTGGGGCACCTGGGTGGCTCAGTCGGTTAAGCGTCCCACTTCGGCTCCGGTCATGATCTCGAGGTCTGTGGGTTCGAGCCCCGCGTCAGGCTCTGTGCTGACAGCTCGGAGCCTGGAGCCTGTTTCAGATTCTGTGTCTCCCTCTTCCTGTGACCCTCCCCTGTTCATGCTCTCTCTCTCTCTGTCTCAAAAATAAATAAATGTTAAAAAAAAATTAAAAAAAATAAATATAGCCCTAGAATCAAATTTTTCCTGTATGTCTAGAAATAAATAGATGCATATTTATAATTATATGATTTACAACGTGTTTATAGTTTCACAATTTTATAATAAAATCAGATGCTTTTTTTAATGTGCTGAATGACACCTGAAGATGTAGACAAACTGAATCGTTCTTCAAAAATTGTCCATCAGCTCTCCTTTCTCCTTACTGTTATTTACGGAAAACTTTGCTCTTCAGTGAAGAAAACTTAAAAAGTAGGGTAATCCTAGGAAGAAAAAACTGAGGACCAAAAAGCACAATTTCCCAGCTGCAAGATTTTTTTTGTTTGGTGTTAGAATTCTCCAGTGTCCCTCCCTCCCTCTCTTCTTTCTTTCCTTCCGCGGGAGGACTTCCAGGATCTGAAAGTTACAATGTGTAGGTTGTGTCCTTATGCTGTGTTCTGTGTTTATTTCTCAAGTTTCCCCCTGCATAGAGTTAATGAGGTATTTCTGTTAATTTCCCCTTTTGTGGTTGTATGGAAACATTCTCTCTTTGATCCAGAGAATCATAAAAGGGGAATATGGTAACATCGGTAAGTATAGTATAACACGTAGTATAGTATAACCTTGGTATAGTAACAATGGTGCAGTAACATTACTGAGAAAAATAAGAATGAGAGATGTGACAAAGATTCAAATCAAGGCTACTCTGCAGGCCATTCTACCAGAAAACACTGTAAAGGTAGTATTTAGAGGCATTTTCTTCCATAAATTTAACCCATCTTCCAAGAAAATGTTTTGTAACTTTTTATGTCTGGTTAATTACCTTGGGCTTACGGCAAAACAAAAATAGCCTATTATACATACTTGGTCAGTGAAGCTTCTGATGCCTATTATACATTGCCAATACACACATCCTTCTTGCATGCAATATTGAATATTTTTCTAGCATACATCTTGACCTAGCATCATGATCAGAAAAGTCAGATTCTTTAACCAAACTAAACCAAATTATAACTGACATCTGTGGTGTTTTTTTTTTAATTTTAATTTTAATTTTAATTAATTAATTAAAATTTTTTGTTTGTTTGTTTAGGTCTTCGTGTGGCAAATGAGAGTTGAATTTTTTCCCTGAGTCATGAACCGGCAGCATTAAAAGAAATAGTGTCTTTATTCTCCGTTGGTAGTAATGATTATGATTATGATGGTAGGAGCTGGCAACATTTTTGAGCTTATTATGTCTAAGGCATTTATTTGAGGATAAGCTTTATACGAATGAATTCTCAAAACAACCCCCCCCCCCCCCCACAGCAAAGTGAATAGGGAAACATTAGGCAGAGAGAGATAAGATAAGGGACCTTATCTCTGCAAGTGGGAGGCTGAAGAAACAGCAGGGTTTGGGCCAAAAAAAAAAAAAAAAAAAAGGAAAAACATATTCCAGACCCGCCTGGGCAAGGTCCCATGAGTGGAGTCCCACAAACTTTCCGATAAGGTCCCAATAAGAAGTCAGGGACAGAAATCCTCAGCGGCTACCCAGTCGGGACCCCTCTCACTCTTGCGAGCTTTATACTTTCCCTCAATAAACTCTATTGCTTTGCTCACTCTCTGTTGTTGTCTGTGAGATTCATTCTTCGGCTCTGTGAGACGAGGACCAGTGTCTCGCCCACCCTCCTATAACAAACGTAGTTATTATTTGTCTCTGCTTGATAGAAAATTTCGAGGCAGACCAAGTTAAAATAGCTGCCAGGCTAGCATGGTTTTACCTGCAAAGACAATACAGCTAAACGAATGACACAAAACAAAATGAAAAGCAACGTATCTTTATAAGAGATAACACAAATGAGAATTCAAAACAAAACAAACAGAAAACCATAGCCAAAATGAGAATTTTTTTGAATGCAGGTATACATATTTTAATTTATTTTTAAGAATATATTTACACCTTTGGGGCGCCTGGGTGGTTCAGTCGGTTGAGTACGACTCTTGATTTTGACGCAGGTCATGATGTCGCGATTTGTGAGATCGAACCCCGCGTCAGGCTCCGCATTGGCAGCATGGAGCCTCCTCGGGATTCTCTCCCTCCCTCTCTTTCTGCTCTTCCTCCACTCATGCCCTCTCTCTCCTGAAATAAATACATAAACATTACAAAAAAGTATATATTTACACTTTTAAAACAGGACGTGTACATATATGACGAGCCGGCATGGTTGACACAGATCACATCCACACTGGTGAGCTTTTGGGAATCATTTAAGGTGCCAAGAGTGGTACTATGAAGACAGACAGGGTAAGACTAAATCACCGTTGCTCTGGGGAGAGCGGCAATGAGAGACACAGTAGGTAAGGAAGGAGCCTCGCTGTGGATGCTACAGCAGGAACAACTTCCCAGTGTTGCCATGTGCGAAGTTTCGAATCTCCGTGACTGAAATGGCCCAACCCATCCAAACAGACGCCCAACTGGGCTGGCGATTGCAGGTGGTAGATGAACTCACGCATAGTGTGCACAGGGATAGAGAGGAGTAGACTCAAAGAAAAAGTCTTGAAGAGATCAAAGTTCAGACAAGCGTATGTGTTTATTCACACATGCTCCCACAAAGGGCATTGTTTAACCATGACCAAATGGCCTAAACATGGCTGTAAACACAGTATTATAGCTGGAGCTCTTATTTGAGGAAACAAAACAACTCTATTTTATTTATTTTTATTTACTAAAATTTTTTTTAATGTTTATTTTTGAGAGAGAGAGAGAGACAGACAGACAGAGCAGGAGCAGAGGAGGGGCACTACCTTGTAGGCTAGATTCTGTATGGTCCTTGTTTCTTTGCCTACTAGCTTCTATTTGATAAAGCCTTGGCCATAATCTCCCATATAATTTCAAGGAAGCCTAGGAAAGTAAATCCCTCAATTATTTTTTGTTGTTATTGTTGTCCTCTCAAATGAGTGTGGTAGACAGTCTTGAATGGCTTCCAGTGATTCAGCTGTCTGGTGTTTGTGCCCTTGTAAAAATCTGTAAACTTGAGTATGGGCTAGACTTAGTAACTCCCTTTTAATGAACAAAATACAGCAAATATGAAGGGCATAATATTGTCATACCTGTATTAGGTACTTGTTAAGGGCTGAATTGTGTCCCCCCAAAATCCACATGTACTTCAGAACATGACTGTGTTTGAAGATAGGGCTTTGATAAAGATAATTAGGTTAAAATGATTTCATTAGAGTGGGCCCTAATCTGATATGCCCTTTAGCTCTCCTGAGAGACTCCCCCTTGTAGAACACCCTAAGCACAAACATGCTAGTAAGAAAATTCTAGAAAATGCCTAATTGGCACATCAACAAGCCATTGCAGGGGCTTTCATAATCTCAAGGGAGGCTGGGAAAGTATTTCAATGCAGTACTCTGAAATTAGAGATAGATCTAAGAAGGCATTGTTCCAGGAATAAGATTCAGTTTTGGGTGACTAAAGAGAATGACACCTGTTCGATGTAGTCGGCTTCCTCAGCTTTCCAACATTCATTGTTTACCCCCCACATCCCACACTGAAAACTGACAAAAAAAAATCCCTGCTCCCATCTAACAAAAGAAACTATTTCTCACTATATTGGGTGTCTGTTTTTCATTACAGATCACCTGAGAGTTAGCAGCTTAAAACAGCAATAATCACGATCATCTCTTGGTTACCAAGAGTCAGGAATTCAGGAGTGACTCAGCCGCACGGTTCTGGCTCTGAGTCTCTTACGAGGTTGCAAACAGTGCCTGGAGTCATCGTGATGGCCTGATGCAGGTGCAGGCACCAGGAAGACGCAGACAGCTGAGGACGTGAAATGCTCGGGCATCTCAAATCTTCTTCTCTTTTGTTTTGTTTTGTTTCCCCCACAAGGAATCTCCAACATCGTGTCTCAAGACTTCAAAGGCTGATGTCCAGGATGACTGGTTTTTTAAGCCTTATCTGGGAAGTTAAGCAGTGTCAGTTCTGTGACAAGCTCTTCACTGAAACAAATCGCCAAGGCCCGCATTTCATGGTAGGGGAATTACACTCCACCTGTTTATGTAAGCTGTGTCAAAGAATTTGGTTATATTTCCAATCATCAAACTTGTAGATCCCCACATGTGCTCATTTTCTTATTTCATCCTGATCCAAATCGAATCCCTGATCTCTGGACAATGCCAATTCTTCCATTATTTCCATCACGATTCTTCTCTGTAATTTATAAAACATTGGCAAAACTGTAAAACTAAATGATCACTAGTCTATCTTTACATGAAGTAATGGGAACAAAAGAGGAAAACCTGAAAACTGGTAAAAATGTGTACACGGCGATGTTTCACTTAGAGTAATGGCCAAATAGCTCTGATAGAGCAACACTTCTGCAGATATTTTCTAGATACTGGATCAAATATAAATTTGTTAAATGAATATATAGGGATATTTATGTTTAAGAATATTTATGTATAAGAATATGTGTACTACATATATAACAACTATGTTGGGTGACCACATTTTAGCATTCCATCTCACCTAGAAACAATCCAAAGATTTTCAGTTATCACCCTATTTAATATTAGTCTTAAATTTAACTAAGAATTTTATGGGCGCCTGGGTGGCTCAGTCAGTTAAGCATCCGACTTCGGCTCGGGTCATGATCTCATGGTTCGTGGGTTCGAGCCCCGTGTTGGGTTTTGTGCTGACAGCTCAGAGCCTGGGGCCTGCTTCAGAGTCTGTGTCTCCCTCTCTCTCTGCCCCTCCTCCCCCGCTCATGCTCTGTCTCTGTCTCTCAAAAATAAATAAATGTAAAAAAAAAAATTAAAAAAAATTTAACTAAGAATTTTAGAAGATTTTCAAGCTGATATACTATAGAAAACAATTACCGTTGATACACAAAACATTTCATAATTTCTACTCAATTTATTTGAACATGTCCTTTTACTTTTTTGTGTGTATTTTAACATGTGGACATAATCTTAGCTTATGTTGTCAGTAAACCAGTATAAGAATTATAGGAATTTAGAATGACAATCCCAAATCTCTATAAAAAGTAAAACATACCCCACACTGGCAAAGTGAGGTGAAAACATATGCCTGTCTTCAAGTTAAAAGTATTGAGTCAGTCTGATCTGATGAAACAATCATTTGGATTATATAAACCTGGTTTCCTGTAGAAAAATGCTCCTGGGGGAACCTGGGCGGTTCAGTGGGTTAAGCAACTGACTCCTGATCTTGGCTCAGGTCATGATCTCACAGTTTGTGGGGTTGAGCCCCGTGAAGAGGTCAGCACTGACAGCACAGAGCCTGCTTGGGGTTCTCTCGCCCCCTCTTTCTGCCCCTCCCCCCTCTTGGATGTGCATGTGTGCTGTTTCTCTCAAAATAAATAAATAAATGTAAAATAAAATGCTCCTGAATTAGTTTTTGTTGAATAAATAAACATAAAAAAAATTAAAAAAAAACCATAAGTGTTACTTAAGCTCTGGAAAGTACTCAGAACCGTACTCCTTTTGTAAGAGCATTTATCCAGAGGTAGGCAAAAATTTCATACTCATAACAACAGGACCCAGGATAGAATAAATATAGAACACAAAAATTCACCGGTGCAGATCTAAAATTCACTAATACAGACATTCGCCTTTCCAGAAGAAGAGAGAGAGATTCTTGCACAAATAGATGGATAAACAAAAAACTAGCAAACCAAATTGTGGAGCATTTCTCACCTGAAAGAAGAGAGATCTCTATCAAATAGACCAAAACACTAAATTCCGAGTCACTGTCAACTGTATTCATTTGTTATTGCTGTGCAACAGATGACCAGCAATTTAGTGGCTTCAACCAAAAAAACCCCACATGTCTCATGTCACAGGTTTTTGGAGCAAGGCTTAGCTGTGTTCTTGGCTTCAGGATCTCACCAGCTTGAAATCATTTTGATGGTATTGCAACCTCATCTACGGGCTTGACCGGAGGAGAATCCACTTCCAAGTGCACTCAGGGTATTGGCAGAGTTCATTGCCTTGTGGCCCTTTCCATAGGCACTTTGTCACGTGGCTGCTTACGTCTTTAAAGCCAGCAAGAGTCTCTCACTCAGGGGAGGTCCAGCCACTCTTTTAAAGCTTTACCTGATAACATCAAGCCCATGATGGATCATCTCCCTTTTAATTAACTCAAAATCATTTGCTTTGGGAGCTTAAGTATCTGCAACACCTCTTCATGCTTGCCTTATTCTGCAAGCTAGAAGTCACAGCTCCTGCCCATTCTTAAGGGGAGAGAATTATACAGGGTGTGAACCTCGTGGGGAGCAAAAGTTTTCAATTTTGATGCAATTCAATTTATTAGTTTATTAATTTTATGAATTATGCTTTTGGTGTTGGGTCTAAGAAGTCTGCCTAATTCAAGTTTACCAACCTTTTATATTTTTTTTTCTAATATTTATAGTGGTTCCCCTTACATTCAGCTTCTACGATCAATTTTGAGTTAATTTTGTTATGATACGAAGATCAGGGCCCAAACGTATCTCTATCAATGTGGGCCTCTAATTGTCCAACTTCATTTGTTGAAAACTAAAGAAAGATAATTTCTCCCATTGATTGCAAATTAATGTAACAGCCCCGCAGCCAGTCTTAAGGGTTAACTTGCTCCATGTTAACACCCTTCTTACTTACTGACTTAAGGCCCTTGATCTGTAAAAGGACTCATTTACTTTTTTTGAGATTTGCAGACCACTGGCCTTGAGGAGTGAAGGGCCCGAACTTTCCCAGGCCACAGCAGCCAGCAAGTCTGTTTAAAGCTGCCTCAGCTTTCTGACTAGCTTAGCAAGGTTTTAGCAAAATGCTTTTCTTTGTTTAGATCACGCTGATGATTTTACTGACCTCCCTTTGTGTATCTGTAGACCTTGCCCTCCTTTGAGGAAAGAACAGAGTACTCCTGCACGTCAACAAACAGGAACCGGACCCCCTTGCACAACCCCTGAGCACTGAGATAACATTTGGAGTGGGCATCATCAAGTCTGCACGTAATCAAGAAATGTTGCAGGCCACTGCACTCCTTTTGCTGGTTAACTACCCTAAACCTGTTAAAACCCCCCCTGGGTCAGGCAGGAAACCTCCGAGTTGGTTTTTGGACAAGAGTCTGCCTTCTCCCCAGGTTGCCGGCCTTCTGACTAAAGCCCATGTTCCTTTCTCATCAAAAACTCTCCTCCTGAGTGATGGCCTTCCAAGCGACTGGCAGCCGAACTTGGGTTTGGTAACACACTGACCAGGAATGTCAATATTAGTCCGGACTCTCAGTTGTGTTTCATTAATATATATGTCTATCTGCATGTGAATATTACACTATCTTGATTAATACATGCTAGTAGCAAGCTTCGATACCAGGAATTGAAATCCTCCAGATTTGTTCTTTTTAAAAAAACTCCTTTTGGCTAAAGGACGCCTGGGTGGTTCAGTCAGTTAAGCATCCGACTTTGGCTCAGGTCATAAACTCGTGATTCATAAATTCGAGCCCTGCATCGGGCTCTATGCTGACAGCTCAGAGCCTGGAGTCTGTTTCAGATTCTGTGTCTCCCTCTCTCTCTGTCCCTCCCCTGCTCATACTCTGTCTCTCTCTCTCAAAAATAAATAAAACATTAAAAAAAATCCTTTCAGCTATTCTGGGCACTTTGCATTTCCATATACATTTTAGACATAGTCTTTCACTTTCTGGGAATAGAGCCTGCTAGGATTTGATAGGGATTTCACTGAATATATAGATCATCTCTTCACCTGAAAAGACTCTGCATCCCAGATCTCAGTTTGGGTGGTCTTCTCTTCTCGCACAGATTTGGGATGAATTTAAAATGTAATTTTGGCAATTTATTCTCCTTATCCTGCTTGTTAGAGGAGGGCATCTTGCCTTTTCCAATCGGCTACATTCTACTCCTAAATGGAAGTTATCACAGGTTAGCTTTAAAGTGTCAAATAACACGGGATCAGAGGACTAAGTAACAACCTTCCCTGCCCTTTCTGTACCAGACAGGCAGGATCGCAGGTAGTAGATAAACTCTTCACAAAGACTGCAGGGAGAGGGTATCATTATTGTCCACATCTTACTGGTGATCATATGGAGGGGAGGAAGAGAGTGGTTTTAAAGCAGTGTCCAAGATCAGAGATACATGAAGCAGGCAATCTGGGTTTCTCATCCTGGCAGTCCAGCTCAAGATCTTCTGCTAAAAACAATTACTACTATTGGGGCACCTGGGTGGCTCAGTCGGTTAAGTGTCTGACTTCAGTTCAGGTCATGATCTGGTGGTCCGTGGGTTTGAGCCCCACGTCGGGCTCTGTGCTGAGAGCTCAGAGGCTGGAGCCTGCTTCCAATTCTGTGTCTCCCTCTCTCTGTCCCTCCCTCGCTCACACTTTGTGTCTGTCTCTCTCTCTCTAAAATAAATAAACATTAAAAAAAAATTAAAAACAATTACTACAAAAACTGAAACTGAATGAAGTCCAGGGTAGAGGTTGATTTTAACATCTGTTAATCTTAAAAAAGGAGTTACGACAAATGAAACAAAATAAAAATGACTATTCATATATGAAAAAAATCTGGAATTGGCAATGGAAAACATGCGTTCTTTCGAAATGCCCAAAACTATTTACAAAACCTTTGAATGTTTTAACTAAATATTAATACCTATTAAATAGACTCAAAAGAGAGACTTTCTCAAAGTCCTAAGCATGAAAGATATATTTGATAGCTATTAATAAGGGGTTGAAAAAGCCTACAGGGGGGATTTGAACCAGGATCATCTCTGGACACTGACTTTACATTTTGGAAATTATAGAACAGTAATTCCGTCCATGAGATGCATATGTATTTGTGTGTGTGTGTGTCTGTGTGTGTGTGTGTGTGTGTTTATGAGCTTCTAAATAAATAAAGTTATATATAAGTATTAATTATCAGCAACCAGCTTTTGGAGAGAATTGTCTGTCTTTTCTGGATGCTTTTGATAGGAAAAGCTTGAATTCTTCCTATGTACATCTGGCATTAAAAAAGTAATAATAAGTCCATAGCACTGTAGACCGTAGCTATGACCCAGCTCCGTGAAATAGCTTGTGGACATTCACTGTTTGTTCTACATACTGGAGTTTTAAATTTTACTATCTAACAACTACAGTTGGTGAACACAAATTATGGAAAAGTTAAACAAGGAAAAAGTTGCAAATACTATGTCCTTATTTGCATGTTAACAAATGTGAACCCAGCTTTCACCTCAACACCAGTTATGAAATAATCCAACCGTGGCAAGGACACACAGTGTATGAGTGGGAGTCACTTTAGCCATTTGGGAATAACAAGGGTTTTCATCAGGACAGCACTGAGCTCATCTATTGGCCTACCCTGGGGCTTTCCTGCTTGACATTGGTCACAAAATTTAAAAGAAATGAGAACTTTACTGCACACTTAGGGATCAGGTGCACAACCAGCGACATCAGACATTAGACTTAGACATTTTTTGTTTGTTTTCCTTTCTAGACATGGTAACCGCGCTACTGAGCATTTTTTCCATCGTGGTAATAATAGAATTTCTCCTAGGAAATTTTGCCAATGGCTTCATAGCACTGGTGAACTTCATTGACTGGACCAAGAGACAAAAGATCTCCTCAGTTGATCACATTCTCGCTGCTCTGGCTGTCTCCAGAATTGGTTTGCTCTGGGTAATGATAATAAATTGGTATGCAACTTTGTTCAGTCCAGATTTCAAGAGCTTAGAAGTAAGAATTATTTTTCAAATTGTCTGGACAGTAAGCAATCATTTTAGCATCTGGCTGGCTACTAGCCTCAGCATATTTTATTTGTTCAAAATAGCCAACTTCTCCAGCCTTATTTTCCTTCGCCTCAAGTGGAGAGTTAAAAGCATAGTTCTTGTGATTCTGTTGGGGTCCTTGTTCTTTTTGGTTTGTCATGTTGTGGTGGTGAGCATACATGAGAAAGTGCAGACTGAGGTATATGAAGGAAACGGCACTAGGAAGACCAAATTGAGGGACATTTTACAGCTTTCAAATATGACTATATTCACACTAGCAAACTTCATACCCTTTGGTATGTCCCTGACGTCTTTTGTGCTGTTGATCTTTTCCCTCTGGAAACATCTCAAGAGGATGCAGCTCTGTGATAAGGGATCCCAAGATCCCAGCACCAAGGTCCACATAAGAGCCATGCAGACGGTGGTCTCCTTTCTCTTGTTCTTTGCCGGTTACTTCTTTACTCTGACGATCACAATTTGGAGTTCTAATTGGCTGCAGAACGAGTTCGGCTTCCTCCTTTGCCAGGTTATTGGAATCCTATATCCTTCAATCCGCTTGTTGATGCTGATTCGGGGAAACAAGAAGCTAAGACAGGCCTTTCTGTCATTTCTGTGGCAGCTGAAGTGCTGACTGAAAGAAACAAAGAGGAGCATCGTGTGTCTTCTAGGAGAAAACCAGTTGATGGAGTCCATAACATTTTATACTTCTTACCTCTTTTGGGGCGCCTGGGTGGCTCAGCCGGTTAGGCATCTGACTTTGGCTCCGGTCATGATCTTGCGGTTCATAGGTTTGAGCCCTGCATCGGGCTCTGTGCTGATGTCTCAGAGCCTGGACCTTGCTTCGGATTCTGTGTCTCCCTCTTTCTGACCCTCCCTTGCTCATGCTCTGTCTCTATCTCTCTCAAAATAAATAAACATTAAGAAAAAGTATACTTCTTACCTCTTTTTCTAATGAGTATATCATGGAGTAATTTCCAAAGGTTTACCTTAGAAAGCCTTTTATTTAAGCATATCACAAAAGTATATGCAGATGTGTTTGTGAAAAATATAAGAAAAATGATATGATTATCATTTCATTAGCTGATTTTTTCAGGTAAGGAATCTAATTATACGAAATATTGTAAGAAATTCCTCAGGATTATGAAGCAATGTGTATTTCATATACATATTCTATGTTATTATTTTCTGGTTTAAGAGTTTATAATATATATTTATGCATTTTTAAGAATGACAACTTAATCTCAGGAAATAATTGCTCTTTTCCATTGTAATTAGATCCATGCATATGTACCACGGTGTGTTTAGATTCTATTGTTTGGATCTTCGGTCTTTTGGATGGTAATGATATTGGATTGTAAATCACAGATTGAGGATGAGTGTTTGGGGTAGGTATTATTCCATCATAAATATGTCATGGTTAATAGAGAGCCATCAGAGCTTTATTAGAAAAAGATGCACACAATAAAATTCAAGAGTGACACTTATATTTAGAATAAATTTCACATATGTGTATAAGAAACAAAGCTAAAGAATATTAGATTAATAAAAGTAGGTAACATCTTAGAGAAAAAATCAAGTTCTGCAGTAGGGATGAGAAAGAAAAAAATGATCGTGACTTGCTTTCAATGCTTCTATGTTCCCATATACCACTAGGAAAGTCATTTCTTACGGTTTGTGAATTAAGAAGACCTTTTTGGAAGTTGAGGTCTGATCTCAAATTGTTCAGTTTTCGTCTTTGAATCTCTGAACTGCCAATTATTTTTTCCATCTTGCCACCTAAAAGTTTCTCTTAAACTTCAAATAACAAGACTCAGCTGTTCCTTGTCTTAAAAATATGTTCATTGTAAGAATAGTAAAAAAAATAATAGGGGGGCACCTGGGTGGCTCAGTTAGTTAAGCATCTGACTCTCGGTTTCGGTTCAGGTCATGATCTCATCGTTTCATTATTCGAGCCCTGCATCAGGCCCTGTGCTGACAGTGTGGAGCCTGCTTGGGATTCTGACTCTCCCTTTCTCTCTGCCCCTCCCCTGCTCTCTCTCTCTTTCTCAAAACTAAATAAATGTTTAAAAATTATGATACATAATTATCCTTCTGTATATACTAAAATAGTATTTATTATATGTGTGTAATAAATATCAGGAATATCTTCAATATTTGTTTTATTAGAATCTTGTGGAAATTGATGAAATAATGTGTGGAGATATTATTAATAACATTCTGTTATAAGAAAGAAATGTGTAACCTTGTTCAGGAGGTCTGTAATAATTCTTATGAAATTTTAACATTATCAAAACTCCAATAAATTACTTCTATATCTGATTTATTCATTTGTTTTTAATAATCTGTCTTCCCCAGTAAAATATGAACAATGTAATGTGTAGATCATGTCTGTGATGTTTCCTGCTGACTCCTCAGGATATAAAGCTGGCCCATAGAATAGTTGCTCCAAATGATATGCGAATGACCAAAGAAATGGGTGAATAAAGCTATACTATGGCTGGAAAACCAATGAAAACAAAATCCACCACAAAAATCTGCAGGATGCATGGATTTCTTGGTTCTGTTTCTTCACTATTCAGATCGTCTAAATGAAACTGCACACTTTCAGTTCCAATTTCTGTATTAGACTGGGAAGACAAAATGCTGCCACAAATAGGCTCCAAACATAAAAGTGACTCATACATAATGCAGATTTAAATTGCTCTTTTCACAGTACAGATGTGTTTGAGGAGCTCTCTCTATACAGTTATCCAGGGAATCAGACTGATCAAAAGGATTCCATCTTTAACATGTGGTTGGGATCGCCTTGGAGTCATCCCCATTCCTGACGGCCAGGATGAAAGAGGTGTATGGAGAACTGTTCACGGAGAGATTTTGTTGGGACGGGCCTGTAAACGATGCACTCCTATGTAAATGAAAATTTTCACTCCTACGACATTGTTCAGTTTTCGGTCACATTGCCGTAACCGTCTATAAGGGAGGCTGGGAAATATAGCCTCTCTATAGCCCAGAAGGCAGGTGAAATGGAATTTAAGACATGTGGCAGGGCACTTAGTACCATTTCAACCGAAATAGCCAATAAGTTGTCGTAAAACAAACAGGTTCCTCCTTTAGAAGCATGGTGTAGCTTGCTTATGTCGCTTGGATAATTTATACATGCTCTTAGATCAGTCTCGAATATCCGTTCTTTTTTTCTATTTCTTCATACACCCTAAAGAGTTCAAATTCAGCGAAATGTTTCTATCCTCATAACACCATTAAGTGATCATGCACTGTAGCATTTGCAGCTTCCTCGTGTATATTCCCAGTGCACGTTGCTTGTAACTTCCGATTTAGCTCTTACAATATTATGCACTAATTACTTATAGTTATTGCTCTAGAACTTGGGTGTGCTCTTTGAACTATAAATAATTTTATTAAATTATTCCTCTAAATGATATTGAATCAGCAAACATACTTGATTGGTAGAAGGATCTTATTCAATGAGTGATGAATAATGACTGAGTTATATAAAATTTTTTCTAGCAATTTCTATTCAAAATCTAAAATATTTGCATTCAGATGAATGGCTCAGGGAAGATGAAAGTAGAAATTAGTGGCAAATAATCTCTCTTCTATTTGCAACCTGACTTCATACCTTGCATGTAGTCATTAACACAAATGGGCATTTTCAGCCAGTACCAACGAAAAGTGGACATTGATTAGCATTTACTCTGGGAATTAGATAGTAGCTGACTATAAATAATAAGAGGGTTATTTAGGAAGCTTTGTATCTCTTCCTAGAACTGTTTGGTTTAGCACCGGGATATGGTATCAATAGAGTGAACTATTCCTTTGCGAAGATCTCTGAAACTATATCACATAGCAGAATTTTGGCTGTCCTTTCTGGAATAATAATGAAAATAGCCATAAATGGATGGCAACCTGCAACTGTCTAGAAGCTGACAGTGAGCCACCACATCAGAAATATTTTCACGGAAATGTCAGTTGGAATCAGATCTCCTTTCTGATAGGGGCAGCAGAAGTCCTCTCAGGAATGCAGGGAGATGGGTTCATTGGATGGGCAAACGGCACTGAGTGGGTCACAAATGGGAAAGTCTTACCAGCTGATTTCATCCTTTCTAGCTTGGCTATCCTTACCAGCTACCAGAATCACTCAACAGTGGGTCACTGTTTGATTCATTTATGAGGGGGCTGTCTCCACATCCATATGTCACTGGTAAACTAGCTAAAGTGATTACTATTCTTTGGGCACTGATCACTTAGCTACCTGGTTTGCCACCTGCCTAAGCATTTCCTGCTTCCTTAAGGTAGCCAAGTTCGTCCCACTTCTTTTTCACCTGGCTGAAGTGGAGAGAGAACGGAATGGGTCTCGTGCTTTTCCTGGAGCCTTTGTTCTTGTAGTCTGGTAACCTCTTAATGCAGGATGAGTCGTGGTGAGTTGTGGTGGGTTGTGGATGAATACCCTTAAAGTACATGAACTTGGCATTAAGACATAAGGAAAACTTTCTGTCTTAAATGGCGTCTGCTTCCTAACTTGACCTAAGTTATCCCTTTCTCCTGTCCCTGACCCCCTTGCTCCTTTTATTTCCGTTCTTGGTGAGACACCGAGAATATTTGCAGCTCAACCTGATGGGCTTGAGGGACTCCAGCAGAGGTCTGTCAAAGGGGCATGAAAATGGTGACAATCTTCTTCCTCCTCTTCATCATTTACTTATTCCCACTCGAACAGCAAGTTGGATCTTTCTCAAGGTGCATAGATATCAATCAGGCCAAGACGTTTGTCGTGGTGATTTCAACTATCTTTCCCTCAGGCCGCTCATTCTGATTCAGGGAAACAGTAAGCTGAGACAGATACCTGAGACTACTGTGGCTTCTTAAATTCTCTCTGAGAAAACGAATACATTTAGCTTTATTTATTTATTTATTTTTTTACATTTTTTTTTCAACGTTTTTATTTATTTTTGGGACAGAGAGAGACAGAGCATGAACGGGGGAGGGGCAGAGACAGAGGGAGACACAGAATCGGAAACAGGCTCCAGGCTCCGAGCCATCAGCCCAGAGCCTGACGCGGGGCTTGAACTCACGGACCGCGAGATCGTGACCTGGCTGAAGCCGGACGCCTAACCGACTGCGCCACCCAGGCGCCCCTACATTTAGCTTTATAGATAAGATTGAAGGCAGTTTCTGTATTCTAAGAGAAAATACCTTCACAGAAAGACCTAGTAGGTTCATTCTGAATTTCAACATTTCTTTGATCAGGTCCCTTCAGATGTGAAAAAGCACTGAAGTTTCCCTTACACCATGCTCTTACCTAATCCTATTTTCTCAAAGTGATCTGATAGAATGTTTGATTAAAGGAAATATCTCTGCACAGTAACACGTGCTGGTAACAAAAGATGCTTTGAGACACAAGGGAGAAATGTTATAAAACTATATAATGGAATGTTAACAAATGTATATCATAGGCAATGCAATATGAAGGGATATACGTAATCGCAGTCATAGGAAGGGAAAAGAATAACAAAATTTTTTGAACTTCAGATAAATTAAAAATTAGAATGGAAAAAGGATTATAAAATATAAAATGTTAATGTAAGCGTAATTATAGTTTATATAAATATAAAGGTATAAACATTAGTCTGATGTCACTAATTTTGGAAAGGGTCTGAAGCAATGGGATATTTCACACAGTATTCATAAGATTATAAACTGGAAACAACCACTTTGTGCGGTAGGGAGGAATTACATAATCAAAGTGAAGATGCATTTCCTAAGACATATTAATCACACTTCGATTCAAAGCCCCATAATCTTTGGTACTTGTGCACCAGGGTATATATATATATATGCAAAAATATGCATATTACTATTTTTCTTAATAGCTGAAATTGAGAGGTCATACAAATGCCCATTATGACAAAATGGGTAAATAAATTATGGCATACTGATACAAGAGGATACTCTACAACAGGGAAAATGAACAAATTGGATCTATGATGTTTTTAGCTGTTTTTTAGAGCAAAAAAAGACAGTCCTGAAAAGGTAAATTTGTAAAGCATAATACATATTCAGTGTAGTGTTTGGCTATGTTTGTATGTATGTAGTGCTACTTTGACTGCTGTAATAAAAGAACCTAGATTTAATCACAGTAGCATGCAAACAAGCAGGTGGTAGAATTTTGCTTGCTAATGATGCTATTAAAATATGAAGGAAAGATTGTATGTTGTATTATTATATAGAGGCTATATACGTGTCCATAGGAAAGTACCATGTTTGTTTTTCCATAATTTTTTCATAGGGCATTTTTCCATAATTTTTAGAAAGAAGTAAAGGAAAAACTAGCAAGCAAATCACCATAAATATGTTTAGTTTTTAGTTATTCTTGATTAAGTAGTAGGTAAAATGTTTTTTCAAACAAGTCTCGATTCTGAGAACGATACAAGAAGTATCATAAGACCATGGAGAATAAGACCATGGGAGACTATCCCATCACACTGAACTCTGTCACTTGGAAAACTGGATGAAGAAGGACCTATCAGAGTTCTCCCATTTAGCCACCACCACCACCATCGTTATATATCTCATTTAATGACTTGTATTTGACATGTTTACATACGTAAGTTGGATGACGTCTAAGTAATTTCCTAAAGATCCTGCAGGTAACTTAGTAAATGGCAAAGTTGAAGTTCAGCTGAATACCTTCATAAATTGAGTGTTCTTTAGTTTAGGTGTATTACTTGAGCAAATTATTTACAGTTGCTTTGAAAACCACAGCGTAAATGCACAGAGACCTATTTCTAACATTAGAAGTAAAAGGACTCCTGAAAAATGAAGCCTTGTAAGAGGATGGTGTCCTTGTGACTATGTATTATATTTTGCTTATTTGAGTGGCATTTGGAGATCCAAGTTCTGCTTCTTGACTTTCCTCATAAGGACAGCCTCTGGTGATGACCCAGAAGTAGATAAGCTGCCATCCAAGGAAAGCTACTCACATGATAGTCATTACCAGTTCCTTTCAACTTGGAGAATGACTAGACCACGATTTTATCTATTTTGTGACCAAGGTTTGGGATAAGAAGGAATTGTTACCATTTTTCTCTCAACACTACCGAAAAGGAAAACTTTCTTTAAGATCGTATTATGAGTATTTTATTCAGTTTCCCCATAGAAGATACTTTTAGAAGCAGAGCAAGAAATTCTTATCACTAAAACCGTAAGACTGACAAAATGAATAATTAAGACAAAAAATTCAATACACATATTTAACAACCAATTAAGCACAGTGGAATAGAGAATTAGTGAAAGGGAAGATAATATCCAGTATGGAGCATAAAGGGCCAAATAAATGGAAAATCCAGGCTAGTGGGTGGGTAGGACACAGGAAGGTTACTGTCAGAAAATCTAACACTGTCTGGAGTTCTGGAATATATAAGAGAGAAAACGGGTGGAAAACAATATTGCTGAGTTTCCCCAAAATGAGTAACATGTTTCAATCCATTGATTAAGAAATCACTGAACCCGGACAAGACAACAAAAACAATCTAACTTACAAACACCACAAGAATCCAAAGATCAAGAGAAAACCTCATAAAGAGCCAGAGGAAAAGAGTAAATTATATTGAAAGAAACAGCCATTTCAATGATTTTTAAGTGAACTCTGTATATATCTGGGTACCAGGTACAGTTTGTTCGGTTGTCAGTTTCGGTTGGATATTGCTGGGAAAATTTGATTCCATGAAGTGTCTCCTCCCGGAACCGGTGCACCAGCCTGTTCATGTTCTTGTGGTGCTTGAACAAGAGCAAGACTGGGCTGGACCCAGTGTAGGAGCCATTTCAAATCTTTACTGTCTCAATCTATTAATTCTCAATTCATCAAAGCAATTTTCCATGATCAAGCTCCAAGCCAACGGGCAAGGTGGTTCCCTCACTGATAGTAGAAGATACTGCAAAATTACTATCCAAAGGGTATAGCTACAGTGAGGGTTAAATAATTTCTGGAAAATGAGGTAAGCCACCCTGGTTTACCTTGGGTAAATTATTCAGGCTCCTCCCATGTACAAAAGAGGCTCATTCCTAACTGACCATCCTCCAAAGTCCAATGCAGTTCAATGCAGTTAGAGCATTATTCTTGAATTCTAGGATCTTATAATCTACATCCTGTTTGGCTATGTCTCTTCTTAATTTGGTAATCAAAGAGTTTAAGAGACAAATTATTTACCTGGTAAAGATGTAACACAGAGAGCTGAAATGACAGGATAAGCACAGCAAACAGCCCCATTCAGATGGAGGAATAATAGAAAACATAGTGCAATTATGGCTCCTAGGAATTTTGAAGTCATGTGTGGAAAATATTTTCATGACCCTTTACTTTTTAAAAAATTTACTGATTGATTTAAATTTGTTTCCAGCTTTATTGAGATCAAGTTGACAAATAAAATTGTAGTATGTTCAAGGTATACAACATGATCTTTTTATATACAAAAGAATTCCCACAATCAAGTAAATTAATAGATTCATCATTTCAAATGGTTACCTTTTCTTTGATGAAAAAGTTTAGGATCTATCTTATTAGCGAAATCAATTACACAATACGGTGTTATCAATTCTACAGTTGATACATGTTATATTTTATATCCTCAGAACTTGTTCATCTCATAACTGAAATTTTGCACCATTTTAGCAACCTGTCCTCATTTCCCCCACCCCCAGGCCCTGCCAACCACTTTTCTGCTTTCTGTTTCAAAGGATTTGCCTTTTCTTTTTAGATTCCTCGTAGAAGTGATAGCATATATCATTTACCTTTGTCTGGCTTATTTCACTTAGCATAATGCCCTCAAGGTCCATCTATGTTATGACAGTTGGTAGGATTTCTTTCTTTTTAAAGGCAGAATAATATTCCATTATACATACACTTACCACATTTTCTTTATTCACTGATGTGTTAACAGATGCTTAGGTTATTTCCATACCTTGGCTATTGTGAATAATGTTGCAGTGAATATAAGGATTTTGTTTCCTTTGGATACATACCCAGAAATGAGAATGCTGAATAATATGGCAGTTCCATTTTTAATTTCTTAAAAAAATTTTTTTTAACGTTTTTATTTATTATTGAGAGACAGAGAGACACAGAGCGTGAACAGGGGAGGGGTAGAGAGAGGGGGAGACACAGAATCTGAAGTAGGCTCCAGGCTCTGAGCTGTCAGCACAGAGGCCCGACGCGGGGCTTGAACTCACCAACTGTGAGATCATGATCTGAGCCGAAGTCGGTCGCTTAACCAACTGAGCCACCCAGGTGCCCCTATTTTTAATTTCTTGAGGAAACTCCATTCTGTTTTACAGTGGTCTGTTTTCCATAGTGGCTGTACCAGTTTACATTTCTATGAAGCATATAAGCATTCCTTTTTCTCTATATGCTTTCCAGAACTTATCTATTGTCACTTTTTAAAGTTTATTTATTTTGAGAGAGAGAGAGCACTCATGTGCTCACACACATGGCAGGAGCAGAGAGAGAGGGGGAGAGAGAGAATCCCAAGGAGGCTCCGTGCTGATGTGAGGCTTGAACTCATAAACTGTGAGATCATAACCTGAGCCAAAAGTGAGTTAGATGCTTAACAACTGAGCCACTCGGGCACCCCTCTTGTGATTTTGATAACACTTCTAACAGGTGTGAGGTGATATCTCATTGTGGTTTTGATATGAATTTCCCTATTGATTAGTAATGTTGAGCACCTTTCAACCTGTTAAAATGGACCTGTTGGCCACTTGTATGTCTTCTTTGGGAAAAAAAAAAAAAAGGTTTATTCAAGAGCTTTTCGCATTTAAAAACCAGATTATTGATTTGTATGAGTGCCTTGGATATTTTTGATATTAACTTCTCATCAGATCTGTGACTTCTCTCATTTCATAGGTTGCCTTTTCATTTGTTGATGGACTCCTCTGCTGTGCAGAAGAGTTTTAGTTTTAGATAGTCTCACTTGTTTCTTTTTGTCTCTGTTGCCTTTGTTTGGTCTCAAATCCAAAAAATCATTTTGCTAAGACGACTGTCAAGGAGCTTATTCTGAATAGTTTTTTTTTCCCCTCTAGGACTTTTATGGTTTCAGAGTTATGTTCAATATTTAAGCCATTTTGGGTTAGTTTTTATGTATGGTGTTAGATTGGAGTCTAATTTTATTCTTTTGCGTGGAAATATCCTGTTTTTCCCACTCCATTTGTTGAAGAGACTTTCCTTGCCACATTGTATATTCTTGGTGCCATTGTCCCCAATTAATTCTCCATAGATACATGGGTTCCTTTCTGTGCTCACTATTCTGTTCTGTTGATCTATGTGTCTGTTTTCATGCCAATATCATTCCATTTTGATTACTATCATTTTCTAATCATGTTCATTCCAAGCCCTTGACCCCCGAGCCAACCCGTTGGGCATAGCCGGTGAATGAGTATATAATTGAATATCTGTCCATTTCTCCTTCCAAGCAAAGGTATACATAGTCAGATACGTTGCTTGGAATCTTCTCACTGGGAGGATTTCTTTCACTGCAGTCCTTTAGGGATATCCAAGAAAAGGGTTGTAGTGTCACAGGTGTCCACTTTTGGGTGGTACCTGCACATCAGATAGAATCATTGGTAAACCAAGCCCAAGTTCTTTCTTCCTCTGGCACCCGATCAGAGAGAACTCCTTACGAGGCCAGAGGTGGAAGCTGGGAGACAGAGGGAGTGTAGCAGAGTGGGGACCATGGGCATTGGCCACTTTTTCCTGTAACTTACTTGTGCCTTTGGGACCTGCTTAGGCCCTGTATCACATATATATCGCTTCCATAATATGATGAGTGTCACTGTCCATGGCCAAATTTATGGCCCAGTGGGTTAGATAACACCCATTCATGATGGGAAGCTCAGGTCACATGGTAACTTGGTTGCTCATGGTTAAGCATTCAGTCTGTACTAATGCCCAGTGGCAGGCCCAGAATTGTTTCTCAGGGCTTACACTATTTCCTCCTATAGGTGGCCTTTCTAAGGCTCCAAATGGCATCTCTATCTTCCCCTGCCACTTCATATAAGAGACTTTATAATCTATTTTATTAACATTCTTAGAGGTAGGTAAACATTTCATACCCATACGAACAAGCAGAGGCTTGTGTCAATTGCAAACAGAGACAGAGGGCTTGTTTCTTGGTACAACATCAGCCCCAGGACAGAATAGATAGAGAAGACACAAGTTCACTAGCACAGATCTCAAATTCACTAATACAGACATTCTCCTTTCCGGGAGAAGCAAGATACATTCTTGCATAAACAGACAAAACAGATAAATTAAAAAAAAAAAACCTAGCAAACCAAACTGTGGAACATGTCTCACCCGAGAGAAGAAAGATCTTCTGTATCAAATAGACCAACACACCAAATTCTGAATCACTGTCACTGTATTCACTTGTGAGTTCTGTGCAGCAGATGACCGGAAACTTGGTGGCCTGGATTTAAACAACCACATGTACACACATTTATTATGTCACAGTGTTTTGGGGTCAGGAGTCTGGGCAAAGCGTAGCTGTGTTCTCCGCTTCAAGATCTCACCAAGTTGAAATCAACATTTTGACGATACTGTGTCCTCATCTCCAGGCTTGACTGGAGAAGAATCCACTTCCAAGTCCATTCATGTTGTTGGCAGAATACCTTTTTCTTGTGGCCCTTTCCGTAAGCACTTCATCACACGGCTGCTTACTTCTTGGAGGCCAGCAAGAGTGTCTCACTCAAGGGAGGCCCAGATAGTCTTTTGAAGCTTAATCTGATGACACCAGGCCCATAAGGGATAGTGTCCTTTTCAATCAGCTCAAAATCAGTTGATCTGGGAATCTTAAGTATCCACAACATCTCTTTATGCTTGCCGCATTCTGCAAGCTAGAAATAAGCCACACACTGAAAGCCACACTCAAAAGGAGGGGATTATGCAGGATGCGAACAGGGAAGAGAAATCATGGGGGCCATGGTGGGATCTGCACACCATGGCTGCCACAAATAAGGAGTAACATATTGGCAGAGCACAAATTGGAACCAGAACCAAATTCGGCCAGCATTCAGAATCGTAAATAAGAACACAGATTCAGGAAGAAAAGAGAAATATAGAGTTGTTGGAAATCCAATTCTATTGCCACTCAGGAATTAGGGCCTGGACAAGACATGCCTGGGCTTGAAGAGCCCAAAGCAGACTTTCCTTGGGTCACACGGTATAGCTCACTGGCTGTAGCCCGTGAGTCCACTTGGGCACCCACTGGCCGTGAGGAGTCAAAATTTAACTTTTAAAAAGTTGAAAGCACGAGGCACCTACAACTATAAAGGTGGAATGACTTATTTAACTCATGGATGGAAAAAACCAGCAGATGGTAAGGCTTGATTCCCTATCTCTGACTTTTTGTCTGGAGTCAGATTCCTTCCGCTTGAGAAGCACCCTTTATGTATGTATTTATTTTTTTTTAACATTTCCAAAAATATTTACGGAGAGTTCTTTCGTTTGGGAGACAACGACAAAATGAAATGAGCGACGTAATAGTATTTTTAGAACGGCACAGTGGTAGCAAAAAATCAAACCAGGAACATGAAATGGAGAAAAACAGAGGATCCTTTCTCTAGGGCTGACGTGAGTCCAAGAGAGCCAGAAGCACTGCCACATTTAAAATTTAACCATGTCACAAATATCTGCACGCACTGAGCAAATAACCCTTTTTCACGTAGCCTTAAGTTGCACGCCTGATGCGATACACCAATTAATTTTTTAAAAAGTTCATTACCAAGTTGACTGTATAAAATACAAAACAGAATGCATATACACAAAATGCTGCTGTTTAAGAAAATAATGGGGGGGGGGCACCTGGGTGGCTCAGTCTGTTAAGTGTCCAACTTTGGCTCAGGTCAGGATCTCATAGCTCCTGAGATTAAGCCCCCCCCACCCCCCGCGGCCCCCCACCCCCCAGCCCACCTGGGGATCTGAGCTGGAACCTGGAGCCTGGTTCAGATTCTGTGTCTCCCTCTCTCTCAAAAATAAACAAACAAACAAACAAACAAACAAAAAACACATTAAAAAAAATAACGGGATCGAGTTCTAGAATAAAATAATTTGGTACCAAAAAAGGATATTGCACTCAGATCACTATCAAAAAAAATTTTTTTTAAAGGATATTGAAATGTCTTGGTTCAGAAGAATAACTATCAAGTGTTTGCTTTCACACCATCGGCAAGTGTCTTGCCGGCCAAACACCAGTTGGCAGATGTACAGTGTCTCGCTTTCCCCGCCTCTCAGAAGCTTTGTGAAAGTCATCGCTGAGACGCATACTTAGAAGCCTAGTCCGGTGGGCCGTGCACTGGTTGGGCAGCCGGAGGCCGTGGCATCAATCCAGATGTGCTTCTAGGCTGGTTGTGGAAACAAGGTCACCCAGGATGAGGCCGCTCGGCCTTCAGGGAAGAATAGCCAGGGGAAGGGTCTGGAATAGGTGCCAAGTGTACCCTCTGCGTAGCGGAACCAACTTCGTTTTTTTTTCAGAAAGGAGGGCATATAGTTTCGTTAGTCCACTAGAAGTAGTAGAACCAGAACCAACTGAATGTATTTTGCTGATAAAAATACACTGTTCCTGAAGATTTTCCGTACAAATCAGAAGTAGACCGCGTCTTCGATGAAATAAAACCCTTGCCTGGATTTGGAAGTATGCCGCTTCTTAGATTTATCCCAGGCGTGGATCCAGATGGCTTCAAGTAGTGCTGCTTGGCGTTGGATCTCAGGGCTGCTGTGTCTCATCTCTGACAGGAGGTCTGGGTAGGGGGCGCCACTTCCAGTACCGGGGCGCAGAGGGCTTCAGGTCCAAACCACTCTCAGTTCTGCAGAGGGTCTCTCTTCACTCTGTCTCTTCCTGTTTTTCAGGGCAATCCTGGTGAGCGATAGACTGTAATCTAAGTCATCCAACCGAGTCAACCCAGTCATCAGATTCCTTTGTTGACCAGGAGGCAAGACCCACCTTCTCCTACTCTTTGGCTTGATCTCACCATTTTTGTGTTCCAGGCCAGCTCGTATTTTCGACGGGGGATTCTTGGTATTCTTGGTTCAGGAAGAGCAACGGGCTTGGCTTGTCCACCAGAAGGTGGTTCGAGTGATCCGGCCTGGGAGCCTCTGCTTTGTGGGGGGTACATGAAATGCCGAGAAGGCTGGAGGGCTTGATGCTGCCTTGAAGAAATCTGTGCACTTGGCTTGGGTGGGATCTGGGTAGCGTGGACAGGCTTCACGTGAGAAGGTGGGCCTACCTTTTCCAGGACATCCTTCTGTGGTTTTCCCGAATCCTCAGGGCTCTATGCGATGCAGCCCAGTGAATGCCTGGTCCGCAAGTAAGGCTGTTGAAGGGCCTGACTTAGCTGTTTGCTGTTTCTTGGGATCCCCCTGCAGCTTGTCTCTCAGGAGTTGAACGGCTTTGCCGCTAGCATTTGGAATCAAGGTCTTTAAGTTACTGGGTACCTTCTGGGGCCAGTGGAAGTCCATCGCACTTGAAAGTTGGTAGCCTTCGGGCCCGTTGGTCTTTTTCCGGGTCCCCAACAGTTGGCAAGTTTTGAAAATTGTGTTGATTTCACTGGCCCCAGCGAAGAGTGGCCTGAGGGTGCACACTTCTGCCATGATGCAGCCCACAGCCCAGATGTCAGTGGAGGAGCACAACTGGTAGACCTCAGGAGCACTTCTGGAGCCCTGTACCTTCTGGTAGATACATAGTCTGTGTATGGAGGTCTTGATCGGATTTCTCCCGCCAACCTGAAGTCTGTATTTTCACAAGTTCTGGGCTGGTGCAGAGAAAGTTCTCAGGCTTTAAGTCCCGCTGGAAGGAGCCATGTTTGTGAAGAAACACAAGTCCTTGTAATATCTGATACATGATATTCCTTATAGCTGATTCAGGAAACCACTTATTTCTTTAGCATGAACAGGGGAGGGGCAGAGAGAGAGGGAGACACAGAGTCTGATCTTTTAATTTTTTTAAAAATGTTTATTTATTTTTGAGAGAGACAGAGACAGAAAGCGAGTGGGTTGGGGCAGAGAGAGAGGGAGGCACAGAATCCAAAGCAGGCTCCAGGCTCCGAGCTGTCAGCACAGAGCCCAACGCGGGGCTCGAGCTCACAAACCGTGAGATCATGACCTGAGCCGAAGTTGGACGCTCAACCGACTGAGCCACCCAGGAGCCCCATCTTTTCATTTTTTAAAAAGCAATCAGCTCGGGGAACCTGGGTGGCTCAGTTGGTTAAGCGTCTGACTTGAGCAATCAGCTCCCCGGACTCGATGCTTCCTCCCAGTGGGACAGAATGGTAGGTTGCATCCCCGAGTTGCTTGACTCATGGTGTGTCTGCTCAGGCGGACCCTCATCCCAGGGCCCAGGCGGTGCTGTCCTGCAGAGGCAGCAGGCCAACCCACAGTGTAACCAGATTTTTTTCACGGCAGCACCAGCACAAAGGATTTAATAGAACGTGACTATCTCCCAAATATGTATTTTCAAAGATCAGTCTTCTACTGGCGCTGCAAACACAGGCGGGGGCCCGCGGTGAGCATTGCACCTCCACGACTGGGCGCAAGAGCCCCCTCGGGAACTGGGGGTGCAGGTAATCCCTGCTAGGACAGGCCGAGAGGTCCCACAAGTTTCATGGTGGAGTCGAAAAGTACTCTTTAGAGTTTCCACTGGTGAGGTTTGTTTCTTTGAAAATATTTATTTTGCCCTTATTTTTATCTATCATCTATCTATCTGTCTATCTATCATCTATCTATTATCTATCTATCTATCTATCTATCATCTATCACATGTTTACTTTATTTATTTGTTTTAAGAGAGAGAAAGAGTGGGCATGACTGGGTGGGGGAGCAGAGACAGAGGGAGAGAGAATTAAAGAGCCCAAGGGTGGGAGTTGGGGGGGGGGGTGTGCTTGAACTCACAAACCATGAGATCATGACCTGAGCCCAAATCAAGAATCACAGGCTTAAATGACTGATCCACCCAGCCACCCCTATTTTTTTTTTTTATTTTTAACATTAACCTTAGTGAGGTATAATTACATATAGCATAATATGCTAATTTTACATATGTAATTTGATGACCTTTAACTATTATATACCACGTTGAAACAATGACCATGATAAAATATGGAACAATTTTACCACCCCCCCCCCCCAAAGTTATTTTGTGTCCTTTTTTGGATCAGATTCCAGACAACTACTTTTGTGGTTTTTGCCTTAGTTTTTTGCTTGTTTTAGAAATCATACTATATGCACTCTTTTTTGTCCACCTCTTTTTTTCAATCATAGTTTTTTGAGATACATATCGTTGTGTATACGAGTAGTTTATTTCTTTTATTGCTAAATGGTATTTTATTCTATGAATATGCCACGATTTGTTCATTCATCTCCCTGTTGGTGGATATTTAAACCGTTTCCAGTAATGGACTCTATTGAGTAAAGCTGGTATTAACATTCTCGTGAAAGTCGTTTTGTGAACATACGTTTTTATTTATTTTAGGTAAATAAACACACTAGCGGAATAGCTGAATAGTTGGCAATATGTATGTGAGGCTTTGTTAGAAACTGTCAATCAGTTTTCCAAAGTGGCTGTATTATTTTTCAGCAGAAAAATATGAGAGTTCTAGTTGCTTCACATCATTGCCACAATCTAGCGTGGTCAGTTTCTTGAACTGTCACATTCCAGAGGGTTTGAAGTAGCTTTATTTTGCATTTCCCTTATGTGCAATGTTGTTGAACACGTTTTTAGTGGTTTATCACATCTTCTTTTGTTAAGGGTCTTTTGAAGTCTTTTGCTTATTTTCCTTAAATTGAGATGTTTGTTTTCTTAGTATTGAGTTGCAACAATGTTTAGTGTATATATTTAATAAACAGTCCTTGGTTACATCTATATTATATATATTTCTCCCGTTCTATGGCCAACATTTTGATTTTCTTGACAGTGCCTTTTCATTCATCACTTTTATTCTTTTTTGTTTAGCTTTTCGCGTGTGTGTGTTCATGTGATTGTGCATGTATATGTTCTAGCTAAGAAATTCCAAAGCCACAGAAATAGAATCCAATTTTCTTCTAGAATCATTATCTTTCATTTTTTTTAAGATTTAAAAAAAATTTTAAAAAATTAAAAAAAATTGTTTTTAACGTTTATTCATTTTTTGAGAGACAGAGAGGGACAGAGCATGAGCAGGAAAGGGGCAGAGAGAGGGAGACAGAGAATCCAAAGCAGGGTCCAGGCTGTCAGCACAGGGCCCGATGCAGGGCTCGAACTCACAAACTGCGAGATCATGACCTGAGCCGAAGCCAGATGCTCAACCAACTGAGCCACCTAGGCGCCCCTAAAAAAGTTTTTTAATGTTTATTTTTGAGAGAGAGAGAGAGAGAGACAGAGAGCGAGTGGGGGAAGGGCAGAAAGAGAGGGAGACACAGAATCTGAAGCAAGCTCCAGGCACTGAGCTGTCAGCATGGAGCCCCACGCAGGGCTTGAACTCATGAACCATGAGATCATGACCTGAGCAGAAGTCGGATGCTCAACAGGCCGAGCCAGCCAGGCGCCCCTATCTTTTATATTTAAATCTAAGATCACCTCACATTAATTTTTTATATGGTGAGAGGTAAAAATCGAAGTTCATTTTTTTATACTGTTATTCAGTTTTCCAGCATCATTTATTAAAGAGAATTTTATTTCTCATGAAATGGTTTTGGCTCCCTCGTCAAAATGAACTGACCATGCATGTGTGGGTCTATCATGAGATACTATTTTCTAATCCACTAATCTGCTTGTATAAGCAAACAACAGTACCACATTGACTTAATTACGGTAGCTCTACAATCATGAAATCAGACTTGTATTTTATACAGCAAATATTTTCAATTTTGATGTAGTCCAATATGTTAATATTTAAGTTTTATGCATCATGCTTTTGGTATTGCATCTAAAAGGTCTGCTCAGCTTTCAAAAGTTTCCCCTATATTTTATTCTAAAACTTTCATAGGCTTAGTTCTCACATTGAAGTCTTTCAGCAATTTTAAGTTAATTTTTGCATATGGTATGAAATAAGGGTCTAAACTCAGTTTTATTCATGTGGATATCCAATTTACCCAGCATCATTTGTTAGACAAATGAGATGTAATTTCTCCCATTGAATTTTGAAATCAGTTAACCATAAATATTAGTGCTGATTTCTGAACTTCAGTTGTGTTTCACTGATATATATATATATATATATATACACACATATATATAATTTTGTGAGTACCACACTATCTTGATTAATGCAGCTTTCTAGCAAGCGTTGAAATCAGGAACTGTAATTTTCCAAATTTGTTCTTTTTTTAAAAAACAAATTCTTTTGGTTATTCTGGGTGCTTTGCATTTCTGTATACATTTTAGGAATAGTTTTTCACTTCCTGCAAGAAATCTTCTAGGAGTTGATAGGGCTTGCATTTGAATACATAGATCATCTCTTCACCTGAAAAGATTCTCCTCTTGATGGATTTTAGTTCGGCTGGTTCTCCTTCCTTGCACAGCTCTGTGATGTGTTTGAAACATAATTTTGACAATTGTTTGCCCTAATCCCAGGTGTTACAGGAGGAAATCTGGCCTTTTTCAACCTGCTACATTGTGCTCATCAATGGAAGTTCTTGTCGGCGAACTCTGAAGCATCTAATCACACAGGATCAAATGAACCACAGTCTTCCACACCTATTCTGTACCAGAAAGGTTAGAACTGAAAGCACTCTACACGAATAATGTACTAACTCCTCACAAAAACCACCCGAAGAGGATTCGATCATCTGCATTCTAGTTGATGGTTTTACTGAGGCAGAGAGTAATATTAAAATAGATTAGAAACATATAATGCAAAGAATCTAGGTTTTTCTTTCCTGGCAGTCCAGCTCTAAGATCCTCTGCTAGAAATAATTATAGTACAAAAACTGAAAGCGAAAAAAATCCATGGGTAGAGGCTAATTTTTATATCTATTAATCTTAAAATATTAAGTAGTCCAAAATGAATTAAATGTAAAATGAAACAATATGTATGGATAGAGAAATGCAGACTCTACAATGGAAGACCATGTTCTTTTGAAGTTTTCAAGGGACGTTTATAAAGTTTCTGAATGTTTTAATTAAATAGTATTTAAATATTAAGTAGGCTCAAAAGAGAAACTTTATTAAAGGCTTAAGCATGAGAGATATGTTTAGTAGCTACTAAAATGGGCTGAAAAACTTCAATGAGAGAAAAGATGGGTTTAAAGCTGGATGGTTTTGGGGCGCCTGGGTGGCTCAGTCAGTTAAGTGTCCGACTTCGGCTGAGGTCACGATCTCGTGGTCCATGAGTTCAAGCCACGCGTCAGGCTCGGTGCTGACAGCTTGGAGCCCAGAGCCTGCTTTGGATTCTGTGTCTCCCTTTCTCTCTTTGCTCCTCCCCCACTCACACTCTGTCTCTCTCTCTTAAAAATAAATACATATTAAAAAAAAATTTAAAAATTGCTTAAAAAAAAAAGCTGGATGGTCTCCCTGAGATTCATTTTTTTTTTTTTCATTTTGAAAATTATAAGACATGCACGGGGTTCCTAACTGGCTCACTTGGTAGATCATGCCGCTCTTGATATGGGAGTTGTGAGTTTGAGTCCCACGCTGGGCATAGAGCTCACTTAAAAACAAAAGAAAATTATAGGACAATAATTCCTGTATTTATGATGCATGTGTGTTTGTGCACACGCGTGTGTGTTTATGCACTTGTAAACAATAAAAGTGTGCATAAATGTTAGTCATCAAGAACCAGCCTTTGGGGAGTATTGGCACATGACCTCCCCCTGCCCCGCCCCATACCCTGAATGTTTTTGATTGGAAAAGCTTAAATTCTTTCTGCATAATTGCGACATTAAAAAAAAAAAAAAAAAATCCAGGACATCTGAGTGGCTCAGTGGGTTGAGTGTCTGACTTTAGCTCTGGTCCTGACACAAGGGTCTTGAGTTCGAGCTCTGCAATGAGCCCACTGCTGTCAGAGCAGAGCCTGCTTTGGATCTTCGGTCCCCCCTCTCTCTGCCCCTTCCCCACTTGCGCTGTCTGTCTCAAAAATAAATCTTAAAAAAAAAAAATCCATAATGATGGTAATCTTACTTCTGGCCAAGCTCTACCTAACAATTAAGACACTCTACAGATGTGTTTTGGATTTTTCAATTTTCTGTACAACAAATAAAGTTGATAATACAAATTACGTAGAGGTCAAACAAGGAAAAAATCACAAAACACTGAAAGACAATACGGTTTTATTTGCATGCTAGCAAATGAGAATTCAGCTTTCAATTTCAGCATGTGTGATGAGTATTCTAGCCCACAGCAAGGATATAAAGTCAATGAATAGAAGTTAATTTGAGCTGTTTGAGGAATAACAATGGTTTTCATCAAGACGGCACTGAGCTCATCTACTGGCCTACCCTGGTGCTTTCCTGCTTGACATTGGTCACAGAATTTAAAAGAAATGAGAACTTTACTGCACACTTAGGGATCAGGTGCACAACCAGCGACATCAGACATTAGACTTAGACATTTTTTGTTTGTTTTCCTTTCTAGACATGGTAACCGCGCTACTGAGCATTTTTTCCATTGTGGTAATAATAGAATTTCTCCTAGGAAATTTTGCCAATGGCTTCATAGCACTGGTGAACTTCATTGACTGGACCAAGAGACAAAAGATCTCCTCAGTTGATCACATTCTCGCTGCTCTGGCTGTCTCCAGAATTGGTTTGCTCTGGGTAATGATAATAAATTGGTATGCAACTTTGTTCAGTCCAGATTTCAAGAGCTTAGAAGTAAGAATTATTTTTCAAATTGCCTGGGCAGTAAGCAATCATTTTAGCATCTGGCTGGCTACTAGCCTCAGCATATTTTATTTGTTCAAAATAGGCAACTTCTCCAGCCTTATTTTCCTTCGCCTCAAGTGGAGAGTTAAAAGCGTCGTGCTTGTGATGCTGCTGGGGTCTTTGTTTTTATTGTTTTCTCATGTTGCAGCAGTGAGCATATATGAGAAAGTGCAGACTAAGGAATATGAAGGGAATGTCACTTGGAGGACCAAATGGACGGACATGGCACACCTCTCAAATATGACTGTATTCACACTAGCAAACTTCATACCCTTTGCTACGTCCCTGACGTCTTTTGTGCTGTTGATCTTTTCCCTCTGGAGACATCTCAAGCGGATGCAGCTCTGTGGCAAGGGATCCCAAGATCCCAGCACCAAGGTCCACATAAGAGCCATGCAGACGGTGGTCTCCTTTCTCTTGTTCTTTGCCGGTTACGTTCTGAATCTAATTGTTAC
Source organism: Puma concolor (assembly GCF_028749965.1). Classification (NCBI taxonomy): domain Eukaryota; kingdom Metazoa; phylum Chordata; class Mammalia; order Carnivora; family Felidae; genus Puma; species Puma concolor. The sequence continues at coordinate 97,789,582 of NC_141673.1, forward strand.
AGTTTGGAGTTTTAACGGGCTGCAGAAGGAACTGTTCATGTTTTGCCAGGTACTTGCCTTCGTGTATCCTTCGATCCACTCGCTGATGTTGATTTGGGGAAACAAGAAGCTAAAACAGGCCTTTCTGTCTGTTTTATACCAGGAAAAGTACTGGCTGAAAGAACAGAAACACTCAAGTCCATAGATAAATAAGAGCGTTGTGTCTTTCTTGGCAGAAAGTTAACTAATGTAGACGGTAACATTATATACCTCCTGCGGGTTTTTCCCTAGTGTGTGTAACTGAATAATTTTCAGTTTCACTTACAGAAGTCTTACCTAAGCCTAGCCCATAAAACTATATACATGTATGTATGAAAAATATAAGGAAGACTGAAAATAATCTACCCTCACCGGTTTTCTTAATCAGGTTAAACAATCTAATTATACATAATATGGAAAGAATTTCCTGAGAATTATGAAGCTGTGTGTATTTTACATATGCTATGTATCATCTTCCAATTAAAAAATTTGTGATCTATATTTATGCATTTTTCAGAACTGACAGGCAATCTCAGGACATCATTGTTATTTTCCATTGTAAATGGTATTACAGTGTGCTTAGATTTCATTGTTTGAATCTCTAGTCTTTGCATGGTAATGGTATTCAATTCTAAATCACATACTGAGGATGAATGTTTGGGGTAGGTAATTATTCCATCATAAATTCCTACTTCACGGTTACTAGAAAGCGATTAGGGCTGTGATGAATAAAGGTGTGCACAATGCAATTCATAAATGACCAACATATTGCATGTAAATTTTATATATGTGTACAATAAACTCTACTGATGAATATTTGATTTAAAGAAGTGGGCAGAAAGCTTAGCAAACACTGAGTTCCACAACAGGGAAAAAGATGAAAGAAACATGATCATGAACTCTTTAGAATGTTGTAAGTTTCCACATGCAGTTAGGAACGTCATTTCTTCTGGTTTTTGAGTTTAGATAGACCATTTTTGAAATTGAGACCTGATTTCAAATATGTCAGTTGTCTCTTAAACCACCTCTGGGCCTCGAATCGCCAAACATCCGAAACATCTTCCACTTTTAAAATTCTTTCAAAATATAAGGTAAGACTCAAATCTTTTGCATCTAAAAAAAAAAATGCTCACTATTAGAATAGTGAAGGAATTATGGTATATAACTCAATAAACCTTTTTGCATACATTGAGTGGCATCTATTACGTCTACACAATAATCATCGGGGATTTCTCAAAGATATATTTTATTATAATCTTTTGATAAGAATGAAATAGAATAATGTGTGTTGGCATATTCATTGATAGCAAATTCTATTATAGGAAAGAAATGCATAATCTTGTTCAACAACCGAATTTTACGCTACCGTTAATTTTGGTTTTAGGCAATTTAATAATTTTGTAAATCTGAAGGCAATTCATCTCCACACCTGCTGTATTTGTTTGTTTATCATCTATCTCTCCCAGTACACTTCAAAGAAGTGAGGATCATATTTACTGCTGCCTCCCAAAACCTGCAAGCTGGCCATAGAAGAGTTAATAAAAAATCTTTTAATGAGTAAGTCAATGCATGAATGAGTGAATGAACTTTTTGAAAGCTGGGAAACCAATGAAAAGAAAATGTATCCCAAAACCTGCAAATTCCATGAATTTCTCAGCTCTGGTTTCACGATGAGGTGACAGGCTTATCCAAGAAGCAGTTCTCAGAGCAAATGTCTGGCTGTTTCCTAATTCTAGGGCAAATATCACTAGAATATAGCCTTGGCACAGCCCTTTCACATGTGTGAAGTGGAAACGGGTGTAACACCAAAGGTAGAAGGCATGTATAACAAAAGTATTTAAAAAGCATATAAAAGATTTTATTAATTTGTATGTATATTTTTTTTCTATTTATTGTAAATGTTATCTTTTTACGTGTGACTTTTTTTTCTAGCTGGGTATTGTAGACACAAAAATTATATTTGATTTATTAAAAAACTGAGTTCATACTGCTTTACTAACTCAGCTGCCTTACTACAATGTTATTTTTGATATAATATTTTCTGCATCCTTTCCAGATACAAGTTTTATTGTTATAAACTCACATAAAGTAAATAAATAATAATGGTATAACTCACTGACTATCTTATCCTGGGGCCTCTAAAACCTGAATGAAAGTCAGAGCTCAAAATGATGACATTTAGGGGCACCTGGATGGCTCGGGGGGTGGGGTGGGTGGTTAAGCACCAACTCTTGATTTCAGCTCAGGTTATGATCTCACGGTACCTGAGTTTGAGCCCTGCCCGGGGCTCTGTGCTGACAGCACAGAGCCTGCTTGGGATTCTCTCTCTCCCTCTCTGCCCCTCTCCTCCCTTTCTTTCCGTCTCTCTCTCTCTCTCTCAAAAATAGATAAATACACTTAACAAAAATAATGACATTTATGCAGGTAGGTTAAGTCTTGGGCAGAAATGGGGAGAACATATAGAAAGGAGGCAAGAGAAGATGTGGAAGGAGGTGCTGTGCTGTGTTACTCTGCTGGCTACCAACTCACGATATGTTGAGAGACAATATAGTAGTCATCCTGTGTGTGCACACAGCACACAGCTTTTCCAGGAGGGTTCCAATGACAAACCACATGTAGCATTAGAACATGGAAGAGGGAGAGGAGGAGGGATGTATCTAATTACCTCCTATCTGTCTTCTAGTTCCCATTGGCCAGGGTTTAGCGAAGTGGGACTAATACCTCTGCTCATCTAGCCCCTTAGTGGTCATTTGGAAAGTGGAATCTCACCCCCCACGGGGTAGGGTTGCTGTCAAGTCCAAAATGGAAGCATAATCTGGCTTACACTTCGTGCTGAATAAAAGAATAGGAGACAGTGAAGGGACTCTGAGGAAGCACACAAATTTGTGTCCAATATAGTCCACCCCTGTGTCACTCACATGTATTCATGCCCTTTAGTCATGGTGGCTCTTTGAATATGTGACCTGTGCAGTGGCACAGGGCATCTGGTGAGACGGGCCCCCTGCCTCGTGTGATGCTGTGCTCTTGCCATTTTTTTTTTTTTTGCCAACAGATAAATTAAAAATTTTTTTAGAAGATTTTCAGAATCATGAAGCTGCTTAATTCAAATGATCCTTTCCATACTATTAATTTCACAATCAAGAGTTCTTGATTACATTTACCATCATTAAAAAAATATATAATTTAAGGGTGCCTGGGTGGCTCAGTCAGTTAAGCGTCTGACTCTTGGTTTCAGCTAGGTCATGATCCAATGGTTCGTGAGTTCGAGCCCCACGTTGGGTTCTGCGCTGACAGTGAGGATCCTGCTTGGGATCATCAGTCTCTCTCCCTCCTTCTCTCTGTCTCTCTGTCTCTCTCTCAAAATAAATAAATAAACTTTAAAAAAAGAATATATAATTTATATTTGGAAAAAAAATGTATTTGCCAGCATAATTTTTAAGTATGTAACACAATTCACTTTAATTTTAATGTATAAGACTGCCAAATCTTGGGGGTGATGATAATCTTTTAACTGTATGTAACTTTCTGGGAGGTTGGTGTTTTTGATCTATTTTATCAATGGCTATTTAGCTGGTGACTGGAAAGCAACCAGGTTACAGTACAGAAATTCAGAGCAACTTTTCTGAGTAACGAACCCATAATCAGCATGAACGTTGAATATGTGTCTATGTTGTTAATATTGGTTGGATGATAGCAATGACAGCTAAATAAAACAGGTGAAAATTTTAGAATAAATTAAGTTCAATGGGTGGAGTAAAGAGAAGGAATCATGGTCATGCATTCTGTGTGGAATATTGTTAAATCTTGAATTTGATAGAAACTGTATATTTTTAGAAATGTATTCTTTTTTTAAGTTTTTCTTTAAATTCCAATAGTTAACATGTAGTGTAATATTAGTTTCAGGTGCACAACTTAGTGGTTCAATACTTGCATACAACACCCAGTGCACATCACAAGTGCCCTCCTTAAACCCCATCACCTATTCAACCTATCCCCCCGCACCTCCCCTCTGGTAACCATCAGTTTGCTGTCTACAACTAAGAGTCTATTTCTTTGCCTCCTTCTCTCTTTTTCCCTTTGCCTGTTTGTTTTGTTTCTTAAATTCCACATGAGTGAAATCATATGGTAATGGTATTTGTCTTTCTCTGACTTACAGAAATGAAAAATTCTTGACTCATGGCTTACATTCACAACGAAATCTCTTCAAAGTACAGGCTTTGTGTTTGAAATAGATTGTCTTGTTCCCCTAGCGTGGGATCATTCAGTCATTCACTTATCGGTTGAACAAGTATGTGTTGGATGTGTTTTCTATATGCATTTTGGAGACGTTTTAATAAAAGACATAAGCTACAAAATAAAATAAACAATGAGTGTATGTAACAGGTACCCACTAAAAAGAAGAAGCTATAATATTCATGTTTCAGTTAATCTGTATACCTCATAACTTGTTAATATTTCCCATGTGCATAATACTGTTTTTCATGTGAAGAAACTGAGGTCCTGACACATTACATGACTTAACCACTTGGTGCTTATATTTAATGTGCTTAATTTTATCTGTGATATTTAGTACTTGCTCAATATGTCTATAAAAAGGTCATTGTTTTTATTTACCTGTTTATTGTGTTAGAAGCCAGTTGCCTTACTAAACGGTCACATGTGCTCTTTTAACGCTTATTCTCGTGTCTTTTGCAGATCAAAAATGATATCTTTTGCATGTAGTGATTATTTCACTTCTTCCTTTTAATTATTTAAAATAATAATTTTTGTGTGTGTGTGTTGGTTTGTTTTATGAAATGTCTCAAACCTTCACAGTGTTAAATAATTGCAGCGACAACTGGCATCTTTGTGTGTAAATGGGGAGTTTTCTAGTGTTTCACCAAAGCATTACACTGACTTTAGCTTTGGGGTAAAAACTTTTAAAAATCATCTCTAAAGACAATCTTTCTCTTCCTATTTTTCTGTGTGTGGTACTCAAATAAAACCTATGTGAGAAGTATCAAAAGTGCGTTTGGTTATTTAAGATGATTTGTCGGACCAGTTAAAATAATACATGTGAATAGTGGTCCACAAAACAATGGTACAACTTCCAGTCTATTCTGAATTCAATAGAACATCACATACGCTGTCACATTTATATGTATTGTAGAAAAATTGCAACCATCAAGGGCAAATTGAAATTCAGAAAGTAATTACCAAGTAATGAGAGGTAATCTCCCAAGGGGAATAGTCAATTTAAATAACATGAAAAATCTCATCCAAAAATAAGATGTCAGAAGGCAACTGATTCCTATTGTCAGAGTGTTGAAAAGTGTGTAACTGTAATCCTTAATTCTTAGTGAAAACTTTGTCCTGGGGATCTAATTAAATCAATATATTTCCAAGTAAAAAATATTGGGGCTAAAAAAAAAAAAAAAAAGACAGGCTGTTTACTACACATGTCCTACTAATGGATCTACTTCAGTAAGATTGCTATGGACTGAATTACGTTTCTCCAAAAACCAGATATTGAAGGCTTAATCCCTAATGTGGTTCTAATGTGGCTGTGTTTGGAGACGAGGTCTTCAAGGAGGTTAAATGAATTCAGGTTGAACGCATGAGGGTGGGGCCTTAATCTAATAGGGTTGGTGTCCTTATAAGAGGAGGAAGAAACGCAGGAGTCTTGGAGGAAGGGCGATATGGAGACACAGTGGGAGGTGGCTGTCTGCAAACGAGGAAGAGAGTTCTCTCCAGAAACCAACCTGATGCTTTCTTAATGTTTATTTACTTTTGAGAGAGAGAGAGAGACAGAGTGTCAGTGGGGGAGGAGAAGAGTGAGAGGGAGACACAGAATCTGAGGCAGGCTCCAGGCTCTGAGCTGTCAGCACAGAGCCTGACATGGGGGCTCGAACTCATAAACCATGATACCTTGACCTACTCATAAACCATGAGACCTTGACCTGAGCCGAAGGCGGATGCTTAACTGGCTGAGCCACCCAAGTGCCCCATGATGGTTTCTTGGTCTTAGACTTCCAGCCTCCTGAGCTGTGAGACAACAAATTTCTGTTATTGAAGCCACCCAGTCCTGTATTTTGTTATGGCAGCCTGAGTAGACTAAAGCAAAGACAAAAAATAAGTTAAAAAGGAAGAACTGGGACGGAAGGAGTAGAGCTGAGCAAACAAAAGGCTAAAATAGGTTAAGAAAAAAAAAAAAGCACACATTGGCTGTGTATAAGTTATAACAAAATTAATATTCCATAGTTTAAAGCAGGCTGGTATTAAAATTCTAAATAACATGAACTGCATGCTCAAAATTGCAGAAGTTTATTCTATATAAATTATACTCAGTAAAGTTGGTTAATAAAACGGAAAGAACCTACATAACAAATCCTGGAAGAAGGGGCACGTGCAAAGAGATTTTAACACATGCCAAGGCTTTTGCCTGTACTAAAAGGAGACAGTGGTTTAAATCAGGTCAGATTAGAAAAGGAAACGTGTTACATATATTAAGTGTGTTTTACTTAACAACAACAACAACACGGGGTGCCTGGGTGGCGCAGTCGGTTAAGCGTCCGACTTCAGCCAGGTCACGATCTCGCGGTCCGTGAGTTCGAGCCCCGCGTCGGGCTCTGGGCTGATGGCTCAGAGCCTGGAGCCTGCTTCCGATTCTGTGTCTCCCTCTCTCTCTGCCCCTCCCCCGTTCATGCTGTGTCTCTCTCTGTCCCAAAAATAAATAAATGTTGGAAAAAAAAAATTAAAAAAACAACAACAACAACAACAACAACAACAAAAAAGTAAATGTAAATAAACTCCTGTATCTGTTTATCGGGATAAACAGATAACTAGGAAAAAGGAATAATAGGTGTCGCATCAATTGAGGACGAAGCAAAGAGAATTAGAAAAGAAAGGAAAAAGCATGGCAGAAGGCCACGAGTCAGACATGAGAAACGAGTCTAAAGTTCTCAGACATTGCTAAACGAATCAAGTTAGTCACTGAAAGGCACACTCAAATTTTAAATTCGCAAACATGTTATATGTATGTATATATAATATTTTATAAAATAAAATCTTAACTATTTTGTATGTTTATATATTTTATATATTTTATCCTACACAAGAGTCAACCCTAAAAGAAATAAACGAAGACTGGTTGAAAATGCATGCATAAAGATATAAGAATACAAATGGTTAAAGGACTGCCAGATGCTTTGCAATATTTATGCTTTCCTTCTTGGTTAGGGACAAATCCCTACTATTATCTTGTGCATCTTGTGCAAACTATTTAACTTTTTACCACAATGTTAAAACCAAAAACTTTGGGTTGTTATTCAATGAGAAATAGACCAACTTGTAGTTAGATCATTAATACAATTTTATTTATTTAGCTTTGTAATATGAAGCTGAATTCTGAACTAAGGTACCAACCAAGCAAAAGTTGGTGGAACGGTGCTAATATCAATGAAATACTTTTTTTTTTTTTTTAATTTTTTTTTTCAACGTTTTTATTTATTTTTGGGACAGAGAGAGACAGAGCATGAACGGGGGAGGGGCAGAGAGAGAGGGAGACACAGAATCGGAAACAGGCTCCAGGCTCTGAGCCATCAGCCCAGAGCCTGACGCGGGGCTCGAACTCACGGACCGCGAGATCGTGACCTGGCTGACGTCGGACGCTTAACCGACTGCGCCACCCAGGCGCCCCAATGAAATACTTTTTAAGATGAAATTCATCAGTGTTCAAAGAGAAATATGTAGGGGGCGCCTGGGTGGCGCAGTCGGTTAAGCGTCCGACTTCAACTCAGGGCATGACCTCACAGTTCATGAGTTCGAGCCCTGTGCTGACAGCTCAGAGCCTGGAGCCTGCTTCGGATTCTGTGTCTCCCTCTCTCTCTCTGCCCCTCCCCTGCTCGCGCTCTCTCTGTCTCTCAAAAATAAATAAACATGAAAAAAATTTTTAAAAAGAGAAATATTTGAATTAATAAAAGGAAACAACAATACAAATGAGATAATAATTAGGGACATGAGTGCTTTTAAAAATAAAGATAAATCCAATTTTTTAAAATGAACAAAAATGCTGAGTCAGTATATAGTGAAATATTAAATATTTCAAAAGCTGATAGATCAAGCAGAATTAAGTAACACAATTAAGTTTAATCTGATAGAGTCCTGTCCCGGCAGAGAATACACAATCATTTCAAAGAAACAATTAATTTTCATAAGCATAGATGATGTAATAGGCCCAAAAGTTCTCAATAAATGAAAAAATGGCTATCACACAAAATATATTTTTATCACCACAATTCAAAATTTTAGTAAAAAAATAGTAATAATAACAAAATATTAATAGTAATGATATTCCATAATTTAGAAAATAAATTACTCACTAATTCAATCATGGGCAAAACAAGACAAAACAAAACAAAACAAAAAAACATGTTGGGCTCAATCCAAAATTTAGAACTGACCAACAGCAAAACCACTATCTAAATCAAAGCCTCAAAATTTCAGCCAAATTAGAGTCATCATGAATATATACCCTGAATAATCCTGAAATTATGAACTAATTTTAATAAAGATTAAAAAATGGAGCTTATATTTACCAAAATTCCTGCTTAAGAATATTCATGACAACATTATTGTAAGCGTTTATCCCATTGACAGTAGAATGGATAAATAAGCTGTGGTAAATTCATCCAATTCAATGTTATTCCACAACAAAAATAAATAAACTACAATTAGATACAACCGCATGGATAATTGTTTCACATAAATATCATTTTAAATAAAAGGAATGAATCCTCACTCCCCAAAACCCCACATAAATGACTTTAATTTCCTAAAGGCCTGTCGTAGACAGAACTAAAAGTCATATTTAGGTAGTAAAACAGCAAAGCAAATTTTGGAAATTATTTCCACAAACGGTGGTGTTGTCAGTTTGGGAGTAAAACACGTAGTGTAACCAGGAAGGGGCAAATAGTGAACTTTTATTTTTTTACCTGGGTGGTGTTAACACCAGTGTCCCATTTTTAAGAGCTCATTAAACTAAACGTCCTCTTTCTCTTTATCATATACTATTTCAAAAGTATCGTCCCTATTATTAGCCACTTTATTCTAGAAAAATGTGTTCCATATTTTACTTTTTCTTAAAAAAAATTTTTTTTAACGTTTATTTATTTTGATAGAGAGAGAGACAGAGCTTGAGAGCAGAAGGGCCAGAGAGAGAGGGAGACACAGAATCTGAAGCAGGGTCCAGGCTTCGAGCTGTCAGCACAGAGCCCGACGCGGGGCTCCAACTCACGAACCGCGGGATCATGACCTGAGCCGAAGTCGGGCGCTTAACCGACTGAGCCACCCAGGAGCCCCTACATATTTTACTTTTGTGTATATTATAAATCCTACCATATGTTGTTTTATTTTTTAAACAATTATCTTTTAAAAAGATTTAACTTAAAAGAAAAATCTTGTTTATTTACCCACATAATTACCACTTCTGATACTCTTTATACCTTTGTATAGATTCTTTGTATAGCTTCTTACTTCCATCTGGTATCATTTTCTTTCTGCCTGGACGATGTCCTTCCTTTCCAATTTTAGTATATGTGCTGCCGAAGCGAGCACACGATGTCCTTCCTTTAAGATTTCTTGTAGTACTTCTTGTAGGGTCTGCTGGTGATGAGTTCTCTTTGCTTTTTATGTCTGAAAATGTCTTTATTTCTCCTTCAGTTTTGAAAAATATTTTGTCTGGGTAGTCTAGGTTGAGAGGTTTTCTTTTTACCTTTCCAGTACTTTAAAGATGTTGGTAGAGTAGATTCTTATTGACACACTTTCTGAGGAGACATCTCCTATCATCCTTATTTTTTTCCCTCTGAACATAATGCCTTTATCCGGCTGTTATTAATATCTTCTCTTTATTTTTTTAAAAAGTTTATTTATTTATTTTGAGAGAAAGAAAGAGGGAGGGGCAAAGAGACAGGGAGAGAGAGGGAATCCCAAGCAGGCTCCACACTGTCAGTGCAGAGTTAGAGGCGGGGCTTAAACTCAGGAACCATTGAGATCTAGACCTGAGCTGAAACCAAGAGTCAGACACTTAACCTACGGAGCCACCCGGGAGCCCCAATATTTTCTCTTTATTTTATTTTATTTTTTGATTTTTTAAAATATTTATTCATTTTTGAAAAACAGAGAGAGACAGAACAGGAGTGGGGGAGAAACAGAGAGAGGAGACACAGAATCCGAAGCAGGCTCCAGGCCCTGGGTTGCCAGCACAGAGCCTGACACGGGGCTCAAACCTATGAACTCTGAGATCATGACCTGAGCTGAAGTTGGACGCTTAACTGACTGAGTCACCCAGGCACCACCCCCCTCCCTTTTTTTTTCTTTAAAATTTTTGTAACACTCATTTTTGAAAGACAGAAGATTTTCTCTTTAAAACTACTTTTGATAAATTTAATTATGAGGTGTTTTGGAGTACTTGAAATCGAAGTATAGTTGACATACAATATTATATATTGTATTAGTTTTGAGTGTACAACGTAGTGTTTCAGCTTTTATATACATTATGAAACGATCAATGCAATAAGTCTAGTTATCATCTGTGACCTTCAAAGCTGTCATAATGGTCCTGACTATACTCTCTATGCTGTACTGTACATCTCTAAGACTTAACTAGAAGTTTGGACTTCCCGATCCTTGTCATTCTTCTTGTAGTTTCTGTTTGTTTCTTGTGCGTGGGGTATACTGAGCTTCTTGGGCTGTTTGAGTTTATGGTTTTCATCACATTTGGTCATTGTGCCTTCTACCCAGCCCCACAGCTTAGACCTCTCTGCTTATACATTCGTTAGTCCCCTTGAACTTCTCCAAAGATCAATGATGCTGTTTTTTCCTTTTTCAGTTTCAGAGCCCACTCCATTATCTCATCGTTGTTTACACTTTTGTGTGAATTGGCGTGTTCCTCAAATTCAGCTCAATGTCCTAGAAGATGGCACACTTGTAAGAGCCATCCCACGGTGTGTTGGGGCTTCTACCCTTGAGAATTTTTTCTTAAAATTTTCCGTTTTTCCCTTTCACCTCCTCGATCTGGATTCCTCCAAATGGGAGGGCAATATTGACAACGTTACAGTACAGAGTTGGTTTAGTTCATTATGTCAATATTGCTGGAAAAAAAATTTTTTTTAAGTTTATTTCATTTTTGAGAGAGAGAGAGAGAGACAAACCACGAGGGGAGGAGGGGCAGAAAGAGGGAGACACAGAATGTGAAGCAGAATGTGAAACTCACGAACCGTGAGATTATGACCTGGGCCGAAGTTGGACACTCAACCGACTGAGCCACCCAGGTGCCCCTCAATCCACCTAAATTTAAATGGCCATGTGTGACATGAGGCTAGTGGCTGTCATATTAGACAGCACAAATTTGGTCTTCTTGGCTCATGTCTGGTAGCTGGGATAAAAAGACTTAAAATCTGGGCTCTGATGGGACTGTTCTCCATCACCGGGACATAGGTAGCCTCTCCATGAGGTTCTGGAATTGTGGCTTCAGTGAGGCTGGATTACTTGCATGTGGCTTAAGGCTCTAAGAGTAAATGTCCCAGTGATGGAGAACAAAGCTGCATGGCTTTTTATGGCTAAGCATCTGAATGACCATAGTGTCGTTTCTGTTATTTATTTATTAGTTGAAGTAGTCAGAAACCAAGGAGAGAGGACATATACTCCAAATGTTAATAGAAGGAGTGTCAAAGAATTTGTGGCAAATATTAAAACTACCACAGGTTCTAACAAGATTCTGGTATTACATGAAGGAGCAAGGTGTTTGCATTTTCTTAAACCCGGGGTATTTTATAAATACTGGTGAGGTTGCTAACAAAGATATATGTTGATTATAAAACTTTAGGTATAGCTGCATTCTAGATTGGAGCTTAGGGTTTCTGACCCCAGGATGGGGAATGAGTCAAATGGATAAAGGGATCGAATTGAATTAACTTTTATTTTTTTTTAATTTATTTTTTTTAATTTTATTTTTGAGACAGAGAGAGACAGAGCGTGAATGGGGGAGGGGCAGAGAGAGAGGGAGACACAGAATCTGAAACAGGCTCCAGGCTCTGAGCGGTCAGCCCAGAGCCCGACGCGGGGCTCAAACTCACGGACCGCGAGATCATGACCTGAGCCGAAGTCGGACGCCCAACCGACTGAGCCACCCAGGCGCCCCTTGAATTAACTTTTAAAGATGACATTGCAAAACTGTAACAGAGAACCTATCTCCATTTTGCATGTTCACAAATGGGGATTTAAATTATACAAATTCTAAGGCACAGCTTTACATGTAAAATATAACCTGTGCCCAAAGCAACAGAGAATATAATAATCTCTGTCTTGAAAGTCACTGGCCAATATCTGAGAAAAACGGGTGTAGATTTTACAGTTTAACTGAGAACATTTTTTGGAGTATGCCTTGGGGCTTTCCAGACTCTGGTAGTGGCCATCAATAAAACAGAAATAAGACATTCTGAACACATAAATCTGTAACAGTGCAGTTATAATCAGTCAATGGTTATCTGAAAGCAGAGATTTCCTATCAACAGACATGCCAAGCATGATGGAAACCTTATTTTGAATCATTTCTGCCATAGACTTTATAATATGGATGTTTGGAAATGGACTCATTGTATTGGTAAACACCATTGACTGGATCAGGAGCCAGAAGGTCTCCTGATTGATTTTGTTGTCACCTGCTTGGTCATCTGCTGGATATGTTTCTGTGGGTGTTGACTTTAGCTAGCTCTTTTAATATGATTGATGAGAACATATTTTACTTCAAAAATCTTGTCAAGTTTTGACATCCTCTGGACAGGATCCAACTATTTTTGCGTGATCTGTACTACCTGCCTTAACGTCCTCTATTTCCTGAAGATAGCCAACTTCTCTAATCCCATTTTCCTCTGGAATGAAATAGAAAATTCACAAAGTGCATCCCATTATTGTACTGGAGACACTGCTCTCTTTCTATATATGTCTACTTTTTTAAAAAAAATGTTATTTATTTATTTTTTGAGAGAGAAAGAGCACGCACAAGTGGGGGAAGGGCAGACAGAGAGGGAGACACAGAATCCAAAGGAGGCTCCAGGCTCCGAGCTGTCAGCACAGCGCCTGACATGGGGCTCGAACTCATGAACTGCAAGATCATGACCTGAGCTGAAGTCTGATGCTTAATCGACTGAGCTACCCAGGCGCCCCTACCTATGTCTCCTTTTGAAGGAAGTATTGATTAATAGACTGATCCAAGAATGTGTAAAAATGAAAAGAAAATTGACATACAATTTTGTAGAGAATACATATGATTTTTTAACTTCCTGGCTTTCCTTGATATGGTGGTCATCATTTTCTTGTAGTGTCTCTGATCTCCTGACTTCTTTTAATTCTCTCCTCGTGTAGCCAAACTGGGCAAGTGAAGCTACGGGATATGTATTCTAGGGATTTTAGCTCAGAAGCCCGTGTAAGAGCCAGGAAAGCTAGAATTTCATTCCTACTCTTCTTTATTATGTACTCTTTGAGCAATACCATGATAATTTTGACATATTTTATTTTATTTTACTTTTGTTTGAGTATATTTGACTTATATGCTACCTTAGTTTGAGGTATACAGCATAGTGATTCAACAAGTTTATATGTTATGCTATGCTTACCATCAACAGTTGAGTGGAGAAAGAAGATGTGATATATTGGAATGGAATGGAATGTTCCTTGGCCATGAAAAGGATGAGATCTTTCCACTTGACGATGGAATACTCCTCGGCCACAAAAAGGATGAGATCTTTCCACTTGACCTATTCGATTTTAGACAACGAGGTGGCCAAGGTGTTTGCCAATGTGATTGCACTTTTCTGTCCATCTGACCATTCATTCGTACTGATTTTATGGAATAGCAAACTGAAGCAGGCCTCTCTCTGTGTCCTGAGGAAGCTCAAATGTGCCTGAGAGAAGATAATTCCTTGTTCTCATAAATATATCTGATATGGGGGCACCTGGGTGGCTCAGTCGGTTAAGCGTTCGACCTCCACTCAGGTCACGATCTCGCGGTCCGTGAGTTTGAGCCCCGCGTCGGGCTCTGTGCTGACAGCTCAGAGCCTGGAGCCTGTTTCAGATTCTGTGTCTCCCTCTCTCTCTGACCCTCCCTGTTCATGCTCTGTCTCTCTCTGTCTCAAAAATAAAATAAACGTTAAAAAAATTTAAAAAAATATATATCTGATATGAGTAATGTTTTGAGGGGAAAAAAAGGAAGAAGATAAGGAGAACTTCTTCTATGTCCCTTTTGCCCACCTCTTCTTCTCTTTGTGCGCTATGATTTGTTATTGAGCATTATTGAAAGTACTGCTTGGTTTAAGATGAAAGAAAAAAAGTTGTCACCTTGTTTGCATTCAATATGGAAATTATTTAGTTAATAGGAAAATTACACTATATTGATAATGCATTTTATATTAGGCACTACAGAAGATATCTTAGATTATTCCATTTGTAAATGTTATTAACAGATTGGATACATATAAAATAAGGTAGAGTAGAAATACATGAGGGATTGCAATATATATTTGTGTGTCAATGTGTATGTGTAAGCAGATTTACACGCACCAGCACCTACTGATTTATTTTCTAAAAATGATGATCAAATGATCACTTAAAACTAGGAAGGAGGGACACCCTGGGTGGCTCAGTCGGTTAAGTGACAGACTTCAGCTCAGGTCATAATCTCACAGTTCGTGAGTTTGAGCCCCTCATCGGGCTCTGTGCTAACCGCTCAGCACCTGGAGCCTGCTTCAGATTCTGTGTCTCCCTCACTCTCTGCCCCTCCTCCTCTCGTGCTCTGTCTCTCTCTGTCTCTCAAAAATGAATAAATGTCAGAAAAAATTTAAAAATAAATAAATAAAACTAGGAAGGAAAACCCCAACACAAATAGCTAACAGGGCTTGCAGTTTAACAAAACTTTGAGAATATAAAACTTAAGTTAATTGAAAGTAACATGTCATTGATGATTATTTCCAAATACAAGCCTTGTTTTTTTTTTTTTTTTTCTGTTTTTTGAGAGAAAGAGTTTTCAAGTGAGCAAGGGGCAGGGAGGTGGGGGGGAGAAAGAGAGAGAAGCAAGGCTCACCTGACATAGCTAGCGCTTGTGTTTTACCCAAAGCGGGACTTGAGCTTGCCTGAAGCGAGGCTCGAGCTCACCTGATGTGGGACTCAAACCCACGAACTGTGAGATCATGACCTGAGCCGACGTCAGATGCTTAACGACTGAGCCACTCAGGTGCCCCAAGCCTTGTTCTTTAAATGTTTTCAGTAAAGAGCATTAAGTAACCTTGACTATCAAAAAGTGTTACAACCACCAGATCTAGACTCTGGACTCTGAATCTCTGAAACAAAATTTGAATTTTATTCAACCGGTTGACTGTTTAAGGAAGGCAAGGACTAACATTTGAAAATGAGCAGAATTTTAAGAGACAGCAGTGGTAAAAGACAGAAGCTCATTTGATGACAGCCACTAAGCAAACAGAGAAATATAAATGTTTCAAAGGAAAAACAAATCAGGGGCAACTACTCAGCTCACAGAATTAAATTTAATAAGAAACACACCTGTTAAAAGCAAATACAATTAGGAAGCAAGTAAAAAGTGGCAAGACAAGAAAAAGTATAGAGTAATACATTTAAGAAAAACTATAATAAATATTTTTCATGTTTATTTATTTACTTGGAGACAGAAAGAGAGAGCGTGCACATGTGCATGAGCAGGAGAGGGGCAGAGAGAGAGAGAGAGAGAGAGAGAGAATCCCAATCAGGCTCTGCACTGTCAGTGAAGAACCCCACACAGGGCTCGAACTCACGAACCATGAGATCATGACCAGAGCCGGAATCAAGAGCTGGCTGCTTAACTAACTGAGCCACCCAGGTGCCCCAGGAATACATTTTTTTTTTTTTTTTAATAAAATAGTCGGGAGTAGAATTTGGACAATAATTGCAATGTTTTCTCTACGAAATCAAAGAAGACATTGCAAGGAAATAGTATGCTTCTCAGCAATAAAATTAGTAGACTCATTTTCAACACTGCGGAAAGTAATTTAGAAAGTCAATTAGGGGTGCCTGGGTGGCTCAGTCGGTTGAGCGTCTGATTGTTTCTGCTCAGGTCGTGATCTCAGGGTCGTGGGATCAAGCCCCTTGTCGGGTTTTGTGCTGACGGCATGGAACCTGCTTGGGATTCTCTTTCACTCCCTCTTTCTCTCTCCCGCTGCTCCTCGCTCCCATTCCCGCTCTCTCTCTCTAAAATAAAATAAAAAATAAAAAAAATTTAAAGGTATAAGTCAAGTATATCATCATCAGTATAATGAAAACTGAAGCCTGGAAAAGTGACCTGGATATTGCAGGCCTAAAATAAAGAGATTTTTAAAGGGATGTGTAAAAATTAAGTATCTGGAGAATAGTCTATGAGGGCCTCATCTGGGAAGGACACATATAATCTCTTTAGGACAGTGGTTCTCAAAACAGGATGATTTTGCCCCCTAGGAGACATTACAAAATTGGGAACATGCTATTGGCATTTAGTATAAGGTCGCCAGATAATAGCAAATAAAAATACAGGAGGCTCAATTAAATACTAATCAGATTTTTTTTAAAATCTTTTTTTCTGTTAGTTATTTCTTGGGACAGGTCTGTATGAGTACAAGTACACATGCTATGCGGGACCAATTTTGGACCTAGGAAGACATGATAATGAGATAGACAATGCCAATTATTGGTTGCTTATCTGAAATCCAAACGTAACTGAGCATCTGGAATTTTATCTGGTAGCTGTAAGAGGCCAGAGACGTTGGTAACTATCCTAGCATGAACATTATGCCCCCCAACGAAGAATTATCTAGCAGAAAATGCCAATAATGCCGAGGCTGAGAAGCCCTGTTTTTAGAAAGATATACGAGTGAAAAGCACAGACTCAGTAAGAGTGGTTACAGTTGAAAAAACAAAGTAAGTACTCAATACAATGCTGTGCATATACTGTAGCCTGACTTCCTCATCTCTGCATTGCCTAACTTACCATCATAGGGCCCTTTAGCTTCTTCACACGCAGCCCCAGCTCACACTGGCTCCCAACCAGGCCTTGCTTGGAGATAAGAAGGATTTGGGCTGTTCTTTACTAATTGCTGATCCCTGAAGCCCTGCGATGGCCTCCAGTTAAAAGATCTGCTGGTGACAGGTGGACAACATAGAGTTTCTCTCTTTGAGGTAAGGAATAGAAATCCCCAAAGCCGTGTCCCTGTTAATAGGGTGCTCTTCATTTCTTAGCCCCCATGATTTTGTAAGCATCTTGTCCTTGGCAGTCTTTTCCTGGGAACTGAACTCTCGTTTGAAATCTCACGGACGTATGGTTATCTCTCGGAAGCTCTCAGTCTGAATTTCCAAATATTTTCTTTCACTCATTAATGTTCTACTTTTCTTCCTTTCTTTTTCCTATCGTGGTGAACGTGAACTTAAGCCGTGAAATGACATAACCTTTAAAAAACAAGAATACTCACTTTCCTTCCAGTCCTTAACACTTGCGTCGGTGATCTCAGACTGCGGGTGTTACCCCATCACAGACCTTCTCCTGCCGGCCCTCTTACCTCTTTGAATTCACCTCTCAATCCAAAACTAGAACATCTCTTCATGTGAGAGAAAGAGACACTGTTTTAAAAGCTACTCTGGAGAGATTGCGGGTCCTCCAGCAAGAGATGCTACATCTGTGCTTATCTCTCTTCTTTTAACCGCCACTAAGTTTGGGCGTAGGGTGAGATATTTGATTTACATGAGTCTGCTTTGACATTTCAATCCTGTATGGTAACATAGATAGGTAGCAGCAGCCAGATTGCCTTTAAGACCCACAGAGTCTTTCCGACAAAAAGAGACAGAGAGAGAGAGAAATGAAAAAATATAATAAGAATTTGATGCTGGGACGAAAACCTCTATGTCTGTACTATAAAGTAGCTAAAGATTAAGTTTGGGAGGAAATAGATGTAGACTTGGGGTCTTGGATAATTGTGTGGACAGATGATGCCAAGAAGAAGGAAAGCTAGCTGACAACACAATTCCCTACCTGTAATCAGCAACGTTACTGAAAACTAGACATTTAAAGGAGGAAACCAGAATACTGGAAGAGAAAGAACTTACCCCAGTTACCTGAAGTTTTCCCATGCTTTCTTGATTACCTGGTACCATTTTATGTTCACCTTCAAGGTAACTCACTCATGACCAGTAATTGTCCAAAGGATTACACAGGTAGTTCCTAGCAGTGATCAAGTGATCTTGGAATCCAGAGGAAAGAGCTGTGATACTTTATGGAGAAACAAGTAGAATCTTGACAAATTCTTTTTTTTTTTTTTTTAATTTTTTTTTTCAACGTTTTTTTTTTTTTAATTTATTTTTGGGACAGAGAGAGACAGAGCATGAACGGGGGAGGGGCAGAGAGAGAGGGAGACACAGAATCGGAAACAGGCTCCAGGCTCTGAGCCATCAGCCCAGAGCCCGACGCGGGGCTCGAACTCACGGACCGCGAGATCGTGACCTGGCTGAAGTCGGACGCTTAACCGACTGTGCCACTCAGGCGCCCCTATTTTTTTTTTTTAATTTTTTTTTCAACTTTTTTTTTATTTATTTTTGGGACAGAGAGAGACAGAGCATGAACGGGGGAGGGGCAGAGAGAGAGGGAGACACAGAATCGGAAACAGGACAAATTCTTGATAGAAAGGATGCTCAAGATAATCTCTAACTCTAGATACTAAATGGAGACACTTGGTTAATAGCTGGTGCCCAGTGCGTCTAGCTGTTGCACGTTTTGTGAGCAGTCTCTTCGAAACTGAATAACTACTCACAACATATAAGGCAGAAGTTAAGCAGAATTATCCTAAACGGGGTAACTGTACCACTCCCTCTCCAAGTAACTAATTTAATACTCCTATGGAAGGAGTATTAGAAGCACTAGAAATATTATGGGTATAGGCAACCCCAGGTTGACTGTATGATGCTCAGAGGGTAGGTAATTTAGCGTCATTGTCACAGATCATGATAGACACCGTGATTCAGTAGACTCCACGATGCTGAGCACCTTAGGTCAACGTGATCTTTGTGACATGTGTTGGGAGAAAATCTCCCTGGATGTATCGGACTTCTGCATGGCCTACGTCTTCTTTTCTGTGTAAAGAGTGTGCTTGATTAGCAAATGGCAAGACCTGGGCTAGAGGGAAGTAAGCAAGGTAGCGAGGGGGCAAAATTTAACTAGCTTCGGGGCCCTTTAAGGGTATACCTCCTTCAATGTTTTCTCTCTTGCCTCACTCTAGACCTGGCCCTGGCACGAAGGCTTGGAATTTTACAATGGTGTATCCCTCTTGGTCAGAGGGCAGATTTGTTTAAAGATAGAGTTTCTTTCTCTCCCCAGAGAAATTTGCTTATGCTCCAGTGTCAAGATAAGGTCTCTTTCTTTCCCCAGAAGAGAAGATAGATAAGTCACCCACAGCGATCAGCGTTTATAAGATCAGAATTTCCTAATTTCAGCATTCCTCTGGCGTTGCATCTCACTGCATGCACATGTGACATTTGGCTGTCATCTTACCTCCCTGAGGGGATTGAAGCTTGGGGAACCAGTGCTCTCATGTTCCTCTGGGTGCTACTGTTTCTTCTCTTCTCTTCTCTGAATGACAAATAGTCTAATGTCTTCTGTACTACAAGTGGTGGGCTACTTTACTAGCTTAAAATTATTTTGGCAATAAAGTTGGAGCACTGGCAAAGGCCTTCTAGAGACAAGGTCAAGGGCTCTGCGGACTGATTAATAGTATTTGAGGAAGTCCATAGGAATTGGTAGCTGGCATGTTGGCCAAACTGCATAGATCATTTATTCAACAAACAGTCCTCCATTTTGTGGCTTACTATTGAGTAGGATTGAGAAGTGGTTGAAAGCTGAGTGAGGTGGTAGGATTGAAGTGTGCCACTCAAATGGCACTTTTTTTTTTGCTCTCTGTGACAGATAGAAGGATTAAGGATTTCCCAAAGCTGGTACAGACCTTTGGGTAGACCTAAAACATTAGCTATTTATTCAGTTGAGCCATGAGCAGCCACTGCAGTGTTTGATTTTGAAAGTAAATGTGGGGGCGCCTGGGTGGCTCATTTGGATAAGCATCTGATTTCAGCTCAGGTCATGATCTCATGGTTCATGGGTTCAAGCCCCGCATTGGGTTCTGTGCTGAAAGCTCAGATCCTGGAGGCTGCTTGGGATTCTATGCCTCCCTGTCTCTCTCTCTCTCTCTCTCTCTCTCTGTCCCTCTCCTGCTCACACTTGATCTCTCTCTGTCTCTCAAAAATAAATAAACATTAAAAAAGTTAAAAAAAAAAAAAAGAAAGTCAATGTCTTTTGCTCCTGGCATAGAGACATTTTGTCCATATCTCTCTGATCCTTTCTTCCCCTCCACTCTGACCTCAGCTTCTTTAAGAATTTAGGTTGAGGTTGAGATTGCTCTGCCCCAAAGGCCCTGTGCCCTCATCCAGATATGTTTCAAAGTACCAAGGAGGGTAAGAACCCAAACTCTCAGGGCTCTGTTGAATATAGATGGTCAAGTCACCATTCTACTTGGTTCTAGGAGGTGGGTGGAGAAGCGCCGGGCACAACAATAAACACTGAGGCATACAGGATAGAGCCACAGTGGCCTGTGGTGGGGGGAGGAGGGAGTGCAAAAGAAGAGAAAACCTGAACCTGCAGACTCCAAAGACACTGGGAGGTGCACTGGAAAGGACGCAGACACTGGGACCAGAGGAGAAAAAAGCCTCCTAGATACTCTAGCTATTTCTCTCCACCCAGCCCCATGCTCCTGCATTCCACAAATCCGCAGCCAGAAGATCTCAGGATCCCCTGTCATAGCCCCTAACAAGCAGATGTTTAACTCTGCTGTCGTTACGGGGAAAAAGAATGAATAACTGACCGAGTTCAACTGATGACGTCTGAACGAACATTGCATTAAAGAAGAAAAAGTTGAACTTTGTTGAGTGGGACCTTTTGGGACTACTCAATGCCCTTATTTTTGTTATTTTTATATCTGTGTGTGTAGTATGGTGTTAAACACTTCTACCTTGTCTCATAAGGGCCAGAGAGAACCATCCAGGGGAAAATCGCAAGAAGGAAGATGTGTTCGTGGGACAAACTCCCCTGCCATTTGCTACCAGGGGATAGATCAAGATTTAGCGTGGGTGTCTCTATTCTCTGATGTCCAAAATTTTCCTTATAAAACCTTTTGGCAGTTAGAAACAGAGCAAATCCCTGTACGTTAAAAACAAACAAACAAACAAACAAACAAACAAACAAACAAAAAACCCTGAGCAATTCTCGAGGGGTAAAACCATCAATGAATGCTGACTCTCAAAAACTTTATATATAGACATGATCAAAGACTTTGGAGCAGTTGCTATAGCTATCCTCTCTGAGATAAAAGTAGACACTTTCAAAATACATGGAAAGAAAATACCTTCTCAGCAGAGAAATTGAACCTATATAAAAGAATGAAATA
This sequence comes from Puma concolor, assembly GCF_028749965.1. Classification (NCBI taxonomy): domain Eukaryota; kingdom Metazoa; phylum Chordata; class Mammalia; order Carnivora; family Felidae; genus Puma; species Puma concolor. The sequence continues at coordinate 97,811,133 of NC_141673.1, forward strand.
TGAATTTTGGAACTAAAAATAGAAATCTGAAATTTAAAAATTAAAAAATCTGAAGTTTAATCAATAGCAGAAAGGAAGTGACAGAGAAAAGAGTTGGTGCTCTTGAGTGTGAATCAATGGAAATCATATAATCTGAAGAACACAAGATAAAATAATTAAAAAACATGGGTAGAGCCTCAAGGACGTGAGAGACCATAACAAATGATCTAAGGTCTATGTCATCTGAGTCCCAGGAAGAGAGAAGAAAGAGGATGGGCCTGAAAATGTACTCAAAGAAATAATGTCTGAAAAGTTTTCAAATTTGGCCAAAAACCATAAACTTATAGGCTTGAAAAGCTGAGCAAAGCCCAACCAGGATATGCATAAAGAAATCTACACCAAGAAACACCATTGTCAAATTTCTGATAATTAAAGATGAAGAAAAAATCTTGAAAGCAATGACATAGAAATAATGTTACTTATAGGGGAAAACAATCTGAATATCAGCGGAAGTATCATTAGAAACCATGAAGACCAGGGGCGCCTGGGTGGCTCAGTCAGTTGAACGTCCAACTTTGGCTCAGGTCATGATCTCGCTGTTTGTGAGCTTGAGCCCTGCGTCGCGCTCTGCTGATGGCTCAGAGCCTGGAGCCTGCTTCGGATTCTGTGTCTCTCACTCTCTCTGCCCCTCCCCCACTCACACTCTGTTTCTCTTTCCTTCAAAAATAAATAAACATGAAAAAAAATTTTTTTAAAAAAGAAGGAAACCAGGAAGACCAGGGGAGTAGCAGAATACTTTTTTTTTTTTTTCAACGTTTTTTATTTATTTTTGGGACAGAGAGAGACAGAGCATGAACGGGGGAGGGGCAGAGAGAGAGGGAGACACAGAATCGGAAACAGGCTCCAGGCTCTGAGCCATCAGCCCAGAGCCTGACGCGGGGCTCGAACTCACGGACCGCGAGATCGTGACCTGGCTGAAGTCGGACGCTTAACCGACTGCGCCACCCAGGCGCCCCCAGAATACTTTTAAATGATTAAAACAACTATCAATCCAGGATGCTATATCCAGTGAAAACATCCTTCAGTACTGAAGAGGAAGAGGAAATCAATCAGTTCCTCAGATGAAAGAAAGCTAACAGAACTTGATGTCAACAGACTTACCATAAAAGAACAGACGGACTTACAGACATATACAAAACATTCCATCCAAAGGAAACAGAATACACATTCTTCTCAAATGTACATGGAATATTTTCCAGGATAGATCAAATGCGGGGCCACAAACAAGTCTCGATAAAATTAAGAAGACTGAAATCACGTCAAACGTCTTTTCTGACCACAGCGGTATAAACCTAGAAATCAACTGCAAGATGTGCCGATACTTTGGCATAAAAAATAAAGAAACAAAAGCTTGCCATTTGCAACCACCTCGAATACTCTGGGATGGTGGTGGACTCTAGACAAGTGGTGGACTCAGGGGAAGTGGTCAATTCATGGGCGGTGGTTGACTCAGGAGCATTGGTCAACTGAAGAACCGTGGCTGGTGCCAGGGTAGTGGTCAACTCTGGAGCAGTGGTTGAGTCTAGAGAAGTGGTCGACTTTAGGGCCGTGGTTGACTCTTGAGAAGTGGTGCATACGGGGGCAGTGGTTGACTGCAGGACCGTGGTGGACTCTGGACATGTGGTCATCTCAGGGGGGGTTGGTCAGCTCTAGATCCATGATCAACTCTGAAGGGCAGGGGTCAGTTCTAAGGCAGTCGTCAACTATAGGGCATTTGTCAACTCTGGGAAGGTTGACTCATGGTCATTGGTTGTCTGTGAAGTGTTGGTGAATTCTGGGCTGGTGGACAGCCCTGGGTCTGTAGTTGGTCCTCGGGTAGTAGTTGGCCTTGTGGTGGTGGTGGGCCCTAGGGCAGTGGTCGATTCTGGGGTTGTGCTCAAGTTCTCACATGTTGATATTTGTTGAGTGATAGTAATTTAGTTGTTGATTATGTGTAGATAAGCAAAAAAAAAAAAAAAAAAAAGAACAGGTCAAATTACTTTCTTGCAATAATATCTTCACCATCTTTATATTGTTCCCATTCCAAGCTAAATCTTTTTTAGAGAGGTATATCTGAAACAAAAAGCATACATAGAATCGAATATGCTCTCACCACAAGTCTCTAATCTGCCAAGTGCAGAAAGTCTGGAAGATCTCACAACCAGGAGTATGCTCAGAGCCCCCTACACCACCTTTCTTTGAGGGTGTCAGGGAGAATTCAATACTGTGCCTTTATATGTGAACTGGTCAGACTGGAACAGAATAAAAATTCCAAGGACATTCCCTCTATAAGCCTTCCAGGTCCACGAAAACTAAAAAGAAAAGCCGAAAGGGGGCAAGGAGCTAGGAAAATAGCTATTTCCAAGGTGCATAAACCAGAATGGAATCAACTCTAAAATGGGCTACTCTTTCCATTTTTTCACTTAATGGATGAAGTCTAGAACCTGACTTTTCAGTCTCTCCCATAGAATGCACAATCCAGACACTTGGGGGCTTGCTCACCAAAGAACATTATAACCACGTAGACCTGATGAGCATATAACCAGGGTCTTTTTGAGTTACAGTGAAAGACACCCAGTCATTGTGGCTGCCCAGCCTAGGTGACCAGGTTATGGGCATGCGGCCAATGAGGCCAAAATCATTCGCTCTCTATTTTAGCTACTGTGCTTTATCATTCATTCATATGCAGTAAAGAACCTCAAACCTAGCATCTGATAAGTTGAGAGCCAACAGAAGGAGCACTGGGAGGAGGAGAATGGCGGTGGGGGGGGGGAGGGGGGAAGTAAGAAAAGAAGTAAGAAGGAAGTAAGAAAAAAAATAAAATAAAATCCTGGACCATGCAATGAGATGCCCCTAGAGAGAATGACAGAAGAAGAAACTGGGAGGGAAGAAGCAAGGAAACATTGACAAGGTCCTTTGTGAAATTGTGTTGCATGGACTTCTTACCATAAGCACCATTTAGCCACCTTTCGGAGGGGGCAGGGGAGAAATTCTAGTTTCACTAGATGGTTGAAGTGACTCCTCTCCTGGCACCAGGTTGCAGGTCTGTCATCTGGGCAAGAGCCAAACAATGCTTTACTGAACCCTCAACATGCTGTTTTGTGTCCGAGCACAGGACTGAATTTCAGACCAAGTATCATGGTGAGTCATGAAGCGTTAGTCCAGGAGGCCCCTAACCAAGGCTTAAGTTCCTCATAAGCCCTTTGAGCCTGCTGGCTATTCTGAGTCAAAGGGAGCATCTTCCTGCAAACAGTATCCTAACCCCAGCAGGGTCCTGAAGGAGAATTGTAGGTAATAGTAATAAAATCAACAACTATTACTACTTCTATCTCCTATTACTACTATGAATATCCCAAAGCATAGGGTTTCACAGGTGCTACTATCTTGTTTGGTTCTCACCACAATCCTGTGTGTGAGGCATTATTGTCCCCATTTTTTTTTTCTGGTGAGGAAAGGAGAGGCTGAGAGACTAGGCGACTCCAGATTCACCTCAAGATGTTCATGCTCTAAGGGATCATTAACACAAAGTACTTCCTGGCAGAGCAGACCTGGCTCCTGCTAGCGACTTCCTCAGTCCTCTAGGGGGCAGTAGTAAGTCGCCATGGGCTCTTGGGTGAAGCGCTGACTGGAACCCTCACATGAGATGCAAACTAGATAGAGGACGGAAAAGACTGTGGGGCTGGTTTGCATAAACCAGCCTGGGTGCTCAATTACTAAAACCAAAAAGCTAATAGATAAAATGGAAGATTAAAAGCAATTAATATTTTTAAAGGACGGGAAATGAAGAGCAGTGGAATCAAACCCAGAGGGAATGAATCTAAAAAATAATAAATTGATATATTTAAAGACTAATATACTGACACATTTAATATAAATGGTCTAAACAAACCAAGAAAGAAAACAGAGATTGTCAGATTGACTAGAGAAAAAACAAGATCCAACTATGTGCAGTCTAAAAAACCTCACTTTAGGGCACCTTTTGGGATGAGCACTGGGTGTTGTATGGAATCCAATTTGACAATAAACTTCATATATTGGGGAAAAAAAATAAATAAATAAAAAACCTCACTTTAATATAAATAAGTTGACATACGTAAGTTGACAATAAAAACATGGAAAAGGTGGTACCATGAAAACATCAATAAAGATAAACCGAAGAAGCTGTACGAATATCACATAACGCAGACTTCCAAACAAGAAAAAAATACTAGGAATAGAATATTTAAAAAATGACAAAAAGTCAATTCCTGAGGAGACATAAGGGTCCTAAGTACGTACACATGTAGCTAGAGAATTACACAATACATGAAGTATGAATTGATAGCACTGAAAGGAGAAAAAAGCAAACCCACAATCCACTTGGAAACTGCAACAGTCTTCATTCAGTAATCAATAGAGTAGGTACACAGAAAATTAGTAAGGACATTAAAGACTGAAACACCACTATTAACTTGGTTTAATGGGCATTAATAAAATATTCTCTCCAACAACAGCAGAATGCATGTTTCATTTGCACATGGAAACTTCACCATGGTAGACATATTCTGGCTTGTAAAACAAGCCTTAAAAAGCAAATAAAATAATTAAAATTATACAAAGTATGTTATTTGACTATAAGATTTAAATGGAAAAATAGTAAGACAAAAAGAATCTGGATACCATAAATATTTAAAATAGAACAACATACTTCTAAATACATCAAAGATAAAGACTCAAGGGAAATTATGAACATTTTGAAGTAAAAAAAAAAAAACATATCAAAATTAGAAGGTTGCAGTTAAACTAGTGCTTCGAGGGAAATTTATTGCAGAAAATTCTTATATTAGAGAAGATGAAAGGTCTTATACCAATAGGCTAAGATTACAACTTAAAAAACAAGTAAATTAAAAGAGCAAATTAAGCCCAAAGAAAGTTGAGGTAGGAAATAATAATCATTTTTTAAAATTTCAGAAATCAATGAAATTGAAAACAGTAAACAAAAGGGAAAAAAACCAATAAAACAAAAAATTAGTTTTTTAGAAAATATCAATATAATTCATAAAATACTAGCTAGATTGATAAAGAAAAAAAAGGAGACACAAATTATCAATATTAGGAATTAAAAAAGAAGATATCCTCAGACTACTGACATTAAACAGAGTAATACTACAAACAACTCTTGCCCATTATTTGACAACTTAAATGAAATGGGTCAATTCCTTGAGCTATATAAAATATGAAAACTCACTCAAGAAAAAATAGATAACCTGAAAAGACATTTATTAAAGAAGTTAAACTTATAATTTAAAATCTTTTAAAATAGAAAACTCCAAGCCCAGATGATTTCACTTGCAAATTCTGCCAAATATTTGAAAAAGGATAATAATAATTCTGCACAATATCTTCCTGAAAATAGAATACAAGGAAGTATTTCCCAACTCACTTTATGAGGCCAACATTACCATTAAAAAAAAAAACAACAACAACAGACATAGATATCACTAGAAAGAAATTATAGACAACAGTTACTTATGGACATAGATGCAAAAATCCTCAACAAAAAGTAAATCAAATACATCAACATATAAAAAGGATAATATATCAATACACAGTAGAGTTTATCAAAAGATGTAAAGTTAGTTTAATATTAGAAAAGTCAATGTATGTCATCATACTAACAGATTAAAGAAGAAAAATCACATGGTTATCTCAATAGGGCAAAAAAATCATTTGATAAAACCCAAGTTCTATTGATAAAAACCTCCCAGTAAACTAGGACGAGATGAGACATTTCTAAACTTGATACAGAGCACCAAAGAAAAAGCCAGAGCTAAATGCATATTTAACAGAGGAAAACTGACCACGTTGTCCTAATATCCAAAGCAAGAAAATTCACTGTCAATACTTCTAATTAACACGATACTGAAGGTTGTAACCAGTGCAATAAGGCAAGGAAAAAAAAAAGAAGGAATCCATATTCTACAAGAGGAAATAAAACTGTCTTTACTTACAGATGACGTGACCATCTAAGTAGAAAATTCCATGGAATCTGCAAAACAAAAAAACAAAAAGACCTCAAAATAAAAAAAAAAACTACTAAAACTAATAAGTGAGTGTGACAAGATTGTAGGATAAAGGATCAACACGTAAAAATAATTATATTTCTATATACCAGCAACAACAATCAGAAAGTGAAATAAAAAAAAAACTATGATTTGCAATATCATAAAAATATGAAATACTTAAAGACAAACATAATAAAAAGTGTTAAAAATATGTACACTGAAAATTACAATGCATTCAAGTAAGTTAAAAACTATATATTATTTATCATTGGAAAACACAGTATTTAAAAAAAATTTTTTTTTTACATTTTATTTATTTATTTATTTATTTATTTATTTTTTTTTTTTTAAATTTTTTTTCAACGTTTATGGGACAGAGAGAGACAGAGCATGAACGGGGGAGGGGCAGAGAGAGAGGGAGACACAGAATCGGAAACAGGCTCCAGGCTCTGAGCCATCAGCCCAGAGCCCCACGCGGGGCTCGAACTCACGGACCGCGAGATCGTGACCTGGCTGAAGTCGGACGCTTAACCGACTGCGCCACCCAGGCGCCCCAACATTTTATTTATTTTTGATAGAGACAGACAGAGCACAAATGGGGGAGGGGCAAAGAGAGACAGAGACACAGAATCCGAAGCAGGCTCCAGGCTCCGAGCTGTCAGCACAGAGCCTGACACGGGACTTGAACTCACAAACCATGAGATCATGACCTGAGCCGAAGTCGGATGCTTAACTGAGCCACCAGGTGCCCCCACAGTATTTTTTTAGATGTCATTTTTGCTTAAATTGATTCAGTGCAATCCCGATAAAATTCCAGCAGACTTTTCTTGTAGAAATGAACATGCTAGTTCTAAAAAATATATGGGAATGCAAAGAAACAGAATAACAATCACAAACAAACAAACAAAAGAAAAGGTAAAACAAATCTGGAAGACCTACTCTACCTGATGTCAAGATTTACAAATCTACACAGATTGAGACAATGTGGTATTGGTGTAAAAATACACAAACAGAATAGAACAGAATAGATAACTAAGGAAGAGACTTACATGTATTAACAATTCATTTTCAACAAATGTAAAAAGACAATTCAGTGAAGAAAGATTTTCTTTTCAACTAACGTATAAGAACAATTAAATATCCATATGCAAAAGATAAAAAAACAAACAACTACACCTTGCAACACGTACAAAAGTGTACTCTAACTGGATTATAGAACCTGGATTATAGAAACCCTGTTTCGGGCTCTGTGCTGACAGTGCAGAGCCTGCTTGGGATTCCCTCTCTCCTTCTTTCTCTGCCCCTCCCCTGTTCACACACTCTCTCAAAATAAATAAACTTAAAAAAATTAAAAATTAAAAAATAAATGACTGGATTATATAAAACCTAAAATTGTAAAACTTCTAGAAAATATAAAAGAAAATCTTTATGACCTTGGATTAAGCAACCATTTTCTAGATAAATCAAATAAGTGATAATTGAACTTATTTTTAGAAGACATTGTTAAGGACATCAAAGAGATACTTGTACCCCTTTGTTTATTGCAGCATTATTCACAATAGCTAAGATATGGAAACCTAAGTGTTTACCAACGGATGAATGGATAAAGACATGGTATATACAAACGATGGGCTATTATTTAGCTATGAAAAAGGCTGTCTTGTCATTTGCAACTGCATGGATGGACCTTGGGGGCATTATGCTAAGTGAAATAAGCCAGAAAGCAAAGGACAAATACTGCATGAACTTCGAGCTGTAAGATTAATAAATTCTGGGGATCTAACGTAAAACATGGGGACTATAGTTGATAACACTGTATTGTATCATTGAAATGTGCTGAGCGAGTGGAACTTAAGTATTTTCATGAAAAAGCCTCAAAAAATAGAAGTATGTGAGCCGATGGATATGTTAATTAATTAGATGGGAGAAATTCTCTCACAATATATATGTATATAAAATCACCATGATGTACAACTGAAATATCTTACAATATTATTTGTCAATTATACTTGAATTGACAAATAAAGTTGAAATTTAAAAATTAAAAAAATAGGGGCACCTGGATGGTTCAGCTGGTTGAGCATCCAACTCCTGATCTTGACCAAGCTCATAATCTCAAGGTTCATGGGTTCAAGCCCTGCTTCAGGCTCTGTGCTGGCAGAGCAGAGCCTGCTTGGGATTCCCTGTCTCCTTCTTTCTCTGCCCCTCCCCTGTTCACACACTCTTTCACAATAAATAAACTTAAAAAAAAAAATTAAAAATTAAAAAATAAATGACATTGTTAAGAGAATAAAGAGGCAAGCCAAAAATAGGAATCTATATTCACAATTCACTGTTACCTAAAATATGTAAAGAATTTTTAAAAAACATTTTTTGTGTGTTTATTTATTTTGACAGAGTGTGCTCATGCTAGAGAAAGCAGGGGAGGAGGAAGGGCAGAGATAGAGAAAGAGAATGTCAAGCAGGCCCTGTGCTAACATTGAGGAGTCCAACTCAAGGCTTGAACTCACTAACTGCGAGATCATGACCTGAGCCGAGATCAAGAGCTGGAGGCTTGGGGCACCTGGGTGGCTCAGTCGGTTTAGCGTCCGACTCTTGATTTCGGCTCAGGTCGTGATCTCATGGTTCTTGGGATTGAGCTCTGAGTTGGGCTCTGCGCTGACAGTGCAGAACCTGCTTGGGATTTTCTCTCAAAACAAATAAATAAATAAAACTTAACAAAAAAAAAAAAAAGAGTTGGAGGCTTAACTGACTGAGCCACCCAGGCATGTCTATAAAGAATTCTTAAAACTCTCTAATAAGAAGGGCACCTGGGTGGCTCAGTCGGTTAAGTCTCCAACTCTTGATTTGTAATCAGTTCATGATCTCATGATTTGATTCCCAGATGACCATTAAGATCGTCTCTATTAGAGGAATGTATTAGGAAAACAAAACAAAGAAATGAACATGTCTGAGAACAATAAGGCACAATGAATAAAGACGCTTGTTTATTTTCAGCTAGCCTGCCCCTACGTCACTATTGAGCACTGGATGTGTAGGGTGGAGAGTGGATAAGAACAGGTTATCTGTCATTTTACTTTATAAATCTCTGTATCAAAAGGTGCCAAGTCCAGACCAGAGATGTTAGAATTTGAGCTGTAGGTATTTGAGCTTTGGTCTTTGGGTGATCTTTCTTGGGGAGAGGAGTTAAATGTGTTCTACACCAATGAGGAGGGAGTGAGATTGTATTTTATGACTACAAGTGTGAACCGTGGAAGAGACATTGAACATCTCTGAGCTATCTCAGATTTCCCAGGCCCTTGCAATTAGTATGGGGTTTGTGATTTGTTCAGGCCAATGGGCTTGAAGCAAACTTATGTGTCACTTTGGGACTGATTTATTTAACAGTTTGAGCATGAACTTCCTTGTCCCTCTCTTTCCCAGGAAAGTAATTTGAAGGCCAAATGTTGGGTGTTACATTCTGGTAGCCTGCATTTCTGGGAGATTACATGGAGGAGAACTTCCCCTACTCCACCCTGCAATTTTAAACTAAATTGGTTATGGAATGTGAACCCAGAAATGAAACTTGTACGAAACTGACATTTTGGATGTTACAGCATAGCCTATCCTATCATGCTTCATATGAGCAGTAAAAAGCTCCTTCATAATAGAGTCAGCAAAAGTGAAATTAATATGGTTTTTGATATTTTTATTTATAACCCAGAAACAGAGAATTTTTATTTATAGATCAGAATTAAACATAACTAAGCAAATAGGATCACTCCAATGTAGAAGAAAGTTATGAAAAATATACACAGACATTATGCTCATGGTTTATAAGGAAAACATATTATATATCTTTTTTCTTTTTTTTAATGTTTATTTATTTTTGAGAGAGAGAGAGAGAGAGAGAGAGAGAGAGAGAGAGAGAGGGAGAGAGAGAATCCGAAGCAGTCTCTGCACTCAGCACAGAGTCCAATGCTGGGTTCAATCTCATGAGCTGTGAGATCATGACTGCAGCAGAAATCAAGAGTTGGACACTCAACCGACTGAGCCCCACCAGGTACCCCTATATCCTTTTTAAAAATCTTTTATTTAGTTTTGAGAGAGAGAGAGACAGAGTGTGAGCAGGGGAGGAGCAAAGAGAGACACACACACAAAATCTGAAACAGGCTGCAGGCTCTGAGCTGCTAGCACAGAGCCTGACATGGGGCTCGAACCCAAAAACCATGAGATCATGACCTGAGCCTAAGTCGGACACACGTAACCAACTGAGCCACCCAGGAGCTCCTGTATCTTTTTTTCTTAAACAGTTTCGTTGAAATATAATTCACATGCCATACAACTCACTCATTTAAGTGTACATTTGAAAGGTTTTAGTAGTCTCACAGATACGTGCAACCCTCACCAGTCAATTTTAGAACATTTTTATCACCTCACAGAGACCTGTACCCTTTAGCTCCCTAAACATCTCTCTGTCTTCTCATCATTCCACACCCACCCCACCCCAGCTCTAAGCAACCACTAATCTATTCCCTGTAACTATAGATTTTCCTTTTTTAAACTTAGTTCATATTAGAATCATATAATATGTGGTCTGTCGTGACTGGTTTCTTCCACTTAGCATAATGCTCTCAAGGTTCATCATGTATCAGTACTCTGCCCCTTTGTATGGCAGAACAATATTCCATTATATGGATAGAGCACATCTGGTTTATGCATTCGTCCCCTGATGAACATTTTGAGTTGTTTCCATCATTTGGCTACTACAAATAATGCTGCTATAAAAATTCATAACACAAGGGCGCCTGGGTGGCTCAGTCGGTTCAGCATCTGACTCTCGATTTCGGCTCAGGTCATGATCTCACAGTTCATGGGTTCGAGCCCGCATCAGGCTCGGTGTTGACAGGACAGAGACTGTTTGGGATTCTTGTTGTGCCTCTCTGCCTGACCCTCCCCTGCTCATGCTTTGTCTTTCTCTGTCAAAAATAAATAGACATGAAAAAAAAATTTTTTTTAATTCATACACAAGTGTTTGTGTGAACATGTGTTTTATTTCTCTTGGGTTTATACCTAGGTATGGAATTCCTGGGTCATGGTAACTCTGTGTTTAATCTCTTGAGGAACAGCTAGACTGTGTTCCAAAGCAGCAGGACTATTTTATACTCGCAATATATGAGGTTCTTATCTCTCCACATTCTGGCCAACACTCGCTATTACTTGACTTTTGAATTCTGGTCATTATGGTTTGAATTTGTATTTCCCTGATGACAAGTAACGTATAGTATTTACTCATGTGCTATTGATCATTTGTATGTCTTCCTTGTAGAAATGTCTGTTCAAATCCTTTGCCTATCTTTTAAGTATTGTAATTTTGTCTAACAAAAGTTACGTTATTTGTGTTGGGGGAAAGAGACAGATGGGCAGCTGGAAAATAAAAGACTTTTTCTATCTATATGCTAAGTCATTTTGTTCTGGATACATATTGCCCTTTAAAATATCCAAAATTCTTGGGGCACCTGCGTGGCTCAGTCGGTTAAGCATCCGGCTCCAGCTCAGGTCATGATCCCGCGGTTCGTGGGTTCAAACCCTGCACCGGGCTCTGTGCTGACAGCTCGGAGCCTGGAGCCTGCTTCGGATTCTGGGTCTCCCTCTCTCTCTGCCCCTCTCCCACTCACACTCTGTCTCTCTCTCCCAAAATAAATAAACATGAAAAAAATAAAATAAAATATAAATAAATAATAAAATATCCAAAATTTAGTGGTACAAAACAACAACTATCTTATTATGCTCCCAGATGCTGTGAGTCAGGAATTTAGACAGGACACAGCAGGACAGCCTATCTCTGCTCCAAAATGTCTGGGGCTTCAACCTCAGAAGACTCCAGCAGCTGAATGTGGCTCAAATGGAAGAGGCTGGAATCGCCAAGCAGATTCTTCACTCACAGATCTGTCACTGCAGTGGGGTGATTAAAAATCCGGGCTCAGTTTGAGTGTTTAACCAGATTACCTACATGTATCCTGTTCATGTGGGTTGGGTTTCCTCCCCGCAGACTCGTCTCAGATTTGTCAAACTTCTGACAGACCCCTCAGGACTCTCAGAGAAAATGTTCTAGTGATTAAAGCGAAAACTGCATGGCTTTTTTTTTTAGGACAGCCTGAGAGCTCCTATAATGTCATTTCCACTATAATATATTGGGCGAGGCAGTCACAAGCCCACTCAGGTTCAAGGAGAGGGATGGCAGACCCCAGATCTCAGTCAAAGGAGAGAGTTAAAGCACTTGCAGCCACGTTTCACAGCTGCCCTAGACTCCGAGAAATCCTGGTGTGACTTTGGACAGCACATTTTCTGTATTTACGTAAACTTTGAGTAATTTATACATAATATGTATTGGTGAGGTGAGTAGGTGAAGGTAAACTTTGTAAATTAAGATACTTGCTGCCTGTGGTGGTTAGGAAAATGTGCCTCTAAAAAATCTGACTCAGGGAAACCTAACCGGCTACGTCAGGGCAAATACAAATGAAAACAAGTGGCTTAATTCTCCCTATTAGAAATAAGCACCCCTATCTCCCAGTTTCAATGAGAGGACCAGAGCCCGACTTCAGCTAGTGCCTGACTCCACGTTGCAAAACTGCCTCCTGTCATAAATATATGAATTTATTTTTCCTTTGTATAAAGCCAATTAACTAACACAGATGGTCAACCCAATACCAGGTAAATTTAGGACAAACCACCTGTATTAAATAGCGCTGCCCAGGTTTCCTACTGCTGGACTAGTTATTGTTTACCTTGAGAACATGTATGTAACGGATTGTATCTGTTTGCACTATATAAAAGGGTGAGATTTCTTTCTGTTTTTGTAAATTTCCTGTGCGATGATGCATCAGATTCTGGTTGAATGCTTTGTCTGATAATGAAACTCTTTTCTTTCTCTACTTCCTTGGCAGAGAGGTTTTCTGCGTTAGCAGGAGATTTTGCTTTTAATTTTATTTCCCCAGCAGCTGGCAGGCTCGTGTCCCTGTGCTCTGCAACCCATCACCCCAACCCCTTCTATGAGCGGCTCACCGCCCACGATTGATCTGGGCAGAGATTCGATGGCAGGACCACTCCTGGGAGACTCAGGCCCCCTCTGATGGGCGCCATGGACTTGCAAATTCCCACCGATTTTCTTGAACCTCTCTTAGGATAGCTCCGCTACCCAAGGTCTACCTCCTTTCCTTCCTTCTCCTTCCACAGAACTCAGACTTGCGTATAGTAGAACAACTCCCCCAACCTTCTCCTGCTCACTCCTTTGTTTCCCACTGGGGCATTTCCCCTGGTAATTTGCTTGCCTCTCAGAGCACCCGGACCGAGTCACCATATTTTTTAGATTGGGTTTTCAGGTTTCTCGCTCATACCTGAGGTGAGTGAATCAAAAACGTCTGAATCTTAAAAGAAAAAAAGATGTTGTAAAAAATATGTAAAAATCAAGCTCTGGTTTGTGTTTTAACAAACCAGGATTCAAATCTTAATGAATAGCTTTGCATACAAATTACAAGCAGTGTGACAGCAGCAGGTAATATGCTATTTGCCTTGAAAAATCACTAGCTCGGATCTTGAGAGGAATAAAGGTAGTTTTCCAAAAGATAACTAAGACATTGGGAGCATCCTGGAGGCAATCTTCTCTTTGCCAGTGGATATCAAAGTACAGGAAAAAGAAACTTATTGAACATTAAAGCTTTGGATCCATAAATCCGTAACACTTAATTCACAAATCAGAGGAGTATTGAAGAGAGAGCTTGACTATCAGCGGGCATGGCAAGCATATTGAAGAACGTATTTATGATACTGTTTGCTGGAGAATTCATAATGGGGATTTTGGGAAATGGATTCATTATATTGGTTAACTGTATTGACTGGATCAGGAACTGGAAATTCTTCGTAATTGACTTTATTATTACCTGCCTAGCTATTTCCAGAATAGTTCTGCTGTGCATAATAATTTTAGGCATAGGTTTAGATGTACCTTGTGAAGAAATATGGAACAAGAATAATCAACTAATAAGGTTTGAAATCCTCTGGACAGGATCCAATTATTTCTGCATAACCTGTACCACCTGTCTCAGTGTCTTCTATTTCTTCAAGATAGCCAACTTTTCCAACCCTATTTTCCTCTGGATAAAATGGAGAATTCACAAAGTGCTTCTCATGATTGTACTGGCCGCAGTCTTCTCTTTCTGCTTGTCTCTTCCCTTTAAGGATACAGTGTTTATGAGTCTGATCAAAAACAAGGTAAACGCGGAAAGAAATTGGACAGTGAGTTTCACAATGAGAACATATGAGTTATTTTTGTCTCATATGCTCCTGAACATAATGTTCATCATCCCCTTTGCAGTGTCTCTGGCTTCCTTTGTCCTTTTGATCCGTTCCTTATGGAGCCACACCAGGCAGATGAAGGGCAGAGGTGGGGATCCTATCACAAAAGTTCACGTGAGAGCCATGAAGTCTATGATTTCATTCCTACTCTTCTTCTTTATGTACTATTTGAGCACTATTATGATGAATTTGGCCTATGTCATCCTAGATAGTTTGGTGGCAAAGATTTTTGCTAATACACTAGTATTTTTATATCCATCTGGCCATACATTTCTTCTGATTTTATGGACCAGCAAATTGAAACAGGCTTCTCTCTGTGTCCTGAAGAAGCTGAAGTGCCTGCATCTAAGGAAACCCACACACCCATAAAACATGCCTGAAATGACTGTGATTTTGTCAAGAGTGAAGATAATGAATAGAACTCCATGTGCGTTTCTTTCCTTCCTCTCCACTTCCTTTATTCTGTTTTGCGACAGGGTCATTGAATCTTACTGAAAACATCTGCCTCGAATAAGTTAAAAGAAAAAGATTTTGCTGTGTTTCCATCAGAATAGTGATGATGTAAATAATTGTAAAATTAGAATATATCACCAAGGCAATGGGAATTTGATGAGAGATGAGAAAAGACTCGGGAAGACAGAAATTTACTTGTGGCTAGATTACAACTGTACAAAATTAAGTGTAGCAAGTCTCAGAGACAGAAAACCCCCAGAATTCATGAAATGAATATTTGGACATTCTAAAACCTTATTACCTGTGGCTGATGGCTAACCATGACTTAAAGTGGTATTTGGGAAAGGATGAACATAGAACGAACTGACATGACAAATTTTTGGTGATGCATCCACAGCATGTGCCTAGAAGTCCTGTTGGAGAGCCCATGAGAACCCTACTATTTCTTAAACATATGCCAAAGTTGGGGGTGCCTGAGTGTCTCAGTCGTTAAGCATCTGACTTCAGCTCAGGTCATGATCTCATGGTCCATGGGGTTGAGTCCCATGTCAGGCTCTGTGCTGACAGCTCGGACCCTGAGCCTGCTTCAGATTCCATGTCTCCCTCACTCTCTTCCCCGCTCCTGCTCATGCTCTATCTCTCTCTGTCTCTCAAAAGTAAATAAAACATTAAAAATTTTTAGAAATATATGGCAAAGGTGGTTTCAAATAAATAAATGAATAAGAGGGAAAAACACAAGGCTTAGAAAATACAAGGTGTGTTCACTTGGGCAGCACATTTACTAGAAATTGGAATGATACAGAGATTAGCACGGCCCCTACCCAAGGTTGATGCACACATTCACAAAGCACTCCGTATTTTTTTTAAACTTCTTTCATTTGTACTGTTCATTCAAATAAAATAGCTTGGTGCCTCTTACCCCCCAAAATACAAGGCTCAAAGTCTAGGGTACTATAGAGGTTATTTTGTATGAAAAAAAATACAGAAAACACAATGCAGAATAGTTTTATATTTTTCTTATTCCCCAGGTATAGTGCCAGTTTCGGTACCAATTATTACTCATTAATTCTGGGTTATCAGGAATCTCACGTTTTGACAGAGGTTGCTTGCTACCCCCAACCCCCAGTAAATAAAAATTTATTTTATTTATTTCATCTGTCTTTCTCATAGATGTTCTAGTTTTTAAGCAACAGGATTTAAGTTTGCTGTTTGACTTTCCATTGGTGTATGAGAAAAAATGTGTTTATTTTTTTAAAAAATAAGTTGTTTTAAAGGCCTATAGAATATATCATAGAAAAATGAATAGGGTAGAACTGATTTTTTTTTTTAAATGGAGATGTAACTGACATGTAACTGACATGTGTAAGTCTGAGGTATACAAAGTGTTGGTTGGATACATTTATATATTGCAATATGATTACCACTGTGGCATTAGCTAACACCTCTATCATGCTACATAATTATCAGTTCTTTTTGGTGTGTTGAGAGCAATTCAGATCTACTCTCTTAGCAAATTTGAAGTTTATAAGTTACGCTGTTGGCTATAATCACTATGTCGTACATTAGACTTCCAGAACTTATTTATCTACTAGCTGTAACTTTGTACTCCTACACAACATCTCCCCAGTATCCTCAACCCCAGCCCCTCTTTTCGCATGTTCATCTTTTTTAGATTCCACATATAACTAACATACAGTATTTGTCTTTCTCTGCCTGACTTATTTTACTTAGCATAATAAGTGATCACTTGCTTTTGGTTCCTTCCTTGGGCAGTTTAATTTAGGTATGGGATGCCCACATTTTAAGAGGGTAGAATAGGGGCGCCTGGGTGGCGCAGTCGGTTAAGCGGCCGACTTCAGCCAGGTCACGATCTCGCGGTCCGGGAGTTCGAGCCCCGCGTCAGGCTCTAGGCTGATGGCTCAGAGCCTGGAGCCTGTTTCCGATTCTGTGTCTCCCTCTCTCTCTGCCCCTCCCCCGTTCATGCTCTGTCTCTCTCTGTCCCAAAAATAAATAAACGTTGAAAAAAAAAATTAAAAAAAAAAAAAGAGGGTAGAATATTTGAAAAGCTTTGTCTAGGTGAGGTATAAATGCACCTTATTTTCAAAAAGTTGGACTTCAGTAGCATGAAAGCAGAAAGCAAATTTATTCTTTCCCCCATGGCCCCTACAACCCTATTTTGTTGAGTTCTTCTTTTGCCAGGATAAAACCTTAGGCAGATCCTACAGCAGCTATAGTCACTCACGCATACATCGTGTCCAATCCAGACCAAAACCAAAGTTTAAATCTGTCATTTAATATCAAACTTTTCTCACTTACCTTTTTCAGATCCTATTCAAGCCTGAACACCTGATGTGGGAAAGGTTGTTTTATTGCTGATTCTTGTTCTTCTCCCCAGCATTCCTGCTGCTTTTGGTTTCTTTATGATTGCAACAAAGTTAAACAGCCAGTGTCCCCCTCGGGTTCTCTTTTGGCTAAGGAAAGCTGTCAATCATGCCAGATATTTTAATGCAGACTCATTTTTTTGTAGGCATCTATGTCAGGGGTCCCCAAGGCCACCCTTATGTTTAATGACTCAGAGAAATGCTCAGGGACGTCAGAAAAAGCTATTATAGTCACAGTTACACTTTATTACAGTGCTACAGCAAAAAAACAAACAAACAAAAAAACCCAAAAAACCCAAAAACAAAAGCATTGATAGATGAATAATTGCATATGCTATGTTGATTTACTCCAATATAGATATAATGTCTGAAACAGTAGCTAGAAACTGGTCGAGAGACTGTGGATGTCTTTTGTAGCAGCCTAAGTTAAGAGTCTGATCCTGAGAATTGTAATTTTTTCCTGTGGTATACGAATCAAACAGCATTTGAAAGTTTGAAGCATTGATCTTTATTGTTGCAATCTATAACTTTCTCCAATATATCTAGCTGTGGAGTTTGCTTATTTGTTTTTTTTTAAATTTTTATTATTACTATAATTATGGGTGTTCTCTTTCTATTAAAGCCTCAAGAATGTCCTCAGTTTAGCCCTTGGAATACCCTTTCAATCCAGAGTTTTATTTGGCTAAGAGTTTTCCCCCATTATTTGATTATTTCTTCTCATTTATCTTCTTGTATTTTTCAAATACCAGCAGATAGACATTTATATTATATTATTATTTTACAAGTGTCCTCATTACTCTGTCAGAATTTTTCTTTCTTATTTCTTCTGAAACATTTTACACAAATTATTAGGCTGGAACTTCCAGCTCACTAATTTGATATTCCGAAGAGTCTCTTCTCTAATTCAGCACGACTATACTAATAATTAAAGAGACAGAGGTGATTTTAAGTTCCAAGTATTCTGTTTGCCATTTTACTATGCGATAATATTATCGCTATATAGTTATGAAAGCCTCTCAAATTCCTCTGATCTACCAACAGTGCTGGGTGTTATATTGATTTAGTATTCTGTGTCCTTTGCATTCCCTGCATTTTCTTGAAGGTTTGTTCTTTTGTGTGTTCAAGCTAGTATTTCTCTTTCATTGGTGTGATTTGCCTCAATGTGAATTTTTAATATCTATACGTGCGGGTGAAATCAGTGGGCAAGATTTAGCTCATGTATGTGATTTTCACTGTTGTTGTTTTTTTTGTGTGTGTTTGTTTTTGTTTTGTTTCTTGTCTTGACTAATATACTTTCAACTATTGTGTCTCTAATTTTTCACACTTAGCACCTTCAGCAACATTACACCTTGATGTTCCCATCCAGCACATTTGATTTTATGACCTTAATCTAGGATATGCCTTGGTAGGTAGAGGGAACTAAAGTCAATTTTCTCACTCCAAGTTAAAGTCACCAGTTGCCTAAAGACCAGAGCATCATGGGTAGGAGACCCCGGGTCTGGTAATTATGTTGGACAAGGAAGTGGAGCTATGACTTTGCAGAATTTCTGTGGGGGCAAATGGACTGCTTGTTTTGGGGAAAATGGCGTCCTTTACAACTTGAAAGAAACTGAGATACTGCACAATTTTTCTTAATTTAGTTATTGGTCTTGTCATAAACCTTATCCCTTTTCTAACAAGACTATTTAACTTTTTCTTATGAACCCATAAGTCTCCCTCATTAATTATGAATATTATCTCTGTGTGTCACAAACATTGCAAATATTTTCCAATAAATTATTTCTTTTTAAAAATTTTGCATATGGTATTATTTTTCATGGAATTATTTTACCGTTCTATGTGCTAAATTTCTCCCTTGTTTCTTTTATGGTTCTGAGATTTTGTTCTTTATGTTTTTCTTAATTGAGTATAATTAATATACAGTGTTATATTCGTTTCAGGTGTACAATATAATGATTCAGTATTTCTGTACATTATTCAGTGCTCATCACCCTAAGTGTCCTCTTAATCCTCTATTTCATTCATTCTCTACCAACCTCCCCAGTTCTGGAATTTTCAATTCAGCTCATAAGAGGACTTTCACATTCAATTTTTTTTTAATTTTTTTTTTAACATTTATTCATTTTTGAGACAGAGAGAGACAGAGCATGAATGGGGGAAGGTCAGAGAGGGAGGGAGACACAGAATCTGAAACAGGCTCCAGGCTCTGAGCTGTCAGCACAGAGCCCGATGCGGGGCTCGAACTCACAGACCACGAGATCATGACCTGAGCCAAAGTCGGCCGCTTAACCGACTGAGCCACCCAGGCACCCCTTTCACATTCAATTTTTAAAAAATATCTCCCTAATTTGTTTGTTTTGTTTTTTGTTAGTTTTTTTTTTGTTTTTGTTTTGTACGCATGCTTTTTAACTGCTATATCTTCAATCAAACTCTTAGTTACTTTCATATACTTTGTGAGGTAGGAAATCTGACTAGTTTGAATGGATGGCCAATAAACTTTTAAGTAATGTACCTTTATATAAAGGTAGCAAACTCCAATGTCCACAGCAGCCAGGAATGATATAAATGTGTGAAGACATTGGTAGTTAGAGCTAAATGTGATGAACTTTTGTATGTGTTCCTCATAACTATGTTCAAATTTATTTATTTATTTTTTTAATTCTTTTTCAACGTTATTTATTTTTGGGACAGAGAGAGACAGAGCATGAACGGGGGAGGGGCAGAGAGAGAGGGAGACACAGAATCGGAAACAGGCTCCAGGCTCTGAGCCATCAGCCCAGAGCCCTACGCGGGGCTCGAACTCCCGGACTGCGAGATCGTGACCTGGCTGAAGTCAGACGCTCGACCGACTGCGCCACCCAGGCGCCCCTCAAATTTATTTTTTAAACAGCCACTGTCAGATCAGTCTGCCAATGTGTGGCCTCTCATTCTTCTTCAGTTCCTTATCGATTCTGCAACATTTACTCTTCTAAGGGATTTTCAGAATCAACTCCTCAAATCCCATAAAATATACTGTTGGGATTCTTACTTGACTTGCACTGAACTTATAGATTTCTCTAAAGCATATTGAATTTCCTTCTCTTTTTAAAAAATGTTTATTATTTTGGAGACAGAGAGTGGGCAGAAGCTGGGGAGGGGAGAGAGAGGGGGGGACAGAGGATCCAAAGAGGGCTCTGCACTGCCAGGATAGAGCCTGGCATGGGGCTCAAACTTGAGAGCTCATGAGGTCCTGACCTGAGCTGAAGTCGGACACTCGACCGACCGAGCCACCCAGGCAACCCTGCATTTCCTTCTAAGAATATAACATCCACATTAGTTTCCATAAGCCTTCTTTTAGGTTATTTAATAACATTTCACAGTTATTCTTTCCTTTTAGGTGTTCTGCTTTTTTTTTTATTGACTCTATTCCTAAGTCTCTTTTAAGTGTCCCAGCTAATTTTAAATATGATTTTTTTGTACTGTATTGTACTTGAGATGAGAAAAATAAAACTTTTGTTTAGAAAGCTGTTGTTACTAGATCTGTGCAGTTTGATGAGCTAATAAAGAAAGGCAAAATAGGGGCGCCTGGGTGGCTCAGTCGGCTAAGCGGCCGACTTTGGCTCAGGTCATGATCTCGTGGTCCGCGAGTTCGAGCCCCGCGTCGGGCTCTGTGCTGACAGCTCAGAGCCTGGAGCCTGTTTCCAATTCTGTGTCTCCCTCTCTCTGACCCTCCCCCGTTCATGCTCTGTCTCTCTCTGTCTCAAAAATAAATAAACGTTAAAAAAAAAAAAAAAAAGAAAGGCAAAATAGTATTAACCTGGAACTAAGTTCCAAGTTATCACAATAGTGGAAATCGTGGGGTAAAGAGTTTGGAAGTAAAGAGATATTAAAGATTTTCTGTCTGGAAGGAGAAGAGTATAGATGTTGATCAATATTCCATTGGTGACTATGAATGAATTTTTGAATATGAATTAATAACTTCTAAAGTAAGTTAAAAAGCAAATGATAACTGAGATTCATTCATTCATTCATTCATTCATCCATTCATTTTCATAGGAAACAGGAAATGTGCTTGCAACTCCAACATAAAAAGAATTGGTGAAAATACATAAGAAAATCACTAACACTCCTCAAATAAACAAGTTATGAATACGAACAGATACTTCACGATGGAAAAACACCATGTTCCACTTTCCAAATTAAGTATTTTTTATTAACTAATGGTAGTAACTTTGCACAGGCCAAAAACAATTTGGATTGAAAAATATGCATCAGGGGCGCCTGGGTGGCTCAGTCGGTTAAGTATCCATCGACTCTTGATTTAGGCTCGGGTCGTGATCTCACAGTTTGTGGGATGGAGCCCTACGTTAGGCTCTGTGCTGACAGTGCAGAGCCTGCTTGGGATTCTCTTCTCTTCCCTTCTCTTCTCTTCTCTTCTCTCTCTCTCTCTCCCCCCCACTCTCTCTTTCTCTCTCTCTCAAAATAAATAAACATTTTTAAAAAAAATCCTAAGCAGGTTTAATTTTTTTCTGGGTATTACTTATTTTTTAATTGGACCTTCTCCTGCCCATTCTTTGCATGACTATATTTACATGTCCCTGTCCCCAGGGCAGGATCTCCTCCCTTGGGTTAGTTATGTCATTATTTGAATCTTTCTACTATTAGTTTTCTTGAAAGACCCAGTCAGAAAAGTGGGGGGTGGGAATGATATCTAACTACATTGGGTTCAACTGCATTGAAGACATTAATAAATCAAATTATTTTTTCTCGTTGAATTCAAATGATCAGAACAGATATCCCTCAGGTGTTTTGTACTTAAAGCAGAAATATACACAATAGATAATCCTAAAGATAGCTATACATTTTTTTTTTTTTTTTTTATTTTTTTTTTTTATTTTTTTTTTTAAATTTTTTTTTTTTCAACGTTTTTATTTATTTTTGGGACAGAGAGAGACAGAGCATGAACGGGGGAGGGGCAGAGAGAGAGGGAGACACAGAATCGGAAACAGGCTCCAGGCTCCGAGCCATCAGCCCAGAGCCTGACGCGGGGCTCGAACTCACGGACCGCGAGATCGTGACCTGGCTGAAGTCGGACGCTTAACCGACTGCGCCACCCAGGCGCCCCTAGATAGCTATACATTTTAAGCATTTGTGCCAACATGCAGTAATCTTCATATCCTCTGGAAAAATTTCCATGCTTTAGCGAACATTTCCCCTTTTTTCCCTTGTCCCCCTACTCGCTCAAGAATAAAAAAAAAAAATTGAAGATTCTTCTACATTGTCAAGAAGGCTTTTGAAGAGGGGTGCCTGGGTGGCTCAGTCGGTTAAGCAGCTGACTTCGGCTCAGGTCATGATCTCACGGTTCGTGAGTTCAAGCCCTGCGTCAGGCTCTGTGCTGATGGCTCAGAGCCTGGAGCCTGCTTCTGATTCTGTGTCTCCCTCTCTCTCTGACCCTCCCCCGTTCATTCTCTGTCTCTCTCTGTCTCAAAAATAAATAAACATTAAAAAAAAAAAAAAGTAAAAAAAAAAAAAGAAGGCTTTTGAAGAAATTAGAGAAGTTCAGTTTGGGCATGTGTAGTTTGGAGTATGTGTGTTTCATTCCAAGAGATGACCGGAAAGGCCTATGTTTCCTTGGGAATTATGATACCAAGGTTAGATTTCTATATTGCTTGCCAAGTTTTCTGAAAATTACAAACCCTGTGTTTTACTCTGTAATGCAGTGACCTGCACGATGAGTGTATAGTAATCAGAAATGTAGGGATTGCTAGCTTTACCTGCATGTGGAGATATTTTAACATGGTGAAAATTAGTGTTGGGGGTATTAAAAAGAAAACCAGAGGTCCAAAATGGTATGTCACTTGGGTTAAGGTCCCAAGTCAATAAACCAAGACTTAAAACCTAACCTAACTGTAGTTTCAACCCACCCTAAAATATAACCTTTAACCAATCAAAATGGAATCTCCTCATCAGCCCTAGGAAATTTACTGATAGCCCCCTTCCATTCCCCTTAGGAGGATGACCTTGCCTAAAGCAATGGATCTTTGTTAAAATCTTCTTTTTTTCCACTTCCTCTCTACCTTTAAAAACATTTCCTTTTCTGTAACCCTTTGGAGCTCCCCGCTACCTGCTAGGTGGGATGCTGTTTGATTCATGAATTGATTAATAAAGCCAATTCGATTTTTAAGTTTTACTTACTTGGTTGAATTTTTGTCATTTGACAGAGGTACCTATTTCACGATTTAGACTTGCAAACCAAACGAAGCAGCTCCTTGAAAGAGGAGAGGAATTTTTATTCAAAGGAGTGAAAGTTAAGCCGTGCCTTTATTTACATATTAGCAAATGAGAACCTGGTCTTTCAACCATCTCTCTACACAGGCTATTTACAGTTTCTGGCTGACATCTGGACCAAGACTGGAAATCCTCAGCAGAGCTGGTTGGAAATGTTCAATGGATGCTACAGAGAGTGATTCCACAGCTGCATTGCACGTTACTGGGCTGCATAGCAAAAAAGAGCCACAGTAAAAAACAAGTAGGATACTATTGCCTAATTAAACATAAACTCCGTACCGTTATCTAGTAAATCATGTGGGTATTAGTCAACAAACTGCAGATTAGAGTCTTCTGTTTGCAGCCATGTTGAATACATTGGAGAAAGTTCCCATGGGTGTAACAAGTGGGACATAATGGGTATTTTAAGGAATTGGATTCATTGGACTCGCAAGTAACATTTTCTGGCTTAGAAACCAGAAGTTATGCTTGGTTGCGTTTATTCTGATTAGTTCGGACTTTGCTAGGATCAGTCGGTTGTGGCTAACAATTGTCAATTTGTGTTCAGTGCCGTTGTATGGGAAACTCCCCGATACTATGGAAAGAAACCATGTCCTAACTAGTATCTGGATACTACCCAACCACTTGAGCACTTGTTTTGCTACTTGTCCTGATGTCTTTTTTTTTTTCCTTCCTGAATGCCTATTTCTCAGATTCACTTTCCCTTTGGCTAAAATGGAGCATTAATGAAGTAGTTTTCATGCTTCTGCTGAAAGCAGTATCTATAACCTTACTGTTCATGAGCTTTCCTTTGCTACATAGTTTTGATGTCTTCTGATATCATCTCCAAAATCAATAACAAAGAGAGAGAGAGAGAGAGAGAGAGAGAGAGAGAGAGAGACTGTGGGTGCACTTGTGAGTGAGGGAGGGGCAGAGAGAGAGAAAGAGAACCCCAAGCAGGCTCCACACTGTCAGCACAGAGCCAGATGCAGGGTTCAAACCCACAGACTGTGAGATCATGACCTGAGCCAAAATCAAGAGTTGGCCTCTCAACCAACTGAGCCACCCAGGCGCCCCCAAGTAACTTTTATTTAAATAATTAGTATGCCAAAGTGGCACATTGTGGGGCGGCCTGCTTTGGGCCCTACAGGTTCCTCTGTCCTGTCTCCCTTTCCTTGATTTTCTTTTCTTCTGCTGCTTGTTTCTTGTGGAAACACATGAAGCACATTGAGCTCATCAGGGATTCCAGAGGCCCCAGCATGGAGGCCTATTTCAGAGTGATAACAACTGTGTTTTAATTTCTTGTGTTCTTTGCACTGCATCAGTTTACCTTTTTCATGACACTTGTAGGAGTATTTTTGGTTACAGAACAAGCTGGCTTGGTTTGGATGTTTGGTTACATGATAAGAATTCTATAACTTTCAGGTCGCTCACGTCGTGATTTTTGAAAACAGCCAACGGAGGAAATTCTTCTTGGGGATTCTTTGGCACTTGAAGCATTATCCGAAAGGAAAGGCACTTTCAGCTACACAGGTCGGCCTCTGAGAGAAGTCGGCAAGAATTCTGTGTGATCTTCCTTGATTCACCGGATTCTTCCTTTCGTATCTGTACTGTGTCACTGAGTATCATTTCAACTCTTCCTAGATGTGGACCCATTTCACCTTTATGGTTCTGAAGCAATTTCAGGAACTGAGGACAAGAGACTATGAATTATAATGAAAGATGCCTCCGCTGCTCTTATCACTTAGGAAATTCCAAGAGTTTTGGGAACTGTGTGCCAGGAACCATGGATGGAAGACCAAAAGACATATTTATCTTAAATTATATTACAATACTTTTATATTTTTGGAAGTACAACTTCAGTGCAAATTCAAATAAACCCAAACTGAAACCCCTCCAGAAATAATTACTTTTCATAGTTTTGTGTATCTAGTGTTTCCTTATGCAGACTCCAGCATATACATTTTTTAAAACTTTTATTAAAACTTAAAAAAAATATTTATATTTGAGATAAAGAGACAGAGCACAAGCAGCGGAGGGGGAGAGAGGGAAGGAGACACAGAATCTGAAGCAGGCTCCAGGCTCTGAGCTGTCAGCACAGAGCCCCATGAAGAGCTTGAACTCCCAGACTGTGAGATTCTGACCTGAGCTGAGGTCCGATGCTTAACCAACTGAGCCACCGAGGAGCCCCACAAGCAAATACATTTTTGTTTTCCAACATTTTGGCAAGAAAGCTAAATGAAATAATTATCTTATATTCCCCTGAATCTATGAATGTTCTTAATTCCCAATGAAAAAAGGACAGTTTAAATTATGACCTAATACATTTGACCTTGTCAAATAATGTAGGAAGCATTCCCATGTGTGAATCACTCTTCTGTACCTGAAAAGGACAGGATTCAGAGTTTGGCAAACACCTGGAGGTTCAGGGGGAGTGGCAGGCTCGGAGAGGTCCCAGAAGCTTGCACCTTTTCCTGCATACCTTGCCCTATCTTGCCCTATGCATCTCTTCCGTCTGGCTGTTTCTGAGGCATATCCTTTTATAATAAATTGATAATGTAGTAAGTAAAATGTTTCTCTGAGTTCTGCGAGCTGCTTAGGAAATTAAGCAAACCCAAAGAGGGATCTCCGATTTATAGTTAGTTCAGAGGTACAGGTAACAGCCTGGGATAGTGACTGGCATCTGAAATGGGGGCGGAGGGGCGCAGTCATGCAGGACTGAGCCCTTAACCTGTGGAGTCTGATGCTATCTCCCAGTAAATAATGTCAGAACTGAGTTGAATTGTAGAACTGTTGATGTCTGGAGAGCTTCTTGTTCTGAGACCTTCTCAGAACAAGTCCATCCTGGTACTAAGAGCATCCCCATAGAGCCCTGGTAATATCAGAACAGTTATAAATATTTGTCAGTAGATTAATTGTTTTCATATTAAGTGTGCCTTGGAAATTTTCCTGGTAGTTCATATATAAGTTTATATAGAACAGAATGTGGATATAATAAGTTTGAGTCCTGTGTCTTAACTGTGGGTACTTTGATTCGTCTAAAAACCAAATCATAACTTGTAGCAATGCTAACTAAAAACAAATTCTCTACTCTTCAGATTTGATTTTGCTTAAAAACCTTTATGGGATTAGTAGTGACGTCCCTCTCATTTGTGATATTAGTAATTTGTGTCCTCGCTTTCTTTTCTTTGTTAGTTTAAGAAGCTTATCAATTTTATTGACCAAAGAAGTGGCTTTTTGTTTTATTGATATTTGCCCACTGATTTCCTGTTTTAAATTTCATCATTTTCTGATCAAAGTCTTATTATTTCTTTTCTTTTGTTTATTGGGTTGAATTTGTTCTTCTTTTTCTCATTTCCTCAGGTGGAGGCTTAGTTGATCAATTTTAGATCTTTCTTCTTTTCTAATATATGCATTCAATGCTATACATTTCCCTCTAAGCTCTGCTTTCCCTGCATCCCCCAAATTTTGAAAAGTTGTGTTTAGTTCAAAGTATTTTAAATTTCTCTTGAGATTATTTCTTTGAGCTTTAGACACATTTAGAAATGTGTTGTTTAATCTCCCTCTTTGGGGATTTTCCAGTTATCTTTCTCTTACTGACTACTAATCCCATTCTGGTCTGAAGGCAGATATTGTATGACTTCTATTCTTTAGATTTGTGAAGGTGCACTTTGTGGCCCAGAGGGTGGTCTATTTTGATGAATATTCCAGGTGAGCTTGAGAAAAATGTATAATCTACTGTTGTTCGATGAAGAGTCTGTATATTTCAATTATATCCTGTTGATCGATGGTGTTATTGAGTTCAACTATGTCCTCACAGATTTTATGCCTGCTAGATTGGTCCATCTTTATTGAAGACTGTTGGAGTATCGAACTATTATTGTGTATTCATCCATCTGTTTCTCCTCGCAGGTCTGTCGGCATTTGCCTCGTGTAGTTTGAAGCTCTATTTTTGGGCATTAAAGTGTTAAGGATTATTATGTCTCTTTGGAGACTGACCCCTTTATCATTATTTAATGATCTTCCTGATAACTTTCCTTGCTTTGAAAACAGACCAGACTTCAGTACGGCTATTTCTGCTTTCTTTGGATTAGTGTTAGCTTGGTATATTTTTCTCTATTCATTTACATTTAATCTATATGTGTCTTTATATTTAAAGTGTTTTTTTTTTTTTTAGACAAACATATTTCAGGTTTTTTAAATCTAATCTATCTTTTAGGTGGTACATTTAGATGATTAACATTCAAAATGATTATCCATACTGTTGGATAATATCTATTATATTTATTACTCCTTTCTATTTGTTGCCCTTGCTCTTTATTCTTATATTTGTCTTCCACTTTTTTCTGCCTTTTGTGGCTTCAACTGAAAATTTTATATAATCCCTTTTCTCTCCTTGCTTAGCATATAAGCTATACTTCTTTTTTTTTTTTATAATTACCTTTTTTAATGGTTGCTTAAGAATTTGCAATATTCATTTGCAATTAATCCAAGTTCACTTTCTTTTTAAGATTAAAAAAGTTTTTTTTAATGTTTATTTATTTTTGAGACAGAGAGAGACAGAGCATGAGCAGGGGAGGGGCAGAGAGAGAGAGACACAAAATCTGAAGCAGGTTCCAGGCTCTGAGCTGTCCGCACAGAGCCCAGCGCAGGGCTCAAACTCACAGACTGCGAGATCATGACCTGAGCCGAAGCTGGACGCTCAACCGACTGAGCCACCCAGGAGCCCCAAAGATTTTTTTTTTTAATTTTTAAATAATCTCTACACCCGATGTGGGATTTTTGACTTAAAACTCTGAGATCAAGAGTCCCACGCTCCACCGACTGAGCCAGCCAGGCTCTCCCCAAGTCCACTTGCAAATAACATGGCATCACTTCGTGCATAATGCAGGTACTTTATAATTACAAAATAATCATAACTCCTTCCATCCCTTGTATTATTGCTGTCTATATAAAAGTATACATAAGTGTACAAGTATACTTATACTTGAGCAAAGTATACACAAGAATACAAGTATACAAGTATACTTATAAGTGCAAAGTATACACAAAAGTGTACATATATATGTACATTAAATATAATGTTCAGTTTTATACTTGTTAAGGTGGCATAGTGACTTCCAAGCTCCTTACATGTGGAACCAGAAACCGGAAGTCCATTGACAGGTTTTTCAAAGAAGTTCCAAAGAGAAATTACATACTAGTTGAGCATTTCATTTTTGGTAGCCTACTGGGGATATAGCTGTAGACAAATAAACAAAATACCCTCCTCTTTGTACTCATATGTGAGTAATAATAAAGATAAATAAACTATATTCGATATTGATAACTACAATGAAGAAAATGAAGCAGGAGAGTGGAAGTGTTGCAATTTTAAATAGGATGGCCAAGAAAAATATCACCGAGAAGGTAGCATTTGAACAAGGTCATGAATGAATGAAGGGGGAAGCTATGCTAATCTCAATGAAGGTGTTCAAGAGAGAAAGGGGCCGAAGCAAAGGAGGCCTCTGTAGCGGGTCCAGTCTGTGGTGCAAGCTGTCCTGGCACTTGGGCCACATGACCTTGTAGAGTCAATGCTATGAGAGGTAGATAAAGATGTCATGTGAAAGCCCTGATGGAATTGTAGCCCAGAACCCTAAGAATACTGGGATAAGGCCTTGCCTTCTGCAGAGAGAACTACTCATGCTGTGTTACTAAACCCTAGTACAGATTGTACACCTAACCAAGGGATACCCAGTGACTATGAGACCAGAGCTACCCATCATGAAATGAACATTCTCAGTTCCGCCATATCACAAGGTGGATGCGGCAACAATCCATCATACAATGAAAATGATTTATACAGGATTGGATCTGAGTCAAGGCAGCTGATTTTTCTGACCTCTAAGAGCTCCCTTTAGATGATAGCTTCCTTTGAACCTTGCAGAAGTGATCCAAAGATGCGGGTCTGTTAGAGATTCTTTCGAGTGACTGCAAATGAGTCAAGTGTTCTTTTTCTCATGGCAGTGAATTTAATGATGGCAGGGGTGATGGCTTGGGAAACGTGATCAAAAAAGATGTGACTGCTCTTTCTCTCTCAAAAATAAATAAATGAATAAGTGAATAAATAAATAAATACATAAATTATAAATACATAAACATTAAAAACAAAAAAAGAGATGTGACTGCCAATTGACCCAAAAGTTGAACCTGGGTATTTGGAGGGTCCTCACCCTTCCCCTTGTCCTTGGAATATGGGTTCCACTTGCTTTTCTGCTCCCAGAGGCTGCCCCAAGATATGGCCTTGAGATAGTAATATGATGTTGAAAACAGGGTAAGACACCTGCATGGTGTATGTGACCAAGCCCGATTAGTGCCTCTTTATAAACTTCTAAGATTTAGAGTGTGGGTGTGGAGACCCATTTGTCTTACTACTGCTCAAGACAAGCCTCGTATTTAAATTCCCTTTGCCGTTATTAAAATGCCACCTACCAACATGGAGAGTGGCCTGCCTCTTTCTTTGGTTTCTCCCTCTCCTCTGCATACAGGAGCCAGTTTCCAGAAAAGCTTCTAAGAGGGTTGTGAGCCTACAATTGGTGAGCCAAGCAGGAGACTAAAGAAATGGGCCTTGGAAAAGAGGCATTCTATGGGGAGATCTCGAATTGGCCATCAACCTGTAGGTGGGGAGAGGTGGCCCGTATATCAGATACATATGGACCACCTCATGAGCAAAAGGATGCCAGAAAATGCACTTGTTGGTGGAACAGTACACAGTACATTACTCACTGTGGCAAGGAAGGGAGCACTGTGGTCTGGCCAGTGGTCTGGCCTCCATGATGGGCAGTTCTAGCTGGCCACTGATGCCTGGCTGAAGGCTGAAACTCATGTCTAGAAGTTGAAAGACAAGCTAAGATAAGAAAAGGACATGAGAATGTCAACACTGTATGCAGGAAAGATGAATTACTAAATTCTACTCCTGAAAACAAAATTCCTCTGTATGCTAACTAGAATTTAAATAAACATTTGAAGAAAAATTATTGTCCTAACCTGTGTTTTCTCTCACAGCCTCCAAGGCAGCCAGAGGGCTTCCATAAGAACCATGTCCTTGCTAATATAGCCCCTTGCTGACCACTCAGGGCCCGTTGCAAAAGAGGCAGATGTTGGGGCAATGGGTGTCTCAGTTGGTTGAGTGTTCGACTCTTGATTTTGGCTTAGGTCATGATCCGGGGTTGGGGGATTGAGCCCAGGGTGGGGCTCCAGGCTAAGCATGGAGCCTGCTTAAGTTTCTCTCTCCCTCTGCCTCTCTCTCCCGCCTGTCCTCTCTCTCTCTCAAATTAAAAAAGAGAAAAAAGCTGGGTGTATAAGATTGTAAGAACTGGTCAGGAGGAGTAGAGTGTTGGGGAAGGTAATGGAGAAAAGATATGACACCAATTGACCCATGAGCTGAACCCAGACACTTGGAGGCTTCCTCACTCTCTCTCCTATACTTGGAATGTGGGTTCCACTTGGCTTTTCCATTCCCAGAGGCTGCTCTGGGACATAGTCTTGAGATGGTGATGTGATGGTGAAAGCAGATGCATGGAGTATGAGCCCCATTAGGGCCTCTTTATAAACTCTTCAGATTTGGAGAGTAGGTACAGGGATTCATTTGTCTTGCTGCTGCCCAAGGCAAGCTTTGTAGGTAAGTTCCCTTTGCTATTATTAAAACTGCCCCTTGTCAATATGGACTGGCCTGCCTCTTTCTTGGGCCTCTCCCTGACTTCTGCATACAGGGGCCAGTTTCATATTGCACCACGAAAGCTCCCGGTGAGAAGGTGGTGAACCTACAGTCACGGCATGAGTGTCCCATGACAGTGGGGAAGGCGACGACCTACAACGACTTCTCATGGCTGCAGGTTACCTGTATATTCCCTTTCCTGGTTATTGCCTCAGGTTGATTTTCCAGTCTATTTCTCATTTCTGTGAGTTACGCATAAGCTTCTAAAAGATTATTTTTCCATTTAAATTAAGTTAGTTTCTGATTATGCAACCAAGAACCTTAGTAAGTACGGAAACTATTTGGTGGTGGTTGGGGGGGAAGAGGGGGTGTGAGCTTAACACCCTAATTTTTAAAAAATTTATTTAATAAACACTATAAAAGGACTAAAAGAAAATAAAGCTGTACGTTTAATCTCAAGAAGGCATTTTGAATCACAGAGGAAGAGCTTGAAATTGTAAGGGGAAAGATAGACGTACCTAACTTTAAAATATGTGCAAGGTCTGTACCTTCTAGAAAACCATAACAGTGGAGCGCCTGGTGGCTCAGTCCGTTAAGCGTCTGACTCTTGATTTCGGCTCAGGTCATGATCCCGTCGTCCATGAGATTCAGCCCCCTGTCCAGCTCTGGGCTGACAGCATGGAGCCTGCTTGGGATTCTCTCTCTCCCCTGGTCTCTTGTGTTCTCTCTCTCCCCCTCCCTAGAAATAAATAAATAAACAAATGGTTTTAACAATCCTGGCTGTTAATGTTAGTCTTTTATTTGGAGTGTTTAGCACATTTCCATGGAATAGAATTTATTTTACTGAATTTTTTTAAACATTTATTCATTTTTGAGAGAAAGACAGAGGCAGAGAGCAAGTGGGGGGAGGGGGGCAGAGAGAAGAGGGAGACACAGAATCCAAAGCAGGCTCCAGGTTCTGAGCTGTCAGCACAGAGCAACTACGCAGGGCTCGAACCCACGAAACCGTGAGTTCATGACCTGAGCCTAAGTCCGACACTTAACTGCCTGACCGCCCAGGTGCCCCAAATATCATTTATTTTTTATTTCTAAAAGATTTGTCCCCAAATGTTTCCCATTTCTTTCTGACAGTACCTTATTTTTGTTCTTCTCTGAAATTGCCTTTGCACCCTTTATTTTTTTTAAACCTTTCCATCCATAGCTGTTACATCTGCAGATATCTTATCTGTCAATTCCAATATGTGCAGTCCATGTAAAGCCTAAGTTTGCTGCTTGTTCGTGTTGGTTTTGCTTTCCTAACTCATGCATAGTCTGTTCCTGTGCTTGATGGTATTTTATTGTGAGCTCATTGTGAAATTTTCTGCACAGAGTTTCTGCCGAGATGACTGGGAGTTCTCATCTCTAAAGCTTCGTTTATTCATTTTTAAAATGAAGATAATAGTAGAGCCTGTTTTAAAGGCCTGTTTTAGGGGCGCCTGGGTGGCGCAGTCGGTTAAGCGTCTGACTTCAGCCAGGTCACGATCTCGCGGTCCAGGAGTTCGAGCCCCGCGTCGGGCTCTGGGCGGACGGCTCAGAGCCTGGAGCCTGTTTCCGATTCTGTGTCTCCCTCTCTCTCTGCCCCTCCCCCGTTCATGCTCTGTCTCTCTCTGTCCCAAAAATAAATAAACGTTAAAGGCCTGTTTTGTGAAATTGAAACAAGAAAATGACCATAAAGTGCTTAGCACAGCGTTGGGAACATATTAACGTCACAAAAAAATGTCAAGTGTTACTTTTAAAAGTAAAAGTTTGGATCAATATATTGATTTAAGTAATTGTTTCCTGCTTCCTCCATCAGAATATAAACTCTATGAATCACACAAGCTTTGAGGTCCTGTGTACCATTTTATTTCTTCAGTGTCCAGGAGAGAGTATAATATACTTAGACACTCAGTAAAATACTCATTGACTAAATGAATGAATGGATGCCATCAAAGTGGAACAACCTCGATGAAAAGATTATTAATAAAAGCCTTTGAAATCAAAAGCAGTCAACATAATCTTCTGCATTCATAGATGGAATAACTTATGAGATGAAAAACCCAGCAACAATTTTGTAAGATAATATTTGTGAAATTTAGCATACCCAGAGTTGAGCTTAAGTTTTTAGTAGAGCAGCAAAATTATTAAATTATTATTCAAGTGTATTACATTAATGTTTTAATCGTTTTTAATACCTACTTTAACACAAAGTAACAAGTGTTTAGTGTTTCTATACAGTTGAGTTATAACCTATTGTCCTCTTTATATTGAAACTTGAAATATACCTTACCTAAATTATCAGGAAAATGCTGAAGATATGTTTCTGTATGCCTTTCATTATTCAGAGTAAGTGTCTATACTGGCTAAATTCATTTGTCGCCTCTATCAACTACTTTTTTCCTTTATGTACATCTAAACTGTCATAAACACAACATAAATGATGTTATAGTTGATATAGAAAAAGATGAAGTCCAAGTTTTGTTTCGGTCATGTGTTGTTTCCCGTGGATACACGTTGGGCGCTCCCACTCCACAACTCAGGCTAACAAATGCAAAATAGTCCCGGGAGGACAAGTGAAATCCCCAACACAGAAACTTTCATTTGCATCTTAACAAATTGTAGGTAAGCCTTCAGTTTGGACACACATTCTCCAGGCTGGCTAAGTTTTATAGATGTCCCTGAGGGGGTCTCCATGAAGACGTTTCAGATTCCATCACAAGGCATTATTGGGGCACTTTCAAGTCTTCGTGTAATGAAAGAGAAGAGCATAATTCTTCCATCAAGCAGCCAGCGTTTGTCTCATTCTGCAGCAGGTAATCTAAAACAGATGTAACGGAAGCTATACTGGGAATCGGCAGATATGCTAAGCATAGTGGAAGGCCTTCTCATTTTTATAGCAGTTAGTGAATCAGTACTGGGGGTTTTAGGGAATGGATTTATTGGACTTGTAAACTGTATGGACTGTGTGAAGAACCAAAAGTTTTCTATGTTTGGCTTCATCCTCACCGGCTTAGCTACTTCCAGAATTTGTCTGATATTGATAGTAATTGCAGATGGATTTATAAAGATATTCTCTCCAGATATGTACTCTTCTGGTCACCTAATTGATTATATTAGCTACTTATGGATAATTATCAATCAATCAAACATCTGGTTTGCCACCAGCCTCAGCACCTTCTATTTCCTGAAGATAGCAAATTTTTCCCACCACGTGTTTCTCTGGTTGAAGGGTAGAATCAATTGGGTTCTTCCCCTTCTGATGGGATCCTTGTTTATTTCATGGCTCTTTACGTTCCCTCAAATTGTGAAGATTCTTAGTGACAGTAAAGTGGGGAATGGAAACGCAACCTGGCAGCTCAACATGCCGAAGAGTGAGTTCTTTACTAAGCAGATTTTGGTCAACGTAGGAGTCCTTCTCCTCTTCACGCTATTCCTGATTACATGTTTCCTGTTAATCATTTCCCTTTGGAGACACAGCAGGCGGATGCAATTGAATGTCACTGGATTCCAAGACCCCAGTACAGAAGCGCATATGAAAGCCATGAAAGTTTTGATATCTTTTATCATCCTCTTTATCTTGCATTTTATAGGCCTGGCCATAGAAATAGCATGCTTCACAATGCCGGAAAAAAAATTGCTGTTTATTTTTGGTATGACGACCACAGTCTTGTACCCCTGGGGTCACTCATTTATCCTCATTCTCGGAAACAGCAAGCTAAAGCAAGCCTCTCTGAGAGCATTGCAGCAGGTCAAGTGCTGTTAAGACAGGGCGACTGCTCCCAGCCGCACAGACTCGCGTGGGGAGAAATGGATGTTCTAGGAGAATATTCTAGTGAAGAGGAAGCCCCTGCAGTTCTGTTCCACTTGCACGACATACTCGCATCAGTTGTACCTGTGTTATTGAGCGTCACTAAACTCTCCCATAATTATTTTGACTACGTTGTAGGAAATTTCACTCTTCACCATGAAAATTCAGTGGCTCGGTCAGTTTCCGTGCACTCACGCCTTTCCACACACCTCTCAGAGGAGAAACAGCTTGGAGACTATTCACTGTAAGGGTTTCACTGGTGAGACTAAGCACCTAAAACTAGAGTTTTCACGGTGCTTGACTTGACTTCCGTGAAGCACTAACAGCCTTTCACCCAGAAGACCCGTAGAAAAAAAGAAGGCGAGACGAAGAAATTGTAATCGATCTCGCTGTTTAGAATGTGGATGTGAGAGACAGAGACCGAGATGCAGCTTTTGAGTGTGCATTTTAAAGTTTTTAAAAGATCACTTTTATTTTCACTGTTTAGATCTTAATGTTCTTTTTTTTTCCTTTTTTTTTTTTTTTTTTTTAACTGGCATGTGTTTGATGGAGCAGCAGTAGTGACAGCAGCAGGTGTTCTGTAGGAAATAGCTCAGGAAACAGTCTACGTGGGGGACAGGGGATCAGAGCACTGATCAAACGAGTCTTTATATTCTTCAAACCCACTCATTTGAGATGAAGCAAAATCATGAACCAACTAGAGTTGAGCTGAGCAAAGATTCTGCCAGAAGTGCAGATCCAAAGGACTCACCAGGGTCACTGAGTTGTGTTGAGGGACACAAGACTGAAGCCAGCATAGAATCAGTGTGAAGTGTGAGACGCTCTGCTCTAAGGTCTTACACATATTTACATTCATACACACAAACCCGCGCTCACAGGCATTTACAATGCTGGTTTTCAATTTTTTTTTTTTTTTTTTTAGCGTTTTATTTATTTTTGAGAGAAAGAGAGAGACAGGAGTGTAAGCAGGAGAGGGGAGAGAGGGAGAGGGAGACACAGAATCCAAAGCAGGCTCCCGGCTCCGAGCTGTCAGCACAGAGCCCGACACGGGGCTTGAACTCAGGAACCACGAGATCATGACCTGAGCCGAAGTCGGACGCTCAACTGACTGAGCCACCCGGGTGTCCCTAAAATGCTGATTTTTAAAGTGAATATTTGTATCCAACCCAGAATGCGACCTGAGTAACCTATTTTGGCAACTTGTAAAAGTCCATGGACCCTATACGATGGCCTGGGGCCTAGAAGATATCTAAATATAAGGGCTTAATTCATTTAATAGTTTTTGAACACTAACTCTGCTAGGTGCCGAGGCTATAGTACTGAACAAGAGGCCAATGTAATGAGTAAGATATTCTGGTAGAAAAGCAAATAAATAGCAAATAATAAACAATTCTATTTATGGTGTTGGGAGAGAAAAAAAACTGAAGGGTGCTAAGCAAATGACCTGATTTGGTCCTGCGTGTAGAGAAGGTGTCGTTGAGCTTGAAATGTTTTTGTTTTGTTTTGTTTTAGATCTGAATACTGCCTAAGAGTGAGGTGGGCAGAACAGGAGAGATTTGGGGTGGGTGCATAGGTGTCAAAACAAGAAGGAGTAGAGGGCATTGCAGGAAATGAAAGTCCAGCATGACTAGTATATAGAGAGCGCAGTATTTGAAATCATTTTTTAAAGAAAAATTCCAATATCAGGGCACCTGGGTGGCTCAGTTGGCTAAGTGTCCAACTCTCTGATTCCAGCTCAGGTCATGATCTCATGGGTCGTGCATTCGAGCCCTGTGTGGGCTCTGGGCTGATAGGCAGTAGCCTGCTTGGGATTCTCTCTCTCCCTCTCTCTCTCTCTCTGCCCCTCCCCTGCTTGCTTCTCGCTCTCTCTCAAAATCAATAAATAGAACATTTTTTAAAATTCCAATATGGAAGAACTTGATAAATTCCTTGCAGTTGCTAAGTTGCCCCGCAGAAACAGTAAGCTAATATTTTGATAGCGAGAAACATGACCCACCCTATTTTAATCTCAAAATCATTCAAGATTATTATTTTTCAAGTTATTACTTTGACCACAAAACATCTTTGTAATTTGCATATATTTGATCACTAACGAAGTTAAGCACTTGTACAGAATTATTAACCAATGGCATATAATTCGGGAGAATTGTTCATTTGTTTTCCTTCTGGTTTTTTTTTTTTTTTTCACGCCTTGTAATGTTTCTTACCAAGTTGACAATTTATATATTAACATTATGCCATATATGTTATGATCTTTTTTCTTAATTTGCTGTTCAGTAAATACCTTAATTTGTGGTGTTTGTGGAAATCAGTTTGTAATGTATATGAACTCAAATCCCTTTGTTTACATTTGCGATTTCTTCCACTGCTATTTTGAAAAACATTTGATTTGTTTTTATTGGCGTATGTTCCTTTCATCCATTTTTTTTGTCTGATTATAAAATCAAACTGTTTCGCTGCACCTAAAATTCAAAACCACAGAGAACGAAGGAGAAATTAAGACTGTGCATATTTGTAACACTTACCTAACTAGTGTTAACATGTTTCTGTGTGGATTTCAAGACAAATTTCAAAATAGACAGGTATAGATACATAGGTACGTTGCTTAAAAATTTGTTTTGATTACATTTATATGTAAACTAGATGGATAAGTCTTTTATCCACAAACAGCAGGATTATAGATGATTTTTGTTTTCTTCTTTTAACATTTTGTAAATTTCGAAATTTTCTGTAATTTATGCAATAATTGATGTAATCAGGGAAATATAATGAAAGAAAAAACAGGATACATGAATATAAAATCTGTTTGGGGGGCGCCTGGGTGGCTCAGTCGGTTGAGCGTCCGACTTCGGCTCAGGTCGTGATCTCACGGTCTTTGAGTTCGAGCCCCACATTGGGCTCTGTGTTGACAGCTCAGAGCCTGGAGTCTGCTTTGGATTCTGTCTCCTTCTCCCTCTGCTCCTCCCCACTTGTGCTCTCTCTGTCTCTCAAAGATAAATAAATGTAAAAACAAAAATAAAAAAAAAATCTGTTTGGTTAACTTTCTTTGAGGAATGATAAAAACAGCATTCTCCAGAGTTTTCATAAACTGTAAGTACCAACTTTAAATGTTTACTGCCTTGGCAGGTCTGATAATTTAGTTAATTGTTTGTACTCTTTTTTTTTTTTTTTTTACTTTCATTAATTAAAAAGTTTTAGGGGTTCCAGGGTGACTCAGTCAGTGAAGTGACCTACTCTTGGTTTTGGCTCGGGTCATGATGTCATGGGCTGTAGGACAGAGCCCTACATCGGGCTCGGCACTGACAGTGTAGAGCCTGCTTGGGATTCTCTCTCTGCTCTTCCTCTGCTCATGCTCTCTCTCTCTCAACATGAATAAGTAAATAAAAACTTTTTTAAAAAGTTAAACAAATTTTAACTGCAGTATGATTGACATATAATATTAAATTAGTTTGGGGTGTGGTTCAACAATTGCATACAATATAAAATGCTGACCACCAAAAGCATAAAACCACATTACAGACTATATTCCATACGCTGTGCTTTATCTGCCAGTGACTCATTTATCTTATAACTGGGAGTTTGTACCTCCTAATCCCCTTCACCCATGTTGCCCTCTCCCTTAGCAACCATCAGCTGGTCCTCCGTATTTATGAATCTGTTTCTCTCCTTGTTGCTGTCATGTACTGGCTTGATTCTGACTCCGGGTCGTCGGATGTTTTGTGATTCTGCTTGGAACTTGGTTTCATTAGAACTGTACCTGTGGGAATTGTTTAAAGAACTCCCAGTGGTAAAGTGTCTTTACAGTGCCCTCTGCCAGAAAGGATGTGACTTTGCTTGTGAGGCTGCGGGGGGATACCACCTGTCCTGTACTTCTTTAAATTGCATTTTCAGTTCATGATTTTCTAGGCTGCACTGCTGGTACAAATTCTGGTCACAAATATGCTTGTGGGTGAGTTTATTCTCGGAAATTCTCAGAATAACAGATCTATTACATTCTCCCTTCAATTCAGTGCTGTCGAGAAGTAAATACCCCTAATTTTAACCTTTTGTTAGGCATCCAGAGTTTTTTCATTTGCTTTTAAGGGATTGCCTTTCAGGGGTCTTGCTTTATTGATCGCATTCAATCTGACTTCTAATGGTGGAGAGGCCCAAGGTAGGTACCCTACCCACCATGCACATGGTCCTTTAAAATGTATGTTCCGGTATAAAGGAGGCTGAAAATGCCCCTCCCCCCACTACTCTCAGCCCTTCTTTTTCCCCTCAAAATTTTCAATTTCCCACCATTTTTGGCATCTGAGAATATTTTTTAAAAATTTTCCTGGCAGCTGAGCCATGCACTTAATGTAATTATGAACTTGTTTTCCCATCTTTTAATGTATTCTGGACTGGAGGGATTTCTCCAGACATCTGGTTTTCTGTA
The DNA here is from genome assembly GCF_028749965.1 of Puma concolor. Classification (NCBI taxonomy): domain Eukaryota; kingdom Metazoa; phylum Chordata; class Mammalia; order Carnivora; family Felidae; genus Puma; species Puma concolor. The sequence goes on from NC_141673.1 coordinate 97,850,551, forward strand.
CCCTTGAAAGCAAAAGTTGGTTGTTCTTTTCTAGCTTCTTTCTATTTTTTTTTTTTTAGTAAATACATTCAAAGCTATATATTTTCTGCATAAATATTGATTTAGATACATTCTGCAATGTTGACAAATAGTTTTTATTTTTTTTATTTTTTATTTTTAATTTTTTTTAACGTTTATTTATTTTTGATACACACAGAGAGAGAGAGACAGAGCATGAACGGGGGAGGGGCAGAGAGAGAGGGAGACACAGAATCGGAAGCAGGCTCCAGGCTCCGAGCCATCAGCCCGGAGCCCGACGCGGGGCTCGAACTCACGGACCGCGAGATCGTGACCTGAGCTGAAGTCGGACGCTTAACCGACTGAGCCACCCAGGCGCCCCGACAAATAGTTTTTATACTGTCAATCAGCTCAGAGAGCTTCAAAATATTCCTTGTAATTTCCTTTTAATTCAAGAGTTAACGGAATGATTCTCTAGCTATATGAGACTTGTAAAGGTAGCTTCTGTGTTGATATTTTATTTTATTGAAGTTGGGTCAGGCAACATATTTGTATGATGCTTGGCCTAGGAATAAGATTTATTTGGGGCACCTGGGTGGCTCAGTCAGTTAAACGTCCGACTTCGGCTCAGGGCATGATCTCGCGGTCTGTGGGTTCGAGCCCTGTGTTGGGCTCTGTGCTGACAGCTCAGAGTCTGGAGCCTGTTTCAGATTCTGTGTCTCCCTCTTTCTCTCTCCTCCCCCGCTCATGCTCTGTCTCTCTCTTCTCAAAAATAAATAAACGTTAAAAAATTAAAAAAAAGAAAAGAAAGATTTATTTGGCCTAATATATGACCTACTTTGGTGAATGTTCTATGTTTTCTTGAAAGGAGATTGATGGTGCTACAGTCAAACTTACATGGATGAGATGAACCATATTAATGATACTGCTTCTTTACACCCATGTTTATGTGTTAATTTGAAATTGACGATATGCATTCATTCATGATGATTGAGTGATTGATTGATTGATGAGTCATTTGTAGCTGCATTTAACTTTTTCTTTAAAAAAAATTTTTTTAATGTTTATTTATTTTTGAGACAGAGGGAGACAGAGCATGACTGAGGGAGGGTCAGAGAGAGGGAGACACAGAATCCGAAGCAGGCTCCAGGCTTTGAGCTGTCAGCACAGAGCCCGACGTGGGGCTCAAACTCACAGACCATGAGATCATGACCTGAGCTGAAGTCAGACGCTCAACTGACTGAGCCACCCAGGTGCCCCATGTAGCTGCATTTAACTTGAAGCAATATTAATAATTTTAATTGCATTTGTGGCCGTTACACTTATTTATTTATTTATTGAGAGAGTCGGGGTGGGGGGAAGGGGCAGAGGGAGAGGGAGAGAGAATCTTAATCAGGCTCCACACTCAGCACAGAGCCCAGTGCAGGTCTTGATCTCATGATGTGAGGTCATGACCTGTTCTGAAGTCAAGAGTCAGGCACTTAACCAACTGAGCCACCCGAGCATTTCCAGTACTTTCATTATTATTTTGTTTACTTATATTAAAAACGCTGTTTGTCCATTCATGTAGGTTTTTTCTTTAAATTTTCTTTTGTCCATGTTAAAAAATCGCTAATTTTGTTACTTTGCTTCCTGTTTAATTACTGTGTGTTCCATCTGTATATTTGCAACATTTCTATATTTTTCTTTTATTGTCTCCTGCAGAAAACAAATATCTGATTTTTGATCCTTTGTTTAATATTAGAATTTCAAAATTATGATCATTGAGTGGACATTTTTACACTTACCATAATGCGGTTATATGAATTTTCTATCTTCTCATTTCTTTTTTTTTTTTTAATTTTGCATGCTTCTTCTAATTTTCTTCCCCTCCTTTCCTATATTCTATTGATACCACAGTTTCATGTGCTGGTTTAAAAATATCTTTATCTTCATCCCAAGTAAAATAAGAAGCTTAGCTTGTCTTATCTATTTCTAGTCTTTCCTATGTTGCTTATTTTTCTGGTCTGCAGTTTCAAGTTTTAAAAGTTTTGTTTTTATTTAAAATGTCTTTTTATTATGGTAAAATATATACAACAAAAAGTATGCCATTTTAATCACTTTTTTTATTTTAGAGAGAGAGAGCATGGCAGTGAGGTAGGGGCAGAGAGAGAGAGAGAGGGAGAGAGGGGATCCCATGCTGTTAGCACAGAGCCCGATATGGGGCTCAGTCTCACGAACCGTGAGATCATGATCTGAGCTCAAATCAAGAGTCGTCAGATGCTTAACTGAGCCATCCCAGCACCCCTGCTTTTTCATATTTTTCAAATGGACAATTATGTATATTAGATTGTTATTCTGTTTTTCAGAACTCCAGGTGATCTGTTCAGAGAAGCAGAGGTTAAAAAAAAATGTTTTTAACATTTATTCATTTTTGAGAGACAGAGACAGAACATGAGCGGGGGAGGGACACAGAGAGAAAGGGTGACCTAGAACCTGAAGCAGGCTCCAGGCTCCAAGTTGCTGTCAGCCCAGAGCCTGACGTGGGGCTTGAATCACAAACTGGGAGATCATGACCTTAGCCGAGTTGGATGCTTAACCGACTGAACCACCCAGGCACCCCCAGAGAAGCAGAGGCTTTAGAAGGACCCTAGAAGTGACAAAAGCCAGATGCCGTCCATAAGGTCCACACCCTGAGAAAAAGATGAGTTAGACTGTGTGCACACTGCACTTGGCTACAGAAGAGTAGCAATGAAGAGGCATGCAAAATGCCTCATGACCGGGGCATGAGGTCACCATCAGGAAGGCAGCGCCTCTCAGGGAGACAGCAAGACACAACAGAAAACTGAAGCAGCATCTCTTTGAGGCACAAGCCAAGATCAAGCAAGACAGGTAAGAGAAACAAGGTAAAACTGGAAAATAAGAGGAAGTCTGTCCATAGAATAATGACATATAATGAAAATGTCTAAACTGTAGTAACTCAAGAAGATCCCGGGGGTGGGGCTGGGTGGCTCAGTCAGTAAAGCATCTGACTTCAGCTCAGGTCATGATGTCACTGTTCGTTGGTTCGAGCCCTTCATCGGGCTCTGTGCCGACAGCTCAGAGACTGGAGCCTGCTTCACATTCTGCATCTCTCTCTCTCTCTCTGTCCCTCCCCCTTTCACACACTGTTTCTCTCTCTCAATAATAAACATTAAACATAAATTATTTAAAAAAGAAGATCCCAGAGCTGAGAAATAACTAAAGACCACCCAGCTTCAACCTTAGCCCTTCAACTGTCAAAAAAAAAAAAAAAATTTGCCTTGCTAGTAGTTGGTGCAGGGATAGCCTTAAAATTCCAAGAACCACCACAACAGTAATCATAACAGCAAAAATAAAATACATACATATAAAACTACTGCAGAAAAAAAAAGCAGGTACACACACACACACACACACACACAAAGGGAAAACCAACCTTTTCAGCATTTTCAGTACATGAATATACACTAGAAAAGTAACAACCATGAAACAGGGGGAAATTGATACACATGCTAAGATGAATTCAAGAGAGTGAAACAAGTGAAAAACACCCTGAACCATAAATGAAACACTCAAAGAAGAGGTGTTCTAAACAATGGGAAGACATGACACAGAAGCTGATAGAAATAAAACCAAAAATTGAAAGAAAGAAAAACCACCCTAGAAGTGAAGAGAAATTTTAGTGCGCGTAGGAGCACATAGACCTAACAAAGTAGTAAAGGAGATAAAAGATAGACACGAGAGGGACGCCTGGGTGGCTCAGTCGGTTAAGCGGCTGACTTCAGCTCAGGTCATGATCTCGCAGTCTGTGAGTTCAAGCCCCGCGTCGGGCTCTGTGCTGACAGCTCAGAGCCTGGAGCCTGTTTCAGATTCTGTGTCTCCCTCTCTCTGACCCTCCCCCGTTCATGCTCTGTCTCTCTCTGTCTCAAAAATGAATAAACATTTAAAAAAAAAAAAAGATAGACACGAGAAAGGAGGAAGGAACACAGAAATGGTAAAAGACAATAATATGAAAGAGGAAAAGGCAAATATGAAAAAGCAGGCCATCGTAAACAAATAACTGGCTCCCTGAAGAGAAAAAACAAAGTAAGGAAATGGGCTAATACTTAAAAAGAGGCTTTAAGAAAGCGTTTTAAAAATAAATTTCTTAAAGGGACGCCTGCGTGGCTCAGTCGATTGAGAGTCGGACCTCGGCTCAGGTTACGATCTCTTGGCTTGTGGGTTGGAGCCCCAGATTGGACTTTCTGTCGTCATTGCAGAGCCTGCTTTGGATCCTCTGTCTCCCTCTTTACCCCTCCCCAACCAGCTCTCTCTCAAAAATGAATAAACATTAAAAAAATAAACGAACATTAAAAAAAAAAAAATTTCTTGACGCCATATGTTGGCATGACGGCACACATGGGAAAACCGTTCCAGAAAGGTAAGCTCAGAGACACACCCCTACTCATCATGCTAGACTTTAAATGTAAAGATAAACGGCTCTGAGTAAACAGGCAAAGAAAACAAGTCACTCGAAAGGGAAAGAATAAAACCTGATATCCGGCTTCTCAACAGCATTCGTCCACAACAGGAAAAAGAGAGCAAAATTAACACTAAGCTGAAGGAAAAAAGCGTGAGCCAATAATATTCTGACTAGCCACACTGTCTTCCAAGTACCAAGGTTGTTGGGGAAGGGAAGATGCTTTTAACATACAAGGACTCAGGAAATAATACTGTATCTACTAGCCATTCGTGAGAAATAGATTAGAGGCTGACTTTATCTAATTAAGAGATGGTTGGGGGAACTTTGGCAAAAGGAATGGCGGTGAAGTCTAATACACTTAACTATAGACCGAAGTCTAAAGTAAAAGGAGGGCTGGTGAATGATTGCAATATTACACTGCAAAAATGTATAGATAGAGGACAGGAGATTCCAAGTTGCTGGGTGATTTGTGAGGAAGTAGGGAGAATGAGCTCTTCAAAGTGACAAAGAAAGGAAACACCCAGGCCAGCTTCGCCTCAGTTGGACGATGGGGTGTGAGAGGGAGAATGGTTACCACTTGAGAGGGTGCAGAGGAAGCAATGTCCATAGAGGAGAGTCAGGATTTAGTTGTGAGGCCTTATTTTATATATATACATATATATATATATATATATATATATATATATATATATATATATAATTTCTTGTCAAATTGGTTTCCATACGACACCCAGTGCTCATCCCATCAAGTGCCCTCCTCCATGCCCATCTTTCCCCTCCTTCCCACCCCCCATCAACCCTCAGTTTGTTCTCTGTATTTAAGAGTCTCTTATGGTTTGGCTCTCTCCCTTTCTAACTTTTTTTTTTTTCCTTCCCCTCCCCTCTGGTCTTCTGTTAAGTTTCTCAGGATCCACGTATGAGTGAAAACATACAGTATCTGTCTTTCTCTGCCTGACTCATTTCACTGAGCATAATGTGAGGTCTTAAAATAAGGCATCTATGGATAAAACTGAGAGGTCTGTGAACTTGTCCGGGCACCCAATTATATCTTCCTTTTCATTAACCTTTAGCTTAAACCTAGCATTCTTTCTAGTTATGAATGCAGGTAGCAATCATAGAAACATTAGCAGTACCTGTGATTTTTACTTCTAGAAATCACAAATCACTATTGTTTGAGAGACCTCAAATTATCGTTTACCTTTATTACTGCTCTTTCTGCCAGATGAAAAGAGAAGCACAGAAATGACCATATCGCATTAAATATATACTTTAATTGGGGCACTTGGCTGGCTCAGTTGAAAGAGCATGAGACTTTTGATCTTGGGGTCATAAGTTTGATCCCCACATTGGGTATAAAGATGACTTAAATATACATAAATATATATAATATATATACTTTAATTTATCTGGATTCCTCTAAAATTCCATGTATTTTCATTTTGTTCACTTAAAAAAATTATTCTGAAGACATCACAGTCTTCACCAATCTGCCAAAGTTTAAGACCTTCTGAGTTCAAACAAAGAAAGTAAAATGAACTGTCAGAAAAATGAATGAGAACATAAGTTTCTGGCTGATGATTTACTGTGAATTGCAGTGGACATAGTGAGGGATTTGGAGTGTGTGTGGGGGGGGGGGGGTAGATGAAGTCAGCGAATAATTAAAAATACGAGCTGTCTGAAAATAAGACCAGTATGGCAACATTCCATTCTTGATACTGAAAGGGCGGGCCTACGCCAGCCGACTCCATCTTGTTCTGTGTCCTTCACCTTGACCACACCTCCTCCCCTTGAGTAACCCCCCCTCACCTGCCTAACAGGACTCGGACCCTTCCCCAGGACCCTTCCCCAGCCAATCGGCTGAGGCCATAGCCATTACCTCACCAACTGCCCCCAGGCCCCAATAAAACCTTTGTCCTTTTGAAACTCGCTCTCTTTCCCTGGTATCTCACCGCTGCGTCGGTGCAGGTAGGGGATTGAGCTCGAGCTAGCTCGAATAAAGGCTCTTTGCTTTTGCATCGGACTCGGCTCCCTAGTGGTCTTTGGGGATCACGAATTCTGGGCATAACAATACATGTGGAAAATATAGTCATTTGCCTGACTTGACCTGCAATAATCAGTAGCATAATTAAAGAGAAAATGTCAACAGAGAATGTAAGATTCTAAAGAACGGTACAAAGTATTTCAACGAGGAAAAGAAAATGAATTTAAAGGAACATCTGCCTAGCTGTGTTTGTGTTCGAGCGCTTCCGATCCCAAGAGATTTCGAGAAATGACACAAGTGAACATGCTGAACCTAGACTCTATAAAGGGGCAGCTATATCAATATGTTGCCCCAGATTCAGTGCTGGGATCTATCCTCTTTGGTCTGAAATCCTTAGAGTCCGTTCTTATGTGTGTGCTTTGACTGTCAGCCAACATAAATGAGTGAAATCTTGCAATTCTTTTGAAATGTTTTCCCTCTTGGTCAGATTTTGTAATTATCTTCCCGCTTTGTCCTCTCCCCCACTGCCTGGAGCACGCTGCAGTAGGACCTTGGTTCTGAGTCTAGAGACAAAAATGGTGACTGAGGTGGGTCTTAAGGTAAATAAGCATCGCTTTGCATGGTAACTTTCCCGGGTGAGGTTGCTATACGGTCTTCAAGCGAAATGAGGCAGATTCCCTCTGACACGGGAAGGTGGACTGCCTCCACCAGAAAGGAGTTTGAGATTCTCAGCTTTCTTTATCCAAGTGCACCTAGATATCCTCATTCCCAGTTTTAAGGTCCTACTCGTTTCCCATCATTGCTCTAAATTTCATTCGATGAGACTTGATGAGTCTGTGAATACATCTGGTATGGTAAATCTCTTATCTACACAATTAACTTTTAGATCTGACTTACAGGCATAGAAAACAAGTGAATCTTTCAGGGTCACCACAGACCTCTGGTTTTCAGACTGTCAGGAGGTGAAATTTAAAATCTCAACTTGTCGTAAGTTCTCCTTACGCAGGTGGAAATAGCCATGCCACTCACAGTCCTTCTGGTCATTACTAATGCATTAAAAGACAAGAACAGTAGCCACTTCATCTGCAAATACATAAGGGAAATTATCATTTATCTTATTTTTTATTTTATTAAAACAATTTTTTTATATTGATTTATTTTGGGGAGAGCACAAGCGTAGGAGGGGCAGAGAGAGGGAGACAGAGGATCTGAGGCAGGCTCTGTGCCGACAGGCTGATAGCAGTGAGCCCGACGGGGGGCTCCAATTCACAAGCTGAGAGATCATGACCTGAGCCAAAGTCAGATCCTCAACTGGTGCCCTGGGAAATTATCATTTAAATAGAGGTGGCATCTCAAGCAGGGGTGCAAGATGGATTACCAAATCAATATAATTGAAACAAGTGGATAGCCATCTTGGACCCATAAGTCAAGTTGGATCCACACTTGATAATGTAGATATACATACATATATATTCCCAAATTGTTTTTTAAGTGTTGTGCTGTTAAAAAAAAAAAGCAAATCATGAAAATAATAGAGAAAAATATAGGAAAAGTTCAATGGAGAAATTTTCTAACGATAATTCAAAATCCAGAAGTCATAGAGACTGATAAATAGAACTATATGAAATTTGAAAACTTTTGCTTACATTTAAAAAATACAGGGAGGGGCGCCTGGGTAGCTCAGTTGGTTGAGCCGACCGACTTTGGCTCAGGTCATGATCTCACGGTTCGTGAGTTCGAGTCCCATATTGGGCTCTGTGGTGACTGCTCGGAGCCTGGAGCCTGCTTCCGATTCTGTGTCTCCCTCTCCCTCGGCCCTTCCCCTGCTCATGCTGTGTCACTCTCACTCTCAAAAATAAATAAACATTAAAAAAATAAAAATAAAAAATACGCGGAAAGGCTAAATACAAATGGCAAAGTGGGAAATATTGTCGATACAGAACATGGGAAAAGTGCTAATTTCTCTAAGGTATAAACACCACAGAAATTCATTAAAAGGGTAGAAAAATGAACAAATATGTAAGTAGTCCACCAAAAAAAATTCAAATGGCTTTTAAATATGTAAAAAGGTACTTGACTCCTAACCCACCTAATGGGTGGCACTCTTCGTCTCCAGTCCTCAATGTCTCAGACTCAGGGTCTGTTGTCACCAACATACGTAAAACACGTATACAAATGAGGTTGGGCATTTGCTTGAGATCATCACCTCAAGCCCTTTTTCTCTGACAGAGCAGCCCCTCCAGTGATAGCAAAGCCTAGAAGCCTCCAGCTTACATGTGAAGTTGGTGAAACATTAAAGTCAGTGCAAGAGAATATTACTATACCTTGGTTTATTGTTTTGTGGATTTAGATGCTATGTGTCTTAAATCACGAAACAACCAAAAATGCACACAAATACTAGCAATATGATCAAGTATGTTTTGTCTTCGGAATTGGTATCCGTTATTAAAGAGGCATTATAAGGAAGATCGCACTCAGATTTTAACAAAGCATAATCGGCTGCATACAAGTACAGATTCCGAGGTGAAATTCTGTGTTATAACAGGCACAACTCGAATATCTCCGGTGCTCAGTCTTCCCCATTCCCGGGCAAAAGAGCTGGAAATAAAATAACCGTCCTTACAAGAAAATTGAAAACCACAGCTGCCCTACCTGAGTTATTCTAATTAATGAAGTGAATACATTGCTGTAAGGCTGAAATTAGTCACATTAACTATCTACACTCTAAATTAGCAATCGTTTTTAATCTCCCAAACATGCATTTGCACAAAATGGACCATAATGTGGGGGTACTTTGCAAATCATCAGAGGTGGTCATGTTGCCACATCTCCGAATTAAATTGGATCCATTGTTTTCCAAGTAATTGATTCTTTCTTGCAGTTCCTGGTCTAAAGCTTAAATTCAAAGACTCCAAAATATACGGAGCTTAAAAGGAGAAAGGTTGTGCAAATCCAAGAAATCAGATCCATTCCTATTTGCATCTTAGAGGCTTGCAATCATCTCTTCACTTGAGAGCCAGGACTGGTCAATCAGAGGAGTTGGCAGGCAGGCCGTTGTCACCCGGGGCAGACCTGGCTATCTCACTGACCTGGATCAATGCCGACAAAGAGGGCGGAAAAAGACAACTACCCGGCAGGACAGTGGCAGACTTAAACACCATCCTTCACTGGTCAGCTGAAAGCAGACACCATCATCGGTGATATCCCAGACAGGAACTCTGCTGACATGCCAAGTGCAGTGGAGGTAATATATATGGTCTTGATTGCTGGTGAATTGACTATAGGAATCTGGGGAAATGGATTTATTGTACTGGTTAACTGCACTGGTTGGCTCCAAAGGTGAGATAGCTCCGTGATTGACATCATCCTGGTGAGTTTGGCCATCTCCAGAATCTGTGTGTTGTGTGTGATATCTGCAGATGGCTTTGTTCTGCTGCTCTCTCCACATGCCTATGCTCAAAATGAGACAATAAACACCTTGGATGCTTTCTGGACACTGAGCAACCATTCAAGTGTCTGGTTCACTGCTTGCCTCAGCATTTTCTACTTACTGAAGATAGCCAACATATCCCACCCGGTGTTCCTCTGGCTGAAGCTAAACGTTACCAGAGTCATCCTGGGGCTTTTTCTGGCGTCCTTTCTCACCTCCATAATTATTAGTGTCTTTTTGAAAGAGGGATCTTGGGGTCACGTCGAAGTCAATCACGAGGAAAACATAACTTGGGAATTCAGAGTGAGTAAAGCCCCAAGCGCTTTCAAACTGATTATCCTGAACCTGGGGACTCTAGTTCCCTTTGCTCTGTGCCTAATCTCCTTTGTCTTGTTACTTTTCTCCCTCTTTAGACACACTAAGCAGATGAAACTTTACGCCACCGGGTCCAGGGACTCTAGCACAGAGGCACACATGAGGGCCATAAAGGCAGTGACCATCTTTCTGCTTCTCTTCATCATGTACTATGCAGTCTTTCTTGTAGTCACTTCTAGCTTCCTGATTCCTCAAGGACGGTTAGTGCTGATGTTTGGTGGCATAGTCACTGTCATTTTCCCATCAAGCCATTCGTTCATCCTGATCATGGGCAACAGCAAGCTGAGGGAGGCCTTTCTGAAGGTGCTAAGGTGTGTGAAGGGCTTCCACAAAAGAAGGAAACCTCTTGTTCCACAGAGAATCCTGAATACGGGGAGAAAGAAATCAACAAAAGACTGTCTCCCTTCTCCCCGGGGATTACATTCATTTGCTTAATTGTATGCTGTTAAGAGTCATGCATATCTATCATTATTCTAAATTTCCCTTTGTGTTCCTTCACATTTCCATCTTGTTTAACTTTAAGTCAACTGTTATCCTTGAGCCCCGTGCATTTCCTTATGTCTGCAGGAAAGATGAGTCTAAGGCAAAAGCAGCAGAAGAATTTCAGGCAAACAGGCTGCGGGGAAGAGGTTTTAAAACATATCAGCCCTTCCTATAAAATCGATCCTATAAGAAACTGTACTTCTTCTGAGCCAGGGGAGGTCAGTTCTTATTTTTTTCTGCTCTACCCCCTCCATTTCTAGAATGATTTGTCCCATTAAGGAAGGAGATAAAACACTGGGTGAGACCCTCTCTAGGGTGAAATATAATGTAGGAAAAGAGATGTGATCTCAAGAAAATGTTTGACTAGGAAAAGGAGTGTGGGGTCTACAGTTAAGGGATATGTATATCAAAACCACCCAGCTTTAGGGTCAATTCTCAAAGATTCTTTGGAATGTTTTCTCTACCCTTCTAGACTCAAGAATCTTTGACATGTTTGTTTGGTTGTTTTTTTTTTTTTTCTCTCTTAGCATCATTATCTTTTCTATTCTGTTTCTGGTAACATTTTACAGATAACTAGGTTTCCTTAAATTATTAATTTCATGCTTTCCTGTAACACATTATGCAATAGAAATAGGAAATATACTACATATGTTATTTACATTATTTAAGTACTTAAATACAAGAAGAAGAACCCTCGTTCTGTGATTTGTATTACTTCGATTTAAATTTATTGTGGAATGGGTCTCCCAAGAAAGAATAAATCAATTTGATAGTAGAATTAGTCTTATTCCCTGAAAACATTATTCGGTTAACATTTTTAAAAATGTGATTGCCCCATCAGGAGAAATGACTACAATGTAGAATGTAAGGTTGTAAGTCTTATAAAAAGAGTTGATTATAAAGAGAATAAAGTGTGCTTCCTTAATTTTATATGAAAATGTTTATTATCCAAGAGACAACATTTTGGGATGAACATTTCAGACGGGGAGCATTTCCTACATTCAATGAAATGAAACTAGCAAATCTTAATCTAGCATCTTTCACTTCTATTAAAAAACTGTATAGAGGCAAAATATTTGTAAATATTGCCACATGCCTGCCTGACTAATAACACTATAGCATGTATAATTAGATTGGTATCATATCCTTCTCTGATTAACCATTTATATGAAAATGAAAATTATTATCCTCTGACTGAATGTTAATTTTCTCTAATCCAATTGTACTGATCATTTCCAAAACTAAAATTCATTTCCAAGAGCCAGGAAACCTGACTCTTGATTGGCCTACAATTTATGGTGATGAAAATGAACTTTCATTTTACACATTGTGATTTTTATGGAATACATGTTTTTTTTCTTTGCTGTCTGTGGCTCCCTATTTGAAACTCAGTTCAACAGGTCGAACGGAGTACTCAAAACTTAATAGCAAGAAGCCTGTTGCAAATTCATGAAATCGAATCTCTTTTAATGGGTATGAGAGCATTTTCAACCAAACATTTCACTTACCACTCACTAAAAGGGTGATGATTATAAGTTGCCCAGGCTCAAAGCTAGTCAAAATGTTTGGAACAACCAGTTGGTTTAGTCCTCACAAATGTAGAAGCCATCCTATTTCCAAAGAGAGCTTGGTACTCCTGGAATGATATCAAAATCCAAATAGTGAATGAAAAGAAAACATTATTTCGTGACTTGAAGAACTTATTACCACCCTTCAACTGAGAATCTGTAAATTAGCCCATCTGCAGTGATAATGGAGACCAGGGTGTTCTCTCTACCAATATGCTCTGTACCGAAGACAACATCTTCATGACCATAATAACTGGAGAGTTCATAATAGGAATTCTGGGGAATGTATACACTGGACTGGTAAACTGGATTGACTGGATTAAGAAGAAAATGATCTCCTCAACTGACTATATCCTCCCCAGGCTAGCCATCTCCAGAATGTGTTTGCTCTGTATAATGATAGTAAATATCATCATAATGATATCTCTACCCAGATTTTTATGAAAATGCTAAACTACAAAGCCATCATGCATATCATCTGGACAGTTGCCAACTACTTAAGTATATCGTTTGCCACCTGCCTCAATGTTTTCTATTTCCTCAAGATAGCCAACTTCTCCCACCCATTTTTTTCTCTGGCTGAAGAGAGAGAATGGACAGAGTGATTCACTGGATTCTGCTGGGCTGTTTGGCCACCTCCTCCTTGGTCAGCCTTCTACTGGCAATGACACCAAATTATGATTAGGAGTTTCATAAAATTGCAGAACATCAAAGTAACTGCGCTGAAATGTTCCATGTGAGTAAGAGTCAATTCTTCAATCCGCTGACCCTCTTTAACCTGTTGGCAATTGTCCCATGGACTGTGTCATTGATCTCACCTTTTCTTTTAATTATGTCCCTACAGAGACATGTCAAGCAAATGAAACCTGGTGTTACAGGCTGTGGAGGTCCCAGCACAGAGGCCCAGGCGGGAGCCACGAAAACTATGACTTCATTTCTCTTCCTCCTTTTTGTGTGTTATGAGGTTTCCCTTTTGGCGACTTTTAGCCACCTTATGAAAGAAAGCAAGCTCGCTGTGATGTTTGGAGAAGCTATACCAATTCTCTATCCTTCTGGTCATTCACTCATTTTAATTATTGGGAATAACAAGCTGAGGCAGGCATCTATCAGGATGCCAAGATATGGCAAAGCGGCCTGCATGATGTGAAACCTTAGCTTTATACGTAAACTTGAAAACCAAATCTTGTTGCCTAATAAAAAAAATACATTCTTGGGGCGCCTGGGTGGCGCAGTCGGTTAAGCGTCCGACTTCAGCCAGGTCACGATCTCGCGGTCTGTGAGTTTGAGCCCCGCGTCGGGCTCTGGGCTGATGGCTCAGAGCCTGGAGCCTGTTTCCGATTCTGTGTCTCCCTCTCTCTCTGCCCTTCCCCCGTTCATGCTCTGTCTCTCTCTGTCCCAAAAATAAATTAAAAAAAAAACGTTGAAAAAAAAATTTTTTTAAAAAAAATACATTCTTGTTTCGTCCTGTTATCCCATTTATTTTGGGTACACATCTTGAAGTGTTCTTGAGGCCTATTAGCACATGAATGTATATATCCTTTCTGTGTCTTTACACCCCAGATTCTCACCTTCACTCTTTCCTCTGAGAATTTCAGAGCTCACACTTACTCTTTTTGCCGCCTTACTGCAGAGGTTAGGCATGTACTGCCTAGTTACTTTCTTTTAAGATTTTACTTTGGCCCATGGTAGAGTGCGCTGAACGGCACTGATTTTTTTTCATTTTTTCCCTATCACATATTTTCATTGCTGACCCTTAATTTTGCCCCCTTGGTGGCTCTGTTGGGTCATTCCCATTTGGATTATTAACTAGGAACTCGGATCTCCCCTGTCCCATGTCTGGTTCAGTTTCCCAGTTATGTATCTGTCTCCTCCCAAGTGAGTGAGGCTTTAGGTTGTCTCCTACATAACATATTCTGGCGGACCTTATTCTGGAAACTCCTATTCATTTTCCTTGAAATTAAGTTTCTGTACAAACAACTTGCTGTTCAGGCAGCAGTAGGATAACTCATTCAAGCATCTCTCTCTAAGGGTATTCCTAAGTGCTCTTCAGAATCTCGGTAAAAGGATGGGGTAAGTAATATCAATCAGACTGCTTTGCTCAGGTTCCTTTCTTAATAAGACCTGCAAGGGCTCTTACCACTCAAGACTCTAGAAAAGCAATTCATTGAGAAGAAATTAGCATACATTGTAGAGTAACTACATTGTAGAGTTACATTGTAGAGTAACTACATGCTATCAGTAAAAAAGCAATGTATGCCCTTAACACATACAGAGTAAATTACACGCACACAAAAAGAAGAAAAATAAAGAGTCACTACAAAAACCTCATTCTACTGTGAACAACAAATCCTTCCTTACTAGAGTAGCACCGAAACACTTGATCTGGCACGTCTAAATTCACGTCTGTTCCGATAATGACTGTGCATTTCAGCTCCCGCCATTTGCTATGTCAAATTCTGGTCTATTTCAATCTACTCATTTCCTTTTGTTATAACTAAAATATTAATTGCCTGAAGATTATCAATTTTTCTGCATATGATGATGTAAAATTCACTCCGTAAAGTCCCAATGTTTACAGTCTTATGTATATAAACTTAATCAACTATATTTCTAATATCCTAGCATTTCGGATGCTATTTGTTGTACGAGACAGGAGAACTGATGTTCTCTTGATGGGATAAATTAGTGTATTCTGCAAAATATCTGCTAATTCTTCACTGAAACGAACTTTAAATTCTTCTGCAGGTTTAGATGCAATAAATATTTTATAAGATTAGTACTTCTGGGAAGGTTTCCCTCCATTAGTCTGAAGTCCTTTCCTCCATATTTAGTTTTCTGTATCTCCAGTGCTTGAAATACCTCCACCGACCATGACCGGGGTTCAAAGTAGTAAGCTGGTGACCAAACCCTCTCGCACAAAATTTTTTTTTCTGTTTTCTTTACTGTTTTTTTTTTTTTTTAATTGTAGTTAGGGCATTTAATATGAGATCTACGTTTTTCACAAATCTTTAAGCGTACACAGTATGGTTAACAGTTGTTAACTGTAAGCACAATATTGTAGAGCATATCTCTAGAACCTATATTTCTCACATAACTGAAACTTGATACTCATCGGATAGCAACTCGCCATTCTTATGTCCCTTCAGACCCTGGCAGCCACTGTTTTGCTGTTTGCTTTTATGATTTGACTATTCTAGATACGCATATGAGTGGAACTGGGCAATATTTGTCCTTCTTGTAACTACCTTATTTCACTTAGCCCAATGTCTTCCAGGTCCACCCGTGTGTTTGCATATTGCAAGATTTTCTTCTCTTTAAGACTGAATGATAATCCATTGTCTGTATGTAACACATTTTCTTTATTCACTCATATGTCAGGGGGCAATTAGGGTGCTTCTACATTTAGCTGTCGTGAATAATACTGCAATAAACGTGAGTGCAAATATCACGTTGAGACCCCGATTTCAATTTATTTATTGTTTTAAGTTTATGGATTTTGAGAGAGAGAGAGAAAGAGTATGCATGGAGGAGGGGCAGAGAGAGAGAGGGAGAGACAGAATCCCAAGCAGACTCACTGTCAGTGCAGAACCCAGTATGGGGCTCGATCTCACAAAATTGTGAGGTCATGACCTGAGCCGAAATCCAGAGTTGGATGGTTAATCAACTGAGCCACCCTAGCACTCCATTATTTAAATTCTTTTAGATAAATACCCAGAATCGGTCTTGCTGGATCATATGATAGTTGTATTTTTAATCTTTCAAGGAACTTTCATCCTGCTTTCATAGTACCGGCACCATAAATTCCATGCTATACTACACAGCTATGTATAAAATCTACTCTCACTTGCAAACAAACAAAAAACGTATTCTAAAATTTATTTCGGTAAAGGTATGATTATAGTTACTGAAGGCCCTTTATTTACCAGGACACTATGGAAAAAGAAATGATGTACTTGGGTCAGGGATCATTTCTAAGCTCAGAGGAAAGCAGTCATCTGTGAAGATGGCTACAGAATGAGGCATGTTTCCCCCCCCCCCCCCAAATCAGAGCTGCATCTCAGGAATGAAGGTTTGTCCTTTGAGGATGGATGAGAAGATATGTGTTCCCAAAGAAGGTATGAGCACCCCTAGAATTATTCCGTGGAAACACTATGTTGCAAAGTGTTTCTCAGTAACTCTAAATTTAGAGAAGCTGCATAAAGGTAAGAGTTCGTCTGTAGGAATGAGGTAAATTTCATCATCGGTCTCCTGCCAAATAGTCTAGAAGAGCTAAGGATGTAGATTCTCAGATACAATTTGGCATGGCAGAGGGCAGAGAGTAGATAAAAATACAAGATTGTGCTCTCTTCTTTCATGTGTACAACTGCCCTTGAGTACCTTTTAAATGAAAAGGGAAAATATAAAGGTAATCGATATTGTTTTTTATTATGACTCCTTCATCTCATTATATATATATATATATATATATATATATATATATGTATATATATATATATATATATATATAGCATCACAGGGGTGCTTGGGTGGCTCATTCCGTTAAGCGTCTGACTTCAGCTCAAGTCATGATCTTGTGGTCTGTGAGTTCGAGCCCCACATCAGGCTCTGTGCTGACAGCTCAGAGCCTGGAGCCTACTTCAGATTCTGTCTCCCTCCCTCTCTGCCCCACCCCTGCTCATGCTCTGTCTCTCCCTCTCTCTCTCTCAAAAATAAATAAACATTAAAAAAATAAAAATAAATATAGCATCACAAACTAAATGACCATTAAATGTCACTTGACTAATAAGACAATGCATTATGATATGAAACCTTGTGCATGTTCATCTGAACAACCAAGATAAATGAGCTAAAATATTTTTCAGAACCAAATAATCTATATTTAGTGTTAACCTTTTAAATTCCCTGAAAATCTATGGTTTTGAATGTTAACCCAAACTTTAGATTTTTAGTAGTAATCAATATTATCATTTTGCAAAGTGAATTTCGATTTTGGCCCATTTTCTATTTGCTAGAAAATCCTTGGAGGTTAGATTTGCCAGATAAAACACAGGATACCCAATTAAATTTGAACTTCAGCAATCTCATGTGATTAGTACATACGCTAAAAAAAAAAAAAAAAAAAAAAAATCATTCATTGTTTATTTGAAATTCAAGTTTAACTGGGTGTCCTGTGTTTCTATTTGCTAAATCTAGCAGTCCTACTGAGGTTACTAGTATGTGCCACAGATTAATGAATCCCAAGCTTACAAAAAACATAGCCTTAGAAAGACAGTGCAGGATCATGAAAGGGAACGGGTCTAATTTGCATCCTAAAATGTAGCTCAGCCTAAACTGGCCATGTGTGGAAAAGTAAAACCTGCTGATACAGGTTTTACATACACGTGATACACGAGGTGGCCAGGCCAGGGATTACCAATCACATTAACTTCTCAAGACTGATAAGGATTTAATGATCATAGCTTCAGTCTTTACCTATCATTCCAGTCTCCATCCCAAGAGAGACTACAATAAGAGAGGTAAAGAAAATTACAACAAAGTCCAAGAAGTAGGTGTACCTATCAAACTACATCAGTCCAACTAGGAACGGTTGGAGATTTCTGTATTTTACCATGCTGGATACAGTGGAGAGCACCTTGATGCTCATAGCAGCCGGAGAATTTGCAATGGGGATTTTAGGGAATGCATTCATTGGATTGGTAAACTGCATGAACTGGATCAAGAATAGGAAGCTTGCCTCCATTGACTTAATCCTCACAAGTCTGGCCATATCCAGAATTTGTCTATTATGTATCATACTATTAGACTATTTTATACTGGGGCTGTATCCAGATGTCTACACTACCGGTAAAAAAATGAGAATCATTGACTTCTTCTGGACGCTCACCAACCACCTAAATGTCTGGTTTGCCACCTGCCTCAGCATTTTCTATTTCCTCAAGATCGCGAATTTCTTCCATCCCCTTTTCCTCTGGATGAAGTGGAAAATTGACAGTGCGATTCCTAGGATCCTGCTGGGATGCTTGGCCTTCTCTGTGTTTATTAGCCTTGTTGTCTCTGAGAATCTGAACGATGATTTCAGGTCTTGTGTTAAGGTAAAGAAGAAAACAAACATAACTGTGAAATGCAGAGTAAATAAAGCCCAATATGCTTCCGTCAAGATTTGCCTCAACCTGTTGACGCTATTCCCCTTTTCCGTGTCCGTGATCTCATTTCTCCTCTTGCTCCTCTCCCTGTGGAGACATACCAGGCAGATGAAGGTCAGTGCCACGGGGTGCAGGGACCCCAGCATAGAAGCCCATGTGGGAGCCATGAAAGCTGTCATCTCCTTCCTCCTCCTTTTCATTGCTTACTATTTGGCCTTTCTTGTAGCCACCTCCAGCTACTTTATGCCAGAGACTGAATTAGCTGTGATGATTGGTGAGTTGATAGCTCTCATCTATCCAAGCCATTCATTGATTCTAATTCTGGGGAACAATAAATTACGGCAGGCGTCTCTAAGGGTGCTGTGGAAAGTAAAGTGTATCCTAAAAAGAAGAAATCACTAATCACCACAAATGGATCTGAAGGCTATCATTTACTAGGAAGGAAGACATGATGTTTCTTAGCGGTCTTCAGTTCTTGCATTAATGTTGGTTTCATATGGTTAATTACTCTTAAATATATTTAATGTAACTATAGTTGTAACTTAGGAAATCCCATGTAGAGACGATTTTGCCTCTTTCTCTTTGTCTCTTGCTCTTCTCTCTCTCTCTCTCTCTCTCCTTCCTTTCAGAGTTTTTTTTTTTAAACATGTTTCAGAAAATATAAAAGTTAATATCCTAATATCAACTGTCAGAGGAGAGAGTATTTTCATAGTTAGGTCTAAATCATTTCTCTAGATGCAAAATTGTACAACAAATTCAGAACAACTGTAATAGCATCCCCTTGTTATTTGCATTCTTATGAAAAGCAACTCACTCAGTCCCCATGATCCTAGTTACACTATTTTTCTCAGATCATCTGACTAGTCTCCTACCTTCGGAAAAAGCTCAATATGGTGACAGCCTTAATCAAATGTTATGTAATTCTAGGAATGCGGCAGAAATTAATACTGATTATTAACACAAGCAAGATATGTATTGTGATTAAAATAAATACTGTCACAGCAAGTTCAAAAATTATTTTAGACTATAGATGAATGAAAGATTCTCTATCTGTGTGAGAGAAGGAGAGTTTATATAGAAAGTTTCTATAAAACAAGGTTGGCTAAAAAAAGAACTATTTATTGCTTATTGAAGTATATTTCTCCCCCCAAACAATGTGTAAGTTTGCTTTTAGCAGACTAGGACTATAGCAGGAACTGATTGTTGTGATACCCTCATAAGATGAGATCTTCAATCAAAAACTTATGTACTGAGATGTTAAAACGTCAAAACTGTCAAAGGAGACATTGATTCAATACGGAGCATCTCTACATTCCAGAATACTATTTGGATCATACATAAGTTATCTATGAAATGTCTATTTGGGAAACTTCAACAACAGCATGTCATTTATGTTGCGGAAAGGATATTGCGGAGGGATTGACCCTGTTATTAACCAGCCTTGAGTAGCCATAAACTTTGCGCGGAGAAGAGAAAATGTTTATAAATATTCTCATCAATAACTTTGGCAAAAATAAAAATTACTTCCACCTGAGTTTCATATGTTAATCTTTCTTCTCTGAATCTGACAGCGCAAGATACAAATTGATTAAACCGATAGATTTAAAAAGATGTATATTGACTGCCTTGTAAGTTAAAGAAACAATAGACAATTAGATGCATAAACCGAAGCTTACATTCTTTTCAATATTGACTTAAAGAGTACCTGTCCCCACCACCCACCTATGCAGAGACCAATTTATTTAGATTTATTAGGTAAGGGAACAACAACAACAACAACAACAAAAACCCCTGAGGGCTAAAGGAAATCCTGGAAACTTCATGTTTGATGTCTTCATATTGTGGACCCTAGAAACTTGATCATCTACTCACATTACAAAAATAACACCTCAGTATCCAATTTCTCTGAATAACAGCCAGGCAAAGGATACTAAGGTGGAAATAGAAGCCATATTAGGAATATCTTACTATACATAATTCCACTTACTGGCGTATTGAGGATGAAAATGATGTAGCCAAAACAAGTGGTTTAGCTTCTGAGATTATATTAATTCGGAGAAATCATGCAAAAATGGTAATAACTCTGAGTTGAAAGAAGCATCTGTACTACTTCTTTAACTCCTGGTGTTTGGAGTAGAGTTTTTTAGGCTTACTCTAAGAGAACGAACGTAGACAACTGGTTACAGAAAGTGCAGACAAATTACTTCTTTTTGTTTGCTTGTTTGTTTGTTTATTCATTTTGGGGGGGGAGGGGCAGAGAGAGAGGGAGACACAGAATTGGAAGCAGGCTCCAGGCTCCGAGCTGCCAGCACAGAGCCCCGCGTGCGGGGCTCAAATTCTCAAACCGTGAGATCATGACCTGAGCCAAAATCGGTCGTTTAAGTGGCCGAGCCACCCTGGTGCCCCTTCCTTCTTGTTTTTATTTCTTATTTAATAAATACATACACACTCACACGTTGAACATCTGCGTGTTAAGCATGACCCTGGGTGCTATAAATACAGATGAAATGTGATAAAGTCCATGCTCTCACGTAATGCATAGTCATGGAAAACATTATGGAAGACTGATAACGATCAAGTAAACAAACTCAGGGTTATAAGTCATGACTGATGCAACTGAGAATAACTGGAGGAGAGGAATTGCTTTACATAGTGTAGTCAGACTAGACCTACCTGAGACACTGAGATTTCAAGCCGAAACTTGAGTCACAATTATAACCCTGTCATGCGCCATCTTGGACAAATAATATCCTGGTGAGTGCCAGTACCCTGAGGAGCAAGTGTTTGAAGAAGTAAGAGCAGAGTAGGACCAGAGAAAGGGGTGACTGGCAGGATTGTAAAAAGCCATGTAGGTCATCAGAGGGAATTTAGATTTAAGTATAATGGGAACGGGCACCTGGGTGGCTCAGTCTTCTGACTTCGGCTCAGGTCATGATCTCATGGTCCGTGAGTTGGAGCCCCCTGTGAGTTGGAGCCAGCACAGAGTTGGGCTCTGTGCTGATGGCTGAAGGCCTGGAGCCTGCTTCAGATTCTGTGTCTCCCTCTCTCCCTGCCCCTCACCCACTCATGCTCTGTCTCTCTCTATCAAAAAATGAATAAACGTTAAACAACATTTTTTTTTAAGTGTAATGGGAAGACATCGAAGGAATTGAAACTATATGTAATATAATTTCACTTATATGTAGACTTCAGCTTACTTTGGTTATAAGAATAGATATGGTATGTGTTGAATGGGGAGGAGTACAATTAAGGGGACCAACTAGTAAGTTATAGTATAGTAAGCGGTCCCTGTGAGAAATCATAGTGGCTCAGATTTGGATGGTGGTAATAGACTTAAGACTCTTTTTTTAAGAGACACACACTTACTTTCCTTTAATTTTAATTTTTTTTTTTTTGAGAGAGAGAGAGAGAGAGAGAGAGAGCTTGTGCACAAGTGGGGGAGGGGCAGAGAGAGAAGGAGAGAGCAGGCTCCAGGCTCAGCTTGGAGCTCGATGTGGGACTCGACCCCATGACCGTGAGATCATGACCCGAGCCAAAATCAAGAGTCAGGTGCTTAACCCACTGAGCCACCCAGGCACCTCAAGACTTTTTAAAATTTAAATATTTTTATTTTTCTACGTAATCTCTACACCCCATATGGGACTCCAATTTTAGTATATGTGCTGCCGAAGCGAGCACAACCCCCATATGGGACTCCAACTCACAACCCCGAGATCAAGAGTCACAGGGTGCACTGACTGAGCCAGCCAGGCGCCCTGAGTTAAGACCTTTTTATTTTTTTAAATTTTTTCAACGTTTATTTATTTTTGAGACAGAGAGAGACAGAGCATGAACGGGGGAGGGGCAGAGAGAGAGAAGGAGACACAGAACCGGAAGCAGGCTCCAGGCTCCGAGCCGTCAGCCCAGAGCCCGACGCGGGGCTCAGACTCGCGGACCGCGAGATGGTGACCTGAGCTGAAGTCGGACGCTCACCCGACTGCGCCACCCAGGCGCCCCGAGTTAGGACCTTTTTAAATGGATGAATTCTATATGTTCTACAGGTAAAGCAGATCAGTCTTATTACTTGGCTAGATGAAGGGAAGGAATTGAAGAAAAAGAAGATTCCGAAAACTTTTAGATTGTTTTTACGTTAGCATTTGAGGCGACCCTGCCACCTAAAATGGAGTGGCAAATGTTAATAAGGGGTGGGAGGGCAAAAATTAAAAAAACTATTTTTTTTTTAACATTTAACATTTTAGAGGTCTATGAAATAACCAAGTGAAAATGTCAAATAGATAGCTGAATATATGAATCTGTACCTAAGGATTGAAATAACCGATAAATATTTGGACATCATCGACACATAAATGGGATTACCTAAAAAAGTTATAGAGAAGTGACACCAGATCTAAACCCTGAGATATTCAAATCATTGGAGGTTAAATTACAGAGAAAGGACCAGCAGAAGAAGACAAGAAAGAGCTCCGAGGAAGATGCGGAAAAAAAGGACGGAATGTCTGGTTGAACGGAAGCAAGTGATGTCATTGTGTTAGGAGGAGGGAGAGGTCAGCTTTCAAATGATGCTGAGAAAAACGGTAAAATTGGGAAAACAAAGTCACCATTGGTTTTGGCAAGATGGATGCAATTGATGATCCAATGGCAAGAGCAATATTAGTGAAGCGTAGGGGCAGAAGCTAGGTTCTGTGGAAAAGGTTTAGGAGGGAATACAATATGAGAGAGCAGAGAGATGGTGAATGTATAACATTTTAGTACGTTTTGTTATTAAGGAGAGTAGAGAACAGAACATGGGAGCGAGACAAAATTTTCGTGTTTTCACTGGTTTTGTTTTTAAGTTGGATGATACAGTGTGTGCCTGCAAAGTGAAATGATTCAATACAGAAAGGAATAATAATATAGGAGAGGGGTAGTAATTGCTGGGGCAATGATGTTAAAATCATTATCTCTGACATTAAAAGGTGGAACCCTCAGACCCAAGATCGGGCTCTTTAGGTGGATGAACCTAAAGATATGAAACGTCCAGATTTCCTGGAACCCTCGGGGCCAGCAAGGGCAAACCCTTACCACTTACAAGAGCAGGAGAGCGTCCCCACTCCTGAAAACTGTTCAATTGACTCCGTTTGAGCCAAGTGAACATTTATTCTGCTCAAGAAATGTCCTGCCACTCCTCATCACTTCAGGACAAAGTTTCAACACAGCCTAATAAGGTAAGTTCCAACTTACCTAATAAGGTAAGTTCCAAAAGAATATAGCTTCAAGCTAATACTAGCACATGTTGTTAACATTATCAGCAGAAATAATAGAACATACTGGACACGGGTCTTGAGAGTGATGGATCAAAAGGTTCTCTTTATGCCGTCTGGGTATGGAGAATTTGTTGACCTGGGCACCCTCCATAATGATTTAGGGTTCGGATTCTGGCAAGGGCACACAAATCCAGCCCTAAAATTCTGTTGGGAAAGCTCCATGAAACTTGTACACAATGCTGGCCTCATGTATAAGGTAGAGTTGCTGCAATGCCATTGACATGGTATTAAGAAGGATCGGAAAGTTCAGAGAGATGGTAGCGTCAGAAAGGATTAACTACGTAAGACCCAAGAAACCACCGCCTCACTATGTTCCCCAGGAGATCCCTGCAGATATTTTCTTCCTGAGGCAACATGAATGTGCTGGTGAGGGGAACACTGGCATTACTGAAGACTCAATGATGGGATGTCCTCCGCAGGCCAGAATTGGCTGATGGGAGAGGCTGCCAGGAACCCGGGTTCCATGTACCCATGAATACATCGGAATTGCCTGTTGTAACACGGAACCAGCCTCACCATATTGAGCAGCAAGGCCAGCCAGAGTGCTAATCATCATGTAGTGATCTGCAGGAATCTGTGGTCAGCGTTAAGAAAAATGATATTCCTAGGATTCAGAGAGATAGACAATCAAGTAAGGTGCTTCTTGGATTATGTAAGAAAAAAAAAATGAATGCTAAGAAGTTACTGCAATGGAAAAACATTATTCCTTCTCAAGCTTCCAACTCTTAGTCACTTCACTTCATTGACTGAAGAAGAGGCTGGGTCCCACCGGGGAATGACGTTGCCAAGTTTCATGGTACATGCCTTCCCATTTTCAATCCTCCCCAAAAGGAATTGCATTCAATTGACAGAGTAGTTGGGACCTAGGGAAAGAGGTAATTACATTTTTTGAGAGTTGTTAAATATGAGATATGACCAGAGGGTCAGATCAGAGCAACTAAAATGCCATCATGATCTTTCAGTGAGAGTGGAAGCCCCGGGGGGACAAATCCTTTTGTGGCTCTATTGGGTCTGCATACCCACCCCGTGGTCATCTACCTTGTTCTCAAGAACAGAACTGAGATGGATGTGCTTAGCTCTTATCAGAACACAGTCCTGAAGTTTCTTAAGTTTTGGGTAGATAGAATGTCTCATCGAGTGGATATCAGCAAGCTTTGTTTTGTTTTGTCTTTGTTTTCTTATTAACGCAGTATTTATTTGTCTTCTCTCTGTCAAACCCTGAGCCAACCACTTTCCCTAGGCGGCTTGGGGAGACATAGAAAAAGGTACATCCAGGGCAGAAGAGACACAGGAAAAAGACCTATGGGAGGCGGAGACAGCTCCTTCACATGACCAAGAGGAAGCGAAAGGCCAGCATCAGGCAAAAGAGCCCCAGCGGTTCTGGGAGGGCAAAGCCTGGAAGAGCATAGGAGAAGAGCTGTTGCTTCAGAGAGGGGTTCCTGGCATAACCAGTGATGAGGCTCCCAAACCCAGTCCCAGTTCTGGCCCCAGAGCCAGCCACCCCCACCAGGGCAGCCCGGCCCCAGTGAACTTGGCTGCTGTGTCAGTGCCCCCTTGAAATGGTGCTGGTTCAGAAGCTGCGGCTAAGAGTAAGTGAGGTCGGGGACATGGGGTTGCCAAGCTGCTGAGCCTCTCCTCTGTCGGCCTCTCTGGAATTAGCACCACTGCAGACAGTGTGGGGTTCAACAGCTGAGAGGTCCTCCTGATCAAGAGGAAGAGAGAGACGACCTTTGCACAGGCCTACATTTTCCGGTGATGAGGGCCAGGAGAGCTTCTCCGAGGGCAGAGAAGACGAAGCTGTAAGCTTTTGTCTTCCATCCTTCAAACACACGTACCAATTCGGTGCCAAAGAGGTGGAAATGCACATACATTTGGTTTCTTCGTAAAGCAGCTCTTGCATAGTGAGGTGTGCATGATCGGGTTTTGAATCAGTCTGATTCTTGGCTCACTGGGCAGATGCTGGTGGAGACTGCAATTTCTCTGCCTGCTTTGGAACCAACCGTATAACTCCATTTTAAAAGACAAAATATTGTACAGGTAACTAATTGTGAGTCTCAGTTCAGGCCCGTTCTCACTGCGTACGGGGAAAATTCTTCCCCAAATGTAATCAGGATTTCCAAGTATCTAGAAGAGAACAAGGTGATTTGGTATTTCACTCCTGTGCGGTAAAATTTAAAACACGTAATTAAAGTTTACAGACAAGTACCCACGCCTATCCTTAAAATATGACCGGGATGTAGAAGCCTCTCTGTGACTGGCATTTAAGCGTGGCTGGGAAAAAAAAAAAAAAGCTATTCTTAAACTGCTTGAATTTGTTGCCTAGAACTCTAAGTAGGGCAGAAGAACTTCATCTTTGGGGAGAGTTTCCTGTTCAGTTAGAATCACATGATTAGGGGCGCCTGGGTGGCGCAGTCGGTTAAGCGTCCGACTTCAGCCAGGTCACGATCTCGCGGTCCGTGAGTTCGAGCCCCGCGTCGGGCTCTCGGCTGATGGCTCGGAGCCTGGAGCCTGTTTCCGATTCTGTGTCTCCCTCTCTCTCTGCCCCTCCCCTGTTCATGCTCTGTCTCTCTCTGTCCCAAAAATAAATAAACGTTGAAAAAAAAATTAAAAAAAAAAAAAGAATCACATGATTAAGCCCCCAAGGTCAAACGCATGCAAAACAACAACTTCTGCATTGTCTTCTTCAATGTCTTCAAGTGGTGCTATTCTTGGCACTGAGGATATGAAGGTGCGTGAAACACTGTTCCTGTCCTCAAAGAATGCGAGATCTACTGGAAGATTTTAGCTTGTACATAATGATGGTCACTGTCAGCAAAGTGGCAAAAGAACTATCGAAGTTGAGAGCAGTGGAGAAAGGAGGGCTTCCTGCAGGAGATGCTGTGTGGTCTGGACTTAGGAGAGCGGAGGCAGGGAAGAAGGCGAAGGGAAACGTGTGGCTAAAGCTATGCATATAATGTAGTATTTTCGATGGTCCCGGGACGCTGAACAATCCAGTAAGATTGAAGAGAACACAGGAAGGGAAAGCTGGAGATGTGAATTTCCAGATTGTGAAGAATGTTGCCAGGGACAAACTGTGATCGATCCTATGGGCAACAAAGAAATTTTTGGAGAGTGGGAGTAGCGTGATCATTCTCTTTGCAAATACCTCAGTCTGGGGTATAAATTTTTATGTAAAATTTGTTGTAGGAGGAGGGGTACCTCCTTATGAAGAGATTTGTTTTTTGTTTTTTTTTTTTTTCAACGTTTATTTATTTTTGGGACAGAGAGAGACAGAGCAGAGAGAGAGGGAGACACAGGATCGGAAACAGGCTCCAGGCTCCGAGCCATCAGCCCAGAGCCCGACGCGGGGCTCGAACTCACGGACCGCGAGATCGTGACCTGGCTGAGGTCGGACGCTTAACCGACTGCGCCACCCAGGCGCCCCAAGAGATTTGTTTTAATGTCAGCAGGCTGGAAGTTCCTCCCAGTGGGCTGGGAAACAGCTCTTCTGGACAAATGTTGGGAGAGAAGAAATGGGGAAGAGAGCTCTGAACTGAAGATAATATTGCTGGGCATGTGAGTAACTAGGAGAGCCCAGTTTTGGTATCTGTTTCTGAAAACAAAGCAGGGCATTTAATGGGTTATTTGTGAATGTCCTCACCTGTTCAGTCATTTTAAATTATGCAAACCTATTGATTTGGATATGAGACCATGAACTTTGCTGGCCAGTATTTAGATCGAAATGATAGTAACCCATTATCTAATAAGTTACTGTCAATTATCTTTAATGACTAGTGTTATTATGAGGCCTGTTCATTTTTATTTTTTATGTTTTTTTTTTCCCCTATGCTTTCAGTAAGGAATGGAACATTGGAAAAGATCACAGCTGGGATTCCTACCTTGCTGGAATAGTAAAAAGAAAGCTCCTACTTTATTCTTAAATCCTCATCCAGGTCACTTTCAAATGTTTCCACCCTCAGGTGGAATGTATACCCTCAGGTATATGTATATACCTTTATACATTTTGCCTTGGGAAATGTACCCAATCCCATCTGTAGAATGATCCCATTCCTTCAGAAATTGTATGACAAGTCTATCAGGGTACTGAGAACACCAGCACA
Organism: Puma concolor; assembly: GCF_028749965.1. Taxonomy (NCBI): domain Eukaryota; kingdom Metazoa; phylum Chordata; class Mammalia; order Carnivora; family Felidae; genus Puma; species Puma concolor. Next base: position 97,878,393 of record NC_141673.1, read on the forward strand.
ACCAAAGATTAATTCTGCTTCCAAGGAGAAGGTCAGTTCAAAGTCTGATTTCGGAACTGAACTTGGCAGGGCATGTGGGCATACCCAGAATTAAACATGTTTACTTTGTGTCTGTTCTTTTACCTGTAAATTCTTCATTAATACTAATACTAAAAGCAAATGACTTATATATTCTTGATAGAAATTCCCACTAGAATCTTCATTTTTATCCTCACCCAAATTTTATAGTCTGCCTTTTGAGGCCACGTGCATTTACATACGTGGGTCCCCGTAGGTACACTCAAATGTGGACACTCAGAGAAACAAGATCTTCTAGACAGTTCCTAAACTGTCTACATGGAGCCCAACTGAGAGATGTTTTCCCGTAAAAGCTCTTTCTGTTGATCTCCACTCAGGGGCTTCGGGGGTGGATGGTAGAAGTGTGTTGTAATTAATGTAAGTGCGTTCATTCATTTAAGAAATCTGGTAGGTAAATTTTCATGCTGTATTAGTTTGTTGAGGTTGCTGTAACAACATACTACAAACAGAGGGGCTTAAACAACACAAATCTATTTCTTCACACTTCTGGAGACTGGAAGTCCAAGAACAAGATGTCGGTTCCATCTGAGGGCTCTGAGGATGATCTGTTCCAGGCGTCTCTCTTAGCTTCCGGTGGTTTGCGGGTAATCTTTGGTGTTCCCTAGCTTCTGCTACATCACCCCAACCTCTGCCTTTATCTTCACATGGCATTCTCCCTGTGTACATGTGTGTCCAAATTTCTCCTACCTATTTATTTATTTTTATTTTTTCTGTCGCTTTTCTCCCCATTTAAAAAAAAAAATTGAGGTGTCGAGGCACCTGGGCGGCTCAGCCAGTTAAGTGTTTGTCTGACTCTTGATTTTGGCTTAGGTCATGATTTCACGGTTTGTGAGTTCGAGCCCCACATTGGGCTCTGTGCTGACAGTGACAGCCTGCTTGGGCTTCTCTCTCTCTCTCTAAATAAATAAATAAACTTTAAAACATTGAAGTGTAGTTGACACACAATATTGTATTAGTCTCAAGTGTACAACATGGTGATTCAACATTTATAGACATCATGAAGTGATTACTCTGATAAATCTAGCTACCATCTATCAGTATACAAAATTGTTACATATTATTAACTGTATTCCTTCTGTGTACATTATATCCCTGCATTTTGTTTATTTTATAAATGTATGTCTGTACCTTTTTAACCTACTTTTTAATCCTATTTTGCCCCTCCTCTCCCCACCCCCCTCTGGCAACTACTGGATAGTTTTCTGTGTCTATGAGTTTGTTTCTGTTTTGTTTCGTTTGTTCATTTGTTTTGTTTCTTAGATTCCACCTATAAGTGAAACCATATGGTATTTGTTCTGTCAGACTTATTTCATTTAGCATAATACTGTCTATCTGTGTTGTCACAAATGGCAAAGTTTCCCTCTTTCTTTATCTCTGAATAATATTCCATTGTATCCATATACCATATCTTCTCTATCCATTCATTTGCTTCCTTATCTTGGCCACTGTAAATAACACTGCAATGAACATAGGAGTACATGTATGTTTTCAAAATAGTATTTTCATTTTCTTTGGATAAATACCCAGAAGTGGAATTGTTGGATTATATTGTAGTTCTATTTTTAACTTTTTGAGGAACCTCTATGCTGGGTTTTGTTTTTGTTTTTTTTTTTTAATGTTTATTTTTTATTTTTTATTTTTTTTTTAATTTTTTTTTTCAACGTTTATTTATTTTTGGGACATAGAGAGACAGAGCATGAACGGGGGAGGGGCAGAGAGAGAGGGAGACACAGAATCGGAAACAGGCTCCAGGCTCTGAGCCATCAGCCCAGAGCCTGACGCGGGGCTCGAACTCACGGACCATGAGATCGTGACCTGGCTGAAGTCGGACGCTTAACTGACTGCGCCACCCAGGCGCCCCATTAATGTTTATTTTTGAGAGAGAGAGACATAATGTGAGTGGGGGTGGCTCAGAAAGAGAGAGGGAGACACAGAATCTGAAGCAGGCTCCAGGCTGTCAGCACAGAGCCTGATGTGGGGCTCGAACTCACGAACTGTGAGATCATGACCTGAGCTGCAGTCAGACACTTAACCGACTGAGCCACCCAGGCTCTCCCTCTATGCTGTTTTTCATAGTGGCTGCACCATTTTGCACTCCCATCAATGGTGCATGAGCATTCCCTTTTCTTCATATCCTCACCAACACTTGAGCCATAATATGGCACACATGTATTAAAGGACTTCCAGAAATCAAGGGAATTTACAAGGTAATTCTCTCTATGTTTTGATTGAGAAAAGGGTATGTATATTGGTAATCTGAACGTGGCAAACTCCATTACTGGTCTTTTTTAAAAATTTTTTTTTTTCAACGTTTATTTATTTTTGGGACAGAGAGAGACAGAGCATGAACGGGGGAGGGGCAGAGAGAGAGGGAGACACAGAATCGGAAACAGGCTCCAGGCTCTGAGCCATCAGCCCAGAGCCCGACGCGGGGCTCGAACTCCCGGACCGCGAGATCGTGACCTGGCTGAAGTCGGACGCTTAACCGACTGCGCCACCCAGGCGCCCCTCCATTACTGGTCTTAAGAATAACATTTTTTGCTTTGTAATATGGGTGGTAGTTAAGTCCTCACAAAATTATTAAAATCGGAGCTACCTATAAAGCTGCATGACACAGAACATTTGGAGTCCAGTCAGGGCTTTGTATTTCCAAACCTGTCCTTCTTGCCCTCTGACTCAGAACCGTGGCCCTAGAAGGAAAACAAGAGCCAGGGCTTTAATGCTGATGACTTCACTGATGATTTGAAGTTGGAGAAAGGAAAGGCCAAGTATACACCACTGAAAAGTCCATGGTCACCAGTTGATCGCTATCAATTTCTAAAAGAAAGAGAAGAATTTTAGACAGAAGTATTAAGTTGGCTTAGACATTATCTATGCTGATATTTCTACTAGGGGGGAGTCTCATTACAAGAAATCATGTAAAGAGAGAGAGAGAGGAAGGAGGAGGACATGAGGGGTAGAGGCCAGGAGACAGTAAGAAGGGAAGAGAGGAGAGAAGAGGAAGAGGAGAGGGGAGGTAAATCTTAGGGAGGTTGTAGGTTAATATAAGAAAGACAGAGTCGGGGCGCCTGGGTGGCGCAGTCGGTTAAGCGTCCGACTTCAGCCAGGTCATGATCTCGCGGTCCGTGAGTTCGAGCCCCGCGTCGGGCTCTGGGCTGATGGCTCAGAGCCTGGAGCCTGTTTCCAATTCTGTGTCTCCCTCTCTCTCTGCCCCTCCCCCGTTCATGCTCTGTCTCTCTCTGTCCCAAAAATAAAATAAATGTTGAAAAAAAAAAAAAAAAAAGAAAGACAGAGTCAAAAAAAGAAAGAAAGAAAGAAAGAAAGAAAGAAAGAAAGAAAGAAAGAAAGGAAAAGAAAAGCTCAGGATGAAAGTAATACCTGCTCTTATGAGAATGGGGGAGACTTTTCTATGGGTAGGATTGAGGCAAGGAGAATTGAGACAAAGATAAGGAGTTTAAGAGGGGTTAAAGTCAAGATTTAAATGAGAGAAAAGAACATAAACAAGAAGAGAGAATTAGGAAATTTAAAAAGAGAAATTCACTAGATAAGGGAAGAAGAATACAACTGATACTAGGGATCACGGGAGGGCCTCTTTAGTTGGTTTTCCTTGTCATTGGCCACCACTCTGACCACGCTGGTTATCCCTTCCATGCTTGCCTCTCTGGCCACGAGGGCCATCACGGCTACCATGGCTACCCTGGCGATCTCGGTTTCTTCAGCCACCTGGGCCACCTGGGCCACTTTGGTCACTTGGGCCACCGGGGCCATCTCTGCTATATGGGCTTCCCTGGTTGTATGGCCTGTGTTGATGACCATGGCCTTTCTTTCTGTTTTTGCCCATCTTGCCACTCTGATCTCCATTTTCTCCTTGGGGTTTGACTTGTGTTTCTTCTGTGGTTCCTTCAAATAATTCATTATCTGCTTAGGCAGGAGAACACAGATTCAGAAAGGAGCAAGTCAAGAGAAATGTTAGCCACCTAGGCCATCTCTGCTATATGGGCTTCCCTGGTTGTATGGCCTGTGTTGATGACCATGGCCTTTCTTTCTGTTTTTGCCCATCTTGCCACTCTGATCTCCATTTTCTCCTTGGGGTTTGACTTGTGTTTCTTCTGTGGTTCCTTCAAATAATTCATTATCTGCTTAGGCAGGAGAACACAGATTCAGAAAGGAGCAAGTCAAGAGAAATGTTAGCCACAAACTTAAATGAGGGGAGTTTGGGATCTACGAGAGCCTAACAGTAGTTAGAAGTAACATATTACTGGTTTCAGTGGGACTAGGTCACCTTTCAATCCGTTCTTCATAATCTCCTGGCTGTCATTCTTATAACCATTCTCTTCAGGTTTCAACATACATTTTCTTGCATGCCCATATACTATATTGCCCCTCTGTCAGGTGCTAGAATTCCAAGCTTAAAACACACAGTCTGTGCTCTCAGGCTGTGTACTTCTCAGTGTTGTCAGATCCACTAAGAACTTGCTGTGTCACTTTCTAGTTCAAAAATCTCGGGGCGCCTGGGTGGCGCAGTCGGTTGAGCGTCCGACTTCAGCCAGGTCACGATCTCGCGGTCCGTGAGTTCGAGCCCCGCGTCAGGCTCTGGGCTGATGGCTCAGAGCCTGGAGCCTGTTTCCGATTCTGTGTCTCCCTCTCTCTCTGCCCCTCCCCCGTTCATGCTCTGTCTCTCTCTGTCCCAAAAATAAATAAAAACGTTGAAAAAAAATTAAAAAAAAATCTCTTCGTTGCCCACAGAAAAAATTATAAATTCCGTTTGCCATTTATAACACCCTTCACAAAATGAAGCTAACCCACATCTCCAGTGCTATATTCCTATATTCACTTCAACCTTACTGATTATTTGGTGTTCCTAGATTATTAAAAATAACATATGCATAGATTTAGCTTTGCATTTCATTCCACTTTCCCCCACTCCTCCAGTCTCCAGGGTCCAGGACACAAGGTTTCTCCTGTATGAGACTCCGCCTTCTCTCCCCTGTTCTCAGCTTCCCTAAGGCCTTACTTTGCTACTTTTCTGATAGTGATCATTGTTACCTCCAAGTTAACTCTTCCATTAGATCGTGTGTTCCTTAAAGACAGGAACAATGTTTCATTTGCTTTTGCATCCTTGGTACCAAATACAGGATCCTGCCATGGTTCTTGTTAAGTAGTGGATTTTATTGAATCAATGTTGGGGTAGGGCATGTGGATAATTAAAGCACTTCTTTGAGGAATCCTCAAATAGGCATGCCCTTACAAAGACAACCAAGGCCAGGTATCTGAAGCAAGAAAAAATCAGAAGGAAAGCAGTGACCACATTGTCTAGAATTGAGAGAACTCTTAGACTTAAAGCAAATCATTTTCCCCACCCATTTTTTTTCTTTTGGTCTTTTATGCTCCTCCTGCAGTGTGGAACTAACAAGGTTAAACTATAGAGTTGAAAAAGGAAATTTTAAAGGTTAAGCATGATTTTTTTTAAAGTAAAAAAATCACAGAAACGTTGGATTATTTTTATCACCCAGGGGTTCCTAGAATCTATTTAGAAAAATTCTCAATAAGTTGATTGAATTCAAAATCATTCACCTAATACTTGGGACATTTCATCTTCTTCTCGATAGGCTTCTTCAAAGAAAGAACAAAAAAAATGAGGTATGAAACTACATCATAACATGAAGGGAAGGATCATTGACAACCTAGAAACTGGAGAAAAATCATTAAACTTGTAAACGTTTTCATTAAGCCACAAAATTTTGCGTTGACATTTGCTCAATGTTGTCACTTCTTTGGTGGCATGACTTACAATTCCTTAGCTCCCTCCTGTACTCTGGTCCTTTCTTAATCCTCCCTCCTACACACACTCCCACCCACCTTGGACTTGACTTCAAGTTTTTCAATTGACGTGTGTACAACCAACAGCGGTTTCAAATGTCACCTGCTCTGAGAAAACTTACCATTTAAACCGGGATCGAGGCTTAATAACAAAGTAATTGAACATTAGTACTGTAAATAAATAAGGTGTAATGGTGAGCTCACAGATGGACCAGCAACAGCACTTTGTTAAATCACATGGTAGCTTTATGATTTAAATTAGTTAAATGTCGATGGAGATAATTCCCTTACAAATGTTAAGGCATTTATGTTATTCAATCATTAGCCATTGGTGGTAGAGGGATTTAGAAAAAAAATTACAAATGAGTAGGGTGTCAAGTTTCGCAAATGTGCAGCACTATTTAGAGCTCTGGCACAAGAGATTGCAATGTGAAAAAGAAGGAGGCCCTATCTAACAATACGACTGAGGACCACTGAAATTTATGGGCTTGTTGACTCTTTTTGTGTCTCTTTATATTCAATTTTGAGAGCTTTTCAAGAAGCAAAACACTAAGCGGAGAGAAAACATGATAGGTTGTGAGGCAAAAAAGAAAGGAACATATGCTTGAACAAGGGTTTACCTAGGTCTTCAAAGAATCTTTCCGAAACGGTCCCTAGGATTTAAAAGAAAAAAGAAGATAAAGAAGATAAATTTAAAATATGATGTGCTAGGACTCCAGCTATACATTTGTAGAAAGTCAAGTAAGTTTAGTATAGGAAGTTAAGAAAATGCCTAAGAGAACTCAAAATATTAATAATAATAATAATAATAATAATAATAAATATGGACACAAGGGACCAACATTTCCCAAACTGGAACCCTAGTCCTAACCATTGGTTCTGAACCAGAGTCATATATTTTTACTAATTTGCCTTATATGTAGTGAAAGGAAGACTCACAATGATTGTAGACCAGAGGTTATATGACATTTTGCAGCAGAAAAAATTTGATACTTGAGGCTGACAGAGTAAAATGTTTCTCCAGGAACTCCCTACTGTCTAATGCTAATGCTTTGCTAGAAGGAAAAACAACCTTAGCTTGACAATTAGCTAGGACTCCGGGATCCGGTGAGTCTTGTTTAACAAATGAAAATCTTTTTGGAAACGTCCCCTGGACCTTACCTCCCCAACTCCATAGTATATAACCACTCTCTCCTCATCGTCCCAGGGCAGCTCTTTCTATGGGTCCTGTCCCTGTGCTTTAATAAAATCGCCTTTTTGCACACACACACACACACACACACACACACACACAAAGAAAAAAAATTTTTGAGAACTGACACCATCTACAACCATATAGTTCACTGTCCACAGTAACATGACTTTACTATTTTAAAAACTCTTGCCCAGAAAGATAAATTTTTCCAATATTTATGATTTATTTCAGGAACTTGCCCCAAACTCATTTAAACTAACATTAATCTGTTCAACTTTTTAATGGCATCAACTGCTTAGTCTCTAAGACTCTTTTCACAGCACCTCAGTACATATGCCTCCTAAACTCTTAAATCATGAACCTTACTCATTCCTCACAAAGCCCTCTTTGAGCCAGACCCTAAAACCTTATTTTTAAAGATCCCAACTTGAGCCTTTCCTCTCAGAAGCACTCTCCCTTGCCAAAGTAAGAATACACTCATCTTTGCCTTAATGACATTATTTTGGTGGTATTCTGGGGCATCCTCCCTTTACCAATTTTTTAAGCTATATTTTACCAGTTAAGTTACTCAACATTTTGGTAAATGTTTTATGCAATACTCAGAGCAACAGAGCACTGCACTTTACTGGACCTTAAGGCTGCCTTTGGGAAGTGGGTGTGTTAGCGACAGAAGTCAGGAAACAAATCATTTCTGGAACAAGAAGAGATGGGGAGCAAAGGAATCTATGTGTTGAATAAAGATATTCACTTGAAACTATTCAACACACTTAAGACAATTCAAAGTCATTTCAGATGAAGGAAAAGACAAAAGAGAGGTCACAGGATGAGGTAGAAAGATCGTGGACTTTGAAATCTCACAAGGCTGCGTCTACAATAAAGCTTTGTCCCTGTCTAATTATGTAAGTTCTGCTGACTATTTAAGCTCCAAAGTTATGGTTCAAATGTAAACCGTGAGTAACAATATCTACTTCAAATTGTTGGCAGTCAATAATGAGTGACGTAAAATATGTATGAGACTAGACATAAGCTAAACTTTCAGGACACATCATATAATAAAAATCTTTCCTCAGAATTTTACTGTTATTTCCCACCTAATATCCAAAATACAACAAAATATATAGCTTGAAGCTCAAATAATTTGACTGTAAAATATCTTCTTATAGATCCTTATTAAAGTTTGTCTGCCTTTCAGAAAACTTGGAAATTACCATTTTAGAATTTTGGAATGCAACTTTGTCTCAGTAGAGGGCAACAAGTTGAAAGCTCAAATGATCCATTAGAATTTCATGCATTTCGTATTCCTATTTTTTTTTCTGACTTAGGTTGCTTCTATATAATGACAAAACATTTAACAAGAAAATACAATTTTATTTCAATTTCTAATCCTTTATTTTATAAGAGGTCTAATATCTGGATGTTTGCAGTCATTTAATAATTATCTGAATTTTTACTTTACATCTGGGTATTTGGTGCCGTTAAGATATGCCATTCATCTTCTTTATTTAAAAGCACCACAGATAGATAAAGAATGAGCCTTTCCCTTTTATTATGTATAAATTCCTCTATCATTGCCTGAAATTATCCATTTCTAGGAATTTCTAGATATACTATAAATGCATGACTGCCAAATGTTCCCTAACCATATCTATAAGTATTTTTTTAAGTAATATAATGGAGACAAGAATTAATAGGGCTGGAAATAAAGAAAATGTAATACAAATAAATTCTCAATATCTTAATTTAATTTTATTTTTTTAATGTTTATTTCAGTTTTGAGAGAGAGAGAGAGAACACACAAGTGCGGAAGGGGCAGAGAGAGAGGGAGACAGAGAATCTGAAGCAGGTTCTGTGCTAACAGTAGAGCCCAATGTGGGACTTAAACTCACAAGCCACAAGATCCTGACCAGAGCCAAAGTCAGACATTTTACCAACTAAGCCACCCAGGCACCCCAATTCTCAATATTTTCTAAGTGGTCAAGTGTTTGATTTCAAGGAAATGAGACATTTAGATGAATTACAGAATTTTCACGTATTTGGATGACCTATTTCACACAAACGGAGCGAATAAGTGAAAGCCCATATTCCTAAACCCAGCAAAGGGTCACATCATGAAGACATTGGCTTGGGACTTAGGCCCAGGTTTTCTGAGAGCTGTTTTCTCTCTTTAGTTTGTCTATTCTCTGCATATAAAGTACATATTTAGTTTCTGAGAAAGTTGAATTCAACATCACTCTTTTTCATGAGTCTTAACCTCATCCTTAATTGATCGCCATTTACCCATCTTACCATCATCAGTGCCCTGAGCAGAACACAAGGCCAGCAAAATCATTGAAAGCAAGAGCAGAAACATCCTGGTAGAGGTCATGGTGTCTCTCTCTCCCTCTCTGGATGCTGTAGGAAACTCAGACACGCTCCTGTGTAAGACCCAAGATACCACCTTTGAAGCCCATGGATTGGACACCTCTCACCAATAACTGATTTGTCATTTTAGGTCTTAGTTGACCTGCTGTGTTCAAGGTCTGGTCAAGTTCTTCACTGGAAAACCATAAATTTTCAGGTTTTTAAAATAGTTGTTCATCATCCTCAACTATTAGTTATAAGCATTAATTGTTGTCTTCCATTTTGTAATATTCAGTTCAGAGCTATGTTTCTGTTTCACTACCCTATTCAACATTGTTGACGCTGTCCAAATGTCAATTACTTGAGGCCTCTTTCCTATAGAATGAGCCAACAAAATCATCATGAAATTAAAGGTTAAAGTAACGGAAATAAAACCCATAAAATGAAAGAACAGCAAAGAGTCAAGAAAGTGTAATATATCTTACATGGCTTGAAAAATGAAGCAGCTGTCAGTAAGAAACTAAAACCAACTTCAGATTCAGAAAACTATAGTTATTCAGAATACACCTGAGTTCATGATTTTAACGGACTGTGAAATCTTAACACTAAAAATGCCCAGAATAATGACTTGGTTAGAAAATAATATCACGCAAAAGAATTGTTGAGTGAAGTAGGGTGTTCAGCTTGGAAAGAATATGACAAGTATGATGATTTTATTTACTTACATAGAGTATGTGTGTAGTTCTGGAAGGTATACAAAGAAAAGAGCTATTGATTTTAAAAGGAGAATATTTTGAGGATAATATGAAATAATTCCTTAGGTTTGAATTATCTTAGATTTAATTAGAATTTAATTTTAAATAATGTAATTAAAATTTAATTTTAAATTTAAAATTAAATTAATAATTTAATTATTTAAAATTAAATGAATTTTAATGATCTTAGGTAACATAAAATAAACTGCTTGGGATTATTAAAACTTGAAACAATAGATTGAGTTCTTCAGGGAAAAAATTAATCTCATCACCCGCTGTGCTCACACACTGAGGGATCTATAACCAGTAGTTTACAAAAGAGGAATCATTTGTGTCCAACTACCTCTGCAAAATAGTATCAGTGGAAAAAAGGCTTCTCCTTTCTTTGAATGAAAAGTCAGGAAGCTACATGACTCTTCTGATTACTCTTAGAAATTAAAATCTAGTGATCACTTTGCTACAAAACACAGACTCCATTCAATATGTTAAAATCTCCAACCCTGTTTAATGGACCTTCATAGAAAGTCACAGCTACTTTTTCTCCACCCAGCTAAGACCTTCTATAGACAAGTTGCCTGTCTCTTGGCCAGAGAGTGTATTTGGCTCCTTCTTTTTTGCTTGCTTACCTAATCCCCCAGTCAGTGGCAGCTCTTTTTGATACCTCTTAGGTTGGAGTGAAGGGAGAGATAATACAAGAAAGGGAACTGAGAAAGCTTTTATTTGACTGGCGTTGTCACAAGCTGGCTCTATATTCTCTAGGCATGGTAGACATATAAAAATGTCCGTCATAGGCGTATATTCATGCCTTCTTTGGAAACCTCTCCATTATTGGTCTAGTGTTACCTCTAAATTTGTTGATGAGAACAAATGTATCTCATATCTAATTAGTTACAATCCAGCAGTTCAGCTTCTTTGTCCTCAGATTCCATCACTATTTTGGGTGGGGCTATTGGACAGGGTCTAAGATGACCCCTCAGAGTCTCTCCCTCATGCCTAGCCCATATCTGGTTTACATCATTTTCTCTGAAAATCTCTGGAGTTCGGGACGATCTCCAGTCAGTCTACCCTCCTTCATTTCATCCATAAGCAGTTACCAGGCTATTGCCAACTTCTAATTAACACTTGTTGTATGTCTTCTGACTCCACTAAACTCAAGGTAGACAGATAATTTTTCTGTTCTATTGTAGCTGAAGGATCATCCACCAGGGCTCTTCTGCTATTGTATAGGGGAAGGAGTACACCCTGGGCTAGACTGATGCCCTCTTAGATTGCCATCTGTCTTAGTCCATTCAGGCCGCTACAGCAAAATACCATCAACTGGGTGGCTTACCAACAACTTATTAATTTCTAACAGTTTTGGAGGCTGAAGACTTTAAGATCAAGGCACGGGCAGATTTGGTGTCTGGTGAGGGACTGTTTCATGGTTCACACCTTCTTCCTGTGACTTCACGTGGTGGAAGGGATAAGCAAGCTCTCTGGGTCTCTTGTAAGGGCACTAATCCCATTCATAATGGCTCTGTGCTCATGACGTAGTCATCTCCCAAACCCCTCACTTCCTAATACCCTAATACCCTAATACCCTAATACCCCGACATACAAATTTTGAGGAATGCAAACATTCAGTGTATTGCATCATCAAAAAAGTTCTCAATTCCTCCAACAGAAGATTCTGCTGTATCAGGACTTCTCCATGTAGAGGAAACAGAGGACCCTCAGTCTGTGAATAAGATATCACACTAGGTGACTTTTTATCTTTCTGAGAGGCCATACGCATCAATTTGGAATAGTCAACACTGGACACACACTTTCATCTTATTTATTTTTCATTTACCTAATAAGATAAGACAAAGAAAGTAGAGTTCACAAAGCATGGGAAGGACTGATTCCTTTCTTTGGTCTTGCTTTTTCCCTCTGGCTTCTTTTGAGTGTCTAACACAGCATCTGGCATGTGAGTCTCCTCAAGCCCAAGCCTATTCTCAAAAAATTAACTAGCTTCTCACTTCAGTGCCTTCAAGGATGTCAGATAAGGACTTTATGTCTGGGGGCCTGGCTGGCTCAGAAGAGCACACAACTCTTGATCTCAGGGTTGTGAGTTTGCACCCCACGTTGGGTGTAGAGATGACTTAAATGAATTAAAAAAAAAATATTTTCATCCGGATTTATCCGTCTTTTACTCATCTCTACCTGTCTGCCTCTGCGAAAATGTACTTCCTTATTTCTGAGACTAAGTTTCAATCATGCTTTCTTTCATTTCTGCTAGTAACTTGCTTCGAAAATGTGTTCTTTGTTTATTCTTGCATCTTTGGCCTTTTATTTCTGTCTGACTTTCCTCTAAAAAGACTCTTCCAGGTTCTTTGGTGGCTCAGTCAGGTAAGCTTCCAAAGCTTGGTTTCGGCTCAGGTCATGCTTTCACAGATCGAGCCCTGCTTTGGGCAAAAGATCCTTAGTCCCTGATAGCATAACTAAACACCTCTATCAGTCCTGGCCTTTAGACACCTTGTCATTTGAAAATAATAATAATAATAATTGGTTAAATTGTTATTAGTTGGAAATACAGCAGAATGAATGCCTTTCTAATGGATACACCGAATTTCTCACTTTGATCTTGTCAATAGCAATCATTTCCATCATTTCAACTGTTGCAGTGATAGGGATTATTCTCACAATAGGCCGTTTGTTGGGGTGGAATGTTAAAATTTGTACCAGCTACTTAGATGACTAAAGATTGAGAATTTAAGAAGGCCTGGAACCATGACTTCTTATTTTATAGGACTAATCACTTGAATAACCTTTCCTAATTAGGTAAAGAGAAGGAAGCCATTCATCAGTTTCTATGAGAAAAGTCTAACAGTCCTCCACTAACTACAAATAAACAAATAAATAAACAAACAAACATTAAAGAAGAAGAAGAAGAAGAAAAGAATGACTGGCCTGTGCAGAGTACATCCAACCTTCAGCAGAGATAGCTGCTAAACCAGTGCCCCAGCTTGGCATTCAGGTGCCATCGTTAATCTATCTCCAAACTCTGCAGTGGTAGCATTGTCTATCCTCAAGAACACACTTCTATGGTTCAGCTTCAGTAGAAAGAGACTAAAAGAAAAAGCAAGATATCACCATCCACTGTAACTTTTATCATTGTGGTTCCTAAGAAATAGAAGCTGGATTTTTGCTATCAAACACATGGTGAGTCTTCAAGAATTATATTTCGTTTCAGTACAAAGTAACTATTTTTGCCCTAGATTACAAGACCAGCAACATCGGTGAAATGTTCAGTTCTTTGTAATTGCAGTCCAAAAAAATTTTTTTAACGTTTATTATTGAGAGACAGAGAGACACAGAGCATGAGCAGGGGAGGGGGAGAGAGAGGGGAAGACACAGAATCTGAAGCAGGCTCCAGGCTCCGAGCTATCAGCACAGAGCCTGACACAGGGCTCGAACTCAACGAACAGTGAGATCATGACCCGATCCGAAGCCAGTCGCCTAACCAACTGAGCCACCCAAGCGCCCCAGTACCCTACAGTCTAAATTTCCAAAATTAGATTAGTCATCTTTCCCTCCTAATTTACTCTTTCTTTTCCAACCCATCCTCTATACCTCCACCATCAGGGTCAGTTTTCCCCATCTGTCCCCTTTTATTCTTTCATCGAGTAAGTAATCAAAGTCTTCTTATTTCCAGTCCAATGCTAAGCATTGTGCTGCAAAGTTGAAACATCTGGCCACAACAAGAAGACCACAACCTCGCTTGGAAACATATACAGAGACCGTTATAGTGCAGATATTTCTTGAGGCCAGTGCATATACATAAAAGTGGGAAACTGTAAACGGAACACCTAGGTCTGCTTGTAGAAATCTGGAAGTATTTCAACAGATATAGTAAAATCGTAGCTGAATGTCAGGCGGATGGCTGGATGATCAGCACAGTCTAGGAAGAAGAAATGTGTGCAAAAACAGAGAAGGGTGAGAAAATGTACCATTTGGGGGACACTGAATGTAGTGTGGTATTTCTGAACTACAGTGTCTTAAGAGAGAAGACATGTGAAGTAGAAGCAGACTGGACATAGGTCTCTACCTATGATCAGTTTGCCATGCAAAGGAGGTGGTATAAATTATACTTTATCAATTGGAGGCAATGAACAAATATCATACAAAAAGCAAGATCATTGGATGAGTCTGTTAGAATGATGACATCGCCAACTGTGTGAGAAGAGAATGGTCTATTCTAATTCTCCCAGAAATAGATAGTGAAGGCCTGAGTTGAAACAGTGATAATTGGAATGAAGAAAGAGAAATACTCGAAGAGACATTTCAGAAGTAGAATGACTATGATAGAATTAAAAGTAAAACAAATACGGGGCTCCTGGGTGGCTCCATCGGTTGAGCGCCCGACTGCAGCTCAGGTCATGATCTCACGGTTTGTGAGGTCAAGTACCGTGTCGGGCTCCGCACCAATAGCTCGGAGCCTAGAGCCTGCTTCAAATTCTGTGCCTCTCTCTCTCTCTCTCTCTCTCTCTGACCCTCCCCTGCTCGTGTCCTCTCTCTCTCAAAAATACGTAAACATAAATACATACATACATAGAAGCAAAATAAATAGAATTTTCTGAGGTTAATTTCATTTTTTTGTGTGAGGGGACGGGGGTGCTTATGCAATTAGTGACATTAAGGTTCACCAAGAGAGGTAGTCTGAGCAATTTCAGGTTCAGAGAAAGATGTAGTAAGAGTAGGATTTAAGATGTTTTAAGACGTTTTAAGATGTAGGCATAAGATCCAGGCAGAAATGTCTAGTATCTCACGTATATCTGGAAAATAGATGCTCACCAGATATTACTGGAATAAATATACCACCATATAATTCGGGACTAGGAAATATATATTTGGGAGTCACAAATATGTAGATACTTGAAACGATGACAGTGAATGAAGTAGAACCCAATGTGTGTATTAGACAGGAAAGGAAGAAAGAAAACAGTTCAAGACTGCCGAGAGAAAATCGGGAGTTCAAGGAGCCTGAGGAGGGAAAGACTGAGAAATCACCAGGAAGCTCTCAATGATACCAACAGAAGAAGAGAATACCAAGAAGTCACAGAATGAGATGGGACAGAAGTAGCAGGAAATCAAATTAGAAAAGCTTTTATGGAAAGTAAAAATACAACAGTAAAATTACAATGCACAGTGGAAGCAGTAAGAAGCAGAAGGGATTCATCAGAAAATCAAATAGCACATGTTGTGGACTATAAATGAAAATGTCTAGGGCGGTTGGGAGTAGAGGGTTGGGTAAAAGTCCGGAATTCACACCCAGATTGCCTAGATTCAAATTTTGATTCTGTCACCTCCTGGTCACATCACTTTGGGAAAAGTACTCAATCTCTCTGACCTTAGTCTTCTTGTGATGCAATAAAAGAAAAGGATGGAGGCCAGCTAATCCGCACACGGTAATTTGGCATAGAAGCGAAAACCAAAGAGAAATTAGGGGGAATTTTTGGTTTTTCTTATCTGAAAAAGGCCAAGTAGATTGAAAGAGCAAATCAATACAAATAAAAGTCTAAATTAGTTATATCACACATATCCCACTTTGAAGGATGGGGGGGAGGGGGTAATGTTAGCTTTTACTTTGCTCTTAGCCTGCCTTATGCTCCCTCATCAATATATAGGCTATCAATATATCAGACCAAAGATGGCCTGTTTATTTTTATTTTTTTTTTTAATTTTTTTTTTCAACGTTTTTATTTATTTTTGGGACAGAGAGAGACAGAGCATGAACGGGGGAGGGGCAGAGAGAGAGGGAGACACAGAATCGGAAACAGGCTCCAGGCTCTGAGCCATCAGCCCAGAGCCCGACGCGGGGCTCGAACTCACGGACCGCGAGATCGTGACCTGGCTGAAGTCGGACGCTTAACCGACTGCGCCACCCAGGCGCCCCAAAGATGGCCTGTTTAAATGATAAATGATTACTTCTGAGTAAATCAGAAGGGGATTTTACTTTATCAATACTTTTTAAATATATGTTTACACTAAGAGTAAATTTGTGTATTATTTGCTGTATTCAAAATAAAGGCATTTTATTTTCTTTAAAAAAATGCTTGTGATTGATAGCTAAATGAAACTTTTCACCAGCACTATCATCAATCTACCCCTCAAAAAAGCCAAGGGGTCTATGGTCTACCATGTCTAGGGTCAATTAGAGACTAGAAGCAATATTAACCCCATCTCGGGACACCTGGGTGGCTCAGTTGCTTGAGCGTCCTACTTCAACTCGGGTCATGACCTCACGGTTTGTGAGTTCGAATCCCGCATTGGTCTCTCTGCTGTTAACACAGAGCCAGCTTCAGATCCTCAGTACCCCCCTGTATCTTTCCCTCCCCCATTTGTGTTCTCTCTGTCTCTTTCTCCACCTCCCTCTCTCTCTCTCTCAAAAATAAACATTAAAAAAAAAAGATTAGCCTCCTCTCATCCCTTGAGCTGTAAACTCACTTTCACTTCCATGCCACAGGAATGCCAAAATCTCTTTCCTAATTGACTCAGGAAAGCAGAATCAGAATTGCAGCTTTGCAGAAGTATACGGAATGCACGTCTTGAGCAGCATACCACAATGCTGAGCCACATGCAACGTGTGGCCACTAACTTTTGGCAAATCTGAATTTCCTTTTCTTTTTCTCTTTCTCCTGTTTTCTTATCTGGAAAATACCCATGAATGTCCTGTTAACCACAGTGAATTATTTTAGAATTCAAAGATGTTTTCCTTGAAAAGGTATACGAGGAACATACTAATAGATATTTATGTGCAATGCCTCTTTCTAGAGATCATTCTTTCCATGATGAGGGAGCATAAGTCGGGCTGAGGGCAAAGTACAAGCTGGCATTGTCCACACACTCCCTCCCCGCCCCACCCTCCAGGTGGGACATGTGTGATATTCCTCAGGCACTCCTGGCTGCCCAGGAACAAAGGAAAGGAAAGAAAACAAATGGTTCATTGATAGAGATCACAGTGCTACAGGACATGAGTCTCCATCAGTTTACAAATATCTTAGTAAACTACAAGAAAAAAGCCGTCTTATCAATAGTCTAATCTCCAGAAACCTGTAGACGCAGTTTCCTGGAGCTCCACCATCACCCCTCCATAGTGATATGGGGAACAAAGACAAGAAGGCAATGACAGGTATTTAATTTCCTTATAACCTGCAGCCCATTGACAACTACTTGAGGCTGGCAGAGTAAAATTTTTCTCCAGGAACTCCCTATGTCTTAATGTTAATGCTTTGCTAGAGGGAAAAACAACCTTAGCTTGACAATAGCCGGACCTCCAGGATCCTGTGAATCTTCTTTAGCATATGAAAAACTCTTTGGAAACATCCCCTGGACTTTACCTCCCCCAAATCCCAAATATAAAACCAGTCTCTCCACAGGGTCGGATGCAGCTCCTTCCTGCCCTTGGGTCCTGTCCCTGTGCTTTAATAAAATCACCTTTTTTGCACCAAAGACGTCTCAAGAATTCTTTCATGGGCATCAGCTCTGGACCCCACGAACCCCACCATCACCCCAAAAACCTCATAACTCACTGCTGGGTAAACTATAAAACAAATTAGAACATTTGCAGAAATAGTCAGCTCTAGCTTTTACCAGAGATCTCTTTGTTATCTGAATTCATACAAGTTACTGTCCATACGATTCATACAACTTCATGCCATATTACAGAGCATGGCTATGCAGAAGCTAGGTGTTCATTAAATGTTCCTTAAATAAATGAGTTTCAAATTTTACAAATGGGAACATTCATCATACTGAAATTAACATCATAAGGGATGACTCTCATGGCTCTCACAAGTCTATTACATGCTTTAACTTAGGCAAATTAATTAATGTCCGTGTTTTGGGTTTCTTCCATATATTTCCTACAGCAAACATTAACAGACTAGATCAATATAATAGAAAAGATTTAAAAGAACACCACTTATATCATAAGACAATACAGGAACAAAGAACCTGTACAGCATGTAAACTTTCAGAACTATCTACAGGCATTTCCGTGACCAAACTAAGACGAATGTCTTCTGAAAACATGCCCAAGTCCCTTGGATTTCATATTCAACAGAAACTTTGGTGATTCCCTACTGGTCCTAAGGATTCCCATCTGGACAGAAGAAACCATATGTTTTGCAACCAGATTCCCCCTTAGAACTCAGAAATAATTAAAGCCACAAAGGTGCCTGGGTGGCTCAGTCAGTTAAGCGTCCAACTTCAGTTGGGTCATGATCTCACGATTTGTTGGTTTGAGTCCCGCGTTGGGCTCTGTGCTGACAGCTCAGAGCCTGGAACCTGCTCCCGATTCTGTGTCTCCCTGTCTCTCTGCTCCTCCCCCCGCTCACACTCTGTCTCTTTCTCTCTCAAAAATAAGTAAACATTAAAAATAAAAAAAATAAAATAAAAAGTAATTAAAGCCACAAATTGGACACAAGGCTGAAACATAGATGACACTGATCTTTCAATGACACATGGATTTTTAAGAACAACACTTCAGAAAGTAAATTTTGGCATAGATAAATCATTTTCAAAAAGCTCAGTGATATCCCCTTCTGAACCTATTTCTCCATCCAATATGTAGGGAGAAGAAACAGAGAAAGAAATAATTCCACCAACTGTTGAAAACTGACCTCTAACTCACAGATGGGATAGGATTTATGCTGCCTTAGAAAAGAAGAGGGAATAGTAGAGAACATAAAGGAGATGAAAAGTCCTGTTTGCTTAATGAAGGATAAAGAATTTTGTTAAAATTATCAGCTGCCCGAATAAAGTGGTTGTATCTGTCCTGTCCATCGCTATATTCTCAGGGCCTAGCATATTGTGGGCATTCAATAAATGTCAGTTGAATGAATATATAAGCATTCAAATATATAAATAAATTGGGGCTCCTGGATGGCTCAGTTGATTAGGTGTGTGACTTCAGCTCAGGTCATGATCTCGCAGTTCACAAGTTCAAACTTGTGTCAGGCTCTGTGTTGACAGCTCAGAGCCTAGAGCCTGCTTCGGATTCTGTGTCCTCCTCTCTCTCTCTGCCCCTCCCCTGCTCATACCCCCCCCTCAAAAATAAATAAAACATTAAAAAAATTTTTTTAAACCAAATATATAAATAAACAAATCAGGTAGGGTATACATAGAATATTCTTCTGAGATGGAATGCCCTTTCCATCATGGGAAATTATCTCCATATTATTACACATCATGGAGACAGTGCTGTAAATTCTAGACCGTTCTAACTAATCTATGCCTTAGTTATATTTAGATATAAAGTAGGAATCTAAGTAGAAGAATACAAGACAAAAGACATGGAAGGTATTTTAACTTGGAGGAATAGAAGAACAGGGCACCTGGGTGGCTCTGTTGGCTAAGCATCAGACTTCAGCTCAGGTCATGATCTCATGGTTTGTGAGTTTGAGCCCCACCTTGGGCTCTCTCCTGTCAGCTCAGACCCTGCTTCAGACCTTTTGTTACCTTCTCTCTCTGCCCCTCCCCTGCTTATTCTCTTTCTCTCTCTCTGTCAAAAATAAATAGATATTTGAAAAAAAAGAAAAAGAAAGAATAAAAGAATTGCTGAGGGCGTCATGTTGCCTGATACTTATGCCTTAGATTGTGGAGCTGGATTGAGAATGACAGGGTCACGATAACAGGACGTGTGCACCTCAGGCTACACCCGGAGGTACCATAGCTTTTCATGACACCTTTGCATCACTATCTGTTGCACAAAGAGTCCCAGAACAATGCTTGGAAAGATTTGATTGTTTTTTAGAGTGCGGTTCTGTTTGCCAGGATGGGGTCTAAATCAGGTTTGACCCAAGTCTTGACTGTCCCTCTGTTGGTTTGTCTCAAAAGATTGTGTATGTACAAGACACATACCTGGCTTTTCCTCACCTGTAAAGAGAAAAAAAGGAACGGTGAGGGGCGCCTGGGTGGCGCAGTCAGTTAAGCGTCCGACTTCAGCCAGGTCACGATCTCGCGGTCCGTGAGTTCGAGCCCCGCGTCGGGCTCTGGGCTGATGGCTCAGAGCCTGGAGTCTGTTTCCGATTCTGTGTCTCCCTCTCTCTCTGCCCCTCCCCCGTTCATGCTCTGTCTCTCTCTGTCCCAAAAATAAATAAACGTTGAAAAAAAAAAATTAAAAAAAAAAAAAAAAAAAGGAACGGTGAGAATGTTCACCTTCTCTGTATTTGCACAAGGAATTTAATCAAAGATATGCTCACGGTCCCCTCAATTATGCTCCTCTGTTAGCTCATGTCTCTCCTTAAATCATGTGTTAAACATACTGAAAGTACCACACAAGTGTATTTAAGAAATAATTGTAAACAGGCCGTTAGACCAACACCAGCTTGGTTATTGTGATACTTTGATATGTATGATGTATTTTTGTATATATGGAATATATGTTTGGAATGTTCATGTATATATATGAAAAACATATACTCAGAATATATATACATTTAGAATACATGTGTATATTTGGAATACATATCTTTGAAAAAAAATTGGAGGTAAAAAATTGCTCACACAAGAGGGAAGGATATTGCAACTTATGTTTGTCTATTTTAATAGAATCTTACAACAGTTCCCCATAGGATTAACAAAATATTTCTGTACAGATACACATTCGTTTAATCACCAGAAGTGTTCACATGTGCACTTATTCAAAATGGGGTGTAGGAAATCCAAATTGGAGATGATCAATAGAGACTTTTAATTCGTTTCTTTACTCACTATTGATTTCTAACAAATATTTATTGAGTGCCTACTGCATATGCTGGAATTGTTAGCACTGGCAATAGAGTAGTGAAGACAATGAAACAAAAGTCCTTCCTTTCATAGAGTGGGTAAGATAGGAATCGAAAAGAAAACATTCGTAAAATACATACTATATCAAACAAAGAATTAATTGCTAAAAAGAATAATGAAATCGGGAAAGGGGATCCCTAAAAGTTCCTTGCAATCCTGAGTATCTGATTTTTTTACCCTAGTTCTATAAGCATTAATCTATATAACCCAGCTCTTTTCAGGAGTTTTACACACTATACATCTTGTCTATTCACACACAGAACCATTCAAGAAGCACCAATCAAACTTTCACCAGGACTAACAGGAATAATGCTTTCTATGTGGTCCATTAGGCTATAGATTTTTTTTTCGTTAAAGTGTAAGTAAATTTAAAATAATAAAATGCAATTTTATTATCAGTAATTAATAAATGCCAGTAAGCATTCTCAACTTTCATGATGATTCTTTGGCACTTTGACACTTTATAGTGTCAAATGAAACTTAATCAAAATTTAATGTATGAAAGTGGTAATCCTGGCTGGTCATTGTTCCATAGAATAGGAAACACTGGACCCAAAAGAAACGAGTAAAATATATATTTACAAGTATGTATTTTATATTTATATTTATTTATACATATAAAATTTTAAATTAAATAAAACTTTCTGATGGTGTAAATTGACTTTTCTAAAAGAAAAAGGAAGATAAATAGAATTAAAGAATCAACGAAATATTAAATATCATTAAATATTATAAATATTAATATTAAATCGAATTATAGAAACAACCAAATATTAAACAATATTATTTAATAAATATTAAGTTAAAGTTCACTTTCTCTTCTCTATAACTTTTTTTTTTGGATATGGACAGTAATGACTGGAAAATTTAAAGTTTGGGAGTAGCTTAAAATTCTCTTTACAAAAGACTTAAACTTACTATTATAACTAATAACACTAAGATTTTTTTTCATCAGTCTTCTTAGTTCTGGTAATTCACCTCACCGAACATACAGCATAGAAGTTATAAATGATGTAAATATTATTTTATGTTATTGATCTTTCAACGTCCATAAGGAATATTATTTCATCATTTTTTCATGCACGTATAACATGGCAGATTCTTTTTTTCACTGTAGTCCCAATAGTCATACTTCTGAGTCAAAGGAAATAAAATAAGATTAAAAAAAATGTTTATTTTGGAATAATCTTAGATTTCAGAATGGTTGCATAGCACAGACCATGCCTGTATACCCTTCACCTTATTCTCCCTTTAGGTTAACATCTTACATAACCACAGTACAATTATCAAAACTAAGAAGTTAACATTGGTAGAATACTCTTAACCAAACTACAGACTTTATTCAGATTTTTCTAGAATGTTCCACGAATATTGACTTTCTGTTCCATGATCCAGTGCAAGATTGTTCATTGTACTTAGTTGTCATTCTGTCTCTCCTAATATGTGAGTTTCTTAGTCTTTCCTTATCTTTCATGATCTGGATTCTTTAGAAGAGTATGGGTCAGGTATTTTACAGAATGCCTCTCAAATTCTGTTTATCTGATGCTTTCCTGGTTAGATTGGAGTTATGGATATTTGGAAGGAACACCACAGTGCTCTTCTGCTTGCATCATATCCGGGGTACATGGTAGCAGTACGTTTTTGTGCTGATGATATTAACTGGATCACCTGGTTAAGGTGGTATTGCCAGGTTTCTCCTCTAAAGAGTTTCTACTCATTTTCCACCCTTTTTAAAAATTTTTTTCAACGTTTATTTATTTTTGAGAGACAGAGAGAGACAAAGCATGAGTTGGGGAGGGGCAGAGAGAGAGGGAGACACAGATTCTGAAGCAGGCTCCAGGCTCCGAGCTGTCAGCACAGAGTCCGACACGGGGCTTGAACCCACAAACCGTGAGATCATGGCCCCGGGCTGAAGTCAGACAGGTGCCCCATCTCGTTTTCCATACGCAAATGGAGTCTTTCAATGTGACTCAATACCAGACAAGGACAGATACTTGTCTAGCCCTAGTGTGTTAGCAAGCATTAATCTTTGTAGTGAAAAGGGATGACGTATTCTCAGAGCCTCCATGTGAAGCCAGGAGGCAGTGAATATTGTAGGTGCCTAGCCCTGAACCCTGTTATGACGGGTGCCCCCATATGAGTAGCTGCTAGCGTTCACAGCTGCCTTTTTCTCCAAATAATTGCCTTCAGCAACAACCCTCTGACATGAGGGTGCAAAAGGCTGGAGTACTTGACCTCAGGTGGGACTAACTCAGTGGAGAAGTTGGTGTTCCCGAGCTTCCTCTGTGGGGTCAGACTAAGCTTGCTTCCATTGTGAGACCACCTTCTTGATTAGTTTTATTCCCTGCCTACTCTGCTTCTCACACCCACCCCACCCCCCGGAGAAGTCTTCAGTAGATATTTTGAAAACATTCTCAATTCAGGCCTGGCTTCTAAAGAATATGACCTAAGACAATACATTACATTGGGTTCCTTCTCCCTCCATTATGTGGGATCCAAGGCCCTTTTTCTCCCTTATCCAACGGCAGAATCTAAAAAAGCAAAAAATGATTGCCCACTCCCAAGATCAGACACAGGGAGAGACAAGGGGTTGCTGTGAAGGAATACAAAGACAGAGGACTGTGGATGGGCCTGAGCCTTGTGCTCTGAGCCCAGGGGATAAAACATTAAAATTTGGATGGAACTGGGGGACAAGATGTTCACTCTCCAAACCCCAATATCTTATGAAATCAGTATAAGCTAGATTGTGTCCCTTGAACTTGAAGTAAAACGTTGACAAAACATATTCCCTGGGTTTCCGTAATAAGACTTAGTAGCTGATTGACCTTTTGGTTGCAAAATTCTGTAGGAAGCAAGGGGCTGAGGAAGAGCTGGCAAAATGGAGGAAATAGAAACAACTTAACAAGAAGAAAAAACTTAGAAGAGAGTAATGTTACCACATCAGAATAGAAAAAAGTTTCCAAAAGAAGAGGATGAACAATAGTGTCAAAGACAAACTCATTTTGAGGATCAATGAAAGCTAGTTTTGTTTGTTTTTTGAAGGAAAGAAAGCATGAGAGTAGGGGAGAAGGGCGGGGGGGGGGGGGGGGAGGGGGAGAGAGAGAGAGAGAGAGAGAGAGAGAGAGAGAGAGAGAGAGTCTCAAGTAGGCGCTATGCTCAGCACAGAGCCTGATGCGGGGCTCAACCCCACAACCCTGGGATCATGGCCTGAACTGAAACCAAGAGTCGGACACTCAACCGACCGAGCCAGCCAGGCGCCCCTGAAAGCTAGTTTTAAGAGAGAGATGGCCCTGGAAACCAGACTGCTATTGGTTGTTGAGTTGTTACAAAGCGGATTCTAGAAACGAAGGATATTTGTTCAAGAAGTTAAAGCGTGAAATGATCCATAGCTAACTTGAGGATCAGGGAGGTTTGACTAGGAGCAAAAGGCAGCTGCCAATGGAAGAGTAAAGCTAGATATGAGTCAGGGAAAATCAAATGTGGGAAGCCAAACATGAAGCTTAAACCCTGGTTCCTCCTGTGACTTCCCTGGAAGGGAGCCTCTGGAGTCTTTAGAGCTAGTTTTCATTCTGCTGCCACTAAGCTCCTACCTGTGGTTTTCTGGCGTGGTGCACGATGCTAGGATGCCACACTGTGGTCATTGTTAGCACAGCTTCAGTACCATCTGCTTTTGTGCACTGTATTTTTAGACCTCAATTGCAAGAATTTTCGTGGTCTTTTTATTTTGTTCTTAACATGACTTCCTACTTTAGGTTTCCTTTGGAGAAATACATAACACTAGAGACAAAATATAAGGCCAAACAGACAATGCAATGTACAAAAAAAGATAGGAGGTAAAGTCCTAAGAATCAAACAATGGGTTGCAAGACCTAAATATAAAATATGAACACTTAGTTGAATACTTTGTAGCAACCCCTGAAGTTAACTTGTAAATTAACTTTTAAATTGTTATATTGGTTCTATGTGAAAAAACACGTACCCACTTTTATAAATAGTGGCATGCACAAGGATAAAGCAATTCAAATAAGATACGATAGTTATTATCACTTTGATTCAACCACTTTTTTTTTCATATTCATTCTGATAGCACACACACTATAATCACTGCAAACCTAGCTACGAAAGAGTCATTTAATCAAGTATGCTCCGTTTTTGCTCATTTCATCTTGCCCCTTTTTTTAAAAAAAAAAAAAATTTTTTTCAACGTTTATTTATTTTTGGGACAGAGAGAGACAGAGCATGAACGGGGGAGGGCCAGAGAGAGAGGGAGACACAGAATCGGAAACAGGCTCCAGGCTCTGAGCCATCAGCCCAGAGCCCGACACGGGGCTGGAACTCACTGACCGCGAGATCGTGACCTGGCTGAAGTCGGACGCTTAACCGACTGCGCCACCCAGGCGCCCCTCATCTTGCCCCTTTTAATCAATCTCTTTTTATTTTATTCTAGAAACTTAATAACTGCCTTCGTGCACCAGATCCATAGGATGTGGGTCACTTGTTTACATCAGAGTCTTGCAGTAAAATGTTGAATTTATTACTTCTTTATACTCTATTTTCTTTTATGTTTGTTTATTTTTGAGTGAGAGGGGGAGGGGCAGAGAGAGAGAGAGAGAGAGAGAGAGAGAGAGAGAATCCAAAGCAGGCTCCAGGCTCTGAGCTGTCAGCACGGAGCCCGATGTGGAGCTCGAACTCACAAGCCATAAGATCATGACCTGAGCCAAAGTCAGACGGTTAACCAACTGAGCCACGGAGGTGCCCCAATACTCTACTTCACTAAGTATATTCAATCCTTATTCACAAAGAAGATTGTTCCTTGAGAGCAATTGGCCATACTACATATTCCCTTTGTATCTTCTATACAAATGCATTTTTAACTTAAAGCTAATAGATTGGAGAAGGCTGTATTTCTAAAATTATGTTTAAAAACAATAGTATTTCATCAAATTAATGACTTAAGACTGTAAAACTTTATTATCATTGTCACAATGGTCTTTTGATTGGTTCATTCTATTATAATTTTATTCAAAGTAAAACAAGTCACTCCCTAAAATTTCAGTATCATGTAAGTAAAGTAATAGGGCACAACTCTTGGGAGGCAATAAGAGAAACTTCAGAAATGTTCATCTGTACTAGTGATTGGAATAATTGACATCCTAAAAAAAATGGATAGAAGGATCAGCAGACTTAAAGAACAAAGATGAAGTGAAATCATGGTTAAACAAATGATTTGCTGAAAAAATTATTGCTAGTTAGTTTTGCTTTTGGACCTGGGGCTGATAATGAATCTAATTCTGTCACTTCTTGTTCTCTGTTTGCTCTAGGAAAAAGGACAGCAAGAATAATGACTAAGGAGAGACAGTCTTGTCGCTAATATGTTTGCTCATCAAAAGTACCATACTGGTCACCATATCAGACTTACCAGTCTTGGTCACACACCTTTTGCTAGGCTGTGATCAAAGACAGCAGGAGAGTTTAAGAAGGAGAAGAAGAAGAAGAAGAAGAAGAAGAAGAAAAAGAAGAAGAAGAAGAAGAAGAAGAAAGAAAGAAAGAATCCTTAAATTAAAGTTATACTCTTCTTTCTTCTCAAGAAATTTGGAGTTTCTCACTTATAAAGTTCATAAAGAACAATAATATTATTGCTGCTATGCAGGGAGGGCCTCCATTCTTTTATTGGGTTGCTTCAACCAGAACATTTCCTCCATAGGATTTATCACTAATCTCATTGTGTTCTATGTTATTAAATTGTCAAATGATAACATGCCTTCTGCTGTCTTCCTTAACTGTAACCAGAATGACAAACAATGAAAGGTTAAGAAAGTGCAAATGTAATTGCTGGAGGACACGGGAACTACTTTGGGAGAGAATTTAGGATGAATCTTTGAATTTGTCAGTAGAACCAAAGGAATCAATTAAGTAGTGCCAGGGCAAGAGTCTACAAAGGAGAGACCTGCATTGATATTCTATATCTAATTTAGAATTAACTTAGTTCATAGAGAATCAATAAGTGAAAATAGTGTATGACATCAGAGTCCCTTAGCAAAAAATGTTGCAAGTGGGGAGTTGGACTTTGTAGAAGGGTCCAGAGAATCATTTAGTGGGGGATGGCACTTTCCATAGCACCTTGGAGGGGAATTTAGGACAAACTAACTTCCATGGAAGAGAATTAGGGAGTTAAAATAAAAAATTGGCTTTCTTGCACAAACATGAAAGGTCAAATCTGATGATTTCCGTGAGCTCAAGACTTGGCTCCTCCATTTATTGTCTCTTTGAACTTGAGCATTAAAACCTAAAGAGTTAGGGTGCCTGGGTGGCTCAGTCGGTTAAGTGTCCGACCTTGGCTCAGGTCATGATCTCATGGTTTTTGAGCCTGAGCCCTGTGTCGGGCTCTGTGCTGACAGCTCAGAGCCTGGAGCCTGCTTCGGATTCTGTGTCTCTCTCTCTCTCTCTGCCCCTCCCCCCGCTTCTGTCTCTCAAAAATAAACAAACATTAAAAAATTAAAAAAAAACTAAAGAGTTGATGATGTGGAATGAGAAACAAATGTCAACATAATAATCTCAATTTAAAATATGTTTTAGGGGCGCCTGGGTGGCGTAGTCGGTTAAGCGTCCGACTTCAGCCAGGTCACGATCTCGCGGTCCGTGAGTTCGAGCCCCGCGTCAGGCTCTGGGCTGATGGCTCAGAGCCTGGAGCCTGTTTCTGATTCTGTGTCTCCCTCTCTCTCTGCCCCTCCCCCGTTCATGCTCTGTCTCTCTCTATCCCAAAAATAAATAAACGTTGAAAAAAAAATTAAAAAAATATATATATGTTTTAAATCTTTAAAAAAAAAAAAAACCTACCCAGCTGAACTAAATTCTTTCTGAAGACATGCTTGTGTCACATACTTGGAGTCTAAGCAGACGTTCTAAGGATAGAAACTGCTGTTTTATCAATTGGCTATGGAAAATTAAAAAAAAAAAAAACCCACAAAAAACAAAAACAATTTCATATGCACTAAGAAAATGCTTGTTGGGAGAGTACACCCAAAAAAGGAAACTCTCCTTTGGTTCTAAGGAGGAGAACACAGGGGCTAGCTTTGTGCCCTGAAGTCAGATGTGGTTTCAAAATCTGTCTTCAGCACTTATTAGTTGTGTAATCTGGGCAAAATAGCTTCTCTAAGCCTCATTCTTTTTGTCTATGAAAGAGAAACAGGAGTAATTAACTTATAACATTTTTGTGGGAATTGAGTGAGATGACACATATAAAGTGCTTATCCTGGCATATCATAAATGTTTGATAAAGATTAGTGATAAGGAAGATGATGATGATAGTGACGTGATATTTCTTAGAATGCATGAATTCTTTCTTTTGGTGTTAACGCCTGGATGAAAGAAAGGATTAGCTCCCATCTATTGGGCATCTAATAGCATATAAGGTATATGTGGGGTGGGGATGGGTGAATGGGGAGTTGAATCGGTGAGAAAATGGAAACAAAGATGGGAGCCAAGAAAATAATGACAGCGTGCTGTGGGTAAGGGTAGCATTGGCAGAGAAGAATTGGTACTATCTCCTAAAGGAGATAACATTGCAGCTGTGGGGGAAGAAGAATTTTTCTCTGCCCTTCAACATCCTTCCAGCTAAACGAAGAATCATGTTGACATTGTAACCTGGGCCCAAGGGTACAAAAGCACCTGGCTGCGGGTGTTCCAAACAGACCAGGTTTGGACACTTGTCACTGACAAAATCCAAAGGCAAAGAGATGGGTGGAGGTGAAACAAATAAGGAATTTATTTCAGTGAGGCCAACACCGGGAAGACACAAGCTAATGTCTCAAAGACTGTCTCAAAAGTGCTGCAAATATTTCTAGGTTTATATAAGACAGATGGGGGACAAAGGTCAGTGGACATGCATGTGGGCAGTCCAGTTTAGGTCAACATCCAAGCAGTATAAAGGGAATACATAAAACAGAAGTAGAAGGAGGAGAAAAGTCACCAACATAGCTTAGTACTCCATTTATCCAAGACCAATTTAAAGGGGCCTTAACTGTAAGAGAAAACCTTTTGGGTGGGGAAGAGGTACAGGAACTTTTGTGGGAATGGGAATCTTCCATTTCAAATCTGAACCCTTAAAGATCCATCTCCTGAAATCATACTCCTTCAAGGAGTAGAATTTGCATCTGGTGTGCAAATTTGAGAAAGAACAGCATGCTTTGTCCATGGATAGTCAAACATGTGTCTTCTAAACTGATTTCTACCACTTGGGTTGTGTTTATAAACCAATATTGTTTCTGCTGTATATGAACAAATGTACCTATGACAGGGGCACTTGACTCAGTTGGTTAAGCTCTGACTCTTGTTTTTGGCTCAGGTCATGATCTCACAGTTCATGGGACTGATCCCCACATTGAACACTGCACTGGGATTCTCTCTTTCCCTCTCTCTCTCAAGAAAAAAAAAATGTACCTATGATATAATGAGACCAGTTATCTCAAGTTGGATGTAGCTCTTCATGTTCTCCTTTGAAACATAAACTTTTAAAATCAACTTTATAAAAATACATTTTATCATAAAATAATTAAGTTAAACTTAATACCAAAGAATTTTTTTCCAAAATTTTTAATTTTAATATGAAGAAAGGGAAGCAAAGCCCAGAGTATCTAAATGACTTTTCCACTTTTCCACTTTCATATTATTCATTATTGGAGAAAAGTTAGAAGTAAGACCTGGGTCTCAACTCCCAATAATGCTTTCTTTCTATGTGCCATACATATTTTTGCCAATTTGCAGTAGGTGTTACTATAGATGATTTGGTGGTCTTTTGCCCTGAGTGCTTCCTTGAATACACTGGCTGATTAACTATGCTCTGTCTTTCATTGAAAAAACTGTTAAGTGTCCACAGCTCTTTAGGAATTGGCATATATACAGAGAAAAGTTGTGAAATGTTACCTAGAAATCATAAAACATCAATAGACAGGGCCCAAACTGCTAAGCATAAAGGAAAGAAATGAAGATATTTGCCATCCAAGACTTTGAGAAGGCTTTGTATCCAGAAATTAGAGAAACCTCCTCCAAATCAGTAAAAAGTCAAAGATTTATGCCATCTGAAGAGAAACCAGAGCGTAACCTCCTCCAAATCAGTAAGAAAAAGTGAAAAAACCCATATAATAATAGGTGAAGTATTTGAACAGACACTTCACAAAAAAGTGAATCCAAATGGCCAATAATGTGAGAAAGAATGCTTGTGGTAGACCCCTCCCTAAAGAATGTGGTGAAGGCCTCCTCAGAACAAAGGAAGGCAACGCGGTCCGATCAACTCCTATACACGTATGTGTAGGTGACGCAACTCTGTAACCAGGACTGCGTCCAATCAGACTACATGTCACCATAAAGAGAAGACAAAGAAATAGAAATCGCATACAAGGCTCCCCCCACCCCACTGCACTTGGGGCTCAGTTTTTTGGTTATGAACCCAATAAGCACATGCCAGCATGACAAATAAAGCTGCTCTCCGGGAAGAAAAGCCTCGGTGTCCCAGCTCTCATCGTGAAAGAATCTTGCTGCATGCTCAGTGTCATTAATCATCAAGGAAATTCAATTAAAATGGTTAAGTTAGATATGCTTGAGAAGGGGCGCCTGACTGGCTCAGTTGGTAGAGCATGCGACTCTTAATCTCCAGGTCATGAGTTTGAGCCCCGTGTTGGGTGTAAAAATTATAAGTAAATAAACTTAAAACACAGTCTATAAAGAACTTATCACACTCAACACCCAAAAAGCAAATAATCCAGTGAAGAAATGGGCAAGAGACATGAATAGATACTTTTCCAAAGAAAAGATCCATATGGCTAACAGACATATGAAAAAACGCTCAACATCACTCATCATCAGGGAAATACAAATCAAAACCACAATGAGACACCACCTCACACCAGTCAGAATGGATAAAATTAGCATTGGTGGTATAGTGGTGAGCATAGCTGCCTTCCAGAATGGCTAAAATTAACAACTCAGGCAACAGATGTTGGCGAGGATGTGGAGAAAAAGATGTCTTCTGCGCTGCTGGAGGGAATACAAACTGATGCAACCACTCTGGAAAACGGTATGGAGGTTCCTCAAAAAGTTAAAAATAGAACTACCCTATGACCCAGCAATTGTCCTACTAGGTATTTATCCAAGGGATACAGGTGTGCTGTTTCAAAGGGACACATGCACCCCCATGCTTATAGCAGCACTATCAACAATAGCCAAAGTATGGAAAGAGCCCAAATGTCCATTGATGGATGAATGGATAAGGAAGATGTGGTATATGTATACAATGGAGTATTACTCAGCAATCAAAAAGAATGAAATCTTGCCATTTGCAACTACGTGGATGGAACCAGAGGGTATTATGCTAAGCGAAATTAGTCAGAGAAAGACATATATCATATGACTTCACTCATATGTGGAATTTAAGATACAAAACAGATAAAGATAAGGAAAGGGAAACAAAAATAATGTAACAACAGGGAGGAGGACAAAACATAAAAGACCCTTAAATATAGAGAACAAACTGAGGGTTGCTGGAAGGGTTGTGGGTAGGGGGATGGGCTAAGTGGGAAAGGACATTGAGAAGGACACTTGTTGGAATGAACACTGAGTGTTATATGTAGGGGATGAATCACTGGGTTCTACTCCTGAAATCATTATTGTACAATATGCTAACTGACTTGGATGTAAAAAACAAAAACAAAAACAAAAACAAAAACAAAAACAAAACAAAACAAAGGCATGCTTGAGGAAAAAAAAATAGAGGCAAATCTGAAAGAAAAAAAAGAAAGAAAAGAAAATGGAACACTAGAAATCTAGCCTACTTCTTCAGGATAAGAGTTAGAATACAGAGGTATTTCTGCTACTCTTGAAGTAGTGCCATTTACTCATGGCCTGAGAAAGTCAGAAACTAGAAAAAAGCTTGCTTGTTTTAAAAGAGAGAGCCTACAGAAAGGGATCTAACTGTTCCTCACCTTGACCTGGGGGCACTGACTACACCCAGAACATCAAGAGCTTAATTCAGGAATCAACCAACAGATCCTTTAGCTTGATTGGGGAGGTATTTACACAAGTGTATTCATGTTTGAAAGTTTTTCAAGGTATGGAATTAAGATCTATGCACTCCACTGTATCTAAGTTAGGCCTCAATTGGAAAAAAAAAAAAAAGTTAATTTATTAAAAGCATAAGGTAGGAGTAGTCTCCAGCTGAAGTACCCTTGGGGACAAGAAGGAAGCTTCCTTTAGGGGAAGGATTCATAGGCCTAAAGATTCACCACAGGAGGAGAGAGTGGCAGACATGGTAATACAGAGCTACAAAGTGTGGGGTTCCTGCTGGGGAAGAAGGCATACATCTTTCAGGGCAGAAAACTTGAACGAAGTCTAAGGTCGCTTAGACTTCCCCCTTACAAACAATAAATCCTGCTTAAAAAAAAAAAAAAGTGTGGAAGAATTCAGACCCCATTTCATATGGTAATGTCAAGGAACGTGAGATTCAAAAAGGAAACGGAAATTCAGAAATCTCTCCTAAACTAATGGAGAGAAGAACTTCTTAAGTAAACTGTAGACAATGTTCATAAAGTTTTAAAGGAGACGGTTTCTCATTCCACTCTCTGGGAGAGAATATATAGATAAGGCATAACATCGCTGCTAACTTCTCCAAGGAGAGATTTCTTCCATCGATGTTTAGCTCATGATTTGTGGATGACGCACATCTGACAATTCTCATGAGAAATTGATAGTCTGAGCTGAAAACAATATTTTCCCCTTTCCCCCACCCCCTCCATTTTCCTGCCTCTGCGGCTGGCAACAGTAATGAGGGAATACTGCTTTTGCTCAATTAAATGTTATTGCTCAAGGCAGATCTTCCAAACTTAAGTACAGAGATAGTTTTGTAATATTTTTATGTGCAATTACTTTTTTGTTCCTCAGGAAACAGAACTTCCGAGACACTGTGGGTGGACGGCAAAGGGGTATTTTTCAACTTTAGATATTTGAGGACCTATAATTAAGTAAAAGATGGCTCGAGCTCAGCTACAACAAGAAGACAGTAGAAGCCAATAAGGAATCTGAATGGCTTGGATAAGATGAGCAGAAAGGTAAAATTGCACCAGAGAGTATTTTGGAATTTAGTTTTTGGTTTGTATTTTTTTTTTTTCTTTTTACATTTTAATTTATAAGGCATAGTCAGAGAAAGGCATGGGAACTTTTCTTTTTTTATTATTAAAAAAAAACTTTTTAAAAAATGTTTATTTATTTTTGAGAGAGAGAGAGAGAGAGAGAGAGAGTGAGCGGCTGAGGGGCAGAGAGAGAGGGAGACACAGCATCCCAAGCAGGCTCCAGGCTCTGTGTTGTCAGCACAAAGCCTGACGCGGGGCTTGAACTCACGGACCACAAGATCATGACCTGAGCCAAAGTCGGACGCTTAACCGACTGAGCCCCCCAGGCGCCCCCGGTGTGGGAACTTTTCTGAAATTTTTTTTTTCCTAAAATTTTGCCATGGGAACTTTTCTTTGAAAAATGAACAGTAGGAGGTATTTTTCCTTTGATGGTATTTTTCCTTGTAAGCTTTGGGTTCATTCTGTAACTACAGTCCAATGGGTTTGTAATGGGGGTATATGGGGAGAGAGGTTTACTTGTGTCCTTCTTCCCACATTTCCAGTCCTTCCTCCCACCCTCTGTCCACCTCTCTGTCTGCTCCTCTCAGGAGGGGAGGATTTATTAATCTGCTTTGTTCAGAAACAAAAATATCAGCATATGAAGTGGGCAATACCATGAGAGCAGACTCTTGTTCATCTACTTTCTGGAGTAAACCCTAGCTGGGCTCATTCCGTTGAGGCCGACTGATCATTCTCCCCCATCCTTTGGTTAGGTGGGTAATAAGCAAGGGTCCCCTCTTGGGCTCATCCTTTTTAAGAGAGAGATAAAGAGAGTCAGAGGCCTCACTTAAACCTCCATACTTGCAATCCAGTTTTTACCAAATAGTCCTGCATTATGGTGCTCACTAAATAATTTCAAATGTTACAAGGAAAGCTTTCCACACACATATTTAATTTATTAAAATATTCGGTATACAGAGGTGCCTGGGTGGCTCAGTTTGCTGAGTGTCCGACTTCGGCTCAGGTCACGATCTCACGGTTCGTGGGTTCGAGCCCCACATCGGGCTCTCTGCTGTCAGCACAGAGCCTGCTTTGGATGCTCAGTCTCCCTCTCTCTCTGCCCCTCTCTTGTTTGCAGGTGCATGGGCGCGCTCTCTCCCTCTCTCTCTCAGAAATAAATATTAAAAAAAAATTTTCAATATTGGATATACATTGATCATCACTTATACTAAGTACAAGCAAGCTGAAGAGAGTGTATATTAGCAAACCTAAGGAAATTTGTGGAATTGATTCAAAGAATTTTTGATATAGAAAGTAAAGAAAGAGGAAAAGGAAAGTATGGTTCATTGGCCAGACATGTGAGTGATGATGGATTTGTTAATATTCATGAGAGACCGATTGAAGAATTAACTAAGGGCACAAAAAACATTGACTAGCAAAGGGTTATAGGACTCGATATACGGTTATAAAACCGAAAACAGGTACCAAGTACTTTAACTTGGGGCTGTTATAAGATTATCTTGGGTGATTCTATCAATACATGATTTATTACCTTATGTTCTGACTTTGCTTCTTAACTTTGTGTTAGAGGCAGTGTCACTGTGGTGTGCTTTTTCTTATATGTTCTTTTCATATAAACTCCTTACTCATGACCCCTGAGACAAAAATCTTAGGGGCAGGATCCCAGATGACTGTTTTAAGGACCTCTAAACCCACCAAATCAGGGGCGCCTGGGTGGCTCAGGCAATCAAGTATCCGACTTCAGCTCAGGTCCTGATCTCACGGTTTGCGGGTTCAAGCCCCAAGTCAGGCTCTGTGCTGACAGCTCAGAGCCCGGAGCCTGCTTCCTATTCTGTGTCTCCTTCTCTCTGCCCCTCCCCCACTCACGCGGTCTCTCCAAAATAAATAAACATTAAAAAAACACAAAAAGAATAAACCCACCAAATCTCACTCTGTCTTCTAGGAACGCTTTTTTAACAACCTTTCCCTTCTTTATCCACCTTACTGGCTTCAGCTCCCATCACTCTGTAACACTGCTCTGGAAACATCACCCACCCTCTCCACATGCCCTAATCCTCTGCCTGGAGAGAGGGCTGGTCTGTGATGCTTGGCATGGCTAGGGACTGCTGGAACATTTCTGACTGCAAATGAGCCCACGGTGTACTTGCTTGTTAGGGTCAACTGTGAAAATATCTCTCAGGCCAGCAAACCTCACGGAGACAAGCAAGAGGAACATTACAAGGGTCTCTCACCTTGACTGGAGCTCAGATGTCTTTAGTTTGCCCTCAGTTCTTTTCTTTTTATTATTATTTTCCCCCTCACTTCTATCATCAGAAACAGGGTCCCTCATCTCTCTCCACAAAGACAGGGTGGGTTGAGAACAAAGGGTATTTTATATTATTTATTTATTTATTTATTTATTTATTTATTTATCCATTCATTCATTCATTCATTCATTCGTTCATTCAATTTTTTGTGGTGCAAGAAGGTGATTTTCTTAAAGCATGGAGACAGGACCCGTGGTAGGAAGAGCTGCCCCTCTAATGACTTATTTAAAGTACCCAAGGTCAGATATCTTTGCCTACTTTGCTCCCTAATATGCCCCCAAATGCCTAGAATGTGTCTAGAACATGTGGGTAGTCAGTATATATTTGATAATTTTATATATTATTTATACATCAAGTATTAATTATATTTATCACATAAATATTAATATATATGATTTAAATATTTATATATTAGCTATATATTTATATATTAATATATAAACAACATGAGCACATTATAAATATTAATATATGTGATTAATATTTATATATTAACTATATATTTATATAATAATATATAAACAATATGAGTATGTTATAAATATTATATATGATTTAAATATTTATATATTAACTATATATTTATATATTAATATATAAACAATATGAGTATGTTATAAATATTAATATATATGATTTAAATATTTATATTAATTATATATTTATATATTAATATATAAACAATATGAGTGTGTTACAAATATTAATATATATGATTTAAATACTTATATATTAATTATATATTTGAATATTAATATATAAACAATATGAGTATATTATAAACATTAATATATAATTTAAATATTTATATATTAACTATATATTTATATATTAATATATAAACAATATGAGTATATTAATATATTGTTATATATTATTTATAAACATATTTATATATTATTATGTTTTATATATATTTATATATTGACAAATCATTAGAACCTGGAGGCTATTATTGGCTCACCTGGGAATAGAACAGAGCAATGACACAAGTAATGAAAGAATTTTAACACTCAGTGATCTCTGATCAATACACAGGAACGTTTTTTTGTTTGTTTGTTTTGTACTAGAGAGAGAGCACATGCATGAGAGCAGGGGAGAGGGGCAGAGGGAGAGAAAGGGAGAATCTTAAGCAGGCTCCATGCTCAGTACAGGGCTCTCAGTCCCATGACCCTGGGATCATGACCTGAGCCAAAATCAGGAGTCTGACACTCAACTGACTGAGCCATGCAAGTGCAGAGGCAGTTTTAATTTTTGATTTGTCTTAGTCCATTCAGGCTGCTGTAACCACGTATCACAGACTGGGTAACTTATAGACAACAGACATCTATTTCTCACAGTTCTGGTGGCTAGAAGTCCAAGGTCAAGGTGACAGCATGGTTGGGCAAAGGGTTTCCCCCGGACTGCAGCCTGCCAACCTCTCCCTATGTGCTCACGTGTTGGGAGGGGGAAAGGTCAGGGATCTCTGAAGGGTCTCTTATAAGAACACGAATCGCAGGGCACCTGGGGGGCTCACTCCATTAAGTGTCTGGCTCAGGTCATGAATTCGTGGTTTGTCAGCTCGAGCCCCACCTTGGGCTCTGTGCTGGCAGTGCGGAGCCTGCTCGGGATTCTCTCTCTCCCTCTCTCTCTGCCCCTAAACCGCTCGCTCTCTCTGCCTCTCTCTCAAAATAAATAAATAAACTTAAAAAAAAATTCGTTTTGAAGAATACCGATCGTGCTCAAAGGTTCCATCCTCATGACCTCAGCATCCCCCTCGGACCTCACCTCCTAATACCATCATCTTTGGGGTTCGGATTTCAAGATATGAATTGGAGGGGACACAACCGTTCAGAGCATAGCAATTTCCTAATACACTGCTTATAGTCCATGGACCCACTCATGCCCGTGTGCCCTGTTTCAGTCATCTCTCTCCAGCACCTCAGAACAACAAAAACAAACAAAATTCCTGTCCTTCTTTTTGCAATAGGGAACACTTGTCCAAAGACCTGATCTTTTTGCCTGTCAGATTCTTTGTCTCCCTCACTTGAATAGCAAAGATGAAAATAATAAAGTTTTGTGTTTGACGCGTTTAGTAGAAACCACGGATATTCTGCCATGACATTTTTTGACAGTTTAAAAGGTAGCTATTTTACGGATGCCTTTGGGAAGAGAAAATTCTAGTTGCTGTAATTGAACCTGAGTATTTCTGCCTTTGGAGCAGTATGTGATTTCTTGCCTTAAAGGCCTTAGTACAACTGTAATGGCTTTGTTTTAGTCTAATCATTTTTTAAAAGATTTTGTTTTTAAGTAATCTCTACACCCAACATGGGGCTTGAACTCACAACCCAGAGATGCAGAGTTGCGTGCTCTTCTGACAGGGCTAACCCGGCACCCCTTGTAGAATCATTTTTTACCACGTCCCGCCTCTTCTGGTGTGTGAGCCGCATGAGAGAGGGGAGAATCTGTCTTGTTCAACACTGTTTCCCTGACACATTTTGTATTATCTAGCATCTAGGAAGCACCAGGTTAAGCTATCACCACTGCAAATAGACGATATTTATATGCTGTGTTTGTGGAGATTTGCACCTTTGGAGAGTTCCACTTGTTTTCTTTCTGACCTTATCCCTAAATTCACAAGGACCTTTAAAATCAATCTTACCTATACTGATAGAAGGTAGTGAAAGATGTGGGATGTGAGTTCAAAACAGTAGAAACAATCACAATAACAATAATTACTGTTTATTGGGTGCGTATGATGTGCTTTGGACAGTTCTAAGCTCTTGAAATCTAATCCTCACTAAAATATTTGGAGGACAGTACCACGGTTAATAACGTTTTGCAGATGAGAAACTAAGAGTTGGGAAAATTAGATAGATTTCAAAGGTGATGAAGCTTGTCTGTAATTGAAGCAAAATCTGAACCCAGACTGTCTGGCTATAGATGTTGTTGTGCTTTTAACAAGTGTATTATGGTGGGCATTGAATATTTCTCTGCTGCATACGAATAGTGTGAATCTCAGCTCACCCTTGGACGTATTTTTCTCAACTTGAGAAACTGTAATAATTATCTAAGACTTATGGAGAAAATTTGGTGATATAATTTATAAATGATTTGGAACGTGCAAGATGATCTCAATTTACATAGAATGACCTATGATAATTATTCAGTTTTACTCAGTACAGTATTTCTCTGATCTATGTGTTGATCAGAGATTGCTGGATACAAATATCCTTTCATTACTGGTATTGTTAATGTGTTTTCCTAACGGTTGAGCCAATAAGAAATAACTAGAAGAGAAAAAAAATTATAAGTGGGTATTAATTATTAGTAAGTCAGTAGTAGTAACAGAATGGGCAAATGCAGCAAACTTCACCTGACAACAAATCCTGAAAAATTAACTTAAAAATAAGGAATAAATCCTTAACCATACTGGAAGAAAGAAAGAATGTCATCAGGAAAGAAGTGTTTATATATGTCTAAAACGTATAAATTGGGGGCGCCTGGGTGGCTCAGTCAGTTGAGCATCTGACTTCGTTCGGCTCAGGTCATGATCTCACAGTTTGTGAGTTCGAGCCCCGCGTCGGGCTCTGTGCTGACAGCTCGGAGCCTGGAGCCTGCTTCGGATTCGGTGTCTCCCTCTCTCTCTGCCCCTTCCCTGCTCATGCTCTGTCTCTCTCTGTCTCTCAAAAATGAATAAATGTAAAAAAAAAAATTTTTTTTAAAGTAGAAATCGGACAGGACTGAATAGTGGAAGGAAATTTGGTACAAAGACAGACACCAGAGAAAACGGCAGATATGGGTGAGATTAGTTATAAAGACTTTTCTTACTCGGAATTATTAAAAATAAGGACAACAAGGGAGCCAAGGGCAATCATTATGGTGACTGCAATAGAGATGGAATGTGAAGCAGTCGGGCAGGTCGGCCCTGATACCACAATTCCTGTGCAAACATAAACATTACACACACACACACACACACACGCACGCAGAGTCAAGAAGTAAATAGTTCAGCATCCGCTTCCAGACTGAAGAAGCCAGTATGAATAACTGGGTCACAGAGTCATTACAGGTTCCAGGTGGCTGGCAACAGTCAAAAGGAATAGAAAAATCCTCATAGGAATAACAGGAAGATGCTTCACTAAGAGATTCCAGTGGTCTCCATTCCGCCATTGGAGGCAGACAACAGCGAATTTGAAAAGTGTCCACAGTGGGGGGGGGGGGGGGGGGTGGGAAGGGGGAAGAGGAATTCTCAAAAGCAAATGCAGGCCTACAATCAAGACTAACAACACACACAGGGAAAAAACCAATTTCATTAAAGAGAGGCACTGCCTAAAACAGCAGTAAGAAAAATATGATTAAACAAATAAAAGGCGCAGACATTGAAAAGAAAGCAAGGGAAGAGGCCTTAATTGTAGGTGATATCATTGCTTTTCCTGGAAATGCAAGAGTAGTCAAATGACAGGAAAATTCAATGTAATATACAAATTTTCCAGGTAGAAGATTACTAAAGGATTTAAAATAACGCCTGGCACGTACTAAGTACTAAGTAAGTATTGGCTATTTATACAGCAGTAACTAATCAAAAAATGCAAACTTGAGAAGAAAAGAATTACAAACCCTTAGTGTAAAAGTTTTAAAAGAAAAACAGAAAAGCTACTGAAGGACTTAATGAAAATGGAAATAAATGAAATGATAAGCCATGTTTTAAGAATGACAAAAACAAGGGGTGCCTGGGTGGCTCAGTCGGATAAGCGTCCAACGTCAGCTCAGGTCACGATTTCAGAGTTCCTGAGCTCAAGTTCCAGCCCCTTGTGGGGCTCTGCTCTGAGAGCTGGGAGCCTGCTTGGGATCCTCTGTCTTCCTCTCTCTCTCTGCCCCTCCCCCACTCACACTCTCTCTCGAAAATAAATGAACATTTAAAAAAAGACAAAAATAAATTATTGTAAAGATATTAAGTCTTCCTGAATTCTTCCATAAATTCAGTGAAATCTCGGTCCAATATCAGGATAGAATTAGTCTGTGAACCATCCCAATTCAAAGTAGGAATTCTAGATACAATTTGAAAAAAAAAATTTTTTTTT
This sequence comes from Puma concolor, assembly GCF_028749965.1. NCBI lineage: Eukaryota > Metazoa > Chordata > Mammalia > Carnivora > Felidae > Puma > Puma concolor. The sequence continues at coordinate 97,918,881 of NC_141673.1, forward strand.
TTCAGTGCAATCCTGAGCTGGCAAATCAAAGGAAATGCTCAGATATTTAACCAATGAAACAAAAGCAGTAATCCACAGAGGGAAGGAAAGCCTGAAATTGAGATCCTCCCTCAGGCTATCTGCTCAGCCAGAGAAGAGCCCATGAGAAAAAAGGACAGACACAAAATCAAGCACTCATTCAAGTTCACTAATGTTGAACAAGCAATATTCAGGTTGGAGGAGAATCAATGGAAATGAACCCCTCCACACACACATGCGCCTGGAACATAAAAAGTTTACCCTCTCATTGTGAGGGTGAACTACAAATAAACAAACAAATTAAAACAACAAACCACTCCTCTCCTCAGAAAAAGGAACAACAAACGTACAGGTTTCCACCTTGGAAATGCGGGGAGAGAAGAAAAATAATCTTCGCTGAGAATTCACAGTCACAAATCAGTCTTCAAACATGTTTGCAACATTTCGTCCTCAAACCTCAACCTGAGAATTTATTTATTTTTTAAATCTTTTTAGTTTTGGGGTGCCCGGGTGGCTCAGTCCGTCAGGTGTCCGACTTTGGCTCAGGTCGTGATCTCACAGTCCATGGGTTCAAGCCCCGGCACCAGGTTCTGTGCTGAACCCTTGTTCAGAGCCTGGAGCCTGCTTCAGATTCTGTGTCTCCTTCTCTCTCTGCCCCTCCTCCACTCGCTCTCTGTCTCACCCTGTCTCTCAAAAATAAATGTAAAAAAAATTTTTTTTGATATGAGCCCTCAAAAGAGACAGCACTAGCCACTGTGGCCTGAAAGTCTCAAAAGTAGTGGAACTTGAATTGTGCCTTGCATTAGCTTCAGAGAAGAGGAGGGATGTCTCAGAATGCAGGAGGAATACACAGAAGTGGAAATTTGCGAGGAAACTTCAGCGAATAGGGACAGGCTCTTAAACCATCACCCCAAAGTTTCACCAAAAAATAAATAAATAAATAAATAAATAAAAATAAAAAAGGCGATAAGACAATGCTTCTAACGAAAGAAATTTGGCAGCTCCCAGAAAACAACTGGAAGAGAGCAGGATCACACGTAAGTTCAGTGCTACAAGGCAAATTAATTAATTCATCAATTAACTGCTGCCTCCAAAATAAATATATAATGACAAATAACTATCTGCTAATTGTGTATACAAGCATCTATCATCCAATTGTGTAAGTGGAAACTATGTTCAGTTGGAAAACAGGAAGCCTAAACTGCTCTTCCTGAATTTACTAGTAGCCAGCTTTGAAATTCAAATTATTTAGGATTAAGAGTTTATATTTAAACTGGGGAGGAGGGAGTATTTAAATTAATCATTTCACTCCGGGCACCGCGCTGCACGGTATCCACCTTTACAAACCCAAATGGAAGGCTGAGTGTGCTCATTCCTCCAATGCTCAGCAGAGGGCGCTCCCACCGATACCTGGGATTTACTGAATTATAGTAACAGCAATTCCCCTTTTAATTTCTCAGACTGTTTCATTACCCAAGAAATCCACAGGGTGGCAATAACCCTGGAGTAAAAGTGAATTCAGAGTTGAATTCTAAGAAACAAGTTTCTTCAATGGTTAATGTTTACAGATTTCTCTTCCCCTGTTTTTATGATGTCAGCAAGGCCAGGGAAGCTGGGAGAACAAAGGCTGAGCACAAAACAGGGTGGTGACCACCCAGCAGAACCAACTCACGCCTAGACTTTCTGCGATGTTCACAGTCAAGCAAAGGAGACTTCACAATCCTCGTCCTTATTTTGCAGAAGAAGCTAGGCAGGAAGAAACAAACTTAGTTAAAGGAAAAAGGAAGGATGTGTTTTCAATGGAATAGAGGTGCATTTCAAAGATCCCAAAGACAAGAAGCTCCTTTAGGTGATGCAAAAAAGTGGAATCATTATCAAACCACCGATTAGAATCATAATCAAATTATTATGTCAAGGGGCTCCTGGGTGGCTTAGTCATTTGAGCATCGGACTCTTGATTTCAGCTCAGGTCATGATCTCATGGTTCGTGAGTTCAAGCCCTGCATCGAGCTCTGCACTGGCAGCAGGAAGCCTGCCTGGGATTCTCTCTCCCTCTCTCTCTGCCCCTCCCCTGCTCATGCTCTCCCCACTCCTCTCTATCTCCCTCTCTCTCAAAATAAATAAATGAAGTTTAAAAAATATGTCAAAATTTATAATAAATGCTTGGTGTTAGTCTTCATGGGAACTATGGCAATTGCTCATACTTATTCTTTCTCTCCATGTTCCCTCGTACATGATTTTCTTGACATGTCTGGGCTATTGCCTCTTGCAAGTAACTTGCTTTCTCTGCTTCTCTAGGCCCCATAGCTCTTATATTCACACATCCTCAGCTCCAGTGACTAGCAGAGACTTTCCCACCTCTTTGAATCAGATTCCTAACCTCTGAGAAAGAATTCAACACGGAATGACTATTGCTGTAGAGTCAAGCACAAACAAGGGTAATGATTATCACAGAAGGATGCTCTGAGGGGGGCAAATGCCCCAGAAAATGTGTTCCATGTGGCTAAATACCTTTCCAGGAAATTAGAAAGGACATTAGGATGAAATTTTAAGTTATATAATATGTCCGTATTGCCCCTCATGCTGATGGTGATAACTAACAAATCGTAACTTAAGGCCAAGATTTGGATATTTTTTCAGGATACTTAGGGTTAGGCCCAAATTAGAAAATTCTGAAGTTATAACATCTCTACCCCAGTCTGCCCATTTGAAAAATGAAGTGTAAAAATGTAGTGTGCTTTAATAACAGATCAAATAGAGATAACACTTAAGGGGAGCCTGGATGGCTCAGTTGGTTAAGTGACCAACTCTGGCTTAGGTCATGATGTCTACTGGTGAATTCAAACCCTGCATCGGGCTCTGTGCTGACAGCTCAGAGCCTGGAGCCTGCTTTGGATTCTGTGTCTCCCTCTCTCTCTGCCCCTCCCTTGTTCATGCTTTGTCTCTCTCTTTCAAAAATAAATAAACATCAAAAAATTATTTAAAAATATATTTAAAAAGTGAATGTTGAAGACATTTTCAGGTAACATACGTTAAAATGTCTAGGACATAGTAAGCATTCAAAACCAATAGCCACCATACATTAGAGTACAATTATGTGCAAGTCAGTCCGCAAGGTACCCTAGCTTTTCTAGTCCTCACAAGAGCCCCTCGAGACTCCATCATGATCATAACCATCATCATTATCACTTTGCAAACAAGAAAACAGTCCCCTGATCACATAGGCAAAAATTCAAGGTCAGAGCCCCAATAGTTTGAGGCCAAATGCTTGCCTTCCTACAAAGATAAGCTTTTCCATCCCCCTTAGCTTTCTCATCTTGGGTTCCCTGGCTATGCCAGGATCCAGAGGTTCCCACGGGAGAATGACTTCCTCATTTAGTCCATTTCCAAGCCTAGCCCTTAGCTTTTCTCTCTCTGAGCAATGTTTGCTACTTCGATATCTTATTCCTTCAAGACCTCGTTGGCAGACCCAGTTAGGCCAAAAGAAGACATGGGAAAAATTTACTTTTCATGATCTAGTCTTCTTTTTTTCTCCTGCATTGCTCCAATAACCCTTTAGTCTTTCTGCTATTAGATTCGGTTCCCGGGGGTGGGGGGGGTGGGGGGGGGGTTGAATCTGACCCTGAACGTCTACCACACCATGGCTCATCCTCTCGGAATATGCAACACAAAAGAGCCATTTTGACAGCATAACCAGTCTGTATTGTCTTGTCAATGATATAAAGGATATGAATTATAAAAATGCATTTTCATTCTCCGTTACTCTCCCTTCATGAGGAGATAGATATCTGCCCAATGATAGAAGCCACCGCTCTCAGCCAAATATTATCTAACGTCATTTCCTTCATGCTTTGCCTTATTCCCGGATTTTTTTCTCAGCCTCTAAATCCCCACAGCACTTTAGGTCACTTTTTTTTTTTTTTTTTTTTGCTTTTTCATGCCCAACTTTCTATATTAAATGCTACTTGTTTTCTCTCATCCCCGACTAGATTGTGATTTTTCTCGAGACTGATCATTTCTTTGCTCATCATTCTTTTGGTGCCTGTTTTTAGTCAGTCACTGCTGGTGCTGCAGAGACAGTATGTTAAGGGAGACCAAGAATCAGATTTCCAGAAGCGCACAATCTGGCGATCTCAGAAGATGCGTGGAGAAGCTAAGGAAGGCCTCGTAAGAAAGTCAAGTTTGAACGCAGTCTTGAAGGAATAATGACAGTTCTCAGGGGTGCAGGAGGGGAAAGTGTATTCCAGATAGATGACACAATCTGTAAAAATGCACGGAGATGTGACAGCGTGTGAATAAAAAGGACTTTCTGATTTGCTTATGCTGTCTACTAGCCATTAAAATAACCACAGTCTAATAGCCTCCTGGTTTAATGAATTAATTGATACCAACCCCCCTTTTGGTCATCTTCTCATCCACGAGAGATTAAGCCAAAACTTGATATTAGCACCCCTCTCAGTCTCCATCAGAGACTAGTGGGAACTAACCCACAATAGAAACTAGTAGGTTACGACATCAGGTCCGGGAATGAATTTGTTTTTTCTGTTCTTCTTATTTGCTATGGCACGGATTCCTCCTTGGCCAGCCAGGAAGCAATCTTATTGTAATCCTTGAAGAACTATCTACCCTAAGATGCTGTCTGCTTCTGGGGAGGAACCTTCCTAAGTAATCTTTATTTTAGATCACCAGCAGGTGTGCAGATCTAAGAGTCTGCGGGAGCTCTTTTTAGGTTCGGAGATGTGTACACAAGTTAAGACCCTGAAGTTTGGCTGCCAACGAGGTAGTGACCTGGTATGGTGTTTTGGAGGCTCCCTTCCAAAGAAGTTCCAGGGTAGTCTTTGTTGCCAGTGATTCTAAGTCAGAAGGGTGGGAGGAAATTGAAAATGTTAGCTTAGAGAGTCATAGACATGTATTTGAAGAAACCAGAAAAGTTCAGGATGCAGTCTAATTTACAGGCAGATAACAAAACCTCAAAGACAATGAATAAGAATAGAATTTCATGCTTACGTGGTTATGCTATAGTTTTCCATTGAAACATAATTTTTGTCTCTGCAGGCACCCCTATTTCTAACAGAGGTAACCCAAATTCTGGAGGGAACATGTAGGGAGAAAAAAATAAATGTTTCCATTCTGTTTATAAAGGTATACTTTATGAAATTGCTGTAAGTCGTAGATAGCTGAAGAGAAAAGAGTTTCCTCAAACTTGGAAAACCAAAATATTAAAGAGCCAGCAATGTTTCCAACATAAAGTCATTAAAAATTATGATTATCCTCATCAGCTCACTAAATCTCATGCTATTAATTCCTGTTCTGCCTGAATCCGGTTTTTCCATCAGAGTTCTGACAATTCTCGCCCAGTCCAGTGACATGATCTCAAAATATCAGAAACTCCACGTATCGTGGAGTACGTATTCGAGGTCTTTCCACAAATCACTCTAAAGATAAAGCACTTTTACAAAATTATCAAGGCAAAACAGTAACTGTCTGTTAGTGACAAAAAGACTTTAAAAACAGCCCTGGTTAAAGATCTGGTGAGACTTCATCTAATAAGGAAACGTAGTTATTTTCCATGGTATACAATAATTTAAGGGCATTAATTGGACAAAGAGGTATTGACAAATTTCCATGAACTTCAACTTCTAGAATACCTTTCTTAGTAACAAATACCCCTACACCTATAAGCTAAGAAAGTTTATGATCCTTCTTATCACTTCTTTTTTCTTTAATAGTAATATCTTTAAATTTTTAAAATTTGGAATTGAAGTTCAGTTGCCATACAATGTTGTATTAGTTTCAGGGGCACAACATAATGATTCAACACTTATATGTGTTGTGAAATGCTCACCACGATAGGTGTGGTTACCATCTGGTCACCATACAAAGTTAGTACATTATTATTGGCTATATTCCCCATACTGTGTCAGCCCTGTGACTTATTTATTTTGTAACTGGAAGTTTGTTACCTCTTCATCCCCTTCACCTATTTTGTTCATTTCTGTACTCCTCTCCCCTCTGTTTACCACGAGTTTGTCCTGTGTATTTATATCATCACTTCTTTCTTTCTTTTTTTAAGAAGGCCTAGGGGCGCCTGGGTGGCGCAGTCGGTTAAGCGTCCGACTTCAGCCAGGTCACGATCTCGCGGTCCGTGAGTTCGAGCCGCGCGTCAGGCTCTGGGCTGATGGCTCAGAGCCTGGAGCCTGTTTCCGATACTGTGTCTTCCTCTTTCTCTGCCCCTCCCCCGTTCATGCTCTGTCTCTCTCTGTCCCAAAAATAAATAAACGTTGAAAAAAAAAAAAAATTTTTTTGAAAAAAAAAAAAGAAGGCCTAGATCTGATCCCCAATGTTTTTAACATTATTTATTTATTTATTTATTTATTTATTTATTTATTATTTAATTTATTTATTTTGAGAGACACAGAGAGATAGAGTGTGAGTGGGGGGTGGGCAGAGAGAGAGGGAGACACAGAATATGAAGCAGGCTCCAGGCTCTGAGCTGTCAGCACAGAGCCCCATGTGGGGCTTGAATCCACGAACTGTAAGATTGTGACCTGAGCTGAAGTCAGACGCTTAACCCACTGAGCCACCCAGGCGCCCCTAAGGCTCATTCTTTAAAAACTTGAATAAATCCATTCCGATCACGGCCAGTTGGACCACACGTAAAATTTCTTTTCCAGGATTCCCTTTTCCATAAACTTTCTACAATGTTTTTGCATCCATTCAGATTTTGTCCTATATTTTTCCTTTCTCAGTTTGGAACAACTAGTCATTCTACTTTAGGACAAAATGATTCACTTTTTCTCTGAACGAAAGCATGCCTTGCATACCTTTCCTTAGCCTGAAAACACATTTTACTTTCCTTACCTACTTTTCCTACAGTCTCTTTTACCCTGCATTATTTCCAGTATTTTAAATTACATACATGGATCAGAATTCTTAACCCTTAGAAACCTTAATTTCTAGTGAAAGCTAAGAAATAAGCAGTTATGGACTATTCGTTATTCCTGCATTCTTTGGATTGGCAAATTTATAAATATTTTTCATGATTTCTAGAAGTACATTCTTCCTCATAGTAAACATTTCAGTGTGACTCAGCCATTTTTACTAATGGAACCAAACATCTTTCATTTCTTTCTAATAAGAAGCCGAAAGTAGATAGACCTATGGTTCAGTAATTAATCTTTTCAAAATTTTATTGTATTTGGAAATGATCTAGATATTCAATGAGCATCCATCATTTAACCTAACAGTATCGCTTTAAGGTTTCAAGTTACCAAAAAGATTTTGGAAATGACTTGTAAACAATTACATTGAATTTTTTTTTTTTAATGTTCATTTATTTTTAAGAGAGAGAGAGATAGAGCGCGAGTGGGGAAGGGGCAGAGGGAGAGTGAGACACAGAATCCGAAGCAGGCTCCAGGCTCTGAGCTGTCAGCACAGAGCCTGACTCAGACCTTGAACCCACAAACTGTGAGATCATGACCTGAGCCAAGTCAGACACTTAACTGACTGAGCCACCCACGTAAACTATTACATTTAGATTACTCATGAAAATGTCACAAGACATTAAACAGCTATCTTCTTAAGTTATTCTTCTTGCTGACAAATTCTGTAATGAGATAACAAGAGCGAATTAGACTTTTAGTGATCCCAGGTAGGACAGACGTTGTACATCTACATTGTATTTAATGTCAATAACTCTGAAGATATGCCGTCCTCAGGTAGAAAAATCACAAATCTACACACACATAAACATGCAGACAGACACAAACATATTTTATAGCTTATATTTAAAAATTTTAGCTACGAGACAGGTGCAGTAATGCAAAAATCATTAGTTTATAAAAGAAGAGATCCAAACTGTGTTTCTGGCAGAAGGAATGAGTTAGGTTTACTTGCTCATTTAGCTTAAGCTTTCTACTAATATTTATGAAGAAGACTTTCAAGACTATTTCATTCGCCTAATTTCCAAATACTTCTTCCCCCCCCCCCTTCTGATAAGAGTTATCTCTCTGAAGTTTGCATTTCAAAGAGATGGCTTTGGGTTCCTAGAGAAGACTGGGTCAAAAATTTACATCTCAAAGGCACAGAGAAAGGATGGAAGTTTCCTCCAAGAAGGTATTTTATTTCCAATGTCTGGATCTTTTACAATATCTACAAGCCTTTGGAGATGAATAGGGAAGGTTTGGGGACTGTTAAAAAGGATTGGTAGGCTTTGAATTGCTTTCAGTGTTGCATTTCTATTATTGTAAAAACAAGTACAGTTTTTTTGTTTGTTTTTTTTGTTTGTTTTAATTCCTCAGAGAATTTGGTTGCAACCTGAAAGATATGAAGGGGCTGACCCACCCATCCAAATTGTTTCTTTACATCAGGGAGAGGATTTCCAACTAAGATGGAAACCAAGAGATTTAGAGCTGCAGGTCTTTGGAATGTTTTAGTAAATCCTTCCACAATGCCTTCAGGATGTTTTCTTTCCTTCTGAGTACACTGTTCCATGTTAGCTTACCAGAGGAGGCCTTAAAAAAAGTTCCTGCCAGGCTCTGAATATCAGCTTCCAAGTTGACCAACTTTTGACCACAGACTCATTAAAAAAATCCTTTCGGGGTGCCTGGGTGGCTCAGTCCGTTAAGTGCCGACTCCTGACTTCTGCTCAGGTCATAATCTCATGGTTTGTGAGATCAAGCCCTGCATCGTGCTCTGCGTTGAGTGTGGTGCCTGCTTGGGATACTCTCTCCCCCTCTCTCTTCCTCTCCCTCTCAAAATAAATAAATAGACATTAAAAAAAATCCTTTCAAATATCTCATTATTATCAAATTTTAGCCAGAACAAACAGTAAATGGTCCCAGCTGTATTGAACTCCTTTTAGAAATTTTTTTTTTCATTTTTCTTTTAAACCAAAGGTATACTTTAAAATGACTCAAAACCAAAACCAATAAGCCTTTATGGCTTAATCACAGACATAAGCGGCATACCCAAAGAGGGTGCAAAAGATGTAGCCCTCCCAAGATCCAGAACCACTCACAAAGATAACCAAAAGAAAGAAAGACCTGGATAATTTTCCATGAAAGCTGGCAACAATCAGTAGGACACTACTACAAATGGGGTGAAACCCACATTTCTATCCCGCCATATTCTTGGGACCTCAAACCTGCACGTACAAAAGCTAGCAACTGCATGCCCCAACAGAAGGAAATCCAAGTTCTCAGGACACAAAAAGAGACAAACAAGAAAACGATAGCTGTCCTTGGAAGGGAAAGGATTGATCACCAATGGGCACTGAAAAAACAAAATACATAAGGCCTGAATTTGGAGAGGAAGAGACAAGTGAAATTTTACCTTCCTCTCTTGACCAGACACTACAGAGATCCAGAAAGCTGACTTTGGTAAGAATTCTTGCCCTTTGCCAGCTTCTACTAGTTTTCCCAGGATCCCATATGCAGGATCTCCTGAAGCAGTGGGGTGACCCAGCAGGTCCCATCTGCATCATCAGAAACTGTGGTGGAGGAAAAGTAATTTTTCCTCTACCCTTCTGAGTTCTTGGCTGAGGCTCCTTTTTCTCTAGGGCACCTTATAAATGGATAAGCTTATCTAGGTTAAAAGTCTCCCATTGTGGGGCTGGAGAGGAAAAAAATAAAAGTCTCCCACTTTGTCCACTGTAATTCAAGATTATCTTTCACAAGGTTAACCCAGTTGTCCAGACAAACAAAAGTTCTAGATTTATAATTTTTATACTTATAATTAGCTGGAGTCCTAGGCTCTTTGGAGTTGGAAGCAGCAACCCTTGCTCTCTCTCTCTCTCTCTCTCTTTTTTCTCCTTAAAAGAAAATTTTATTTACCTGAGGTCGCACACTGGACCAGTCTGGTTTTGGTCAGACCTAGTCTGGTTTAAGTTGGATCCAATCTAGTAGAGAAATGCTCAAAGTCTGGGAGCTCATAATGCAAAAGCTAGAAAGCTTGGGGAACCTGGTTGGCTCAGTTGGTTGAGTGTCAGAGTCTTGATTTTGGCTCATGTCATGATCCAAGGTTATGGGATCGAGCCCCATGTTGGGCTCTGCACTAAGCATGGAGCCTGCTTAAGATTCTCTCTTTCCCTCTGCCCCTCTCCCCAGCTTATGCTCTCTCTCTCTCTCTCTCTCTCTCAAATAATAATAATAAAAAGCTACAGAGTTCATATATCTGACAGGGACTTACTTGTGACTCTCAGATGCAACAAGAAAGCAGTGACCAGCATGATCTCTGTGAATACCTTTGCCTGCATATTGCTCATCGCTCCCAAGGGTGGGCAAGAGTGTGGGAAGAGAATCACACTACTGACACCAGAATTCTAAAAAGATGAACAGAGGCATATTAGCAATTTTAAGTGTTTATTTGAGGGGGACCTGGGTGGCTCAGTTGGCTAAGCATCTGACTCTTGTTTTTGGCTCAGGTCATGGTCTCACCGTTCGTGGGTTCGAGCTCTGCACTGTTCTGTGTGTTCATTTGTGGGTTTGAGCTCACCGTTCATGGGTTCTATGCTGACAACTCAGAGCCTAGAACCTGCTTCAGATTCTGTGTCTCCCTCTCTCTCTCTGCCCTTCCTCCACGCACTCACTCTCTCTCTCTCTCTCTCAAAAATAAATAAACATTAAAAAAAAAAAAAAAGAGTTTATTTGAGCAAAAATTGACTCAAATTGGCCAGGGCCACATCAGAACTGCTTAGGAGCAACTCCACCAACAGGAAATAAGAGAAAGGATTTTATAGAGAAGACAGGAGCAAGACCAGAAAATTGATTGGCTATAGGTTTAGTGGTTGCATTATTTGAGAAAGCCTAGTTGGCTAATGGTCATTTGTTGTTCTTAGGTTTTAATTTCGTAAACTTTAGGCATTACAAGCTTAGATTTTGGTTTGCTTATGCAGGTTACTAAGGCACTAAAGTCACTTCAATCTAATGGTCTTGCTTAATCAATTTACCAGGGGCTTAGGGCAGAAGCACACGGGGTTTATTGGTGAGAAGAAATGTGAGTAGCTCACCCAAATCAAATCTTCAGCCAAGCCTCCTCACCCTGAGAGGCACCGTCTCCCTCCTTTTCCTCTCACCCTTTTGGTCAGAATCTCCTGCTCACATTCATACAGGCCTGAGGAGAGTGGAAGGTGGTATATCACTCCATTTCCTTCATTTATCCTTGACCTTCATTCATTATCTGATGAGGGTTTAGATTGCACCTCTCCTTTTTCAAATTCACATTTAATAAATTTCCCACATAAAACACAGGAAGTTCTCTAGTGGAGAAAAATTTTCTGATAACAACTAATAACCCATTTTCTTTCTTTCTTTTTTAAAAATATGACTAATGCTCTGTAACCCACACTCTTTTTTTTAAATGTTTATTTCTTTATTTTGAGAGAGAGCGCATGGGTGGGGGAGGAACAGAGAGAGAGGAGACACAGAATGTGAAGCAGGCCCCAGGCTCCGAGCTGGCAGCATGGAGCCCGACGTGGGGCTCGAACTCACGAACTGTGAGACCATGACCTGAGCCCAAGTCAGACACATAACTAACTGAGCCACCCAGACCTCCCTTAATAAGCCATTTTCTGAGAAGACTGCATGGAGCGGGTGTTATTTGACTCACGGGGCACATAAAGAAGATCATAAAGGGAGGGTGAGTCAAGCAAAAGAGGTGCCAATTGAGCGTGGCCTCTCCTGAGATGACAGTGGCCCCTTTGGCGCTCCCTTGGGAACTTCAAAGCACATCTCAGCCTTTCCTTCAAAAGCACTCAGTGTGTATACCATCATGGAGCGCTCATCTGCCTCAAAAGCACAATAAAAAAAGAATGAGTGGGGCGCCTGGGTGGCGCAGTCGGTTAAGCGTCCGACTTCAGCCAGATCACGATCTCGCGGTCCGTGAGTTCGAGCCCCGCGTCGGGCTCTGGGCTGATGGCTCAGAGCCTGGAGCCTGTTTCCGATTCTGTGTCTCCCTCTCTCTCTGCCCCTCCCCCGTTCATGCTCTGTCTCTCTCTGTCCCAAAAAAAATAAACGTTGGAAAAAAAAAAAAATTAAAAAAAATAAAAAAATAAAAAAAATAAAAAAAGAATGAGTGTACACCCTAAACTAGAAACAGCTATCTTATGAATGTGTGCCTTCTGATGAAGAAGAGAATAGACACTCACGGAATACTTTCCATGTGACATTTCCATTTTAAGACTTTTATATATCTTATCTCATTTAATCATCACAACAATTTTATGAAATAAGTACTATTATTATCCCCGTTCTTCAGATAAGGAAATGTAAGAGAGAAGGTGTAAGCTTTTCTAAAGTCCCATAGCTTGTAAGATTAAAATCTGGGAAATATGGCACCAGATCTCCATTCGTAATACTGGCATGCTGGTCAATGCTGGTCTCATTGTGGGGTCCACCCTTTTCCAGGCACAGGCTCTCTGTGGGTGCCTCAGGCTGCCATATTGATGGCAGCTTCAAGTCTGCGGCAGTTTGGTGGGAGCGCCAGGATTCACTCATCACAGAAGCTTGTTCTCAGAAGAAGAAGCTTGTTCTGGAGAAAGGTAATCACCTCTGCTTATCTAAAACTCTGGAAAGTGGCTGGCATTCAGAGACCTTAACTGCCATTTTAATTCCCCATCTACACTTGCATGGGTTGGGCCAATCAACTGAAAAGGACCCATGTTCTTGAACTCCACCTCCCTGCTGTGGAAGGAAACAGCTTTCTCTTATTCCCTCTTTTTTCACCAGCCTCACTATCTGGGAGAAGTTTGGAAAAGGAGTGAGTTCAGTCAGGTTAAACTTTGCACAAGAAAGATGCCCATCTTTTCTCCGGCCCACACTTGTGCGAAGTAGGTCAGCTCCACTTTTTCCTCAGGCTTCGACGGCAGGTTCCTTTACAACAGTCTGCAAACTTAACTATAAATATAGCCAACTTTCCCTAACTTTCTGGCAACACTTAAGAGGTTTGCCTACCACATTCTCTGGATTGAAGCCCCTGAAACCAGTTCTCGCACCTTCAACCACAGTCACTGACACATTAATTCAGAGCACTTGTGGCCTCCTCAGATTGACCTTATGAGACATTCCATAGATCATGTTCTTCCTGCCAGCTCAATATTAGCTCTATCAAGGGTACAACTGTCTTTTCTCTTGGGATAGAAATTGTATCTCCTCAAAACACTCTCAGTTTCTGGTAATCATTCCCGTCACAAGCCAACTGGCCTTTCCTTAGCTCTCTCATCTGCTCCAACATGGTAAACCATGCCTCAAATGGCAGGCCCGGGCTTGGAGAATAATTTTCACCTTGTATCCGGGATTCTGACAATACAGCTCCTCAATCTTCAAGCAGTGGTTTAATTTTTAATAATTTTTTTTCTGAAATGAAAATCTTGAAACAATTGTTGGGCAGAGTGGCATTTATCCTAATTTCCTTCATCGTCTTCTGGACAATCTTATATGTAGAATTGTGTAGTAATTTTCAAACTCTGACTCCTTATAGCCCACTAGACATAAATCACAAAGGATTTCTGAGTATACACCAGAGAATACTCTGAGTATATACCAGAGTATATTATACTTCTGAGTATATTATCAAAGTAATAAGTTGGTTGGTCAAGTACCTGATTTTACTGGGACTGAGGCATTGCCCAGGATGTGGGACTTTCACTGCTAAAACTTCAAAATAATCTGGCTTCAGTGCAAAGAGCTATAATCTATCATAGCTCTGATATGGACTGTACAAGATAATTCAGGGGCTGGGGGAAGCAACATATAAGGATTATGAGTCCACATATTTAGGTATGGGGGGGAAGTCACCTAACACATTATCAAGTGTTCTGGTAGAAATGGGGCGCCTGGGTGGCTCAGTCAGTTAAGCAGCTGACTTCGGCTCAGGTCATGATCTTGCAGTCTGTGAGTTTGAGCCTCGCCTAGGGCTCTGTGCTGACAGCCTGGAGCCTGGAGCCTGCTTCTGTTTCTATGTCTCCCTCTCTCTCTGCCCCTCCCCCATTTGTGCTCTGTCTCTCTCTGTCTTTCAAAAATGAATAAATGCTAAAAAAAAAATTTTTTTTTTAAAAGATGGCATGATAAAAAGTAATTGAGAAAGATTTAACAAAGAAACTACTGGGGCGCCTGGGTGGCGCAGTCGGTTAAGCGTCCGACTTCAGCCAGGTCACGATCTCGCGGTCCGTGAGTTCGAGCCCCGCGTCGGGCTCTGGGCTGATGGCTCGGAGCCTGGAGCCTGTTTCCGATTCTGTGTCTCCCTCTCTCTCTGCCCCTCCCCCGTTCATGCTCTGTCTCTCTCTGTCCCAAAAATAAATAAAAACGTTGAAAAAAAAATTTAAAAAAAAAAAAAAGAAACTACTTAAAACGTTTAGGTAGGATTAAGGGAAATCAATTAGAAATATTTCAGAATCTCCACCTGCACCCCCACCCCCACCCCCACCCCCAACGCTGCCCTCACCCTGGGCTAACAAGAATGGGGAAGTTTCTAAAGATCTTAAGCTTGAGGGAGTAAGGGGAAGGAATGGTTGCCAGAATCCAACCCAGAGAGCCACCAGATGGGATCTGCTGCCTTCAGTAAAGAGACTGTCACCCCATAAGGAGGGATCCTTGGAAAGAAATACCCCAATTCATTTTCCTCTCTTCCTCTGATCTCCTGCCAGTGCCTCCCGATGGCTGGACACAACTGGAATCTAGGGGCAAAGAAGACTATAGAAGCTGCCCAGAAAGGTTAGCCCCCTTGGGCACAGAACAGGGAAAAGAAAGGTGGAGAATAGATCCAAGGGATAAACAAAAATACATGTAATCTTATCTGAAGGACCTATCCCATCAAAGTTGTAAGAGATTCCGTCATTAGTGGAATTCACACAGAAGTTCATCCGTTAACCTGCCTCCCCTCCTCACTCATGTCCGTCCCACCCGAGACCTTTATTACACAAAGCAAACTTTAGTCTACATTGTCTTCATGGTTGCTGCTGGGATGGGCATTGTCCAAGTTTGCCAGAACGTCCAACCCTCCCTTTGGCTGAGTTGTACCAATCTTGGGAGTTTTTACCAGAGTTGAGAACACAGACGAAAATGATGCTACCCAAATGTGCTCACCCTACAGAAGGCTACCACACTGCCAAGTCCTTCCAGAGGGCACTAGAGGGGGTAGGTCCCAGTGCCAGCTACCCACAGTACACTATTGTCCCTTTCCCAGGCTTGAGAATCTTCTTGCCTTGGCTCCTGTTTTTACATATCTTTTTACAAGTATACTAGCTCTTCTCCCCTTCCAGTGGAAACACCTTCACACATTATCTTTAGCGGATTTGGGTTTTTACAATATAAAGAGAGGGCTTCCCGAGACAGCTTCTGTTGTCAGTCTTGCAGACTGCTAACTACCAAAATCTTGGCTTTCTTCTTGGAACAAGGAAGAAAAAAATATCACAGAAACAAACCCAGTTTGTCAGAATTCTCTCTGATTCTTCCATTGCCACGTAAGTAACATGCAGCTTGATTTACATAAATCATGCTGGAAATTAAAATTGTGTTGGGGTACTAGAGCCAAAGGGGAGATTGAGACTAATCCTACCATGTAAGACAGAAACCAGAAAAAAAATATGTAAATAAAGGAAATCAGTATATAAAAAGACCGAAAAAACAGCCATGGCCTAGTCACTTATGTCACTCCCCATGTATTCTCTCTCTCTCCTCACTTTCACGTGTCTGAGCCTCTGAGTTTGATAGAAATGGAGGCATATGGGATGATAAAAGTAATCATATAGTGGCATGGCTTCAACTATGACTTTCAAACAAACTTGCCTCTCCGAATGAACGTCAGATTACTTTCTGGAGCTGGTAGCCTCACACAAGCGATACGGATAAGAGGGGAAGGAGCATCTCCGCAGAGTTGAAGAGATGGGTCTGGCTTTAGATCCTGGAAGACGTGAGTTTGAGTCTCTGTTCTCCGACCCACTAGGTCTATGACCGCTCTTCAGTTTTGGTTTCTTCATCTGTAAAATTAGGATAACAATACCAACCTTATGGAGCTGGTGCAGGGATGAGAAATGATGAAGATGAGGCCACCATTGAGTTCCTAGACTATGGTCTATACCGAATAAATGATGCTTCCTAATAGTATTCAAGTAATTGTGCCACCATCACTGCTACAGATTACAAACGAAAGAAATATCTGAGAATGTGATGGATTAAAAAAATGACCTGGACTAGAGGCAAGACCAAACGAAATTATAAGAATGGAAAAGGGCCAAAAAAAAAAAAAAAAAAAAAAAGGGGAAAGGGAAAGGTCCACTGAAGGGAATAAAAAGTCTCTACCTGGGAGTATTTTTGTCTCTTCTTTCCAGTTTTTGTCTGAGTGGGGAATAGGAGGGATCCTGATCACAAAACTGACACTCAATATGAATTTGGTCCCCATCTGGAGGAATAGCCATCAATAATCCCAATTCAGCATCTTCTTGACAGACTTGTATTTCAAACAACACTGTGGCCTATTTTTGGAGGTATGTATAGCTTGCTTACAAGTGTCCGTCGTGACAGAGGTCGAGAAAGTGCCAACTAATCTTAAGGGACCAGAATACATTGAGATCAGAAACTAAGGCTAAGGTGTGCCCAGTCCTACTTGTTGAGCAGCCATAATGAATCTTATTTCCTGAGTTATAACGAGTGATGAGAGTAATGAGAGTTGAGTGATGGAGTGAAGTGTACATCACCTTCCAAGCAGATTCCTGCTCCTGTCAAATCTGGGTAATAAAATGCCAATTAAGCACATCTCCATGGGCCCTTCACAGAAGTCAAGACTCTATCCAACTCCCAAACAACCTCTTGCCCACAAAGATTGTCTTTAGAACCCTCCCAAACAGGAACACCTCAAAGTCATTTTGTCACATGATTAAATTTCTCAACATCTCAGGGTTAGATACCATGAAACCGAGATCCTTCTTGGTACAACTTCACTTGTGTTCTTTGGTTTACTCTTGTTAGAGATTAAAAAAAAAAAATAGCTGCCTACTATTTTTATACATTAATGAAATACAAATAAAATGCCATTATTCTTCTTTCGTAGGACCTGATAATGGGTTCCTTTAAAAGTCAGGTTCTGGGGCAACTGACTGGCTCATTTGCTTAAGCATCCAACTCTTGATCTTAGCCCAGGTCTTGATCTCAGAGTGGTGAGTTCAGGCCCTGTGTTGGGTTCCACGCTGGGTGTGGAGCCTACTTAAAAAATAAATAAAATAAAATAAAATAAAATAAAATAAAATAAAATAAAATAAAAGTCCAGTTCCATTCTTTAGCTTTAGGACAACATTTAATTTCATTATACTTATAGATTATGAACGTTGAATCTGAATAGAAAGTCCTAGAATTAAGATACAGGAGAATAGGCATAGCCATAGACAAACAGCATAACATATGCCTTTACTATAACATACTTCTTCATATTGACAATCATCTCAAAGACATGTTTTTAGCTTAGCAGTGTTTTTTTTTCTTCACAATGGCAAAATAATAATTACTATAATACATATAAACACATACACACAAATTATCAACCCCAACCATGGCCAAAACAAAAGTAACTTCCTCAGAAAACAAACAAAACCTCTCCACTTAATTCTTGCAATATATATATATATATATATTTTTTTTTTTTTTTTTTTTAAATTTTTTTTTTCAACGTTTATTTATTTTTGGGACAGAGAGAGACAGAGCATGAACGGGGGAGGGGCAGAGAGAGAGGGAGACACAGAATCAGAAACAGGCTCCAGGCTCAGAGCCATCAGCCCAGAGCCCGACGCGGGGCTCGAACTCACGGACCGCGAGATCGTGACCTGGCTGAAGTCGGACGCTCAACCGACTGCGCCACCCAGGCGCCCCTATATATATATTTTTAAAATTAGCTTAGCTGAATTTAAGTTTTTTCTATTGATACTTCATAACACTGAGTTTTTGTTTTTGTTTTTTTTTTTTTCATTTTCCATGTAACTCTCACTGTGGGGACTCCTAGTGTGGTATAACTTTACATTCTAAAACTTCAGCTTTCATCTTAAAAAACTCTAAAATTACTCCATCTTTACCAATGAAACCACTTGTTTACTTAATACTCCTTTCCATGTTAAATGGCATAAAAAGCCAAAGAGAAGAAGAAACTAGATTGAGAGCCAAGATGTTGAAAATCACTGTAAGTTGCTTAACCAGGAATACAAATAAAGTTAAGATTATTTTATGAAAACTATTTTTGACAATATATTTCATGACTCAAAGCAAAACAGTATTAGGTGGATGTGTTTCTGGAAATTTGCAATAAGCTTGTATGTAATTGTATATTATAGTAAAATACTATCTAGTTAGGACACAGTTATCCTGTCATAATAGAGTAAAACCTTGGTTTGCAAGCATAATTCTTTCCGGAAACATGCTTGTAATCCAAAGCACTTGTATATCAAAGCGAATATCGAGAACTATTGGCTCGGTTGTGATCATGTGGCTTTCAGCATCATGTACTACTCCCGTTGCAAGACATCACTCGTTTATCAAGTTAAAATTTGTTAGAAATGTTTGCTCGTCTTGCAGAACTCTCACAGAACAACTTACAATTCAAGGTTTTACTGTACTTATTTTTGTTCAAATTTAATCATGTGACAAAACGACTTTGAGGTGGTCCCTACTTGGGAAGGTTCTAAAGACAACCTTTGTGGGCAGGAAGCTGGTGGTTAGATAGAATCTTGACTTGTTGTGAAAGGCCTATAGGGAAGTGCTTAACTGGTGTTTTATCACCTGGATTTGACTGGAACAGAAGTCCTCTCTGGAGTGTGTGCTCTGCCCACACTTCACGCCATCACTCAACTCTTTGTTGTAGCTCAAGTTCACATTCCCCCACATCCTACGCTGAATAAAAGACTAAGACGAATAGTGATGGATGCAAAGAATTCAGGTAAAGGCAGAATTAAAAGAAGGAGACTAGATGGGGTGCCTGGCTGGCTCGGTTGGTAGAGCATCAAGAGCACTCTTGATCTCGTGGTTGTGAGTTTGGGCTCTACTTTGGCTACAGAGATTACCTGAAAAAGGAAAAGAAAGCAGAGGACTAGAAGCAGTTTGCTCAGGGTGCAGTCAGATTTCTAGAGATCTAAATGTTTGGAAGAGGTAGCTATTACTCTCCTTGCTTATAAGTTTAGTTCATAATATCAAAATAAGTATACGCTCAGATCTACACTAGCAAACATTGCTCCTTCATGGTAATTTTGTGTATAGACATGTTTTTTTTTTTTTCTTCTTTAACACTGTGAACTTATCATATGGAAGTCAAAAGTCTGATGGTGCGTGACTAGTCTTCCTCTCTTGTGGTTTCATTACAAGCTAGGTTTTTATCATTTTTGTTTTGTTTTGTTTTGAGAGAGAGAGTGTGTGTGTGCAGGTGCATGCACAAGTGGGGAAGGGGCAGAGAGAGAGGAGAGAGAATCCCAAGCAGGGTCCATGTTTAGTGTGGAGCTTGATGCGGGGCTCAATCTCACGACTGTGAGATCATAACCCTAGTTGAAAGCAAGAGTTGGTTCTTAACCGACTGAGCCATCCAGGTGTCCCTAGTTTTTTCCGTACCCTCACAAATCTTCTCGTTCTTGTTCTCTATACCAAAGTTCCCACGTTGGGGGAGTATCACAGTAAAATTAAGCTGGTGTCTCCAAAAATGAAATCGATCTGGGATACCTGGGTGGTGAAGTTGGTTATGCGTCTGACTCTTGATTTTGGCTCAGGCCAATGTCTCACTCTTTGTGAGACTGAGCCATGAGTCAGGTTCTGTGCTGACATCCTGACATCATGGAGCCTGCTTGGGATTCTCTCTCTCTCTCTCTCTCTCTCTCTCTCTGTCTTTTCCCCTCCCTACCTTGTGGGTGTGCGGGAACACATGTGTGCTCTCTCTCTCTCTCTCTCTCTGCCTCTCTCAAAATAAATAAATAAATTTAAAACAAACAAATAACAAAAATGAAATAGATCATTACAGGGAGCAGTTACAGATGCTAATGGCGTCTGACCAAGAGGAAGAATTTAAATTAAAAAGGAGAGGAGAAGGGGTTTTGAAAAGCAAAAACTGAGGAAGAGATCTATAGGGTACTTTCCCTTTTTTTCTTTTACTGGTTGAGGATTTATTTCCCAGAACTGTCATATCTACCAAAAACCAACACCAAAACCAAAAACAAAAACAAACCACCAACAACAAAAAAACAAAACCAAAAACAAACAAAAAACACCCCCCTCAAAAAACAAAACAAAACAACAACCCCAAAACAAAAAACCATAAGGTATTAGGTCTCCTAGACAAGAGTTTAGATTAGATATCCCATGAGACTTCATTTCTTTCTTTTTAAAAATTTTTTTATGTTTATTCATTTTTTTTTTTAATTTTTTTTTTCAACGTTTATTTATTTTTGGGACAGAGAGAGACAGAGCATGAACGGGGGAGGGGCAGAGAGAGAGGGAGACACAGAATCGGAAACAGGCTCCAGGCTCTGAGCCATCAGCCCAGAGCCCGACGTGGGGCTCGAACTCACGGACCGCAAGATCGTGACCTGGCTGAAGTCGGACGCTTAACCGACTGCGCCACCCAGGCGCCCCTGTTTATTCATTTTTTTAAAAGTTTATTTATTTATTTTGAGAGAGAGTGCAAGCTTGAGCCATGGCCATGAGACTTAATTTCTGAATGACATACATTTTTTTGTTTTTGCTTTGTTTTGTTTTTTATTTTTTGTGTTGCTCTTGAACAAGTAAAGATATAAAGGGAAGTAATGAAGAAGATGAAAAGGAATGGAGGAAGTCATTAAAACAGGAAAAAAAGAAAAGTAATCTGTGTGGAAAGAGACAGAAGAAAGCTTTTTCAGGAAGACGAGAATATATTTCATGCATTGTTTTAGGGAGTTAGTTCCAAACGCTATAAACTAAAATTGCACACAGCTGTTTGGTTTCCTCTCTAGGGGTTCCCACTGGAAAGATGCACATCTTCTAGTGGCCAGAGAGCCTTCTCAGTTGAGTTTTTTTTTTTTTTTTTTTTTTAAAGTAAGTTCCACGCCCAACATGGGGGCTTGAAACGGGGACATCAAGAGTTGTATGGTCTACTGACTGAGCTAGTCAGGTACCCCATTAGTTGATTCCATTTCTTTTTTTTTTTTTTAATTTTTTAAATCTTTATTTGTTTATTTATTTATTTAAAAAAATTTTTTTTTCAACGTTTATTTATTTTTGGGACAGAGAGAGAGAGACAGAGCATGAATGGGGGAGGGGCAGAGAGAGAGGGAGACAGAGAATCGGAAACAGGCTCCAGGCTCTGAGCCATCAGCCCAGAGCCTGACGCGGGGCTCGAACTCACGGACCGCGAGATCGTGACCTGGCTGAAGTCTGACGCTTAACCGACTGCGCCACCAAGGCGCCCCAAATCTTTATTTATTTTGAGAGAGAGTGACAGAGCATGAGCAGGGAGGGTCAGAGAGAGAGGGAGACGGAGAATCTGAAGCAGGCTCCAGGCTCTGAGCTGTCAGCACAGAGCTTGACGTGGGGTTCGAACTCACAGACAGTGAGATCATGACCTGAGCCGAAGTCGGAGGCTTAACCGATTGAGCCACCCAGGTGCCCCAAGCTGATTCCGTTTCTGAGGGGAATTCAGAGTGTTTACAGATTTCTATGCATGCTTCTTACATTTTACCAGATTCTAATTCTTAATCAAAGAGGAGAGTTGAAACACCATTAGCCCCAGTGTCAGAGCAATGGAGATTTTTTTTTTCAACCAGAATTGTGTAGTAGAAACAGTACTTGACTAGTGTAAAGAGACTCAGGTTTTGATTTTAGTTTTACCACTTACTAGGTGAATTAGTTTGAGAAAGTTGGTTAATACCTCTGATTCTCATTTGTAAAATGAGTGGGGTTGAAATGATTAAATTCTTAAAAAAATTTTTTTTAAATGTTTATTTATTTTTGAGAGAGAGAGAGACAGAGAGAGAGACAGAGCATGAGCCTGGGAGGGGCAGAGAGAGAGAGACAGAGACATAGAAGCTGAGGCAGGCTCCAGGCTCTGAGCTGTCAGCACAGAGCCCAACGTGGGGCTCGAACTCACGAACTGTGAGAACATGACCTGAGTCAAAGTCAGATGCTTAACTGACTGAGCCACCCAGGCGCCCCTGAAATGAATACTTTCTAATATTTATTTCCAGTTCTTATTTATCAGACGATCTGTTTAAGTTCTTCAACCAAAAGTATACCAATTTGCTAATCTTTAGAGAAACATTAAGAATCTATCCCAATAATTAAAGAGTAGTTTAGAAAAAAACAACAGAAGCAAACAAATGCAACAAAGTCTTTGAGAAGCTGTCACTTTTATACAAAAAGAGTATGTTGTAAGTAAACTTACTTTTATGAAAAAGTAAGTTTTTGTTAAAAAAAGTATTTTTTATATAAAAAAGTATGTTGAAATAATCAGGTTTTTTTAAACTTGCTTTTTCCATTTCTCAGTAATTGCTTCTCCCCTCTCAATAATCTCAGATCTAGAGGAGCAACATTTTCCAAATCCTAAGTCCAGTTTCCCTTAGGAGAGGGTAAAGGCAATTCCCTACCTTACCCTTAGTTCTCTTAATGAAAAAGAAGAAATCCTAGACTATATCTTCACCTTGGTATGACAATATATATTTTAAAAGAAGAGTGCAGGGGTGCCTGGATGGATCAGTCAGTTGAGTGTCTGACTTTGGCTCAGGTCATGATCTCCTGGTTCATGAGTTCAAGCCCCACATCAGGCTCACTGTTGTCAACACAGAGCCCGCTTCAGATCCTCTGTCCCCCTGTCTCTGCTCCTCCCCCCCATTCATGATCTCTCTCTCTCTCTCTCTCTCTCTCAAAAATAAATAAACATTAAAAAAAAGATAAAAGTGAGTGTTTACAAGAGCAGTGGTGGCAAGGAAAGGATCTTGTAAATTAACTTTATTTACGTGCTCTAGAACTTATCAGTGACACTGTCATAGAACTATTCAGAATCATGAAGTTATGGTTCATGTAAATTCTTTGGGTATTCTATGTCATAAGGAAGCTCAAGGGAGCCTGATAGGTAACATTATCTTAATGGGTTACCACAGACAGATGCATGATAGAGTTCA
The DNA here is from genome assembly GCF_028749965.1 of Puma concolor. NCBI lineage: Eukaryota > Metazoa > Chordata > Mammalia > Carnivora > Felidae > Puma > Puma concolor. Next base: position 97,942,006 of record NC_141673.1, read on the forward strand.
AGGCCAGGATTTTTTTATACTAGCCTTCTGGAGAATTATTCAGGCTAAACTTCTCCTTGTCTAGGGGCACCTGGTTGGCTCAGTCAGAAAAGCATGCAACTCTTGATCTCAGGGTCGTGAGTTTGAGCCTCACATTGGGTGTAGAGATTACAAAAGTTAAATAAATAAACTTAAAAAAAAAAAAAAGAAAAACTTCTCCTTGCCTAGAATACTTGTATCCGCTAACTACACTGAGTACTTCATTGTTTTTTTAAATGTCAATTCATTTCTTTTGTGGTGGGGGCAGAGAAAGGGAGACAGCAGACAGCCCCTTGCGGGGCTTGAACTCACAAATTGTGAGATCATGACCTGAGCCAAAGTTGGATGATTAACCAACTGAGCCACCTGGGCACCCCCACCCTGAGTACTTTAACTGAGGCAAGTCCAAATTGAGAAGTGCTTTGAGTTTAAAATACACACCATAGTTTGAAGACAGTAACAAAGGGGGGGGGGGAGAGTAAAATAGAGAATTAATAATGTTATGTTGGTTAAATGTTGAAATAAAAATACATATTTTGGATATATCAGGTTAAGTAAAATGTATTAACATCAATCTAATGTTTCTTTTTACTTGCTTTTTTTGTGTGTGTGTGGCTGCCAGAAAACTTAAAAAATATACATGCCTCATATTTGGGGCTCAAATTATATTTCAGTGGTACAGTGCTGGTCTAGCCCAACAGCTCCTTGAATACAGGGGCCCTTGTGGTCTTGATTTGCACCCTAGCTCCTAATGGGAACAGTCAGTAAATGTATGAAGGTATTAGTGAATGCCAAAGGGAGTCAGGGTATCTCCTCCCCTGGAAGGAGAACACTGCTGGAGACCAAGAAGAATCTTTGCTCTCAGAGAGCCTGGGTGACTCAGTTGGTTAAATGGCCAACTTCAGCTCAGGTCATGATCTCACCGTTTGTGGGTTTGAGCCCCGCATCGGGCTCTGTGCTGACAGCTCGGAGCCTGGAGCCTGCTTCGGATTCTGTGTCTCCCTCGCTCTCTGCCCCTCTTCTGCTCATGTTGTGTCTCTCTCTGTCTCTCAAAAAATGAATAAAAATTAAAAAAAAAGAAGAATCTTTGCTCTCTGATTCATCTACTTTTTTATTCCAAACTGACCATTTGCCCCCCTCATCAGGTTTAGATGAGCACTTCACTGTTTTTCTGGTGTCAGATGTGCTAATATATCAATGCTTACATACTTTAAAGCTCTAGTTCCTTGAATGGCTTAAACTCTCCTTAATCTCCTTTAGTCAATTGATGGTATTTTCCTCCCTAGGGTGATATGCGGGATAGTCTCTTGGCAACCCAGCATTATTCTGAGCCTTTTCAAAGGCAGGAACTACATTTCCCAGAATTTCCTTCTCTGAATGGTTCCAGGTTGGAATCTGTCAGTGAGACTAGTTCAAGATTTAGTTCAAGACTGAGAAGGCAGAAGAGAAGGATGCCACTGTTTTCCAAAGTTAGTTACAGGAAGATGCACGGACAGATGGAAGTTCAAAGCTGCTTACACCTAAACTTGAACTCCAGCATCTATGTTGCTGATTAAGACAGGTAGTATGGGTGGACACACTTTGAAGCTAATAAAGTCGAGACCGAAGGGCTCCTTTCTTGCATGGGCCCATTCTAAGATACTGAGGGTGGCTTTAGCAAATTCGCGTTCATTATTTTTTTCTTAAAGAGAGCTGTCTAAATTGCGTAAGCTTTACGTCTCCCCAAACCTGGCTGTAGCCTTGAATGGTTGAGCACCTCCTAGAGATCTTGTGACTCCAGTGACTTTGCAAGAGTTCCCAAGAATCACTGGCTTTCAGGCTGGATTCTGAGATCTTCAATGGAGTCTCTCGGATTTTCCCTCTCACCCCCGCAACGCTTCAGCCCTTCCGAAAGTTGTGGAAGTTCTAAGGCCCTTCATACTAGGAACAGAGTGGCTTTTATTTTCATGATCGAGACAGTCATTGCTTAAAAATGATTGCTGTCAACAATTAGATCACAATTCAGTTTTTGTTTGTTCCACTTATTCTCAAATTTAAAAAAAATGACATTTTCTTACAAAGGAAATGATAGTGAAAGAAATTATTTAACATCACATGAAAGAAAACCTTAGTGTAAACTTCATTTTGGTCAACACTGGAAACTCATAATGTAGCACTTTGTCTGTCATAGTGCGTGCTTAGAAAATATGTGCTAAGTGAGTATGGGAATTAACAAGTGAGTGAGGGAATGAAAGATTATGTGTATCTGAACCAAGCTGGTCTCTAGTTATGACTATTTAAAATTTTTTTAAAAGTTTTATTTTATTTTTGAGAGAGGGAGAGAGAGAGAGAGAGAGAGAGAGAATTCAAAGCAGGCTCCAGCTCTGAGCTGTCAGCACAGAGCCCGATGTGGGGATCGAACCCATGAGCCGTGAGATTATGACCTGAGCTGAAGTCAGACACTTAACTGACTGAGCCACCCCGCACCCCTCTCTAGTTATGATTGTTAAAACAACATAGAGCTTGTTTGTTCTAAATCATTCTCTCTAGATTTATTTAGCACAATACCAAGAATTACCAGCTGTTCACTGCTTTCCTTGGATGAAAATGATGAGCAGTTTTGGGAGCCATGCCCGCACAGAATTCTAGGAAATCCCAGGATGCATCTGTAAGTACGTATCCAATCTTCAGAGGTTGGAGACCATACCTGTTCGTTAGGAATTATTTTCCAGGGGTGAATATACATATACAGGTTTCCCCTGCTATCAGAATGTAGAGTGTTTCTATGAAAGCAAAATGGCGTACAGTGAAGACACAATTATCCTTTATTTATACGGAAAACTTTTTGAGCATTCCTAGACCCAAAAAACAGCCTCTCTTGGGCTTTTATGATACCTTAGGACACATCTTGCTAACAGATGCACAAAATAAATCAAGACAAAACACAGATGCTCACAGAAACAATTCAAAGCTATGGCAACCTAATACCGAGATGCTGAGTACAGTTTTCAGGGAAGGAGCTTAGCAGGACCACTCTCCCTGCTTGGGGTGCATTCTGCCTCTACAATGACTTGTGCAAAACAAGCACTGAATACTATCTTTGCTTTTCACCTTCTTTCACAGAAGCGAAATCCTCTTTGGATTTCTTCCTGTTAGTGAAAACAGGTACTGATGTACGTCTTTCGTAGAAGGCAAATGGCTTAACATGAACCTTTGCAAGTTGGGGATACTTGCATATATTTTAAGAAAGGGCTTTAGGATGAACTAGATTGGAGTTTGAAGAGCTCAAGCCCTCTCATCTTTTTTCTTGCAATCCATTTCTACATGGTAAATGGCAATGATAATAATTTTGTGGGGTAAGGAAGTCAATGGCCAGTCTTCGCCAGAATAAGTCCTCCTTGTGACTTAAAGACTAGAGTCTTTAAAATTAAGAAATACTTTAGTCATGCTTAGTATTTGACCAGGATTTTTTCAAACACGCGCATTAACAATACCGAATGCTACTTACTGAAGTCAAACTAAAATATGAATCTAACATTTAGATGTTTGTAATTTTTAAAATATAGTAGTACATGGAAAAGTAAAAAATTCCATATTCTGCTATTTTTCTAAGAATTCATTTTCTTTAATTTGTATTTTTTTCATGTATGGAGTAAGAAAGAAACAAGGCAGGGTATTTTCACAATTATGGATAATGCACGTGTTGATAGGTTTGGGAAAATTTGGTCTTTTTGTTTGTTTTCATTTAGTAAACATTCCCTGTGTTCTAGCTCTATTCTAGGCACTGTGTTAGCCCTCGGGGATACAATGGCGAATCATACTCGCCAGCAACCCTCTTGATGTAGCCACAAAACAGACAATTCCGGGGGGGGGGGGGCAACCATTGGTAAACGATTCAGGAGATTAGGAACTGAAGAAAATGAGCTTTTGTTGGACTAGACATGAGAGTTACATAGGATAATCTCAACTACTTCCCAGAGTGCCTTTGAGAAACTCCCTCAAAGGAGGAAATGCACTCTGCATACCTAGTCCTAGTAAACTCCCTCAAGAAAGAGCAGTACTAGAATGTAGACCTAGGTGTGCCTGCATCCTATAGGCCCAGAACACGAAATACTCCTAAATTCCAAATAGGCGCTGGGTCCAGGTCATTGTCCCTCTGGCCGTGTGTTTAGCCTGATTCTCTAAAAGCCGGGGGGGGGGGGGGGGGGGGGGACTCCTCAAACTGGGAATATCGTTTATTGGGTGATCTGTTTCTCCGTACCTCTCATCCCTGAGACTAAGAGGGCTCAGTTGCTTAAGCTTTCGCCAGCTGAGAGATGCAATTGGAACAGACGGTAGGATGTGAATTTATTCAGTCTTCCCCAAGTATAGTATTAAACACATTTCAGCGGCTCGTTACTTATCGCCATGAAATTGGGGTACGCTCTGATATGGACATCGATTCTCTGACGTTTGCACCTCAGTTTCCTCACCTGGGGCTTGCAGGTGCAATTATCCCTAAACTATTCTCCAGGGGTAAACGGCCAAGCAGAGTTTTTTTGTTTCAGTTCTGTATTGTCGTGTCGGAAATAGTTCCTGGTGCTTCGTAAACGTCGGACGAATACACAGCAAGGGCTTAAAAGCAAGGGTTTGGGGGACGAGAAGCGCCGCGAAACTTGGAAGCCGCGTTTTCCTTCGCGCAGGGGTCAGTTTCAGGCGTCAAGATGCTGCGGGGGCGGGGCCCCGCTGCCCGGCTCCAACAAAGGGCCGGCGGCGCGTGCTCCTCGGAAAAGTCCAGGCTGCCGTGCAAGGCGCGGAGTTAGCCTGGCTTTCCTGGACTCCTCGACTCGGCCCCTGCGCTCCCGTCCCGGGCGGATTGGTGGCTCGGAAAGGGCATCGGGCGCCTTTAAATGCTAATGAGAGTCGTGCCCAACTCCGAGGCCAACTTTCCCCACCCTCTTCCCTCCCCGGCCGGTGCGCCGCCTAGAAAAACTTGTGCGGGGCCATTTTTGGGGCAGTAAGATCGAGCGAGGAGCCCAAGAGCGAGCGCGCAGCCCGAGAGCTCGAGCCGCCTCCGCCGCGAGACCCCACCTCGGCCGCCGCCGCCTGCGCCGCGAGAGCCGCCACCGGCCTCCCAGAGAGCGAGCCCCGGCCGCCGCGACCTCCAGCCGCGCCAACCGCCGACCAACCGCCACCGAGGTGCCCGAGTGAGAGCAGAGGAGGCGGCATGAGCGAGGCGGGCGAGGCCACCACCACCACCTCCACCAGCACCACCCTCCCGCAGGCTCCGGCGGAGGCGGCCGCCGCGGCCCCCCAGGACCCCGCGCCCAAGAGCCCGGTGGGCAGCGGCGCGCCCCAGGCCGCGGCCCCGGCGCCCGCCGCCCTCGTCGCAGGAAACCCCGGTGGGGACGCGGCCCCCGCAGCCACGGGCACCGCGGCCCCCGCCTCTTCAGCCCCCGCCGGCAGTGAAGACGCGGAGAAAAAAGTTCTCGGTGAGTCAGGCCCCGGAGGGTGGGGACCGCTCCGAGTGGGGCGGGCGGCCGGGCACGTGCGGGCAGCGCCCGCCGCGTTTCCCACCGGGGGCGCCGGAGTGACAGCAGGGGGTCCCCAGCGCCCGGGGCCGCAGCCCGCCCGCCCTGTGGGGCTCCCGGGTGCGCGCGCGCCGCCCTGCGCTCCTCCCCGCCCGGTGCGCGCCTCTCCCGGTCCCGGGCCGGCGAGCTGGGGTCTTGACTTTTGTCACCTTAGGCGCAGGCACTGTGGCACCTTCCCGTAGTGGGGGGGGGCTACCTCGGTCCAAAGAGGAAAGGAGCGGCGGTCTGGGAGCGAGGACGCAGGGCAGGGATGGCCGTGGATGGAGGGGAGGGACAGACACGTGGGACGGGCACCGTGGAGCCCTCGCTGGGGATCGGGGGTGAGGGGAGGATTTCCCCCGGCGGGGGGGAAGCGGGGGAAGTGGGGGCCGGGGGACGGGCAGGGCAAGGTGGAAAGGCTTCTTGCTGAGAAGGCTCAGGTGTCTGTCCCTGACGCCCTTCCCACATGGGCACGGGAAAGACGCCATACTTCTGTCGGCCACATGCCGGCGAAGGGGTGTTGCAATCCTCTCCGGGAAACTTGGGTCTCGGTCCCACGTCCTCCTCCCTCCCCGTGCCCACTGCTGCGCTCACCAGTCGCTCACGCGTATTCTCCTTCCCGGACTGTGGGAACGCGCTCGGTGCAGCAGCTGAAAAAACTTGGTCGATAGCGTGGGTATGACGTTTGTTCAGAACACCCTTATCTTGGGACTTGTAACTTAGCAGAGCAGGTGGGAAGAGGTCTCGTTCAGGTTTGTGCGGGCAGAGCCTTCGAATGGTTTTCTGTGGTCCTTGTTGGCTTCGTCGTCTTGCTTCAGCGTTTTCAGCCCTTCTGGAACGCCCTGTGAGGCCTTAAGCGGGTTTATGAAGCAGGTGGGTGGTGAAGAAACCCTCCAAAGGGTTCGTGTCTATGTCAGTCGCTCTTTTAAACAGGAAAGTTAAGAGATGGTGTCGGATGCTTCGGAGACATTTCCAGTGTTTGGGGCGGGGCGGGTTTGATCTGTCTGAGCCTTGCCTGCCCAATTTCGTGGGAAGAAAAGCGAATAATGTGAAGAGCGTGTAATACAACAGTTCCATGTTCCCTACCTTGAGAGGCCGGTTTGCTTGTTTTTTTTTTTTTTTTTTTTTTTTTTTTTTTACCGGGGCTTTTTCTCAGTTGCTGGGGAGCGGCATGCTAAAACTAACCTGTGTAGGTTAAGAGAGAAACTTGCCCTCCTCTGCACTGACAGCCTGGAACCTGCTTGGGATTCTTTCTCTCTCCCTCTCTCTCTGCCCCTCCCCTGTGCACACGCGCGCGCTCTCTCTCTCTCTCTCAGAAAAAATAAATAATAGTAATTAAAACAAAAAAACAAAAAACCCCACAACTTGCTCTTATTTTGCTGGACTAAAGGGGTACTTCAGTCTAGTCAGTATTCTGATTATTGTTTCCAACAAATGTTTCTGGGAGCACTTCTGTGCAGAGTGAGACAGCCTCCCGCTTTCCAAAGCAGAGTTAAGATATACTCTTAACGGTAACTTATTTTGTGGACAGGAACTTTTGCAGGTTTTCCCTTGATCCTTGTACCCTTCTGGATCTCAACTGAACTGCTGGATTTTAAACTAAAGCAGGCATCTTGAAAGATGAACGGAACAGAGAAATTAATTCTCTTCACCACCAACTGCTATTAAGCCTCTTCCGCATCCCAGGTGATGAGTCTGGTGGTCTTGTATCTTTCTGCTGTAACTCCCCACTCTTAAAATGAAGGATGGCCTTCTACATGACATTTCAACACTGGCTGTCCCTGCCCAGAGTGTCCTGCCATCTCCTTCCCTCTGCCAGGCAAACACAGGGGTGCCTAAAATGTGCCAGGCACAGTGCTGACTGAAATGGAATTCTGGTTTTGGAGTCTTCATTTGAGTTCCTACAAATAGTCCTTAGCCTCAGTGGATAGCCATAGGCCGGAGAAAGTGGTTTCCCCGGGTGAAAGAAAACTTTCCTTCTAATAAACATTATGGAAGCCATATGGTCTTCCTCTGTCCCCTCTTCCTCCTTGTGTATGTGACATGAGGGTATGGTTTTAAAGCAAGAAGTGTGCATGAATGTGTTTGACCCTGTGAAATTGTTGGGAGTGTTGGTGGAATTAGGAAAATTTAAAAACCTACACTGAGGAGTCAAAATAGCCTTCAGCCTGGTTTGAAGTTAGATTTGAAAACCATTTTTCATCTTTTTTTTGCTGTTCTGTTAGTATTGCCTTTCTAATCAAGATTATTCCTTTAAAAGAGTTCCTGTCTTTATATTGTCCTAGGTTATTAATTTTGGGGCAAATGACAGGAGGCACAAAAACTCTATCACTTGAAATAACTTAAAAGTGTGACATAAAAGCCTATGGTTTATCAAAAATGGGCTCCTCTGTGTACATTTAGATCTAAAACATAATTTTTTTTTCTTTCTTCCTTGACCTTCTAATTTCTAATTAAATGGTTTAAAACCGAACATTCCAAAGGTTCAGTCTCTTCGTTGGAAAGATCTTCCTCACTTGGAATTAGAGCTGGAGATTGCTCAGTCAGTGATGGGCTCTGAATGACTTTGGAGGCATAGATAGAGCTGGGTTTTTTTTTTCTTTCCTTTTTTTTTTTTTTTTTTCTTTTTACAAAGAGAGCTAAAATACTTCCTTAAGTATATCAATATAGCGAAACTCAGAACTGGCTCTGTCCACAACAAAACGAGTCCTAATTACTAGTTTAGTCTTAAATTTGAAAACTGAATTCTCATTGTTTATCCTTGGAAGTTATAAAGTTTGTATGTCATAGAGAAGCAGCCCTAGTAACAGTTAATGCTGTTGCTTTCATTCTCTTCTAAGCGTTTTTTTTTTGTTGTTGTTGTTAGGTACTGTATTGTCAGATTTCCTGTTTCATTGAGTCTTGATAATCGCTTTATGCATTTCCTGAATTTAGACATAGGCATTTCCTAGAGGTTCTGAATTTGACATTCACAAGTGATTCAAAGGAGTCTTCTTAAATCATACTTGACGGCTGACATAAATATGAATGTACGAAGTACAAGTTATAGGACCATCCTGTTCATTTAGATTCCTCCTCTTCAATTCTGTTGAAGTCTGACATGGTACAGAAAGGGCCCTACTCAGCGATGGGAAGTAGAGACATTCAAGTTAAAGAGGGAGATTTTGTAAAAACAAAAACAAAACCCAAAAAAGGATGAGTTTGACTCTCCCCAACTGCAGGGAGCAGGGTAAACAATGAAACAGAAGCCCAAATTCATCACTATGGTTTGGAAAGGCCTGTTACCTCCTGTCTTGGGGTGGTGAGTACAGAACGGGTTGAGACAGCATCAGTTCTATTATTACTCTTGACTCCTCTGATAGGCCCCCATCTGGCGGCTGGACAAGCTACTTTATGTCTTTGTAGATTAGCTAGTAACAGGGAGCTACTATTTCACTTACTAAAGTTTGCCTAATCTCAAAGTGCAAAAGTGATGTGTTAGGGTCATTGGTACTTGACCTTGTTCGTCTGTCTACATTCTCATTTCATTAGACCCTTCTTTGGCACCGGCAAAACTTTTCCATGTGAAAACTTTAATCGTAAAGAACGTTGTTTGTTTTTTCCGTGATGTCTTTCAATTTGAGTTATTGCAGAAATGTATAGACTTTCCGACCACTCCTTATGACCGTACTGAAACCTTTAACGAGGAAGAAAGCTGTAGGCTTCTGGAAAGCATTTTCCTATGGTGTCTTCCCTTGCTCCATTTTCTTTTCCTAATATATTTTAGAATTAAGCCTTTAATGGTTTCCTCGGGTATGTTTAGGCTTTATATAATGCTATCAAGACCTTAGTGATATGAGCTTTATCTCTTTGTAGGTCAGATACTAATTTATCTGCTTAATCTTATTTTAGCCACCAAAGTCCTTGGCACTGTTAAATGGTTCAACGTCAGAAATGGATATGGATTCATAAATCGGTACGTGCTTGTATCTCCGTACATGTTTTAAATGCATGCTTGCTTTGTGGCACCAGCAGTTTATAGATCCTTGACCAGACTTTTTAAATGGCTTGTGTAAGTTTTTTTGTTCATTTTGTTTTCAGTTGATGGCTGGAGTAAGTTTTAAGATTTGTAAGCACTGTGACCATTCTCCTTTCTAAGCTAGTGGTTATTAAATATGAATTAAAATACACTTCCAGAGTATGGATAAATGACATGTTTTTAAACATCCAGTCATTAAAAGAAAATTGAAGGTGAGGGAGATAAAAGAGACATGGGAAGGGCCTTAGGACGATTGAGACCCTATCTGTAATTTCACAGATGGAGAAATGGAGTCTTAGACTGGTTAAGCAACTTTCCCAGGGTCACACAGCTAGTGAGTAATTGAGCTAGATCTGTAACCCAGGTCTGGCCCAAGTCCTGCGTAGAAAGTATAGTGTTTTCTTTAAACGACGGTAGCTTCTAACCCTATAGGAAGGAGAACGCAGCTGTGGACTGTTGGCAGTCTGGTGATGTTTTTAGGTGATACAGTCATTCGCTTTGCCCCCCCCCCCCCCCCTTTAAAGATTCCTTAATTTCTTCCTTATCTGATTTGGTGGGGGGGTGGGGTGAGTTAGGGCAGGGTGGTGGGGAGGGTGCTGTTTTAGGTTTCAGTGTAAGGAGAGCCTAGTTCACAGCTGTGCCCTGTCCTTTTACTGTCTTGCTTTGCTTTTTACTGGGAAGGAAATCTCGGGCTCTGATTACATTCCACGTGATTTAGGAGGCGATGAGAGGGAAGGGATGTTTCTGTAGATTCCGTGCACTTGGATCTAAGCACTGTGGTAATATGGAGGAGTATGACGGGGATCTTGCAGGTTTGGAAGTTTTTTACCAGGGACCGATTCTGGACTTCTGAGTTAAGTTGAGGAGAAACAAAGATGTATGTTGCCTTTTTTTGAGGTCTTGGGATCTAAACTCATAAAACATCTGTTCTTTTAAGTTTTTCCCCATATCTAGTACTTTCATTTGTGAACTTTTTGTCTTCTAACAGAAATGACACCAAAGAAGATGTGTTTGTACATCAGGTAAGAGGGATAATAAATGCTACGTTTGCTGTGTGAAGAGACGGGTGTCTGTGATCTGCTCGTGTCCCGTTTCCAAGATGAAGTCCTGTAAACCATCATTCCACTCTAAACGTTTTGCACGGTTTTATTCTGGCAAGAGAGCACACTTGCACATTTTAAGATCGGCAGATAAACTCTTCTGTCCCATCATTTTAGCCTTTTATTTTTGCAGTCGAGCGAAGTAATACTCAGACCAGTTGCTAATCTTTAAAGCCTTTGACTCCTTAGCAGAACTCTGTTCCCGTGTTACCATCTTATTTTCCTGATTTTGTGGTTCCCCTTCCGTGTTTGGCTGGAACTGATGTGGCTTTTGCCTGGGTGGGTGTTGGTTAAAGCTCTTCTCCCCGAGTGGCTCTGACTTGAAGTAAATAGCGCAGCAAAGCAGATGGTTAGGGTGTGTGTAGCCAGGACATGAGAAAACTCCCCAATGCCCAGGATAATCCTCTCTCCTGTAAAAATGAGGCATGGTTAGCACATGTCCGGGTCAAAAGGTCCACATCCCTTTGGATTCGGAGATGTAGGAGATGGGTAAAATATGGGAACCATGGGCTTCTTGGCTACTGATGTCTTTGTCTTTCTTTACATTCCTGGCCTAGGATGCTCTTTATTTCATTATGCAGCCTGGACTTGTTTTACAACACAGGTTAAAAGAAGAGATGCCTGCCCTCGTTGTTCCTTTTGTATATTTATTTAATTTCCAGCCAACTGTCTCAAGTCTGTGGGGAGCTTTAGTGTGTAACAGGAAAATACAGAGTCAGGTACTAAGACCAGTACCTACCTGCAGGGCTCTGTGAAGCAGCATCTGGTTTTCTTTGGTTTTGTTTCCTTCTGTTTTGGGTTGTGGGCGAATTGGGGTGGGAGTGGTGACTGGGGAGAGTAATATCTAAGATTAAGCTCTCTATTGTGGTTTCTGCTGTTTACGTTTCTGCTTGACTGGATGTATTTCAGTTGTGCCTAGATAATCTGAGATTTTTTGTTGTTGTTGTTGTTGTTGAGACCCAGTGACCTTTAAAGTTAAAACAGACTGAAAGAAAGTGTTGCTTCTCATACCTAGAGGTTAATGGGTAGACCTTTGGGGTTAAGCAGTCTGTGTTTGACAGCTACATTATAGGGACCTCACAAGTTTGTGTCCTGGTGGCCAGCATCATTAGCCTGCGAGTCTATGACCTGATTCCAGCCCCCATGAGGTTGCGTGGTGAGTCACCTCCATGTGTTGAGGCCTGCCCCGTTGAACAGGAAAAAGGGAACGAGCCGGCAGGGAGGGGCTGTTTTTGGAATGGCTGAATGTGCTAACTGCGCGCCGATATCCTGCCCTGAGCCGCCTTTCTTCCTCCGTGGGTGAGGTCTCTGTGGCATTGGCTCCTTTTTTTCCCCTCCTCCCTCCCACTCAGAGTAAGGGAAGGGCTGGATTACACATGCCTAATCGCTTTATAAAATAAGGTTGACCTAGTTCCATAGAAACTCAGAGCCCCTTTAACTATTTAGAGATACCAGCTAAAGAAATGGAAATTCTTTGCAGGAATTATTCTCCCCGCCACTGACCGAAAAGGGGAGGCCTTTTCATACGCAGATACTGAGGTGCAGGTGTTTCATGCAGCAGAGCATCTCCATTAAACTTTTAATGTATTATCACAGAATGTGTAGGGATGAGTGAGATACAAATGGTGTGATGGGGAAAGTATTGGATAAATATCATATAGATACAGTGCAGGGATATGGATTCCCCCTACCCACCCTGCCTACCCCCCCCCCCCCCCCCCCCGCAGGCTGTATCTTTATGTCTTCAGCAAAATCCCTTACCAGCTTCATTGTTTTTCTTCTCCATAAAATGGAGGAAGGGGGAGAAGAGGCCAGATTATGATTATCAGTAATGTTTCGTTCCTGAGGTAATTGTGTGTGTTCCATCAGGTGTATTTATCCCCCCTGGCATTTTAAAATTCCTTTTCTCTAGTCTTCATCATCCCTCCTCTCCTTCGCTCCTTTTAAAATTCTTTTTGAGATTCTCTTGTCTGTAGATAGTTTCTCCACCTAAAAAGAAAAATAAAATAAAAAATATATGTGTGTTAAGCAGGACTTCATGAAGGCATCCCCCCTTTCCCCTCACCCATAGAGGTACAGTCTAAATCTTAGATGCCTAATAGCCTGAGGGAACTAATATTTCCAATTTCATGATCAGGCTGTAACGGAGGTGGGTACTAACTCTGCACATGCCGTTGAATCCACCTACCAAGATGAATTTCAAAGGATACCACAAATTAAGAAAACACGGAACATAGTTTTACTGTGTTTTTGTTCTGTTTTGTTTCGTTTTTTATTACTGTTTTGAAGATCCAGGTGAGTGGGAGAGTAATTTCAAAAAGTAATAAACTTGTATGCAGTAAACTTGCGAGATGAAATCTGTGGCCAATATTGACATACTCTTCATTTAGAATTTTCTGTTCTCTTGACAGACTGCCATCAAGAAGAACAACCCACGGAAGTACCTGCGCAGTGTAGGAGATGGAGAAACTGTAGAGTTCGATGTGGTTGAGGGGGAGAAGGTGAGACTATCGTGGCTGGGTATCGAAGTGTGCTAGCATACGGTTTTCTTGCATAGTGAGTGGTCTCTCAGCCCCTTATGAATTAACCTTATTTTGGATTTTTGACAGAAGTGACTTTTAAGTAGAAAATTTTTGATTACTGAATACCGCTATAAATGTTCTTTGATTGATTATAAAAGGAGGTTGTAATTTCTCAATAAATGATGAAGAGCCCTATTTAGTTATAGAGGGAGAAGCTAATTTTTCAAAAGTTAAAGGATGTATTTTATTTCGGTACCAAATGTATATTCCAGTGTAGATTAAAATTTTATAGTATTTTTTTAATCCCTGCACCCAACATGGGGCTCCAACTCATGACCCTGAGATCAAGAGTCAAATGCTCCACAGACTGAGCCAGCCAGGTGCCCCATAACACTTATAGTATTACAAACAGATAAAAGTTGCTTTGGGGAAAAAGATATCTTTTTTTTTTTAAGTTTATTTATTTATTTTGAAAGAGCACGAGTGGGGTGGGGTGGGGGGTGGGGGGAGAGACGGAGGGAATATCCCAAGCAGGCTCCACGATGAAAGTGCAGAAAGAGATCATGACCTGAGCCAAAATCAAGAGTCGGATGCTTAACCGACTGAGCCACCCAGGCTCCACATTTATTTAATACAGAAACTTAAATTATTTCTTTACTAATGTGATCCCTCAGCTGTGTTGCAAACCTGGAGTTTCAAATCATCCACCAGCAAATGCTGACCTGTAATGATCTCTGTTATCCCATCCAACTCTTAAAATTTTGTATTGCCAGGTTAATTTCACCTTCATATGTTTTCAGAACTTGAGGTTTTACAAATAGATGTTGAATGTGAAATATATTCTTTTGAATCTCTTTTGTCTGATTTTTTTTTTTTATGTTTTTGAAGCATTATTTTATCTCTTTGTCTGTAAGAGAATAAGAACGCTGAGTGTGTTTGAAGGATACTAAGACGGTCTAAAGCGGCACCACATTTGTGGAAACGATGTCTTACTCAATCCAGGACTCTTCTGTTGCTGCCGAGATGGGAGAAGTTTCCCTCTCAATAGCTCAGTGCTGGACAGAGCCACTCGAGCCCATGAAGAGCTGTTCTCTTAGTGCCTCTTAGAATAATCTAGGTTTCAGCGTTGTTCTAGGATGATAACATCTAATTTTTTTCCCATGGAGAAATATTCTTCCTGGTCTAGCATTACTTCTTTCACAATCGCATTACATTTACTGGTGTGTGTTCTTTAAAGAGGTACATACCGTTTTTGAAGTTAGCATAACCAAACAAGAAGGGAGAGTTTAGGTTGTGTGAGCAAAGAAACTACATTTATAATCAGGACACCAAGCACCTTGCTGATCTTATTAAGACTTGGGTGAGTATTTGAGATCACGGTAGGAATTGTGGGTACGTTCTGCCAGCTTTAAACATTCTGATTGTCCCAGGCTGGTTTTTTATGGGGGGCATGGGTGAAAGGGGTTAGTTGAGTTAGCTTCTTTTGATTTTGAGGCCGTCTGTGTTTGTCTTCTTTCTCAGGGTGCAGAAGCAGCCAATGTGACTGGACCGGATGGCGTTCCCGTGGAAGGGAGCCGTTACGCTGCTGATCGGCGCCGTTACCGACGTGGCTACTATGGCAGACGCCGTGGGCCTCCCCGTAATGTATGTTGTCTCAGTGCCCAAAAGAGTTTTCACGTGTAAAACGAAGTATACATACCTGCAGCAGATAAATGTATCTCCTCCCGGAGGCACAGAATGATTTGGTTTGGGAAGGGAAATTTGTAGTGCCCAGAATTCATCCACAGCCACGGGTCTCTTTGGAAATTTGCCATTCAGAAGTTGTATCCGTTTGTACGTATTTGGCTGCAAGTAACAGACAACTATCTTTTAAGAGGGAGGGCTTAATTAAGATAGGCTGTGCCAGGGTCGTCAAAAGGGCTTTCTCTTTATTTGGCTCTTTTATCTGGCCAGAACCTGGTCATGTGGCATTCACTGGCAAAGGGGAGCGGGATTTCCATGATTGGCCCAAAGCGGTTCATCTCTTGGCACGAGCACTGTTGACCTCTAAGAAAAGAAGTGTTTGGTTGGCAAGGAGAATGGGGGACAGCTCAGGAATAGGCAAAAAACCCAGCACTGACCGCAGAAGTATTAATTTACCTCGATTAAGTAGCTGGTTTATTCAGCGTAGCATTTTCCCATTATTTTAAAATAAAGAAGCAGTAAGTGATACTCCAGATGTTTAGTTCTCTAGATTGGTAACAATCCAGGCGAAAGGGTTTACAACCGGGTCTGTCTGGAGCTTACTTAGAAGGCTCAGTTTGAAGCACGCTCAAGGCACCCAAAAAGAATCCCATTCATTTGTGGTCATGAGGAGCCTCTTAAATTTGAGTCCTTTTTTGAGGTTTCTAGAATTAGTACTTGGGATTGGCACTTACAGAATAAGACTCGAGATGCTTTGTGAGCCCTAGACTATGACTTTGCGTATCATCCGAGGAAACCTTTTGAAAAATGTCACCAGAAAAGAAAGTCTGCAAAATGAGAATGATTTATTATTATGCTTTGATAGATTTATATCTTTCCACTTACCTTAATGCTTTCCCTCTTCATTCTGTCATCTTCACACCCTGCCTAAGTTGATTTTTTTTTAATGTTTGTTTATTTACTTTTGAGAGAGAGAGTGCGCACACATGCAAATGAGTCGGGGAGGGGCAGAGAGAGAGGGAGACAGAAATCCCAAGCAGGCTCCATCCTGTCAGGGAAGAACCTGACACGGGGTTTGATCTCATGAATTGTGAGATCATGATGTGAGCTGAAATCAAGAGTCGGATGTTTAACCGACTGAGCCACCCAGACGTGCCCCACCCCCCCACCCGCCCTCCAGATTGGTTTTTTATCAGCTACCTGATGACCTCTTATTTTTCTTTCTGTATTTTTCTTTATTTTATTGCTATTTTATTTTTATTCTTTTTAAGTTTCTATTTTGATTCCCGTTAGTTAACATAGGTGTTACATTAACATGTTTCAGGTATATCATCTAGTAATCCAACAGATGCATACATCACCGTGTGCTCATCGTGACAAGTGCCCTCCTTCATCCCCATCACCTATTTCACCCATCTTCCCATCCCCTCATCTAGTTTTGTATTTTTCATACCCATGTTTTGCTTATCTTACTGATTTTTTTTTTAAAGTTTATTTATTTTTGAGAGAGCACACACATGCATGGGGATGGGGCAGAGGGAGAGAGAACTTTAAGCAGGCTCCACAGTCAGTGAAGAGTCCAACGTGAGGAGTCCAAGGTGGGGCTGGATCCCACGACCCTGGGATCATGACCTGAACGGAGTTGGACGCTTAACTGACGAGCCATCCAGGTGCCCCCCTTATCCTGTTTGATTGTTTTTTGTTCTTTGTTTTTTTTTAACATTTATTTATTTTTGAGACAGAGAGAGAGAGCATGAACAGGGAGGGTCAGAGAAAGAGGGAGACACAGAATCCGAAACAGGCTCCAGGCTCCAAGCTGTCGGCACAGAGCCCGACGCGGGGCTCGAACCCACAGACTGCGAGATCATGACCTGAGCTGAAGTCGGACGCTTAACCGACTGAGCCACCCAGGCGCCCCTCCTGTTTGATTGTTAATAAAAACCTGTGCTGGAGGTGGCGAGTAGGAATGAGCTACTGTAGCATTTATTATATAGCATGTTAACTTTTCCAAGTTCATCAGATTCACAGAACTCTGGTTGTGATGGCAGTCGACCCTTGAATAACACGTGTTTGAATTGTGTGGGTCCACTGACAGCAGGTGTTTTTTGGTAAATACAGTACATGAATATAAATGTATTTTCCTTATGATTTTCTGAATAACATTGTCTTTTCTGTGGCTTAATTTGCTGTAAGAATACAGTGTATCATACACGTAACATACAAAATAGGTGTTAATTGACTGTATGTTGTCAGTAGGCTTCCAGGAAACAGCAGGCTTTTAGTTGTTAGGTTTTGGGGGAGTTCGAACACATGGGTTTTTGACAGCGTTGGTGCCCCTAACCTTGTCGTTGTTCAAGGGGCAACTGGATTTTGATTATTACGTGAATTCAGAAGTAAAAGTGGTAGAAAAACGTTAGCAGTTTTTCCTTAAAGACTTTCCTCCTCAGCTGGAAATTGCAAAGTCCTGCGTGTGAAAGCTACTTAGAAAACTTTCAAAATTCTGAAAGTACGTGTAAATGAAGGTGGTTTTTTTTTTTTTTTTTTAATTGGGTTGTCCTGACATCCTGACAGCTTATTGACTATCTCTCAACAGCATGTTTGGCAAGGGTGGTGCCATTATTCCTATTTGGAAACATAATTAATGCAAGATTTGGCTGTTTAAAACTCAAAAAGGTATAGAATAGCCTAAAAAGAAGAATAATGCAGTCTCACACTTACTATTTTGGTGTATGATTTCTATGCTAATGTTTCTTTTTTACTTTTTTATGCTAATCTGTGTTACGTAGTTGTAGATTGTAGCTGATACAGGTTTTATGTAGTATACAATGGCTGGATTTTTCTGAAATTACTGGAGGCGATAGCTGAAACTTTCACCTTTTGGGAATTTAGTTGCCCGTGTGGCTGATTCTGGAGTGTTCTAAATCTTAAATACCCTCACCCCCAAAAGAAATGGGTCATTATTTTATTAGTTTTTAATTTATTCATTTTTGAAAACTATAATTACTTCCCTTGATTGCCTTTTGTATTCGCATATCTATATCCTTTAGTGTAAGATTTGAAATAAATTCTTTGAGGGATGTTTGGCTATTTATGTTTTTATATAAAATATTAGTATGTGATATATAGTAGCTTAAATATAGGAAAAAATGTGGGGTCGGTAGTTTCCTTTGTTAATAAGGCCTATATTTAGAAACTGCCTGTATCTATTACTTACTACTATAAAAGTGCCATTAAAACTTTATTCCAAAGCCTATAAAGAAAATCATGCTGTAAGTCAGTGGTTCTCAAACTTACTGGTTTTTGGACCCATTTGTATATTTAATTATTATCGATGACCCCAGAGGTTTTATGTGTGTTTATATCTGTTAGCAATTAGAGCAGACATTTAAGAGATATTTAATTGATTGTAAATAAGCTCATTACACATAAATATAAATAACGTTTTTAATGAAAACTGGGCTTTTATTTTTATTTTTTGATATTTTTAACGTTCATTTCTGAGAGAAAGAGAGCAGGGGAGGGGCAGAGAGAGGGACAGAGGATCTGAAGCAGCACAGCCCAATGCAGGGCTCAAACCCACGGACCGTGAGATCGTGACCTGTGCTCAAGTCAGACACTTAACTGACGGAGCCACCTAGGCGCCCCTGAAAGCTAGGTTTTTGAATTGAGTGAGAAGAGTGGTGTTGCTTCATATTTTTGCAGGTCTCTACTTGATTTAATAGAAGCCAGCTGGGCTTTCGTATCTCCTTCTGCATTCAGTCAGCTAAGAGGCTCTGTGTCCCTGTGGCTGTTTGGAGCCTCCATATACCCATGAGAGAATAAGAGTGGAAAGGGCAAATAGTATCCTTGCACCATTATGAGAATCGTTTGAACTGGGTACCCGCCCCCCCGCCTCTGAAAGGTTTTTGGAGACCCCAGCCACACTTTGAGAACGGCTCTAGGAAGGTAGGACTCTTAGGACAAAACTGTTAACACCACACAATGTTTTTTTTCTTGCTTTGCCCTGACTCTGCCCCATTGGATGGCAGATGTTGGGAGACACACATTAGCTGGAGCTATTAAACTGTTAACAACCTTGTACATGTTTTCTTTGGTTGTTCAACTGATGATTCACCAATTCTTTTTTTGAGAGAGAGAGAGAGTGAGAGCATGCGTGGGGGAGAGGAACAGAGGGAGAGAGAGACCAGAGGGGGAGGGAGGAAGGGAGGGAGAACGTGAGGCAGGCTCCACACTCAGCACAGAGACTTACGTGGGGCTCAATCTCAGGACTCTGGGATCGTGACCTGAGCCAAAGTCAGGAGCAGGGCGCTCAACCGAGCCACCCAGACACCCTCCCCAGCCCCACCGTTATTCACCAATTCTAATGAGATGACTCGTCAATTCATTATAGATTGATTGCTTTTGCTTTTCTGCTTCTTAATATTTTATCTGCCCAGATCTACTTTAATCTTAATGTAGTTTATCCCAGGTAATGACACGATAACCTGGGCTAAATGCATTTTGTCCGTATAATAGAGGGGACTATTCCCTTTGGGGGAGATTTTGTTTTTCCTTTGGTGATATTCATCCTGAGCAGTATTCTTTGGTTCTGTCCTTGCTGAAACTTCTTCTGAATCTCTGTTTCTTTGCTTGCTAGTACGCTGGGGAGGAGGAGGAGGAAGGGAGCGGCAGCAGTGAAGGATTTGACCCCCCTGCCACTGACGGGCAGTTCTCTGGGGCCCGGAGTCAGCTGCGCCGCCCCCAGTATCGCCCTCAGTACCGGAGGCGGTTCCCGCCTTACCACGTGGGACAGACCTTTGACCGTCGCTCACGGGTCTTTCCCCATCCCAACAGAATGCAGGTAAAATTGCACCTGGGACTTTTCTTCAGCCGTCCTCACCCCTCCGTCCTTCCTCTTCCTCCTCCTCCTCCTCCAACACCAGCCGCCGGAAATCAGACCTTGCTTGTGGCTTCCTGATGCTCCAAAAGCTGTGAGGCGAGGCCTTTAGTCTGCTCTTTCGGAGCAGCCATTCTAGTGACATTTTCAAAAGCATAACCACAGGAGCCATGCCCGTAATTGGGCGCCCTGGGGAACACGGACAGTTTAAAGTAGAGAGACAGGTGGTTATGCGTTTTAAGACTTTGAACTCTGAAGTCAGCAGACTTGGATTTGAATCTTGTCTCTGCCAACTTGAGTCTGTGAGCTTTTGCAAAAACTGAGTTAATTCTCATCCATTGAACGGGCATAATAACGTGCCTCTTCCATGGGGTCATGGTGATTAAATCAAAGGCGAAGATATTTAGCTTGGTGTCTTAGGACAGAGGAAATCTATAGAGTTTTTAATTTGCGTGAGATAGTGTTAGTAAGAAAACCTGTTGTAGATGGGGATTGTTGATGAGTTATTACTCTCCTTTTTTGCTGAAAAATACTGACAGAGCTATTGTGAACCTGACCTATAATCGATAAACATTGTAACAACTCTGCAGTTCCCCAAGAAACTTGGAAAACTTGGCATAGGACATGATTTTTTGTTACCACTAGCTATAACTTTTTCCTCTTAGTGTCCTTGGTTTTTGTTTTCTGTTTTTCCACGAAGTGTTTTGACTGAACATTATGTTCAGTCTGTTCTTTGCTACCCATCTCTTATCCCATCATGCATGACTATGTTCTTTCTACATTGCTTCTTGTTATTTCTCTTCTACTCTTTAACAGCTGTCCCTGACGAATGTGCTAAAAATAACGAGTAGACTTGCATATATGGAGAGACTGGGTACATGGGGCATAGTAGGTTTCTTTAGGGCAGCACTCTGGGCTTCTAGGAAATGAGAACAGGAAGAGTCAGGGAGATTGTAATACACATTTATTTTTAGGGCATTAGTAGTACTTTCCTGAAATAATCTTTCTTAGTATTTTGCACATCCACACGTATCTTTTTTTGAGAACACGATTCTTTGCTATGTGGTTTAAAATAAAGTATATTTTACCTTAGGAATTGAAGGTTCAGAGCAAAGGGATTCTTCAGTGCTATGTAGAACATCGTTTGCAGAAGCTGGTTGAAAACTAGTTTTGAAAAACATGTGCTTATTCTGATAATCACATGGAGTTGTTTTAACTTGAGCTGACTATCTTACCCATTCCATATATGAAATAAAAGCTGTCCTTAGATTCCTTCAGTATTTTTAGAATCTTTCTAATACATCCCATGCTTGGATGTTCAGACACTAAAGAAGTCTGCTTAAGGCAATCAGGAGCATCAAATGAAAATCCCTAAAACTCTCTTCCATAATAGCTAGGCTAATGGTTTAAAAGTATAGTGAGATCTCTAGGATGTTAAATATTGAGGTCAAATAGAAAAGTCTTTGGAAACATTTTTTACTGTATAAAAACCAAAACTGACACAACAGGGGGAAAAAATGATAATATACAGACCAATAGAATTTCCCTTCTGTACAAAGGACATGATATAGCATGATACATCAGTGACCACACGACTTCTGGTTTTTCAAAGATAATACCTATCTAGCTTAATTTGAATTTAATTTCCGCTTGGAAATTAAGTCGAATCGGTTACTGAACCGATAGCAACATTTTGCCGTCTCTGAGAAAAGAACTGTATGATAGAGAAAAGGGAGCATGAATTATTTGGCACTGACGAAGTGGCAGACGTTTGAAATCCGTTCTCGTTCAGTCTTCCCTGTAGCTTTATGAAATTGGCAGTGGTTTCCATATTTTTGTTGGTGTTGTCACAAATGAAGAGATTTGCCTATTCTAAAAAATGGGCAACTTGTACCTAAGGTCCTGCGGCAGAAAGTTGTAGAACTGGATTCAAACTCAGCCTCTGCTAATGCTCTTCCCGTTCCACAGTTCTAGTAAACTCTAGCCCTTCACACATGCTAATTGCTTTTCCTGTCTGCTTTTTGTGGATCAAGGTTCCTGAGGAAGCAGCAGCTTGGCCTGTTCAGAGAACTAAAGGGAGGCTCCTGTGGTGACAGTGTGGGTGAGGCCCAGGGGGGTAGGACATGAGATTAGGGCGATGTCTTAGAGCAGATAGAGCATGTCTGGTAGACTGATAAGGACTGCTGACCTACTCCAAATGTGATGAGAAGCCAGTGAAGGGATCTCAACAGGGAAGACATATTTAGGAGCCCATCGGACTATTTATGGAAGCTAGACCACAGGAGGCAGCAGTGGACGTGGGAGAGACCGGCTGCTATAATCCCCTGTGCGGAGATGGTCCTGCCGTGGATGAGAGTACTAGCAGTGGGGGTGTGCTCAGTGGTCACATTCTGGCAATATTTTAAACCTAGACGTGACGGCATCTGATGATGGAGTGAATGTGTGGTGCGAGGCGTAAAAGATACCCCTGTGGTTTTTTATTTAAGCAAATACGGGAAAACAATAAAGATTGGGTTTAGGGGAAAGGTGAAAACCATCTGGAGATCTTCCCTCCCCCTCTGCCCCCCCCGTGCGACCCCCGCCCCCCCCCCCCCCCCCCCCCCCGTTAAATTTTACCTCCAAGTGGAGATGTGAAGTAAGTAGGCAGAAAAATAAAACACAGCCAAGAGGGAATATGCGGCTCAGGTTAGGAAGGTGTAATTTTAGATAAGGTGGCTACAAAGTCTTTGGGCTCATGTTTGAGAAGAGACCTACGTGAAGCGAGGGAGCGAGTCTTTTAGGTCCTGGGAGAAGCCATGAATGGCCGAGGGAAGGGCAGGGACAGAGGCCGAAGAGAGCCTGAGGAGGGCAGACGAGACCAGGTGCGAGTTTGAAAGGTCTGGCGCAGGATGGGATGAACTCCAAAGTGGGTGTAGGTGGAACACTGATCCTAGGACTGAGTCCTGGGCACACCAGCTTCCTCCAAGATGAGGAAGATGAAGAGTCTGGGATGATGAGATGGAGCAGATAGGGAGAACATATTTCCAGAAGGAGATGCCGTGTCAAATACTGAGGAGGAGAGGAGGGAGTTAGACTGCGAGTGGATTCCTGTTGTTGGTAACTTGGGAGTTAGTGGTCCGGTAAGGGCAAAAGTCTGATTAGCATGAGTTCAAGAGAGGGAGAAGAGGTCTCGTATTCTCCTTTGAGGAGGTTTCTGTGGTGGTTAGTTAGTGGTGGTGGTTTTCCTTTCGTCTGTAAAGGAACTCAAATGGGGCAGTAGCTGGGAGGAGGCTATGGGGTCAGAACAGGGTTTTTGTTTTTGTTTGATTTTGAGATGTAGTGAGTTCTCTCCTGGCCTCCCAAGCCCTCTCTTCACCAACAACTTTGTGAAAGCCGTTATAGGTGGACAGATCAAGTATGCTCTACGTGCACACACATATACCCACGTTTATATATGTGGAACTCATGCTGTGTGTGTGCATATATGTATTTGTATATGTGTGTTCCTTATTTCTGTCTCCAGAAATGGCCTGAAATCAGTGACTCCTTAATAACATTGAGCATACCTGTCCTCCAGTGTTTTGTTTCTAAATACCATTCTCCAATAAAAAGAAGCTCTCTTGGAGAAGTGGCTGATTTCAGAGCTGGGCCAGAGAAAGTACAATATGAGCCCGGAACATCTTGTTGTGCCAAAACGCAAGAAAGTACTCAAAGAATGTTGGAGACATGTCAGAGGGACAGGAGCCAGTTTGAAAGGGTTCCCATTGGCCAGTAATGATAGTAACAGATTATAACTCATTGAATAAAATAGAAAACCATGAGTCTATGCAGATATAAATACATAAATGGATATATTGAGAACTTGATGAGGAATGAAACATTTACACACTTTGAACGTACTGCTCCAAATCCTCACTAATTACAAAGAGGAGAAGAGTAAACGTACAGCAGAGTAGGCTTGCCAGATACTACCTTAACTACTTCTGAACTTGAACGTTGTCAGTAACGGCACAAATTGAAACCATCTGCCGCCCAACGGGATGCGATGCGAAGGGTGCGGTGTGACTTTTATGGCTTCCCTGCCAGATACACAGGAGCTAAATCATGAGGAAACACCAAACAACCCCCAAACTGAAGGATAGCGTATAAAATAACTGGCCTCTAATTTTTAACAGCGTCAAGGTCACGAAAGCCAAGGAAATGTCGAAGAACTGTTTCAGGCAAAGAGCTAAATTCAAGGCATGGTTCTGAATGGGTCTTGGCCATCAGGGACATTACTGGGACAACTGGTGATACTTGAACCGGGCCTGAGGATTAGATCTTGTACTTCCAACTGTTTTGTAAGTTTGTGATTATATTGTAAGAATTGCAAAAGATGGGTGCCCTTTCAGCATGTTTATGCACCTGGATGGAAATGATGGAGTAGAGAAGGGGGAAAAGTATACAGTGAAGGGGAGGAGGGATAGAGAGTTTAAGTGTTCTAGGAGGTGAGAGAGGGGTTGGCTTTGGATATGAGCATAGACCACTTACCCAGGGTTAGGAGAGAGAAGAAAATGACAGCAAACACGTAGGTGGGTAGATTTGAGAGTGAAAGAATGTGGAAATCCTTTGCTGTTGGCTTTTCTTTTCCTAGTGTAACATGGAGAAGTAAAAGATGTTAGTGTTGAGAAAAAAAGGTTAAGATGTGGCTGTGTTATAAAGAATTTTGGAGATGTTTGGTGGGTTTTCTTGTTTGTTTTTAGTTGTCTTTTCCTTTGGAAGTTCCACAGTAAATAAATTTTGTACCCCCAGTTTGAAATAAGTTTATTATCAAGGAAGTATGATTTTATTTTTTAAAAGATTAAATGCAAAGAGATGGAAGGAAGCAGTCAGAAGCGAAGGTGTTAAAAGGTGTGGGAAAACGTTTAAATGTAGAAACCATTAATGGTTGAAGGGATACCCTGTTCATAGAATTAGTGGATCTGAGTTTGAAAGGGGGAAGAGATTCTCATTGCTCAAATGTAGCATATCATTCTCTTTCTTTCTTTCTTTTTTTTTTTATTAAAAAAAAAATTTTTTTTTTAACGTTTATTTATTTTTGAGACAGAGACAGGGCATGAACGGGGGAGGGTCAGAGAGAGGGAGACACAGAATCCGAAGCAGGCTCCAGGCTCTGAGCTGTCATCGCAGAGCGCGACGCAGGGCTCGAACCCACGAACCATGAGATCATGACCTGAGCCGAGGTCGGACGCCCAGCCGACTGAGCCCCCCAGGCGCCGCCCCCCCCCTTTTTTTAATGTTGTATTTATTTTTGAGACAGAGAGACAGAGCATGAGCAGGGGAGAGGGGCAGAGAGAGAGAGAGAGTGAGACACAGAATCCGAAGCAGCTCCAGGCTCTGAGACGTCAGCACAGAGCCTGATGCGGGGCTCGAACCCACAAACCACGAGATCATGACCTGAGCCGAAGTCAGACGCTTAACTGACTGAGCCACCCAGGGGCCCCTCATTCTCTTTTCTTTTATAATAATGGGTCCTTTTTTCTTTTTTTTTTCATGGTAAGAGATGAATGAAACATTTCAAAGTGTTTAAATTAGTATTATCAAATAAGACTAAGAGCTCTGTGACACAAAAGACTGTTGTAGTAGAAGTAAGTTTTTCTTTCCTATCATTCACAAAGATCTAAATCATTGAACAGTTCACTGTTAAAGTTGAGGGTTCTCAGCTTTATTATGAAGCATTTTACTTTTTACTTAAAAAAAAAAATCTGATGGGGCACCTGGGTGGTTCAGTCGTCTAAGTGTCCGACTTCGGCTCAGGTCATGGTCTCGTGGTTCGTGGGTTCGAGCCCTGCGTCGGGCTCTGCGCTGACAACTCAGAGGCTGGAGCCTGCTTCGGATTCTGTGCCTCCCTCATCCTCTGCCCCTCCCCCACTCACGCTCTGTCTTTCTCAAAAATAAGGAAACATTAAAAAAAAAAAAAAAAAAATCTGAATGCAACTGTGTGCTCTGTGTCTCTTCTGTCTGGTCGTATGACATTGACTTTCGGCTCTGACTGCCTTCTTGTAGGCTGGTGAAATTGGAGAGATGAAGGAGGGAGTCCCAGAGGGAACGCAACTTCAGGGACCGGTTCATCGAAACCCAACTTACCGCCCAAGGTACCGGAGGTATGTGACATTGCTCCCTAACAGCCAGTTGAAGGACTTGAGAGAGACAGCATAATGGATGAGACTGTTGGGGGGCCTGTTGTACGGATCTATTATTGGAAGATCCATTGGAAGAAGTGGCTGCTTCGACTGGAGGTCTAAGGATTAGAGGGACTCTGCAGTGTGTTTTCCAACGGCCGTGGGACATGTCCCCCCTATTTAACAAAATATTTTGGTATTCTTGTGCAAAACCATTGGTTTGTATGGGTTAGCTGTGATACGGTATATAGATGAATATTAATTTTTTTGTTCTATTGAATGAAACAAACAGAAAATTAATTGATGGGTCGTTGGTCAGTGGCCGTGCCAGAGAAAGGAGGAAGTGAGTGCCAGCCAGCATGTGGGGTACTGAATAGTCCCATCACCAAGGCAGTCTGGGGGTTGAGTCAGGCTACAGATCAAATTGTGTGTCCGTTCCCACCTTGAAGTTAGTAGCTGTGTCTCCTTTGGGAGGTTCCTGGACTCTTAAGACTTACTTACCAGGTCTATAAAAATGGACGTTAAGGAATATTTTACAGTTTTTAAAAATACTAACGAATCTAAGCTAATGGTACCTGGTGTATATATAGTAAGCCCTCAGTAAATATTAGATACTGTTACTACACCACCAATGGTATTCATATTAGTGAAGGAGTAGGTTTTTGTGCTTTGTGCCTTGTGAAAACTGAACTGAGCTCGACTCCCTCAGAACCTTTTAAAGCTCTTTGTGTCATAAGCCTTCCTGTTCCTTTTCCTGGTCCTTGATGTAAGTGAAGAAAGTAGACCTTCACTCCTGATCGATATTTATACCACCTGGAGGTTTGGCAACATGGGTTTATTGAAAGGAGAATATATTATTTTGGGAAAGGATTTATGCCAGTCTGTGTCCTTTTCCTCACAGGATTCATTCCAGTTGTAGACATAATGACTCTTAACGATTAAATACTAAGAACTTCCAAAATAAGAGGTTTCACAGAAGTGCCTTAACAAAAACAGGAGACAGTGGTTCCATCCCGGTCAATCCCTGGCTGTGTGATCTTGGGAAAGTTACATTTGACTTTTTTCGACCTGTAAAAAGCAGCATTTCTCTACGGTCCAACCAAATACTTAACCTCTCAACACCTCTTGATTTTTCTCACTAGAAATCCAATGTACAGAATTAGCATTGAAATTAAATGTTTAACCCAAAAACATACCAGCACAGACTCTGGCACGAAGTAATGTTAGAGTTCCTTCCGTGTTTAATCCCTCCAGGCTCCACTAAACTCAGTTCGTGGAGGGCAGGTACCAGGAGCCACTCTTCTTTTAAGATTTTACTATCTGTGCCTGTCAAGTGCCTGGCAGGACCATGATATGTGTCCAGAGTGTGTTTATTCACTACAAATAGGTATTCAGATGAAGAGGGAAAATGGTGGAAAAATAGGCTTTTTTCCACAAAAATCTCTGCTCCATTTGCTGCAGTAGCCTGTGTATCATTCTTTTTCTTTTGTTTGTTTAGTGTTTATTTTTGAAAGAAAAAGTGTGAGCGGGGGAGGGGCAGAGAGAGAGGGAGACACAGAATCCGAAGCAGGCTCCAGGCTCTGAGCCGTCAGCACAGAACCTGATATGGGCCTCGAACCCACGAACCGTGAGATCATGACCTGAGCCAAAATAGGGAGGCTTAACCGACTGAGCCACCCAGGCGCCCCAAGCCTGTGTATTCTAGCAATAAATACCGATCACTTGACTTCTTAACCTTCAAAAGTAAAGATTATTCTTGCGGCCCCCTGTCCTGTTGCACTGTTCTCTTTTCTTTTGCATTCTCTGCTCTAGAGGCCCTCCTCGCCCCCGACCTGCCCCAGCTGTTGGAGAGGCTGAAGATAAAGAGAACCAACAAGCGGCCAATGGTTCAAACCAGCCATCTGCTCGCCGTGGATACCGGCGCCCATACAACTACAGGCGGCGCCCCCGTCCTCCTAATGCTCCTTCACAAGATGGCAAAGAGGTAAATCCAACCAGCCGGAAGGGGATGTTGCCACATCATCCTTAATCACGTCAAACTTTATTTAGTATTCCATCCTAAGTGTGGTTTGATAACCTGCCAACTGGCAATCATTTAACATTTTATGTTATCATTATATTACGTATGTATTTATATTTGCAAATCATATAAATGTCTACTATTTATATATTAAGGTAATATGTATATAGCATTTATAGGTATTCTATTATATAATCTGTATATGAAAGATAATACAATATTTTTAATATTTTAGTTAAGATCTATGCGTCTATATATTATGGAGAAAGAATGCCCTGTACGTAACATAAACAAACATTTGAGTTCAACTAGTTATCATTCTCTGAAAGGATTATGCATACTAATGGAGATTCAGAATTAAAATGTTGAAGGCTCTCCGAACGTAGGACAGCATTTACAGAGAGGAAGCTCTCTCTAAGCAAGCATTAAAAGCAATTGTGTATCAGAGACTTTGTTGCGGAGAGTGGTGGTGTTTAGTTGCCATTTATTGGCCGTTCTTCTCTGATACTAAATTTTGACTCCCACTTAAGAATAGTTACTTTTGCAGAGTGATTTATCTTCGTAAGCAGGAAGATCCCAGCTTTTGAGACCTTTTAGTCTTGAACTTTCCATTGTCATCCGGGTCGATTAATTTCCGGACTGTGGTTTTGTTTCGTGGCTTACTTAGACCAAGGCAGGCGAAGCGCCATCTGAGAACCCCGCTCCAGCCACCGAGCAGAGCAGTGCCGAGTAACACCAGGCTCCCCAGGCACCTTCACCATCAGCAGGTAAGAGCTCGGGCAGCCCGGGCCTTGAGTTGATTTTTTTTTTTTTTTTTTTAATGTTTATTCATTTTTGAGAGAGAGAATCAGCATGAGCGAGAGAAGGGGAGAGAAAGAGGCAGACACAGAATCCAAAGCAGGCTCCAGGCTCTGAGCTGTCGTCACAGAGCCTGGCACGGGCCTCGAACTCACGAGCCATGAGATCATGACCTGAGCTTAATGACGTGAGTCGGACGCTTAACCCACTGAGTCACCCAGGCGCCCCTGATATTTTAAGTATTGTTGATTTCAGTCTGAGCCAGTTCTGTGGTTCATCTGGATCAGCCGTCCTCTCCTTTTAGGACTCCGGAGAAAGATCAGTTTTAGTGGTTAAATATGGGATTTGACCTTACTTTGCTAGGTTTTGGGGGGCATAAGCATTTGACAGTTATTGATGGTCATTTTTTTTCTCTATAGACATAATTTTTAATATTAATACCTCTTAACTTTTGAAAGTTTTACTTTTGTGACACCTAGTGGCCAGTTTGAACAGGAGACCGATCTACAGAATAAACTAGAGTATTTTTTTCTTCCCTTCTCCCTTTGATAACTAACATAATTGATTTTGAGGCCGTGCAGTATAATGAGCGAGAGCCAAGAGGTTTATGTACTCAGTGCGGGAGCCACTGCTCATTTGCTGGGTGGTGCTGAGCAGTTTGTTTATTCTCTGCCCCAGCAATGTCTGCTGCTGGTAAAACAGGGATACCAACTAGACTTACTCACCAAGTGTTGTTGCAAAGATTTAGTGAGATAACACGTGTAAGGTGCTTAATCAGGGCGTGGTGAAGCATAACCTCCCCATAAAGGTTAGCTTGTCTTTATTGATGTTTCCTGCGTTTCTGTTTTCTTGGTAAAGGTCTTGGAAACTTTCAGTATAGAGGTAGAAATAGAACTAGACTGACCCAATTGTAGAGCCACTCCTAAAGGGATTTATAAGCCATAGTTGTTTTCTTTCTGGGTTTTTCACCTACTAACTCCTGGGGCTTAAATTTTTGAATATTTGTTGGTTGTTGTCCTTTGCATTAAATAAAGAATATGCTTTTAGTTAAAAGAGACTGTAGAACTCACAGCCTTCCATCAGGTAGACATTTGCTGTGCTGGGAATATTCAGTTTTATCTCTAGGTTGTGTGGACAGTATCATAGAAATAAACTCCCTATTTAAATTTGCTTGCATGAACTGACTTAGAAATATGTATCAGTCATTTGGCTATAACCTTCTACTTAGTAACGTTATTTCTGGGTATTGCTTCTAAGGGAATAATCCAAAATACAGGGCAACAAATATTTGTACTATTTATAATTTGTCTAACGCTGGGAAGTGGCTCAGTGTTGGGTTTGTTCACGTTAGGAGATATTGTGCAACCACCAAAATAATTATGAAGAATTATGGATGCCGTAGTATCATTTATTTGAAAAGGCGTCCTGATGGTAATTTTCTTTTATATAATTTTAAAAGAAATGTTGGAGAGAGAGAGAGTGCACATGAGCAGGGGAGGGGTGGAGAGAGAGGGTGAGAGAGAGAGAATCCCAAGCAGGCTCTGCGCTGTTAGCCTGATTCGGGGCTCAGTCTCATGAACTGTGACATCATGACCTGAGCCGAAGTCAAGAGTCAGATGCCTAACCGATTGAGCCCCTCAGACACCCGCTTTCATATAATTCTATAAAATTTTTACTATGTACTGAATGTTCTGGTTTACACAAATGTTGTATTAAATGTGTAGGGTTACAGATCTGTAGATGCGAGAATAGATTATGTGTAGACCTTCTGAAATACTGTCTCCTGAATTACATGAAAAGCATACTTTTTGCCTTTTTATTCTTAAACTCTTGGTCATTTTGTCACTCTGAGTTTGGTTTCATTTTTTTTCCAGGTGACCTAAGGAAATTAATGACCATTAGAAAAAGAAAGCACAGAGCAGACCGTGACCTTACCAACACCAAAGAGACATGCAAGCAATAACATGGAAGAGTCATGACCAAGATGTGGACATTAGAACGTTTACTATCCTTTATGAAACAGACAACTATGAAAGGAAAATGTCAGCCAAGTTTCCTAGCCAGCTGAGATCCGGGAATGCCTGCACACAAGACGAGAGAGCAACCTCCCCAGTTTCAGCAACCACTAGGTTTATATTTTTTTTC
This sequence comes from Puma concolor, assembly GCF_028749965.1. Lineage (NCBI taxonomy): Eukaryota > Metazoa > Chordata > Mammalia > Carnivora > Felidae > Puma > Puma concolor. The sequence goes on from NC_141673.1 coordinate 97,972,854, forward strand.
CTGGTTTTTACTGTTTTGGTAATATAAATTGAAAGAAGAAATATTAATACCACATGGGGAGAACCCCAACCAAAGAAATCTGAAATATATAGTAAATGCTTTTTTTCCCCCTTTTTTGTTCATTTTGGATGCTGGTGCTAAACTTCCAAGTGTCGTGATTTAAAAAGAAATTTTATGCCCTTCTTATTTATTTCTAGGATGAGGGGAGGATAACATTTTTGCTTTCTTACGTGACTTGCTAAAAATGTGCAGTATGGAGTTCCTCAAAAATAAAATTTTTACCCTTGAAAGGAAATGATGTATAATTGGAGTACGTTTTCCTGTCTTGGCATATGTTTTGTCTTCCCCCTGTTATGCCCAGAATTCATGATCCCCAAAGACCACTAGGGAGCCGAATCCGATGGAAAAGCAAAAGAGCCTTTATTCGAGCTAGCTTGAGCTCAATCCCCTACCTGCACCGACGCAGCGGTGAGATCCTGGGGAGAGAGAGCGCGAGTTTCAAAAGCACAAAGGTTTTATTGGGGCCTAGGGGCAGTTGGTGAGGTAACAGCTGTGGCCTCAGCCGATTGGCTGGGGAAGGGTCGGAGTCCTGTTACGCAGGTCGCCCGGGTGTGTTTTGATCAGGAAGTTTGAACGGGTGAGCGGGAGGTTACTCAAGGGGAGGAGGCGTGGTCTAGGTGAAGGACACAGAACAAGATGGAGTCGGCCGGCGTAGGCCCGCCCTTTCACCCCCGACTTGACTCATGTAATAGTAAACTCCGCCAAATGGAAAGGTGCGTTAGTGCCATTTGGTAAATGTAGGCAAATGAGCTTGAGATCGTGAGATTCCTCCTTGAATGTACAGCCGGGAATGAACAAGTTCACGTTGGGGTTTGGCAGTAGGCGTGCTTTGTTTGGTACTCTGTCTCTTGAGTAATCTTCATTGAGGTGACCTGATGGCATTTAGGTTAACAGTTTTCTTTATATAAATGAAGGAATGGGTAGTTCTAACCTTGAACTCCCAGCCCGAGGTTTTCAACACCCAGCTGCTGTGTTGTATGTTTGTAGGTCTTTCAGAAGAGAGGAAGAGGGGCTCTTTCCAACTGCATTACAGATTTCTTCCCGCAGGGGAATATGGTGCCTTCAAGTTGAGAAATGTTACACTATGTCAATCAGTGCTATGCAATTACTTCTTAGATACACTGCACAAATTACGGATCCTTTACATCAGGTACATTTGGAGCCCCAGGTTTGTGCCAAGCCACTATTCTAATGGCTGGGAGGGAACAAACCAACAAGAGATTCTAATCTCCACGAGCTTGCATTTTAGCGATACAGGGAATAAACCAATACGTAAACATGAAATAGAATGTCAGGTGGCAATAAATAGTGTAAAAGAAAAAAAAACACCAGAAAGGGATAAGGATTGGCGTAATTGCCGGAGGCACCTTTATTTTAAACGGGGAGGTCTCTAAATAATGAGAGAATATGAAAATGGTTTCGTGAGGTAGGAGAGCAGTAACCATTTGAATATCTAGGGAGAAGAATCCAGGCAGAGAGCAGATGTAAAGACCGCAGGGAGGGAGCATACTTTGGCCTGTTTCAGAAATGGCAAGTAAGGGGAAGTGGGTAGTTCAAGAACCTTGGATTGCCTTGCAAGTTAAAAAAAAAAAAAAGTTGGTAATAGACACAAAATGACAATATTCAAAGGTATAAGAAAGTATTTTATGGAAAAACATTATCCAAGTTCTGATTCCCTCAAGTCAATCAGGTAGTATTGTTTTTTTTTAATCTCTTTCCGATTTGTGTGTGTGTGTGTGTGTGTGTGTGTGTGTGTGTGTGTGTGTGATTGGCAAACTGATGCAAATTCAGGGAAGGGGGGAAGGCATCGTTTTTACTCTAACAACAACCATTAGGTAATGTCTTTTTAAAATCCTATGGGTAAGTTTACTGCCCAGCTGGTGCTGTTTTATACCTTTCCCCTCTGCTCCTGCTCATTTTAAACAATTTTATGATGCAGTCTTTCAAACATTTTTTAAATGTCTTAAAAAACACTACTCGCTCCCTGGGCTGCCTGGGTGGCCCGGTCGGTGGAGCGTCCAACTTCGGTTCAGGTCACGATGTCACAGCTCGTGAGTTTGAGTCCCATGTCTGGCTCTGTGCTGACAGCTCAGAGCCTGGAGCCTGCTTTGGATTCTGTGGCTCTGTCCCTCTCTGCCGCTCCTCCGCTCATGCTCTGTCTCTCTCTGTCTCAAAAGTAAATAAGCATTCAAAACCAAAAAACACTCTATACTTCCCGGCACTGAGATTTTTTGCCCATCTGGTATCTTTACTGTTATTCCTTTATCAGTATAGGTAGAGTCCTCTCATTTGTACTGGCTATTCAACGCTTCAGTTATATAGCTATCCATAATTTTGTCAGCCCTCTTACTGGATATTGAAGCTTTTTTTAAAATTGCAATTATACTTTATCTCATAGTTCTAACATCCTTACCTCTAAACACTGTTGGTTTCCGGGTTACATTTATCCTATCGCTGGAGGGAAAGACAATAACAAGGGATGCCGAAGAGTTGGAAAGTCTTCAGTAGTGGACATAAGTACGACCCTAAAACACTGGTTGAAGGTACAGAAGAAAGAATACGAATTGGATGGGCCTGAAGTAGGTTTGTTTTGTTTTGTTTTTTGGTTTTTGTTCCTTTACAGCAAGGTATCGGGGACTTGAATTGCTTTACCAAGAGACAGAGGCTATCTGGGTGAGAACATAGCCAGAGATTAACTAGAAGGCTATCATCCGGTGGTCACACATTAGCTGTAATTGGTATAAGGCTCATGAGTTTTGCATGTTTGATAGAATAGCACCTGTTGAGACAATCCTACACCCGAAATACTTGCATGCTTTTCATTTGCCGAGAGTGATGCTATCACAAATAGCTCAATTGACACGTTGTAAGGGGCTCCTGCATTTATTGCAAGGGTGCAGTTTTTGAAAGTACTTTTGCTCTTAGTGGAATGGAAAAATGTATTTATACAGACTAATCCTTTGAGATTCTTGAATAAAGTTCATAAATCTCTAATAATGTTAAATAAAAAAGCTCTTTAAATCTTGGAGCCAATGCAGGTTGAAACTTTTGGGAGCTTGTACTTGGTTTCAGTTGAAAAGGGGAGAAGACAAAATCTCTTGACTTCAGAGGAGTGATTTTGTATATTATGGCATAAGTGTCTTTTTTGTTTAATAGGAAAAATCTAGAAAGGAAATTGGCTGATATAAATCTCTATAAGTTAGGTAATCTCATCCAGCAAAGGTAAGACTTCATCAGTTTCATCATTCTCTTAGGGTGAAAGCAATTCATCTGACAAACGAGCTCCAGAACCACCCAAATTTTCACTATTAATAGGGCCAGTAAACTGTAACGGGACTGAAATCCACACTGCGAATGTGATACATGTTGCTTACTTTGTTGATCCCTCCCTACCCTTCTGTGGTTTGGTGGGCAGTATTCTATTGAAAGGATTGTAGAATGGAGGCATAGTGATAAAAGAGAGGAGAAATCACTGCTTTGTTATTACCATAGTATCTTTCCTTTCCTGCATGGATCTCACTGTTTAATTCATAGAAGATTTCACACGGGTGGGGTTTGAAATGACTCCTGTGCCTCCCGGGTGTACGGGACACCACTGGTGAAAGTCCCTTTCATCAGTTGAGGCAGAGCTTCTCGAGCAATAAAAATACTGGGAAAGTGTGTGTGTGTGTGTGTGTGTGTGTGTGTGTGTGTGTGTGAAGAAATTCTTAAACTATTAAGAAATTCTTAAACTATTTTCCAGAATGGCTGTTGCTGAATTGTGTCCCTCCCAAATTTATGTTCTACCCCCCCAGTAGGGTTCTAACCCCAGTAGGGTTAAGTTCTAACCCCCCAGTAGCTCAGAGTGTAACCATATTTGGAGATGTGGTCTTTAAAGAGGTGATTAAGTTAAAATGAGGCCGTCAGGGTAGGGTCCAAAAGAACTGGTGCTCTTACAAAAAAAAGAGACACGTAGGGTTTGCGGACACAGAGGGATGACCACGTGAAGATGCAGCAAGAGGGCAGCGGTCTGCAAGCCAACAGAGGCCTCCAGAGAAACCAAATCTGCTGGCACCTTGACCTTGGACTTCCACCTCCAGGAATGGGAGAAAATAAATTTTGATTGTATAAGCCACTCCATCTGTGATACTTTCGTGCGGCAGCCTTTGCGAACTGATAACCATTTTAATTTGCAGCAGCAATGTATGAGCATTTCTCTACATCCTTGTCAGCATCTGGTGTTGTCCCTTTAAAAATTGTAACACTTCTATAGTACGTGTGTGGTGATACTCATTTTGGTTTTAACTTACATTTCCCTAATAGCTAATGACGTTGAACGTATTTTCATTTGCCTGTTTGTCGTGTATTTATGCGCTGGAAAATGTCTCTTCGTGTCTTTTATGAAATTTTTTATTGGACTTTATTTTGTTTTTGCTTAAACTGTCTAAATTTTGAGAGTTCTTTATGTAATCTAGATATGAGTCCTTTGTCAAATATCTGATTTGTAAATGATTTTCTCTCAGTTTGTGGCTGGTCTTTTCACCCTCCTTAACACCACATTTTGTGGAGCAAAAGGTTTTAATTCTGATGAATTCCAATTTATTATTTTTTCTTTAGGGATTATGGTTTTAGTGTCGTACATAAGAACTCTTCACCTAGCCTAAGCCTTGAAGATTTTTTTTTCCGTTTTCCTCTCAAGATAATTTTTGTATGAGATGTAAGATTTAGGGTGAGTTTTGATTTTTTTGCCTATGGATTTCCAATCATCCCAGAAACACTTCTTGAAAAGACTATTTTTATTTAATTGCCCTACTTTTATAACTTTGCTAAAACCCAGTTGACCTTACTCATGTGAGTTTAGTTCTGGTGTCTTTCTTCTGTTCCACTGGTCTAGTTTGTCTTTCCCTCCACCAACCACACATTGCCTTGAGTACTGTAAATCTTACAATCAGGTAGCGTTCCTCCCACTTTATTCTTTTTTTCAAAATTATTTTAGCCATTCTAGTTTTTTTTGCCTCTCCATGTACATTTTGGAATAATCTTATCTATTTCCACAAAAAGTCTTGCTGGGATTTTGATAAGAAATGTATTAAACCCATAGATCAATTTGAAGAGAATTGACATTGAGTCTTCTAATCCATGAACATGGTATGTATCCGTTTCTTCAGAGCTTTGATTTCTTTCATCAGTATTTTGGTTTTTAGCATACAAAAAGAACATTCTTAGTGAATGTTCTATGGGCTTCTAAAAATAATTTTGTTATTTTTGGGTGGAGTGTTCTATAAATGTCAACTAGATCCTATTGATGGGTGGTGGTGTTAAATTTTTCTATATTTTTTGCACTGAGGGAACATCTAACTGTCTGGGACCTGTGGCTTCTGCTCCATGAACATGATACTGCTGAGTTTGGGGGGAGACAAAAGAAATCTGGGGCCCTTTAGTAACTGAGTTTGTCAAAAAGACTTATGAGCCAGGCTGTGTGAAGTAAGGGCATGATCTTAGTACCTCTCCCTCTTTGAAACCTCCTTTATGGACTCATTAGACCTGACTTAAACCTATCTTAACTCCTTCAAATGTTCAAGAAACTGGGTGGGACAAAACACAAGATCATAAAAATTTTGTGAAAAAAAGTTAAGTAATTATAGTATCATTAACTTAAAAACTTTAAAGTTTCTTGCATAAATGAAGAATATGTTAAGTACCAACATTCTCATTGTTTTGGACCTTCACAATAATCCTGGCTAGTAGTTTTTTGTTTTTTTGTTTTTTTGTTTTGTAAGTAGGCTCCATGCCCAGTGTGGGACTTGAACTCACAACCCTGAGATCAAGAGTCACATGTGCTACTGACTGAGCCATCCAAGAGCCCCCTGGAAACTTTTGTTGCTATTTAGTAAGGGCGTTGTGGATCTAGGTCACACAAATTTATTTATAAGGCTCAAACTCACAGAAATGGAGGCTACAGAGAGAAAAGCCTGGAAGTGAGTAGATGTAGGTTCAAGTCCAAAGCTGTCACAATCTTTAACCTCAGGCTACTCATCCAACATCACGGTCTCAAGGTGTTTGCCTGAAAAGAAGGAGTCATATGGATCAGAGGTTTTCAACCAGTGGTCAGAGTGAGGTCATTTAAGAATTATCCTCGGGGCGCCTGGGTGGCTCAGTCGGCTAAGCGGCCGACTTCAGGTCACGATCTCGCGGTCCGTGAGTTCGAGCCCCACGTCGGGCTCTGGGCTGACGGCTCAGAGCCTAGAGCCTGCTTCCGATTCTGTGTCTCCCTCTCTCTCTCTGACCCTCCCCCGTTCATGCTCTGTCTCTCTCTGTCTCAAAAATAAATAAATGTTAAAAAAAAAAAGAATTATCCTCAGCCCTCCCTCCACTCAAATATGTCATTGTTCTTTGCGTGTTACTCTGCCAAGGTCACGCCTAGGGATGGCACGAAAGAATTGCATTTCACTGGCTGAGATTTGTAATCTATAGCTGTACGTAATTGAAGGACGAAGGCTCTTGGAGACCACAGTCAATGTAGAGTGTTCCCGGTGTGTGGGAACATTGTGCAGTAAGTATAACTCCAATAAGGGAGAGGCTGAGCAAGGATTACACACCTTGCCTTCTCTGCTCACTTAGTGTCTCTTTAGAATACTGTTTAGAATTCTAAACAATTCTAACAATTGTTTAGAATTGTTTAGAATACAATCTAAACAGATTGTAATATGAGAGCCTTTCTGACAAGTATAGTTTGAGGTAACCCTGAAGTCATTCAAAGGAAAACATACTAGTAAAGGTTAAAAATCACTGAAGTCATTTTCTTTTTTTTTTTTTTTTTTGATTTTTAAAAAAGTTTACTTATTTGAGAGCAAGCGAGTGAGCAGGGGAGGGGAAGCGAGGGAGGGAGAGAGAGAACCCCAAGCAGACTCTGAGCTGACAACCCCTGACATGGGGCTCCATCGATGCGGGGCTCAATCTCATGAACTGTGAGATCATGACCTCAGCCAAGATCAAGAGTCAGACGCTTAACAGACTGAGCCACCCAGACGCCCAAAATTCCCTTGACGGAGCTGAACTTTTCAGGCCTTTCCTTCTTTGCTTCTCTGTTTAGTCTTTTCCTCCTCTTTCTTCTTATTCACATTAGGAGTAAATTACTGCTCGTGCTGTGTGCAATTGCTGGTCATTCCCATCATCCCAAACAAGCAGCAATCGATGGATATTGAGATAGTGATTTAATTATAGCAGTACCATCTTCCCTTACATATATGACCCCAGTTCAAAAAGTTGTAGACAAAACCCAGGAAGATTTTTCCAGTGCTTCGACTCTGCACTTCCCTTCCCGATCTCACTCCTCACAGTGCCCGTTTGTGTACTTCTAACGTAGAGTGTGCAGGTGGGGGGTGGGGGTGGGGTGGGGGGAGAGGGGTTCCCTGCCACAACGCTCAGGAATAAGTTCCCTGAAGTTCATGAACAGAAGACTCAGTGGTACAGTTTTTCTCATGATATTTTGCTAGTGATTCCAAGCAGAGTTATTTACATTTTAGATATACCATCGAGAGCAGTCATCTCTCTGTGCTTTTAATCATTCATTCTAATTAAAAAATCAATTTGAGGGGCACCTGGGTGGCTCAGTCGGTGAAGCCTCCGACTTGGGCTCAGGTCATGATCTCATGGTTCTTGAGCTCGAGCCCCGCTTGGCCTCTTTGGTGACAGCTCGGAGCCTGGAGCCTGCTTCAGACTCTGTCTCCTTCTCTCTGCCCCTCCCTGACTCCCACTGTCTCTCAAAAATAAATAAACATTAAAAAAAAAAATTTAAGGGGCGCCTGGGTGGCGCAGTCGGTTAAGCGTCCGACTTCAGCCAGGTCACAATCTCGCGGTCCGTAAGTTCGAGCCCCGCGTCAGGCTCTGGGCTGATGGCTCAGAGCCTGGAGCCTGCTTCTGATTCTGTGTCTCCCTCTCTCTCTGCCCCTCCCCCGTTCATGCTCTGTCTCTCTCTGTCCCAAAAATAAATAAACGTTGAAAAAATAAATAAATAAAAAAATAAAAAATTTAAATATCAGTTTGAATCCATTTTTTATTTTATTGTTTTCAAATTCTTTTTTATTTGAGAGAGAGAGAGAGAGAGGGACTGTGAGCGGGGAAGGGGCAGAGAGACAGAGGGAAAGAGAATCCCAAGCATGGAGCCTGATGTGGAGCTTAATCCCATGAACTGTGAGATCGTGACCTGAGCCAAAATCAAGAGTCAAATGTTTAACCGACTGAGCCACCCAGGCGCCCCTGAATCCATTTTTTAAAGTAAGCATATACCCTGATACATGTATATTTTTAGTATACAAACCCCATGTATGTACATATGAGTATCCACTCACAGCATGTGTTATAAAACAAAAAACAAAATTGCAAGATGAAATATTTTGCAAATATTTTATTAATGTAACAAACTTCTTGCTAAAGTACTTTAATACTAATCAGTATAGTGATTTAAATGTTTCATTATTTGTAAATGTGTCTACTTAATCTACTTTTTTGTTCAGTTTAATTTGATAGTTGATTTCGAGGGCTGTAACAGCAGAAAAGAATATACAGTTTCGAATGGAAGAAAGTATTCTGGCCCCGTCATACGTATTTTTTACTTCATCGACCAATTATTTAAATGTTTTTGTTGAAATTTACATAACTTCCATTTCCCTTGTATCAAAATAGTTTATGTAAACCAGTTAGAAATTGTTACATAACTTCCAAAATAAATGGAAACCACTTAGGATAATTTGCAGAGTTTAGAAAATTCTTTTAAGTTTTATAATATGTAAATATGAGAGTATTCTATGTGAGACATTTTTTACTTCAGCAACAAAAACACCAGATGATGAATAGTGACATTTCCAAAAACCTATTTTGAACCCAGCAAAGGTTCTTTTCAAAGAAATTCCATTTTCACTCACCATGAAGAGTTTTGCTCATTGTAAAAAATCACTTTCCCTTTGAAGATGTTCATTTTTTTCTAAAACTATCTGCTAGGTAGCATATTCCTGCCAGCTACTCATCATAGAAAAGAATAAATTTAGGAGACCTGACTTTATGCAAAAAGAAAATAGTTAATATTTTATTTTATTTTTTTAAAGTTTATTTATTTTCAGATAGAGAGACCATGCGCTTGCGTGCACGTGTGAGTGCAGGAGGGATGGTGAGGGGTGGGAGAGAGAGAATCCCAAGCAGGCTCCATGCTCCCAGCAGAGTCCGATGTGGTGCTTGAACGCACGAACTGTGAGATCATGACCTGAGCAGAAATCAAGAGTTGGATGCTTAACCGACTGAGCCACCCCGGTGCCCCAGGAAAATGCATATTTTAAATGTGACAATTCTCTTAAGTACTTTGACAGTTGTTTAACACTAAGCACCTGGGTGGGACAATTTTCTTTTTCTTTATTTTCCTTTTTTTAATTTGGAATTTCCTTTTAAGTCTGGTTGACATCCAGTGTTGCACTAGGTTCGGGTGTGCTTCGCGGTGATTCAAGTTCTTTATGCCATGCTCACCCTAGGACAGTTTTAGGTATTAGTCCCCTTCTTATTTCAGAGTATTGCTCTGTTTATACCATTTAGTGGTTTGGGTTTTATAAAACAAACCACACTGATCCCACAGGCGGCATCATGTTAAACCCGCACGAACACATCCATCTTGCAAATGATCGACTCCGTCCTTTCATGCATAGGCCTCCTTTGCGTCGGGCTGCCTCATCTTCCATATGCACTAACACGGACGCTGTGACACACAGACGCGGAGGGTGCCGTCATGGCTCTTCTATATGAAAACGGAGTGAATGTTAGTGAAAGCTGGCCTTCACGTGTTTCAGGATAAAAATACAAGCAAATCTTGGTATTTTCCTCCTAACTTAGGTAGCTTTCACTAATGCAACCTCGGCACCCAGCGTTGTAAATCTGTGGTCTTCTACCTTTGTTTCAAGACATACTATTCCCCATGTGGAGAACAGTGGCTCTGGAAAGTTGGAGGTGCAGAGAGATGTACTGTGGATCCCGCATGATGTACCAGTGACCACACATGCTCATGTCGTCTGATCAAGGCGTATTTCCCCCTAGGTTCCGGCTAGCTGCTGTAACGACCAGTCTGAAATTTCAGTGGCTTGATAGATTACACTTTTTCCTTGCAGATGCGCTTGGGTGGGTGGCTCCCCCGGGCAGGTTTCCTCCCAGGGGCTCCTTAGGAATAGTCTCCTCCCATGCCATGGTGCTGTCATCTTTAATATGTGGTCTCAGCTTGTCCCACTGTCATCCAGCAGGTAGATGGGGAAGTGAGAGGACAAGTCTGTTTTGGATCGTAAGGGAAACATCACTGATGCTCAGTCCCTGGGCCAAGAGCTAGTTACGTGGCTGTACCTAGATTTAAGAGGGCTGAGCAAGGCCTTAACTGCATCGGGAGAGAGGAAATGGGTTAGGTGAGCAGATCTGACCATAATCTCTGCCCCAATTCCAAAGCGTGATGTGTTAGGAGATGAATCTGGGCTTTAATCGTGGTCTGATTGACTATAAGATCTATGCTTTTCTCTTTATGCTACGTTGCCCTGCAAAGCTAAGGAAGGACCAACAAAAAAGACTAGTTGGTTCTTCGTGCTGCACTTGGTAGGGGCCTAGTCAGGTCCTCAGCTCTGCTCCCTCATAAACCTTCTACTTGTTAGCTCACCGAGCCTTGTTTATTGCTGTGTTTACAAAATATGATTTGTTACAAATGACATTTTAATAATCTAAACCTAAAAACTTCCCTAGGCTTAGTGATATTTTTCTCCTCCCTATTCTAAGATGAATTACAATGATATATGGCACAAAAAGATCAGATCAGTGAAACATTGACAAGAGAACGAGGTGAAGGACGGATGAGGTTCGAGTCAAGGCTGAAGCAGAATTGAATACGTTAGCCATGAAATCATATACATAATAGGGCAGACAATGAATTTGGTTCTAAGATTTGTAGCAACTACGGTTCTAAGATGGAAACACAGATAGTTATAGGGTGCACTGAATCTATGAGAAGAATTAAATCATTTGCTTCAAAAACATGTACAACCACAATAAATATTCAAACCAGAAGAAAATATAACCCATGGAATGTTGGTTCATCCATTCATCTATTTCATGATGGATGAATACTTATCGAGTGACTACTATGTGACTACTATGTGTCTGGGGATACATCTGTGCAAAGAATAAAATTCTGGCCTTATGTAATTAAGGAAGAGAGATGATAAATAAATGATGTTTTAGTATGTGTGGGGCTGCTAAGTCCTAAGAGGGGGAAGTGGCAAGGGGGATAGAGGTACCAAAATGGAGTGCGTGGAATGGTCATGAAAGCCTTCACTGACCAGATGACATGTGAACAGAGAACCGAAGGAAGTGAGGTGATCAGCTGTGCAAAAATCTGGAACGTTCTAGAAGCAGTAAATGGCAAGGACACTGGTCTGGGAACATGTTTAGAGTTTTTGAAAGTGGGAAGCCGGGGAGGTGCAGTCAGAGAGCTACTGTGGATCTTGCATGATGTAACAGTAACAACATGTTCACATCATCTGATCAAGGCATATTTTCCCCTAGGTGATGCTGAACGCACTTGACAAATTTCACTCGTTGGTTTTTCTTTTTCTCTACTCTACTTAGACCACTGCATTGGTATAACATAAATGAGTCCTTAACAGGATTTGGGTTTCCTAATCTCAATGCATTTCTTCATCACTTCTTAGAGACTTTAGATATTTATATATATTTTAAAGTTGAGTTTTTTAATGTTTATTTCATTTTTGAGGGAGACAGAGTGCGAGTGGGGGAGGGGCAGAGAGCGAGGGAGACACAGAATCCGAAGCAGGCTTCAGGTTCTGAGCTGTCAGCACAGAGCCCGAAGTGGGGCTCAAACCCATGAATGGTGAGATCATGACCTGAGCAAAAGTCAGACGCTTGACTGAGCCACCCAGGTGCCCCTAAAGTTGAGTTTTATTATTAATTTTCAGATATTTAAGTACAAGTATGTACTTAATAAAGCATTTAACTTGGAAAGAGATCTTGGTTCGGATCCTGACTCGGAAGCTGACTTTCTGTAACCATGGAGGAGCCACGATTACTGAGTCTCAATTACTCTACAGTAAAGAAATACACATTTGAGGCACCTGGGTGGCTCAGTCAGGTATGCGTCCGACTTTGGCTCAGGTCATGATCTCACTGTTCATGGGTTCGAGCCCCAAATTGGAATTCGTGCTGACAGTGCAGAGCCTGCTTGGGATTCTCTCTCTCTCTCTGCTCCTCCCTGACTCATGCTCTGTCTCTCAAAATAAATAAATAAACTAACTAAATAAATAAATAAACTAATAAATAAATAAATAAACTAATAAATAAATAAACTAAAAAAAAAAAAAGAAATACGTGTTCTTCACAGTATCCATTTTCTCTGCCCCATAAAGCTGTTCTAGGGATCAAAGAAGATGATGAGTCTCAAAGTATGTTGAGACTTGAGTTTAAGACCGTTACTTCTTCTGATCTGCTTCCCCTATTCGATAAACCTGTGCCAGATATTTTGCTAGGGTCTAGATATAGTGATAAATTGTGGTGTCTGCTCTCAGGGAGAATATAGCCTAATAGAAGAAATAAAGAAACTTCTACCAATGAGAGGCATTCTGGGTGCTAAGAAGATGGAGAAGGACAGTCTGTGTAGGAGAGGATTCGAAGTGAAGGTTGGGAACACTTCTCAGAGGTGAGCTGAATCCTAAAGAACCAGGAAGAATTATTAGAAATGTTAGGAGAGGAAGGGCAGTGCAGGCCTAGGGACCAGAGCGTGCAAATGGTTGTGGGGTCAGAGGACGTAGTACTTCTCATTTATTTTTTCTTATGGTAGGGAAAGGGAATGTGAACAGTATGACTGAAGGATATTGAGGCTGAGGAAGAAAGAAGGTGTTTACGGAGATGTGTAATCAGTAAGAGATTTCATTCTTGAATAGTGTCAAGATTCCAGATGGGAAGAGGTGTTCCATGGCAAAACTTGCTTGTTGGAGAAATCATTCTGGCAGCAATACGAAAGATGAGAGGGTGGTGAGGCTGAGGGTTGGAGACTCGTTAGAAGACTTACAGAGATTCAGGCAAGAGAAGAGGGTGTGAACTCAGTGGAAAAGGGGAAAGAGGAATGATAGAGATGTATAGGTAGGACTGTCCTTGGTGCCATCTGTTGAGCTGGAATGGGGTAGAAAGAGTGATAAGCCTCAATGCAGCATTTCCCAGCTTAAAATTTGCACAGTTAAGTGGATTTGGTACTCTAAACTTGAAGCTTCTTAGAGAGACCGGTAGCTTTTTGGAAAATCATATCCAGAGAGTGTTATCAACTAATTGGGGTCAATCTTTAGAGAATTATTTAATGGCACATTTTAAAACCCTGTTCTTTTACTGTTATCAGTGAGGTACATAGAATATATATATATATATATATATATATATATATATATATATATATATTATAAATATATATGCAGTCAGCACAGAGCTCAATATATAAATATTTATAAACATATATATATATTTCTATGTACCTCACTGATATATGTATATACATGTATATGCATATGATATATACCTCACTGTATATATATGTATGTGTGTGTGTATATATATATATATATATACATTTTTTTTTTTTTAAGTAGGCTATACACCCCACGTAGAGCTTGAACTCACAACTCCAAGATCAAGAGTCGCACATTATACTGACTGAGCCAGCCATGGGGCTCTTGAGGTACGTAGAAATTTTTAAATATTTATTTATTTATTTATTTATTTATTTATTTAAAGGGCACAAGTGAGCTAGGGGCAGGGAGAGAGAGAGAGAGAGAGAGAGGCGGAGCTCACCTGAAGCGGGGCTCATGTATTTTTTTCCTTGAAGCAGGGCTTGTGTTCACCTGGTGTGGGACTTGAACTCATGAACCACAGGATCATGATCTGAGTCAAAGTCAGATGCTTAACTGACTGAGCCACCCAAGCACCCCTCATTTTTTTTTAATCAACTTGTAGTTGACCATGTCTCAATAATACAGCCAGAAAAGTGTAAGTTGGAGATTTGATTCAGGATTATTTTTAATGTTTTGCATGAAGGGGACTGAAATAACATAAAATTTAAAACAACAACAACAACAACAACAAATGTACAACCCATCAGAGCTTGCACAAGTAGAAGTTAATAAAAATCTAGATTGTTATTAATACTTTCAGATAATATTAGTTAATATTTATATAGTGCTCTTGATTTTTGAGTACTTTCAAGTGTATTTTCTTTCTCTTTCTTTCTCTTTCTTTCTTTCTTTCTTTGAGACAGAGACAGCATGAGCAAGGAGGGGCCAGAGAGAGAGGGAGACAGAGAATCCCAAGCAGGATCTGCAGTCAGCACAGAACTCAACAGCTAGAACTCAGGAACCATGAGATCATGACCTGAGCCAAAATCAAGAGTCTGATGCTTAATCTACTGAGCCACCAAGGTGCCCCTCAAATATATTTTCTTTCTTTTTCTTTTTTTAATGTTTATTTATTTATGAGAGAGAGAGAGCAAGAGAGAGTGAGAGAATGTGATAAGGAGAGGGGCAGAGAGAGAGGGAGACACAGAATCTGAAGCAGGCTCCAAGGCTCTGAGCTGTCTGCACAGAGCCCGACCCGGGGCTCCAACCCACGGACCGTGAGATCATGACCTGAGCCAAAGTCGGACACCCAACCGACTGAGCCACCCAGGCGCCCCTCAGAGAGCTCACCTGCAGTAGAGAAGCCTCTAGAGAACTAAAGAACCTCAGTGTGTAAATTTATTGTACCCATATTACATTGCCCCTACCTTCTTTCTGTTCAGGTACTGCTTTCTGTTTGATATGCTATCGGTCCTCAACAAACTGGTCCCCTACTTCAGTTATCTGTGACCCGCGTTTCTTTACCAGAACTTGTATTAAGTGTTAGTATCCAATTTGGAATTACTTCAGCTGTGTATTTTCTTCAGTGTTTCCTGTGATTATAAATGCCACGTGGGCAGGTAATAGAACTACTTCTGTTTATGCTACGTCCCTAGAAGAGAGCCCAGAATGTATTTAGACAGTATGTGCTAATGACCGATTACCTACTAATGACAGTTTTGTTTCCACTCATTCCTTCGCGATTTCCCAGCAAAGGCTTGAGGTGGAGATTATCCCAGGAGAGGACTCATCAAGCTCAAATTCTCCTCGAACCCGGACTATTGCGAGCACCGACGAAGGCTGCTGCTATGAGGTCGGGCATGAGGTGGCGCTGTTGCGCTTTATCATGACTTTTTTTTTTTTTTTTTTTTTTTTACCTGGGCTGCCTTCTCCTTCACAACGGACCATGTAGCGATCTCTAGAGGAGGAACACAGTAAGCAGAACAGCAGCAAGTGCAGCTTTTACAGCTTCGGCAGAGGTTTCCTGCTGGCTGGTGCGCGGTGAGTCCCGGAAACCTCAGTTGCCCGCAGACTTCCCCTTGTGGGGAGCCCGCCCCAACTCCATCCTTTGCGGGCAGCCACGCCCCACAGTGGGAAGGAGGGACTGAAAAGCATTTCCTTGAGGCTGGCACACCTTGTCACATCCAAACCGATCATTTTCTACCCCCCTGGCTGGGCCGGTTCCATCTGAGAGCAGAGTGGCCGGAGGAGGGACACGGTAGTGAACTGGGGTTCAGGGGTAGGGCGGGGGTGGGAGGTGGATAGCTTGGGCGTTTGGGAGGGAAAGGGGGGAGAAGGCCAAGAGTGGGAAGGTTGTGAGAGGCGGTTCGAATTTTATCTGAACGGGCAATGATCACCAGGTGAACGAACCTGTATTTCTTTGGAAGGAACATCTTGTGGATTTTGACTTTTATGTTTTTATGATTGTACGATGTGATATGCTGTTCCGTGTTGACCGGATTTTTGCTTTCTTCTGAATTTGTCTTCTCTTTTTCTGTGTCTCTTTCCCTTCTACCTACCTGGCAATGTCATCCCCATTTGTCTCCTTTTTCCCTTTCATTTCTTTTTTGAAAAAAGATTTTTTTAACATTTATTTATTATTGAGAGACAGAGAGACACAGAGCACGAGCAGGGAAGGGGCAGAGAAAGGGGGAGACACAGAATCCCAAGCAGGCTCCAGGCTCCAGGCTCCGAGCTGTCAGCACAGCACCCAATGCGGGGCTCGAACTCATCAACCGTGAGATTGTGATCTGAGCTGAAGTCCCTCGCTTAACTGACTGAGCCACCCAGGCGACCCTTTGGTTTCTGTGACTGTGGCGTCTTTCTGTTAGGAATCCCCATGCCATCTGAGTTTCTCATACATTTCAGACCAAGCTTTCTTCCTGCTACTTAGCGAGAACCATCAGTGGTTGTGGGAATCAAGCACCAGAGCTCCTGTAATGTGCAGCTCACACACACACAGTGAAATGCACCTGGAAATGGTGACTTCGACCTGATTGACCCTCCTCAGTACTCCTAACACTCAGCGAGGGGCCATCTGGGTCTCTCAGTGAGACATGGGGAGATACCATTGATCCTTGAACATCCCGGGTTTGAGTTAGGTGGGTCCACTTATGCATAGATTTTTTCAATAAGTACAGTACAGTACTGTAAATGTGTTTTCTCTTCCTTACGATTTTCTTAATGGTGCTTTCTTTTCTTTAGCTGACTTCATTCTAAGAATCCAGTGTATAATACGTGTGATATGCAAAATATCATACACATACAGTGTTGCTCGATTGTTTATGTTATTGGTAAGGTCGACTGTAGGCTATTAGTAGTTAAGTTTTGGGGGAGTCAGAAGTTTTACCCCTGTTTTCTGCTGCACAGGGGATCGGTGTCGCTAAACCCTGTGTTGTTCAAGGGTCAACTCTATTGGCATACTTTGGAGATATTGTGGGTTTGCCTTCAGACCACTGCGTTAAAGTGGAATTAATATTGGAATGAAGTGAGTCAGATGAAATTTTTGGTTTTCCAGTGCAAACAAAAGTTATGTTTAGTCTGTACTGTAGCCCGTTAAGTGTGTAATATGTCTACAAAAGCCATGTGTATACCTTAATTAAAAATTCTTTTTCTCTTTCTTTCTTTCTTTCTTTCTTTCTTTCTTTCTTTCTCTTTCTTTAAAAATGTTGATTTATTTTTGAGAGACAGAGACAGAGTGTGAGCAGGAGAGGGGCAGAGAGAGAGGGAGACACAGAATCTGAAGCAGGCTCCAGGCTCTGAGCTGTCAGCACAGAACCTGACGCGGGGCTCGAACTTAACCGCGAAATCACGACCTGAGCTGAAGTTGGACGCTTAACTGAGTGAGCCACCCAGGCGCCCCCCAAATACTTTTTTTTTCTAAAAAAGGCTGTCATCTGAGCTTTCAGAGAGTCATAATCGCTGATGGCAGACCACTATAACGAATACAATAATAATAAAAAAGTTTGAAATATTGTGAGAATTAGCCAAAATGTGACCCAGAGACACGTAATGAGCAAGTGTTCTTGAAAAAAAAAATGCAAAGTTGCTACAAACCTGCCATTTGTAACAAAACAAAACAAAACAACCTGCAATACCTGTGAAGCACAATAAAACAAAATGCTTAAGGACCACACGCCTGTGTTGCTTCCGTGAAAATCATACACTCTTCCTTTAGTGTCTTCATCACTATTAGCTTGCTAGGGCTGCTCTAACAAAGGGCCACAAATCGAGTGGCTTAAGCAACAGAAATGTATTGTCTCACAGTTCTGGAGGCTGAAAGTCTAAAATCAACAGCCATGTTGCTTCTCTCTGAGCACTGGGAGGGAAGGATCTATTCCAGACCCTTTGCTTTGGCTTGTAGATGGCTGTCTTTATGTTGGTATGGCATTCTCCCTGCATATGAGTCTGTCTTCAAATTTCTTTCTTTTTATTTATTTATGTATTTATAACGTTTATTTTGAGAGCACGTGTGCGTAATTGCAAGTGGGGGAGGGGCAGAAAGAGGGAGAAAGAGAGAGTCCCAAGAAGGTTCCGAGCCACCTTTTGAGACAAAGAGAGGGAGAGAGACAATCCCAAGCAGGCTCTGTGCTGTTAGTGGAGAGCCCGAGGCAGGGCTTGAACCCACAAACCGTGAGATCATGACCTGAGCCAAAACCAAGAGACCAATGCTCAACCGAGCCACCCAGGTGTCTCCAAATTTCCCCCTTTTTAAAGGACATTGGTCATATTGGATTAGCGCCCACTTTAATGACCTCCTTTTATGTCTCTATTCCCTCTGTTAAAGACTATTTCCAAGTAAGGTCACGATCTGCGGTACCGGAAGCTAGGACTTCAGTGTATGAACTTTGGGGTGGCACACTTCGATCTGTAACAGTTCCTTGTTCTTTCATTATGTACATACTCAGAGTGAGTTGAGTGTCGCACAGAGAGTTTTGTGATTCTACGGCTCTGTTTTATTTTGTTAATGTTTATTTCTGAGAGAGAGACAGAGCATGAATGGGGGAGGGTCAGAGAGAGAGGGAGACACAGAATCTGAAGCAGGCTCCAGGCTCTGAGCTGTCAGCACAGAGCCCGATGCGGGGCTCGAACTCACAGACTGTGAGATCAGGACCTGAGCCGAAGTCTGAAGCTCAACCGACTGAGCCACCCAGGCACCCCACTACGGCTCTGTTTTAAACTGAGGGTGTTAGTTTCCTATTGCTGCGGGAACAAATCATCCTACATTTGGTGGCTTAAACCAACACAGGTTTTTCTCTTCCAGTTCTGGAAGTCAGAAGTCCAAAAGGGTTTGCATGCCTTCTGGAGGCTCTAGGAGAGAATCCCTTTGCTTGCCTTTTTTTTCAGCCTCTAGAGACTGCTTGCCTTCCTTGGCTCAGGACTCTCTTCCTCTATCTTCAAAGCCACATCAAGTGTTTCTCACAGTTCATTTGCCGGCAGTGACACCTGTGCCCTTTTCTTCCATATTCAGGGTCTTTATGATTACATCAGACTCACGGGCTAATCTAGAATAATCTCGTCATTTTAAGGTCAGTGGGTTAATTCCACCTGCAATCTTCTTTCCTTTTGCCATTTTTTTAAAAAAATTTTTTTTTCAACGTTTTATTTATTTTTGGGACAGAGAGAGACAGAGCATGAACACGGGAGGGGCAGAGAGAGAGGGAGACACAGAATCGGAAACAGGCTCCAGGCTCGGAGCCATCAGCCCAGAGCCCGACGCGGGGCTCGAACTCACGGACCGCGAGATCGTGACCTGGCTGAAGTCGGACGCTCAACCGACTGCGCCACCCAGGCGCCCCTCCTTTTGCTATTTTAACACTATTAAAAACTAACATATTCGGGGCACCTGGGTGGCTCAGTTGGTTAAGCATCCGACTTTGGCTCAGGTCATGATCTTGCCGTTCCCGAGTTTGAGCCCCACATCAGGCTCCGTGCTGACAGCTCAGAGCCTGGAGCCTGTTTCAGATTCTGTGTCTCCCTATCTCACTCTGCCCTTCCCCCACTCACTCTTTGTCTCTCTCTCAAAAATAAATAAACATTAAAGAATTAAAAAAAAGAAACGAATATATTCATAGTTCTGGAGATTCGGACATAGATGTGTTTGAGGAGCCACTGACAGCCACACTGAGCTTTGAATAACTGGGTTTTCTTTATTGGGTTTATTGTCCTGTTTTCACTCTGAAGGATCCGTGTTTTGCTTGCTATGTGTAGCAAGGAACTTTATATCCCTTTTATAAGAGAAAACCAGCATCCTGTCTAGTGATAGAGCTAAAAATGTGTTCCCATTGAGCAGAAACCTGGGTAGCATGATGCTTCTATCGAATACTATTAAAAACGACTCCCCATCCCTTGCACTTTTAGCATTACAGCTTAATTCTTTATACCCAACTAATTTGTATACGTTACTTTTTCATAAAAATGTCTTTCTAGGGGCGCGTGGGTGGCTCCAGGCGGTTAAACGTCCGACTCTTGGTTTCAGCTCAGGCTATGATCTCACAGTTCGTGGGTTCAAGCCCCTCCCTGGGCTCTGCCCTCACAGTGCGGAGCCTGCTTGGGATTCTCTCTCTGCCTTTTTCTCTGCGCCTCCCCTGCTCTGTCTCTCTGCCTCTCAAAATAAATAAATAAATAAACTTAAAAATAATTTCTTTCAGATCCAATGTTATTTTTCTTGGTGAATTTAGCTGTGTATTTATCGAACAGCCGTATGAATTTTGACATGTGGGCAGACGCTGCTTTAGGCACAAGGGACATAGCAAGGCAGAAAGGAGCTGGGGTCCTTAAATTCTTGTTGTTGTGAAGGTGTCCCTCTCACTTCCTTCTCGTCCTTCCCCCAGTCTCAATTCCCCACCACATCCCTGGCTTTAGATGTGGCTACTGCTCTGTGCCTACGTCTGGGCTGTACTAACGAAGGACCTAAGGAAGGAAATTGCCATGCCCTCGAGGAAACTACCAACTGTTTGGGAAGAAGCAGATAATAATAAGCAAGCCAATGAAGCACTGAGTCAGCTGGTTGGGTATTCAATGCTCTATATTAGCATATCACCTCTTGGACATGGTTTCTAACTGGGAAAAATGAAAGTAGAAGGGAATGAGCGCACACATACCAAAAAAAAAAAAAAAAAAAAAAAAGTGCTTGCACAGACATCAGCGTAGACCGGAATGAGTCCTGTCCTGAGTCCAGGGACCTGAAATCTGGTTCAAGCGCTTGCACCCTTTTTGCGAGCAAAGAACAAGGGACTTACTTCAGTGTCCTTCATTATTATTATTATTTCGTTATTATTATTGTTATTATTTCCTCTCTTAACAAATGAAGGGTTGAAGTAGACTGGGAAACGTCCGGGGATTCTTCCAGGCTTAAAACAAAATGAGTCTTTTATTTTTGAATTTCTCACAATTTCTCTGAGTTTCCGAAGCAGAATAATAATGAGGGGACAGGTTCGAATTCAGCTGGGGAGATGGTCACCTCTGGGCCAGAAAGGAAACTGGGGATGGGGTGCAGGGGTTTCTATCCATCCCTTGACTTCAGCCTCCTTTCCTGAAGGTACTCTTACCCGTTCAGGTCAGGTGGCCTTCACTACTTTTCTCCTGTCTACAAGGCCAGCTGAATTGGGCGGTGCAGACTCCTGCTGCCTCATGTCGTGAATGCCATTTCCTAAGGGTGAGTTTTCAGGGAACAGAAGGATCTCCCTAGGCTCATGCCTCCTTTAACCCTCATCAGTCTCTGTTGTGGCCCGACTTCTAAGAATCGTCGCCACCCACAACTCAGCCAACCATCAAGTCAATACAGCTAATTCTCGGTAATGGCCATGATCAAATCAACTTGAAGACAGTGATTGCATGTTTCAAACCTGCACTTTTAAGATTTTTATGAACTAAATTACTGGCAAGAATTATAAATGAGAAAGGAAACCTGTTTTAATTTTCTTTCTGTTATAGCCTCAGCCATAGTAAACTGCCCCATCGGTATATATTTGTAGAGCAGTGTTTTTCAATGTTGGCAGGTAACAAAATAGATAGAAATATGGTGCTATTTCCAGAATACTGATCTAAATTAAAATTATGACATGTATATAATTCTAGGCTCTGCCAGAAATCTACTAAGAACAAATTGTAGCAGATGCTGTAGGGTAAGAAAAAAAAAGTATGTTTCAAACTGTACATTGTGGCCATAGGTAAATTTTAATAATACACGTTTACATAAAATACACAATACACAATACACAATTACATTTACACAAAATACACAATACACAATTACATTTACACAAAATACACAATACACAATTACACAAAATACACAATGATACACAAAATAATACTCGTATTTTAAGCCAATTAGCTTTCTAGAGAAATCTTCCAAGTTATTAGCTTGTGTCTCATCACTTTTTTTTTTTTTTTTTTTTTTTAGTGTTTATTTATTTTTGACAGAGAGAGAGAGAGAGAGACAGAGCATGAGCAGGGGAGGGGCAGAGAGAGAAGGAGACACAGAATCCAAAGCAGTCTCCAGGCTCCAAGCTGTCAGCACAGAGCCCAATGCAGGGCTCGAACTCACAGACCGTGAGATCATGACCCGAGCTGAAGCCAGACGCTCAACCGACTGAGCCACCCAGGTGCCCCATTGTCTCATCAGTTTTGAGTGATTTAGCCAAATGCACTGGATTGTTGGGTAAATGCAGAGGTTTGTGTTGAACAACTCTAGGAGACACCATTTATTTTCTATTCATATTATGCTATCAACTCAATGTTGAAAAACATCTGCCAAAGACGATAATTTGGAGTTTGGAGAAATTGATCCAGAGCTCTTCTTTTCTGACAGAACTCTCTATCCAAGCCACCCCCAGTTTGTGTCCTTTGGGTCAACTTCTCCAAAGTCCCTCTTACGTCAGATGGGGCTGGCTTGCCTAAGTGCTCAGTCCAGGCCTCAATCTAGTGCTCCTTCTGGCCAGTTAGAGACTAAAGAAGCAGGAAAGGACTTGATTTATCTGAGTAGTAGAAGTGACAGGCTTGCTTCTGGTTCAAGGAAGGAGGAGGAGGCGTAAGAGAATGCCAAATATTTACCTCCATTACCTTGTTTTCCATCAGATTCATAATCAGATTCCACAAATCCAGCCAGTCTGGTCTGAAGCTGCCCTGCGTCCTACCTCTGTGGTCCTTCCTCGTAGGTCTCCATGCCCGATTCCTTTAGCGTTGCTGGGGGCTGATCATTAAGTGTGAGTCAAAATGAATTCTGGCAGAGGTAGAAGAAAGAAGGAGAGTATCCCCTAAAATATTCATAAAGCCCGGAAGTGCCAACAATTAAAAACACAGCCAGAATGTGAAGTCTCGAGTCTTCAACCTGGGGCATGCATGGGGTAGAGATTTCCAGAGGCTCGTCCAGACACATAAAGAGCCCAAAGACCTGGCAGGCAGAAGAAACTATGAAAGCGTACGCACATTATGAACTGTACAAACTGGGATCCTTTTCCTTACCCTCATCCCTCCAAACCCCAACTGGAAAAAAGGGGGATCAAATATCCAGCCAACCTTATGAAGGGTGGAAAATTGTAGGGAAGGAGCACTAGGTGGAGATTCAAGACACGTAAGAGTAGTCTTAGCCTGAGTGTTAACTGGCTGTTGGAAGATACCTCAATCTGTGCCTGAGTTTGCTCATCCATAAGTTATGGAGGTGAGGGTTTTTTTTGGTTGTTGTTGAGTTCAAAGGGCTCTTCCGGTTGTTTAGGATTCTGTGGCATTGGTGGAGCACGTGTTGCATTTCAGAGTGTGCTTGTCAGGCAGAATAAGCAATGGAAGGCAGGGTTGCTGTTTTCATTGTTTCTGTAGCAGCGAGTATGGCCCAGAGGAAACAGCAGTGGTTACTTAATTCGCAGCATGGGAATAGAATGGCTTTTGGGGGGCGCCTGGGTGGCTCAGTGGGTTAAGCGTCCAACTGCAGCTCAAGTCATGATCTCACACTCCGTGAGTTCGAGCCCCCGCGTCGGGCTCTGTGCTGACAACTTGGAGCCTGGAGCCTGCTTCAGATTCTGTGTCTCCTCCTCTCTCTGCCCCTCCCCTGCTCACGCTCTGTCTCTCTCTGTCTCAAAAATAAATACACATCATCAAAAAAAAAAAAAAATGAAGATGGGGCACCTGGGTGGCTCAGTCGGGTAGGCGTCTGACTCTTGATTTTGGCTCAGGTTATGATTTCATGGTTTGTCAGTTCGAGCCTCGTGTCGGGCTCTGCACAGATGGAATGGAGCCTGCATGGGATTCGCTCTCCATTTCTCTCTCTGCCCCTCCCCCACTTGTGTGTTCTCTCTCTCTCAGAATGAATAAATAAACTTTAAAATCTATCTATCAATATATATAGATATATATCTATATAACTATATAACTATCTATATAACTATATCTATATAACGATCTATAGATAGTTATCTATCTATCGATATATGTATATCTATATATATCGATAGATAACTTTGAGAAATATACCAATTCTATAGGATTGGGAAAAAAGAAATATTAATAAGCCAAATGTGACTTTATAACTATCTGTAAAGCATCACTTCTTCAGCACATCACATTTATCTTTCCAAGTCTGCTCTCCTTGGGCTGATATTGAAATTGATTATTTTTAATTCACTGAGTTAGCACTGACCACGGAATGGAGGCAAGCTGACTTCAAAACCAAAGTATGAGCTTACGTTATCTACAAACAGATGGGCAATAAAGATTTGATAGTATCAGCAAGGTTGCAGGTTGTGGGTTTATAGGTATTCAAAAACTATGTGAGATAAGTCACTCACCAAAAGGAGTTGAACGCTGGGCTAGAACTCTCTGTGCTAGATGGAGGTCCTTATAGTTTTACATGTGAGTTACGGGATTTAATGGTGGTATTAGGGACTGCTCCTTTTCACCTCTCATTTAAGCTCAATCAATAATATTTTGGGTGCCCAGGGAACAGTGTTCTCCATAGGTTTGATGTGCAGAAGCATTTATGGATAGGAATTTAGAGATGTGACTCTGGGTACCAGAGTCCTACCAAATTCAGGGCAATGTGAGGAATCAGATGAACTCAGGCCCGTCAAAGAAAATAAACTGGGTGCTGATGCTAAGAACTACAAAATGTGCTCTATAGTGTGTGCCTTTATCCAAACATGAGAAGGATCAGAAGTGGCCTTTTAGTATGCTATGGTACCATATGTAAATAGCATGTCTGGCCAGCCTCTAGGAGGCATGTATTGTCCAACCTGTTCTAGAATGGACCTTCTCAGAGACAGAGCATTCTGTGACATTGCCGAATCATACACAAATTCCGGTTTAACCTTTAGAGGCCATGGAACTGTATGTCATCATCAACAACAAATGAGACTTGCACACTGAAAACTACAAAATATCATTGAAAAAATTAAAGAGGATCTAAGAAGACTTAATATCGTTAAGATGGTAGTACCCTCTCAATTGATCTGTACGGTCAATGTAATCTCTACCCCAATTTTTTTTTTTTTACAGAAATGGCCAAGATGATTCTAAAATGCACATCATAACATAAATGTCTTAAAATATCCAAAACAGTCAAAAAGAGATTAAAGATGGAGGAGTCATGTCTAATGATTTAAAAACTAAGTTTTTTTTTTTTAAATTTTTAATGTTTATTTACTTTTGAGAGACAGAGCATGAACAGGGGAGGGGCAGAGAGAGAGGGAGACACAGAATCCCAAACAAGCTCCAGGCTCCGAGCTGTCAGCACAGAGCCCCACGCGGGGCTCGAGTTCGCGAACCGTGTGATCATGACTTGAGCCCTAGTCAGATGCTTAACTGACTGAGCCACCCAGGTGCCCCTAAAAACTCACTAAGTTTTAAAACTAAGTAATTAAAACTGTGTACTATTGGCATAAAGATAGACATATAGACCAATGGAACAGAATTGAGGGTCCTGAAATAAACTCATACCTATGGCCATTTGATTTTCTTTTTTATTAAAAAAATTTTTTTAAATTATTTTTCTTTATTTTTGAGAGGCAGAGAGAGACACAGCGTGTGTGGGGGACGGGAAGAGAGAGAAGGAGACACAGAATCCAAAGCAGGTTCCAGGCTCTGAGCTGTCAGCACAGAGCCTGATGTGGGGCCCGAACTCATGAACCATGAGATCATGACCAGAGCCAAAGTCGGACGCTCAACCGACTGAGCCACCCAGCCGCCCCGGCCATTTGACTTTCTATACAGTGCCAACACAATTCATTGTGCAGACGCACTGGATATTAACATGCAAAAGAATGAAATTGATTGCCTACTTCACAACATTTGCAGAAATTAACTCAAAATAGGTCAAAGATCTAAATGTAAGATCTAAAATCATTATTCAGCCATAAAAATGAATGAAGTACTGATTTATGCTACAACATGGATGGGATGGTTAATTTTTTTAAAAAAATTTTAATGTTTTTATTTATTTTTGAGAGAGAGAGAGAGAGAGAGACAGAGCAAGCAGGGGAGGGGCAGAGAGAGAGGGAGACCCAGAATCTGAAGCAGGCTCCAGGCTCCGAGCTGTCAGCACAGAGCTGATGTGGGGCCTGAACTCATGAGCTGTGAGATCATGACCTGAGCCGAAGCTGGATGCTTAACTGACTGAGCCAGCCAGGTGCCCCCAGGATGGTTAATTTTATGTGTCAGTTTGACTGGGCTGAGGAATGCCCAGATGATGAGGAAACATGATTTCTGGGTGCCTCTGTGAGGATGTTTCTGGAAAAGATTAGCATTTGAATCAGTGGACTGAGTAAAGAAGATCTGCCCTCGCCAGTGTGGGTGGACATCATCCAACCTGCTGAGGGCTTGAGGAAAGTAAAAAGATGGAGGAAGGGTGAATTTTCTCTCTCTTGAGATGGGACACCCATCTTCTCCTGCCCTCCACCATCGGAACTCCTGGTTCTCCAGCCCTTGGGCTCTAGGACTTACGCCCATGGTCCCCCGCTCTCAGGCCTTCAGCCTCACACTGAATTGTACTACGGCGTTCCTGATTTTCCAGCTTGCAGACAGCAGGTTGGGGGACTTCTCGGCCTCTGTAATCTCATGAGCCAATTCCCATAATAAATGTCCTCCTATATATTTGTCTATATATCTACATCTTTATATCTTATTCGTTCAGTTTCTCTAGAGAACCCTGATTAATACAATGGCTGATCCTAAATGCATGCTAAGTGAAAGAAACCAGACACAAAGCTACAGATTGTATGATTCAATTCGTATGAAATGTTCAAAATAGGTAAATCCAAAGACAGAAAATAGGTGATTGCCAGGCGCTGGGGAGAGTGGGCATTGGGGAGTGACTACTATTGGTACAGATTTCTTGGAGAGGATGATGAAAATATTCTAAAATTAGATAGCAGTGATGGTTGTACGATTTTGTGACTATAAAAACCACTGATAATACACTTTAAAAAGGGTGTGTTCTTGGGCCCCTGGGTGGCTCAGTCGGTTAAGTGTCGGACTTCAGCTCAGGTCACGATCTCACGATTCGTGAGTTGGAACCCCACATCGGGCTCTGTGCTGGCAGCTCAGAGCTTGGAGCCTGCTTTGGATTCTGTGACTCCCCCTCTCTCTGCCCCTCCCCTGCTCACACTCGGTCTCTCTTTGTCTCTCAAAAATTAAATAAACGTGAAAACAAATGTTTTAAAAGGGTGAGTTCTCTGGTATGTGAATTATATCTCAGTCAAAAAGAAAGCAATATTGAAGGTAATTCTAATTTTGAAAAAAAAAAAAAGAAAAGAAAAAGGACAGAAAAAGAAAGAAAAGAAAAGAAAAAAAGGTTTTCAAGAATCTGCTAGGAAGATGATATAATGTCAGAAAATAGATTCCAAAGCCATACAACCTGGGAGTTCCAAATCCCTGTTACTAGCTGAGTGGTCCAGAGCAAGTTACTTTACCTCTCTGTGACCCAGAGGTCATTGGTGCCATTGTAACTATATGCCTACTAGGCTGTAATGGGAAGCAAAAACCAGTATGAAGGAAGCTGTGCTGCATGTAAGTGACGGTTCAAGAGGGGCAGAGCAGGGCAGGGTCCAAAGCAGATTGCTTCATTGGTTTATTGTCTGAACTCTGCTCCAGGCTGACTCACGGAAAGACACTGGGTGTAGTGGAAAAGGAGGAAGAGATCATATGGATCCAAGATACCATATCTATATTTAACCTTTCCTGGCCCTGGAAAAGATCCAAAACTATGTTAGGAGAGACACATAGAGGAGGGCACCAGAGCAAGGTATGATGAAAAGTATTGGATAAATTTTTTGTTGCTCAGTTTAAATAAATATTAGACAGAAATGTTGAGGGTTTTCCTCTGGTTTCAGACAATAAACTTAAGATTTTGTTCTCTCGTCCTATCTCTACTGGGACCTTGCTTCATCTTTCAATTCAAAATGAGATCAGACAGGGGCACTTGGGTGGCTCAGTCAGTTAAGTATCTGACTCTTGATTTCGGCTCAGGTCATGAGCTCATGGTTTGTGAGTTCAAGCCCCGCATTGGGCTCTGTGCAGAAAGCATGGAGCCTGCCTGGGATTCTCTCTCTGTCTCTCTCTGTCCCTCTCCTGCTCATGCACTCTCTCTCTCTCAAAATAAATAAATAACCACTTAACAACAACAAAAAAAGATCAAACAAATCTTTAAAGTTCATGTCACTGCCACATTTTTATTCCCAGGACAGATCAAGAAGCTAGGACAGTGGCAGGTGTTTGTAGCAAGATTCACATTCCTTTGTTTTTTCAATTAATTAATTAATCAATCAAAGTTTTATTTAATTGTAGTTAGTTAACATATTTGCAATATTGGTTTCAGGAGTAAAATTCAGTGATTCATCACTTGAATACAACACCCAGTGTTCATCATAACAAGAGCCCTCCCTAATACCCATCACCCATCTTAGCCCATCCCCCTCCCACCTCCCTCCATTGACCCTCAGTTTGTTCCCTATCTTTAAGAGTCTCTTACCGTGTGTCTCTCTCTCTCTCTCTCTCTCTCCTCCTCCCATGTGTTCATCTGTTTTGTTTCCTAAACTCTACATATGAATGAAATCATATGGTATTTGTCTTTCTCTGATTTATTTCGCTTAGCATAATACATCTAGCTCCATCCACGTTATTGCAAATGGCAAGATTTCATTCTTTTTGACCACATCCCTTTGTTTTAAACTGCTTTAAGATGTACTTCCCATTCATGACTTTTCTTTAGATCTCACTCTTTCTGTCAGCATACAGCAAAGAAGGACTATATTACATAGCCATTTTGAGGGAATGATAGAAAGATGTCACATTTCTTACTTAAAAAAAAATAGAGAAAACTCTGTTGTTGACCTTTCCTCTGGTTTTACACTTCTGAATTCTCTTCTTTATGTGAGTATATGTTGTATACCCTTGGTTTCATCATCGTTTTCCTTTCTTGGATTCTAAATAAATAATTATAATGCCTTGTATTTTTACTCTATATATTTCATGGTGTTTTACATACAAACCTCAGACTAAGACATGTTAATTAGCTTGCTTAAGGTCACACACAAGATGGTGCTAACCCAGTGTCATAACTGAGATCTCACGTCTCCTTTGCCTGTATTAGGAGAGGATTCTTTCTTTTCATTCTACATTTCTCCTAGAACTTTCCATTGAGAAATAATCTAGGTGAGGAAAATATAACCAATTCCAGGGCAGAAGGCAGCTGAAGCCAACGTGAAGATCAGTGCTGGGGCCTCATTATACTGGAGTCCATGCTAGTGTAGAAATAGTGTTATTTAAAGTTCATTTGATCACAGGGTTTTCTCCAAAGTGCATCTCATATCTGCATTAATCTCTGGCTTCCTCAAAATCACTGGTATTGATATATGAGAGGAGAAAGAGTATGATTAGCAAATGATGGAGCAATAAGTAAGTAGAACTGGCTTGAAATTCTTTGAAATACCAAAGCCTTAACACCAGCTTAACAGATCTCCAAATCATTTACTATAGAAATGCTTTAATGGTGGAAAGCAAGGTACATCAGAAAAGAGGGCAGTGGACCTGTGGGGGCAGGGGAGAGGGAGAACATGATAATACGACCTTGGATTTCTGAATTCCATCAATTTCTTTTATTCTAAGACTTTAAAGTCTTGTCCTGTGTTTTATCTTATTTGTCTTGCCAGAATGTCTGATTAGGCAGTTCAAGGATTATGATCCATTACTTTATGGATCAGGAATTAAAACCCAGAGATGTGATAAAACCTGCTCCAAATGATAAAGACAGAAAGGGAGAGAGAAGCAGAGATAATGTTAAGATATGGCTGCCAATTTAGAACTGTATTAAACTAGATCCTGATGAATTTTATTTTTTATTTTTATTTATTTTTATTTTTTTTTAACGTTTATTTATTTTTGAGACAGAGAGAGACACAGCATGATCGGGGGAGGGTCAGAGAGACAGGGAGACACAGAATCTGAAACAGGCTCCAGGCTCTGAGCCATCAGCACAGAGCCTGACGCAGGGCTCGAACTCACAGACCGCGAGATCATGACCTGAGCCAAAGCCGGACTCCCAACCGACTGAGCCACCCAGGCGCCCCAATCCTGATGAATTTTAAATCTGCTTATATCACTTTACCTATGAACATAAGAAAAGCCCCTTTATTAAAAACTTTCATGAACGTAAAATTGATATATTTATTCTATTGTGTAGCTGTATAAAAATTTGGCAGCCCTCTTTGCATTAGAGCTTTCCAGAGAAATAGAGCCAACAGGATGTTTGTGTGTCTATGTATGTATGTATATGTATGTATGTATGCCTATATGTATCTATGTATCATCTATTGAGATCTAGTTTGAAGAATAGATCTGAGCCTGGATGGCTCAGTTGGCTAAGCATCTGACTCTTGATTTTGGCTCAGGTCATGATCTTACGGTTTGTGAGATTGAGCCCTGTGTTGGCCTCTGCACCGGCAGTGCAGGGTCTGCTTGGGATTCTCTCTCTCTCTCTCTCTCTCTCTGCCCCTCCACTGTTTGTTCTCTCTCTTTCAAAATAAATAAATAAACATTAACAAAAATTAAGAATCTGTGGATAGTTGGGAAGTCCAAAGTCTTCAAGGTAGACCAGCAGGCTGGAGACCCAGTGAAGTGATGCAGTTTAAGTCCAAAGGCAGTGTGCTGGCATAATTTCCTCTTCTGGGGAGGTCAGTCCTTTTCTATTAAGACCTTCAACTGATTAGATGGGCCATACGCACATTATGGAGGGTAATGTGCTTTCTTCAAAGTTCCCTGACTTAATTGTTAATCTCATTTTAAAAATGCCTTCACAGAAATATCTAGAATAACGTTTGATCAATTATCTGGGTACCATGGCCTAGCCAAGTTGACACATAAAATTACCCATCACACACCTCTTCATGAAAATTTAATTTTATTTCTACTTTTAATGTTAATACAATTTGCATAATTGTATAATTATAATAGTAATTTAAAAATAATAATCATTATTTATTAATAATTATTATTAATAAATAATAATAACAATCAATTATTATAATTATTAAATAAAATGATAATTTTTTTTTGCATGTTCAGAAACATCTTCCATTAAAAAAATCCTTTTATGGGGTGCCTGGTTGGCTCAGTCAGTGGAGCCTGCAACCCTTGGTCTCAGGGTTGTGAGTTTGAGCCCCATGTTGGGTGTAGAGATTACTTAAAAATAATATCTCTTAAAAAATCCTTTTATAATTGAGTCTTAGGAGAGAAATTACTGGGTCAAAATTATGAACATCATTCAGACTCTTTTCTTACATTGCCAAATTCGTTTCCATAATGTAGAAATTTAGATTCCCTGTTAATGTGTAAGAGTGGGCTTTTTAAAATAGGGTTCTTCAGAACATCAGAATTCTCTTTCTTTTTTTTTTCTTAAATGGAAATACAAAAATTTCACATCTTGGTTTTACTTGAATGTATATTATATAATTACTAGTTAAATTGAACATCTTTAATCTTAACATCACCCTTCTCCCATATTTGTTAAACACTTTTATTTGATGTATTGGTTTTCTTTTGATTTCACTGTTTTTTTAATTTTTAATTTTTATTTTTTAATTTTAATTTTAATTTTTTTTTGAGAGAGAGATAAAGAGAGAGAGAGCCTGTGTGAACAGGGAAGGGGGGCAGAGGAAGAGAGAGAGAGAATCCCAAGCAGGCTTCACACTCAGTGTGGAGGTTGACATGGGGCTCGATCCCATGATCCTGGGATCATAACCTGAGCCAAAATCAAGAGTCAGACGCTTAACCGACTGAGCTACCCAGGTGCCCCATGTTTTTCACTTTTCATGACCATTTATTTATTGTCATCTTATTAATTTTCTTACTATAGTTACTAAGTTATATAGAATTTCTGTTTTTATACATTGATCCTTTCTTTGTGGTTTTACTTTTTCTGTTGGAAGGATTCTTCTATTTACTTATTTACTTGTTTATTTGTTTATTTACCTTATGCATTTGTATCTCTTTTGTTGTTTATTATTTATTTTTATTTTTAAATCTACATCTAAGTTACTTAGCATTTAATGCAGTAATCATTTCAGGAGTAGATTCCAGTGATTCATCCCCTACGTGTAACACCCAGTGCTCATCCCAGCAATGGGATGGGCCCCTTGCTCATTTAGCCATCCTCCCATCCACAACCCCTCCAACAACCCTCAGTTTGCTCTCTATATTTAAGATGTTTAAGAGTCTCGTATGTTTTGCCCCCTCCCTCTTTTTACATTATGTTTGCTTCCCTTTCCTTATGTTCATGTGTTTTGTATCTTAAATTCCACATATAAGTGAAGTCATATGATATTTGTCTTTCTGTAATTCCGGTTAGCATAATACCCTCTAGTTCCATCCACGTAGTTGCAAATGGCAAGATTTCATTCTTTTTGATTGCCGAGTAATATTCCATTGCATATATATACCACATCTTCTTTATCCATTCATCTGTCAGTGGACACTTGGGCTCTTTCCATATTTTGGCTATTGATAGTGTTGCTATAAACATGGGGGTGCATGTGTCACTTCAAAACAGCATACCTGTATCCCTTGGGTAGATACCTAGTAGTGCAATTGCTGGGTCTGAGGGTAGTTCTATTTTTAATTTTTTGAGAAAACTCCATACTGTCTTCCAGAGTGGCTGAACCAGTTTGCATTCTCACCAGCAGTGCAAAAGGGTTCCCGTTTCTTCACATCCTCGCCAACATCTGTTGTTGTCTGAGCTGTTAATTTTAGCCATTCTGACTGGCGTGAGTTGGTATGTTATTGTGGTTTTGATTTGTACAGGAATCTTTTCTTTTAATCTTACCTAGTCCTCACCAATCCCATATAACGTACAATGTTAGTTTTTGTTTCTTAAAACATATAATCATTTGTCCAACTAAAATTTATTTTTGCACAGGAATGAAGCAAGGATCTAAATTATTATTGCCAAGCGAGTAACCATAATATGCATATGATGCATAATCCACATAATGATAATCAATCTCAATAGTTCGCAACCTGGCTGTAATTTAGTGTCTCCTGGGAAGCAGTCCCTTTTTTCAGTGCTGATAAGTGAAATCATACTTATGGGATACATAAACATCATAATTTCTTCTAAGGTAGGGAGTGAACCCCACATGGGCATTTTTTAGAAAGCTCCCTACAAGAGGCTAATGTGTAGCCAGGTTTGAGAATCTGCTTGTTCTGTTTCATGCTGACTTCTTTATATTAAATCCCTAAATATGTCATTTATTTCTGGGATATTTATGTGCTCTGTTAAGCTTACTCTCTATTTTTGAGTGTCACTGGGTAGGTTAGTGTGTGTGTTAGGCTTTGTAACATATTCAGGCCTAGAATATGCTTCTTGCCTCAAATCTTGTTTTGTTTTTGGAATGAGAGATTAATGCATGTTGGGATATCACTAGTTCTTATCCTCATCTTGCTGGAGCCCTAAGTTTGCAAAACAAAAACAAAAACAAAACAAAAGCAACTGTAACAAGCCCTTATTGAACTTCTCAACTTACTTACACATCTTAGAAAAACTACCTAAACTTTCTCCCCGTCCTCATTTTCTGTTTATTCTCTGAACTACCCCCCTCTCTAGCTCCGCTATTGTTTATTCTTTCTAGGACCATGAGTGATCTCCGTTCTGCCTCTATCCATTGGGCCACTTCTCTGAGAGAGTGATTTGAGATAAACTAACTAGGTTTTGGAGGTAAATTCTAGGTAAAGGTCGACAGTTCGGTGATACATTCACATGTAGGTGAGAGTAAGCAACTTGGGTTTATAGTGTGGCGAGCAGAACAGTAGGGGCAAGAGGTCCAGGGGCACGTGGGTGGGCGTGAAGTAGAGTATGGATGGGGTGATGGCCATTATTCAGGTGCAAGGCCATCAGGGTATCTATCAGGAGGGGGATGGCTTTCCATTTGTAGTAGGACGTCAGTAACCAGACTATACTGTGCAGTTCTAATCTCATGAAAGAGGATTGATTTAGGCAGAGAGGACAGTGAGGGCCTATCCACTTGTGAGACATTCAGGATAGGACTCCAGACTTGAGAGTACTTGGGTACTCAGCATGAGTACCTGGACAACCTTACGAGAAATGAGCGACCTGTCTTCTCAAACTAAGGAGGGCGGCAAGAAGGATAGGGAGAAGGAGCCGAGACTATTGATCTCCTTACTGCCTCCATCCGGATTAGTTCAGGAATTTTACCCAAGACTGGGTAAAAATGTAGCCAGCAGATAGGTGGTGTCAATGGAAGCAGCTAGAAGGCATTCACAGAAGGTGAATTAATTAACTAATTAATAATATACCACCATGTAGCATTCTATCTGTTTTATACCTTCGTTTACAGCATTGTGCTCTTGATCCGTCTTGTTTAAATCTCCCGTCCTCAACATGATTGTCAAATTCAGAGACCTCTTAGCAGGTGTAATACTTAGACTGTCCAATCGTACATAGTTGCCGTATGAAGTTTTAACACCCACGTTCCTTTATGATTAACTTCCTCTTCGCACACAGGATTACGTGGAGTTAGATCTACCAATATTATAAATGTCTTGACAATAGGGGTTTTGTTTTGTTATCTGGAGTTATATACGCTTACCTGATTGGTACAGCTATATGACTACCTCCCAACCTGGGAGACAGGTGAAGAAGGGAAGGGGGAGGAAGGGAAGCACTACTTTATATTGATTGTCAGTAATGGGCCCAGCACTATGCTAGGTACTATACGTAAATTATCCTGGAGAGCTTTCCACAGTCTCGGGAGAGAGACATCATGGTCTCCGCTGACAGATGGCCAAACGGAGGCTCAGAAGGTTAGAATGACTTATACACAGTCTGGAAGAATGTTGGACCTGAGATCCAAATAGAAGTCTGACTCCAAATCTCCTTCTCTTGCCACTTCCCCGGAGGAAAGTACAGGCAGGGCAGGGATAGGAAGGAAGCTTGTGAGCTTCTGGGGCTGCTGGGATATGGGTAGAAAGAGGCAGGTCTGCAGGACCTTCAGAATTTGAGAGGCAAGGTCGTCTCACTGGTTGAGGGGACTTGCTCATTGCCCTGCCCCCTTTTCTGGCGGGACTCATTCCTTGCGGCTGTCTGTGGTTCTTCACTGCCCTCAGGAGAGAAACAGGTGTCCCGCTCCCTGAACTAGGAAGGGAAGGCATGGCAAAGTCAGGTGTCCTGCCTCTGGACGCTTGATGGATCACCTATCAAACCGGAACTGGCACCTCTGTTATCATAAC
Source organism: Puma concolor (assembly GCF_028749965.1). Lineage (NCBI taxonomy): Eukaryota > Metazoa > Chordata > Mammalia > Carnivora > Felidae > Puma > Puma concolor. The sequence goes on from NC_141673.1 coordinate 98,008,070, forward strand.
ACCAGCTCAGTGCTGATTCCATCTTTCCCAGCTTCCAGACTGCTCAGCTCTGAGGCACACGGAGCCACTCTTTTTTTTAATTTTTTTTTTCAACGTTTATTTATTTTTGGGACAGAGAGAGACAGAGCATGAACGGGGGAGGTGCAGAGAGAGAGGGAGACACAGAATCGGAAACAGGCTCCAGGCTCTGAGCTATCAGCCCAGAGCCCGACGCGGGGCTCGAACTCACGGACCGCGAGATCGTGACCTGGCTGAAGTCGGACGCTTAACCGACTGCGCCACCCAGGCGCCCCAGGAGCCACTCTTAAGGAGGGACTCCGCTGTTTGCTCCTTGCTGCGCAGAATGAGGTTCCCGGGGGCATCGTTTTCATCTCGCCAGGCGTTTGTGGTTGTGTACCTGGGATTACCTTCTCTGTGCAGGATCTTTACAAGGACCCGCCCTGTGTGACACAGCACTTCACACATTTCCTGCTTGTGACATCCCCTGTCCATTGTCTCTCTGCCTGCCCGGGTCCGGGACTCATTTATCAGAGTATGAGACAGCGTGTGTACGTGTGTGTGCGCGCGTGTGCGCGTATGTGTGTTCCCGCCATCTTTCGCAGAATGCCTGCCTTCTGTCCCTTTTCAGTGTGGCTCTCCCGTCTGCCAGAGGGCAATGTGCTAGAATGGGCGGGAAGAGTCATAGAACAGGGTGGAGCGCCTCACTTACAGGGGAAACTGCTAAGACTTCTCAGGTTCCAGAAGTCCCCCCACTGCCCCTGAATGAAAAGTCTAGCAGAATGAATAGCAGAGAGGGGGACTGATCTTTGGAAATGCAATGTGACTGACCACAGCAGCGGCGAAGTGTTTGAGAGAAGCCCCAGGGAGGCGTCTCCTCTGGCGTGTCCAACGGGTAGGAGAAAGGAGACGCAGATAGAAAAGAGGCGATTCTGCGTTTAGAGGGGGGTGGTAGTTGTGTGTCCTTGGCTTTTCCCTTATTGAGAGCCCTTTTTCGTGGCGCTTGGGTGCCTCAGTCAGTTAAATGACTGACTTCGACTCAGGTCATCTTCTTCGGGTCAGTGGGTTCGAGCCCCACATCGGGCTCTGTGCTGACAGCTCAGAGCCTGGAGCCTGCTTCGGATTCTGTGTCTTCCTCACTCTGCCCCTCCCCCCCCCCTCTCTCTCAAAAATGAATAAACACTAAAAAAAAAAAATAAAAATAAAAAAAAAAGAGAACCCTTATTCTGGGCTGGGGAAATTGTTGATTGGTAATCTCGGGAAGAGAAAACAATCAGCGAGATAATGTCTAATTTGGGATATATCATTTCTGGGTTTTTGAGGTTTGCCTGTGGTAGATGGAGAATTATGGAATCGAGAACGTGAAAAACAGAATGATAATTATAATACAAATAAAATGTATTGAATTTGGGTGACACCTCAAAGGACCTAAAATTAATCTCTGCAATCATATTAAAAACCTCATGGGGTGGGTAGTGTTACTGCGATTCTTACTTAGATGTTAAGGGGCCTGTCTGTCTTGCAATCACAGTACTCCTCTCCAAAGCAAATTTTTTGGGAGCTTCCAGGATACAAATTAGGCTTCTTCATCTCTACTGGGTCGTACACGTGTTTTAGGAATTTCTGCAGACACGAAAGAAGGAAGACTGGGACGCCTGGGTGGCTCAGTCAGGTGAGCATCTGACTTCGGCTCAGGTCATGATCTCACATCGGCCCACATCGGGCTTGCTGCTGTCAGCTCAGAGCCCACTTCAGATACTCTGTCCCCCTCTTTCAGTCCCTCCCCCGCTTGCGCTCTCTCAAAAACAAATCAAACATTAAAAAAAAAAATAAGGAAGAAAAGCTGATAACACCCAGTCTCCTTATTACAAGACCTTTGTTTAAATAAGGTCAGGATTCCCAAGCACCATGGGAGCCTCTCTTCTAATGGTTTCAAAGTGCATTTCAAGCCCTGGGTCTCTAGGAAGGTGGGGGAGGGAGAGGGGGAGGATCAGAACAATCACAATCCTTCAGTATCTGAGGAGAACAGGAGGACAAGGGATTCCCTCTGGGTGACCTGCCCTTCTCTCTGCCTCATCCACCCTAGGAGATATCACCCGGCACAAGGCAAGTTGTCTACACTAGTCAAATCCTCTGGATCGAAAGAGACTCACCTCTCCAGTGTGCCTTTGCCTGTACTCCTTGTCCTCTGGCAAGTGTGCTTCAGGAGAAAGGTGGGGCCTTGGGCGTTGCATGGTGCTCCCAATTCTCAGGCCAGTGCCCTGTCTCCTGGGAGTTCTAGCTCCTTCTGGACCTTCATGCTCACAGTGAGAGATCGCCAGTCCTGGAAACTAGACCCTTTCCCTCAAAAAGGGATTTAGGATGGAGATCAAATCCAGGAAAATGAACAGACAAAGAAAATGATCCAAGATTCCATAATCTGGGGAGTACTGGGGGAAAGTTTCTGATTCTACCTTTATCTTCTGAAGACAGACACGCAGTCATTGTCTGTGGCCCTCTAAGACCTTGGAGCACACACTTAACAGGCAGATTCTCCTCCCTTGTGCTTTCCAAATTCTGTTGCATTTGTTGGTGAAGTTTGGTTTCTGCATTACGGTTTCTATGATTCTTTCGGATTCGGACATAATTTCTTCTTCCATGTGAGTGACAAGTACAGATGTGCAGTAAAGTGGTTTAAGGAATATTGGGTTTGTAATTAAAAGACTGGGGCATGACACCTTGCTGTGGCATTTGCTTGCTGTTTTTTTTTTTTTTTTTTAACCTGGGCTTATTCAGAATTGAATCTTTTTGAATGTTTTAATGTTTATTCATTTTTGAGAGAGACGGAGACAGAGTGTGCGCGGGGAAGGGGCCGAGAGAGAGGGAGACTCCAGGCTCTGAGAATCGGAAGCAGGCTCCAGGCTCTGAGCTGTCAGTCAGCACAGAGCCCAACGTGGGGCCCAAATTTGTGAACTGCGAGATTATGGCCTGAGCCAAAGTCAGACACTTAATCAGCTGGACCATCCAGGTGCCCCCCAAATTTAACCTTTTCGGACCTCAGTTTCCCCGTTGTGTGAAAGTGCCTAGCATCACACCTGGCACATTATAGTTGCTCGACATAGGTTTATTGGAGCTGAAAATAGGAAGGACGGCTTGCTGTTCAGAATGTTAAAGACTAATTTTGGAATCCTGTAGATAGATCTGAGCAATTCTTTTCGATCTCATTTCCAATTTAACACGTTCATTCCATTAAATGGTGTTTTGTTTTGTTTGTTTTGCTAGGACATCTCATGGATGAGGAAGAAGGGGGAGGGGAAGAGGGGAGTGAGCTGGAAGGCAACTGCCTCAGTCTGGGGGCTGCTACCTCTGTATGTTTTACTCTCCTCACCCAAAGCCTTTGGGTCCTCTGCCCCAAGGTCCATAGCTATTAGTAACTCCCTTACCCAGTGTGGCATTCATCTGGGTGGGTGGGTCACTTGTCTTTATAAAAACAACATGGCTGGCAGATCCATTTGTGTTGATACACAGGTGGTAAGGTTGAGGGTGGAGGCTGGTGTAACGTTTAACCATATTCTACGGGAATGGGACCAGATGTTATATGGAGATCAGTCAAGTGATTTCTCACAACACTTAGGCAGTTGGAGTGCAGGAGAATGGATCTAATTTTTAAAGTTCTGTTTGTACCCATTCATCAACCGATGGACATTTAGGTTCTTTCCATGTTTGGCTATTGTTGAAAGTGCTGCTGTAGACATTGGGGTGCAAGTGTGGTTTATACACACAATGGAATACTACTTGGCAATGAGAAAGAATAAAATCTGGCCTTTTGTAGCAACGTGGATGGAACTGGAGAGTGTTATGCTAAGTGAAGTAAGTCAGGCAGAGAAAGACAGATACCATATGTTTTCACTCATATGTGCATCCTGAGAAACTTGACAGAAGACCATGGGGGAGGGCAAGGAAAAAAAAGTTAGAGAGGGAGGGAGCCAAACCATAAAAGACTCTTAAAAACTGAGAATAAACTGAAGGTTGATGGGGGGTGGGAGGGAGGGAAAAGTGGGTGATGGGCATTGAGGAGGGCACCTGTTGGGATGAGCACTGGGTGTTGTATGGAAACCAAGCTGCCAATAAGTTTCATATTCAAAAAATAAATAAGTAAAATAATAATCATAAACAAATAAAGTTCTATTTGTAGATGTATTTTGGTAAGATGAGTTTCTTCTGGACACCCATGAGTAAATTGCTGATCATATCTGGGAGACTATTGTGCTCACTGGACAGAAGTGTGGCTCGTGGGGGTTGCACTATTCTTGGAAATAGAACTGTCTTTGTGTGTAATGAAACAGACAGAGAGGGGACGTGGCGTTACGCTTGCATCGTGCCTATGCATGAGGGTTTGGAGAGTTTACGTTAAATAGTTAGCTTAATTTCAGTTATAGTCATTCGACTCCAGACTCTAATTGTGCAAAGATTTGAGCTGCACTGTACTCCCCATTTCATACTCCTTTGTATCTCTTTCTTCATCGTGCTGTTTCCTCCTCTCGGTTCTCAGTTCAAGAAGGGAGCTACACTTCTCAATATGCCGACAGAAAGAAGCAACTGAGAAGAGAGAAAGTAAAGAATGATAACCACAAGTGAGGCAATAATATTGTTTTAATGAGAGGCCTGTCTGAGGGGATTTGGCATTGTAGATATAGGTATGTGAAAGCTATAGGCAGCCTACGTACATATGTTCCAGCCACCGAATAGAATGATCAGAATAAACAATTTCACAACTTTTCTAGATCCTTGATTCCAGTGGCTTGAATATAGTAAAACCTAGTGATACATGGTACCAAGGAGAGAACTGTGGGGTAATGTTTTACATGCGTGAGGATTTTACAGTCTAGGTAAGGAGAAGAAGCAGTAGCCAGTATTATTTTTTTCTTTTTGAAGATTTTTTAAAATTTATTTTGAGAGAGAGAGAGAGAGAGAGAGAGTGAGTGAGCAGGGGAGGGACAGAGGGAGAGGCAGAGAGGGAATCTGAGGCAGGCTCCATGCTGCCAGCGTGGAGCCCAATGTGGGGCTTGAACTCATGAACTGTGAGATCATGGCCTGAGCCGAAACCAAGAGTTGGACACTTAACTGATTAAGCCACCCAGGCGCCCCTTGAAGATTTAATTTTTAAGTAATCTCTACACCCAGCATGGAGCTTGAACTCACAACCCCAAGATTAGAAGTCGCACACTCTACCGATTGAGCCAGCCAGGCGCCCCTATATATTTTTTCTTAACACAGTCAGAAAATGGTCTAGATATAATAGAAGGGGATAGAGTATTCGTCTTATTGTACAGAAATGTTGGTCAAGAACATTCTTCTAATACATAGGTTAGAAGCTAACCAATAGGAAAAGTCATCCTAGAAGGTTTGGGCACCAAGGCATGTATTTTCTCACGTTGACACACTGGGCAGGCAGAGTCATGTGGTAATTGAATATAAACTGCAGAGAAGAGAGCGATGTAGAGAGGAATATTGTCGGTACGGGCAAATATGAGCATCTTCTGATATAAATGCTTTGGTGGGCTCTAAGTGTTAAGGTAAGTGTAGGCTTCCATGCATATGTGGGTAGGTATGGTTGGGTGTGTATACCTTAAAAATTCTAGACTCATGTGGTATGTTCCATATGTCTCTAGCCAAACTGTAATAATTGGAAAGAGCTTATCATACAAACACGTGGAAAACTATCTACTGAGTGGGCCTCACCATAGCCCTATACATTTGTTTCCTTGCTCCAGCATCTGATCACATTGGGCTTCTAGTTGTTAATAAACCTAGCTTCTTTTTTTTTTTAATTTTTTTTTTTCAACGTTTTATTTTTTATTTTTGGGACAGAGAGAGACAGAGCATCGGGGGAGGAGCAGAGAGAGAGGGAGACACAGAATCGGAAACAGGCTCACGGCTCTGAGCCATCAGCCCAGAGCCTGATGCGGGGCTCGAACTCACGGACCGCGAGATCGTGACCTGGCTGAAGTCGGACGCTTAACCGACTGCGCCACCCAGGCGCCCCAATAAACCTAGCTTCTTTAAAGTATCCATGCACAGGGGCGCCTGGGTGGCTCAGTCGGTCAAGCGGCCGACTTCGGTTGAGATCAGGTCATGATCTCGCGGTCCGTGAGTTCGAGCCCCGCGTCAGGCTCTGGGCTGATGGCTCAGAGCCTGGATCCTGTTTTGGATTCTATGTCTCCCTCTCTCTGACCCTCCCCCGTTCATGCTCTGTCTCTCTCTGTCGCAAAAATAAATAAATGTTAAAAACATTTTTTTTAAAGTATCCATGCGCAAATAAAATTACACACAAATGAACCTTGTTCAGGAAATGTAATAGAAGGTCATATTGTATCCAAATGACCACACTGTGCCCTGTAATAAGTGTGATATGTAGGTGCCAGGGTCTAGGCGTGGATTTGAGTCATTGGGTGTGGGTATGTTTGACCACGTGTCTGTAGTTGAGTCTGGCCCACCATGAGCAGTTCTAAGTGAGGATACATGCGCACACAGGCCTTTAGATTTCTTTCTTCAGTATGTATTAGTGGGTTCGTGGTTTGGCTTCTGGGCAGAGCTCGCAAGTTGGGGGCTGGCTGCTGACTGACTTTTTCTTACTGGTACTGTGGTTAAGAGAGATTATGTTCACAGAACATTCCCCAGAGAGCCAGACTCGTTTAACTGGCTGCTCCCTGGATGAACACAATTACATCTGATAATGCCCTGAAAGGGAAGTAAGAGGAAAGGAAAACAAGAATGAGAATGGCAGTGAGAAATTTTCAAACGGCTTTTGAATTCACCTGACTGAGCCAGTGTTTTATTATTTAAGATCTCCTTCTCCACCTTCTCGAGGCTCTCTGATTCTGGCCCCGTCCCAGGGCTTTTCCTTCCATGGGGTCTTGTGGAGTTGTGGAAACGTTCTCAACCACCTTTCCCCTTGCCTTTTTGGCTTATAATCAAATGAGATGGATGTGGATATCTTATAATTCATTGACTGCATAGATCCCTTTTTAGGCACAAGCCCACAGATAAGCAGGTGCCTCTCCTCTGTGCTATTTTCTTCCTGGCTACTCCTCTGTTTGCACGGGCTTCTGTCAACAAACCACACACCTGTCTTTCTTCTGGGTGGTAAGAAAACTGTTTAACTCTCATCTCCCCATAAAGAAGAGTGAAAAGGGGGTGTGGCTGGAACTGGAAGGTCTCTTTGTATGTGTTTCCGGCACTAAGTGACTCTGTCTCCGTAAGTCACATTGTGGTTATTAGGACCAACAATAAAGCACAACAGACAATGTAGTAAAAGACCACCTAATATGGTGAATAGCACATATGTACAATATAGTATAATATTATATAAGCTACAGCTCTGATTCGTAAAGTTTTACCTCGTTATCAAATCACTGCAAAACTAGATCATAAACTTAGGATCACCTAGACAGTGGAAAAAAAAAAAAAAAAAACCACTGTTTTTTTTCCAGGTCAGTCAGCATTGACTAGAACCAGGCAAGACTCTTGTTAACCAAGGGCAAAATAAGGTTTGTAGATGGATATGAAAGAGTGGTAACCACCAGTTCTCTTCAGAAAGAAAGAACCAAGTTTTTGGACGTGTAATTTCAAATATATGCTGATGATATAGAATTAAAAGTGATGTACATAAAGCATCTGTGGCCCAATAAGCAAGAAACTAAGAACTACCGTTTACTTGGAGGAGAATCGGGACTGGGATAAATGGAGAATGATGGGGTGGGAGAAAGATATTTATGGTATATCACTTTGCCTTATTATTTTATATATATATAAAATATACCTTATTACCTTATTATTTTATATAAAATAAAGGTAAAAATATATAAATATAAAATATAAATTAAGGTAAAATATAAAATAAAATAAGGTAATATAAAATATAAAATAAGGTAAAATACCTTATTATTTTATATATACATATATATGTGTGTGTGTGTGTGTATATATATATATAGTTTTAGAAAGAGAAAGAAGATGGCTTGGTTGCAATAATCCCTTTAATCTATCTACTTGTTAGAATGAATGCCTGTGTCTGTCTATATAGAATGCGCAGGAGAAGGTCCAATTAAAAAATAAGTAATACCCAGAAAAAAATTAAACCTGCTTAGGATTTTTTTAAAAAATGTTTATTTATTTTGAGAGAGAGAGAAAGAGAGAGTGTGGGGGAGAGAGAGAGAGAGAGAAGAAAAGAGAAGAGAAGAGAAGAGAAGAGAAGAGAAGAGAAGAGAAGGGAAGGGAAGGGAAGAGAATCCCAAGCAGGCTCTGCACTGTCAGCACAGAGCCTAACGTAGGGCTCCATCCCACAAACTGTGAGATCATGACCTGAGCCAAAATCAAGAGTTGGATGCTTAACCAACTGAGCCACCCAGGCACCCCGAACCTGCTTAGGATCATAGGGTAGGTAGATCATTCCCATATTGCCTGTGGACCACAATTGCTCAGACAGGTACTATGGACTCAAGCATTGGAGCAGCGGTCTTGGGTAGAAGGGAAGCCTTTGAAATAATTTGAGAAATAATGGCATGAAAGGATGAAGCCAGATCAGGGCTATACTCCCTCTATAATAGAAAAAAGGAAAAATGCCAGGAAAAAATAAAGTTCTTCACACTTGAGTATCAGGCAGATGGATAAGATGAATAGATGACTCAGAAAGTTCCAGGTAGTCATGTACTTAATACCTAATGATCTATAGAGGTGTCTTAAAACTCTCTATGCTCCATTTAATGTTTTTTAGAACAACTCAGTCCTTGGGAATTCTTCTCAGTGGTGCCCTGTGCATTCTCTGAGGGCCAAGCATAGAAGTGGACAGCTGTGTGGCTGAGATGAGAGGGTCATGACACGAATGCTATTGGAATGCAGTCTCAGTGACAAGCTGTGTGGTAAGGACAAACACCACAGATGCCTATCTTCTGATTCTAGGATGACAGAGACTAAGGTCTGCACAGATTGTAGAAGGAGGATGAGATGACTTCTAGTAGAAATGAAGACGGTGTTGATAAAGGAATGGGCACACAGGAGGTCATTTTCTTTTTTATTTAATGCTTATTTATTCATTTTGAAAGAGAGAGAGAGAGAGAGAGAGTGCTCGAGCTGGGGAGGGGCAGAGAGAGAGGGAGAGAGAGAATCCCAAGCAGGCTTTGCACTGTCAGCACACAGCCTGATGCAGGGCTCAGTCCCATGAATCATGAGATCATGACCTGAGCCAGAATCAAGATTCGGATACTTAACTGATTGAGCCACCCAGGTGCCCAGGTCATTGTCTTTGAAGAGGGGGGCAAGTGCCAGAGATCCAGATGTTGCATCCTTAACCCCAGCAGGAAAAATGGAAGATGAGGCACAGAGCACACTTGATAGGCTGAGAAGCAGGGACACTGGGGTCTCTGATTAGAGAGCTGCTCCCTGTAGTGGTTCCACTGTATGCAAGTAGAGGGGAAGAAGGAAGAGATGATCGTTTCATGTATGAGGAGCTGAGAACGGGTGGATAGGGGAAGTTGAGTGAATATCAGATTTTCAATCTCTTCTTTTCCTGCTTGATTTCCTACCCAGTTGTCCGGGAGCAGCAGTATGAGATCATCATCATCCCAACCATTCTGGTGGGCACTTTCCTCATCCTTCTTGCGGTCATCCTGTGGCTTTTTATCAGAGGGCAAAGAGCTCAACAACAGTCTCCTGGACTCCGAGGTAAAACTCAAAGTGGGGCTGGGGAAAGGCTCAGAGAAGATGGAGATTACAGAAAGTAAGACCCAAGTGTCAGTGAGCCCACGTCTATAAGGTGAGGTCCCCGCTGTGGGAGAGGAGGTCTGGGGCCCCTCTTGTGGAGTTGAATGGAGGTGAGCTCTTCTCTAGGAAATCATGAGTAGCAACTCAGTATGTGCTTGGTAGTTGAAACTACAATTGGCAAGAGAAACCTCATGTGGCCTGTTTCTGTCTTCTTTTCCTACTGCACTATCAACTATTTGGCCATGTGAGTGTCTACATATTGGGAAGGAAGATTAGTAGGTAAAGCCCAATGCCTTGTTACCAGCCTTGAAGGATGACATTTTACTCTGTAATACGTCCCAGCCCTGCTCTGTGCTCCTGGACTATGTGATGAAGAGGGGTAGCCTTCATAGCAGTCTCTGAAGTGTTAAGTAGGAGATGATGTCCTGTCCTGAAAATATAATGCAAGAGATTTAGCTCACATGAAACTAAGGGTGAAAAGAAGGAAAAAAATTCCCGACAGTGATCAGAAACTGTATAGTGGCTGGTCCTCAATCCCTCTCTACATTTTATCCCCACTGTCTTTGAATTCACTTACAGAAGAACTTCTCAAAGGAGTTGTCTAAACTCATTCTGATGACTTCTACTTGTCACATTCTCCGAAGCTTTTATCCCCACCACTCTGCCAAAACAATTATTTCCAAGATCACCACTGACAGCTATATTGAGTCCTCATCGTGGCCTGTCAAAAGCATTTGACACAGTTTTGTACCTCCTCCTTCTCGAAACACTTCATTTTTCCTTTTAAATCTATAGTCACTTCCTAAACGATCTCATTTTCAGTCTTATGGATTCAAACACTTTCTCTGTTCTGAGTCTAGTCCCCCTTGAACTCCAGATTCCTATATCAAACCACCAATTTTGTAGTTTGGATCCGATGCACATCTTTGTAATATGCCCTGAACAAAGGCCCTGCAATTCCCTCACAAATGTCCTCCCCCAATCGTCTTTTCTACTAGTAAATGGCAAGCCCTGTCTTCTATGTGTTCAGTCTAAAATCTTGAAGATTTCCTTGACTCTTCTCTCTCTTGCATTCCATGTCCAATCCGTTAGCAAATCCTGTCAACTCTATCTTCAGAATAAACCGAGGAAGCTCTCACCTCTCGTAGATCCTTGTAATACACGCCTAACTGGATTCTCTACTACCACTATCCCTTTATGGTCTGTTCTCAACAGGATAGCAGAATTATTCTTTTAAGGCCTAAGTCAGTCCTGGCCATCTCTCCTTGAAACAAAATAGAATGTGTTTTCTTTTTAGAATTAGAAAAGCCAAAATTCTTTCAATAACCTTCCATGACTTGGGCACTCTCTGGCCTTGTCTCATATAATTCTCCAGTTATCCCATATGGTTCCAGCTGTACTAACTTCATTTCTCTTCCTTAAATATGTCAGGCATGCTTCTTTCCTGATGCCTTTGCTCTTACTGTTCCCTCTGTCTAGAATATCCTTCCCAATACAAGTATGGTTTGCTCTTTAGTTGCTTCTAGGCGTTTCTCAATTGTCATCTTATCAGAAATCCCTTTCCTGACCTTCAAATGTGAAATAGAATCATTGGTGTTTCTGACTTTGCTATTTTCCTTCATAACACTCATCACCTGGTTTGTTATTATCTGCTTCCTTTCTCCTACCATTAGAGGGTAATCATAAGAATCTGGACTTTGCCTATTTGCAACACCTAGAACAATGCCTGGCACGCAACATGTGATATTTGTCGAATAGATGGAATGAATGAATGGAGATTTAATGAGAAGAATGAATTTCTCGTTTCCAATGGAGAAAAGTTGACTAAGAAAAGGGGAAAATACCAGACGATTTTTTTTTTTTGACTGAGGCTATAGGAAATATGCAATAATTAACTTTGGGAACATCTTAAGGGAGGAAGAATAACCATGGCTTGGAGTTGAGGAGTTATCCATACCATCCTCTCCACCTTTAAAAGCCATTGATCGACTTAATCAATCGCCCCTACTGGTAGCTACCACTACCTTTAAGTACCTGGAGGTAGAGTACCTATTCAGGAACTTCCTTAATTGTCTCCATACCAGACTTATACTGAACTATAATCCCGAGAGAGACAGAAAGGAAATGTCATTGCCACTTTCCAGATATCCATCTTGAGTTGTCTTAGAAGTAATGGGGTTATTATAAATATTCTAGAAAGGTTGCTATTGATGCTGGTTCACAGAGAAGACTCAGAAGTTATCCTCACGTTGGGCAGAGAGAAAATTGCTAAAGGGACTACCTTGCCAGTTTGTTCCAGGTTCTGTTCTCCTCGAGTCCCTGGGGTAGGGAACCGGTGGTTGGTATCATCTTTTCGTTCTAGGCATTGCCCCTGTGCCTCCATCTAGGGGCTTAAGCTTGGAGGCAGCAGGTCATGGAGGGAGCGTGTTTGTGCCACTTAAAGAGACATCGGTGGAAAGCCTCCTACAAACCATGACTCATGCTCTGGCTAAGCTGCAAGTGCCCCGGAAGCAATTCTGTGATTCTCTGGAGCAGATCCACAGTGGTAGTTATGGAGCCATCTATCGAACCAAGATGTACACTGGGGACCCTGCTAAGCCAAAGAGCGTTGTCATCAAGGCTTTGAAAGGTAAAAGGAGAAGTGTTTGACTTCCTTTCCCCTTTTTCACGTTTCCATTGCGAGCCCTCAACAGTGAATGCTGACAAGCTTGCCGACATGAAGACTAATCAACAGATACCTGGGATCACCATTGTGTGCAGAATAAGAAGGGAATAGAAAGTGAAAACTTGAGGCCGAAATGTTTTCTTTAGGGACCTTCCCTAGCTCAAGCTTGCCTATTGAGGCTGCTAGAACTCAGTTTTTCATATGGATATTACTTGCATGAGGATTTTGAAGTTGTTCCTTCTTTTTCTGCACTATCACTTTCCCTAATACTGTTTTCTTCCCTTCCTTCCTCCTCCCTCCCTTCCTTCCTTCCTTCCTTCCTTCCTTCCTTCCTTCCTTCCTCCCTCTTTCCCTTTTTTTTTTTTTTCATATGGGCCAGTAATAGGGGATAGAAACAACAGAACAAGGATAGGATAAACAAGAATACTAATCAAAAGGCCTAGGCAGTGATCATATTTGAATGTGAACACTTGTCTATTTAGGCAAATGAAAGCCTATCCAGTTCTAAAACCTATGATTCTATGTTAGCTTTGACAAAAAAGCAGTGACATTGAGGATTATCTTCTAATTAGTTCCCTTTCTATTTACTTTTTGTCTATACTTACTCTCCTTTGGAGCTTTGCCATCTGAAGTTGCTTCCTCCCTCATACCTCCCATTTTATTGGTAATGTTCTGACTGCTTACTTCCCATCGCTCTCCTGTCCTCCACAGAACCAGTTGGGCTCTATGAGGTGCAGGATTTCTTAGGGCGAATCCAATTCTATCAGTACTTGGGGAAGCACAAGAACCTGGTACAGCTGGAAGGCTGCTGCACAGAAGCGCTGCCGCTCTATATGGTGTTGGAGGATGTGGCCCAAGGAGACCTGCTCAACTTTCTCTGGACCTGCCGGCGGGTAAGCGGTAGCGTAGAGGTGTTAGGAAGGAAAGGCTTGACTTGGCTGATTAGCTGTTCACATGTCAATTAGCCTGGCAAATGACGAAGCAGAGAGACATTATAGTAACATAACAGAATGACTGAGTATCACCATCCAATAGAACTTTTTATGATGATAGAAATGTTCTATATCTGCTCTGTCCAAAATGGTAGCCATTAATCACATGCGGCCATGGAGCACTTGCAATGTGGCTGATGTGACTGAGAAACTGAATTGCTAATTTTATTTAATTTTAAATAATAAACTTTTAGGGGCGCCTGGGTGGCGCAGTCGGTTAAGCGTCCGACTTCAGCCAGGTCACGATCTCGCGATCCGTGAGTTCGAGCCCCGCGTCGGGCTCTGGGCTGGTGGCTCGGAGCCTGGAGCCTGTTTCCGATTCTGTGTCTCCCTCTCTCTCTGCCCCTCCCCTGTTCATGCTCTGTCTCTCTCTGTCCCAAAAATAAATAAAAAGTCTTTAAAAAAAATAATAATAATAAACTTTTAAATAGCCACATGTGGCTAATGGCTACCAGATTGGGCAGTGCAGATTAGAATATGAACTCTACGCTTTGCATCGTACTAGCTGTGTGACTTTGGGCAGGCCACCTCTCTGAGCCTGAATTTTCTGAATCTGTAAAATGGGGATAAAAATAAATTATTATGAAAATTAACAGAAATTATGCATGTAAAAACTCTTGTTGGTACTGCTTGTAATTTTGTTGCTGTTAGTCTTAAGTGTGTCTTCTATTCCGTAACATTGCTCTAGTATGCCAGGGTGGATGAGGCGAAGTCAGCTTGAAAGTTTTTGTACTTTAAATTCTTATTAAAAAAAATTTATTTATTTATTTATTTATTTATTTAAAAAAAAATTTTTTTTAACGTTTATTCATTTTTGAGACAGAGAGAGACAGAGCATGAATGGGGGAAGGTCAGAGAACGAGGGAGACACAGAATCTGAAACAGGCTCCAGGCTCTGAGCTGTCAGCACAGAGCCCGACGCGGGGGTTGAACTCACGGACCGCGAGATCACGACCTGAGCTGAAGTCGGACGCCCAACCGACTGAGCCACCCAGGCGCCCCTAAAAAAAATTTAAATGTTCAGAAATTTCCAGACTAAAATGCAAGTTCTTTTCCTAACAATTTTCCTACTTCTCTATATATTCGTCTTTCTGAAGCGCTGCATTTTCCTAGTTAGTTCCTCACTTACCAATGGACAAGTTCAATATTAATCAAGCCTCCTCAATAGACTGATTATTTTACTACTAATTGTGTATGATAAAGGGACCCTGTTTTCATCCAAACGAGGTACAAACAGGATGATGTGCAAGTCTTTAGGCGTTTAAATCTTTTTAAGAGGTTATCCATCTGTAACTTGTTCTCTGCTCTAACCTCACTAGCTTGTATTTTCAAACCAATTATGCTTCTCTATTTTAGACCACTGGAACATGCTTTCCTCATTACACCAAACTTCTCCCTTCTCTTTTTTGCATAGTCATTGTCCACTCATCCTTCAGATCTTTTCTTGTTGCCATCATGTGCTATTTTCCATGACTTTCATGGTGCATATATTTATGCATGATTATTTGATTATGATTCACACGTGTTTGTCACATTGTAAGATCCGGAAGGCAGCAGATAGGTTTATTTTGCTCCCTCTTGTGTTCTGAGGTCCTAAGATGGAACATGGCACATATTAGGCATTCAATGATGATGTGTTGGATTAATGTGCTTAATTATCGCTCTCTCTGACACACACACACACACACACACACACACACACACACACACACACACATAAACTATCCCAGGAAAATTGTTGCTTTATCCAGGGGATAGTCTTATATATATTTGTATTTCTTACCTGCTATTCTATTCTTCCGTCATTCTGTGATTCATCTACATTCTGTATTGTTTTTCCAGGCCAGTAAATCATTGTACTTCTCTGCATATCTGAGAATCTCTGATATTAGCCTCTCCTTGAATCTTAGTCCCTATGTTTTTGTATCTTTTCTTTTGCCTTGATACTTGCATTTAAGAACACTGCTTATTAAATTCAACACCCCCAAAATAAATAATCCAGTAAGAAATGGGCAGAAGACACAAACAGACATTTTTCCAAAGACATACTAATGGCTAACAGACATGAAAAGATGCTCAACACCACTCATCAACAGGAAAATACAAATAAAAGAAGCCCATGAGATACCACCTCATGCCTGTCAGAATGACTAAAATTAACAACACAGGAAACAACAGATGTTGGCAAGGATGTGGAGAAAGGGGAACTCTCTTACACTGTTGGCGGGAATGCAAACTGATGCAGCCACTCTGGAAAACAGTGTGGAGGTTCCTCAAAAAGTTAAAAATAGAACTACCCTACAATCCAGCCATTGCACTGCTAGGTATTTACCCAAAGGATACAAAAATACTGATTCAAAGGGGCATATGCACCCCAATGTTTAGAGTAGCACTATCAACAATAGCCAAACTATGGAGAGAGCCCAAATGTCCATTGACTGGTGAATGGATAAAGAAGATGTGGTATGTACAAAGAAATATTACTCAGCCATCAAAAGGAATGAAATCTTGCCATTTGCAATGATGTGGATGGAGCTTGAGCATATTATGCTAAGTGAAATAAGTCAGTTGGAGAAAGACAAATACCATATGATTTCACTCATATGTGGAATTTAAGAAACAAAACAGATGAACATAGGGGAAGGGGGAAAAAGACAGGGAAGCAAATCATAAAAGCTTCTTAACTATAGAGAACAAACAGGGTTGTTGCGGTGGGGCGGTGGGGGGGGGGACAATGGGCTTGATGGGTGATGGGTATTAAGGAGGGCACTTGTGATGAGCACTGATGTAATATGTGCGTGATGAATCACTGAATTCTGTACCTGAAACCAATATTGCCCTATATGTTAACCAACTAGACTTTAAAGTAAAACTTAAAAAAAGAGAATATCTCTGTCTCTCTCTCTCTCTCTTTTTTTTTTTTTTCAAATCTGTTCATGTCATTCTGATATAATGCTTTTATCTTTGTCTCTTTAGGATGTGATGACCATGGATGGCCTTCTCTATGATCTCACAGAAAAACAAGTATATCACATAGGAAGGCAGGTCCTCCAGGCTTTGGTAAGGCTGGGCAAAATGACCACAGATAGTATGGATGTTTCCTGTTAGCCTGGTATTTGAAATCATATTTCTAATATTTATATTTCCAAATGGGGTATACATTATAGAGAAGATCAAATGGAAGTTAGGGGGCAGAAACCTAAGCACTGATAAATTGTTTTTGCTTCTTTCTTTATGAAATTATTTAGATAATATACTACAAGATGGGTAATTCTGGGCAGAAAGTAGTCAACTTAGGGTTTGTAGAAGGAGCAGGACAGGTTTTAAAAGGTTTCTCAGTCTTGGGGCACCTGGGTAGCTCAGTTGGTTGCACGTCCTACTTTGGCTCAGGTCGTGATCTCGTGGTTGGTGGGTCTGAGCCCCGCATCGGGTTCTGTGCTGACAGCTCAGAGCCTGGAGACTGCTTGGGATTCTGTGTGTGTGTCTCTCTCTCTGCCCCTCCCCTGCTCATGCTCTGTCTCTGTGTGTCAAAAATAAAATAGACATTACAAGGGTTTCTCAATCTTAAAGGTCAAAACTCAGGGCCAAGAGTTAGATGCTTTATACTCTTACTTTCTCATATATACTAACATGAAGAGATATAAAATGGCAAATAATGAGCAAGTTGGGAGGAGACACAGGAAGAGAAACCAAATGGGTGAAAGGCTGCAGAGCCACAAGGAAGTGTACAATTTTGTACCTGAAAAACAGGAAAGACTAGTTCAGGACACGTTTGGTTGGAGACTTGTTTTGATACCAAATGTGATAGGAAATATATAAACTTCAAAAAGAACAAGGAATAGTGGGAGAGAAGATATCAGAAGGGGCAACAGTGAGATCAGTCCTTCATTTTAAACCAACTTAGATAAAGAGGTAAGAGAAATAAAGCAAGATTAAAGAGAAAAAAGAAATGTACCTTTGTCAGGATTAACCAGGAAATTTAGATGACAATTTCTATGAAGTTATTTAGATAATAGTGTTTAACATTAGCATTTGGTATAGAAAATCAGGGTCTGTGAGGCTACTAGTTTAAGTGTTTGGTAGATCTTGCCTCCTTGAGATGTGAAATGTACCAGGGATATAAATGGAATCTGGGAAAGCTTAGAAAAGAAGGAGTGAGGTGCGAAAGGGCAGTAGTATACATGTATAAATGAATATTGTCTACAGCGTTTGGAAGGCCTAATTGGTATGTCCCCTTGATAAAGTCTGGGTGTCAGAATACAGCCTACCTTGTATTCTGAGCCACAACTGTGGTGGTGCCCCACAGGGATGCGTTGACCAGGTTACCAGGTTCAAGATTACCAGTTACAAGGCAATATCATACTATCTTTTTTCTTAATTTTAACAACCACAAAGTCACGACATTCTTTAATTCTTTAATAATTTCTTTGCTCTAAAACTTCGCCTCACGGGGACAGAAAACTGCCAGTCACTGGTTCCTTCATCATCAAGGACTGGAAATGACCATCTTACCCTCTCACTTTTTTTTTTTTTTTTTTTTTAAATGTCATTCTTGTTCAGCAGTCATAGACCTCAATCTCTAGCTCTTTGGTCATGTATAGATTTTCAGCTTCTTATCCCTTGAATAGCCTGATGTTGGGGGGGAAGGAGTGCAGCAAATCAGCATCATCCAGGTGCAATGGTTTTTAAATGCTTTGTTGGCTGTGCTAGAATCATTGCGACACTTCATAAAAATAAAGATTACCAGGTTCCTCTTCCTAGATTTTGGTTAAGTACAGCTGGTGTGGAAAGTGTGTGTTTTTCAAAAGCTCTCAGGCAATTAATTCTTATCTGCAGCCTGGCTTGAGAATTATGAGTAGAATTTGTGGTACTTCCTATGAATTAGAATACCTCGTTCTGGTTACTACCACTCAAAGCGGTGGGGCTTTACGTAATCATTTAGATTTATCGCAAAGGTATTTCCCTAACTCACCTTAGTTATTTTAGGGACAAAATGAGATGATATAAAGCTCTGTGTAAATTCATTACTATGGCCCTCAATTTCACTGTGTATATATTACCTTGTTTGGGTGATTGCTGCTAGAGACTTGAAACCGGCTTCCTTTTCTGATAGCTAGCTGGGTCCTATCTGAGAGGAATGTAAAGTCAGGCAGGAGTTAGAGCTTGACTCAGAGCGGGTGATCATACTTTCCAAACCTTATTAAAGCTATCCGGGTTATTTGTTCAGTTTGGTAATCCTAAACACAGTGCAAAAATGTGCGATTTATTAGAGTGCCTTGGAAGTGATATGTCGTTATCAATGAGGCTTGTTCAGAGTTGAAAATGTCCGTGTCTTTTTGAGGATTCCTAGGACTGTTTCTCCTTGTCTGTGACTCGAGCCATGACCTCAGACAGCTGATCCGTCCTTATCTTATGCTGACAGGAATTTCTCCAGGATAAGCATCTGTTCCATGGGGATGTGGCAGCCAGGAATATCCTGATCCAATGTGATCTTACTGCTAAGCTCTGTGGATTGGGCCTGGCTTATGAAGTCCATGCCCGAGGGGCCATCCCAGCTACTTACCCCATACCTCTCAAGTGGCTCGCCCCAGAACGGCTTCTGCTGAGACCAGCTGGCATCAGAGGAGATGTGTACGGTTTGTTCCTGCTCTTTGGACTTCTTCCCTTCTTTTTTCTCTATTTATTTTGGGGAGATAGAGAGAGAGAGAGATTGAGCGTGATGGGGTGAGGGGCAGAGAGAGAGGGAGAGAGAATCCCAAGCGGTCTCCCTGCTGTCAGTGCAGAGCCTGATGCAGGGCTTGATCTCTCTAACCGCGAGATCATGACCGGAGCTGAAATCAAGTCAGAGCCACCCAGGTGTCCCAGACTTCTTCCCTTCTTGACCTAGGTGTCCTCCAGTCCCTGACCATGACTGTGTCTATTGTCAGTTATGTCTACATGTGAAATCTCTATTTAGAAGTCAGACAGACTCTCAAGGGGAAATGTGTGTTTTGTGACAGAGCTCATATTGGGCATCTGGCTACAGTCCTTTTTAGTGTCTTTTAAAGTTTGACTCCTGTATTAGATTAGCAGCCATAATTAGGAAAGAGAAAAGAAAAATGAAAAGATTATTCATACCCATATCCAAGGATTTAATCTAGTAGAGTCCCCTTTATCTGAAGGAGGTAGGTCCGCTTAATCAAAAGCTGTTAAACTAGTAATTATTAAAATAAAAAGAAATATACATATTTCAAATAATTTATTTTGGCTTAAAACGTATAAATATGTGTGTATTGATTGGTCTTTTAGGGGAGGGCCAAGGCTTTTTCTATGAGGACGGACCTCCTAAATGAAGTTATACGTTGTATTTCTTGTGTAAAAGCATGCATAATACATTGTTTTTGAGTTTTTGCGTGAGATGATTCTGAGTGAGAAACTTGAAAAAAATTGTGAAGCAATTTGACTGCAGACACTGATTATTATTTTTTCCAATTTTCTACTGTTGGCTCTCCCACACAATTGGACAACACTTTCTTTTTAGCAGCTTATTTTTATAGAATACTTTCAAAGCATCCAACCTAGTTTTCAGGAGCTAATGCATTTTTTTTGCATTGATATTTAATTGATTACATAATTACATTGATACATATGATGGCATAAACAGTATTGTAAAGGATCATGATTGGTTTTTGGTAACCAGATAATTCAGCAGCTTGGAGAAGCACAGAGAGGTAATATAGAATATCTTACTAGCCTGAATGTTGTGAGCAGCAGAAAAAAATTAGAACATAAGTTAATATGGTGAGTCAATCAAAAGACTTCCACTGCTGCTTCACTCATATCTGCTTTTCAATAGGGGTCTGGGAGTAATAAGTTTAACTAGGAAATATGGCTTGTTTAATGATGATGTTATAGAATAGTGAAATATACATCTCTCAAATCATATTGCTCTGGCAAATATCTATTCCCATTATGTGTAACGCTTGCTCTGTTAATGTGTTTCCTAGGTTTGGGCAGTTAGAGCTATTGAGGAAATAGTAGATAAATGATTAAAGCCTCACTGGGATTTGTGCTAAGAATAAAGGTTAGAATTTCAGCAGGAAGAAATGGAAAGGATGAAAAGGATGCACAGGGTCATTTCTTTTTGTTTGCGTAGATGTGTTTGTGTGTTTCCATAAATACACACACAGTGTAGCAAATAATAATAAACATCCATTAATGTGAAATGTAGAAGAAAGGAGACATAAAGCCAGTCCACAAAGAGATTAGACTTGAAGGGGATTGAGCAGCAGTGCTTTTTAATTACTTTGCTTATGTTATCAGACGCCCTTAATTTCCCCTTCATTGTCTTCTTTATAGGGTTCTTATTTGAAGACCTCTGAGAGTTGAAATGAGCTCTCTTTAGGAAAGGCAGAAATAGAAACTAAGTAAATGGCTTTGTTTCTTTCACAGCTGGTCCTTTGGGATCCTGCTTTATGAGATGGTGACTCTAGGTAAGGAGGGTCCCTAAAGTAGTATATACCTGGATGCAAATATCCAAGTATGTTTATTTGAGTGGGGGGTGGCATATTCTGAGGAGAGGTTTCCCTACAATCTCAGGTTTGAACTGGGCTGACATGAAATCCCCCTCATCCTTTTAGTTTTTTTTTTTTTTTTTTGCTTTCTTTTCCTTAACACTTTACCAATTCCAAAGCACATTTTAAAGTCCAAAGAATAATTCCAAGGGTGATTTTGTATAAACATAAATGTATTGTCCTGAGATGTATTAATCCATTTGATTGAGAAAATGCAGTATTTTCCCGTGCTTGGGGAGTAGAGGGCACATCTCATTTCTCACTTTGCTTTGGTACTTTTGTAAAGACTCAACATTATCCTAAATTTTCAGGTTTTTTCCTCCCAAACACCTTTTCTACCCCCCAGACTCTCTAAGCTGTGTCCTTACTTGATCACCAGGGAACACTTATATTGTCTCTGGTATTTTCCCCTTGGCTCCACCTTTTGCAGGCAATTAGCCCCGGTGCATGAAGAGTCATGTTATAGTTGGTATTCTAGAGGACCTAAGTTTCCCTTGCTGCTCTCCTTTTTTTCCATGCCAACAGGGGCACCGCCATATCCTGAAGTTCCTCCAACCAGCATCCTGCAGCATCTCCAAAGAAGGAAAATTATGAAGAAACCAAGTAGTTGCACGCATACCATGTAAGTGGCTTTTAGGACCTACTCTCCTCTCACTACAATGCCTTTTTGATCCCCGTCAATCTTGCCCTTCTAAAGTGGCTCAGATGATCCCTATCTGTCCTTTATGTGCTAATATACAGCCTTAGACATACCTATGCGGTAAAATACATCTGCTCATATATCATATATATTTACATATGTGTATATGTGTGTGTATATCTGTGTACACACACACACAATGTTGAAGCAACTACTGAGAACTATATGAGGGTTCTAAGCAGATAAAGTTCAGCTCTTTCAGAACCTTCTAAAATAGGTAAGGAGGGGACCAAATCCAACACAAATATAGTAGTGTTTTGTCTGTCTAAATGTATCAGTCAGAGACTACCAGCCTCAGTTCTAATATGGCTGCCATAAAATCCATTCCCCTAGTTACTCACTGACTCTCATTAGCATTTAACTTTTAAAAACTATGGACTATCTATTTTTTCCAATTCTGATCAAATTAGAAGTCAACCAGAAGAAGGAGGGTAGGAAGAAATTAGAAAGATGGGAGGAGTAGCCAATAATGTCAGCAGAAAGGGACAGCTGGTGAGCCAATGCAGAGGCAGAAAATGGAAAAATTAAAAATTACACACAGAGTTTCAAAACCAATGAAGTACAAAAAGGGCTTGTTAAAGAATATAAGGAAAGGTTAAAATATTTATAAGAAGTCAGGGGAGAATATATTAATATACATTTCTTATAAAATTATTGGTATTTATAAATTTTTCAGCGTTGAAAGGGTAAATTTCCATCACCTGAGTTTCACATCAATGAACAGTGACTGTATCAAGCAGATTATAAGTGTTAAATATCATAACTATACACACACACACACACACACACTCACACACATGCATATATATAGTATAATAATACTGCTCGGATACACTGGAATGATTGTTGAAAACTTTCTTGTTGGCTTTTTTAATGTGTAAAAAGCTGTCCTTTATATTGGCGGGGGGGAGACACTGAACCAATAAAGTATCTGATCTTCAAGAATTTAGTATTTGGATGAGGAGATATCTAAAAGCAATATGAAAATCAACATAAAATGGGAGGCCATATAAAAGAATGATGAAAAGTTCAGACTCAGGTCATAGAGTCAAAAAGACACATGTTCACTCCTAGTCCTGCTACTTTACTGAACATTGTTGACTTTTCTTGAAATAGGTATAATGATAATCCTACCTCAATGTTATTGTGAGGCTAAAATAAAACAATGCATGTTAAGTTCCACTACCATGCCTTATAAAATAAATAAGTTCTTGCTAAATGTCATCAGTGTTATTAAACTGGCATCTTTTACACTGTACGACAGTGAGGAGTGTGGGAGATGCAGTGTGGGCTGAGGTTTTTAAGGGAAGGTTGCACAGAATAATTGAGACCTAAAACAAACCTGCAGGAAATGATGACCATAGAGGGTATTCGAGGAATTGGGCATAGCACCAGCAAAGACAGAGTTGGGTGTTAAAAACCACATCTAAGGCATTGCAAGACACTGACTTAGCTGGAGGAGAGGGTTCAGTTAGGCAAGGTCTCTGAGGCAGAGAAGCTAGCAGGGAGGATGTCGGCTTTACATGGAAGCCACTGTAGGTTCTTGAGAGGGATGAGACATGAAAAAAGTGTCTGATAACAGACATTATTCATTCTTTGTAAACTGGGCTGAAGAGAAGACAGCTTAAGGTGGTAAGTACTTTTATCTAGATTAAGGCAATTTCCTGGAGAAGCTAAATAAT
Source organism: Puma concolor (assembly GCF_028749965.1). Taxonomy (NCBI): domain Eukaryota; kingdom Metazoa; phylum Chordata; class Mammalia; order Carnivora; family Felidae; genus Puma; species Puma concolor. The sequence goes on from NC_141673.1 coordinate 98,031,400, forward strand.
AAGAGGGAAATGGCCTGGGTTAATGAAAGGAAATATTTAATTAACTAGATTACTCAAAATAATATGAATCATATTATTCTTCTTATTGTATTCTTCTTCTTCTATTTCTTATTTTCCTGGCTTAGTGTAGCTTTTACTGGGAGACACCCTATAGCCATGGCCTGTCATGCTACAAGTTAGTAACATCTAAAGATGAGAAACACTTAACTTGTGAGAGTTTTTGGTAATAGAATGAAAACAACTGCTTTGTCATACCGATTCTAGTTTGAGAAATCCTCAGTCATTCCTATTATAATTTTTTTTTTTTGGAGCTTGCTTCTTTATTTTGAGAGACAGAGCAAGCAGGGGAGGGGCAGAGAGAGAGGGAGAGAGAGAGAGAATCCCAAGCAGGCCCCACATGGTCAGCGTGGAGCCTGATGCAGGGCTCCAACCCACGAACCGCAAGATCATCACCTGAGGGGAAACCCATGAGTCAGACGCTTAACCGACTGAGCCCCCCAGATGCCCCCAGTCATTCCTATTATAAAAAGGGCCCTGATGAGAAGATGATGTTAAGAGATTTAGTATTAGGAAAAGAAAGGAATATTATTCCCTGGAAAGAATATAAGAGGACAATGAGAAGTAGATTGAAGAATCGCGGGGTGGTTGTTGTTAAGTTTTACTGGAAGAGATGTGTTCCTCAAATATTTGCCTTGTCAAGGAAGTCGGTTTCTCTTGCTCCCCTTTCAGGTACAATCTTATGAAGTCTTGCTGGCGCTGGAGTGAGGAGAGCCGCCCTTCACTCAAAGAGCTACACTCACGCCTCGAAACTGCCGCTCGATCTGCCAATGACAAGGCTGTGTTGCAAGTGCCCGAGCTGGTGGTGCCTGAGCTGTATGCAGCTGTCGCAGGTATCAGCCTGGAGAGCCTCTCCTACAGCTACAGCATCCTTTGAAGATCCTCGGGCACGAAACACTGACGGGTGATCACATCCTATTGGAAAGAACTCCTCCAAGAACAGAAAATAGCTTTCTAGCGGGACATAAAGGGAGAAATAGGACCTTCCCCTACACATTTCCCTGGATACCTGAAGTGATGCGAGATGAGGCTCTCCACACCGTCTACCATGGAGACTGAGGAGTACAGTTTCATCTCTGCTGTCTCAGTCCTGAAGATCCAGGGTAGACGGTGGTGGATAGTAGTGTTGCAAAGAAGGGCTTGGAAATCTCCAGTGTTTGTCTGGCATTGCACTCATAAGCTGGCCCTCCCACCACAGGCTGGTTTCCTCTTGAAGCATGCCTCTACCTAACTTATTACAGGGCCCAGAGAAGTTGCAGTCAGCTGAGGGGATAGAAAGCTGACAAAGAAGCTGATGAGAAAGAGAATTAAAAGGAGTATAGATGTGCACCAAGGTCATCCTTCAAAGAGGTGGTGGAGGAAGGAGATAAAATTCTTCAATCCTGGTCCATCCTTGCGGGACTGGAGGAGGACCAGGAAGGCAAACTTGTGAGCTTCCCTTTGGGTACAGATAGGAGAAAGATGGTCTCCTTTTATCTACTTATGAGACAAGTGAACTCTGCTGGAAATACTTTTAACTAGAAGCTGGAGGGGTCCTTTCATGATTAAGAACATTCAACATCTATTGTTCATCAGACTAGCTTCCTGGTCCCCATAAGACTAGGGAAACTGAGCCTAGAGTGTCCATTAGGCTGACAATGAATATACAGTTGACCCTTGAACAATATAGGTTTGAAATGTGTGGGTTCCCTTACACATGGATTTTTTTCTTGATAAATGCAGTGCAATACTGTAAATGTATTTTCTCTTCCTTATGATTTTAACATTTTCTTTTTTTCTAGTTTATTTATTGTAAGATTACAGTGTATAATACATAGAACATACGAAATATGTGTTGATTGACCGTTTATGTTTTTGGTAAGGCTTCTGGTCAACTGTAGGCTATTACTAGTTAAGTTTTGGAGTCCAAAGTTATATACAGATTTTTGACTGTGCAGGTGTCGGCGCACTTAATCCCTGTGTTGTTCAAGGGTCACCTGTACTATGTATTTAATAAGTAGGAAATGTGAATGCTTAGTAGTCCAGAAGGTCTTTAAAAGGGTTAGAAAACGATGTCATCTGAGACAGAAGGATGGTAGTTTCTGATTTTCAATCATTCACTGATGTACTGTGAAACTTCATTAAATTAATATTTATTGGGTAAAAATAGGATTCTCTAGTATATAGCTGCCAAAATCTCTATAATAGGGAGCATGAAAGTAAATAAATGGAAATTAATGTCAACAGAAAAATTCAAGAGATAATCTACATTGCCAGAACACTGATTCCTCACGTGTAAATGGGGATAATACCTACCTCACAGGGTTGTTGTGAGGACTGAATGAGAATATATATATTTGGACAATATTTGGCACATATGTGTTCAATAAATGGTAGTTTCGTTATTTTTTCCCTTCCTACTCATATCTGTTTCATTTAAAATCTGCTGTAGCCAAAAGGAGAACCTCAGTCTGCCAGTAATACTGCAAGGCAGGACATGCTTAAAGATGGTATGATACAGGGACGCCTGGGTGGCTTAGCTGGTTAAGCGTCTGACTTCAGCTCAGGTCGTGATCTCACGGTTTGTGGGTTCGGGTCCCGCATTGGCCTCTGTGCTGACAGCTCAGGGCCTGGAGCCTGCTTCAGATTCTGTGTCTCCCTCTTTCTCTCCCCCTCCCTCGCTCACACTCTGTCTCTCTCTGTCTTTCAAATAAATACATAAATGTTAGAAACATTTTTTTAAACAAGTCTCACATGACTAAAATAACGAGGTCATCGTTTTTGTGTGAGCTTCTGGATGATGATAGTAGCCTCCTACTGTTTAAAAATACTGAAAATATCATGATGATGACAATTTATCTGAACAAGTTATCTGTGATTTTAAAGAATATTCTGGGTGCTCTGGAGGGACATCTAAGGCTGCCATAGGAAACATAGCTGGCAGCTGAAAATTTTGTAGAAGTTGGAATCCTGATGGAGTCATGATGAGTCATTCAACTGAATAATGATTCTTGCATCTGTAGGAATACCACAATGATTCCTCAGGATTTAAATGGGTGTTAAGCTGCAAAAGGAGAAGGGAGATAGAGTGGCTTGGCACAAAATGATAAAGTCCTATGGAATCTCGTTGTTTCTTGCCTGTTCACATAAGTCAAATTTACAAAATACTTATGTATTTATGCAAATATTTTTAAAACGGTGAGTGTTAGGGCCAACTGTGCCAGGCATTGTTCTAGATGTTGGATAAAACAAACAGAGGGCTTTTGATTACAGTCTGGAAAGAGACTGTATGTATATATTTGTGTAGGTACAATTATAAATTATGGTTAAGCGCTATGAGGAAAAAGTATAGGATAGTAGAATGAGATGTAAAATGAGGGCCTCCCTGAAGAGATGGTATTTAAACCCAGACAAAAAGTGAGGAGAGGAACCATCCAGGAGAGGGACTGTATGTGTGAAAACTCTGGGGCAAGGACAAAAAAAAGCATAATTTATTTGAGGAACTGCAAATAGGCAAGTGGATGGGGACATACTGAAGTTAGGAGAAAAGTGGTGCATAATTAATGGGAGAGCTGCTCTTTCATACTGCATGTTAAAACATGTTCTGGTAGGAGGGAAATCAGCAATCAGATGATTGCTATTTAAAATTTGATCCATAAGGGGCGCCTGGGTGGCGCAGTCGGTTAAGCGTCCGACTTCAGCCAGGTCACGATCTCGCGGTCCGTGAGTTCGAGCCCCGCGTCGGGCTCTGGGCTGATGGCTCAGAGCCTGGAGCCTGTTTCCGATTCTGTGTCTCCCTCTCTCTCTGCCCCTCCCCCGTTCATGCTCTGTCTCTCTCTGTTGCAAAAATAAATAAATGTTGAAAAAAAAAATTAAAAAAAAAAAAAACATTAAAAAAAAAAAGAAAAATAATATTGTCCCTCTTAAAAAATATTTTAAGGGGCGCCTGGGTGGCGCAGTCGGTTAAGCGTCCGACTTCAGCCAGGTCACGATCTCGCGGTCCGTGAGTTCGAGCCCCGCGTCGGGCTCTGGGCTGATGGCTCAGAGCCTGGAGCCTGTTTCCGATTCTCTGTCTCCCTCTCTCTCTGCCCCTCCCCCGTTCATGCTCTGTCTCTCTCTGTCCCAAAAATAAATAAACGTTGAAAAAAAAATTAAAAAAAAAAATTTGATCCATAATTTTATTTCTTTTTCTGGATACAGGTTTGGAAAACTGGATACAGTAATTGTTCATTCTAAGAAAACTGGGTCTTTTCCTCACTTGGCCAGGCTCTTTCCAAAAGGAGGATTATATTTCTGGCATTTCGACTGGTCAGACAGTCATGGTATTTCCGAGCTAATGAATGGAAAAGAGAATTAAAATATCTACCATTCAATTATGTTGAATCTGGGCTAGCCTTTGTATTATTGTTTTGATTCCTTCCCTCCCTTGATCCCGTTTTCCCAATTTATGCTTTATTGTTCAAAACAGCCTCTAACACAGCCAGGAACTGAGCAAACATCCACCTGGATACAAATTAGAAGTTGAAAATGTAGTTTAACTTAGAATAGTCTGAACCAGTAGTTTCAAATCATGCTCAGGCAGAACACTAGTGTTTTTCATGGTAGATTTAGATATTTTGTTATTAAAATGGAATAATTTCTTCACCATTTTTAAAGAAAAAGTAAGCTAATGGACAGAATCTTCTTAATCTTAACCTCGCTATAATAATTTTTATTAAATTTTTGCTTTACCATATCTCATTTGAACAAATAAATAGGGCAAGTACAATGGAAAACTGGGGATTTTTAAGTATAGCTTAATTTAGAGACTGTTTTTACTTGTTTTGAAAATAAGGGTTAGTGGTCGTGCTTTGTGTTAGAAGCATATAATATTGTCATACACTGGAAAAAATTATTAGTTTGAATGATGGAATTAAATATATCATCATGTCATAATAGTGTAGCAATAGTGCTCACCATATATGAACATATCTGAGAAACAATGATGTGAAAATTTTGGTATTTCTCCAGGATAGTGTTTCTCTTACTAAAAAAGCAATACCACTGAGTGATTAAAACGACATTATGTTAAAATTCCATAGAGAAGGTATTATAGAGGAGAGAAGAGAAAGGTGGGTGGATGGAATAAAGGCTGAAATAGACCATCTCATTCTGACATTAAAAAAAAAAAACTTTAAATTACCTTAGACTGCTGTTTTAGATTATATAATATTCTTGATTTATTACTCTGGTCCATTTAATGGAAGGAGATAGTCCTGGAAGCTTTTGTTCTGTAAATACAAAAGTAAACTATTCAAAAGCTACTGATAAGAAAAGAAAAGAAAAGAAAAGAAAAGAAAAGAAAAGAAGAGAAGAGAAAAGAGAGAAGAGAGGAGAGCAGTCGAGAGGAAAAGAAAGAAAAGAACAACAAAAAAACCTGTGCTCTCTAGTGTTTATCTCACGAAATTCATAACATATTTCTGAAAATTATAAGTAGGAATAACTTGATAATTTTAAATAGTGAGGCAAAAGGCAAAAGAAGTGTGAGGATAAAGCAGATTTGAGAGACCAAAAAAAGAAAGAGTTTTAGATGCAGGGAAAATCAGAACGTTTAAAAAAGACTAAATTACACTTAAGAAATAACCATCTCTGACCATAGCCCTCTGACTTGTTTCATTACCATGAAGCTGAAAACAATAAACTTAAAATTCATTATTTTATCAATGAATATTATGTATTTGACTAAATCATGAAGTCTTATTTTCAACTGGAGTTGGAAATAAAATGTGTATTTCTTAACTGCTTCAGAAGGGTCTTTTAAAGCTAACCACAGATAGGTTACGTTAGCGAAGACAGAAATAATTCTTTACTTGGCTTCATTTAGTCAGCCCTAAACATTTATTTTCATAAATGAACTGTGGTGATACTAGTAAGTATGCTCTAATTTGAAGCCTACAGCAACTGGGATTCAGATTTATCAATGTTTGAAAAGTATTTTCACTATTTCCAGCCCAACTAAAAGTGTATGAAATGGTTCTTATATCACTTCACTGTCCAACATGGTAGCCAATAGACACATGTGGCTATTTCAGTATTATTTTAAATTCATACCCATGAAACCTTTAAAAAGAAAAAAAAAATCACTCCCTATTCTCACTAGCCACATTTCAAGTGCTCACAAGCCATTCAGAACATTTCCACATCTGCATCGTATACCATCCAAGAAGACCACTTGGCAATGCTTACCATGATACAAGAGAGAATGACACAAGAGATTACTTTTTCATATATAAAGGATTAAGTGAATATATTTTCACATTTCACCTTAAAAACCGACAGGGGTTAGAAAGGATTAGTCTTTAGCGCAGAAATCTTTTTAGGGGATTAAAAACAGTAATTGGCCTACAGATAAAGATCTTACTACCGCATTCCACATGCACTATTGGCATAGTCATAGTTCTGGAACCGGTAGCTCTCTTACGTAAGCATGAAGATGAACATTGGCACGTGAGCCAAAAATCTGATGGATATGTACTGGGGAATCTAAATATATTGAATGAGGCTCCCGGCACAACAAACAAACAAACAACCCAAATGGATTATTGCCTATATTTTCAGAGATACTATGGAATACGTGGTCAGATTTCTATGGGTTATTCTTGTAGTAAGTACAGTGACCAACTGATCTCGGTTTGCCTGGGTCTTTGCAGGCTTTACAACTGAAAAGTCCCACACTGCAGGAAACTCCTCAGTCCTGGGCAAACCAAAACAGTTAGTTACCTTAGTGTTAAGGGATAGTGCTTTATGTCTCTTGTATATTTTCCATAATGGCAGCAAATAATAGGAACTGAATAACTTTTCTATATTAAAAGATAGATATAGATAGATAAATGATATCTATATCATTTATACAATGGTTAATATAGATTTCTACATTGACAGTTATATAAGTGTTAATATAGACTCAACATAATCTGGCCCAGTCTGCCTTTCTAGTCATTCCACTTGTATGAACTTTATGTTCTTTTTTTTTTTTAATTTTTTTTTATAATTTTTTTTAACGTTTATTTATTTTTGAGACAGAGACAGAGCATGAACGGGGGAAGGGCAGAGAGAGAGGGAGACACAGAATCAGAAGCAGGCTCCAGGCTCTGAGGCATCAGCCCAGAGCCCGACGTGGGGCTCGAACTCATGGACCGCGAGATCGTGACCTGAGCTGAAGTCGGACGCTTAACCGACTGAGCCACCCAGGCGCCCCTGAACTTTATGTTCTAACTATAGTGAAGTGTTTGGCTTTCCAGAATCACGCACTTTCATACCACTGTGCCTTTGTTCAGGCTATTTTCTGCCCTGAATGCTTTCCCTCCCTTTGACCATACACTGAACTTACCCAACAAGGTCCAATTCAGATCGTACATCTACACAGCCTTCCTTGATACTTCCCTTTCTTCAATTTCCGCTATTCCCCAATAAAGTGGCTTGCTTCTTCTGCTGTAATTCCAGCATTTAAAAATTTGCTTTCTTTTTTTTTTTTTTTACAACTGATAATCAAGTTATTAAAAAAATTGATTTAAGCATCTGCAGTGGTGAGTTCACCCTCAACTCTTGGCTCAATACTCTTGGAAGTAATCTTGTTTAACAATCTCAAAAGGACTGTGCAAATCAATGAGTCACTTGTAGATCCTCATCTGAAAATGATCCTGAGTCTTAGAACCTTCACCACAAGGAGTTTTTCTTGTGGTGAATCTAGCAGGCATCTGAACTGGTCCTTTCACTTTGAGGTTCTTTCCCTTTGCATCTCTGATCAAGTCAGCATATACCTTCTCCAAAGATTTTAAGTTGCGTCTGGTTATAATAATTCTAATTCAGTGAATTGCCACCTCTGGTTCCACCGGTGTCTTTATGGTGTCTTTAAAAGCCATGGCTGTGGTGCAGCTTCTTCATGACTGGTTCCTTGGAGAGAGCTAGCAGCAGTGAGCTGGGAACAGGAGCGGGCAAGTCCAAAACTCCTTTGTAGCTGTGACTGTATCTTCCTCAAAAGAGCTAAAAATATTCTTGTAATATTTGCTTCCTTGTGCTAATACGTGACTACATGTTTGCTTTCTTTTCTAGACTAAACTTGTAAAGGGCTCTATCATTATTACCAGTGTCTGTCCATTTCTGGCACATAAGAAATGCCTGTATGTTTTTATAAATTAAAAAAAGTTGTTTATTTATTTTTGAGAGAGAGAGAGAGAGAGAGAGAGAGAGAGAAGACAAGTGGGTGAGGGACAGACAGAAAGGGAGACACAGAATCTGAAACAGGCTCCAGGCTCTGAGCTGTCAGCACAGAGCCCGACGTGGGGCTCGAACTCATGAACCGTGAGATCATGACCTGAGCCGAAGTCCGATGCTTAACCCACTGAGCCACGCAGGCACCCTTGTTTTTATAAATTTTAAAGCTTATTATATATGTATTATCTCATTTGATCTTCTCAACAAAGATTGACAAAGTTGATCATAGGATATTCATTCAGTTGGTGAACAAACAGGTGTGGACAGTGACTAAGCAACCAAGGTTAGTAGAGCATAAGTGATGGGAATGAATCGCAGGTCTTCTGACTGCCACTCTTTATTTTAAATACTGCTGAGGGTTAAAGGTCACCCAGCAGAATTACTCGGTTGGTAAAAACAGGGTGATCAATAATATTTGAAAAGTAGACTCCGTAAACGTTCCCCTTGTCTTTCCACCTCCTTCAAAACCCATTCCACACTGGAGCATTCTTTCCCCTCCCCAATGTAATTTTTTTCTGGTAAGAAACGTGGGCTAAACCATTTGATCTTCAGTCAAATTGCCAAAACTCCACAGGCTACTAAAGATTAACCCTTGCTGAATGGTATACGTTTTACTATTAAAAGGAACTCTTTTATACCGTGACTTCAGGGATCTTTAGTTTCAGTGTGTCTTTCAAATTTCATACCTCTTGTTTGATAGGCTTCTAGCTGTCAGCTAGCTAGCAACCGTGGTGCAAAGGGGGAAATCTCCGGTTAGGAATCTAACTGCAGGAAAGGGTTGTAGTCCAGGTCAACCATTCGGATTCTGGCTTTATCTTCCCTCACTCCACCAGTGAAAGGCGAATTTATGCCACACCCCCCCTCGTGAGGGCAGGGTGCCGCGAGAATTAGAGACCCGAAAAGTAAAAGCGACTTGCACACCTGAATTCTCAGCCCATAAAAAAATACTATGACATTTTCACACTTCTGTGTTTTGCTTGTAGCACACGATCTACTTAATTTTGCAAAAAAAAAAAAAAAAAAAAAATGTTCTTCCAACCTTGCGAAACCAAGTTCAGGTCTCCCCAGCGCCTCAGAGTCTCTCCCGGGAGAACCCGCCTTCCCGCTTTTCTCCGGTCACCGGGGACCAGAAAGGCACGCCCGCCGCGACGCTTTTACCCTGGGCGATGACGTCACTACCAGGCGCCGGGCGGCACGTCGGCCAGGCCTCGGGCGGGCTTCAGGGGGACGAAAATGGCTATGGCCAGCGATTTCTACCTGCGCTACTACGTAGGGCACAAGGGCAAGTTTGGACACGAGTTCCTAGAGTTCGAATTTCGGCCAGACGGTGAGCAGGGGAGCGGCGCCGCCGCCGAGCGCGCTGCGCGGCTGGGGGAAGCGGAGCGCAGAGGACGCGGAGGGGGCGGGGTGGGCTGAGCCGTCCGCGGTGGGCTGGCGAGCCTGCGGTGGGGGCTGGGGCCACTAGAGCCGAAATACACACGAACGAAAGTCTATCCGAGGCGTACATTGGTTCCGTGAAGAAAAGAAAATTGATCGGTGTAAATTAATTCAGAAAAATCGAACCCTGCCAGATACTGAAAACTTGGGGGTAAGCAGAATCCTGCATCCAGCGCACCGGAAGGGACCTGAAAAGGCATCTCGTGTACTTGACGTCATACCTGAACATTTTGAAGAACATCCCATCGTGCCGGGGTCCAAGGGATGCTGAAGGTCTTCCGGTGACCAGTTAATTTTCGGACTCCCCATTCAACCATTGTATTCATTCAGGCCCTGCCTCTCAAGCCACCTGTGTAGGAAAAGGACCTGCTCAGAAGAGGGGAGCTCTTCAGTATAGAAAAATGAATGTAATGATGTGTTTAGGGTGCTTAAATACAGTTGTTTGCCATAGGATGCGTTAAGAATACAAAAGAGGGGGATGGTGAGGGCTACGTGTAGGAGGCGTCAAGGAAAGCTTCCTAGAGAAGGTAACAGTTGAAATTGCAGCTGGTGCGCAGGGCTACAGGAGCACTTGTCTCCCGGGTTCCCAAACAGACCAAATCGGAGGCTCGTTGACAAATCCAAAGGTAGAGAATCTGCTGATGGTGAAACAAGAAAGTTTATTTCAGAGAGGCCAGCACCGGAAGACAGCGGACTAGCTTCTCAAAGACGTCTCTAAAATGCCAAAAATACTTCCAGGTTTATGTAAGGAAAAAGTGGGGCAAAGGTGGGTGGGTTCTGTGCCGGTGGACCTTGAATTTTAAATTGATCATTGTCTTGGATTTCAATCCCAGGTGAGGTCTTGATGGCTCGGGGCAGTCCTTGTTGCTTGAGGGGGTAGTTTTGGTTCCCGTTAGGAGATACTTTGCCCTTAGGGTCTTCTGCAGGAGCCGAGAGACAAGCTGGAAGGAGGAATCTAACTAAAAAGTTTGAGATCACAATGGAGGCAGCCGAAGCCCTCTTTCAAGATGAGTTTTTTTTTTTTTTTTTTTTTTTTTAGTTTTTTAACATTTATTTATTTTTGAGAGAGACAACGAGAGAAAGACAGGGGACGAGCAGGGGAGGGGCAGAGAGAGAGGGAGACACAGAATCCGAAGCAGGCTCCAGGGTGTGAGCTGTCAGCACAGAGCCCCATGCGGGTCTCGAACCCACAAACTGAGAGATCATGACCTGAGCCGAAGTCGGAAGCTTAACCGATGGAGCCACCCAGGAGCCCCAAATGAGTCTTTAAATGAGAATAGGATGTTCTGGGCCTGTGAGGGAGAAAACCATTCAGACTGCTGAAAACAGCATGAGCAAAGGGTGAACAGTCTGTTGCCGTGTAGCTGCAACATAGTCTATCTTTTGACAGCCCCGATTCTCTCTAAAGAGAAGTGTTACTCTATACTGAACTCTCCTGGCAACCTGGGCAGTCCACCCGCCTAGGCTTTTCCTTCTTTGAATGCGTGTTATGTGCTGGGCAACAAGTAAATACAAAAATTGAGGATACAGTAATGAATAAGACTCTAATTTCCATGAAGGAGTTATGTCTTGGTGGGCGACACAGACATGAAACTAGCCATAAAACAGCGTGGATATTGAGTGGTGCGATATGTTTTGGGCAAAGTTCTGTGGGAGTGAAAGAGTCGAGAAGGGGCGGGTGGGTCGGTTAAGTGTTTGACTCTTGATCACAGCTTAGGTCTTGATCTCAGGGTCATGTGAGTTTAAACCCCGTGTTGGGCTTTACGCTGGGCGTGGAGCCTACTTTAAAAAAAAAAAAAAAGAAAAAGTAGAGAAGCCTCGTATATTAGGAAAGAGGAAGAGAATCAGACGTTGAAGGAAGAACTCAAGGTAACTACAGCCATGCAATTTAGAAACTGTAATCACTTTATTCTCCCTTGTTCTCCCCATGTCTCTTCTCAGTTTAGCTAAGGAGCCAAATTTACCTGAATGTTCCATCTATTCTTTTTTGGGGCGCCTGGGTGGCGCAGTCGGTTAAGCGTCCGACTTCAGCCAGGTCACGATCTCGCGGTCCGTGAGTTCGAGCCCCGCGTCAGGCTCTGGGCTGATGGCTCGGAGCCTGGAGCCTGTTTCCGATTCTGTGTCTCCCTCTCTCTCTGCCCCTCCCCCGTTCATGCTCTGTCTCTCTCTGTCCCAAAAATAAATAAACGTTGAAAAAAAAATTAAAAAAAAAACAAAAAAACAAACAAACAAAAAAAACAACAACAAAAAAAAAACATAGGCTTTAAAAGAAATGTTAGTTCCTTTTTCAGATTCCCTGTCTAGTTCATGATAATGGCTTAAGCAAATGAGCCTTAAAAGTAACTCTCCTAAAGGGCGCCTGGGTGCCTCAGTTGGTTAAGTGTCGGACCCTTGATCTGGGCTCAGGTCATGATCTCGTGGTTCGTGGGACTGAGTCCACATTGGGCTCTGTGCTATCAGTTTGGGATTCTCTCTCTCGGCCCCTCCCCAGCTTGTGCTCCCCCGCCCCCAATAAATAAATAAACTTTAAAAAAAGTCCTCCAATTATATTGAAGGCATGAAATATTTATTTATTTATTGAAAAAAAAATTTTTAACGTTTATTTATTTTTAAGAGAGAGAGAGAGAGACAGAGCATGAGTGGGGTCGGGGCAGAGAGAGAGGGAGACTCAGAATCCGAAGCAGGCTCCTGGCTCCAAGCTGTCAGCACAGAGCCCGACGCGGGGCTCGAACCCATGAACCATGAGATCATGACCTGAGCTGAAGTCGGACGCTTAACTGACAGAGCCTCCCAGGTGCCCCAAAGGCATGAAATATTTAAAGATTATGTTGAATACTTAAAAATTCTGTTGAAGGTATGGAGTATTTGAAAATGACTAGCTTCAGCTTTAGCTAACTTTTTTTTTTACCAGCAAATACAGATCTAGCATTGATCTTATGCTAAAAAGGCAGAAACTATTAATAAAAAAAGTGGTAGTATAAAATGGTCTTTACCTTCAAAATTGCTTACAGTGTCATTTCTTTCTTTCTTTATTTTTTTTTTAGCAGTTTTTGCTGTTATAGATTGAATTTTTTTCCACTCCCCACAGGAAAGCTTAGATATGCCAACAACAGCAATTACAAAAATGATGTCATGATCAGAAAGGAGGTAAGTTCTTTTTGAATGTCTAATTTTTTACATTTAGACCATTTTCTTCAGATCTTTTTTGTTTTTTTTTTTTAATTTTTTTTTTTTTTTCCAAACGTTTATTTATTTTTGGGACAGAGAGAGACAGAGCATGAACGGGGGAGGGGCAGAGAGAGAGGGAGACACAGAATCGGAAACAGGCTCCAGGCTCTGAGCCATCAGCCCAGAGCCTGACACGGGGCTCGAACTCACGGACCGCGAGATCGTGACCTGGCTGAAGTCGGACGCTTAACCGACTGCGCCACCCAGGCGCCCCCAAATCTTTTTTGAATTTACAAAACTACATCTAAGGCTATATTACTATAAAGAAGCCACTTTATAGATTGAAAAGGGATTCTATTTAAATTAGATATAACTGTAGCATGTGTAACATCAAAAGAAGCAATCTGAATATATTAAATTGTAGACCCATCTTTGAACATATGATTTAGTTCATTTTGTCTTTATGTCACATTCACTATTTAAAACTAATTGATAGTCAATATTTAAACACAGTATGCATTTTATTTTTTTTTAAGTTTTTATTCATTTATTGGAGAGAGAGAGAGTGAGAGAGAGAAAGAAACCAAGCAGAGGAGGAGCAGAGAGAGAGGGGGAGAAGGAGGATCCAAAGCGGGCTCTGCCCTAGCAGCAGAGAGCCTGATGTGGGGTTCAAACTCATGAACTCCTGAGTTCATGACCTGAGCTACCCAGGTGCTAAACACAGTGTGAATTTAAATAAAAGGCTCAAAAGTTAGGGATAAGAAAAAGTTCAGAACAGTAGCTGTGATGTCTACTTGTATTTGCCTCTGTTCACCTTATAGATTTTCCCTTATCACCATTAACCACTCAGGTAATTGAGTCCCATGTTATGAAGTCAGAATCCAGGGTTTTAAAAGGAGGCTAGTGTAAATTACCTTTTTTTTTTTTTTTAATTTGGAGACAAATGTATATTCAAGGAAAGGGCAAGAGAATGAAGAAGCATCCTATGGATGAGTGATTCTCTCTCACCTTGTAATTTTGGAATCAGCATTCGATTCTTCCCTGATACTCCCTTTGAATATTTAGTGTCTGTAACATTGTACGATTATTTCATTCTGAGTTGGGGGAAGAAATAGACATGAAATTTTTACTGGAACTTATTTTCAGGCTTATGTACACAAGAGTGTAATGGAAGAACTGAAGAGAATCATTGACGACAGTGAAATTACAAAAGAAGATGATGCTTTGTGGCCTCCCCCTGACAGAGTTGGCCGACAGGTTGGTGTTTAGTGGTTCTTTAAATGCATACGTCTTAAAAGTTGGTAATATAATTCATTGTTACGTTTCTCCTTATTTATTTAGAATAGACCATTGGTTCTTTGGTTTTCCATTTAGTAGGCACCCAGTAAATCCTGTTTAATTTTGTTTCACTTAGGCTCATTTCCTGTGCTACCTCTGAGTAGTAAAGGAGTCAATGTGTAGCTCAAGATTTAGACCTCTTTCTGACCAGTCCTCTCTCTAGCCTCCCCAGTTAAAGCTATGATGTTTTCACGCTATTATGAATAATTTCTATTGTGTATTACTTCTATTAGGAATAAGTACAGTGTTTGTTAAATTCAAGACAGGATTCTTATTGACTGTAAAATTTACTTTCTTCATTTTTATAACTTTGAGAACCCTTGTTTGCATCCTTATGCCCAGGAGAGGGATTTGATTGGTGTCTTTGTTCGAACTGACCATTGCTTTTGCCTCATATTCCCTTTAAATATTTTTTTTTTCAACGTTTATTTATTTTTGGGACAGAGAGAGACAGAGCATGAACGGGGGAGGGGTAGAGAGAGAGGGAGACACAGAATCGGAAACAGGCTCCAGGCTCTGAGCCATCAGCCCAGAGCCTGACGCGGGGCTCGAACTCACGGACCGTGAGATCGTGACCTGGCTGAAGTCGGACGCTTAACCGACTGGCCACCCAGGCGCCCCCTCATATTCCCTTTAGAGTAATTAATGTTTCTCAGAGGGCTTGTGAAGAACTTTGAAGGTTTCATTTCACTCTGTAAAAAGATAGTTTGATTGGGTCTTTTCAACTCTTGAAGACATGAGATACAATTCCTGGAGGAAGAAACACTTAATTTCACTTTTTTATGTTCCTAAGAATTATACTTTATGTCACCTTCTTTGACTTTATATTACTTTCTTCTAGAAGAAAATGTGGAGAAATCGAATAGATGCTGACATTCTATAGCAGTCACTTAGCTCTTCTGTTTAAAGAAACATTATTTAGGAAAGCAAAGGTAATAGTTAACAGTATTTATTTTATGCATTGAAACACTTTTAAAAAATAAATTTAAATCTCAGTTTGCTTTATGCAATGGGTACATTTGTACTAAAAAACAGACAACGGCAGTAAACCTTTTATCTCTTTTAGACTCTGGGAGAACCCAGCATTTTATGTACCCACTCGATGATGTGTTTATGTTTTGGTTAGTGGGGAGGGTTAAGCACGTTCCAGAGATCATCCATTGGATCTTTGAGTCAAAGATTTTATGATTGTTTGAGAGCCTTAGGTAATTCTCCATATTGTGTGTGCCATAAACTGTGTGTAATTAGGTCTTTTGATCAGACATATAGCTGAGATTGTCTTTAATGGCATTTGTTATTTAACCTGATAAATCACTACAGACATAGCCTCTTAATCATTGGTTTTAGATTTGCAGATAAAATATAGAGAAAAACTTATCCAGTAATTATGGCACACTGAGAATGTCTACAGTATGTTGTATTTGTTTTAGTAGTGCTTAATTTTAAATGTTTTGTGAAGTCAAACAAGTGTGAGTCTTTCAGTGTTAACAGTCCAGGATTCAAATATGAGTACTATCACTTATTAGTGGTTGTAAATGTTGATGTTTTTCCCTATGCTTTATGAATCTTGTGTTTTGCATTTGTCAAATACCCTGATAAGGGTATTTTAGGGATTATAGAGTATGTTTTAAAGTCCCTAGCAGCAGGGCCTCATACACAGTAGATCCCAAAGTGGTGCTGTTAATACTCTGCATTTCTGGTAGAATGGTTAAGTGTGCTTATATTTATTTATTAAAAATAGGTTTTTACCCATATTATTATTTTTACAACATTGTGCTTCAAAGTTATTTCTTTAGTTTTTACGGACATAAGAAATGTTCATGTGTCATTCATATTTATAGTGTTTTCTTTATGAGATCTCTGGAAAGCAGTTCTTGGTTGATCCTAATATTGGGGACTCCTGAGCATTCGATGAGGTTTTTATTTTACAGACATAGTTTATGTCTAACAGGTCAAGTTCCTTTTCCTTTTTCTTTTCTTTTTTTTTTTTTTTTCTCTTCTATGACTGCTAGAAAACTCGCAGCTACAATTGGGACCTCTAGGTAACAAGAATACAGACGCTTCTGAGATGGAGTTTTATATTAACTACATGAATCTATTTTGTTTTTTTCAGGAACTTGAAATTGTAATTGGAGATGAACACATTTCTTTTACCACATCAAAAATAGGTTCTCTTATTGATGTAAATCAGTCAAAGTGAGTATGTTAAAGTATTTTGACTAAATTGACGTAATTAATTAGAGAGGCTCATTTTAGAACAGTAGCCAGTTTTCTAAGATTATTTTGGTGGCATCCTATCAGTTTATTATGCAGATGTAATTCTAACTTTTATGTCATTAAAGGCTTGCTATCAAAGTGGTTAGCAGCGTATTTTTGTGGTTATCAAAAGAATGTTAATCTGACAACTGTGTACAATAATGACCACGTTGTAATAGCTATTTTTGGTAAAAATCTGGGTATCTTTTTACCGAGTTTAAAAAAATCCTTATTGGTTTATATCATCCATTATCACATCATCCTCATCTTTGAATTTAATATTTGAAAGAATTTGAAAAAAGTCATTATAACTTAAGGATGGTTTTAGCTTCCTCTGTCTTTCCAACTTTGTTTCCTCTGGGCCTTTGTAGGACATACTGTTGTTTTTGTTTGAAAAATTTCTCTACTTGGAGTTACTTTTCTCTCTTTACCCCTCAAAATGTTTTCTTAGTATTTTGTCCTATCACCCTAAATTGTAATAACTTATTTATTTGCTTTTCTGGCTTGAATATAAACTCCATGAGAACCTTGCTCTTTCTCCAAAGTTAACACAGTGCCTGGCACAGGATAGGTGCTTGGTAAATATATGTTAGAGGAAAGGAGAAAGGAATGAATGTATAGTAACTATTAGATACAATAAAGACCGACCAGATACTTTTAAACTATCACATTTATTTCCCCACAGTGGTGAGGATGTGGCTGGCGTTCATATCCTAAGTGGGATTTTAAATTGGTACAGTGTTTTTTGGAAAGCAGTTTGATAATTGTGCATCAAAAGGTGCTAGCATTTTAAATTCATCTTTGACTTAGTAATTCCATTTCTGAGCATCTATTTTAGGGAAATACTGTCAAATAATGAAAATGCTTTATTAGTCATAAAAATGGTCATTGGAGTCTTATAATTGGGGAAAAATCCAACTGTTTAACAAAAAGAGAATTGTTAATTAGAAATCATTTGCGAATTATTTTTCATGTAATGGAAAACAACGTTAAAAAGGGTACAAGGAACAGGGGTCCCTGGGTGGCTTATTCGGTTAAGCATCTGACTTTGGCTCAGGTCATGATCTCCCGGCTCATGAATTGAGGCCCCAAGTCGGGCCCTGTGCTGACAGCTCAGAGCCTGGAGCCTGCTTCAGATTCTGTGTCTCCCTCTCTCTGCCACTCCCTCACTTGCATTCTGCTTCTCTCTCTCTCTCTTTCTCAAAAATAAACATTAAAAAAAATTTTTTAATCAAAAAGGGCCAGGGAATGCTTTTAGTTATGAAAATAGAGAAATGCCAAAATATTCATAGTTTTTCTGTAAGGAGTGACATTTTATAGTATTATGAGTATTATTTTTTCTATCTTTATAATTATATCTGCTTTATACATTTTTGCTATGTATAGTTCTTACTTTGATAAGAAAATAAATACTTGAGTATGAAATGAATACTGGTGAATAAAATTTATATTTTTTGTAGAAAAGCTAGAGAAAGGAAATGAAAATTATTCAGTATGTTCATTTTAGTTGCAGCAAATCCTTCCTTTCTCCTGGATTCCTTTGTTTCGTTTTGTTTTTTAGTTTGTTTTAGGAATTAACTTACAAAATTATATGTTTCATTTTAGGAACAAAAAAGTAACTTTTACCTTTTTAAATTTTAGGGATCCTGAAGGCCTTCGAGTATTTTACTACTTGGTACAGGACCTGAAATGTTTAGTTTTTAGTCTTATTGGATTACATTTCAAGATTAAACCAATCTAAGTTGTATGTTTTTTTAAAAGCTGTTTTTATATTTAATTAAGGGATGGGTTTGTCACTTACAATATTGGGATTTTTATAAATGTGAAACTCTTGTTTTGTATGCCCACTGAAAATAAGAAAATACATAAACAGGCTTAATGGTTCTTCTCACTTGGGTCCAAGTGGTTTAGATAGTCCTCACACATATTAAATTCTGTAAACGAAAGCAACTTTTTGTTGAGATTTTGCTCCAATAAAACATATCAAAGCCTGCATGGAGAGTGGTTTTTTTTTTGTTTGTTTGTTTTGTTTTTGTTCTTTTTTCCAGAAGGGTACGTCTTTTTATTCACTTTAAGATCATAAAGAATTGTTATGGTAGGACATCCTATGGCAGAAGTTCTTTCATGCAGCCAGAGTTTCATCCATTAAAGGCAATTACGTGTTACCTTTATTACTTCCATACCTAATGGGACTTAATTTTTTGGTGCCTATAGAAGTTGTTTACAGAAGGTTCTGGATTTTTTACATTTATCACCAACCCCCCAGGAATTATTAAAATTTAAATATTTTTGGTATAATCAATAATGCCTAAAGGGTTACAAGAGTAAAGTCAGCACCCCAAGTTAAACACATCTTTTATTCTGCCCTTATTCCTTATTTTCACAGTAAATTTTGTAAATAAGATATTTCACAATATATTTGTGTTTCTGTAGGAACTAAATGAGTTCTCAGCATGACAAATTATTAAAAATTTAGGCTTTCACACGCACATGTGTGTGTGTATTTTAATTTCTAATGACCATAGTTTCCACTCGTGATTTTCAGTTCCCTTCAGCGTCTTTCTGATAGACTTGGTCTTTCATTATTTCTCTTAGTAAGCATGCCCCTGGTATTCTTTCTCCATCTGAACCCCCACTTTTTAAAGGGGGCAGTCCTTGTAGTGACGATTCACTTGCCCGGGACAGTGAGGATGACCTTATTGGGAAGAATGTGTGCAGTACTCCTGAGCTACATTATCTAGAGAGGTTCTGGCCAGTAAACTTATTTGAGATAATGGAGATGTCTTTTATCTGTAGTTCAGCAAGGTAACCACCAGCTACTATGTGTAGCAACTAGTACCTGAGATGTGGCTAGAATAACTGAATTTATAGTCCTATTTCATTAAAAACATTTTTAAAATTTTATTACGAAAAATTTCAAGCATAGAAAATGTTAAAAAAATTGTAAAATGAACACCCATATGTCAAATCTAGAGTCTATAATTTTTTTTTTTTTTTTACTGAAGTAAGGCTTATAAATCCTGTCCTGTTGATTTTTGACTTAAGAATGGAATAACTAGTATAATTTGTGTCAATAAATAACTTTTTTTAGTGCTATTTAGTTTTGGTTAAATTTTATTTATTTATTTATTTATTTATTTATTTATTTATTTATTTATTTATTATTGTCAAGTTAGCTAACATACAGTGCATACAGTGTGCTCTTGGCTTCGGGAGTAGATTCCCATGATTCATCCCTTACATAAAACACCCAGTGCTCATCCCAATGAGTGCCCTCCTCAATGCCCATCACCCATTTTATCCATCCCCCTGTTCTCCCACTCCCTTCCACCCTCAGTTTTTTCTCTGTAATTAAAAGTCTCTTATGGTTTCCTTCCCTTTCTGTTTGTATCTATCTATCTATCTATCTATCTATCTATCTATCTATCTATCTATCTATATTTTTTCATTTCTCAACTTCCACATATAAGTGAAAACATGATATCTGTCTTTCATGGACTGGCTTCTTTCACTTAGCATAATATTTTACAGTTCCATCCGTGTTGTTGCGAATGGCAAGATTTCATTCTTTTTAATTGCTGAATAGTATTCCATTGTGTGTGTGTATGTGTGTGTGTGTGTGTGTTTGTGTGTGTGTATACCATATCTTTATCCATTCATCATTTGATGGACATTTGGGCTCTTTCCATAATTTGGCTATTGTTGATACCATTGCTATAAACATTGGGGTACACGTGCCCCTATAAATCAGCATTCCCTAATCCTTTGGATAAATTCCTAGTAGTGCTATTGCTGGGTCATAGGGTAATTCACATTTTAATTTTTGGAGGAACCTCCACACTGATTTCCAGAGTGCCTGGACCAGTTTGCATTCCCGCCAACAGGACAAGAGGGTTCCCCTTTCTCCACATCCTCACCAGCATCTGTTGTTTCCTGAGTTGTTCATTTTAGCCACTCTGACCGGTGTCAGGTGGTATCTCACTGTGGTTTTGATTTGTATTTCCCTGATGATGAGCAAAGTTGAGCATCTTTTCATGTGTCTGTTAGCCATTTGGAGGTCCTCTTTGGAAAAAATGTCTGTTCATGTCTTCTGCCCATTTCTTCACTGGATTATTTGTTTTTTGGGTGTTGAGTTTAGTAAGTTCTTTATAGATTTTGGATACTAACCCTTTTTAAAAACAACTTTTTTTAATGTTTATCTTTATTTTTGAGACAGAGAGCACAAGCAGGGGAGAGGCAGAGAGAGAGGGAGACACAGAATCAGAAGCAGGCTCCAGGCTCTGAGCTGTCAGCACAGAACCAGACGCGGGGCTTGAACTTGTGAACTGGGAGATCATGACCCGAGCCGAAGTCCGACGCTCAACTGACTGAGCCACCCAGGCGCCCCTGGATACTAACCCTTTATCTGATATGTCTTTTGCAAATATCTTCTCCCATTCTGTCAGTTACCTTTTAGTTTTGTTGATTGTTTCCTTTACAGGGCAAAAGCTTTTTATTATGATGAGGTCCAGTAGTTCATTTTTGCTTTTCCTTTGGAGAACATGTCAAGTAAGAAGTTGCTGCGGCCGAGGCAAAAGAGGTTGTTGCCTGTTTTCTCTTCTAGGATTTTGATGATTTCCTGTTTCATGTTTAGGTCTTTCATCCATTTTGAATTTATTTTTGTGTATGGTGTAAGAAAGTAGTCCAGTGTTGTTCTTCTGCATATTGTTGTCCAGTTCTCCCAGCACCATTTGCCAAAGAGACTGTCTTTTTTCCATTGGATACTCTTTTCTGTTTGTTGAAGATTAGTTGGCCATACATTTGTGGGTCCACTTCTGGGTTCTTTATTCTATTCCATTGGGCTGTGTGTCTGTTTTTGTGCCAATACCATACTGTCTTGATGATTATAGCTTTGTAGTAGAGGCTAACGTCCAGGATCGTGATGCTTCCAGCTTTTGTTTTCTTTTCCAACATTACTTTGGCTATTTGGGGTCTTTTGTGGTTCCATATAAATTTTAAGATTGTTTGTTCTAGCTTTGAGAAGAATACCGATGCAATTTTGATTGGGATTGCACTGAATGTGTAGATTGCTTTGGGTAGTATGGACATTTTAACAATATTTGTTCTTCCAATCCATGAGCATGGAATGTTTTTCCATTTCTTTGTGTTTTCAATTTCTTTCATAAGCTTTCTATAGTTTCCAGTGTACAGATCTTTTACCTCTTTGTTTAGGTTTATTCCTAAGCATCTTATGGTTCTTAGTGCAATTGTCGATTCCCTGATACCTCTGTTGCTTCATTATTGTTGAATAAAAATGCAACCGATATCTCTACATTAATTTTATATCCTGCAACTTTGTTGAATTCATGTATCCGTTTTAGCAGTTTTTTGGTGGAGACTTTCAGGTTTTCCATGTAGAGTATTATGTTGTCTGTGAAGAATGAAAGTGTGACTTCTTTGCCAATATGGATGCCTTTTATTTCGTTTTGTTGTCTGATTGCTGAGGTTAGGACTTCCAACACTATGTTATACAACAGTGGTGAGTGGATATCCCTGTCATTTCCTGATCTCAAGAGGAAAGCTCTCAGTTTTTCCCCTTTGAGGATGATATCAGCTGTGGGCCTTTCATATATGGCTTTTATGATGTTAAGGTATGTTCCTTCTATCCTGACTTTCTTGAGGGTTTTTATTAAGAAAGGATGCTGTATTTTGTCACATGCTTTCTCTGCATCTATTGGCTGGATCGTATGGTTCTTACCCTTTCTTCTATTAATGTGATGTATCACATTGATTGATTTGTGAATATTGTAGCCCTGTAGCCCAGGAATGAATCCCACTTGATCATGGTAAATAATTATTTTAATATACCGTTGAATTTGATTTGCTAGTATCTTGTTGGGAATTTTTGCATCCATGTTCATCAGGGATATTGGCCTGTAATTCTCCTTTTTAGTGGGGTCTTTGACTGGTTTGGGTATAAAGGTAATGCTGGCTTCATACAATGAGTCTGGAAGTTTTCCTTCTGTTTCTATTTTTTTGGAACAGCGTGAGAAGAATAGGTACCATGACTGGTTTAAATGTTTGGTAGAATTCCCCTGGGAAGGCATCTAGCCCAGGACTCTTAAATGTTGGGAGATTTTTGATAACCAGTTCAATTTCTTCACTGGTTGTGGGTCTGTTCAAGTTTTCTATTTCTTCCTATTTGAGTTTTGGTAGCGTGTGAATGTCTAGGAAGTTGTCCATTTCTTCTAGGTTATCCAGTCTGTTGGCATATAATTTTTCATAGTATTCTCTAATAATTGTTTGTATTTCTGTGGTATTCGTTGTAATCTCCTCTTTCATTCGTGATTTTATCTATTTAGGTCCTCTTTCTTTTCTTTTTGAGAAGTCTGGCTGGGGGTTTATTGATTTTGTTTATTTTTTCAAAAAACCAGCTCTTAAATTCATTGATAGGTTCTACTGTTTGTTTGTTTTTGTATTCTATATTGTTTATTTCTGCTCTAATCCTTATTATTTCTCTTCTTCTGCTGGCTTTGGGGTTTCTTTGCTGCTCTGTTTCTAGTTCCTGTAGGTGTGAGGTTAGATTCTGTATTTGGGATTTTTCTTGCTTTTTGAGATAGGTCTGATTTATGATGTATTTTCCTTTTAGGATTGCCTTTGCTGCATGCCAAAGGGTTTGGACTGTCATGTTTTCATTTTTATTTGCTTCCATATATTTTTAAAGTTCTTTAATTTCCTGATTGACCAATTCATTCCTTAGTAGGATATTTTTTTTCTTCCTTCCTTTCTTTCTTTCTCTTTCTTTCTTTCTTTCTTTCTTTCTTTCTTTCTTTCTTTCTATTTTTTTAAATTTATTTTTTTTAATTTACATCCAAATTAGCATATAGTGCAACAATGATTTCAAGAGTAGATTCCTTAATGCCCCTTACCCATTTAGCCCATCCCCCCTCCCACAACCCCTCCAGTAACCCTCTGTTTGTTCTCCATATTTAAGAGTCTCTTCCCTTATGTTTATCTGTTTTGTCTCTTAAAGTCCTCACATGAGTGAAGTCCTATGATATTTGTCTTTCTCCGACTAATTTGGCTTAGCATAATACCCTCTGGTTCCATCCATGTAGTTGCAAATGGCAAGATTTCATTCTTTTTGATTGCCAAGTAATACTCCATTGTATGTATGTGTGTATATATATATATATATATATATATATATATATATATATATACCACATCTTCTCTATCCATTCATCCATTGATGGACATTTGGGCTCTTTCCATACTTTGGCTACTGTTGATAGTGCTGCTATAAACATGGGGGTGCGTGTGTCCCTTTGAAAACAACACACCTGTATCCTGTGGATAAATGCCTAGTAGTGCAATTGCTGGGTCGTAGGGTAGTTCTATTTTTAGTTTTGTGAGGAACCTCCATACTGTTTTCCAGAGTGGCTGCACCAGTTTGCATTCCCACCAGCAGTGCAAAAGAGATTCTCTTTCTCCGCATCCTCGCCAACATCTGTTGTTGCCTGAGTTGTTAATGTTAGCCATTCTGACAGGTGTAAGGTGGTGTCTCATTGTGGTTTTGATTTGTATTTCCCTGATGATGAGTGATGCTGAGCATTTTTTCATGTGTCAGTTGGCCATCTGGATGTCTTCCTTGGAGAAATGTCTATTCTTGTCTTCTGCCCATTTCTTCACTGGACTATTTGTTTTTTTGGTGTTGAGTTTGATAAGTTCTTTATAGATTTTGGATCCTAACCCTTTATCTGATATGTCCTTTGCAAATATCTTCTCCCATTCTGTCGGTTGCCTTTTAGTTTTACTGATTATTTCCTTCGCTGTGCAGAAGCTTTTTATTTTGATGAGGTCCCAGTAGTTCATTTTTGCTTTTGTTTCCCTTGCCTCCAGAGACGATGTAAGTTGTTGTAAGAGTAAGAAGTTGCTGTGGCCATGATGAGAGGTTTTGCCTGCTTTCTCCTTGAGGATTTTGATGGCTTCCTGTCTTACATTTAGGTCTTTCATGCATTTTGAGTTTATTTTTGCGTATGGTGTAAGAAAGTGGTCCAGGTTCATTCTTCTGCATGTCGCTGTCCAGTTTTCCTGGCACCACTTGCTGAAGAGACTGTCTTTACTCCACTGGTTATTCTTTCCTGCTTTGTCAAAGATTAGTTGGTGTCATCTGCGAAGAGTGAAAGTTTGACCTCCTCCTGGCCAATTTTGATGCCTTTTATTTCTTTGTGTTGTCTGATTGCAGAGGCCACGACTTCCAATACTATGTTGAATAACAGTGGTGAGAGTGGACATCCCTGTCTTGTTCCTGACCTTAGGGGGAAAGCTCTCAGTTTTTCCCCATTGAGGATGATATTAGCGTTGGGTCATTCATATATAGCTTTTATGATCTCGAGGTATGATCCTTCTATCCCTACTTTCTTGGGTTTTTTTTTATCAAGAAAGAATGCTGTATTTTGTCAAATGCTTTCTCTGTATATATTGAGAGGATCATGTGGTTCTTGTCATTTCTTTTATTGATGTGATGAATCATGTTAATTGTTTTGTGGATATTGAACCAGCCCTGCATCCCAAGTATAAATCCCACTTGGTCATGGTGGATAATTTTTTTAATGTATTGTTCGATACGGTTGGCTAATATCTTGTTGAGGATTTTTGCATCCATGTTCATCAGGGAAAGTGGTCTATAGTTCTCCTTTTTAGTGGGGTCTCTGTCTGGTTTTGGAATCAAGGTAATGCTGGCTTCATAGAAAGAGTTTGGAAGTTTTCCTTCCATTTCTATTTTTTGGAACAGTTTCAAGAGAATAGGTGTTAACTCTTCCTTAAATGTTTGTAGAATTCCCTTGGAAAGCCATCTGGCTCTGGACTCTTGTTTTTTGGGAAATTTTTAATTACTAATTTGATTTCTTTTTTGGTTATGGGTATGTCCAAATTTTCTATTTCTTCCTGTTTCAGTTTTGGTAGTATATATGTTTCTAGGAATTTGTCCATTTCTTCCAGATTACCCATTTTATTGGCATATAGTTGTTCATAATATTCTCTTATTATTGTTTTTATTTCTGTTGTGTTGGTTGTGATCTCTCCTCTTTCATTTTTTATTTTCTTTATTTGGGTCCGTTCCTTTTTCTTTTTGATCAAACTGGCTAGTGGTTTATCAATTTTGTTAATTCTTTCAAAGAACCAGCTTCTGGTTTCATTGATCTGTTCTAATGTTTTTTGGGTTTCTATAGCATTAATTTCTGCTCTAATCTTTATTATTTCCTGTCTTCTGCTGGTTTGGGGTTTTATTTGCTGTTATGTTTCCAGCTCTTTAAGCATAAGGTTAGGCTGTGTATCTGAGATCTTCCTTCTAGGAAGGCCTGGATTACTAAATACTTTTCTCTTATGACCTTCTTGGCTGCATCCCAGAGGTTTTGGGTTGTGGTGTTATCATTTTCACTGGCTTCCATATACTTTTTAATTTCCTCTTTAACTTCTTGGTTAGCCCATTCATACTTTAGTGGGATGTTCTTTAGGTTCCAAGTATTTGTTACCTTTCCAAATTTTTTCTTGTGGTTGATTTCAAGTTTCATAGCGTTGTGGTCTGAAAATATGCATGGTATGATCTCGACCTTTTTGTACTTGCTGAGGGCTGATTTGTGTCCCAGTATGTGGTCTATTCTGGAGAACATTCCATGTGCGCTGGAGAAGAATGTATATTCTGCTGCTTTAGGATGAAATGTTCTGAATATATCTTAATTCCATCTGGTCCAGTATGTCATTCAAAGTCTTTGTTTCCTTGCTGATTTTTTGATTAGATGATCTGTCCATTGCTGTGAGTGGGTGTTGAAGACTCCTACTATTATGGTATTACTATCAATGAGTTTCTCTATGTGATTAATTGATTTATATATTTGGGTGCTCTCACATTTGGTACATAAATGTTTGTAATTGTTAGGTCTTCTTGGTGGATAGACCCCTTAATTATTTTTTTTTATTTTTTATTATTTATTATTTTTTATTTTTTAAATTTTACATCCAAATTAGTTAGCATATAGTGCAGCAATGATTTCAGGTGTAGATTCCTTAATACCCCTTAACCATTTAGCCCATCCCCCCTCCCACAACCCCTCCAACAACCCTCAGTTTGTTCTTCATATTTCTGAGACTCCTCTATTTTGTCTCCCTCCCTGTTTTTATATTATTTTTGTTTCCCTTCTCTTATGTTCATCTGTTTTGTCTTAAAGTCCTCATATGAGTGAAGTCATATGATTTTTGTTTTTCTCTGACTAACTAATTTCACTTAGCATAATACCCTCTGGTTCCATCCACGTAGTTGCAAATGGCAAGATTTCATTCTTTTTGACTGCCGAGTAATACTCCATTGTACATATATATCACATCTTCTTTATCCATTCATCCATCGATGGACATTTGGGCTCTTTCCATAGTTTGGCTATTGTTGATAGTGCTGGTAAAAACATGGGGGTGCATGTTAGACCCCTTAATTGTGATATAATGCCCTTCTTCATCTCTTGATTGAGTAGGATCTTCTTTAACCTCCATGTACTTGGAGGCTTTCCAAATTTTTTCTTGTGGTTGATTTCAAGTTTCAAAGCATTGTGATCTGAAAATATGCATGGTATGGCTCAGTCCTTTTATATTCGCTGAGGGTTGTTTTGTGACTCAGTATGTGATCTTTTTTGGAGAATGTTCAACATGCATTCGAGAAGAATGTGTATTCTGCTTCTTTTCAATGAAAAGATCTGAATATACCTGTTAAGTCCATCTGGTCCAGTGTATTATTTACAGCCATTGTTTCCTTAGTGATATTCTGCCTAGATGATCTTTCCATTGTTGTAAATGGAGTATTAAAGTCCCCTACAATCATGGTATTGTTGTCTATACATTCATTTATGTTTATGATTAATTGATTCGTATATTTGGGGGTTATTATGTTCGGGGCATAAACATTTACAATTGTTAGCTCTTTTTGATGGATAGACCCCTTAATTATGATATAATTCTCTTCTTCATCTCTTGTTATAGTCTTTGTTTTAAAATCTAGTTTGTTTGATATAAGTATGCCTACTCTAGCTTTCTTTTGACATCCTGTAGCGTGATAGTTGTCCATCCCCTCACATTCAATCTGCAGGTGTCCTCAGGTATAAAATGAGTGTCTTGTAGGAAGCATAGAGATGCGTCTTGTTTTTTTATCCATTCTGATATCCTATGTCCTTTGATTGGGGCATTTAGTCAATTTACATTTAGAGTGATTATTGAAAGATGGGTTTAGTTTCATTGTGTTATCTGTAGGTTTTGTGCTTGTGATGTTGTCTCTGGTCCTTTGTAGGTTTTGGTGCTTTCCACTCATAGAGTCCCCTTCAGGATGTCCTGCAGGGCTGGTTTAGTGGTCATGAACTCCTTCAGTTTTTGTTTGTCTGGTAAAGCATTTATCTCTCCTTCTATTCTAAATGACAGCCTTGCTGGAAAAAGGATTTTTGGGTGCATATTTTTCCTAGTCAGCACACTGAATATTTCCTACCACTCCCTCTGGCCTGCAAGTTTCAGTGGACAGGTCTGCTACTACCCTTATGTGTCTACCCTTGTAGGTTAAGGTCTGATTGTCCCTAGCTGCTTAACAGAATTCTCTTTTCGTCTTTGTATTTTCTCAATTTCACTATGATATGTCATGGTGTTGATCTGTTTTTGTTGATTCTGAAGGGAGTTCTCTGTGCCTCCTGGATTTGGATTCCTGTTTCTTCCCCAGATTAGGGATGTCTCAGCTATAATTTGCTGAAATAAACCTTCTGCCCCTTTTTTCCTCTTATGGAACTCCTATGATATGAACATTATTTTGTTTCATTGAATCACTTAGGTCTCTGATTCTCCCCTGTGGTCTATTAATTTCCTTTATCACCTTTCCTCAGCTTCTTCCTTTTCCATAATTTTATCTTCTATTTCACCTATTCTTTCCTCTGCTTCTTCCATCCTTGCTGTCACTGTGTCTAGTTTATTTTGCATCTCATTTACAACATTTCCTAATTCATCGTGATTATTTCTTAGGTCCTTGATCTCTGCAGCAGTACATTCTCTGCTCTCTTCTATGCTTTTTTGAAGCCCAGCTATTAGTCTTATGGGTACTATTCTACATTCTTGATCAGATATGTCGTTTCTATCTGTTTTGAGCAATTCTCTGGCTGTCATTTCTTCTTGGAATTTCTGTTGAGAAGAATTCTTCCCTTTCATCATTTTGGCTAGTTTTCTGTCCTTTACATGTTTTAATAGCTTGTTATGTGTCCTGCACTTGCGAGTACTACTATATTAAAAAGGACTGTCCAGGGTCTGGCACTTCAGGAAATGTTTTTGGAGTGTGTTATGTGCACTCCGTTGTTGTGCCTTGGCTGCTGTATCTCACTACTTCTAGTGGTGTATTGGACCGTCCACCAGGTATGCTTTGATTTTTCATTGAAGCAACCCTGGAAAGGAGGACAAGGTGGGGGGAAGAAACCTTATTGCAAACTAAGAGATAAATGATTAGGGTGGATAGAGAGACCAGTCAGAGAATCAAATAATTTATAGGGCTTAATCCAGAAAGAGATGAAAGTAAAGAAGAAGGAGATACAGAAAAGGTGTAAAAAGAATATGGCAAAAGGTCTGATTACACAAACAACCAGACCAAGAAAGAAAAAAAGAGAGAGAGAGAAAAAAAAAAAAAAAAAGAAAGAAAAAGAAAAAATATGCGTAATAAGAATCGACTAAAAATCAAATCAGAAACTGTAAGTCTGAATCCATGAGAGGAAGAAAAAAATTAGGAGAGCAGAAAGATAAGGCAGGGAAAAAGAAGAAAAAAAAGAAGAAAAAAGTAATTAAAAAAAGAAAGAAGAAAACAACAACAATAACAAAAACAGACTCACATACAAAACCACAGGACAGTTGTCCGGTGGTGCCTTGGACCCCGTGGCTGTGCTTGTCTGGAGGAGGGGCCTACTGGTTCCGTGAGTGTCAATCTCACTCCTGGAGAAAAGCCATTGCTAGCCTGGGAGGGGTGAGGTTTGGTGTTAGTGGGTCCTGCCTCCACTGGGTGCCCCCTGCACTGGGTGCCGCTATCTCCTTTCCTTAAGCCCCACTGTGTTGGTGACGGGGAGGAAACTGGTGACACCCTAGTCCTCCCCCTGCACTGGGTGTCTCGAAACACACTGTTCAGGCAGCGCTCCCCGAGCAGCATGGGCAGGAGCAGGCCGGGTTTGTCCGGCTCCCCAGTCTCCCTGCGTCCCGGGCACTCTACTGGGATTCAAAACTCGGTGGCTTAAAGGATCCCACTCTGCACGGACCCAGAATAGCACTACTCCGCCCGGTGGACAACGGGCCTCTGGCTGGCGCCTGCAGCGTCTTTTGTTCTTGAAGCATTAGTAAACCCTCTTCTCACAGCACTGCATGGAGGGGACAGCTTTCTTGCAGTGCGCCCCCAGGGCATTACCAAGCTGGGGGCTGGCTCTCCTCCCCACCAGGTGCACGCAGGGCAGCCCGCAGGCAGTGGCTCTGGTCCGGAGATAGTCCTGCAACCCTGAAATCTCCGATCTTCACTGCTGGGCTGCTTGCAAAGTAGAAACGGTCTCTCATCTCTCTTTGTATTGTTGTTTTCTGGACCGTGGTCCAGAAAGGTTTCTCTCTTGTCCAAATACAATCCCACACTTCCATAGCCTCTTTCTGCTCCTTTTGTTTCTCCACCGACGGGGTTACCCCCCTCTTCCTTGCCTCTGCAGCCACCCGATTGGTCTCTCCCAATTCACAAACACGCACCTCTGAACTGCCAAGCTTCTCTCTCGCTCCTGGAGAGGTTTCTGTCGGACTGCAGCCTGGATTCCTGGAATTCCAAGTGATCTCAATACTGCCGAGTTTGAGGGAGGAGGGAAGTTCTGGTATCCCTCTTGTTGACTCCTCCCTCTTGATTAAATTTAGGTAGCCAGTGTCCCTTGTGGCTCTCCTTTGGACAGTGTAGCTCTAAAGCACGTCTTGGTAGCCTGTTTGCCTTGGAGTACCGTCTGGTCTTTCGCCCTGCATAAACACGCGTGAACACGAATGGCCATCCTCTTCAGGTTTGCCCTGGAACGTCGCCCAATCTCCACGGTGCAAGACTATACTGTCATCACCTGCTGGTCTCTTACGAAAATAAGCATATCTTCTTAAGTTGCAGACCTTGGTGGATATGCAATGTAAAGTCATGTTATAATTTTCTTAGACGTCAGTCTCCAGGAGGAAGGGAAAAACAAATTGCTCTTTTAACCTTCTGTAGGGCCACAATTTTTGGTTGCTCCTTGAGAGAATCTTTATTCTGAGTCTCCTGAGGAAGACATTGACTAAAATGGTGAAGATTGAGGGAGTTGGGGGAAATAGTCCTTAGATTAAAAAAAAGCCTCTAATGTATTAACTCTGTTTTCATTCTCTGACTTCCCTCTAGCGCTGACTCACTTGTTATGCTCTGTCTCCACTATCTACTGTGTTTCTCATATTCAAACCAAGACTGGAGGATCGGTCATTAGGATAAATACTTTATATTGTTTCTGGCTTTCATATACCCTGTTTGAACTGGCTCTCCTTGATGGTAAGTTGCTAGCGGACAAGGATCACTAAAAACTAAATTGTGTGCTAATTTTATGTGAAACTAGATTGTTATAGCACTCAGGTCAGCAGATACATGTTCCCTTTCCCCTCTCCCCGTAAAAAAGAGACCTCTTACAATAATCAAAGTCATTTCCCAAGTATTGGTTCTGTGCCCCGTCCCTCCTTTTGTTCCTTTTTGGGATGGAGTGTCACCACCCAGCACCTAGCACAGTCTTTTCCATAGAGTAGGTGCTTTGTAAAAGTTGATTGAGCTTGTTGTCTTTTGTACTTCCTGCCTTCAGATTATGTGTCTTTGTAACTTAGTCTGAGGTGGAAGAGACTCATTTCTGTCACTGTGCAAACCTTCCAACTGCCATGAATTTTGCATACACACATACCTCTGCCACAGAGCTGTATATTCAAATTCCTCGGAACAGGATGTGTCTTTTGGATGTGGTCCCACTGCGATCCTAATTTTCTCATGTATGGTCCAAGTAGAGCACTTTAACTTTGTTCAGCCAAGGAATAGATAAATGGCCCCGCAAAGAGGACTGGCGAGAATTCTTTATTTTGAGTTTCTAGGTTTTGCATCTCTGCTTCTTACAGTTAAGAGTACATGCGGATACTTCATCGATGTCAGACTGAGTTTATTCATGTGGACATTTTTAATGTAAATGAGAGCTGAGATTATTTTGTGTATCCATCATTAAACCATTTTGTTTGAGACCTGTGAACATGGGTTGTGCTGTAAGTTCAACCAGCGATCCCTGTGATTTTTTTTTTTTAAAGATTTTTGAGGGGGGGAGCAATTTTCGGTTCACAGCTAAATGAGAGGAAGGTACAGAGATTTCCCATATACTCTAGCTGCCCACATGCACAGCCTTCTCTGTTATTAGCATCTCTCAGCAGAGTGGCACATTTGTTATATTGGATGAGTCTCCACTGACACATCATAACCGCCTAAAACCCGTAGTTTGTTTACATTAGGGTTCACTCTTGGCAGTGTGCGTTCTGTGAGTTTGGGCAAATGTATAATGACCATATATCCATCATTCTGGTCTCAGAGCTAGTATTTTCACCACCCTAAAATTCCCCTGGGCTCTATTCTATTTCTCCCTACTCTCATCCCCTGGCAACTGCTACTCTTTATATTGTCTCCATAGTTTTATCTTTTCCATAGTGTCATAGTTGGAATCAGACAACATGTAGCCTTTTCAGATTGACTTCTTTTACTTGGTAATACACATTTGAGTTTCCTTTATGTCTTTTCATGGTTTGATAGCTCATTTCTTAGCGCTGAATATTCCATTGCTTGGATGGACCACGGTTTATCCTTTTATCTAGTGAAGCACCTCTCAGTTGCTTCCAAGTTTTGGCAATTGTGAATAAGGCTCCTCTACACATCTATGGGCACTTTTAATAGTTGGCTTCTTAGCATTGTATGGTAATGAG
This sequence comes from Puma concolor, assembly GCF_028749965.1. Classification (NCBI taxonomy): domain Eukaryota; kingdom Metazoa; phylum Chordata; class Mammalia; order Carnivora; family Felidae; genus Puma; species Puma concolor. The sequence goes on from NC_141673.1 coordinate 98,063,905, forward strand.
CTAGAACAGAAAATCCACAGGATTTAATAAAAATAAAGAGCAAAGGTAAATGAATGGTTTGAGGGTGAGCTTAGAGTCTGAACTGTGTGATATAGTGGAGGAACACTAATTCAAACATCTAACTTCTTAATTATGCCACTACTTTGTAGAGCTATTTCCCTTTCAAACCATGAACAGACTTTATCCTTTAGTGGCACAGAGCCCAAATAGCAACCTGAAATCCTTTTTTTTTCTTTTCCCATAATTTTTTCATGCTTACTTATTTCCTGAGATGGTCTTCTCATTTAGGTATTTAGAAATTAGAGGAAAGATGGGTACTGTTTGATTGACTGCTGGAGGGCAATTGGGCCAATATCAAAGATTTTGACTGTAGAGTGTTAGAACAGTTTTTACTGTAAAGACAAGAAGGACAAATAAGGTACTAGTTAGGGGAACAGGAACCTTCAAATGAAGTCTTTTGAGTTTCTACAGCAAGAGCCAGAAGTTGCTCAGTGTCATAAAGTTTAGGCATTAAGTCTAACAACCGTGGAGGTGGGAATCTTGGCTAGGTGAGGTCCACTTCTCAGGAGAGGGAGGAAGACCATCTTTTTGTAGGAGCTAGTGTTTATGCTAGACATACTTCACGTTCAAGAGGAGGAACAGCATGCTGCTGTGAAATGATAAGCCGCTGAGGTTTGACAGTGTGACCAGAAAGCTGGAAGGTGTGACTAGAAGCTGTGATCTAAGCTCCTAGCTGACAAAGTGAATATTGTCAGTAGGGGTTGAGGTAAGTTGTGTGGTTTCCCAAATGGAAAAAGGCTTTGCAGCCAAGCAGCCAGGAAGTAAGTAAACAAATGCTTTGTATATACGTATGTTTTATGTATTATGTGTGTTTTGAGCAAAAGTGAATTCAGAAGACCAAGGATATCCTCTCACTGGCTTCTCTCTAAAATGGAAAAATCTAGATTTTATAGTCAATTCCTCTTAACTCGAACCCCCTTGCTCATCAAGCACACATGTAGGCATCGTATCTCTTGTCTGTGCTGCAGTTAAGATAAGGGGCCAGACAGACGTGGTAGTCACAGAGTTTATGTAGAGAAGACAGACAGGTATGGAAGTGCAAAAAGGTAATCTGCAGCTGTCTAGGCTCCATCGTGAGAACTCTCCACCCTTTCATCAGCTATAAGGATGTAAATCAAAGCAGAATAAAGGCTCAGCATTACTAGTGTCTCCACAGGGACAGGAAAATATAAATAGCTAGATCTGAGGGCACAGAATGGTTTTTCTAGGGCGGTAGTAGGATGCCGCCCATGTTTTTCCAGTACTAATGTGCCCGTCTGCCCCTTCCCACCTCCTTTCTTCCGAGCGTCTACACTCCAAACCTCACATGTTAGGACAGAGAAACTAGCTCAGCCTGTCAGGACTTCTGGATCGCAGTCCTGGCTTTTCTGCTATTTATAGAACCTTGGGAGAGAGAGGGAAAAAATGACTATTTATTTTGAAGTCTGAGAAATCCTATCTGTAGTGCTAATCTCATTGAAGTCTTCCAAGTCTATCAAGTGAGTGATATTCTCATAGGACATGGGAGGAAACTGGCTTGAAGATCGCAAATGACTCGTTCACATTTTTGCAGCTAGAAAGGATTTGAACCTTGGACCTCAAATAATAATATTTAACATGTAATGAGTGCCTACTGCGTGTTTACCAGGTCTGGTTGGCACTTGATAGACCTGGTCTCACTTCACTCTCATAACAACCCGAGAAGGCAAATATTCTCGCTATCTTACTATGATGAACCCGACGTTTTATAGAAGGGTAGTTACTTGCCCCACATCTCACAGGGAAGCTAGTGCTGGTATTTCAAGCCACATCTGCCTGCTTCCAGAATTCATGCTTTGTAGCATGAGGTTTGTTGCAAATCCAAGCCCTTCTGAATCCATATTCTGTCAGTGCTTTATATTCAGTCAGGCCTGATTTTAAACATGGGTCAAGACTTAGCAAGAACGTGGGTGGCGGCAAGTCAATTAACTTCTTAACGTTAGTTTCTTCATTTGTAAAATGGGGACAGTAATAAACAGCTCTCAGCATTGGAAGGTTTTGATATGGTTGGATGTACAGTGGGTCCTCCAATAAATGATAGTGTCTCTCTCTGCCACTTTTTTTTTTTTATTTTTTTTTTCAACGTTTTTAATTTTATTTTTGGGACAGAGAGAGACAGAGCATGAACGGGGGAGGGGCAGAGAGAGAGGGAGACACAGAATCGGAAACAGGCTCCAGGCTCCGAGCCATCAGCCCAGAGCCTGACGCGGGGCTCGAACTCACGGACCGCGAGATCGTGACCTGGCTGAAGTCGGACGCTGAACCGACTGCGCCACCCAGGCGCCCCTCTCTGCCACTTTTTTGATCACCATGAATACTTCTCCCACCCCTGCTCCCAATGTTCTCTCAGCAGAACTGGTTTTATTTATTTATTTATTTATTTATTTACTTATTTATTTTTGGCGCTAGGATAGAAGGCTAAGATCTTTCTCTGTTTGGAGATGAACAAAGTCGAACCAGGAGTGGGGTAAAGACAAGAAAATGCCCAGCAGCATGTATTCTTGAAGTGTCCAGAACCTACCCATGCAACTTTGCTTTGTCTTATTGAATTAAATTAGTCTCTGGGAGGTATTTCAGCTGAGTGCCTGCACATGATGACAAGTGGTGATTCAGAGATTCAGGACCGCTTTGGGGACAGCCAGGGACCAAACACTGGCAACATAACCTAGACATGGTGGTCCTAGCGGTGAGAACAGTCAGTAGCTGTGTTTGTAAAGTGGCATGGAAGTGAGGTGGGCAGCATGAGCAAACTGAAGAATGAGAAATCCTTCTAAAGGACAATGCTTTGGTTGTGGCTCGACGTGGTAAGGGAAAAAAAGAATAAGCAAGGAATTTGGTCAGAGTCGGGTGAAATAAGGTTGAGTTGTCTCTGCATAACCAATTTCTGTTTCTCATCCCACCTCACTCCTCTCTGCCACACCCCACGTTAACCATAATCATGTGATGTGAAGGGCAACGTCAGTTGGTTTCATAGATCTGTATGTCAGAAGACTGACAAGGACTGTATTACATGACAATGAACTTCAGGGAGATTTGGGTATATTCTGGTAAGGTCTGACTCATAGAAACAGTTGCAGAGATGAATTTCCTTTAGCTGGAAGGTTGAAGATCTTCACGAAGTAAGGTTCACGCACAAAACTCGAAGGGAGGAATACTTCAATAGTATCTCTTCTTAAAAGATCAAACGTGAGCATTTTCTCACACACCTAGTGATGTACAAATGGGAGCAACTTCACTGGAAGGCATTTGGCAATATGTATCAAAGTTCTTTAACGTATCGATCCCATAATTTTATGTTTAAAAATTTTTTCTAAGACAGTATTCAAAAATAAGGCCAAATATTTTTTATGTTAGCAAAAAACATGGAAACCACCCAGATGCCCAACCGTAGGGGATTGCCTGAATAAATTGTGATATAATCTGTCTGGGTAATGACTATATATGGTTTTTAAAATCACATTGTAGATGAATATTTTTTATTTATTTATTTTTTTTTTAATTTTTTTTTTTCAACGTTTATTTATTTTTGGGACAGAGAGAGACAGAGCATGAATGGCGGAGGGGCAGAGAGGGAGGGAGACACAGAATCAGAAACAGGCTCCAGGCTCTGAGCCATCAGCCCAGAGCCCGACGCGGGGCTCGAACTCACGGACCGCGAGATCGTGACCTGGCTGAAGTCGGACGCTGAACCGACTGCGCCACCCAGGCGCCCCTAGATGAATATTTTTTAAATGAGGAAACATTTATTAGGAAATAATCAAAAACATCATGTATGGAACGATTCCAACTTTGATAATAAACCCAGTGTGTGGATAGAAAAACTAGAAGAATATACGTCAAAATTTTTGTAGTGGAATTATGGACATGTAAAAACAATTTCTAAAATACATTTATCTGTAGTACACATAAATGGAAAAAAGAAATAATACATTTTTTTCAAATAGCAACATGGAAGACAAAGTTTCTAACAGGCTATTTAAGAGTTAAAGAATTTAGTTACTTAGAATTTAGAACAAAACTGTGTTCATTTATATGTTCAGTCCTCAAATAATTGATTTTGACTGTTATTTTGCAAAGAGTTCGAAGTGGTTGGTTAGTTGAAATGGAGGAAGATATACCTCAACATCAGCCTTTTGATATAATTTCCTTTCACCACTTTGGTCAAGAGGAGGGGCACTAATTTTTGTAGTGTGAGCACCATTCAGAGACAATTCATTTCTGCCTTCTGTCTTATAGTCCTGACGCACACAAGGGATCCAGGATTGGAAAGGCCAGCTTCTTCCACCGCATTTCTGGATCAGTGTTCTCCACCTGCATCACTGCCTGACATAGACACAGGTAACATTTGCTTTTGCTTTCTCATATCTTTGTTATCTGGTATCCTACTAGTCCCACTTATAAAGAAAAAATTCTCAGGAAAAAAGATGCTGGGAATATGGCATTTTATTACAAGTGGCTTGGCATGGATACGGGATTGCTAGAAAAGAATTTTCTAATAATCACATCAGAACTGCATGAACTCTAAAGGATGTGAAAACTACTGCTGCATTCATGGGAAGCTACTTTCTTTTTCTCAATATGCTGCGTGTTTTGCTTTATGCTGAGTTACTTACATACTATCCATCTTAAAGGACTGAATAAGTGAAAACACTCCTGTTCCTTAGGAAATTAGGGAAAATGTGAAGAAGTTAGAAAATTTTAGAAATTAATTAAAAAATTGGAAAAAGATATAGTTACATGTGCAATTTGTTTTCCACGTTTTCTGCTCCTTAGATATCATCTCTTCACACTGATTAATATAAGAACCAAGGTAAATTTTAGACGTTTACTATTTAATAATTTCTTGTTATATTGATATTAATATAGATGAAATCCTTTATGGATATTAACTAATGACTGCCTATTGACAAATTTTATTTTCACAGAGGCTTCTGTGGCAACATCATACACTAGAAAATTATTTCTAAAATTCAAATACACATGGAATCATTTGGGATTAAAAATACAGGAGTCTTGGCTCCAACTAAGAGATTTTTTTAATCGTTATTTTTTAATTAATTTATTTTTGTTTTGAGAGAGAGAGCACGTGCAAGTGGGGGAGTGGGGCAGAGAGAGAGAGAGAGAGAGAGGGAGAGAATCTTAAGTAGGCTCGATGCTCAAAACAGAGCCCGACATGGGGCTACCCGGGATTATGACCTGAGCCCAAATCAAGAATCGAATGCTCAACCAACTGAGCCACCCAGGCACCCCTAAGATATTTTTATTCCACACACCTTGCATGGGGCACTGGAATCAGATTGTTGAGCAATCTGTGATGTTAACTTTTAATAATTCTTTTGCAGATGGTTTATTGGATGTATTTTGGGAAACACTCTAGTAGAGTCATGTCATAACTGAAAAGAATGCAAGAACTTTGTAATATTTATATATAGATCTGAATGTGTATATTAAGGCTTTTTAAGGCAAGATACTTATATTTTTTCAGAACTTCAGAAACAGAATTTTTGTTTTTTGAATTGATAGTTTTAAAACGGTCTCAGTAATTTACAATGATGCCTCAAATTTGCCCAACATTTGTATATGTACATTGAACATTTGGAGTTAAATTGGCTGGGTGAATATGACTCAGCCTATTCAGTGTATTGGTAGATTAAAAAAAAAACACCTTTCTGTATTTCTAATCATAATGGCAATAATCACTAGAAGTATAAATGAGTTTAACAGAAATATTGAAAGGTTTTCGCTTTCCTATATATATCAGGCTCAGTCCACATGCTTTGTGCACTTGAAGGAGTTAAACACACCTCCCCTTACACATACAGATACACACACACACCTCTAGGTATGTATCTTGTATATTTCTATAGACTGACACTGTAATTTTTCTTTTGAAAGAAATCATCCTGTTGTGAGGTTTTAATGCAAAACACGTTTCCCTTCTTCCTGTAGAGATGAGCGATCAGAAAGTGATTTATTCCACCCTGAGATTTCTTCAGTCTCCTTCAGAGTCACAAAATAGAATAAGGCCAGGTAGGACTCAAAGGCCTGGGAAAACTGATGACAAAGGTATGTATCTTAAGCATCTCTTTCAAACTTTGACGTTTGAAAAAAAGTTCCTGTCTGTCCTTCAGGTTCTCAAATGGTGATAGGAAACGATAATGGCGTAGGTAGCAGAGCAAGCCTTTTTTTTTTTTTTTTTTTTAAGTTTGTGAGAATGGAGAAATTGATGAATTCTTTTAGATTCATAAAGCCAATAAAATGTTTTTATTCAAATTTCTGATCAAGAGGAATTTTTGAGGCCATTAAAAGTGAAGGACAGATTACAGTCTCAAGAAAACACTACATTTCCTAGAGAAATAAAGGTCTTAGAGACTGCTTGAAAAATGACAATATTTGTTAGAAACAATGTTTTTATTCAGATAGAAGGTGTTTTAGGTGTCTTAAATATTTACCAAACCTTAACGGCAATGAAGAAACAGAAGGAGCATTCATTTTTTTTTCTGTTCTCTTTTCTGTTCTGCCTTCAAATATTGTCACGAGCTCTAAAGTGAGAATGACTTTTACTGTTTTAATTTAGTGACAGAGATACAGTTTTCAGATCAAGGACCTCAAAAATAGGAGGCAAAATATAATATTGTCTAGGGAAAAATAGAATTGATGAAAAAGGAAATTCGATTTCTAGAAATTAAAAAAAATTTTTTTAAATGTTTATTTATTTTTGAGAGAGAGAGACGGACAGAATGCGAGCAGAAGAGGGGTAGAGAGAGGGACACACAGAATCTGAAGCAGGCTCCAGGCCCTGAGCTGTCAGCACAGAGCCCGATGCGGGGCTGGAACTCACAAACTGTGAGATCATGACCTGAGCTGAAGTCGGATGCTCAACCAACTGAGCCACCCAGGCGCCCCTATTTCTAGAAACTCGTTTAAGGATAGATCCCAATCACATTTCCAGCTTCAGAATATCCACTGTTGGCTACCAATTCCTCAAGAATATTGACTGCTTTTTTGTTCCTCTTCATGATTAGTTGTGATCACAGGAAAGAGTATACAATGTCCGTGTGGATTCTTATAAATGTGTATTATGTCTATTGCCTTCTGTGCTTCTTTTTGAAAACTTGGTTAGATTTTTTTAAATTGAAGGATAGTTGACATGCAATGTACCTTAGTTTCAAGTGCACAGCATATTCATTGGACAGTTCTCTATTTAGTAAGGGAAGTACTTTTAAAATCCTATTGGACTGTTCTTATGTGTAGTATTTCTACAGTGGGTGTATATCAGTCAGAAGTCTGAGACCTTATTTTTACTTTTCATAAAAGGGGAGAGGGGCAGAGAGAGAAAGAGAGAGAATCTCAAGCAGGCTCCTTGCTGAGCCTGACACAGGGCTGGATTCCATGACACTGGGATCATGACCTGAGCCAAAATCAAGAATCAGATGCTCAACCGACTGAGCCACCCAGGCGCCCCAGAAATCTGAGACTTTAAAACTGTAATTATTAGGTTATGAATTTAAATCAATTGGTATGATATATTTTTGTAAAAATTTTAGGGAAGATTGTCTCTTTGTTTCAAATGGTGTCCCAGGCTAAGGTTAGTAGGGGCCATGCTCTGCCCCTGATAATTATCTTTCTTTTTATTTAAAGAGTTTTCAGTGCCATGGCATCTCATTGCAGTGATTCTTGGGATCCTCTGTTTACTACTATCGGTGACAGTTGCAGTGTTGGGGACAAAGAGTGAGTAACTGAAATATATCCTTCAAGCCTGAGTAATAGCAGGGAATGCTAATTGTGCAAATATTAATTGTGCTCCATTAATTGTTCCCCGACTCCCATCAGGGAATGTCCCAGGTGGCTCTTTCTGGGTGATTTTTTCCATAGACATGTCACAGTGCTATTTTCATGTTACTTACCTATTCCAGTGACTCTGTGGTTCAGTGAGTTGTCTTACTGTGTATAGTACATGATAACATTCCTCCAGTTACAGGACTTAGTCATATTCTGACTTCTGAGTTTAGATCACTGTGATTCTTAAACATTCTTCAAGAAATAGCTGTTCAGAAGAAATTATGACTTTCTTGTGATTTTTTTTAAGTATTTAATGAAGATATCGTTTAGTGGAAAGAGTGATTCTGTACATGGACATTAGATGATCTTGAATACAACTTTTTAAATGTTTTTTTTAGTTTATTTATTTATTTTGAGAGAGACAGAGACAGCGTGAGTGGGGGAGGGGCAGGGAGAGAGGGAGAGAGTGAATCCCAAGCAGACTCCGAGCTGCCAATGCAGAGCCCCACATGGGTCTTGAACCCAGGAAACTGCAAGATCATGACCTGAGGCCAAAACAAAGAGTCAGATGCTTAACTAGTTGAGCCACCCAGGTGCCCCTTAAATTCAACTGTTATCTTTCATTTGAATTTCTTGACATTTCTCGAGGAAATTACTAATATGTTACACTCAGATAAATGTACATATTTAAATCTTTCTCTCTTTTCTTCTGTGGATATTCTATCTCCTCCAATAACAATGATGCTATTTCCTTATGTGTCTCAGCACAGTTTTTCATGCTCAGATGTGTTGTTAAAAGTTGATTGACTGATTTTTACTTTGGTACCTATTTATAAATGATGCACTAACTTTTTAAAAGAAACAAAACCGAATTATAAGGTGTTACCATCATAATTTTATTTATTTATTCTACACTCAGGTTACTAACAGTGTGAAATTTGGTGGTTCCATTTCTATGGTTAGTTTATTGAGGTGTTACTTTCTAAATGTCAAATTACTCATTTAAAGTAATGAAATGGGTTGGTTATCAAAGTGAGACTTTCCTTTGTCTTACATTTTAACAGTTAAGCTGTATGAGTACTTTTATATTATATCTATGCTATTAATTTTAGTTTTTCAGTATATTCAAGAAAACCATCAGCAGAGGGAAAATATAAGAAATTTGAGTCAAGAGTACCAAATTGTGCAAAATGACAGCTACTTCAAGGAGCAACTTTTGACAAATAAGATTTTGGAATGTAACAGTCGTGAAAATGAAAGTCTTCAGCAGAAAATGAAGCAGGATTTTATAGAAAGGACATGCCAGAGAAAAAATATAGGTATGGAGGGAAGGGAAGATTGCATGATTTTCTTTTCTTTCTTCCCCTCCCAGAAGGTTTGAGGCTAAATAGACAGGTTTACGATCTATGCTAGTGATCTAGGTTTACCAGGCAACTTTTTATTTCTACTTCTGAGGTAATATGAGTGTTCGGGTTTGCCTGTATCAAATATGAGACTGAGACTCCAGGAGCCATTTGGATTAGTAGGGCTCTATATTTCCCCCAAACTCAATGACAAGCCCTGCATTTCTACTGCTCCCAGAAGGTGAAATCGTGTGTCAGCTTCCCTGAAAACTTGGATCATTTTGGACCTGTGGGCAAATTAGGCACTCCGCTTTGTTGCTGACATGAAATGTGGAGGCTATAAGTAAAGATGTACTTCGGCTAAAATGGGCACAATGCCTTTCATTCGGATGCTCTTGGAAAGATGATTGTGTGCGCGTGTTCCCATTCTGCCTTGAGTTGAGATATTTGGCCTGTATGCTCTCTGCAGTGCTCCTGCAAGTTTTGCCTAAGTGTTGATGTTTGTGCGACTCGGTGTGATAATACCATTAAAAACATCCAAGAGATAAGAATATTAAATCTCACATAATAAACTCTGTTATCATGTATAATGGTGGAATGAACTGACCTGGTTAATTAACAACTATTAAATATTTGTTTAGGATTTGGAGTTTACAAAGATTTTGCATATTTAATATCATTTCAGTATGGTAGTTGTAGGAGTTTATCTTCTCTGTTATTAAAGAATCAATGCTATTTCAAAAATTTGATACATTATAAAATATATGAGGAAAAGAAAAAAATCCCAAAGAATGTTTCTTTTATTTAGAAGACATTCCAGAATCTTTTTTTTTTTAATTTTATTATTATTATTTTTTAATGTTTATTTGTTTTTGAGACAGAGGGAGACAGAGCGCGAGTGGGGGAGGGGCAGAGGGAGAGGGAGACACAGATTCTGAAACAGGCTCCGGGCTCTGAGCTGTCAGCACAGAGCCAGATGCGGGGCTCGAACCCATGAACCGTGAGATCATGACCTGAGCTGAAGTCGGATGCTTAACTGACTGAGCCACCCAGGCGCCCCCAGAATCTGTTTAAAAACTTACTTTGATTGTTTTAAAAACAGCTTTCTTGAGGTATTATTAACATGCAAAAGTTGCACATATTTACTGTATATCATTTGACAGGTTTGGACATATGCATATATCTGTAAAATCATCCATAATCAGGGTGATAGACATATCCATTACCTCCAAAAGTTTTCTCATGTCTCTCTTTTTGGGAGTGGGTAAGAACACACAAGATTCACCCTTTTAACAAGTTTTTCAGTGCACACTTCAGTATTGTTAACCAAAGGCATTTTGTTGTACCACAGATCTTTAGAACTTAATCATCTTGCACAACTGAAACTGTATACCCACTGAACAAAAAACTCCTTACTTCCCCCTCCTGTAGCCACTGGCAACCACCTTCCACTTTCTGTTTCTCTGAATTTGACTATTTTTTGTATCTCATGTAAGTGGAATCACGGAGTATTTGTACTTCTGTGATTGGCTTATTTCATTGAGCATAATATCCTCAGGGTTAATCCATGCTGTTGCCTATGCAGGATTTCCTTTTTCTAAAGGCTGAAGAGTATTCGATTGATTGTATATATCACATTTTCTTTATCCATTCATCCATTGAGGGACACTCGAGGTTGTTTTCTTATCTTGGCTGTCGTGAAGAGTGCTGCCAGGAATATGAGAGCTATCTCTTTGCATTCCAGAATCTTGATGAACGTAATATTGTCATTATTGATGATACTAAGATTTTACTTAGTTATGGAGGGCTGATAAATATATGGCTCTGCTTAATGGAATAGCAGGTCATGTTTCACCTTATATGTTGCAGGCAAACTCTACGAAAGCCACTGGTCCTGTTGTGGAATAAAGTGTTACTATTTTATTCCTGAATATAAAAACTGGAAGGGATGTAAACAGACATGCCAAAGCTATAATTCATTTCTTCTGAAGATAAATGATCAAGATGAACTGGTAACATGGACTGTTACATTCACTTTTATTTTCTTGCACCAGGTCTCTTACCCCTGGACCCAAGATAATGAGGATGTGGCAATCCAGACAGAGGGACCTTCAGTTATCCTCTGGGTTGTATCTGTTGAGTGAGCACAAGTTGTGTAGTTAAGAAAGTTAAGGGTTCTGGAAAACCCTGCCTACTGATGGGCATATATGATGCTGCCACTTACTAAGCATTCCTATATTATCTATTCATGATGACCATTAATATTTCTAAAATGGAAAACCCCCTTGAAGATTCACTTTGGGGTTTTGCATTCATTTCCTTTTTTTTTTTTTTTTTTTAATTTTTTTTTTCAACGTTTATTTATTTTTGGGACAGAGAGAGACAGAGCATGAACAGGGGAGGGGCAGAGAGAGAGGGAGACACAGAATCGGAAACAGGCTCCAGGCTCTGAGCCATCAGCCCAGAGCCTGACGCGGGGCTCGAACTCACGAACCGCGAGATCGTGACCTGGCTGAAGTCGGACGCTTAACCGACTGCGCCACCCAGGCGCCCCTCAATTCCTTTTCTAAGGCATCTTCAGAACAGCTCCCTGAAAAGCATGGCTCTCCTTCAATGGCGCTCTTAACCCTTTGGTATTTGCAGCCTGGAAGCAGTGGTTATTTATCCTTCTAAGGTGGCAACTAAGTACCTGGAGGCAATCTGATCCAGTAGGTACTATCAGGAATCCAGGAGCCAGACTGCCTGGTATCAGGCAAAATCCAGTTCTGCCACTTTCTAACTAAGTGACCTTGGGTGAATTACTTAGCGTCTGGGTCTCAGTTTTTCCAGCTGCAAAATGGAGATAATAATGAGTAACGTAAAAGTGATAACAGTTTTACGAATTAGCGTAATGGTGATTTTCATTGCATCTGTACATAACATTTATTTGATCAATATTCTAATATATCGTATCGATGTATATATTTTTAAAATGAATTGTAAAAAGAGAAAATAAAGTGACAATATCAAAATTATCTTTTTTTTTTATTTTTTTTTTCAACGTTTTATTTATTTTTGGGACAGAGAGAGACAGAGCATGAACGGGGGAGGGGCAGAGAGAGAGGGAGACACAGAATCGGAAACAGGCTCCAGGCTCTGAGCCATCAGCCCAGAGCCCGACGCGGGGCTCGAACTCACGGACCGCGAGATCGTGACCTGGCTGAAGTCGGACGCTTAACCGACTGCGCCACCCAGGCGCCCCCAAAATTATCTTTTAAATTAATTACCAATAAAAACTATCCACACACGCAGAATGTTTTTTACTGAGAAATGTTTGCAAAGATCAGTCTGAAACGTCTACTTATCACTTAGGGAAACAACACAAAATTTATATGCAAATCTACTAGATGTTTTAAATCACAACATAAAAAAAATTTACGATATGAAGTCATAAAATTATTTTTGTTTGTTGCAGTAAAACCCACTTAAATTTAAACCTATATTTTAAAATACACTCACACATTTGATCAGACATTATATGCCACTTTGATATATTACATTTTTTGACATAGCAAATATTTCCAAATATTACCCCTTTTCCCTTCACCCTTTCTAACTACTAAACTATAGCAAGCCTTTCTCAGCTCTGATGCACAACTTCTTATATATACTTCTTATTTTAATAAATTTGTTTTGAAAATTCCTTTCTTCATCTAAGAATATGTAATGATCACTGTCAGTATCCTTAAATATTTTTCTGGAGCATGATTTTGAGTAGTTTCATAGTGTCATAAATTATTTAACAAGTCTATTGTTAGATACTTAAACTTACATTTTTTTCGTGTTTTAAATAATTCATGAGACTTGGCAGCCATTTTTGTTTTTTATTCTATTAAAAAAAATTTTTTTAAAGGAGTGCTCCGTTTTTTTTTTTTTTTTTTTAATTTTTAAGTTTACTTATTTATTTGAGAGACACAGACGCAGCGTGAGTGGGGAAGGGGCAGAGAGGGACAGAGAGAATCCCAAGCAGGCTCGGAGACTGATGCGGGGCTTGAACTCATGAAACCACAAGATCATGACTTGAGCTGAAACCGACAGTTAGATGCTTAACCGACTGAGCCACCCAGGCACCCCAGGAGTTCTCCATTTAATTTTAATTTTAATTTTAATTTTAATTTTAATTTTAATTTTAATTTTATTTGAGAGAGAGAGAGAGAGAGAGAGTATGAGCAGGGGAGGAGCAGAGAGAGAGGGAGAGAGAATCTTAAGCAGGCCCCATGCCCAGCATGGAGCCCAACTTGGGGCTCAATCTTATGACAGTGAGATCATGACCTGAACTGAAATCAAGAGTTGGATGCTTAACTGACTGAACTACCCAGGAACCCCTTGGCAGCCATTTTTAATACTAAGTAAATAATCTATGATAAAAAATTACTTCAGAAGATAAAAGCACAGGGATGGACGGGAAGAGAGGGTTTTCTAGGAAGTAGAGATGAAGGATGGTATGGAACATAGCAGAGTACCAGCCATAGAAATAGCTGGGACCTTTATCTGGTTTTTTCATTTATCTAACCGATGGGAGCTAGTCACATGATATGTTTTGTTTCCTTTACAGACCTTCATTCAAACCCAAACTTATAGGAATTACTACTGGATTGGATTATCATATAATCGAGGAGAAAGAAAATGGAAATGGATTGACAGTGACCCACTTTTGGGGATGTAAGTCTCTGGAATGAATGCATTCAAACTCCAACATTGGTGTTGGAATCAGGATGTATCTGTATCTAAAAAGAATCTTGTCTTGTTTCCCACAGTTTTCCCACAGAGGTCATTGGTAAGAACAAGCAGAATGATTAAGAAAATGTTTTAGGAAGTATAATTAAAAAGGAAGGGAAATGTCATGCAGATTATTAACAAAATTATGATCCTAGGCACATGCTCAGACGTATGTGTTATGGGGCACACAAAATAAACCAAAATTATAAAGTACCTCATTCTGACTGAATTATAGTGATCCCTCCCACAATGACAGATGAGTATTCTGAGGATACCCCAAATTCATCTGACACACCTTTGTAGATGGTCCCTGAGTTATAATGGTTTGACTTATAATTTTTCTACTTTACAATAATGTGAAAGCAATATGCAGTAGAATTTGTACTTTGAATATTTCATATGATCTTTTTCTGGGCTGGTGATGTGCAGTATGATCTCTTGTGATGCTGGGAGCTGCGGCTCTCAGTCAGCCACGTGATCCCAGTCAGCCACGTGATCACAAGATCACCAACCCAGACACTTACAACCATCCTGTACCCATCCAACCATTCTGGTTTTCACTTTCACTATCAGATTCAACAAATCACTGGAGATACTCAACACTTGAGTATAAAATAGGCTTTGTGTTAGATGGTTTTGCCTAACTAAAGGCTAACATCGGTGTTCTGATCATATTTAAGGCATGCTAGGCTAACCTAGCAGGTTAGGTGTATTAAATGCATTTTTGACTTAGGATATTTTCGATACGTGTGAAATATTATCACATCATATGATCTGTATATTGTTAGTTATATTATTTATAGACATAAATATACATGAGTATACACACACACATGCATACATATATCTTCACTATGGTTTTATTTTGAATTTGTTTCTTTATGCAAGTAAGTGAGTAAGTAAGTGATCTCTATACCCAATACGGGGCTCAACCTCATGGCCCTGGTCGCATGCTTTTCCAACTGAGTCAGCTAGGCACCCTTAAAGTTTTATTTTGAAGTGCAGTGTTTTGTAAATGCTTGGGTTTATATTTAGTTATAATCTTCTTTTAAATTGCTCAATGATTTTTAAAAAATCTTAATTGTTACACTTTTGATTTCTAGGGGTTCTGTTTTAAGTTTTCAAATCTTGCTAGTTACTCATATTTTCAAACTGTCTTTGGAAAGATATCAAACATACGTGTTTATATTTGGTATCCGATAATTCTAATATTTGAAGTCTGTGGGTCTACTCTATTGTTTCTGCTTGCTTTTGTTCATGGTGTCATTTCCTTTGTAGTGTTTAGTGATTTTTGTTTTTCTTTTTGAGCTGCTGTGGAAATTATTTGGGGACTGAGAGGAAGGTTGCTTTTTCAAGGAATAATTAGCTGTTTTTGGATACCTTGGGGTATGGTGTATATGGGTCACTTTTAATTCTAAATTTAGGTCCTACAAGTAGTGTGATTTTGGGCTGCAAACTTACAAGAGATGTCATGAAGGAGATTACTTCAATATAGTCGTAGTGAGTACACTTCTAGGCAAAGACCTCAGAAGCATAGAACAGAAAGGCTCATGGGCCAAATTAAGATGCCTAAATTGTACAGTTAATCAAATCAATTTAAAACAAATAGCACTATGCAAGGGGAAAGAAATGGGACAGCTTTTCACAGTGGGCTGGAATGGGATCAATTGTCAAACTCAGGATAGGGTGCCAGCGGGTAAAAGGATCACTTGAATCCTGGTTTAAGTAATCTTCATATGCCCTGATTCTTCTGCATACCGCTTTCCTGATAATGGTGTGGTTTCTAGGACATCACTTGAGTTTTGACTAAGAGGGCCCACCAAACAGAAGGTTCTATGGCCAGCATACACATTTTCTCTATTGGGGAGAGGCAGGAACACGTAAGCCCAGCCACAACTGCAGCTTTTCAGTGAACCTGCTGAGCAGGTATGGATTTTATTTGGTTTTTTTAGGCAGAGGGCCAGTATGCATGTCATCATGGGAGGTGAGTTTAAGACCTCATGGATGTTGAGTATCTCTGTTCATAGTGTATATTTTGAGTGAGACATTTAGTGCTGCTTGGTTCTTTCTTCCTTTCCTATGCTCTATTTATTGTATATATACCTGACATGTCTCCAAGTTTACTGATTTACTTATCCATATATATTTAATACATCTTATGCATTCTGCCCATGCCTCACAAGATAGTTTCATTTATCTCCCTTCCTTCCTTCCTTCCTTCCTTCCTTCCTTCCTTCCTTCCTTCCTTCCTTCCTTCTTTCTTTCTTTTTCTTTCTTTCTTTCTTTCTTTCTTTCTTTCTTTCTTTCTTTCTTTCTTTCTTTCTTTCTTTCTTTTCTTTCTGTAAGAGATTTGGATATTCAAATACATAGCAAATACAAATTATATGAGGAATGGAAAGCAGGCTTACTGTATCGTGACTCCATAGCAATATTGCAAGGTAATTTTGCCTTCTAACAAAAATTCCCAGTGTAAAATAAAATGAGAGATTATTATGGGATCAAAAGGTTGATATTCTGTTTAATAGGCTAAGACCAAAAGAAAATCTTTTACTGATGAAGTTATAATATTTCCATTTTCTAGATATTTAGGCAATGGACTTGAAAAATTATAATTTATGTTATTGTCAGCTTCAGAATTAAACAGCTGAGCGTGTATGCTTTCTGTTCTACAGGCACTATGCATTCATGAATATTTCTGGGAGAGGACAATGTGCATTTTTATCTTCAACAAGAATAACAAATGCTGAGTGCTCTCAGATGTACAATTGTATCTGTGAGAAGACAATTGGTGATATTTTCTTTCCCTGCTTCAATAATTATAAGAAAAGATGAGTTAGAATTTTGTAATTTTTTTTGTTTGTTGCTGTGATAATTTGTGATCATTTACAAACTAATGTTTTTGTTTTTTTTGTTTTTTTTTAAATTTTTTTTTCAACGTTTATTTATTTTTGGGACAGAGAGAGACAGAGCATGAACGGGGGAGGGGCAGAGAGAGAGGGAGACACAGAATCGGAAACAGGCTCCAGGTTCTGAGCCATCAGCCCAGAGCCTGACGCGGGGCTCGAACTCACGGACCGCGAGATCGTGACCTGGCTGAAGTCGGACGCTTAACCGACTGCGCCACCCAGGCGCCCCCAAACTAATGTTTTTGATAGCAGGACTTAGTTTACTGTGGAAATGGAGATGAGTTAGAGAAGGAAGAAAATGTTCTTTTTGGACTATGATTTAAGAAATCAGATACCTGATCTTTTCTTGAGGAAGAGGGTAAGATTTTGTCTTTGGAGAGCAATTTCCCCTCTCTTTAATGGCCCTGAGAAATGCTCTCTTTCTATTTCCCTGAAGCAATTAGACATCTCTGATAGTCTAGTCTTTTCCTTATTAATAGGCTGGGTCTTTTAGGCTATTAAAGGCTGGGTCTTTCCTTATTAATAGGATGAATCATTTAAATAGCCTCGGCTTTGAGGGATGGCACGATTAAGAACTAAAAAATAGTTATCTAGCCTCCCCTCTCCCATCTAGATAATCACCTCTCATTAAAATGTTTTTCTTTTGCTATAATTTTATACTTCCTGAATAGTTGAAACAACAGTATAGAAACTCTCATGGGGCACCTGGGTGTCTGAGTTGGTTAAGCATCCGACCTTGGCTCAGGTCATGATCTCGTGGTTTGTGAGTTTGAGCCCGGCGTCAGGCTCTGTGCTGACAGCTCAGAGCCTGGAGCCTGCTTCAGATTCTGTATCTCCCTCTCTCTCTCTCTCTCTGCCCCTCTCCTGCTCACACTCTGTCTTTCTCTTTCTCAAAAATAAGTAAACATTAAAAAAATGAAAAAAAGCCCTTTCATATAGTCTTTGCACATTTACCATTTGTTAATATTTTGTTCTATCTGTACTTTATAGTCCTTCTCTCTCTCCCCTCCCCCCACCCTGCTCACCTGTTTGATAATAAATCGGGGTCATTATGTCCCTTTCCTAAATGTTTTATTAGAACTAGTACTTTGTCTTGTATAACCATAGTAAAATTATCAAAACCAAGAAATTTAGCATTGACAGAGTACTGTGTTTTCATCTATAACCCATATTCAAATTTGTCAACTATCCTGATTATATCATTTATAGGCATTTTTCCTGCACGTTTCAGGGTCATATGATACATTTAGTTGTGATGTATCCTTTTGGTTTTTTTTTTACATTTTATATTAGAGAGAGAGAGAGAGCGTGAGAGGGGGAGAGCCAGAGGGAGAGAGAGCAGGCTCCATGCTCAGTGCTGAGCCCAATGCAAGACGATCTCACGACCCTGGAATCATGACCTGAGCCAAAATCAAGAGTCAGTTGCTTAACTGACTGAACCCCCTTCTCAGGTGCCCCAGTTGTGATGTTTCTTTACTCTGGGAGAATTCCTCAGGGTTCTTTGTTTTCCCTGACCTTGACATTTTAAAATACAGCTTTACTGAGTTATTCTTTCATGCAATAAAACGCACCCATTTTAAGTCATGAGGTCAGTGGGTTTTTAACAAATGTATACATCTCTTAAACACCATCGGGTCAAGACATAGAACATTGAACATTTCTATCACCTGCAAAAGTTCCTTTCTTCCCTCTCACTACCCACTGGTTCCCAGACAACCAGTTACACATTCTGTCACTAAAGGATTAGTTTTGACTGTGAGAGAATTTCATAATCATGTACTCTTTCATGTATCAGTAGTTCATTCTTTTTTTTTTTTTTCTGAATCGTATTCCATTGTACCAATGTACCAGAGTTTATTCACCCACCTATGGATATTTGATGTAGTTCCTATTTTTGTCTATTACGAATAAACCTGTCATGAAAACTTTTGTATAAGTTTCTGTGTGGACATGTGTTTTCATTTTTTTTTAAGTTTTTTTATTCATTTTGAGAGAGAGAGAGAGCATCTGCACGTACTAGTGGGAGGGAGGCAGAGAGAGGAGAGAGAGAATCCTAAGCTGTGCTTACAGCACAGAGTCTGAGGCAGGGCTCCATCTCATGAACCATGAGATTATGACCTGATCTGAAATGAACAGTCTGACGTTCAATCTACTGAGCCACCCAGGTGCCCTCCTCCCCCCCTCCCCCCCTTTTAAGTTCATTTATTTATTTTGAGATTTTTTTTTTAATTTTTAAGTGTTTGTTTATTTTTGGGACAGAGACAGAGACAGAGTGTGAGCAGGGAGAGAGTGGGAGACACAGATTCTGAAGTAGGCTCCAGTCTCTGAGCTGTCAGCACAGAGCCCGACGTGGGGCTCGAACTCACAAACCATGAGATCATGACCTGAGCTGAAGTCAGACGCTCAACCGACTGAGCCACCCAGGCACCCCAATTTTGAGATCATTTTTTAAAATTATTAAATACCTAGGAGTTTGATATTTGAGTCCTATGGTAAGTGCATGTTTAATTTCATAAGAAACTTCTAGTTTGTTTTCCAGTGGTTGCAACATTTTACTTTCCCAGTAGCAACATATGAGAGTCCCAGTTGCTCCAGATCATTGCCAGTACTTGATACTATAAGTATTTTAAAATTTAGCCATTATGGGGCGCCTGGGTGGCTCAGTCGGTTGGGCGTCCGACTTCAGCTCAGGTCACGATCTCGCGGTCTGTGAGTTCGAGCCCCGCGTCGGGCTCTGGGCTGATGGCTCAGAGCCTGGAGCCTGTTTCCGATTCTGTGTCTCCCTCTCTCTCTCTGCCCCTCCCCCGTTCATGCTCTGTCTCTCTCTGTCCCCAAAATAAATAAACATTAAAAAAAAAATAAAATTTAGCCATTATGGTAGATGTGTAATGGTATCTCACTGTATTTTTTAATTTGCATTTCCCTGAAGACTAATAACATTGAGCATCTTCTCATGTGTTTTTTGGCCATTTGTAGATCTTCTTTTGTGAAGTGTCTGTTTAGTTTTTAGCCCATTGAAGTGTCCGTTAAGTCTTGTTTTAAGTTGGAGTTATGAGTGTTCTTTATGTAATTTGTATACAGATTATTTGTTAGATATATGTATTGCAATACTTTCAGTCTGTCTTCTCTTTTCATTTTCTTTTTTAAAAATGTTTATTTATTTTTGAGAGAGAGAGAGAGAGAGACAGAATGCGAGCGGGGGAGGGGCAGAGAGAGAGAGAGAGAGAGAGAGAGAGAGAGAGAGAAGGGGACACAATCTAAAGCAGGCTCCAGGCTCTGAGCTGTCAGCACAGAGCCTGATGTGGGGACGAACCCACAAACCGTGAGATCTTGACCTGAGCCGAAGTGGGATGCTCAACCGACTGAGCCACCCAGGGGCCCCTCTTTTCATTTTCTTAATTGTGTCTTCCCAGAAGCAAAAGTCTTACATTTTCGATGAAGCCTAATGTGTTTGTTTGTTTGTTTTTTCTTTTTTGGTGCTTTTTATGCCTTATCTAAGAAATCTTTGCCTACGTTAAAGTCACAGAGATTTTTCTCCAATGTTTTCTGCTAGGAGCTTTATAGTTTTGATTTATATGTTTAGTCTGTACTCATTTCATGTTAATTTTTGGGTGTGAGAAAGGGGTGAGGCTTATTATTATTGTTGTTTTTATTTTAATTCTCGTTAGTTTACATATAGTGTTGCATTAGTTTCAGGTATACAATATAGTAATGCAACACTTCTGTACCACACTCTGTGCTCCTCACAAGATGTGAACTCCTTAATCCCCATCACTTATTTAACCCATTCCCGCACCTTCCTTCCCCCTGCTAATCAGTTTCTTCTCTATCATTAAGAGGCTCTTTCTTGATTTATCTCTCCCTCCCTTATATTTTCCCTTTGCATTTTTGTTTTGTTTCTTAAATTCCACATATGAGTGAAATCATATGGTTTTGGTCTTTCTCTGACTGTTATTATTTTGCTTAGCGTGATGCACTCTAGCTCCATCCGAACCATTGCAAATAGCAAGATTTCATTCTTTTTTTATGGCTGTGAAAGTAGTATTCCATTTATCTGTCTATCTACCTATCTACCTACCTACCTATTATCTATCTACCTATCTATCTATCTATTATCTATCTATCTATCTATCATCTATCTATCATCTATCATCATCATCATCTCAACTTTATCTTTCCATTCATCAGTCAATGGACACTTGAGCTGCTTCCACAATTTAGCTATTGTAAATAATGTTGCTATAAACATAGAGGTGTGTGTACGCCTTTGGATTCGTGTTCTTGTACTCTTTGGGTAAATACCCAGTAGTGCAATTGCTGGGTCGTAGGGTAGTTCCTTTTTGAGGAACTTCCATGCTGTATTCCAAAGTGGCTGCACCAACTTGCATTCCCACCAACAGCGCAAAGGGGTTCCCTTTTCTCCACATCCTCGCCAACACCTGCTATTTCTCGTGTGTTGTAGATGTTAGCCATTCTGACAGGTGTGAGGTAATATCTCATTGTCGTTTTCATTTGTATTTTCCTGATGATCAGTCATGTTGAGGATCTTTTCATGAGTCTGTTGGCCATTTGTATGTCTTCTGTGGGAAAATGTCTATTCATGCTTTCTGTCCAATTTTAAACTGGATTATTCATTTTGGGGGTGTTGAGTTATAGAAGTTCTTTAAGTATTTTGGATACAAACCTTTATCAGATATGCCATTTGCAAATATCATCTCCCATTCTGTAGTTTGCCCTTAGTTTTGTTGATTGTTTCCTTCTCTGTGTAGAAACTTTTATTTTGACAAGGTCCCAGTAGTTCATTTTTGCTTTCGTTTCCCTTCCATCAGGAGACCTTTCTAGAGAAAATATGGTATGGCTGATGTCAGAGAAGTTACTGCCTGTGTTCTCTGGGATTTTTATGGTTTCATGTCTCACATTTAGGTTTTTCATCCATTTTGAATTTATTTTTGTGTATGGTGTAAGCAAGTGATCCAGTTTCATTCTTTTGTATGTTGCTGTCCAGTTTTCCCAACATCATTTGTTGAAGAGACTGTCTTTTGCCACTGGATAGTCTTTCCTGCTTTGTTGAAGATTAATAGACCATATAATCGTGGGTTTATTTCCAGATTTTCTATTCTGTTGTATTGCTCTATGTGTCTGTTTTTGTGCCACTGCCATATCGTCTTGATGATTACAGCTTTGTAATACAGGTTAAAGTCCGGGATTGTGATGGCCTCCAGTTTTGCTTTTCTTCTTCAAGATTACTTTGGCTATTCACGATCTTTTGTGGTTCCATACAAATTATTTTAGGACTGACTGTTCTAGTTCTGTGGTAAATGCTAGTGTTATTTTGATAGGGATTACATTAAATGTGTAGATTGTTTTGAGTAGTATAGGTAGTTTACCAATATTTGTTCTTATAATCCATGAGAATGGAATGTCTTTTCCATTTCTTTGTGTTGTCTTGAATTTCTTTCATCAATGTTTTATAGGTTTCATCTATAGGTCTTTCGTCTCTTTGGTTAGGTTGATTCCTAGGTATCTTGTTATTTTGGGTGCAATTATAAATGGGATTGTTTTTTTAGTTTCTCTTTCTTCTGTTTCATTATTGGTGTATAGAAGAACAATAGATTTCTGTACATTGATTTGGAACATGGACCTGTATTGAATTCGTTGATCAGTCCTAGCAGTTTTTTGGTGGAGTCTTTTGGGTTTTCTATACATAGTGTCATGTCACCTGCATATAATGAGTTTTACTTCTTCCTTGCCAATTTGGAAGCCTTTTATTTCTCCTCATTGTCTGATTGCTGTGGCTAGGACTTCCAGTACTATGTTGAATAAAAGTGGTGATTGTGGACATCCTTGTCTTGTTCCTGAGCTCAGGGGAAAAGATCTCAGTTTTTTCCCATTAAAGATGATGATAGGTGCTGGTTTTTCATAAATGGCCTTTCTTATGTTGAGGTATGTTCCTTCTAAACCTATGTTGAGGTTTTCATCATGAATAGGTGTTGTATTTTGTCAAATGCTTTTTCTGCATCTATTGAAATGATCATATGATTCTTATCCTTTGTCTTATTGATCACACTGATTGATTTGTGAATATTGAACCGCCCTTGCATCCCAGGAATACTTGATCATGGTGAATGATTTTTTTAAATGTTTATTTATTTTTGAGAGAGAAACAGAGTGCGAGCAGGGGAGGAGCTGAGAGAGAGGGAAACACAGAATCTGAAGTAGACTCCGGGCTTTGAGCTGTCACCAACCGCAAGATCATGACCTGAGCCAAAGTTGGACACTTAACCAACTGAGCCACCCAAGTGCCCCAGTGAATGCTTTTTTTAAAGACTTAAATGCATGCCTTTTTTTCCAGGTGTACAATATAGTGATTCACACTTTCATACATCACTCAGTGCTCATTACAGCAAGTGCCCTCCTTAATCCCTATCACCTATTTCACCCATTCCCCACCCACCTCTGTTCTAGTAACCATCAGTTTTGTTCTCTATAATTAAGAGTCTGTTTCGGGGCGCCTGGGTGGCTCAGTCAGTTAGGCGACCGACTTTACTCAAGTCATGATCTCACAGTTCATGATTTTGAGCCCTGTGTCAGGCTCTGTGCCAACGGCTCAGAGCCTGGAGCCTGCTTTGGATTCTGTGTCTGCCTCTCTCTCTGCCCCTCCCCTGCTCATGTTCTGTCCCTCAAATAAATAAACATTAAAAAAAAAGAAAATAAACTTCCTTAAAAAAAAAGAGTCTGTTTCTTGGTTTGCCTCTCTCTCTTTTTTCCCTTTGCTCAATGTTTTTTTGTTTCTTTTTTTTTTTTTTTTAATTTTTTTTTTCAACGTTTATTTATTTTTGGGACAGAGAGAGACAGAGCATGAACGGGGGAGGGGCAGAGAGAGAGGGAGACACAGAATCGGAAACAGGCTCCAGGCTCTGAGCCATCAGCCCAGAGCCTGACACGGGGCTCGAACTCACGGACCGCGAGATCGTGACCTGGCTGAAGTCGGACGCTTAACCGACTGCGCCACCCAGGCGCCCCTGTTTTTTTGTTTCTTAAATTCTACATATGATTTTGCCATATGTGAAATACAGTATTTGTCTTTCTCTGACTGATATATTTCACTTAGCATAATACTCTGTAGCTCCACCCATGTCATTTCAAATGGTAAGATTTCATTCTTTTTATGGCTGAGTAATATTCCACTTGTCCAATATGGACACTTGGACTGTTTCCATAATTTGGCTATTGTATATACTGTTGCTATAAACATCAGGATGCATGTATCCCTTTCAAGAAATATTATTGAGACTATATAAAAATAAAAAGTTTCTACACAGCGAAGGAAACAATCAGTAAAACTAAAAGACAATCTATGGAATGGGAGCGATATTTGCAAATGACATATCTGCTAAAGGTTTGTATCCAAAATACTTAAAGAACTTCTATAACTCAACACCCCCAAAATGAATAATCCAGTTTAAAATTTTTTTTCAACGTTTTTTATTTTTATTTTTGAGACAGAGAGAGACAGAGCATGAACGGGGGAGGGGCAGAGAGAGAGGGAGACACAGAATCGGAAACAGGCTCCAGGCTCCGAGCCATCAGCCCAGAGCCTGATGCGGGGCTCGAACTCACGGACCGCGAGATCGTGACCTGGCTGAAGTCAGACGCCCAACCGACTGCACCACCCAGGCGCCCCTCCAGTTTAAAATTGGACAGAAAGCATGAATAGACATTTTCCCACAGAAGACATACAAATGGCCAACAGACTCATGAAAAGATCCTCAACATGACTGATCATTAGGAAAATACAAATGAAAACTACAATGAGATATTACCTCACACCTGTCTAAGTGGCTAACTTCAACAACACACAAGAAATAGCAGGTGTTGGCGAGGATGTGGAGAAAAGGGAACCCCTTTGCACTGTTGGTGGGAATGCAAGTTGGTGCAGCCACTCTGGAATATAGCATGGAGGTTCCTCAAAAAGGTTAAAAACAGAACTACCCTATAATCCAACAATTACACCAGTAGGTATTTACCCAAAGAATACAACAGTGATAATTCAAAGTTAAAGGATTTTGTAACATGTACTGTTGAATTCGGTATGCTAGTGTTTTGTTGAGAATTTTTGCATGTTTCTTCAACAGGGACATTGACCTGTAGTTCCCTTTTTTAGTGGTGGCTTTGTCTGGTTTTGGTATCAGGATGATGCTGGTCTCATAGGATAAATTTGGAAGTTTTCCTTCCCTTTCTATTTTTGGGATAATTTAAGAAGAATAAATATTAATTTTGCCTTAAATGTTTGGTAGACTTTGCCTGTGAAGCCACCTGGTCTTGGACTTCTGTTTGTTGGGAGTGTTTTGATTACTGACTCAATTTCTTTGCTGGTTCTTGCTCCGTTCAAGTTTTCTATTTCTTCCTGTTTAAGTTTTGGTGGTTTTATACATTTCTAGGTATTTTTCCATTTCTTCTAGGTTGTCCATTTGTGGACATAGAGTTTTTCGTAATATTCTCTTCTAATTGTTTGTATTTCTGTGATGTTGGGTGTTATTTCTCCTCTTTTATTTGTAATTTTATGTATTTGAGCCCTTTCTCTTTTTTTCCTCACAAATCCGGTTAGAGGTTTTTAATTTATTGATTTCGTTTTTCAAACAACCTACACCTGGTCTCATCGATCTCTACTATTGTTTTTTTTCAATGTCTGTAGTATTCATTTCTGTTCTAATCTTTATTATTTCCTTCCTTCTTTTGGTTTGAAGTTTTGTTTGTTGTTCTTCCTCTAGCTCCTTTAGATGCAAGGTAGGTTGTTTATTGGAGATTTTTCTTGTTTCTTGGCATAGATTGAATTGCATTATTTGTTAAAAAGACCGTTTAATCCTCAGTTGAGTTACGTTAGTGTCTTTGTAGAAAATTGATTGGCCATATATGTGTGGGCCTGTTTCTGGATTCTTTATTCTGTCTCCATGATCTGCATGTCTATTCCTGCAGTAATACCACATGGTCTCAATTACTGTAGTTTTACAGTAAGCCTGGGGATCAGATGTGCTAACCCTCCAAAAAACATTTTTTTTTTTTTTTGAAACGATGTTTGCTATTCTGGGATCTTGTGTTTTCTCAAAATTTCTTCAAAATTGCCTAATGATATTTTGACTGGGCCTGCATTGAATCTGTAAAATAATTTGGGAGAATTGGTATCTTAGCAATTTGAGTGTTATAATTCACGAACATAATTTATCTCTCCACGTAGGTCTTCTTTACTTTCTCCCAGCAATGTGATACATTTCAGGATATAGGTCTTATACATATTTTGCTAAATTTATATTGTTTGATGCTATTATGAATTACACTTAACATGTTTTTCTAATTATTTCTTGTTATTTTGTAGGAATAAAATTGGGTGTTTTTTAGACTGAGCTTATATTATCCTATCACTTTGCTAAATTTACTTATCTCCAGTAGGACTTCTTTCTTTCTTTTCTTTTTTTCCCTTTATTATGAACTTTTATGGTTTTTCTTTTCTGTATACACAACCACGTCTTACAAAAATATGGAAAGGTTTACTTTTTCCTTTCCTTCATTTTTTTCTCTTGCTTAATTGTACTCTGGTACAATTAAGGTACAATTAATTGTACCTCTGGTACAATGTTGAAGAGAATGATGATAGTAGACTTCCTTGTCTTGTTCCCTATCTTACAAAAAAAAAAATTTAGTTTTTCACCCTATGTGTGAGGTCTGCTTTTGGTTTTTCGGAGATCCTCCTTATTATGTTGAGGAAATTCCCTTCTATTCGTGTTGATTGATACTTTTATCATGAATGGGAGTTGAATATTGTTATATAATTCTTTTATATCTCTTGAGATGCTTATATAGATTTTCTCTTATAGTCACAATGTGGTAAATTGCATTAATTGATTTTTCAATGTTAAACGAAACTTGTACTTGTTGGATAATTCCAACGTGGTCATGCTATATTTCTTATCCTTTTTTATATATTGCTAGATTTGCTTGGGTAATATACTGTTAAAAGTTTACTTTGTGTACTTATATTCATGAAGAATATTAGTCTGTTATTTTATTTTTTTAAATCTCTTTTCCTGTTTACGGTATTGGAGAATTACTGGTCTTATATATTCATTTGGGATGTTTCTGAATATCCACCAATCTGGGGGCATAGGATTTGTATTTTCATTCTGTAAATGTTATTCAAATTTACTAGAGAAATAATCTGTTTCTGAAGCTTTCTTTGGGAGATGATATTTAATTGGGAGTATAATTTCTTTAATCGAGGATTTTTAGACATTCTGATTCTTGTTAATTTTGAAAATCTTTATCTTTCAAGAAATTTGTCCTTTTTGTCTAAATTGTCAAACGTATTATCTTGTGGTTTTTCTTTTTTAAAGAGCTTTTTTTTTTTTTTTCAACGTTTATTTTATTTTTGGCACAGAGAGAGACAGAGCATGAACGGGGGAGGGACAGAGAGAGAGGGAGACACAGAATTGGAAACAGGCTCCAGGCTCTGAGCCATCAGCCCAGAGCCTGACGCGGGGCTCGAACTCACGGACCGCGAGATCGTGACCTGGCTGAAGTCGGACGCTTAACCGACTGCGCCACCCAGGCACCCCTATCTTGTGGTTTTTCATGGTTGTATTAATTTCCTGGGGCTGTAGTAACAAAGTATGACAAATTTGCCAGCTTGAAACAATCAAAATTTATTCTTTCATTGTTCTGGAAGACAGAAGTTCAAAACCAAGGTATCAGTATGTTTTCTCTGAGACTTGAAGTGGAAACTTTCCTTGCTTTTTCTGGCTTTTGGTGGTGGCCATTGAGTCTTGGCATTACTTGTTTTGCAGCTGCATTTCTCATTTTCTGCCTCTGTTATCACGTGGCATTCTTCCTGTGTGTCTCTGTCCTTACATATAGTTTCTTCTTCATAGAAGGACACCGGCCATATTGGATTAGAGCTCACTGTAATGACCTCATCTCAACTTGACTACACTTACAGAGACCTTATTTCCAAATAAGGTCATATTAATAGGTGCAGGGGTTAAGACAAGCATATCTTTTGGAGGACACAATTCCACCCATAGCAATAATATTCCCTTATTATCTGTCTACTGTTTGTAAGATCTATAATCCTGTAATTTCTTCTTGGATATTGTTTGTGTTTCTGATATTGCATTTGTGTTTTTCTCTCTTAATCAGTCTAGCTGAAGATTTACATGAATTTTGTTGATCTTACTGATGAACCAGATTTTTGTTTCAATGACTTGTTTATGTTTGTCCATTTTCCATCTTATTCATTTCATCTTTTATCTTTATTATTTTCTCTCTTCTACATATTTTGAGCTGGACTGCTTTTATTTTCCTGGCTTCTTAAGTGAAAACTTTTATATCCTGTCATCAAACGTAGATCTTTACCTATATGAAGTCAAACTTAAACCTAAAAAGTTTTTAAAGACTTGAATAAAAGGTTCAAACATCTTGCATCACTGGGCAGTGTGCTAGACTTGGTTTATGTTCTCAGCCGTCTTACTCACCTGGATGCTTGCCCAGCTTCCCAGCAAGCACAGCCTCAATTCTCTACCTATGGTTATAAAACTGGATCATCATAACCTGTATAGTAGCTAGACTTTGGCATGGCCTCCATCGTGTCCATCTTGGCATGATCTAAAGCAGATCCAATGCCCAGATTGACCAGATCCCTCAGAGGTTATGGGTATCCAGAAGTTGTCCAAAGGGTTCAGTTAACACAATCCAGAAATGCAAGAATATAAGATCTTATATGACAAATTTCCACAGAAAAAGACAGGAGACGGGAAAGAAGCAGCTGATGAATTGCTAGCCTCTTCCACCCAATGTGAAGGACTGTTTAGAGATGCAATGTTTGTGTAAGGGCTCTTCAGAGATGTTCCATATGCATGAGTAAAAACCTGTTTTTTTTTTTTTTTTTCTGTGAAGGTATGGCCAGTCTGAAAGTGTACGATCGTGTGATTCCATTTTCCTTCTTCCCTGACTCATTTCCCTTTCCTTTTGCCTCTCAGGCTTGCTTTTTTTGGATTTCACCCCTTCCTCCATTAGGTGTTTCCACATAATGCTTGCCTCAGGCTCTGTTTTCCAACAACCCTGGGCTAATGAAAGGCACGGTTATAGCCATCCAGGGGAGTTTGCAACCAGGATTTGGTTCACACAAAATAAGCCTTCTCTAAATAAGTAAATATATCATTAGCCAGTGAGAAAGGCTATCATATTTACAATATAAGAGAGAGGGGAATTCTATATTATCTTTGATCCTTTCCTTAGAATCCAAACCATACTTAGAGAGGAGATACAGGAACAGCTGGCTTCATGTTGTCTTATACCTGCTTTGGAAATGAGAATTCCAATCCCTTCTCCACAAAATTTTTAGTTGTTTGTACTGCTACCATTGACTTATCAGGTGATTTAGGAGGGTTAATTTTAATCATGAATGATTGAAAATTATGTACGAAAAACCTATAGAATGCAGAAATACAAAGAATATGTTGTGGGGAATAAGTTGAGGAATTCCCTGAGCTTGCACCAATGGATTAACAAAGGCTTAGGATGAAAGCGTCCAAGATTAGGTAAACAGGGCAAAAGCGCTTCCCTTATAGAACAAAGGCATAGGAATAGGAAGCCACAGGATGAAAACATCCAAGATTAGATAAGTAAGGTGGAAGTGCCCCCAACATAGTAGGAAAACAGAAAGCTGCTTTCAGAGGAAGGAAGGTCCAGAATAGGTAAACAAGTAAACAGGGTTATAGACCTCCGCAGCAGGGTGAAATTGCCCAGGGCAGAGCAATTAGCAAAAGAAAGGTGCCTTGTGGACCCTGAGGTAGCATGCTCTATCTGTCTTATCCCCTAGGCAAGCTAAGATAATCAGATGGGGCACCTGCTTGATGCTGTGATTTTGTTTTGTATTGACCCAAACCCCTAACACCGCATATCTTTGAAACCCCCTTTCTCTCACACACATGAATTAATGTTCACCATTTCATTGTCTCTTGTTGCACATCCATCATGTTTGTAAGCCTTTGGATCCTAATAAAAACGGAGCAAAGGCTCCTACAAACAGGGCTCTTGTCTCCTCCCGGACATTAGCCTCTCTCACATTTAATTCTGCATCTGCTCTCTTGTTGGACAAGAGAGAACTCCAGACTCAAAGGCTGAGACAATATGTGATGTAGAAAATGTTGGGGTTTGGAGCCGACAGCCAAGAAGGAATTCTTGAGACGTCTTCAGTGCAAAAAGGTAGCTTAATTAAAGCAGGGGTACAGGACCATCGGCAGAAAGAGCTGCACTGAGATTGCGAGGAGGGACTGATTATATACTTGAGAGTTGGGGGCAGTAAAGATAAGGGGAAGTTTCCAAAAGGACTTTCATTTGTTAAATAAGACTCATTGGATCCTGGAGTCCTAGCTGCTGTCAAGCTAAGGATGTTTTTACTTCTAGCAAAGCATTATCATTAAGACAGTTGGGAGTTCCTGAAAGAATGTCACACTCTGCCTGCCTCAAGTATTTGTCAATGGGCTGCAGGTTATAAGGAGATTTAATTTTATCTACATCTCTCTCTGCCTTCGCTCCCTATATCATTCTCTCTGAACAGTTTTGACCCTTAAATCTTTAGGGTTGCTGAGGGGGGAAGGTCTTCTGTAAATTCTTTCTACTGAATAGGGGCGTAGAAATGTCCCTCCTTATGAGTCAACATTGGTCAATTGGGGAACTTTATATATAGGATTTACCAAAGGCAGAGACATCCAGCCCAAGGTAGACAACATATATGAACCTCCTGGAGGAGAAAGGATCGTTCGTCAGCTGGAAGTTATGGCAGTGGAGTCTTGGCACCAGAAAATCGGACATCAGAAAAGACAACAAAGTAAGCTTAATGCTATTATGAGAAAGAGAGGTCTGAATAAAAGACCTTTGATAGATGACCAAAATTTTCCTCCCGTCCAGGCATGTAACCAATGTAACCAACCATGTAACCAACTAAAGGAAAGAGGGATCATTTAAAGTGCAGGTGAGAATATTTATATCTTTTAGCAATCCTGCTACTGTTTTGTGTTATCTGCAATATATCCCCAACATTCTGTTTTTATGCTAGTGTGTTTCACCTTGTGCAGCCGTTAAAACATTGCATGCCATTTTGAGAGACATTCAAGGCCTTAATTAAATAACAAGTGGTGTTAGCTACCATATATTCTGTTTGGTTTAGCAACCAATCAAGTAATTAAGAAGAGGCACATTTATGGAAGCAAAAAAAAAAAAAAATCTAGGTTAATGTTTGGAGCAAATTAGAAACCCAGTGTCTTAAGTCTCAAGTGCTTAAATCTTATCTACAAAGATGTGTCCTTGAAACATAATTTTCTCTATCATAACCCTCATTTCTAAAGATAGCCAATCAAGATTAATTCGTTTGTAAAACAAGTCCAATATTAACAGACTTGGCCTAATTATTTACAGAAACTCAGAAACAATAGTGACTGTTTATATAGATCTTTAAAAATTTGCTTTGCTGGAACTTTTTATAAGGAATCTTGATTGAACTTTTAGAAGTTTCTCCAGGCCAGAAGCCAAGACAAGTGCTTGCCATCATATATGCCTGCAATACCTGTAGACTGGGGTGAATTCCTCTTCTCAACATCCCCCAAATATCCTGCGGTTCTTGCCACCTGCCAGGAATTGACATTCTTTATTCATCTGATAAGGCTGCTGGGAACTCTGTAAGCAAGGTATCAGGCCAACATTTCCAAGGGGCTTTATTGGCTTCCTGCTTCATAAAGTCAACCTTAGTTTCTTAACGCTGTCTGCTCATATCTGTGTCTATACATATCTGTCTCAGATATGACATTCTAGTCAGAGGCTTGGTAAGATAACGGGTGTTTCCAATGGTGTCCTATTACAAGGAGAGTGGAATCTTTTTATTTTTTAAATAATTTTTTAAGTTTATTTATTTTTGAGAGAGGGAGGGAGAGACAGACAGAGAGACAGACAGACAGAGAGAGAGAGAGAGAGAGAGCACACAAGCAGGGGAGGGGCAGAGAGAGAGAGGGAGGCAGAATCTGAAGCAGGCTCCAGGCTC
Source organism: Puma concolor (assembly GCF_028749965.1). Classification (NCBI taxonomy): domain Eukaryota; kingdom Metazoa; phylum Chordata; class Mammalia; order Carnivora; family Felidae; genus Puma; species Puma concolor. Next base: position 98,095,860 of record NC_141673.1, read on the forward strand.
TGAGCTGTCAGCACAGAGCCCAACGTGGGGCTCCAACCCACGAGCCATGAGATCATGACCTGAGCCGAAGTCGGACACTTAACCGACTGAGCTGCCCAGGCGCCCCTAAGGAGAATGGAATCTTACTGGATTTATGCAAATAACTATGATTGTCATGAAAGAAAGAATACTTTGAGAGTTTCTGAATTTCAGAGGGTTCAGGTAGAGAGAAAAGTCAAATGCTTCAATTTGTTCACAAAGGAGTATTTTATCTTACTTCTGTATATCATGGATATCTTACAGTTTCTTTAATCTGGAAAAGCAAACATTAGAGAACCAGCAGTATTTCAAGCAAGAGTTCCAAAAACTCTAATCATCTTCAGTTCATTTAGTCCCATGTTACTAATTTTGTTCAGTTTGTGAGGAATAAGCCCATCGACCCAATGAAAGGAGGGATGCAGAGACTCGTAGCACAGTGAAGCGAGGCTTTAATTAAAATTCTTGTAAGAGCGGGTGTCTGACGGACAGGCACACTTGGGGCGGTTACAGCAGACAATTTAGTTTCTAGCATGCAAGTCCCTCCCCTGGTTCCTCATTGGCTGAGTACTACAGACGTTATAGCCTTACCTGGATACTGCCTATGCCCACGTAAGGCAAAAAATAGTCTGGCTGGAGCAAACGTACATTCCCTGAGGTGACCCAGAGACTTTCGGTCCCTCTTCCCCGTGTTCTCTGGTGCATGCTCATTGCAAAGCCCAGGAAAATAAGCTCGAGAAACGGAAAGGGGAAGAAGAACCAGGAAGTGAAGTGTCTGAGGGTTTGGGACTCCATTGTGGTGGGGAGTTCATACATATTTCCAATAGGTTGTAAATGTACTGTTAACTAGACAGCACAGTTTTTGTTTGGCACTTCTGAAAATGAATCATCTCCCTTACTTCTCAAGAGTTTGAAAATAGCTTTTTAGTGAGTTCTGAAAATTTTTACCCATTTCAGTTTTATGATCTTAAAGATATAGTACCTGTATTTGTTCTAAATGCCCTTCTTGTAAATCTTCTTGAAGATGAAATACGTTTTGTAAGAGAATAAGAACAATTAGTATAAATAACAAAAGACTCAAAAGTGGACATGGTTAAAGATCTGATGAGATTTCATTATAATGTAGCTGGCAAGGAAATCTGGTTATTTCTGTGACACACAACACTTCAATAGTCAGAATATCAAGTGATGACCTTATACCAGAACATATTAAAATGTTAGGAATTGCATAGCATATCCTTAGAATAGTTATACCATTTATCCAAATGTAAGCCTTATTATTTGTTTAACAGAGCTTCCAGAGTAATTAAAAAAATATTTTTGAATATTTATTTTTGAGTGAGAGAAAGACAGAGCACAAGTTGGGGAGGGGCAGAGACAGAGGGAGACACAGAATCTGAAGCTGATTCAGATCTCAGAATCTGAGCTGTCAGCACAGAGCCTGACCTGGGACTTGAACACATGAACTCTGAGATCATGACCTGAGCCAAAGTTGGACGCTTAACTGACTGAGCCACCCAGATGCCCCACCAGAGTAACTTAACATACCAAACAAACAAGCCTAAATGGTCAAAAAGATTTCATCTACAATTTAAATCTTGAGAAGTTTGTTTAAAAATCTCAGAAAGTTATAAAACACATGTCTAAATAGGATTACAGATCATTATAAAACTTGATTATTTATTTAACCAAGGTAGCAATAAGAGATTCCATAGGTAAACATGTAAGGTTATATAGTTGTTAGCAAAACTTAGTTCCTTTAATATTGAGAAGTGTTAATTAAGTAATCAAAGACCTGATAGAGACAAAACATAAGCTTTGGTTTTCCAGGTAGATAAAAGAGAAAAAAAAACAAACTTTGTTTATATTTTCTTATCAAGAACATACCAACAATTTCAGAAAACCTTTATTTTTTTAAACAGAAAGAAAAGTAAAATTTCAATCTTATATCAGTATGCTTTAAAAATCCATTCATTTCAACTTTAGTCTACCTGACCACATATAAAATTCCTTTCCAAAGATTTCCCTTCATAAACCTTCTGCAACAACTTAAAAATTTTTTAAAGCTTATTTATTTATTGAGAGAAAGAGAGAGAGAGAGAGAGAGAGAGAGCAGGGGGAGGGGCAGAGAGAGAGGGAGAAAGAGAATCCCAAAAAGCCTCCGTGCTGTCAGTGCAGAGCCTGATGTCAGGCTAGATCCCATGAATCTCGAGATCATGACCTGAGCCAAAATCAAGAGTTGAATGCTTCATAGACTGAGCCACCCAGGTGCCCCTGCAACAACTTTTTAAATTCAGAATTCCTTCTCTTATTTCCATTAGTCTTAATTACATTTAGCAGAATTTTAACTCTTAGAAACCTTAGTCTCCAGTGAAAACTAAGTAGTAGCCAATTGTAAAATGTTACCCCAGAATTCTTTAATTTTTTTTTTCGACGTTTTTATTTATTTATGGGACAGACAGAGACAGAGCATGAACGGGGGAGGGGCAGAGAGAGAGGGAGACACAGAATTGGAAACAGGCTCCAGGCTCCGAGCCATCAGCCCAGAGCCTGACGCGGGGCTCGAACTCACGGACCGTGAGATCGTGACCTGGCTGAAGTCGGACGCTTAACCGACTGCGCCACCCAGGCGCCCCAACCCCAGAATTCTTTAGATGGTAAATTCATGAATCAGTTAAGTACAAAACATGTGTTCCAATAGACCCAAGTATTCTTAGTTTCTCTGCAATAAGAAGTCAAAGCACAAACCTACATTGAGCAATCAATGCTTTAGCATTTTATCTCAGTTGAGAAAGACTTATATGTCCAATGGATTCAATCCCATTTATCATGCAAGCAAAACTTTAAAGTTCCAGGTTACCAAAGTGAAAGCTATCTTAACAGTTACTCATGAAAAGGTCGAGACAGACAAACTTAACCATCATTTTAAGTCATCTTTTGGCTGCTAAATGACAGCAGAGAGAGAACACGAGCTTATTTGACCTTTAGCAAACCTAGATAGAATACAAGTTTCATATTTAATGCTGATAACTCTAGAGGCATGTCTATCTTAATTAAACCAACAAACTTAACAGGGCGCTCTTTGCTTCTTGACAGTGAAGGTAGGAGGAGGACCCCAGGATGCTGGAGACACTGAGGATGGTATATACAGGCTGCACTCAAAGCGGCACAGAAACAGGAGGAGAGGCAGGTGGAGGCAGAAGAGGTGAGGTCCTGTTGGAAGGCAGAGAAAGAAAGTTCCTGGTTCTAAACCTCATCAGCTGGGCTGATGAGCAGCCACCATGTTTTTGTTTTTGTTTTCCCCACCAAAGTGGAAAAACGCAGTCTGTGTTGGGCCAGAGAAGATAGGGAATTTCCCTGAAACAAAGGGAGTTTTGGCAGCTGCTTGGGAATATTCTTTAAAGTCCCCATCCTGAGGTAGATTAACCATAGTTAACTCCAATTTTAGCCATTAATCCAGGAAATGAATGAGAGAGAAACTCCCACATCTATGAGAAGAAGGAAGAGTGAGAGAGTCAGTGTCCCCTTCATTAGGGATGGCCTATTTTTCCTATTTGTTAATAGGCTGCAGGTCATAAGGACATTTAATTTTATCTACATTATTTTCTGCCTTTGTTTCCCACATCAATATATAACCATCAGATGAACATAGAAAGCAGATCCTCTCTACCGTGAATAGATACTGGATGTCTAGAAGATGTAAACGACAATGTTTTTTATATAAGGGAAAGAGATAAAGTCAAGGTCAGGTCAAGAAGCCTGGTCACTGACCATTGTCTGAAGCTAAGGGGCTAAGTCTCACAAATGACCTCCTAAACTAAATCGTGAAGAAGGCATAAGATGGAGGAGTTGCACAGAGACGGGACATCTGTGATGGGGATGTTCCTCAGTGCAGCTGAGTCCTAAATCCCTAGAGTATCTGCTATGGCAGGATTAAGTTAATGGGTAGTTTTATTAGTGCAATAACCCAGAGAGTCCAAGGTAAAGGAGGACATAATGGAGACAGTCCAATCAAATAAAACTTGTATGTAGAATAGGAGAGGAAGAGTTGAGAGGGGCCATTACACTAGAAAAAGAATCCCAACTAGTTGAGGCATTAGCCTCATAAGGAAAATGAATGAGTGGTGGGGGTAGAAAGTGGTAACTATCAACTATGGCTTCATGACCTATTACAGAAATGAGGATGTTGGTAGCTATTTTTGTCATGCCTATGTGATAAGCAATTGTATATTTTTTTCTTTCCTTTCCACTGCCATTTTGTGTAGGGAGTGTTGATAGAATTTATCAATGGAACACCGATTTCTGAATTAGGAGGGGCCACATCTAGAGCTGATGGGGAGGACTGCATGTCATTCGGAGACACGATGTTTGAGGTGGCCTAATGGGGTTTTGTGTCTCTAGGGAGACTAGGGAGAGGGTGAGAGGCTCTTTATTGGCATAGCAGAGAGTCGCCTCATCTTAGGATGAAGCATGAAGTTGTTAAATACGATTTAAATATGAATATAATGATGGCAATGACTTCTGGGCCTGTTTGCACTCAGATCTACTCTTTGCCTCTCTCCTACTCAGCTTTGCACTGCAGGGGAACTAACCCCTCTGGGCTAGATGTCCCAGTGCCTTAACCAAGCAAAGCCTGGGGCAAAATTTCAGTGCTCCACTGCTTTATAGGGTAGTGGAAATGAGGGAAAAGAGAAGCGGGGAGAGAGAGGATGGGAATCATGAACAAGGGGACACATCACTGAGCTGGCCACAGTTTCACGAAGAAACAAAGCTGGCCACTTGACCATGGGGAACACGGCTGCACAGAACATCGTATGTGTAAACAGTCCACGGAAGGGAGGAGTGGAGAGAGAATTTATGTGTCAGTTCCTTTCCATCTCATCTATCATTGATTGTAGTTCATCCCAAGCAAACACAAGCAACCTGCACTCGTGGTACATACAGCTGCTGGTGAAGCCAGCTCTTATAGCCTGTGGTGTGGTGCTTATCAGAGCCTGGAAATGGCATTCAGAGCTAGACAGTTCAGTTGTTGACTTCAGACAGTGGAGACCTATAGGCCTCACTTATAGGTGATCATTGCCGGGGCAACCGTGTAAAAGTAGGGGCTAAGACCCTGAGAGACGTCCGAAGCTGAGGCTGAGAATCTGAGAAGGTACGTAAGATGCGCTTTGTACAACCAGGCTCCAGGATTCAAGGTGGGGTTTGTCAAGAGGGTATGTTGATAGGAAGTTGGGGGATAGGAGCAAGGGAGGAGGCAGGGTGGTTTTAAGCCTTCTCTCCTTGAAGTTGCACCTCTAGCCACAGCTACATTACATTTATGTTTTTCTACCTCTGGTTGGACACGTCGTCTGTGCTGCTCGCTTCCGCCAAATGACCCGGCCACCGCCTTCTTTTGTCCCTAGTTTACCGGTGGTAGTGGCGTCCAGGTAGTGTTAAACTCTGAGTTTCCTTATTGATTGCTGGCTGGTTTCTGAGCATCTTTGCCACTGTCTTAATTCCCTGAATGAAATTACCTTCGCTTTCGATACTCAGAGATGTTTCTGTTTCTTTGCTAACCCTTGCGGACCCACTTATATTTTCTCATTTTACCATTGTAATTATCCTGTGTTTTATTATATTATTGTATTATTGTATTACTGTATTATTATGAAATAATACCCATTTTATAGACGGGGAAACTGAAGATTAGGAAGATTCGTCAATTAATTAATAGTTGGAATTGGGTCTTTGAACCCTGGCTGCTTGCCTCCACTCTGACAATGATATAGCTCTGATCTTCATCTTGGATATCTTTGCATTATCTTAATAGGCTGAGAATAATGATTGATAAAAATAATTAATGATAATAAAGGATATTTTCTTGGGTACAAAGGCAGATGTGTATGTTCTGATTGGCATTTAAAAATGGTAGGTGCAATGCTTTCAGGCAAGTTATTATGCCAATTATTTAAAATAGGCTTTTCAGTGGGAATGCAAGCTGGTGCAGCCACTCTGGAAAACAGTATGGAGGTTCCTCAAAAAACTAAAAATAGAACTACCTTATGACCCAGCAGTTGCACTACTAGGCATTTATCCAAGGGATACAGGTGTGCTGTTTTCAAAGGGACACACGCACCCCCATGTTTATAGCAGCATGATCAACAATAGCCAAAGTATGGAAAGAGCCCAAATGTCCATCAATGGATGAATGGATAAAGACGATGTATATATACACACAATGGAGTATTATTCGGCAATCAAAAAGAATGAAATCTTGCCATATGTAACTATGTGGATGGAACTGGAGGGTATTATGCTAAGTGAAATTAGTCAGAGAAAGACAAAAATCATATGACTTCACTCATATGAGGACTTTAAGAGACAAAACAGATGAACATAAGGGAAGGGAAGCAAAAATAATATAAAAACAGGGAGGGGGACAAAACATAACAGACTCTTACATATGGAGAACAAATAGAGGGTTACTGAAGGGGTTGTGGGGCGGTGGTGGGCTAAATGGGCAAGGGGCATTGAGGAATCTACTCCTGAAATCATTGTTGCACTGTATGCGAACTAATTTGGATGTAAATTTAACAAAATAAAAAAATTAAAAAAAATAAATAAAATAGGCCTTTCAGTCTGTGACAGTAGCAGTAAGACCAAGTATAGATACAAACTGGATCTGATAAAAGAAAACAAAACAAAACATAAAAAACAAAACAAAAACAACAGTTGAACGTGATACTAAATTGCCTTGGTAGATGCTGACTCATGATGTAAAGAGAAGAATATAGGAAATCAAGTGTGGAATAGAGCCGTTTTCAATTTTTTCCTTTGATTTTATCTGCCAGGTGTTTGCTAGCATCTCAAAGTAGAATCTAAATATTCTACCCCAAAATCCCTAAGGTAATTCAGGCATCTGAAGTGGTTATTGTTCTTTGTCTTTTTTTTTTCCTTTTTCTTTTCTCTTTTCTTTTCTTGTCTTTTCTTTTGAGAGTGAGAGCTGGGGAGGGAAAGAAGGAGAGGGAGAAGAAGAGAGAGGTCCCAAGCAGACATCAAGCCCAACGTGGAGCCCGATGCAGGGCTCGATCCCACAAACGGTGAGAACATGACCTAAGCCAAAATCAAGAGTTGGCTGTCCAACCGATGGAGCCACCCAGGTGCCCCTCAAGTGGTTATTGTACTTTGAACTCTCTATGCTTAATGCTGGTCGTATCACCCCTACTTGCTCTGGGCTTGAGTTTCATTTGGCCTCGTGTGCTTGTTCCCTTCCCAGTTTTCTCTCAGGAATCAGCTCAGATGGGACCTTTGTACAGTTGCTCAAGTTCCAGCGCAGTCAGAATTAACTGCCACTTTCTTGCTCTAGGAAACTCTTGTCTTCTATGATGTCATTTCGGATTACATTGAGTAAATGTTTGTTCATAATTGCGTTGGGAAGGATTTTTTTTTAACGTTTTGTGATTTCTATTAATTTAATTTGATTCAATTTTTAATGTTTATTCATTTCATTATTTTTTTACGTTTATTTTTTGAGAGAGACCGAGCGAAAGTGGGGGAGGGGCAGAGAGAGAGAGGGAGACATAGAATCCGAAGCAGGCTCCAGGCTCTGAGCTGTCAGCACAGAGCCCGACGCGGGGCTCGAACTCGTTGACCTCGAGATCATGACCTGAGCCAAAGTGGGAGGCTTAACCGACTAAGCCACCCAACCGCCCCTCTGTTAATTTTAAACAAGTTTCTTTCTCACTTAGTAGCAGTTTGCTTTTGTCATGAAAGCAATACAAAAACAAAACACATCAGTGGCTTTCCTAGAGATGCCTTAAAAGAGAAGCAAGCATTTAAAAGAAAAGGAGAAGAAATTTCTTTGGTTGAATATGAAGAAAACTATTTTCCAGTGGCCGAAAGTATAAGCTGAGTAGTGGTATAGCTCTAACACCTCGTTTGAAAAATCTCTCAGAATATTTATCATGGTAACACTGTCGGGAGAGATCAGGCTCTGGAGGACAGTGTGTACTTTAAGGGTCCAACAGGCAAAATGCACTTCAAAGCTAAATAATAAGGACGTGTTTAGAGTTCAGTTTCAGTCGAGAAATGTTAATTAAGCAACTACTGTGTATAGAAAACTGTGGTAAGTACTAGATATTCAAAGTGCATACGGGCATGGCCATTGCCTAACATCTGGGCTGATGGCAAAGTGATTATTAATTAAAAGACAAGTATCTATGACAGCAAATAACTTGTTAATGAGAAACAAATATTGTAACTAGGGAAAGATTCAGACGATAAATAACATATATTAAGTACAGGGCAGCTAAAGCCTGGGAATATAGATACTATCTGCTCTTACGTTTTCCACATTAACCCACTTGATTCCTTACGGGGTTTGCTAACGGTGCGGGTGTATACACTGAGAATCAGAGGCAACTCTTCACAGAAACATGTTTAGGGACTGATGTCAATGTTACATTAATGTGCTGCACTGATTCCCATTGTGCATAATACATTGCTGACAAGGAACCACACACACAGTGAACATATCAAGTAGTGTCATATTTGTGCTAGAAGCACAAATATATAACTTTGCTTATGTTTCCACACGTGGTGGTAACATATGTATAATATACGTTATATATGTATATGTATAATATAATGTATATGTGTATATATGTATAACATATATGTATAATATAACACATACCTTATAATATAATTTAAATATTTGACCATTATTCTTTTATTCTTTCCTTGGAAGAAAAGAAGGTTGTGCTGTTTTCTAGCCAACAGTTTAACAAAGTAAAACATAAGAGCAATTAGACAATGACAATATTTCATTATTTGTAATCTTTCCTCTGGCTAATTAAGAGATCACTTTTCTTCTCTCCCATTTTCCCACAGCTTGAATTTGCAGTATTTTTCTAAGCGGAGAATTCTCTTGTGTATTTTCTTCTTTTGCTCTGTCTGCCCGGATGTGGGAGGTGCTATCAGACAGAACATTCTGTATCCTCTCTTAGTTCTTCTCGGATTTCCTCTGCCATCATGCAAACATCAGGGAAAGATGACAGCCCTGTATGGAAACTACATGCAAAATGATTACAGAGATTTAGCTAACCAGCTCACAATTTTGACCAAATTATTTCCCATTTCCCTCTCTTTTCTTTTTTTTCTCTCTCTCCATTCTTTCCTCCCTTCCTTTCTTTCATTAGTCATCTATGTTGTTATTTTTTCCTCCACTCATCGGTCAAAAATAGTTACTTTGCAGATACTTGTTTTGGGCTCTCTCCCCTGGGTGATGAGAGGAGCAAACGTCTTTCAAGAAAAATGCAAACAGGGGCACCTGGGTGGCGCAGTCGGTTAAGCGTCCGACTTCAGCTCAGGTCACGATCTCGCGGTCCGTGAGTTCGAGCCCCGCGTCGGGCTCTGGGCTGATGGCTCGGAGCCTGGAGCCTGTTTCCCATTCTGTGTCTCCCTCTCTCTCTGCCCCTCCCCCATTCATGCTCTGTCTCTCTCTGTCCCAAAAAATAAATAAATGTTGAAAAAAAATTTAAAAAAAAAATGCAAACATGTGTAAGAATTATGACCAGAACAGAAACTTTCAGAATGTGCCTGAAAGGTCAAGATCCCTTCTTCTAGTGCTGGGAATATTTTCAGTTGTTCTGCCCATCAGGTCTTTTCTTTCTGTTCAGCCTGTGTTAGGGAAGGTGATCCCCTGTCACCTCTCTATCTGACCAAGCTGTAAACGGCACATTCCAGCAAGGTTAAAGATGTTATCAGCTACTGTTTCTAGATATTGTGTTAATATCCTTAATTCTGTCTGATGGAGATTGATATTTGAAATTCAAAAACAACGGGAGAATAAACTCATCACAATAAAACTTTGGGGAGGGGGAGTACACCTCCTGGATTTTCAGGTAGAATTGTATTAAATTAAAAGAAGATCATTGAGGGGCGCCTGGGTGGCGCAGTCGGTTAAGCGTCCGACTTCAGCCGGGTCACGATCTCGCCGTCCGGGAGTTCGAGCCCCGCGTCGGGCTCTGGGCTGATGGCTCAGAGCCTGGAGCCTGTTTCCGATTCTGTGTCTCCCTCTCTCTCTGCCCCTCCCCCGTTCATGCTCTGTCTCTCTCTGTCGCAAAAATAAATAAATGTTGAAAAAAAAAATTTAAAAGAAGATCATTGAGGAGAAAAATTGGTATTCTGGTAACGGAACGAAGTGAATTTCAAAGACTGAGAAGAGTGAAGATAGAAGTTTACTTTCCTCCTTCTTTAGAAATACTATTTTTGTAAATTTTTTTAATCATCTTTTTTAGTTAGCCTTAATTCTTAGTTATAAACGATAATCCAGATAGGGCATGTTGTGTTCTCTGGAGGCACGTAGACAACTATATGAGATTTCTTTTTTCCTTATACATTGAAAACTTTTTGGATATGAGCCCTTTGCATTTTAATTGAAACAAACCCATTTGAGAGCATCAAATTATTCTTTCTCAGATACCAGAAAACAGAACCAACGGCTCCTTCTTTTTAGATTTGTTTATAATTGTCTCTCCTAAAAGGGCATTCATTTGTTCCTTTATTCACTTGTTTCAAAAATTTGTTTGACTTTTTTTTTTAATAGAGAGAGAGCGAGTGCACATGCGCGCATGTGTGCAAGAAGGATAGGGCAGAGGGAGGGAGAGAGAGAGAGAGAGAGAATCTCAAGCAGGCACCATGCCCAGCTCAGAGTCTGAGTCAGGACCTGATCTGAGGACCATGAGATCATGACTCTAGCTGAAATCAAGAGTCGGGAGGCTTGACTTAGCCACCCAGGCACCCCCAAAAGTTGTTTAACACTGACTATGTGTAAGGCATTGTCCTTAATACTGAAATAATAATGGTAATTAAATCACAGACCTTCCCCTTAGAGTGCTCAAACCTCCTCAGGGAGAAATCTCCACAAATAATTGAAACTCAATGTGAAAGCGAGTAATTGGGTCATAATTAAGGTGCTCTGAGAACTCATAGGGAGGATAGAATTAACTCCGCTCAGGCACAGAGAGGACTTCTTCAAAGAAATCCATTCAATTGTTTTTACAAGACCACTATGTATTTTGCCAGGTGGACAAGACAGGAGAATGGCATTTCACTCAGAGTGATTTACAGGCCAAATGCACAGCTTTCCATGACTGTTGAACTGCTGAAAGGTAGGATATAGGACATTGCTGGAGAGAAGCTGTGAATTGGGACAAACCGGTATGGTGTTCAGCCAGAGCAGGCAAATAAGGGGCAGCTATTTATGGATGTGAGAAGGACTGTTAAAGAGACATCGAAAAGTGTCTGAAGATTCCTGCTGAGGCCCAAACTGTTTCTCTTTTCTTCTTTGATGCAGGTCCCAGAAACTCATCTCTCTTTCCTTTGCATTAAAGGTTTCACTACCTATGGGATTTAGTATCACCACCAACTTGGACACATATTTCGGGCGGAAAGTTTCTAAGTCTATTGTGTTGATTTCCTCAAAGGCAATTGTTTAGATTCCTTTGCTTTTAAGATTTATTTATTCATTCCCTTATCAGTTTGCTTATTTTCACTGATGATTTCTACAGATAAACTAGCAGAGGATAACAATACCAAACAAGTAACACAGTACAAGATTTTTTTTTTTTACTCACTGTAGTCTGTGGCATATAGTTCCCGGTTCTTTTTTCTGAGAAGTAAAAATGCCCTCGTGGCTCCATTACTCCTACACTTATTTGGGGGTATAAGTAGTAACTCCTCAAAAATTTGTTGACATCTGGTTAAATCTTGTGTTAGCCTTAGCCTAGGGTAACAGAGACTGTTGGCCAACCCATGAGCCATTCCAAATCACCTTTTCCCCTGCTAGTCCCACAAGTTACTCACTTTCCTGGCTCCCCATGCAGTGAGAGTGGCCATGCAGCTCACATTTGGCCATTAAAACTTAAGGCAAGTTTCGCTAGAAGACTTCTGGAATGGCTTGCATTGCCTCTGTTCTCTTTTGTTTGCCAGAACACTGACAGTTACCTGGAGCCGTGGCAGCTATATTGTAGCAATGAGGTTGTCAACAAATGCAAAGACAGATTAGAAAGATTTTGAGAGCTGGTGGCATTGATGATGTTGTTGAGCTGTTGGACCAGTGCTCAGTTGCTTGATCTTTAGATTTCTTTGTTATATGTGTCCAGATGTATGTCTAAGAACCACCTGTCCACGGTTGTCAATTTCAGTTGGTTCCTCATCACACAGGAGAGGGAACTCACCGCTGAATTAAAAATATAAACAGATGGTTTGACAAATGGGGAAAACAAGATGGAGGAATCAGAACGATTCTGTATTTGTTATTACTGTAGCAATAAGCTGTGTTCTTATCATCTGATATTACAGTACACATAGTATGTGCTGTGCTATCAAACAAGATGGTTTAAGATTAAAAACAAAACAAGGCGAAGCACATGGAAACTCCTTGTGATTCGTGGTTTAAAAATCAAAGGGCCTTATGGGGCACCGGGGTGGCTCAGTCGGTTAAGCCTCTGACTTCAGCTCAGGTCGTGATCTCAGGGTTCGTGGGTTCGAGCCCCGCGTCGGGTTCAGTGCTGACAGCTCGGAGCCTGGAGCCTGCTTTGGTTTCTGGGTCTCCCTCTCTCTCTGCCCCTCCCCTGCTTGCACTCTGTCTCTCAAAAAAAAAATAAACATTAAAAAAAGTTTTTGAAAATAAAAGGACCTTAATTCTCACAGGCAGTCCAAGCTGCCTTTTCTCTGACAGCTCTGCTTTTATGTATGTTATTCCCTGACCTGTTATTTTATTTTATTTTTCTGATTATAGTAAGAAGGGAGCCTCTTCAAAATGTCTTAACACCTGATAGTTTTGCCCCCCTCAGATTTAACACTTTCTCCATCCTTCATTCACACAGCAGCATCTCTCAAACTACAGAAGATCGCAAATGGGAAAACCCAAGATAAGCTTTATTTAGAAATGCAAAGTTCAAAGGAACAGTCATAAAAAGGAAGAAAAGCTACTCATATATTATTTTTTTAAGTTTATTTATTTATCTGGAGAGAGAGAGAGAGAAGGGGGGGAGAGAGAGAGAGAGAGAGAGAGAGAGACAGAGAATGAATCCCAAGCAGGCTGTGCACTGTCTGCACAGAGCTCAATGTGGGATTCAAACACACTACCCTGGGATCATGACCTGAGCCAAAATCAAAAGTCAGATGCTCAACGTACTGAGCCACCCAGGTGCCCCCTCATATATTATTTTTTTACTGACAACTAAATCCCATATGTCATATGGGATGTATGAATTGTACATAACGATTTTTTTTTTCTTGAACCGGGAGGATATTTACATAATGTGAAATCTCCTGACAATAGGTTTCTCTCCTCCCAGAAATGACCGAGGGGGATATTTACATAATGTGAAATCTCATGGCAAAAGGAAGAAAATACAACCCAGAACTTCTGACAGGAAATATGATTCTAGTGAGCATTTATTTTTAACGGAATCATAAAGTTTGAGCAGGGTCTTTACGTCTAAAAGTCCCTGCTAAGTGGTGATCTACCATGTTCGAACACCTTCGGGGAAATCTAACTCCTTTTTCCCCAAGAGTCAATCACAGACTTTAACCGCTCCTAGAAAATTCAGGAAAGATTATCTTCTTTTATTTGACATTGGGTCAGTGTATGTTTGCTATTTAAGGGTTTTTTTTTTTTTTAATCATTTAGGGAGATGAATACTAATATCAGAGATTTGAGTTCCAGTGAAAGGAAAAGTTAACTTACACAGCAAACTTCATTGTCTTAGTTTGAGAAGTTGCCACGGCCACCCCAGCCTTCAGCAACCGCCACCCTGGTCAGTCAGCAATCATCAACATCGGGGTGAGACCCTCCACCAGCAAAAAGATGATGACTCATTGAAAGCTCACATAATGATTAACACTGTTTAGCAAGCAACAAAGTATTTTTTTTTTAATGTTTATTCATTTTGTTTTGAGAGAGAGAGAGTGCGCGTGCAAGCAGGGGAGGGGTGGAGAGAGAGGGAGACACAGAATCTGAAGCAGGTTCCAGTCTCCGAGCTGTGAGCACAGAGCCCCACACGGGGCTTGAACTGACTTGCGAGATCATGACCTGAGCTGAGGTTGGATGCTTAACCAACTGGGCCACCCAGGCGCCCCAGCAACAAGCTATTTTTAAATTAAAGTATGCACTTTATAGGGGCACCTGGGTGGCTCAGTGGGTTAAGTGTCTGACTCTTGATTTGTGTCAGGTCACGATCTCAAGTTTCATGAATTCTAGCCCTGTGTCGGGCTCTGCAGTGACAGTGTGGAGCCTGCTTGGGATTCTCTTTTTCCCCCTCTCTCTGCCCCTCCCTCTTTCTCTCCCTCTCTCAAAACAATTAAGTAAAATTTATTAAAAAAAAGAATGCACATTTTTTTTTAAAAGACATGATGCTATTAGACACTTAATAGGTTACAGTATAGTTTAAACATAACTTTTCTATGCGCTGGGAAACCAAAATATTCATTTACTTGCTTTCTTATGATCTTTGCTTTCTTGAGGTGGTCTGCAACCGCACCCACGATATCTCTGAGGTATGCCTGGACATAGTGTTACACATACTATCAATAATATTATCATAATATCATCATATCATATCATATCATATCCAGGAAATGTTGGCTAAATGAGACATGAAACTTATATCATTGATAGTAAAGATTGTATAACACAGGTCATAAAAATCCAAAACCCGTGTGAAAGGTAAGAAATTAAAATGTGCTGTTTTTGTAACACATGACGTTTATCTCTAAAACAAGAAGTAACTTAACGGTCTGTAGTTTCAGTTAGATCACAGTGGGAAAAGGAAACAGGTCCCAAACTCTGGCTAAAAATCAGTTATTTGATAAAACATTTCCTGAAATACTTTGGCTTTTATGACCTAGGGAGATTACCGTAAGACCAGGAAGGTATCAGAGGACATAGTAACGCACCTACTGGAAAGTACAATCATAGCCTTGGAAAAGTATAAAAAAATTAAAGGAATAATAAGCAAAATGAAGCTTTAAAACTACTGCTATGTTTCAGGTTGAGTTTAAGAATAAGAAGAACAATAGATTTTGAAACAGTCTTATTTGAGTACGTTTGCTACGTAAGGCATTTCAGGTGTTCAGAAAGTTCGACTCTTTGCTTATTTTTATTTTTTATTTATTTATTTTTTTAGAGTAAGATTCTTTAACTGCATTTTAAATTTTGTATAGGACTTCAGTAACTAAATTGAAATTAATGTTTAAATGTTGAAACAGGTTTCAAATTCCCTCCATTAGTGAATTAGGTATTTCTGTGTAATACATCACCCTACAACTGATCTCCCAGTTCTCGTGCACCAGCAGCGAGGCATGGCTCACAAAACTACCCCCAGGGTGTGGGTCACAGTTGGGGTCTCAACTGGAGGCTTGATTAGGAATGATCCTCTTCTGAGCTCACGGACATGGCTGTTGGCTGGCCTCCTTCGGACCTTCCTGGCTACTGCCTGGAGACCCCAATTTCTTGCTCCATGGGTCCCTCCGTAGGCCTACTCACAGGATAGCAGTTTGCTCTTGTGGAGGTGGGGAGGAGATGGGGGGAGAGTTATGGAAACCAGCTCACACTCCCAAGGAAAGGATTAGGCGATGGCGTGAGTACTAGGAGGTAGGGGAGGTGATTTGGAGGCCATTTTATACAATTCAAAGTATAAATATTATCTTCTGTCTGCAAATGCCTAGGATCAAGTTTGTAATGGTCAGTTTGCTTTCACGTATCCTGATTAAACTGTAAACTCTTCGAGGTCATGCATTGTGACTCATGTCTTCTTTAGCACTTGATAGAGCAGCCACCTTGTGAGCAATGCCACAGACATTCAGGCTGAATTAAGGAGTATCATTTGAAACAGTTGGTAAGCTTTATTTTACTTTCTGTTTTTTTTTTTTAAATTTTTATTTAATTTATTTTTTCGTTTACATCTACATTAATTAGCATGTAGTGCAACAACGATTTCAGGAGTAGATTCCTCAATGCCCCTTACCCATTTAGCCCACCTCCCCTCCCACACCCCCTCCAGTAACCCTCTGTTTGTTCTCTATATTTAAGAATCTCTTATGTTTTGTCCCCCTCCCTGTTTTTATATTATTTTTGCTTCCCTTCCCTTATGTTTTGTCTCTTAAAGTTCTCATATGAGTGAAGTCATATGATATTTGTCTTTCTCTAATTTCGTGTAAGCTTTATTTTATATGGTTACTGATTATTTTTAAAAATCCAAATGGCAAGAATTCTTTTTGAAAACTTGTAAGACCTGTACTGTCTGCCGCCACTTTATAAATTCGATTCTGCTTGCTACAGTTTTTAAATGATCTTTTTCATTTCTGATTTTGTAATTTTGTCCTATCACCACCAGATGGCATCACCACACCGACGAAGCTCTAAAATCAAGGCTCCTAAATTTAGAGAGATCTTGCTCTTAAGAATGAAGTAATGTATATTCTCATAAACTGCTATTGGGAATGTTAGGAAACCACTACTGCAAGTAAACTTAGCAAAATATATTTGAGTGTTAAAACTGGTAGTACTTTTTGACCTCATGACTCTACTTGCAGAACTCCATCTGCTACAAACGGCCGCACGCTTAGATTTTTTACCTCAGCGCTATTTGAATTGCCAAATTCCAGGGAAGATCACATGTCCGACAATAGTGGGAAGGTCGAATATATATGATGCAACCATCCAGTTGAAAGCTATGAAAACTTTAAAATGATTTTGATGAAATATTCCATGATATGATAAATGCTTCTGACATAATGCTAATTGAAAACAATTGGATTGTAAAATAATGTGAGGTCCGTATCGTGTACAAGATAGAGAATATGGGACAAAAATATATTGACATAATTTTATAAGGCAATTTTAAGGTTTTTTCCTTCATATTTTCCTTATTGTTCTGCTTTTTGACAATGACTAGCTAGAAATAGCATTGTATGTCATTAAGTCAGTGTGAGGACAACAAAGCAATGGAATAGAAGTTTTTTGTACTTATCACAATTTAAGATTCTTTGTCCTATGTTAAGCCATAAACAATTCACTTATTCGGGGCACCTGAGTGGCTCAGTCAGTTAAGCCTCCGATTTCGGCTCAGGTCATGATCTCGGGGTTTGTGAGTTCGAGCCCCGCGTGGGGCTCTGGGCTGGAGCCAGGTTCGGATTGTGTGCCTCCCTCGTTCTCTTCCCCTCCCCCACTCACGCGCTGTCTCTTTCTGTTTCTCAAAAATGAATCAATGTTTAAAAATTTTAAAAGGTTCATTTACTCAATAATTATCTAGTGTTTTTTATATGCCAGATATTGCACTGTGTGTAAGACACAATTTCTGCCCTTAGTGAACACGTGGTCGAGAGAGAGAGAGAGAAGCAGATATTCTGAAAGCTATGTGATAGATGCAGTGTTAAAGACTAATAATGGGTTTTCTTTATCTCATCTTATAGTCTCAATTCTCTGAATTTGAACTGTCAAATATTCAATTTATGAGTGTGACATACTGAACTTTGTATAAAGTTTTCATTGTTCAAAGGTTTCCAAGAGCAGACAGGATGCATGAGTAAATAATCTTTGCAAGTATTTACCTACTGGAAGAGATATTATCTGCCTGTGAGAAATACATTATTAATACTGTCCCTCAGGTAGATTACAACATAGAACACTGTTACTGAAAAGTCTTGGTTGTTTGAGTTTACCAACATTTGGATTGTGAGACTGAAATTAGGTTTTCTGATACAGATTTCTACAAGATTTTCCCTCTTCTCTGGAACTCGGTGTTTTAACACAACATAGTATATGTGTAAGGATTAGCTGAGGTGATTTATGCAGAACTGAAATAATAACACAAATCTCCCTAAACCTAAAAAAAATATGGCTGGCACAAAAATTACCTAAAAGTTCATTTTCTTCAGCTGGTAACCAATGAAATATAGATGGCAGCACACAGAATTAGTTCATTCTTACTCATGTTTGAAGAGGAACAAAAAATACCGGAACAGCAACAACAACAACAACAACAAGGAAAAAGCAACTTCTAGGACCAAACACTACAATTTCAAGCAGTAGCCACTTTAGTACAATATCAGATTCTCATGTGAAAGTTCGTTACAGACCATACTGGAAGGATCCATACTGAAGAGGCTAAATTTAAACTAAGCCAAGATTTCAAATGTAAATTTTGAATCAATGTTATTTAAAAAATCTACCTTTTACCTTGTTTCTAGACCTTGTATGAAAATGAGGGAAGATAGGAGGCCCTTGTTGGGGTCACCTTGTCTCACACAGTGAAATGTTCCTGCACAGCGCTTTGAGGTACACAGTGAGCTCCTTGAGTTTGAGACTTCCTGTGTGGTTTTAGCTCCAGTTGCTGGGCTAGATATGTTGGTAACCTCTCAGGAAGTGTCTGAGTCTATTTTTATGTTTATTTTATAGTATCTTTGGTAATGGACTTTCAGTTATCTTCATGATGATGGATGGTGGAGTTGGCATAGAAAAGTAGATGATCTAACATGCATTTATGTCTCACTTAACTATATTTTATATTTTACTATTGGTTTGGGTACACTTTGGCAAAGCAATATCAAATGATGATATTTTTCTGAGCTTTAACCAACTGGTAATTGGTGAAGGTGGATTAGGACGGTGAGGTGCTGGTAGGAAACTAGGTGAGCATGAAAAAACACAAGTGTAAATCCACTAAGTGGAGAAGCCTTTGAGATGTAACACTGAAAGTTGAGTTCAGAGCTATATATCTCTGTGTAGGTTTGAATTGAACCCCTGTATGTATGTATGTATGTATGTATATATATATATATATATATACATATATATATATATATACATATATATATATATATATATCACATTTTCTTTATCTATTCATCAGTTGATTGGCATTGGCTCTCTTTCTGTAACTCGGCTATTGTTGATAATGCTATAAACATTGGGATGCGTGTGTTCCTTCAAATCAGTACTGTATCCTTTGGGTAAACACCTAGTAGTGCACTTGCTGGGTCTTAGGGTAGTTCTATTTTTAAGTTTTGGAGCAACCTCCAGAGTGGCTGCACCACTCTGCATTCCCACGAACAGTGTAAGAGGGTTCCTCTTTCTCTACATCCTCACAAACATCTGTTATTTCCTGTGTTGTTCATTTTAGCCATGCAGACAGGTGTGAGGTGGTATTTCCTTGTGGTTTTGATTTGTATTTCCCTGCTGATGATTGATGTGGATCATCTGTTCATGTGTCTGTCAGATCATCTGGATATCTTCTTTGGGAAAAATGCCTATTCATGTCTTCTGCCCATTTCTTAACTGGATTATTTAGGTTTTGGGTGTTGAGTTTGGTAAGTTCTTTATTGATTTTGGATACAAACCCTTCATCAGATATGTCATTTACAAATAGCTTCTCCCATTCCATAGGCTGCTTTTTAGTTTTGTTGATTGTTTCCTTCACTGTGCAGAAGCGTTTCACCTTGATGGAGTCCCAATAGTTCACTTTTTGCTTTTGTTGTCCTCGTGTCTGGAGATGGGTTTAGTAAGAAGTTGCTCAGGGTAAGCTGCCTGTTTTCTCCTCTAAGATTTTGACGATGTCCTGTCTCACATTTAGGTCTTGCATTATTTCGGATTTAGTTTTATGTATGGTGTAAGAAAGTGGTCAGTTTCAGTCTTCTGCATGTTGTTGTCCAGTTTTCCCAGCACCATTTGTTGAAAAGGCTGTCTGGTTTCTATTGGATATTCTTTCCTGCTTTGTTGAAGATGAGTTGACTATATAGTTGTGGTCCATTTCTGGGTTCTCTGTTCTGTTCCATTGGTCTATGTGTCTGTTTTTGTGCCAATACCATATTATCTTGATGACTACAGCATTACCTTGATTCCAAAATGAGAGAAAGACCCCACTAAAAAGGAGAATTACAGGCCAATGGCCCAGATGAACATGGATGCAAAAATTCTCAATAAGATACTAGCAAATTGAATCCAACAGTACATTAAAAGAATTATTCACCACAATCAAGTGGGCTGTAGGGGTGGTTTAATATCTGTAAATCAGTCAGCGTGATACACCACATTAATAAAAGAAAGGATAAGAACCATATGATCTTCTAAATAGATGCCGAAAAAGCATTTGGCAAAATACGGCATCCATTCTTGATAATAACCCTCAACAAAATAAGGGTAGAGGGAACATAACTCAATATCATAAAGGGCATATAAGAAAGACCCACAGCTAATATCATCCTCAGTGGGGAAAAACTGAGAGCTTTCCCCCTAAGGTCGGGAACATGACAGGGATGTCCACTCTCACCACTGTTGTTCAACATAGTACTGGAAGTCCTAGCCTCAGCATTCAGACAATAAAAAGAAATAAAAGGCATACAAATTGGCAAGGACAAAGTCAAACTTTCACTATATGCAGGCGACAAGGTTCTCTGTGTAGGAAACCTGAAAGACTCCACCAAAATATTGCTAGAACTGAAACATGAATTCAGCAAAGTCACAGGATATAAAATCAACACATGGAAAGCTTTTCCATATGTTGCATTTCCATACACCGATAATGAAGCAGCAGAAAGAGAAATTAAGGAGTTGATCCCATTTACAATTGCACCAAAACCATAAAATACCCAGGAATAAATCTAACCAATGAAGCAAAAAATCTGTTCTCTGAAAACTATAAAACACTTATGAAAGAAATTGAAGAAGACACAAAGAAATGGAAAAACCTTTCATGCTCATGGATTGAAAGAACAAATAATGTTAAAATGTTTATACTACTCAAAGCAATCTGCACATTTAATGCAACCCCTATCAAAATACCATTAGCATTTTTCACAAAGCTGGAACAAGAAATCATAGATTTTTTTTATGGAACCACAAAAAATCCCTGAATAACCAAAGCAATCTTGACAAAGAAAAGCAAATCTGGAGGCATGACATTCCAGATTTCAAGCTCTATCCCAAGAATGCGTTTTAAGTAGTTCTCAGGTAATGCTTATGCTATGGGTCCCAGGACCACACTTCCAGACCTTCTGATCTTGTTTATTTTTCATCATTTCACAATGAAAGCATTTATTATGTTTCCTAATACCATATGCTGAATCAGAATTTCTTCCTTGAAATGGCTTTCTCTGACAAGATAAACTGCTATTGATTTCTTCAAACATTCTCAATTAGCGTTGCCATTTCAGAGCCATATTTTCTGCTTAAATGTTATCTCCCCAATAGAATCTGCTCTCAGAATTAAGGTTTACATTTTTACCTTGTTAAGGTTCACTCCTCCTTTCTGTAGCAGAAGATCTCTGCTTTGCTTGTTCTTAAGGGAATCCCATTTATGAATAAGTTCAGTTCAGTTTTATTTTGGTCAGCGGCCAAGATTATCCCTTTGTGGTTCCAACCCCCCTGCCCCCACCCTCAATAGAACGTTCAAGTTTCCTACCTTCTGTTGAGGAGAGCTTGAAAGTGTCCAGAACTGTTGAGATAGTAAATCACCCAAAGATGAAAGAGAGGTGGTAGAAAATGCATGATCCAGGACAACTGGGTTATTTCTTGCTTTCTGTCCCATTATGTTCAAAAGTTCTCTTGTTGGCGTCCATCTCCCCATCATCTTGTGCTATTCTTTCTGCCTTTCCCTTCCCAAGTGCCTGTGGGAAAACATCAGGTTCAACAAGTGCACTTCTTCCTTCTCTTAGAGTACTTTCTTTGTAAATTAGTTTCAGCTTTGTCCCAGGCTGGGTGAGAAAGAGTGGCTTTCAGGGTATGAGTGACAGGGAGGGAAAAACTCAGAGAACAAGAAAACAGCTAGGGGAATAGCCTTGTAATTCTGCCCCTCTGTATTTATATATTCATTCATGCATACATCAGTTCAGTCATATATTTTTTCTTCATTCAGCAAATATGAGTTCTGTGTTACTTCACTTAATGCTAACCACCACTTTTTAAGACATTAGTTCCCCTCCCCATATGTCATTTTCTAATTAATTAAAATGGCATAAATTTAAAAAATGTTAAGCATGTATATACAAATGAAACATATATTTAAATGTATATCATTTTAATATATGTCTATCAAGTGTGTTTAAAATATATGTGTCATAGACTTTATTTTTAAGCTATAATCAAATATGATACAGAATTGGTGATCTTTGGGACACATGTACAGTTCTTGTTTATCTCCTAATCATCAAGAGTTAAAAAAATATATATTTTTGCTATACTTAATGACTACATTTCTGTAGCTTCTTGATATTTTCCAGCTTTTGTAAATGTTTCTCTATTGTGTCTACATGATCACAAATATGACATGTGAAATTAAAAAATTTGGCCCAACATTCTTAAATACAGGAAATTATGCAACTAAAACATCTGGGAGGACAGAGTTAAAAGTTATTAGAAATTGGTATACTGCATAAAATTACAAAGGACAAAAATTTCACCATCAATAATCACTCAAAATTTGTTTAAACTCCCTTCTAGTCATTGTTTGTTTTCTTGTGTGGTCAACTCATAATAGTTTAATAGTTCTTTATATATATATTCTTTACTGCTGGTTTGCAGCCCTCTCTGGAATTTTCCTGGTGTGATCTGAAATTGGCACCTGTACTCAGAGGTCAGAGTGAGATCAAAGAAAGAAGCAGGCCACTCCAGATTGGTAGGTGGCAAGTTTAATAAGCAAAGGGAACTTATGAGGCTTGTCTTGGGCAGCAGCAAAGTGGATGCATTCCTGCACCCACCTGCTAAATCTTAAAAGTTTAAAAAGAGGCCTTAACTGGTATAGGTGTTCTCAATATCACATCACTAGCTCAAAGCTCAAAGCTCAAAGCTGTGGCCTTGGCACAGCCCCTGGGAGCAGGAAAGGCAAGCAGAACCCACATTCCAAGGACAAGGAATGGGGTGAAGAGCCTCTGAGTGCTTGGGTCCATCTCATGAACCAGTGAAGTCAGGGCACATCTTTTTATTATTCCCCAATATTCACAGACGCTTAAAATTTCACATAAGTACAAAGAAGAACGTCTTAAAAAATACAAAATATTTTATATCACCTAGAATAATCATTGTACGTATACACTTTGTAAACATATAACAGTAGGATACATAGGTAGATAAGTGGGTAGATGCATAGAAGATACGAGTGTTTTTAGCAAAATAAGATCACTCTACTTGCTTGAATTTTAAAACAGTATTACATTTTATTTTAGCAAGATCTCAGAAAATAACAGATTGAAAATTAAACTAAAGAAGTACTACTTCAAATGAATACTTCCTCAAAATAAGACATTATTTCCTAGATTTTATCTGTTATGGTTAAGAGAAAACATTATTTTAAAAGTGTGTTGAAATTTTTAGACTTTTACCCTTTTAAGGGTGTTTTAATTTATTTTAACTTTTTAAAAAATATGTCTCAGCTTTATTCAATATAACTGACAAAATTGTATACATTTAAAATGTACAATGTGATGATTTTATAGACATATAAATTGTGAAATAGTTAATTAACACATCCATTACGTCACATAGTTACTTTTTTGGCAGGCGGAGGAGGTGAGAAGGCTTAAGATCTATTCTGTTAGCAAATTTCAAAAATACAATACAGTATTAGTGTTATTTGCTGTAGCCACCACGCTCATGCTCAGAATGTATTCATCGTGAAACTGAAAGTTTGTACCCTTGACCAACATCCTTATTTCCCCTACCTCCCCCAACCTATGGTAACCAGCATTGTACTTTCTGTTTCTATGAGTTTGGCTATTTTATTTATTCATTCATTCATTCATTCATTCATTCATTCATTCATTCATTCATCTAAAGATTCTACATGTAGGTGATACCAAATAGCATTTGTCTTTCTCTGTTTCTTATTTCCTGCTTTTTTGATGATAGCCATAATAACACATGTGAAGTGATATCTCATGGTTTTGACTGGCATTTCCAAGATGATAAATGATGTTGACCATATTTTCAGGTACCTGTGGGTCATTTGAATATCTTCTTTTGAAAAATGTCTGTTCAAGCAAAGGCAGCCTAAACCCAGCAGAAGAAGAGAAATAATAAAGATCAGAGCAGAAATAAACAATATAGAATCTAAAAAACTGTAGAGCAGATAAACGAAACCAAGAGTTGGTTTTTTGAAAAAATAAACAAAATTGACGAACCTCTAGCCAGGCTTCTCAAAAAGAAAAGGGAGATGACCCAAATAGATAAAATCATGAATGAAAATGGAATTATTACAACCAATCCCTCAGAGATACAAACAATTATCAGGGAATACTATGAAAAATTATATGCCAACAAATTGGACAACCTGGAAGAAATGGACAAATTCCTGAACGCCCACACTCTTCCAAAACTCAATCAGGAGGAAATAGAAAGCTTGAACAGACCCATAACCAGCGAAGAAATTGAATCGGTTATCAAAAATCTCCCAACAAATAAGAGTCCAGGACCAGATGGCTTCCCAGGGGAGTTCTACCAGACGTTTAAAGCAGAGATAATACCTATCCTTCTCAAGCTATTCCAAGAAATAGAAAGGGAAGGAAAACTTCCAGACTCATTCTATGAAGCCAGTATTACGTTGATTCCTAAACCAGACAGAGACCCAGTAAAAAAAGAGAACTACAGGCCAATATCCCTGATGAATATGGATGCAAAAATTCTCAATAAGATACTAGCAAATCGAATTCAACGGCATATAAAAAGAATTATTCACCATGATCAAGTGGGATTCATTCCTGGGATGCAGGGCTGGTTCAACATTCGCAAATCAATCAACGTGATACATCACATTCACAAAAAAAAAGAGAAGAACCATATGATCCTGTCAATCGATGCAGAAAAGGCCTTTGACAAAATCCAGCATGCTTTCTTAATAAAAACCCTTGAGAAAGTCGGGATAGAAGGAACATACTTAAAGATCATAAAAGCCATTTATGAAAAGCCCACAGCTAACATCATCCTCAACGGGGAAAAACTGAGAGCTTTTTCCCTGAGATCAGGAACACGACAGGGATGCCCACTCTCACTGCTGTTGTTTAACATAGTGCTGGAAGTTCTAGCATCAGCAATCAGACAACAAAAGGAAATCAAAGGCATCCAAATTGGCAAAGATGAAGTCAAGCTTTCGCTTTTTGCAGATGACATGATATTATACATGGAAAATCCAATAGAATCCACCAAAAGTCTGCTAGAACTGATACATGAATTCAGCAAAGTTGCAGGATACAAAATCAATGTACACAAATCAGTTGCATTCTTATACACTAACAATGAAGCAACAGAAAGACAAATAAAGAAACTGATCCCATTCACAATTGCACCAAGAAGCATAAAATACCTAGGAATAAATCTAACCAAAGATGTAAAGGATCTGTATGCTGAAAACTATAGAAAGCTTATGAAGGTAATTGAAGAAGATTTAAAGAAATGGAAAGACATTCCTTGCTCATGGATTGGAAGAATAAATATTGTCAAAATGTCAATACTACCCAAAGCTATCTACACATTCAATGCAATCCCAATCAAAATTGCACCAGCATTCTTCTCCAAACTAGAACAAGCAATCCTAAAATTCGTATGGAACCACAAAAGGCCCCGAATAGCCAAAGTAATTTTGAAGAAGAAGACCAAAGCAGGAGGCATCACAATCCCAGACTTTAGCCTCTACTACAAAGCTGTCATCATCAAGACAGCATGGTATTGGCACAAAAACAGACACATAGACCAATGGAATAGAATAGAAACCCCAGAACTAGACCCACAAACGTATGGCCAACTCATCTTTGACAAAGCAGGAAAGAACATCCAATGGAAAAAAGACAGTCTCTTTAACAAATGGTGCTGGGAGAACTGGACAGCAACATGCAGAAGGTTGAAACTAGACCACTTTCTCACACCATTCACAAAAATAAACTCAAAATGGATAAAGGACCTGAATGTGAGACAGGAAACCATCAAAACCTTAGAGGAGAAAGCAGGAAAAGACCTCTCTGACCTCAGCCGTAGCAATCTCTTACTCGACACATCCCCAAAGGCAAGGGAATTAAAAGCAAAAGTGAATCACTGGGACCTTATGAAGATAAAAAGCTTCTGCACAGCAAAGGAAACAACCAACAAAACTAAAAGGCAACCAACGGAATGGGAAAAGATATTTGCAAATGACATATTGGACAAAGGGCTAGTATCCAAAATCTATAAAGAGCTCACCAAACTCCACACCCGAAAAGCAAATAACCCAGTGAAGAAATGGGCAGAAAACATGAATAGACACTTCTCTAAAGAAGACATCCGGATGGCCAACAGGCACATGAAAAGATGTTCAGCGTCGCTCCTTATCAGGGAAATACAAATCAAAACCACACTCAGATATCCCCTCACGCCAGTCAGAGTGGCCAAAATGAACAAATCAGGAGACTATAGATGCTGGAGAGGATGTGGAGAAACGGGAACCCTCTTGCACTGTTGGTGGGAATGCAAATTGGTGCAGCCGCTCTGGAAAGCAGTGTGGAGGTTCCTCAGAAAATTACAAATAGACCTACCCTATGACCCAGCAATAGCACTGCTAGGAATTTATCCAAGAGACACAGGAGTACTGATGCATAGGGGCACTTGTACCCCAATGTTCATAGCAGCACTCTCAACAATAGCCAAATTATGGAAAGAGCCTAAATGTCCATCAACTGATGAATGGATAAAGAAATTGTGGTTTATATACACAATGGAATACTACGTGGCAATGAGAAAAAATGAAATATGGCCTTTTGTAGCAACGTGGATGGAACTGGAGAGTGTGATGCTAAGTGAAATAAGCCATACAGAGAAAGACAGATACCATATGGTTTCACTCTTATGTGGATCCTGAGAAACTTAACAGGAACCCATGGGGGAGGGGAAGGAAAAAAAAAAAAAAAAAGAGGTTAGAGTGGGAGAGAGCCAAAGCATAAGAGACTGATGAGAACTGAGAACAAACTAAGGGTTGATGGGGGGTGGGAGGGAGGGGAGGGTGGGTGATGGGTATTGAGGAGGGCACCTTTTGGGATGAGCACTGGGTGTTGTATGGAAACCAATTTGACAATAAATTTCATATATAAATAAAAAAAAATAAAGAGTATTATAGTTTTAGCTCTTAAATTTAAAAAAAAAAGAGAAAAATGTTCAAGTCCTTTGCTCATTTTTGAATGGGATTTTTATTATTATTATATTGATGTTGAGTTATATGAATTCCTATATATTTTGGATATTGACCCCTTAAAAGATATATGGTTTTCAATTATTTCTCCCATTCTTAGGCTTCCTTTTCATTTTGTTGTTTCTTTTATGGTGCTAAAGCTTTGTAGTGTGAGGTGCATTGTTTATTTTAGTTTCCTTTTTTCCCCTGTGCTTTGTTGTCATATCTAAAAACAAATCATTGCCGAGATAATGTCAAGGAGCTTTCCTCTATGTTGTCTTTGAGGAATTTTATGATTTCAGATCTTACATTTAAGTCTTTCATCCATTTCTTATTATTTAATTTCATTTAATGTATTTTGGTAGAGAGAGCGTGAGTGCGGTAGGGTCAGAGAGAGAGGGAGAGAGAATCCCAAGCAGGATCCACCCTTAGAGCAGAGCCTGATGCAGGGTTGGATCTCATGACTGTGAGATTACGACCTCAACGAAAATCAAGAGTCAGATGTTTAACCGATTGAGTCACCCAGCCGCCCCAAGTCTTCCATCCCTTTCAAATTAGTTTTTGTGAGTTTTGTGTGTAAGATAGGGGTTCAATTTTGTTCTTTTGCATGTGGATATCAGTTTTCCCAGCACCATTTGTTGAAGAGACTATGATTTCCCTTCTGTGTGTTTTCAGTGACTTTTCAGATTAATTGATTGTATATGTGTGAGTTTGTTTCTGGGCTCTCTGTTCTCTTCCATTGATCTATGTATCTGTTTTTATGCCAACACCACACTGTTTTGATTACTACAGTTGTGTAATGTGGTTTGAAATCAGAAAGTGTGTTGCTTCCAGCTTTTTTTCTTTCCCAGGATTTCTCTGACTCTTTAGGGTCTTTTGTGGCTCTATAAATGTTTTAAGATTGTTTATCCTATTTCTGTGAAGAGTATCATTGGAACCCTGATAGGAATTGAATTTAATCTAAATATGGATTTGGATGGGATTGGGAGTTAAGACGGTGCAGTAGTAGGAGGACCCTATGCTTGCCTCATCCCTCAAACAAAGCTAAATAATTATCAGATCATTCTGAACACCCAGAAAATTGATCTACGGATTGAGAGAACAAACTGCACAACTAGGGGGAGAAAAGAGGCCATGTTGTGGAAGGTAGGAGGTGTGGAGACGTGATTTGGGGGGAGAAAAGAATTGCCAGTGCTGCAGAGGGGAGTGAGCCTTGATCAAGGAATGAGAGAGAGAGAGAGAGAGAGAGAGAGCAGGGCACAGGGCATTGCATAAGAAAAAACACTTCTCCAAAACCATTGACAGGGAAAATGAGAGGGGCTGATAATAACAAGTTTTTACAAGCAGCAGAACGAAAGTCTGAAGTTTAGAAATTGATGTCATCACTGGATTGCAGCATGGTGGGCATAGAGGTGCTCCTGTGGAGAAGAGGGCAGAGGCCCAGGAGCAGACAGCGTGTTCTGAGGATCCCCTGGGTCCCACTGAGGGAGACAGAGAGACAGTTGAACTGCCCTGTTCATTAGCATAAAGTAGAGACACCGGATGAGGGCAGCTAACCTGGGTGCTGGCTTTTGGCCACACTTCACCATAAACTCTAAGCTCCTGCATGTTGGTGCCCTTCTGGGACTAACCTGCGCCGGCCCTGACAGTGAGATCATCCCCCAGCGTATCAGGGCAGGTCTGTGTCATGCCGGGTCCCTAAAATTTGGAGTCCTGAAACCCATCCAGTTCACCTGAAATAAAACACAGGAGCGCTGCACTGCCAGGTGGGCAGAAGGCTGGGACACAGACAAGGTGAAGGCAGGGATCTGAGGGAAGCCTGAGACAAACAAAAGGAGATTGATTGTTCGCTTTTCTGTGAAGGCTTCCTGAATAGCAGTGGGCTTGAACTCCCCTCTCTGGGGCTGAAAGAGCCAGATGACACCATTTTTACCCCTCCTCATCAGCACAGACAGACTTCAGTGAACAAAACGGGGCCCAGAGTGGAGGCTTGAGCCGCTTACACCAAGCTCTGCCCCACTGTGTACTGCAGGTGCTTTTTTACTAGGGCAAGTGTGCCTGAGAGTCAGGGTAGAAGCAGGCCCCTCTCCCAGAAGGACCAGCACAAACCCTCCCATGCACCAAGTCCACTGACCACAGAGGGCAGCAAAGCTTCAGCTCAAGCTGATGTAGGATCTAGCTTCTTCTAGCAAGCAGGCCAAAGCACATTTAGTTAAAACTCTCCACACAATAGACTAAGTCCCAACACTCCCCACCGCAGGCAAGGAGAGACTCTGCAAAGGACTGATCTGAGGAAAAGAGCAGACAAAACAAAACAGCAGAGTGCACACAGGTTAGACCAGAAACACTTGCCAAAGTGCCAGGCCCTGGACGGTAGATGAGTTCTTCTTAATATAACCATTACTGTCAGGAGCAGGATACATAACAGTATTTCCTAACACAGAGAAGACAGAGACCTAGACAAAATGCCAAGATGGAGGAGTTCATCTCAAAATAAGTTCGTGGCTGGGTATAAGTAGTATGCCTGGACCAGAATTTAAAACAACAATCATAAGGATACTAGTTGGGCCTGAGAAAAGCATAGATGATCCCCGAGAGTCCCTTACCACAGAGATAAAAGACCTAAAAACTAGTCAGGCAGAAATAAAAAGAAAAAAATGCTATAGTTGGGAAGTCAAACTGACTGAATTTACATAATGATTACAAGGATGGAAGAAACAGAGGAATGAATAAGCAATTTATAAGATAAAATTATGGAAAATAAGGAGCTGAAAAGTAGAGGGAAAGAAAAATATTGAATCATGAATGTAGACTTGGGGAACTCAGCAGCCCATAAAGCATGATAACATTCATATTATAGGAGAATCAGAAGAAGAGAGGGGAAAAAGGGACAGAGGTTTATTTATTTTCTGAGGTATTTAAAATAATTTTTTTTCTTTCTTCCTTCTTTTCTTTCTTTCTCTTTCTTTCTTCCTTCCTTCCTTCCTTCCTTCCTTTCTTTCTTTCTTTCTTTCTTTCTTTCTTTCTTTCTTTCTTTCTTTCTTTCTTTCTTTCTTTCTCCTTCCTTCCTTCCTTCCTTCCTTCCTTCCTTCCTTCCTTCCTTCCTTCCTTCCTTCCTTCCTTCCTTCCTTTCCTTCTCTCTTCCTTAATTTAAAAAAAAATATAATTTATTGTTAAGTTAGCTAACATACAGTGTACACAGTGAGCTCTTGGTTTTGAGGGTAGATTCCCACAATTTATTGCTTACATACAATATCCAGCCCTCATCTCAAGAAGTGCCCTCTTCAATGCCTATCACCCATTTTCTCCACTCCCCCAATCCCACACTCCGAACAGCCTTCAGCTTGTTCTCTGTACTTAAGAGTCTATTATGGGTTTGCCTCCCTCTGTGAAACTATTTTTTTCTCTTTCCTTTCCCCCATGGTCTTCTGTTAAGTTTCTCAAGTTTCACATATGAGTGAAAACATGTGATATCGGTCTTTCTCTGACTGAATTATTTCACTTAGCAAAATACCCTTAGTTCCATCCATGTTGTTGCAAATGACGGATTTCATTCTTTCTCATTGTTAAGTAGTATTCCACTGTATGTACATATATATAAACCACATCTTCTTTATCCATTCATCAGTTGATGGATATTTGGGGTCTTTCCATAATTTGGCTATTGTTGAAAGTGCTGCTATAAACATCGGGGTACAAGTGCACTTATGAATCAGCACTCCTGTATCCTTTATCCTTTGGATAAATTCCTAGTAGTGCTATTGCTGGGTAATAGGGTAGTTCTATTTTAAATTTTTTTGAGGAACCTCCACACTGTTTTTCAGAGCGGCTGCACCAGTTTGCATTCCCACCAACAGTGCAAGAGGGTTCTCCTTTCTCCACATTCTCACCAACATTTGTTGTTTCTTGAGTTGTTAATTTTAGCCACTCTGGTGTGAGGTGGTATCTCAGTGTGGTTTTGATTTGTATTTCCCTGATGATGAGTGATGTTGAGCATCTGTTCATGTGTCTGTTGGCCATCTGGATGTCTTCTTTGGAAAAGTATCTATTCATGTCTTCTGCCCATTTCTTCACTGGATTATTTGTTTTTCAGGTGTTGAGTTTGGTCAGTTCTTTATAGATTTTGGATACTAACCCTTTATCAAGTATGTCATTTGCAAATAACTTCTCCCATCCCATAGGTTGCCTTTTAGTTTTGTTGATTGTTTCTTTTGCACTGCAGAAGCTTTTTATCTTGATGAGGTCCCAATAGTTGTTTTTTTTTTTTTTTTTTTTTTTTGCTTTCGTTTCCCTTGCCCCTAGGGACATGTCTAGTAAGAAGTTCCTGCGGGTGAGGTCAAAGAGGTTGTTGCCTGTTCTCCTCTAGGGTTTTGATGGTTTCCTATCTCACATTCAGGTCTTTCACCCATTTTGAGTTTATTTTGTGTATGGTGGAAGAAAGTGGTCCAGTTTCCTTCTGCATGTTGCTGTACAGTTCTCCCAGCATCATTTGCTAAAGAGCCTGCCTTTTTTCTTTCCTGCCTTGTCAAAGATTAGTTGGCCATACATTTTTGGGTCCAGTTCTGGGTTCTCTATTCTATTCCATTAGTCTATGTGTCTGTTTTTGTGCCAATACCATACTGTCCTGATGATTACAGCTTTTTAGTAGAGGCTAAAGTCTGGGATTGTGATGCCTCTCACTTTGGTTTTCTTTTTCAACATTATTTTGGCTATTCGGAGTCTTTTGTGGTTCCATACAAATTTTAGGATTGTTTGTTATAGCTTTGAGAAGAATGCCAGTGCAATTTAAACTGGGATTGCATTGAACATATAGATCACTTTGGGAAGTATTGACATTTTAACAATAATTGTTCTTCCAATCCATGAGCATGGGATGTTTTTCCATTTCTTTGTGTCTTCTTCAATTTCTTTCATAAGTTTTCTCTAGTTTTCAGTATACAGATATTTTACATCTTAGGTTAGGTTTATTCCTAGGTATTTTATGGTTTTCGGTATTTGGGATAAATTTCTCGATTTCTCTTTCTGTTGCTTCATTATTTGTGTATACAACTGCAACCAATTTCTGTACATTGGTTTTGTATCCTGCAGTTTTGCTGAATTTATGGGTCAGTTCTAGCAACTTTTTTTTTTTTAATTTTTTTTCAACGTTTTTTATTTATTTTTGGGACAGAGAGAGACAGAGCATGAACGGGGGAGGGGCAGAGAGAGAGGGAGACACAGATCGGAAACAGGCTCCAGGCTCCGAGCCATCAGCCCAGAGCCTGACGCGGGGCTTGAACTCACGGACCGCGAGATCGTGACCTGGCTGAAGTCGGACGCTTAACCGACTGCGCCACCCAGGCGCCCCTAAGTTCTAGCAACTTTTTGGTGGAGTATTTCGGGTTTTCATGTAGAGTATCAGGTCATCTGCAAAAAATGAAAATTTGACTTCCTGTTTGCCAATTTGGATGCCTTTTATTTCATTTTGTTGTCTGATTGCTGAGACTAGTACTTCCAACACTATGTTAAACAACAGTGGGCATCCCTGTCCCTGTCAGGCCACCTCCTGATCTCAGGGGGAAAGCTCTCAGTTTTCCCCCATTGAGGATATAATAGCTGTGGGTCTTTCATATATGGCTTTTATGATGTTAAGGTATGTTCCTTCTATCCTGATTTTCTTGAGGGTTTTTATTAAGAAAGGATGCTGTATTTTGTCACATGCTTTTCCTGCTTCTATTGACAGGATCAAATGGTTCTTATCCTTTCTTCTATTAACATGATGTACCATAGTGATTGATTTAGAAATATTAAACCATCCCTGCAGCCCAGGAATGAATCCCACTTGATCATGGTGAATAATTCTTTTAATATACTGTTGAATTTAATCTGCTAGTATCTTGTTGAGAATTTTTGCATCCATGTTTATCAGAGATATTGGCCTATAATTCTCCTTTTTTGTGGGGTCTCTGGTTTAGGAATCAAGGTAATGCTGCCTTCATAGAATGAGTCTGGAAGCTTTCCCTCCGTTTCAACTTTTTGGAACAGCTTGAGAAAGATAGGTATTAACTCTGCCTTAAATGTCTGATAGAATTTGGCCCAGGACTCTTATTTTTTTCTAGATATTTGATAGCTGATTCAATTTCTTCGCTGGTTGTGGGTCTGTTATTCTTGTTTCAATTTTGGTAGTGTATGGGTGTCTAGGAATTTGTCCATTTCTTCTAGGTTGTCCAGTTTGTTGGCACATACTTTTTCATATCTCTCCCTTTTCTTTTTGAGACGTCTGACTAAGGGTTTATGAGTTTTGTTAATTTTTTTTTTAAAGAAAACCAGCTCTTAGATTCATTGATCTGTTCTACTGGCTTTTTTTTTTTGATTCAACATTGTATATTTATGCTTTAATCTTTATTATTTCTCTTCTTCTGCTGGCATTAGGATTTCTTTGCTGTTCTGATTCTAGTTCCTTTAGGTGTGCTATTAGGTTTTGAGTTTGGGAGTTTTCTTGTTTCTGGAGATAGGCCTGGATTGCAATGTATTTTCCTTTTAGAACTGCCTTTGCTGCATCCCAAAGGGTTTGGACTGTCATGTTTTCATTTTCCTTTGCTTCCATATATTTTATATTTCACTTAATCTCCCCTCTGCCTTCTCCATCCTTGCTGTCACTACATCTAGTTTATTTTGCACCTCATTTATAACATTTCTTAATTCATTGTTACTATTTCTTAGTTCCTTGATCTCTGCAGCAATAGATTCTCTCCTGTCTTCTCTGCTTTTTTTCAAGCCCAGCTATTAATCTTATGACTATTATCCCAAATTCGTGTTCCGTTATATTGCTGATACCTGTTTTGAGCAATTCTCTAGCTGTCATTTCTTCTTGGAATTTGTTTTGAGGAGAATTCTTCCATTTCATCATTTTGGCTAATTTTGTGTTCCTTATGTGTTTTAATAGCTTATTATGGGTCCTGCACCTGTGAGCACTATTATATTAAAACGGGGTCATACACTGTCCAGGGTATGGACCTTCAGGAAGTGTTTTTGGAGTGTGTTGTGTGGTCTCTGGTTGTTGTGACCCTGGTTGCTTTATTTCCTTACTCGTATTGGTGGTTTGGGCCTTCCACCAGGTCTGCTTTGATTTGTTCATTGACGTAATCCTGGAAAAATTTAAAAAAAAAAGGGGTGGTGGTGGTGGAAGAAGCCTTATCCCCTACAAAGAGAGACATGACAGGCATGAGGAAAAAGAAATGAAAAAAAAAATGACCAAGCAGAGAATCAGAGAAACGATATGGTTTAATCCAGACAGAGAGGAAAATGAAGACGAGGGAGATACAGAAGAGGTGTAAAAAGAATGGATTAAAAATGTCTGCTTAAACAAACCAACAACCAGGATAGCCAGAATAGAGAAGGGAAGGAACAAGCAGAAGAAAAGGAAGAAAGAAGAAGAAGAAGAAGAAGAAGAAGAAGAAGAAGAAAAAGAAGAAGAAATATATATATATATATTTAATATATATATATTTAATATATATATACATATATTTAATAAGAATTGATGAAGAATCAAGTCAGAAAATGTAAAACTGCTGGACTGATATCTGATGGTGCTTTGGAACTGGTGGTTGTCCTGGTCTGGAGGAGGGGCTGTCTGGTTCTGCCAGTGTCAATCTTGATCTGGTAGATATGCAGTTACCAAGTGCAGAGGGTCCTGGTTTGGTGTAGGTGGGTCCCGCCTCCACTCTGGGCCCGTTGACTATTCCCTGAAGTCCCACCATGTTGGTGATGGGAAGAAAAATGGCAACACCCCAGTCTCTCCCATCCAGACCACGTATCCCAAACCACTCTGGTCAAGCCATGCTCACAGTGCCTTGCACAGTGTGAGTGCGCTGGTCTGTTCGGTTCCACAGTCCCCTGCACCTTCCAGGTTCTAGGCTGGGAGTCAAACCCGGATGTCTTAAAGGGTCCCCCTCTGTGTGCCACAGTTCTGGGGAAGTGCCACTCTGCCCAACCAGCTGACAAAGGGTCTCTGGCTCCTCACAGTGCCAAGAGGGCATGAGAGGCTGGTGTGTTGGATGTCTTAAAGGATCCCACTCGGCACACCTTGGTTTTGATTCCAGGGAAGTGTCACTCCACCCAGTCAGCTGACAAAGGTCCTCTGGCTTGTCACAGTGCTGCATGGGCATGAGTGTGCTGATTTGTCCCACTCCACAGTCTTCCACGCCACCCCAATCCTTAAAGGATCCTGCTTCATGTGTCTCAGTTCCAGGGTAGAATGACTCCACCAGCTAGTGGACAAAGGGCCTCTGGCTGGCAGGCGCCTGCAAAGTCTTTTGTCCTTGGAAACTATTTGCCTTCTTTCCACAGCACTCAAAGGAGAGGATTTCTTATTCTGACTGCACTTCTGAGCTGGCTACTGAGCCAGGCACTGGCTCCCCTCCTCTCCAGGTGTGCACACAGGGAAGCCCCAGTTCAGAGAAAGCCGTGCAATCCTAGAATGAGGAAGAAATTGATTCTCTCTCCGTTTTTTCTGTTCCCTGGTCCATGGCTTTTCTCTTGTCCAAATTCTATCCTACACTTCCACAGCCTCTCTTTCTCTTCCTTTTGTCTCTCAACAGAGGGGGATCCCCCCTCATGCCTATGCCACCTGTTTTATCTCTCCCAGTTCACAGCCATGTACCTATGGCCTGCCAAGTTGTTCCTGTGGGCCCCTGGAGATATTTCTGTCACTCTTTAACCCAGATTCCTGGAATTCCAAGTCTTCTGGCCTCAATACTTCTGTGTGTGAGGGACAAAGGAACTTCTGGTCCCCTTATTTCTCCACCATGTTGACTCCACCCCCAGCAGAAAGTTTATTTAAGCAAATTATAGCTGTGAACATCTCTAATATTTGGAAGGAAACAGACATCCAAATCCAGGAGGCACAGAGAACTCCCATCAAAATCTACACAAACAGGCCAATACCAAGCCATATTGTAGTAAAACTTGCAAAGTACAGAGATAAGGAAAGAATCCTGGCAAGCAGCAAGGGAAAAAAGTCCTTAACCTAGGATGGAAGATAGATCAGGTTTGCAGCAGATCTGTCCACAGAAAATTGGCAGGCCAGAAGGGAGGGGCAGGATGTATTCAACATGCTGAATGGCAAAAAATATTCAGCCAAGAATCCTTTATCCAACAAGGCTGTCATTCAGAATAAAGGAGAGATGAAGAGTTTCCTAGAAAAACAAAAACTAAAGGAGTTTGTGACCACTAAACCAGCCCACCAAGAAATATTAAAAGGGGCTTTTTGGGTGGGAAAGAAGGATCAAGGCAACAAAGACTAGACAGGAGCAGAGAAAATCTCCAGAAACACCAACTTTACAGGTAATACAATGGCACTACATTCATATATATCAATAATCACTCTGGATGTAAATGGACCAAATTCTCCAATCAAAAGACATAGGATATCAGAATGGATTAAAAAAAAAGTCCCATCTATATGCTTCCTACAAGAGACTCATTTTAGACCTAAAGACACCAGCAGATTGAAAGCGAAGGGATGGAGAACCATATATCATTCTAACAGAGGTCAAAAGAAAGAGAAGCCATACTTATATCAGACAAACTAGATTTTAAGCCAAAGACTGTAACAAGAAATGAAGAAAAGCACTATATCATACTAAAGAGGTCTATCTAACAAGAAGACATAACAAATGTAAATATTTATGCCCCCAACTTGAAAGAACCCAAACATATAAATCAATTAAAAACAAACATAAAGAAATTCATTGATAACAATACAATATTAGTAAAAGACTTTAAAACCCCACTTGTGGCAATGGACAGACCATCTAAGCAGAAAGTTAACAAGAAAACAATGGTTTTGAATGACACACTGGACCAGATAGACTTAACAAATATATTCAGAACATTTGAACCTAAATCAGGAGAAGATACATTATTTTCAAGTGCACAGGGAACAGTCTCCAAAATAGATCACATACTGGGTTACAAATCAGCCCTCAACAAGTACAAAAAGACTGAGATCATAGCGTTCGTATTTTCTGACTACAATGCTACGAAACCTGAAGTTAACCACAAGAAAAAATTTGGAAAGACCACAACTACATGGAGGTTAAAGAACATTCTACTAAAGAATGCATGAATTAACCTGGACATTAAAGAAGAAATTAAAAAAAAAATACATGGAAGCAAATGAAAATGAAAACATGATAGTCCAAGACTTTGGGATGCAGCAAAAGCGATTCTAAGAGGAAACTATATAGTAATACAGGTCTACAATAAGAAGCAAGAAAAGTCTCAAATACTAACCTAACCTTATACCTAAAAGAACTAAACAAACAAACAAACAAAAAACAGCCAATAAAGCCCAAAGCCAGCAGAGGAAGGGAAATAATAAATATTAGAAGGGAAATATATGATATAGAAACAAACCAAAAACACAGTATATCAATGAAATTAAGAACTGGTTCTTTGAAAGAATTAATAAAATTGATAAATTCCTAGCCAGACATATAAAAGAGAGAGAGAGAGAACCAAAATAAATAAAACCAGTAATAAAAGAGGATAGATCATAACCAATACTGCAGAAATACAAACAATTATAAGAGAATATTAAGAAAAATTATATGTCAACAAATTGGGCTATCTGGAAGAAATGGGTAAGTTCCTAGAAACATATAAACTACCAAAACTAAAATAGGAAGAAATAGAAAATTTGAACTGACCCATAACTAGCAAAGAAACTGAATCAGTGGTCAAAATCTTCCAACAAACAAAAGTCCAGGGCCAGATGGCTTCCCAGGGGAATTCTACCAAACATTCAAATAGTTAATACATATTCTCAAAATGTGCCAAAAAATAGAAATGGAAGGAGAACTTCCAAACTCATTCTGAGGCTAGCATTACTTTGATTCCAAAACAAGCTGGAGTACACTAAAAAGGAGAATTACAGGCCAATATTAATAAAAGAAAGGATAAGAACATATGGTTTTCTGAATAGATGCAGAATAAGCATTTGACAGAATACAGCATCTATTCTTGATAAAAACCCTCAATAAAGTAAGGATAGAGGGAACATACCTCAATTTCAAAAGTCCGTATATGAAAGACCCACAGCTAATATTATCCTCACTGCAGAAAAACTGAGAGCTTTTCCTCTAAGGTCAGGAATAAGACAGGGATGTCCACTCTCATCATTGTTACTTAACATAGTACTGGAAGTCCTAGCCTCAGCAATCAGACAACAAAAAGAAATAAAAGACAAACAAATTGACAAGGAAGAAGTTAAGCTTTCACTATTTGCAGACATGATACTTTTATGTAGAAAACCCAAAAGACTCAACCAAAAAAATTGCTGTAACTGAAATATGAGCTCGGCAAAGTTGTAAATATAAAATCAATATACAGAAAGATGTTGCATTTCTATACACCAATAATGAAACAGCAGAAAAAAAATCAAGGAGTTGATCCCATTTACAATTGTACCAAAACCATAAGATACCTAGGAATAAACCTAATCAAAGAAGTAAAATTCTGTTCTCTGAAAAATATAAAACACTTATGGATGAAGTGAATATGCCACAAAGAAATGGAAAAACATTCCATGTTCATAGATTTAAATAAGTATAGCTAAAATGTCTATCCTACCCAAAGGAATCTACACATCTAATGCAATCCCTATCAAAATACCACTAGCATTTTTCACAGAGCTAGAACAAACCATCCTAAACTCTGTATGGAACTACAAAAGACACTCAATAGCCAAAGCAATCCTGAAAAACAAAACAAAACAGTAAAGCTGGAGGTATCACAATTCTAGACTTCAAGCTACATTACAAATCTGTAGTCATCAAGATAGTATGGTACTGGCACAAAAACAGTCACATAGACAAACTGGACAGATAGAAAACCCAGAAATGGACCCATGACTATACGGTAAACTCATCTTCAACAAATCCAGAAAGAATATGCAATGGAAAACAGTCTTCAGCAGATGGTGTTGGGAAAACTGGACAGTGATATGCAGAACAATGAACCCGGACCACTTTGTTATACCATACATAAAAATAAATTCAAAAATGGATAAAAGACCTAAATGTAAGACAGGAAACCATCAAAATCCTAGAGGAAAAAACAGGAAGCAACCTCTCTGACTTTAGCCACAGCAACTTCTTACTACATACATTTCCAGATACAAGGGCAATAAAAGCAAAAGGACCTATTGGGACCTCATCAAGGTGAAAATCTTCCTCACAGTGAAGGAAACAACCAATAAAACTAAAAGGCAGCCCATGGAATGGGAGAAGATAATCGTAAATGACTTATCTGATAAGGGGCTTGTATCGAAAATCTATAAAAAATTTATCAAACTCAACACCAAGAAATAAATAATCCAGTTAAGAAATGGGCAGAAAACATGAACAGACATTTTCCCAAAGATATCCAAATAGCTAATAGACACATAAAAAGATGCTCAACATCACTTATATCAGGGAAATATAAACCAAAACTGCAATGAGATACCACCTCACGACTGTCTGAATGGCTAAAATGAACCACATAGGACACAACAGATGTTGGTGATGATGCAGAGAAAGGGGAACCCTTTTACACTATTGGTGGGAATGCAAACTAGTACAGCCATTGTGGAGAATAGTATGGAGGTTCCTCAGAGAGTTAAAAATAGAACTACTCTATGACCCAGCAATTGCACTAGTAGGTATTTACCCACAGGATACAAAAATACTGACTTGAAGGAAACATGCACCCCAATGTTTAAAGCAGCATTATCAACAATAGTCAAATTACAGAGAGTCCAAACCGTCAACTAATAAGTGGATAAAGAAGATATAGATAGATAGATAGATAGATAGATAGATAGATAGATAGATAGATATAGATAGATAGAAGATATCTATAGATTGTTAGATCTATAGATATATATAGACAGAAGATCTTTATATGTCATAGACTCTGGGTCTGGAGTCCTTCTTGTCCAGCAAGAAAGAGAGACATGGGATTAAAAATGAGAGAGAGGCTAATGTCCAGGAGGAGATAAGAGCCCTGAGTAAGGGTTCTTGTTCTGTTTTTATTAGGATCAGAAGGCTTACAAATGTGATGGATGTGCACAAAGAGATGATGAAATCATGAATGTTAACTAATGGGCATGAGGGAAAGGGGGTTTTGAAGATATATGGTGTTAGGGATTTGGGTCAATACAGAACAAAATCCTGGAACCGGGCAGAAGGTTGTTTACAGCTGGACATGAGGCACCACCTCTGTTTACCTAAACTGGTCTAGGGAACAAGAAAGACAGAGCAGGCTACCTCAGGGTCAACAAGGCACCTTTCTTTTGCTAATCAGCTCTGCTCTGGGCAACTTCACCCTCCTTCAGTCTATAGCCCTATTTACCTTTTTACCTCATTTGGTTCTTCCTTCCTGTGAAAGCAGCTTTCTGCTATTGTACTAAGTTGGGGGGGGGGGAGCATTTCTGCCCCAAATACCCAATCTTGTTTACCTCATCTTGGATATTTTCATCCTAAGATTCCCCTATTCCTACACCTTTGCCCTATACTGTGGGTCTTTGCCCCATTTACCTAATCTTATTTACCTAATCTTGTTTACCCAAACTTGGGTGTGTACATCCTGTGGCTTTCTAATTCTTTATGCCTTGTTAACCCATTGATGCAAGCTCAGGGAATTCCTAAACTTATTCCCCACATCTATATATGGGGGATATCCATATTTAGGATGACCAAAAGACCCCAAACAAGTTGAACCTGAAAAAGGCTACACCAAGACACATTGTAATTAAATTGTCAAAAGTCAAAGATAAAGAAAGAATTTTGAAAGAAGCAAGAAAAACCAACACATCGCATACAAAGAACACCCCTTCCCCCAATAAGACTATAGGCAGATTTCTCAACAGAAACATTACAGGCCAGGAAAGAGCGGGATGATAGATTCAAAATATTGAACAAAACCCCTCAGTCCACCAAGAATACTATGCATGGCAAAGCTGTCTTACAGAAATTGAGGAGAGGTAAAGACAGTCTTGGACAAAGCGAAGATTAAAGACTAGCTCTGCCTTACAAGAAATGCTAAAAGGCATCTTCCAAGGGAAATAAAAAGATGCTAATTAGTATCCCAAAGGCGTATGAATGTATGTGTAAAACTCACTGGTAATGACTGTATAGTCAAAGTCAGTTTTCTAAAAAGCTAGTAATGGTAATTCATAATTCACTTATGACTCTAGGTTGAAGTTAAAAAACAAACGTATTAAAAATAACCATAACTCTAATAATTTTTAAATGGATAAAAGCTGTAACATCAGTAACCTAAAATGTGATGGGTGGGGAAAAATAAAAGTGCAAATTTTCTGTATGCTGTTGAAATTAAGTTGTTATCAGCCTAAAGTAGGATGTTATAAATAAATTTTATCTAAGCATAGTGGTAATTACAAAGGGAAAACCTTTAGTAGATACGCAAAAGATTATGATAAAAAAGTCAAAGCATATCACTCTACAAAGTTATTAAATCACAAATGAGACAGTAAGATAATCTAGTAACTAAGGACCTACAAAATAGTCAGAAAACAGTGAACAAATGGCAACAGTAAGCCCTTCCCTATGAATAATTGCTACGAATGTAAGTGGATGGAATTCTCCAATCAAAGGACATAGCTTGAGTGAGTGGATTAAAAACAATTTCCAACAATATGCTGTCTACAAGAGACTCACTTTAGGTTTAAAGATACACATACACTGAGTAAAAGGATGAAAAAGTTTATTTCAAGCATATTGGAACTAAAAACCCAAAAAGTAGACATACGTTTATCAAACTAAATAGACTTTAAGTTAAAAATGGCCAAAACAGATAAAGAAGATCATATAATGAGAAATGGGCCAACCCATCGAGATGATACAATTGTATATATTTGTGCACTCAAT
The DNA here is from genome assembly GCF_028749965.1 of Puma concolor. Lineage (NCBI taxonomy): Eukaryota > Metazoa > Chordata > Mammalia > Carnivora > Felidae > Puma > Puma concolor. Next base: position 98,137,963 of record NC_141673.1, read on the forward strand.
ATTAGAACACATAACTATATAATGCAAATACTAACAGAACTAAAAGGGTAAATAATCAGCAATACAATTAAAATTGGATTCCTTAATGCCCCACTGTTAACAATTGATAGGTCGTCTCTGAAGAGAATCAATAAAGGGGTGCCCAGGTGGCTCAGTTGGTTAAGTGACCAACTCCTGATTTTGGCTCAGGTCATGATCTCACGGTTTGTGAGTTCGAGTCTTGTATCAGGCTCTGTGCTGACAGTGTGGAGCTTGCTTGGGATTCTCTCTCTCTGCCCCTCCCGTCATCTCGCTCTCAAAATAAATAAATAAACTATAAAAAAAAGGAAACTAGATTTGACAATATCATAGACCAAATGGACCTAATAAATATATACAAAGTATGCCGTCCAACATCATGATACACATTTCTCTCAAGTGCACATAGAAAAATTTCTAGGACAGACCATATGGTAGGCCACAAACAGTTCTTAGGAAATTTGAAAAAGCTTGAAATCATACCAATTATCTTCTGACAACCATGGTAAAAAAGTGCAAACCAAAAACAGGAGGTTAACTGGAAAATCAATAAGGAAAGATATGTAGAAATCAAATACCACACTGCTGAACGATCAGTGGAACACAAAATCAAAAAGGAACTAAAAAAAATGTATAATACAAACAAAAATGGAAATACAAAATCCTGAAACTTATACGATACAGCAAAAGCACTTGTAAGAGGGAGGTTCATAGTGATGAAAGCATAGATCAAGAAAAAAGATAGTTCCCAAATATGTTTATTTGGGACCTCAAGGAACTAGAAAAGGAATAAAAAATAAGTCAAAGTTAGCAGAAGGAAGGAAATAATAAAGATTAGAGCAGAAACAAATGAAATAGAGAACAGGTAAACAATAGAAAAATTAACAAAATTAAAAGTTGGTTCTTTGAAAAGAGATAAAACTGACAAACCTTTAGTTAGACCAACCATGAAAGAGAGAACCCAATAGAAATATTAAAAATAAAAATGGAGACATTGCAAGTGATGTCACAGAAATACAATGGACATAAAAGAATACTATGAACAAGTACATGCCAACAAACTGAATGACCTAGAGAAATGGACACATTTTTAGAAATATAAAACCTACCAAGATTGAACTATGAAGAAAAAGAAATTTGAACAGACCAATAACATGTAAGGAAATCGAATCAGTGATCAAAATGCAGAAAAGTCCAGGACCAGGTGATTTCATTGGTGAATTCTGTCAAAGATTTAAAGAATAATATCTATCCTCAACTCTTCCAAAAAAACGAAGAGGAAGAAACATTCTGAAGCTAATTTTACAAGGCCAGCATAACCCCATTACCAAAGCCATATAAAGATCCCACAAGAAAGGAAAACTACAGGTCAATATCCATGACAAATACAGATGGAAAAATTCTCCACAAAATACTAGCAAAGCAAATTCAATAGCACCTAAAAAGATTATATCCCACGATCAAATGTGAGTTATATCCAAGAGGTAAGGATGAGCCAACATAACACAAGTCAATAAACGTGTTCATCACATGAATACGGTGAAAGGTAAAAATCACATGATCATCATAAAGATGCAAAAAAAAGCATTTAATAACATACAACATTCTTTTACAGTAAAAACTCACAGCATACTGGATACAGAAGGAACATATTGGAACATAATCAAGACCATATATTTACAAGCACTAGCCACCAGCATCTCAAGATAAAAGATTGAGAGGTTTTCCTCTAAGATCAGAAAGAAGACATGAGTGTCCACTTTCACCACTCCTTATTCAACAGAATACTGGTAACCCTAGCCAGATCAATCAGGCAAGAAAAAGAAATAACATCAGAATTGGAAAAGAAGTACTAATGTCTCTATTTGTTGATTACATGGTCTTATATATGGAAAATCCTAGTGAATCCACACACACAAAACCTATGTTAGATGTAATCAACAGTTAAAGAACCCGTGGTATTTAGAAAAGAGGGCCATTGCTCAAGTGATGAAATAGTATCTGGTACAGTATTTACAATTGTAGTTACCACCCAATTAAATGTACAATAATTCTTTCCAGTCTCCAAGATCCACCCATCTTCTGCACAGGCCAAATAGGCAAGTTGAATGAGGATGTGGTGGGAATCATCACCTCTGTATCCTTCAAGTCCTTGATGGTGGCGTTAACCTTTGCAATTTTTCCAGGGATGTAGTACTGTTTTTGTTTTACTATTTTCTTAGGTAGAGGTAGTTTTAGTGGTTTTCACTTGGTCTTTCCCACCATAGTGGGAAAGGGACCCACTCTATAGTTCCCACTCTATAGTTCAAGGAACCAATATGGCAATTCTACTGATGAGTGTATCTATTCCAATCATACATTCTGAAGCTGATGGGTTGAGGGGACTTCTGGGCTCACACTGAGACAAACCTTAGCTAAAACTGTATTGATCACATGACCTCTATAAAGGCCCTAGTCTGACTTCTGGACCATCATGATATTTGGGTTCTTCTAGAATTTAAGTGTCAGTTCAGAACCAATGTCCAGTAGTTCCCAAAAGGTGTGATTATTTTCTTTTCCTCAGTGCAGTTTCCCTCCTAAAAGGTGGTGTTCCAGGGTAATTCCTCAAAAGGATTTGGTCTCTTCTTTATTCAGGGACTTGGGTCTATAAACTGGCTCAAATCTGGGAATTGATTGAACAGCCACAGGTGTCTGTTTTTATTATTCAGGTTAGACATTTGTTCACTTGACCTAGAGCTTTTCTATTGATACAAATCAAGTAAGAATGTTTTAGGCTTCCCCTCTATTTCACTTCTAGGAACACCCTAGATCTACCAGCCAATGCCATAGATCTGCACAAGCCAGATTATTCTGACTGCTGCTTTGACTCTGCTCTCCATTATGGGAACTGCACCCACCTTGCATTTGGCCACTGATGGCCACCACTTGTCCCTTGCACCTTGGGATCCAATCACTTTCATTGCATCTGGGTTTCACAATTCAATGTCTATAGTGCCCATTGTAAGGTCTGGCCTACAGAGAACAGTTATCACAGAGGTCTGCAAGAATGCTTGGGCTCATCTCATAAATTTGCTTCTCAAAGTAGTGGTAAAAGGTGTGTCTTTTCTACCCTGTCTGTGTGTTTGAGTATGTCTTCAAAGACAAATCCACTCTAACATTCCAATTTCCATAGGCCTTTGAATCTCTTCCTCTACATTAAATCAAGGCAGGTGTAGCATGTCTAATCTTCTCACTATGGGCCACCTTTTGGCTCATGCTTCAGCCAACCAACTAATCAAACTGTTAGCATTACTCCTAACTCCCTGATCAGTAACATTAAGTGAAGAATGTCACTTAATTGTGATATTCTTTGTGAGCTGCTATCATTATGCAGATGGTCCCTAACTCAGAAAACTTGACTTTTGATTTTTCCACTCTGCAATGGTGCAAAAACAATGCATATTCAGTAGAAACCATACTTTAAATTTTGAACTTTGATCTTTTTCTGGGCTAATGCTTTGTGACATGATAATCTCTCAAGATGCCAGGCAGTGGCAGTGAGCTATAGGTCCCAGTGAGCCACACAATCACAAGGGTAAACAACCAATATACTTAGAGAAATCTTCTGTACCCATAAAACTACTCTGTTTTTCACTTTCAGTGCAGGGTCATCACATTATATGAAATAGCCAGCATTTATATAAAACAGGTTTTGTGTTAGATGATTTTGCCCAAGTGCAGGCTAATTAAAAGTTCTGAGCATGTTTAAATTAGGCTAGGTAAAAGGATTTGGGGGAGGTTAGGTGTATTAAATGCATTTCAGACTTGAGATATTTTCAACTTACAATGGGTTTATCAGAACATACCCCCATTATGAGTTGAAGAAGGTTTGTAATCCGCCTCATCCAACTTTATATTCCTTCCACCATTGTTCCACAATCTTAATATCCATTCTCACATATGTTTTCCGGATTTCTGTGTATACACATTTGTGCGCATATAAATACTCAGGTATTCTTTTGGAGTACAGGCTTTCTTGTCTTAATTACACCTTGAAGGGCCCACTGGGACATGAGTATAGTTATAGATGTGGAAGCAAAGGGGGGTTTTGGGGATGTGCCCTGTGGGGAATCAATCTTGTCTTTCATGGCTACTGCTCCAGGGTAGGCCATTATATTATCCTGAGGTAGCACAGGGTTGATCCTCTCAGACAGGGATGGACAAGCTGTTATCAGTGAAAGTGGAGAAAGTACTACCGCGGGATCAGAGAGGACACTTATCCTGGAGAGGGGACGCTTCATCAGGATTTCTGTGTTCAGTGTCTTCAGCTTCATAGGGTTCTTCCTGTATGTTTCCACTCCACTCCATTCCAACCCACAGGATCTCATTCTCTTCTAATCAATGCCCTCACTTTAACACTAGATATCTCATGAGGTGGAGGGTTCAATTTGCCTTGTGACCAACTAGAAGCAGGATGAGATTCTGCATTTGGTTTTCAGCAATCTCGGTCTTGTGGCTGCAGGATATTAGGGTCTCCTTCTGGGGACACAGAGACTGTCAGGTTATTTATGACCTGCATAAATAATAAAATAGCTGCACCATTACACATTTCCATCAATAGTGCACAAAAAATGCAAATTCTTCACCTCCTTGCATACATTTATTATTTTGTGTAGTAGGCATCCTATTGGGTACAAGGAATGTCATTTTATTTTTATTTTATTATTTTTTTAAATGTTTATTTATTTTTGAGACAGAGAGAGACAGAGCATGAGCAGGGAGGGGGCAGAGAGAGAGGGAGACACAGAATGTGAAGCAGGCTCCAGGCTCTGAGCTGTCAACACAGAGCCGACGCGGGGCTCGTCGCAGGGCTCGAACTCACGAACTGTGAGATCATGACCTGAGCCGAAGTCAGACGCTCAACCGACTGCGCCACCCAGGTGCCACATGTCATTTTATTTTTTAATAGTGTTTTACTGTGTGTTTTTTTTTTTTTTTCAGGTGACTGATTTTTTTTAAGTTTTTTTTTTTTAATTTAAATTCTAGTTAGTTAACACACAGCATAGTATTAGTTTCAGGTATACAAAATAGTGACTCAACATTTCCATACGTCACCCTGTGCTCATCACAAGTGCTTTCCTTAATCCCATCACTTATTTAACTCATCCTCCCTGTTCCCACCTCCCATCTGAGGTTATTGATTATTCTTAAGTCATAGAATGAATTGGGAAATGTTTTCTTTATTTTAAAATTTTCTGGAAGACTTTGTGTAGAACTGGTAATATTTCTTCTTTTAATGTTTAGTAGAATTCTCTGGTGAATCTGTCTAGTCTTAGAGTGTGTGTGTGTGTGTGTGTGTGTGTGTGTGTATGTGTGTGTGTGTGAGTGTATGTAAGAGTTTTTAAGTAGAATATCATATTTTTAAATAGACATAGAGATTATTTAGGTTATCTACTTTTTTTTGATGGACCTTTGGTGGTTTGTGACTTCTAAAGATTTTTGCCTATTTCACTTAATTGGTGAAATTTATTGGTATCAAATGGTTCATAATATTCTCTTATCTTTTAATATTGTAGAATCATTAATGAGGTAATTTCATTCTTGATTTGATAATTTGTGTCTTTTCTTTTTTTTTCATATCAGTCTAGCTAAGTGTTTGTCAATATTATTGATCTTCTCAAAGATCCATTTTACCAACAGCTCTTTTAAGCCTACTTTGACAGCCAGATCTAGTTAATATTATCTTCTTATATAAATTCCATTTATATATATATATATATTCCATATATATATATATTCCATATATATATTCCATATATATATATATTCCATATATATATTCCATATATATATATATTCCATATATATATTCCATATATATATATTCCATATATATATGTGTATATATATATATATATATATATTCCATATATATATATTCCATATATATATGTGTATATATATATATATATATATATACACACACACTATAACCATTTATCTTATTCTTACAAAATAGGTTCAAAGAGAGTTTTCCATTGTATATAATAAAATTTTGTACATTATGAATGGAAAATACCATTAGTGTGGATGTTCCTTCCACAAGATTTTAAACTATGGCGATCTTACTTCTGTTTAAAATCTCAAGTGATAATGAACTCAGTATCTTTCACACTTTTGGGCAACTCAAATTTTAGAAAGGTTTGTTTTGCATTGTTGCCTGTACCAAAATGGCATTAAAGATAGGTGACTTAGAAAACAAGAGAGTCTATTTTGACATTTCTATAAAAACACAATTCAACTGAATACTATTTCATAATTTCTGTTTGAGATAGGGTATATAATGGGGAAACAAGAAAAAATGGAAAGCATGAGAGGAAACAACTCTTATTTTATGGTAGTTCTGTTTCTGCTGACAGATTTAGTGAATGCTGAAGTCTTTAATGAAAAGCTTTAATGACTCTTTTTGAAACTAAGGTAAGAAGAATGCAAGAGAAGTTGTGACTGGAGAGGGCAAATCAAGGCCTAAATCTTTAGCTACTAAAGGCAAAAGTGTAACAGAAATGCTCCAAATAATGTGAGATTTAATGTACCAATGTATGTTATTGAACAAAAATTACACGTGGAAATAGTCTAAGGATCACAAATAAAGCAAACTGTCTCCCTTCATCATTTTCATTCCTGTTCACATAAGCTATTTGTTTTCGAGATAAATCACATGTCCTTATTCCTCGCCTGGTAACATTACCAAGAATTTTGGACTCATAATTTCTTCACACTCACTTAACTTTTATCATTTTTATTATAAAAACAAAGAAGTGGAAAGAATATATAAGAAAAATAACATAAAAAATAAAAATGAAAACCTATTTTCTATGGACCTTTGCTTTTGGAATATTATCACCAAATTTTATGCAGTCTGCCTGCTTTATTATTAAGTTCACAGAAATTTAGTTATAGACCCTGCTACTACAAAGATTCTGCTTTGTTCTGTCCTACTATGTCATCAGAAAGATCTCTCTTTCTCATTGTATTTATTTATGATTTCATCTTGGGTATTTTTTTTTAACATTTATTTATTTTTTTTTTTTTTGAGAGACAGAGACAGAGCATGAGTGGAGGAGGGGCACAGAGAGAGGGAGACACAGAATCCAAAGCAGGCTCCAGGCTCTGAGCTGTCAGCACAGAGCCCGATGCGGGGCTCGAACTCAAAAACTGAGATCATGACCTGAACTGAAGTCGTTTACTTAACCGACTGAGCCACCTAGGCATCCCTCATCTTGGTATTAAATCTTGGTTTCTACTACCTTATCATTCTTTTCACCTAATATCATTAGAGTTTTTACTTTTCTTCGACACAGGCAAGACTTGGTGAATGAAAAAATAGTGAACATGAGTAATATTTTACTGGCACCTTACAGGATAGATAAATGATGAAGTAGAAAAGAGGTACAGGAAATATTTTAAAAAGCACTAAAAATGCATTGCCATTGGGATACAAAAGTGTGTGAAGGTTTTAAGGACAGAAAGATCTTTGTGGATAATGTCTTTATAAATGGCTAATTAATGATAGCTTCATTCTTCAAATAGTTAGAAAAATTAAAAGTAAATCCTAAAAAATAGTCATACACCCATAGTCTGACATTAATACTTTACATTTTTATTTATTGTAAATATTGTTGATAAAATATTAAAGCTATATAGTTTGATAGCTTTTCTAGAACCTATTTTATCTATTTTAGTTATGATAAATCTGGGATCTTATTTAAGGCCCTAAGAACTAAAATTGCTGAGGTATCTGGGTGGCTCAGTTGGTTAAGCATCTGACTCTGGCTCAGGTCATGATCTCACAGTCCGTGAGTTCGAGCCCCACTTGAGATTCTCTCTCTCTCTACTTCTTTGTGTTCTGTCCTTCCCCATTTGTGCTGTCTCTCTGAAAATACATAAACTTAAAAAAAAACAAAATAAAGTAACAAAGAAACAAAGAAAAAAATAAAGAAATAAAAATCGCTGTTCATTGGTTGTTTGCCCCAAATTTTTAGAAATACATATGTATCAATTGATCTGTTAATATTAAACAATGATAAGTAATCTATACAACTTTTAAAAAAGACAGATTAATGTGGTTGATATGAAAAAACAAAACAAAATTGCTTTTGTTTCTGCCTAACACTTAACTTCTAGGTCAAATAGGGCATAGAGCGGTTTACTGAATTAAACAAATAATATAGTTTTTAAAAAGATTAAAAAAGAGGCAATGCATTACTATAAACTTATGATAACTTAAACCTTAAATTTTTTGTAATGTTTATTTATTTTTGAGAGAGGGAGAGAGACAGAGCATGAGAGGCGGAGGAGCAGAGAGAGAGGGAGACACAGAATCCCAAGCAGGCTCCAGGCTCTGAGCTAACAGCACAGAGCCAGAGGCTGGGCCGGAACCCACAAACCATGAGTTCATGACCTTGAGCCGAAGTTGGGTGCTTATGTGTCAGCCACACAGGCACCCCCAACCTATGCTAACTTTTAGAGTCCATTTTCCACTTGGTTCCTTATATACACAAATGTTATTCAATACTGCCTAATAAAGCCCAATCTCTTCATTTGCACTGAAGATATTCTAGATGCTGCTGAAGAGGATGGGACTTCCAAAGTCAGTCACTTCACTCAGCTGCTGCTTCGGAAGCACACGGGAAGCAGTCGGTCTTATCACCCCACAACCCGGAAGACAGCGCTGCCCTGAGAGTTTAGAGGTCGTACTCTTCACCCTCTAAAATACACGTCCAAAGTCCATGTGCTGGCTTAATCATTCCTTACCAGTGAGGTATATAATAGTTGGTAGCAAAAGAAATGATGAAATACATTTCTGTTAAATGACGGCGTTTGGCACTGGGGAATTTGACATAAGCCATAGGTAGAGATGTCTGGCTGCCGTGCAGAGGAATGACACCCCGGGCCTGGCAGATCACAGTCCATAGGCATGCTTGAAAACCGTGTTTGCCTTTAAGAGAGAGCCCTGTCGCCTGGGAAATTTGTAGAATGCTTTCTTCATTATCTCTATTCGTGTCAGAAACCTACTTCCTGAAAGCAATGAGCTAGATCTTAAAAAGAAACAGCGTGAGCCAAAGGCAAACCAGAAAAAAGAAAGCTAGAGACTTCACATGTGTTCCCACCAGTATTTAGAAGAGGATGAGACAGTTGTGGTTTGGGAGTGATGGAAAAGGGAGCTCCAACCAGGAGAAAGTGCTTTTGAAAAGACTTCCCCTGGTGTGGCTGGCATCGAGGTGGATTTATTGTTATTAGTGCACATTTCTAAGAAGACGCTTGAAGCTTCATAGCATTGGGGGCCCTTCAGATGGACAGATCAATGTGGTTGATATGAAAAAACCATATCATATGGTTCCTGCTTTTGTTCCTGCCTAACACTTACTTGTAGGGTTAAAAAGGGCATAGAGCTGCTCACTGAATTAAACACATAATATAGTTTTAAAAATGCTTTGATAGTTTTTGCTACAAGAGGTCGAATAGATAAATTTGACTTTAATGCTCTAAAAGGAGCACAGTCAAACCTATTTAGTGTTTTAAACATGTCTCTTTCTTTCTGTCCTAATTTTTCTTATGTAAAGACTCTGTTTCTTCAGGCAGTTTAAAAAGGACACAACAAGTAAGTACTATTATTCAAATAAGTATGTGCTATATTCAAATCATTTATCTCAATTTTTATGTATTTAGATTTACTATAATATATTAAGCAATATGGCTATCCTTAGGATGTTTGTTAAAAACAGAGTCCAAAGTGTATACACAATTTATAATATTTATTTATATATATAAATAGTAAAAATAATTGGTAATTTACCTTCATTTTGTAAAAAGAAAAAAACCATGTCAAGTTGAATGTGGATATTTCCCTTTTTATTTTTATAAATTTTTACATTTATTGTTAAGCATTTCCGAACCTCATGAGATTTTGAGAATGCCTTTTTGTTTTTATGCTTCAAGGTAACTGCTAAAGCTCAGGTTTGTACTGATCCACAGAATGTCTGCAAACTTCAACATTTGAGGTCTCTAGGACTCCTGTCTGACACAGAGTGCAGGAGTAAAGGAGACCCGGATGCCAGTGGAAACCATGTGGGGGAGTATCTATGGTCACATGGCCATCGGCTATCTTTCTCCTGACACGGTCTCTCTGAGAGTCAGTCAAGCACGTCAACTAGTACCTTCTGGAGTCAAAGCAGAGGTGAAAGGCCCCCAGAGCCAGCACATCATCGTAGCTGTGATCCTGACCAAGCTCTTTTCCGGCTGTGAAATCCCAGGTATGGATGAGGTATTGCAGCCAGCGAGGTTGGGTGACCCGTGCCTGTGATGTCACATTGTCCAGCAGAGAAGGATAAAGTAGCATTTGCTATGGGAAAGCTGTGGACAAAGTTGGGAGGGCTTTGCATTGTTGCCCCAAGAACTGACTCCTGGATCCGTGTTAATCCATATCGAACGTTAACTTTATTCTGCAAATGAGGAAAGGAGTGGATCAGAATATTTCTGATGCAGAATATGATTTTTTTTTTAATCCTGAGGTGTTTTAAGGAGTATGTGATTCTTTTTTAGACAGTATAAATCTGTGATTTTCCCCCTCTTATCTCTATGGGTGCTACCTAACTGATTAGCAATGAACTATCCAAAGGTTGAATTCTCTCTTCTTTCAGTTAAGTGTAACAAAAAAGTTTGATGCTTTGACAATAGGAGTATTTTTCTAGCAAAATAAATCCAGCTTTATATTTCCAAGTTTAGTTTCTTATTATTTTGTTATACAGATAGTCAATTAAAATACTACTAAACAAAAACCGGTTAGCTAGGAATACACGACCTTAAGACAAGATATATAATTTGGCACTTTTGTAGAGGGAATATTTCTTGAAAAACAAATGACAATGTGTATACATTTTATCATTATTTGATGATTTTTCAAGTTTCCTGACAGTATAATGTAATTAAATGGTGAAATATTAAGATATTTTAAAAATCCAAAAATCATATCTATTGAGGAAAAACAGTTATCTGATTCTTTCTACAGTTACCAAAAATATTCTTTAGGGGAAAATGTTTTCTCCTCTTTAATCACTGTGTATTTTATTTCTAGGGGAGAGAGATTATTATGTATTTTTTGTGAAAATATTTTCTATAAGCCAAGTGTAGGTGAAGGATCATATTTTTGGATAAATATAAATAAGCTATTTTTATGACATATATACTTGAACTGAGTATATATTTCCCTTTTAAATATAACATAATATTTTGACATAAATTTACTTGAACTAGACTATCATTTAAAATATTTTATGCATGTTTATTTATATATATAATATAAGTTTATTTTAACTAAAGAGTATCATTTACAGTCTGACATTGGGAATACTATATATATTCCTTTAAGCTCAGTTTTCCTCATCCACAAACAGAAAAGAAATCAATCACCATGAATTATAAGTCATGCTTCCCTCATTTAATGTTACTTCCTAAACTCCCTTTCCTTGAATCTCATGATTTTCATATTTTCCTCATACTTGAAAAAGGAGTCATGATCCGCTGACTCTAAAGTTCAAGGGATAATATGAATGAATGAGCAGGGTCTGACAGAAGCTATGTGGCAGGCGCATTGTTGGTCAAATTGGTGTGTGTGTGTCCTTAGTAAGAAGGGCTTACTCTATTTGGTGTCAATATAATTGCCATTTGGGCATAACACAGGCACTAAGTGATCAAAAATAATTTTCAAAAGGTGATATAAGCCTAGAGGTTTAGGTGAGTATGGAATATATCAATTATTAAATTTTGGCCATGAATTCAATGCTTTGAAAGAAGTGAATGCTTAACATAACAAGCTCATAAATGGTCATGGACCATTATTTAATTGTGTAGAATCTCTGTTGTAAGGCATTACAAAGATGAAAAAAAAATTTCCCTGATATTCCCAGATACTTGCTTTAACCTGTTTATTTCAGATGATCATGCTTATCATTCATTTAGCTGTCCCTGTTACGTAATGATAAATATTGCCATTTTAATGCCTCAGGCCACATTGCACAGGATTCGAACTGTGTTCTTTGCCTACAGTCCTCAAAAATGAGCGAGTAGAGAGCGACGTGCACGAATCTGATATCACCCGTTTCAAGGAGACAGATGGACGAAAGATGTTCAAAGGATGAAAGGAGAGGTAAAGTTTTTTGTTTGCTTTCCTATTTTGTGAAAATATGATTTCAAGTAAGAAGAAGTGAAATCATGATAATTGGGTTTCTGTATATTTGACGTTATTTGTCCGGTTCTTCAGAGATCAAGGGGTATATGTAAATGTAAAATTCAAGGATATTTGTAATCACAGTAAAAAGGGATATTCATTTCCAATTCCAGAATGAATTTCCATTTTGTTCCAACTCTGAGGGCTTTCCTAAGCTCAATGCTTACTATATATTTTGCTTTCTGAATCTGTACAGAATTTCCACAGCGTAAGGTTGCATTAACCCTGGGAGTTACATGTTTTTTCCTCCTGCTGGCAAGCACAGGCTTGAGATATATGCGTGAGTATCGGGCACACACATGTTTTTTTTTTTTTTATGAGAACAATGAGCTAGAGTGAAAAATGAGATACCATAACTGAACTTCTGCTGAGCCTTTGTAAACTATAGAGTCCTATAGAAATGTTAGTAATCATGATGGTGTTTATAATATCGATGACGATGATTTTGCTATTTTGCCATCACTTAGCTTTTATACCGCACGAAATAGTGTATGTCATGGCTGTAATGGCACAAAATTTTGCTGAAATGTACAGTGAGGTTTACATATATATTCATCTTTATATTTTGTGAAGGAGGAAGTTTTCCATATGAGCAGAGAATTGGAAAAATCTTTCTTTGAGTATTACACTCCTTATCATACTGCAATACTGCTTAAATCACAGAGGAATATAAGGTTGATCTATTTTTATATCACTTTTTATATTTTTCACATCGATTGTTAAAAATTTATATACAATGCTTTTTAAATATCTTCTTCCTGATTTTTTAATCCTTTGGCTCATGAATTCAGCAACAATTTCGAGGATCTTTCTGGGTCAGGGCCTATATATGATAGATACTAAAGGTACAGCAATTTTAAAAAGTCAGCACTTAATGAGCTCAGTTTATAGGGGAAGATTTTTTTTTAAATGAAACAGTTATATATTTTTTAAAGATGAGGTTTATTTATTTATTTATTTATTTATTTATTTACTTTTGAGAGAGAGAGGGAGCATGCAAATGGGAGAGGGGCAGAGAGAGATGGGGAGAGAGAAAATCCCAAGCAGGCTCCTCACCACCAGTGCAAAACCCGGTGCTGAGCTCAAACTCATCAACCGTGAGATCGTGACCTGAGCAGAAGTCATATGCTTAACTGACTGAGCCACCCAGGCACTCCCATTTATTTTTAATGTCTTAGTTATTTTTGAGAGAGAGAGAGAGAGACAGAGAGAGAGAGAGCATGAGCCTGGGTCGGGGGCAGAAAGAGAGGAAGGCAGAAGATACTAAGTGGGCCCGGTGCTGACAGCAGGGAGCCTGATGAGCAGCTGGAAATCATGAGCCCTAAGATCAAGACCTGAGCCGAAGTCAGACACTTGGCTGACAGCCTCCCAGGTGCCCTGTAAACAAAGCAGTTTTTAAAATAAAATATTATTAGTGCTGGGGTAATGGCTTCAAGATATCAGCTGAATAGAATATTTCATGCTGAGGGCCAGAAAACTTTCCTCCAGGAGATAATAATTGATATGATGTAAAGGATAGGTAGGACTCAATCAGGAAGCGTGGGGTAGAGAGACTACTTATCCAGGCATAGAAAACAAGAACCAAAGAACTGGATGCTTTAGGAGAATTAAGAAGTAGCTATAAATAGGTTTGCCTAGGTATGCACGTTTTGATAATTTTAATATCTTAAGAAATTTTAGATTTGTTCTAAAAACAAAAGAAACCACTGAAAGGTTTTATGTGAGGGAAAAACATGACTCCTGTCCCATGAGGCGATAGGGATTTGGGAAAAGGTCAATCTCAACCAAGTAGGTGGAGGGAGAAGATAACAGGATGTTTCAGGAATCAGGGTTAGTTAGAATGACTGAATTAGTGTTATGAAGAAGTAATGAAGGGTAGGCACCATTTATGAGAAATCTTTAATAAGAAGAATTGCTAGAATATGAGTGCATGAGGGAGACATTTGAATCAGTGATACCATTTGACATGAGGCTTACACACCTTGGTGAATGTATTCCACTAAATATTACAGAGAACACAAGAAGAACACTAAGTATGGTTTGGTGTTTGCATAGGTGTGCTAATAATGGTAAGGAGTGAGGTGCTTGGATATATCAGTGGAGATGACCAGAGAGAATGAGATTGGTCTTGTGTGTTAGAGTGGGTTTTAACAGCAGACACAGACCATCAGCACGTACACGGTGGTATTAAAAGTCTGGAGATCAAGGAAGATGCCTGGATGAAAGATACTGGAAGATATCATAGAGGAAAGCAGAAGCTGGACCATGCTCTACCTTGTGAAACCAGGGAGAGTAGATTAGGCTAGAAGAACAAGGGTGAGGCGGGGGATCGTAGGATAAATCAACATTTAGCTGGAGGTAAAAGATGAGTAAAAACAGTGAAAAACCATGATGCTTGGTTAAACAAGTAGGTGGGAGTCCAAAACATTATGCTATCATGGAGAGAAGGCAAAGATAGTCAAGGGTTCCAAATAGTACGGGAGGATCAGGTATTATAATGGCTAGAAGTAAGCTTATTAAATTTGGCGAGAGAGGCCAAAATGATATTTTCTAGAGTAGCTCCAGTAGGATAGTGGGTATGGTCAAAGCCTGACTGTGATGGCTAAAACTCATTCACACATTAGGAAGCAGAGACAGTGAATACAGAAAAGTATTTTTTCAATTATGACTAAGTGAAACATTTACCAAGCCTTGTAAATAAGTGGATCTATACGATCTCGAACATTGTTAAAGGGAGTATAACCTGATACAAGCACGTTGTCAGTTTGGTACTATCTTCTAAAACTCAACATGATTCAGTAATTCTCACCCTAAGTGTATATCCAACGGATATACTTGCACATACACAGAAATGAACATCTACAGAACAGTTTGTAGCAGTGCCATTCACAACATCGAACATCTCACAACCACTCAAAAGATCATTAATGGGAGAGTAAATGAGATCTCTGCAATTGATTTACCAATGGAATTTATGCAACAGTCAAAACAACGACCATGGTATCCAACAGTATGCATGAATTTCAGCAAAAGCATATGAAATGGAAAAAAAAGGCAAGAGCACAAACATATATGTGTATGTCCTGATACATTTTTATCAGCTGAAATAGTTAAAAATGAATCAGTACATAAAGAAGGAATAATACTGTATGTAAAACGTATGAAGGGAGTAATTGAAATGTGCATTAGTTACAGCATGTGAGAGAAGTAGGGAGATGAGATGAAATGACTACCAAAGTAAATAAATGTAATGCTTAAGGTCCTGGCTACAATTTGGGGTAGCTAACAACTTGCTAACTAAGGAAGAAAAACCAGTTCTGAGAGCAATGTGGTAAGTGTCTCATGAATGGAGGAATGTGAATAATCTTATGCTAACACCCAAAATGACAGCAAAGAAAATAACTCTGTTACAAAAAATATGAAAAAGAAAGGACAGGAACTTTGTGGGAAAGCTGACTTGAGATGGTCATATGCAAGAGAAGGGAACCATGAGAAGGAAACTGTGGAGGGTTCAAGAGAGAAAATGACAGTAGGAGATCAAGATCACCAAAGATTCGATCGGGGATGAAATCCAGAGCAGGGGTGAGAGTTTCATACTTGTTCAATGCAAAGCACATTTTTTTCTGGGGTAGAGTGATAGATACCTGTGTATCTATAGGAGGAGGTGCAGGAAGGTGAGGAGAAGGTATCCTTGCTGGTGACTGTTTCCATGCAAAGGAGCAGATGAGGCCATGTTCTGAGAGGAAGGGGCAAGGAGGTGCACCAGATAATTTAGACAAAGTATAAATACTTGAAATAGCTGTTGAATTGAGAAAAGAGTGTGACTCAGTAACTATACTGAGTAATATTGAGTGGTGAAATGGTGAAGCAAACTGTAAGCGTTGGTCAGCATTAGTTTGTATGTGTACAGTTTTGTGATTTTTGTCATTTGAGTTGCAGAAACTTGTGTTCCAAAATTGGCCATTTCTGTATATTTAAAATTTTTGTTTTTATTTTTCAAGGAGGCCCCACACCCAACCCCCATGACCCTGAGGTCAAGCGTGGCTTGCTCTATGGACTGAGCCAGCCAGGAGCCCCAGTGAAGTTGACTATTTTTAGAGGCGCATGAATACCATGTTGCAATCTTCTTAGAGGTCCTGCCAAAATTAGTTCTATATCATGTGTCCTTGGATAGACAAAAAGGAAAGGACAAGGGAATTGGTTAGTCACAAGAAATGGTAGTATTTAGGTACTTGAGGTCTTAATCTCTCTCTCTCTCTCGCTTTTTTTTTTTTTTTTAATGTCTTTAATTTATTTCTGAGAGAGAGATAGAGAGAACACAGGAGAGTGGGGGTGGGCAGAAGGAGAGAGGCGGCAAGAGGATCCAAAGGCGGCTTCGGGCTGTCAGCACAGAGCCCGACGCTGGGCTCGAACTCATGGATCGTGAGATCATGACCTGAGCCAAAATTGGACACTTAACCGACTAAGCCACCCAGGCGCCCCATTGACACTTCAACATATTTTAACGTAACATTTTCTCTGATTGTACTTTCATTTAATCAGCAACATTCACTATGCCATTTAGAATTAGAGTGATTATAATAAAGTGATTTATTACAAGCATTCAAGACCTTAATTTTATAATATGAATTGAAGTTTTTCATAGGTATTCTGGTGCCACCAGGCAGGATATGAAAAAAACAGAAGAAAAAAATGCTTCCTTAGCAGAAGTTGGAGATCACTCAATTCACTGTAATCAATTCAGTACAGGTATGTACTGAATAATTACACTAGTAGTTTACAGATTTTTTTCCCATGGAATGATCCCATATGTCAAAATGATCCCATTTTGATATATAACTTTAAAACTTTACATTGAACTTAGTTAGGTTCTTTAATTTTGCTTACCTTTTTAAAAAATCAAATCCTGGGGCGCCTGGGTGGCGCAGTCGGTTGAGCGTCCGACTTCAGCCAGGTCACGATCTCGCGGTCCGTGAGTTCGAGCCCCGCGTCAGGCTCTGGGCTGATGGCTCAGAGCCTGGAGCCTGTTTCCGATTCTATGTCTCCCTCTCTCTGCCCCTCCCCCGTTCATGCTCTGTCTCTCTCTATCCCAAAAATAAATAAACGTTGAAAAAAAAAAAAAATTAAAAAAAAAAAATCAAATCCATTTTCTTTATTATAGCTAATTGAACTGTTGCCTTTCACAAAGTCATTTTGATTTGATTGAGTGATTTATGCCTGTGATGAATTTTCTCCAATATAGATCCCTTGGAATTAATACCATTCTCTTATATTCACTTTGGTGGATTTCTCCTGAAGGGAGAACTGCTTCGTATTGGAGCAGTGTATCTGTAGTTGGGAAGTCATGATTTCTCAGTGTAATCCGAGCAATGGTCTGAGGTCTGAGAGATGATCTTTGGCCCCACAGTTTGGCCAAAAGCTATTCCCAACAGACTTTTGGGATACAGGAAAACCACCTATTTTTTCATCATTCAGTGTGAAGTAAGGAAGAAATACAGGGAAAGGAAAGGTCTCTAAGTTGTCTCGTGGTTGAGGATCATGCGGCTTTTGTTTTAAGATAAAGACCATGACGCATTCCTTTTTTTTTTCATTTTTCTTTTATTTAAATCCAAGCTAGTTAACATACAGTGTAGTAATGGTTTCAGGAACAGAATTTAGTGATTCATCATGTACATATGTAACACCCAGTGCACATCCTAAGTGCCCTCCTTAATGCCATTCACCAATTTAGCCCATCTCCCCACCCAAACCCCTCCAGTGACCCTCAGTTTGTTCTCTGCATTGAAATATCTCTTATGGTTTGCCTCCCTCTCTGTTTTTTATCTTATTTTTCTTCTCTTCCCCTATGTTCATCTGTTGTGTTTCTTAAATTCCACATTGAGTGAAATCATATGATACTTGTCTTTGATTGACTTATTTTGCTTAGCATAATACACTCTAGTTTCATCCACATTGCTGCAAATAGCAAGATTTAATTCTTTTTGATGGCTAATATTTCATTATATACATGTGTGTGTATATATATGTGTGTGTGTGTGTATACACACACACACACACACACATATATATATATATATATATATATATATATATATATATATATATATATGTATATATACCACATCTTTATCCATTCATCGATGGACATTTGGTCCATTTCCACAATTTGGCTATTGTTGATAGTGCTGCTATAAACATTGGGTGCACGTTCCCCTTCAGCATTTTTGTTTCCTTTGGATAAACACCTAGTAGTGCAGTTGTTGGGTCATAGGGTAGTTCTATTTTTAATTTTTTTGAGGAACCTCCATACTGTTCTCCAGTGGCTGCCCCAGTGTGCATTCCCACCAGCAGTGCAAAAGGGTTCCCCTTTTTCCACATTGCCAACATCTGTTGTTGCCTGAATTGCTCATTTTAGCCATTCTGACAGGTGTGAGGTGGTATCTCATTGTGGTTTTGATTTGTATTTCCCTGATGATGAGTGATGTGGAGCATCTTTTCATGTGACTGTCAGTCATCTGATGTCTTCTTTGGAAAAGTGTGTGTTCACATCTTTTGTCCATTTCTTCACTGGATTATTTGTTTTTTTGGGTGTTGAGTTTGATAAGTTCTTTATAGACTTTGGATACTAGCCCTTTATCTGATATGTCATTTGCCAATATCTTCTCCCATTCTGTCAGTTGCCTTTTCGTTTTGTGGATGCTTTCCTTCACTGTGCAGAATCTTTTTACCTTGATGAGGTCCCAATAGTGCATTTTTGCTTTTATTTCCCTTGCTTCTGGAGACATGTCTAGTAAGAAGTTTCTATGGCCGAAGTCAGAGAGGTTGTTGCCTGTTTTCTCCTCGAGGATTTTGATGGTTTCCTGTCTTATGCATCTCATCCATTTGAGTTCATTTTTATGTATGGTGTCAAAAAGTGGTCCAGGTTCATTCTGCATGTCGCTGTCCAGTTTTCCCAACACCATTTGCTGATGAGACTGTCTTTTTCCACTGTAGTTTCTATGCCTGCTTTGTCCAAGATGAGTTGGTCATACATTTGTGGGTCCATTTCTGGGTTCTCTGTTCTGTTCCATTGATCTATGTGTCTGTTTTTGTGTCAGTACCGTAATGTTTGATGAAAACAACTTTGTAATACAGCATGAAGTCTGGAATTATGATGCCTCCAGCTTTGGTTTTCTTTTTAAATATTCCTTTGACTATTCTGGGTCTTTTCGGGTTCCATACAAATGTTAGGATTGTTTGTTCTCTCTCTGTGAAGAATGTTGGTGTTATTTTGTTTTTTTTTTAAATTTATTTATTTATTTTTTTTTTCAACGTTTATTTATTTTTGGGACAGAGAGACACAGAGCATGAATGGGGGAGGGGCAGAGAGAGAGGGAGACACAGAATCGGAAACAGGCTCCAGGCTCTGAGCCATCAGCCCAGAGCCTGACGCGGGGCTCGAACTCACGGACCGCGAGATCGTGACCTGGCTGAAGTCGGACGCTTAACCGACTGCGCCACCCAGGCGCCCCTGTTGGTGTTATTTTGATAGGGATTGCATTGAATATGTAGATTGCTTTGGGTAGTATCGGCATTTTAACAATATTGTTTTCTAACCCATGATTATGGAATGAAGACAATGACACATTTCAAGGAAAATGGTACTGTTGTCGAAAAAGCTGTTACCACTTTTCAAAAGAAGAGGAAACTTGGGAGAGGAGCAAGGTGGCATGCCAAGATCTGCAGTCTAGTCTCGTGAAGATTGATACTAAAGAGGAGCAAGTATGTCTACTCTACTAAACCTGAGTAAATGCTTTCTGGGAAATTTGTATGTCTTGAGCTAGGATAATTGTTACAATTGCCTCCGGTATAATTTGGCCACTTTGTTTGGAAGCACTTGTTAACTGGTGCAGATGTCTCTGCCGAGGAGGAGACAGAGACCTGGTGTAACAGAGACCTGGAAGAACCATCGTTTTCAGCCAGGGAAATGGTGATGTGAGATGTTTTTCAGTCTTTTTAGTCTAGGTGTCACATCTTCCCTTTTTAGTATACTTCAGAGAGTTCAGTATTTAGCTTCTCAGAGCTCATACAGGGCGAAAGAAAAATCAGCCTGAAGGAGACAATTTCGTATTGTACTCGGTTCTGGTCCTTCATCAGTATTTGGGACTGATCACACTTTTTTTTTTTTTAAGCTTATTTATTTTGAGTGAGAGACGGTGTGAGTGGGGGAGGGGCAGAGAGCGAGAATCCCAAGCAGGCTGTCAGTATCGGTGCAGAGCTCAAGGGGCTCAAACTCACAAGTGTGAGATTATAACCTGAGTTGAAGTCGGCTTAACTGATTGAGCCACCCAGGAGCCTTGGGACTGATCACACTTCTTAAACTTTTTTTAATGTTTATTTATTTTTAAGAGGGGGGAGAGGGGCAGAGACAGGGACACAGAACTTGAAGGAGGCTCCAGGCTCTGCGCTGTCAGCACAGAGCCAGACGCGGGCTCGAACTGACAAAGTGAGAGAACATGACCTGAGCTGAAGTTGGACGCTAACCGATTGAGCCACCCAGGCACAGCAAGATGAGACTTTTAAGGCAAGATGAGACTCATTTTCATAGCCATGAGAAAAAAGGATGAAAAATAAAGAGATTGAATGTAGTTGCAATGATTGTTTAAAAACGTATTTTTTTTGGGGGGTGGGATGCCTGGATGGCTCAGTTGGTTAAGTGGCCAACTTTGGCTCAGGTCTTGATCCCACAGTTCATGAGTTCAAGCCTCTCATTGGGCTCTGTGCTGACAGCTTGGAGCCTGGAGCCTGCTTCAAATTCTGTGTCTCCCTCTCTCTCTGTTCCTCCTCCACTCACACTCTTTCTCTTTCCCTCAAAAATGAATACAAGCTAAAAAAATTTAAAAAATGTACTTTTCTTTTACTTATAATCCAGAATGACAGAGGAAACATCTCTTTTCTAGAAGAGAAAAATTTAGATCACATTGCTATTCCTTATGTAGTTTGGGAATATAAAGTCAATCGAATGGATTCTGATGATTTCCTTCTAGTGATTCCATTTAGGCACTGATTCCAGTTACACTAATTATTCATAGCAATATTATTTCTATTAGTATCTTGTGAAGGATAAGTTAAAAACCCTATGTTAAAGAAAAGACAACACTCAGGAGTGCCTGGCTGCCTCAGTTGGTAGGGTATTTGACTCTTGATCTTCGGGTTGTGAGTTCAAGCCCCACGTCTGGGCCTTACTTAAAAAAACAAACAAAACAAAACAAAACAAACAAAAAAACTTCTATATTTTCTTATTTATAAAACTCTTATTAAAATAATAATATGAATGAATACCTTTTAACTGTTGGAAACAAATGAGTTAGGTAACAGCATATGGATTCAAACAAATTAAAAAAAATCCAGCTACAGCTTATAAGTACCTTGATTAATTTAAACCTCAGTTGTCCTCTATCAATTCCTAAATGATCTGAGATTTTTCACTCAGAAATTAACATTTATTATCCATATTTCCCTTGTAATTTCCAATCCAGTTTTCTTCAGTTTTAGTCCTGCCACTGAAGTTTCTGGACTTCAGAGTTTCACTGTTTCATTTTTGAAGGAGAGAGAGAGATAGAGTGTAAGCGAGGAAGGGTCAGAGAGAGAGACAGACACAGAATCTGAAGCAGGCTCCGGGCTCTAAGATGTCAGCACAGAGCCCGACGCAGGGCTTTAACTCACGGACCGTGAGATCATAACCTGAGCCAAAGTTGAAGGCTTAACCGACTGAGCCACCCAGGCGCCCCTGGACTTCAGAGTTTCAATGAAGCTTCTTCTTATACCTGTTCTCCTTGCATTTCCATGAACTAATCTACAGCCTTTGAAATTTATTGAGACTTTTGCCATTGATCAGAGCAAAATCTGAGTTTCATAGTCTATTACCTCATTGTGATAGCCTGGCTTTCAGTGTCTGAACTGGACTGCTGATATACTATACAGACCTGTGAGAGACTTTGCTGTAGAACAGCATTACTCTTACACTGATAGTTTAGGATTTCCTATGTTTTGCTGCTTTGTAAAGCCTAAGAGTGTGATGAAAACAGTGGCTTAAATCCCTTGATACTGAAAACTGAGATTGCGTTTGATACATTTCTGTGTACCTCTAAGATCTAGCAAAATTATGTGAGTAAAAGAATCAAAGAATAGTTTTAGTGTTTCTTCAGAGACCTAGAAATGATAAAGCATGTATTTGTCATGTTTATATAATACCCATCCATTTTCCTTAGGCATTTAAACATACTGTATTAAAATTTTTTCTTACACAGTTACAGTGAAAAAAAAATTGGTGTGTGTGTGCATGCATGTGTGTGTGTGTGTGTGTGTGTGTGTGTGTGTGTGTGTTTGAGAGGAGAAAGAGGGAGGATGATTAGATTACATTCATTTTAGGAAAGAACATTAATTTGTTGCTTCACATTTGCATCCATAGGAAACATTTGAAGGAAATAAAATACGTCAATTGGAATAATGATTACAAATAACTTACAGTATTTTTATGTTAAAGATATTTTAGAGACTGCATACATTATCCAGTCCACAAAATCTTAAAAGAGATAAGGATTCCCACTGTATAGATAAGAAAACGTTCAAAGAAGTTTTATTTGCTTAAGGGCACAAAGCAAATAAGTGGGAAATGCTGTGTTAACATGTAGGTATAGTTTCTTCATTTTTCACTGCCATATAATATTCCACAGTGTGGATATACTTCATCCATTCTCTAGATGATGGGAATCTGGGTTGTTTCCACCTTTTGTTGTTATGAATATTCCTTCATTAAACATGCTTAGACACGCTTCTGTGAAAAATTGTTCTGTGTGTCCTCACTTCTATTTATCCTAGGAGTGGAATCACTGGGCAATGTTTGTAACAGTTTAATTTTATACGATAGTTCTAAATTATTTTTCGATATGATTTGAGCAACAGCTTAAAAGATAAGTTCGATCTCTATCATCACACAAACTTGGTGTTAATTTTAATTTCTGCCACTTGAATAGTTGTAAGATATATCCTTGTGGAATTGAATTGCGTTTTTAAAATGTTTACTTATTTTGAGAGGGAGAAAGAGAAAGAGAGAGCTTAAGAGAGGGTCAGAGAGAGAAAGAGAGAGAGAGAATCTCAAGCAGGCTGTGCACTGTCAGCGCAGAGCCTGATGTGGGGCTCAATCTCAAAAATCATGAGACTATGACCTAAGCTGAAATCAAGAGCCAGATGCTTAACCAGCTGAGCCACTCAGGTGCTCTGATATGCACTTTTCTGATCTCTAGTGAGCTTGGTACCTTTCTATACATATGGCTATATTCCTTATTTACTTGAACAACTTTTTTTAAGTTTATTTTTGAGAGACACAGAGTTTGAGTGGGGAAGGGGCAGACACACACACACACACACACACACACACACACACACACAGAATTCAAAGCAAACTCCAGGCTCTGAGCTGTCAGCACAGAGCCCAAGGTGGGGCTTGAACTCAGGAACCAGGAGATCATGACCTGAGCCGAAGTTGGACACAACCAACTGAGATGATGCCTTATTTATTTGAAATATGTTCTCATTTTTTTGTCCATTTTTTCTTATTGGATAATTTTGTTTTCTTGTTGATTTCTAGAAACATGTATTTGTTCTTTAAATTATTGCAGATATCTCCATATTTGAAGCTTGTATTATACAATCTCTAAGGTGTCTTAGAGAAGAGAAGAAGAAGATGTCTTATGAAGAGAAGTTCCAGGTTTAGTGCAGTCATATTTACCTATCTACTTCATCATACATGGAGATATTTTTAAAGTTCATTGTCTCCCTTTCTGTATATTTTTCATCCAGTCACCAAGAATTGAGTGATTCCTTCACTGAAGCATTTCCATTTCAATGTCTTCTCTGCCCCATGGAGAAATTAGCCCGCCTCCTTCATTTATCATAGTGGCATTTGGAGATCTAAATGCTCAGTATTTTAGGAGTCCTCTGTGGGTAAGGCATTTTCATTGATGTTGTGAATAATCCTAATTATTCTGGTTTACACACAGATCTTCATTCAATCAAAAATAACATACAATTATTGGATTGGATTAAAGGTAGGACCCAAGAATCCCCGAAAGTGGCTGGATGGCTCAATCGTATCTCAGAGTCTGTAAGTTTTTATTTCACCATCTTCCTGCCCTCTTTCCTGCTTAGTAACTGATTGGTAGATTATTGGTGAACAAGAGGAACAGATCCTTGGGGACTTAGGGAATATCTTTAATTCCCTTTGATCTCGCTTCTTAGATAGGCAACTGAATGCAAATCTGAGACCTCAGTAGACCCAAAGAGCATGATTTATTCCATGTTCTTTAATGGAGGGTCCTTCCAAACACAGTAAAATGATATTTTGTTTTTGTATCTTTCTCTTGTATGTTCTACAGTACTAGCAGGTACACATGTACGGTTGCAGGAAATGTTAAAAATATAACAAGGAAAGAAAAGTTGTATTTATAAAGCCAGTTCTCTCTGGAAGTGACATCTGTACCTGTTTTCTTGGTATCATTCAAGAACAACAACAAAAAAAGAGCTTATCCCAATAAGTCATCTAATAATGTTGCACTCTAACGTGGTCATTAAAATCTTCAATGGTATTATTTAGCAGAAGTCCACATAATTTCTGGAAGCTCTGTCTCATTAGTAAATCACATAGATTTGTTGGTTGATGTCCAGGAAATGAGTTCAGAAAATGTAGAAAAGCGATCTGTTTTAACTGAGTCTAAGTAGCAGGGGGACACCATGAGAAACAGGCTATTTGACATGCTGTTTATTGATGGCCCACGATGTGCGAGGCACCCTTCTAGCCACTGAAGCTATAGTGGTGAATGAAACACGCTACAGTGTCCCACCCTTATGGATATTACATTCCAATGCAAACATCATAGTGCTCTAGGTGATGAGTGATGACAATCCCAATATGCCAAGTAAATTACATGGCACATTAGAGGATGATAAAAGCTACATGGTGGTGTGAGGTCTTACTTTTAGCTCTATCACAAGATATCTTTTGTCTACGAAATTAAGAGGAAGAGATTTCACTGCTTTAAATGTGGGGGTCAGAGACAGACTCCTTGAGAACCGATGTTTGTACAGTATCTGTTTTTATTTTTTATTTTTATTTTTGAGAGAGAGGGAGCGTGCATAAGTGAGCAGGGGAGGGGCAGACAAAGAGGGGAGCAATAATCCCAAGTCAACTCCACACTGCCAATGCAGAGCCCAACACAGGGCTCAAACTCACAAACCATGAAATCATGACCTGAGCCAAAACTAAGAGTCAGATGCATAACCCACTGAGCCACCCAGGCACCCCTGTGTTGTTCAGTATCTTGAATGAGCAGGGCATGTGGATTAGCTGATACAAATGCATCCCAGCAGTAACAACAGCTGTGGTCAAGACTCAGAGGTAGGAGCGTCCTTAGCATTCCTGAGGAAACAGCAAGAGGGCCTGGGATGCTGGAGCAAGGGGAACGAGGTGGGAGAGAAGTAGGTCAGAGAGGGAATGACGGTGAGAGCATGCGGGGATCAGAAAAATGTAAGACCTTGGATTGGTTCCTGAGGGTCATGAGAAGCTATTAGAGGGTTTTAAGCGGAGGAGGGACAAAAGCTGGCTCCTGCTTTGGAGACGCACTCTGGACAGTCTGTTGAGCTGAGATGGCCATGTGGCCAGATTCTATACTTGTTCCAAAGATGTGTTGTGAGACGGACAAATCAGGGATGGTGTCAGGTTTTTGGTCCAGGAGTGGTAAGAATGACGTTCCCATTAACGTTAATAGGGCATATTTGGAATTCAGTTTTAGACACAATGGTAGGAAAACTGTAAAGCATTGAAGTATGTGCGGGGGTGTTGCATGGGCCTTGTGATAGATGATCATGCTGATCAGGTGAGAGGTCTGTGCCTGGGATGCAAATGTTGTGTGCAGCAGTGAATAGACAGTGTGACAAGTGCGAGGCTGGGATGATTCTTGGGAATCTAAGGGCTGAGCCCTTGGACACCCTCATGTTTAAGGTCATGTTAAGATAAGGGGACAAGAGGATAACCAGAAAACATCACCGAGAAAAGTGCTTCAAGAGACAGAAGGAAACCCATGAAGGGTCAGTGAGGGCAATGGAACCCCCTACAAAGAAGTTCTACTGAAACAACAGCTGAATGTAAAAAGTTGGGGACACCTCCATTTTATTTCTTGAAATGGTTACTTCCCATCAGATTCTTGAGGATTTGGGTGAAAATTAAAACTAAGAAATGTTTTTATCTGGACAGTGTAGCCCAGCCTTCACATTTAAAATCCAGGTACCTTAGGCTCATGGCCCAATTTCACCGAAGTCTAATGCTTCATTTGGTGTGGAAGACATTAGGCTCAGTGGAGAAAAAGTGCACTCTATTTTAAGTGCAAATCAGCACCTTTTTTGCTCAAAGTGAGGCTAGCAGTGGAGATGCTTGCTCTGGGCACATCAATCTGAATTATAGGCACTTAGAAATATGTTTATATGTAATTGCAGTGTGTCACTTAATAAACATTCTTTATTTGATCACTTCCCAGACGTGTCAGGAGTCTTAGGAGCATATTTCAAGTGTATATGTATAACTCCCTCTACCTCGCAGTCTACACTACCCTTTGTACTTCTTCACTAGTTCCAGTGGTCCATTGGCAACATTTCATTAGGTTTAGATACAATGACGCTTCCTGATCTTAACACTCTATGTCCCTGTCAACATTTCTATGGCCATAGATATAAGTGCACATATGTTTTCAATTTGTGATAAATTTTGCCTGAGAAATGTCTTTCTAAAATAAATTTATTTTCTGGTGCAGGAATTTAGAACACCGTGGACCGACTGTAAAATGTGCATGCCTCAAGCCATCAATTATTTTTACTACTAATTGTAGCAGACTCTACCATTACATTTGTGAAAAGGAGTTCTCTGGCCCTGATAATTAAAAGAAGTACTGTGATCAACGTTTTAACATTTCCATTCTTTAACAGGTATTCAGAAAAAACAAAGGGTTTTCACTCAGATTAGTCAATTATGTATGATTTATGTAGGATTGTGATGTTTCAAACATCTCTCAGTAAGGATACAAGAATAGCAAAATTATACATTTAAAAATACATTTTTTTTTGAAATTTCAAGAACCAAGTCATCAGAGAATATGAAACAAATTCATTTTGATTGAGTATAAGATTTTACATTTAAAAAGTAAATAAAAGATCTTGATTCAAATCGGTGATTAATGCATTCACATTGTTGAAAACATAAGAGGTACGAACTGATGAACAAATTCTCTCACCCCATCTTGGCCCCTATGCACCTAGTTGCCATCTGAGAGGCAAAAATGTAACTAGTTTTGATAGTATTCTGGAGACATTCTAGAAAAGTACCACCAAAGGCATGCTATCGGCGAAACAAATGTTACACAACTACAAACCGTTGTATTGCTTCTTTATGTTTTTGCTTAAAAATATGTCACATGGTTTATTTCGTACCAGTACATAAGAAGGTGCCTCAATTTTTGTAAGCTGCAGCAAATGATACGCCAAATGGATGTGCCAACACTTTATTTACCAGTGTTGTTTCCAATGGATATTGAGGTTTGTCCTAAAAGTTTACAGTTGTTACACAATGGTGGAATGAATAGCACTTAATACAGTCTCATTTACCATCATGGATAGATATAGGGTAAATGTAGGGTAAATGTCTAGCAGTGTACTTTCAGCATCGAAGTGTGTATACATTACATTTTAATAGACCATTTCATATTTCAATAGAGGCTGTACGTCTATATCTGCAGACAGCAACGTCCAAGAATTCCTGCTTCCCCACTTCCCCACCATAGTGTATTATCAATCTGCTTGGTTTTCCCAATAAAATCCTCACCAATTGAAAAAAAGGTTTATTTGTGTCATTTCAATTTATAATTTCCTGGTATTTGTGAGGCTGAGCATATGTTTAGGGTATTTTTTTCATTTAAACTATCTGTCCATGTCATGGTGGATTAATATCACAAACCTAAGTTTGAGCAAAGAAACCAGACATAAAATCGTTCATCCTATAAAATTATACTTTTTTCATAATGTTCCTCACCAGGCAAATCTAATCTATGTAATTAGAAATGAGGACAGAGGCGTCTGGGTGGCTTCATCAGTTAAGCAACCAACCTCAGCTCAGGTCGTGATCTCATGGTTCACGGGTTCGAGCCCTGCATTTGGCTCTGTGCTGACAGCTCAGAGCCTGGAGCCTGCTTCCGATTCTGTGTCTCCCTCACTCTCTGTCCCATCCCCCACTCACACTCCATTTCTCTCTCAAAAATAAATAAATCTTTAAAAATATATATAAAAAGAAAGAAATGAGGTCAAAATTCCTGCTGTATGGATTTATTCCTAAGAAGAATAATAATGGGGGAATGACTAGTCTTTATCATGGTGCAGAGTTATGCTTGGAAAGAAATCATGTCCAAGGTGCATTCCTCAGGTGCTGATAATATGGAGTGTAATAATCTGGGTGCTGGTTACAGGGTGTTGTAGTGATCCCTTGGGCTGCCATGACAACTACCACAACCTGGGTGTCTTTGAACAACGTGCATTTAGTTTTTCATTGTTGTGGAGGTGAGAAGTTTAGAATTGCAGTGGCAGGGCCAAGCTCCATTTGAGACTATTTTACTCCATTGGAGTAAATTCTTCCTTGCCTCTTCCCAGCTTTTGGTGGTTGTGGGTGATACTTGGTGTTTCTTGGTTTGTCTCTGTGTCACCCCATCTTTCCCTTGTCATCACAGGGCATTCTTCTTCTCTGTCACTGTTCACATGACCTCCTCCTTATAAGGAGACTCACCATATTTGATTCGCCCCCTCCCTAATGACCTCATTTTAACTTGATTACGTCTCTAAAGACCTTATTTCCAAATAAGGTCATACTCACAGGTAGTGGGAACTAGAATTTCAGCATATTTATTTTTACGTTTGTTTCTGGTGCTTTTGGTGTCCTATCTAAAAAAGTCATTACCATGACCAACGCCAGGAGCTTTTACTCTAGGTTTTCTCCATGCAGTTTTATGGTGTCAGGTCTTATGTTTTGGCCTTTAATTCATTTTGAGTCAATTTTGAGTTTAAGATAGGGGTCCAGTTTCAGTGTTCTGCATGTTTGTCCAGTTTTTCCAACACCATTTACTGAAGAGATTATCCTTTTTCCACTGAGTTTTCTTGGCTTACTTGTTAATATCAGTAGGGTCTATATGCATGGGTTTGTTTTGGGGCCCTTGATTCTGTTCCATTAGTCTATTTTTATGCCAGTACCATGCTATTTTGATTATTATTGCTTTGTAGTATAGTTTAAAATCAGGAATTGGGAAGCCTCCAATTTTGTTCTTCATCTCAGGAATGCTTTGTCTACTGAAGTTCTTTTGTTGTTTGAAATACATTTTAGGATTGTCTTCTCTATCTCTGTGAATATGCCATTAGAAATTCGATAGGGATTACACTGAATGTGTGCATGGCTTTTTGAGGTTTTTGTTGTATGTTTCCTTTGTCATAGACAAAGGTTAAGCCTCTGTCTCTTGGTATCTGCTCAGGTCATGATCTCAAGGTTTGTGGGTTCAAGCCCCATATCAGGCTCTGTGCTGACAGTGTGAAGTCTGCTTGGAATTCTTTCTCTCTCCCTCTTTCTCCTCTCTCTCCCACTTGTGATCTCTCACTCTAGCAAAGTAAATAAATCAACTTAAAAAAATAAAAAAAAAGAAATGAGACAGAGAGATAGACTTTCCCATACAAACAAAACCTAAGGGAGTTCTTCACTACTAGACTTGGCTTGCAGAGAAATCAGACAGAAGAGCAGTAAAGGAAACAGAAGTCTTGAAAAACACTTCGATCAAACATACCTAGGAGTCTTGCAGACAACAGTCTACCCACAACAGAATCCATATTTTTCTCAAGTGCACACGGAACTTCTCTAAGATAACATATAGAATCTGTATGACCATTAGTAGTCAAAACAATCTTGAAAAAGAAGACAAAGGATACACATAAACTTCAAGAGCAGGTTTTCCCTATAGAAGTAGGGAAATAGGCTTGGGAAGGAGTTCAAGGACCTTCCCACTAGATCTGGATCTAAAGCACATGGAAAAGTACCAGTATCTATTCCACGTTTAAAGTTAGTACCTGTGTTTGTTATATGGCTTTTTATGCCTTCTCTGTGTTAGAAATAGTTTTAAGTCACAAAATATAACCTTGATAGAATTAAAAGGAAAAATAGATACATCTACAATTATAGCTGGAAACTGTAATTAAAAATTAAATTTATTTTTTAAATTTTTTCAATGTTTATTATTTTATTATTATTATTTTTTTTTTGAGAGAGAGAGACAGACAGAGCTCGAGTAGAGGATGGGCAGGGAGAGAGACACACACAAAATACAAAGAAGCCTCCTGGCTCTGAGCTGTCAGCACAGAGCCCTATGTGGGGCAAACTCAAGAAGCAGGAGATCATGACCGGAGCCAAAATCAGATGCTTAACCGATGGAGCCACCTAGGCGCCCCAAGACTCCTTTCTTAATACTCAATAATTACATTCACAAAACCAGTAAGGATAGTGAGGACTTGGATAATGTCATCTACCAAACTGACCTGAATGGCATTTATGGAATTCTCCAGTCAACAATAGAAGAATGCACATTCTGTTGAAAGCACATAGAACATTAAAATATTTATTTTTTTTACTTTTTATTATTATTTTTTTTAATATATGAAAATTATTGTCAAATTGGTTTCCATACAACACCCAGTGCTCATCCCAAAAGGTGCCCTCCTCAATACCCATCACCCACCCTCCCCTCCCTCCCACCCCCCATCAACCCTCAGTTTGTTCTCAGTTTTTAACAGTCTCTTATGTTTTGGCTCTCTCCCACTCTAACCTCTTTTTTTTTTTTTTTCCTTCCCTTTCCCCATGGGTTTCTGTTAAGTTTCTTAGGATCCACATAAGAGTGAAGCCATATGGTATCTGTCTTTCTCTGTATGGCTTATTTCACTTAGCATCACACTCTCCAGTTCCATCCACGTTGCTACAAAAGGCCATATTTCATTCTTTCTCATTGCCACATAGTATTCCATTGTGTATATAAACCACAATTTCTTTATCCATTCATCAGTTGATGGACATTTAGGCTCTTTCCATAATTTGGCTATTGTTGAGAGTGCTGCTATAAACATTGGGGTACAGGTGCCCCTATGCATCAGTAAAATATTTTTAAACCACGGTTAGTCCTTAATAGTAGTCTCAACAAATTAAAAAAAAATGAAGTCACACAGATTAGAGATCACTCAGTGGATTCATTCTAGAACCAATAACAGAAAAATATTTGAAAAGTCTCACAATGTTTGACAATTAAACAATACCTTTTGAAATAATGCATAGGTCAGACAAAATCATGAAGAAAATTTAAACAATATCTTTTTTGTTTGTTTTAGAGGAAAAATTTTGAATAGTTTGAATTGGATGAAAAGAAATCAACAAGATTAAAATATGTGGGATGCAGTGAAATCAACGTTTACAGGGAAATGTATAACATTCAATGCTCACATTTGAAGTAATTTTTCTAATCAATCAATAATTGCAACTTCTTTTAATTTTTTTTTTTCAACATTTATTTTTTTGGGGACAGAGAGAGACAGAGCATGAACGGGGGAGGGGCAGAGAGAGAGGGAGACACAGAATCGGAAACAGGCTCCAGGCTATGAGCCATCAGCCCAGAGCCCGACGCAGGGCTCGAACTCACGGACCGCGAGATCGTGACCTGAGCTGAAGTCGGACGCTTAACCGACTGCGCCACCCAGGCGCCCCGAAACTTCTTTTAATTTTTACTGAGGTGCTTTTATTTTATTTTCAAAATATAATTTATTGTCAAGTTGGCTAATATATAGTGTATACAGTGTGCTCTTGGTTTTGGGGGTAGATGCCCATGATTCATCCCTTGCATTCAACACCCAGTGCTCATCCCAGCAAGTGCCCTCCTCAATGCCCATCACCCATTTTCTCCTCTCCTCTGCCCCTCCCATCAACCCTCAGTTTGTTCTCTGGATTTAAGAGTCTTTCACGGTTTTCCTCCCTCCCTCTGTTTTTAACTATTTTTTTCCCCTTCCCTTCCCCCATGGTCTTCTGTTAAGTCCCTCAAGTTCCACATTTAAGTGAAAACATATATCTGTCTTTCTCTGACTGACTTATTTCACTTAGCATAATACCCTCCAGTTCCATCCTCGTTGCTGCAAATATAATCACAACTTCTATGGGGGCACCTGGGTGGTTCAGTGGGTTGAGCGTCCCACTTCGGCTCAGGTCTTGATCTCGTGGTTCGCAGGTTTGGGCCCCGCATCGGGCTCTGTGCTGACAGCTCAGAGCCTGGAGCCTGCTTCGGATTCTGCGTCTCCCTCTCTCTCTACCCCTCCCCTGCTCATGCTCTGTCTCTCAAGAATAAATAAACATTAAAAATAAATAATTGCAACTTCTGCCTTGAAAACCTAGAATAAGAAAAGGAAATAAAACCCAAATCAAGTGAAGGGAAGAAGTCATAAAATGAAGAGCAGGAATCATTGAAGTCGGAAATAAAAGAAACAATAAAACAAATGTACAGTAAGCTTTGAAAAGGCCCAAAACATAAATTGATAAACCCATAGCCAGGCTGATCAAGAGAAAGAACAGGCATAAATCACCAGTACGAGGAATAGGAGTTACATTATTACAGACATTGAAGGATTCACTGACAATTATAGGAGAATATTATGCAGAAGTTTTTGCCAATAAATTCTAAAACCTAAAAGACATTGATTTCTTGAAAAAATTGATGTTTCAAAACACACTCAAGAAGAATTTGATAATTTGGATGTCATTGTATATCTAAAATGAGCTATTCTATTTGTAGTTAAAACATTCCAGAGAGAACCCCAGATGGCTTCAATGGTGGATTCCAGGAAATACTTACGGAATACAAATAAAATTTAAAAAGAAAAAAAAAACTCTTCCAGGAAACAGACAAAATTAGAAAATATTCCAGCTCATTCTGTGAGGCCAGTGTTCCTTGGATAGTGAAACCCAATAGACAAGAATCCATAGCCTGTATGCACAAAACATAGGCAAAAATCCTTAACAAATAGTTCATTGACTCTCATAGAGCAATTTATTGAAAAGATTATGCATCGTGATGGAGTCGGATTTACTCTGCATATGCAAGATTAACGAATTGGGGTGATTTACCTGATTGATAGGCTAAGGAAGGAAAACTACAGGGTAACCTTAGAAGATGCAGATAAAGCACCACAAATTCACCATCATTTCATGATACATCATCTCAGTAAACTAGGAATAAGTGAGATTTTCCTCAACATGATCATGACATTTAAGAAAACAAACCCTTCAGGTAATATTATACTTAGCAGTGAAAGATTAAGTACTTTCCCTTAACACTGGTAATGAGGCAAAGATATCTGCACTCACCACCCCTCTTCACCATCCTAAGCGAGGCCATTTCAGTTCAAAGCAAGAAATAAAAAAGGGATACAGATTGGAATGCAAAATGACATAATTGCCAACATAGAAAACCTTAAAGTTTTGCCCATATCCCCCTAAAACTAATAAGTGGGTTTAGTCCCGTTTCAGATCAAGGACAGTATGTAAAATCAGTTTGTTTCCATATGCTAAAATTAAGCTATTGGAAATTGAAATAAACAAAAATACCATTTACAATAGTATTGTCACATGCTAGACCCCAAGATCTGACCTTTACTGCCCACCAGCTTATACTCCCCGAACTTTGTCCCACATTTTCCCTTAAGGGCATCTTCTTTCCAGTTTCTCTCTTAACTCTGGCAGATGGAAAGCAATACCACCCCCCAAGTAATAGCGACTGTCTTGACAAAACCTTCAGTCTGCCTAGATCACCTGGACCAGTTTGAGTGTAACCTGACTCACGCCTGCTCAGACAGACCATGGAGTGACGTCTAGAATGATTGATAATATCTGTACCTCATAATACTAAAATCTTCCCCCAAGGAGGAGCACAAGCCTTATTTACATAACACACAGTGTGTGTGGAGGCCTGTTTCCTTAAGGTGCATGTGTGACCTCATGCCCTTCTCTACATATGGTGATGTGGATCCTCTTTTTCATCCTAGCTCTAAAAAAAAGGAACCTATTCTCCATTGCTTTGCATGTCACGACTTTAGTTACTCCCCATGATGTCCTTATTTGCTGCAAATAAAGTTTCCTTTGTGTGACAACTCACTTGGTGTAGTTTCTATCTGTGACTCACCAAGGAGCAAACTCACTTTGGTTTGGGTACAGTATCACATAAAGTAAAGTGCATATATACCAAAACATATGTACCATCTATATGCTGAAAATTATAAAACACCAATAAGAGAAATTAAAGAAGACAAATAGAGGCACCTGGGTGGCTCAGTCAGTTAAGTGTCTGACTTTGGCTCAGGTCATGATCTCTCAGTCCGTAAGTTCAAGCCCCGCATCAGGCTCTGTGCTGATAGCCCTGGAGCCTGCTTTGGACTCTGTGTCTCCCTCTCTCTCTCTGACCCTTCCCTGCTCACACTCTGTCTCTGTCTCTCAAAAATAAATAAACATTAAAAACATTAAAAAAAAAAGAAATAAATTGAAAACTATACTATGTTCCTAGATGGGAAGCCTCAATATGGTTATAACTTCACTTCTCCCTAAACTAATCTATGATTTAAGTCAATCCAAATCAGAAACCCAGTAAGATTTTATTTGGTAGAAACTTACATACTGATTTTACTTTTTAAAATACTTTGTTTTTAGAATCATTTTAAATGTACAGAAAAAAATGCAAAGATAGTATAGAGTGCCCAAATACTCTGCACGCAATCTATATTTACATACTATATTAATATTGTATATTTGTTATAATTAAGAAACAAAAACTAATATCTTTTTATTACTTAGAATGCATAATTTACTCAGATTTTCTATTCCAGGATCCCATCCAGGTTACCACATCCCAGTTAGCTGCCCTTTCTTCTTAAGTTCCCCCTTGGTGTTACAGATTTTCCTTGTTCTTAACGATCTTGATAGTTTTGAGGAGGACTTTCTGGGTATTTAAAAAATATCCCTCAGTCTGATATTTTTCTCATGAGTAGACTGGGGCCATAAGTTTGGGGCGGAAGCTGACACAGGTCCAGAGCCACTTTCATCACATTGTATCAAGAGTGCATGCTATGAATATGGCCTGTCACTGTTGATAACTTTGTTCAGTGTGGTACTATTTGTCAGGTTTTCCATCGTAAAGCTATTCTTTGTTTTCCCTTCCATATGATTCTATAATGATTTTTTGGAAGGAAATCATTATGTGCAATGCATAGTTACAGAGCGATGAGTTAGGCCCTTCTCCTTGAAGCAGGAGTAAAACTATACTTGGAATTATATTTGGAATTCTTCTGCATGAAAAGTTTGTCTCATTAGCCCCATTTATTTATTTGATCAGTTATTTTATGTTATTATGGACTGATGGATATTTATGTTATATTTTGGTTTATAGTCCAGGAGTACTTCATTTATTTTGTTGCTTAAATTGCTGTTGCTTTAGCCATTGGGAATTCGTTCACCTGGTCCCTCGATCCCTTGGACACACCCCCATTAGTTTAAGCACTCCCCTATTTTCTAGCAGTACACATGCTCCAGGCTCATCTTGTGTATTTCCTACCCCAGACTTAATATCAACCATCTCTCCAAGGAGCCCAGATTCCCTTTAGCGGGTATTGGAATTCTAATAAAAATATGGCCACTAACTGAACTTCAAAAAAAATTGTCAAAACAAATTTGAGAAAGGACAAAGTAGGAGAACTCACATGATCGTACTTGAAGACTTATACAAAGACACAATGATCGAGATAGTGCTGGGCACCTGGGTGCCTCAGTCAGTTAAGTGTGGCTCTTGATCTTAACTCAGGTCTTCCTAAATCCGTGTGAGTTGCAGAAACAGTATGGAGAAGTTTGCTTCTTAATCCTCATCCGGAGAGCTGATACTCTCTTACTCCACCAACCTGTGCTCATAATGTGGCTGTCTCCACGTGACAGGGCAGAGGTGAGGGGTCTGATGTCGCTCACGCTGGTGCACCCAATATTCCAGCATTATCTCTGCCAGAGGCTGGCATATTGGTACAGCCCATAAAAAAACAAGGACATTCTGAAATAAGAGAGGAAGACTCTAGGACTTTAAGAAGTCTGGTTCTTTATAAAAAAAATTTTGTCGGGGAGGAGCCAAGACTGTGGAACAGCATGGAAGTTTTTTGTGTGTCTCGTGTCCATGAAATACAGCCAGACCAACCCTAAACCATCCTACACACCTAGAAAACTGATGGGAAGATTAACACAACAGTCTGCACAACCTGAACCACAGAACTCAGCAGGTACGCGACACGAAGAGCTGAACTTGGGGAGCAAGATGCCCTGAAAGGTAGGGAACCCCTTTGAGGGCGGAGAGAGGATGGAGACTGGGGGGGGGGCAGAGAATATGGGAAAAGCACCCCTCCCCAAAAGCAGCTGGAGAGAAAGTGGAAAATTGGAAACAGCCACACGGACTAAATTAAACAGGGAGAAAGGAGAAACAAGAGGGTTTACATTCCATTAAGACTGTAAATAAGGAGAGCGCAAAGGCTGCAACTCTGCAGCTCGATACCTGGCGGTGCTC
Source organism: Puma concolor (assembly GCF_028749965.1). Classification (NCBI taxonomy): domain Eukaryota; kingdom Metazoa; phylum Chordata; class Mammalia; order Carnivora; family Felidae; genus Puma; species Puma concolor. The sequence continues at coordinate 98,174,974 of NC_141673.1, forward strand.
TGGTGGGAAAGGTGAATCCCCAGGAGCAGAGTGGGGTCCGGGAGGTTCTCGGGCCACGCGGGGAAAAGCAGTTCCACTGCTGGAAGGACATTTGGTAGAGACTGTTGAAGCCACCTGGTCCCAGCAGACCCCGGAAGGTGGCCACATTCGCTGGTGCTGGAACAAGGTCGTTGAGGGTGAAGCCTGGTGCCAGATGTGTGTTGCGATTTTCCATGGTCCCTGAAACGCTGAGGCTACACTGTCTCGCGATCTTTTTTGGGGGCAGGCTGGCACCTGGCCGCAGTCTCGGGGCACTGGCAATAGCAGGGTCCAGCAGAAGTTCCTGGGTGCAGCCGACATTCGGCCATTGCTCGGTGAGACCCTCCCGCAGAGGGGCGGAGCGGGTCAAAGCCGCAGTCCTTCAGAAGTAAGGGGCCTGGGAAAACAGGCAAAACTCGGGAGAGAGGTACTGCCTGGGGCCTGGTCACGGAGAGTGGAAAAGCGGGGAGTGGATGAGAGCTGAAGATGGAGGACCGGTGCACCATTGCTAATCCAGGAGAACAGGCTGGGTGGCGCCAATTTTCACTGTCATGCGCATGCGCACTGACGAGCACCGCAACAAGCCACCCCAGTAGGCTAGCAGCACCATCTAGCGGAGAGCGGAGCTGTTACACCGAGCCCTGCCCAACTGGGCCAACTTCACTCTTCAAGAACACAAACCTCACCGCTGGCTTAATTTATGGACTATAAAGAGCTACACGGACTCACCTCTAGGGGAAAACGAAGCAATTTCAGTCCTACTTCAATCTGTTAGCAGGTGCATCTATTCAATTTTTTTTCCCTCTCTTTTTCCTTTTTCTCTTTTACAATTCTTTACTTTTCCTTGAATACAGAAAGAGAAAAAACTCATTTTTATTTTCAATTTTTTAAAAAAAAATCTGTCTTGAAGATGGCGGCGTAGGAGGACGCTGGGCTCACCGCGCGTCCTGCTGATCACTTAGATTCCACCTACACCTGCCTAAATAACCCAGAAAACCACCAGAGGATTAGCAGAACGGAGTCGCCGGAGCCAAGCGCAGACGAGAGGCCCACGGAAGAGGGTAGGAAGGGCGGCGAGGCGGTGCGCGCTCCACGGACTGGCGGGAGGGAGCCGGGGCGGAGGGGCGGCTCGCCGGCCAAGCAGAGCCCCCGAGTCTGGCTTGCAAAAAGCGGAGGGGCCTGACGGACTGTGTTCCGACAGCAAGCGCGACTTAGCGTCTGGGAGGTCATAAGTTAACAGCTCTGCTCAGAAAGCGGGAAGGCTGGAGGACAAAGGGAAGGAGAGCTGCTGAGCCCCCGGACGACAGAGCTCAGTTTGGTGGGGAACAAAGGCGCTCGCCAGCGCCATCTCCCCCGCCCATCCCCCAGCCAAAATCCCAAAGAGAACCAGTTCCTGCCAGGGAACTTGCTCGCTCCGTGCGCAAACACCCAACTCTGCGCTTCTGCGGAGCCAAACCTCCGGCAGCGGATCTGACTCCCTCCTGCTGCCACAGGGCCCCTCCTGAAGAGGATCACCTAAGGAGAAACAAGCTAAGCCTGCCCCTCCTGCCCCTGTGCACCTTGCCTACCCATCCCAGCTAAGACGCCAGATCCCCAGCATCACAAGCCTGGCAGTCTGCAAGTAGCCCAGACAGGCCACCCCACCCCACAGTGAATCCCACCCATAGGAGAGGGGAAGAGAAGGCACGCACCAGTCTGACTGTGGACACAGCGGTGGGCTGGGGGCAGACATCAGGTCTGACTGCGGCTCCGCCCACGAACTCCAGTTATACACCACAGCACAGGGGAAGTGCCCTGCAGGTCCTCACCACGCCAGGGACTATCCAAAATGACCAAGCGGAAGAATTCCCCTCAGAAGAATCTCCAGGAAATAACAACAGCTAATGAGCTGATCAAAAAGGATTTAAATAATATAACAGAAAGTGAATTTAGAATAATAGTCATAAAATTAATCGCTGGGCTTGAAAACAGTATAGCGGACAGCAGAGAATCTCTTGCTACAGAGATCAAGGGACTAAGGAACAGTCACGAGGAGCTGAAAAACGCTTTAAATGAAATGCATAACAAAATGGAAACCACCACAGCTCGGATTGAAGAGGCAGAGGAGAGAATAGGTGAACTAGAAGATAAAGTTATGGAAAAAGAGGAAGCTGAGAAAAAGAGAGATAAAAAAATCCAGGAGTACGAGGGGAAAATTAGAGAACTAAGTGATACACTAAAAAGAAATAATATACGCATTATTGGTATCCCAGAGGAGGAAGAGAGAGGGAAAGGTGCTGAAGGGGTACTTGAAGAAATAATAGCTGAGAACTTCCCTGAACTGGGGAAGGAAAAAGGCATTGAAATCCAAGAGGCACAGAGAACTCCCTTCAGACGGAACTTGAATCGCTCTTCTGCACGACATATCATAGTGAAACTGGCAAAATACAAGGATAAAGAGAAAATTCTGAAAGCAGCAAGGGGTAAACGTGCCCTCACATATAAAGGGAGACCTATAAGACTCGTGACTGATCTCTCTTTTGAAACTTGGCAGGCCAGAAAGAATTGGCACGAGATTTTCAGTGTGCTAGACAGAAAAAATATGCAGCCGAGAATCCTTTATCCAGCAAGTCTGTCATTTAGAATCGAAGGAGAGATAAAGGTCTTCCCAAACAAACAAAAACTGAAGGAATTTGTCACCACTAAACCAGCCCTACAAGAGATCCTAAGGGGGACCCTGTGAGACAAAGTACCAGAGACATCACTACAAGCATAAAACATACAGACATCACAATGACTCTAAACCCATACCTTTCTATAATAACACTGAATGTAAATGGATTAAATGCGCCAACCAAAAGACTTAGGGTATCAGAATGGATAAAAAAACAAGACCCATCTATTTGCTGTCTACAAGAGACTCATTTTAGACCTGAGGACACCTTTAGATTGAGAGTGAGGGGATGGAGATCTATTTATCATGCTACTGGAAGCCAAAAGAAAGCTGGAGTAGCCATACTTATATCAGACAAACTAGACTTTAAATTAAAGGCTGTAACAAGAGATGAAGAAGGACATTATATAATAGTGACAGGGTCTATCCATCAGGAAGAGCTAACAATTATAAATGTCTATGCACCGAATACCGGAGCGCCCAAATATATAAAACAATTACTCATAAACATAAGCAACCTTATTGATAAGAATGTGGTAATTGCAGGGGACTTTAACACCCCACTTACAGAAATGGATAGATCAACTAGACACACGGTCAATAAAGAAACAAGGGCCCTGAATGAGACATTGGATCAGATGGACTTGACAGATATATTTAGAACTCTGCATCCCAAAGCAACAGAATATACTTTCTTCTCGAGTGCACATGGAACATTCTCCAAGATAGATCATATACTGGGTCACAAAACAGCCCTTCATAAGTTTACAAGAATTGAAATCATACCATGCATACTTTCAGACCACAGTGCTATGAAGCTTGAAATCAACCACAGAAAAAAGTCTGGAAAACCTCCAAAAGCATGGAGGTTAAAGAACACCCTACTAACGAATGAGTGGGTCAACCAGGCAATTAGAGAAGAAATTAAAAAATATATGGAAACAAACGAAAATGAAAATACAACAATCCAAACGCTTTGGGATGCAGCGAAGGCAGTCCTGAGAGGAAAATACATTGCAATCCAGGCCTATCTCAAGAAACAAGAAAAATCCCAAATACAAAATCTAACAGCACACCTAAAGGAAATAGAAGCAGAACAGCAAAGGCAGCCTAAACCCAGCAGAAGAAGAGAAATAATAAAGATCAGAGCAGAAATAAACAATATAGAATCTAAAAAAACTGTAGAGCAGATCAACGAAACCAAGAGTTGGTTTTTTGAAAAAATAAACAAAATTGACAAACCTCTAGCCAGGCTTCTCAAAAAGAAAAGGGAGATGACCCAAATAGATAAAATCATGAATGAAAATGGAATGATTACAACCAATCCCTCAGAGATACAAACAATTATCAGGGAATACTATGAAAAATTATATGCCAACAAATTGGACAACCTGGAAGAAATGGACAAATTCCTGAACACCCACACTCTTCCAAAACTCAATCAGGAGGAAATAGAAAGCTTGAACAGACCCATCACCAGCGAAGAAATTGAATCGGTTATCAAAAATCTCCCAACAAATAAGAGTCCAGGACCAGATGGCTTCCCAGGGGAGTTCTACCAGACGTTTAAAGCAGAGATAATACCTATCCTTCTCAAGCTATTCCAAGAAATAGAAAGGGAAGGAAAACTTCCAGACTCATTCTATGAAGCCAGTATTACTTTGATTCCTAACCCAGACAGAGACCCAGTAAAAAAAGAGAACTACAGGCCAATATCCCTGATGAATATGGATGCAAAAATTCTCAATAAGATACTAGCAAATCGAATTCAACGGCATATAAAAAGAATTATTCACCATGATCAAGTGGGATTCATTCCTGGGATGCAGGGCTGGTTCAACATTCGCAAATCAATCAACGTGATACATCACATTAACAAAAAAAAGGAGAAAAACCATATGATCCTGTCAATCGATGCAGAAAAGGCCTTCGACAAAATCCAGCACCCTTTCTTAATAAAAACTCTTGAGAAAGTCGGGATAGAAGGAACATACTTAAAGATCATAAAAGCCATTTATGAAAAGCCCACAGCTAACATCATCCTCAACGGGGAAAAACTGAGAGCTTTTTCCCTGAGATCAGGAACACGACAGGGATGCCCACTCTCACCGCTGTTATTTAACATAGTGCTGGAAGTTCTAGCAACAGCAATCAGACAACAAAAGGAAATCAAAGGCGTCAAAATTGGCAAAGATGAAGTCAAGCTTTCGCTCTTTGCAGATGACATGATATTATACATGGAAAATCCGATAGACTCCACCAAAAGTCTGCTAGAACTGATACATGAATTCAGCAAAGTTGCAGGATACAAAATCAATGTACAGAAATCAGTCGCATTCTTATACACTAACAATGAAGCAACAGAAAGACAAATAAAGAAACTGATCCCATTCACAATTGCACCAAGAAGCATAAAATACCTAGGAATAAATCTAACCAAAGATGTAAAGGATCTGTATGCTGAAAACTATAGAAAGCTTTTGAAGGTAATTGAAGAAGATTTAAAGAAATGGAAAGACATTCCCTGCTCATGGATTGGAAGAATAAATATTATCAAAATGTCAATACTACCCAAAGCTATCTACACATTCAATGCAATCCCAATCAAAATTGCACCAGCATTCTTCTCGAAACTAGAACAAGCAATCCTAAAATTCATATGGAACCACAAAAGGCCCCGAATAGCCAAAGTAATTTTGAAGAAGAAGACCAAAGCAGGAGGCATCACAATCCCAGACTTTAGCCTCTACTACAAAGCTGTCATCATCAAGACAGCATGGTATTGGCAGAAAAACAGACACATAGACCAATGGAATAGAATAGAAACCCCAGAACTAGACCCACAAACGTATGGCCAACTCATCTTTGACAAAGCAGGAAAGAACATCCAATGGAAAAAAGACAGTCTCTTTAACAAATGGTGCTGGGAGAACTGGACAGCAACATGCAGAAGGTTGAAACTAGACCACTTTCTCACACCATTCACAAAAATAAACTCAAAATGGATAAAGGACCTGAATGTGAGACAGGAAACCATCAAAACCTTAGAGGAGAAAGCAGGAAAAGACCTCTCTGACCTCAGCCGTAGCAATCTCTTACTCGACACATCCCCAAAGGCAAGGGAATTAAAAGCAAAAGTGAATTCCTGGGACCTTATGAAGATAAAAAGCTTCTGCACAGCAAAGGAAACAACCAACAAAACTAAAAGGCAACCAACGGAATGGGAAAAGATATTTGCAAATGACATATTGGACAAAGGGCTAGTATCCAAAATCTATAAAGAGCTCACCAAACTCCACACCCGAAAAGCAAATAACCCAGTGAAGAAATGGGCAGAAAACATGAATAGACACTTCTCTAAAGAAGACATCCGGATGGCCAACAGGCACATGAAAAGATGTTCAGCGTCGCTCCTTATCAGGGAAATACAAATCAAAACCACACTCAGGTATCACCTCACGCCAGTCAGAGTGGCCAAAATGAACAAATCAGGAGACTATAGATGCTGGCGAGGATGTGGAGAAACGGGAACCCTCTTGCACTGTTGGTGGGAATGCAAATTGGTGCAGCCGCTCTGGAAAGCAGTGTGGAGGTTCCTCAGAAAATTAAAAATAGACCTACCCTATGACCCAGCAATAGCACTGCTAGGAATTTATCCAAGGGACACAGGAGTACTGATGCATAGGGGCACTTGTACCCCAATGTTCATAGCAGCACTCTCAACAATAGCCAAATTATGGAAAGAGCCTAAATGTCCATCAACTGATGAATGGATAAAGAAATTGTGGTTTATATACACAATGGAGTACTACGTGGCAATGAGAAAAAATGAAATATGGCCTTTTGTAGCAACGTGGATGGAACTGGAGAGTGTGATGCTAAGTGAAATAAGCCATACAGAGAAAGACAGATACCATATGGTTTCACTCTTATGTGGATCCTGAGAAACTTAAGAGAAACCCATGGGGGAGGGGAACAAAAAAAAAAAAAAAGAGGTTAAAGTGGGAGAGAGCCAAAGCATAAGAGACTGTTGAGAACTGAGAACAAACTAAGGGTTGATGGGGGGGTGGGAGGGAGGAGAGGGTGGGTGATGGGTACTGAGGAGGGCACCTTTTGGGATGAGCACTGGGTGTTGTATGGAAACCAATTTGACAATAAATTTCATATATAAAAAAAAAAAAGAGAATAGAAAAAAAAATCTGTCTTTAATTTTTATTACTATATTTTTTACTTTTGTGCAAATTTTTTTATTTTTTTATTTTTAAAAATTTTTTTTCAACGTTTTTTATTTATTTTTGGGACAGAGAGAGACAGAGCATGAACGGGGGACGGGCAGAGAGAGAGGGAGACACAGAATCGGAAGCAGGCTCCAGGCTCTGAGCCATCAGCCCAGAGCCCGACGCGGGGCTCGAACTCACGGACCGCGAGATCGTGACCTGGCTGAAGTCAGACGCTTAACCGACTGCGCCACCCAGGCGCCCCTGTGCAAATTTTTTTAAATTCTACTTTACTTCCATCATTTTATTTTAATCTACTTCAGTGTACTCACCTTTTCAAATTTTCAATTTCCTATTTTTCTTTTTCTTTTTTCTCTTTTTCACTTCTTTTCTTTTTCTTGAATGCAGAAAAATTTCATTTTTACTTTCAATTTCTTTTAAAAATATTTTTATTTAATTTTTATTACTATATTTTTTGCTTTTATGTAAATTTAAAAAAATTTTATCTTACTCCCATCATTTTATTTCAGTCTACTATAGTGTATTCACTTTTTCAAATTTTCAAGCGATTTCTTTTTTTGTCCTTTCTTTTTTAAATTTTTTTCTCTCATTTCTTTTTTTTTCTTAAATACAAAAAACAAAAAAATTGATATTTCTTTTTAATTTTTATTAAAAATATTTTTCTATAATATTTTCTACTATATTCTCTACTTTTGTGTGTATTAGTCTACTTTAGTGTATTCATTTTTTCAAATTCTCAAACGATTTCCTTTTTTTTTTGCTCTTTCCCCTTCTTTTTTTGTTTTTGTTTTTGTTTGTTTCTCTAATCTGTCAAACCACTTTCTACACCCAGACAAAAACACACCTAGGATCTAGCATCATCTATTCGATTTTTGTGTGTGTCTTTTTAATTTTTAATTTTAATATTTTTTAAATTTTAATTTCTTTAATTTCAATTTTTCTACCTCACTAATTCCTTTTCTCCCTTCAAAATGACAAAATAAAGGAATTCACCCCAAAAGAAAGAACACGAAGAAATGACAGCCAGGGATTTAACCACCACAGACACAAGCAAGATGTCTGAACCAGAATTTAGAATCACGATAATAAGAATACTAGGTGGAGTCGAAAATAGATTAGAATCCCTTTCTGCAGATATAAAAGAAGTAAAAAATAGCCAGAATGAAATTGAAAATGCTATAACTGAGCTGCAATCACGGATGGATGCAGCGGTGGCAAGGATGGATGAGGCAGAACAGAGAATCAGCGATACAGAGGACAAACTTATATAGAATAACGAAGCAGAAAAAAAAGAGGGAGATTGAGGCAAAAGAGCATGATTTAAGAATTCGAGAAATCAGTGACTCATTAAAAAGGAACAACATCAGAATCATAGGGGTACCAGAGGAGGAAGAGAGAGAAATAGGGGTAGAAGGGTTATGTGAGTAAATCATAGCAGAAAACTTTCCTAACCTGGGGAAAGACACAGACATAAAAATCCAGAAAGCACAGAGGACTCCCATTAGATTCAACAAAAACTGACCATCAACAGGGCATATCATAGTCAAAATCACAAAATACTCAGGCAAAGAAAGAATCATGAAAGCAGCAAGGAAAAAAAGTCCCTAACCTACAAGGGAAGAGAAATCAGATTTGCAGCAGACCTAAACTAGAACTACCCTACGACTCAGCAATTGCACTACTAGGCATTTATCCAAGGGATACAGGTGTGCTGTTTTGAAGGGACACCTGCACTCCCATGTTTATAGCAGCACTATCAGCAATAGCCAAAGTATGGAAAGAGCCCAAATGTCCATCAACTGATGAATGGAAAAAGAAGATGTGGTATATATATACACACACACACACACACACACACACACACACACACACACACACACACAATGGAGTATTACTTGGCAATCAAAAAGAATGAAATCTTGCCATTTGCAACCAAGTGGATGGAACCGGAGGGTATTATGCTAAGCGAAATTAGTCGGAGAAAGACAAATATCATATGACTTCACTCATGTGAGGACTTTAAGAGACAAAACAGATAAACATAAGGGAAGGGAAACAAAAATAATATAAAAATAGGGAGGGGGACAAAACATAAGAGACTCTTAAATATGGAGAACAAACAGAGGGTTACTGGAGGGGTTGCGGGAGGGGGGATGGGCTAAATGGGTAAGGGGCATTAAGGAATCTACTCCTAAAATCATTGTTGCACTGTATGCTAACTAATTTAGATGTAAATTTTATTTATTTTTTTTTTAATTTTTTTTTTCAACGTTTATTAATTTTTGGGACAGAGAGAGACAGAGCATGAACGGGGGAGGGGCAGAGAGAGAGGGAGACACAGAATCGGAAACAGGCTCCAGGCTCCGAGCCATCAGCCCAGAGCCCGACGCGGGGCTCGAACTCACGGAGCGCGAGATCGTGACCTGGCTGAAGTCGGACGCTTAACCGACTGCGCCACCCAGGCGCCCCTAGATGTAAATTTTAAAAAATAAAAAATAAAATTAAAAAAAAATACCAACAGCATTTTTCACAGAGTTAGCTAGAAGTAACAATCCTAAAATTTGTATACAGCCATGAAACACTCCAAAGCAACTTCGGAAAAGAAAAGAAGGACTGGAGGTATGACTATTCCAGACTTCAACTTATATCACAAAGTTGAAGTAATTAAAACAGTGTGGTAACTGGCACCAAAATAGACACATCGATCAACGGAACAGCATTGAAAACTCAGAAATGATCTCAAAAAGTATGTGGTCAATGAATCTTCAACAAAGCAGGAAAGTATATCCAATGGCAAGAAGAATATTTCTTCAATAAATGGTAGTTTTTTGCAAAAGAATGAAACTGGATCACTTTTTCACACCATACAAAACAATTTCAAGATTGATTAGACTTAAATGTAAGACAGGAAACCAACAAAATCCTAGAAGAGAACACAGGTAGTAACTTCTTTGACATTGGCTATAACAACTTCTTACTAGACATGTCTCCAGAGGCAAGGAAAACAAAAGCAAAAGTGAACTATTGGGACCTCATCAAAATAAAAGGATGGCCACCTTTGGAACGGGAGGACATATTTGCAAGTGACATATCTGCTAAGGGTTAGTATTAAAAATATTTAAAGAACGTATAAAACTGAACACCCAGAAAGTGAATAATCCAATAAAATCCAATCAAAAATGGGCAGGAGACATGAATAGACATTGTTCATAGAAGTCATAGATGGCCAACAGACACATGGAAAGATGCTCAACATCATTCATCATCAGGGAAATACAAATCAAAACTACAGTTAGATATCACGTCCCACCTGTCAGAATGGCTAAAATCATCAACACAAGGTACAACCGGTGTCAGCGAGGATGCAGAGAAAGGGGATCTGATTTGCACTGTTGGTGTGAATGCAAACTGGTCAAGCCATCTGGAAAACAGTATGGAGGTTCCTCACAAAGTCAATAGTAGAACTCTCCTGTGATGCAGCACAAATGTCTATCAACTGATGAATTAATAAAGAAGTGGTATATATACATATAATGAGATACTACTCAGCTATAAAATGAATGAAACCTTGCCATTTGCAATGACAAGGAGTTAGAGCATATTACACTAAGTGAAAGAAATCAGCCAGAGAAAGACAGACACTGTATGATTTGACTCCTAGTGAAATTTAGGAAGAAAAACAAGTAAACACTGGGACAAAAAAGAGAGGCAAACCAAGAAACAGACTCTTAGCAATAGAGAACCAACTGAAGGTTACCAGAGAAAAGATGGCGTGGGGATGGGTCAGATAGGTGATGGGCATTGAGGAGGGCACTTGTTGTGATGAGCACTGGGTGTTGTATGTAAGTGATGAATCACAAAATTGTGCTACTGAAACTAAAATTACACTATACGTTAACAGCTGGTATTTAGATAAAAACTTGAAAGGAAAACAACAACTAAGTAACTAAATAAGCAAATAAGAACTAAATAAAACAAACCTTCACATGAAAATCATCTCCCAGAGCCCGGGAAGAGAGAATAATGAAAAAAAGTATGACCTGGAAATTCTTCCAGGTGCTCATTAATTAACAGGGAATAAAACACTTGGATTAGGGCATTGTGAGGCACTCTGATTATGTAACGTGAATCATCCTAAAGTTATTCCTCAACTTCCTCTGTTTGAGGTTAGACAATTGAGCTCACACAATTATAGCACAATTTCTTGTCTCACATTGCTGTGATTTGTCAGATGCAGGATTGAGATGTAAGCTATAGTTGAATCCAGAAAAGACTAGATAAGCATCCATGATGTGTAATACTCCCAGAAAGGGTCATGGCTAGCGAATGTAGAGGTTTTCACCTCGAAAGACTATATTAAAATGCACATATAGGAGTCTTCCTTGCAGAATCGTGACATAATAATCTTCTGTAGAACTGCTCCTCAGTAAAACAATCATAACTAAAGAAAACCACTATTATAAAAAAAATCAACCATTTAGAGTCTTTGGAGCTTGTCTTAAGAGCATATCTTAAATTAAGAAATATATACTTAAGGAAATGTATTAGATCTTGATAAGCACAGTGAAAGTCTATAGCCCTTGAGCCATGGCTCTTGAGCTTATAATTATTTGGTTGGAATCAGATTATGATTCATGAAAACAGATATAAGTAGTGGAACTTTACCTTAATGCAGGAAAGAAGGCAGAACCATCAATGGTTTCTTGGCATTTGGCCACATGATCAGAGATATATTTGCAGAAGTTGAATTCAATTCAAATAGGAGTTTGAAAGTCTGTTGACTTCAGGAGGTGATTGAAATAGTACAGGAGAAAAAGTATTGGTGATTGTATTAAATGTTTCTGAGAATGAACGATTTAAAAACTTCATATGAGCTGCAGAATGGAGACATGGAGGTATACCCAAGAGGACAGGACAATTTATTGAAAGGAGGTGTCAGAGAGGAGAGAGAAATTTACTCTGTACCCAGCATGATTGACCATCTACAAAACCTCAAATACATCCTTTCCTGGTCCAATTCATTGGACCATCCAAAACCTCAAATATGATCCTGGCTTTGTACGTACAGGAGACATCAGAAACGTCTGAGGAATTTTGTAAATGGTCAGGTAATTACATTAGTGGTGAAGGTGGCATGGCTTCCTGGGTAGAACTAGAGATCACAGCTATGGAACTAGCAGAAAAGAAAGAAGTGAAAACGGTAATCCCTAAAGAGGGAGATATTTGTTTCAGGGCACAGATCTTGTTTAACTTACCAGTGAATCCCAAGACTTTAGCTGTTAAGGAGAAAGAAAACAGAAGATTCCAAGAATCACTACAATGAAACAGGCAAATGGCATTGAAAACCCTGCCCAGGGAGAAAATGAGACACGGAAGAGGTCAGCAGAGAAAACACTGAATTAAAGAGCAGAGTTTTGGGACACCTGGGTGGCTCAGTCAGTTAAGCCTTCTCCAACTCTTGGTTTTGGTTCAGGTCATGACCTCAGGGTTTGTGGGTTTGAGCCCTATGTGGTGCTCTGCACTCACCATGTGCCTGCCTAGGATTCTCTCTGCCCCTCTCCCTCTCTGTCTTTCTCTCTCTCAAAATAAATGAATAAACTTAAAAAAAATAGAGCAGTGTTTTGACCGGGACTATCCCACAAATTCAAGACCCTAACTCTTAAATGTCTTCAAACTGGGAATTATAAATTGAGAAGAGCATTGATCAGTTGGAAACAACAGTGAACCCAGAGTTACATGCCTGGGTTCGACTACCTTGTCTGTTACCACGTCTTATTCTACTTATACAAAAAAATTGCTTGATTTATCTCAATAACTTAGGAATTCAAAGTGGAATATTAGATATATGGAATTGGTTTTAAGAACGTAAACACACTTCGAAAATGTATCTGTTCAAATCACTTTTCTTGACCGACCGTCAGAAGGTATTTATTAGTTTGCAACATCACATGGTTTCATACATGTACAAACATTCACAGTTTTCTCAGTGGAGCCTCACTACTGATTTCCGCAGTAGGATAGGCACAGCTATTACACAGAAGAAGTTATAACCCCAAACATGTGTCAAATAATGTCAATCAAGTGTTATTCCTGGAAGCGTCACAGAATGAGTCAGTTGTACATCTGGAGGCATCCTGTTTCCAAACCAATTGAGAAGAACCGATTTCTATACTTGAATCAGTTACAAAAGTATGACGATAGCATCCAAACGATTTCAATTCTCTGGAGTATAATAACCACGGGCATTTGGATTTTAACACTGCTTTTTGTGTAGACCAGGCAACCTCACGAAACTGTCTCAGTTTGGAGCCAGTGGCTTCTGTTTTAGTTACTTGACTCATGTACACACAGGGTATCCGAGGGGAGAACGGGTGACCTAGGTCCTCTATGTGAACTTCACCTTCTTTAGATGATTCTGTTTTTTTGTTATCTTTGTCGGGTTGGCGGGCGCAGTGTAAGTTTTCGCTTCTGAGGAAACTGGCTGCTCTTTTGTCTCTGAAGATGACACCAGAGATGTGGTTACCGCGTCATATTCATATTGTCCTGGGAAAGCACATAAGCTATAAATATGCACGAAGAGGTTTCCCTATGGGGCAGCACTGCGGGGGCACATGGTGTGGGGTTTGGTGTCAGGAGGTCAGCCAGCCAGCGTCACTGCTCTGCTGGGGCTTCCCTGCTTGGGCTGAGGGGCAGGTGGGGCATGGCTACCAGCTCCCCTGTCCCCAGAGAGGGGTCTCTGCGCTTGCTGCTCTCAGGGAGGCACTGTGAGAAGACCGAATAATCCCCACCCCCGGGGCAAGACAGTTTCAAGCTGTGTGCCTCCAGGATGTTTGCCTGTCTTGTCTCCAGGAGCAGCGCAGTGCCCTCCCGGCTCTATCCCAGCTGAGACTGCTGACTTAAAACTCTGCGCCTTAGGGACCTGGTGTGGGCAGGTGCCCGGGGTGTTCTTCAGAAGGGCAGTGGCACCAGAGCGTAGTGGGGTGGGGCTAGGAGCCAGCTGGCTGGGCAGTCAGTGTCTGGGTTGACTGCCTTCATCAGGTGTCTCTGGGACTGTGCTGAGGGGAACAGGAGGGAAATGGCACCTGGCGGCCCCTTTGTCCCTGGAGAGGCGACTCTGCCCATGTCACCTCTCACAGATGTGCTTCAAGAAGAGTGAACTGTCTTTCTCCAGGAGCTCCAGGCGATCCCCAGATCATGCCACCTGTGGTGGGCAGTGTCCTCTGGGCTCTATTGCAGCCAAGCCCAGTGACCTCTAGAAGTCCAGTCTTCAGGCCCCGCTGGTTCCAAAGAGTCAGGAAAATCAGTCCCTCTCCTCTTCCCAGGTAATGGCTTTGGGGGAGTGTCTCCTGTGCGTTCCCCTGTGTGCTTTTCTCTATAGCCTCTCTCTGTGCCCGGGGCCCCTCCCCTCCACAGCATCCATGACCCGCTTCTGCCCCAAACGACATTTCTGCACTTCCTACCTCCCTTGATGTGGCTTCTCCTCTCCCTCTAGTGGTGGAGGGTGTTCTGTGAGTTGTCAGGTCAATTTCTTGGGAATTCAGAATGACTTTATAGTCCTCTAGTGTTTTCCAGGGACCAGACAAGCCTAGAGTCCTGGCACTGTGCCGCCATCTTTGCTCCCCTCTGGCCTCCCATCTTACTTCTGGTTAAAAATCTCAAGTGATAATGAACTCAGTCCCTGTCACATTTTTAGGTAACTCAAATTCTTAGAGAGGTCTGGTTTGCATTGCTGCCTCTACTAAAATGGCACTAAAGGTAGGTGACTAGTAAACGGGGAGTCTACTTTGACCTTTCCTGTAAAAAACATAACGTAATACTATTTCGTAATTGTTGGAAATAAGCTATATGACAGAAAACAGCAAAAATGGGAAGCATGAGAGTGAAACAAAGGCAGGGGTAATACAGTCGAAATTAAATTTCCTTCCAGCTAGCAGCCCACGGATAGACGCCTGAGACACGCAGAGTGTGACCTTCCTTGAGGAACTCATGGCTGCCTTCCTTCATGTTTTTGTTTTTTTAAAAACTAAAACTAACCTTATCTTAACTGTGGCTAGCTCCTCATGGCCCTGAAAACCTTGCTTCCAAATTCTTTAGAGGCTTATGCTCTCCTTAATCCCCACTAACTAAAAAATATATAATCAGCCACTTCTCCCAATCCCAGGATAGCTCTCTCTGCCCACAGGTCCTGTCCCCGTGCTTTAATAAAATCACCTTTTTGCATCACAGGTGTCTCAAGAATTCCTTCTTTGCCCATTTCTCATAAACCCCATTAAGCAAAAATCATGCTTTTTTAAAATGATAGTTCTGTTTCTATTGACGGTTTACTGAACTAGACACTGTACTTGAAACTAAGGTAAGAAAAAATTTCAAGAGAAGCAGTGACTGGAGAAGGAAAAATCTTTAGCTACTAAAGGCACAAGTATAAAAGAAGTGCTCCCAAATAATTTGAGATTTAATGCACTAATGTGTGTTATTGAAAAACAATTACACATGGAAATGCTCTAAGCTCAGACATAAAGCAAACTGTCTCCCTTCATGCCTTTCATTTCTGTTCACACAAACTCCTAACCCTCTTACCTTTACCAATTTTAGTATACAAGAAGAAATAAGTGAGAATAGTATATAAGAAGCACATACTTTGAAAAATAAAAATGGAAACCTGTTTCCTCTTGCACCTTTGCTCTTGGAATATTATTTCAAAATTTTTTTTTTAAATTTTTATTTATTTATTTTTGAGACAGAGAGAGACAGAGCATGAGCAGGGGAGGGGCAGAGAGAGGTGGGGACACAGAATCTGAAGCGGGCTCCAGGCTCTGAGCTCTCAGCACAGAGCCCGACGTGGGGCTCAAACTCACGGAGTGTGAGATCATGATCTGAGCTGGAGACGGACGCTCAACCGACTGAGCCGCCCAGGCGCCCCAAATTATTTTAAAGTTTTATGGAATCTGCCTGCTTTATCATAAAGTTCACAGTAATTTAGTTAGATTCTGCTACCACACTCTTGACTTATGTTATCATCATCCTTTCTCTCTCTCTCCGTCTCATTTCACTTACTTATTATTTCATCTTGCAGTTATATCGTGGTTTCTACTACCTTATTCTTTTTTGCTCAATGCCACTATTGTATGTACTTTTCTTTGATGCAGGCGAGGCTTGCTGACTGTAGAGACAGTGAGCATGAGTGATGTTTCAGTGACACTTTATAGGAAAAATAAAAGTCGAAGTAGAAAAGAGGTATAAGAAACATTTTAAGAAGCACTAAAAATACTCTGACATTGAGGTAAAAAAGTGTGTGGGTGTTTTAAAGACAGAAAGGCCTTTGGGGATAATGTCTTTATAATGAGGTTATTAAAAATAGCCTTATCCCTCAAAATAGAAAATTAAAATGTCAATCCTAAAAACATAGTAATATACGTATATTCTGACCATAATACTTTACCTTTTTACTTGCTGTAATACTATTGATAAAATATTTAAAGCTATATGGTTTGAAAGGTATTCTAGAACCTATTCTATCTATTTTAGGTATGATAAAGCTGGCATCTTATTTAAAAAGCCCTAAGAACTGGGCGCCTGGGTGGAGCCGTCGGTTAAGTGACCGACTTTGGCTCAGGTCATGATCTCACTGTTTATGAGGTTGGAGCCCCATGTCGGGCTTTGTGCTGAACATTTGCACAAAGCCTGGAGCCTGCTTCAGATTCTGTGTCTGGTCTTCTGCCCCTCCCCCAATAGTGCTCTGTCTCACTCTGTCTCTCAAAAATAAATAAATGAACGAAAAAAAATATATTAAAAAACAGTCCTAAGAACAAAAATTGCTAATAATTACTTCTCACTGGATGTTTGTTCCAAATTTTTAGGGATATAGATGTATCAGATGATTTGTTAATATGAAACAAAAATAAATGTCATCTCTACAACTTTGTAAAAGATCAGAGGCAACACATTCCTGTAACCTGTGCTAACTTTTAGAGTCCATTTTCTGCTTGGTTCCTGACATATACACCTGTTATTCAATACCACCTAATAGATTCTGATCCTGAAGCCCCATCTCCCAGCAGACTCATTTGCATAGAAGGTCTGCTGGATGCTGCTGAAGTCACTTCACCTGCTGCTTTGGAAGCACAGGGGTATAAACTGCAGTGGGTCTTATCACCCCACAACCCGGAAGACAGCGCTGCCCTGAGAGTTTAGAGGTCGTACTCTTCACCCTCTAAAATACACGTCCAAAGTCCATGTGCTGGCTTAATCATTCCTTACCAGTGAGGTATATAATAGTTGGTAGCAAAAGAAATGATGAAATACATTTCTGTCAAATGACATCGTTTGGCACTGGGGAATTTGACATAAGCCATAGATAGAGCTGTCTGGCTGCCGTGCAGAGGAATGACACCCCGGGCCTGGCAGATCACAGTCCATAGGCATGCTTGAAAACCGTGTTTGCCTTTAAGAGAGAGCCCTGTCGCATGGGAAATTTGTAGAATGTTTTCTTCATTATCTCTATTCGTGTCAGAAACCTACTTCCTGAAAGCAATGAGCTAGATCTTAAAAAGAAACAGCGTGAGCCAAAGGCAAACCAGAAAAAAGAAAGCTAGAGACTTCACAGGTGTTCCCACCAGTATTTAGAAGAGGATGAGACAGTTGTGGTTTGGGAGTGATGGAAAAGGGAGCTCCAACCAGGAGAAAGTGCTTTTGAAAAGACTTCCCCTGGTGTGGCTGGCATCGAGGTG
The DNA here is from genome assembly GCF_028749965.1 of Puma concolor. NCBI lineage: Eukaryota > Metazoa > Chordata > Mammalia > Carnivora > Felidae > Puma > Puma concolor. Next base: position 98,192,610 of record NC_141673.1, read on the forward strand.
GATTTATTGTTATTTATTGTTATTTCTAAGAAGACTCTTGAAGCTTCACAGCATTGGGGGCCCTTCAGATGGACAGATCAATGTGGTTGATATGAAAAAACCGTGTCATATGGTTCCTGCTTTTGTTCCTGCCTAACACTTAGTTGTAGGGTTAAACAGGGCATAGAACTGCTCACTGCATGGAACAAATAATGTATTTTACTTGTTTATTTTACTGTTTTACTGTTTATTTGTTTTTGAGAGAGAGAGAGAGCAAGTACGGGAAGAGCAGAGAGAGAGAGAGAGACAGAATCTGAAGTAGGATCCAGGCTCTGAGCTGTCAGCCCAGAGCCCGAGGTGCGGTTTGAACTCAGAAACTGCGAGATCATGACCTGAGCCGAAGTCAGACGCTTAAACGACTGAGCCACCCAGGCACCCCACAAATAATGTATTTTAAAACTTGCTTTCAGAGAGTTTATTTTTTTCTCTAGATTCTAAATGGCTGCTTTGAGCTGCCTTCAAGCGAACAGGCTAACTTACACTGGGTAAGATATCTGCATTTGGTGTGTAACAGCATAAACAGATTATACAATCCAACAGGGATAATATAAGGTAATCCACGTTATAAAATTTAAATTACATACAATTTTTCATATATAAAACCTATTTTATAATATGCAAAATATGTACTTTTATATTATAACCATATATTTTTATATTTAAGAAACAAAATAAAAGCATTTCATAAACTATCCTGAAAAACAGCACATTGCTCAGCTTTAGGGTATGTGTCTGTCTGTGTATATTTACTTTTGTACTTAAAAATCATATAAATGTAGCAAAAGGTAGATATTGCCACTGTCTTACAAGTGTTTAAGTTCGACAACATTCTTAATGTTAATCTTGTCAATTCTACCTTTATACAATAAATATAATTGCTTACACTCATTATTTAAAAAAACAAACATGCTCTGATAGTATTTACTACAAATAGTGGAACAGATGAATTTGGCTTTGATGCTTTCAAAGGAGTATGGTCAAATGTATTCAATATTTTAATCATGTGTCTTTGTTTTGTCCCAAGGTTTTTTTTTTTTTTTTTTTTTTTTTTTTTTTTTTTTTTATGTAAAGAGTCTGCTTCTTCAAGCAATTTAAAGAAAACAGAGAAATATGTAGAAATGTGATATTTTTCAAATCATTCATCTCAATTTTTAGGTATTTAGGATTTGTAATATATTAAGCAATCTGGATATCCTTAGGATTTTGTTAAAAAAAAACAGGCTAACATTTATGCACGCTTTGCTATTTATCTACTTTTGCCATATATATATATGTGTATATATATATATATATATATACACATATATATATATGCATTCTATATATCTTCATTCTATCTTCATTCTATAAATATATATTTTGCCATATATATATTTATAATTGGGAACTATATTCATTCTATAAAAAGAAGACGTATAAATCATGCCAGGTAGAATATGGATATTTCCCTTTTATTTTTATAATCTTTAAATTTTATTGTTAAGCATTACCTAACCTCATGAGATTTTGAGAATGCCTTTTTGTTTTTATGCTTCAAGGTAACTGCTAAAGCTCAGGTTTGTACTGATCCACAGAATGTCTGAAAACTTCAGCATTTGAGGTCTCTAGGACTCCTGTGTGACACAGAGTGCAGGAGTAAAGGAGACCCTGAGGCCAGTGGAAACCATGCGGGGGAGTATCTAATGTCACATGGCCATCGGCTATCTTTCTCCTGACACGGTCTCTCTGAGAGTCAGTCAAGCACGTCAACTAGTACCTTGTGGAGTCAAAGCAGAGGCGAAAGGCCCAGAGCCAGCACATCATCCTAGCTGTGATCCTGACCCAGCTCTTTTCCGGCTGTGAAATCCCAGGTACGATGAGGCATTGCAGCCAGCGAGGTTGGGTGACCCGTGCCTGTGCTGTCGCATTGTCCAGCAGAGAGGGATAAAGTAGCATTTGCTATGGGAAAGCTGTGGACAGAGTTGGGAGGGCTTTGGATTGTTGCCCCAAGAACTGACTCCTGGATCCGTGTTAATCCATATCGAACGTGAACTTTATTCTGCAAGTGAGAAAACGAGTGGATCAGAATGTGTTGGGTCAAAATATTTCCTATGCTGATATGATTTTTTTAATCCTTAGATGTTGTAAAGAATATTGAATCCTTTTTCAGACAATATAAATCTGTGTTTTTTTCTCTTATCTCCAAAACTGATTGGTAAGTCCCTCTTCTTTCATTAAGTGTCATAAAAAAGTTTAATGCTTTGACAGTATGATTACTTTTCTATCAAAATAAACCCAGGTTTCTATATAAATTTATTTTCTTGTTACTTTATTATACAGATATTTAATTAAAATACAATGAAACAAAAATGTGTTAGCTTGGAAAACGACCTTATGACAAGATTTCCCTTATAATTTGCCACTTTGGTAGAGAGAATCTTTTTCTGAAAAACTAATGACAATATGTTTATACATTTTATCATTATTTGGTGATTGTTCAGGTTCACTGACATTTGAAAGTAATTAAATGGGGAAATATTAAGATATTTTCAAAACCCAAGAGTCAGATCTATTTAGGAAGAACAGTTATCTGGTTGTTTATACATGTATCAAAATATTCTTTTGGGAAAAATGCTTTCTCACTTGTAAACCCTATGTATATAAATATTTTTCTAGGAGAAAGAGATTATTAGGTATTTTTTAGAAAGCATGATTTATATAAGCAAAGGGTAGGTGAAGGATCATATTTTGGGTCCATATAAATAAGTTCCATGTAATAGAGATACTTGACCTAAATATATAGTTATTGTAGAGTTACATATAATGTATAATATGTTATTATATTTATATCTATATTTGATCTAGACTACATTTAATATATTGTATATGTATTTACTTATATATATTTATTTTAACTCAAGAGTACCATTTACTAGCCTTCTGACCTTGAGAATACTGTTTATGCTCCCAGAGCCTCAGTTTTCCGCATGTAGAAAGGAGAGCATCAATGTGCAGCACTGTTGTTAGAAGGACAAGTTATGTCTCCCTCATTTAATGTAGTCCTAACCTCCCTTTCCTTGAATCTCATGGTCTCCGCATTTTCCTTACACTGTAAAAAGGAGTCAAGAACCACCGATTATGAATTTCAAGGGATAATGTGAATGAATGAGGAGACTCTGACATAAGCAATGTGGCAGGCACGGTTTTTGTCCAATTGGTGTGTGTGTGTCCTTACTAAGCAGGCGCTTAGTCTATTTGGTGTCAATATATTTGCGATTTGGGCATAACCCAGACACTAAGTGGTGAAACATGAATTTTCAAATGATGATATAAATGCAGAGTTTTAGGTGAGACTGGAATAGATCCTTTTTAAAAATTGGCAATGATTCAATTATTTTAAAAACCACAAAAGCTTAACGTAACAAGCTTGTAAGCATAGTGGACCATTATTAACCATCTGTTAAAAGGTAGTACAAAGAAAAACGAAAATAGAGTTGTTCTTAATGTTCGCAGATAAACGTTTACTTTAATTCATTAGCTGTCCCTGTTACTTCATGATGAATACTGTCATTTTTATGCCTATGGACTATTGCGTAGGAATCAAGCCTTGTTGTTTGACTGCAGCCCTCAGAAATGAGCGAGGAGAGAGTAATATACACAGAGCTGAAATCAGCCCATTCAAGGCAACAGGACAAAAGACGTCCAATGTTTAAAAGGAGAGGTAAAGGTTTTTAGTTTGTTTTCCTGATATCTGAAAACACAACGATGTCAAGTAAAAAATAGTGAAATCGTGATAATTGTGTCTGTACATATTTGATACTCTCTGTCTGGTGCTCAATATGTCAATGGGTGTATTTAAATGTAATAAGCAATGAGATTTGTGACCACCATAAATAGCGCTATTCAATTTAAATTCCAGGATGAGGTTCCATTTTGTTCTAATTCCCAGGGCTTTGCTGTGCTCAATGCTTACTATATATTTTGCTCTCTGATTTTGGACAGGGTTTCCATGGCATATCGTTGCAGTAACCCTGGGATTTCTATGTTTATTCCTCCTGCTGGGAATCACAGGCTTAGGATATATGTGTGAGTATCAGGCACACACATTTCACAAGAACAATGAGCCAGACTGATAAAGGAAATGCTGTAGCTACTGACTCTACGGAAACTTTAGAAACTATGGAGTCCTATAGAAATGGTAGTAATCATGATGCTGTTGATGATAATATTGGTGATGTGATTTTATTATTTTGCTATCACTTAACCTTTCTACCACGCAAACTAGTGTATGTCATAGCTGTATTGGCACAAAATTTTGTACTTTGAGGCCTACATATATTATATATATTTTCCTCCTTATATTTTGTGTAGGGGGAGCTTTTCCTTGCGAACAGAGAATTGGAAAAATCTTAATTGGAATTTTATATTCCTTATCGTACTACAACACTGCTTAAAATATAGAGGAATAAAGAGCTGATTAGTTTTCTCTATTAGTTTTTATATATTCCATGTCAAATTTGTATGCAACACTTGTTTTTAATATCAGTTTCCTGATGGTTATTTTTCTTTGTTTCATTCTGTGAGCAACAATTTTGAGTATCTTCTCTGGTGCAAGAAACAGGGATTTTAAAAAGTCAGCTCTTTATAAGCTCAGTTAAAAGGGGACATTTTTTTTTTATAAGAAGCAGTTTTAAAATGAAATATTATTAGTGCTGGGATACAGGCGTGAAGGTATCAGGTGGATGGCATATTCTATGCTGAGGTCAAGAAAGCTTTCCTGTAGGAGATAATAATTGATATGAGATAAAGGATAGGTGGAGTTTAAACAGGACACTCAGGGTAGAGAAGTCTCATCCAGGCAGAAAACAACATGAACCACAGAACATATTGATGTCCCAGGGAATTACAGCTTCTGGACAAATAAAGGAAGTAGCTAGAAATGGGTTTGACAGTCAAACCCATTTCTAGCTACTTCTTTTATTTGTCCGGAAGCTGTATAATATTAATATCATGTTAAGATATATTAGATTTGTTCTCAAAACAAAAGAAACTTGGAAGATTTGGGATTTGGGAAAGGTCAATCTGAATCGACTGGAAAGTGCATGGGGGGACAAAATAGGAGAATGTTTCAGGATTAAGGGTTAGTTAGAATGACTGAATTAGTGCTATGAAAGAAGTAATGAAGGGTTAGGGACCACACTTGAGAAATATTTAAAATGTAGAATTACTAAGATGTACATTTTATTGAGTGTGTGAGGGAAACAAGTGAATCAGTGATACCATTTGACATGAAGTTTATACATCTTGGCAAATATATTCCATTAAATGTTATAGACAATAACAAGAACAGAAGGCTGAGATTTGGGATGTGTATGCGTGTGTGTGTGTGTGTGTGTGTGTGTGTGTGTGTGTGTGTGATTGTGTGGGTGGGTGCGTGCGAATAATGGTGAAGAGTGAGGTGCCTGTAACCTATCAGTGGAGATGACCAGAAAGAATGAGATTGGTCTGTGTCTGTTAGAGTGAGCTTTGGCGGAAGACACAGATCATCAGCATGTACAGGGTAGAATTAAAAGTCTGGAGATCAAGAGAGACGCCTAGATTAGAGACATGAATTGTGGATTCACCGATTAATGTACAAGTCTGGGAAAAGATAGCAGAGGAAAGCAGAAGCTATACCACGCTCTACCTTGTGAAACCAGGGAGAGTAGACTATGCTAGAAGAACAAGGGTGAGGCGGGGGATCTCAGGGTAAATCAACATTTAGAAGTAGGTAGAAGATGAGTAAACAGTGGCAAGCAATGATGCTTAGTTAAACAAGTAGGAGGAGATCCAAAACATTATACTATCATGGAGAGAAGGCAAAGTTAGTCAAGGGTTCCAACTAGTACTGGAGGATCAGGTATTATAATGGCTAGAGATATTCTTATTAAATTTGGCAAGAGAGAGGCCGAAATGATATTTCTAGAGTAGCTCCAGTGGGATAGTGGGTATGGTCAAAGCCTGACTGTGATGGCTAAAACTCATTCAAACATTAGGAAGCAGAGAGGGTGAATACAGTGAATACAGATCAGTGAATTCAGAGATCAGTGAATACAGAAAAGTATTTATTTTCATTGTGGCTAAGCCAAACATTTACCAAGCCTTGAAAGTATGTGGATCTATATGATCTCGAGCGTTGTTAAAGGCAGTATAACCGGATACAAACACTTAGTCAGTTTGGTATTGTCTTCTACAGCTCAACATGATTCAGTAATTCTCACCCTAAGTGTATATCCAACAGACGTACTTGCACATACACAGAAATGAACTTCTACAGGACAGTTTTTAGCAGTGCCATTCACAACGTTGAACATCTCACAACTACTCAAATGATCATTAATGGGAGAGTAAATGAGATCTCTGCAATTGATTTACCAATGGAATTTATGTGATAGTCAAGAAAACGACAATGGTATCCAACAATATGCATGAATTTTAGCAGGAGCATATGAAATGGAAAAACAAAGCAAGAGCACAAAAGTTTGCGTATGATACGATACACTTTTATAAGATGAAACAGTGCAAAACAAATACAATAAATAGTAATATTTCAGGGAATACACAAAGAGGCAATAACACTATATATAAAATGTACCAAGGGAGTAATTGAAATGTGCATTAGTTACATCGTGTGAGAGAAGTAGGGAGATGAGATGAAATGGCTATCAAAGTAAATAAATGTAATGGTGAAGGTCCTGGCTACAATTTGGGGTAGCTAACAACTTGCTAACTAAGGAAGAAAAACCAGTTCTGAGAGCAATGTGGTAAGTGTCTCATGAATGCAGGGATGTAAACAATCTTATGTTAGCACCCAATCTGAGAGTAAAGAAAAGAACTCTGTTACAAACAATATGTAAAGAAAGGACAGGAACTTTGTGGCAAAGCTGACTTTAGATGATCATATGCAAGAGAAGGGAACCATGAGAAGGAAACTGTGGAGGGTTCAAGAGAGAAGTTGACAGTAGGAGATCAAGATCACCAAAGATTCAATAGGGGATGAAATCCAGAGCAGGGGTGAGAATTTCACACTTGTTCAATGCAAAGCCCATTTTTTTTTCTGGGGTAGAGTGAGAGATACCTGTGTATCTATAGGAGGAGGTGCAGGAAGTTGAGGAGAAGGTATCCTTGCTGTGACTGTTTCCATGCGAAGGAGCAGATGAGGCCATGTGCTCAGAGAGAGGGAGAGTCAAGGAGGTGCTCCAGATAATTTAGGCAAAGTATAAATGCTTGAAATAGCTGTTGAATTGAGAAAAGAGTGTGATTCAAGAACTATACTGTGTTATATTGAGAGGTGACATGGTGAAGAAAATCTAAGCGTTGGTCAGCATTAGTTTGTATGTGTACAATTTTGTGATGTTTTTGTCATTTGTGTTTCAAAACCTTGAGGGGAGATGAGATGGTGATGACAAGTGTGCTCCAAAATTGGCTATTTTACATATTAAAAAAATTTTTTTTAAAAATTTTTCAAGGAGGCTCCCCACCCAACTTGCCCCTGACCTCATGACCCTGAGATCAAGAGTGGCTTGCTCAATGCAGTGAGTTAGCCAAGAGCCCCAGTGAAGTTTTTAGATGTGCATAAAGACTATGCTGCAAGCTTCTTGGAGGTCCTGCCAAAATTAGTTCTGTACTACGTGTCCTTGGATGGACAAAAAGGAAAGGACAAGTGAATTGACTGGTCCCAAGAAATGGGAGTATTTAGGTACAGGAGGTCTTAATGTGGGTGGTTTTTTAAATGGTTTTTATTTATGGTTGAGAGAAAGAGATAGAGAGAGCACAGGAGGGGTGGGGGGTGGACCCAGGGAGAGGGGGACAGAGGATCCGAAGTGGCCTCTGTGCTGATAACAGTGAGCCAGACGCGGGGCCCAACTCATGAACTGTGAGATCATGACTTGAGCCCAGGTCAGATGCTTAACCAACTGAGCCTTCCAAGGGGCCCCTTAAGGTGTCTTTACAATTCAGATCCAGTATATGAACAGTGGAATGGATGACTGAGTTGAACAGGGGTTATATTTATTGCCATGGAGTACATCAGGAGACTGCAATTGATGTTGGAGTTTTACAAGGAGACGTTGCATTTCTTCAGTGATGGGTGGTAGAGAGCTGGAAATGACGAATCCTAGCTGCCTAACAAATCCTTAAGGGACCTTTCATTTCGTGTTTGTACACTTAAAGAGCCATATACTGTGTGATTTTACACTTTTTTATTTGTGAGTTTGGAGAAGATACTGCCAATTTGCTCAGAGATTTTTCACTTACTTTTTGCATATTAGAAGTCGCCATGTGTGCTCTTCCTCTATGTATATTCAGTGAATTAATTATAAGCTTGTACTAGAGGAGAGTCAAATCCCTGGTGTTTAGCTTCCTGTGCAAATACTACATGCTAAATAAAATACTGGCTACTTCATTTCACCAACTTTGTAATCATTATATGAAGAGTAGGTGGGATAGAAACTAAAAGTATATTTCATTTCCTGTTTACATTTCTGTTTTATAGAAGTTGATTCCTCTCTCACGTACTTCCAAAATAATGTATAGCAAGTTATCATTTTATTTAAAAATCGGTTTTATGTTCTGACACTTCGACATATTGTAACCTGGCATTTTCTCTGATCGTACTTTCATTTAGTCAGCGCCACTCACTGTGCCATTTGGAATTAGAGTAAGTGATTATAATGAAATGATCTATTACAAGCGTTCAAGACCTTAATTTTATAAAATGAATTGAAGTTTTTCACAGGTGTTCTGGAGAAATCAGGCAAGATATGAAAGCACCAGAAGACAAGAATGCTTCCTTAGCAGAAGTTGAAGATCACTTAATTTTACTACCCACTACAGGTATGTACTGAAGGATTATACTGATGGTTTACAGTTTTTTTCCTCCATGGAATGATCTCATTCTGTTCAATTTTAATGTATCGTTTTAAAACTTCACATTGTATTTTGTCAAGTCCTTTAATTGTTCTCACTTTTTAAAATTAAATCCATTGTCTTTCTTCTAGCTAATTGAACTCTTGACTTTCACAAAGTCATGTTGATTTGATTGAGTAATTTCTGCTTGTGGATGAATTTTCCTCAGTCTAGATCTCTTGGAATTAATACCATCCTCTTATATTCACTTAGGTGGGTTTCTCCCGAAGGGAGAACTGCTTCCTATTGGAGCAGTGTATCTGTACTTGGGAAGTCAAGATTTCTCAGTGTCATCTTAACGATGGTCTGACGTCTGTCAGTCTCTGGCTCCACAATTTGACCCCAAAGCTATTCTCAACATGAGGCTTTTGGGACACAGGAGAAGCACCTATTTTTTAGTCTTTCAGTCTGATGTAAGCAAGATGTATGCATACATGTATATATATAAAGAAAGCATATATATACATAAAGAAAGCATAGGTCTCTAAGTGGTCTTGTGGTTGAGGATCATGTGGCCTTTGTTTTCAAGATAAAGACCATGACACATTACTTTTTCAAAAAAAAATTATTAAATCCCATCTGGTTAACATATAGTCTGTTAATTTATTCAGGAGTAGAATTTAGGAATTCATCACTTACATACAACACCTAGTGCTCATCCCAACAAGTGCCCTCCTTAATGCCCATCACCCATTTGGCCCTCCCCTCACCCAACAGCCCTCCGGCAACCCTCAGTTTGTTCTCTGTATTGAAGAGTCTCTTCTGGTTTGCCTCCCTTTATGTTTTTAGCTTATTTTTCCTTATCTTCCCCTATGTTTATCTATTGTGTTTCTTAAATTCCACATATGAGTGAAATCTTATATTTCTCTTTCTCTGACTGACTGATTTTGCTTACCACGATACACTCTACTTGTTCATTGTTGCAAATGCAAGACTTCATTCCTTTTGGTGGCTGAATGATATTCCATTGTAGAATATACCGTCTTACCCATTCATCGGTGATGGCCATTGGGCTCTTTCCATGATTTAGGTATTATTGATACTGGTGCAATAAACATTGGGGTGCATGTGACACTTCAAATTAGCATTTGTGTGTCCTTTGGCCAAATGCCTAGTAGTGCCATTATTGTTTCTAATTATAGGGTAGCTCTATGTTTCATTTTTTGAGAAACAGCCATGCTGTTTTCCAGAGTGACTGCACCAGCTTGCATTCCCATCAGCAGTGCAAAAATGTTCCCCTTTTTCCACATCTTTGCCAACATCTGTTCTTGCCCAAATTGTTCATTTTAGCCATTCTGGCAGGTGTGAGGTGGTATCTCACTGTGGTTTTGATTTGTATTTCCCTGATGATGAGTGATGTGGAGCATCTTTTCATGTGTCTGTAGGCCATCTGGATGTTTTCTTTGGAAAAGTGTCTGTTCATGTCTTTGACCCATTTCTTCACTGGATTATTTGCCTTTTGACTGTTGAGTTCCATAAGTTCTTTATAGATTCTGGATACTAATCCTTTGATATTTCATTTGCAAATATTTTCTTCCATTCCGTCGGTTGCCTTTTAGTTTTGCTGATTGTTTCCTTCGTGGTGCAGAAGCTTTTTATCTTGATGAGGTCCCAATAGTTCCTTTTGCTTTTGTTTCCCTTGCCCCTGAAGACATGTCGAGTAAGAAGGTCTTGCAGGTGAGGTCAAAGAGGTTGTTGCCTGTTTTCTACTCTAGGATTTTGATGGTTTTGACATTTAGGTCTGTCATCCATTTTGAGTTGTTTTTGTGTATGGTGTAAGAATGTGGTCCAGGTTCATTCTTCTACATGTTGCTGTCCAGTTTTCCCAATACCATTTGCTGAAGAGACTGTCTTCTTTCCATTGGATATTGTTTCCTGCTTGGTCAAAGATTAGCTGGCCGCACATTTGTGGGTCCATTCCTGGGTTCTCCGTTCTGTTCCGTTGATCTGTGTGTTTACTTTTGTACCAATACCATACTGTTTTGATGAAAACAGCTTTGTAAAACAGCTTGATCCAGGATTGTGAAGTGTCCAGCTTTGGTTTTCTTTTTTAACATTCCTTTGGCTATTCAGTGTCTTTTGTGGTTCCGTACAATTTTGGGTTTGTTCTAGCTCTGTGAAGAATGCTGGTGTTATTTTGATAGAAATTGCATCGAATGTGTAGATTGCTTTGGGTAGTGTCAGCATTTTAACAATGTTTGTTTTCCAATCCATGAGCATGGAATGAAGACGATGACACATTTCAAGGAAAATGGTACTGCTGTGGAAAAAGCTGTTACCACTTTTCAAAAGAGGAGAAAACTTGGGAGAGGAGCATGGTGTCATGCCAAGATCTGCAGGCTAGTCTCCTGAAGATTGATACTAAAGAGGAGCAAGTATGTCTACTTTCCTAAACCTGATGTAAATGCTTTGAGTATGCAAAGTATGTCTGGAGTTCAGATAATTGTTTCAACTTTCCTCCAATATTATTTGGCATGTTGTTTTGAAGCACTTTGTTAACTGGCACAGATTTCTCTGTGGAAGAGACATAGGTGTAACAGTGACCACGAAGAACCATTGACTTAAATCAAGAAGAACAGCTCTTCTGGGCATGCCATGGAATGATTTTAAGTCTTTAGTATTGTATATATTGCATCTTGACACTTAGTATGCTTCAAACGGCTAAGCATTATCTTCTCAGGGCTAATACAGGGCAAAAGAACTGCTTCAAGGGTATGAGCATTCTAAAGAGATAATTTCTCATTGTACTGAGTTCTGTTGTTGCTTCATCAGTATATGGGAGGGATTAAACTTCAAAGGGAAGATCAGTCTCTCCCTTCATGGCCATGGGAAAAGAGGTTGAAAAATGAAGAGGTTGAATGTAGCTAGAATGATTCTTTTTTTTTTTTAATTATTTTTTAACATTTATTCACTTTTTAAGAGACAGAGAGACAGAGTGTGAGTGGGATTGGGGCAGAGAGAGAGGAAGACAGAATCTGGAGCAGATTCCAGGCTCTTACCTGTCAGCACAGAGCCCGACGCAGGGCTCGAACTCACATACCCTGTGATCATGACCTAAGCCAAAGTCAGACACCCAACCGACGGAGTCACACAGGCAATCTGGAATGATTCTTTGGAAATGATGTTTTCTTTTGCTTATAATCCAGAATGACAGAGAAAGCCTCTCTTTTCTAGAAGAGAAAATGTAGATCACATTTGCCATTACTTTTAATATTTGGCAATATAAAGTCAGTAGAATGGATTCTGTGGGGTTCCTTCTAATGATTCCATAAATATTCCATGTAGGCACTGAGTTCTAGTTACACAATCTAGTTCTATCAGTGATATTTCTATTAGTGTCTTGTGAAGGATGAATTAAAAGCCCTATGTTTTCAAAAAAGAAGACGAAATAAAACCCAAACCAGGCCAATATTCAGGGGCATGTGGTTGGCCCAGTTGGTGGGCCATGTGCCTCTTGATCTGTGAGTTCAATCCCATGTTGCATGTAAAGCTTACCTAAAACAAACAAACAAACAAACAAAGTCCTGTGTTTCTTGTTTATAAAATGCTTATTAAAATAATGTATTGAAGGGGCGCCTGGGTGGCGCAGTCGGTTAAGCGTCCGACTTCAGCCAGGTCACGATCTCGCGGTCCGTGAGTTCGAGCCCCGCGTCAGGCTCTGGGCTGATGGCTCAGAGCCTGGAGCCTGTTTCCGATTCTGTGTCTTCCTCTCTCTCTGCCCCTCCCCTGTTCATGCTCTGTCTCTCTCTGTCCCAAAAATAAATAAACGTTGAAAAAAAAATAAAAAAAAAATAATGTATTGAATATGAATGATTCACTCATAAGTATGAGAAACAAATGAAGTACACATTAGCACATTGGTTCAAACAAATTTTAAAAATCCAGGACCTAATAATCCAGGACCTAATAAGTATTTCCCCTGTCATTTCCAATTCAGTGTTCTTCAGTTTCAGTGCTGCCATTGAAGTTTCTGGACTTCAGAGTTTCAATGAAACTTCTTATACTTGTTATCCCCATTTTTCCAGGAACTATCCAGAGCCTTTGAAATTTCCTGAGACTTTTGCCATTGTTTAGAGCAAAATCTGAGTTTCATAGTCTAGCACCTCATTTGATGAGGGCTTGGCTCTCAGTATCTGAACTGGGCTGCTGATACACTCTCTGAACCGGAGATCGACTTTGCTACAGAACAGCATTACTTTTACACTGATGGTTTAGGATTTGCCATGTTTTGCTGCTTTACCAAGCCCAGGAGTGTAATGACAGCGGGGCTTAAGTCCATTGATACTGCAAACTGAAATTGGGGTTGATACCTATGCATACCCCTAGCATCTAGCAAAATTATGTGAGTGAAAGAATCAAGGGACATTTAACATCAGTGTTTATTCGGAGACTTAGAAATGATAACATCTATTTTTGCCACACTTCTATAATTCCCATCCGTTTTCCTTAGGCATTCAATATACACTCTTCAAATTTGTCTGATACAATGTGAAGATATATTGTGAAGATATATTGTTGCATGTGTGTATTTTTGGGTACATTTGTGTTTGAGAGAGAGAGAGAGACTGAGAGAGATTCAATTATATTGCTTATAGCCAAGGACATTAATTTGTTACTTTCCATTCAATATGCCAATTGGAATAATGATTACAAAGAACTTACAGAATTTTTATGGTAGAGATATTTTAGACACTGCATGCATTATTCAGTGCCCACACTGTTAACACAGACTGTATGATATCCACTGCATACAGAAGGAAAATTCTCAAGGAAGTTTTATTTCCTGAGGTGTGTATAGCAAATTAATGGGATAAAGTGTTTTAACGCTTATAGCTATAGTGTCTACATTTTCACTGCTGTATAGTATTCCCCAGTGTGGCTAAGAATCTCTACAAGATGGAAGTTTGGGTTGTTTCCACCTTTTGTGGTTAGGAATAGTCCTTCATGAATCATTCTTAGACGTGTCTCAGTGCAAAACTGTCTTGTGTGTCCTCACTTCTCTTGATAACAAATCATCGTAGGAGTAAAATCATTGGTAACAAGGTTCCTAAAGGTCCATTTTCATGCGATAACTTAAAATTACATTTCAAAATGAATTTAGCAACATTTTTAAAGATGGATTTGATATCTACAAATCCCACAAACTTAGTGCCATGATTTTTCATTTCAGCCAATTCAATACTAGTAAAATATATCCCGGTGGCTTTGATTTGAATTTTCCTGATCTCTAGTGAGCTTGGCATCTTTCTCTATTTCTTGGCTATACTCCCCATTTATTTGAAATATGTTGTAATTTGTTGTCCCTTTTTTTCTTATTGGATAATTTTTTCCTTGTTTATTTCTCGAAATACGTATTTGTGCTTTAAATTATTTTTTTTTAACATTTATTTATTTTTGAGACAGAGAGAGACAGAGCATGAACGGGGGAGGGTCAAAGAGAGGGAGACACAGAATCTGAAACAGGCTCCAGGCTCTGAGCTGTCAGCACAGAGCCCGACGCGGGGCTCCAACTCACGGACCGCGAAATCATGACCTGAGCCAAAGTCGGCCGCTTAACCGAGTGAGCCACCCAGGCACCCCCGTATTTGTTCTTTAATTTATTGCATATATCTCCAGACTTGAGGCTTGTCTTTTCACATGCTTTAAGGCATCTGAGGTGAGGAAAAATTCCTGATTTAGTGCAATCACATTTATCTCTCTACTTTATCTTATGGGGAGATTTGTTTTTTTCTAAGTCCATCCTGCCCCTTTGCTGATATCTTGGATCCAGTCACAGAGACTTGAGTGATTCCTTCACTGAAGCATTTCCATTCCTGTGTCTTCTCTACCCCATGGAGAAATGAGCCTGCCTGTTCCATTTATCATAAAAGTGTTTGAAGATAAAAGTGCCCAGTATTTTATTTATGAGTCCTCTGTGGGTAAGATGTGTTCACTGACGCTATGAATAATACTAATAATTCCAATTTTGTCACAGGTCCTTATTCAATCAAAAATAAAATACAATCATTGGATTGGATTAATTAGGGTTCAAGAAGGCAGGTATCCTTGGCAATGGCTGGATGGCTCACCCCTATCTCAGAAGCTGTAAGTTTTCATTTCATGGCCTTGCTCCCTTTCCTGCTCAGTAACAGATTGGTAGATTATTGGTGAAGAAGAGGAACAGATCCTTGAGGACTTAGGGAATATTGTTCATTCCATTTGATCTCGCTTCTTAGATCGGCAACCGAGTGCAAATCTGAGACCTCAAGAGACCCAAAGAGCATGATTTATTCCATGGTCTTTAATGAAGGTCCTTCCAAACCCAGTGAAATGACATTTTGCTTTTGTATCTTGTATGTTATGATACAAGTACTTCCACAGATATGGTTGCAGGAAATGGTAAAAAGATAATGAGGAGAGAAACGTGGCTACAGCCAGCCTCCTCTGTACATGAAATTTGTACGTGTTTGCTTGGTATCATTCGAGAACAACAACAACAAAAGAGCTTTTTCCAAAGGAGTCATTTAGTAATCTTGCAGCTCTAATTTGGTGTTTAATATCATACGTTATTGTCTAACACATGTCGACAAGAATTTCTGGTAGCCCTATTTCATTAATAAATCACATGGGTTTGTCAGTTGATGTCTACAAAATGAGTTCAGAAAATGAAGAAAAGTGATCCGTTGTAACTAAATCTAGCTAACATGGGGGACAGTATGGGAAACATGGGCTACTTAACAGGCTGTTTATTGATGGCCCACAATGTGCCAGGCACCCTTCTAGCCACTGAAGCTATAGTGGTGAATGAAACACGCTACAGTCTTCTGCCATTGTGGATAGTACATTCCAATGCAGGCTTGATGGAGCTCTTGGTGATGAGTGATGACAATCTCAACGTGCCATGTGAATTTCATGGCACATTAGGGGGTGATACATGCTATGGAGTAATGTGAAATCTCTTCCTTTTTGCTACAGTGCAAAGTGTCTTTTGTTTATGAAGGTAAGAGGGAGAGATTTCACTGTTTTCAGTGGAGTGGTCAGGACAGACTCCTTGAGAAATGAAGTGCATACAGCATGTTGAATGAGAAGGGCATGTGGATTAGCTGATACAAATGCATCCCAGCAGTAACAACAGCTGTGGTCAAGACTCAGAGGTAGGAGCGTCCTTAGCATTCCTGAGGAAACAGCAAGAGGGCCTGGGATGCTGGAGCAAGGGGAACGAGGTGGGAGAGAAGTAGGTCAGAGAGGGAATGACGCTGAGAGCATGCGGGGATCAGAAAAATGTAAGACCTTAGATTGGTTCATGAGGGTCATGAGAAACTATTAGAGGGTTTTAAGCGGAGGAGGGACAAAAGCTGGCTCCTGCTTTGGAGACGCACTCTGGACAGTCTGTTGAGCTGAGATGGCCAAGTGGCCAGATTCTACACTTGTTCCAAAGATGTGTGTGAGGTGGACAAATCAGGGATGGTGTCAAGGTTTTGGTCCAGGAGTGGTAAGAATGACGTTCCCATTAACGTTAATAGGGCATATTTGGAATTCAGTTTTAGACACAATGGTAGGAAAACTGTTAAGCATTGAAGTATGTGCGGGGGTGTCGCATGGGCCTTGTGATAGATGATCATGCTGATCAGGTGAGAGGTCTGTGCCTGGGATGCAAATGTTGTGTGCAGCAGTGAATAGACAGTGTGACAAGTGCGAGGCTGGGATGATTCTCGGGAATCTAAGGGCTGAGCCCTCGGACACCCTCATGTTTAAGGTCATGTTAAGATAAGGGGACAAGAGGATAACCAGAAAACATCACCGAGAAAAGTGCTCCAAGAGACAGAAGGAAACCCATGAAGGGTCAGTGAGGGCAATGGAACCCCCTACAAAAAGTTCTACTGAATCAACAGCTGAATGTAAAAAGTTGGGGACACCTCCATTTTATTTCTTGAAATGGTTACTTCCCATCAGATTCCTGAGGATTTGGGTGAAAATTAAAACGAAGAAACATTTTTTTTCTGGACAGTGTAGCCCAGCCTTCATATTTAAAATCCAGGTACCTTATTCTCATTGCCCAATTTCACCGAAGTCTAATGCTTCGTTTGGTGTGGAAGACATTAGGCTCAGTGGAGAAAAAGTGCACTCTATTTTAAATGCAAATCAGCACCTTTTGCTCAAAGTGAGGCTAGCAGTGGAATTGCTTGCTCTGGGCACATCAATCTGAATTATAGGCACTTGGAAATATGTTTATATGTAATTGCATTGTATCACTTCATACACATTCTTTATTTGATCACTTCCCAGATGTGTCAGGAGTCTTAGGAGCATATTTCAAGTGTATATGTATAACTCCCTAGACCTCCCAGTCTACACTATCCTTTGTACTTCTTCACTAGTTCCAATGGTCCATTGGCAACATTTCATTAGGTTTAGATACAATTATGCTTCCTGATCTTAACGCTCTATGTCCCTGTCAACATTTGTATGGCCATTGAAATAAGTGCACATATGTTTTCAATTTGTGATAAATTTTGCCTGAGAAATGTCTTTCTAAAATGAATTTATTTTCTGGTGCAGGAATTTCCAACAGAGTTTATCTCATGTGAAATGTGGACACCTGAAACCATCAAATATTTATAGTGCTGACTGTAGTAAACTCTTCCGTTACATTTGTGAAAAGGAGTTCTCTGGCCCTGATAATTAAAGAAGCGCTGTGACCAAATGATCACTATTTTCATTCTTTAACAACTATAAGGAAAAACACAGGGTATTCACTCAAATTAGTCAACTATGCATGGCGTATGAAGGATTATGATCTTTCACACATCCCTCAGCATGGATAAAAGAGTAAGTTTTAGAAATAGTAAAATCATCCATCCAAAAATGAAGCTCTTTTTTTTTTTTTGAAATTTCAAGAACCCATCCATCAGAATATGTGAAAAAAGTTTGAGTGAAAGACTTTACGTTTAAAATATAACTAAAAGATCTTGATTTAAATAGGTAGTGAATACATTTGCAATGTTCACAGTGTAAGAAGTCCTTAACGATGAACACATCCTCTCAACCCATTTTGTACTCTATTCACCTAGTTGCCACCTCAGAGGCAAACATGTAACTGGTTTATAAAGTGTTCCAGAAGTATTCTAATAAAGTACAACTATACACAGGCCGTCTGCTAAACAAAATGTTCCGTGGCTACAAACGACAGTAACGATTCTTTATGTTTCTGTTGAAAATGTACCACGCGTGTTACACTGATAAATGTTTTATTTCCAATGGATGTTTAGGTTTACCCAGAATTTTAGAATTGTGTGAATGAAAGAACTTAGTACTGTATTACTTGCCATAGAGTGTATATATAGGGTAAATGTCCAGCAGTGTCATTTTTATGTCAAAATGTGTCCACATGAAATTTGCATAGATGTTGAATTTACAATAGATGCTCTACATCTCTATCTGCAATCAGCAGCATTCAAGAATTCCTGCTTCCTCACTTGGTTACCAGCGCAACGTGTTATCAGTCTGTTTGACTTTGCCAATAAAATCTTCACCAATTAAAAAAAATGTTTATTTGATTCACTTCAATTTACGATGTCCTGTTATTTGTGTCTCTGAGCATCTGTTTATGGTATTTCTTTTCATTTAAAGTGTCTGAGGGGCTCCTGGGTCGCTTGGTCGGTTAAGCGTCCTACTTCGGCTCAGGTCATGATCTCATGGCCGGTGAGTTCCAGCCCCGCAACGGGCTCTGTGCTGACCGCTAGAGCCTGCAGCCTGTTTCAGATTCTGTGTCTTCCTCTCTCTCTGCCCCTTCCCTGTTCATGCTCTGTCTCTCTCTGTCTCAAAAATGAATAAATGTTGAAAAAAAATTAAAAAAAAAATAAAGTGTCTGTCCGTGTCTTTGTGGATTAATATCACAAACTTAAGTTTGAGCAAAAAAAACCCAGACACAAAATCGCAACTCCTATAACGTTCCAGTTATTTAAAGGTTCTACACCAGGTAAGTCTAACCTATGCTATTAGAAATGAAGACAAACTTTCCTGCCATATGGATTTATTCCTAAAACGAATAGTAATGGGAAATGACTAGTCTTTACCATGGTGCAACGTTATGCTTGGAAAGAAACCATGCCCAAGGTGCATCTCAGGTGCTGATAATACGGAGTGTAACAATCTGGGTGCTGGTTACAGGGTGTTGTAGTGATCCCTTGGGCTGCCATGACAACTACCACAACCTGGGTGTCTTTGAACAACATACATTCATTTTTTCATTGTTGTGTAGGTACGAAGTTTAAAAGTGGTGGCAAGGCCAAGCTCTGTTCGAAACTTTTTAGTTTACTGTGTTGGAATACATGCTTCCTCGCCTCAGCGAAAGTCATGAAGAAAATTTAAAAAAATGTTTCTGCTGTTGTTTGTTTTAAAGGATAAATTTGGCATAGTTTGAACTGGATGAAAGCAAATCATCAAGAGATCAAAATATGTGGAGGCAGTTCAATCAGTGTTTGCAGGGAAAATTCAAAAGTCGCTTACATGGCAAGCGACTTTTCCAATCAAGAATCACAACTTCTGCCTTGAGAAAGTCGAATAAGGAAACGAAATAAAACCCAAATCAAATAAAGGTGGAGATTACAAAATGAAGAGCAGAAATCAGTGATGTTGGAGATAAAAGAAATAATAAAACAAATATGACAGTGAGTTTTGAAAAGGCCGACAAGGTCCAGTAATAAACCTACAGCTGGACCAATCAAGAATAGGCCTAAATGAACAATTTGAAGCATGAATGGACAGACATTGAAGGATTTACTGATGATTATAAGGGAACATGATGAAGAATTTTTTGCCAATGAATTCTAAAACCTAAAAGACATTGATTTCTGGAAACAATTGATCTTTCAAAACACACTTAAGAAGAATTTGGTAAATTGAACTCATTGTATATCCAGAATGAGTTATTCAATTTGTAGTTAAAACAATCCAGAGAGAACCCCAGATGGGTTGTCTGGTGAATTCTAGTAAATACTGAATAAAGAGTAAAATTTAAAAGGGGAAAAAAAAACGTGATCCAGGAGACAGAAGAAAATTGAAAATGTTCCAACTTTTTCTGTGAGGCCAGTGTTACTTGGATAGTGAAACCAGATAGCCAAGAATCGACAGCTCATGTGCACAAAACAAGCAAAAATTCCTAACAAATAGTTAGTTGCACATTGAATTGCATGGAGCAATTTATTGAGAAGATTATACATCATGATGGAGTGGGGATTATTCCACATGTGCAAGATTAATGAATTGGGGTGATTTACCTGAATGATAGGCTGAGGAAGGAAAACCACATGATAGCCTTAGTAGATGCAGGTAAAGCACCCCAAAGTCGCCATCATTTCATGATAAATCGTCTCAGTAAACTAGGAATAAGTAAAGTAGGATTAAGTGAGATTTTCCTCAATATGATAATGACATTAGAAAGAAACAAACCCTCCAGTTAGTAATCTACTGAGCAGCGAAAGATTGAGTGGTTTCCCTTAACTCCGGTAAAGAAGCAAAGATATCTGGACTCATCACCCCTCTTGACCATCCCAAGGGAGGCCATTTCAGTTCGATACGCAAGAAATAAAAAAGGGATACAGATTGGAATGCAAAAAGGAACGACACCCATTTGCAAAGGACATAATTGCCAACATAGAAAATCCCAGCGTTTCGCCCCATTCCTCCTAACACTAATATGTGAGTTTAATTTGGTTCCAGATCAAGGACAGTATGTTAAAATTCAGTAATGTGTCTATATGCTAAAAATAAGCTATTGGAAATTGAAATAAACAAAAATACCATTTATGTTAGTATTGTCACTTGCTAGACCCCAAGATGTGACGTTTACTGCCCACCAGTTTATACTCACCCACCTTCGTCCCACATTTTTCCTTAAGCAAATCCTCTTACCAGTGTCTCTCTTGACTCTGGCAAGTGGAAAGCAATAGCATCCCTCAAACAATAGTGACTGTCCTGACCAAATCTTCAGCCTGCCCAGATCCCCCGGGGACAGTTTGAGTGTCATCCTGACTCACACCTGTTCAGATGGACCATGGAGTGACCTCTAGAGTGATTGATGATACCTTTACCTCATTATAATTCTAAAATCTCTACCCAAGGAGGAGCACGAGCTTTATCACAAGCCTTATTTACACAACACACGGTGTGCGTGGAGGCCTGTTTCCTTGAGGTGCATGTGTGACCTCAGGCCCTCCTCTACCTATGGTGACGTGGATCCTCTTTTTCATCCTAATTCAAAAAAAAAAAAAGGAGGGGCGCCTGGGTGGCTCAGTCTGTTGAGCATCCCACTTCGGCTCAGGTCATGATCTCATGGTTTGTGAGTTCGAGCTCCAAGTCGGGCTCTCTGCTGACAGCTCGGTTCCTAGAGCCTAGAACTTTTTATTATTATTACCTTTTTTAATATGAAATTTATTGTCAAACTGGTTTCCATACCACACCCAGTGCTTATCCCAAGAGGTGCTCTCCTCAATAGTCATCACCCACTCTCCCCTCCCTTCCACCCCCCATCAAACCTCAGTTTTTTGTTCTCAGTTTTTAAGAGTCTCAATGGTTTGCCTCCTTCCGTCTCTGTAACTTTTTTCCCCTTCGCCTCCCCCATGGTCTTCTGTTAAGTTTCTCAGGATCCACATAAGAGTGAAAACATATGGTATCTGTCTTTCTCTCTATGACTTATTTCACTTAGCATAACACTCTCCAGTTCCATCCACGTTGCTACAAAAGGCCATATTTCATTCTTATTGTCACATAGTATTCCATTGTGTATATAAACCACAATTGCTTTAGCCATTCCTCAGTTGATGGACATTTAGGCTCTTTCCATAATTTGGCTATTGTTGAAAGTGCTGATCTAAACATTAGGGTACAAGTGCCCCTATGCATCAGCACTCCCGTATCCCTTGGGTAAATTCCTAGCAGTGCTATTGCTGGGTCATAGCGTAATTTTATTTTTAATTTTTGGAGGAACCTCCACACTGTTTTCCAGAGCGGCACACCAGTTTGCATTCCCCCCAACAGTGCCAGAGGGTTCCCGTTTCTCCACATCCTCGCTAGCATCTATAGTCTCCTGATTTGTTCATTTTGGCCACTCTGACTGGCGTGAGGGGATATCTGAGTGTGGTTTTGATTTGTATTTCCCTGATGAGGAGAGATGTTGAGCATCTTTTCACGTGCCTGTTGGCCATCTGGACGTCTTCTTTAAAGAAGTGTCTATTCATGTTTTCTGCCCATTTCTTCATTGGATTATTTGTTTTTCGGGTGTGGAGTGTGGTGAGCTCTTTATAGATTTTGGATACTAGCCCTTTGTCCGATATGTCATTTGCCAATCTCTTTTCCCATTCCGTTGGTTGCCTTTTAGTTTTGTTGATTGTTTCCTTGGCAGTGCAGAAGTTTTTTATCTTCATGAGGTCCCAATAGTTCCTTTTTGCTTTTAATTCCCTTGCCTTTGGCGATGTGTCAAGTAAGAAATTGCTGTGGCTGAGGTCAGAGAGGTTTTTTCCTGCTTTCTCCTCCAGGGTTTTGATGGTTTCCTGTCTCACATTCAGGTCCTTTATCCATTTTGAGTTTGTTCTTGTGAATGGTGTAAGAAAGTGGTCTAGTTTCAACCTTCTGCATGTTGCTGTCCAGTTCTCCCAGCACCATTTGTTAAAGAGACTCTCTTTTTTCCATAGGATATTCTTTCTTGTTTTGTCAAAGATGAGTTGGCCATACTTTTGTGGGTTTAATTCTGGGGTTTCTATTCTATTCCTTTGGTCTATGTGTCTCTTTTTGTGCCAATACCATGCAGTCATGATGAATACAGCTTTGCAGTAGAGGCTAAAGTCTGGGACTGTGATGCCTCCCGCTTTGGTCTTCTTCTTCAAAATTACTTTGGCTATTCAGGGCCTTTTGTGGTTCCATACTAATTTTAGGATTGCTTGTTCTAGCTTCAAGAAGAATGCTGGTGCAATTTTGATTGGGATTGCATGGAATGTGTACATAGATTTGGGTAGTATTAACATTTTAACAATATTTATTCTTCCAATCCATGAGCATGGAATGTTTTTCCATTTCTTTATGTCTTTTTCCCTATCCTTCATAAGTGTTCTATAGTTTTCAGCATACACATCTTTTATATCCTTGGTTAGGTTTATTCCTAGGTATTTTAGACTTCTTGGTGCAATTGTGAATGGGATCAGTTTCTTTATTTGTCTTTCTGTTGCTTCATTATTAGTGTATAAGAATGCAACTGATGTTTGTACGTTGATTTTGTATCCTGCGACTTTGCTGAATTCATGTAACAGTTCTATCAGACTTTTGGTGGAATCTATCGGGTTTTCCACCTATAATATCATGTCATCTGCACAGAGTGAAAGGTTGACATCATCATTGCCAATTTTGATGCCTTTGATTTCCTTTTGTTGTCTGATTGCTGATGCTAGCACTTCCAACACTATGTTAAACAGCAGCGAGGAGAGTGGACGTCCCTGTCGTGTTCCAGGTCTCAGGGGGAAAGCTCTCAGTTTTTTTTCCATTGAGGATGATATTAGCTCTGGGCTTTTCATAAATGGCTTTTATGATCTTTAAGTATGTTCCTTCTATCCCGACTTTCTCAAGGGTTTTTATTAAGCAAGGATGCTGAATTTTGTTGAATGATTTTTCTGCATCAATAGACAGGATCATATGGTTCTTATCTTTTCTTTTATTAATGTGATGTATTACATTGATTGATTTGTGAATGTTGAACCAGCCCTGCAGTCCAGGAATGAATCCCACTTGATCATGGTGTATAATTTGTTTTATATGCTGTCTAAATCGATTTGCTAGTATCTTACTGAGGATTTTTGCATCCATATTCATGAGGGATATTGGCCTGTAGGGTTTTTTTTTGTTTTGTTTTGTTTTGTTTTTTTGTTTTTTTGTTTTTTTTTGCTGGGCCTCTGTCTGATTTAGGAATCAAGGTAATGCTGGTTTCATAGAATGAGTCTGGAAGTTTTCCTTACCTTTCTACTTTTTGGAACAGCTTGAGAAGGATAGGTATTATTTCTGCTTTAAATGTCTGATAGAGTTCCCCTGGGGTGCCATCTGGTCCTAGACTCTTATTTGTTGGGAGATGTTTGATAACTGATTCAATTTCTTCGCTGGTTATGTGTCTGTTCAAGCTTTCTATTTCTTCCTGGTTGAGTTTTGGAAGTGTGTGGGTGTTTAGGAATTTGTCTATTTCTTCCAGGTTGTCCAGTTTGTCGGCATATAATTCTTCATAGTATTCCCTGATAATTGCTTGTACTTCTGAGGGATTTGTTGCAATAATTCCACTTTCATTCATGATTTTATCTATTTGGGTCATCTCCCTTTTCTTTTTGAAAAGCCTGGCTAGAGGTTTATCAGTGTATTCAGAACATTTCATCCTAAAGCAGCAGAATATACATTCTTTGCCGGTGCACGTGGAACATTCTCCAGAATATACCACATACTGGGAAACAAATCAGCCCTCAATAAGTGCAAAAATATCGAGATCGTACCATGCATATTTTCAGACCACAACGTTATGAAACTTGAAATCAACTGCAGGAAAAAATTTGGAAAGGTAACACATACTTGGAACCTAAAGTACATCCTACTAAAGAATGAATGGGCTAGCCAAGAGCTTAAAGAGGAAATTGAAAAATATATGGAAGTCAATGAAAATGATAGCACCACATCCCCAAAACTCTGAGACGCAGCAGAGGCAGTCATAAGAGGAAAGTATGTAGCAATCAGGCCTTCCTAAAGAAGGAAGAAAGATCTCAGGTACACAACCTTACGACTTAAGGAGCTGGAAAAAGAACAGCAAATATAACCCCAAACCAGCAGAAGACAGGAAGTAATAAAGATTCGAGCAGAAATTAACAAAATTGATAAACCACTAGCCAGTTTAATCAAGAAGAAAACGGAAAGGACCCAAATAAGTAAAATCAAGAATGAAAGAGGAGAGGTCACAACCAACACAACAGAAAGAAAATCAATCATAAGAGAATATTATGAGCAATTATATGTCAATAAAATGGGCAATCTGGAAGAATTGGACAAATTCCTCGAAATATATACACTACCAAAACTGAAACAGGAAGAAATAGAAAATTTGAACAGACCTATAACCAGTAAGGAAATCGAATTAGTAATCAAAAATCTGCCAAAAAACAAGAGTCCAGGGCCAGATGGCTTTCCAGGGGAATTCTACCAAACATGTAAGGAAGAGTTAACACCCATTCTCTTGAAACTGTTCCAAAAAATAGAAATGGAAGGAAAACTTCCAAACGCTTTCTATGAAGCCAGCATTACGTTGATTCCAAAACCAGACAGAGACCCCACTGAAAAGGAGAACTATAGACCACTTTCCCTGATGTACATGGATGCAAAAATCCTCAACAAGATATTAGCCAACTGACTCCAACAATACATTAAAAAAATTATTCACCACGACCAAGTGGGGTTTATACCTGGGATGTAGGGCTGGTTCAATATCTGCAAAACAATCAGTATGATTCATCACATCAATAAAAGAAAGGACAAGAACCATATGATCCTCTCAATAGATGCAGAGAAAGCATTTGACAAAATACAGCATCCTTTCTTGATAAAAACCCTCAAGAAAGTAGGGATAGAAGGATCAAACCACAAGATCAAAAAGCCATATGTGAATGACCCAAGGCTAATATCATCCTCAATGGGGAAAAACGGAGAGCTTTCCCCCTTTCCCCCAGGAACAAGACAGGAATGTCCACTCTCACCACTGTTATTCAACATAGTATCGGAAGATTTAACCTCAGCAATCAGACAACACAACGAAATAAAAGCATCCAAATTGGCCAGGAGGAGGTCAAACGTTCACTCTTCGCAGATGACATGATACTCCTTATGGAAAACCAAAATGGTTCCACCAAAACTCTGCAAGAAGTGATTCATGAATTAAGCAAAGTTGCAGGAGAGAAAAGCAATGCAGAGAAATCCATTGCATTCCTATACACCAACAATAAAGCGACAGAAAGGGAAATCAAGGAATCGATCCCATTTACAGTTGCACCAAAACCCATAAAATACCTAGGAATAAATCTAACCAAAGAGGTGCAGAATCTATACACTGAAAACTATAGAAAGCTTACGAAAGAAATTGAAGAAGACACAAAAAAATGGAAAAAGGTTCCATGCTCCTGGATAGGAAGAAGAAATATTGTTAAAATGTCGATACTACCCAAAGCAATCTACATATTCAATGCAATCTCTATCAAAAGAACACCAGCATTCTTCCCAGAGCTAGAACAAATAATCCTAAAATTTGTATGGAATCAGGAAAGACCCCAAATAGTCAAAGAAATCTTGAAAAAGAAAACCAAAGCAGGAGGCATCACAATCCCAGACTTCAAGCTATACTGCAAAGCTGTATCATCAAGGCAGTATGGCACAAAAACAGTACTGGCACAAGAATAGACGCTCAGATCAATGGAACAGAATAGAGTAACCAGAAATGGACGCACTAATGGCCAACTAATCTTTGACAGAGCAGGAAGCAATATCCAATGGAATAAAGACAATCTCTTCAGCAAGTGATGCTGGGAAATCTCGACAGTGATATGCAAGAGAATGAACCTGGACCACTTTCTTACACCATCCACAAAAATAAATTCAAAGTGGATGAAAGACCTCAACGTAAGACAGGAAGCCATCAAAATCCTTGAGGAGAAAGCAGGCAAAAACCCCTTTGATCTTGGCCGCAGCAACGTCTTACTCAACACGTCTCTGGAGGCAAGGGAAACAAAAGCAAAAATGAATTACTGGGACCTCATCAAAATAAAAAGCTTCTGGACAGCGAAGGAAACAATCACCAAAACTAAAAGGCAACCGACAGAATGGGAGAAGATATTTGCAAATGACATATCAGACAAAGGGTTCGTATCCAAAATCTATAAAGAACTTATCTAACTCTACACCCAGAAAACAAATAATCCAGTGAAGAAATGGGCAAAAGACATAAATAGACACTTCTCCAAAGAAGACATCCAGATGGCCAACCGTCACATGAAAAGATGCTCCTCGTCACTCATCATCAGGAGAATACAAACCAAAACCACGATGAGAAACCACCTCACACCTGTCAGAATGGCAAACATTAACATCTCAGGCAACAACAGATGCTGGCGAGGATGAGGAGAAAGAGGATCTCTTTCGCACTGCTGGTGGGAATGCAAAGTGGTGCAGTCACTCTGGAAAATAGTAATGGAGGTTCCTCAAAAAATTAGAAATAGAATTACCCTACGACCCAGCAATTGCACTACTAGGCATTAATCCAAGGGATACAGGTGTGCTGTTTTGAAAGGACACATGCACCCCAATGTTTATAGCAGCACTATCAACAATAGCCAAGGTAGGGAAAGAGCCCAAATGTCCTTTGATGGATGAATGGATCAAGAAGATGTGGTACACACACACACACACACACACACACACACACACACACACAATGGAGTAATACTTGGCAATCCAAAAGAATGAAATCTTGGCAAGTGCAACTATGTGGATGGAGCCAGAGAATATTGTCCTAAGCAAAATTAGTCAGTCAGAGAAAGGCAAGTATCATATGACTTCACTCATATGAGGACTTTAAGACACAGAACCGATGAACAGAAGGGAAGGGAAGCAAAATAATAGAAAAAGAGGGAGGGGGACTAAACATAAGAGACCTTTGAATATGGAGAACAAACAGAGGGTTACTGGAGGGGTTGTGGAAGGGGGTTGGGCTAAATGGGTAAGGGGCATTAAGGAATCTACTCCTGAAATCATTGTTGCACCATATGCTGACTAATTTAGATGTAAATAAAATAAAATAAAACAAAATAAAAAAACTACAAATAACCTTATCTTAAGTGTGGCTAGCTCCTCATGGCCCTGAAAACCTTGCTTCCAAATTCCTTCGAGGCTTAAGCTGTCCTTAATCCCCACTAACTAAACAGTATATAATCAGTCACTTCTCACAATCCCAGGATAGCTCTCTCTGTCCACATGTCCTGTCCCTGTGCTTTAATAAAATCACCTTTTTTGCACCAAAGATGTCTCAAGAATTCTTTCTTAGCCCTTTGCTCACAAACCCCATTAAGAGGAAACGATCCTTTGTGTTTTAAACGATAGTGCTGTTTCTACTGACAGCTGTACTGAACTAAAGATTGTTCTTGAAACTAAGGTAAGAAAAAATTCCAAGAGAAGCAGTGATTGCAGAAGGAAAAATCGTTAACTACTAAAGGCACAAGTATAAAAGAAGTGCTCCCAAATAATTTGAGATGTAATGCACCCATGTGTGTTTTTGACAATTACACATGGAAAGCCTCTAAGTTCAGAAATAAAGCACACTCATTCATGCCTTTCATTTCTTTTTGCACAAGCTCCTATTTATTTTCTTTTTTTTAATATATGAAATTTATTGTCAAATTGGTTTCCATACAACACCCAGTGTCATCCCAAAAGGTGCCCTCCTCAATACCCATCACCCACCCTCTCCTCCCTCCCACCCCCCATCAACCCTCAGTTTGTTCTCAGTTCTCATCAGTCTCTTATGCTTTGGCTCTCTCCCACTCTAACCTCTTTTTTTTTTTTTCCTTCCCCTCCCCCATGGGTTCCTGTTAAGTTTCTCAGGATCCACATAAGAGTGAAAACATATGGTATCTGTCTTTCTCTGTATGGCTTATTTCACTTAGCATCACACTCTCCAGTTCCATCCACGTTGCTACAAAAGGCCATATTTCATTTTTTCTCATTGCCACGTAGTATTCCATTGTGTATATAAACCACAATATCTTTATCCATTCATCAGTTGATGGACATTTAGGCTCTTTCCATAATTTGGCTATTGTTGAGAGTGCTGCTATGAACATTGGGGTACAAGTGCCCCTATGCATCAGTACTCCTGTATCCCTTGGATAAATTCCTAGCAGTGCTATTGCTGGGTCATAGGGTAGGTCAATTTTTAATTTTCTGAGGAACCTCCACACTGCTTTCCAGAGCGGCTGCACCAATTTGCATTCCCACCAACAGTGCAAGAGGGTTCGCGTTTCTCCACATCCTCTCCAGCATCTATAGTCTCCTGATTTGTTCATTTTGGCCACTCTGACTGGCGTGAGGTGATATCTGAGTGTGGTTTTGATTTGTATTTCCCTGATAAGGAGCGACGCCTAACATCTTTTCATGTGCCTGTTGGCCATCCGGATGTCTTCTTTAGAGAAGTGTCTATTCATGTTTTCTGCCCATTTCTTCACTGGGTTATTTGTTTTTCGGGTGTGGAGTTTGGTGAGCTCTTTATAGATTTTGGATACTAGCCCTTTGTCTGATATGTCATTTGCCAATCTCTATTCCCAATCCGTTGGTTGACTTTTAGTTTTGTTGGTTGTTTCCTTTGCTGTGCAGAAGCTTTTTATCTTCATAAGGTCCCAGTAATTCACTTTTGCTTTTAATTCCCTTGCCTTTGGGGATGTGTCGAGTAAGAGATTGCTACGGCTGAGGTCAGAGAGGTCTTTTCCTGCTTTCTCCTCTAAGGTTTTGATGGTTTCCTGTCTCACATTCAGGTCCTTTATCCATTTTGAGTTTATTTTTGTGAATGGTGTGAGAAAGTGGTCTAGTTTCAACCTTCTGCATGTTGCTGTCCAGTTCTCCCAGCACCATTTGTTAAAGAGACTGTCTTTTTTCCATTGGATGTTCTTTCCTGCTTTGTCAAAGATGAGTTGGCCATACATTTGTGGGTCTAGTTCTGGGGTTTCTATTCTATTCCATTGGTCTATGTGTCTGTTTTTGTGCCAATTCCATGCTGTCTTGATGATGACAGCTTTGTAGTAGAGGCTAAAGTCTGGGATTGTGATGCCTCCTGCTTTGGTCTTCTTCTTCAAAATTCCTTTGGCTATTCGGGGCCTTTTGTGGTTCCATATGAATTTTAGGATTGCTTGTTCTAGCTTCGAGAAGAATGCTGGTGCAATTTTGATTGGGATTGCATTGAATGTGTAGATAGCTTTGGGTAGTATTGACATTTTGACAATATTTATTCTTCCAATCCATGAGCAGGGAATGTCTTTCCATTTCTTTAAATCTTCTTCAATTACCTTCATAAGCTTTCTATAGTTTTCAGCATACAGATCCTTTACATCTTTGGTTAGATTTATTCCTAGGTATTTTATGCTTCTTGGTGCAATTGTGAATGGGATCAGTTTCTTTACTTGTCTTTCTGTTGCTTCATTGTTAGTGTATAAGAATGCAACTGATTTGTGTACATTGATTTTGTATCCTGCAACTTTGCTGAATTCATGTATCAGTTCTAGCAGACTTTTGGTGGAGTCTATTGGATTTTCCATGTATAATATCATGTCATCTGCAAAAAGCGAAAGCTTGACTTCATCTTTGCCAATTTGGATGCCTTTGATTTCCTTTTGTTGTCTGATTGCTGATGCTAGAACTTCCAGCACTATGTTAAACAACAGCGGTGAGAGTGGGCATCCCTGTCGTGTTCCTGATCTCAGGGAAAAAGCTCTCAGTTTTTCCCCGTTGAGGATGATGTTAGCTGTGGGCTTTTCATAAATGGCTTTTATGATCTTTAAGTATGTTCCTTCTATCCCGACTTTCTCAAGGGTTTTTATTAAGAAAGGGTGCTGGATTTTGTCAAAGGCCTTTTCTGCATCGATTGACAGGATCATATGGTTTTTCTCTTTTTTTTTTGTGAATGTGATGTATCACGTTGATTGATTTGCGAATGTTGAACCAGCCCTGCATCCCAGGAATGAATCCCACTTGATCATGGTGAATAATTCTTTTTATATGCCGTTGAATTCGATTTGCTAGTATCTTATTGAGAATTTTTGCATCCATATTCATCAGGGATATTGGCCGGTAGTTCTCTTTTTTTACTGGGTCTCTGTCTGGTTTGGGAATCAAAGTAATACTGGCTTCATAGAATGAGTCTGGAAGTTTTCCTTCCCTTTCTATTTCTTGGAATAGCTTGAGAAGGATAGGTATTATCTCTGCTTTAAACGTCTGGTAGAACTCCCCTGGGAAGCCATCTGGTCCTGGACTCTTATTTGTTGGGAGATTTTTGATAACCGATTCAATTTCTTCGCTGGTTATGGGTCTGTTCAAGCTTTCTATTTCCTCCTGATTGAGTTTTGGAAGAGTGTGGGTGTTCAGGAATTTGTCCATTTCTTCCAGGTTGTCCAATTTGTTGACATAATTTTTCATAGTATTCCCTGATAATTGTTTGTATCTCTGAGGGATTGGTTGTAATAATTCCATTTTCATTCATGATTTTATCTATTTGGGTCATCTCCCTTTTCTTTTTGAGAAGCCTGGCTAGAGGTTTGTCAATTTTGTTTATTTTTTCAAAACATTTGTTTTGTTTTCTGTTGTTTTTCTGCTCTACTAGTTTTTTTGTTTAGATTTTTTATTTCTGTTTCTTGATCTGCTACATTTTCTTTATCTGCTGTTTGCTGCTTTCTGCTTCTATTTCCTTTAGGTGTGCTGTTAGATTTTGTATTTGGGATTTTTCTTGTTTCTTGAGATAGGCCTGGATTGCAATGTATTTTCCTCTCAGGACTGCCTTCGCTGCGTCCCAAAGCATTTGGATTGTTGTATTTCCATTTTCGTTTGTTTCCATACATTTTTTAATTTCTTCTCTAATTGCCTGGTTGACCCACTCATTCGTTAGTAGGGTGTTCTTTAACCTCCATGATTTTGGAGATTTTCCAGACTTTTTCCTGTGGTTGATTTCAAGCTTCATAGCATTGTGGTCTGAAAGTATGCATGGTATAATTTCAATCCTTGTAAACTTATGAAGGGCTGTTTTGTGACCCAGTATATGATCTATCTTGGAGAATGTTCCATGTGCACTTGAGGAGAAAGTATATTCTGTTGCTTTGGGATGCAGAGTTCTAAATATATGTGTAAGTCCATCTGATCCAATGTCTCATTCAGGGCCCTTGTTTCTTTATTGACCGTGTGTCTAGATGATCTATCCATTTCTGTTAGTGGGGTGTTAAAGTCCCCTGTAATTACCACATTTTTATCAATAAGGTTGCTTATGTTTATGAGTAATTGTTTTATATATTTGGGGGCTCCGGTATTCGGCACATAGACATTTATAATTGTTAGCTCTTCCTGATGGATAGACCCTGTCACTATTATATAATGTCCTTCTTCATCTCTTGTTACAGGCTTTAATTTAAAGTCTAGTTTGTCTGATATAAGGATGGCTACTCCAGCTTTCTTTTGGCTTCCAGTAGCATGATAAATAGTTCTCCATCCCCTCACTCTCAATCTAAAGGTGTCCTCAGGTCTAAAATGAGTCTCTTGTAGACAGCAAATAGATGGGTCTTGTTTTTTTATCCATTCTGATACCCTATGTCTTTTGGTTGGCGCATTTAATCCATTTACATTCAGTGTTATTATAGAAAGATACAGGTTTAGAGTCATTGTGATGCCTGTATGTTTTATGCTTGTAGTGATGTCTCTGGTACTTTGTCTCACAGGGTCCCCCTTAGGATCTCTTGTAGGGCTGGTTTAGTGGTGACAAATTGCTTCAGTTTTTGTTTGTTTGGGAAGACCTTTATCTCTCCTTCTATTCTAAATGACAGACTTGCTGGATAAAGGATTCTCGGCTGCATATTTTTTCTGTCTAGCACACTGAAAATCTCGTGCCAATTCTTTCTGGCCTGCCAAGTTTCAAAAGAGAGATCAGTCACGAGTCTTATAGGTCTCCCTTTATATGTGAGGGCACGTTTACCCCTTGCTGCTTTCAGAATTTTCTCTTTATCCTTGTATGTTGCCAGTTTCACTATGATATGTCGTGCAGAAGAGCGATTCAAGTTCCGTCTGAAGGGAGTTCTCTGTGCCTCTTGGATTTCAATGCCCTTTTCCTTCCCCAGTTCAGGAAAGTTCTCAGCTATAATTTCTTCAAGTACCCCTTCAGCACCTTTCCCTCTCTCTTCCTCCTCTGGGATACCAATTATGCGTATATTATTTCTTTTTAGTGTATCGCTTAGTTCTCTAATTTTCCCCTCATACTCCTGGATTTTTTTTATCTCTCTTTCTCTCAGCTTCCTCTTTTTCCATAACTTTATCTTCTAGTTCACCTATTCTCTCCTCTGCCTCTTCAAACCGAGCTGTCGTCGTTTCCATTTTGCTTTGCATTTCATTTAAAGCGCTTTTCAGCTCCTCGTGACTGTTCCTTAGTCCCTTGATCTCTGTAGCAAGAGATTCTCTGCTGTTCTCTATACTGTTTTCAAGCCCAGCGATTAATTTTATGACTATTATTCTAAGTTCACTTTCTATTATTTAAATCCTTTTTGATCAGATCATTAGCTGTTGTTATTTCCTGGAGATTCTTCTGAGGGGAATTCTTCCGTTTGGTCATTTTGGATAGTCCCTGGAGTGGTGAGGACCTGCAGGGCACTTCCCCTGTGCTGTGGTGTGTAACTGGAGTTGGTGGGCGTGGCCGCAGTCCGACCTGATGTCTGTCCCCAGCCCACCGCTGGGGCCACAGTCAGACTGGTGTGTGCCTTCTCTTCCCCTCTCCTAGGGGCGGGATTCACTGTGGGGTGGCATGGCCCATCTGGGCTACTTGCACACTGCCAGGCTTGTGGTGCTGGGGATCTGGCGTATTAGCTGGGGTGGGTAGGCAAGGTGCACGGGGGCAGGAGGGGCAGGCTTAGCTCGCTGGTCCTTAGGTGATCCACTTCAGGAGGGGCCCTGTGGCAGCGGGAGGGAGTCAGATCCATTGCTGGAGGTTTGGCTACGCAGAAGCACAGCGTTGGGTGTTTGCACGCGAGCAAGTTCCCTGGCAGGAACTGGTTCCCTTTGGGATTTTGGCTGGGGGATAAGCGGGGGAGATGGCGCTGGTGAGCGCCTTTGTTCCCCACCAAACTGAGCTCTGTCATCTGGGGGCTCAGCAGCTCTCCCTCCCTTTGTCCTCCAGCCTTCCCGCTTTCCGGGCAGAGCTGTTAACTTATGACCTCCCAAACGCTAAGTCGCGCTTGCTGTCGGAAAACAGTCCCTCCGGCCCCTCCGCTTTTGCAAGCCAGACTCGGGGACTCTGTTTGGCCGGCGAGCCGCCCCTCCGCCCCGGCTCCCTCCCGCCAGTCCGTGGAGCGCGCACCGCCTCGCCGCCCTTCCTACCCTCTTCCGTGGGCCTCTCGTCTGCGCTTGGCTCCGGAGGCTCCATTCTGCTGGTCTTCTGTCAGTTTTCTGGGTTATTTAAGCAGGTGTGGGTGGAATCTAAGCGATCAGCAGGACGTGCGGTGAGCCCAGCGTCCTCCTACGTCGCCATCTTCCCTCTCTCCCCCTCCTATTTATTTTCAAAGTACATCACTTGTCCCAATTTTTTGCCTTGTAACATTGCCAAGAATTCTGCAGTCATGGTTTCTTCATACCCTCTCACCTTTTCCCAATTTTAGTAGACAAGAAGAAATACGTGAGCATAATAGATAAGAAATACATAATACGAAAAATACAAACGAAAACCTATTTCCTCTTGCACCTTTGCTCTTGGAATATTATTTCAAAATTTTATGCAGTCTGCCTGCTTTGTTGTAAAGGTCACATGAATTTAGTTAGATTCTGCTACCACACTGCTTGTTCTCTTGACTTATGTTATCATCATCCCTTCTCTCTCTCTCCCTCTCACTTTACTTACTCATTATTTCATCTTGGGGTTAAATCATGGTTTCCACCGCATTATGCTTTTTTGCTCTATGTCATGATTGTATGTACTTTTCTTGGATGCAGGCGAGGCTTGGAGAAGGTAAAGACAGTGCGCATGAGTGATGTTTCAGTGAAACCTTACAGGAAAAATAAAAGTCGAAGTAGAAAAGAGGTGTAAGAGTCATTTTAAGAAGCACTAAAAATACATTGATGTTGGGGTAAAAAAGTGTGTGGGTGTTTTAAAGACACAGAGGTCTTTGGGGATAACGTTTTTATCATAAACTAATTAAAAGTAGCCTCATTCCTCAAAATAGAAAATTTAACAAGTCAATCTTAAAAGTATAGTAATATGCGTACATTCTAACCATAATACTCTATCTTTTTTTACTTTCTGTAAATACTATCGATAAAATATTTAAAGCTATATACTTTGAAAGGTTTTCTAGAACCTATTCTATCTATTTTAGGTATGATAAAGCCGGCATCTTATTTAAAGAGCCCCAAGGATGAAATTGCTAATAAT
Source organism: Puma concolor (assembly GCF_028749965.1). Taxonomy (NCBI): domain Eukaryota; kingdom Metazoa; phylum Chordata; class Mammalia; order Carnivora; family Felidae; genus Puma; species Puma concolor. The sequence goes on from NC_141673.1 coordinate 98,227,774, forward strand.
TGCTTTTCATTCGTGGTTTGTTCCAAATTTGTAGGCATAGATATGTATCAGATAATTTGTTAATATTAAACAAACAAACAAACAACAGCTTTGTACAAGATCAGAGGCAACACATTCCTGGGACCTGGGCTAACTTTTAGAGTCCATTTTCTGCTTGGTTCCTGACATACACACCTGTTTTTCAATACCACCTAATAGATTCTGATCCTGAAGCCCAATCTCCCAGCAGACTCATTTGCATAGAAGGTCTGCTGGATGCTGCTGAAGAGCATGGGGCTTCCAAAGTCAGTCACTTCACTCAGCTGCTGCTTCGGAAGCACAAGGGGAATAAACTGCAGTCGGTCTTATCACCCCACAACCCGGAAGACAGCGCTGCCCTGAGAGTTTAGAGGTCGTACTCTTCACCCTCTAAAATACACGTCCAAAGTCCATGTGCTGGCTTAATCATTCCTTACCAGTGAGGTATATAATAGTTGGTAGCAAAAGAAATGATGAAATACATTTCTGTAAAAAGACGTCGTTTGGCACTGGGGAATTTGACGTAAGCCATAGATAGAGCTGTCTGGCTGCCGTGCAGAGGAATGACACCCCGGGCCTGGCAGATCACAGTCCATAGGCATGCTTGAAAACCGTGTCTGCCTTTAAGAGAGAGCCCTGTCGCATGGGAAATTTGTAGAATGCTTTCTTATCTCTATTTATGTCAGAAACCTACTTCCTGAGAGCAATGTGCTAGATCTTAAAAAGATACAGCGTGAGCCAAAGGCAAACCAGAAAAAAGAAAGCTAGAGGCTTGACATGTCTTTAGAAGAGGATAGTTGACCAGTATTTAGAAGAGGAGGAGACAGTTGTGGTTTGGGAGTGATGGAAAAGGGAGCTCCAACCAGGAGACAGTGCTTTTGAAAAGACTTCCCCTGGTGTGGCTGGCATCCAGGTGGATTTATTATTAGTGCACATTTCTAAGAAGACTCTTGCAGCTTCACAGCATTGGGGCCTTTCAGATGGACAGATCAATATGGTTGATATGACCAAACCATATCATATGTTTCCTGCTTTTGTTCCTGCCTAACACTTACTTGTAGGGTTAAACAGGGCATAGAGCTGCTCACTGCATGGAACAAATAATGTCTTTTACTGTTTATTTATTTTTGAGAGTGAGAGAGAGAGAGCAAGTAGGGGAAGAGCAGAGAGAGAGAGAGAGAGACAGAATGTGAAGCAGGATCCAGGCTCTGAGCTGTCAGGCCAGAGCCCGACGTGCGGTTTGAACTCAGAAACTGTGAGATCATGACCTGAGCCGAAGTCAGACGCTTAACCGACTGAGCCACCCAGGCACCCCACGAATAATGTATTTTAAAACATGCTTTCAGAGAGTTTATTTTTTTCTCTAGATTCTAAATGGCTGCTTTGAGCTGCCTTCAAGCAAACAGGCTAACTCACACTGGGTAAGATATCTGCATTTGGTGTGTAACAGCATAAACAGATTATACAATCCAACAGGGATAATAAGGTAACCCACGTTATAAACTTTAATGTACATACAATTTTTCATATATAAAACCTATTTTATAATATGCAAAATATGTACTTTTATATTATAACCATATATTTTTATATTTAAGAAACGAAATAAAAGCATTTCATAAACTATCCTGAAAAACAGCACATTGCTCAGCTTTAGGGTATGTGTCTGTCTGTGTATATTTACTTTTGTACTTAAAAATCATATAAATGTAGCAAAAGGTAGATATTGCCACTGTCTTACAAGTGTTTAAGTTCGACAACATTCTTAATGTTAATCTTGTCAATTCTACCTTTATACAATAAATATAATTGCTTACACTCATTATTTAAAAAAAAAACATGCTCTGATAGTATTTGCTACAAATAGTGGAACAGATGAATTTGGCTTTGATGCTTTCAAAGGAGTATGGTCAAATGTATTCAATATTTTAATCATGTGTCTTTGTTTTGTCCCAAGTTTTTTTTTTTTTTTTTTTTTTTTATGTAAAGAGTCTGCTTCTTCAAGCAATTTAAAGAAAACAGAGAAATATGTAGAAATGTGATATTTTTCAAATCATTCATCTCAATTTTTAGGTATTTAGGATTTGTAATATATTAAGCAATCTGGATATCCTTAGGATTTTGTTAAAAAAAAACAAGCTAACATTTATGCACACTTTGCTATTTATCTACTTTTGCCATATATATATATGTGTATATATATATATATATACACATATATATATATGCATTCTATATATCTTCATTCTATCTTCATTCTATAAATATATATTTTGCCATATATATATTTATAATTGGGAACTATATTCATTCTATAAAAAGAAGACGTATAAATCGTGCCAGGTAGAATATGGATATTTCCCTTTTATTTTTATAATCTTTAAATTTTATTGTTAAGCATTACCTAACCTCATGAGATTTTGAGAATGCCTTTTTGTTTTCATGCTTCAAGGTAACTGCTAAAGCTCAGGTTTGTACTGATCCACAGAATGTCTGCAAACTTCAGCATTTGAGGTCTCTAGGACTCCTGTGTGACACAGAGTGCAGGAGTAAAGGAGACCCTGAGGCCAGTGGAAACCATGCGGGGGAGTATCTAATGTCACATGGCCATCGGCTATCTTTCTCCTGACACGGTCTCTCTGAGAGTCAGTCAAGCACGTCAACTAGTACCTTGTGGAGTCAAAGCAGAGGCGAAAGGCCCAGAGCCAGCACATCATCGTAGCTGTGATCCTGACCCAGCTCTTTTCCGGCTGTGAAATCCCAGGTACGATGAGGCATTGCAGCCAGCGAGGTTGGGTGACCCGTGCCTGTGCTGTCGCATTGTCCAGCAGAGAGGGATAAAGTAGCATTTGCTATGGGAAAGCTGTGGACAAAGTTGGGAAGGCTTTGGATTGTTGCCCCAAGAACTGACTCCTGGATCTGTGTTAATCCATATCGAACGTGAACTTTATTCTGCACGTGAGAAAACGAGTGGATCAGAATGTGTTGGGTCAAAATATTTCCTATGCTGATATGATTTTTTTAATCCTTAGATGTTGTAAAGAATATTTACTCCTTTTTCAGACAATATAAATCTGTGTTTTTTTCTCTTATCTCCTAAACTGATTGGTAAGTCCCTCTTCTTTCATTAAGTGTCATAAAAAAGTTTAATGCTTTGACAGTATGATTACTTTTCTATCAAAATAAACCCAGGTTTCTATATAAATTTATTTTCTTGTTACTTTATTATACAGATATTTAATTAAAATACAATGAAACAAAAATGTGTTAGCTTGGAAAACGACCTTATGACAAGATTTCCCTTATAATTTGCCACTTTGGTAGAGAGAATCTTTTTCTGAAAAACTAATGACAATATGTTTATACATTTTATCATTATTTGGTGATTGCTCAGGTTCACTGACATTTGAAAGTAATTAAATGGGGAAATATTAAGATATTTTCAAAACCCAAGAGTCAGATCTATTTAGGAAGAACAGTTATCTGGTTGTTTATACATGTATCAAAATATTCTTTTGGGAAAAATGCTTTCTCACTTGTAAACCCTATGTATATAAATATTTTTCTAGGAGAAAGAGATTATTAGGTATTTTTTAGAAAGCATGATTTATATAAGCAAAGGGTAGGTGAAGGATCATATTTTGGGTCCATATAAATAAGTTCCATGTAATAGAGATACTTGAACTAAATATATATTTATTGTATAGTTACATATAATGTATAATATGTTATTATATTTATATCTATATTTGATCTAGACTACATTTAATATATTGTATATGTATTTACTTATATATATTTATTTTAACTCAAGAGTATCATTTACTAGCCTTCTGACCTTGAGAATACTGTTTATGCTCTCAGAGCCTCAGTTTTCCGCATGTAGAAAGGAGAGCATCAATGTGCAGCACTGTTGTTAGAAGGACAAGTTATGTCTCCCTCATTTAATGTAGTCCTAACCTCCCTTTCCTTGAATCTCATGGTCTCCGCATTTTCCTTACACTGTAAAAAGGAGTCAAGAACCACCGATTATGAAGTTCAAGGGATAATGTGAATGAATGAGGAGACTCTGACATAAGCGATGTGGCAGGCACGGTTTTTGTCCAATTGGTGTGTGTGTGTCCTTACTAAGCAGGTGCTTAGTCTATTTGGTGTCAATATATTTGCGATTTGGGCATAACCCAGACACTAAGTGGTGAAACATGAATTTTCAAATGATGATATAAATGTAGATTTTTAGGTGAGGCTGGAATAGATCCTTTAAAAATTGGCAATGGATTCAATTATTTTAAAAACAGCAAAAGCTTAACGTAACAAGCTTGTAAGCATAGTGGACCATTATTAACCATCTGTTAAAAGGTAGTACAAAGAAAAACCAAAATCAACTTTTTCCTAATATTCGCAGATAAACATTTACTATGCTTATGTCAGATGAACATGCTTACCATTCATGTAGCTGTCCCTGTTACTTCATGATGAATACTGTCATTTTTTATGCCTCATGGACTATTGCGTAGGAATTGAGCTGTGTCGTTTGCAGCCCTCAGAAATGAGCGAGGAGGGAGTAACATACACAGAGCTGAAATCAGCCCATTCAAGGCAACAGGACAAAAGACATCCAATGGTTAAAAGGAGAGGTAAATGTTTTTAGTTTGTTTTCCTGATATCTGAAAACACGACGATGTCAAGTAAAAACTAGTGAAATTGTGATAATTGTGTCTGTACATATTTGATACTCTCTGTCTGGTGCTCAATATGTCAATGGGTCTATTTAAATGTAATAAGCGGTGAGATTTGTGACCACCGTAAATAGCGCTATTCATTTTAAATTCCAGAATGAGATTCCATTTTGTTCTAATTCCGAGGACCTTGCTGTGCTCAATGCTTACTGTATATTTTGCTCTCTGATTTTGGACAGGATTTCCATGGCATATCGTTGCAGTAACCCTGGGATTTCTATGTTTGTTCCTCCTGCTGGCAATCACAGGCTTAGGATATATGTGTGAGTATCAGGCACACACATTTCACAAGAACAATGAGCCAGACTGATAAAGGAAATGCTGTAGCTACTGAAACTCTACGGAAACTTTAGAAACTATGGAGTCCTATAGAAATGGTAGTAATCATGATGCTGTTGACGATAATATTGGCGATGTGATTTTATTATTTTGCTATCACTTAACCTTTCTACCACGCAAACTAGTGTATGTCATAGCTGTGTTGGCACAAAATTTTGTACCTTGAGGCCTACATATATTATATATATTTTCCTTTTATATTTTGTAGTGGGGGAGTTTTTCCATGTGAACAGAGAATTGGAAAAATCTTGATTTGAATTTTATATTCCTTACCATAGTGCAACACTGCTTAAAATATCTAGGAATAAAAAACTTATTTGTTTTCTCTATCCGTTTTTATATATTCCGTGTCAATTTTTAAAACAAATTTGTATGCAACACTTGTTTTTAATATGAGTTTCCTGATGGTTATTATTCTTTGTTTCATTCTGTGAGCAACAATTTTGAGTATCTTCTCTGGTGCAAGAAACAGGGATTTTAAAAAGTCAGCTCTTTATAAGCTCAGTTTAAAGTGGACATTTTTTTTTTTAAAGAAGCAGTTTTAAAATGAAATATTATTAGTGCTGGGATACTGTCATTTTTTATGCCTCATGGACAGACTATTGCCATCAGGTGGATGGCTTATTCTATGCTGAGAAGAAAGCTTTCCTCTAGAGATAATAATTGATATGAGGTCAAGGATAGGTGGAGTTTAAACAGGACACTCAGGGTAGAGAAGACTCATCCAGGCAGAAAACAACATGAACCACAGAACATATTGATGTCCCAGGGACATCATTTGCCCAGAAGCTGTATAATGTTAATATCATGTTAAGATATATTAGATTTCTTCTCAAAACAAAAGAAACTTGGAAGATTTTCTGTGAGGGAACAACATGACTCATGTCCCAGGAGCAGATTGGGATTTGGGAAAGGTCAATCTGAATCGACTGGAAAGTGCATGGAAGGACAAAATAGGAGGATGTTTCAGGATTAAGGGTTAGTTAGAATGACTGAATTAGTGCTATGAAAGAAGTAAAGAAGGATTAGGGAGCATACATGAGAAATATTTAAAATGTAGAATTGCTAAGATGTACATTTTATTGAGTGTGTGAGGGAAACAAGTAAATCATTGATACCATTTGACATGAAGTATATACATCCTGGCAAGTATATTCCATTAAATGTTATAGAAAACACAAGAACAGAAGGCTGTGATTTGGGATGTGTATGCATGTGTGTGTGTGTGTGTGTGTGTGTGTGTGTGTGTGTGTGTGACTGTGTGGGTGCGTGCGTGCGAATAATGGTGAAGAGTGAGGTGCTTGTGACATATCAGTGGAGATGACCAGAAAGAATGAGATTGGTCTGTGTCTGTTAGAGTGAGCTTTGGCGGAAGACACAGATCACCAGCATGTATAGGGTAGAATTAAAAGTCTGGAGATCAAGAGAGACGCCTAGATTAGAGACATGAATTGTGGATTCACCGATTAATGTACAAGTCTGGGAAAAGATAGCAGAGGAAAGCAGAAGCTATACCACGCTCTACCTTGTGAAACCAGGGAGAGTAGACTATTCTAGAAGAACAAGGGTGAGGCGGGGGTTCTCAGGGTAAATCAACATTTAGAAGTAGGTAGAAGATGAGTCAACAGTGGCAAGCAATGATGCTTAGTTAAACAAGTAGGAGGAGATCCAAAACATTATAGTATCATGGAGAGAAGGCAAAGTTAGTCAAGGGTTCCAACTAGTACTGGAGGATCAGGTATTATAATGGCTAGAGATATGCTTATTAAATTTGGCAAGAGAGAGGCCGAAATGATATTCTCTAGAGTAGCTCCAGTGGGATAGTGGGTATGGTCAAAGCCTGACTGTGATGGCTAAAACTCATTCAAACATTAGGAAGCAGAGAGGGTGAATACAGTGAATACAGATCAGTCAATTCAGAGATCAGTGAATACAGAAAAGTATTTATTTTAATTATGGCTAAGCGAAACATTTACCAAGCCTTGAAAGTATGTGGATCTATATGATCTCGAGCGTTGTTAAAGGCAGTATAACCGGATACAAACACTTAGTCAGTTTGGTATTGTCTTCTACAGCTCAACATGATTCAGTAATTCTCACCCTAAGTGTATATCCAAAAGATATACTTGCACATACACAGAAATGAACTTCTACAGGACAGTTTGTAGCAGTGCCATTCACAACATCGAACATATCACAACTACTCAAATGATCATTAATGGGAGAGTAAATGAGATCTCTGCAATTGATTTGCCAATGGAATGTATGTGACAGTGAAGACAACGACAATGGTATCCAACAATATGCATGAATTTTAGCAGGAGCATATGAAATGGAAAAACAAAGCAAGAGCACAAAAGTTTGTGCATGTCACGATACACTTTTATAAGATGAAACAGTGCAAAACAAATACAATAAATAGTAATATTTCAGGAAATACACAAAGAGGCAATAACACTATTTATAAAATGTACAAAGGCAGTAATTGAAATGTGCATTAGTTACAGCATGTGAGAGAAGTAGGAAGATGAGATGAAATGACTATCAAAGTAAATAAATGTAATGGTGAAGGTCCTGGCTACAATTTGGGGTAGCTAACAACTTGCTAACTAAGGAAGAAAAACCAGTTCTGAGAGCAATGTGGTAAGTGTCTCATGAATGCAGGAATGTGAACAATCTTATGTTAGCACCCAATCTGAGAGTAAAGAAAAGAACTCTGTTACGAAAAATATGAAAAAGAAAGGACAGGAAGTTTGTGGGAAACTGACTTGAGATGATCATATGCAAGAGAAGGGAACCATGAGAAGGAAACTGTGGAGGGTTCAAGAGAGAAAATGACAGTAGGAGATGAAGACCACCAAAGATTCAATAGGGGATGAAATCCAGAGCAGGGGTGAGAGTTTCACACTTGTTCGATGTGAAGCACATTTTTTTTCTGGGGTAGAGTGAGAGATACCTGTGTATCTATAGGAGGAGGTGCAGGAAGTTGAGAAGAAGGTATCCTTGCTGTGAATGTTTCCATACGAAGGAGCAAATGAGGCCATGTGCTCAGAGAGAGGGAGAGTCAAGGAGGTGCTCCAGATAATTCAGGCAAGGTATAAATACTTGAAATAGCTGTTGAATTCAGAAAAGAGTGTGATTCAAGAACTATACTGTGTTATATTGAGAGGTGACATGGTGAAGAAAATCTAAGTGTTGGTCAGCATTAGTTTGTATGTGTACAATTTTGTGATGTTTTTGTCATTTGAGTTTTAGAACCTTGAGGGGAGATGAGATGGTGAATGACAAGTGTGCTCCAAAATTGGCTATTTTATGTATTAAAAAAATATTTTTTAAGAAATTTTTCGAGGAGTCTCCCCCCCCAACTTGGGCCTGACCTCATAACCCTGAGATCAAGAGTGGCTTGCTCAATGCAGTGTTAGCCAAGAGCCCCAGTGAAGCTGGCTATTTTTAGATGTGCATAAAAACTATGCTGCAAGCTTCTTGGAGGTCCTGCCAAAATTAGTTCTGTACTACGTGTCCTTGGATGGACAAAAAGGAAAGGACAAGGGAATTGATTGGTCCCAAGAAATTGTAGTATTTAGGTACAGGAGGTCTTAATGTGGAGGGTCGGGGTTAAATGGTTTTTAAGTATGGTTGAGAGAAAGAGAGAGAGCACGGGAGGGATGGGGGGTGGACACAGGGAGAGAGGGACAGAGGATCCAAAGTGGCCTGTTTGCTGACAACATTGAGCCAGACACGGGGCCGAACTCATGAACTGTGAGATCATGACTTGAGCCCAGGTCAGATGCTTAACCACCTGAGCCTTCCAAGGGGCCCCTTAAGGTGTCTTTACAATTCAGATCCAGTATATGAACAGTGGAATGGATGACTGAGTTGAACAGGGGTTATATTTATTGCCATGGAGTACATCAGGAGACTGTGCAATTGATGTTGGAGTTTTACAAGGAGACGTTGCATTTCTTCAGTGATGGGTGGTAGAGAGCTGGAAATGACGATTCCTAGCTGCCTAACAAAACCTTAAGGGATCTTTCTTTTCATGTTTGTACACTTAAAGAGCCATATACTGCGTGATTTTACACTTCTTTATTTGTGAGTTTGGAGAAGATACTGCCAATTTGCTCAGAGATTTTTCACTTACTTTTTGCATATTAGAAGTCACCATGTGTGCTCTTCCTCTATGTATATTCAGTGAATTAATTATAAACTTGTACTAGAGGAGAGTCAAATCCCTGTTGTTTAGCTTCCTGTGCAAATACTACATGCTAAATAAAATACTGGCTACTTCATTTCCCCAACTTTGTAATCATTATATGAAGAGTAGGTGGGATAGAAACTAAAAGTATATTTCATTTCCTGTTTACATTTCTGTTTTATAGAAGTTGATTCCTCTCTCACGTACTTCCAAAATAATGTATAGCAAGTTATCATTTTATTTAAAAATCAGTTTTATGTTCTGACACTTCGACATATTGTAACCTGGCATTTTCTCTGATCGTACTTTCATTTAGTCAGCGCCACTCACTGTGCCATTTAGAATTAGAGTAAGTGATTATAATAAAATGATCTATTGCAAGCATTCAAGACCTTATTTTTATAATATGAATTAAAGTTTTTCACTCGTGTTCTGGAGAAATCAGGCAAGATATGAAAGCACCAGAAGACAAGAATGCTTCCTTAGCAGAAGTTGAAGATCGCTTAATTTTACTACCCACTACAGGTATGTACTGAATGATTATACTGATTGTTTACAGTTGTTTCCTGGATGGAATTATCTCATTCTGTTCCATTTTAATATACCATTTTAAAACTTTACATTGTATTCTGTCAAGTCCTTTAATTTTTCTCACTTTTTAAAATTAAATCCATTGTCTTTCTTCTAGCTAATTGAACTCTTGACTTTCACAAAGTCATGTTGATTTGATTGAGTAATTTCTGCTTGTGGATGTATTTTCTCCAGTCTAGATCTCTTGGAATTAATACCATCCTCTTATATTCATTGAGGTGGATTTCTCCCGAACGGAGAACTGGTTCCGATTGGAGCAGTGTATCTGTACTTGGGAAGTCAAAATTTCTCAGTGTCATCTTTACAATGGTCTGACATCTGTCAGTCTCTGGCTCCACAATTTGACCCCAAAGCTATTCTCAACATGAGACTTTTGGGATACAGGAAAACCACCTATTTTTTAGTCATTCAGTCTGATGTATGCAAGATATATATATATATATATATATATATATATATATATATATATATACACACACATAAAGCAAGCATACGTCTCGAAGTGGTCTTGTGGTTGTGGATCATGTGGCTTTGGTTTCAAGATAAACACCATGACACCTTACTTTTTCAAAAAAAAATTATTAAGTCGCAGCTAGTTAACATATAGTCTGGTAATTCATTCAGGAGTAGAATTTAGAAAATCATCACTTATATACAACACCTAGTGCTCATCCCAACAAGTGCCCTCCTTAATGCCCATCACCCATTTGGCCCTCCTTTCACCCAACAACCCTCTAGCAATCCTCAGTTTGTTCTCTGCATTGAAGAGTCTCTTTTGGTTTGCCTCTTATGGTTTGCCTCCCTTTATGTTTTTAGCTTATTTTTCCTTATCTTCCCCTATGTTTGTCTATTGTGTTTCTTAAATTCCACATATGAGTGAAATCTTATATTTCTCTTTCTCTGACTGACTGATTTTGCTTACCACGATACACTCTACTTGCACCCACATTGTTGCAAATGCAAGACTTCATTCCTTTTGGTGGCTGAGTGATATTCCATTGTAGAATATACCGTCTTTACCCATTCATCGGTGATGGCCATTTGGGCTCTTTCCATGATTTAGCTATTATTGATACTGGTGCAAAACATTGGGGTGCAAGTGACACTTCAAATTACCATTTGTGTGTGCTTTGGCCAAATGCCTAGTAGTGCCATTATTGTTTCTAATTAGAGGGTAGCTCTATGTTTCATTTTTTGAGAAACAGCCATGCTGTTTTCCAGAGTGACTGGACCAGCTTGCATTCCTACCAGCAGTGCAAAAATGTTCCCCTTTTTCCACATCCTTGCCAACATCTGTTCTTACCCAAATTGTTCACTTTAGCCATTCTGGCAGGTGTGAGGTGGTATCTCATTGTGGTTTTGATTTATTTCCCTGATGATGAGTGATGTGGAGCATCTTTTCATGTGTCTGTAGGCCATCTGGATGTCTCCTTTGGAAAAGTGTCTGTTCATGTGTTTTGTCCCTTTCTTCACTGGATTATTTGCCTTTTGAGTGTTGAGTTCCATAAGTTATTTATAGATTTTGGATACTAATCCTTTATCTGATATGTCATTTGCAAATATTTTCTTCCATTCTGTCGGTTACCTTTTAGTTTTGCTGATTGTTTCCTTCGCGGTGCAGAAGCTTTTTATCTTGATGAGGTCCCAATAGTTCGTTTTTGCTTTTGTTTCTCTTGCCCCTGAAGACATGTCTTCATGTAAGTAAGAAGTTCCTGTGGGTGACGTCAAGGAGATTGCTGTCTGTTTTCTACTCTAGGATTTTGATGGTTTTGACATTTAGATCTGTCATCCATTTTGAGTTGTTTTTGTGTATGCCATAAGATGTGGTCCAGGTTCATTCTTCTACATGTTGCTGTCCAGTTTTCCCAACACCATTTGCTGAAGAGACTGTCTTCTTTCCATTCGATATTGTTTCCTGCTTGGTCAAAGATTAGCTGGCTGTACATTTGTGGGTCCATTTCTGGGTTCTCTGTTCTGTTCCGTTGATCTATGTGTCTACTTTTGTGTCAGTACCGTACTGTTTTGGTGAAAACAGCTTTGTAAAACAGCTTGATCCAGGATTGTGATGTGTCCAGCTTTGGTTTTCTTTTTTAACATTCCTTTGGCTATTCAGTGTCTTTTGTGGTTCTGTACAAATTTTGGGTTTGTTCTAGCTCTGTGAAGAATGTTGGAGTTATTTTGATAGAAATTGCATCGAATGTGTAGATTGCTTTGGGTAGTGTCAGCATTTTAACAATGTTTGTTTTCCAATCCATGAGCATGGAATGAAGACAATGACACATCTCAAGGAAAATGGTACTGCCATGGAAAAAGCTGTTACCAGTTTTCAAAAGAGGAGGAAACTTGGGAAAGGAGCATGGTGTCATGCCAAGATCTGCAGTCTAGTCTCCTGAAGATTGATACTAAAGAGGAGCAAGTATGTCTACTTTCCTAAACCTGATGTAAACGCTTTGAGTATGCAAAGCATGTCTGGAGTTCAGATAATTGTTTTGACTTTCCTCCAATATTATTTGGCATGTTGTTTTGAAGCACTTTGTTAACTGGCACAGATTTCTCTGTGGAAGAGACATAGGTGTAACAAGGACCAAGAAGAACCATTGAAAGAAATCAAGAAGAACAGCTCTTCTGGGCATGCCATGGAATGATTTTCAGTCTTTAGTATTGTATATATTGCATCTTAACACTTAGTATGCTTCAAATGGCTGAGCATTATCTTCTCAGGGCTAATACAGGGCAAAAGAACAACTGCTTCAAGGGTATGAGCATTCTAAAGAGATAATTTCTCATTGTACTGAGTTCTATTGTTCCTTCATCAGTATATTGGAGGGATTCAACTTCAACGGAAGGATGAGTCTCTCCCTTCATGGCCATGGGAAAAGAGGTTGAAAAATGAAGAGGTTGAATGTAGCTAGAATGATTCTTGTTTTTTAATTATTTTTTTTTTAACCTTTATTCACTTTGTAAGAGACAGAGACAGAGTGCGAGTGGGATTGGGGCAGAGAGAGAGGAAGACAGAATCTGAAGCAGGCTCCAGGCTCTTACCTGTCAGCACAGAGCCGACGTGGGGCTTAAACTCACATACCGTGTGATCATGACCTGAGCCAAAATCAGACACTCAACCAATGGAGTCACCCAGGCACCCTGGAATGATTCTTTGGAAATGATTTTTTTCTTTTGCTTATAATCCAGAATGACATAGAAAGCCTCTCTTTTCTAGAAGAGAAAATCTAGATCACATTTGGCATTACACTTAATGTTTGGCAATATAAAGTCAGTAGAATGGATTCTGTGGGGTTCCTTCTAATGATTCCATAAATGTTCCATGTAGGCACTGAGTTCTAGTTACACGATCTAGGTCTAGCAGTGATATTTCTATTAGTGTCTTGTGAAGGATGAGTTAAAAGCCCTATGTTTTTAAAAAAGAAAACAAAATAAAACCCAAACCAGGCCAATATTCAGGGGCATGTGGTTGGCCCATTTGGTGAGCCATGTGCCTCTTGATCTGTGAGTTCAATCCCATGTTGCATGTAAAGTTTATCTAAAAACAAAAACAAAGAAACAAACAAACAAAAAGAGCCCTGTGTTTCTTGTTTATAAAATTCTTATTAAAATAATGATATGAATGTGAATGATTCACTCATAAGTATAAGAAACAAATGAAGTACACATTAGCACATTGGTTCAAGCAAATTTTAAAAATCCAGGACCAATAATCCAGGACCTAATAATCCAGGACCTAAAAATCCAGGACCTAATAAGTACCTTGATTGATTTCAACCTCAGCTGTTATCAATCAACTTCCAAATGGTTGGAGTTTTCTTCTTTCACAAATTAAGTTTATTTTTAATCCGTATTTCCCCTGTCATTTCCTATTCAGTGTTCTTCAGTTTCAGTCCTGCCATTGAAGTTTCTGGACTTCAGAGTTTCAATGAAACTTCTTATACGTGTTATCCCTGTTTTTCCAGGAACTATCTAGAGCCTTAGAAATTCCCTGAAACTTTTGCCATTGTTTAGAGCAAAATCTGAGTTTCATAGTCTAGCATCTAATTTGATGAGAGCTTGGCTGTCAGTATCTGAACTGGGCTGCTGATACACTCTCCGAACTGGAGATCGACTTTGCTACAGAACAGCATTACTTTTACACTGATGGTTTAGGATTTGCCATGTTTTGCTGCTTTACCAAGCCCAGGAGTGTAATGACAGGAGGGGCTTAAGTCCATTGATACTGCAAACTGAGATTGGGCTTGATACCTATGCAACCCCTAGCATCTAGCAAAATTATGTGAGTGAAAGAATCAAGGGACATTTAACATCAGTGTTTATTCGGAGACTTAGAAATGATAACATCTATTTTTGCCACACTTCTATAATTCCCATCCGTTTTCCTTAGGCATTCAATATACACTCTTCAAATTTGTCTGATACAATGTAATTACTGTGAAGAAATATTGATGCATGTGTGTATTTTTGGGTACATTTGTGTTTGAGAGAGAGAGAGACTGAGAGAGATTCAATTATATTGCTTATAGCCAAGGACATTAATTTGTTACTTTCCATTCAATATGCCAATTGGAATAATGATTACAAAGAACTTACAGAATTTTTATGGTAGAGATATTTTAGACACTGCATGCATTATTCAGTGCCCACACTGTTAACACAGACTGTATGATATCCACTGCATACAGAAGGAAAATTCTCAAGGAAGTTTTATTTCCTTAGGTGTGTTGAGCAAATTAATGGGATACAGAGTTTTACCGCTTGTAGCTATAGTCTCTTCATTTTCACTGCTGTATACTATTCCCCAATGTGGCTAAGAATGTCTACAAGATAGAAGTTTGGGTTGTTTCCACCTTTTGTGGTTAGGAACAGTCCTTCATGAATCATTCTTAGACGTGTCTCAGTGCAAAACTGTCTTGTGTGTCCTCACTTCTCTTGACCACAAATCACCGTAGGAGTGAAATCATTGGGGACAGGGTTCCTAAAGGTCCATTTTGAGGTGATAATTTAAAATTACATTTCAATACGATTTTAGCAACATTTTGAAAGATGGATTTGATATCAACCATCCCACAAACTTGGTGCTGTTATTTTTAATTTCTGCCAATTAAATACTAGTAAAATATATCCTGGTGGCTTTGATTTGAATTTTCCTGATCTCTAGTGAGCTTGGCATCTCTCTCTCTCTATTTCTTGGCTATACTCCCCATTTATTTGAAATATGTTCTCATTTGTTGTCCATTTTTTTTCTTATTGGATAATGTTTTTCCTTGTTTATTTCTAGAAATACGTATTTGTTCTGTAAATTATTGCATATATCTCCAGACTTGAGGCTTGTCTTTTCACATGCTGTAAGGCATCTTATGAAGAGGAAAAGTTCCTGATTTAGTGCAATCACATTTATCTCTCTACTTTATCATATACGGAGATTTGTTTTTCTCCCTTTGCTGATATCTTGGATCCAGTCACAAAGACTTGAGTGAGTCCTTCACTGAAGCATTTCCATTCCTGTGTCTTCTCTACCCCATGGAGAAATGAGCCTGCCTGTTCCATTTATCATAAAAGTGTTTGAAGATAAAAGTGCCCAGTGTTTTATTTATGAGTCCTCTGTAGGTAAGATGTTTTCACCGACGCTATGAATAATACTAATAATTCCAATTTTGTCACAGGTCCTTATTCAATCAAAAATAAAATACAATCATTGGATTGGATTAATTAGGGTTCAAGAAGGCAGGTATCCTTGGCAATGGCTGGATGGCTCACCCCTATCTCAGAAGCTGTAAGTTTTCATTTCATGGCCTTGCTCCCTTTCCTGCTCAGTAACGGATTGGTAGATTATTGGTGAAGAAGAGGAACAGATCCTTGAGGACTTAGGGAATATCTTTCATTCCATTTGATTTCATTTCTTAGATAGGCAACTGAATGCAAATCTGAGACCTCAAGAGACCCAAAGAGCATGATTTATTCCATGTTCTTTAATGGAAAGTACTTCCAAACGCAGTGAAATGGCATTTTGCTTTTGTATCTTGTATGTCCTATGGTACAAGCACGTCCACAGATATGGTTGCAGGGAATGGTAGAAAGATAATAAGGAGAGAAAAGTGGCTAAGGCAGCCTCCTCTGTATTTGAAATTTGTCCTGTTTGCTTGGTATCATTCAAGAAAAACAACAACAAAGAGCTTTTTCCAAAGGAGTCATTCAGTAATCTTACAGTTCTAATGTGGTGTTTAATATCATACATGTTATTGTCTAACACATGTCCACAAGAATTTCTGCTAGCCATGTTTCATTAATAAATCACATAGGTTTGTCAGTGATGTCTATGAAATGAGTTTAGAAAATGAAGAAAAGTTATCCGTTGTAACTAAATCTAGCTAACATGGGGGACAGTATGGGAAACATGGGCTACTTAACAGGCTGTTTATTGATGGCCCACAATGTGCCAGGCACCCTTCTAGCCGCTGAAGCTATAGTGGTGAATGAAACACGCTACAGTCTTCTGCCGTTGTGGATACTACATTCCAATGCAGGCTTGATGGAGCTCTTGGTGATGAGCGACGACAATCTCAACGTGCCAAGTGAATTTCATGGCACATTAGGGGGTGATATATGCTATGGAGTTATGTTAAATCTCTCACTTTTTGCTACAGTGCAAAGTGCCTTTTGTGTATGAAGGAAAGAGGGAGAGATTTCACTGCTTTCAGTGGAGTGGTCAGGACAGACTCCTTGAGAAATGAAGTTCGCACAGCATCTTGAATGAGCTTGGGATGTGGGTTAGCTGATACAAATGCATCCCAGCAATAACAACAGCTGTGTCAAGACTCAGAGGTAGGAGTGTCCTCAGCATTCCTGAGGAAATAGCAAGAGGGCCTGGGATGCTGGAGCAAGGGGAACGAGGTGGGAGAGAAGTAGGTCAGAGAGGGAATGACGCTGAGAGCATGTGGGGATCAGAAAAATGTAAGAGCTTGGATTGGTTCATGAGGGTCATGAGTAGCTATTAGAGGGTTTTAAGTGGAGGTTGGACAAAATCTGGCTCCTGCTTTGGAGATGCACTCTGGACAGTCTGTTGAGCTGAAATGGCCATGTGGCCAGATTCTATACTTGTTCCAAAGATGTGTTGTGAGACGGACAAATCAGGGATGGTGTCAAGGTTTTGGTCCAAGAGTGGTAAGAATGATGTTCCCATTAACGTTAATAGGGCATATTTGGAATTCATGTTTAGATACAATGGTAGTAAAACTGTAAAGCATTGAAGTATGTGCGGGGGTGTCGCATGGGCTTTGTGATAGATGATCATGGTGATCAGGTGAGAGGTCTGTGCCTGGGATGCAAATGTTGTGTGCAGCAGTGAATAGACAGTGTGACAAGTGCGAGGCTGGGTTGATTCTCGGGAATCTAAGGGCTGAGCCCTTGGACACCCTCATGTTTAAGGTCATGTTAAGATAAGGGGACAAGAGGATAACCAGAAAACATCACCGAGAAAAGTGCTTCAAGAGACAGAAGGAAACCCATGAAGAGGCAGCGAGGGCAATGGAATCCCCTACAAAGAAGTTCTACTGAAACAACAGCTGAATGTGAAAAGTTGGGGACACCTCCATTTTATTTCTTGAAATGGTTACTTCCCATCAGATTCCTGAGGATTTGGGTGAAAATTAAAACTAAGGAACATTTTTTTCCTGGACAGTGTAGCCCAGCCTTCACATTTAAAATCCAGGTACCTTATTCTCATTGCCCAATTTCACCGAAGTCTACTGCTTCATTTGGTGTGGAAGACATTAGGCTCAGTGGAGAAAAAGTACACTCTATTTTAAGTGCAAATCAGCACCTTTTTTGCTCAAAGTGAGGCTAGCAGTGGAATTGCTTGCTCTGGGCACATCAATCTGAATTATAGGCGCTTGGAAATATGTTTATATGTAATTGCAGTGTGTCACTTCATACACATTCTCTATTTGATCACTTCCCAGACGTGTCAGGAGTCTTAGGAGCATATTTCAAGTGTATATGTATAACTCCCTCTACCTCGCAGACTACACTACCCTTTGTACTTCTTCACTAGTTCCAATGGTCCATTGGCAACATTTCATTAAGTTTAGATACAATTATGCTTCCTAATCTTAACGCTATATGACCCTTTCAACATTTGTAAGGCCATTGAAATAACTGCACATATGTTTTCAATTTGTGATAAACTTTGCCTGAGAAATGTCTTTCTAAATGAATTTATTTTCTGGTGCAGGAATTTCCGATGGAGTTTATCTGATGTGAAATGTGGACACCTGAGACCATCAGCTATTTATAGTGCTGAATGTAGTAAAAGCTTCCATTACATTTGTGAAAAGGAGTTCTCTGGCCCTGATAATTAAAGAAGCGCTGTGATCAAATGTTCCCTATTTTCATTCTTTAACAGCTGTAAGGAAAAACACAGGGTATTCACTCAAATTAGTCAACTATGCATGGTGTATGAAGGATTATGATCTTTCACACATCCCTCAGCATGGATAAAAGAGTAAGTTTTAGAAATAGTAAAATCATCCATCCAAAAATGAAGCTTCTTTTTTTTTTTTGAAATTTCAAGAACCATTCCATCAGAGAATGTGAAAAAAGTTTCAGTGTAAGACTTTACATTTAAAATATAACTAAAAGATCTTGATTTAAATAGGTAGTGAATACATTTGCAATGTTCACAGTATAAGAGGTCCTAAATGATGAATACATCCTCTCAGCCCATCTTGTACTGTATTCACCTAGTTGCCACCTCAGAGGCACACATGTAACTGGTTTATATAGTATTCCAGAGGTATTCTAGTAAAGTACAAGTATACACAGGCCGTCTGCTAAACAAAATGTCATGTGCCACAAACGACAGTAACGATCCTTTATGTTTCTGTTGAAAATGTACCACGCGTGTGTTCCATATCAGTACATAGGTAGCTGCATTACTTTGTATAAATTTCTGCAAATGTCACACTGATAAATATTTTATTTCCAATGGATGTTTAGGTTTGTCCCAGAATTTTAGAATTGTGTGAATGAAAGCACTTAGTACTGTATTACTTGCCATAGAGCGTATATATAGGGTAAATGTCTAGCAGTGTCATTTCTGTGTCAAAATGTGTCCACATTAATATTGCATAGACATTGAATATTACAATAGATGCTCTACATCTCTATCTTCAGTTGGCAGCATTCAAGAATTCCTGCTTCATCTCTTGTTTACCACCGCACGGTGTTGTGGAAGCCTGTTTCCTTGAGGTGCCTGTGTGACCTCAGGCCCTCCTCTACCTATGGTGACGTGGATCCTCTTTTTCATCCTAATTCAAAAAAAAAAGGAGGGGTGCCAGGGTGGCTCAGTCTGTTGAGTGTCCTACTTCGGTTCAGGTCATGATCTCATGGTTTGTGAGTTCGAGCTCCGAGTCGGGCTCTCTGCTGACAGCTCGGAGCCTAGAGCCCGCTTCGAGTTCTGTGTCTCCCTCTCTCTCTCTGCCCCTCCCCACCCCTGCTCACACTCTCCTTTCTCTCTCTCTCAAAAATAAATAAACATTAAAATTTTTTTTTTCACATGAAAAAAGGAACCTATTCACCGTTGTTTCGGGAGTCATGACTTTGGAAGTTACTCCCACGATCTCCTTATTTGCTGCAAATAAAGTTTCCTTTTGTGACAACTCACATGGTGTAGTTCCTTTGTGTGACTCACCAAGGAGCAAACTCATGTTGATTTGGTTACAGTATCACACTAAATTAATAGTGTATATGTGTCAAAATATATGTACCATCTATGTGCTGAAAATGATGAAATACTTATAAGAGAAAATAAGACAAGTAAGTTGATAACTATACTATCTATGGTCCTAGATGGGAAGCTTCAAAATGGTTATGATTTCTCCAAGTTGATCTAAGATTAAGTCAATTCCAATCTGAAACCAAGTAAGATTTTTTTCTTTTTGGTCGTCACCTACTTGCTGAGTTTACTTTTTTAAATACAGGTTATTTTTAGGACAATTTTAAATGTACAGAAAGAAAATACAAAGATAGTACAGAGTTCCCAAATACACTGTACTCTTATATTAACATGCTATCTTAATAGTGTATATTTGTTACAATTCAGAAACAAACGTGATATATCTTTTTATTATTTAACATGCATAATTTACTCAGATTTTCTATTCCAGGATCCCATCCATGTTACCACAGCACAGTTAGCTGTCATGTGTTCTTAAGTTCCCCCTGGGTGTTACAGATTTTCCTTGTTCTTGATGATGTAGATAGTTTTGAGGAGGACTTTCTAGGTACTTAAAAAATGTATCCTTCAGTTGAGATTTGTCTGATATTTTTCTCATGCATAGACCGGGGTCATAAATTTGAGAAGGAAGCCCACACAGGTCCAGAGTCACTTTTATCACATTATATCAAGAGTGCATGCTCTGAATATGGCCTGGCACTGTTGATGATAACTTTCTTCAGTCCGGTACTATTTGCCAGGTGTTCCATTGTAAACTTATTCTTTGTTTTCCCTTCCATATGATTCTGTAATGAGTTTTTGGAAGGAAATCATTATGTGCAGTGCATACTTAGAGAACGAGGAGTTATACCCCTCTCCTTGATGCAGGAGTAAAAAGATACCTGGAGTTGTATTTGGAATTCTGCGTGCAAATTTTGTCTCATTGTCCCCATTTATTTATTTGATCATTTTTTTAAAACTGTTATGTCCTGATGGATATTTATTTTTTATTTTGGTTTATAGTACAACGGTACTTGATTTATTTTGCCATTTATTTTGTTGCTTAAATTGCTGTTGCTTTAGCCATTGGGAATTCGTTCGTCTGGTCTCTCGATCCCTTTGACCACCCCACATTATGTTAAGTGCTCCCCTCTTTTCTAGCAGTACACATGTTCCAGGCTCACCTTGCATGTCTCCTACCTCTGACTTATAATCAACCATTTCCGCAAGGAGCCCAGATTCCTTTAACTGGGTATTCTAATTCTAATAAAAATATGGCCTCTACCTGAACTTTTCTTTTTAAAAAAAACTGTCAATGGAAATTCGAGAAAGAACAAGGTAGGAGAACTGATATTACCATACTTGAAGACTAGCACAAGGACACAATAATCAAGATATTTGTAGGGCACCTGGGTAGCTCAGTGGGTTAAGTGTCTGACTCTTGATCTCAGCTCAGGTCGTATCTCAGGTTCATGAGTTCAAGCCCCACACTGGGCTCCACGCTGAGCATGAACCCTACTTAAAATAAAAGATACTGATGAAAGAAGATAGTTACTCAGGTCAATGGAACAGGATAGAGAGTTTAGAAATAGATTCACAAATAAATGGTCAATTGACTTTGGCAAAAGCGCCAATGATATTTCAATAGGACAATGTTGCTTTCAGCAAGTGATACGGGAATCATTAGACACTTATATGCAAAAACTTAAAGGAAGGGATTCAAGCCACAAGGGGAAAAGCAGTTCCACTGCTGGAAGGACATTTGGTAGAGACTGTTGAAGCCACCTGGTCCCAGAAGACCCCGGAAGGCAGCCACATTCACTGGTAGTGGCACAAGGTCGTTGAGGTGGAAGCCTGGTGCCAGATGTGTTGTGATTTTCCATAATCCCTGAAAAGCTGCTGATACACTATCTCGAGAACTTTTTATTATTATTATTATCTTTTTTAATATGAAATTTATTGTGGAACTGGCTTCCATACAACACCCAGTGCTTATCCCAAGAGGTGTTCTCCTCAATACCCATCACCCACTCTCCCCTCCCTGCCACCCCCCATCAAACCTCAGTTTTTTGTTCTCAGTTTTTAAGAGTCTCACATGGTTTGCCTCCTTCCCTCTCTGTAACTTTTTTTCCCCTTCCCCTCCCCCATGGTCTTCTGTTAAGTTTCTCAGGATCCACATAAGAGTGAAACCATATGGTATCTGTCTTTCTCTGTATGGCTTATTTCACTTAGCATAACACTCTCCAGTTCCATCCACGTTGCTACAAAAGGCCATATTTCATTCTTTCTCATTGTCACGTAGTATTCCATTGTGTATATAAACCACAATTGCTTTAGCCATTCCTCAGTTGATGGACGTTTAGGCTCTTTCCATAATTTGGCTATTGTTGAAAATTCTGCTTTAAACATTGGGGTACAAGTGCCCCTATGCATCAGCACTCCCGTATCCCTTGGGTAAATTCCTAGCAGTGCTATTGCTGGGTCATAGCATAATTCTATTTTTAATTTTTGGAGGAACCTCCACACTGTTTTCCAGAGCGGCTACACCAGTTTCCATTCCCCCCAGCAGTGCAAGAGGGTTCCTGTTTCTCCACATCCTCGACGGCATCTATAATCTCCAGATTTGTTCATTTTAGCCACTCTGACTGGCGTGAGGTCATATCTGAGTGTGGTTTTGATTTGTATTTCCCTGATGAGGAGCAACGTTGAGCATCTTTTCATGTGCCTGTTGGCCATCTGGATGTCTTCTTTAGAGAAGTGTCTATTCATGTTTTCTGCCCATTTCTTCACTGGGTTATTTGTTTTTCGGGTGTGGAGTTTGGTGAGCTCTTTATAGATTTTGGATACTAGCCCTTTGTCCGATATGTCATTTGCCAATCTCTTTTCCCATTCCGTTGGTTGCCTTTTAGTTTTGTTGATTGTTTCCTTGGCAGTGCAGAAGCTTTTTATCTTCATGAGGTCCCAATAGTTCCTTTTTGCTTTTAATTCCCTTGCCTTTGGCGATGTGTCAAGTAAGAAATTGCTGGGCTGAGGTCAGAGAGGTTTTTTCCTGCTTTCTCCTCCAGGGTTTTGATGGTTTCCTGTCTCACATTCAGGTCCTTTATCCATTTTGACTTTGTTCTTGTGAATGGTGTAAGAAAGTGGTCTCGTTTCATCTTTCTGCATGTTCCTGTGCAGTTCTCCCAGCACCATTTGTTAAAGACACTGTCTTTTTTTCCATTGGATATTCTTTCTTGCTTTGTCAAAGATGAGTTGGCCATATTTTTGTGGGTCTAATTCTGGGGTTTCTATTCTATTCCTTTGGTCTATGTGTCTGTTTTTGTGCCAATATCATGCAGTCATGATGAATACAGCTTTGTAGTAGAGGCTAAAGTCTGGGACTGTGATGCCTCCCGCTTTGTTCCTCTTCAAAATTACTTTGGCTATTCGGGGTCTTTTGTGGGTCTATACAAATTTTAGCACTGCTTGTTCTAGCTTCGAGAAGAATGCTGGTGCAATTTTGATTGGGATTGCATGGAATGTGTACATAGCTTTGGGTAGTATTAACATTTTAACAATATTTATTCTTCCAATCCATGTGCATGGAATGTTTTTCCATGTCTTTATGTCTTCTTCAATACCCTCATAAGCTATAGTTTTCAGGAAACACATCTTTTACCTCTTTGGTTAAGTTTATTCCAAGGTATTTTATGCTTCTTGGTGCAATTGTGAATGGGATCAGTTTCTTTATTTGTCTTTCTGTTGCTTCATTATTAGTGTATAAGAATGCAACTGATTTCTGTACATTGATTTTGTATCCTGCGACTGTGCTGAATTCATGTAACAGTTCTATCAGACTTTTGGTGGAGTCTATCGGGTTTTCCACCTATAATATCATGTCATCTGCAGAAAGTGAATGCTTGACATCAACATTGCCAATTTTGATGCCTTTGATTTCCTTTTGTTGTCTGATTGCTGATGCTAGCACTTCCAACACTATGTTAAACAGCAGCGAGGAGAGTGGACGTCCTTGTCGTGTTCCTGGTCTCAGGGGGAAAGCTCTCAGTTTTTTTTCCATTGAGGATGATATTAGCTGTAAGCTTTTCATAAATGGCTTTTATGATCTTTAAGTATGTTCCTTCTATCCCGACTTTCTCAAGGGTTTTTATTAAGCAAGGATGCTGAATTTTGTTGAATGCTTTTTCTGCATCGATTGACAGTATCATACGGTTCTTATCTTTCTTTTATTAATGTGATGTATCACATTGATTGATTTGTGAATGTTGAACCAGCCCTGCAGTCCAGGAATGAATCCCACTTGATCATGGTGTATAATTCTTTTTATATGTTGTCTAAATCGATTTGCTAGTATCTTACTGAGGATTTTTGCATCCATAGTCATGAGGGATATTGGCCTGTAGGGTTTTTTTTTTTGCTTGCCTCTGTCTGGTTTAGGAATCAAATTAATGCTGGATTCATAGAATGAGTCTGGAAGTTTTCCTTACCTTTCTATTTTTTGGAACAGCTTGAGAAGGATAGGTATTATTTCTGCTTTAAACGTCTGGTAGAACTCTCCTGGGAAGCCATCTGGTCCTGGAATCTTATTTGTTGGGAGATGTTTGATAACTGATTCAATTTCTTTGCTGGTTATGTGTCTGTTCAAGGTTTCTATTTCTTCCTGGTTGAGTTTGGGAAGTGTGTGGGTGTTTAGGAATTTGTCTATTTCTTCCAGGTTGACCAGTTTGTTGGCATATAATTCTTCATAGTATTCCCTGATAATTGCTTGTATTTCTGAGGGATTTGTTGCAAAATTCCACTTTCATTCATGATTTTATCTACTTGGGTCATCTCCCTTTTCTTTTTGAAAAGCCTGGCTAGACGTTTATCAGTGTTTTTAGAACATTTCCTCCTAAAGCAGCAGAATATACATTCTTCGCCAGTGCACATGGAACATTCTCCAGAATAGACCACATACTGGGACACAAATCAGCGCTCAACAAGTGCAAAAAGATCGAGGTCATACCATGCATATTTTCAGACCACAACGTTATGAAACTTGAAATCAACTGCAGGAAAAAATTTGGAAAGGTAAAAAATACTTGGAACCTAAAGTACATCCGCTTAAGAATGAATGGGCTAGCCAAGAGGTTAAAGAGGAAATTAAAAAGTATATGCAAGTTAATGAAAATGATAGCACCACATCCCAAAAACTCTGAGACGCAGCAGAGGCGGTCATAAGAGGAAAGTATGTAGCAATCCAGGCCTTCCTGAAGAAGGAAGAAAGATCTCAGGTACACAACTTTACGCCTTAAGGAGCTGGGAAAAGAACAGCAAATAACACCCCAAACCAGCAGAAGGCAGGAAGTAATAAAGATTAGGGCAGAAATGAACAAAATTGATAAACCACTAGCCAGTTTGATCAAGAAGAAAAAGGAAAAGACCCAAATAAGTAAAATCAAGAATGAAAGAGGAGAGGTCACAACCAACACAACAGAAAGAAAATCAATCATAAGAGAATATTATGAGCAATTATATGTCAATAAAATGGGCAATCTGGAAGAAATGGACAAATTCCTCGAAATATATACCCTACCAAAACTGACACAGGAAGAAATAGAAAATTTGAACAGACCCATAAGCAGTAAGGAAATCGAATTAGTAATCAAAAATCTGCCAAAAAACAAGGGTCCAGGGCCAGATGGCTTTCCAGGGGAATTCTACCAAACATTTAAGGAAGAGTTAACACCCATTCTTTTAAAACTGTTCCAAAAAATAGAAATGGAAGGAAAACTTCCAAACACTCTCTATGAAGCCAGCATTACATTGATTCCAAAACCAGACAGAGACCACCCTGAAAAGGAGAACTATAGACCACTTTCCCTGATGCACATGGATGCAAAAATCCTCAAGAAGTATTTGGCAACCGACTCCAACAATACATTAAAAAAATTATTCACCACGACCAAGTGGGGTTTATACCTGGGATGTAGGGCTGGTTCAATATCTGCAAAACAATCAGTATGATTCATCACATCAATAAAAGAAAGGACAAGAACCATATGATCCTCTCAATAGATGCAGAGAAAGCATTTGACAAAATACAGCATCCTTTCTTGATAAAAACCCTCAAGAAAGTAGGGATAGAAGGATCAAACCACAAGATCAAAAAGCCATATGTGAATGACCCAAGGCTAATATCATCCTCAATGGGGAAAAACGGAGAGCTTTCCCCCTAAGGTCAGGAACAAGACAGGAATGTCTACTCTCACCACTGTTATTCAACATAGTATCGGAAGATTTAACCTCAGCAATCAGACAACACAACGAAATAAAAGCATCCAAATTGGCCAGGAGGAGGTCAAACGTTCACTCTTCGCAGATGACATGATACTCCTTATGGAAAACCAAAATGGTTCCACCAAAAAACTGCTAGAAGTGATTCATTAATTCAGCAAAGTTGCAGGAGAGAAAAGCAATGCACAAAAATCCGTTGCATTCCTATACACCAACAATAAAGCGACAGAAAGGGAAATCAAGGAATCGATCCCATTTACAGTTGCACCAAAACCCATAAAATACCTAGGAAACAATCTAACCAAAGCGGTGCAGAATCTATACACTGAAAACTATAGAAAGCTTATGAAAGAAATTGAAGAAGACACAAAAAAATGGAAAAAGATTCCATGCTCCTGGATAGGAAGAAGAAATATTGTTAAAATGTCGATACTACCCAAAGCAATCTACATATTCAATGCAATCTCTATCAAAAGAACACCAGCATTCTTCCCAGAGCTAGAACAAATAATCCTAAAATTTGTATGGAATCAGGAAAGACCCCAAATAGTCAAAGAAATCTTGAAAAAGAAAACCAAAGCAGGAGGCATCACCATCCCAGACTTCAAGCTATACTACAAAACTGTATCATCAAGGCAGTATGGCACAAAAACAGTACTGGCACAAGAACAGATGCTCAGATCAATGGAACAGAATAGAGAAACCAGAAATGGACGCACTAATGGCCAACTAATCTTTGACAGAGTAGGAAGCAATATCCAATGGAATAAAGACAATCTCTTCAGCAAGTGATGCTGGGAAATCTCGACAGTGATATGCAAGAGAATGAACCTGGACCACTTTCTTACACCATCCACAAAAATAAATTCAAAGTGGATGAAAGACCTCAACGTAAGACAGGAAGCCATCAAAATCCTTGAGGAGAAAGCAGGCAAAAACCCCTTTGATCTTGGCCGCATCAACGTTTTACTCAACATGTCTCTGGAGGCAAGGGAAACAAAAGCAAAAATGAATTACTGGGACCTCATCAAAATAAAAAGCTTCTGGACAGCGAAGGAAACAATCACCAAAACTAAAAGGCAACCGACAGAATGGGAGAAGATATTTGCAAATGACATATCAGACAAAGGGTTCGTATCCAAAATCTATAAAGAACTTATCTAACTCTACACCCAGAAAACAAATAATCCAGTGAAGAAATGGGCAAAAGACATAAATAGACACTTCTCCAAAGAAGACATCCAGATGGCCAACCGTCACATGAAAAGATGCTCCTCGTCACTCATCATCAGGAGAATACAAACCAAAACCACGATGAGAAACCACCTCACACCTGTCAGAATGGCAAACATTAACATCTCAGGCAACAACAGATGTTGGCGAGGATGAGGAGAAAGAGGATCTCTTTCGCACTGCTGGTGGGAATGCAAAGTGGTGCAGTCACTCTGGAAAATAGTAATGGAGGTTCCTCAAAAAATTAGAAATAGAATTACCCTACGACCCAGCAATTGCACTACTAGGCATTAATCCAAGGGATACAGGTGTGCTGTTTTGAAAGGACACATGCACCCCAATGTTTATAGCTGCACTATCAACAATAGCCAAAGTGTGGAAAGAGCTCAAATGTCCTTTGATGGATGCATGGATCAAGATGTGGTATGCACACACACACACACACACACACACACACACACACACACACAATGGAGTAATACTCGGCAATCCAAAAGAACGAACTCTTGGCAAGTGCCACTATGTGGATGGAGCCAGAGAATATTGTCCTAAGCAAAATTAGTCAGTCAGAGAAAGGCAAGTATCATATGACTTCACTCATATGAGGACTTTAAGACACAGAACCGATGAACAGAAGGGAAGGGAAGCAAAATAATAGAAAAACAGGGATGGGACAAAACATAAGAGACTCTTGAATATGAAGAACAAACAGAGGGTTACTGGAGGGGTTGTGGGAGGGGGTTGGGTTAAATGCGTAAGGGGCATTAAGGAATCTACTCCTGAAATCATTGCTGCACTGTATGCTGACTAATTTAGATGTAAATTAAAAAAAACTAAAAAAAAAAACTACAAATAACCTTATCTTAAGTGTGGCTAGCTCCTCATGTCCTTGAAAACCTTCCTTCCAGGGGCGCCTGGGTGGCGCAGTCGGTTAAGCGTCCGACTTCAGCCAGGTCACGATCTCGCGGTCCGTGAGTTCGAGCCCCGCGTCAGGCTCTGGGCTGATGGCTCGGAGCCTGGAGCCTGTTTCCGATTCTGTGTCTCCCTCTCTCTCTGCCCCTCCCCCGTTCATGCTCTGTCTCTCTCTGTCCCAAAAATAAATAAACGTTGAAGAAGAAAAATTAAAAAAAAAAAAAAAAAAAAAAAAAAAAGAAAAAGAAAACCTTCCTTCCAAATTCCTTAGAGGCTTACGCTGTCCTTAATCCCCACTAACTAAACACTATATAATCAGTCACTTCTCACAATCCCAGGATAGCTCTCTCTGTCCACAGGTCCTGTCCCTGTGCTTTAATAAAATCACCTTTTTGCACCAAAGATGTCTCAAGAATTCTTTCTTAGCCCTCTGCTCACAAACCCCTTTAAGAGGAAAGGATCCTTTGTGTTTTAAACAATAGTGTTGTTTCTACTGACAGCTTTACTGAACTAAAGATTGTTCCTGAAACCAAGGTAAGAAAAAATTTCGAGAGTAGCAGTGATTGCAGAAGGAAAAATCGTTAACTACTAAAGGCACAAGTATAAAAGAAGTGCTCCCAAATAATTTGAGATGTAATGAACTAATGTGTGTTATTGACAAACAATTACACATGGAAAGACTCTAAGTTCAGAAATAAAGCAAACTGTCTCCATTCATGCCTTTCATTTCTTTTCGCACAAGCTCCTATTTATTTTCAAAGTACATCACTTGTCCCAATTTTTTGCCTTGTAATTGTAACATTGCCAAGAATTCTGGAGTCACGATTTCTTCATACCCTCTTGCCTTTTTCCAATTTTAGTAGACAAGAAGAAATAAGGGAGAATAGTACATAAGAAAAACATAATATGAAAAATACAAACGAAAACCTATTTCCTTTTGCACCTTTGCTCTTGGAATATTATTTCAAAATTTTCTGCAGTCTGCCTGCTTGGTTATAAAGTTCACATGAATTTAGTTAGATTCTGCTACCTCACTGCTTGTTCTCTTGACTTATGTTATCATCATCCCTTCTCTCTCTCTCCCTCTCACTTTACTTACTTATTATTTCATCTTGGGGTTAAATCATGGTTTCCACCACCTTATGCTTTTTTGCTCGATGTCATCATTGTATGCGCTTTTGTTTGATGCAGGCAAGTCTTGGTGAATGTAAATACAGTGTGCACGAGTGATGTTTCAGTGAAACCTTACAGGAAAAATAAAAGTCGAAGTAGAAAAGAGGTATAAGAATCATTTTAAGAAGCACTAAAAATACATTGATGTTGGGGTAAAAAAGTGTGTGGGTGTTTTGAAGACGCAGAGATCTTTGGGGATAACGTTTTTATCATAAACTAATTAAAAGTAGCCTCATTCCTCAAAATAGAAAATTTAACAAGTCAATCCTAAAACTATCATAATATGCGTATATTCTAACCATAATACTCTATCTTTTTACTTGCTGTAAATACTATCGATAAAATATTTAAAGCTATCTAGTTTGAAAGGTTTTCTAGAACCTATTCTACCTATTTTAGGTATGATAAAGCCGGCATCTTATTTAAAGAGCCCCAAGGATGAAATTGCTAATAATTGCTTTTCATTGGTGGTTTGTTCCAAATTTGTAGGGATAGATATGTATCAGATAATTTGTTAATATTAAACAAACAAATCAACAACAACTTTGTAAAAGATTAGAGGCAACACATTCCTGGGACCTGGGTTAACTTTTAGAGTCCATTTTCTGCTTGGTGCCTGACATATACACCTGTTTTTCAATACCACCTAATAGATTCTGATCCTGAAGCCCAATCTCCCAGCAGGCTCATTTGCATAGAAGGTCTGCTGGATGCTGCTGAAAAGCATGGGACTTCCAAAGTCAGTCACTTCACTCAGCTGCTGCTTCGGAAGCACAAGAGGAATAAACTGCAGTCGGTCTTATCACCCCACAACCCGGAAGACAGCGCTGCCCTGAGAGTTTAGAGGTCGTACTTTTCACCCTCTAAAATACACGTCCAAAGTCCATGTGCTGGCTTAATCATTCCTTACCAGTGAGGTATATAATAGTTGGTAGCAAAAGAAATGATGAAATACATTTCTGTAAAAAGACGTCGTTTGGCACTGGGGAATTTGACGTAAGCCATAGATAGAGATGTCTGGCTGCCGTGCAGAGGAATGACACCCCGGGCCTGGCAGATCACAGTCCATAGGCATGCTTGAAAACCGTGTCTGCCTTTAAGAGAGAGCCCTGTCGCATGGGAAATTTGTAGAATGCTTTCTTTATCATCTCTATTTGTGTCAGAAACCTACTTCCTGAAAGCAATGAGCTA
Organism: Puma concolor; assembly: GCF_028749965.1. Classification (NCBI taxonomy): domain Eukaryota; kingdom Metazoa; phylum Chordata; class Mammalia; order Carnivora; family Felidae; genus Puma; species Puma concolor. The sequence goes on from NC_141673.1 coordinate 98,258,156, forward strand.
GATCTTAAAAAGAAACAGCGTGAGCCAAAGGCAAACCAGAAAAAAAGAAGGCTAGAGGCTTGACATGTCTTTAGAAGAGGATACTTGACCAGTATTTAGAAGAGGAGGAGACAGTTGTGATTTGGGAGTGATGGAAAAGGGAGCTCCAACCAGGAGACAGTGCTTTTGAAAAGACTTCCCCTGGTGTGGCTGGCATCGAGGTGGATTTATTGTTATTAGTGCACATTTCTAAGAAGACTCTTGAAGCCTCACAGCATTGGGGGCCCTTCAGATGGACAGATCAATGTGGTTGATATGAAAAAAACCTTATCATATGGTTCCTGCTTTTGTTCCTGCCTAACACATACTTGTAGGGTTAAACAGGGCATAGAACTGCTCACTGCACGGAACAAATAATGGATTTTACTGTTTATTTGTTTTTGAGAAAGAGAGAGAGCAAATACAGGAAGAGCAGAGAGAGAGAGAGAGAGAGAGAGACAGAATCTGAAGTAGGCTCCAGGCTCTGACCTGTCAGCCCAGAGCCTGACGTGCGGTTTGAACTCAGAAACTGTGAGATCATGACCTGAGCCGAAGTCTGATGCTTAACCGACTGAGCCACCCAGGCACCCCACAAATAATGTATTTTAAAACTTGCTTTCAGAGAGTTTATTTTTTTCTCTAGATTCTAAATGGCTGCTTTGAGATGCCTCAAGCAAACAGACTAATTCACACTGGGTAAGATATCTGTATTTGGTGTGTAAGCATAAACAGATTATACAATCCAACAGGGGTAATACAAGGTAACCCACGTTATAAACTTTAAATTACATACAATTTTTCATATATAAAACCTATTTTATAATATGCAAAATATGTACTTTTATATTATAACCATATATTTTTATATTTTAGAAACAAAATAAAAGCATTTCATAAACTATCCTGAAAAACAGCTCATTGCTCAGCTTTAGGGCATGTCTTTGTGTGTATATTTACTTTTGTACTTAAAAATCATATACATGTAACAAAAGGTAGATATTGCCACTGTCTTACAAGTGTTGAAATTTGACAACATTCTTAATGTCAATCATGTCAATTCTACCTTTATACAATAAATATAATTTCTTACACCCATTATTTAAAAAAACAAACATGCTCTGATAGTATTTGCTACACATAGTGGAACAGATGAATTTGGCTTTGATGCTTTCAAAGGAGTATGGTCAAATGTATTCAATATTTTAATCATGTGTCTTTGTTTTCTCCTAAGTTTTTTTTTTTTTATGCAAAGAGCTTGCTTCTTCAAGCAATTTAGAGAACACAGAAATAAGTAGAAATGTCATATTTTTCAAATCATTCATCTCAATTTTTAGGTATTTAGGATTTGTAATATATTAAGCAATCTGGATATCCTTAGGGTTTTGTTGAAAAAAAAAAACAGGCTAACATTTATGCACACTTTGCTATTTATCTACTTTTGCCATATATATATGTGTGTGTGTGTGTGTGTGTATGTATATATATATATATTTATAATTGGGAACTTATCTTCATTCTATAAATATATATTTTGCCATATATATATGTATTTATAATTGGGAACTTATCTTCATTCTATAAAAAGAAGATGTATAAATCATGCCAGGTAGAATATGGATATTTCCCTTTTATTTTTATAATCTTTAAATTTTATTGTTAAGCATTACCTAACCTCATGAGATTTTGAGAATGCCTTTTTGTTTTCATGCTTCAAGGTAACTGCTAAAGCTCAGGTTTGTACTGATCCACAGAATGTCTGAAAACTTCAGCATTTGAGGTCTCTAGGACTCCTGTGTGACACAGAGTGCAGGAGTAAAGGAGACCCTGAGGCCAGTGGAAACCATGCGGGGGAGTATCTAATGTCACATGGCCATCGGCTATCTTTCTCCTGACACGGTCTCTCTGAGAGTCAGTCAAGCACGTCAACTAGTACCTTGTGGAGTCAGGGCAGAGGCGAAAGGCCCCCAGAGCCAGCACATCATCGTAGCTGTGATCCTGACCCAGCTCTTTTCCGGCTGTGAAATCCCAGGTACGATGAGGTATTGCAGCCAGCGAGGTTGGGTGACCCGTGCCTGTGCTGTCGCATTGTCCAGCAGAGAGGGATAAAGTAGCATTTGCTATGGGAAAGCTGTGGACAGAGTTGGGAGGGCTTTGGATTGTTGCCCCAAGAACGGACTCCTGGATCCGTGTTAATCCATATCGAACGTGAACTTTATTCTGCAAGTGAGAAAACGAGTGGATCAGAATGTGTTGGGTCAAAATATTTCCTATGCTGATATGATTTTTTTAATCCTTAGATGTTGTAAAGAATATTGAATCCTTTTTCAGACAATATAAATCTGTGGTTTTTTCTCTTGTTTCCTAAACTGATTGGTAAGTCCCTCTTCTTTCATTAAGTGTCATAAAAAAGTTTAATGCTTTGACAGTATGATTACTTTTCTATCAAAATAAACCCAGGTTTCCATTTATAAATTTATTTTCTTGTTATTTTATTATACAGATATTTAATTAAAATACAATGAAACAAAAATTTGTTAGCTTGGAAAACGACCTTATGCCAAGATTTCCCTTATAATTTGCCACTTTGGTAGAGAGAATCTTTTTCTGAAAAACTAATGACAATATGTTTATACATTTTATTATTATTTGGTGATTGTTCAGGTTCACTGACATTTGAAAGTAATTAAATGGGGAAATATTAAGATATTTTCAAAACCCAAGAGTCAGATCTATTTAGGAAGAACAGTTATCTGGTTGTTTATACATGTATCAAAATATTCTTTTGGGAAAAACGCTTTCTCACTTGTAATCCCTATGTATATAAATATTTTTCTAGGAGAAAGAGATTATTAGGTATTTTTTAGAAAGTATGATTTATATAAGCAAAGGGTAGGTGAAGGATCATATTTTGGGTACATATAAATAAGTTCCATGTAATATAGATACTTGAACTAAATATATATTTATTGTGTAGTTACATATGATGTATAATATGTTATTATATTTATATCTATATTTGATCTAGACTACATTTAATATATTGTATATATATTTACATATATATATTTATTTTAACTCAAGAGTACCATTTACTAGACTTCTGACCTTGAGAATACTGTTTATGCTCTCAGAGCCTCAGTTTTCCGCATCTAGAAAGAAGAGCATCACTGTGCAGCACTGTTGTTAGAAGGACAAGTTATGCCTCCCTCATTTAATGTAGTCCTAACCCCCCTTTCCTTGAATCTCATGGTCTCCGCATTTTCCTTACACTGTAAAAAGGAATCAAGAACCACTGATTATGAAGTTCAAGGGATAATGTGAATGAATGAGGAGACTCTGACATAAGCAATGTGGCAGGCACGGTTTTTGTCCAATTGGTGTGTGTGTGTCCTTACTAAGCAGGCACTTAGTCTATTTGGTGTCAATATATTTGCGATTTGGGCATAACCCAGACACTAAGTGGTGAAACATGAATTTTCAAATGATGATATAAATGCAGAGTTTTAGGTGAGGCTGGAATAGATCCTTTTTAAAAATTGGCAATGGATTCAATTATTTTAAAAACAGCAAAAGCTTAACGTAACAAGCTTGTAAGCATAGTGGACCATTATTAACCATCTGTTAAAAGGTAGTACAAAGAAAAACGAAAATAAAGTTGTTCTTAATGTTCGCAGATAAACGTTTACTTTAATTCATTAGCTGTCCCTGTTACTTCATGATGAATACTGTCATTTTTATGCCTATGGACTATTGCGTAGGAATCAAGCCTTGTTGTTTGACTGCAGCCCTCAGAAATGAGCGAGGAGAGAGTAATATACACAGAGCTGAAATCAGCCCATTCAAGGCAACAGGACAAAAGACGTCCAATGTTTAAAAGGAGAGGTAAAGGTTTTTAGTTTGTTTTCCTGATATCTGAAAACACAACGATGTCAAGTAAAAAATAGTGAAATCCTGATAATGGTGTCTGTACATATTTGATACTCTCCATTTGGTGTTCAATATGTCAATGGGTGTATTTAAATGTAATAAGCAATGAGATTTGTGACCACCGTAAATAGCGCTATTCATTTTAAATTCCAGAATGAGGTTCCATTTTGTTCTAATTCCGAGGGCTTTGCTGTGCTCAATGCTTACTATATATTTTGCTCTCTGATTTTGGGCAGGGTTTCCATGGCATATCGTTGCAGTAACCCTGGGATTTCTATGTTTGTTCCTCCTGCTGGCAATCACAGGCTTAGGATATATGGGTGAGTATCAGGCACACACATTTCACAAGAACAATGAGCCAGACTGATAAAGGAAATGCTGTAGCTACTGACTCTACGGAAACTTTAGAAACTATGGAGTCCTATAGAAATGGTAGTAATCATGATGCTGTTGATGATAATATTGGCGATGTGATTTTATTATTTTGCTATCACTTAACCTTTCTACCACGCAAACTAGTGTATGTCATAGCTGTATTGGCACAAAATTTTGTACTTTGAGGCCTACATATATTATATATATTTTCCTCCTTATATTTTGTGTAGGGGGCGCTTTTCCACGCGAACAGAGAATTGGAAAAATCTTATTTGGAATTTTATATTCCTTATCGTACTACAACACTGCTTAAAATATAGAGGAATAAAAAGCTGATTAGTTTTCTCTATCAGTTTGTATATATTCCATGTGAAATTTGTATGCAACACTTGTTTTTAATATCAGTTTCCTGATGGTTATTATTCTTTGTTTCATTCTGTGAGCAACAATTTTGAGTATCATCTCTGGTGCAAGAAACAGGGATTTTAAAAAGTCAGCTCTTTATAAGCTCAGTTAAAAGGGGACATTTTTTTTTTATAAGAAGCAGTTTTAAAATGAAATATTATTAGTGCTGGGATACTGGTGTGAAGGTATCAGGTGGATGGCATATTCTATGCTGAGGTCAAGAAAGCTTTTCTGTAGGAGATAATAATTGATATGAGGTCAAGGATAGGTGGAGTTTAAACAGGACACTCAGGGTAGAGAAGACTCATCCAGGCAGAAAACAACATGAACCACAGAACATATTGATGTCCCAGGGAATTACAGCTTCCGGACAAATAAAAGAAGTAGCTAGAAATGGGGTTGACCGTCAAACCCATTTCTAGCTACTTCTTTTATTTGTCCGGAAGCTGTATAATATTTTTTTTTAAATTTTTTTTTTCAACGTTTATTTATTTTTGGGACAGAGAGAGACAGAGCATGAACGGGGGAGGGGCAGAGAGAGAGGGAGACACAGAATCGGAAACAGGCTCCAGGCTCTGAGCCATCAGCCCAGAGCCCGACGCGGGGCTCGAACTCACGGACCGGGAGATCGTGACCTGGCTGAAGTCGGACGCTTAACCGACTGCGCCACCCAGGCGCCCCGAGGAAGCTGTATAATATTAATAACATGTTAAGATATATTAGATTTGTTCTCAAAACAAAAGAAACTTGGAAGATTTGGGATTTGGGAAAGGTCAATCTGAATCGACTGGAAAGTGCATGGGGGGACAAAATAGGAGAATGTTTCAGGATTAAGGGTTAGTTAGAATGACTGAATTAGTGCTATGAAAGAAGTAATGAAGGGTTAGGGACCACACCTGAGAAATATTTAAAATGTAGAATTGCTAAGATGTACATTTTATTGAGTGTGTGAGGGAAACAAGTGAATCAGTGATACCATTTGACATGAAGTTTATACATCTTGGCAAATATATTCCATTAAATGTTATAGAAAATAACAAGAACAGAAGGCTGTGATTTGGGATGTGTATGCGTGTGTGTGTGTGTGTGTGTGTGTGTGTGTGTGTGACTGTGTGGGTGCGTGCGTGCGAATAATGGTGAAGAGTGAGGTGCTTGTGACATATCAGTGGAGATGACCAGAAAGAATGAGATTGGTCTGTGTCTGTTAGAGTGAGCTTTGGCGGAAGACACAGATCACCAGCATGTACAGGGTGGAATTAAAAGTCTGGAGATCAAGAGAGACGCCTAGATTAGAGACATGAATTGTGGATTCACCGATTAATGTACAAGTCTGGGAAAAGATAGCAGAGGAAAGCAGAAACTATACCACGCTCTACCTTGTGAAACCAGGGAGAGTAGACTATGCTAGAAGAACAAGGGTGAGGCGGGGGATCTCAGGGTAAATCAACATTTAGAAGTAAGTAGAAGATGAGTCAACAGTGGCAAGCAATGATGCTTAGTTAAACAAGTAGGAGGAGATCCAAAACATGAGATGGTGAATGACAAGTGTGCTCCAAAATTGGCTATTTTATATATTAAAAAAAATTTTTTTTGGAAAATTTTTCAAGGAGGCTCCCCACCCAACTTGGCCCTGACCTCATGACCCTGAGATCAAGAGTGGCTTGCTCAATGCAGTGAGTTAGCCAAGAGCCCCAGTGAAGTTTTTAGATGTGCATAAAGACTATGCTGCAAGCTTCTTGGAGGTCCTGCCAAAATTGGTTCTGTACTACGTGTCCTTGGATGGACAAAAAGGAAAGGACAAGGGAATTGACTGGTCCCGAGAAATGGTAGTATTTAGGTACAGGAGGTCTTAATGTGGGTGGTTTTTTAAATGGTTTTTATTTATGGTTGAGAGAAAGAGATAAAGAGAGCACAGGAGAGGTGGGGGGTGGACCCAGGGAGAGGGGGACAGAGGATCCGAAGTGGCCTCTGTGCCGTCAACAGTGAGCCAGACACGGGGCCGAAGTCATGAACTGTGAGATCATGACTTGAGCCCAGGTCAGACGCCTAACCACCTGAGCTATCCCGGGGCCCCTTAAGGTGTCTTTTCAATTCAGATCCAGTATATGAAGACTGGAATGGATGACTTAGTTGAACCGGGGTTATATTTATTGCAATGGAGTACATCAGGAGACTGTGCAATTGATGTTGGAGTTTTACAAGTAGACGTTGCATTTGGTTCAATGATGCGTGGTAGAGAGTTGGAAATGACGATTCTTAACTGTCTAACAAACCATTAAGGGACCTTTCTTTTCGTGTTTGTACACTTAAAGAGCCATATACTGCGTGATTTTACACTTCTTCATTTGTGAGTTTGGAGAAGATACTGCCAATTTGCTCAGAGATTTTTCACTTACTTTTTGCATATTAGAAGTCACCATGTGTGCTCTTCCTCTATGTATATTCAGTGAATTAATTATAAGCTTGTACTAGAGTGGAGTCAAATCCCTGGTGTTTAGCTTCCTGTGCAAATACTACATGCTAAATAAAATACTGGCTACTAATTTCACCAACTTTGTAATCATTATTTGAAGAGTAGGTGACATAGAAACTAAAAGTATATTTCACTTCCTGTTTACATTTCTGTTGTATAAAAATTGATTCCCCTCTCACGCACTTCGAAAATAATGTATAGCAAGTTATCATTTTATTTAAAAATCTGTTTTATGCTCTGACACTTCGACATATTGTAACCTGGCATTTTCTCTGATCGTACTTTCATTTAGTCAGCGCCACTCACTGTGCCATTTAGAATTAGAGTAAGTGATTATAATAAAATGATCTATTGCAAGCATTCAAGACCTTATTTTTATAATATGAATTAAAGTTTTTCACTCGTGTTCTGGAGAAATCAGGCAAGATATGAAAGCACCAGAAGACAAGAATGCTTCCTTAGCAGAAGTTGAAGATCGCTTAATTTTACTACCCACTACAGGTATGTACTGAATGATTATACTGATTGTTTACAGTTGTTTCCTGGATGGAATTATCTCATTCTGTTCCATTTTAATATACCATTTTAAAACTTTACATTGTATTCTGTCAAGTTCTTTAATTTTTCTCACTTTTTAAAATTAAATCCATTTTCTTTCTTCTAGCTAATTGAACTCTTGACTTTCACAAAGTGATGTTGACTTGATTAATTTCTGCTTGTGGATGAATTTTCTCCAGTCTAGATCTCTTGGAATTAATACCATCCTCTTATATTCACTTAGGTGGATTTCTCCGGAAAGGAGAACTGCTTCCTATTGGAGCAGTGTATCTGTACTTGGGAAGTCAAGATTTCTCAGTGTCATCTTAACGATGGTCTGACGTCTGTCAGTCACTGGCTCCACAATTTGGCCCCAAAGCTATTCTCAACATGAGACTTTTGGGACACAGGAAAACCACCTATTTTTTAGTCATTCAGTCTGATGTGAGCAAGATATACATATATATATACATATATGTATACATAAAGAAAGCATACGTCTCTAAGTGGTCTTGTGGTTGAGGATCATGTGGTTTTTATTTTCAAGATAAAGATCATGACACATTACTTAAAAAAAAAAATTAAATCCCAGCTGGTTAACATATAATCTGGTAATAAATTCAGGGGTAGAATTTAGGAATTCATCACTTACATACAACACCTAGTGCTCATCCCAACAAGTGCCCTGCTTAATGCCCATCACCCATTTGGCCCTCCCCTCACTCAACAGCCCTCCAGCAACCCTCAGTTTGTTCTCTGTATTGAAGAGTCTCTTCTGGTTTGCCTCTTATGGTTTGCCTCCCTTTATGTGTTTAGCTTATTTTTCCTTATCTTCCCCTATGTTTATCTATATTGTTTCTTAAATTCCACATATGAGTGAAATCTTATATTTCTCTTTCTCTGACTGACTGATTTTGCTTAGCACGATACACTCTACTTGCACCCACATTGTTGCAAATGCAAGAGTTCGTTCCTTTTGATGGCTGAGTGATATTCCATTGTAGAATATACCGTCTTTACCCATTCATCAGTGATGGCCATTTGGGCTCTTTCCATGATTTAGCTATTATTGATACTGGTGCAATAAACATTAGGGTGCATGTGACACTTTAAATTAGCATTTGTGTGTCCTTTGGCCAAATGCCTAGTAGTGCCATTATTGTTTCTAATTATAGGGTAGCTCTATGTTTCATTTTTTGAGAAACAGCCATGCTGTTTTCCAGAGTGACTGCACCAGCTTGCATTCCCACCAGCAGTGCAAAAACATTCCCCTTTTTCCACATCCTTGCCAACATCTGTTCTTGCCCAAATTGTTCATTTTAGCTATTCTGACAGGTGTGAAGTAGTATCTCATTGTGGTTTTGATTTGTATTTCCCTGATGATGAGTGATGTGGAGCATCTTTTCATGTGTCTGTAGGCCATCTGGATGTCTTCTTTGGAAAAGTGTCTGTTCATGTCTTTTGTCCCTTTCTTCACTGGATTATTTGCCTTCTGAGTGTTGAGTTCCATAAGTTCTTTATAGATTTTGGATACCAATCCTTTATCTGATATGTCATTTGCAAATATTTTCTTCCATTCCCTCGGTTGCCTTTTAGTTTTGCTGATTGTTTCCTTTGCGGTGCAGAAGCATTTTATCTTGATGAGGTCCCAATAGTTCCTTTTTGCTTTTGTTTCCCTTGCCCCTGAATATATGTCTTCATGTAAGTAAGAAGTTCTTGTGGATGAGGTCAAAGAGGTTGTTGCCTGTTTTCTACTCTAGGATTTTGATGGTTTTGACATTTAGGTCTTTCATCCATTTTGAGTTGTTTTTGTGTATGGCATAAGAATGTGGTCCAGGTTCATTCTACATGTTGCTGTCCAGTTTTCCCAACACCATTTGCTGAAGAGACTGTCTTCTTTCCATTGGATATTGTTTCCTGCTTAGTCAAAGATTAGCTGGCCGTACATTTGTGGGTCCATTTCTGGGTTCTCCGTTCTGTTCCGTTGATCTATGTGTCTACTTTTGTGCCAGTACCATACTGTTTTGATGAAAACAGCTTTGTAAAACAGCTTGATCCAGGATTGTGATGTGTCCAGCTTTGGTTTTCTTTTTTAACATTCCTTTGGCTATTCAGTGTCTTTTGTGGTTCTGTACAAATTTTGGGTTTGTTCTAGCTCTGTGGAGAATGCTGGTGTTATTTTGATAGAAATTGCATCAAATGTGTAGATTGCTTTGGGTAGTGTCAGCATTTTAACAATGTTTGTTTTCCAATCCATGAGCATGGAATGAAGATGATGACACATTTCAAGGAAAATGGTACTGCCGTGGAAAAAGCTGTTACCACTTTTCAAAAGAGGAGAAAACTTGGGAGAGGAGCATGGTGTCATGCCAAGATCTGCAGGCTAGTCTCCTGAAGATTGATACTAAAGAGGAGCAAGTATGTCTACTTTCCTAAACCTGATGTAAACGCTTTGAGTATGCAAAGCATGTCTGGAGTTCAGATAATTGTTTTGACTTTCCTCCAATATTATTTGGCTTGTTGTTTTGAAGCACTTTGTTAACTGGCACATATTTCTCTGTGGAAGGGACATAGGTGTAACAGTGACCGAGAAGAACCATTGATTTAAATCAAGAAAAACAGCCATTCTGGGCATGCCATGGAATGATTTTCAGTCTTTAGTATTGTATACATTGCATCTTAACACTTAGTATGCTTCAAACCGGTCAGCATTGAGCTTCTCAGGGCTAATACAGGGCAAAAGAACAACTGCTTCAAGGGTATGAGCATTCTAAAGAGATACTTTCTCATGGTGCTGAGTTTGTTGTTCCTTCCTCAGTATATGGGAGGGATTAAACTTCAAAGGGAAGATCAGTCTCTCCCTTCATGGCCATGGGAAAAGAGGTTGAAAAATGAAGAGGTTGAATGTAGCTAGAATGAATTTTTTTAAAAAAAATTATTTTTTTTTTTAACATTTATTCACTTTGTAAGAGACAGAGAGAGACAGAGTGCGAGTGAGATAGGGGCAGAGAGAGAGGAAGACACAGAATCTGAAGCAGGCTCCAGGCTCTTACCTGTCAGCACAGAGCCCAACACGGAGCTCGAACTCACATATGTGAGATCATGACCTGAGCCAAAGTCAGACACTTAAGCAATGGAACCACACAGGCACCCTGGAATGATTCTTTGAAAATGATTTTTTTTCTTTTGTTTATAATCCAGAATAACAGAGAAAGCATCTCTTCTTTAGAAGAGAAAATCTAGATCACATTTGACATTACTTTTAATGTTTGGGAATATAAAGTCAGTAGAATGGATTCTGTAGTACACATTAGCACATTGGGTCAAACAAATTTTAAAAATCCAGGACCGCTTATACATACTTTGATTAATTTCAACCTCACCTGTTGTCAATCAACTTCCAAATGGCTGGAGTTTTCTTCTTTCACAAATTAAGTTTATTTTTAATCCGTATTTCCCCTGTCATTTCCTATTCAGTGTTCTTCAGTTTCAGTCCTGCCATTGAAGTTTCTGGACTTCAGAGTTTCAATGAAACTTCTTATACTTGTTATCCCTGTTTTTCCAGGAACTATCTAGAGCCTTTGAAATTCACTGAGACTTTTGCCATTGTTTAGAGCAAAATCTGAGTTTCATAGTCTAGCACCTCATTTGATGAGAGTTTGGCTGTCAGTATCTGAACTGGGCTGCTGATACACTCTCCAAACTGGAGATCGACTTTGCTACAGAACAGCATTACTTTTACACTGATGGTTTAGGATTTGCCATGTTTTGCTGCTTTACCAAGCCCAGGAGTGTAATGACAGCGGGGCTTAAGTCCATTGATACTGCAAACTGAAATTGGGTTTGATACCTATGCATACCCCTACGATCTAGCAAAATTATGTGAGTGAAAGAATCAAGGGACATTGAACATCAGTGTTTATTCGGAGACTTAGAAATGATAACATTTTGGTCGCAATTCTATAATTCCCATTCGTTTTCCTTAGGCACTAACTATACACTCCTCAAATTTTTCTGATACAATGTAATTACTGTGAAGAAATATTGATGCATGTGTGTGTTTTGGGGTGACTTTGTGTTAGAGAGAGAGAGAGAGAGGCTGAGAGAGATTCAATTACATTGCTTCTAGCCAAGGACATTAATTTGTTACTTTCCATTCAATATGCCAATTGGAATAATGATTACAAAGAACTTACAGAATTTTTATGGTAGAGATATTTTAGACACTGCATGCATTATTCAGTGCCCACATGTTAACACAGACTGTATGATATCCACTGCATAAAGAAGGAAAATTCTCAAGGAAGTTTTATTTCCTGAGGTGTGTATAGCAAATTAATGGGATACAGTGTTTGACCGCTTGTAGCTATAGTCTCTTCATTTTCACTGCTGTATAATATTCCCCAGTGTGGCTAAGAATCTCTAGAAGATGGAAGTTTGGGTTGTTTCCACCTTTTGTGGTTAGGAATAGTCCTTCATGAATCATTCTTAGACGTGTCTCAGTGCAAAACTGTCTAGTGTGTCCTCACTTCTCTTGACCACAAATCACCGTAGGAGTGAAATCATTGAGGACAGGGTTCCTAAAGGTCCATTTTCATGTGATAATTTAAAATTACATTTCAATACGATTTTAGCAACATTTTGAAAGATGGATGTGATATCAACCATCCCACAAACTTGGTGCTGTTATTTTTTTTTTTTAATTTTTTTTTTCAACGTTTATTTATTTTTGGGACAGAGAGAGACAGAGCATGAACAGGGGAGGGGCAGAGAGAGAGGGAGACACAGAATCGGAAACAGGCTCCAGGCTCTGAGCCATCAGCCCAGAGCCCGACGCGGGGCTCGAACTCACGGACCGCGAGATCGTGACCTGGCTGAAGTCGGACGCCAACCGACTGCGCCACCCAGGCGCCCCAGGTGCTGTTATTTTTAATTTCTGCCAATTAAATATTAGTAAAATATATCCTGGTGGCTTTGATTTGAATTTTCCTGATCTCTAGTGAGCTTGGCATCTCTCTCTCTCTATTTCTTGGCTATACTCCCCATATTTGAAATATGTTCTCATTTGTTGTCCATTTTTTTTTTCTTATTGGATAATTTTTTTTCCTTGTGTATTTCTAGAAATACGTATTCTGTAAATTATTGCATATATCTCTAGACTTGAGGCTTGTCTTTTCACATGCTGTAAGGCGTCTTATGAAGAGGAAAAGTTCCTGATTTAGTGCAATCACATTTATCTCTCTACTTTATCATATATGGAGATTTGTTTTTTTCCCTTTGCTGATATCTTGGATCCAGTCACAAAGACTTGAGTGAGTCCTTCACTAAAGCATTTCCATTCCTGTGTCTTCTCTACCCCATGGAGAAATGAGCCTGCCTGTTCCATTTATCATAAAAGTGTTTGAAGATAAAAGTGCCCAGTGTTTTATTTATGAGTCCTCTGTGGGTAAGATGTTTTCACTGACGCTATGAATAATACTAATAATTCCAATTTTGTCACAGGTCCTTATTCAATCAAAAATAAAATACAATCATTGGATTGGATTAAGTAGAGGTCAAGAAAGCGGGTATCACTGGAAATGGCTGGATGGCTCACCCCTATCTCAGCAGCTGTAAGTTTTCATTTCATGGCCTTGCTCCCTTTCCTGCTCAGTAACGGATTGGTAGATTATTGGTGAAGAAGAGGAACAGATCCTTGAGGACTTAGGGAATATCTTTCGTTCCATTTGATTTCATTTCTTAGATAGGCAACTGAATGCAAATCTGAGACCTCAAGAGACCCAAAGAGCATGATTTATTCCATGTTCTTTTTTTTTTAAATTTTTTTTTCAACGTTTATTTTTATTTTTGGGACAGAGAGAGACAGAGCATGAACGGGGGAGGGGCAGAGAGAGAGGGAGACACAGAATCGGAAACAGGCTCCAGGCTCTGAGCCATCAGCCCAGAGCCTGACGCGGGGCTCGAACTCAGGGACCGTGAGATCGTGACCTGGCTGAAGTCGGACGCTTAACCGACTGCGCCACCCAGGCGCCCCTATTCCATGTTCTTTAATGGAAGGTCCTTCCAAACGCAGTGAAATGGCATTTTGCTTTTGTATCTTGTATGTCCTATGGTACAAGCACGTCCACAGATATGGTTGCAGGGAATGGTAAAAAGATAATGAGGAGAGAAAAGTGGCTAAGGCAGCCTCCGCTGTATGTGAAATTTGTCCTGTTTACTTGGTATCATTCGATAACAACAACAACAAAGAGCTTTTTCCAAAGGAGTCATTCAGTAATTTTACAGTTCTAATGTGGTGTTTAATATCATACATGTTATTGTCTAACACATGTCCACAAGAATTTCTGCTAGCCATGTTTCATGATTAAATCGCATAGGTTTGTCAGTTGATGTCTACGAAATGAGTTTAGAAAATGAAGAAAAGTGATCCGTTGTAACTAAATCTAGCTAACATGGGGGACAGTATGGGAAACATGGGCTACTTAACAGGCTGTTTATTGATGGCCCACAATGTGCCAGGCATGCTTCTAGCCACTGAAGCTGGTGAATGAAACACTCTACAGTTCTGCCGTTGTGGATACCACATTCCAATGCAGGCTTGATGGAGCTCTTGGTGATGAGCAACGACAATCCTAACGTGCCAAGTGAATTACATGGCACATTAGGGGGTGATATATGCTATGGAGTGATGTGAAATCTCTCACTTTTTGCTACAGTGCAAAGTGCCTTTTGTGTATGAAGGAAAGAAGGAGAGCTTTCACTGCTTTCAGTGGAGTGGTCAGGACAGACTCCTTGAGAAATGAAGTTCGCACAGCATCTTGAATGAGCTAGGGATGTGGGTTAGCTGATACAAATGCATCCCAGCAGTAACAACAGCTGTGGTCCAGACTCAGAGGTAGGAGTGTCCTTAGCATTCCTGAGGAAACAGCAAGAGGGCCTGGGATGCTGGAGCAAGGGGAACGAGGTGGGAGAGAAGTAGGTCAGAGAGGGAATGACGCTGAGAGCATGCGGGGATCAGAAAAATGTAAGACCTTAGATTGGTTCCTGAGGGTCATGAGAAGCTATTAGAGGGTTTTAAGCGGAGGAGGGACAAAAGCTGGCTCCTGCTTTGGAGACGCACTCTGGACAGTCTGTTGAGCTGAGATGGCCATGTGGCCAGATTCTATACTTGTTCCAAAGATGTGTTGTGAGACGGACAAATCAGGGATGGTGTCAAGGTTTTGGTCCAAGAGTGGTAAGAATGACGTTCCCATTAACGTTAATAGGGCATATTTGGAATTCAGGTTTAGATACAATGGTAGTAAAACTGTTAAGCATTTAGGTATGTGCGGGGGTGTCGCATGGGCTTTGTGATAGATGATCATGGCGATCAGGTGAGAGGTCTGTGCCTGGGATGCAAATGTTGTGTGCAGCAGTGAATAGACAGTGTGACAAGTGCGAGGCTGGGTTGATTCTCGGGAATCTAAGGGCTGAGCCCTTGGACACCCTCATGTTTAAGGTCATGTTAAGATAAGGGCACAAGAGGATAACCAGAAAACATCACCGAGAAAAGTGCTTCAAGAGACAGAAGGAAACCCATGAAGGGGCAGGGAGGGCAATGGAACCCCCTACAAAGAAGTTCTACTGAAACAACAGCTGAATGTGAAAAGTTGGGGACACCTCCATTTTATTTCTTGAAATGGTTACTTCCCATCAGATTCCTGAGGATTTGGGTGAAAATTAAAACTAAGGAACATTTTTTTTCTGGACAGTGTAGCCCAGCCTTCACATTTAAAATCCAGGTACCTTAGGCTCATGGCCCAATTTCACCGATGTCTAATGCTTCATTTGGTGTGGAAGACATTAGGCTCAGTGGAGAAAAAGTGCACTCTATTTTAAGTGCAAATCAGCACCTTTTTTGCTCAAAGTGAGGCTAGCAGTGGAATTGCTTGCTCTGGGCACATCAATCTGAATTATAGGCGCTTGGAAATATGTTTATATGTAATTGCAGTGTATCACTTCATACACATTCTCTATTTGATCACTTCTCAGTCGTGTCAGGAGTCTTAGGAGCATATTTCAAGTGTATATGTATAACTCCCTCTACCTCGCAGTCTACACTACCCTTTGTACTTCTTCACTAGTTCCAATGGTCCATTGGCAACATTTCATTAGGTTTAGATACAATTACGCTTCCTAATCTTCACGCTATATGACCCTCTCAACATTTGTAAGGCCATTGAAATAACTGCACATATGTTTTCAATTTGTGATAAATTTTTCCTGAGAAATGTCTTTCTAAAGTGAATTTATTTTCTGGTGCAGGAGTTTCCGACGGAGTTTATCTGATGTGAAATGTGGACACCTGAGACCATCAGCTATTTATAGTGCTGATTGTAGTAAAAGCTTCCATTACATTTGTGAAAAGGAGTTCTCTGGCCCTGATAATTAAAGAAGCGCTGTGATCAAATGTTCCCTATTTTCATTCTTTAACAGCTGTAAGGAAAAACACAGGGTATTCACTCAAATTAGTCAACTATTCATGGCGTATGAAGGATTATGATCTTTCACACATCCCTCAGCATGGATAAAAGAGTAAGTTTTAGAAATAGTAAAATCATCCATCCAAAAATGAAGCTTCTTTTTTTTTTTTTTGAGATTTCAAGAACCATTCCATCAGAGAATGTGAAAAAAGTTTCAGTGTAAGACTTTACATTTAAAATATAACTAAAAGATCTTGATTTAAATAGGTAGTGAATACATTTGCAATGTTCACAGTGTAAGAGGTCCTTAATGATGAACGCATCCTCTCAACCCATTTTGTACTCTATTCACCTAGTTGCCACCTCAGAGGCACACATGTAACTGGTTTATATAGTATTCCAGAGGTATTCTAGTAAAGTACAAGTATACACAGGTCGTCTGCTAAACAAAATGTCATGTGCCACAAACGACAGTAACGATCCTTTATGTTTCTGTTGAAAATGTACCACGCGTGTGTTCCATATCAGTACATAGGTAGCTGCATTACTTTGTATAAATTTCTGCAAATGTCACACTGATAAATATTTTATTTCCAATGGATGTTTCAGTTTTTTCCAGGATTTTGGAATTGTGTGAATGAAAGCACTTAATACTGTATTACTTGCCATAGAGCATATACATAGGGTAATGTCTAGCAGTGTCATTTCTATGTCAAAATGTGTCCACATGAAATTTGCATAGACATTGAATATTACAATAGATGCTCTACATCTCTATCTGCAGTCAGCAGCATTCAAGAATTCCTGCTTCCTCCCTTGGTTACCACCGCAACGTTTTATCAGTCTGTTTGGTTTCGCCAATAAAATCTTCAGCAAAAAAAAAAAAAATGTTTATTTGATTCACTTCGATTTATGATGTCCTGTTATTTGTATCTCTGAGCATCTGTTCATGGTATTTCTTTTCATTCTGTCCTTGTCTTTGTGGATTAATATCACAAACTTAAGTTTGAGCAAGAAAAAAGCCCAGACACAAAATCGCTCCTCCTATAACGTTCCAGTTATATATAAGGTTCTACACCACGTAAGTCTAACCTATGGTATTAGAAATGAGGACAAAATTTCCTGCCATATGGATTATTCCTTAAACGAATAGTAATGGGAAATGACTAGTCTTTACCATGGTGCAACGTTATGCTTGGAAAGAAACCATGCCCAAGGTGCATCTCAGGTGCTGATAATACGGAGTGTAACAATCTGGGTGCTGGTTACAGGGTGTTGTAGTGATCCCTTGGGCTGCCATGACAACTACCACAACCTGGGTGTCTTTGAACAACATGCATTCATTTTTTCATTGTTGTGTAGGCACGAAGTTTAAAAGTGAGGTGGCAAGGTCAAGCTCCATTTGAAACTCTTTAGTTTATTGGGGCGCCTGGGTGGCGCAGTCGGTTAAGCGTCCGGCTTCAGCCAGGTCACGATCTCGCGGTCCGTGAGTTCGAGCCCCGCGTCAGGCTCTGGGCTGATGGCTCAGAGCCTGCAGCCTGTTTCCGATTCTATGTCTCCCTCTCTCTGCCCCTCCCCTGTTCATGCTCTGTCTCTCTCTGTCCCAAAAAATAAATAAACGTTGAAAAAAAAAATTAAAAAAAAAAAAAAAGAAACTCTTTAGTTTACTGTTGGAATAAATTCTTCATCACCTCAGAGAAAGTCATGAAGAAAATTAAAAAAAAATGTTTTTGCTGTTTTTTGTTTTAAAGGATAAATTTTGCATAGTTTGAACTGGATGAAAACAAATCACCAAGCGATCAAAATATGTGGAGGCAGATCAATCAGTGTTTACAGGGAAAATGCTTACATGGCAACAACTTTTCCAATCAAGAATCACAACTTCTGCCTTGAGAAAGTCGAATAAGGAAAGGAAATAAAACCCAAATCAAATAAAGGTAGAGATCACAAAATGAAGAGCAGAAATCAGTGAAGTTGGAGATAAAAGAAATAATAAAACAAATGTAACAGTGAGTTTTGAAAAGGCCGACAAGATCCAGTGATAAACCTCCAGCTGGACCGTTCAAGAATAGGCCTAAATGAACAATTTGAAGCATGAATGGACAGACATTGAAGGATTTACTGATGATTATAAGGGAACACGAAGAAGAATTTTTTGCCAATGAATTCTAAAACCTGAAAGACATTGATTTCTGGAAAAAATTGATCTTTCAAAACACACTTAAGAAGAATTTGATAACTTGAACTTGTTGTATATCCAAAATGAGTTATTCAATTTGTAGTTAAAACATTCCAGACAGAACCCCAGATGGGTTCTCTGGTGAATTCTGGTAAATATTTACTGAATAAAGAGTCAAATTTAAAAAGAAAAAAAAAAAAAAAAACGTGTTCCAGGAGACAGAAGAAAATTGAAAATGTTCCAACTTTTTCTGTGAGGCCAGTGTTACTTGGATAGTGAAACCAGATAGCCAAGAATCCACAGCCCATGTGCACCAAACAAGCAAAAATTCCTAACAAATAGTTGCACATCGAATTGCATGGAGCAATTTATTGAGATTATACATCATGATGGAGTGAGGTTTATTCCACATGTGCAAGATTAATGAATTGGGGTGATTTACCTGAATGATAGGCTGAGGAAGGAAAACCACATGATAGCCTTAGTAGATGCAGATAAAGCACCCCAAAGTCGCCATCATTTCATGATAAATCGTCTCAGTAAACTAGGAATAAGTAAAGTGGGAATGAGATTTTCCTCAATATGATAATGACATTAGAAAGAAACAAACCCTCCAGTTAGTAATCTACTGAGCAGCGAAAAATTGAGTGCTTTCCCTTAACTCTGGTAAAGAAGCAAAGATATCTGGACTCATCACCCCTCTTGACCATCCCAAGGGAGGCCATTTCAGTTCGATACGCAAGAAATAAAAAAGGGATACAGATTGGAATGCAAAAAGGAACGACCCCCATTTGCAAAGGACATAATTGCCAACATAGAAATCCCAGCGTTTCGGCTCATTCCTCCTAACACTAATATGTGAGTTTAATTTGGTTCCATATATAGGACACTATGTGAAATTCAGTAATGTGTCTATGTGCTAAAAATAAGCTATTGGAAATTGAAATAAACAAAGATACCATTTACATTAGTATTGTCACTTGCTAGACCCCAAGATGTGACCTTTACTGCCCACCAGCATATACTCACCCGCCTTCGTCCCACAGTTTTCCTTAAGCAAATCCTCTTAGCAGTGTCTCTCTTAACTCTGGCAAATGGAAAGCAATAGCATCCCTCAAACAATAGTGACTGTCCTCACCAAATCTTCAGCCTGCCCAGATCCCCTGGGGACAGTTTGAGTGTCATCCTGACTCACACCTGCTCAGATGGACCATGGAGTGACCTCTAGAGTGATTGATGATACCTTTACCTCATTATAATTCTAAAATCTCTACCCAAGGAGGAGCACGAGCTTTATCACAAGCCTTATTTACACAACACACGGTGTGCGTGGAGGCCTGTTTCCTTGAGGTGCATGTGTGACCTCAGGCCCTCCTCTACCTATGGTGACGTGGATCCTCTTTTTCATCCTAATTCAAAAAAAAAAAGGAGGGGCGCCTGGGTGGCTCAGTCTGTTGAGCGTCCCACTTAGGCTCAGGTCATGATCTCATGGTTTGTGAGTCGGGCTCTCTGCTGACAGCTCGGAGCCTAGAGCCCGCTTCGAGTTCTCTGTCTCCCTCTCTCTCTCTGCCCCTCCCCGCCCCTGCTCACACTCCGCTTTCTCTCTCTCTCAAAAATAAATAAACCTTAAAAATTCTTTTTCATATGAAAAAAGGAACCTATTCACCGTTGTTTCGGGAGTCATGACTTTGGAAATTACTCCCACGATCTCCTTACTTGCTGCAAATATAGTTTCCTTTTTGTGACAACTCACATGGTGTAGTTCCTTTCTGTGACTCACCAAGGAGCAAACTCATGTTGATTTGGTTACAGTATTACACTAAATTAATAGTGTATATGTGCCAAAATGTATGTACCATCTATGTGCTGAAAATGATGAAATACTTATAAGAGAAATTAAGACAAGTAAATTGATAACTAAACTATCTATGGTCCTAGATGGGAAGATTCAAAATGGTTATGATTTCTCCAAGTTAATCTAAGATTAAATCAATTCAAATCCGAAACCAAGTAACATTTTTTTTTCTTTTTGGTCGTCACTTACATGCTGATTTTACTTTTTTTTTTTCAACGTTTATTTATTTTTGGGACAGAGAGAGACAGAGCATGAACGGGGCAGGGGCAGAGAGAGAGGGAGACACAGAATCGGAAACAGGCTCCAGGCTCTGAGCCATCGGCCCAGAGCCTGACGCAGGGCTCGAACTCACGGACCGCGAGATCGTGACCTGGCTGAAGTCGGACGCTTAACCGACTGCGCCACCCAGGCGCCCCTGATTTTACCTCTTTAAATACAGGTTATTTTTAGGAAAATTTTAAATGTACAGAAAGAAAATGCAAAGATAGTACAGAGTTCCCAAATACACTGTACTCTTATATTAACATGCTATCTTAATAGTGTATATGTGTTACAATTCAGAAACAAACGTGATATATCTTTTTATTATTTAACATGCATAATTTACTCAGATTTTCTATTCCAGGAACCCATCCATGTTACCACAGCACAGTTAGCTGTCATGTGTTCTTAAGTTCCCCCTGGGTGTTACAGATTTTCCTTGTTCTTGATGATGTGGATAGTTTTGAGGAGGACTTTCTAGGTACTTAAAAAATGTATCCTTCAGTTGAGATTTGTCTGATATTTTTCTCATGCATAGACCGTGGTCATATATTTGGGGAGGAATCCCACACAGGCCCAGAGTCACTTTTATCACATTATTATATCAAGAGCGCATGCTATGAATATGGCCTGTCACTGTTGATGATAACTTTCTTCAGTCCGGTACTATTTGCCAGGTGTTCCATTGTAAACTTATTCTTTGTTTTCCCTTCCATATGATTCTGTAATGAGTTTTTGGAAGGAAATCATTATGTGCAGTGCGTACTTAGAGAGCGAGGAGTTATACCCCTCTCCTTGAAGCAGGAGTAAAATGATACCTGGAGTTGTATTTGGAATTCTGCATGCAAATTTTGTCTCATTGACCCCATGTATTTATTTGATCAATTCTTTTATCCTGGTATGGGTTGATGGATATTTATTTTTTATTTTGGTTTTTAGTACAACGGTACTTGATTTATTTTGCCATTTATTTTGTTGCTTAAATTGCTGTTGCTTTAGCCATTGGGAATTCGTTCGTCTGGTCTCTCGATCCCTTTGACCACCCCACATTATGTTAAGTGCTCCCCTCTTTTCCAGCAGCACACATACTCCAGACTCACCTTGTATAACTCCTACCTCTGACTTATAATCAACCATTTCTGCAAGGAGCCCAGATTCCTTTAACTGGGTATTGTAATTCTAATAAAACTATGGCCACTACCTGAACTTTTCTTTTTAAAAAAAATTGTCAATGGAAATTCGAGAAAGAACAAGGTAGGAGAACTCATACTACCATACTTGAAGACTAGCACAAGGACACAATATTCAAGATATTTGTAGGGCATCGGGGTAGCTCAGCGAGTTAAGTGTCTGACTCTTGATCTCAGCTCAGGTCGTATCTCAGGTTCATGAGTTCAAGCCCCACACTGGGCTCTACGCTGAGCATGAAACCCTACTTAAAATAAAAGATACTGATGAAAGAAGATAGATACTCAGATCAATGGAACAGGATAGAGAGTTTAGAAATAGATTCACAAATAAATGGTCAATTGACTTTTGGCAAAAGCGCCAATGATATTTCAATAGGAGAATGTTGCTTTGAGCAAGTGATATAGGAATCATTAGACACTTATATGCAAAAACTTAAAGAAAGGAATTGACACCATGCAAAAAAATTAACTTGACGTGGAGTGTAGATTTCAATGTAAACTTACAGCTTTTAGAAGACTGCATGGTAGAAAAAAATTCAACCTCAGGTTAATTAAAAGTTTCTTAGGACAGAAGATGGCAGAACAGCATGGAAGTGTTTTGTGTGTCTCGTGTCCATGAAATAGAGCCAGACCAACACTAAACCATCCCACACACCTAGAAAATTGACTGGAGGTTAATACAACAATCTGCACCACCGGAACCCAGAATTCAGCAGGTATGTGGCGCAGAGAGGTGAACTTGGGGAGGGAGAAGCTGTGGGAAGGGAGGTGCTTTTGAGGGTGGAGAGAAGATGCAGATGGGGTAGGGGGGGAAGAATACAGGAAAAGCACCCCTCCCCCAAAGCAGCTGGAGAGAAAGTGGAAAATTGGAAACAGACACAGGGACTAAACTAAAGAGGGAGAAAGGGGAAAGGAGAAAGGAGATGGTTTAAATTCCATTAAGACTGTAAACAAGGGGAGCACGAAGGCTGCAACTCCGCAGCTCGATACCTGGCGGTGCTCTGGTGGGAAGGGCGAATCCCCAGGAACAGAGTGGGGTCCGGGAGGTCCTCAGGCCACACGGGGAAAAGCGGTTCCACTGCTGGAAGGACTTTTGGTAGAGACTGTTGAAGCCACCTGGTCCCATCAGACCCCAGCAAAGGGCCACATTCGCTGGTGCTGGAAAAAGGTCGTTAAGGGTAAAGCCTGGTGCCAGATGGGTGTTGTGATTTTCCATAAACCCTGAAAAGCTGCTGCTACACTATCTCGCCAACTTTTTATTATTATTATCTTTTTAAAAATGAAATCTATTGTCAAACTGGTTTCCATACAACACCCAGTGCTTATTCCAACAAGTGCTCTCCTAATACCCATCACCCACTCTCCCCTCCCTGCCACCCCCCATCAACCCTCAGTTTTTTGTTCTCAGTTTTTAAGAGACTCACATGATTTGTCTCCTTCCCTCTCTATAACTTTTTTCCCCTTCCCCTCCCCCATGGTCTTCTGTTAATTTTCCCAGGATCCACATAAGAGTGAAAACATATGCTATCTGTCTTTCTCTGTATGCCTTATTTCACTTAGCATAACACTCTCCATTTCCATCCACGTTGCTATAAAAGGCCAGATTTCAGGGATCCTGGGAAGATGGCGGCGTAGGAGGATGCTGGGCTCACCTCGCGTCCTGCTGATCACTTAGATTCCACCTACACCTGCCTAAATAACCCAGAAAAACCACCAGAAGACTATCAGAATGGAGTCTCCAGAGCCAAGCGCAGACGAGAGGCCCACAGAAGAGGGTAGGAAGGGCAGCGAGGCGGTGCGCGCTGCACGGACTGGCGGGAGGGAGCCGGAGCGGAGGGGCAGCCTGCCGGCCAAGCAGAGCCCCCGAGTCTGACTGGCAAAGCGGAGGGGCCTTCCGACAGGAAGCGGGACTTGACATCTGGAGGTTATAAGCTAACAGCTCTGCTTGGAGATCGGGGGTGGGGGGGTGGGGGGGGTTGGAGGACAACGCCTGGGAGAGTTGTTGAGTCCCGGAGGACAGAGCTAAGCTTGGCGGGGAACAAAGACACTCGCCAGCGCCATATCCCTCGCCCATCCCACAGCCCAAATCCCAAAGGGAACCAGTTCCTGCCAGGGAACTTGCTCGCTCCACGCAAACACCCAACGCTGTGCTTCTGCGGAGCCACCCATCCAGCAGTGGGTCTGACTCCCTCTCGCTGCCACAGGGCCCCTCCTGAAGTCGATCACCTAAGAAGAAGCAAGCTAAGCCTGCCCCTCCTGCCCCCATGCACCTTGTCTATCCACCCCAGCTAATTCACCAGATCCCCAGCACCACAAGCCTGGCAGTGTGCAAGTACCCCAGATGGGCCACGCCACCCCACAGTGAATCCCGCCCCTAGGAGAAGGGAAGAGAAGGCACACACCAGTCTGACTGTGGCCCCAGGGGTGGGATGGGGGCAGACATCAGGTCTGACTGCGGCCCCGCCCACCAACACAAGTTATTCAAGACAGCACAGGGGAAGTGCCCCGCAGTCCCGCACCACTCCAGGGACTATCCAAAATGACGAAATGGAAGAATTTCCCTCAGAAAAAGATCCAGGAAGTAACAACAGCTAACGAACTGATCAAAAATGACTTAAACAATAAAACAGAAAGTGAATTTAGAATAATAGACATAAAATTAATCGCTGGGCTTGAAAACAGTATAAAGGACAGCAGAGAATCTCTTGCTACAGAGATCAAGGGACTACGGAACAGCCAGGAGGAGCTAAAAAAGGCTATCAACGAGCTGAAAAATAAAATGGAGACAACTACGGCTTGGATTGAAGAGGCAGAGGAGAGAATAGGTGAACTAGAAGATAAAATTATGGAAAAAGAAGAAGCTGAGAAAAAGAGAGATAAAAAAAATCCAGGAGTGTGAGGGGAAAATTAGAGAACTAAGTGATGCACTAAAGAGAAATAATATACACATAATTGGTATTCCAGAGGAGGAAGAGAGAGGGAAAGGTGCTGAAGGTGAACTTGAAGAAATAATAGCTGAGAACTTCCCGGATCCGGGGAAGGAAAAAGGCAGTGACATCCAAGAGGCACAGAGAACTCCCTTCAGACGTAACTTGAATCGCTCTTCTGCACGACATATCATAGTGAAACTGGCAAAATACAAGGATAAAGAGAAAATTCTGAAAGCAGCTAGAGATAAACGTGCTCTAACATATAAAGGGAGACCTATAAGACTCGTGACAGATCTCTCTACTGAAACTCGGCAGGCCAGAAAGGAATGGCAGGAGATCTGCAATGTGATGAACAGAAAAAAATATGCAGCCGAGAATCCTTTATCCAGCAAGTCTGTCATTTAGAATAGAAGGAGAGATAAAGGTCTTCCCAAACAAACAAAAACTGAAGGAATTTGTCACCACTAAACCAGCCCTACAAGAGATCCTAAGGGGGATCCTGTGAGACAAAGTACCAGAGACATCGCTACAAGCATAAAACATACAGACATCACAATGACTCTAAACCTGTATCTTTCTATAATAACACTGAATGTAAATGGACTAAATGCGCCAACCAAAAGACATAGGGTATCAGAATGGATAAAAAAAACAAGACCCATCTATTCGCTGTCTACAAGAGACTCATTTTAGACCTGAGGACACCTTCAGATCGAAAGTGAGGGGATGGAGAACTATTTATCATGCCACTGGAAGTCAAAAGAAGGCTGGAGTAGCCATACTTCTATCAGACAAACTAGACTTTAAATTAAAGGCTGTAACAAGAGATGAAGGAGGGCATTGTATAATAATCACAGGGTCTATCCATCAGGAAGAGCTAACAATTATAAATGTCTATGCGCCGAATGCAGAAGCCCCCAAATATATAAAACCATTACTCACAAACATGAGCAACCTTATTGATAAGAATGTGGTAATTGCAGGGGACTTTAACACTCCACTTACAGAAATGGATAGATCAATTAGACACACGGTCAATAAAGAAACAAGAGCCCTGAATGATACATTGGATCAGATGGACTTGACAGATATATTTAGAACTCTGCATCCCAAAGCAACAGAATATACTTTCTTCTTGAGTACACATGGAACATTCTCCAAGATAGATCACAAACTGGGTCACAAAACAGCCCTTCATAAGTATACAAGAATTGAAATCATACCATGCATACTTTCAGACCACAATGCTATGAAGCTTGAAATCAACCACAGGAAAAAGTCTGGAAAACCTCCAAAAGCGTGGAGGTTAGAGAACACCCTACTAAAGAATGAGTGGGTCAACCAGGCAATTAGAGAAGAAATTAAAAAGTATATGGAAACAAATGAAAATGAAAATACAACAATCCAAACCCTTTGGGACGCAGCGAAGGCAGTCCTGAGAGGAAAATACATTGCAATCCAGGCCTATCTCAAGAAACAAGAAAAATCCCAAATACAAAATCTAACAGCACACCTAAAGGAAATAGAAGCAGAACAGCAAAGGCAGCCTAAACCCAGCAGAAGAAGAGAAATAATAAAGATCAGAGCAGAAATAAACAACATAGAATCTAAAAAAACTGTAGAGCAGATCAACGAAAACAAGAGTTGTTTTTTTTGAAAAAATAAACAAAATTGATCAACCTCTAGCCAGACTTCTCAAAAAGAAAAGGGAGATGACCCAAATAGATAAAATCATTAATGAAAATGGAATTATTACAACCAATCCCTCAGAGATACAAGCAATTATTGGGGAATACTATGAAAAATGATATGCCAACAAATTGGACAACCTGGAAGAAATGGACAAATTCCTAAACACCCACACGCTTCCAAAACTCAATCAGGAGGAAATAGAAAGCTTGAACAGACCCATAACCAGCGAAGAAATTGAATCAGTCATCAAAAATCTCCCAACAAATAAGAGTCCAGGACCAGATGGCTTCCCAGGGGAGTTCTACCAGACGTTTAAGGCAGAGATATTACCTATCCTTCTCCAGCTATTCCAAGAAATAGAAAGGGAAGGAAAACTTCCAGACTCATTCTATGAAGCCAGTATTACTTTGATTCCTAAACCAGACAGAGACCCAGTAAAAAAGAGAACAA
Organism: Puma concolor; assembly: GCF_028749965.1. Taxonomy (NCBI): domain Eukaryota; kingdom Metazoa; phylum Chordata; class Mammalia; order Carnivora; family Felidae; genus Puma; species Puma concolor. Next base: position 98,284,910 of record NC_141673.1, read on the forward strand.
GAGGCCAATATCCCTGAAGAATATGGATGCAAAAATTCTCAATAAGATACTAGCAATCAAATTCAGCAGCATATAAAAAGAATTATTCACCATGATCAAGTGGGATTCATTCCTGGACTGCAGGGCTGGTTCAACATTCGCAAATCAATCAATGTGATACATCACATTAATAAAAGAAAAGATAAGAACCATATGATCCTGTCAATCGATGCAGAAAAGACCTTTGACAAAATTCAGCAACTTTCTTAATAAAACCCTCGAGAAAGTCGGGATAGAAGGAACATACTTAAAGATCATCAAAGCCATTTATGAAAAGCCCACAGCTAATATCATCCTCAATGGGGAAAAACTGAGAGCTTTTTCCCTGAGATCAGGAACACGACAGGGATGTCCACTCTCACTGCTGTTGTTTAACATAGTGTTGGAAGTTCTAGCATCAGCAATCAGACAACAAAAGGAAATCAAAGATATCAAAATTGGCAAAATAAAGTTAAGCTTTCACTTTTTGCAGATGACATGGTATTATACATGGAAAATGCAAGAGACTCCACCAGAAGTCTGCTAGAACTGATATATGAATTTAGCAAAGTTGCAGGATACAAAATCAATGTACACAAATCAGTTGCATTCTTATACACTAAAAATGAAGCAACAGAAAGACAAATAAAGAAACTGATCCCATTCACAATTGCACCAAGAAGCATAAAATACCTAGGAATAAATCTAACCAAAGATGTAAAAGATCTGTACGCTGAGAACTATGGAAAGCCTATGAAGAAAATTGAAGAAGATATAAAGAAATGGAAAAACATTCCGTGCTCATGGATTGGAAGAATAAATATTGTCAAAATGTCAATACTACCCAAAGCTATCTACACATTCAATGCAATCCCAATCAAAATTGCACCAGCATTCTTCTCAAAACTAGAACAAGCAGTCCTAAAATTTGTATGGAACCACAAAAGGCCCTGAATAGCCAGAGTAATTTTGAAGAAGAAGACCAAAGCAAAAGGCATCAGAATCCCAGACTTTAGCTTCTACTAAGCATGGTATTGGCACAAAAACAGACACATAGACCAATGGAATAGAATAGAAACCCCAGAACTAGGCCCACAAACGTATGGCCAACTCATCTTTGACAAAGCAGGAAAGAATATCCCATGGAAAAAAGAGAGTCTCTTTAACAAATGGTGCTGGGAGAACTGGACAGCAACATGCAGAAGGTTGAAACTAGACCACTTTCTTACACCATTCACAAGAACAAACTCAAAATGGATAAAGGACCTGGATGTGAGATGGGAAACCATCAAAACCCCAGAGGAGAAAGCAGGAAAAGACCTCTCTGACCTCAGCCGTAGCAATTTTTTACTTGACACATCCCCAAAGGCAAGGGAATTAAAAGCAAAAATGAACTACTGGGACCTTATGAAGATACAAAGCTTCTGCACTGCCAAGGAAACAACCAACAAAAGTAAAAGGCAACCAAGGGAATGGGAAAAGATACTGGCAAATGACATATCCGACAAAGGACTAGTATCCAAAATCTATAAAGAGCTCACCAAACTCCACACCCGAAAAACAAATAACCCAGTGAAGAAATGGGCAGAAAACATGAATAGACACTTCTCTAAAGAAGACATCCAGATGGCCAACAGGCACATGAAAAGATGCTCAACGTTGCTCCTCATCAGGGAAATACAAATCAAAACCACACTCAGATATCACCTCACGCCAGTCAGAGTGGCTAAAATGAACAAATCAGGAGACTATAGATGCTGGAGAGGATGTGGACAAATGGGAACCCTCTGACACTGTTGGTGGGAATGCAAACTGGTGCAGCCACTCTGGAAAACAGTGTGGAGGTTCCTCAAAAAATTAAAACTAGACCTACCCTATGACCCAGCAATAGCACTGCTAGGAGTTTACCCAAGGGATACGGGAGTACTTATGCATAGGGGCACTTGTACCCCAATGTTTATAGCAGCACTCTCAACAATAGCCAAATTATGGAAAAAGCCTAAATGTCCATCAACTGAGGAATGGATAAAAAAATTGTGGTTTATATACACAATGGACTACTACGTGGCAATGAGAAAGAATGAAATATGGCCCTTTGTAGCAACGTGGATGGAACTGGAGAGTGTGATGCTAAGTGAAATAAGCCATACAGAGAAAGACAGATACCATATGGTTTCACTCTTATGTGGATCCTGAGAAACTTAACAGAAACCCATGGGGGAAGGGAAGGAAAAAAAAAAAGAGGTTAGAGTGGAAGACAGCCAAAGCATAAGAGACTCTTAAAAACTGAGAACAAACTGAGGGTTGATGGGGGTGGGAGGGAGGGGAGGGTGGTTGATGGGTATTGAGGAGGGCACCTTTTGGGATGAGCACTGGGTGTTGTATGGAAACCAATTTGACAATAAACTTCATATATTGAAAAAAAATAAAATAAAAGGCCATTTAATTCTTTCTCATTGCCACATAGTATTCCATTGTGTATATAAACTACAATTTCTTTAGCCATTCCTCAGTTGATGGACATTTAGGGTCTTTCCATAATTTGGCTATTGTTGAAAGTGCTGCTCTAAACATTGCGGTAAAAGTCTCCTATGCATCAGCACTCCCATATCCCTTGGATAAATTCCTAGCAGTGCTATTGCTGGGTCACAGCATAGATCTATTTTTAATTTTTTGAGGAACCTCCAAACTGTTTTCCAGAGCGGCTACACAAGTTTGCATTCCCACCAACAGTGTCAGAGGGTTCCCGTTTGTCCACATCCTCGCCAGCATCTATAGTCTCCTGATTTGTTCACAATAGCCACTCTGACTGGCGTGAGGTGGTATCTCAGTGTGGGTTTGATTTTTATTTCCCTAATGAGGAGCGATGTTGAGCATCTTTTCACTTGCCTGTTGGCCATCTGGATGTCTTCTTTAGAGAAGTGTCTATTCATGGTTCTGCCCATTTCTTCACTGGATTATTTGTTTTTTGGGTGTGAAGTTTGGTGAGCTCTTTATATGATTTTGGATATTAGCCCTTTGTCCGATATGTCATTTGCCAGTATCTTTTCCCATTCCATTGGTTGCCTTTTAGTTTTGTTGGTTGTTTCCTTGGCAGTGCAGAAGCTTTTTATCGTCATGAGGTCCCAATAGTTCCTGTTTGCTTTTAATTCCCTTGCCCATGGGGATGTGTCAAGTAAGAAGTTGCTACGGCTGAGGTCAGGGAGGTCTTTTCCTGCTTTCTCCTCTAGGGTTTTGATGGTTTCCCGTCTCACATTCAGGTCCTTTATCCATTTTGAGTTTGTTCTTGTGAATGGTGTAAGAAAGTGGTCTAGTTTCAACCTTCTGCATGTTGCTGTCCAGTTCTCCCAGCACCATTTGTTAAAGACACTGTCTTTTTTCCATTGGATATTCTTTCTTGCTTTGTCAAAGATGAGTTGGCCATACGTTTGTGGGTCTAGTTCTGGGGTTTCTATTCTATTCCAGTGGTCTATGTGTCTGTTTTTGTGCCAATACCATGCTGTCTTGATGATTACAGCTTTGTAGTAGAAGCTAAAGTCTGGGATTCTGATGCCTTCCACTTTGGTCTTCTTCAAAATTACTCTGGCTATTCGGGGCCTTTTGTGGTTCCATACAAATTTTAGGACTGCCTGTTCTAGCTTCGAGAAGAATGCTGGTGCAATTTTGATTGGGGATGCATGGAATGTGTACATAGCTTTGGATAGTATTAACATTTTAACAATATTTATTCTTCCAATCCATGAGCACGGAATGTTTTTCCATTTCTTCATGTCTTCTTCAATATCCTTCATAAGCTTTCTATAGTTTTCGGCATACACATCTTTTACATCCTTGATTAGGTTTATTCCTAGGTATTTTATGCTTCTTGGTGCAATTGTGAATGGGATCAGTTTTTTTATTTGTCTTTCTGCTGCTTCATTATTAGTGTATAAGAATGCAACTGATGTCTGTACATTGATTTTGTATCCTGCGACTTTGCTGAATTCATGTATCAGTTCTAGCAGACTTTTGGTGGAATCTATCGGGTGTTCCACGTATAATATAATGTCATCTGCAAAGAGTGAAAGGTTGACATCATCATTGCCAATTTTGATATCTTTGATTTCCTTTTGTTGTCTGATTGCTGATGCGAGCACTTCCAACACTATGTTAACTGACTGAGCCACCCAGGTGCCCTTCAACACTATGTTAAACTACAGTGATGAGAGTGGACGTCCCTGTCGTGTTCCTGGTCTCAGGGGGAAAGCTCTCAGTTTTTCCCCATTGAGGATGATATTAGCTGTGGGCTTTTCATAAATGGGTTTGATGATTTTTAAGTATGTTCCTTCTATCCAGACTTTCTCAAGGGTTTTTATTAAGAAAAGTTGCTGAATTTTGTCACATGCTCTTTCTGCGTTGATAGACAGGATCATATGGTTGTTATCTTTTCTTTTATTAATGTGATGTATCACATTGATTGATTTGAGAATGCTGAACCAGTCCTGCAGTCCAGGAATGAATCCCACTTTATCATGGTGTTTAATTCTTTTTATATGCTGTCAAATTTGATTTGCTAGTATCTTATTGAGGATTTTTGCATCCATATTCATCAGGGATATTGGCCTGTAGGTTTTTTTTTTTTTCTTTCTGGGCCTCTGTCTGGTTTAGGAATCAAAGTAATGCTGGCTTCATAGAATGAGTCTGGAAGTTTTCCTTACCTTTCTATTTTTGGAACAGCTTGACAAGGATAGGTAATATCTCTGCCTTAAACGTCTGGTAAAAATCCCCTGGGAAGCCATCTGTTCCTGGACTCTTATTTGTTGGGAAATTTTTGATAACTGATTCAATTTCTTCACTGGTTATGTGTCTGTTCAAGGTTTTTATTTTTTCCTGGTTGAGTTTTGGATGTGTATGGGTCTTTAGGAATTTGTGTATTTCTTCCAGGTATTCCAATTTGTTGGCTTATAATTCTTCATAGTATTCCCTGATAATTGCTTGTATTTCTGAGGGATTTGTTGCAATAATCCACTTTTATTCATGACTTTATCTATTTGGGTCATCTCCCTTTTCTTTTTGAGAAGCCTGGCTAGAGGTTTATCAGTTTATTCAGAACATTTCATCTTAAAGCAGCAGAACATACATTCTTCTCCAGTGCACATGGAACATTTTCCAGAATAGACCACATACTGGGAAACAAATCAGCCCTCAACAAGTGCAAAAAGATCGAGATCATAGTATGCATATTTTCAGACCACAACGTAAGAAACTTGAAATCAACCACAGGAAAAAATTTGGAAAGGTAACAAATATTGGAACCTAAAGTACATCCTACTAAAGAATGAATGGGCTAACCAAGAGGTTAAAGAGGAAATTAAAAAGTATATGGAAGTCAATGAAAATGATCGCACCACATCCCAAAACCTCTGAGACGCAGCAGAGGCGGTCATAAGAGGAAAGTATGTAGCAATCCAGGCCTTCCTAAAGAAGGAAGAAAATCTCAGGTACACAACCTTACGACATAAGGAGCTGGAAAAAGAAGATCAAATAAAACCCCAAACCAGCAGAAGACAGGAAGTAATAAAGATTAGAGCAGAAATTAACAAAATTGATAAACTACTAGCCAGTTTGATCAGGAAGAAAAAGGAAAGGACCCAAATAAGTAAAATCAAGAATGAAAGAAGAGAGGTCACAACCAACACGTCAGAAATAAAATCAATCATAAGCGAATATTATGAGCAATTATATGTCACTAAAATGGGCAATCTGGAAGAAATGGACTAATTCCTCGAAATATGTACACTACCAAAACTGAAACAGGAAGAAATAGAAAATTTGAACAGACCCATAACCAGTAAGGAAATCGAATTTGTAATAAAAAATCTGCCAAAAAACAAGAGTGCAGGGCCAGATGACTTTCCAGGGGAATTCTACCAAACATTTAAGGAAGAGTTAACACCCATTCTCTTAAAACTGTTCCAAAAAAGTAGAAATGGAAGGAAAACTTCCAAACTCTTTCTATGAAGTCAGCATTATGTTGATTTGAAACACAGACAGAGATCCCACTAAAAAGGAGAACTAGGGACCAATTTCCCTGATGAACATGGATGCAAAAATCCTCAACAAGATATTAGCCAACCGACTCCAACAATGCATTAAAAAAATTATTCACCACGACCAAGTGGGATTTAGACCTGGGATGTAGGGCTGGTTCAATATCTGCAAAACAATCAGTATGATTCATCACATCAATAAAAGAAAGGACAAGAACCAAACGATCCTCTCAATAGATTCAGAGAAAGCATTTGACAAAATAAGCGTCCTTTCTTGATAAAAACCCTCAAGAAAGTAGGGATACGAGGATCAAACCACAAGATCATAAAAGCCATATATGAACGACCCAACGCTAATATCATCCTCAATGGGGAAAAACGGAGAGCTTTCCCCCTAAGGTCAGGAACAAGACAGGGATGTCCACTCTCACCACTGTTATTCAACATAGTATCGGAAGATTTAACCTCAGCAATCAGACAACACAAAGAAATAAAAGGCATCCAAATTGGCCAGGAGGAGGTCAAACTTTCACTCTTCGCAGATGACATGATAGTCCTTATGGAAAACCCCGAAGGTTCCACCAAAAAACTGCTAGAATTGATTCACGAATTCAGCAAAGTTGCAGGAGAGAAGAGCAATGCACAGAAATCCGTTGCATTAATATACATCAACAATGATATGACAGAAAGGGAAATCATGGAATCGATCCCATTTACAGTTGCACCAAAACCCATAAAATACCTAGGAATAAATCTAACCAAAGAGGTGCAGAAGCTATACACTGAAAACTATAGAAAGCTTATGAAAGAAATTGAAGAAGACACAAAAAAAAAAAAATGGAAAAAGATTCCATGCTCCTGGATAGGAAGAAGAAATATTGTTAAAATGTAGATACTACCCAAAGCAATCTACCTATTCAATGCAATCTCTATCAAAATAACACCAGTATTCTCACAGAGCTAGAACAAATAATCCTAAAATTTGTATGGAACCAGGAAAGACCCCAAATAGTCAAAGAAATCTTGAAAAAGAAAACCAAAGCAGGCATCGCAATCCCAGATTTCAAGCTATACTACAAAGCTGTATCATCAAGGCAGTATGGCACAAAAACAGTACTGGCACAAGAACAGACCGTCAGATCAATGGAACAGAATAGAGAAACCAGAAATGGACCCATAAGTGGATGGCCAACTAATCTTTGACAGAGCAGGAAGGAATATCCAACGGAATAAAGACAATCTCTTCAGCAAGTGGTGCTGGGAACACTGGAGAGCGACATGCAGGAGAATGAACCTGGACCACTTTCTTACACCATCCACAAAAATAAACTCAAAGTGGATGAAAGACCTCAACGTAAGACAGGAAGCCATCAAAATCCTTGAGGAGAAAGCAGGCAAAAACCTCTTTGATCTTGACCGCATCAACGTTTTACTCAACACGTCTCTGGAGGCAAAGGAAACAAAAGCAAAAATGAATTACTGGGACCTCATCAAAATAAAAAGCTTCTGGACAGCGAAGGAAACAATCACCAAAACTAAAAGGCAACCAACAGAATGGGAGAAGATATTTGCAAATGACATATCAGACAAAGGGTTCGTATCCAAAATCTATAAAGAACTTATCTAACTCTACACCCAGAAAACAAATAATCCAGTGAAGAAATGGGCAAAAGACATAAATAGACACTTCTCCAAAGAAGACATCCAGATGGCCAACCGTCACATGAAAAGATGCTCCTCGTCACTCATCATCAGGAGAATACAAACCAAAACCACGATGAGAAACCACCTCACACCTGTCAGAATGGCAAACATTAACATCTCAGGCAACAACAGATGTTGGCGAGGATGAGGAGAAAGAGGATCTCTTTCGCACTGCTGGTGGGAATGCAAAGTGGTGCAGTCACTCTGGAAAATAGTAATGGAGGTTCCTCAAAAAATTAGAAATAGAACTACCCTACGACCCAGCAATTGCACTACTAGGCATTAATCCAAGGGATACAGGTGTGCTGTTTTGAAAGGACACATGCACCCCAATGTTTATAGCAGTACTATCAACAATAGCCAAGGTAGGGAAAAAGCCCAAATGTCCTTTGACGGATGAATGGATCAAGAAGATATGGTATACACACACACACACACACACACACACACACACACACACACAATGGAGTAATACTTGGCAATCCAAAAGAATGAACTCTTGGCAAGTGCCACTATGTGGATGGAGCCAGAGAATATTGTCCTAAGGAAAATTAGTCAGTCAGAGAAAGGCAAATATCATATGACTTCACTCATATGAGGACTTTAAGACACAGAACCGATGAACAGAAGGGAAGGGAAGCAAAATAATAGAAAAACAGGGAGGGGGACAAAACATAAGAGACCCTTGAATATGGAGAACAAACAGAGGTTTACTGGAGGGGTTGTGGGAGGGGGTGGGGTTAAATTCATAAGGGGCATTAAGGAATCTACTCCTGAAATCATTGCTGCACTATATGCTGACTAATTTAGATGTAAATTAAAAAAAAATTAAAAAAAAAAAACTAAAAATAACCTTATGTTAAGTGTGGCTAGCTCCTCATGCCCTTGTAATTGTAACATTGCCAAGAATTCTGGAGTCATGATTTCTTCATACCCTCTTGCCTTTTTCCAATTTTAGTAGACAAGAAGAAATAAGGGAGAATAGTACATAAGAAAAACATAATATGAAAAATACAAACGAAAACCTATTTCCTTTTGCACCTTTGCTCTTGGAATATTATTTCAAAATTTTCTGCAGTCTGCCTGCTTGGTTATAAAGTTCACATGAATTTAGTTAGATTCTGCTACCTCACTGCTTGTTCTCTTGACTTATGTTATCATCATCCCTTCTCTCTCTCTCCCTCTCACTTTATTTACTTACTTATTATTTCATCTTGGGGTTAAATCATGGTTTCCACCACCTTATGCTTTTTTGCTCGATGTCATTATTGTATGCGCTTTTGTTTGATGCAGGCAAGTCTTGGTGAATGTAAATACAGTGTGCACGAGTGATGTTTCAGTGAAACCTTACAGGAAAAATAAAAGTCGAAGTAGAAAAGAGGTATAAGAATCATTTTAAGAAGCACTAAAAATACATTGATGTTGGGGTAAAAAAGTGTGTGGGTGTTTTAAAGACGCAGAGATCTTTGGGGATAACGTTTTTATCATAAACTAATTAAAAGTAGCCTCATTCCTGAAAATAGAAAATTTAACAAGTCAATCCTAAAACTATCGTAATATGCGTATATTCTAACCATAATACTCTATCTTTTTACTTGCTGTAAATACTATCGATAAAATATTTAAAGCTATCTAGTTTGAAAGGTTTTCTAGAACCTATTCTACCTATTTTAGGTATGATAAAGCCGGCATCTTATTTAAAGAGCCCCAAGGATGAAATTGCTAATAATTGCTTTTCATTGGTGGTTTGTTCCAAATTTGTAGGGATAGATATGTATCAGATAATTTGTTAATATTAAACAAACAAACCAACAACAACTTTGTAAAAGATTAGAGGCAACACATTCCTGGGACCTGGGTTAACTTTTAGAGTCCATTTTCTGCTTGGTGCCTGACATATACACCTGTTTTTCAATACCACCTAATAGATTCTGATCCTGAAGCCCAATCTCCCAGCAGGCTCACTTGCATAGAAGGTCTGCTGGATGCTGCTGAAGAGCATGGGGCTTCCAAAGTCAGTCACTTCACTCAGCTGCTGCTTCGGAAGCACAAGGGGAATAAACTGCAGTCGGTCTTATCACCCCACAACCCGGAAGACAGCGCTGCCCTGAGAGTTTAGAGGTCGTACTCTTCACCCTCTAAAATACACGTCCAAAGTCCATGTGCTGGCTTAATCATTCCTTACCAGTGAGGTATATAATAGTTGGTAGCAAAAGAAATGATGAAATACATTTCTGTCAAATGGCGTCGTTTGGCACTGGGTAATTTGACATAAGCCATAGATAGAGATGTCTGGCTGCCGTGCAGAGGAATGACACCCCGGGCCTGGCAGATCACAGTCCATAGGCATGCTTGAAAACCGTGTCTGCCTTTAAGAGAGAGCCCTGTCGCCTGGGAAATTTGTAGAATGCTTTCTTTATCATCTCTATTTGTGTCAGAAACCTACTTCCTGAAAGCAATGAGCTAGATCTTAAAAAGAAACAGCGTGAGCCAGAGGCAAACCAGAAAAAAGAAAGCTAGAGACTTCACAGGTGTTCCCACCAGTATTTAGAAGAGGATGAGACAGTTGTGGTTTGGGAGTGATGGGAAAGGGAGCTCCAACCAGGAGACAGTGCTTTTGAAAAGACTTCCCCTGGTGTGGCTGGCATTGAGGTGGATTTATTGTTATTAGTGCACATTTCTAAGAAGACTCTTGAAGCTTCACAGCATTGGGGGCCCTTCAGATGGACAGATCAATGTGGTTGTTATGAAAAAAAAACACAACTGGTTTTGTTCCTTCCTAGTATTTACTTCTTGGGTTAAATAGGGCATAGAGCTGCTCATTGAATTAAACACATAATATAGTCTTAAAAATGCTTTGATAGTTTTTGCTACAAGAGGTTGAACAGATGAATTTGACTTTAATGCTTTAAAAGGAGCACAGTCAAACCTATTTAGTGTTTTAAACATGTCTCTTTCTTTCTGTCCTAATTTTTCTTATGTAAAGACTCTGTTTCTTCAGGCAGTTTAAAAAGGACACAACAAGTAAGTACTATTATTCAAATAAGTATGTGCTATATTCAAATCATTTATCTCAATTTTTATGTATTTAGATTTTCTGTAACATCTTAAGCAATATGGCTATCCTTAGGATGTTTGTTAAAAATAGTCCAAAATTTGCACACATTTTATAATATTTATACATATAAATAGTAAAAATAAAGCTATTGGTAACTTAACTTCATTCTATAAAAAGAAAAAGTAAGAATCATGTCAAGTTGAATGTGGATATTTCCCTTTTTATTTTTATAAATTTTTACATTTATTGTTAAGCATTTGCTAACCTCATGAGATTTTGAGAATGCCTTTTTGTTTTTTATGCTTCAAGGTAAGTGCTGAAGCTCAGGTTTATACCGATCCACAGAATGTCTGCAAACTTCAGCATTTGAGGTCTCTAGGACTCCTGTGTGACACAGAGTGCAGGAGTAAAGGAGACCCTGAGGCCAGTGGAAACCCTGCGGGGGAGTATCTAATGTCACATGGCCATCGGCTATCTTTCTCCTGACACGGTCTCTCTGAGAGTCAGTCAAGCACGTCAACTAGTACCTTGTGGAGTCAGGGCAGAGGCGAAAGGCCCCCAGAGCCAGCACATCATCGTAGCTGTGATCCTGACCCAGCTCTTTTCCGGCTGTGAAATCCCAGGTACGATGAGGCATTGCAGCCAGCGAGGTTGGGTGACCCGTGCCTGTGCTGTCGCATTGTCCAGCAGAGAAGGATAAAGTAGCATTTGCTATGGGAAAGCTGTGGACAAAGTTGGGAGGGCTTTGCATTGTTGCCCCAAGAACTGACTCCTGGATCCGTGTTAATCCATATCGAACGTTAACTTTATTCTGCAAATGAGGAAAGGAGTGGATCAGAATATTTCGGATGCAGAATATGATTTTTTTTTAATCCTGAGGTGTTTTAAGGAGTATGTGATTCTTTTTTAGACAGTATAAATCTGTGATTTTTTCCCCATCTTATCTCTATGGGTGCTACCTAACTGGTTAGCAATGAACTATCCAAAGGTTGAATTCTCTCTTCTTTTCGTTAAGTGTAATACAAAAGTTTGAAGCTTTGACAATAGGAGTATTTTTCTAGCAAAATAAATCCAGCTTTATATTTCCAAGTTTAGTTTCTTATTATTTTGTTATACAGATAGTCAATTAAAATACCACTAAACAAAAACCAGTTAGCTAGGAATACAAGGCCTTAAGACAAGATTTATAATTTGGCACTTTTGTAGAGAGAATATTTATTGAAAAACAAATGACAGCGTGTAGATACATTTTATCATTATTTGATGATTGTTCAAGTTTCCCAACAGTATAATGTAATTAAATGGTGAAATATTAAGATCTTTTAAAAATCCAAAATCCATATCTATTGAGGAAAACCAGTTATCTGATTCTTTCTACACTTACCAAAACTATTCTTTTGGGGAAAATGTCTTCTCCTCTTTAATCACTGTGTATTTTATTTCTAGGGGAGAGAGATTATTATGTATTTTTTGTGAAAATATTATTTCTATAAACCAAGTGTAGGTGAAGGATCATATTTTTGGATAGATATAAATAAGCTATTTTTATGACATCTATACTTGAACTAAGTATATATTTATATTTCCCATTTAAATATAACTTAATATTTTGACATATATTTACTTGAACTAGACTATCATTTAACATTTTTTATGCATGTTTATTTATATATATTTATAATATAAGTTTATTTTAACTAAAGAGTATCATTTACAGTCTGACATTGGGAATACTATATATATTCCTTGAGGCTCAGTTTTCCTCATCCACAAACAGAAAAGAAACCAATCACCACCCTCATTTAATGTTACTTCCTAAACTCCCTTTCCTTGAATCTCATGATTTTCATATTTTCCCCATACTTGAAAAAGGAGTCATGATCCACTGACTCTAAAGTTCAAGGGATAATATGAATGAATGAGCGGGGTCTGACATAAGCAATGTAGCAGGCGCAGTGTTGGTCAAATTGGTGTGTGTGTGTCCTTAGTAAGAAGGGCTTACTCTATTTGGTGTCAATATAATTGCCATTTGGGCATAACACAGGCACTAAGTGATCAAACATAATTTTCAAAAGGTGATATAAGCCTAGAAGTTTAGGTGAGTATGGAATATATCAATTATTAAATTTTGGCCATGAATTCAATGATTTTGAAAGAACTGAATGCTTAACATAACAAGCTCATAAATGGTCATGGACCGTTATTTAATTGTGTAGAATCTCTGTTGTAAGGCATTACAAAGATGAAAAAAAATTTTCCCTAATATTCCCAGATACTTGCTTTAACCTGTTTATTTCAGATGATCATGCTTATCATTCATTTAGCTGTCTCTGTTACGTAATGATAAATTTTGCCATTTTAATGCCTCAGGCCACATTGCACAGGATTCGAACTGTGTTCTTTGCCTACAGTCCTCAAAAATGAGCGAGTAGAGAGTGACGTGCACGAATCTGATATCACCCCTTTCAAGGAGACAGATGGACGAAAGATGTTCAAAGGATGAAAGGAGAGGTAAAGTTTTTTGTTTGCTTTCTTATTTTGTGAAAATATGATTTCAAGTAAGAAGAAGTGAAATCATGATAATTGGGTTTCTGTATATTTGACGTTATTTGTCCGGTTCTTCAGAGATCAAGGGGTATATGTAAATGTAAAATTCAAGGATATTTGTAATCACAGTAAAAAGGGATATTCATTTCCAATCCAGAATGAATTTCCATTTTGTTCCAACTCTGAGGGCTTTCCTAAGCTCAATGCTTACTATATATTTTGCTTTCTGAATCTGTACAGAATTGCCACGGCGTAAGGTTGCATTAACCCTGGGAGTTACATGTATTTTCCTCCTGCTGGCAAGCACAGGCTTAAGATATATGCGTGAGTATCGGGCACACACATGTTTTTTTTTTTTTTTTTTTATGAGAACAATGAGCTAGAGTGAAAAATGAGATACCATAACTGAACTTCTGCTGAGCCTTTGTAAACTATAGAGTCCTATAGAAATGTTAGTAATCATGATGGTGTTTATAATATCGATGACGATGATTTTGCTATTTTGCCATCACTTAGCTTTTATACCGCACGAAATAGTGTATGTCATGGCTGTAATGGCACAAAATTTTGCTGAAATGTACAGTGAGGTTTACATATATATTCATCTTTATATTTTGTGAAGGAGGAAGTTTTCCATATGAGCAGAGAATTGGAAAAATCTTTCTTTGAGTATTATACTCCTTATCATACTGCAATACTGCTTAAGTCACAGAGGAATATAAGATTGATCTATTTTTATATCACTTTTTATATTTTTCACATCGATTGTTAGAAATGTATAGAAAACACTTGTTTTTAATATCTTCTTCGTGAATTTTTAATCCTTTGGTTCATTAATTCCACAACAATTTTGAGTATCTTCTCTGGGTCAGGGATTATGTATAATAGATACTAAAGATACAGGAATTTTAAACAGTCAGCACTTAATGAGCTCAGTATAAAGGGGATTTTTTTCAAAATCAAAGTTATTCTTTTTTCAAGATGAGGTTTGTTTGTTTGTTTGTTTACTTTTGAGAGAGAGAGAGAGGGTATGCAAATGGAAGGGGCAGAGAGAGAGGGAGAGAGAGAGAATTCCAAGTAGTCTCCTCACCACAGATGCAGAGCCTGGTGCTGAGCTCAAACTCATCAACCGTGAGATCATGACCTGAGCAGAAGTCAGATGCTTAACTGATTGAGCCACCCAGGCACTCCTATTTATTTTTAATGTCTTAGTTATTTTTGAGAGAGAGAGAGAGAGAGACAGAGAGAGAGAGCATGAGCTGGGGTCTGGGGCAGAAAGAGAGGAAGGCAGAAGATCCTGGGTGGGCCCGGTGCTGACAGCAGGGAGCCTGATGAGCAGCTGGAAAACATGAACCCTAAGATCAAGACCTGAGCCGAAGTCAGACACTCGGCTGACAGCCTCCCAGGTGCCCTGTAAACAAAGCAGGTTTTAAAATAAATATTATTAGTGCTGGGGTCATGGCTTCAAGATATCAGCTGAATAGAATATTTCATGCTGAGGGCCAGAAAACTTTCCTCCAGGAGATAATAATTGATATGATGTAAAGGATAGGTAGGACTCAATCAGGAAGCTTGGGGTAGAGAGACTACTTATCCAGGCATAGAAAACAAGAACCAAAGAACTGGATGCTTTAGGAGAATTAAGAAGTAGCTATAAATAGGTTTGCCTAGGTATGCACGTTTTGATAATTTTAATATCTTAAGAAATTTTAGATCTGTTCTAAAAACAAAAGAAACCACTGAAAGGTGTTTTGTGAGGGAAAAACATGACTCCTGTCCCATGAGGCGATAGGGATTTGGGAAAGGTCAATCTCAACATCCGGCAAGTGGGTGGGAGGAGAAGATAACAGGATGTTTCAGGAATCAGTGTTAGTTAGAATGACTGAATTAGTAGAAGTAATGAAGGGTAGGCACCATATATGAGAAATCTTCAATAAGAAGAATTGCTAGAATATGAGTGCGTGAGGGAGACATTTGAATCAGTGATACCATTTGACATGAGGCTTACACACCTTGGTGAATGTATTCCACTAAATATTACAGAGAACACAAGAAGAACACTAAGTATGGTTTGGTGTTTGCGTAGGTGTGCTAATAACGGTAAGGGGTGAGGTGCTTGGATATATCAGTGGAGATGACCAGAAAGAATGAGATTGGTCTTGTGTGTTAGAGTGGGTTTTAACAGCAGTCACAGACCATCAGCATGTACATGGTGGTATTAAAACTCTGGAGATCAAGGAAGATGCCTGGATGAAAGATACTGGAAGATATCATAGAGGAAACTAGAAGTTGGACCATGCTCTACCTTGTGAAACCAGGGAGAGTAGATTAGGCTAGAAGAACAAGGGTGAGGCGGAGGATTCTTAGGATAAATCAACATTTGGATGGAGGTAAAAGATGAGTAAAAACAGTGAAAAACCATGATGCTTGGTTAAACAAGTAGGTGGGAGTCCAAAACATTATGGTATCATGGAGAGAAGGCAAAGGTAGTCAAGGGTTCCAAATAGTACGGGAGGATCAGGTATTATAATGGCTAGAGATATGCTTATTAAATTTGGCAAGAGAGAGGCCGAAATGATATTTTCTAGAGTAGCTCCAGTGGGATAGTGGGTATGGTCAAAGCCTGACTGTGATGGCTAAAACTCATTCAAACATTAGGAAGCAGAGAGGGTGAATCCAGTGAATACAGATCAGTCAATTCAGAGATCAGTGAATACAGAAAAGTATTTATTTTAATTATGGCTAAGCGAAACATTTACCAAGCCTTGAAAGTATGTGGATCTATATGATCTCCAAGGTTGTTAAAGGCAGTATAACCAGATACAAACACTTAGTGAGTTTGGTACTGTCTTCTACAGCTCAACATGATTCAGTAATTCTCACCCTAAGTGTATATCCAACAGACGTACTTGCACATACACAGAAATGAACTTCTACAGGACAGTGTGTAGCAGTGCCATTCACAATGTTGAACATCTCACAACTACTCAAATGATCATTAATGGGAGAGTAAATGAGATCTCTGCAATTGATTTACCAGTGGAATTTATGTGATAGTCAAGACAACCACAGTGGTATCCAGCAATATGCATGAATTTTAGCAAGAGCATATGAAATGGAAAAACAAAGCAAGAGCACAAAAGTTTGTGCATGTCACGATACACTTTTATAAGATGAAACAGTGCAAAACAAATACAATAAAGAGTAATATTTCAGGAAATACACAAAGAGGCAATAACACTATATATAAAATGTACGGAGGGAGTAATTGAAATGTGTATTAGTTACAGAGTGTGAGAGGTGTAGGGAGATGAGATGAAATGGCTATCAAAGTAAATAAATGTAATGCTTAAGGTCCTGGCTACAATGTGGGGTAGCTAACAACTTGCTAACTAAGGAAGAAAAACCAGTTCTGAGAGCAACGTGGTAAGTGTCTCATGAATGCAGGAATGTGAACAATCTTATGTTAGCACCCAATCTGAGAGTAAAGAAAAGAACTCTGTTACAAAAAAATATGAAAAAGGAGGACAGGAAGTTTGTGGGAAACTGACTTGAGATGATCATATGCAAGAGAAGGGAACCATGAGAAGGAAACTGTGGAGGGTTCAAGAGAGAAGTTGACAGTAGGAGATCAAGATCACCAAAGATTCGATACGGGATGAAATCCAGACCAGGGGTGAGAGTTTCACACTTGTTCAATGCAAAGCACATTTTTTTCTGGGGTAGAGTGAGAGATACCTGTGTATCTATAGGAGGAGGTGCAGGAAGGTGAGGAGAAGGTATCCATGCTGGTGACGGTTTCCATGCGAAGGAGCAGATGAGGCCATGTTCTGAGAGGGAGAGTCAAGGAGGTGCTCCATATTTTGGGCAAAGTATAAATACTTGAAATAGCTGTTGAATTGAGAAAAGAGTGTGATTCAAGAACTATACTGTGTTGTAATGAGAGGGGAAATGGTGAAGAAAATCTAAGCGTTGGTCAGCATTAGTTTGTATGTGTACAATTTTGTGATCTTTTTTTGTCACTTGAGTTTCAGAAACTTGAGGGGAGATGAGATGGTGAATGACAAGTGTGCTCCAAAATTGGCTATTTTATACATAAAAAAAAATTTTTTTTAAATTTTCAAGGAGGCTCCCCGCCCAACTTGGGCCTGACCTCACGACCCTGAGATCAAGAGTGGCTTGCTCAATGCAGTGTTAGCCAAGAACCCCAGTGAAGCTGGCTATTTTTAGATGTGCATAAAGACTATGCTGCAAGCTTCTTGGAGGTCCTGCCAAAATTAGTTCTGTGCTACGTGTCCTTGGATGGACAAAAAGGAAATAACAAGGGAATTGATTGGTGCTGAGAAATGGTAGTATTTAGGTACAGGAGGTCTTAATGTGGGTGGTTTTTTAAATGGTTGTTATTTATGGTTGAGAGAAAGAGAGGGAGAGCACAGGAGGGGTGGGGGGTGGACCCAGGGAGAGGGGGACAGAGGATCCGAAGTGGCCTCTGTGCCGATAACAGTGAGCCAGACGCGGGGCCCAACTCATGAACTGTGAGATCATGACTTGAGCCCAGGTCAGATGCTTAACCAACTGAGCCATCCAGGGTCCCCTTAAGGTATCTTTTCAATTCAGATCCAGTATATGAACAGTGGAATGGATGACTGAGTTGAACAGGGGTTATATTTATTGCCATGGAGTACATCAGGAGACCGTGAAATTGATGTTGGAGTTTTACAATTGGACGTTGCATTTGGTTCAGTGATGGGTGGTAGAGAGCTGGAAATGACGATTCCTAGCTGCCTAACAAATCCTTAAGGGACCTTTCATTTCGTGTTTGTACACTTAAAGAGCCATATACTGCGTGATTTTACACTTCTTCATTTGTGAGTTTGGAGAAGATACTGCCAATTTGCTCAGAGATTTTTCACTTACTTTTTGCATATTAGAAGTCACCATGTGTGCTCTTCCTCTATGTATATTCACTGAATTAATTATAAGCTTGTACTAGAGCGGAGTCAAATCCCTGGTGTTTAGCTTCCTGTGCAAATACTACATGTTAAATAAAATACTGGCTACTTCATTTCACCAACTTTGTAATCATTATTTGAAGAGTATGTGGCATAGAAACTAATAGTATATTTCACTTCCTGTTTACATTTCTGTTTTATAGAAGTTGATTCCTCTCTCACGCACTTCGAAAATAATGTATAGCAAGTTATCATTTTATTTAAAAATCGGTTTTATGTTCTGACACTTCGACATATTTTAACCTGGCATTTTCTCTGATCGTACTTTCGTTTAGTCAGCGCCACTCACTGTGCCGTTTAGAATTAGAGTAAGTGATTATAATAAAATGATCCATTGCAAGCATTCAAGACCTTATTTTTATAATATGAATTGAAGTTTTTCACAGGTGTTCTGGAGAAATCAGGCAAGATATGAAAGAACCAGAAGACAAGAATGCTTCCTTAGCAGAAGTTGAAGATCACTTAATTTTACTAACCACTACTGGTATGTACTGAATGATTATACTGATGGTTTACAGTTTTTTTCCTCCATGGAATTATCTCATTCTGTTCCATTTTAATGTATCATTTTAAAACTTTACATTGTATTTTGTCAAGTCCTTTAATTTTTCTCACTTTTTAAAATTAAATCCATTTTCTTTCTTATAGCTAATTGAATTCTTGACTTTCACAAAGTCATGTTGATTTGATTGAGTAATTTCTGCTTGTGGATGTATTTTCTCCAGTCTAGATCTCTTGGAACTAATACCATCCTCTTATATTCACTTAGGTGGATTTCTCCTGAAGGGAGAACTGCTTCCTATTGTAGCAGTGTACCTGTACTTGGGAAGTCAAGATTTCTCAGTGTCATCTTAACGATGGTCTGACGTCTGTCAGTCTCTGGCAACACAATTTGACCCCAAAGCTATTCTCAACATGAGGCTTTTGGGATACAGGAGAAGCACCTATTTTTTAGTCATTCAGTCTGATGTAAGAAAGATGTATGCATACATGTGTATATATATATATATATATATATATATATATATATATATACATACATAAGGAAAGCATAGGTATCTAAGTGGTCTTGTGGTTGAGGATCATGTGGCTTTGGTTTCAAGATAAAGACCATGACGCATTACTTTTTCAAAAAAATATTATTAAATCCCAGCTGGTTAACATATAGTCTGGTAATTCATTCAGGAGTAGAATTTAAGAAATTGTCACTTATATACAACACCTAGTGCTCATTCCAACAAGTGCCCTCCTTATTGCCCATCACCCATTTGGCCCTCCTGTCACCCAACAGCCCTCCAGCAACCCTCAGTTGGTTCTCTTTATTGAAGAGTCTCTTCTGGTTTGCCTCTTATGGTTTGCCTCCCTTTATGTGTTTAGCTTATTTTTCCTTTTCTTCCCCTATGTTTGTCTATTGTGTTTCTTAAATTCCACATATGAGTGAAATCTTATATTTCTCTTTCTCTGACTGACTGATTTTGCTTAGCACGATACACTCTACTTGCACCCACATTGTTGCAAATGCAAGAGTTCGTTCCTTTTGATGGCTGAGTGATATTCCATTGTAGAATATACCGTCTTTACCCATTCATCGGTGATGGCCATTGGGCTCTTTCCATGATTTAGGTATTATTGATACTGGTGCAATAAACATTGGGGTGCAGGTGACACTTCAAATAAGCATTTGTGTGTCCTTTGACCAAATGCCTAGTAGTGCCATTATTGTTTCTAATTATAGGGTAGCTCTGTGTTTCATTTTTTGAGAAACAGACATGCTGTTTTCCAGAGTGAATGCACCTGCTTGCATCCCCACCAGCAGTGCAAAAATGTTCCCTTTTTTCCACATCCTTGCCAACATCTGTTCTTGCCCAAATTGTTCATTTTAGCCATTCTGGCAGGTGTGAGGTAGGATCTCATTGTGGTTTTGATTTGTATTTCCCTGATGATGAGTGATGTGGAGCATCTTTTCATGTGTCTGTAGGCCATCTGGATGTCTTCTTTGGAAAAGTTGATGTCTTTGGCCCATTTCTTCACTGGATTATTTGCCTTTTGAGTGTTGAGTTCCATAAGTTCTTTATAGATTTTGGGTACTAATCCTTGTCTGATATTTCACTTGCCAATATTTTCTTCCATTCCCTCCATTGCCTTTTAGTTTTGCTGATTGTTTCCTTCGTGGTGCAGAAGCTTTTTATCTTGATGAGGTCCCAATAGTTCCTTTTTGCTTTTGTTTCCCTTGCCCCTGAAGACATGTCGAGTAAGAAGGTCTTGCAGGTGAGGTCAAAGAGGTTGTTGCCTGTTTTCTACTCTAGGATTTTGATGGTTTTGACATTTAGGTCTGTCATCCATTTTGAGTTGTTTTTGTGTATGGCATAAGAATGTGGTCCAGGTTCATTCTACATGTTGCTGTCCAGTTTTCCCAACACCATTTGCTGAAGAGACTGTCTTCTTTCCATTGGATATTGTTTCCTGCTTAGTCAAAGATTAGCTGGCCGTACATTTGTGGGTCCATTTCTGGGTTCTCCGTTCTGTTCCGTTGATCTATGTGTCTACTTTTGTGCCAGTACCATACTGTTTTGATGAAAACAGCTTTGTAAAACAGCTTGATCCAGGATTGTGATGTGTCCAGCTTTGGTTTTCTTTTTTAACATTCCTTTGGCTATTTAGTGTCTTTTGTGGTTCTGTACAAATTTTGGGTTTGTTCTAGCTCTGTGAAGAATGCTGGAGTTATTTTGATAGAAATTGCATCGAATGTGTAGATTGCTTTGGGTAGTGTCAGCATTTTAACAATGCTTGTTTTCCAATCCATGAGCATGGAATGAAGACGATGACACATCTCAAGGAAAATGGTACTGCCGTGGAAAAAGCTGTTACCACTTTTCAAAAGAGGAGAAAACTTGGGAGAGGAGCATGGTGTCATGCCAAGATCTGCAGTCTAGTCTCCTGAAGATTGATACTAAAGAGGAGCAAGTATGTCTACTTTCCTAAACCTGAGTAAATGCTTTGAGTATGCAATGCATGTCTGGAGTTCAGATAATTGTTTCGACTTTTTCCAATATTATTTGGCATGTTGTTTTGAAGCACTTTGTTAACTGGTGCAGATTTGTCTATGGAAGAGACATAGGTGTAACAGTGACCAAGAAGAACCATTGATTTAAATCAAGAAAAACAGCCATTCTGGGCATGCCATGGAATGATTTTCAGTCTTTAGTATTGTATATATTGCTTCTTAACACTTAGTATGTTTCAGACGGCTCAGCATTATCTTCTCAGGGCTAATACAGGGCAAAAGAACAACTGCTTCAAGGTTATGAGCATTCTAAAGAGATACTTCTCATTGTACTGAGTTCTTTTGTTCCTTCATCAGTATATTGGAGGGATTCAACTTCAAAGGAAAGATGAATCTCTCCCTTCATGGCCATGGAGAAGAGGTTGAAAAATGAAGCGGTTGAATGTAGGTAGAATGATTCTTTTTTTTTAAATTATTTTTTTTAACATTTATTCACTTTGTAAGAGACAGAGAGAGACAGAGTGCAAGTGGGATATGGGCAGAGAGAGAGGAAGACAGAATCTGAAGCAGGCTCCTGGCTTTTACCTGTCAGCACAGAGCCTGACGCAGGGTTCTATCTCACATACCGTGTGATCATGACCTGAGCCAAAGTCAGACACTCAACCTATGGAGTTACCCAGGGACCTTGGAATGATTCTTTGGAAATGATTTTTTTTCTTTTGCTTATAATCCAGAATGACAGAGAAAGCATCTCTTTTCTAGAAGAGAAAATGTAGATCACATTTGCCATTACTTTTAATGTTTGGCAATATAAAGCAGTAGAATGGATTTTGTGGGGTTCCTTCTAATGATTCCATAAATATTCCATGCAGGCACTGAGTTCTAGTTACATGATCTAGTTCTATCAGTGATATTTCTATTAGTGTCTTGTGAAGGATGAATTAAAAGCCCTATGTTTTCAAAAAAGAAGACGAAATAAAACCCAAACCAGGCCAATACTCAGGGGCATGTGGTTGGCCCAGTTGGTGGGCCATGTGCCTCTTGATCTGTGAGTTCAATCCCATGTTGCATGTAAAGCTTACCTAAAACAAACAAACAAACAAACAAAGTCCTGTGTTTCTTGTTTATAAAATTCTTATTAAAATAATGTATTGAATATGAATGATTCACTCATAAGTATGAGAAACAAATGAAGTACACATTAGCACATTGGTTCAAACAAATTTTAAAAATCCAGGACCTAATAAGTACCTTGATTAATTTCAACCTCAGCTGTTATGAATCAACTCAAATGGCTGGAGTTTTCTTCTTTCACAAATTAAGTTTATTTTTAATCCGTATTTCCCCAGTCATTTCCAATTCAGTTTTCTTCAGTTTCAGTCCTGCCATTGAAGTTTCTGGACTTCAGAGTTTCAATGAAACTTCTTATACTTGTTATCCCTGTTTTTCCAGGAACTATCTAGAGCCTTTGAAATTTCCTGAGACTTTTGCCATTGTTTAGAGCAAAATCTGAGTTTCATAGTCTAGCACCTCATTTGATGAGGGCTTGGCTCTCAGTATCTGAACTGGGCTGCTGGTACACTCTCTGAACCGGAGATCGACTTTGCTACAGAACAGCATTACTCTGACACCGGTGGTTTAGGGTTTGCCATGTTTTGCTGCTTTACCAAGCCCAGGAGTGTAATGACAGCGGGGCTTAAGTCCATTGATATTGGGTTTGATACCTATGCATACCCCTAGCATCTAGCAAAATTATGTGAGTGAAAGAATCAAGGGACATTTAACATCACTGTTTATTCGGAGACTTAGAAATGATAACATCTATTTTTGCCACACTTCTATAATTCCCATCCGTTTTCCTTAGGCATTCAATATACACTCTTCAAATTTGTCTGATACAATGTAATTACTGTGAAGAAATATTGATGCATGTGTGTATTTTTGGGTACATTTGTGTTTGAGAGAGAGAGAGAGAGACTGAGAGAGATTCAATTATATTGCTTATAGCCAAGGACATTAATTTGTTACTTTCCATTCAATATGCCAATTGGAATAATGATTACAAAGAACTTACAGAATTTTTATGGTAGAGATATTTTAGACACTGCATGCATTATTCAGTGCCCACACTGTTAACACAGACTGTATAATATCCACTGCATACAGAAGGAAAATTCTCAAGGAAGTTTTATTTCCTTAGGTGTGTTGAGCAAATTAATGGGATACAGAGTTTTACCACTTGTAGCTATAGTCTCTTCATTTTCACTGCTGTATACTATTCCCCAATGTGGCTAAGAATCTCTACAAGATAGAAGTTTGGGTTGTTTCCACCTTTTGTGGTTAGGAACAGTCCTTCATGAATCATTCTTAGACGTGTCTCAGTGCAAAACTCTCTTGTGTGTCCTCACTTCTCTTGACCACAAATCATCGTAGGAGTGAAACATAGGGGACAGGGTTCCTAAAGGTCCATTTTCATGTGATAATTTAAAATTACATTTCAATACGATTTTAGCAACATTTTGAAAGATGGATTTGATATCTACCATCCCACAAAGTTGTGCTGTTATTTTTAATTCTGCCAATTAAATCCTAGTAAAATATATCCTGTTGGCTTTGATTTGAATTTTCCTGATCTCTAGTGAGCTTGGCATCTCTCTCTCTATTTCTTGGCTATACTCCCCATTTATTTGAAATATGTTCTCATTTGTTGTCCATTTTTTCTCTTATTGGATAATTTTTTTTCCTTGTTTATTTCTAGAAATATATGGAGATTTGTTTTTTTCTAAGTCCATCCTGCCCCTTTGCTGATATCTTGGATCCAGTCACAAAGACTTCAGTGAGTCCTTCACTAAAGCATTTCCATTCCTGTGTCTTCTCTACCCCATGGAGAAATGAGCCTGCCTGTTCCATTTATCATAAAAGTGTTTGAAGATAAAAGTGCCCAGTGTTTTATTTATGAGTCCTCTGTGGGTAAGATGTTTTCACTGACGCTATGAATAATACTAATAATTCCAATTTTGTCACAGGTCCTTATTCAATCAAAAATAAAATACAATCATTGGATTGGATTAAGTAGAGTTCAAGAAAGCGGGTATCACTGGAAATGGCTGGATGGCTCACCCCTATCTCAGCAGCTGTAAGTTTTCATTTCATGGCCTTGCTTCCTTTCCTGCTCAGTAACGGATTGGTAGATTATTGGTGAAGAAGAGGAACAGATCCTTGAGGACTTAGGGAATATCTTTCGTTCCATTTGATTTCATTTCTTAGATAGGCAACTGAATGCAAATCTGAGACCTCAAGAGACCCAAAGAGCATGATTTATTCCATGTTCTTTAATGGAAGGTCCTTCCAAACGCAGTGAAATGGCATTTTGCTTTTGTATCTTGTATGTCCTATGGTACAAGCATGTCCACAGATATGGTTGCAGGAAATGGTAAAAAGATAATGAGGAGAGAAAAGTGGCTAAGGCAGCCTCCTCTGTATGTGAAATTTGTCCTGTTTGCTTGGTATCATTCGAGAACAACAACAAAAGATCTTTTTCCAAAGGAGTCATTTAGTAATCTTACAGCTCTAATGTGGTGTTTAATATCATACAGGTTATTGTCTAACACATGTCCACAAGAATTTCTGCTAGCCATGTTTCAATAATCAGTCACATAGGTTTGTCAGTTGATGTCTACAAAATGAGTTTAGAAAATGATGAAAAGTGATCCGTTGTAACTAAATCTAGCTAACATGGGGGACAGTATGGGAAACATGGGCTACTTAACAGGCTGTTTATTGATGGCCCACAATGTGCCAGGCACCCTTCTAGCCACTGAAGCTATAGTGGTGAATGAAACACGCTACAGTCTTCTGCCGTTGTGGATACTACATTCCAATGCAGGCTTGATGGAGCTCTTGGTGATGAGTGATGACAATCTCAACGTGCCATGTGAATTTCATGGCACATTAGGGGGTGATACATGCTATGGAGTAATGTGAAATCTCTTCCTTTTTGCTACAGTGCAAAGTGTCTTTTGTTTATGAAGGTAAGAGGGAGAGATTTCACTGTTTTCAGTGGAGTGGTCAGGACAGACTCCTTGAGAAATGAAGTGCATACAGCATGTTGAATGAGAAGGGCATGTGGATTAGCTGATACAAATGCATCCCAGCAGTAACAACAGCTGTGGTCAAGACTCAGAGGTAGGAGTGTCCTCAGCATTCCTGAGGAAACAGCAAGAGGGCCTGGGATGCTGGAGCAAGGGGAACGAGGTGGGAGAGAAGTAGGTCAGAGAGGGAATGACGCTGAGAGCATGCGGGGATCAGAAAAATGTAAGACCTTGGATTGGTTCCTGAGGGTCATGAGAAGCTATTAGAGGGTTTTAAGCGGAGGAGGGACAAAAGCTGGCTCCTGCTTTGGAGACGCACTCTGGACAGTCTGTTGAGCTGAGATGGCCATGTGGCCAGATTCTATACTTGTTCCAAAGATGTGTTGTGAAATGGACAAATCAGGGATGGTGTCAAGGTTTTGGTCCAAAAGTGGTAAGAATGACGTTCCCATTAACGTTAATAGGGCATATTTGGAATTCAGGTTTAGATACAATGGTAGTAAAACTGTTAAGCACTTAGGTATGTGCGGGGGTGTCGCATGGGCCTTGTGATAGATGATCATGCCTATCAGGTGAGAGATCTGTGCCTGGGATCCAAATGTTGTGTGCAGCAGTGAATAGACTGTGTGACAAGTGCGAGGTTGGGTTGATTCTCGGGAATCTAAGGGCTGAGCCCTCGGACACCCTCATGTTTAAGTTCATGTTAAGATAAGGGGACAAGAGGATAACCAGAAAACATCACCGAGAAAAGTGCTTCAAGAGACAGAAGGAAACCCATGAAGGGGCAGCGAGGGCAATGGAACCCCCTACAAAGAAGTTCTACTGAAACAACAGCTGAATGTGAAAAGTTGGGGACACCTCCATTTTATTTCTTTTTTTTTTTTTTTTTTTTTCAACGTTTATTTATTTTTGGGACAGAGAGAGACAGAGCATGAACGGGCGAGGGGCAGAGAGAGAGGGAGACACAGAATTGGAAACAGGCTCCAGGCTCTGAGCCATCAGCCCAGAGCCCGACGCGGGGCTCGAACTCACGGACCGCGAGATCGTGACCTGGCTGAAGTCGGACGCTTACCCGACTGTGCCACCCAGGCGCCCCTCCATTTTATTTCTTGAAATGGTTACTTCCCATCAGATTCCTGAGGATTTGGGTGAAAATTAAAACTAAGAAACATTTTTTTTCTGGACAGTGTAGCCCAGCCTTCACATTTAAAATCCAGGTACCTTAGGCTCATGGCCCAATTTCACCGAAGTCTAATGCTTCGTTTGGTGTGGAAGACATTAGGCTCAGTGGAGAAAAAGTGGACTCTATTTTAAGTGCAAATCAGCACCTTTTTTGCTCAAAGTGAGGCTAGCAGTGGAATTGCTTGCTCTGGGCACATCAATCTGAATTATAGGCGCTTGGAAATATGTTTATATGTAATTGCATTGTATCACTTCATACACATTCTTTATCTGATCATTTCCCAGACGTGTCAGGAGTCTTAGGAGCATATTTCAAGTGTATATGTGTAACTCCCTCTACCTCGCAGTCTACACTACCCTTTGTACTTCTTCACTAGTTCCAATGGTCCATTGGCAACATTTCATTAGGTTTGGATACAATTACGCTTCCTAATCTTAACGCTATATGACCCTCTCAACATTTGTAAGGCCATTGAAATAACTGCACATATGTTTTCGATTTGTGATAAATTTTGTCTGAGAAATGTCTCTCTAAAATGAATTTATTTTCTGGTGCAGGAGTTTCCGACAGAGTTTTTCTCATGTGAAATGTGGACACATGAGACCATCAACAATTTATACTGCTGACTGTAGTAAACTCTTCCGTTACATTTGTGAAAAGGAGTTCTCTGGCCCTGATAATTAAAGAAGCGCTGTGATCAAATGTTCACTATTTTCATTCTTTAACAGCGGTAAGGAAAAATACAGGGTATTCACTCAAATTAGTCAACTATGCATGGCGTATGAAGGATTATGATCTTTCACACATCCCTCAGCATGGATAAAAGAGTAAGTTTTAGAAATAGTAAAATCAACTATCCAGAAATGAAGCTTCTTTTTTTTTTTGAAATTTCAAGAACCATTCCATCAGAGAATGTGAAAAAAGTTGAGTGTAAGACTTTACATTTAAAATATAACTAAAAGATCTTGATTTAAATAGGTGGTGAATACATTTGCAATGTTCACAGTATAAGAGGTCCTAAATGATGAATACATCCTCTCAACCCATCTTGTACTGTATTCACCTAGTTGCCACCTCAGAGGCACACATGTAACTGGTTTATATAGTATTCCAGAGGTATTCTAGTAAAGTACAAGTATACACAGGTCGTCTGCTAAACAAAATGTCATGTGCCACAAACGACAGTAACGATCCTTTATGTTTCTGTTGAAAATGTACCACGCGTGTGTTCCATATCAGTACATAGGTAGCTGCATTACTTTGTATAAATTTCTGCAAATGTCACACTGATAAATATTTTATTTCCAATGGATGTTTAAGTTTGTCCCAGAATTTTAGAATTGTGTGAATGAAAGCACTTAGTACTGTATTACTTGCCATAGAGCGTATATATAGGGTAAATGTCTAGCAGTGTCATTTCTGTGTCAAAATGTGTTCACATGAAATTTGCATAGACGTTGAATTTACAATAGATGCTCTACATCTCTATCTGCAGTCAGCAGCATTCAAGAATTCCTGCTTCCTCACTTGGTTACCAGCGCAACGTGTTATCAGTGTGTTTGAAATGCCAATAAAATCTTCAGCAATTAAAAAAAATGTTTATTTGATTCACTTCAATTTACGATGTCCTGTTATTTGTGTCTCTGAGCATGTGTTTATGGTATTTCTTTTCATTTAAAGTGTCTGTCCGTGTCTTTGTGGATTAATATCACAAACTTAAGTTTGAGCAAAATAAAACCCAGACACAAAATCGCTCCTCCTATAACATTCCAGTTATTTATAAGGTTCTACACCAGGTAAGTCTAACCTATGCTATTCGAAATGAGGACAAAATTTCCTGCCATATGGATTTATTCCTAAAACGAATGGTAATGGTAAATGACTAATCTTTAACATGGTGCAACGTTATGCTTGGAAAGAAACCATGTCCAAGGTGCATCTCAAGTGCTGATAATACGGAGTGTAATAATCTGGGTGCTGGTTACAGGGTGTTGTAGTGATCCCTTGGGCTGCCATGACAACTACCACAACCTGGGTGTCTTTGAACAACATACATTAATTTTTTCATTGTTGTGGAGGCGAGAAGTTTAAAAGTGAGGTGGCAAGGTCAAGCTCCGTTTGAAACTCTTTAGTTTACTCCGTTGGAATAAATTCTTCCTCGCCTCAGAGAAAGTCATGAAGAAAATTTAAAAAACGTTTTTGCCGTTGTTTGTTTTAAAGGATAAATTTGGCATAGTTTGAACTGGATGAAAGCAAATCATCAAGAGATCAAAATATGTGGAGGCAGTTCGATCAGTGTTCACAGGGAAAATGCTTACATTGGAAGCAGCTTTTCCCATCAAGAATCACAACTTCTGCCTTGAGAAAGTAGAATGAGGAAAAGACATAAAACCCAAATCAAATAAAGGTGGAGATCACAAAATGAAGAGCAGAAATCAGTGAAGTTGGAAATAAAAGAAATAATAAAACAAATATAACAGTGAGTTTTGCAAAGGCCGACAACAGTGATAAACCTCCGGCTGGACCGATCAAGAATAGGCCTAAATGAACAATTTGAAGCATGAATGGACAGACATTGAAGGATTTACTGATGATTATAAGGGAACATGATGAAGAATTGTTTGCCAATGAATTCTAAAACCTAAAAGACATTGATTTCTGGAAAAAATTGATCTTTCAAAACACAAGAAGAATTTGATAACTTGAACTCATTGTACATCTAAGATGAGCTATTCAATTTGTAGTTAAAACATTCTGGAGAGAACCACAGATGGGTTCTCTGGTGAATTCTGGTAAATATTTACTGAATAAAGAATAAAATTTAAAAAGGAAAAAGAAACGTGTTCCAGGAGACAGAAGAAAATTGAAAATGTTCCAGCTTATTCTGTGAGGCCAGTGTTACTTGGATAGTGAAACCAGATAGCCAAGAATCCACAGCCCATGTGCACCAAACAAGCAAAAATTCCTAACAAATAGTTGCACATTGAATTGCATAGAGCAATTTATTGAGAAGATTATACATCATGATGGAGTGGGGTTTATTCCACATGTGCAAGATTAATGAATTGGGGTGATTTACCTGAATGATAGGCTGAGGAAGGAAAACCACATGATAGCCCTAGTGGATGCAGATAAAGCACCCCAAAGTCGCCATCATTTCATGATAAATCGTCTCAGTAAACTAGGAATAAGTAAAGTAGGAATAAGTGAGATTTTCCTCAATATGATAATGACATTAGAAAGAAACAAACCCTCCAGTTAGTAATCTACTGAGCTGTGAAAGATTGAGTGCTTTCCCTTAACACCGGTAAAGAAGCAAAGATATCTGGACTCATCACCCCTCTTGACCATCCCAAGGGAGGCCATTTCAGTTCGATACGCAAGAAATAAAAAAGGGATACAGATTGGAATGCAAAAAGGAACGACACCCATTTGCAAAGGACATAATTGCCAACATAGAAAATCCCAGCGTTTCGCCTCATTCCTCCTGACGCTAATATGTGAGTTTAATTTGGTTCCAGATCAAGGACAGTATGTTAAAATTCAGTAATGTGTCTATATGCTAAAATTAAGCTATTGGAAATTGAAATAAAAATACCATTTACAGTGGTATTGTCACATGCTAGACCCTAAGACCTGACCTTTACTGCCCACCAGCTTATACTCCCCGAACTTTGTCCCACATTTTCCCTTAAGGGCATCTTCTTTCCAGTTTCTCTCTTAACTGTGGCAGGTGGAGAGCAACACCACCCCCCAAGCAACAATGACTGTTCTGACAAAAGCTTCAGCCTGCTAGATCCCTCGAACCAGTTTGAGTGTCACCCTGACTCACACCTGCTCAGATGGACCATGGAGTGACCTCTAGAATGATTGATAATATCTGTACCTCATAATACTAAAATCTCCCCCCAGTGAAGAGCACAAACCTTATTTACACAACACACAGTGTGTGTGGAGGCCTGTTTCCTTAAGGTGCATGTGTGACCTCATGCCCTCCTCTACATATGGTGATGTGGATCCTCTTTTTCATCCTAAGTCTAAAAAAAAAATAAAGAAAGAAAAAGAAAGAAAAACAAAAAAGAAAAGCAACCGATTCACCCTTGTTTGGGGAGTCACGACTTTGGAAGTTACTCCCCATGATCTCCTTATTTGCTGCAAACAAAGTTTCCTTTATGTGACAACTCAGTGTAATTTCCTTTTGTGACTCACCAAGGAGCAAACTCACATTGATTTGGTTATAGTATCCCATTAAATTAACAGTGTGTATGTGCCAAAATGTATGTACCATCTATATGCTGGAAATTAAAAAAAACACTTATAAGAGAAATTAAGACAAGTAAATTGATAACTATACTATCTATGGCCCTGGATGGGAAACTTCAAAATGGTTATGATTTCTCTTCTCTCCAAATTGATCTAAGATTTAAGGCATTCCAAATCAGAAATCCAGTAAGATTTTTTTGTTGTTGTT
Source organism: Puma concolor (assembly GCF_028749965.1). Lineage (NCBI taxonomy): Eukaryota > Metazoa > Chordata > Mammalia > Carnivora > Felidae > Puma > Puma concolor. The sequence continues at coordinate 98,316,027 of NC_141673.1, forward strand.
GTCACTTACATTCTGATTTTACTTTTTTTTTTTTTAATTTTTTTTTCAACGTTTATTTTTTGGGACAGAGAGAGACAGAGCATGAATGGGGGAGGGGCAGAGAGAGAGGGAGACACAGAATCAGAAACAGGCTCCAGGCTCTGAGCCATCAGCCCAGAGCCTGACGCGGGGCTCGAACTCACGGACCGCGAGATCGTGACCTGGCTGAAGTCGGATGCTTAACCGACTGCGCCACCCAGGCGCCCCCTGATTTTACTTTTTTAAATACACTTTATTTTTAGGACAATTTTAAATGCACAGAAAGAAGATGCAAAGATAGTACAGAGTTCCCAAATATTCTGCACTCAATCCCCTATATTAACATGCCATATTAGTATTGCATATTTGTTATAATTAAGAAGGCAAAACTGATATATTTTTTGTTATTTAAAATGCATAATTTACTCAGATTTTCTATTCCAGGATCTCATCCATGTTACCACATCACAGTTAGCTGTCATGTGTTCTTAAGTTCTCCCTTGGTGTTACAGATTTTCCTTGTTCTTGGTGATCTTGATAGTTTTGAGGAGTACTTTCCAGGTATTTAAAAAATATATCCTTCAGTTGAGATTTGTCTGATATTTTTCTCATGCTTAGACCGAGGTCGTAAGTTTGGGGAGGAAGCCCACACAGATACAGAGGCAGTTTTATTATATTATATCAAGAGTGCATGGTATGGGGGCGCCTGGGTGGCTCAGTGGGTTGGGCGTCCGACTTCGGCTCAGGTTGGGTGTCTGACTTCGGCTTAGGTGGCTTAGGTGGTGATCTCAGGGTTCGTGAGTTCAAGCCCCGTGTTGGGCTCTGTGCTGACAACTCAGAGCCTGGAGCCTGCTTCAGATTCTGTACCTTTCTCTCTTTGCCTCTCTGCCACTAACGCTCTGTCTCTTTCAGTCTCTCAAAAGTGAGAGAAAAAATGAGTTAAATAAAAAAAATAAAAAGAGTGCATGCTATGAATATGGCCTGTCACTGTTGATGATCACTTTCTTCAGTCCGGTACTATTTGTCAGGTGTTCCATGGTAAAGTTATTCTTTGTTTCCCCTTCCATATGATTCTATAATGATTTTTTGGAAGGAAATCATGATGTGCAGTGCGTACTTACAGAGCGAGGAGTTATGCCCCTCTCCTTGAAGCGGGAGTAAAATTATACTTGGAATTGTATTTGGAATTCTTCATGCAAATTTTGTCTCATTGCCCCCATGTATTTATTTGATCAATTCTTTTATACTGTTATGGACTGATGGATATTTGTTTTATATTTTGGTTTATAGTCCAATAGTACTTTATTTATTTTGTTGCTTAAATTGCTGTTGCTTTAGCCATTGGGAATTCGTTCGTCTGGTCCCTCGATCCCTTTGACACACCCCGTTCTTTGAAGCACTCCCCTGTTTTCTAGTAATACACATGCTCCAGGCTCATATTGTATATTCCTACCCCTCACTTAAAAGCAACCATTTCTGCAAGGAGCCCAGATTCCTTTAACTGGGTATTGGAATTATAATAAAATTATGGCCACTAACTGACCTTTTTTTTTTTTTTTAATGTCAAAGAGAAAGACAGATACCATATGTTTTCACTCTTATGTGGATCCTGAGAAACTTAACAGAAACCCATGGGGGAGGGGAAGGAAAAAAAAAAAGAGGATAGAGTGGGAGAGAGCCAAAGCATAAGAGACTCTTAAAAACTAAGAACAAACTGAGGGTTGATGGGGGGTGGGAGGGAGGCGAGGGTAGGTGATGGGCATTGAAGAGGGCACCTTTTGGGATGAGCACTGGGTGTTGTATGGAAACCAATTTGACAATAAATTTCATATATTAAAAAAAAAATTGAGAAAGGACAAAGTAGGAGAACTCATTACCATACTTGAAGACTTCTACAAAGACACAATAATCAAGATATTGGTAGGGCACCTGGGTGGCTCAGTGGGTTAAGTGTCTGACTCCTGATCTCAGTCTAGGTTTTATCTCAGGGTTGTGAGTTCAAGTCCCACATTGGGCTCCACGCTGAGCATGGACCCCTACTTAAGAAAAAAAAATGATATTGATGAAAGAAGATAGATACTCAGATCAATGGAACAGGATAGAAAGTTTCGAAATAGATTCACAAATAAATGGTTGATTGATTTTTGACAAAAACGCCAATGATATTTCAGTAGGAGAACGCTGTTTTCAACAAGTGATACTAGAATAATTAGACATTTATATGCAAAAGTTTAAAGAAAGAAAACATGTCATATACAAAAATTAATTTGAAGTAGAGTGTACAATTCACTGTAAACTTACAGCTTTTAGAGACCACATAGGAGAAAAAAATTCAACTTCAGGTAAATTGAAATTTTCATAGGGCCAAAAACCCCTCAGAAGTCATGACTCAAAAAAAATGATTACACTTTATCAAACTAAAACTCTGCCCTTCTTTTCTTCTAAAACTTCTAAGGACAATGTTAAGAGAATAAGAGGTAAGAATGAGAGACTGCAAACAATATTCATAAAACACATGTCTGATAAAATATCAGTATCAAACATATAATGAACTTTCATTACTCATCAACAAGAAAACAATGAAATAACAGTAGGCAAAAATTTGAATCAATACTTTACCACAAAAGATACATAATTAACAAAAAAACACATGAAAATATGGCTATTCCTTAGAAAAATACAAATTAAAACCACACTTAATTATGCTGTACCCTTACAAAACCGGTTTTAAAAACTGGCAGCATTAAATGTTGGAGGGATTCAAACAAATGGAATTTCATACCCTGCTGATAGGAATGCAAAATGGTACAGCCACTTTGCAAATGCAGTTTGTAGTTACCCACTGATGAGGAAATTATGACCCAGAAGTTTCAAGTTGCCAGAGGGCACATAGCTAACTGAGACTCAAATCTGATTCGAGATCCTATTGCTTTCTAGGATACAACACAGTCTTCCTCTTGAAAAGGAAGGAATCAAATAGAAATGCATACCCATTCATAGAGAATAATCCTTGTAATGACTGGTGGCATTGATTTCCAGACAAAACGTGCATGATGGTGACTGAAGTTTGCGGGATTCCTTCCTAAATCCGTGTGAGTTGTAGAAACAGTATGGAGAAGTTTCCTTCTTAATCCTCATCAGGAAAGCTGATGCTCTCTTACTCCACCAACCTGTGCTCGTAACGTGGCTGTCTCCACGTGAAAGGGCAGAGGTGAGGGGTCTGATGTCGCTCACGCTGGTGCACCCAATATTCCAGCATCATCTCTGCCAGAGGCTGGCATATTGGTACAGGCCATAAAAAAGCAAAGACATTCTGAAATGAGAGAGGAAGACTCTAGGACTTTAAGAAGTCTGGTTCTTTACAAGAAAAAATATCGTCCTCGTCTTTTGTTGTTGTTCCTATTATGAGGTAGCCACACAGGGAATTCTCTTCTCACAAGTAAAGGGCAGGAGTTTGTAACAGTCAGAAGCAATCATCCTCATTTTTGTCATACTTGCACAGTTTCCACCTTTTGTCTCTTTCCAGTCACTTATCCTGAAATAGGAACATATAAACGATGTGAAATATACGCGGATGTAGACAGAATAGAAAATATTGGTCCAAAATTAAGGTGATGTGTCTTTTCTTTCCTTGTAGAAACTGTCCCTTTACACCCTAGGCTATCCCAGAGTAACTGATAAAGAAGAAAGCATAAAGTTGGAAAGCCTCTCTCTCTCTCTCCACATACTCATTACCTGAACATAAGTCCTTTGGAAGTGTGTGTGTGTGTGTGTGTGTGTGTGTGTGATCTCTGTGTGTGTGTGAGTACACATATATGTGTGTATGTATGTATGCCTATGTATTTATGTGTGCATGTTTTTCCTATATACTTTCAGAAATGTAAATGCACATCTGTGATTATAGAACTTACTAGTTAGTATCTATTCTAGAAACTTACACTTGGAGAAAGGGATATGAGTTATCTTCCCATTTCCATGACATGCTGGTTCCTTTACGGGAGAGCCCAATCCAAGTGTACAAGTGCATCTGACTTCGAATGAAGTTCTGTAATAAAAGGAACATATTTTATGACCAAAATCTTTTTATGTTCCTGAATATAAGTAACAATCCTGTTATTATTATTATTTTATTGTTGTGTATAACATAAAACAGAAAATTAACTTCATCCCGATTCTATTTAAATTGTAAAATAATGAAATCTCAGTTATTGATATTTTATTAAATACCGAGGCATGAAAGAAGACTCTCTTCTCTTCACTATGTTTATTTTTAAATTTCTTTTCATAACTTATGCCTGTAGCTCAAAGATGAGTTCTGAACAAAGTCTGATTTTTACCTTGGAGTGCAGGTGTGATAGATATGACATTTTTTTTTTTTTACCAATGTTGTCTTATATTTTTGTTACACAAGCACCACATTTATTTCTTGCAAAACAGGCATCTTGAGGAAGGAGTCCTTACCCCATCAGATGAGCATTTCTATAGCTGGCTGGAAACTACTTAGTAAGTATTAAATAATCGATATTTACCTTGTACTTTAATTTTTACAAAGCATTTGCCCATGTATGGTCCTCCTTGATCTTCCTAATTGTATTGTAAGGAAAATGCAGTCTTTCACACGGGGGTTATAATAGGTCACTCATTTCTTTTTTATTTATTTGAAAGCAGTTGACACACAATTATTGATTTAAGGGGTACAGTAAGTATAGCAGTTCAACTTTCCACACGTTATGCTCTGCTCACTCCAGGTGTAGTTACCATGACAACCAGTTTCATTGCCTACTCTCCACCTTCTCCAAGTGAGGAGACTGACGCCCTAGTTGATTTAGTCACACAAGACAACAAGTGAAAGGGGGTTAAATTGAGGGTTTCTGGCCGTACTTTCTATTTTTCTCCATTCTGCTTTAATTTTCACCCTCCGTTTTTATTTTTCTGTTTGTCTTCTACTCCTTTGGGAAGATGATGAAAGCTTAGTCACTCTACCCAGAGATGTGTGCATCTAAATACAAAGCTTTGGCATCAATTTCAGGGTTTGCGTATTTATGGCATTAATTCTCAATGAAGATAACCTGTAGGAAAGATACAGTTTCTAGATCCTGAAACTCATACTTGGACCCTCTGTATAACTGTGAACCCCAAGTTGAGATTTCTTTTGTCAACAGATGCATCACCTGTGGGTAAGTCAAGAGAGGATTAATGAATACATCTTTTACAACGTTCTGAAATTTCTGTAAGCCTATGGAAAGGCTGAAGATGTACTCAGTTACGGAATACACATTCATAGTTAAAGCCAGAGTTACACAGGCTAACACATCTCACATGTTTTCCAGTGCTTCTATAATAATTCTGGTTAGGATGAGTATAGTTATATAATTGCGAAAATGTGGTCACTATTCATGTATATTCTATAGTTCTCATCTAAGAAGATGATAATGTATTTTGTCACTTAATGTGCTTATTAATTTATGCTGAACAGATTTCACATTCACTCTTTTATCACTCTAACATCTTTTCAATATATTATATTTTTATATAAATTCTTTACCATTCTGTAATCAAATTAGGATTTAAAAATTTATCCTATTGGGGTGTCTGGGTGGCTCAGCCGATTGGGTGGCTGACTTTGGCTCAGGTCATGATCTCACAGTTCATGAGTTCAAGCTCCGTGTCAGGCTTTGTGCTGACAGCTTGGAGTCTGAACCCTGCTTTGGATTCTGTGTCTCCCTCTCCTTCTGCCCTTCCCCTGCTCACACTGTCTCTCTCTCAAAAATAAATAAATATAAAAACATAAAATAAAAATAAAAATTTATCCTATTAATATTACAATTATAATTTTCTTTTTTTAAATCTGAGATATAATGGACATATAAGATTATATTAGTTTCAAGTGTACAACACAATGATTCACTATTTGCTTGTATTAATAAATGATCACAGTAAATCTAGTAAACACCCTTACCATACATGCAATTTTGTATTGGAGTAAAAAGGCGATTAATTCAGACTCTACAAATGTCTTCTTTCTGGATTCCACATTTGCTTGGTTTTGTTGATGATTTTCAAGTTCTTTATATTTTTGTAGCTGTTTTAGAGCAGTTGAAAGCCAGGTATATGGACAGTTGGACTAGTACCAAAAACCGAGTGATTTTTACAGTCAATCTATATTTGAGAGGATATTAAATGATTACCCTTAACTTAGAATGTTAATATATATTAGCTCTTTGGTAGAAATAATAGTAAATCATTTCAATATTCAAAGCAAAGCATAATGATAAGGATTATGAAACATTTAGTTTGGTTCTTTGGAAGCTAATATGAGTTAATGTAATATGAGTTGGAATGAGCTGATCTTCAATTTTAAATTTATATAGAGGTTTTCTTTTACATCAAGCTCAGTGACAATGCTATATTTCTTGATTTTGTTAGAGGTATAATGATTTTTCTCAGAGAGGCTGAAAATAAATTTCTATGAAATTGTTGATATGGGATATAGAGTTATCTGTGATAAAGCAATATCCTTTAAAGGTAAATAATTTCTTTTTTTAAAGTTTATTTATTAATTTTTAGACACACACACACACACACACACAGAGCATGAGTGGGGGAGGGACAGAGAAAGAAGGAGACAGAGAATCCCAAGCAGGCTCCCCACCTGCAGCACAGAGCCTGATGCAGGGCTTCAACTCACTAACTGTGAGATCATGACCTGAGAGAAATCAAGAGTTGGATGCTTAACCAACTGAGCCACCCAGGTGCCCCAAAGATACATATTTTCTCATTGCTTCATGTGTGACTTTACATTTGCTATACTGTGGAAATTCTAACTGTGGATGAATCAGTTGAGTTACATGAACTTTTAACCTCATTTCAATTGGTACGTCTCACTTTAACATGACCACTGTCTGGATCCGAGTTAGCTGATGACTGTAAACCCTTCAAATCACTCGAATATTATTGAGCGCTAAGATTTAGCCTACCTACAACTAAGGGCTAGACAAATACAGTGTGGGGTAGAAAACAGAACATATACATCACCAGTTCTTCTTCATCTTCTATCTTAACAAGTGTGGCGCCCATATTCTTGCAGATATTCTTACTGTCTTGAAAAGTGTTGAAATCACGTGAAAAATGGTAACATTTATCTCCACAACATGACCATTGAGTTTTACATATGTTCCTCTTGTGTCCTTGAAAACAAAAGATATCGCCCGGAGACCACTCGGTAAGTACCCTCATAGGCACCCCGGGGCTGAGAGATTGAGTCCTAGTTATTCTAGGAACATTTATTCTATGAGACTGATGGGATTTATTTCTGCTTTCTGAAAAGAGCCATGACTTGGGAAGAGGGTCACATATCTTACAAACATCCAAAAATCTCTAGGAAAACCTTCTAAAAAGATTGGCATTTTCCCTCACAACCGCTGCCAAAAGGACTTCACAGTGGAAAGTAACCTCTCTGTATTTTTCAGACAAGGAAAATCTGTAGGTACAAAGCTCATCGTAACATAGTACCTGACTACGTACCAGTATTAAGGGGTGTGATAATGATCAGAGAATATGATAAGGGAGATCTACAGGGTTTTTTTTTGTAGAAAAAAAATACCATTTTGAGAGTACATATAGTACATATATGAGAGTACATATAGTACATATTTGAGAGTTCATATAGTACATATAGTACATATATGAGAGTACGTATAGTACATATTTGACAGTTCATATAGTACATACTGAAAAATCTAAGCTCTGGGAAAGACTGAGTTTTTTCAGTTGAATAAGATTGAAAATGGGGCTCTAGTTCGTTTAATCTGTGAGAAAATCTAAGTGAGCAGAAAAGAAGAAGATTGAGGGAAATAGAGAAGAAACCTGTTGGTCTTATTCTTCAATCCATTCAGATTCATACCTGTGTTAAGTGGAAACTCTATGATAGTCGTGTTTTTAAATGTGGACTCGTCTTGCTGGGTCCTATTGTCCAGTGGAAGCTTCTGCGTTTCATTTGTCGTATGACCCTGGAAAACTTTATTTTATATCATTAGCTTGAGGGAAACCATATGGGACTGAATAAAAGACAACATTATAATTTTAATATGTTAGTTAACGTTCAGGACTAAGGACCATTTTTATTACTGTGCTTTTTTTTGGGGCAACTCTTCTCTGCATATGATTTACAGACTTACACCTCATTTAGTGAAAATACATTAATTGATGACAAGACATCTTCCCACACCGTGATAAGTGAGAACAACAGCAACAGTGAGAAATGAAAAGTTTCTGCCTTCAAGGAACTCACTCACTATAATGGAGATAGTATGAGATTAGAGGACTTTATATGGTGGGTGATAGAGCAAAGGTAATGGAGAGCTACTCTTAGAATTCAGAAAAGGGTTGACTGGCTAAAGGTAGGTTCTAGAATAGTGTGACAGGTCAGCCAGACCTCACATATTAGTGTTCATCTTAAAGTTGCTTTTTGTCTATGGATCATACAGAGATAGTAGAGTGAAAAAGGTAGACAATAAAATTCTAGATCTGTGCACTCAATTTTCTAAAGTAGACAAATGGTGACAAAATGATGCATTAACTTGGTTCAATTAGTCAGTACATCCAGAAGATATGCTGTGTATAAGGGATTTTAGCGGTATAAGGCTGTAAAGGAAAACAGAAAGCGCATCATAAAAAACCCCTTATATGGACGTTAAGTTATTAATATAAGAACGGCAGTCTAAATGTTTTTAAGTTCCACAATTCACTTGCGAAATATCAATAGTGTTCAATATTCTGCTAGTTATGTTAATGGCCTTAATCGTTATAACGACTGCTTCACTACCCCAGAACTTGTTACTCCTTGAGTGTCATTGATATGGGGGTTGTTTAGCTTTTGAGAGCCAGTTAAAAGGAAAGCCAAATAATCAGATTTTTTTTTTTTTTGTTTATTTATTTGTGGGACAGAGAGAGACAGAGCATGAACAGGGGAGGGGCAGAGAGAGAGGGAGACACAGAATCGGAAACAGGCTCCAGGCTCCGAGCCATCAGAGCCCGACGCGGGGCTCGAACTCACAGACCGCGAGATCGTGACCTGGCTGAAGTCGGACGCTTAACCGACTGCGCCACCCAGGCGCCCCAAATAATCAGATTTTAAAACATCACTTGATTGCTAAGTAAAGGATGAGTACAAGTGCAAAGATATGAGAATCATGAAGAATAATTCAGAGGCACAATTTCTTTCCCAAATTTTCTTATGCTGCAATCCTACAACTATAACATTACTAACTCCATACTTGGCTGTTAGTCACTTTGAACTCAAAAGTTCTTATACAGCTCAATGTTTCTCATACAGAAACATTTTCTGAACAGTTCACTTCTGATTCTATCTAAGGAATATCCTTACTATGCTACTGTGATAAAAACTTCCCTGAACGGTTATGTGGTTTAGTTTTCATTATTTTTGTGTTTTGATTACAAAAGGATAAAAGCAATATTTGATTGTTTACAGTGCTACACAAACTGTTTGTAATACTTGATGATATGAATTCTTCGATATTTGCAACAACGTAGAATGTTGGTCCTGGCCACGCGATAAAAGTACCTTGACGAATTTATTAATTTTGTTCAATAATATTTTTGGTTGTGGTTGGCCCTACATGTCCCACTTACTGCGGTATGCAAAGGGTGATTTTCTACTAGAACCTTTAAAAATATTCATGATGAATGCTTACATTTTAATTTTTTAAATTTTTTTAATTTTTTACAACTGTTATTGAAATATTGTCGACACATAACTTCACGTTACTTTCAGGTGTTGACAATTCTATCCATTATGCTATGTTTACGCAAGTGTAGTTACCATCTGGCACTTTGCAAAGCTAATATGATACCACTAACAACATTCTTTATGTTACACCTTTCATCCCCGTGACTTACTCCATAACTGGAAGCCTGTACCTTCCACTCCTCTTCACCCATTTTGCCCTCCACCTACCATCTTCCCCTTTGGGAACCGTGAGTTTGTTCTCTGTATTTATGGGTCTGTTTCTGTTTTTTGGTTGCGTGTACTTCTTTAAAAAATTCCACATATAAGTGAAATCATTTGGTATTTGTTTTTCTCCGACCGGTTTATTCCACTTAGCATAATACCCTCTAGGTCCAACTGTACTGTCATGAAAGGCATACATTCCAGTAATTCAAATACTGTATATTTATCCAAAGAAAATGAAAACACTAATTCAGAAAGATATATGCACCCTTATGTTTATAGCAGAATTATTTACAGTAGCTGAGAAATGGAATCAACCTCAGTGTCCACTGACAGATGAATGGATAAAAATATGGTGTGCATATGTAAAATGGAATATATTTTTAAATTAACATATATCAGAACGTCTTTTATTTTTATTTATCATTTATTTATTTATTTATTTTTTAAAGTTTATTTTTATTTTTGAGAGACAGAGTGCATGTGCGCATGTGAGTGAGGGAGAGGCAGAGAGAGAGAGACCGAGAATCTGAATCAGTCTCTGCACTGTCAGCGCAAAACCCGATGTGGGGCTGGAACCCACAAACTGTGAGATCATGACCTGAGCCTAAGTCAGATGCTCAACCGACTGAGACACCCAGGCGCCCCTAGAACGTGTCTTTTAAAGAGAACAGTTTAATGCTTACACATATTTTACTTATTTTTAAGGAGAAATAAATATATTTCAGAAAGTATATAAATTATTTTTAAAATAAAAAATACTCCTTTTAAAACTCAAACTCTTATTAAGAACTGCTTTTTAAACCCAATCGTTCATTTCTTTTCTTTTTTTATTGAAGTGTAATTAACATACAGTGTTACTTTAGTCTCAGATGCACAATATAATAATTCAACAACTATACATTAATTAGTGCTCATCAAGATAAGTTACTCTAAGTCTTTTTTTTATCTATTTGACCCATCTCCCAACCCACATCTTCTCTGGCAACCACCAGCTTGTTCTTTTTTATTTAAGGGTCTTTTTGTTCATCTCTTTTTTCTTCTGTTCGTTCATTTGTTTTGTTTCTTTAATTCCACATATGAGTGGAGCCATATGGTACTTGCCTTTCTCTGAACATTATACTCTCTAGGCCCTTCTATGTCATTGCAAATTATAAGGGTTCATTATTTTTTTTTTGTTTTACATTTTTTAAAATTTATTTTTGAGAGAGAGAGAGAGAGACAGAGCACAAGTGGGGGAGAGGCAGAGAGAGAGAGAGGGAGACACAGAATCTGAAGCAGGCTCCAGGCTCCAAGCTGTCAGCACAGAGCTCGACGTGGGGCTCGAACCCACAAACCGGGAGATCATGACCTGAGCCAGAGTCAGACGCCCAACGGACCGAGCCACCCAGGTGCCCCAAGGGTTCATTATTTTTAACGGCTAGATAATATTTCCTTGTGTGTGTGTGTGTGTGTGTGTGTGTGTGTGTGTGTGTGTATACCATCTTTTCTTTAACCATTCCTCAGTTGATGGATACCTGAGCTGTTTCCATTTCTTGGTTATTGTTAATGATACTGCTTTTATAAATATAGGGGTAGGCACACGTGGTTGCCTCAGTTGGTTAAGCGCCTGACTTTGGCTCAGGTCATGATCTCATGGTTCATGAGTTCTGGTCTTGTGTCAGGCTCTGTACTGACAGCTCAGAGCCAGGAGCCTGCTTTGGATTCTGTGTCTCCCTCTCTCTCAAAAAAATAAATAAACATAAATATAGGGGCACCTGTATTCATTTGAATTAGTGTTTTGTATTTGTTACAAACCCCAGTCATTTATATGCTACATGAAAATTTTTGCTATATTTTTACTCAATCCATATAATTATATAAACAGTATTTTGTGTTAACTATTTTTCAACTTAAGTAAATTTACTTTAAAGCAAAAATTAATACCACCACCATAAATGGAGTCCTATATTGTTCGCCACAATGAATTTCAAGTAAACTATAACTAGTAAAAAATAAGTTATATCCATTGATCTTCAAATCGTTTCAAGTTAAGGATGCATGCACTATATTTTACTTATTTTATTTTTAAAAAATGTGTATTTATTTATTTTGAGAGAGAAGAAGTGCCGGTGCATGTGAGTGGGGGAGGGCCATAGAGAGAGGGAGAGAGAGACTCCCATGCAGCCTCCATGCTGTCAGTGTGCAGAGCCTGATGTGGGGCTCAATGTAATGAACTGTGAGATGAGGACCGGAGCCGAAATCAAGAATTGAATGATTAACTGACTTGAGCCACTCAGGCACCCCTATGCACTACATTTAAAAAAAAATTTTTTTTTAATGTTTATTTTTATTTTTGACAGAGAGACAGAGCATGAGCGGGGGACGGGCAGAGAGAGAGGGAGACACAGAATCGGAAGCAGGCTCCAGGCTCCGAGCTGGCAGCACAGAGCCCGACGCGGGGCTCGAACTCAGACTGTGAGATCATGACCTGAGCCGAAGTCCGACTGAGCCACCCAGGCGCCCCGTCTATGCACTACATTTTAAAATGATCATACTATGATGTATTTACTAAACTGAATTTGTGAAAAAACAATAAAATAAAAATAACGTTGGCATGAAACTCATCTCTCAGAGCTTGAAGAAAGAAAAAAGTGGAAAAAAATGTAGCTTGGAAATTCTTCTAGGTGTTCATTAATGAATAAGGAATAAAAAACTTGCATCATGGTATTGTGAGGCACTCTGATTATATCAGTTGAATCATGCTGAGGTTGTTTTTCACTCTTCTTTCCTTGTTCTTCACCCTTCTGTCTTTGCTGTATTTGTGTGAGATTGTTTGGATCTCTATTTCAATCCAGAAGATACTAGATAAGCATCCATTATGTGTAAGTTGTCATGAAAGGGGTTGTGTCTAAGGAATATAGAGGTTTTCAAAACTTCTAAAGAGTACATTAAAAATACACATAGAGGAGTGTTTCTGCCAGAATGGTGGCATGATTAGTTCTGTGGGACTGCTCCTTAGCAGAACAACCGTAATGAATGAAAACAATCATTAAAAAAATCAAACACTTGGGGTGCATGGGTGGCTTACTTGGTTAAGTGTCTGACTTTGGCTCAGGTAGTGATCTCGTGGACCATGGATTCGAGCCCTGTGTCAGGCTTTATGCTGACAGCTCAGAGCCTAAAGCCTGCTTTGGATTCTGCGTCTCCTTCTCTCTCTGCTTCTCCCCGCTTATACTCTGTCCCTTTCTCAAAAATAAATATACCTTTAAAAAAATCAACCACTTAAAGTCTTTGAAACTTGTGTTAAATATTTATTTAAGAAAATGAACTAAATCTTGATAAGAGCAGTGAGAGTCTATGGCACTTGAGCTATGAACTGTAAAGCTTAAAATTATTTGGTTGAGGGGCGCCTGGGTGGCTCAGTCGGTTGAGCAGATGACTTCTGCTCAGGTCATGATCTTGCAGTTCGTGAGTTCGAGTCCCGAATCAGGCTCTGTGCTGACAGCTCAGAGCCTGCGGTCTGCTTCCGATTCTGTGTCTCCCTCTCTCTCTGCCCCTTCCCCGCTCATGCTCTGTCTCTCTCCGTCTCTCAAAAATGAATAAACGTTAAAAAAAATTTTTTTAATTATTTGGTTGAAATAAGATTATGATTCGTGGAAACAAAGGTAAGTAAGGAGGGAAATTTTAACATAAATCAGGAGTGAATAAAAAAACTGCTAATGGTTTCTTGGCACTTGGATGACATGATCTGAAATTTTTTGGCAGTTTCAGTAGGAATTTGAAAGTCTGTTGACTTCAGAGTTAATTAGCCGGCGATTGGAATGGTACAGGAGACATGTATTAATGATTGTATGAAACGTTTATGAGAATAAACAATTTAAAAAGTAAATTTGAGCTGCTAACCAGAGACATGGAGGTAAAGCCAACAGGACTGGAGAGTTCATTGAGAGGAGGTGTCATAGAGGAGAGAGAAATTTTCTCTACACCCAGCACGATTTATCATAAACGAAACCTCAAAGGCAACCTTCCCTGGAAACATACTGAATGCGATCCAGGCTTTAAGAGTAAAGCTTAGAGCATTTTTACTTTTGGCCTGGCTAGATTTTAATTCTTTTATCAACACAGAAAGGGATTTTCTGGTGTCTTCTATGCTTTGTCAACCCAGCTAGTATTCTTATAATCGTGGTTTCAAATTCTAGTTCAGATATCCTACTTATATCTGTGTTGATTAAATCCCTGGCCATCATTTCTTCCTGTCCTTTCTTTTGCAGGGAGTTCCTCCATCTTGTCATTTTGGAGGATGAAAATAAAAACATAAAAAATTAAAATTGAAAAAGTAAGAACAAAACACACACACAAAAGCAATGAAGGAGTCTAGTTCCTAGGTATGCTTTGGTCTGGTCATTGAAAAAGGCTATATAGAATAGAGAAAAAGAGAAAGAAAAAATAAGTTAAAAAAATTAAAAAATTAAATGATAAAATAGAATAAAATAAAAAAATAAAAGTCAATTAAAAAAATAAAATAAAAATAAAGAATTTGCTCTTTCTGTATCCAAGAAAGAGAAAGGAAAAAAAAAAAACAAATAAAAAAGAAAACAGCGTAAACAAAAACAGAAACAAAGAAAATGAGCAGATAAATGAACCAGTAAACAGAATGACCACTCAATTGAAGTCATGTCCAGTTTCCCCTAGTTCAGTTTCCAGAACTGAAACTGCAGCACACTGTAGTTTGTAGACTATAAGCAGGTGGAAGGGATTTTTGCCGGTCTTCTGGGGGATGTGCCTAAAGGGCACAGGTGGGCAGGGCTTGGTGTTATGACTCAGTTCTCCACTTGGTGGCTCTGCTTTACTTACTGGGGTCCATCTGTGTGCGCACCATTTCACTAGAAGTGAAAATGGCTTCACCCAAGCTTCATAATCTCTGGTGCAGGAACCACATGCCCTCACCGACCTGCAATCAAGCACACCTCCCCTTTGACTCAGGCCTCTGTCTGATCCTTGCGTCTATCCTGTTCATGTCCAAGTTGTGCGCTTGCCATCCAGCACCTCCCTCCAGAGTTTTATCTCAGAGGGGGCTGTGTTTCAAAACCCTGAACTTCAGAGACCCCTGTGGCTTGGACCCAAGCCAACTCTCTGGGGGAGTGTCTCACCAAGCGATGGCCGGGCACCGGCTCGTCCCAGAAAAATGCTCCCGCGATCACACAGTGGCAGAGTCCCAGAGTTTATGGCAAATCACAACACGCAGCCCACACTGGGTTTTGCTGCCCTCCAGTGTCTTTGTTCCAATATCAGTAAATGTGGCTACTCTCCACAGGGTCTGCTTGGACTTTTGCCTGTAGGGAGACCACATGGCCTCTACCAAATGCACTCCAAACCGGGGAATCACTTTTCCCCCTGTGGAACACAGATCCCTCAGATAGTGCTGCCTGTTCCTAGGGATTTGTCCTACTTCCTCATCAGACACCGCCAGGCACTGAGCTCAAGACTTCAGACTTATACTCCACTGTTTACAGGATCCTGGCAGTATTGAAACCCTCTCCTTTCTCCCTGTCAGTGGTTTAGGGGGGCAGATTATTTGTCCAGACCTCTACAAGTGTTTTCACCCTTTCACTCACTCTCTCTTTCTCTCCATCTACTTTTGGGAGGAGTGCTTTTCTTGCATGATCCTTATGTGCTGCATTCTCTCCCTTTCTCTTTCTCTCTCTCTGTCCTCTCTCCTTGAAAACGGCTCCTTATCCTTGGATCCATGGCTTTTCACTCCCCCAGTTCACCTCTCTGCACCACATACCTGCCAAGTTCTCTGGCTCCAATTACTCAGATTGTTGCGTTCCTTAATCCTCAAATCAGTTTCCTAGGTGTTCAAAATGATTTGATGCTGTATGACAAAGCTTTAATAATCATCAAGACAGTATGGTACTGGCACAAGAACAGACACTCAGATCAATGGAACAAAATAGGACCAGAAATGGACCCACAAACGTATGGTCAACTAATCTTCGACCAAGCAGGAAAGAATATCCGATGGAAAAAAGGCAGTCTCTTCAGCAAATGGTGTTGGGAAAACTGGACAGCGACGTGCAGAAAAATGAACCTGGACTACTTTCTTACACCATACACAAAAATAAACTCAAAATCGATATAAGACTTAAATGTAAGACAGGAGACCATCAAAATCCTAGAGGAGAAAACAGGCAGCAACCTCTTTGACCTTGGACACAGGAACTTCTTACTAGACATTATCCCAGATGCAAGGGGAACAAAAGCAAAAATGAACTATTGGGACCTCATGAAAATAAAAAGCTTCTGCACAGCAAAGGAAACAATCAGCAAAACGAAAAGGCAAGTGACGGAATGGGAGAAGATATTTGCAAATGACATGTCAGATAAAGGGTTAGTATCCAAAATCTATAAAGAACTTATCAAATTCAACACTCAAAAAGCAAATAATCCAGTGAAGAAATGGACAAGAGACACGAACAGACACTTTTCCAAAGAAGACATCCAGATGGCCTACAGACACATGAAAAGATGCTCCATATCACTTATCATCAGGGAAATACAAATCAAAACCACAATGAGATACCACCTCACACCTGTCAGAATGGCTTACATTAACAACTCAGGCAACAACAGATGTTGGCGAGGGTGCAGAGAAAGAGGATCACTTTTACACTGCTGGTGGGAATGCAAACTGGAGCAGCCACTCTGGAGAACAGTATGGAGGTTCCTCAAAAAATTAAAAATAGAACTACCCTATGACCCAGCAATTGTACTACTAGCTATTTATCCAAAGGATACAAAAATGCTGATTCAAAGGTGCACATGTACTCCAAAGTTTATAGCAATACTATCAACAATACCTACGTTATGGAAGGACTCCAAATGTCCACCAACTGACACATGGGTAAAGGAGAGGCGGTGTATATATACAATGGAATATTACTCAGCCATCAAAAAGAATGATATCTTGCCATTTGCAACAATGTGGATGGAACTACAATGTAGGACGCTCAGTGAAATCAGTCAGGCAGAGAAAGATAAATATAAGATTTCACTCATCTGTGGAATTTGAGAAACAAAACAGATGAACATAGGGGAAGGGAAAGAAAAATAAGGTAAAAATAGAGAGGGAGACAAACTATAAGAGACTTGAAAATACAAGACCAAACTGAGGGTTGCTGGGCAGGTGTTGAGTCGGGGGATGGGCTAAATGGGTGATGGGCATGAAGGCGGGCACTTGTTGGGATGAGCACTGGGTGTTATTTATACATACGAGATGAATCACTAAATTCTACTCCTGAAACCATTATTACACTCTGTGTTAACTAACTTGGATTTAAATAAAATTAAAACAACAACAACAACGACAGAAAAAAACTAAAAAGAGTAAAGGATACATCAGAAGCTTCTGAGGAATTTTGTAAATGGCCAAGTAATTACATTAGTGGTGAAGGTAGAACGGTTTCCTGGGTAGAACTAGAGATCATAGCTATGGAACCCCCAGAAGAAGAAAAGCAGTAAAAATTCCTGGGGTATTGCTAGGAATGGCTAGTGGTTCAGTCAGTTGAGTGTCTGACTCCAGATATTGGCTCAGGTCATGATCTCACAGTTTGTGGGATCGAGCCCCACTTCAGGATCTGTGCTCAGAGCACAGAGCCTGCTTGGGATTCTCTCTCTCCCTCTCTTTCACTCTGCCCCTCCTCTGCACGCGCTCTCTTTCTCTCTCTCTCTCTCTCAAAATAAATGAATATTTAAAAAATTCTGTAAAAGAAATAGTAATTCTTAAAGCAGCAGATATTCAGTTCAGGGCACAGATCCTGATTAACTTACCAATGGATCCGAAGACTGCAGTTGTTACAAGGAGAAGGAAACAGAGGATTCCAAGAATCACTACAGCGAGACACCAGACAAATGGCACTGAAGGCCCTGGCCAGAGAGAAAGTGAGACACTGAGGAGGTCAGCATAAAAAAAAAGACTGAATTAAAGACCAGGATTTTGAGGGAGACTTTCCCGTAAATTCAAGGCCCTAACTCTTGAACGTCCTCAAACTGGGAATTATAAGTTGAGGAGAACATTGATCAGTCGGAAACAATTGTGAACCAAGAGTAACACGTCTGTGTTCTCCTCCCTACTCTGTTACCAAGCATTTCTTAGGGAAGTCACTTATTCTCACTTTATTAAAAAAATCCCCTGATTCATCTCAATGGTTTAGGGATTCAAAGTGGAATATTAGATCTACACACTTGTTTTTTTTTTTTTTTTTCAACGTTTATTTATTTTTGGGACAGAGAGTGACAGAGCATGAACGGGGGAGGGGCAGAGAGAGAGAGGGAGACACAGAATCAGAAACAGGCTTCAGGCTCTGAGCCATCAGCCTAGAGCCTGATGCGGGGCTTGAACTCACGGACCGCGAGATCGTGACCTGGCTGAAGTCGGACGCTTAACCGACTGCGCCACCCAGGCGCCCCTACACACTTGTTTTAAAAATGTAAAAATGCTTCTAAAATATATCACTTTCATACATAAAAGTAGAAATCCCTTTTATTGACCCACAATCAGAAGATATTTATTAGTTTGTAATATCATATGTTTTCATACATACATAAACATCCGCAGTTTCCTCACTGGAGTCTCACTACTGTTCTCATCATTAGGAACAACCATTGCCATTACGTAGAAGAAATCGTAGGGGCGCCTGGGTGGCTTAGTTTGTTAAGCCTCCGGCTTCAACTCAAGTCATGATCTTACAGTTTGTGAGTTACAGCCGCACGTGGGGCTCCTGAAGCCTGGAGCCTGCCTCGGATTCTGTGTCTCCCACTCTCTCTGCCCCTCCCCTGCTTGCTCTCTCTCTCTCTCTCTCTCCCTCTCAAAAATAAATAAACATTAAAAAAAGAAGAAACTATAATCAGAGACGTGAATCAAATAATGTTAATCAAGTGTTATTTCTTGAAACATCATAGAATGAGTCAGTAGTGACATCAGGAGATTCAGATGTTTCCAAACAAACTGAAAAGAAATAATTTCCATCCTTGCCTCAGTAATGAATGTATGGCTATGGCACCCACATGACTTTAATTCTCTGGAATATACTAACCACGGGTATCGGTTTTTCAACACGGCTTTTTCTTTGGAGTATAAGACACAGTTGAAGCAATCTTGTGAAAGTGGGTAAGCTGACTCTTGGCACAGTGGCTTTTGTTTTATGTTACTTGAATCACATACACATAGGCTAAGCAATGGGAAGCTAGGTCCTCTACGGGCACTTTACCTTTTTCTATAGAAGATTCCATTCTCATTACCTTTGTCTGATTGGAACTTGAAGTGTAAGTTTTCACTTTTGAGTAAACTGGGATGTGGTCACCGCTTCATGTTCTTATTATTTCTGAGAAAGCATGTAAGTTATGAATGCATGAAGAGAGTTGGCAGGATAGGGTGTTTCCCAAATAAAGGAGATCGATGGAATTGTTTTCTGCTTACGAGGTAAAGTCCATCAGGTAAGTCTTTTAAATGACAGAATCTTGAAAATAAGTTAGACATAATGTGTCATATGCCAATTATAATGGACTTCTTTAGAAGAAATGCTTAACAAGGAACAGAAAATAATATCAGAATTCAGTAAGGCGGGGGGACTGGGTGGCTCAGTCGGTTGAGCACCCAACTCTCAGTTTCGACTCAGGTCATACTCTCACAGTTTCGTGAGTTCGAGCCCCACGTTGGACTCAACAGTGACGGTGTGGATCCTGCTCGGGATTCTCTCTCTCCCTTTCTCTATCCCTCCTTCGCTCCCATTGTCTCTGTCTCTCTCAAAATAAATATAAACTTTAAAAAAATTTTTTAAAAATCCAAAAGGATTTATATTAAAAAAAAAAAAAGAATTCAGTAAGGATTGGGGAAAAATACTCACTTTTTTTTGGCATCTGCTTCTTAGGAGGATGTTTGATATCCATATATGTTGTATGTGTTTCATTCATCTCTGAGAAATTTTAGGATACAATTCTAAAAGACACAAAAATTGGCAGTTTTTTTTAAAAGTAAGTTTTGAGGTTCTGCCCGTGGGTTTTCTCTAGACCACTGAAATTAGTGTTTCGTGCCATTTAATTGCTAATGCATGATTTTACCTTTGCAATTTTCTTCCAAGAAAGCTTTTTGCCTCAGATTATTTTTCTTATCAGTTATCTTTCTTTGTTCATATTTATTTATTTATTTATTTATTTGCATCTATCTTTAGATGCTTAGGTAATTGTCATTTTGCTTGCCACTTGTAATTTTCCGAATGTGGTGTTAAATTAATTTTAAAAGACCAACACTGTCACGATCCTTGAAATATTTACACTACACTTAAAAATTGTCCCTACCCAGAATAATACACAGAAAATTTGTATGCATCATTTGTATTGTAAAGATAATGTTACATAATACGGTATTCTAAAATTTCTCCCTCATGATCTTTCCTGATATGTACTTTTTTCAATTTATCTTTACTCTTTCTGTTTTATGACTCAAAGGCAACTTGCTTCCAACAGTCTCCTAACCACAAGATCGTGACCTGAGCTGAAGCCGGAGGCTTAACCAACTGAGCCACCCAGGCACTCCTGTTTCAAGTATTTTAAAATCAAACAAAGAAATTTATATGAACTAAACTCCTGATTCCATAAAAACCTTAAAATTTCTTATCATGACCGGTTTGCCAGTGTACCATCAAATTAAACACTTTTTACGTATTTTAATTTTTCAGAGAATTATGCTTCATTGTTATCTTTTATAATATAATTAGATATATATAGGTGTCTGTATGTTCATAGTATTCAGTTGATGATATTTAATAATTTCCAACGTGATAACTTCTCCCAAAAACTTATGATCATAGAGAAAAGTATTTATAATGCTTTACATATGTTTGCCAAGTCTGGAGTATATCAGAATGTGGAAGCCCTATCACATAAATAAGCAAAGACAAGATGTGGATATGAAAGAGAGAAACATTGATTAAATAACTAATTATTCATATCCTACCTTCATCGATGTGCTCTTTTGCTCCATTAACTCACGTGGTTAATCCAAGAGATAAATTGAAATATTTGCCTGGAAAACTATAGTTGTATTCGATGGTAAACCATGAAAAATTACAGGAAATACTCCCCTTGAAAAGCAATTGTAAAATCTGAACTGGTTGGCTCGTGTGCTGCAAGGCTAGATTTACTGGACTGCTTTTTAAAATTTCTATTCTTCGTGGGGCGCCTGGGTGGCTCAGTCAGTTAAGCGTCGGTCTTCGGCTCAGGTCATGATCTCACGGTTCATGAGTTCGAGCCCTGTGTCTGGCTCTGTGCTGACAGCTTGGAGCTTGGAGTCTGCTTCAGATTCTGTGTCTCCCTCTCTTTCTGTTCCTCCCCTGCTCTCTCTCTCTCTCTCTCTCTCTCTCAAATATAAAATAAAAAAAAATTCTATTCTTTGTAATCTCTATACACAATCAAGTGGCCCTAGTAACAGTGAGATGTGCTGAGAGCAACAGCTATAGATAAGAGTTGGTGATACCTGTGTTAGTGCGGTGAGCTTCTGCTGGCACTGGAGTCCGATCCAAACAGAAGAGGTGAGCCCCAGTGGGCAAATGGAATAGATTCTTCTGGGCTCTACGTACCCTCTGCTCTGGTGAGGCTTCGGTATTTGTCAGCTACATGTGAACATGTTAGAACACAGTTCATATTTGAACTTCTGGCTTCTCATTTGCATCTTTGATTACGGAAATAGGCGGTTGTTTTTTTTTTTTTCAGCAGAGAAGATAAAAGGGCAAAATAATTTAAAGGGCCATGCCCATTTTGCACAAAATCCAAACACATCATTGTTAAAAAAAACAAAAGGCCACCATCACCACTAGACCATCACCAACAAATACTAAGCTTCTAAACCTATCTCTATTACAGACACAAACCTTTGGGGTTGTATTTAAATTTTTTTTAATGTTTATTTATTTTTGAGACAGAGAGAGAAAGAGCATGAACGGGGGAGGGTCAGAGAGAGGGAGACACAGAATCCGAAACAGGCTCCAGGCTCTGAGCTGTCAGCACAGAGCCCGACACGGGGCTCGAACTCACGAACTGTGAGATCGTGACCTGAGCCGAAGTTGGACGCTTAACCGACTGAGCCACCCAAGCGCCCCAAACCTTTGGGGTTCTAAATAGAAACTCTGCTTAACAAGACATTGAAACCTACCTTCTAAACTAGCGTAGTATCAATTACGTGAAATTCCATGAACACTAATAGTCCATCATTCCTCACATTTATCTGGAAGAGATTTTGAATAATAAATTCTCAAGTCTTAAGGCAGATTGAGAGCCATTCAATCCCTGGTTCCTTTAAAAGACATCTCAATTCAATTGCTTTATGTTTTCAAACTTTTTCCCCCGTATCGTGGTATCTTTGCAGTGTGCTTTTCAGTTCGTTCCAGCATAAACACAGAGCATACTTGCACTAATTTTCAAGTCTTAATGATTTTTGGTGCCCTTCCCCTCGAGTCTGTAATTATAAAGAACAGAAATATGTTAGCTTCCTCCTTTGTAGTCTGAGGCAACATTCCCTACGATATTAAAAACAAGCGTTTACAGAAGTGTTCAAACAGAATGAGCGCAGAGGATAAATGGGGCAGCCTGGGAAAGAGTAATCCTATTTCTACTCTGTCTATAATGTTCCTTTTGGTTTTCTAACAGCCATTTCTTATGTTTGTCCTGCTCTCCCCAACCTCTAAAGATGTCACCTCAACAGCCATGACGCAAGCTCAGCACTCAACACCATTGTGATTGCAATATTAGACCCTGAAGCTATTTGCTTAAGGCTTTAGTTGCCCACATTTGTAAATCCATCAAATGTTTCCATTCTTCTTAGTTACTCCTCCTCTTAATCAAAAAGTCAATTCTCTGTCCCACTTGTTGATCATTGTCTTTTCATTACTGCACCTTTTTATAGCATTTTATCTTTTTTCAACCAATAATATACAGTCATAATTATTTTCATCACACAGCACATGTGCCCCATTACTTCCAAAACTTTCACTGGTTCTTTTTTTTACTTTTATTTATTTACTTTGAGAGAGAGAGAGAGAGAGAGAGAAAGAGAGAGAGCATGAGCAGGGGAGGGGCAGAGAGAGGGACTGAGAGTTCCAAACAGGCTCCGTGCTGTCAGCACGGATCCGAGGTGGGCCTCGAACTCAAGAACTGTGAGATCACCCATGAACCAAAATCAAGAGCTGATACTTCACTGACTGAACCACCACTATTTCTTTAAACTTTCACATCCAACATAGTTCTCTTAGTCTTTCCTATGATTATGCTTTACCTTACAAATTGCTTTCTCAAAGTTTTAAGTATCAATTCACCCAGGTTACTGAACACTTTATAAGAAGTCAGCACTGTGCTAAGCACTTTGCGGGTGTTATCACAATCCTGAAATAGTTTGAAGTTTCTAAAAAACAAATCACATTTGCTATCACTAGGTAATAATAAAAGTAATAGGCATTGTTAGCTTTTTGTTGGTTTTCTTTTTTGTCTTCATTTCAAGAATATACACAAATAGAGAAACACAAAACAATCCTAAACTTAGAGTCCACTCAAGAACCTGTTATTTCATACAAGCCTCAGGTAGCTGTTGAATAGCATTAAGAACCAAAAAACAAGCTCAAAGAAATCAACGTTTAAAATACGGAAAAGAGGAGACTCTAAAGAAAATATTAACACTGGGAACACAATATTTGTCATCTCCAAAGCATACTTATTCTTAAAATTAATCAGTGGTATTACATTTTTCAAAATCTTTATGATTTATTTCTCTGATTATAAAAATTAAGACTCAGTTTCATATTTTCTGACTTCCCTTGTACACTAAATATGGTGCAAGCTTTTTTACTTTTGTGTTATTTAGTATTCGAATAACATGAGCTAATTGGTTACAGCCATTAGTAGTAAATATTTTGCTTTTTGAAGAAAGAAGTATTTCTTACTATGTAAGTAGAGTACAAACAAAATTTTAACAAGACAATAACCACTCAATAAAACATTTAATTATTAAGCAAACAGAAAGACCTTTTTTATGACCTTTTGCAAAATTATTGATAGCTTTTATATCTTCTATTTTCTTCCAATGACTAGCAGGGCCAAGTGTTACATGTTGTTGTACAAGAGTATTCCTTAAGTGTTTTTTTTTTAAATCAGTTGTTTATTTTATAATAATTTTAGATTTACAGAAAGGTTACATAGTACAGTTTCCTTACAGTCCTCACCCAGTTTCCATAATGTAATCCTTTGTTACCACAATCAAAACCCAAAGTACTCAACCTTGATACATCGCTAATGAAGAATCTCCAGACTGTGTTAGAATTTCATCACTTCTTCCATTGATATCCTTTTTGTTTTAAAGATTCAATTGAGGCTACAACATGACATTTAGTCACCATGTCTACTTTGAACTGTGACACTTGCTGTCTTTTCTTGTCGTTAGGTTGTACGTAAATGTCTCTCAATTTTGTTTTTCTGATATTTTTTCACATGTTCAGACTGGAGTTACAGGTTTCTAGAATGGCAGTTCCAAAGGTGAAATCAAATCTCACCACAGATACATGTTATCCACATGATATCACTGTGGGTATTAACCTTATTGCTTGGGTAATTTAGTGTTTGCCAGATGTTCCCACTGTAAAGTTACCGTTGTCTGCCTTTCCTTTGTAAAAGGTCATCGAGTTCTGTCCACTCCGGGTGGGGTTAAACATGTTGAAGAGGAGTATTTGAAACGTTTCCCTGAAGATTTGTCTTTCTCCCCTTTATTCCTTTTTATTAAATCATTTATAATAGCATAGGCTCACAGATATTAATTTTCTACTTCAGTTATGATTGAATGCTGCTTTATTTATTTTGTGGCTTACATTGTTTCAGTTTTGGCCATTGGGAAGTTTTTCAGGTTGGCTCCTTTGTGTATTCCTTTGACATGCCCCAAACTTTTTTTTTTTTTTTTTTTAAGAGAGAAAGAGAGAGAGAGAGTCTCAAGCAGGCTACACAACCTTGATCTCACCACCCTGAGATCATGACCTGAGCTGAAATCAAAAGTCAGATGCTTGGGGCACCTGGGTGGCTCAGTCGCTGAAGCATCCGACTTCGGCTCAGGTCACAATCTCTCGGCTCGTGAGTTTAAGCCCTGCATCAGGCTTTTTGCTGACAGCTCAGCCTGGAGCCTGCTTTGGATTCAGTGTCTCCCTCTCTCTCTGCTCCTCCCCCACTTGAGCCTCTGTTTCTCTTTCCAAAAAATAAATAAACATGAAAAAAAAAAGAGTAAGATGCTTAATTAACTGAGCCACCCAGGCACTCCATGACCCAATCTTTATTTACATATACATACACACACACACACACACACACACATATATATATATATATATGTCTTTTAAGTCTTTTAAGAGTATAATATGAGAGGAAAATAGCTGGGCAAGGTAGTCTATTAATTAGTCGTTTGAGAATAATTTTCTAAGCAGTGAAACTTGAATAATTAATCTCAAAAATTTGTTCAGGGTTGTTTTGCTATGTATGTACGTATATGTGAGTAGGAGGAATTCATGTTAAGAGCAGCTCCAGTGTGTTAGACGTAACCTTAACGATACGGATTGGTTTGCAGTCTTTGTTTAACAAATTATACTTTTTAAGTTTGAGTAAAACCAACAAAAAGATATGAGTTATATCTATAAGAGTTTGAGATTAAATTTAGTGTTAAAATGCAAATAATAAGTGAAAAGTGTCCTCAGAGACCGTGTCACTTGTATTGTATTGATCTTATATACGTACGGTGCTTTCTCGAGGTCACAAGATCAGAATTATTATGTTTTTTACTGCATACATATCTAGCCAGTATCCTGTTGTGTATACGTTTTATGAATTAAAACGTTGCAGGGCATTTCAGAAAATGATTTACCAAATCAATTTAGTTTCTTCTCTTCAGAAAGAGGTATCCACAAATTGTTATAAATTTGTTTTCACCGGAAACATCATTTTGAAGTTGAAAGTTCGTGTATGTTTCTTTACCAAAGTGATGTGATGCTCTACTATTTTTCTCTTCAACACTGGTGTACTACTTTACTAAGGGTACTGTCGTCTTATGGTGTCCCTGGAAAAAATGGCAACGTGGTCTGGCAAAATCTCTCTTAATTTTGGAAAGCTGAATCATCTGTCTCATACTTTACCTCAATAGAAGCAAACCAAAAATATGACAAAGTACCTAATTGGATGTTTAAATATTTTGCTGATAAAGACAAAAATTGGCCTTAGGTACATGTTAAAGCATTTTAGCTATTTTCATAGTACAATAAGGACTAATTTCAAACATAGCCTTGACATGTTTTTGTCTCCCTCATTCAAAGTTGAAGGTTCGAACTGCCTTTTCCTGGTCATACCACAACAAAGTCAGTGACAGTGGTCTAAGTCTATTAATTTCAACATGTTTAGTCTACTCACCATTATTAAATATTTTTAAGTGCCTTCAAATGACACAGAGAGAGGATAAACATGCACATTAAGAGTGCATTTGTAATTTATGAAGGTAGATTTGAAGTTAAGCATTACCTCGAAATGCATTCTACATTTAATATTTAAACAGTTGAAGGAGTTTCAGTTGAATTGACTTAATACTGTATAAAAATGGCTATTTTACCTGATGGATTAAAATATCCCATGTCTTGGGGTGCCTGGGTGGCTCAGTCGGTTAAGCGTCCGACTACAGCTCAGGTCACGATCTCGCGGTCAGTGAGTTCGAGCCCCGCGTCGGGCTCTGGGCTGATGGCTCAGAGCCTGGAGCCTGCTTCCGATTCTGTGTCTCCCTCTCTCTCTGCCCCTCTCCCGTCCATGCTCTGTCTCTCTCTGTCTCAAAAATAAAATAAACTTAAAAAAAAAAAGTAAAAAAAAAAAATAAAATATCCCATGTCTTGTCCTATGTGAGAGCTAGTAACCATTTGGACAGAATTGAATTATCTCTATATTGGTCGGCTGAGAATCTGAGTCTTGTGATTCTATTTCTTCTTTCTCCATGTCCAAAACTATAGCCCTAGGTTTTCTTTCTCCAAGGATACGTTCTACGAATTGGTCTATAATCCCCCCTCCTCCTTTTGCTTTTGTTTTATGGACCTCTGCAAAGTCTGCATGCCTATTAGCTAATTTACAGAACAGGATCCATTTTGCATGGAACTATCAAGATGTAGATGGCAATCTAAGTCAGACACGTTGGCTGATCATGGGAGAATGTTGATGTAGAACCACTCTTAACTATAGTAACGTCTAAGACAAAACAATTTTGAGGCTATTTCCCCTTTGTTTACTTCGTGAAATGATGAAGGTTTTAAGATTGTGTGATATTAGCCTTCCAATAAACTGTAAAATTACCTTAGCAGTTTGCTTAAAACCTAGGATAATTGTAGTAATAAGAGATTACAAGGACAACAACAACAAAATAGTTCTAAATATCCTGAATAAAAAGTAACATTTATCTGATATTTATTAGTAATTTCTTTAATATTTTCAGTTAAACTATCCTTAGATATTAACTTATAAATTATAAATCTTTTTAATTAGATGTATAATAAATGGATATTAGATATAAATATATATAAAATAGATATAAATAGATATAAAAATATTGTATAAATCTTTTTAATTAGATGTATAAATAAATAGAGATTAAATAGATATAAATAGATATAGATATAAATAGATATAAAAATATTTTATAAATCTTTTTAATTAAATGTATAAATACATCTTCTCTGATGGATTTATAGGAGAATTTGACTGGCTTCCCAGTCACTTCATGGACAATGGAAAATTATACCTTCCTTTCCTTAATAATGACATTAAATAAAACCTAAAGGCCAAATGTCCTTTCCTTACAGTGAGGAAGTGAAATATCTACTGAAGTGTGATGTGAAACATTGAATATGCTTTTACTGCTTTCCCACGTATTTTTTTTTTTTTTTTTGAATGCAAACTTTTTCTTTTAGAATTAACCTTAGGTCTGTTTCACAGCCCACATTCTCTGTGGTAAGACATGAATAAATGATTTAAACACAATGGCCAGGTAGAAAAACAGTAACAAAACATTGGCATTGGAATTGTCCCCAGGAAGAGAGCTTGACCTTGGGTGAGAGGATTCTCCTCAGAGGAGCCCAATTCCTGATAGGACCACACCCGTGTGCGTCTACCTCTCAGATTGCTTTACCTACAGCGTCCTGAGTAACATCTTCCGTCCTGAAGGGGAGATCTAGATGGTTCAGTACAACATTTGTGGAAGGTAGCAAGCCTATCCTTCCGTCACCATTTAATCAACACTTAGTGTGTCAACATTTTGCTGAATTTTATGGTTAACTGTTGAAGGTGAATAAAGCTGTTTCCTCAAGAATCTGAAAATCTAGTAGGAAAAACCCAATGAGAAAACATAATGGCCTGTAATGTAATGAGCGTCATTGTCTGTATTTATCTGCATATCATATAGATTTACTACTTGTGAAAGTAATGTGGTCTGAATTCCCTTTGATATTTCGTCTTTTATAGATTATTATCACAAGGACCGGATTGTCCCATGAAATAGGGGGAGGTTGTTGTACTTGGCAATTTTATTAACTGCATTTGGGGAAAAATATGCACAGAATCTTGCTGGCTTTCTGGTTCTGCAGTTCAGCTTTCTGAACTGAGTTTGGTCTTCAGTGAGTCGCAGGGAAAGACTACACCAAGTGGAGGTGTCTCATAAAGGAAACTTTATTTGCAGCAAAGGAGATCACGGGGCTTACCTTCCAAAAGGGTGACTCCCCACATAGGAGTCGGTGGGTTTCTTTTGTTTAGAGTTAAGATGAATATTCAAACAGGGGAGTTGTGTCATCAGCCTGTATGAAGGCAGGCATAAGATTGCCCAGGGGTACAGAGAGCACAGGCCTATACATGCATTCTATGTTGTGTTAATGAAGCTTGTGTTCTTTTTTGGGGGGAGCTTTTTAACATTATAACGAGGCAGAAGTCACTGTGGACAGACACCCTGTGGTCTATCTACACTGCGCAGGTGTGAGTTGGTGGTCAGGCTCAAACTGGTTTAGGCCGGAGCTCTGGTTGTTTGCCTCTAAAAGCTGAGGTTAACAGTCCCGTGAAGAAGGGGGTCAGTGGGCAGCTTGCTGGTGACACTTTTAACCTCATTGACTCTATGGCTCATGGTGGTAGGTGAGGGTGGAGGTTAGGAGATAGGCAAGCGAAACAGTATTTATTCCAAAATGACATCTTTTGTAAAACATATGCCCTATAGTTTTATGTGCTCAGGAGCAACAGATTTTATTAAGGAAAGCATCTCAAAATTCCTCTTGTGTTAACTTCTTCATTTATATATTCCTAAACTATCTCTAAAGCATTTGCTTTATAGATATATTGCTGTATTTTATTGAGCCTCATAGAAAGACAATGTAAATTAGAAGAGAGTTAGATAATTATACATTTTCTGACCTCTTAGAGTTTTAGACATCACTAATAGATAATATAGTGGATTTTTTTCGTGTGTTTTCCACAAAATTGAAAGTATTCTTTTCATCCCACAGAGGTTTTCCAGATGGATTGGAGGATGTGTAAGATACGGTCACATAGTGAAACACATGGGTGGAGATTTCAAGTAAATGTGATAGCATTTCTTAAGTTTACGGTGAAAATAAGGCTAAAATTCTTCCTATTTTTATTCAGTTGTACTATAATTTCACATTTCGTATATCCTAAGCAATTACAGAACACTGGCAAATAAGTCTTGCATCAAAAGGGGATGCAACTCATTGGAAAGAAGCAGTAATTTCAATTCATTTGTTCCGTTTTTCTCAGCATTAAATAGTACCTTTTAAGCATCCTATTGAGGTTAGTGTAGGAATACCAGATAAAACGCAGAGGCCCCGTTAAATTTGTATTTTCAGATAAACAATGAAAATTTTTATAGTGTAAATATTCCTCTGAAAATTTTTTTATTTATCTGAAATTCAAAGTATTCTGTATTTTTATTTGCTAAATTCAAAAACCCTATAGTGACGCTATACTACAGAGATTAACGTTACAACCTTTGCCCTTAAGAGGTGTATTTACAACATAGTCACATATGGCAAGTGTTATATAAAGATATGTGGGAAATTATCATCTTTGTCCTCTCCTGGTTCATAATTCAGAATATTTACTGATGAAAAAGAACTTTAAAATATTATATATAGAAAATTCCTTTTGGGGCACGTAGGTGGCTCAGTTGGTTAAGCATCTGACTCTTGATTCCGTCCCAGGTCATGATCTCACAGTTCTGAGATCGAGCCCTGCCTAAGGCTCTGTGCTCACGGCTCAGAGCCTGCTTGGCATTCTCTCTCTTCCTGTCTCACTGCCCTTCCCCTGCTCACTTGGGCATACTCTTTCTCTCAAAATAAATAAATAAACTTAAAAAAAGAAAATTCCTTTAACATCTAGTAGATATTGCAAAAACAAGCAAAGAAATCTTACCTTAATATTATGTTACTAGCATTTTGTTCTGTGAAGAATAATGAAATGGTGTAATTCCAATGTCAAGACAAGTTTTGCTGAAAGAGTTGCTCTGATTACTAAAGTTAGCAAATACATCACAATAAAAAAAAAGGGATTTCTAGTCATCCTAGAAACTTTTAAGAGAAATAATTCATAATTATTCAAATTCAGAGTTCACTGTAGGTCTGGCTGGAACAAAAATTAATTTAAAGTTAAGTGGCTTGGGGCGCCTGGGTGGCGCAGTCGGTTAAGCGTCCGACTTCAGCCAGGTCAGATCTCGCGGTCCGGGAGTTCGAGCCCCGCGTCGGGCTCTGGGCTGATGGCTCAGAGCCTGGAGCCTGTTTCCGATTCTGTGTCTCCCTCTCTCTCTGACCCTCCCCCGTTCATGCTCTGTCTCTCTCTGTCGCAAAAATAAATAAATGTTGAAAAAAAAAATTTTTAAAGTTAAGTGGCTTCAGAAGGACCACATATGCTTAACTTCAAGAGTATGTTAAGGATCATTTATTCTATTTTTTTTGGCAAGTTTTTATTTAAATTCAAGTTAGTTAATATAAAGTGTAGTATTGGTTTAAGGAGTAGAATTTAATGATTCATCGCTTACATATAGCGCCCAGTGCTCATCCCAACAATTGCCCTCCTTAATACCCATCACTCATTTAGCCCAACCCTTACCCACCACCCCTCCAGCAACCCTTAGTTGTTCTCTATATTTAAGAGTTTCTCATGGTTTGCCTCCTTCTCTTTTTATCTTTTTGTTTGTTCATTTGTTTGTTTTTAGGTGCAGGGCAGTGGAGCAATGGATAATGTATCTGACTATGGATCAGAAGGATTATTCATTCTAATTTATTATATTCTAGATGGAGAAGCGTGCTAAATGGCAATTGACTAAAACACTGATATTTCAAAGCTACAAAACTTGGATGAGAATTTAACTATGTTGACTCCAGTACCTATTTTAGGACTCTATTCAAAGTTTTTTTCTATTATATTATACATTTTTCAATTCAGTTCAATTTGGTCAGGTATACCTTAGATTTTCAATCAGAAAGTGAAGCAATTGTACTGTACGATTTAGGACTGCGTATAATTAGAACAAATGGGTTCTTACAGATGACATCCTTCACTGAATTTAGGTAGCAATTATTAAATACGAAAAGGTAAACAGGGAATAAAAACAAATATGTTATGCATCTATGATTTTGGAATGAAAAGAGAAAAAATGTACTAACAGAAGAAAAATTGGATAATGATGCCTGTGCTGAGATGAAAATGAAGGATGATGAAGAAATGATATACTGATTTGTATTTTATTAAACAATTTAAATAGTTTTGTTGTTATATGTTCTTACAAATGTAAAGCATGTTTCTTATAGAAAATTAAAAAAAAATGATTAGACCGCAGAGAAAATAAGCGCCAGGCATGATCTACTGCCTAGTGGCATCTACTAGCAACATTTTCAAGTATATTCCTCCATTCCTTTCTATCCTTGTATGCTTTTGTTTACCATCTTTTATTTTCAGCTTTATCGAAACAATCGTTGGGGGGGGGGGCGTGAAAACCTTTAAGTCCCGTCTTTGCAAATTTCAATTATATAGTACAGTGTTATCAACTATAGCCACTGTATTACCATATTAGTTCCTCCGACCTTATTCGTCTTATAGCTGAAAGTTTGTAGCCTTTTATTTTTTTATTTTTATTTATTTATTTATTTTTTTTAAATTTTTTTTTCAACGTTTTTATTTATTTATGGGACAGACAGAGACAGAGCATGAACGGGGGAGGAGCAGAGACAGAGGGAGACACAGAATCGGAAACAGGCTCCAGGCTCTGAGCCATCAGCCCAGAGCCTGACGCGGGGCTCGAACTCACGGACCGCGAGATCGTAACCTGGCTGAAGTCGGACGCTTAACCGACTGCGCCACCCAGGCGCCCCAAGTTTGTAGCCTTTTAACAAGCTCTCCCTGTTTCCTCTACCCCCCAACCCTTGACAACCCATCTTCTACTTTCTGTTTTTATGCGTTTGATCTTCTTTTTTAGATTCTACATAAATGATGCCATGCAGTATTTGTCTTTGTCTGTCTGGCTTATTTCACTTAGCACAATGCCCCCATGGCCCCTCCATGTTGTGGCAAATGGCAGGATTTCTTTCCTTCTCATGGTTGAATAATATTTGTGCATGTGTGTATGTGTATGTATCACATCTTCTTTATCCATTTGTTGGCAGACACTGAGGGTGTTTCCATATCTTGGCTGTTGTTAATAATGCTGCAGTGAGCATGGGGAGGGCAGGTGTCTCTTTGAGATCTTGTTTTCACTTCCTTTGGATGTATCTCTAGAAGTGGAATTGCTCGATCATAGGATAGTTCTATTAATTATTATATATTTAATTATATATCAATATAAACAATATATCTATTATTATTTATATATTATATAATAATTATTAATTATATACAGAGAGAGAGAGAGAGAGAGAGAGAGATTTAAGGCGGTTCCATGCTCTGCGTGAAGCTTGATGCAGGTCATGATTTCATGACCCTAGGATCATGACCTGGGTCCCACTTGCCTATGATCACCAGTGTAAATCATTATTTATGCTCCTATGAATTAAATAAGTATATTTACATATATTATTTCTTCTCTTTTTCCATCCTCTCCTTTTCTTCCTCTTGTTGCTCATTTTCCTTCTACTTTTCCTTTTCCTATGCCATGCAACTGCCCCCTGGTCTGCAACTTGATTTTTGTTTTTAAACAACAGAACATGTAGAACCTTCTTCTGGTTTACTCTTTAAAGAATTCTTTCTTTTATTAAAAAAAATTTAATGTTTATTTATTTTTGAGAGAGAGAGAGAGAGAGAGAGATTACAAGCAGGGGTGGGGCAGAGAGAGAGAGAGGGAGGCACAGAATCTGAAGCAGGCTCCAGGCTCGAGCTGTCAGCACAGAGCCTGACGCGGGGCTTGAACTCATGAACCCCGAGATCATGACCTGACCTAAAGTCAGATACTTAACTGGTTGAGCCACCCAGGTGCCCCAAGAATACTTTCTTAAAAATGCATGGTTATAGGGGCATCTGGGTGGCTCAGTCGTTGAAGCATCCAACTTCAGCTCAGGTCATGATCTCACAGTCCAGGAGGTCGAGCCCCACGTCGGGCTCTGTGCTAACAGCTTAGAGCCTGGAGCCTGCTTCAGATTCTGTGTCTCCCTCCCTTTCTGCCCCTCTCCTGCTCATGCTCTCTCTCTTGCTCAAAAATAAATAAAAACATTAAAAAAATTTTTTAAAAATGCATCGTTATATAACTACTCATGTGGAGAGGTGATTAATCATATCAAAAGGCTATAGTATAGTCAACTTTATTTCATTCTAAATAGAATGAATAGATCCATGAATGGAATATTATATATGCCCACATGATATTTTTCATATTTGCTTATTATAAGTGATATTCAAACATTAACGATTAATACTTTCTCTTTTTTCCCACTTATATTTATCTGAATCCTGATCCAATGCAATACAATGAGAGTTTTATATTTAGAATCAGAGAGTAAACAAAATAAAAATGAATCACAGTAGAGGCAGAAAGTTAATGTATGATATCTTTTGATTAAGTCTCAACTCTCTCCATCCGAGATTTACTGAGATCTTTGAGCAAACAGTAATGCTATAATATTCTCATTAGCCAACCTTGTATTTCATATACTAAAAGATAAAATGCAATATATTTTTAAGATTACTTGTAAGGCCATTCTGAACTGGACATAGAAGAATGGAAAGCATGACAACCGCCTGTGTCTAAGGTATCTTGTGTGGTTTCAACCAGACTGGCCTAAATATATATTCGTTTCTGTGAGGTTGTAACACCAATGATGAGAAAGAGTCTTATGCCTATTTTTATTTATGTACAATATCGATTTCTACGCACTCCAGGTATTTTTTTTTCATCTGAGTTCAATAAATAGCACATGGTAGATTGTTAGTGGTTACCCAATTTTATTTCTATGAATAGAACTTGTTTTTACTTGAAAAAAAAAGTGGCAGAGGGGCTTAGTACCAAAAAACCTTAAGCCAAACTGTCAATATCTTGATCTATAGATTTTATTATGCGGTCTAATTCCTCAATAGGTATTTATTATAGGGTGTCATTTAAATGTCTCTTTAACAGATATCTGTTATTTCCAATATTTCCTTCTTATCCCTCTAGTTGGCTAGACCCTTAGTACCATGGACCTATGTCTTTCTTTAGTACATACCCAATTCTCACGAAAATTTTCACTGGGGACTACTTATTTACAAGTTTTTGTTATGACAGTGACTTTTCCTAATTTATTTTCAGACCATTACTTGCACAAACCAGATGCAATTAAAAGGCTTGTTGTACATAATTTAACGAAGTAGGAACAATTTTTATGTTTCAAAACTGTTAGAAATATATCCAGTTGCTTTCACATTTCCTCTGTGGTTTTTACCAAAGTAAGTTAGTATCATACACTGTAAGTAGCCTCCCATTTAGGGTAGGTCCGTACTTTTCATCAACTCTAGGGTAGTGGCAGAACAAATCTCTTCATTCACTTACCACCATCTTTGTGGATTTCTTTTCAGCACGGGGCTCACGGAACTATCCAGAAGGCTTCATCATGTCCAATGCTCCAGACTCTCAGCAGCCTCCAGGTATTTTTTTTTTTTTTCATTCAAAATCCTATACCATTTTAATGAAAATAAAATTTTCATCATCTTTGTCTATCATCATTGATGGTTATGATTATAACAGGGGCATAAAGGCCTTATATTTTCTTTAATATGTTTCAGATATACTGAAAGG
This sequence comes from Puma concolor, assembly GCF_028749965.1. Lineage (NCBI taxonomy): Eukaryota > Metazoa > Chordata > Mammalia > Carnivora > Felidae > Puma > Puma concolor. Next base: position 98,351,357 of record NC_141673.1, read on the forward strand.
ATGCTTTTAAATAAAATTAACAGAAATAATGATGTAGTTCCTGGCTCAACCAAAAGCATAATCAATCATTTAAATAGTTTTAGCTGAGTGGGCTGTTAGATGGAAATGTGATTTGACTGTTTCTGATTTCAGTACTACTATAATCATTTTTCTAACAATTTTTGAAAATAGTCATGAATCTCTAAATTAAGTTCTAACCTTATTTGCTTTACAACAATATAAATTAATGGTGGATGGGAAAAAGGCTAGATGGGTGATGCGTATTAATGAGGGCACCTGTTGTGATGAGCCCTGGGTGTTGTGTGTAAGTGACGAACCTCTTAATTCTACTCCTGAAACCAATATTGCATTGTATGTTAACTAACTAAAATTTAAATACATTAAAAACAATTAATTATGTATTTTCTATGCTAAAGAAATCACAGAGCAGACGGAGACAATTGTGGACTTGAACCTTCCTCTTCCTCCTCCTCCTCCTGCCCCAGAGGATGAATGGGGCCCAAATCCTGAGCCTACTCACATGAGTGGTACAGTATATATACCAGATTTTATGGATCTGTGTTTTCTCTTTCTTATCTTAAGGTACTTCTTCACCTGATTTTACTTTTCTCTGGTTACTATTTTGGAATTTTACAATTTAGAGAAAATATAGAGATTAAAAGTTTTTCAAAATGTATATAGTAATTAATCAAAAGCATATTTTCTCACAAAGACATTTGAAAATTTCATACATTAAGGAGAATATTCAAATACAAAAGAAGCCATTTGTCCAAATTTTGACTTGTTTCCTGGCATGAAACGGAGAGACTTAAACATGATCAAGGTGCAAAATTTGAAATGTGATCATGATTTAAAATTCAGCAGATTTATAAAATGACGAGAAAGGTAGAGCCCTACTATATGATTGCATCCTTTTGATCATAATGAAACATTAGTAGAGCACGATCTCTCAGCTTCAGCACCACTGACATTTTGGGCTAAATGACTTTTTGTTGTGGGGGATGGTCCAGTAATTGTAGGATGGTTAGTAGCATCTCCAGCTTCTATTCACTAGACACCAGTCACATTGCTCCTCAGTAGCCCTTGCCCCTCAGTTACGACACCAAGAATGTCTCCAGACAGTTACAAATGCATCTGGTCGATAACTGCCATTACATTATTCAGAAAGTTAGAGAAGTGATTTGGACAGTAGTTATTAACATAACCATTTTCTTTATGGCAGCATTTCGCCTCATTTCAGAAGTGCAATTCTTCAGAAGTATAATGTTTTTTTTTTTTTAAACTAGAGTCTATAAGTTTATTTCAGAAGAAATAAACATACCAAGAAAAGACTATAAACCACGATGGCTAAAAGTTTGGTTTCTAAAATGTGGCGATGTAGCATCTTATTGTTGTGAAACCGAAGAAATTATAGATATTTGGCCTAAATGCAAAATAGTCCCCAAGATTTATTATAAAGTAATTCTTTCTAAGAAGAATGTACCACTAGTGAGAAAGATCACAGAAAGAATTCTATTTGAATAACAGAAGATATTTAAAATAATTAACCATTTCTCCCATCTGATTATATTAATGAGAATAAGGTAATCTGAGCTGAAATTTTATACCTGTTGTTTAAGGGTATTTAATACCTGTACGTAAATTTTTCATCTGACCATGACTAAACCAAGATCATGCTCAGGTTTGATGGTTGACTGGGAGACCTCACATAGATACTCATAGCAAAGATTCATGACAATGGAAGGATACCAAGCCCAAACAGCAAAGGGAAAAGGTACATGGAATAAAGAACGGGGGACACTAGACTCAAGCTTGCAAGGGTCTTTTCTCAGTAGAGTCACACAGGCCACGCAGATTCCCCCCGCACGTTGTGACAATGTGTGTCAAATGTTGCCATCCCAAGAAACTCATTAGACTATTGGTGTTCAGGGTCGTTATTGGGGCTGATTACACAGGCAACCTCTGGCTGGCATGTAACAAAACTCCAGACTTTCAGAAGGAAAGCAGGAGATTATCATGAACTACATGGTGTGCATAAACAGTTCAGGAATAGTGAGCCACTCTTATCAATAACTGTTGTGGAAACCCTCTTGAAATCTAAGTTTCCAGAAGCCAGCCAAGGCCAACCTTACAAGCAGACCTTTCAAAGGATGGTAGTCAGGTCTGCTATGTTAATTCGTTTCTGCACATCCTCTTAAGTAGCTTTTGTTCCCTTCTCATTCAGCCTAAAAGTTCATTGGACAATATGTTTCAGAAAATTTGGGATATTTTAAGAGCAATAGCCAATGGCTAATAATGGTATTAATCTTTCAAACAATAGGAGCTCAGAATATCTCTGATTATCACTCACTCTGTTTCTTAGCTTCTTCTATTCCCTTTTTTCTGTATGGAATCATTCCTGTGGTCCTGGGAATCTTCAGCTTGCTGCTCTTGGCATTATGTGGATTCTTTGGTTATCAGTGTAAGTCTGATTTATTAGGGGAAAAGATTTCTCAGATTATCATATTGTTTTAAACCGTTTTCAGATAATAGTTTTTGGTGAATGTTTTAATGCCATAAGTGAAAAAAGAACAGGTAAAAAATGACATGAAATTTATCACAATTTTTACCATATGAAATAATTTCACTCTGTGAGCTCTCAGTAACTGCACCTCTTTTTCCAGGGAGGTGATATTATTGCAATTGCTGTAGAGATAGTAATAGCAATGATTATTATTGTTATTTGAAAACTACAACTAGCTAAGAAATAAGTTCAATGAATTTACGACTGTATTTACTTTGAAAACAGAAAGTAATTTCTTCTGTAATTTGCTTAAATTGTCAGTGTCTCCAGCAGCCTAAATTAGATTGGCAGAATGTTTTTATTGCTACTAAAATTATTCACAACGGATGATTTGAAAATAAGTGTTCCTCTTTGATAACATCAGATCGAAACTCAAAATTCTGTAATTTTGATCAGGAAGTGAAATTCTACACATTAAATCAACCATTCATGATGCCAAAAGATTTATTCAAGACTATGTTTATTGTTTTCGTTGTCTGTTTTGAATTGTACCATTTTTCTATTAATAGAAACGTGCATTCAAACTTCTAAGGAAATTAGGTTGATATTTTAGATTTAGTCATAGACTTTAGAAATGATAGTGGATAAATGAAAGTGTATTTAGCCATAGATCTTTTTAAAGTCTTGGAAAATATTTATGGAGACCTTTATTAGGGAGGAAACTATAAAAATTATACCTTATAATTGAACACACTGCTACATCATAATTAAGAATGTGGTTTATATGTATTGGGAATTCTTGTTCTTAGACTTTCATACTGTCGAGGCATCAGCGACCAAGATGAAGAGCCTTAACGCATTGATTGAGTCTTTTCAAAGCAAAGCAGACAAATTTCTTCATGTCCAAAATGTTCTTGACCAAAATAAAGGTAATATGAAAGCTAGAACAAACTCTTTGTACAGAATGCTAGATTGTTCTTCTTGTTGTGGTCCTGAAATGGTTGGTTGCATAACGTAACAGGAGCCCTCTGACACAACAGCATGGCTGTTTTGACGACTTCTTGCCTCTTAGTTCCTCACATAATCTTCTGAAACTGAGTGAGTCACATATTTATGAGACAAGGCTTCCTATATTAATTAATTAGCTCATTCACTCATTTATTCATCCACATTTGTTCAATGCACACTAAATGCCAGCCACTAGGCTAGTGATCAGTATGAACCCTACCATTGGGAGGCTCAGGAGAAAGCATATAAACCAAAAATAAATCAAAATGTCCAGGTGTGCATAGAGGTGTGCAAGATGTTCGTGGAGCATAGAAATGGAAGAATTTAAATACCTGAAAAGTCATGGTGTTTTCATAGTTTCAAACTCCTAAGAATAAGAGTTGAAAATACTAGAGTCGTCATAAAGCGTCTTTTATGTTAAGTAATTGTAACATAAAATAGTCTATATTTACAATAAATAAGTATTTTAAAAGGCCATGCATTAGAATGTTAGTTTGTTTCCTGTGAGGTACCAAATCTATCTTGAATACTTAAATCAACCATGTGGGAGCCCTTAGTGACAGGCTGTGATAAAAGACTGGTTTCTTTCTATCTTTTTCTTTTTTTTATTGAGATATGCTTAACATCTAACCCTGTGTCTGTTTGAGATGTATGAAATGTTGGCTTAATGCATTTGTATATTGCAGTATGATTACTACAGTACCATATCATGTTGCATAATTACCATTTCAATTCTGTATTGAGAACAATGAAGATTCAGTGCCTTAGGAGCTTTGAATTTCTAATACAGTAATGTTGATTACGATCGCTAAATTGTGCATTTTAAAAGGCTGGTTTCTAAGTGATTGATTATTTCAGCTAAAGGTAAACGTAATTCAGAAGAGAGGGGAATTGACCAAAATTATTTATGTATTTTGCCGCGTGGTAATTTCATTATTGTGACTTGGTAATTTTCATTATTATAATTTCCCTATTGTGACTATATCTGATGTAATGTGTCTTCTCGTCTATTATTAAGCCTTATTGTCCTATGCAGAAACCCTAGAGTGGCTGCAAAGCCAGGAGTATCTCCTTGAGGCTTTACATGAACTAAATCAGAAACAAGGTAATTTGGAAGTGAAAAAATTCTGAGTTGATAATAATTCTTAATAACAGTCTTATTTATCTGAAAAGGGAAAGGTATGAAGCAATAAGGCCTTGTTTGTGGGTTCTGAGGGTCTGTGGGCTCTGAGTTGTAAATATTTTCTTTCCTGAGCACATACACCCCAATGTTTATAGCAGTGCTATTAACAAGGCCAAATTATGGAAAGAGCCCAAATGTCCATTGACTGGTGAATGAGTAAAGAAGATATGAGGTATGCGTATGTATGTGTGCATGGGTATATACATACATGTGTGTGTGCGTGTATAAATACACGTGTATATATATATATACACAAGCACACACACATATGTATATATGTGTGTGTGTGTGTATGTATGTATATATATATATATGTATATATATATACTTCACAATGAAAACGAATGAAATATTGTCATTTGCAAAAATGTGGGTGGAACTAGAGGGTATGATGGTAGGCAAAATAAATCAGGCAAAGAGAGACAGGTATCGTATGATTTCACTCATGTGTGGAATTTGAGAAACTGAACAGATGAACATAGGGGAAGGGAAGGATAAATAAGAGAAAACCAGAGAGGGAGGCAAACCATAAGAGACTCTTAAACACAGAGAACAAACTGAGGGCTGCTGGAGGGGAGGTGATGGGCGGAAGATGGGCTAAACGGTGATGGGCATTAAGGAGAGAACTCTTTGGGATGAATGCTGGGTGTCCTAGGTAAGAGACGGATCACTGGGTTCTCCTCCTGAAGTCAAGACTACTCTGTATGTTAACCGACTTGAATTTTTAATAAAAAATATTTTCTTTCCTAGGAGTCAGGTGTGGACGTCCTCTGAAACACTGGGTTCAATCCAATGACCACTGCTACCACCAAACCATGGAAATGGTTTCTTGGTTAGACTGTTTCGATATTTGTGTCTCTTTGAATGCTACATTTTTAAAGACAGAAGGGAGTAGGTTAAAGGTGAGATTGTATTTTCTTCTTTACTTCTGGGATATGAATATATGGTAGATACCAGTCACAGGAAGTGTTCACCTGTGGCTCTAAAAGCAGAGAAAGGAGTACTCTCTTGCTTCGTTTTTCACTCATCTTTTCCTGGCCTGCTCCACTTCAGCAAGCCGTTCTTTTCGGTTTCCTGTAGAAACGTTGCGTTTGCTGCTCCCTCTGCATGCAATGTTCTTTTCTCATGTGACCATGGACTATTTCACCTCCTTCAAGTATGCATTCATTCAGTTAGCACCTTCTCAATGACCTGCCCGGACACCCCCATTTAAATTTGCAACTTGTACATCAGTGTCCACCCCTAGTCTCCCACAGATGCCCTTCTCTGTACTCCTAGTCTAACCTGCTTTAATTTTTTCCTTTTCCTTTTCCTTTCCTTTCCTTTCCTTCCCTTTCTTTCCCTTCCCTTCCCTTCCCTTCCTTCCCCTCCCCTCCCCTCTCCTCCTCTCCTCTCCTTCCCTTTCCTTTCTTCTTTCCTTGCCTTGCCTTGCCTTTCCACTTCTTATTTTAATTGCAGTATAGTTAACATACGGTGTTACAGTAGTTTCAGGTGCACAGCATAGTGATTCAACAATTTTATGTATTACCCAATGCTCATTATGATAAATGTACTCTTTTTTTTTTTCAAATTAACCTTATTCTATTGAATCCAGGGGCTAAAATAAGGAAATCATTCTTTATCTTTTGATAAGCGTACCTCTTGAATCCCCATCACCCATTTCACCTCTCACCCCATCCCCCACCTCTCCTCTAGTAACCGTCAGTTTGCTCCTTATAGTGAAGAGTCCATTTTTTGGCGTGTCTGGTTTTATTCTTTGTTCATTTGTTTTGTTTCATACATTCCATATATGTTGGAAATTATATGGTGGCTGTCTTTCTCTTGCGGACTTATTTGACTTAGCATTACACCCTCTAGATCCATCCGTGCTGCAAATGCCAAGATTGTATTCTTTTCTGGCTGAGTAACATCACGTTATTCATACCTACCACATCTTCTCTATGTATTCATCTATTAATGGACACTTGGACTGCTTCCATAGCTTGGCTGTTGTAAATACTGCTGCAATAAAAATAGGGGTGCACATACCTTTTCAAATTAGTGTTTTTGTATTCTTTGGGTAAATAACCAGCAGCGCAACTACTGGATCATAGGGTAGTTCTATTTTTAATGTTTTGAGGAACCTCCACACTGTCCTCTACTGTGGCGGCCCCATTGCATTCCCCACTGACAGTGAAGGAAAGTTCCTTTTTCTCCACATCCTCCCCAACCCCGTTTCTTGTGGTTTTGATTTTAACCATTCTGACAGATCTGAGATGATATCTCACTGTGGTCCCCTGCTCTAGTTTCTTTTATAGCTGGTGTCGCCTTATGTATCACTTGTATGTATGTATGTTTCTCTCTGTCTGTACCCAATCGCCCAAAGCAGGAAGCGTTCTCATTTTTGTTCAATGATATGTCTCCTGTGGAAGAGTAGACACAGAGTTGGATTAAGCAATAGAATGAGTAAATAGAAGAAATTCATTTTTGCTGTGTGGTGTCCTCTTGAATATAAGATTTTCTATTAGCAGTCTTTCTTTTTTTCTTTGTATGTAATTCCTGGTTTGAGAAAAGCACGGGCACTGAAGAACTGAAATATATTTTTTTTATGTTTCTTTTATCATTGGATATATATATATTTTTTTTTTTTTCTTTTTGTGATTCTTTACTTCTCACCTGACACAAATTCCATATTTTTGGTCTGTAATGTGCTTTTAGTATTAATAGCTTTATATTTTTTGCTTCCGTGCAGAATGTCATGGAATTAATTGCAGTAGGTCCTACTTGGCTTGGCCTGTCTTACAGGGAGAAGGACAATGAATGGAAGTGGGAGGATGGCTCCTCTCCTTCTCCTGGGCTGTAAGTTTCCAATATATAATTTAGTTCTCTTCTCCTTTTGCAATGGCTTTTGCTGAAAGAGCTTGAGGAAATAGAGATGACTGGGGACAAAATTTAGACTTTTTTTTCCCTTGCCTTTGTTATTTCACATTATACCATCAGCAATATTATAAACCATAAAGTCACGTAAGTGTTTTATAATTAATGTAAATATGCCTCTCTAATTATAGAATCTGATTAATTACAATTTTAGATAAGAAAAGTAATATGGACAAGAATATGATCATATGTAAACTTTAGGACCTCTATGTTGCTCTTTTGGGAAGAAGTATAGAATTGTCATTCCCTGGCCAAAGAATTTGAGTCCTTTTTATGGTTTTATTTTCTTTTTTATTTTTATTTTCTTTATTTTTCCTTTTTATGGTTTTAAGCACATACTGGTCAATTGTGATCCAGAAACGTTACATTCGATAGCTATTGAAAAAATATAAATATATAAATCTACTTCAACACTGTATGACAAATGTAATATTTCAAAGTTTTGATAATTTTGTTAGCTGACTATTTTTATTTTGTCCTTTTATGTTATAGTCTTCTGATATTTAGTGAGACCATTTTTCCTACAACCTATAATAACACTTTTGACCATTTTATCATATTTATTTATTTTTTTTTATTTTTGGAATGGTTTCTTATATATTAAGTGTCTAACCTCTCTTTCAGACATCTTACCAGATTTTCCCTTTAGTAATTTGCCCTTTAAGTTTATTTGCCTTTATTACATGAACGGGAAGTTAACATTTAGGTATACAGAGATTGTCTTTATTCGTTTGAAATTTGTTTTGACATATAATGGAAAAAGCTCCAGGTACACATGTACCTGGAGAAGCAGGTACATGTGTGTTTATGTATAATTATAATTATATCTGTTCCTAATATGTATATTTCAGTTAGGTAACTAATTGTCAGAGTACTGTTTAAATGATTATTTTTTCATCACTGAATTTAATGTCACATTTTTGATACACTAAAATGTAATATTTAAATAATTTAACTCATTTAATATGTCATTTAAATATTTCATAGTAAATGTTTTAATGTGTAAAAAACCATGAATATTTTTCTGGTCTTGCCTGTGCTATTGTTTCAAATTATGAATCTATGCTTATTTTCATGGTTGACAATTTTATTTATTACTTTTTTTAATGTTTAGTTTTAAGAGAGAGAGGGAGAAAGAGTGTGAGCGGGAGAGGGGCAGAGAGAGAAGGAGACAGAATCTGAAGCAGGCTCCAGGCTCTTACCTGTCAGCACAGAGCCTGACGCGGGAGTTCAAACTCAAGAACCATGAGATCATGACCTGAGCCCAGGTCAAGAGTTGGATTCGTAACCGACTTAGCCACCCAGGCACCCCAGTTTTTATTACTTTTTCTGACTTTAAATATGAATTTTATTCTTCTTCCTTTGCCAAATGAAACATCATATTTGTTTTGAAATAACATTCTTTCATTTCGAACTATTCAGAAAGGCAAGATATATCTCTGGCATATTTTTATTCTAAGTGGCCAGATAATTTTGCCTTATAAGCAATGTCATTTTCAAGTTAAAAATTATAAAAGATAAAGGGCTTTACTATTTCCATCTCAAAGTTGGCTTAAGTATGCTGTTTTTTTATGAAGGCTTTGATATTATTATATCAGGTTTCTTATGTGATCATGATCTCTTTATATAGTTAAATCACAGTCCCCTAATCACAATAAATTTCATCAGTCTTCTGGAGAACGATGAATGTTGTAAACATTATGACAACAAAAACATGTTTTAATAATTTTAGTAACCAGACTCAGGCTGACATGGGATGGCTTTGGTTGATCTTTATAGTTATTAGAATTTTGGGACTTGAATGTTTTCCTCTACTGCAAGCCTTGTACAATGTTTGGCACATAGAATACTCAATATGTATGTGATTAATGACTGGAAGAAAGTATAAAATATTTCCGCAATTTATTTTTCCTACACAGTTCAGAATTCTTTTTTTTTTCTAATTTCGTTGGCAATATGCATCTAATGTTTCAGTAGACAGACTTTACCTTTTTCCAGACAATATTAGACAACCAATTTTGCTGTAGAGTTGATGAGAGGTAGTTTTATTGGCAATGACCTAAAATGCTCTAGAACTTTAGTTAGGGACTAAACTCAACCCGAGTATTAGATAGCATCTACTGTATGGCATTAAAGTCAGTGGTGATTTTGTAAATTGAAGTACACATTAGAGCAGAGGGAAGCATCCTGTAATATCACACACACAGACGCGCACACACGTATATATACGTATATATACATTCTAAATTTTATTACTAATATCGGCTATCCAATGTAATGTATTTACAAGCAAAATGTCTCTCCTCCAACTGCAGCTGTACATGCATAGCTGAATGGTTTCCATCATACCAATCTGTATTAAACCATAATTTTATATCCCAGGTCATATGTCCTTTCATGCTATTGCCATAGTTTTCCAGCCAGAGCGTTCTCTTTCTTTTTACACTGGTGTGTATTTTCCCACTTGTAAATAATTGTCACATCATGCCTATCTTATCTCTTCTGTAAATGCATGAGGTCTTTATGCAAGAGGGAGAGTGTCTTTACTGCCTTGAGTTCTTGACAGTGCTAAGTGTGGTGAATTTCACGTAGTAGTTCTTAAGTAATGCTATTTAGTATACACATAATGAGTATGGCTAGTGACCTGTGTTTTCTAAATTTCTCAGGGGTTTACCAGAGCCAAGTCTGGATTTCCAGGGAAAATGTGTGTATGTAAAGGCACACACTCTTGGTACTGATAACTGCACCATACCCTCTTCATGCCTGTGTGAGAAGGATGTCCACTAAAAATCAGAAGAAGAAAGTTATGAGAAAAGCTATGAGGGTCACATCTCAATGACATTCCAGACGCAAGACCTGCTTGTCTTTGTTCTATTGTTTTTTTCATGTTATTTGTAACCCTTTTATCTCATAGCAGAAACTGTCAAATGACTTTATGAGAGATGAAGGCAAAGCCTAGAGTTTTAGCAGAAATATCAGAGGAGCACCAAAAAGTTACAAATTCAGAACCTGTTTGATTTCATGAGAATTGTATAAATGAACTAATAAACATTATTTGTCATGACTACTTAGTCTTTTTGGGTGTCTTTTACATTTCAGAGTCTATTCATTTATAGTTGTGACCCTATGGAAATAAACCTTTAGAACAAATACAGTGGGAAATATAAGTATTAAATAATTTAACACATAGCATACAAAGGATGTGAAAACTATGGAGGAGTATCAGTAGTAACAAAAACATAAAATTAAAAAAAAAATAAAATAAATTTCTGAAGTCACCTATTTTCCCAAATTGCTTACAGAAGCTTTCCTAGCAGATTTAAATATCAATTTCACTATTATCTTCAATTCCTTGCTTCTCTTCTTGGTGAAAAGAGTATTTTCTGTTAAAGATTACTTTTGGGGGTGACCGGGTGACTCAGTCGGTTGTGTCTGACCCTTGATTTCAGTTCAGGGTCGTGGGATCGAGCCTGGCATTGGGCTTTGTGCTGAGGGTGGAGACTGCTTAAGATTCTCTCTTTTTCTTCCTCTGCCTCTTCCCTCACTCACTCTCTTTCTCTCTCTCTCAAATTAAAAATAATAATAATAATAATAATAATAATAATAATAAAATTTAAAGAAAGGAATTGCAGGACAAATTTGGGTAAGAGGAAAAGATCCACGTGGCCCTGAATATCTTAACACCTAAATAAAAACCCAGTTATTTCAAATCCTGCTTGTGTACACACTGTTCTCTCTCACTCTAAACAAATACATACATAAATAAATAAATAAATAAATAAATAAATAAATATTACTCTTGAGCAGACTTTGGATCAACTCCTGACTACTCCTCAAACTGTTTCAAGTTTTTATGCTATTAATTCTCCCATCACATACAGGTAACCACTTCCATTTAAAATATGTTATCCAAATGTCTATCGACAGATGAATGGATAAAGAAGATGTGGTGTATATATACAATGGAGGATTACTCAGCAGTCAAAAAGAATGAAATCTTGCCACTTGTAACAACATGGATGGAACTAGAGTGTATTATGCTAATTGAAATAAGTCAGTCAAAGAAAGACAAATATATGATATCACTCATATGTGGAATCTAAGATACAAACAAATGAACATAAGGGAAAGGAAGGAAAAATAATATAAAAACAGGGACGGGGACAAAACATAAGTGACTCTTAAATAGAGAACAAAGTGAGGATTGCTGGAGGGGTTGTGCGTGGGGGGGATGGGCTAAATGGGCAAAGGGCATTAAGGAGGACACTTGTGGAGATGAACACTGGGTGTTACATGTAGGGGATGAATCACTGGATTCTACTCCTGAAATAATTGCTGCACTAATGCTAACTAACTTGGATGTGAATTTTTAAAAAATGAAACAAATATATTACTTTCCAGGGGCACCTGCGTAGCTCTGTTGGTGAAGCATCCGACTCTTGATTTTGTCTCAGGTCATGATCTCATGATTCTTGGGTTTGAGCCTTGCATTAGGTTCCGTGCTGACCCTGCGGTGCGGAACCTGCTTGGGAGTCTGTCCCATCTCTCTCTGCTCCTCCCCTGCTCGCTTTCTATCTCTTTCTTTCAAAATGGACATGAACATACCTGTGCATCTCTTCCCATCTGCTTCTACTCATGTACCCTTTCAATTCACACCTTATATAGGTTTCTTTTCAAAGTAAATGTACTTGAGGGGAGAATCTATACGGATTATGTACTTTCTCACATTCCAATACTCACTCAGAACATTGTTGTTTGCCTTTTCTTTTTCTCTTCTTTATCAAGACTGCTTTTGTTTAAAACACTAATGGTCTATTTGTCATTCATTGACTTTGATTTTTTTTTTTTATATGTTTCTGTGTTAGGCAGTCTGTTTAATCCATAAATCCAGTTTACTTCAATATTTATATGATTTGTCTTATGGACAGAATTTTTCTATGTTACTTATTTCCTGCTTCTTGACACTTTGCTGTCGTCATTCGTGTCATCATTCGTGTCACATTCGTCGTCATCATCATCATCATCATCTTTGGATGTAGTATTATTTACTTTGAATGGTTCTGCTGTCTCTTGGTTTTCTTCCTACCACCCAGGTCCTGTAGTTTTAGTCTCCTTTATGGATCTCTAATTTCTCCCTCATCTTTTTCAGCTTTAAATTTTCATTAAAGAGCATTCATTCCATTTAGGACGACATTTGATTTATTGACATAGGTGTGTTTTGTCTCAGTTGGCGGCTATATCCTCACTGGTTCTCCAACTCCCTTAACGCCTGCCTCATCCATCTTTGCTTTTGTATAAAATAAATGAAAACATCTGAGAATCGCTTATATGTTCATATGTAAATATATAGCTATTAGAGCTCATTCATTCTTGTGATGGGTGTAAGATCTGTGTTTAAAGTCTTTTTTTTTTTGTCTTTGTCTTTGTTTTTGTTTTTGTTTTGTTTTGTTTGCGCGTGGATGTCCAGTTGGTTTAGCATTACGTGGTGGGAAGACTACCCCTTCTCCTTCGAATTGCCTTTTTTCTTTCTCAAAGATCAGTCAGCTGTACTTACGTGGACCTACTTCAGGGCTCTCTGTTTTGTCTGTTCCCTCACCCATACCACATTGTCTTGAGTATTAGCGTTTTCGTAAGTCTCGAAGTCCGAGAGTCTTGGTCCTCCACCTTTGTTCTCCTTCAGTAATGTGTTGGCTATTCTGAGTCTACCTTTTGGGGGTTTTGTCTGTTTGTTCCATTAGTTCTTGAGAGAACTGGGTTGAAATCTTGCAGTGTTTTGTATACATCAGTTAAAACTTGGGCGTGTTATGTTTTTCAAATCTTATATATATCCTTACTAAATACTTTTTTTTTTTTTTTTATCTGTGGTAAAGAAACCTTTTGCTGTAAGATAGATAGGAGGCCTGGGCTCAAATATCTTCTATTACACCCTTTATATATTTGCCATCTGGCACGTTTTTCATCTGTAAGTCTCAGTTTCCTGATTCATAAGATTGGGATGATAATAGCTGTAGCTCCTAGCTGTTTTAGGATTAAACAGGATCGTATGTTTGAAGCATTTAGAAGAATGGCTAGATCAGAGTAAGTGTTCCATTGAGGTTAGCTATTGTTATAGACGAGAAGAAAAATCTTAAGCTTCTTGTAAACAGTGGAACATTATATGACTTAAAAGTAGTCTTATTATAAATAATGATGATACGATGTAGAAATGTTGGCGATTGAAATGCATACTATTCATACATATAAGATTAACTTCTTTACCTCCTTAATCTATTTTCCTTTTTATGTCTTTAACCCTTTCCTTTTTTTTTGTAAATTTTTTTAAATGTTTTTAAATTATTTTTGAGAGAGAGAGAGAGTCAGAGCACAAGTGGGGGGAGGGGCAGAGAGAGAGGGAGACACAGAATCAGAAGCAGGCTTCAGGCTCTGAGCTGTCAGTACAGAGCCCCATGTGGAGCTCGAACTTATAAGCCGTGAGATCGTGACCTGAGCCAAAGTCGGACACTTAACTGACTGAGCCACCCAGGTGCCCCTCTTCCACACTGTTCTATTCCCTTCCTTTTTCATCCAATTCTCTACACACTTTCTTTACGATCTTCCTTTCTTTTTGCCTGTTCTACAAGTCAGGTTGACTTAATTGGTTACAAGTAACAGAAACAGAATTCAATCTGGCTTGGAAAAGTGGGAAAACTTTTGGAAATATACTTGGTTATTATGTATAATTGAAGAAGAGTTTGAATAAGCAAGCCATAGGAAAGGTAGCGACAGAGCTTAGCCACAGGGAAAATGAGCTATGGAATTCAAGTCTACCAGCTGCCTGCACTGCTTTTCTCTGCCTTTCTCTTTCCATGTGGGTTTTATTCCTTTTTTTTCATGAAGATAGATTCCTTCCATATAATTGCTAACACTGACAACAACTACTCTCAGGCCTTCATCTTATAGCTTTTATTATAGGAGAGGTTCTTATCTAATTTTTACTAGAAAATATAATAAATAAGGTCTAGCTAGGGAAGACTAAGCCCTCAAAATATGGCCACCTTAGCTATAAGTGTATATTTTGAAGGGTCGGGAGTTTTCAGATGGAAGGATCCATGCTGGCTGACAAGAGCATAGATGACCCTACAATTATTCACTAATTTTTCCTGCACAAAGGTGCCACAAATCAAATATATTCCTCAAGAAAGCATAGAGATTTTTTTAAAAAACCTGAACAAAATAATACCAAGCACATATTTAAAATTCACTCTTTGTCAAGTGCTATTATAAGTGATTTGTATGTGTTAATCAAATCTATTCTCAAACCAACAAGGTAGATGGCAATATTTCATATATTTCATAGAAGAAAGAAGAGGCTAAGTGAAGCTTTGCAAAGTCATGGAACTTGTCAGTGACAGAGCTGGAATCTGAACTCTGACACCTTAATGTCAGAGTCCATGCTCCCAAACACACTAGCACATATATGTATCTTCTCACATACCTGCTCATCTAATGGCAGGTAAGATTATACTAGAAGCCTTGGAAAATAGTGAATAAAAAAAATTAACGACTCCATATTCATACAAAATATTCTGGAATTCAGAAGACTATACCGGCATATATATATATACATATACACACACGGTATATATACCCGATATATATATATATATGAGATATATATACGATATATATATATATATATATATATATATATATATATCATATGTAAACTATACAGTTTTGTGGTAGAATTGCAGTGACAGCTAAAGAACATGTTCTTTGGGGAGTATATGTAAGGGACACAACTCAGATTTAAGGCCGAACCAGAAGAGCAATTCCAGTGGATTTCTAGAATTACATCTTGATATATAGCAGAAGTCTCAGATTGCTTTTTGAATATGTTGCAAATCAGTTTCCAAGAGAAATAGTGTCTGAGACAGAGATTATTGTATCAAAAATGCTCTTGGGACCAGCTCTCTGTGGGAAAAAAAAGACAGTATTGGATCCAACGAGCTGCAGTGAACTCACAACCAACTTCAAGCTTTAGCCAACTTCATGGGAATCTCTGAAGCTGGGAAGGTCCTTCAGAATAATCCCCAATGGGGGGTGAGTGCCAGGTCTTTATCTCTCTCCTATCACCCAGACAAGGGATGTAGCTATCCAGTAGGAAGGGTAGTGATCCCCGGTGAGGCAGATGTCTTTAGCTGAGGGCAATTCTTCTGGGTGGAAATCTCAGGGATGTCATGCATCAACGTTCCTGAAAGGGGAATCAGGGCACAGCACAGGATTCATGATAAAATAAAGAATTCAGAGCCAAAGCATAAGAGACTCTTAAAAACTGAGAACAAACTGAGGGTTGATGGGGGGTGGGAGGGAGGGGAGGGTGGGGGATGGGTATTGAGGAGGGCACCTTTTGGGATGAGCACTGGGTGTTGTATGGAAACCAATTTGACAATAAATTTCATATATTAAATAAATAAATAAATAAATAAATAAATAAACATTAAGAATTCAGATCTGAAGGATTGAGTTAGAATTGGTCAGAAGTCAATGTTATGCATAAGAAGTTTTCAACAGAGAAAACAGCACATAGAAACAAATACTCACTAAGTAATCACTCAACTTTTGACTGAAAGGAGATGGAATAAAGAGGGGCTCTTTTTTTTTTCCTATTTGAATCGGGTGATTAGAATCATGGACTAAGTCCAGTGATATGGCTGGACATCTAGTTGGCTGATAACTCCACTCAGTGGGGAATACAGGAGGAATAAAAGGTTTCTGGAATTCCAGAATGACAAATTTTTGGTATAATAAATTTAGTATATCTGAAATATCCAGCTGGTAACATGCTCTAAAATCAGAGTCCAGTTGGTTTAATGAGAATAGAATGCTCAGACCCTTCCATTTTATAAACTTCTCTTTTTAACTCAACAATAGAGCAAATGTAGCTTAAACAAAAATTCTCATAAAATTAGTTCTGCAATTGTACTTTATTTTTACCTGTAAAAATAGCTTCTAAAAAATACTCCCAAATGAAATAGAAGGGAATGAGAAAAAAAAAACCCACTATTGAAAAGTCCTCTCCTACAAATTCAGATTCATGTTGCTGTTAATGCCTCTCAGTCTGTGAATGGACCAGAGAGAAAGTAAATAAACACACACACAACCGACAGCATGGAATTAAGAGAACATATGATGATGTAGTTCTTCCTAGGCCCTACCAAGGTGTTCCAAAATTCATTGTTCCAAAAATGTCTGTGGAAAAGATAGAAGAAGGAATGTTGGGGGATTGTGAGAGACTTATACCGACTTAGCCGTAAATCAAAAGACATTTTCTCTTCTTCATTTCATTTCTCTAGTCCCAGCCAGTGATACATTAGACGTTCTGATAAAGAAACTTACAATCTACTCTTCTTATAAACATTAAAAAAACCCATTCAGCAACAGTGTTACTGAAAATAGAACACAGCAACAAGTGGGAGAGTGGGTATGAAAAATGTGTGAGCATAGAAACATCATTTTGCCTATATTTACATAGTTTGCACACTTGGAATGGAGTGAAAAGCAATCACGTTTCAATCAGTTGGAGGCCAAAATAAAAGCCACTATACCTGTCATATGTCACTTTCATTTCTCTGTGACGAGATGTCAAGATCACACCCGGCTATCTGCTTGTGCAACTGATAACTATTTTGCTGACATGTTGTGCAGGTGTAATACAAATTTATATACGATACAAAAATACAAAGTCGGCAAAATATAGCTGACAATCTCCTTTCATTGGTAAAGGTTAGTAAAGGAGGATCCTGCTGGAGAAGAAGATCCGAGCAGCAGCAATATCGAAATGAGGCATATGGATAAATGGAGCCACAGAAGAATGCATTGTTATATAGTCCTGTAGAAGGAAAGAAGGAGGAAAATTGATATCTTAGGAACTTTTGGAATACAGTATTTCAAGAATGATGGAATGATAAATATGGCGAATGCTAAAGAATATCCATTGGATTTAGCCGCAGGGATACGATTTGTGATCTTGGCTTTACCAGTTTTAATGAGACGGTAAAAGAACAAAAGTTAGGTCCACCCACGTTGTTGCAAATGGCATGATCTCATTTTTTTTTTTTTTTTAATGGCTTGTAAGTGAAGTAGGTCAGACTGAGTGAAAGATACGGTTTCACGGATACGTGGAATCTAAAAAAAAGCCCCCCCAAAACAAACACCAAAACAAAACAAAAGAATAAATAAACAAAAAGCAGAAACAGAGCCGTAAACACACAGAACAAATTGATGGTTGCCAGAGGAGGGGGGAGTTGGGGAGATGAGCAAAATGGTGTAAGGAGAGTAGGAGATACAAGCTTCCAGCTATGGAATGAGTAAGTTACAGGGATGAAAAGCACAGCATAAGGAATATGGTGTTGTAATAGCATCATATGGTGAGAGATTGTGGCTCCACTTATGGTGAGCACAGTATGTTGTATAGACCTGTGGAATCACTCTGTCAAATACCCAGCACTAATGCAGCATTCTATGTCAACTACACTAAAAAAAAATGTTTTTAAAAAGAACAAAAGTTAGGTTACAGTGGCTTATGAGATGGAGAAAGGAGGTTTAGATAAGTCTTCCCCCTCCCCGCCCCCCCCCCCCCCCCGCCCCAGGATGTTTAAATATAAGGAGAGATTGATTGGGCAATACCTTGAGAAGGTGATGGGTTTGGGGTAGATTGACTTATTGGTCACCCAACATCCTCTCTAGTCAGCAGACTTCTAAACCAATATGGTCACAGTGGTGTCTTTGTTTTTCTGTTGTGAGATAGTTCAGGGCTTAAATAGCTTCAAGGCTTTGGTAAGGAGACAATATCAATGACGTTGCAAAGTATGTGAACAAAAAATGGCTATTTTAGGTGGAAATTATAGTTTGCATGTCAGTATGGCTGACTAAATATTTTAACTGAAAAACATTTGCAACACTTAGTAGTTTGTCTTCCCTTAGAATTTTAGAGAAAGATAGTTGTAACAGCATGGTCACATTCGTCCTCAATTCTGGACTTGTGCTTGCTTTTGTTTAATTGAAGAAATATTAAATGAATATGTCTGAGACCTTGGTTTAACTCAGTGCCTATCATGGTATCTTGTAGATGATTCAAACTGTCTTATTTACTCCTACGTGATTAAGCCAAATATACAGCTTTCATTTCTGTTTCTCATTTTTCTCTTACAGCAAAGATCATACCTGCAATTCACACAGTAAAATTAGTTCTTGATTGTATATGAAAGAAAGAAAGAAAGCCAAAAAAATAATGCATAAATGCCATGAAATTAAGACATAGATTGCCCAAGGATTTTTTTTTTTTATATTAACCCAGTTATATTCAGGTGAACTCAAGGAATACTTTTATAACCCATGTTATATATTTGGCCTCTACTTTTAAGGATCTATGAATATATATTAGTGAATAATAAGGTTGCTCTTCTCTATACGTTGGTTATGTGGAAGGTAAACTCATGGAAACTAGAAAATTGTAACTTCAAAAAGAAGACCCAAGTCAATGAGTAGATCCTCTCAGAGTCCATTTTGTTTACCTTCGCTTTACAAGGAAATATGGAAGATGTCTGGGAACTGAGGCTATCATACTGAACTAGCTGATTGTCACTAAACAAGTAACAACACTTAGGGATCTTCTCAGTTACTTCCTCAAAAACATTGATTGAGGGCTGTCAGTCAGGAAGAAGGGAATGCAAAAAAGCCTAGTGCTGTGGGGACTAGACACACACTTAAAATAAAAAATACTTTTAGGGACATATAAGATTCTTCAAAAATGGCCAATCTCAATGTGAAATTGAAGCTAAAATGGTAGTGGTGGGCTTTGTGGAACAGTAAAATTCTCGATATTTTGGTGTATCATTTGCCAAGGAAAACCCATACCATTCAATCTATTCTCTCTCTCTCTCTCTCTCTCACCTACAGTTTTCTATCTATCGTCTTTGTATCTACTTATCTATCATCTATCATGTATCCACCATTAGCATCATCTAAGAGCTCGGAACATGTCTGGCATTAAATGCTGAGTAAAGGTGGTTAAAATAATAAGATAATAAATCTTAGAAAGATAAATAAAGATAATAAATTTATTATCTCTTACATTATTATGCTTTCCCCACTATATTCCTTACATCTAATACTTACTGTAATGTAAGCATAACACTATATTTAATTTCCTCTTTGTTCTGAACAAATTGAAGGTGTCTCAATGATGCTAAACTCTTTGCCTTTCTTTTATCATTTTTATTTTATTTTTCTAAGCCCTAGAACATTCATGTTCTGTGCTAAAGGATAAAAAATCCTAGAACTCATGGTTCTGGAGATAGAACAGATTGACTAATTAAAATCATCCCACTAAAACTGAATGTCTAATATGTAAGAAACATTTTTTTTATTCCTATGTGTGCTTTCAATTAAGAAAGGGAGATAAATAGGGAGCCAAAATCAAAGCTAGAAAGCCAGTGTTGTAGTTATTGATGGATTAAGACTCGAGTGGGGGCTATGAAGCAGTTTTCATACGTTTTAGTTTAATGAGGGCTGAGAATACTTACCTAACTCTTAATAGGTAATGCACTGCATCAAAGTGATTGAAATATTTCTTATCACTCAGGAAGTCTTCTGATAATTGATTATGCACAGCCATAGCAGAATGTGAGAAAACATGAAAAAAAATGCATTGAAAAGTGTTATTTTATATCCTCATGTAGTCTCTTGCTGATTCAGTGAGCCCATCTTAATTATGTTGTTAGAGAAATTTTACTAGACTCTTTCATCATGTTACCAAAAAGTTAAGGAAAAGATAAGGGTTTTATGTAGACAAATCCCAGCACTTGCCTTTCATTCCTTAAATATTCATTTAATATAAACTAGTTAGGAGTTTGGTGTAGAGTCTATCTGGACGAAAGTGAAATAAGTAAGAAAACTTTTTATAAATAATAATAAGTGAAAATTTTACTGAGTTAAGCTTTTACTGTCATATTTTAAAATAACACACAAACTTATAAAAATATGAATAGTCGTTCTCATTCAAATGACATTGCTTTTTTTCTTTTCTTTCTTTTCTTTTTCTTTTTTTCTTTTTTAATTTAAATTTTAGTTAACTTACAGTGCAATATTGGTTTCAGGAGTAGAATTCAGTTGATTCATCATTTACGTACAACACCCAGTGTTCATCCCAACAGGTGCCCTCCTTAATACCCATCACCCATCTAGCCCATCTCTTACCATCTTCCTCCATCAACCCTCAGTTTGTTATTCGTCGTTAAGAGTGTCTTGTGGTTTGTTTCCCTCTCTTTTTCAAGTGACATTTCAAATAATCTAAGAAAAGACAGTTTGTTTTATAATAATTGTATAACTTGGAAAATTATACAATTGCGTATTCCCTTCACACTATATACCAACATATACCCAAAAAGGAAAATAAAATGAGAAATATAAACTGAAAAAAACAATGAAAATGCAGTAACAGAATCAGAATGTGAAGGACTTTTCAAAGCAAAAAAAAGGCTTTTTTTTTTAAAGCAAAAAAATGTGAAAGATTTTTAAAAGCAAAATCTTTTCAGGAAATTTGTGATGGTTTATCATTAAACTCTGACAAAAATTAAGTTTTAAAAAAGGAAGACAAAGATACACTGAAAAATATACTTATAAGCTACATGATAGACATGAGTTAATATCTTAACATCTAAATATGTCTTGTACATACATAAAAAAATAATGAAAATCTCAAAGTCATGTACAATTCACCCTTATCTGTGGGAGATAAGTACAAAATCCTATATATACTGTTTTCTCTATATATACTACCACTAATTAAGTTCAATTTATAAGTTAGACACAGTAAGAGATTAATTACAATAACTAATAATAAAATGGAAAAATTATAATAATATTCTGTAATAAAAGTTATGTGAATGTGGTCTCTCTCAAAATATCTTGTAGGGTACTCATCCTTCTTTCTTTTGTTTGTGTGTGTGTTTATGTTTGTTTTTTTGTTGTTTTTACTTATTTTGAGAGAGAGAAAACACGAGTATGGGAGGGCAGAGAGAGAGGGAGAGAGAGAATCCCAAGCAGACTCCATGCTCAACATAGAATCTAATGCAGGGCTAGATCTCATGACCTTGAGATCATGACCTGAGCTGAAATCAAGAGTTGGACACCTAAGCAACTGAGCCACCCAGGAGCCCCTCATTCTTGTGCTGATGTGAGATGGGAAAATGCCTATGTGACGAGATGAAGTGAGGTGATTGAGGTAGGCACTGTGACTTAGTGTTAGGCTACTTCTGACAATGTCAGATGGAGGATCATCTGCTTCCAGACTGCAGTTGACCTTGGACATCTGAAACCACAGATGGGGGTGGGGGGGGGGTGACGACTGTATATACTTTCTGAGGCGCCGGGGAAATATTGTGAAGGAACAGACAGTGGCACAAAATGATATTCTAACAATGATAAGAATCTTTATAAGAATCTCACAATAGTGTAGTTTTTAATCTTTCTTTAAACATTTAAAAGAACTATATAACAATAGATATAGAGAAACAATGGAGGACTAAAAACTGGATAGGATACATAATGCTAGAATGACACTTTCTGGTCAAGAAGAGGTAATAAAAGAAAAAGAGATTAATGTGTAACTTTAAAACCCTCTGCTTGGTAATATTGGCAAGTGTTTTTGTTATTCTGTCACTGAAATAAATGCTGGACAGGGACCAAATTTTTAGATGTTTTCTCTTACATTTTGCAACAATGGAGAAATAATACCTGTTTCAATCTGTATTTGAATTCAGATGAGACGTGATTCCACCAGATGTATAAGTAAAAGGGATTCTTTACCTCCTCCTAGATTCCATTCTAGAAAATTAACTGAAGTTGAACATAAAACCAGTGAGTTCATGCTTGTTTGGGTAGAGAGAAGTCGTCAATGGTTGTTGGTAATAAAAATGCATTTTGTAACCCTTAGTTAGCTGATTCAAAAAAGAAGCAGATAAATGCACGTGAAGTGGGGAGGGTGTTATAATATGTTAGACAAAATGACATTTAAAAAACAAAACAGGGGCACCTGGGTGGCTCAGTTGGTTTAGCATCTGACTTTGGCTCAGGTCATGATCTCGCAGTCCATGGGTTCGAGCCCTCTGTCAGACTCTGAGCTATCAGCATAGAGCCTGCCTCAGATTTTCTCACTCTCTGTCCCTCCCCTGCTTGTGCTCTCTCTTTCTCTCTCTCTCAAAAAGAAACATTAAAAAAAACCCCACAAAAACCCTTTTCTGTCTCCCAAATCCATTCATTGAAGGTGCTGCATTGCATTCTCTTGACAGAAGAGGCCACTCTTGACCTAGGAACCCAAAAAATCAACCAACTACCACTCCACTCTTTAAAAAGTGTGTGTCACGTATTTTCAGATATTACAGGAAGAACATAGAAAATGAGAATTCAAACATTTAAGCTGATGAAAATTCTCCCACAAAAACCAAACATGAAACATAAGAAAACCGTAATACAACACTCTAACCTGATTTAAACACCCTAACAAACAAAAATTACACAATTGAATAAAAAATTCACAACTTTAGGAGCAAACTAACATAGAAAAAAGTGCCACAATTCTCCCTTCTCCCGTTGTTATTCATGTATTATTATAGGGAATTTTATCATATAAATAACAGAGTTTATCGCTACAAGCTTCTTCCTCATAGCATCCTTTATTTTATTCTCTTTCAGTATCAGTGTCCCCGAATAAATATTTATTACACTCACTTTTTATCTTCATGTAAAGTTTTTCAGAAAACATACAATGTTGGATAACTTCTAACCTCAATAAATTTTCACTTCCCAGTTTTTATTTACTTCTATCATATCAAAGGACACATTTGTGTTCTTCTGACCATTAAACTCTACCTAGTTTCTTCTTTTTATGTGTATTTTCACAGTGTCCCTTACATCTGGATACTTTGTCATGTAATTGATGCTGGCTGAGCCCTTTATAAAATGTTAACAGAAGTACTACCTCTGATGATCATAGACTTCAGAAAAATTGACTTCGGGAAAAACGGACCGATAAAATAGAAAAAGTCCCAAATCAGATGGTGAAGATTACATCAACTTAGAAAATAAAAGTAAGACGTAAGAATGTGGCTCTGAAGTTTGAGGAACTAATTCTAGTTTTGATTCCTGAAAGAATTTTCAATAAAGTTACAGCTGATAGGTGTTCTGTTTCTTTTGCTTTGACAACTAAGCAAGTTTTTTTGTTAGATGGCTGTGACTATCTATGCTTTTAACAAAATTCAGTTTAATTGCAACTTACCCCCTGCAAAAGATAATAGGCGTGTAGACCTATACTTGCTGTCATAAGAAAATTATTTCTTAGAAGAAGAAATTTCCAAATATAACCAAGTATAGAAGTGCGGTGATTGAATTTTATTGGGTTTTTTGTAACATTGATGCCAAAAGAACAATCAAAGATTCCCAAAAGACAAAGAAAATAATTAAATAAAAAAATAATTACCATTCTAATACTTGTTAACTGAATTCACTAATGTGACTGTAATTTAAGACGAGCAGTTTTTAGTTTGAATTGCAGATGGTTGAGTCTAGTGTTGAGGAGGGCTGCCGGTAAAAGTAGAAAAGACAGGGGCGCCTGGGTGGCTCAGTTGGTTAAGCGTCCGACTTCGGCTCAGGTCATGATCTCGCGGTTTGTGAGTTCGAGCCCCGCGTCGGGCTCTGTGCTGACCGCTCAGAGCCTGGAGCCTGTTTCAGATTCTGTGTCTCCCTCTCCCTGACCCTCCCTGTTCATGCTCTTCTCCCTGTTCATGTTTCTCTCTGTCTCAAAAATAAATAGAAGATTAAAAAAAATTTTTAAATAAAAATAAAGTAGAAAAGATGGAAATCCAACTGTATTAACCATTAAAGTTTTTCCATCGTGTTTATTTAAAAAATACTGGATTCTAATTGCTTGTATTTTATATCTTCCACAAACACTTCTCTTTTTTTTTTTTTTTTTCATTTTTTTTTTTCAACGTTTATTTATTTTTGGGACAGAGAGAGACAGAGCATGAACGGGGGAGGGGCAGAGAGAGAGGGAGACACAGAATCGGAAACAGGCTCCAGGCTCCGAGCCATCAGCCCAGAGCCCGACGCGGGGCTCGAACTCACGGACCGCGAGATCGTGACCTGGCTGAAGTCGGACGCTTAACCGACTGCGCCACCCAGGCGCCCCTACACTTCTCTCTTTTTTAAAAGCTTTTTTTATTTAAATTCCAGCTGGTCAACATACAGTATAATATTAGTTGCAGGTGTACAATATAGTGATAATACTTCCATGCATCACCTGGTGCTCTTTTTCTTCATTCACTTTAAAAATTATGACTGTTAGAAAAGTAAAAAAAAAAAAAAAAAGATAGTTACCTTGGTTATCCCTTAAGCATTATTTTGTGCTTTAATACCTGCGATAGAGAGTAAGTAGAAGTTCTAGGAAGTAGCATAAATTCTACCCCACTTACTTATTCACTGAACTAACATTTAGTAAGTTAGTATATGCAGCTTATTACTGTGTTAGTCCTATGTTGCAAAGATAAGTAAGCATAGCTCATCAAGACACTTGTGGTCTTTGGGAAAATAAGGCATAGACACCATGGTGTAGTGTGATAAGATATGGGTTAAGGTGAGTCCAGGCTGTGTTAGCAGCATACGTCACACAAAGGCAGGCTGTGGAAAAGTATTCTGCAGCTAACTTTCTGTGATATTGAAGATTTAACCACATGGAAGGGAGTAAAGAGTATTTCAGACAAGACACCGCATGTTCAAAGATACCCTGTTTTCTATCTCGATGTTTTTCATAGGCTCTGTCAAGTAACAACAGCAGAAGGATAAGACACTTGTGGATTCTCAGGGCATAAGAGGCATGAAAAGAGGGGGTGTAACTCCTGTACTCAGAAGCACTTAGAAGTGAAATGTGACCAATAGAGTCGAGTGTATGCAAAAGCTGAATATGTGTATAACAGAAGAGTAGATAGAGAAATCACTCTGAGCGTGAGTTGGTGGGTGTGTGCCACAGAATGCCTGCTCACACCTGTAGGTACAGAGCAAGCACTAGCACTGCCAAAGCTGTGATGTGGTAGAAACTCTGTGGCTTTCAGGGACGTGTGGCTCAGCCTGGGAGGTCAACATTGCCAGAGGGGCTGTTTACTGACTATGCAGTTGAAATAATGGCCTGAATGATGCGTGGATTGCGTAATGGAAAGGTCCGAAGTGAAGCTGTTTCTGTAAATATATTTCTTGACAACAGAAATCCTACTAAGAGCGAAATGAGGAAGTTTCAGGGCAATGGAGTCAATAAGATACTAGCAGAGAAAATGGGATGGAACTAAAGATATTCACAAATATATTATAAAAGAGGAAGGCTAACCTTCCATTTTTATGAGCATACAAAATTTGGCCATGCGTACATATGTGGAGGGGATCAGGAAGTTTAGGGATTGTGTCGATAGGGCTTGTGTCAAAATTCAATCACTTATTAAACATAATATTAAATCCATGAATTAATGTTTTATCATTGATTTCATTTATAAGGACAATAAAATAAATATGAAATTTGGAATCACAAACTGGATTTGCCAGAAAGAAATTTAAATATACTGTGTGAGCCAGTGACTAAAGGTGACTTTACAAATCTGTTGAAAACATTGAATATCTTATTCCTCTGAGGAAAGTTGTTTTCTTAAAAAAAATTAATGACACCAGTCAGATGGCCAAAAATTAACAACTCAGGAAACAACAGATGTTGATGAGGATGCGGAGAAAGGGGAATCCTATTGCGTTGTTGGTAGGAATGCAAACTGGTGCAACCACTCTGGAAAACAGTGTGCGGTTCCTTGAAAAATTACAACTAGAACTACCCTATGATCCAGCAACTACACTGCTAGGAATTTATCCAAAGGATACAAAAATGCTGATTCAAAGGAGCACATGAAATGTGTATAGCAGTAGGCAATACTGACGAATGGATTAAGAAGATGTGGTATATATATGTGTATACACACACACACACACACACACACACACACACACACACACACAGAATGGAATACTACTCAGCAACGAAAAAGAATCAAATCTTGCCATTTGCAACAATGTGGATGGAACTGGAGGGTATTATGTTAAGTGAAACAAGTCAGTTAGAGAAAGAAAGATGCTATAGGATTTCACTCATATGTGGAATTTGAGAAACTTAATAGATGAACATAGGGGAAGAGAAGGACAAATAAGATAAAAACAGGGAGGAAAGCAAACCATAAGAGACTTTTAAGTGCGGAGAGCACACTGAGGGTTGATGGGGGTGGAGGGGTGGGTTAAGTGGGTGACAGGCATTAAGGAGGGCACTTTTTGGGATGAGCACCAAGTGTTATATGTGAGAGATGAATCACTGGGTTCTACTCCTGAAGCCAAGACCACACTGTATATTAGCCAACTTGAGAATAAATAAATAAATAATAAATAAATAAATAAATACCATTTAACTAAACATATGAGATCTATGTGTGCACATGTTGTGGGTTTTCCTGTATGTATAAAATTTTGTATGTTTTCATACTGGTTTTGGTAGTATGAAAACAGTATTAAAAAGACTAATTTCTTTTTCTTTTTCTTTTTTTTCCTGGTTGAAAGTGATATGTTCCAGAAGTAATTTGTATTGCTAATTAGCTTTTGCATTATAGAACCAGAGAAGTATGTCTTACAATTTGAAATTTGCTACATAAAGGTAAGATGTGTGGGGGATTAATATATAAAAACACTATTTACTAAGTTTTTGTATTTAAATGATGTGTTTAATGTTTAGTTTTTTGTTTTTTAGTTCTTGTTTTTTAGTTCTTTGTTTTAGTTCTTTTCATTTTTGGAAAATGGGTTTATCAAAACCCTTTAGTCTAACAGAAGTGAGCGTCTTTGGCATACCAGATACAAGATCAACTACAGATTCGCTGAGAAAGGAAAAGGAAATACAAGACTAAATTCCTAAAAGCTCTCACAGGCAAGGTTTTCTTGAAGATGTAGTTTAAAATCTTGCTAAATTCTAGAAAAATCCTGACTCAAGATTATATAAATTGGCATTTCAATTCTTTGGTGTGTGTAAACTTGGGGAATTTGGGAAAAATCTTTGCTGTTTTAAAGAACTAATAATAAAAGATGAAGCCTAATGGAATGGTATGTGCCATTATAAATCCAGAAAAAAAATGCAAAGCACCCTATACTCTCATAATGAAGGGTAAATTGTTGCTTACCTTTGAATGATTGTACTAGGACCTAGTAAAGTGGGAAGTTTAACTCATGAATTATAATTCAATTGGAGCTCTATTGATATTTCAATTAAATCTAGTCTTATTGGGAAATTTATTTGTTAATGCTTATTTGAAAAAGAAAAAAATGTAATTATTGAAATACATTTTGTTACAGAACTGACTTACAGACCTAACTATATACTTAGTCATCTGAGTGGTCAGATTTCAAAGACCTTTTGTGGAATTTTCTGTTTGTCATTTTTCTTCAGGAAATACTGCAGAGATCTTAGCAAGGTTTAAAATGGGGCTTATTTGAAAATAATGAGAAAACTGGTGTGTTAGTTCATTTAATTTATACTGATGTATTTAGCAAAAGATTGCTAACTTAGAACCTTTGTATCTGTTCTAAGTCAGACTTAGCAAACAGGAAGCCATATAGGTTTGCCTTGTTTCTTTAAAAGCAGGCCTTCTGAACAGATAGATCCTAGGCTGGAGTCAAGAAGGCTTGATTCAACATCTTTGTCAGGAACTCAGACAATTTGTTTTCTAGACAACAGTGTGGGTCCACACTAGTCATTTGAAAGCTGTCCTTTACCGTTTTAAGACTCCAGGTTTTTGTAGGATGAATTCTCAAACTCTGGGGATGGGCACCTCATGTTAAACACGTGCAAATGTTAAGTAATCTCTACCTCCATTACTAAATCAGTTCCCAAGAAATGCTTGTGTGTTTCTTGATTTTCCCTATCCTCTTTCCTTGTCACCTCCTAAAGTTCAGTCATTTATTAAACCCTGTACTGCATCACTCCAAAATCTATTTTTATAAATATTATTATTAATTATAATTATTATTTGGTACGTTTTATATTCCCATCATGATGTCTTTTATTAAAACTCTTATCATGCATCTCTTGAATTGCCTCTGATGCCTTGTAACTCTCTCACATCTTCCTAGCATTTCTTTCTTTTTTTTTTTTTTTAACGTTTATTTATTTTTGAGACAGAGAGAGACAGAGCATGAACGGGGGAGGGTCAGAGAGAGAGGGAGACACAGAATCCGAAACAGGCTCCAGGCTCTGAGCTGTCAGCCCAGAGCCCGACGCCGGGCTTGAACTCACTGACCACGAGATCATGACCTGAGCCGAAGTTGGCCGCTTAACCGACTGAGCCACCCAGGCGCCCCTCTTCCTAGCATTTCTTAAAGGTCGGTTTCCTTTCTCTATAACAGGCAGTTGCATATTTAAAACTCTAAATCAGTCAATATCAGGTGATATATGCAACCCAATAAGCTTCCATTGCCAATGGATCATAACGAAGCTGCTTAAAGAGATACAGGGTTGTTCTTTATCCCTGCTCTCTCTCCAACTTCATTTCCTCTCACTGCCCTCCTAACATTGAATGCTGCCATGAGGACCATAATTGTTTATTTGTGATTTCATGTGGTTTTCTCTGGTCTGCTTTTCCCCTAAGTTATGTCATTAACGCGTAATACTTCTTTAGGACTCAAATCAGATACTCTCTCTCAAAATCAAATTGTTCTTTTTTTTTTTTTTTTTTTTTTAATTTTTTTTTTTCAACGTTTATTTATTTTTGGGACAGAGAGAAACAGAGGATGAACGGGGGAGGGGCAGAGAGAGAGGGAGACACAGAATCGGAAACAGGCTCCAGGCTCTGAGCCATCAGCCCAGAGCCTGACGCGGGGCTCGAACCCACGGACCCCGAGATCGTGACCTGGCTGAAGTCGGACGCTTAACCGACTGCGCCACCCAGGCGCCCCAAAATCAAATTGTTCTTAACCTCCTCCCTAGGTCAACCCACACCAGAATTTGATTTTGTGGTTCGCTTTCAAGTTGCACATCCCTGTCATTGCTCTTACACTATTGTAATTATTTCCATTTTTTTCCTCATGTCAAACCACTGTATTCCAGTGATTGTCTCTCTTCACTGTATAACAGAAATCTGGGCACCTTATAAAATCTTCATAATTATGTTTAGTGAATCAATTAATGCATATCAAACAACACACATTTGATTAAGTCTCGTGCTTTTACTTCTTGTACCTCTCATAGGTCTGGAGGAAACGTTTGGTATAAGTTATAAGTTGTTAGTCATAATTGGGTGATGAATTAATGAATGATATAATGACTAGTTATATTTGATATTTCAACCTCTGGCATGGTGATATAGTTTAATATGATTTATGTTAAATCTCACCAAGGGACATTTATTTTTACCAGAGGAAATCTGCAGATTAAATTATTTATTTAAAAAGAATGAAACTGAATGCAAGAACTGGGGCGGAGGACTAGAGATGTTATGTGGGGAACGTTTGATTTTGTGCTAGGTATAATATGGGTGGGAATGTAATAACTCCTCAGAATAAGTAGTAACAAATATCATTAAATACCTGTTGATGATAAGACTATGATTTTTAGAAAATTTTCTGTGATGATAGAATGCAATAATGTGGATATGAGAAAAAGATATATGCAATGCCAAGATTCAGCAACCTAGTTCTGAAAGCTAAACTTGAGATAAACTCTAAGCTTGCAGGGTTTGTGACTGAGATAGAAACAACCCCACCATCCTTCCAAATCTTGTACGTTAATGAAGATATTTTTTCAGACGCATTTAAAAATGGAGAATCTGAATGACTCACTTAGAGGCCCATTGGCCCTTTCAATCAGAGCCCCAAGTGTCCTGCATTCTGAAAGTGTGTGACAAGATAAACGGACTTCAAATAGCCCAGATGTGAGAATTTCCTGTTCAAACCTTAATTGACGCATTGATGGGAAATCTCTTTTTTCCCATGCTTGCTTCACTCTGGGATTTTCCAGGGCAATCTGTGAAGGTCACAGAAAATATGTATTCTTGTCCTGGATTTGGGTTGTCAAGTTTCTCCTTTTATACCCCCGCTATAGCAGGCCTCTATGAGAGTAACCTGGCCTTCCCCCAAAAGGATCCACAGCTTTCTGGCCAACAGAAGGGATGGTCATTATCTTCTTTTCTCTCCATTAGCCACCTCATTCAGGGGGAGATTACAAATGCTAGATGGGGTGCACTGGAGGCACAACTAATATATAATCAAATTATGGAGAATATTGGTGTTTTTCTTTCAATAATTCAGCATAAAAAATATCTGTAAAGTATAAAAATATTTCTTAAAATATTCAAGTTATTGCCTGTAGAAAATTAGCTGAATACATATACACACTCATATTTGGGTTTGTAAATCAATATAATTTAAAGTGAAACCCACAAACATCATAAGGAGCATTTAATTTTGGATTTTATAATCAGTACAAGGTGTTTTTTATATACTAATATGTTGAATTATATCTCGTTCAACCTTTGTAAATAAATTCTTGCAAAGAAGTTTGCTGCATGATAAAGGCCAAACTTAATTCCTTCTACACTTATGTGGATTGAATAAAAGCACCTTGATTTTTTTAATAAAAATCAGGATGTATTGCTTCTGTAAAATGCTAATTTAAGCTTAATAATAGACAAAGAACTTAAAAAAATGAACAAACATTGCAAACAAAGTGTATCATCCTGGTTAAAGAGATTCTACTTAATAAACCATTTTATAGAATTTGATATGAATCTGAAATAATAACACGGACTTGTAACTAATAATTAAAATAGCTAATATTTATTGAGAGCTTATCAAATCTGCAGGAAGAAAAATCAAACGCTGAGAAAAGATGGATGAACACAATTGTTTAGCACTCAATTCCAGTTGAGTGCTAAGTGTTACAAGCATTATATTTTATGAGTGCTAAGTGTTACAAGCATTATATTTTACACGTTCTTATTACCATTTTAGATTAGTAAACTAAGATCCTAGATACTAAGTAACTTTTCAAAGGTCACACATTATATGTTTCAAGGCCAGAATTAATTCCAAATCTTTTTGACTGAGAGCCCATTGATTGAATTATTAAATTATATTATCTGGATTATTACAATTACTTGTACAGTTGGCCCTTGGAAAACATGGGTTTGAACTAGATATGTCCACTTACACACATTTTTTTTTAACAATACAGCATCATAAATGTATTTTTTCTTCTTTAAGGGATATGTGAGGTGAAGAGAAATTCCAGGGAGCTCACCGCCGTGTCATTCCTCAGGTCTTGAGGGCTGGGATCTGCCAGCTTTCTCATTACCTTTCTGAATCTTCTCATGTTGTCTTATTATATATAATGCCCAGGAGTTCTAGCTATATTTAGTGGGATGAATAAGGAAAAGTCTGTTTCTTTAAGAAATTTAGAACTAGATCTTTAGATTTTTCAGTTTCAAATGAACACTAATTCTCACCTGCCACCCTCCCCCCAGTTTTGTAGAACTAGGTATCTCTGCATTAGATGTACTATTTATTGTCAAGTACTCTTATCTTGGACCACAGTCCCTGACTTTGCTTAGCTGTAGAGATGAATAACCAAAGAGTAACTTATGCAGAATTGAATGTGTCTAAATACTCAAAGAGGCAGCAAATAAAACCTAAGGGCACTAAAACTTCCATTTTGATAACTGAGCAGGAAATAACCTATGCAGAACTAAACCCTCAAAATGCTTCTCAGGATCTTCAAGGGAATGATAAGAACTAACACTGCAAAGGTAAACCATTTAATAGACACAAGAGTATAACTATTCTAGCATGTGCAGTTGGGGTGCCAAGTTATGGGGTAAGCATAGAGAATAAGTTCACATATTTTTCATTTGAGAGGATCAGAGCTTAAAGTTGGAATACGGTATTCTGATTGAAATCTGAGGACTAACTTTGTTCAGGCGTTGTTATACTTCCTCATCTTTACCAACATCTCATGGAGCATTATGCAATGGCATATTTTAAGAGAAGATTACAATGGTGGATATGAGTTTGGAGTCCAAGTTTATATATATGATATCTTTTGCATATGGGTTCTTTTTCTAAACAATTGTGTTCATCCATCTTTTCTCAGTGTTTGATTTTTCTTCCTGCAGATTTACCATCATCTCTGAAGAAGCTCAAGGCTGGGATCCTAGGAATCATCCGCCTTATCTTGATAGCCACTGTGGGTAACTGATAGCTGTTATTCCCTGTAAGTCATTTTTGAAAGATGATAAAGGAACTTTTCACTTTAATGATTGTCAGTGCCTCTAAATATTTCACAATATTACACAATAGAACTTACATTTTAATGTATTTTTTTGGACTAAAAGTATTCTGAATTTTTCCTAGGTATAATAACAGAATGACCATTGAGAAAATCATATATATGAGAATATTATATATATATATATATATATATATATATATATATATATATAATGACTCAAAGACATGCTTTAGGGGACTGAAAGACCTTTGTGAAAAATACAAATTAATTTCTGAGATTGGCTAAAAATTATATTGTAAGGGATGGTGAAGTTTGGTCCTTTGGGCTTTTGAAATATTTTCCCTCCACATCTTCATTTCTTTATTAATTTTTCTTTGAAATATCTATTTTATTTCAGATCATTCTAATCTAAAACAATACATCAAATATCAAACTAAGAAACTAAAATTATTAAGATCTATTTAGATGAGTATTAATTTTTATGAGGACTACTTTAATTTTTTTAGGTACTGTAATACCAGAGCAGAATAATTCTTCCCTGGTAACAAGGATCTATAAACATATACAATGATTTTCAAAGTTCTGATATTAGTAAAGTTTATATTTTGTGTTCATCTTAGGGTAGACAAAATGATAAATTTTTTTGAGGGAATGTAAATTATAAAATTAGGCAATCCATGTTCATAAATACTGATTAGAGAAAACTATTTCCTCTTCACTAACAATGTGAAGAAATATTCATTTAAAATTATTATATCCATTGTTGCCAATTGGCTCAAATTTCTTCCTTCCCATTATAAGTGATAAAAAATTTACTATTCTAAAAATGTGATTTTGTTCAATGACTTTCAGGACAAGAATAGATGGGTATTTTTGTTTATTTCCTTTATATGGACACATAAAGTAGGGGATACGAGACTAACCCTTCTCTGTGAGTGTGTGTGAATGTGTTTTGTTGTATATTACCAGCTTATGAGTGTGCATAGCTATGTTATGTACATGTAATGTTTATAACTATTACAAATAGGTAAATTAATTTTCATTTCAAAAATTCAAACTGTTTTGGATGATAATTTATAATCTTTCCTCAGTGTATCATTGTAGTTATTGTCCAAAAGAGTGGTTAACGTGTCCCAACAATTTTTATTACTTTAATTTTGAAGAAAAAAAACACAACACACATGGAATGAGAGTTTGAAGACCTGTGCTTCTAAGAGCTCTAACCTGCTCTACATCGATGATGAAGAGATAATAGTAAGATTTCAAATGTTTCCAGCATTTTGTTAAAAACTTGTTTCAGTCAATATTATATTTTTGGTGTATATTTGCAGTTTATTATTTAAAAGCCTATTAATATTCCATTATTTGACTTCATGATATTTTATTTATATATTTTTTACTATTGATGCATGTTTGATAATTTCCAGTTCTTCCTTTTTATAGAAAACCATGCTTCTGTAATTTTTTTTTGTCTAAAATAAACTTTGCTATTTAATTGACCAGCCATCAAAGAAACTAAACATGATTACGCAGACTGATGCAAAAGTGAATTGAAGCATGTAATTATGAATCAGATCATGAACAGGACTTCCCCTCTCCAGCAGCCCTGCTCCTGCTTCTTTGTATTCTCTTATCATTCCTCCTCCTCCTTCCTTTTCAACCACTGTCCTGACTTTTTGTCTCTTGGTTTGGTTTTGAACTTCATATACATGGAGTCACGCAGCATGCATTTTTGTTCCTCTTTTCATTCCCGTATGCTATTTCTTGGAATTCACCAATATTATCCCATTTATCTATAGTGTGTTAACTCTTCTAAACTGTGTGAATATAACATTTTAAAATACATTCTGCTGATGTGTCTTGGGAGTGAGGATGTGAGTCTTATGCCCACAAGAATACAAAGGTTTCCTGGGTCTAGTATTTTTATCATGGGATGTCTTTCGCTGGTCCTACCTCTCTCTGGTAGGATTAGTGATTTCCAAGGGCTAAGGGGAGGTAGGATAGGAAACAACTGTTAATCAGTACAGTGTTTCCTTCTGGGGTGATGAAATTTTCTGGAGTTGAATAGTGCTGATGTTTGCAAGCCGTGTGAATATATTAAAATTCATTGATTAATCACTTCAAATGGATGAATGTTATGCTGTGTAAATGAAACCTCAATAAAGCTGTTAAAAATAAACTCCTGAAATTGTGTTTGCATTTAATCTTTAATCTGTAAAGATTAGTCATTTTTACAATATTGCCTCTTCTGATTTGTATCGTGTTAGATCCTTCCATTAAATAGGTTTTCTTTAATTTCTTCCTATTATAGTTTGTATGTTTCTATACTGAAGTCTTACAGAAATATGAGTATTTCAGTTATGCTT
The DNA here is from genome assembly GCF_028749965.1 of Puma concolor. NCBI lineage: Eukaryota > Metazoa > Chordata > Mammalia > Carnivora > Felidae > Puma > Puma concolor. The sequence continues at coordinate 98,386,720 of NC_141673.1, forward strand.
TTGTAAATGGCATCCTTATTTTTAAATTTTTAGAAGCTTTTGCTATTGTAAATAGAAATACAATTGAAGTTTACATGTTGGTATTATATAGAACGACTTTACTGATTTTATGTATTAATTCTACCATTTCAAATAAATGTTCTTCTGGGTGTTTTATATACACAAGCTATTTCAGCTGTAAATAATCACAGTTTTATTTCTTCTTTCCAGGTGTAATTATGTATTTTTTTCTTGACTTATTTTAACAGGCTAGGGTTTTATTTCCAATGTTGAATAGAAGATACAGTAAATGTTCTATATGCAGCATTCCTTAAGTTAGGGGTTAATATTTCAATATTTTATCTTCAAGTATGAGGTTTGTTTTAAGGTTTCTTTGTTTAAATCACACTTTTCTCATGTTAAAGCAATTCCATAATATTCCTTTTTTTTCTCACAGATTTTATAATCGGTTACATTTATATTATTTTTCCATCAATTGGAATGATGTTTTCTCTGTATAGTACTTATAAAGTAATTAAATTATTCTTTAAAATATTAAAGTCATCTTACACTTCTGAAATAAAACCACAAGGATAATTCTGTATTGTTATTTTTTAAAAAATCAGTGCATATATTATACTAAACTAGTCACATTTACATAGAAATGTGCCATTTCCAGGGGCGCCTGGGTGGCGCAGTCGGTTAAGCGTCCGACTTCAGCCAGGTCACGATCTCGCGGTCCGTGAGTTCGAGCCCCGCGTCGGGCTCTGGGCTGATGGCTCGGAGCCTGGAGCCTGTTTCCGATTCTGTGTCTCCCTCTCTCTCTGCCCCTCCCCCGTTCATGCTCTGTCTCTCTCTGTCCCCAAAATAAATAAACGTTGGAAAATGTAGGTTTGATCTGGAATAGGGTCCAGAAATCTGCATTTCTCCTATTAAAAAAAAAAAAAAAAAAAAAAAAAAAAGAAATGTGCCATTTCCAGCTTCACAGAAAATTCTCTAACTATAGTTTACTTAAAATAGAAGTCAGTAACCAAAAATCTGAAGATCCTTCTATAGTTTTAAATTTAGTAATATATTCCTAATTAACACGTCAGCCAAAGAAATGAATATTCACAATGAATATTCACTATTTTTATATGAAGTACAAGGAAAACATAACAGCAAAAATCTGTCTTGTGAGATATAATAGTGTATATAAGAATTTTTTTCTTCACCCATTCACAAAGAGATTAGACTGAGTTTTCATTGATAGCTATGTTTTGTTATCAAGGCTATATTGGGAAGCATATCTCTTTCCCTAGAGCCTGAAAGATTTTATATCCATATAGGTAAATCCTCAACTTTCTTTGTGCAAGAGTACTGCTATAATATATATATTACATATATTATTACATATTATTATATATGATTATTCCACATATCATTCCATATATATTATCACATATATTACATATATATTATATTTATATTACATATAAATTTATATTACATATATAATATGCATATGTATATTACATATACATATATATTACATATACATATGTATATGTAATATATTACATGTATTACATACATATTATATTACATATACATGTGTATTTCAGATTACTATATATATTATTATATATATTATTATTACATATATTATTACATATATATTATCACATTCATATTATTACATGTTACATATATTTATATTACATATAAATTTATATTACATATAAAATGTACATATGTACACTACATATACATATCTATATTATATATAAATATAATATACATGTAATATATATAAATATTTAATTGAAGTATAGTTGACATATATTAGTTTCAGGTGTTTGATATAGTGATTTGACAATTCTGTATATTACTCAATGCTCATGATGATAAGTGTAGTTACTCTCTGTCACCATACAAAGTTATTACAACATTATTGACTATATTCTCTATGCTGTACTTTTCATCCCTGTGACTTATTTATTTTGTAACTGGAATTTCTGTACCCCTTAATCTTCTTTACCTATTTTGTCCTATCCACCCCCACCAAGCAACCACCAGCTTGTTCTGTGCATTTCTGATTTCTTTTTGGTTGTACAACTGTTTTATTTTAGATTCCACATCTAAGTAAAATGTATGGTGTGTTTGTCTTACTCTGACCTATTTCACTTAGCATAATATCCTCTAGGTGTATTGATGTTGTTGTAAATGGCAAGATTATATAATATATATATATTTATATATGTAAAGGCTATATATATATATGTATGTAAATGTTTTATATATATATATGTAAAGGTTATATATATATTAAAGATTATATATATGTAAAGATTATACGTGTATATATACATTATATAAAGATTATATATATGTAAAGATTATATGTGTATATATACATTATATAAAGATTATATGTGTATATATATAAAGATTATATATATGTAAAGATTATATGTGTATATATAATCTTTACATATATATAATATATATAATCTTTACATATATAATACATATAGTATATTATATATAATATAATACTATAATAATCTTTATATATATATAACATTTTCTTTATCTATTCATCTATTTTAGACATCTATACTGCCTCCATATTTAGGCTATTGTAAATGATGCCACAATAAACATACAGGTGCTTATATCTTTGGAATAAAGGTTTTCATTTTTTTTGGATAAATAACCAGAAGAAGAATTTCTGGGTGTTACAGCATTTCTATCTTTAATTTTTTGAGGAACTGCATATTGTTTTCCATAGTGGCTGCAACAATATGATTATGTTATATTTTTAAGTGTCATTATTCACTACTAATGCCATCTGAGTTTACAGATTTTTTTTGTATGAAGGTTTATATAATGAATTCAGTTACTTTAATACATGTTTCAAATTAAAGAACAAGACAACATCTCAGAAAAAGATCAAAATGAAGTGGAGGTAAACAATCTACCTGATAAGAAGTTCAAAGTAATGGTGAAAGAGATGCTCACCAAGCTCTGGAGAAGAAAAGATGAGCACAGTCAAATTTCAAAAAAAAAAATGGAACATATAAAAAAATCAATCAGAACTGAAGTGTATGATAACTAAAACTTAAAAATACACTAGAAGGAATCAACAGAAAATTAGGTGATGTAGAAGAAGGGATCAGTGATCTGGAAGATGGGGTAGTGGAAATCATAGAAGCAGAAGAATTTTTAAAAATGAGAATAAGAAAATTCTGGACAACATCAAGTTTACTAATATTTGCATTGCAAGAATCCCAGAAGAAGAAAATAGAAAAAGCAAAAGCACTTACTTGAATAAATAATAGCAGAAAACTATACTGACTTGGGGAGGCAAACAGATATCTGGGTCTAAGAAGCACAGAAAACTCCAAACAAGATGAATGCAAAGTGGTCCACAACAAGACACATACTAACTAAAATGGCAAAAATTAAATACAGAGAATCTTAAAATCTGAAAGAGAAAATTAACTAGTTATATACAGGAGAAGCCCCATAAAACTGTCAGCTGAATTTTCAGCAGAAACTTTATAGGTCAGAAAGAATTGGCATTGTATACTCAAAATGCTGAAAAGGAAAAGCCTAAACCAAGAATTCTCCACTGGCAAGATTATTCAGATTTGAGAAATAAAAGGTTTCACAGACCAACAAAAGTTGAAAGAGTTCATGACATCTAAACTGGACTTACAAGAATGTTAAAAAAACTTTTTAAGGAAAAAGAAAAAGTCATAAATAGAAGTGTGAAAGTTATAAAAGAAGAAATCTCACTGGCAAAAACCAAGCATATATTAAAGGTCATGGATCAACCACTTATAAAGCTAATATGAAGATTAAAAGGCCAAAGTGGAAATATCAACTAAACATAATTGTTTAAATGACACACAATGTAAAAAGAAGTAATACATTGTGTCAAAAGCACAAACTATGTTGGGGGAGGGTAGAAAAAATGTAATGCTTACAGAATGTGTTTGAACCTAAGCAACTATTAACTTAAAATAGACTGTTATGTACATGTGTTATATCTATGAAACTTACTGGAACCACAAACCAAAATCTTACTATAGTCACACACACAAAATACAGAAAGGAGTCAGAACATAACACTAAAGAAAGTCATCAAAACACAAGAGAAGAAAGCAAAACACAACACACCCTCAAACCAAAAAATAAACAAGCAAACAAACAAACAAACAAAAAAAAAAACAGAAAAAAAGTACAAAACAACCAGGAAACAATTAACAAAATGGCAGTAAGTTCATACCTATCAATAATTACTTTAAATGTAAATGAACTAAATGCTTCAATCAAAGGACTGAATAGTGACTGACTGGATAAGAAACAAAACCCATCTATATGCCCTCTACAAGAAACTCATTTCAGACCTAAAGACACATACTGACTAACAGAGAAAAGATGGAAAAAAATATCCCATTTCACATGGAAATAAAAAGAAAGGTAGGGTAGCAGTACCTATATCAGACAAAATAGATTTTAAACAAAACTGTAACAAGAAAGGAAGAAGGGCATTACATAATGATAAAGGGAAAAATCCAACCGGAGGATAGAACAATTGTAAATATATATGCAGTCAACATAGGAGTACCTAAACAAATAAAGCAAATATTAAGAGACACAGGGGAGAAATTGACAGTAATGAAGTAATAGTAGGAGACACTAACACCTCTCTTGAATCAGTAGGTAGACTATCAAAACAGAAAATCAATAAGGAAAGAGAGGCACATTAGACTAGATGAACTTAATACATATGTACAGAACATTACATCCCAAATCAGCAGAGTGCACATTCTTTTTAAGTGCACTTGGAACATTTTGCAGAATAGATTTCATGTCAGGTCACAGAACAAGTCTCATTAAATTAAAGAAGACTGAAATCATATCATGCATCTTTTCTGAGCATCAAGGTATGAATCGAGAAATCAATTACAAGAAAAAAATTTGCTAAAACTCAAACATGTGGAGGCTAAACAACATGTTACTAACCAAAAAATGGTTCGATGAAGAAATCAATGAGAAAATAAAAAATTCCTGGAGAAAAATGGAAAGTAAATAATAATGTCTCAAAATCTCTGAGACACATCTAAATCAGTTTAAAGAGAAAAGTTAACAATGATACAGGCCTATCTCAATAAATAAGAAAAAATCTAAAATAAACAGTCTATCTTTATATCTAAGGGAATTAGGAAAAGATATCTATCTATTTATATATGTACATACACACATATCTATTAAATATACTAGAAGGAAATATATGAAAAAGTAATATATGAAGAAGATGAGAATGGAAATAATTGAAACATAGACTATAAACACCACAGAGATGATCAAGGAAACTAAGAGCTACTTCTTTGGAAAAATATAGAAAATTAGAAAATCTTTAGCTAGAATCATCAAGAAAAAAAGAGTGAGGGCCCAAATAAATACATTCACAAAAATGAAAGGGATAAATTACAACAGACACCTGACAAATACAGAATATCATGAGAGACTTAGGGTGAACAATTATATGCCAACAAACTGGATAACCTAGAAGAAGAAGATAACTTTCCAGAAATATACGATCTTTCAGAACAGAATCAGGAAGAAAAATAAAATCTGAAAAACAATCTGAAAAAAGTAAAGAAATTGAATTACTAATCAAACGACTCCCAACAAACACATATCCAGGACCAGATGGTTTCACAGGTGAATTCTACCAAACTTTTAACAAAGAATTAATACCTATTCTTCTCAAATTAGTTCTAAAATTGAAAACAAAGGAAAGCTTCCAAATTCATTCTGTGTGGCCAACGTTTCCCTGATATCAAAACTAGATAAGGACACCAAATTCAAAAATATAATATGTTCATATTCCCAGTGAACATGCAAAAATCCTCACCAACATATTAGCAAACTGAATTAAACAACACATTAAAAGGATCACACACCATGATCAGGTGGGATTTATTACATGTATGCAAGGATGGTTTGATAACTGCAAATCAATCAACTTGATACATCACATTAACTACATGAAAGATTAAAATCATATGATCATATGATTAAGATAAAGCACTTGACAAAATTCAACATCTGTTTATGGTAAAAACTACAAAGAAAGTGTATAGAGAGGGAATGTACATCCACATAATAAAGGCCAGATATTACAAGCCCACAACTAACATCATTCTCAACAGTGAAACGCCAGAAACTTTTGCTTTAAGACCAAGATAAAGACAAGATACCTATTCTTATCATTTTTTATTCAACACAGTACTATAGGTCCTAGCCACAATAATCTGAAAAAACAAAAAAAATAAATAAATAAAATTTATAAGGAAAAAGTAAAACTGTCACCATTTGCAGATGGCATGATACTGTAGGTAGAAAAATCTAAGGACTCTACTAAATAACTATTAGAACTAATAAATGAAATCAGTTAAGTTGGAAGATACAAAATTTAAATGTAGAAATCTGTTGCATTTCTACACACTAATAACAAACTATCAAAAAGTGAAATTAAGAAAACAATGCCATTTGTAATTGCATCTACAAGAATAAAATACCTAGGAATAAATTAAGTAAGCACAATAAAGCCTTATATCTGAAATAAGACATTGATAAAAGAAATTAGAAGATGACATAAATAAATGGGAAGATATACTGTATTTATGGCAGGATGAATTAATATTGTGACTATATCCATGCTCCCAAAACAACCTACAGATTCAATGCAATCTTTATCAAAATGCCAATAGAATTTTTCCAAGAACTAGAATAAATTATCCTAAAATTGTTTGGAACTACAAAAGACTCAATATCCAAAGCCATCTTTAGAAACAAGAACAAAACTGAAGATATTATTTTCTTACATTTCAAACTATACTAAAAAGCTATAGTAATCAAAATAATATGGTACTGGTACAACGATAGACTTATATAAATCAATGGAACACAATGGAAAGCCCAGAAAGAAACATGTACTTATATGGTAAATTAATATGACAAAGGATGCAAAAATATACAATGGGTTAAAGACCATCTTCAATAAATGGTGTTGAAAAAATTGGACAACTACATGCAAACAAACAAACAAACAGAATCTGGACAACTTTCTTACACTGTATATAAAAATAAACTCAAAACTTAAAGACTTGAAGCCATAAAACACAAAAAAGGAAAACCCAGTAAATTCTTGTACATAGGTCTTAAACTATTTTTTGGATCTGTCTTCTCAGGCAAAGGCAACAAAAACAAAAATAAACAAGTGGGGATATATATATATATATATATATATATGTATATATATCAAATTAAAAATCTTTCACACAGCAAAGGAAATCATAAACAAAAAAGCGCAACCTACTGGTGGCACATGATACTTGCAAATGATATATCCACAAGGGATTAATATTCAAAATACACAAAGATTTCTTACAACTCAACCCCCCTCCCCAAACCCCCAAACAATTAAAAGATGGACAGAGAAACTGAATAAACATTCTTTCAAAGAAGATGTATAGTGGTCAACAGACACATTAAAAGATACTCCACATCTCTAATCATCAGGGAAATGCAATTCAGAACCGCAATGAGATATCACCTCACACTTGTTAAAATAGATAGAATCAAAATGACAATAAATAACAAGTGCGGGTGAGGATGTAGACAAAGACCCCTCATGTGTTGCTGGTGGGAATGTAAATTACTGTAGCCAGATGAGAAACGAATATGGAGGTTACTTAAAAAATTAAAAGTAAAAACACTTTAAGATACAAAAATTCCACTTCCAGGTGTTTTTCTGAATAAAATGAAACCATTAACTGAGGAGTTGTAGGCACCCTATTTTTACTGTGGCATTATTTAAAATACCCAGGATATGTCAGACCAAGAAAGACAAACACTGTGTGATTTTACATATATATGGAATAGAAAAAGGAAAGCAAAGCAAAACAAAACAAAACAAAAACAGAAACGAGAAACCAACTCATGCATATAGAGACCAAAGTGCTAACTGCCACAGGGGAGGGGAGAGGAGTGATGGGTGATATAAGTGAAACGAATTAAGTGGTACAAGCACTCAGTTAAAAATAAATAAGTCACAGGAGGAAGGAGGAAGTTGGTGGCAGAATAAAAGGAACTTAGGCTTGTCTTGTTCCAAAAACACAACTAGATAACTATCAGATCATCCTAAATATCCCAGCAAGTGACCTAAAAACTGACAGAACAAACTCAACAACTAAAGGGACAGAAGAGGCCGCATCAAAGAAAGAAGGAAGTGCAGAGATGTGGTTTAGGGAAGAAAGGGATCATGAGTGCTGTGGAGGGAAGGGAGCCATGGTCACGGATAAAGGTGAGAGACAGGTGCACACAGGAACACAAAAAGAACCTTTCCCCAAGGCCATGGCTTGGAAAACAAGAGGCTGGATTTCATGAGTTTTTGCAACTATAGGGCTTAATGTCTGGAGTTTTAAGGGTCCATGAGCTTGACTAGGATAGAGCCCTGAAGGCACCACCCTGCTCCTGGAGAGAAGGCAAGCAAACAACATGGGGGCAGATGACATGGAAATAGCAATCTGAAGAACACCCGGGGCACACGCGGGGGTGATTATTCACTCTTATCGGAGCACACCCCTGAGAGGCAGTGTTGACTGAAATGCCTCTCCTTGCAAAAAGGAGGGGGCTTATGCCATTTCCCTCTCCTGTATCTAGCATAAACACCCACCCACCTGCAGGAAGCATTGCAGTGAAACACTGGCTGCCTAACTTGTTTACACCAAGCCCATCACCCCTGCGTCCTGGCAGGACTGGCCTTTTCAGTCAAGTTTATGTCAGTCCCAGAGTGGTGGACCCCTCCCCTAAAGACCAGCACAAACCTCTGCCCACACCTCTGACCAGAGAGTTCTTCAGGGTCTCAATTCTGGTGGAGTTTGTGTTGAAAGAAAGAGAGAAAGAGAGACAGAGAGAGAGAGGTAGGAAGGAAGGAAGGAAGGAAGGAAGGAAGGAAGGAAGGAAGGAAGGAAGGAAGGAAGGGTGGAGGGAGGGAGGGAGGAAGGAGGGAGGGAGGGAGGTAGGAGGGAGAGAGGGAGGGAGAAAGGAGGCAGGGAGGGAGGAAGGAGGGAAGAAATGTCTTATACTTTGAGAATAATAGGTATTAACTCCTCTTTAAATATTTGATAGAGTTCACCTGCGAATCCATCTGGCCCTAAAATTTTGTTTGTTGGGAGTTTTTTGATTACTGATGATTTTTGTTGCTGGTTACCCATCTGTTCAAGTTTTCTATTTCTTCCTGATTCAGTTCTAGGAGTTTATATGTTTCTAGGAATTTATCCATTTCTTCCCGGTTGTCCGATTTGTTGGTTCATAGTTTTTCATAATCTCTTATAATTGTATTTCTGTGCTGTCGGTTGTTATTTCTCCTTTCTCATTTGTGATTTTATTTATTTGAGTCCTTTATCTTTTCTTTATGATAAGTTCCTGGGTGGCTCAGACGGTTGAGTACACACACACACACACACACACACACACACACGTGTGCGCGCGCGTAAGCACACACGATGGAATATCATTCAATCAAAAAGAATGAAATCTTGCCATTTGCAACAATGTTGATGGAGCTACAGTGTATTATGCTAAGCAAAATAAGTCATCCAGAGAAAGGCAAATACCATATGATTTCACTCATAGGTGGAAATTAAATAAAACAAATAGTAAAGGGAAGAGGGTGGGGAGAGGGGCAAAGCAAGAAACAGGCTCTCAACTATGGAGAACAAACTGATGGTTGCCGGAGGGGAGATGTGTGGGAGGATGGGTTAAATAGATGATGGGGATTAAGGAGTGCACTTGTGACGAGCACCGGGTGTTGCACGGAAGTGTTGAATCCCTATATTGTACACCTAAAACTAATGTTACACTGTTTGTTAACTAACTGGAATTTAAATAAACACTTAAAAAATAAGTAAGTCACCGGGGTATTAATTACAGCGTAGGGAATATAGTCAATAATATTTTTATAACTTAGTGTGCTGACAAATGGTCATAAGATTTATAAGGGTGAACATTTCATTCTGTGTAGAGTTTGACTCACTGTGTTATACACTGGAACTAATACAATATTGTATGTCAACTATGCATCATTAACAGATAAAATTATCCCCCACTGTTGCAAAGGAAAAACTACAGACCAGTAGAAACCTACATGTAAAAATCCTTGTTTACAAGTACTTTTTGGGAGCACCCAGGTGGCTCAGTTGGTTAAGCGGCCAACTCTTGATTTCAGGTCGGGTCATGATGTCACATTTTTTTTTTTAACATTTATTGTTGAGAGACAGAGTGTGTGCAGGGAAGGGGAAGAGAGAGAGGAAGACACCGAATCTGAAGGAAGTTCCAGGCTCTGGGTTGTCAGCACAGAGCCCGATGTGGGGCTTGAGATCACAAACTGTAAGATCGTGACCTGAGCCGAAGTCAGACACTCAACCGACTGAGCCACCCAGGTGCCCCCATGATGTCACGTTTCATGAGTTCAAGCCCCGTGTCAGGCTTGGTGCAGACAGCACAGAGCCTGCTTGGTCTTCTCTCTCTACCTCTCTGTCTCTACCTGCTTGTGCTGTCTCTGTCGCTCTCTCAAAAATAAATAAATAAACATTTTTTAAAAAGTACTTTTTCTGCCCTCACTGAATTTTTAAAAATCACCTTCATTTTTCCCCTATGGAATTAGACTCAGGCTTTTGTCAATGAGAACAAATATATTGATTAAAATACAGACAACTGGTTATCATGAGAGGATGAATCAATGAATAATATGAATAATTATTTAATGTTTCAATTTCTGCCATGGTGTTATTGTTCAATATTGTTTGATATTTTCTCCTTTCCAGAAATTTCTCATTTTCCGCAGAAACCTAATAACTCATTTATGCATGACAAAATTGAATGAAGGTATCTTAAAACTTAGGGCAGAAAAATTGAGAAGAAAAGTTTGGAAATTAATGACTTTGTGACAGTGACAAGAAAGCTGAAAATATAGCAAGTCTTCAGAATTAGTACCAAATAACATTAAATACTTGTTATGGGGATGATGGTTTTAGAATATTTTCAGTATAATAGAAATGACATAGCAAGGGCATAAGAGAAAGAAGTATGTAATATTTAGCAACTTTGTCTAAAATGTAAACATCTAAGGTATTTCTCACAAGGCCTAAGTCCTCAGTGTTTGTGATTCAGATGGAAGCAACTGAACAGCCTGGGTGGTCAAGTTTCTGATCCCAATATCTTGTGGAACCTAAACATTTCTCAAGGGCATTTGCCAATGGACAAATTAAACGACACAATACAGGCTGCAAGTCTCTGCATTCTGGAGGCGTGTGATAATATAAATGGGCTTCAAAATAGCCCAAGGGTAAGAATTTCCTGTTCAAATTTGAAGTGACACATTGATGAGAAATCTACTTTTTCCATTATTGCCTCCTTCTGAGGTCACACAGGGCCAGGAGGCTGTGAAAACCACAGATATCATCTGTTTACAAGAGTAACCTGGTTCCCTCTGGAAGATGCATGAGTGTCTGGGCCACAGAAGTCATGTGTCACTACTGTCCTGTCTCTTTACTCCGTCACCCCAGTGAGTGGGAGATTATAAATGCTGGTGGGATGCATCTGAGGCACAGCTAATATACAATGAAATCACAGAGAACATTGGTATCTGTATTCCAACAATTCAGGGTAACAAACAAGAATGAATATGAAATACATTGGAGAGTTTTTAAAAATATTTAATCTTGCCTGTGGAGAAGTAATCATGTACACACACAGACGCATATAATTGGGTTTGTAAGTTAATATAATGTCGAGTGAAATCCCATAAGCATCATGCCAAGAAACACTTAATTTTGAATTTGTCATCAGTATAGATATAATTACATGTATGATTTGATATTTAGCCCAGCCTTTAAAAATAGATTCTTAAAGTGAATTCATCGCATCGTGAGAGTCAAACATTACACACTTACTTAGGTAAATGAAAGCAGTTTGGTTTTCATAAAAAGCAGGATGAGCTACCTTCCGTAAAATGCTAATTTAAACTTAACTGTAAACAATCAAAAGACCTTTTAAAAATTAACCAAAACTCAAAAAAAAAAAAAAAAGAATCCATACTGAAAGGCACTACTGTGTAATGAATAATGTTTTATGCTCTAACAAATCAGTAGTTATAATGTGACTATGGTGTTAAAAATACTTAAAATAATTAATATTGAGAGTTTATAAAAGTCAGATTGAATAGTGAATGCTTTATATGTGTTATATTTTTACATATTTTGCTCCAAGTTTACATTAGTAAACTAGGTAGTTAGACACAAAGTAACTTTTTAAAGGTCATACTTTGTAAATTTGAGAGACAGAAGTAGGTCCAGATCTCACTGACTACAGAGCTCATTGGCTGAACTATTAATTTACATTTAATTTCTGTTTATTACACTTGCTTACACAACTAAAACTACCCTCACAACTTTTAACATTCACAAATCTTTCTGGAAGTTTGTACCAAAACAGTTTTTCCACAAATGATCTATACTTTTGTAATTTTATCATTTTATGGTTACACATATTACAATTAATGGCAGTTTCTGGTGTTAAAAAAGTTCTTTAAGAAAGTCATTTTTTAAAATTTTGTTTTCAGTATTGTTCAAGTTTTGGATAAGTTTAGTGTGTCACATTAACAGTTTTGAACATATACGTTTTTTCTTTTAAAATTTAATAATTTCTCAGAACTCCACAATAACCCAAAAGATCATTTGATAATAACACATCACCTTTTAATAAATAAGTATGTCACCAAATAAAAGTAATTTATTACAGGATAGTTCTATATGTGTTAAAACACAATTCCCCAATCAGAATACTCAACTTTTAACCAATAATGGATTTAAAACTTGTCAAAAACATTGGTGCAACATTTTCTTTCTAACGCAGCATTTTAGTTTTAACCCGGTTATTCTAATAGTGTTGAAATGTTTCTGTGGAATCTGGCCTTATATTAATGAGGACAGTGTTATTCATGAATTCCTTTCTTCTTCACTAATCTATTGCTTTACGTTTTTCCAACCAATACTACTGTGTCAAACATAGAATGTCAGAGTAAAACCCATTTATTCTATCATGACACACTCCTTTAAAGCTCTTAGGAAATTAGTACCAGATTTCACATTGTTCAACTGCAAAAGAGTAGTGTCACTTACCCCGCACTCCACCCCGTGTGAGCAATCTTGTCCTTACATTACATACACTATTTATCAAGACCTTCAGTACAGTTTCATACAGCACTGTGCCTGTCACGACTCAGCTGCAGACATGAATAGCCAAGAAGTTACTTATGCAGAACTTAATCTGATGAAAGACTCAAAGAGACAGCAAATGAAACCCAAGGGCACTAATATTTCCATTTCAGTAACTGAGCAGGAACTGCTCTATGCAGAATTAAATCTTCAAAATGCTTCTCAGGATCTTCAAGGGAATGACAAGAACTATCACTGCAAAGGTAAAACATTTAATATGCACACAGTATAACTGTTCTAGGATGTGCAGTTAAGGTGCAGGGGTGTAGAGAATGAGCCGGGAATGAGCTCATAGTTTTCATTTGTGAATATCAGAGCTTGGAGTTGGATAATGGTATTCTAATTGAAATCTAAAGACTAAATTTACTCAGCTATTGTAATTTGTAGTCTTTGACCAAAAGCTCATGGAGTATTACCTTTACTTAAAATGCAATCGTATATTCTGGGAAAAGATTACCATGATAGATATGGGCTTGGGGTCCAAGTGTTTATTTGTGACTCCCTGTGCATCTGTAGTTCTCTTATATGTAACTTTCCTAAATAATTATTTCCTTCCATCCTTTCTCAGTGTTTTCATTTCTCTTCTAAATATTTACTATTATTTCCAGGGAAGCTCATTGCTAGGATCCTGGGAATCATCTGCCTTGTCTTGATGTCCACTGTGGTAACAATAGTAGTTGTTACCTGTAAGTGTTTGAATGACTATTTGGGAACTTTTCATTTTAATGACTGTCAGTGCCTCAAAATGTCTCCTACTATTATGGAATAGAATTTCCATTTTAATGCATATGTGCTCTAAATGTGCAATGGTTATTCTGAATTTGTCAAAAATATAAAAGAATAATTGCAGACAGCATTACACATGTGTTCAGATGTCATTACTCAAAGAGATGATCTAGGAGAAATGTTGTTGAGAAATACAAATTAATTCTTGAGATCGATTATGCCAAATACTGTAAGAGATGGTGAGGTTTGGGTTTGTAGGCTTTCGAAATATTTTCTCCCTAATCATGACTTTATTAATATTGCTTAGTAATATAAATTTTATTACAGTTTTCTAATTCTAAACAATACAGAAAGTTTTAAATTGAGAAACTCAAATCATTACGATGTATTTGGTTTAATATTAAATTTTTATGAGGCTTCATTTAATTTTTTCAGCTACTGAAATACCAGAGCAGAAAAATTTGTCCCTGACAACAAAGATCCAGAAAGGTACAAAGTGATTTTCAAAATTCTAATATTAACATAGTTTCTATTTTATCTCTACCTTTGGCTGGGCAACAATGGTACTGGAGTTTTTGGAGGAAAATTAATTACAAAACTGGGTAATAATGGTTCAGAAATGATGATTATACGAGAGTATTATTTCTTAAGCAACAATATGAAGAGATACTCATTTAAAATTGCCATACCCATTGTTACCAATTTCCTCAATTTTCTTCTGGTATAACATGATGAGACATAAATCATTTTACTATTCTAAAAAAGTGGCTTTGTTCAGTGATCTCAGGGCATGCTGAGATAGATATTTTTGTGTGTTTGCTTTATATGGACACATAAGTTAGGGAATGAGAAGCTGACCATTCTCTCTGTGTGTACGTGAGCATATTTTGTTTTATTTGTATGGGCCTGTGAGGGTGCACAAATATGTACGCATGTATATCCATATACAAGTATGTAAATTTACTAGAATTTGTTAGTGTTCAAAATGCTTTTGGGTAATGAACAAATCAGGAGACTATAGATGCTGGAGAGGATGTGGAGAAACGGGAACCCTCTTGCACTGTTGGTGGGAATGCAAATTGGTGCAGCCACTCTGGAAAGCAGTGTGGAGGTTCCTCGGAAAATTAAAAATAGACCTACCCTATGACCCAGCAATAGCACTGCTAGGAATTTACCCAAGGGATACCGGAGTGCTGATGCATAGGGGCACTTGTACCCCAATGTTTATAGCAGCACTCTCAACAATAGCCAAATTATGGAAAGAGCCTAAATGCCCATCAACTGATGAATGGATAAAGAAATTGTGGTTTATATACACAATGGAGTACTACATGGCAATGAGAAAGAACGAAATATGGCCCTTTGTAGCAACGTGGATGGAACTGGAGAGTGTGATGCTAAGTGAAATAAGCCATACAGAGAAAGACAGATACCATATGGTTTCACTCTTATGTGGATCCTGAGAAACTTAACAGAAACCCATGGGGGAGGGGAAGGAAAAAAAAAAAGAGGTTAGAGTGGGAGAGAGCCAAAGCTTAAGAGACTGTTAAAAACTGAGAACAAACTGAGGGTTGATGGGGGGTGGGAGGGAGGGGAGGGTGGGTGATGGGTATTGAGGAGGGCACCTTTTGGGATGAGCACTGGGTGTTGTATGGAAACCAATTTGACAATAAATTTCATATATTGAAAAAAAAACTTAAAAAAAATGTTTTTGGGTAATATCTCATAATCTTTCTCCAGCACATCACTGTGGTTGTCCAAAAGAGTGGTTTGTGTATTCCAACAACTGCTATTACATTAGCACTGAGAGAAAATCATGGAATGAGAGTTTTATGTCCTGTGCTTCTAAGAACTCTAACCTGCTGTACATAGATGATGAAGAAGAAATGGTAAGATTTCAAATATTTCCAGATTTTATTAATAGCTTGTCAGTTAATAGAATATTTGTAGAGTTCATTCATAGGTTTGTACATATTTATAGTTTATTTCAAAGTCTGTTAATATTACCTAGTTTGACACTATGATATTTTATTTATATTTTTATATTTTAAGGTACACTTGATAATTTCCACTTCTTGCTTTTCATAGAAAATTGTGCTTCTATAAATGCTCTTTTGGCAGAAATAAACTTTGCTATTTAATTTTACCACACATCAGGCCTTTGTCAGCCCTGCCAATTTCAATATTATGAAATATCTTCGCTTATTTTTGGACTTTATGTCAATGGAATCATGCGGTATGAATTTTTATATGTGTTTCCCTTCGCCCTCATGTATGTGTAATCCATCTATGCTATCGCATTTGTCTATAGTTTGTGAATTTTCACTGCTGTCTTATATGAATATTGTGGGGGGCCGGGCCCCGGTGCCAGCTTGAGACTGGGTGGAGCAACGTTCCCTGTTGACTTAGCCAACCCGGTGGTTCCCCCTCCCATTCCCCCACTTTCAAGGGCATACGAAAGCCTTGTCAAGGCTGAGAAAGTTAATTCCTGAAGCCTGTGGTCTGCAGGTGTTGGCAGTAATGCTACCTCCCTTCTTCTACCCCGAGTCAGATAGACACAAACATGGGAACTGTGTTTTGCTAGCCATCTTATCAACAAGGTCTTGTGACCCGTTCAGAAAGTTCACAAGGTACACAGAACTAAATGTTTTGGCTGGCAGCGATTATGTGAAACCTGATTATTCTTAGAATGACCTGATCCATAAGAGTCTTATATTATAAAAGATTGTGTACAGCAACAATAAAGCCGTCACTTGGGCCACCAGCCCAGGGGACCCTCCTGTTCCCAAACTTTCTCTTCTCTCTTTTTTTCTTGCATTCCCCTACCCTCAGGACCCTGACCTCGGTGTTTGTCGCGCCGGTCGCGACAGAATATGATATTTTAAAATCTTTTCTCAGATACAACTTTAGTTTACTCTTAATATGTGGTGAGGGCACTATGAAGAATTATTTTATGGAAAGCCTTTTTGGGGCACCTAGTTGACTCAGTAGAGCATGCGACTCTTGATTTTGGGGTTCTAAGTCCAAGACCTACACTGTGTATAGGGATTACATAAAAATAAAACCTTAAAAAAAGAAAAGCCTTTACTGTATCTTTTTTACATATTACTTTGTAATTATAATAATACATATGAGGCATAACAATGTAGTATATAATATATTTAGGCATGTCGATATTATATTTATCACAATAAAATAATAATGTAGAAATATAACACTATCATGGTATTTATGAGTAATCATAACACATTTTCCTCTAAGCATTAGAATGAAATTTCACCTTCACAGGTATGTGTGTATTTCAATTTATTAGATTATTCCAACATGTTTCTAGCTTATTGCGTGAATACATGTTGTACCAAATGGGTTCTTGATCCAAAACGCAGTAGTCTGACAAAATTAATATAATAAGCTCTGAATGTTTTATAACAGTACCATTTTCTGGGCTGTAACTCATTAGGATCGCTTCCTTTGTGTTAGTGAGAAGTGCTCATGTGTGACTCTTGTCCATTTCTCCTAGATGGTGTCTTCTTTTCCCTTTTTAGAAGTCCTTGTCATATTTTAGATAAGAGCTCTTTTTTGAGTTTTAAGATGTAAATGGATCTTTGACTCTTGTGACTTGCATGTTTACTCTTTTAATGACCAAAATTTATTAATGTTACTATAATTCAATTTATCATTTTGGGCATTGGTGCTTGTTTGGGACCCATTTCAGAAATTAGTTAGAGTTCATGAATATAATTTCCTATATGACTTTCTAGGATTTATTGATTTATTAACTTTTAACTAAGGTTTATGATCCATTTGTGATGCTGTATTTATGATGCTGCGAGATAAAAGTGAAGGTTATACTTTTCTACATCACTACGTAATTGATGGAACAAAATTTATAGCAAAGTAGATTCTTTTCTTTACATTTAATTTTTATATAGAGAGTTATATATGTAAGTATATAAGCTCTAATATGCTTTATAAGATAGTAATCTATTATATATCTTTATAAAATTATATATACATATATCACAACTACACAGTCTATCACAACCCACAGCAGCTTAAGTAAAATGTAGAGCCTTACTTTTCTTTATGTCCCTCTGCTGTGTCCCATTTACAATAGAATTGTCTTAAATATTTCTCTATTTATGTTGAGAATCACATGGATGTTATAATTTTGCTTCAACTGATAAGTTTGCTTCAAATATCAAACAATTTAGAAAATACAAGAGATGAAGGAAAGTCCATCCATTAAGCCTAATGGTAGTTTTATTCTTTCTTTTGTTCCCTCTTTCTTCCTGATGATCCAGGACTCCTTTTATCATTTAACTTCTGTTAAGATAATTCCCTTTAGCAGTTCTTTCAGAGCAGATCTGGTGGTGGTACATTTTCTTAGTTTTCCTTTATTGGAGAATCTCTTGATTTCCCCTGCAAGCCTGAGTTATATTTTTATTGGATAGTCAATGGTTTTGGATTGGAATAATGCAGTTAGTATCAAAAACTTTTCTGTCTTTCCAGCATGCCTTTTCCCCGTTATTTTGACGGGAGAGAAAAAATATTTGGGGGATTTTTGTGTGTACCTGTTGTGTCTGTGGTTTGCTGGCCTCTCAGGCACCAGTCTGGGATATGTGAGGTGAAGAGAAATTCCAGGGAGCTGACCTCCCTGTCATTCCTCGGTTTTCCAGGGCTGGGATCTGCCAGCTTTCTCATTACCTTTCTAAATCTTCTTATGTTGTCTTATTATGTATAATGTCCAGGGGTTCTAGCTATATTTAGTGGGATGAATAGGGAAAAGTCTATCCTCTATATTTTTCCAAAACAGGAAGTCTGGTCTATGGTGGTTTTAATTTGAATGTTCCTAAGACAAACAGTTTTGAACATCTTTTCCTGGACTCATTTGCCAATCTTCTATGTTTCTTGGTGATGTAATTCATGAAATATTTGATTATATTTAATTTTTGTTATTTGCATTTTGAGAATTCTTTATGTAACCTGGCGGCAAGTCTTTTATTAGATGTATGATTTGCAGTTATGTCCTTCAAGTCTGTGATTTTTCTTTGTCTTCAAAAAGCAGAAGTCATTTATTTTGATGAAGTATACTTCATCAATTTGTTCTTCTTTGGATCATGTTTCTGGAGTTCTGTCTAAAAAGTCTATCTAAAAACTAAAAGAAGTGGATAGTTTACACTTAGGTTTACAATCAGTTTGGAGCATTTTTGTATGGAGCTTAGGGCATGTAATTATTAACATTATTTGATAGTTATTTCCACAGCGTTTGTTGACAAGACTATACTTTCTCCAGTGAATGACTATGCATCTTTGTTGAAATCTGCATTCCCTATATGTGTGGGTATAAATTTTCACCTCCTAATCTGTTTCATTAATCTAGTTATGTATTATTTTTAATTTTTTTAACGTTTATTTATTATTGAGAGACAGAGAGAGGCAGAGCATGAGCATAGGTTGGGGGGGGGGGGCGCTGGCCGAGAGAGGAGGAGACACAGAATCTGAAACAGGCTCCAGGCTCTGAGCTGTTAGCATAGAGCCTGATGCGGGGCTCGAACCCACAAACTGTGAGATCATGACCCCAGCCGAAGTTGGACGCTTAACCAACTGAGCCACCCAGGCGCCCCAGTTATGTATTTTTATTTCAATTTCCTGTTTAAAAAGCTATTTTTTAAAAAATACATATATATTAATTTTGCTTTGTTGTCTTGACTACTCTAGATATTTGAGTGGTATTTTCTCTTATTTTTATGTTTTTAAAAGTTATTTTTTCAAATAAGAATATTAGTTTTATCAAATGCCTTCTGCAACAGAGAAGTCATATTTTTTTGCAATTTATTAAATTTCAGTTAGTTAACATATAGTGTAATATTAGATTCAGATGTAGAATTTAGTGATTCATCACTTACAATATGCAGTGCTCATCACAAGTACCCTCCTTAATACCCATCACCCATTTAACCTATCTCCTCCCCCATGCCCCTCCAGTAATCATCACTCTGTTCTCTCTATTTAAGAGTCTGTTTTCTAGTTTGTCTCTCCTCTTTCTCCCCTAAATTCATCTGTTTTGTTTCTTAAATTCCACATGAGTAAAAGCATACAGTATATGGTAAGTGTCTTTCTCAGTATGACTTAGCATAATACTCTCTAGCTCCATCCACATCATTACAAACGGCAAAAATTCATTCATTTTTTATGTTTTGGCTGAGTAGTATTCCATTATATATATGTAACACCTCTTCTTTATCCATTCATCAGTCGATAGACACTTGGGCACTTTCCATAATTTGGCTATTGTTGATAATGCTGCTATAAACACTGGGTTGCATGTGTTCCTTCATATCTGTATTTTTTAACCTTTGGGTAAATACTTAGAGATGGAATTGCTGGATCGTAGGGTAGTTATCTTTTTAACTTTTTCAGGAACCTCCATATTGTTTTCCAGAGTGTCTTCACCAGTTTGCATTCCCACCAACAGTGCTAGAGCATTCCCCTTTCTATGCATCCACACTAACATTTGTTGTTTCCTGTGTGGTTCATTTTAGCTGTTCTACCTGGTGTGAGGTGATATCTCATTGTAATATTCCCCGATGGTGAGTGATGTTGAGCATTTTTTCATGTGTCTATTAGCTAGCCATCTGTATGTCTTCTGTGAAAAAACGTCTATTCATGTTTTCTGCCCATTTTTTCACTTGATTATTTGTTTTTTGTGTGTTCAGTTTTATAAGTTCTCTATAGATTTTGGATACTCAGTCTTTATCAGATGTAATTTGCAAATATCTTCTCTTATTCCAAAGATTGACTTTTAGTTTGGTTGATTGCTTCCTTCTCTATGGAGAAGCTTTTTTATCTTGATGAAGTCCCAATAGTCCATTTTTGATTTTGTTTCCTATGCCTCAGGAGATATATCTAATAAGAAGTTGCTATGACTGATGTGAAAGAGGTTATTGACTGTGTTGTCCTCTAGGATTTTGATAGTTTCCTGTCTCATATTTAGACCTTCTATCCATTTTGAATTTATTTTTTTGTATGGTGTAAGAAACTGATCCTGGTTTTTTTTTTTTTTTTTTTTTTTTGCATATTTCTGTCCAGTTTTCTCAACACCATTTGTTGAAGAGACCATCCTCTTTCCATTGGATATTTTTTCCTGCTTTATCAAAGATTAGTTGACCATATAGTTGTGGGTCATTTCTGAGTTTTCTATTCTGTTCTATTGATCTATTTTTGTGCCAATGCCATACTGTCTTGATCACTATGGCTTTGTAATACATCTTAAAGACCAAAATTGTGATGCCTTCAGCTTTGCCTTTCTTTTTCAAGATTGATTTGGCTATTCGGGGTCTTTTGTGGTTCCATACATATTTTAAGATTGGTCTACCTCTTTGAAAACTGCTATTGGTATTTTGATAAGGATTGTATTAAATGTGTATATATATTTTTTCCCAATCCATGATCATGGAATGTTCTTTTCATTTATTTGTGTCACCTTCTAATTTCTTTCATTACTGTTTCAGAGTTTTTAAGTACAGAGCTTTCACCTGGTTGGTTACGTTTATTCCTAAGTGTCTTATGCTTTGGGGTGCAATTTTATATGGGATTGATTCTTTAATTTCTCTTTCTGATGCTTTAGTTTTGGTGTATAGAAATGCAACAGAATTCTGTACATTGATTTTGTATCCTGCAACTTACTGAATTCATGTATTAGTCCCAGCAACTTTTTGGTGGGGTCTTTTGGGTTTTCTATATAGGGTATCATGTCATCTAGAAGTGGTGAAAATTTGACTTCTCTCTTGCTGATTTGGCTCCTTCTTATTTCTTTTTATTGTCTGATTGCTGAGGCTAGGACTTCCAGTACTATATTAAATAACAATGGTGAGAGTGGACATCCCTGTCTTATTCCTGACTGTAGAGGAAGAGCTCCCAGTTTTTCCCCAGTGACGATAATATCAGCTGTGGGTTTTTTGTATATGGCCTTTATTATGTTGAGGCATATTCCCTCTATCCCTGCTTTGTTGATGGTTATTATGTTGAGTCATCATGGCTGGATGTTGTATTTTGTCAAATGCTTTTTCTGCATCTATTGGAAAGATCATAAGGTTCTTAGCCTTTCTTTTATTAATGTGCTGTATCACATTGATTGATTTACAAATAATGTACCACCATTGTAGTCCAGGAATACATCTCACCTGATCATAGTAAATGATTATTCTAATGTACTATTGGATTCAATAGGCTAGTAGTTTGTTGAGAATTTTTGCATTCATGTTCATCTAGGATATCAGTCCATAGTTCTCTTTATTGGTGGGGTGTTTGTCCGGTTTTAGAATCAGGGTAATGCTGGCCTCACAGAATGAGTTTGGAAGTGTTCCTTCCATTCATATTTTTTGGAATAATTTGAGAAAAATAAGCATCAACTCTTCTTTAAATGTTTGACCGAATTTTAAAACGTATTTGCATATTTTCATAATATTCTCTTATAATTTTACTGAAGTATTATATACATACAGATGAAAACACATGTCATCCATGCCAACAGATGGCAGAATTTTCAAGTGTCACTGTCACATGGAATGAGGAAATGAATTTTACCAGCACTGCAAAATACCCCTTTCATGTCCTTTTCTTCATTAAAGAGCACATTATATAAATGAAATCATACTATGTGTATACTTTATATTTGGCTTTTTTGGGTAAAGCTAAACTCGTGAGACCCATCCCTATAATTGCATGAATTTGTAATTTCTCGACATTCCTTGCTGTTCTATTGTCTGATTCTGCTACAACGTATTTATCCATTCTATTGATGATGCCCTTGGAATTTGGTGTATTGTTCCATTTGAGGCTACCACGAGTTCTTCTACTATTCATAATTTAGCATCAACTTTCAAATAAATATATGTTTATCATTTCTTCCTTCCTTCTATGACTTTAATTAACTTCCATATCCATCTATATCTATATCACCTATATCTAATCTATATCTATATCATGTCATTATACATATCATATCTTCATAACCATTTATCTGTTAGAAGACAGTTTGTTTTCATATCTTGGCTACTGTAAGTAATGTTGTATTGAGAATGGCTGTACAGAGATCCCTTTGAAATGCTTATTTCAGTTCCTTTTAATATATACCAAGAGTGAGATTACTAGATCATTTGATAGTTCTATTTTTAATTTTTTGAAAAACCACTATACTATTTTCCATTGTGGCTGCACCAATTTACACTCCCACCTGAATTTTTCCCATTCTTCACATTCTACCAATATCTTTTCTCTTTGTGATAAAAGTCATCTGAACAGATGTGAGGTGATTATCTCATTACTTTATGCTCACTGATTTGTATTTCCCTGATGAGTCATTTGTTGGGCACCTTTTCATGTACCTACTGGCCATTTATATGTCTACTGAAAAATGTCTACTCAGATCCATTCCCTATTTTAAAAATTGGATTAGTTTCTTTTTTGTTATACTGTTGGAAAGGTTCTTTTTATATGTTGGAAATTAGCCCCTTGTCAGATGTATGGTTTGCAATTACATTCTCTCATTCAATACATTGTATTTTCAGCTTATTGATTGTTCCCTTTGCCGTGCAAAAGCTCTTTATTTCAATGTAGCCTCACTTTTTATTTTATTTTTTGGTGCCTGTGCTTGTGGTGACATATTCTAGACATTATTGCCTGGACCATTGTCAAGGATCATTTTCCTTTTGTCTGTACCAGTGATTGCATACTTTCATACATTTTTATGTTATGATTTTTTTGGTTGCTGTTTCAGTTTGAAGAATTCCCTTTAGCATTTCTATGGGATAGAGGTCTAGTACTTATGATGCATGGCTTTAACAGATCACCAGGGGAGTCATGTTGCTGTAATCCTGTGACTGCCACCTACGGCCAGAGTAGAAACTGATCCAATCCACCATCCCCTGGGATGGTGGGAAGTTCTTTACCTCTCCTGTATTGTGGAATGATAGCTTTGCTGAGTAAGGTATTCTTGGTTGAGAGTTATTTTTTGCCTTTGATCACTTTGAAAATAGTATCCCAAATTCTGGGGAAGAGGCAGAGTAAGAAGGTCCTAAACTCACCTCATCTCATGGACAAAACTAGATAACACCCACATAACTGTAAATAACCTAGAAAATGACCCAAAGACTTACAGAACAGACTCTGAACAGCTGAATGTAGAAAATAGGACACATCCAAGAGCGTAGAAAGTCCAAAGATCCAGTCACAAGCTAGGCAGACCCTCAGGACCGTGCATGAGAAGAAGGGATGCCATGAGTGTGGAGAGAGGAGAAGAAAAGGCCCTCACACAAAGCACCCCAGACATGGGGAACACACTCAGATAAGATGAATTTCCATTACATTTGGCTTCAAAAACCAGAGGGGTCTTATTTTGTGAGTTCTTATAATCAACCTGACTTAACTCCTGGAAATTTATTTATTTTTTAAGACTTTATTTAAATCCAAGTTAGTTAACTTTTAGTGAAATATATATATATATATATAATATCAACATTTTTGTATCCTTTGGATAGATACCTACTAGTGAAATTGCGGGGTTGTAGGGTAGCTCTATTTTTTTGTTTTTGTTTTTGTTTTTGTTTTTTGAGGAAACTCCATACTGTTTTCCAGAGTGCCTGCCACCAGCAGTGCTGAAGGGGTCCCCTTTCTTTGCATACTCACCAACAGCTGTTGTTTCCTGAGTTGTTAATTCTAGCCATTCTGACAAGTGTGAGGTGGTATCTCATTGTGGTTTTGATTTGTATCTCCCTGATGATGAGTGATGTTGAGTATCTTTTCATGTGTCTGTTTGCCATATGGATTTCTTTGGAAAAGTGTCTGTTCATGTCTTTTGCCCATTTCTTCACTGGATTACTTGGTTTTGGGAGGTGTTGAATTTGGTAAGTTCTTTATAAATTTTGGATACTAGCCCTTTATCTGATATGTCATTTGCAAATATTTTCTCCCATTCTACCAGTTTCCTTTTAGTTTTGTTGATGGTTTCCTTTGCTGTGCAGAAGCTTTTATTTTGATGAGGTCCCAATAGTTCATTTTTGCTCTTGGTTCCCTTGCCTCTGGGGACATGTATAGTAGGAAATTGCTGTGGGTGAGGTCAAAGAGGTTGCTGTCTGTTTTCTCCTCTAGGGTTTTGATGGTTTCTTGTCTTACATTTAGTTCTTTCATTTATTTTGTGTTTATTTTTATGTATGGTGTAAGAAAGTGGTCCAGATTCATTCTTCTGCATGTTGCTATCCAGTTTTCCCAAAACCATTTGCTGAAGAGACTTTTTTCCATTGGATATTCTTTCCTTCTTTGTCAAAGATTAGTCGGCCATACATTTGTGGGTCCATTTATGGGTTCTCTATTCTGTTTCATTGATCTCAGTGTCTGTTTTTGTGCCAGTACCATACCATCTTGATAATTACAGCTTTGTAATTCAGCTTGAAGTGTGGAATTGTGGTGCCTCCAGCTTTGGTTTTCTCTTTCAGGATTACTTTGGATACTTGGGGTCTTTTGTGGTTCCATACAAATTTTAGAACTGTTTGTTCTAGCTCTGTGAAGAATGCTGGTGTTATTTTGATAGGGATTGCATTGAATGTGCAGATTGCTTTGGGTATTATCGACATTTTAACAATATTTGTTTTCCTAATCCATTTGCATGGAATATTTTTCCATTTCTTTGTGTCTTCTTCAATTTCTTTCGTAAACTTTCTATAGTTTTCAGCATACAGATCTTTTACCTCTTTCGTTAGGTTTATTCCTAGATATTTTATGGTTTTAGGGGCAATTATAAATGGGATCAATTCCTTGATTTCTCTCTCTGCTGCTTCATTAAGGGTGTATAGAAGTGCAACTGATTTCTGTGCATTGATTTTTACAACCTGCGACTTTGCTGAATTCCTGAATCTGTTCTAGCAGGTTTTGGGTTGAGTCTTTGGGTTTTCCACGCAGAGTATCCTGTTGTCTATAAAGAGTGAAGGTTTGACTTCTTCCTTGCTGATTTGGATGGCTTTTATTTCTTCTTGTTGTCTGGTCACTGAGGTTAGGACTTCCAACACTACCTTGAACAGTGGTGGTGATAGTAGACATCCCCGTCGTATTCCTGACTTTAGGGGGAAGGCTCTCGGTTTTTCCCACACTGAGAATGATATTAGCTGTGGGTCTTTTATATATGACGTTTATGGACTTGAGGTATGTCCTTTTTATTCTTACTCCCTTGAGAGTTTTCCTCGAGGAAGAGTGCTGCCTTTTGTCTCATGCTTTTCTGCTCCTATTGAGAGGACTGTGTTGTTCTGAATCTTTCTTTGATTAATGTGAACACCTGCATCTTTTAAACCGAGTAGTTGTAGCTCTGGGAGAGCCCAGAGAGCATAGAACACTTATTCTTCACCCTTAAAGAGACAGCACAACAAAAACATGAATTGAAAAACACCTGGGATATACAAGAAAGAGATATATTTACTAATCTCAGAGCGTGTGCTGGAGGGCAGGGATCTTTAGGATATTCTTTTCCAAGAACAAAGGAGCTGTCTGGTGCCATCTCACTCTCTTGCTCTCTAGCATAGTGACCAAGACACCTGTGAGAATCAGTGCTTTGCCGATGATCTCCACCCAAATTGATTACACCGTATGTTACTTCTGTGCTACCCTGCAAACCCACCTATTCTGCCAAGCGCCTCCCCAGGTCTCTGCCCACAGCAGACCTGAGTAAGCCTTGTTAATACCATGTTCCTTGCCTCACATTCTCCTTTGAACCTACCCCTTTCAATATGCCCTTGGCCAGAGCCTATCCAAAGTGGTGCCACAAGCCTGGTAGTAGGCAAGCAGCCACAACAGGGGCCAGCACCACTCCAGAGGTTTCCTGCCCTGGGAGACAAGGGAACGTACCACACATCCAGGTCCAAATGTGGCCCAGTAGAGAGCTGAGGTCTGATATCTAGTCTGACTGCATGCACTGCTCACAAAACTTCTCATGGAAGAACATAGGGATGATGCCCTGCCATTCTGTGCTACCGAATCTTTGGCAAATGCCTGGTCTGACTCAACTCAAGCTCAAGGAAGCCCCAGGATGTCCCACTAATAACACTAGAAGCAAACTCTGCTCCCAACAGACTCAGAGAATCATTGCAGATGACTGGAGTGAAAGCAATAGCAGCTCAGGCACAACAGTGGGGCTCGCACAACACACAGGAGACACCCCTGTAATGCCAGGTTCTTCTGAACAAGTGACATTACATAGCAGGGCTCTACAGGAACTCTTCTTCATAAAGCTGCTACTTTCAAGAACAGGGATGTAGCTGCCTTTCCTAACACACAGAAATGGACACAGAGTTAGGCAAAATGTGGAGAGAGAGGAATGTTTCAGTGAAAGAATAGGACAAAATCACAGCAAAATATGTAAATGAAACATTGATAAGTAGTATGTTTGATAGAGAATTTAAAGCAATGGCCATAAAGATACTCACTGACTTTGAGAAAAGAGTGGAAGACCTTGGTGAGACCCTCAACGGAGAAAGAAAAAATACACAATAACTGAAATTAAAAGTAAACCAGAAGGAGTAAATAGTTTACTAAAGGAAGTAGAACACATGAGCAACCTGGAGTACAGAGTAGTGGAAAGCAATCCAACTGACCCTGAGAAAGAAAATAACAATAAATGAAAATAGAACAAGGAAGTTTGGAGACACCATCAAATGTAACAACATTTGCTTTATAGAGATCCTAGAAGGAGAAGAGAGAGAAAAGGTGGTAGAATATTTATTTGAAGAAATAATAGGTGAAGTAAGTTACCTTAAGGAGATCTACACCAAGACACATAGCAATTAAAATGACAAAAAGTAGGGGCTCCTGGGTGGCGCAGTCGGTTAGGCGTCCGACTTCAGCCAGGTCACGATCTCGCGGTCCGTGAGTTCGAGCCCCGCGTCGGGCTCTGGGCTGATGGCTCAGAGCCTGGAGCCTGCTTCTGATTCTGTGTCTCCCTCTCTCTCTGCCCCTCCCCTGTTCATGCTCTGTCTCTCTCTGTCCCAAAAATAAATAAACGTTGAAAAAAAAAATTTTTAAATGACAAAAAGTAGGGATCAAGAGAGAATCTTGAAAGCATCACGAGAAAGGAAAACAGTTACATACAACAGAGACACCATAAGGCTATTGGCTGCTTTTTCACCAGAAACTTTGCTGGCCAGAAGGGAACCGCATGATACATGTAGAGTGCTGAATGAAAGAAAAAATCTGCAATGAGGAATACTTTTTCCAACAAGGCTATCATTCAGAACAGAAGGAGAGATAGAGTTTCCCAGATAAACAAAAGTTAAAGGAATTTACGACCACTAAACCATCCCTTCAAGAAATGTTAACAAGGACTTTTTGAGTGGAAAGGTAAGACCACAAGGAGGACTAAGAAAAACAGGAAGCACAAAAGCACTCAAATTAAGTATATCTATAAAAACCTGGCAAGGGATTCACAAAATAAAAGGATATAAAGTATGACACCATACACCTAAAATGTGTGGTGGGAGAGCAGTAAGAATGGGTTCAAAAGAGACTATCAACATAACATAGACTGCTATAATATGCAGAAGATGTTAACATAAACCTAATGGTAACCAGAAATCAAAAACCAGTAATAGATATGTAAGAATAAAGATAAAGGAATCCAAATATGTCATTAAAGAAAGCTAGGAAACCATGAGAGAAAAGAGCAAGAGAAGAAAGGAACGGAATAGAATGGCAAAAACAACCATAAAATAGGTAACAAAATGGCAATAATTACATACCTGTCAATAAGTACGTTGAATGTAAATGAACTAAATGCTCCATCAAAAGACACAGGGTGACGGAATGGATAAAAAAGCAAGACCCATGTATATGTGCCTTCAAGACACTCACTTCAGAGCTAAAAACACATGAAAATGAAAGTGAAAGGATGGAAAAACATTTATCATGCAAATGGAAGCTAAAAGAAAGCCAGGGTAGCAATACTCATTTCAGACAAGATAGACTTTAAAACAGATTGTAACAAGAGACAAAGAATGACACTCTATAATCATCCAACAAAAAGATAAAACAATTATAAATATTTATGCAACCAACATGGGAGCACCCAAATACATAAAGAAATTAGTAGCAAACTACAAGGAAGTAACTGATAGAAATACAATAATAGTAAGGGACTTTAACTCCCCACTTATACCAATGCATACGTCATCCAGACAGAATATCAACAAGGAAACAGTGGCTTTGAATGACACACTGGAACAGATGGATTTAACAGATATATTCAGAACATTCCACCCTAAAAGAGCAGAGCACACATTCTTTTCAAGTGCAGATGGACCATTCTCCAGAATAGGCCACAAAGCAAGACTCAGCAAACTGAAAAACACTGAAGTCATACCATGCATCTTTTCTGACCACAATGCTATAAAATTAGAAATCAGCCACAAGAAAAAAATATGGAATGAACACAAATACATGAAAGTTAAATTTCATGCTACTAAACAGTAAATGGGACAACTAAGAAATCAAAGAGGAAATAAAAAAATAAATAGAGGCAAATGAAACTGAAAACACAACAGTGTAAAGTGTTTGGGATACAGCAAAAGCTCTTTAACAAGAAAGTTTATTGCAATACAGGCCCACATCAAGAAGAAGAAAAAATCACAAATAAACATCGAAAACTTACACTTAAGGAGCTAGAAAAAGAAACAGAAACAAAGGAAAAACCAGAAGAGGAATGTAAATAATAAAGATTAGAGCAGAAATAAATGATATAGAAAGTAAACAAAGAATAGAACAGATAAATGAAATCCAGAGCTGGTTCTTTGAAAAGATTAAAAAAAAAAAAACCTGATAATCTTCTAACCAGATTCACTGAGAGAGAGAGAGAGAGAGAGAGAGAGAGAGATAGGAATCAAATAAAATTACCACTGAAAGAGGAGAAATAACAACTGACACCACAGAAATACAAAGGATTGTAAAAGAACATTATATGCCAACAAACTGGACAAGCTAAAAATAATGGATGAATTCCTAGAAACATATAACCTCCCAAAACTGAACATGAAGAAATAGAAAATTGAACAGACTGATTACCAACAATGAAATTGAACAGTAACAAAAGACTTCCAGGACCAGATGGCTTCACAGGTGAATTTACCAAACACTTAAAGAAGAGTTAATGCTTATTCTTCTCTAACCATTTAAAAAATAGAAGTGGAAGGAGAGCTTCCAGATTCATTCTATGAGGCTAGCATTACCCTGACACCAAAACCAGATAAAGACACTAGAAAAACAACAACAACAACAACAAAAACAAAACCCAGAACTACAGCCTATTATCTCTGATGAACCCAGATGCAAAAGTCCTCAATAAAATATTAGCAAACTAGATCCAACAATACACTAAAAAATTATGCACACTAATCAAGTGGAATTTATTGCTGGAATGCAAATATTCAGTATTTGTAAATCAATCAGTGTGATGCATTACATCAACAAGAGAAAAAATAAAACCCATATCATCACTTTAATAGCTGGAGAAAAACCATTTGACAAGTACAACATCCATTTTTGTTAAAAATCCTTAACAAAGTAGGTTTACAGGGAACATACCTCAATATAATAAAGGCCATATATGAAAGTCCACAGCGGGCATCATCCTCAATGGTGAAAAACTAAAAGCTTTTCCCCTAAGGTCAGGAATAAGAAAAGGTTGCCCACCTCACAATCTAATTCAAAATAGTACTGGAAATCCTAGCCACGGCAATCAGACAACAAAAAGAAATAAAAGATATCCAATTGGTAAGGAAGAAGTAAAACTTTAACTATTTGCAGATGACATCATACCTCTATTTAGAAAACCCATGAGACTCCACCAAAAAATTGTTAGACCTGATACGTGGATTCAGTAAAAAGGCAGGACACAAAAATCAATATACAGAAATCTGTTGCATTTCTATACACCAACAATGAAGTAGCAGAAAGAAAAATTAAGAAAACAATCTCAGTCAGTTGGGCATCCAACTTCGGCTCAGGTCATGATCTTGCAGTGGGTGGGTTCGAGCCCCGCGTCGGGCTCTGAGTTCAGAGCCTCAAGCCTCCTTCAAATTCTGTGTCTCCTCTCTCTGCCCTTCCCATGCTCATGCTCTGTCTCACTCTGTCTCTCCATAATAAATAAACATAGAAAAAAATTTAAAAAAAAAAGGAAACAATCTCATTTAAAAGTGCATGAAAAATTACCTAGGAATAAGTTAAACCAAGAAGGTAAAAGACATGTACTCTGAAACTGTAAATCATTGATGAAGGAAATGAAAGACAACACAAATGGAAAGTCATTCTATGCTCATGAATTGGAAGAACAAATATTGTTAAAATGTGCATGCTATCCAGAGAAATCTACAGATTTAATGTAATCCATATAAAAATACCAACAGCATTTTTCCACAGAACTAGAACAAAGGATCCTAAAATTTGTATGGAACCACAAAAGATGCCCAATAACCAAAGCAATCTTGAAAAAGAAGAGCATCACTGGAGGTATCAAAATTCCAAATTTCAAGATGCACTACAAAGCTGTTATAATCAAAATAGTGTGATACTGGCACAAAAATAGATGCAGAGATCAATTGAAAGAATAGAGAGCCCAGAAATAAACCCAGAAGTATATGGTCAATTCATCTTTGACAAAAGAGGCAAGGATATGCAATGGGAAAAAGTCTCCTAAACAAATAGTGCTGGGAAAACTGGACAGCTACCTACAAAACAATGCTAACTAATGTGGATGTAAATTTTAAAAAATAAAAAATAAAATTAAAATTAAAAAAGAAACAATGAAATTGGACCACTTTCTTGCACCATACAGACAAACAAACTCAAAATGGATTGAGGACCATGTGAGAGCTGAAACCATAAAAATCCTAGAAGAGAGCAGAGCCAGTAATTTCACTGATATTGTCCACAGCATCATTTTTGTAGATATGCTTCCCGAAGCAAAGTAAACTATTTGGATTAAATCAAAATAAAAAAAGCTTCTGCATAACAAAGGAAATAACCAAATTAAAACACAGCATACTATATGGGAGAAGATATTTGCAAATGACATATCCAACAAAGGGTTGGTTAGTATCCAAAATACAGGAAGAACATATACAACTCAACACCAAAAAAAAAAAAAAAAAAAAAAAAAAAAAAAAAAAAAAAAGGCAAAAAACCAATAAAACCCTCCAAATACTCCAATTAAAGTATGGGTAGAAGACATGAACAGACATTTCTCCAAAGAAGAAACACAGATGGCTAACAGATACATGAAAAGATGCTCGACAGCACTGATCATCAAGGAGATGCAAATCATAACTACTATGAGATATCATGTCACATCTGTCAAAATGGCTAAAATAAAAAAAAAAAAAACACAAGAAACAGCAAGTGTGGGCAAGGATGTGGAGAAAAAGGAACGCTTGTGCATGACTGTGAATGAAAACTGATGCAGCCTACTGTGGAAACAGTATTGATATTCCTTAAAAAATTAAAAATAGAACTCTCTTATGATCCGGAATTCCACTACTGAATATTTATCCACAGGATATAAAAACATTAATTTGAAAAGGTATAGACACCATTGCAATGTGTTTATTGCAATGGAATATTTCTCAGGCATAAAAAGTAATGAATCTTGTTATTTGAAAAAACTTGGAAGGATCTAAAGAGAATAATGCAAAGTGAAATAAGACAGTCAGAGAAAGACAAAGACCGTATGATTTCACATATATGTGGAATTTAAGAAACAAAACATGTGAACCAGGAAAAAAAGAGACAAACCAAAAACAGACTCTCACTATGGAGAACAAACTGATGGTTACCAGAAGGGAAGTGGATGGGGGATGGGTGAAATAAGTAAACGGGATTAAGACTATACTTATGATGAGCAATGAGAAACGTATAGAGATGCTTAATCACTTTATTACATACCTGAAACTAATAAAACACTGTAGTATGTTAGCTGTACTGCAAGTAAAAAGAAGAAAGAAGAAAAAGAAAACATTCTACCCTCTCTGGGCTTGTGCATGGGAGAAGGTTTGGCTGAGGTGACCCTTCTTGGCATGCTGGCACTCAAACCCCTCCAAGCAGTATTGGAGCCATAGTGCTAGGAACAAGTGCAAATGGAACTTCCACGGTGTAGGGTCCTGGGCAGTTTCACTTGCTGTCACTCTGGAACTGATGGCTACGGTGGAGGCATGTGCCGATATCCGAGGGATACTGTGATTACATCTCAGGGGATAGATAGTCATTGTGACTCTGGCTGGTGAAGCAAATGCCTCAGTGACACAGATTCTGGGATTATGAGGTTCAGGGATGCTTGGGCACAGAGGCAGGGTGTAGTAGTCCAGGGACAAGGTGGCAGTCTGGGAATGCTTGAAAATTTTGCATATGTATTAATGATAATAGCTTATTCAATTTACGCCATTTCAGCTTACGGATGATTTCATAAAAGCGCTCTACTTTCAGATAGGGACGGAAACCTGTATGTACTTCTGAAACAGTGCTGAAGCCAGCTAATACTGGTTTCTGACCACTAATTATGCATATCTTTTTCAACACCGTGCTCATGATTTCACATTGGTGACTTGAACCTTTCGCAGTGACTGTGCACCACAGAAATCAACAAGTGCTAACAAAATAAGGTTTTCTTTCCTCTCTGATGTGCTCAATTACCAGCACAAGGTTGTATCCATATATGGTATAGACCCAACCATACAGTGTTATAATTGTGGCTTTAAATAATCTTACCTCTTAAAAAATTGAGAGAAGCAAACACACACAGAGACTTTTAAATTTACCCACATATTTACCATTTCTATTGATCTTTTTTCCTTCTTGTGGACACCATCCCTTGTCATCTACTTTTAGCTTGAAAAACATTTACGGAGAACAGGTCTGCTAAGAAACTCTGTTAGGTCGTCATGCACCTTCTGTTTTGAAAGACTGTTTTGCTGAATTTGGAACGTTTGTGTGACAAGCTTTCTTTGTCATGTTTTGCTTTGTTGTGGGTTTGTTTTTTTTTTTTTGAGGGGTTTTGGTTTGTGTCTTGTTTTTTTGTTTTCTTCAGCACATTCAGCTCTTTGGTTTTGACCTTCCCTGTTTTTATTCTTCATGGTTTCTGGTGAGAACTTCTCTATTAATCATACTATTAGTTGTAATTAAATGTAATTAGTAGTTTTTTCCTTGCTGCTTTCAAGATCCCCTCTTTCTGTTTGCTTTTTATTTTATTTTTAATTGTGGTAAAAAAATAATAGAAAATTTACCATATTACCCATTTATATAAAAAATAAACTTTATTTCTGAGAGAAATTTTAGGGTCATATCAAAGCTGAGAGAAGGCACACAGGTTTCCTATATATGCTTACTGTCTACACATGCATAGACTCTCCCATTGTTAATATCTCCCACTTTAGGGTTACACTTGCTACAACTGATGAAAGTACATTGACACATCTTTATCACCAAAAGACCATAGTTTAAATTAAGGTTTACTCTTGATTATGTACATTTTATGAGACTGGAGAGATGTGTAAAGACTTTTATCATCCATTACATATTTATATACTATAGGCTCACTGCCCTAAAAATCCTCTGTCCTTCACCTATTATCAATCCTTCCCTTCTTGCTCAGCTCTGGCAACCACTGATCTTTTTACTGTTTCCATAGTTTTATTTATTTTTTTCCAGGACATCATATAGTTGGAATCACACAATGTCTCACATCTTATCCACTACACTTTAACAGTTTCATGCATCTTACCCAACTCTAAGCATACAGTTCATGAGTGCTAACTGTATTCACATCGTTGTCCAACAGATCTCTAGAACTTTCACCTTGCAAAACTGGAACTCCATACTCAATGGACAGAATGAACTTCTCTACTTTCCCCCGAACCCTTAGCAATCACCATTCTACTTGCTGTTTCCATCAGTTTGACTGCTTTAGATACTTCCTACAAGTGGAATCGTATTCTTGTGTGTGTGTGACTGGCTTATTTCACTCAGCATGATGTCCTGGAATTTCAACCATGTTGTAGCATGTGATAGGATTTCCTTCCTTTTTAAGGCTGAATAATAATATTACACTGTTCTGTGTATACTGTTTTTTTTTTTTTTTCTCCTTTCTTCCATCAGTGGACATTTGGGCTGCTTCTACTGGTTGACTTTTGTGAATAATGCTGTAGTGAGATGGGTGTGCAGGTATCTCTTCGAGATCTTGGTTTCAATTCTTTTAGAAAATTTCCTACACGTGGGATTGCTGATTCATGGGGCAATTCTATTTTTAATTTTTGGAGGGAGCTTTATACTGTTTTACATAATAGCTGACCAATTTGCTTTCCCAATGACAATGTGCCAGGGTCCTCTTTTTCCACCTCCTTTTTTTCCTAAATAGTATCCATCCTAGTAAGTATGAGGTGATATCTCATTATGGCTTTGATTTGAATTTTTCTGACAATCAGTGATATTGAACACCTTTACATATGCTTTTGGACCATTTGTATATTTTCTAATGTCTATTCAATTCCTTTACCCATTTCTTTTAAAAAAATTTTTTTAACGTTTTATTTATTTTTGAGGCAGAGAGAGACAGAGCATGAACGGGGGAGGGGCAGAGAGAGAGGGAGACACAGAATCGGAAGCAGGCTCCAGGCTCTGAGCCATCAGCCCAGAGACCGACGCGGGGCTCGAACTCACGGACCGTGAGATCCGTGACCTGAGCCGAAGTCGGACGCCCAACCGACTAAGCCACCCAGGCACCCCCTACCCATTTCTTATTTGGGTTATTGGGTTTTTGTTTTTATTAGTGACATTGTATTCCTTATATATTTTGGATATAAATCTTTGTTTTGGTATATGACTTGCAAGCATTTTTCCACTCTATCTTTCATTCTGTGGATCATGTCCTTTGATGCAAAGAAATGTTTTAATTTGATGTAGCCCATTTGTCTACAATGGTCTTTTCCTTTGTAGTCTGTGCTTTTGGTGTCATATCCAAGAAGTCATTGCCAAATAAAATTTTATGTACTTCCCTCCATGTTTTCTCCAAGGAATTTGATAGTTTTACATCTTATGTTTGTGTGTTTAGTCCATTTTTAAAAAAATTATTAAAATTTTTTTAATGTTTATTTATTTTTGAGAGAGACAGAGTGTGAGCAGGGGAGGGGCAAAAAGAGAAGGAGACACAGAATCTGAAGCGGGCGCCAGGCTCTGAGGTGTCAGCACAGAGCCCCACATGGGGCTCAAATTCACGAACTGTGAGATCATGACCTGAGCTGAAGTCGGATGCTTAACCCATTGAGCCAAGCAGGTGCCTTGTGTTTAGCCCGATTTTTAAAAAAAGTTTATTTATTTATTTTGTGTGTGTGGGAGAGAGAGTGCACACAAAATTGGGGGAGGGGCAGACAGAGAGGGAGAGAGAATCCCAAGCAGGCTCTTGCACTGTCAGTGTGGAGCCGGATGTGGGTTCGAACTCATGAACCACGAGATCATGACCAGAGCTGGGGTCAGATGCTTAAACTGACTGAGCCACCCAGGTGTCCCGATGATGTTTAGTCCATGTTGAATGAACTTTATTATGGGGCATAAACCTAAGCACCCACCTTCATTCTTTTGTGTGTGGGTAGTCAGTTTTCTGGCACCATGTGTGAACGATACTACCCTTTCCATACTAAATGGTCTTCTCACCCTTATCAAAAATGATTAGCCTGGGGGCGCCTGGGTGGCGCAGTCGGTTGGGCGTCCGACTTCAGCCAGGTCACGATCTCACGGTCCGTGAGTTCGAGCCCCGCGTCGGGCTCTGGGCTGATGACTCAGACCCTGGAGCCTGCTTCCGATTCTGTGTCTCCCTCTCTCTCTCTGCCCCTCCCCTGTTCATGCTCTGTCTCTCTCTGTCCCACAAATGAATAAAACGTTGAAAAAAAATTAAAAAAAAAATGATTAGCCTGACTACACATGGGTTTGTGTCTGGATGTATTTTTAAGTTATTGTTTCCACGGGGGATGAAGGGCCTGGGGCTTCTTATTGTTTTCTGTTGCTGGTGTCATTCCCTCTCTAATCTGAACACAGATCAGATCTGGATCTAATCTGTGGATTTTGTGGTAGATAATGTGGTTTAAGTCTGCTGGAGGTGGGAGATATGCCACCCATTCCCTGATTTTCACACTGACTTAAGTCACCTCATAATCCACCCTGTTCCCTCAGGCTTATTTTTTTGTCTGTGTTCGCAAGTGACACTTAATGGTCACTTAATGGTCATTCCATTATCATGTCGTGAGATGTGGGTTTCTTGTGCTCATTCTGTTAGTAGTTTGCTGAGCCACTGGGTTCCACAAATATTTTTAAAATGCTATTTAAGGGGCGCCTGGGTGGCGCAGTGGGTTAAGCGTCCGACTTCAGCCAGGTCACGATCTCGCGGTCCGTGAGTTCGAGCCCCGCGTCAGGCTCTGGGCTGATGGCTCAGAGCCTGGAGCCTGTTTCCGATTCTGTGTCTCCCTCTCTCTCTGCCCCTCCCCCGTTCATGCTCTGTCTCTCTCTGTCCCAAAAATAAATAAATGTTGAAAAAAAAATTTTAAATGCTATTTAAGAAGTTATTCTTTCACTGTGTGTTAATATTGCTTTTCTGTTTGTTTGTTTGTTTGTTTTTTCTTCTGCTTCTTTTATCCTCCTTTGATTTTATTCAGACCCATGGTGGTTTTCTGATTATTGAAGATCTCTGAACTCTGTTATTTTTTCTCTCTCATTCTATGGGATGAATAAATTCTGTTACCCCTTCTTCAGTTTCATCAAGTTTTTCTTTTGCATCTCCAATTTTCTATAGAGCCAATTGAGTGAATTTTTCATTTCAGGTATTTATAAACTCAGAATTTCTCTGTGTTTTTTTCACATAGTTTCATTTTTCTACTGATATTTCCTAGTTGTTATGTTGCTGCCATATTTTCATTTAATTATTTGAACATAGTTTCCTTTATAACTTACAAATATTCATAAATGTTACTTTAAAATACTTTTTTTTTTTTCAGTAATTCTAACATCTTTCCCAGGAAAAGTTTCTATTGACTTTAGTATGGAAGACATTTTCCGGTTTCTTTGCGTGTTTTAAAAGTTTTTTAGGTACACATTTCTGATAATGTAGTTTAGTAAACATGCATTGTATTTCATTTTTCTTAGATTTCTTATTTTTGGAGCTTGCATAGCTTTTACTGCCAAATCAGTTTTTCCTAATTCTCATCGTTTGTTTGTTTATTTATTTATTTACTTACAGCCTATTTTCCTAGGGATTGCCCGTGTGATTTTGCAGCTTAGATGTCAACCACTAATTTTTTAAAGGTTGTGTTCAAATACTGCAAATCAGTAAGGCTTCCACCCTCTGCCATGTGATGGATGTGCAGGTGTATGTGTATGTGCGTGGGGAGGGGTGGGGGGTGTGTGCGGGAGGGGAGTGCTCATAACTTTACTGTCAATTCTCAAGTCTCAGCTTTCGCTTTTATCTGGGTCTCCTCTACATGTGGGCGCATTTTCCCCATCAGCTAAAAGTGTGTAGAGAGCTAATATCATCTCTTCTGTTGTACTTTTCCTTTCAATATCTTCCCATTTTACTTACTGGGGGCCTTGAGCTCAGATAAAGGAAAGTGTGAGTTTCCCTCATTCATTATCAAGCAAACTCACCACTTTGAGCTGAAAAAGCAATGGTTATTTCATCCCCTTCCCCACTCTTACTCATGTCTGCCCTTGAGGCAACTGCATCATGATTTTTTCAGTCTTCCCAAAGTGTAAATAGTACAATTCTTTTTTTAAAAAAAAATTTTTAAATGTTTATTTTTAAGAGAGCTCGAGTGGGGAAGGATCAGAGGGAGATACAGAATCTGAAGCAGGCTCCAGGCTCTGAGCTGTCAGCACAGAGCTCAACGCGGGGCTCGAGCTCATGAACCGTGAGATCGTGACCTGAGGCGAAGTCAGACGCTCAACCCACTGAGTCACCCAGGTGCCCCATAAATAGTACAATTCTTTTTTTTTATTAAAAATTTTTTTAATGCTTATTTATTTTTGAGAGGGCGAGAGAGAGGCAGAGCATGAACAGGGGAGGGGCAGAGAGAGGGAGACACAGAACAAGAAGCAGGCTCCAGGCTCCGAGTTGTCAGCACAGAGCCTGACGCGGGGCTCGAACTCATGGACCGGGAGAACATGACCTGAGCTGAAGCCGGATGCTCAACTGACTGAACCACCCAGGCGCCCCAATAGTACAATTCTTTTTGATCACTGCACTAGGGTGGGTAGGTGGAGAGGCATGGGAGCAGTCCTAGGCAAGAAGATTACAAAGGTACTTCTTATTTGAATCTCTAGGAGTTTTTAAAATAATAAATATTTCACAAGTTATTATTATTAACCTCAGGGCAATTGTCAGAACCCCAAATTATTATTATTTTTTTATTATTATTTTTTTTTAAAATTTTTTTTTTCAACGTTTTTTATTTTATTTTTTGGGACAGAGAAAGACAGAGCATGAACGGGGGAGGGGCAGAGAGAGAGGGAGACACAGAATCGGAAACCGGCTCCAGGCTCTGAGCCGTCAGCCCAGAGCCCGACGCGGGGCTCGAACTCACGGACCGTGAGATCGTGAACTGGCTGAAGTCGGACGCTTAACCGACTGCGCCACCCAGGCGCCCCAGAACCCCAAATTATTATCCATGGCAGTGTGTCTTCTTCACTTAGTCCTACTAAGATATCTTTACAATGGGTTCAGTGCGTAGCACTGTATTACAATTTGAAAGATTCTATAAAGTCACAAAGAATGAGCTTGACTTGTTACTACAAAGTTCACATGAGTGTAAGAGCTTTGATGTGACTTCTAATAAAATTTGTTTTCTCATAGTATATGTTGGACTTCTTCATTCGTTCTTCATGGTGTAGAGTCTCCCAGACAAGAAATAATAGTTCATGGCTGTGGCCCAAAGGCTTAACTTTCCTTTCCAAACCGTAAGTTTCTTCACAACTCCTTTATTTTATGCCTCAAAGAATTTGTCATAGGAAAAAAAAAAACAAAAAACAGCTTTAATGGAACAAATTTATTTATTTATTTATTTATTTATTTATTTAATTTTTTAAAATGTTTATTTATTTTTGACACAGAGAAAGACAGAGCATGAACAGGGGAGGGTCAGAGAGAGGGAGACACAGAATCTGAAGCAGGCTCCAGGCTCCGGAGCTGTCAGCACAGAGCCCGACGGGGGGCTCGAACTCACGGAGTGTGAGATCATGACCTGAGCTGAAGTCGGATGCTTAACCGACTGAGCCACCCAGGCGCCCCTTAATGGAACAACTTTAGAAACACCATTGTTGAAGTGTTTCCATAGAAAAATAATATGGAAAATATTCAGATTTAGATACATAACTCTTAGTCCAAATGGATTGCATGTTCATTAAGATTTAAAATTATGTATTACCAAGATTAATTAGATATTATTTTCTATATTTCAGGTTGTCAGTATCTTCAGAGTGGGACCACAATTGTACATTTTTATACGTTCAGGGCAAAAAAATTTTAATTGAATCCTGCTTAGAAATAAAAACATATATTTGTAAGCACCGGGCACTTCAACCTACCTAAATCTGATATAATGCTGCTTCACCGTCTATAAAGAACATATTTCTCATTTCTTCAAGCCATATGATTATTTTCTTAGAGTTATCTGTTTAAGATTTTATTTTTTACAACAGTTTTGGGTTCACAGCAAGATTAAGAGAATGGTACAGAGATTTCCCATAACCCTCCAGTATGCACATATGCATGCCGTCTCCCATCATCAACATCACTCATTAGAATGCTTTACTTGTTACCCAGGATTAATCTTCATTGATATATCATAATCCCCCAAGGTCCAAAGAGTATCTGAGGTTTTACCTTTAGGGTTGTAGAATTATTTTTAAATTTTTATTTATATTAACATAAAAAAATATATACTCAGGAATATATCATCCATTTGTTAAACTTTTTTTATTTATTAAAATAAATTACATATACATTATAAATGATAATATCAAGCATTATTATGATAAAGCCCTTGGTAGGGTGAAAAAGCCCACTCATATTTCCAAATTAATTGATTTGTTCTAGCCCTAAAGGGGCTGCATGTGAAGGTTGAACGACCCAGAGTGGCAAGGTTATCAGTCAGTGTTGAGGTAGGAGACAGAAACCAGGAGAAGTTTGATATAAAGAATTATTAACTATATGGGAAAGCCTAGCATGAGGGGATGAAACAAAGTTATAAGAATACCTTAGGCTTAAAGGAAAGTACCGAAAGGAGGGATCACTGGGAAGCCAGGTCCGCTCTCTGAAGATGGGATTTAGATGTCACCGAGGACAATGTGGGTGCACACAGCTTCATGGCCGACATGCTCACTGGATTGACCTGGGGCAGAGCAGCTCCAGGTCCCCTGGCTGAACTTGGTGAGGAAGGATCTCGGTCTGAGACTGGCAGGGAGGAAGAACCCCCTGCCAGAGTGTTAGCAGGTAGAGGCTGGAAGAGGAAACTTTAACTGGCACTGGCCACAGACACTCGTGGAGGCTGAGTACACAGGACTACCTGCAAACAGGCAGCTGGCAACCAAGCCATAGTGGCCAAAGGAGAGAAAACACCAAGGAACCAGGAAGAAGAGCCCTTTCTGCTGCAGTGTCTCTCGATGGCCTTGTACCAACAGAAGTCAACCTCCTGTGAGATGACAAGAGAGAAAATTGTTAGGATCTTGCACCGTTATCTGAGAAAAGAGCACTGAGGGATAGATTTGGAGCTGAGAGTACTAAATTGATAACCAGGCACTCAGGGTATCATGCAACAATCCCAGGGTTGCCGTCTAAGAGCCATTCAGATCTGCCCACTTCCTCAGAGAATGGAACCAAGCTGTACCTTCTGAATCCGTTTTAGTGCAGCACTAATCAAAGATTAGATTCATTTTTGGGGAGAGGTTGCTTTTTCAATGAATAACAACCAGTGTCCTTTGGTACTTCTTCTTGTCTACTGTTTTCCTCACCAGGATTTCAGATATTTTGGAAGGTATCTTGTTTTATTAAATTATCTGTGTCCTCACTCTGTCGTTCTGTGCCAGCAAATTTAAAAATATACTTTGGCAGGGGCACCTGGGTGGCTCAGTCAGTTGAAGTCCAACTTCGGCTCAGGTCATGATCTCACAGTTCGTGAGTTTGAGCACCGCATCGGGCTCTGTGCTTTGGATCCTCTGTCCCCCTCTCTCTGCCCTTGCTTTGTTTCCACTCTCCCAGTAAATAAATAAATAAATCAATAAATCAATCAATAAATAAATACTTTGGCATGAAAAATAAAATAGTAAATGATAAAGAAAACAAGAATTAAACATGTACAGATATTTGTGTGGGTAAAACAGCTAGTTATTGCCAGATCACAGGACAAACTTTAGTAATTTGGTAGTGATTCAGAGATTTTTCTACTGTAATTCAGTGACAAGAGGAAGAGAGATAAAACTCAAAGTCGCAAAATAAATTCACATTTCATATGCTTTGATCTCTTGAATATAGACATATTCTTTATATTTATTTCCCATGTTCATACAGAGGAAATAGATGGATATTCAAAGTTAATTTCATATAATAGGTAAGTGGCAGATGTACTAATTGCTAAACTTGTGTTACAAACAACCCAAATTTCATTGACATCTAAAAATAAGCCTTTATGTCTCGTTCACCCATTTGTGGTTTGGCTGCATTTTAGTTGATGAGCTTGGGTTGCATGGACTTGACTGCAAACCACAGATGCAGCTCAGATCCTTTTGTATTGTTTATTCTTAGAACAGTGGTCTATGTGGTATACGACCTTTTAGAGCAGAGATTAGCAGCTGTCAGAGGGGCCAGCAGAAATGTGCTTCTTAATGCCTGCACTCTGAGCTCAGAAGGTATCACTTTCCCACTCACACTATACTGTGAAAACAAGTCCTATGGTCAAACCTGTCATTCATTGTCTGCAAAGTATACTGTTTTCAAAGTGGTCAGTTAGAGGAACCGTAAGTTCACTGAAAAATAACCCAATTTACCATAATAACCATAGGAATATTTTTCTCATTGTGTTTCATGAGATAGATATCTTTGTTTGTAAAAAATAAACATGAGAAATAAAAAAAAAAAAAATAGAACGTTCCTAACTTCCATCTAGATTTTTCTTTCCTCTGTACCAAAAATTCTTGTAAGGTGGTTTTGTATAACGGGAGACATCAGCAATGAAACCAGGTCATTTCAATGTAATTCTGAATGCACACTCTTAGTTCTGTGAGTCAGACAACCGATCTGTCTCGCTTGCCTCTCCCATAAAATATGACGCAAATAGTATCTTATTCATAGAGTTGCTTGAAGATTTTACTTGAAAAGCACCTTTTGACACCTAAGTATTCACTCAATCTTGGTCATTTTTACTTAAAAACTTGATGCTTCAGTTCCATCACCTGTGACATGGTAACTGTATATGTAGCCAACGCCAAGGGCTGAGGAATAAATTACATAATGCCTAAATAGCCTTAAAATATAGCCAAGCCACAAGAGGTTCTTCCTGTATGTGATCTCTTTATATTTTGCTTTTCCAAATAGTTCATAAAGGCCGATTTCTAAGAAAACCCAAGCTCTAAAACTGTCTTCTTCCTTCCACTCATCCAAAGCTCTATTGTTACAATATATTTGTTTAGCTGGGTATGGGAAATATAATCTGACTTAGGAGTTTGATCATATATATCAAAGATATTTTCAGTTTGAAAATGGTTTTTGAGAAGGGCACCTGGGTGTCTCAGCTGGTTGGGCGTCCGGCTTCGGCACGGGTCATGATCTCGTGGTTCGTGAGTTCGAGGCCCGCGTCAGGCTCTGTGCTGACAGCTCAGAGCCCGGAGCCTGCTTTGGATTCTGTGTCTCCCTCTTTCTCTGCCCCTTCCCTGCTTGTGCTCTGTCTCTCTTTCTCTCAAAAGTAAATAATAAAACATCCAAGAAATGGTTTTTGAGAAATTTCATACACATCATCTATGGACACTAAATGAGTAATTTTGGGGGGACATGTGTTTCCATTTTTGAAATCAGGTTGCATTTCCTGTTCTGTCCCGTTGGCCAAAAACCCAGTCTCCTCACCCACTACCAA
This sequence comes from Puma concolor, assembly GCF_028749965.1. Lineage (NCBI taxonomy): Eukaryota > Metazoa > Chordata > Mammalia > Carnivora > Felidae > Puma > Puma concolor. The sequence continues at coordinate 98,430,947 of NC_141673.1, forward strand.
CACCTCACACTGTCTCGTTGGGAATTGAAGAAATTTTGAAAAGCACTGTCAAGGCTTGGCGAGCAAACCTGTTCAGCTGCTAGATTTGGGGGAACCTACAGGGGCCCAGGGAAAGAAGAGGCTCAAGTGCCCTTTTCCTTTCAATGTTGGCGTATCCCATCCACACCTACCATGGAGAATGGAGAAAAGGAAGAGAGGGGCTGCTTAATGTATTTCTGATGTAGAATCCCTCCCAATTTCCTCCCCAAATACGTATCTAAATACATGCATAATAAGATGCCCAAAGTTTTATATGTACCCATAATAAGCCAGGAGAATTACTCGGTAAAGTGAACTTGGGTTAGGGGGTCCACCAAAACCCCTGGGGAAGAGGTCAACTGCACTGGCTTACAGTCAGACCTGTCCTCCTAAAGATGTCCCTGTAGGGTGCAGGGGGGGGGGGTTTGGTGTAAGGGTGCTAGCCTCTACTGGAGATGCTGGATTGCTGTCTGAAGTTTGGCCATGCTGGTGGGTGGGGGAAAAAGGCATCACCCAGCTCTGTCATCCCCGGCTAGTGGAGCCACTGTTCAGACAGCCCTCACGGGCAAGCAAACCATCTCCCCTCCCGTGTCCCAGGCTTCTGTCAGATCCCTGCCCTCGACCCTTCTGTGCCCAGTCCTTCCACACACTGTGGTGCCACAGTTCTCCTGTGTTTTATCTTTGGTGTATGACTGGGGTTCAAAACTCCAGATCTTAAAGGATGCGGCAAGGCATAGAACCCATTCCCCTCGTCCAGGGGAGAACCTCACGGCACTGCCCCTGGCGCTGGTCTGTTCCCGAAAAGCAGTTGCATGGCTGGGCAGGCGCCTGGAGTTTATGGTGAGGCACAGGAAAAAAGCTGCGATCGCTTCACCCGTCCTTTTCCTGTACCTCTGTGCCCTGCTGTTGAATGCCCACTCAGAGGCGCCAGCTGGGTCTTTTATCCTTGGAGAGGATAAGTCTCCCCGTGCAACCCAAGGGATGGCCACCCCACCCTGTCCACAGTACATTCCGGGCCTCCTTTTCTTCTACCCAGGAGCAATGCCACCCCCCGGCCCCGACTCTACTCCGGCAAATGGCACAGACTTCCAAAAACTCAAAATTTCAGCTTAACTCTTCGCAAAAACTTGGAAGAGTCAGTTCCTCATAATTCTCCTACCAGTGGTCTGGGGACAGTGCTTTTCTTACATGAACCGAATGCATTGCTCTCTTCCTCCTTCTCTCTTACTCTTCTCTGTGTAAAGGGCTCTGACCCTCTGCAGCAACGCTGATTTTCTCTCCCCCCAGTTCCCCTGCTCCGCGTACCTGCCACATTCTCTACCTTGAATTGTGCAGCTTGTTCTCTTATCTATTGCCTTGTGATCAATTTCCGAGGCGTTCAGAGTGATTTGATGTTGATCTAGCTGTGCTTGAGGCATGAGACAAGCCCAAGGTCCCCCCTACTACTATGGTATTTTTAACTCTGAAAAATACCATATCTTTATCCATTCATGGGATGATGGGCATTTGGGCTCTTTCTATAATTTGGCTATTGGAGATCATGCTGCCTGAGTAAGGTATTTCTGGTTGACAGGTTTTTGGGTTTTTTTCTTTCCCTTTGCTCACTTTATTTTTAAAAAAAAATTTTTTTTAACCTTTATTTATTTTTGAGACAGAGAGAGACAGAGCATGAACGGGGGAGGGGCAGAGAGAGAGGGAGACACAGAATCGGAAGCAGGCCCCGGGCTCTGAGCCATCACCCCAGAGTCTGACGCGGGGCTCGAACTCACGGACCACGAGATCGTGACCTGGGCTGAAGTCGGCCACTTAACCGACTGAGCCACCCAGGCGCCCCTCTTTGCTCACTTTAAAAATATCATCCCAGGGGTACCTGGGTGGCTAAGTTGGTTAGGCGTCTGACTTCAGCTCAGGTCATGATCTCACGGTTCGTGAGTTGGAGCCCTGCATCAGGCTCTGTGCTGACAGCTCAGAGACTGGAGCCTGCTTCAGATTCTGTCTCCTTCTCTCTCGGCCCCTCTCCCACTCTCACTCTGTCTTTCTGTCTCTCTCTCTCAATAATAGATCAATATTACAAAATTGAAAAAAAAATAGCATCCCATTCTCTCTTGTCTTAATCGTGGGAAGAAGATCTTGCTGAGAGGATCCTTTTTGGTGTCTGATGTGACATGTTGACCTCAGAGGCCTCAAAGCAGTGTTGGAGCCGTTGTCCAAGATTAGGCACCGATGGACCTACCATTGTGCCTGGGTCATGGTGCACAAGTTCATTTGCTATGGCTGGGGCACTGGGGTCTAGGATAGAGACATGGGCAGATACTCTATGCAAACTGTACCAGGGTCTCAGGGGCACACAACTGTGGCTCTGGTTGGTGAAGGGAATATAACAGAGACACAGACCCTAGAATGACAAGTTTCAGCAGGGGCTTATGCAGGAGAAGCAGAGTGTAGAAGTGGCATATGCTGGGGAGGGTGAGGCAAAGTTTCAACTCTGTCCCAAGCAGCAGTCACAAGATAGCAGCACCGCGATCCAGTGGTAGTTTCTTAAAACCACGTCTCATGACCCAGGGACCTGGGCGCAGAGCTTTAGCGGCCCAGCCCCCAGTGACAGTTCAGGCTGGGACCTGGGAGCTGAAAGTGTGTCTTGGATGGAGCAGTACAGCACCAGCAATGAGGTTTCAGAACCCTGATATGGGACCTAAGCGATGGGGCTGTAGGCAGTGGTAGGTTGGCCATAGAGATGATGGGTCAGAGCCTTGAGCTGCCATAGATGGAGTGAAGGGTCCAGGCAGCAGCAACCTGGTGCGAGCCATGGCAGTTCAGAGTCTAGGCTTCAAGTAGGGGTGGGGTTCAGAGCAGCAGGAGCGCCCTTTACAACGAAGACCCAGCGTCATGACATGGAACCCAGTGGGTGGGGCTTACGGAAGTAGCCGCAGGTACCCATACTGGGAGCCAAAGCACTCTTGGAACCTGGGGACGGGGCTCAAGACAGCACAAGCTTTCCCAGTAATGCTGAGACGGAGCCCCAACCAGGGACCGGGAGTGGAAGAACTCAGACGCAGCTCTAGTCTTCTACCTGGGAGGCGCTATGGCACCCAGTCCCCAAATGCCTCAATTGGCGCCCCTGAAGGCAAGTCTCACCATGGCAACAGCTCCAGCCTCTGGGGGTAGCTGCAGAGGGGGCTCTCTGGGCTGTTCCATCAAGTGGGATCAGTATCAGTGGGGCACCTCTGTTGCAAAACCTGCAGATGGCCACAAAGCTAAACCTTGCTGGGTTCTCTTGCCCCCCTTCTCTCCATGAGGTGACGTCCCCTGAGGGGATTCCTCCTGGTGCCAAGCGGCTCCCAACTAGCTGGCTGGGTGGTGCGGGCAAAATGCTTCCTTTACGTTCTGAGGAGCCACCCTGAATTTTCTAATTCTGCCCAGTTTTTGCTGCTCTTTGTTGGGCAGAGCTTTCCCTGAACCATTTGAAGTGGTTTCATTACTGTTCTTACTGTTTTCTGTAGGGCAGATGAGCGTTGGTACCTCCTAGCCTTTCACCTTGTGGATGGGACTCTTTACTCATATATCATGAAGTGGTTTCCATCTACTTCAAATTAATTCGGACAAAGTACATTAAATGAGGGGTACCTGGGCAGTTCAGTCGGTTAAACGTCTGCCTTGGGCTCAGGTCATGATCTCACAGTCTGTGATTTGGAGCCCGGCATCTGGGTCTCTGCCGTCACCGCAGAGCCTGCTTCAGATCCTTTGTCCCCGTCTCTCTCTGCCCCCTCCCCCGCTCACACTTGCTCTCTAAATAAATAAATAAATAACACGTAAAAATACATTAAGCACAAACATTGCAATTTGTCCTCCCCCTGTTACAGCTATGCCTCAGCTTTCCAACCGTTTGCATTATGTCACTTTGCTTTTATGAAAGACCTGGATTAGTATCATTTTTTTTGGTGAACAACAGAAATGGGAAGGGGAGTTTTGCTTTTCTGAAAAAAGAGGTGAAAAGTGAAAAATGTGTTCGGTGCTGGTTTTGCTGTTATAGAGGCAGCTCACACCCCAAGCAGTGAGTCTGGTCCTGTCAGACCAGCTACTCGGCATCTCACTGTCAAGGGTAGCTTTAAACTGTGGTTTTCAGCGTCTGTACTTCATCTCAATTTATTTTGTGCATCCATTAGCAAGGTATTTCTTAAGGTATCCAAAAAAAAAAAAAAAAAAAAAAACATGAGAGGTTGTTTTTTGGGTCAGGGAATGCTCAACAACTCTTTTATAGAAGTTAATGGTAATTGTTTCTTTAATTTACACCATTTCAGCTTAGGAAAGATTTCGTAGAAACACTCAGAGCAGGAAACCTGTCCTTCTAACAATGTTGTATTGAACCCTGGTTTCTGAACACCAATTATGCACATCTTTACGTTCTCTACATTCACGATTTCACATTGGAGACTTGAAATGAACCATTCATGATGATTTTGCACCACAAAAATTGACAAATACAAAAAAAAAGTTTTCTTTTCCCTCCCATGTGCCCATATACTAGCATAAGATTGTATAGTATAATCCAACCATATGATGTTATAATGATGATTTTAAATAATATCATTTCATAGATCACTTACAAGAGGAAAATACATACACGGATTTTAAATTTTTTTTTAACGTTTATTTACTTTTGAGACAGAGAGAGACAGAGCATGAACGGGGGAGGGTCACAGAGAGGGAGACACAGAATCCAAAACAGGCTCCAGGCTCTGAGCTGTCAGCACAGAGCCCGATGCGGGGCTCGAACCCACGGACTGCGAGATCATGACCTGAGCTGAAGTCGGCTGCTTAACCGACTAAGCCACCCAGGCGCCCCAATACACAGATTTTAAAATTTACAGACATATTTATCATTCTGGTGATCGTTATTACTTCTTGTGGAAATGAGTTAACTCTAGCATCGTTTACTTTTAGCTTGAAGAACATTTTTGGACGGTGGGTCTACTAAGAAGAAGTTCTGTTAGGTGTTGTGTTTGATGTGGGGTCTTTATGCACCTTCTTGTTTGAAAGACTGTTTTGCTGAATTTATAATTCTGGTTTGACATGTCTTTTTGGGTTTTTTTGTTTGTTTTGTTCTGGGTTTTGTGTATGTTTGGGGGAGCTGATTTGTTTGTTTTTGTTTTTGTTTTTACAGTACTTTCAGCTCTGTGGCTAAATACTTTTTCCTTTCTTCTTTTTTTTTTTTTTTTTTTTTTTTGCTTGTTTCAAGTTTTTGTTTAAAATAACTTATGGTGTGATACTGGTTTCAGGAATAGAATTCAGTGATTCATCACTTAACATACAACACCCAGTGCTCATCACAACAGGTGCAGTACTTGTAGCTCTGATTTTGACCTTCACTGTCTTTTATTCTTCATGGTGTCTGGTGAAAACTCATCTGTTAATCATATTATTATTTTTCTAAACGTAATGAGTAGTTTTCTCCTGCTTTTGTCAAGATCACCTCTTTTTGTTTACCTTTTATTTTATTTGTTAAGTTGTGGCAAAAAAAAACCCCACATAACATAAAATTTACCACATTACCCATGTGAAAAAAAATAGACTACTTTCTTAGAGCAGTTTTAGCTTCACAGCAGAACTCAGACAAAGCACAGGGATTTCCTGTGTTCCCCTACTGTCTAAGTGTCTATGCACGAGTCGTGGATGGAGTCTCTCACTGTCATTATCTCTCAGTGTAGTGATTCATTTGCTACAACTGATAACCGTATGTTGACAAATCTCTATCATCCAAAGACCATAGTTTACATTAAGGTTTACTATTAATATTGTGAATTTGATGAGTTTGCAGAAATATGTAATGACATGTATTAACCACTATGGAGTTATATAGCATAGTTTCGCTGTCTTGAAAATCCTCTGTGCTCCATCTAGCCATCCTTCCTTGTCCCTAAACCTTGTCAACCACTGATCCTATTTCCTGTCTCCATAGTTGTGTTTTTTCCAGACTGTTGTAGTGGGAAGCATAAACTTATCTCACGTCTTACAGAACACTTACTATATCATGTGTCTTAACTGACTTTCAGCGCACAGTTTAGAGAGCTAACTATATTCAGTCGTTGCCTAACAGATCTCTAGAACTTTTTCACCTTATAAAATTAGAAATTCATGGGGCGCCTGGGTGGCGCAGTCGGTTAAGCGTCTGACTTCAGCCAGGTCACGATCTCGCGGTCCGTGAGTTCGAGCCCCGCGTCGGGCTCTGGGCTGATGGCTCAGAGCCTGGAGCCTGTTTCCGATTCTGTGTCTCCCTCTCTCTCTGCCCCTCCCCCGTTCATGCTCTGTCTCTCTCTGTCCCAAAAATAAATAAGCGTTGAAAAAAAAAAATTAAAAAAAAAAAAAAAAGAAATTCATACTCACTGAACCATTATTACCCTTCGCCACTTTCCCCTCAGCCCTGAGCGATCACCATTCTACTTTTTTTTTTTAAATTTTTTTTCAATGTTTATTTATTTTTGGGACAGAGACAGACAGAGCATGAACGGGGGAGGGGCAGAGAGAGAGGGAGACCCAGAATCGGAAACAGGCTCCAGGCTCTGAGCCATCAGCCCAGAGCCCGACGCGGGGCTCGAACTCACGGACCTCGAGATCGTGACCTGGCTGAAGTCGGACGCTTAACCGACTGCGCCACCCAGGCGCCCCTCTACTTTCTGTATCTGTAAGTTTGGCTACTTTCAACAGTGGAATCATACACTTCTATTTTATTGATTGATTGATTGATTGCATGTGTGTGCCTGCCTTATTTCACTTAGAACAATGCCCTGGCATTTCATACACGTTGTAGCAGGTGATAGGATTTCCTTCCTTTTTAAGGCTGAATAATATGTTGTTATGTGTGTACTATGCTTTCTTTCTCCATCCATCCATTAGCAGGCAGTAGGCTGCTTCTATCACTTGGCTCTTGTGAATAATGCTTCCCTGAGCATGGGTGTGCCGATATCTCTTTGAAATCTTGCTTTTAATGCTTTTTATATATTTTCCTATAGGTGGAACTAGTGATTCACGTGGCAATTCAATTTTTAATTTTTTGAAGAAGCTTCATACAGTTTTTCATATGGCTGATCAATTTACATTCCCAACGATAGCGTGCAAGGATCTTCTTTTTCCACCTCCTCACCGACACTTTCTTTCTTTTTTTTTTTTTAATAGTCTCCATCCTCATGAGTATGAAGTAATATCGCATTGTGGTTTTGCTTTGTGTTTCTCTGGTAGTTAGTGATGTTGAGTACGTTTTCATATGCTTTATCGCCATTTATATATTTTCTTTGGAAAAAGTATTCTATACTTTTGCCCATTTTTCCATTGGGTTATTTGGTTTTTGTTGTTGTTACTGGCTTATAGGATTCCTTATATATTTTGGATACTGTATATATGTATGTTTGTATTTATTTCCAGTTAATTAACATGCAGTATAATATTAGTTTCAGTAGAAGAATTTTGTGATTCATCACTTACATACAACATCCAGTGGTCATCACAAGTGCCCTTTTCTTAATACCCATCACCCATTTAACCCATCTCCCTGCCCACCACCCCTCGAGCAATCCTTAGTCTGTTCTCTAAAGTTAAGAGTCTGTTTGATGGTCTTCTCCCCGCCCCCCACAATGTTCATCTGTTTTGTTACTTAAATTCCACATATGAATGAAATCATGTGGTATTTATATTTCCGATTGACATATTTTGCTTAGCATAGTACACTCTCGTTCCATCCATGTCATTGTAAATGGCAAGATTTCATTCATGTTGGTTGTTGAGTAATATTCCATTTTATATAAATACCACATCTTCTTTACCTATTTGTCAGTTGATGGATATTTGAACTCTTTCCATAATTAGGCCATTGTTGATAGTGCCGCTATAAACATTGAAGTGCATGTACCCCTTCAAATCAGTATTTTTTTTTTAATTATTTGGATAAATAGCTACTAGTGTAATTGCTGGGTTGTAAGGTAGTTCTATTTTTAACTTTCTGCTGTTTTCCAGAGTGGATGCACCAGTTTGCATTCCCACCAACGGTGTAAGACGGCTCCCCTTTCTCTGCATCCTCACCAGCATCTATTGATTTCTGTATTGTTAATTTTAGCCATTCTGACAGATGTGAGATCATATCTCATTGGAATTTTGATTTGTGTTTTCTTAATTATAAGTTCCATTGTGCACCACTTAACACATCTGTTAGTCATTTGTGTGTCTCCTTTGGAAAAATGTCTATTCATGTCTTCTGCTTGTTTCTTCACTAGATTATTTGTTTTTCGGGTCTTGAGTTTGACGAGTTCTTTATAGATTTTGAATACTAACCCTTTATCAGAGATGTCATTTTCAACTATCTCTCCCATTCCAAAGGCTGCCTGTTAATTTTGTTGATTGCTCCTTTCACTGTACAGAAGAAGCCTTTATCTTGATGAAGTCTCAGTAATTCATTTTTGCTTTTGTTTCCCTTGCCTGCAGAGATGTGTCTAGCAAGAATATGTTGTGGCCTGAGTCAACAAGGTTGCTGCCTGTGTTCTTCTATAGAATTTTTATGGTTTTCTGTCTCACACTTAGGACACGAATCCATTTTGAATTTGTTTTTGTTTATGGTGTAAGAAAGTGGTCCAGTTTCATTCTTCTGCATGTTGCTGTCCAGTTTTCCCAATACCACTGGTGGAAAAGGTTGTCTTTTTTTCATTGGGTAGTCTTTCCTGCTTTGAAGAAGTTTAGTTGATCATATAGTGATGGGTCGATTTCTGGGTTTTCTGTTCTATTCCATTGATTTATGTGCCTGTTTTTATGCCAGTCCATACTGTCTTGATCACTACAGCTTTATAATATAACTTCAAGTCCAAAATTGTTATGTCTCTAGCTTTGCTTTGCTTTTTCAAGATTGTTTTTATGATTAGTGGTCTTTGTGGTCCCCCACAAATTTTAGGATTGTTTGTTCTATTTCTGTGAAAAATTCTGATGGTATTTTGATAGGAATTACATTAAATCTGCAGATTGCTTTGGTTTGGGTACTATAGAGATTTTAATAATATTTGTTTTTCCGATTCATAAGCATGGAATGTTTATCCATTTTTTTGGGGGGGTGTCATCTTCAATTTCTTTCATATGTGTTCTATAGTTTTCAGAGTAGAGACCTTTTACCTTTTTGGTTAGGTTTATTCCTACTTATTGTTTTGGGTGCAATTGTAAATGGGATCTATTTTTTCAGTTTTCTTTCTGCTGCTTCATTACTGGTGTATAAAAATGCAACAGATTTCTGTAGGGTGATTCTGTCTCCTGCTACTTTGCTGAATACATGTATCAGTGCTAGCAGTTTTTTGGTGCGGTCCTTCTGAGTTTCTACCTACAGTGTCATGATGTCGGCCAATAGTGAAGGTTTGACTTCTTCCTTGCTGACTTGGATGTCTTCTATTTCTTTTTGTTGTCCAAATTCTGAGTTAGGACTTTTAAACCACAATCATGAGAGTGAACATACCTGTCTTGCACCTGGCCACAGAGTAAAAGCTGTCAGTTTTTCCCATTGAGGATGATATTAGCTACGGTTCTTTCATATACGGCTTTAATGATGTTGAGGTATGCTCCCTCTACAGCTATTTGTGAGGTCTTTTATTGAGAATGGCTAGTATACTTTGTTGAATGCTTTTTCTGCATCTATTGAGAGAATCCTAAGGTTCTCATCCTTACTTTTATTAACGTGGTGTATCACGTGATGGATTTGAAACCACCCTTACACCCCAGGAATAAATGTTGATTGTGGTGAGTGATTCTTTTCATGTACTGTTGGATTCAATTTTCCAGTATTTTGATGAGAATTTTTTGCATTCATGTTCGTCAGGGACATTGACCTGTAATTTGCTTTTTTAGCGTGGTCTGTGTCGGGTTTTGGAATCATGGTAATCTTGGCCTTGTAGAATGACTTTGGAAGCTCTCCTTCTGTGTATATTCTTTGGAACAGCTTGAGAAGAACAGGTAGGTATTAACTCTTCTTTAAATGTTTGGCAGAATTTCCTTGGGAAGCCACCTGTCCCTGAGCTTTTGTTTATTGTGACATTTTTTTAATACTAATTTAATATCTTTGCTGGTTATGGATGTGTTCAAATGTTCTATTTCTTCCTGTTTCAGTTTTGGTAGTTTATATTTCTAGGAATGTATCCATTTCTTTAAGATTGCCCAATTTGTTGGCATATAGCTTTTCATAATATTCTTTTATAATTATTTGTATTTCTGTGGTGATGGTTGCTGCTGGAAGCCGAGCTATCCCAACCTGAGTGGCAGGGCCCCAGCTGTGGACGGATTGGTGACTGCAGGGAGGGCCACCGACAGTGAAGTTTCTTGTACTCCCGTTTTTAGGTAATTTGGCCTTAAGTACTTGGGGTATTGTCTGTTGGGGAATTGCCCTCGACAGGCCCCCTGGGAAAAGAACCATTGGGGAAGAAAATAAGGTTCCGCAAGAAATTGTGTGGCCTTACATTTAGCCCTCACCATCCCCTATGGAGACGACTCTACTTACAGGAAGGATAGCCTCATACCTTTGCCAGCAAAGATGGCCTGTAAAGGAGACACATATGGATTTGAAAGCCTCACTCCGGCAACTAAGGAGTGTATCTCTGGACACAGGTGACTTCAACCCCAGGCCCACCTGGCCCCCCAGAGGCATTCCAGATGATGACTGAACCTAGTCGGTTAAGGTACAGAATGGTTCATTGGTTCCTAGGTGCATTGTCCCTCTGAGAATGTGTGAGGCATGGGTTTCTAAGGCTTTTTCAGCCCCTTCCTGGCACCTCGGACTGAGGCAAACACATTGTTCTTTTGGCCTCATGTGGTTAGGAGGTCATGTCCCTGTAACTGTTCCACTTGAGGTGTTGAGACATGGAGGGCCTTTCACGAGAACAGCAAAGCAAATGCTTTGTAGATTATAGATACACACAGATGCATCATGGGATAATGTAAGAAATTAATCAATAATCCAAAGGTATGCGGGAACATTAGAGGAAAATCGCCATGTTATTTCTTGAAGGTTGTTTACACATAGGAACATTTTCAAAATTAGGTAACGTTAGAAAAACATAGATGACATATGTTACAAGGAAATCACTAGCATATGTAATGCCACGTTTGCTGCAATAAATTGGCCAGTTCAACACGCTGCTGTTGTCTGTGTCCATTTTTATTTTAGTTTTAGTTTTTTATTTTAGTTTTTTATTTTCTAGTTTTTTATTTTAGTTTTGTTTTCTTTTCACCGACGCCGTTCTTCCTTCCGGAACCCCTGGTTGCTGGAACTGGCCTCTGGCAGGTTGCGATCTTTCCTCTCTCATTTATGATTTTGTTTACTTTGGCCCTTTCTCTTTTCTTTTTTTTTTTTAAAGTTTTTTTTTTTTTTTTAACGTTTATTTATTTTTGGGACAGAGAGAGACAGAGCATGAATGGGGGAGGGGCAGAGAGAGAGGGAGACACAGAATCAGAAGCAGGCTCCAGGCTCTGAGCCATCAGCCCAGAGCCTGACGTGGGGCTCGAACTCACGGACCGCGAGATCGTGACCTGGGTTGAAGTCGGACGCTTAACCGACTGAGCCACCCAGGCGCCCCTCTCTTTTCTTTTTAATAAGTCTGGTTAGGGGTTTATCCATTTTATTAATCCTTTCTTATAACCAGCTCCTGGTTTCATTGGTCTGTTCTACAGTTTGTTTGTTTGTTTGTTTATTTGTTTGCTTGCTTGCTTGTTTTTTTCTATATCCTTTATTTCTGTTCTAATCTTTATTATTTCCCTTCTCCTGCTGGCTTTAGGCTTCATTTGTCGTTCTTTTTCTAGCTCATTTAGATTAAGGTTAGGTTATTTGAGATTTTTCTTGCCCCGATGTTTCTTGCCCCTGAAGTAAACTTGTATTGCTCTATACTTCCCTATTATGCCTGTTTTCACTGCATCTCAAAGGCTTTTGGACTGCCATGTTTTCATTGTCATTCATTTCCATGTATATTTTTATTTATTCTTTAATATCTGGGTTGGCCCATTCATTCTTTAGTAGGATATTCTTTCACCTCCATCTATTTGTGATCTTTCTAAATTTTTCTTGTGATTAGCTTCAAGTGTCATAGGGTTGTGGTCTGAAAATATGCATGGTGTGGTCTTGATCTTTTTGTAGTGGTTGAGTCAGTACTCATATTACAATACAACCATACTGTAATCCAGTATGTGACCTCTTCTAGAGAATGTTCCATGTGCATTTGAATAGAATGCATATTCTGTTTTTTAGGATAAAATGTTCAGAATATATCCATGAAGTTAATCTGGTCCAGTGTGTCATCAAAGCCATTGTTTCCTTGTTGATTTACTGCTTAGATCTGTCCATTGTTGTATGAGGTGTTAAAGTCCCCTAGTATTTTTGTATCATTAGCAATGAGTTCCTTCATGTTTGTTACTAGTTATTTTATATATTTGAGTGCTTCCATGTTTATGTGGGGCATCAATATTTACAATTGTTAGATCTTCTTTTTTGGATAGACCTGTTTATTATGATATGGTGCTCTTCTCTCTTGTCTTTGGTTTAAAATCTAATATATCTGGTACAAGTATGGCTACTTCAGCTGTCTTTTGACATCCATTGGTATAGTAATTGGTTCTCCATCCCTGCACTTTTCATCTGCAGATGTCTTTAGCTATAAAATGAGTCTCTTGGAGGCTCCAAGGTGGCTCAGTCAGTTCAGCATCCAATTCTTGGTTTCAGCTCAGGTCGCGATCTCACAGTTCAAGAGATTGAGCCTCATGTCAGGCTCTGCACTGACAGCATGAAGCCTTCTTGGGATTCCCTCTCTCTCTCTCTCTCTCTCTTTCTCTCTCAAAATAAATAAACATAAAATAAAATAAAATAAAATAAAATAAAATAATAAAATAAAATAACTAAAGTAAAATTCTCTTGTAGGCAGCATGGAGATGGGTCTTGGTTTTTGTATCCATTCTCTACCCTGTGTCTTGTGATTGGAGAATTTAGTCCATTTACATTCAGAGTGATTATTGATAGATATGAATTTAATGCCATTTTATTACCTGCTAAGTCATTGTGTCTGGACACTTTCTCTGTTCCTTTCTAGTTTTGTCACTTTTGGTCTTTCTCTCCTGCTCAAAGAGTCCCTTTTAATATTTCTTGGTGGGCTGATTTAGTGGTCACAAAATCCTTTAGTTTTTGTTTATCTGGGAAACTCTTCATTTCTTCTTCTTTTTTGAATTTTAGTTTTTAAAATTTACATCCAAATTAGTTAGCATATAGTGCAACGATGATTTTAAGAGTAGATTCTTTAATGCCCCTTACCCATTTAGCCCATCCCGCCTCCCACAACCCCTCCAGTAACCCTGTTTGTTCTCCATATTTAAGAGTCTCTTATGTTTTGTCCCCCTCTCTGTTTTTACATTATTTTTGTTTCCCTTCCCTTATGTTCATCTGTTTTGTCTCTTAAAGTCCTCACATGAGGGAAGTCATATGATATTTGTCCTTCTCTGACTAATTTCGCTTAGCATAATACCCTCCATGGAACCGATTTCTGTGCTTTGATTTCATATCCATACAAATTTTTTGGTGGAATCTTTTGGGTTTTCCATATATAGTATCATGTCATCTGCGAAGAGTGAAAGTTTGACCTCCTCCTGGCTGATTTGGATGCCTTTTATTTCTTTGTGTTGTCTGATTGCAGAGGCTAAGACTTCCAATACTATGGTGAATAACACTGGTGAGAGTGGACATCCCTGTCTTGTTCCTGACCTTAGGGGGAATGCTGTCAGTTTTTCCCCATTGAGGATGATATTAGCATTGGGTCGTTCATATATAGCTTTTATGATCTCGAGGTATGATCCTTCTATCCCTACTTTCTTGAGGGTTTTTGATCAAGAAAGGATGCTGTATTTTGTCAAATGCTTTCTCTGCATCTATTGAGAGGATCATGTGGTTCTTGTCCTTTTTTTATTGATGTGATGTATCACATTAATTGTTTTGCAGATATTAAACCAGCCCTACATCCCCAGGTATAAATCCCACTTGGTCGTGGTGAATAATTTTTTTAATGTATTGTTGGATCCAGTTGGCTAATATCTTGTGGAGGTTTTTTGCATCTATGTTCATCAGGGAAATTGGTGTATAGTTCTCCTTTTTAGTGGGGTCTCTGTCTGGTTTTGGAATCAATATAATTCTGGATTCATAGAAAGAGTTTGGAAAATTTCCTCCCATTTCTATTTTTTTGGAACAGATTCAAGAGAATAGGTGTTAACTCTTCCTTAAATGTTTGGTAGAACTCCCCTGGAAAGCCATCTGGCCCTGGACTCTTGTTTTTTGGGATATTTATGATTTCTAATTAAATTTCTTTATTGGTTATGGGTCTGTTCAAATTTTCTATTTCTTCCTGTTTCAGTTTTGGTAGTATATATGTTTGTAGGAATTTGTCCATTTCTTCCAGATTGCCCATTTTATTGGCATATAATTTCTCACAATATTCTCTTATTATTGTTTTTATTTCTGCTGTGTTGGTTGTGACCTCTCCTCTTTCATTCTTTATTTTATTTATATGGGTCCTTTCCTTCTTCTTTTTTTTTTTAAACGTTTTTTAGCGAAGGAAACAATCAGCAAAACTATAAGGCAACTGATGGAATGGGAGAAGATATTTGTAAACAACATATCAGATAAAGGGTTAGTATCCAAAATCTATAGAGAACTTATCAAACTCAACAACCAAAAAAACAAATAATCCAGTGAAGAAATGGGCAAAAGACATGAATAGACACTTCTCCAAAGAAGACATCCAGATGGCCAACTGACACATGAAAAAATGCTCAACAGGTCATTTGGATTGTTCCTTTCAAGCAGAACGGAGTCGCCGGAGCCAAGCGCAGACGAGAGGCCCACGGAAGAGGGTAGGAACGGCGGCGAGGCGGTGCGCGCTCCACGGACTGGCGGGAGGGAGCCAGGGCGGAGGGGCGGCTCGCCGGCCAAGCAGAGCCCCCGAGTCTGGCTTGCAAAAAGCGGAAGGGCCTGACGGACTGTGTTCTGACAGCAAGCGCGACTTAGCGGCTGGGAGGTCATAAGTTAACAGCTCTGCTCAGAAAGCGGGAAGGCTGGAGGACAAAGGGAAGGAGAGCTGCTGAGCCCCCTGACGACAGAGCTCAGTTTGGTGGGGAACAAAGGCGCTCGCCAGCGCCATCTCCCCCGCCCATCCCCCAGCCAAAATCCCAAAGAGAACCAGTTCCTGCCAGGGAACTTGCTCGCTCCGCGCAAACACCCAACTCTGCGCTTCTGCGGAGCCAAACCTCCGGCAGCGGATCTGACTCCCTCCTGCTGCCACAGGACCCCTCCTGAAGTGGATCACCTAAGGAGAAGCAAGCTAAGCCTGCCCCTCCTGCCCCCGTGCACCTTGCCTACCCACCCCAGCTAAGACGCCAGATCCCCAGCATCACAAGCCTGACAGTGTGCAAGTAGCCCAGACAGGCCACCCCATCCCACAGTGAATCCCGCCCCTAGGAGAGGGGAAGAGAAGGCACACACCAGTCTGACTGTGGACACAGCGGTGGGCTGGGGGCAGACATCAGGTCCGACTGCGGCTCCGCCCACCAACTCCAGTTATACACCACAGCACAGGGGAAGTGCCCTGCAGGTCCTCACCACGCCAGGGACTATCCAAAATGACCAAGCGGAAGAATTCCCCTCAGAAGAATCTCCAGGAAATAACAACAGCTAATGAGCTGATCAAAAAGGATTTAAATAATATAACAGAAAGTGAATTTAGAATAATAGTCATAAAATTAATCGCTGGGCTTGAAAACAGTTAGCTGACAGCAGAGAATCTCTTGCTACAGAGATCAAGGGACTAAGGAACAGTCACGAGGAGCTGAAAAACGCTTTAAACGAAATGCATAACAAAATGGACACCACCACGGCTCGGATTGAAGAGGCAGAGGAGAGAATAGGTGAACTAGAAGATAAAGTTATGGAAAAAGAGGAAGCTGAGAAAAAGAGAGATAAAAAATTCCAGGAGTATGAGGGGAAAATTAGAGAACTAAGTGATACACTAAAAAGAAATAATATACGCATAATTGGTATCCCAGAGGAGGAAGAGAGAGGGAAAGGTGCTGAAGGGGTACTTGAAGAAATAATAGCTGAGAACTTCCCTGAACTGGGGAAGGAAAAAGGCATTGAAATCCAAGAGGCACAGAGAACTCCCTTCAGACGTAACTTGAATCGATCTTCTGCACGACATATCATAGTGAAACTGGCAAAATACAAGGATAAAGAGAAAATTCTGAAAGCAGCAAGGGGGAAACGTGCCCTCACATATAAAGGGAGACCTATAAGACTCGTGACTGATCTCTCTTTTGAAACTTGGCAGGCCAGAAAGAATTGGCACGAGATTTTCAGTGTGCTAGACAGAAAAAATATGCAGCCGAGAATCCTTTATCCAGCAAGTCTGTCATTTAGAATAGAAGGAGAGATAAAGGTCTTCCCAAACAAACAAATACTGAAGGAATTTGTCACCACTAAACCAGCCCTACAAGAGATCCTAAGGGGGACCCTGTGAGACAAAGTACCAGAGACATCACTACAAGCATAAAACATACAGACATCACAATGACTCTAAACCCATATCTTTCTATAATAACACTGAATGTAAATGGATTAAATGCGCCAACCAAAAGACATAGGGTATCAGAATGGATAAAAAAGCAAGACCCATCTATTTGCTGTCTACAAGAGACTCATTTTAGACCTGAGGACACCTTTAGATTGAGAGTGAGGGGATGGAGAACTATTTATCATGCTACTGGAAGCCAAAAGAAAGCTGGAGTAGCCATACTTATATCAGACAAACTAGACTTTAAATTAAAGGCTGTAACAAGAGATGAAGAAGGACATTATATAATAGTGACAGGGTCTATCCATCAGGAAGAGCTAACAATTATAAATGTCTATGTGCCGAATACCGGAGCGCCCAAATATATAAAACAATTACTCATAAACACAAGCAACCTTATTGAGAAGAATGTGGTCATTGCAGGGGACTTTAACACCCCACTTACAGAAATGGATAGATCATCTAGACACACGGTCAATAAAGAAACAAGGGCCCTGAATGAGACATTGGATCAGATGGACTTGACAGATATATTTAGAACTCTGCATCCCAAAGCAACAGAATATACTTTCTCCTCGAGTGCACATGGAACATTCTCCAAGATAGATCATATACTGGGTCACAAAACAGCCCTTCATAAGTTTACAAGAATTGAAATCATACCATGCATACTTTCAGACCACAATGCTATGAAGCTTGAAATCAACCACAGAAAAAAGTCTGGAAAACCTCCAAAAGCATGGAGGTTAAAGAACACCATACTAACGAATGAGTGGGTCAACCAGGCAATTAGAGAAGAAATTAAAAAATATATGGAAACAAACGAAAATGAAAATACAACAATCCAAATGCTTTGGGACGCAGCGAAGGCAGTCCTGAGAGGAAAATACATTGCAATCCAGGCCTATCTCAAGAAACAAGAAAAATCCCAAATACAAAATCTAACAGCACACCTAAAGGAAATAGAAGCAGAACAGCAAAGGCAGCCTAAACCCAGCAGAAGAAGAGAAATAATAAAGATCAGAGCAGAAATAAACAATATAGAATCTAAAAAAACTGTAGAGCAGATCAACGAAACCAAGAGTTGGTTTTTTGAAAAAATAAACAAAATTGACAAACCTCTAGCCAGGCTTCTCAAAAAGAAAAGGGAGATGACCCAAATAGATAAAATCATGAATGAAAATGGAATTATTACAACCAATCCCTCAGAGATACAAACAATTATCAGGGAATACTATGAAAAATTATATGCCAACAAATTGGACAACCTGGAAGAAATGGACAAATTCCTGAACGCCCACACTCTTCCAAAACTCAATCAGGAGGAAATAGAAAGCTTGAACAGACCTATAACCAGCGAAGAAATTGAATCGATTATCAAAAATCTCCCAACAAATAAGAGTCCAGGACCAGATGGCTTCCCAGGGGAGTTCTACCAGACGTTTAAAGCAGAGATAATACCTATCCTTCTCAAGCTATTCCAAGAAATAGAAAGGGAAGGAAAACTTCCAGACTCATTCTATGAAGCCAGTATTACTTTGATTCCTAAACCAGACAGAGACCCAGTAAAAAAAGAGAACTACAGGCCAATATCCCTGATGAATATGGATGCAAAAATTCTCAATAAGATACTTGCAAATCGAATTCAACAGCATATAAAAAGAATTATTCACCATGATCAAGTGGGATTCATTCCTGGGATGCAGGGCTGGTTCAACATTCGCAAATCAATCAACGTGATACATCACATTCACACAAAAAAAGAAAAACCATATGATCCTGTCAATCGATGCAGAAAAGGCCTTTGACAAAATCCAGCACGCTTTTTTAATAAAAACCCTTGAGAAAGTCGGGATAGAAGGAACATACTTAAAGATCATAAAAGCCATTTATGAAAAGCCCACAGCTAACATCATCCTCAACGGGGAAAAACTGAGAGCTTTTTCCCTGAGATCAGGAACACGACAGGGATGCCCACTCTCACCGCTGTTGTTTAACATAGTGCTGGAAGTTCTAGCATCAGCAATCAGACAACAAAAGGAAATCAAAGGCATCCAAATTGGCAAAGATGAAGTCAAGCTTTCGCTTTTTGCAGATGACATGATATTATACATGGAAAATCCGATAGACTCCACCAAAAGTCTGCTAGAACTGATACATGAATTCAGCAAAGTTGCAGGATACAAAATCAATGTACAGAAATCAGTTGCATTCTTATACACTAACAATGAAGCAACAGAAAGACAAATAAAGAAACTGATCCCATTCACAATTGCACCAAGAAGCATAAAATACCTAGGAATAAATCTAACCAAAGGTGTAAAGGATCTGTATGCTGAAAACTATAGAAAGCTTATGAAGGTAATTGAAGAAGATTTAAAGAAATGGAAAGACATTCCCTGCTCATGGATTGGAAGAATAAATATTGTCAAAATGTCAATACTACCCAAAGCTATCTACACATTCAATGCAATCCCAATCAAAATGGCACCAGCATTCTTCTCGAAACTAGAACAAGCAATCCTAAAATTCATATGGAACCACAAAAGGCCCCGAATAGCCAAAGTAATTTTGAAGAAGAAGACCAAAGCAGGAGGCATCACAATCCCAGACTTTAGCCTCTACTACAAAGCTGTCATCATCAAGACAGCATGGAATTGGCACAAAAACAGACACATAGACCAATGGAATAGAATAGAAACCCCAGAACTAGACCCACAAACGTATGGCCAACTCATCTTTGACAAAGCAGGAAAGAACATCCAATGGAAAAAAGACAGTCTCTTTAACAAATGGTGCTGGGAGAACTGGACAGCAACATGCAGAAGGTTGAAACTAGACCACTTTCTCACACCATTCACAAAAATAAACTCAAAATGGATGAAGGACCTGAATGTGAGACAGGAAACCATCAAAACCTTAGAGGAGAAAGCAGGAAAAGACCTCTCTGACCTCAGCCGTAGCAATCTCTTACTCGACACATCCCCAAAGGCAAGGGAATTAAAAGCAAAAGTGAATCACTGGGACCTTATGAAGATAAAAAGCTTCTGCACAGCAAAGGAAACAACCAACAAAACTAAAAGGCAACCAACGGAATGGGAAAAGATATTTGCAAATGACATATCGGACATAGGGCTAGTATCCAAAATCTATAAAGAGCTCACCAAACTCCACACCCGAAAAGCAAATAACCCAGTGAAGAAATGGGCAGAAAACATGAATAGACACTTCTCTAAAGAAGACATCCGGATGGCCAACAGGCACATGAAAAGATGTTCAGCGTCGCTCCTTATCAGGGAAATACAAATCAAAACCACACTCAGGTATCACCTCACGCCAGTCAGAGTGGCCAAAATGAACAAATCAGGAGACTATAGATGCTGGAGAGGATGTGGAGAAACGGGAACCCTCTTGCACTGTTGGTGGGAATGCAAATTGGTGCAGCCGCTCTGGAAAGCAGTGTGGAGGTTCCTCAGAAAATTAAAAATAGACCTACCCTATGACCCAGCAATAGCACTGCTAGGAATTTATCCAAGGGACACAGGAGTACTGATGCATAGGGCACTTGTACCCCAATGTTCATAGCAGCACTCTCAACAATAGCCAAATTATGGAAAGAGCCTAAATGTCCATCAACTGATGAATGGATAAAGAAATTGTGGTTTATATACACAATGGAGTACTACGTGGCAATGAGAAAAAATGAAATATGGCCTTTTGTAGCAACGTGGATGGAACTGGAGAGTGTGATGCTAAGTGAAATAAGCCATACAGAGAAAGACAGATACCATACGGTTTCACTCTTGTGTGGATCCTGAGAAACTTAACAGGAACCCATGGGGGAGGGGAAGGAAAAAAAAAAAAAAAAAAGAGGTTAGAGTGGGAGAGAGCCAAAGCATAAGAGACTGATGAGAACTGAGAACAAACTAAGGGTTGATGGGGGGTGGGAGGGAGGAGAGGGTGGGTGATGGGTATTGGCCTTTTCTACCAAACTTTTATTTTTTTTTATTTTTTTTTTATTTATATATGAAATTTATTGTCAAATTGGTTTCCATACAACACCCAGTGCTCATCCCAAAAGGTGCCCTCCTCAGTACCCGTCACCCACCCTCTCCTCCCTCCCACCCCCCATCAACCCTTAGTTTGTTCTCAGTTCTCAACAGTCTCTTATGCTTTGGCTCTCTCCCACTCTAACCTCTTTTTTTTTTTTGTTCCCCTCCCCCATGGGTTTCTCTTAAGTTTCTCAGGATCCACATAAGAGTGAAACCATATGGTATCTGTCTTTCTCTGTATGGCTTATTTCACTTAGCATCACACTCTCCAGTTCCATCCACGTTGCTACAAAAGGCCATATTTCATTTTTTCTCATTGCCACGTAGTACTCCATTGTGTATATAAACCACAATTTCTTTATCCATTCATCAGTTGATGGACATTTAGGCTCTTTCCATAATTTGGCTATTGTTGAGAGTGCTGCTATGAACATTGGGGTACAAGTGCCCCTATGCATCAGTACTCCTGTGTCCCTTGGATAAACTCCTAGCAGTGCTATTGCTGGGTCCTAGGGTAGGTCTATTTTTAATTTTCTGAGGAACCTCCACACTGCTTTCCAGAGCGGCTGCACCAATTTGCATTCCCACCAACAGTGCAAGAGGGTTCCCGTTTCTCCACATCCTCTCCAGCATCTATAGTCTCCTGATTTGTTCATTTTGGCCACTCTGACTGGCGTGAGGTGATATCTGAGTGTGGTTTTGATTTGTATTTCCCTGATAAGGAGCGACGCTGAACATCTTTTCATGTGCCTGTTGGCCATCCGGATGTCCTCTTTAGAGAAGTGTCTATTCATGTTTTCTGCCCATTTCTTCACTGGGTTATTTGCTTTTCGGGTGTGGAGTTTGGTGAGCTCTTTATAGATTTTGGATACTAGCCCTTTGTCCAATATGTCATTTGCAAATATCTTTTCCCATTCCGTTGGTTGCCTTTTAGTTTTGTTGGTTGTTTCCTTTGCTGTGCAGAAGCTTTTTATCTTCATACGGTCCCAGTGATTCACTTTTGCTTTTAATTCCCTTGCCTTTGGGGATGTGTCGAGTAAGAGATTGCTACGGCTGAGGTCAGAGAGGTCTTTTCCTGCTTTCTCCTCTAAGGTTTTGATGGTTTCCTGTCTCACATTCAGGTCCTTTATCCATTTTGAGTTTATTTTTGTGAATGGTGTGAGAAAGTGGTCTAGTTTCAACCTTCTGCATGTTGCTGTCCAGTTCTCCCAGCACCATTTGTTAAAGAGACTGTCTTTTTTCCATTGGATGTTCTTTCCTGCTTCGTCAAAGATGAGTTGGCCATACGTTTGTGGGTCTAGTTCTGGGGTTTCTATTCTATTCCATTGGTCTATGTGTCTGTTTTTGTGCCATCTACCAAACTTTTAAACAAGACTTAAACCACTTGTCAAATTAGTCCCAAAATTTAAGACAAATGAAAAATTCCAAATTACCTCTGCATGGACAACATTACCTTGATATCTAAACAAAGCAAGGACACAACACACACACACAAAGAATATTTTAGGCCAATATTGCTGATGCGCATTCAAAAATTCTCACCAAAATATTAGCAAACAGAATTCCACCATACATCATACGGCATGATCAAGTGGGGTTTATTCCATATATGCAAGAATGGTTCAGTATCTGCAAATCAAACAACTTGACACACCATATTAACTGACTGAAAGATCAAAATCATGTGGTAATCTCAACAGATTCAGAGAAAGCATTCAACTAAATTCAACATTGATTTATGGTAAAAACCCCAACAAAGAGTGTAGCGAGGGACTACACCTCCACAGAATAAAGGCCATATATTACAAGCCCACAACTAACAACATTTTCAATAATGGAAAGCCAAAAGCTTTTCCTGTCAGATCAGGATCAAGACAAGGAAGTCCACTCATATCCCTTTTATTCAACATAGTACTGGAGTTCCTAGGCACAGAAATCTGAAAAGAAAAGGAAATAAAAGACACCCAAATTGATAAGGAAAATGCAAAGTAGCCACTATTTGCAAACGACATGATTCTCTAGATAAAAAACTGAGAGGCTCCACCAAAAAAAACCTGTTAGAACTAATGAATTAAATCAGATAAGTTGTAGGGTACAAAATTAATATACAGAAATCATTAGATTTCTATGCACTAGTAAAAAAAACTGTGAGAAAAGAAATTAAGAAAACAATTGCATTTATAATTGCATTTATAAGAATACACTATTTAAGAATAAATTTAACCAAGGAGGTAAAATTCCTATACTCCAAACCCATAGGCCATAGATAGAAGAAATTTGAATTGATACAAATAAATAAATGGGAAAATATATACTATGCTTATGGAGTGGAAGATTTAATATTGTGAAAATGTCCATATTATGCAAAATGACCTATAGATTCAATGTAATCCTTTATGAAAACTGTCGCGACCTGTGTGACAAACACCGAGGTCAGGGTCCTGAGGGTAGGGGAATGCAAGAAAAAAAGAGAGAAGAGAAAGTTTGGGAACAGGAGGGTCCCCTGGGCTGATGGCCCAAGTGACGGCTTTATTGTTGCTGTACACAATCTTTTATAATATAAGACTCTTATGGATCAGGTCATTCTAAGAATAAACAGGTTTCACATGATCACTGCCAGCCAAAACATTTAGTTCTGTGTACCTTGTGAACTTTCTGAACGGGTCACAAGACCTTGTTGATAAGATTGCTAGCAAAACACAGTTCCCATGTTTGTGTCTATCTGACTCGGGGTAGAAGAAGGGAGGTAGCATTACTGCCAACACCCGCAGACCACAGGCTTCAGGAATTAACTTTCTCAGCCTTGACAAGGCTTTCGTATGCCCTTGAAAGTGGGGGAATGGGAGGGGGAACCACCGGGTTGGCTAAGTCAACAGGGAACGTTGCTCGACCCGGTCTCAGCCTGGCGCTGGGGCCCGGCCCCCCCACAGAAAACACCAATAACATTTTCACAGAACTAGAATAAATTATCTAAAAGTTTGTATAGAACTACAAGAAACTGTGAATATTCAAAACAATCATTAGAAAGACGAACAAAACTGGAAGAAACATGGCCTTACATTTCAAACTATACTACAAAGCTCTAGCAATCAAATCAGTATGGCACAACAATGGACACATAGAACAAAGGAATGGAACAGAAAGCCCAGAAATAAGCCTTTGTCCATATGGTCAATTAATATATGACAAAGAAGGCAAGAAGAGACAAAGGGGGAAAGAGAGTCTTCAGTAAATGGTAATTAAAAAAAACCTGGAAAACTATATGTTAAAGAACAAAACTGGACTGTTTCTTTACAACATACACAAAAATAAATGTAAAATGAATTAAAGACATAGATGTAAGACCTGAAACCATAAAACTCCTAAAGAAAGTGTAGGTAATAAACTGTAGGAGGTAGGTGTCATCTTTATTCTTTTGGGTCTGTCTTCATAGAAATGGTGACAAAATGAAAAATAATACATCAAACTACAAAGATTTTGCCCAGCCAAGGAAACTACCTACAAAACAAAAAGGCAGCCTACTGAATGGGAGATGATATTTGCAGATGATATATCTGACAAGAGGTTAAAGTCTAAAATATATGAAGAATTTCTACAGCTCAACACCAAAGGAACCTATACAAGTGATTAAAAATGGACTGAGGACCTGAATAGATATTCTTTGAAAGAAGATAAACAGATAGGCAATAGACACATAAAAAGATGCTTAACATTACTAATGATCTAGAAAATGCAAATCAAAACCACAATGAGAGGTGCGCCTCGGTGATTCAGTTGGTTATGCATCCAACTTCAGGTCATGGTCTCCTGGTTGGTGGGTTCAAACCCTGCGTTGGGCTCTGTGCTGACAGCTGAGAGCCTGGAGCCTGCTTCGGATTCTGTGTCTCCCTCTCTCTCTACCCCTACCACTGCCTTCTCAAAAATAAACATTAAAAAAATAAAAAAGTACTTTCTCTGTCCTACTCTAATATTTTGAGTTAAGTGAAATTTTTAAACATTTGTTAATTATCCTCTACATAGTTAGACTTAGGCTTTTTTTCATTTCCAACAAATATTCCCATTAAAATACAGACACCTAGTTATCATTGGAGGAGGAATAAATAAATAAAATGAATAATTATTTAATATTCAAATCTCTCATACGTGCTATTGTTCAATATTGTCTATTATTTTATCTTTCCCACAGGATTTGTTTTTTTTTTAGCAGTAACTTAAACTTGTTTACAAATAATAAAAATAGAATGTAGGTATGTTAAAAACTAAGGTAGAAAATTGATAAGATAAATTCAGAAATTGATGTCTTTATGACAGTTACAATAAAATGGAAAATGTAGTCAATCTTCTCTATTAGTGTCAAATATAATTAAATATCTGTCGATAGGATGATGATTTTAGAATATTTTTGGTATAGTGGAAATGACATAATAAGGACAGAAGAAAAAGTACATAATGTCAAGATGTAGCAAAATTGTCTAAAAGTAAAACTTAAACATCTAAGATATTTTACACAAGGCCTAAATCCTCAGTGTTTGTCATTCAGAGGGAAGCAAGTGAACAGCCTGGGTGGTTAAGTCTCTGACCCCAGTATCTTGTGGAACATAAAATTTGTCAGAGGTATTTGCTGAGGGACAAACTAAATGACACACTGCCAGCTCAAAGCCTCTACATTCTGGAGGTGTGTGAGGAGATAAAGTGTCTTCAAAATAGCCCAAGAGTAAGAATTTCCTGTTCAAATTTGAAGTGACACATTGATAAGAAATCTACTTTTTCCACTATTGCCTCACTCTGAGCTCTCGCAGGGCTGGCAGGCTGTGAAGACCACAGATATTTTCGGTTTACAAGAGGAACCTGGTTCCCTCTGGAAGATGCGTGACTGGCCAACAGAAGGTATGTGTCACCACGGTCCTGCCTTTCTAGTAGTCACCTCAGTGAGTGGGAGATTATAAATGCTGGTGGGATGCATCTGAGACACAGCTAATATACAATGAAATCACAGAGAACATTGGTATCTGCATTCCAACAATTCAGGGTAACAAACAAGAATGAGCATGAAATATGTTGGAGATCTTAAAATATTCAAATTCTTGCCTGTGGAGAAGTCATTAAGAGCATATTCATATGCATAATTGGGTTTGTAAAGCAATATAATTTCGGGTGAGATCAAATAAGCATCATGACGAAGGACACTTAATTTGGATTTGTCATCAGTGATATATTACATATTATTTGATATTTACCCAGCCTTTAAAAATAGATTCTTAAAATGAATCCATTATATCATATAGGTCAAATGTAATTCCTCATACACTTACTTCAATAAATGAAAGCAGTTTGATTTTTTTATAATATGCAAAATGAGGTACCTTCTGTAAAAATGCTAACTTAGAAACTTAACTGTAAACAATCCAAAGACTTTTTATAAAATTGAACAAAACTTGGCCAAGAAAGATATTCAATACTGAAAGACACTCCTGTCTAATGAATTATGTTACATGGTCTAAATGATATGAATCACTAATGATAAACAATTATTGTGTTAAAAATAATTAATATAACTAATATGTTATTGAGATCTTAGAACAGTCAGATTGAGTTTAAGTGCTTTATATGCATCACATTCTACATATTTTAATTCCTATTTTAGATTAGTAAATTAGATAGCTAGACACTAAATAATTAAAAATTTTTTTAGCAATTTTTTATATTTGAGAGACATAGAGAAAGCGCGAGTGGGGGAAGAGCAGAGAGAGGCGGAGACACAGAATCCAAAGCAGGCTCCAGGCTCTGAGCTGTCAGCACAGATCCCAGTGCATGGCTCCAACCCATGAACCATTAGATCATGACCTCAGCCGAAGTTGGACGCTTAACCGACCAAGCCACCCAGGCGCCTCATCATGAAAGAATTTTTAAAGGTGATACTTTGCACTTTGAGAGTCAGGAGTAATTCCAGAGTTCACTGACTGCAGAGCTCATTGACTGAAGTGTGAAATTACATTTATGTGATTTATTAGTATAACTGTACAACTAGAGTCTACCCTCACTGCCTTTGAAATAAGATCTTTCTAGAAGTTTGTAACAATTGTGTTCCTCCGTAAATGATCTACCCTTTTATTTATCATAAAGGTTTCATATCTTTGACATTAAATCAGTTGTCACTGTTTGATGTTCATTAAGTCTTCTTTTAAAAATGGTTTTTTGTTTTTTGTTTTTTGTTTTCTGTTTCCACTGTTGTTCCTGCTTTGGATAACTTATTGTGCCATGTAACATTTTGCAACATATGAAATATTTCTTCTAAAATTTAACAATTCTCAGAACTAACCAGATGTTCAAAATAAAATATCATTTTGATAGTACTGCATTACTTTTTAGAAACACAATTTAAAACCACAAATAAAAGTCATTTGCAACAGGAAATTCCTACATGTGCTAAAAATAATATTCTCCTATCTTAGAGCACTTAATTTTTAACCAATAATGGCTTTAACATTGTCAAAAAATGGTGCAACACTTTTGTTTCTAATACAGCATTTTAATTTTAACCTGGTTATTCTCATAGTGTTGAAATATGTCTGTGGAATCTGATCTTACGTTAATGAGGACACTATTATTCATGAATTCCTTTCTTTTTCACTAATTTAGTGCCTTACATGTTTTCCAATCAGTATTATTGTGCTATTATTGTAAATAAAAAACATTTATTCTATCATGAAACACTTATTTCAAGCTCTGTAGAAGTTAGTACCAGATTTTACATTATTCAACTGCAAATGAGGAGTATCCCTCACCCTGCACCCCACCCAGTGTCACTGTACTAGCAATGTCGTCAGCACATGACACACACTCTTGATCAAGACCTTCAGGGCAGTTTCATCCACATTGTAGCTGACACTACTCAGCTGCAGACATGGACAACCAAGGCGTGACTTATGCGGAACTCCATCATGCTAAGGGCTCAAAAAGACAGCAAGTGCAACCTAAGGGCACAAAAAGTTCCATTCCAGTAACTGAGGAGGAGATAACCTATGCAGAATTGAATCTTCAAAATGCTTCTCAGGACCTTCAAGGGAATGGCAAGAACTCTCCCTGCAAAGGTAAAACATTTAATACAAGCAGGTATATCTGTTTTAGGATGTGAAGGTAGGGTGCAGGTGTGTGGGGAAAGAATAGGATTTCACATAGTTTTCATTTGTGAGGACCAGAGCTGGAGGTTGGAATATGGTATTGAATTGAATGCCTTGGTATATTCTGAGAGAAGATTCCAATGATAGTGATGGGTTTGAGGTGCAGGTTATTGTATGTGATTTCCTGTGCATTATCGGTTCTCTTGCTTGTATATCTCATAAATGATTGTTTCCAGGCATCCTTTCTCAGTGTTTGCCTTTCTCTTCCTACTACTCACCTTCATATCCAGAGAAGCTCATTGCCGGTATCTTGGGAATCCTCTGCCTCGTCTTGATGTCCACTGTGGTAACAATAGCTGTTATTCCCTGTAAGTACGTGTTTGAATGACTAAAAGGGAATATTTCACCTTACTGATCATTAGTTCCTCGACATAGTGTGTAAATACTTTGAATTTATTATCTCATTTTAACGCATTTTTAATGCATGCTCTAAGTGTGGAATGATTATTTAGAGGTTATCTAAAGTAGAAATAACAGAATACATTTAGGGAGAATTAAACATATATTTGGATTTAATAACTCGAAGGCAAGTCATAGAAGAGACTTTATGGTGAAATATGCATTAATTCTTGAGATTGCTTAAACCAAATATTGTAAGAGATGGTGAGGTTTGGTTCTTTAATCTTTTGAAGTATTTCCTCCCTCATGTTCATTACTTCATTAAATTTGTCTGGTAAAATAGCACACCCAATTTTAAAGTAGGAAACTCAAATTATTATGATTTATTTCATTGAATATTATGTTTTTTGAGAATTGCTTTAATGTTCTAGCTACTGAAGGACCAGAACAGAACAAAACATCCCTGGAAACAAGGATCCACAAAGGTACAACATCCCTTGCAAAGTTCTGATATTAGTTTCGTGTCTATTTTAGCTCTATCTTCAACTAGGCAAAGAGGATAATAGATTCTTTTGGGAAAAGTGAATTAGGAAATTGCCTAATGAACTTTCAGAAATAATGATTATAGGAGAGTATTACTTCTCAGGCAACAACACTAAGAAATACTCATTTAAAATTACCGTACCTGTTGTTAACAATTGCCTCACGTTCCCTCCTCCTATAACATGATAAAAGATAAATCATTCCATAAAGGTGGTTTTGTTCACTGACTCTCAGGACATGTAGAGATGGACATTTTTGTGTTTGCTTTATATGGGCACATAAATTAGGGGATGAAAGCCTGACTCTTCTCTGAGTGTGTGTGTGTGTGTGTGTGTGTGTGTGTGTGTGTGTGTGTTTTGCTTTAATTTTACCAGCTTGTGAGGGTCTACGAATATGTTATGTACATGTATGTGTATCCATATACAGTATGTAAATTTTCATTTTGTAATAGTCAAAGCTTTTTGGATAATATCTCATAATCTCTCTCCAGCGTGTCTCTGTTGTCATTGTCTGAAAGAGTGGGTTACGTATTCCAACAACTGCTATTACATTAGCACTGAGGAAAAATCATGGAACGAGAGTTTGACGTCTTGTGCTTCTATGAACTCTAACCTGCTCTACTATGATGATGAAGAGGATAAGGTAAGTTTTCAAGATATTTCCAGATTCTGTTAAAAGCTTGTGAGTTAATATTATGCTTGTAGAGTTCATCCATAGTTACATATGTATTTATAGTTTACATATTTTAAAGTCTAATATTCCATGGTTTGACTCTATGACACATTATTTACATTTTTATACTTTTAATGTACATTTGATAATTTCCAGGTCTTACTTTTCATAGAAACCTGTGTTTCTAGAAATGCTCTTTTTCCTGAAATAAACTTTACATTTAATTTTACAACACATCAAGGAAACTAGGCATACGATTGTGCAAATTGATTACAAAATAGAATCACACAGTTACAAATTACATCATGAGACAGAAGTTTAGAGCCTTTATCAGGCCTGCCCATTTTCATTTTATGAAATATCTCTGTTTATTTGGAGCTTTATATAAATGGAATCATTCAATGTGCATTTTTCTGTGTGTCTTCCTTCTCTCCCAGATACTATCTGTAATGGGTCTATATAAACACATATGTCTATAGTTTGTGAAATTTCACTGCTGTCTTATATGAATATGACATTTTAAAAACCATTCTCGGAAATTTAGTTTTTTTTAATATGTGGATATTATGAATAAAATTTTATGAAAATTCTTTTCTATGTCTTCCTCAACATATCATAATCACTTATTATATATACCTACATATATATATAACTACATAACATATATAACTACATAATATATATAATATACATATTATAACTATGTAATATAAATATGGTTTTCATAATAAAATAATGATGTATAAATGTAAAATGATTGTATTTATGTATAATTATACTACACTTCCCTGTAAGCATTAGTAGGAAATTGCACATAGATATGTGTATATTTCACTATACTAAATTATCCCTATATTTTTCTATTTTATGGTGTAAAATATGTTGTACCAAATAGGCCTTTGATCCAAAGCTCAGCAGTCTCAGAAAAATGAATTGAAAGTTCTGATGGTTAGAAACAGTACCATTTTCCTGGGTTGTAAATCTCAAGGCTCTTCTCTTTTGTGAGAATGAGAAGTGTTGGGTTGTGTCTCTTGCCCACTTCTCCAGGATGGTGTCTTCTTTTCACTTCTTAGAAGTCTTTGTCATATTTCAGATATGATCTCTTTTTTGAGCTTTTAAGATGCAAATACCTGCATCTGCATTTTCACTCTCATACTGGAGTCTTTAATGATCAGAATTTTTATTTATTTATTTATTTATTTATTTATTTATTTATTTATTTATTTTAAATATAATTTATTGACAAATTGGCTTACATCCAACACCCAATGCTCATCCCAGCAAGTGCCCTCCTCAATGCCCACCACCCATTTTTTCTATCCCCCACCCCACTATCCACCCTTAGTTTGTTCTCTGTATTTAAGAGTGTCTTGTGGGTTGCCTCCTTCCCTCTCTGTTTGTAACTATTTTTTTCCCCTTCCCTTACACCACGGTCTATTCTTAAGTTTCTCAACATCCACATATGAGTGAAAACATGATATCTGTCCTTCTCTGACTGACTTATTTCACTCAGCATTGTAC
Organism: Puma concolor; assembly: GCF_028749965.1. Lineage (NCBI taxonomy): Eukaryota > Metazoa > Chordata > Mammalia > Carnivora > Felidae > Puma > Puma concolor. The sequence goes on from NC_141673.1 coordinate 98,461,880, forward strand.
CTTAAGCCGTATAGTTTCTTTGGTCAATTTTCTTTTCTTTTCTTTTTCCCCACCTCCTTCTTCATTTTCCTTTCTCTCTCTCTGGAATGAATAGAATTTTAATGTTACCATGGTCCTACTTAGCATTTTGTGTGTTACAATGATTATTACGGACCTATTTGAGGAGTTAGCGAAAGTTCATGAATGTAATTTCCTCTATTATATTCCTGCATTTACCTTTTTCTTTATTTACTTATGTTTTAACTTTTAATTATGGTTTATTATCCAAATAGAATTTATTTTTTGTGATGCTATATTTCTGATGCTGAGATAAAAGTGAAGGTTATATTTTTCTACATCATTACCTCTGTGATGGAGCATCATTTATAGCAAAGTAGGTCTTTTCTTCATCAATAATTTTATATACATAAAGTTATATATGTATACATATTCTCTAATCTACTTTATATAAATAATATAGATATTATATATCTTTATATAGAGAAGTATATATTCATAGATCACGGTCTATACAGTCCATCACAACCCACAGAAGTTTGAGTAAAATGTAGAGATTTACTTGCCTTTATGACCCCTTACCATGTCCCAATTATACTCTAAGTGTTCTATTTCTCCACTTACTTTGAGAATCACATGGAATTTATAATTTTGCTTCAACTGATAATTTTGCTTCAAATATCAAACAATTTCAAAAACACAGGAGGTGAAGGAAAATCCATTAACCTAGTAAGAATTTTATTCTTAGTTTTCTTCTCTCTTTCTTATGATCCAAAATACCTTCTTTTACCATTTATTCCCTTTAAGAGTTCTTTCAGAGGGGTCTGGTGGTGATACATTTTCTTAGTTTTCCTTTATCAGACAAAGTCTTGATTAGGATGCCTATTGATATTTTTGGTGGATAGTCAATGGTTTTTTATTAGAATCACCCAATTAGTGTCTAAAACTTTTCTGCCTTTCTAGAATGCCTTTTATCTGTCATTTTGACCAGAGAGAAAAAATATTTTGGAGACTTGGGTGTGTACCTGTTGGTGTCTGTGGTTTGCTAGGCTCTCTGACACCAGTCTATGTGAGGTAGAGGGAAATTCCGGAGAGCTCACCACCATGTCATTCCTTGGGTCTCCAGGGCTGGGATCTGTCATCTTTCTCGTTATCTTTCTGACTCTATATTGTCTTAGGAATAATACCCAGGGATTGTAGCTGTATTGGTGGGAGGAATAGGGAAAAGTCTATCCAGTCTATCTTTCCAGAACAGAAAGTTTGGTCTGGGGTGGTTTTCATTTGAATGCTCCTAAGACTAATGGTGTTGAGCATCTTTTCCTGTACTCATTGGCCATGTCCACATGGTGTTTGGTGAAGTATCTATAGAAATATTTTGGTAATATTTTTACTTTGTTTCATTGTATTTTGAGAACTCTTTACGTACCCTGGCGGCAAGCCTTTTATTAGATGTATGATTTGTACATGTTTCTTCACAAGTTTATGACTTCTTTTCTCTTCAAAGAGCAGACATTATCTTGATGAACTACACTTCATCAAGTTCTTCTTTTATGGATTGTGTTCTTGGTATTTTGTGTAAAATATCTCTGCCCAACTGTAGGTCATGCACTTTTTATAATACGTCTTGAAAGATTTTGTTTTCGGGGCGCCTGGGTGGCTCAGTCAGTTAAGCGTAGGACTTCAGTTCAGGTCACGATCTCGCGGTCCGTGAGTTCGAGCCCCGCGTGGGGCTCTGGGCTGATGGCTCGGAGCCCGGGGCCTGCTTCCGATTCTGTGTCTCCTTCTCTCTCTGCCCTTCCCCCATTCATGCTCTGTCTCTCTCTGTCTCAAAAATGAATAAACATTAGGGGCGCCTGGGTGGCGCAGTCGGTTAAGCGTCCGACTTCAGCCAGGTCACGATCTCGCGGTCCATGGGTTCGAGCCCCGCGTCAGGCTCTGGGCTGATGGCTCAGAGCCTGGAGCCTGTTTCCGATTCTGTGTCTCCCTCTCTCTCTGCCCCTCCCCCGTTCATGCTCTGTCTCTCTCTGTCCCAAAAATAAATAAAAGTTGAAAAAAAAAATTAAAAAAAAATGAATAAACATTAAAAAAAATTTTTTTCGAAAGATTTTGTTTTCAATTATGTGTGATCAATTTTGAGCATTTTAATACTTTATACTTAAAGTATATAATTATTAATAGTATTTAATACTCCATTGTTTCCACAGCCTTTATTGAAAAGACTATACTATTCCAATGAATGTGCATTTTTTGGAAATCTGAATTTCGTATTGTGTGGGTACAAATTTTGCACTTTCTCATGTGTTTAATTAGTGTCCTTATGTTTTTTTTAATGTTAGTTTCATAATTTAAATACTTTCTTGGGGGTGACTGGGTGGCTCAGTCATTTGGGCGTCCAACATTGGCTCAGGTCATGATCTCGCGGTTCATGGGTTTGAGCCCTGTGTCAGGCTCTGTGCTGACTGCTAGAGCCTGGAGGTTGCATTGGATTCTGTGTGTCCCTCTCTCTGCTCCTCCTCCACTAACTCGCTCTCTCTCTCTCTTTCTCTCTGTCTCTCACACTCACACACAAATAAATAAAGCTTAATTTTTTTTAAAAAAGACCTTCCTTTTTATTTTAAATGTTTATGTATTTATTTTGAGACAGTGAGAATGCAAATGGCGGGAGGGGCAGGGGGTCAGCACAGAGCCTGCCTTGGGGCTCCATCTCAGGAACAATCCGATCATGACCTAGGCAGGAGCACAACTGACTGATCTACCCAGTTGCCCCCTAAATTGTCCTTTGGTAAACGGTGAGTTTATACAAGTTCATTTTCAGAGTTATTTTATCTATTCAGGATCTTCCTGGATGTTTCCTATTCATTTGTATCTTTCTAAAGTTTTTTTAAAATGTTTACATTTATTTATTTATTTTGTGTGAGAGGGAAGTGGACAGGAGAGGGACAGAGAGAGGGAAAGGAAGAGAGAGAAAATTCCAAGCAGGTTCCCGCTGTCAACACAGAGCCCAATGCAGGGCTGCAACTCACAAATTGAGATCATGACCTGAGCCAAAATCAAGAGTTGGATGCTCAACCAATGGAACCACCCAGGTGCCCCTTTCTAAAGGCTTTTTAAAAATGAGAATAAATATTAGTTTTTTCAGGTGCCTTCTTCATCAGAGGAATCACATTTAAATATATTTGCGTTTCTTCATAATATTCTCCTCTGATAGTTTTTATTGTGGTATAATGTACATACAGATGGATCACAGCTATACATGCCAATAGACGGGCTGAGTTTTCAGTGTGACCATTGCATGGAATGAGAAAATGAATATTACCAGCATTGCAAAATGCCACTAACAAGTTCTTTTCTGCATTTTAAAAACGGTCTATATACATGGAATCATACGGTATGCATATTGTATTTTTGGCATTTTCAGGTGAAGGTAAACTTGTGTGATTCATCCCTATAGCTGCACCGGTTGTAAATTGTCCACATCTCTTTGTTGTTCTGTTGTCGGATTCTACTAAAATGTATTCACTGATTCTATTGCTGACATTCTTGGATATTTGGGTATTGATCCATTTGGGGCTTCTTTGATTTATTCTACTACACATCTTTTACAGTCAGGTTTTAGCTAAACGTATGTGTATCATTTCTTCCTTCTATAACCTTAAGTGGCCCTTCTCTTCTTGCTTCTTGAGAGGGAAGCAACTTAGACCATGCATTTATAATGTTCTTCCTTTGTAGCGTAATTGACGAAGGTCAAAATTGTCTCTACCCGACTTTAGTTTCATCCTAACAGTTATGATGTATTCTCAGTTTATTATCAACCAGTACAAGGTAATTTCTGTCATCCGGCACAAGATATTTTCAAAGATTTCATCTTTGAAAGGTAAATTTTTCAGAAGTCTATCACTTTCCACGTGTTCCTGGATTTCTTTCCATTGTTTCTTCTCTTTGATTTCTTTGTCTTCAGAGAAAATACTTTGAATATTTCCATCCTCAAAATTTTTGATGCTTATCGATGACCTGGAACTCTTCCTATGTACGTCAGTTACGTCAAGCTAGTTCCTAGTATTTTGACAGTCTTCCTTAGTCTTCCTGATTTTGTGAATAGCTGGTCTTCCTGAAGGAAAAGGTTTCAGTCTTCAACTAAACTCATTGAATTGTCTATTTATCCTTCTAATTCTGTCATTTCTATTCCATGTGTTTAAGGATTCTGTTGTTAGGTGAATAATGTTATGTTTATAATTGTTTTATCTTCCTCATATTGACAGCCTTAACATTTTGAAATGTTTCTTTTAATTTCTACCAATATTTCTTGTTTTAACACTTACTTTGTCATTAGAATATTGGCTTTGTTATTGGCCATTTCTGATTACTCCTTGTAGGGTCTATTTTTTTGGTATCCTTTTATTTTCTCCAATTTTGCCTTTGAATCTACCATGTGTCCATTACAGGGAGCATATAGATGGATGCTACTCTTTTATTCAGAATGACACTTTCTATTTTATAATTGGAATATTTATTTAATTCACATGAATGCAATTACTGGGATAGTTGGATTTAAGTATACCATTCGCTATTTACTCTATATTTATGTCTTGTTTTCTTTTTCCATTTGCATGATATCGTTTGTATTAAACATATATTAGAGTTCCATTTTAATTCCTCTATTGATGTCTTAGCTATATTCTTAAGCTTTTTCCTTAGTAGGAGTGGTAGGTATTACATATCTTTTGCTTGTTTTTATGGAGATGAAATTGACGTCTAACCTTGTATACATTTAAGGTCTACAGTGTGTTCCTTTGATAAGTTTATGTATTGCCATATGACTACTGTGGCCATGTTAGGTAACACCTTTGTCATGTCACATGTTTATCATTCTTTGTGTGTGTTGAGGACAGCTAAGAATTAGTCTCAGCAACTTCAAAGTTTATAAAACAGTAATGTTGTCTGTAATCACTACATTGCATATTAGACCTCCAGCAATTGTTATCTGCTAGTTATAATTTTGTATTCTTTAAGAAATTTTTTTAATGTTTATTTTTTGAGAGAGAGAGACAGACAGACAGACATGAGTGCGTGAGGGTCAGAGAGAGAGACACACACACACAGAATGTGAAGAAAGCTCCAGGCTCTGAGCGGTCAGCACAGAACCCGACATGAGACTCAAACTCAGAAACCGTGAGATCATGACCTGAGCCAAAGTTGGGTGCTTAATTGACTAAGCCACCCAGGAGCCCCGTTAATTTGTATTCTTAAATATCTTCCGAAACCCCCCAACCCCCAACTCCTGATAAACACATTCTACTCTTTGTTTTTACCAGTTCAGTTTTTTAGATTTCCTATGTAAGGGAATACAATATTTGTCTCTCTCTGTCTTATTTTTGTCACTCAACATAATGCCTTCAAGGCCCTTCCATTTGCCCACAAATGGCAAGATTTTCTTCTGTTACCTGCTTAAATAATATTTCAGTGTTTGTGTGTGTATGTGTGTGTATATGGGTATGTACGTGTATATATACCACACTTTCTTTAATTATATGTCAGTTGGCAGATACTTAGGTTCCTTTCATTTCTCGGCTATTGGGAATAATGTTGCAATGAGCATGGGTGTGCAGATAGACCTTTGAGGAGCTGATCAGTGCCTTTATTTATTTTGAAAAATGTTTAATGTTTATTTATTTTTGAGAGGAGTGGGAGGGTCAGAGAGACAGGGAGACACAGAATCCAAAGCACATTCCAGGCTTGGAGCTTCAGCACAGAGCCCAATAGGGGACTTGAACCCACAAACAAGATTATGACCAAAGCCAAAGTCGAACACTCAACCTTAGGAGCCACCCAGGTGCCCCACTGATCAGTTCCTTTAAATACGTATGTAAAAGTGACATTACTGAAAAACTGCCATACTATTTTCCTTTGTGGCAGCACCAGTTTACATTTCCCCCAAAGGATTTCATTTTCTTCACATCCTCACCACATTAATTCTCTCTTATCTTTTGGAAAGAGCCTCTTACAGCTGTGAGGTGATATCTCATTGTGGTTTCGATTTGTATTACCCTGATCAGTGATTTTGAGCACCTTTCATGTACCTATTGGCCATTTGCATGTCTTCAGAAAAATGTATACTGAGTCCCTTGGCCCATTTTTATATTAGATTTCTTTCTTTGCTTTTATTTCATTGTTTGTGTTCTTTATATACATGTGATATTAGCCCCTTCTCTGATATTGGATTCCAGATATTTTCTTCTCTTCTGTCCATGATCTCTCAATTATTTGATTCTTTCCTTTGCTGGGCAGAAGGTCTTTCATTTAAAGCAGTCCTGCTTTTTTTATTTTAGTTTTTGTTGCCTGTGATTTTGAGGGCTTATCCCTGAGTTCATTACCTAACCATTACCTAAGTCAAGGATCTTTTCCCTTTTGTCTCTCCCGGTGATTTTATATTTTTTATATGTTTTATGTGACCAATTTTTGTCTCTTAGTTTCAGCTTAATGAATGCCCTTTAACATTTGCATAGGGCAGGTCTAATTTCTTCTGACACCTGACCTTAACCACCACAGGCCTCATTCTGCTGCTTTCCCCTGACTGCAATATGGGGCAAGTGTCGATACATTGACACACCGCCCTCTAGGATGCTGGGAAAGTCTTTATCTTTTCTTCATTTCTAAATGACAGATTTGCTGATTAAGGTATTTTTGGTTGACTGTTTGTTTCCCTTTGACCACTTTCAAAATGTCATCCCGCTTTCTTCTGTCATTCTATGGGAAGAAGATCTTGTGAGATGTTCCTTTTTGGTGTCTGGCATGGCATGCTGACCTCAGAGCCCTCAAAGCACTTTTGAAGCTGTTGCCCAAGACCAGGCACCACATGGAACTACCATAACAACTGGGTCTTGGTACATAAGTTCACTTGTTGTGGCTGTGGCACTAGGGAGGTGACATGTGTAGATATTCCATGGCAACTATACCTGGGTCTCAGGGGCTCACTGTTGTAACGCTGACTGGCACAGGAATATAGCAGTCACACAGGCCCTGGATGACAAGGTACAGTGGTGGCTTGGAGCCAGTGGTCAGCGTGTGGTAGCAACATATAGTGGGGACGGTGAGTCAAAGGTTCAAGTCTGTCCCAAGTGGCAGTCACTAGAGAGCAGCAGAATGATCCATTCGTGGTTTGTTAAAGCCATGTATCAGGACCCAGGGATCTGGACACAGACCTCTAGCCACATGGCCTCGAATGACAGCTTAAGTGGTCATGTGGAAACTGAAAGTGTCTTGGGATGCAGCAGTATAGTAGCAGCAATGAAGCGTCTGAGCCCTACAGTGGGACCGAAGAGATGGGGCTCAAGGCAGTGGTGACTTGGCCTACCAATGCTGGGTCAGAGCCTTGAGCTACCATAGGCGGAGAAAAGTCTTCGGGTGTTAGCTATGGCAGTTCAGAGTCAAGGCCTGGGAGGTTTTGGTGTTGGAGCATCCTTTACAATGAAGACACAGGGTCATAAAATGGAACATGGTGAGTGGGGCTCAGGGCAGCAACATATGCACCACTAGTTGCAGCTAAGGCCCATATTAAGACGTTGGGGTCAGGAAACAGCCCCGGTAGTGTGAGACAAAGCCCCAACTAGGACAGGAGTGGGCAAAAATCAGAGGCAGCTCTAGTCTCCTACAGACGAGGAGCTATGGCAACCAATCCCTAAGAGAAGAGCCCCTCAAGGCAACCCTCACTGTTGCAACAGCTCCAGCCCCTGAGAATAGGTGTAGAGGGGGCACTCTGGGCTGGTGCATGAAGTGGGATCAGCATTGGTGAGGTGCCTCTGCTGCAAAAGCTGAACACATGCACATAGTTGAAGCTTGCTGGGTTCTCCTGCTCCCCTTCTCTCCATGAGGTGACTCCCCCAGAGGGCATTCCTCCAGGAGCCAAGTGGCTCTCAGCTGGAGGGTTGGGTGATGCAGGCAAAATGCTTCCTTTACTTTCCACGGGACCATCCTGGATTTTTGATCAGCACCTGATTTTTGGCACTAGGTGCCAAAAATGATTTGCACCTGATTTGATTTGATTAGCACCTGATTTTTGCGACTTCTTTGTTGTCTAGAGCTTTCCCTGAGCCGTGTTTAGCTTGACGTTGTTGGTTTATTGTTCCGATTGATTTTGTGGGCAGATGAGCATTACGGCCTCCTCGGTCTCCTTCTTGCTGATGGCCCTCTTTATACGTGTATCATTAACTGATTGTCATCTACGTCACATTAATCCTGACTAATTTCCGACAAAATATATTAAATTAACACTAACATAGCTCCGTTCCCACCACGTGTTACGGGTATGCTTCAACTTTCCAAAAAGTTTCATGACATCACTTTGCTCTTGTGAAAGAACGACATCAGTACCAGTTTTTGCTGAAGAGGAGAAATCTGAAGGGGACTTTTGTTTTTAGGAGAAAAGGCGAAAAGTGGAAATTGTGCTCAGTACTGGTTTTACTGTTAGTGTCAGCTCACACCCCAAGCGGCAAGATTCGTCCTGTCATTTCTCAGAAACTATATACTCTGTATATCAGTATCAAGCAGAAGTTTGAACTGTATTTTTGAGTGTCTGTGCTTCATCTCAATTTATTTTGTGCATCCACTCACAAGGTGTGTTTTGAGGTGTCAGAAAAGCCTAAGGGAGGGTATCTTTTGTGATTTGGGTTTTTGGGCGCTGGTTATTTTTTGCATCGGGGAAAGCTCAACAATCTTCCCATGTGAATTAATGATACTTGCTTTTTCAATTTATACCACCTCGGCTTAGGAAAGGTTTCATAAGGAACAACCTACTTTCAGAGAGAATGAGAAACATGTACTTCTAACAGTGCTGTCCTGAAGAAAGCTAGCCCTGGTTTCTGAACACAAATGGTTCACATCTTTACCTTCTCTGCTTTCATGATTTCATATTGGGTCCCTGAAATGAAGCATTTGTGGAGACTCCACCACAAAAAGGAACAAATGCTAAAAACTATAAGGTTTATGCTATAGATCCCACCATACAGTGACTGCTATAATTATGGCCTCAAATATCTTATCTTTTAAAGCTACTCAGAAAGGAAAATACACACAGAGATTGTAAATTTTACCGACATATGTATCATTCCTGCTGATCTCTATTCTTTCTTGTGGATATGCATTACCATCTAGCGTCATTTACTTGAAGCTTGAAGGACATTGTTGGAAAGCAGGTGTCCTAAGTAGAAACCCTGTTTGGTTTTGTGTTTGATGTGGGGTCTTTGTGTATCTTCTTCTGTGAAAGACTGTTTTGCTGAATTTATAATTCTTGTTTGACGGGTGTTGTTTTTTTTTTTGTTTGTTTGTTTTTGTTTTTTTTTTTTTTTCCTGTGTGTGTGCAGGGAGTGGGTTTGCTTTGTTTTGTTTTTTTTTTTTTTCCAGTATTTTTCTGGTGAAAACTCCTCTTTTAATCACATTCCTATTTTCCTAAATATAATGAGTTGTTTTTCCCTTGCTTTTTGTCAAGATCACTTCTTTCTGTTTGTTTGCCTTTCATTTTATTTTTCAGCTGTTGCAAAATAAAAGCCCACATAACATAAATCTACCGCATTACCCACGTTCAAAAAATCGACTACTTTCTTAGAGCGGTTTTAGGTTCGTAGCAAAACTCAGACATAGCACCGATATATGCTGTATTCCCCTCCTATGTGTCAATGCAGGAGCAGTTCATGGACTCTCTCATTTGCAAAAGCCCTCAGTGGGGTGGTCTAGGTTTACTCTTGATGTTGTGCATTTTAGGAGTTTGGAGACGTATAGAATGACACGTATCAACCATTATGGAGTTATACAGAAGAGTTTCACTTCCTTCAAAATCCTCTCTGCTCCCCCTATCCATCCTTCCTTCCCCCTAAACCCTGTCAACCACTGATGTATTTACTGTCTGTATAATTTTGCTTTTTCGAAATTGTCATATAGTGGGAATCTTACACTATCTCGCATCTTACGCTTGCCTTAACTAGATGATGCACCTTACCAATTTAAGCACACAGGCTAGGAGTGCTATCACATTGTTGCCCAAAAGGTATCTAGAACTTTCTGCTTGTAAAACTGGAACTCAACTCACTGAACAATAATTCCCCTTTTCCTCTTTCCCCTCAACCCTGAGCAATCACTCTTCTACTTGTTCTGTCTATCACTTTTACTACTTTGGATACTTCATATAAGTGGAATCATACAGTCTTATTTTTACTTCGTATGTATGACTGGCTTATTTCACTTAGCATAATGTCCTGGAGTCTCATCCATATTGTAGTAGGTGGTAGGATTTCCTTCCTTTTTCTGGCTGAATAATATTACAGTGTTATGTGTATACTACGCTTTCTTTCTCCATTCATCCATCAGTGGACATTTGGGCTGCTTCTATCACGTGGCTGTTATGAATAATGCTGCACTGAGCATGGGTGTGCACCTATCATCGAGATCTTGCTTTCAATTCTTTTAGTTTCCTCCATGTGGGATTGCTGATCCATGTGGTAATTGCATTTTTAATTTCTTGAAGAAGCTCCATACACTTCTTCATAACGGTTGACCGATTTACATTCCCAACAACAGTGTGTGAGTCTCCTCCTTTTCTACCTCCACACTGAAACATTTTTTAAAAATATGTATTTATTTATTTGAGAGAGGGAGAGACAGAGAGAGAGAGAGAGAGAGAGCGCGCACTGGAGGTGTAGAGGGAGGGAGGGAGAGAGCAACTGAAGCCAGCTTTGCGCCATCAACACAGAGCCCAATGTGGGGCTCAAATCCAAAAACTGTGAGACAATGACGTGAGCCAAAACCAAGAGTCAGATCGTAACCAGCTGAGCCACCCAGTCGTCCTGACACATTTTTTTTTATAGCATCCATCCTAATGAGTATGAGGAGACAACTCATGGTGATTTGATTTGCATTTCTTTGATCATTAGCGATATTGAGCATCTTTCCATATGATTTTTCACCATTTGTATGTTTCCTTGGAAATATGCCTATTTAATTTCTTTTCCCATTTTTGCTTTGTGTTTTCAGTGTTTGTTGTTGTCGTTAGTGACTTGTAGATTCCTTATATATTTTAGATATGATTCCCTTCTTTGATATATGATTTGCAAGTGTTTTTTCCACTCTGTCTTTTCATTGTTGATCATTCCCTTTAATGCACAGTAATGTTTTAGGTTGATATCGCCCATTTGTCTACAATGGACTTTTCCTTTGTGCTCTGTGGTTTTGGTGGCATAGCCAAGAAATCGTTGCCAAATGCAATGTTGTTTATATTCCCCCATTTTTTCTCTGAGGAAGTTTATAGGTTTACAACTTACATTTATGTCTTTAGTCCATTTTGAGTTAATTTTAGTGTGTGGTGTAAATGTAAACATCCAGCCTCATTCTTCTGCATGTGAGTAGCCAGTTTCCAAACACCCTTTTTGAATGATTCTGTCTTTCCCTACTGAATGGTCCTGGTACCTTTATCAAAACTGATTAGACTGATTATACATGGTTTGTGTCTGGATATTTTTAAGGGATTGTTTCCATGGGGGGTTTAGGGTCTGTCTCTTTCTGTTCCTTCATCTTGCTGCTTGTATCCCGTTCCAGTCGGAACTAGTGTGCAGGGCAGGGGTATGGATTCTGTGGTAGATAATGCGGCATAAGGCTGATGGAGATGGAAGACGTGTCACCCATCCCTGATTTTCACACTGACTTAAGTGACTTCACAATCCACTCTCTTCCCTCAAGTGTATTTCTTCGTCTGTATTTGCCAGTGTTCTTTGGTCATTTCATTATGATGTCATGAGACATGGATTTGTACGTGTTCATTCTGTTAGCAGTTTGCTAAGTTTCTGGTGTCTATAAATATTTTAAATGATATTAGTAAGGTGTTCATTCATTGCACTTTATGATTATTGTCCTGTTTTTTTCTGCCTCTGCTGTTCTCATATACTACTTAGACCTATGCTGGCTTTCCTGATACTGTTTTGAAAGTCTCTGAATTCTGTAAATTCTTCTCTTTTTTCTGTCTCATCCAAAGATATAAATAAATTTTGTTACTCCTCCAATTTCATCAGTTCTTTTCTATCGTATCCCAGATTTTCTGTAGAGGAAATTCAGTGAATTTTCCATTTCAGGTATGTATTTGTTCACTCAGATTCTCTGTGGTTTCTTCATATAGTTTTATTTCTCTGTTGATCTTTCCTACTTGCTATATTTCTGCCATCACATGTTCATGTAATTATTTCAACTAAGTTTTCTGTGTAGTTTACATATATTTATAAATATGACTTTTAAATACTTTTTTGTAGTATGTACAATAAATAAGACTTTTAAATCCTTTTTTTTTGTAATATGTACAACAACTTATCCCAGTAGAAGTTTCTATTGACCTATGCTTTCCCTTTGTTGGAAGACATTTTCCAATTTCTCATCATATTTTTTAACTTTTAGATAGACACTTTTTAAAATATCATTTAGGGGGCGCCTGGGTGGCGCAGTCGGTTAAGCGTCCGACTTCAGCCAGGTCACGATCTCGCGGTCCGTGAGTTTGAGCCCCGCGTCGGGCTCTGGGCTGATGGCTCAGAGCCTGGAGCCTGTTTCTGATTCTGTGTCTCCCTCTCTCTCTGCCCCTCCCCCGTTCATGCTCTGTCTCTCTCTGTCCCAAAAAAATAAATAAACGTTAAAAAAAAATAAAATAAAATAAAATAAAATATCATTTAGGAAACACGCATTATTTAATTTTTCCTAGATTTATTATTTTTAATTTTTTTCTTATGTTTTATTTATTTTTGAGACAGAGAGAGAGAGAGTGTGTGTGTGTGTGTGTGTGTGTGTGTGTGAGAGCAGGGGAAGGACAGAGAGAGAGGGAGACACAGAGTCTGAAACAGTCTCCAGGGTCTGAGCTGTCAGCACAGAGCCCCACGCAGGGCTTAAACTCACCAACTGGGAGATCATGACCCGAGCCGAAGCTGGATGCTTCACCAACAAGCCACCCAACACCCCTAGATTTACTATTTTTTTGTGTGCAAAAACTTTATGGCAGAATCTTCTCCACTAAAGTCCCCCTGCTGATAGTTTTGTTCAATTTTTCCCAATTCTTATTGCTTACTTTATGCCCATGTGACTTTGTAGCTTTGATGTTAATTACTAGCTTTTTTTTTTAGAAAGGGTGTGTTCAAACACTGCAGGTCAGTAGGCTTCCACCTTCCACAATGTGAGGTCTGCACACGTGTGCCTGAGTGTGGGAGGGGACTGTTCATAACTTTACTACCAATTCTCTGACCTCCTGTGCTCTTACATTCTCCTGGGTTCCTCTTAGTCTCCTCTCCATCTGCGCATATTTTCTCCATCAGCTAAGAGTGTTAGAGAGCCAATGTCAACTCTTCCATTATATTCTCACATCCGGTATCTTTGCATTGTATTTATGGGGCTCACAGTGCTTGACACAAACACCGCAAGCTCTGACCAGGACAAGAATGGGTTTTCTTCATCATTACCGAGCAAAATCAGCACTTGGAGCTGAAACATCAATGGGTACCTGTCCCCATCCCCAGTGCTGATCAGGTCTCCCAGCACCCTTGCTCTTTGCAACTTCTCCCAGTTGTAACAGCTTCAGTCTTCTTATCACTGAGCCAGGGGTGGGCAGGTGGGGAGGCACGGGAGCATCCTAGGCGAGAAGATGACAAATGTGCTTCTGACTTGAATCTCCAGGATTTTTTCCAATGTACATATTTCATAAGTTATTAACCTGTGATCCATTTTCTAAACTCTGAAATTGTTTTCACGGTCAGTTTGTCCTCTTCACTTAGTCCTACTAAGATAATTTTATACTTTAGTGTCCAGTGCATAACATTATATTATAATTTGAAAGCTTCTATAAAGGAAGAAAAGATGAACTTTTATTTGCTTTTACAGAATTAATTGAGTATAAGAACTTGTATTTGACTTCTAATGAAATTTATTTTCTCATAGTTTTTGTCGAAATTACTCTCTTATACTATATGGATTAGAGGCTCCCAGAAAAGCCATCATAGTTCATCTGTGCAGCCAAAAGCCTTAACATTTTCTTCCAAAGTGTAAGTTTCTTGACAACTTTGTATTTTATGCCTTAAAGGATTAATCTTTGAAAGAAACAGAGCAATATGTGTAGAATCAGATAAACAGAGTTGTTGATGTTTTTCCATAGAAGAATAGTATGGGAAATATTCAGATTGACGTATATAACTATTAGTCAAGTTAATGGCTTATTCAACAAAATACCCTGGTATATATTGTTAAGATTAATGAGGTATAATTCTTTCTATTTCAGGTTGTCATTATCTTCAGAGAGTGACAAGAAATGCCCATATTTCCCTTTTTATTTTAAACAAATTAGTTTTGCACCCTGCTTTGGAATGAGACTGTATGTTTGTAAGCACCAGGCATGTTAGTTGCTTCATTTTGGCATAATGCTATTTCATCATTTATAAAGAATACATCTCTCATTACTTTAAAAGCCATACAAGTACTGATGCATAGGGGCACTTGTACCCCAATGTTTATAGCAGCACTCTCAACAATAGCCAAATTATGGAAAGAGCCTAAATGTCCATCAACTGAGGAATGGATAAAGAAATTGTGGTTTATATACACAATGGAATACTACGTGGCAATGAGAAAAAATGAAATATGGCCTTTTGTAGCAACGTGGATGGAACTGGAGAGTGTGATGCTAAGTGAAATAAGCCATACAGAGAAAAACAGATACCATATGGTTTCACTCTTATGTGGATCCTGAGAAACCTAACAGAAACCCATGGGGGAGAGGAAGGAAAAAAAAAAAAAGAGGTTAGAGTGGGAGAGAGCCAACGCATAAGAGACTGTTAAAAACTGAGAACAAACTGAGGGTTGATGGGGGGTGGGAGGGAGGGGAGGGTGGGTGATGGGTATTGAGGAGGGCACCTTTTGGGATGACACTGGGTGTTGTATGGAAACCAATTTGACAATAAATTTCATATATTAAAAAAAATTTTTAAAAAGCCATACAATCATTTTCTCTGCATATTTTTAAGAGATGGTTTTTAGTGTAATTTTAGGTTTACAACAAGATTAAGAGGAAGGTACAGAGATTTCCTATATTGTCCCTGTCTGCACACATCCATGGACTCTCCCATTATCACCATCACTCACTAGAAGGTTTCATTTCTTACCAAGGATGAGTCTGCATTGGGACGCCTGGGTGGCACAGTCAGTTAAGTGTCCGACTTCGTCTCAGATCATGATCTCACAGTTTGTAGGTTTGAGCCCCGCATCAGGTTCTGTGCTGACAGCTCGGAACCTGGAGCCTGCTGCAGATTCTGTGTCTCCCTCTCTCTCTGCCCCCTCCTCCAATCAGGCTCTGTCTCTCTCTCTCTGTCTCCAAAATAAATAAAAATAAAAAAAAAATGTTAAAGGATGAATCCACATCAATGCATATATATCACCCAAAGTCCAAAGTGTACTTGGACCATTGGTGTCACAGAACTGTTTCTCCAATTTAATTATATTAATGTAAAAAAATATACTCAGGTATATATTACTCATTTCTTAAGCTTTTGCTGTTTAGTAAAACAAATTATATATAAGTTAGATATCATAATATTATTGTAAAATTCTGGATGAAGTGAGTAATTCCACTTACATTTCCTACTTAATTGATTTCTCCTAGCCCTTAAAAGTCCTCAAATGAGGATTGAGCAACCCAGGGTGACAAAGGTATGAGTCAGAATTAAGGCAGGAGACAGAAACAAGGGGAAGTTGAGGTAAACAATTACTATCTGCTTGGAAGGGAAAGTCTACGAAGAGGAAAGCCTACTAAAATGAAGAAAATTACAAAGAATATCATAGAATTAAAGGACGGATCACTGAAGCCAGGTCTACTCTCTGAAGATGGGATTCAGATGCCATTGAAGACGATGTGGCTACACACAGCTTCACGGCTGACATGCTCACTGAAATGGCCTGGGACAGAGGAGCTCCACACTCCACGGCCTGAACCTGGTGAGGAAGGATCTCAGGCTGTGACTGGCAAACAGGAGCAACTCCCTGTTAGAGCATCAAGAGAAAAGACCAGAAGACAGGAAACTGACAGATTGGCTCTAAGAACTTGCTGGAGGACGAATACACAGGACTTCTTGCAAGCGTGCACCTGGCAACAAAGCCATAGTGGCCAAAGGAGAGAAAATATCATGAAACCAGGAAGAAGAGCCCTTTCTGCTGCACTGTCTCTCCATTGTCTCTTACCGACAAAAGTCAATTTTATGCGAGATGACCAGAGAGAAAATGGATAGGGTCTTACACCGTTATCTGAGAAAAGGGCACTGAGGGTGTTTTGGAGCTGAGAGTACTAAATGAACGGCCCCTCGGGATTATCATAGAACAACCACAGAGTTGGTGTATAAGAGCCATTCAGATCAGCCCCACTTCCTCCGAGAATGGAACCAAAGTGTACTCTCCCAATCTGTCTTGGTGCCACACGATCAAAGGTTACACTCATTTCAAGGTAGAAATTGGTTTCTAATTGGATAATAACCAGTGTCTTGTATGTTGTTTTCTTCACCTGGGTTCAGATATTTTGGAAGATATTTAGTTTTTTTAATGTTTTTATGCACACACTTCTCACAGTCTTTAAAACAATGCAAAAAAAAAATGCTAAATAATGGAGAAAACAAAAAACTAAAATCGACAGATATTTGCATGGGTCCAACAGCTAGTTATTGCCAGAATTCAAGATAAACTTGAGTAAGTTGATAATGACTCAGAGATATTTCCAGCCCAAATCAATTACAAGAAGGAGAGAGTTGAAACTCGATAATTACTTGCAAAAGAAATTCATATTTCATATATACTTTTGTTTGTGGAGATAGACATATTCTTTATTTTCTCTGTACATAATCCTTATGCTCTTCTAGAAAAATTATATGAACATTCAATATGAATAATTGTTAATGGTAGCTGTAACTAATTACTAAAGTCGTGTTTCATACAACCCAAGATTACAATGACATTGAAAATTAAGCATTTATTTTTCTTTCACCTGTTTGTGGTTGGGCTATGGTAGGGTTGATTGAGGCTGGGCGTGCATGCACTTGACTGCAGACTACATACAGATTCAGCTCAGATCTCTTTATAGATTTCATTCTTAGAGGACCAAGCTACATGGCATATGATCTTTTATACCAGAGGTAACAGCTAGCAGAAATGGGTTTCTTATTGCCCGGTCTCTGAATTCATAAGATATCACATTCCCACTCACATTATATTGTGAAAACAAGTGATCACATCCTTACATTATATTATGAAAACAAATCACATGGGCCAACTTCTCATGGTTGTCTGTAGAGTATACTCTTTTCAAAGTGGTCAGAGGGAAGAAATGTAGATTCACTGAAAGTAACCTAATCTAACATTGTAGCCATAGGGATTTTTTTTTTATTACATTTCATGAGATAGATAAGCTTGTAAAGGAAAATTACTGGGAAATTTAGATTTAAAATTTAGTACTGTCTTCCCTTCCCATCTGGAATTTTTGCTTCTGTGCCCAAAATCCTTGTAAAGCAGTTTTGTACAGTGCCAAACATGGCGGTTTAGATGCTTTCACCATGGTCCTTGATCAAATAAGGTATAAGCAGAAGGAAATAAAGTCTAAGGACATTGGCAGTGAAACTGGTCACTTTATGTAATTTCTAAGTGCACACTCTTAGCCCTGGGGCTCAGTTACAGAACTGCTCTGGCTCAGGTTCCTCTGAAGGAAAATATGATAAAAAGAGGATCTTGTTCATAGTTACTTGAAGATTATTTGAACAGTACTTCTTGGCCCATAAGTATTCACTCTCTCTCAGGTATTTCGGCTTAAGATCTTGATGCTTTTGTGCCATCACCTGTGTTGTGATAATCTGAACTATAACACTTTCATAGGCTGTTCTGAGGAACAAATAATAATAAATAATATAATGCCTACAGATCCTTAAAATAAAGCCCAAGCACATGAAGGTCTTGCTGTCTGTGATCTCTTCATATTTTGCTTTTCCCAATGTTCAATAAAGGCCATTTTCCAATAAAACCAAAGCCATATAATTGTCTTCTTCTTTCCAGCCAGTGAAAGAGCCAGGCATCAGAAATGTAATTTGACAACGATTTTGATCATATACATTAAAGAAATTTGCCCTTAAAAAAGGTGAGAAATTCAATACGCATCATGTATGTGCACTAGAGTAATTTTTTTCTGCGTATATGTTTCCTGTTCTGAAATCAAGTTGGAATTACTGTTGTTTCCCTTATTGGTCAAGAACCCCAGTCTCCTCACAAAGTGTGTTATCTGGGCATATGCAAAGACTGTGTCTTTTGGAATTGAAGAATTTGAAAGGGATTGTTAAACTGTGACATGATAGCCTGTTTGATTCCTAGATTCAGGGATCCTTCAGGGTCCAAGGGGAAGAAGGGACCGAAATGTCCTTTCCCTTCCAATGTTGGAGTATCCCATCCACACATATGCATCTATTACCACTAAGAATGGAGAAATTTAAGAGATGCTGCTAAATGCATTCTGATGTAGAACACCTACCATTTTCTTCCAAAGCATGTTTTACATGTCTAAATACATACATAAAACAGTGCCTAAATTATTACCTGTACCCCTAAGAAACCATGGGAATTATTGTTGAGCTTGGGTTATGGGATCCACAAAAACTACTGGCGATATATAAATCTGGAACATTATTAAGGAGCTGCTAATCAAGAATAGATTGAGAATAGAAAGAGTCACAGAGAAGTCAGGGATTTAGGATCAAATTGGTAATTTTCTCTGTGTCTACTTTTGTGAGAATAGCCATAGGTATCGAACATAATGGACTCGTTATTTTGGATTCCATAATTAAATTACCCATTTAGTAATAAATTCAGAGGAAGATGTTGCCCTTTTATTTATTTATTTATTTATTTTAATTTTTTTTTCAACGTTTTTATTTATTTTTGGGACAGAGAGAGACAGAGCATGAACAGGGGAGGGGCAGAGAGAGAGGGAGACACAGAATCGGAAACAGGCTCCAGGCTCTGAGCCATACAGCCCAGAGCCTGACGCGGGGCTCGAACTCACAGACCGCGAGATCGTGACCTGGCTGAAGTCAGACGCTTAACCGACTGCGCCACCCAGGCGCCCCGGATGGTGCCCTTTTAAAAGCGACTTTTGTTGGAACAGAGCAGACAATGTATTCTTTGCAGGCAGCCATTGCCAAGGAGAATGCAGGAAGGACTGAGCTGTGTATCCGTAATCTCTTGTACCAAAGGTACTACTAATCTGAAAATTCTGTTTTCTGGTAATTAATGCATGTAGTTGGAGAGAAAACTCGAAGGACACCTGGGTGGCTCAGTCGGTTTAGTGTCTGACACTTGATTTTGGCTCAGTTCACTATCTCATGGATCATGATATCGAGTAGCTCGTCAGGCTCTGCGCTGACAGCACAGGGCCTGCTTGGGATTCTCTCTCTCTTCCTTTCTCTCTCTCCCTTGCCCTCTGCCTCTCCCCCCACCAGCATAAATATATTCATTTAAAAAAAATGATCCTTGAAAACAAATTCACTTTGCCATCATATTTCAAACATATTTTCACTTTTTTTGACTTCCAATTCATCCATCTGTCTTAGGTCACTTGGTTTGCCATTATTAGAAATAGTTAAACATATACCTTTATATCAAAAAGTAAATTCTAACTACCCATATTATTTTGAGTAATTTTGAGTGTGTTGTCTTTTATACTGCTAGGCATAGACCTTCATTAGTGATAAATGCCAAAAACGGGTACCCACATTGCTACATGTAACAAAGAACATTATCAATTATGTAATGAAAAGCATAAGTGTGTACAAATACAGGAATAATAGATATAAGACATTAACTTCAGAAGACATTAGTGAATTTTACATTCTTTGGCATCATTAATGAATGTTTTGTTCGAATCCTACCTATACATAGAAAGAAACAGTGAAGCAAAATGAGGAGATAGAAGACTATGTTCCAAATTCCAGAATAAGATAAAATCTGAGAAAAAGATTGAAATAACATGGAGATAAACAACGTACCTGATAACCAGTTCAAAGGAAGGATCATAAACATGTTCACCAAACCCAAGAAAAGGGTAGATGAACACAGTGAGAACTTCAACAAAGAAATGGAAAATAGAAAAAAGAACCAATCAGACTTGAAGAGTACAATGATGGAAGTTTAAAAATACACTAGAATGAATCTATAACAGATTAGGTGATGCAGAAAAGATCATCTACCTGGAAGACAAGGTAGTAGAAATCATGCAAACAGAACAACAACAAAGAATTAATTATATTTTAATTTATTTTTATTTACTTTTATTGTTTAGAGAGAAAAAGAATGCATGAATAGGCAGAGGGACAGGTCAGAGAGAGAGAGAGAGAGAGAGAAAGAGAATCTGAAGCAGGTTCCATGCTCAGTGCAGAGCCAGATGTGGGGCTCGATCCCTTGACACTGGGATCATGACCTGAGCTCAAATCACGAGTTAGAGTCTCAACTGACTGAGCTACCCCAGTGCCTCAATTCTACAAAACTTTTAAAGTGAGTTAATACATCTTCATCTTAAATTAGTCAAAACTGATGACAGTGGAAAGTTTCCAAATCCATTCCATATGGACAGCATTACCCTGAAATCAAAACCAAACAAGGACACAACACACACACACACACACACACACACACACACCACATTATATGCCAATATCCCTGATCAACATGCAACAATCCTCACCTAAATATTAACAAACTGAATTCCACAATACAAGAAAAGGATCTTACACCATGATACATGGGTTTATTCCACTTATGCAAGGATGGTTCAAGACCTGCAAACCCATCAACTTGACACACCACATTAACTGACTGAAAATCAAACTCATATGATAATCTCAATAGATGGAGAGAAAGCACTTGACAAAAATCAACATTCATTTATAATAAATACTTCCCAGAATGTGTGTGGAGAAGGAATGTCCCACCATATAATAAGGTTCATATTTTACAAACCTACAACTAACATCATTTGCAACAGTGAAAAGCCAAAAGCTTTTCCTTTCACATCAGGATCAAGATGAGAAAGTCCACTCTTACAGCATTTATTCAACTTTTATTCGACACTGGAGGTCCTAGACACAGAAATCTGAGAAGAATAAATAAAAGACACCCATGCTGATATGGAAAGTACTAAGAAGTCACTATTTGCAGATGACATAATTCTCTAGAAAAAAAAATATACTGAGAGACTATGCCGAAGAAACATATTAAAACTAATAAATGAAATCAGTTAAATTGCAGGATACAAAATAAAGAGAAATCTGTTGCACTTCTATACAGTAGTAATAAACTATGAGAAAGTGAAATTAAAACAATCACATTTATAATTGCATTTATAAGAATCAATTACCAAAGAATATTTTAACCAAGGAGGTGAAATTCTTAAACGCTGAAAGTTTAAGCTATTGTTAGAAGAAATTTGAGGATGACACAAAGAAATAAATAAGATGATATATACTGTGCTTATGGAATGGAAGATATGATATTGTGAAAACACCCATATTATGCAAAATGATGTATAGATTCAATGTAATCATTATGAAAATACTAATAGCATTTTCATAGAACTAGAATAAATACCTCAAAGTTTGTACGGAACTACAAGAAACTCTGAATACCCAAAGCAATCATCAGAAAGAGGAACAAAACTGGAAGAAACATATTTCAAAGTCTACTACAAAGCTCTAGCAATCCAAGCAGTATGGGACAACAAAAGACACATAGATCAGAGGAATGGAGTAAAAAGCCCAGAAATAAATCTGTGTCTATGTGATCAATTAAATGTGACAAGAAGGCAAGAAGGGACACAAGGGAAAAGAGAGTCTTCAGTAAATGGTGTTTATAAAACTGGAAAAATATGTGTTAAAGAATCAAACTTGACTACTTGCTTACACCAAACCCAAAAGAAACCTAAAATGAATTAAAGATGTAGGGGTAAGACCAGAAACAATAACTCCTAAAGAAAGCATAGTCAATGAACTCATGGAGATAGTTCTCATCCTTATTCTTTTGGTTCTGTTTTCATAGAGAATGGCAGCAAAATGAAAAATAAACAATATGGCAAACCACAAGGCATTTGCCCAGTCAAGGAAACTGTCAACAAAACAAAAAGGCAACCTACTGAATGGGAGATGATATTTGCAAATGATATATTGGACAAGGGGTTAATATCCAAAATATATGAAGAATTCCTACATCTTAACACAAAAGGAATATAAACACGTGGTTAAAAAATGGACCGAGGACCTGAATAGATATTTCCTAAAAGAAGACATCCAGATCACCAACAGACATGTGAAAAGATGCTCAGTATCACTTATCATCAGGAAAATTAAATCAAAACCATAATGAGATAGCACCTCACACATGTCTGAATCAAAAACACATGAAATAACAAATATTGGTGTGAATGTGGAGAAAGGGAATCGTACGGACTGTTGGTGGGATTTTAAATTGATATAGTCACAATGGGTAACAATATGGAGGTTCCTCAAAAACTTTTCTCATTTTTTGACTCCATTGATGGACCAAGAGGGTTTTCTGCTAAATGAAATGAAGCAGACAGAGAAAAGCAAATACCATATGATTTACCTAATGATGTCTAATCAAAAACAAAGAAACAGACAAATAAACAGACAAAATAAATAGACTCATATACAGAGAGACCAAAGCTGTTGATTTCTGTAGGGGGGTGGGGACAAGGGATGGTTGAAAGAAAGTAAGTGGCACAAACTTTCAGCTGTAAAATAAATAATTCACAGGGATGTAAATTGTTGTAGACTCTGGGTCTAAAGTTCTCTCTTTTCTGACAAGAGAGGGGGACACAGGATGGAAAATGAGAGATGGCTAATGTCCAGGAAAACACAAGAGCTCCGAATAAGGGTCCTTGCCCCATTTTTATTACAGTCAGAAGGCTTACAAACATGGTGACGGATGTGCACAAAGAGACAATGAATCTGAGAACATTAACTTGTGGACGTGAGGGAAAGGGGTTCTTGAAGATATTTGGGGTTAGGGGTTTGGGTTAAAACAAAACACAATCTGGGCGCCTGGCAGTCGGGAGGAAGGTTGTTTACAGCGGACATGAGGCATCACCTCTGTATATCTTAGCTAGTCTAGGGGATGAGGCAGGAGGGGAAATACCCTCAGAGTTAACAAGGCACCTTTTTTTTTGTTAATCATCTCTGCTCTGGGCTGCTTCACCTGGAGAACTGCGATCTATAGCCCAACTTACCTGTTTACCTAACTTGGCCCTTTCTTCTTGTGAAAGCATCTTTCTGCTCTAGTACTAAATTGGGGGTGTTTCCACCCTGAATATCTAATCTTGTTTATTTCATATACCTACGTTCTATATTGGTGCCTTTGCCCCTCCCTCTCTATTCTGGGGGCTCTGCACCCCCTCTCTATTCTGGGTTGCCTTTGCACCTCCCTATTCATGGTTGCCTTGTCTTGTTTACCCAAACTTACGTGAGAGCGTCCTTTGGCTTTGTATTTCTTTATGCCTTGTTAACCCATTGGTGTAAGCCCAGGGGATTCCTAAGCTTATTTCCCACAGTAAATCACAACATAGAGAATATAGTCAATACTCTTATATTACTTTTGTATGGTGATGGGTGATCATGCTGATTTATCACGATGATGATAGCATAATGTGTATAAATGATGAATGATTATGTCTACACCTGAACTTAATGTAATATCCCATGTTAACTACACAGCATGAAAAATAAATACATGAAAATGAAAATAGTATTGTCAACCCATTTTACAAAGAACAAAACAAAACAGAACTACAGACCAAAAGAAACATACAGGTAAATATGCCCACAATTAGTAGCATATCAAATCCAACAATGGCAAAAAGCAAAAGAATTCCATTGATGCAAAGTAGGTAATTTAGATATAAAGTTTTATTGCTTGGATGTTCATGTTATTTAATTGTCTTTTAAAAGTATTTTCTCTGCCCTGCCCCAGTATTTTGAGTTAAGTGAAATTGTTAAACATTCATTAATTTTTCCCCTACATAGTAAGACTTTTTTTATTTATAACAAATATTCCTATTTAAATACAGACACCTAGTTACCATTGGAGAATGAATAAGTAAATAGCATGAATAATTATTTAATATTCAAATCTCTGGCATGATGCTGCTGCTCAATATTATTTTATGTTTTATCCTTCCCACAGGCATTTATTTTTTCCAGCAGAAGCTTCAATATCTTATTTACATATAATATAAATAGAATGTAGATATATTAAAAACAAAGGTAGAAAAATTGAGCAGATAAATCCAGAAATTGATGTCTTTATGGCAGTTAAAAAAAATTGAAAATGTAGTCATTCTTCACTATTAGTGTCAAATATAATTAAATGCCTGTGGATAGGTTGATGAGTTTAGAATATTTTCAGTATAATAGAAATGACACATCAAGGGCATAAGAAAAAGAAGCACATAATATATAGATGTAGCAACCTTGCCTAAAAATAACACTTAAACATCAAAGATATTTTACACAAGGCCTACCGAAATGCTCAGTGTTTGTCATGCAGGTGGAAACAAGGGAACAACCTGGGGGTCAAGTCTCTGACCCCAATGTGTTGTGGAACATAAAATTTGTCAGAGGCCTTTGCTGAGGCACAAACTAAATGACACACTGCAAGCTCAAAGCCTCTACATTCTGGAGGTGTGTGAGGAGATAAAGTGTCTTTAAAATAGGCCAAGGGTAAGAATTTCCTGTTCAAATTTGAAGTGACACATTGATGTGAAATCTACTTTTTCCACTATTGCCTCACTCGGAGGTCCCACAGGGCCAGCAGTCTGTGAAGGCCACAGATATTTTCTGTTTACAAGAGGAACCTGGTTCCCTCTGGACGATGCGTGACTGGCCAGCAGAAGGTATGTGTCACCAGGGTCCTGCCTTTCTAGTAGTCACCCCAGTGAGTGGGAGATTATAAATGCTGGTGGGATGCACCTGAGGCACAGCTAATATACAATGAAATCACAGAGAACATTGGTATCTGTATTCCAACAATTCAGGGTAACAAACAAGAATGAGCATGAAATATATCAGAGATCTGAAAATATTCAAATTCTTACCTGTAGAGAAGTCGTGAAGAGCATATGCATATGCAAAATTGGGTTTGCATGTCAAGAGAATTTTGGGTGCGGTCACATAAGCATCATGACAAAGGACACTTAATTTGGATTTGTCATCAATTGTCATCAAGGATGTGTTACACATTATTCAATGTTTACCCGGCCTTCAAAAATAGATTCTTAAAATGAATCCGTTATATCTTTATGATACATCTTTATGACCTTTATGGTCAAATGTAATGCCTCACACATTCACTTTGATAAAAGAAAGCAGTTTGATTTTTCATAAAATGCAAGTGAGGTACTCTCTGTAAAATGTTAATTTAAACTTAACTGTAAAGAATCCAAAGAATTTTTATAAAATTGAACAAAACTTGGCCAAGAAAGTTACTCAATACTGAAAGACACTCCTGTGTGATGAATTATCTTCCATGGTCTAACGAGGTGAATCAGTAATGATGAATGGTTATGGTGTTAAAAAAATAAAATAACTAATATATTATTGAGACCCTACAACAGAGAGATTGAGTTTAACTGCTTTATATGCATTATATTTTACATATTTTATTTCCTATTTTAGATTAGTAAACCAGATAGCTAGACAGGAAATAATTTTTAAAGGTGGTACTTTGTACTTGGAGAGACGGGAGTAATTCCAGAGTTCACTGACTGCACAACTCCTTGACTGAAGTCTGAAAACACATTTCTGTGATTTATTAGCATAACTATACACCTAGAGCTGCCATCACTGCCTTTGAAAACATAGAACTTTCTAGAAGCTTGTGACAAATGTGTGCTTTCATAAATGATCTACCCATTTATTCATCATTTTATGATTTCATATCTTTGCCACTAAATCAGTTGTCACTTTCTGATGTTAAGTCCGCTTTTAAAAAATGCTTTGTTTCTTTCTGTTTTCACCATTGTTCCTGCTTTGGGTAATTTTAGTGTGTCATGTAACATTTTGCAACATATAAAATATTTCTTCTAAAATTTAACGATTCTCACGACTCCATAGATGTTCAAAATAAAATATTGCTTTGATAGCAATATTTTAGTAAAGATATCTAAATCAAAGGCATTTGCAACAGGAAATTCCAATATATGCTAAAAATAATATTCTCCCGTCTAGAGCATTTAATTTTTAACCAATAATGGCTTTCACATTGTCAAAAAATTGGTGCAACACTTTTGTTTCTCATACAACATTTTAATTTTAACCTGAATATTCTAATACTGTTGAAATATGTCTGTGGAAACTCCTTACATTCACGAGGACAGTATTATTCATGAGTTCCTTTCTTCACTAATTTAGTGCCTTACTTGTTTTCCATCAGTATTATTACGCTATTATTGTAAAAAAAAAAAACATTTGTGCTATCATGAAACACTTATTTCAAGCTCTGTGGAAGTTAGTACCAGATTTTACATTATTCAACTGCAAATGAGGAGTATCCCTCACCCTGCACCCCACACGGTGTCACTGTACTAGCAATGTCGTCAGCACATGACACACACTCTTGATCAAGACCTTCAGGGCAGTTTCATCCACATTGTAGCTGACACTACTCAGCTGCAGACATGAACAACCAAGGCGTGACTTATGCGGAACTCCATCATGCTAAGGGCTCAAAAAGACAGCAAGTGCAACCTAAGGGCACGAAAAGTTCCATTTCAGTAACTGAGGAGGAGATAACCTATGCAGAATTGAATCTTCAAAATGCTTCTCGGGACCTTCAAGGGAATGGCAAGAACTCTCCCCGCAAAGGTAAAAAACATTTAATGCAGACAAGTATGTCTGTTTTAGGATTTGAAGTTGGGGTGTAGGGGTGTAGGGAAAGAGTAGGAAGTGATCTCACATAGTTTTCATTTGTGAAGACCAGAGCTGGAGGTTGGAATATGGTATTGTAATTGAACGCATTGGTATATTCTGAGAGAAGATTCCAATGAGAGTGATGGGTTTGAGGTGCAGGTTATTGTATGTGATTCCCTGTGCATTGTCAGTTCTCTTGCTTGTATATCTCGTAAATGATTGTTTCCAGGCATCCTTTCTCAGTGTTTGCATTTCTCTTCCTACTACTCACCATCATGTTCAGAGAAGCTCATTGCCGGTATCTTGGGAATCCTCTGCCTCGTCTTGATGTCCACTGTGGTAACAATAGCTGTTATTCCCTGTAAGTACGTGTTTGAATGACTAAAAGGGAATTTTTCACTTTACTGATTATTAGTTTCTCGACATATTGTATAGCACTTTGAATTTATTATCTCATTTTAATGCATGTGTGCTCTAAGTGTGGAATGATCATTTAGAGGTTATCTAACGTAGAAATAAGAGAATAAATACAGGGAGAATTAAACATATATTTGTATTTAATAACTCAAAGGCAACTCATACAAGAGACTTTATGGTGAAATATGCATGAATTCTTGAGATTGCTTAAACCAAATATTGTAAGAGATGGTGAAGTTTCGTTCTTTAAGCTTTTGAATTGTTCCCCCCCCTCCCATGTTCATTACTTTATTAAATTTGTCTGGTAAAATAGCACACCCAATTTTAAAGTAAGAAACTCAACTTATTATGATTTATTTTATTTATTATTATGTTTTTTGAGAATTGCTTTAATGTTCTAGCTACTGAAGGACCAGAGCAGAACAAAACATCCCTGGAAACAATGATCCAGAAAGGTACAATATCCCTTGCAAAATTCTACTATTAGTTTAGTGTCTTTCTATCTCTGTCTTAAGGTAGGTAATAATGATTATAGGAGAGTATTACTTCTTAGACAACAATATGAAGAAATACTCATTTAAAATCACCATAGCCATTGTTACCAATTGCTTCACATTTCCTCCTCCTATAACATGATAAAAGATAAATCATTCCATAAAGCTGATTTTGTTCAGTGACTCTCAGGACATGTATTGATGGACATTTTTCTGGTTGCTTTATATGGGCACATAAATTAGGGGATGAAAGCCTGACTCTTCTCTGAGTGTGTGTGTGTGTGTGTGTGTGTGTGTGTGTGTGTGTGTGTTTTGTTTTAATTTTACCAGCTTGTGAGGGTCTACGAATGTTATGTACACATATGTGTATCCATATACACTATGTAAAGTTTCATTTTGTAATATTCAAAGCTTTTTGGATAATATCTCACAATCTCTCTCCAGCGTGTCTCTGTTGTCATTGTCCGAAAGAGTGGTTTACGTATTCCAACAATTGCTATTACATTAGCACTGAGGGAAAATCGTGGAATGAGAGTTTGACGACCTGTGCTTCTAAGAACTCTAACCTGCTCTACTATGATGATGAAGAGGACAAGGTAAGTTTTCAAATGTTTCCAGATTCTATTAAAAGCTTGTCAGTTAATGGGGCGCCTGGGTGGCTCAGTCTATTAAACATCTGACTTCTACTCAGGTCATGATCTCAAGGTTGGTGAGTTCGAGTCCCAGATCAAGCTCTGTCAGGCTGACAGCTCAGAGCCTGAAGCCTGTTTCAGATTCTGAGTTCCCTGTTCTCTCTGCTTCTCCCCTGCTCATGCTCTCTCTTTGTCTCTCAGAAATAAGTAAACATTAAAAAAAATTTTTAAAAGCTTCTCAGTTAATATTATGCTTCCAGAATTCATCAATAGTTTTATATGTATTTGTCGTTTATTTCTTTTAAAGTCTTTAATATCCCATGGTTTGACTTTCTGACACATTATTTATACTTTTATACCTTGAATGTACATTTGATAATTTCCAGTTCTTGCTTTTCATAGAAACCTGTTCTTCTGGAAATGCTCTTTTGTCTGAAATTAACTTTACTATTTCATTTTACAACACATCAAGGAAACTAGACATACGATCGTGCACATTGATTACAATAGACTTAGAATCACACAATTCTAAATTACATCATGAGACAGAAGTTTAGAGCCTTTATGAGGCCTGCCCATTTTCATTTTATGAAATATCTCTGCTTCTTTTGGGGCTGTATATCAATGGAATCATTCAGGGTGCATTTTTATGTGTGTCTCTCTTCTCTCCCAGGTGCTACTTGCAATCCATCTATATTAACACATTTGTCTATAGTTTGAGAATTTTCACTGCTCTCCTATGAATATGACATGTTAAAAACCATTCTCAGAAATTTAGTTCCTTTTTCGCATGTGGGTATTATGAATTATTATGTTAAGAAAAGTCTTTTCTTTGTCTTCCTCCACCTATCATATTTATAATCACTTATTACACATAGCGACATATTACATAGTATATTTATGTTATATAAATGTTATGGGTTTCATAATAAGATAAAAGTGTATACCATAATTGTATTTACATATGTTCATACTACACTACCCTGTAACCATTAGTATGAACTTGTACAGTCATGGATATGTGTATATTTCAATATATTGAATTATCTCTACATTTTTCTATTTTATTGTGTAAATGTACATTATAGCAAATCATCCTTTGATCCCAAACTCCATAAAATTAATTAGTATGTTCTGATGGTTATAAACAATACCATTTACCTGGGTTGTAAAGCTTAAGGCGATTCTGTTTTGTGGGATAAGAAATGCTGGGTTGTGTCTCTTGCCCATTTCTCCAGGGCAGTGTCTTCTTTTCTCTTCTTAAAAGTCGCTGTCATATTTTAGATACGAGCTCTTTTTTGAGATTTTAAGATGCAAATACTTGTGACATGCATTTTTGCTCTCATATTGGAGTCTTTTAATGATCAGAATTTTAATGTTCCCATGGTCCTACTTAGCGTTTTGTGTCTTCCAATGATTATTAGGGATCTATTTCAGAAGTTAGCCAAAGTTCATGAATATGATTTCCGATATTACTTTCCTTGATTTACCTTTTTCTGTATTTCTTTATGGTTTTAAGGATGCTTTATGGTTTTAATTATGGTTTATGATCCAATTAGAAATTATTTTTAGTGATGCTATATTTCTGATGCTGTGAGATAAAAGTGAAGGTTATATTTTTCTAAATTATGATCTTATTGACAGAGCATCATATAGCAAAGTAGGTCTTTTCTTCATAAACAACTTCATATACCTAAAGTTGTATATAGGTACACGTATGATCTAATCTCCTTTATATAAAGAATATAGATATTATATATCTTTATACAGATAATTGTATATTCATAGATCACAGTCTATACAGCCCATCACAACTCACGGCAGTTTGAGTAAAACACAGAGACTTATTTGCCTCTATGGACCCTTACCGTGTCCTATTTATACTATAAGTGCCCTAAGTATTTCTCTACTTACATTGAGAATCACATGGATGTTACAATTTTGCTTCACTGATAATTTTGCTTCAAATATCAAACAATTTAGAAAACCCAGTGAAGGAAAGTCCATTAGACCTAATGAGAGTTTTATTCTTTCTTTTGTTCTCATTTTCTTCCTGATGATTCAAGAGGCCTTCTTTTACCAATTTTTCTCTTTAGGAGTTCTGTCA
Source organism: Puma concolor (assembly GCF_028749965.1). Lineage (NCBI taxonomy): Eukaryota > Metazoa > Chordata > Mammalia > Carnivora > Felidae > Puma > Puma concolor. The sequence goes on from NC_141673.1 coordinate 98,492,523, forward strand.
GAGCAGGTCTGGTGGTGATACATTTTCTCAGTTTTCCTTTATCAGAGAATGTCTTGATTTCCCCCTGCATGCCTGTTCATTTTTTTGGTGGATAGTCAATGCCTTTTATTTTTTTATTTTTTAATAAAAAAGTGTTTTTTTTTTTTTTTTTAGAATCACGCAGTTCGTGTCTAAAATTTTCTGTCTTCCTGGCACGCCTCTTTTTCTGTTATTTTGACCAGAGAGAAAAAATATTTTGGAGACTTCGGTGTGTACCTGTTGATGTCTGTGGTTTGCTAGGCTCTCTGACACCAGTCTACGTGAGGTAGAGGGAAATTCCGGGGAGCTCACCACCATGCCATTCCTCGGGTCTCCAGGGCTGGGATCTGTCAGCTTTCTCATTAGCTTTCTGAATCTTATGTCATCTTATGTGTAACGCTCAGGGATTGTAGCTGTATTGGCGGCAGGAGTAGGGAAAAGTCTATCCATTCCGTCTTTCCAAAATAGAAAGTCGGGTCTGCGGTGGCTTTCATTTGAATGCTCCTAAGATTAACAGTGTTGGACCTATTTTTCTGTACTCACTTGCCATCTATACATGTTCTATATATGTTTGGTGACATATCTATTGAAATATTTTGCTAATAGTTTTACTTTTTTTTCATTGTATTTTGAGAATTCTTTATGTACCCTGGGGGCAAGTCTTTTATTGGATGTATGGTTTCTAAGTGTTTCTTCACAAGTTTATGACTGTCTTTTCTCTTCCAAGAGCAGATATTATCTTGACGAACTACACTTCATCAATATCTTCTTCTATGGATCGTGTTTTTGGTACTCTATAAAATCTCTGGCCAACTGTAGGTCATGCGTTTTTAATAAAAGATTTGAATTTTTTTATGTGTGATCAATTTTGAGCACTTTAGTGTAGTATAAAGTATATAATCATTAATCATATTTGATACTCCATTGTTTCCAGAACATTTGTTGAAAAGACTATACTCTCTCCACTGAATGACTTTGCATTTTTGTGCAATTGTGCATTTCGTATTGTGTGGGTACAAATGTTGCCCTTTCTCATCTGTGTAATTAATGTCCTTATGTATTTTTATGTCTGTTTTGTACCTTAAAAATCGTCCTTTTTATTTTAAATGTTTCTTAATTTATTCTGAGAGAGTGAGAATGCCAGCAGAGGGAGGGGCAGAGAGAGAGAGAGAGGCAGAGAATCCCAAGCAGGGTCCATGGTGTCAGCACAGAGCCTGACTTAGGGCTCCATCTCAGGAACCATAAGCAGTAATCAAGACTCAGAGGCACAAATGACTGATCTACCCTGGTGCCCACAATATTGTCCTTTTTTAAACTGTGAATTTATTCAAGTTCATTTTCAGAGTTATGTTACCTATTCGGGATCGTTGCATGGATGTTTCCTATTCATTTCTATCTTTGTAAAGGTTTTATTTAATGTTTATTATTTATTTATTTATTTATTTTGTGTGAGAGAGAAAATGCATGGGAGAAGGTCACAGAGAGAGAGAGAGAGAGAGAGAGAGAGAGAGAGAGAGATGGAGACAGAATAACTTCCCAGAAGGTTCTGCTCTGTCAGTGCAGAACCCAATGCGGAGCTCAAACTCACAAACCCTGACATCATGACCTGAGCCCAAATCAAGAGTTGGACACTCAACCAATGAACCGCCCAGGCACCCCTTTAGAAAGGTTTTTTAAACATAAAGAGAAATATTAGTTTTATCATTTACCTTCTGTATCACGGAAATCACATCGATTGATCTTCTTTGCTAATGTGATAAATGAAGATTCTTTATGGCATTTCAAATGTAAATACAACATGGTACTACTTCAATAAATCTACTTATCATTGGCCCACTATGTAATTTCCTTCTTTTTTTAGTATTCCCATCAAAATGTATATGACACATATTTTATTAGCCTCCTTTTCTGACCCTACAATGATTTCTTTTTGCTTTTTAAACTGGCATTACATTTTTCTTTATTCATAAACATCTAAATACTTTCTAACTGAGTGTGAAAAATTTTCTGAATTACAGAAAAAATTGTTAGAAATTTTATATTTTTTAAAATATTTTAACGTTTATTTATTTTTGAGAGAGAGAGAGAGACAGAGCATGAACGGGGGAGGGGCACAGAGAGAGGGAGACACAGAATCCTAAACAGGCTCCAGGCTTTGAGCTGTCAGCACAGAGCCCCATGCAGGGCTCGAACTCACGCACCCGCGAGATCGCGACCTCAGCCGAAGTCGGATGCTTAACAGCCTGAGCCATCCAGGCGCCCCCTGTAGTAGACATTTTAAGACACTTCTGATATTTTTATATCTATTTCTTTTGGTTCACACGTTGTATTTGGTAGGATTTTTTCCAGTGTTCCGTCTAGTTTTAAATATATTCGCATTTCTTCATAATATCGTCCTCTGATACTTTTACTGTGGTACAAGGCACATACAGATGGGTCACATGGTACACGTGCCAACAGATGGCCGAGTTTTCAGTGTCACCACTGCGTGGAATGAGAAAATGAATATTACCAACACTGAGAAATGCCCCTACCAACTTCTTGTCTGCCTTTTAAAAACACTTTATAGAAATAGAATCATAGAGTATGCATATTTTATGTTTAGCATTTTCAGGCGAAGCCAAACTTGTGTGGTTCATCCATATGTAGCTGCATGAAGTTGTCAATGGTCCACATCTCTTTGCTGTTCTGTTGTTGTCGGATTGTCCTACGTTGCATTTGCCCATTCTATTGCGGATGCTCTTGGATATTTGGGTGTTGGTCATTTGGGGCTGCTTTGAGTTATTCTACTATACATCCTTCACGATCAGCTTTTAGCTAAATGTGTGTGTGTCATTTCTTCCCTCTATAACCTTACCTGGCTCCTCTCTTATAGCTGCTTGAGAGGGAAGCAATTGAGATCGTGCATTGATAACATTCTTCCTTTGTGTGTGATTGACAAAGGTACCCATTGTCTGTAAACACTACTTTAGCTTCATCCTAAAAGCTTTGATGTATTTTCAGTTTATTATCATCCAGTACAAGGTGATTTCTCTCATCCAGTACAAGATACTTTCCAAGATTTCATCTTTGAACTGTACAAGTTTCAGAAGTCTCTCACTTTCCACATGTTAGGAAATTTCCCAGATTTCTTTTTTTATTTTATTTAAAATTTTTTTTTTCAACGTTTATTTATTTTTGGGACAGAGAGAGACAGAGCATGAACGGGGAAGGGGCAGAGAGAGAGGGAGACACAGAATCGGAAGCAGGCTCCAGGCTCTGAGCCATCAGCCCAGAGCCCGACGCGGGGCTCAAACCCACGGACCGCGAGATCGTGACCTGGCTGAAGTCGGACGCTTAACCGGCTACGCCACCCAGGCGCCCCTTTCCCAGATTTCTTTGCATTGTTTCTTCTCATTTGTTTCCTTGTCTTCAGAGGAAATACTTTGAATATTTCCATGCTTCCATCCTTAAACTTTTTGATCCCTATGGATGACCTAGAACGCTTTCTACATACGTCAGTGAAGTCAAGCTGGTTCCACTGTTTTGACAGTCTTCCATAGTCCTCCTGCTTTTGTGACAAGCTGGTCTTACTTACTGAAGGAAGAGATTTCAGTCTTCAGCTATACTCATTGAATTGTTTACTTCCCCTTCGAATTCTGTCAGTTTCTATTTCCTGTGTTTAAGGGTTCTGTTCTTAGGTAAATAATGTATGTTTTTAATTGTTTGAACTTCCTCTTATATTGACAGGCTTAACATTTGGAAATGTTTCTTGTACTTTCTATTAATATTTCTTGTTTTAACAGCTGCTTTGATATTAGAACAGCCATTTCTGCTCACATCTTTGCTTACTGGTAGTAGGGTCTACTTTTTGTTATCCCTTTATTTTCACCTCTTTGTGTCTGAATCTACAGTGTGTCTGTGACAGACAGTATATAGATGGATATTACTCTCTTATTCAGGATGACACTTTCTATCTTATAATTGGAATATTTATTTAATTCACATGAGTATAATTACTGGGATATTTGGATTTAGGAATCGCATTTGCTATTTATTCTATACTTATGTCTTGTTTTCCTCTTCCACTTTACCTCACATCTTTTGTATTGAACATATGCTACATTAGTGTTCCATTTTACTTCCTCTACTGTTGTCTTTAGTATATTCTTAAGTTATTTCCTTAGCAATAGTTGTAGGTATTACAAACCTATCTTTTGTTTGTTTTTGGGAATGATGTTGGCATCTCACATTGCATACATCTAATGCTGACAATCTGTTCATTTGATAAATTTATGTATTGCCATATGATTACTATGGCTATGTTAGATAACACTGTTTCATGTCACATATTTATCATTTTTTGTATGTGTTGAGAGAAGCTAAGAATTGGTCTAGGCAACTTTGAAGTTTATAATACAGCAATATTGTCTGTAATCATATGTTGTACATTACACCTCCAAAAATTATCTATTAGCTATAAATTTGTATTCCTTTTTAAAAAAAATTCAATGTTTATTTATTTTTTGAGAAAGAGGGAGAGAGACAGACATGAGCGGTGGAAGTTCAGAGAGACAGGGAGACACGGAATCTGAAGCAGGCTCTAGGCTCTAAGCTGTCAGCACAGAACCCGACGTGGGGCTCAAACTCAGAAACCATGAGATCGTGACCTGAACCGAAGTCGGATGCTTAACCGACTAAACCACCCAGGAATCCCGTAAATTTGTATTCTTAAACATCTTCACAAACCCCCAACCCACAGTCCCTGATAAACGCATTCTAATCTTTGTTTTTACCAGTTCAGTCTATCAGATTTCATGCGAAAGACAATGCAATATTTGTCTATTTCTGTGTGATTTTCGTCCCTTAGCAAAATGCCTTCAAGGTCCATCCATTTGTTACAATGGCAAGATTTCCATCTTTCACCTGGTTAAATAATATTTCAGTGTGAGTGTATGTGTGTGTCTGTGTGTTTGTACGTGTATATATATCACACTTTCTTCAACTTTATGCCGGTTGCCAGATACTCAGGCTCCTTCCATTTCTTGGCTATTGCACGTAATGCTGTAATGAGCATGGGTGTGCAGCTATGCCTTTGAGCTGCTGATCAGTTACTTTGTTTATTTTGAAAAAAATTTTAATGTTTAATATTTTTGAGGGGAGGAGCGGCAGAGAGAGAGGGAGACACAGAATCTAAAGGAAGCTATAGGCTCTGAACTTTCAGCACAGAGCCCAATGTGGGGCTCATCCATATGAACAAGGAGATCATGACCTGAGCTGAAGTTGAACACTCTCACGAGTGAGCCACCCAGGTGCCCCATTGATCACTTCCTGTAAACACATATGTAAGAGTGACGTACTATTTTCCATTGTGGCAGAATCAATTTACATTTCCTCCAAAGGACTGAAGGAATTGCAATCCCAAAGGATTGCATTTCCATGATTCTTGATATTGAACAACTTTCATGTACTTATTGGCCATTTGTATGTCTTCAAAAACATGTATACTGAGGCATTTAGCCCATTTTTTACATTGGATTTCTCTCTTAGTTTTTATTCTGTTGTATGAGTTCTTTATATATATTGGATATTAGTCCTTTATCTGATATTGGTTTACAGACATTTTCTTCTCTTCTCTCCATGATCTCTCAACTATTTGATTCTTTCCTTTGCTGGGCAGAAGGTCTCTAGTTTAATGCAGTCCCTCTTTTCTTTTTTAGATTTGCTGTGATTTTTCTGACTTATCCCTGAAATCATTACCTACACCAAAGTCAAGGGTCTTTTTCCTTTTGCTTATACCAGTGATTTTCTATTTGTTATATATTTTAATGTTCACAATTTTTGTCTTTTTGTTTCAATTGAATGAATTCTTTTCAGCATTTCCGTAGGGCACATTTAATTTCTTCTGCCACATGGCTTTAAAAACCACCACTGGAGTCATGCTGCTGCTTTCCCCTGACTGCCATCTGTGGCAAGAGTTGAAACTTTGATACACCATCCTCTAGGATGCCGGGAAAGTCTTTATCTCTTCTTCATTTTTGAATGACAATTTGCTGAGTAAGGCATTCTTGGTTGCCATTTTTTTTTCCCCTTTGACCACTTTCAGAATGACATCCCATTGTCCATTGTCTCCTGATTTCTACAGGAAGAAGATCTTGTGAGATGATCCTCTTTGGGGTCTGCTACGGCAAGCTGACCTCAGATCCTTCATAGCGGTATTGGATCTGTTGCCCAAGATCAGACACAGATGGAACTACCAAAGCAACTGGCTTTTGGTGCATAGGTTCATTTGTTGTGGCTGTGGTGCTGGGGTCTCGGTTAGAGACATGTGTAGATATTCCACGCAAACTGTACCTGTGTCTCAGGGGCTCACCATTGCGACTCTGGCTAGCAGAGGATTGTAGCAAGTACAGAGGCCCTGGATGACAAGGTTCATTGGTGACTGCGGCCATGGGCAGTGTGTGGTAGTAGCATATGCTGGGGATGGGGAGTCCTAGTTTCTACTCTGTCCCAAGTGGCAGTTCCAAGATAGCAGCAGCATGATCCAGTGGTGGCTTGTGAAAGCCATGTGTCAGGACCCAAGGATCTGGACACAGACCTCTAGATTCTTGGTCTCCAATGACAGCTAAGGCTTTAGGGTGGAAGTTGAAAGCGTGTCGGGAGATGTAGCGGTATAGCAGCAGCAATGAGGATTCAGAGCCCTACAGCTGGACCGGAGAGAAGAGACTCAAGGCAGTGGTGACTTGGCCTACCAATGCAGGGTCAGAGCCTTGAGCTACCATAGGTGGAGAAAAGCCTTCAGGTGTTAGCCATGGCAGTTCAGAGTCTAGGCCTGGGAGGTTTTGGGGTTCCAAATAGCAAGAGCATCCTTTGCAATGAAGACACAGGGTCATTAAATGGAACATGGTGAGTGGAGCTCGAGGCAGCAAATATCTGCACCCATAGTGGCAGTTAATGCACACCTTAGGATCTGGGGTCAGGTCTCAGGAAACAGCCCCAGTAATGTGACACAATGCCCTAACCTGGGACCAAGAGTGGGCAAAAATCAGACGCAGTTCTAGTCTTGTATACACGACGTGCTATGGCCCGAGCAGAATTGGAGCCCTTGAAGGCAAGTCTCATCATAGCAACACCTCCAGCCTCTGGGAGGAGGTGTAGAGGGCACGCTCTGGGCTGCTCCAACAACTGGGATTAGAATGGATGGGCCCCTTCTGTTGCAAAAGCTGCAGACATCCCCATAGTTGAAGCTTAGTGGGTTCTCCTGCTCCCTTTCTTTCCATGAGGTGACTCTCCATGAGGGGATTCCTCCAGGTGCCAAGTGGCTCTCAGCTGCAGGGTTGGGTGATGCAGGCCAAATGCTTCCTTTGCTTTCCATGGGACCATCCTGGATTTTTAATCGGCCCCAGATTTTTGGTGTTTCTTTGTTGTCTAGAGCTTTCCCTGAGCCGTTTTTAGTTTGAAGGTGTTTAGTTACTGTTCTGACTGATTTTGTGGGCAGATGAGCATTATGACCTACTAGATCTCCACCTTGCTCATGGCACTCTTTACATATATACAATTAACTGATTGTCATCTCTGCCCCATGAATCCTGACTAATTTCCGATAAAATATAATAATTAGCACTAACAAGCTCCTTTCCACCACCTATTGTAGGTATGCCTCAACTTTCCAAAAATTTGGATTACCTCACTTTGCTTCTCTGAAAGCTCTCTGAATACCAGTTTTTTCTGAACAACAGAAATCTGAAGGGGATTTTTGTGTTTAGGACAAAAGGCGAAAAGTGAAAATTGTGTTCAGGGCTAGTTTTACTGTTTAGTGTCAGCTCACACTCCAAGCAGCAAGATTCGTCCTGTCAAGTTCATTTCTCAGAAACTATATACTCAGTATATCAGTATCAAGCATAGGTTTGAACTGTATTTTTGAGTGTCTGTGCTTCATCTCAATTTATTTTTTGTATCCACTCACAAGGCGTGTCTTGAGGTGTCAAGAGCCTAGGGAGGTTATATGTGTTATGGGTCTTTTGGGGGTGGTTGTTTTTTATATCAGGAAATGCTCTATCATTTTTCCATCTAAATCAATGTTATTTCCTTTTTCACTTTACACCATTTCAGCCTTGGAAAGTTTTCATAGGAACAATCTGCTTTCAGAGGGAACGGGAAATCCGTCCTTCTACCCTCGTTGTAATGAGGCCAGCTAGCACTGGTTACTGCACACCAGTTACTCATCAACGTACCTTCTCTGCTTTCATGATTTCACATTCGAGACCTGAAATGAAGCATTCGTGGTGACTTTGCAACACAAATGTTAGTAACTGCTAATATATATAAGGCATATGGTATACATCCGACCATACAGTGTTGTAAAAATGGCCTTGATAATCTTCTTTCTCAACATAATTCAGAGAGAAAAATACACAGGTTTTGAAATTTACTGACACATCTGTCGTTTCTGCTGATCTCTATTCCTCCTTGTGCGTATGCATTACCATCTGCATCAGTTACTTTTAGCTTGAAGAACATTTCTGAAAGGCAGGTGTACTAAGAAAAATTGTTAAGTTTTGTGTTTGATGTGGGGTCTTTATGCATCTTTTCTTTCTGAAAGACAGCTTTGCTGAATTATAATTCTTGTTTGACAGGTCTTTTTCCTTTGTTTTCTTTTGTTTTGGGTTTTTATGTGTGTGTGCGGGGAGTTGGTTTTGTTGTTGTTGTTTTGTTTTTTTAAGTATTTTCCTGGTGAAACTTATCTATTAATCATATTGTTATTTTCCTAAATATAATGAGTTGTTTTTCTCTTTTTCTTGCTGTGATCACCTATTTTTGTTTGGCTTGCCTTTCATGTTATTCTTACGCTGTTGCAAAAAAAAACAAAACACAACAAAATGACATTTACCACATTACCCATGTTGAAAAAATAGACTACTTTGTTAGAGAAGTTTTAGTTTCATAGCAAAACTCAGACATAGCACAGAGGTTTTCTGCATTCCCCTACCGTCTGGGTGTCAAGGCACAAGCAGTTCGTAGACTCTCTCATTTTCAAAATCCCTCCGTGGGCGGTTCACTTGCTACAACTGTTAAACCTGTACTGACACCTCTTTATCACCCAAAGTCCATTGTTCACTGTCAGGTTTACTCTTGATGTTGTGCATTTTAAATGTTTGCAAAAATATATAAGGACACGTACGGAGTTATACAGAATAGTTTCCTGTCCTTCAAAATGCTCTGTGCTCCACTTATCCATCCTTCCTTCTCCCTAAACCCTGTCAACCACTGATGTCTTTACCGTCTTCATAATTTTGTTTTTTCCAGATGGTGATACAGTGGGAATCATACAGTCTCACATCTTACATTGCATTTCGCTAGATCATGCATCCTAACCAACGTAAGCACACGTTAGGAGTGTTAACTATCACATTGTTGCCTAAAAGATATCTAGAAATTTCACCTTGTAAAACGGGAACTCAACTCACTGAACAATAATTCCCGTTTTCCTCTTTCCCCTCAACCCTGAGCAATCACTCTTCTACTTGCTCTGTCTATCACTTTTACTACTATGGATACTTCATATAAGTGGAATCATACAGTTTTATTTTTTACTTCGTATGTAGGACTGGCTTATTTCACTTAGCATAATGTCCTGGAGTTTCATCCATACTGTAGTAGGTGATAGGATTTCCTTCCTTTTTACAGCTGAATAACATTACAGTGTTATGTGTATACCACGCTTTCTTTCTCCATTCATCCCTTAGTGGACATTTGGGTGGCTTCTACCCCATGGCTCTAAGGAATAATGCTGCAGTGAACATGGGTGTATGTATATCTTTGAGATCTTGCTTTCAATTCTTTTAGATAGTTTCCTACATTTGGGATTGCTGATTCATGTGGTAATTGTATTTTTAATTTCTTGAAGAAGCTCCATACACGTCTTCATAATGGATGACAAATTTACATTCCCAACAACCGTGTGTGAGTCTCCGCCTTTTCGACCTCCTCACTGACACATTTTTATGAAATGTTTATTTATTTATTTTGAGAGAGAGAGAGAAAGAGAGAGAGCAAGCAGGGGAGGTGCCAAAGGAGGGAGAGAGAGAGCATCTGAAACCAGATCCACGCCATCAACAAAAGCCCGATGCAGGGCTAAACCCACAAACTGTGAGATCATGACCTCAACCAAAGCCAAGATTCGGACTTTATCAACTGAGCCATCCAGGTGCCCCGACACAAATGTGTGTGTGTGTGTATGTGTGTGTGTGTGTGTGTGTGTGCATGTTGCATCCATCACAATGAGTGTAAGGTGATAACTCATCGTGAATTTGATTTGCATTTCTCTACTCATTAGCTATATTGAGCATCTTTTCATATGATTTTTACCATTTGTAGGTATTCTTTAGAACTTTGTGTATTTCATTTCTTTACCCATTTTTTAATTGTGTTTCTGGTGTTTGCTGTAGTCATTTCTGACTTGTAGATTCCTTATGTATTTTAGATATGATTCCCTTGTTTGATATATGATTTGCAAGTGGTTTTTTTTCCACTCTGTATTTTCATTGCTGATCATGCCGTTTAATGCACAGAAATGTTTCAGGTTGATATTGTCCACTTATCTACAATGGACTTTTCCTCTTGGCTCTGTGGTTTTGGTGGCATAGCCAAGAAATCATTGCCAAATACAATGCTGTTTAATATCCCCCCTTCTTTCTTTGAGGAACTTGATAGTTTTACATCTAAATTTATGTCTTTAGTTCATTTGGAGTTAATTTTAATATACAGTGTAAATGTAAACATCCAACTTCATTCTTCTGCATGTGGGTAGTCAGTTTCCAAACACCCTTTGAAAAGGTCCATTGTTTCCCTATTGAATCGTTCTGGCATCCTTATGAAACCTGATTAGACCGATTATACATGGGTTTGTATCTGGATATTTTTAAGGGATTGTTTCCATGGGGATTTAAGATCTGTGTCTTTCTTTTCCTTCATCTTGCTGCTTGTATCCTGTTCCAGTCAGAACCATTGTGCAGGGCAGGTGTATGGATTCTGTGGTAGATAGTGTGGCGTAAGGCTGATGGGGGTGGAAGACGTGTCACCCAACCCTGATTTTCACACTGACTTAAGTCACTTCACAATCCACTGTGTTCCCTCAAGACTATTTCTTTGTCTGTATTTGCCAGTGTTCTTTGGTCATTTCATTATGATGTCATGAGACGTGGATTTGTACGTGCTTATTCTGTTAGCACTTGCTACGTCTCTGGTGTCTATAAATATTTTAAATGATATTAGTAAACTGTTCATTCGTCGTACCTTACGATTGTTGTCCTGGTTTTTTTTTTTTTTTCTGCCTCTTTACTTCTCACGTTCTACTTAGCCTGAAAGTGGCTTTCCTGACACTGTTTTGAAAGTCTCTGAATTCTGTAAATTCTTCTCTTTTTTCTGTCTCAACCCAAGATATAAATAAATTTTGTTACCCCTCCAATTTCATCAGTTCTTTTCTATCGCCTCCCAGAGTTTCTGTAGAGAAAATTTAGTGAATTTTCCATTTCAGGTATGTATTTGTTCACTCAGATTCTCTGTGGTTTCTTCATATACTTTTATTTGTCTATTGATATTTCCTACTTACTAAATTACTGCCATCACATGCTCCTGTAATTATTTCAACTAAGTTTTCTGTATAGTTTACATATCTTTATAAGTAGGACTTTTAAATGCTTTTTTCTAAGATGTGCAACAATTACCCCATTAGAAGTTTCTATGACTATGCTTTCCCTTTGTTGGAAGATATTTTCCAACTTCTCTTTTCATTGTTTAACTTTTTATGTAGACACTTTTTAAAATACAGCTTAGTATATATGCATTCTGTTTCATTTCTCCTAGATTTACTATGTTTTTTTGTTGTAAAAACTTTATGGCAGCATCTTCTCCACTGAAGTCTGTTTGCTGATAGTTTTCTTCAATTTTTCGGTGTTCTTATTGCTTACCTTTATGACCTTGTGACTTTGAAGCCTTGATGTTAATTACTAGTTTTTTGTCTGTTTGTTTGTTTGTTTAAGAAAGGATGTGTTCAAATACTGCAGGTCAGTACAGCTTCCACGTTCTGCAGTGTGACCTCAGTGCCTGTGTGTGAATGCGGGAGGGGACTGTTCAGACCTTTACTCTCAGTTCCCAAGTCTCCTTCTGCTCTTACTTTCTCCTGGGTTCCTCTTGGTCTCCTCTCCATGTGTGTCTATTTTTTCCATAAGCTAAGAGTGTTGGAGAGCCAATGTCAACTCTTCCATTATATTCTCACATCCAGTATCTTTCCATTACATTTATGGGGGTCACGGTGCTTGACACAAACATTGCAACCTCCGACCAGGACAAGTATGGGTTTCTTCATCATTTCCGAGCGAAATCAGCACTTGGAGCTGAAATTCAATGGGTACCCGTCCCCATCCCCAGCGCTGATCAGGTGTCCCCCTGTGGCGCCAGCACCCTTGCTCTTTGCAGTTTCTCCCAGTTGTAACATTTCAGTCTTCTTATCACCGAGCCAGGGGTGGGCAGGTGGGGAGACACGGGAGCATCCTAGGCGAGAAGATGACAAATGTGCTTCTGACTTGAATCTCCACTGTCCATATTTCATAAGTTACTAACCTTTGATCCATTTTCTAAACTCTGAAATTGTTTTCATGGTCAGTTTGTCCTCTTCATTTAGTCCTACTAAGTTAATTTTATACTTTTGTGTCCACTGTGTGACATTATATTATAATTTCAAAGTGTCTACAAAGGAAGAAAGGATGAACTTTTTGTGTTATTACAGAATTCAAATGAGAATAAGAGCTTGTATTTGACTCCCAATAAATTTTATTTTCTCATAGTTTTTGTTGAATTTACTCTCTATTACACCATGGATTAGAGGCTCCCAGAGAAGCAATCATAGTTCATCTGTGCAGCCAAAAGCCTTAACATTTTCTTCCGAAGTGTAAGTCCCATGACAACTTTTTATTTTATGCCTCACAAGAATTGTTCTTAGAAACAAAAACAGCAATTTTTTGAACAATAGGATAAGCACAGTAGTTGAAGGTTTTCCAGAGAAAAATGGTATGGGAAATCTTGAGATGGAGATATATAAGTATGAGTCAAAATGGATGGTTTATTCCTCAAAATACTGTGGTACATAGTAAGAGATATAAGTAATCTTATGGTAAGATTAATGAGATTTAATTCTCTGTATTTCAGGTTGTCAGTATCTTCAGAGATTGACAAGAATTGTCCATATATCAATTTTCGTACAAAACAACTTTATTTTGAACCGTGCACAATAAGAAGACGATATGTTTGTAAGCACCAGGCATTTTAGTTACCTCATTTTGGTAGAATGCAGTTTCACCATTGATAAGGAATCCATCACTCATTACTTCAAGCGCCATACCATTGTTTTAGTTGCACATTTTGAAGATAATGTTTTTTAGTGTAATTTTAGATTCACAACAAAACTAAGAGGAAGTTGCAGAGAACCCTCTATTGCCCCTGTCTGCACACGTGCATGGGGTCTTCCATTATCACCATCATTCACTAGAACGTTTCATTTTTTATCAAGGATGAATCCGTATCGTTGCATATATATCACCCAAAGTCCAACGTGTACCTGAGGCTTCATTCTTTGTGGTATAGAACTGTTTCTCAACAGGTATATATTATTTGTTTCTTATGCTTTTGCTATTTAGTAACATTAATTATATGTATATGTCTGTATATATATATATATATATATATATATATATATATTACAAATCATGATATTATTGTAAAAACTCTCAACAAAGTGAATAATTCTATTTGTATTTCCAAGGTAATTAATTTGTCCTAACCCTTAAAGGACCTCAAATGAGGATTGAACCACCCAGGGTGACGAGGTTATCAGTCAGAAATGAGTCAGGAGACAGAAACAAGGGGACACTTGAAGTAAACATTTATCTACTTATAAGAGAAAGCTTACTAAAAGGAAAGGATAGTAGCTAAAGAAAATTACAAAGAATATCCTAGAATTAAAGGACGGATCACTGAAGCCATGTCTACTCTCTGAAGATGGGATTCAGATGTCATTGAAGACGATGTGGCTACACACAGCTTCACGGCTGACAGGCTCACTGGATTGGCCTGGGACAGATCAGCTCCACACTCCAAGGGCTGAACTTGGTGAGGAAGGATCTCAGGCTGTGACTGGCAAACAGGAAGAGCTCCCTGTCAGAGCGTCAGGAGGAAAGACCAGAAGACAGGAATCTGACAGATTACCTACAAGAACTTGCTGGAGGACAAAAACACGTGACTTCCTGCAAGACTGCAACTGGCAACCAAGCCATGGCCGCCAAAGGAGAGAAAACACCATGAAGCCAGGAAGAAGAGCCCTTTCTGCTGCACTGGCTCTCCATTGTCTTTTACAGACAAAAGTCAACTTCATGTGAGATGACCAGAGAGAAAATGGATAGGATCTTCCACCGTTATCTGACAACAGGGCACAGAGGGTGGATTTGGAGCTGAGAGTACTAAATGAAAGGCCCCTTGAGGTTATCATAGAACAACCACAGGGTTGCTGTATAAGAGCCATTCCGATCGGCCCACTTCCTCCGATGATGGAACCAAAGTGCACTCTCCAAATCTGTCTTGGTGCCACACTATCAAAGGTTACACTCATTTTGAGGTAGACATTGGTTTGTAGTTGGATAATAACCGGTGTCATATTTGTTTTTTCCTTACATGGATTCAGATATTTTGGAAAAGATTTATATTTTTAAGGTTTTCATGCATCTTTGTCTTTACACCTCTGTCAGTCTTTACAACCGTGCTAAAAAATACTTTGAGCAAAAAAAATGAAATGTTAATAATAGAGAAACAAAAAATTAAAATCTACAGAAATTAGTGTGGGTCAAACGTTTAGTTATTGCCAGAATTCAAGACAAACTTGAGTAATTTGATAATGATTCAGAGATATTTCTACCCTCATTCAATTATAAGAGGGAAAGAGATTAAACTCTATTATTACATGCAAACCAAATTCATATATCACATACATTTATATCTGTGATGATAGACATATTCCTTATATTCTCTGTACATAATCCTCATAGTCTTCTAGAAAAATTATATGAATATTCAAAATGAATTGAATATAGTTGTTAATGGGAACTGTAACTAATTACTAAAGTTGTGTTTCATAGTACCCAAGTTTGAAATGACATTGAAAATTACACATTAATTTTTCATTTACCTGTTTGTGGTTTGGCTATGTTATAACTGATCAAGGCGGGACTTGACTCCAGACTACATGTTATAGCTGATCGAGGCTGGACCTTATCCGGACTGCATACACGTTCAGCTCAGATCCCTGTATAGATTTCATTATGAGAAGACCGGACTGCCTGGTCTACGATTTTATAGCAGAGATAACAGCTAGCAGAAATGTTTCTCTTAGTGCCTGGTCTCTGAAGTCATGGGCTATCACATTCCCACTCACATTACATTGTGGAAACAAGTGATCACATCCTTACATTCTATTGTGAAAACAAGTCACATGGGCCACCTTCTCGTGGTTGTCTGTAGAGTATACTCTTTTCAAAGTTGTCAGAGGGAAGAAATGTAGATTCACTAAAAATAATCTAATCTACCATTATAGCCATAGGAATTTTTTTTTATTATATTGCTTGATTTAGATAAGTTTGTAAAAGAAAATATGGATAGTTTCTAAAAGATATGTTTGCAAAAGTAAATGATTGGGAAATGGATTAAAAATTTAGTACTTTCTTAACTTCCCAAATGGGTCTTTTTCTTCTGTGCTGAAAATCCTCCTAAAGCCGTTTTCTACAGTGACAGACAAAATGGTATAGGTGCTTTCACCACGGTCCTTGATCAACTTACAAATAAGGTATAAGCATAAAGGTGTAAAGTAAGGACATTGGCAGTGAACGCGGTCACTTCATGAAATTTCTAAGTGCACACTTGTAGTCCTGGGGCTCAGTTATGTAACTGCTCTGGCTCAGTTTCCTCTGCTAGAAATTATGGAAGAAATAGAGTCTTATTCATAGTTACTTGAAGAGTATTTGAACAGTACCTCTTGGCCCATGTGTGTTCACTAGATCTGAGTCGTTTTGGCTTAAGAGCTTGATGCTTTTGTGCCATCACCTGTGACATGATGACCTTAATTGTAACAACTTATGTAGGAATAAATACAAATAAACAATATGATGCCTATAGATCCTTGAAATAAAGCCTAAGTACATTAAGTTCTTCCTGTCTGTGATCTCTTTGTACTGTGCATTTCCCACTATTCAATAAAGGCCATTTTCCAGCAAAACTGATGCTCTGTCTTCTTCCTTCCACCCAGTGAAATAGCAGGACATCAGAAATGTAATCTGACACCAATTTGACCATATACACCAAAGAAATCTGCATCAAAAAAGGTGAGAAATTCAATACACATCATGTATGGACACTAGAGTAATTTCTTCCATATATGTGTTTCATAGTTTGAAATCAAGTCGCAATTACTGTTCTTTCCCTTATTGGCCAAGAACCCCAGTCTCCTCACAAAGTCTGTTATTTGGACATATGTAAAGACTGTCTCTTTTGGATTTGAAGGGGATTTTCAAGCTGTGACACGATAGCCTGTTTGATTAGTAGATTTGGAGATCCTATAGGGTCCAAGGTGAAGAAGGGATTGAAATGTCCTTTCCCTTCCAATGTTGGAGTGTCCCATCCACACGTATGCATCTGTTACCATAAAGAATGGAGACAAATAAGAGACGCTGCTAAATATATTCTGATGCAGAACCCCTCCCAGTTTTCTCCCAAAGCATTTTTTACATTTCTACATATGTGCATAAAACAGTGCAAAAATTATTACTTATACCCATATGAAGCCATGGAAATTATTTATGAGCTTGGGTTAGGGGATCCACAAACACCACTGGAGATATATAAATATGGAACATTATTAGGGAGATGATCATTAAGCATAAATTGAGAATAGAAAGAATCACACAGAAGTCAGGATATCAAGATCAAATTGGTTTTTTTCTCTGTGTCTACCTTGTGACAATATGCATAGGTATTGTACATATTGGGCTCATTACTTTCGCTCCCATAATGCAGAAAGGACTGAGCTGTGTATCCAGAATCTCTTGTCCCAAATTTACTAATATGAAAATTTTGTGTTCTGGTAACTAATGGGTGTAAAGTTGGAGATAAATCTCTAGGGGCACCTGGGTGGCTCAGTCGGTTTAGTGTCTGACTCCTGATTTTGGCTCAGTTCATTATCTCCTGGTTCATGACACTGAGCCTCACATCACATCAGGCTCTGCACTGACAGCATGGAGCCTGCTTGGGATTCTGTCTCTCCCTCTCTCTGCCTCTCCGTCTTTTCTCTCTCTCCCTCTCTCACCCTCAAAATAAATGAAGTTATTTTAAAAAGAGTCCTTGAAAACTAATTCACCTTGCCATCATATTCCAAAGATATTTTCATATCTAGTTCATCCGTCGTACCTAGGTCACCTGGTTTGCCATTATTAGAAATAGTTAGATACTTGATATCACAAAAAGTAAACTCTAATTACCCATATTATTTTGAGTCATTTTGCGTGTGGTGTTTTTTATACTGCTAGGCATAGATTTCATATCAGTTAAACACCAAAAATGGGAACCCATGTGTCTACGTGTCACAAAGGAGAATATAAATTGTTTAATTTAAAAGTTAAATGTGTATAAGTACAGGAATAATAGATGTAAGTACCTCCAACTTCAGAAGACATTAGTGAATTTTACATGATTTGGCATCATTGATAAATGCTTTGGATTAATCCTACCTATATATAGAAAGAAGCAGTCAAACAAAACGAGGAGATAGAGAAATACGTTCCAAATGAAAAAAAAGATAAAATCTCAGAAAAAGGTGGACATAACACGGAGATAAGCCATCTACCTGATAACCAGTTCAAAGTAATGATCATCCACATGCTCACCAAACCCAAGAGAAGGGTAGATGAACACAGTGAGAACTTTAACAAAAAATGGAAAATTGAACCAAAGAAACAATCAGACCTGAAGAATACAATGATGAAAATTAAAGACTACATTAGAATGAATCAATAACAGATTAGGTGATGCAGAAGGATCATCTACTTGGAAGACAATGTAGTAGAAATCAAACCAGCAGAACAACAGCAAGAAATCATTTGTTTTATTTTATTTTATTGTTATTTATTTTTATCTTGGTGAGAGAGAGAGAGCATTTGAAAAGGGAGAGGGACAGGAGAGATTCAGAAAGAGGATCTCAAGCAGGTTCCACACTCAGTGCAGAGCCGGACGTGGGGCTCCTACCCTTGATCCTGGGATCATGACCTGAGCTGAAATCACGAGTTAGAGTCTCAACTGACAGAGCTACCCAGGTGTCCTAATTCTACAAAATTTTTCAAGGGAGTTGACACCTCTGCATCTTAAATTACTCTCAAACCTGAAGACAATGGAAAGTTTCAAAATTCATTCCATATGGACAGCGTTACCCGAAACCAAATCCAAACAAGGAAATCAAACACACCCAGGCTCGCACACACACACACACACACACACACACACCCCACAGTATACGCCAATATCCCTGATCACATGCAACAATCCTCACTCAAGTATTAGCAAACTGAATTCCACAATACAAGAAAAGGATCTTACACCATGATTACATCGGTTTATTCCACTTATGCAAGGATGCTTCAAGACCTGCAACTCCATCAACCTGTCACACCACATTAACTGACTGAAACATCAAAATCATGTGGTCGCCTCAATAGATGCAGAGAAAGCACTTGACACAATTAAAAATCCATTTATAGTAAAAACTTCCCAGAGTGTGTAGAGAAGGAATTTCCCTCCATATAATAAAGTTCATATACTGCAAGCCCACAACTAACGTCATTCACAACAGTGAAAAGCCAAAAGCATTCCTTTCAGATCAGGATCAAGACCAGGAAATCCACACTTACCACTTTATTCAACACAGTACTGGAGGTCCTAGACACAGAGATCTGAAAAGAAAAATCAATCAAAGACATCCATGCTGATAAAGAAAATGCAAAACAGTCACTATTGGCAGATGACTTAATTTTCTAGAAAAAAAATGAGACACTACACCAAAGTAACCTGTTAGAATTAATAGGTGACATCAGTCAAGTTGCAGGAAACAAAATTAATATATAGAAGTCTTTTGGACGTTATACAGTAGTATTAATCTGTGAGAAAGAGAAATCAAAAAAATCCCATTGATAATTGCAATTATAAGCATCAATTATCAAAGAATATTTTAAACAAGGAGGGGAAATTCTTACATGCTGAAAATTTAAGCTAATGTTAGAAGAAATATGAGGATGACACAAATAAATAAATAGGAAGATATATACTGTGCCTATGGAATGGAAGATATAATATTGTGATATATCCCAGTTATGCAAACTGACCTATATATTCAATATAATCCTTAAGAAAATACCGATAGCATTTTCACAGAACTAGAATAAATTACCTGAAAATTTGTATGGTACCACAAGAAACTCTGCATATCCAAAGCAGTCATTTGAAAGAGGAACAAAACTGGAAGAAACATGCTCTTACGTTTCAAAGTCTACTACAAAGCTTTAGCAATCCAAGCGGTATAGAACAGTAGACACATAGATCAAAGGAATGGAGGAAAAAGCCCAGAAATAAATGTGTGTCTGAGTGATCAATTAAATGTGACAAGAAGGCAAGATGGGACACAAGGGAACATAGAGTCTTCAGTAAATGGTGTTTATAAAACTGGAAAACTATGTGTTAAAGAATCAAACTGGACTACTTGTTTATCTTGTTTATATCAAACCCCAAAGAAACCTAAAATGAATTAAAGCAGTAGGGGTAAGGCCAGCAACAATAACTCCTAAAGAAAGTGTAGGCAATAAACTCATGGAGATCGTTCTCATCGGTATTCTTTTGGATCTGTTTTCATAGAGAATGGCAGCAAAATGAAAAATAAACAATATGACAAACCACAAGGCATTTCCCCAGCCAAGGAAACCGTCAACAAAAGAAACAGGCTACAGACTGAATGGGAGATGATATTTGCAAATGATATATCTGACAAGGGGTTAATATCCAAAATATACGAAAAATTCCTCCATCTTAACACAAAAGGAATGCAAACACATGATTCAAAAATGGAGCAAGGACCTGAATAGATATTTCCTGAACGAAGATATGCAGATCGCCAACAGACATGTGAAAAGATGCTCAGTACCACTAATCATCAGGAAAACTAAATCAAAACCACAATGAGATATCACCTCCCACATGTCTGAATCCAAAAAACATGAAATAACAAATATTGGTGTGCATGTGGAGAAAAGGAAATCTTATGCACCGTTGGTGACAATTTAAACTGGTGTTGTCACAATGGGCAACAGGATGGAGGTTTCTCCAAACATTTTCCTCATTTTTGACACAGTTGATGGATCTAGAGGGTTTTATGCTAAATGAAATGAGTCAGACAGAGGAAGGCAAATACCATATGTTTACCTTAAGATGTCAAAACAAAAAGAAACAAACAAATAAACAATAAACTCACATACAGAGAGACCAACTTTGTGATTTCTGTAGGGGAGTGGGGATGAGGGATGGCTGAAAGAAATGAAAGAAAGTAGGTGGAACAAACTTTCCGTTATAAATAATTCACAGGGATGTAAAATACAGCATGGAGAATAGAGTCCATATCATTTTTTAATTTTGTATGGTGATGGGTGATCACGATGATTTCTCATGATGATCATAGCATAATGTGTATAAATGATGAATCATTATGTCTACGCAGCTATACATCTGGGAAAATAAATACATGAAAATGAAAATAGTATTGTGAACCCATTTTGCCAAAACACAAAACGAAACAGAACTACAGACCAAAGGAAACATGCACGTGAATATGCCCAAAATTACCAATTCAAATCCAACAATGAAAACAAAGGAAAAGAATTCCATTGATGCAAAGTAGGTAATTTAGATATAAAGTTTTATTGGTTGGATGTTCATGTTATTTAATTGTCTTTTAAAAGTAGTTTCTCTGCCCTACACCAATATTCTGAGTTAAGTGAAATTGTTAAACACTCATTGATTTTCTCCTACAGAGTTAGACTTAGGCTTTTGGTTTGTTTGTTTGTTTGTTGATCACAAATATTCCTATTTAAATACAGACACCTAGTTACCATTGGAGAATGAATAAGTAAATGGCATGAATAATTATTTAACATTCAAATCTCTGCAATGGTGCTATTGCTCAATATTATTCAATGTTTTATCCTTCCCACAGGCATTTATTTTTTCCAGCAGAAACTTTAATAACCTATTTACAAATAATACAAATGGAATGTAGGTATGTTAAAAATGAAGGTAGAATTTGAGAAGATCCATTCAGAAATTGATGTCTTTATGGTAGTCGCAAAAAAATTGAAAACGTAGTCATTTTTCACTCTTAGTGTCAAATATAATTAAACACCCGTCTACGGGTTGATGATTTTAGAATATTTTCAGGAAATAGAAATGACATATCAAGGGCATAAGAAAAAGAAACACATAATATCTAGATGTAGCAAATTTGCCTAAAAGTAAAACATCAACTTCTAAGATATTTTACACAAGGCCTAAGTCCTCAGTGTTTGTCATTCAGATGGAAGCAAGTGACCAGCCTGGGTGGTTAAGTCTCTGACCCCAGCATCTCATGGAACATAAAATTTGTCAGAGGCATTTGCTGAGGCACAAACGAAATGCCACACTGCAAGCTCAAAGCCTCTACATTCTGGAGGTGTGTGAGGAGATAAAGTATCTTCAAAATAGCCCAAGGGCAAGAATTTCCTGTTCAAATTTGAAGTGACACAATGATGAGAAATCTACTTTTTCCACTATTGCATCACTCTCAGCGCTCACAGGGCCGGCAGGCTGTGAAGACCACAGATACTGTCTGGTTACGAGAGGAACCTGGTTCCCTCTGGACAATGCACGACTGTCTGGCCAACAGAAGGTATGTGTCACCACAGTCCTGCCTTTCTAGTAGTCACCCCAGTGAGTAGGAGATTATAAATGCTGGTGGGATGCACCTGAGGCACAGTTAATATACAATGAAATCACAGAGAACATTAGTATCTGTATTCCAACAATTCAGGGTAACAAGAATGACTATGAGATACATTAGAGATCTTAAAATATTCAAATTCTTGCCTGTGGAGGAGTCATTAAGAACATATGCATATACTTATGGGTTTGTAAATCAATATAATTTAAGGTGAGATCACAGAAGCATCAGGACAAAGGACACATGATTTGGATTTGTCATCAGTTGTCATCAAGAATATATTATATATATTCGACATTGGTCCAGTCTTTAAAAATAAATCCCTAAAATGAATCCATTATACCATAAAGGTGAAATGGAATTCCTGATACAGTTATTTCAATAAATGAAAGCACTTTGATTCTTCATAATGTGCAACATGAGGTACCTTGTGTAAAAATGGTAATTTAAACTTAACTATATATAATCCAAAGACTTTTTATAAAATTGAACAAAACTGGGCCAAGAAAGATATTCAATACTGAAAGACGCTCTTGTGTAATGAATTGTTACATGGTGAAAATGCTATGAATCAGTAATGATAAATGGTTACTGTGTTAAAAATAATTAAAATTGGGGCTCCTGGGTGGCTCAGTCGGTTGGGCGTCCAAAGTGTGCGGGGGTCATGATCTCACAGTCTGTGAGTTCGAGCCCTACCTCAGACTCCGTGCTGACAGCACGCAGCCTGGAGCCTGCTTCAGAATGTGTGTCTTACCCTCTCTAACCCTCCCCCACTCACAGTCTGTCTTCCTCTCTGTCTCTCTCTCTGAAAAAGAAACAAATTGTTTTAATAAAAATTATTAAAATCACTAACACATTATTGAGAACTTAGACCACTCAGATTGAGTTTAAGTGCTTTATATGCGTTATAGTGTACGTCTTTTAATTCCTATTTTAGATCACTAAACTAGATAGCGAGACATGAAATAAATCTTTTTAATTTTAAAATTTTTTAATTTTTCATGTTTATTTAATTTGGAGAGACAGAGAGAGACACAGAATGAGCAGGAGAGGGACAGAGTGAGGGAGACACAGAATCTGAAGCATGCTCCAGACTATGAGCTGTCAGCACAGAGCCCCGCGTGGGGCTCCAACCCACGAACCATGAGATCATGACGTGAGTGAAATTTGGTCGCTCGACCAACTGCTCAGTAGACTGAGCCACCCAGGTGCCCCACGAAATAATTTTTGAAGCTGATACTTTGTACTTGGAGAGACAGGAGTAATTCCAGAGTTCACTGACTGCACAGTTCCTTGACTGAGGTCTGAAATTACATTTATGTGAGTTTTAGTATAACTAAACAACTGGAGTTACCCTAACTGCCTTTGAAATCGTAGATCTTTCTAGACGTTTGTAACAACTGTGTTCTTCCATAAATGATCTGCCCTTTTATTTCTCATTTTATGCTTTCATATCTTTGCCATTAAATCAGTTGTCACTCTGATGTTAAGTCCTCTTGTAAAAAATGCTTTGTTTCTTTTTGTTTTCACTATTGTTCGTGCTCTGGGCAATTTTAGTGTGTCATGTAACATTTTGCAGCATACGAAATATTTCTTCTTAAATTTAACAATTCTCAGAACTCCGCAGATGTTCAAAATAAAATATCACTTTGATAGCACTGCATTACTTTTTAGAAACACAATTTCAAACCACGAATAAAAGTCGTTTGCAACAGGAAATTCCTATATGTGCTAAAAACAATATTCTTCAATCTTAGAGCACCTAATTTTTAACCAGTAATGGGTTTTAACATTGTCAAAATTGATACAACACTTTTTTTCTAATACAGCACTTTAATTAATCTGGTTATTCTAATAGTGTTGAAATATGTCTGTGGAATCTGACCTTACGTTAATGAGGACACTATTATTCATGCATTCCTTTCTTCTTCACTAATTTAGTGCTTTACATGTTTTGCAACCAATACTATTTTGCTATTATTGTAAAAATCCACTTATTCTATCATGAAACACTTATTTCAATCTCTACACAAGTTAGTAGTGACTTTATATTGTTCAACTGCAAATGAGGAGCCTCCCTCAGCCTGCACCCCACCCGGTGTCACTGTACTAGCAATGTCGTCAGCACATGACACACACTCTTGATCAAGACCTTCAGGGCAGTTTCATCCACATTGTAGCTGACACTACTCAGCTGCAGACATGAGCAACCAAGGCGTGACTTATGCGGAACTCCATCATGCTAAGGGCTCAAAAAGACAGCAAGTGCAACCTAAGGGCACGAAAAGTTCCATTTCAGTAACTGAGGAGGAGATAACCTATGCAGAATTGAATCTTCAAAATGCTTCTCGGGACCTTCAAGGGAATGGCAAGAACTCTCCCCGCAAAGGTAAAAAACATTTAATGCAGACAAGTATGTCTGTTTTAGGATTTGAAGTTGGGGTGTAGGGGTGTAGGGAAAGAGTAGGAAGTGATCTCACATAGTTTTCATTTGTGAGGACCAGAGCTGGAGGTTGGAATATGGTATTGTAATTGAATGCATTGGTATATTCTGAGAGAAGATTCCAGTGAGAGTGATGGGTTTGAGGTGCAGGTTATTGTATGTGATTCCCTGTGCATTGTGGGTTCTCTTGTTTGTAAATCTCCTAAATGATTGTTTGCGGGCATCCTTTCTCAGTGTTTGCCTTTCTCTTCCTACTACTCACCTTCATGTCCAGAGAAGCTCATTGCCGGTATCTTGGGAATCCTCTGCCTCGTCTTGATGTCCACTGTGGTAACAATAGCTGTTATCCCCTGTAAGTACATGTTTGAATGACTAAAAGGGAATTTTCACCTTACTGATCATTAGTTCCTCGACATAGTGTGTAACACTTTGAATTTATTGTCTCATTTTAATGCATGTGTGCTCTAAGTGTGGAATGATTATTTAGAGGTTATCTAAAGTAGAAATAACAGAATACATTTAGGGAGAATTAAACACATATTTGGATTTAATAACTCAAAGGCAAGTCATACAAGAGACTTTATGGTGAAATACACATTAATTCTTGAGATTGCTTAAAGGAAATATGGTAAGAGATGGTGAGGTTTGGTTCTTTAAGCTTTTGAAATGTTTACCCCCTCATGTTCATTACTTTATTAAATTTGTCTGGTAAAAGAGCACACTCAATTTTAAACTAGGAAACTCAAATTGTTATGATTTATTTCATTGAATATTATGTTTTTTGAGAATTGCTTTAATGTTCTAGCTACTGAAGGATCAGCGCGGAACAAAACGTCCCTGGAAACAAGGATCCGGAAAGGTACAACATCCCTTGCAAAATTCTGTTATTAGTTTCGTGTCTCTTTGAGCTCTATCTTCAAGTAGGCAAAGATGATAACAGATTCTTTGGGAAAAAGTGAATTCAGAAATCGCTTAATGAACTTTCAGCAATGATGGAGAAATACTCATTCAAAACCACCGTACCTGCTGTTAACAATTGCCTCACATTTCCTCCTTCTACAACATGATAAATGGTAAATCATTCCATAAAGATGGTTGTGTTCACTGTCTCTCAGGCCATGTATACATGGACATTTTTGTGGTTGCTTTATATGGGCACATAAATTAGGGGACGAAAGCCTGACTCTTCTCTGAGGGTGTGTGTGTGTGTTTGTGTGTATGTTTGTTTTGTTTTAATTTTACCAGCTTGTGAGGATCTACGAATGTTATGTACACATATTGCATCCATATACACTATGTAAAGTTTCATTTTGTAATATTCAAAGCGCTTTGGATAATATCTCATAATCTCTCTCCAGCGTGTCTCTGTTGTCATTGTCTGAAAGAGTGGTTTACGTATTCCAACAATTGCTATTACATTAGCACTGAGGGAAAATCATGGAACGAGAGTTTGACGTCCTGTGCTTCTAAGAACTCTAACCTGCTCTACTATGATGATGAAGAGGACAAGGTAAGTTTTCAGATGTTTCCAGATTCTATTAAAAGCTTGTCGTTAAATGGGGCTCCTGAGTGCCTCAGTGGATTAAGCCTCCGACTTTGGCTCAGGTCATGATCTCAAGTTTCATGAGTTTGAGCCCCACAGCGGGTACTGTGCTGACAGCCCAGAGCCTGGAGTCTGCTTCAGATTCTGTGTCTCCCTCTCTATCCGCTTCTCCCTTGCTCGTGTTCTCTCTCTGTGTCTCAAAAATAAATAAATGTTAAAAAAAGAAAAAGAAAAAGCTTGCAATTAATATTATGCTTGTAGAATTCATCCATAGTTTTATATTTATTTGTAGTTAATTTGTTTTAAAGTCTTTAATATTCCATGGTTTGACTCTATGACACATTATTTATAGTTTTATACCTTGAATGTACATTTGATAATTTCCAGTTTGCTTTTCATAGGATCCTGAGCTTCTAGAAATGCTTTTTTGTCTGAAATTAACTTTACTATTGAATTTTACAACACATCAAGGAAACTAGACATACGATCGTGCACATTGATTACAATAGACTTAGAATCACACAATTCTAAATTACATCATGAGACAGAAGTTTTGAGCCTTTATGAGGCCTGCCCATTTTCATTTTATGAAATATCTCTGCTCTTTTGGGGCCGTGTATCAATGGAATCATTCAGGGTGCATTTTTATGTGTCTCCCTTCTCTCCCAGGTGCTACTTATAATCCATCTATATTAACACACTTGTCTACAGTTTGTGAATATTCACTGCTCTCATATGAATATGACATTTTAAAATCCATTCTCAGAAATTTAGTTCCTTTTTCGTAAGTGGGTATTATGAATAATATGTTAGGAAGAGTCTTTTCTATGTCTTCCTCCACATGTCATATTTATAATCATTTATTACACATAGTGACATATAATATACTTATGTAAAATAAATGTATGGTTTTCATAATAAAATAATAATGTGTAAATGTAATATAATTGTATTCATGTATAATTATGCTACATTTCTCTGTAAGCATTGGTATGGAATTGCACAGTCATAGATATGTCTATATTTCAATATAAAAAGTTATGCCTACTTTTTTTATTTTATTGTGTTAAATACATTGTACCAAATAGTCCTTGTCTAAAACTTAGTAGTCTCAGAATAATTAATTAATAAGTTCTGATGGTTAGAAACAGTACCATTTTCCTGGGTTGTAAATTCTCTTTTGTGAGAATGAGAAGTGCTGGGTTGTGTCTCTTGCCCATTTCTCCCGGACTGTGTCTTCTTTTCACTTCTCAGAAGTCTTTGTCATATTATAGATCTGAGCTCTTTTTTGAGCTTTTAAGGTGCAAATACTCACATCTGCATTTTCACTCTCCTATTGGAGTCTTTTAATGATCAGAATTTTAATGTTACCATGGTCCTACTTAGCGTTTTGTACATTACAATGAGTATTATGGACCTATTTCAGAAGTTAGCTAAAATCATGAATAGAATTTCCTGTATTATTTTCCTGCATTTACCTTTTTCTTTATTTCTTTATGTTTTAACTTTCCATGATGATTTATGATCCAACTAGAATTCATCTTTTGTGATGCTTTATGTCTGAGGCTGTGAGATAAGAGTGAAAGTTGTATATTTCTACATCATTTCCTCGACAGAGCATCATTTATATCAAAGTAGGTCTTTTCTTCATCAGTAACTTTATATACATAAAGTTTTATATATATATATATATATATATATATGTGTATATATATATATATACACACATGTGTTCTAATCTCCTTGATATAAGTAATATAGATATTATATATGTTCATATAGATGATTGTATATTCATAGAGCATGGTCTACACAGTCTATCACAACCCACAGCAGTTCGAGTAAAATGTAGAGACTTACTTCCCTTTATGGTCCATTACCATGTCCCATTTATACTATAAGTGTCCTAAATATTTCTCTGCTTACATGGAGAATCACATGCATGTTATAACTTTGCTTCAACTGATACTTTTGCTTCAAATATCAAACAATTTCTAAAACACAGGAGGTGAAGGAAAGTCTATTAGACCTGGTAATAATTTTATTCTTACGTTTGTCCTCTCTTTCTTCCTTATGATCCAAAATGCCTTCTTTTACCATGTATTCTCTCTAGCAGTTCTTTCAGAATGGGTCTCGTGGTCATACATTTTCTTAGTGTTCCTTGATCGGAGAATGTCTTGATTTCTTTTGCATGCCTGTTGATTCTTTTGGTGGGTTCTCCGTGGTTTTTTATTAGAATCACCGAGTTAGCGTCTAAAACTTTTCTGTCTTCCTAGCATGCCTTTGGTTCCGTTTTTTTGACTGGAGAGAAGAAACAATGTGGAGACTTGGGTGTGTACCTGTTGATGTCTGTGGTTTGCTAGGCTCTCTGACACCAGTCTATGTGAGGTAGAGGGAAATTCTGGGGAGTTCACCACCATGCATTCCTCGGGTCTCCAGGGTTGGGATCTGTCAGCTTTCTCATTAGCTTTCTGAATCTTATGTCATCTTATGTACAATGTTCAGGGATAGTAGCTGTGTTGGTGGAAGGAGTAGGGAAAAGTCTATCCATTCTATCTTTCCAGAACAGAAAGTCTGGTGTGGGGTGGCTTTCATTGGAATGCTCCTAAAATTAACAGTGTTGGACCTATTTTTCTGTACTCACTTGCCATCTATATATGGTGTTTGGTGACGTATCTCTTGAAATATTTTGCTGATAGTTTTACTTTTTTTTTCATTGTATTTTGAGAATTCTTTATGTACCTAGTGGCAAGGTTTTTTTATTAGATGTTTGATCTATAAATGTTTCTTCACAAGTTTATGACTTTCTTTTCTTTTCAAAGAGCAGATATTATCTTGATGAACTACACTTCATCAATTTCTTTTTCTATGGATCGTGTTTTTGGTACTCTATCAAATCTCTAGCCAACTGGAGGTCATGCGTTTTTTAGAAAATATTTGAACTTTTTTATGTGTGATCAATTTTGAGCACTTTAATGTAGTATAAAGCATATAATCATTAATCATACTTGATAGTCCATTGTTTCCAGAACATTTGTTGGAAAGACTCTACTTTCTCCACCGAATGACTTTGCATTTTTGTGCAATTGCGCATTTCATATTGTGTGGGTACAGATTTTGCCCTTTCTCATCTGTTTAATTAATGTCCTTATGTATTTTTATGTCTGTTTTGTACTTGAAAGATCAGCTTTTTTATTTTAAGTGTTTATTAATTTATTTTGAGAGAGTGAGAATGCCAGCAGAGGGTGGGGCAGAGAGAGAGAGTGGCAGAGAATCCCAAGCAGGGTCCATGGTGTCAGCACAGAGCCTGACCTTGGGCTCCATGTCAGGAACCATGAGCAGTAATCAAGAGACAGAAGGATAAATGACTGATCTACCCTGGTGCCCACAAAATTGTCTTTTTTTAAACTGTGAATTTATTCAAGTTCATTTTCAGAGTTATGCTACCTATTCAGGATCTTTGCATGGATGTTTCTTATTCATTTCTATCTTTCTAAAGGTTTCATTCAATGTTTATTATTTATTTATTTATTTATTTATTTATTTATTTATTTATTTTGTGTGAGAGAGAAAGTGCATGGGAGAGGGACAGAGAGAGAAAGAGACAGAGAGATGTAGATAGAAAATCTTCCAAGCAGGTTCCTCCCTGTCAGGGCAGAACCCAATGCGGAGCTCAAACTCACAAACCCTGACATCATGACCTAAGCCCAAATCAAGGGTTGGCCACTCAACCAATGGAACCTCCCAGGCACCCCTTTATAAAGGTTTTTTAAAAATAAAAATAAATATTAGTTTTATCATTTACCTTCTGTGTCACGGAAATCACATCAATTGATCTTCTTTGCTAATGTGATAAATGTGATAATGTGAGAATGTGATAAATCCCTCAGTGGGTGGTTCACTTGCTACAATTGATAAACCTGCACTGACACCTCTTTATCACCCAAAGTCCATTGTTTACTCTCAGATTTACTCTTGATGTTGTGCATTGTAAAAGTTTGCAAAAATATATAAGGACACGTATGGAGTTATACAGAATAGTTTCCCGTCCTTCAAGATCCTCTGTCCTTCACCTATCCATGCTTCTTTCCCCCTAAACCCTGTCAACCACTGATCTATTTACTGTCTCCATAATTTTGTTTTTTCCAGATGGTCATATGGTGGGAATCATACAGTCTCACATCTTACATTGCATTTCGCTAGATCATGCATCTTGACCAACGTAAGCACACATGTCAGGAGTGTTAACTATCACATTGTTGCCCAAAAGATATCTAGAAATTTCACCTTGTAAAACGGGAACTCAACTCACTGAACAATAATTCCCGTTTTCCTCTTTCCCCTCAACCCTGAGCAATCACTCTTCTACTTGCTCTGTCTATCACTTGTACTACTTTGGATACTTCATATAAGTGGAATCATAGAGTTTTATTTTTTTATTTCCTATGTATGACTGGCTTATTTCACTTAGCATAATGTCCTGGAGCTTCATCCATATTGTACTAGGTGACAGGATTTCCTTCCTTTTTACAGCTGAACAATATTACCGTGTTATGTGTATATTACACTTTCTTTTCCATTCATCCATCAGTGGACATTTGGTCTGCTTCTATCATGTGGCTTTTATGAAAAATGTATATATATATTTTATGAAAAAATATATATATATCTTTGAGATCTTGCTTTCAATTCTTTTAGATAGTTTCCTACATGTGGGATTGCTGATTCATGTGGTAATTGTATTTTTAATTTCTTGAGGAAACTCCATACATGTCTTCATAATGGCTGACCGATTTACATTCCCAACAACCGTGTGTGGGTCTCCTCCTTTTCGACCTCCTCACTGACACATTTTTAAGAAATGTTTATTTACTTATTTTGAGAGAGAGAGAGAGAGAGAGCAAGCAGGGGAGGTGTCGAAGGAGGTAGAGAGAGAGCATCTGAAACCAGATCTACGCCATCAACACAAAACCCGATGCGGGGCTAAACCCACAAACTGTGACATCATGACCTGAACCAAAACCAAGATTCGGGTGTTAACCAACTGAGCCACCCAGGCGCCCGGACACATTTGTGTGTGTGTGTGTGGGGGGGGGGGGCACGCGCGTGTGTGTGTTGCATCCATCGTAATGAGTATAAGGTGATAACTCATAGTGAATTTGATTTGCATTTCTCTGCGCATTAGCGATATTGAGCATCTTTTCATATGATTTTTCACTATTTGTATATATTCTTTGCAATTTTGTGTATTTCATTTCTTTGCCTATTTTTTCGTTGTGATTTTTGGTGTTTGCTGTAGTCATTACTGATTGTAGATTCCTTGTGTATTTTAATAAGATTCCCTTGTTTGAGATATGATTTGCAAGTGTTTTTCTCCACTCTGTATTTTCATTGCTGATCATGCCGTTTAATGCACAGTAATGTTTCAGGTTGATATTGCCCAGTTGTCTACAATGGACCTTTCCTTTGGGTTCTGTGGTTTTGGTGGCCTAGCCAAGAAATCATTCCCAATTACAATGCTGTTTATTATCCCCCCCCTTTTTTCTCTTTGAGGAACTTTATAGTTTTACATCTTCCATTTATGTGTTTAGTTCATTTCAAGTTAATTTTAGTATACAGTGTAAATGTAAACATCCAACTTCATTCTTCTGCGTGTGGGAAGACAGTTTCCAAACACCCTTCAGAAAAGATCCATTGTTTCCCTATTGAATCATTCTGGCATCCTTATCAAACCTGATTAGACCGATTATATGTAGGTTTGTGTCTGGATATTTTTAAGGTATTGTTTCCATGGGGGATTTAGGGTCTGTGTCTTTCTGTTCCTTCATCTTGCTGCTTGTGTCCCGTTCCAGTCAGAACTAGTGTGCAGGGTAAGGATACGGATTCTGTCCTAGATAATGTGGCGTAAGGCTAATGGAGGTGGAAGACATGTCACCATCCCTGATTTTCACACTGACGTAAGTCACTTCACAATCCACTCTCTTCCCTCAAGTTTGTATTTCTTTCTATGTATTTGCCAGTGTTCTTTGGGCATTTCATTATGATGTCATGAGACGTGGATTTGTACGTGCTCATTCTGTTAGCAGTTTGCTAAGTCTCTGGTGCCGATAAATATTTTAAATGATATTAGTAAGCTGTTCATTCGTCATGCCTTAAGACATTCGTCATGCCTTAAGATTATTGTCCTGTTTTTTTTCTGCCTCTGTTGTTCTTCTCATATTCTACTTAGGCCGAAACTGGCTTTCCTGACAATGTTTTGAAAGTCTCTGAATTCTGTAAATTCTTCTCTTTTTTCTGTCTCATCTTAAAGTATAAATAAATTTTGTTACTCCTCCAAATTCATCAGTTCTTTCTACCACATCCCAAATTTCTGTAGAGAAAATTTAGTGAATTTTCCATTTCAGGTATGTATTTGTTCACTCAGATTCTCTGTGGTTTCTTCATATATTTTTATTTCTCTATTGATATTTCCTACTTGCTAAATTACTGCCATCACATGTTCATGTATTTATTTCAACTAAGTTTTCTGTAGAGTGTCCATATCTTTCTAAATAGGACTTTTCAATGCATTTTCTAATCTGTGCAACAATTACCCCATTAGAAGTTTCTATTGACCTATGCTTTCCCTTCATTGGAAGACATTTCCCAATTTCTCTTCACATCTTTTAATTTTTTATGTAGACACTTTTAAAAATACACTTTAGTAACTATGCATTGTTTCATTTTTCCTAGATTTAGTATATTGTTTTGTTGTAAAAACTTTATGGCAGCATCTTCTCCACTAAAGTCTGTTTGCTGATAGTTTTCTTCAATTTTCCCATGTTGTTATTGCTTTCGTTTATGACCTTGTGACTTTGAAGCCTTGATGTTAATTATTAGTTTTTTTGTTTTTGTTTTTGTTTTTAAGAAAGGATATGTTCAAACACTGCAGGTCACTACAGCGTCCACCTTCTGCAGTGTGACCTCAGTGCCTGTGTGTGAATGCGGGAGGGGACTGTTCAGACCTTTACTCTCAGTTCCCAAGTCTCCTTGTGCTCTTACTTTCTCCTGGGTTCCTCTTGGTCTCTTCTCCATGTGTGTCTATTTTGTCCATACACTAAGAGTATTAGAGAGCCAATGTCAACTCTTCCGTTATATACTCACATCCAGTGTCTTTCCATTATATTTACGGGGGTCACAGTGCTTGACACAAACCCCACAATCTCCAACCAAGACAAGTATGGGTTTTCTTCAGCATTACCAAGCGAAACCAGCACTTGGAGCTGAAACATGAATGGGTGCCCGTCCCCATCCCCAGTGCTGATCAGGTGTCCCCCTGTGGCGCCAGCACCATTGCTCTTTGCAGCTTCTCCCAGTTGTAACAGCTGCACTCTTCTTGATCACTGAGCCTGGGGTGGGCTGGAGGAGAAGCATCCTGGGTGAGAAAATGACAAATGTGCTTCTGACTGGAATCTCCACTGTACATATTTCATAACTTACTAACCTTTGATCCATTTTCTAAACTCTGAAATTGTTTTCACAGTCAGTTTGTCCTCTTCACTTAGTCCTACTAAGACAATTTTATAGTTTCGTGTCCAGTGCATAACATTATATTATAATTTGAAAGTTTCTATAAAGGAAGAAAGGATGAACTTTTATTTGTTATTATGGAATTCAAATTAGTATAAAAGCTTGTATTTGACTCCCAATAAAATGTATTTTCTCATAGTTTTTGTTGAATTTACTCCGTGCTACTACATGGATTAGAGGCTCCCAGAAAAGCAATCATAGATCATCTGTGCAACTAGAAGCCTTACCATTTTCTTCCGAAGTGTAAGTCTCCTGACAACTTTTTATTTTATGCCTCACAAGAATTGTTCTTAGAAACAAAAACAGCAATGTGTGAACAGTCGCATAAACACAGTAGTTGAAGTGTTTCCAGAGAAAAATGGTATGGGAAACCTTGAGATTGAGATATATAAGTGTGAGTCAAAATGGATGGTTCATTCCTCAAAATACTATGGTCCCTAGTCAGAGATATAAGCAATCTTATGGCAACATTAATGAGGTATAATTCTCTGTATTTCAGGTTGTCAGCATCTTCAGAGAGTGACAACGGTTGCCCATATTTCAATTTTGATACAAACAAAATTTATTTTGTACCCTGCTCAGTAATGAGACCATATGTGTGTAAGCACCAGGCATTTTAGTTACCTCATTTTGGTAGAATGCTCTTTCACCTTCTATAAGAAATCCATCACTCATTACTTCAACAGCCATACAATTGTTTTCATTGCACATTTTGAAGATAATGTTTTTAAGTGTAATTTTAGATTCACAATAAAACTAAGAGGAAGATCCAGAGAATCCTCTATTGCCCCTGTCTGCAAACATGCATGTCCCTCCCATTATCACCATCACTCCCTAGAATGTTTCATTTGTTATCAAGAATGAATCTGAATCAATGCATATATATCACCCAAAGTCCAACGTGTACCTGAGGCTTCATTCTTTGTGTTATAGAACTGTTTCTCAAATTTAATTATATTAATGTAAAAAAAATATATACTCAGGTATATATGATTTGTTTCTTAAGCTTTTGCTATTTAATCAAATTATATATATGTGTATATATATATATATATATTACAAATCATAATATTATTGTAAAAATTCTC
Source organism: Puma concolor (assembly GCF_028749965.1). Taxonomy (NCBI): domain Eukaryota; kingdom Metazoa; phylum Chordata; class Mammalia; order Carnivora; family Felidae; genus Puma; species Puma concolor. The sequence continues at coordinate 98,527,268 of NC_141673.1, forward strand.
AACAAAATGAATAATTCCATTTGTATTTCCAAATTAATTAATTTGTCTTAGCCCTTAAAGGACCTCAAATGAGGATTGAACCACCCAGGGTGACAAGGTTATTAGTCAGAATTGAGTCCGGAGACAGAAACAAGGGGACACTTGAAGTAAACATTTATCTACTTATAAGGGAAAGCTTACTAAGAGGAAAGGATACTGGTTAAAGAAAATTACAAAGATTATCCTAGAATTAAAGCACGGATCACTGAAGCCAGGTCTACTCCCTGATGATGGGATTCAGATGTCATTGCAGACGATGTGGCTACACACAGCTTCGCGGCTGATGCTCACTTAAATGGCATGGGACAGAGCAGCTCCACACTCCACGGGCTGAACTTGGTGAGGAAGGATCTCAGGCTGTGACTGGCAAACAGGAAGAGCTCCCTGTCACAGCGTCAGGAGGAAAGACCAGAAGACAGGAAACTGACACATTGCCTACAAGAACTTGCTGGAGGACGAAAACACGTGACTTCCTGCAAGACTGCAACTGGCAACCAAGCCATGGCCGCCAAAGGAGAGAAAACACCATGAAGCCAGGAAGAAGAGCCCTTTCTGCTGCAATGGCTCTCCATTGTCTTTTACTGACAAAAGTCAACTTCATGTGAGATGACCAGAGAGAAAATGGATAGGATCTTCCACTGTTATCTGAGAACAGGGCACTGAGGGTGGATTTGGAGCTGAGAGTACTAAATGAATGGACCCCCAGGATTATCAATGAACAACCACAGGGTTTCTGTGTAAGAGCCATTCAGATCGGCCCACTTCTTCTGAGAATGGAACCAAAGTGCACTCTCCGACTCTCTTGGTGCCACACTATCAAAGGTTACACTCATTTCGAGGTAGAGATTGGTTTCTAATTGGATACTAACCACTGTCTTATTTGCTGTTATCCTCATATGGATTCAGACATTTTGGAAAAGATTTATTTTTTTAATGTTTTTATGCACACACCTCTGTCAGTCTTTACAACCGTGCTAAAAAATACTTTGAGGCAAAAAACTAAAATGTTCAATGATAGAGAAAACAAAAAATTAAAATGTACAGAAATCAGTGTCAGTCAAGTGTTTAGTTGTTGCCAGAATTCAAGACAAACTTGAGTAATTTGATAATGATTCAGAGATATTTCTACCCTAATTTAAATATAAGAGGGAGAGAGAGTAAACTCGATTATTACTTGAAAACCAAATTCATATTTCACATATAGTTATATCTGTGATTATAGATATATTCTTTATTTCTTTATATTATATTTAAATTATGAAAGAAATAGTGTCTTATTCAAAGTTACTTGAAGAGTATTTGAACAGTACCTCTTGGCCCATGAGTGTTCACTAGATCTGAGTCGTTTTGGCTTAAGAGCTTGATGCTTTTGTGCCATCACCTGTGACATGATGACCTTAATTGTAACAACTTATGTAGGAATAAATAAAAATAAACAATATGATGCCTATTGATCCTTGAAATAAAACCTAAGTACATTAAGTTCTTCCTGTCTGTGATCTCTTTGTACTTTGCTTTTCCCAATATTCAATAAAGGCCATTTTCCAATAAAACTGATGCTCTGTCTTCTTCCTTCCACCCAGTGAAATACCAGGATATCAGAAATGTAATCTGACACCAATTTGACCATATACACCAAAGAAATCTGCACTCAAAAAGGTGAGAAATTCAATACACATCATGTATGGACACTAGAGTAATTTCTTCCCTATACGTGTTTCATAGTTTGAAATCAAGTCGCAATTACTGTTCTTTCCCTTATAGGCCAAGAACCCCAGTCTACTCACAAAGTCTGTTATTTGGACATATGTAAAGACTGTCTCTTTTGGATTTGAAGAATTTGAAGGGGATTTTCAAGCTGTGACACGATAGCCTGTTTGATTAGTAGATTTGGAGATCCTACAGGGTCCAAGGTGAAGAAGGGATTGAAATGTCCTTTCCCTTCCAATGTTGGAGTGTCCCATCCACACGTATGCATCTGTTACCATAAAGAATGGAGACAAATAAGAGACGCTGCTAAATACATTCTGATGTAGAACCCCTCCCAGTTTTCTCCCAAAGCATTTTTTACATTCCTACATACACGCATAAAACAGTGCATAAATTATTACCTATACCCATAAGAAGCCATGGAAATTATTTAGGAGCTTGGGTTAGGGGATCCATCAACACCACTGGAAATATATAAATATGGAACATTATTAGGGAGATGATCATTAAGCATAAATTGAGAATAGAAAGAATCACACAGAAGTCAGGGATATCAAGATCAAATTGGTTTTTTTCTCTGTGTCTACCTTGTGACAATATGCATAGGTATTGTACATATTGGGCTCATTACTTTCGCTCCCATAATGCAGAAAGGACTGAGCTGTGTATCCAGAATCTCTTGTCCCAAATTTACTAATATCAAAATTTTGTGTTCTGGTAACTAATGGGTGTAAAGTTGGAGATAAATCTCTAGGGGCACCTGGGTGGCTCAGTCGGTTTAGTGTCTGACTCCTGATTTTGGCTCAGTTCATTATCTCCTGGTTCATGACACTGAGCCCATATCACATCAGGCTCTGCACTGCCAGCATGGAGCCTGCTTGGGATTCTGTCTCTCCCTCTCTCTGCCTCTCCGTCTTTTCTCTCTCTCCCTCTCTCACCCTCAAAATAAATGAAGTTATTTTAAAAAGAGTCCTTGAAAACTAATTCACCTTGCCATCATATTCCAAAGATATTTTCATATCTAGATCATCCGTCTTACCTAGGTCACCTGGTTTGCCATTATTAGAAATAGATACTTGATATCATAAAAAGTAAACTCTAATTACCCAGATTATTTTGAGTAATTTTGAGTGTGGTGTTTTTTATACTGCTAGGCATAGATTTCATTAAAGTTAAACACCAAAAATGGGAACCCATGTGTCTACGTGTAACAAAGGACAGTATAAATTGTTTAATTTAAAACTTAAATTTGTATCAATACAGGAATAATAGATGTAAGTACCTCCAACTTCACAAGACATTAATGAATTTTACATGATTTGGCATCATTGCTGAATGCTTTGGATTAATCCTACCTATATATAGAAAGAAGCAGTCAAACAAAACGAGGAGATAGAGAAATATGTTCCAAATGAAAGAAAAGATAAAATCTCAGAAGAAGATGACATAACATGGGGATAAGCCATCTACCTGATAACCAGTTGAAAGTAATGGTCATCAACATGCTCACCAAACCCAAAAGAAGGGTAGATGAACACAGTGAGAACCTCAGCAAAGAAATGCAAAATTAAAAAAAAAAAAATCTGACCTGAAGAGTACAATGATGGAAATTTAAACGACATTAGAATGAACCAATAACAGATTGGGTGATGCAGAAGGATCAACTACCTACAAGACAAGGTAGTAGAAATCATGCAAGCAGAACAACAAGAAAGCTTTAGTTTTATTTTATTTCATTTTTATTCATTTTTACCTTGGGGAGAGAAAGCATTTGAAAAGGGAGAGGGACAGGAGACAGAGAGAAAGAGGATCTCAAGCAGGTTCCACACTCAGTGCAGAGCCGGACATGGGGCTCCTACCCTTGATCCTGGGATCATGACCTGAGCTGAAATCACGAGTTAGTGTCTCAACTGACTGAGCTACTCAGGCATCCCAATTCTACAAAACTTTTAAAGGGAGTTGACACCTCTTCATCTTAAATTAGTCTCAAAACTGAAGACATTGGAAAGTTTCCAAATTCATTCCATGTGGACAGTGTTACCCTGAAACCAAAACCAAACAAGGAAATCAAACACACCCAGACACACACACACACACACACACACACACACACACCCCACAGTATACGCCAATATCCCTGATCAACATGCAACAATCCTCACTCAAATATTAGCAAACTGAATTCCACAATACAAGAAAAGGTTCAAACACCATGATTGCATGGGTTTATTCCACTTATCAAGGATGCTTCAAGACCTGCAAATCCATCAACTTCTCACACCACATTAACTGACTGAAACATCAAAATCATGTGGTCGTCTCAATGGATGCACAGAAAGCACTTCACAGAATTAAACATCCATTTAAAGAAAAAAACTTCCCAGAGTGTGTAGAGAAGGAATTTCCCTCCATATAATAAAGTTCATATATTGCAAGCCCACAACTAACGTCATTCTCAACAGGGAAAAGCCAAAAGCTTTTCCTTTCAGATCAGGATCAAGACCAGGAAATTCACACTTACCACTTTATTCAACACAGTACTGGAGGTCCTAGACACAGAAATCTGAAAAGAAAAATCAGTCAAAAACATCCATGCTAATAAAGAAAATGCAAAACACTCACTATTGGCAGATGACTTAATTTCTAGGAAAAAAAAATGAGACACTACACCAAAGTAACATATTAGAACGAATACGTGAAATCAGTCAAGTTGCAGGAAACAAAATTAATATATAGAAATCTTTTGGGCTTTATACAGTAGTAATAGTCTGTGAGAAAAGAAATTAAACAATCCCATTTATAATTGCATTTATAAGAATCAATTACCAAAGAATATTTTCACCAAGGAGGTGAAATTCTTACACGCTGAAAATTTAAGCTATTGTTAGAAGAAATTTGAGGATGACACAAGTAAATACATAGGAAGATATATACTGTGCTTATGGAATGGAAGATATAATATTGTGAAAGTATCCCAATTATGCAAAATGACCTATAGATTCAATGTAATCATTATAAAATACTAATAGCATTTTCACAGAACTAGAATAAATTACCTGAAACTTTGTATGGAACTACAAGAAACTCTGAATACCCAAAGCAATCATTAGAAAGAGGAACAAAACTGGAAGAAACATTCTCTTGCATTTCAAAGTCTACTACAAAGGTTTAGCAATCCAAGCAGTATAGAACAATAGACACATAGATCAAAGGAATGGAGGAAAAAGCCCAGAAATAAATCTGTGTCTATGTGATCAACTAAATGTGACAAGAAGGCAAGAAGGGACACAAGGGAACAGAGAGTCTTCAGTAAATGGTGTTTATAAAACTGGAAAACTATGTGCTAAAGAATAATACTGGACTACATGTTTACGCCAAACCGAAAAGAAACCTAAAATGAATTAAAGAGGTAGAGGTAAGGCCAGAAACAATAACTCCTAAAGAAAGCATAGTCAATAAACTCATGGAGATAGTTCTTATCATTATTCTTTTGGATCTATTTTCATAGAGAATGGCACCAAAATGAAAGATAAACAATATGACAAACCACAAGGCATTTGCCCAGCCAAGGAAACCGTCAACAAAACAAAAAGGCTACCTACTGAATGGGAGATGATATTTGCAAATGATATATCCAGCAAGGGGTTACTATCCAAAATATATGAAGAATTCCTCCATCTTAACACAAAAAGAATGCAAACACATGATTAAAAAATGGACGTAAGACCTGAATAGGTATTTCCTGACACAAGATATGCAGATCGCCAACAGACATGTGAAAAGATGCTCAGTATCACTAATCATCAGGAAAACAAAAATCAAAAGCACAATGAGATAGCACCTTCCACATGTCTGAATCCAAAAAAACATGAAATAACAAATATTGGTGTGCATGTGGAGAAAAGGAAATCTTAGGCACCGTTGGTGAGAATTTCAATTGGTGTTGTCTCAATGGGCAACAGGATGGAGGTTTCTCCAAACATTTTTCTCATTTTTGACACAGTTGATGGATCTAGAGGGTTTGACGCTAAATGAGATGAGTCAGACAGAGAAAGGTAAATATCATATGATTTACCTAATGATGTCAAAACAAAAACAAACCAACAAGTGAACAAAACATAGACTAACATGCAGAGAGACCAACTTTGTGATTTCTGTAGGGGAGTGGGGACGAGGGATGGCTGAAAGAAGCGAAAGAAAGTAGGTGGTACAAACTTTCTGTTATAAAATAAATGATTCACAGGGATGTAAATTACAGCATGGAGAATAGAGTCCATACCATTGTATTAATTTTGTATGGTGATGGGTGATCACGATGATTTATCATGATGATCATAGGATAATGTGTATAAATGATGAATCATTATGTCTACACCTGAACTTAATGAGATGTCATATGGCAGCTATACATCTGGGAAAATAAATACATGAAAATGAAAATAGTATTGTCAACCCATTTTGCCAAACACAAAACAAAACAGAACTACATACCAAAGGAAACATGCACGTGAATATGCCCAAAATTATTACCAAATCAAATCCAACAATGAAAACAAATGAAAAGAATTCCATTGATGCAAAGTAGGTAATTTAGATATAAAGTTTTATTGGTTGGATGTTCGTGTTATTTAATTGTCTTTTAAAAGTAGTTTCTCTGCCCTACACCAATATTTTGAGTTAAGTGAAATTGTTAAACACTCATTAATATTCCCCTACAGAGTTAGACTTAGGCTTTTGGTTTGCTTGTTTGTTTATAACAAATATTCCTATTTAAACACAGACACCTAGTTACCATTGGAGAATGAATAAATAAATAGCATGAATAATTATTTAACATTCAAATCTCTGGAATGGTGCTATTGCTCAATATTATTCAATGTTTTATCCTTCCCACAGGCATTTATTTTTTCCAGCAGAAACTTTAATAACCTATTTACAAATAATACAAATGGATGTAGGTATATTAAAAATGAAGGTAGAATTTGAGAAGATCCATTCAGAAATTGATGTCTTTATGGCAGTCGCAAAAAAAATTGAAAACGTAGTCATTTTTCACTCTTAGTGTCAAAGATAATTAAACACCCATCTACGGGTTGATGATTTTAGAAAATTTTCAGTGAAATAGAAATGACGTATCAAGGGCATAAGAAAAAGAAATACATAATATGTAGATGTAGCAAATTTGCCTAAAAGTAAAACATAAACCTTTAAGATATTTTACACAAGGCCTAAGTCTTCAGTGTTTGTCATTCAGATGGAAGTAAGTGAACAGCCTGGGTGGTTAAGTCTCTGACCCCAGCATCTCGTGGAACATAAAATTTGTCAGAGGCATTTGCTGAGGCACAAACTAAATGTCACACTGCAAGCTCAAAGCCTCTACATTCTGGAGGTGTGTGAGGAGATAAAGTGTCTTCAAAATAGCCCAAGGGCAAGAATTTCCCGTTCAAATTTGAAGTGACACAATGATGAGAAATCTACTTTTTCCACTATTGCTTCACTCTCAGCGCTCACAGGGCCGGCAGGCTGTGAAGACCACAGATACTATCTGGTTACGAGAGGAACCTGGTTCCCTCTGGACGATGCATGACTGTCTGGTCAACAGACGATGCATGACTGTCTGGATGATGCATGACTGTCTAGTAGTCACCCCAGTGAGTGGGAGATTATCAATGCTGGTGGGATGCACCCGAGGCACAGTTACTATACAATGAAATGACAGAGAACATTGGTATCTGCATTCCAACAATTTAGGGTAACAAACAAGAATGAGTATGAGATACATTAGAGATCTTACAATATTCAAATTCTTGCCTGTGGAGAAGTCATTAAGAACATATGCATATACCTATTGGTTTGCAAATCAATATAATTTAAGGTGAGATCACAGAAGCATCAGGACAAAGAACACATGATTTGGATTTGTCATCAGTTGTCATCAAGAATATATTATATATATTCGACATTGGTCCAGTCTTTAAAAATAAATCCCGAAAATGAGTCCATTATAGCATAAAGGTCAAATGGAATTCCTCATATATTCATTTCAATAAATGAAAGCAGTTTGATTCTTCATAATGTGCAACATGAGGTACCTTGTGTAAAAATGTTAATTTAAACTTAACTATAAACAATCCAAAGACTTTTTATAAAATTGAACAAAACTTGGCCAAGAAAGATATTCAATACTGAAAGATGCTCTTGTGCAATGAATTGTTACATGGTCTCAATGATATGAATCAGTAGTGATAAATGGGTACTGTGTTACAAATAATTAAAATCGGGGCTCCTGGGTGGCTCAGTCGGTTGGGCGTCCAAATTCGGTGGGGGTCATGATCTCACAGTCTGTGAGTTCGAGCCCTACATCTGACTCTGTGTTGACAGCACAGAGCCTGGAGCCTGCTTCAGATTCTGTGTCTTACTCTCTCTAACCCTCCCCCACTCACAGCCTGTCTTAATCTGTCCCTCTCTCTCAAAAGGAAACAAAAAAATTGTTTTAATAAAAATAATTAAAATCACTAATACATTATTGAGAACTTAGACCACTCAGATTGAGTTTAAGTGCTTTATATGCGTTATATAAGCTTTATATGCTTTATATGCTTTATATGCGTTATAGTGTACGTCTTTTAATTCCTATTTTAGATTACTCAACTAGATAGTTAGACACGAAATAATTCTTTCTAATTTTTCTTTTTAGTTTTGTAATGTTTACTTATTTTTGAGAGACAGAGAAAGACACAGAATGAGCAGAGAGGGACAGAGAGATGGAGACACAGAATCTGAAGCAGGCTCCAGACTATGAGCTGTCAGCACAGAGCCCCGTGTGCGGTTCGAACCCACGAACCATGAGATAATGACCTGAGCGAAAGTTGGTTGCTCAACCAAATGCTCAGTTGACTGAGCCACCCAGGTGCCCCACGAAATAATTTTTGAAGCTGATACTTCGTACTTGGAGAGCCGGGTGTAATTCCAGAGTTCACTGACTGCACAGCTCCTTGACTGAAGTCTGAAATTACATTTATGTGATTTTTAGTATAACTATACAACTAGAGTTACCCTAACTGCCTTTGAAATCATAGATCTTTCTAGAAGTTTGTAACAACTATGATCTTCCATAAATGATCTACCCTTTTATTTATCATTCTATGGTTTCATATCTTTGCCATTAAATCAGTTGTCATTTTCTGATGTTAAGTCCTCTTTTAAAAAATACTTTGTTTCTTTCTGTTTTCACTATTGTTCCTGCTTTGGATAATTTAGTGTGTCTTGTAACATTTTGCAACATACGAAATATTTCCTCTTAAATTTAACAATTCTCAGAACTCCGGGATGTTCAAAATAAAATATCACTGTGATAGCACTGCATTACTTTTTAGAAACACAATTTCAAACCACAGATAAAAGTCATTTTCAACAGGAAATTCCTACATGTGCTAAAAATTATATTCTCCCATCTTAGAGGACTTAATTTTTAACCAAGAATGGGTTTTAACATTGTCAAAATTGATACAACACTTTTTTTCTAATAAAATATTTTAATTAATCTGGTTATTCTAATATGTTGAAATATGTCTGTTGAATCTGACCTTACATTAATGAGGACACTATTATTCATGAATTCCTTTCTTCTTCACTAATTTAGTGCTTTACATGTTTTCCAATCAGTATTATTATGCTATTATTGTAAATAAAAAACATTTATTCTATCATGAAACACTTATTTCAAGCTCTGTGGAAGTTAGTACCAGATTTTACATTATTCAACTGCAAATGAGGAGTCTCCCTCACCCTGCACCCCACACGGTGTCACTGTACTAGCAATGTCGTCAGCACATGACACACACTCTTGATCAAGACCTTCAGGGCAGTTTCATCCACATTGTAGCTGACACTACTCAGCTGCAGACATGAACAACCAAGGCGTGACTTATGCGGAACTCCATCATGCTAAGGGCTCAAAAAGACAGCAAGTGCAACCTAAGGGCACGAAAAGTTCCATTTCAGTAACTGAGGAGGAGATAACCTATGCAGAATTGAATCTTCAAAATGCTTCTCGGGACCTTCAAGGGAATGGCAAGAACTCTCCCCGCAAAGGTAAAAAACATTTAATGCAGACAAGTATGTCTGTTTTAGGATTTGAAGTTGGGGTGTAGGGGTGTAGGGAAAGAGTAGGAAGTGATCTCACAGAGTTTTCATTTGTGAGGACCAGAGCTGGAGGTTGGAATATGGTATTGTAATTGAACGCATTGGTATATTCTGAGAGAAGATTCCAATGAGAGTGATGGGTTTGAGGTGCAGGTTATTGTATGTGATTCCCTGTGCATTGTCAGTTCTCTTGCTTGTATATCTCGTAAATGATTGTTTCCAGGCATCCTTTCTCAGTGTTTGCATTTCTCTTCCTACTACTCACCGTCATGTCCAGTGAAGCTCATTGCCGGTTTCTTGGGAATCCTCTGCCTCATCTTGATGTCCACTGTGGTAACAATAGCTGTTATTCCCTGTAAGTACGTGTTTGAATGACTAAAAGGGAATTTTCACCTTACTGATCATTAGTTCCTCGACATAGTGTGTAACACTTTGAATGCATTATCTCATTTTAATGCATGTGTGCTCTAAGTGTGGAATGATCATTTAGAGGTTATCTAAAGTAGAAATAACAGAATAAATTTAGGGAGAATTAAACATATATTTGGATTTAATAACTCAAAGACAAGTCATAGAAGAAACTTTATGGTGAAATACACATTAATATTTGAGATTGCTTAAACCAAATATTGTAAGAGATGGTGAGGTTTGGTTTTGCAAGCTTTTGAATTAGTTTCTCTCTCATGTTCCTTACTGTATTAATTTTTCTGGTAAAATAGCACACCCAATTTTAAACTAAGAAAGTCAACTTATTATGATTCATTTCATTTAATATTATGTTTTTTGAGATTTGCTTTAATGTTCTAGCTACTGAAGGACCAGAGCGGAACAAAACATCCCTGGAAACGACAATCCTGAAAGGTACAACATCCCTTGCAAAATTCTGTTATTAGTTTAGTGTCTATTTTAGCTCTGTCTTCAAGTAGGTAAAGATGATAACAGATTCTTTTGGAAAAAGTGAATTCAAAAACCTCTTAATGAACTTTCAGAACTGATGGGGAAATACTCATTCAAATCATCATACCTGCTGTTAACAATTGCCTCACATTTCCTCCTTCCATAACATGATAAAAGATAAATCATTGCATGAAGATAGTTTTGTTCACTGGCTCTCAGGACATGTAAATGTGGACATTTTTGTGCTCATTTTATTTGGGCACATAAATTAGGTGATGAAAGGCTAACTCTTCTCTGAGTGTGTGTGTGTTTTGTTTTAACTTTATCAGCTTGTGAGGGTATATGAATACGGTAGGTACACATATGTGTATCCATATACAGTATGTAAATTTTCATTTTGTAATATTCAAAGCTTTTTGGATAATATCTCATATTATCTCTCTCCAGCATGTCTCTGTTGTCATTGTCTGAAAGAGTGGTTTACGTATTCCAACAATTGCTATTACATTAGCACTGAGAGAAAATCATGGCTGGAGAGTTTGACGTCCTGTACTTCTAAGAACTCTAACCTGCTCTACTATGATGATGAAGAGGACAAGGTAAGTTTTCAAATGTTTCCTGATTCTATTGAAAGCTTGTCATTAAATGGGGCTCCTGAGTGGCTCAGTGGATTAAGCCTCCGACTTTGGCTCAGGTCATGATCTCAAGGTTCCTGTGTATGCGCCCCACATCGGGCTCTAGGCTGATAGCACAGAGCCTGGAGTCTGCTTCAGGTTCTGTGTCTCCCTCTCTCTCTAATTCTCCCCTGCTCATGCTCTCTCTCTGTGTCTCAAAAATAAATAAATGTTAAAAAAATTAAAAAGGAAAGCTTGCAATTAATATTATGCTTGTAGGGTTTATCCATGGTTTTATATGTATTTTTAGTTTATTTCTTTTAGTCTTTAATATTCCAAGTTTGACTCTCTGACACATTATTTATAGTTTTATACCTCGAATGTACATTTGATAATTTCCAGTTCTTGCTTTTCATAGAATCCTGTGCTTCTAGAAATGCTCTTTTGTCTGAAATTAACTTTACTATTGAATTTTACAACACATCAAGGAAACTAGGCATACGATTGTGCACATTGATTACAATAGACTTAGAATCAAACAATTCTAAATTACATCATGAGACTGAAGTTTTGAGCCTTTATGAGGCCTGCCCATTTTCATTTTATGAAATATCTCTGCTTCTTTTGGGGCCGTGTATCAATGGAATCATTCAGGGTGCACTTTTATGTGGGTCTCCCTTCTCTCCCAGGTGCTACTTGCAATCCATCTATATTAACACACTTGTCTACAGTTTGTGAATATTCACTGCTCTCATATGAATATGAGATTTTAAAAACCATTCTCAGAAATTTTGTTCCTTTTTCGTACGTAGGTATTATGCATAATTCTGTTAGGAAAAGTCTTCTCTATGTCTTCCTCCACATATCATATTGATAATCATTTATTGCACATAGCGACCTATTGTATATTTATGTAAAATAAATGTATGGTTTTTGTAATAAAATAATAATGTGTAAGTGTAACATAATCATATTCATGTATAATTATACTACACTCCCCTGTAAGCATTAGTAGGAAATTGCACAGACATAGATATGTGTATATTTCACTATACTAAATTATCCCTACATTTTTCTATTTTGTTGTGTAAAGTACATTGTACCAAATAGGCCTTTGATCCGAAACTCAGCAGTCTCAGGAAAATTAATTAAAGGGTCTGATGGTTAGAAACCGTAGCTTTTTCCTGGGTTGTAAATCTCAAGACTCTTCTCTTTTGTGAGAATGTGAAGTGCTGGGTTGTGTCTCTTGCCCATTTCTCCAGGACGGTGTCTTCTTTTCACTTCTCAGAAGTCTTTGTCATATTTTAGACCTGAACTCTTTTTTGAACTTTTAGGATGCAAATACCTGCATCTGCATTTTCACTCTCCTATTGGAGTCTTTTAATGATCAGAATTTTAATGTTACCATGGCCCTACTTAGCGTTTTGTACATTACAATGAGTATTATTGGACCTATTTCAGAAGTTAGCCAAAGTTCATGAATAGAATTTCCTGTATTATTTTCCTGCATTTACCTTTTTCTTTATTTCTTTATGTTTTAACTTTCCATGATGATTTATGATCCAACTAGAATTTATTTTTTGTGATGCTTTATGTCTGAGGCTGTGAGATAAGAGTGAAAGTGGTATTTTTCTACATCATTACCTCATTGACAGAGCATCATTTATAGCAAAGTAGGTCTTTTCTTCATCAGTAACTTTATAGACATAGAGTTATATATATATGTACACATGTGCTCTAATCTCCTTGATATAAGTAATATAGATATTATATATCTTTATATAGATGATTGTATAATCATAGACACAGTCTACACAGTCTATCACAACCCACAGCAGTTCGAGTAAAATGTAGAGACTTACTTGCCTTTATGGTCCATTACCGTGTCCCATTTATACACTAAGTGTCTTAAATATTTCTCTGCTTACATGGAGAATCACATGCATGTTATAACTTTGCTTCAACTGATACTTTTGCTTCAAATATCAAACAATTTCAAAAACACGGGAGGTGAAGGAAAGTCCATTATACCTTATAAGAATTTTATTCTTACGTTTGTCCTCTTTCCTCCTTATGATCCAAAATGTCTTCTTTTACCATGTATTCTCCATAGCAATCCTTTCATTGTGTTCAGGGCTAGGTTTACTGTTAGAGAAGCATTCACAGCCCGAGGAGCAAGACTGTTCCTGTCAAGTTCATTTCTCAAAAAACAATACACTCTGTATATCAGTATCAGGCGTAGGTTTGAACTGTATTTTTGAGTGTCTGTGCTTCATCTCAATTTATTTTCTGTACCTCTCCATTTACAAGGCTTGTCTTGAGGTATCAGAAAAGCCTAAGGGAGGTTATTTTTTGTGTTTTGTGTTTTGGGGGTGGTGGTGAATGTTTGGAACAGGGATGCTCAGCAATTTTTCCGTGTAAATTAATGCTATTTGCTTCCTCAATTTACACTATTTCAGCTTAGGAAAGTTTTCATAGGAACAACCTACCGTCAGAGAGAGGGGAAATCTGTACTTCTGACAGTGCTGTACTGAAGCCAGCTCGCACTGGTTTCTGAACACAAACTATGCATCTCTTTACCTTCTCTGCTTTCGTGCTTTCACGTTGGAAACCTGAAGGGAAGCATTCGTGGAGACTTTGTACCACACACATTAACAAATGCTAAAAGTATAAGGTTTGTAGTATAGATCCCACCATACGGTGTTATAATTATGGCTGCAAATATCTTATCCTTTCAAGAAATTCAGAGAGGAAAATTCATACGCAGATCTAAACATTTACCAACCTATTTATCATTTCTGGTGATCTCTAATCCTTCTTGCGGATATGCGTTACCATCTAGTGTCACTTTACTTGTAGCTTGAAGAACATTGTTGAAAGGCAGGTGTAGTAAGAAAAAATTGTTTGTTTTTGTGTCTGATGTGGGGTTTTTATGCATCTTGTTTTCTGAAAAACTATTTTCTGAATGTATAATTCCTGTTTGACGGTATTTTTGCTTTGTTTTGGTTGTTTGTGTGTGTGTGTGTGTGTGTGTGTGTGTGTGTGTGTGTGAGCGTGCACAGGTAGTGGGTTTCTTTCTTTCTTTTTTTTTCCCACTATTTTTCTGGTGAGAACTCATCTTTTAATCATACTGTTATTTAGCTAAAGATACTGAGTTGTTTTTCTCCTGCCCTTGTCAAGATCACCTCTTTTTGTGGGTTTGACTTTGATTTTATTTTTTAAGCTGTTGCAGAAAATACCATGACCCCATAACATAGAATTTAACACATTACCCATGTTAAAAAAATAGCCTAGTGTCTTAGAGCAGTTTTAGGTTCGTAGCAAAACTCAGACATAGCACCGGTATATGCTGTATTCCCCTCCTATGTGTCAATGCAGGAGCAGTTCATGGACTTTCTCATTTTCAAAGCCCTCAGTGGGGTGACCCACTTGCCACAACTGATACACCTGTAGTGACACATCATTATCAGCCAAAGACCATAGTTTACTTCAAAGCTTACTCCTGAGGTTGGGTATTTTATGCGTTTGGAAAAGTATATAGTGACATGTATCAAACATTATGGAGTTCTACAGAACAGTTTCCCGTCCTTCAAAATCCCCTGTGCTCCCCCTTCCTTCCCCATCCTTCTTTCCCCCTAAACCCTGTCAACCACTGATCAATTTACTGTCTCCAGAATTTTGTTTTTTCCAGAGTGTCATATAGCGGGAATCCTATACTCTCACACATCTTACGTTGCGTTTCACTAGATCATCCATCGTAACCAGTTGAAGCACCCAGTTTAAGTTAGGAGTGCTATCACATTGTTGCAAAGGATATCTAGAGCTCTCCCCTTGTAAAGCTGGAACTCAACTCACTGCACAATAATTCGCCTTCAACACTTTCCCCTCAACCTGAGCATCCACTATTCCACTTGTTTCTATCACTTTTAGTACTTTGGATACTTTCTATAAGTGGAATCAAACAGGTTTTTTTTTTTTTTTTTTTTCATCTGTATGACTGGCTTATTTCACTTAGCATAATGTCCTGGAATTTCATGCATATTGTGGCAGGTGATAGGATTTCCTTCCATTTACAACTGAATAATATTACAGTGTTAAGTGTATACCACGCTTTCTTTCTCCATTCATCCATCAGTGGACATTTGGGTGGCTTTTGCCCCGTGGCTCCAATGAATAATGGTGCATGGGTGTATATAGATCTTTGAGATCTTGCTTTCAATACTTTTAGATAGTTTCTTACATGTGGGATTGCTGACTCATGTGGTAATTGTATTTTCAATTTCTTGAAGAAGCTCCATTCCCTTCTTCATAACGGTGACCGATTTACATGCCCAACAACAGTGTGTAGTCTCCTCCTGGTCGACCTCCTCACTGACCCTTTTTTAAAAAATGTTATTTATTTTTTGAGAGAGAGAGAAAGAGAGAGAGCAAGCAGGGGAGGTGGAGAGGGAGGGAAAGGGAGAGCGTCTGAAGCTGGCTCTGCATTGTCAACACAGAGTCTGATGCGGGGCTCAAACCCACAAATGTGGAACATGACCTGAGTCAACACCAAGAGTTGGAAACTTAACCAACTAAGCCACCCAGGCACCTGAGCTTTTTTTTTTATACCGTCCATCCTAATGAGTATGAGATGATAACTCATCGTGATTTTAATTTGAATTTCTCTGATCATTAGCATCTTTCCATATGATATTTCACAATTTATATTGTCTTTGGAAATATGCCTTTTTAATTTCTTTGCCCTATTTTTTAATTGTATTTTGGTGTTTGTTGTTGTTAGTACTAACTTGTAGATTAATTTTATATTTTAGATGTGATTCCCTGTTTGATGTATGATTTGCAAGTGTTTTTTCCACTCTGTCTTTTCATCGTTCATCATGCCCTTTGTTGCACAGAAATGTTTAGGTTGATATCACACATTTGTCTACAATGGACTTTTCTTTGTGGTCTGGTTTTGGTGGCAGAACCAAGAAATCATTGCCAAATACAGTGTTGTTTATTTTCCCCCCAATTTTTCTCTGAGGAACTTCTACACCTTACATTTATGTCTTTAGTCCACTTTGAGTTAATTTTAGTATACGGTGTAAATGGAAACATCCATCTTCAATCTTCTGCATGTGGGAGGGAAGTCAGTTTCCCAACACCCTTTGTGAAAGATGCTCTCTTTCCCTACTGAATGGTCCTGGCACCTTTATCAAAGCTGGTTAGACCAATTATACCTCGGTTTGTGTCTGGATATTTTTAAGGTATTGTTTCCATGGGGGATTTAGAGTCTGTGTCTTTCTGTTCCTTCAATTTGCTGCTTGTATCCCGTTCCATTCGGAACTAGTGTGCAGGGCAGGGATATGGATTCTGTCCTAGATAATGTGGCGTAAGGCTGATGGAGGTGGAAGACGTGTCACCCATCCCTGATTTTCACACTGACTTAAGTCACTTCACAATCCACTGTGTTCCCTCAAGACTATTTCTTTGTCTGTATTTGCCAGTGTTCTTTGGTCATTTCATTATGATGTCATGAGACGTGGATTTGTACGTGCTCATTGTGTTAGCAGTTTACTAAGTCTCTGGTGTCTATAAATATTTTAGATGATATTAGTAAGCTGTTCCTTCATTGTGCCTTAAGATTGTTGTCCTCTTTTTTTTTTTTTTTTTTTTTCTGCCTCTGTTGTTCTTCTCATATTCTACTTAGAACTAAGCTGGCTTTCCTGATACTCTTTTGAAAGTCTCTGAATTCTATAAATTGTTCTCTTTCTTCTCTCTCATCCTAAGGTATAAATAAATTTTGTTACTCCTTCAAAATCATCAGTTTTTTTCTACTTGAGTGGATTTTCCATTTCCGGTATGGATTTATGCACTGAGATTCTCTGTGGTTTCTTCATATAGTTTTATTTCTCTATTGATATTTCCTACTTGCTAAATTGCTGCCATCACATGTTCATGCAATTATTTCAACTAAGTTTTCTTTATAGTTTTCATATATTTATAAATATGACTTCTAAATACTTTTGTTCTAATATGTGCATCAACTTATCCCTGCACACGTTTCTATTGACCTATGCTTTCTTTTCGTTGGAAGACATTTTTAAATTTCTCTTCATATTTTTTTACTTTTTAGGTAGACACTTTTTGAAAATATAATTCAGAAACATGCATTGTATGTCATTTTTTCCTAGATTTACTATGTTTTTTGGCCAAACATTTATGGCAGAATCTTCTCCACTAAATCTGCCTGCTGATAGTTTTGTTCAATTGTTTCCAAATTCTTATTGTTTATTTTTATGACCTTGTGACTTTTACCTTTGATGTTAATTACTATTTTTTTTTAGAAAGAATATGTTCAAATATTGCAAGTCAGTATGGACTCCATTTCTGCAGTGTGACATCTGTGCCTGTGTCTGTGATTGTGAGAGGGACTGTTCATAATGTTGCTAAGAGTTCTCAGGTCTCCTGTATTCTCACTTTCTCCTGGGTTCCTCTTGGTCTCCTCTCCATGTGTGTCTATTTTTCCATAAGCTAAGAGTGTTGAGAGCTAATGTCAATTCTTCCGTTATCTTCTCACATCCAGTATCTTTCCATTATATTTATGGGGGTCACAGTGCTTGACACAAACACCACAAGCTCTGACCAGATCAGGTATGGGTTTTCTTCATCATTACTGAGCAAAATCAGCACTTGGAGCTGAAACATCAATGGGTACCCATCCCTATCCCCAGTGCTGATCAGGTCTTCCCCTGTAGCGCCAACACCGTTGCTCTTTGCAGCTTCTCCCAAATGTAAAAGCTACAATCTTCTGGATCACTGAGCCAGTGGTGGGCAGGTGGGGAGGCACAGGAACATCTAAGGTGATAAGATTACACATGTGTTTCTGACTTGAACTTCCACGGACCATATTTCATAAGTTATTAAGCTTTGATCCACTTTGTAAACTCTGAAATTGTTTTTGCGTTCAGTTTGTCCTTTTCACTTAGTCCTACTAAGATAACTTTATATTTATGTGTCCAGTGTGTAACATTATATTATAATTTGAAAGTTTCTATAAAGTTAGAAGGAAAGAACTCTGATTTGTTACTACAGAATTCAAAGGAGTGTAAGAGCTTGTATTTGACTTCCAATAAAATTTATTTTCTCGTAGTTTTTGTTGAATTTACTCTCTGATACTACATGGATTAGAGGCTCCAATAGAAGCCATCATAGTTCATCTGTGCAGCCAAAAGCCTTACCATTTTCTTCCGAAGTGTAAGTTTCCTGCCAACTTTTTATTTTATGTCTCACAAGAATTGTTCTTAGAAACAAAACAGCAATGTGTGAACAATCGGATAAACATAATAGTTGAAGTTTTTCGAGAGAAAAACGGTATGGGAAATCTTGGGATTGAGATATATAAGTATGAGTCAAACTGGATGGTTTATTCATCAAAATACTATGGTACATAGTAAGAGATGTAAGTAATCTTAAGGTAAGATTAATGAGGTATAATTCTCTGTATTTCAGGTTGTCGGCATCTTCAGAGAGTGACAAGAAGTGTCCATATTTCAATTTTCAAGTAGAAAAAACTTATCTTGCACCCTGCTCAGTAAGAAGACCACATATTTGTAAGCACCAGGCATTGTAGTTATCTCATTTTGGTATAATGTTATTTCACCCTTTATAAAGAACACATCTCTCATTATTTCAAAACCCCTATGATTATTTATTCTGCATATTTTTAAGATAAAATATTATTACATTTTTTACTGTAATTTTAGTTCCCAACAAAAGTAAGAAGCTCCTGAGATTTCCTGTATTGTTCCTGTCTGCACATGTGCATGGCCTCTCCCATTATCAACATCACTCACTAGAATGTTTCATTTCTTACCAAGGATGAATCCACATCAACGCATATATATCACCCAAAGTCCAAAGAGTACTTGAGGCTTCATTCTTGGTGATATGGAACTGTTCTCAAATTTAATTATATTAGTGTAAAAAAATATGCCCAGTATATATTATTTATTTCTTATATTGTGCTATTTAGTAAAATAATTATATATAAATTTCAAATCATAATATGTGTGTAATATTTTCAATACAGTGAATAATTCCATTTCGATTTCCAAATTAGCTGATTTGTTCTAGTACTTTAAGGGCCTCAGATGAGGATTGAACACCCCAGGGTGACAAGGGTATGAGTCAGAATTGAGTCAGGAGACAGAACAAGGAAGGAGGTTGAAGTAAACAGTATCTACTTGTAAGGGAAAGCTTACTAAGAGGGAGGCTACTAAGTTAAATAAAATTACAAAGAATATCTCAGAATTAAAGGAGGGATCACTGGGAAGCCAGGTCTGCTCTCTGAAGATGGGATTTAGATGTCATCGAGGACGATGTGGGTGCACACAGCTTCATGGCAGACATGCTCACTGGATTGGCCTGGGGCAGGGCAGCTCCACACTCCATGGGCTGAACGTGGTGAGGAAGGATCTCAGGCTTTGCCTGGCACACAGGAACAACTCCCTGTCAGAGCATCAGGAGGAAAGACCAGAAGACACGAAACTGACAGATTGCCTACAGCAACTTGCCGGAGGACGAATACACGTGACTTCCTGCAAGACTGCAACTGGCAACCAAGCCATGGCGGCCACAGGAGAGAAAACACCATGAAGCCAGGAAGAAGAGCCCTTTCTGCTGCAATGGCTCTCCGTTGTCTTTTACTGACAAAAGTCAACTTCATGGGAGATGACCAGAGGGAAAATGGATAGGATCTTCCACTGTTATCTGAGAACAGGGCACTGAGGTTGGATTTGGAGCTGAGAGTACTAAATGAACGGCCCCTCGGGGTTATCATGGAACAACCACAGGGTCGCTGTATAAAGCCATTCAGATCGGCCCCACTTCCTCCGAAAATGGAACCAGTGTACTCTCTGAATCTGTCTTAGTGCAGCACTATCAAAGATTAGATTTATTTCAAGGTAGAGATTGGTTTCTAATTGCTAATAACCAGTGTCCTTTGATACCTTTACTTATATGTTGTTTTCCTCAACTGGGTTCATATATTTTGGATGACATTTAGTTTTTTTTCAATTTTTTATGTACCTTCTTCTGTCAGTCTTTACACCATGCTAAAAAACACTGTGTTGTCTTTCCCTGTGTGACTTATTTCACCTAGCTTCCCATTTGACAATAAATTTCATATTAAAATAATAAAAATAAATTAAAATAAAAAAAACACTTTGATGCAAAAGATACAATGTTACATAAGAAAACCAAAAATTAAAATGTACAGAAATTTGTGGAGGTCAAATGGCTACTTATTGCCAGAATTCAAGACAAACGTGAGTAATCAGATAATGATTCACAGATATTCCTACCCTAATTCAATGATAAGAGGGAAAGAAATTAAACTCGGTTATTACTTGCAAAATAAATTCATATTTCATATGCATTTATATCTGTGAAGATAGACATATTCTTTGTATTCTCTCTACATATTCCCTACACTCTTCTAGAAAAATTATGTGAATATTCAGAAGGAATTGAATATAATTGTTTATGGTAGCTGTGGGTAATCGCTAAAGTTGTGTTTCATACAACCCAAGATTGCAATGACATTGAAAATTAAGCATCTAATTTTCATTCACTTGTTTGTGGTTAGGCTCTGTTAGGGTTGATCAATTCTGGGCCTTTATGGACTTGACTCCAGACTACATACAGATGCAGCTCAGATCCTGGTATATGATCTTGCATAGCAGAGATAGCAATTGGCAGAAATGTGTTTCTTAGTGCCTGGTGTCTGACTCATAACCTATCACATTCCCACACATGTGATAGTGTGAAAACAAGTCACGTGGGCAAACTTATCATTTGTTCTCTGTAGACTATACCCTTTTCACAGTGGTCAGAGGGAAGAAACGTAGATTCACTGAAAATAACTTAATCTACCATTATAGCCATAGGAATTTTTTTCTAATAATACTTTATGAGATAGATAAGTTTGTAAAGGAAACTGTTTGGAAATAGATTAAAAATTTTGTACTCTCTTAACTTCCCATGTGGTTTTTTTTGTCTTCTGTGCCAAATATCCTTGTAAATCAATTTTATACAGTGACAGACATGATAGTATATATGTTTTCAACATGGTCTTTGATGAAATAAGTTTTAAGCAGAAAATTATAAAGTGAAAGGACATTGGCCTTGAAAGTGGTCACTTCATGTAATTTCTAAGTGTACACTCCTAGCCCTGGGACTCAGTTACATACATGCTCTGGCTGTTTTCTCTGCTGGAATATATGATAAAAATAGTATCTTATTCATATTTACTTGAAGAGTATTTGAACAGTACCTCTCCACACAAGTAGTCACAAATTTCAGTGCTTTTGGCTTGAGAAAATGATGCTTTTGTGTCATCACCTGTGACATGATGGTCTTAATTGTAGCAACTTCATAGGGCTGTTCTGAGGAATAAATAATATTAAATGATATAATGCCTACAGATCCTTAAAATAAAGCCCAAGCACAGGAAGTTCTTGCTCTCTGTGATCTCTTCATATTTTGCTTTTCCCAATGTCCAATAAAGGCCATTTTCCATAAAACCAAAGCCCTATAACTGTCTTCTTCCTTTCACCCAGTGAAACAGCCAGGCATCAGAATCAGAAATGCTATCTGGCAACCATTTTGATCATATACATCAAAGAAATTTGCATTTAAAAAAGGGGAGAAATTCAACGTGCATCATGTGTGGACACTAGAGTAATTTATTCTGTGTCTGTGTTTCGTGTTTTGAATTCAAGGTGCAATTATTGTGCCTCCCCTTAATACTCAAGAAACCCAGTCTCCTCACAAAGTGTGTTATTTGGGCATCTGTATAGGTTCTGTCTTTTGGAATTGAAGAATACACAGGGGATTGTCGAGCTGTGACCAGATAGCCTGTTTGAATTCTAGATTTGGGGATCCTACAGGGTCCAGGGTGAAGAAGGGACTGAAATGCCCTATCCCTTCCAACGTTGGAATATCCCATCTACACATATGCGTCTGTTACCATAAAGAATGGAGAAAAATGAGAGATGCTGCTCAATGCATTCTGATGTAGAACACCTACCATTTTCTCCCCAAGTATATTTTTCGTTTCTAAATACATACAAAAACAGTGCAAAAATCATTACCTATACCCATAAGAAGGCATGTGTCACCACTGTCCTGTCTCTCTAGTGAGTGGGAGATTACAAATGCTGGTGGGATGCACCTGAGGCACAACTAATCAGCAATCCCATCACAGAGACATTGGTATCTTTATTCCAACAACTCAAGGTAACAAAGCAGAATGAATATGCAATATAGTAGAGATCCATTGATTTGATATCCTGCCACTTTGCTGAATTCATGTAGGAGTTCTAGCAGTTTTTGGGTGGGATGTTTTGGATTTCTCACAGAAAGTATCATGTCAGCTGAGAAGAGTGAAAGTCTAACTTCCTCTTTGCCTAGTTTGATGATTTTGCTTCTTTTTGCTGTCTGATTGCTGAAGCTAGGACTTCCAACACTATATTGAATGACAGTGGTGACCGTGGACATCGTTGTCGTCTCCCTGACCTTAGGGGAAAAGCTCTCAGTTTTTCCCACATTGACAACAATATTAGCTGTGGGTCTTTCGAATATGGCCTTTACAATTTTCAGGTATGTTCCTTCTATCCCTATATTTTTGAGGGCTTATATCAAGAATGGGAGCTGCATTTTGTGAAAGGTTTTTTTCTGCATCTATGGGAGGATCTTGCAGTTCTTATCCTTTCTTTATTAATGTGATGTAAAATATCGATTGACTTGCGGTATTGATCTAGACCTGCATCCAGGAATCAATCCCAGCTGATCAGGGTGAATAATTCCTTTAATGTATTGTTGGATCCAATTTGCTAGCATTTCGTTGAGAGCTTTTGCATCCATGTTCACAAAGGAAATTGGTTGGGATTTCTTCATTTTAGAGGGGTCTTTGGTTTTGGAATCAAAGTAATGTTGGCCTTGTAGAGTGAGTTTGGAAGTTTCCCTTCCATTTCTACTTTTTGGAACAGATTCAAAAGAATAAGGGTTAACTCTTCTTTAATGTGTTGCAGAATTCCCCTGGACAAGCAGCCAGTCCTGGGAATCTTGTTTGTGGGAGATTATTGATTACTGAATCAATTTCTTTCCTGCTAATGGGTCTGTTTAAAATTTTCATTTCTTCCTCTTTCAGTTTTGGTAGCTTAAATATTTCTAGGTGTTTGTCCATTTCTTCTAGATTGTCCAATTTATTTGCATATAATTGCTCATAATATTCTCTTATTATTGTTTGTATTTCTGTGGTGTTGGTGGTGATATCTCCTCTTCCATTTGTGATTTTATTTGGGTTCTTTCCGTGTTTCTTTTTGACCAGTCTGGCTACGGGGTTATCAATTTTGTTAATCCTTCAAAGAACAATTTCCTGCTTTCCTTGATCTGTTCTTTTTTTTTTTTTTTTTATGTCAATATCACGGATTTCTGCTCTAATCTTTTTTATTTCCCCTCTCCCACTGGTTTTGGAGTTTATTTGCTGCTCTTTATCCAGCCTTTTTAGGTATAACTTTAGGTTGTATATTTAAGATCTTTCTTCCTCCTTCAGGAAGGCCTGGGTTGTTATGTACTTCTTTCTTATAACCATTGCTGCCTCGTAGAGGTTTTGGAATATCTTCTTTTCATTTTCATTGTCTTCCATGTACTTTTTAGTTTTCTCTTTAATTTTGTATAACCCATCCATATTTTAGTAGGATGTTCTTTAATCTCCAAGTATGTATGGTCTTGTCAAAGTTTTTCTTATGATCACTTTCAAGTTTCCTAGTGTTGTGGTCTGAAAATATGCACAGTATGGTCTCAATGTTTTTGTACATGTTGAGGGCTGACTTGTGACCCGGGCTCAGATGTATTCTGGAGAATGTTCCATGTGTACTCGAGAAGAATGTGTGTTCTGCTACTTTAGGATGAAATGTTCTGAATGTATCTGTTAAGTCCATCCGGTCCAGCATGTCATTCAAAGCCAGTGTTTCCTTGTTGATTTTCTGCTTACGTGATTTGTTTATCACTGGAAGATGTGGGTGTTGAAGTCCCCTACTCTTGTGGTATTATCGCCAATGAAATTTATGTTTGTAATTAATTGATTTCTATATTTGGGTGCTCCCACATTATGGGAATATGCATTCACAATTGTTCGATCTTCTTGGTGGATGGACCCCTTAATAACGGTTTAATGCCCTTCAACTCTTGTTACAGTCTTTATTTTTGAATCTAGTTTGTCTGATGTAAGTCGGCTACTCCAGGCTTCTTTTGATGACCATTAATTAGCATGATAGATGGTTCTCCATCCCTTTATTTTAATCTGTAGATGACTTTAGGTCTAAAATAAGTCTCTTGTAAGAAGCATATTCCTTGTTTTCTTATCCATTCTGATACCCTATGTCTTGTGATTGGAGCATTTAGTCCTTATCCACTTAGAATGAGTACTGAAAGATATGAATTTAGTACCATTGTGTTACTTCTAGAGTTGATGGTGCTGGTGATGTTCTCTGGTCCTTTCTAGGCTTTGTTGCTTTTGGTCTTTATTGTTTTGTTTTGTCTTTTCTCCACTCAAAGAGTCCCGCTTAAAATTTCATGCAGGGCTGGTTTAGTTGTCATGAGCTCTTATTTTTTGTGTCTCTGGGAAACTCTTTATCACTCCTTCTATTTTGAATGACAGTCCTGCTGGATAAAGAAGTCTTGACTGCATATTTTTCTGATGCACCACATTAAATACATCCCATCAGTCCTTCTGGGTCTGCAGACTTTATGTGGATACGTCAGCTGCAAACTTGATGTGTCTTCCCTGATAGGGTAAGGACTTTTTTCCCTTGCTGCTTTCACAATTCTTTCCTTGTCAGTGTATTACGTGAATTTTACTAAGATATGCTTTGGTGATGGTCAGTTTTTGTGGAATCTAATGGGAGGTCTCTGTGCTTCCTGGATTTTGACATCTGTGTCCTTCCCAGATTAGCAAAGTGTTCTGGTACTTTGCTCATCTAAACTTTCTGCCCCTTTCTCTCTCTCTTTATGTTTTGGGACTCTTCTGTTTTGGATGTTGTTACTTTCTACTAAGTCACTGAGCTCTCCAAGTCTTGTATCCTGCTCATTGCCTTGGTTCTCTCTTTCTTCTGCTTCATTATCCTCCACAATTCTAACATCTATGTCACTGATTCGCTTCACTGCCTTACGCAGCCTTGCCATCGTGCATGCATTCATTTTGAATCGCGGTTGTAGCATTTTTACTATCAGCCTGACTAGGATTTATTTCTATCCCTGCAGAAAGGATTCTCAGATGTCTTCTATGCTTTTTCAACCCCAGCTAGTATTCACATTATCGTGGTTCTTAATTCTAGTACAGACATCTTACTTTTGTGTGTGTTGGCTAAGTCTGTGGCTGCCATATCTTCCTGTTCTCTCTTTTGGGGTTAAGTCCTTTGTTTTGTCACGTTGAAGGAAGAAAAAAATTAAGAAAATAAAAAATTAAAGTTAAAATTTGAAAAGAAAACAAAAAGCCAAAAAAGGAAGCTAGATCCTAGGTGTGTTTTGATCTGCGTGTTGAAAAAAATCTCGGTAGAATAGAGAAGAAAGGGAAAGGAAAGGAGAAAAAGTAAGAAAAAAAATTAGAAATTAAAAAAATATATCATAAAGTAGAAAAAAATAAAATACAAAAACGATATAAAATAGGAACTTAAAAAATAAAAAAGAAACAAATTAAAAATAGAAGTGTTTTTTTTCTGTATCCAAGAAAAAGAAAAAAATAAAGGGGAAACAAATTTAAGCTATAACAGAAGCAACGAAAATGAGCAAGTAAGTGAACCAGCAAACAGAATGAAACCCGAATGAAGTGACATCCAGTGTCCCCTAGAACTGAAACATGAAGCCTCCTCTATTTCATGCACTAAGCAGGTGGAGTGACTTGTGCTGGTCTTCTGGGGGGTGTGCTTGGAGGGCACAGTTGGGCAGGGCTTGGTGTAATGGCTCCATTCTCCACTAGGTGGCAGTGCTTAGGTTACGGTGGTGGATCAAGGTAGCACATATGTGCATGTGTGGGAGAGGTGGAAATGGGTTCACCCAGTGTCTTAGTCTTTGGCACAGGGACTTTTCTCTCACTGCCCCACTAGCAAGCACCCGTCCTTGGCTGCAGACCTCTGCCCACTCTACACCCCTACCCTGTCCATGTCTAAGCTGTCCACCTTCCAGGTGAAACCTCTCCCCAGAGTTTTATCCCAGACAGGGTTGTGTGTCAGAACCCCACGTTTCAGAGACCCCTTGCTTCGATCTGCACTGAGTCTCTGGAAGAGTGTGTTGCTGAGCAATGGCCGGGTGCCGGCTTGCCTCAGAAAATGTTCATGTGATTGCACAGCGGCAGAGGTTCAAAGATTATGGGAAATCATAAGACACAGCTAGCACCAGATTTTTGTTGCACTCTGGCATCTTTGTCCCATTACTAGCAAATGTAGCTCTTCTCTGAGGTCCACTGGGACCTTTGCCCACTGTGAAGCGATATGGCCACTACCAACTACACCCCAAGCAGGGGAACAGCTTCTCTCTCTACAGCACATAGACCGTTCAGACAGCACTGCCTGCTCCTGGGGATTCGCCCCACTTCCTCACCAGAGCACCACCAGGCTCTGAGCTCTGAAAGGACAGACTACGCTCTACTGTTTATAGAAACCTGGCAGTACTGACTACCTCTCCTTTCCCCGTCACTGGCTTTGGGGGACAGATTTCTTGTTCAGTCCCCTACGAGTATCGTCACTCTTTCTGTCTCTTTTTTCCAGCTACTTTCGGGGGGCAGTGCTTTTCTTGCAGGATCCCAATGCACCACATTCTCCCCCTTTCTTTCTGTCTGTCTTCTCTCCATGAAAATGGCTCCCTACTCTCTTCATCTTTTCTCCCCTCAGTTCACCTCTCTGCCCTGCATAACCGCCGATTCTGTGTCTCAGGTTATGCAGATTGTTGCATTAAGATCCATTTCCTAGGTGTTCTAAAAGGTCTGGTGCTTCTCTAGCTGCATTTCAGGGATGAGACAAACTCAGAGTCTCCATGCCATTCCAACACCTCAACTCCTCCCACCCATGAAGTAACTTTTAAAAGGTGATACTTTGTAAGTTTGAGAGCCAGGAGTAATTACAGAGTTGATGGACTGCAGACCTCATTGACTGAAGTATGAAAATACATTTATGTGATTCGTTACCATTCCTCTAGAACTAAAGCTACTCTCGCTGCCTTTGATATCATAGATCTTTCTAGAAGTTTGCACCAAGTGTGTTCTTCCATAAATGATTTACACTTTTTTTTTATCATTTTATACTTTCATATTTTTGCCATGAAATCAACATCCTTTTTCACATGTTAAATAAGTGCTTTTTAAAAATACCGGTTTTGTTCTTGTTGTTGTTGTTGTTGTTTTGTTTGTTTGTTTTCACCATTGTTCATGCTTTGGATAAGTTAATGTGTCACATTATGTTTTGCAACATATGAAATAGTCCTTTTACAATTCAACAAATCTCAGAATTCCACAATTTTCAACATAAAATATCACTTGATAGCATTATATTACCCTTTAGTAAAGAAAATTAAATCCCCAAAGAAAAGTCACTTGTTACAGGAAATTCCTATATGTGCTAAAACTCGTATTTCCTAGTCTTACAGCACTCTAGTATTAACCAATAATGGATTTTCAATGGTCACAAAAAGTGGTGCAACAGTATTTCTCTAATACAGCCTTTAATTTTAATTTGGCTATTCTAATAGTGTTGCACGGTGTCCCTGGAATCTGACCTTACAGTAATGAGGTCAGTATTATTCTTGAATTCTTTTCTTCTTCACTTATGTATTGTTTACACTTTCCCAACCATCACTACAGTGTCAAACATTGTGTCACTGTAAAACCCTGTTATTCTGTCACGAAATACTTATTTAAGCTCTAAGGGAAGTGGAGAGAGATTTTACATTGTTCCACTTCAAATGAGCAGTATCCCTCACCCTGCACCCCACACGGTGTCACTGTACTAGCAATGTCATCAGCACGTGACACACACTCTTGATCAAGTCCTTCAGGGCAGTTCCATTCAGCACTGTGCCTCACACTACTCAGCTGCAGAGAGGAACAACCCAAGACTAACCTGGGCAGAACTCAGTCAGGTTAAGGATTCACAAAGACGGCGAGTGAAACCTGAGAGCTTTAATACATCCATTTCAGTAACTGAGCAGGAAATGGCCCATGCGGAATTCAGTCTTCAAGTTGCTTCTCAGGAGCTTCAAGGGACTGACAAGAACTACCGCTGCAAAGGTAAAACATTAAATGCAGACAGGTATATCTGTTCCGGGATGTGAAGTTGGGGTGCAGGGGTGTAGGGAAACAGTAGGAAATGATCTCACGTAGTTTTCATTTTTGAGGATCAGAACTGGAAGTTGGAATATGGTAGTGTCCTTGAAGTCTGGGGACTCACTTTGTTCCGGTGTTACAATCCATAGTGTTTGCCAACCTGTCATGGAGTAGTATGTTGTCTGCCAATGCAGTGGTATATTCTAAGAGAAGATTACAATGGTAGATATGGGTTTGGGGGTCCAAGGGTTTACATTTGATTCCCTGCAGGTTGTTGCTTCTCTTGTTTGTAAATTTCCTAAATGATTATTTCCATGCATCTTTTGTCAGTGTTTTCATTTCTCTTGTGTCCAGGGAGGTACATTGCTGAGATTCTGGGAATCATCTGCCTTGTCTTGATGTCCACTGTGGTAAAAATAAACGTTATTCCCTGTAAGTCAGTGTTTGAATGACTAATAGGGAGTTTTTCACGTTAATATCATCAGTTCTTTGAAATATTATATAACATATGGAATTGTATTGTCCAGTTTCAATGGACGCATGCTCTAAATGTGGAATAGTTATTCTGAATTTATCTAAAGTAAAAATACCACATGATGTTTAAGGGAGTATTAAACACTTTTCAGAATTTTTGTAACTTAACGGCAAGTTATTTGAGAGACTTTATTGATAGGTACAAATGAATTCTTGAGATTGGTTACACCAAATACTGTAAGAGATGGTGAAGTTGGGTTCATTGAGCTTTTGAATTATTTTCCCCCCTCATGTTCATTATTTTATTAATTTTTTACTGGTAAAATCAATTTTATTGCAGCGTTTTCCAATTCTAAATAATATACCAAAGTTCAAACTAAGAAACTCAACTTCTTGTGATCACTTAATTTAATGTTATGTTTCTTGAAGATTACTTTAATATTCAAGCTACTGAAGGACCAGAGCAGAACAAAACCTCCCTGGAAACAAAGATCCAGAAAGGTACAACATCCCTTGAAAATTCTGCTCTTCGTTTAATGTCTATTCTAGCTCTATCTCCAAGTAGGCAAAGATGATAACAGATTCTTTTGGAAAAAGTGAATTAGAAAATCGCTTAATGAACTTTCAGAATTAAGGATTCTAGGAGAGTATAACTTCTTAGGCAACAATGTGAAGAAATACTCATTTAAAATCACCGCACCCGTTGTTAACAATTGCCTCACATGTTCTCCTCCTATAACATGATAAAAGATAAATCATTCCATAAAGATGTTTGTGTTCAGTGATTCTCAGGACTTGTAAAGTTGGACATTGTTGTGGTTCCTTTATATGGGCATATAAATTAGGGGATGAAAGCCTGACTCTTCTCTCAGTGTGTGTGTGTGTGTGTGTGTGTGTGTGTGTGTGTGTGTGTTTTGCTTTAATTTTACCAGCTTGTGAGGGTTATGTACACATATGTGTATCCATATACAGTACGTAAATTTTCATTTTGTAATAGTCAAAGCTTTTTGGATAATATCTCATAATCTGTCTCCAGCGTGTCTCTGTTGTCATTGTCTGAAAGAGTGGTTTACGTATTCCAACAATTGCTATTACATTAGCACTGAGGAAAAATCGTGGAATGAGAGTTTGACGTCCTGTGCTTCTAAGAACTCTAACCTGCTCTACTATGATGATGAAGAGGACAAGGTAAGTTTTCAGATGTTTCCAGATTCTATTAAAAGCTTGTGTGTGACTATTATGCTTGGAGAGTTCATCCATAGTGACATATGTATTTGTAGTTTATTTATTTTAAAGTCTTTAATATTCCACATGTTGACTGTATGACACATTATTTATATTCTTATACCTTGAATGTACATTTGATAATTTCCAGTTCTGACTTTTCAAAGAACCCTGTGTCTCTAGAAATGCTCTTTTTCCTGAAACAAACTTTACATTTAATTTGACAACATATCAAGGAAATCAGGCATTTGTGCAAATTAATTACAAAATATGTAGAATTACACAAATACCAATCACATCATGGGACAGAAGTTTACAGCCTTTACCAGGCCTGCCCATTTTCATTTTATGAGATATTTCTGCCTATTTGGGAGCTTTATATCAATGGAATCATTCAGTGTGCATTTTTACATGTGTCTCCTTTCTCTGTCAGAGGGTATTTGTAATCCATGTATATTAACACATTTGTCTATAGTTTGTGAAATTTCACTATCCTCTTATATGAATATGACATTTTCAAAACCACTCTCAGTAATTTAGTTCCTTTTTATTATGTGGGTATTATGAATAATTGTGTTATGAAAAGTCTTTCCTGTATCTTCCTCTACATATCATATTTATAATCCTTTATTATATATAACTACATCTTACAGAGCATATTTATGTAATATAAATGCTATGGTTTTCATATTAAAATAATAACCTATAAATACAGCAAAATTATATTTATGTATAATTGTAATACACTTCCCTGTAAGCATTAGTCTGAAATTGCACAGCCATTGACATGTGGAAATTTCAATATATTAAATTTTCCCTACATGTTTTATTGTATATGTAAATATCCGTTGTACCAACTAGTCTTTTGATCCAAATCTCAGTAGTCTCAGTAAAATTAATTAATAGTTTCGGATGGTTATACACAGTACCATTTTTCTGGGTTGTAAATCTTAAGGCAATTCTCTTTTGTGAGAAAGAGAAGTACTGGGCTGTGTCTCTTGCCCGTTTCTCCAGGATGGTGCCTTTTTTTCACCTCTTAAAAGCCTTTGTCATATTTTAGATACGAGCTCTTTCTTGAGTTTTTAAGATGAAAATATTTGTGACATGCATTTTTTACTCTCATAATGGAGTCTTTTAATGATCAGGATTGTATTTATTTATTTTTTGATATAATTTATTGTCAAGTTGGCTAACATACATTGTATGGAGTGTGCCCTTGGTTTTGGGGGTAGATTCCCGTGATTGATTGCTTACATACAACCCCCCAGTGCTCATCCCAGCAAGTGACTTCCTCAATGCCCATCACCCATTTTCCTCTCTCCCCCACCCCACTACCCACCCCTAGTTTGATCTCTGGATTTAAGAGTCTCTTGTGGGTCGCCTCCCTCCCTCTCTGTTTGTAACTATTTTTTGCCCCTTCCCTTCCACCTTGGTCTTCTATTAAGTTTCTCAATATCCAAGTATGGGTGGAAACATATGATATCTGTCCTTCTCTGACTATTTCACTCAGCATAATACCTTAACCCGCATAGTTTCTTTGTCTGGTCAATCTTCTTTTCTTTTCTTTTTCCCCACCTCCTTCTTTATCTCCCTTTCTCTCCCTCTGGAATGATCAGAATTTTAATGTTACCACAGTCCTACTTAGCACTTGGTGTGTTACAATCATTACTATGGACCTATTTCAGAAGTTAGTGATAGTTCATGAGTATTATTTCCTATATTATTTTCCTGGACTCACCTTTTTCTTTATTTCTTTATCTTTTAACTTTTCATTATGTTTATGATCCAGTTAGGATTTATTTTTTGTGATGCTCTATTTCTGATGCTGTGAGATAAAAGTGAAGGTTATATTTTTCTACATCATTACCTCTGTGACGGAGCATCATTTAGAGCAGAGTAGGTCTCATCTTCATAAATAACTTTATATACATGAAGTTCTATATGTACACATATGCTCTAATCTCTTTTATATAAAAATATGGATATTATATATCTTCATATAGATAATTACATATTCACCGGTCACTGTGTATACAGTCTGTCACAACCCACAGCAGTTGGAGCAAAATGTAGAGCATTACTTGCCTTTATGGCCCCTTACCGCGTCCCAATTATACTGTGTCCTAATGTTTCTCTACATACTTTGAGAATCACATGGAATTTATAATTTTGCTCCAACTGATAATTTTGCTTCAAATATCAACCAATTTAGAGAACACAGTGAAGGAAAGTCCATTATACCTATGAGAGTTTTATTCTTTCTTTTGTTCTCTCTTTCTTCCTGATGATTCTAGATGCCTTCTTTTGCCGTTTCTTCTCTTTAGGAGTTCCTTCAGAGTGGGTCTGGTGGTGATACCTTTTCTCAGTTTTTCTTTATCAAGGAATGTCTTGATTTCCTCTCCATGCCTGTTGATTTTTTTGGTGGATAGTCAATGGGTTTTATTATTTTTTATCAAAAAACAATGTTTTGTTTTTTTGTTTTTGTTTTTGTTTTGTTTTGTTTTGTTTTGTTTTTAGAATCATGCAGTTAGTGTCTATCACTTTTCTGTCTTCCTAGCAGCCATTTTTGTGTTATTTTGACTGGAGAGAAAAAACATTGTGGAGACTTGAGTGTGTACCTGTTGGTGTCTGTGGTTTGCTAGGCTCTCTGACACCAGTCTATGTGAGGTAGAGGGAAATTCCGGGGAGCTCACCTCCATGTCATTCCTTGGGTCTCCAGGGCTCGGATCTGTCAGCTTTCTCATTATCTTTCTGAATCTTGTTTCATCTTCTGTATAATGGCCAGGGACTGTTGCTGCGTTGGTGGGAGGAATAGGGAAAAGTCTATCCACTCTTTCTTTCCAGAACAGGAATCTTGTCTGTGGTGGTTTTCTTTTGAATGCTCCTAAAGTTAGTAGTGTTCAGCATCGTTTCCTGTACTCACTTGCCATATATACATGGTGTTTGGTGAAGTATCTACTGAACATTTATGCTAATAATTTCACTTTTTTTCATTGTATTTTGAGCATTCTTTATGTACCCTGACGGCAAGTCTTTTATTAGATGTTTGCTTTGTAAATGTTTCTTCACAAGTTTATGACTTTCTTATCTCTTCAAAGAGCAGATATTATCTTGATGAACTACATTTCATCAATTCTTCTTTTCTGGATTATGCTTTTGACATTCTGTCTAAAAAATCGCTCACCAACTGTAGGTCATGCGTTTTTTATAAAACATTTGAACTTTTTTATGTGTGATCAATTTTGAGCACTTTAATGTAGTATAAAGCATAGAATCATTAATCATCTTTGATAGTCCATTGTTTCCAGAACATTTGTTGAAAAGACTCTACTTTCTCCACTGAATGACTTTGCATTTTGGTGGAATTGTGCATTTCGTATTGTGTGGGTCCAAATGTTGCCATTCTCATCTGTTTAATTAATGTCCTTATGTATTTGTATGTCTGTTTTCTACTTGAAAGATCATCTTTTTTACTTTAAATGTTTATTAATTTATTTTGAGAGAGTGAGAATGCAAGCAGAGGGAGGGGCAGAGAGAGAGAGAGAGAGAGAGAGAGAGAGGCAGAGAATCCCAGTAGGGTCCATGGTGTCAGCACAGAGCCTGACTTAGGGCTCCATCTCAGGAACCATGAGCAGTAATCAAGACTCAGAGGCATAAACGACTGATCTACCCAGGTGCCTGCAAAATTGTCCTTTTTAAACGGTGAATTTATTCGAGTTCATTTTCAGAGTCATGCTACCTATTCAGGATCATTGCATGGATGTTTCCTATTCATGTCTATCTTTCTAAACGTTTTATTTAATGTTTTTTATTTATTTATTTATTTTGTGTGAGAGAGAAAGTGCATGGGAGAGGGTCAGAGAGAGAGAGACAGAGAGAGAGAGAGAGATGGAGACAGAATAACTTCCCAGCAGGTTCTCCTCTGTCAGTGCAGAACCCAATGCGGAGCTCACACTCACAAACCCTGAATCATGACCTGAGCCCAAATCAAGAGTTGGACACTCAACCAATGAATTGCCCAGGCACCCCGTTAGAAAGGTTTTTCAAAAATAAAAATAAATATTACTTTTATCATTTGCCTTCTGTATCACGGAAATCACATGAATTGATCTTCTTTGCTAATGTGATAAATGAAGATTATTTATGGCATTTCAAATGTAATTACAAATGGCACTACTTCAATAAATCTACTTATCATTGTCCTGATATGTAATTTCCTTCTCTTTTTAGTATTCCCATCAAAATGTATATGACACATATTTTATTAGCCTCCATTTCTGACCCTACAATGATTTCTTTTTGTTTTTTAAACTGGCATTACATTTTTCATTATTCATAAACATCTAAATACTTTCTAAGTGAGTGTAAAAAGTTTTCTGAATTACAGACAAAATTGTATTAGAGATTTTATTAAAAAATTTTTTTTTAACATTTATTTATTTTTGAGACAGAGAGAGACAGAGCGTGAACAGGGGAGGGGCAGAGAGAGAGGGAGACACTGAACTGGAAGCAGGTTCCAGGCTCTGAGCTGTCAGCACAGAGCCCGACTGGGGGGGGGGGGGTTGGGGGGAACAGAGCGGGGGAGGGGGGAACGGGGCGGGGGAGGGGGGGGCGGGGCGGGAGTCTCGAACACACTCAACGCGAGATCGCGACCTGAGCCCAAGTTGAACGCTTAACAGACTGAGCCACCCAGGCGCCCCCTGTATTAGATATTTTAAGACACTTCTTATATTTTTTCTTTTCTAGTTCTTTTGGTTCACACGTTGTATTTGGTAGGACTTTTTCCAATGTTCCCTCTAGTTTTAAATATATTTGCATTTCTTCATAATATTCTCCTCTGATACTTTTACTGTGGTACAAGGCACATACAGATGGGTCACATGGTACACGTGCCAACAGATGGCCGAGTTTTCAGTGCCACCACTACATGGAATGAGAAAATGAATATTACCAGCACTGCGAAATGCCCCTATCAACTTCTTGTCTGCCTTTTAAAAACACTTTCTAGAAATGGAATCATAGAGTATGCATATTTTATGTTTAGCATTTTCAGGCGAAGCCACACTTGTGTGGTTCATCCATATGTAGCTGCATGAAGTTGTCGATGGTCCACATCTCTTTGCTGTTCTGTTGTCTGATTGTCCTAGTTGCATTCGCCCGTTCTATTGAGGATGCTCTTGGATATTTGGGTGTTGGTCATTTGGGGCTGTTTTGAGTTATTCTACTATACGTCCTTCACGATCAGCTTTTAGCTAAATGTATGTGTGTCATTTCTTCCTTCTATAACCTTACCTGCCTCCTCTCTTATTGCTGCTTGAGAGGGAAGCAATTGAGATCGTGCATTGATAACATTCTTCCTTTGTGCGTGACTGACAAAGGTACCCATTGTCTGTAAACACTACTTTAGCTTCATCCTAAAAGCTTTGATGTATTCTCCGTTTATTATCATCCAGTACAAGGTAATTTCTCTCATCCAGTACAAGATACTTTCCAAGATTTCATCTTTGAACTGTACATGTTTCAGAAGTCTGTCACTTTCCACATGGTAGGAAATTTCCCAGATTTCTTTCCATTGTTTCTTCTCATTTATTTCCTTGTGTTCAGAGGAAATACTTTGAATATTTCCATGCTTCCATCCTTAAGCTTTTTGATCCCTATGGATGACCTACAATACTTTCTATATATGTCAGTGAAGTCAGGCTGGTTCCACTGTTTTGACAGTCTTCCATAGTCCTCCTGCTTTTGTGACAAGCTGGTCTTACTTACTGAAGGAAGAGATTTCAGTCTTCAGCTATACTCATTGAATTGTTTACTTACCCTTCGAATTCTGTCAGTTTCTATTTCCTGTGTTTAAGGGTTCTGTTCTCAGGTAAATAATGTATGTTTTTAATTGTTTGAACTTCTTCTCATATTGACAGGCTTAACATTTGGAAATGTTTCTTGTACTTTCTATTAATATTTCTTGTTTTAACAGCTGCTTGGATATTAGAACAGCCATTTCTGCTCACATCTTTGCTTACTGGTAGTAGGGTCTACTTTTTGTTATCCCTTTATTTTCACCTCTTTGTGTGTGAATCTACAGTGTGTCTGTGACAGACAGTATATACATGGATATTATTCTCTTATTCAGGATGACACTTTCTATCTTATAATTTCAATATTTATTTAATTCACATGAGTATAATTACTGGGAAATTTGGATTTAGGTATCCCATTTGCTATTTATTCTATACTTATGTCTTGTTTTCCTCTTCCACTTTACCTCACATCTTTTGTATTGAACATATGCTACATTAGTGTTCCATTTTACTTCCTCTACTGTTGTCTTTAGTATATTCTTAAGTTATTTCCTTAGCAATAGTTGTAGGTATTACAAACCTATCTTTTGTTTGTTTTTGTGGAGATGATGTTGGCATCTCACACTGCATACATTTAATGCTGACAATCTATTCATTTGATAAATTTATGTATTGCCATATGATTACTATGGCCATGTTAGATAACACCGTTTCATGTCACCTATTTATCATTTTTGTATGTGTTGAGAGAAGCTAAGAATTAGTCTTAGCAACTTTGAAGTTTATAATACAGCAATGTTGTCTGTAATCATATGTTGTACATTACACCTCCAAAAATTATCTATTAGCTATAAATTTGTATTCCTTTTTTAAAAAAAATTCAATGTTTATTTATTTTTTGAGAAAGAGGGAGAGAGACAGACATGAGCGGTGGAAGTTCAGAGAGACAGGGAGACACAAAATCTGAAGCAGGCTCTAGGCTCTAAGCTGTCAGCACAGAACCTGACGTGGGGCTCAAACTCAGAAACCATGAGATCGTGACCTGAACCGAAGTCGGATGCTTAACCGACTAAACCACCCAGGAGTCCCGTAAATTTGTATTCTTAAACATCTTCACAAACCCCCAACCCACAGTCCCTGATAAACGCATTCTAATCTTTGTTTTTACCAGTTCAGTCTATCAGATTTCATGCGAAAGACAATGCAATATTTGTCTATTTCTGTGTGATTTTCGTCCCTTAGCAAAATGCCTCAAGGTCCATCCATTTGTTACAAATGGCAAGATTTCCTTCTTTCACCTGGCTAGATAATATTTCACTGTGAGTGTATGTGTGTGTCTGTGTGTTTGTACGTGTATATATATCACACTCTTTGACTTTATGACGGTTGCCAGATACTCAGGCTCCTTCCATTTCTTGGCTATTGCAAATAATGTTGCAATGAGCAAGGGTGGGCAGCTATACCTTTGAGATGCTGATCAGTTACTTTGCTTATTTTGAAAAAAAATTTAATATTTAATATTTTTGAGGGGAAGAGGGGAAGAGAGAGAGGGAGACACAGAATCTAAAGGAAGCTATAGGCTCTGAGATTTCAGCACAGAGCCCGATGTGGGGCTCATCCATATGAACAAGGAGATCATGACCTGAGCTGAAGTTGAACACTCTCCCGAGTAAGCCACCCAGGTGCCCCATTGATCACTTCCTGTAAACACATATGTAAGAGTGACGTACTATTTCCCATTGGGGCAGAACCAATTTACATTTCCTCCAAAGGACTGGAGGAATTGCAATCCCAAAGGATGGCATTTCCCTGATTCTTGATATTGAACAACTTTCATGTACTTATTGGCCATTTGTATGTCTTCAAAAACATGTATACTGAGGCACTTAGCCCATTTTTTACATTGGATTTCTCTCTTTGTTTTTATTCTGTTGTATGAGTTCTTTATATATATTGGATAGTAGTCCTTTATCTGATATTGGTTTACAGATATTTTCTTCTCTTCTCTCCATGATCTCTCAACTATTTGATTCTTTCCTTTGCTGGGCAGAAGGTCTCTAGTTTAATGCAGTCCCTCTTTTCTCTTTTAGATTTGCAGTGATTTTTCTGACTTATCCCTGAAATCATTACCTACACCAAAGTCAAGGGTCTTTTCCTTTTGCCTATACCAGTGATATTCTATTTGTTATATATTTTAATGTTACCAATTTTTGTCTTTTTGTTTCCATTGAATGAATTCCTTTCAGCATTTCTGTAGGGCACGTCTAATTTCTTCTGCCACATGGCTTTAAAAACCACCACTGGAGTCATGCTGCTGCTTTCCCCTGACTGCCATCTGTGGCAAGAGTTGAATCTTTGATACACCATCCTCTAGGATGCCGGGAAAGTCTTTATCTCTTCTTCATTTCTGAATGACAATTTGCTGAGTAAGGCATTCTTGGTTGATATTTTTTTTCCCCTTTGACCACTTTCAGAATGTCATCCCATTGTCTCCTGCTTTCTACAGGAAGAAGATCTTGTGAGATGATCCTTTTTGGGGTCTGGTACGGCAAGCTGACCGCAGAGCCTTCATAGCAGTATTGGATCTGTTGCCCAAGATCAGGCACAGTTGGAACTACCAAAGCAACTGGATTTTGGTGCATAGGTTCATTTGTTGAGGCTGTGGTGCTGGGGTCTCGGTTAGAGACATGTGTAGATATTCCATGCAAACTGTACCTGTGTCTCAGGGGCTCACCATTGCGACTCTGGCTAGCAGAGGATTGTAGCAGGTACAGAGGCCCTGGATGACAAGGTTCATTGGTGACTGGGGCCATGGGCAGTGTGTGGTAGTAGCATATGCTGGGGAAGGGGAGTCCAAGTTTCCACTCTTTCCCAAGTGGCAGTAGCATGATCCAGTGGTGGCTTGTGAAAGCCATGTGTCAGGACCCAGGAATCTGGACACAGACCTCTAGATTCTTGGTCTCCAATGACAGCTAAGGCTTTAGTGTGGAAGTTGAAAGTGTGTCGGGGGATGTAGCGGTATAGCAGCAGCAATGAGGATTCAGAGCCCTACAGTTGGACCGGAGAGAAGAGACTCAAGGCAGTGGTGACTTGGCCTACCAATGCAGGGTCAGAGCCTTGAGCTACCATAGGTGGAGAAAAGTCTTCAGGTGTTAGCCATGGTAGTTCAGAGTCTAGGCCTGGGAGGTTTTGGGGTTCTGAATAGTAAAAGCATCCTTTGCAATGAAGACACAGGGTCATTAAATGGAACATGGTGAGTGGAGCTCGAGGCAGCAAATATCTGCACCCATAGTGGCAGTTAATGCACACCTTAGGATCTGGGGTCAGGTCTCAGGAAACAGCCCCAGTAATGTGACACAATGCCCTAACCTGGGACCAAGTGTGGGCAAAAATGAGACGCAGTTCTAGTCTTGTATACATGCGTGCTATGGCCACCAATCCCTAAGAGCAGAATTGGAGCCCTTGAATGCAAGTCTCATCATAGCAACACCTCCAGCCTCTGGGAGGAGGTGTAGAGGGCAAGCTCTGG
The DNA here is from genome assembly GCF_028749965.1 of Puma concolor. Lineage (NCBI taxonomy): Eukaryota > Metazoa > Chordata > Mammalia > Carnivora > Felidae > Puma > Puma concolor. Next base: position 98,567,057 of record NC_141673.1, read on the forward strand.
GCTGTTCCAACAACTGGGATTAGAATGGATGAGCCCCTTCTGTTGCAAAAGCTGCAGACATCCCCATAGTTGAAGCTTAGTGGGTTCTCCTGCTCCCTTTCTTTCCATGAGGTGACTCTCCATGAGGGGATTCCTCCAGGTGCCAAGTGGCTCTCAGCTGCAGGGTTGGGTGATGCAGGCCAAATGTTTACTTTTCTTTCCATGGACCATCCTGGATTTTTAATCGGCCCCAGATTTTTGGTGTTTCTTTGTTGTCTAGAGCTTTGCCTGAGCCGTTTTTAGTTTGAAGGTGTTTAGTTACTGTTCTGACTGATTTTGTGGGCAGGTGAGCACTGTGACCTGCTAGATCTCCACCTTGCTAAAGGCACTCTTCACACATATACAATTAACTGATTGTCATCTACGGCCCATGAATCCTGACAAATTTCCGATAAAATATATTAAATTAGCACTAACAAGCTCCTTTCCACCACCTATTATGGGTATGCCTCAACTTTCCAAAAATTTGGATTACCTCACTTTGCTTCTCTGAAAGCCCTACACCAATACCAGTTTTTGCTGAACAACAGAAATCTGAAAGGGGATTTTTGTGTTTAGGACAAAAGGCAAAAAGTGAAAATTGTGTTCAGGGCTAGTTTTACTGTTTAGTGTCAGCTCACACCCCAAGCAGCAAGATTCGTCCTGTCAAGTTCATTTCTCAGAAACTATATACTCTGTGTATCAGTATCAAGCATAGGTTTGAACTGTATTTTTGTGTGTCTGTGCTTCTTCTCAATTTATTTTGTGTATCCACTCACAAGGCGTGTCGTGAGGTGTCAGAAAAGCCTAAGGAGGTTATATGTGTTATGGGTTTTTTGGGGGTGGTTGTTTTTTATATCAGGAAATGCTCAATCATTTTTCTATCTAAATCAATGTTATTTGCTGTTTCACTTTACACCATTTCAGCTTCGGAAAGTTTTCATAGGAACAATCTGCTTTCAGAGGGAACGGGAAATCCGTCCTTCTACCCTCGTTGTCATGAGGCCAGCTAGCACTGGTTACTGAACACCAGTTACTCATCAACGTACCTTCTCTGCTTTCATGATTTCACATTAGAGACCTGAAATGAAGCATTCGTGGTGACTTTGCAACACAAATGTTAGTAACTGCTAAAAAATATAAGGCATATGGTATACATCCAACCATACGGTGTTACAATAATGGCCTTGATAATCTTCTTTCTCAACATAATTGAGAGAGAAAAATACACAGGTTTTGAAATTTACTGACACATCTGTCGTTTCTGCTGATCTCTATTCCTCCTTGTGCGTATGCATTACCATCTACATCAGTTACTTTTAGCTTGAAGAACATATCTGAAAGGCAGGTGTACTAAGAAAAATTGTTAAGTTTTGTGTTTGATGTGGGGTCTTTATGCATCTTTTCTTTCTGAAAGACAGCTTTGCTGAATTATAATTCTTGTTTCACAGGTCTTTTTCCTTTGTTTTCTTTTGCTTTGGGTTTTTATGTGTGTGTGCGGGGAGATGGGGTTTTGTTGTTGTTGTTGTTGTTTTGTTTTTTTAAGTATTTTCCTGGTGAAACTTATCTATTAATCATATTGTTATTTTCCTAAATATAATGAGTTGTTTTTCTCTTTCTCTTGCTATGATCACCTATTTTTGTTGGCTTGCCTTTCATTTTATTCTTAAGCTGTTGCAATCAAAACAAAACACAACAAAACAACATTTACCACATTACCCATGTTAAAAAAAATAGACTACTTTGTTAGAGAAGTTTTAGTTTCATAGCAAAACTCACACATAGCACAGAGGTTTTCTGTATTCCCCTACCGTCTGGGTGTCAAGGCACAAGCAGTTCGTAGACTCTCTCATTTTCAAAATCCCTCCGTGGGTGGTTCACTTGCTACAACTGATAAACCTGTACTGACACCTCTTTATCACCCAAAGTCCATAGTTTACTTTCAGGTACTCTTGATGTTGTGCATTTTAAAAGTTTGCAAAAAAATATAAGGACACGTGTGGAGTTAACAGAATAGTTTCCTGTCCTTCAAAATGCTCTGTGCTCCACTTATCCATCCTTCCTTCCCCCTAAACCCTGTCAACCACTGATCTATTTACTGTCTCCATAATTTTGTTTTTTCCAGATGGTGATACAGTGGGAATCATACAGTCTCACATCTTACATTGCATTTCGCTAGATCATGCATCTTAACCAACGTAAGCACACATGTCAGGAGTGTTAACTATCACATTGTTGCCCAAAAGATATCTAGAAATTTCACCTTGTAAAACTGGAACTCAACTCACTGAACAATAATTCCCGTTTTCCTCTTTCCCCTCAACCCTGAGCAATCACTCTTCTACTTGCTCTGTCTATCACTTTTACTACTTTGGATACTTCATATAAGTGGAATCATATAGTTTTATTTTTTACTTCGTATGTATGACTGGCTATTTTCACTTAGCATAATGTCCTGGAGTTTCATCCATACTGTAGTAGGTGATAGGATTTCCTTCCTTTTTACAGCTGAATAACATTACAGTGTTATGTGTATACCACGCTTTCTTTCTCCATTCATCCCTTAGTGGACATTTGGGTGGCTTCTACCCCGTGGCTCTAAGGAATAATGCTGCAGTGAACATGGTTGTATGTATATCTTTGAGATCTCGTTTTCAATTCTTTTAGATAGTTTCCTACATTTGGGATTGCTGATTCATGTGGTAATTGTATTTTTAATTTCTTGAAGAAGCTCCATACACGTCTTCATAATGGATGACAAATTTACATTCCCAACAACCGTGTGTGAGTCTCCTCCTTTTCGACCTCCTCACTGACACATTTTTATGAAATGTTTATTTATTTATTTTGAGAGAGAGAGAGAGAGAGAGAGAGCAAGCAGGGGAGGTGCCGAAGGAGGGAGAGAGAGAGCATCTGAAACCAGATCCACACCATCAACAAAAGCCCGATGCAGGGCTAAACCCACAAACTGTGAGATCATGACCTCAACCAAAGCCAAGATTCGGACTTTACCAACTGAGCCACCCAGGTGCCCCGACACATTTGTGTGTATGTGTGTGTGTGTGTGTGTGTGTGTGCATGTTGCATCCATCACAATGAGTGTAAGGTGATAACTCATCGTGAATTTGATTTGCATTTCTCTACTCATTAGCTATATTGAGCATCTTTTCATATGATTTTTACCATTTGTAGGTATTCTTTGGAACTTTGTGTATTTCATTTCTTTACCCATTTTTTAATTGTGTTTCTGGTGTTTGCTGTAGTCATTTCTGACTTGTAGATTCAATATGTATTTTAGATATGATTCCCTTGTTTGATATATGATTTGCAAGTGTTTTTTTTTCCACTCTGTATTTTCATTGCTGATCATGCCGTTTAATGCACAGAAATGTTTCAGGTTGATATTGCCCACTTATCTACAATGGACTTTTCCTCTTGGCTCTGTGGTTTTGGTGGCATAGCCAAGCAATCATTGCCAAATACAATGCTGTTTAATATCCCCCCTTCTTTCTTTGAGGAACTTGATAGTTTTACATCTAAATTTATGTCTTTAGTTCATTTGGAGTTAATTTTAATATACAGTGTAAATGTAAACATCCAACTTCATTCTTCTGCATGTGGGTAGTCAGTTTCCAAATACCCTTTGAAAAGGTCCATTGTTTCCCTATTGAATCGTTCTGGCATCCTTATGAAACCTTATAAGACCGATTATACATGGGTTTGTATCTGGATATTTTTAAGGGATTGTTTCCATGGGGATTTAAGATCTGTGTCTTTCTTTTCCTTCATCTTGCTGCTTGTATCCTGTTCCAGTCAGAACCATTGTGCAGGGCAGGTGTATGGATTCTGTGGTAGATAATGTGGCGTAAGGCTGATGGAGGTGGAAGACGTGTCACCCATCCCTGATTTTCACACTGACTTAAGTCACTTCACAATCCACTCTGTTCCCTCAAGACTATTTCTTTGTCTGTATTTGCCAGTGTTCTTTGGTCATTTCATTATGATGTCATGAGACGTGGATTTGTACGTGCTCATTCTGTTAGCAGTTGCTACGTCTCTGGTGTCTATAAATATTTTAAATGATATTAGTAAGCTGTTCATTCGTCGTACCTTAAGATTGCTGTCCTGTTTTTTTTTTCTGCCTCTTTTCTTCTCACATTCTACTTAGACTGAAACTGGCTTTCCTGACAGTTGTGAAAGTCTCTGAATTCTGTAAATTCTTCTCTTTTTTCTGTCTCAACCCAAGATATAAATAAATTTTGTTACCCCTCCAATTTCATCAGTTCTTTTCTATCGCTCCCATATTCTCTGTAGAGAAAATTTAGTGAATTTTCCATTTCAGGTATGTATTTGTTCACTCAGATTCTCTGTGGTTTCTTTATATACTTTTATTTGTCTATTGATATTTCCTACTTGCTAAATTACTGCCATCACATGCTCCTGTAATTATTTCAACTAAGTTTTCTGTATAGTTTACATATCTTTATAAGTAGGATTTTCAATGTTTTTTCTAATATGTGCAACAATTACCCCATTAGAAGTTTCTATGACATATGCTTTCCCTTTGTTGGAAGATATTTTCCAATTTCTCTTCACATTTTTTAACTTTTTATGTAGACACTTTTTAAAATACAGCTTAGTATATATGCATTCTGTTTCATTTCTCCTAGATTTAGTATATTGTTTTGTTGTAAAAACTTTATGGCAGCATCTTCTCCACTAAAGTCTGTTTGCTGATAGTTTTCTTCAATTTTCCCATGTTGTTATTGCTTTCGTTTATGACCTTGTGACTTTGAAGCCTTGATGTTAATTATTAGTTTTTTTGTTTTTGTTTTTGTTTTTAAGAAAGGATATGTTCAAACACTGCAGGTCACTACAGCGTCCACCTTCTGCAGTGTGACCTCAGTGCCTGTGTGTGAATGCGGGAGGGGACTGTTCAGACCTTTACTCTCAGTTCCCAAGTCTCCTTGTGCTCTTACTTTCTCCTGGGTTCCTCTTGGTCTCTTCTCCATGTGTGTATATTTTGTCCATACACTAAGAGTATTAGAGAGCCAATGTCAACTCTTCCGTTATATACTCACATCCAGTGTCTTTCCATTATATTTATGGGGGTCACAGTGCTTGACACAAACCCCACAATCTCCAACCAAGACAAGTATGGGTTTTCTTCAGCATTACCAAGCGAAACCAGCACTTGGAGCTGAAACATGAATGGGTGCCCGTCCCCATCCCCAGTGCTGATCAGGTGTCCCCCTGTGGCGCCAGCACCATTGCTCTTTGCAGCTTCTCCCAGTTGTAACAGCTGCACTCTTCTTGATCACTGAGCCTGGGGTGGGCTGGAGGAGAAGCATCCTGGGTGAGAAAATGACAAATGTGCTTCTGACTGGAATCTCCACTGTACATATTTCATAACTTACTAACCTTTGATCCATTTTCTAAACTCTGAAATTGTTTTCACAGTCAGTTTGTCCTCTTCACTTAGTCCTACTAAGACAATTTTATAGTTTCGTGTCCAGTGCATAACATTATATTATAATTTGAAAGTTTCTATAAAGGAAGAAAGGATGAACTTTTATTTGTTATTATGGAATTCAAATTAGTATAAAAGCTTGTATTTGACTCCCAATAAAATGTATTTTCTCATAGTTTTTGTTGAATTTACTCCATGCTACTACATGGATTAGAGGCTCCCAGAAAAGCAATCATAGATCATCTGTGCAACTAGAAGCCTTACCATTTTCTTCCGAAGTGTAAGTCTCCTGACAACTTTTTATTTTATGCCTCACAAGAATTGTTCTTAGAAACAAAAACAGCAATGTGTGAACAGTCGCATAAACACAGTAGTTGAAGTGTTTCCAGAGAAAAATGGTATGGGAAACCTTGAGATTGAGATATATAAGTGTGAGTCAAAATGGATGGTTCATTCCTCAAAATACTATGGTCCCTAGTCAGAGATATAAGCAATCTTATGGCAACATTAATGAGGTATAATTCTCTGTATTTCAGGTTGTCAGCATCATCAGAGAGTGACAACGGTTGCCCATATTTCAATTTTGATACAAACAAAATTTATTTTGTACCCTGCTCAGTAATGAGACCATATGTGTGTAAGCACCAGGCATTTTAGTTACCTCATTTTGGTAGAATGCTCTTTCACCTTCTATAAGAAATCCATCACTCATTACTTCAACAGCCATACAATTGTTTTCATTGCACATTTTGAAGATAATGTTTTTAAGTGTAATTTTAGATTCACAATAAAACTAAGAGGAAGGTCCAGAGAATCCTCTATTGCCCCTGTCTGCACACGTGCATGTCCCTCCCATTATCACCATCACTCCCTAGAATGTTTCATTTGTTATCAAGAATGAATCTGAATCAATGCATATATATCACCCAAAGTCCAACGTGTACCTGAGGCTTCATTCTTTGTGTTATAGAACTGTTTCTCAAATTTAATTATATTAATGTAAAAAATATATATACTCAGGTATATATGATTTGTTTCTTAAGCTTTTGCTATTTAATCAAATTATATATATGTATATATATATATATTACAAATCATAATATTATTGTAAAAATTCTCAACAAAATGAATAATTCCATTTGTATTTCCAAATTAATTAATTTGTCTTAGCCCTTAAAGGACCTCAAATGAGGATTGAACCACCCAGGGTGACAAGGTTATTAGTCAGAATTGAGTCCGGAGACAGAAACAAGGGACACTTGAAGTAAACATTTATCTACTTATAAGAGAAAGCTTACTAAGAGGAAAGGATACTGGTTAAAGAAAATTACAAAGATTATCCTAGAATTAAAGCACAGATCACTGAAGCCAGGTCTACTCCCTGATGATGGGATTCAGATGTCATTGCAGACGATGTGGCTACACACAGCTTCGCGGCTGATGCTCACTTAAATGGCATGGGACAGAGCAGCTCCACACTCCACGGGCTGAACTTGGTGAGGAAGGATCTCAGGCTGTGACTGGCAAACAGGAAGAGCTCCCTGTCACAGCGTCAGGAGGAAAGACCAGAAGACAGGAAACTGACACATTGCCTACAAGAACTTGCTGGAGGACGAAAACACGTGACTTCCTGCAAGACTGCAACTGGCAACCAAGCCATGGCCGCCAAAGGAGAGAAAACACCATGAAGCCAGGAAGAAGAGCCCTTTCTGCTGCAATGGCTCTCCATTGTCTTTTACTGACAAAAGTCAACTTCATGTGAGATGACCAGAGAGAAAATGGATAGGATCTTCCACTGTTATCTGAGAACAGGGCACTGAGGGTGGATTTGGAGCTGAGAGTACTAAATGAATGGACCCCCAGGATTATCAATGAACAACCACAGGGTTTCTGTGTAAGAGCCATTCAGATCGGCCCACTTCTTCTGAGAATGGAACCAAAGTGCACGCTCCGACTCTCTTGGTGCCACACTATCAAAGGTTACACTCATTTCGAGGTAGAGATTGGTTTCTAATTGGATACTAACCACTGTCTTATTTGCTGTTATCCTCATATGGATTCAGACATTTTGGAAAAGATTTACTTTTTAATGTCTTTATGCACACACCTCTGTCAGTCTTTACAACCGTGCTAAAAAATACTTTGAGGCAAAAAACTAAAATGTTCAATAATAGAGAAAACAAAAAATTAAAATGTACAGAAATCAGTGTCAGTCAAGTGTTTAGTTGTTGCCAGAATTCAAGACAAACTTGAGTAATTTGATAATGATTCAGAGATATTTCTACCCTAATTTAAATATAAGAGGGAGAGAGAGTAAACTCGATTATTACTTGAAAACCAAATTCATATTTCACATATAGTTATATCTGTGATTATAGATATATTCTTTATTTCTTTATATTATATTTAAATTATGAAAGAAATAGTGTCTTATTCAAAGTTACTTGAAGAGTATTTGAACAGTACCTCTTGGCCCATGAGTGTTCACTAGATCTGAGTCGTTTTGGCTTAAGAGCTTGATGCTTTTGTGCCATCACCTGTGACATGATGACCTTAATTGTAACAACTTATGTAGGAATAAATAAAAATAAACAATATGATGCCTATTGATCCTTGAAATAAAACCTAAGTACATTAAGTTCTTCCTGTCTGTGATCTCTTTGTACTTTGCTTTTCCCAATATTCAATAAAGGCCATTTTCCAATAAAACTGATGCTCTGTCTTCTTCCTTCCACCCAGTGAAATACCAGGATATCAGAAATGTAATCTGACACCAATTTGACCATATACACCAAAGAAATCTGCACTCAAAAAGGTGAGAAATTCAATACACATCATGTATGGACACTAGAGTAATTTCTTCCCTATACGTGTTTCATAGTTTGAAATCAAGTCGCAATTACTGTTCTTTCCCTTATAGGCCAAGAACCCCAGTCTACTCACAAAGTCTGTTATTTGGACATATGTAAAGACTGTCTCTTTTGGATTTGAAGAATTTGAAGGGGATTTTCAAGCTGTGACACGATAGCCTGTTTGATTAGTAGATTTGGAGATCCTACAGGGTCCAAGGTGAAGAAGGGATTGAAATGTCCTTTCCCTTCCAATGTTGGAGTGTCCCATCCACACGTATGCATCTGTTACCATAAAGAATGGAGACAAATAAGAGACGCTGCTAAATACATTCTGATGTAGAACCCCTCCCAGTTTTCTCCCAAAGCATTTTTTACATTCCTACATACACGCATAAAACAGTGCATAAATTATTACCTATACCCATAAGAAGCCATGGAAATTATTTAGGAGCTTGGGTTAGGGGATCCATCAACACCACTGGAAATATATAAATATGGAACATTATTAGGGAGATGATCATTAAGCATAAATTGAGAATAGAAAGAATCACACAGAAGTCAGGGATATCAAGATCAAATTGGTTTTTTTCTCTGTGTCTACCTTGTGACAATATGCATAGGTATTGTACATATTGGGCTCATTACTTTGGCTCCCATAATGCAGAAAGGACTGAGCTGTGTATCCAGAATCTCTTGTCCCAAATTTACTAATATCAAAATTTTGTGTTCTGGTAACTAATGGGTGTAAAGTTGGAGATAAATCTCTAGGGGCACCTGGGTGGCTCAGTCGGTTTAGTGTCTGACTCCTGATTTTGGCTCAGTTCATTATCTCCTGGTTCATGACACTGAGCACATATCACATCAGGCTCTGCACTGCCAGCATGGAGCCTGCTTGGGATTCTGTCTCTCCCTCTCTCTGCCTCTCCGTCTTTTCTCTCTCTCCCTCTCTCACCCTCAAAATAAATGAAGTTATTTTAAAAAGAGTCCTTGAAAACTAATTCACCTTGCCATCATATTCCAAAGATATTTTCATATCTAGATCATCCGTCTTACCTAGGTCACCTGGTTTGCCATTATTAGAAATAGATACTTGATATCATAAAAAGTAAACTCTAATTACCCAGATTATTTTGAGTAATTTTGAGTGTGGTGTTTTTTATACTGCTAGGCATAGATTTCATTAAAGTTAAACACCAAAAATGGGAACCCATGTGTCTACGTGTAACAAAGGACCGTATAAATTGTTTAATTTAAAACTTAAATTTGTATCAATACAGGAATAATAGATGTAAGTACCTCCAACTTCACAAGACATTAATGAATTTTACATGATTTGGCATCATTGCTGAATGCTTTGGATTAATCCTACCTATATATAGAAAGAAGCAGTCAAACAAAACGAGGAGATAGAGAAATATGTTCCAAATGAAAGAAAAGATAAAATCTCAGAAGAAGATGACATAACATGGGGATAAGCCATCTACCTGATAACCAGTTGAAAGTAATGGTCATCAACATGCTCACCAAACCCAAAAGAAGGGTAGATGAACACAGTGAGAACCTCAGCAAAGAAATGCAAAATTAAAAAAAAAAAAATCTGACCTGAAGAGTACAATGATGGAAATTTAAACGACATTAGAATGAACCAATAACAGATTGGGTGATGCAGAAGGATCAACTACCTACAAGACAAGGTAGTAGAAATCATGCAAGCAGAACAACAAGAAAGCTTTAGTTTTATTTTATTTCATTTTTATTCATTTTTACCTTGGGGAGAGAAAGCATTTGAAAAGGGAGAGGGACAGGAGACAGAGAGAAAGAGGATCTCAAGCAGGTTCCACACTCAGTGCAGAGCCGGACATGGGGCTCCTACCCTTGATCCTGGGATCATGACCTGAGCTGAAATCACGAGTTAGTGTCTCAACTGACTGAGCTACTCAGGCATCCCAATTCTACAAAACTTTTAAAGGGAGTTGACACCTCTTCATCTTAAATTAGTCTCAAAACTGAAGACATTGGAAAGTTTCCAAATTCATTCCATGTGGACAGTGTTACCCTGAAACCAAAACCAAACAAGGAAATCAAACACACCCAGACACACACACACACACACACACACACACACACACCCCACAGTATACGCCAATATCCCTGATCAACATGCAACAATCCTCACTCAAATATTAGCAAACTGAATTCCACAATACAAGAAAAGGTTCAAACACCATGATTGCATGGGTTTATTCCACTTATCAAGGATGCTTCAAGACCTGCAAATCCATCAACTTCTCACACCACATTAACTGACTGAAACATCAAAATCATGTGGTCGTCTCAATGGATGCACAGAAAGCACTTCACAGAATTAAACATCCATTTAAAGAAAAAAACTTCCCAGAGTGTGTAGAGAAGGAATTTCCCTCCATATAATAAAGTTCATATATTGCAAGCCCACAACTAACGTCATTCTCAACAGGGAAAAGCCAAAAGCTTTTCCTTTCAGATCAGGATCAAGACCAGGAAATTCACACTTACCACTTTATTCAACACAGTACTGGAGGTCCTAGACACAGAAATCTGAAAAGAAAAATCAGTCAAAAACATCCATGCTAATAAAGAAAATGCAAAACACTCACTATTGGCAGATGACTTAATTTCTAGGAAAAAAAAATGAGACACTACACCAAAGTAACATATTAGAACGAATACGTGAAATCAGTCAAGTTGCAGGAAACAAAATTAATATATAGAAATCTTTTGGGCTTTATACAGTAGTAATAGTCTGTGAGAAAAGAAATTAAACAATCCCATTTATAATTGCATTTATAAGAATCAATTACCAAAGAATATTTTCACCAAGGAGGTGAAATTCTTACACGCTGAAAATTTAAGCTATTGTTAGAAGAAATTTGAGGATGACACAAGTAAATACATAGGAAGATATATACTGTGCTTATGGAATGGAAGATATAATATTGTGAAAGTATCCCAATTATGCAAAATGACCTATAGATTCAATGTAATCATTATAAAATACTAATAGCATTTTCACAGAACTAGAATAAATTACCTGAAACTTTGTATGGAACTACAAGAAACTCTGAATACCCAAAGCAATCATTAGAAAGAGGAACAAAACTGGAAGAAACATTCTCTTGCATTTCAAAGTCTACTACAAAGGTTTAGCAATCCAAGCAGTATAGAACAATAGACACATAGATCAAAGGAATGGAGGAAAAAGCCCAGAAATAAATCTGTGTCTATGTGATCAACTAAATGTGACAAGAAGGCAAGAAGGGACACAAGGGAACAGAGAGTCTTCAGTAAATGGTGTTTATAAAACTGGAAAACTATGTGCTAAAGAATAATACTGGACTACATGTTTACGCCAAACCGAAAAGAAACCTAAAATGAATTAAAGAGGTAGAGGTAAGGCCAGAAACAATAACTCCTAAAGAAAGCATAGTCAATAAACTCATGGAGATAGTTCTTATCATTATTCTTTTGGATCTATTTTCATAGAGAATGGCACCAAAATGAAAGATAAACAATATGACGAACCACAAGGCATTTGCCCAGCCAAGGAAACCGTCAACAAAACAAAAAGGCTACCTACTGAATGGGAGATGATATTTGCAAATGATATATCCAGCAAGGGGTTACTATCCAAAATATATGAAGAATTCCTCCATCTTAACACAAAAAGAATGCAAACACATGATTAAAAAATGGACGTAAGAACTGAATAGGTATTTCCTGACACAAGATATGCAGATCGCCAACAGACATGTGAAAAGATGCTCAGTATCACTAATCATCAGGAAAACAAAAATCAAAAGCACAATGAGATAGCACCTTCCACATGTCTGAATCCAAAAAAACATGAAATAACAAATATTGGTGTGCATGTGGAGAAAAGGAAATCTTAGGCACCGTTGGTGAGAATTTCAATTGGTGTTGTCTCAATGGGCAACAGGATGGAGGTTTCTCCAAACATTTTTCTCATTTTTGACACAGTTGATGGATCTAGAGGGTTTGACGCTAAATGAGATGAGTCAGACAGAGAAAGGTAAATATCATATGATTTACCTAATGATGTCAAAACAAAAACAAACCAACAAGTGAACAAAACATAGACTAACATGCAGAGAGACCAACTTTGTGATTTCTGTAGGGGAGTGGGGACGAGGGATGGCTGAAAGAAGCGAAAGAAAGTAGGTGGTACAAACTTTCTGTTATAAAATAAATGATTCACAGGGATGTAAATTACAGCATGGAGAATAGAGTCCATACCATTGTATTAATTTTGTATGGTGATGGGTGATCACGATGATTTATCATGATGATCATAGGATAATGTGTATAAATGATGAATCATTATGTCTACACCTGAACTTAATGAGATGTCATATGGCAGCTATACATCTGGGAAAATAAATACATGAAAATGAAAATAGTATTGTCAACCCATTTTGCCAAACACAAAACAAAACAGAACTACAGACCAAAGGAAACATGCACGTGAATATGCCCAAAATTATTACCAAATCAAATCCAACAATGAAAACAAATGAAAAGAATTCCATTGATGCAAAGTAGGTAATTTAGATATAAAGTTTTATTGGTTGGATGTTCGTGTTATTTAATTGTCTTTTAAAAGTAGTTTCTCTGCCCTACACCAATATTTTGAGTTAAGTGAAATTGTTAAACACTCATTAATATTCCCCTACAGAGTTAGACTTAGGCTTTTGGTTTGCTTGTTTGTTTATAACAAATATTCCTATTTAAACACAGACACCTAGTTACCATTGGAGAATGAATAAATAAATAGCATGAATAATTATTTAACATTCAAATCTCTGGAATGGTGCTATTGCTCAATATTATTCAATGTTTTATCCTTCCCACAGGCATTTATTTTTTCCAGCAGAAACTTTAATAACCTATTTACAAATAATACAAATGGATGTAGGTATATTAAAAATGAAGGTAGAATTTGAGAAGATCCATTCAGAAATTGATGTCTTTATGGCAGTCGCAAAAAAAATTGAAAACGTAGTCATTTTTCACTCTTAGTGTCAAAGATAATTAAACACCCATCTACGGGTTGATGATTTTAGAAAATTTTCAGTGAAATAGAAATGACGTATCAAGGGCATAAGAAAAAGAAATACATAATATGTAGATGTAGCAAATTTGCCTAAAAGTAAAACATAAACCTTTAAGATATTTACACAAGGCCTAAGTCTTCAGTGTTTGTCATTCAGATGGAAGTAAGTGAACAGCCTGGGTGGTTAAGTCTCTGACCCCAGCATCTTGTGGAACATAAAATTTGTCAGAGGCATTTGCTGAGGCACAAACTAAATGTCACACTGCAAGCTCAAAGCCTCTACATTCTGGAGGTGTGTGAGGAGATAAAGTGTCTTCAAAATAGCCCAAGGGCAAGAATTTCCCGTTCAAATTTGAAGTGACACAATGATGAGAAATCTACTTTTTCCACTATTGCTTCACTCTCAGCGCTCACAGGGCCGGCAGGCTGTGAAGACCACAGATACTATCTGGTTACGAGAGGAACCTGGTTCCCTCTGGACGATGCATGACTGTCTGGTCAACAGACGATGCATGACTGTCTGGATGATGCATGACTGTCTAGTAGTCACCCCAGTGAGTGGGAGATTATCAATGCTGGTGGGATGCACCCGAGGCACAGTTACTATACAATGAAATGACAGAGAACATTGGTATCTGCATTCCAACAATTTAGGGTAACAAACAAGAATGAGTATGAGATACATTAGAGATCTTACAATATTCAAATTCTTGCCTGTGGAGAAGTCATTAAGAACATATGCATATACCTATGGGCTTGCAAATCAATATAATTTAAGGTGAGATCACAGAAGCATCAGGACAAAGAACACATGATTTGGATTTGTCATCAGTTGTCATCAAGAATATATTATATATATTCGACATTGGTCCAGTCTTTAAAAATAAATCCCGAAAAGGAGTCCATTATAGCATAAAGGTCAAATGGAATTCCTCATATATTCATTTCAATAAATGAAAGCAGTTTGATTCTTCATAATGTGCAACATGAGGTACCTTGTGTAAAAATGTTAATTTAAACTTAACTATAAACAATCCAAAGACTTTTTATAAAATTGAACAAAACTTGGCCAAGAAAGATATTCAATACTGAAAGATGCTCTTGTGCAATGAATTGTTACATGGTCTCAATGATATGAATCAGTAGTGATAAATGGGTACTGTGTTACAAATAATTAAAATCGGGGCTCCTGGGTGGCTCAGTCGGTTGGGCGTCCAAATTCGGTGGGGGTCATGATCTCACAGTCTGTGAGTTCGAGCCCTACATCTGACTCTGTGTTGACAGCACAGAGCCTGGAGCCTGCTTCAGATTCTGTGTCTTACTCTCTCTAACCCTCCCCCACTCACAGCCTGTCTTAATCTGTCCCTCTCTCTCAAAAGGAAACAAAAAAATTGTTTTAATAAAAATAATTAAAATCACTAATACATTATTGAGAACTTAGACCACTCAGATTGAGTTTAAGTGCTTTATATGCGTTATAGTGTACGTCTTTTAATTCCTATTTTAGATTACTCAACTAGATAGTTAGACACGAAATAATTCTTTCTAATTTTTCTTTTTAGTTTTGTAATGTTTACTTATTTTTGAGAGACAGAGAAAGACACAGAATGAGCAGAGAGGGACAGAGAGATGGAGACACAGAATCTGAAGCAGGCTCCAGACTATGAGCTGTCAGCACAGAGCCCCGTGTGCGGTTCGAACCCACGAACCATGAGATAATGACCTGAGCGAAAGTTGGTTGCTCAACCAAATGCTCAGTTGACTGAGCCACCCAGGTGCCCCACGAAATAATTTTTGAAGCTGATACTTCGTACTTGGAGAGCCGGGTGTAATTCCAGAGTTCACTGACTGCACAGCTCCTTGACTGAAGTCTGAAATTACATTTATGTGATTTTTAGTATAACTATACAACTAGAGTTACCCTAACTGCCTTTGAAATCATAGATCTTTCTAGAAGTTTGTAACAACTATGATCTTCCATAAATGATCTACCCTTTTATTTATCATTCTATGGTTTCATATCTTTGCCATTAAATCAGTTGTCATTTTCTGATGTTAAGTCCTCTTTTAAAAAATACTTTGTTTCTTTCTGTTTTCACTATTGTTCCTGCTTTGGATAATTTAGTGTGTCTTGTAACATTTTGCAACATACGAAATATTTCCTCTTAAATTTAACAATTCTCAGAACTCCGGGATGTTCAAAATAAAATATCACTGTGATAGCACTGCATTACTTTTTAGAAACACAATTTCAAACCACAGATAAAAGTCATTTTCAACAGGAAATTCCTACATGTGCTAAAAATTATATTCTCCCATCTTAGAGGACTTAATTTTTAACCAAGAATGGGTTTTAACATTGTCAAAATTGATACAACACTTTTTTTCTAATAAAACATTTTAATTAATCTGGTTATTCTAATATGTTGAAATATGTCTGTTGAGAATCTGACCTTACATTAATGAGGACACTATTATTCATGAATTCCTTTCTTCTTCACTAATTTAGTGCTTTACATGTTTTCCAATCAGTATTATTATGCTATTATTGTAAATAAAAAACATTTATTCTATCATGAAACACTTATTTCAAGCTCTGTGGAAGTTAGTACCAGATTTTACATTATTCAACTGCAAATGAGGAGTCTCCCTCACCCTGCACCCCACACGGTGTCACTGTACTAGCAATGTCGTCAGCACATGACACACACTCTTGATCAAGACCTTCAGGGCAGTTTCATCCACATTGTAGCTGACACTACTCAGCTGCAGACATGAACAACCAAGGCGTGACTTATGCGGAACTCCATCATGCTAAGGGCTCAAAAAGACAGCAAGTGCAACCTAAGGGCACGAAAAGTTCCATTTCAGTAACTGAGGAGGAGATAACCTATGCAGAATTGAATCTTCAAAATGCTTCTCGGGACCTTCAAGGGAATGGCAAGAACTCTCCCTGCAAAGGTAAAAAACATTTAATGCAGACAAGTATGTCTGTTTTAGGATTTGAAGTTGGGGTGTAGGGGTGTAGGGAAAGAGTAGGAAGTGATCTCACATAGTTTTCATTTGTGAGGACCAGAGCTGGAGGTTGGAATATGGTATTGTAATTGAACGCATTGGTATATTCTGAGAGAAGATTCCAATGAGAGTGATGGGTTTGAGGTGCAGGTTATTGTATGTGATTTCCTGTGCATTATCGGTTCTCTTGCTTGTATATCTCATAAATGGTTGTTTCCAGGCATCCTTTCTCAGTGTTTGCATTTCTCTTCCTACTACTCACCATCATGTCCAGTGAAGCTCATTGCCGGTATCTTGGGAATCCTCTGCCTCATCTTGATGTCCACTGTGGTAACAATAGCTGTTATTCCCTGTAAGTACGTGTTTGAATGACTAAAAGGGAATTTTCACCTTACTGATCATTAGTTCCTCGACATAGTGTGTAACACTTTGAATGCATTATCTCATTTTAATGCATGTGTGCTCTAAGTGTGGAATGATCATTTAGAGGTTATCTAAAGTAGAAATAACAGAATAAATTTAGGGAGAATTAAACATATATTTGGATTTAATAACTCAAAGACAAGTCATAGAAGAAACTTTATGGTGAAATACACATTAATATTTGAGATTGCTTAAACCAAATATTGTAAGAGATGGTGAGGTTTGGTTTTTCAAGCTTTTGAATTAGTTTCTCTCTCATGTTCCTTACTGTATTAATTTTTCTGGTAAAATAGCACACCCAATTTTAAACTAAGAAAGTCAACTTATTATGATTCATTTCATTTAATATTATGTTTTTTGAGAATTGCTTTAATGTTCTAGCTACTGAAGGACCAGAGTGGAACAAAACATCCCTGGAAACGACCATCCTGAAAGGTACAACATCCCTTGCAAAATTCTGTTATTAGTTTAGTGTCTATTTTAGCTCTGTCTTCAAGTAGGCAAAGATGATAACAGATTCTTTTGGAAAAAGTGAATTCAAAAACCTCTTAATGAACTTTCAGAACTGATGGGGAAATACTCATTCAAATCATCATACCTGCTGTTAACAATTGCCTCACATTTCCTCCTTCCATAACATGATAAAAGATAAATCATTGCATGAAGATAGTTTTGTTCACTGGCTCTCAGGACATGTAAATGTGGACATTTTTGTGCTCATTTTATTTGGGCACATAAATTAGGTGATGAAAGGCTAACTCTTCTCTGAGTGTGTGTGTGTTTTGTTTTAACTTTATCAGCTTGTGAGGGTATATGAATACGGTAGGTACACATATGTGTATCCATATACAGTATGTAAATTTTCATTTTGTAATATTCAAAGCTTTTTGGATAATATCTCATATTATCTCTCTCCAGCATGTCTCTGTTGTCATTGTCTGAAAGAGTGGTTTACGTATTCCAACAATTGCTATTACATTAGCACTGAGAGAAAATCATGGCTGGAGAGTTTGACGTCCTGTACTTCTAAGAACTCTAACCTGCTCTACTATGATGATGAAGAGGACAAGGTAAGTTTTCAAATGTTTCCTGATTCTATTGAAAGCTTGTCATTAAATGGGGCTCCTGAGTGGCTCAGTGGATTAAGCCTCCGACTTTGGCTCAGGTCATGATCTCAAGGTTCCTGTGTATGCGCCCCACATCGGGCTCTGGGCTGATAGCACAGAGCCTGGAGTCTGCTTCAGGTTCTGTGTCTCCCTCTCTCTCTAATTCTCCCCTGCTCATGCTCTCTCTCTGTGTCTCAAAAATAAATAAATGTTAAAAAAATTAAAAAGGAAAGCTTGCAATTAATATTATGCTTGTAGGGTTTATCCATGGTTTTATATGTATTTTTAGTTTATTTCTTTTAGTCTTTAATATTCCAAGTTTGACTCTCTGACACATTATTTATAGTTTTATACCTCGAATGTACATTTGATAATTTCCAGTTCTTGCTTTTCATAGAATCCTGTGCTTCTAGAAATGCTCTTTTGTCTGAAATTAACTTTACTATTGAATTTTACAACACATCAAGGAAACTAGGCATACGATTGTGCACATTGATTACAATAGACTTAGAATCAAACAATTCTAAATTACATCATGAGACTGAAGTTTTGAGCCTTTATGAGGCCTGCCCATTTTCATTTTATGAAATATCTCTGCTTGTTTTGGGGCCGTGTATCAATGGAATCATTCAGGGTGCACTTTTATGTGGGTCTCCCTTCTCTCCCAGGTGCTACTTGTAATCCATCTATATTAACACACTTGTCTACAGTTTGTGAATATTCACTGCTCTCATATGAATATGAGATTTTAAAAACCATTCTCAGAAATTTTGTTCCTTTTTCGTACGTAGGTATTATGCATAATTCTGTTAGGAAAAGTCTTCTCTATGTATTCCTCCACATATTGATAATCATTTATGCACATAGCGACATATTGTATATTTATGTAAAATAAATGTATGGTTTTTGTAATAAAATAATAATGTGTAAGTGTAACATAATCATATTCATGTATAATTATACTACACTCCCCTGTAAGCATTAGTAGGAAATTGCACAGACATAGATATGTGTATATTTCACTATACTAAATTATCCCTACATTTTTCTATTTTGTTGTGTAAAGTACATTGTACCAAATAGGCCTTTGATCCGAAACTCAGCAGTCTCAGGAAAATTAATTAAAGGGTCTGATGGTTAGAAACCGTAGCTTTTTCCTGGGTTGTAAATCTCAAGACTCTTCTCTTTTGTGAGAATGTGAAGTGCTGGGTTGTGTCTCTTGCCCATTTCTCCAGGACGGTGTCTTCTTTTCACTTCTCAGAAGTCTTTGTCATATTTTAGACCTGAACTCTTTTTTGAACTTTTAAGATGCAAATACCTGCATCTGCATTTTCACTCTCCTATTGGAGTCTTTTAATGATCAGAATTTTAATGTTACCATGGCCCTACTTAGCGTTTTGTACATTACAATGAGTATTATTGGACCTATTTCAGAAGTTAGCCAAAGTTCATGAATAGAATTTCCTGTATTATTTTCCTGCATTTACCTTTTTCTTTATTTCTTTATGTTTTAACTTTCCATGATGATTTATGATCCAACTAGAATTTATTTTTTGTGATGCTTTATGTCTGAGGCTGTGAGATAAGAGTGAAAGTTGTATTTTTCTACATCATTACCTCATTGACAGAGCATCATTTATAGCAAAGTAGGTCTTTTCTTCATCAGTAACTTTATAGACATAGAGTTATATATATATGTACACATGTGCTCTAATCTCCTTGATATAAGTAATATAGATATTATATATCTTTATATAGATGATTGTATAATCATAGACACAGTCTACACAGTCTATCACAACCCACAGCAGTTCGAGTAAAATGTAGAGACTTACTTGCCTTTATGCTCCATTACCGTGTCCCATTTATACACTAAGTGTCTTAAATATTTCTCTGCTTACATGGAGAATCACATGCATGTTATAACTTTGCTTCAACTGATACTTTTGCTTCAAATATCAAACAATTTCAAAAACACGGGAGGTGAAGGAAAGTCCATTATACCTTATAAGAATTTTATTCTTACGTTTGTCCTCTTTCCTCCTTATGATCCAAAATGTCTTCTTTTACCATGTATTCTCCATAGCAATCCTTTCATTGTGTTCAGGGCTAGGTTTACTGTTAGAGAAGCATTCACAGCCCGAGGAGCAAGACTGTTCCTGTCAAGTTCATTTCTCAAAAAACAATACACTCTGTATATCAGTATCAGGCGTAGGTTTGAACTGTATTTTTGAGTGTCTGTGCTTCATCTCAATTTATTTTCTGTACCTCTCCATTTACAAGGCTTGTCTTGAGGTATCAGAAAAGCCTAAGGGAGGTTATTTTTTGTGTTTTGTGTTTTGGGGGTGGTGGTGAATGTTTGGAACAGGGATGCTCAGCAATTTTTCCGTGTAAATTAATGCTATTTGCTTCCTCAATTTACACTATTTCAGCTTAGGAAAGTTTTCATAGGAACAACCTACCGTCAGAGAGAGGGGAAATCTGTACTTCTGACAGTGCTGTACTGAAGCCAGCTCGCACTGGTTTCTGAACACAAACTATGCATCTCTTTACCTTCTCTGCTTTCGTGCTTTCACGTTGGAAACCTGAAGGGAAGCATTCGTGGAGACTTTGTACCACACACATTAACAAATGCTAAAAGTATAAGGTTTGTAGTATAGATCCCACCATACGGTGTTATAATTATGGCTGCAAATATCTTATCCTTTCAAGAAATTCAGAGAGGAAAATTCATACGCAGATCTAAACATTTACCAACCTATTTATCATTTCTGGTGATCTCTAATCCTTCTTGCGGATATGCGTTACCATCTAGTGTCACTTTACTTGTAGCTTGAAGAACATTGTTGAAAGGCAGGTGTAGTAAGAAAAAATTGTTTGTTTTTGTGTCTGATGTGGGGTTTTTATGCATCTTGTTTTCTGAAAAACTCTTTTCTGAATGTATAATTCCTGTTTGACGGTATTTTTGCTTTGTTTTGGTTGTGTGTGTGTGTGTGTGTGTGTGTGTGTGTGTGTGTGTGAGCGTGCACAGGTAGTGGGTTTCTTTCTTTCTTTTTTTTTCCCACTATTTTTCTGGTGAGAACTCATCTTTTAATCATACTGTTATTTAGCTAAAGATACTGAGTTGTTTTTCTCCTGCCCTTGTCAAGATCACCTCTTTTTGTGGGTTTGACTTTGATTTTATTTTTTAAGCTGTTGCAGAAAATACCATGACCCCATAACATAGAATTTAACACATTACCCATGTTAAAAAAATAGCCTAGTGTCTTAGAGCAGTTTTAGGTTCGTAGCAAAACTCAGACATAGCACCGGTATATGCTGTATTCCCCTCCTATGTGTCAATGCAGGAGCAGTTCATGGACTTTCTCATTTTCAAAGCCCTCAGTGGGGTGACCCACTTGCCACAACTGATACACCTGTAGTGACACATCATTATCAGCCAAAGACCATAGTTTACTTCAAAGCTTACTCCTGAGGTTGGGTATTTTATGCGTTTGGAAAAGTATATAGTGACATGTATCAAACATTATGGAGTTCTACAGAACAGTTTCCCGTCCTTCAAAATCCCCTGTGCTCCCCCTTCCTTCCCCATCCTTCTTTCCCCCTAAACCCTGTCAACCACTGATCAATTTACTGTCTCCAGAATTTTGTTTTTTCCAGAGTGTCATATAGCGGGAATCCTATACTCTCGCACATCTTACGTTGCGTTTCACTAGATCATCCATCGTAACCAGTTGAAGCACCCAGTTTAAGTTAGGAGTGCTAACTATCACATTGTTGCAAAGGATATCTAGAGCTCTCCCCTTGTAAAGCTGGAACTCAACTCACTGCACAATAATTCGCCTTCAACACTTTCCCCTCAACCTGAGCATCCCCTATTCCACTTGTTTCTATCACTTTTAGTACTTTGGATACTTTCTATAAGTGGAATCAAACAGGTTTTTTTTTTTTTTTTTTTTTTTTTCATCTGTATGACTGGCTTATTTCACTTAGCATAATGTCCTGGAATTTCATGCATATTGTGGCAGGTGATAGGATTTCCTTCCATTTACAACTGAATAATATTACAGTGTTAAGTGTATACCACGCTTTCTTTCTCCATTCATCCATCAGTGGACATTTGGGTGGCTTTTGCCCCGTGGCTCCAATGAATAATGGTGCATGGGTGTATATAGATCTTTGAGATCTTGCTTTCAATACTTTTAGATAGTTTCTTACATGTGGGATTGCTGACTCATGTGGTAATTGTATTTTCAATTTCTTGAAGAAGCTCCATTCCCTTCTTCATAACGGTGACCGATTTACATGCCCAACAACAGTGTGTAGTCTCCTCCTGGTCGACCTCCTCACTGACCCTTTTTTAAAAAATGTTATTTATTTTTTGAGAGAGAGAGAAAGAGAGAGAGCAAGCAGGGGAGGTGGAGAGGGAGGGAAAGGGAGAGCGTCTGAAGCTGGCTCTGCTTTGTCAACACAGAGTCTGATGCGGGGCTCAAACCCACAAATGTGGAACATGACCTGAGTCAACACCAAGAGTTGGAAACTTAACCAACTAAGCCACCCAGGCACCTGAGCTTTTTTTTTTATACCGTCCATCCTAATGAGTATGAGATGATAACTCATCGTGATTTTAATTTGAATTTCTCTGATCATTAGCATCTTTCCATATGATATTTCACAATTTATATTGTCTTTGGAAATATGCCTTTTTAATTTCTTTGCCCTATTTTTTAATTGTATTTTGGTGTTTGTTGTTGTTAGTACTAACTTGTAGATTAATTTTATATTTTAGATGTGATTCCCTGTTTGATGTATGATTTGCAAGTGTTTTTTCCACTCTGTCTTTTCATCGTTCATCATGCCCTTTGTTGCACAGAAATGTTTAGGTTGATATCACACATTTGTCTACAATGGACTTTTCTTTGTGGTCTGGTTTTGGTGGCAGAACCAAGAAATCATTGCCAAATACAGTGTTGTTTATTTTCCCCCCAATTTTTCTCTGAGGAACTTCTACACCTTACATTTATGTCTTTAGTCCACTTTGAGTTAATTTTAGTATACGGTGTAAATGGAAACATCCATCTTCAATCTTCTGCATGTGGGAGGGAAGTCAGTTTCCCAACACCCTTTGTGAAAGATGCTCTCTTTCCCTACTGAATGGTCCTGGCACCTTTATCAAAGCTGGTTAGACCAATTATACCTCGGTTTGTGTCTGGATATTTTTAAGGTATTGTTTCCATGGGGGATTTAGAGTCTGTGTCTTTCTGTTCCTTCAATTTGCTGCTTGTATCCCGTTCCATTCGGAACTAGTGTGCAGGGCAGGGATATGGATTCTGTCCTAGATAATGTGGTGTAAGGCTGATGGAGGTGGAAGACGTGTCACCCATCCCTGATTTTCACACTGACTTAAGTCACTTCACAATCCACTCTGTTCCCTCAAGACTATTTCTTTGTCTGTATTTGCCAGTGTTCTTTGGTCATTTCATTATGATGTCATGAGACGTGGATTTGTACGTGCTCATTGTGTTAGCAGTTTACTAAGTCTCTGGTGTCTATAAATATTTTAGATGATAT
This sequence comes from Puma concolor, assembly GCF_028749965.1. Classification (NCBI taxonomy): domain Eukaryota; kingdom Metazoa; phylum Chordata; class Mammalia; order Carnivora; family Felidae; genus Puma; species Puma concolor. The sequence continues at coordinate 98,590,622 of NC_141673.1, forward strand.
TAGTAAGCTGTTCCTTCATTGTGCCTTAAGATTGTTGTCCTCTTTTTTTTTTTTTTTTTTTCTGCCTCTGTTGTTCTTCTCATATTCTACTTAGAACTAAGCTGGCTTTCCTGATACTCTTTTGAAAGTCTCTGAATTCTATAAATTGTTCTCTTTCTTCTCTCTCATCCTAAGGTATAAATAAATTTTGTTACTCCTTCAAAATCATCAGTTTTTTTCTACTTGAGTGGATTTTCCATTTCCGGTATGGATTTATGCACTGAGATTCTCTGTGGTTTCTTCATATAGTTTTATTTCTCTATTGATATTTCCTACTTGCTAAATTGCTGCCATCACATGTTCATGCAATTATTTCAACTAAGTTTTCTTTATAGTTTTCATATATTTATAAATATGACTTCTAAATACTTTTGTTCTAATATGTGCATCAACTTATCCCTGCACACGTTTCTATTGACCTATGCTTTCCTTTCGTTGGAAGACATTTTTATTTTTTTTTTTTTTTTTTTTTTTTTTTTTTTTTTTTTTTTTTTTTTTATTTTTTTTTTTTTTAGACTTTTTTTTTTTTTTTTATTTATATATGAAATTTATTGTCAAATTGGTTTCCATACAACACCCAGTGCTCATCCCAAAAGGTGCCCTCCTCAGTACCCATCACCCACCCTCTCCTCCCTCCCACCCCCCATCAACCCTTAGTTTGTTCTCAGTTCTCAACAGTCTCTTATGCTTTGGCTCTCTCCCACTCTAACCTCTTTTTTTTTTTTTTTTTTTTTTTTTTTTTTTTGTTCCCCTCCCCCATGGGTTTCTCTTAAGTTTCTCAGGATCCACATAAGAGTGAAACCATATGGTATCTGTCTTTCTCTGTATGGCTTATTTCACTTAGCATCACACTCTCCAGTTCCATCCACGTTGCTACAAAAGGCCATATTTCATTTTTTCTCATTGCCACGTAGTACTCCATTGTGTATATAAACCACAATTTCTTTATCCATTCATCAGTTGATGGACATCTAGGCTCTTTCCATAATTTTGCTATTGTTGAGAGTGCTGCTATGAACATTGGGGTACAAGTGCCCCTATGCATCAGTACTCCTGTGTCCCTTGGATAAATTCCTAGCAGTGCTATTGCTGGGTCATAGGGTAGGTCTATTTTTAATTTTCTGAGGAACCTCCACACTGCTTTCCAGAGCGGCTGCACCAATTTGCATTCCCACCAACAGTGCAAGAGGGTTCCCGTTTCTCCACATCCTCTCCAGCATCTATAGTCTCCTGATTTGTTCATTTTGGCCACTCTGACTGGCGTGAGGTGATATCTGAGTGTGGTTTTGATTTGTATTTCCCTGATAAGGAGCGACGCTGAACATCTTTTCATGTGCCTGTTGGCCATCCGGATGTGGAAGACATTTTTAAATTTCTCTTCATATTTTTTTACTTTTTAGGTAGACACTTTTTGAAAATATAATTCAGAAACATGCATTGTATGTCATTTTTCCTAGATTTACTATGTTTTTTGGCCAAACATTTATGGCAGAATCTTCTCCACTAAATCTGCCTGCTGATAGTTTTGTTCAATTGTTTCCAAATTCTTATTGTTTATTTTTATGACCTTGTGACTTTTACCTTTGATGTTAATTACTATTTTTTTTAGAAAGAATATGTTCAAATATTGCAAGTCAGTATGGACTCCATTTCTGCAGTGTGACATCTGTGCCTGTGTCTGTGATTGTGAGAGGGACTGTTCATAATGTTGCTAAGAGTTCTCAGGTCTCCTGTATTCTCACTTTCTCCTGGGTTCCTCTTGGTCTCCTCTCCATGTGTGTCTATTTTTCCATAAGCTAAGAGTGTTGAGAGCTAATGTCAACTCTTCCGTTATCTTCTCACATCCAGTATCTTTCCATTATATTTATGGGGGTCACAGTGCTTGACACAAACACCACAAGCTCTGACCAGATCAGGTATGGGTTTTCTTCATCATTACTGAGCAAAATCAGCACTTGGAGCTGAAACATCAATGGGTACCCATCCCTATCCCCAGTGCTGATCAGGTCTTCCCCTGTAGCGCCAACACCGTTGCTCTTTGCAGCTTCTCCCAAATGTAAAAGCTACAATCTTCTGGATCACTGAGCCAGTGGTGGGCAGGTGGGGAGGCACAGGAACATCTAAGGTGATAAGATTACACATGTGTTTCTGACTTGAACTTCCACGGACCATATTTCATAAGTTATTAAGCTTTGATCCACTTTGTAAACTCTGAAATTGTTTTTGCGTTCAGTTTGTCCTTTTCACTTAGTCCTACTAAGATAACTTTATATTTATGTGTCCAGTGTGTAACATTATATTATAATTTGAAAGTTTCTATAAAGTTAGAAGGAAAGAACTCTGATTTGTTACTACAGAATTCAAAGGAGTGTAAGAGCTTGTATTTGACTTCCAATAAAATTTATTTTCTCGTAGTTTTTGTTGAATTTACTCTCTGATACTACATGGATTAGAGGCTCCAATAGAAGCCATCACAGTTCATCTGTGCAGCCAAAAGCCTTAACATTTTCTTCCGAAGTGTAAGTTTCCTGACAACTTTTTATTTTATGTCTCACAAGAATTGTTCTTAGAAACAAAACAGCAATGTGTGAACAATCGGATAAACATAATAGTTGAAGTTTTTCCAGAGAAAAATGGTATGGGAAATCTTGGGATTGAGATATATAAGTATGAGTCAAACTGGATGGTTTATTCATCAAAATACTATGGTACATAGTAAGAGATGTAAGTAATCTTAAGGTAAGATTAATGAGGTATAATTCTCTGTATTTCAGGTTGTCGGCATCTTCAGAGAGTGACAAGAAGTGTCCATATTTCAATTTTCAAGTAGAAAAAACTTATCTTGCACCCTGCTCAGTAAGAAGACCACATATTTGTAAGCACCAGGCATTGTAGTTATCTCATTTTGGTATAATGTTATTTCACCCTTTATAAAGAACACATCTCTCATTATTTCAAAACCCCTATGATTATTTATTCTGCATATTTTTAAGATAAAATATTATTACATTTTTTACTGTAATTTTAGTTCCCAACAAAAGTAAGAAGCTCCTGAGATTTCCTGTATTGTTCCTGTCTGCACATGTGCATGGCCTCTCCCATTATCAACATCACTCACTAGAATGTTTCATTTCTTACCAAGGATGAATCCACATCAACGCATATATATCACCCAAAGTCCAAAGAGTACTTGAGGCTTCATTCTTGGTGATATGGAACTGTTCTCAAATTTAATTATATTAGTGTAAAAAAATATGCCCAGTATATATTATTTATTTCTTATATTGTGCTATTTAGTAAAATAATTATATATAAATTTCAAATCATTATATGTGTGTAATATTTTCAATACAGTGAATAATTCCATTTCGATTTCCAAATTAGCTGATTTGTTCTAGTACTTTAAGGGCCTCAGATGAGGATTGAACACCCCAGGGTGACAAGGGTATGAGTCAGAATTGAGTCAGGAGACAGAACAAGGAAGGAGGTTGAAGTAAACAGTTAGTATCTACTTGTAAGGAAAGCTTACTAAGAGGGAGGCTACTAAGTTAAATAAAATTACAAAGAATATCTTAGAATTAAAGGAGGGATCACTGGGAAGCCAGGTCTGCTCTCTGAAGATGGGATTTAGATGTCATCGAGGACGATGTGGGTGCACACAGCTTCATGGCAGACATGCTCACTGGATTGGCCTGGGGCAGGGCAGCTCCACACTCCATGGGCTGAACGTGGTGAGGAAGGATCTCAGGCTTTGACTGGCACACAGGAACAACTCCCTGTCAGAGCATCAGGAGGAAAGACCAGAAGACACGAAACTGACAGATTGCCTACAGCAACTTGCCGGAGGACGAATACACGTGACTTCCTGCAAGACTGCAACTGGCAACCAAGCCATGGCGGCCAGAGGAGAGAGAACACCATGAAGCCAGGAAGAAGAGCCCTTTCTGCTGCAATGGCTCTCCGTTGTCTTTTACTGACAAAAGTCAACTTCATGGGAGATGACCAGAGGGAAAATGGATAGGATCTTCCACTGTTATCTGAGAACAGGGCACTGAGGTTGGATTTGGAGTTGAGAGTACTAAATGAACGGCCCCTCGGGGTTATCATGGAACAACCACAGGGTCGCTGTATAAAGCCATTCAGATCGGCCCCACTTCCTCCGAAAATGGAACCAAAGTGTACTCTCTGAATCTGTCTTAGTGCAGCACTATCAAAGATTAGATTTATTTCAAGGTAGAGATTGGTTTCTAATTGCTAATAACCAGTGTCCTTTGATACCTTTACTTATATGTTGTTTTCCTCAACTGGGTTCATATATTTTGGATGACATTTAGTTTTTTTTCAATTTTTTATGTGCCTTCTTCTGTCAGTCTTTACACCATGCTAAAAAACACTGTGTTGTCTTTCCCTGTGTGACTTATTTCACCTAGCTTCCAATTTGACAATAAATTTCATATTAAAATAATAAAAAGAAATTAAAAAATAAAAAAAAACACTTTGATGCAAAACATACAATGTTACATAAGAAAACCAAAAATTAAAATGTACAGAAATTTGTGGAGGTCAAATGGCTACTTATTGCCAGAATTCAAGACAAACGTGAGTAATCAGGTAATGATTCACAGATATTCCTACCCTAATTCAATGACAAGAGGGAAAGAAATTAAACTCGGTTATTACTTGCAAAATAAATTCATATTTCATATGCATTTATATCTGTGAAGATAGACATATTCTTTGTATTCTCTCTACATATTCCCTACACTCTTCTAGAAAAATTATGTGAATATTCAGAAGGAATTGAATATAATTGTTTATGGTAGCTGTGGGTAATCGCTAAAGTTGTGTTTCATACAACCCAAGATTGCAATGACATTGAAAATTAAGCATCTAATTTTCATTCACTTGTTTGTGGTTAGGCTCTGTTAGGGTTGATCAATTCTGGGCCTTTATGGACTTGACTCCAGACTACATACAGATGCAGCTCAGATCCTGGTATATGATCTTGCATACCAGAGATAGCAATTGGCAGAAATGTGTTTCTTAGTGCCTGGTCTCTGAACTCATAACCTATCACATTCCCACACATGTGATAGTGTGAAAACAAGTCACGTGGGCAAACTTATCATTTGTTCTCTGTAGACTATACCCTTTTCACAGTGGTCAGAGGGAAGAAACGTAGATTCACTGAAAATAACTTAATCTACCATTATACCCATAGGAATTTTTTTCTAATAATACTTTATGAGATAGATAACTTTGTAAAGGAAACTGTTTGGAAATAGATTAAAAATTTTGTACTCTCTTAACTTCCCATGTGGTTTTTTTGTCTTCTGTGCCAAATATCCTTGTAAATCAATTTTATACAGTGACAGACATGATAGTATATATGTTTTCAACATGGTCTTTGATGAAATAAGTTTTAAGCAGAAAATTATAAAGTGAAAGGACATTGGCCTTGAAAGTGGTCACTTCATGTAATTTCTAAGTGCACACTCCTAGCCCTGGGACTCAGTTACATACATGCTCTGGCTGTTTTCTCTGCTGGAATATATGATAAAAATAGTATCTTATTCATATTTACTTGAAGAGTATTTGAACAGTACCTCTCCACACAAGTAGTCACAAATTTCAGTGCTTTTGGCTTGAGAAAATGATGCTTTTGTGTCATCACCTGTGACATGATGGTCTTAATTGTAGCAACTTCATAGGGCTGTTCTGAGGAATAAATAATATTAAATGATATAATGCCTACAGATCCTTAAAATAAAGCCCAAGCACAGGAAGTTCTTGCTCTCTGTGATCTCTTCATATTTTGCTTTTCCCAATGTCCAAAAAAGGCCATTTTCCATAAAACCAAAGCCCTATAACTGTCTTCTTCCTTTCACCCAGTGAAACAGCCAGGCATCAGAATCAGAAATGCTATCTGGCAACCATTTTGATCATATACATCAAAGAAATTTGCATTTAAAAAAGGGGAGAAATTCAACGTGCATCATGTGTGGACACTAGAGTAATTTATTCTGTGTCTGTGTTTCGTGTTTTGAATTCAAGGTGCAATTATTGTGCCTCCCCTTAATACTCAAGAAACCCAGTCTCCTCACAAAGTGTGTTATTTGGGCATCTGTATAGGTTCTGTCTTTTGGAATTGAAGAATACACAGGGGATTGTCGAGCTGTGACAAGATAGCCTGTTTGAATTCTAGATTTGGGGATCCTACAGGGTCCAGGGTGAAGAAGGGACTGAAATGCCCTATCCCTTCCAACGTTGGAATATCCCATCTACACATATGCGTCTGTTACCATAAAGAATGGAGAAAAGTGAGAGATGCTGCTCAATGCATTCTGATGTAGAACACCTACCATTTTCTCCCCAAGTATATTTTTCGTTTCTAAATACATACAAAAACAGTGCAAAAATCATTACCTATACCCATAAGAAGGCATGTGTCACCACTGTCCTGTCTCTCTAGTGAGTGGGAGATTACAAATGCTGGTGGGATGCACCTGAGGCACAACTAATCAGCAATCCCATCACAGAGACATTGGTATCTTTATTCCAACAACTCAAGGTAACAAAGCAGAATGAATATGCAATATAGTAGAGATCCATTGATTTGATATCCTGCCACTTTGCTGAATTCATGTAGGAGTTCTAGCAGTTTTTGGGTGGGATGTTTTGGATTTCTCACAGAAAGTATCATGTCAGCTGAGAAGAGTGAAAGTCTAACTTCCTCTTTGCCTAGTTTGATGATTTTGCTTCTTTTTGCTGTCTGATTGCTGAAGCTAGGACTTCCAACACTACAGTGAATGTCAGTGGTGACCGTGGACATCATTGTCGTCTCCCTGACCTTAGGGGAAAAGCTCTCAGTTTTTCCCACATTGACAACAATATTAGCTGTGGGTCTTTCGAATATGGCCTTTACAATTTTCAGGTATGTTCCTTCTATCCCTATATTTTTGAGGGCTTATATCAAGAATGGGAGCTGCATTTTGTGAAAGGTTTTTTTCTGCATCTATGGGAGGATCTTGCAGTTCTTATCCTTTCTTTATTAATGTGATGTAAAATATTGATTGACTTGCGGTATTGATCTAGACCTGCATCCAGGAATCAATCCCAGCTGATCAGGGTGAATAATTCCTTTAATGTATTGTTGGATCCAATTTGCTAGTATTTCGCTGAGAGTTTTTGCATCCATGTTCACAAAGGAATTTGGTTGGGATTTCTTCATTTTAGAGGGGTCTTTGGTTTTGGAATCAAAGTAATGTTGGCCTTGTAGAGTGAGTTTGGAAGTTTCCCTTCCATTTCTACTTTTTGGAACAGATTCAAAAGAATAAGGCTTAACCCTTCTTTAATATTTTGCAGAATTCCCCGGGACAAGCAGCCAGTCCTGGGAATCTTGTTTGTGGGAGATTTTTGATTACGGAATCAATTTCTTTCCTGCTAATGGGTCTGTTCAAAATTTTCATTTCTTCCTGTTTCAGTTTTGGTAGCTTAAATATTTCTAGGTGTTTGTCCATTTCTTCTAGATTGTCCAATTTATTTGCATATAATTGCTCATAATATTCTCTTATTATTGTTTGTATTTCTGTGGTGTTGGTGGAAATATCTCCTCTTCCATTTGTGATTTTATTTGGGTTCTTTCCGTGTTTCTTTTTGACCAGTCTGGCTATGGGGTTATCAATTTTGTTAATCCTTCAAAGAACAATTTCCTGCTTTCCTTGATCTGTTCTTTTTTTTTTATGTCAATATCATAGATTTCTGCTCTAATCTTTTTTATTTCCCTTCTTCTGCTACCTTTGGACTTCATTTGCTGTTCTTTATCCAGCTTTTTTAGGTGTAACTTTAGGTTGTGTATTTAAGACCTTTCTTCCTCCTTCAGGAAGGCCTGGATTGTTATGTACTTCTTCTTATAACCATTGCTGCATCGCAGAGGTTTTGGAATATCTTGTTTTCATTTTCATTGTCTTCCATGTACTTTTTAGTTTTCTCTTTAATTTCGTGGATAGCCCATCCATATTTTAGTAGGATGTTCTTTAATCTCCAAGTATTTATGGTCCTTTCAAAAGTTTTGTTGTGATTAATTTCAAGTTTCATAGAGTTGTGGTCAGAAAATATGCACAGTATGGTATCAATCGTTTTGTACTTGTTGAGGGCTGACTTGTAAACCAGTATGTGATCTATTCTGGAGAATGTTCCATATGTACTCAAGAAGAATGTGTATTCTGCTACTTTAGGATGATGTGTTCTGAATGTATCTGTTAAGTCCATCTGGTCCAGCATGTCATTCAAAGCCAGTGTGTCCTTGTTGATTTTCTGCTCACGTGATTTGTTTATTACTGTAAGATATGAGTGTTCAAGTCCTCTACTCTTATGGTATTATCATCAATGAAATTTATGTTTGTAATTAATTGATATATATATTTGGGTGCTCGCACATTGTGGGAATATGCATTTCCAATTGTTAGATCTTCTTGATGGATAGACCCTTTTAATAATGGTTTAATGCCCTTCAACTCTTGTTACAGTCTTTATTTTTAAATTCAGTTTGTCTGATATAAGTCAGCTACTCCAGGCTTCTTTTGATGACCTTTAGCATGATAGATGGTTCTCCATCCCCTTATTTTAATCTGTAGATGACTTTAGGTCTAAAATGAGTCTCTTGTAAGAAGCATATTCCTTGTTTTCTTATCCATTCTGATACCCTATGTCTTTTGATTGGAGCATTTAGTCCTTTTCCACTTAGAATGAGTACTGAAAGATATGAATTTAGTACCATTGTGTTACTTCTAGAGTTGATGTTGCTGGTGGTGTTCTCTGGTCCTTTCTAGTCTTTGTTGCTTTTGGTCTTTTTTGTTTTGTTTGTCTTTTCTCCACTAAAAGAGTCCTGCATAAAATTTCGTGCAGGGCTGGTTTAGTCGTCATGAACTCTTTTATTTTTTGTGTCTCTGGGAAACTATTTATCACTCCTTCTATTCTGAATGACATTCTTGCTGGATAAAGAATTTTTGACTGCATATTTTTCTGATTCAGCACATTGAATATATCCTTCCAGGTCTGCAAAGTTTATGTGGATACGTCAGCTGCAAACTTGATGTGTCTTCCCTTATAGGGTAAGGACTTTTTTCCCTTGCTGCTTTCACAATTCTTTCCTTGTCAGTGTATTGCGTGAATTTTACTAAGATATGCCTTGGTGATGGTCAGTTTTTGTGCAATCTAATGGGAGGTCTCCGTGCTTCCTGGATTTTTACATCTGTGTCCTTCCCAGATTAGGAAAGTGTTTTGGTATTTTGCTCATCTAAACTTTCTGCGCCTTCTCTCTGTCTTCATCTTTTGAAACTCCTCTGTTTTGGATGTGTTTCCTTTCTACTAAGTCAATGAGCTCCAAGTTTCGTATCCTGCTCTTTGCCTTTGTTCTCTCTTTTTTCTGCTTCATTATTCTCCACAATTTTATCTTCTATGTCACTGATTCGCTTCACTGCCATATGCAGCCTTGCCGTCTGGCATGCATTCATTTTGAATCTTGGTTGTAGCATTTTTACTATCAAACTGACGAGATTTTATTTCTATCTCTGCAGAAAGGGATTCTCAGGTGTCTTCTATGCTTTTTCAACCGCAGCTAGTATTCACATTATCGTGGTTCTTAATTCTAGTTTAGCCATCTTACTTTTGTGTGTGCTGACTAAGTCTGTGGCTGTGATATCTTCCTGTTCTCTCTTTTGGGGTTAAGTCCTTTGTTTTGTCGTTTTGAAGGAAGAAAAAAATTAAGAAAATAAAAAATTAAAATTTGAAAAGAAAACAAAAAATCAAATAAAGGAAGCTAGATCCTAGGAGTGTTTGATCTGCATATTGAAAAAAATCTCGGTAGAATAGAGAGGAAAAGGAAAGGAAAGGAGAAAAAGTAAGAAAAAAATTTAGAAATTAAAAATATATATAATAAAGTAGAATAAAATAAAATACAAAAATGATATAAAATAGGAACTTAAAAAATAAAAAAAAACAAGTTAAAAATAAAACTATTTTTTTCTGTATCCAAGAAAATAAAGAAAATTAAGAGGGGGAATAATTTAAGCTATAACAAAAGCAACGTAAATGAGCAAATAAGTGAACCAGTAAACAGAATGAAACCCGAATGAAGTGACATCAAGTTTCCCCTAGAACTGAAACTATGAAGCCTCCTCTATTTCATGCACTAAGCAGGTGGAGTGACTTGTGCTGGTCTTCTGAGGGGTGTGCTTGGAGGGCACAGTTGGGCAGGCTTGGTGTAATGGCTCCATTCCCCACTAGGTTGCAGTGCTTAGGTTATGGTGATGGATCAGTTGGCACCCATGTGCTTGCGTGGGAGAGGTGGAAATGGCTTCACCCAGTGTCCTAGTCTTTGGCACAGGGACTTGCACGCTTACTGCCCCCTAGCAAGCACCCCTCCTTGGCTGCAGACCTCTGCCCACTCTACACTTCTAGCCTGTCCATGTCTAAGCTGTCCACCTTCCAGGTGAAACCTCTCTCCAGAGTTTTATCTCAGATAGGGTTGTGTTTCAGAACCCCACATTTCAGAGACCCCTTGCTTCGATATGCACTGACTCTCTGGGGGAGGATATTGCTGAGCAATGGCCAGGTGCCGTCTTGCCTCAGAAAATGTTCATGTGATTGCACAGTGGAAGAGGTTCAGAGATTATAGGAAATCGCAACACACAGCTAGATCCAGTTTTGTTGCACTCTGGCATCTTTGTCCCTTTACTAACAAATGTAGTTGCTCTCTGGGTACTGCTCGGATCTTTGCCCACTGTGAAGCTATATGGCCACTACCAACCACACACCAAGCAGGGAACAGCTTCTCTCTGTACAGCACATAGACCGTTCAGACAGCACTGCCTGCTCCTGGGGATTCGCCCCACTTCCTCACCAGAGCACCACCAACCTCTGAGCTCTGAATCAACAGACTCTGCTCTACTGTTTATAGAAACCTGGCAGTACTGATACCTCTCCTTTCCCCCTGTCAATGGTTTTGGGGGACAGATTTCTTCTTCAGTCCCCTACAAGTATTTTCACTCTTTCTGTCTCTTTTTTCCAGCTGCTTTCAGGGAGGAGTGCTTTTCTTGCAGGATCCCAATGAACCACATTCTCCCCCTTTCTTTCTCTCTGTCTTCTCTGCATGAAAATGGCTCCCTACTCTCTTCATCTTTTCTCCCCTCAGTTCACCTCTCGCCCTGCATAACCGCCGACTTCTATGCCTCAGGTTTTGCAGGTTGTTGCTACACTCCTCAGATCAATTTCCTAGGTGTTCCCAATGGTCTGGTGCTTCTCTAGCTGCATTACAGGGAGGAGACAAAATTAGCATCTCCATGCCATTCCAACACCTTAACTCCTCCCACCCATGAAGTAACTTTTAAAAGGTGATACTTTGTAAGTTTGAGAGCCAGGAGTAATTACAGAGTTGATGGACTGCAGACCTCATTGACTGAAGTATGAAATTTCATTTCTGTGTTTCGGTACCATTCCTCTAGAACTAAAGCTACTCTCACTGCCTTTGAAATCATAGATCTTTCTAGAAATTTGCACCAAGTGTGTTCTTCCATAAATGATTTACACTTTTATTTATCATTCTATACTTTCATATTTTTGCCATGAAATCAATTGCCATTTTTAGATGTTAAATAAGTGTTTTTTAAAAATATGGGTTTTGTTGTTGTTGTTTGTTTTCACCATTGTTCATGCTTTGGATAAGTTTAGTGTGTCACATAATGTTTTGCAACATTTAAAAATAGTCCTTTTACAATTGAACAAATCTCAGAACTCCACAGGTTTCAACATAAAATATCACTTGATAGCATTGTATTACCTTTTAGTAAAGAAATCTAAATCCCCAAAGAAAAGTCACTTATTATAGGAAATTCCTATATATGCTAAAACTAGTATTCCCTAGTCTCACAGTAGTTTATTTTTAAGCAATAATGGATTTTCAATCGTCACAAAAATTGGTGCAACAGTATTTCTCTAATACAGCCTTTAATTTTAATCTGGCTATTCTAATAGTGTTGCAAGGTGTCCCTGGAATCTGACCTTACAGTAATGAGGTCAGTATTATTCTTGAATTCTTTTCTTTTTTTTAAAAAAAAATTTTTTTTCCTTTTCAACGTTTTTATTTATTTTTGGGACAGAGAGAGACAGAGCATGAACGGGGGAGGGGCAGAGAGAGAGGGAGACACAGAATCGGAAACAGGCTCCAGGCTCCAGGCTCCAGGCTCCAGGCTCCAGGCTCCAGGCTCCAGGCTCCAGGCTCCAGGCTCCAGGCTCCGAGCCATCAGCCCAGAGCCTGACGTGGGGCTCGAACTCACGAACCGCGAGATCATGACCTGGCTGAAGTCGGACGCTCAACCGACTGCGCCACCCAGGCGCCCCTCTTGAATTCTTTTCTTCTTCACTTATGTATTGTTTACACTTTCCCAACCATCACTACAGTGTCAAACATTGTGTCACTGTAAAACCCTGTTATTCTGTCACGAAATACTTATTTAAGCTCTAAGGGAAGTGGAGCGAGATTTTACATTGTTCCACTTCAAATGAGCAGTATCCCTCACCCTGCACCCCACACGGTGTCACTGTACTAGCAATGTCATCAGCACGTGACACACACTCTTGATCAAGACCTTCAGGGCAGTTCCATTCAGCACTGTGCCTCACACTACTCAGCTGCAGAGAGGAACAACCCAAGACTAACCTGGGCAGCACTCAGTCAGGTTAAGGAGTCACAAAGACGGCGAGTGAAACCTAAGAGCATTAATAGTTCCATTTCAGTAACTGAGCAGGAAATGGCCCATGCGGAATTCGATCTTCAAGTTGCTTCTCAGGAGCTTCAAGGGACTGACAAGAACTATCTCTGCAAAGGTAAAATATTTAATACAGACATGTATATCTGTTCTGGGATGTGAAGTTGGGGTGCAGGGGTGTAGGGAAACAGTAGGAAATGATCTCACGTACTTTTCATTTGTGAGGATCAGAACTGGAAGTTGGAATATGGTAGTGTCGTTGAAGTCTGGGGACTCACTTTGTTCCATTGTTACAATCCATAGTGTTTGCCAACCTGTCATGGAGTAGTATGTTGACTGCAAATGCAATGGTATAATCTAAGAGAAGATTACAATGGTAGATATGGGTTTGGGATCCAAGGGTTTACATTTGATTCCCTGCAGGTTGTTGCTTCTCTTGTTTGTAAATTTCCTAAATGATTATTTCCATGCATCTTTTGTAAGTGTTTTCATTTCTCTTGTGTCCAGGGATGTACATTGCTGAGGTTCTGGGAATCATCTGCCTTGTCTTGATGTCCACTGTGGTAAAAATAAACGTTATTCCCTGTAAGTCAGTGTTTGAATGACTAATAGGGAGTTTTTCACTTTAATATCATCAGTTCCTTGAAATATTATATAACATATGGAATTTTATTATCCCATTTTAATGGATGCATGCTCTAAATGTGGAATAGTTATTCTGAATTTATCTAAAGTAGAAATAACACATAATTGTAGGAAGTATTAAACATTTTTCAGAATTTTTATAACTCACAGTCAAGTTATATGAGAGACTTTATTGATATATACAAATGAATTCTTGAGATTGGTTAAACCAAATACTGTAAGAGATGGTGAAATTTGGTTCATTAAGCTTTTGAATTATTTTCCCCCCTCATGTTCATTACATTATTAAATTTTTACTGGTAAAATCAATTTTATTGCAGCATTTTCTAATTCTAAATAATATACCAAATTTCAAACTCAGAAACTCAAATTATTGTGATCACTTAATTTAATGTTATGTTTCTTGAAGATTACTTTAATGTTCAAGCTACTGAAGGACCAGAGCAGAACAAAACGTCCCTGGAAACAAAGATCCAGAAAGGTACAACATCCCTCGAAAAATTCTGTTATTAGTCTACTGTCTATTTTAGCTCTATCTCCAAGTAGGCAAAGATGATAACAGATTCTTTTGGAAAAAGTGAATTAGAAAAACGCTTAATGAACTTTCAGATATAATGATTCTAGGAGACTATTACTTCTTAGGCAACAATATGAAGAAATGCTCATTTAAAATCACCGTACCCATTGTTAACAATTGCCTCACATTTTCTCCTCCTATAACATGATAAAAGATAAATCATTCCATAAAGATGGTTGTGTTCAGTGATTCTCAGGACATGTAGAGGTGGACATTTTTGTGGTTGCTTTATATGGGCACATAAATTAGGGGATGAAAGTCTGACTCTTCTCTGAGTGTGTGTGTGTGTGTGTGTGTGTGTGTGCTTTGCTTTAATTTTACCAGCTTGTGAGGGCATATGAATATGTTATGTACACATATGTGTAGGCATGTACAGTATGTAAAGTTTCATTTTGTAATAGTCAAAGCTTTTTGGATAATATCTCGTAATCTCTTTCCAGCATGTCTCTGTTGTCATTGTCTGAAAGAGTGGTTTACGTATTCCAACAATTGCTATTACATTAGCACTGAGAGAAAATCATGGAAGGAGAGTTTGACGTCCTGTGCTTCTAAGAACTCTAACCTGCTCTACTATGATGATGAAGAGGACAAGGTAAGATTTTAGATGTTTCCAGATTCTATTAAAAGCTTGTGAGTTAAAATTATGCTTGTAGAGTTCATCCGTAGTTACATATGTATTTGTAGTTTATTTATTTTAGTCTTTAATACTGCACATGTTGACTCTATGACACATAATTTATATGCTTATACCTTGAATGTACATTTGATAATTTCCAGTTCTTACTTTTCATAGAAACCTGTGTGTCTAGAAATGTTCTTTTTCCTGAAATAAACTTCACATTTAATTTTACAACACATCAAGGAAACTATGCATTTGTGCACATTGATTATAAAATATATAGTATCACACAAATACCAATCACATCATAGGACAGAAGTTTAGAGCCTTTATCAGGCCTGCCCATTTTCATTTTATGAAATATTTCTGCTTATTTGGGGGCTTTATATCAATGGAATCATTCAGTGTGCATTTTTCCATGTGTCTCCTTTCTGTGTCAGATGGTATTTGTGATCCATCTATATCAACACATTTGTCTATAGTTTGTGAAATATCACTACTCTTTTATATGAATATGACAGTTTCAAACCATTCTCAGTAAAATAGTTCTTTTTTATTATGTGGGTATTATGAATAATTGTGTTATGAAAATTCTTTCCTATATCTTCCTCCACATATCATATTTATAATCTTTTATTATATATAACTACATCTTACAGAGCATATTTATGTAATATAAATGTTATGGTTTTCATAATAAATAATAATCTATAAATATAACATAATTATATTTATGTATAATTGTAATACACTTCCCTGTAAGCGTTAGTCTGAAATTGCACAGTCATTGACATGTGGAAATTTCAATATATTAAATTTTCCCTACATCTTTTATTGTATTGTGTAAATATCCATTGTACCAAGTAGTCTTTTGATCCAAATCTCAGTAGCTTCAGTAAAATTAATTAGTAAGTTCTGATGGTTATACACAGTACCATTTTTCTGGGTTGTAAATCTTAAGGCTATTCTCTTTTGTGAGAAAGAGAAGTACTGGGCTGTGTCTCTTGCCCATTTCGCCAGGATGGTGCCTTTTTTTCACCTCTTAGAAGCCTTTGTCATATTTTAGATACGAGCTCTTTCTCAAGTTGTTAAGATGAAAATATTTGTGACATGCATTTTCACTCTCATAATGGAGTCTTTTAATGATCAGGATTGTATTTATTTATTTTTTGATATAATTTATTGTCAAGTTGGCTAACATACATTGTATGGAGTGTGCCCTTGGTGTTGGGGGTAGATTCCCGTGATTGATTGCCTACATACAACCCCCCAGTGCTCATCCCAGCAAGTGACTTCCTCAATGCCCATCACCCATTTTCCTCTCTCCCCCACCCCACTACCCACCCCTAGTTTGACCTCTGGATTTAAGAGTCTCTTGTGGGTCGCCTCCCTCCCTCTCTGTTTGTAACTATTTTTTGCCCCTTCCCTTCCACCTTGGTCTTCTATTAAGTTTCTCAATATCCAAGTATGGGTGGAAACATATGATATCTGTCCTTCTCTGACTATTTCACTCAGCATAATACCTTAACCCGCATAGTTTCTTTGTCTGGTCAATCTTCTTTTCTTTTCTTTTTCCCCACCTCCTTCTTTATCTCCCTTTCTCTCCCTCTGGAATGATCAGAATTTTAATGTTAGCACAGTCCTACTTAGCACTTGGTGTGTTACAATCATTACTATGGACCTATTTCAGAAGTTAGTGATAGTTCATGAGTATTATTTCCTATATTATTTTCCTGGACTCACCTTTTTCTTTATTTCTTTATCTTTTAACTTTTCATTATGTTTATGATCCAGTTAGGATTTATTTTTTGTGATGCTCTATTTCTGATGCTGTGAGATAAAAGTGAAGGTTATATTTTTCTACATCATTATTTAGAGCAAAGTAGGTCTCATCTTCATAAATAACTTTATATACATGAAGTTCTATATGTACACGTATGCTCTAATCTCCTTTATATAAATAATATGAATATTATATATCTTTATATAGATAATTATATATTCACAGATCACTGTCTATACAGTCTGTCACAACCCATAGCAGTTGGAGTAAAATGTAGAGACTTACTTGCCTTTATGGCCCCTTACTGTGTCCCAATTATACTGTGTCCTAATATTTCTCTACTTACTTTGAGAATCACATGGAATTTATAATTTTGCTGCAACTGATAATTTTCCTTCAAATATCAAACAATTTAGAGAACACAGTGAAGGAAAGTCCATTATACCTATGAGAGTTTTATTCATTCTTTTGTTCTCTCTTTCTTCCTGATGATTCAAGATGCCTTCTTTTGCCATTTCTTCTCTTTAGGAGTTCTTTCAGAATGGGTCTGGTGGTGATACATTTTCTTAGTTTTCCTTTATCAGACAAAGTCTTAATTTCCCTTGCATGCCTGTTGATATTTTTGGTGGATAGTCAATGGTTTTTTATTAGAATCACGCAATTAGTGTCTAAAACATTTCTGTCTTTCTAGCATGGCTTTTATCTGTTATTTTGACCAGAGAGAAAAAAACATTTTGGAGATTTGGGTATGTACCTGGTGGTGTCTGTGGTTTTCTAGGCTCTCTGACACCAGTCTATGTGAGGTAGAGGGAAATTCCAGAGAGCTCACCACCATGTCATTCCTCGGGTCTCCAGGGCTGGGATCTGTCAGCTTTCTCATTACCTTTCTGAATGTTGTGTCATCTTATGTATAATGCCCAGGGATTGTAGCTGCATTGGTGGGAGGAATAAGGAAAAGTCTATCCACTCTTTCTTTCCAGAACAGGAAGTCTGGTCTGGGGGTGGTTTTATTTTGAATGCTCCTAAGGTTAATAGTGTTCAGCATCTTTTCCTGTACTCATTGGCTATCTATACATGGTGTTTGGTGAAATATCTCCTGAAATATTTTGCTAACATTTTTACTTTTTTTCATTGTATTTTGACAAATATTTATGTACCCAGGGGGCAAGTTGTTTTTATTAGATGTATGATTTGTAAATGTTTCTTCACAAGTTTATGACTTTCTATTCCCTTCAAAGAGCAGATATTATCTTGATGAACTACATTTCATCAATTTCTTCTTTTATGGATTGTGCTTTTGATATTCTGTCTAAAAATATCTCTGCCAAACTGTAGGTCTCGTGCATTTTATAATACAATTCAATTTTCTTTTCACGTATGTGTGCTTAATTTTGAGCATTTTAATATAGTCAAAGTATATAATTATTAATAATATTTGATACCCCATTGTTTCCACAACATTTATTCAAAAGCCTATACTTTTCCAATGAATGACTGCATTTTTTGGAAATATGCATTTCACATTGTGTGGGTACAAATTTTGCACTTTCCCATGTGTTTAATTAATGTCCTTATGTTTTTTTTAATGTCAGCTTTCTACTTTAAAGACCTTCCTTTTGTTTTAAATATGTATGTATTTATTTTGAAACAGTGGGAATGCAAACAGTGGCAGGGGCAGAAAGAGAGGGAGAGAGTATCCCAAGAGGGGTCCATGGTGTCAGCACAGAGCCTGCCTTGGGGCTCCATTTCAGGAGCAATCCTTTCATGACCTGAGCAGAAGCACAACTGCCTGATCTACCCAGGTGTCCCCCACATTGTCCTTTGTTAAACAGCGAGTTTATACAAGTTCATTTTCAGAGTTATTATATGTGTTCAGGATCTTTGCATGGATATTTCCAGTTCATTTCTATCTTCTAAAGGTTTTTATAAAGTTTATTTTTATTTATTTATTTTGTGTGAGAGAGAAAGTGAATGGGAGGGGACAGAGACAGAGAGAGGGACAGAGAGAAAATTCCAAACACTTTGCCCACTGTCAACACAGAGCCAAATGTGGGGCTCAAACTCACAAACCCTGAGATCATGACCTGAGCCAAAATCAAGTCGGGTGCTTAACCAATGGAATCACCCAGGTGCCCCTTTCAAAAGGCTTTTTAAAAATAAGAATAAATATTAGTTTGTTCAGGTGTCTTCTGCATCACAGAAATCACATTTGAATATATTTTCATTTCTTCATAATATTCTCTTCTGATAGTTTTTATTGTGGTATAATGTACATACACATGGATCATATGCTATAAATGCCAACAGACAGCTGAGTTTTCAGTGTCACCATTGTATGGAATGAGAAAATCAATATTACCAGCACTGCAAAATGCCACTATCAAGTTCTTTTCTGCATTTTAAAAAGTTTGTGTACATGGAATAATACGGTATGCATATTGTATTTTTGGCATTTTCAGGTGAAGGTAAACTTGTGTGATTCAGCCCTATAGCTGCACCAGTTGCAAATTGTCCACATCTCTTTGTTGTTCTGTTGTCGGATTCTACTACAATGTATTCACCGATTCTGTTGCTGATGCTCTTGGGTATTTGGGTATTGGTCCATTTGGGGCTACTTTGAGTTACTCTACTATACATACTCCACAGTCAACTTTTAGCTAAACATATGTGTTTCTTATTTAACTAATGGCTCCTCTCTTCTTGCTTCTTGAGAGGGTAGTAACTTAAATCATGCATTGATAACATTCTTCCCTTTAAGTGTAATTGACAAAGGTACAGATTGTCTCCAAACACTACTTTAGTTTCATCCTAAAAGCTTTGATGTATTCTCAGTTTATTGTCGACCAGTACAAGGTAATTTCTATCATCCAGTACAAGATATTTTCAAAGATTTCATCTTTGAACTGTAAATTTTTCAGAAGTGTATCACTTGCCACATGTTGGAAATTTCCCGGATTTCTTTCCATTGTTTCTTCTCATTTCTTTGTCTTCAGAGAAATTACTTTGAATATTTCCATCCTTAAAATTTTTGATCCCATGGGGCGCCTGGGTAGCTTATTGGTTAAGCGGCCGACTTTGGCTCAGGTCATGATCTCACAGTCCGTGGGTTCGAGCCCCCCGTCGGGCTCTGTGCTGACAGCTCGGAGCCTGGAGCCTGTTTCGGATTCTGTGTCTCCCTCTCTCTGACCCTCCCCCGTTCATGCTCTGTCTCTCTCTGTCTCAAAAAAGTAATAAACGTTAAAAAAATTTTTTTTTGATCCCTATTTATAATCTAGAACACTTTCTATATATGTCAGTTTTATCAAGCTGATTCCTAGTGTTTTGACAGTCTTCCATAGTCCTTCTGATTTTGTGACTATCTGTTCTTACTGAAGAAAGAGATTTCAATCTTCAAGTACACTCATTGAATTGTTTATTTATCCTTCTAATTCTGTCAGTTTCTATTTCATGTGTTTAAGGGTTCTGATGCTAGGTGATTAATATATGTTTATAATTGTTTTATCTTCCTCTTATATTGACAACCTTAACATTTTGAAATGTTTCTTTTAATTTCGGCTAACATTTCTTGTTTTAACAGCTACTTTGTTATTAGAACAGTCATTTCTAGGGGCGCCTGGGTGGCGCAGCCGGTTAAGCATCCGCCTTCAGCCGGGTCACGATCTCACGGTCCGTGAGTTCGAGCCCCGCGTCAGGCTCTGGGCTGATGGCTCAGAGCCTGGAGCCTGTTTCCGATTCTGTGTCTCCCTCTCTCTCTGCCCCTCCCCCGTTCATGCTCTGTCTCTCTCTGTCCCAAAAATAAACTTTGAAAAAAAAAAATTAAAAAAAAAAAAAAAAAGAACAGTCATTTCTACTCACTTCTTTTGGTTACTGTCTGTGGGGTCTATTGTTTTGCTATCCTTTTATTTTCACCAATGTATGCCTTTGAATCTACAATGTGTCAGTTACAGGGAGCATATAGATGGATACTACTCTTTTATTCAGGATGACACTCTCTATCTTATCATTGGAATACTTATTTAATTCCCATGAATATTCATTCGTGTAGAGAACATATAGATGGATCTTTTTTTTAATTCAGAATGTTAATTTCTAACTTTGATTATATTTATTTCATTCAAATTAAGGCAATTATTTGTGTCCTTGGATTTAGGTCTGTCATTTGCTGAATGTTCTCGATGTATGTGTTATTTTCTTCTTCCACCTTACCTGACATCTTTTGGATTAAACACATATTTTAGTATTCCCTTTTAAATCCTCTGCTGATGTCTTAGCTATATTTTTAAATTATGTACTTCGTAGTTGCTGTAAGTATAACAAATATATCTTTTGTTTGTGTTTCGTGAGATATAATTAACATACAACACTGCCTAATACATTACAGTATGGTTACTATGGTAATATGCATTAGCTAACACCTTTGTCGTGTCACATATGTATTTAGCTTTAGTTTTTATTTATTTAGATTTACTTTTTCAGCAACTTCAAAATTCATAATGCAGTAATGCTGACCATTTCATTATATGGTACATTAGATCTTTAGAACTTCTTTATCTGTTTGTTGCAAGTTTGTAAACTTAAACAACACCTCCCCAGTTCCCCCACCCCTCAGGCTCAGGTAAACAACATTTGGCTATATGTTTCCTTTACAAGTTCAGTTTTCTGAGATTCCATATGTAAGTAAGATCATACAGTATTTGTGTATCTCTCTCTGACTTAAGTCACTAAATAAAATGCCTTGAAGGGACATCTATTTGTCACAAATGGCAAGATTTCCTTTTTTCTCTTGGCTGAATAGCATTTATATATATGCATAGTAATTATACATATACATTATATACACATTTAGAGTCATTATACATATCTTTGTAACCACTTATCGGGTGGCAGATACTTAGGTTGCTTTCATATATTGGCTATTGTAAGTAAAGTTGTAGTGAGCATGGCTGTGCAGATATCCTTTTGAGATACTGATTTCAGTTCCTTCTAATACATACCCAAGATATATCCTACAAACTAACCATAAGTGACAAGAAATGGCTATTCTAATAGGATTTCCTTCCTTTTTCCGGCTGAATAATATTACACTGGTAGGTGTATACCACGCTTTCTTTCTCCATTCATCCATCAGTGGACATTTGGGCTGCTTCTACCCCGTGGCTCTTAGGAGTATTGCTGCACTGAGCATGGGTGTGCACGTATCCTCGAGATCTTGCTTTCAATTCTTGTAGATAGTTTCTCACATGTGGGATTGCTGACTCCTTTGCTAACTGTAGTTTTAATCTCTGGAGGAAGCTCCATCCACATCTTCATAACGGCTGACCGATGTGCATTCCCAACCACCATGTGTAAGTCTCCTTCTTTTTGACCTCCTCACTGAAACATTTTTAAAGAGTATTTATTTATTTATTTATTTATTTATTTATTTATTTATTTTGAGAGAGAGAAAGAAAGAGAGCAAGCAGGGAAGGTGCAGAGGGAGGGAGATAGACAGCATCCAAAGCCGGCTTTGCACCATCAACACAGAGCCCAACGCGGGGCTCACCCTAAAACTGTGAGATCATTACCTGAGCCAAAACTGAAAGTCAGACACTTAACTGACTGAGCCACCAGACGACTCAACAATTTTCTGCTGTGTGCATCCATCTTAATGAGTATGAAGTGATAAGTAATCATGATTTTGATTTGCATTTCTCTGATCATTAGCGATATTGAGCATCTTTCCATATGATTTTCACAATTTATATTGTCTTTGGAAATATGTCTGTTTAATTTCTTTGCCCATTTTTTCATTGTGTTCTTGGTGTTTATTGTTGTTGATACTAAGTTGTAGGCTAATTATATATTTTAGACGTGATTCCCTGTTTGATATATGATTTGCAAGTGTTTTTTCCACTCTGTCTTTTCATTGTTGATCATTCCCTTTAATGCACAGAAATGTTTAGGTTGATATAGCCCATTTGTCTACAATGGACTTTTCCTTTGTGGTCTGGTTTTGGTGGCAGAGCCAAGAAATCATTGCCAAATACAATGTTGTTTATATTCCCCCCCCCCATTTTTTCTTTGAGGAACTTCTTCACCTTACATTTATGTCTTTAGTCCATTTTGAGTTAATTTTAGTATATGGTGTAAATGGAAACATCCAACTTCATTCTTCTGCATGTGGGAGGGAAGTCAGTTTCCCAACACCCTTTGTGAAAGATGCTGTCTTTCCCTATTGAATGGTCCTGGCACCCTTATCAAAGCTGGTTAGACCGATTATACCTCGGTTTGTGTCTGGATATTTTTAAGGTATTGTTTCCATGGGGGATTTAGACTCTGTGTCTTTCTGTTCCTTCAACTTGCTGCTTGTATCCCATTCCACTCGGAACTAGTGTGCAGGGCAGGGATATGGATTCTGTCCTAGATAATGTGGTGTAAGGCTGATGGAGGTGGAAGACGTGTCATCCATCCCTGATTTTCATGCTGACTTAAGTCACTTCACAATCCACTCTCTTCCCTCAAGACTATTTCTTTGTATTTGCCAGTGTTCTTTGGTCATTTCATTATGATGTCATGAGACGTGGATTTGTACGTGCTCATTCTGTTAGCAGTTTGCTAAGTCTCTGGTGTCTATAAATATTTTACATTATATTAGTGCGCAGTTCATTCGTCGTGCCTTAACATTGTTGTCCTGTTTTTTTCTGCCTCTGTTGTTCTTCTCATATTCTCCTTAGACCTATGCTGGCTTTCCTGATACTGTTTTGAAAGTGTCTGAATTCTGTAAGTGGTTTTCTTTTTTCTCTCTCATCCTAAGGTATAAATAAATTTTGTTACTCTTTCACATTCATTAGTTTTGTTGTTTTTTTTTTCTACTTGAGTGGATTTTCCATTTCCAGTATGGAATGATGCACTCAGATTCTCTGTGGTTTCTTCATATAGTTTTGTTTCTCTATTGATATTTCCTACTTGCTAAATTGCTGCCATCACATATTCATGCAAATTTTTCAACTAAGTTTTCTTTATAGTTTTCATATGTGTATAAATATAACTTTTATTTTTATTATGTAAAAAAAAAATTTAATGCTTTTATTTATTTTTGAGAGAGAGAGACAGAGCACGAGCAGGTGAGGAGCAGAGAGAGAGGGAGACACAGAATCCGAAGCAGGCTCCAGGCTCTGAGCTGTCAGCACAGAGCCAGATGCGGAGCTCGAACTCACGGCCTCTGAGATCATGACCTGAGCCGAAGTCAGACGCCCAACCGACTGAGCCACCCAGGCGCTCTTAAATATGACTTTTAAGTTCTTTTGGTCTAATATGTGCAAATACTTATCCCAGCAGATGTTTCTATTGACCTATGCTTTCCTTTCATTGGAAGATTTTTTAAATTTATCTTCATATTTTTTTTTTTACTTTTTAGGGAGACACTTTTTAAAAATACACTTCAGTAAACATGCATTGTATGTCATTTTTCCTAGATTTACTATTTTTTGTTGCCAAACATTTATGGCAGAATCTTCTCCACTGAAGCCTGTCTACTGATAGTTTTGTTCAATGTTTTCCAAATTCTTATTGCTTATTTTTATGACCTTGTGACTTTTACCTTTGATGTTAATTACTGCTGATCAAGTCTCCACCTATGGCACCAACACACTTGCTCTTTGC
Organism: Puma concolor; assembly: GCF_028749965.1. Taxonomy (NCBI): domain Eukaryota; kingdom Metazoa; phylum Chordata; class Mammalia; order Carnivora; family Felidae; genus Puma; species Puma concolor. The sequence goes on from NC_141673.1 coordinate 98,614,693, forward strand.
AGCTTCTCCCAATTGTAACATTTCAGTCTTCTTGATCGCTGAGCCAGGGGTGGGCAGGTGGGAGACACTGAGCATCCTAGGCGAGAAGATGACGGATGTGCTTCCTCCTTGAATCTCCAGGATTTTTTCCAATGTACCTATTTCATAAGTTATTAACCTGTGATCCATTTTCTAAACTCTGAAATTGTCTTCATGGTCAGTTTGTCCTCTTCACTTAGTCCTACTAAGATAATTTTATACTTTTGTGTCCACCGTGTAACATTATATTATAATTTGAAAGTGTCTACAAAGGAAGGAAGGATGAACTTTTATGTGTTATTACAGAATTCAAGTGAGCATAAGAGCTTGTATTTGACTCCCAATAAATTTTATTTTCTCATAGTTTTTGTTGAATTTACTCTCTGCTACTACATGGGTTAGAGGCTCCCAGAGAAGAAATCATAGTTCATCTGTGCAGCCAAAAGCCTTAACATTTTCTTCTGAAGTGTAAGTCTCCTGACAACTTTTTATTTTATGCCTCTCAAGAATTGTTCTTAGAAAGAAAAACAGCAATGTGTGAACAATCAGATAAACACAGTAGCTGTATGAGAAATATGGAGATTGAGATATATGAGTCAAAATGGATGGTTTATTCATTAAAATACTATGGTACCTAGTAAGAGATATAAGCAACCTTATGGTAAGATTAATGAGATATAATTCTCTGTATTTCAGGTTGTCAGTATCTTCAGAGAGTGACAAGAATTGTCCATATTTCGATTTTGGTGCAAAAAAAACTTATTTTGCACCCTGCTCAGTAATAAGACCATATGTTTGTAAGCACCAAGTGTTTTAGTTAGCTCATTTGGGTATAATGTTATTTCACCATTTATAAAGAATACATCTCTCATTATTTCAAAACCTGTATGATTATTTTCTTTGCATATTATTAAGATAATATTTTTAGTGTAATTTTAGGCTCACAACAAAATTAAGAAGAAGCTCCTGAGATTTCCTGGATTGTCCCCGTCTGCACATGTGCATGGCCTCTCCCATTATCAACATCACTCACTAGAATGTTTCGTTTCTTACCAAGGATGAATCTGCATCAATGCATATATATATTGCCCAAAGTCCAAAGAGTACTTGAGGCTTCATTCTTGGTGTTATGGAACTGTTCTCAAATGTAATTATATTAGTGTAAAAAACCATACTCGGTATATATTATTTATTTCTCATGCTTTGCTATTTAGTAGAATAAAATATATATTAATTACAAATCATAACATTAGTGTAAAATTCTCAATACAGTGAATAATTCCATTTCTATTTCCAAATTACCTGATTTGTTCTAGCCCTTTAAGGGCCTCAAATGAGGATTGAACACTCCAGGGTGACAAGGGTATCAGTCAGAATTGAGTCAGGAGACAGAAACAAGGAAGGAAGTTGAAGTAAACAATTATTATCTACTTGTAAGGGAAAGCTTACTAAGGGGAAAGGCTACTAAGTAAATAAAATTACAAAAAATATCTTAGAATTAAAGGAGGGATCACTGGGAAGCTAGGTCTACTCTCGAAAGATGGGATTCAGATGTCGTTGAAGGTGATGTGGGTACACACAGCTCATGGCTGACATGCTCACTTAAATGGCCTGGGACAGAGCAGCTCCATATTCCACGGGCTGAACTTGGTGAGGAAGGATCTCAGGCTGTGTCAGGCAAACAGGAAGAGCTCCCTGTCAGAGCATCAGGAGGAAAGACCAGAAGACAGGACACTGACGGACTGGCGACAATAAGTTGCTGGAGGACAAATACACAGGACTTCCTGCAAGACTGCAACTGGCAACCAAGTCATGGCGGCCAAAGGAGAGAAAACACCATGAAGCCAGGAAGAAGAGCCCTTTCTGCTGCACTGTATCTCCATTGTCTTTTACTGACAAAAGTCAACTTCACGTGAGATGACAAGAGAGAAAATGGATAGGATATTGCACCGTTATCTGAGAACAGGGCACTGAGGGTGGATTTGGAGCTGAGAGTACTAAATGAACGGCCCCTCAGGGTTATCATGGAACAACCACAGGGTTTCTGTGTAAGAGCCACTCATATCAGCCCCACTTCCTCCAAGAATGGAACTCTAGTGTATTCTCTGAATCTGTCTTAGTGCAGCACTATCAACGATTAGATTTATTTCAAGGTAGAGATTGGTTTCTAATTGGATAATAACCAGTGTCCTTTGATACCTTTTCTTATATGTTGTTTTCCTCAACTGGGTTCATATATTTTGGATGACATTTAATTTTTTTCAATTTTTTATGTGCCCACTTCTGTCAGTCTTTACAGCCAGGCTAAAAAACACTTTGATGCAAAAAAATAAAATGTTAAATAACGAAGAAAACCAAAAATTAAAATGTACAGATATTTGTGTGGGTCAAACAGCTAGTTATTGACAGAATTCAAGACAAACTTGAGTAATTAGATGAATCAGAAATATTCCTACCCTAATTCAATTATAAGAGGGAAGTAGTTTAAACTCGATTATTATTTGCAAAATACATTCATATCTCATATACATTTTTCTGTGAAGATAGACATATTCTTTATATTCTCTCTACATATTCCCTATTATCTTATAGAAAAATTACATGAATATTCAAAATGAATTGAATATAACTGTTTATGGTAGCTGTAACTAATTACTAAAGTTGTGTTTCATACAACCCAAGATTGCAATGATATTAAAAATTAAGCATTTAATTTTCATTCACCTGTTTGTGGTTTGGCTCTGTTAGGGTTGATCAAGTATGGGCATTTATGGACTTGACTCCTGACTACATATAGATGCAGCTCAGATCCTGGTATATGATCTTGCATAGCAGAGATAGCAACTTGCAGAAATGTGTTTCTTAGTGCCTGAACTTAGTGCCTCTGAACTCATAACCTATCACATTACCCACACGTTATATTGTGAAAACAAGTCACAATGGCAAACTCATCATTGGTTGTCTGTAGATTATACTCTTCTCAAAGTGGTCAGAGGGAAGAAATGTAGATTCACTGAAAATAACCTAATCTACCATTGTAGCCATAGGAATATTTTTTATAATATTTCATGAGATAGATAAGTTTGTAAAGGAAAATTATTTGGAAGTAGATTAAAAATTTAATACTCTCTTAACTTCCCATCTGTTTTTTTTTTCTTGTGTGCCTAAAACCCTTGTAAAGCAGTTTTGTATAGAGACAAACATGATGGTTTCACCATGGTTCTTGATCAAATAAGGCATAACCAGAAGGTATAATGTTAAAGGACGTTGGCATTGAAACTGGTTACTTCATGTAATTTCTAATGTTTATTTATTTTTGAGAGAGTGAGAGAGAGAGAGAGACAGAGAGACAGCAAGCAGGGGAGGAGCAGAGAGAAAGGGAGACACAGAACCCGAAGCAGGCTCCAGGCTCTGAGCTGTCAGCACAGAGCCTGACGCAGGGCTAGAACCCACAAACAGTGAGATCATGACCTGAGCCAAAGTCAGATGCTCAACCGACTGAGCCACCCAGGATCCCCTGAAACTGGTCACTTCATATAATTTCTAAGTGCACACTCTTAGCCCTGGGGCTTAGTTACATAACTGCTCTGGCTGTTTCCTTTGCTGAAATATATGGTAGAAATAGTATCTTATTCATAGTTACTTGAAGAGTATTTGAACAGTACCTCTTGGCACAAGTAGTCACTAGATTTCAGTGGTTTGGGCTTAAGAAACTGACGCTTTTGTGCCATCACCTGTGACATTATGATCTTAATTGTAGCAACTTCATAGGGCTTTTCTGAGCAATAAATAACAATAAATAATATAATGCGTAAAGATCCTTATAATAAAGCCCAACTGCATGAACTTCTTGCTGTCTGTGATCTCTTCATATTTTGCTTTTGCCAATATTCAATAAAGGCCATTTTCCAGCTAAACCAAAGCCCTATAACTGTCATCTTCCTTTCACACACTGAAATAGCCAGGCATCAGAAATGCTATCTGGCAACCATTTTGATCATATACATCAAAGCAATTTGCATTTTAAAAAGGGGAGAAATTCAATACACATCATGTGTGGACACTAGAGTATTTTTTTCTGTATATGTGTTTGCTGTCTTGAAATCAAGTTGCAAGTACTGTTCTTTCCCTTATCCTAAAGATCAAATTGGTAATTTTCTCTGTGTCTTCCTTTGTGAGAATATCCATAGGTATCTAACATAATGGACTTGTTATTTTGGATCCCAGAAGTAAATAGTGCCCATTTAGTGCTAAATTCAGAGAAAGATGGTGCCTTTTTAAAACCTACTATTGTTGAAACAGAGCAGAAAATGTATTCTTTGCAGGCAGCCATTGCCAAGGAGAATGCAGGAAGGACTAGGCTGTGTATCCTTAATCTCTTGTACCAAATTTACTAATCTGAAAATTTTGTTTTCTGGTAATTAATGGGTGTAAGGTTGGAGATAAAACTACAAGGGCACTTAGGTGGCTCAGTCACTTTAGTGTCTGACTTTTGATTTTGGCTCAGTGCATTATTTCATGGTTCATGATATTGAGTCTGCACTGACAGCACAGGGACTGCTTGGGATACTCTCTTTCTCTTCCTTTATCTCTCTCCCAGTATCTCTGCCTCTTCCCTCACCAAAATAAGTATGTTTATTTAAAAAAAATAATCCTTTCCAGCATCTATGGTTTCCTGATTTGTTCATTTCAGCCACTCTGACTGGCGTGAGGTGGTATCTCAGTGTGGTTTTGATTTGTATTTCCCTGATAAGGAGTGACATTGAGCATCTTTTCATGTGCCTGTTGGTCATCTGGATGTCTTCTTTAGAGAAGTGTCTATTCATGTTTTCTGCCCAGTTCTTCACTGGATTATTGTTTTTCGGGTGTGGAGAAATGAGAACCCTCTTGCACTGTTGGTGGGAATGCAAACTGGTGCAGCCACTCTGGAAAACAGTGTGGAGGTTCCTCAAAAAATTAAAACTAGACCTACCCTATGACCCAGCAATAGCACTGCTAGCAATTTACCCAAAGGATACAGGAGTGCCGATGCATAGGGGCACTTGTACCCCAATGTTTAGAGCAGCACTCTCAACAATAGCCAAATTATGGAAAGAGCCTAAATGTCCATCAGCTGACAAATGGATAAAGAAGATGGGTTTATATACACAATGGAGTACTACGTGGCAATGAGAAAGAATGAAATCTGGCCATTTGTAGCAACGTGGATGGAACTGGAGAGTGTTATGCTAAGTGAAATAAGTCATAGAGAGAAAGACAGATACCATACATTTTCACTCTTATGTGGATCCTGAGAAACGTAACAGAAGACCATGGGGGAGGGGAAGGGAAAAAAAAAAAAAAGGGGAGGGAGCCAAACCATAAGAGAATCTTAAAAACTGAGAATAAACTGAGGGTTGATGGGGGGGGTGGGTGGGAGGGTGAGGAGAGTGGGTGATGGGCATTGAAGAAGGCACCTGTTGGGATAAGCACTGGGTGTTGTATGGAAACCTATTTGACAGAAAATTTCATATTAATAAATAAATAAATAAATAATCCTTGGAAACAAATTCACTTTACCATCATATTTCAAATATGTTTTCACTATTTTTGACTTCCAATTTATCCATCTCTCTTAGGTCACTTGGTTTGCCATTATTAGAAATAGGCAGTTAAATATATACCTTTATATCATAAAATGTAAATTCAACTATCCATATTATTTTGAGTAATTTTGGGTGTGTTTTTTATACTGATAGGCATAGATTTCATTAGAGTTAAAAGCCAAAAATGGGTACCCATATTTCTCCATGTAACAAAGGACATTATAAATTATGTAATTAAAAGCATAAATGTTTATAAATACAGGAATAACAGATATAAGTGCATCTAACTTCAGAAGACATTAGTGAATTTTACATTATTTGGCATCATTAATGAATGCTTTGTTCTAATCTTACCTATAGATAGAAAGAAACAGTCAAGGAAAATGAGGAGATAGGGGAATATGTTCCAAATGGAAGAATAAGATAAAATCTCCGAAAAGATTGAAATAACATGGAGATAAGCAATCTATCTGATAACCAGTTCAAAGTAATGATCATAAACATGTTCACCCAAGAAAAGGATAAGATGAACACAGTGAGAATGTCAACAAAGAAATGGAAAATATAAAATAGAACCAATCAGACCTGGAGAGAAGAATGATGGAAATTTAAAAATACACTAGAATGAATCAATAACAGATTAGGTGATGCAGAAAGGATCAACTACCTGGGAAACAAGGTAGTAGAAATCGTGCAAGCAGAACAACAACAACAAAGAATTAGTTTTATTTTATTTTATTTTTATTTATTTTTACTTGAGAGAGAGAGAGAGAGAGCATGAATAGGGAGAGGGGCAGGAGATAGAGAATCTCAAGCAGGTTCCATGCTCAGTGCAGAGCTGAACGTGGGGCTCTATCCCTTGACACTGGAATGACCTGAGCTAAAATCATAAATTAGAGTCTCAACTGACTGAGCTACCCAGGCACCCCAATTCTACAAAATACCTCTGCATCTTAAATTAGTCTCAAAACTGAAGACAATAGAAAATTACCAAATTCATTCCATATGGATAGCATTACCCTGAAATCAAAACCAAACAAAGACACAAAACATACACACACACACACACACACACACACACACACACACAATTATAGACCAGTATCCCTGATCAAAATCCAAAAATCATCACTCAAATATTAGCAAACTGAATTTCACAATACAAGAAAAGGATCATACACCATGGTTACGTGGCTTTATTCCACTTATGCAAAGATGGATCAACACCTGCAAATTAACCAACTTGACACATCACATTAACTGACTCAATGATCAAACTCACATGGTAATCTCAACAGATGCAGAGAAAGCATTTGAGAAAATTCAACATCCAGTTATAATAATAACTGCCCAGAAAGTGTGTAGAGAGGGAATGTCCCTCCATACAATAAAGTTCATATATTACCAGCCCACAACCAACAACTTCTGAACAGTGAAAAGCCAAAAGCTTTTCCTTTCAGATCAGGATCAAGACAAGGAATTCCAGTCTTACCACTTTTATTCAACACAGTGCTGGAGGTCCTAGCCACAGAAATCTGAAAAGAAAAAGAAAAAAAAGGCATCCAAACTAATAAGGAAAATGCAAAACTGTCACTATTTTCCAATGACATTATTCTCTAGATAGAAAAACCTATACTCCACTAAAAATACCATTAGAACTAATAAGTGTAATTAGTTAGGTTGCAGGATACCAAATTAATATGCAGAAATCTGCTGCATTCTTATACACTAGTAAATAACTATGAGAAAGAGAAATTAAGAAACAATCTCATTTATAATTGAATTTATAAGAATAAATCATTTAAGAAGGAATTAACCAGAGAAGTAACTCATATCCTCTAAATTATAAGGCACTGGTAAAAGAAATTCAAAGATGACACAAATCAAAAATAAGATGATATGCCATGCTTATAGACTGGTAGAATTAATATTATGCAAATATTCATATTACACAAAAAGACCAATGGATTCAATGTAATCCCTATGAAAACACCAATAGCATTTTTTCATAGGACTAGAATAAATTATCTTAAAGTTGGTATGGAACTACAAAAGACCCTAAATATTGAAAGCAACCTTTATTTTATTTTTTTAAGTTTTTCTGTTGATTGCAGTCAGTTAACATATAATGTAATATTAGTTACAAGTAGTTAATATAGTGATTCAACACATCCATACCACACTCAGTGCTCATCACAGCAAGTGTACTCCTTAAGCACCATCACCTATTACACTCATTCTGCCACCCACCTGCCCTCTAGTAACCATCAGTTTGTTCTATACAGTTAAGATTCTGTGTCTTGCTTTGCCTCTCTCTCTCACTTTTCACCCTTGGTTTTGTTTCTTAAATTCCAGATATGAGTGAAATCATAGGGTATTTCTCTTTCTCTGACTGACTTATTTCTCTTAGCATAATAGACGTTTGTTCTATCCACATCATTGCTGATGGCAAGATGACATCTTTTTTTAAAAAAAAGTTTATTTATTTATTTGAGAGAGAGAGAGCGTGAGTGGGGAAGGGGCAGACAGAGAGAGAGAGAGAGAGGGAATTCCAAGAAGCTTCCATACTATCAGCACAAGCCCAATGTGGGGATGAACTCACGAGCCATGAGATCATGACCTGAGCAGAAACCAAGAGCCAGACCTTCAACCGACTGAGCCATCCAAGCACCCCAAGATTACATCTTTTGATGGCTAAGCAATATATGTATACACACACACACACACACACACACACACACACACACCACATCTTCTTTATCCATTCATCAGTTGATGGACATTTGGGTTCTTTCCATAATTTGGCTATCGTTGATAATCCTGCTATAAACATAGGGTGCACGTGCCCCTTTGAATCAGTATGCTTGTATCCTTTGAGTAAACACATAGTAGTACAATTACTAGGTCATCGTGCAGTTTTATTTTTAACTTTTTGAGGAGTCTCCATACTGTTTCCCACAGTGGCTACACCAGTTTGTATTCCCACCAACAGTGTAAGAGAATTCCCCTTTTTTCGCATACTTGACAACATCTGTTGTTTCTTCTGTTGTTCATTTTTGCCACCCTGACAGGGATGAGGTGATATCTCATCATGGTTTTGATTTGTATTTCCCTGATGGTGAGTGACGCTGAGCATCTGTTTATGCATCTGTGGGCCATCTATATATCTTTTTTAGAAAAATGTCTATTCATATCTTCTGCCCATTTCTTAACTGAATCATTTATTTTGAGTGTTGATTTTGATAAATTCTTTATAAATTTTGGATACTCTTTACTAGAAATTTTGGATACTAACTCTTTACCAGAAATATCACTTGTAAGTATCTTCTTCCACTCTGTAGGTTACTTTTTAATTGTTTTACACTTTCCCTCACTGTGAAGGAGGTTTTTATGTTGATGTGGTCCCAATAGTTTAGTTTTGCTTTTGTTTCCCTTGCTTCTGGAGACATATCTAGAAAGAAGATGTGCAGGCCAAGGACAAAGACTTTGCTACCTGTGTTCTCCTCTAGGATTTTAATGGTTCCCTGTCTCACCTTTAGGTCTTTTATCCATTTTGAACTTATTTGTGTGTATGGTGTAAGACAGTGGTCCAGTTTCATTCTTCTTTCTGTACGTTACTGTCCTATTTTCCTAACAACATTTGTTGAAAAGACTGTCTTTTTTCCAGTGGATATTCTTACTGCTTTGTCAAAGATTAGTTGACCAAACAACAGTGGGTTACTTCTGGGTTATCTATTTTGTTCTATTGATCTTTGTGTCTTTTATTTTTTTCTATTACCATAGTGTCCTAATGACTAGCGCTTTGTTATATAGCTTGAATTCTGGAATTGTGATGTCACTAGTGCCCAGAAAAAATATAAACTATAAAAAATAAAACAGGAAGAAATAGAAAATTTGAACACACCCACAAGCACCAAAGAAGTTGAATTAGTAATCAAAAGTCCAGGGCAGGATCGCTTCCCAGGGGAATTCTACTAGATATTTAAAGAAGACTTAATACCCAATCTCTCTAACTGCTCCAAAAAATAGAACTGGAAGAAAAAATTCCAAACTCACTCTATGAGGCCAGCATTACCTTGATGCCCAAACCAGAAAAAAACCACTAAAAAGGAGAATTCCAGACTAATAACCCTGATGAACATAGATGCAAAAATTCTTAACAAGACACCAGCATATTGAATCCAACAGTACATTAAAATAATTATTCACCACGATCATGTGGGATTTATTCCTGGACTACTAGGGTGGTTCAATATCTGCAAATCAACCAAAGTGATACACTATATTAATAAAGGAAAGTATAAGAACCATATCATCTACTTAATACATGCAAAAGAAGCATTTGACAAAATACAGCATCCATTCTTGATAAAAACCCTCAATAAAGTAGGGATAGATAGAACACACCTCAACACCATAAAGGCTACATACAAAAGACCCACAGTTAAATCATCCGTAATGGAGAAAAACTAAGAGAAAAACTATTCCTCTAGGGTCAGGAACAAGACAGGGAGGTCAACTCTCACCATTACTACTTAACATCATACTGGAAATCTTAGCCTCAGTAATCAGACAACAAAAAGAAATAAAAGGCATCCAAACCTTCAAGTAAGTAGTCAAACTTTCACTATTTGCAGATGACGTGATACTCTATGGGGAAAACCCAAAAGATTCCACCAAAAATTGCTAGAACTAATACATAATTCAGTGAAGTCGCACAATACAAACTCAACGTACAGAAATTTGTTGCATTTCTATCCACCAGTAACGAAGCAGCAGAAAGGCATCAGAAACATAATCTGACTTACATACTTCGATCATACATACCAAAGATATTTGCATTTTAAAACATTTGATGATAACGTTTCAAATTATATATATATATATATATATATATATATATATATATATATATATAACTTGTATTTGTATTTAAGCAAGCAAATACAGCATTTTTAGGAAATAGAAGTGAGGGTGGTTAGGTCTTTTCACTGCTTGAAAATGAGTAAAGGTACAAATTTGTTAGACTTTAATGAGCAAAGAATACATGCTGTAAAATGTAGGGCACAGTAAAAGGATGTTTAAAACATATCAAATTCGTATCTTCTTACAGAGGAAAGTTAAATAAAATATATATTGTGAAAAATAAGTAAACCAGGAAAAAGTAGAGTTCTAAGAAATGATAGTGTTTATCCAAATGAATTGATAAATATGGTATACTTAACAATTAATTATGTGTGTGTGTGTGTGTATACTTACCATAGAGATAAAATGTATCAGTAAAACTTATATAAGAAGTAAAAAATTATATTAACATAAATAGGATAATGTTCTTCTCAATTCCAAGAATATTTATACTTAAGTAACTGTTTTTTAAATTGTTCATGAGGTATTCCTTCAACAGAAGCAAACATAACAATAAAAGTATAAAAAATGTAAAAAAAAATCATCCAACACAAGCCAGAAAACTTCTCTAGCTAATGTAATGTCAAAATACAAGGCAAAAACCTTTGTTGAAATGATGAAGCACAATTCACGGTGATAGATTGAGTATCCAAACCATTAGCAATGTTTCATAAAACTTGAACGTACTTAATAATACAAGTTGAACACAGACTGGAAACAAAAGGGAAGAAAATAATCATAAATGGAGATTCAAACAATTCTATCATCCTGCTTATCAAACAAGCAGATTTACCAGGAATACTATAGAAAGACTTAATCTACACAATTAACAAATACATATATGCACATACATAATACATGATCTATGTATTAGTATAGACTACCCATATTTTTAATGTCATGAAAATTTTCCAAAGTTTCACAAAATACACTATATACATATATACACATATATACACTCACATTTTCATGTATAGTAATATAAAATATATAGAGCAGTGATGTCACTGCAATAACCACTAGCCAACCTTTATAACTGGGCACATGTACATGAATATTTAAATTTAATTTTAAGTAATTAAACATAAGTGAAAGCTTAATATTGGGTCAGCAGTCATACTAGCCATATTAAACACAAATGTAGACCACATCCGCCATTATAGAACATTCTCCAACTACAGTTCACCAACAATTTGCAAACCCTTGAATGGTTTTCTCTCCCTAGCATATTTCTAATTAACATATGAGCCAGATATATAATCACACTGGATGTTTACAATTTTTTAAGGAGTTACAATAAAACTATAACAGCAATATTTTGTCTTGTGAGATATTAATTGCCTTAAGTGCATATATTACAAAAGAGAGAAAGCAGAAATATGAGCATACACCACAAGAAGCTAAAAACAGGGAAGCTTTGGATTTTCTTTTTTTTCCACACCATGTACAAAAATAAATTCAAAATGAATGAAAGACCTAAGTGTGAGACAGGAAACCATCAAAATCCTAGAGGAAAACACAGGCAGTAAACTCTTTGATCTTGGCCATAGCAATTTCTTACCAGACATGTTTCTAGAGGCAAGGGAAACAAAAGCAAAAACGAACTATTGGGACCCCATCAAGATATAAAGCTCCTGCACAACAAAGGAAACAATCAACAAACCTTAAAGGCAGCCTACAGAATGGGAGACAATATTGTCAAAGTGACATATCTGATAAAGGGTTAATATCCAAAAATATAAAGAACTTATCAAACTCAACACCCAAAAAAACAAAAAAAAAATCCAGTTAAGTCATGGGCAGAAGACATGCATAGATACTTCTCCAAAGAAGACATACAGATGGCCAACAGACATGAAAAAAATGCTCACATCACTCATGATCAAGGAAATACAAATTAAAACCACAATGAGATAGCACCTCATGCCTGTCTGAATGGCTAAATTTAACAACACAGGAAACAACAGAGGTTTGCAAGAATGCAGAGAAAAGGGAACCCTCTTACACTGTAGACAGCAATGCAAACTGGTGCACCCACTCTGGAAAATAGTATCGATGTTCTTAAAAAAAAAGAAAGAAAGAAAAGAAATAGAACTACATTAAAACCCAGCAATTTCACTACTAGGTATTTAACCAAAAGGACACAAAAATGCTGATTGGAAGGGGCACATGCGCCCTGATGTTTCTACAGCATCATCAATAACAGCCAAATTATGGAAAGAGTGCGATTTTCTATCAACTGATGAATGCATAAAGGATACACACACACACACACACACACACACACACACTCAGGCAGGCATATATATATATATATATATATATATATATATATACACACACACACACACATATGCGTATATATATATATACATATGTATATATATATATTATTCAGGCATCAAAAAGAATGAAATTTTGCCCTTTGCAAGGATGTGGACAGAGCTAGAGAATATTATGCTAAGCAAATAAGCAAAATTATAGTCAGAGAACTACAAATACCATATGACTTCACTCATATGTGGAATTAAAAAAAAACAAAATGGATGAACATGGAGGAAGGGAAAAAAAACAAAGAGAGGGAAGCAAACCATAAAAGACTATTAATTACAGAGAACAAACGGAGAGTTGATGGAGGGGAAATAGGCAGGGGGATGGGCTAAATGGGTGACAGGTGTCAAGGAGGGCACTGTTGTGTAGAACACTGGGTGCTATATGTAAGTAATGAATCAGAAGATTTGACTTCTGAAGCCAATCTTACACCATATGTTAACTAACTAGAATATAAATACATATTTGAAGAAAAGAAAATGCTACAATGTAAAGATCCTCTCAAAATTTTACATACTACCATACCGTATAGAAAATAAAATTGTTGGACAATAAAAAAAAAAAAATAAAAACATAACAGCAAATATTAGGTGACATTATATACAAAGTAAATAAGAGAAAATAATAAATAGTACAAAATCATGACAGAGAACAAATCTGCAGTAGAAAGGATCAAAAAAGGACAGGAGTATTTTCATTGAAAAGACTTAAAAAATGGATAAGGCTGTCAGAAGAAAAAATAAAGACAAGGAGCTTTTAGGTCTGAATTAAACTCGGGAATACATTATTCTTTGCACAGATATTAAATGTTAATAAAGCCATATTATAAATAGAATGTAAAACCTATATATAAAAAAACTTCCTAGACAAGGCTAAATACTAAATTGGAGTTCAACAAAAAGAAACCTAAGCAAACCAACCATGTATGAAAGAAATTGAGTTCATTATATAAAACTTCCTACAAAAAAATTCTACTCACAAGCTCAGATGGCATCAGTAGTGAATAAATGACACTTTAAAAATATGATTACCGGGCGCCTGGGTGGCTCAGTTGATTGAGCGTCTGACTTTGGCTCAGGTCACGATCTCTCCGTATGTGAGTTCGAGCCCCACGTCGGGCTCTGTGCTGACGCTCAGAGCCTGGAGCCTGTTTCAGATTCTGTGTCTCCCTCTCTCTCTGACCCTCCCCCGTTCATGCTCTGTCTCTCTCTGTCTCAAAAATAAATAAACGTTAAAAAAATTTAAAAAAAAATATGATTACCCCCTTGTCCCATTACGGCATAGTTTCATATGTGTTACATCCTACATACACTGTATACGCTGCAAAACACTTTTGCAAATTTTGCTCTGAATACTTATGCAGACTGCATAGAAATTAACAGAAGATTGTCTTTCATACTTACCCAGAGATTTATAACTTTCCATGCTCTTCTTTTTAGAAGGATGAAATAGTAAAGATGAGAATGGAAATAATTGGAAATGAGGCTATAAAAACAATAGAAAAGATCAATGAAACCAAAAGAGCTGCTTCATGGAAAAAGTATAGAGAATTGATAAAATATTAACCAGAATTATCAGGAAAAAAAGGGTGAGGACCCAGGTAAATACCTTCAGAAACTAGGAGCAGAAGGGACAACCCACACTTCCGAAATACAGATGATCATAAGAGACATATGTGAAGAGTTATATGCCAACAAACTGGACAATCTAGAAGAATTGGACCAATACCTAGAAATATTCAAATTTTCAAGATTGCATCAGGAATAAAGTCTAAAGAGACTAATTAATAGTAGAGAAATTGAATCAGTAGGCAAAAAACTCCCAATAAAAATACATATCCAGGACCAGATGTCCACTCTTATAACTTTAATTCATCACAGTACTTCTAGCCAGAGTAATCTGAAAGAAAAAGAAATAAAAGACACCGAAATTGATAAGGGCAATGCAAAATGGTCCCTATTTTCAAATGACAGGATTCTCTAGATAGAAAAACCTAAAAGCTCTGCCAAAAATATACAAAACACTGACAATAACAACAACAACAAAAAAAACCAAAAAACAAAAAACCAAAACCAAAACCAAAATGATTAGAATAAATAAAATCAGTTAGGTTTCAGAATACAAAATTAATATGCAGAAAACCGTGGGTTTTTTTCTGCACACTAGTAAAAAACTATGAGACAGAGAAATGAAGAAAACAATCCCATTTATGTTTATAAGAATAAATTACTGAAGAATAAATATAACCAAGGAAGTAAGTCCTACATTATGAAAACTATCAGACATTGATAAAAGAAAGTCAAAGATGACATAAATCAGTAAATGGGAAGATATACCTTGCTCACGGACTGGAAGAATTAATATTGTGAAAATATCCATATTACACAAAACGACCTATGGATTCAATGTAATCCCTATGAAAATACCAATGGCATTCTTCACAGAACTAGATTAAACTACCTCAAAGATGGTATGAAATCACAAAAGACTTTGAATATCCAAACGATACTTTTTATTTAAGTTTTTGTTTAAATTCCTGTTAACTGACATACAGTGTAACGTTTTGTTACAGGTGTGCAACGTAGTGATTCAACACTTCCATACATAAACTAGTGCTCATCAGAGCAAGTGCACTCCGTAATCCCCATCACGTATTTCACTCATTCCCCCACCTACATTTCCTATGGTCACCATCAGGTTGTTACATATAGTTAAGTGTCTGTTTCTTGCCTTGCCTCTCTCTCTCTCTTTATTCCCTTTGTTTGCTTTGTTTCTTAAAATCCACATATGAGTGAAAACATATTGCATTTGTCTTTCTCCACCTATTTCACTTAGCATAATTGTCTCTACCTCCATCCATGTTGTTGCAAATGGAAAGATTTCTTTTTGTTGTCTCCTAAAAACATTCCATTGAATATATATATATGCATATATGTATACACATATATAATCTCTTTTTTATTTTTTAATGTTTTATGTTTATTTTTTGTGAGACAGAGATAGAGCATGAGCAGGGGAGGGGCAGAGAGAGAGAGGGAGGCACACAATCCAAAGCAGGCTCCAGGCTCTGAGTTGTCAGCACAGAGCCCGACACGAGGCTCAAACCCATGAACTGCGAGACCATGACCTGAGCTATAAAGTCAGACGCTGAACCAACTGAGCCACCCAGGTGCCCCTATAAAACCTCTCTTTTATCCAGTCATCATTTCGTGGTTGTTTTTTTGAGATTTTTCTTGCTTCTTGAAGTAGACCCACATTGCTGTATACTTCCCCCTTATGACCACTTTTTCTGCATCCCAAAGGTTTTGCACAGTTTTGTTTTAATTTTCATTTCTTTTGATGTATTTTTTAAAATTTCTTCTTTGATTTCCTGGTTGACTCATTGTTCATTAGCATGTTGTTTAGTCCCCATGTATTTGTGTTTTTTCTAATATGTTTTTTCGGTTGATTTCTAATATCAAAGTGTTGTGGTCAGAAAAGGTGCATGTTATGATTTCAAACTTTTTGTATGATTTGGGGCCTGTTTTGTGAACTAATATTTGATCTATTCTGGACAATGTTCAACATGCACTTGAAAAAGATGTGAATTCTGCAATGTTAGGATGGATTCTGAATATATTTGTTAAGTCCATCTGATACAGAATGTCTTTCAAAGTCGTCGTTTACTTGTTTATTTTCTGTTTGGTAATCTGTCCATTGTTGTAAGTGGGTGTTAAAGTCCCCTACGATTATTGTGTTACTATCAAACAGTTCCTTTTGTTTGTTATTAGTTGTTTTATATATTTGGGTGCTTCCACTTTGGGTGCATAAATATATACAATTGTTAGATCTTCTTGTTGGCTTGTCCCCTTTATGATTATATAATGCCCTTCTCTGTCTCTTTTTTACTGTCCAGATCCAGAAGGCACAGAGAACTCCCGTCAAAATCAACAAAAGCTACTCAACACCACCAAGACATATTGTAATTAGACGTGCAAAAGATGTTGATGAAGAAAAAAATCTTAAACACAGAAAGACAAAAGAAATCCTTAACTTATAATGGAAAACCCATAGGGGTCACTGCACTTTTCTCAACAAAAACTTGGGAAGTCAGAAGGGAGTGGGCTGGTGTATTCAAATGCTGAATGACAAAAATCTGCAGCCATGAAAACTCTATCCAGTAAGGCTATCTTCAGAATAGAAGGCGAGGTAAAGACTCATTCAGACAAATGAAACTAAAGGAGTTCATGACCCATAACCAGTCCTGAAAGTAATGAAAATGGATCTGGAAGATTTTATCCTAAATGAAATTACTCAGACAGAGAAACACACGCACCATATGATTTAGCTGATAGTGTGGAATCTAAAAACAAACAAACAAAACAGAAGCAGACATATACAGAGAGGCTAAAGTTGTGATTGACATAAGGAAGGAGGGAAAAAGGAATGTCTGAAATAGGCAAAAGAAAGTAAGTGGTACAAACTTTCAGTTATACAATAAATAAATCACAGGGATGTAAATTATAACATATGGAATATAGGCAACAATATTGTATTAATTTTGTATGGTGATTGATATAAAGAGCTTTATTGTGATGATTGTATTATAATGTGGATAAATGTGGAATCACCATGACTACACCTGAAACTAATATAATATTCTATGCCAACTCTCATTAAAATCATTAAAAATAAATACATAAAAATAAAATAGCCACCCACCTTTGCAAAAACGAAAAACAAAAACCCAGAAACACAGACCAATAGAAATATACAGGCAAATATCCTCAAAAATTATTCACAAACAAAGTCCAATAATGTACAACAAAGGAAAAGAATTCCATTGAGGCAAATTAGGTAATTTACATTTAATTTGTTTTTTTTCTTTTGATATTCATGTATCATTTAATTGTGTTTTAAAAGTACTTTTCTCTGCGCTCTCCCAATGTTGTCAGTTAAGTGAAATTTTTAAAAAATCACATTCATTTTCCCACCCACCTAGTTAGACTTAGGCTCTTCTCATGTACAACAAATATTCCTAATTAAATAGAGACAACTAGCTATCACTGGAGGATGAAGCAATGAATAATATGAGTAATTATTTAACATTCACATTTCTGGCATGGTGCTGTTGTTCACTATTGTTCAATGTTTTATCCTTCCCACAGGCATTTACTTATCAGCAGCAACCTAAATAACTCATTTGCAAATAACACTGAGTACAGGTATATTAAAACTAAGGCAGAAAAATTGAGAAGAAAGGTTCTGAAATTGTTATCTTTGTGCCAGTGACAATAAAATTGAAAATGTAGTAAGTCTTCAGAATTACTGCCAAATACCATTAAATACCTGTTACGGGGATGATGATTTTAGAATATTCTCCGTATAATAGAAATGACAAACCAAGGGCATAAAAAAAGAAGTTGGTAATATGAAGATGTAGCAAAATTGCCTAACAGTAAAACTTAAACATCGAAGATATTTTACACGAGGCATAAGTTCTCAGTGTTTGTGTCAGATGCAAACAAATTAACACCCTAAGTGGTCAAGTCTCTGACCTCAGTGTCTTGTGGAACACAAAAAGTTCTCAGAGGCACTTGCCAATGGACAAACTACATGACTACAAGCTCAAAGTTCCCTACATTCTTGAGGTGTGTGAGGAGATAAAGTGTCTTCAAAATAGCCCAAGGGTAAGAATTTCCTGTTCAAATTTGAAGTGACACACTGATGAGAAATCTACTTTTTCCACGATTGCCTCCTTCTGAGGTCTCACAGGGCCGGCAGGCTGTGAAGACCACAGATACTGTCTGGTTACAAGAGGAACCTGTTGTAACCGGAACCATGCATCCGGACGATGCATGACTGTCTGGCCAACAGAAGGTATGTGTCACTACTGCCACTATTAGTCACCTCATTTAGTAGGAGATACAAATGCTGGATGGGATGCACCTGAGGCACAACTAATACACAATCACATTGCAGAAAACATTGGTATCTGTACTCCAACAACTCAGGGTGAAAAACAAGGATGAGTAGGAAACATATTGGAGAATTTCTTAAAATATTTAAATTCTCGCCTGTGGAAAAGTAATTAAGTGCATATACACATGTGCAATTGTGTTTGCAAATCAACATCATTTCACGTGAAACCCATGAGCATCGTGTCAAAACCCTTAATTTGCATTTGCCATTAATTATAGATACAGTTGTTATTTGATATTTAGCTCAGCCTTAAGAAAGAGATCTTAAGATGAATCCATCAAATCATAATGGTCAAACGTAATTCCTCATACATTTGCTTAGATGAATGAAAGCGGTTTGATTTTTCATAAAAAGCAAGATGAGGCACTTTCTGTAAAATGCTAATTTAAACTGAACTATAAACAATCAAAACACTTCCTAAAAAATTGAACAAAACTTGGCAAAAAAGATATTCAATATTGAAAGACATTCCTGTCTAATGAATTATGTTACATGGTCCAAAGGATATGAATCAGTAAAGTTAATGTGGCTATTGTGTTAAAAATAGTTAAAATAACTGCTATATTATTGAGAGCTTTAAAAAGCCAGATTGCCTATTAAAGGCTTTATATGCATTCTATTTAACTTATTTTCATCCCCATTTTATATTAGTAAAAACTAGGTAGCTGGACACGAAGTAACTTTTTAAAGGTCATTCTTTGTACGTTTGAGAGCCAAAAGGAATTCCAGATTTCATTGCCTGCAGAGCTCATTGACTGAATTATTACATTACAATTATTTGATTTATTAGAATTCCTTATACAACTAAAGCTACCCTCACTGCCTTGAGATTCATAGATCTTTCTGGAATTTTGTACCAACAGCATTCTTCCATAAAAGTTCTACACTTTTATTTATTACTTTATGGTGTAATATATTTGCCATTATATCAATTGACTATTTCTGGTGTTGTATAAATCCTTAAAAAATATTTTTTGCGGGCAGAACAGCATGGAAATTTTTGTGTGTGTCTCACTTCCATGAAATACAACCAGAATAACACTAAACCATCCTGCACACCTAGAAAACTGGTCTGAGGAGTAACACAGCAATCTGCACAACCTGAACCACAGAATTCAGCAGGTACTCGGCACAGAGAGATGAACTGGGGGAGAGAGAAACTGCAGAGGGCAGGGAGCTGTTTTTGGGTGCAGAGAGAGGATGGAGATGGGGGTGGGGGGGAAGTGGGGGACAGAATATGGGAAAAGCAACCCCCCAAAAGCAGCTGGAGAGAAAGTGGAAAAGTGGAAACAGCCGCGGGGACTGAACTAAAAAGGGAGAAGGGAGAAAGGAGAGGGTTTAAATTCCATTAAGACTATAAACAGGGAGAGCACAGAGGCTGCAACTCTGCAGCTCGATACCTGGTGGTGCTCTGGTGGGAAGGACGAGTCCCCAGGAGCAGAGTGGAGTCCAGATGTCTTCGGGACAGATGGGAAGAGCCGGTTCCCCTCCTGAGAGGACACCTGGTAGAGGGTGCGTGAGTCCCGCAAAGGCAAGGCTCCAGCGGACCCGGGAGAAAAACCACATTCCCTGGTGCTGGAACAAGGTTGCTGGGGATGAAGCCTGGTTGCCGATGCGTGTTGTGATTTGCCTTAATCCCTGAAATGCTGCTGCTACGTGATCGCGTGAACTTTTTCTGAGGCAGGCTGGCACCTGGCTGCAGGCTCTGGGCATTGGCAGCAGCACGGTCCCGCGAACGTTCCTGGGTGCAGCCGGCACCCGGCCATTGCTCAGTGAGTCCTTCCCGCAGAGAGGTCGAGCGGGTCAAAGCCGCAATTCTTCAGAAGTAAGGGGCCGGTAAGAACAGGCACATCTGAGATAAAACTCAGTACGGAGATTCTGCCTGGGGCTTGGTCACAGGCAGTGTAAAAACGGGGAGTGGACGGAGCCAAAGACAAAGGACAGGTGCACGATTGGTATTCGGGAAGAACACAGTTCTAATACTGGAGATTGGGTGGCTGAGGGACGCCATTTCCACTGCTTCCATGCATGCGCATGCGCATGCGCACTGATGAGCACGCAGCAATCCACCCCAGTAGGCTAGCAGCGCCATCTCGTGGAGAGCGGAGCTGTTACACTAAGCCCTGCCCAACTGGGCCAAGCTCGCTGTTCAAGAACACAAATCTCTCTGCCTGTTTAGTTTATGGACTATAAAGTGCTTCATAGTTTGACTTTTAGGGCCAAACGAAGTAATTTCAGTCGTATTTCAGTCTGTTTGCTGGTCCATCTATTCAATTTTCTTTCTTTTTTTTTCTTTTTTCTCTTTTTTGTTTTTCTTTTTCTTGAATACAGGAAGAGAAAAAATTCACTTTTATTTTCAATTCTTATTAAAAATATTTTTCTTTTATTTTTCTTCTACTATATTTTTTACTTTTGTGTAAATTTTTTCAAATTCTATTTTACTTCCATCATTTTATTTTATTCTACTTCAGTGTATTCAGTTTTTCAAATTTTCTGATTTCCTTTTTTTTCTTTTTCTTTTTTTTTCTCTAATCTATTAACCCCTTTCAACACCCAGACTAAAACACACTTAGGATCTAGCATCATTTATTCAATTTTTTTGTGTGTGTCTCCTTTTAATTTTTCAATTTTAATATTTTTTTAATTTTAATTTTTTAATTTTAATTCTTATCTCATTAATTCCTTTTCTCCCTTAAAACTAACAAAACAAAGGAATTTACTCCAAAAGAAAGAGAGGAATCTACCCCAAATAGAAAGAGAAACGACAGCCAGGGACTTAACCAACACAGATACAGGCAAGATGTCTGAACCAAAAGTTAGAATCACAATAACAAGAATACTAGCTGGTGTCAAAAATAGATTAGAATCCCTTTCTGCAGAGATAAAAGAAGTAAAAGCTAGTCAGGATGAAATAAAAAATGCTATAACTGAGCAGCAATCTCAAATGTATGCCACGGTGGCAAAGATGGATGAGGTTGAACAATCAGCGATATAAAGGACAAACTTATGGAAAATAATGAAGAGGAAAAATAGAGGGATATTAAGGCAAAAGAGCATTATTTAGGAATTAGAGAAATCAGTCACTCATTAAAAAGGAACAACATCAGAATCATAGGGGTCACAGAAGAGGAAGAGAGAGAAATAGGGGTAGAAGGGTTATGGGAGCAAATCATAGTGGAAAACTTTCCTAACCTGGGGAAAGACACAGGCATCAAAATCCAAGAAGCACAGAGGATTCCCATTAGATTCAACAAAAACCAACCGCCAACAAGGCATATTATAGTCAAATTCACAAAATACTCAGGCAAGGAAAGAATCATGAAAGCAGCAAGGAAAAAAAAGTCCCTAATCTACAAGGAAAAACAGATCAGGTTTGCAGCAGATCTATCCACAGAAACTTGGCAGGCCAGAAAGGAGTGGCAGGATATATTCAATGTGCTCAATCAGAAAAATATGCAGCCGAGAATTCTTTATCCAGCAAGGCTGTCACTCAAAATAGAAGGAGAGATAAAAAGTTTCCCAGACAAACAAAAATTAAAGGAGTTTGTGACCACTAAACTAGCCCTGCAAGAAATTTTAAGGGGGACTCTCTGAGGGAAGAAAACATGAGAAAGAAAGAAAGAAAGAAAGAAAGAAAGAAAGAAAGAAAGAAAGAAAGACCAAAAGCAACTGAGATGAGAAAGGACCAGAGAACACCACCAGAAATTCCAACCCTACAAGCAACATAATGGCAATAAATTCATATCTTTCAGTACTCACACTAAACATCAATGGACTCAATGCTCCAATCAAAAGACATAGGGTAACAGAATGGCTAAGAAAATAAGATCCATCTATATGCTGTTTACAAGAGACCCACTTTAGACCTAAAGACACCTTCATATTGAAAGTAAGGGGATGGAGAACCATCTATCATGCTAATGGTCAACAAAAAAAAAGCTGGAGTAGCCATATTTATATAAGACAATGTAGAGTTTAAAATAAAGACTATATCAAGAGATGAAGAAGGGAAGTATATCATAATTAAGGGGTCTATCCACCAAGAAGACCTAACAATTATAAATATTTATGCGCCAAATGTGAGAACACCCAAATATGTAAATCAATTAATCACAAACATAAAGAAACTCATTGGTAATAATACCATAATAGTAGGGGACTTCAACATCCCACTTACAGCAATGGACAGATCATCTAATAAAAAACTCAACAAGGAAATAACGGCTTTGAATGACACACTGGACCAGATGGACTTAACAGATATATTCAGAACATTTCATCCTAAAGCAGCAGAATATACATTCTTCTCCAGTGCACATGGAACGTTCTCCAGAATAGACCACATACTGGGACACAAATCAGCCCTCAAACAAGTACAAAAAGATTTAGATCATACTGTGCATACTTTCAGACCACACCACTATGAAACTTGAAATCAACCACAAGAAAAAAATTTGGAAAGGTAACAAATACTTGGAGACTGAAGAACATCCTACTAAATAATGAATGGGCTAACCAAGAAGTTAAAGAGAAAATTAAAAAGTTCATGGAATCCAATGAAAATGATAACACCACAACCCAAAACCTCTGGGATGCAGGAAAGGTGGTCATAAGAGGAAAGTATATAACAATTCAGGCCTTCCTAAAGAAGGAAGAAAGATCTCACATACACAACCCAACTTTGCACCTTAAAGAGCTGGAAAAAGAACAGCAAATAAAACGCAAACCAGCAGAAGACAGGAAATAATAAAGATGAAAGCAGAAATTAATGCTATGGAAACCAAAAAACAAAAAAACAAACAAACAAACAAAAACAAACAAGCAAAAAACAGTAGAACAGATCAATGAAACCAGAAGCTGGTTCTTTGTTTTTTTTTTTTTTTTTTTTTAAATTTTTTTTTTCAACGTTTTTATTTATTTTTTTTGGGACAGAGAGAGACAGAGCATGAACGGGGGAGGGGCAGAGAGAGAGGGAGACACAGAATCGGAAACAGGCTCCAGGCTCTGAGCCATCAGCCCAGAGCCTGACGCGGGGCTCGAACTCCCGGACCGCGAGATCGTGACCTGGCTGAAGTCGGACGCTTAACCGACTGCGCCACCCAGGCGCCCCAGAAGCTGGTTCTTTGAAAGAATTAACAAAATTGATAAACCACTACCCAATTTGATCAAAAAGAAAAAGGAACGGACCCAAATAAAGAAAATCAAGAATGAAAGAGGAGAGATCACCACCAACACAGCAGAAATGAAAACAATCATAAGAGAATATCATGAGCAATATACACCAATAAAATGAACAATCTGGAAGAAATGGACAAATTCCTCGAAACATATACACTACCAAAACTGAAACAGGAAGAAATCAAAAATTTGAACAGACCCATAACCAGTAAAGAAATCGAACTAGTAATCAAAAATCTCCTCAAAAACAAGAGTCCAGGGTCAGATGGCTTTCCAGGGAAATTCTAACAAACATTTAAGGAAGAGTAACACCGATACCCTTGAAGCTGTGCCAAAAAATAGAAATGGAAGGAAAACTTCCAAACTCTTCCTATGAAGCCAACATTACCTTGATTCCAAAACCAGACAGAGACCACACTAAAAAGGAGAACTATAGACCAATTTCCCTGGTGAACATGGATGCAAAAATCCTCAATAAGATATTAGCCAACCGGATCCAACAATACATTAAAAAAAAATTATCCACCACTACCAAGTGGGATTTATACCTGGGAGGCAGGACTGGTTCAATATGCACAAAACAATCAATGTGATTCAGCACACCAATAAAAGAAAGGACAAAAACCACATGATCCTCTCAATAGATGCAGAGAAAGCATTTGACAAAATAATTTCTTGATAAAAACCCTCAAGAAAGTAGGGATACGAGGATCAAACCACAAGATCATAAAAGCCATATATGAAAGACCCAACGCTAATATTATCCTCAAGGGGAAAAAACTGAGAGCTTTCCCTTAAGGTCAGAAACAAGACAGGGATGTCCACTCTCACCACTGTTATTCAACATAGTACTGGAAGGCATAGCCTCTGCAATCAGACAACACAAAGAAATAAAAGGCATCCAAATTGGCCAGGAGGAGGTCAGACTTTCACTCTTCGCAGATGACATGATACTCTATACGGAAAACCCAAAAGATTCCACCAAAAAACTTCTAGAACTGATTCATGAATTCAGCAAAGTTGCAGGATATAAAATCAATGCACACAAATCGGTTGCATTCCTATACACCAACAATGAAGCAACAGAAAGAGAAATCAAGGAATCTATCCCATTTCCAATTGGAACAAAAATGATAAAATACCTAGGAATAAATTTAACCAAAGAGGTGAAAAATCTCTACACTGGTAACTATAGAAAGCTTATAAAAGAAATGGAAGAAGACACAAAAAAATGGAAAAATATTCCATGCACCTGGATAGGAAGAACAAATATTGTTAAAATGTCAATACTACCCAAAGTTATCTATATATTCAATGCAATTTCTATCAAAATAACACCGGAATTCTTCACAGAGCTGGAACAAATAATCCTAAAATTTGTATGGAACCAGAAAAGACCTCGAATAGCCAAAGCAATCTTGAAAAGAAAACCAAAGCGGGAGGCATCACAATCCCAGACTTCAAGCTATACTACAAAGCTGTAATCATCAAGACAGTATGGTACTGGCACAAGAACAGACACTCAGATCAATGGAACAGAATAGAGAACCCAGAAAGGGGCCCACAAACATATGGCCAACTAATCTTTGACAAAGCAGGAAAGAATATCCAAGAGAAAAAAGACAGTGTCTTCAGCAAGTGTTGTTGGGAAAACTGGACAGCGACATGCAGAAGGATGAACCTAGACCACTTTATTACACCCTACACAAAAAGAAACTCAAAATGGATGAAAGACCTAAATGTAAGACAAGAAGCCATCAAAATCCTTGAGGAGAAAGCAGACAAAAACCTCTTTGATCTTGGCTGCTGCAACTTCTTACTCAGCACATCTCCAGAGGCAGGGAAACAAAAGCAAAATGAACTATTGGGACCTCATCAAAATACAAACTTCTGCACAGCAAAAGAAGTAATCAGCAAAACTAAAAGGCAACCCACGGAATGGGAGAAGATATTTGCAAATAACATATCAGATAAAGGGTTAGTATCCAAAATCTACAAAGAACTTCTCAAACTCAACGCCCATAAAATAAATAATCCAGTGAAGAAATGGGCAAAAGACATGAATAGATACCTCTCCAAAGAAGACATCCAGATGGGCAACCAACCAATGAAAAAATGCTACACATCACTCATCATCAGGGAAATACAAATTGAAACCACAATGAGATACCACCTCACCCCTGTCAGAATGGCTAATATTAACAATTCAGGCAACAACAGATATTGGCGAAGATGTGGAGAAAGAGGATCTCTTTTGCACTGTTGGTGGCAATGCAAGCTGGTGCAGCCACTCTGGAAAACAGTATGGAGGGTCCTCAAAAAATTAAAAATAGAACTACCCTATGACCCAGCAATTGCACCACTAGGTATTTATTCAAGGGATACAGGTATGCTATTTCGAAGGGACACATGCACCCCAATGTTTATAGCAGCACTATCAACAATAGCCAAAGTCTGGAAAGAGCCCACATGTCCATCAATGGATGAATGGATAAGGAAGTTGTGTTCGTTGGAACCAGAGGGTATTATGCTAAGCAAAATTAGTCAGAGAAAGACAAATATCATATGACTTCGTTCATCTGAGGACTTTAAGACATAGAACAGATGAACACAAGGGAAAGGAAACAAAAGTAATATAAAAACAGGGAGGGGGACAAAACAGAAGAGACTCATAAATATGGAGAACAAACTGAGGGTTACTGGAGGGGTTGTGTGAGGGGGGATGCTCTATGTGGGTAAGGGGCATTAAAGAATCTACTCCTGAAATCATTGTTGTGCTATATGCTAATTAATTTGGATGTAAATTAAAAAAATAAAAATTAAAAAATATATACATATTTTGCTCTTTTGTTTTCAGTGTTGTTCAGGTTTCAGATACGTTTAGTGGGTCATGTAGTATTTTGCAACATATAAAATCTTTCTTTTAAAATTTAACGATGTCACAGAATTCCAAATTTATTTAAAATAAAAGATCATTTGATAGCACATGACCTTTCAGAAAAGAAATCTAAGTCCCCAAATAGAAATATTTTACTTCAGGGAATTTCTATTTGTGCTAAAACTAGTATTCTCCAATCAGAACACTCAATTTTTAACCAATAGTGGTTTTAAATTGTCCAAAAAATCATGCAGCATTCTTTTCCTAATACTGCGTTTTAATTTTAGCCCAGTTAATAGTGTTGAAATGTTTCTGCGGAATCATAAGGACAGTATTACTCATGAATTCCTTTATTCCTCTCTCACTTATTTCTTTACATTTTTCCAACAAATACTATTGTGTCAAACATAGAATAGCATAGTAAAAACCACTTATTCTATCATGAAACACTTATTTGTATCTCTACGGAAGTTAGTACCAGACTTTCTATTGTTCAACTGCAAATGAGGAGTCTCCCTCACCCTGCACCCCACCCGGTGTCACTGTACTAGCAATGTTGTCAGCACATGACACACACTCTTGATCAAGACCTTCAGGGCAGTTTCATCCACATTGTAGCTGACACTACTCAGCTGCAGACATGAACAACCAAGGCGTGACTTATGCGGAACTCCATCATGTTAAGGGCTCAAAAAGACAGCAAGTGCAACCTAAGGGCACGAAAAGTTCCATTTCAGTAACTGAGGAAGAGATAGCCTATGCAGAATTAAATCTTCAAAATGCCTCTCGGGCCCTTCAAGGGAATGGCAAGAAGTCTCCCTGCAAAGGTAAAACATTTAATACACACACAGTATACCTGTTCTAGAATGTGCAGTTGGGGTACAGGGGTGTAGGGAGTGAGTAGGGAATGATCTCGCATATTTTTCATTTGTGAGAATCCGAACTTGAATTTGGAATACGGTACTGTAATTGAAATCTGAGAACTAACTTTGTTCAGGCATTGTTGTAATTTGTAGTCTTTACCAACATGTCATGGAGTAGTATATTTACTGTAAATGCAAGGGTATATTCTGAGAGAAGATTACAATAGCAGATACAGGTTTGGAGTCCACGTTTTTATGTGGGATTCCATGTGCATCCTTGGTTCTGTTTGTAAATTTTCTAAATGATTATTTCTGTACATCCTTTCTCAGTGTTTTCATTTCTCTTTCTACTATTTATCATCATGTCCAGAGAAGCTCATTGCTGGGATCCTGGGAATCATCTGTCTTGTCTTGATGTCCACTGTGGTAATACTAGCTGTTAATCCCGGTCAGTAAGTGTTTAAATGACGAAAGGGAATATTTCACTTTAGTGGTCCTCAGTGGCTCGAAATATTTCATAACATTATGGAATTTTATTCTCTTAATGCATATAAGCTCTAACTTGGAATGATTATTCTGAAACTGTCAAAGGTAGAAATAACAACAATTGTCGATAGTATTACATATTTATTCTCATAACTCGGATTTCATAACCCAAAGACAAGGTATAGGAAAGAGACCTTATGGAGAAACACAAATTAATTCTTGAGATTGGTTACCAAATACTGTAAGAGGTGGTGCGGTTTGATTCTTTTAGGCTTTTGAAATGTCTTCCCCCGTTATTCACTTTTTACTGGTAAAAGTAATTTTATTACAGTTTTCGAATTCTAAACCATACACCAAATTTCAAACTAAGAGACTCAGTCATTATGATTTGTTTAGTTTAACATGAAGTTTTTATGAGGATTACTTTAATTGTTCTAGGTACTGACACACCGGAGCAGAATAATTCTTCCCTGGAAACAAGGATCCAGAAAGGTACAACATCATTTTCAAAATTCTGTTATTAGTATAGTTTCTATTTTGTCTCCATCTGAGGCTAGGCAAAGAAGTTAATCGAGTCTATTTGGGTGAAAATCAATTAGAAGTTCACATATAAACTTTCTGAAATAATGATTGTCAGAGAATATTACTTCTTCTGTAACAATGTGAAGAAATGCTCATTTAAAATCACCATACCCATTGTTACCAATCACCTCAAACTTCCTCTTGCTATAACATGATAAGAGTCAAATCATTTTACTCTCCATAAAACTGATTTTGTTCAGTGACTCTCAGGACATGTAGAGATGGATATTTTTGTGTGTTTGCTTTATATGGGCACATAAATTAGGATGAGAACCTGACCATTCTCTGTGAGTGTGTGTGAGCCTATTTTATTTATACCATCCTGGGAGGATGCGTAGATATGTTATGTATACATATGTACATACCCATGCAAAAATTGGAATTTTGTAATATTCAAAATTTCTGATAATATCTCATAATCTTCTTCTAGCACATCACTGTGGTCGTCGTCCAGAAGAGTGGGTTACGTATTGCAACAATTGCTATTACATCAGCACTGAAAAAAAACCGTGGAATGAGAGTTTGATGTCCTGTGCTTCTAAAAACTCTAACCTGCTCTCCGTAGATAATGAAGAGGATGTGGTAAGATTTCAAATGCTTCCAGAGTTTATTAAAAGCTTATCAGTTAATATTATATTTGTAGAGCTCATCCATATTTTTGTAAATATTTGTAGTTTATTTGTTTTGAAGTCTGTTTATAGTTTGGGTATGATATTTTATGTATATTTTTATATCGTTACTGCACATTTAATAATTTCCAGTTCTTGCTTTTCATAGAAAACCATGTTTCTATAAATGCCCTTTAGCATGAAATAAACTTTACTATTTAATTTTGACGCATCAAGGAAAGTAAGTACATGATTGCACAAATTGAACACAAACTAGTTAGAACCACGCAATTACAAGTCAGATCATGATGTAGAAGTTTAGGGCCTTTATTAGCCCTACCCATTTACATTATGAAGTATCTTTGCTTAATTTTGGACTTTTTCTCAATGGAATCATGCAGTATGCATTTTTATGTGTGTCTCCCTTCGCTCTCATATGACATTTGTAAGGCACTTATATTATTGCATTTGCCTATAGTTTGTGAATTTTCACTGCTGTCTTCTATGAATATGACATTTTATTTTTTATTTTTTTTTAAACGTTTATTTATTTTTGAGACAGAGAGAGACAGAGCGTGAACGGGGGAGGGGCAGAGAGAGAGGGAGACACAGAATCGGAAGCAGGCTCCAGACTCTGAGCCATCAGCCCAGAGCCCGACGCGGGGCTCGAACCCACAGACCGTGAGATCGTGACCTGAGCTGAAGTCGGATGCTTAACCGACTGAGCCACCCAGGCGCCCCCAGCTGGTGGTTTTGATTTGCATTTCCCTGATGATTAGTGACCTTACGCACCTTACCTGTATCTGCTTGCCATTTGTATGTCTTTCAAAAAATATCTACTCAAGTCTTTTGCCCATTTTTTGAATTGGATTGTGTTCTTTGCTTTTATTACATTGTAAGAGTTCTTTATATAAATGGATATTATTCCCTTATCTGATATTTGTTTGCAGATATTTTCTTCTGCTCTCTACATTGTTCTTTCACTTGCTTGGTTCTTTCCTTGCTGAAAAGATGCTCTTTGGCTTAATGCAGTACCACTTTTCTTATTTTAGTTTTTGTTGCCTGTGGTTTCGGTATCCAAGAAACCATCGTCTACACCAATGTCAAGGGTATTGTTCCTTTTGCCTCTACCAGTGATTCTATATGTTTATGTGTTTCAATGTTTCTAATTTTCCTCTCTCTGTTTCAGCTTCAAGAATTCCCTTTAGCATTTCAGTTAGGCAGGTCAAATACTTAAAACTGGTTCTGACACATAGTGGTCTAGAGACCACCACGAGAGTCATGGTGCTGCTGTCCTCTGCCATCCGGGGCAAGCTGAACCATTGACACACCATCCTGTGACAGGCTGGGAAAGCTTTTATCTCTTCTTCGTTTTCGAATGACAGCTTTGCTGAGTCAGGCATTCTTGGTTGGCTGTTTTTTTCCCCCTTTGACCGCCTTAAAAATATCATCCCACTCCCTCCTGCCTTATGTTTGGGAAGAAGATCTTGTCGAGATGATCTTTCTGGTATCAGGTACTGCATGCTGGCCTCAGAGCCCTCAGAGCAGTACTGGAACTGTCATCCAAGGTCAGGCACAGATAGAACTACCATCGCCACAAGGTCTCAGTGCACAGGTTCACTTACTGTGGCTGTGGCACTGGGGTCTAAGGTGGAGACACTTGCAGATATGCCACAGAAACTGTACCTGGGTCTCAGGGGCTCATCGCTCTGACTCTGGTTGACAGAAGCTATGTAGCAGTGACCACGGAACTTAGGATGACAAGCCCTAGCAAGGATGGGTCAGAGGCTGGAGTTGCCATGGGTGATGTCATGTTTTCAAACAATAGCAACCTCGTGTTAGCAATGGCAGTCCAGAATCTAGGCATCGAGTGGGGATGGGGTTCAGAGCAGCAGGAGGACCCTTTACATGAAGATACAGAGTCATGACATGGAACACTATGGGTAGAATTCAGGACAGCAGCAACTTGCACCTAGAGTGGCAGCTAAAGCATTCTTAGGAGCTGTGGGCAGTGTTCAGGGCAGCAGAGTCTGCCCTGGTAATGTTGAGACAGATCCCCAACCTGGGACCAGGAGAGGGCAAAAATCAGACCAGCTCTAGTCTTGTATAAGGGAGGCGCTGTGGCACCCAGTCCCTAAAAGCAGCAATTGGCATCCCCGAAGGCAAGTCTGACCATAGCAACAGCCCCAGGCTCTGGGAAGAGATACAGAGAGAGCACTCTGGGCTGCTCCAACTAGTGGGATCAGGATCAGTATCGGTGGGACACCTCTGTTGCAAAAGCTGCAGATGTCCACATTGTTGAAGATTATTGGGTTCTCCTGCTCCTCTTCTCTCCATGAGGTGACTCCCCCTAAGGGGATTCCTCCAGGTGCCAAGTGGCTCTCAGCTGCAGGGTTGGGGGATGCAGGTAAAATGCTTCCTTTACGTTCTATGGGACCATCTTGGATTTTTGAATTACACCTGGTGTGTGCTGCTTCTCTGTGGTCTAGATTGTTCCCTGAGCAGTTCTCAGTTTGGAGTTGTATAATTATTGTTCTTATTGCTTTTATTGGGATTTGCTCATCTTCTATCTTGCTGATAGCACTCTTTACGCATATATCATTAGCTGATCGCCATCTACTTCAAATTAATTCTAATTTCCATTAAAATATGTTATATTAACACGAATATAGCTCCTTTTCCCCCTCCTAAGTATTACAGGTATTCCTCAGCTGTTCAAAAATTTGCATTATGCCTGCGGCACCTGCGTGGCTCAGTTGGTTAAGCGTCCAACTCTTGATTTTGGCTCAGGTTGTGATCACATGGTCCATGAGATATGAAGCCTTGAGTCCAGCTCTGCCCTGACAGTGGGTAGCCTGCTTGGGATTCTCTCTCTCCCTCTCTCTGTGCCCCCTCCCCCCATGCTCTTAATAAAATAACAAACACACTTTTAGGAAAATTTGCCTTACGTCAGTTTGCTTTTGTGAAAGACCTACGTTAGTACCAGTTTTTGCTGAACAACAGAATCTGAAGGGGATTAACGTATTTAGGAGAAAAGGTGAAAAGCAAAAATTGTGCTCGCTGCTAGTTTTACTGTTAGAGGCAGCTCACACCCTCCAAGCAGCAAGATTGGCCCTGTCAATTTCATTCCTCAGAAACTATACTCAGCATCTGAGTTCAGTACCAAGCATAGCTTTCAATTGTGTTTTTGAGCATCTGTGTTCAATTTATTTTTCATATCCATTCGCAAGGTGTGTCTTATATCAGAAAAACGTAAGGGAGGTTATTTGGGGGTTATTTATTTTGATGGGGAATGTTTTGGGGATCAGGGAATATTCAACAATTTTTCCATGTGAATTAATGTTATTTACTTCTTTAGTGTCCACCATTTCGGCTTAGGAACATTTTCATAGGGACGCTTAACTTTCAGGGAGAGCCGGAAACCTGTTCTTACAAGGTTGTACTGAAGCCAGCTACCTTCAGATTCCAAACACTGATTTCCCACTGGGGACTTGAAATGACGCACTCTTGGTGACTTTGCGCCACAGAAATTAACAAATGCTAAAAAAATAACGTACGTGGTATAGATCCCACCGTACAGTGTTATAATGATTGCTTTAAATAATCTCATCTTGTGAAGCAATTCAGAGAGGAAAACATACACACAGATTTTAAAATATACAAATATATTTACCATTTCTGCCGATCATATTCCGTCTTGTAGATATGCGTTACCAACTGGCATCATTTCCTTGTAGCTTAAAGAACGTTTTTAGAGGGCAGGTATACTAAGAGGAAATTGTCTTAGATTTTGTGTTCGTTGTGGGGTCTTTATGCAACTTCTTTTTTGAAAATTTGTTTTGCGAATTTATAATTCTTGTTTGACAAGTGTTTTTATTTTGTTTTGTTTTGGGTTTGTGTGTGTGTGTGTGTAGGGAGTTGGTTTGTTTCTTGCTTTTTTTTTTCAGGACTTTCAGCTCTGAATTTGACCTTCCCTGTCTTTTATTCTTTATTGTTTCTGGTAAGAACTCATCTATTAATCATATCGTTATTTTACTAAATGTAATGAGTAGTTTTTTTTTTTTTCTTGCTTCTGTCAAGATCACCTCCTGTCTTTTGTTTGCCTTTTTATTTTATTTTTTTTTTAAGTTGTGGCAAAAAAAAATGCACATAACGTAAAACTGACCACATTATCCATGTTAACAAAAATAGACTGTTTTTTTGGAGCAGTTTTAGGCTCACAGCAAAACTCAGACAAAGTACAGAGATTTTCTGTATTCCTCTACTATCTATGTGTCTGTGCACCAGTAATGCAGAGACTTTCTCACTTTCAGCATCCCTCAGTGGGGTGGTTCGTTTGCTTCAATTGATACACCTATCTTGACACATCTTTGTCACCCAAAGACCATAGTTTACTTTAAGGTGTACTCCTGATGTTGTGCATTTTATGAGTTTGGAGAAATATATAATGATGTGTATCAACCATTATGGAGTTATACAGAATAGTTTCACTGCCTTCAAAGTCCTCTGTGCTCTACCTATCCAAACTTCCTTCCCCCAAACCCTGTCAACCACTGATCTATTTATGGTCCCTGTAGTTTTGTTTCTTCCGTATTTTCACACAGTGGGAATCACACGCTATTTCACATCTTACATTGCATTTAACTAGATCATGCATCTTAAGCAACTCTAAGCACCCATGCTAGGAGCGCTAACTATATCTAGAACTTCTACCTTGTAAAACTGGGACTCTATACTCATTAAACAATAATTACCTTCTCCACTTTCCCTTCAACCGTTAGCAATCGCCATTCTACTCACTGTTTCTACTAATCTGACTACTTTAGACGCTTCATGTAATTGGAATCATACACTTTTTTTTTTCTTTTTTGCGTTTGTGTGACTGGCTTGTTTCACTTAGCATAATGTCCTGGAGTTTCATCCATATTATGGAATTGGTTAGATTTCCTTCTTTTTTAAGGCTGGATAAATACATTGTTATGTGTATTGCACATTGCACGTTATGTGTTATGTGTATTGCACATTGCACGTTTTCTTGATCCATCCATCCATCAGTAGACATTTGGACTGCTTCTACTACTTGGCTTTTGTGAATAATGCTTCAGTGAGGATGGATGTACACATCTCTTTGAGGTCTTGCTTTCAGTTCCTTTAGATATTTTGCAACATGTGGGATGATTGCAACATGATTCAGTTGGTAATTGTATTTTTAATTTCTTGGAGAGGCTCCATACTCTCCTTCATAACAGCTGACCAATTTATGTTCCCAACAACAGTATGCAAGGCTCCTCTTTTTCACCTTCTCACCAAAACTTTTTTGATTCTACCCAGCCTAATGAGAATGAGGTGCTATCTCATCGTGGTTTTGATTTGCATTTCTCAGATTATTAGTGCTATTGAGCATCTTTTCATATGCTTTTTGACCATTTGTATATTTTCTTTGGAGATAAATCTATTCAATTTCTTTGCTCATTTTTTAACTGTGTGGTTTGGTTTTTGTTGTTGTTACTGACTTGTAAGTTTCCTTATATATTTTGGAAATGAATCCCTTGTTTGATGTATGATTTGCAAGTGTTTTCGCCACTATTCATTCTGTTGATCACGCCCTCTGACGCATAGAAATGTTTTAGTTTGATGTAGCCTGTTTGTCTACAACGGACTTTTCCTTTGTAGTCTATGGTTTGGGTGGCATACCCGAGAAATCATTGCCAAACACAATGTTGTTTACTTTCCCCCCAGGTTTTCTTCATGCATTTACATAGTTTTACATTTATGTTTAGGTCCTTAGTCCTTTTTGAGTTAACTTTAGTATATGGTGGAAATGTAAGCAGCCAACTTCATTCTTTTACATGTGGATAGCCAGGTTCCCACACCATTTGTGACAGATACTGTTCTTTCCCTTCTGAATGGTCTTGGCACCCTTAAAAAAATGATGAGCTGAATATACATGGGTTTGTGTCTGAATATATCTTTAAATTATTGTTTCCATGGGAGATTCAGGGCCCGGGGCTTCCTATTCCTTCCTCTTGCTGATGGTATCCCACTTCAGTCTGAAATTGTGTGCAGGGC
The DNA here is from genome assembly GCF_028749965.1 of Puma concolor. Classification (NCBI taxonomy): domain Eukaryota; kingdom Metazoa; phylum Chordata; class Mammalia; order Carnivora; family Felidae; genus Puma; species Puma concolor. The sequence continues at coordinate 98,650,157 of NC_141673.1, forward strand.
AGATATGGATTCTGTGGTACATGATGTGGTCCGAGGCTGATTGAGGTGGAAAATATGTCACCCGTTCCCTGATTTTCACACTGACTTAAAACACATCTTAATCCACCCTGTTACCTGAAGATTATTTCTTGGTCTAGGTTTGCAAGTGTCCCTCGGTCATTTCATTATGTCATGAGATGTGGATTTGTATGTGTTCATGCTATTAGCAGTTTGCTAAGCCTCTGGTGTTCACAAATATTTATTAAACTATATCTAATAAGTTGTTCATTCATTGTGATTTACGGATGTTGTTCTTTTTTTTTTTTTCTGCCTCTGTTGTTCTTATCAGATTCTACTTAGACCTAAGCTGGTTTTCCTGATCCTGTTTTGAAGGTTTTGAACCCTGTTAAATTTTCTCTTTTTTTTCTCTCTCATCCTATGGGATGAATAAATTCTGTCACTGTAACCACCATCTCATCAGTTTTGTCTACGGCATCTCCAATTTTCTGCAGAGAAAATTTAGTGAATTTTTCACTTCAGGTATGAATTTATACACTCAAAACGTCTCTGTGGTTTATTCATATAGTTTTATTTCACTGTTGGTATCACTGACTTGTTCTGTTGCTGCCATCACATTGTTCATTTAATTATTTGAAGTAACTTTTCATTATAATTTACATATATTTATGAATATTATTTGAAAATACTTTCTTGTGATAAATGTAACGTCTTATCCCATTAGAGGTTTCTAATGGCCTATGAATTCTCTTACTATGGAAGACATTTTCCAACTTCTTTTTATGTGTTCTGATTTTTCAAGTAGACATTCTTTGAAATATACTTTAGCAAACATACATTCTATTTTTTTTAGATTTATTATTTTTATAATTTGCATAAACATTACTGCAGAATCTTCTCTTCTAAAGTCTGCCTGCTGATATTTTTGTTCAGGTTTTCCAGATTCTTTTTGTTGATTTTTATTTTTCAGCCTATCTTCCTAGGGATTGCCCTTATAATTTTGTAGCTTAGATGTCAAATACCAATTTTTTTATTTTTTTAATTTTTTTTCAATATATGAAGTTTATTGTCAAATTGGTTTCCATACAACACCCAGTGCTCATCCCAAAAGGTGCCCTCCTCCTCAATACCCATCACCCACCCTCCCCTCCTTCCCACCCGCATCAACCCTCAGTTTGTTCTCAGTTTTTAAGAGTCTCTTATGCTTTGGCTCTCTCCCACTCTAACCTCTTTTTTTTTCCCCCTTCCCCTCCCCATGGGTTCCTGTTAAGTTTCTCAGGATCCACATAAGAGTGAAAACATATGGTATCTCTCTTTCTCTGTATGGCTTATTTCACTTAGCATAACACTGTCCAGTTCCATCCATGTTGCTACAAAGGACCATATTTCATTCTTTCTCATTGCCATGTAGAACTCCATTGTGTATATAAACCACAATTTCTTTATCCATTCATCAGTTGATGGACATTTAGGCTCTTTCCATAATTTGGCTATTGTTGAGAGTGCTGCTATAAACGTTGGGGTACAAGTGCCCCTATGCATCAATACTCCTGTATCCCTTGGGTAGATTCCTAGCAGTGCTACTGCTGGGTCATAGGGTAGCTCTAGTTTTAATTTTTTAAGGAACCTCCACACTGTTCTCCAGAGTGGCTGCACCAGTTTGCATTCCCACCAACAGTGCAAGAGGGTTCCCATTTCTCCACATCCTCTCCAGCATCTATAGTCTCCTGATTTGTTCATTTTGGCCACTCTGACTGGCGTGAGGTGATATCTGAGTGTAAATACCAATTTTTTTTAAAGACTGCATTCCCCAATGTTTATAGCAGCTCTACAACAATAGCCAAATTATGGAAAGAGGCTGAATGTCCATCAACTGATGAGTGGATAAAGAAGATGTGGTTTATATATACAATGGAACACTAGTCGGCAATGAAAAAGAGTGAAATCCTGCCATTTGTAACAATGTCAATGGAACTGGAGGGTATTATGCTAAGTGAAATAAGTCAGGCAGAGAAAGACAGATATCATATGTTTTTCACTTATCTGTGGAATTTGAGAAACTTAACAGAAGACCATGGGGGATGAGAAAGGGAAAAAAATTGTTACAAACAGAGAGAGAGACAAACCATAAGACAGTCTTAAATACAGAGAACAAACTGAAGGTTGATGGACGGGGGTGGGGTAGCAGGCAAAATGGGTGATGGACATCGAGGAGGGCACTTGCTGGGATGAGCACCGGGTATTGTATGTAAGTGATGAATAATGGGAATCTACTCCCCAAACTAAGAACACACTGTATACACTGTATGTTAGCCAACCTGACAATAAATTATATTTAAAAAATAATAAATAATAATAATAAACAAACAAAAGACTGCATTCAAATACTGCAAATCAGGAGGATTCCCCCCTCTGCCATGTGATGTGTGTGCATGTGTGTGTGTGTTTGTGCACATGTGTAAATGTGGGAGGGGACAGCTCATAACTTTACTATGAGTTCTCAAGTCTCTTTCTGTTCTTACTTTCTCCTGAGTTCGTCTTGGCCTCCTCTCCATGTGTGCATATTCTTTTCCATCAGCCAAGAGTGTGTGGAGAGCTGATGTCAACTCTTCTGTTGTATTTTTACAGAACTACCTTCCCATTATATTTATGGGGGGGTCACAGAGCTTGACACAAAGACCAAAACCTCTGACTAGTAAGAGTATGGGTTTTCTTCAACATTACCTAGTGAAATCAGCACTTGGAGCTGAAAATCAATAGGCTAGTTTGCCCCCAACCCCACCGCTAATCAAGTCTGCCCCTGTGGCACCAATACCATTGTTTTTTTTGCAGCTTCTCGAACTGTAAAAACTGTGATTCTTCTTGATCGCTGAGCTAGGGTCAACAGGTGGGGAGGCATGGGAGCATCCCAGGCAAGAAAATGACAAATGTGCTGCTTCCTACTTGAATCTCTAGGATTTTTTCCAATGTGAATATGTCACAAATTATCATTAACCTTTCGTCAATAATCAGAACCCCAAAATTATGACCTTCGTCAGCATGTCCTCCTCACTTAATCCTGCTAAGAGACTTTTATAATGTGTCCAGTGCGTAACATTATATTATAATTTGAAAGATTTTATAAAGTAGGAAAGAATTAACTTTATTTGGTACTACAAAATCCAAATGAATACAAGAGCTTTTCTAATAAAATTTATTTTCTCATAGTATTTGTTGAATTTATTCATTCCTACTTCATGGATTAGAGGTTGCCACAGAAGCAATAAAAATTCATCTGTGTGGTCAAGAGGCTCAACTGTCTCTTCCAAAGTGTAAGTTTCCTAAGAACTTTTTTTTTTATGCCTTCGAGGAATTAATCTTAGAAAGAAAACCAGCAATATGTGGACAATTTTATAGACACAATTGTTGAAGTGTTTCCATAGAAAAATGATAGGGGAAATATTTGCATTTCGATGCATAACTATTAATCAAAATAGTTTATCCATCAAAAGATTATTGTATATATTGCTAAGATTAATGCAATATAATTCTCTGTATTTCAGGTTGCCAGTATCTTCAGAGAGTGACCAGAATTGTCCATATTTCAATTTTAAATTAAAGAAGAGCTATTTTGAATCCTGCTTAATCACAAGACCATATGTTTGTAAGCACTAGGCATTTTAGTTACCTCATTTTGGTATAACGCTATCTCACCATCTATATAGAGCATATCTCACATTTCCTCATACGCCATCCAATTATTTTCTCAGAATACTTTTAAGATATTCTTTGTTTGACCAATATGAGGTTCACAACAAAACTCAGAGGAAGGTACAGAGGTTTCCTACATTGTCTCTGCCTGTACACATGCATGGCCTCTCCCATTATCAAGGTCACTCACTAGAACGGTCCATTTGTTACCAAGGATGAATCCACAGTGATGCATCATAATCACTCAAGTCCAAAGTGTACTTGAAGATTCACCCTTGGTGTTCTTCAATCTTTAGTTACATTAATGTAAAAAATACGTTCTCAAGGTACATAATATATATTCCTTAAGCTTTTGCTTTTTATTAAAATAAATTATAAATTCCAAATCATAATATCAAGCACTGTTACTGTAAAGCTCTCAATAAAGTAAACAATTCTAATATATTTCCAAATTAATTGATTTGTCCTAGCCCTTAAAGGGGCTGCAAAGGAGGGTTGAACAATGCAGAGTGGCAAGGTTATCAGTCAGAATTCAATCAAGAGACAGAAACCAAAGGAAGTTTGATGTATACAAGTATTCTCTATTTGTAAGGGAAAGCCTACTAAGAGAAAAGACTACTAAGATGAAAAAAATTTATAAGAATAACTTAGAGTGAGGGGTGCCTGGCTCAATTGGTTGAGCCTCCAACCAATTGGCTCAATTGGTTGAGCCTCCAACTTCAGCTCAGGTCATGATCTCACAGTTCGTGGGTTCGAGCCCCATGTCGGGTTCTGTGCTGGTCGCTCAGAGCCTGGAGCCTGCTTCAGATTCTGTGTCCGGCTCTCTCTCTCTCTCTCTCTATCCCTCCCTGCTGGCTCTCTGTCTGTGTCTCACTCAAAAATAAATAAACAGTAAAAAGAATTTTAAATAAAAGAATATGTCAGAGTTAAAGGAGAGTACCCAAAGGAGCGATCACTGGGAAGCCAGGCTTACTCTCTGAAGACAGGATTTAGATGTCACTAAAGACATTGTTGCTACACACAGCTTCATGGCAGACATGCTTCCTGGATTGGCGTGGGACAGAGCAGCTCCACAGTCCACTGGTGAGGATAGATCTCAGGCTGTGACCAGCAGGCAAGAAGAACCCACACCAGAGTGTTAGGAGGCACAGAGCTGAGGGCAGGAAACTGATGGACAGGCCACCAAAACTTCTTCCAGGCTGAATACACAGGACTTCCTGCAAGCATACGGCTGGCAACCAAGCCACGGTGGCCAAAGGAGGGAAAACACCATGAAACCAGGAAGAAGATGTCTTTCTGCTGCACCGACTCTCCATTGTCTTTTACCGACAAAAGTCAACATCGTGTGAGATGACGAGGGCGAGAAGTTTACAGGATGTAACTCCATTATCTGAGAACGGAACATGGAGGGTAGATTTGGAGCTGAGAGTACTAAATTGTTAATGGGCACTCAGGGTTATCATGCAACTACCACAGGGTTGCTGTCTAAGAGCCATTCAGATCTGCCCACTTCCTCAGAGAATGGAACCAAGCTGTACCTTCTGAATCTGTTTTAGTGCAGCGTTTTTAGTGATTAGTTTCATTTTTTGGTAAAGATTGGTATCTTCATCGGCTAATAACCGGTGTCCTTCGACATTCACACACGTTTTCACACACGTTTTCTTGTTTGGTGTTCTCCTCACCTGGATTGTACATAGTGTGGAACATATCCTGTTTTCTTAAATGTTCCAGATCCTAACTTTTGCTAACTCTTTACTACAATGCCTAGGAAATACTTTAATGGGAAAAATAGTGTTGAATAATAAAGAAAACAAGAATTAAAAGCAGAAAGAGTTTTCTGTGGTCAAGCAGCTGGTTATTGACAGAATTGGGGAGACCCTTGAGTAATTTGATAATCATTCAGAGATATTTCTACCCTAGTTTGCTCACAAGAGGGAAAGGGTTTACCTTTGATTATTGTTTGCCAAATAACTTACTGTTTCATATACATTCATCTCTCTGAATGTAGCCTTCCTTATATTCTCTGTATGTAGTCCCTATACTCATGTAGAAAAATTATATGAGTATTTAAAATCAATTTCATACAACATGTAAATGACAGCTGTAACTAATCGCTGAAGTCGTGTTACAAAAAACTCAAGATTGCATTGATGTTTACAAAGAATTTAAACTTATTTTTCATTCAACCATTTAGAGTTTGAGGGTGTTTCAGTTGATGTAAGCTGGGTAAACATGAACTTGGCTCCATACAGATTCAGCTCAGATCTTTTTTATATATTTTATTCTTAGAGGAGGGGATACCTGGTATATGACCTTTTATAACAGAGATTAGTAGCTCTCAGAGGAGTCAGCAGATATGTACTTCTTTTTTTTAATGTTTATTTATTTTTGAGAGAGAGAGAGAGAGAGAGAGCACAAGTGGGGGAGGAGTAGAGAGAGAGGGAGACACAGAATCCGAAGCAGGCTCCAGGCTCTGAGCTGTCAGCACAGAGCCCAACATGGGCTTGAACTCACAAATCGCCAGATCATGACCTGAGCCAAAGCTGGATGCTTAACTGAGTCACCCAGGCACCCCAGCAGATGTGTGCTTCTTAATTCTTGGGCCCTAAACTCGTAAGGTGTCCCTTTCTCACTCACATTATGTTGTGAAAAGAAGTCACATGACCGAAACTGTCACTAAGTTTCTGCAAAGTATATCTGCTTTCAAAACAGTCAGATGGAAGAAATGTAGGTCACTGAAATATAACCTAATCTACTATTATAGGTATAGGAATATTTTTGTCATATTTTATGAAATAGGTAAGCATGTTTGTAAAGAAAATATTGGAAAATAGTTAAAACACTTAGTACTTTAAGCAACTTCCTTTCTAGATTTTTGTTTCCTCTGTACCCAATATTCTCATAAGGTAGTTTTGTATAGTGGTAAACATCATCATATAGATGCTTTCACCAGGGTCCTTGATCAAGTAAAATGGGAAGTAAGCAGTAGAGCATAAAGTTTAAGAACGTTGGCAATGAAACCAAGTCATTTCAATGTGCTTTCAGAAGGCACACTCTTAGTCCTGTGACTCAGTTATATAACTACTCTGGCTCAGTTTCCTCTCCAGTAACATATGACAGACATGGTATTTTATTCAGAGAGTTACTTGAAGGGTATTTGAAAGCACCTGTTGGCACTCAAGCATTCACTAGACCTCAGTCATTTTTACTTAAGTCTTTAGTCTTTAGTCTTCAGTTCCATCATCTGATAGGAGGATGTTCCATCATCTGATAAGACTGTAATTGTAGCCACCTAATAGGGCTGATCTGAGGAATAAATAGTGTAATGCCTAAAGATTCTTTAAATAAAGTATAACCACACCGAGTTTTTGCTGTATGTCCTCTTTTCATATTTTGCTTCCCAAATATTCAGTAAACTCTGGTTCCAAGAGGACTCAAAGTCTCAAACTCTGCCTTCCTCTTTTCACCCATCCAAATGTCTGCCGTCAATATATTAGTTTAATACGGGACCAAAAATATTACCTCATTTGACCAACTCAATCATATACATCAAAGATATTTGCATGTTAAACAAAGTTTTTGAGAAAGTCAACATGCCACGTATGAACACTAAACAAGAGTCGTTTTTTTTACTGGGCAGGCAGTCCCATTTTGAAATCAAGTCACATTTACTGTTCCTTTTCTCGGTGATGAAGAACCCTTGTTTCCTTCCACAGTTGTTGTTTTGGATGTATTTTAAGGCCATCTTTTTCTGGAATTGAAGAAATTTGAAAGGAATTCTCAAGGTTGGACAAGATAGCCTAATTCGAATCGTAGATTTAAGAAGCCTACGGGATGCTAGGGGAAGAGGAGACTGATGTGCCCTCTTCTTTCCAATGTTGGAGTATCCCATCCACACATATGCATCTCTTACCATTAGGAATAGAGAAAGGTTAGAGAGAAGCTGCTTAATACATTCTGAGGTGGAATACCTCCCAATTTTCTCCCAGAGTATTTTTTACATGTCTAAATACGTGCATAAAAAGGTGCCTAAAGTCTTACAAGTACCCATAAGAATCCATGGAAACCATTTGGTAGCGTGAGCTCAGGTTAGGGGATCCACCAAAACCACTGGAGATATATATATAAATATGGAAGGATATTAAGAGGGTGTTAATCAAGAGTGAATTCAGAATAGAAAGAGTCCTGCAGAAGCCAGGGATATAAAAATCAAAACGGTAGTGTTCTCTGTGACTTTCTGAGAACGCACATTAGGCGTTGAACATAATGGACTTGTTATTCTGGATCCCAGAGTGAAACAGTATTCATTTCAGTACTGAAATCAGAGGAAGGTTGCGGGGGTGGGGGGGGGGGGTGGCTTTTAAATGTTACTGTTGTTGGGGCAGAGAGGAAAGCGTATTCTTTGCAGGCAGCCAGTTCCAGAGAAAATGCAAAAAGAACAGACTTGTGTCTGTTCAGTCTCGTGTGCCAAATTCACTAATCCGAAAATTTTGTTTTCTGGTAACTAATGGGTGCAAAGTTATGGATAAAATAAGACATTTAAAAAGTGTTGCTCTGCCCTGCATTTTCTGAGGCTCTTCCCTTAATTACAACCATTGTTTCCTTGTTGTTTCTCCTAAGGCAACATGTAAATATCTAGCTTTGCCCCTCTCCTGCCCAATTATTCCAAATTAGATAAGAGTAATAATGCAATCTTTAGGGGAGCAAAAATAATTTTACAAGAGAGTTCAATGTGATAATATCAAAAGCTATGACACCTGTAATTAGGATCTTACAAGGAGAAGAAAACATGTGGCAGAAAAATATTTGAAGAAATAATAGCTGAAACTATTCCAAATTTGTTGAGAAACAAAGTTAAATTCAGGAAGCGCAACAAAGCCCAAATAAGATCATCTAAATCACAAGTGGGTACATTGTAGTCATTCTTCTGAAGGGGAGAAAAACAAAATCTTGAAAGCAACCAGAGAATAATGATACATATATGCCAGAAATTCATTATGAGTAATGAAAATAAGAAATGATGGAATATTCACCTGAAGAAAAAGTAATCTGCCAATCCAGAATCCTATATCATTGATAGCCTTCCAGAATGAAGGTAAATTAAGACATTTTCAAACACGACTGGGAACATTCATCACCAACAGAACTGCATTACGAGTGGCAAAGGAAGGAAATTCTTTGGTACCAGATAGAAAATTGGGTATTTAAGAAGGTAAGAAGAGCATGAGAAATTATAAATATCTGGGTAAGTATTAAAGACAATCTTCTGTTAATTCTTGCAGTGGGCATGACTATTCAAAGCAAATTTTATAACATTGCCTTCAGTGTTTACAATATATGTAGGATGTAATACATACAACAACTTATACCATAATGGGTTGGGGAGGTGATCAATAAACCTGTTTGTTACAGGATTTCTTAAGTTGTAGAAAAATAATTCTAAAAAGACTGTGAAAAGTTAAGAGTGTGTACTGTAATCTTTAGAACAACCATTCTAAACAATCTGTTTAGAATATAATGTAAACAGATATAGCCTGTAAGCCAATACATATATATTTTTAGTGTTAATTTATTTATTTTGAAAGAGAGAGTGAGAAAGATGGAAGGGCAGAGAGAGAGGGAGACAGAAGATCTGAAGCAGGCTCTGAGCTGACAACAGAGAGCCTGATGCAGGGCTTGAACCCACAAACCACGAGATCATGACCTGGACCCAAGTCGGAGGCTTAACCAACCGAGCCACCCAGGATCCCAGGAAGCCAATATATTAATTGAAACGGAATTCTAAAAAAAGTATTCAAATAATTCCAAAGAAGACAGGCACAGAAGGCACAAAGACAAAACAAATTATGAATCTAGAATAATTTAACTTCGAAATTAACACTTAAGTAGTATAAAAGACTAAAAATAATTAAGAAAATCATTCATCTACACCAAATTCTTACTTTGTTTCTTCTCACCATAAAGTATGTTGCCTGGATTAAGTTAGTATTCTTAGGGAGATTCGGCTCAAGTCGCCTTTCCCTGAAATAGATGTAATATTTTCCAACCACAAAAAATTGGATTTAGAAACACGACAGATGGTAACTACAGTTGTGGTGAGCATAGTGTAACGTATAAACTTGTCAGATCACAGTTTTACACCTGAAACTAATGTAACATTGTGTATCGGCTGTACTCAACCAAAACAAACAAAAATCTTATGTTTGTTATTTTTAAACTTTCAAAAGTGTATGAGTGCATAAAATCATCAAAACACTAATCTTTCATCCACATAATCACCATCATCATCACTGGAATCATCATCATCTTCATAATAAAACAAAATTCCTCGCCCTTAGAGTTTATCATATGCAAAATGATTTTCTTAGATGCCAGGGATCATTGGCTCCAAAGATAATGGCGAACCTAATGATACCTCAACAACAGGAAGATATCCTGACTTAACCTTTTTTGGGGGTAACTGCTATTTTTAAATGCTAATTTTTCATTTTGCTAGGTAATCTTAACCTTTTTTAAGAAATCTTTTTTATACAGTTAAATGTGCACGTAGCAGGGATAATAATAAGCCTCTAATATTCTCTCCTCTTAGATATGTTGCTTTTTCTGCAAAGTTTAGAAACGTTGTAAAAGGCTTTCAACTTAACTTACCAGGTCTTACTGGAAGTACTTTTACTTCCACACTCAAACCTCATGAGTTATCCGTTTCGCATTGATCTCTGTAAGTCTGGACCTCTAATAATACATTGAGTGTGGATCGCTTCTAATGACATAACTTCTACATTCTCTCCAGATTTGTAGTTTTAGTCCTGACATTGGCTGTTTTGGCTTTTTGGGTTTTGGAAATATTCAGATCTAAGAAATCGATGTCCCAAGGAAGATTTTCATAACACGTTCACAATTTTTGTACCTGGAATAGTCATTTTCACCACGTTTCTCACATGAAACCAATACTGATGCATATGGTGTAGTCTAGAGGCACGACACGACCTCCTTGTCTTCCTGATGCTGACTTTTCACAGATTTTAAATTGTCTTGGCCTTGCTAGCATTTATTTCTGAGATCGATCTATCCATCTATCTATCTATCTATCTATCTATCTATCTATCATCTATCTATCTGTCTATCATCTAGTTGGCCCTTGAACCATGTAGGCATTAAAGGTGTTGACCCCCACTGCCGTCAAAAATCTTCATAGAATCTCGGGGCGCCTGGGTGGCGCAGTCGGTTAAGCGTCCGACTTCAGCCAGGTCACGATCTCGCGGTCCGTGAGTTCGAGCCCCGCGTCGGGCTCTGGGCTGATGGCTCGGAGCCTGGAGCCTGTTTCCGATTCTGTGTCTCCCTCTCTCTCTGCCCCTCCCCTGTTCATGCTCTGTCTCTCTCTGTCCCAAAAATAAATAAAAAAAAAGTTGAAAAAAAAAAAAGAATCTTGATTTCCCCCCACATTAACTACTCATAGCCTACTGTTGACTGGAAGCCTTACCAATAACATAAATGGTCAATTAACACACATTTTGTATGTTATACATCTTATATGTTGTATTCTTATTATAAATTAAGCTAGAAAAAAGAAAATATTATTAAGAAAATCATAAGGAAGAGAAAATACATTCGCAGTATTGTATTGTCAAATATCCACATATGAGTGGACCCTTGTAGTTCCAACTGTGTTGTTCAAGGATCAACTGTGTATATAATATATATATATATATATTATATATCTTTGTATAGACAGTATTTATTTCTGAAATATTTATGTAAATAATTTTTTTTGTTCATTGTTATATGCTTCTAATGTTTTCTTTGTTCTACTCGCCTACTCAGTTTAATGAGGCTAGCTGAATTTGTAACCAATAAATTCAGTTGAATTGCTATGGAATATTAATGTTCCTGGAGAGGATTATGTATCTTCATGCTGTTGGGCTCAAGTTGGGCACTTCTGAGAAGAAATGCTAAGAGGAAAGTTCATGGCTTTCTGTAGCTCCTTTCTCTCTGACACCAGAACCATCAATGTTCCAGATTGAGGCTACTTAAAAAAACCGTGTCCAGGGGTGAAAGTGATCTGGGTGACACCTATATGGTATAAGTAAGAAACAAAGTTCTCTTGCTGCAGATACCTTTTTTTTTGTTGATGTAATAAGACCCAATATTCTGAAATTATTTGTTACTGCATGATAACCTCACCTCTCTTGACTGATATACTGGTTTTGAGTGTTTCATTTGCTTTTTATTTCCTTTTGATTCCTGGCCAAGGCAACTAATCTTCCCTAATTGGCTTTCTCAATAACTTTCCATGTAGTAATTGCTACTTTAGTATAGAATCCCCCAAATATGCATATGTATGTATATATGCCTTTTTAATATATTTTATATACATATTTATTTTAATGTAATATTATATATAGTATATATGTGTGTATATATGTATATATGTGTATATGTAATATTATATATAGTATATATGTATATATATGTAATATTATATATATGTATGTATATATACACATGCATCTTTGTTGCCGCCCACTAAAGAAGAAGTTTTCAGACACCAGACTGAGCGGATGTGCAGGGCTGCCTCTGTGAGAGAGCAACAGCAACAGTAGAATGCACATAGCCTTTATTTCATATTTTATTAGCTATATGTATCAAAAAATATCAAAGCATGGAAAAAGAACACAAAGGGTCTTCAGACATTAACCAGACATACACCTGGTGGCTATGTGAAGGCATGCAGGAAGTACCTGTTCCTTTCAAGGAGTGTCAGGGAGTTACAGCAGGTTTTGTATCTTCACTGTCCTCTGGGGGTCATGGGGCTCTGTGTCTCATAATGCTATCGCGTTTGACAGCCTGGAGACCAGAACATTGCTGACGTTTCCACTATTGTCCCATTCACCCTCCAGGACTTACAATACATTCTCTAGAAATAACTCCACATACCCTTTCACACAAGATCTCCATATGCTTTTCCGAAGCAAAGGCATAGTTATGCCACGAGAACATTGTAATACAGGCACTATTTGACTATAAAATACTTGAATATAAAAATAATAAATGAACAAATACGCTTTTCCACTTAAAAATATTACTCCTGTGGGGGCACCTGCGTGGCTCAGTCGGTAAAGAGTCTGACTCTTGTGGTTTTGGCTCAGGTCATGGTCTCGTGGTTCATGAGTTTGAGCCCCACATTGGGCTCCACATTGTCAGTTGTTTGGGATTCTTGGGAATCCCTGCTTGGGATTCAATCTCTCTCTCTCTCTCTCTCCCCTGCTTCCATTCTCTCTCTCAAAATGAAAAAATAAACTTAAAAAAATATTACTCCTGTGTTGGATCAAGTTGAACACAGTTAGCATATATGGCTACTTCATAACTTACTGTCCCTTTAAATCATAGGAAAAAATTTTTGTGAAATAGCTAGTTGTTTACCAGACCTTAAAAACAACATAAAATGAATACAGGAAAATATTTTGTGAAATTACTTACAATAGTAAAAGCAAATGCAATGGCATTCACAGAAAATTAAATTAAATATCAAATTAAATTATAAGGCAAAATTAAAGTAAAAGTTGAAGTACAAATTAAGTCATTTTTAGGGCAAGTATAGCAAAAATCAGGACTAAGAGATAGAAGATTAGCTTAAAGGTAAGAGGTCACAGGGTATTTGGATGCTTAGGACTAATGTCAGGGTAAGAATTTACAGACTTTAATGAAATTATCTAATTTTACCTCAAGATGATCTAGGCTATGTGGGCTTTTTTTGAAACTTAACAAAATAAAAATCAATAGATTTGGTCCTGTTGGTATGACTCTAAGAGAAAAGCACTCAGGAATGTGATTTGGGGCATAGAAGATACCAGAGTGTATGCTAAGTGTGCCGAAGAGACTCGTGTACTACGTTATGACCACCTGCAGGAAGAATAGAAATCCCATAAGGCAGGGGCACATGGTGGTTCAGTTGGTTAAGCATCCAACTTCCGCTCAGGTCATGATCTGGCAGTTTGTGCGTTGCAGCCCCGCATCGGGCTCTGTGCTGACAGCTCAGAGCCTGGAGCTTGCTTCAGATTCTGGGTCTCCCCCTCTCTCTGTCCCTCCCCTGCTCTCATTCTGTCTCTCTCTCTCACTCTCAAAAATAAACATTTTTTTAATTAAAAAAAATCTTTCAGTATTGTTAACACACAGTGTTATGTTAGTATCAAGTGTACAATATAGTGAGTGATTCAACAATTCTATATATTACTCAGTGCTCATCATGATGAGCGTATTCTTAACCCTCTTCACCTATTTCACCCATCCCTCCAGCCACTTTCCCTCTGGTAACCATCAGCATGTTCTCTATATTTCAGATATTTTTACTTTGATATGTCCATTAGCATCCAGACTCAGCTCTCTTTCTCTGTCTTGTTTGATTTACTTTCTTGTTTTTGTTGACTTTAGAATTTGTCTTTTGGACCTGTCTCTGATCAGTTCAAAAATATTTACAGGAAAGTCAAGACTACAAAAGTTCCATCTGGTCCTGACCACATACCTTATACTTTCATTTCTGGGCAACTGCCCAGTAAATACCTCTGACCACATCCAGGTTCAGTGTCACATCTTGAGGTAAGCATCCTGCCGAGAGGACAGTTTCTCACCACAAAGTTGCACTGTGGCTCAACACCTCCTCCGCTTAGGATACACAGGAAGAGCTTAATACACGCTCGGCCATGTACATCAAGACCAGTGGACTGGGGCTTGGAGGATGGTTATTCTCATTTAACAAAAGTAATTTCCCAGTAGTTTGTTGAAGTGGTGATGGGTGCTCTTAAATGACTTGAACCCAGGCTGTTTGCAAAGCACTGGTACTTTCTTTCTCCAATAGTTTTAAGAGGCCAGATAAATAATGTCCATATGAAGCCCATACGTATATTTTTGTAGTCAGATGAGCATTTCTGTATACATTTTTGTGAGTTTAATTTCATTTATTAAAAAGTATGTTTTCTGAAGATTATGTCACATCCTTTTGAATTTTACATGTCACCACATGATCACTGCTGTTCAGCAAATCTTCAATAAATGTTCCAAGGTGACAGATGAGGAGTATGTGCTTAGCATCCATTTACTTTGGAAAGGAGCGAGCTATTAACAGAGACTCCCCTTTACTTAAGGAACTTAACTGCATAACAGGGCAGCCTTTGTTGTTGTTATTCCCAACATCTTTTACCTTCTTGCTAAGGAGCTTTCTTCCTTTTGTATCCTCAGGCCCTCCCCTTCTCCTTAACTTCATATGAGCTTCATGTTGCCTGATTGCCTTTGGAATTTCATATCTGTGTGGATTTCCCATACCGACGCCTATTAAATTTGATTTTCTCCTGTTAGTCTGTCTCATGTCAATTTGATTCTAAGTTCAACTAGAAGGACCATAGCAGAGGAAGATCTTCCTCCCTGACAATAAATCTATCATCAGAAAAAAATAAATAAATAAATTTAAGGCCTTATCTGTTTAATTTCCTATGGTGGTCGTAAATGTGCTGAAAAATCTCCACAATAACATTGAAAAGAAGGGATGTTAGAGACTGCTTTGTTTTATGATTTTCCAAAAGACTATTAATATCTCAAAGTTAAGAACGATATTGATATAAATCCTCTCATATGTCTGCTAATGATTGTTTTTATCATGAAAAGGTGTTGAATTACAGCAAATGTGCTTTCCACCTTGATGTAATCATATTCTATTTCTTTAATCTATTGTTTATAGCAAATTACATTTAATGATTTTTCTTTCAAAGGAAAACTATTACACTCCTGAAATAAACTCAGTTTGATCAACTATATGACTATTATACACTGTTTGTTTTGGTTTAGTGCTGTTTTAGGATTTTGCAGCAATTTTCATAAATGAGATTGACTTTTCTTTTTCCTTTCTTATCATATTCTCACCTAATTTAGGCACCAAGATAATTCCACTTGTAGTGAAAGAAATAACAACTATTCCTTTTTTCCACACCATCTAGAAGAGTTTGTGTAAGTTATAATGCCTTTTTCTTGAAAGTTTATGATTTCTCTCCTGTAAAACTATTTGGCATTTGTGTTGACCATATGGGAAGATTTCAAATAACCTACTGATTTCATTATTTTTTCTAGCTTTATCAAATTTTGTGGAATCAGTGCTTGTGTATGTTAATTGTATGTGATACATATTGTACATAGCTTGTTACAACGTCCAATTGTTTTATTAGCTAAAGACTATTGCCTAATCATGATCTCTGATTGAATGGACTTAGATGCACTGATTGAAGTTTGTTTTCATGAGCTCATGTTCAGTGAAGAGTTAATGGGAGTGACTGCTTTTTCAGATATTTCTCTCCAGTGTCTTTTTGTTTATTTAAAGCGTCCCATGTGTATTATACTAATGAAATAATAACTACTATTATAACATTATAAAGAAGCCCCAGTACTTGCTTTTAAATAAACCCTTTATTTTATAATAGTCTTAAATTTATAGAAAAATTGCAAATATAGTAGAGTTTCCATATACCCCATCTCCAGTTTCCTGTATTAACAGCTGACATTATGACCCATTTGTCACAATGAATGAACTGATATCGACATTTTTTAAATAAAGAACATACTTTTTTCAGGTTTCCTTAGTTTTTACCTAATATCTTCTTTTCTGTTTCATTAGCCCAGCCAGGATACCATATTACATTTAGTCATTA
This sequence comes from Puma concolor, assembly GCF_028749965.1. NCBI lineage: Eukaryota > Metazoa > Chordata > Mammalia > Carnivora > Felidae > Puma > Puma concolor. The sequence goes on from NC_141673.1 coordinate 98,666,533, forward strand.
CGTCTCTTTAAGCTCCTTTTGGCTGTGACAGTTCCTTTTATCATTTCTTAATGTAACAAAAATTATGAGTAGCTAAAAACCAGAATACTAAGACATTAGTTGATTGTGTTGCTATTCTGGCATACGATTTGGTGCTATTGTTCTGAATAATAGACAGTAATATAATGAGTGATGTTGAAGGAAAATAGAGAAAAGGACTTATTTAATAGGAACAGAGATGGATCTGAGACACCACGTATATCATAAATGAAGTCATATTGGCTACAAATTGATAATTGTTTGAGCTAGGCATATGATGGTTCATCATAGAATTTTTATTTTGTAAACACTTTATATTTTTATAATTAAAAGGTTATGTATGTACACATATATGTCTATTCACATGTATGCATTTATGTGTGTGCATATACTTATACATATATATGAAAGATATCTTTCTATAGTTCCAATTTACATGAAATATATCGCATACTTGGTTCCATTCAAATTTATAACAGCATGTACACAGGATGATTAAGAAGTTAATTTAATTTTCTTATTTGTTTTCACACAGTACTTACAGCCATATTTTAGAACAATTTTACACTTTTAATTCAGAAAGAGATTATGTAATCCCATCATAACTCTCTTAACTCTGGGAAACTTCTTGTCACTGGATTAATCATTTTAAGTCATAAAATCGTGTTCACACCTCACATTTATTTCATCTGTTAGCAGAATTTTCTGTGCTGTGATAAGGCGGAAATACTGTGGTTGTTTTGTGTTTTTTCACAATGTGAGATTAAAATAACATCTATCATATCTCCCTCAGGGATCAAAGGTGACATCTCTAGTTTTCATTCTAAATTGGTAACCCAGGACATGTCTCAATTTTTCAGTTGTCTAGGAGGCTTTTATCCACAAGAATCAAGATCTTCCTTCTTGGATCAGGTGTGTTTCTGTGTGTGTTTTTGTTTCTGACAACTATTAGTCCAGAAATGAGAAATTCTTGAGATTTCAAACTCAAGAAAGTTTCCAAAACGATTTACACAATAAGGGAATTATAACTGCTTTTTAGCTGTTTGAATAGAATTGTGGAGGGTAAAGAATGCTTCTTACTTCTGAGGTATATACTCTTTTTTCCTGTATTCAATGACGAGTAGATAGGAGAAACTTACTGAAGAGTAAGTTATGGTGTTGCTATAAAGAAACATGGAGTGTTTGATGGAGTGGTATCATCAAACAAAACTCCAAGAATGAATCTACTTTTGGGATTAAAGAATGGAATTTCAACTTGAATTCTCACACCTGAGTTTTCTGGGCTGGTGCCGGGCGCGTAACCTTCTGTGATACACAGCTTTATTTGCAAATGAAAAACATGTTGTTACTTCCAACTACTGTGATCAAATATGAAATGGCTTTTTTTTTAACCTAAGCATGATATATAGTTATTAAATAGCCATTTTTTTCCTAAGAGTTCTTCTAGACATTGTAAGATGTTACTATATAAATATGAGATTATTTTTGCTAATGATGGTGATGACAACTTATAGGTGATGATGATGGTGGTGGTGATGATATGGACAGAAGTTGAATTCATGTTGAATTAACAACATAAAATAACTATAGATAGAAAATTATGTGTGTTGGGGCACCTGGGTGGCTCAGTCGGTTAAGTGTCTGACTTCAGCCCAGGTCATGATCTCACAGTTCGTGAGTTCAAGCCCCGTGTCAGGCTCTGTGCTGACAGCTTGGAGCCTGGAGCCTGCTTCGGATTCTGTGTCTCCCTCTCTCTCTCTGCACCTCCTCAGCTCATGCTCGCACTCTGTCTCTGTCAAAAATAAATAAACTTTAAAAAAAATTAAAAAAAAAAAAAGAAAATTATGTGTGTTGTCATTCGATATCAGTGATAAAAAATATTTCTGATTACGTATCTTAATGTAGGTGAATTAAAACGCCTGTTATTTTTTTGAAATAATTATTTATTATTTTGTAACCAAGAGAAGTTTAAAAAATTAATTTTACTTGGTTTATTTACCTGGCTTTGTATGAACTCTTATTTTCATTTTTTTCCCTTTATATATATGAACGGTAAAAATACTGTTATGTTCTCATTTTCCTAATGAAGATATGTCATCTCACCCTAAGGAAAGAAAACAAGAAAAAATGCCCAATTTTATTTTATTCAGGATTCCTTTGTAAAACGAAGTTTTTTTGATCACCACTGGCGTAAAGAAACAGTCATAATTATACAATGAATCTGGTCCGAGATCGGTGGGCTTGTCACAGCATGGGTATGTACTTACCACTTAAATGTGCAGTTTGGTTTGTGTATAATTTTTTTTAAGTTTATTTATTTATTATGAGAGAGAGTGAGAGAGTATACCAGGGACAGAGAGAGAGAGGAGAGAGAGGATCCCAAGCAGACTCTGTACTGTCAGCGCAGAGCCTGACATGGGCCTCAAACCCACAAACCATGAGATCATGACATGAGCTGAAGTCAAGAGCCAGAGATTTAACCGACTTAATCACCCAGGCACCCTGACTTGTATATAGTTTTTTAATAATTTTTTAATGTTTATTTTTGAAAGAAATAGAGAGAGCACGAACAATGGAGGTGTAGAGAGAGAAGGAGACACAGAATCTGAAGCAGGCTCCAGGCTCTGGGCTATCAGCACAGAGCTGGACGTGCGGCTCAAACTCATGAACCGCAAGACCACACCCTGAGCTGGAGTGGGTCGCTTGACTGACTGAGCCACCCAGGTGCCCCTCTGTAATTGCTAAGATGCCTAGAATTTGATACAAGCACACAAGGCATAAGAAAGCAAATTACTCCAGGGGTGCCTGGGTGGCTCATTCAGTTAAGCGGCTGACTCTTGGTTTTGGTTCAGGTCATGATTTCACAGTTCTTGAATTCGACCCCACATCAGTCTCTATGTTGACTGTGCAGAACCTGGTTGGGATTCTGTCTCTGCTTCTCTCTCTCTACCTCTCCCCTCCTCATGTTCTGTCTCTCAAAATAAATAAATGAACACTAAAAAGAAGAAAGCAAATTACTCTGATTCACTTATGTCCATTTCATATTATGTTCATGTTATATTTTAAATAAAGTTTCAAAAACTTGAAAGATTTTTTCCTCCTTTTTCTTTTTTTATTAACTACCTAAAGTAAAATCTTTCACAATCTGAGGCAGCCTGAAATAGTGACAGCATAATGATTTAGAGCTGGAAGAATGTTCCACAGACTTTCACCAGTCTCTAGCTTTGAGATCTGAGGGCAATCCACAGCCTCTACGCACTTAAGTTTCCTTTTTCTATCGAGTAGAGATATAAAACACGCTACATTGACCTTAGTAGATTTCTATTTCTAGCATTATATTAAATAAGCAATATGATTTTGGCCACCTGTAACATTCAATTTCTTCATCCACAAAATAATACCTACCCTCTTCACATGTTTGATAATTAAATTACATATGGTATGTACAAAAAATGCTTCAGTATAATTTTAAGTATAAAAGATAATTAGTATTAACATTCCATTTGTAAAAGGTAATGATTGCTATCTCAGGAAGAGAGCAAAATGATTTTTTACTTGTTTTGTTCAGGGACAAGATTCTTTTATGTGTCTTTATCTTAAAATGTTATGCCTTATTATATTATTCATTGTATATCCCTCACTTTAAACAAAAACTAGGCATTTAGTAAGTGTTTACTACATGATGAACATTATTGATACTAAATGCATATTATTTAATTTCACTTTTTAAAATACCCATAACTAATTGTACTGATGTCCTTTGTTCTTTCCTTTTCTCTTTTTTCTTATCATCTCTTCTTCCTTCCTTCCTTCCTTCCTTCCTTCCTTCCTTCCTTCCTCTTTCTTTCTTCCTTTCTTTCTTTCTTTCTTTCTTTCTTTCTTTCTTTCTTTCAAGTTGTTAACTTAGCAAATGTGGCTCCATGAGTTAAACACATATCTACCTCTTTAGGTCCCTGTCTTTCTTATTATACACTGTCTTTATTTTATTTTAATTTTTTTAATTTATGTATTTATTTTGAGAGAGAGAGAGAGTGCACGTGTAAGTGAGTGGGGAAGGGTGAGAAGAAAGCGAGAGACAATCCCAAGCTGGCTCTGTGCCCCTAACGAAATGTGAGATCATTATCTGAGCCAAAACCAAGAGTCGGACACTTAACTGACTCCCAGGCACTCCTACACTGTCATTGTTATAATGTTTCATTTCATTGCACGTTAAGAATTGACTTATTTTAATAGAACGGAAGATCTTGCTAGAGAGATTTTGCCATAGAATAAATCTAATTCTAGTCATCTTAAAAGCACAAAAATCATAATCGTGAAGTAGTATAAAACAAAAGTAACTTGATGTTATTGAAAAGGGACATGAATAGAATGGCAAGTGAAGTTGTGAAAATGTGTGACCCAAGTGGCAGAAAGGCTATGACTCCTATTGGCCTGAATTGTTTTCGTCTAGCCATGGACGCAGTCCGTAATTCCAACTCTGAGCTGGTATATCATGGTATTTCCACACGACCAAAGAGAAGGCATGTATTAAACACAAGCAAATATAGAGAAAACCGTAAGTTCCACGTCGCATCTATTTGTCTGCTCTCGGTATGTTGAGGGGAATTGCGGAATCCGTATGATTAGATCAGTGGCAAACATTCAGTTTAGTTTACCTTCAGGAGGAAAGCAGAAATGAAATTCACTCTACTATACTATTGGAATATATAATACAGTTACGCAGAAACTGTTCAGTTTGGGATTTTTTTCATGCTCTGCAAATGATGAGATTATCATTAACATAATAATGACAATTGAGACTGTAGTTTCTTGAGTTTCTTTTCAAGTTTTCATCTAAATTCCAGTTAATTAACATAGAGTGCAATATTAGTTTCCGGTTTGGAATTTAGGGATTCATCGCTTCCATGCAATATTCAGTGCTCATCCCAAGTGTGTTCCTTAATCCCCATTACCTATTTAGCACGTCCTCACCCGTCTCCCCTCTGGTAACTATCAGTTTATTCTCTGTAGTTAAGAGTCTGATTCTTGGTGTGTTTCTTTTTTCCCCTCTATGTTCATTTATTTTGTTTCTTAAATTCCACATATGAGTGAAATCATATGGGGGACTTCTCCCAGAGAGGAACTCAAAAAGATGTGCAATTATGTAAAAATGTATTCATCTTGTGATATCTAATAGCAAAACTAAGAAACAATTTAAATACACATGGGGAAAAAAATTAAAAACTGTCAGGAGATTTTTGTCCATATACCAATGAAAGACAATGCAAGAAGCTATGTATAAAAATTTGACAACTTTACAAGACATGACGTGGAATAATCTCCAAGATATTTCCTTAAGTGAAAAAAACTCACGGGATATTTTGCGCAGTTTCTTAAAGGTGTGTTTTTAAAAAGGGATTGAAAGGAACTGTCTGTATTTGTTATTGTATCTACATGAAAAAGTTTAAAAATTATAACCATGATTTATACTAAGGAGGAAACTGGGGGACTTTTGTGGAGAAGCAGGAGGGAATATGTATGCATTTCTATAGTCTCTCTTTTTTTAATCATTTGCAAAGTACCTATGTTACTTGTTCTGGGAAAAATAATTAGGGTAAAAGTACTGATACCACCCCTCCTATTAAAAAAAATCATCTAATGTTTATATTAAACATGAGCATACCAAAAATGTTTAATCCTTATTTTCTCATCTTTCTCACTCTTTTTTTGTTTGTTTGTTTGCTTGTTTGTTTTCTTTTGTTTCTTACAGCATCTCCATTTTTCCTAGTCCATTCCATTGCTATAGCTCTGGGGATCCACTTCATTATTATGGTAATGATATGCGGTGCCATAATCATACATTGTAAGTGACAGTAGAGAAGTAGATAGAGCATTCTTTTTTTTTTAATATGAAAATTTATTGTCAAATTGGTTTCCATACAACACCCAGTGCTTATCCCAACAGGTGCCCTCCTCAGTGCCCATCACCCACTTTCCCCTCCCTCCTACCCCGCCATCAACCCTCAATTTATTCTCAGTTTTTAAGAGTCTCTTATGGTTTGCCTCTCTCTCTCTCTCTCTCTCTCTCTCTCTCTCTCTTTTTTCCTTCCCCTCCCCCATGGTCTTCTGTTAAGTTTCTCAGGATCCACATAAGAGTGAAAACATATGGTATCTGTCTTTCTCTGTATGACTTATTTCACTTAGCGTAACACTCTCCAGTTCCATCCACGTTGCTACAAAAGGCCAGATTTCATTCTTTCTCATTGCCAAGTAGTATTCCATTGTATATATAAACCACAACTTCTTTATCCATTCATCAGTTGATGGACACTTAGGCTCTTTCCATAATTTGGCTATTGTTGAAAGTGCTGCTATAAACATTGGGGTACAAGTGCCCCTATGCATCAGTACTCCTGTCTCCCTTGGGTAAACTCCTAGCAGTGCTATTGCTGGGTCATAGGGTAGATCTACTTTTAATTTTTTGAGGAACCTCCACACTGTTTTCCAGAGTGGCTGCACCAGTTTGCATTCCCACCAACAGTGCAAGAGGGTTCCCGTTTCTCCACATCCTCACCAGCATCTATAGTCTCCTGATTTGTTCATTTTAGCCACTCTGACCAGCGTGAGGTGGTATCTCAGTGTGGTTTTGATTTGTATTTCCCTAATGAGGACTGAGGTTGAGCATCTTTTCATGTGCCCATTGGCCTACATAGAGCCTTCTTGACCTGATGGTTGCAATGCATTACTTTGATTAGCATTCAGATGCACAGCAACAAAAACTAATAATACTGGACGTGTCCTTATATTTTTGCTATCCGTCTAGAAATTTGTCAACTACTTCTGCTAGAACTGTAAGTTACTAACAACACAAACCCTTTTACTAATTATGGTTTTTTGTTATTGAAATATGTCTTACATACAAGGTTTTAGGTGTACAAGGTAGTAATTCGATTCTTGTATACATTATTCAATGCCCACTGCGGAGAGCATAATCTCCATCTGTCACTATACAAGGTCATTACAATATTATTGACTATCCTCCCTGTGTTCTACTTGTCATCTTTATAACATACTTATTTTACAACTGGAAGTTTGTACCTCTTAATCCTCTCAATGATTATTTTAATAGCATTATTCCACCAAGAAGCTCCACTTCCTTTACAAGGTAAGTGAAAGTCTTCTAATATTTTGAAGCACAAATTACATGTATCTCTGTATAACTGGGTATAGGCATGTGTCCCACAGTGTTAACAAGAGCGTGTATAAGAAAATGATGAATTCTTGTCCGTAATCCGTAGCGTTCCAACATTTTTATTTTATTTGTTCATCTTTTAACAATGAAGGAGTGCTCGTAAAAAGCAGAAAATACTTAGTCTTTGGCATCTGTGTATATATACAAATGTGTGGGGCCATGTCATTGGAGATGATCAGATTGGCTCGTCTGAAATGTTAGAGTTGGAATAAAAGGTATTTAATTTGTCTAGGCAGAATCTGCTATAATGCTCAGACCTGTACAGAATTAATAACATATTCTCCCTTTCTAGAAAGTTATTGTGGCCCATGTCCTAAAAACTGGATATGTTATAGAAATACCTGCTACCAATTTTTTAATGAAAGCAAAAGCTGGTACCAAAGCCAAGCCTCTTGTGTGTCTCAAAATTCCAGTCTCTTGAAGATATACAGCAGAGAACACCAGGTTGAGTATTTATTTTAACTTCCCTTCCTCTATTTACTCCTAATCACTGGACTATTACCTGAAACATAAGAGGGGCACTAACCCAGATATGTCTACCCTCAGTCTTTCTGCATTAAAAATAAGAAAGCATTTTGTAGGTATTAGGTATGGTGTTGTTTAAGTCAGAATTAGGCTAGAGGACAGAATCCATTTCCCCGAGTGTGAGGAAAAAAATGATTACATGATTATGGCCTTGAATTGACTAAAAGTCTTAGCACTGGTTCTATTTGTGGTTTCAACCAGGATTTCCTAAAATTGGTGAAGTCTTATCATTGGATGGGACTAATACAAACGCCACCAAATGGATCATGGCAATGGGAAGATGGCAGCATTCTCTTACCCGACCAGTAAGTTTATACCAATCGGTGTCTCTTCGGGGGTTTGTCCCTAAACTAGCCCTGTGGTCTTTCAACGATCACGTTACCTCACACAATCCCAGGATGCTCCCATATTCTAATAGTTTCAGCAGAAAGCTCTGAGGGCCTAAATTTAGGAAGAGCAGCCAATACCACAACAATGAGTAACATTAATTGCAATGTGCCAAGTGCAGTGCAAGGTAAGTCTAATACTACACCCGTTTACAGATAAGGAGACTAAAGCAGAGAGGTTAAGTATCACATATATTCATTCTTTCAGGTTTTACCTGACTTGTTGAGATACAATTACATTCAAGAAACTGCATATATTTGAAATGTGCAATTTGATAAATTCTGAGAAATGTATACATCCACAAAACCGTTAATAACATCAAGAGAATCAACATTTATCACCTGCCAAACTTTCCTTTGCACCCTTGTAATCTTTCCTTCCTACTCCTTTCTTTTTTTTAATGTTTATTTATTTATTGTGTGTAAGAGAGAGAGAGCACACACGTAAACAGAGCAGAGGCAGAGAAAGAAGGAGGGAGAGAATCCGAAGCAGGCTCTGTGCTGTCAGTCGAGAGCTCAGACTGGCACTCCATCTCACGAACCATGAGATCATGACCTGAGCCCAAATCAAGAGTCGAACGCTTAACTGACTGAGCCACCCAGACGCGCCTCCTTTCTCCCCCTTTCTACCTACCTCTTTCCGTCCCCAGGCAACTAGTCTGCTTTCTGTCACTATAGATTAGTCTGCAATTTATAGAACTTAGTATCAATGGAGGCACTGCTGTTATGTCTGGCTTTTTCACTCGGCATAATTATTTTGAGATCCAGCCACCTCAAAGCATGTATTAAGAACTAATTTCTTTTTATTCTTGAGAGGTATCTTATTTATGGGTGTAGTTCAATTTGTCTATCCTTTCCCCTGCTGATGGATATTTGGGTAACTTCCAGTTGTTGACCATGAACAACAAAGCCACTTGCTATGAATATTTGTGTACAAGTCTTTGTATGACCACAGGCTTTCTTTTCTCTTACATAAATATCTAGGAGTGGAATGGTTGGATAATAGGTATGCCTTTGACCTTTTAAGAAACTGCCAAACTACTACCCAAAATGACTGTGCCATTTTACCCTCCCACTAGCAGGGTGTGAGAGTTCCATTTGCTCTGCATTATGGGCGACACTTGTTACGGTCCGTTATTTAAACTTGTTTTATCCCCTTGATTAACTGACCCCTTTGCTATAACATAGTGACCTCCTTTGTCTTGTGTGACTGATTTTGACTTAAAGTCTATTTTGTCTGCCATAACTATAGCCACACCTGCTCTGTTTTGGTTATCATTTGCATGGAATATGACTCTCCATCTGTTCACTTTTGGCCTATGTGTGTCCTCAAAGCTAAAGTACGTCTCTTGCAGGCAGCATATTGTTGTATCTTGTTTTTAATCCATTTAGTCAGCCCGTAATACATCATTTTCCCTCCTTCTGACTGCTTTAATGATTTTTCTTTATAACAGGGTTTGAGGAATTTGTCCGTAATATGCCTTGGATTAGTTTTTTCATATTTCTTGTGCTCGCGTTTTGTTGAGGCTCTCGGATCTGTGGGTTTATAATTTTCAAGCACAATTAGAAAATTTAACTACCATTATTCCTTCAAGTGTTTCCCCTTCTTCATTTCTCTTTTCTCTTCCCCAGACACAGGACAATTACAGATCCATTAAGCAAGTTAGAATTGTGATGAACTGGTGTTCTTTTCACTTGTTTTCTTTGTGTTTCATTGTGGATATTCTCTATTGTCCCGAATTCAATTTTTTTAATCTTTTTTCCTGCAATATCTAATTTTCACTACCCTTTCAAGTGTATAGTTCATCTCAGACACTGACCTTTTCATTTCGGAAGTTTGATTTGGCTGCTATTTCATGAATCTTCCATGTATTTCTTTTAACTTTTTTGAGTATATGGAATTCAGTCATCAAAACTGTCATGATATCTGGGGCGCCTGGGTGGCTCAGTCGGTTGAGGGTCCGACGTCAGTTCAGGTCATGATCTCACTGTTTGTAGTTCAAGCCTCGCATTGGGCTCTCTGCTGTCAGCTCAGAGCCTGGAACTTGATTCAGATTCTGTGCCTCCCTCTTTCTCTGCCCCTCCCCTGCTCGTGCTCCGTCTCTCTCCATCTTTCAAAAGTGAATAAGCATTAAAAAAAAACAAAAACCAAAAAACCAAAAACCTATCACAATATCCTTGTCTGTTCATTCTAACATCTGTGTTCGTTCTGGGTCAATTTTAATCGATGGATTTTTCTCCTCCTTATGGTCACATTATTTTGTGTCTTCGCTTACAGTTACTTTTCTATTTAATTTCATACACTGTGAATTTCACCCTTGTTTAGTGCTACATATTTTTTGTCTCTAAAATTATTCATGAGCTCTTTTTTTTTCCCCCAGGACACAAATAAGCTACTTGGAAACAGCTTGATCTGGTTTGGCCTTGCTTTTAAGCATTACTAGAATGCTCAGTCTACAATGAATTATGCCCCACTACCAAGCAAAGACACTTTTAAGTAATCTACCCAAAGCCTTTTGAAATTTGAAGTTTTGCAATATGGGTGGTGAAGACAGGCACGATTTTAGACCCTGTGCAAGCACTAGGAAAGTTTTCTTACACACATGCATTAATCAATACTCTTAAATACGCAAGTGAGATCTTCTGCATATCCTCAGATCTCTTTATTTGTTCACCTCTCTCATCTCAAGTCCTATGTCCTGAGAACTCCAGCCGTCTGGCTCTTTGTGGACTCTCCAGTGTCCTATGTATTCCATTTCTATAGCCTGCTCTTTTAACCACTTGATTATACAGCTCAACTGGGCATAGCAGGACCACGTGACAACATCCTAGCGCTCACAGAGTTTATGAATACAGGCTTACTCTTTTGGATGAATGCTAGGGTAGCTCTCTTAAAAGGTCACTTCTATCACTTAGGATACCTGGCTTAGTAATTTCACCATGTTAGCACAAATCTCAGAAATAAAACCGAAGTGGTTTATCAGGTCTGCTGCCCTTAAGTCTCGTGATATCACAGAGGAAACAGAAGTTCTTTGGACTCTAAAAGTTTTTAATTCGTTACTTCAAGTATACTTTACTTATTTGAACCTCTAATTCTGGAGTAAGTAACAAAAACATCACAACAACATCCTTGCTAATGTCAGGTTAATTCGGTTCTTTCTGGAAGACAGTTTTAAGCACTTTATATGTATCTTCTCATTGAAGACTCTTAAAAAGCATCTAACAGAGGTCATTTTTAACCTAATTTTGTGGGTAAGGAACAGAATCTTAGAATGTATAATAATTCACTTAAGCTATAAAACGAGTAATTGTGGTAGAGAGTCAAATAAATCCCTTTCTTACACTACAGCCAGAATTATCATTAAATGACTTTAAAGAATCTCTTCTCACTGATTTTGGAGTTTACTTTGCTTCTTTAACGCTTAGTTGGCAGTGATCAATGAATGACCTCTTACTGTCATCTTTTTCTTTCAAATGTCCCCTTATATTCATTGTCAGGGACTATTCATTATATATTTAGAATTTGGATGTCCCAGTTTATCTTAGAATTGATCTGGGGTGATCTCATTTCTGTATGGCTGGATTTTATTTTTGGCAAAAAAAAAAAAAAGTTTATTCTCTGGAACTACTAATAAAATTTTGTATCACCTTACCTCAATATTTATCACTCTGCAAGTGCAAAAGTTTGTTTTGGAAGCCAAAGCAAAACAGCTAGCATATTAAGTTTCATTTTGTGCATGTGATAAGTATTTGTTGAGCATTACTCAATTTCCAGAAACCATACAGAGATAACTACAAGGATGAATAGTACAGAACTCCATCAAGACTTTCACACTTCAGTCAGAGATATGGTTTTAAACAAGTAAAATCCAGAGTTATGCTGTGGTGGACATGCGATGTGAATGGTATGGGAAAACAGACACAGAAGCTGAAAGGAATAGAAAAACAAAGTCCAATTTAAAAGTGAAACTCTAATGTGCAAAGATTGAGACCAACTAAGAGCAGTTACTAAAAATTTCTTAATTGTTTTTTCTCTTATAGTAGGTAGTGGTTTCTATATAGGCTGAGTTTCTTCTCTGGTCCTTTTTTTATTTTTTCAAAAATTTTTAATGTTTGTTTTTGAAAGAGAGAGACAGAATGTGAGCCTGGGGAGGGGTAGAGAGACAGGGAGTCATAGAATCTGAAGCAGGCTCCAGGCTCTGAGCTGTCAGCACAGAGCCCGATGCGGGCCTCGAACCTATGAACCTTGAGATCATGACCCGAGCCAAAGTCAGTCACTTAACTGGCTGAGACGCCCAGGCTCCCCATCTCCTCTTGTCCTTTTAAATACGTACTATCAGACCACAGTCTTTCTTTTTTTTTATTGTTCTGATTCACATCAATTCATCATCACTCTTTGCTCAGCCTTCTATTTCTCACCTGTTCCTAGCAGAAAACAATCACCAGATTCCAAGGCAAAATAGACACACAGATAGAACTATCTCTAGATGGAATGCCTACAAACACACACATGCACATATATATGTTTAAGTTTATGTTATAAACACATATATATATTTATATATACCTAAATATATACACATATGTATATATAATACATATGTATATTATATATGATATAATATTATATATGTATGTATATATACACACATAAAATATATAAGAATTTTACAATTTATTTTTATTTCCTTACCAGGTAAAGTTGCACATATCTAAAGAAGATTGTTTATTTTTGCATAAAACATGACATCTGCTGACCTCATTGAATTCTAACTTCATTTCTCATTTATTTGTTTAAAAAAACATTTAAAAAATTTCATTTCAGGGTTCCTGGGTGGCTCATTCAGTTAAGTGCTAGACTCTTGATCTCAGCTCAAGTCACGATCTCATGTTTTTGCACGATCCAGTCTTGCATTAGGCTTTGTGCTGACAGCTCGGAGCCTGCTTGGGATTCTCTGTCTTCCCCGCTCTCTGCCCCTCCCCACTGTCTCTCTTTCAAAATAAAAATAAAACTTTTTAAAATAAATATAAACACAAAACTTTTTCAAAAACCTTTCATTTCGCTCAGGTACATATACCAAGAGAGCCTAGACTTCCTAAAATGACAAATTTCCAAAGTAGACAAAATAGTGACCTATACTAGAATGAAACTTCTACTTTTATAACCGAGTTGGCTATATTCTGCATATCTTTTAACTAAGAGATACCAAGCATGGTCCTAAAACATCCTGAAATGATATTACTTTAATACTTATTTTTAAATAAATTGTATTGCATTTTTTTATATTTATGTATTCATAAAGTAAGTGATGAATATAATTTGTCTTTCTCTCTAATCTAGACTAACCATGGTTGACATGCAGAATGGAACCTGTGCAGTTTATGGATCAAATTTTAAAGCTTATACAGAAAACTGTTTAACTCCAAACACATACATCTGCATGCAGAGGATTGTGTAAAAGCTGATGATGTATAAAATATAAAAGATTCAAACACACAGAAGCCTTTTGCCAAATGTGCTGTGGAAAAAAGTTCCAGCAGAAAATTCCACCAATAATTATTGTATTATTTTTCCATCTATGACCTGACACAAAAATAATCTTGCAGGGGAATAAAGGCCAATAAGTTAAAAAACTTATCTTCTATAAGAATGTTTTGTTTAATTTTTGCAAAATTTTGGGTAACGAACAGATTCATTTTTACATTTAATAAACTGTTGATGAAACCCAGGGTTGAACTAAATTTCAAACTATGAGTTTATTAAATGTACACAAAAATTTACACTAAGAAGGCTTTTAGCAATTTTGAAAATCAAATAAATCTAAACTGGGTGAAGGGTATATGAGGGTTCGTGAAATTTACTATATTGAAACATTTTCAAAATAAGGGTTGAAAGGTCAACAGATACACCCTCAAAATTTCAAAATGCCACTACCATTTTAATACAGCACATTTTGGTAGAAATTGAATTACTCCCCCTAGTACAGCGCTGACTGCTGCAAAATACAGAATATGAAGAATTGAGTTTGAAGCGGACTTTCTAGGCTTCGAGGCAAAAATGGCGTTTGAGTGTGAAACCCGTGGAGCGACCAAGATGTTTCTCGGCAAACCAGTAGGATGACAGAACTCTTGGCAAATGGAATAATAACATGCAAGTGAGCAGCATTTGGAAGAGTCTGTTACTCTAAAGGAAGCCACTTTGTATTGATAGGTCTGGTTCTGCGTTTTATTTGTTCATTCATTCGTCTGTTTTAGATTCCACATATGAGTGAAATCCAATAGTATTTGTCTTTCTCAGCCTAACTTATTTCACTTACCAGAGTATTCTCCAGGTCCTTCCATGTTGTCAACAAATGGCACAATCTCATCCTTTTTTAGGGCTGTGTGATATTCCATCATATATGTCCATATATATCTACCATGTCTTCTTATCCATCTGTCTATTGGTGGACATTTAGGCTGCTTCCATACCTGAAGCGAATGTAACATCGTGTACCTACTATACACAAACCGAAAAAAGTTACCAAAAAAAAAATCCATTTTGATAAGAGCAGAATGATGAAGAAGACAAGGAGCTTAAGAAGGGGAGGAGAGAGAAGCAGAGACTAAATCCAGAGGTGTGGACCTTTGTGCACCCATTATAATTTTGGTTTTCATTCCAAGTGCACTTGCCATTTGTGTGTTTTGTGACAGGCATGAAGCCATGGATTGAACAGCGTTTTCGCGGAAAATTACGATAAAATGTCATGAAAAAAATCATTTTCTTAATTTTTTTTAATTTAATTAAATTTTTTAATTTAGTTTTTAAATGCTTGTGTAAAGTAATACGCACAAATCATAATTAACAAAGCTTAGCATTTAGTCAAGTTTGTTTTAAGATTTTATTATTAAATATTTAAATCACAGAGAGTGAAATGTTCTCACCACAACAATAAAATGGTAATTATGTGACCTGCTGGATTTGTTAACTAACCTTATTGTGCTAATCATTTGTATTGTAGATTTGCTTTATGTATCAATTGTATTTTTCAAATCCATAATATTTTATATAGTTATAAAGAGGCAGAAATGTGAAATCAAGCTTATTCAATGTAGTATTAAACTATCTCTGTTTTTAATAGCAATTTTATCCTTGCCAATGTTAAGCTAGCCTATGAAATGTATTTAGAAATGCTTTTTCTATTTTCCAAAACGGCTTATATAAAATTGAAAAATATAACCATGAAATTTTCAAAGAAATCTTCCTGAAGTCCTCTGCTTCTCTTTATGGAAAGAGTTTAAAAAAATATTTTCGGGGCGCCTGGGTGGCTCAGATGGTTAAGCAGCCGACTACCAATTTCGGCTCAGGTCCTGATCTCATGGTTCACTTCATGAGCTGGAGCCCCGCATCCCTGCTGTGAGGGTAGAACCTGCTTTGGATCCTCTGTCTCCCTCTCTCTTTCTCTCAAATAAATAAACGTTAAAAATTTTAAAAAGAATAATATTTTCATGGTTTTAAAAATATTCAAGCTTGGAATAAGCTGCCTTACCCTAAACATTTCTCTTAACAAAACGTCAACACTTTCAAATTTGTTTGCACTAAAATTATCAATTTTCTTTTAGCTTCCTAAACTATTTCATTTCTGTATCTCTATATGTGTCCCCTTATAATGCCTAAAAATATTTATCTGTGCCTTCTAACGTTTTCTCTTTTACAAATTTTGCCAAGTGTTTGTTTGTTTTGTCAGCCTTTCAAAAGAACCAACCTGTTGCTTTGTGAATTCTCCGTACTGTTTACTTATCATAACCATCATAATCTAACTCATTCTTGTATTTATTACCTCCTTCCTTTTACTTGATTTGAATTGTAAGGACAAGTGATTTACTTTATTGTACTTAATCTGCTCCTATCATTTTAAATCTTTTTTTTTAACGTTTATTTATTTTTGAGACGGAGAGAGACAGAGCATGAACAGGGGAGGGGCAGAGAGAGAGGGAGACACAGAATCTGAAATGAGGTCTAGGCTCTGAGCTGTCAGCACAGAGCCCGACGCGGGGCTCGAACTCAGGGACCGTGAGATCATAACCTTAGCCGAAGTCGGATGCTTAACCGACTGAGCCACCCAGGCGCCCCTGCTCCTATCATTTTAAATTGGTCTCTTGATTTACTGACTTCCCAGACCTTTTGGTACACAATAATTTCACTATCATGTATTTCTAAATAGCTGATATTTTTAGCTAAAATATCTTAGCAATGAATAGTTTATCTTTAATTTCTGTATATATGGAGATTTTAAAATGTATGCCTTTTATATGAATTTCTAAATTATATTCAGTTGTGAAACTGATCATCTTTATTTTTTATACTTTTTTTCACACTTCCTCTCTGTTTTATTCATGCCATGATTTGTCAAAGAAAATAGTCATTTGTTTTTCTTAAAGCCTTACATTCTATATTACCGTGATTGCTTCCTCAGAGTATTGTTTAACTGTTCCCCTACTCCCTAAATTTCCTGTTAACTGATAGTCCATATAGAGGATTGATTATGTTCAGGTTCTCTCTGTTTGTTTTTGGTCAAAGAAACCTTCATGATGCGGTTTTGTTGCCAATATTTTATCTCCCAGTGTGGTAAATAATCCTGAGTTGCCCCATGTGTTACATAACTAAGATTATTTCATGGATTCAGATGCCATCAGCCTGGTCCTTGTAATAGAAGTTTCCTCATCAAAGTTTCCCCTAATGGTTTTAAAATCAATTGATGCTTCCTGCCTAGCTCCATTATATTATTAAGGTTTGGAAAATGGAAGTTTTCTAGTCCTATCATTCTTTCTGCATTTACTGGGTGGGATTGTCCCCCCAAACCTTCGTTTGTGAACGCTTCAAATTCTTTGAAATGAAATTCACAAACAGAAGGCAGAACAAATGTTTGATTTTTACTAAACTTTCTGAATTTTCAGGCTAATCAGTTTTGTCTCTGATAATCTTTCATTGTGACCATAATTTTTCACATAAAATTATAAATTCAAGCAATCTTTGACATTTGATTTTTTTTCCATCTATAGCAATCATTACCATATTTCTGTTTAAACCTGTCATTATCATTTCAAAATTTAAAATTGCCAGTGGAAACACCTTTGAGTTGATTCCTGAGTCCTTTACACACTATTTCCATCTAAGTTTTGTTTTATAGCTTCTTTTGTGATCTGGCACAACAAATTATCCTAATGGGGTGTGTGTGTGTGTGTGTGTGTGTGTGTGTGTGTGTGTGTAATGCTTCCTGCTCTGTCTGAAGTTACTTACTTCTCCAAGGAATCCTGGTTGCCATTAATAACCGTTAATATTTGAAATGGTAATGTAGAGACTGGTGGTGTTTATTAGACTGGAAGGCCATTGTTTCTATAACTTTTGGTGTATCTCGCTAAGAAATACATGTGTCATTTTAAAGGCTATACTTCTGTATTTCAATTCAAGTTTAAAATGATGGGCTTTTAATCCTAAATACTTTTATTTTTCTAGTTGGATCTTTTTTGTACACTGAATTCTTGTGATACCAATGCAACTGCTTATTTACTTTTTTCTACAGCATGCATAAAATAATTTCAAAATGTCTTTACCAATATGATAACTGAAAAGACTGCCACATACTGTTTTTGACTGCTTGCAAATGTTTTTCTTCTATAGAATACACTGGCTTTACATAAAAAAACCAGTAAGAAACCACTGTATTTTAGTCACTTATATTTCTTTTTTCTGTACAATAGTATTACTAATTTGACATAGATTTAATTTGTTTCGGTTTCTTTTAAGTTTTTGTTGCCATTCATTGTTTGTTGTAGTTATTTGAATGCATTCTTAAGAATGCAAAATGTTTTCATTATTTCTCAGCAAATTCACCAAGTGGATAGTCCCATTGTGTCGATGAGAAAATTAAGGCTTTGAAAATAAAATCATTTGCTTGAGGCCTCAAATATAATAGGAATTCAAGTAAGAATTCAAATTTGGCTTTGTCTAAGCCCCTAGAGCCTTTAAATCTGAACTACTTTACCATTGTCACTAATAAACTACTTTTTTGGAAATATACACTTCTCTTAATGCTAGTGAAGGCTGTACTCTGAGTGAGTTCTAGCTGCATATATAACTTTGTGGATGTGTGTGGGAAAACAGAAGATCTCACAAGAGTCTCCACAGCCAATAAATATGCCAATACTGAATTAATGGAGGAGCAAGGGGCTGGAAGAGGCCTGGGTTTCTTTCACATAAAACTGATTTATGATATATAAGCCATTTATATTCAATTGTTCCTATGAAAAATACTTGATATTGGCTTTTCCCCCTAAATAACTCAATGTTGTTAGAATGTGGACTCACATAACCAGAAGTTCACGGTCGTGAAGAGTGATGCCCATGTTAAGAGCATGCTTTTTCTATACTAGAACTTTGTTGATCATAATGTTGGTTTTTCACCAACATCTATCCTATTTCAGAACACTACCTTTCTCATAATCTAAATTTCTATCTGTAGTTGTGACTATTTCTGGGTTCTAGTCTTTTGATCTCTTTGTGTGTCATTTCCAACCACACTATTTTAACCGGAGACTTTTTTTTTTTTAATTTTTTTTCCCAACGTTTATTTATTTTTGGGACAGAGAGAGACAGAGCATGAACGGGGGAGGGGCAGAGAGAGAGGGAGACACAGAATCGGAAACAGGCTCCAGGCTCCGAGCCATCAGCCCAGAGCCTGACGCGGGGCTCGAATTCACGGACCGCGAGATCGTGACCTGGCTGAAGTCGGACGCTTAACCGACTGCGCCACCCAGGCGCCCCGGACCGGAGACTTTTGAGGCATGTTTCAATAATTAGTAGGTCTAGCATTTCCTTACAGCTATTTGCATTTCCTGTTTATTTTTCCATATGAACTTCAGTGTCAACTTGCCCAGATCCACCAGTCATTGGATCCTTATTTGGATCACTTCAAATTTGTAAATCAATTTAAGAAAAGATCCTAGGGGTGCCTGGTGAGTCAGTGGAGCATCCCACTTCGGCTCAGGTCATGATCTCATGGCTTGTGAGTTCCAGCCCCACGTCAACACAGAACCTGGATCCTGCTTTGGATTCTGTGTCTCCCTCTCTCTCTGCCCCTCCCCTGGTCATGCTCTCTCTCTCTCTCTCTCCGTCTCTCTCTCTCTCTCAAAAACAAATAAACATTAAAAAATAAAAAAAAAAGAAAAGATCTTAACCCAAAATAGGTGTCCTTACCTTTTTAAAGTATATTTTTTGTCTCCCAGGAATGTTTTACATTTTTTTGTATAGATTTTTGAATAGTCCTTGTTAAATTATTCCCAAATATTTCATCTTATTTGTCATTAGTGTAAATAGGGTTTTTCATTCATCATGTCTTCTTACTGGTTTTATTTGTGTAAAGGAATGTTGTTTATTTTTGCATATTAACTCCACAACCTGTTAACTTATTTTTATTTCTTATTATTAGAGGAGTTAGGTTTATCATCAATTTTCTCATATTACTTAGGTATATTATCATACATGTGCAAATACAGAGAGTTTATATATATATATTTAGATTTCTCTAAATATATATAATATGAATATATATATTTAGATTGCTCTAAATATATAAAAATATAAGCATATATTTATATATAATATATATTCTTTAATATATATTAATTAATTTAATATATCAATTAATATATTGTATATATTATATATATTTAATAATAAATATCTATAATATAAATATATATTTAATAATAAAATTATATTATATATATTTAGAGCAATCTAAATATATATATTTATATTATATACATTTATTATTAAATATATATACTATAGATACTTATTATTAAATATATATTTATATTATAGATATTTAATATTAAATATATAACATATACAATATATTAATTAATATACATTAAGTTAATTAATATATATTAAATAATATATATTATATATATTATTAAACATATATTATTTAGAGCATCTAAATATGTGTGTGTGTGTGTGTGTGTATATTTTATATATCTTTCTATCTATAGTTTTTAGCCTAGGTACATTGGCTATACCACCAGAACAATGTTAATAAGGAGTGCAGATAATTCCAATGAAATACCTTAGGACTTTTTCTGCAAAGTAAAACCTTTAGAATCCTCACAAACACATAGATACATGTACATATATACATACACATGCATAAATATATGTATGTACTTCATCCAGATAAGAAAGTATCCATACATTTCTACTTTTTCCAAATGTTAGATATCCAATATTTGTGGAGGTTTCAAATGCGGTTAAAAATAAGGCATATTTTGTACTATCACTATATAGTAGTCAATGCATATCTAAAATACCTACCATACTGATTTAGAGTCTGGCGCTTAACCGACTGAGTCACCCAGGCGCCCCAATTTGCTGTTTTAACAAACAACCATAGCCCATGATAGCTGAAAAAGCGCAAGTCTAACAATCCTAATGCAGGGTCAGGTAAAAACGTGCAGAGAAATAGTAGCACACTGGATCATTTAGAGCATCTGTAGCTTAACTTATTTTTGTGTTCAAACTTGCTGCCTTATATTAAGGGCGGCCTGTTAAAATCACCTTCTATCAATGTGCTACTATTTCTCCTTGCATCTATTGTCATTTTTATATGATATAGTCACTGTTACTGAATGGACTCATAACTGTTCAATCTTCAGAGTAGCATGTATCCTTTAAGACTAGAAAGTGTCTTTTTTTGGCCTCACGGAATCCTCTTTAGAGGTGATTCTTTGCCTCTGTTCAGACCTCTGAGCAAGGTTCACAGCACCTGCGTTCTTATTGCTTCCGTTTGCTTTGTAAATCTCTGTTCATCACTTTACTTTGGGCAACCTACTGCTTTTCTGAGTTTCATCGACTTCTGCTTCATTTCACCCTTTTTTTTTTTTTTTTTTTTGTATTTCTGTTCTCTTTTATGACCGCGTGAGGATATTGTAGTTAATGTGCAGGGTGGCACTACCATTTTTATCAGTTTTGTGGTTGTTTTCTTTTTTCAGAGATTGACTTTGTAGGTAAAAAAAAAAAAAAAAAAAAAATCCTTTAATCACATCCTTGAATTGTTAAAGAGGTTTCATGTAGATGTAGTCTGTTTTTGGGTTTGTTTGGTTTTTTTTTTTTTGGTTTTTGGGGTTCTTTTTTTTTTTTTTTTTTTCCATTTTTATTCATTTAATGATCAAGGTTCCTAGTTAGAGAGCTCCCTCTTCTGTCCACTCTGTGCTTTTCTGTGCAGTTTCCTTTTTGGATGTCGACGCGCAAGGTGCGGTGGGGAGGAGCAGGCAAAGGCAGATCTTTTTTCTTCTTTCTTCGGGATCCTTAAATCCTCAGAATTCTTCTTTTCTTCTTCTTTTTTACTTTCAGCCACATCTCTAAGAGGCATCGCCTCTTCTTTATTCTCTTTCTCTCACAGGAAAAAAAAAAAAGTGTTTTTCCAAGTTTCTCACATGTCTTACGTTCCAAACCCCCTATGAACGACCAAGTCCCAAACTACGTGAAGTGCCCCGGAATTTATGAGTGCAGTTTAATCTTCCTGGATTGATGATGTCTGTGCTTCATCGACGTCTTCTGTTGTCTTTTTCATAGAATATTTTAAGGACGAATCCCCCCGGCGCTGCACCATTTGCATTAAGCAGTAGTCTGGAGAAAGAGCCCTGTTAAATTTCTTTTCTCTACGTACAGCTGATTTGAAAGTGGTGGTGCTCTGAACCATCCGATGCTGAAAGGGCATGGGTCTTGCGTGGTTGCATTGGCTTTTCTTATTGATTTTATGTATCTGTGGGAGGGATGGGGGTGTTTGAAATCAGGCAGTGTCCTTGCAGTATGAAACTGGAGGCTTAGCCAGTGTGTTTCTGAAAGCACCCTTTCTTTTAGATCCTTCCTCTAAAATGCACCTCATATTCTCATCCAGTAACAGCCTGCACGGAGACTCCTACGTTTTCAGTGAATAAGCAATTCTAAAATGTTAACCTGAAGTGGCTAAGTTCTCCATGTACGCATTGGCTCTCTCGCGGTACCTCTGTGTCATTTATATAATGTTTTTGTCTGTTTTGTTTCTGTTTTTTAGAGAGAGAATGTGTGAGGGTGGGGGAGGGGCAGAGAGGGCGAGAGAGAGAAAAATCCCAAGCAGTCTCCAAAGGCAATGCAGAGCCTTACGTGGGGCTCAATCCCACCACCCAGGGATCATGGTCTGGGCCAGAATTGAGAGGCGGCTGCTGAACCGACCGAGCCACACAGGCGCCCCAATTTTCTGTTTTAACGGCTCTTTTAGCCCATAATGGCTGAAAAATGTAACTCTAACAACTTTAATGCAAGGTCAGGGAAAAATGTACAGAGAAAGAGTAGCAAGCACACTGGATTTTACAACATAGGTTTTATTTACTTATTTATTTAATGTTGACTTTTGAGAGACAGAGTATGAGCAGGGGAGGGGCAGAGAGAGAGAGAAAGAGAGACAAAGAATCCGAAGCAGGCTCCAGGCTCTGAGCTGTCAGCACAGAGCCCGACGTGGGGCTCAAACTCACAAGCCATGAGCGCGAACTCACAAGCCGTGAGATCATGACCTGACCAGAGGTTGGCCGATCAACCGAGTGAGCCACTGGGCGCCCCTGCAACATAGGTTTTGTAGGAGCTAGAAGCATCTCGAAGAATATTGTTCAGAAAACTTCAGCAGGTAATTAGAGAATATTAAAAGCCCTAGCTGGTGCCATAAGAAGCTATTTTATGGCACTGTTTACAATGGCAATCCCTCTCCCGGTCATGAGATGAATCTTACACTCACACAGGGTGATATTTGTGTCCATTTAAATCCAGTTAAACTGCATTTGAGTGTAATTCAAATCTGATTTAGATATAAGTTAGAGATAGAGTGAATTAATCTCTATTTTATATCACTTAAGGCCATATATATATATATATATATATATATATGCATGTAAATTATAAATCTATAATATGCTTATTTTTATTTATACTTCTAGGGGAAAAAATTAACCACATGACATCAGTAAGATGGCAAAATAGGAAATCCCAGACCCTACTTCCAACCACAAACACACCAATTCAATAACAATTCACAGGCAAAATCCCTTTGTGAGAAATTCTAAAACTGAGAGGTTTTATGCAGCCTGGGTGAATGCAAAACTACCCACTTGGAAGCCAGCAGGAAAAACTGAGACGCCCTCTTGTCATAATGTTTACCCCTGGTTCAAGTCTATTCAATCAGGAGGAAACTCCCAGTTCTCAGCTTTCCCTGTGGGAGGGAGGGGGTAGACTGAGTGTCTAAATGCCCTAACTTTTCCCGGGGCCACCCAAATGACCAGATTCTGTCTAGCCTTTCAGAGTGCTGATGACACCCAGCATAATCCAGCCTCAGTGAGAACAATGACGGTAGGGTAGCCTGGCAGTCATCATCATCCCCTTTTTCTAACATGTTTCTCATGTCCCTGTAAGCCTTCAGTAGAAGCCTTCAGTCTTTCTAGACCTTCCAGCTTCTATCCACTGCCATGGTTCAAGCACTCAGCTTATTTTTTTTCTTTATGGTAGTTCCTCTCTTCTGAGTGCCAAAATCTGAATCATCTATTGCCATGTAATGCATTATCCCAACACTTTGTAGCTTAGAAATAAACAGGTATTATATCACACAATTTCTGAGGGTTAGGAATCTTTAAACAACTCAGAAGAACGAATCTGGCTCATGGTGTCTGGTGAGGTTTCCATCAAGAGGCTGGCTGGGCCTGTGTCCTCTGAAGGCTTGTCTAGGGCTGGAGAGTCGGAGGCTGTTAAAGAAGAAGAGGTCTCATTACTTGCAGTTGGACTTCACTTGCTTGCTGGCTGTCCATAAGAGGCTTCAGTTCCTTGTCACATGGTCCTATCAGCAGAGTTTCTCATCATACAGTAGCTGGCTTCCCCCAGATCAAGTGATAGGGGAGAGAGAAGAGAAGAAGCCATACTATCTTATATGATTTAGCCTTAGAAGTGGCATATTTTCATTTCTGCTGTATTCCACTGGTGACCCAGATCAACCCTGGTACAGTGTGGAAGGAAATTATGTAAAAGTAGGTACACCAGAAGCTGAGTATCACTGGCAGATACCTTGTAGTTTGGCTAACACACATACTTTATGGATTTTCACCTTTTAAAATGAACGCATAATATCAGACACAACTGTTTTCTTTAAGTGTATTCATTTCACTCTGAGAGAGAGAGCGCACAAGTGTGGGCAGGGAAGAAAGAGAGGGAGAAAAAGAGAGAGAGAGAGAGAGAGAGAGAGAGAATCCCAAGCAGGCTCTGCACTGTCAGCACAGAGCCCCATGTGAGGCTTGAACTCACAAACCGTGAGATCATGACCTGAGCCGAAATCACGAGTGGGATGCTTAGCCAACTGAGCCACCCAAGCACCCCAGGACACAACTGGTTCTATACGGCAAATTTTATAAGTACATTTACGACTAATAAGATGTGATAAGGCAAGAAGGAAAGTAGGATTGGTGCCTACATGTTCTCATTTTGGACACTTTGGCAAGGGTTTGCAATCTATGGCCTGTTAGACCAAATCTATCCCACCATCTGTTTTTGGAAATGAAGTTCTTTTGTAACACAGCCAAACCGTTCATTTATGTATTATCAATGCCTTCTTTTGCACCACAATGGCAGACTTGAATAGTTCCACAGAGACTGGTCCACAAAGTTGGAAATATTTACAATCCAGTTCTTCAGAAAAAGCTTTCTAACCCCTGCACTAAGATATAAAGAGAAAAAGTTCAAAAGGCCTAAAATTGTGGAAATGGAAACGGGGATTTAGATATTCCAAAGATTTAGGTAACTGAAAGAAATCATAAGGCTTCAATTAGCATACCCATAGAAAGCTTTTAAAAAAGGCAAATGATATAATACAACAGGAGGGAATTCAAGTAAGAATTTGGGACGAAAAAAACATGCAGGACCAAACTCCCCAGTGTTCTTACTTCCACAAAGGTATGATTCATACCCAAATGAAACTGCTGATATTTGTGCTGGTATTTATGTGACAAAACTTGGTTTTAGGAGAGCTCAGGCAGAAGTTTACTGCAGAGTCTGGTTACATAGCGGAGACAGGATATCTAACCAATTATCTCAAGTATAAGTTATAAATAAACAAATTGGTTCTAGGTGCTACACAGGAAGTTTGAACTTTAAAAAAACTTACCATAAGTTTTTTTCTGTTAGTTTTTCTGTTAACTAACTTAGTTATTTAGTTAGGTAGCTAACTCACTGCCCTAATCATGGCCAAGAGTCAAAAACCAACTTTTAGGGGCACCTGGGCATCTCAGTGGGTCAAACATCCAACCTTTGATCTCAGCTCAGGTCTTGATCTCAGGGTTCTGAGTACAGACCCCATGTGGAGCCCGTTTCAAACAAAACAAAACAAACGAAAAACCACCAATTCTTAAGTATCTCTGAAGATAAGCAAAGAGCTGTCTCAAGCCAGCTATACAAAAACTCCGTCTTTAATAGGTAACTTAAACTGTCCTCAGTAATGGAGGAATTAAGAATTAATATATTGGAAAAAAATTTTAAAAAAGTATTATTTGTCCTCACTTTTATGAATTCAATTCCTGGTTATCTCACCAGGAATCAAAAAGTAATGTTTAAATGCAATAAACTATGTAGCAGCACTTACAATGTACATTTTAGGGGACGTTCGTATGGTAGACAGATGACTCTCAAATTCCCATGACCTGGTGTATGTCTATACAGTCCCCTGCCCTCGAGTTTCAGTGGGATTTATGAAGGTGATGGGGGGTTGCTCTGTGATTAGATTACACTAAATGGAAAGATTTGGCTATTTTTCAGGTGTGATTAAGGTTACAAATTAGTCAATTTTTAGTTAGTCAAAAGAGAATATTGTAGGTACACCCGACTTAATTAGTTGAATACTTAAAAAGAAAAAGACTCCAGAGGTGAGAAAGAGAGAGGAGTGGGCACCTTCTGGCCTGAAGAAGTAAGCATTCCCGGAGTGACTGTCTATGGAGGGGGCAGCCACTGGGGGGGTGAGGGTCTAAGTCCTAAGTCCTACAACCGAAAAGAACTGAATTCTGCCACCAGCTTGAATAAAGTTGGAAAAGGACTCTGAGTTTCAGATAAGAATGCAGCCTGGCCAAGACCTTGATTCCAGCCTTGTGAAGCACTGAACTAAGGACTAAGCCAGGCCCAGCTCCTGACCCATAGATACTATAAATCTACCATAATTTGTTTTTTCTTTTTTTTTTTAATTTTTTTTCAACTTTTATTTATTTTTGGGACAGAGAGAGACAGAGCATGAACGGGGGAGGGGCAGAGAGAGAGGGAGACACAGAATCGGAAACAGGCTCCAGACTCTGAGCCATCAGCCCAGAGCCCGACGCGGGGCTCGAACTCCCGGACCGCGAGATCGTGACCTGGCTGAAGTCGGACGCTTAACCGACTGCGCCACCCAGGCGCCCCTAAATCTACCATAATTTGATATGCAACAAAATGTAACATGTATTACACATATTGAGGGTAATACACCTAGGATACACCCAGGATAAAATTAAGGAAGGATAAGCTGACTCTTGGCATATTATATTGTTATTTTGTGGGGTTTTGTTTTGAACATTTCCTCACCCTCTGTCATTAGTTTTACATTCAACCCTGAGATATTTATTCAGCTAGATCCATCGATGTGCATTAGCCCATTTCATAACAGAAAAACAGAGAACAAAAGTAAAATAATGTGTCTCCCCCCCCCCCCCCCCCGCCAAAATATATCAGAAATTACATGTTAGACGGGAAAAGAGATGTTTGGTAGAAAGACCTTTACATAAAAGAAGTCTTTCCTATCCCAGTGATGACAAAGATATTTTCAGGACGAAGGAAAGCAGCCTGCAGGTAAAAGTGGGAGGAAGAATAGTAAAAATGAAATGTGGTTGGGGCAACTGGGTGGCTCAGTCAGCTGAGCGTCCGACTCTTGATTTTGGTTTGGGTCATAATCCCAGCGTCTTGGGATGGAGCCCCGCATTGTGCTCTGAGCTGAGCGAGAAACCTGCTTAAGATTCTCCCTCTCTCTGCCCCTCTTCCCTATTTGTCCTCTCTCTCTCTCTCTAAAGTAAAAATAGATAGCTAGATGATGATGATAGATAGGTGATAGATAGATAGATAGATAGATAGATATAGATGATAGATAGATAAAGTGTGTGCCTGACGGTCATAGACTCAGTGTCACCAATATGATAGGATGATGCTATGAGAAAGACATACTACTGTGGGGGACTAGCACTCTCCTTTCCATCATAAGGCCCGAAAATGATATGGGGTTTGAAAAGAACACCTGAGCTATAATTGGGAGGCTACAGGAATTTTCCCATCTCAATAGAGACAATTCTTGACATAGATTACTCTCTGAAATTAGATCCCATCCATCGTATTTAGCACCTTCTGTTTCCTCATTGCACTTGAGATCATAATGAATATATGTGAGTTCTCAGTAAAAAGGCAAATTGAGCTCTAGGCACCTCACAGATTCATCCTGGACAAAATTATAAAAAGTAGACTATCCTTGCTTCACTACAGAGAAAACCACTCTAAGTAGAAAAGCAAACAAAAAACCCAGAGGAAAATTGCCTTATGGGAGGAGGAGTGGAAGGTGGGATATTGGGACAGAAAACTAGTGATTTTCATTATTAGCTTACCTATGCTATTGTTAATGTAATTGAATATTTGGAATTTACATGGACAACAAAGCCCAAACATTTTAGATACCCAGAGAGGGCAATGTGTGTTCTCCTAGTCCAAGTTACACGTTTGATTTATATCATCTTGTCTTTTTCATGATAAAACTTAGTCATACTTCTCCTAATCTTCATATGAGAATGTGAAAAGTTCACCTGGTTGTCTTATTATATTTATATTTTAAGAACTAAAACACACAAGGCCCCTTTCTCTTCCTGACTATTAAAAATCAACTTGAGGTTCTTAATTATTATAATTCAATTGAAATATAGAAATAGAAAGCAAAGAGACACATCAATATAAAATTTTTAAGATGTACATACAATAGTTTTACAAAAGAGAATTGGCTTTTTATATGTGTGAGATTAGGAAAACCCCATCCAGGTCATAGATACGTGGCCTTATTATGTTCTCACCCCTTCGATGACACACTCAGAATCCCCACAGTTAAGTGGTTTGTTCCTCCCCCACAGAGAAAGGGAATTGTTCAATATTTGACACAACTTTTGGGGAAAAGGTTTGGGATTTATTAAAGATTAATATCTTCAATGTACACCTGAGTGACTTTTTACTGATGGATAAGCATAAGGCAAGAGAGATTGTAGAGTGAAAAAATAAGTATTGCAAATTTATGTGATCAGGGCTTAGATTCTATTTACCCTTGCAAAATCTAAAAGCCATAGATTCCCAAATAGGGAATCACCTATTTGGACAAAGATTCAAAATTGTTCTGCAGAGCTCAAGACCATCAAGAGAAGAAACACAAATATGTTCCCTTCTAAAGTTGGGTGATACACATGAGAAAGATGTCATATGACACTCTAAGCTCTAAATTAAAACAAATAGATATATAGACATCCAGAAAGAACTAAGTTCCAGAAAAGTAAGGTGAAGATAGGACTTTCCAACTCAGTGTGCCTTACAAAGAACTGAAATGACAGTGATACGAATCAGTTGACATGAATTATTTTATTTGAATTTCTACAGAGAAAATTTACCAGAATATGCACATACAAATATATTACATGTAATATTGAACATATGCATTAAATCAAAATATTCTTTTCTAGACCTTGATGCTTTATAATTTCAGGTATAGGTGCACAAATTTCATCCATTTTATTATTTATTTATTTATTTATTTATTTATTTATTTTTAAATTTACATCCAAGTTAGTTAGCATATAGTGCAATAATGATTTCAGGAGTAGATTCCAGTGATTCATCCCCTGTATACAACACCCAGTGCTCATCCCAGCAAGTGATTTCCGTAACGCCCCTTGCCCATTTAGCCCATCCCCCCCACCCAATCTCTCCAGCAAGCCTGTTTGTCCTCTGTATTTAAGAGTCTCTTATGTTTTGTCCCCCTCCTTGTTTTATATTATTTTTGCTCCCCTTCCCTTATGTTCATCCATTTTGTATCTTAAATTCCTCATATGAATGCAGCCATATGATATTTGTCTTTCTCTGACTGACTAATTTCGCTTAGCAGAATACCTTCTAGTTCCATCCACATCGTCGCAAATGGCAAGATTTCATTCTTTTTGACTGCTAACACTCGACTGGGCATATATACCACGTCTTCTTTATCCATTCACCTGTCAATGGACATTTGGACTCTTTCCATACTTGGGCTATTGTCTACAGCCCTGCTCTAAACATTGGGGTGCATGTGTCCCTTCGAAACAGTCCCTTCGAAACCTGTATCCCTTGGACAAGAACCGAGTAGTGCAATTGCTGGGTCGTAGGGAATTTCATCAATGTTAAAACACAGGATTTCAAATATATGAAAATTGTGTCATAAGACATAATTTGAAACATTTTACAGATCCCTAAGGCAGGTAATTAGCAACAATACAAGAGGTAAAGTCATATTCTTAGTACTGCTGAACCTTCATTACCCACCCCTTCCACTCCAAGAAACACCTAAATAGGCTGTTGCTTACATGTAAAATTGTTTTAATGTTTATTTATTTTTGACAGAGAGAGAGAGAGAGAGAGAGCATGAGTAGGGGAGGGGCAGAGAGAGAGGGAGACCCAGAATTTGAAGCAGGCTCCAGGCTCTGGGCTGTCAGCACAGAGCCTGACACAGGGCTCAAACTCACAAACGGCGAGATCATGACCTGAGCCGAAGTCGGAGGCTCAACCGACTGAGCCACCCGGGCGCCTCAGCTGTTGCTTACATATAAAACGATATGTACTTTCACAGAGTTCATCCAAAGCACTTCGATCTGGGCTATACACTACGCATTTCTTTGTATTTAAATTTTGAATTAACGGCAATCTGTAACAAAAAATAAAATGTTGACATATTAGAAAAGGGAATAATATTCAAGAGTAGTGTTTTTAATTAAATGACAGAACTTTTAAAAGCACTTGAATGCGATATTAACATAATGAGCCCATTTTTTTACTCAGAAGCCCCGTTTTCACGATTCCAGAGTGCAATATGACAAAAACTGTTGTTGTCCCTATAATCAACAGCATTGAGGCCAAAGATTTTCTCTTTCTGCTGTTGTTATTAATGGTTTTGATATACAATATACTTTGCTTCTATTTTGTTTAGAGATGTACTGGCTAATGTAGTCCAGGAAAACAAATCCAAGCATAAAATTTGTCACTGTCTGACGCTGCAAAACCCATGCTTATGAATGAAAATGAGATCCAAAGCTTACAAATATACAGAAAATAAGCTCAGAATATTTGAAATATGGGAGGATGCTGAGAATATCGGGCTTAATAAGAGAATAGAAAATAACATATACTATTTTCCCTGGACAGCTCTGTGAATGTGAACACCTGTAGATGCACATACACATCCGAATGCTTACACAAGGCAGAAAAAAAGAAAAATGCTGAAAGCTGTTTCATGGTCACAAATACACTAACCTCATGACATTTGAGCATAAATTTGAATGTTCTAGATGGAGCTAAAATTCATGTTCTGTTATATCTCCTCTCTTTTCTGTACTTGCATGCCTTAGGTTATCCTTGCTACAGTGTTCCCGAATGTCACATTCTCTGGTGAGATCTACAGATAAACGCACAAAGAACTAAAAAGACCTTGACTGCCAGAAACTTACAGATCTTGGGAGACGTTGGAGTTGTTTTCCCACAACCAGGCACGATGTTTTTCACTGTAACGGAGCCCAATCCAGTAAAAGTTTGCACTGGACCTCATAAAATGCTGATTGGAAACATAGACAAACACATTAATCTAATCTGAATCTACTCTGGGAATAATGTACTTTTAACAAAGTGGCAGCATCAGATTGAGACTTCTAATCACACAAACTGAGATAATTCTTAATGTCCAGTTTAAAAAGTATAGGCACTTGCCTCATATTTTCTTCCTTATCAGGCCCATTCATTTGTGATCAATAAACAAATACCATAAAATATTCCTTCTCAAAGGAATAAAAAACGTTAGAAAAAAGTTAGAGTTTTCCTGGAACACCTCCTTCACAGAAGATTACAATCAAATTCAATCCCACATCAACAGTATCTTGAGAAGTAAATTTCATAGATATACTTGACTCAACTTATATTCGGAAGTTTTTCACCTTTTCTTAAATTGAGTAATTTTTTGATCATACTTTCCGTACTTATTGCACATTATATCTCGGAATGATGACGAAAGACATATATTACAAAAGAAATTATAAATTCAATTTACAAACTAAAACTTACAAACTTGTTTTATTAGTCTTTGCATAAAAATAATGGCCTTTATTTGTTCTTTGAATTCTCTCCAAAAAGTTCCTTGTACTTTATCTGTACTCCAACTTGATATTTATTCCTATGATATAAATCAATTTTATGTAGGTTTTATAATGATTGTTTCAAGGTGTCGCGAATTATTTAAGTCATTAGTTCAAATATAACCATCCATTTACTGCCCACTTAAAGATAAATCTAAGTATACCGCTTACTTAGCATATTTTCATACATCAAAAAAAAAAAAATGTAGGAAACCAGAATTAAATACATGCCAATTCATCTGTGTTTTGAATCTGAAGTAGACTGGAATTCTGAGAAGCACAGAAATCACGACTCTCTTCCCAAGTTTTGAATTCAGTAGAAAAGAAGTAGCAGTTGCATTGGTTCCCAATCCACTTTTCTTGGCAAGAACAACAGTCAGCTTCTAGGAGAAAAAAAACCAAAACATACGTGATGACATTCAATTTTTTCAATGCTATTTACCCACCCAAAAATCATTTGTTACTTATGCACCATTTCCCACAAATATTCTTCGAGAATCTACTATGCGTACCTTAGTTCAGGGGACATTAATGCAAACAAGTCAGACTTAACCTTTTTTCCTAAAAGCGATTATATTCTAGAGATAGAGTCGGAACTCTGTCATTTCCAATCATTTGTCAATTATATTTCATGATAACTTAGGTAAGTATGCAAGAGAATAAGTAAGTATGTTAGAATATTGGGTAGCAGAGTGTAAATTGCAGGGTGACTTAGAAGAGATTTCAAGGATGTGACTCATAATTGAGCTCCGCTGTGTGAACTAGATGAAAGAGGTATTGAAGGGAAACTATTTCCTGAGTCAGAAAAGCATATGGCATATTGGGAGAAAATTCCAGTGTTTGGGATATCTTATTTTCAAAATAAAGATAAATGAAACAATTAGCTTGAAGTCTACTCCTACAGTTGGACAGTGATAGCGTCTTGAACATTTGCTATCCTCGGTGATGAAAGTCAAGACACAGGGTAGGCACTCAAATCTTTTTCAAATGAGTGGTGCCGAAGTGTAGGTAGGGTAGAAAGGTAGTGGTTCCCAGGAGCTGGAGAGTGGGGTAAATGGAGAGATGTTGGTCAAAGGGGACAAACTTCCAGTTAGAAGGTGAATAAGTCCAGGGGATCTAATGCACAGAGTTAAGGTCATAGTTAGAAATACTGTATTATATACTTGTAAGTTGCTAAAAAAAAAAAAAAAAAAAAAAAAAAGTAGATCTTGAATGTTTTCGCCACAAAAAAAGAAATGGTAATTATGTGACATGATAGAGGTACTACTTAATGTTATGGCAGTAACATATTGCAACATATGTGTGTATCAGATCAATTTCTCCTATACTTTCACCTTACACAACGTGATATGTCAGAATCTCATTAGGGATGCAAAAATGCTAAGGGAAGAAAAAAAAGGTAAATTAAGTGTTACATGATCACAGAAGATGGTGAGACAGTTTGGAGAGCGTTTGGAAAAAATACCTAAAAAATTGGACTTTGAGCTGGCTTTCCCTGGATAAGTAGGGACTAAAATTGCAGAAACATGTGCACTCTATTGTGAGTCAGGTAAGAAGCAGAAGCAAAGTCAAAGAGATGTAAAAGTATGGGTTATGAGCAAACCGGCAGGCGATTAGGATTAACTGTAGTATTTACTGTAATCTATTTTTGATTTGTTACAGCACTAATGTAACATGGGCACTTAATGAGAAAAAAAAATGTCATTTAGGCTAATATGTTCCTTATTGCTTAAATAGGTAAAGTATGCACATTCAATGTAATTTAACAGTTTTTACATTAGAGAATAATGAAATGTGACTATCCTACAATTATCAGGCGAACTCGTATTACTAAGTGTACATCATGTTCTGTGTGAGAAAAACAAGAAACTGCTTATTCTATCCTCTACCAACACTAAGGTTTTCCAAAGTATGAAACCTACCTTTCTGGATTTCTGTGGTTAGTCCTGGAGACATTGTTGGCATCGTTGGCTGAATACTTTGTTTAGTAAGTACTGTAAGAAACAATTAGACATTTACTTCTTTAGATGCAAGTTTATGAAATAATGACATATTACACATTAATAAAATGAATAAATAAAATTATTAATAAAATTTAAAAAATGAAGCCTTTTAGTTAAATGTTTCATCACAGTTGTGGTCTTTATAAAAACTTGTCTGGAAAAACTTACAATTTTTCAGGGCGCCTGGGTGGCTCAGTCTAAGCATCCGACTTCGGCTCAGGTCATGATCTCATGGCTGGTGAGTTCCAGCCCCACGTCAGGCTCTGTGCTGACAGCTCAATGCCTGGAGCCTGCTTCGGATTCTGTGTCTCCCCTTCTCTCGCTCTGCCCCTCCCCCACTCGCACTCGCTCCCTCTCTCTCAAAAAAAAATAAACATTTAAAAAATTAATAAAAAAAAAGAAAACTTACAATGTTTCAGCAAAATCCCCGTAGTAGCCATCAAGGAAAGGCAGATTACTCCTAAGATGCCGGAAATCAAATTCCATGGATTGATCTGAGAAGCTGTGGTAAAGGAGAGGTCCAATGATGACTCAGAAAACAAACCCGGGAGGTGAAGTTCTTAAAAGCAACACAGGGAGAGAGACTCCAAGAAGTTCTTTCATTTGGTAGCCCAATCATCTTGCCAATGAAACAGGAGAATGAGAATATCGCGTTCAGAACTCCAGCCAATAGCAACAGCTTTACGTGGTGTAATTTATTCTTTAGCGAGATTATCTGTTAACTCTTCTCCTTTACCAGTCCTGTCTCAGTAAAATCGATTTACAATTTATTTCCTAATTCAGCAAAGAAGCTTAGGCATTTGGGGTAAGAGGAAATCAAGTAGCATCACGTTGTGTTCTATGGGCTTATGTAACAGATGCTTGTGTTGCTTTTCTCGACAAAACCCACAAGATAATAGGAGTCCCATTAAGTAGGTGAGAAAACTTAAGATCCATTAATAATGCTATTTGTCTCGAGGTATAAAAGCGGGTATGTATCTAAGTCAGAAAGCCAATGAAAGCTTGGCTAGGCCCAGCGTCTTTTACCCAGCATACTTGATCACCCCCACAAAAGGACTTGGAAATGTGCCCTTCTATTCATCTCAATGTGTTCTCTGCCAAAGAAATGTCTGGCTGCTTGCAGCTTTGTAGAGATTTTATAGGTAAGGGAACACAGGAGCCTTCTGGACCTAGGCTGGGGAAGGGGGTTCCCCAACCAATGCATGGGTAATACTTCAGTGGCCTGGATTCACTTCACCATGCATTAAATTATGATATATAAACAACCATTTTTTTGCAACAACATTACACTTTCTCCTACCAAAACTTACTTGCTTCTGGGCATTGTAGGCTAAAACAATTTAAAATTGGGAGACTTGGCATTAACATTAGCATCCTCTCGAAGAGTATTGTCACTAACAAACAGTCCAATGTGCCAAACTATTAATCTAGGTGATTTGAGGTGTCACAACCTCAACACTTTAACAAGTGTTAAAAGAACACTTGCAAGCATTGTCCTTAATATGTGGCATTTTCTAGTTACTTCTGCACCAGCGTTATGTTGCTCATAATTTATCAGTTCGCATTAGAGTTTAGAGCTATCCCTGTCAGAAGCCACTCTTTAAACCTGCTGGAAAAGCTCCAAAAAAATCATTTCTAAGTTACAGGTGAAGAATCAGAACTGGAAAGTTCTGATACCTGGAAAGCCTAAAAACATCCACTTTTTTCCCTAAAAGCACCACCCTGATATTAGCCATGTCCATGAGACACCCTTTCTGGCTAATTTCATTTTTAAAAATGCGATGACTTGGGCCTCACATACCTGCCATAAGGAATGTTCCAGTGTCGACGCTGGCAAAGCACAATTTGTGCTTAATCAAGACGAATGGTGTTGTGTTGGTTCACGGAGCCGAGCTGGAAGCTAAAGAATTCAAAAGTCATGTATGAAGAAACTTAACAGAAAAAAAGAAAAGAAAAATGATATATTCGGGCAGTTCTTGAATCTTCTATTGGTGAATGCATAGTATGGACAAGAAGTAGTAAAGTCACTTCTAAAATGTTTCCGGAAACACAACACAGGAAATTCTCACCATTCATGTGTAATGCAAACGCTTTGACTATTAGAAAAGAAAATGAGAGGGATTTTTTTTTAAACATATGAACATCAAAGACGTCTTTAAAAATCATTTGGAAAATGGGAAATTTGGGGTTTTCATCCTTTGAGCATACTGGTAATCTGGGTCGAGATGAATTGTTATACTGTTTCCTTTGTTTTCTTGTCTCAAATGTCATACCCTGAGGCTTTACCTTTAGTAAAATGCTATGAAATGCAAATTGCCTTGGTGTTACCTCAAGTTAAACTCAAAAAAAGACTTCAGAAGAGCAGCAGAACCACCAGACATGTAACAGATTATGGGAGAAAACAGAGCCATCCTCCCGAAAACAGGTGCTAAGTGAATGTCTGACCTAAGATGGTAAGGAGTCCATAATGCGCTAGTTAGAAACACAGTCAAACGTGTAAAGTAAATCCCAGTCCCTGCGGCCCCAAATACACAAACTGTCACCTATTTATTTCTGCCTATCCAGCTCTGGGCACTCCGCGTGTTAAGTAAATGAAAGCCACCAGACTCAGCTATTTAACCTCCTGCTCCCAGATCATTTTCTGTTGTAATAAATGAGTAATCACATGACTCATTTCTCTCCCTCTCCCTCTAACTCTCTCGCTCTCTTTGCCCATCCTCTTATGGATTATGAATCAGCGCCAAACTGTACTCATCTTAGGAGACATCAGCACACAAAGGTATTAAGCAACGCTTCCTTCCTAAGTCGTTAGACATCCCATCCTGGGACATCTGAATTCAACAGAACTTTGTGGGTGAAGCACTTGGGCATGTCCTACAGTTTGTATGGTCAGCACGAGTTTCAAATGCAGCCATAAGAAGAACTTCTTTCTTAAAAGGATGGACTATTTTTGCATTCATACCTCTAATATGGTTCCACATGTTATTTCAGAGATGTGAAAAAACTACATTATTTTATTTAAAAAAATTTTTTTTTCAACGTTTATTTATTTTTGGGACAGAGAGAGACAGAGCATGAACGGGGGAGGGGCAGAGAGAGAGGGAGACACAGAATCGGAAACAGGCTCCAGGCTCTGAGCCATCAGCCCAGAGCCGGACGCGGGGCTCGAACTCACGGACCGCGAGATCGTGACCTGGCTGAAGTCGGACGCTTAACCGACTGCGCCACCCAGGCGCCCCAAAACTACATTATTTTAAACAAATGGTAGAAATGAGTTAAAATTGTTCTGATTCAAACAAGACTTTAACTGATGGTTGAATAAAACAATGGATGGGGATGAAATTCTCTTCTATTTTAAAGCCACGTAATAAAGTTATGATTGCCTATTTTATCTCCAATCACCTAAAATCCAAAACATGAACCTAATAACTTTATTTAAATGAAACATCACATGGTAAGAACATTGAATCCATGTTTTTGTTCATGATTAAAGCCATTTTATTTTCACAGAAACACAGGTGTGTGTATTTTATTATTTAATAAAGATCTATTTTTATTCGTTGTAAATTTTCCTGAGAGTTTCATAACCTGTCTCCAGAAACCTGAAGTTTAGGCTATTCATGAAATCTGTTAAGACACCTTATGTCAGTTTTATAATGAGTACTTAAGGGTACAATAAATAACCAGATAATTTATCCGAAAGTCCATTCAGTGGGGCTCCTGGGTGGCTCAGTTGGTTGAGAATGTGACTCCTGATTTAGGCTCAGTGAGTGATCCCTGAGTTGTGGGATGAGTGCTGCATCTCAGCGGGGAGCTCCTTAAGATTATCTCTCTCTATGGGATGCCTGGGTGGCTCAGTCGGTTAAGCATCCAACTCTTGACTTTGGCTCAAGTCATGATCTCACCATTTTTGAGTTCAAGCCCTGAGTTGGGCTCTGCACTGACAGCACAGAGCCTGCTTGGGATTCTCTCTCCCTCTCTCTCTGCCCCTCCCCTGCTCGTTCTCTTTCTCTCTCTCTCTCTCAAAATAAATAAATAAACATTAAAAAAAGCTTTATAGAGAGTCTCTGTCTCTCCCTCTCTGCCACTCTCCCTCCCTCGCACATTCTCTCTCTCTCTCAAATAAAAAAGAAAATAAAAAAGAACCTGAAAGTTCACTCAATGTCTAACAATCAAATTGAAAGTGTTCAGCTTAATTTTGAAGTATTCTTTAATATCTCCCAAAGGAAAATGTGTGATACTTCATTTGAGAAAATACTGATTCGTCTCACTCTCTAACTGAAATACACTAAGATTATGACAATCAGAGGAGACCCCAGTTCCCTCTCATTTGTGCTTCATTCTGAAGGTGGTAGCCCTTTAAATGTATTCCCAGTCCACTCTGGAACAGAACAGAGAAAGGAGACAACTTCAGAAAGAAAACACTCTTATCAAAATTGAAATTTGAGCATGATCTTGTAGGATAAATTGGACTTGGAAATACAGCACTGTGGCTACTGCAAAGTGAGAAATAGATAACAGACATGCCTCCAACCAAAACCCAAATAAGACAGAAAAAGTCCAACACACGTATTTTCTTCCCATCCTTTCAAAATAAAATTTAACATCCCTGTTGGAAAGAAATAAAAGCAAAATTCCTAATTAAATATCAGTGGCTGCACCTGCAACCACAACCCCCATCAAGAAATAAAACATTTCCTCCACCCTCACGATCTTTCCTCACTTAGACTTGTTGCTACTCTCTTTCTCCTTCCAGATATTACCACCAGCTTGACCTCCAAGACCGTTTTGACCTCTAAGGCGAACTAACTGATCATTTGGTTTTTTTCTGGTTTTGAAATGTACATAACTGAACACTACAATCTAAACTCTTTTGTGTCTAGCTTATTTTCCTCAAGTTCTTGAGAGAGTCATCCAAGGACTCCTTTCCATCTTGTTGACACTGACTGGGCCAGGTGCAAACTACTCCAGCTAATGGATAAGACACATCGGTTGATTTAAACCAGTTGGGGTCCAGTTTGAATACCGGAGGGGTGTCAACTTTACTCCAAACAAAATGAATAGTGGTGATTCATTTAAAGGAAATTTGAGAAGGTAAATTTCGAAAGATGAAATTTGGGAAATCGTTGCCCCCTGTCAATATGTTTTGTT
Organism: Puma concolor; assembly: GCF_028749965.1. Classification (NCBI taxonomy): domain Eukaryota; kingdom Metazoa; phylum Chordata; class Mammalia; order Carnivora; family Felidae; genus Puma; species Puma concolor. The sequence continues at coordinate 98,705,370 of NC_141673.1, forward strand.
GGTTTTTTGTTTCATTTCCTTCTTTTGCCCCTTGGAATAGGTCTTTGTGAATGAGTCCACCACTGATCAACACGTGAAAGTTCACTCTGAAGCCCAGTGAAAAGATGAGCGAACTTCTCGTGTACTAATTGTAAGCAAGTCAAGTCCAGATTCATCAAGAATCCGTGTTATACCAGATGAGTAATGACTTCGATGAGCTTTGATCGAAAACAGCACATCCACCATCTCTGAATTTACTGTTCCTGATGTGTAATGAATGTTTTGTTCAAGAATATAACAGAATTTAACTTTAGTGAGAGGACAACGTAGCTGAGACCTAAGAAAGAAAGGGAAATGAAGGTAGCTAGTGCTAATATCAAAACAATAAATATACTATCTTCTCTTAACCTCTTTTTTTTTTCACTTTTTATTTTGCAATGAATGTCAATTGACAAAAACTTGCCAAATTAATACAGTATAGCCAGTTCCCTTGGACCTTTGACTCAGTTTCCCCCATAACAATATCTCCCATAATTAGAGTACAGTATCAAAGCCAAGGCATTGACATTCATGCAATCCATAAATTCGTCAGTTTTCACCAGTTTTATATGCACTTATTTGCGTCAGTGTGTGTGTATGGGTATAGCTGCATGCAATTTTGTCTTGTGTATAAATGTGTGCAACCACCATCATATAATCTCTGTTTTCATATTTTAGAAAATAATTACTACCATTTATTTTGTTACTGTGAAGTTTGGTTGTTAAAGAAAAGGCAAGGTAAATGACTAGAACTTTTCCTTCGTTTACCAATTTTCATTTTTTTATTAAAGATTTTTTTTAGCATATATTCTTTTTTTTTTTTTTTTGAGAGGCAGAGAGAGACAGTATGAGTGGGGAAAGGACAGAGACAGAGGGAGACACAGAATCCAAAGAAAGCTCCAGGCTCTGAGCTGTCAGCACAGACCCTGACGTGGGGCTCAAACTCATGAACAGTGAAATCGTGACCTGAGCTGAAGTCGGACGCTCAACCAACTGAGCCACCCAGGTGCCCCAACCAATTTTCGTTTTAATGAGTTGATTTAGTAGGGGGAAATTTTAACATTTATTGAGCACATATCACATGCTTATTCTAGTATTTAATTAAATGTCTTATTAAGTGTATGAGTACACATTTACCAGGACCAGTATATTTAATCCTACTGAAATATTGTGGCCTTCTACTATTTTATTGATGGATAAATTTATTAATACATCAGAAATTCTGTTTTATCCAGTCTTTTCTTCAATGTAAAGATCACACAAGTATACCTAGAAATAGGAAATCATTTAAATTTCTCCCACCTTTGAATATTTTTGTCCTAGAGTTAAAGATTCTGACGTTTTTAAATTTGACTAGCCAGATTCTTACTGGTCATTCAGTTCTACTAATAGAAATTTCCTAAGAGTGACCAAGATTATTCTTTATAGGGTCTTGCTCTGGCCTTCTCCAAGTAATAGAGATGATCATCTTGTAGCTCCATTAAGCGAGGAAATATTTGCCATTAGCAGAAATGATTATTTTCCAGTTATTATTTAATGCATTGTATTCATTTGATCTCCGATTTGTTACCCAGTATCTGTGCGATTATATTATGGATTTTAGATATTGTATTATTGTTTTGACAAGTGAGTTATGATTTCACAGTTGCAATTTAACTGACAGTTACAAATCCAATTACAGATATTGACCAAAGATGTTACACAAGAATGTTTCCCCTTTCTTCCCATGAAGTAAAAGAAATAGGGATGCCTGGGTGGCTCAGTCAGTTAAGTGTCTGACCCTTGATTTCAGCTCAGGTCATGGTCTCTTGGTTCGCGGGATCGAGCCCTGTGTGCAGTTCTGCATGGCTCTGCGCTGACCGCGTGGAGCCTGTTTGGGATTCTCTTTCTCCTCTCCCTCTGCCCCTCCCCGCTCTCAGAAATAAATAAATAAACATTTAAAAAATAGATAAACAAGCAACAAAACCAAAGCAGCAACCAACTCTGCATCTGGTTGAGGATGAGTTTACTCAGATTCAAATGAAAGAAACAGAACGCTGTTTTGGATATAGTGAAATTTTGGATATAGTGAAAGCTTTGGATATAGTGTTTAGATCTTTCTCTGCATTAGGCACTGCCTAATAGCTGTTTTATAAAGTAAGATGTCTACATGAGAGAAGCAGCATTCAGAATAATGTCCTATCTGGTAACATATATTTTGGATCAAACATCAGCATGCTGTGATTATTAAGGGCAGGGAGGGATTTGTGAAACCAGAATGAAAAAATATATACAATTTGTTGCAAAATTTCTTAATTTCCACCTTTAAAGTACATCTCTCTTATTAATAAGTCCCATCACCGGAGACTTGAGTGTAAGACCTCACGTGAAAGTTGCACGGAGCTTGTCGGCTGCAGCTGTGGCTTGTCAACCCTCATGTGGATGGAAATAGTTTCTCTGTGGTGAGCCTGTTGGGTGGGTCTTGAGGTTGTCTGAAGTAACACACCAAAGGTGACAAGTTGGTTACTTCTAAAGTCTAAAACTGAAGTATTTTTACAGGCACGGAGCCTCCTTCTTGACCTTTAGACAAAAATATCTGCGTCGTTAAGCCCTATGGTCGGTATCTGTTGATGAAACTTGGTTATAAAAGAAAAGACAGGGGAAGTCAAAGAATCCCCTAAGAATAGTAAGACGTATGAGTACCAGGCAGGGGATTACTCAGATGGGGACAAATCTGTCAGTCTGCAGACCTCACCTTTTAACTTTTGTAAAAATACCTACGGGTTTTAGATACTACAATGTTGTTTTGATAAGTAAGTTATCATTTTACAGTTGCAATTGAACTGATAGCTACAAATTAAATTATGCATATTGACCAAAGATGTGACACAAGAATGTCCCACAGTTTGTGAGATGAAGACGCCCATCCCCCCACTTCACCCAGCATGGGGTCTGCTTAAGATTCTCTCTCTCCTTCTCTGTCTGCCCCTCCCCTGTTCACTTTCTCCCTCTCTCTCTCTCAAAACAAAAACAAAAACAAGTACATAGTTTAGGTGGCATATAAATTCGGCAAGAAAAGAAAAGAAGAAAGGAAGAAAAGAAAGAAGAAAGGAAGAAAGAAAAATTATGGGGTTGGCACAGAAACCGTTACAGAAACTATTAGACTCAGTCTCCAACCTTTCTAACATTCTGGTTTTTCTATTTGTATCATTTTCCTCATTCCTTAGTAACACCAATGATTAGGATACCTAACGCTTTAGTTTTCCTTCAAAATCGCAAAATTTTCATAATATGTTGCATATAATTTTTGTATTTAATGATTATCTATAAAACAGTTAAATATCTTTTTTCAATTTACTGTATGCCAGACTAGATATTTTGCATAACCTACCGTATTTAACCTTCATAAACCCTGTGTTATTGGTTACATCATTTCTTAAATTACATAGTTGAAAACACAGAGATTATCAAGGGAAATAGGTTCCAGGTTAATTAGCTGAGCTGAGATTCACTAAGCTTTGTGTACCTCAAATAGATCAAAATGTAGAGTCACTGCATAATTGTAAGATGATGTGTATTATTTTGCCTCGGCTGTCCTAGTTATTTTGAATCTTCAATTTTTAGGTACCTAAATAACCACAGATGTATATATATTATATGTTATTATATAATGATAACATATGTTTGTGTATGTGTATAAATAATGTTTAATAATATATTTAATAATATTTATCAAATATAAAGATATGTAAATACATGCACACACACATACTCGACTATGTACCATTTGTTTTTATGCAGGTAAAACCTAGATTTCAACAGATCATTAAACTAAGTTGTCACCAAAACATTGTATAACCTTTTATAGCTTTTAGCTATATGTTTTGTTTTCTGGTTTCCCTTCTTTCATGCCTTCTATCTTCTCAGAAACATATATATTTATAATATATACATATATATATATACACACTAATGTCCATTTGTGAATTTAATGATACTTTCAGATATAAATAATTCACTTGAAGGGAATATTGGTACCAAGGTGGATGGCTGTTTTTAAATCTTTTGAATTTGTTTGAAGTTAGATTTCAGAGGGAAAAAAAAAGATTTTACCCTGCTCCCTCTTTCTACTGTGTGGTGTGTGTGTGTGTGTGTGTGTGTGTGTGTGTGTGTGGTGGGAGAGGTGACAAATATGATACAACCAAAAAGACATAAGTGCAAAGTAAACAGTATAACTTGTCAGTAACAGATATTCACTATATGTGAATATCATGTTTACAATGTCCCAGGCAGACAGAGTGATGTGAATAGATCTTATCTCTAATTTTGAGATCTCTGTCTAATCAGAAGGGTAGAAAATTATAACACAACTTATTAATAACATAAGAAGATGCATCCAGCATGCTAAAAGACAGTAGAGTTTAGGTCTGGTAAGTCTGCTTCATGCCATGAACTAGAAAATATAAATTATGTCTCCGTTGAGAAAAACTTGATCAGTGATAAAGAATTTGATTTTTTCCTGTAACCTTAATTAAGATAATCAAGAATTCTTACATTATATATACTACATTTTACAATTTACTTGCATAATACGAACTTTTCCTGGTTATAGGCACATTCAGAGAGCTGGAAGTTTAAAAAGAAACAGAAATGGCCTGTATTCTGTTTACTTTCTCCCAAGCCATTTAAATGTGGCTCATGCTCTTAGTCTCTGCAGTGGCTGTCAGGAGAAGAGAAGCCGTGTTCAGTGCTGTTATTCCGTTATGCAAACTGTAAGAATGTAGATCAACATGCTGAGGCACCCAAGAACTGTATGACATCTTAGCTGTTTACTTGATTGTATCTTTAAGATAGAGGTAGGGGGGAGAGCGGTGTGGGAAGACCCCCCCCCCCCACCTCCCTGCACTGAATACTCGCGGGCCTCCACAGTTGAGGTGTAACTATTCATTAGGCTCCTCTACTCAAATGGTTCTTGAGCTGTTACTAGGAAATGTGTGATCCAATCCCAGAAGGGCTTCCTTGTATTTAATGCCTATACCGAGAATGCCTAAAATTCAGTCAAGAATCCTGAACTATTATTTTCATTAGAGAAGTCCAAATAGACTTTTAGTTTGTTCCCCAAACAGATGAGTCTACCTTTAATCAGAAAGATCCAACTGCTGTGCTCAATCTTTCTGACAGGTACCCAACAATTTTCTGATGCGTTACTTGTAACAAAGTATCAGTTACCAAAAACAAAAAAGGAATGATTTGGGGGGAAGGGTGGGCTATGATTGATATGTTTCTTAAGTTTTACATTAAGTTTTACATTAAGCTAAACAGACAAAATATCCTTCTAAGGAGCAAAAAATTGTAGCCACAAGGATGGCAAGGTTTCACTCAAGAGTATTGCCTTTAGGGGCGCCTGGGTGGCGCAGTCGGTTGGGCGTCCGACTTCAGCCAGGTCACGATCTCGCGGTCCGGGAGTTCGAGCCCCGCGTCGGGCTCCGGGCTGATGGCCCGGAGCCTGGAGCCTGTTTCCAATTCTGTGTCTCCCTCTCTCTCTGCCCCTCCCCCGTTCATGCTCTGTCTCTCTCTGTCCCAAAAATAAATAAAAAAACGTTGAAAAAAAATTGAAAAAAGAGTATTGCCTATAGGTATAGTAAAGAACTGATTAGGACAACCTATCCATACCTGAAATACAAAGAAAGGAAAAGTTACTCACACTTTAACCCCTCCCTGCTTCCCAGACTCAGATAAGTTCACATACTTCTAAAAGAGATCTATCAGGTCCCTCTGGAAAGGCCAGTCTTTGGTCCTTTACCCTAACTCAATGCTCAAGAAGAGCCTAGAAGTCACTATTGTAGCACAAAAAGAAATTTCAGGAAAGATAGGAGAGTGTCTGCATATGAATAAGAACTGAGCTGGCCTCCCATAATTTTAGAGCTGCAATACACTGAAAGCATAGAAAAACACGAGCAAAGAGTGGCTTTTCTGATATGTGTGAATACCAGATGCCATCTTAAAGCACAAAAATGTTCTCAAATTACTGTCCTTATAATTGTATACGGTGTTCATCCATCTTGCTGAGCTGTTCTTGGGAAGCATGCAGTGAAAAGCAGGAAATGTCTTTAGTAGGTGCCCCTTTTATTTTATTTTAACTTTTTAACGTTTAGTTATTTTTGAGAGAGAGAGAGAGAGAGAGAGACAGAGCGTGAGAGGGGGAAGAGCAGAGAGAGAGGGAGACACAGAATCCGAAGCAGGCTCCAGGCTCGGAACTGTCAGCATAGAGCCCGATGTGGGGCTCAAACCCACAAACTGTCAGATCATGACCTGAGCCGAACTTGGACGCTTAACCGATGGAGCCACCCAGCTCCACCCAGCACCTACTGGGGCGCCACTTTTCAATTTATCCACATCCTGGGAGTGACAACAATGCATTTAGTTCAGGTTGCAGTGGCCAGCCTAATTGGAGCCATGGTGGCCTCTTCTCGTTGAGGACATGAAAGTCTTCAGTCAAGCAAAGAACACAGGAGTATTCAGTCAGGCACCAACTGAAGTCCTGAAATAAACTTTCAGGATCCCCCTTTGTTCTACTTCTTCCCTTAAGACTTGTACGGTTTGAGAAGGATAAATCTGTCCCCTTGTGGATGTGGTATTTGTTGATTCCTCCAACTATTTCCATAGCTGAGATTTCGAGCAAATTTATTATCTCGAATCTCTACTTTTTTCAGTAGATCCTCTGCTTCATGATTTGTAGCCCCAAGTTATATTCCCATACTTATCTATCATTGGCCATCCCATTCCCGTGAATGCTTACCATTTTTCCCCCAAAGGAAGATGTACCCCACTTCCAAAGTGGGCGCAAAACACTTTGCGTTCCTCTTCCGAAAGGCCGTATGTCGGAAACCAGTATTTTCCGTCCCATGTTGGGCACCAATTGTGCAGTAATGAACAGACACCACAAGTGACACAAGATACAACTCAAGGAATAGTAGGATGCACATGGTGGCCCAGACTCTGCTCATCCTATAGAGAGGTGTGCTTGACCCAGTACAACCAAAGCCGCTGTAGATAGGGCTACAGGAAAGCAATCGTGATCTCGTTCAGATTCATATGTTTATAAAGAGGTTGAAAATGTCGGGAAGAATTTGACCTAAGCCAGAGTCACAAGATCCTACAGTAGGCTAACACTCAGAGAAATATTAATGCTAAGGGGATAAAAGCCAACAGTAAAAAAAAAAAAAAAAAAAAAAAAAAAAAAAAAAAAAAAAAAAAAAAAAAACATCTTTTATCACAGATGCAAAACATATGCATTAAATAACTAAAGAAATGGGACAAAAGGTTCCAATAAAACATTTTGGGTAAACAAATTGGGATTGATTTTGATTATAGATTTCCTCTCACAGATCAAATTATGTCATTTTGAATATTTTTCAGCTCCAAATTTAACCTCCGATATGTAACAAACACTGATTTGGTCCTTAAAAAATTCCTGAAGGACTAAAGCAATAACTAGTTAATGAATTGTTTATAGACTAAAATTTTGGCTCTTGGGATACCCGAGTGCCTCAGTCAGTTGAGCGTCCAACTCTCAATTTCGGCTCAGGGCACGATCTCTCGGTTCCATGAGTTCGAGCCCTGCGTCGGGCTCTGCACTGGCAGCGCGAAGCCTGCTTGGGATACTCTCCCTCTCTGTCCCTCCCCACTCTCACTGTCTCTATCTCTCTCAAGAAATAAATAAACTTAAAAAAAAACTCTATAAAAATATTGATTCTTAGGAGAAGGAAACATTAGAATTTTTCATGTTCAGGATCAAAATAAATTAATTAAACGCATTTAGATTCAGGAAGGAACAGTGAGGAAAATGCTAAAGGGCAAGTTAGAAGACAAGAACGTCACAGCTGCACAACCAACCATGACGTGATGCAACAAGCCGGCTCTCTAGGTATCAAATTGCGACACTTCTAGAGGGAGGGTGAAATTGAAATCAGTGCTTTTCATGATAGTACCTTTTAGAGCAGAATGTTATATAAACCAAACCTTAGGTAGAGATGTAAACCAATAAAATGCACCAAACCCAGAAGTATTATTATTGAAGCCGGGGGGGAGGGGGTGCTCCCATCTCACTCTCCCCATCTTAGGTTGCTACCTTTAAAAAATTAGAAGCAAGTTATTTAGATGATCAAGCACCCATTCTAACATTCCAAGTCTATACCTTTCTTATTGAGGTATAATGAACATCCGGTGTTTATGTTAGTTTCAGGTGTACAATATAGTGACTCAATGCTTGTATACATTTCTCAGTGCTCAATACAGTAAGCGTACTCTTAATCCCCTTCACCTGTTTCACCCATCCTCCCCCAGCTTCCCCTCCGACAACCCCTTGTTTGTTCTCTATATTTAAGAGTCTGCTGTTTGAGTTTGTCTCTCTTTTTTTTCTTTATTTGTTTTGTTCCTTCAGTTCTACCTGTGAGTGAAATTATTTATTGGTTTTAATACTCACAATGTAGATCTGGGTGAGCTGTATTTCTATTGCCAGATTTTTCTTCATTTTTTTTCCTGATCCAGACCAATCCAGTAAAAGTAAGACCTTTTTTGACCGAGTTAAATTCTGTAAAAAATCAGAACCCATAAGATTATAAGCATCAAGCTTGGAATGGTTTACTATCTTTGCATCTCTGGAACCTAACATCAATGGGCCACAGCAGATGTTCAGTTTTAGTTTTCACATTTTTGACTCATGGCTGAATTGATAATTGATTAATATGTGTGGCAGATTGTTATAATGTGACCTCTAAATTATATCTTCTTGTATCCATTTCCTTGTGTTGTCCCCTTCCATTTTTAATATGAACTGACCTTGTTAGTTGCTTTGACCAATCGAATGTGGTAGACAAGATGTTTCTCAAGGTCTCTAACCAAACTCTTAAGAGGCCCGGATTTTTTTCTCTCTTGTGAAGAACTGCGTTGCCACGTGAAGCAATCTGGGCTATCATGTTGGCAAGCCCACATGGTGAGAGTGGTTATGGAAGATGAATGACCGTGAAGGGAAAGAAGTCTTTGAGAATAAAGACCAAGGAGAGATAGGCCTCAGCTTTGCAGTCATCCTACGTGAAGGGCAAGACATGATTAACGCCATCATGGAGGCTTCCCTCCCTCCTAATAGCAGGTCCATGAATGAGCCCCGCCAACATCATATAAAACATACAGAACAGAGAGAAGGGCAATCCCAGCTGGGACCTGCCCAGTCAACCCACAGGAACATGAGAAACAAAATATGTGTTGCTCTAAGTCATTAAATTTTGGTGTGGTTTTGCACACAGCAATAGATAACAGAAAGAGTATGAGACAAGCAAGAAGGTTCAAAGGCTCTCACAAAGAAAAAGAGAATTTACCTACTTCAAATCTTTGCATTGTTTCATTCCACTGTTTTCTCTAAGAGTTGTATGTTCTTTCATTCCTTCACATATATCATTTTTTTAAGTTTATTTCTTTATTTTGAGAGACAAGGAGAGACAGAGAGAGAGCGAGCGATTTGGGGAGGGACAGGGAGAGAGGGAGAGAGAATCCCAAGCAGGCTCCACACCGTCAGTGCAGAGCCCGATGCAGGACTTGAACCCATGGAACTCGAGATCATGATCTGAGCCGAAATCAAGAGCCAGATGCTTACCCAATGGAGCCACCCAGGTGCCTCTCCTTTGCATATAGCACTCTTACCTATGTTACCTAAACCATTTCAAAGAGCTCTATCACCTTTCATCTAGTCAGGAAACTTGAGTTTTATTTCTATTTTAATTAAAATGTTAATTTTAGGACATCCTTAGTTTTCAGTCAAATCACACATATAAAAATATATTCAAAAAGTAGCCTTATTAAATTGTACGTGAAACCTAGTGAAACGTTAAATTTGAAACAAAGATTATGGAGAAGTCATTATTTGGAATTGCTAACAGATCTGATTCATTAATCACAGGTTTTCTTTAACTTATCTTCATATCTAAAATGTCTTCTTGATTATTAATATCTGTCCCCTTTAGTCCTGTCTTTAGTATTTTCTTTGTCCTGTGTGATGTTTCATTTTCATACGATCACTATCATATACATATTTTCTTCCTTTTGTTTACAATTTTATTCTGTTCTATCTCCCTTTATTTTATTTTTTACAATCCGATAAATTTTCTCTAAATTTCAATAGCAGATCGACTACTTGTTTAAAACTATATGAAAAATTAATGATTAGAAAAAGCATAGGTTAAAATTGGTTATGTTTAAAATGGCAGCAGTTTTCTAAAAATAACATTTGACATCCATTTTTCTTGGAAATGGAAAAGTAAAAGATGAATTTGGATGATTTTAAATTGTAATTTTTGTTTCTTTCCATCCCCTCCTTTCACTGTTTTCAGACTTCATTAAAATTAAAAGATAATTGAATGACACAAGATAATGTATCACAACAGCTTGCATGGGCAATATGTACATGTTTTAATAGAAGAATAGAAACACTTATGATAACATGCGAGTTCTGACTAGAGAAACTATAGTTTGAGATAAAAGATTATTCTTCCCACATGATCTGTGTGTCAGTTTATAATTAATGAATCCAAGCTGTTTTTTCTTTCTTCTTAAATTAGATACACTAATTACAGGTAAAATTCTGGATTCAAACTACTCATTGAATTGGATTGGCCTAAGCCAACACAGCCAATAGAACAGCGTGAATAACACAGGTTCACAGGCTTAGCCTTGGAATATGAAAGATCCAGATTCAAAGCTAAGCTCTATCACTTCCTAGCTTGGTGAGTTAAATAAATAGCAACTACTCAGCCAGAATTTCACAATTTCTAAAATTACGATGTTCAACTTACTGGTTTGGGGATGAATAAATAAAATGATGAGTGTAAATTACAACATACAGAATAATTATGCCGAACTACAGAAGATAGATGGTATCTTATGATTACTATTAATAGATGAAAAGGACAAGATAAATGCAGATATCATACAGAATATAAAATAGAAAGACCACTAATTCCTCCGTTCCATTGCAGAATGTGGAGTTCTGTAGATTGCTGTTATCACAAGATTTCTGCCTATCAGATAAAGAGTAGAGGTCTTCCCCCTGCATGCTGGTCATTTCCCTTTCTGCAACCGTCAACGGTCGTCTGGAAAACAAACCATTCTGGAGTCATTCAAAGGGGATGTCATGTTGGATTTATGCTCACTGCTGTGAATACCATTTGTCATAACATATCTTGAAGTTGCAAGAAATACTGACAATAGAGAGGACACTAAACTATATGTAGGAAAAAAAAAAAAGCAAGATTCTGAGCTGGTTCAGAGTCAGACAAGGAGGATTCAGAACGGGAGCCAGAGAATGAGAATCAAGGAGAAGGAGGAGGAGGAAAGCACGCTTTGTTTTTGTCACTGTAGCTGTTGTCTAGATTTGGAATCAGTCTTTTTTCTGGACACAAGAGAAGTAATAAGGAAACTCAAGGACCAGGATAGGAGTATAGTATCTCCTACTTTTTTTGATTGAAAAGTGGCCCATTGATGTGGTTTGATTTTTGCTGTTATTAATATTTCCTCTAAATGGATTTAAAATTTGTTAAAATAAATGTTTATTTATAAAATAATAATGTCCATAACAAAAGTATAAATAATGCTTAGAAGTACTAAAAAACTGGGGCGCCTGGGTGGCCCAATCTGTTGGGCGTCCAACTTTGGCTCGGGTCATGATCTCACAGTCCGTGAGTTCAAGCTCCGTGTCGGTCTCTGTGCTGACAGCTCAGAGCCTGGAACCTGCTTCGGATTCTGTGTCTCCCTCTCTCTCTGCTACTCCCCTGCTCATGCTCTGTCTCAAAAATGAATAAAAACCTTTAAAAAAATTTTTTTAAGTACTAAAAAACTGAAACAAGCTAGAACAAAAGTATTCTGATAATTTCCTGATAATAACCTTCCTGTGGAGACTCATACGATGTTACAGTTTATTACTGATGATAGTTGGAGTTTGACAATATTCTATCAGTTTTCTATAGCTTCCAGAGTTGTGTAATAACTTGAAGACAGTGAAAGGCATATACATATTTTTAAATATTAAAATTATATTTATTTATGCTCTCATAATTTACCTTTATCTCATCTTCATTATCTTATCCTATCTTACCTTATCCATATACTATAGATTTGTTCTAAACTATACGGCATATATAGATGTTTTTAAAAATAAATATATTATGCTAACAAATGTGTTTATTTTTGTCACTTTAAAATAAAAAATGGATAAGTATGACCGTATAAAGTTGTGTTATACGTGTTCATGATCTCAACTGAAACTAATATATTATATATGCTTCAATAATAAAAATTTGAAGAAAAAGAAAATCCAATTTTTCTGAATACAATATAGATTAATAGCTGGTTTATTCTATAAACATCACCTCCAAAAACAAAAGTTTTGCTGGTAGAGGGAAGAAATAACATCCAAGTGGCACTACCAATTACTACAGTAGTATTTTTAGCAGTCTGGAGGTCAGTACATGTTACTGAAAGAAGGAAAGTCAAAAATCCAAGTATTTGACTGCAAAAGAGGGAGGCAGTCTGACTTATAGTCACATCACATTCAATGTATCAGCCATGACACATTTGATGTACTGTGTAGAAAATAAAATTGATGATATAAAATAAAATAAAATAAAATAAAATAATAAAATAAAAAATAAAATAAAATAAAATAAAATAAAATAAAATAAAATAAAAACACCAACAAACACTACGTGCCATGCACCCTTCTAAGTACTTTGTAAATAACTCATTTGATAACTGTATTGATCTCAGACATATTTTTCCATTCCCTCAGTAGCTCTTTGATCTAACTTCAAACTTGTGTCCTATCCTGCATTATCCATTGTAGTCTCTCCTGGGATTTTAATCATCTATAAAAACCCGTGAGGTTTATTATATGAACAGAACTGTACATAAACAGTTATGGCAGGCCTAGGACCTAAAACATACAAAAAGACAAATTATTTTCAATTAAGAAACCGCTATAGCTTCTTCTGTGTGACAGATTGTTAAATTCTGTTCATACAGTTCTAAGTATGCAGAAAAGGGGGTGAGGGAGGGAAGTTCACATGCATATTATTGAACTCTGACTCTAAAATAGTGCCTGCCTTGTCCCAGAAACAATGACATGAGAGCAGGGACTGTATCTGTTTTGGTCAATTCTGTATCTACAGGTCCCAGAATTATGCCTAAGCCACAGCAGATCTCTTTTAAGTTTATTTTATTTATTTGTTTGTTTGTTTATTATTTATTTTGAGTGAGTGAGAGAGAGAGAACATGCAGAAGGGGTACAGAGAGAGAGAGAGAGAGAGAGAATTCCAAGCAGGCTCCCTCAGCATGGAGCCCGACGCAGGGCTCAAACTCAGGAACCGTGAGATCATGACCTGAGCCAAAGTCTGCCGCTTAACTGACTGAGCCACCCAGGAACCCATCACAGCAGACTTTTTAAAAGTAACTATCTGTTTAATAAACAAGTGTATGAATACAGAAATAGAATCAGGTGATAAGTAAATGTAGAAAAATTGCATGACATTTAACAATCAACTGAGGTCTGAATCAACAGAATCGTCTCAGCATGGAAATTATGGCATCAGTGGAAGAATCTAATGTGAACAAGGGACCCAGAGAATCTGGAAAAATAACGCACAGCTAAATGAGGCGACAATACAAAGGTAGGATATTTAGCATTCAAAACCAATCTCTCATTGATCCCAGTCAGACGATCCTTTTCTTCCCTTCCTCAACCTGCTAAATGTTAAGGTGTCAAAAGTTAGTAGTTTCAAGTGTCTGGTTTTTTTTTTTTTTGTTGTTACACCTGTAAACTCGAATGGGTTATAGAACCCCTTTAATATTCATTTTCATCATCTGCAAAGGCAAAACGCAATGAAATCATTTATTAAAAATGTATTGTAAGAATGGCTTAGTGTATAAACATAAAAATACTTTTCACATCTAATAAGGGCTCAAAACTAGGATATACTTATATAATATATTATAATATATAATATATGTAATATACAATATGTGTGTATATATAATGTATAATGTGTGTATATATATTTATACATATACATATACATATAATGGACAGCGACCATTAATTAGATTAAGTTTGGAGATCAAAGTTTATTGAGAAGGATGTCTGAATTCAGATATGACCCTGGCTCTTTTGGTCAGACTTCATCATCAGCTCAGTGTATTTACGGTGCAGAATATTTCCAACCGCAGACTTGCTGCTGCTTGAAATAACATTTAACGTCTACACTAGCCTCGATATGACCGTACAACCTTGGGGATGGTGAATGGATATTGGGCAGAAGAAATAGCCTGTCTGATAAAAAGAACAAGTAGGTACTACAAAAGATACTGGGAAATGAAACAGTGCAAGCCTGGGTATGGAGATTATTATCACATTAATGTCATTATCGTTTAGTCAATCGTGGCCACAGGAAATGGCACTAAATTCAGAATTATGACAGCATTTACCCCCTAAGAAAGGAGGAAGGAAGAGGAAAGGGCCAAACACAAAGAAAAATAACATGAAGATCAGAAATCATTTATTAGACTGTAAATACTGGGGTTATATTGTACATGAAGTCTTTCTTTTTTTAAAAAAACCTAGAATTTTCTTCTGATAGAATGCTACTGGTCGCATATATTGTAGATGGAAAAGGTACATAAGTAAGGACACAAAAAACCAACACTTAAGCTGCTATGGAGAAATAATATGTTAAATAACACAGTACAAAATAAATAATAAAATTAAATAACAAAATTAGATAACACAGTACAAAAGTTATTTGGGTGGGGGGGCACCTGGGTGGCTCAGTTGGTTAAGCGTCCACCTTCAGCCTAGGTCATGATCTCGCCGTTCCAGAGTTCGAGCCCCATGTTGGGCTCTGTATTGACAACTCAGAGCTTGGAGCCTGTTTCAGATCTGTGTCTCCCTCTCTGTCTCTGTTCCTCCCCTGCTCGTACTCTTTCTCTCTTTCTCTCGCTCTCAAAAATCAATAAACATTTAAAAGAAGTCTAAAATTTGAAAAGAAGTTATTGGGGTGCCTGTTTATATAAAATTTTGTGGAAACAATTGTTTCTCTCTGAGTTCCTCCTGAACCATTATCACGACAAAACAGTGATTGGAACAGAAAGTTTCCAAACCAGACAGCCAATTTACATGAGAGGAAAAGAAAGTCCGTATATGGCAAAAAGAAGTCCAGGAGAAAAGGAAAATCTGTCATGATTTTGCTGAGTGTTTTAAGAAGAAGCAACCCATTCTTAGCAATCAGTAACAAGACATCGCACTTAAATGTCCATTTTAGCAAGGGCATGATCTAAAGGTAAATACTTATTTCATAAATGGTAGTAAAATCTTTTTGAAAATGAGCAAAGGTCATTCTAATCCAGGTTAACACACGACATCACTCTCATGGTATACCGACAACACTAAAATAGCCTAGAGAGAGAGAGAGAGAGAGAGAGAGAGAGAAATCAAGCAGAATAGATCAGGGGTTGTTCTTTTTTATACAGTAGCTTCTCACCATTTCTTTAAAGCATTAGAACTGAAAATTAAGTGATGTGTAAAATACAAATGCAGTCCCTAATTCTGTATCCAAATTCCTTGGAAAGAAATGTATTGTAAGAGCCACGGTTTTGTCTTTCACAATATAATTTGTGCATAAGCACATATAAAGTAGCAATACCAGCGGAATTTGGTGGTTCACAGCAATATTTCCACAGCAAAACATATAAAACAAAAACCATAATCAACTTAGTTCAGGTTTGTGGGGCCAAACTAATAAAAATATTTTGTTTGATAGATATTTGGTTTGTAGCCTTGTAGATAAGTGAGTGGGAACTTGGATCTCTCATGTCAGCATATGCATTAAAGGCTGCTCAGTTTTTTCCTCAAAAACTTTTTTTCTCAAATTCTTTCCCTTCTGGCGCCTGAATGGCTTAGTCGGTTGAGCATCTGACTCTCGATCTCAGCTCAGGTCATGATCTCACAGTGTGTGAGTTTGAGCCCCACATTGGACTCTGCTCTGATGGCCCGCTTAGGATCCTGTCTCTCCTTTTCTCTGCCCCTCCCCTGCTTGTGCGCACATGCTCTCTCTTCTCTCTCTCTCTCTCTCTCTCTCTCTCTCAAAATAACTAAACATAAAAAATAAAATAAAATAAATAAAATAAAATCCTTTCCCTTCTTACCAGACCCTGCCATATGCAGTTCCATATTGATAATTTATCTGAGAGATCCTACCCACATGTTACAGTAAGGAGACTGACATAGATTGGACGAGATACACTTACTGTCTTTAGAGAACATTGTGCTAACAAGTCCTACTGTTATTTGGACGTGAGAAGCCTCTGTCCCCAAATACTGTGATTCTATGCCTAGGTAGATCTGGTGCCATCCAGATCTGGGTCAATCATTTTCCTCTTTGTCCTCCTTGGCCTTTCCTTGCTGTGCTCATATCTCAGGGTGCTGATTCCTGAAGAATGCATGTCACAGTTCCATGGCTAACTCGGTTGCAGTTAGGTTCAGTCAATGGAAGAAACTGGCTTGATGTTGGGAAGGTAGGAAGGGGGGGGGGTGGGAAGAAGCCTGGTGTTTTCTTTCTTTTCTCTCAGGCTTTATCTCTTGCCATGGCTTCACTACATGTGCTATGTGGTTTTAACTTCTGCCAAACAACAATTGTCTCCTCTCCCCGGCTCCCACCAGGCACCGTCCACTGATGGAAGATCGGAAGCCACCAACCATGATGGCTTCCAGTTGTCCTCATGTGCCTCTGGGGAACCCTCCTCTTCTTTTGGTCCCTCCAGCTCTAGGAACAGTACCAGCTTTTTTGTTTTGATCATCTCTGTGTTGTCTTCTTTCTCCTGTTATCTTTTAGGCTCTCCGACTGCTGTGTAAATATTTGCCCTTATTAAATTCCCTCCATTTAACGATCTGGCCTAGGTTTCATTCACCTCCTGGACCATCACCAGTGCACTGCCCAACTTCAAGTAAGATCCAAATGGGTTGCCGCACCTTCGCTTCCTGGACTGTTCCTCGGCTTTCCTTTCCTGCCTCATTCATTGGCTGCTCCAGTCACAGTGCCTTTTCTCTCTCCCTCAACGCATGCAATCTCACATCTCAGAGCCTCTACATTGTTTGTATGGTTCCTCACCCAAATATTTCAGAGATGCGCCCCTTGGTTTCCTTCGGGCCTACTCAAATGTCACCCCTGTAGGGTATGACCGCCTCTCTGACCACGCTTTCTAAATTTGTGCCTACATCATTCCATATGATCTACAATATTTTTGCAGCAGCTAAATTAGCCAAAGTTCCTTCATTGGACCAACAACTGAAATTCAAAATCGAACGCCGCTCACGGTTTTAAGTGCGTTCTTAGAGGTAAATTTTATGTTAAGTGTATTTTTATTGAATGTCTCTACCTCTGTAGACACTTTAGAGACAGGTAGTTCCTTGATTATGTAATACTGACATTTATGAAGATTATAGACAATGTTAGAGCAAATAGTTTGATTTTAATAAGCGGAATAAACAAAATGGGGACATAAAACCATCAGAGGAGTTGATTCTCGAATTGACAGGAACGTGGGAAGATTAGAATCATAAGAGATTATAGATTGTTAATATTTTTAAAAATTGTTTAATGTCTATTTATTCTGGAGAGAGAGACAGGGACAGACAGAGCATGAGCAGGGGAGGGACAGAGAGAGAGAGAGGGAGATACAGAATCTGAAGCAAGATCCAGGCTCCGAGCTGTCAGCACAGAGCCTGACGCAGGCTCAAACTCACAAACATAAAGATCATGACCCGAGCCAAAGTCAGACGCTTAACTGACTGAGCCACCCAGGCGCCCCTAGATTAGTAATATTTTTATAGCTAAAAAAGGCCCATATTTATGTGCTAATCAGTGTCACTCAGGGTTCCAAAATCCTGTTTATACAAGCAAAATAAGTAAAATAATTCGGATGCTGCCTGTGTAAATTTAGGATCAAAGTTGCTCTCAATTTCCTTTAAACTTGATATGTAGTTTTGTTCTTTACCTGCTCCTTTGGCGTCTCCAATAATGTGAGAAATTCTCAGCTAATTGCATCTTGCAGTTATCGTCAGTCACCAGAACATGCTATCTCAGCAATTCAAATTTTCATTTCTGTACAATAACAAAATTACGGAGGGGCGCCTGGGTGGGTCCGTCGGTGAAGCGTCTGACTCTTGATCTTAGCTCAGGTCATGATCTCACGGTTCGTGAGTTCGAGCCCCACATAGGGCTTTGCCCTGACAGCACGAAGCCTGCTTGGGATTTGCTCTCTCCCTCTCTCCCTGCTTCTCCTCCTCCACTTGTTATCTCTCTGTCTCTTTCTCTCTCTCTCTCTCTAAAATAAACAAATTCAAAAAAAAACTTTAATAACAAAATTATGGGATAGAATGCGAATTTAAAATTCCTCTCCTTACAGCTTCCACTAAACTCCGACTGGAAAATCAGCACAGAATAAATGGTGTGTCTGACTTCTCTCTTCGTCTCTAGCGCAGTCTCAGGGAGTTCCCAAAGAAACCCCCATGAAGCCCTGTATTTGCGGCTCCTATGACATGGGCCATTAGCCTCCACCGCGTTGTGGTCCCGTTCTGACTCTTCCCTGCAACTGAAGACACGGCTAGACATCCAAAGGAGTTTTATGGGGTTAATATCAAGGTTGCAGCAGGGATGAATGTATCTTGCCTCATGAAGCGTCTCAAGTCTACTGGCATTTACAGCCTACAGCTGCACCCCTCCAATTTCTGCTTCCCTGATCACCTCGCCTTCCCTCCTGTACTCAAAACCCCCTCTGCCTCCCTCTTCTACAAATACTTGTGATTACATTTCACGCCCACCTCGAAAATCCAACGTAGTCTCTCCATCTCAAGATTCTTACCTGCATCACCTCTGCACGGTCCTTTTGCCGTAGAAGGTGCTATTGATAGTTGGCAGTGATTGGGACCTGGAGATTTGGGGGGCCGTTATTCAGACTACCACCAAACCCAAGATGCCCCCCGGTTGCCTCCTGCCCCTCCCTGGGGTCTTTTAGCTCACAGAAAACACTCAGTTTGTCCCAGTATTGCAGACATGCCCCGTGTCCTCAATGGATCTGAAACATAGGCTACTCTATGTCACATAAGCTACTTCAGTGACATGATGCTAATATCTTTTATTCAAAACCTCACACCCACATCCATTCTCCATGGGTTTTTTTGGGGGGGGGTTGTTTTTGCTTTTGTTTTTGTTTTTTGCTGCAGTCTATGTTCCTAGGAGCTGAACCCTAACAACTACATCACTCAGGCATCCTTGCCCTGGCTTCTGGCCAGTTTCAGTCACTGGAGACATTGGCAGGAGATCTGAAGGTGAGAGGAAACAGTAGACAAATTATTTACTTCTTCAGTTTCCTCCTTGGCTACTCAGGTCCTGGTTAATGGCTGACATCGGTTCTTCTGAACTCCTGGCATCCCTCTGACCCTCAAAAGTGAAGCCCCATGTGATCATTATCTGATGCCTACACAGTATTGCCTAGGATATGCATAGGTAAAGAATCTATGTATTGTATTCATTGAGGAAGCAAAACTGAGTCCTGATAAAGTGCTCTGTGGTAGTTTTCTAGAATATTGGCGGCGAAAAAACATTTTCCATATAATTACTACATAAATAAACAATCTGTCTTCTGATATGGCATATGTGGTGTTTCTTTTCTTCAGAAAGCATACCAGATCTTCTTTAGCGTTTAACCCAGTGGGTATTTTTAGTTTATGCACCATGCATCTGGTCAATACGCTGTAAACACTAAAGCTGTTGATGACACATCTACTCACTGTCCACTCCTGCATATGGAACATTTCCAACCACAGTGTTGCTAGCACTTGACAGGGTATTAACACCTAAACCACGGCTGATGTTTTTGTAATGACTTATGGGTATTTAGCACCTAAACCACAGTTGGTGTTTTTGTAATGACTCTTGGGGATCTTAAGGGAGATTATGGGAAAGAATAATAAAATTTCTGTTGACAAATAAGATTCTGTGTAAAACCTGTGTAACTAGCCAAGAAGCAGTAGATTTAGCTTCAAGGAAGAGAAGGAAATCAAGACTGGGAGTTACAAGTTTCGATGTGGGGATCACTACCACTGTAACTGTCACGTTAGCATCATTTTTTTAAAGTTTTTTTAATGTTTATTTATTTTTCAGAGAGAGAGAGAGAGAGCGAGTGGGGGAGGGACAGAGAGAGAGGGAGACACAGAATCTGAAACAGGCTCCAGGCTCATCAGCACAGAGCCCGACACGGGACTCGAACTCACAAACTGTGAGATCATGACCTGAGCCAAAGCCGGACGCTTAACTGACTGAGCCACCCAGGCGCCCCTCACGTTAGCATCATTCTGAGTGAGACGTGCATCATCACATCTAACAACATTATCCTCAGAATCATGGCATGATTTTTCTCTGAAAGAGACTGGAGGGAGGAATGAAGAGACACCAAAGTGAAATAACATGAGGCTAGAAAAATCTTTGATCTAATGAGAATGAGATGTAACATGAAGATGAGAGAAATCTGTGATGCAAATCCTACATACGACTATGTAAATGTCAGGGTCATGGTCCAAATGTGTATTTCTTGGAAATCTCTTCTCACTTGGGGCTATTTAGGTAACATAGTTTGGAAACAGAAATAGCAAGCGAGAAAATGCATGTAAGAACCCGTCACACTCTCAATTTATATAAAGCCCTATCTTTTATCTTGAACTTTCTAAAAGAAAATAAATTGTGACGGATGAGAAAGTTTTCGGAAAATGAATTCAGGCTTTCATATTAGAGAAACAGGAAGCTAAGCTAGACGGTGATAAAAATAATTTCTGAAATAATAAGTAAACTAGCCATGGTTTGTTTCATATGTTGAAAGAAGCGATTCATTTTTAGCAATCAGTAACAATGGCAGTTTTAGGAAAAACATAATTTAAAACCAAAGACTTGCTTTGCCAATAGTGCTGAGAGGTTATAAACCCATGGTTGTCCTGAATGAAACACAGCCTGAATGGGATGCACAAGAGAAGCAACAATGTCAGAAAATAAAGAAGAATTAAAGCATCACCATTTCAGGCATTGTTCTTAAATGCTTATCATGTGGACCAAGAGGAGGTGAGAAAGATAGACTCAGGCATTTCCTTTGTGTATGTTTGAGGAGGACGTACCAACGTTTAATGGTACAGGATACCTGTGGAAGGTAGATAGCACAGAGATCCATCAAATACTTCAAATAGTAGTCATTCTGAATGACTTTACGATCAAGTGTGCACCGTGGTCAAATCGCAAATGGTCTGGAAAGCTAAAACCTTGACACAGATTATTTTCAAATTTTAGGCCAAAACGGTGTGGCCAGAGTTGGCCAATCAGGCTGCAACAGTAACACTGTTGTCTAGAAAAGTGATGACAGCAACGAGGTACTACTGGTAAGTCCAACTGGAGGTCAGATACCCGAAGTAAGTTAATCTCCCAGGAGTGGGTGGGGCAATGCCCTTTGTGTTGCCGCGTCCTCCAACAGAAAGCAATAGGATCGATTTCGCCCCACGGGTTACCAGTCTGGCATAGCAAGAGTTGTCCCTGCTTCGGAAACAGAGTCCTACACTTCGCACCGGTCTGTGATGTCCCTATGTTGTATCCAGTATGAAGATGGATCGAGGCAGCAATGGCAGCAATCAGCACAGATTTAATCAACAGCTTGATTTTGATCATTCTTATCAGAAAATATGTGCATCTGCATGAGAGACCCAGACAACTAAATCAGTGGCTGTAGATTCTTTCTAGTTTATGGCCCGAAAGGAGGAATGACTTAAGGGTCCCCCAGGGGTATGTTTACAAATCTAGACCATACATATAGGCCACTGGCAACAATCCATCCATGAGTCAATAGAAAACAAAATAAAATTTGTCCAGAGGAATAGTAGCTAGTACAAAGAGAATGACTTTGAATTCTGCCAACTGAGTGTAACGACCATGTCATTGAGTGTAATGACCATGTCAGCTTTCAGTTCTGTGTAGACCACACCGTGCCAATATAGGCACGTCAGTATCAGATTTCAAATAGCTAAGGCATCAGTGAGCGAGATCTAGTGTTTGGGGAACCTCTTGAGTGTGACTCAAGAGACACACTGAGTTCATCGCTTGTCTTCAGGTGATGAAGTTGGGAATAAATTTTCCACCAAAAGGCTGGGTGTAACTTTTTCAATTAAAGAGAAGACACTGGGGCGCCTGGGTGGCTCAGTCAGTTGAGCGTGCGACTTCGTGGGTTGAAGCCCCGCGGGGGGCTCTGTGATGACAGCTGGGAGCCTGGAGCCGGCTTCGGATTCTGTGTCTCTGTCTCTCTCTGCCCCTCCCCCGCTCACGCTCTGCCTTTCTATCTCTCGAAATAAACATTAAAAAAGAAAAGAAGAGAAGAGAAGAGGAGAGAAGAGAAGAGGGAAGAAAAGAAAAGGAAAGAAAAGAACAGAAAAGAAAAGAAAAGAAAAGAAAAGAAAACGAAAGAAGAAAAGGAAAGAAAAGAAAAGAAAAGAAAAGAAGAAAAGAAAGGAAGAAAAGGAAAGAAAGGAAAAGGAAAGAAAAGAAAAGGAAAGAAAAGAACGAGAAGAGAAGAGAAGGAAAGAAAAGAAAAGGAAAGAAAAAGAAAAGAGAAGAGAAGGAAAGAAAAGAAAAGAAAAGGAAAGGAAAGAAGAAAAGGAAAGAAAAGGAAAGAAAAGTAAGAAAAGAAAAGAAGAAAAGGAAAGAAAGGAAAAGGAAAGAAAAGAAAAGGAAAGAGAAGAGAACAGAAGAGAAGGAAAGGAAAGAAAAGAAAAGAAAAGAAAAAAAAAGAAAAGAAAAGAAAAGAAAAAAAAGAAACGAATAAAGAGAAGACACTGCTGGAACCAGGCTATCTGTGTTCTTGAATATAACATTTCCATTTGAGAAGGAAGGCTTGTTGTGCTCTTCTCACACTGCTAGTGTTGAGTCACCCCAAAATAGTACTGTCAAGCCAAGGAGTCACAAGACCCCATGAATCAAATGTCCAATTTCCACGAGAAAAATTTATTTGAAGCAAATTAATAGCTGTTTTTCCAAAGGAATGCAAAGGGTAGCTATGCTAGGGAGACGATCACTCTACATTCACAAAGGACACCTTCAGATGGAGGCTTCCTCCTTTTGCTAAAAGGTTCCGTTCAGCAAAACCATGAAAGTCGTTCTTCTACATTAAGGTCATGAGGCCACGAAGGCAGCATCCTACACCTGGCTGGATTGCTTCCGGCAAGCACTCAAAGCACGTTGAGATGCAGGGTAACCCATCAAGTAGAATGCCCAATACTTTCTCCAACCCAGTAAGATGTCAGGCCTTGTTATTGGAGGGGGAAGCAGAGATGAAGAGACGGCAGCGTTTCTTTGACTTCTAGACAAATTAAGTATTGTGAACCAACCCACGTTGCCCCAAGAAACTTTGCTGAGCCAATTTTTGAATTTTCTGGGGGTTTATCGGTACCCCTTTCACTCCCCCAACGCTGGCAGAGGTATGAGAACACTGTAGCCAGGACTCTTTATGCCCAGTCTTCTGACTTCACACCGCAAGAGCATCATCTATGTGGTGGATGCTTTGGATGTTGATGGGTAAAGACATTCCTTATAGATCTTGATTTATACCTCGCCCCCATACTCACTGATGCATACGCTAGGTGCCAGGGAGTCTGTCCCTCTAGGACATCTCTACAGCGGTCTCTTCCGCTCACAGGGATCCTTCTGGCAGTGATGGGATGGAGAAGTATAAGCGTAAAATACATCAATTCCCACTACGCCTTCACAAGGAGAAGCGACAAAAACAGTATATTGAATTGGCCCCAACGTCCCCACCTCCAAGATCTCGTTAACCTTGCTTTCCCACTGGGAATCCTGCCAAACTCCACCAGCTGCCTCTAGGCTCTAGCCTTTCTAAGATCTGGTGTAATCGCATCTTTGAATATTTAATTTTTTCATACATACAGGAATCCATAATGATTAGTGTTTGCTGCGGTTATGCATAGATATGTGACGTTTTATTTTACTTACATATTTTTAAATTTTTTTCTTTTTACTTAGCTTACTGACTCTGTGCTTGTGCCTTCAACACTGTCACAATGATTTTTCTGCTCCTCCAAAAGCAAAGCCCACTTGATCCTGTCATGAACACTTTTAGCACAGCACATATGGAATCATCCAAGGCCATGCTGACATGTTTCTTTTTGCTGGGTTTTTTTGTTGTTTTTTTTTTTTTTTTTTTTTTTTTGGTCTTGGTTTTGGTTTTTGAGAGAGAGGGAAAGCATGAGCTGGGAGGGGCAGAGAGAGAAGGGGAGAGATAGAGAATCCCGAGAAGGCTCTATGCTCTCAGGCTGTCAGCACAGAGCCCAACATGGGGCTCAAACCCACAAACCATGAGATCATGGCCTGAGCCAAAACCAAGAGTCAGATGCTTAAGCAACTGAGCCACCCAGGTGTCCCGACATGTTTTTTTCATTCTGGACCACCCCATACGAACTTTAGGTCCCACAGCACAAAATCTTCAAAGTCAGCCTTGGCACATGCCACAGGGGAATTTGGTGTTTTCCCAACCTTCTTGGTATAAAGGTAAATGACTCTATTCCCAGGGGTTTGGGACAGCCTAGTTTTGTTAGAGGCTGTATAGTCAGACAACCTCCTACGGTATGTCAAACGCTGGACCATTCTGAATGCCTGTAGGTGCTGTCCCCTTTAATTTGTCTTCTTATTTGCTTTTAGTTTTGGTGTTTGTCTTCCTCTGACAGGTTTATTTCGCTTAGCATTATACTCTCTAGACCCATCCACGTTGCTGCAAATGGCAAGATTTTACTTTCCTACAGCTGAATAATATTCTATTTTATGTATAAACCACATCCTCTTTATATTGCAAATGGCAATGTTTCATTCTTTTCATTCTTTTTATGGCTAAAGAATAGTCCATTATATATATATATATATATATATATATATATATATATGGTCATTATAAGTGAAGGTCACCTGTTCTTTATCCATTCATCTAATGATGGATACTTGGGCTCTTTCCATAGTTTGGTTATTGTTGATCATGCTGCTATAAACATAAGGATGCCTATATCCTCTCATATTAGTGTTTTTGGCTTCCTTGGGTAAATACCCAGTATTATAATTACTGGATCCTAGGGCAATTCTATTTTTAATTTTTTAAGGGATCTCCATACTGTTTTCCACAGTGGCTGCACCAGTGCATTCCCACCAACAGTGCAAGAGGGTTCCTTGTTCTCCACTTCCTCACCAACACCTGTTTCTTCTTGTTTTGGGGGGATTTTTTTATTTATTTGTTATTTTTTTGTTTATTTACTTATTTTTATTTTAGCCATTCTGGCAGGTGTGAGGTGATATCTCATTGTGGTTTTGATCTGCATTTCCCTGATGATGAGTGATGTTTAGGATCTTTTCATGCCTCTGTTGCCCATCTGTCTTCCTTGGAGAAATGTCTGTTCATGTCTCTGCCTGTCTTTTAATCAGATTATTTGTGTTTTGGGTGTTGAGGTTTAGAAGTTCTTTGCATATTTGGGACAAGAACCCTTTATCAGAGATGCCATTTGCATATATCTTCTCCCATTCAGTAGACTGTGTTTTAGGTTTGTTGTTTCTTTTGCTGTGCAGGAGCTTTTTACTTCGATGTAGTCCCAATAGTTTATTTCTGCTTTTTTTCCTTGCCTCGAGAGACATATCTGAAAAGCTGTTGCTACAGCCGATGTCAAAGAAATTACTACCAGTGTCCTCTTTCAGGATTTTTATGGTGTTTTTTGTTTGTTTGTTTGTTTGTTTGTTGTTTGTTTTTAGAAAGAGATAGAGAGAGTGCATGTGAGTAGGGGAGAAGGGCAGAGGGAGAGAGAGAATCTCAAGCAGGCTCCACACTGAGAATGGAGCCCAATGCACGGCTCAATCTCACGACCCTGGGATCATGACCTGAGCAGAAATCAAGAATCAGATGCACAACCGACTCAGCTACCCACGTGCTTCTAGAGTTCTCTGTGTGTAGTATGTCATCTGCAAATAGTGAAAGTTTTACTTCTTTCTTACCAGTTTGGAGACCTTTTACTTCTTTTTGTTGTCTGATTGCTGTGGCTATGACTTCCAGTACCATGTTGAATAAAAGTGGTGAGAGTAAACACCCTTGTCTCATTCCTGACCTTAGGGGAAAAGCCCCCCTTTTTTTTCCTGTTGAGTATGATGTTCACTGTGCATTTTTCATAAAAGGTCTTTATTATATTGAGGTATATTTCCTCTAGACCCACTTTGTTGAGGGATTTACATCATGAATGGATGCTGCTCTTTGTCAAATGCTTTTTCTGCATCTATTGAAATGATCACATGGTTTTCATACTTTATATTATTGATGTGATGTATCACATCGATTGATTTGCAAAGATTGAACCACCTTGCACCCCAGGAAGAAATCTCACTTGATTGTGCTAAATGATTTTTTAAATGTATTGTGGGATACAGTTTTCTAAAATTTTATTGTGGATTTTTTCATCTATGCTCATCAGAGATATTGGCCTGTAGTCTTCTTTTCTTGTGGGGTCCTCATCTGGTTTTGGTATCAGGGTAATGTTGATTTCATAGAACAAATTTAGAACTTTTCTTTCCTCTTCTATTTTTTGGAAAAGTTTGAGAAGAATAGGTAGTAAGTCTTCTTTAAATGTTTGCTATGGGGGCGCCTGGGTGGCGCAGTCGGTTAAGCGTCCGACTTCAGCCAGGTCACGATCTCGCGGTCCGTGAGTTCGAGCCCCGCGTCAGGCTCTGGGCGGATGGCTCAGAGCCTGGAGCCTGTTTCCGATTCTGTGTCTCCCTCTCTCTCTGCCCCTCCCCCGTTCATGCTCTGTCTCTCTCTGTCCCAAAAATAAATAAACGTTGAAAAAAAAAATTTTTTTTTAAAAAAATAAATGTTTGCTAGGATTTACCTGTAAAGTCATTTGTTTCTGGAATTTTGTTTGTTGGCAGTTTTTTTTCATTACTGACTCAGTTTCGTTGCTGGCAATAAGTCTGTTCAAGTTTTCTATTTTTTCCTGTTTCTGTTTTGGTAGGTTTCTAGGAAGTTATCTGTTTCTTTTACGTTGCTCAGTTTGTTGGCATATGATTTTTCATATGTTCTTACAAGCCTTTGTATTTCTGTGATGTTGATTGTTATTTCTCCTCTTTCAAGTCTCATTTTGTTTATTTCAGTTCTCTCTGTCTCTCTCTCTCTCTGACTCTCTGTGTTTGTTTCTGTGTGCTAGGAAAGTCAGCTATGTCTGTTTGCTCTTGAAAGCAGTGGGCAGGGGGCCTGGGTGGCTCCGTCGGTTAAGCGTCCAACTTCGGCTCAGGTCATGATCTCACAGTCCGCGAGTTCAAGCCCCACGTCGGGCTCTGTGCTGACAGCTCAGAGCCTGGAGCCTGCTTCAGATTCTGTGTCTCCCTCTCTCTCTCTGCCCCTCCCCTGCTCACGCTCTGTCTCTCTCTGTCTCAAAATTAAATAAACGTTAAAAAAAACAAAATTTTAAAAGTAGCGGGCAGTACGCACTTTTAACAAGTTGGTGCCACTCCTTTGACAGAAGGAATGTGCCTCCACCTTCAATGCCAAGCTGGCGGGGGCACTCAACAAAGCGCTTAGCAACGCAGTGCAGATCGAGCCCAGTTTTAACAAGGTGCACACATCCTCTGCAGGAGGGAACCAGCCACCCTCAGTGCCAAGACAAGGCCTCGCAAAGCGCGTGGTGGGAGAGGAGGTGTTGGCAAGATCCGAGATCTTCTGAGGGAGGGGATTCACATAACCAACCACACAGCAAACTTGTTTGGCTGGGGCGGGTTTGGGTGCAAGCAAATCAGGTAGAGGGTTCATCGCCCTGCTGGTTCCCCGCAGGTGGCTGTGGGCATACACTGGGGAGCAGGGGAAGGAAATGGCACTTACCAGCTCCTTTGTTCCCGGAGAAGTCTCCCAGCAAAATCTTTCCCTCTGGGACATGCTCTGTGATTGTACATATCTCTCCCTCCCATATCCCCGGGCTTTTATGCTCTTTCTCTGCTGACTGTTACGCTCTCTCTAAGGGTGAAGATTCACTTTCCTGTCCCCTTTTGGGCTCTCCCAGAGCACACTTGCTGGTCTTTAAAGTTCCAGGCTCTAAGTCCCGTCTGTTGTAAGAACTCGTGGAATTCAGCTCTGGTTTTCAGAGCCAAACACTATGGAGAGTGTTTTGCCCGCGCAGACTCCCCAGTGTGCGGATCTGTTTTTCTTCCTTCTCTATGCCCATGAGCTCATTTAGCTTCTCGCCTGGTCCCCATCCTTCCCACCCTCTTTGATGTGGCCTCTTCTCTACATTTAGTTGTGGAGTTTGTTTTGCTGGGCTTCTGCTCCTTTTCTGGGTTATTTACACTGAGGTGAGTGTTATCTAGTCGTATTCATGGGAAGATGTGAGCTTAGGGTCCTCCTACTCTACTGTCTTCCCCAGAAGTTCTGTTGGGTTCTGATAAAAGCAAATGAGTCAGACATTAACAGACAATATTCCACTCTAAGTATAACTGTAAAAGATCATTTTAACAACTCCAATATATTTGTTTATCTACATTAGATTCTCAATTTAAATCCAATCCTTTTAAATCTAGTTTATCATTTAAAAAAAAAATCTTTAAGTCTCTTTCTTTAGAAGCTACAAATGATACATACTTCAGAGTGGTTATCAAAATTCATTGTATATTACAAAATATTGTAATTTGTACAATACAGAACAATTGCAAAAATTGTAATTAAGCAATGGACCTCAGCCTCTTGAAAAATGCAAACTAACGTTAGTGCTGGAGAGTTGACTAGGTAACACCTTGCAATCCAGAAGACATAGTTTTTGTTAAACAAATTCTGGATCCAGAATTATTCTTAGGAGGTGCCTAGGTGGCTCAATCGGTTAAGCGACCGACTTCTCCTCAGGTCATGATCTCATGGTTCATCGGTTCAAGCCTCAGGTCATGATCTCATGGTTCATTGGTTCAAGCCCCACATTGGGCTCTGTGCTGACAGCTCAGAGCCTGAAACCTGCTTTGGATTCTGTGTCTCCCTCTCTCTCTGCCCTTGCCCCACTCACACTCTGTCTCTGTCTCTCAAAAAATTTAAAAAAAAAAAAAATTTTTTTTTAAAGAATTATGCTTAGCTTGTGAAAAATGCTTCATGTCTGTTACTTCTCAGCCTGCTACCTTTAGTGAAAACATATTTTAAAAATAACCAATAGTCACATCAATGATAGCTTTGAGATTTTTGGCAAACTCGTGATTTACATTATAGTGAAGTTGTCAAAGTAACATTATATCAAAAAAATTTTTTTTCTTTAAAAAAATGTTTTTTAATGTTTATTTATTTTTGAGAGAGACAGAGACAGAATGCGAGTGGGTTAGGGGCAGAGAGAGAGGGAGACACAGAATCCGAAGCAGGCTCCAGGCTCCAAGCTGTCAGCACCGAGCTCGATGTGAGGCTCGAACTCACTGAACTGTGAGATCATGACCTGAGCCAAAGTCAGACGCTCAACCGACTGAACCACCCAGCCGCCCTTATTTTTTTCAATTAAAAGCACGATTCTAGCTCTGCTTTGGATTCCATGTACCTGATGTATTTATTGTCTGTTATTGCCATGGAGGTTAACTAATTCTCTGAACCTCTAGTTGGTTGTCAGGAAAAATGATGTTTTAATATGCTGTGGCTTTTGGAAGGGAATTAAATTAGTGAATTTAGTAAGAGATCATATTTAGGAATCTAGTCGATGGGAATTAAGGATCTTCACTGTTTTGAAATGGGCATTTGTTTGCTAAATCTGGCAACTATAACTATGGTCTTAGGATAAGAGTGAACTTAAACTAAATCAGCTTCCCCCAGATCACCAAAAAGAAAACATCCTTTAAAAAAAAAACCAAAAAAAACGTTTATTTATTTTTGAGAGACAGAGAACGAGCAGAGGAGGGGCAGAGAGAGAGGGAGACACAGAATCTGAAGCAGGCTCCAGGCTCTGAGCCGTCAGCACAGAACCCGACAGGGGCTTGAACCAGCAAAGCACGAGATCATGACCTGAGCCGAAGTTGGACTCCCACGTGCCCCAGAAAATTTCCTTCTTGAAATAGTTTCCCTGAAGCCAGGCTTCAGCACTTCTCTGGTCAAAAGGATCAGCAGGCCAAGACTTTCTCTTGTGTGTTTCTTTTTCTTTCTTTCTTTCTTTTTTTTTTTTTTTTTCAGTTTATGAGATATAATTTATATATAACATCATATAAGTTTAAGATTTACAACATAATAATCATAGTAATTTGTTGTATATATATTATGAAGTGACTACAGTAAGTTCAGCCAACATCAATCACTTCACACAGTTACAATTTTTTTGTCTTAGAATGAGAACTTTTAACATCTACTCTCCAGCAACTGACAAATATATAATAGAGCACTGTTAACTATAGTCATAATGGTATGCATTATATCCCCAGAATTTGTCTTATAACTGGAAGTTTATATATTTTGACCACTTTACCCATGATCCTACTCACAGCACCTCACTTTTGGCAACAGCAAACCTGACCTCTGTTTTCACGAATCTGCTTTTTGTGGTGTTGGTTGGTTGGTTTGTTAGATTTCACATATAAGTGAGATCACACAGTATTTGCCTTACACTCTTTGACTCATTTCACTCAGCATAACCCCTCCAGTTCCGTTCATGTTATCTCAGTTGGTGAGATTTTCTTCTTTCAAGTAGCTGAACAGTATTAGATTACAGATATATGCCACATTTTACTTATTGATGGATGTTGTTGTTCTATGTCTTAGTTATTGTAAATAAGGCTGCAATGAACGGGGAGATATCTCTTTAGGACAGTGATTTCATTCCCGTTAGAGAGATACCCAGAAGAAGAATTGCTAGATGATATGGTAGTTCTTTTTAATTTTTTGAAAAGCTTCCATACTGTTTTCCATAATGACTCTACCAATTTACATTACCAACAACAATGCAGAGGAGCTTTGTTTTCTCCACATTCTCAATTCTCCTCAGCATTTCTTATGTCTTATGGTTTTGATTATAGCCATTCTTATAGGTGTGAGGTGATATCTTGTGGTTTTGATTTGCCTTTCCCTAATAATGAATAATGGGGATCACTTTTTCACTTGCCTATTGTCCATTTGAATATTTGGGGGGGGGAAATGTTCATTCAAGTCCTTTGTCCATTATTTAATTGAATTATTTGGGTTTGTTTGCTATTGAGTTCTATGAGTTCCTTACATATTTTGGGTAGTCACCCCTAATGAAGATATGTTTTGTTAATATTTTCTCCCATTCAATAGATTCTTTTTTCATTTGGGGGATTATTTCTTTTGCTGTGCAAAATCTTTATGGTTTGATGTAATCCCACTTATTTCCTTTTGCTTTTATTGATTCTGCTTTGTCGTCCTATCCAATCTTTGCCAAAATCCATGTAAAGTGTATTTTATCAGATATTAAGAGCCATAATTCCTTTAATTCGATTGCATGTATCATACATACATTTTTTCATATTTAATTTTCAACCATTTCATCTTTATCTATTAAATGGGGCTTTTGTAAATACCACATATTTATTTATTTATTTTTAATTTTTCAGTGTTTATTTATTTTTGAGAGGGAGAGAGTGTGTGAGCAGGGGAGGGGCAGAGAGAGAGGGGGACACAGAATCTGAAGCAGGTTCCAGGCTCTGAGCTGTCAGCACAGACAACACGGTCAGCATGGGGCTTAAAGTCTCCAGCAGGGAGATCATGACCTGAGCCAAAGTCCGAAGCTCAACCTACTGAGCCACCCAGGCGCCCCTAGTGTTTTGTTTTGTTTTTTTAAAGCCATGTGATAATCTTTATCTTTTTACTGGAGCATCTAGAACATTCACATTTATTGATGATATATTTTATTTTTATCAGTATCATAATTTTGTGCTTTCTATTTGTCCTATTTATTCCTGGGCTTCCCCCCTTCCCTTCTAGCTTATTTTGTATTTATTCATTTTTCTCAATCCATGTTTTATTCCCTAATTTCTGAAGTTATTTTTTCCATCCTGTCAGCATTTACTCTAGAACTTAATGCATGCATACTCAGATTATCAATGTCTGAAACTGATCATTATCTTTATACTCTTCCAAAACAATGTAAGACCCAAGAACAGTCTATGGTCTCCCAAATTATATGCTTTAGCTATGAAGTTTAGATCTATTTATCACAGATGAGGGCAGGGACCCTGTGGTTACTGTGGTATGAATATATCAGAACATACATTAGCTGAAAATAAAATTTCACGTATGCACACTATGTTTTTTTTTCCAATGACCAAAATAAAATATGTTCAACAGTAACACAAAAATGGAAAACCACATACGTAAACCAAAAATCTATCAAGTTAGTCACTTAAATATTATTATATTACAATCTTAAATTACCAGGTTAAGCACTTATTATTGTATTAGAAACACATGCATAACATTTATTTTCTATAAAATATAATATAGAATCATATTATGAAATATTTTGTGCCTCTTCCCCACTTAACTATATTATGGAATATTGTCCATATCAGTTAGTGCAGAATTCTCTCATTTATATTTAATGACTACAAGCTTTACTGTAAAAATACATTATAATTTATTTAATTATTTAATTTATTGATAGTCAAGTTATTCCTTTTACTTTTTTAAACAAACCTACGTTGGTCACTTGAATAATTAGAGAGCTATGAATAATTATGTTAACAGTAGTTATATTGCGGAAACAGGGTTGTGTATTATTTTGTTTTTTTTAATTTCTTAAACATTTTTTCAATGTTTATTTATTTGTTTTGAGAGAGAGCGAGAGAGAGCCAGCATGAGTGGGGGAGGGGAAGAGAGAGTGGAGAGGGAAAACTCCAGGCAGGCTCCACACTGTTCAGTGCAGAGCCCCATGCTGGTCTCAAACTCACGAACCATGAGATCATGACCTGAGGTCAAAGTCAGACACTTAACCCACTGAGCCAGTCCAGGCGTCCCTCATTTTCATTTTCTAGGGGATATGTTCTAATATCTTTTTCAATTATTTACAATGAGAATGGATACGTATAACCATAAAAAAGGTATTTCTAAAAATCAGTGTCTGTTACAATTGTATTCAAATACAATATATCACTTACTCACATAAATGTTTTAGTCTTTATTGTTTATCCATTGTTTTTGAAAAATAAGGCAGAGAAGAAATTATTATGGTTGATAGAATTTTAAACATTATCTTTGGGAATAAAGAAGTGCTTCACAATACAAATAATAATAAAATAATTTAAAAGAATAAAATTACAAGGAAGTGCTTCATTATGCATAGAAGAATAACAAATTTAATCCATGGGGACTGGATTACACTGCCTTTATTTTCTCAAGTGGAGAAAGTAGTTTACATATTAAGCTTTGAGTAAACATCCTGTTTGATGATGCAATATTAAGAGATCTGTTTTCTGGATTCTGTCTCATTCTAACCCTCTGCTCATCATCTGACCCATGCAATCTAATCTAAACTATGGAACCAGAGACATCGGCACAGTCCAGCCCCTGTCTTGGTGAAGATCATCCTTGGCCACAGGACTTTGATGAAATAAATACAGGTAAAATCAGATATGGCTGTTATTGCTAAGTAATCCCTTTATTTAATGAGAAAGTAATACTATAAACAACAAAGTTCCTAGCCGGAGACTTTCAGATGAAGAGTTGAAAATCTTTCTCTATACGAATCAACTTCAGATTTTCTAATTGGAGATGATTTAAATTTCAGACAATCATCATTTAGTAAGTCAATATTTGCTAGGGGGTGAGAGGTAGAAAAATGTTACTGACTTGGTGGCTGGTGCACTGAAGGAGTACACGCAATATACTGCTAAGAGAATTCATCTCCTTAATGAGAATTAGATGAGTTTTTTTTCATGCTCTTTTCATTAAGATTAAACGCAAGTATAGAAAGGGGCAAGATAGACATTTCAATTAAGTTTTATATTTCTACCGTAGCTTCTGCAACCAGTGTTACTCCTGATGCTACTGCCCATTATATTCTTACTATTACGACTTCTACAATAAGACCTATTAAATGATTATTGTTCTAGACACTATGCTATTGACTTTATATACACTAACTTAATCTCTGCAATATACCTGTGAATGAATACTGCTGTTAGCCTTATTTTATAAAGAAACTAAGGCATAACAAAGGAAAAAGAACTTGTCATAGCTCACAAAGCAGTTACATGATTGAGCCAATTTTAAAACTTTCTACTAAGCATAAAACAGGGCAAATTTTGTTAATAATTTTTGGCATATTTTCAGCTATATGTTTACATACAAACAGTCTTTATGCATTTTTCTTGCATATTTTCTAGGGTTTTGTGACCAAAGTGTAATTTACTCAGATGTCAAAGCTCATAGACCTTCACATGTTGAGAAGAGAAAAACAACTAGGAATTTGAAGACAAATGGTAAAAACCAAACCAAAAAAAAAAAAAAACCATTTAAAATTCTAGATTTTCCTTTTTGCTTGAATATTTTAATGAATCAATCATAAAACAAATCATCCTGGACAAACCTCTGAATCAGAATTCATCTCTCACATCAACACCTTTTAAATGGTCCTAGTGACCAGAAGTGTTACATTAAGACCAAACAATAAAGGACCGATGATGACCACAAAGGCTTAGAATGATGTACCATAGCCATAGAATATATATCTTCCCGATTTTCTTGCAGTGTCCCTTTTATAGTATTTCTATAAACAAAATAGAGCTTGTGAGATATCTCCGTCCAGGCCAATAGCTAACGTAGGAGTTTTATTCTTAACTTCGTTCTACTACAAAGGGAAAGAAGTCATTTTTTAAAAACTTTGGGTAGGGAGGCGCCTGGATTTCTCACTCGGTTAAGTGCCAGACTCTTGATCTCAGCTCATGTCTTGATCTCGGATCCTAAGTTCAAGACTTACATTGGGGCAAAAATAAATTTAAAATATAAAATATAAATAAATATAAAAAATAAAATTGGGGTGGGTGATGAATAAAATCCCTAGTAGGATTTGTGAAGTACTCTTCTGTAGTCTTTAAAAGACTTCTTTAATAGTGCAACTTGTTAGTCCATAACTCGTTCTTACATAAATATAAATACATACATACATACATACATACATACATAAATTCCTTGCTGTACCCAAATCTGCAAAATAATTTGGGGAGTTCCCCTCTCAGGCTGGGAAATAGTTTTCCACAATGCGGTGCTCTTATAAACTTCAATTTCAGTCCAAGTCAAGTGAATTGAATATTCCTGACCAAAATTCTTTCTGGTTCCAGAATCTTGTTTCCATTGATCATCATAGTAGCTTACTTCTCTCTCTTTGGACAGAGACTACATGGTGCCTTGTTGCAATGTTATTTGTCTTCATTTATTTAATTTTTCTGGTATTAGCTGCGGTGATGACAGCTAAGGGTAAGTATGTTTCAGAATCATTTTTATTAATTTGTTTGAAATTACTAGAATATAATTTTTAAAGGCCTTTAAACTGATGGCAAGAATTTCCTGAAGGTATTTTACTATGTTGTATATTTTAATTTATAAGAGTATTTTATCAATTCAGTAATTTATTGAATTATCAATAGCAAAGGCCCAAGTGATCTTATCAAAGATGTCAGTGGATAGCTGGGTATTTTAATAAGAATGGGAAATAATAGCATCATTCTGCTAATGTTTAGATTATTATAGTCTTCATATTGTTATTGACATTAGATT
Source organism: Puma concolor (assembly GCF_028749965.1). Lineage (NCBI taxonomy): Eukaryota > Metazoa > Chordata > Mammalia > Carnivora > Felidae > Puma > Puma concolor. Next base: position 98,741,256 of record NC_141673.1, read on the forward strand.
CACCAACTGTGAGATGTAATAAAAAGTGAAAATAGCTATAGAATTTATCTGTCAAGGCAATTAAAAATGAACTGTAAGGGCATCAGGTCAAGTAATTTGAAAGAGAATTTAACATAGGAAAGAAACAATGGTGTGTAGGTATTCATCAAAAAATAAAGCAAAATGATCAGGATATTGGGCTGAGCTTACACATTTTTTGAAGTCAATGTCATTACATTATAATATATATATATATATATAGCTTTTAAATATATATATATTATATATGTATCTTTTAAAAGAGTAAATCTATACAACAGTACTGCTAGCAGACCAGAAATGTGAAAATTTTAATCAAATTAGGAAATAAAATAAATTAGATTTAAGTTAGAGAAAACAACAACTCAAAATGCCTATCAAATACATTTATTCAAAAACCATAATTACATCAAAAGCAATTATAATCTCAAAGTGAATTGTTTCAGAATAGAGCAGAATGTATACTTTTTAATAATAAACATTTAAAAACTTGTCTAAATGTACCATTTGCTGCAAAAACACATGGTGATAAAAAGACTCAAGACAATGTAGAGGAACTGAATAAAATAACTATATTCTAGAACTATATTCTATGTTCTATGGGTAAATAAATTAATCAAAGATGTACCTCCAAATAGATACCTGACTGATAATTTTCTAAGGATGAACTTGAAAATAATCTTAGTAACTAATCTAACTTCTAAACAAAGTGCTTGTAAACTAGCAAAAAAGAAAATTTTCACCCAAATTAGGAAGAGAAGCATAGCACATTCAGGAAGATATTTTAGGACAGTACCCTTTACAAACATAGAAGGAAAATCCTACATACAACAGCTAACATAGTACATTATTATACTAAAAGGATGCTACGCAGTGACCAAATTCTGGTTAAAATCAGGGATGGGTTTGTACATTTATCAAAAGATTTGTCATATTGAGGAGAAAAAGAAATAACTACAAGTAGAAGGGATTATATTTAACTTGGTTTATAAGGATCTTTAGCAAATAACATTTTTCAGAACAAGAAATTAGACTTATTTGCAATAGAATCGGGAAGACAAGCATGACTGATAGAACTACTATTGCTCAACATTTCTCTGGATGTCCTGGCAAAAGAAGACCAATCATGCAGAAACACCTATTTAGGTATAATGTAAATGTTACCAATTAAATACCAAAATTATCTGCAGATGATGTGTTTTCTTGCCCCGATACTACAAGAAAATCTATTGACAAAAATCACAATAAAAGAACACTTCAATGAGGAAACTTGATACAACGTTAACGTAGTGTTACCGTGTATACCAGCAAGAGTTAACATCCACTGTCTTGGTCCTTATTTAAATCTCTTTCTATCATTTCTTCTGAGGTATGTTTTTTAAAATAGCCTACCATGGGGCACCTGGGTGGCTCAGTCCATTAAGCGTCCAACTTCGGCTCAGGTCATGATCTCACAGTTCGTGAGTTCAAGCCCTGCGTCGGGCTCTGTGCTGACAGCTCAGAGCCTGGAGCCTGCTTCACATTCTGTGTCTCCCTCTCTCTCTGCCCCTTCCCTGCTCATGCTGTGTCTCTCTCTGTCTCAAAAATAAATAAATATTAAAAAAAAAAACTTTTTAATAAAATAAATAAATAAATAAAATAGCCTACCACACTATATTTCCAAACAGGCTCTATCTTCCCAGCCTTGGTTCTTACCAACGTCAAGGAAAAAGTCAGATGCTTTAATATTGTTGGCCTTTCTCAGCACTCAATGTTAATTATCTCAACTTAGTGAATTACACACTTGTCTACAATGGCATCACTACCTATCTCACCCAAAACTACCTCTGTCTCCCTCACTCCCTCTCCCTCCTCTCTTTCTACATTACTAGCCCCCAAGCCATCTAACCACATTCACTCATGACTTCTTCTAATTTCCAGAGTAACTTCCTCAAAATGTAAGTTTTATAAACTCATCCTATTTTTACTGTTAGCTTCTTAAAACCTTAAGTGCAATATAATTGAAAAACCCTTAACCTGGTTTATAAAGTCCTTTCTTACTCTATCCGTGGATCTCTACCCCAGCGAGTACCACATACTTTCTCACTCTCTAGGCTCCACAGTTCACTAAATGACTCCTGATTGAAGTTATCATCATACAGATAGGGATAATTTTAAGAATGGGAGCAGATGCTGTTAATAATTATTCTGGGACAACAAACATGAATCAGGACTTCTCTGGGCAAATTGATATGAATTGTAACTTTATCCAAGATCCCTCCGATTACAGAGGATATGCATAAACGATTCCATTTTATCTTAAGCCCCCTTACTGCTACAGGTTGTTTTTTTGGGGGGGAGGGGGGCAGGCGGGGAGGGGGTAATCCAAGAGTAACCAATTATCTCAGAATAATAAATTTTCTTTTATAATTAAGCCAACTTTATTACAGTGTCTTAAATACCACTCATTTGTAGCATCTTTCATAGTCTTACCTGTATATCTGTGTGGTTATTTATTCAACGTCTCTTTCCTACTAGATTGTTAGCTTCAGTAGAACAGAGCTCATGTCTGTATTTTCTCTACATTTTATCCTTTGCTTTTGAGTACTATGTTAACACATTATAGGTACTTAGTGAATATTTCTGATTAAATAAATCCATACACCTAAAAATGTATATGGCTTATATGAAAGAGATTATACCACTTCATTAAAAAGCATAAAGAAAAGCATTAGTAAATGTACCTTTGTAGGAAGACTAATACTGTGAAGATGATAATACTCTCCTAAATTCATCTAAGATTTATGTGATTCCAATGCAAGTATATTTTCATGATAAATAAATTAATTATAATTATATGTAGAAGCAAAAATGTATGAGGTTAACACAATACATACTGAAATATATTGGCAAGAGAAGCATGTATCTAGCCTTGTCAGGTGTCAAACGAGCCTATAAAGCTATAAAGTCTAAGTAACATTATAGTACTAGTAAAAAAAAAAAATAAATATATCAAAATAAGAAAAAACAACCTAATAATAAAATCATATGCATGATAGTATCTATGGTATATATCCATGGAATATAGTAGGCTCTTCAAATGACAGATGTTAAATAACAATAGGTTTGGGTTAATATATGGACAGCGAACACTATCATACCCATTTGATGTATCAAATTATCAAGTTTCTTTAAAAAACTAAGGATGGGGGCGCCTGGGTGGCGCAGTCGGTTAGGCGTCCGACTTCAGCCAGGTCACGATCTCACGGTCCGTGAGTTCGAGCCCCGCGTCAGGCTCTGGGCTGATGGCTCGGGGCCTGGAGCCTGTTTCCGATTCTGTGTCTCCCTCTCTCTCTGCCCCTCCCCCGTTCATGCTCTGTCTCTCTCTGTCCCAAAAATAAATAAAAACGTTGAAAAAAAAATTAAAAAAAAATAAAAATAAAAAATAAAAAACTAAGGATGAATTATATGTATATACATACAAATACACACACATATATAAATTCACATAAGAAGCCAGAAATATAATCATCTGTTAATATGGAAACAATTGTTACTATAAAAGTGAGCAATAACCTGTTAATATGGAAGATGGTAACATAAAGAGTATTTAGACATGAAAATAATTTGAAAACAACCAGAAGGATATATATATAAAGCTATTTACAGCAATTCTCTTTGCTGAAGTAAGTGGCATTGGAGGCACTACGAAAGGGAATCTGCTCTACTTTTTACAGTGTATACACCCTTTTTTTGTCAAATAAATAAATTCACGTGTTATTTGTGTAAAAGAGAAAATAATTTTAAAAAAGCATTATATTCTAGAAATAAAGAAGCTGTATTTGTATATGGTAGACCTAGTAGTAAATATCAAAATAAAGTATAACCTACGATTCTGATGGGTACTCCTGTATGAGACTGTACTGTTACAGCCTATTTTAAAATTATCACTAAGTACAGAAGACTAGTTTATTGCGAGGACCAAGCTGTGCTTTGTATCAATTACACATAGAATTTTGATTACCATACCCTGGAAAAGTCATGAGAACACCAATATAATTTACGTATAGAATACTTGTGAATGAAATAAATAAAATAAATTGGTGAAATCTCCTAGAAATCACAAGCTTTTTCTTCTGTTTTACTATTAGCAAACTTTGTCTTAATAAGAGAGAAGAGAGAAGCAGTTGAACCAGTAAAAGCGTTTTCTTATGTCAAATAGCTAATCTTATCCGTGAATTACCCATCAGAAGGAAGATCTTCCTGGGTATTAAGGCTTTAGTATAAATGAACAAGGCAGGAATAAACATACGACAGAAATAGAGGGGAAGCTTTGCAAACAAACAAGAAGGTGCTTGGCAGAAAATTTAGTTAAGCATGGTTTGCTTATTCAATGATATGTTAAAATTTAGCTTAATCATGTGACTTCTCATTTTAAACAAGATAGAAAAGCTGTAGGTCTGTATTCAACTAACATCAAATCAGTGATTAGCAGCATCCTTCACAGGAGAATATGTTTAAAATATGGAATAATCCAGTTCAGGAAACAAACATGGAAGACGGAAGTTTGAGGGAATGGAAAGCTGATGCTAATGCTTTCTTCTTTACCATTAGTACAACAAAAATACTCAACTTCAATACTCTACGTGGTATGATGACGGAATGACCCAATAATATTTATTACATTGATTCCCATGAGTCCAGCAATACCTTTGGGATTCAGGCTGGAGTGATACGGTCCAGAGAACTTAAAGTCATGGTGATATGAGTCTGCGCTGGACCAAGTCGAAATCCTATGTCCAACACGCTTCATGATTTTGTAACTGAACTGGGATCAAATCTTGGTAAAGCAGGCATGCAGAAAGATTTTCTCTACAATATGTGTGAAGTTTTCAAAATCTCTTAGAAGTAACCATAAGCCATTCAGACTAAAATGAATTTAAGCTAGGAACATTCCATTCACTCATTATTTTTTTTTAAGTTTATTTATTTATTTTGAGGGAGAGAGAGAGAGAAAGGCGGGGAGGGGCAGAGGGAGAGGAGAGAAAATCCCAAGCAGGTTCCACGCTGTCAGGGTGGACAAGGGACTCAATTTCAGAACCTTGAAATCATGACCTGAGCCAAGATCAAGAGTCAGATACTTGAGGCGGAGATAGAGACAGTGTGGAATATTATAATAGCTCAATATAAAAATAATGAAAATCTGAATAGGAAAAAAGATTATTGTACAGTAAAGAAGAGAACAGCTATATATAGAGCAATGGAGAGAGAGAATAGACAGTACTTTGTGATTGACAGGATATGTACCATGTCAAAGGTGTTTGCTTTGAACACGGCTTAGTCATTGCATCCTGACTGTCCAGGTTTGCTAACTGCTTAGAATGGCATCAATCCGACGTCCAAACTTACAATTATCAAAGCACCAGTCGTTAACTCAGAAATATCTGTTAAAAGTAAAAGTTCATACTTAAAAACAAAAAGTTTACTTACCTACTTGAGAGGGAGAGAGCAAGCCTGAGCAGGGGAGGAGCAGAAACAGAGAATTCCAAGCAGGCTCCACGCTATAAGCGAACAGCCAGACGCAAGGCTCCATCTCAGGAACTGCAAGACCGTGACGTGAGCCGACCTCAAGTCAGTTGCTTACCTAACTGAGCCACCCAGGCACCCCTAAAAGTCCATACTTTAGTATCAGTTACTTGCTGATGATAATTTACAATTCATTCCTCAGCTGGCCATAAAAAATGAATAGAGAAGTTGTATTGAAGACATTTTAGGTTTCTCGTGTATTCGCGACCCTTTTTGAAAATGATAATAGTCTTAAAATATATTTTCCTTTGCCAATTTTATGAATTTCAGCTCGTTGTCTGGAAGAGGTTCTGATATCATATGAAAACGAAACTGCACATTGCAAAGTCATATAGCAAAGCAGAGGTATGTATGTATCGGATTGCAATGGGAATCTTGGCATCACATAGAGCTGTTTAAATCTAGATGTACGTGCACAATTAATAAATATCAGATCAAAGTTAGATCGCTATGGCGTACTTATCAGAAAAAAAAATCTCCACTAACTCTTGAAATTAAGGAAGATAATTGAAAACAATAATGCAAAAATTACAATCCATTCAGCGAGCATGGGTGATAATGTTATCTTCGTGCGTGTATTTTTTGCTTGTCAAGGTAACTGGTCTTTCTCTGAATACAACTGGTATTTTACTTCTGCTGAAAATACCATCTTGGCAGCAGGGAAATTGTTCTGGAACATTGAGCGCCAATCTTATCGAGACAAATAGCAAGGGAGAGGCGGAAATGTATGGCATGATATTCATTCCCATGTTTTCTTAAGCAGAAGATAACTATAAATAGACTTTTTAATATCTTTTGTTCTTTCAAGCATGCCAGACTCAACATAGTATAAGCAGAGATCTCAATCAAACTGAAAACATTAAAAAATGGACTGAAGATGATTCTGTGATTTTAAAACTTTAAATATATTTGCATATCAAACTATGTACTGATGTACAAAAATTATTTAGTAAATAAAGGGGTGGAGGGGATCACATAAGACATACAAACTAAAGGGAGTCTGCTCAGAAATAGCTCATATTTATTGATTGCTCCTACTATTCCTGGTAATAGTTGAGTGATTACATATATTAAAGCATATACTGCCCCAATAATCCTATGAGACAGTGCTATCATTGATGTTGTCATATTAATGAGGCCCAGAGAGGATGAGAAAAATTTCCAAGATTATGTAGCAAGTAAGAATTAGAAGCAAGATGTAAGCCATGAAAGTTTTGCTCTGGAGATCATGAGCATTATCATTAGGCGATGCTAACCCCGGAACGGTAAATCATATTGAAGCAAGTTGGAAGACTATCACTTTTGTTGGCAACAGGCAGAGTCGCTCAAACAAGCAGATTTACATTTTTCTCCCCTGTATGTTATCTTTCAGAAAGGAACAAATAAGAAGAAGAACTTTCAAGAATAAAATATCATAACAGCTGCTCATGAGGAGTGACATCTTCAGGCTAATTATTCTTTGGAATGTTGAAGACAAAAGGCCTCGTAGAAGAGATTCTCCCTCTAGTAGACTCTAGCGAACCTAAAGAATACAGGTCTCCTTCATTTTTTATTCTCCTCTAATACGCTGTTGTTGCCTTTACATCATGTCTCCTTTTGCCCTGCCTTCAAGTTGTTACTGCCTTTAATAAAGACTTCAATCGATATCTGTGGTGGTAAATTTGTGGCCTACACGCGGACAGTTTCTTTTTTAATTTTTTTTCCTAATGTTTATTTATTTTTGAGACAGAGAGAGACAGACCATGAACGGGGGAGGGTCAGAGAGAGAGGGAGACACAGACTCTGAAGCGGGCTCCAGGCTCTGAGCTGTCAGCACAGAGCCTGACGCGGGGCTCGAACTCATGGACCGTGAGATCATGACCTGAGCCGAAGTCGGAAGCTTAACTGACTGAGCCACCCAGGCACCCCCACGCTGACAGTTTCTATACGGTGCTCTTGGAAGGCACTCTCAGAATTGCAACACCCTTCCCTCCTGAGGCTGAACTCGACTTTGAGTGATTTTGGACAAGGCACACCTGGAAGCCTTCCCCAAGGGCATGGCTCTCCCCTCCTCCACACACCATGCTTTACACCAAACGTGTATATGCAGATCATCAGCGCATCTTTTAGGAAAAGCATGTAAAACCAAACGTATGTAGATTAATGAGTTTGCTAAGGTAATGTCTCCTAATGGTCTATTGCCTCACAGTTTGCTTTTTGTGAATCACAGTTTACCCACTCTTAGCGTGGAAGAGATCGCGTCTGGGAATGTTCCAGAACTGACAGAGGCCATCAAGTGACATACGGACAAAGCCTAATGAACCTCAGGAGGGTGAACAAAGTGAAAACCGAGTTATGTGTATCATGTGAATTCCTGAAAACCAAAACCAGGGAAAAGAAGTTGAAAGGCAGCCAGAGAAGAACAGAATTTACCTTCAAACGAGCAATTGATCACTAACCTATAAAAAGACAAAGAAAACATGAAAGCCATATATTTACTAAAAGACAATTGTCATACTAAAATTATATTCCCAGAGAAAATATGTTAAATATATAAGAATCATACGAGTGTTGGTGTGCCTGGGTGTCTCAGTTGGTTAAGCGTCTGACTTCAGCTCAGGTCATGATCTCACAGTCCGTGAGTTCAAGCCCCGTGTCAGGCTCTGTGCTGACAGCTCAGAGCCTGAAGCCTGCTTCAGATTCTGTGACTCCTTCTCTCTCTGCCCCTCCCCTGCCATGCTCTCTCTCTCTCTCTCTCAAAAATAAATAAACATTAAAAAAAAAGAATCATATGAGCGCATAATCATTTCATAGGTGAAAAGAAGATAATTAAAGATACATAGAGAAAAAAAGAATTTATTACCCTAGGTCTGCACTAAGGATATAAACTATAATGTTCGTTAGGTGTAAGAAAATTATTCTAAACGGAACCTCAAAGATTCAAGATAAAGGCCAATGAAATAGGTTCATGTGGGTATAGGTCAAAACAGTGATTATATAAAACCATAATATTAAAGTCTATGGTTTAAAATTGTGTAAAATTACAGTACACTGTATGTGTAGCAATTAAACCAAAAGGGGGATAAAAAGAGTTGAAAGGCCCTAAGTTTATTACAATGTCCAGGAAGAGGTAAAGCAACTATTTATATTGGACATTAATAAGCCAAGGACGCATGTTGGGATTTTCAGGATAACCACTAAAACAACAAAATGTTATGTAACTATGAATATAGTGAAAGAATATATCTCAATTAATGGAATAATAATTTAATGGAATAACTTCATTAGAATTATATTCAGTGAAGTCAGTAAAGGAAGAGATTTTTCATATGATTAATATCAGATTCATATCAGATTAATGTTTCTGATACATTTTTAGACAAAGATGCAGGAGTTCAAACAAGAATTTCAGCCTTATTTCTTGGCTCCTTTCAAGGTATCCAAGGGCCCATAGAGTACTGAGGGTGGATATTGGAGAATGAGAATGAATGATGCCAAATGTTAAACTGAAAGCATCTTCAAGGGCCTCTGAGTCACAATTTTCTTATGTTTCCCTTTTGTTGTCAACTAGTCTGGCTCACAGACTGTTTATTTACCTCTGTTCATGGGGCCTTTTCCTGAAAACTATTTAGGTTTCCTTGACTTCTTTATAGTTCTTACTGAATCACTTATCCCAGGGCACTCTGAGATATTTTATATATATATATAAATATATATAAATATATATATATATATATATATATATATATATATATATATGGTTTGGTAACCCATGACATTCTTTTCAATCTCTTTTTCTAGAAAAATAGTCATGTGGTTTTGTGAGGAAACCATATTAAGAAGCTTCATCTTTATGCTATTCAGTCTCAACTGAAGGCTTAAAATAAATTTCAAAGGTCTCTTTTGCCCTGTTGCCTCCCCTTGAGACATATCTGTTTCTGCAAAGTCTAGTTTGTCTCCATGTGGAAGGTAGTACAGTAAAACCTTGGATTGCGAGGAACCTGTGCTGTGAATGTTCTGCAAGACGAGCAAACATTTCTAATCAATTTTACTTGATCAACAAGCAATGTCTTGCAATGCAAGTAGCATGTAATGCCAAATGTCACATGATCACAACTGAGCCAATGGTTCTTGAAATTGGCTTTGCTATACAAGGCTTTGAATCACAAGCATGTTTCTGGAACGAATTAGGCTCGCAAACCAAGGTCTTACTGTAATTGATTCTTCCAACCGTTTCAATAGCTGATATTTCAAGCGTATTTATTACCTCACTTTCTATTTTCAATAAATCCACTGCACCAGGATTCTGTAGTCCCCAGAGATAATCCCCATTATCACTTTATCATCAACTGTCTTATTTAGGCTGAATCTTCCCGCCATTGTTCCCTCATAAGAAGATGCTTCTCACCCCAAAGTGGCTGGACACAATTTGCTCCGCTTTCAAAAGGTTATTATCTTGGGAAAGAGTAGTTTATGTCCAGTAATGGGGACAAACTGTCTAGTGATAGGACAAATATCACAAATGACACATGAAACCAGGCACAAGAAAACCAAGGGTAACACATGGTACCACAGACTTTGGCCAGACCAAAGAAAGATGAGCTTGGGCTGAGCATAACTGAACACACTATTGACTGCATAGCAGGGAAGGACTCCTGATTTCCTCAGGATTCATATGTTTATAGAGGCAATGAGCATGTCAGGGACCATCTACCTGAGCTAAATTCACTAAGTCATCCAGCAAGTTAATAAGTTTGTCTCTCTACAGCCATAAAAATACTTGTAATGTAAGGTAGAGGAAGTGAAGATTTAAAAAGTATTTTGCTGACAGATACAAAACATATACCTCATAAAAAGTGGGAAAGAGTTGGAGTGATGTCAACAAAATAGCAAGCTAGAAAGTTCCAGGCTCTTGTTTTCCCCATAAAAATAAATGAAAAAGAATGGTTACAGACTGGCTAAAATAACTTTGTAGGTGCTCTGGGAAACAGCCAAAGATCCACAGCCACCAACAGAATGTCCAATCAAGGAAAAGCCACATTCAAACCAGTAGGAAATTTTGTCCCCCAGTCTCCCTGACATGGCACAGCCTTGGTCTGGTGGAGATGGCAACCGAGATGTCGAGCTCAAAATTTGAACCCTTGGACTGCACAGTGGTTCAGTCAGTTGAGCATCTGACACTTGATTTCAGCTTAGGTCATAATCCCAGGATCATAGGATCGAGCCCCTCATTGGGCTCCATTTTGTGTGTGGAGTCTGCTTGGGATTCTCTCTCTCTCCCTCTCTGCCTCTTCCCCACTCATGTTCTCTCTCTCTCTCTCTCTCTTTCTTTCTCAAAATAAATAAATAAATATTGAAAAGGCAAAAGAAATAAGAAAGAAAGAAAGAAAGAAAGAAAGAAAGAAAGAAAGAAAGGTGAGAGGAAGGAAGGAAGAAAGAGAGAGGAAGGAAGGAAGGAAGGAAGAAAGGAAGGAAGGAAGAGAGGGAGGGAGGGAGATGGACAAGAGATAGCAAGCATTGGCAAAGATATGGAGGACTTTGTTGGTGCACTGTTGGTGGGAATATAAATTGGTGCAGCCATTGTGGAAAACACTATGGAGTTTACTTTAAAAATTAAACATAAAACTATCAGGTGATCTATCAATTCCACTTCTGAGTATATATGTGAAGGAAATGAAATCACTACCTCAAAGAGATATATACATACAATGTGTGTGTGTGTGTGTGTGTGTGTGTGTGTGTGTGTGTGTATATACACACACACATACATGGTATATACCATACAATGAAATATTGTTCAGCCTTTAAAATTTTGTTAATGTTTACTTATTTGGGGGGGGCGGGGGGAGATGGTCAGATAGAGAGGGAGATACAGAATCCGAAGCAGGCTCCAGACTCTGAGCTGTCAGCACAGAGCCTGACTTGGAGCTCAAATTCATGAACCACGAAATCATGATCTGAGCTGAAGTCAGATGCTTAACTGACTGAGCCACCCAGGCACCCTCACTGTTCAGCCTTTAAAAAAGGAGGAAATCTTGCCATACGCAAAAGCATGGATGAACCTGGAAGACATTGTGCTAAGGGAAGTAAGCCAGACACAAAAGGACAAATACCGCATGATTCCACTGATATAAGGCACATAAGAGTCAAGCTCATAGAAGCAGAGAATAGAATGGTAGTCACCAAGGGCTGCACGGAGGGACAGATGGCGGGTTGCTATTCAACAGGTATGAGGTTTTAGTCACGCAATAAGAATAAGATCCAGAGATCTGCTGCACGACATTGTGCTATAGCTTAAACTTTGTCCAGAGGGTAGATATCATACTAAGTGTTCTTACCACAATAAAAAATATGAAGTAAAATAAAAATTTCCAGAGCAATTAAAAAAAGAATTGTGGAGGGGCGTCTGGGTGGCTCACTCAGTTAAGTGTCTGACTTCCATTCAGGTCATGATCTCGCACTCCGTGAGTTCGAGCCCCACGTCGGGCTCTGTGCTGACAGCTCAGAGCGTGGATCCTGCTTCAGATTGTGTGTCTCCTCTCTCTGCTCCTTCACCTCTCATGCTCTGTCTCTCTCTCTCTCTCAAAAATAAATAGACATTAAAAAAAATAATTTAAAAAAAGGATTGTGGCATTGTGGGTAAGGAATGAGCGGACTTGTAGCTCTCATTCAGCATACGGAATAAAGTATTCTTAATTCTTTCTTTATAATACATGAAAAGTAAAAGTGGCTACACTATATATATATATATATATATATATATATACACTATATATACTACTATATACTATATATATATACTATATACTATATATATACTATATATATATACTATATACTATATATATATACTATATATATATATATACACTACTATATACTATATATATATATATATATATACTATATATACTACACTATATATAATATATATATATGGTAACACAACAATAATGGCATTCTAGTAGAGCTTGTGTTTCAAATAAAAGAAATTTGCCATCTTCAATAAGAAAATATATTTAAATATCATAATTCATTTCATACAATAAAATATACATACACAAAATAAAATCTTAAAATAGTTTGTTGCATCAGTAAAGTAAATGTCATCAGAATTGTTCTCAACACAATAGTGTCCTCTGTGCTGCTAAGAACAAAAGTCTTGCAGCATTTCTTAAAAGGGTGCCATCTACTGTCTCTAAAGATTTTCTTCCTAGCTTCTGATGCTCATTATGCAGGCTTTATGCCAATAATTCCTTGATCTGTGAAAATTTTGTCAAAACTGTCTGTAAAAATTATACAGAAAGAAAGAAGTCTTACATTCCATTCTTGAATGATGCCTAAGCAGTCTGTTGACTAAAATATGCAGGGCACACAATGTACTTAAGTCCTCTGAAGGAAGGACACAATCACCAGCAATGATGAAGGTCAGGTGTATGCACATAAACAAAGACAGGGCACCTGTCTTCTGACCCACAGTGATTATTAGACTCTGTATATTTTAAGAAGCATCCTGAAATGAGAGATGGTATCTTAGACTTACTGATACAGATTAATGAGAGGAAAATATGAACATGAAGCAAAATACATTATAAAAATAAATAAGTACAATAAATTTTAAAGAAGCAAAATACTATGTCAAGTCTCACATGTAAATCAATTATCTAATAAAATTACACACAAATTGTGTTTTTGATGACAAGTGTGAGAAAGAGTAAACTTCGGTTTTTGAATTAATTGAACCATGAAATAGGGCAAAAGGAAGTGGGCACACCCACTTGGATAAAAAGTTTTAAAAAAAATGTGAACATTAGCTAGCTAACTGGCATTTCAATAAGTTGTTCTGATTCCTTAAATGACATTAGAAATATAAAAATCTCAGGAAGATAAGAGCTAAACAAATTTCAAATGCAGTTGCTATCAAGTGCAACAGAAATATGTAGAAAATTATTATGGAAGATATTGACATAAAGAGATGATAATTCTCAACTTAATGAGCTATTGAAGATACATTTCAATCCAAGTCCCTGTTCCAATTCAGAGGCATACATATGTGAAATACAGTTAGATGCAGAAAGAAGAAACAAAGAAAAACTTTCATCAAGATTTTCTCTTTTTTTGTTTAATGTGTATTTATTTTTGAGAGGCAGAGTGCGTGTGGGTGAGGGGCAGAGAGAGAGGGAGACAGAATTTGAAGCAGATTCCAGGATCTGAGCCCAAGAGCAGAGCCCAACATGGGGCTCAAACTCACAAGCTGTTAGATCCTGACCTGAGCCGAAGTTGGACGCTTAACTGACTGAGCCACCCAGGTACCCCATATCAACATTTTCTTTAAAAAAAATTTTGTACATTCTATGAATGATTTGATAAATGACATGCTCTTTCTGTGTTCCATTTGGTGAGTAGTTTTATTACACACACTTGCAGAATAAAAGGAAATATAACTTTTTGATTTGTCTACTGAATAATATTGCACGCCAATATATATTCCTATGCCTATTGATAAATATTTTCGTATGACCCCTTCATACTTGCAAGAAAGCATACACAACAAAGGCCCAATAAATTCCCAAAAGACAGAGAAGGCCTTAGTATTGTAGCCACTGTATGAAATCTAAACATGAAAGAAATAATAGCAGGGGTAACTGGTCTACTGGTCAAGCTGGATGACTGTTTGCATAATAGAGTTGGTTCCATAAGTGAATCCGCTGTATTTAAAGGGCCAAGGACAGCGTATATAGTATACAGATAGATAATTTCCAATTTTTCTTTCCTCTGTCCTTTTCTTTCTGTGTTTTTCTGTACTTTTACACGTTCTGTCATGAGACTATGTTCATATTAACTTCACAAACTGTAATCTTCATTAAATACCACCAAATGTACTTTTTGGATATCTAAAACCTTTAGTGCAAATTCAACTTAGTACATGGCATGAAAGGCTTTTCTCAACAGGCCACAGATTGTTTCTACATTATTTTTGAAGCAGTCAGGGACAAGTTCAAGATGGTGGCATAGGAAGATCCTGAACTCACCTCCTCCCACAGACACACCAAATCTACAGCTACATATGGAACATTTCCCCCTGAAAAAGAACTAAAACTTAGCTGAGGGTCTGGCTTCCAATCAGCCAGAAACTAGGTACTAACTGAGATCCCTCCCCGGGGAACACTGACAGGTCTTAGCACCATCCTCAACAACAGGAACCTATCAAGAATAAATCAGGCTGGGGAAGCCTGGGTGGCTCAATCAGTTAATCGTCGGACTTCGGCTCAGATCATGATGTCACAGTTTGTGAGTTCGAGCCCCACATCGGGCCCTGTGCTGACAGCTCGGAGCCTGGAGCCTCCTTTAGATTCTGTGTCTCCTTCTCTCTCTGCCCCTTCCCAACTTGTGTTCTGTCTCTCTATGTCTCTTAAAAAATAAATAAACATAAAAAAATTTTTTTTTAAAAAAAAGAATAGGGGCGCCGGGGTGGCGCAGTCATTAAGCGTCCGACTTCAGCCAGGTCACGATCTCGCGGTCCGTGAGTTCGAGCCCCGCGTCGGGCTCTGGGCTGATGGCTCGGAACCTGGAGCCTGTTTCCGATTCTGTGTCTCCGTCTCTCTCTGCCCCTCCCCCGTTCATGCTCTGTCTCTCTCTGTCCCAAAAATAAATAAAACGTTGAAAAAAAATTAAAAAAAAAAAAAAAGAATAAATCAGGTTCTTAGAGAATCACAAAGTTTCGAGAGACAATCAAGAGCTAGGGTAAGGTTGAACAATAAGGTTCACTTCCTACTCAAGACCACTCCTTCCAGACTGGGAGAGTCTCGACTGGAGAGTGAAGACTGGGAAAGTTTCACCTAATATATGGAAACAAACACAGGGAATCAAACAAAATGAGGAAATGGGAATATGCCCCAAACAAAAGAACAAGACAAAACTTCGGAAAAGACCTTAGTGGAACAGAGATAAGTAATCTACATGATAAAGAATTCAAGGTTACAGTCATAAAGATGCTCACTGAACTTGGGAAAGAATGGAGAAGTGAGAACTTCTACAAAGAGATAGAAAATATAAGAAAGCACCAAACAGAAGTCACGGAGCTAAAGAATATAATAACTGGGGCGCCTGGGTGGCTCAGTCGATTGGGCATCCGACTTCAGCTCAGGTCATGACCTCGCAGTCTGTGAGTTCGAGCCCCACGTCGGGCTCTGTGCTGACAGCTCAGAGCCTGGAGCCTGCTTTGGATTCTGTGTCCCCCTTGCTCGCTCTCCCTCCCCTGCTCACACTCTGTGTCTCCCTCTCTCTCTTTCTCAAAAATAAATTAACATAAATTAAAAAAATTTAAAAAAAATTTTAAAGACTATAATAACTGAATTGAAAAAAACTGCACTACAGGGTTTCAACAGCAGACTAGATGAAGCAGGTCAGTATGAGGACGCAAGAGGGATGGTTTGAACACTCTAATAACTGCATGTTGTACACACCCCATCTGTATCGTTTCACTGCAGTGCATTCTGATTGATGTGTGTTCATTAGTCTTTCCACTGTACCGAGCTCTTCAAAGAGACAGACGATACGGTTTTATAATTTTACCCCCAGCTAAATTTTAGGTTTACCGGAACAACATAAGCATAAAGCTCATCTATATTGAGTGGGAAAATCCCTTACAGTTTCTTCATTCAGACTAAAGCGACAACTTTGCAGTTACAGCTTTCCTGTCACAGCTTCCTCCTCACACACTCATACACGCACAGAAGGAGAACTAAAAAAGGAGGGGGCCACGTACACTGCGGGCAAAAGAAACAAAGAAGTTAACTTCAAGTCAATTCTAAGGACACCACAAAGTTGGCCCACTCAAGGGCAATATGATGATCAGGTGGAATGTGTTATGTCAAAAAGGATCACAAAATTCTACTATAGACAAAGGGAGAGTTGGTGATTTTTTTAAATAGATATATGCTCCTCAAACACATGGAACACATGGAAAGAAAGGAACTGGGAAATGAGGCACACGATGAAAGCATGTCAACACTCCTGAAACCACTTTGATTATAGCAGAAGTTTCATCATATGCCAAAATTTATATTTTTGGCCCAATGAGAAGGTGGACAGGTATCTGTATAGCAACTGATGATTAAATCATCAATCTCCACATAATACGTGCGTGTTTGTTTACACAGCTAAATTCAACCAGAGCACTACCAAATCCCTGGGATAACTGGGGTGAAAAATTGGATTTTCATGTAATTATGCATCTTGTCTTTCTGTGTGCTGATCAATCTGGAGTGACACAAACCTTTCTTAGATGATGAACGCTTGCCATTTACTAGCCTGGTGAACTTGAGCACACTAATTTTTTACGTTTATTTATTTTGAAAGAGAGAGAGAGAGAAAGAGTGAGCATGAGCAGGTGAGCAGACCAGGGGCAGAGAGAGAGGAAGAGAGAAAGAGAATCCCAGGCAGGCTCCACGCTGTCGGTGCAGAGCCAGACATGGGACTCAAGCTCACAGACTGTGAGATCGTGACCTGAGCCGAAATCCAGAATCGATACTTAATTGACTGAGCCACCCAGGTGCCCCAAACCCACTGATTTTTAATCCTCAGTGTCTTCATCTGTAAAATAGAGCAATGCGATCTAGCTCATTGTGTTACGACAAAGATCCCATGAACTAATGCATGCAAACGCTTACTATGAAGCCAGGCATGCAGTGACCATCAATTAAACATTATCGCTGGAGGTTATATTTGAATTAAATCAATAGTAGATTAACACGTTGTTGGAAGAGCATGGGTTCCTTCAATGCAATTGAGTTTCTTGGTAATCAGTCCTTTTTCATCGTCTTTATTACTGGCTTTGTTTATTTCTGGTTTCTGGGGCTGGAAACCTCATCAACTAATAATGAGTAAATAGGTGTATTGGTTACAAATGCTGGCTTGTCAGTTGTTGAGCCTGATGGGTATTTAGTAACTGAATAATTAATTTCTGGTTTTCAGTCCTGAAGCCCTTCCTTGGCCTTTATTTTTCAAGCATTTGTATGTCTTTTTTGTCTTGTTTTTAGGCTTAGGTTTTAACAGTGACATTGTAGATTACGAAGCTTTATGACACATAAATTTGCCCCTCAGTCCCCTGGTTAGGGGAGTTCAGAACCATTTCACTGATCCTTTAGAAAATTGCCCAAGCTTTTGGCCACCAAGAAGCGACTTATTTGCCACTGTTGTTTGTCTATTTCAGGGTGAGAAACCTGAAACCCACTGACAGTTCACACAGAACAATGGTTTTCTACCGCCCTGATGCAGGGAGCGAAGGTGGCAGTCAAGCTCTTTGAAGCTCTTGCAGGAGCTATTAACACCTTATTTTAGTCCCACATGCTTGCTGTAATGTATTAGTTAATCATAGGTTTATCGAAATAAACATGGAAACGTTGTATTTTGAAATCACGTTCTTCTCAACTCTGGTTTATAAAACCTCTTGCAATGAGAGTTCCTAACAAGATCAATGTTCCGGGCCATAGCGTCTGTATCGGCACATCTCTTTCCCTAGGGAGATGTCTCACTCCACAACATTGTCATAGACAGTGTCAAGCACGGATCAGGAAAATAACAGCACCCAGATCTTACACAGTGGTCCAATATCCTTCATTTTCAGGTGAATAAACCATTCATTTTCCACTAGATAGTGGAGCGGATAATGTCTCGGTTGTTTTGTGAGAGGAGGGAATTGAAAGTGTTTTCTTGTTCATGTCCAAACTCGAGGTTGGGGCATGTGAAGACGGCTCTGTGTAATGTGTTTTAGTTAATGTTTATGGATGATTTTATTAATGTCACCATAAAACATAAAAGCATATACTTATTCTACACTAGTAAAAGGTGGTCAGCACAGTGCTGACAATCGAAGCGCCACTGCAAAGATCATGGTCAACACTTTCGAGAGCATAACAAACTGGAGACTTGAGGAAGGAATTAACATCATCACTTGTCTCCCATTTTCTCATTACTTCCCTTTGACTAGACGTTGCGAGACGGTCACCCTGCCCGACTACAGGCTTCTGACCTCCCCATTTTCTTACAGCATTTATTTTAGAAAATGTGCAATTGTAGGGTCTTTCTCTGCTCCTTTGAGATATAATTCTTCTCCTAGTCTCTTGCTACGTCCTAATTGACTTAGGAGGCATCCCTTTGAAATGTAATCGTCAAAAAGATTGCAGTCTACTGCCCTACGTCCAGTCTCTGAGAGAGTAGGAGCCTAATTTAGTAAAGCCAATGAACAAACCCAGATAACCTAATCACAGTGATCAACCCCCCCCCCCCCCATCCCCAATGTTCTCCGGTACTTTTGCTGTAGCTCACCTCAGCACTTAAAAACTCTTCCACTTTCTATTTCTCTGGGACTGAATTTAATCACTTTCTCCTATTGCAATAGCTTTGAGTAAAGTCTTCCTGGCCCATTTGAGTCTGCTCAGTTAACGTTTGAGGAATCCGTGTTAAGGCTCCCCCACTAATTCTTTGCATCATTCTTGCAACTTTTTCCGTAAGTCCGAATTTTCTTTTTTGATTATATAAAAGTAAAAAAAACCCTCCACCCCGAGCTTACTCATTAGCTAAAAAGACTGGTAAAGAAATGATCAAGTATTTCTCCAGCAATCTGTTTCCTATATCAACCATGACATAAATTAACCTCATAACTGATGAGCCAAAATTACTATTTATAGAAATATTTAAGCCAATAAATGGAGAACGATGAAATTAAGATATCATTTTGTGATGTGTGATGAGTTCATGGACGGAGGAAACGCTCATCAGTTGTTGCTAACATTATAAAAATGAAACACTGGATATTAAATACCTCTGGGTGCAAGTGCGCAACTTTTATAATAAAGTGGTAGGGCTTTTTTCTCCCAAAATAAGTCCAATCTGAGTCTAATCAAGTATTTATCTATCGACATATGAGAAATAGAGAAAACAGAAGAGAACACGTCCTACAACCATACAGAAGTGCCATCAGCCAAGCTAGGATTGGAGAAAACCCAATCCAGTCTCCCCAGCAACAGTAAGGATTGTTAAATTAAGAATAATAAAGTTATAATTATAATAAAGAATAATAAACAAAATTTAGAGACATATCAACCAGTCTCACAAATGAATCCCAATTTAATTTGCTTAAAAATATAAAACACAGGAGAATGTAAAACATAGGAGAATACACTAATATAAAAGCTGACATTAAGAACTTATTGTTGAATAGAGATTATGATATAATAAAAGCATTTGCTTTTAGAGATTCATACTGAAATTTTACAGATGGAATCATATGATATCTGGGACTTTAAACTCATCTGGACTAAAGAATTAATATCTGTTGAACCTGAGTGATGAGAGAACAAGGCAATTTACCAAACTATTGTCTCTGCACAACTTAACCTTTAAATTGTTTTCCACAACAGAAAGTTAAAGAATACAAAAACACGTTCCTCTCCATTGGTCACTGTGTACAGAGAACATGTCTGAAGGACTGATCTACTGAGCAAATCATAGTAAATAATAGGATCATGACGTGAATCTGACCAATACACGTGGTGGGTGGGAAAGACATTCAGAAAGCAGAGGTGAGTGTCCTAAAACATCTTGAAGGGTCACCCTTGATCATTTTCTTCTAAAGCAAATTACAGCGGTGAACCTACGCAAAGAAATTTAGCATTAGGCAGAACAGTTTACGAAAGAGAAGACATAGCAAAAGGGTCCAATTAAAAGTGGGCTCCATTAAAATATATTTAGTGGGGCGCCTGGGTGGCTCAGTTAGTTAGGCGACCGATTTCGGCTCAGGTCATGATCTCACAGTTTGTGAGTTCAAGCCCCGCGTCGGGTTCTGTGCTGACAGCTCAGAGCCTGGAGCCTGCTTCAGATTCTGTTCTCCCCTCTGTCTACCCCTCCCCTGCTCACTCTGTCTCTCAATAATAATAAATAAACGTTATAAATAATAAAAATAAATTTAAATAATAAATAAATAATAAAAAAGACTCTCTGTCTCTCAATAATAATAAATAAACGTTAAAAATTTTTTTTAAATATATTTATTGTGTATTTTCCAAGTGCCACTTTTCATGTAGTAAAACATTTAACACCCACAACTGCTCTATGAAGTAGATACTGTAGTTATCCCCATTTGTCAAATGGCACCCTAAATGCAGGGAGCATGTTTATTTTGCCCAAAGTTTTACAGCCAGCAGGTGTAGGAGCTGGGATTTGAACACAAGCAGCCTGCCTTTGGAACCTATCTACGTAACCTCAACTCTACCGGTCAGTGGCCATCACAGTAGAGGGTGGGTCCAGCTGGCAGATCCTTCGATACTTAAACACTCCTCTCTGACTATGTGATTACTATTCCAGAGCCTTGGATCAGGGTGGCTAATTGCACGTACATACTTTTTTTTCTCAAAATTTTTTTTAATGTTTATTTATTTTTGAGAGAGGAGAGAGAGAGAGAAAGAGCACGAGCAAGGGAGGGGCAGAGAAGGAGACACAGAATCCGAAGCAGGCTCCAGGCTCCAAGCTGTCAGCACAGAGCCCGACGCCGGGGCTCGAACCCACGAACTAGGAGATCATGACCTGAGGCGAAGTCTGACACTCAACTGACTGAGCCACTCAGGTGCCCCGCATGTACATACTTGATGTTAAATCACAGAGCCTCCATGGTCACTTTCCGGGATGGGTAAATGATGCACAAGAAACACCTCCAGCATATTGCATACATGACTGTGATTTCATAATTTTAGAGGAAGCAAATTAATTCACTTAAAACTGACAAAATTAAAATACAAGTTTTACAGAGAAGGAGGGAGGCAAACCACAAGAGACTCTTAGATACAGAGAACAAACTGGGGCTAGATGGAGGGGGGGTGGGGGAGAGGGGAAAGTGGGTGATGGGCATTGAGGAGGGCAGTTGTTGGGATGAGCACTGGGTGTTGTATGGAAGCCAATTCGACAATAAATTATATTCATTAAAAAAATAAAACAGGGGCGCCTGGGTGGCTGAGTCGGTTAGGCGTCCGACTTCGGCTCAGGTCATGATCTCACTGTTTGTGAGTTCAAGCCCCGCATCAGGCTCTGTGCTGACAGCTCAGAGCCTGGAGCCTGCTTCGGATTCTGTGTCTCTCCATCTCTCGGCCCCTCCCCTGCTCCTGCTCTGTGTCTCTCTGTCTCTCGATAATGAATAAAAAAAACGTTTAAAAAATCTATTAAAAATTAAATAAAATAGTCATTAGAAATAAAAATAAATAAATAAAAAGTAAATAAAATAGAAGTTTTATTACAGAAGCTGCATTACAATAATGCTAGAAGGATGGAGAGACAGCGGGTCAGCTGTGAAGGTCAGAATCCATGATCACACTACCAAATAGACCAGAAATGGTGGAGCTGAACTGGTATCACCCCCAGAGAGCGGGTTATACCTTTAGAATCTTTTGCCTCTACAGAGAAAGCCATTTTCCCATTATGTTCATAGTCCCTGGGGTTCTTAGAACTCATACGCCTAGAGATTAGTTATATAGGTGCCTCTGTTTAGTCCCAAGCTTGCCTGCTATATAATAGATGCTCTTTGAATAGTTAGCTGTCCTGTATTCCCCTGCCTATCTTTGGCCATTGGCCCGGTAGGAGTCTACTTTAGGCGCATGATACTGACTACACATCTTTGGATCTTGTTAAATTATGCTAAAATAGTCAGGTGACTAGCTATGGCAGAAACAACAGGAGTAAGGTAACAGGAAAGGCTCTGGCAGAGGCTAGTCTCCCTAGTTAGGCGTTCCAGAAGTCCTGAGCTTCTTAGACAACTCAGCAATACTTAGGTGAGGACCCAAGACTCGCTTTCAAAGTTTTGAAGGCCTACGCAGGTGAATGAACCGGAAAAATCGTAGGCCCAGAGACCACAAATGTGATTTTCAAACTGCTCATTGTTATACTTTTGTCAGATCAGATTCTCGCCACTGTAATGACAGGAAAGGTCACTATAATCACATGTTCAGATTGGAAAATCCCCCTAATTTAGATCCCAGATGGACTGACTGTCTCATCTCACCAAATTTCAATTCATCACTGCATTTGTTAAACTAACATTGTATGCTAGATTATTTCGGTTCTAGGCTAGGATGTTTCCAGTTCTGTGGTATTTGCTCCACAAACATAAATCATTAGGTCAATTAATTGTTCTCTTTTTTTTTTTCATATATACTGCTTATTTAATAGGCATATCTATCAAATTTTAGATTTTTCTTTTTTTAATAGAATCTTTTTAAGTTTATTTATACTTGAGAGAGCATGCACAGTGAGGGAGGGGCAGAGAAAGAGAGGGAGACAGAATCTGAAGCAGGCCCCAGGCTCTGAGCTGTCAGCACAGAGCCCGATGTGGGGCTTGAACCGGTGAACTGTGGAGATCTTGACCGGAGTGGAAGTCGGATGCTTAACTGACTGAGCCACCAGGCACCCCTCAAATTTCTTTCTCATTGAGCTTCAAGAGAAATTCTCTGCTTAGGTTAAATTCAAGAGTGTCAACTCTTTTTTTTTTTTTTTAATTTTTTTTTTTTAATGTTTATTTTTGAGACAGAGAGAGACAGAGCATGAACGGGG
Organism: Puma concolor; assembly: GCF_028749965.1. Taxonomy (NCBI): domain Eukaryota; kingdom Metazoa; phylum Chordata; class Mammalia; order Carnivora; family Felidae; genus Puma; species Puma concolor. The sequence goes on from NC_141673.1 coordinate 98,764,416, forward strand.
GAGGGTCAGAGAAAGAAGGAGACACAGAATCCGAAACAGGCTCCAGGCTCTGAGCTGTCAGAACAGAGCCCGATGCAGGGCTCAAACCCATGAACCGTGAGATAATGACCTGAGCCAAGCACCCCAAGAGTGTCAACTCTTACTATTTACTTCTCAATTCATACATAGAAAATTTTACAAGAGGGAATTCCTTCTAAAGAGATGCTGTTACTTTTTAATAAATATTTACTGCTTGGTTAGTGGCATAATAAGCAACACTTCATACGTAAAAATTAACTAGTCAAGTGGCAAAATGTATGAATGAAAGACAGACGTGATCTCTGTCTTCATGGAGACTATATTCTTCCTAACAAAAGAAATTACAAAATTTAAGTAAAAAGGCAAATTAAAGAAAAAATACAAGTTCCAAATAGTGTCATAAATGAAATAAAAAAAAGGGCTTGGGATTCAGAGCAGCAGGGGAGGGAACAATCACTAATTGGGTGATCAGAGATTGCAGCATTTAAGCTAAGACAAAAGTGTAAGAATGAGCAGGACGTACAGAGAGCTGAGGGGCAATTTAGCAAACCATACCAGCATGTGAAGAGCCCTGAGGCGGGAAATTGCTTAGCATAGTTCCAGAAACAGACACAAGACCAGTGTGGTTCAAGATGAATTAGTGAGAGGCAATTGACGTACCATGCGTGTGGTTAGAGAGATAAGCAGACGGCTACTCTTGTATATATGCAATCTCTTTAGATCTGGACATTACAAACATTACTTAGGTATATATTTTATGGCTTCAGAGGATTTTTTTTTTATTAAAAAAATTTTTTTTACATTTATTTATTTTTTGAGAGACATAGAGAGACAGAGCACAAGTTGGGGAGGAGCAGAGAGAGAAGGAGACACAGACTCAGCAGCAGGCTCCAGGCTCTGAGCCGGCAGCTCAGAGCCCGATGCGGAGCTCGAACTCACAAACTGTGAGATCATGACCTGAGCCGAAGTCGGACGCCCAACCGACTGAGCCACCCAGGCGCCCCTTTATGTTTTAATTTTTATTTTGCTTCCCTTTTTTCTTTCTTTCTTTCTTTTTTTTTTTTTTTTACAAAAACACTGGATATATTTTAATTACTGAGAGCTCTTTGACAGGTTTCTTTTTTTAAAAAATATAATTTATTGTCAAATTGGCTAACATACAGTGTGTAAAGTGTGCTCTTGGTTTCGGGGGTAGATTCCCATGGTTCGTCACTTACATACAACACCCAGTGTTCCCATTCCCCCCCCCCCCCCCACAAACCCTCAGTTTGTTATCGGTATTTAAGAGTCTTTTAGGGTTTGCCTCTCTCTCTCTCTGTTTGTAACTATTTTTTTTACCCTTCCCTTCCCCCCATGGTCTTCTGGTAAGTTTCTTAAGCTCCACATAGGAGTGAAAACATATGTTATCTGTCTTTCTCTTGACTAGGGAAAGAGCCTTTTATTTTATTTTTTTTTTTTTTTCTATTTTAAGGCAATACCAAGATGTGGTTTTGGTCCTCGTATCCTTATACAAAAGCTTAATCTCTAAACAAAGGAGTAGAGCACATTTGGGAAAAAGATGCTGAAAATGCTCATTTCTTTTTCTTTTCCCTTACTTCTCTGTCTCACCCTCTGCTAGCCACCTTAGCCTAAGGGTGTTCTTCATTATTTTTTTTTAATTTTTTTTTTCAATGTTTATTTATTTTTGGGACAGAGAGAGACAGAGCATGAACGGGGGAGGGGCAGAGAGAGAGGGAGACACAGAATCGGAAACAGGCTCCAGGCTCCGAGCCATCAGCCCAGAGCCTGACGCGGGGCTCGAACTCTCGGACCGCGAGATCGTGACCTGGCTGAAGTCGGACGCTTAACCGACTGCGCCACCCAGGCGCCCCTGGTGTTCTTCATTATTAACCTCTAAGCCTGCATAGGTGGAAGAAATGAGAGCAAAACCAGTTTGGGAAACATTTCCGAGAATTTATCGCCGGTACCTGCTTTTTGAATTGCCACAATAGGCCACGAATAAAAACTTCGCTTCTTACAGAGGGAAATATTTTCAGAGGTGCAAAAGTCAGAGAGGAAACAAAGCATTTTAATTTTTATAAATCTTTGGTCTTCCGCTTTTTTTCCCTACCTTTTAAGAGCTTAAACAAAACAAATGAGGGAACAGATTTATGTTACATTGTTTCCTCTTATCTAGACCTCTATTTCTTTCAGCAACTGAGTTCTTAGATATACATCACTGTTAATTTTTTCCAGAAGAAACGTTTCCATGCGTTTGAGATAAGAATGTCAGAATCTTATCTAGATTCTGAAAGAGACACCAGAATTGGAATAGCAATTAAAAATGTGTAGTGCATCTCCCCTTTGGGAAAAGATTTTTTTTTAAAAAAGAAAGTTGACAGTAAATAAACAAGATGATCTCTCATATTTCTTACAAGGCTCATATAAGATTATGTGGTCTTTGGTTACAGATAGGCGACACACTCTTTTATTAGTGACAAATGGGAAAATGATAGCTACAACCTTTGGCGATTGACTGACGGCCCTGAGTTACTAAGTGGATCTGGCCCGCCACCTTGTGGCCACAAGTGTAATAAACATAATTGTTTCAGAAACGTGGCCCCCTTAGCTGTGACAGAGCTGGGCACCGGGATGCCTTGCAGCTTAGTCCCTCAGTCTTCCAGTCAGATGAAAATAGCATCAAAGGCACTGCTGACAGAAGAGGGGTGGCTTATTTCCTTAAAGATTTGCAAGAAGCGTCAGGCTATATACTCCCTACTTGTCTGTAGCAGAAATCGAATTCACGGACTAGGGTAGTCTTAGGGTCTGCAGTGCAGTAAGACTTGATGGAGAAGGAAATGTGGATCTGGCAAGAATTGTCCCATGTCTGCCACATAGAAGGAAAAATTAAGCAAATTCAAGAGAGACGATCCTCTTTCCAGAACTGATACGGATGTGTTGTTCAACAACAGCAGCCAAATGAATTGTTCACAACCCTGGTTACACACAGATCCCTTGAAGGGATGGTAAAAAGTAAAGATGCTTAGGCCCTTCCCCTGTCCTTCCCAGGAGTGACACTGAAGTGGGACCCGGGTATTATTGGTTTTTAAAAACTCCTCATTTATGCGCAGCCAGGAATGAACATACCGTATCCCTTCACCCCATTCGGTAGGATGGATGGTGATTTTACTTCAACGTGGTAACAAAGCCCCAGGTTATTTTGCTCAGTGATGTACAAACGAATCCCCCTACGTGACGGCAGATTACAACACTCCAATAGTATCTAAGTTTTAAAAGATGATTAGGAGGGGTGCCTGGGTGGCTAGGTCGGTTGAGCACCCGACTCTTGATTTTGGCTCAGGTCATGATCTCATGGTTTGGGAGATCGAGCTCCGTGTTGGGATTCTCCCTCTCTGCTCCTCCCCCCCTCTCAACACAAAGATATAAAAAATAATATTAAAAGACTAGGAGAAACCTAAAATAGAAGTTTTAAAAATTCCCTTGGACAGGCTCCAATAAATCTGATCTAAAAAAAAATAAAAAATAAAAAAATAACAAAAAAACAAAAAAACATCCCAAATGAGTCTCCTGGTCTTCATTTTCCTCTTAGGGCCTAGATACATTACTACACTAATTATGAATTCCTCTCATACTCTGTCAAGGATGACACTTTACCTAGAGTTTCTCGAGATTCCAGCTGCATACATAAAACCTGGCTTAAAATGCAGTTTTCGGTATTTGCCTCGCAGAAAGTCACACTGCTAAGTTTGGAGTAATGAGTAGTAATCTCCCAAATTCAACACGTAACCCAGACAAATCTGATGCAGGTAGTTTCACACATCTCAGAGAAGCATTGTTTAGCCATAGTGCAACTTGCTAATTCACGGAGGATTGGGCGTGTGCTTTACCTAAGGGATGGTCTCATATTTGATTTCTGCTACAGTAGTTTCCCAAGTGCGGCCCTTGGACCGGTTGCATCAACATCCTCTGAGAACTTCTTACAGAAATGCAAATTCTAGCCCCTCTCTAGACTTACAGAATCAGAAACTCGTGATGGGGCCCCCAAGAGTATTTTAACGAGCCTTCTAGGTGATTCTGATGCACTCTTAAACTTGAGAACCACTAGTCAAACCATTCCATCCTCCTTGATGACTTTTTGGTGTAGCTTCTCCTTAGAATTTTTTTCTCATCCTCCTAACACATCTTTAGGAAGGAAGCATGCCCTATGCCTATATATCAATAAAAGGGAAAATGCACGGTATTTGAAAATACAAGCTCTGGATGGGAATCCCTCCTCTTGTCAATTACTAGGACTAAAACCATGCATAAATCGTTTTACTCTCTTGAGATGGCCCCATTAGACATTAGAAACTAAGTGGATCCGTCCTGCCACCTTGTGGTCGGAAGTGTAATTAACATCGCTTGAAGCTGTACCTCTGGATCACCCACAGCTGCAGCCGACGCGACTCCTAATTGATAGATGACAAAACAGAGACACAGAAGATTCAGAAAGGTGAGCATGCTTGCCTGTCCCAGACCCATGGGACACAAACCCTTTGACAGTGTTTCCTTATCTGCAAAATGTGGAATGCGGACTCCGTGACTTTGTTGCAAGGGTTAAATAAGGCCCCGGGATTGTAAAAGATTCGTCAAAGGCGAACATTATGTGTGTGTTTATTATCAGCGGAGAAAAATCAATAGCTAAATAAAGAGAGGGTGAAGCCAGAGACTCCATCCAGGTGAGTCGGTTATTTGATGGCTCAGGACTCGGGCGTCGCAGGGGGCCCGGAGTGGAACAGGTGCAGCTCTGCCAGTCAAAGGGGGAGGGTAGAGACCCTGCCCGGACAGGAGCACAGAGACGTTCCTGTCTTTTGCTGGGAAGGGCCTAGAACAACCGATAGTTACAAAGAACGGCCTTCGATTTTCAGATGAGCCTTGCTCACGAGAATCTTGCAGCTATTTTCAGGAGCTTTGCAAAAAAAAAAAAAAAAAAAAAAAAAAAAAAAAAAAAATCTCTGCCTGCTGCTCTCTCTGCTGAATGTCATGCTCTACCAAAGCAGAGGAGTGCTAAGACAGTAGACAGGCCGGCCCTGCCTGCGGGACGTGTGACATCTGTGTCCCCCAGGGCTGCGGTTGAGTGGATTGGATCGGGCGAGACATGCTTGCAGATGTGGCTCAGCAGAAAACGCCAAGCGTCTTCTCTAAGAGGAAATGCAGATCAGCACAAACTTCTGCTTTCGCTACTGCAGACGCTACTTTTTTTTTTTTTCCTTTTTCCTCCTGTTGGGTGTTCCCTGATATACCTCTCTTGCCAAATAACTGCATTTTTAATGTTAGGCTTCAAGCAGAAGACGATGCATAAAAACTGAAGATAGAACCCCGGTTACTATTTCGAATGTTCACGTTTGTTCCAGGGACAGGGTATGAAGAACAAGAGGGATCAGGGTAGCTACTTCTGTATCCTGTAAGGAAACATTGTCTCTCTCTCGATAATCCAACTAGGTCCGCTTCTCTGGGGAACCTTGGCTACTATACAGGGACACATACTCTAGATAAATCTTCAGAAGGTCTTGACGTCGTGGGACCCTTGGTGAGTTTGAGGAACTAAAGCCACGGAAGCTACAGCATAGGCTGCGAGGGGCAGAGTGACATGAGCTGGAGCTGGAGTGGAAAGCAAGGAGGAAGTAAGGAGGAAGTAACTTACCGAGGTACCCTTGGTTCTGGTTGGCTTTGAAGATGTAATTTTGCTTCCAAGGAAGCCTCACCCGCTAGCTGGAGAATTCTGCGATGTGTATTTAATATTGAGGATATGAAAAAAGCCCAATCTGCTTCAGCCTGTATTGCTGAAGTGTGCCACCATTCCAGATACAACAAAAAGTCACTCCGAACCAGGTACTGAGATCCAAAGATGAATTCAACCTAATCCGGGTCTTAAGGAGGGAGAGGAACCATTAAAGAAAAAGTGATGGGATTCGGGGAACGTTAGTTATAGAATTGTGTGATTCTGAGAGGCAGGTATCATTAGTTCTGATTTTCCAATGAGGAAATTGAAATTCACAGAGGTTAAAGTCACTAGCATATTTCTGCAGATTTGCAGGTAGGACAGGAAAATCGAATCTTTATTTTGCATGGCCGTGTTCCCAAGACACCTGTCACTAGGGAAGAGGAAATGGATTCTGGGGGACCACAGCTGTCTCGACCACATCTCTCAAAACTCAACTCTTGGGGCACCTGGGTGGCTCAGTGGGTTAAGCGTCTGATTCCTGGTTTCGGTTCAGGTCATGATCTCGAACCCCTGCGTAGAGCTCAGCGCCAACAATGTAGGGCTACTTTGGATCCTGTCTCCCTCTCCCTTGGCCTTTCTCTCTCTCTCTCTCTCTCTCTCTCTCTCTCTCTCTCAAAATAAATAAACACTATTAAAAAAAAATCAACTCTTAAGATTATATATACTTTTAAAATTCTTTCAAACTTAAGATTCTTTCTAACACTTTACTCTTTAGTTACTTGTGCTAGTCCCTGTGGTAGGTTTAAATATATAGTTGCATTTAAAAAAAAAATTACACAGGGGCACCTGGGTGACAGTCGGTTGAGCGTCCAACTTTGGCTCAGGTCATGATCTCGGGGTCCGTGAGTTCCATCCAGCCCCGTGTGGGGCTCTGTGCTGGCAGCTCAGAGCCTGGAGCCTGTTTCAGATTCTGTGTCTTCCTCTCTCTCTGACCCTCCCCCGTTCATGCTCTGTCTCTCTCTGTCTCAAAAATAAATAAACATTAAAAAGGAATTTTTTTAAATAAAAAAAATTATACAAATATGCACACAAAGTATAAATGACTTTCCAAAACAGGTTGGAAATTATTAACACAGGGAACACTGAAATCACTTCACCTCTGTCTCAAATTCCTTATAAACAAAAGAAAGGATCAAGACAAAGATTCAAAGTACTAATCTCGAGGCGCCTGGGTGGCTCGGTCAGTTAAGCGTCTGATTTCGGCTCAGGTCATGATCTCATGGTCCATGAGTTCGAGCCCCGCGTCGGGCTCTGTGCTGACAGCTCAGAGCCTGGCCAGATTCTGTGTCTCCCTCTCTCTGACCCTCCCCTGTTCATGCTCTGTCTCTCTCTGTCTCAACAATAAATAAATGTTAAAAAAAAATTTTTTTAAAAACAAATTACTAATCTTAATACCTACCCACCACTAAGTCCATGGCTTTTTTAGTCAAGGTGGAGAAAAAGAAAGTGGGGTATTAACTTTATGTTCATGAAAATAACTCAATCTTTATTATGCTACTAATAAAATGGACTCTGGGAATTTAAGAATGTTAATGCTTTTTTATTACTATGTAGTTATTAAACACATTCATTAATTCTTAATTACATCACAATGATACATTTTAAATTTATCTTATAGTATGTCTCCCATATAATTTTACTGAAAATCATGTCATTAATGAGATAAAAGGATTCCTAGTTGCTTGGTTAAGCAATTAATGCCAGAAGTGTCTACATTAAATGGAACAGCTCAGATGGGTATGCTTTAAGAGTTAATAGGTAAATCTTCATTTTCTTGGTATAAGCATCCATATGCTTATGTATTCATTCCTTCATTTAACAATCATTAACTCCTAGTCGGTTGTTGGTTACCAGGTACAAAAGCCAAGTACAAAGGTATGATTCCAGCCCTTGAGGGACTAAAAATACAATCTGGGAAGCAAGATATGTTTAAAACAAAATACACGCAAAACTAATACAATAAAATGTATGGATGTTTTAACAAGAGTACAGCAATAAAGGATACAGTAACTGCACCAAGAATCACAGTGGAGGACACCCGGGTGGCTTAGCCCGTTGAGGGTCTGACTTCGGCTCAGGTCACGATCTCAGAGTTCTTTGAGTTCGAGTCCCGCATCAGGCTCGCTACTGTCTGCCCAGAGCCTGCTTTGGATCGTTTGTGCCCCACGCTCTCTGCCCCTCCCCCACTTGGTGGGTGCTCTCTCTCAAAAATATACAAACCTTTAAAAAAAATAATTATGTTGCCAAATTTTCCAAGAGAATGTTGAAGGTATTACTAGGAGCTGGTTCAGAGAGGAGTATACATTGTGTTTTCTCCAATAGTAATGAAATTTTGAGCCAGGCAGATGGTCACCTAGGATAAAGACTGAATTTTCCAATTCCATTTGCAAGTAGGTGTGACCGGGCTGCTAAGCTACTGGGCTCTAGCCAGTAGAATTTAGTGCATCTTCCTTAATATCTTCAGGGAACCTTCCTTGATAAGCTGACCTGTATGTTACGGCCTCTTCTGGATATTAACTTCCACCCGATTGCAGAGATGTTGCCTCTGACTTTAATGATGAGTAGCACACCCAACTGATAAGGAACAGAGGGTTTAGGAAAGCCTGGGCCTCAGGAGACAGCACCAGTATCCCAAACCTGGACTTTTTTCACACGAGAATGGAAGGAATATCTTGTTTACGCCACTGTTAGTTTAGTTTTAGGATTACTTGTCCTTGTACCTAATCTAATCTTCACATAGGTACTACTCCTGGACAGAGCTCAGGAGGCAGATAGGACAGGAGGAATGAAAGGAGAGAGCCTGAGGTGTAAAATTACCTGGTGTGTTTGTAAAAATGCAAGCAGAAACAATTCAGTTATAGGACAGGGGACCATCACATCACAGACAGAAACTGAAATGCTTTATAGCTTCAGTCTTTAATCTGATCAAACTTCACATGAAATTACTAATAGGCTCTAATCTCCTTTGACCATGGTGAGAACCCGTACATGAGATTTGCAATTAGACCTGAGTTTGAATCTAGCTATATAGCTCCACATTAGCTATTGGATCTTGGAAAAATTAACCTTTCTTCTTCCTGTCGGGCAGTCCAGTTGAATTAAAATATTCACCCTAGAGTTTTCTTTCCAAGATTCAGTGGGAAAACGTGAAGTATGTGGCACTGTGATTCATGCATAATTACTGGCTGCTAAAGGTTTGTTCTCTTTCCCTCCTCCTCTCCTTCAACTCTCCTTCTTGGTCACTTACATTTAAGAAGTGTGGGTGCTGCAGGGACGTTCCATTTGGGGATTATAAAGTTAACTAAAAGAAAACCAAGACAGGGGCGCCTGGGTGGCTCAGTCGGTTGGGCATCCGACTTCGGCTCAGGTCATGATCTCGCAGTCCGTGAGTTCAAGCCCCGCATCGGGCTCTGTGCTCAGAGCCTGCAGCCTGTTTTGGATTCTGTCTCCCTCTCTCTCTGACCCTCCTCCATTCATGCTCTGTCTCTCTCCGTCTCAAAAATAAATAAACGTAAAGAAAAAAAACTAAAAAAAAAAAGAAAAAAAAAAAAGAAAACCAAGACAAAAGACACGTCACATGCCATCCCCCAGAACTAGTTGTGCGGGGCAGTGGGTCGCACTCGGAAGGGAGGAAGCGCTTCTGGTGCACCCCACAGCACTTCCGGCTGCCAGACCCGGGAGCCGAGGGCCTCCTTGGAAGACCGAAGTTTGAAATTCTGCGTTGGGCGGCCCAAAAACTAATGAATGGGAGTTTGTTAACTTGTGTAGACCGTGATGGATTTTTGTCTGGACATTTCATAATTGTGTAGCAAAAAAATAAATAAATCTTCATACACACACACACACACACACACACACACACACACACACACACACGATATTGGTTCCAGCCTGATAAAGCTGAAAAATGGTCTAGCTATTCTGTCCCACGTCTCGATTTTAGTGGCTACCGAGGAGGAGGAGACCAACATTACTGAGGATAAATGGTCAGTATTACCAACAAATAAAACAATGAAAACGTACACTGTTCTCCCAGCTAGCCTGCTATTGTCACTTTCAATGAAACTTACTCCTCATAGGCAATAATGCCACTGAATGGTTTGCCAAGGATTGAGCAGTCACCACAACCTAAGATGCAATTGTTACTCTGAGAGGAAAGGGAATCAGAATTTCATTTGAACAGGAGACAAACTGGCCTGTGTCACAGAGCTAGTGAAGTGACAGCAGGGAGACTGGAGCCCTATTTCCTGCCTCGAGATCCAGTAAGCTCCAAGGGGTTCCCAGAGTTCCCCGAGGGGCCCTTTTCTAATCTGCGCTTTTGGGGATAATTCAGTTCTTAATAGAATTACCTAGTCCTTGAACCGAAACCCTCTGTCCTATCAGAGCCTTTCGCTATTTTTGAGCACAAACTATGTCAGGCACGGTTCTGACCGGTCTGTGTAAATCAGCGAACGACACGAAGTTTCTGCCTTTGTGGAACTTACTCTCTGGTGAGAAGACTCGAGAAGGCGTGAGAAGGTGATCCGTGGTAAGCGGAAAAGACAAGTGTGGTAGGAACGAGTGGGAAAGCAGTGAGCGGGTGCAGGTTGTTGAAACACCGAAGAGGGTGTGCAGGGTGGTTCTGAGATGCAGCAAAGCAACGACTTGGGAGGGCCGTAGCCAAGCCGGCACCTAAAATAGGGCTTCTTGTTACTCTCGGTCTTTAAATACCAAGCAAGAGGCAATCAGCGCGCTTTCTCTGAACGATGTGAGGGAACTTTGAACCTACTCGGAAGTGCAAAAATAAGCAAATGCATTTCATCCCTCCGCCCAAGAGCTCAACATCACTTTATGCAAGTTTTAGGTGCTTACGTACCTCTCTACCAAAATCCTAAAGGTCCAAAACGAACAGCCTTACCATGTCAAAAAGAGAACTGTCAAAACAAACGGTCCAACACATCGCTGGACATACACCAGAACGACTGAGGCCTTTCGTTAGCCACTGTTGAAATATATGCACACCTACACGATGGCATATTGAAAATGTCACCTACTGCTAGCAGGGATCACCTCCTGCTACTTCGAACTATGAAAAGAATCTGCACGTCTATATTTATAAAGTACCCGAGGGCCTGTAGTGTAAGAATAATCATTTTAAAAGGTGGGCAAAAAAAAAAAAAAAAAATGGTCCTGGGACCTAACAGGGTAATTAGGCTGACGGGAACCACAGTCTCTCACAGCTTTTGAGACAGGTACGCCTATGTTTGTGTTTCTGGGGTTTGGGTTTTTTGTTTTGTTTTGTTTTGGAGCATGTATCCAAAGAGCTGAGAAAGTTCCAGAGCGCAGAGTCAGCAGCAAGGGAGCGTGCCACAGGCTACAGGTGACCAAACTGCAGACCTAACACAGTAATCTCCAGGTAAAACAGCAAGGCGGGTGAGGAGGTGGGTAGCACACAAGGGCCAGGCACAGCTGAGTTACTCAGGGTTACACTGAAGTGACAACCCGGGGCTCAGCCACCCGAGGCCAGTTTCAGAAAACAATTTGTGGTTTTATGCAGGAGAAGGGGGAAAAAAAAAAAAGAGGAAGGCTTGGAGCCTGCGCAGAACTGTCAGAGTAATAAATATTCAAAAGAAAACACGAATAGTGTATTAAGTTTCGTAGCGTCGAGGTGCCTGGGTGGCTCAGTCGGTTGAGCGTCGGGTTCCGGCTCAGGTCCTGATCTCGCGGTTCGCGTGTTCGAGCCCCACCCTGGGCTCTCTGCTGTTAGCTCCAAGCCCACTTCAGATCCTCTGTCTCCCTCTCTCTCTGCCCCTCCCCCACTCGCACTCTCTCTCCCGCTCTCAAGAATAAACACTAAAAAAATAATAAATTTTATTGAAAAACAAAAACAAGTTTCGCGAACACTGGATGGAATCAACTGCTCGGCTGGTTTATTTTCCAGAAGTGAAGAATCTGTTCACTACAGCAAAGGGAAAAAAAAACAATTCTGCCCTACGGGGGGAAAAAAAATGCTATGAACCAGTGCAGTCTGCCACTCAGAAGTGGTGTTTTTTGTTTTTTGTTTTTCTAGTTGCTACCCACACAGGGTAAGAGCCGTACTGGGTCATGCTGTACCTGGATGGCACAGGCATTATTTGGTGATGGGGGGAATAAACCTCCATTTTTTTTTCTTTTCTTTCTTTTTTTTTTTTACTTTGTATAAGGAGAATTGACTGTAAATTTTGTCCACTGGGAAACCTGCAACAGTGAAGTAAGAAACCATTAATAAATCAGGACGATGCACGTAAATCAGGGCTATCCTTGAGAAACCCATGGCGCGGCTCACCGGACATGCTAGGATTTGAGATCTTCCAAAACACAGGGCAAAAGCAAAGGACTCCCTCATCTCTGATGCTAATGCCATCCTGGTCTCCAAGGGAAGAATGGGCTTTTTGACACACCATTCAACCTTGGTCTCCAGAAAAAAAGCATCAGGGTAAGTCAATCTTACCTGGGACAGGAGGCCAAGGGAATGAGAAGACATTTCCTGAACTATTTTCAGTTCAAGACCGACAGGACAGCCTGAGGGCCCAGAGCAGCTTTAAAGCTTTGCTGGCAGGGAAACACTGGAGGCACGCTTGAGAGATACTCTTCGGGAAACAGCATCACACCCAATCACGGCACTGCAACGCCTCTGAACCTAGCTACGATTCAACTTTACGGAACTATAAAATCAGAGGGTTGGTCTAAAATGGTATGTAACGGGGGCGCCTGGGTGGCTCAGTCAGTTAAGCGTCTGATTTCAGCTCAGGTCACGATCTCGCGGTTCAGGAGTTCGAGCCCCGCGTCGGTCTCTGTGCTGACAGCTCGGAGCCTGGAGCCTGTTTCGGATTTTGTGTCTCCCTCTCTCTCTGACCCTCGCCTGCTTGCACTCTGTGTCTCTCAAAAATAAAAAAAAAAAAAATGTTTTTTTAATGGTATGTAATGTCCCAAATTTCTTCCACCAGGCATATCCAGGTAAACAGACTGAACTAAAAGGCCACCTCCGGAAGAACCTCCAAACTTAACTACTACTTTAGTTTAGCAATGGCCGAGTCTCCTGCAGTACAGGAACTATTCCCAATGGACTATTCCCAATGCGTATGGGGAACTGGGGTCTGACACGTATTTCCTTGCTTTTAAGCATTCACCATAGGGGCGCCTGGGTGGCTCAGTCGGTTATGCATCCGACTTCGGCTCAGGTCACGATCTCACGGTTTGTGAGTTCAAGCCCCGCGTCGGGCTGTGTGCTGACAGCTCAGAGCCTAGAGCCTGCTTGATTCTGGGTTTCCCCCTCTCTCTCTCTCTGCCCCTCTCCCACTCGGTCGCTGTCTGAAAAATAAATAAACATTAAAAAAAATTTTTTTTTTAAAGTCAACAGAGGTAGACACGACTTGGAGACAGAGAGAGAATGGGTTTGGTTGGGGCTCAGAACAAAACGAGGTACAGAGAGCAAGCCTCTCCATCGGTGTGCCGCAGAATCACGAGGGGCTGATTAACAACACAGACGCCTACGCGGAGCTTCTGAGTCAGCGAAATCTGGGACAAGGCCTAGACATCTGCATTTTTAATAAGCACACCCCGACCGCCTCTCTTCTCACGCAGGCGGCGTGCCGGCATCAGCTTTGGGAGACACGTAAAGCACTAACACCGCAGTGATCTGCAGGGGAGAAAATCATGCACACGGTCACCGATGCAGCCCGCATCGCTGCCCCACCACAACTGCCGTGGAACAGTAACTCACGGTCCCTGGAAAGCTGAGCAAACCTGTCTATGCGTGGCCCTGTGTGAGCACTCATTTTTTTTTTTTTTTTATGTTTTTAACGTTTATTCATTTTGAGAGAGACAGAAAGAGAGAAAGCGAGTGGAGGAGGGGCAGAGAGAGAGCGAAACCCAGAATCTGCAGCAGGCTCCAGGCTCTGAGCTGTCAGCGCAGAGCGTGATGTGGGGCTCGAACCCACGAACCGGGTGATCATGAGCTGAGCGGAAGTCAGAAGCTCAACCGACGGACCCACGCAGGCGCCCCTGGGAGCATTCATTTCCAGCAGCCGCCCTCACTCAGACTTTCCTGCTCACAGACCACACGCCATCTATTCTAATACACACTTGTCTAATAAAAGCAACACTTCTGAACTCGTGGTTGGTTTTCAAGGTATGCAGTTATTTTATTTCCTTGGCCTGACAGCATAAACTTCATTACACAAGAATCTGCAGCTGACAGAACTGATACAGATTTCACCCACAGGAAGGACCCTTTGCATTAGCAGAGATGAACTGAAATGTCATGACTGGGTGCCACTCCTGCTCCCCACCCCCACCCATATAATCCCCGAAGTGAAAATACTCAGAATCAATAGAATCCCCATGAATTACTAAATCATCCCCTCAAACTTTCCTAACTAGCAGCTGCAGTCAACGAAAACCAAAGTAAGGAAGCAGCTGGCCATCACTTAGCGTTTCGGTGTGCATGGGACTAAAGGGACAGCAACAAGGGAGCAAGAATCCTGGCTGAGTGGGAGGTGTGGCCCATCGGTCTCACCTCATACCTGCCCCTTCTATCCTAAAGACAACTCTGTCCCCTAAACGTGGAGCCAAGTTTGGGAGACGCTGAAGGAGTGGTTCTAGCCCGTAACTGGAAATGGTTGTGGCTCATTAATGTCCAAGGTAGGTATGGGATAAGGGGCACCAGAGAGAGAGCAGGTTAGACAGAGATGCCCAACTTCGTCAATTCCAGTTTAATGCTATCGAAACCATATTCATAACCATAACGTCCCTCATGGCTGGCCCCCGTTTTCCAGTGGTGAGAACGTGCCATCTAAATGTCTGCCCCATGTCTATCAGCACCCTGTGGGATAACGACTGGGATGGGGGAGGTGTGGAGACGGGAGATCAGGGTCACAATGTTTTAACTACAATGGGTCTCTTTTGGTCCCTAGGAATGACCTACTACCAGAAGTCCTAAAACATCCGCAGCCCCTTTCTCTACCTATCTTGTGCAAGTGTCAAAAATAGAACCTCTGCCCAAAGAGGAGGGAGAGCAGGAAGTCACTGGTGGTCCCCAATCATCTCTGGCCCCAACTTGCCCGCCTCCTGCCTCTTCTGCGAGGTGACACGAAAGCTTATTCCGAAATGTGAAAATTAAATCATCTCCGTTCTTCTATCCAAGCCAAGCCAACAGCTCTGTCCTGACATGCTTTCCCCCTGGGCCGAGGAAGCAGCGAAAAAATATCAATTGGGCATGTGAAAATACGATGACGGTGTGCGTGGTGTAGTGTTTCCAGAGGTCTTCCCCTTCTGTCTCCTCCACCGTGGGAGCCCTCCCTCTCCTGCCCCAAGTCCCACACACGCCCCTCCCCCTACCCCCGAGTCCGCGTGCTCCCATCTGCCGGCTTCCGCCACTCACTTCCCATAGACACTCTCGTCACTGTAGGCCACGTACAGAAAATAGTCTTCCTCGTGGTTGTCCTGAGGGAAGAGACAAGAGGACTGTTGGAAAACATCACATTCGTTACTTAGGATTCTGAGCCTCACATACCCTGGTAAGGGAGGTACGGGAGGCGTCGTCAGACTCCACGAAAAGAAGAATAAAGAACAAACAAAAGTGACTGGAATTCGGCGTCTGAGTTCACAAAAAGCCTTCAGGGAGAGCATCGACACGTAGAAGTATCGGGATAAGAACACGACCCTTAAGAGAGCTTACTCTAGCCAGGGAAACACAGATACAAAAATATACATACACCAGAATATACGCTAACAGGGAATATATGCTCCGGGATAAAAATGAGATTAAGAGATTGTTGGAGTTTACACAACTCGCTAACCGAGCACAGAAAGGAGGCAGTACCATATGAAATCATTTAGGGAATACAGGTACATAACTGGGTGATACAGCAGGACAAAGTGTTTTTCTACAGGTTTCTCATTAGATTCTGACACTTTACCAATTCAAGCAAACGGAATCACGTAAATTGTTCCCTCCAACCGAGTTTATCTGTTAAGACGAATGAATGATTTAAAGGCTTTGCCTTAGAATTTTGAATTTCACTTGGAATTTGCAATCAGAAGCCACTGCTTGCGGTTTCAATAGAGACGATCCAAGACGACCACACCAGAATCAGGCAAAACTGAGAATTCAACGACAATGAATCTAGTAGGCTGCTCAATCCCTAAAGGACAAGGGACATCGAATCTCCCAGTGCCTTACACCGCTGTGTGTAAGGCGATACAGGTAAGTAACACCTCTTGCCCCACTTCCCGGGTGTGTTATCAGCGGACACTGGAACAAAGGCTAGAAAGCAGCAGACTGCACAGTATTGTTGTGACCGGGACGCTTACCTCATACAGCTGGCCCATGGTGGCGCTGGTGGGAGGGATAGTGTTGTTGACAAAGAAGAATAAGGCGTCCTCAGGCCTCAGGTGGATCCTCTTCCGGATTAAGAAGTAGAACTGGCCAACTAGATAAAGGAAGAAGGAAAGAAGGCAATTAGGGGAAATAAGGGATTACGAGAAGGGTAATTCCCAGGAAAAAAAAAAAAAATTCTGCATCGGTTCCCTTTAAGTACCAGCTTTAGATCAAATCTCAGCAGAACCAAATACTGTCCTACAGTTTTAGAAATAGAAAATGCAACTCGAAGGAGCCTCCATATTCCCCGACAGGTCACAGAGAAGCTTATTCAACCCTTCCCCTCTTTACTCAATTCCAGATGCTTTACTTGATTTCAGACGTAATGTCAGCATCTTCCTTCAAAGCCGGAGGACGACTTTCAGGGAATGCTATGTACATCTAGACTGAAATAGTCTATCATTGTCTAAACGGAATCTGGAACACACTTCCATCCCAGTTGCACCCTGTGACAAACCAGTGCTGGGGGAGAGGTCTACTGGACTCCAGTAATCTCAGTATGATCACTCAGCCCAAAGTTGGGGTAACAAGTGGGGTTCAATGCTGTACCTTCTATTAAACATACCGAAAAAGTTCTAGAAGGCTGGCAAACGCACCTACAAAATGTTCCCAGTGTTTCCTGGATTCACTGGTTCTTCCATTAAGGATCATTAGGGTGAAGAATTAATACATTCTTTGTAATCCCAGGGTCTACAAAACGTATTACCAAAAACCGTAGCTGGAAGAGACCAAGTCTTCAGCTGAGACTCTCTAAAATGTGATCTTCCCTCTGATTTTCCTTTTGGAATAAATGGAATAGCACAAGAACAAAGCTGACTATAAGTGGTTTAAGTGAGAGGCATCTGGTCTTTGCTTTCAATGTCATGCCTTCTGCTGTGTCTAAATCACACAAGACACGTGACGGGACATGTGTAAGGGAACCAGCAACGACTCCTGTTTGAGTTCCCCAACTATCTGGAGAATCCCACCCGCCTTCTTCAACTCTACCCTCTCTCAACCCCACAATCTCAGGCATGCAGGCGGGACCAAAAAGGCCATAGGAAAGGAGCATGTGGAGAGGGAAAAGGCATTACCGGTGAGGTCAGAGGGCACTAGGTACTTCCTCTTGTCCAGATCGGGCACCCTGGCCTTAGGAGCCTTCTCCACAATCACCTGGTGGGGAGGAGAGAATAAAGAACAGAATCTAGTCTTTTTTCTTCCACATCCTACAGTTCTCCTATTTGAAGTGAGTTTGTCTAGACCCATTAAAACGTTCCCATTTCTTATTCCCCCTTACCTCTTACAAAAACCTATGGGGGCGTGGGCTTCCTCAGTGAGGTTATAGTTCATTTTACTACAGTAAGAAGAGAACAGAGGCACGTGATGGAAAGTAAAGAGGACCTTGATTTGAAGTGATTACACGTTACCTGTCAGGCACAGGATCTATACTTCCTGGTATTTATTTACTTATTTATTTATTTTTTTTTCAACATTTACTTATTTTTGGGACAGAGAGAGACAGAGCATGAATGGGGGAGGGGCAGAGAGAGAGGGAGACACAGAATCGGAAACAGGCTCCAGGCTCCGAGCCATCAGCCCAGAGCCCGACGCGGGGCTCGAACTCACGGACCGCGAGATCGTGACCTGGCTGAAGTCGGACGCTTAACCGACTGCGCCACCCAGGCGCCCCTACTTCCTGGTATTTAATAAGAGCAGTGAGAGGACTGCTCATTCTTCAGATGGCCCTGAGTAACTATTAGTTTTATTCTTTCCTATGAATGCCATTTATTCAAGGTATAGGTAATGTGCTTTAAGTGTTATACTCTGTCAAAATTTTCAAGAAGGACTGCCAAAAAACACGTTCGAGGCATGGTTTTATTCTACCAAAGAAGTACTAAATAGTTCTTATAGTAAGATATCCTGTAATAGGAAGTCACTACAATAACCCATTTATCAATGTTGATTGTTAGTATTTTACGGGATTTTTCAACGTCCACATCAAATATTTCTAGAGTACTTCAAATTTTATAAAGATCACATGGTCCTGTAATGAAGAGAAAAAAAATGAAGATATATAAAAATTAAAGACTCTATGCATAAAATTTTAAATAGCAATTTAAATAATATATTTAAGTTTATGTAATTACAAGAATATATTTACAATTTTTTAATGCTTATTTATTTATTTTGAGAGAGAGAGAGAGAGAGAGAGAGCACACACACGCAGGCTCATGAGCAGGTGAGGGGCAGAGAGAGAGGGAGAGAATCCCACGGCAGAACCCAACACGGCCCAATCTCCACGACCTCAAGATCACGACCTGAGCCGCTATCAAGAGTTGGACACCTAACCGACTAAGCCACCCAGGCGCCCCTATTTAGTATTTACATCTGTTGTATGATTTAATTGAAATTACAAATATTTAAAATCTATTGTAGAGCCGTCGCTTTAGATTTTTACTTTAAAAAATACAATCATTCCTGACTAATGATATGGCAAGTACAGAAAAGTTCTAGAAGTAGAAGTAACAGAATCCCTAGGAGCTGTGTGATCAAAGGTCACTCCTCTCAGCCACAGTATTCCAGTGACTTTTAAAGGAAGAGAACTTTCCAACACCCCTTTTACAGTCGTGGTACTGATACAATAAATGAGTAATCCATCAAATATGTGAAGATTTGTTTCTAAATACAAGGACTGACTTAAAGGGAGGGACTTGGTGCCTGAAGCTATTAAATGAAAAGGAACACATTAAAGTAGTGAAAAACACCTGGGTGGCTCAGTCAGTTGAGTCTCTGACTCTTGGTTTTGGCTTGGGTCATGATCTCAAGGCTCATGGGTTCGAGCCCCACATGGGCCTCTGCACTGATGGGGAGGAGCCTACTTGGGATTTTCTCTCTCTCTCTCTCTCTCTCTCTCTCTCTCTCTCTCTCTGTCTGTCCTTCCACTGCTGGTACTCTCTCAAAATTAATAAATAAACTTTTAAAAAAATAGTGAAAAACGGGCATCTGGGTGGCTCGGTCGGTTAAGCTTCCAACTTCCGCTCGGGTCATGATCTCACTGCTCGTGAGTTCAAGCCCTGTGTCCGGTTCTGTGCTGACAGCTTAGAGCTTGGAGCCTGCTTTGGATTCTGTGACTCCCTCTCTCTCTCTGCCCCTCCCCTGCTCATGCTTTCTGTCTCTCAAAAACTGAATAAACGTTAAAAAAAAAAATAGTGAAAAACATCATTCTGTGTTTCTGGAGAAAAAGAATCTGGTAGTACCAGGAAGACCAGAAGGATACAGTTCCACTAAAAAATTTAAAAATAAAAACCAGAGGAAAGAAAAATACATGAATCAGAAATTTAAAAAAAAATTTTTTTTTCAACGTTTTTATTTATTTTTGGGACAGAGAGAGACAGAGCATGAACGGGGGAGGGGCAGAGAGAGAGGGAGACACAGAATTGGAAACAGGCTCCAGGCTCCGAGCCATCAGCCCAGAGCCTGACGCGGGGCTCGAACTCACAGACCGCGAGATCGTGACCTGGCTGAAGTCGGACGCTTAACCGACTGCGCCACCCAGGCGCCCCATGAATCAGAAATTTTAAAGAAAAAGTAGCAAGAGGTTCAGGGAGAGACCGGTGAAGGCCCAACAATGAGGACAGACAGGAGGCAAGACAAGGCTAAGGAAATCAAAGGGAAAGAGAGGGAGCCTAGCACTGTCTCTCCATGGAACCCTGAGACCTGTCAGCTCCCATCAGTAAGAAGTGATGGAAAGCACCAGAGCAGAAAAAGAGGACAATAAAATAGACTGCAAATAAGACATCGGGACAGGAGGCTGGGATCTGGAGAGGAAAAAGAGGGGTAATCGCTAAGGCCAGGGCTTACCAGAAAAGATTCTAGGTTTCCAAGAATCTCAACCCTACTCATGGGCCCTGGGCTAGATGCTTTTCCTCTCTTGGTTGTCAGTTTCTTTTTTTCTTCTTCTGTGCAACCTGCCTGATATTCCACAGGGCCCTTCACAAATTTTTAAAAACCAGACCATCTGTTCCCCAAGATTTCCTACAATGTTGCAGGTTTTCGATACACTGTAGCTATGAAGATAATTTAAGATCTCCAGAAACCCTGCCCTCTCAAGGCATGAGCACATCTATTCTTTTGGATGGTAGCTAAGAAATCAGGCCGGGCCTTATTTGAGTTATGTGAGCAGTCAGGGTACATGATTGCTTTGGTAACACCAACGGTTCCGCAAGAAGGGGCTTTAGAAATCACTTACCCTAACCCTCTTTTCTGTAAACAGCAAGATTAAGGCTTCTGCCCAGAACCAGAATCGAATCTCACAACTCAGAAAGCAGAGCTTGTCTTCCTGCATCACAACCGCAAAGACAGTCACAGCCTGGGCACCTAAGGAGCAGCCGGGAGGCCTATAAACTGGTGAAAACCCAACTGCAGGAGCCATGAGATCTGAGTAATGGTTCTAAGAGCTTACAAATTATCACAGAGGTGAAACATTTCACACCAAACAATGAGCCGGAGAAGAACAGGGGGGATTAGTCGAAATATTCTGGGTGAATGCACGTAAATGATTGAAATGGGAAGTGCTCAGTTTGGAAGAAATACATGGGAATTTTAACTAGCGGTAGGAACAGGGCCATTTCAGAGTCTGTCCCTGTCCCTCTTAGGCAGAGCTACTGGAACAGAGCTTCGTAAGAGAGTTCTGAATAAAACGGTAGTCATTTTGCTCTGCGGGTTACCTTTCTGGCATCACTAGGACTCTGACTGTGAGGGCCACAATGTTTTTTTTCTTGTTTTCCAACACCTAACAGTGCGAGGCACACAGGGCATGCTTGCTTAATTCTGTTGAATAGAACTGTACGAGAAGTTGAGAAACCAGAGATAGAATCTCAGCTTTGCCACACACCAGCCACAGGAAACCTTCGGGAATACTTAATCTCTGGGTGCTTCAGATCTTTCCTCTGTAGAATGCGATCGCAACCGTGTGAGGATTAAGAGAATAAAGTCAGAGCGTGTAACACATTGCCAGGTACAGAGTACATGACCAGTCAATGAGAGTCAGTTGTCATTTGAAAATATTATAAGAGAGTAGGATCGCTATGACCACAAAATTGGGGGAAACTTTTAAAGCAGTCATCCAAGGTCCAGGGAGCATAACAAATAATTTGTGAAGGATCCTTTACTGGGTGGGTGATAGGGCTAGCTTCCCCTTTGAGCCAAAAACTCTTGTGTGCAATTCCTGGGGGAATGGAACAGCCCTAATGTCTTGCTTCCTCGTAAGAAAAGGACCGTAAGGGGTTTTTACTGCTGACATAAGGCCCAAGTTGCTTCCAGAAGCTGTAACGCGACGAAAGTTAGGGAAGGTTTGGAGAAGAGTCCCAAAGAGCACCTGCAGGTCAAGAAGGCATATCAGATTATCACAATCACTTTACCTGTACATAGCATGTAATATTTATCCCGATGTCCCTGCCTGAAATTAAAAAGTACAATGCGCCTCCATCTCCCAAACCCAACGGGGGTTGCTCTATCACACTACAAAGTCTTCTGCCTTGCAATCAGGCTGCGCAGCCCACATTGGAGAAAAACCAGGCAAGTGGCGGGGGAGGGGATGATAGAA
Organism: Puma concolor; assembly: GCF_028749965.1. Classification (NCBI taxonomy): domain Eukaryota; kingdom Metazoa; phylum Chordata; class Mammalia; order Carnivora; family Felidae; genus Puma; species Puma concolor. Next base: position 98,786,181 of record NC_141673.1, read on the forward strand.
AAAACGCCCGGATGCAGAAAGCTACCTCAATGTTTCTTCTTTTCCTCCTCATTGCCTGCGCTAATTTTAGCCACATAAATCAGCTTCCAAAACCGAAAAAAAAAAAAGCCAAACAAACAAAAAAACCAGCCTCAGTCCTTCCGCATTGTGTCCAGGTACAATCTGTTCGAATAAGCACCCGGGGGGGGGGGGGGGGGGTAGGCTGGCTGCCCCCACACATGCCCCTGGAGCCAAGAACTATGAGGCAATCGGGCCGTGGCGCAGAGAACGTGACCTTGTTTTCTGGGCCAGGCCTGTCTTGTGGTGCGCACCCCACCCCCCCGCCGCTTTCTAATTCTTATGGAATAAAAGGAAGAATCCACTGGCTTCCGAACCTTTCCCTCCCAAACCCAATGTTATGAGGGCCAAAGCCAATTTAGGGAGAAGCATCTAAGGCCAGAAATCGAGGGGCGCAGACCTCGCTGCATCAAATGATTTCCAGAACGACTTCCCTGCGATCTCAAAGGGAGATGTGTGGTCCCAACCCGATCCTCCTCTCACAAAAGGGCCGCATTTTGAACACATCCCAATCTGAACATCTCCGAATCCTGCTGAGTCACTCAAACGTAGGCTCCGCTCTAAAGATGCGGTCAGCTCTAAAGATGACGGGCCCCGGGGAGATGGGTTTCAAAAGCTCCGCAACCAGGTCCATTCCACCGGCCCTCCTTGCAGTGAAGGGCGTCCAGGGCTCAGTAACCGTAGGGGCCACCCTTCTTCTGTGCCTGAGGGCTGCCGTCACACTCCCTCGTCCCCACGATCCCCGCTAATCGCCTTCCCCTCCCCCTCCCCGTTCCCATTACACTCACAGGGACCCTGTCCGGATATTTCTTCCGGATCTTTTCTCCTTCCTTTTTCCGATACTCAAAGGGATGGTCCTCCTTATATTGGAACTTCATGATGGACCGCAGTGTTTCCAAGATCCCCGGACGGGGCCTGCCGCCGTCGCTGATGGCTGCGTCCCTCCGGTCGCGCTTCCCTCTGCCCAACTCCGATAGGTATCAGAACTGCCTCAGAAATGTCAGCTCCCGTCGCTGCGCAGCTTGGCAGAGCTTTCGGAAGGGATGTCGGGTCCCCTCGGACGCAGGTAGGGGCCGGCCAGGTAGAGAAATCCCAGCGGCTTTTCCCGAGAGCTGGGAACACAAAAACAACTCGGCAGCGCTTTGGTATTGTGACGTCATGACGTCCCGCCTCCCCGCCCCGCCCCCCGGCGTTCGGACCGCGCGGGGAAGGGGGGGTGGAGGGAGAAACGCGGCAGATTGCCGGGCGTTCTTTTCAAGCCAGACTCTCCTGAGCAGTTGTTTGCAACCATGAAAATCCTGTACTTCGAATTTTATTGGGATTGTGACATTAAGAATGGCTTGAAGGGGGAGAAAATGTTCTAGAGATCCCGTTCTTCCCTCTTTGTCGCTGTTTCTTGGTTTGGTCCAAAAACAAACACAGAGGGCAAAAATCCAGCTTTTTCCACCTGATCGGGGATCTGGAGTCTAGGGAAAGGAAGAACGGGGCTCCTGGGTTCCTTTGGCCACTGCAGAAGTGCGCGATCTTGCATGTTGCCCTTTGCGCCTTCAGCTGCTCCGCGGGCTCCGCGATGGCTAGGCTGGCTCCCTCCGACCGTGACCCCTCCTTCACCACGCTGGCGTCATTCATTTTGTTTGGGTCCTTGCCGCAATTTGCTCCTAGAGCAGCGGCATAAACAGAGCATGACTCAGGAATTTGAGGAGATGTATAAGGTGAAGGGCATGAGATGTAATCAAGGTCCAGAGAAGTGATGTCAGTCATGACTGCTAAGGGGCTTCACTCATGTTCCAATATAGAAATGATTCGCTTTCTCCTATTAACTCAGAAGTTGGGCCTGACTTCTGGAAAAGAAAATACGGAGCAAGTCAGGTGATTAACTCAGTATTTCTCAAACATTTCTTTTTTTACTCGGCAAAAATTCACCAGAGGATACTGCCGCTTGTTAAGCGTCCCTAAGGTGAAAAGAAAGTGCCACCCGAATAGGCAGGTGGAAGACTGGTGGACCAGGTGCCATTGTCGCGCCCCTGTGCCCCTGCCCTTTCCCCACTAAGAATCAAAGGACGGGGGGGGGGGGGGGGGGGGGGGGGGGGGGGGGAGCCTTTCCAACCATCTCTAAGGGCAATGATTCCAGGGACCTGTATGGGGAGGGCAGCGAAAATGGTGAAAGATGCAGAAGAGACAGGAAGGGCTGCTTTGCTGTGACCAAGCCCAGGGAGCTCTGAAATATACAAGGGCAGTCCCTGTCGCCTATCTTTTATTAAGGCCTCAGTGTCTTTGGTTTAAAAAACCCCACAAAATAAAAGAAATTAAGTTTCATTGTTGAAAAAAGGAAAATGAAGAGCATAGTCTTACTTCTTGGTATTAATTATTTTTCTCCATGGCATCCTTCAGTCCTTTGTATAAAGATCCAGGAATTATATTATCACATTACATGTTTATAATTTTCAGTCTTTATTTTGAAAATGAAATTTTTAGCTCATTTTAGCTTTGACCCAATATCGCTAAGATCTCTGAAAGGAAGTACTTTACAACAGTTGAGAAAAGTGATCATGATAGAGATTAATATTTTAAGAGGGTTGTTGCCTGACCACATCATAGCTACTTAAAATGCTGATTTTAACCTTTATTTTAAAAATACCTAAGCATAGTGGCAATTTATATATGAAAAATAATCTGAAGATAAAATCTCAGGTTAATATTTCTACCTCAAGCCTTTTATAAAATCCACAATCTGTCATGTTCCAAAATTTGCTCTCTACCTTTATTCTCAGCATAACATTTAAAATATTATGCAGAGGGTAATTTTGTAAATTAATACATTTAATCAGATAAAATATCCAAAAAAAATTTTTTTCAATGTTTGCTTATTTGTGTGTGTGTGTGTGTGTGTGTGTGTGTGTGTGCGAGAGAGAGAGAGAGAGAGAGAGAGAGAGAGAGGAAATGCAGGTGGGAGAAGGGCAGAGACAGGGAGACAGAGAATCCCAAGCAGACTCCACAATGTCAGTACAGAGCCCAGCATGGGGTTGGAACCCATGTACCACGAGATCATGACCTGAGCTGAAAGCAAGAGTTGGACTCTTAACCAACTGAGCCACCCAGGTGCCCCCAAAATTCATTTTGTTGCCAAAGACAAAATACTATATTAAAAAGCTCACATTTCAGGAATTCTCATGCATTACTTAGGGGAATGGAAATTGGCCTAGCCACGTTGGAAGACAGATTGGTGGTTTCTTAGAAAACTAAACATATTCTTACAATATGATCCAACAATCATCCTCCTTAGTATTTACCCAAAGAATCTTTGAAAGTCTGTCCACATAAAAACCTGCACATGGATGTTTATAGCAGCTTTATTCGTAATTGCCAAAACTTGGAAGCAATCAAGATGTCTTTTGGTAGGCCAATGGATAAACTGTGGTTCATCCAGACAATAGAATATGGTCAGCGCTAAAAGGAAATGAGCTGTCAAGCCATAAAAATACCTTAAATGCATATTAGTAAGTGACAGAAGCCAATCTAAAAGGCTAAACACCATATGATCCCAACTGTATAGGATATGACAAAAAAAAAGGCAAAACTATGGAGACAGTAAAAATTCGGTGGTTGCCAGGGTTTGGGGGTGGGGGGGAATAACTAGGTGGAGGATAGTGAAAATTCTCTGTATGATAGTATAATGATGGATACATACCAGTAAACATTTGTCCACACCAGTAAATTGTATCACACCAAAACCTGAACCCTAACGTAAACTATGGATTCCTGATGATTATGATGTGTCAGTATAAGGTTCCCCAGTTGTCACAAGTGTACCACTCTGGTGGGGAATACTGATAATGGTGGAGGCTATGCATATGTGGAGGGCAGTAGGTATATGGGAAATCTCTGTACCTAAAACTGCCCCCAAAATAATGTCTTAAGAAAAAAAAAGAAAAAGGCTTACGTTTTCTAAAATATACATTTCAGGGGCGCCTGGGTGGCTCAGTCGGTTGAGCGGCTGACTTCGGCTCAGGTCATGATCTCACGGTCCGTGAGTTCGAGCCCCGCGTTGGGCTCTGTGCTGACAGCTCAGAGCCTAGAGCCTGTTTCAGATTCTGTGTCTCCCTCTCTCTGACCCTACCCCGTTCATGATCTGTCTCTCTCTGTCTCAAAAATAAACGTTAAAAAAAAAAATTAAAAAAAAATAAAATAAAATATACATTTCAAAATTTTCTTGTAATCTTCTAATTTTTTGTTATGTTCTCAAGGGTTAGAATGTTTTCAATCTGTTGTGAACATTTTCAAAAATGTAAAAAATTTCAAAAAATAATATGATGAACATGTATACATCCACCACCTGGATTTCTTTCATTTGGAAGTAAATACAGGGGTGTCTGGGTGGCTAGATCTCTCTGCCCCTCCCCAGTTCACGCTCTCCCCCTCGAAATAAATAAATAAACATTAAAAAAGGAAAGTAAATACAAACATCATGACACTTCACTCCCAAATACCCCATATACCCCTGCTGAGAATAACAACATGCTCCTACATAATCATGATACTGCTATTTCACCTAAAAAATTACCCACATTTTCAACATTATCTAATATAGAGTTAATACACGTATTTTCTCAATTCCTTTTAAAGTACCTTTTATAAGATCCCCCCCTAGTCAATCATTAAAATAGGAAAACAGCTGTAATTGACCATATACACAGGTCTGGCTTCTTTTTTATTCAGGATATTTTTATATTATCACATTTGAATTAATATGTAACAACAAACACATGAAAAGATTCTCAACATCACTCATCATCAGGGAAATGCAAATCAAAACCACAGTGACATGGCATCTTACACCTGTCAGAAGGGCTAGCAACCAAAAGACAAGAAATAACAAGTGCTGGTGAGGATGTGGAGAAAAGGGACCCTCGTGCATCACTGGTGGGAATGTCAATTGGTGCAGCCACTGTGGAAAACAGTACTGAGTTTTCTCCAAAAATGAAATACAGCAATACCATATGATCCGATAATTCAACTACTGGCTATCTACCCCAAGAAAATGAAAACAATAGGGGCGCCTGGGTGGCGCAGTCGGTTAAGCATCCGACTTCAGCCAGGTCACGATCTCGCGCTCCGTGAGTTCGAGCCCCGCGTCGGGCTCTGGGCTGATGGCTCGGAGCCTGGAGCCTGTTTCCGATTCTGTGTCTCCCTCTCTCTCTGCCCCTCCCCCGTTCATGCTCTGTCTCTCTCTGTCCCAAAAATAAATAAAAAAACGTTGAAAAAAAAATTTTAAAAAAAGAAAATGAAAACAATAATTCAAAAAGATATATACACCCCACTATTTATTGCAGCATTATTTACAATAGACAAGTAATGGAAACAACTTAAGCGTTGCTTAAGTATACATACATATACACATATACATGCAATGGAATGTTACTCGGTCGTAAGAAAGAATGAGATCTTGCCATTTATGACGACATGGGTAGACCTAGAAAGTATTATGCTAAATGGATTAAGTCAGGCAGAGAAAGACAAATATCGTGTGATTTCACTTATGTATGGAATGTAAAAAATAAAACAAACAAGTAAGAACAGAAACAGAATTATAAATACAGAGAACAAACTAGCAGTTGCCAGAGGGGAAGGATCAGGGGCATGGACAAAACATGTGAAAGGGATTAAGAGGTACAAACTTCCAGTTATAAAATAACTAAGTCACAGGGATGAGAAATATAGCATAGGGAATATGCGCAAAAATACCGTAATAATGCTGTGTGGTGACAGGCGGTGACTATACTTACTGTGATGAGCATAGCGTAGTGGAAAGAATTGTCAAATCACTATGTTGGACACCTGAAACTAATAGAACATTGTATGTCAACTATAATTTAATAAAAAATAATGTGTAAAACCAGAATATCAATGTATTGATCTCCAGTGAGAAATGTATCAATGAGGTTCAGCTACTTACAGCCATTTGCTAAACTCACTTGATAAGCTTGAGATTTAAACAAAGGAGTTAGTTGATTCAAATATGCCAACTATCAGGAGGATGAGACTGACAGTCTCTAGGACCCGGAATCTTCCTTGCCCCGGGACCGTGCATTGGTAGATCTTCCTTCGTAATAGTTTGAATGTGCCCACTCTGCTCTGTCCCAACTGTCACTACCTTAGTTTAGTTTTATGAAAAAACAAAACTCAACCAAGTACATTTAAAGATCTTATTGGCTTTATTCAATGCTCTATGAATTGGGCACCTAACAGACGTAAAGGCACTCTGAAAGGCTGGACAAAATGGAAGACAGAAGGCGGAAGGGGAAGGGGCAAACAAGTTACTAGCCACCAGTGGATTGTTTGTGGCCAAGTCACTTTCCTTGAGGGGACGTGTATGAACCAGACTAAAGCTATCTTGGACAAATCTGCCATGATGATGTTCTGCCATCTGCAGCCTTCTTGAACCTGCCCCCTCCTTCTTCCTTTTTGTTTAACCACACTCTTAAGGACATCCCGGGGGCATAACATCTGCTTTATCTGCTTTGGGGATTCGCAAGGCTTTTCCTCCAGGATGGCCTCCCCGCACACACTCCCCAGCCTCTTGGGTTATAAAACAGGTTCCCTGTCACGGCATCCACTCTCTTGGGCCTGTCTAGTTTGATCTGGCTTCTTGTGGAGTGCTGCCAGGACAGGCCTCTCACTTTCCTGATAGCTGGCCATGGCTTCCACTATGCTGGCCTCTAGGTACTCTGTTAGAACCAACCTGCTTACTCTAACATTACTTACGGTTATGTCCTGAGTGCTTGGATACAAAATAATGACCAAAAAAATGCGCAGTATGTCATAGTCATAGACAAGTGCATTTGTCATAGTCAAAAGAACAAAGGGATTTTTAAACTTAAGTTGGTAGATTAAAAAAAAGATGTATTTGTTTTCCACTAAAACGACTGTGTCATAGATTGAATTGTATCCTCCCAAAAGGTATTGAATTTCTAACCCACGGTATCCGTGAATGTAACTTTGGAAATAGGGTCTTTGTGGACGACCAAATTAAGATGAGGCCATTAGGGTGGGCCTTACTCCAATATGACTGGTGTCCTAAAAAGAGAGAAATTTGAATATAGGGACAGACGTGCATCAAGGAAAAAGTATGTGAAGTCACAGAAATAATGCCACCTGCAAGCCAGAATGCAGGAAACTACCAGAAGGTAGGAGAGAGGCATGCAACATTTTCTCGCACAGCCCTCGAAAGGAACCAACTGCATCAATACCTTGATTTCAGATGTCTGGCCCCCAGAACTGAGGACAATACCTTTCTGTTGCTTAAGCCATCCAGTCTATGGGACTTAGTTATGGCAGTCTGTGATATTGTGATTTATCATGATAAGTATGTGTTTGGTCTTTTAACCAGTTCCTGGCAGAGCTCCTAAAAGCCTTGGAACTTCCTAAGTGATGAAAACAATAAAGGTATATTTTGTCGTGTTAATAAGTGACTTTTGGAATGCCCCAACGTAACCTAAGGATGGGGGCTGGTCACCAGAGGAGACAACCAAGTTGTTAGATTGGAACTTTTTGTTCCACCCTACCCTCGACTTCCAAGGAGGGGAAAGGTGCTGGAAACTGAGTTCAATCACCAGTGGCCAATGACTTCATCAGTCATGCTTATGTAATGAAGATTCCATAAAAACCTAAAACGACGGGGTTCTCAGAGCCTCTGGACTGATAGAGCTTCTGGAGGTTCTGGATGAGTGGTATGTTTGGAAAGGGCACAGAAGCTCTGCATCCCTTCCCATATATATTTTGCCCTATGCATCAATTCTACAAGTAAAATGTTTCTCTGAGCTGTAGGAGCCAGTGGAGCAAATTAACCACCCAAGGAGGTCTTCAGAACGTCTGAACTAGAGAAGCTCAAATGACAATCTGGGTTTTTTTTTTTTTTAAGTTAGTTTGTTTGCTTGTTTATAGACAGGGAGAGAGAGGGAATCCCAAGCAGGATCTGCACTATCAGCACAGAGCCCGATGTGGGGCTAGATCTCAAGAACCGTGAGATCATGACCTGAGGCGAGATCAAGAGTTGGAGGCTTAATCAACAGAGCCACCCAGGGGCACTGGTGACAATCTGGATTTGCAATTGTCATCTGAAGGAGGGGGTGGGAGAGCAATCCTGTAGAACTGAGCTCTTAACCTGTGGGATCCGACATCATCTCCGGGTAGAGAAAAGAAACTTGTATGAAACTTGGGACACGAGAGACTCCATTTTGAGAAAAGCTCCATTCCCCTCTCTAAAACAAATGGCTAATGAACTCTTGAACTGGGCAAAAAGACTCTTGAACTGGGCCAGAAGCAACAATTCTTTTACAAGCAATCTTTCTCAGAAGTCAACAGGACAAGAGGTATCTTGATCATAAGACTTGATTCTAGACTTTCTGAAGAGAAGCTACTTAGCTAATGCATACCAGGAATAATTTCATTTGTTAACACCAGTAGAATAGTCAATCGTTGTGTAACCAAAAGCAGCTCAGCCTATTAGTACAATTTGACTTTTTTTTTTCTTTTTTTACCCAAGTCATATAATTGTTCCCTGTCATCTTTCTCATAAACCCCCCTTGCTTTTGTAACCAGACTAACGTGAGTTTCCTTCTTGGTGAGCCACAGATCCGCCAGATGAGTTGTTGCATAGAGTAAGCTTTATTTGCAGCAAATAAGGAGATCCCAAGAAATAACTTCCAAAGTCATGACTCCCTAAGGAAAGGTGAATGGGTTCCTTTCATTGAAGGTTAGGATGAATATTTAGACGGGGAAGCCTTGTCACCTTTTGTAGAAGGCATAAGTTTGTGCAGGTGCCGTAAGGAAAAAATACTTATACGTACATTGTATGCTATGTACATGAGGCTGAGGCTCCTCTTTGGGTGGAGATTTCATTTTATTTTTTTCATTTTTTATCTTATGTTGTTGTTATTATTATTATTATTATTATTATTAGTGGCAGTGGTAGTAATAGTATAATCAGGTCAAGGTAATTGTCAGTCATTCCAAGGATTACTCCATCATCCATCTGCACAGGGGGGAGTCAGATTTAGCTCGAAAGGTCCAGTGGTCTGGGCTGAGAGAAGTCTTGTTGGGGTAGTTGACATCACCTGAGGGGTGGTTTCCAGTTTCATTCACCTGAGTTAGGCGATAAGCCAGAAAGAGGAGCTCAAGGAAAAATGGAAGACAAAGGTCATTGAAAGTCAGATCTTGGGATGGAGCTGGTGACACTTTCACCCCATGAGTGGGACACTATTTGGGTTTCTATCTGAATCTGTGCTCTCCAAATTGCAATTTTGAGACTCCAAATGAAGGCTTTTGTTCTTGGGGCGCCTGGGTATCTCAGTTGGTTGAGCATCCAACTTCAGCTCAGGTCATGCATGATCTCACGGTTAGTGAGTTCAAGCCCCGGGTCAGGCTCTGTGCTAACAGCTCAGAGCCTGGAGCCTGTTTCAGATTCTGTGTCTCCCTCACTCTCTGCACTCTCCCCCGTCCCCATCTCCATCCCCACCCCGCCTCTCATTCTGTCTCTCTCTCTCTCTCTCTCAAAAATAAACATTAAGAAAGAAAAAAAGCACCTTTGTTCTTTTCCCGTCTTTCCTCTCTTCTCAGATGACAATAATGTCAGAATTGAGTTGAACTGCAGGATGCCCAGTTGGTGTCAGAGAATTGCTTGGTGTGGGGAAAAAAAATCCACGTGTGAAAACAGGTGTCTGAATCCTACAGCCCAAGGAAACAAACACAGACTGTAAAAGAAAAAAAGGAAGTCAAGAAACTCACAAAGTCAAAGAAGAAGAAGAAGAAGAAGAAGAAGAAGAAGAAGAAGAAGAAGGAGACAAAACAGAAAACTGAAAAGAAGTCTGAAAAGAAGAGATGACAAATGACAAATAACTGACAGGGGAGACTTGAGAAAGAGAATCCTGAACTGACAGAAGGGAAAATCTAAAGTGGCCCATTATTCATTATAGAACTTAGAGAGAAAGTTTCAGGCATTTTTGCCCCCAGTGTACCTCCTTTGCCCCCAAACAGCCATGCGATTGTCTCTCCCCATTCCTGTACAGAGAGGAGATTTATCCCTTGTATGGGATAGACAAGGTCTATGAACTGCGGCAGATAGAGGAAGCAGGTTCAGTCAAAGACGACACATTGAGAACAGGGAGATTGAGAATTTACACACAGTCTCTTGAATCCCCAACCTTTTTCCTCCTAAATCTGTGCCCAGAATTCTGGTAGCCCAGCTGGGTTTGCATGCATACAGAATGCAAATGAGCCTTTTAGTGCTCTGTTCTTAAACAGGAGCAGACAGTAAGGAGTCAGGATTTGAAAGAAAGATCTGATATGAAACAAACAATGAACAACTACTTCAAGAAAAAAAAAAAAAGACTACTTAGGGAGATTAGAACCTCAAAAAAGTATCATTAATATCCTCAGAAACAAGAGAAAATATTGCGTCCATGAAACAAAAAGAGTTACAACCAAAGAGTATTCAGGCCCAAATACATATATTTAGACAGAGAGAGAGAGAGCAAGAGAGAGAGAGAGAGAATGAGAAAGGTAAAATTTAGAAGACAGTTGAGATTTTTTTAGAAAGTAAAGTAACAGGACAAAAAGATGAGGAAGGGGGCCAGGATAGGTAAATTAGAGGTCCAACATTCAAAACTAGGAGACTCAGAGAATACAGAAAATGTGGGAGGGAGGTCAGATTTTATTTAAAGCTAGTCATGCCTTTAAAATCCTAAGGGAGGGGTGCCTGGGTGGCTCAATTAGTTGAGTGCCATACTCTTGGTTTCAGCTCAGGTCATGATCCCAGGGTCGTGGGATGGAGCCCCGTGCCATTCTTAAGATTCTCCCTCTCTCCCTCTGCCCCTCTCCCACAGTCACACACACACACACACACACACACACACACACACACACACACACTCTTTCTCTCTCTCTCATAAATAAATGAATACAAGGGCGCCTGGGTGGCGCAGTCGGTTAAGCGTCCGACTTCAGCCAGGTCACGATCTCACGGTCCGTGAGTTCGAGCCCCGCGTCAGGCTCTGGGCTGATGGCTCGGAGCCTGGAGCCTGTTTCCGATTCTGTGTCTCCCTCTCTCTCTGCCCCTCCCCCGTTCATGCTCTGTCTCTGTCTGTCCCATAAATAAATAAAAAAAAAAAAAACGTTAAAAAAAAATTAAAAAAAAAATAAATGAATACATAAATAAATAAGTATTCCTAAGGGAAATTATTTTCTTCCTAGAATTTTATGTCAAACTACTATTTAAGTATGAGGGTAGCACAAGACATCACTTAGACACGGAAGCTCTCCAAAAAGTTACTTCTTATGTATCTGTTTTCGGAAAGCACTCCCCAAAGGAGGAAGTAAACCAAGAAAGGAAAAGACGTGGGATGTAGGAAACTGTATTTAACGTGAGAGAGATAATCTACAAGATAGTAAAAGTGCTTAATGTATAACATACGTGTTTTATATATAGGATGTACGTGTGTATTAACCCTCACAATCCTCACATAATAATATAATGTATATGTACTCAGTTTATCATCATTTTACAGGTGAGGAAATTGAAGCATAGAATGATGAAGTGACTACAACCAGATTGGTCAGGGAGTAAAGAACAGAACCGGAATTTTAACCTATGAAAGCCTGATTTCAGGCACTTAGTCATTAATAGTCTTTTTCCTGCTTCCTGATATATGCATTTAATCAAAATTATGATATAACTATATTTGGAAGATGGGGAAGGGCAACGAGAAATGTTCCAATGTGTTTTGGTAGCCAAGGTGGAGCTGGTGGTGATGAAAAACAGCTACACTTTTCCTCTTCCTTAACGGCAAGTCAGTGCGTGATACACCAAACTGAAAATAAAAGTCAAGAATAGCAACATATGCATAAGTATTTGGAGAAATGTAGGTTTCAAAAGATGAGCTACCAAGTAGGGAATAGAAAAAGTGTGCATGGTAAGGAGGTACTGTTTCTCTTCATGAGCCTTGCAGAGCCGTTTGACTTCTTAATCTGCGTGAAAGTCTACATTTGATTAAAAGGAATAAAGCTTAAATGCTAAAAATAAGAGCAAAAGGGTTTTCAGGTTGGAGTCTGAGGCCCAAAGAAGTTGAGTCCAAAGTCCAGCTCAGTCACTCACTCCCTGCAGAGTATTTCACTTCTCTGCAGTTCAGCCTCCAAAGCTGATCATTAATGGAGAATTAAATATCTACGATTGCTTATCACTTTTTTGACTCCTGAGGGACTTCTGTCCCCATTGAATTGAATTTCCATGAGCCACTTTGGTATTCATTGAGTTGTATTTATGACCCTTTTGGAAGAGGGAGAGGGCAATATTCAACTTGGCCCCCTATGGTGATTAGTATTAACATTGTGGAGTGGGGGAAAGAAGGTTCTAACTTTAGTGCAAGAAGAAAGTACAGGAGAGATCCTATATAAGGCAACTCTGACATATAAACTGGGATTAAAGAAAGGTCTAGACACTTGGAACACTGCTAACATTTGTCAAACAAGGACAGCAATAACCAAAGGGCAACAGAAACAATTAAAAAATAAGTATCGAGAAGCTGAAATATAGAAAAGAGACATTATACTTAAATTGGCTTTCTTTCATAACTTTGTTGACAAGTAAGCTTTTATGAGAGACACGGAAGAAATATTGTCTTCGGAGTAGCTCAGTACAATAATGGTCTCCTTGTGTTCCAGATCTCACCTCTTACTCATGCTCTGGTAACGGCCAAAGCATCTTCCAAGTGACATGACCTCTTTTCTCTCTTCAGAACTTCACAATGGCTTTCATAGAATGCAGGATAAAGATCAATCTGCAAAGATCGCATGCAAAGATGCTAACCTGTCTTTCCAGATTCTTTCCTATTATATCACTCTTGGAATGTTTAGCATTCTCCGTGATTCACATTCTCAGCTTTTCTCAACTCACAGACAAGAAAAAAGAATGCTCTTATACTGTGTACTTGACGTTTAAAATTCTATCATCCTTTAGAGTTCAACTCAAGTGTTACCATGTTCATGATACTCTTTCCAAACTCTTCAAATTATGAGGAATTCGGAGATGGGAAATAGTGCAATTGTAGGTTAACTAAGGTAAAGGTGCCAAGAGGGACACTGGCCAACATTATTCAGAGACAGCATGTAAAATATTTCCCATAATTGAAGTCTCGGTGTATCTTGGGCAATCCATATATCACTGTAATTGTCTTCCCAGTCAGTCTGCCAGCTCAAGGGCAAACTTCCCATCCTGGCCTCCTTATTGCCTTCCAGACAATCTGCTTACCCAAGGAAAAGAAAATAAGACTTGCCATTTTCAGACTTCGCAATTTTTCTCCTCAGCCTCCTAAATTTGTTACATAAATCCCATTTTTGCTTTATTTCCATACCCTCGTATACAAGTTTACCCTTAATGTATAAGCTAATCAGACCCTCTAATAAAGGTCTTATAGACCACACCAAAAGGCCAACTCAGTAAGATTCAATACTGTACTTCATGGTCTAGATGGGGACTGGAAGCAGGTGAAAGGTGGTAGAATTGCCACCTCAAAATATGTCTCTTTGGCTTAAGGATTGTCCGAAGCCGGTTGCTTTTAAGAGACAGCAGACACGGGATAACTCTGAAAACTGAGCAAAAGTTTTGTAAGAGACATTTACATTTATAAGGTAAACGTACAGGTGTACCAGTGTTTTTCCCTTTCCGTATCAGGAAGAGGCAGATGACTAAATCTTGAGAGATTCTCATCAGTGGAGAAGACAGTGACATAAATCTGCTTAACAACCGTACTTTTGTTTAACTGGGCTTTTCCTGGTGACTTCTCATACCCCCCCGCCCCCCAGTCTTCTTTTGTCTTTAGCTGGAGATGACATTTAAGGTGGTGGTTGGGCCATTTCAGGGAGTTACTCAATCTTCCTGGGTCTCTTTCATGTGTACAGGAGGTATACATGTTATTAGGTTTCTACCTTTGCCTTCGTTAATTTCTCTTTTTAATACTGAGGTGTGTCAGCCAAGAACCTAGAAAGGTGAAGGGACAATTGTTTGTCCTCTCCTACACAGTCATCCTGTACTGTTTTATTTGCCTCCAAACCACAGATAAAACTAGTCATCGTTGCCCAGTCAATCTTTCTCCGACCCATCTTCCCCCAAGAAGGAGAGCCTGTATGGTCCTTGTGTCCTTGTGTAAATCAATATACGTCCGCCTTTCAGGTCTCCCTCTTGGATTAAGAGCTTTGCGCTGTCGGAGACAACTCCTCCTCCCACTATGTAGGGACAGACACCTCCTCTCAGATACTGATATCCCACTAGACACTGTCCCTTGTATAAGTTTCAGCTGGGGCAAGTGAAAAGCGATGGAAAAAGTTGGGGAGGGGAGGGGTTGCGGAGTGTAATCACTCCAAGAAACCTAAAGTAAGCCGTAGAGGACGGACAGTTGCAGCTTCATTGCAGGGTGCAGAAGGTTTATAAATCTTGTGTCATTTGGGCTAAAAAGGGGGGTGGGAGAGAATCTCTACTGCTTGAAGTCAGAAGGACGATCTAGAGAAAGACCGAAAGAACCTGGAATTCTGCTGACAAGAAGATAAAACTATAGTCCCTTTCATCACCACCTCCAGTGTTCCTTTTCAGACTCTGACCACCTTTCACTGGGAGTTTTACGATACGTTCCTGGCTGAAATGAAGACCTGACTTGCTTACGTTTCAGCTAAGACCTCAAACTTTCACTGAGATACCTTTCTAAATGTTGATCACATTATGGAACTCTCCTGCTAATAAAACATTAAGTAACCCTCATTGTCTTCAAGTTCAGTATCTGAATTGCTTAGTGTAAGCCTTAACCCTGTGACATTTTTCTTCAAACCTAGGCCCTCCTCATTTGAAAATGTATGATTCATATTCAAGTATTACAAAGAAGGAAAGAAACCAGTAAAAAGTAAGACCAAGAAAGAGGAAGAAGAAGGACGATGGTAAGAAGGGGGAGTTAATTATCTCATTTATACCCATATACAGTAGACCCTTGAACAGTGTGGGGGGTAGGGGAGGGGTTAGCGGTGCTGACCCCCACGCAGTCAAAAATCCATACATAACTTTTCATTTGCCCGAAATGTAATTACTGATAGCCTACTATTGACTGGAAGCCTCATCAGTAACATAAACAGTTGATTAACACATATTTCCCATGCTACATATATATATTATATATATGCTATATATATTATATATATACTTTATTTCTACAATAAAGCACACTAGAGAAAAAAATGTTATTGAGAAAATCATAAGGAAACAAAATACATTCATTGTATTGTATTGTATTGTATTGTATTGTATTGTATTGTATTGAAACAAATCCGTGTATAAGTGGGTCCACACAACTCCAATTGGGGTTTAAGGGTCAACCATATATTATTAACTTTAAACATAGCAAAGAGAATTTTATTTAAGTAAAAAACTGAGTTTATTTGGGTACAGAGGAGGAATTGCTGTTCAGAACAGGAAGCTATGGTGAATCACAGGTAAGTCCAAAGAGACGAAAGGAAGGTCAGCTTTTATTAGATTTTAGGAGGAAACTGGGAATGGTTGTTGGAACAAAAGTTTATTGGGAGGATAAGAGTTTGAGATTGTAGCAGTTTCTCATCTGCAAGCGATGGTTAGTGGGTTTTTGTTTGTTTGTTTGTTTCTTACAGGGGTAGGCAGGGGTCTCCCTTCTTTTTCTAAAAATCAGGAGCTATAATGTCCTATTTGCTAAAATAATTCTTATCTTCCTTTTTCCTGCTGGTTATGTAGGCTACAATGAGGGTACACGCAGGAGAGCTCCCCTTCCAAGACTTCCCGATTCCATTTGGAATTATTTCCACAATATAAATAGACATTTTAACTGGATGCGTTCTGAACTTTTATCTTCCTATTCAGACCCCTCTGTCCCAGATAGGCATATCCAAAAATCCCTGCCATTTACAGTGGATTATCTTACAAATACTGCAAATTATAAAGGCCTCATATGGAATTTCTTTTTCTCTTCTTGTTTTACAAATTAAGACTTTCCTCATTCGATCTCAAGGAAAACTTTTGATTTTTCTCATTGGCACATCTGTGCTTTTTTGCTGCTTTAGTGAAGTAGGCATTGCCTTAGATTAACTTGGGATATATTTTGTCAATAAAATGCCTCTTCCCCATTTTAGAAATCAGTAACTTGAGTTTTCCCCTAAACCTGGTTTTGCCCAATCTTTCCCATCCTAATAAACAGCTACACCTTCCATGGATTGGCTCAGGTCAACGATCCAGGAATTATTTTTCACTCTTTTCCCTTACTACATTTCCCTACTCAATCCGTCAGCAAGTATGGATGATCTTATCTCCAACATGTCTTTCAAATCCCTACGTTTATCTCTATTTCCACCTCCAACATCACCATGTTAGTCCACAGTCATGGGCTGTCCACAGTCACAATCCCTAGCCACAGTCACATCTTGTCTACTCTTCTTCAATACCTCCCATCTAGTCTTCACGCTTTCATACTTGTCCTCCTCCAGTCCATTCTCCTATAGCATCAAGAGTCATTGTCTTAAAATTCAAATTGCATCAAGTGACTCACTGTTTAAAATTTTCAATGGTTTCTCAATGCATGTAAAATACAGTCTAGACTCCTTGCCCCCAAGACTCCTTTTCCCTCTCAGACTCCATTTTCTGCTTACTACAGTTACTCTTTTTTCAGTTCCTCACACGTATCCAACTTTTCACCATCTTTGAAAATGTTCTTCCCTCATTCTGCCTCTTCATGCAGGTTCTCTGCACTATTCGTGCTTGCTACCATTGTATTTTTGACTTTTTCTTAAGCTCTGTGAGCTTAAGTCAAGTCAGAGTCAAGGTCAGATTCAAGCTCCAGTCAAGGGAGGGGAAGGTGGGTGATGGGCATTGAGGAGGTCACCTGTTGGGATGAGCACTGGGTGTTGTATGGAAACCAATTTGACAACAAATTTCACATTAAAAAAATAAAAATAAAGAAATAAAATAAAGAAACTCTAGAAGAAATGGTGGATGACTCAAGTGGTGTTGGAGACCATGACCTTATCATGACCTCTCTCACTAGTGTTGAGTTTTCTGCAGCACTGCTCGGCAGTGTGGGCTTTGGGAAGAAATCCGCTCACTTCCTTGAACCAGTGTTTAAAGTTTGAAGGATAGGTGCGAGAAAAGTAAGAAGGGGTTTAAACAAAACTGAGAATTAGTGATTACACTGATCAACAGGTAGATTGAGTAGAGAAGGAAGTAGAGCCAAGCGGATGTTAATATTCTGACAAAATGGGAGGGTTACAGGAATGGAAGATTCTGCCTGTCTGAGAAGAGGGGAGAGGGGAGAGGGAGAGGGGAGAGGGAGAGGGGAGAGGTAGGGCTGAGAGATCTCTTTAGAATAAGATATTTATAGGCAGGATTTCTGCCAAGATTTTTTTCTACCGGATGACATTTTAATTTCTTCAAGACTGTGGTATCTTGAAGGACGAACAAGCCTAGAATATTTTATGGAATGTGTGATAATGAAGTGATGCCTTTGGCAGCAGCAAAACAAGGCCACCTCGGGGGTCTATTAACAATTCATGCATTTTAACAATTTCCAGAGGCAATGTGATAAATGACTCAGGATAAATTCAGATCTCCAGCAGGTTATACTCAATTAGAACAGTTTTCCCCTTGGGCTGAGTGAACATTCCAAGGGTGTATTTAATGAGGTGCTATCCTAATCATCTCTTCCCTGGTTATGACTTCCCCCCAGTGATGAAGCTAATTGCCAAATAAATGAGTTTTCTCAAACATCCCTTCCCTCTACACAGACTATTTTAAAAGGAATCACATATCATTGGTCGTTAACCTCAATCGACAGATATTTATTGACGAATAAAAGTGACTTCCAGCGTGACTTAGCGGTAACCTAACAAGCTGGGTGGCCAAAGAACAAACGAGAGCACAATTCTCAGAATCATAGTAGCCAGGTGAAAATTAGATGTCAATATCAAGAGCGACAAATCCATGTGCATAATACTTTACAAATCTTGTCATTTGTATCTAGCTTATTTGAGCCTCGCAACAATCCTTGGAGGTGTTATTATCCCCGATTTTACAGATGAGGAAACTCCTTTAAAGATTTTCAATGAAATATCTAAGGTCACTGCCAAGTAGTTTTTCCCCAATACACTTTACTTTCTCAGTTGTCCAGTAACAATACATCATATCCCCAATTGTCCAGTAGTATTTCAGGCGGACAGCTTAGCACGACACGTCAGGATGCCATCCTGGCTGAGTTCAGTTAGTTACTCCAAGAACTGGAGAGGGGTGCAGATCGGCTCAAATAGGAGACGACATTTTCTACCATGGCCACGAGGTGGCAGTGAAGGCCACTCCTAGAGACTAGTGTGGGTCACTATAGATAACCTGGCTTTAAGGGGTCAGCCAGAAAGAGAAAAGCGAAACAATGCCATTCTTTTAGAGAAAAGACTGCGAGTGTCTGTGCAGGCGTGCTCGAGCGCGCGTGTGCGTGCATGTGTTTGCAAGGCAGAAACACTGAGAAATTAATAGAAAGTGTTACTGCACTCCATGAAGTTTCTCATACTGCTAGAGATTAGGACCAGGGTGAAGGAAAGACCTTGATATTTGGCACTTGGATACCGTATGTACTCTGTTCCCTTAGCCCGTGTCTGCAATCCTACCCCTGGATCCTGAATGTCCACTTAGGTATTACGATTACCTGGGTCCACTTAGGTATTAGGTATTATGACGCCAAGAGTGTCACTGGCATTCAGTAGAAAAGTGAATGTTCTCTCAAGAGGAAGAATTCACGGCTTCAGTGCATTCATGTCTATGGCTGTGCCTACACTCTTCTCTTTCTCCTCAAATGTACCACAATCTACTCTTGTGTTACAGCTGGCAGAAAGAAAAACCACCTGCAGTATCCCATAGGCAAAGGAACTCAATAGCTATAGGCATTCAAGGTACTTTTGATGCTTTCTTGGTTCAGGAGTAGTCAGCATTGCTAGAGGTTAGTTGCAAATTCTGGCCACTGGATAAAGAATTAGAGTTCCCAGTTAGAGCGTTCCGTGTTAGAAAATACACGTGGCTGGAAACAAAGAGTGGGAAGCCATCCTTCCCACTGAATAATGTATAGTCGTCATCCTAAATCTTCCAAAAGTTAGGGGGAAAAAATGTCCCATTGTCTCTCTGTGGCTACGCTGGGGATCCCCCCACCCCATTTATAAAATCAGAATTCCCATCAGTTGGAAGAGGGTCCTGCTCGAGGAGACTCGTCCACTGGAGACAGCTGCTTTTCTTCTGGTACTGGGGGAAGGTCAGGTGTTTTTGGCCAACACCTTGCAACGGTGAAGCGACTCATGTGAAGAGCTTCTTCATACCCTGGGAGGGTGTCCAAAGAGGGAGGCAGTTGGCCCAGGGGGCTGTGGGAGTGAGCCACAGCCAGGATTCTTCGAGCTGCAGGGCCAAATACCGACTGCAAGGCTGGTGAGAAAAGAAGGAATAGAGCTAAAGAAAATGCGGCATCCTCAGAAATCAGGGACTTACAACACTCTTAATTTCCCTTCGTTTTTAGCAAGTGTCCCAACTCATTGTCACTCTCGGCCACAGATGTTATGAAAATCCCGCGAGGGCTGTTTAGAAACCAGCTTCACTCTGCTAGGAGCGCCTGTCTTCTCCGGGGTCCTCGGCTCATCTAAATTGTGTTCCCATATCTCACAGCCCTGTCCTTTCCCTTTTATAGACTTTACACCAATGCACTGATAATGCAGACTCCTTAGAAATATTTATTTCCATCTTATTTCTCTCTTCTCTAAAATGACCATAAGAAAAGCAGGAAAGGTGAACAGCAAACATATTTTTTTCCAAAATAAATATCACAATGTTGGGCCACCGGCTCTTATATAAATATAATATAAAGAAGAGAACCGAAGGAGATAAAGGAAAGTGTTTTATGATCCTCAAGGGAATGGTAAGCTACTCCTTAAGTATATCCATAGATACGCTACAGAACAAAGGGTTGAAAGCACGCGTGGCTAATTTCTCCAGAGAGATAAAATAATATAAATTAGTAATAGAAGATACAAGTTCTCACAAAATCCAAGACATTTTTGAAAAAGGGGATACACTCATGGTTTAAAAGTGTTTTATCAAAATAAGTTTATAGACTGGGTAACTCTTCCTATGAAACATTCCCAATGTTTTCTCCAACATTCTACTTCTTCACTCTATCATGAGTCCGACTACTACTGGAGAAGACAGAATCAGCATGAGCCCAGGTCACCACACCGTCAGGCTCCCTGAAATTAAAATGACCCTGAATCCTAGAATCTTCGGTACTCTTCAGGGGTGCCTGAGTGGCTCAGCCGGCTAAGCATCTGACTTTGGCTCAGGTCAGGGTCTCATGGCTGAAGTTATGATCTCGCAGTTTGTGAGTTGGAGCCCTACGTCAGGCTCTGTGCTGACAGTGCGGAGCCTGTTTCGTACTCTCTCTCTCTTTTTCTCTCTCTCTCTCTGCCCCTCCCTGGCTCATGCTCTCTCTGTCTCTCTCTCGAAAAAAAAAAAAATATATATATATATATTTTTTTTTTAATTTCAAACAGTTTCTAAAAAATACGATTCAGTCCTTGTGTCTATATCCGTTGCTCTGTCCTGATGGTTCTTTTAATCCCCGTCCAGTGTTATAATGTCACAGTACTCACAAGTGATAGTGCTCTGGAGAGTGCTGTCATGATCAAAAGCCAGGACTGTCACTTCATAGGGAGGCCGGCCCTCCTCTTCCCCGTTTTGCTGGCGACTCAGACAGCAGCGGAAGCACACAGAAGTCAGGCCACACAGAAGCAGCAGCCCGCCAATGACCACCAGCAACCTGCAAGATGACCACGGGGCAGTGACCGCCCTGGGGTCTGGTGTGTTTCCCAGCCCTGGGAAATAATCAGCCTTCAGTGTCTGCACTCTGACTTTGTTTGAATATTTTATGGAATGACCATAATACTTCTTTATACACATATACTTATTCGTCAGCAAGACTGAATCGGTTCGTTAAAACCAGAAGAGATTTAATGCGGTGTGGAGGGTCTGTTTCTACCGTAGAAAGTATTCTCCTTCCTGTAGAAATTTCTGGAGCTAACGCTGAGAAAATACACAATAACCTTTCGATGTTGGCCGAGGAGAAGGTATTGAAATAGGAAATCCTGGCATATTGTCACATAGTTAACAATGAGGTAAAGAAACTTGACTCCGTGGGATGCAAGGTTAAGTACACTGGGTGTCTCATGAGTTTTTTTTTTTTCCTGCCATCAGTATATTTAAAAACTAAAAAATAAATAGATAAAAAAAAACAAATGCCCTTGAGAAAAAGAAAGTTCCTTTGAGATGTCTTTCTGGGTATTAGAGTTGGAACTTACCATATATACCAGAGATGTACCCAATCTGTGGTCAGGCAACTATGGAGAAAGAATAAAGGTGTTTGGAGGGTTTTGTTTTTTTTTTTCTGTAATAAAAATATAGTCAATGCCTATTGTAGTTCCAGAATCAGAAATATGAGTTACAATGTGATAATGCTACCTTGTTATAATAAAAGCATCACAACATATATACGTGTGTGTGTGTGTGTGTGTGTGTATACTTTTTTTAAGTTTGTGTTTTAATTCCAGTTAGTTAACATACAAGTTATAGTGACTTCAGTATAACCAGCGGAACATATTACAAAATGGGACGCCTTAAGAAGAATTTTATACTACAGATGGCATGGTGTAAATACTTTTGTAAAGCACTATAAGACCGACTAGAGTAGTGATTATGAAAACAGCGTTTATAGAAATGGTAGTCGTGACCACTATAAACTGTTACGAGGACAATTATCAGGGAAGAGCCTGGAATGTGAGTTTACAAAGTTTGAAAATGGATATGAAAGTTGACGTTTGGATACATTAGCGATCAGTAAAATTTCAACAGAAAGAAACTTTTAGTTATAAGACGAAAGCAATGCAGTGAAGTTTGTAATTTACGTGCTGTCAATTGTCGCAAGGGCCACCAGAAAAACTCTCACCATAAAAGAAAAAAACCTGAACTTTCACATCCATGATCAAAACTGATATGCACACCCACTGAAGCCAAACGGGAAGGGATAAAACTGTCAAGCCCAACTTCGCTGTGTCGGAAGTTAATTAAATTAACTGAAGTAATAATGGCAATTATAAATTTTCTCTCTAGGGATGAAAAATATATGGATTGCGGGGGAGAAGGAATTGTGTGGTAAGCTCAGGAGTACAAAGGGGAAAGAGAGGAACTATTTATCTTTGAAGAGGAACAAATTTATTTTTTTGAAGATAAACAAATTTAATTATACTTTCTGATACACTGAGCTATTGAAACCCATTGAAATTCACTTCTACCTCCTCTTTTCAGTTGTACATTTGTAACATATAGTTTGCTTTTTCAATACATAGTGTCTCCTGTAGGTTTTCTCACATTCCCCATTTATTTAAAGCCTCTTCTTGCTCTACAATGTTACAATTCTCACTCTGTTAAAAATGATTCTTCCATGTAATACACACACACACACACACACACCCACCCACCCCTACAGTGGAGTATTACTCGGCAATCAAAAAGAATGAAATCTTGCCATTCACAGCTACGTGGATGGAATTAGAGGGTATAATGCTAAGCGAAAGTAGTCAGTCAGAGAAAGACAGATATCATATAATTTCACTCTTATGAGGACTTTAAGAGACAAAACAGATGAACATAAGGGAAGGGAAGCAAAAATCATATAAAAACAGGGAGGGGGCAAAACATAAGAGACTCTTAAATATGGAGAACAAACAGGGTTACTGGAGGGGTGGTGGGAGGGGGAATGGGCTCAATGGGTAAAGGACATTAAGGAATCTACTCCTGAAATCGTTGTTGCACTCTGTGCTAACTAACTTGGATGCAAATTTAAAAAATAAGTTAAATAAAAATGGAAAAAATAATAATAAAGAACATAACAGCTAAAAACAAAAACGGACTCTTCCTATACTGGTAGGTGTCTAAAACCTCAGACAGTGTGACAAGCAGTCAAGGCCACCACCATTTCCCCCTGGGTTTAACAGACTTAGCTATTGAGAAACCCTTCCCATGGCTAAATATGTGTTTTCCTTCACGCTGAGCAACAGTTTTGTTCCAACTGGCCCTGCTTCTTTTTTTTTTTTTTTTTTTTTTTTAAGTAATTTACCTCCAAATGAAATGAATCTCTTCCCCTTGTGTGTCCTCTGTGTCTATGTAAGACCTAATCGTGATAGTTTTAGATTAAGGGATAATGACCTCAAAGTCATAGCTAAATGACATGTGCATTAAATAGTGATATGCCCGGGGCGCCTGGGTGGTTCAGTCGGTTGAATGTCCGACTTCGGCTCAGGTCATGATCTCACGGTTCATGAGTTCGGGGCCCGCATCAGGCTCTGTGCTGACAGCTCAGAGCCTGGAGCCTGCTTCGGATTCTGTGTCTCCCTCTCTCTCTGCCCCCCTGCCCCACACACGCTCTGTCTCTCTCTGCCTCTCAAAAATAAAGAAAACTAATAAAAAAAAAATTAGAAAAAAAGAATAGTGAAATGCCCTAAAATACGGAAAATGCTTTTCATACCTCAGGTGGTGATGCTACTTTGGAATTACCCAAACTTATCTGCCCAGGACGAGATTTTTGAACCCAGTCTGTCTTGATGAGTCACGAAGAAGCATGGGCGAGAAAACCTTTTGCAAATCTCTGTGACTATATAAATGGAGGTTAATTCCGATGTTTTAAGGAGGAGATTGGCCGTGGGGGGAAAAATGCTGTCAGTGATTTTATTTTAAGTACTTAGGACGACACCCTGGTGCGTGTCTTTATTTTTGGATAACCCTGTCTGTGATTAGTGGGCTGATGGTCGTGTAAGTAAAGATAAAGGGAAGTCACAGATATCTGATGACCCTTTGACCCTGTTTTGGGTACTAATGTTTTTGTCTGTTTCTCCTGCTTCCCAGTCGGGTCTCAGATACTTACTGTTCAGGACTCACACAGTTCTCCTCACATCTTGCCCGAGGAAGCTGTAGGAAGGGAAATAGTCTCAGACAGGGAAATGTCTCATTGCTCTGCTCAGCAGCCTATCGACTGTTCCTCATGACTCTGCGTTGTTAGATTGCATGGTGACAGCCGGGAAAATATGAGGACGAGGTCAGAGGGTCAGGCATATTGAGGATTGTTGGTTTTCATTGCTCCCATGCCCGCTGATTATTAGATTTGAAATGGGAGAACCTGGAGGAACAAATGTCTTGGCTTTGGGGGGGAGGTTATGGTTTTGTTTTGTTTTTTGGAGGGGGTGAGCATTACACCTTAGGCAGCATTTAAATCAATTTGTTTGTCCTAGAAATTTCCTGATCTGTCCCTCAGGATATTGTTATTGTCTTCCTAATTCTCTCCCAGTTACAAATTGCATTCTAGACCACTCCTCTTTTTTATCCCCTTAGTGCATCAATAACACACTATATGAAAAAAGAGGAGGGGACAAAGCAAGGGAACAATTTTATTTATTCAATGGCTACGATACGCGAGTCAGCTAAGAATTTTCACTATGTCTTAACATTTCATTGCAATAATCATGTAGGTGGGTATACTTAACCTTATTTTGAAAGATTAAGTGACGGAGGCAAAGGAATTTAAGTTAACATGACCAACTGTGTGCTCCCACTGAGGTAGCCAGAATTCAGATCGGCCTTTATCCTATACACGCGTTGAATGAATTAATAGAACAAGGGATAAATCTGCTCTAACGGCTCCTCGGTATTGCTAGCAAGTCCCTTCTGCTAACAATAATGAAAGCTTCTACTCCTTTTTTTTACCTTGTATTTCAGTTGACTTTCTCCCCAAATAGAGAAACTTGCATTCAGAGACTGTATCTCTCTTCCTGTAACTTGAATGACTTAATATTTCCAGGAAATCAACAACAAAAACCACAAAGGCCCTCAACAAGGAACAGAGAGAGAGTTGTGCTCATCGCTAGTTTACGGAAGCGAGAGGGGACACACACTATCACGATACATCAGGCAAAAAGGGTTTGTAAAAGGATTAACCAGGTGTCTTCTGCAGACAACATTTGAGACTCTCTCTCTCTCTTTTTTTTTTATTTTAAAATGGTTGGTGACAAAGTGTATTTTCTCAGCCCAGCCCTGGTTCTGTTTCTTTTTCCTGACTAAAGGTAAGAAAAGTTTAACTTGCCAAACAGATAAAATACTTCGTTTGGGTATTATTGCAAGAAGGAGAAGAAGGAGAAGGAGAAGGAAGAGGAGGAGGAAGAGGAGGAGGAGGAAAAGGAGGAGAAGGAGGAGAAGGAGAAGAAGAAGGAGGAGGAGAAGGAGAAGAAGAAAGAAGGGGAAAGAAGAGGAAAGAAAAAGAAGAGAAAAAAAGCAGAGGCAAGAAGGAAAGGGAAAAGCAAGGAAATGAAGAGGAAGCAAAAGGAAAATACAAGAAGAAAGAAATGGATTTGCAGACATTATTTTAACGAGGACATAGAAATCAAAACAGACAGTCCATCCCTTGCTAGCTATGCAAACTTCCCCTTGACAGTTGTCCAGGATCATCAGTCTAATGACCCTTTTCTCAGCTAATGAGTTACTTAGGGCCTTCTGATTTTTAGTGGCGAGAAATAAAAAGTCCAAAGTATTTCGAAAGAGTTTTTCCTCTGTTAACTGATTTCTGATCCGGAGGCACCTAAGCTGTTAGAACTGTACCAGTGCTGATGTGGAAACTCCATTCAGGGAAACTGTGTCATTCTTTTTGAGAATACATTTGGGATTTTGAGGGATGGGTGATACGATGCTAAAAGAAATATCGATAAGTGGCCCTTCCGAATTACCATAGCTACTCTGCATGTATCTCCGGTTACCCTAATTTCTGCCACTACTCTCCCCCGCCCCCCCATTTCACTGATGTCATTAGCCACTCACGGACCGCATAAAACTATAACACTAAGGAAACATTCCAGTCATTCTTTCCCCATGACCCCTTTGGTCCAATATGTGTCTTTCCTCTCATCCATTTCCCCCAAGGGTCTTCTGAGAGTCGATTTATCTGAGAAACAAACAAACAAACAAACAAAGGTTTGCTTTTGTGTTTTCACACTCACCTGGATGAAATACACCAGGGCAGAGGCTGTCACGGCCTGGGCTTGCATCACCATGGGGGGCTGAACCGCTTCTCCAGGATCACGGACTGGGTGTCTGTTGCCTCCTTTCCATGCTCTGTGCTAGGTCTGACTTCCGGACCTAGAGGACTTAAGGAGACAAACTTTTCTCAGCAGTAAATCAGTTTTCTTCTTCTCGCGCGCGCGCTCTTTCTCACTCTCTTTTGTTCTGTCCTCTTATTCCTTTGGGCTTTTATTTTCTATGGTCCTTCTCTCCCCTTTCATCCTGGCTTCTTTCTCTATTTCTACTCTGTTTTTATGTTATCCACATTCGCTTCCCCCTGCCTTCCTTCCTTCCCTATTAGTAATCCTTTCTGTAGGTCTTTAACTTTCTCCCACTGTCCCCAAAAGGAAGACATTCAGGGAAGACACATCAGTCCTCAGAATTACGTATTTCTCTAGGCAGTGGTGAGAAACTTAACTTTAGGAGGCTCAAAGGCAGATTGCTGGTGATCAAACAAGTTCTCGTCTCCATCAGAAAAAGAGTAATATTCTTGGTCCTTCACCAGCACATTTCAGGGCGACTGTTGAATAATTGCCAACCTCCATTCACTCCCCTTCTCCATGTGATTAACCCTCCTCTCCTGCTCTCTGAAACCCTCCCCTTTACTATGTTGATAATCAACTCTCCTGGTTCTGGGTCATTTATTCTTAACCATTGCAGTAGGACTGAGAGGTTGACAAATGGACTGGAAAACTCTCCCATCTTTGAGGAAAGCAGGTTTGGAGATTAGAATGTTTGGGTGGTGACCACGAAATTCCCCTCTACCCTGACTTCAGTTCTCATTGAAACAGATAAGTCAGACAGACACATGCAAAAAATGTTTTAGCTGGGTTCCAAGATCTATAGGTCTTTAGGTTTCTGTCTCTGTCTCTCTCTCTTAAATAAAATCTAAAGTCGGAATAAAAATAAGCACGCATCGGGGCGTCTGGGTGGCTCAGTCGGTTAAGCATCTGACTTTAGCTCAGGTCATGATCTCGCAGTTTGTGAGTTCAAGCCCCGCGTCGGGCTCTGTGCTGCCAGCTCGGAGCCTGGAGCCTGTTTCAGATTGTGTGTCTCCTTCTCTCTCTCTGCCCCTCCACTGCTCACGCTCTATGTCTCTCTCTCTCTCTCAAAAATAAATAAACATTAAAAATTTAAAAATGTGGGCCGCCTGGGTGACGTCGGTTAGGCGTCCGGCTTCGGCTCAGGTCATGATCTCGCAGTCTGTGAGTTTGAGCCCCGCGTCGGGCTCTGGGCTGACAGCTCAGAGCCTGGAGCCTGTTTCCGATTCTGTGTCTCCCTCTCTCTGACCCTCCCCCGTTCATGCTCTGTCTTTCTCTGTCCCAAAAAATAAAATTAAAAAAAAAAAAAAAGTTAAAAAAAAAAAACTTCAATATGCAAAGTATTTCATAAGAAAATTAGACATTAGTTTACACACATATATCTGTCTCGTAAGAATTGAATAAAACCACCTTTTAGATCGTATCTAATTTTACTGAGTGATTGTTGAGGGCAACTGTGGGGTGGGATTGATTCAAAGAGTCCCCACACAGCATTAAATGAGCACAGAGAATATAACTTTTTTTTTCTCTTTCTCTCTTAGCTAAGGAAATCAAATAGTGACAGAAAAGCCTGGTGATTAGATAACATTAAGTTCCCAAACTAAATGATCATTGCGTTATTTTTTAAAAAGTAAGGAGGACGGAGCTAAGATGAAGAGTATTTGGCAAGGTGGGAAGTATTTCATAGGACCGGGAGACCAGAAAATCCCTGGCTCTCTACTAAATTATTATGTCATTTCTCCAAGCCTCAATTTTCCCTTTTACAAAACAGGAGAGGAATGCTCACTTGACTTGCCCTAGATGTTGTTTCATAGAGAAAATACCACCAAAGACATGAAGGATTTTTATTAGAATATTTCTATTTCTATTTAGAGTGCCCTGCACATGATAACATCACTAATTTTTCCCTTCTCTCTCTCTTGTCAGAGATACAACAGAGTATCATGGCTAAGAACCTAGCTAGGTTATCTGGGATTAAATACCTGCTTTCTCATTTAATAGCTGTGTGATCTTGGGCAAGTTATTATATCCCTGTTGGATCAGCTTCATTCTATCTAAAGTGGGGTAATAATAATAATGTTACTTCATAGACTTATAGAGATTCAATAAGGTAATGTGTGTGAAATGCACATAATTGTCCTGATGTAACCAGTATTTTAGAAGTGTTAACTAGGATTCTCTTGATTTCCATTCAGTTTTACCAGTGACCTTCACCTTCAATATGCTGAATAACTGATGTCCTGTCAGTGTTTTATTACCATGGCCATGTTTTAGCTTTCCTGGTATTCCAATTTTGAATATTTCCCCTTGCTGTTCTGGCCATCTCTTCCCCAATCATGCCAGCCAAACCTGAGTGAACAGGTTTGCCCATTACCATGATCTTTGCCCCCACTGCACTTTCCTGCATGTGATTGCCATCACCTTTTTGCCCTCCAGCTTTCTAACAGGTTTGAACAAAACACGATTCTTTTAATGACCTCCTTGTTAATATTCTTTCTTAGAATAACTACTGCCATTTTTTTTCCTCACTCGGTTATTCTTCAGAGAAGTAGAACTTCTTGTTTATCCTAATGAGAGTGATTATGCCTTGTGGCAATTTTAATGCCCAGTTCTGTCCCTGTCAAAACCTCTACATCACGAATGTTGAGAGAGGAGAGAGGATCCGTGTAGGAAGACTAAACAGGGTACAGACTGGAAGGGAAGGTGGCTGAGATGGAGGGGAACGACCTCATTTCAATCCTACACAATCTTGTAGTTCTATTAAGTTTGTGAATCATTAGCTTTTGACCAGGTTGTTAAAGACTTGGAGTGGAACCAATGGAGGGTACATGTACATAGAGGTCTTTCACTTATGCCTCAGGAAATTGTTATACAAAACCTGTAACAAGTGGAGCTAAAAAATTACTTGTTTCTGGCCCCTTTGATTATTCTCCTTTTGACCTTGCCTATGTCAGATGACCAACCATGAATTCCCTTCCTTTCTGTGCCTCAGTGAAATAGAGTCCAGGACTATCTTTACTGTGAGTCACCAAGCATGAGTTATAAAGTGTTGAGCAGTGAGTTGGGCCACACCCGTAGCTTCAAAAATAGATAATAAAGCAGAAGACATCAGTTTCATCTTGCAACGACTCCACCAGGAAGTGCTCTATCTTATGAATCAAGATTGCAATGTAAGCATTGAGTGACAACCTCAGAGGCATTGACACTCAGGATTCGATTTAAGGGAATTTAACAAAATAGAAGGGATTAAGTTTATCAAAGTATTATTAGTTTTATATACCATATAACACATTACCACAAATTTTATGAGCACACATTTTATACACACACACACATATATATATATATATATATATATATATATATATATATAATCTCACAGTGTCTGTGGATCAGAAGTATGAGCACAGATTGGTTGGGTCTTCTACTTAGGGTCTCACAGGCTGAGGTCAAGATGTCTTCTGGGTTGTATTCCCATCAGAAGACTCAACTGGGGAAGGATATGCTTCCAAGCTACCTCAGGCGGGAATTCATTTCTTTGTTTTTTAATGTTTCATGTATTTGTTTTGAAAAGGGGGAAGAGAAAGAATGGGAGGGGCAGAGAGAGAAGGAGAGAGAGAGAATCCCAGGCAGGCTCCTCGCTGCCAGTACAGAGGGCGCTGAGCTCGCTGTGGGGCTCAAACTCACAAACTGAGATCCTGACCTGAGCCAAAATCAAGAGTAGATGCTTAACTGACTGAGCCACCCAGGCACCCCAGGAATTCATTTCTTTGTGGTTATAGGATTTCTGTAAGCTTGCTTCTTTAAATCTGGCCAAGAGGAGGGAGAGAAACTTTAGCAAAATAAACACCATAACTTATGTAATCACAAATACATCATCATATACATTCTATCACTTTGGCACATCCAAACCATGGATACCACCCACACTGAAGGGGAGAAGATTACACAAGGGCATGAACAACATCAGGGGGCAGGAAGTGAGAACTAGTTAAAGTCTGTGAATTTCGTCCAGCTATCTGCCACAAAAGGATTGTAGAAATTATCCCACAGGTTTTGAAACCCTAACGTCCATCAATGGATGAACGGATAAACAAAATGTGGTATATACATACAATGGGATATTATTCAGCCTTAAAGAAAATTCATGGGGTGCCTGGGTTGCTCGGTCGGTAAAGCATCCAACTTCGGCTCAGGTCATGAACTCACAGCTCGTGGGTTCCAGCCCCACGTCGGGCTCTGTGCTGACAGCTCAGAGCCTGGAGCCTGCTTCGGATTCTGTGTCTCCCTCTCTCTCTGGCCCTCCTCTGCTGGTGCTCTGTGTCTCTGTCTCTCAAAAACAAATAAACATTAGAAAAAATAAAAAGAAACTTCTGAGACGTGCTACAGCACAGACAGATCGTGAAGCCCTAATCTAAGTGAAATAAGCCAGACACAAAAGGACAGATATTGTATGTTTCCACTTATATGAGGTACCTGGAGTAGTCAAGTTCATAGAAAGAGAAAATAGAATGGTGGCTTCCAGGAACGGGGAGAAGGAAGAAATGAGGAGTTATGTTAGTCACGGTTCTCTAGAGAAAGAGGACCAATAAGAGGGTGCATATTTATAGAGAAAGATGTATGGTAAGAAACTGACTCATGCAATTATGGAGACCGGCAAGCCCAAATCTGTAATGTGGAGCAGCAGGCTTGAGACCCAAGAGAGCCAAGGTGAAGTTCCAACCCAAAGGCTGGCTGCTGGAGAATATTTTCTTATTTGGAGGAAGATTACTGTCTTTGTTCTATGCAGGCCTTCAACAAATCGAACGAGGCCATGCGCATTATGGAGGGAAATCTTTACCCCACTGACTAAGATGGGAATCTCATCCAAAAACATTCTCAGGGAAGCTCAGAAAAATGTTTGACCAGATATCTTGGTACCCTGTGGCCCAGACAAGTTGACACATATTACTCACCATCACTGGAGTCACTGTTCGAAGATTACAGAATTTGGGGCACCTGGGTGGCTCAGTTGGTCAAGGGTTAAGCGTCTGACATCGGCTCTATGATCTCAGGCTCTGTGCTGACAGCTCGGAGCCTGGAGCCTGCTTCGGATTCTGTGTCTCCCTCTCTCTCTCTCTGCCCTATCCCACTCGCACTCTGTCTCTCTTTCAAAAATAAATAAACATTAAAAAAATGAAAGAAAAAAGTAAAATTACAGAGTTTCGGGGCACCTGGGTGACTCAGTCGGTTAAGTGTCTGACTTCGGCTCAGGTCATGATCTCATATAGTTCGTGAGTTCGAGCCTCGCATCTGTCAGCACACAACCTGCTTGGGATTCTCTCTCCTTCTCTCTCTGTTCCTCCCCTGCTCTCACTCTCTCTCTCTCTCTCTCTCAAAATAAATAAACTTAAACAAAATTTTTTAAAATTAAAAAAAATGAAAATTACAGAGCATTAAGTTGGAGAAGAAGAATAGTGAGCTGAGTTCTTGTCTGGCTTCAGGTAGAAAAGAGACGTTTAGTAAATCTCTTACATTTTCTGGGCATTAGCTCCACTTTCTCAAAATAAAGAACGAAGACATATTTTCCTTAAATGCCTTTGTATTTTTAAAATCCAGCTTATGCTGGTGATGTTTTAGTAGCTAAGAATCTCAAGTATTAACTGCCTACTGTTTGCAGAATATTATAACCTATATGGTATTCCAGGGCGATAGGAAAGAATAAGCTTTTCTTAATAGAAGGGGATCCAACTTTACTCGTAAAGAGCTTGTAATTTGTTGGAGAGAGGGAATAACTTTAATGGAATGGAAAATCAATAGAGTGCTCTATTAGAGTATATAAAATGGGGGGGGGGGTACTGATGATGTAGCAGGATTCTTGCACAGAGAATCGTGACACAGAGGCTTTTTTTCCAGGAAGCAATTTTATTCCTGCGGGCACCCCTCAGTTGGGTTTGCACCCGAAGAACTGAGCCCCGAACACCACGTGGTATAATTTTTAAAATGTATTTTCTACTTCCTTGTCTCCCATAAACGGTAACACACAAATATGTAGTCTGATTAAGTGTTCTTATGTTACAAGATCGTGAAGGATGTTGTCATATATAGCCCGGTTGCCTTGAGGTTTTTGTTTTTGTTTTCTTTCCTTAGGAAGGGGACTCTACCACAGTGATGGCAATCCTACCTATAGATATTAAGTGCAGAGGATTTTTTAAGAAAAAAAAAAAAAAGTATTTGAAGGGAGTACAGGATTTGTAGAGCTCATCACCAGGTCCCAGACTGCTTAGGGAGCATCTTATGAGTATTGACCCCAAGCACAATGGATGATTATTTGGTCCTTGGTTTCGTGGGTGGGGTGTGAAGGTGAATATCTGAAGTCTGAGAAATCTAGCTCAATCTTAGGCCTCCTTCAAAGAATGTTGTTCTTTCTAGTCCTGGGTGTATCTTTGGGTGTTTTAGCTACACGGTCACATATGTCTTTCCAAGACACTTCTTCGTAGGACAATCCATAAAAGGTAACTAGCTCACAAGAAAAATGTGCTATGTCCAGACGCCTGGGTGGCTTAGTTCGTTAAGTGTCCGACTTCCGTTTAGGTCATGATCTCACTATCTGTGTGTTCGAAGCCCGCATCGGGCTCTGGGCTGACAGCTCAGAGCCTGGAGCCTGCCTCAGATTCTGTGTCTCCCTCACTCTCTGCCCCTCCCCCCCTCAAAAATAAATAAACATTAAAAAAGGAAAAATGTGCCATGTCAACAAGCACACATCTGTATCTCATCTTAATCCACTAGAATATTGATGGCATACAAAATAATTGAGTCACTGTGGGGAATGATAAAGTGTCCTCTTCCTTGAGATGTAATTTCAGCATTTATTAATTCATTATCAAAAACACTTTCCTGAGATTCTATTTATGCGAAAGTCGCCATGGTGAATTCAGGCAGCAATCTTGCTTTCTGGCACTTACAGTCAAGGGACGTTGGGTAGCACTTGCGTGATAAAGGTAAGTAGCATTGGTTTGTTACAAGCTGATTTGACCAGGATATATTTGCTACATGCTGAGCTTTTCTGGTGAACTGTATCACAGAGCAAAACTTTAAGTGACAGATGAACTATGTTCAGTTTGGTCTCAGATACCTGGCACAGAAAAAAGGAAAATAAAAAATCCAGGGAGGAGGAGGGAAACGGAATCCTAATTAGGCTGTCAATATCAGTGATTTTTCTTCATAGTTTCCTAGATATTTTATTTATGTATGCATATTTTTTCAATGTTCTTTTATGTATCCCCTCCTTTTATTTTTTTCCCTGGCATAGTTTAAAGCAGATTCCAGATATCCCATCATTCTGCTCATAAATACTTCAGAAAATATCTCTAGTAAATAAGAACTTTTAAAGAAGCATGTAGAGGCGTCTGGGTGGCTCAGTCAGTTGAGCGTCCGACTTCAGCTCAGGTCATGATCTCATGAGTTCAAGCCCCGCGTCAGGCTCGCGACTGTCATCTCAGAGCCCACTTCGATCCTCTGTCCCCCGCTCTCTTTGCCCCTCCCTCATTCATGCTCTCTCTCTCTCAAAAATGAAAAATGTTTTTAAAAGTATGCATAACTTCAGTAAGACATTTCTTCTCTGGTTAGGAGGTTGTAAAGGAAAAATAGGTGAGAATTCTATCAATGAATTCATATAGTCATCCTTACGGCGAGATCAATGAAGAGTCTTGTGACTCCAATTATGTGTAAAATGTATTCTTTTCTGGGTAATTCAGCTATGCTAAATATTACTACTACTAATATTATAACTATAATTTATTGAGTTCTTATGTTTGAAGTACAGTACTTAGCATTTTCAGCCAATATTTCACATGAATCCTTATAGCAACATTATCAACATCATCCAGTGGACATTCCAATGTCCCAATTTATAGACAAAGACATAGATCCAGGGGCTCCTGGTTGGCTGAGTCACTTAAGTGTCTGACTTCGGCTCAGGTCAAGATCTCATGGTTCAAGAGTTCAAGCTTCGCCTCAGGCTCTGTGCTGACAGCTCAGAGCCTGGAGCCAGATTCAGATTCTGTGTCTCCCTCTCTCTCTGCCCTTCCCTGGCTCACGCTCTGCCTGTCTCTCTCTCCTTCGGAAAAAAATAAATAAACATTAAAAAGAAGAAGAAAAAAGACAATTCTCTAAAAAACAAAAAACAAAAACAAAAACAAAAACAAAACCACATAGGTTCAGAATGTTAAGTAATTCTCCAAGATTATAGATCAAGGGCTTAGCAAAGAAAAGATTTGAAACTAGCTCCCTCTGGCTCCAGTGTTCTCACTGGTGCGATGTTATACTGCCACTGTATGAAATAGTGCTTCGAATTAAGTTCTAAAATTATCATGGTTATCATGGCTAGAGATGAATCCTGTGATTACCTCAAAAATTTCTGATCTATTGCTGATTGAAACAGTCAGAATTAAAAGAGACTTATGAAAGTTACAATATAGAGAAAGTCTGCTACAGTGAAATAAACAGGGACACGGGAATTATGGACAGAGGAAACTGGCTCTCCTCTAATGCTCACGGAAAATACAGTTTTCCCTTTCATAAATTACCCAGTGAAACATCCTGAAATACTTAGCAGAATCGCCACTTTCCCCACTTGCAATAGACATAACCCAAGAATTTGCGTCAGCCGACTTCCCAGTGTGAAGCAAAGCCTCTTCTTCCTCCTACCAATGATTGAGTCATTCTTCAATTAGATAGATAGCAGTAGCTATTTAAACACTCCAGCAGGAGCTCACCAATTTTTACTTTATGCAGAAGTCCTTGACTGCTTCACTCTCTCATTCTTGGAGTGAATTTGGAAATGATTTTTGATGACCTTAAGAGTACGGCTATGAAAGACCAACCCGACCAGAAGCCAAATGGAGAGAAAGCTAAAGGTACTAGGGGTGGGTGAACGTACATAGGGACAGAATTCCAGGATTAGCTCAACATGTAAAGGAACTGAATAGAGGATCAGACAGCTTAAACACCAGAGTGTGGAAAAACAGTGTAGAATTAGTAACACTTGCTTAAAAGAAAGAAAAATTAGATGTGAATGAACTAACTTGCTTTGAATGATGATGTAGCAGATACTAATAATTTTTATGGAACATTTATCATAGGCTGTGTTCTCTGATATCCTCTCTACGTGCATTACTTCTCTGAATCTTTACATCTTGAAATTAGGACTATTATAATCCCCCCTTTTACAGAGGACTAATTGGGGATCAGGGGAATTAACAAAACCACTCATTTTCAGGCAGCTAGAATTGTATCACAACCTCCTCTTTATCAAGAATCCAATCCATCAGAAGGTTAAGGAGATGTTGAATTCACCCAGTGTATACAATGATACTTTTTATAACAAGTCTTCTTGAGGCATTGCAAAAACAGGATATCGTTTTATGAATTATCCAAAGCAGATGAAATGGTACTCAGTATAGTTGAGCGCAAATCACGTCTTATTGTGTACCACTGACTTGAAAATTGTAATTTTTTGATATATACGGTAAGTTAAACTCCTTAAATGTAAATTAATTCATAATCCCAATTCCACAGACAGTCTGAGTAAATTGCCTTTTATCTTATACCCATTCCCAGAGAAAGGAATAAAATACAAATAGGGGAAGTTGTATTTGTACAATACAAGTGTTGTCAGGAATTTGGATAAAGACATTCCAGGTCATGTTCCCATAAACAAGATAGAAATTTCCCTCAACAGGGAAAATAAGTTTGAACATGGAATGATTGAACATTTGAGTTGCTGAACTTAACTTGGTATGAAAACAGTGCTGTCATTTACAGGTAAACCTACAAGTCAACAATAGTCATTTGTTCATTCATTCATTCATTCATTCACTCATTCTTCATGTAGTAAATAGGCCTGAATTTTATTACCATTATGAAGCTAAATCTTCTCTCAGAACCTGATTAGATCAATCACCTACTACAAAGAATCCAATTGCTTTCTGATCAGAAAATCACTACCGGGAGCCGAGATTGGGTTAATGGTCTCTACCTACCCAGGAAATGGGACAAAGGGTGACCCGTAGAAAATGGGAGTATGTGCCTTCCCCACACGGATGTGGATCCTGTGATTTCTTCTAAAAATTCAGGAGTTTCATTGCTCAAGAGTGGTAGACATATTTGGTCTTCTATAGTATAGAATGAATACGGACCAAAGGGAAATATTGGTTGAAAGATTTACACAGATATCTACCCCCAAGCTAGGATTAGGCAATTATTTGCAAGAGACACAACTATCTCCTACTTCTCTGCCAATTTGCCATATACACTCTAGGAGCTTAACAACTTTTGAACCAGTGAATGAACTGTATTTCTTCCTGTTACACTTTCTATTGTGTCTGTCTCATCTCTGAAGTCTAACAGAAGTGCTTTTGACATAATGAGAACTCTGTGAATATATTCGACCATTAATTGATTTGGATCATTGCACATTCACACTGGAAATTTGTGATGCAGTGTTCTAAGCTGCATATCAGCTAACAGATTAAAGGCCTATGTTTGGATCTTAACATCTGTGTGATCTTGTACAATTCACTGAAACTTTGGGTTTCCTTGTCTACATATAAAGGATAACATGACCAGTGCCTTATTTGTGTATTGTACAGGGTGAGAAGTCCAGATGCGTTATGTGAGATATTTTCCTGCTGAACCAAAATATCTGGGCTTTTTTTAGTGATGGAACACATAATTAGGCATTCATATACCTGGAAGCTACATGATTTATTTTTATCTATAATAATGATGAACTTTCCTCTTGCAACTACAGGGCCACAGCTGGTGTGAGTATAGGACATGACATTAATATGAGTCAGAGTAGTATTGAAGTTGCATTCCTATTTTTGTTTGGTCAATAACCTCAGTTCCAAGATGTAATTTCAGTAGAATGAAACTTGAAAGCACAAAAACAATTCTTTGAGACAATCTGTTGATTAACTGACTAAAGCTTATTTGCTTGGTATCTGACCTTCTTTTATGGTATGCTACTTATAAAACACACTGTATGTGAAGTGTGTGTGTGTATGTGTGCGTGTACATGCGCACACACAATCTATACTAAAAATATAAAGTTGATCGAACAAAGTTGGACTGAGGGTTTCTTGGAAAGTCATTGTAGGGAGAATAGATGAGTAAGCTTTAGAATCGAATACCTAACATCACATACCTGGTATTGAATCCTGGCTCTTAAACAGCGTCAAATGTGTGACCATGGGTAAATTACTTATATTATCTGTATTTTTCATCTATAAATATGGGTAATGAACTATTGGCAGAGCCCTTGGGAGGACTAGAGGTAAGGAGTGCAAAGTACCAGGTACAGTTTCCAAAGAATTGCTTGACGTCTTGCGTCCATCGTTTATGTCCTTCTGATTCAATCCTCTATCATTCTAGGTCTTTATTTTCTTTCTTCTCGGTGGTGGTGTCCTGCCGCTGTGCTTCTAGGGGTCCTTTGCTTGGGATTACTGGTGACTCTTATCATGCTGATAATGCAAGGTAAGTACTAGCACAGGGAAATGATGGAGGACAAAGTGAGAACTTGCAAACGTGGTTAATTCATTGGTTTCATAACAACTACAAACATCCTTGATTTGGATGCGTTTTAGGCAAACTGTTTTTAGAATGAGCTGGAAGATGAGTAAGTGTATTGTGCTTATCCCTCAAGTTGACTGGGACATGGAATGAAGATTATGAATGGTGGGTTTTTGTTTTGTTTTGTTTTGTTTTTATAACTTCATGGGTAAAGTCTGTTTAAATCCTGGAATGATGAGAAAGAAAATAATTGGAAGCAATTAAGCCACGAGATCCCCTAAGAGACCCACAAGGAAAAGAAATGTCATACAGTTCACACTGAGTTTTAATAGAGGTGATTAAATACCAATTTAAAGTTAAGAATCAGAGGGGCATCTGGGTGGCTCAGTCAGTGACGCATCTGTCTCTTGATTTCGGCTCAGGTCATGATCTCATGATTGGTTTGTGAGTTTGAACTCTGTGTCGGGCTTCATGAGGATGGCACGGAGGCTGCTTGGAATTCATTCTCTCTCTTTCTCTCTCTCTCAAAAATAAATAAATAAAGTTAAAAAATAAATTTAAGAATCAGAAACACCCTCTTAATAAATGAAACACTTAAAATAAATGTAATTCGAATTTATAATATGGCCATTCAGAAAAGAGGATGTTGACAGGAAAAGAAGTGATAAGAAGAATGAGAATGCCCAAGAAGGAATGAAAATGGTACAGATCACCCGCCTCATCTGCCTGTGTATTTAAGTTGTGGATCTGGGTTATTTCATCTATCTAGAATCTAGATCATTACAGCCTTTAAGTGCTATTTGTCTCTCAGTTGTTGGTTAAGATCACAAACTATTTTTTTGATCTGTTAACACTTAAGGCCTTCCCTAATGACTAGAAGAAGTGCCCTTGACTCAGTGGTGGTGACTGGATGAGTCCTCCTGTGAGAAGAATCACTTTACAACAGAGTCAGATCTGGTCTTCAAGCCAAGGGGTCTGTTTTGTACCGAACCATCAAGCTTCCAGAACTGAGACATTTGACCCTTAATATTAGTTGGCCTGCTAGATTTCACAAACTTTATGCTCTCCTCACCCTTCCTAAAATGTGCTGAAGAAAAGGCAAAAAAAAAAAAAAAAAAATCCTAAGAAACAAAAAACATTTGAAACTGTTCTGACATAGCAACTTAAAATCTGTGTCTCCATGGGACGCCTGGGTGGTGCAGTCGGTTAAGCGTCCGACTTCAGCCAGGTCACGATCTCGCGGTCCGTGAGTTCGAGCCCCGCGTTGGGCTCTGGGCTGATGGCTCAGAGCCTGGAGCCTGTTTCTGATTCTGTGTCTCCCTCTCTCTCTGCCCCTCCCCCGTTCATGCTCTGTCTCTCTCTGTCCCAAAAAAATAAATAAACGTTAAAAAAAAAAAAATTTTAAAATCTGTGTCTCCAATAAAAGGGTGTCACAGTTTTTAAATAAAATTGGGAAGTTCAAAAGGGTAGTGAGTTAGCAGAAGAATAAAGAAACAAACAGTAGATCATTAATGACAATTGCTCTTGATAATGAGTCTGGTTAGCATCTATTTCAGACTGTCTGTATTTTATTTATGTCACTGATATACCACTTATGATTGCTTTTAAACTTGTCTGTAACCATCAATAATAAGTAAAATCCTATTTCGTTTTGTTTGATCAAAAGTGCTCGTGACAGTTCCTGATATTTAGACAAAATACTGCAGAAATACCCAATAACTTTTTAATCCATAATTTCTGAGTAAATCTGGGTCATTTTCCAGCTGTTTTTTTTGCTGTCAAAATAGATTATTTGATTGGATTCTTTGGTTTCCTCAAAATCCAGTGGAGGGATTTTTACTGGGGATTGGTAAATGGAGTTCTTATTTCAGCTCTGATTTAGTATCACAGGTGTCTGGTCTCCTAAAGCAACATCAAGCAAACCTTACCCACCAGGAAATTATACTGGAGGGACAGATTTTAGCACAGCAGCAGGCAGAAAAAGCTTCCCAGGAGTCAGAAAAGGAACTCAAGGAGATGATAAAAAACCTTACCCAGAAGCTGGATGAAAAATCGAAGAAACAGATGGAACTTCATCACCAGAACCTGAATCTCCAAGAAGCTCTGAGGAAAGCAGCAAACTTTTCAGGTATGGAGGGTGGAGAGGGATCTCTTCTTTACTTAAAAAAAAATTTGTTTTAAGTATTTATTTTTGGGAAAGCGCAAGCAGGGGAGGGGCAGAGAGAGGGTTAGAGGATCTGAAGTCGACTCTGTGCTGACAGGCTGCAACAGCGAGCCCATTGTGGGGCTCCCGCTCAGGAACCCGGGAGATCATGACCTGAGCCCAAGTCAGGTGCTCAACCGATTGAGCCACCCAGGCGCCCCGAACTCTTCTCAATTTTTAAGATTCTAGTTTTGAGACTTTTCTGGAAGAATGCTCCCACCCCTACCCTTTGCCACAGATTCTTTACTTCTTTCCATTCTAATGTATCTGAATCATTGATTTCTTTTCCTACGGGGTTTCCTTTGTCCCTGGGTAGCTCTACATGAACTTTATGCTATAACACTATTTCTTAAAATACGCTACATCTGTTTAAATTAAATCAGCGGAGGCAGGCTGACCTGAAGTGTTGGGTAGGTACTTTAGATAAGAAAAAAAAAAAAAAAAAATACGAAGAGCCCAGAAATTCAGTTTATCTAAGAAGAATTGATTTAATCTCAGAATCTAGGAGGCAGGTGGAAACAGCATCTATAAGAAGGGGATGATGATGTGAATTCTGCTGTTATTACAGAGTTATCTGTGTCATTTAGTCTTTCTACAGCATGCAATTAAATCAGGCATATGCTTTTCATCATAGGGAGATTTAAGGGATGTGAGACGGAGATCCTTTCAGAGATGCATTGCTTCCTTGAAGGTGTATGAAGGATGCCCTATTCTCAGCATTAGTAACTAACTACCACTAGTAAACAAAGATTTCTCCAGTTTCTTGCTTGTACATGTCAGTGGATCTCAACGATGTAATTTATTTGAAAAAGGATTATGTGATAACAGTTCGCAAATACCCACAGATCGCTTTGGTTTAAGGATGCGAAAAATTGATAGCCAGATAAGTTAAATGATAATAATAACGATACATAGGTTTTATAAAGTTTTGGAGTTAATAAAGCCCTTCAATATTTAGAGGGTTATTTAACTTTCCAAAAAAAGAGAGATTTTTAGATAAATTGATCTTTAGCAAGTGTCAAACATGTTATTTCATCTTTTTATTAAGTAATTTTTTTAAGTTTATTTTTATTTGAGAGAGAGCTAGAGAGCAAGCAGAGGAGGAACAGAGAGAGAGGGAGACAGAATCCCAAGCCCAATGCGGGGCTTGAACCCACGAACCGTGAGATCATGACCTGAGCTGAAGTCGAGTCAGACGTTTAACCAACTGAGCCACCCAGGCGCCCCTCAACTCTTTATTGAAGAGGGAGCTATCGAGGAAACGAAAAGACTACATCATCTCTAAAAAGGTGTAAGGAAGGAGACTAATATATCAAGGACAGGAATGTTTACATAAGCAGACATAGCCACATACCAACCAAATGATTTATTCCCCAGGTGGGGCTGTGAAACCATTTTTTTAATCAGTTGTGTGAGATTAAATCCACATCACGGCCATCCGGAACCATCTCCCAGAGATTCCAGGCATGGACAACCAATCAAAAATAATAAACAATGTGTTTTTCACTGGTGGATAGCCCAGGTAAAACATTCCATTCCTTGACCGCGTCAGATAAAGGCCAATTAGTAGAGATGGCAGATAAAGTACCGCTTTTCACCAAGCAGAAGATTCTCAAAAACATTAATAGTAAAATACTACATGCAAACAACTAACCAGCTTCTCAAGTTTGAGACAAGTTTTGAGTACGAAATTAGCGGTGGCTGTCAACCTTCGGCGTGCAACATTGCCACTCCGGTAGCTCTTAAGAAATGGCCATGTCCACGTTTACCCCAAGATTCTGTACCAAAATGTCTCGAAGGGCACCAAGAAATATTTCTTCAATTGATTCAAACTCAGGAGTTTGAGAGGTGGTGCCATGTAGCGATTCAACACGCGGTTCCTCGAGGGACCTGCCAAGGTTCCCATTCCCATACATTCCCATTTCCTCCGTGTGCCCAACGAAGAACAGGAATGAAACTTATTTGGCCATGTTGTTATGAGGATGAAACGAGTTAACATGTGGAAAGAACTGCCAACATTTTGGGGCCCATAGTGATGTTGCCTTTGTTAAATAAAACAAAAAGTTTTTTTTTAATTAAACGAGGGGTGCTTGGCTGGCTCAGGTGGTGGAGTGTGTGACTCTTGACCTTGGAGCTGTGAGCTGAAGTCCCACCTTGGAGGTAGGATTTACTTTTAAAAAAATTAAAAGAAATACAGGTGGTTCGAACGCCACATATGGCTATGTATTGAACGGCACATGTCTAGAAACAGGAAGCTCAGTAATTTTTTTCACGTTTATTTATTTTGAGGGAGAGAACACGCAGGCACGCCGTGTGCCAAGAGTTGGGGCAGGGGAAGAGAGAGAGGGCAAGAAAGAATCCCGAGCAGGCTCCATGCTGAACATGGAGGGGCTCAATCACACAAAGGTGAGATCATGACTGTGAGATCATGACCTAAGCCGTAATCAGTCGGACGCTTAACTGACTGATGCCACCCAGATGCCCCCAGTAAGCACAGTATTGAAGCCTAAATTCATTATTTGAAAAACCGAAGTTTTTAAATACATAAGCATACTTTTTTTTATAAAGATTTTATTTCTAAGTTATCTCTACGATCAGCGTGGGGTTCAAACTCACAACCTTGAGATCAGGAGTTAGGCCTTCCACCGACTGAGCCAGCGAGGTGCCCCCGGTGTATGTTTTTAATAGCAGAATTGCTATTATGTATCCATTCCCCAAACTTTTACTTCCATTACTCCAAACAGAACTTTAAAAAATAGATCAGAGGGGCGCCTGTGTGGCTCAGTCGGTTGGGAGACCGACTTCGGCTCAGGTCATGATCTCGCAGTCCGTGAGTTCAAGCCCCGCATCGGGCTCTGTGCTGACAGCTCAGAGCCTGGAGCCTGTTTCAGATTCTGTGTCTCCCTCTCTCTCTGCCCCTCCCCTGTTCATGCTCTGTCTCTCTCTGTCTCAGAAATAAATAAATGTAAAAAAAAAAAATTTTTTTTTAAATAGATCAGATTCTCAAGTTACATGTCAGTTCAATTTTTCTTTTCGACAGCCTTGCTTTTAATTTAGTGTACTAAAATCAGAATACTTTAAGAGAAATAAAGACTCTGAGTCTTTTGAGGGATTTGCAGAGTCTGGGTATAATTTTAATTAAGAAGGGATGATAGGTGGTGTGCCTGGATGGCTCAGTTGGTTAAGAATCGGACTCTTGATTTCGGCTCAGATCATGATCTCGTGGTTTGTGAGTTCGAGCCCTGTGTCAGGCTCTGTGCTGACAGTGCGAAACCTGGGTGAGATTCTCTCTCTCTGTCTCTCTCTGCCTCCCCTCCCCCTCTCTCTCTCAAAAGAAATAAGTAAAACTTAAGAGAAGAAGAAGAAGAGGAGGAGGAAATGATATACATGTGACTGTCCTGAGGGAAAACTTAAGAATTGTAGACATATTTTTACTCAGGCATCACTCACTGATTAGATATGCTATCTTCCTAGCTCCTTGTCCCCAAGACTGGCTCTGGCATGAAGCAAACTGTTACCTATACTCCTCTGGCCCATTTAATTGGGAAAAAAGCCAGAACCATTGCTTGTCTTTGG
This sequence comes from Puma concolor, assembly GCF_028749965.1. NCBI lineage: Eukaryota > Metazoa > Chordata > Mammalia > Carnivora > Felidae > Puma > Puma concolor. The sequence continues at coordinate 98,829,841 of NC_141673.1, forward strand.
ATGCCCACATGCTGAAAATTAACAGCACAGATGATCTGGTGAGTTTTTATGGTTGTATGTTGGGCTGGAGTATTGCCTTATGGGAAACAAACCTGGTTTACACCCTTGGGGGAAGAGCACTTGTTTGAGTAACAGAATACTTATTTTCTGGCCTCATCTGGCCACTAAGTACACACATGACCGGGGATAGAGAGGTTACATAGTATCTTCAGCTTCGTAAACATTCCTTACAGAAAGGATGTCAAAGATCTCTTTTGGTTCTGCAGTTTTGTGACTCTAATCTAAAACGACCACGCTGACTTTATCATCAATTTCGATCACTATCACTCCCCACAGGAATTCATCCAGCGAGCAAGCGCCCATTCCAGTTTCCCGTTCTGGATAGGGTTGTCTCTGAGGAAGCCGAGCAGCTCATGGCTCTGGGAGGATGGCTCTCCTTTGATGCCCCACTTGTAAGTTTCCTGTTCTTTGCTGACCCTGTGAGTGAAGCGGCTTCCACATTCCATATACTGTCTTCTTCTTGCCAGGGAGAAGCTGGGGGAATTTCTGAACCCCTCCTTCCCCACCTCTGTCAGACAGAGACTTGCCCATTTAATCATTCCGACCTTCTCTTGAGTTTTCCTTCCCGCATTTACTACTGATTGGAAGCTTTAAGGCAAGGTTAGGGGCACCTGGGTGGCTGAGCTGGTTACGCATCCGACTCTTGATCTCAGTTCAGGTGGTGAGTTCAAGCCCCGCATTGGGTTCTGTGCTGATAGTGTAAAGCCTGTTTGGCGTTCTCTCTCTCTCTCTCTCTCTGTCTGTCTGTCTCTCTCTCTCTCTGTCTCTCTGTCTCTCTCTCTCTCTCTCTCCCCATTCCCCGCTCATGCTCGCTCTCACTCTCTTTCAAAATAAATTAAAACAAAAAACAAAAAACAAAAAACAAGGTTAAATTTCTGACCACAAGGTGGCAGTAAATCTACTTTTTTTGTTCTTTCTTCCCCATCTGCAGGTTTCGATTCCAGGGATCTCTTTCCCAGAGGTATCCTTCAGGCACTTGTGCCTATGTACAAAGGGGAGCTGTTTTTGCTGACAACTGCATTTTAACTGCATTTACTATATGTCAGAAGAAGGCGAATCTAGTGAGAGCACGGTGAATTTGAAGGCTCTGGAAGCAAAGGAAAAGACTTTTCTTCTGGAATTGAAGCTGTACTTTATCATTTAGGTGCAAAACGAGAGAGCCCTGCGAACTGCCTGTTATTAGCTGACTGCAGAATTCCTTAGCAGAGACTAGGTCTGCAGATGCCTGGCTGGAGATATCCAAAATGTTGATTCTATGTCTCTTTCTCTCGTTTTTCGCCTGGTTTCCCCAATCCCCCTGCCAGCCTTCAAACCTTCTCCCCTTTTTATGTTTTAAAGTTTTACTCCTCTTCAAGTCTTGGCAGCCCTCTGTACTCAGTCCTCTACCTCAGTGCCATCTGCCCCCTCACCCTCCTAAACCGCATAGAAAATGGAAAATGGAGAACTTGACCCCCCTGCAAGCAGAAGGCGAAAAAGGGGAAATCTGCATGGGAACAGAGCTGGTGAAGAAACAGAAAAGAGGAAAAGCCCATAATGGAATCAAGGAACTTGAGTTCTCAACCTTAAAAGCTGCCACTTGTTCGTCTTTTAAGTTGCGATCTGTGTCCACACTCCACCATTTACACACGTGCACACCCAAAACACACACACACACACCCAACACACACACACACACACACACACACACACCCAGAACATCACATTTTGGTGTGATTGAGATGTTCCGGGAGGTAATTATAAATAGAATCATCTTTTCAGTGACCCAAATACAATTCCTTATTGGTCTCTGAATCTGTTCTGACTTCTTCATCCTTTCTCTATCAAAGGACAGCTCAATATAGCTTTACTCCTTCAGGAGAGTATATGTTAGAATCATGGTGCCGGGGGCAAAAATAGTTTTTGTGCTGTTTTTTTTTTTCTCCCTAAAGTACACACCATTTATAGATGACCTCTTCTCAACTCTGTTATGCTGTGCTAATGTGGAAACATACCGGGCCAACCAGTGAAGACACTCCGTTAAGGAGCAAACTGAGCCAGCCGCGGAAACATTGCTGAACAGAAACAGACGGAATTTGAAGTATTCCTTCTATTTTCAGTGTTTCTAGTCCCCGGCTATTTCCCCTCCCGGGTTTTCCTACTTTAAAGGAAGCCTTTCCATTTCGTTGCACACAATGTAGCACCAACTGTATCCAAAAAAGAAAAGCTGGACCATTCCTAGGAAGACAGATATTCATCTGCCTTGTTGTTTGCATCAATTTTTCCCCCTTTTAAAATAGTCAGTGTGATTCCCTTGTATGAGTATACCCCAATTTGTGGATAAATTACCTGTTGATGATCTTTTGAGTTGTTTTCGGTATTTGTCTATCACAAAATAAGGTGCTATAAACATTTGTGTACCAGCCTTGGTATGCACATAGCATTTCTCTTCTCTTGAGTAAGTGCGTAGGAGTTTAATGTCAGAACCATTCAGTAGTGTATGTTCAGCTAGCTGAGAAATTGCCAAACGTTTCGCCCCAAACTTGTACCATTTGGTATTCCCACCAGCAGTGTATGAATGTTCCAATTCCACCTCACCCTTGCTGACGCTTGGCATGGTCAGTCTTGTCACTTTACCCATTCTGATAGGCGCATGGTGGTATATTACTCTGGTTTAATTTGCATTTCCTAAATGAAAAATAATCTTGAGATCTTTTTATTTACTTATTGCGCTTATTTACTCTCTACATATTTTCTTTGATAAAGCGCTGTACCGATCTTCTGAGAAGTTTTGAGTTCTTTGTTTTTATACTGTCACATTTCGAGAGCCCTTTGTACATGCTGGGTAAAAGTCCTTTATCAGATGTCGTTTTGGTGATTTTTTTTTTTTTTTTTGAGTTTATGACTTCTCAGTCTCTGGAAAAGCAGAAAATTTTAATTTTGGATGAAGTCCATTTTCACGTTTCTACTGCTGTCTCTAAGAACTTGTTGCCAAACTCAAGGTCACAAAACTTTCTGTTGTTTTCTTCTAGACATTTTATTGTTTCAGGCTTTACACAGAAACCTGTAATTTATTTTGAGTTACTTTGTGAACCAGGTACTAAAGCACTTTGTCTTTCTGTCTTATTTTTCTTTTTTCATAAGGATGTTCGCTTGTTTTAGCAACATTTGTTGAAAAGACTGTTCTTTTTTCACTACATTGCCTTTGCACTTTTGTCCACAGTTACCCATATGTGCATGGGTCTATTTCTGGCTCTCTGTTATGTTCCCTTGGTCTGCTTGTATATTTTTACAACACCACCATGAATATTGCAGTTTCTTGAAATCTTGTAGTGGTTGTTCAATGTCGTTCTTTTCCAACGTTGTTTTGGCTAATCTATGTCTTTGTATTTTCATGTTAACTTTTGAATCGGCTTGTCAATTTCTAAAAAACCAAGCAAACCCTATTGAAATTTTGAATGTGATTGCATTGAATCTATTAGCTACATTTAGGGGCAATTGAAATTTTAAAAATACTTATGTGTTTGAATCATAAACAAGGTATATCTCTCCATTTCTTTATGTGTTCCTTAATTTCTCGAAGCAATGTTTTGTAACTTCCTCTGTATAGATGTCCCACATATTTTCTTAGACTGTCATCATATACTTCATATTTTTGATGCTACTAGAAATGGTATTGGTGTCATTTGTAATTTTAATTTCCAAATGTCTTTCGCTAGTATATAGAATTATAATAAACTTTTTTATATTAACCTTATATCCTGACCTGAAACATTTATTTTTTCTAGTAGTTTTGTTTGTGGATTCCATCGGAGTTTTACATAGATAATCATGTCGTCTGCAAATGAAAACACTTTTATTTCTACCTTTCTAGATGGTTTTTATTTCTTTCCCTTGCTAGATTTCGTAGACTAGACCTCTAGTACAGCACTGAATGAAAGTGGTGAGAATGAGCGTCCTTATTTTGTTCCTGATTTGGAAGAAATCATACAGTGTTAGTACCATTACGTATGGTGTTAACTGTATATTTTGCACAGATGTTCTTTATTCGTTTGAACACGTTCCCTTTTATTTATTTATTTATTTATTTACCTTTATTTTTGATAGAGGGAGACAGAGCACAAGTGGAGGAGGGGCAGAGAGAGAAGGAGACACAGCATCCGAAGCAGGCTCCAGGCTCCGAGAGGTCAGCACAGAGCCCGACGCGGGGCTCGAACTGGTTTCTTTTTATTTGTAGAATGCTGAGAGATTTTATCAGGAATGGGTATTGATTCACCTACATCTACTTTCTCTACATCTATAAAGATGATCATATATTTCAATTTTTTTTTCTTTTTAGTTTTTTAATATGATGACTTACATTGAATAGGTATAAAAGGTTAAACCAACCTTGGTTTGTTGGGATTTATTATCATTTTAATACGTGGCAGATTAATTCTGCTAAAATTTGGCTTAGGAATTTTGCAACTACGTGTATGAAAGATATTGTTATGTAATTTGCTTTTTGTGTAAAGGCTTTGTCTGGTTTAGTTTTGGAGAATTCCTCCCCTGTGTTAATTTTCTGGAAGGTTTTGTGTGGAATTGGTACTATTTGTTCATTACGTGTTTGGTACAGTTTATCATCACTGAGGTCATCTGGGCATGGGTTTTCTTTTTTTTTTTTTTTATAGTTTTTTAACTATAGATTCAGTTTCTTTTTTTTTTTTTTTTTTTTAACGTTTATTTATTTTTGAGACAGAGAGAGACAGAGCATGAGCAGGGGAGGGTCAGAGGGAGGGAGACACAGAATCCGAAACAGGCTCGAGGCTCTGAGCTGTCAGCACAGAGCCCGACGCGGGGCTCGAACTCACAGACCGCAAGATCATGACCTGAGCCGAAGTCGGCCGCTTAACCGACAGAGCCACCCAGGCGCCCCAGATTCAGTTTCTTTAATGGATGTAATGCCATCCAAATGATTCTTTCTTGAAGGTGGTTTGTTGGTTAGTGTCTTTCAAGGAATTTGTCCATTGTATCTAAATGTTTAATTTTTTGGTCTAACATTTTTCTTTATATTTTCTTCTTATCATTTTATTTTATTTTTTAATGTTTATTTACTTTGAGAGAGGGAGAGAGCCCGCGCACATGTGTGCCCAAGTGGGAAGGGGCAGAAAGAGAGGGGGGAAAGAGAGACTCTCAAGCAGGCTTTGTGCTGTCAGCACGAGTCCGATAGGGGCTTGATCTCACAAACTGTGAGGTCATGACCTGAGCCGAAATAAAGAGTCAAGAATCGGATGCTTAACCAACTGAGCCACCCACGCTATCCTTTTTTAATATCTCTAGAATGTATATTAATGCAATCTCATTCCTGAAATTCTTAATTTTTTGTCCATTTTTTAGAATAAGTTTGGTTTAGAAGAAAAAGTTCATTTTTCTTCTTGCTGAAAATATGTTTTTTTTTCATTGAATTTGGTTGTTTTTTTTTTAAAGTCTATTACTTTTTTGTTTTATATTTTATTAACTTCTACTTCAACTGATTTTTTTTTCCTTTCTTGTGCTTAATTACATTTTCAATTTGTCCTTCTTTTTCTAGTTGAAGATGAAATCTCGCTTCATGGATTTCGGATCTTTTTTTCTTTTTAAATATAGGCGTGTCGTGCTATGCATTTCCCCTTAAGCACTGCTCTATTGGTATGCAACAAATTCTGATCCCCCCCCCCCATTCTCTCAGTTCAAAAGGAAATTGCTTCCTAATTTCCCTTTAATTTCTGTTGTCTGGTACCCTTCTTGGGAGCCTCCTGGATGAAATCTGAAGTTGCCCCCACACCCGTCAGAGGGCAAGGGGAGACCAAAGAAAGAGGCAGGCCATTCTAGGTCAATAGGTGGCAGGTTCGATAAGCAAAGGAAACTTACATACAACCCTTGTCTCGGGTGGCAGCCAGACTGGTTAATTTCCCACCCACCCTCCCAATGTTAAAAATTTATGCAGGGGACTTAACTAGGCTCAACCATGTACGTAGTGTAGGTGTTTTCATCACCACATCACTATCTCAAGGCTATGTCCTTGGAGCAGCTCTTGGAAGCAGGAAAGCCAAGCAGAACCCACATTTGAAGGACTGGGGAAGGAATGAGGAAACTCTAATTGCCAATCCAACTCACAGGGCCAATTGGAGGTCATGTCTTTTTGATGACCTTCCCCAAAACTCCACCCTTCATGACTGGCTCTTACAATCTCATGTGCCCCCCTCTTCCACAATGCGCCCTGAGCAGCCAACAAAGAGTTTCACCAGTATGGAGGCAGCTCCTTTGGTGGCCAGCTGGCTGCATTGGAGGCAGATGCTATAGCAATAATCCAGGCACACGTAAGAGAAAACATAGATTAAGACAATGATTCCAGGGTGCTTGGGTGGCTCAGTCGGTTAGGCACCTGATTCTTGATTTCAGCTCAGGTCATGATCCCGTGGTTTGTGAGATCGAGCCCCTCTTCAGGGTCTGCATCGACAGTGTGGAGCCCGCTTGGGATTCTCTCTTTCTCTCTCTTCCCCTGCCCCACTCGCGCTCACTCCCTATCTCAAAATAAATAAAAACATTTAAAAAATCTTAAAAACAAAACAATGCTTTCAAAAATCAGTGACACATTTTTCTACCAAGAGACTCATGATCCAAACCATTGATTTATTAAGTCCCCTGAGCTGGGGGGAGAGATCACTCAGGTTATTTACTTGTGTTGTTTTGTGACTTAATAAAGATGATACATTAACAGATTTATTAGGTATGGACACATAGCATTCTGTTTGGATAATGGCGTAGGTGCCTCAGTGAGAGGCAGTAATAATGTCTAAGACCATTCTATTTTGGAAGATAGCTCTTCTCATTAGAGTCTTGTTGGGTGAGTTTAGCAAGGGCTTCTATATGTGTTATAACATCCTCTAAAACAATGCGGGAACAAAGACAGCAGCCAAACGTTGAACCAATGGAAAACAGAATGTGCCCACCTGGCCTTGAGGACAGGGAGGTTGGTGGTTTTAGGAACTTGACCTGGTTGTACATATCATGTATGTTCACTGGGGAAGGCAGTGCTGTCAGACCTGAGGAGAAGGACTGGGGACAGGACCCATATCTTCTCTCTTCCGATGGTGCACATTCCATTCCGTGTATAGTGCATTTCAACAGGTCCATCTTGCAGCAAGACAACAGAATTTCAGTGGAGGTTGAATAGTTTCCCCTCACCCAGATGGTGCAAACTAACCCACCCATCTTGGGGGAATGTCCCATTGCAAATTCCAGTAGATCATTTTTTTTTTTTCCCCAGTAACGATCAGGAGCTTTGTGCTCTCAACAGCATGGAACATTGATCCTCAGTGAGAGTCAGGTCTCGGCTGCTTCCCAAGACCTCCAGCAGGGAGGATTTGTGCCTCATCAGGGGTCCTCAGTCTGGCATGTGAGCAACGGGCCCTTGAGGTTGATCATTCAAATGTATCAAAGCCTGGGATAGTACTTTAGTCGATCCAGTCAAGATGGTTTTACCTCTTAATAATTTAATTTGCTGCTTATCCATTTATAGAGGCGATGGGACACCCAATGTCAGTTCTTTTGCCCAGTCTTATACATCATGACCTTTGACTTGTGACCCCTCACCACTGTCTATGGTACTCAGCTTCTCTCAAACCTTAATGGTGGCAGCCTGGTTTGCACAGTGACACGGGAAAGTTTGGGTGAGGTCAGACGCAGGGTCCACGCAAACCATGGCATATTTAGAACCCTCACTCAGAGAAAAGGGGCCAATATAATCAATTTGCCAATCCATTACTGGCTGGGAACTTCAGTGGATGGTCCCAGATTCTTTTGGCAGTTGTCTTGGGCATTGCTTAGAGCACACAGGACATACTATTACAGCATTTAACCAAGTCACTGTACTTCAAGGTCAGTCCAGCGTCCTTGGCGATATGCTATCCCCCCAGGCACTATGGTAGTCCCCGTTTCTACGCACCCAATCAGCTGTCATCTATTGAAAGGTCAGTAGATAGGGCTTGTAACGAAGCTAGAGCTTCACTTTCTGACTGCCAGGGAGGGTTAGGCATTATGAGCTGGAACCTAAGAGACAGTGTGTAGAAGGCAGCGAGGACTGCTTCAGGCTCTTGCAGAAGGACCCAGATGTCTATCTGCATATCCTCTCCTTGCAAGGGCTTATTTATGACCAGCGCCCCTTGGCTTCCCGTTGTCCAAGCCATAGGGGTTAATCCCTCTAGAACAGCTCAACTGTCAGAGCAAAAGGTTAATGCCCAGGACTCATGAGTGATCACTAAGACAGACTGCTTTGAACTTAGCCCACTGGCTGCTATACTGGCTGCTGTGTGAGAGGCTCCAGAGCTGGGACCAAGATCCTAGGGGCCTCTTCCCTTCTGTCGTGTCTCTTCCACAGTGCTCAACCCGTCCTTTCTGGAGTCATGCACACATGAAACTCGAATGGTAGCCCTGCTTGAGAGCTGCCCAAAGCTTTCGTTTGTTCAACTAGAACTTCTGCCTTTCATGCTGCTCTGATCCCCAGTCCCATACGCACTCTTTCTGTACCAGGAAGTATAAGGAATGGTGGCACGGTGTCGGGTGGAGAACAAAAGTCCCCCAGAATCCCATAGAAAGGCTTGTACCCTAAAAAGCACAGCTTTTGGGATAACATGGGTTTCACCCAACCAGGCAACACCCAAAACCTTACAGTAGGGCCTAGGCCTTGGATTTTCTATAGATACATTACCCATCTTCTTCTCCATTACAGATGTTCCAGCAAAGCCAGCAGGGCGCCCTGGGGCAGAGACAAGTCTCCCCATGTTGACATTGCATCATCCACGTAATGGGCCCGTAATACTGATGTGGGGAAGGAGAACAGGGACAGGTCGCAGCTACCATCCCATGACATATGGTGGGGCTATGTCGGTGACCTTGGGGAAGTATTTGAAAGGGTCATCACTGTCCCTCTTACACGTAGGCACATTTACCTTAGTTGTCAGATACCTGTGCTCATCAAAGACTTTTCCGTAAATCTCCTTGAAGATAAAACACTTTTAAGGGATTTTTTTTTTTTTTTTTTTTTTTTGGCCAAAGCATCAGAGTAAAACAATAAGCAATACCTAATAACTATCTGAGAATGACAAAAGACTTAAAAATGGCCGTGGCTCAAGATTTGATGGGAGTATAGCATAGTGAAATTGACAAGGCAATTTGGTTATTTCTATGACATACATTTTACAATTGTGATTGGTAACATTATGCCTGGACATTATCAGATATTAGGAATGTTATGTAGACATATCCTAAAGAAAGTTTAGCATCACTTCTTATTTGACGGTGTTTCTCATGAAATTTAACATAGACAAAAAGTCATATAGTTGTAAAAAAAAAAAAAACAAACAAAAACTTGTCTCTTTTAATAGAGAAGACTCAGTTTCTTAAGTAATAAAAAACCTAGTAAAGACAAAACACAGAATCTTTATTTTCTAGGCAAATTCCAATAAACATAAAGGAAAACCTTTGTTTACAATTTATTATTAAGATCAAGCTAATAATCTAAGGAAACTTTGTCCTCATAATGGAGAGAAAACTAAATTTTCATTTTATTACAGTGTACTTTTGATATCAAAACTCTCCTTTAAAAAAAAAAAACCCTCATATAAATCCTTTCCAATCTTAGCTTGACTGTAAGGAAAATTCTTTTCTCAACATTCCTCTTCCACAAACCTTTGGAACTTTCTATATCCATTCAGGTTTCATTCCAAAACTCCAGCCATGAATCGGGTACCCACTGCCATGGCTAAAGTCTTCACTGATACTTGGGATCTTTTGGAGACCGTAGACTAGATTTGGGGCAAGGTCATGTCTACAGCACGGTGTATTATTTTCTAAATTTTTTAATTTTTTAAATTAATTACTTAATGTATTAATTTATTTAATGTTTATTTCTTTTTTGAGAGAGAGACAAGGTGCGAGCAGGGGACGGGCACAGAGAGAGAGAGAGACGCAGAATCAGAAGCAGGCTTCAGGCTCTGAGCCGTCAGGTCAGAATCCAACGGCTGGGCTTGAATTCACAGACTGAGATCATGACCTGAGCCGAGGATAGACGCTTAACCGACTGAGCCACTCAGGCGCCCCATTGTGTATTATTTATTTATTTATTTATTTTGAGAGAGACAGAGACAGAGAGAGCGTGTGCAAGTCGGGGAGGGGCAGAGAGAGAGAGAGAGGGAGAGAGAGAATCCCAAGCAGGCTGCATGGGCCTGACCCCCATGAGGGGCTCCATCTCAGGACCATGAGATCATGACCTGAGCCGAAATCAAGAGTCAGAGGCTTAAAGGACTGAGCCACCAAGGTGCCCTCCAGGGATTCCACCTCTTAATCAGGCATTGCCACAAATGCCCGGATCTTCATCAGTGGCAGCTTGCACCCTCCTAGCTTTGCACCCAGCACCCTAGGGTCTCCAACGGACTACCCTGCTCTCCCGCCCTGTCTGCCAGCCTTGAAACTAGCAGACTGGTGGACACCCCCACATCCCTCTCTAACCTCAGCTCTTCTCACCTTCTAAGCCGAGCTTCGGCCTCTGGTTGGGCCTGGGGGCCAGTGAGTTGCCCACAGTAGAGGCCAGCCCACCGCGGCAACGATGTGCTTCCCTCCTCCCTCACAGTGTGCCCTGTGCGGCTTCACCAAGTGCATTATGCCAACCTGTGTTTTTGGGGTGTCCCTGGAGTCATGCGGTGGTCCACAAGCATCTAACACATGGGCCACTCCTCCCCACAGAGAGGTTAATAACCAACTCAGGATTTCCCTCAAGGATCCGCTTTTCCTAACTTAAGAGGCTTGTGTGGACCGCCCCTCCCCACATAGAAGTCAATGGCCAAGGTGGGATTTCTCCTGAGGATCCCTCTTTCCCATGGCTAGTTTGTTCAGTCTCTTAGCTGGCTTGCCAGATGTTGGTTCACAAACCTCCCGGCAGTTTCCTGGGTGTAACCAGCCCCATACTCACAGGGGAGGGCAGAGACGGATGAAGGAAAGAGGCAGGCCTTTCCAGATCTGTAGGTGGCAGGTTTAAGAAGCAAAGGGAACTTAGATGCGAAATGTGGCGTGGGTGGCCCAAAGACAGTGAATTCTCACACCCACCTATTTCGAAATGTACGTAGACGCCTTCACCGGGTTCAGTCACCTACGCTATGCAGGTGTTCTCAACACCACATCACTATCTCAAGCCTTTGTCCTTGGAGCAACCGTTGGGAGTGGGAAAGGCAGGAGGAACCCACATTCTGAAAACAGAGGAAGGGGTGAGGAGCCTCCCAGGGGTTAGCTCACAGGCCAATTGGCAGTTCCCTTTTTTTCAGTAACCTTGCCCAACAACTTCTTCCTTGATCTATTTGGTGATGTAGAAGTGTGTTATTCAGTTTGCAACTGAAACTGATTATTTGGGGATTTTGCAGAGATCATTGGGCTATAGGTTTTCAATTTAATTCCACTGTGAGCAGAGAACAGACTTTTTGTGACTTGCTCTTTTGATTTTATTGAGACTTAAATTTTTCACGAATACTTAAGGAGAATGCATATTTTTTTATTTTATTTAAGTAATCTCTACACCCAAAGTGGGGCTTGAACTCATGACCCCAAGAGCATGAGTCACATGCTCCTCTAACTGAGCCAGCCAGGCACCCCCATGGAGAATCGGTATTCTGCTGTTGTTAAATGGAAGGTTCCAAAAATGTACATCAGATGAAAGTGATCGATAAGTTGGTTCAAGCCTACTATATCCTTGATGATTTTGGGGGAGTCTATTAGGCTATCAATTATTGAAAGAGAAATATCTAAAATTCTGATGGTGACTATAGTTTTGTCTGCTTCTCTTATAGTTCTATCAGTTTCTGCTTCATATAATAGAGGCATAAAAATTGTGGATTGTTGGGGCGTCTGGGTGGCTCGGTCAGTTAAGTGTCCGACTTCGGCTCAGGTCATGATCTCACGGTCCGTGAGTTCGAGCCCCGCGTCGGGCTCTGTGCTGACAGCTCAGAGCCTGGAGCCTGTTTCAGATTCTGTGTCCCTCTCTCTCTCTGCCCTTACCCTGTTCATGCTCTGTCTCTCTCTGTCTCAGAAATAAATAAACGTTTAAAAAAAACTTAAAACAAAAATTGTGGATTGTTATTCCCTCTTGAAAAATCAACCCTACATTAGTATGAAATGCACTTTTTTATCTCTGTTAATAATGTTTGCTATGTATCCATTTGTCTGAAATTAATATAACCATATAGTCACTCCTGGTTGTCTCTGAGTAATGTTAACATATATCCTTTTCAATCCTTTCACATTTAGCATATATATTTTTCTACTTAGAATGTGTTTCTTTTATGTAACATTTAGTTGAGTCTTGCTATTTTATATGATTTGACAATTTCGGTCTTTTGGGCATTTAAACCATTTACATTTAATGTGATTTTGATATAATTAGATATAAATATTTTTGATGTTTGTTTTCGATTTGTCTCAAATTACCTTTGTTCCCTTTTTTCTTTTCCTGCCTCCTTTTGTGTTAATTAACTATCTCATTTTATCTTCCCTGTTGGCTTATCAGCTATTTCTCTTGATTTTGTTACTTTTATAGTTCTTGCAGGATTTATAATACACATAACTTATTATAGTCTACCTTGAAGTGATATTATACAACTTCATGTAAAGGAAAAGAAAGTTACTGCTATATACTTTCATTTCTCTTCTCCCAGACATCATGCTAACGTTACCATACATTTTATTTACACATATATATTGTAAACACCAAAATACATAGTCATTTTTTTAAGTTTATTTATTTATTTTGAGAGAGAGAGAGAGAGAGAGTCTTCGTGAGGGGAGGGGCAGAGAGACAGGAAGGAGAGAATCCCAAGCAGGCTCCACACTACCAGCACGAGTCCGATGTGGGGCTTGATCTCACGAACACTGTGAGATCATGACCTGAGCCAAAATCAAGAGTCAGATGCTTGGGGCGCCTGGGTGGCTTGGTCAGTTGAGTGTCTGACTTCGGCTCAGGTCATGATCTCACAGTCCGTGAGTTCGAGCCCCGCATCAGGCTCTGTGCTGACAGCTCAGAGCCTGGAGCCTGTTTCAGATTCTGTGTCTCCCTCTCTCTCTCTGCCCCTCCCCTGTTCATGCTCTGTCTCTCTCTGTCTCAAAAATAAATAAACGTTAAAAAAAAATTTTTTTAAAAAGAGTCAGATGCTTAACCGACAGAGCCACCCAGGCGCCCCACATAGTTATTCTTTTTGCTTAAAGAGTAAATTATCTTTTCAAGTCATTTAAATTCTTAAAAATCTGCATACATACCCATATACTTCCTATTTCTGATGCTCTTTCTTTTTTTCTAGGTTCACATATCATCATGTGATATTTTAATTTGCGCTGAAGGATTTCCTTTATCATTTCCTATGGAGAAGGTCTGCCTGTCAGGAATTCTTTCTGCTTTGTGACCAAGCTTGGCAAAATTTAAGCTACCTAGCTATTATTTCTTCAAATGGTTTTTTTTCTGCTTCACCTTTCCGAAATAAATAAATTTTAAAAAATAAAGTTATTTCCTCTTCATGTTTCATGTTTGATAGTTTCTATTGTCGTATCTTCAAGTCCACTAATCTCTTCTGCTGAGTTTCTGTCATTAGAATCTTTCGGTGTGGTTTTCATCGCACACTTCATAGTTTTCATTTCTAGAAGTGTGCTGTGTTGTCGTTTTAAAGAGTTTATTTTATTTTTTTTATTATATGAAATTTATTGTCAAATTGGTTTCCATACAACACCCAGTGCTCATCCCAAAAGATGCCCTCTTCAATGCCCATCACCCACCTTCCCCTCCCTCCCACCCCCCATCAACCCTCAGTTTCTTCTCAGTTTTTAAGAGTCTTTAAAGAGTTTATTTTTAAGGAACCTCTACACCCAACCCGGGACTTGAACTCACAACCCCAAGATCAAGAATCACAGGCTCTCCTGCCTGAGCCAGCCAGGCACCCCTGGTATTGTTTTTAAAAAAATGTCTTCCATGTCTTTACGCAGCTTTTAAAATATATGAATGTATTAAGAACATATTAACTGCTTTGTGTCTGCATCTTTTCATTCTAACCTCTGAGTTGGTTTTACTTATTTTTCTCCTCGTGACCTCATCTCCCATGAGGGTCACGTATTTCTGACTCCCGGCATGACTGCTAATCTTTGATTGAAAGCCAGACATCGTTAATGTCACCTAAGCCGATGCTACATATTTTTGTGTGCCTGTGAACATTCCTGCATTTTATCGCGAGATGCATTTGAGTTAGATAGAAACAGTGTGATGTTCCTGGTTGTTTTATGATTGTCAGGCCGTACCAAGGAAGTTCTCAGGCTGGCGTTAACTATTCTCCAAAAGGAAGGGAAGATTTTCTGAGTATTCTTCCCAACAGTCTCTGAACTGTGCTCTTTTCCAGGCTTGCTCTTGAAAAGAGGCATTATTGCCTGCCCTGAGTGAACCTTGGGTGTTTTTTCCCTGTCCTTCTTGGATGGCTCTTACCCCACTTCTCCGGTAGTTCCCTCACAGCCTCTGCTCTGTCCCCTGCTGACTGCCCACGGAGGACCCTCTGTGAGCAGATAGCTGGGGTTTCTCCCTGTGCGGTCCTCATCTCTTTTGCACACTTCTCTGAACTCCTGCTGCCTTTGTCTTTCTCAATTCAAGTGTTTTCCGGTCCCCTCCTCAGTTCCCTTTCCCTGTGTGTGGCCTGCAAATTGTAAACAGGACAGGCTGGGGCAATCACAGAGCTCACCTCGTTTGTTTTTTCCATCTCCCAAGGATCAGGGTGGTTGGTGGTTTGATAAACAAGGTTTTGAAAACTGCTGCTTTATGTATTTGCCAGCTTCTTGTTTGTTTCCGGTTCAAAGGTAAATCCATCTCGGTCTTCAGCAAAAGTCCAAGAGAAGGATTTTATAATTATGTACTTAAGTTTTCCTTTCTGTCTGACCTACTGATAGCCCTGAACAAAGATGGGCTGAGCTAAAAGAATCCCTAGGAAAAAAAATTCTCGTCCAAGCCTGGAAGATGAGCTTTTTGCTTCTGGGTTGGTATAGTTTCTATTTCAAAGCTGATGACAGCACTGTCTTTGTTAGCCAAGATGACGGTGCCTATGAGTCACTGTCCAGTCACACTTGTCTATTTCTGTCCCCAGTTCTTACAGACATTGGTGACTTGTCTTCCTAAACCTTAGACTCAGAGGCAATTGACCTAATCTGATCAATCTTGGGGATCTCCCTCTCTCTCTCTTAGTTTAGGTATTGTTTCTTGTTCTTATCCTTGTTATATCCTTAAATTACTTTCAGCAATAAAGTTATTGTTAAACCGCTAGAGCTTTTGGTCTACAGCCTATTTACATATACCCTGAAAGCAAAGGCTGGATTTTACATTCTTGAAGGGTTATTTAACAAAGTATGCGGCAGAGACTGTAAATGATCCACCAAGTCTCAAATATTTACTCTCATTCTTTTTTTTTTTTTAATGTTTATTCATTCTTGAGAGAGAGAGAGAGAGAGAGAGAGAGAGAGAGAGGACACAAGTCGGGGAGGGGCAGAGAGAGGGAGACACAGAATTCCCAAGCAGGCTCCAGGCTCCAAGCTGTCAGCACAGAGCCCGCTTGGGGGGCTCAAACTCACAAGCTGTGAGACCATGACCTGAGCCAAAGTCAGACACTTAAGAGCCACCCAGACACCCCTACTCTCATTCTTTGCAGGAAAAAGTTTGCTGATCCCTGATGTAAATAACTTATGGTTTATGCTATGTTTGTTTCTCATTAAAGATGGGCACAAGGACTCTGAATTTGGACTACCTGAGTTCAAATCCCAGTCTATTATTATACCTGTTGTTTAAGATACATTACTTAAGGGGTGCCTGGGTGGCTCAGTTGGTTAAGCGTCCGACTTAGGCTCAGGTCATGATCTCGCAGTCCGTGGGTTCGAGCCCCGCATCCGGCTCTGTGCTGACAGCTCAGAGCCTGGAGCCTGTTTCAGATTCTGTGTCTCCCTCTCTCTGTGACTCTCCCCCGTTCATGCTCTGTCTCTCTCTGTCTCAAAAATAAACATTAAAAAAAATTTTTTTAAATAAAAAAAAAAAATAAAAAAAAGATACATTACTTAATATCTTATTATTTTGATTTCCTTAATTGAAATTCTTCACTGGGTATCTTATTACCTCAAATTTCTTAATTGAAAGATATGAATAATACTAGTAGCTCATAGATCTTCGTTTCACATCTAATAGGTCACAGAGAATTTAATGGAATAACGTTTATATAATACTTTATATAGTGCCAAGATTTGGCAAGAGTTCAAGAAATGTTAGTTATTCATACTATTTATGTTATCATTTTCTTCCTGTCTTTACAAAGCCCCACAAGAGTTTCTGTGTTTCAGGGGCACCTGGATGGCTCAGTCAGTTAAGCGTCCCACTTCGGCTCAAGTCATGATCTCACGGTTTGTGAGTTCGAGCCCCGCGTTGGGCTCTGTGCTCACAACTCGGAGCCTGAAGCCTGCTTTGGATTCTGTGTCTCCCTCCCTCTCTGCCTCTCCCCCACTTGTGCTCTGTCTCCCTCTCTCTCTCAAAATAAATAAAATGTAAAAAAAAAAAAAAATTAAAAAAAGAGTTTCTGTGTTTCATAGTAGATTCTCAACCCGTTGCAACAAATTGACCAAGTAACTTAAAGACCTTCTTAACCGAGGTTGAATTGTGTTTGCAAACACTGCTTAGAATTTGTTGCTGCTGTCAAAATACTGTGCTGTGGAATGCACCCTGACTTGGCACTTGTTTCCTTAACCACAGCAAAATTATCGTTCAGCATTTCTTCATTTCTACTTTGTAGAGATTTTCTGAGTTAATTAGGGCTCTCTGCAAGGCAGTTGGGTCAGTTTGGGAACAGATGGTATATAAGCGGATATTATTTCAAATATTGGATTACCTTAGAGTATTTCACAGAATTAGGCTGTGCTGGTTTGAAACCATGAGCAGAATATGCACGCTGCCCTGAATTTATCATTCAAGTTTCAAGATTGTCAACCTTAGCAAGTAAAATGAGGAAATTTTAAGTATCCAATCTTCATACCTTAGTGTCTCCAAGGGCACCTTTTTCGCACCTCCGTTTACTCCCAACCTCTGCCTCATTCATGATCACCCCACAGCGTGCACCCCATAGTATTAACCTGTCAAGGATGCCATGGACCAGAAAATGGATGGGCCATTGGTTTTCTGAGAGCAAATTTTAAAAACGAGACAGAAGTGGTTCTAAGCATTTGCGCAGTTGGAAACTCAGAATTCTAGGTAGGACTGTTAGCCATTTGGCTTGTACCTGGACCATACGAAAATCCAAGTGGCTTTGAAAATTATTCAATTAGCCCTTGGTTGGAACACGTTTAAACTTAATGGTCCATGTTATATATCAGTAAACAGTTACATGTCTCAGTTCTAACTTTTTACTCCAGCCAGAGCACAGCTGACAGATAATTTATCATTCTACCATTAGAGAAGAAACAATCCAATAATCGTATTAATTATTTAAGTTCGATAAAGCACACTATAAGACTGACGGCAAAAATATACCTCAATATTGTTCATAAAGGTCAAGCGACCAGCCTTTGCTAAGGTCTTTTCTGAGATGCTCGGATAGCACCAAGTCTTTTACTCGTTTACAATAAATTCCAAACGTTAAAAAAAAAAAAATTAAATGAGCACTTTTTTCTGAATATTATGACCATCATAGTAAGCATGTGTATTACATTTTGGAAATGTATATAGGAAATAATGTAGGGTGCCTAATGTGCGATTTTAAAATAAGTGATTACATACTTCAGTAACTTAGCACCAAAATAATACTATCAGGATATTCTGCTTTCTCCACACTATTCTAATTTACTTTTACAGAGAGATGGGGATTAAATATTTTTCTCACTTACTTTTGTGTGTGTGTGTGATCATTCATTCGTTGAACAACTCTCTCTCGAGTGCCTCCTTTCTTTAATACTAAAGGGGTAAACAGTAGTGAATATACACAGAGCCTGTTCTCATGGTGTTTATAGTCTAGTGTGGAAGAAGAAAGTCAAAAATTAAATTTAAAATAGCTACGTGGGTACAATTTTATTTACTTACTTAATGTGAGCAAGTAATACTCTAGGCATTGGGAATAAGTACTTAAGACAAGATTCCTGTCTTCTGGGAACTTACGGGGGCAGAAATTAAAAGTTAAAAATTAAAGGAACATATGTGATAATACTATGGATGCCTTTAAGGATTTTTATTATGAGCCTTCAGTTTTATAGTCAGAAGTGGATTAAAATGGATTAACTTCCTCTAACTTGTCTTGAAATTCCTAATAAAAGCACCAGATGGCACCATCGCCTCGTTCACTCCTGTCTGATTTTGCCAATGTTCTTGATTAATTTTACACTGAATTCCCTCAGGTCACACAACCCAGCGAATCTGTTTTCTTGTTTTCATTATCCTGGACTTCTCTTATTCACCATCCAAGGATCCCAAGAGAGAGTAAAACCCATCATCATTGTACTGGTGAGGAAACAAACACAGGGAAAATAAAATTAAACAATACATGTAAATAATCACAACAAACAAACACAGAAAAAAAATTAAACAATATATGTAAATAATTATTCAGTCAATCAGTAACGGAATCAGGAGCAGCCAGGCAACACGATGCATCCGTCGCATAGAACATGAACTTTGAATCTAGAAGTCCCGCTGATAACTTAGAGATTGTTTTCGCCCTATGCAATTCAATTGCCCTATCTTGGGCTGTTTCCTCTCGTTAACAAAATGAATGGGATATACCAGGCGAACAGCTTCCCGCTATTTTGTTGGTTCAATTGCTTTTCTTCTAAGTGAAATTATGTATGAAATAACTACATATAAAACAAGCAGATTTAGAGACGCTCTGGTTGTTTCAGTACCAGGGCAGTCTAGAGATTTTCTCGTTTCACCTGTCCTGTATCACATTTTGCTGCATCTTTCTTTCTGTTAAAGATGGTGCTAAATTTAAGGATACAGGAGAGAAAGAAAATACAGCCAACACGCTCATGTTCGGCCAAAACGTAGAGCAACAAAAGTAACGCAATGGAGAAAGAAGAGTCGCTACGGCTGGAAGAAAGAGGGACAGTGCCACAGGTGACCTAAAACAGATACATAAACATACCAAAACCACTTCCCATTTGAAACTGACACCCTCTACCCTTTGCTTGCCTCTGCTCTCCAAAGGAAACTTAAAGACAATTCAGTTGTGATTAGGGACTAGAAATTAGAATTACCAATAGTTTGTTTCTTTCATAAGGTGTATAATTGCCTGTTTTCTCTTTTTTCCCCCCGATTAGGCACTATACCAGACAATGGATACAGAATACCTATAAAGACAGAATTCTTGTCTTTTGGGCGTTTATAAACTGAACCAGACAATAGAACTGGATAATTTTAGGCTATAATATATGTGATATATTATATATCATCTATATCTATCTATCTATGGATATATATATCTATAGATATATATATATATATCATATATATCTATAGATATAGATATATCATATATATCTATATCTATATATCATATATATCACATATATTATTACTTTTAAAGGTTTTTAATTATTTAATACATTAATTAAATTAAATACATTGACCCAATACATTGCTAATGTACAGTGAATCAGAAGCTGGGGTAGGTTCTTGGGACATATCAGTGAACAAGGCAAACAAGATTCTTGACTCCTGGAGTTTGTAAAACCTGTGCACGGGATGAGTCTAATTATAAACAGACGAGTGATATTCAAATAGTGTGAAGTGCTTGGAAGAAAACAAACAAAACTCTATGATGTGATTCAGAATGCTGGGAAAGCACCCTGGTTGTATTCGGCTTCAGATTCAGCAATCAGGGAAGACTGCCCAGAGAGAATGGTGTTTGAACTGAGAACCGATTATCAAGAAAAATCCCGCATTCAAAGTTCTGAAGGCCAAGCAGTTGGCCACAGCGTAAATGCAGAGTCTCTAAGACAGGAACAAATTGGTGTGTTTGGGTGATAAAAGAGGTCAGTGTTCAAGATCGTGAACAGTGAAGGGGAGATGGTTAGGAAATAAAATTAGGAAGACAGTCTAGCGTCTGATTATCTAAATCCTCACGGGGCCAGGAGAGAGAGCCAAGCAGGCAATATGGGGGTAGTGGATCATCTGCAGAGAACTAAAAAAAAAATTATTAAAAGTCAGTCTGAGGGGCGCCTGGGTGGCTCAGTCGGTTAAGCGTCCGACTTCGGCTCAGGTCATGATCTCGCGGTCTGAGAGTTCGAGCCCCGCGTCGGGCTCCGGGCTGACAGCTCAGAGCCTGGAGCCTTCTTCCGATGCTGTGTCTTCTTCTCTCTCTGCCCCTCCCTGCTCACGCTCTGTCTCTCTCTCAAAAGAAAAAAAACTTAAGAAAAAAAAAGTCAGTCTGCTTTTTATTATCACTAGCGACACTAAACAATGCCAATGATCAAATATTCCCTGAAAATATCTTTTGCCGCCCAAAGTTTTGAACAATTTTCGTGATTATTGTTTAGTTTTAAAACTCTGTTTAGCTACTTAGGTACGCAGTCAATTTTTAGTATTCATGGTAGTTGATGAGGGAGCATAATGCAAGCTGAGGGCAAAGTACAAACTATCACTCCCCTGCCCCCTTCCCCTCCCCCCACCCCCATTCAACGTGTGTGATATTCCTCACACACTCCTGACTACCCAAGAACAAAGGAAAGGGGTTTTAAGTGCTTGCCACGGTGATGTGGGAAACTAAGGCAAATGAAAAATTAAATTCCCTTATTGCCTACAGCCCAATGATAAATCCTTCAAACAGGTAAAGTGATCTCCCTCTAGGAGCTCAGCTGCTTTGCTAGGGGCAAAAGGGAATCTTGGCTTAACATTGTCCTCACCCTCCAGGATCTTGTAAGTGTACTTTAAAATATAAAAATTCCTTTGAAACTTCCTGTATCTCAACTCCCCCAAGATACATGCTGGCAATCTTAAGCCATGCTTATGGCCCCCGGTTATGCATCTGAAGAGTCTCATGATTGAGGTGTTACTAAATGGTAACAAAAGGCGGTTTTTAACAACACCTAGCCCCTCAAAGTCCTGGAAATCTGGCTTCCAAAATTCTTTAGAGACTTAACTGTCCCTAAACCCTTTCCAACCTGAGGGTATATAATCAGTTACCTGTCACAACCCCCGTGGAGCTCTTTCTGTCCACGGGTCATATCCCTGTGCTTTAATAAAATCACCTTTTTGCACCAACGACGTCTTCACGATTTTTTTTCTTGGCCGTCAGCTCTGAACCCCACCATCACCCCAAAATCCCATCAGTAGTTATGTTCTATGAAGTCACAGAGAACACTGACTATTGCTTCAAGAGGAAATACAGGGTTAGGCTCCTGGAAGCATCTGGTCACAACATTTTCTTGTCAACAGAAGAATACATAACTTTGTTTTATATATGTTTCTGTTAAAAGACACCTCAGCAAACATATAATGTTGATACATTAACATTGAACTCCCAGTCCGCAACACTGTAACTCATGCTTGAGTAAAGCTTATCTAATACACATAAGGCACATCACAGCCTTCTTGAGCTTAGGGACACCAGACAGAACTTCAGCGCTATGTTTGAGGACATTGCAAACCGTGGAGTAACCAACAAAAAGCGCAAAGAGAAAAAAAAAAGAAAAGAAAAAGCACTAAATGGATTGTAAAAAGGACACTCTTCTACGGCATGAGAGCCAGAACGAAAAGGCAGTGTTGCTTTGTTCAAATTCATTTGGTATCAGACATGTTGGAGGTAGGGGCTTCCCGGGCAGGCTACTCCCACACGGGCCACTTTGGCATAAAGATTATTTTCAGTTAAAAGCAATCAAAACCCAGCAGATGCAGGAAAAACTATGCCTCCCCCACAACTGCCTACATTTACATTGGAAAGAAGATCCTGAAACAGGAAGAGAAGAATTAACAGACTCCTCTTTCCAGAAGGAGCTTATGGGCATAATAAGGCAGCCTTCTTTTTCCAAACATCCCCTTTCACCTTCCTGCCAATGGCCTTCCTCCCCTTTGTACCTTCAGACCCCTCCCCCTCTCCTTAGCTCAAATAAGCTTCATATGCTGCCGCTTTTGTCTTCTGCGTCTCACGTCCGGTAGGCACACCTGTTAAATGTGATTTTCTCCTTTTAGTCTGTCTCATGTCGGTTTGATTCTAAGTCTAGAAGGACCATAGGGCCGAGGAAGTCTTCCTCCTCAACAGGGTGGATCAGATTTTTCACTGCTCTGCTCATGCCGGTGAACCATCATGAAAGAGCCATAATTATTGACTTGGAATTACAATGACATGTTAGGCACATTTGCAATTCTGGAATCCACGAATAATGAGGATCAACTATATCTGTGTATATATATCTATATTTATATCTATATGCACTTCAGATTTGCAGGTTTATACCTTTTCCTTCAGTAAATGTATTCTACATGGAAGTTAATTCACAGGATTCCTCGTTAACACTGACACATGCTGTTGTAGACCAATCTGGAATGGTTTGGAATTGCTCAAGTTCACTCAGAGTACCTCTTGGTTTACATTGCTTGCAGTTACTCATTATGGAATGTTTTTGGGTTTAAACTATAGATTTGAAATCGACATCAATTGCATTGCCCAGTGATTATAAAGTAAAAAAAAAAAAAAAAAAACCCAAAAAACAAAAACCAGAATTTGAACTACTTCTATTGTCCTTCTATGTGACAGTTTGCAATTATTATTTGTACTTATACAATTGTTCAACCTGCAGAGAAATTTGAAAGTTTCTAAAACTGATCCTGAAAAAACAAAGATACAGACAATACTACATTTTCTCGAATAATTGTGAAACAGGATTTTTATAAACCTTTGCCACACACATCTTATGTGTAAGTCTTTTTCCTATTTATATACCTGTTGCTTCGGTGAAAGAAATTTTTAAAAATTCAAATGAACAAAAAAAGATGGTCTTAAGTCAATCTTGAACAAAAATGAGTTGATTATGTCTGGGTATACAGTCCACTTAACACGAACATGCAATAACGATTAATTTTGACAATGTCATTGACAAATTTGGAGAAGATAAGGGAGCCAAAGAGAAATTATAACATTATTTATTACAGTGACATACCTATATATAGGTATAAATTCCTCTCCTTTTCCAAAAAAAAAAAAAAAGGCATTAATATAATGGAAAGGATTTTATCGATTTAATTGAGTAGTTTGTACAATATTTATTTTTATTTTCATAGACCTATTTAAACACATATTTTAATTTAGATTGGCATTATTTTATTTACAACTTCCAATGAAATATATCCACCACCTGCATTTGTTTTCTGACCATTATTATCATTCGTTCCATTTCATGATTATTACTGAAAACTATATTGTTGTATAGAGGAAAGGAAAGTAAACAAAATAAAGCAAAGGAAAAAATAACAGTCTGGGTGTTAAATATGCTGGGTACAGCATTGCTCAAGGACACAAGGATAGCGAGTAAAACTGTTATAAATATCTCACAATTAGAAAATGACACAGAAATGCATTTTTTCCTTGGGGAGACTGGGAAATTTCAAAAAAAAATTTTTTTTTTTCAACGTTTATTTATTTTTGGGACAGAGAGAGACAGAGCACGAACGGGTGAGGGGCAGAGAGAGAGGGAGACACAGAATCGGAAACAGGCTCCAGGCTCTGAGCCATCAGCCCAGAGCCTGACGCGGGGCTCGAACTCCCGGACCGCGAGATCATGACCTGGCTGAAGTTGGACGCTCAACCGACTGCGCCATATATATGCACATTATGTATACTTCTCCCTATTAAAATGGAAGAAAAGAAGGTGACTCAGTCAGTTAAGCGTCCAACTTCGGCTCAGGTCATGATCTCACAGCTTGTGGGTTCGAGCCCCGCGTGAGGCTCTGTGCTGACAGCTCAGAGCCTGGAGCCTGCTTCGAATTCTGTGTCTCATTCTCTCTCGGCCCCTCCCCTGCTCCTGCTCTGTCTCTGTCTCTCAAAATAAACATTAAAAATGGAAGAAAAGAGGGGCAAAGTAGGAGGGGTAGTAGACGTTCCATGTCGAATGTGAACAATGTAGCAAATTGAAACCATGAAGCTGTGGGAGCAATAAGGTAGCAGGAGCCTGAACAGAATCAGAAAAGAGAAGGTGGACTGGGAAAAAGTGGTGAAAGGCACATTTTAACCATGAAGGATTTGCTGATTTTAAAGAGAAGCTTTGGTTTAATTTAAAAAAATTATGCCCTCTAAGAAAGGATCCTATGTCAACTACCTCATTTGTAGTAAGCCTGAAATTAAAACTGGAAAGAGTGCTGGGAATAAAGCAAAGGAGTTTTTGTGGGCCGCCCAAACCAGAGGTGCTTGAACGATGTAAGTGATTTTTCTCCCTTTATTCTCCAAATACAATGTGAAACCAGTTGGGAAGGGGCCTCATGCCTCTTTGTATCCAGGCATGGATACAAAAGAGAATACGGTAAATGTTCAGTAGATGTTTAACTGCTTAATGGATAGAAGGGAGGGGGGGAGAAAGGGGGGGGGGGGTAAGAGGAAGGAGGAGACCCAAGCTAGCATTCAAATTAGAGATGAAATTTTCAAAGTTTTTTTTGGAAATCTGTGAAATGGGGAAGGCACTTGGGAGAGTTGCTATCTCCTGACGATTTATTTATTTATTTTTTTACAACGGTTTTAAATGAATGCTTAGTTTGTTTTAAATAATCTGGTTTTCTATTTAATTCATTTAGTCATGTATTTACCTATTTATCTATTCATATGCATTTCTTTCTATAAGTTTTCCAAAAAGTCACACTGAACACATGCTTGGGGCTTTCCTGTTTCCTTTTGCTGGCCTGACACTCATTCTAGTAAACCCAGCAAAACAGGTATTTGATTAGGAAGGATATTATTTTTCGAGCTTTCTTTTTTTTAAGTTTATTTATTTTTGAGGGACAGAGAATGCATGTGCATGGGTGTGCCCACACGAGTGGGGAAGGGACAGAGAGGACAGAGAGAGAATCCCAAGCAGGCTCTGAGATGTCAAAAGTCAGATGCTTAATAGACTGAGCTACCCAGGTACCTCTATTTTTTGAGCTTCAATTCTGGGAGTGAACACTACTGTTCACAACAGCTAAATAAATATACAGAGAAATGAAAATACAACCAGGCTAATTCAGGTATTCTGAATGCAGTGCCTTAAGCAATTAACTAATTCATTAATCGGACTCTTGATTCAACTAATTGTATTTTTGTTCGTATTTATTTACTTTTTAAAGTTTCTTTCTTTTGAGAGAGAAAGTGAGAGATGGTGTGCATGAGGGGGAATGGGAATGGCAGAGAGAGAGGGAGAGAGAGAATCCCAAGTCGGCTCTGTGCTGTCAGACCACAGCCCGATGCAGGGCTCGAACTCACAAACCGGGGGATCGTGACCTGAGCCGAAATCAAGAGCAGGACGCTCAACCGAATGAGCCACACAGGCGACCCCCTCAACTAACTGTATTTTGAGTTTACAAATTGTGTGTTTCATTTTTAAGGATGGTTTTGTTTTTCGCCTGTTGCTTACTTTAATGTGTAACCAGGTGTGTTTTTCTCTGAATACATAGATTCTTCTCCTGACCCCCTCCTGTTCCTTGAAATACTGAGGGTTTTTTTTTTTCCTTTTTTCTAGTATGTCAATGATTTGTGTAATTACCGTTCAGTTGTTTTAATCCCAGACAAGAAGAGACGACTAAAGTTTCCATTTATGGAAAAATCGCTTTGACAGCTTAGAAAGCCCAACTGTTTTTGTAGGATTGTGATTACATAGAGGAAGGAACTTCTAGAAAATAAAAGTTATTACACAAAGTTCTCCCAATGGGGGGCCTGAGCCCACAGCAGAAAGCTAGTTTTTGTTATTGCCTGGAAGGTGCTCCCCTCATTACTGTTCTGTTTAGTCAGCTGACCTTTCTTCCAGATACTCATTCTGTGAAAAACCCCCTGTTGTCCAAAGGCTGCATGATAAGACCTGGAACACTGATGGACATTGAGATTGGGATCCACACTACTACTTTGCAATGTGTCTACAAAGAGTTTTTCTCTGAGCCTTGGAAAGGAAATCTACTACCTGAAACTATTTCTTCGAGAACCTGAGAGCCATCTCTTTGAAAGGCAGACATTCAGGGAGTTAGGGAGGTAAGTCTCGCTCTCCCAGTCCCTGTGGGAGGATAAGGGTCTAGCTTCAGTGGGGGCACCACCTTGCTTTAACATGTGCCACTGCCACCTGTCATAGAGATAGGAGAAGTTTATCTCTCTTCTAGATAAGCACTAAGAAACAAACCTTCACTCGGATTAACATCCGGATTAACACAGATTAACATCCGGATTAACACAGATTAACGGTCTTTCTGTTAGCACACCTTTAAAAAGTCTTCAGTCTTTTGTTTCGGGGAAGTTGAGTTCCTTCATGCTGGTCCCTTTTTTCTATTGTAACAGTGTTACTGAATGAAATCTGTCCTCACTGCCTCAATGAGCGTCCGGCTTCATTTCTCTTTGCCGTAGTTAGATGTCTCCTTTATTCTGCTTGCCTCAAAGTCTTGTAAGTGGATTGGGTAACTGTCTAGTGTCCAGTAATGATAAGTGTTTTCCCTATCTCATTAATTTGGGTATTTTGCATAATATCTCAGTCCCAGAATTCTCCATAAGCCATTACAGTGGTTTCTTCGTATCCTGGGGGATATATATGTTCCAAGATCCCCAGTGGATGCCTGAAACCAAGGATAGTACTGAACCCTGTATATACCGTTCTTTCCCCCTATACATACATACCTATAATAGAGGCCTTGTGACGCAGGGTTAAGCTACTATTGACCTTCTGATGATGCATCAGGAGAATCATCTGCTTCCTGACCACAGTTGACCGGGGGTGACTGAAACCATGGAAAACAAAACCACAGATAAGGGGGGACTATGTCCTTGGAATATAAGTGTTGAAAAAGATCATGAGTTAGGCAGCAAGAGTAGACTTTGGTTTGACTCTGCTTCAATATTTTTATTAGCTTCTTAAAACTGAGCAAAGGGCTAACATTTCTATATGTCATTTTCTTCATTTGAAAGTAAAAAAAAAAAAAAAAAAGAAAAAAGAAAAGCATCCCATCCGGACTTGTTGGAACATTGAGACTGACAAAACATGGGCGATGGGTAGTGCCTAGTTCATAGTAATTGTTCAATAAATAATTACCACTTCGAATTATCAATCCCTAGCGAATCCTGAAGAGATTATTTTTTTCTCCTCTCTGTTGTTACAACAATTGCTCCTATGGCATCCTTTATATACCTATCTGCAGGTTTCCTCTATTAGGCAGTGAGCTGGTTCTTCTTTTTCTTCTTCTTCTTCTTCTTCTTCTTCTTCTTCTTCTTCTTCTTCTTCTTCATATGAAGGGCACTATGCTTTTTAAATTACATTTAATTAATTAATTAATTAATTTTAGAGAGAGATTGTTCTCGCACATGAGTGGGGGAGGGGTGGATGGAGAGAAAGAGACGTGGAATCCAGGGAGAAAGAATCCCAAGGAGGCTCCACTCTCTCAGCACGGAGCCCCATGTGGGGCTCAATCCCACAGCCCAGGGAGCATGCCCTGAGCCAAAATCGAGAGCAGATGCTCAGCGAGTTGAGCCACTCAGGTGCCCCAGGCAATGAGCTTCTTCACATTAATCCTCTATCCTTGTATCCCCAGCTCCTGCCAGTTGAAAAGTTGCACATTTGATAAATGTTTAGTGAATGAGCAAACACATGAATAAATGAATGCGTGTATGAATTTGCATTTCGTTTTTCTTATATTTGACCTGAAACAAAGATCTATCTATTGTGTTGCGTGGTCATTTTCTTAAGAGTCATCAAGAAACAGAAACTAAAGGTACAAATGGGAACTCAACACAGCATAGTTTTCATTCCCTGCCTTTGACTATCTGATTGGACTATTCAAGCTCAACTTGTTAAAACTCAGTAAGTGCCTATCCCACATGATTTGACTCATACATCCTCTTTTGTCTGCAGGCAGTTGTCTTAAGAAAAGAGGAAGGAGCTCTCAAATGCTGTGTCAATTCAGGGACTCAGTAGAACAATGGAATACCGTTCTGAGGTAGAAAATTTGGATGAAGATGGTTATACTCGTTTAGACTTCAGCTCTCAAGGCGTCACTGGGAGACATGCGGTCTTAGAGAAAGGTATTTTTTCTTTCTGCCTTCAACATTCTTGTTGTCATCAACTAAAACACTTACGTGGGGAAAATTTGAAAGATTTGTGATTTGTAGGAGGAAAACCTTTTAAAAGGTTCTCAGACATCACTGAGGATATTTGAAAGTGTACTAAGCCTTTCCTCATGGCAAATATTAGGTGACTAATTATTAGTATTTAAAATAATTATTATGATGACAGAAAATACCTACAATTTCTCCGTTCTGTAGAAATAGACACTTCGGCACTAAGGAACTGTACATAAGTGTGATAAATGCAAAGATGAAGAAATTTTAGTGGGAGTGTCTTGTTGCTTGATTGGCAGAAAGGCGTAAATTGTAGAATGGAGGTCATGGAAACTTCGAGAAGTATATGTCAACAACATCAGAATATTGAAGATAGGAAAGAGAAGAATAAAAAGATGGAAGATAGACAAGAAAAAAATCCAAATATGTGATTTAGTGGTAAAGGCAAGTTGGAAGTCATAGGGTTTGGAATCATGAATCTGATGTGGTTTTTTGTGACAAGAAATTGATGTGGATTTTTTTTTATCAAAAGTGGGGGGTCTTTGTATACTAGCGTTAGAAAATGCGTGTTAGATGAAAATGTGTGTTAGATGAAAATGTGTGTTAGGTGAAATGTGTGTTGGATGAAAAGATCCTATGAACAGGATATGAGTGTTAAACGTAATATAAAAAGAGTGAAAATGGTGAAAGACATTGAAAAATCTCTCTCTTCACAGAATGAACCATTTAGTGTCCTCTATGGTTCTCCTATTATACAATTCTCTGAAACACTTAGACTGCTTATTCTCAGTCAAAGGCAGAGCTATAGTCTTTGTTGCAGTGCATTAACATAAAATAAGTTTCCTGTTATCAAGAGAAGATTTTTGTCACAAGTTTTGACATGAGCATTTGCACTCCTCTGCTTTCTGGTCATTCACCTTGCTCATTTGCCCTTTACCACTTATGCAATTCTTTTCTTGCTCAACTGGTTTAAGAGGAGTGGCAAACTGGATGATGTAAGAGGTAGGGAGTCAGGTACAAGTTTCTACGTATTTGTTGACAAACAGTGAGTTATGTATAATGACCTAGTAGTCTCTGGACGAGATGCTTTTATGTGCTAGCCCGTTTAGTTCCCACAATGATCCTCTGAGGTATTATTACCCAACTTTTCACAAAGAGAAATGAATAAGCAGAGGGAGTAATTCACCGAAGGTTATTCAATGAATAACTGAAAAGAGAAGGTTGCCCTAAGGGACCCATGCTATTTCCCCACATTAGGCTGTTTTTTATAAAAATGAGTGGGATTTCAGGGGCGTCTGGTGGGGGCTCAGTCAGTTAAGCGTCCAACTTTGGCTCAGGTGAAGATCTCGCCATTGGTGGGTTCGAGCCCCGCGTCCAGCTCTGTGCTGACAGCTCAGAGCCTGGAGCCTGCTTCGGATTCTGTGTCTCCTCCTCTCTCTGACCCTCCCATGCTCATGCTCTGTCTCTCTCTCTCTGTCTCTCTCTCTCAAAAATAAATAAACATTAAAAAAAATTAAAAGAAAATGAGTGGGATTTCAAAAATCCTGATAGTGTCAGGACCTATAGACGTCAATGTGAAACTAAAATTAGGAGTGTACAGATGTCAGGGCATGTGCTGAAATTACAGTTCTGGCATCTGAAGAGGTATGATAAAGGAGAGAGAAAACTCAGATAATCCTAGATGACTAGATTATTTGCGTATAATGGTTCACATCAGAATGTGCCAGATTTTGATGAACTGTAGAACTGAAGTGCTGTGTGATTCACCCTACTTCTTCATTTAATTTCTGTTCCTTCTGGCTTCCTAGGAACTTGTGCTACGTCTCCTTATTGGCGTCCCATTGCCGTGACCTTGGGAATCCTATGCTTGGTAATACTGGTGACAGCTGTGGTCCTGGGTACCACGGGTAAGTATTTGGGGGGGGGGTAGAAATTAACAACAACGACGACAACAACAACAGACATTTGATAAGCATGTATACTGTGCCAGACACACTTTTAAGAGCTTGACATGCATAATCTAACGTAATCTGTATATTACCACGTGCTGTCTCTCTCTCAAAAATAAATAAACATTAAAAAATTTTTAAAAAGAGACTACAACTATTTTTATGAATCTTATGATTTAAGGAAATTGTTTTGTACCCGATCTTTAATCTAAGTTCCCTTGAATAATATCAGGAATTACCTGAGGCACTTACTAAACAGACATTCTGTGATGGGTGAATGAGTTCTTTTAGATTTTTATATCTCACAAATTCTATTGTCAATAACGTATTATTGTGCCTTTGGGGTTTTTTCAAGGAGCTCTCATTTTTAAATAACAGAAAAAGGATAGATTAATTACTATGTCAAATCTGTCATGCTCCAGTTGACTCTATTTCATTTGCCTCTTGCTTTCTCTTCCATACTCTTTCTTTACTTGTTTGATTTTTTTCTCGTTTTTACTACGCCTTCATGGAAGTTATTTTTTTTCTTTCCATCTATTTAATCTATCTATCATCTATTCTATTATCTATCTATCTATCATCTATTTATTTATCTATCATCTATCATCACTATCTATTATCTATTATCTATCTATCTTGACCTCTCAATCAGCAATGTGTTCTCTATTTATCATGAATCAAGAATATATCCCTTTGTGTTCCAACAAAAATATGGGTTTGGGAATCATAATTTCAAATATAGTAGAATGACTTTTTTTTTTTCTGTCACTATAATTGTTGTTGGTATATGAAGCTATTTGGAGACCCAATTCAGAGAGCAACCCATTGAAGAATGACAACTTTCCATCAAGAAATAGAGAGAACTACAGTCAACCCACACAATCATCTTTAGAAGACAGTGTGGCTCCTACCAAGGCTCTCACAACCACAGGCAAGGGCAGAGTTAAAAGATGAGTGGAATCCTTAATCCAGAAAGGTCAATTATTGGTGCTAAGACCTGGAGTAGGGTGGGTATAGAGAGCACTTTTACATGCAGGGATTGTGCATTCAGGGAAAGCACATATCAGTATTATCTCACAATAGTATGCCCCTATCATATATATAATAAAGTGATATAAATATCCCATGCTTTTGGCCAGACATTGCTAAGTTGGATTTTTTTTGAAATCAGTAACTAATTGATCACTTTCTATGTATTTCGATCTATAGATGATGGTATAACTTGATGCAAAGGAAAGAAATGTGTCCTCTCCTCTTTCAGAATTGACATTTAAAAAAATTAAAAAAAATTTTTTTTTAATGTTTATTTATTTTTGAGACAGAGAGAGACAGAGCATGAACGGGGGAGGGTCAGAGAGAGAGGGAGACACAGAATCTGAAACAGGCTCCAGGCTCTGAGCTGTCAGCACAGAGCCTGACGCGGGGCTCGAACTCACGGACCGCGAGATCATGACCTGAGCCAAAGCCGGACGCTTAACCGACTGAGCCACCCCGGCGCCCCCAGAATTGACATTTTAAAGGAATGTCATTAGAATAGGAAATAGGATGTCAGGAAGAAAGGCAGAGAAAAAGGAAAGAAGGGAAAATGTGCTAAGAATGAAGAGGCTAAATTGAGCACATGCCAAAAAGATAGACCTAATAGATATGTTCTTGAAAACTCCGGTTATATTTGTTTTTCTTTAATCATACAATTTCATTAATTTTATTACAGTTTGATATGCACTTTACCCTTATTTCTAATTGCATCATAATTGACTGTGACAATATTTTGACTTCAATTTTCCATTTCTGGACCCATATCTTCTCACTATTTGCATCACGTAGCTAATGATACAAAACAGAGATATTCTATAATATGAATCATTGCTTTTATACTTTTCTGCTTTGGAAAGCTGTATTGTTAATTGGATCTCACACCTCTAAAAGAAGTTAACGTGAAATTACTGTATATCTCAATGATTGATTTAAGTTGATTTGTTTTAAGAATTATCATGAAGAAAGGGGGGTCTGGACTGAATTTGAAAGAATAGAATACAAATCAAAAGGGAAAGGAGGACTGACTGTTTAAAACACTGTTTATAATTATTCAATTTATATTTAAAGTTTAAATGAATGGAGGATTTTATTATGGTCTCTTATATAAAAATTGTATCCCTATTGAGGTGATTGGGTGGCTCAGTTAAGCATCCAACTCTTGATCTCAACTCAGGTCATGATCTCACGGTTTATAAGATAGAACCTCTCATCAGGCCCTGTGCTGACAGTGCGGAGCCTGCTTGGGATTCTCTCTCTCTCGCTCTCTCTCTCTGCCTCTCTGTCTCTGTCTTTCAAAATAAATAAACAAACTTGCAAAACTCATAGCCCTATAGTTTGAACTGAAAATGAAATATATCACTGGCAATTCATTGATTATTAAGTGTCCACGGGATGAATGGTCGCTTGCACTGAAAGAGTAAATTGGTATGATATGAATGTCATTGTATTTACTTTTTATTTCCAGGAGTTTTTTCCAACTCTTGTCCTCCTAACTGGATCATACATGAGAACAACTGTTATCTATTTAGGACATCATTAGCTTCCTGGAATAGCAGTAAAAAACAATGCTCTCAACTGCACTCTAATCTCCTGAAGATAGACAGTGAAAAAGAACTGGTAAGTGTAGACTTCAGTTGTAATTATCTGTGGTCTCTACTGAGCAGAAAAATAAAGGTAGATTCCAGATAATGATAATTTTCCCTAAAAGAAAGTCACTTTTCATATCCTCCATAATTATAATAATAGCATGTATTAAATGGGTAAAATATATAGTATGTTTATTTATTATTTCATACATATATATATATATAGAGAGAGAGAGAGAACAAGCATGGGACAGGGACAGAGGGAGAGAGAAAATCTTTAAAAAAAGTTTTTTTAATGTTTATTTATTTTTGAGAGAGAGTCAGAGCATGAGCAGGGGAGGGGAAGAGAGAGAGGGAGACACAGAATCCGAAGCAGACTCAAGGCTCTAAGCTGCCAGCACAAAGCCCGTTGCGGGGTTCAAACCCACGAACCGTGTGATCATGACCCGAGCTGAAGTCGGACGCTCAAACAACTGAGCCACCCAGGTGCCCCGAGAGAGAAAATCTTAAACAGACTCCATGCTCAGCCCAACACGGGCTCGATCCCACAACCCTGGGATCATGACCGGAGACAAAATCAAGAGTCAGACAGACAACCAACTGAGCCACCCAAGCGCTCCTATGTGCTTTTTAAAATTAATTAATTCTAAAAGTAAATACGTTTCACTTTAAAACAAATCTGTTCAAACACACTCCAAGTTTGCCTGACTGTAATAATCAGACCACTCCTCATTTTTGTGGGTTTGGGTTTCAATTCTTCAAGTTGGTGGAGTAAAATAGAAAATTCCCTCCCTTGTCAGCATTATTATCAAGGAAAAATAGCAGTAATAATAATACACATTTATAAATCATTTACTCCTTGAAATATCCTGGGAAAGGCAAAGAGGTTTAAAAAGTAACCTTGCAAGTTCAATGCTTACATAGTTTGTAAGAAGAAAGTAACAACTCAACAGCTGCTAAAAGCTAAGTATCTCGTATTGGCAATAGATGACATAGGAATTCAGAGACATGCCAGTGTAGGTAAAGTTTTACAGAAAAAGTGGGACTTAAAATGCATCATGAATGAAGGGTAGGACTCAGTTGGGCTATGAGTAGGAATTAATAGTCAGGAAACACTCCATACATCTAAACAATCTAGAACTTCTACCTTTGCTTTCACTTCCTCTCAATTTTTGTGTCTCTGTCCCACATCACCTAACGGTTGTAGTTCACATGAAAATTAATGGAAGTAGATTATGGCAAGGAAGGAGAAGGACACTGGAAGTTGGTCGGGCTCATAGATGTTTCTCTCATTTGTCAACAATTCAAATGTCGTCATTAAAACTCAAATATCTGGGGCGCCTGGGTGGCTCAGTTGGTTGGATGTCCGACTTCGGCTCAGGTCATGATCTCGCGGTCCATGAGTTCGAGCCCCGCGTCGGGCTCTGTGCTGACAGCTCAGAGCCTGGCGCCTGCTTTGGATTCTGTGTCTCCCTCTCTCTGACCCTCCCCCGTTCATGCTCTCTCTCTGTCTCAAAAATAAACGTTAAAAAAAATTAAAAAAAAAAAAAACCTCAAATTACTTATTCATAAAACACACCATGGAACTAAATTATTTTTATAGGTTTTTTTTTAAATCTAACTCTGCAGAGCATTTCTTGACAAAAATCATATCAGTTCATATAGTCAATCTGAGGAGAAGATAGTGGCTTGTCAGCCATGAAAATTGCAGAAGGGTTCTGTCATCTTTGGATTTTGTTGGGCAAGTTGGAAGGAGGCTGTACGATTTTGACGTTACGGATCTGTTCTTCATTGGAAAATTAAACAATAATGACTCTGAAGGAGTGAAATATGCTTCTGGAAACACCCAATGGCATTCAATGGTTGGCACTTTTCTCTAGGTTGATGCCAGCCTGTGCATGCATTCTTTATCAAAGCGATTCAATCTGCTGTCTCTATTTCAACGTCTGTAAGAGTTTTTCCCCATCTATTTTGTCTATCATCTCTGTCTTTTCATTCTCTCTACCACTCTTGGACATGCGTTTGTGTTTATGTTTTCCTACAGGAATTCATAATGAAGCAAGCATCTTCTCAACCCGATAATTCATTTTGGATAGGGCTTTCTCGCCATCAAACTGAAGGACCATGGCTCTGGGAGGACGGCTCGAGATTCTCTTCTGACTTGTAAGTAACTGGAAAGACAAAGCTTCATGCCCTTTCTCAGAAAGCTAAGAGCATGCCAACCAGTTAAGAATCTGATTTGTGGGCCATTGATAAGAAAGAGAGGCAGAAAGAAAAATGATAGCGAGAGACAACCAGTGAATCAGGAAAAAGAAAAAAAAAAAGAAAAGAAGACAGTAGAGGAGGACTTTACAGTCAAAAAGAGTTGAGTGGTCATCTAGTGTTACTAACACAAATGTGCCTCAGCTTTCTTATGAGGAGGGCATTTGCACATGTCGGCAGCTGTCCAGTTAGGGGGAGCTGTCGCTGTTAGTATAAAACTCTGGCTACGAGCATGGGCTTTGGAGTTGGCTCTCAGCTTGAGCCAACGTTTGGTCCGCTCACTGTGTGAAATTAGGTAAGTTGCTTAACCCACCTGAGCCCCTTTCTCCTCATCTATAAATGAGAATGAAAATAGTACCTACCTGGTGGGCTTTTAAGGTAAAGAAAGGAGATGAAAGTAACATCACTTAGCACAGTGTCCCGTGCCTAGTAAACACGTGTGCCACGTGCTGTTATCCTTAATTGTAAAAGCAACGCATTTTACATTTTACAGAGTTCTTTGACACATAGTTTGCATTTGCTTAGTTATAAGTTCTTCCTTGTTGTGTGTGTATCAGCCAGAATTCTTTAGAAAAAGATCTATGTAGATCACCTGTTGGTTCTGAAGAACCCTGACTGATACACGTGACATTGAGGAATAATTTATCCATGGAGATTTACTATTAGGAATTGGCTCATGTGATTAGGGAGACCGACAAGTCCCACAGTCTGCCATCTGCAAGCGGGAGACCCAGGAGAGCCTGTGGTCATAAATTCCGTTCAGGTATGGAAGGCTGCTAACAAGCGGAGCTGATGGTATAAAACCCAGTACTCGGGTAGAGACGAGCTACCCTGAGATGTCTCAGTTCACACGGTGAGGCAAGAAAAGGCAAACTCTTCTTCTGTAGGCTTCTTTGTTCTATTTCAGCCCTCAGTGGATTGGATGATGCCCACCCGTATTGGGGGTCTGCGATCTGTTTTCATGTATCCACGGATTCAAACGCTAATTTCACCCAGAACCACTTCCACAGATATAATTAGAAATAATGTTAATTTGGGTGTGGCCAGTCAAGTTAATGCAAAAAATTAACTATCACAAAGTGCTGAGGTCTTCTTCATTGTAATTGTCAGTTAGTTTCTTTGTCATATCTGAAGAATATGGAATTATATTTTCCTTTTCAGTTTCTATGATTAGTATGTGTGTGTGTGTGTATGTGTGTGTGTGTGTGTGTGTGTGTGAGTGTGTGTATAAGAGAGAGAGAGAGAGCGAGCCTGTTTGTTTTCCCATTATTTTCAGGTGTCTTTTCCAATTCAATTTCTCTTTTCAAAGAAAGAAATTTCGGCTTTGTTGATTCCTCTGTGCCTTTAAAAAAATTTCTTTTTAAAAATTAAAAAAAAATTTTTTTTAATGTTTATTTATTTTTGAGACAGACAGAGACAGAGCATGAACAGGGGAGGGTCAGAGAGAGGGAGACACAGAATCTGAAGCAGGCTCCAGGCTCTGAGCTGTCAGCACAGAGCCCGACACGGGGCTCGAACCCACAAACCACGAGATCATGACCTGAGCCGAAGTCGACCGCTTAACCGACTGAGCCACCCAGGCGCCCCTAAAAAAATTTCTTTTATTAATTTCAGTTCTCATCTTTACCACTTCTTTCCATTCAGTTTCTTTGTGTTGAATTTCTCTTCTGTCTCTAATTTCTCATATGAATGCTTGACTTATGACATTCCTCTTTCTTTTTCTCAAATATGTGCATTTAAGGCTATAATTTAATGTATTTTATTGTCATTTAGTTCAAATACTTTCTAATTTCCATGCCGAGTCCATAGGTCCATAGGTCCGTAGACTTAGAAATGCATTTCTTAATTTATAAATACCTGTGTGTTTCTATAATTATCCCTTTGCTTTGGGTTGCAGCTTAATTCCATTATGGTCAGAGAACATACTCTGTGTGATTGCAATTCTCTGGTTTTTATCTTTTATCTTCTTTCCCTACAGAGAGAAGTATATTAAAGTCTCCCATTGTGATTCTACTTACCATTCTGTAACCATTTTAGTTGATGCGCTGAAGCTGTATTATTAGGCACATTTAAATTTAGAATTTTTATACTGTACAGGTGTATGGTCCATCCTATGAATTTTTTCTTTTCTTTCTCTCCTCTTTTTGAATTGTTTAATATTATTATTACTCCATTTTTCTTTGATTTTTTAAAAATGTTTATTTGTTTTTGAGAGAGCGAGAGAGAGAGAGAGAGAGACCATGAGCAGGGGAGGTCAGTGAGAGGAGGGGGCCAGAGGATCCAAAACAGCTCTGTGCTGACACAAGCAAGCCCGATGTAGGGTTCAGACTCATGCATGGTGAGATCATGACCATGGATCCAAAGTCAGGGCCTAAGTCAGAGGCTCAACCACTAAGCCAGCCAGGCATACCCTACCCCATTTTTTCTTATAATAATTTAGAATTTACTCTGTCACTAATTTTTTAGTAGTTGTTCTAAAGATTACAACAAATATCCTTCACTCATCAAAGTCTGATATTAATTGTTTGGTTTATTTTAAATGTTTGTGTGTGTGTGTGTGAGAGAGAGAGAGAGAGAGAGAGAGAGAGAGAGAGAGATTGAGAGTAAGCAGGGGTGAGGGGCAGAGAGAAAGAGAGAATTCCAAGCAGGTTCCATGCCATCAGCACAGACCCTGACACGGGGCTCTATCCCATGACCCTGAGATCATGACCCGAGCCAAAATCAAGAGTCAGAAGCTCAACCGACTTGAGCCACCCAGGTGCCCCAAATCTTAATTGTTTTTTAATGTTATTCCCTGGCTATATAAAAAATATTAGAATATTACTTTACTCTGTGTACTCTCTCCTCAATTTACATGCTATTATTTTTGTGGAGTTTATTTAATGCTCTCACATCTTTTTCCACATTTTAATATCTCAGCAATTGGCACCTGTCTTACAAATGCTGTCCTTTTATAATCACTGTAGGTCTCAGCTGAAGTTAAAGTCTGTCAAGGATTAGCATTTGTTTCTGCCAGTCAGAGAGAGGCACCACAAACGTGAGATTACTCAAACACTCTACTTGGTTTTTCGTTTTGTTTTGTTTTGTTTTTTTAAACTACACTGGTATTACGGATTCAGATAGAACTATGTAAGTGCCAGTTACTTCTGGGGCAACTTCTTGGGGAATATAATTTTTTCTTCCCATCTTCCACCTGGTGGCGAGACTGAGACATGCACTTCTGACAGTCTTTTCTGTGCAGTATTTTAATTTTCATGGACTTCTGCACCGAATGAGTCCTTTGTTTTCCAGTTTCTGCAGGGTTTTCTATTAAATTCCCATCTTGGATGGATTTATTTCACAGTATTAGGTCAATAAATGGCCTATCAACAATTGATGACCCTCTTGGATTCAATAAAAAAATATAGCCCTAACAAACAGTAGATTTATATAGTCATCTCCTCTAGATTTTTCCACATATTTATGGTTTGTAATGCTTTTTATTTTCTTCTGCCTCTCCTACCAACCATTTTTCTTACCCTGAAGAATACTCCCTGATTCCTTTTAGAGTGGAAATTTGAGAGTTTAATTCTCTGTGTTTGTCTAAACCCGTTTCTATTTCAATTTTTCCAAAAAATATTTTCTTTGAGCATAACATTGAAAATTTGTTGTTTGTTTCTCTTGGCCATTCAAAGATATTGCCATGTTTTTCTTTTTTCTTTTTTTTTTTTTTTTTTTTGGTTTGGTGTTTTGAAAGGTCATCTAGTTGAAGGTTAACGTATGTTTAAAAATTTTTTTTTCTCTTTTTTTTTTTTCAACGTTTATTTTTTTCTTTTTGGGACAGAGAGAGACAGAGCATGAACGGGGGAGGGGCAGAGAGAGAGGGAGACACAGAATCGGAAACAGGCTCCAGGCTCTGAGCCATCAGCCCAGAGCCCGACGCGGGGCTCGAACTCACGGACCGTGAGATCGTGACCTGGCTGAAGTCGGACGCTTAGACGCAGGGCTCGAACTCACGGACCGCGAGATCGTGACCTGGCTGAAGTCGGACGCTTAACCGACTGCGCCACCCAGGCGTCCCGGTTAACGTATGTTTAATATCTGATGTCTTCTCAGCTTTGGAAAATTCTCAGCCATACTTGCTTGAAATGTTGCTTCTTCCCTTTCTCTGGGATTCCAGTTATATACATTATAGACCCATTCTCAATATTCTGTATGTCTTCTCTGCTTCTTCCTGGATCTTTCAGCCTTTTTTTTTTTTCTTTAGATATTTACTTCTCATGTATCTTTGAGTTCACTAGTTTTTTTTCCCCCCATCTATGGCTAATCTGGTGTTAAAAACCTCCATTAATTTTTTAATTTTGTGTCGTGAATTTCTCAGTTCTATGATTTCAGTTTGGCTCTTTCTCAAATCTAGTCTGTCACTATTTATAATTCCTGGCTTTCTTCCACGAGGCCTAAATCAAGGCTGTTTCCTGCTTTAGCCTAGTCATTTCTACAAAAGAATTCTCTCAATCCTCCAGCCTCAGGGCCAAGAAGAGATAGATACACAAGATGAAGAGTACCAGTCTGTAGCTGTTATGGTGAGGCTCAGTGAGGCCCTTCAAGCTTGACTGATAAACGCCGCCCTTTCAGGAGAACTCTTCTATTTCAGCAAAGAGAACAGGGCCATACACCGACTTACCATGATAATTATCATAATTGTCTATCATGGTATTGTAATACAACTCTGTCTTCAGAATGAATTAAAATATATAATGCTGTTTTCCCTGCCTTTAAATGGGCTCGATATCTATGATTCTTCATTAGTGCTAGGTATTTCTCAATAATAGCTCCTCTGATTGGTCTGTTCACTAAATACACCCAAAGATAATTTCACTAGCCTGTTGTTTCATTTGATAAATATATTTCTAGGTGCGAGGTTGAAAGATCAACAAAGAACTTTCTATGGAATACTGAGTGATTTTTCTTATTTGTCAGGAGCTT
Source organism: Puma concolor (assembly GCF_028749965.1). Lineage (NCBI taxonomy): Eukaryota > Metazoa > Chordata > Mammalia > Carnivora > Felidae > Puma > Puma concolor. The sequence continues at coordinate 98,869,993 of NC_141673.1, forward strand.
TATTTCATTTTATGTAACAGTGTTTTTCTTAAAAAATTTTTTGAGTCATTTTTATGCGTTAATAATGAAGCCTATCCTGTTACCATTTGAAAACTAATGCAATCTAAATTCAAATTTCCTTTTGCAATAACATGGACACTTCAGAAACTCTTTTCACAAGATCCTTGCCAATTTCGTTCAGCGTTGTATAGACAGTAGACAGTGTTTCTTATGTTCTTTCTAATCACCTCTTTGTATTTTAACAGGTTTCAGATCAGAAGCACAGAAATTCAAGAAAACTCATCTCACGATTGCGTGTGGATTCACCTATCAATAATTTATGACCAACTTTGTAGTTTGCCTTCATACAGTATTTGTGAGAAGAAGTTGTCAATAAAATGACGAGGCTGTTGATGTAAAGAACAGAGAGAAGTATGTAGCAGCCAGAAGGGCTAAAAACAAAACGGGAAAGAAAGATACTGGAGGTCAGAATAAATGCTAAAAATAATCAAGAGAGCTTAGCCAACTTCAGTCTTAGCTGAGAAACGGTATGGAGAGTCTGTGATGCTGTACTTTCAATTCAACTGTTTTGGCAGACCAGCCTTACGTTCTAGTTAACAGAGCCCTACATGTGGAGTAGGGACAGCTGAACTTCTAGCTCCATTCTACCATTGACTTAGTATTAACCTGGAGTTAGCCACATATCCGTGGTGTTTCAAAAGGCTCTTTATTTCTGGGCCGACCAGACTCATTTTTTTTGTCCTTAAAATGTGCCCCTGGAGTACATGTGGTGTGTTCCCATGATGCTTTCCTCCACTTCTAGCAGTTTACCAGACACAGGTGGAAGGCAAAATGTATTTCTGAACAGCTGAATGAAGAAATGAGAAAGAACGTCTTCACTACAATCAGAGCTATTCCATCATTTTGTTCATCAATATGGTCACGGTTATGATCAAAAGCATCATGAGGGGCACCTGGGTGGATCAGTCGGTTGAGCGACCAGCTGCAGCTCAGGTCATGATCTCACAGTTGGTGGGTTCAAGCTCCATGTCAGGCTTTGTGCTGACAGCTCAGAGCCTAAAGCCTGCTTCGGATCCTGTGTCTCCCTTTCTATCGGCGCCTCTCCTACTAGCGCTATGTCTCTCTCTCTCTCTCTCTCTCAAAAATAAATAAACATTTAAAAAAATCCTTTAAAAATTTTTTCCTGTCCCTGGGGCACATGGGTGGCTCAGTCGGTTAAGCATCGGACTTCCGCTCAGGTCATGATCTCACAGCTCATGAGTTCGAGCACCACATTGGGCTCTGTGCTGACAGCTCAGAGCCTGGAGCCTGCTTTGACTTCTGTGTCTCCTTCTCTTTCTGCTCCTCCCCCACTTGTGCTCTGTCTCCTCTCTCAAAAGTAAATAAAAATGTAACAAAAAAAATTGTTTAAAAAAAGCATGAAAAAGCAGCAGCTCAATCTTATTTATTTATTTTTTCATATAAATAGCTCAGAGAGTACGTCTGCCACATTTCTGACTAATAAGATTTTGTATAATGTGAAGTTGTATGGGAACTGCTCTTACAAGAAAGCTTTCTCCTTTTTAAATACTATCAATCAAAAAGGATCTGGTAATGAATATAGAAAAAAACAATCCCAGGGGCGCCTGGGTGGCGCAGTCGGTTAAGCGTCTGACTTCAGCCAGGTCACGATCTCGCGGTCCGTGAGTTCGAGCCCCGTGTCGGGCTCTGGGCTGGTGGCTCAGAGCCTGGAGCCTGTTTCCGATTCTGTGTCTCCCTCTCTCTCTGCCCCTCGCCCGTTCATGCTCTGTCTCTCTCTGTCCCAAAAATAAATAAACGTTGAAAAAAAAAAAAAAAGAAAAAAACAATCCCATTGCAGTGGTGTTAACATTCTGGAAGGCAAAACGTGTCGTACAATTTTTGATGATTAACATTTGGAAGTTTTTAGCACTTTCTCAATAATGCCTGTAAAAAGGTATTATTGGAACATGTTTCCTCATATGAGGATTTGTCTCTTTTTTTTTTTCTCTTACATTTTCCTGTTGGTGCTATTTTTATTCCCAAAAGGGTCTTCCTTTTATTAGCGGAGAGGGAGTTACAACGTTCCCGTGGTTATTAACAAGTGAACAGAAATCATGCCAAGTTACTGGATTTTTCACTTTAAAATGTGTAATTGTATGCTATGTGAATCACTGTAATCAAAAATGTTAAAGAAACTTCTGGCCTCCAAATGCTGTGTGTAATAAACACTATCGCAATACGCCCTCTCCCCATTGGAAAATGATAATGATTCTGGCACTGGGGAGAATAGTAGAGTCATTTTAGATTGAAGAATAAATTTGGGTTCTCAAGTATTTAAAAATCTAAGAGAAGACGCTAGAGATTTTTGGTGAAATTTCCTCATGCCTTTTATTTTATTTTATTTTTAATTTTTTTTCAATATTTATTTTTGAGACAGAGACAGAGTGTGAACAGGGGAGGGGCAGAGAGAGAGGGAGACACAGAATCCAAAGCAGGCTCCAGGCTCTGAGCCATCAGCACAGAGCCCGACGCGGGGTTCTAACCCACCAACCGCGAGATCATGACCTGAGCCGCCCCTCCTCGTGCCCTTTAATAGGCAAGCTTGTGTATTGTCACACATACCAAAAGAAATGTGGCAAGGGCAAAGTCAATTCAGGTTAAGAGTTAAATTAAGGCAGAAGGTGAGATTTTGAAGATTTTGTATTTTAGTTTTGCTTTTGGCTTGATCCGAGCCTCCTGAGTCCCAAGGACAGAGTGAATGATTTGAGGAAATCATAATCATCAAGAAAAATAATTCTGGGTGCTGAATGTCCAGCTGTACTTACAGCAGACAGGTTAGGCAATGATAAGCTGTGATTTAAAGATAAAAGTGTGACTGTGACACAACTTTGGCATACAGTAAGCTAGCTCTAGGCTTTCCAAAGCATACTATACCTGACTCATCAATACATGGTTATACCACAGTTTACGTGGACACGGATGTTGGAATGAACAGAAAACATGAACCTGTTGCAAGAGACAGAAAAGGGAGGATGGCTGCTAACTGAACTTAGTTCCAAAGGGTAAATTCAAGGTGGGTAATGATCATACTAGAGGAAACACTTTCCTGTTCGACGACCACCATCTTCTCTGGCCTGAGGCACTGCAGTAATTTTCGGAGTAATCTCCCAGTGTCCACCCTTGCCCTTCTAAGGTCTTTTGCCAACATGGCAGAGTGATTCTTCTAAACTGAAAACAAATCATGTCAAGCCTCTGCTAAAATTCACCTCACTTCCCACGTATCTCAGAGTAAAAATAAATATAGGTAAATCAAAACAAAAAAGAAAAGACCTTTTCAATGGTCTGTGAGACAATTACCGTGGGCCGCTTTACTTCTTTGACCTAATCTACTTTTCCCCTCTTCATTTATTCCATCTAGGACACTGGTTTCTCTCTTGTTTCATAATAACTGGCATGCTTCGAGCTTTCTGTTCCCTTAACCTGAATGATTCTTACCCTAGATAATCTGCAGGATGCACTCTTTCACTTCTTTCAAGGCTCTGCACAAATATCACTTTCTTAATGAGGCTGACGTCAACTGCCTAATTTAAAATTACCAACCCTCCGGGAGCCTGGGTGACTCTGTTGGGTTAAGCATCTGACTCTTGATCTCAGCTCAGGTCATGATCTCGTGGTTTGTGAGATCGAGCCCCACATCGGGCTCTGCGCTGACAGGGCAGAGCCTGCTAGGGATTCTCTCTCCCTCTCTCTCTCAAATAAATAAGTATGTAAATAAATAAATAAATAAATAAATAAATAAATAAATAAAATTATCAACCCTCCTTTTTGTATATTCTCAATCTCCCTTACCTTCCAACATATTTTCATAAGTCTTGTCCTAGTCTAATATGCTCTATTATTTGCTTACTGTCTTTCTTGTATATCCTCTGCCTTCCTCCTAGAACATAGGCTCCAAAGGGCAGAGCGTTTTGTTTTACAAAACTAGAATCTGAGACTAGCACCTGAATTAAAGTAGGTGTTCAAAAGATATTTTTGTCATTGTTGAAAAAAAAGTAAATGTTCAAGGACAGGTAGGAGAAATGGTAATGTAGGTTTTGTGGCGAAAAGTATCAAGAATCTACTTGAATCAGTGAATGGAGAAGAGTTTTAATTGATATTTCAGGAAAATCATAATTGTTAACACCTTCTAACTTTATTTTTTTCAGGCCCCAGCTGTTGCAGTTTCTAATATTTGATCTTCCTGCTTCTTTCTACTGTGTGCTTCACTTACCTCTCCTTTCAAGTTTTATTTAAATTAAATTAAATTAAATTAAATTAAATTAAATTATTTAAAAAGTTTATCCATTTATTTATTTTGAGAGAGAGAGAGCATGAGCAAGGAAGGGGCAGAGGGTGGGGGGGGGGAGAGAGAGAGAGAGAGAGAGAGAGAGAGAGAGAGAGAGAGAGAGAGAATCCCAAGTAGGATCTTCACTGTCAGCAGTGTCCACTGTAGGGCTCAATCCCATGAACTGTGAGATCATGAGCTGAGCCAAAATCAAGAGTTGGATGTTTAACCTACTGAGCCACCCACATGCCCCTCACTTCAAACTTTTTTACTGCCTTAGCTCCTGTACCATTTTCTAATACATCAATCCAATGCAAATGACCAAATAATTTTGGCTTTACTACTTTTTACAAGGCATAATGCAAGAGAAAATGTCTTTATGTTCGTTTTATCTAGAATAACTTGATGAACAATACACGGTTGGAGACACATGATAAATCTAGAATGTGTGTTTCCTAATCCTGCCCTCATAGGGCCTGCCCGACCCCACCCAAGCATCTTCTCCACTTCTTTATATTTAGTATGCTTGATTTAGCCAAGATATCAACTAAAATATAGAAAAGTATTGGTAGAATAATATAATTATATTGTGTTGGTTCAGAAAGGATTTTTGGACATTAGCTAAAACAGTCTTCTCAGGTTAGGAAATTTAGGCAAAAATTATTACCCGGCTTCCTGGAGTCACATAAAAAATCACATGTAGTTAGCAATAATTGCAAAAGTCCTGACTTCCAGCTAAATGTGTGATTGTTCATGATCATGGTGTACCAAATATGCTATAAAATGTTAAACTGAGTTCATATACTGTAAGAAAAAAAGATGATTGAATTGGCAACAGAAGAACACTTTTTTTAATGTTTAATTATTTTGGGAGAGAAAGAGAGAGAGAGAGCATGCACATGAACAAGGAAGGAGCAGAGAGGGAGAAAGAGAATCCCAAACAGGTTCTGCACTGACAGAGCCCACATGGGGCTCCATCCCACAAACCATGAGATCATGACCTGAGCCAAAATCAAGAGTTGAATGCTTGACTGACTGAGCCACCTAGTTACCCACCGAAAAACGCTTAAAACAATTCAGTGTGGTAACATACAGTGTTACATTAATTTCAGGTGTACAATACGGTGATTCGTCAATTCTATACATTACTCAGTGCTTATCAGATAAATTTACTGTTAATCCCCTTCACCTATCACCCATCCCCCTACCCCCCTCCTGTCTGGTAACCATTTGTTCTCTGTAGTTAAGAGTCTTATGGTTTGTCTTTTTCTTCCCCCTTTGTTCGTTTGTTGTGTTTCTTAAATTCCACATGTGAGTAAAATCATATGGTATTTGCCTTTCTCTGACTGGCTTATCTCACTTAGCATTATACCTCTAGATCCATCCATGTTGTTGTAAATGGCAAGATTTCATTCTTTTTTTATGCTTGAATAATATTCCATTGTGTGTGTGTGTGTGTGTGTGTGTGTATGTGTATATATGTGTATGTGTATATATATATATTATATATATATATATATATTCTTTTCCATTTATCTAAATTTATTCTAAATTTGACAGCTTCCATAATTTGGCTTTGTAAATAATGCTGCAAAAAACATAGGTGTGTATATGTCCCTTCAATTTAGTGTTTTCATATTCTTTGCGTAAATACCCAGTAGTGTGATTACTGGATCCTAGATTAGTTCTGTTTTTAATTTTTTGAGGAACCTCCAGACTCTCTCACAGTGACTGCACCAATTCATTCCCCAAGAGTGGACAAGGGTTCCTTTTTGTCCACATCCTCAACCACACTTGTTGTTTCTTGAGTTTTTTATTTTAGTTATTCTGACAGGTATGAAGTGTTATCTCAGTGTGGTTTTGATTTGCATTTCCCTAATGATGAATGATGTTGAGCATCTTTTCATGTGTCTCTTGGTCATCTGTATGTTTTCCTTGGAGAAATGTCTCTTCATGTCTTCTGCCCATTTTTTAATTGGTTTTTGGGTGTTGAGTTATATAATTTCTTTCTATATTTTGGATACTAACCCTTTGTTGGATATGTCATTTGCAAATATCTTCTCCCATTCAGTAGGCTGTCTTTTAGTTTTGTTGGTTGTTTCCTTTGCTGGACAGAAGCCTTTTAATTTGATATAGTCCCAGTAGTTTAATTTTGCTTTTGTTTCCTTTGCCTCAAGAGACGTATCTAGAAAAACATTGTTATGGCCAATGTCAGAGAAATTTCTGCCTATGATCTCTTCTAGGATTTTTACTGTTTCAAGTTTCACATTTAGGTCTTTAAACTATTCTGAGATTATTTTTTTTTGTAAAGTTTAAGAAAGTGGTCCAGGTTTGTTCTTTTTCATGTAGCTGTACAGTTTTTCCAAAACCATTTGTTGAAGAAACTGTCTTTTCCCCATTGCTTTTTCTTGCCTCCTTTGTCAAAGATTAATTGACCATATAATTATATGTTATTTTCTGAGCTTTCTATTCTGTTCCACTGATCTATGTGTCTATTTTTGTGTCAGTACCATATTGTTTTGATCTCTATAGCTTTGTAATATATCTTGAAGTCTAAAATTGTGATACCTCTAGTTTTTTCTTCTTTTTCAAGTTTGCATTGGCTAATTGAGTCTTTTGGGCTCCATAAAAATTTTAGGAACGTTTGTTCTAGTTCTATGAAAAAAACTGTTGGCATTTTGATAGGAATTGAATTAAATCTATAAATTTCTTTGGGTAGTATAGACATTTTAATGATATTTGTTCTTCTAATCCATGAGCATGGAATGTCTTTCCATTTGTTATTTTGTGTTTTATTTCTTTCATCAGGGTTTTATAATTTTCAGAGTACAGGTCTTTCACCTCTGGTTAAGTTTATTCCTAGGGATTTTATTATTTTTGGTGAAATTGTAAATGCAATTGTTTTCTTAATTTCTCTTTCTGCTACTTCATTTAGTGTATAGAGATGCAACAGATATTTGTACATTGATTTTGTATCCTGCAATGACTGAATTCATTTATCATTTCTAGTAATTTTTGCTGGAGTCTTTAGGGTCATATATATATATATGTATGTTTTAGGCACTATATATATATGTTTTAGGCACTATACATATATATATATATATATATATATATATATATATAATGTGCAAATAGTAAACGTTTTATTTCTTCCTCACCAATTTGGATGCCTTTTATTTCTTTTTGTTGTGTGATTGCTATGGCTAGGGCTTGCAGTAATATGTTGAATAAAAGTGGTGAGCATGAACATCCTTGTTTTGTTCCTGACCTTAGGGGAAAAATTCCCTTTTTCACCATTGCGTGTGATGTGTGTTGTGGCTTTTTCACATAAGGCCTTTATTAGGTTGAGGTATGTTCCCTCTCAACCTACTTTGTTGAGGGTTTTTATCATGAATGGATGTTGTACTTTATCAAATGTTTTTCTACATCTATCAAAATGCTTGAACTGTGAGATCATGACCTGAGCTGAAGATGGAGGTTTAACCAACTGAGCCACCCACGTGCCCCCATCTTCTTTGATTTCGGATTTTGTTTGCGTCCTCTCTCTAGAGGAGTATCAATTATATTGATCTTTTCAAAGAATCATCTCCTGCTTTCATTGATCTGTTCTATTGTTTTGTTTTGTTTGTAGTTACTATATCATTCATTTCTGCTCTAATCTTTATTGTTTCTTTCTTTCTGCTAGTTTTGGGTTTTGTGTAGTCTCCTTTCTCTAGTTCCTTCAGGTATAAGTTTGTGTTAGCTTGTTTATTTGAGATTTTTCTTGCTTCTTGATGTAGGCCTGTATTGCTCTAAACTTTCCTCTTAGGACCGATTTTGCTGCATCCCAAAGATTTTAGACTGTTTGTGTTTTCATTTCATTTTGCTCCATGTAATTATTTTTTAAATTTTATTGTATTTTTGAGAAAGAGAGAGACACACACACAGAGCATGAGTGAGGGAGTAGCAGGGGGACAGAGAGGGAGACACAGAATCTAAAACAGGCTCTAGGCTCCCAGCTGTCAGCACAGAGCCTGACACAGAGCTTGAACTCATGAACCACGAGATCGTGACCTGAGCCAAAGTAGGCACTTAACCAACTAAGCCACCTAGGCACCCCCTCTGCATGTAATTTTTAATTTCCTTTTTTGCTGTTGACCCCTTCATTGTTTAGTAGTATGTTATTTAACCGCCATGTATATGTGGTTTTTCCATGTTTTTCTTTGATTGATTTCTAGTTTCATTACATTCTGGTCAGAAAAGATACATAGTATGACTTTGATCACTTGGAATTTGCTGAGACTTGTGTTATTGTCTAATATGTGATCTATTCTGGAGAAGGTTCTATGTGCATTTGTCAAGAATGTGTATTCTGTTGTTTTAGGATGGAATGTTCTCATATATCTGTTAAATCCATATGGCCCAGTGTGCCATTCAGAGCCACTGTTTCCTAGTTGATTTTCTGTTTAGATGATCTATTAATGTAAGTGGGGGGGTCTTAAAGTCCCCTACAATTATTGTATTGCTATCGATTAGTTCTGCTTGTTTTATTTATTTATTTATTTATTTAGCATTATTAATATTTATTAACTTGTATTTTTTTTTTTTTGAGAGAGAGAGAGAGAGAGAGAGAGAGAGAGCATGAGTGGGAGAGGAGCAGAAAAAGAGGGAGAGAGAATCTCAAGCAAGTTCCACACCCAGTGTGGAGCCTGACACGGGACTTCATCTCATGATCTGAGTGGAAATCAAGAGTCAGATTCTTAACTGAGTCCCCCAGGAGCCCTGATTATTAACCATTTTATGTCTTTGGGTGCTCCCCTTTTGTATGCAAAACTATTTACAATTGTTATGTCTTCCTGTTGGATTGTCCCTTTAACAATCACATAGTATCCTTCTTTGTTTCTTGTTAAAGCCTCTGTTTTAAAGTCTATTTTGTCTGATATAAATATTGCTACCTTGGCTTTCTTCCATGATACACTACCATGGTAAATATTCCCCCATCCTCTCACTTTCAATCTGCATGTTGTCTTTAGGTCTGAAATGAGTGTCTTGTAGGCAGCATATAGATGGGTTCTTTTTTTTTTTTTTTTTTTTTTTTTTTATTTAATCCATTCTATCACCCTGTGTCTCTTGATTGGAATGTTTGGTTCATTTACATTCAACATAATTCTTTTTTTTTTTTTAATTTTTAAATGCTTATTTATTTTTGATAGAGAGACAGAGTGCGAGTACGGGAGTGGCACAGAGTGAGACATAGAATCCAAAGCAGGCTCCAGGCTCTGAGCTGTCAGCACAGAGCCCGATGCGGGGTTCAAACTCATGAACCAGGAGATGATGACCTAAGCTGAAGTCGGATGCTTAACAAACTGAGCCACCCAGGTGCCCCATTAATTCTTGATACGTATATATTTATCGCCGTTTTGTTACTTGTTTTGTGGTTATTTTTGTAGCTCTCTGATTCTTTATCCTCTTGCTCTCTTCTCACACAGTTTGCTCATTTTCTTTAGTGGTATACTCAGATTCCTTTCTCTTTATTTTTTGCTTATCTATTACTGGTTTTTTATTTGTGCTTATCATTAGGCTTGTATATAACATCTTCTGTATATGGCAGTCTATGTTAAGTTGATGGTCACTTAAGTTTGAACCCATTCATTACTCCTTTCCTTCCCACGTTTTAGGTATATAGTGTCACACTTTATATCTTTATTTTGTGACTCCCTTGACTGCATTTTACAGATATACTTCTTTTTACTGTCTGTGCTTCCTATTTTCTGTTACTTATGGCCTTTCCTTTCTATTCAAAGACTCTGCTTTAACATTTCCTGTAGGGTAGGCTTAGTGATCATGAACTCCTTTAGCCTTTGTTTGTGTGGGAAACTCTTTATCTCTCCTTATATACTGAATAATATCCTTGCCGGATAGAGTATTCTTGGCTGCCGATTTTTTTCTTTCAGCACTTTGAATATATCATGCCACTCCTATCTGATCTGCAAAGTTTCTGATGAAAAATCCTCTGATGGCCTCATAGGCTTCCCCTTTTTCTGCTCCTAAAATTCTTTTTCACTACTCTTTGCCGTTTTAATTACTATGTATGTATATATGTATCTTGGTGTGGACCACCTTGGGTTGGTTTTGATGGGGTCTCTGCCTCCTGCAACAGATCTGTTGCCTCCTGCAACAGATATCAATCTGTTTCCTTCCCCAGATTAGGGAAGTTTTCAGCTCTTATTTTTACAAATAAATTTTCTGTAAAACCTTCTCTCTCTTCTTCTTCTGGGATCCCTACAATGGAAATGTTATTACACTTGATGGAGTTGCTGAGTTCCCTAAGTCTATTCTCATTTTGCGTGTTTTCCTTCCTCTCTCACCTGCTTAGCTCAACCGCTCTGCATTATTCTGTCCTCCAGGTCTCTAATTAGTTCTTCTGCTTCCTCTAGGCTGCTATTTATTCCATCTAGTTTATTTTTAGTTTCATTTATTATGCTCTTCATCTCTGATATGTTATTTTTAAACTCTTTAAGGGGCTCACTGATACCCTCCACATTTTTCTCAAGTCCTATGGGTGAAGTTATGATTATTACTTAAATTCTCTCTAAGGCATATTACTTACATCCATTTTGCTTAGATCTCTTGTTGTAGTTTTGTCCTGTTCTTTCATTTTGGACATATTCCTGTCTCCTCACTTTGTCGAATTCTCTCTGTCTGTTTCTGTGTGTTCGGGAAGCCAGCTACATCTCCTTCTCTTGAACCTGGTGCTTCAGGGGTATCTCCTATGTGTGCTGTGTGGGCTTTGCTGTTGAGTCTTGACTGCTTTTCTTTCAGTCCAGTCATCTGCAGTGGTTTTCTTTCCATGTTTGGGGCAGTGTTTTGTCTCTGTGGTGTTAGTGGACCAGTCTGGGGTCACCTTGGGTTCGAGCTGAGTCTGACCAGGCATTTGCCAGAGATGCAGTAGTAGCAAATTGCAGGGCACTTTCCCTGTAGTGTCCCCTAAGAAGTTTTCTTTGGTGAGTGGGGCCTACAATCTAACCCGCAGTGTGCCCCCAGCCCACTGCTGGGGCAGCCCTCTAACTGGCATGTGTGTTTATCTTCCTCTCATGCCAGGGCAGGAGTCACTTTGGAGTGATGCTGGCCCCTATTGGGGCTGCTTGCACACTGCCGGCCTCGGGGCCCCAATTTGAATGGGCTATGCCCAAGAGTTTTTTGGAACAGGCATGCCACTGCCACAGACATGGGACTGGCCAGGGTAGGATCCACAGTTTTAGTAAGGTGCATGCTGGTCTGCTTGCAAAATGAGACCTGCCACCACCACCACCTTTACAAAGCCAGATCTGCAAAGCATGTATGGGCAGGGCACACAGTTTCAATAAGGTGCCTGCCAGCCCTCTGTGGGACCCACTGCCACCACTCTGACTGCCAAAACTGGCCCGGGACCCTGCAAAACCTGTGGGGCGGAGGACTGGGCGTTGGCAAGGTTTGCACTGGTCTTCTGGGGGGAGGGGACCTGCAGTGCCAAGACTGAGGCAAGCGTAATTGGAAAGGGCAGATCTTCTGAAGCAGCATGGGAAGATGGGGGGGGGGGTGGGGGCTGGTGGTGTGTATTAGCAAGTTAGGTAGTGAATCAGCACGGCATTGGTTCCTGCAGGTGGTTGCTGTTTATGTTGAGGGGCGGGGGAGGGAAATGGCACCTGCCAGTTCCTTTTTTTCTGGAGAAGTCCAATAGGGGAACACTTGTAAAGCTAATACTGTCCCTAACTAGCTATGTGACTTTACAACAACCACTTCCTTCAGCTCACTGGACTTCAATCTCCTTTTTCTGTAAAATGGAAAAGCACAATCAATGAGATGTTCTCAAAATAGTTTCCGTGCTGACATCCCATGTATATGACATTTCATACTACACAATATGCCCTCGCGGAAGAGGGAGGCCCTGTGGTCTGTTCTCTTTTCATAAAGGCACAGAAGTTAACCTTCATCTAAGTGACTCAGTGAGTGTATGGTAGATAAGAAACAGGTGATACGTATCTCTTCGGCCGATTATTACTCTGCAGAGCCTGAAAGAATCTGTGTGTGATTATAAGGTCTTGCCCCCCTCCCTTTTTTTTTGCACTGTACTTACACAGGAATTATAAATAAATGAACAAAAGGGATCCGAGAAGTGCAACCCTTCGAAAATTGTTCAGACGGAGACCGCCCAAATGAAAAACACATGCTATTTCCCCTCTGCCTGAGCAATTTGGCATTCCGCGTACAAGTTCCCAGGAGAGGGGCTGGGCCTCTCCAGGCAGGAACTGGAGCCAGAGGCTTCCCCTGCTACTCGCTGGGATAGGAGAACATCAGGAATGACTTTCAGTGCAGTAGTTCCTGTGGTGCTCGCAGAAGCCACGCGGCTTGGGTGCAATCAAACTGCAGCCCAGCCTCATCCCGGCAGGAATCCAGATGCGGGCCAAGTACAGCAGCACAAGGGACATGCTGGATGACGATGGGGACACCGTCGTGAGTGTGCATTCTCGAGCCTCGTCTCCAAGCCAGCAGCCAGAGGCTGGACGCAAAGGTATTCTGCCTCCCGGAGTGCCAATTGGCAAGACCCTTGGGCGATGCATAGGATGAGCTCTCTCTCTGGGGAATGCGCCACATGAGGGAAAGAGAAAGCGTTTCCATGATTGATAATTACCTGTCACTGTGCACTTTCCACAACCTGCGTGCCTCGTATATGAACGTCTGAAAAACTAAGCTCAGTACGAACAAAGATGTTTATGTTTCTAAGATTCTATCGTGAGCACAGTGGTTTGCAGTTAAGGGTGTATTGTGTTTACCAAGTAGGTATAAGTATACAAAGGTGAGATTGTATGTAGAATTAAAGCAGCATTCCTCCTCTTTCCCGGCTTCCCATGAAGGCCAAATCCAATGCTGTTCTATTTACCATCTGCGATCCGATCTGGGAATTCGCTGGTTTGGGACTCGTGGCTTTAGAAGGAGTTTTCCCAGCAGACACAGCAACCTGGGTATTTTGTCATAATTCTGCATCTTGAAGTTGTGAGGCCTCTGGAGAGTCATGTCAACATCAGGTGTTGGTTTTTATCATCTGTGAGATGAGGTGGGATTAAAGTAAATGCTTTCTAAGGTCCCCTTAGCTTAATTCGGTGATTCGATGATCTAAATAGCGGCCTCAGATACAATAACATCCCATTCCGTTCCCTTTTGTTCTACTTACTACCAGAATATTACTGAGATGGTTGAAGTGAATTATAAAAATATTTAATCTTAGTTACATTTCTACCTTTGTTAAGTTTCTACCGTATGCTTCTATTTCCAATAACTCACTTTCTGACATAGCAATAAAAATATTTTTTTTCAGTCCATAGAATTCATATACAGAGAGAAGGATCTTATATCCTGGGCAACTCAGTCAATGTAAGGCGAAATGTGACTTGAGTTCTAGTGGAAAGACCTCACAGTGTAACACAGAAACAGGTTCTTTTTTTGTTTTGTTTTTTTTGTTGTTGTTGTTGTTTTTAATATTTATTTATAGGAGACAGAGGGACAGAGTGCAAGCAGGGGAGGGGCAGAGAGAGAGAGAGAGGGAGAGAGGGAGAGAGGGAGAGAGATACAGAATCTGAAGCAGACTCCAGGCTCTGAGCTGTCAACACAGAGTCCGATGTGGGGCTCAAACCCACAAAGCGGCAGGATCATGACCTGGGCCAAAGTGGGACGCTTAACTGACGGAGCCACCCGGGTGCCCCAGAGCCAGGTTCCAATATCAGCTGTGCTGCTTACAGACTGGGGTATTGGACAAGTTACTTAAGTATTCTGGGGCCTCAATTCCTTCATTTATAAAATGTTAGCGACAGTAAACACGTATACAGTGAGTGTTGTGTGCCTCAAAATATTTTAAGCACTTGTGTATATGAAACTTCTATTTTATAGAGTGGCTGGGGTTTAAGGTTGAGAAGTTATGTAAAGTCCTTGGCATACCACAGACATACCTGTGTGTTTCTTTTCAGTATGCCATTCCTTGAGAATTCCTAAGTGTTCTGTTTAACATTTTTGTGTTAGTCTGCATCAGAGAGATTCTTTTTTTTTTTTTTTTTTTTTGAGACAGAGAGAGACAGAGCATGAACGGGGAGGGTCAGAGAGAGGGAGGCACAGAATCTGAAACAGGCTTCAGGCTCTGAGCTGTCAGCACAGAGCCCCACGCGGGGCTCGAACTCACGGACGGCGAGATCATGACCTGAGCCGAAGTCAGAAGCTTAACCGACTGAGCCATCCAGGCGCCCCTGCATCAGAGAGATTCTTAATCATTGACGGGATCGTAGTATGTCCTTCTCGTTTGGCCACACTCAGGTTTTCTTCACTTCTATAAATCTGGACACATACTTTTTCACCGTTCCCTTCCACTTCTCCTTTATCAAATAACTTTGAGGTTTTCTTCCTTTCCTCTATTAACTTTCCACTCAGTTTCTGTTCATTGAATGATCACCACCTGAGACTCACTAATGTGACTTTATCTTATTGTTTTCTTTCTACTACACTATCTACTAAGTTGTAAGAAGATACTGGGGACTTCTAGCCTCCTTGATGTGAAGCAAAGCGACAACTTTGGGATGTCAGTTTCTGTAGCCACCGATTATGAGCCACACGATCCGATATGTTTTCCTCCAACAAATCCTGTGAAGAATCAGCTTTCACGGCTGTGGTTTTAAGTGGCTTGTGTATAACTTCAGTTTTCATCTTTAACTAGAGCCAGGAACTCACAAAGATTAGTGATCAGCATCATCAGGAACAGGGTGTACAAATAAGTTCTGCCGAGCTAGGGGGTGGAGAGGTAGGTGGGGCAGGATAAAACACTTAGTGAAACATCTGGCAACCTTTCCCTTAGAAGGGGAAACTGAAACAGTAGGAGTAAAGGTTACAAAGAAGTGTCTTGAAGGCAAACCTCTGAAAATAGTTATCTTGCCCTTCATGTATGATACTTCCTTTTTACCTTGTGCTGATGCAAATATTTAAAGGGATGTCACTGTTGAAGTTTAATTATTTCTTAGGAAAATGATCTGATGTAATTTTACTATTAAAAATAACAGAGCAAAGGAAGGGCATGTGGGTGGCTCAGTTGGTTCAACATCCGACTTCGGCTCAGGTCATGATCTCGCAGCTTGTGAATTCGAACCTGCGTTGGGCTCTGTGCTGACAGCTCAGAGCCTGGAGCCTGCTTTGGATTCTGTGACTCCCTCTCTCTGCCCCTCCCCAGCTCATGCTCTGTTTCTCTTTCTCTCAAAAATAAACAAACATTAAAAAAAGGAGAAGGAGGAGGAGGAGGAGGAGGGGAAAAATACCAGAGCAAAACTCACTCCGGGAATATTTTGGCAATGCAGAAGATTTAAATTCTTATGATTGGAAAATTAATTTTTTTTCTCTAAAATCAATAAAAATAAATTATGTCCACTTGTTTATTTCCTCGATTTTCATTTTTTCAGTATAAAAGCTATGTTCATCTTAAAAAATGCTAAACAATTCAGAAGATAAAAAGTAAAAGTGAAAGACAATGTCCTCATACCTTCTTTCTAAAAACTTATGTTCAAGGTTACATCATGCCAGGCATATTGCAAGGTATGCCAAATACGATATTGCAAAGTAATAGCAAATATAATATGATCCCTGTTTATGAGGAAACTTAACGTTTTGTGTCTTCTTCAATTTCTATCATAAGCTTTCTATAGTTTTCAGTATACAGATCTTTTACCTCTTTGGTTAGGTTTATTCCTAGGTATTTTATGGTCTTTGATGCAATTGTGAAGGATGCAATAATGCTGACTTGAAGGAGAACATGCACCTCAATATTTATAGCAACTCTATCAACCACTATCAACCAATTTGTTGATATTGGCTATCGACCAAAAGCCAAATTATGAAAAGATCCCAAATGTCCATCAACCGTTGAATGGATAAAGAAGCTGTGGTTTATATACATAATGGAATACTACTTGGCAACAAAAAAGAATGAAGTCTTGCCATTTGCAACGACATGGATGGAACTGAAGGGTATTACATTAGGCAAAATAAATCACTCAGAGAAAGACACAGGTATTTCACTCGTATGTGGAATGTGAGAAAGCCAACAGACGAACATAGGGGAAGGGGAGGACAAATAAGATAAAAAGAGAGAGGGAGGCACACCGTAAGACACTCTTTAAACACAGAGAACAAACTGAGGATTGCTGGAGGGGAGACAGGTGGGAGCATGGGCTAAATGGGTGATGGGCATTAAGGAGGGCACTTGTTGGGATGAGCACTGGGTGTCATATATGAGAGATGAATCACTGGGTTCAGTTTCTGAAGCCAAGACTGAGCTGTATGTTAACTAACTTGAGGAAAGAAAGAAAGAAAGAAAGAAAGAAAGAAAGAAAGAAAGAAGAAAGAAAGAAAGAAAGAAAGAAAGAAAGAAAGAAAAAGAAGAAGAAGAAGGAAGGAAGGAAGGAAGGAAGGAAGGAAGGAAGGAAGTTCCACATCATATGAAAACAAAGCTGGGAGGGTTTAAGGGGTTAGGGGCATGATAGGCAGACAGACACATGACAGAAAAGCCACGGAGGGCATAAGTAACTTTGTGTTTTCAGAGATCTGTAAGCACTGCGTTCTGGCTGACGGGTAGAGTTGGAGAGAGGGGAAGCTGACAAGAGCTAGTATGGAACGGTTAAAAGGGCCTATTATGTCATATTGAGGTATTTTCATTCCAATTCAGTACAATAAGCTCACAGAAGGATTTAAACAGGGACTAACGTAATCAGTTTTGTGTTTTTAGAAAACCATCTAGGCTGCAAGGAGGTAGATGCATTGCAGGAGTATGAAACTGCACGAGCTAATACCTAGGTAGTTAGCATTAGCTAAGTGTGAGATTGGAAGAACCTAAACTGAAGTAGTGTGAGAATGAGAAGGGGGAATCAGACGCTGAGGAGATAGAGTTTAAAGAGTTGGTGACTGGTTACAAGTGGAAAGACAAGGGAAGAAAGAGCACAGGCTGATCAGGTTCCACCGATGTTCTGTAGATGGTGTTGCCAACAATTGGGGTAGAAACTCCGGGCAGTTGGAGTTGCCCAGACATTTGGATGTGTTGCAAGTGGGTTGCAAGTAAGGATTTTGAGCTACATATGTATGTGAGAATTGTTGACATCTTGGTTAGAATTAAACTTTCTGAGGATAAGCAAGGTCACTGAGAAGGAGAATGGAAAATGAAAAGACAAAAAAACCCCGAAGGAATAGAGTTCCGAGGAGAGAATCAGGGGCAGGATGGATGAGACGTTCCAATAAAAGCTACTGATAATGAATGGTAAACAGTGGCAGAGGTGGACCAGGAGAGAGAGAGAGACATTAAGGAAGCCAAAAAACAATAACTTCAAGAGAAATGGAAAAGTCAATGGTGAATTTTAAAAATAATAAATAATAGGGGCACCTGGGTGGCTCAGTCGGTTGAGCGACCAACTTTGGCTCAGGTCATGACCTCATGGTTTGTGAGTTCGAGCCCCGCGTGGGGCTCTGTGCTGATGGCTCGGAGCCTGGAGCCTGCTTCAGATTCTGTGTACCCCCCTCTCTCTGCCCCTCCCCCACTCATGCTCTTTCTGTCTCTCTCTCTCTGTCTCAGAAATAAATAAACATGAAAAAATATTTTTAAATAATAAATATTGCAGAAAATGCAAGCAAAAGGAAGGCTAAAAACAATTTATTGTTTTAGCAATAAGAAGAAAAATAGATTATTGGTAATTTTTAATACCAGGACTTTGGAAGGAACCTAGTTAAATAGGAAAATAAACAATTTGTCATTTTCCTTTTTAAATATTTCTTTCTTTTTGAGGAGTTAGCTGTAAAGAGAAAAGATCAAGTGTCAGATCTGAGGTATTATGAGTTTGCGCAAGTGCATTTGAAAATTATTTACTATTATTATTATTATTATTTTTAAGAGTCCAGTGAGGCATTTTATTTGCATAAATGTATTCCATCCCTAGAAGAAGAATCCCAGCATTTTCCCTCCTGTGTGTTTTCATCATGCTTCCTCTGATAGGCTAACGTTCCAACAGAAGACTATAAACCTATCAAAAGAACCTGAAGACATATTAGGGTTTAAGAAAAAAACATAAAAACACTTTAATGATACATTTATGTTCTACTTTACCGCTGCTTACGTTCATTACAATATTCTCAAATTTTTCTAGCTTTTTAGCTTCCCTTCCTCAACTAAAGTGTCACTTACATGCCATGGCATAAATCACATCTCACTGATCCAACAAATCTTTAAGGCATACCTATTTAACATCAAGCAAGATGGTAGGCATGGAAGGCTATTATTATTATTATTTAAGCCAAGTATCGTCGACCCAAACTGTTTCATCGGTTTCAGCTGTGCAACTTAGTGATTTGACAAGTTCACGCTCTGCTCCCCACAAGTGTAGCTGCCATCCATCGCACACGATGCTATTGCAATCGCACTGACTGTGTTTCCCATGCTGTCCCTTCCGTTCCTTGACTTAGTCATTCCATAACTAGACGCCTGTACCTCCCACTCTCTTTCACTCATTTTGTCCACCCTGTCACCTGCCACCCGTCTGGCAACCGTTTGTTTTCCATACATTGATGAGGAGAGCCGATTTTTAGGTGCTTGGGGAAGTGAAAGGAGTAATGGGAATCAATTACAAGAAAATGGCAGGAAACGCTATTGAGGATGTGTAGAAGGCCACAAGAGCAGATAGGGATGAACAAGTTCCTGACTGTGTTTACTCATGTAAATATCCTTGAACGAGGTGACGTTTGCTCTTGGCAGAGCAAGATGGGCACTAGTGGTGAGGAAGACGTGGGCAGGGACAGAAGCAGATAGGTAAGAGCTAGCCTGGGGCAGTGTATTAGTGGGTAAAATTAAGAAAGGCAAGAACTCAGAAGGAAAAGATCAAGTATTACTTTTGGATGGGAATTTAGATCAGGATAAGATCATTGGGGGAATCACCCGCAGAGTCAAACGCAATGACAAGGTAGATTAATGGGCTGAGACGTAGTCTTCAAAGAAAAGGGGCATATGAGGAGGGACCTTTGGCAGATGAAGCTAAAACGTTGGATGGGATCCTGCTACGCAGGGTCTTTTATACCAAGAAGACTTGTTTTTCCTTTAGGAAGAACTTAAACTTGCATTTGGTGGCAGAGTGGGGAAGGTATGATTTAAGGTGGCTATTTCTGAGGTGTTTCACAATAAAGAAATGAAAAGTAGTAAGCGGTAAAACACTAGAGTCTTTCCATAATTCCATACGGAACTGCCATATAAGGACAGATATTGATGTGGGATCTGTTGGGAGGCTAGGAAAATGATTTTAAAATTTCAGCCAAATTTCATTTGCTCCTTCACTTACTAGCTGTGCAAACTTAAGCAAATTAAGCAACTCCTAGATACTGCAGTTTTTAAAAATCCAAAGGAGGGGCGCCTGGGTGGCGCAGTCGGTTAAGCGTCCGACTTCAGCCAGGTCACGATCTCGCGGTCCGGGAGTTCGAGCCCCGCGTCAGGCTCTGGGCTGATGGCTCGGAGTCTGGAGCCTGTTTCTGATACTGTGTCTCCCTCTCTCTCTGCCCCTCCCCCGTTCATGCTCTGTCTCTCTCTGTCCCAAAAATAAATAAAAAACGTTGAAAAAAAATTTTTTTTTAAAAAAATAAAAATCCAAAGGAAGGTTAAAAATAGTGCCCTCTTGGGTAGTTTTTGGATGAGTCAAATGAAATATGACCACATAATACACTCAGTAGTTGTCATTATCAAAAGCTCTGTGTCCTTGGGTAAGGTGACTCGCCCCTCTAGGACTCAGTGACCTGCCTGTAAAATGGGGATCATGAGGAGTATCTACTCACAGGGGGTTGTAAGATACGAGATAATGCATAAGGCATTTATCTTAGTAACTCAAGGAGTGTTAGCAATCTTTATGAGTAGCGATGTTATTTTTGAATTGCGTTTCATAAGTGAAACTTCTTAATTAAGATATAAAATTGACTCACCTAAATTTTACTCAAAAACATATGTGTAATCGACTTTCTAATTGCAGTGAGTTAAAAACTCAATGATATTCTGCAAATAGGTTATACATTTTTAGATGCATATTCTTTTGAAATGATAGGAAGAATAACATCCATTTACTTTTAGAGAGAATGAAAATATTGAATAGGATTTGAAATAAAATCGTAAGATAATGAAAATCTGCGTTTTCATGAAAACTGAAAAATATTCTCAACTCACGGCCCCTCAAATATTCTCCCAGAGGAGATTTATTCTGTGCCCTATGGAAGGAGTAAGGAAACAAAAAGAAGTTGCTAAAAAGACAACATTGGAAATTTGAAAGTCAGACATCTAAGCGGCAATATCTCATGATTAAAAAACGTTAAAAATAATTTCTGAAAGATGATGCACCTTGCCACCGGTCTAATTGGCCTACATTATGTCTGCGAGTCCTGGTAAAGGAGAAATCTACAAAGTGTGCTGTTAAGCATGATAATGGAATCCTGTCTCTGGCCCTAGTTTGCCATGTGGCTTTGTGCCAATTATTTAGATTCTCTGTGTCTTTTCCAGCTTTTAGTATGCTTTCTCTTTCAGAGGCATACTAAAAAACTACATCTGGTAATACAGGTGTCATTTCTTATAGGCCCTGGGAATGGAGCCTTTCTTTCAAGGGAAACTCCCCCTTTCTGACGCCTGATGAAGAAAGAGTAACTAACCGGTCAAGGATGCCAAGTCTCTCCATCTACAACGTTTCTTATAATTACAAAGGAATTTGCCTTCCAAACTTGACCTCAGCCCTGTAGCCTTTTATAATATAGTTATAGTAAAAAGATTCAGGAAAGGGGTGTTTTTTTTTTCTCTATATATCTCATTATTCCTAAGGATGTTTATACCATTCCTTGCCCTGTCCACACCTTTTTCTAAACATGCCTCAGGGGACAGCACAGGGGTTCTCTTCCAAAAAATAGAACCACGATAAAGCCAAGCCAAACTGAAGCACCTCCCAGGCAGTTTTTTTTTTTTTTTTTTTTTTTTTTCTTATTTCAGGGTGGAGGTGGCCCCTAGAGACAGACCTCATTTTATGATCAAGACACTTGGAATAAAACTCAGGGATATTAAACTTAGAAAAATAGAGGGAAATACAACATCAAAAAAAAAGAAAGAAAGAAAGAAAGAAAGAAAGAAAGAAAGAAAGAAAGAAAAAAAAAAAAAAAAAAAAAGAAGTGAAACTTTCAACTCCAAGGGCTTTCCATTACGGAAGCCCGGTTTCCTGGAAAATGAACACACCTCCTGTAGAAACTCCCGAGGGTTGTGTTTTTCTGAGTCTTGAGATAAACAGGAAGAGATTGTGAGTACTGAGAGAGGGAGGCAGGGAGAGAGAGGGAAGGAGGGAGGAAGGGAGAAAAGGAGGGGGAGAGAGAGGAGAGTCAGAGTAGAAAAATTGCCAAATGACCAGGGAAAGATGATTCTTTAGAAGGGAATTTTTATAACTTGGTTCCTTAGCAAAAGATATAGACTCCTGCTTTTGTCTTCTGTCCTAGAGACAATCTTAGGAAAGATGATGTATTTATTTTTTACATGGGTATAATTATTATTAAATAATATTCTAATCTGTTAAGTCCATGCCCTCGCTTTACAGGAAAGGTTTAAGATTCTTCTTTTTTATTCTTTCAGTAGAAGATCAACACCTCTCTTGGGCCCCGATATTATACAGGGAAGAGCAGGTTTCTTAAGGGATCGTTTGGTTGATTTCTTTTTTTTTTTAATTTTTTTTTAACGTTTATTTATTTTTGAGACAGAGAGAGACAGCATGAACGGGGGAGGGTCAGAGAGAGAGAGGGGGAGACACAGAATCGGAAACAGGCTCCAGGCTCCAAGCTGTCAGCACAGAGCCTGACGCGGGGCTTGAACTCACGAACCGCGAGATCATGACCTGAGCCGAAGTTGGGTGCTTAACCAACTGAGCCACCCAGGTGCCCCTAGTTTGGTTGATTTCTATAGTTTTTCTTTCTGTTTACCTTCTTATTATTTATAATTTGGACCAGGGAAATATTAGTCATAAAAAAGGAACAGCATTTAAGAAATAGTTTATGCCTTTCAGAGTGTATTAATATAAATAGGTTTCAGCAGGAGTAGATAGGTATATGACAGATATTTATATATAATCTGCACCTTCCTTCCTTCCTTCCTTCCTTCCTTCCTTCCTTCCTTCCACATTAATTGAGCTGATTTCACCTGATGTTCTAGGTGCTAGAACTGATGTTTTTCTAGTAACTAAATAGACAATAATCTTCTTCAAAAAGGAGCTTACTTTCTATTGGGGTAAGACAGATATAAACCGACAGAAACGAGTAAGATATATAATATATTTGATAGTATTAAGATATATAGAGAAAAATAAAGCCATCATGGTGGTGGGTGCACATATGGGCTAGTACCTCTGGAATCCAGAAATATCCACCTATTTAAGGTTTTTTTGGCCATAAGGAACTTTAAAAAGACTTAGGGTTTGGAGAGGATGTTGAGCATCAGCTATATTCTGGCTTCTGATCTCGTTCTTTTATGTTCTGTTGATTTGAGATACTCTTAAGTCAATGCCTTGACAGTCCAACAATTTCCAGGAAAATTTAGGCCAAATCACATAGGCCAGTTAATCAAAGGAAATGGGGAAGAAAGCACATCTCTCCAATATCTGTTCGTGATTCAGAATCTCACACAAGTCAGTGAATAGAAACCAGTATGGCTAGAAGATGAATTTAGCTGAGTCCACCTTCTGCTGTCAGAAATATGGCTGAAAACGCAATAGATTTTTAAAAATCAACAATGTTTAGGGTGCCTGGGTGGCTCAATCGACTAAGCGTCTGACTCTTGATTTTGGCTTAGGTCATGATCTCCCTGTTGGGGAGTGTAAGCCCCCCCTCAGGCTCTGTGCTGACCTTGCAGAGCCTGCTTGGGATTATCTCTCTCTCTCTGCCCCTCCCCTGCTTACCCTCCGTCTCTCTCAAAATAAATACCTAAACTTAAAAAAGAAATGAGCTCCTGGACCTCTTCCAAGGGTGCATCATTTAAATGGAAAGTTGAGGAGCAGGGAGTAGCCTGCTAATTAATTATGCAGGAGCAGAGGCAGAACTAACACAGGTTAACACAAAGGACAAGTTTGTTTCAAGGTTAAACAGAGGCCACTGTGTGTAGAATCTTTGAATGAGGGGAGAGTAGTTCAGAAAAGAATGAAAGAACTAGGTAGGGCCCGGAAGAACAAGACTCTTGTAGAATTTTATTTTAAGTGCAAAAAAGCTATTGGAAGCTTTTAGGTGGGGAAATAACATAATCCAATTTAATTTTTTTCATTTTTAATTTTTTAGTTTTTAAAATTTTTTATTATTTTTTTCTTAACGTTTATTTATTTTTGGGACAGAGAGAGACAGAGCATGAACGGGCGAGGGGCAGAGAGAGAGGGAGACACAGAATCTGAAGCAGGCTCCAGGCTCCGAGCCATCAGCCCAGAGCCTGACGCGGGGCTCGAACTCCCGGACCGCGAGATCGTGACCTGGCTGAAGTCGGACGCTTAACCGACTGCGCCACCCAGGCGCCCCTCTTTGTTCATTTTAATCACCATGCTAGATGCCACACGTTCGGGGGTGGGGGCAGCGACTTCCTTGTAGGATACCACACAGGTCATTCCGATCCAGAGCTAGCCTCAGCAGGTGACGGGTTCCCTGTCGACTCAGTAGCTCCTCTGCGATTACCACAAAGCACGACTGTGGGGGTGCAGCATTTATTATTTAACTGTTCTAAATTGAGATAGCTTAGATCCATCCTTGAGCCCCTGATGATCACGTTTCTTGACGGTCCATTTTGACGGAGATACAAATGAAGTGAACGAACACAATCCTTACAGGAAAGCGGCTTTCAACAAAGAAATCCCCAAAAGCAAACAGTAAAATGATCACTTCTCATTAGTCATACGCAATTTGCTTTTCAGAAGAAACACGATGCGGAACGGGGAGGGGGGGGGCGATGAGTCGCGAAAGTAACGGCACGCTAATTTCACCTCTCCTCTGCTGGTGTGAACAACAGTTCCTCGCTGAGGCAGTTCCATGTCTTTCATAACTCGGATTTTGGCAAAAAGAAGGTTACACAAACCAACTTACAAAGATACTGGCAATGCTTTGCTCGATGCAGCGCAAAGTAGACCGGGGGCGGGGGCAGGGCGGCGGAACTCAGTGGGGCCGGTGAAGGATTCCCGCTGTGTAAGTGAGGCTTGGCAGTGAGCCTTTTAACAGCATTCCTGAGGATGGAGGGCATGTTATCTAGCCCCTGGTTACTGTTTTCCTGCAGAAGGGGTTCCTTCCCAGAACCAGCTCTTCTCACTTGCCCGCTGGTGGCAGAGATCCCGAGGAACAAAAAGCGAAATCCTGCCTTTTCCTTTGTTCCCTGCAGGGCACCGGCCTCCCTCTTCAGTTTGGCGTCCAGTGGCCCTGACCTTGCTGACTCTGTGTTTGGTGCTGCTGCTTGGCCTGTTGGCCCTGGGGCTTGTGTGTAAGTCTGCGCTCTGACTTGGGGGGAGGATCTTGGTTCTAAGGGTTGTCTGGGATGAGAAATACTTTTATGAATTTTTTTTTTTACTTTAACTCTAACCCTAACCCTAACCCCAACCCCATGGGTACTTCAGTGTACCTTATTCTAAAGCACCCATGTAAATGATGAGTAGTGAAAGAAGCATTAAGATGCAGCAGTCGCTTGCCAGCTAGACTTTTACATTCTGTGTGAGATCGAGCAGGGTTTTGTCCGTTTCCATGCCGATATTTAAAATCAGCAATTTTTAATGCATGCATGGTTTAACCCTCTTTTATCCTACAAAAGAGTAGAGGCAGTGGTTTTTGCTCTTAGTATGTATGACTCAGCAGGCTAATACAGAGGGAAGAGATTTCATTGATGTCTACCCCCTCAATATAAGGAGGACAGACTAGGTCCTTAATGACCACAGTATTTTTCAGAAAGCCCAGGAAGTTATAGAATCATTTTGCAAAATCTTGTGAAAACCAAACAAGGAAACATGCGTGTGGAAAAGTCTTGAAATTTCAAACCAGGAAGGACAAGTTCAAAAACTAAAAAAACGAAGTGGGTGAATTTGCTTCGTGAGATTGAGACCCTATAGTAAACATTTCCTGAGCAGTCGAAGAAGGTGGTTCAAGGCATCGTAAGTTTTTAAAATTAAAAAAATATATATTTCTCTTTCTACCATGGCCTCCAAAGTTTTAATTCATTTTGATATAATTTGTTTCATGACCGCCATGACTTTTAAGGATATGAAGCAACTTTCATGATTCATGAAGGACTTTTCTACTTAGATTTAGAAATCTGAAATCTGGAGTTTAAGCCTAAGGGTTGGTTGAAATTTTCTAGACAAGAGATATTAAGGATGTTGCTTGTTCTCACTGAGCCCAGTGGGAATCCATAAAACTATGGAAATGATAATAGGACTACTTTAATGACTGAATGAGATAACAATATATGCTGATTGTCCATAGTCAACATACTAATCATTAGATGAGTGGATTTGTGGTTTCAGGTTAAGCAGTGCTATAAGCGTATGCACAAAATATTTATTGAGTAGTGAATATGGGTTGAAGATTTTAGTCCTGAAGTTAGAAACCGTTATTATGATTCTACACTGTCAGATCAAAAGACGGAGTTTGAGAAATTAAACTGCTTGAGACAATGCAATGTATTGTGTACTGCAGTTCAAACTTGAATGCACGCGCTAGGAAAGCTCAAAGCATGAGATCTTAAACAGCACAAGGTTTTTTCTTCCCCATATGTAAAAAGGGGAAGTAGAAATGAAGAAACCAGCCGTCCAGTCTGACTTGGTAACTCGGGTTAGTTTTCCAGTTCTACCAGCTTGCCAACACTCAGCAAGACAGCATTTCTAACAAGGAAGAAAGATTGGCGAATCTCTCCCGACAGCTGCAGTCTCTCCAGACAAAGAACAGGAAGCTTGCAGAAATTCTGCAGCGCGTGGCTGAAAAACTGTGTCGTGAGCTGTATAACAAAACTGGAGGTGAGCCCTGTTCACTAAGCTCCCTCCGCCCTCAGGATATCTGTCATGGTAGAGCTGACTTTCCCAACCGTGTACCTGGGAGTCACATAATATTCAGTTTGTTGTCTGGCGAACATAATAAAGAATTTGGGCGCCTCCCATCCCCAGTTACTGGATCATTTAGTTCAGGTACCTCTGTATTGTAATTTTAAAAAGATTCTTCAAATTCAGACATTTAAAAAAAAATTTTTTTTAACGTTTATTTATTTTTGAGACAGAGAGAGACAGAGCATGAACAGGGGAGGGGCAGAGAGAGAGAGGGAGACACAGAATCTGAAACGGGCTCCAGGCTCCGAGCCGTCAGCACAGAGCCCGACGCGGGGCTCGAACTCACGGACCGTGAGATCGTGACCTGAGCCGAAGTCGGACGCTTAACCGACCGAGCCACCCAGGCGCCCCTCAAATTCAGACACTTTAAACAATAAAAACAATTAACGTTGAATAACCAAGATAACAGTGCACGTAAATAAAATACAGAGTTATTTCTTAATTTACCTTGGCACATAAAGAGCTGAGAGCAGTATACATTTCGTAATGAGTTTATCAATCTTTTCTCACTGAGAAGTTAATGAGCTCGTAACTATAGTTCTCCCATTTTAAGAACCACACTGGCATCAGGTTAAAAATGCTGATAAACGGTATGGGGGCACCTGGGTGGCTCAGTCGGTTAAGCGTCCGACTTCGGCTCAGGTCATGATCTCATGGTTTGTGAGTTTGAGCCCCGCGTGGGGCTCTGTGCTGACGGCTCGGAGCCTGGAGCCCGCTTCAGATTCTGTGTCTCCCCTTCTCTCTGCCCCTCCCATGCTCATGCTCTGTCTCTCTGTCTCTCAAAAATAAAGAAACAATAAAAAATTTTTTAAAAATGCTGATAGGCTGAGTCAAATCACAGTCATTTAAATCCACTCTGCCTTGCCTGGGTACCAGAAATCTGCATTGTGGTGATGATGACAATGCCAGTGATAGATGAGCCACGCTTTGATGACCACAAGACCGGAAGCCTCATCTCATTCCCAGGCCTTTTTCTCCTGTCTTTTTTGGGTTTCGTCATGCCTAACTCTATTCCAGTTAGTCTTCTCTTCTGTTCTGCTCATTGTGTGAGCACAGGAAGCAACCCACATTTCGAGTCTACTTTTTCTTTTTCTTTCAGGGACTTTAAATTGGGTTGAAGTCTTCCTCCTCCATACGGGTATCACTTCCCACGCTAACCAGACAGCCAGACTGCGTGGTTAGCCAGTAAATGGCACCCACG
Source organism: Puma concolor (assembly GCF_028749965.1). Taxonomy (NCBI): domain Eukaryota; kingdom Metazoa; phylum Chordata; class Mammalia; order Carnivora; family Felidae; genus Puma; species Puma concolor. Next base: position 98,897,657 of record NC_141673.1, read on the forward strand.
TGCACGCTTCTATTTCTCTAGGCGACTCTTTTCCGCATGACTCATGGCCTCACTGGTCACAATTTTCTTTCTTTTGTTTTCCTTTGTTAACTTTCCTGAGGAATAGTTGGCAAATGTAGTTGTATGTATTTGAAGTAGACAACGTTACGGTTCGAGGTACACATACATTATGCAATCATACTCAAAGTCAAGATGATCAATGCATCTAACCACCTCATAGAGTCTTGATTTTTCCTTCTTGTGCTTCCGACAACCCGCTGTATGTTGTCTTCTATGGTGGGCGCTGTGCCTTCGAAAGGTAATCCAAGTTTCTCTGAAACCGGTGGTCTCTGGGATTTACCGCTAGCTGTATAAAAACAAACAGAAAGCTGGATATACAAGTAAACCATGCCTCCCTTAAATATAAAATCTACATGCCATCTGTTAACGATATCCCTTATTGCCATGAAAATGTCCATATAGCTTTGGTTTGATGTTCGTTCTCAGTTTTATTCTGATGCTCTCCATTCCTTTCCCATTATCCATCCATCCATCCACTCTCCCATTCAGTGAAGATTTATTGAGCACTGACTGATGCATGCCATGCAACGTATACACAGATTTCTGCCCTCGTAGACCTCTTGCTCTATTGGGGTGGTGGTAACAAATAGACTTAAAAACATAAAATGAGATGATCAACTTGTCCCAGTGTGCTGGAAACTTTTCCAGCTTTAGTACTGAAAGTCCCACATTTTGGGAAAGCTCAGGTTTCAGGCACACAGGAAAGGGTTGGTCAAACTAAACATAATCTGTAAAAAGGTAATCAATCCTATGGAAAATAAAGTAGATAAGGCATGAGGCATCAGGGATTTAGGGATGGTGGGTTGCTAATTAAAGTAGGGAGACCATGAATTCCTAATTAAGGTGAGGGTATCGGAGCAAAGATTTGAAGAGTTGGGGGAATTAGCCACGTAGATAATATGGGGAAAGCACCAGCCAAGGAGGTTCTGGAAAGAACCGGAACAGGAAGTGCAGGAGCCCTCAAGTGAATACAACTGCCTGTTCAGGGAATGATAAGGAGCCTGTGTGCCTAGGGCAGAGTGAGGGAGCGGAGAACTAATAGTGATTATTTATGGCGTTTGGTGACATGGTAAGGGATTTGGCTTCTATTTTGGGCAAAATAAGGATCCACTGCAGCATCTCTGGCCGAGGAAATATATATCTGACATGAGTTTTAAAGGCTAACTCTGCAAATATGTTGAAAATAGACTGGAGGAAGGAAGAGCGAAAACAGAGAAATGACATCAGAAATGGCCTTTGCAATCATCCAGGAGAGCGATGATGGTTCCTCAAACTAGGATGTTATTAGTGGAGATGAATGAAGGATGGAATAAAATGGGAGGTGAGAGAAATAAAGGAGTCAAGGATACCTCCAGAGATTTTGGACAATGCAATTAGGGGAGACGTGATCAAGTGAGATGGGGCAGGATTCTGTAGTTATGAGGGGGAAGGTTAGAAACCAAAAGAACACTGTTTTGGGCCTGTTGAATTTGAAGTATCATATGGATATCCAAGCAGAGAGCTGAGTAAGTAGTTTGCTATAAAGTCTGGGCCAGAAATATCAACTAACTTATGAAAAATCTCCCAAATTATTTATTTATTTAAAACTTTGTTTTAGGGGCGCCTGGGTGGCGCAGTCGGTTAAGCGTCCGACTTCAGCCAGGTCACGATCTCGCCGTCCGTGAGTTCGAGCCCCGCGTCGGGCTCTGGGCGGATGGCTCAGAGCCTGGAGCCTGTTTCCGATTCTGTGTCTCCCTCTCTCTCTGCCCCTCCCCCCTTCATGCTCTGTCTCTCTCTGTCCCAAAAATAAATAAACGTTGAAAAAAAAACCAATTTTAAAACTTTGTTTTACCTTAAGAAATATTTCACATATGCACACACAAAAAAATGCGAACAATAACATCATATCCATTAGCATATTGACCATTTACATTGTAACATGTTAACATTTTGACACTGGGTTGTTTTTAAAACAGATATATTTTTATGGAATGATTGAGTTCCCGTACCTCCATAAGGATTGTGGTTACAAATATCTGTTCTCAAAAGCCCAAGGCCATGTACCCTCACCAGTACTGAAACCATGGCTTTCAGGGAGTAGTTCCTACACTTACAACCTCTACCCACATAGTCCTTCTCACCCTTGACCTGTGCACTTAGCTTTTCCGACTGTGGGGCCCATCTTAATTTCTGACACATGGAGATTTACCCTTTGAATTCATACTTTGCTTAGTACTTATGCTTTTTTTTTCTTAAATTTTATTGACTTTTTTTAGAATGAGAAAAGAGTCCATATCTTATTGGTATATATTGCATTTAAAAAAAAAAGCCTTTGGGTGCCTGGTTGGCTCAGTCGGTTAAGCATTGGACTCTTGATTTCAGCTCAGGTCATGATCTCATGGTCATGATCTCGTGGTCATGAGCTGAGCCCCTCGTGGGGCTCTGTGCAGGGCATGGGACCCGACTGGAATTGTCTCCCTCCCTCTGCCCCTTTCCTGCTTGAACACGTGCATGTGCACATGCTCTCTCTATATAAAAAAAAAAAAAATTTTTTTTACAATTATTCAAGAGAATTTTGAGGAAGAAAAGTATGGAAGCTTCAGTTGTTTCTTAAATACCATGCATAATTAAAAGCTCTTTATGAAACTGAATATTCTCTGTTACATATGGCAAGAAGCAAGGAAGTTCCAATCATTCATTGCTAAGTTCCAAACTCCATGAAAGCATGTAGTGTCTGTTTTCTTTTTTTTTTTTTTTAGTTTTTTTTTTTTAACGTTTATTTATTTTTGAGAGCGAGAGAGGGAGACGGAGAGAGAGACAGAGAGAGCACAAGCAGGGGAGGGGCAGAGAGAGAGGGAGACAGAATCAGAGGCAGGCTCCAGGCTCTGAACTGTCAGCACGGAGCCCAACACGGGGCTCGAACTCACGGCCCCGGGAGATCATGACCTGAGACGAAGTTGGATGCTTAAGCGACTGAGCCACCCAGATGCCCCTGTTTCAATTTTCACTGGATATTTTCAAATTCCACCATATATTCAGTACCAGTAACAACTCGTGGCACATAGAGGGTGTTCGGTAAACATTTGTAGTTATCATCACCCGGGCAACTAAATAAGAGGAAGGGCATCAATTCTCTCTTGAGTCATCACGTACTATATAACTTCAGGAAAGGAAAGAAGGTAGACCTGGATAGAAAAATAATGTATCAAAATTGGTTTCTTTCCAAGAACACAGATGCAGCCCTTGTCCAGAAAAATGGAAATGGCATGGGGACAAATGCTACCGATTCTGTAGAGACAGCAAGAGTTGGCAAGGCTGTGAATATTTCTGCCTTGCAGAGAACGCCACCATGCTGAAGATAAACACGCAGGAAGTGCTGGTAAGATCCTGAGGCTTAGTCGGTGTGTGAATTGTTCGCAAAAGGAGGTCTTTCAAAGCACCGTATAAGAAGAATCTAAGGAGTCAATGCTCACAGAGTCTCACACTTCCTGCCATCAAGGCCTAAGTCTTACTCCTGTTGTGTCGAGTGATTCCCTGGGTTATGGAAGAAGGCATTTTCTGTTCTCCACAGAAACCCATGCCTTAGAACCACGAGAGGAGGCGCTTCAAAATCTCCACCAGTCAGGAATCAAATTAAGAACTGTTTTCGTGCCTCACCTCTTTGGATGTGGGCAGGAAGGGCACAATATGGAGGCAGTGTCAGAAAGATGAAAATAGTCCTTCCTGTCCTTCCGTTATAAAGGGACAAGGGGTTTCATTAAAAATATTTCATTAATTAAATCATTACTAGAGTTTGCAGATAAATACCTTGCTTTCCAGAAGTTTATAACCTAACATAGACTGGTCAAGGCAAATATGAAAGTGAAATTATAAATGGACATATATTAAGTATATGCGGTTAAAATAAACTCTAAAAATCACGTAATTGTCGCCACCTTAAAAAAATACTTATCATTGCCTTTGGATTTAGTCCCTCAAGCAGTGTGACCATTATGTATTTATCATTGTTTTAGGGGAGGTCTCAGCCCAGAGTAAGTAGTTTATCCACAAAGGATTATTTAATTGAAATAAAAGGCCACCTCACTATGCAAACTCTTAACATCCCTCTGGTTACATCCAAATTCCTACCTACTTTCTGAAATCTGTGATGAATAGAACTCTGCACTGTCTCTTATCCACTAAAATAATATTTGTATCCTTTCTTGACAGCTCAATTTAAGCAGAAAGGGAGGTAACTTTATTTGACTAAGACAATGTGTCCTACCATAAGCCCATCTAATTTTTCTTATTCTCTTTGTTTCCCCCACCTCTCGTACATACTGAGGACTCAGGTGTATAATTGAACTGCGTTATATATAATGGTAGGGAATATCGTGAAAGTTATACAGTGATTTTCTCTCATGCTTCATATCCTTGTATATATTTAAATCATTTCCATGTGATTTATATTCAAAACTTTTAATTTGAGGGATCTACCCTTCAGTTGGAAGTATTTCAACTACACTTCTTTCGATAGGCCTACTCGATGACTATTACTTAGTGATAGTTTCACATACACTGCCAGTAATCTTTTCTTGAACAAACATGTGCCATTAACTAACTGAAGGGTTGAAGACATAAAAAAAATGTGTGTGTCCTTAAGGAACTCATAATATGGTGGAAAAGAAGGACATAAAAATGGATAATTATCACAAATTTATATAATTTCTATGTTATCAAGAGTGAGACTAGATAGAAGGAAGTGAATAACTTAAAAACATTTCAGTATAGGGGCGCCTGGGTGGCTCAGTTGGTTGAGCGTCTGACTTCGGCTCAGGTCATGATCTTGCGGTTTGTGAGTTTGAGCCCCACATCGCGCTCTGTGCTGACAGCTCGGAGCCTGGAGCCTGCTTCAGATTCTGTGTCTCCCTCTCTGTCCCTTCCCATGCTCATGCTCTGTCTCTCTGTTTCTCAATAATAAATGTTAAAAAAATAAAAAAATTTCAATATAGATATTAGGGAAGAAATTATATATATGAGTATATATGTATATATAAATACTATACAAAAATATAAATAGACACACACATATGAAAAATTTCTCTGCCCTTCCTTGTCTGAGACATAAATCATCCTTCCAAATTTTCTCTTACATCTTTTTGCATTAAATTATATTCATTAGTCTTTTCTCCTTCTGGGTCAGTCCCTGTAGAAAGGTTATTTTTCCCATGTTTACACTTGTCCTTCCATATTCTTCCATTTCCCAGAATTACTCCCCATCTCTTTGTAAATCTGCCTCTCATTTTTTTATATAAACCTTAGTATTTGTGACTTGCAAATAATGGGTCATTTATAAATCTTGGTTGATGCGATTCATGGTTTCAGAATATCAGTATATATTCCATAATTATTAAGACAAGATCAATTCTTTAACTTGGCCAAATTGACCTCCCCGCAGACACTTTTTCTCTCAAGGGCACTATCACCTATGTGGGGCAGGACTCATGTGTTGTTCTTGTATTAAAAGTGTTGGCTGGCCCTACACATCTCTGTGTGTATAGGGTGTAACATCTCTAAAGCTAAAGATTTTCTTGTGTGCCTTTCACAGGAGTTTGCCATGCCTCAGAGCTACTCTGAGTTTTTCTACTCTTATTGGACAGGGCTATCCCGCAATGGCAGCAGACAGGCGTGGCTATGGACCGATGGAACCCCGTATTCCTCTGAACTGTAAGCCTTCAGAACATTTTGTGGGAAAAGCATTTAATAGAGAGGGTTTGCTTGCATCACAGAGTCCAACAATTGGGTTCAATCAGCATTAGTCGAACATCTGCTTTGCACTGGGTGCGGAGTTTGTAAGAGGATGGACCAAGACATTCAAAAATAAAACATAGTGCTTGCTTTTCAATGGCTGATAAACCAGTGAAGGAGACCTACAAACTGTTAGTGAAACAGTAGGGGCAGTTCCCCGTCTGAATGCTTTCAGAGTGTTTATCTCAGGGCCTGAAGTCCCTTGGAGTTATCAATACCCGGAGACAATATAAGACCTCAGATTTTTTGGCTTTCTGGGTAGTGTAATAGGGAGCGCATATTTATTTATTTATTTAATTTTATTTATCATTTAATTAAATTAATTTACTTTTTTAATATGAAATTTATTGTCAAATGGGTTTCTATACAACACCCAGGGGAGCACATCTTTAAAAGTACAGTTTCTGAGACTAGATTTGCTGACATTGTGAGAGTAATATTATCAAAAATTACTTTTACTGGGGCGCCTGGGTGGCGCAGTCGGTTAAGCGTCCGACTTCAGCCAGGTCACGATCTCGCGGTCCGTGAGTTCGAGCCCCGCGTCAGGCTCTGGGCTGATGGCTCAGAGCCTGGAGCCTGTTTCCGATTCTGTGTCTCCCTCTCTCTCTGCCCCTCCCCCGTTCATGCTCTGTCTCTCTCTGTCCCAAAAATAAATAAACATTGAAAAAAAAAATTTAAAAAAAAAATTACTTTTACTTATGTGAGCACTTAGATAGGATTGTCATGGTATCTTTTGAAACAGGTAAATGTAATACCTATCCCCAAATATATTACAGCTTAAAGCCACGTTCGGACAGATACCTTTCTTCTCTTTATATTGTACAGGATATCTTCTCCCAGGAGGTAGGACGTAATCAGTGTAATCATTTTTTTTTTTTTTTAATTTTACAGTTCATTAAACTGAGTCGCAGATGATTTCTCAGATGGTGGTAAAATCATATGATAAATTTGATGGATTGTAACATGCATCCTAGTTTTTTTTTTTTTTTTTTTTTAATTTTTTTTAACGTTTATTTATTTTTGAGACAGAGAGAGACAGAGCATGAGCGGGGGAGGGTCAGAGAGAGGGAGACACAGAATCTGAAACAGGCTCCAGGCTCTGAGCTGTCAGCACAGAGCCCGACGTGGGGCTTGAACTCACGGACCGCGAGATCATGACCTGAGCCGAAGTCGGCGGCTTAACCGACTGAGCCACCCAGGCGCCCCCCCTAGTTTTAATTAGAAACAGCTTTTGTTGCTTTAGATGAACGGATGCTTCTAAGAATGAGTATGGAAATTGAGGGGCTGAAAGTAAGAGCTTGGTGACCCCGTTCTTCACAGTAAATTCATTCTGCGTGTCTATTCTACAATTTTGTCAAGCGAAGAATACTCCCTATGTACTCTCTGGGTATTTAACATTTCGCTTTAGAAGTAAACTATGATTCAATTAACCTTTTTTTTTTTTTTTTTTTTCTTTCTTCAAGGTTTGAGATTATAATAGATTTCACCAGCCTAAGAAGCAGGGACTGTGTGACCATCCTCAATGGGAAGGCTTTCTCAAAGGACTGCAAAGAGTTGAGGCGGTGTGCGTGTGAAAGAAGGGCTGCAGCAGTGAAGCTTGAGAGCCTCCATTAGCCTCTCTGAGCCATTACGTGGAGGTGATTGACTCTTCCGCCATAAAGGTGATGTCAAGCTCCCTTCAGGGAAATTGAAGATCAGAACAAAAGTCAATTTCTTTATGGGCACCTGTAATCATTTGGTTTCAGTTCCTTTTTTTCTCCTATTGGAGCCATGTTTGTACAACAAGGCAGCAAAATGATTTGAGCCAAGCAAGGTCGTTGCAAAGGATATTTGAGACATTGGGAAATGGGAAAAAAGGAGGAAAGGCAGTTTCTCTGACAGGTACAAGAAGCACTTGCCTGTTTCCTGCTCCAGATCGCCAGCATTTCTGAGCTTGGGTTCATGCAAATGTTTATGAGTCACAAAGAAGTCCTATCTGCATACCACCCACCAGTCGCAGACTTTCGTAAAGTTGTAATCTACCTTCTTGACCTAGAGATGCTTTCCAGCGTTCTTCCTTCTCATCATCTAATATCATCTGCCTTTTTCCATGTCTTCCTTAATATTTGGAGAAGTGAGAAACTTACTGAAGTAGAGGAAATAAAGGTGTGTAACATTCTTTACTCCAAAGGTCAAGTAGACCATGAGAAATTAGCAGTCATTTTCTATACAACGTTCTTAAATACAGAACTAATTCTTTCTGTTTCTGTTTGCTTCAGTCCATACTTTTCCCTTCCTACTCTCTCAATAAAGCCCCCCACCTGCCATGTCTAGGGCTTGCTTCTCACTGGGGTAACTCTCTTTATTAGAATCTTAACTTCTTTTTTTTTTTTTTCCAACGTTTATTTATTTTTGGGACAGAGAGAGACAGAGCATGAACGGGGGAGGGGCAGAGAGAGAGGGAGACACAGAATCGGAAACAGGCTCCAGGCTCCGAGCCGTCAGCCCAGAGCCGGACGCGGGGCTCGAACTCACGGACCGCGAGATCGTGACCTGGCTGAAGTCGGACGCTTAACCGACTGCGCCACCCAGGCGCCCCTAGAATCTTAACTTCTTATGAACATACCTCCCCATGTTCACTCAAGACTCCAACAATTATCTCCTTTCCTGAGGAATTTCTTCCAAGAAAGAAATATTCTCAGCTCAGTTTTGTATCCCAGTTACTGCCCCGATCCTCCCTTCAGAGAGATTGAAGACCAGAGCAAATGTCAGTCTCTTTATGTGAATCTAATCATGTGAGTCTTTAATCAGTTCCGATTTTCTTCCATTTGATCCATGCTTATGCCTTTCAGGTACTGAAGATTTAATAATAATAAATGTAAATAATGTGAAATGTATGTGATTTGAGAATAGATTTGTGATTTGGGGAAATTTTCAGCGTGGAGATGTTCTTCAAACTATGATAGCAACCTGTGTTTCGGTTGTTTGTGCCTTACAGAGAGTTTGTAGGGACTGTACAAGAGTACTGATTATTTGAGCACTGGAAGAAGATAAGTCTTTGAGAGGCACACTGATTTCAAGAAGGTGATTTTAGCACTTTCCTGAGATGAAATCTTTTGAGGCAAGCTGGTCATCAACACATGGCTAAAGATAAGTCAGGGAAATTTTAATAGGTTGAGTTATCCAGTCAGGTCCTGGAAAGGGGAAGAGAGACTGTGACATTTGCACACATCACTGGTTTGTTGTGTAAGCATTCCTTTCTCAGGAAGCCAATATGCACAATCATAACAGGGGTCATGGTAAATAACACCATCACAACCACTGACTGTTTGTGTATGGAAAAATCAATTTTAAGGGTTTAATGCTAGAAAGGATCGTCTATTATAAATCTTTATTTGTCTGCAGTGGAAACTGGGGTGTTTTAGTTTTATTTTCAGTAAGCATCTATCTCATGGTAAAATGATATTAAATTAGCAATCATGATAAAGAGAATATGTCTGTATTCATTTTCATAAGACTGCATTACTTAGCAACCACTACGTGTTGATTTCTTACTTATGAGTTAATTTTCTTTTCAATTTTCTGTCGATTCGTCAGGAAATGTCTTCAGCGTTGAACAAATTTTGTCTTGATTTATTGTGTTGTGCAAAAATAACTGCACTTGTGGCCATAAAATGAGATGTTTTAGATCCCCTATACTGATTCATTATTGGGCAAATCACTTTACCTCATGAAGTTTATTTCATTACGTATGAAGTGGAAATGTTTGTAATTCTCTCGTGGTGCTGTTGTTAGCTGAACTGGGGTAAATATGAAATTAGTTTTACAATCTAAATTGCAATATGAAATGTAAACGACATTAACAACACGTAAAAAAAGGATTTAGCGTTTTCTTTTAAAGTTTATTTATCTATTTTGACAGGGACACTGTGAGCGGGAGTGATGCAGAGAGAGAGGAAGAGAGAGGATCCCAAGTAGGCTTTGTGCTCTCAGCAGGGCTGGATCCCATGAACCATGAGATCATGACCTGAGCAGAAACCAAGAGTCGGATGCTCAACTAACTGAGCCATCCAGGCACCCCTATTTTTTTTTTACATAAGGGACTACAAAAAAGCATAAGCAACCCTTTTTGGATATCTGTATTCTTTAGTAAATTATCGAGAGGCACTTACATTAGGAAGATGTGGATATTGCCAAATGTTTTTTATGATGAGTGCAGATATTTAATGAATGCGATTAATAAAATAGGCACATAACAAGAAATGTGGTTTAGGACTTTAGTTAAGCAATTAAGTGTTATTTAAGTTTTGTGACCACGGGAAGAAAACGTGGTTAATATGAGAAAGTCAAATTATTTTGTGGACTAAGTTGTAAAACAGGGACATGGGACACATCGTTTTGACCCCTGGCATCCTACATAACTGCAGTCTAGTTCAGGGTTGAATGACAAGTGTCTCTTTAAATGCCATTACTTTTTTTTTTTTTTTTAATGTTTATTTATTTTTGAGACAGAGAGAGGCAGAACATGAACAGGGGAGGGTCAGAAAGAGAGGGAGACACAGAATCCGAAGCAGGCTTCAGGCTCTGAGCTGTCAGCACAGAGCCTGACATGGGGCTCGAACTCACGGACCGTGAGATCATGACCTGAGCCGAAGTCCGACGCTTAACCGACTGAGCCACCCAGGAGCCCCAAATGCCATTACTTTAAAGAGACTAGCCGCCTGGAAAGTGGGTGTTGAAAAGTGTTCTCCCTTCAAATCTGCAACCTAAGGGAAAGTGTCACTTTAGATAGTGAAGAGGGAAAAAATAGCATTTATTTGACATTCTTGCTATTCTTAACCCTATTTCTCTCCATATTTGCCCTCGGTCCCATCATCTGTATCACAAAACTTGCGACACTGATCACAATATGAGCAGATATTTCAAAAGAACAGAAATACAGTAGGGCACAACATTTTCTCCCCATTTTAAAAAATATTTAAGAATAGGAAGTAGGGGCTCTTGGGTGGCTTAGTTGGTTAAGCATCAGACTCTCGATTTCAGCTCAGGTCACTATCTCATGGTTCATGAGATCGAGCCCCGCATCGGGCTTCCCGCTGAGAGTGGAGCCTGTTTGGAATCCTCTTTCTCTCTTTTTCTCAAAAAAAAAAAGAAAAAAAAAAAGAAAAAGAATAGGAAATAATCATGACGTGAACTTGGAAATGTGATTTGCTAAGACATGTTTCCATGGATAATCAGAAAAAGCAGCACCGCGTGAATTAATTTTTGGCTCGTGAAAACTTTTTCTCTTCCAGGCTTTTGTGTGGTTAGTTAATTCTGAAGAAATTTCAGGAAAAGTCAAACGAGGAACATAGCCTTTCCTGGTAGATCTGAGTTCCCTAGGGTACACAATGAGTTATTTCTTTTCCTGAGGATATTGAACCGCTTTTAAAACTTATCAACAGGAAACAGATCATGAGCCCTGTAATAGCAGGAAGAGTGAGAAGTGTAAGGAGAGCTTTTACATTGGAGACAAAAGTGCTTATGAAATAAGGAGAAGACTCTAGTAGATTGCCTTGGGTTTGGCCTTAATATTTGTTATTTATTTATTTATTTATTTATTTTTAATACGAAATTTATTGTCACACTGGTTTCCCCACGACACCCAGTGTTCATCCCAACAGGTGCCCTCCTCAATCAACTACTTTGTAAAGGGATTCTTGTCATTTTCGCAGAATGCAAAAACCATCGTTATTTTATTTACAGTGTACATAACTTTTTTACAACGTTCGTTGTATGAATAACTTTTTAGGATCTGGTAATATTATTATTCTATCAACATTACCATTCTCATGTTTTCCTTTTTATACGCTTAATGTACTTTAACCATAGCTTGTAACAAAGCTTCTTTACATTTCTAGGACAGGGTTTTATGTTTCCTTTCCTCCTTTTTCTTAAAGCTAACTTGGATTTCAATGAGATGGATGAAAGATATCCAATTGAGTATTGGTGAGACCAACATATAAAACTCGTTATCTCTGTGCCAAGGCCCAATCCCTTACCAGTGCCTGGAAAAAGACCTTGATATTCTGGGCCAAAAGCAATCTGCAAGAAAAAAAAAAATTTCCACCCGTACTATCTATGTGCAAAGCAGTATTGCCACTGAGGAAATTTGTAGGGTCCTATGCCAGCTGCACTGTAGATAAGATTCTGGCTTGTAAATTATGCATCACATATTGATGGAATGACATCAGCTGAAGGATGTTTGCCTTTGGCTTCATTGTACTTTTTCTTAACAGAGTTATTAAATGCTTCCTATCCTTTCCGTAAACATAGTTCCATGACAATACTCTGAAGAATCTTGAGACAGTCAAATTGTTATTGTTTCTCGTTTATTCCAGGTAATTATATTCAACCGCCAGCTGTCAGCTGTGAAAACCAAACACAGGACTCAACTTCTACTGTGTTTTCTGTGCTATTTTCCTTTTCCAGGTTCAGCAGAAAATTAGAGAAAAATCCCTGTTATTGAAAAGCCCACCGTTTAAACTCCAGGTCAAGGGTAAATTAAAAAAACAAAATAGGGGCGCCTGCGTGGCTCAGTCCAACTTCGGCTCAGATATGATCTCACAGTTTGTGAGTTCAAGCCCCACGTCGTCTCTGTGATGACAGCTTAGAGCCTGGAGCTTGCTTCCCTCTCCCTGGAGAGGCTTAGAGCCTGGAGCTTGCTTCTTGTCTCCCTCTCTCTCTGTCCCTCCCCCCACCCAAAAAATAAATAAACATTAAAAAAGTCACAACAAAACAAAACAAAACATGAAAACATGCTCTTCCCATCCTTAAAGGACCTTATCCTTCAGAGGTCACCTTTTACAATAGACTTCTAGGTTCATTTAAGTTATTTCCACTAGCCTCAGTGGATTTATTTTGTTTCACTTTATTTAAGCCGGTATCTTTATTGTAAAGAGAGATGAGAATCTAATGTAGCTCAGCTAGTCCTTGTGAAAAATGAAAAATTAAATAAAATTGTATTGGATTTAGCAGGTATTTGATGAGAATTTACTGTGTAGCAAGTTTTACTAAGGATGGTAAACAGAAGTAATGTAGTAATAATTGGCGAATTTTTCTTTCCTGTAGATTACAAGATACTTTCACATCTTGTGTCTTGGCAACAAGCTGATCTATGTACAAGGAGCCTGCAGACCTAGGATTCAGATTGTCTATAGATTTATTTGAAGAGAGTCATTAACTTTAAAACAGATATTTTGTCTAGACAGTTCCTGACATTTATATATAAACTTTAGCTTCTCGATATTCCTGTAACCCGCGCAGGAAAAAGGGTCATGTTTATCTAGACTACATTAATAAAGTTGATGCCTACAGATGACTAGTAATTTACTCCAGATAATAATAATGAGCACTGATATAGTGTCAAACTCTAGGAAAGGCAATAGTTTCAGCAATTAACAGACATTAATAATTTAATTCTCAAATAATATTTTGAAATAAGTCCTATTACTACTTTACAATGAAGAAATTGAGGCACAGAGAGGTGCAGTTACAGTGGAATGTTACTTCTCCAAAAAAGACATCCAGATGGCCAGCAGACATGAAAAGATGCTCAACATCACTCGTCATCATGGAAATGCAAATCAAAACTACCATGAGATGTCATCTTACACCTATCAGAATGGCTTAAATCAAAAGCACAAGAAACAATAAATGTTGGCAAGGATATGGAACAAAAGGAACCTTCTTGCACTGTTGGTGGGAATGCACACTGGTGCAGCCACTTTGGAAAACAGTATGGAGGTTCCTCAAAAAGTTAAAAATAGAACTAGCCTATGATCCAGTAATCATGCTACTAGGTGTTTACCCCCAAAATACAAAACACTAATTCAAAGGGTTACATGCACCCCTATGCTTATAGCAGCATTATTTATAATAGACGAGATATGGAAGCAGCCCAAGTGTCCATCGATTAATGAATGGATAAAGATGTGGTACACACACACACACACACACACACACGCACACACACGCACACACAATGGAATATTATTCAGCCATTAAAAGGAATGAAATCTTGTCATTTGCAATGACATGGATGGAGCTAGAGAGTATAATGCTAAGTGAAATAAGAAAGTCAGAGCAAGACAAATACTATATAATTTCACTTATATATGGAATTTAAGAAACAAAGCAAGTGAGCAAAGGGGGAAAAAAAGAGACAAGCCAAGAAACAGACTCTTAACTACTGACAGGAGACTGATGGTTACCAGAGGGGAAGTGGGGGGGGGGGGGCGTTAAATAGATGATGCGGATTAAGGAATGCACTTATCATGATGAACACAGGGTGACGTATGGAATTGGTGAATCACGACATTGTACCCCGGAAATTAATACTACAGTGTATGTTAACTATACCGGAATTGGAATTTTAAAAATAAAAAAAAAAAAAATGCTGGAGTGTTAACCTCGAGAGTCTCAGCCTGAGTCCTTTGATTTGTGAGTACTAGAGACAGTCAGAGAGAGGAAAGAAGGAAGTTCACAGCTGTCCTTTACTGGAGATGCACTGGTACTGACGGCCTAACTACTCCTTCTGCTTATATAAAGTGCTTGTAATGCAAGTGGCCAGTAGAATTCTGCAATCCTAAAAGGTTATTGTCTTACAGGCAGCAGATAGCTGTCTGTCTTCTTTCTAATATGAAAATCCATATCTCTGTCGTACTCTCCTGCAGATTCAATAGTGGAATGCCTGGAAGCCTAGAAAACATGCAAAGAAGGATCTGGCAGGCAGAGATTTTAAAAGCCTACATTTATTTATTTATATATATAAAAAAATCAGCCAGCTAGAAACGCATCATCCCCCCAGGGGCTTATAGATTTTTGTGTGGAATTTATAGTCACTCTAGATTAGGGGGGGAAACAAAAGCACAAGAACATGTTTTTTCTTCAGTTTGTTCTCAGCGTTTCGGGATTTTGTCCTCAGTAGCTCGAAGTCACTTTTATTCTTGGCAATTTACACAATGTCAAATGAAGGTCTGGAAAGCATTGAAGGAAATTGCCAAGTGTAAATGCAGAGATAGGTTTTGAGTCCCAGGTAGGTAGTTTCATAGCCCACACATCGGCATACTTCACTTGCCCCTTGGAATTTTGTGGCAGGTTTTCCAATGGCCTGATCAGCACACTCTTGCAATAGATCTCTTCAAGTGCAATTTTGTTCAGGTAGAGGATCATAATGCATACTTCTCACAGATAAAATATTTCCAAATGCTGCAGTTAGCGGAAGACAGGGACTTGTCCTTGAGATATCCGCAAAGCTGGTTAGTTGATTGGAGTGTCTTTACTGGTGACCTGGGGAGGCAAAGTCAGTGAATCTGACTTTAGGCATGGGGCTGACTGTGATGGTCTTGTGGGTACCTAACGAGAGGTGGGTAGCTCTTTGTTTTGTTTTAATATGGTATCCTCCTATGGCACCCTCTTTCTTCAGTAACAGAGCTGTTTTCCCTCAATAAAAATATGCTACTATAATAGCAAAAAGCCTCACATTAAAAGAAATAGAGACACAAAAGTTGGCTCTAACTTGGGATTTCTTTCCCGACTCTTAACTCTCAAAATACTAAGGCACAAAATACTAAGGCACCTAATCCTGTTCACCAATCTCCCTAGTTCTATCTAAAAACCTTAATATGGAAATCGCTTAATAATCACCATAATGTCTTTCCCTTAGTACTCTAGCCATTAAATGGTCCACAGGAAATGTCATGATACTGATAAATGTTGTTCATGCAGTGTCTCCAATTTTGATGTGAATGTGCTACGGGTGATGGCAGCAGGACTGAGAAGGACGAAAACTTGGAAGCCACGAAGCTACCCTTCAATGACCTCAGCTTTGGTTCCAATAAAAAGCCTGTGAAGCTATCATTGCTGGTTCTGTCTTCTGGAGAAACTCTGAGGTATAAAATAAAAGGAACGTCTGAATTCCCTCAGGTTTCTAATTTTTCTTGTAACAATTCCCTCAGACACTTACAGGTCAGGGGGAGGAGCGGAGCCATCTTGCCAAAGCCACGATCTGCTGAGACCATCCTGAGACAGTCCCACCCAGTAATCATAGCCACTTTTGATCTTCCTCAGGCTGCCAGTGATAAAGTCCTAGAAGCAACAAGACCTCAACAGTGAACTAGGGGGAAAACAGCAACAAACTATGATGAAATATAAAGTGTGACATTTTGCCTCGATGGAAATTGAGAAAGAATAAGACAGAGATGGTTTTAAAAGAAGGGATACATTTCGTAGATTTGTTTTTACTGTCGTACGATAGATGGGGTCTTAAGGACTATAAGGAAAATAAGCATCTGGCAATAAAATAATCTTAACAGTTTCCGAGTTTGACAGTTAATACATGTCAAAACAAGGTGTGATACTAATCAGGAAGAGTAGAAATATCCTTGACATCATAGACCGCATAGATCATTCTTTCCCAGTATACTTCAATACGAGAAATAATTTAGAAGATTCCAGAGGCAACTTAACTGTAGGGGTGTTCTGTTATAAAAAAACATGACTAGGGGCGCCTGGGTGGCGCAGTCGGTTAAGCGTCCGACTTCAGCCAGGTCGCGATCTCGCGGTCCGTGAGTTCGAGCCCCACGTCAGGCTCTGGTCTGGGCTGATGGCTCAGAGCCTGGAGCCTGTTTCCGATTCTGTGTCTCCCTCTCTCTCTGCCCCTCCCCCGTTCATGCTCTGTCTCTCTCTGTCCCAAAAATAAATAAACGTTTAAAAAAAAAAAATAAAAAAAATAAAAAAAAAAAATAAAAAAACATGACTAGCTTTTGTTACCAAATTTGCACAGAAAAAATAGTGGAAGCCTATAATTGTAGTGAGTTCAAGTTGTCTCGGTTTCCTGCGTGTCCTTAACATATTGTTAAATTGTTCTCTCATTATTCTTGGAAAATTGAACGTTAGCTAATTATTGAGTATAGCAAGCATACATTGTTAATAAGGTCAGAAATGTGTTAACTCTGTATTCTACTTCATACATATTTCCATAAATATGTAAAATGACTTCAGGGAAACACTGCTTGTTAAGATGGTAGTAAACCAGACTAAACGTTTCATTTAGCAAATGCTTATTTTCATAGACCTCTCCATTTCATGACGTCACTTCCCTTTTTATACTTCCGCTTTTCCTTGGTAATTACAGAGTTGTGATTGGTTGTTATACTTCCCTACAGCATTGAAAATGATGACTCTGAACCATACACAATTGTAATATACGTACATCTTGGAGTGGATCAACAAGTCATAAAATAGTATTTCCTTTACCGCCTTGCCTTTTTGATTAACAAAGGACATACAGCTAACATATTCTCGTTGATTTCTGGATAGCTTCCTGCTTTTGTTTTGTTTGTCTAATTAAAGGGAAAACAAACTTTGGCAATTCCCACTCCGTCTCTTTGAAACCTTTGTTACGTACAACAAATATACTACTCTTGTAGAATATTAAGGAGTCCTGTCTTCTTAGAATGAGTCCTTTCTCTTAACGTATCAGGGTATTTTCAGAATGATAGGAAACCACGAGATACTGTTTACCATTTCTTCTTTGCTGTCTATTTGTAGAAGATTAGAGCCCTCCTTCAAACAGTCCTCTTTACTGGTGTGCCAGATTTTCCAGTTTTCAAAGACATGGTAGCAACTTCCACCATTCTGAATCCAGTTGTTTGGACAAGGGCTGCAGTTATGGGCTTTGAATATAAACATACCTTGTTAAATTTATCAGAAAAATATCAGTAGCACATCTCCCCAAAGGAACCCCTTGTCTCACCCCCAATGAAACTGAGCACTTTTAACCAAATGGTTCGTATGAGGCAGTACTTATCGTAGTGAGATTTATATAATTATTTCCAGCTACAATAGGTCTGTAAGAACTTGTTTAAGATAAAATTAACTTTGGGGGGCCTGGGTGGCTCAGCTGGTTAAGCGACCAACTCTTGGTTTCGGCTCAGGTCGTGATCTCACGTTCATGGGTTTGAGCCCCACATCAAGCTTCAAGCTGACAGTGCTGAGCCCGCTTGGGGTTCTCTCTCTCTCTCTCTCTCTCTCTCTCCTTCCCTCTCAAAATAGATAAGTAAACTTTTTTTTTTTTAAACTTAAAATTAGTTTTGGATGTCTTTCCCCAAATTGTTCCTCTTCTATAATAAGTGAGCTGATTGTTCTATTTTTATAAATATTTCCCTTCTTTAGGTTGACATCATTTATGTCTTCATTTGTTTGCTTACTGTTTCATGTCTGTTAACCTCACTGGTGCAATCTAATTGGAAATATACTGGACCATTAGGCAAGCTGAGTAATAAGTTTCAAGTTGATGTTTAAATTCTGAGAGTTAAACATGAACGTGTTTCGTGTGTAAGGGAGAGAACAAACAGTTCATTCTACTTTGAGGAATGATTTTAGAAAAACGTGAGTGAGGAAAATTGAAGAAAAACATAAGTGACCAATAAGCTTATTTCAGAACTTGGATATAACTAACAAGTAAGCCATATTGTTTAATCGGTCTTATGAACCCTGTCTTAAAGAATGTATTCACAAAAAAAGTGTGCTCAAGAGTATAAAAGGGGAACCGAAAAGCAGGAGTTTGACCGTTTCTTGCACAGTTTTATAGAGGGAAAGACACTGGCATTTCCAGAACTCTAGTTTCTAGACAGAGGACTTCTACTGAGGGTCACAAATAGTTCATTATCAGTTTCCATGGATCCAATGTTGAGTTATTTAAAGCTTTTCATTATCCTTCATTTAGAATCTATGCTGATCAGTGTCTTGTCTATTGTTAAAGTTATAGCCTGAGTGGCATTGACAATGGCAGCTGAAAGGTTGGAGGACATGTTAGATTTGTAGGTCTCCAAAATGGATATTGTCATTGTCTCGAGGTTGGTGGCTCAGATGTGGGCCCAACTCATGTTTGCAAAAGCTTGATGTATTTAAAAACACTGTGGGGCACACAGTGATTCTGTAAACATTTATTTGACTACATTTTAGTCAGAAGGAGCTATAGTAAGTAGGTTTTTGATCTCTCTCATTGGTGATTCTTTAAACGGTATTCACTCCAAGGATAATTAATGCCAATTAGGTAACCATAGAATATTTGACAAACTACAAAACAAATAGAAATAGGCTGTTTTAGGTTTAAATGCTTGTAAGAGGGGAGCAGCTTGGCTGGCTCAGTCGGTAGAGTGTGACTCTTGATTTCAGGGTTGTGAGTTCAAGCCTCATGTTAGGTGTGGAGCCTACTTGAAAAGAAATGCTTGTAGGAGATGTAAAAGATAAAACTGAAATAACTTCATAGAATATTTAAAAAGAGCTGAACCCTGCATTGTTATAATTTTTGTGGTAAAGACTCTGATTTCTAAAATGATTTTTCTGCCCAAAGGGATATCTAAATTTGAATCTAAAGCAATGTCTCAACTAAATATATTGAAGAAATTAGAACTATAATTAAAGATGCACTTAACAGGGGCGCCTGGGTGGCTCAGTCGGTTAAGCGTCCGACTTCAGCTCAGGTCATGATCTCACGGACTGTGAGTTCGAGCCCCGCGTCGGGCTCTGGGCTGATGGCTCAGAGCCTGGAGCCTGCTTCCGGTTCTGTGTCTCCCTCTCTCTCTGCCCCTCCCCCGTTCATGCTCTGCCTCTCTCTGTCTCAAAATAAATAAACGTTAAAAAAAATTAAAAAAAAAAAAAGATGCACTTACAAATTGGAGTGATTGGGTAAAACATCGAATGCTGCTTAAAAAAAAAAAATCTGATCTAATCCTACACATTTCCCTTTGAAATTTGACTATATGCTTTTTAAATCTGCATTTCGTGGGACCTCAGTATTTTCCACGTTCTATGGAAATATATAAATAAGATTGAACTGAAGTGTGGATCAAAATTACGTTCCTCCTAATTTAAAGCTCTGACTGTAGTTCTGCAGAGAGTAAAATGTATGTCACTGTTTCTTTTAAGGGATTGGTGCCTGCACTTGTATCTGCACAGTGGAAACTGATTTGATATCAATTACCTGAAACGAAGGAGTTTTGCATCAAGGTTTGACAGTATTTCATCTGAAGGTTATGGTTTTTCTGCCATCGTGTGAAATTCCACATTGTTCTCTCCTGATGGATGAGTTTTTCTTGCTGCTTCATTGCAATAGTGGACACCTGGAACACTTCAAACAATAACAATCATTCTTAATAAAAAATACTAACAAATTATTGCAAAGTAGTTTTTCCATACAGACTAAGTACAGCTGCAAATTACTGATGATCTTTGGGACTTTAATTCGCATTAAGTTTTTGTTTACAATTTACACTGTTCAAGAATCAAAAACTTCAAAGGAGACAGAGCAAAAAGCCACTTTATCACCCAGTCTCCTCATGCACCTGACTTCACTCCCCAAGAGCAGTCAGCTTTACCAATTTCTTTTTTACTCTACCATATATATTTGCTTGAATTTTACAAGCAAATGCATATAAAATGCCCTCTCTTCCCTTTGTATGGACGGTAGCAATCTGTTTCTATGGTTTTTCACCTTTTATTTTACCACTTAAAATATATTTGGGGGGCACCTGAGTGGCTCAGTCAGTTGAGTGTCTGACTATTGGTTTCAGCTCAGGTCATGATCTCCTGGTTCATGAGACTGAGCCTCGCATCAGGCTCTGTGTTGGCAGTAAGGAGCCTGCTTGGGATTCTCTCTCTCTCTCTCTCTCTCTCTCTCTCTCTGCCACTCCTTCAATCATGCTGTCTCTGTCTCAAAATAAATAAGTAAACTTTAAAAAAAGGTAATTATAAAGTATATTTTGGACCTAATTCCATATCAATATATAAATAGCTTTCTATTCCTTTCATTATAACTGTATTGAATTCCATTGTCTGGATATATCATGATTTATGTTAGACATTTTCTATTGACTTTTAGACTGTTTGTAATCTTTTGGCATTCCAGAAATAAATACTGTAATAAAGAACCTTAGTCATACATAATTTCACACATATGCAAGCATATTTTTAAGATAAGTTGCTTGGTCAAAGTTTATGTACATTTAAGTTGTATTACATATCTCCAAATTACCCTCCATATATGCTGTTGCACATGGTATCTCAATATCATTTGACTTTGCATTTCTCTTTTTACATTGGTGTCGAAACATTTTCTCATACATATAAATGTCATTTGTATTTCCTTTTCTATGAAGTGTATAATCATATATAATATATAATTACATACATAATTATAATTTTTCTCATTGAGTTTCTACTCTTTCTTTGACTGTTTTATATGAGGTGCTTATTGTGCTGAGAATTCATTCAAACAGGCCTGGGATCAGCCTGACAGTGTCTGTAAAGTTTCTGCCTGGTACCGACCTCTGGACGAGGTGTGAGACATACTGATTAATAGTGTCGCTTTGCAATCATCAGTCTGAGGATGTTGGGGCCAGATCATACTAGCTTGTCGGCATTCTTTACTGATGCCATATGACCGATGATTTGCCCCTGGTTACGAGGAGGTCCTGAGCAGGGTCTGCTGTTGAAGCCGGTTACCTTACAGAAGTATGCCTATGCAGTCAGCAAAATATAAAAATTCCCAAGCAAGTCTCTATTTGGGGTGCCCTGGTACCAAAATATTCTGTGTATACATTGGTGGTTCCTGACTGAAGAGAAGAACTGTGTTCCGAAAGGTTAGTCACAGAGGGAGGACGAGACACCTGTTCGTACCTGGCCTGTCCGGATCCTTCATTGTAATACATATCCTTACTTTAATGTGGTCGTTAAATTGTACCCTTTTCTTATGGTAAACTGTACATTTGTCAGCCCTGGCATTTTGGGTCGTGTGACTCTTCTTCGGCAAATCAATCTCGTGTAACGGGTTCTGTTAGTGCATTTGTACTTTGGTAAACTGAGCTTTTCCCTGATACGAGCTGCAGTTACACTGTCCCAGTGTGTCTGACTTTGCATGTGGTAGTTTGCCCCACGTACATCAGATGCTTTTTAAAATTTTTGATTTTGTTTAAATCCAAGGTAGTTAACATATACGGTAACAACGGCGTCCGGAGTTGAATCTGGCGATTCATCATCTACCTTTGGTAGTCAGTGCCTATCCCAAGTGCCCTCCTTAATGCCCAGCACCCATTTAGCCCATCCCCCCACCCAACACCCTCTCAGCAATTCTCAGTTTGTCCCCTGTATTTGAGGGTCTCTTGTGGTTTGCCTCCCTCTCTGTTTTTATCGTATTTTTCCCTTCTATTCCCCTATGTTCATGTGTTTTGTTTCTTGAGTCATTTTTAGTAAACAAATTGCCCTTCAGATTATACTTTTATAAGTATAGTTCATTTTTCCATATTTGGTAGCTGGAATTTATTTCGTTGGAATTTATAAGGTATGACTTCAGCGTTTCTCCCCCAGATGGCTACATTGTGTGTGGCCTCATATCCTTTACTGAATGAAACCCCTCCCCATTGTCTTGGTTTTTTTTTTTTTAAGTTTATTTATTTTGAGAGAGAGAGAGAGAGAGTGCCGCATGCATAAGTGGGGGAGGGACTAAGAGAGAGAGAGAGAGAGAGAGAGAGAGGATCCCAAGCAGGCTCTGCACCATCAGTACGGAGTTCCTTGTGGGTCCCCGAACTCACGAACCATGAAATAATGATCTTAGCCGAAGTCAGATGCTTAACCGATTGAGCCTCCCACGTGCCTCTCCTCCCCATCCTCATTTACTTGCCATCTGTAGCTGAAGGGATAGAATAATAGGAATAATATATTTCTATTATTTTAGTTACACTCGATCCGCCTGCTTCTCGGCGGAATGAACCACACAGCCTTCATTATTTTAGATTTATAATTTTATTTCAATATTCGGCAGGGCCTGCCTTTCTCCCATTTTCACATTACTTTTATATTATTTTTTGTTGCCGTTCTTTCCTTCTAAGTCTGACTCGCTTTTTAGGTCGATTCTTTTTAAAAATCATATTATAAAGTACCCATCTATTCCTAGTCTATTAAATAGTTTTCTTCACATGGATATTGCTTTTCTTTGTGCCATTTGGTTTTTATAGAATGTCTTGAAACCCGCGGCTTAATGTTTTTGATCAGTTTGCGAAAACATTCATCCAATAGGTCTTAAAATAATACCACTTTTATCGAACTATCTCTTCTACTTTGGGGTCTATTATTACACATATGCTAATCTTTCTCAATATGGTCTAGGACTCTTACCCTCTTTTCTATATTTTGCTCAAGAGCTAGGGAGATATGCAATGGAAGGTTTATACCTTGTCCATTGGTGGTTCAAGTAACCTACGCTGCTAGTGGCTTGGATTATGTTCCTTCTTAGCAAAAGGCTAGATATAACCAGAGTGGGGAGTAGGACAGTGATGTTATTTATTTTATTCTATCTATAATTTGGCATGTTTAGAGATTGAAAAATAATATTTTTTTAGGAATTTGAAGTATTATTCTAGAAGTTTAAATTTCGATGAACTCTTTCTAGATTAACCATATTCTTTTTTTTTTTTTTTTTTAATTTTTTTTTTCAACGTTTATTTATTTTTGGGACAGAGAGAGACAGAGCATGAACGGGGGAGGGGCAGAGAGAGAGGGAGACACAGAATCGGAAACAGGCTCCAGGCTCTGAGCCATCAGCCCAGAGCCCGACGCGGGGCTCGAACTCACAGACCGCGAGATCGTGACCTGGCTGAAGTCGGACGCTTAACCGACTGCGCCACCCAGGCGCCCCAGATTAACCATATTCTTTAGGTTATTGCTGCTGTGTTTATTACCATCTGAAAAGGTTGTACTGTATAAAACTGTAATAAAACTGGAGAAAGGGAAATGAGACTTCTCTTTTGTTCCTCCCCAAATGGGAAGCAAAATACAGTGTTGGGCTTGTAATCGATTTGCAACAAGTGAGGAATAAAGATTAAACAATATATTTATTTGGGGGAATATAAGACAAATGTTTTTAAAGCCCCCCAAATAAAAGTATCTTGTAATTATACGATGTTGTATGATATACTTAATGGATGAATTAAGAAAATGAAAAAGAAGAGTAAAAACAAATGAAAAAATTTGATGTTTTAGAAAATATTTTGCACTACAGAGCTTTCAAAATAGAAATTAGCATAAATCATTTGGTAGAAAAAAATAGAAAATACAAAATAGTAGGAAGAAAGCAAGAAACTGCTTTTCCTTACATTTAAACCCACCATTCAAATAGTTGTTAGCATTTAGTTTATATCTACTAAAATTTTTTTCCACATATGCATGTAAAACCCCATCTATGTTACATATAATTTTTATAAAACTGTATTTTTCCATAAGTGACTTTTAAGTCTGCTTATTTCATGGGAACTATTGTGTAACCATATCTCCATATTAACAGCAACAGTTCTAGAAGACCTCTTTAAATTACTGCAGTGTATCCTTTTATATCAACGTACATGATTAATTTTACGAGTCATTTTACTGTCAGATAAATATGGATGCATTTTTAATGGTATACAAGAAAAATTTGTAATTAACCCATGCATTACTTTCATATTTAAACAGGATATAAGGGCGCCTGGGTGGCGCAGTCGGTTAAGCGCCCGACTTCAGCCAGGTCACGATCTCGCGGTCCGTGAGTTCGAGCCCCGCGTCGGGCTCTGGGCTGATGGCTCAGAGCCTGGAGCCTGTTTCAGATTCTGTGTCTCCCTCTCTCTCTGCCCCTCCCCCGTTCATGCTCTGTCTCTCTCTGTCCCAAAAATAAATAAACGTTGAAAAAAAAAATTTTAAACAGGGTATAGATTTCATTCATTACTCTTTGTCAGAAACATGCCCCTGTTTCTAATATGTATATTAAATTATATATTATATAATAATTTAAACATTAATATTGGCCTTTTTCTTACAGTGAAAATTTTCACGGAGAGAATATTTAACATTCTTTATTAAGTGGAACATGATTAAGGTGAGATAATTGTTAGACATTAAACATGATTTTTACAACTCAAAATATACTGGCTATAAAATAATCTATAACTAGAAGGACAGCGATAAGTTAAGAAAGTCTGAAGTAAACAAACCACTTCTTGTTTAGCACAACTCTTGTTTCTGTAACTGGCTTTTACTTAATAAAAGCCCTAAGAATGTTTTGAGAGTGTAAAAGATGATCTTGGCCAATGGCCATATTGGTAGCAAAAAACCAAAAGCCACTATACATGAAGAAAAGCCACTAGTAAAGATATTTTACATTTGTATAGTGCTATTTATAAGTTTTAAAAGTAGGTATTTGTAGCTATTAATGCAAAAAAAAGCCAAAGCTTGTATTTGTAAGCATTTTCCAGAAATTACTGAAAGTTTTAAATATTTTATTTTCTAGCTAGCTTTCCTTTATCCTCATGGAAGTATTTTCTTCCCATATTTTTTGTTTTGGGAGTTAAAAAAAATTGTTTCATACAGACTACATCCATGGGATTACGGCATTAAAAAAACAACAAACAGCAATCACTGATGTTGTCACCGTCTATCTTACGTTCCTGACCCTGTTTTTAGTTACTTTTGTATCCTTCCAGTGTCACTCTGTGCATGAATTCTTGTACTGTCGTCAGAATGGAGCTAGACAATATTCCATTCAAAGTGCCCAGGTTTTACAGAAGAAACTGAATTATTCGAGGTTAATTTACTTATCTGTTAGTTCTCTTTCAACTCCTCAATCTATTTCCAGTGTGTCTGTTTGAGAAATATACATTTAAGTGTGAGTTTCCTAAAAAAAATAGACTTGCGTTTGATTTAAATAACGTTTTTATATGATACCCAGAGAGAGTAGACGGTGAGATAAGGAAGGCTTTCGCAGTGCTAACATTTGTTGTGAAATTTCTTTTGAGGTGATAGACAAGGCAACAATTACTTATTGAACTTCTAGTAATTCTTAAAACAATTTTCTAAGAACAATCAGGAAAATAAGTTCATGGCTAACATGAACAAGATCAAGTTTCTTGTACTTTGTGGAAGCAAATCTGAACCCGTCTCTTCTTCATTCTAAAACTCATAATTCTCACCAGCTAATGTCTGCTAGATAGAGAAATGTTTTTCCAGAGCATATGAAAAGGAGGAATTATCTGGACAATAAACTTTATCTCTGTCTTTCTATATATACTTCCTAGTGCTAGCATGAGTGATAATCCAAGTTGTTGGTTGTTTTTTTGTTTGTTTTTTGTAATCTGCAGCTCTGTAATTATTATATTTTATAAAAATTTCACTAGCCAGATACGAAAACATGTCTTAAAATTTGGACTAAAGAAATGTGATTAATTATGGCCCAAATAAAGTGTTCAGATTGCATTAAGCTTACTATCTTGTACTTTGCCTCATATAAAGTGAAAAGCTCTTACTAAAATAATCTGCATAAAGTTAAATTTAAAATACATGCATATTTAGAAAAGAAAGAGCATTATACTGAAATCTTTCAAATTGCATCCTTTGGCATACTAATAAGAGTCACAAATTGAATCATAATATAAGTCATTATTTGCATTATTTTCCCCAAAGAGACAATGGCATTAGAATTGAGTTAAACAATTAACTAATGCAGATGAGCATTAAAAGTTATCAGTAGCATCCCAGTGCTTAGAGAGTTACATAAATGCCCCATAACTTAAATTAGTAAGCCATTATTTTACATCACTTATATGCATTTACAGGTTTCTCATGGATTGGTTTATCTATTTATAAATTATGATATTTATTTATAATGATATATAGAATTGTCTATAAAGCTACATGCAGCATATATGTACATATGTATTTTTATAATGTATAATTATATGTAAAGTATATGTAGTATGTATACAGAGAGATTATTTAGAAGATACCCTTTTGTACTTACACTTGATGCCCAGGAAAACAGAGGTTGTTACTGAGCCCACGCAGAAAATACATGAAATCACCACCAGAAGACACCATGTTCCTGAGCAAGGAATAGGGCCAATGATACTGAGTTAGAGAAAGTAGACGAAAGACATGGGCTAAGAGCAGACCCAGTGAAAGAAAGAATTTGCATTCCTACTAGATAGAGAATCCCTGAAGCCCTGGGGACTGTGGTAACAGGAAAAAAGCACTCTGAACTTTTGGAAATGCAAGTTAGATTTGGAAAAATGTCAAATCCAATAGGTTAAACAACATACTTCTCTTAATGGTATATGATGCCACAATCTTACTACCTAGTTTTCTAGTTTTCTCTTCCAGCAATCTTTTAGAGCAAACCGGGTAGTAAGCCTTCATTTTTGAAAGCAAACATCCTCATCTCTCTCCAGTGCCACTTGAACAAGATTGGTTCAAAGATATTTCTTTTATTAAAAAAAAATTGGGGCGGAGGGGGGCGCCTGGGTGGCTCAGTCGGTTAAGCGTCTGACTTCGGCTCAGGTCATGATCTCACAGTTTGTGAGTTCGAGCCCCACGTTGGGCTCTGTGCTCACAGCTCGGAGCCTGGAGCCTGTTCAGACTCTGTGTCTCCTTCTCTCTCTCTGCCCCTCCCTGGCTTGTGCTCTATCTCTCTCTCTCTCAAATATAAATAAATGTGAAAAAAATTTTTTAATAAAAAAATAATTATTTTTAATGTGTATTTATTTTTGAGAGAGAGAGAGAGACAGAAACGGAGCATGAATCGCGAAGGGGCGGAGAGAGAAGGAGACACAGAATCCCAAGCAGGCTCCAGGGTCTGGGCCATCAGCACAGAGCCTGGCACGGGGCTCAAACTCATGGACCGGGAGATCGTGACCTGAGCTGAAATGAAGAGTCAGACACTTAATTAACTGAGCCACCCAGGCACCCCCACAGATATTTTTTTTTAAATATACAATTTTGGATGAGGGACATTTTGTTTTCCAGGTAATTTTGCATCTATTCAGGAAGGAAAAATGAAGAATGTATGATTTGCTATATTCTTAACACTAGCCAGAAAGAATTAAAAGTTATCTTTGTTTGGATTATGTGGTAGGCTGAATAATGCCACTGCCCCAAATGCCCATGTCCTACTCCCTGGAACCTGTAAATATTACCTTTTGTGGTAAAGGAGACTTTAAATTAAGTGAAGGATCTTGGGATGGGGACTTTATCCTGTTTAATCTGGGCCTTTATAAGTGGGAGGTCGGGAGTCAGGGTGCTATATGACAATGGAAGCGGAAAGACACTTGAAAACATAATGCTACTGGCTTTGAAAATGGAGGAAAAGGCCATGAGCCAAGAAAAGCAAGAAATGCCGCTCTAGAAACTAGAAGACACAATGAGATGTATTCTCCCCCAGAACCCCTTAAAGGAACGCACCCTTGCCAACGCCTTGCCCAATGAAACCAATTTTGGACTTCTGACCTTCAGAACTGTAAGATAACAAATTTGTCTTGTATTAAACCCCTTGGTCCATGTTAATCTATTATCAAAATAATAAGAAGCTAATACAAATGTTAAATAATAATACCAGCACTGATCACTGGAGCAGACCCCTCCAGACTGGTAAGATTTTGCCAGGTTTTCAACCCCTGTTTTCTCTTTATTTCCTAGTATTTGTCAGGTGATTTTCAGGGTATTTTATGCAGGAACCAAACTAATAAAAAATATATATATGATTTCTTTCATGTATCTTCCAAATTTGGGAATTCGTTGTCTTTCCAGCAAGAGAGAGGGAAAAGGGTTACTTTTTTGTCATAGGTTACGTATTTGTCGTAGCCATTGCTCTTTTCGTTTCGCACCTTTACTTACTCTCCCATATCACTTCATTTTTAACGTTAGCGTATCATGCACATTATCAGATGCATACGTGAGTAATCTCATTAGAAAAATCACCTTGGGGGGCGCCTGGGTGGCGCAGTCGGTTAAGCGTCCGACTTCAGCCAGGTCACGATCTCGCGGTCCGTGAGACCGCGTCGGGCTCTGGGCTGATGGCTCGGAGCCTGGAGCCTGTTTCCGATTCTGTGTCTCCCTCTCTCTCTGCCCCTCCCCCATTCATGCTCTGTCTCTCTCTGTCCCAAAAATAAATAAAAAACGTTGAAAAAAAATTAAAAAAAAAAAAAAAAAGAAAAATCACCTTGGGCTCATCGTAGGCCAGGAAACAAAATGTAAACTGCAAAGTCTTGGACTAAATAATCAGAACTGGTTACCTGCACATTTGGTGGAAGACAGATGTTTCTGGTAAGGGCTTGGTGTTGGATTATCCCACTGGAGTGAGTTGTATGTCCCTTCTTCCTGCATGTCTGAGATGCTTCGACAGGTAAGGCAGTCTCCAGGAGAAGGCGAGGCAAAATATCTCCTCTTGTGTCAGGAGCAGGCTGGTGAAAGAATTGAAATTGACTACTTCTCTCACCGGTGGGAAACTACGTTTGGGTTTAAGGAATAGAATCGATGCATCTTCATCTAGAAAGTAGAAGTTTGTGAAGTTGAAGCCAGAGTAGAACTTGTTAAAGAAGGAAATGAGAAAGAACCTGAACTTGAAAAGGCCGATGGTAGAATAGATTATTGCTCTGGTTTCGAAAGCACAGCAGATGTTGAAGGTGACAGCACTGAGTTATTGTCAAGATGAAAAGAATAGAAGTCCAAACAGCACCCTTGTATTTGGTGTAGGAAGCATTTGGATGACCTAGGGAGCAAAGAGCCAGGGTTCGCTCACCTGGGACAAACCAGGATGTAAGGAGCTGTGGATCACTGTGTATCCTTAACACAAAAAAGCTAGGGAGGGATTTCATCTCTAAAATTAATTTACCTGCTGTAGTAGTTAGGGTAATATAGTGACAAGTGAGTTTCAGAAAGCACACTAAAGATTATTTCTTGCTCACATAACAATTTAGCTTGAGTAACCCTGGTTAGTGGGTCAATTTCTTCCAAGGGGGACCCAGGCTCCTTCTATCTCGTGAGACACCGGAGTCCCTTGGAAAGGGAAAGAGAAGATGGCGAATCCACATCTGCTCGAAAAGCCATAACCTACATGTAGCACATCCACATCCACTAATGTAATGCTTGTGTTTGGATCTAAAAGGCTGGGCCCGATAAATGTGATTTTTGCCTGGCCAGGGAAATTTTTGTGACAATGTTACTCTAAATGGGAAGCATGAGTTATTTAGTGGATAGGTGGCCATTTCTGTCACATCCTGTGACTATAGCATTGGCATTAAGAATCTTGAGACTTTAATCACCATTCACATATTGGCCATTTGTCCTTATGGCCAAAGGTCATGTCTTAGTAATGCATAGTTTGCAAATCTCAACAATCTGCAAAATCGCAATGCTCCCTTTTGTTTCAGTGTCTCCCTGCATCAATCATTGGTCTCTGTAACAGAAGAAAACAAATGGCATATTCAGAGAGTAATCTAAGGGCATTGAATAAGGGCACTGTTGGGGGAAGGATTAATGGACCCAAAAAAGGTGGTGAGATATGCATTGGGATACTGTTATCACTCCTAGGCCTGAGGAGTTAAGGGGAGGGTGTTTGAACTCTATGACTTGTTTGATAGGGGTCATGGCCTAAGATACTGAACTTACAGCCTTTCCTTTGCCAAACCATGTCATGGTAGGGAAGACCCAGGGACTGAATACCTTGACCACTGTCTCATTTCAACCTTTGATCACTGCTAGGACCTCCCAACAGCTAAATTAACTGGAAGCCAGGGGCAAGTTTCCCCAAATAATGCTGGTTATTTGAGTTCTGCCTCCCAAGACACAGGGTGGGGCCGAGAGGATCTCAAGAGGTAAAGGGAGACTATCCAGCAAATTCTCTGAATACTTCTAATGGTTTTCATGTGACTTGAGATTCTGATCTGAAAAGCAACGTCACTTAACTCTGTAGCCTTTTTGATGTAGTGATTTCTATCTTGAAGAGAAGAAGAGGAAGAAGCCATAAGCATGCCAAACATGCATTAAGACTAATGTCAGGAGCACAGGAACAGGAAGTTCAATGAGTTGTCATTAATTTCCAGGTGCGCTCACATTTTATCAGGACTAAATATCAAGCTTAGAAAGATCTAGTTTTCTGTAACACAGTATACGCTCTGACAAATTTCTTTAGGGGAAACATTGGGCTCTCCCAATAAAGAATTAATAGGTCACTTGTATCGCTTTTGATGTTTTTAATCATACCACCTTTTGCTGATTAGTCATGACTTTCCAAGTAGTGTTTCAAAAGGCTTTTATGTGAATTATTTTGATTCTCAGAACAGCTCTATGAAACAGGCACTGTCATTAGCACAGTGTAACTTCGTTGTAAATTGAAGCGCAGAGAAATCAAACTATTTACCAAAGTTCATTTGGGTAGTAAGTGGAAGTCAGTATTTGAAATTAGGTGCTCCGATCACAGAGCCTGTGCTATTAAAATCTGTGCTATTCTGATTTCATGTATAAGATTATTTTGATTTGAGGACCAGAAAAAAGAATCTTTGTAGGCACAGTTTGATTGGTTTACATTTTTTAATTGCATTTTTTCCGGGACCTAAGATATCATATTCTTCTTTGAAATTTACTTGTGCCATAGTGATGTATAAATATGTTGTTTTTGTTTTTTTCCATTTGCGGGTGATAAAACACTAAAGTCCAGAGATATGGTTGATTTCTGGATGATTTTCTCAAATATTAGTTCCTATTCCATTTCTCTAAATCAACAAATAAAACAGTAACATAATGATACTCTGCCCCCAAGACCATAATTTCAAGACACTTGAAGTAGAAGCGAAACCTGAGGTATTTGTGTTATTTTTCCTGTCTCTCCAAAATCTGCTTGTTTATCGATAGTCTAAGACAAGATAAAGATCCAAGGGTCTTTGGGTAGTAGAGCACGAAGGTATAAAATAATACCTATTTGTTGAGTATTTATTACATGTTTGGTACTCTGCTCAATGTTGTATATATCATATCAGATGATCCCATTACCTGTGAGTAAAGTAATAATATTAAAACCATTTCACACATGAGGAAACTGAGAATAACTTACCAAAAGCCACACAGGGAGGAAGTTCTAATGTAGTTTTTCTCACAATGTATTAAAACCTACTTGTAGCAGAATCGAGCCGGAGTGCTTCTTAAAAGCACAGGACTCAGCGTCTTCTCAGCCTTCCAACTGAGAACCTTGAGTATTTGTGTTTGCACATCTGCATGGTTTACCAAACCTCTCAGTTGAGATGTTTGAGAATCCCATTCACAAATTTTATTACCACCGATGTGAGAAGAAAGAGTGGCTTCAAGGAAGCTGTGGGAAAGAAATGCAATGTTTGCCTGTTATCCCGTGAAAGGGTGCCTCCCCACGTATCTATAAATACTTCAGGAGTTATTCGGCAAAAACCAAGCATAGAACTGTCAGGAAGAGATAAAACATTTTTACTTGCCGTTTTGTCTACTTGCCTATGGGCCTTGTTAAGGAAGCATTTTCTTATTTTTAAACCCCATCAGGCTTCTTGCCCAGAAACTTTTATTTTCCTTGCACAGAAAATTACAGAGGTTGAGTCTGACCAAAGCAGACTCAGAATCCAAATTGTAATTCTGTGACGTTTTACAGATTGTGGTGCTTTTCACGCGATGACAAGTGACTGTTTTTTTGCTTCCCGTGAGCCACAAGGAGCCGTGTTTAATGCTGGGCGTATAGGAAAGTCATGGTGTTTGCCTTCATGGAGTTATCGATATAGTTAGTACCCTGACCTTTTCTTAGGTTGTGCGAGCGTGAGATAATGGGTGCTATTCTATTTGAAGTATCAGAAAATGAACGTTAAAGGGGCCACACTACTATTTGGTCCATGGTTGTACTTTAGTTAAGTCATCATCTACATTGTTCTACGGAGTCCAAGTTCAGTTTTCTTTCCACTACCTTATGTTGTCTTTCAAACGTAGATATTTTGCACAGCTTCGGTTGATGAAAGCCTAGCCGTTCTCATTCCAATTTAAAGTGTTTTTTTGTTTGCGTCTGAAGATGCAGTGAATCATACTGTGTTGACATAATTATGAGGAGAAGACAAGAAGAAAGAAAACCCATGGAAACAGAACAACTGAGAACAAATGATCAACTCACAGACTGACTTCCGGATGTATAAAGAAGGGATTAAGTTATCCCTTAGTATGAAGGGATAGATAAAGGAGGAATGAAGCGGGGTTGGTAGAAAAGATAATGTAAAGATGACTCCAAGGGGGATGAAGGGAAAAAATAAACAATTTTATGTCCAGGAAGTCGTTCATCCAGATCTGTCACTGTACAATCAAGCACCTGTCTGTGACATCCTTCCCATCTCTTTGCATTACAGGAGTGTGTCCACCTTTGTCATGCCTGCCTTCCTCTCACACATTAAGTAATGTTTGTCATTACAGAAGGTGGGGTAAATTTTCCCATTATAAAAATAGGCACAATTCATATTGTCTCCTCCATTTCCAGAAAGCTCAAACCTGTGAATGGAAAAGGGAGAATGAGTTCCCGTGAAAAACGATGTCAACAATCAACGATCAAACCCTGCGTGCAAGTATTTTGTGGCACAAAGTGGAAAAAAAAGGAAACACACATTCAGATCATTGAGAAATTTTCACTCTGCTCGGGAGTATAAAGTATGCACAGCTGAGGAGCTCCGTAGCGATTTCAAACAGCATCAATTAAGTAGTAAGTGAGCAGTAGGCACCATTAGAGTCCAGAGAAAGAGACGGATATGGATGGGATCTAAAACTATGGAGAAGGCTTTATCTTTTCATCTTTTCATAGAAGAGCACGCTTTAGCTCTGTCTTGAAGGGAGGATAGGATTTAGATAAACAGAGAGGAGTTAGAAGAACCCCGTAGGACAAGTAGCTGCACAAAATGGGAAGGAGCTCAAGGAAAAGTAAGTTGATCAGACATTTTTTAAAATGAGGATTTGTGTTACAAGCTAGCAGATATCAGGCTAAGCACATTCTACCGTGATTGCCTTACCTTGTCTTTATTCCCTGCCACACTGCTCGTGACAAGAGAACAAAGAATGTATACATCTAATTGGTTTGCCAAACCTCTGTAAGATACCTACCATGGGCCAAAGCTGTTTTATGTGCCGATGATAGAGTCAACAAGGACACGGTCCTTTCTATCAGGGAACTTACATTAAATATAAGAGGATATTGGTAAGAAGCCAACAAATAAAACATTTCAGAGAGTGGTAAGAGTTAACGAAGAAATGAAACGATGTGATAACGGACTCGAGTGGATGTGGGGCTAATTTAGTTTCAGTAATTGAAGTTGACCTCATTGAGGAAGTGAGGCTTAAACAGACATGTGAGTCACAAGGGGGAGCCCACCACGGAGTTCCGGAGGTGGAACACTCCAGAAGAAAACAGTAAATCCAAAAGCCCTGAGATAACAAAACAAGTTGAGCTTGTTGAAAGAACAGAGGGTTCACCCGTTTGCCTAGAGTATTGGGAATGAGGCAGAAAATGACAGGAGCTAAAGCTCAAGACCTATGAAGAAATTTGCTTATACCTGCAGTATCCTTTGTTCATCCCCATAGTAAATACTTAGGATCTGTTGAATCAATTGATTGCAAATTTTAGTAACAATCAGATTGTACAAGTTTTAGTTATATGGTTTACATTTTAACCGGAAAGACAGAGTTTTGACATACAAAATGAGCAAAAATCTTGAGGTTGGAAACTGGAAAGCCATGTTAACTATTAATGCAATTGGCTCCTTTGCCTGGCTCGTCTGTAGAAGGATGGAGCCTTATGATATGAACATTGGAACCACCTTGTAAACGATGTGCCTGATTCTTGGAGAACCCTGGCGTGAAAGAGTAGGTAAAATGATGCTGAAAAGTCCAAAGAATCCTCAAAGTAATCACTTCCAACCACAAAACAACACGAATGATAATTTTGTTCGAAAAATATGTGAAGAGAATCAGATCACGTTAAATACATTCACACGTGCACACACACACATGCAAATATCACAACGGTAAATTTGAGGGTAGAAATGAATGGGGAAAAATATTGGAAGTAGAGGTTGGTTGTGACACAGATAAAGAGCAGAGGCATGGGACAGTAAGGAAGGTAGAACTGTCTTATTAGCCGTGGTCACTTATTAGGACTCAGGTGTCAGTGACTCAGCTACTGCTTATGTAGCACACAGAAGGGTACAGAGCCACCTCCCAACTTTCTTTTTTCATTTTTTTAATGTTTATTTATTTTTGAGAGAGAGAGAGAGAGCACAAGTGGGGCAGGGGAAGAGAGAGACAGAGTCACGGAATCCGAAGCAGGCTCCAGGCTCTGAGCTGTCAGCACAGAGCCCGATGCGGGGCTCGAACTTGCAGACCGCGAGATCGTGACCTGAGCCCAAGTCCGACGCTCAAGCGATTGAGCCACCCAGGCGCCCCAAGCCACCTCCCAACTTTTAAGTAACTTGCCATCAAGAGAGTAAAGGTTCTCAGGAATAAAATTTGCTAGTTGTATTCCAAAAGTCCAGTGACTTACACATCTTTGGAGGGCACCGAACCATCTTCCCACCTCCAGACCTCATTAGTGTTCTTGCGGGACAGTCCAACCCAACGAATGAATCCAGTCCTAGACTTCATGTATTCCTATTGCAAACACAAATAAATAGAACGGTCAGCACGCTTTCACAGGTCTTGTAATGACGTAAAGACAAAGCTTCTCGATAAGACCCTGAACAACAACAATAAATTAGATTACACGTCAATATGAATATTAATTATATTTGGTGTTTAGAATTGTGCCAAGTTCGCTTGTTCCAGAATGAAAAATTGCTTGTAGAATACAGGGAAAAAATGTTCACAAAAAGCAGATATTCTAACCTCCTCTGTGTTTATCTTTCACTGACAGAAGACTAGAGTCTATTATTACCACTTCAAATAGAGTACCAAATATGGCTCTTAAATAAGATAATGGCAAACAACTGGAGAAGAAACATAAAAAAGAAATATATTGCTGGCGAAACTATTATTCCCTAGGTTTAACCTCTACTTGGCTTTGGTTTCATCGCTTAGCTTACTTTTGTAGTAGCCTACAAAATTTACATATGGAAGTATTAATTTGTTTCAGTTGATTGAGTAAAAGGGAGTTATATGAGGTCTTTCTCAAAGGGATTACAAACAGCATCTGCTTTATCTAATTTGCCTTTTTCTTTTTTTTTTTTAATATTTATTTATTTATTTTGAGAGAGTGCACAAGCAGGGGAGGGGCAGAGAGAGGGAGACAGAGAATCTGAAGCAGGCTTCGAGCTGTCAGTGCAGAACCTAACACGGGGCTCGAACCCATGAACTGAGCCGAAACCAGATGTTTAACCAACTGATCCATCCAGGCGCCCTCTAATTAACCTTTCTCTGCCTAGGAATGAACACTACCCACTATACGTTATGGGTCATTGCCTATTGC
Organism: Puma concolor; assembly: GCF_028749965.1. NCBI lineage: Eukaryota > Metazoa > Chordata > Mammalia > Carnivora > Felidae > Puma > Puma concolor. Next base: position 98,933,805 of record NC_141673.1, read on the forward strand.
CCCAATCAGAATATAAGCTCCCCAAGGTTAGGACTTCTGGAAGTTTTGTTAACTGCGTAGGTTCAGATTCTGGACTAGTTTCAGTGCATATTTGTGGAATTGATGGATCAATCAATCAATCAATCTATGGGTATTAAAAGGAGTCAAATGTTCGTATACGTTCATACCTCTCAGAAAAAAACAGGTGAGAATGCATTCTTGACAAATAAAAAGTACTTGAGCTTCTTGACAGATGTGAGACACAGACTGGCATTCCATAAGAGACAGTGTCTGAAAGTCATCTGTAACCACTTATTTTTTAAAGCTTCAGCCATAACTCACCTTTCTGTTAACCCCCTCTTCTTTTCGTTAAAATACACCCACATTGTATACTTCACTGTACAAAGTATAGTCCACCTGCCGTTCAACTATTCTTTGTTTCTCAAAAATGACATTGCTTCCTCTTTCATTCGTAAGTCTCCAATCTGGCATCAGCTTAGGGTAGCAAGATTCAAGACATGTTTCCATGTCTCCCATTAATCTCTGGCTGTCGAAGTCGAGGTTTTCGGGCACTCTCTTCTTTTGCCAGATTGGAAAGAAAATTAATGTATTTATCCGAATGCCGTCTCTGAGTTTCAGTCCACAACATGAGTTAGTAGATGAAGCAGCACACACAAAGGAGCATGCGTGTCAGTGGAATGTTCTCCTCATGTCTGGTCCACTTCTGTGGACTCCGGCGCAGGAAAGGAGAAGTCAGTTTTACTGATCAACTATGGCAGTTTTGTAGACTATGACTAGCTTGAGCACTTGCATTTGGTTTGATCTCTGCACACAACCCAAATCCTGATCTTGTATTCGAACTTAAACTTGCGTTCATGTTTAATATACAGAATATGATAGTTACCATAATAGAAGGTGTAGGATGAATACCATAAATACTTTATGCCTTTAAAAAAACGTTTCAGGGGCGCCTGGGTGACTCAGCCAGTGAAGCGCCTGACTGTTGGTTTTAACTCAGGTCATGATCATGTGTTCGAGCCCCGCATCAGACTCTGCACTGACAGAGCGGAGCCTGCTTGTGATGCTCTCTCTCCATCTCTCACTGCCTCTCCCCTGCTAGCTCTCTCTCTTTCAATCTCTCTATCTCTCTCAAAATATTTTTAAAAAATTAAAAAATGTTTTAATAAACGTATTACTTAAAAAAATTAAAAAAAAACCCCTATTATTTGGTGGAAGGGAGACTCTAAGGCATGGTTCTGGTTTGCTTCCAGGATTCACGAAGAAGAGAAAAGCTACACTAAATAATAAAGAGAGAGTGCATGAGTGGACGTGAACATAGTTCGCTTGAAAATAGAGCCTTTGGGGCGTCTGGGTGGCTCAATCGGTTGAGCGTCCAACTTCGGCTCAGGTCATGATCTCGCAGTCTGTGAGTTCGAGCCCCGCGTCGGGCTCTGTGCTGACAGCTCAGAGCCTGGAGCCTGCTTCGGATTCTGTGTCTCCTTCTCTCTGCCCCTCCCCCACTCATGCCCTGTCTCTCTCTGTCAAAAATAAATAACCATTAAAAAAAAAAATAGAGCCTTTGTTAGAAGCTGTCAAAGAGGAAAATGTGGAAGAGGCAACGCGTTTTGCAGAAAAATTTCAACTGAAATCCTGTGTGTTTCGCAAATGAGATTGTTCCCCACCCTACCGAAGAGCCTGTGGAAAGGTGGAGTTTGTATCATGGTTTGTTCAAGTTCAACTGTTCAACAACTTAGCAGGACCCGGGGAGCCATGTAGTACTGAGACGACATTGTTATTTATATTTTACAGTGATTTGAGCTGCTGAGTTTCTTTATACTTTCAGATTCTTTTGTGAGTTAGTCAATGGAGTTAAGAAAGCTGAGAAAGCTTAAATGACTTGTCTCAGGAGTAAGACCAGAATTCGAAGTCTCATTAGTTCATTTTCACACTTTTTACTCTCAGCTGTGGTCATTTCCACTGGGCTTGATAAAGTTCTCAGATTAGTACAAACTGTAAGACTCGAGAAACGTGTGTGTGTGTGTGTGTGTGTGTGTGTGTGCACGTTGTGTGCATAAAATCAAATGCTTCACTTACAATTTTGCTCCGCATGACTCCAAAATATTTGACAGAAGAATCTCCTTACCAGAACTTTCTGGCTGGTGATCTTCAGCAAAGCAGCGTTCACGTTAACACAGTACTGCTTACTCTCTTCCCACGTCAAGTTGTGCCTGAAAAATCCATAGCAACTATCGCCGTAGTATCTCCAGTTTCGGTCACATGGGCTGCATTTATGGCCTTAAGGAGAAACCCAGCATAGGAATCTTTACTTTCTACTTTTCCTTTTTCCCTATATTCAATGTTTCTTGCAGATCTCCAGATTCTCTACGGATAACATCACAGAAATACTCCGGGGGGCGGGGCGGGGGGAGAGGAAGAGGTTAGAAAACCATACTTACTGGCGCCGCTCTTTTGTTCGGATTGTTTTATTAAATACTGGCAGAACTGCTGTGCCAACCGGTGCAGAGTGCCTGAGAAATTTTTGTTCTCCACTTGTAGGTAGTTTCGCTCTGTGGCAGCTGGAGGTAAACATGGGGTAATAATTTGTCATCAGGATAATAACGGTGGTGCAGAGACCTTTCAATGAACTCTACTTTCAGTAGAATTGTCAAACTGAGTGGTTACTGGATACACATGAATAAGCGAAGACTGCAAAGGGTCTGGGGACAAGGGGGGAAGGGGACCCAGAACAAATTAAGAACTGCGCAAAACTGACACCTGGTGGTCATCCAAAAGAAGTTGAGTTATATGAAGGAGACCATCGCAAAGTAAGAAAATGCCCTGATCAAATGAGGTGCAGGTTTTGAGATTTCCTTGAATGCAGGTTGCTAAGCAGATTTCAAAGGTGGATGGCACGTTACTTTGTTTTTCACGTCATACCAAAATCTCTTTTGATTTAAAAAATACATTATTGATTTCTGGTTGTGCTCAAAATATTGTGATATTCGGGTGAATAAAAGATGGCACAGGAGGGGCGCCTGAGGGGCTCCATGGGTTGAGCTTCAGGCTTTGGCTCCAGTCATGATCTCATGGTCTGTGAGTTCGAGCCCCTTGCGTGGGACTCTGCTGTCAGTAGAGAGCCTGCTTCAGATCCTCTGTCCCCCTCTCTCTCTGCTCCTCCCCCACGCATTGTCTCTCTTTCTCAAAAATAAATAAAACATTTCAAAATATTTTTAACACTACTACTCACATTTTCCAAAAAAAAAAAAAAAAAGATGACAAATGAAAGATTCTACAATATCTTATGAAAAATAAACAGGTACACAAACCAGCAACAGCTACATCATGGGCTTTTAGATTTATAAAAAGAAGGGCTTTTAGACTTCTAAAAAGAAAAAAAATGATAATTTTTTTTTTTGGTGTGGGACACAAATTGTTTCTGACTGAAAATAAACACATTCATTAAAAACAATGGGAAGGAGGGCTTTTAGGAAGAGGGACTGGAGGGAGCAAACTCTCAGGCGGGGAAACTGAGAAAGCCCCATGTTGGTCGGGGCGTGGGATATGCGAGACAGGGAGAAAAAAACTTGAAAAGATCGTGGGGATCTAAACCGAGCGGGATCTCCAAGACCAGTTTAAAATTCTTGAAAAGGATTGTAATTAATAAATCAGCAAAGTGATCGTAAACAGAAGGAAAAAGTCGGAGGTCTCCTTCATTGAGAATTTCTTGGCAGCCAGGTAGAAGATCATTGCAACAGTAACAAGTAGACCCACAGTGACAATTTGGTTCAGGGGCATCCACCCGGACCCTCAGGTGTTGCTTTCGCCCGGTCAACTCTTTCCCAATGAGTCAATACTTACACATCATCCACAAAGCCACCAGCCCAATAACTAACCCCACGCACAAGGTCAGCAGAATCAAAGCCATCACACGCCACAAAGGTGAGGAAGCAGAGTCAACTGTGGGCACACAATAAAGATGTTAGGGGGCGGGCTATGTGGCAGTGTCACCTCTGCCCTTGTTCTCTCAAGGTTATCTGAGTGATATAAACAGATTCATTGCCAAATGTTGCTAGTGTTCTTTTGGTGATCATCAATAGCGAGCATAACCCACTCCCTATGCCACGCACCCATCTTTTTCCAATGGATTTCGATTCTGAGTCAAAAACGACGATTAAGGGTTTTGTTTCTTGGTCTTCGTTGTGTTTTGTACCCACCCCCCTAAATGATGGCTTTTATAAGCCACAGCTGGAGAATCATACCCATTGGCTGACATCTTCGAAAATGAAGGTTAGAAAACATTCTTTCCCCTTATCCGCTTGATTTTGATTCCTCCCAGCAAGAAACTGTGTAAACCTTAGGGTAACATTCCCTGCTTTTATCCTCTATCGCTGATATTCTAAATAAGTCTGTCTGAGCCTATGTAGGTATTAGTCAAATTCTGAAGAGAAGGAAGGTCATCAGGAAAATGAAACTATACGTGCTACCCCTAGCAGAGAAGGGAAACTCCGACTGACCGATTTCAACAATTAATTTCCAAGTTGCTGGCTCCGGGCACTCTTACCTGAGGTGAGAGCCGGTTTTCGACCTTTAATATTTAAAGTGACATATCCGTCTTCATCCTGCATGGCTTCCCTTGGACTACGAGTGAGCTTAGGGTCCAATGACTTTGCAAACTTGTAATGTCCACTCTTAACGATTTCAGTGTTGGCGAGTCGATGATCCTCCTCTCTCTGGTAAGGAGGAGCCATAGGAGTTGGGGGACATGGTTGTTTTGTTTTGGTTGGGTTTGGGTTTGGGTTTTTTTTTTTTTTTTTTTTGGATATTTTTTCTTCCAGGAAGCCCTTTCCTAGCTGTTCAGAGATACAAGGACCTTGAACGTAAAAACATACAAATAATAACTTGCCGTGAAGGAGGAGATATGGCATTTGCTTCCTGTTTTCTTTATCTTCAGCCCTGAATGAAGGAACATCTCCTTACGTGTATCCTTTCAAAGAACAAAAGTTCATGCCTCATCTTCGCCTTAGTGGAGCCTAAATCATGTTGTTGAAATGAACCGTTTTCTGATGAAAATTTCCTGGGCAAAACACGAGCAGATACATAGTCTCTTCCACGGTGAGGAGAAAGTCTAACATAATTTGATCTAATATGAGCTCTATGAGACGTTTCAGGGTCTTGTGTTAGAGGGCAGCATTTCTAACTATAGCCTACACTTCATCCAAATGTGTGCATCTTCCACAAATTATATTTTTCAAAACTTTGAGGACTCTGCAGGAAGCAGGCTTCATACTGCTTGGGTTTAGGCATCAGAGAAAACCCACCAAATAAAGTGAAATAAAGCCGAGTCGGGGATGTAGGCACTGCCTTTCAAAGGTTTTCACTTTAAAATGAATTTCCAGCAAGGGGCAAATCATCATGAAGCGAAATTGTGTAATTACAGGTATGGTGGTGCTTCGATGAAGAGCTGTTTGTGGAAGGGACAGGTTCCTAGTGCCCTGCACATCGGAGTGTGATATGTGTTTCCACGCATTTAACTGTATAAAATGGGTTTTCAGGTTGTTATTGTGGCTCACACTGAAAGGAGTTGTAAGAACAGCCAGAGAGAGCTAGTTGCTGTGCTAATGTAAGAATATTAGTGAGGACGCTATTTTGTCATTAGGGTAGCTTTTTTTTTTATTTTGGGACAGAGAGAGACAGAGCATGAACAGGGGAGGGGCAGAAAGAGAGGGAGACACAGAATCGGAAACAGGCTCCAGGCTCCGAGCCATCAGCCCAGAGCCTGACGCGGGGTTCGAACTCACGGACCGCGAGATCGTGACCTGGCTGAAGTCGGACGCTTAACCGACTGCGCCACCCAGGCGCCCCTAGGGTAGCTTTTATATAGTTTTATAGCAGACATATATAAGTATATATATAAATAATAATAATATAAATATACTATACAAACATACATATAATATAAATAATACTTATATATAAATATAATATAAATAATACTTATATCTAAATATAATATAAATAATTATATACAAATATAATATAAATAATAATTATTTATATATATAATAATAATATATGTACAGTTAAAACTTCATGGCCAGAAAAACTTCCCTTCTTCTAAGTAACTTCTAGGCATTAATCTTATAAATAATCTTATTTTTATTTTTTCTCTAGTTAGCTGAGTGTCAGACTTTACTTTTCAATACAGTAATTACATAAGATCTCATGGCAGGTATTTTGTTTACTAATTTTCCCTTGGGGACATCTTGTACCTATTTCTTTTTCCCTTTCTGTTATCTCCTTCCCTCTGAATTCTTTGTCAAATTCACTTAAAATAATCTTTCATTTTAAAATTTCTTTCCTTACACACCTCACCTAATTTTAAAAGTGAGGTAAAGAATAAACAAAACAACATGGGAGGCATTGCCCAGGAATTACTCAGACCCTCCTCTTCTTCGGCTGCCTTTATTCACACACCATTCCTGAGGCTTTCCCTCCACCTTCACTCCTCTGTTCTGTGTTGTTTCTGTCACTGCCTTACATCAGCTTTCTCCCCCCCTCCCCACAAAATATACAGAGACGCTGAAAAATAATTGTGACATAGTGACAGAGAGAAAAGAACGGAGGAGAGTGAGTTCAAATGACACTTTTTTTGCAAATCTTTGCTCTGGTCTTAGCAGCCCAATAAGTAACTTCTGAAAATTTACAGTTAAATGAAATCAAATACGTAAATGTAAGGTTCGTAGGCATTCAAAAGCCTTTGTAATTATTGTAAACGTTTTCTTGGTCAATTAGCAGAAATTTTCAGGAAGTATGAAACATTACAATCAGCTTGTTTTTTTGTGGTTTCTACGTTCTCTAGGTCTTGGGTAATTGGTTGAGATATAAAAATATCGCGTTTAGTCTTCTTGGAAATTGCCAAGAATATGTTGGGCTTACTTCCTGATTCACGAATGCTTAAAACTGTACATTTAACACCAGAAATAGGAAAGCTGAAATGTAAGCCTCAGGTGACATTCCTTTCCTATAGCTCAGCCTCTGGACTTTCTTTGGTTTTTGTTTTCCTTTTAATGATTGTAATACAACTTTTTTTCTTTTCTTTTCTTTTCTTTTCTTTTCTTTTCTTTTCTTTTCTTTTCTTTTCTTTTCTTTTCTTTTCTTTTTTTTTTATCGTTGATAACACTAGCCAAAAGCTGAGGGTCTTAGGTCCAGATCTATGTTGCATAAAAATATATTTGCCTTTATTTGTATCACTCTAAAGTGGCTTGGAGGGTGTAAACATGCTGGGTAAGTACAGTTTCTCAGGGTCAAAGGAGCCCTTGATAACATTAGTCTTAATTCTATTTTCTTCCTCTACATAGCCTATAAATACAAGCTGAGTTACTCAGCAAATTAAACAGAGAACTGCAAGAAAAAGAGATAGAGATAACACACTTTTCTTTTTCCTTTTCCAAAATCCAAAGACTTTGCAAGATTGCGCGTGCGCGCTCTCATTTTTGAGTAAACTTTATCCCCAACGTGAGGCTCTAACTCAGGACCCTGAGATTAAAAGTTGCATGCTCTACCCACTGATGCAGCCAGGTGCCCCTTTGCTCATCACCCTACAGGACTTGTCATTGGCACGTTATTTCTGTTTTTATATTTTATTGTCCCTCTTTTCTTGTCTTGGTAGAGTAAAACTAAAAAAGTCCTCTACTGCGAATGTTGTGATAAATTTGAATTACGAATAAATTTTTTTATTTGTTTACTATTTTGGAGATTAAGAGGCACTTTTCCATAGGTTACCTTTTTTTATTTTAAAGCAAATTTCTAAACTGTCTTGGACACTGAAATTGTCAGTGAATATCCACGGGGAAAGTCATTGTCCTAGTCTTTGTGGAGCAGTCTTAGGTTTTAGCTATCTAACCTTTGTTCATTAGTGTGTAGAACAACTTTCCTAACTCCAATATACACCAGCCCACATTCCTTTCCCTCTTTCTTGTTTCACTTTTTTTTCCATTACACTTATCATTCTCTGACCACCCCCCACCCCCCCACACTCACACACACAGGGAGGCATTTTTGTCATGTATCCCCCAAAGAATGTATTCCTTGGCTCTAAAATAGTGACTGACATAGAGTTACCATCCAATAGATATTTGGTAAGTGAATTAAAGGGTATTTTCATCCTGATATTGCACGTGTAGAAAGAGAAAGTTAAGGAACGTGGGGACTTTTTTGTGTTCACACTTCTTGTAAAAAGCAGTATCGTTTCCTGGTTCCCAAGTATCTTTTCCTGGTTCCCAAGTTCTTTCCCAAGTTATAAAGTCTTCCACATTTAAGTATTGTCCAGACTCCATTTCAGTTTATAGCTGAAGAATGAGTAAAAGACACTAGAATCACAATGACAAGGTATAGATTCGATAGGAAATCAGTCGAATTCATCACATTGTGGATAAAATTGTTTAATATATAATGAGGGCTAGTGGATATGTATGAGAGGAAGACCAAAGGAAAATCACGTTGACTATTATGAATGCAATAATGATGTCTTTAAACTGAAAACAAATAAAGGAAGGGAAAATTTTGCAGCTGGTGGTATCTTTTTTACAGACTTCTTAAGGCACGTCACCTTTTCACTAACCCCTAGTACATTTATTGGTGATATCCTGTTCCCTTTAAGTCTTCCGCATGAAGATTGTTGGTTCACCTCTGACTTACTAGCTTTCTACAAATACACCAAATACTGTTTATCTTTGGAAAAGGCTAGGATTTCCTGTCATGAAAAAAAAAACATTATTAATATTTTCTTTCGTTTTCAGCAAGCTTAAATATGTGGACTGAAAAGTGCAGTGCTTTATTAAAAATTAATGAACTACACAATGCATAGCTATCAGACAACAGCCGTGGCAAAGCCTTTTGTTAGACAGTAGAGAAAATAAAGGGAAACGTGTCAAATATCAACCGTCACACTGAGAAGTTTATCACGCACATGCCCACAAAGTATCTGTAAAGGTAAATAAGAATCAAATGGAATCCGTAAGCCTCTTGAGTTAAGATTTGAAGCAAAGGCAAAGAGAAAGGAAAGGAATACTTTTGTCGGGCAGGGCAAACATCTAGAAGCTATGGAAGTATGAGTGAGTATGGCGTGATCCAAGAAAGCAAAGTGATCAAGCATATTCGAACTGAGGGTTCGTGTCACAATATATTGGGATATAAGGTATCCTTTTTTTTTTTTTTTAATTTTTTTTTCAACGTTTATTTATTTTTGGGACAGAGAGAGACAGAGCATGAACGGGGGAGGGGCAGAGAGAGAGGGAGACACAGAATTGGAAACAGGCTCCAGGCTCTGAGCCATCAGCCCAGAGCCTGACGCGGGGCTCGAACTCACGGACCGCGAGATCGTGACCTGGCTGAAGTCAGACGCTTAACCGACTGCGCCACCCAGGCGCCCCAAGGTATCCTATTAAAATCACTACTAAACGTATCTTGAAGGGGTAACTAATAAATTATTTAAATATATATTTATTGATCTCTGTATGTGTATAGTATTCTATTTTCCGGGATAACGTGGTGAGCAAAACATACAACAGTTGTGCTCTTATGGATCTTATAATCTAGTGGAGGGCGATGAACACAAATAGCAAAGAGGCAAAAGAAAGAAAAAAGCAAGATAATTTCAGATCGTAGGTGCAATGTAAAAAATAGTGTAATAGATCTTTAGGGGCGGAGCTTGGGACAGGCCCTTGTGTTCATTTCACTGGACAAGTAAATGCTGCTCTGAGAGTTAAGGCAATCAATCTGTCAGCATAGCCCTTTATTGGAAGCAGGATATTTGATTATCCGGATTGGTTGAATATACATTTCAAAATAAATTCTATCATGTATTTATCCTCCAGCTCCTCCTTGTGGCCATTTTCTTTTTCTCTCTGCTTTTATCTTTAGGTCTTTGATGCCTGCGGATTTAATCTTGACTTTTCTCCTTCCCTTTTTGTAAATAGTGTTGAATGAATTTCCATTTTGCCCATTCTCTAAATACTATCCAATTAAGACCCCTCTTTAAAAGTGTTCTCTGAAATGGGCACATAATATGTGGGAATGGAATGATCATTGAAGAGTGGAGTTAGAGTATCTGATTGTGTAAACTCTATTTCTTTTAATGTATCCCAAATCAACAATACTTCCATATTTAATACGTGCCTCCCCTTATTTCCCACAATGAACAGTACAGTCTGGGGGATTTAATTCATGTGACAGCAACACGAGAAGTCAAAGTTGATTCTGAGTTTTGGGCTAAGTGAAGTTTTCATTTACTGACATGGAGAAGCATACAGTGCCACAGCTGGGAAAGCGCTGTTTATTTTTTTGAGGTGTTAAGTTTGAAACTCCTATAGCATATCTAAATAAATATTCCAAGTTGTCAGTCATATGTACGGACCTGGTGATCAAACCCTGGCCTGAAGACATAGGTTTGGAGATCACCTATGTATGGCTGTCAATATCCCCGGATGAGCACGAACAGGACAGAGGGCCAGGAACTGAACTTTGGGCCACAGCAGTATTTTGAAGTCAGATAAGGAGGAACCAGCAAATCTGAGGGAGTATTAGGTAGTGAAGTAGAAAGAAAAACAAGATAATGGTGTCCTGTAGAACAGAGTATTTTGAATTTTTTTTTAACGTTTATTTATTTTTGGGACAGAGAGAGACAGAGCATGAACAGGGGAGGGGCAGAGAGAGAGGGAGACACAGAATCGGAAGCAGGCTCCAGGCTCTGAGCCATCAGCCCAGAGCCCCACACGGGGCTCGAACTCATGGACGGCGAGATCGTGACCTGAGCTGAAGTCGGACGCTTAACCGACTGAGCCACCCGGGCGCCCCTAGAACAGAGTATTTTGGAGAAGAATTTTAAGTTAAAGGGAACAACCAATTATATCAAACACTGCTGATAGGCCGAGCAAAATGAAACTGGGGAAAGAGTCACTAGATGGGTTGATGTGGAGGTTGATGGTGATTTAGGAATGCTTTTGCAGATAAAGTGAGGGGAAAAGCCTGATTAAAGTGGATTCGGGAAAAGTAGGAAGAGATAGAAGGCATACAGAGCTTTTTGAACTCCTTTGTTGTTAAAAGAATTCGAGAAAGGGGGTTATTGTGTGTATATTTGTGTGTGGAAGGGTGAATGAAACCTTTTTTGCTTATTTTTAAAATGGGGGATAGTATATCCTACGTGTAAATTAAGGTGAGTGAACCAGGAGAGATGAAACAAGTTAAAAAATCTTTGAATACTAAGATGGAATGGATTCAAGTATGTATAGATGGAGATTGACCATGGATAAGAGTTTGTACAATTTGTACAAATGGTTGTACAAATGGATAGTGGTTGAAAATGATACTGTTTGACATACAGATACGACTTTCTTTCCTTCCTTCCTTCCTTCCTTCCTTCCTTCCTTCCTTCCTTCCTTCCTTCCTTCCTCTCTCTCTCTCTTTCTTCTGTCTTTCTTCTTTCTTTCTTTCTTTCTTTCTTTCTTTCTTTCTTTCTTTCTTTCTTCTTTCAGTATATTTGGTCAGTGGAACAGAGGAAATGTACTTGTGATGTTTATATTTTCTCAGGATAAAAGGAAGTAGGTCATCAATTGAGTTTGAAGAAAGAGAGAAGACATTTGAGAACTGCGAAATGAGGAACTGGGAATAATCTTCTAGGAAATTCACAGAATAGATTGGTTAGCAACCACGCTGAGAAGTTATAATTTAAAAATATAAAATGAACCCAGTTGATACAGTCACAGTCAGCTTTGTATGCAAGGGCGAGAGTAGGTAGAGTTGAATTTGACCAGGCTGCATCTTCCAGATGTGTGTGATCAACGAAGGAGTAAGCAATGAATTTGTAGTTGTACGTAAGGAAATGATTATTATAAGTGACCCTCACAAATGGCCCAAGTCAGAAAATGGGAAAAGAGACATGAGCGATTCATGACAAAAAAGCAGTGGTATGGTCACCAAACTTGATATCCTTGTGGGCATCAAAGCACTGAAGGCTATAGAATCGCCACAGAGAGAGGGCTGGAAAGATCAGAGGTGGAGGTTAGAGAAGAGAATTTCTACAACAGAAGAATTAGAGGAGGTGCTTATCTTGGCAATGAAATTGTCAAGAGCAGCCGAGTGCTGCCCAGTAGGATTTTCTGTCGTAGTGGAAGTGTTGTGTATTTGCTGATGTGTAAGGAGTATGACTGAGGAAACGAGTTTTCATTAAAAAATTTTTTCTTCGGGGCGCCTGGGTGGGGCAGTCGGTGGAGCGTCCGACTTCAGCTCAGGTCACGATCTCGCGGTCCGGGAGTTCGAGCCCCGCGTCGGGCTCTGGGCTGATGGCTCGGAGCCTGGAGCCTGTTTCCGATCCTGTGTCTCCCTCTCTCTCTGCCCCTCCCCCGTTCATGCTCTGTCTCTCTCTGTCCCAAAAATAAATAAAAAACGTTGAAAAAAAATTTAAAAAAAAAAATTTTTTTTTCTTCATGTTTATTTTTCAGAGAGTGAGAAGGAGAGCAGGAGAAGGGCAGAGAGAGAGAGGGAGTAAGGTAATCCACAGCAGGCTCCGCACTGTCAGTGCAAAGCCTGATGTGGGGCTCGAACCCACAAACCATGAGATCATGAGCCGAGCCGAAGTCAGATGCTCGACTGACTGAGCCACCGAGCTGCCCCCCTGAGTTTTTGCTTTCATTAATTTAAGTTTAAATAGTCACGTGAGACTAGTAAATACAATATTGGAGAGCATAGTTTTCAAGTATGATCACAGTGGGGGGATGCCAGGTGGTGTAGTCGATTACCGAGGTTATTCCGGGAACTGAGAGTCCAGTATATTGGAATTATCATCTACATAGACATTGGAATCAGTGCTAATCATGACAAGAGTCGAGATTTAAGAGATTCAAGACTATTGAAAAAATGGGAAGGAAATGAGGAGAAATTTGGCATATGACTATAGTAAGGTGTGGTGTATAATAGCGTAATCTGTCAAAATGAGCTAGAGAGATGCTGGAAGTTTTGAGGGAGATAAGTATAAACAGTGGTTTCTAAACTAATACAATTATAAAGTAATAATAAATAATAAAGCCTTTTAGCATCATAATAGCAGAAAATGTGTAAGACGTGTAACCAATCCTTTTTCTTTTTTTTTTTTTTAAGTTTATTTATTTATTTTGAGAAAGAGAAAGAGAATGGAGGTGGGGGGAGGGGGAGGTGCAGAGAGAGAGAGAGGGAAAGAGAGAATCCTAAGCAGGGTTTATACTGTCACCAGGGAGCCTGACAGGGGGCTGGATCTCAAGAACTGTGAGATCATGACAGAGCCAAAACCGAATCAGATGCTTAACCAATGGAGCCACCCAGGCACACCGATCATTTTTCTCATAGAAATTATTAGCCACCAAGTGGGATTCCGCATCACGGTTTTAAAACCCAAGTATAATTTCATATAATACTGTAAGAGGTTAAATGCTTTCTTAGGGAACTTGAGGGTATGAAAGAATCAGGGCAATGAAAATGAATACTCAGCCTTTGCAGAATGTGGTGAAAGAGAAAGACCAAAGGAGAGAGAGAAAAACATCCTGAGTTTTCGTTTTTGTAATCACCTGTTTAATTTAACTTTTCTTCGTATCGATGGCCTCTGCCTTTGCCTGTTACATAGAATAGTAAACAGAAACGTAAATTTGTTATTTACTTCCACATTTTTGACAGGGGAGTTTAACTGATTATGACTCAGAACCTCGAGATAATTATTTTTTTGATTGAGCATTGCATCATTTTGAAAAAACAACAACAAACCAAAGAACAGGAACAAGAAATACATGTGCATTCGTGTGTTTAGAGATCAGACATAAAAGTTTTTGAAGAATCATTATCTTCACATTGTCTTTCTGCAACCTATCGGATATTCATTCACACCCATGAAATACGGGCAGTTTATTCTGGAGAACTTTGACGAAGATAATCTTCACACAGAGGTGGACCTTGAAGGTTCTGGATCAAGTCCTTCAGCCATTTGAAAACAAAAACCTACACCAAAACACTCCCCACCAGTACTGTTATGTAATCTTTTCCTTCTTACCCCAAAGGAAACTTTAGAAAAGATTTCTTAGTTCCTTGCTCATATATAGACCCCGAAAAAACTTTTTTTTTGGGTCCTGTGTGAGTTCCCTCTTGCTGCTTTAGCAAATTCTACAAATAAAGCAGCTTAAACAACGCAACTTTAAGGTCTCTCAGTTCGGTGGGTTATTAATCTGACATGGATCTCACGGGGGTAAATCAAGGCTGTCAGCGGGGCTGTGTTCCTTTCTGAGTGCTCTGTGGGAGCACCCGTTTCCTTTCCTTTGCCTCTTCCTTGGTTCCTGGCCCTCCTCCCCCACCTTCAGCTAGCAATGTTGTCTCTCTCTGCCCGAATCTAGGAAAGGTTCTCCACTTTGAAGGGCTCGTGAGCTTAAATTGGGCCCGGCAGATAACGCAGGATAACTTCCTCATCTCAAACTCTGTCACCTTGGTCACATCTGCGATCCCTGTTGCCATGCTAACTACTCTATTCAGAGGTTCTGGGGAGGGGAAGGTGCACGTCTTTGGGGGAGGGCTGTCATTCTGCCTTCCACAGGTTCTCCACAACAATTATTTTTTCAAATATAAATTAGTGAATTTTTATAAGAAGCGATGATGGGATTAGAAGTAAATGCCGTGCCTGGAGTCTGATGCCGATGAACTAAATGACCAACCGTAGGTGAGAGGTGCTGTTTTTTTTCTCATGTTCTTCCAGATAATAGCCAGAACACTTGCTATATCAATTGTCTGCTTTGGGGCCCCTGGGTGGCTCGGTTGGTTAAGCGTCTGATTCTTGACTTTGGCTCAGGTCATGATCTCACAGTTGGTGAGATGGAACCCCATGTTGGTCTCTGGGCTGACAGCACGGAGTCTGCTTGGCATTCTCTCTCTCTCCGCCCCTCCCCCACTCTCAATCTCAAAATAAATAAATAAATTTAAAAAAATCGTCCACTTTCTTGCTCATAGGATGTTGTTGAAACAAAGCATCACAGTGAAATCTTTGTGCAGTGGGTTGACTTCAGTTTTACTGGAAACACCTTTTCAGGGCATTTTGAGTCCTAAGAAAGAGAACATAGAGCTTGGTTATTTTATCAAGTTATTTTTAAGATGAGATGTATATAACTTGTAGCTCAAAGAGGCTTCAAGGCGTAAAGATTCTCTAGAGATTCCCCATTTGCAGTGGTCCCCGTGACTACCCAGCACTGTTTGTTCTTCCGGTTGCCCCAAACTCCAGTCTTCGAAATTTTCAGACCTGAAAGATGGCGTCTATTCTCTAGGAGTTTTAGCTGCCCCACAACAACGACTGTTGGCTGCCCGCAGGTTAAAAACCGACTGAATAAACAAATTAAAAACAAAACCAAAAGCACCACACCATGAGCCAGCCCTTTTGTCCCCAGAATCTGCCTGCTTTCTTTCACTATCCCGGAACTTCTGGTAGTTGCTTTTTAAATCTCGTCCTGCGTATTAGTTGTTATCTCCAGAGGGATTATTCTGTTTGGAGTTTAGCCATGCCAGAGGGACCTGCCATGGGTACGCAGTTTTAACAGCTATCAATTTCTTCTTTATGTTCCATTGCTGGTATTGCCACTCTCCCCTTTCCACAATCTGTCTTTCTCTGTCACACACACACACACACACATATTTCTTAAAACAGCAGCTAAATGTGGTTGGTCTTTACCTACACAGCTTTTTCTGTCTTGCACGGGTCTATCTGATATGAGTGAGTATAAACCAGATCCAATGTCTTCATACAGGCTTAGCTGGTCTTTGACACATGTAAACACGACAGTCGGACCCTTTACTGAAACATTCAGATCCTCTACCTGAGGATCATGGGAATTCCCCCAGGAAACCGCCATCCGGGCTCTGCTTCCAAGTACCCCTATTGCTTCACAAGAAGCAGTGCAGAAAGAACAGAGGGATTGAGATCTTTTTTATTCTGGTTTCTAAAGAGAAAGGTACTTGACTTCTCTTTCTACACACACACACACACACACACACACACCAAACAAAAACGAAAACAAAAAACAAAAAACTGATTGTCATTCTGTCCTTACAGAGGGGCGGTGGGGTGTGTCTTGGGTCAGTAGAGTGTGTTTATAAAAGCGCCCAGCCTTGAGAAGAACACCCTGTTCCTGAGCCTGAAGACATTGCAACATTAATTGAGTAATTTACAGTAGCGCTTTCTTCTACAATGTCTGAAGAAGTGACTTACGCGACACTCACATTTCAGGATTCTGTTGGAGCAAGAAATAACCGGGACAGAAATAACCTAAGGAAAAGAGGTAGGCGTTCAGAGACAGCAAGATGTTGACCTTGGGGGATGCACAGGTGTTAAATGCTTTGAGGTTGATGCTAAGGAGAGGTGTGCTGCAGAATCTCCGAAACGGAGACAAAGTTGTGGGATGAGTTAAGTGGAATGGATGTTCCCAATTTGGGGGAGAAAACATGTACCTTCCAAGATCTCTTTAAACGTGTGGTATCACTATATTTCTTGAGGCTCTGTGCCATAGTGAAACATATTGGATACGAGAGAAATCGAATCTGGGGATTAATGGATTTCTTTTTAAAAGTGAAGTCGTGATATTGATACCTTGTGAGACGATGCCAGGCAAATATTCTTTTAGAAGTCAGATGGGAGGCTTCTAAAATAGAGAAAGTGGGGGAAATTTCTCTTTTCAAAAGTACAAATAACTGAAGAGAGGAATGGGAAGATGAGTGAGTCAGAAACAGACAGGAGATCATTTCTGTTTTAGAAGTTTAAAAGAACTGTTTTTAGAAGGTGGAAATTCCCAGTATAATTGGTACAATTGAATCAATAATAACAGTATCTGTATAGTATTTTATATGCATTATATCATATTTTTCTCAAAATATAATTGTGAAGTAAATGGAATAATATTAGCAAAGCTGAGGCTGAAAAAAACTAAATGGTTTAGCCAAGTTCCTACAACTAGTATGTGGAGTCCAAACTCAGTTCTAGTCTTCAGCTCATTCCCTTATCCCTTGTTGGAAGAAATATAAATCTCTGTGGTCAGGAATCCAGGTTAGTATATCAGACTATATTCTTAATTTTTAATAATCTGTTGACAGTTCAGGTTGTTGCCCAAATCATCTGATATATAGGAACTACTTTCTCCTCTTTGGCTTTATTTTTAAGTGTGTGTGTGAGTGTGTGTGTGTGTGTGTGTGTGTGTGTGTGCACGAGTGCGTGTGCATGGTATTAGGGCGATATGCAAAGAGGATGGGAATTGGTTTGTCATGGGGTCTAATAAAACTGGTTATACATTTTCGTTTATTTGTTTGTTTAAGTTATAGCTGTAATCCTTGAGATAAAAGGAGTTGTGGTTGTGCTGTATGTGACAGTGCACCTGGAAATTTGCATTAATCTGTCTGAAAATGTTGGGCTAGATGCCGTTAGATTCTGAATAAAGAAATATCATAGATTAGACTACATGTTAATTTTGCCTTTCATTCAGTATTCATTCATTACCTACCAGATGCTAAATAGAATGTAATTGATAAAAATAAAATCCATAATAATCCTAGCCTTGGGGAGGTTTTGTGACCTCAAAAACTTGAAGTCTCCCCTATTGTCCAGATCATCCAGAGAAGCATTTTTCACCACATCTCATACATGCATTTGGTAACCTTTTTTTTTTTTAATGTTTATTTATTTTTGAGACAGAGAGAGACAGAGCATGAACAGGGGAGGGGCAGAGAGAGAGGGAGACACAGAATCGGAAGCAGGCTCGAGGCTCTAAGCTGTCAGCACAGAGCGCGACGCGGGGCTCGAACTCACGGACCGTGAGATCATGACCTCAGCCGAAGTCAGACGCTTAACCGACTGAGCCACCCAGGCGCCCCTGCATTTGGTAATCTTAAAGAAGGGTGTTCAATGATATAAAACACAAACCTAAAAATTAGGAGACACTCTTAAAGGGAAAGAGAATGGTGGGAAGAGAAGTGGGGGAGCACTGATGGTAGAGATCTTACTGCACATCATTTTAGGTATTTTTGAGAAAGTAAAGAGAGAAATAAGAGGGAGATTTTAGGAAGCTGGGGAAGCTTCCTAAGTGGGAGAAATAAAAACTCATGTGCAACTACAATTTCTCTGTTGGCTTTCTTCAGGGTGTCCAGCTCCTTCCCCCATCTGGCGCCAGGCTGCCCTGAGTCTGTTAACTCTTTGTCTGATGCTGCTGATTGGGCTGGTGACCTTGGGGATTATGCGTAAGTATATTTTCATCGAACCCAAGAAAGGTGATTAGGAAACACATTTGTAAACTATGCAGACTCAGGTTTGACAATATTATATGATCACATCTCTTTCATTCTTCCAAGTCTCTAAGCTCAACAACCAAGGGACAGACTTTATGATTATGAGGATTTGGGAAATGGATTTTATCCATTTCCTCTTAATAAACTAGACTGGATTATGAACACGGCTTTTGTTTTTCTCTTTATTCGTTGGAATGGGGAGCTTCTTTTCTGCATAGATGTACATCCACCTATTATCCCAGTGGTGACCAACAGGGAGCCAACGGAGGGGGACTCAAGGAAAAGCGTGCCGTTTCATTCACCCCAAAGACTTAGTACAAGACTGGCTTAATCTGCTCACTCAAGACCTTTCTAGTGTAGAAACAGCCTGCCTGCTAGAAATGAAAAAGAGATAAAAACAAAGAGGAGAAGTTACCTGGGGGACCTTACCCTGTATATAGAAAGTTGAACCACCTCTGCATAACAATGGAAGTTCCAGTCCCAATCACAATAGCCCCCCAAAAAAGAGTATTCCCTTGGTTCTGACCCATCCTTGAACCGTCAGGGTCGGACAGGATAGGGAGTTGTGGACTAACATTAAGTGGAAGAACATCCCGAGAATACACACTTTGTAGGGTGTCGTTAAGTATATGATGGACAAAGCAGTATTCCCTTTCAGGGGACTTGCAGGCAAGAAAGTTTGTTTTCTGGAGGATGCTAGCACCTTCCATGCTACTTTCTTTCATTTTTACATGTGGAAGATTTCATGGGTAATTAGAATTTAGACATACTGGTTTGAACATTTAACTAGGAGCTAATGATGTGGCTTTAGCCTTTTTTCTTTTTAGCCTTCTTTCTTTTAGAAAGAAACATGATGTTCTAGCAGCAGTAACAACTATTCAGTAGCCAGTCATTAGGGATTAGCAGTTGATCTTCTACAATGATGTATATTTTAAAAATGAAGATGCACTGATGCATATTCATTGGTTCACTATAGACGGGTGAAGGTTTTTTTTTTTCCTGAAGGGCAGTGACTCTTAAATTTATTGTGACGATGAATCACCTGAGGTGCTAATTAAAGAGGCCGATTTTTTATGGATCCAGGGCCAGAAATAGTCTAGTGTGGCATTAAAATCTGCATTAAAAATGTTTATTTATTTTAAGGGAGAGAGTAGGGGAGGGGCAGAGATAGAGGGAGAGAGAGAATCCCAAGCAGCCTCCCAGGCTCCACACTCTTACTGCAGAGCCCTGCACAGGGCCCAATCTCGGGAACCGTGAGATCATGATCTGAGCTGAAATCCAGAGTTGGACACTCAGCTGAATGAGCTATCCAGGTGCTTCTAAAATCTGCATTTAAAAAAAAAAAACAAATATATGGATGATTCTGATAAAAGTGGTCGGCACACCATACCTATTGCCTTAAAGGATTCTGTTCCCATGAAAACACCAATTACATGAACCAACTCCAAATAGGAAAAAAAAAACACACTAGACTAATGGCAAAATGGCATTGCCTTAGATGAAATATCAAAGATTTATACTCATTAATTCATTCATTTAATACAAGTATAATCAGATGCAAAATCTCAATACAATTATAAAGGATGAGCTCCAAACAATTTGGAATAGCAAGGCAATCGTGTGCGCTTCGTCCATGATGCTTCAATTATTGGGAGCCACTAATACATACGACATGATATAGGAAATATGGCTGTGTTAAAAGAATTACCCCTGGCTGAGAATAAGAGGATATGTGAACATGTATCCTATTATGTCTTGGAGTTTTGCAGACATCTCATGAAATTAACTCAGATTCAGAGAGATTAAGTCAACTGCAAAAAACCATCCACCAACAGCAAGATAACTTCTCCCAGCAGCTGAGCGACTACAGGAATTTTCCCACTGAGGAGGAGCATCTCAAATCCCAGATCTCCAGTCTATTGAAGCGGCAGGAACAGATGGCCATCAAGCTCTGCCAAGAGCTGATCATTCGCACTTCAGGTAATCAGGACCTACCGTCAGGTCAAATCTGTTGCCCCAGTGGGCACTGATCACATGAGCCACCTTGCAGTATGAGAAAGTTATGTTATCCAAAGACTCCTAATGATGTCGCCCTACATTTCCAGGGGACAAGGGAAGATAGGAATTTATTTAACATTTCTGAAAACACAGAGGTGAATTTGGGGAGCATCTTGCAATGATCCCAACCTGGATTCTTCAGCCTCTTAATGTGTGAACCATTTTTAGGTGATGCTGATGTTATAAGAAGTTAAAAGTGTAGGGGCGCCTGGGTGGCGCAGTCGGTTAAGCGTCCGACTTCAGCCAGGTCACAATCTCGCGGTCCGTGAGTCCGAGCCCCGCGTCAGGCTCTGGGCTGATGGCTCAGAGCCTGGAGCCTGTTTCCGATTCTGTGTCTCCCTCTCTCTCTGCCCCTCCCCCATTCATGCTCTGTCTCTCTCTGTCCCAAAAATAAATAAACGTTGAAAAAAAAAATTAAAAAAAAAAAAAAAGAGGTTAAAAGTGTAGCTGGTAACTCTGAGGCCAGAAGACTGAGCCCTGGAAGGAGAATTTCGATCACTGTTGCCCCAGCCCATAATTGGGGGTGATTTCATTTTCACAGGCTCCTAAAGCGGTATGTTTTCAGAATGCTGGGTCTCAGACCCTATCATCAAGTTCAATTACTTAGTTCCCAAATCCTTTCCCAGTCACGCCAGGATTACTTAATTTGTGCTAATGGGTGTCATTTCTTTTTCAGACCACAAATGCAATCCTTGCCCTAAAATGTGGCAATGGTACCAAAACAGCTGCTATTATTTTGCAACAAATGAGGAAAATACCTGGATTAACAGCAGAAATAACTGTCTGGACCAGAATTCCACCTTGGTGAAGATAGATAGCTTGGAGGAAAAGGTCTGGCTGAATTTCTTTCCCTGGTTATAGACATTATTCATATGATGGAAAGTAAATACATGGAATTTCTGACTCACACAGTGGGAATTCGGGCATTTTGAATGAGAATGAATATCTTAACCTCTGCAAACCAGAATGTGGCTCTCCCATGATATTTTCCCCGTTGTCTCTCTCAGGATTTTCTGAAGTCACAGCCATTACCCAAGTTTTCTTTCTTCTGGTTGGGCTTATCATGGGATCCATCTGGAAAGAGCTGGCTATGGGAGGATGGCTCCATTCCGTCTCCATCCTTGTAAGTTTCAACTGTCGGGGTGATGGGGGGCGGGGGGAAAGCAAGCGAAGAATACTAAGAAATGGAACACTAGGAAAATCAATGTTAACTGTAAGAATTATAAATCTAGATACAAAAATAAAAGAGTACAATGTACGAAGAAAAGAGAGCTTCAGGAAGAACTATTGAGAGCAAGACTACCTAATTTCATGTATGTGACAAACTCATGGCAAAACATGGAAGCTTTTCTATTAGTTGAAATTTCTTCTTTTTAATTTAAAAAACAAATAATACGCTTTGTTTGAAGCAGTTTATAAATATTAGCCCTATGATAAAAGCACTGTTATAGTCCTATTTAAGGGATGAAACAATTGCCATAGAGAGATTAAATAACTTGCCTGAGGTCACTGAGCTCCTAAGTGGCAAAATCAGGACCGAGTGCTTTTGTGATCATGACCTTGGGCTCTCTGCTACCCTGGCTGCCCAACACTTACAGTCCAGAGGGTGGTGTTTATCATGGACATACATTAACACATTTATTTAAATTCCAATTGTCAACCACTTTCTAACAGCAAGTATGTCTAAACTGGCAAATCAGTTTAATAATTAGTTTTTTTGATGGAATTTACCAATTAGATTATATGGCAAATGTTTTCATGACTTAAAATGAGCTGAATCCTCACCTTCAAGGTTTTGAGGAAATATTTAGTGTACCTGTAGAATACATGATACTTTGAAAATTACAGTTTTTGCAACTATTTAAAGTTGTGAAAAAATAGATGTCAAAAATATGTCAAGGAACACAGTCTTACAAAATTCTCTTAGTGATTACAAATCAAATATTTTGAGGAATACAGCTCATCACAACTATATCAAGACGATACAGTTGTATTTGTACTTTTTTTAAAAAATTTTTTTAACGTTTGTTTATTTTTGAGACAGAGAGAGACAGAGCATGAATGGGGGAGGGTCAGAGAGAGGGAGACACAGAATCTGAAACAGGCTCCAGGCTCTAAGCTGTCAGCACAGAGCCCGACGCGGGGCTTGAACTCACGGACCACGAGATCATGACCTGAGCCGAAGTCAGCTGCTTAACCCACTGAGCCACCCAGGCGCCCCACTGAGCCACCCAGGCGCCCCTGTACTTTTAATATAATACGTGGTATTTGTACATTACGTGAAATGTAAGGTCATTTGGCACATTTCTGGGTGTGGTGGGTTTTTTCTCCACCTCCCTTCCCATCAAGTTATTCACCCATTCACCTCACTCCCGTTTCACTCCTTAATGCATGTTGTCCAAATTTCCTTTTTTAAAAAAATTTTTAATGTTTATTTATTTTTGAGAGACAGAGAGAGACAGAGAATGGGCATGGGAGGGACAGAGGGAGAGGCAGACACAGAATCCGAAACAGGCTCCAGGCTCTAAGCGGTCAGCACAGAGACCGATGCGGGGCTCGAACCCACGAACCGTGAGATCACGACCTGAGCTGAAGTCAACCAATGCTCAGCCGACTGAGCCACCCAGGCGTCCCGTCCAGGTTTCCTTAAACTGAGTTATAATCACTCATTTTCCACCAAGGGTACTGTGCTTCAGCGGTGGCTCCCCACATTCCCTGAATAACAAACAATGACAGGTCTGCACTTTTGTCCCCAGATATATGTCATCTTTGTCCATTTCCCACCATTTTGTCAGGGTGGGACACACCATGACAATTTTGCGCTCGCGAATGACCACTACCAGTCATATTAAATCAACTAGTCTGGGTCACCCAAATACTCACGGCGAAGAGCATGTGCAAAGTAATAAAAACACAAAGATGAGAGTCACTTCTTTGCAAATGGAGCCATATTGGTCATGAGATGATTACACACTAATCCAGAGTGTTGCTGCTAGACTGAGGGTTTATAGAACATGCCACCGTACCCTGGGAAGTGCCATTGTTTCCATTTTGGGCTTTACGAAGATGAGTCCCTTCTCCCAAAGGACTTTTCATTATCCCAGGCCCCTCTGCTCACTCCCGGTTAAAATATGGAGGAGATGGTCCCTGCAGCAAGGTGGAGAGTCTGACGTCACTGATGCCCTGAGACTGTGGCTGTTATCACGCAAGGTGCTGGGACTGAGCTTCTGAATCACACAGCCGTTTCCTCCTGAGTGAGGCTAATCTCAGCAAGCGCAGAAGCCAAGAGGAAGATTTAGTAAGCCCGGCCCTGAAGCCAGAAAAGAACACTGCAGTTTATGCAGATCATGCAAGTAAAAAGGCACACAGGAGGTTGAGACCGGCTGAGCATGATTTGTAATGACGTTATTCAAGGGTTACCACCAATTCCTTACGGAGGAACTAGGGACAGGTATCAGAACCACATCTATGTAGTCACTTATGTTCTCCCTTAACCCTTATCGTGTTCTTTCTTCCTCCTCCACACGTGTGTGTATACATATATACATAACACAAAATTATATATACACAAAATTATATTTGTGCATAACAAAATGCAATAAATGTCCACCCAGAACGTGATTTCACTTGTCTGTTTTCCTTCATAAAGTTCCAAAGTAAAGAAATCCTAGTACTTCTAATATCATATGTGCTGGGTAGTTTCTACCATGTTAATGGAGAGGTTACAAATTCTCAACCCAGAACTTAAGTATCCTGCTTAAATAATTCTACCTGGGATTATGATTAACTTGAAATGAAAAACTCAGATATGCCAGCTTGAAGAACTTTGATACGTTGTGGGGGCGCCCGGGTGGCTCAGTCGGTTGAGCGTCTGACTTCGGCTCAGGTCATGATCTCACGGTTTGTGAGTTCGAGCCCCGCATCGGGCTCTGTGCTGACAGCTCAGAGTCTGGAGCCTGCTTCGGATTCTGTGTCTCCCTCTGTCTCTGCTCCTCCCCCACTCACACTCTGTCTTTCTCTCTCTAAAAAAATAAATAAACATTAACAAAAATTAAATAAAAAAAAAAAACTTTGAGATGTTGTGGAACCAGAAGTCTCTCAAAGTTCAGATAGATGGTTTTCGGTAACTGAGAACACTGAATTGTGATCAAATTTCAAATATGAAATTTGTCTTTAATTTTAAATGGATGACTTTCCAGATTCAGCCCTAGAGAATACACCCAGATCAATGGATCGAAAGGATGTGCCTATTTTCAGAAAGGAAAGATTTATCTTTCCCGCTGCAGCGCTGAAATTTTTTGGATTTGTGAGAAGACAGCTACATTAGTGAAGATCGAAGATCTGGATTAATACGCATCTTCCGAACTCACCAAGATGTAAGGGACTTGTGATTACGTTCATGTGAAGAAAGAGAAGGCTACCCGACCACAGCCAAAAACATGAAAAGATGACTGTGTACGTAAACTATCAGGCAAATAAACTTCACGGAACATCCTCTGCTTCATCGTCTGATGGCTTCTGATCTGATGTTCTGGTGACTGCTGGGGACCTCGGGAGAATAGCCACTGTATGGCCCTGTTATTCTATCTCAGCATCATTTCACTGAATTTCCTCCCTCAAATAAAAGGCTCTTTTCCTGTTCTGTCATCACACATGCACAAGTGCACAGGGGTGACGTTTGAATATTTAGCAGCCAGCAGCCCTGGAACAACATTCAGGAGGCCCCGTTGTGACAGAGATCTGGGGGATTCTGGGATAGGGGTGCTGGCGGCTAGGGCAGCAGCATTATACCAACTGATTTGAAAATATTTTAGTATCTTGGCAAATTGTTTGCTCGTACCCTTTGTACGAGCTTTGTCATATAGGTGGAGTAGCACATCATTTAGTATTTATACTATCATTTTTTTAGATCAGTAATGTTGAGGTTATTGCTTGGGTAATCTGGGTATTAGAATTGTGTGAAGATAGTAGAACCATTGTGTTCTATTTTTCAGAACTTTCCTGCGGCATAGCTGGTCAGCGTCCCTGCACGGTAGTCGCCGAACATCGTAAATCTAGCTTGAACGTTTTTCTGGGACAAAATTGCTTATTCGGTGAAGGAGATGGTTTTTACTTGCTCCTCATATAATTGTGCAGCTGCGTAGAGGCTCGGTAGAATGGTAAACTAACCCACAATACTCATCTGGCCAAACCAGAGATCTAGAATTCACTGGAAAAACTGACATGATCAGAGTTCTGAGCTAGGTGCATTTCAGACTACTTTGATAATCCTTTGAAAGAACATCACACTACATCCAGTAGCCTTTTAATCTCTAAAGATTTAAAATTGAGAGCTGATTGAAATTTTACATAGGCACTAACAGAAACTCTAGAACAAAGGAATCAAAGTCTAATGTGAAAATGTAGTGAAAATTATGAGCAAAATATACGTAAGCACAAATTTGGAAACATAATTATTTCATCATAGTTCAAGTGAGCAGGCTTTACTAATTATCATACAGGACTGAAACACAAGTCTAACACAGATTAAAAAAAGCAACTTTACTCTTTTATTTCTTTAGTAGCTTTCAGTCACTGTCATTTGCACAAAGACAAAATTATTCCTCAAAGGTCAACGCCTCTGCACCTGACTCCCACACATTTGAGTTTTTCTTTATTCCCCTGGGAAAGATCATTTCTTCTTTTATTCCTCTATTTCTAACCATCGAAAGATCTACTATTAGTGTTAAAATATCTTTGTTGGTTATTTTGTTCCTATCAGGAGGTTACAAGTTTCTTCCCTGGTGTCTTGTACCTTTTAACTCTTATCTCCTGTGCACTCTGACTTTCACCCTCACTGAAAGAGGACGTTTCTGTTTCTGACCTCACAGTGGCTCTGGAATTTCACCAGATCGTATTGCTCATAGACGTCTCCCCGCTTCCCTGCCATCATGATGTCGTCCCTGGCAGCCTTTGCAGTGGACGAGTAAACCCAAAGGTCTTCTGGAAGATCCTCCAACCCCTTATGTCGGAATAATTTATTCCTTGCTGCTTTCTGATACCTTGGCTTATGTTATGAGACATGCCATATGCCAGGAGTCAATCTCTCTCTCTCCCCACTATTGAAAATTTCTGGGAGATATCACACAACACACACACACACACACACACACACACACACACACACTGTCAAAAGTCCTGGGGAAAGGCCATGGTTTGTATTTATTTTGGATAACTGTCCTTCCCTCATTGAAGAGTTATGTAGTTTCCAAAGCTGTCTTCGTGTAAGATTTATACAGGTAGTCCCCTTAAAAGGACAGATTCCTGGGCTGCACCTCAGGTCTAAAGACTCAGAATGACTGGAGGGCAGGACTGCGGAATCTGCAAGTTTCACAAACGCCACTGGAGATACTTATTAACTCGGCCTGGATATTCGCCAATGTTTGAATAAATGGCCTCAATACTAGCTTCCCTGAGCAAGCATATTCAAAGGCAAAGGTGGCGGAACCATCCTCAAAGCGAAAACTCTTTCTTTTCTGTCTTTAAAAACATTTTGCTTATTTATTTATTTTTAATTTCATTTTGCCAGATTTACTGTGATATAATTGACATATAACATTGTATAAGTTTCAGGTGGATAAGACAACGATTTGATATATGTATTGTGAAATGATTTCCACAAGAAGTTGGAACATTATTTTTAATGTGTATTTACTTTTGAGAGAGAGAGAGAGGGCGTGCGATCCAGGGAGAGGCAGAGAGAGAGAGACCGACAGAGGATCTAAGGCAGATAGCAGAGAACCCAATGTGGGACTCAAACTCACGAACCATAAGCCAAAGGTGGACACTTAACCAACTGAGCCACCCAGGCCCCCCACAGTAGGTTCAGCTAACACATTCATCACCTCAGTGGATGGCTCTTTCTGCAGTGTTAGCAAAATTAGTTTGGTTCGTGCAGGGCGAATTGGGTCAGGACAGGTCAAAATTGGGACAGAAGTAAGTACAAACCTCAGCTATTTCATTTTTGCGAGCTTGTCCCACAACTCTTTAATGAGAAGACTGGTTGGGGTGGTCAGGATAGACAGGTAAATATGCCATTTGCTTTATCTGGCTTGGTGGGCATACTCAGTTTAGCTGTGCGCTGAAATTATACTGAGAAGCTTTGAAGAAACACTGATGCCTGAGATTATTCCACCTCTTAGGACTCTGATATAGTTGATCGGGGGTGTGATTAGGTTATAGAAAAAAGAATTTAAGCTACTCTTAGGATTCTAATTTTCAGCTAGGGTTGAAAACCACTGGACTGAGATCATTCTAGCGACCATTTTGTTGGCGTAGGGCTACCATATTGGTAAAATAGCCAGACGTCCATTATATATGAAGAGAGAAGGTGAGCTAGTCCCATTGGTGAGGAGTCCATGGCCTTGGGACAGTGGGCATGGTGACTGTGATCGGAAGCTAGGGTTGTTGGTATATTCGAAGCTGTATACTGATTACCCTAAGTGAATCATGCTTGTTATGTTTGCTTATGTGTGGAGAAAGATGAAAGGGCACATTATTAACACTCTTTTCCTCAGGGCAGGTATGATAGTAGTAAAACTGGACAGGAAGAGGATAGAATTAACTTTTTTTTTTTTAATTTTTTTTCAACGTTTATTTATTTTTGGGACAGAGAGAGACAGAACATGAATGGGGGAGGGGCAGAGAGAGAGGGAGACACAGAATCGGGAAACAGGCTCCAGGCTCTGAGCCATCAGCCCAGAGCCCGATGTGGGGCTCGAACTCACGGACCGCGAGATCGTGACCTGGCTGAAGTCGGATGCTTAACCAACTGCGCCACCCAGGCGCCCCTAGAATTAACTTTTAAAACTGAGAATTCATTGTGAAGCAGAGGACTGAAGAGGTGGTCAAATTTAACAAGACAATCCTGAAGCAAATGGAATTCTGTTCCTCAGGTATGTTAGTCTTGCCAAACAAGTAACTTGAAGGGCTGACATGTTTTTTCCCCCTCTCCTTCAAGGTATATAATATTATCAAGATAATAAAGTGCATCTCTCCTCAGTTTTCTCTAAATATATCTTAGCATGCTTTTCCAATAATCAACAAAGACTAGGATTAAAAGTAGAGCATACTGGGCTTGAAACGTACTGGTTCACCCATTAAGCCATTTTTTTTTAAGTTTATTTATTTTTGAAAGAGAGAGAGTGTGTGCACGTGCACCTGAGTGGGGGAGGGGCGGAGAGAGAGGGAGAGAGAGAATCTCAAGCAGGCTCTGCACCGTCAGCACAGAGCCTGTCACAGGGCTCGAGCCCACAGACCTGAACCGGAATCAAAGTTTCAGATGCTTAACTGACTGTGCAACCCAGGCACCCCCAGTAAGCCATTTTCAGTGGTCTCGCAGATCATTTCTAATGTTGTTCCGTATGAATAATCTACGTTCCTCTTTCCGTTTTCGTAGTCATGGGGTCTAACGGCCTTGAAGCAACACCTCTACCTCGATGCCAATTATGTAGCTCCCCAGCGATTCTGGAAAATATTTGACATGAACGGATATTTTTGGCTATCTTGAGGACCAGAAAAATGTGATGTTTCTGTAGGCGATTTTCGTCCATTCTCTGCCTAGAGTATGGAGGTAGAGAAACTTCTCTTCACGTTCAGGTTCACAGTTAGAGGTGAGAGTGCTGTGTGTCCTCTCAGTTGCTCAGCCAGCTGTAAGACAGGGCGAGAGGTATAATACTAGAAATAGCGAATGCGTGCTATATGTGGAAATACTGAAGGAGGGGTAATGTCGCTTTGGGTCTATTTACCCAAAAGCTGCTCTGTGTTTTCTTCATGTTCTAATTGCCTTCTTTGGGTTAGGATGCATGTTCTGCTTGTATACTCAATTGTAATTTTATTTATGGACAGAAGTCAAATCTGTGTAAATAATAAAATACGCTGTAGCTGATCTTCGTGCTTCCCCGATGTGTTTAGACTGACAAAAATTTCTTAAAATTCCTAAAAGAATCGTGTAGGTGCCTCTGAAACCAATTGTGATGACGACGATAATAATTAATTATAACAACGATAAAAAATATTCAAATCCTCTGAGGAAAAGGCCATCTGTGAAATCAGGGGACCCATTCTGAGAGAGGACGGGAGGATTAAGTTTAACGTCCTGGTTTGGGCACAGGGTTGGTTGGTAGAATAGTCCATGGCACAGGTGGACGTAATCTTGCAGTCTCTCTGCCCGGCCCCTGGGACCTGGAAAGTGTCCCTGAATAGCACTGTGAGCTGACAAGGTAAATCTCCGTTTTAAGGGCCAAAATAAGTAGTTTCTGGGAGGCCAAACATCTGTTTTTAAAAAGGCACACCTGGCGGCTCAATTAAGCGCCCGACTCTTGGTTGCAGCTCAGGTCATGATCTCGCAGTTTTTGTGGGTTCGAGCCCCATGTCAGGCTCTGTGCTGACAGTGTGGAGGCTGCTTGGGATTTTCTCTCTCTCCCTCTCCCTGCCCCTCCCCTGCTTGTGCTCTCTTTCGCTGTCTTAAAATAAATAAACTTTAAAAAACACACATATATATATATATATGTTTTTATATATATGTTATATATATTTTAAATATATATATTTTAAATATAAAAACATATATATTTTTAAAAATATTTTTATATATTTTTATATATTTTTTATATATTTTAAATATTTTTTATATATTTGAAATATAAAAACATATATGTTTTCATATTTTTAATATATATATATTTTAAATATTTTTTATATATTTGAAATATAAAAACATATACATATATATATATATATTTATTATTATTATTTTTTTTTTAGGTGGAGAAATTCAAGTCATGAAAGACCAGAAGAGGCTTCTAGGCTGCACCACCAGGAGGCAGCAGACTATCAGTGAGAGGGACAGGTACGCACCAGCTAAGGAATTTGAAATTTTTGTTGTCTGACATTCCGGATGTTTCTTCTACTTTTAAGGGATTCTCATAATCGGAGAGAGGAAGGGGTTGTGGGATTTTCTTTCAGCATAAACCAAGATTATAACAAAAACAGCCATCTCCGGACTATTAAACTAACAGCCAAGGGGGAAACTTACAGACACTATGCGCTGTTTTTAATCCGAGCCCTCAAACTCACAGTACTGGGCAAAGGCAAATTGGCATGATAGAAAGAGCATTTGAATTCTTATTGGATTCGTTTGGTAATGATGACAAGTTATGAATTTCTGGTCTATCTCCTTGATTCTCAAGTCTTTTATAATTGTTTTCATTACAGGAGTTATATTCCTTAAGTGCTTTGCTCCATCATTCAATCAAGTAATTCATAGCAGAATAATCAAAATAATCTACCCTCACAAAATCAGATAATTCTCCATAAATACAAAACATGTGGGTACTTAGAGGAGGCCAATAATTCCTTTGAAGACATAAGCACATATCTTTGACTCAATTCTTCCATGATATTTTGTGATTTTAATTCAGAGAATAGAACTTAAAAATATTTCAATTCATGAACACAATTTAAAAACTTGGTTGATAACTTGCAGATGTCATAGTGTTTTATTTTGTTCATTTCTAAGTAATAACTGTAGCAACAACCGCAGCCTGTGAGATAAAAGATTTTTTTTAGAAATAAGAGAAATTTTTAAAAATTCTTTTTATTGAAGGAAGAATTGTGATAGACAAATTTTAATATCTGTGCCTTAGAATTTTGGCTGTTTAAATATGGATATTACCTCAGCCTTAAAAAAAAACCCTAAAATTTACATATAAATGTGGTTTACTGCATTATTAATTCATCTTTTAGTTTAGTGTGTGTTTGAATAGAGATTCAACCTAACAGACAAGTATTGATTTTATTCTACGGATCCAGATCTGAACTTTATCTCTTGGCAAAAAGTGGTTGGTCCAAGTTGTGGACATGTGACCCAAGCGAGATAAATCTGAGTTCATTGATGGGTATTGAGGAGGGCACCTTTTGGGATGAGCACTGGGTGTTGTATGGAAAGCAATTTGACAATAAATTTCATATATCGAAAAAAAACCTCTGAGTTCATGAGTTGATAAATGGAAGTTGAGAAATAGATTTTTTATTTATTTATTTTTAAACATTTTTATTTGTTTTTGAGACAGAGAGAGACAGAGCATGAACGGGGGAAGGTCACAGAGAGAGGGAGACACAGAATCTGAAACAGGCTCCAGGCTCTGAGCTGTCAGCACAGAGCCCGACGCGGGGCTCGAACTCACGGACTGTGAGATCATGACCTGAGCCGAAGTCGGACACTCAACCGACCAAGCCACCCAGGCGCCCCTAGATTTTTTTTTTAAGTTGGGGTTTTTAGTTGGGTTTGCTACTTGTTGCCGTAACAATCCTCCCTGGAGAAGGTTAACTACAGTAAGCGAGCAGAACTCAGATTCAAACAGAAGCAGAGAATAGCACAGTGCAATTTCATCTGCGGAGACCTGAAATCGGTAGCTTTCTTCAGTTTTCTGTACCACCCTAATCACCTTCTCCTCTGTGAGATAACAGATGCCTTCATTTGTCTAGGCTATTTAAATGGACTCAACTTTCTATTAACCATAACTAAAGAGACCTGACCAATAAACACTTTTTTTTTAGTGTTTCTTTTTGAGAGACAGCGAGAGAGAGAGAGTGCCTGTGCAAGTGGGGGAGAGTCAGGTAGAGGGGGACAAGAGGATCTAAAATGGGCTCTGTGCTGACAGCAGAAAGTCTGATTCAGGGCTCGAACTCAAGAACTGTGAGATCATGACCTGAGCCAAAGTCGGATGCTTAACCGACTGAGAAACCCAGGTGCCCCCTAATACACATAACAAATAATAACATACAAATAACAAATAATAACAAAACTCTAATAACAAAACTCTTTCCCAAATTCTATGGGAGCAACATTTAGTCCAAATCTACCTCATCCTTCAAAGGTATGTAGGGATTATTACCAATATCAAGTATTTTACTACATTCTATAGCCTTTTGGTTATATTACACAGTTATATTACAGTGTTAACATATACGTAGCTTTCTGTCTTCTATTCCCGTTTAGATGCCAGTGGGGTTGTAATTCATTTGGCAGAAATCCAGCACACTGTGAATCTTACATCTGTGCTCTAACTTTAGAAATTCTGACGGCAAGTAAAGTATGAATATAGCTTTTCTTCTGGTTTTCTGTGCCAGAAGAGAAAGCAGGCCTTAGGAGACAATTACACATCAGAATAGCCAAGACGTTACATGCTTAATCATGAGATGAACGAGAAAGATCACAGAAAATGTCTTCTGAGGTATGTGTAGATGTCTCGATTGTAGGTATTCTAACAGCCCCAACCTCGCCTCCAAAAATGTTCCCAGGAAAGCACACTTCACATGCTGCATTTTCCCAGAATTTGAAATCGAATGGACCAGAACTTTAGAAACTCAGTCTCAGGCACTTTGTAAGAAGAGAGGTAAACTAGTGTCGTACCAATGATTATCATCGTGGCCAAAATAATCTTAGTGTTCCCCTTATTTTCATAAAATATAATCTGTACACAGAACCTTCTACTTATTCAGAGGACTAAATAGCAAATCTATTTTACGACAACAAACCATAGTGGTTGAGAGAACAGACGTCAGTTCAAATCACAGCTCAGCAGCTTACTAGCCCTGTGATCTTGGGGAAGTTACTTAACATCTATTTGCTAATTTGTTTTCATACTCAAAATAGACATGATAGTAGTTTTTTTTTTTCTTTTACAAGCTTGTTGTTAAGATTAATTAAGTTAATATTAAGCTTTGAGAAAATCGTCCAGCAAACACCAGGCACTATTTGTACTATGACTGTTGTCGGACATTCCGGACAAAATAGAAGTTTGCTGAATGAATGAAGTTGG
Source organism: Puma concolor (assembly GCF_028749965.1). Taxonomy (NCBI): domain Eukaryota; kingdom Metazoa; phylum Chordata; class Mammalia; order Carnivora; family Felidae; genus Puma; species Puma concolor. The sequence goes on from NC_141673.1 coordinate 98,967,032, forward strand.
GTTTCCTAATCAATGTAAACTCTGGCATTTTTTCACTATTTGTCTAAAACAGCTGTCAAAAGATTTCTTAAAACTGTCTCTTTATTTGAGAGAGAGAGAGCGAGCTGCAGAGGGGTAGAGAGAAGGAGAGAGAAAATCCCAAGCAGGCACCTCTCTGTCAGCGCGGAGCCGGGCTCGGGGCTCTGTCTCGTGGGGCTCGGGGCTCATGAGATCATGACCTGAGCCGAGATCAAGAGACAGAGGCTTAACTGACTGAGCCACCCAGGCGCTCCAAAAATATTTTAAACATTGCGGATTTTCACCCAGCAGCACGGAATAGGATATCCTGTTCTTAATGTTTATTTATTTATTTTGAGAGACAGAGAACGAGAAAGCATGAGTGGCGGGGAGAGAGAGAGACAGAGAGAGAGCACGAGAGAGAGAGAGAGAGAGAGAGAGAGAGAGAAAGTCCCAAGCAGGCTCCACGCTCAGTGTGGAGCCCGAAGGGGGACTTGATCTCATGACCTTGAGTTCACTACCTGAGCCGTTATGACCAGATGCTTACCGGACAGTCACCCAGGCACCCTGAAATAGAGTGTTCTTGAAATGCAGTTGTATGTTTTTATGAAGTAAAATTGTATCACAGTGTGGCCTGTAGATAAATGCTTCAAAAATGCACGATAGATCTTTATAAGGTTTATACTTGAAAGCATCAAGAGTATACATTTGTACTACTTTGACAAAACAGTTTCATGAACAGTGTATTTTCTACCCAGTCTACCAATCTAGAAGAATTCTACCTTTTAGGAGGTATTTTAAATTCTAATTGTGTGTGTGTGTGTGTGTGTGTGTGTGTGTGTGTGTGTATACACATATACATATATATACACATATATGTATATATGTATATGTACACATATATACACATGTATATGTATACATATATATGTGTATATATGTATATGCATACATATATATATACATATACATATATACATATACATATATACACATATATGTGTATATATGTATATGTATATATGTATATGTATATATGTATATACACACACACATATATATATATAATATTCATACACGAACATACACAATTAGAATATATATATATATATATATATATGGCACATATATATGACACAATTGACTCAGAAAATACCATTCACACATGCACACCCACAAATAGTTGAAAATAGATTTTGTGTAATTTGCTTCCCCCCCCCTCCGCCCTGCCCAGTTCTGTGTATAAGTTTTTTTGTCCCCTAAAGAAGAATGTTCTGTGAGGCTGGAAGTTCCCAAGAAGCCTATGTCCCTTTAAAATATTTGTTTTAGAAGGGCCTGATTTCTCTCTCTAGCTCTCTCTCTTTGTGCTTCCTCTCCTCCACCTCCTTTTCTTTCGCCAGGGACCCTGGGGAGGGCAAGGAGCGGGAGAGGCATGATCTTGGGAGAACAAGGCATCTGCCTTATTCCAAGCCCTGTCCTACATGCACAGCTGTGCATGCACCACTGAAGGCAGAGCTGGAGGAAGTCAGACTGCCTGCCGGAGTAGAGGTTGGGGGTTGGCTGCGGTATTCTCCAGTAAGGAACTCCCGAAAGCCCTGCTTGCTAAAGAATCGCAAGAGCCTATCAGGCAGCAAGTTCAGATAGGGACAAACTATTGCCACTTTGCAGCTGCCAGCTGAGAATGATTTTCAGGGGGTAGGTCCCCTCCACCCCAGAGGCTATGCAGGTGGCTGTGATTGGGCTCTACCTCCATAGGTCTAGAGGGGCCCTTGCTTCCCAAGGCCTACTGAAGGGGTGCCATTTCTCCCCTATGCCTACTCTGCCGTGCAGTTCAGTGTGGCCAGGGACCTGGAATAAGACAATGGTCAGGAGAGACTGGGTCACAGAAGGCTCTTGGGGGATGAGGTGCATACCTACTCCAAGCCCCAATCTACCCAATGGAGAATGTTCCCCCTGAAGACAGAGTTCCACTTTACCCAACTCTTTTGCCCAAGAAGGGCCAGGTGGAGTGGCTGGTTTAATCACCTGTCAACCTAAAATGGTCAGAAAGGCAATAATTAAGCAAAAGTGTTTATCTGGGATCATAAGCTGCAATTCAGGGTACACGAGTTTGGGTAGCAACCCACATAGTGTCTACTAGGGGGTGAAAGTCAAAGATGTTTATATTTTTTTTAATGTTTATTTATTTTTGAGACAGAGGGAGATAGAGCATGAGTGGGGGAGAGGCAGAGACAGAGGGAGACACAGAATCCGAAACAGGCTCCAGGCTCTGAGCTGTCAGCACAGAGCCCGATGTGGGGCTCGAACCCAGGAACTGTGAGATCATTGACCTGAGCTGAAGTTGGATGCTCAACTGACTGAGCCACCCAGGCACCCCAAAAGCCAAAGATGTTTAAATACAAAACAAGAATGCTTATATACATTGCTCAAATAATTCTTTTTTTTTTTTTTTTTTTTGAGAGAGAGAGAGAGAAAGAGAGAGGGGCACCTGGGAGGCTCAGTCAGTTAAATGTGTGACTTCGGCTCAGGTCATGATCTCGCAGTTGGTAAATTTGAACCCCATGTCAGGCTCTGTGCTGACAGCTTGGAGTCTTGTGCCTACTTCGAATTCTGTGTCTCCCTCTGTCTCTGCCCCTCCCCTGCTCATGCTCTCTCCTTCTCAAAAATACATAAACATTAAAAAAGTTATTAAAAAGAGAGAGAGAGAGAGAGAGAGAGCATGCCCAAGAGTGTGAGTGGGGGCGAGGCAGAGGGAGAGCAAGAGATAGTATCTTAAGCAGGTTCCATGCCCAGTTCAGAGCCCAACATGGGGCTTGATCTCACAACTGTGACTTCATGAACTGAGCCAAAATCAAGAGTCGGTCGCTTCACTGACTGAGCCGTCCAGGCGCCGCTGTTCACAAAGAATTTTGGTCACAAAGAATTTTGATGGACTCTGGCAGCAGAAAACTAATCTTGACTAAAAGGTGGCTAGGGCTTTCGCCAAGCAAAAGTTGTAGCAAGTGGCAGATTGTTGTGCAGAGTCCTTGGAATATTTGCGGTTTGGCCCAGTTCGGAAGTTCGTGGTTCCACTTGAGGAGAACAGGGAGGACGTGCATGAAGCCCACATCCTTAATGGCCTCCCAGGTCAGTTTCAAAACCCCTTGACATAAGTGACTCCATTTCATTTCATCTTACACACACACACACACACACACACACGCACAGAGAGAGAGAGAGAGAGAGGGAGAGATAGAGAGAGATCTGGGAGCCCTAGTTGCTGGAGAATCCCAGAAACTCCATCAGGCAGCAAATTGGGACTGTCACCAATTTGTAGTCGCTGCCTGGAGCGATATCCAGGTGGAGTGAGTGGGAGGGGCCTCAAGCACGCCGGAAGCTATCTAGTTGTTTGGGGGTGGGCCTTAGCGCCACAGTCTAAGAGGTCTAGGCTGCCCCAGGGCTACTAAAGGGGTGCCTAATGCACATGCAATTGCAGCACAGTTCGGCTTAGCCTGTAACAGGGCAAGGGTCAGGAGAAGCCTGGTCACAAGAGGCTTGGGAAGAAGGCATCTACTTAATTCCAAGCCCTACGCTACAAAAAGTGTGCCTATTCCCCAGGAAGGCAGTGCTGGAGAATGCTGGACTGCCTGGCTGGGGTCCTGGCTGGGGTTTCCTTTATATTAAATTTCCAATTCTGATGAATGTATCTACTCATTTCTAGCTGCTGGCATGAGTTCTTGGGCGTGCACTGAAGAGTTGACTGAGGTTGGGGGCAAAATTTGTCTCCTGGGTAAACTTCCGATTGTCGGAAATCTGCTTTTCAAAACACAAGGTACATCTCCCGTCTTCAGTCTTCTCGGGCCAGGTGTATTAGCAGCCAGCAATAATACACTTTAAAAATAAATCGCGGGGCGCCTGGGTGGCGCAGTCGGTTAAGCGTCCGACTTCAGCCAGGTCACGATCTCGCGGTCCGTGAGTTCGAGCCCCACGTCGGGCTCTGGGCTGATGGCTCAGAGCCTGGAGCCTGTTTCCGATTCTGTGTCTCCCTCTCTCTCTGCCCCTCCCCCGTTCATGCTCTGTCTCTCTCTGTCCCAAAAATAAAAAGAAACGTTGAAAAAAAAAATTTAAAAAAAAAAAAAATAAATAAATCGCAACACTTTATTTCTTAGGGAAGTTTTAGCTGTAGAGGTCGATCCTGCCCTAAATGGTGTCTCACACTTCCCTGGGACCCACGGAGCACTCGAGCCAGTGAGAAGCACTGGGCAGAATTAGCAGAGAAGGGCAGTCACACACTGCAAGGTGGAGGACATTGCAGAGGTGACAGGAAATGAACAGGGGAGCAAGAAATGGCCATGAAGGCCTCCTGAACAAACCCTCAGACCTATGAAAACTCGGAAGTATCCAAAAGCTACAAAAATATCGTCATGTATGTTTTCATTATATCCTGATTCAGCCAGAGGAAGGGTTAGCATTTAGATCCTTTTTAGGGAATAGGATCAATGTTCACCAGCTGAAAAGTGAGCCTTCAAAAATGTATCCCTCACCAGAGCTACTAGTACATTTATAATATAGCACCGCGATAGTTTGTGATTCAATCACTAATTTCATTATATACTTGTATTTTTATTTTTTTATTTATTTATTTTTTTAATTTTTTTTTAACATTTATTTATTTTTGAGACAGAGAGAGACAGAGCATGAACGGGGGAGGGTAGAGAGAGAGGGAGACACAGAATTTGAAACAGGCTCCAGGCTCTGAGCGGTCAGCACAGAGCCCGATGCGGGGCTCGAACTCACAGACCATGAGATCATGACCTGAGCCGAAGTCGGACGCTTAACCGACTGAGCCACCCAGGTGCCCCATATACTTGTATTTTTAAAAAAAGAAAAAAAAAAAAAAGAAGATAGTCTCAGAACTCATGGATATTTCATTTTAAACCCCTTTGGCACTTAGCAGACATAACACATAACCAAAACATATTGCTTTTGAGATAAGGAACCAAAGAAAGAGAAACAAAACAGCAAGTAATGTTTAGTTTCAGCTTCACGTCAGTTCTGGTTAATCTTTGACAGGTGCTTAAACCACAAGACCTGTGAACTTAAAATATTTTAGGAAAAAATCTTTCCTTAATAATTTAACTGATGGGGGCGCCTGGGTGGCTCAGTCAGTTGAGCATCTGACTTCGGCTCAGGTCATGAGCTCACGGTCCGTGAGTTCGAGCCCCACGTCGGGCTCTGTGCTGACAGCTCAGAGCCTGGAGCCTGTTTCAGATTGTGTCTCCCTCTCTCTCTGACCCTCCCCCATTCATGCTCTGTCTCTCTCTGTCTCAAAAATAAATAAACAAAAAAAATAATTTAACTGATGAAGAGACATCAGCAGGATGGCAGAATAGGAGGTTCTTTGTCCCTTAACAGCAACACCAATTTGATGACCATCCGCACATAAAAACGTCTTCATGAGTGCTGTAGATTCCGGGGTGAGAGATTATAGGAAGGAGCATGGAAATAAGAAAAGATGCATTGATGGGAGTAAGGAGGACAGCCTCACTTTGTACACATCAGCCTTCCCTGTGCCCAGGAAGTGCAGTATAAGAGAGACCCCCTCCACCTGGTAAAATACCGGTAATCACCTCTAAAGAAATAGAGACATCCAAACTGCCTGGCGAAGAATTTAGAAGGGATGGGAAATGTTTTTAAACATCGTGCATTTGGTGAAGGAACTACCTAACGGAGAAACTGCTTTTTGAGAAATGTTTGATTGGTGGAAGCTACTCAATTCCCTGATGTTGTTCAGATGAACTGTCATTCTCCTTGAGGAGCCTTCCTTTAATCCTCTTCCCAGAAATTTGTCGATTACATTTGGGGTTTCCTACCCTGGACCAGTTCTCGTGGATTTTCCATTCCTGGGCCTGTGCTCCCGGAAACTTAGATTCTCTGTATCCATTTTTCTATCTCTTCAATGTACTGTGTAGTGACCTGTGACCTCAGTTCCCTCATGGATTAAAGAAGAGCTGTTAATTTTTAATTTATTTGGCTTTTTTTCTTGTTGTGTGGATGGCAGTGATCATTTCTAAGCTCCATATTTGCCAGACCAACACCCAGAAGTCCATTGCTAATTGTGTAATCTCAGGCATAATCATTTCTGCAGTTAGAACAGGCTCATTTATTGAATGGATGGACACTGAATAACCAAAAGAGTGATGGGGCGCCTGGGTGGCTCAGTCGGTTGAACGGCTGACTTCGGCTCAGGTCACAATTTCGCGGTCCGTGAGTTCGAGCCCCGAGTGGGGCTCTGTGCTGACGGCTCGGAGCCTGGAGCCTGTTTCAGATTCTGTGTCTCCCTCTCTCTGACCCTCCCCCGTTCATGCTCTGTCTCTCTCTGTCTCAAAAATAAATAAACGTTAAAAAAAATTTTTTTTAGGGGCGCCTGGGTGGCGCAGTCGGTTAAGCGTCCGACTTCAGCCAGGTCACGATCTCGCGGTCCGTGAGTTCGAGCCCCGCATCAGGCTCTGGGCTGATGGCTCAGAGCCTGGAGCCTGTTTCCGATTCTGTGTCTCCCTCTCTCTCTGCCCCTCCCCCGTTCATGCTCTGTCTCTCTCTGTCCCAAAAATACACTTGATCTTAGCCAAAAGGCCGAGAAGCGATCTCTCTGTCCCAAAAATAAATAAACATTGAAAAAACAATTTTTTTTAAATAAAAAAAATAAATAAATAAATCTTTTTTAAAAATAAAAAATAAAAAAAAGTGAGTATAGTAAGAATTAAGTAAAGTGGAAACAGCTAGAGTCATGACGTGACAGAATGTTTTTATTCCCCTAAAAACAGCATTCAATGGATCAACAAAACAATCACTTTAGTTCGTTTGTTTGTTTTTTTTAATAAGTAGGATTCGTTAGGAAATAGACTCTGAAATTCTGAGATTTCTGGGTAGAAGCTTTAATGCTAAGTGCTTTTGAGAATGAGAACACTGAGGGTAAGGGGAACCATGCTGGGTAAAGGAAGAAATTGTGCATCCACACAATGTAGTTGCAACAGAGGTCCCAGCTGATCCCATGGGGGAATTCTGGGACTTGGCTGGTCCTTCCAAGTTGCACTTCTTGAAATAAAAGGGCTGGGTCTGCATACCCCCCCCCCCTCCCCCAGCTTAACCAGTCATTTGATTTGGGCTGTCCTGAGACGGTGACTTTCTCTGGCAGAGAGCAATTCCCAGTAAGAGACTCACTTGAGAGAATTCATTTGCCAACACTCCCAGGAGCTTGGGAAGTAAATACCTCTGTCCTGAAGGGGGTATTCGGGCAACACACTAGAACATCTACTGCAACCTACTCTTGCACTGTTTGGATCTGCTTGGCTAGTATAAAAGTGTTCCATGACTAGCTCCTCCAGCATTCTAGTCCGTCTCTTTTCTTGGTGAAACTTACTAGTGAGACAAACTCTTCACCCTGTCATTGCAACTAACATTTACTACCTTCTTACCTCACTACCCATTCTAGACGCCGCTCACCCTTGACCGTGCTCTCAACTAGTCTAGGTGTTTTACCTAGTGGGGTGACCATGATACTCATTGCTAAGGTATCTAAGACTCTGGCTGCCAAGTTCTTCTCAGATCACTTCTACTGAACTTACCTATTAACTGTCAAAGTTTAGCAGGGAACTTGCAAGAGATATCCTAGTGGGTCACCTTGATGACAAACATATGCTTCACCTTCCCTCTTATGCAACAACAGCCCTACATTCTCCTGGTAATCAGACTTAATTAACTTTGTCAGGATTGTGACTCATTGCTTTTCCTGCTGGGCTCTTGGCATAAAAACCCCAGACTAGCAGCCATAGTTTATGCTTTAATGAGATTCTGATAGTTTGCCTGATGAAAATGCTCCCGCTGTGGAAACCAGTGCTTTCAGACCTGCATATCTTAAAGTTGAGATTATGCAAACACAAATTCCCCAAACCGATGGTAGCAGTGGTAAACAGGGTCAATCTTATTTCCACCATTGGTTCCCAGATCTGTGGATTCTACCTACTGAGACATAGAAACATGTGATAATTGTTGATTGAGAGTGTTTTCTGTTAATCCAATATTCTTCATGTGACTCATGAGTCTTTAAAGACTCTAAAACTTTTGAGAAAGGAGGTGACCTTCTAAGTAAATAACCTACATTAACAATTGTAACAGCAATAATGATATTTTCCATACTGAGTTGTGATAGCTAATTTTATGTGTTAACTTGAGGACCATGGGGGCACCCAGACATTTAGTTAAACATTATTCTGGGTGTGTCTGTGAGGGTGTTTCTGGATAAGGTTAATAATTCAATTGGTAGCCTGAGTAAAATAGATCGCCTGCCCTAATGTGAGTGGACCTCATCCAATCAGTTGAAGACTAGAATTTTTTTTTTTTGTAAAGACTGAGTAAAAGGGAACTTCTCCTGCTTGATTGCCGAGCTGGAACAGCAACCATTTTCTACCTTTGGACCGAAACTTACAACATTGGCTGTCCTGGGTCTCTAGCTTGCCAACTGCATATCTTGACACTTTTTTAGCCTCCATAGTCATATGAATCATTTTCTTGTACCTATATCCTATTGGTTCTGTTCTTCTAGAGAACCCTGAATAATATAGGTCTTGGTACTAAAACTGGTTAAGAGAAACAGAATGTTGAGGAGAAAGTTTCTGAATTAGTTCTGGAGTTTCTGAAATTGGCTCTTGATTTGATTAGATTTAAAGACACTAATGACTATTTCCAGTTGTAAAGGGGGCATTGATAGTCCACGGTGTGATGTGGCAATGGATATACAAAAACATCACCACTGGATACTCATCATCAACCACTTAAAAAAAAAAAAAAGAGGAAGCTGGGTGACTATGAGACTTTCATGTTTTGTTTTGTTTTGTTTTGTTTTGTTTCTAATCAAACTAACAAATGTAACAAAACTGGTTGGTTGTTTGTACTGGACAAAGTGGAGAAAGAATAGGATGAGCTCAGGGATTTGAACTTCCAACTCAACTGGTGCATAAATGATCTCAAAACTTAATGTATGCCGTGAAGGACACCCTTATATTCTCCAGACACAGGGTCGAGATTGTTGAAAATCCAACCTAGAATCTCATCCTATGATTATTGAATTACTACAGAGATTGAAGTCCCAGCTTCAAAGAGTATCTACTGTTAAAGAGAGAGCGTTGAGTGAGGATGAATGGAGTCCTGAAAGTTGGAATGGGGACATGTGGGAATATCCTGGTGAAGCTGGGGATATTGAGCCTCTAAATTCTGATGGATCTTATTTACCACTGGAAGAGATCTCCCCATCCCCAGAGGGAGCAACCTTTCACCCGCAGTGGGAGTAGCCTCTCTATCCCCTTCTGAGAGGATTAACCCTACGATGCTGAGGAAACTGTACAGACTCCCTGAGACAGCTGCTCAGCAAGACAATTCTGAATATCCTCAGGACCTCCCTTTCACTCTTCCTTACTTCTAAACTTATAACAGGACTCAAGTCCCAGAAGGTGCCTAACGGTACAAAGTATGATCCATGAGAAGGTGAACTCTACTTCAAAAGAACAACTGGAGTTTTCTAATTTATGCAGATGAAAATCTGGGAAGCATGTGTGGGAATGAATACTAAGACTGTGGGATTTTCCCATTAGATGAAAGGAACATGAAGTTGGATTGGGTCAAATTTATTAATATGAGGTCACTAAGCAGAGATTCTGCATTTAATATTGCAGTTTGGAGAGTTAGAAAAGACTCTAACAATTTGTTTAGTTGGTTGACTAAAATATGGACCAAAAGGTGGCCTGTCGTGAGAACATTGGAAATACTAGAGCTGTTTTAGTTTAATGTAGGGAAAGCTGAAGGAGGTTGGAATGTTAGAGTGGATTTGTTATTTAAAACCTACTCACCCACACTGGGAGGGTCTGGAAGACATACATACCCTTCACCATGAGATATAAATTTGTGAGGGGAGTCCCTAGCATCCTTGAAGAACGCTGAGATCGCTCTTCTCTGTAAACTAGACTTACTGTAGGAATTGCAGTCACTGAATTGGGAATAAAAGCAAGGAGGCTAATTGGATCCAAAGTGGCAGTGGCCGAATGGCAACATTCAACTGCAAAGGAAAGCTGAGTGTGGTTACCATGATGGACAGCACAGCCAAAGCAGCCATCAGAATACTCTGACTCACATAGACCTGTGGCCTTGCACAATTAACTAAGGTGTTCCTAGAAGCGAAACAGATGGGAAGACTACTAAGTCGTCACTCGATCAGTATAAGCAGAAAAGTTCTAGGTCAAGTGAACCAAAGTCTACCTGGATCATTAAAATATAGAGTCATGGTTCTTCAATCGATTTCCAGACTTAGGCCAGTTTACAGACCCAGAATGAAGAGGAGGACCGGTCCCCATGAGGAAGGGTTTCGGTATATTGCCTAAAATTTATACTGTTAATCTTTTCCCCAACCTTCCTCAATGAGACCTACAGCCTTTTACTAGGGTAACTGTGCACTGCGCAAAAGGAAATAATCAGAACTTTCAAAGACTGTCTGTTGGACATTGGCTCGGAACTAATTCCAGGAGACCCAAGACCTCACTGTAACCCACCAGTCAGAGTAGGGGCTTATGCAGATCAGATGATCAATGGAGTTTTAGCTCAGATCCCACTCACAGGGGACTGGGTGGGTCTCCAAACCCATCCTGTGGTTATTTTCTTTTTCTGGAATGTACAATTGGAATAGATATACTCAGCAGCTGGCAAACTCCCCACATAGATAGGTTCCCGGACTTGTGGAATGAGGGCTATTATGGTGGAAGCTACTAGAACTGCCTGCACCTAGGAAATAGTAAACCAAAAGTAATACGACATTCCTGGAAGAATTGCACAGATTAGTACTACCCACCATGAGGGACTTAAAAAATGCAGGGGTGGTAATGCCCATCTCATTTTTCCTATTTGGCTCGTGAAGAAGATAGATGGATCTTAGAGAATGACCAGAGGGTTTTGTAACCGTCTGGGGATGATTATTCCAATTGCAGTTGCTGTACCCGATGTGGTTTCATTGCTTCAGCGAATTCAATACACCCCTGGTGTTTGGAATGCAGCTACTGACCTGGCAAATGCCATTTTCGCTCTTCCTGTCAATAAGACCAATCACAAGCAGTCTGATTTCAGTTGGCAAAGCCAGTAATACACTTTCACTGTTCTACCTCAGGGGCATATCAACTCTCAAGGTCCATGTCATAATTTAATGTGCAGAAACAATGATTACCTTTCCTTTCCACAGATATCACACCGATCCATTACATTAATCACATTACATCATTAAGTATAAACATTTCTAATCTGTAAAAAAGAAAAGAAAGTAAAGAAAAGAAAAGAAAAGAAATTGTTCTTTCCAATCTCTTATATTAAAACTTTGTAGTTTTAATACCCCAAAGAAAATTATTTTGTTCACTTACTGTATTTGAAAGCAATACAAATTCATTTCCAAAAAATTCTGTACGTATTCCCTTTTAATCTAGCCTTAAGTATTTGTTCTCCTCTCTACTTATTCTAAACTATATACAGACAAAATTAAGATAGTTGTTATGAGAAAACGACTGAGTCATCAAAGGCGTCCTCTGTGCTAATCCCCCCAAATTTCATACTAGCTTGAGTAAGTGTCTTAACCATCCTTTGAGAAACCACAAGTATTTCTAAAGGATTCTGCTAGACTGAGTGAGGCAAACATATACCAGACATTTCCTGGACTGAACTTAAATGCATGTTCTATGTTTCTCTTTCTTAAGAGTTCAAGTATTAGCAACCAAAATTGTATCTAGGTATTTGTTTATAATGAGCAAGCAGCTTGCCTGAAGTGGAGAGAGGGAAGATAGATATGTAAAATTAAAATATATAAAAATCTTCTTTATTTAGAAACCAAAAGTGAAATATAGCATTTTTTTTTCTTTCTGTTGCTGTTGCAAAGGTCATCACTCTGTTTCTTCTCTTAAGCAGTAACAATGTGACTTAAGTTTATTTTGATTGGCTACAGGATTTCGAGATGTTCCAATAACATTAAATCACCTTTGCTAGGTATGGAAGGATGATTAGGAATTAATCAGGAAAATATCAATATAATATTAAATATAATATGTTGCAAGGAGCAACACAGACAAAGGCTTGGAGGTAAGATATCTATTTGGTGGGTTTTAGAAAAACAAGCATGATAGGAAGTTACATTATGAAGCCGTGTGGTACATAATAGCATTGGGGATTTGTTTCTTTCCCATATGATTGAGGGCTTTATATGCAAGATATGCAGAATATTCTGGGAGAGGAGACAAAGGGATGGAAGACATAAACACTAATGTTTTTAAGTTTATTTTTTTTTAGTAATCTCTACACCTAACATAGGGTTCAAACTCACAACACCAAGACCTAGACTCACATGTTCTTCCAACTGCGCCAGTCAGATGCCTCAACATCAAAACTATTTTACATGAGAAGTGTACATGGGAAAATAGGGAATAACTGAAAAAATTAAGGAGGTGTGAGTTATCTCAGACGAATGGTTTGCTATGCAAATAGTATAAAGACATTAAAGAGTAAGAGGGTCATGTGTCCAGATCGTGGACGTTTATATAACTTAATATGCTTAGGCATAGTTCTATGTATTGATGTCATGGTATATAATTAAAGTCCTTATAAAACATAATAAAAAGCTCATTGACTAGGGATTTGAAATTTTCTCATGTTCTATAGAAAGATTAATCTAATAAATAGGAGTTAGGATGGCAGAGATATGGAAAACCGCACTATTGGTGGTAAGAGGATTAGGACCTAGAATGAGCTAACGTGGAGAATAGAATAGAATAGAGTTAGAATAGAATAAAGTTCCTAAAATAGAAATTATTTGGTTTTACTAGAGGAGGGGGTATTGAGGTAGGAAGCACAATGCTTCTCATATTTCTACACTGATATATAGGAGTTGGTATAACACATTTATCTTTATTTTGTCTGGTTTTGTTTTTTTTTTTTTTGATTAATCAGAGAAAACTGTTCAATTGGGTAGATAAAAAGCTTGCTCTAGAGGTTAGGAGTGAGGTCTACTTGAGATAATGATGTGGCCTTCATCCACATTTAAATAAATGTTAATATATTTGTCATATGAAGAAAAGGGCATATGTAAAAAGACGAAGGTCTAAAATAGAACTTCAAAGAAAAACATTGGAGACAGAGAGAGAGAGAGAAACAAAGAGAAAGAGAGAGAGAGAGAGTCCAAAGAGATAGAAAAGTAGTCAAGAAGCAATATGACCACAATGGGGGAGGTTAAAGATGAGAGCATTTTCAAGAGGCATTAGATATCTATACTGTAAAATGCTCCAGGACTATAAATTGCCTAGTTAATTGGCAGTTTATGATCAATGGTGACCTTAAGTGTGACTGAAGTCCCTTTACTGTTACTTTTAAGAATTTTACAATTTTTAGTTAGCTTTTAGTATTTTTCAGATTTTTATGCTAACATAGCCTGTCATTACTAAAAACTGAAAGTGTCTTTAGAGACCTTCAGTTTGTTAATGCACATTTTTCATGAATATTATTTTTAATTATTTTATTATTTTTAAACTGTGGTTTAAAATAAATATGTATTTTGGTCTTCCATCTACAGTTTCTGGCTTACAGCTCCTAAACTCCTTGGAATTTCCTAAGTGATAAATACAATGGGAACATCTTTTATTATAACATTTGGTCTCTGGTCCTCAATTCCTGAAATCAAGCCACTTCAGAGCCCTAAAGATAAAAGGGGTATTTTGGTATTTGTAACAAGTTCCTTTCAACCAGGAAGGCTTGAGAGAGTTTATGTTAATGAGTTGTCTTGAGGAAATCCCCAGGCCTGGGGGGGAGGGGGTGGTTGCCAGGGAAACCAACCACGAAATGAGGGTTGGAACTTTCAGCCCTATCCCTGGACTTCCGCAGAGGAGATTGAATCTACCAATGGCCAATGATTTAATTAAGCCTGCCACTGCAGTGAAGTCTCTGTAAAAACCCAAAAGGAAGGAGTTTGAGAGCTTCCAGGTTGGTAAATCAGAAAGTTTCTACCTGCCATTATGCCTGGCCCCAACCCCAAATGCCACAGGAACAGAAGCTCATTTGGTCGGGACCTGGCCGTGTGCATGTCTCCATCTGGCTGTTGATTTGTATTCTTTAATATTCTTTGTAATAAACCAGTAATCTAGCAAATAAACTGATTTCCTGAGTTCTGTGAACCCCTCCAACAAGTTTATTGGAAGCCAATAAGGGGATTGAGGCACCCTTTGATTTATAGCAAATCAATCAGAACCACAGGTAACAGTCCAGGCTTGCAATTAGCATCTGGAGTAGAGGCAGTCTTGTGGGACTGAGCCCCTAACCTGTGGGATCTGATGATACTTCAGGGCAGTGTCAGAATTGAGTTAAAAAAAAAAAAAAGAAAAGAAAAGAAACAAAAGAAAAGAATTGAGTTGAACTGTAGGACACCCAGCTGGTGTCCAATTGCTTGGTGATATGGGGAAAAAAATTCCACCACATTGTAATTGGTGAGCAAAATCGTAATAAGTATGTTATATTTTTGTGGTTATTATTATTACTATTGTGAAGGACACTTCAGTAGTCCTGAAGATAAGAAAAGTGTTTTGTTCCATCACAGGTCTTGTAGTAGAATCATTTCTATGAATATATTTTCTAATAAATTGTCCTAGCATGACTAGAATAAAGCACGTGTGATAATATCTTAGTCTTCTATGATTCTGAAGGGTTGCATTTGCAAATGCAGCAGAATCAAATTTTCACTGGAACAAAAGTCAAATGTGTATGTGTGAAAATACATCTTTCATTTACCTATAATTTAACCTACCTTTCAAGTCCTTATTCCCCTAAAATACCCAGAAAATTCAACTATGCCAATTTGCCAGACAAATCAGATTATATCTGGCCTGTTGTCAGTATCTTACCTCTCATTGGCATATATTCAGTAAATTCACAATTCTCTCATTTTTTCCTTATGACATATTTCACCAGGCAGGTATAGTCAAATACTATATTTTAATATCACTTAAAACAATTCTTATCTTGGTGTTTATGCTGCAAAATTGGTATATATTTAAGATTATTTACTTTAGTTTGGTGCTTTTTTTTCTTTAGGAATTGTTTTTTATTTATTTATTTTTTGTTTATTTTTATTTATTTTGAGAGAGACAGAGAGAGCAAGTGGGAGAGGGGCAAAGAGACAGAGAGAGACAGAATCCCAAACAGGCTCCTGCTGTCAGTGCAGAGCCTGATGTGGGGCTCGAACTCACGAACTGTGAAATCATGACCTGGGCTGAAATCAAGAATCAGATGCTTAACCGCCTGAGCCACGCAGGCACACAGGAATTGCCTTTTTATTGCTTATATAAAATATCTGTAGGTCTAAAAAAACCAAAACTATCATGCAAATCTAGCTTTTATTATTTCTCCTATCCCCTTCCTTCATTAGTTGTGGTTTACCCTAATTTTTTTTTTTTATTAAAAAGCAATTTTTTGGAGCACCCGGGTGGTTCAGTCAGTTAAGCGGCCGACTTCGGCTCAGGTCATGATCTCGCGGTCTGTGAGTTGGAGCCCCGCGTTGGGCTCTGTGCTGACAGCTCAGAGCCTGGAGCCTGTTTCGGATTCTGTGTCTCCCTCTCTCTGACCCTCCCCCGTTCATGCTCTGTCTCTCTCTGTCTCAAAAATAAATAAACGTTAAAAAAATTTCAAAAAACAATTTTTTAATGTTTATTCATTTTTTCAATTTAATTTTTTATTTTTTTTAATTTACATCCAAATTAGCATATAGTGCAACAATGATTTCAGGAGTAGATTCCTTAGTGCCCCTTACCCATTTAGCCCATCCCCCTTCCCACAACCCTCCCGTAACCTTCAGTTTGTTCTTCATATATTCATTTTTGAGAGACAGAGACAGAGCGTGAGTGGGAGAGGGGTAGAGAGAGAGAGAGAGAGAAGGAGACAGAATCTGAAGCAGGTTCTAGGCTCCCAGCTATCAACACAGAGCCTAATGCGGGGCTTGAACCCACAGATCTTGAGATGGTGACCCGAGCTAAAGTTGAACATTCAACCGACTGAGCCACCCAGGTGCCCCTATAATTTTTTTCTTCTAAAAATTGTAAGAAAATTACCCATAAGTATGTGTGTATGCAAGTATGTATTTAAATTGTAGCCCTCCCCACAATTTCCTAAGCAAAAGGCTATCTACTATAAATATTGTTCTCTTCCTTGCTGTTTTCATTTAACAATATCTCTTGAAGACGATCTATGACAATATAAGAAATGGGCTCTTATATATCATTTCTAAGTGGCATATTACCTTACATTATGAACGTACAGAGTTTATTCGATCAGTCACCTATGGGTGCACATTTGGGTTGCTGATACTTTTCTTATGGCAAAGAACCAACAATGCTGTTAGGAATAGCCTTATGCGTATCTTTTTGTTTGTCACTCTACTTCGAGTATAAGATTTTTGGTTCGTCACTCTATTTTGGGTATAGATTCTTAAAAGTAGAATTTCAGGGTCAAAGAGTAAATGCATATGTCATTTTGCAAAAGGCTCCTCACTGGGGATCTCATCATCTTTCAGTTCTACAAGTCATGTATGAGTTGCCTGTTCCTCCATAATCTCACCAGTAGAGTATTTGTAACACTCAGAAGATTTGTTACACACAACTTTCTTATTAAGTGTGCCATTAACTTTTTTCATATGTAAAACTTAATTGTAATGCATCAGTAAGGATATTTTCACCAAAAGAGTAAGAAAGAAGATAAGGGCTAGACCATAAATTCCTGAAGTATCAGCTTTATTATCTTGAGAAAGCTCTCATAGATTTCTCATCGATGGAAATATGTAGCGGTCTGGGGAAAAAGGTTGATTACATGATTATAAAACATAGCACACCTCAGATGTTCACTTTTATTTATTCATTGAACTTATTTTTAAATATCAGAAATAACGCATGTTTACTGCAGAAAATGGTAGGAAATACATGTGATGTTAATGAAACTAGTCCACTCAGCCAGAATCAACATGGGACTACATCCAAAAAGAATTCAATTTTCTTACACATAAAAATTGAAAAAGTAATATTAATTCTAATGGATGTTTTCCAGAATTTTTATTTTGATTACATTTAATTTATTGATAAATATGAGAGGAGTAATACGTTTAGACACTAAAATTTCTATCTAAGAATAAATTACCTTACTCCTTTTGTTCATCTTGCCATCTTTTGCTACAATTTTAAATCTTCATCATTTCATATCCCCTATTAAATTTTTCATCTGAGTTTTATATGTTTGTTATGTTGGGCGATACCTTTTCTCTCATTGGAATGATTTGCTTTTCTAACAGTTTTTCATTTGTGTATAATAAGGTATATGTCTTGGATATTTGTCATGAGATTGGCCAACATAACTTTCAGTCATTTTTTTTAATGTCACTTTTTCTACAAATCCACAATTAATATTTTGTCATTTATAATCAATTGTCACTAATCTTTTAACTTTTCTCCTCTTCACTTGCTAGAATACTGGGGCAATGTTAAATAAGAATGGTGATAAGCACATTTTAGTGAGTACAAAATATATAGAATTATCATTTTGTTTCATTTTTGACAACAATTTTATTCTTTTATTTTTTTATTAAATTTTTTTATTATGAAATTTATTCTCAAATTGTTTTCCATACAACACCCAGTGCTCATCCCAACAGGTGCCCTCCTCAATACCCATCACCCACCCAGCCCTCCCTCCCACCCCCCATAAACCCTCAGTTTGTTCTCAGTTTTTAGGAGTCTTATGTTTTGGCTCCCTCCCTCTCTAACCATTTTTTTTCTTCCCCTCCCCCATGGTCTTCTGTTAAGTTTCTCAGGATCCACATAAGAGTGAAAACATATGGTATCTGTCTTTTCTCTGTATGACTTATTTCACTTAGCATAACACTCTCCAGTCCCATCCACGTTGCTACAAAAGGCCATATTCATTCATTCTATCTCATTGCCAAGTAGTGTTCCATTGTGTATATAAACCACAACTTCTTTATCCATTCATCAGTTGATGGACATTTAGGCTCTTTCCATAATTTGGCTATTGTTGAAAGTGCTGCTATAAACATTGGGGTACAAATGCTCCTATGCATCAGCACTCCTGTACCCCTTGGGTAAATTCCTAGCAGTGTTATTGCTGGGTCATAGTGTAGATCTATTTTTAATTTTTTGAGGAACCTCCACACTGTTTCCAGAGCGGCTGCACCAGTTTGCTTCCGCTATCTTCATGTCACATCCACGAATCCAAGCATAAATGAAATACAACATCTGAAAAACAAATGAGGAAAGTCTATTAAAGATGTGATATTGACACACATATGCATAATAGGTATGCACTGATATACTATAGATTAGTATATATATCAGAATTTACAATCATTTGCATTACATATTGAAATGACTAACAGAAGTTATATACTGAGTGAGATGATTGCTTATAATATGAGAGAAGGAAGAGACTGCAATCTGAAATGGAACGGAATTTGGATCTGGAATAATCTGAAGACAGAAGGAAAATCATAGTTATAGATGAAGAAAAATGATGAAGGGATTATTAAAAACACTCAGAGAAAAGTATGTTTGGATTGCTGCAACAAGACCCTGGTGTATTGTATTGTATTGTATTGTATTGTATTGTATTGTATTGTATTGTATTTATTATTATTTTTGTTGCAGAAACCCTATCACCTCACTGTTTCCAATGATCTTTCTATAAGACTCTGTTTTAAGTGGTCCAATATTTTTCTGTAGCTTTCAGATTAAAATTCAAACTCTCCCCATTATCTATGGGAACACTCATGACATTCTAATTTTATCCATTAGTTCATTTAGCTCCCTGTCAGCCATTCACTTTGAATACCTTGACTTTTCCAAGCACCCCCTGCTATCCCTCACTGATTTTATTGCAATATGCCTCCTCTCCCGGCATTGAATATTATACACCCATCCAGTCTGGACTGTTTTCTCCAACTATATTGTTTCTTACACTATATTTATGCTTACAGGCACTTATTACACTGAATTATAATTTTTTGTTTACTTGTCTTCTTCTTATATCATGGGTTACTCAAGACAAGTGATAGTTATAAAGGTTACGCATAAAACTTTATATTCTCAAAGGTGTGTTGACACAGAGTCAAGTGATTTCCTTTATTCCTTTTTTTTTTCTTTTCATGAAAGAAGGTAAAAAAGGAAACAGTGAAGAAGAGAGGGAAGAAAAATTCATCGGAGGTTATAGAATTTTCAGGAGAAGAAAGGATATGGGTCCTCTCAGAGTTTCCACTGTGATTACTTGTATCACCCTTTATATCCAGCCTCATTTGAAAAGGAAAGTTCATACACTCCATCTTTGTCTTCCACACTTAAAATATCCTGACAGATTTCTCACTTTCACAGAGATCTAATGGAAACACTATTCTCTTAAATAACAGTAGAGTCAACCCACCCCAACTGCCTTATTTCTTCTTAGCAAGGATCATAAGATATATAAGAGCCCCAACACATGAAATATAATTTTATGAAAAAGAAAGAATGGAAAAGAAAGGAAAGGAAAGGAAAGGAAAGGAAAGGAAAGGAAAGGAAAGGAAAGGAAAGGAAAAACGACCTCCTTTCTCCCAAAAAAGAATTTAGGAAAGAGGAGAGTGGTATTTTAAAATACTCCTCTAATTAATATACTTAGAGGACTCCAAAAGATATTATCTATGTAAGGTACAAACAGGATGCTACAAAAACTAGAACTCTCAAGAATCATATAAGGGTTTATCAGATTAAAAATATGATTGTTGAAATAATAATCAGTAGAAAGATTTTAAAAAAGAATCTAAAACCTAAAAAAGACAGAAAATACAGAGAAAAGATGCTAATCTGCAAATCTTAATATTTGAAAAAGAGAAGTCATGGAAAGAACAGGAAATAGAGTGGAGGAAAAATAAACCTAGAAGTCACAGAGTATATTTTTCCTAAATTTGAAAGACAAACTTTCAGATTGAGAGGGCCAGAGAGTGCACAGCAAATAAATGATTAAAAAGCACTCATACCCAGAATATCCTAAAGTTTCAGCTCCCCAAATGAATAAAATATCTTTAAAAGCTAAAATCAGGTCATTTTTACGGCATGAAATTACACTGGGAACAGACTTCTCATCAACAACATTGTCTGCTAAAAACAGTGAGGCAACTCTTGTCACACTCTCTAAGAAACTAATCTTTAACCTTTGAATTTATACCTAGCCAAAATAAAGACCTTTTCAGACATGCATGAAGACAGAACATTTATCTTCCATACACCCAGCTAAATTCCATTAGAGCTAAACTCCATTAAAATATGAGTGTAAAATGTGAGTGTAAAAAAAGGAAGATGGAATTGCAAAAACAAACAAACGGAATCTAACCCAAGAAAGAGTGAGGAAGAAGGAGAAGGATTAGTTTGACAAAAATAATAATTAAACACATAAAGAAACTAAGTCATAAAAGACAAAGAAATGCTTTTTTAATAGAAGAATGTGTAAATGATTACAGTATTTTCATGTTTCTTTATTTCAGATATATTCCAAGATTCTGAACCCAGTAAAGATTCGAGGGGAAAATGGAGAACCCGGTTACTGAGGAGACTATATGAAACCATTTCACTCACAATTTTCCTCCTCCTTTAAGTCGTCACAGTATTTTGCAGTGAAGTTGTTCAGCTGGTGTAATGTGTCTTCTGTCATATTTTTGAAACTGATATGCTCATTTGAGATATTATTACATATATTCATGTATAGTGTTACATTTTTCTTCCATTGTTGTATTATGCTTTGTTGAATGTAATCCACTGTTCTGTTGCCAAAGATGAGTTCTTGGTAATCTATAATTTATATCAGGAGATTAATAACTTTAACATAGTCAAAATTTTCTAATAAATTATATTAACATCACAATAACAATTTAAAGTTTAATGGAATACTCCTATTAAAATGATACCTATATATGTGTAAAATACTTACCATATGTACTTTTAAGATTAAAACTCATTTGAGATAAAAAATGTTTTATGTTACTCAATGGAGAACTAGTTCCTTGTTTAAGGAAATGCCTGAATAAGCTTAAAAAGAAAAAAAAAATAAAGATTTCTGTGAAACAGAGATTTCATAATAAGAGATGATGCAATTCTGTAGTTAGTTTATAGAAATGGACATCACACTTTTGAAATGAGGAGGCGCCATAATATATTGGTGAGTCTCTGTTGTAGTTTGAGTTTCTTGGACAGATATAACCATAATTTAAGGGTGGAGAATTGGTAAACAGCAGTCTCAGGATTAAAAAAAAAAAGTTCAGAACCCAGGGATCATGTCTCTAAGAACATCAGAAGAGCCAGAAAACTTTATAACTTCTTCATTTTGTAGACTGTTTTGGCATATTTTGGCTTTTCTATGTAGACCAATGTTAGTTTACCTGGGAACCCTGCAACTTAATAGAATCTTTAATTTTTAATTTGAGTTTTATGAGGATTAAATTAGATAAAATCACAAAGAATGGATGCTCAAGAAATGTTAGCTATTATGATAATCATTCTCTCATTTCCTCAAGATGACTTTGTGCTCACTCTTGTAGGAGGGAAAAGCATCTCCTACTAGCATCCAGGCTTGGGAAGAGATGCTCCCCACATATGGAGTGCTTAAAAGAACCTTTTAGGAGCGCCTGGGTGGCTCAGTTGGTTGAGCCTCTGACTTTGGCTCAGGTCATGATCTCACAGCTCGAGAGTTCCAGCCCTGCGTCGGGCTCTGGGCTGATGGCTCAGAGCCTGGAGCCTGTTTCAGATTCTGTGTCTCCCTCCCTCTGACCCTCCCCCATTCATGCTCTGTCTCTCTCTGTCTCAAAAATAAATAAACATTAAAAAAAATTTTAAAAAAAAAGAAATTTTATTATAGAAAATTAATGCATCTGATGTCTCCAAATAAATTTGTAACAATAGACACACAGGAGACACAGACAGTAGTTGCTATATCATAGCCTTGTTCCTCCCAAAGGATAAAACGTCACTCAAAAATGGGGCGAGGGGGCTGAAAGGGAGAGAGGTGGTTAGAGGAAGTAGGTACCAGCCTTTTGATTAGAAGTCATACAAAGTAGGGAGCCTCGGTGGCTCAGCCGGTTAAGCATATGACTCTTGATCTCGGCTCAGGTCGCAATCTCATGGCTCATGAGTTTAAGCCCCACATCAGGCACTGCGCTGACAGTGCAAATCCTGCTTGGGATTCTTTCTCTCTCTCTCTCTCTCTCTCTCTCTCTCTCTGTGTGTGCCCCTCCCCCACTCACACACACACTCTCTCTCTCAAAATAAATAACTTAAAAAAAAAAGCACACCAGGTATCTTTTTGAATTGGCAAAAATATTGTATATGTTGATTTTGATGGTTACACAGGTTTATGTTTGTTAAATATAATGAACTATACACTTAAAGTGGGTGGGTGTATTATTTTGTATTTTAATTATACTTCAATAATGTTGAATTGAAAAGACAATTTTTAATTTTTTTTTTTTCAACGTTTATTTATTTTTGGGACAGAGAGAGACAGAGCATGAACGGGGGAGGGGCAGAGAGAGAGGGAGACACAGAATCGGAAACAGGCTCCAGGCTCTGAGCCATCAGCCCAGAGCCCGACGCGGGGCTCGAACTCACGGACCGCGAGATCGTGACCTGGCTGAGGTCGGACGCTTAACCGACTGCGCCACCCAGGCGCCCCGAAAAGACAATTTTTAAAACCTCAGAGAAGTAAGATATGATTTTGTACCTACGCCCAAGAATAGGATGTGATACAAGAAGACTTTAGAAAACAACAAATGTTTATTGAAAATGAATGATGCCAGGAACACATTTTTGAATAGGAAAATTAAAAGGTAACTTTAAAAATCATCTATGGGGGCGCCTGGGTGGCGCAGTCGGTTAAGCGTCCGACTTCAGCCAGGTCACGATCTCGCGGTCCGTGAGTTCGAGCCCCGCGTCGGGCTCTGGGCTGATGGCTCGGAGCCTGGAGCCTGTTTCCGATTCTGTGTCTCCCTCTCTCTCTGCCCCTCCCCCGTTCATGCTCTGTCTCTCTCTGTCCCAAAAATAAATAAATGTTGAAAAAAAAAATCATCCATGAAACAGGACAGAAGGATAAAATGAGGCAAAACGGGAGGAAATAATATTATAAAATAGGAGAAATCCGGAAACAGATGAAAATGCTGGGGGTGGATGGAGAAAATAATAAAAAAGAGATGATTTCCCGTAAATAAGAGATATGAGTTTTATCACCTCTTGCTTATCCTCCTTAGTTCCTTTCTCAGATGCTTCCCATCTTGTATCTTTAAAAATAATCTTGAATTTTTATGCCCTACTGTCTCCCACAAACAATGCCCAAATTAACTTTCTCCTTGACACAGTGGCTGCCTTTATTCCCTGAGGGTTTACCTGCCTCAGCTCTGCTCTCTGCCAGCCCAGCTCCGCTCTCAAGTCCCTCTGCTTTATTTTCAGTTTCACCATCTATCGCCATTGCTGGCAATTCATGGTTATCTTTTCAGGAAAAAAAAAAAGGGGGGGGGGAAGGGAGGTCAATTCTCTAGTCTTCTTTTTTTACTCTCTAACTCTCCAGACATTCCCAGGGTCCTTGGTCTGATTCTGATTCTGATGACAGATATGTGTATTTTTTAATTTAAACATTAAAATATTTTAAATTAAAGAAAATAATCAGTGAAATTAATTAATTAATTAATTAATTAATTAAAAATAATTTTTAAAGGGCAATATTGGTTTCAGGAGTAGAATTCAGTGATTTCATCACTTACATGCAACACCCAGTGCTCATCCCAGCAAGTGCCCTCCTTAATGCCCATCACCCATCTCCCCCATCTCTCCACCCGCTCGCCTCCATTAACCCTCAGTTTGTTCTCTATCAAGAATCTCTTGAGGTTTGTTTCCCTCTATCCTTCTCCCCCGCTTCTGTTATTCTGTTTTGTTTCTTAAATTCCACATACGAGTGAAATCATACGGATGAGGCAGGTGCGGTATATGTACACAATGGAATATAACTCAGCCATCAAAAATGAAACCTTGCCATTTGTAATGATGTGGATGGAGCTAGAGTGCGTTATGCTAAGTGAAAGAAATCAATCAGATAATAGATATTGTATACAAATATCTTTTATAAAAATAAAATGAAAATTACATACACAGCTGCATACAAAGGGAAAAAATTATTTTATAACAAAACGCATTAGAGAATATACGACAGAACATAAATTGCATCTCCAGCTTTATAAGCAGCTCAAGCCAGTTGCCTATTATATTTATTGGATGGCAAGGATGTTATACTTCTCCTCAGTACTTACAGTGGGTTTGTCAACATCATAGACACAGAGAAGAGGACTGTATTTGGGGCCCCTGGTCCTTAAAACATTATCCGCAAACCTGATGCCTCAAATTATATAACCAGAGATTTGTTCACAGATGTGACTTTTTCTTCCTCATTTGAATATAACATACTTCGGGGTAAATTCAAAAATTAACACTTCCACATACACATAGAAAGTATAATTTTATATTAAGATCAAAAAGTCTTAAAAACAAATACAAAAGAATAAAAACAATGTAAATAACAAATTATTAATAATAAAAAGCAACCCCAGGGAAAGCATAAGAAACCACGTATCCTATAGCAATAAAAAAATTTCAGTACCTATGATCAAACGATCTTTCTACTGTTCCATTGTCACCTAACTTTCTAGGAATTGAGTTGCTGGAGGAAACAGACTGGAATTAAGCAGCCTGGAATGATACCATGCAGAGATGAGGAATCTTCAGCCTTGTTCCTTCTCCACAAGAAGCAAATGTTTATCACATCATCACTGACTAGGATCCCCGGGGTCCTATAAATCTCATAGTATGTGTCTATTTTATGTCTTCTAGCAGTTAAATAAAAATCCTGGATAGTTACGTTCATGCTAATACTGATTTTCCTTCCCATAAGAGTCTGTATGTGAGATCATCCTAAAATGCCTAAAAAACAAGACATGCTCTTTTGGTGACAGCAGAGACCTGGATTTCCAGAGGCCTAGACCACCATCCTTTTTTTTTCCCCCCACACACTGTGTACAAAACTAAGCTCTGACATTGTAACTTCACTATGGGCTGGCACTCCGTAACGGGACTCCCTGGAGTCTGGCGGCCTTGAGTTGAAGGCAAGAACTCACCAGTGTAGGTAAATAGTTCTCCAGTGTGTCTGATCCTGCATAGAGGCTCTTACCAGTTCTCTTGAGACTGTAGCTCTCTTGGAATTTCTTCTTCTTGGAAGGATCTGGAAAGTGGAGACTAGCATTAGTCACTTCTTCAGGCACTACTGAACAAATAAAGCACAATCACCGTGTGCGGTGCATCTCACACGGAACTTCACAGAAGCGACTCTTACGGTGTGATCTACGCATGCAGAGGCCAAGTTCAGCGATCTACCTTCGTAATAAACACCAAGCAAAAATACAGTGTCAGAAAACAGACTGTGTCACTGAGAATTTCAGAATTGCTTTGTTCTCACCTGCACGCACATCTCTTTCTTTTCTTCACTTCCTCTAGTAAAACACACAGTTGAAGCAATGGTCTGGAGAGAAAAATGTGGGTTTTAAATATAAACATTCTTTTTTTTTTTTTTTTTTAATGTTTATTTGTATTTTTGACACAGAGAGAGACAGAGCATGAGCGAGGGAGGGGCAGAGAGCAAGAAGGAGACACAGAATCCGAAGCAGGGTCCAGGCTCTGAGCTGTCAGCACAGAGCCCGACCTGGGGCTGGAACTCACGGACTGCGAGATCCTGACCTGAGCCGAAGTCAGACGCTCAACCGACTGGGCCACCCAGGCGCCCCTCTTTTCCTCACCAAAACTTTGTCTCCTGCCTTTTTCCTTCCTATTTTTGTAGATTGGAAAGGGCTCTTGGAAGTTAAGAGCAGAACAGTGACGGAGTAAGACAAAATCAAAAAAGTGGTACTAAGAGCAGAAAAAGCTACATTTGAGCTACGCTAAATATTGTCCCCCACGTCCCCGCCCTGCACACAGAACAGCCGTTGAAAATAAGGGAGATATATTTTAGAAGCGACAGTTCTTTCTTCAGACTGTACCCATCGGGTTAGGACCTGAATTCTAATAACTTGAGTTTGGGGAGGAAGGTAGGGTATATAGGTATATTAATCTAGTTTATAGATTGGGGAGTCATGCCTTGGTCACAGTCCAGCAGAGATTAGTCAGTGGCCAGCATACTCTGTATCCTGAATATCTAGCGTAGCAGCAAACCATAACAGATGTTGTCCGTGCCTTTAGTGGAAAAGTTATTAACTCGTTATTAACTCGTTCAGAAAACTGCCCTTGCTCAGTAAAGGGCAGCAGTTACATACTGGCATTAATAAGAACACCTTTATTGAGTCGTAAGAAAGATCAGGACATTGCGCAGTAGGCTGACATAACCACCTCCCACAGAGTTTCTGTTTGTTTGTTTGTTTGTTTGTTTGTTTGTTTGTTTGTTGTTTTTTAACTATGTAAGAAGTACATTTAGGAAAGAGAGTGTTGGGCAAATTGGTACTAGGAAAAAGACACTGCCTTATACCACAGAGTTTGAAACATATTTTTTAATGTTTATTTATTTATTGAGAGATGGGGGGTGGGGAAGGGGCAGAGAGAGAGAGAGAGAGAGAGAAAGAGAGAGAGAGAGAGAGCGAATCTCAAGCAGGCTCTGAGCTGCCAGCACAGAGCCCGTTGTGGGGCTCGAAATCACGAAACCATGAGGTCATGGCCTGAGCTGAGATCAAGAGTCAGAGGCTTGGTATCCGGACTGGAGGTTGAGGGTGGGGGCGGGGATGGGGCAGGAAATCTGTGGGTAACAGGAGCTTTAGTGCTTTCTCTAAGATGAAGCAAATCAGGGGAGTCTCCAGGCCTCATTTATCAAAGACTAAACGCATCGACCTAAAGCTTTTGACCAATTTGTCCAAACTTTGACGATTCTCTTTCCAAGAACGAATGTATTTGATCCTTCTTCTGAAGTCTTAAAACATACATACATTCGCTTTGAACCAGTGATCTCACTGTCTGGACCCCGACACAGAGATGAGCAAAGATCCATGCACTTGGCACGTTGATCACACTGTTATTTGTGCGTGAGAAATGATAAAAGAGTTAAATACTAAGCCAAGGGAAAAATTGAAATTCTTGATTATTCAGGTAATGAAATCAGACGCCCAGTGGATGTTTTGTGCCTCTCAACAGAAGACGTTGCACAGTGTCTGGATAAAAATGGGATAAAATAAAAATCCTACAAAGGTAGAAATTAAGGACTATTTCACACGGTGTTGAGAAGGAGAAGATATTTTTTTTTTTTTTGGAGGAAAACCACATTCCAATGTGTAAACTTTGATAACGTTAGAAAGCTCCAAGACTCCCGCCGAGATGCTAAGAATTCTCAACGGCTTTAATTTGCTCTGGAGCAAACAGATGTTTCTCCCATCCTCACAAATGTGTTTGTATTCGTAAGGAATTACCTGAGGAAAAAAATCATCCACTCTTCCAATCGTCTTGCTGAAACCTTAAGTGGTAATATATCCCCTACATCTTCGAGGCTCAGATCTCTTCTCACAGGTACAGACTCTCATCCCCGCCCCAACCTGGGCACATTGTACTTGGTCTCCGGAAATAGAAATGCAATGCAGTTGATTTCATAGGTAGGTTCTGCCTCTTTCACTCTGAAAAATAAAATAAGTATTTTTACCTGGGAGTTCAGAAATGTTAACTTACTTATGTATTCACTTCTTTAAAAATTTTTTTTTTTCAACGTTTATTTATTTTTGGGACAGAGAGAGACAGAGCATGAACGGGGGAGGGGCAGAGAGAGAGGGACACACAGAATCGGAAACAGGCTCCAGGCTCTGAGCCATCAGCCCAGAGCCTGACGCGGGGCTTGAACTCACGGACCGCGAGATCGTGACCTGGCTGAAGTCGGACGCTTAACCGACTGCGCCACCCAGGCGCCCTGTATTCACTTCTTTATTCAGCTAATTGAGTATTTACTGTGTGCTATGCATTATTGCAGAGCGAATGATGGACACATTTTCGTCCTTAATGTGGCTTACATTCTACAACTCATTTTTTGTAGTATGCTTTTATGTTGATGTTTTTACATATTTATTCATGGATGAGTAGTGTGACGTAAAGTAGTGACAGTGCTCAGGACAGGAATAAAGCTGGGGGAAAGGGTGGCAGAGGAAGGAGAGAAGGTTTGTGTTAAACAGGGAAGCCCTCCCTGCGGAGGTCTCATTTGGCACAGAGGACAGAGAGTAAGAACAGCAAAAACATTACTCTCCAAAATATGCTAATTGAATACTATAGTATTTACTGTTTTAGGTATTTAAATCATGAGTGGGAATAATTTTTTAAAGTAACTTGTCTGCTCTTTCAGCTTCCAAGTTTTCAGTATTTTTTCTAATGTTTGTATATTTTTTTTTAATTTTTTTTTCAACGTTTTTATTTATTTTTGGGACAGAGAGAGACAGAGCATGAACGGGGGAGGGGCAGAGAGAGAGGGAGACACAGAATCGGAAACAGGCTCCAGGCTCTGAGCCATCAGCCCAGAGCCTGACGCGGGGCTGGAACTCACGGACTGCGAGATCCTGACCTGAGCCGAAGTCAGACGCTCAACCGACTGGGCCACCCAGGCGCCCCTCTTTTCCTCACCAAAACTTTGTCTCCTGCCTTTTTCCTTCCTATTTTTGTAGATTGGAAAGGGCTCTTGGAAGTTAAGAGCAGAACAGTGACGGAGTAAGACAAAATCAAAAAAGTGGTACTAAGAGCAGAAAAAGCTACATTTGAGCTACGCTAAATATTGTCCCCCACGTCCCCGCCCTGCACACAGAACAGCCGTTGAAAATAAGGGAGATATATTTTAGAAGCGACAGTTCTTTCTTCAGACTGTACCCATCGGGTTAGGACCTGAATTCTAATAACTTGAGTTTGGGGAGGAAGGTAGGGTATATAGGTATATTAATCTAGTTTATAGATTGGGGAGTCATGCCTTGGTCACAGTCCAGCAGAGATTAGTCAGTGGCCAGCATACTCTGTATCCTGAATATCTAGCGTAGCAGCAAACCATAACAGATGTTGTCCGTGCCTTTAGTGGAAAAGTTATTAACTCGTTATTAACTCGTTCAGAAAACTGCCCTTGCTCAGTAAAGGGCAGCAGTTACATACTGGCATTAATAAGAACACCTTTATTGAGTCGTAAGAAAGATCAGGACATTGCGCAGTAGGCTGACATAACCACCTCCCACAGAGTTTCTGTTTGTTTGTTTGTTTGTTTGTTTGTTTGTTTGTTTGTTGTTTTTTAACTATGTAAGAAGTACATTTAGGAAAGAGAGTGTTGGGCAAATTGGTACTAGGAAAAAGACACTGCCTTATACCACAGAGTTTGAAACATATTTTTTAATGTTTATTTATTTATTGAGAGATGGGGGGTGGGGAAGGGGCAGAGAGAGAGAGAGAGAGAGAGAAAGAGAGAGAGAGAGAGAGCGAATCTCAAGCAGGCTCTGAGCTGCCAGCACAGAGCCCGTTGTGGGGCTCGAAATCACGAAACCATGAGGTCATGGCCTGAGCTGAGATCAAGAGTCAGAGGCTTGGTATCCGGACTGGAGGTTGAGGGTGGGGGCGGGGATGGGGCAGGAAATCTGTGGGTAACAGGAGCTTTAGTGCTTTCTCTAAGATGAAGCAAATCAGGGGAGTCTCCAGGCCTCATTTATCAAAGACTAAACGCATCGACCTAAAGCTTTTGACCAATTTGTCCAAACTTTGACGATTCTCTTTCCAAGAACGAATGTATTTGATCCTTCTTCTGAAGTCTTAAAACATACATACATTCGCTTTGAACCAGTGATCTCACTGTCTGGACCCCGACACAGAGATGAGCAAAGATCCATGCACTTGGCACGTTGATCACACTGTTATTTGTGCGTGAGAAATGATAAAAGAGTTAAATACTAAGCCAAGGGAAAAATTGAAATTCTTGATTATTCAGGTAATGAAATCAGACGCCCAGTGGATGTTTTGTGCCTCTCAACAGAAGACGTTGCACAGTGTCTGGATAAAAATGGGATAAAATAAAAATCCTACAAAGGTAGAAATTAAGGACTATTTCACACGGTGTTGAGAAGGAGAAGATATTTTTTTTTTTTTTGGAGGAAAACCACATTCCAATGTGTAAACTTTGATAACGTTAGAAAGCTCCAAGACTCCCGCCGAGATGCTAAGAATTCTCAACGGCTTTAATTTGCTCTGGAGCAAACAGATGTTTCTCCCATCCTCACAAATGTGTTTGTATTCGTAAGGAATTACCTGAGGAAAAAAATCATCCACTCTTCCAATCGTCTTGCTGAAACCTTAAGTGGTAATATATCCCCTACATCTTCGAGGCTCAGATCTCTTCTCACAGGTACAGACTCTCATCCCCGCCCCAACCTGGGCACATTGTACTTGGTCTCCGGAAATAGAAATGCAATGCAGTTGATTTCATAGGTAGGTTCTGCCTCTTTCACTCTGAAAAATAAAATAAGTATTTTTACCTGGGAGTTCAGAAATGTTAACTTACTTATGTATTCACTTCTTTAAAAATTTTTTTTTTTCAACGTTTATTTATTTTTGGGACAGAGAGAGACAGAGCATGAACGGGGGAGGGGCAGAGAGAGAGGGACACACAGAATCGGAAACAGGCTCCAGGCTCTGAGCCATCAGCCCAGAGCCTGACGCGGGGCTTGAACTCACGGACCGCGAGATCGTGACCTGGCTGAAGTCGGACGCTTAACCGACTGCGCCACCCAGGCGCCCTGTATTCACTTCTTTATTCAGCTAATTGAGTATTTACTGTGTGCTATGCATTATTGCAGAGCGAATGATGGACACATTTTCGTCCTTAATGTGGCTTACATTCTACAACTCATTTTTTGTAGTATGCTTTTATGTTGATGTTTTTACATATTTATTCATGGATGAGTAGTGTGACGTAAAGTAGTGACAGTGCTCAGGACAGGAATAAAGCTGGGGGAAAGGGTGGCAGAGGAAGGAGAGAAGGTTTGTGTTAAACAGGGAAGCCCTCCCTGCGGAGGTCTCATTTGGCACAGAGGACAGAGAGTAAGAACAGCAAAAACATTACTCTCCAAAATATGCTAATTGAATACTATAGTATTTACTGTTTTAGGTATTTAAATCATGAGTGGGAATAATTTTTTAAAGTAACTTGTCTGCTCTTTCAGCTTCCAAGTTTTCAGTATTTTTTCTAATGTTTGTATATTTTTTTTTAATTTTTTTTTCAACGTTTTTATTTATTTTTGGGACAGAGAGAGACAGAGCATGAACGGGGGAGGGGCAGAGAGAGAGGGAGACACAGAATCGGAAACAGGCTCCAGGCTCCGAGCCATCAGCCCAGAGCCTGACGCGGGGCTCGAACTCATGGACCGCGAGATCGTGACCTGGCTGAAGTCGGACGCTTAACCGACTGCGCCACCCAGGCGCCCCATCTAATGTTTGTTTATTTTTGAGAGAGAGAGAGATTGCGAGCAGGTGAAGGACAGAGAGAGAGAGAGAGAGAGAGAGAGAATCCCAAGCAGGCACAAAGCTTGACATGGGGCTGGATCCCACAAACAATGAGATCATGAGCTGAGCCAAAATCAAGAGTAGGGCGCTCGACTGACTGAGCCACCCGGGCACCCCTAGATTTCACTATTTTTACATTTCCTCTTTCTTTGTAGTTTCATCATAATATGTTCCCTCTTTTCAATTTCTGGGCCAAACTCAAACCCTTGCCAAATCTGACCAAGGCAGGAAATATGTCTATACTGTGTCGTCATCTGCTCTAAATAGGAATTAATTCAGTTCTCCATCTCTGGACCCACTGGTCTAGTCCCAGGACCTTGATACACATTGACTTCTTGGGTGTGTTTCACTACCAATAATGCTCTGTCCTGAAACCCCGAATCAGAGCCCCTTCGTCACCACTTATACCCAAAGTGCCCAATTCATAAACAAACCCCAGAGGAAAAAAATGACAACAGCTGAGCAAAAGAAGTCAGAAAACGGAACACTGACATATGTAGGATCTGGCTAACGGTAGACAATACTCAGGGGAGTAATGACAAAATGTCCCGGGATGAACATCATAACAGCTCTTGTATAATGCTAGGCTGGAGACTAGGAAGGAGGGCTCTGAGAGAAAGGGATGTACCGCAGAAAATACAACATGGCAGAGAATCTAAAAATCTGGAGGATATAATATACATATTTTTTTTTTTGCAAGTTGGAATGTTAGGTAAGAAGAAAGGCACTTGTAAAGGGAGGTTTTGTGTGTCTTTAACTTCTCTTTCTGGGACTTTGTTGTCAATGTGTAGGGATGCAGGGTATTAACTTTGTATCCTACCACTTTACTGAATTCATTTATTATTTCTTGTAGTTTTTTGGTGGATCTTTAGGATTTTCCATGTATAGTATCAGGTTGAGTACCAATAATGATAGTTTAACTTTTTTACCAATATGGATGCCTCTTAATTCTTTTTCTTGGCTGATTGGTGATGCTAGGATGTCAGTACTATGTGGAATAAAGGTGTTGAGAGTATACATCTTTGTCTGTTACTGGCCTTAGAGAGAAAGCTCTCAGTTTTTCGCCTTTGGGGATGATATTAGCTGTGGGTTTTTCATATATGGCCTTTATTATGTTGAGGTACATTCCTTTTTTTTTTTTTTCAATATATGAAGTTTATTGTCAAACTGATTTCCATACAACACCCAGTGCTCATCCCAAAAGGTGCCCTCCTCAATACCCATCACCCACCTTCCCCTCCCTCCCACCCCCCATCAACCCTCAGTTTGTTCTCAGTTTTTAAGAGTCTCTTATGCTTTGGCTCTCTTCCACTCTAACTTCTTTTTTTTTTTTTTTAATCTAGTTTGCTGGGAGTTTTTTTTTTTTATCAAGAATAGATGTTGAATCCTGTCAAATGTTTTTCCCACATTCATTGAGATGATCATATGATTTTTATCCTTTGTTTTATTGATGCGGTGTATGATATTGATTGATTTGTGAGTATTGATCCATCCCTGCCTCCTGGGAATAAATCTCACCTGATGAAGGTGAGTGATCTTCTTAAGGTACTGTTGTAAGTGGTTTGCTAATATTTTGTTGAAGATTTTTGCATCTATGTTTCCCAGGGATATTGGCCTATGGTGTTTTGTTGTCATTGTCGTTGTTTCTTTGTTTTTCAGTGTCTGTCTGGTTTTGGTATCAGAATAATGCTGGCCTTGTAGAATATATTTGGAAGCTTTCCCTCTGCTTCTATTTTTGGAATACCTTAGGGAAAATAGGTATTAATTCTTCTTTAAATGTCTGGTAGAATTCACCTGTGGATCCATCTGGCCCTGGACTTTTATTTTTTGGTAGTTTTTTGATTACCAATTCCATTTCGTTATTTATAATCAGTCTGTTCGGATTTTCTATTTCTTTCTAGTTCAGTTTTAGAAGATTGTATGTTTTTTTTTTTTAGGAGAGTATCCATTTCTTCCAGGTTGTTCACTTTGTTGGCATATAATTTTTCATAGTATTTCTTTTTTTTTTAATTTTTTTTATGTTTATTTATTTTTGAGAGAGAGAGAGAGACGGAGCACAAGCAGAGGAGAGACAGAGAGAGAGGGAGACACAGAATCCGAAGCAGGCTCCAGGCTCCGAGCCGTCAGCACAGAGCCCGACGCAGACCTCAAACCCACAAAGCACGGGATCATGACCTGGGCCGAAGTCAGACGCTCAAATGACTGAGCCACCCAGGCGCCCCCATAGTATTTCTTATCATCCTTTGTATTTCTGTAGTGTCAGTTGTTACTACCCTTTTGTTTCTGATTTTATTTATTTGGGTTCTTTCTCTTTTCTTCTTGATGACTCTGATTAAGGGTTTGTGAATTTTGTTTACTGTGGGAAATAAATTTAAGAATTCTCTACGCTGACACCAAAGGGTTAACAAGGCTTAGGGTGTAAAACCGCTGCAGGGGGAAAGCTCCCAAAGTTAGCTAGTGAGACGAGTAACTTGTTATCCTTAAAGCTGCATGCTCCATCCACCTTAAACTTGAGACATAACGGCCAATTAGTTGTACCGCCTACAGGAAAACGCTTTCCAACTGGTGTCAGTATATCATTTTATTCTTTTTGGTGCAACTGTAAGTTGCTTTGATCACAACTTCGTACTCCACTTGCCCCCCAAACCCTTTGCTTCTTACACACACAAGTTAATGGTTACTATCTGATTGTTTTCTTCTGCACGTTCACCGCGTATGTAAACTCTCAAGATTCTAATAAATATGGAGAAAGGACACTTGTTCAGGGCTCTTGTCTCCTCCCTCCCCCCCCGCCTCAGACATTAGCCTCTCTCATTTTCACTTCTGTGTCTGCTCTCTTGCTGGACAAGAGAGAACTCCAGACTCAAAGTCTGTGACAGTTTGTCTTTACAAAGAATCAGCTCATGGTTTCAATGATTTATTTTTTAGTCTGTATTTATTTCTGCTCGGATCTTTATGATTTCTTTTCTTCTACTCACCTGGGGCTTTGTTTGTTCTTCTGATGGTCCTTTTAGGAGTGAGGTTAGATGGTATATTTGATTTTTTTCTTGTTTATTGAGGTAGGCCTGTATATACTTCTTTCTTAGAACTGCTTTCACTGCGTTCCAGAAATTGTGCACCATTGTGTAGTCATTTTCACTTGTCTCCATATATTTTTTCATTTCTTCTTTGATTGCTCCATGGACCCATTGGCTGTTTAATAGCATGATGTTTAGTCGCTGTGTGTTTGTGCTTTTTTCCAGTTTTGTTCTTGTGATTCGTTTCCAGTTGCATACTGTTGTGGTCAGAAAAGATGCATGGTATGATTTCAATCTTCTTAAATTTACTGAGGTGTGTTTTATGGCCTAATATGTGATCTATTCTGGAGAATGTTCCGTGTGCACTCGAGAAAAATGTGTATTCTATTATTTTGGGATGGAATATCCTGTGTCTATTTATTATGTCCATATTTGTCAATGTGTCATTCGAAGACATTGTCCCTTCTACATGGCAAAGGTGGAAGGAATAAAGTGAAGCAAAATATTCAAGGACATATAAAATTTCTGAAGGAAGTAGCATATTACTACATCTGTTCGCAATTGTTTGAGCAAATCGACACATGGCCAAAAGTGACAATTAGCTGAGAAAGTGTACTCCTACTAAATAAACACAGCAAGGGTGGGGATATATAATATTCATAAGAGGAAAGAGCAGAGAGTTGGGAACCATATAATCTCAAATGATGGAGGCTCTCAAATGATGTGATTAGATTTAGGGCCTACCTTGATAATCCAGGATAATCTCCAACATGCCAAGATTTTTAACTGAATCACATCTCCATTGATCCTTTTTTTTTTTTCCTTACAAATTAACATTTGCAGGTTCTAGGGATTAAGTCCTATTATCCTGAGTTTGTCATTTTTCAGTCTACCACAATCTGGACGGGGTAAAATTCCAAGTGGTCAAGTTCATCTGGATTCCAGATTGGGACTGCAAAACAGGAGCTTTAGGAGAAGACTATGGAATCTATTCCTTTGTGGAAGCCACCTTTGAGGGAGACGCTACCTTTGAGGAAGCAATTGTCTCTGTGGAAAATGGTTTCTCCACAAAAGTCACTGTCTGTCAGGAATCACTGTGTCTGAGGAAGCTGCTTCGTGGGATTGAAGTCACATACCTGTTAATAGACCTTTAGGTACTCTTGGTTGGCAGAGTAAGAATTGATAAAGATGGAGTAACTGGGTGTGGAGAAGGAGGAGATAGATGATGGTCTGGGGCCTACCAGACCCTTCAGCATCCACCTCCCATTCTGTTTGACTCCAACATCCTTTTGAGATTAATGATCTCTGCCTCAGTTTTATCTTCCAGTTATCCCTTGAGTTCCTCTCATGGCCCATCTCTGACAATGACCTAAATAGGGAAAGGGATTCTGGGACATGTATTTCCCAGACAGGAATTTTGATGTTAATTTGACCACAGAAAATCCAACATGTAACACATTTCTGTTGATATTTAGTGTTGCCAGCCTTCAGTTTCAGCCATTTTGGTAGGAGTACCAGGACCTCACTGTGTTTTTATTTTCAATTTTTTATATAGCGAATAATGATGTTGAGCACATTTTTTTCCCTATGTTTTCATGGCCATTTGAATATCTTCTTTCGGGAAGTGACTCTTGAAGTCTTTCTGCCCATTTTTAAAAAATGTTCATTGAGGGGCGCCTGGGTGGCTCAGTTGGTTAAGCGTCTGACTTCACCTCAGGTCATGATCTCACAGTTCATGGGTTTGAGCCCCGTGTCTGGCTCTGTGCTGACAGCTCAGAGCCTGGAGCCCGCTTCAGATTCTGTGTCTCCCTCTCTCTCTGCCCTTCCCCTGCTCGCACTCTGTCTCTCAAAAATGAATAAACATTTAAAAAAAATTTTTAAATAATAAAATAAAATAAGATAAAATAAGATAAGATAAAATAAGATAAAATAAAATAAAATAAAATAAAATAAAATAAAATAAAAAAGTAAAGTGTTCATTTATTTGGAGAGACAGAGCCTGAGCAGGGGAGAGGCAGAGAGACAAGGAGAGAGAGAATTCCAAGCAGGCTCCACACTGTCAGTGCAGAGCCCAAGTGGGGCTCAATCCCATGAAACATGAGATCAGGACCTGAGCTTAACCTACTGAGCTTAACTTACTAAGGTGCCCCATTTCTGTCCGTTACATTTTTTTAATGTTAATTTATTTTTGAGACAGAGAGAGAGAGAGAGAGAGAGAGTGAGGAAGGGTCAGAGAGAGGTGGACACAAATCTAAAGCAGGCTCCAGGCTCTGAGCTATCAGCACAGAGCCAGGAGTGGGGGCTCGAACTCACGAGCCGTGAGATCATGACCTGAACAGAAGTCAGACGCTTGACAGACTGAGCCACCCCGACACCCATGCCCACTTTATAATTAGAGTTTTTTTTTAATTAGAGTTTTTTTTTAATTACTAACTTGTAATTCTACCCTGACTATAAGTCCTATATAAATTTGGATATGTGTGTATTATATTCACTCAACCCAGCACATACGTGTCTTTCCAAGGGTAACTTGCATCTTCCCTTTCTTAACACTGTTCTTATTTTTAGTGAAGCTTAATTTTCCTTTCTTTTTATTGTTAGTGTTTATTTCATCCTGAGAAGTCTTTGCCTGTTGTAAAGCCATGAAGATATTCTCTTATGTTTTAACTAGAAGCTTTATAGTTTGAGCTTTCAGATTTAGTTCTATGATCCATTTTGAATTAATATTTATGTATCGTATAAGGTAGATAGGATGTGTCATTTCTTTCCATGCTGACATTCAATTGATTCAACTCCATTTATTGAAAAGACGATCATTTTCTACCTCTAATGGCAGCGATAACTATTTTATATACAAATAAGCCAATTGTACGCACATGAGCCTTTTTTTTTTTTTCGTTTGGATTCTTCGTCTAGTCCTGGGGATGTATATCTATCCTGGTATTAAATCATTCTGGTTTTTTTTTGTTTTTGTTTTTGTTTTTTTTTACCATGGCATTAAAGTAAGTATTGGTATTCGATACTGTAATTTCTGCAAACATTCTTCTTTCCAATGTTGTCTTGGCTGTTCTAAATCATGCATTTCTATGCTAGTTTTACAATTGTCACGTCACATTCTAAAAAAAAAAAAATTATATGAAATGTTCAGGGACTGTATTGACTATAGAGGTAAATTTGGGAGACTTTACATCCCAAGGATATATAGAGTGTCCCAATCCAAGTGCATGGTTACCTCTCCACTTATTAAGGTTTTCTTTTATTTTGTCAGCAACACTTGCATGCTTGGTTTCCCAGGAAGCAGATTCTGAAATCAAGGTTAGCGAGCTGGGGGGGGGGGGGGGGGGGGGTGGTTATTAGGGAGCACCCTCAGTGCAAGAGAGGGGAAGGAACCAGGATTGGGCAGAATGTTTTCCACATTTTATTACATTTATGACTATTTTATTTTGGGATGCTGTTATAAATGATATTGCTTTTTAAATTTTTTCCATGGTTTACTGCTAACCTACAGAAATATGATTGATGTTACACCCTGACATTGTATTTTGAGGCTTTATCCAACAACTCTGATAAATTATGTATTCTAATAGCTTATAAGTTATATCGTTTTTACGCACACACATACGCAAATATATTAGCTACAAATAAAAATGTTTTATTTCTTCCTTTCTCATGTTTTAAATTTAATATTTAAATTTATTTTCCTTGCCTTATTTTACTGCCAGGGTCTCCAGGTTACTGAACAAAATGCTAAAGGCCATTCTGATCTGGGTCCGGAGCTCAAAAGCAAAACATTCACTTTTTTACCACAAGCATGGTGTTAGGTTTACAGGTGGTTATTAGTCCTTTGTTTGGTTTGTTTTTCTTTTCACACTTTTGATGTCACCTTCCTTTAGCAGATTAGGGAAATCTTCTGCTTCAAGTTTCCTGAGAGATTAGGTATTATGTTTTCTCAAATGCTTTTCCACATCTATTAAAATAAATTTTTTCTTTCTGTTTCTTATGTTTTTTTTCCTAACATGTAAGTCAACCTGTATTGTAGCAGGATTCTCGCACAGAGAGTTGTAACACTGAGGCTTTTGAATTTCCAGGAAGCAACTTTATTCGTGCCAGCACTGCTCAGTTTGGTTCGTAACCGAAGAACTGAGCACCGAACGTCATGTGGCATAGTTTTCTATACATTTTCTATTTCTCTGTTTCCCATATACGGCAACACAAACAAACATATAGTCGATTAAGTAGTCTCAGTTTACAAGGTCATGAGGGATATTGTCACGTAGGCGCATAGCCAGGTTACTTTTTTTCTCTCTCCTTAGGGAGGGGACCCTACCACAGTATTACCAGCATAAATTCCAGTTGCTCGGGATGTATTATCCTTTCGATATAATTAATTCCTAGTTTTCATTTTCCCTGATGTTCTATAAGGTGGGTATTTGCCTTGGTATTTCTGGAAAAGCGGGAAAAGTTAGCTTCAGTTTTCTGTATATTCACCCAACCCACTGAATTCATGCTCAACATAAATTGAGCCTGTATCTAGATGATAAGGTATGACTTTAGGCTCCTGTTCCATAGCCAATGAGGAGAAAGAAAGTTTACAAATGTACATGGTTAGGAGAGAGGCAGAGATTTAGTCTCATAGCATCTGTACTCCATTTGTGTGGGCCACAAGATGTATGCTCCGTGCAGTTGCTTAAATGGCAGCATAATAGCAAATTACTTGCACTAATCATATTTTTCATCTGGTATTTCACTCATTAGTGTGTTCTCAATCTTCACTGGGTTAGCCAGCTTCTCACATATAATATTCTTTGAGTCAGAGCAGAGTGTATAGGAAACATATATTGTGTCTATATATCCACAAAACATGGTGTCATCGACGTCCTTTGTATTTTGTACAAACCTAAAAGAGAAAAGAAAGAATGCGCTCAGCAAGTAGAAAGTTTGGAATGGATTCACAGGAAACAAAATTACTTTTCCACCACCTCATTGCTCCTGGGTCTCCCTTGTCTAAAATACATTTTAGGGGCGCCTGGGCGGCTCAGTCGGTTAAGCGTCCGACTTCAGCCAGGTCACGATCTCGCGGTCCGTGAGTTCCAGCCCCGCGTCGGGCTCTGGGCTGACGGCTCAGAGCCTGGAGCCTGTTTCCGATTCTGTGTCTCCCTCTCTCTCTCTGCCCCTCCCCCGTTCATGCTCATCCCCAAAATAAATAAACGTTGAAAAAAAAATTAAAAAAAAATACATTTTAATTATTATTTGGGGCATGAAGAGTATCCCGGCTACTCATATGTATCAGCAGATATGCAATAGCTAATGCTATCTTATTTCAGCCTGTTTCTTCCGGTTTTGTACACCTGGAATATTTGCTGTCTTTTACTTCCAGATGGTACCGCCTCCTTTCTCCAATACTTAATATGATTTAGAGTAATACAATTCTATTAGATTCTCCAGTCTGGCCGCAGTAGTAAATCTTCCACAATGTCTCTTCAAATATTTTTCATAATCACTCAAATCAAGAATTAACCTAATATGTGACACCCTCAGTTCAACATCGTCTCCAAGTGACATTTCCCCCCAAGCCATTTTTTCAGAGATTTTATTA
Organism: Puma concolor; assembly: GCF_028749965.1. NCBI lineage: Eukaryota > Metazoa > Chordata > Mammalia > Carnivora > Felidae > Puma > Puma concolor. The sequence continues at coordinate 99,007,336 of NC_141673.1, forward strand.
CGAAGTTCTGAATAATTACCAGCTCCTAATATAAGATTACTGAGCAAGGACTATGCATCCAAGACAAACTTATAAATTGAAAATATTATCTTTTGGGAAAAAAATGTAGTATCAATGCTTGGGTCAACAAATAATGATCACCAATAATCATTATTAATGATTAATAAGTAAGCTCATCAGTTCATAACAAATAAATAAGTTCATCAGTTAAATTTTCAAAAGTGAAATTTCCTTATTGGAAGTGACATAATACAGATGTCATTGATCGCAACCCCTTTCCAGAAATAAATCCCAAAAATAACATTTTTTTTTTTTTAAGTTTATTTATTTTTGGGACAGAGAGAGACAGAGCATGAACGGGGGAGGGGCAGAGAGAGAGGGAGACACAGAATCGGAAACAGGCTCCAGGCTCTGAGCCATCAGCCCAGAGCCTGACGCGGGGCTCGAACTCACGGACCGCGAGATCGTGACCTGGCTGAAGTCGGACGCTTAACCGACTGCGCCACCCAGGCGCCCCCCAAAAATAACATTATTAATAAAAAACAAAATGAAATATACATTCATATATACACATGTATATACATTCATATATACATACATATATGTATATTCATATATATTCATATACGTACATATTCATATATATTCATATACATCCATATATACACATATATACATTCATTTATAATTATATATTATATATGTATATAAGTATATAACGTATATATGTTATTATATACTTTTTTATTTTGGTATTATTTCTTAATAATTAAAAATATATACTATGCTTTCTATTCCACCATAGATTATCTTCCCATTAGCAATAATAACAAATAAACTCATGGAAATTCTTCTTTTTCAAAACAAGATCTCATCTGTACTCTCTCCTGATGTACGCATTACCTTTACCGCTAGTCCTTTACCCCAAATGAGATTTTAAAAATATATATCCTTCTGTCCTCCGTTTGTACACATAGTATCCCCCCTTTATTCTGTCATTGCAAACTCCCAAAGACACAGCTGCTTGGTCTTCCTGACCCATATTCTTACATCTACTATTCCTATCTGAAGGAAAAAAAAACAAAACAAATACATCAATACTTGCATTTGCTTCTGGCCCACTGTGAGGAGTGTGCAGGAATCTCAGGGTATTTAGTGTGGCTGGACCCCAACATAACTGCCCTGCAGTCATACCTGCTTGACGTGTCCTCAGCCGACAAATATGTATAAATGTGTGGGCTTGTGGAAGTATACTGCAGGTTGACGTTCTGGTTTCTTTCTTTAGTCTAATCCTGTCTCTTCCCCAATTTTCAGGCATTATAAAATACAAATGGGAATTCTGACATTGTTTTTATATGTGCTTTGTCTGTCTCTCCTCCCCTCATTACAGGTAGAACAAATATAACATATGAATCAATTTATAACGGTATAGTTATAAGCACTTTCTTAATATATTACATGACAAAATATTTTATGTATGCCATATATGTAATATACCACACCCCATGCTCATTTTATCCTCTTTGCTGGAAGTGTTTTAGTCTATCTCTAAATTTTTCACTCAAAACGGCCATTTTTTTTTTTTTTTTTTTAATTTTTTTTTTTCAACGTTTATTTTTTTATTTTTGGGACACAGAGAGACAGAGCATGAACGGGGGAGGGGCAGAGAGAGAGGGAGACACAGAACCGGAAACAGGCTCCAGGCTCTGAGCCATCAGCCCAGAGCCTGATGCGGGGCTCGAACTCACGGACCGCGAGATCGTGACCTGGCTGAAGTCGGACGCTCAACCGACTGCGCCACCCAGGCGCCCCAAAACGGCCATTTTAAATGTCGTTTACAACACAAATTTCAGAGCTAAAATTTATCTTTGGTTGTTCTATGTATTCTTACTGAAGGATTTATCACATTATATCCTTTTTATATATAGAATTGTTTAGTCTGTACATATAATCAATGGTTAAGTAATGAAGGGAAGAATCAGTCTTTCTTTCACCTTTGAATCTCAGCACTTAGTCAAATTTTAAGCACGAGGGTAGAGCCCAGTGAATTTTGTTGGCCTCTATAATTTTCTGAGTTAAAAGTCTCACGGGAATTCCCTTTTATTGTACTACTACAAATACGTTCACTAGTGACCTGTCAAGATAATGAGAAGACGTTTGTGGCAACGTTTTTGCATCATTAAGCGCATTAAAGATGTTGAGGGTGCAATTTCAACCACAGCTCGTTTAAATTGTAATCTATAACGCTAATGGAGAGCACACCTTTACTCCAACCAACTACAAAAGTTCAATAAGAATAAAGACTTACCAGTCAGAGGAGAAAATTGTCTCATCCACTATCTTGTAATCTCCATAATATTTTCTGGGAGATAACCCCAGCCAGTATCTACGTAAGTTCCTGGATTTTACAAATTCCTACAAGAAATAGAGGTTGAAAACAAAAACAAAAACAATTGTCTCCCATTTCTGTATTACTTCACAACATAATTTGTGACAAATTACTGTTTTAAGGTAACATCTTTTGACATTATGCTACTACTTTTTGAGGTCATTAGAAAAAAAAAGGAAACAAAGTGCCCCTTACTATAAGACTCCCTGCGGGGCGCCTGGGTGGCGCAGTCGGTTAAGCGTCCGACTTCAGCCAGGTCACGATCTCGCGGTCCGTGAGTTCGAGCCCCGCGTCGGGCTCTGGGCTGATGGCTCGGAGCCTGGAGCCTGTTTCCGATTCTGTGTCTCCCTCTCTCTCTGCCCCTCCCCCGTTCATGCTCTGTCTCTCTCTGTCCCAAAAATAAATAAACGTTGAAAAAAAAAAATTAAAAAAAAAAAAAAAAGACTCCCTGCAACACTTATATATCATTTACTGCTTCACTTGGAAAAGTATCTACCGGTCCATGCATTACTTTAACTTAGGCTCTGTGAAGTTCACCAACTTCAAGATTCAAATATAGAGCAGTAGTCTAGGGGCAAAGGAGGTGGTTAACCACTAAAACACAAGTTAAGAGAAACAGGAAAAGCAGGAGAAAAACATAGCAAAGTCAGACGAGAAGTGGTTACAGACTAGAATTTAGATCCAGTCCAGGCTTTTGTAGCCAAAGTAAGGTTTTCTCACTCATATCCAGACATTTTTTTTTTTTTTTTTTGAGTGAATAACTATGAGTGGATCCTTTGAGAAGGACGGGGTGTAGAAGTGACCATCGTTTCCTTTCCCCTGCTGCTATAAAGGCGGACAAAGATTCTCACAGTAGGGAAGCCGAGACTTTTGGGAACATGAGTTTTTTTCCTTAAATAATATTATCCAGTATTATCCAATTATTATTCATAATAATATTATGAATATTATCCAAGAGAACAGAAATGCCGAGGAATACGTAATGGTATGGAGATACCACTTAGATATTAGAGAAAAAGAAAATGAATAAATATAAATATATAAATACATACATACATCTTCTACAGAACTCACTTTTCCTGGAACCCAGGGAATCAGTATAACATATCCGCTTGGCACTTGCCTTTGACATCCCATCTTAATCCCTACTTTTTTATACATATGTTATCCAACCTATCTTCTTATTGTAGGTTGTGGCGTTGACTTTTTCTCTTAGTTAAAAAAATACAACATGGTAGAAACAAAGAGTCTTCTCGATGTAAATTTTATGGAATTGGTAACCCTTAAGAACGATTTCCAGGTCTTCTATTTTTTTAGGTAAATTCTCAGAAATTGTGTTCTGAGAGTTGATTCTAAAGTTGTGGTTTGGAAAGGCTCACAGCCCAAAAGATTCTGGGTACCCCAAATCTACCCATCTGCCCAACCTCTGAGAGTCCATGGATGTTAAGGTCCTAAGCTAAGGTTTTGGATCACACCTCGGATATACTACCTCGCAATAAACGTCCTAAGTGTCAGTCACCTCATACCCTAATTAAAATAAGTGAGAATCATGTCTGGATTAGTACAAATTTTCTCCAACACGCCTCAATCCTCTCTATTCTATGATGGGAAAAGTGACTTCCTTCTTCCCAGGCAGAGATACAGGGGATCTTACCAATACACTTTTGTTCTTAATCATCAATAGGCTGGCATTTTGAGCAGAACAGAACATGGCATTCTTTTGCCATGTTACATAATTCTTAGTTACTAGGTAACAGTTGTCCTCGTGCCATATCCACTTCTTTGGGCAAGGTTTACATTTGTGCTCTGAAAGAAGAACGTAGTTTCATTTGGTTTGGGTTGACGATCTTCATTACTCTCATTATTCCCACTGTCCTCTGTTGAACTTACCAAATTTACTTGTCTTTCTCGCTTTTACATGAAAGGTGAAGAACCTGAATCTTGTGTTCCAGGTCCCTGTATACCACCGCAGTGCGTCCAAAACATAATCTGAACAATACGTTTCAAATTAAATGTCCAGGGTATTCCAGTGTATTTTCTTAACTCCGGAGTCCAGAATAATGATGAATTAATTTACTTTTCTCTCTTTGCCATTTTTTAAATTACTACATGGCAATGAAAGCTAATCACAAAAACATTGTGTGGTAAGAATCAACCCCGCAGCCTGCATCAGCCCATCTCCAACTAGGGCGTTTCTGGCTGTCTGACATTGAATACTTGGGGGAGTTTTCAAAAGCACAAAGAACATATTTTAGTTATAATAACTATAGGAACTTTAGAGATATTGAAAGACCAATTACTCCCAATTCGAATGGCAAGACTTAACTATTTCTTTGCTATTGATTCTCATCAAACATTGACGTTTAGGAACAAGGTCACCTATAAAGACCTTCTCTTCTATCCTTTAAGAAGGATATAAAGAGGTGACTTATCCTCTCCTCCTTATTTTCTATTGACCTCAGTGCCAAGAATAATAGTAAATTTCAGATTAGAGAAACTGTATGTGGTCTAATATTTTATTAGTTGTTATCCTCTGATAATTTGGGGCCTACAGTTGTTATTTTCTTATTTTTCTTTGCACAGTGAGTCCTTTGTCAAGTACGTTTAATTCCTCTCTCCAAATAATGGCATCCCAGGGAAAGGCTGCTAGCTTTTGATGAAATAATTCTCAGTGACTCCAAGGTTTTGTTCATTGTCTAATAAATAGCTCACAGAGGAATATAGGATTACCTGGTTCTCTTTGGTAAAGCTCATGACATAATTTGGTGGCTATTTCTTGCAGCGTGAGAGATAGGTTCTTGATCATCTGGGAACTATTCATGCTATGCATCAATTGTACAGAAACATTTCTCTGAAGTTCTTCTTTGATGTTTTGTAGTTTATTCAATTTTCTCATTTCTTTCTTCAAAGTTATGTAAACTTGAGGTAAAAAAAAAAAAGAAAATAAATGACAAAATATTTTAATCCCTCAACCCACCCATCACCTTCTTTCTGCTGAACTAGTATTATGCCCGTGGGCGATGGAGGGAAGGAGTCACTTCACGGGAGTGAGGGAAACAGACTACCGTATTTAAGTACCTAGCTGTCAATACCTTTTGTGGGTATCTCACCTACAACCATCCCAAAGCCTCAAATCAAGAGTATACTATCTTGTGAAACTCATAGAATTCTAAGTGTCTTTCCCTTTCCGTCAAAACATAGGTAATACGTACATACGCTTCCTAAGATTCCTAGTCCAATCAGCAGCAGAAGGCATAGGAGAATCAGAGCCAAGGCTCTCTGATGCCACACATGGGAAGTAGCAGCAGGTGCTGTGGAAAGCAAAATGAGGGAACAGGCCGGAAATGGTATGTATCTTCATTTGAAGAATTCATTCATTCATTCATTCATTCATTCATTTTGCCTTTATTTCTTTCTGCCTCTGGAGTGAGTAAAAACTCCAGGCCATTTAAAAATAGCTTTTCAGGGGCGCCTGGGTGGCGCAGTCGGTTAAGCGTCCGACTTCAGCCAGGTCACGATCTCGCGGTCCGTGAGTTGGAGCCCCGCGTCAGGCTCTGGGCTGATGGCTCAGAGCCTGGAGCCTGTTTCCAATTCTGTGTCTCCCTCTCTCTCTGCCCCTCCCCCGTTCATGCTCTGTCTCTCTCTGTCCCAAAAATAAATAAACGTTGAAAAAAAAAATTAAAAAAAAATAGCTTTTAAAAGAGTAAGTAAAAAACATGTTGCTAATTGTGTTGCACGCAAACTCGTTCTCACAGGAGAGGCCGTTAATTGGTAGGCTGATCTAAGACACAAGGAGGCAAAGATGGGATTTAAAAAGGAGACTTGAGAAAACCAATGTATAATATATAATGTATCTTTTCTGTACAAATCTGGGGCAAAGGGGGAGCTGGTGACTAATAGAGAGGTCAATCAGAGCAATCCTGTCTTGAGTAGATGATTGTGATTGGCAAAGAAAATCATTTGTTATTTAGGTTCTTCCTCCCCAGATCCTGAGAATTTGGCTGTGGAACATAATTGATAGACTGTCTTTTGTAATGTCTCCGTGTGTCCTCCCTTCAGCCAAACCGTAGGCCAGATCGATATCATTTCTACATCCGAAGTTCTTCATATTATTAGCAACAAACTTCTGTTGGATGTTTCTCTTTTGCCAAACACAGAAACCCTCAAATAGATCATTTCCCTATTTAAAAAAAAAAAAAAAAAAAACAAGAATTGCAAACTTTATATTATAAATTATTCATTATTAAATCACTACCTGACTTAAATTATCATCATTGGTATATACATGGATACTAGATGTTTCCAAAAATATAATTCAGGAATAACATGATAAGCTCATTATATTTCTGATCTGTGTTATGTCCCACATCTCTTAGTTGCTGCTGTAACATTGTGAAGTTTAGAGAGAATTGAAAGTATAATGTAAAACAAATTTTTACACTTTGAACAATAGTGAACAGTGAAAGAACTATATAGTCAAGATCTTATCTAAGGTGAAAAATATGACTTCAAGTGCTATCTTCCGTAAGAATTATGTTCTCGTCTATGTATTCAATTAGTCAAAAGTTCTGTTCAACAGGAAAGGTTTAATGAAGACAGGAAAATAATTGAGTTGTGTTTTGCTTGTTTGTTTGTTTTGTTTTTTTGGAAAGATCACTGTTACTGCCTCTGGACAACAAATTCATCATAGGGCTCAGTGTTGGAAGCAGGGAGAACACCAAGAAAACTATTGTAGCATGCCATGTGAGAGAGGATAGTAGTTTGCTTTACTAGGAATAGAGAATGTGATGGCCCACGAATCCATTAAGAATACATTTTGAAGTTAGAATCTATAGGCCGAATTTATGAAATGTTTCCAAGACGTTTTTTCCTTGACAGAGGTGGTAGATAAGAAACATACACACTTAGAGGCAGTATAGTGAAGTAACAAAAAAAAAAAAAAAAAAAAAAAATTAGCAGCACATTCCTAGGGCTAGGGTGCCTGGGTTTTTTTTTTTTTAATTTTTTTTAACGTTTATTTATTTTTGAGAGAGAGAGAGAGAGCATGAACAGGGGAGGGGCAGAGAGAGAGAGGGAGACACAGAATCCGAAACAGGCTCCAGGCTCTGAGCTGTCAGCACAGAGCCCGACTCGGGGCTCGCACTCACGAACCGTGAGATCATGACCTGAGCCGAAGTCGGACGCTTACCACCCAGGCGCCCCAGTGTGCCTGGGTTTGAACGCTGGATAAGCTACTTTTCACATGGGACCTTGGACAAGTCATTGAATGTCCCTGGGCTTACTTTCTGCATTGGTTAAAAAAGAAAGCCATAAAATACCAGAGATTAAGTGATCTAGTATTGGTAATACAATTAGAACAGTGCTGGCACATAGGTGATTGTATTTAATATGTATTTGTATTTATATTTATATTTACATTTATATTCATATTTATATTTAGATTATTTATATTTAATGAGATGAGGATGATTAGGGAAAGGAAACAGTTTTAGGGGATTTTTTTTTTTTTAAATACGAAACTTTCAGGTACAGTGTGATTTTGAATGGTGTATTTTCCAATATTTCTTTACCTTTTTTCTCCCTTTAGTACTCTATGTGTCTTTCATTTAACTTAACCTCCAAAAGAAATAGAAATTTGGGGGTGATATACGCTTACTTAGTAGAAAACCAAATGACATTTTTTAAAGTTTTCTCTGTCTCTCTTTTTTCTGTTTCTGTCTTTCAGACACACACACACACACACACACACACACACACACACACTTTTCCTCTCCTTTCCTTTCCTTTCTTCCTCCCTCTCCCCCTTTCCTCCCTCACCCTCCCTTTCTTTTCTTTCTCTCTTCTTTTCTTTGCTTTGCTTTGCTTTTTTTTTCTTTTCTTTTCTCTAATAATTAAGCTTAACATCCCAGAATTGTGGTGTGTGTATGTATATGAGTATTTTGTAGCCTCCAATAAACATTGTTTTTTCGTTTTCTAAATGGTGAGTTAGATTCTGGAAACATTAATTGCACCATATGGCTATAAAAATCACATTGAAATCAAGTATCAAACTATTAAGTTCTGCTGAACAGTTCAATCAAAGCAGTCACTTCTTTTTAAATTTTTAAAATTTTTTTTCATGTTTATTTATTTTTGAGAGAGAGAGAAAGAGAGAGAGCATGAGCGGGGATTGGGCAGAGAGAGAGGGAGACACAGAATCTAAAGCAGGCTCCAGGCTCTGAGCTGTCAGCACAGAGCCTGATGTGGGGCTGGAACACACGAACGGTGAGATAATAACCTGAGTCCAAGTCAGACGCTTAACCAACTGAGCCACTCAGGCACCCCCAAAGCAGTCACTTCTTAAATGCCATATATAAATGAGAAAATTTAATCCAAAATGTAACCCATACTAGGGAAACTAAATTAAGTAAAGATTTATGAAAAAGAGCTCTATTCCCATTCAACCATAATATTCCCTGAGCTATTATCTCATCATTCAAAGAATGAATAGACCTAACAGTAAGCTAATGAGATGTGCTATAATCTGATTTTACGAATAATATGTCTAACAGTGTGGTAACACGTTCATTCACAAAATTCGAATTTGTAGATCTAAACACTATTATCTCACTCTTTATCTACCATTATAGTTTAATGTTAAAGAAAACTTCCTCACCTTTCAGTCTGAAGTTCATGCACTCCTATGTAATTACATATTGCTACAGAGGACTGCTTAACATCCTTCTCTGAACAAAATTTGATTTCTCAGATGGTAATGGTCAAATTGGAGCAGTTAAAAGTAACAGAAGTTAAATTCCTTTTAATACACCTTTCCGAAAAATCTTCTTGACCTTATTTATTATTGTCATTCTTTTTGAGAGCGTCTCATTTTCAGTTTTGGCACCTGGAACTGAAAATATGGTTAACTTGGGGCACCTGGGTGGCTCAGTCCGTTAAGCGATCGACTTTGGCTCAGGTCACGATCTCACAGTTTGTGGGTTCGAGCCCCGCATCGGGTTCTGTGCCGACAGCTCAGAGCCTGGAGCCTGCTTCGGATTCTGTGTCTCCCTGTCTCTCTGCCCCTCTCCTGCTTGCAGTCTGCCTCTCTCTCTCTCTCTCTCTCAGAAATAAGTAAACATGAAAAAACATTAAAAAAAACAAGTGTGGTCAACTTTAAATATTAAAGAAATATGTACTAGGTTGAATGAATAAGCAAAAAATGATGAATGAAATCGTGGCCAAGAAGAAAACATTTTACGGGCACTTGGGCGGCTCAGTTGACTAAGCTTCTGACTCTTGGTTGGGGCTCAGGTCATGAACTCTCAGTTTGTGGGTTCAAGCCCCTTGTCAGGCTCTGTACTGGCAGTGTGGAGCCTGCTTGGGATTCTTTCTCTCTCTCTCCCTCTCTGTCCCTCCCCCGCTTCTCTCTCTCAAAAAGAAATGAACATTAAAAAAAGAAAACCTTTTATTGGTGTATTTCCCATCTTTATTTATCTATCTTTCATTGAAACCTCACAAAATAATCATTAAACATGTTAGCCTTTTTCAAAAGGGCACAATTAGCATACACTAAATTATGGCTGCAAGCTCATAATTAAGCAGGTATTGTTATCCTATTTTATAGATGAGAGCACAGAGCTTCAAAGGGTCAAATGAGTTATTCACCTCTGATCAGTTCCGAACCCTCTCCTCCATAATTCCGGCAGGTCAATAAAGTAGAGAGGCTTCCCCAATCCCCAGACATACATGTGACACTCAAGCACACCCTGTCCTCACTGAACCCTTGTTTCTCTGCTGAAAAACGGTGATGCCCAGAATTATGTCATAAGACAAATAGGATAGTGCTTGTCACATGGGCCGGGGGGAGAATGAGAGCCAGTTTTCTTATTGTATTTGTGACTAGCATTTTCGTAGCAAAAAGAAGAATATGCACGACCATGACTCTCCCGGGCAACATGTGCTTCTTGTTCTAAGACTTCATTTCACTGAGGAAAAAAAAAATGTTTCACCATCCAGTAAAATCAAAATATGAGTCTATCCCAATCATCTTGAGTGTGATGTTAAAACACAGAAAATTCGCAGAGGATGGAGGGTTCGATGTACTAATTAGCACCTTTAAGAAAAACCCTTTATAATCATTTTGTACATTAGTAGCTTTGGTCAAAATGAGAGGCTTAATTTAAAATTTCATGGAGGGGCACCTGGGCAGCTCAGTCGGTCAAGCGTCTGACTCTTGATCTCTGCTCAGGTCATGATCTCACAGTTCGTAGGTTCGAGCCCCAACCTGGGCTCTGCGCTGACAGAGGAGAGCTTGCTTGGGATTAATCTCTCCCTCTCTCTCCCTGCCCCTGCCCCGTTTATGCTCTCTCTCTCTCTCTTTCACTCTCTCTCTCTCTCTCTCTCTCTCTCTCGCAAAATAAATAAATAAACATTAAAAAAATAAATAAATTCACACTGAAGGATCATGGTCAATTCACTAATACCTAAGGCCTTCTACCCTTCCACTCCTATCAACCTGCAACACTTCCCAAGCTCAGCGTCTTACCTTTGATTCCAACTGTGTCAAACTCCTGGATACTTTTCTTTCTACCGGAGTCCTGAAAATTGAGGTCTGCGTAAGTAACCTCTTCAGACATTGAGGCTATGAAAAGGAATCCCCCCCCCCAAATTATTACTCTTTTAAAAAGATGAAAGTGAACTAACGGAGTTGAATGTTACACAGGAATTGTGGCTTTGAACTTCTGTGTGTAAACCAAAACTTACACTTAAAAGCTTACACTTCTCTTTTCACTGTACCAATCCCGGGAGTCTACAGATGAGCTGCAGCCTATGAGAGGCCCTAGACAGATACGGACACAGTTGCAAGACTGAAAGTATTTTTTTTTTTCTTATCTCTTCCTTTTTCTCATTTCTCAATATCCACCAACTACCAAAAGTGGCTTTCAAAATTGTTTTGGATATGATCAGTGTCATGCAAGGGGGCACGGATCACCAGCAACACAGGTGCAGATATACAGAATTTATTGGAGAACAACCTCCCAGCAAAGAAATAACAAAAGGACACAGTCCTCCAACACTCATTGTTCTACAGCAATGGCCTGGCACAGACGTTCTCTCTCGGTCCCTGCCTAGGTCCTGATAGGATTTGCCTTTTTGGGAGACCGCACAAACCCAGAGCACCCCCAGGGAGACACAGAGGACAAGCCCCACTCTGTAACTCTGTTACATAGGAAAAGGTTAGCCTAAGAGGAGCGAGGGGACATCTAGTTTCTCTAGTAGCAAGAAATAGATTAAGGGATCTGGGGCCCAGGAACCACACCACGGGGTACACATGCTAACGGCCAACGTGGGTATATCAGAGGCCCCAGAAATTGCTTTGTAGTCTGGGAAAACCGACGTCAGTCTTGCTGTCTCTCCACAGACTGGCTCATTCTTCTGTGAGTCAGCTCTCAGCTAAAGCCTACTAAAAAGGAGATGTAAATGAGTCTCCGGGGTCATGCAGGTCAGGATCTCGTAAGGTTGATGCAGTCTTCCTAGGAGGCAGGGGTCCATTCATTTACTGATCAAGTGTAGAAAGTGAAGGTGGAAGTCGGGGCATGATTGTTTCTGAGTAAGTTCTTTCCTCATTCTTATTAATGAATCTGATGTTTTCAGTTGCATAATTGAGGAGTTGAGAGACCATAGTGAGAGTGACATACTCAGGTCCAAAAAGGAGACCCACAGTCAGGATCCAAAGACAAAACGCAAGTATGTGCATTAAAAGGGGAGTTTGAAGGGAAGAAAATGAAAGGACAATTTGTAAGATGTGGGTAGGCTCAAAAGAATATAATAATAATAACAATAATATTTATGTATTATATAATATATAAATATAATTATTATTATGGAATATATAAAATTATTATTATTATTTTCCCTTGAGCCTATCCACATCTCGCAAATGGTCCCTTTACTTGTATTTACTATTTGAATCTGTCACTGTGAACAATATTAACTGTTGCTTTAGGGGCGTGGGAAACACTGTCGCCAATAGTGACCTGCCTCAATTTCCAACTTAACAGAACCGTGATTGTGTTCCTTCCACACACACCAAACGCTCCAAACCCTAGTCTGGCGAACCAGCAGCAAAAATTCGTCTCGTGAGCTCTCACGTATAATACATAGAGCAGCTATTTCTGCTTCCAAATCAGTTCCCAGACAACACGCTGTGAATATAGGGCGTTGACCATATTCCGACAGGTGTTTTCAAGCATGTACAATAGGTTATAAGGGGGCGCTCCAAACCCCTACACGACCATCTCCCAGGTTCTTAAGTCTTCAAAAGCGTTCCAGTCATTTCTCTGTTCTACCAAGCTACCTGTTCTGAAGAAGTGGGCCATCCATTAAGTCCAGCGAGTTGTTATTCACGGCTCCCTTCCTTTGCCTTGAAATTAATTTCTTTGTCAGGAGGCATGTTGTAAGAAATGCCATGGAGATTAAGAAATTGATCTGTAAAGCCATGACTAATGGGGCTGTCTGATACATTGACTAGAAGAAAGACAAATCTGGGTCTGCATCAGTGTTCCAGTTTTTTTTTTAAACTCAATTTTCTCTCGTTTCTCAAATATCCCACACACGCACGTACGCGCGCACACACACACACACCCTCCCTTTGGCTAGAGTTTCATCAATCCAGTCCAATCTGAATTCTTCTCTTTCATTTAACAAAACAGCAAAATGGATCTCATTAAGCTCATAGTTAAGATTGTGCTTTCACTACATCCATCGAGTATTTCTCATACATCATCTTAACTTACAGGTAAGAAGTTTATCTGGCACAACATTTCCTAGGAAAGAGTATCATAGATAAGAAGCCATCGCAGTTCCTTAACTTTCCTTTCTTAGAAGTATTTGAAGCCAATGGCTGCTCCATTCTCTTTAAACACTTTTCTTTTTTGGATTCCATCTTGCCCTCACTTAATCCTTAACCAAATTATTCTTAATTTGAGTTATTATTTATTTCTATTCTAGGGTTTTCATTCGACTCTTGAATTATTTCCATGCGTTGACATTCTTTATATTTTTTTTCTCTTCACTTAAACACACTAACCATTTTTGTTTTAAATTTCCTGTCCGATATCATCACTATCTGAAAGCATTTGCAACTCATTTTTCTTTTTATTAATATAATTTATTGTCAGATTGGCTTACATACAACACCCAGTGCTCATCCCAGCGAGAAGCTCATTTTTTCTCAATTTGGCTTGTCACTTGGTGTTTTGCCAGTTAGCTTTTTCTTTTTTTTTTTTTTTTAAGGATGCCTCATATTTTTTTTTTATTAAATGCCAGATATCGTATGCAAAACCAGCAGAGATTATGAATATTTTTTTTTATTAAAAGGTGGGTTTTGGGGCGCCTGGGTGGCACAGTCGGTTAAGCGTCCGACTTCAGCCAGGTCACGATCTCGCGGTCTGTGAGTTCGAGCCCCGTGTCAGGCTCTGGGCTGATGGCTCGGAGCCTGGAGCCTGTTTCCAATTCTGTGTCTCCCTCTCTCTCTGCCCCTCCCCCATTCATGCTCTGTCTCTCTCTGTCCCAAAAATAAATAAATGTTGAAAAAAAAAATTTAAAAAAGGTGGGTTTTGTTTCCTGTTTTCCTAGCAGGCAGGTACAATAGAACCAGTAAGCCTTAATCGGTTGGAGTCCCTCAAGTTCTGTCTTGTTGGTTCTTTTTATAAATTTTGTTCAACCTTTATAGTGATCATGTGATACCAGCCAAGGTTCTATGGCCAGAACCTGAGATCTCCTGGTTGCTCACTGTGTCAAACCTACTGAACACATGTATAAGAGCTAGTGGCCAAGCAATACATCTACTCCGTTTTTTTTCCGAAACGACCCATACTAGGGACAGTATCACAGATGCATTAGCGGTGACCGTACTTCCCTGTCACCTGTTACACTATAGGGTCATGCACAGGAATCCGGCAGGTCTGGACGTGTCAGACTGCAGGTGGGAGATTTCTGACGCTGCGCACGGTTGTTACAGGTGCAAGGCTGGGGAATCCTCAGCCCCGCTGCGGGAGCCAATGCAATTAGCTAAGAAATTTGGTCACGATGTTATGACATCGTGGTCAAGACGTCTCTGACGCTGCTGCCTCAGTATGTTCACCACAGAAACCGCCAGCTCACTCCTTACGTCTGTAACTGGAAGAGGTGTCGTGATTCCTCCCGCCACCCACATGGACTGTCTTAATCACTCGACCTTAGCCGGTTAACTCTGCAGACTCGCGGGAGCCAAAACGGAAGCAAATCCGTATTGGAGGAGGCAATGCTTTCCTCTCCTTCTTGTCCTGACTCTAAAGGGTGGCTGACGTTTATTCCACCGCAGCTGAGCAAACATTTCAACCTGGAAAGGCTGCGAGGCTGGATCACTGGGACTGGCAGCCAGCCCCTGGAGGGGAAGACTCAGTTTCACTTAGTGTGCAGAAAGCTGGAAAGGGCGTCACTCCTGCTGTCACAACAGCGTCCGTCTGGATGGTCTGCAAAATGCATAACTTCCCTGAAACCCCTCGGAGACCTGAGGTCAAGGGCGGACAGCTAAGCTAAACTTCTAAGAGGCAGGGCTTACTTACTTGGGGCAAACACTCAACTCGTCTAAGCTGATGTAAAGAATGAAGCTAAAGTTGTTAACAAGTTGCCTAAGAGTGTGGGTTTCTATGATTGCCTCAAGACACCAGGGTATGTCATAGCCACGTGCAGGTACTTTACAGACCTCACCAGATGCCGGAACTTTGAGGACGGTTCGGGCAACATTAGACGGTTTCCTTTATGTTGAAAGGTCGGGGGGAGGTGAACAGCCAGTCCCCGTACAAAAGACGTGAAGTCCCATCTGGAAATGTCTCCCCTGCGGAACAAAAGCGTCCCTCTCAGGCCACAAACGGACTAGGTGCAGCTCAAACTGAGACAAATGTGTCTATCCTCCCGGGAGGGGGCGGGAACTGGAAAGAATCCTGATAGTATTCACACCCGCTTCTAGACTTACCCTGCTAAATGACGCTCTAGGCTCTTAGTTACTGACAGTGGCTGCTTGTTTGACACCCAGTCTGTCTCACTTCCCGTTTCTTCAGTGTTTCTCTCACCTTCCAGAAAACACAGCCTGCGCCAGCTTCTTCGGGTCTCCTGTTGCCTTTTTCCGTTGTCCCTTTCTCACACCCTTTCCCCCTTTGAAAGGGCAGCAGCGCATCTTTCTCGCATAGTCCTCGCCTATCCCCAGTCGCTGGGTTGTGTCCCTATGTGAGGGTTCCCAGAGAGCTGTAAGAAGGGGATCAGGAAAAGCCCCACACCAAGCCCTGGAGCACCGACCCATTTCAAAGGTGAGAAAAATCGTTGAGCCCTGAATAGGGATGCCCGAAAAAAGGCAAGACCTCTAGTGCAATCTGAAATTCAGCCCCGAAATGGTTTATTTATGTCGCGTGCAGTGCTTTCATTTGTTGTGTTTGTCATATTTGTTGTTGATCTGAAATTCAAATTTGACCGGGAATCCTGTATTTTCATTTGCTACGTCTGGGCACCCCTCCGTAAGCGGGGTGGCGAGAAAAATGGAGACAGGCATGTAGAGGTTGTAAACGTTCTTTCAGTGAGAAGGAAGGTTTATCCTGACCACTCGCCCTACGGTATGTTCTCCCTACACCCCTGCACACACTTATCAGTCGACCTATCCAATACCCGAGCGCATGTTTTTTCATGGTATTTACCGAATACCTAGGTGTCCAATTAATATTTTCCGAGTCACTGAAAGGCATCCAGAAATTACTGTGCTTTGTTTTGTTTTGGTTTGTTTTGTTTTAATGGAATGGCTTCTTGCTACTTTAGGCTCTGCCCTTCACAAGTCACAGAAAGCTTACTGAATGAGGGAGCCCCACAGCCACTGAGGTGTCTGCCCAGTCAGTTTTCCAGGAAAAGAAACTATGTAGCATGAACCTCTAAACCCAGCCTGTCACAACAAGTGGAATAAAAGAGCGCAAAATCGAACCTTGCATACTTCTGTACCAGAGAGCTTTATCCGGTAGTGAACCTCTCTACCTTCGCTTACGTCTCAAGACAACTGGGGACCTGGTGGGGGACAAGCACTCCACAACTGCAGCGCAGAATTTGCTGGAGAGGAGACTGGCCAAGGGAATCTTGCCAGGCAACAGGCTGAAGCCTAGACCGTATTCGGATCATTACTCAGGAGACACTGGTCAAGCTCGTTGCCTGGAAATACTCTTTGCCAATCTCACCCTAGCACCTGTTGCAACACCGTCTTCTTGGTTCCCACACCCCAAAGCAGGTGGATTCCACATTTCGCGAAATGTTGCCTTGAGTAATATAATTGCTTTCTCCTTTCTACTTGGTATCCGAAACGTCGAAATGCTCATTGGAAAGTAGCTCCGCTCAACACCCAGGACTGTAAACATGAGCGAAATGAGGAAAAAAGGTTTAGAGGATACGGTACGTTCTGAAAAATCTGAAAACACTTCCTTAAGGGAGAGTTAATGAACTAAACAGAAGAAAAACTCAGCCATGAGATTCCAGGAAAACACTGTGTGTATTTCAAACGTAATTTGTACGGCTGGGATATTTTCTTACGGGTCTGTCGGCCTTCCCTCCCGCCTACCAGGAACTGATCACCAAGTTTATCGTCAAGGAGGAACCGTAAACCTGCAACCTTCAGCTACGTTCATGAAAATGGGAAGAATGTACAGACAGGGATCAGAGGCTAGGAAAACAGATGAATCTGGTGTTTTGTAAGAACTGTAGCTCTGCGTGTGTGCACAGAAATGAACTTCAGTCTTTCATTGCATAAAACTCTCGGAGACTTTTCTCCCCCCGCACCTGAACAGTTTGGGGTCAGTCTCGTAGCTTTTGTGGTTCTTTTCAGAAATCGTTAAGAGTCTCATTTGAGAAATTATTATGTCCAGCAGAATCTCCAAACTCCAAACTCTTCTATTCAAACTTAAATGTAAACCTCATGTTAAAAACACTATTCTCCTCTGCCTGGGTGGCTCCGTCGGCCAAGCATCCAACTTCAGTTCAGGTCGTGATCTCACAGTTCGTGGGTTCGAGCCCCACAGTGGGCTCTGTGCTGACAGATCCTTTGGATTTTCTGTCTCCATCTCTCTCTACCCCTCTCCCGCTCACACTCTGTCTCTCAAAAATAAATAAACATTAATTTTTTTTAAGCGCAGTCTTCCTCCAGCCTATACCACTTCAGACCTGGTAGCCCACAGGAGATGGGATGGGCTGTGTGTTTCCAACCTCACATGGTGGAAGAGAAAACTGAAGAAGCACAGATGTGTGCTGCTCAGAGCTACCTTACTGAGTGATTCCGTGGGTTTTTCAGAAATCACCGTATCCACCTGCTGCTTACTTCCTGTCAGAGACTTTTCTGCCTCACCTTTTGGAGTTTTATGGATTCTCATTTATGAGGGTTTCAGTGCCTACAGTCCTCTTCGGTACCATTCTAAACATATTTGTGGCCAAATACACATAATAGAAAATTTCCCATCTTAACTGTTTTGAAATATGTAGTTTAGTACTGGTAAGAGCATTCACACCATTTTGCAACCAGTCTGCAGAACCTTTTTCATGTTGCAAAACAGAAACCTTAAACGCCTTAAATAACAACTTTGCACTTCCTCCTCCCCGCCCCCCTCAGTCCCTGGCAACGACCATTCTACTTTGGTCTCTATGAATTAAACTACTCTACATACCGTATACAAGTGGAATCATACACTGTTTGTTTTTCTGTGGCTGGCTTATTTCACTTAGCATTATGTCCCCAAGTTTCATCTACGTTGTCAGAATCTTCTGCTTTTTCGAAGCTGGGGAATATCCCATGGTAGGTATATGTCACATTTCATTCATTCATCCATCGATGGATCCTTGGGATGCTTTCACATCGTGGCTATTGGGAATAGTGCTATTATGAACATGGGGTTTACAAACATCTCTTCAAAATCCTGCTTTTAATTCTTTGAGAGTATATAGCCAGAAATAGAATTGCTGATTCAGATAATAATTCAATGTTTAATGTTTTGAGGCACCACCCTATTGTTTTCCCTAGTAGCTGCACCATTTTATACCCCCACCAATACTTACCATAGTGCATACATTGTTGTAATGCATCTTTAATGTGCCCTAATCATCAGATAAGTAGACAAAAATAAGCATAGATAGGAAATACACACGTGCGCGCGCGCGCACACACACACACACACACACTCCATTATGGGAACTCTACCCCCATTATCTCATCTAAACCCAATTACCTCTCAGAAGCCTCATCTCCTAATACCATCACATTGAGGGGGTAGGGTTTCACCATATGAATTTTGTAAGTACACATTTAGTCCATAACATAGGTATAAAGTGTATATGTACATAATGTGTGTGTGTGTATATATATATATATATGTATGTATATATCCATATACATATATACATATATACATATACATATACATATACATATACATATACATATACACATATATGTATATGGATATATACATACATATATATATATATATAATGTGGGTGTGTATGTGTATATATTTTTATTTTTATATGTACCTTTACAAGATAATGTATGTATGTGTTAAGGGTGATTGTACATTACTTTTTACGGTC
The DNA here is from genome assembly GCF_028749965.1 of Puma concolor. NCBI lineage: Eukaryota > Metazoa > Chordata > Mammalia > Carnivora > Felidae > Puma > Puma concolor. The sequence goes on from NC_141673.1 coordinate 99,026,351, forward strand.
TGATAGGCACAAAATTCATCTATCATGGTTGAGTTAAATAACACCATGTTCTAGCTACATGTTTCAAATTTTAGTTTTCCAGTATAGTTATGCATATTTATAATATATGCATGGTATATTTAGTCTAATTGTATAAAGTACAAACTTCACTGCTAGTCTTTCAGCCTGCAAATCACAATGTATAAAGTAGATATGCATGGTGATCAATGACCAATCATGTAATGTCCTTGTAAGTCTGTCAATGACTAATGAATGTGCATCTGTCTTTAGTTAGCACCTAGACAATTAAGTGTCATGTTACGTTACCACTTCATCTCATAATGATAAACTCATGTGATATCTTACAAAAATAAATAAGCAAAAGAGGGAACTGGTCAAAAATCATTAAAATGTAGCCAAGAAACAAAAAGTGATAGTGCTGAATGAAAGCCAAAGTCAAGTCGAAAACAGAAAGTCGAATAGTTGATCTTTCTGAAAACAGAAAGAAATAGTTGATCATGAGCATATTAATACTTCCACTTTTGGAGACACTCTAGACATGCAGCCAGAGGAATTTTGTTCCAGATGAAAAAAAAAAAAAAAAAAAAAAGAAATGTGGAAAGCCCATACTTAGAAGTATGAAAGTTTAAGAAAGCATACAAAAGATGCTTGGACCATGTTATCGGTTACAAAGCAAGAAGGCAAGAATGTTCAACTTTTGTTTTAATGCAAAACTTTTTTTTTTAATTTTGTTTTTTAATTTAAAAAAGTGTATTGAGGTATAGTGGGCATACAATATTGTATTAGTTTCACGTATACAATAGAGGGATTTGACAATTCTATAAATTATCCAGTGCTCACCACGACACGTGTAATTATCATCTGTCACCATATCATTATAATATTATTGACCATATTCCCTATGCTGTACTTTTCATCCCTGTGACTTATTTATTTTATAACTAGAAGTTTGTACCTTACCAAGAGCAACCCCCTTCCCCTCCCCTCTGGTATCCCCACTTTATTATCTATATTTATGAGTCCATTCCTGCTTTTTTTGTTTGTTTATGTGGTTTGTTTTTTGTTTTGTTTTTTTTTTAGATTCCACATATATGTAAAATGATATGGTATTTGTCTTTCTCTATCTGACTTCTTTAAATGTTTATTTATTTATTTATTTATTTATTTATTTATTTATTTATTTTTGAGAGAGAGCAACAGAGTACGAGCAGGGGAGGGTCAGAGAGAGAGGGAGACACAGAATCTGAAGTAGGCTCCAGGCTCTGAGCTGTCAGCACAGAGCCCGACGTGGGGATGGAACCCATGAACCATGAGGTCATGACCTGGGCTGAAGTTGGGCATCTAACAGGCTGAGCCACCCAGGCACTCCTCTCCGTCTAACTTCTGTCACTCAGCATAATACTCTCTAGGTCCATCCATGTTGTCACAAATGACAAAATTTTATTCTATTTTATGGCTGAGGAATATTCTATTGTGTATATGCTATATCTTCTTTATCCATTCATCTATCTATGGACCCTTCGGTTGATTCCATATCTCGGCTATTGTAAATAAAACTACAGTGAACATAGCACTGCACATATCTTTTCAAATTAGTATTTGCATTTTCTTTGCATAAATACCCAACAGTGGAGGGGCACCTGGGTGGCTCAGTCAGTTAAGCCCCTGACTTCGGCTCAGGTCATGATCTCATGACTTGTGGGTTCAAGCCCTGCGTCGGGCTCTGTGCTGACAGCTCAGAGCCTGGAGCCTGCTTCGGATTCTGTCTCCCTCTCTCTCTGCCCCTCCCTGGCTCACACTCTGTCTCTAAATAAATAAATAAATAAATATTTAAAAAAATTTTTAAATGCCCAACAGTGGAACTACTGGACTGTATGATATTTCTATTTTTTAATATTTTGAGGATCTTCCTTCCACACTGTTTTCCATACTAGCAACACGAATTTACATTCTTACCAACAGTTCACAAGAGTTCCTTTTTCTCTATGTCCTTATCAATACTTGCTATTTCTTGCTTTTTTTATACTAGCCATTCTGACAGGTGTAAGCTGATATCTTATTGTGGTTTCGATTTGCATTTTCTTGGTGATTAGTGACACCGGGCATCTTTTCATGTGTCTGTTGGCCATCCGGATGTCTTCTTCGGAAAAATGTCTATTCAGACCCTCTACCCGCTTTTAAAAATATGATTATTTGGGGGGTTTTGGTGTTAAGTTGTATGAGTTCTTCATAAGTTTTGGGTATTAGCCCCTTATCAGATATATCACTTGCAACTATCTTCTCCCATTCAGTAGGTTGTCTTAGCATTTTGTTGAAGGTTTCCTGGGCTGTGCAAAAGCTTTTTAGTTTGATGTAGTCCCAATAGTTTATATGTGCTTTTGTTTCACTTGACTGACTAGGCATATCCAGAAACATGTTGGTAAGTCTAACGTCCAAGAGATTACTGTTTACATTTTCTTTTAGGCGTTTTAGGATTTTAGGTTTTACACTATGTCCTCAATCCATTTTGAGTTTATTTTTGTGTATAGTGTAAGAAAGTGGTCTGGTTTTATTTTCAGAGTACTCTTCATAAGTTTTTCGGCTTTTTAAAAAACAAAATAAAAGACTTGAATTCTCAATGTTTCTGATGTTTTTTTAAAAAAATTTCTTGATTTTATTAAAAAAATTTTTTTTAATGTTTATTTATTTTTGAGAGAGACAGAGGCAGAATGCGAGTGGGTTAGGGGCAGAGAAACAGGGAGACACAGAATCCAAAGCAGGCTCCAGGCTCCCAGCCGTCAGCACAGAGCCCGATGTGGGGTTCAAACTCACAGAGCTGTGAGATCGTGACCTGAGCTGATGTCGGATGCTCAACCGACTGAGCCACCCAGGCGCCCCTTAAAATTTTTTTTAATGTTTATTTATTTTTGAGAGGAGAGAGAGACAGAGTTTGAGCGGGGGGAGGGGCAGAGAGAGGGGGAGACACAGACTCTGAAGCAGGCTCCAGGCTCCGAGCTGTCAGCACAGAGCCTGACGCGGGACTAGAACCCATGAACCACAAGATCATGACCTGAGCCAAAGTCGGATGCTTAACTGACTGAACCACCCAGGCGCCCCTCAGTGTTTCTGATGTTTTAAATACAGTGTTGTAAAAAAAATAGCTTTATTGTTTTTTTTTATTCCCTGTATGTTTTTGAGGGAGAGTAACAGAGTTTTCAATATTTCAAAAAAAATTTTTTCAATTGAGGAACAATCATAATTTCCCCCTTTGATTATTAGAGTAATATGGCTTGGTTTTTGCCTGTGTGTCATTTTTTATCATCCCATTCCACTGTGGAAAGGGAAGACTGCTTATACATGAAACTAATTTTCATTCAAGCACTGAAATTTATCCAATTGTTCCTAAGCAGTCCATAGGGGGAGCTGGAACTCAAAAACTGAAAAGAATCGGCGGGGAGGGGGGGAGGAAGTATTTGAAAAAAGTAGGAGGGATAGCAAAGCCACCTTGTGGCTAGGTTTCAGGCTGTCGGTCCACATGTTATAAAATTGTCTCAGATTTGAGATTTTAGGGTGACTACATAAAGCCGTCCAAAACGAGGGGAATCGCCCTCCCCCTGCCCAGCTGGGGGGTTAACAGGTGGGAGGGAAGGAGCCAATCAGAGACTGAATTCTCAGAGTCGTCTCTGTGGTCCAGCCAATCCCAGGCTGTTGAGCCCTGGCCCCTGGGATAAAGGTAGCGGTTGATGCCTGCCCGCAGGCCGTTACTTCCCCAGCCTCCTAACAGAAGATCCTTGTCTGTGAGCCTCAGAGATGGAGGGCAGTAGGGCTGAGCATAGAGATGGTACTGATGGGATGCAGGCCATGGAGCAGAAGGTCACAAGGCCAGGTAAGGGGCGCCACGGAGCTTGACCTTGGGTACAGGAACTGAGCTCTCCCATGATTAGCCTACCATCCCTCCTGGATCCCAGCTTGCAGTCCGAGCAGTGTTTCTTTAATTGTCCATAACCTGGCCCTGAAATAAAAGCAGGCATCATTAATAAAACAAAGGATTCAAAGAAACGGTGGATCCACCCCTCTGCACCCGATTTTTTCCTTCTTAGATGAGGCAGAAATTCATTAAAAAGTCCCAGGATGAAGTTTGGTTTTCTATTCTGGAATCGGGGCAAGAGCACGGAGTCAGTAAAATAATGGTCAGAAATGGCGCCAAAAAGTGGAAGCCAAGCACTGCTGAGACTTTTGCTGCTGAAAAGGTCCAGCTCTTAGTACCCTTTCTCATTCTCCCATTTTCCAGTTGCTGGGTTGTAAAGCACCTGGAGCAGGTAGAGAAAAAGACAAATCTCACGCGAGTTTTCTGTTTGTTTGCTTGTTGTTTATTTTTCTCTAGAAGATAAACAATGATATGCATCTTCCTTAGGTATAGTAACAAAGAAAATGCTAGTCATATCAAGTATATGTGGAGGCATCGCTTTACTTCTGTGGGTAATGTTAGAATTTCCTAGAAAATGTAAGTAAACAGTTTCTGCTAAAACTATGTTCATTGTATTGTCATTGATTCAGTCTGATACCAGTGACTACTAGCCTGTTCTTCTTCCTTGGCATTGAACAATTGGAATCAGAAAGCATTCTCCTTGCCAGAGCATCTGATTGTTTTTCAAACCCAGTCATCTGCTTTGCCTTCTAGAATGTTCATTGTCTTAATATCTATTGAACTTCAGGCACGGTGCTGAGTGATGATGTTACCAAGATGAAAAAAAAAAAAAAAAAAAAAGAAAGAAAGAAAGAAAGAAAGAAAGAAAGAAAGAAAGAAGAAAGAAAGAAAAGAAAAGGTGGTGGGGGGGGTGGATTTTGGCCTGAAAGGAATTAATACTTTATGGAAGAAACAAGCATCTATGCCAATAGTAACTGTAAAATAATTGTTAAATACAAGTATGTTCAATGTGAAGAGGAAGAAAAGGAGATTATGAATCTGCGCTTGGTAGGTAAGACGTTATGAAGGTAGGGGTATTTGCCCTGAAACTTAAGGTCAAGTAGGTATTTAGGAGAGAGTGCCTTCGATGAGAGAAAGAACACGAGGGTTAGAGAATCACACCAGGAATAACTGTGATAAGAATTCAAAAAATTGGAGTGAAGACTGACAGTCGTATCACGTTTTCGCTACTGCGTTAACTCTCTCCCATACATGATTTTTTTTTTTTATAACATTTATTTATTTTTGAGACAGAGAGAGACAGAGCATGAACGGGGGAGGGTCAAAGAGAGGGAGACACAGAATCTGAAACAGGCTCCAGGCTCCGAGCTGTCAGCACAGAGCCCGACGCGGGGCTTGAACTCACAGCCCTCACGGACGGTGAGATCATGACCTGAGCCGAAGTCGGCCGCCCAACCGACTGAGCCACCCAGGTGCCCCTCTCCCATACATGATTATTTTCTACTTTCTCTTTTCTCTCCAGACCTTTCATGCCTTTTTCTTCATCTTCACTCTCGAGTCTATGTTTTGCTTTTCGTTTTACCTCATCAGTTATAACAATTACTAGAAAACTCCCAAAGACTCCCATGACCACATCTACTTTTTTACCTCTATCCCTACCCATATATTCTGTCTAGATTCCTGGTACTGTAGATGGACTATTCATGCCCCACAGTAGATTCTGTAGCCTCTCACCGATCAGTTATATTACTCGGGTAATATTCCCCTCTCTCCTACATTATACTTTTTTCACACTCAACTGAAACGTCTCCATAGCAATACATGATGGTGATATCTCTCTTACCTTGAAAATAAAATTCAGGGGCGCCTGGGTGGCTCAGTCGGTTAAGCGTCCGACTTCAGCTCAGGTCACGATCTCGCGGTCCGTGAGTTCAAGCCCCGCGTCGGGCTCTGGGCTGATGGCTCAGAGCCTGGAGCCTGTTTCCGATTCTGTGTCCCCCTCTCTCTCTGACCCTCCCCCGTTCATGCTCTGTCTCTCTCTGTCTCAAAAATAAATAAATATTAAAAAATAAAAATTTTTTAAATAAAAATAAAAATAAATTAAAAAAATAGAAAATAAAATTCATTAGCCCTTACTCCTTCTTTAGCTACCAATTTCCTTCTTTTTTTTCTTCTGTTACAGTAGCAACCACCTTGAATTTTTTGCTAATTTTTTTTCTAAATTCTATCTTCCCATTTTCTGTTAAATGTACTCTGGTCAGGTTCCACTTCCTTTTCTGTCTACTGAATTTGTCTTTCAAGTTCATTGGCAACTTCTGTGTTGCTGCACGGTATGCTTTCTACCTAATTTACTGGCTTCTTCCAGCTTTACTTTGCTTATTCTTTTTTTTTTTTTTAGCGTTTATTTATTTTTGAGACAGAGAGAGACAAAGCATGAACGGGGGAGGGTCAGAGAGAGGGAGACACAGAATCTGAAACAGGCTCCAGGCTCTGAGCTGTCAGCACAGAGCCCGACGCGGTGCTCGAACTCACGGACCGTGAGATCATGACCTGGGCCGAAGTCGGCCACTTAACGGACTGAGCCACCCAGGCGCTCCTACTTTGCTTATTCTTTCTTCTCTCCCTGACCTCTTAACTTTGGGGTGCCTTGGGGCTCAGTCCCTGAGCAGGTCCCCTCTGTATCTACCCTTGCACCCTGGGCAATCTGAACCATGCTTACAACTCTAAATGTCATATCATTCTGATCGCCTCCAAATACACATCTCCAATCTGGGCTTTTTCACTGAATTTCAAATATTTCAATCCACCAACTTGACTGTCTAATACATTACCCAAGTCGAAGTCTCAGTCTGTGTCTCTCCCATAACCTCTTCTATCTGGGTCTTCCTTACCTCAGGAAATAGCAACTTGGTCTTTCCAATTTTCAAACCAAAAATCTTTTTTTTTTCCAGTAAAATTTTTTATTATATATTTATTTATTTATATTTTATTTTATTTTTTAATATATGAAATTTATTTTCAAATTGGTTTCCATGCAACACCCAGTGCTCATCCCAAAAGATGCCCTCCTCAATACCCATCACCCACCCTCCTCTCCCTCCCACCCCCCATCAACCCTCAGTTTGTTCTCAGTTTTTAAGAGTCAAACCAAAAATCTTATAGCCATGTTTGACTCTTTTTTCTAATCCACTAGCCTCCAAAATAATCGGCAAAGTCTTCCTGGTCTTTCAAAATATAACTAGTATCTGAGTCCTTTTCCCCACTTCTACTGTTACTACCTCGTACCTTGCCAGCATCCTCTTTTCTAAATTTTTTTTTTTTAACGTTTTATTTATTTTTGAGACAGAGAGAGACAGAGCATGAACAGGGGAGGGGCAGAGAGAGAGGGAGACACAGAATCTGAAACAGGCTCCAGGCTCTGAGCTGCCAGCACAGAGCCCGACGCGGGGCTCGAACTCACGGACTGTGAGATCATGACCTGAGCCGAAGTCGGACGCCTAACCGACCGAGCCACCCAGGCACCCCCAGCATCCTCTTTTCTAAATGTTCTTCCCTCTCCCACCCTTTCCCTCTTAGAGCAAAGTTATCCACTGAAAATGTGATAGGGACCACAGACGACATTTATATTTTAGAAGCCCCACTAAGAGAGTCAAAAACAAATGAAAATTGGTTTAATTGTATTTTGTATTTAACCCAGTGTGAAAACTGAAATAATATGGGGTCATTTATGTCAAGGTGTTTTAAAAGGCATCCAGGAGGTCATTAAGGAGGTGGGCCTTATGCACGTCTTCCTGAACAGCTGAACTGGGCCAAACCCCAAATAGTCCAAGGACTCCACCAGAACACCTGCGATGTGCTACAGTAATGGACTTTTGTTCAGTGACAAACCACCTGTGCTTAGCCAAGATTAATTTTTAGCTTCCAGCACCAATTAAAATTCTTCGTAAGCAATATATGCTCTTGGGGCGCCTGGGGGGCTCAGTCGGTTGAGTGTCCGGCTTCCGCTCAGGTCACGATCTCGCAGTTTGTGGGTTCGAGCCCCGCATCGGGCTCTGTGCTGACGGATCAGAGCCTGGAGCCTGCTTTGGATTCTGTGTCTCCCTCTCTCTGCTCCTCCCCCGCTCATGCGTTGGTTCAAACTTTTAGTAAATATTAACCTCTGATTGAATCCTATCCTGACTACTGCGTTAAAATTGCAAGTCTTTCCACCAATAATCCTAATCGCCTTCACTCTGATATATTTTATGACAAACTATATAATACAGTAGACATGCAAGTCCCATAAAGCAAGGATTTTCTTTTTTGCATGTACACTGTTGTATTCCTAGAGCTACAAAAATATCTGCCACATGATAGAAACTCAACTGATAGTTGTCGAATGAATGAATGAATGAATGAATGAGTGAATGAACGACAAAACTTGGTTTTCTGGTGACCCAGGTTCTGAACCAAACACTTGAGTTTTGCACAAGCTTTTTATTTCAACACCAAACTTCAACATCATTTTGAGCTTGATACTTTCAGATAATTTTGGTGACCTGATTTTTCCACTTGGTTTTTATACCGGGGCTCATATGAATAGTCCTACACTGCTGTTTTCTTTCCCATTTGAAGATTCTCTCATTCATAGGCCTGACTATAAACCCGTCATATATTTCAGATGTGAAGAGGTGTCCTTTTGGTGAGCCTTCTGTTTCTCAGGGCTATACCTTAACAAGTAACTTCATCTATCTAGTTGCAGTAAGTTGGAGAGTAAAAAGTGGATGGTAGAAAGCTCGTAAAATCCTGATCTTTATTTCCCTGCATTCTTTTGTGCTTAAGAACAAAGGAACACCTCCAACTCCTGTGGGAATGTTGTTCTTGAAAGACAGTCAAGTTTCAACTAAGTCAGCAATAGGAAACCACCCCTCTGATGCTATGGATATAGACAATTGGTTTATGTACAGTGGAAAGGAAGTGGATGAATAGGAAAGAAATGGATGAATAGAGAAAATGCCAGTAGTATAAAAAATGGGAGGAAACTGGCTAAAGATTAGTTTCTGGATGTTTATGTGTCTATTATTGCTGATCTTAAATTATACATACACCTTCATTCTTCAATGCCGATTTCTTTCATTCTATGTTCTTGATCTTTTCTTTTTTTGAGCTGAGGTTTGAAGTTAAATCATTTGAATTGAATATGAAAGTAAAATACATTTTCTCAATCTGAAATATATCTTTTACCCTAAATGTGAGACTCTTCCTTTGTCCTATACTTTCTTCATTTTTTTTTCTACCATTGTGTTAATTTTAGTTAAAAAGCCAAAGATACTTAATGACAATACATGCTCTGAGGATGAAACTATATGTCCACAAGACTGGAACCAAATCAGTAATAATTGCTTCTTTCAATCTGAACGTGCAAAAACTTGGATAGAGGGTCAAGAAAACTGCATAGCCTATCGTGGATCTCTGGCCATATTCAACTCCAAGAATGAAGTGGTTAGATTTCTCTTTCACAATATAAATCTCATTTAATTTATTGACTAGCTATTATATGACAAGTATACTTCAAGGGTGTGATAGATCAGTCAACAAAACAAAGACTTTTGCCTTTATGGATCTTAGATTCCAAAGGAAGCGACAGGGAATAAAACATAATCGTAATAAATGTATTAAATTACATAATATTTTAGAAGGTAGTAAATTTTTATATACATATACATGATTTATGGATATGATATATATGAATATGATATGATATGATATATGATATGATATAGATATATAGATATAGATATATATAGATATATAGATAGATACATAAGCAATATTATGAGTGTCCTAGGTGGATAGGCTGCAAGTAAGATAGTCTTATTTCATTGAGATGATGGCACTGAACAAAACTGTAGTTAAGAGAGTTGGTTAAAGGAATATCTGGGGGATAAGCTTCCCAAGAAGAAGAAACATCTGGAGCATGGACCTTAAGGTAGGTGTATGCCTGGAATATTCAAGGACCAGAAAAAACAAAACAAAACAAAACAAAACAGCCAATGTGCCTAGCGTGAGGGAGTGAGTGAGGAATGTGGATGATTAGGGTCTTGGAGGCTATTGTAAATACTTTGGTCTTCCTCCAAGTAAAATTAGGGAGATATTGCAGAACTATGAACAAAAGTGAGACATGATCTGACTTGAGTTTTAAAAGAATCATTTGCTTTGTTGTGATGAGCTAATGAGTGGCAAATACAAAAGCAGAGTGCCATGCTACAAGGCTATTGGGATAACCCTAGCAAGAGGATAATGGGCCCAAAGAAGGACCATAGCGTTAGAGGTAATGAGAATGAGAAAACTAGGAGAGATCCATTATAACACCCTGTATTCCATAAAAGGAAATGTTGATGCCCCATCTGGGAACTTCTTCCTATTGGATTGGACTGAAAAAACTCAATGCGAGCACACCCTGGATGTGGGTAAATGGAGATGCATTCAGCAATTGGTAAGCCTTCATGGCATTTATTATTGAATGTGTTAAGTATAGTAAGGATTCTGAGTCTATAATCAGCTACCCCTATAGTTGCCTCCACATTATGTCCCCAAAGACTGTCAATATATGGATGCCATATTCAGACAAATATACAGTCTTTAGTCGGGGTTTGGCATTAAATATCAACATCTACTTCTATAAGGTAAGGTGGAATATATATACGACATGTGTACCCCAAGTATTGTTTTTATCCTAGACTAGAGAAAAATCAAACTAGTTTGATCCTTGACTATTTCCTCTTGGGGTTTTGCCTTTGTTTGTTGGGGGTCTGTCATTGATAGGGGAGTCTGAGAAAGTATACTCAAGCTTACACTTACCACACACACTAGTGGCCTGAAATGGAAGGGAATGAGTGAGAAAGAGAAAATGTACGCTCTAATTTTTTTTTTATTTAAAAAAATCTTTTTAATGTTTATTTATTTTTGAGAGAGAGAGACAGAGAGAGACAGAGTACGAGCCAGGGAGGGGCAGAGAGAGAGGGAGACACAGAATCCGAAGCAGGCTCCAGGCTCTGAGCTGTCAGCACAGAGCCCGATGTGGGGCTCGAACCCACGAACCGTGAGATCATGACCTGAGCCGAAGTCGGCCACTTAACCGACTGAGCCATGCAGGTGCCCCAAAGTATGCTCTATTTTTAAATAATAGACCTTTGTTTAAAATTCTGGAACTTCTCGGGGCGCCTAGGTGTTTCAGATTCTGTGTCTCCCTCTCTCTGACCCTCCCCCGTTCATGCTCTGTCTCTCTCTGTCTCAAAAATAAACGTTAAAAATAAATAAATAAATAAATAAATAAATAAATAAATAAATAAATAAAATTCTTGAACTTCTCTATGTTCCTTAGCTTGAAGAACTGATTGTACCTCTTGAGTCTATTTTTGCTTTTGAAACACGACATTTTCCAACTCAGAGAAGAGAAAGGAATAGAATATTGAGTTCCCCATGGAGGGAACTTCTAGCTACAGTTTATTTAGCACCTAGTTAAATAGGTACTGTACTAGTTTTATGACATACTGTGCTAGATATGATATGAGGCATATGACATGATAAAGAAAACAGCAGGACTTTCTAAATACAGAGAAACTTCTGTTATCATTGTATTTATATCCAATTCGGGGTGAAAATACCCACACAATGATTTGAGGATAAAAATATAGCCAACTTTGAAAAATGTAAGAAAAGGTAGGATATAGATGCAACTTTCTGACTTTCAAATCTAATACTTATTTTCTGGAGAGAAAATATTGGCAGTTTAACATGATATTATATATTATATATAGTCCCATTAAAAAAAAAAAAAGGTGAGGAAGGAGTAAAAATAGAAGTTGGTTAAAGATGGTGTATTAGGGACGCCTGGGTGGCTCAGTCAGTTGAGTGTCCGACTTCAACTCAGGCCATGATCTCTCACGGTCCGTGAGTTCGAGCCCTGCGTTGGGCTCTGTGCTGATTCGGATTCTGTGTCTCCCTCTCTCTCTCTGCCCCTCCCCACCCACCACACTCTGTCTCTGAAAAATGAACAAACCTTAAAAAAAAAAAAAAAAAGATGGTTTATTCGTTTGCTAAGGCTCCTATAACAAATACCACAGACTGGACAGCATAAACAAGTTCTGGAGGCAAGAACTACCAGACCAAGGTGTCAGGAGGGCCAATTTCTTCTGGGGCCTCTCCCCTTGGCCTGTAGATGACTGTCTTCTCCTTCTGTGTCTTCGCATGGTCTTCCCTCTGTGCACATGCCTATCTGGGTCCAAGCCTCTTCCTATGAGGACACCAGTAACATTGGATGAGGGCTCACCCTGAAGACCTCATTTGAACTTAATCACATCTTTAAACACATTATCTCTTAATATGTTTGCATTCTGAACCACTACGGGTTAGGTCATAAACATACAAACTGGGAGAGGTACAGAATTAAGCCCGTAACAATTGGCACTAGGGTATGTGAAGGCCCAGAAATATACCTGTGTTTTTGGAGATAAGCAGGATGGAATGTTGAAGGCAACCTAGAAATTAGGAGAGTAGGGATGCCTGGGTGGCTCAGTCGGTTGAGCGTCCGACTTCAACTCAGGTCATGATCTCGCGGTCCGTGAGTTGGAGCTCCGAGTCGGGCTCTGTGCTGACAGCTCAGAGCCTGGAGCCTGTTTCGGATTCTGTGTCTCCCTCTCTCTCTGACCCTCCCCCATTCATGCTCTGTCTCTCTCTGTCTCAAAAATAAATAAACGTTAAAAAAAAATTAAAAAAAAAAAAGAAATTAGGAGAGTTTACACCAGTCTTACAAAGTTCCTCAAAAATGAAGGGCTAAGAGCATTTCAGTTGCCATATACCCAGGTATTTATCCTAACAACATTCTCTTTTTTTTTTTTTTCATTCTGAGTTTTCAATTTTGTGTGTTTTATGTGACCTAAGATAAGAACTTAGAAAACCCTTTCTAGATATTTTATTTATGATTATTTACATCTCTCATCAAGTCCATCAAGTGAAGAATCCTTATTTCACTATTACTATGGTCACGGCTTCAAAAAATGGATCAGGGAACATTTATTTCGGCCTTAAGATATATCAGTGTTTTAAATGTGTGCAGGGGGCTCAATAAAATATCAGTCACACTCTCCCTGTATGTGATCTTTAAAAGGCTGAATATATTTATTTACTTATTCTTATTTCAGTGTATAAAAAGAAGAATCTAACCCTTCACAAAGTGATTTTCCATGTTTACTACATTATAAAACAGCATAAAGTTCCAGGATTCTTTGTTGTCATTGCAGTAAAGTTGCCTGGTGTTCGTTTCTTCCCATCCTCCCATCCTGGGGAGAAGTTTGGAGGTTGAAATAGAGAGAAGCAGCTAGTTTCATCCCTCTATTCCTTTTGCATTGTACATTTTGGTTTGGTTTTTTCTTTTCTTTCTCTTTCTTTCTTTCTTTCTTTCTTTCTTTCTTTCTTTTTAGTGTTTATTCATTTTTGAGAATGGAAATCTGTTCGAGAAAACAGAGAGATACAGAGGGCAAGCAGGGGATGGCAGAGAGAAAGGGAGACACAGAATCGGAAGCAGGCTCCAGGCTCTGGGCTGTCAGCACAGAGCCCGACACGGGGCTCAAACCCGTGAACCGTGAGATCGTGACCTGAGCTGAGGTTGGACGCTTAACCAACTGAGCCACCCAGGCACCTCTACATTGCACATTTTGAAACATAATCAACAAAGTTACATATTTTAGGCCGTGCCCAGTTAGTTTTCATGAGGTTCGGTAAATAATTAATCTCCTTATTTTGTTCCAGGTTCAATATTGAAGGAAGTGGAACGTGTGCCTTCATCCTTCACAAGAGAATAAACAGTGCCAATTGTGATAACACAATGAAATATATATGTGGCAGAGAACCCCGTTGTCCTTAGACAAAGGGTTCCCCAGAATACAGCGAATAAAGTAATGAAAGACAAACTTTTTTATTCATTGTACATTCATGTATATACGTTTTTCTTCTTATCAGACATATGTTTTAAGTTGCTTGGTGAAGTTTTCAATGACTTCTCTTCATTTAAATGGTAATCTAAATTTTTTTTTTTTTCAACGTTTATTTATTTTTGGGACAGAGAGAGACAGAGCATGAACGGGGGAGGGGCAGAGAGAGAGGGAGACACAGAATCGGAAACAGGCTCCAGGCTCTGAGCCATCAGCCCAGAGCCCGACGCGGGGCTCGAACTCACGGACCGCGAGATCGTGACCTGGCTGAAGTCGGACGCCTAACCGACTGCGCCACCCAGGCGCCCCTAAATGGTAATCTAAGAAGTCAAGAAACTACGCTGAGTTTTTACATGACGTTGCTAAGCCACATAAGCTGGTGTGTCTAAGTCTATGGGTACGATGGTGGTCGTGTTCATAACTGATTCAACAGCACGCCTCCAGGGAACAGATTGGAGGGTAAAGAGAAGGCAGTGAAAGATTCCTCTACTCCTCTGAACTTCAACTACATCTGCCTACAAGAGATAAGACATGAAGCATGGAGTGAGCATTGGGTGTTCCACGCAGCCTCCAGTGGTATGTTAACGCATTTAGAATTTGGAGAGAAGGCCACGGGAGAGGTGTTCAGAGATTAATTAGGGTTTCTGACTTTGCATCACCATCAAAGACCAAATCCCCTGAAAATGAATTTATACTGAGCCATGTACAATTTTTCATGGTTTCCTGGATCTTTATTCAGATTACCGAGCTGAAGAATTGTATCACAAGGATTTGGTGTCGCTGAAGCCACGGAAGGAATCGGGCTTTGGGATGTGGGTCGTGGTGAGCAAAACATGAATATTTAGAGAGCAGAATGTGAGGGAAGATGCCCTTGTGACTTGAAGAAATCATGGAAATCTATCTTTCACAAATCTATGGGATTTAGAGCCCAGATCATATGTATTTTTTAAAGTTTATTTTTGAAAGACAGTGCAAGGGTGGGGGGGAGGGGCAGGAGAGAGGGAGAGAGAATCCCAAGCAGACTCCTAACTGTCAACACAGAGCCCACCATGGGGCTTGAACCCATGAAACCATGAGATTGTGACCTGAGCTCAAACTGAGAGTCAGACGCTTAACTCACTGAGCCACCCAGGTGCCCCTAGATCCCAGATCATATTTAAATAGGAATCTGAGGGGCAGAGGGAGAGGGTCAACATTCTAGTTTTCATTATAAATCTGTGCACATCTTACTACTTTAGTCTATATTTTCTTTCCTTTTACATTTACAAATGCAATGAGTGATGAAATATTCTCAGAAGAAATTTTCTCAAATTTTTCTTAAACAAATGAGCAAATGAAAGCTTAGATTATTTGTAGGTTTTGTTAAACTACTCAATTGCCTCTGTCAGGCTTGGAGGAGAAAAAGAAACAGTAATTGCAAAGCAAAATGTGAGGTGCTTTAATATACGTGTGTGCAAGGTTGAAAGGGAGCATGTAAGGGGAGAAAAGTTGTTCAAGTTCACTGAATGTCTACTATGTCCTTTCTGTGTCCAGTATACTTTATGCCATCTCATTTAATAGCCTTCCAAGCAAAATGAGGAAAGTATGTGTTTCCACAAGACCTATAAAGGAAACCAAGGAAGGGAGTTCGTGTAACTTTCCAGTAGTCAAAACAACTAGCAAATTCTGGACCCAAGATTAGAATCAGGTCTTCATGATGCCAAAAATGGCTCTTTCCAAAAGTCCAGAAGGCATGGACCAACGATGCTGAAGGTATTCAAGCCTCCAGCGTGACTAAATAAAACTGAGGGGATGTCTGCTAGGGTCTGTAGATAAGCTTCTCAATCTTACAGGAATGGCTCTGCACAGAGAGCTGAGACAGGCACCCATTTTGGTTGTCATAATTGGGCAAATTTATATAACAAATCCAGAGAAACATACTGACTCTAACCAGTAAGTGGATCAGTGCTCCAACCAGTGAATGACTTCAAGGTATAAATTTTTAAAAACATAATACAGCTTCATACACAAAATCTTCAAGGAATATATAGTTCTATTTTAGTTCATACATATGCTATAATTCATAAGTAGGTTTTAAAGTGATACACGTACCAGAATGTGTGTGTGTGTGTGTGTGTGTGTGTGTGTGTGTGTGTGTGTGTGTGTATGGATAGATGGGTAGATAGAAATATATGATAGATAGATAGATAGATAGATAGATAGATAGATAGATAGATAATGGATAGATAGAAATAGATGATAAATGATAGAGAAAGAAAAGAAAGGAAAGAAAGGGGAAGGAAGAGAAAGAAAGAAAGAAAGAAAGAAAGAAAGAAAGAAAGAAAGAAAGAAAGAAAGAAAGAAAGAAAGAAAGAAAGAAAGAGAAAGAAAAAGAAAGAAAGAAAGAAAGAAAGAAAGAAAGAAAGAAAGAAAGAAAGAGAAAGAAAGAAAGAAAAGAAGGAAAGAAAAAGAAAGAAAGAAAAATGCCAGGCATAATTCCAGGCAATGATTATTGTAAGCATTCTCCATGTATAACCTCATTTGATCACTGTAACATTCCTACAGGTAAGTAGAATTTTGCTCTCAATTTTACAGAAGGGAGAACTGAGCATCGGAGTTTAAATAGCTTTCTAAATGTCACACAAGTAATAACTGCATTTGAACCCATATAGACGGAATAATGTGTGTGTGTAGGTAATTACTATTAATGATTTGGCTTTCTATAAAGATGAGAAATGAGATAATTCCAAGAAAGAAATATAGAGTGCTATAAGGCGATGGATATTATTTTCCATGTGTTCCACTCAATATGCCACATAGGATATTTTTATTCTTTAAGGACAAAAATATTTTGCCAATTTCATGACACTCCTTTGCTTATTATGGATGAGTCAACCTCCCACTTATCCTAATGAATCTATTTTTATCTCTGGTCTGAACTGGTTTGACAGTTTACTCATACCACTTCTCCTTGGTTCAAATGAGCATTGCCAATCTTTCCACTACAGTTGGACGTAAAAGCCTGCTGATTCTTTTTCTTTGTTAGCGATGTATGGAGGTAGCCTTCTAGTTCTCTCCTGTTGATCTGGATCCATCACAGATGCCATGGTCACCCCAGAGCTGCGTGATGCGAGGCATGGTAACCGGATATGCAGGAAAAGTAAGTTTCCTTGCGTGACGGAGAATGAAGGGAAAATCAATAAAAAACAAAATATGGGACAGTCTAAAAATGCCGAACTCTTTCCTAAAGGAGGAAAACTAGTCAAGTTTATGAGGTAGAGGAAGCAGCTCTGTAAAGTAATGCAAGGTTGGGGAGAACGTGTGGCGTTTTATATCTGTAAGAGAGTGAGCATAAGCTCGTGACAATGAAAATATTTGGGGTGAATTTTATGGTGTGTGCATCATATGCCAATAAAAAGGGTTTTTTTTTTAAATGTACTCCTCCAACAGAGAAAAGTTATTTGCCACAGATTTGCCCAATCCTGTAACGGAGATTGCATTCACTCTCTCAACTAGCACAGACCACGGATGGATTGAAGTAGCTGATGTCTTGCTAAAGTGAGTGAAGATATTTCTAAATGTTTGCGCTTGGGTCAGGTGGATTTTCAGAATCGTTCAGTGTCCAGTGTCTTTATTGTTTCCCCAACATCATCTGGATGAAAGTTGAGAAAATCTGGAAGATGGCTTGAAGATACTTATTAGGGCTGAAAAGGGCTTTTGAAGTGTAAGGATTGACTGAGCCTAAAAATTATGCTAATTTTAACTGGATTGAAATGCAAACAGGCAAACTAACAAATGACAATGAGGCACAATGAAACGAAACAAAACGCCACCGTTCGCGACAATTGATAGGGTTTCTGTTAGACAACATGAGTGAGCCGTTTTTGCCAAATTACATGATCGGAATAGGAAACCTTTCAAAACTTCATGAAAAAGACAGTGAAGAGAAACAAATCATTTCTGCAGTTTACCGGTATGAATTCCGATAGCAGCTATCCAGCGAGTCTCTTAATAAACAAATCTAGTAATCTTAAAAGTGGAGGAGACTTCAGTAGTCACTTAATAAAACTTCTCACTTCGTGTGACATTTCTAGCTACAACATTTCTAGCAGAAATTTCTACGCCAGAATACTTGTAGCGATAACATCTCTATCTTGCAAAGCGGTCTGTTTCAATTCTGAGCAATTTTAATTAGAAGTGTCTTTAGCAAATGCAATGTATTATTCACTTAAAAGCAGGTCAAAGGCTAAATTTTATTTTGTTTTTTACCACAATAAAATAAATTCAGTCTTTTCTTTTCAGCATGGCTTTTGAGCACTCATCACGCACACTCGGGAGGCCTGGGTGATTTCTTGAGCACCAGAAAATGTAATAATTGTCCGAAGGCCAGAAGGAAGGAAGCAAAAGCAGAAATCCAAAACTTGCCTTGAACATATTTTCTTTTTTGTAGCCTCACGCTGCTGTATCTCCCAAATGCAAGCCCTGAGCCTTATCACTCTTAGCATTCATGCACACTCATGCACACACACACCGCTCACATGTATAAACTAGCCTTAGATCTCCACAGGGCTTTCTAGGAGTCCTTTATGTTGATTTCCCAAATCTCTGTCTTTCCCCTGCCTCTGAACTTTCCTCAGTTATTATTTTTAAGGGTGGAAGCAGATATCTGCGGATTGCCATTGTCTCATCCACTAAGGAATTTGTTCAAGAATGGATTGCTAACAGAATGACTAATTTTTCTTATCAGATAGAATTTGTGTCCTTATGACACTGAATAATTCCCTTTGATATCATTGAAAACTAACAAAACAGAGGCACCTGGGTGGCTCAGTCAGTTAATCATCAGATTAACTTGATTACGGCTCAGGTCATGTCTCACGGTTCCTGAGTTGGAGCTCCGAGTTGGGCTCTGCACTGACCCTGTAGAGTCTGCTTGGGATTCCCCACCCGCCCTCTCTCTCAAAATAAATTTAATAAAAAAGAGAGAAAGAAAAATAGTGGGACACGTGGATGGCTTAGCTGGTCAAGCGTCCGACTTCGGCTCAGGTCATGATCTCAAGGTTAGTGAGTTTCAGGTCACTGTGCTGACAACCCAGAGCCTGGAACTTGCTTCAGATTCTGCGTCTCCCTCTCTCTCTGCCCCTCCCCCGCTCACACTTTGTCTCTCTCTCTCTCAAAAATAAGCATTGAAAAAGAAAAATAGCACAACAATAAATGTAAGTGATAAGTAGAAAGTTTAGGGGCGTGGTATACAGAGGAGTCCCAGAAAGAGTGAAGTATAAAGGAACGGGGTTATTTTTAGCAGTAGCAGAAGAAAAAGTATCATAAGAGAAGAAACCTATGCTCCTCAAATTGGAAAAAGCATGCACAGTGATGAGCAGAAAGATTAAAAGGATGTTTTTGGTAATTTGATAACTGCTACTGAATTTCAAAACATCAAGTACAAAGAGGAAATCTTGGAAGCCTTCAAAGAGAAGGAAAACACACAAACTGGATGAACCCTAAGAAACCGAAATTCCTCCTCTGGATGGTAAGTTTCTCATCAGCGACAGCAGCTGCGTAAAGAGAATAGTGCAACTTCTTTACGTGCATAAAGGGGTTTTCATTCAGGTTTTTCACTCAGTCTAGCAGATGTTTGAGCAAATTTTCAGATGTAAAAATTTTAAAATGATTGCGACGCGTCTCCCGAAATGAATTCACAGGAAACAAAATCAAACAAGAAAAATACAAAAAGACGTAGGGCACAAGAACAATTAAAAAGCCAGAGGACCGAAACCACTAAGTACAAATAAGTGATTTTTTTTATAGTACTGCAATGACCTCGGATGAAATCATTAATCTCTCTGAGCATCAGTGTCTGCATTTATAAAATAAGGATAATTCATCTTGTCTCACGGACGTTGTTATGAGGAATGAGTCAGGTTTTCCGTGAAGAGTGTCTGGTTCATTGCCCGATAAGCATTCAGTGCTTAGGAAAAGGTAACTCTGCGTATATATACACACTTATGCATATTTGGCCTTACACACAGATGGATGAAGCAATACACTGAAATCTTAAGCATGCTACCTTCATATCCCTGCTACCTTCATATCCCTGATTATCTTCTAGTTAGTGATCTTTAACATAGATATGGCACATGTAGAAGGGATGCTCTCCCAACGGCCATGTGAAGCTAACAAAACGACTGTTAATAGGTAATTGGCTAGGGGCGCCTGGGTGGCGCAGTCGGTTAAGCGTCCGACTTCAGCCAGGTCACGATCTCGCACTCCGTGAGTTCGAGCCTCGCGGCGGGCTCTGGGCTGATGGCTCGGAGCCTGGAGCCTGTTTCCGATTCTGTGTCTCCCTCTCTCTCTGCCCCTCCCCCGTTCATGCTCTGTCTCTCTCTGTCCCAAAAATAAATAAACGTTGAAAAAAAAAAATATGTAACTGGCTAGACTCTGAATTCAGAGAAAACATACATTGAAACATAATTCATTGTTAATATGAATTAACAGCCAAAGTTTTGTTTTCCCTCATTCTTGCATGTCCATACCTGGACGAGATTTCTGCAGTTTGCCGTCCTCATCTTCTTCCAGTAACCTCATCAGAATCCTTCATATCTTAACTCTTTCCATCGTGCAGCGATAGGAATCTTTCTCCTCTTTACCCTCGTTAAACAGATCTGTGACCATACAAAGCTGACTGATTTATTTGGCCAAATGTATTACATTTTATTTATTTATTTTTTGTAACACTGATGTCCAGCGATCTAAAATTCAGAATCATTTTGAAAATTCTGTCAGTGTTTGCTTCCTATATTTTGGATATCTGGTGTCTGGAATGTATATGTTTATAATTTGGTTAGATTGCATTTTATTTTTTTTTTTAATTTTTTTTTAACGTTTATTTATTTGTGAGACAGAGAGAAACAGAGCATGAACAGGGGAGGGTCAGAGAGAGAGGGAGACACAGAATCGGAAATAGGCTCCAGGCTCCGAGCTGTCAGCCCAGAGCCTGACGCGGGGCTCGAACTCACAGACCGTGAGATCATGACCTGAGCCGAAGTCGGACGCTTAACCGACTGAGCCACCCAGGCGCCCCTAGATTGCATTTTAAAATAGTACGCTTGCAAGCTAGCCAGGAACCTTATTATATTAATTCTTCTATTTCCTCTCCTCACAAACCCCATGGATTGGGACTATAATGTAAAAAGATGGCCTTGTCCAAGTACTGCTTTTTTCATAGCCTTTAAGGTTGAATTCTGGACCAGAGAAGCTTTCCTGTGAGGTAGAAACAGAAAGGGGCTGCCGACAGTAGTCTGTTGTGTTTATAACTCACAGTCTTGTACTCCAAGGTCATGATGTCTCCTCAAATTAAAACATTGGCCTTCAGGGGCACCTGGGTGGCTCGGTCGGTTGAGCGTCCGACTTCGGCTCAGGTCATGATCTCATGGTCCGTGAGTTCGAGCCCCGCGTCGGGCTCTGTGCTGACAGCTCAGAGCCTGGAGCCTGTTTTGAATTCTGTGTCTCCCTCTCTCTCTGCTCCTCCCCTTTTCATGCTCTGTCTCTCTCTGTCTCAAAAATAAATAAGGTAAAAAAAAATTAAAAAAAAAAATTGGCCTTCAGTCATGATACTATATGAGGTCACTGATGCCTGGAGAACATGTAAAGTAGCTGGGGACCTGAAAAAGGTAACCCCTCTAAAACGCAATAACTCCTAGAATATTCCAAGAAGAAAAATCGAAGAGTTATTATGAGAATTAAAACATAATAAAAACACTCAACAAGATTAGGAAAACCAAGTGGAAATATTAAGCATGGAAATATATTTGAAGTAAAGGACATTTTATAGAGTTGATCAGTAGAATTGATGCCATTAAGAATGAATTAGTCTAAAACACAGTAGAAAAGAAAACGAAATGGAAAATACAAAAGAAAAGCTGAGCGATATGAAATGCAAGTAGAAATGCCAACTCAAGAGAGTAAGAGAAGGAGGATCTGAGAAGGAGAGAGAGATGGAGAGAGAGACACACACACACACAGAGAGAGAGAGAGAGAGAGAGAGATGAAATGGAGGATAAATTAAAGAAAGCCAAACACAGAATTATGGGGTGCCTGGATGGCTCAGTTGGTTAAGCATCCATTCGGCTCAGGTCATGATCTCACTGTTTGTAGGTTTGAGCCCCACGCCGGGCTCTGTGCTGACAACTCAGAGCCTAGAGCCTCCTTCGGATTTTGTGTCTCCCTCTCTCTCTGTTCTTCCCCTACTTTCACTGCCTCTGTCTCTCAAAAACATGGATAAAGGTTAAAAAATAACAAAAAAGAGAGAGCCAAACACAAAATTAAAATTGGTATTAGGGGGTGCCTGGATGGCTCAGGCAGTTAAGCATCTGACTCTTGATTTCAGCTCAGGTCATGATCTTACAGTTCATAGTTTCAAGCCCAGAGTCAGACTCTACACAGACAGCACCGAGCTGCCTGGGATTCTCTCTCTCCCTCCCTCTCTACCCCATCCCCTGCTCTCTCTATCTCTCTCTCACAAATAAATAAACATTTAAAAACCATAAATATGAAAATTTAATGAAATATTTTGAAAATGATTCATTAGTTGTTACAGGTTGAATTCTGCCCCCCACAAACTCATAGGTTGGCGTCCAAACCCCCAGTATCTCAGACTGTGATCTCATTTGGAGATCGAGTCTTTATTAAATTAAAATGAAGTCAGTGGGGGTGGACCCCAATCCATTATGACTGATGTCCTTATTAAAAGGGGAAATTTGGAGATAGACTCACATACAGGGATAATGTCCTATCAACATAGTGATAACTATAAGCCAAAAAAAAAAAGCCTAGAACAGATCCTTTCCTTACAGCCCCCACAAAGAACCAACCCCACCAACACCTTAGTTTCAGACTTCCAGCCTCCAGAAATGAGACACAATAAATATCTGTTGTTTAAGCCACCCAGTCTGTGGTGCCTCATTAGGGCAGTCCTAACAAAGTGAAATACCCATGCATTTATCAACTTAGATAAAAGAGGATCAATAGATTTGGGGGAGAGAGAAAATGCCAAAACGAAACGTGAAAAAAGAAATAATTAAAGTAAATGTGGAAAGGGCACCTGTGTACCTGGGTTGAGCAACCAACTCTTAAATTCGGCTCAGGCCGTGGTCTCACGGTGCGTGAGATCGAGCCCCGCTTCCGGCCCTCGCTGGCAGCACGGAACCCGCTTGGGATTTTCTCTCTCTGTCGCTGCTCATCCTCCACTTGTGCTCTTTCTCTCTCTTTCTCTCAGAAATAAATAAATAAGCAGTTTTTTAAAAAGACACCTTTCCCCTTTTACTGTGATCATGAAACTGAAGGAAACCAGAATGCGTATCCCCAAATATGTCTCTTTGACATAAAAAATATTCTGCACCGAAAGCAATCAGGAAGCAATGAACACGGGAGAGACTCACCCTACTCCACCTTTTCCACCTAAAGATATAAATTCTCCTTTCACTACACCAATTCTTATTAGCCCCTGGAAAGCAAACCGTACTCCATTAGCTTCCCACAGAGCGCCACCTTTGGAAGAAGACTAAACCTGCTTTTCCTTCTGCTGTTACTTCTCTCCAAAAGTATTGTTCATTGTGGAAGATGCTAAGTAGGCTGGCTTTCTAAAATCCCCTTGGATTTCCTCTTCGTTTTGGCTTCTCCCATGTGATGGGTCAGTACCTTGTTTTTCCCTTATTAATCTTTTTGTTGAAAAGCCCAGCCGAGGGGTGCCCGGGTGGCTCAGTGGGTGAAACCTCCGAGCCTGGAGACCGCTTCCGATTCTGTGTCCCCTTCTCTCTCCGCCCCTCCCCCACGTGTGCTCTGGCTCTCTCTGTCTCTCAAAAATAAATAAATGTGGGGCGCCTGGGTGGCGCAGTCGGTTAAGCGTCCGACTTCAGCCAGGTCACGATCTCGCGGTCTGTGAGTTCGAGCCCCGCGTCGGGCTCTGGGCTGATGGCTCGGAGCCTGGAGCCTGTTTCCGATTCTGTGTCTCCCTCTCTCTCTGCCCCTCCCCCGTTCATGCTCTGTCTCTCTCTGTCCCAAAAATAATAAATAAACGTTAACAAAAAAAATTAAAAAAATAAATAAATAAATGTAAAAAAAAATTTTTTTAATAAAAATAAAATAAATAAATAAATAGCTTTCATTCTTTTTATGCCACTGTTTTCCAGAGTGGCTGTGCCAGCTTGCATTCCCGCCAACCCTGTAAGAGGGGCCCCCTCTTCTGCATCCTCACCAACACCTGCGGTTTCCTGTGTTATTCATTTTAGCACGTTCTGACAGAGTGAGGTGATATCTCATTGCAGTTTTGATTTGCATTCCCCTGGGGATCAGTGATGTTGAGCATCTTTTCATGTGTCCGTTTGCCATCTGGACGTCTTCTTTGGGAAATTGTCTATTCATGTCTTCTGTCCATTTTTAAAATGGATTATTATGGGTTTTTTTGGAGGGGAGGTTGAGTTATATAAGTTCTTTATATATTTTGGAAGCATTTAGTCTACTTACATTCAAAATAATTGTTGATAGAGATATGTATTTATTGCCATTTTATTACTTGTTTTGTAATTGTTTCTAGAGATTTTTTCTGATCCTTTCTTGTCTTTGTCACTGTTGGTCTCTCCTTTGCATTTAAATTTTTTTTTTTCAACGTTTATTTATTTTTGGGACAGAGAGAGACAGAGCATGAACGGGGGAGGGGCAGAGAGAGAGGGAGACACAGAATCGGAAACAGGCTCCAGGCTCTGAGCCATCAGCCCAGAGCCTGACGTGGGGCTCGAACTCACGGACCGCGAGATCGTGACCTGGCTGAAGTCGGACGCTTAACCGACTGGGCCACCCAGGCGCCCCTCTCCTTTGCATTTAAAGAGTCCGCTTTAGTATTTCTTGCAGGGCTGGTTTGTGGTCATGAACTCCTTTAGTTTTTGTGTATCTGGGAAATCCTTATCTCTCCTATTCCAAATGATAGCCTTGCTGGATAGAGTATTCTTGGCGGCAGATTTTTCCTAGTCAGCATGTGGAACGTATCATGTCCTTCCTTTCTGGCTTCCAAGTTTCTCCTGGAGAGATCTGAATCTAGCCTTAAGGTTCTTCCCTTGTAAGTTAAGGACTTCTTTTGTCTTGGTGCTTTTAAGATTTTTTCTTTACCCTGTAGTTTGCAAGTTTAATTACAATGGGCTTTGTTGTTGGCCTCCTTTTGTTAGTTTTGATGGGATTTCTCTGTGCCTCCTAGATCTGGATGTCTGTTTCCTTCCCCAGATTAAGGAAGTTTTTAGCTGTTATCTCTTTTTTTTTTTTTTAATTTTTTTTTTTTCAACGTTTATTTATTTTTGGGACAGAGAGAGACAGAGCATGAACGGGGAAGGAGCAGAGAGAGAGGGAGACACAGAATCGGAAACAGGCTCCAGGCTCTGAGCCATCAGCCCAGAGCCCGATGCGGGGCTCGAACCCACGGACCGCGAGATCGTGACCTGGCTGAAGTCGGACGCTTAACCGACTGCGCCACCCAGGAGCCCCAGCTGTTATCTCTTAAATAGGTTTTATGTTCTCTCTTCTCTGGGACTCCTATAATACAAATGATATTACTTTTGATGGAGTCACTGAGTTCCCTAAGCCTATTTTCATTTTCCATAATTCTCTTTCTCGCTATTGTTCAACTTCATTATTTTCCATTATTTTGTCTTCTAGGTCACTAATTCAGTCCTCTGCTTCTTGCAGCCTGCTGTTCATTGAATCAAGCCTGTGTCCAATCTTGCGTATTGCACTCTTCATCTCTGATACTTTTTTGACTCTTTGATTTCTGCAGCAAGGGTCCCACTGATGTCTTCCTTTTTTTTTTTTTTCTTCTCAAATCCAGTTGAATATTGTTATAGTTGTTGCTTTAAATTCTGTATCAAGCATGTTACTTATATCTGTTTCACTTAGAGGTCTGGCAGTGGCCTTACCTTGTTCTTTCATTTGGCATTTTGTCTAAGTCTCTGCTTTCTTCTTTGTGTTCGAAAAGCCAGTCATGTCTCCTGCTCCTCAAAGTAGTGGCTTTATGAAGAAGGAGTCATGTAATGTCCAGGGCCTGATGCTTCAGGGAAGATCCCTGGTTTGTGCCGCATGTGCTCTGCTATTGTGTTTTGCAGGGGCTCTCCTTGCCTACTGTGGGCAGTGTTTGGTCCCTGGCCTGAATGTGGTGAGTTTTAACTATGTGTGCTCTAGTCTGCTGTGAAATGAGACCTGTCACCACCTGCACCAGAACGGAGGCCCTGCAGAACTCTCTGGTCAGGAGGTGTGGTCTGGGCAGGCATTTGTGCTGAGGGGACCAGTGCCCTGGGACTGATGCAAGCATGACTAGGAAGGGCAGTCCTGCCAGAGTTCAGGGGTGTGGGACTTGATGTAAATAAGTCAGGCGGACAACGTTGGCATTGCATTGTTTCTTGCAGATGGCTCTGTCTTTATGCTGAGGGGCTGGGGGCGTGGGGAGGGGCACACACCAGCATCTTTGTTCCTATGAATGTTGACTCTCAGTAATGAGTTAGTTCTGAGAAGTGTAAATAATCTCCCCTTTGTGTGCCCCGGCATTCTTGCAATCACAGTTTCAACATTGTCTTCCTCCAGATTGTCTGCCTGCCTTGTCTCCAGGAGCAGCGCAGTGCCCTCAAGGCTCTATTCCCGCCAAGCCTCCCGACCTTTAAAAACCCAGGCTTTAAGCCCCACTGGTTGCAAGAACTGATGAAATTCAGCCCCTCTCATTTTCCAAGCCAATGTCTTTGGAGAGATGTTCTCCTTGTGCATTCTCCTATGTGCTCCCCTCTCTCTCCATCCCTTTCCTGTGACCAGTACCCCCTCCCCTCCATAGCACCCTCCATCTATTTCTCCCTTAAAACATGTCTTCCCACCTTCTTCAATGTGGCCTCTTCTCTCGCTTTACTTGTGGAGTTTGTTTTGTCAGTCTTCAGGTCAACTTCTAAGGTATTTAGGACAATTTGACAGTTTTCTTTTTTAAACTTTTTTTTTAACGTTTATTTATTTTTGAGACAGAGAGAGACAGAGCATGAACGGGGGAGGGTCAGAGAGAGGAAGACACAGAATCTGAAACAGGCTCCAGGCTCTGAGCTGTCAGCACAGAGCCCGACGCGGGGCTCGAACTCACGGACCGTGAGATCATGACCTGAGCCAAAGTCGGCCACTTAACCGACTGAGCCACCCAGGCGCCCCTAATTTGACAGTTTTCTAGTTGTGCTTGTGAAATGAGAGGAGCCTGTGGCTCGCCCACTTCTGCCAGGATCTTCCTGACTCTCCAAATCCTTTTTCCTGATATTTAAATGCATGTGAGTGAAAAACATTCTTTCCAGATTGTTTCTACATTTGCTAAGTAAGTGTCAGAGAAGATCACTACTAAAAGTATTACTGTTTGTTTTAATCTCTTAACATTTCCATGAATGCCAAATCGCCTCTCTGATTCATTCTGCTCACCACAAATTACTGCTTTTATCTTGACATTTCCTTGCTTAAATGCATTAAATTTCTCCCTACTGCTTACAGAATAAATAAAAACGTTTATCTTAATTTTTCTACTGTCCTATGATCCGATGACTGTCCTTTCTCCCCTATCTTTGATTTTGTTGATTTATGTTGTCTTTTATAGCCACTTGTCTGATCATGGCCCTTTTGTTGAACCTTGGACTTTCTTGATTACCATCCACCATTCACACTATTTCTACCTTTTGAAATAACCTTGCATTTCCTCCCTCCTTCCACCAAGTCTAAGTGATCTCTCCACTGCTGATGCCCCATCTGAACAGCTACAGCGGTCATTGGTACTTCTCTTCTTTGCACTTCATAAGGTCATTGTATCCTTTATTACTTTAAGATGTAGATGCTTTTAATGAGAGTTTTTAAATTGATTATTATAAAGAGGGATAAACGAAAATAAATATTCAGGCTAGGTTTCTCTGGACATTTTACAGTAGACATTTATTTGTTTTGCAGTTCACAAATTGAAAAAAGGCTGGATGCTACACCTTTGTATGTATCTCTCGCTCATACTGACCATTGCCATACTAGGTGAGTAGCTTAGCTCATAAATTGTCTATGCTTCTCCATGCACAGTAGGGCCAAACATATCTCAGACTTAATCTTGGATTTCTCAGTCCTGGAGTAATAAAAAGGTCTTGTAGAGACAAGTCCTCAGATTCCTACCAGTTTGGCAGGTTTTACCACATTCCTTGCCTTTCTCAAAAATGCTCTTGGGGCACCTGGGTGGCTCAGTTAGCTAAGAGTCCGACTCTTGGTTTGGGCTCAGGTCATGATCTCATGGTCATGAGACTGAGCCCCACACCAGGCTCGGCTTTGACAGCCTGGAGCCTGTTTGGGATTCTCTCTTTCCATCTCTCTCTTTCTCCCCCTCCCCTCCTCTCAAAATAAAGAAACTTAAAAAAAATACTGTTGAATCTTTTCTTCGTGCTATCCATTCTGATTAGGAGAGGTGATATTCCATTGTGGTTTTGATTTACATTTCCCTGATGATTAATGATGTTGAGCATTTTGTCACATGTCAGTTAGCCATCTGCACATCTTCCCTGGAAAAAATGTCTATTTAGGTCCCCTGTTTATTTTTAAATTGGATTATTTGGCTTTTTTTGGTGTTATGAGTTATTCCTATATTTTGGATATTAAATCCTTATTGGATATATCATTTGTAAGTGAATAAATAAAGAAGACGTGGCGTATATACATAATGGGATATTATTCAGCCATAAAAAGAATGAAATCTCCCCATGATGACGACAAGGATGGACTTAGAGCATATTATGAGAAGTGAAGGAGGCCAGAGAAAGACAAATACCGTATTATTTCACTTATATGCAGAATCTGAAAAATAAAATAAGCAAACAAAAACAGACACAAACTCAAAAAATACAGAGAACAGCCTAGTGGTTGCTTGCCAGATGGAGGGAGTTCGAGGAATGAGCAAAATAGGTGAAGGGTATTATGAGGTACAGACTTCTTAGTTATTAAATAAATAATCATGGAGATTAAAAGTACAGCATAGGGAATATAGTGAAGAATATCATAATAACTTGGAAGGTGACCAATGATAACTGCATTTTTCACACTGAGCATTTTCTAATGTATAAAACTGTCAGATCACTATGTTGTACACCTGCAACTAATATATGACTATACCTTAGGTAAAAAAGTGAATTAAAAAAAAAAAATAGGGTCACCTGGCTGGCTCAGTCAATAGAGCATGGGACTCTTAATCTCAGGGTTATGAATTTGAGCTCCATGTTGGGTGTAGAGATCACTTAAGAAAAAACAAAAAAAAACTAAATATTCTAAATATCACAATACAGTCATCTTAATCTCAAAATACAGTCATCGTCTTGAATTATAGTTCTTAGTCTTTTTTTTTTTAACGTTTTATTTATTTTTGAGACAGAGAGAGACAGAGCATGAACGGGGGAGGGGCAGAGAGAGAGGGAGACACAGAATCGGAAACAGGCTCCAGGCTCCGAGCCATCAGCCCAGAGCCCGAGCAGGGCTCGAACTCACAGACCGCCAGATCATGACCTGAGCCGAAGTTGGACGCCCAACCGACTGAGCCACCCCAGGCACCCCTAGTTCTTAGTCTTTGAGTAAGATAATTATAAATTTTCAAATGACCACCAGATAACAACACCAATAGTCATGTTTTTTTTCCAATGTTTGTTTGTTTGTTTTTTATTTTTTTAAATTTACATCCAAATTAGTTAGCATATAGTGCAACCGTGATTTCAGGAGTAGATTCCTCAGTGCCCCTTACCTACTTAGCCCATCCCCCCTCCCACAACCCCTCCAGCAGCCCTCAGTTTGTTCTCCATATTTATGAGTCTCTTCTGTTTTGTCCCCCTTCCTGTTTTTATATTACTTTCATTTCCCTTCCCTTATGTTCACCTGTTTTGTCTCTTAAAGTCCTCATAATAGTCATGTTTTTTAACTGAGAGTACTTTGTGCAAGTTAAAGAACCAATATTAGTGACACCCGGGTGGCTCAGTCAGATGAACGTCTGACTTTTTGGTTTCTGCTCAGGTCATGATCTCACGGTTTCATGAGTTTGAGCTCTGCGTTGGGTTCTGCACTGACATTGTGGTCCCTGCTTGGGATCCTCTCTCTTCCTCTCTCTCTGCCCCTTCCCCACTCATTCTTTCTCTCTCTCAAAATTTTTTGTTTAAAAAAGAACCAATATTACATACACTACACTTATTATTTTTATTTAATTCTCACAAGGCCATGACATAAGTGTAATTATGAAATCCATTTACAGGCACAGAAATAGAAGCCAGAGTGAATAAGCTGCCTCTCACAAATGACAAATTCCAGAGCCAGAATGGAGACTCTTGTCTGTCTGGTTCTAATTCCTGATATTTTAACCACCAGGCAATATTGTCTTTATAACTTCAATATTTTTTTGCTCTGATTTCTTTTGGATCAAGATTAAGTTATATTACTAACAGTTGTTCTAGGAAACATTTATGATGTAAAAAAAAAAAAAATGTCATAGGGGCGCCTGGGTGGCGCAGTCGGTTAAGCGTCCGACTTCAGCCAGGTCACGATCTCGCGGTCCGTGAGTTCGAGCCCCGCGTCGGACTCTGGGCTGATGGCTCAGAGCCTGGAGCCTGTTTCCGATTCTCTGTCTCCCTCTCTCTCTGACCCTCCCCCGTTCATGCTCTCTCTTTCTCTGTCCCAAAAATAAATAAACGTTGAAAAAAAAAAATTAAAAAAAAAAATGTCATAATGGCACAAGTGATTTGTTGCAACATTTTCTCTGTTGGAGTAGCTTTGTGAAAATGAAGATTTTCACAATTTTCTTCTGGACACTGTTGGTTCATTTTGTGAAAATAAGTCAAAGGTAGACTTTTAAATTCCTGAGCAGTGACTTTAAAATAGTCTCAGAACTTGCTTTTCCATTGCATGCTTTGCTTAATACAGCACTTAATTTAGGACTTAGGTTAAAGTAACACTTAGTACCCTTGGGGCATCTGGTTGGCTCAGTTTGTTGGGCATTCAACTCTTGATTTTGTCTGAGGTCATGATCCCAGGGTCATGGGATCAAGCCCTGCATTGGACTCTGCTGATTGTGGGGCCTGCTTAAGTTTCTCTCTGTCTCCCTCTGTCCCTCTCCCCTGCTCACACTTTCTCTCTCTCTAAAATAAAAACATAAAAAAAACAGTAACACTTAGCACTCTTTATTCTTGTTTTCTTTGTCATTCACAAGAGTGCTGACATTCTTTTTTTGTATAGCTTTCTGTCACTATTAGAGTCCTGGGAGTGCAATGTTACTGGTATTTAATTATCTGGCAGTTAATATATTTATAGAGAAGTGTTTTTATAAGAAGTCTTTACATTCATTCATTAATTGATTATTTAAAAAAATGAAAACACAATATATTTCATTACCTATCTGTGGTAGCCTGAATCTGCCTCTACGTATTACCAAAACAAAACAAAAAAAAAATTCATGGCAAAGAGAAGGGAGAAGGCTTTGGATTTGGCCTGACATTTAAACATTTACTTGGTTCTTTGCCAGTTACATTAACTTATTCAAACATTTGGAGGGCAGGGACTTTATCCTTTTCTGATTACTGATCACTTACCTGAAACCTTGAAACATAAAATTCTCAAAACATTCTGTACAGAAATAAATTCACCATTATTCCAGCTTCTTTGGCACTGAATATTGGTGAAGGAGAAAAAATTTTTACTAACTCATATGTCAGTGAGTTGTTGTCATTTATGGTGAGTTTTACTTCCCTGTCTTGGATGTCCTTTTATGTCTAGGACCATTCATTTCTGTAAGGAAAGACAAGCCTTCCTTTATTACCCTGGTCCGTGAGACCGAAATGGTATTCGTGTCTCTAGGTCTCTGTCGAGTGCTAAATTTTGTGCATTATTTTGGGAGGACGTCCATATAGACTATGAGAGGCTGGTAGTTCCATTCTTCAGAGTAGAAGCCAGGGAAATCAGATGAACTATGGACTGCTCAACCCTTGAATGGTTTTCTTTACAGACAGCAAGGACTGAATTCATCCATCATTCCATGAGTGAATTTAATTTTAGAGACTGCAAACTGTGGGGGTAAAAGTGAAACTGATTCATCAGAATGAATAGAAACTCTCTTTAACTTATTTTTTGATTCTTTCTTTCTTTCTTTCTTTCTTTCTTTCTTTCTTTCTTGTAGCAACAAAACTTTCAAAGCGTTCCCAAACTATGGCATGTGAGGACGAATGGATTGGATTAAGAAAAAAGTGTTTCTATTTTTCCAGTGATACCAAAAATTGGACAGCCAGCAAAAGATTCTGCAGTTCACAGGGATCAGAACTTGCTCATATTGATACACGAGAGGATATGGTAAGAAAAGGAGAAATTTCTCAATCGTTTCAGTGCTTAAGTGTTACTAAGAGAGAATTAAAATGATAAAAGTGAATACTCTATGATGATATATACCAGTGTTCTAAGCACCATAACTATAAAAACTCATGCGATCTTCAATCCTGGTCTATGAAGTAAATACGTTAAGTACCCCTATTTTAAAGATGAAGAAAGTGAGGCACAGAGCTGTTGTGTAACATAGCCTTTGTCACAGAGCCATAACTTGGTCAACTGGGATTTGAACCCACACAAATTAGCTAGTCATGCTAGGTCCTTAATCACAATGCATATTGTTTATATAGCTAAATGTCTTTATTTAATGTTTTTAGATTATTAAATAGATTGTTTTAATACTTTTACATTTTGATTCTGCCGAGAATAGCCTGGAAAAATTAAAAAAAATAAAAAAGATATGGCTCTTGGAATTGAGGATAAGGATCTGAAGGAAATAGCACAGTTTGAAGAAAATGAAACAATGAATAGAAGTGAAAGAGGGCAAAGGAAGGGAAACTTGGGCTGCACGAGCACCGAGTGAGGGAAAGGGTTTGTTTATAAAGAAAGTTGACTAATGGGTTTGTGGTCCAATACCAAGGAGCCAAGAGAAGAGAAACTAAATCCATCACTCAATATATTTTGTTGCAATAAATCATATTCATCCAGAAGTTTATCTGATTTCTGAATATGTGAGAAAGCATACAATAGCAATAATATTCTCATTCTGGTATCTACTCAAAGGATAGTTGACCCTTGAACAACACAGGTTTGAACTATACAGGTCCACTTACATGCAAATTATTTTCAGTCATTACAGTAGGGCACTGAAAGTGTATTTTCTCTTCCTTATGATTTTTTAGAAAACAGTTCCTTTCTTTAGTTTGTTATTAAAAAAATTACATAATATATATAACATACGAAATGTGTCAGTTGTTTCCATTAACAGCAAGACTTTCTGTCAAAGGTAGGCCATTAGCAGTTAAGTTTGGGGGGAATCAAGAGTTATACTTGGGGGTGCTTGGGTGGCTCAGTCGGTTGAGCAACAGTCTCTTGATTTCAGCTCAGGTCATGATCCCAGGGTCATGAGATCAAGCCATGCATTGGGCTCTGTGCTGAACATAGAGCCTGCTTAAGATTCTCTCTCTTTCTCTCTCTCCCTCTGGCCCTTCCCTGCTCATGCTCTATCTCTAAAATTAAACAAATAAATACATAAATACGTAAAATTGAAAAAAGAGTTACATTTGGATTCTCAAGTGCATGGTGCCGTTGTTCAAGGATCAACTGTAGTTTATGACTGAGTTTTCCCATTTTAACAGTACTTATACTCTCCATTAAACTCTTTCCCCCTGAAATCCCTCCTCTGGTTTTTGAGAAAGGACCTGTGGACAAAACAAAATAGAAGCATTAGTTCTCTGTCACCCTTACAGAACATTCTGTGCCGGTTCCTACAGAAAGTGCTCACCTCCCAATTTTGTTATCCAAACAGACATAACATCATATCAGTTTATGGTCTTTGTCATTCACTCTGGAACTAAAGCGTACTGGTGGTCTATGCGTTCAAACTTGAAAGAAAGGAATTAAAATATGTTTTCCTCCTCAATAATGAGAAATAGAAATCACCCCTAAAGATGACCCAAGAGAGTGTAGCTCAGAGGATTTCAATGACTTGGTGGAAGTCACTCTATTGCTTACCAACATTTAGGAAGTACAAGAGCAAAGTGAAAATCTTGCTGATAAAACTAACCTCAATATCCCTACCTGTTGCTATAGAAGCAGGAGGGCATGTAGATTAGGAGGCCAATCATGAAAGATGGGATAGTGGGGGTGAGAAGCATGTTCAGCAATATGCTCGAAAATATTCAGCAGCAGATAATGCCCTGACTTTTTGTGAAAGGATTTTTTGAGGAAGCACGCAGGAACTTCTATGCACTGGATCGGATTGAACAGAAAACAAGGAGAGTCTTGGAAGTGGACCAATGGCACCATATTCAATCCTTGGTGAGTTTCCAATTTAGTAGGAAAGGTTTTATGGGTGTTGTATACAAATTTAGATCATTTTAAGTTGTATTATTACAAAGAAATCTTTCTATCTGTTACATGCAACTGCCTTCGTTAGTGTCCACCCTGTAACATGTGCCCTTTCACATTGAAACATACCTTAGAGCCACCTGTATCTCTTCCGCCTTGTTAAATGACACACAGTGAGGGGGGCCTGGTGGCTCATCAGCTAAACGTCCAACTTTGGCTCGGGTCATGATCTCACGGTTTGTGGTTTGAGCCTCCCGTTGGGCTCTGTGCTGACAGGTCAGAGCTGGGAGCCTGCTAAGGAATCTGTGTCTCCTTCTCTCTCTGCTCCTCCCCTGCTCATTTTCTATCTCTCTCTATCTGAAAAATAAATGAACATTAAAAAGTAAATAAATAAATAAATGACACAGTGAATTTTTTTGTTATTTTATTTTATTTTATTTTACTTGTATTGACAGAGTCTTGCTAATAAACACTTCTCTTGATAATGCAAATTCAACTCATTTGCAAATTCTATTTTTTTTAACGTTTATTTATTTTTGAGACAGAGAGAGACAGAGCATGAACGGGGGAGGGTCAGAGAGAGGGAGACACAGAATCTGAAACAGGCTCCAGGCTCTGAGCTGTCAGCACAGAGCCCGATGCGGGGCTTGAACTCACGAACCATGAGATCATGACCTGCGCTGAAGCCGGATGGTCAACCGACTGAGCCACCCAGGCGCCCCAGCTCGTTTGCAAATTCTAAACCAAACCACAGGTATCACTTGCACCTTTTGAGAACTAACTGTATTTATACAAGATCTCTTTGTTTTAAAGAATTAGTGATCACATAGTTGTCTTTAACTTTCCATATGCCCATCATAAACAATATTATTTAGTTGGGTAACCATTATCGAGTGAATGTTGCTTTCTCACTTATGTACTATTGCCCCTGGAAACAAGGGCTGTGTGACTCTTCTCTTGTAGCCATGTACTCCTGCCTTAGCATTTCATTAAGTTCTAGATAAACAATGGAATGAATTAAACAAATACTAAGATATGTGAGACGTGACAAATTACACTTACTACAGAAAATGGAAAAATCGATCATCAGCAGAGCAAATTAATAGAAACGATTGCAATTAGTCTCTTTGGGTTCTATCTCAGTATGTGTCAAACGCATCAAATGAATATAAAACTTATTCCTTACCTTCAAAAAGGAACATCAGCTAAAAACATGCCAAGAAAATGCTTTAAAAAAAGCTTCTAGAGATCTTTGGGTTTTTTTGTTTGTTTGTTTGTTTTTTTAATTTTTTTTTCAACGTTTATTTATTTTTGGGAAAGAGAGAGACAGAGCATGAACGGGCGAGGGGCAGAGAGAGAGGGAGACACAGAATCGGAAACAGGCTCCAGGCTCTGAGCCATCAGCCCAGAGCCCGACGCGGGGCTCGAACTCACGGACCGCGAGATCGTGACCTGGCTGAAGTCTGACGCTTAACCGACTGCGCCACCCAGGCGCCCCTAGAGATCTTTGGATTTAGCAAACACAGTCTCTCCTGATAGATGGGTAGAAATAGATATAGATAGATAAATATAGATAGATATAGATATGGATATAGATATAGATGATATAGATATAGATATATAAATGATATAGATACAGATATAGATATGGATATAGATATAGATGATATAGATATAGATATATAAATGATATAGATACAGATAGATAAATGTAGGTAGATATAGACTTATATCTACATCTACGGCTTATCCATGTCTATCTATATCTATATGTATATCTGCCTTTCTACTTATTATCTTAAATAAGGTTACAGTTTATACCAATAATCATAATAATTAAGTATCTACCTTCAGTCTTCTATTCCTTTAATGTAGCAGATATTTTTGTATAGCATATAGTGATGGGTGAGTACGGAGCTGAATGTTTTGTCTAAAATGTCCCGGATCACTGGAATCTTAATTTGATTTTTGATTACAGCTGTCAGTGGTTCCCAAACTAATTGTAATTATTCCTTTTCAGGTTTGAAATTAGTGGGAATGGATCCTTTGCATTTCTGAATGCTGACGGAGTCCGTAGTTCCAGGGGATTTATTGATATCAAGTGGATTTGCAGCAAACCTAAGTTTTAATAGAGCAAATAACTGAAAAATGACTGTGGTACATCTAATGGCTATTCCATAGATTAGGAGATTATAGGGAATGCATTGCAAAGCAGAACACATTTTTGATATGTTCGTTCTGGCACGTAGCCCACTGATGTATTGCACATTGTTTCCCTGTATGCATGCTTAATAAATATGGGAGCTTGAGAGCAGCTCCGGGAGACTTCCCTTAGTCTTCCTGTCACCTCTTTTGATTTGCATGGAGTCTTGAGTAATCCTTTCTGCCATCTTCTGTTTTGCTGGACGAAGCCAAAACCCAAACCCACAAATGACTATCACACTTCAGAGATAAAGGAAAGGCCTAGATAGGCAACACTTACTTCTCACTTGTTATGCTATTGAATACAGAATTTTGTGGGGCACCTGGGTGGCTCAGTCTGTTAAGCATCTGACTTTGGTTCAGGTCAGGATCTCAGTGTTCATGAGTTTGAGTTCTGTGTTGGGCACTGTTGACAGATCAGATTCTGGAGCCTGCTTCAGATTGTGTCTCCCTCTCTCTCTGCCCCTCCGCTGCTCATGCTCTGTCTCTCTCTGTCTCTCTCAAATATAAATAAACATTAAAAAAAAATTTCAGAATCTTGAAAATATTAAACAAAGACACTAAAACCTGTTGAATAAATGAACCTCATCGATTCAAGACGCATAGCTTCCCGTGACAAGCCAGGAAGCTTCCACTAAAAAGAACCAAATATAATAATCACAAACAAAGCGATAACCTGTACCTAAAATGATGGTTATAAGCAACTTTAAAAAGATTGATATCAGTAGGCCAGCCAGCATTTACACAGCTTAAAAGATAGACAAATACATGTGCTCTATCTGTGTAAATATTACAAAATATTGACAATGGTAACTCTGGTTTAAAGAAATGTTACAAGAGAAACACCCATGAAAAGACACTTACTTCAATAATATCCTGAAAATAAGGAAAGACCCACCAAGAAGGAGCCTAGTTCTATCAATATGAATCACTGATAAATGATCAGAATTATGCATTAAATTATAAAGCTTTCTCAAAGTAATCTATAGATTGAATGCAATCTCCATCAGAATACAATGGCATTTTTATAGAACCAGAACAAAGAATCTTATTTGTATG
This sequence comes from Puma concolor, assembly GCF_028749965.1. NCBI lineage: Eukaryota > Metazoa > Chordata > Mammalia > Carnivora > Felidae > Puma > Puma concolor. The sequence goes on from NC_141673.1 coordinate 99,063,905, forward strand.
GAATCATAAGAGACCCCAAATAGCCAAAGCAATCTTGAGAAAGAAGAACAAAGCTGGAGGAGGCATACTCCCTGACTTCGAACTACACTGCAAACCTGCAGTAATCCGAAGAGAGAAGTTCTGGCACAAAAACACATGGATGAGTGGAATCGAATAGACAGCCCCAAAACAAAAGCCATGCTTCTATGGCCAATTAATCTAGGACCAAGGAGATAAGAATGTACAATGGGGAAAAGACAAGTCTTTCAACAGATGATGTTGGAACGGCTGGACAGCTACATGCCAAAGAATGAAACTGGACAAATAGCTTACACTATATACAAAAATAAATTCAAAATGAATTAAAGACTTACAGGGGCGCCTGGGTGGCTCAGTCGGTTAAGCATCCGACTTCGGCTCAGGTCATGATCTCACGGTCCGTGAGTTCGAGCCCTGCATCGGGCTCTGTGCTGACAGCTCAGAGCTTGGAGCCTGTCTCGGATTCTGTGTCTCCCTCTCTCTCTGCCCCTCCCTCGTTCATGCTCTGTCTCTCTCTGTCTCAAAAATAAATAAACATTAAAAAAAATTTAAAAAAAAAAGACTTACCTATAATACCTCAAACCATAGAACTCTTAGAAGAAAACATAGGCATTTTCTTTGACATTGGAATTTGTTTTTTTTTTTTTTTTTTTGGACCAGTCTCCTCAAGCAGAGGCAAGAAGAAGCCAAAATAAACAAATGACATTACTCAAACTAAATAGCTTTTGCAGAGTGAAGAAAACCATCAATGAAATGCAAAGACAAATTACTGAATGAGAGACCTTTGGAAATCATACATCTTGTAGGGTTAATATCCAAAAAACATAAAGAACTTCTACAACGTAATATAAAAATGATTAAAAATGGACCGAATAGACATTTTCCAAAGACACTCAGATGGCCAGCTGGCACATGAAAAGGTGCTCAATATCACTCATCATCAGGAAAATGCAAATCAAAACCACAATGAGATAGCATCTCACACCTGTCAGATTGGCTATGATCAAAAAGAAAAACTAACAACGTAAGAATTATGTTGACAAGGATGTAGAGAAAAGAGAATCCTTGTACACTGTTGGTGGGAAGGTAAATTGGTGCAGCCACTATGGAAGACAACATGGAGATCCCCCCCCCCATATTAAAAATACAACTACTGTATGACTCATCAATTCCACTTTGGGGTATTTTCTGGAAAAAAAAAACCCACAATTCAAAGAGATATACATACCCCTATATCCATTGCAGTATTTACTGTAGCCAAGATATGGAAGGAACTTAAGTGTCCATTGATAGATGAATGAATAAAGGTGTGAGATATATATATATATATATATATGGAATATATATACATATATATGGACTATTACTCCATATATATATATATGGAATATTACTCACCACATAAAAGAATGAAATCCTGCCGTTTGTGACATGAGTAGACCAGGAGGGTATTATGCTCAGTGAAATAACATGACAGAGAAAGACATATACCACAACGAGTTCACTTATATATGGAACAAAAAACATCTTTTTTGTTGTGTCTGCAAAACAGAAACAGACTTATAGATACAGGAAACAAACTGTTGGCTGCTAGATGGTGGAGATATGGGGGGGGGCCCAGGTGAGATAGGCGAAGGAGATTAAGAGGTACAAACTTTCAGTTATAAAATAAATAAGTTATGGGGATGTAGTGTACAACATAGGAAATAGAGTCAATAATATTGCAAGAACTCTGCATGGTGACAGATAATAACTAGACTCATGGGGATCACTTTGTAATGTTCAAAAATATTAAGTCACTATGATATACACCTGAAACTAATATGATATTGCATGGCAATTATATTTCAATTTAAAAATTACAAAGTTTAGACAATAGAATATAAACTAGAAAAATGACATCAAAAGTGACCAAACAATCCAAGGGATACAGGTGTGCTGTTTCAAAGGGACACATGCACCCCCATGTTTATAGCAGCACTATCAACAATAGCCAAAGTGTGGAAAGAGCCCAAATGTCCATCGATGGATGAATGGATAAAGAGAATGTGGGATATATGTACAATGGAGGATTACTCAGCCGTCAAAAAGAATGGCATCTTGCCATTTGCAACTACGTGGATGGAACTGGAGGGTATTATGCTAAGTGAAATTAGTCAGTCAGAGAAAGACAAATATCATATGACTTCACTCATATGAGGACTTTAAGACACAGAACAGATGAACATAAGGGAAGGGAAGCAAAAATAATATAAAAACAGGGAGGGGGACAAAACAGAAGAGACTCATAAATATGGAGCATAAACAGGGTTACGGGAGGGGTTGTGGGAGGGGGTGATAGGCTAAATGGGTAAGGGGCACTAAGGAATCTATTCCTGAAATGATTGTTGCACTACATGCTAACTAATTTGGATGTAAATTTTAAAAAAATAAATAAATAAAATAAAAAAAATTTTAAAAAGTGACCAAACAATAAGTTATTAAAAAAAAGAATCAGTTTCCCAAGTAAGGCAAGGAAACGGGATGGGCTTAGGACATATTCCTGAGTGAGGTCATAAAATTCAAATTCTGCAGGGCATTTGAAAAACTATATCAGAACCACCTATGTTACATTAGCTTGAGTTTAAATTCTTGCCTACGTAACTAGGAACTACTATGAGTAACTAGGTAACTATAAATGACTCATAATCTATGAGTGCAAGAAAGAATGTGAATGTAGGCAAAAGATAAACTGTTAGATTAGAGAGGCTGGGAGAGAGTATCTACATTACAAACACATTACAAGCATACAAACAAGTTCTCCTCCCACATCTTTAACTGAGGAATACTTCTTCAGTTAGATACAGTTGGAACTTTCTGATAAATTAAAAGGAGGGGCGCCTGGGTGGCTCAGCTGGTTAAGAGTCCGACTCTTGGTTTCAGCTCAGGTCATGATCTCACGGTTCCTGGATTTAAGCCCCGCATCAGGCTCTGTGCTGACACTGCATAGTCAGCTTAGTATCTATCCTCTGTCTCCCTGTCTCTCTCTCCCCCTCCCTGCTCTCCCTCTCTTTCTCGCAAAAATAAATAAATAAACATTTAAAGGGGGATTTAAGTGTGAGTCTACTAGTCAATGTTGACCCCAGTACCATGGGAATACCAATGATTTGGCAAATATCAGCATGTTTTCAAGTATGTTGTCACCAAGAAAAGTGGGAAATAATGAATTTTGGGATGCCATTGTGTATTAAAATTGGATGTATTAAATTCTGGCTCAGTCTAAGTTCCAGTTTTCCTTGATTCATAATACAGGTTTTATTTTTAGTGTTGGTTCTTGGTTACAAATTAATTTTGTAAATTGCTTAGCAAATTAGCCTAAGCCATCTCCTTTTTTTAATTTTGATTCACAGTTATTAGGGTATAAATTCTCCATGGCTTATAATTTACTATAGGCATCTTGGAGGAGTTAAGTAACTAACTACCTCACTTACCTGGTGGACACAAACTGTTGCATTTATTTTGAAATACAAATGTGTTTTATTTTTCACTTTGTATTTGTTTTTACTTTTGTTTTTTTTGTTTTGGTGTTTTTTGTTTTTGTTTTTGTTTTTGTTTTTTTTTGAGCGAGAGAAAGAGAGCACAAGCAGGGGAGAGGGATAGAGGGAGAGGGAGAGAGAGAGAGAATCTTAAGCAGGTTCCCTGATGTCAAGGTGGAGCCCCATGCAGGATGGGGCTCGAACTCAGGATCGATGACCTGAGATGAAATCAAGACTGAGCCACCCAAATCAAGACTGATGCCCCTACAAATGTGTTTTAAATAAATGAGAGGAAGGGTGCCTGAGTGGTTCAGCTAGTTGAGCATCTAACTTAGGCTCAGGTCATGATCTTGCAGTCAGTGAGTTCCGAGCCCCATGTAAGGCTCTGTGCTGACAGCTCAGAGCCTGGAGCCTGCTTCGGATTCTGTGTCTCCCTCTCTCTCTCCCTCTGCCCCTCCCTGCTTGTGCTTTATCTCACTCTCAAAAGTAAACATTATTATTTTTTTTAATTTAAAAATAAATAGGGGCGCCTGGGTGGCTCAGTCGGTTAAGCGGCTGACTTCAGCTCAGGTCATGATCTCCCGGTCCGTGAGTTCAAGCCCCGCGTCGGGCTCTGTGCTGACAGCTCAGAGCCCGGGGCCTGCTTCGGATTCTGTGTCTCCCTCTCTCTGACCCTCCCCCGTTCATGCTCTGTCTCTCTCTGTCTCAAAAATGAATAAACGTTAATAAATAAATAAATAATGACAGGAAAATAAGAAACTTCAGTTTGCACAGAACTTCAGTTAGAAAAGAAACGGAATGGGATCATTCATAGCATAATAATTTTAATATAAATTTGATTAAAGGAAAATAAATTGTGGAATCACGTTGAAAACAAGATTGTGTATTACCTCAAATAGACATCTCATGCTTACAACACCTGAGTACGTTATCACCAGTTGAAAGTTTGATTTCTTTTTGATAAAAATTGAAAAACAACCTTGGGGAAAAGGCCCACCATGAAGAAAAAAAAAACAGTGTATCTGTCTGCTTAGGCTATTTCTTCACCAAATGCTCAGGATTTCAAACCCAATAGGACACAGACAACGAATAAGGCAGGATTACAAGTTGAAATTTAATTATCTTTTTAGACATTGAAACAATAGGAAAGAGTGTTTTCTTGTTTAAAAATAAGTCATATTTCCTTATTTTGAAGTATTACTTCTATACGGAATATTTGAAAATTTTATGTTTGTACTGTGAAAATAGAGACAACAGGCCCAAAATGGAGTCATTCATGCTAAGCACCTGTCATGAAACCAAAACTTAATACCTAATCTAACTGCAGTTTGGATCTCCCCAAGAATACAATCTTAACTGGTCAGTCAAGAATGTTCTGGTCAACCCTAATAAGGGGATCCACCTGATGGCCCACTTTCATGCCCCAAAGAAAGGTGACCTTGCCCCAAATAATCTTTTTATTGTTTCGGATTTCCTTCTGTCACCCCTGTCTGCCTTTATTTTTTTTTTTATTTTTTATTTTTTTTATTTATTTTTTGGGACAGAGAGAGACAGAGCATGAACGGGGGAGGGGCAGAGAGAGAAGGAGACACAGAATCCGAAGCAGGCTCCAGGCTCTGAGCGGTCAGCACAGAGCCCGATGCGGGGCTCGAACTCACGGACCGCGAGATCGTGACCTGGCTGAAGTCGGACGCTTAACCGACTGCGCCACCCAGGCGCCCTACCCCGTCTGCCTTTAAAAAGCCTTTCCTTCTCTGTAGCTCATTGGAGCTCTTTTTTTACTTGCTTGGTGGGATGCTACCCAGTTCACGAATCATTGAATAATGCCAACTATATCTTTAAATTTCCTCAGTCGAATTTTGTTTTTTAATAGTATAGAAAGGAAACAAATTTGCATTCCGCTAAAAAAAAAAAAAAGATAGGCACTATTATCCATATGCATTTGCTTCAAATCTTTGTTTAAATGCACAGATTTGTTTTTGTTGTTCAGACAGCGTCTCTTTGGCAAATGCCATTAAAGTTGGAGTTACAGTCTTCAGAATACACCTGATTTCTTGTTGCAACAGCACAGCTTGTGTGATCCGTTGGTCCAATCATGAGAAAACTAGGAGATAAAGCATAGACATTAGAGCATTTATCTTAAAATAACGGTCCCATTTCTTTTTTTTTTTCTTTTTTTAAAATTTTTTATTTTTAAATTTTTTTAACGTCTATTTATTTTTGAGACAGAGAGAGATAGAACATGAACGGGGAAGGGTCAGAGAGAGAGGGAGACACAGAATCTGTCAGCACAGAGCCCGACGCGGGGCGCGAACCCACGAACTGCGAGATTGTGACCTGAGCTGAAGTCAGACCCTTAGCCGGCTGAGCCACCCAGGCGCCCCTGTGCTCCCATTTCTTAACGTTTCCTCCAGCCCAACTTGTATAGGCAGCCGAGATGGAATGTTCCAGAGGTTTTAGAATGGACCCTTCTTTTGTGGTCAATGGTTGCATTTGGGCACTCTTGATTTGCATACCCTCCACACCCTCTCTTTTGGGATGTCTCTCTTACCAGAGGAACATTACCACAGAACCTCAAGCCAAAAGATTAGAAGCATCCCTGTCTCTTCCTACCCTCTCACCTTTTCAAATCGCATGTACCAGCAAATTCTGGTATTCTACATCGAGATTGGTCCTTCCTTATACCCATTCACTCCCAGCCTAGGCTGTGGTTGCCTCTCCCTTGTCTCTGATCACAGCCTTCCGACTGAACTTCAGTTTCAGTTTTGCTTCCCATCTATTCCTTCTCCACACAGCAAAATAATTTTCTATAAAAGGTAATTAGATGTTAAAATGTAAGTTTTGGACAATGACTGCAAAGTGATAGATATCTTATACCAATGGGAGTTACAAACAGTAACCTGCGGGGGAAATGGCTTTTAAGTTAAAGTAAAACCTGTTTGGATGACTTAAATTCTTCCTTACCATCAATAGTATGATGAGGAACATAAGTGAAGAGAATATTTTTGGAGAAAACTATTTCCTTACCTATACTTTCTAGTTGATGGTTAGCGTTTAAAAATAAGAAGCAAACACTATTATAACCATCTACATATAATTTTTCCTTATATAATTAAATGAAAGCTTTTAAAAGTATTTTATTCAAAGTTTATTTATTTTTGGGACAGAGAGAGACAGAGCATGAACGGGGGAGGGGCAGAGAGAGAGGGAGACACAGAATCGGAAACAGGCTCCAGGCTCTGAGCCATCAGCCCAGAGCCTGACGCGGGGCTCGAACTCACGGACCGCGAGATCGTGACCTGGTTGAAGTCGGACGCTTAACCGACTGTGCCACCCAGGCGCCCCTTAAAAGTATTTTAGAGAGAAGGAGAGCATGTGTGTGAGCAGGTGAGAGGAACAGAGGGAGGGGGAGAGAGAGAGAGAGAGAGAGAGAGAGAGAGAGAGAGAGAGAGAGAATCTTAAGTAGACTCCACACTGAGCGTGGAGTCTGTCCCCAGGGCTCGATCTCACAACTTTGAGATTAGGACCTGAGCCGAAATCAAGTTGGACACTTCACCAGTGTCCAACCGAACCACCCAGGCACTTCTAAATGAAAGCTTTATATCATGCTCCAAGAATATGTTGGTTTCCAAAAGAAAAAAAAAAAAAAAAAAGTCTAGGTATTCCTTACCAATTTTTGTCTTAAGATCGCTAGCAAAGCAGGTCCCAAGAATAAATACTGCTTCATACTTTAGTTTTATGTTCAGGAAAGATGATACTCTGTGGAGAATGGAAGTCTCTAGGAGTACATAAATAGCCAGACCAAAATGGCCTATTGCTCCATGGCCTTTGCTTCAAACTTGCCACAAGCCGGGTGCTCTAGTGATGTGTAAAGAAAACAGGGGTGCACAAGAGAAAGCGTAAATATGTGTGAGAGTTTTATTTTTTTATTTTATTTTTTTTTAATTTTTTTTTTCAACGTTTTTATTTATTTTTGGGACAGAGAGACACAGAGCATGAACGGGGGAGGGGCAGAGAGAGAGGGAGACACAGAATCGGAAACAGGCTCCAGGCTCTGAGCCATCAGCCCAGAGCCTGATGCGGGGCTCGAACTCACGGACCGCGAGATCGTGACCTGGCTGAAGTCGGACGCTTAACCAACTGCGCCACCCAGGCGCCCCTGTGTGAGAGTTTTAAAGAACCCTTACATGCATTACCTTATATTGGTCACACAAGAACATTGTGAGGGAAGCTTTGCTATTCTTTTCATACAGATGAAGACATTGACGTCAACCAATTGGGAGAACATGCAGGGAGCAAGCTTTCAAATTCATACTTTCTCACTTCTGAGACATTTGTATACATTCTGGATGCTTTTATTTATAGGGGCATTTGATCTGCGCATTTACTATATACAATAAAAATTATTTTAAATGAGATTTAACTTGGCTTAAAAATTATAAAGTCGTTATTATTTCCTGACCATGAAAATTTCCAGACGTCATCGTGAGCACTTGCTAGCCCTGTTTCTCATTAGTGCATGTTAAAGGAAAAAAAAGGGGAAGCAAAAAGAAAGAGAAAAGGCCTGAAAAAGAGAGATAGGAAAGGAAAAGGGGAGGGGGGAAGAAGAGAGGAAAGGAGGAAGAAATATAAAAAGACTGGAAAGTATGGAAGCTTATTAAAAATACTTTGGGACACCCGGGTGGCTCAGTTTGTTGAGCAACTGACTTTGGCTCAGGTCAATATCTCACAGCCCATGGGTTCAAGTCCTGCGTCAGGCTCTGTGCTGACAGCTCCGTGCCTGAAACCTGCTTGGGATTCTGTGTCTCCCTCTCTGTGCTCCTTCCCTGCTTGTGCTCTGTGTCTCTCTCTTTCTCTCAAAAATAAATAAACATTTTAAAAAATTAAAAAAAAAAAACACCTTTGTAGGGGCCCCTGGGTGGCTCAGTCTATTGAGCCTCCAACTATTGATTTCGGCTCAGATCGTGATCTCAGGGTTCGTGGGATCGAGCCCGGGTCAGGCTCTGCACTGAGCTCAGAGCCTGCTTGGGATTATTTCTCTCCCCCTCTCTCTGCCCCTCCCCCCTCGAAATAAATAAGTAAACATTTTTAAAAAATACTTTGAAAAATACTATCCTATAGGGGAGTCTGTGTGGCTCAGTTGGTTGAGTGTTTGACTCTTGATTTCGGTTCAGGTCATGATCCCACGTTCATTGGATGGAGCCCCATGTTGGGGTCCTTGCTGAGTGGAGCCTGCTTAAAATTCTTTCCCTTTTGCCTTCCCAACCACCCCCCACCCCCACCCCACGCTCCCGCATGCTCTCTCAAAAACAAAAACAAAAACATAAAAAAAACTGTCTATAAATAAGGCAACATGACTGCCACCATTCTTTCCCTCCAAATAATTACTTACTTGTTTTCTTCCACAAAAAGGTGTTTATTTATCCACATCCATTGTTTTCCTGGGGATGCAATATATAGTCCAATCCAAGCAGGATTTCCAGGTTTTAAACTCTTCTGTATGAACTCCTATCAAGGACATGGTGTATTCATTTATAAATTTGTTCAAAAAAATTTCAATGCCCTCTATAGACTAAGGCACTGTGTCAGGCATTGATGGAATGGTAAATAATCATTTATTTCATAAATGATAGGGTTTTTTAAAATAAACAATAGTGGGGCACCTGGGTGGCGCAGTCGGTTAAGTGTCTGACTTCAGCCCGGGTCACGATCTCCCAGTCCGTGAGTTCGAGCCCCGCATTGGGCTCTGGGCTGATGGCTCAGAGCCTGGAGCCTGCTTCCAATTCTGTGTCTCCCTCTCTCCCTGCCCCTCCCCCGTTCATGCTCTGTCTCTCTCTGTCCCAAAAATAAATAAACGTTGAAAAAAAAATTAAAAAAAAAATAAAATAAAATAAACAATAGTAATTGTATCATGGCTACCGAACATCCAAAAGCAATGATTCTAAACCACCCACACTTCTTATAACTGCACCCAGAAAGTCTTCCTTGGGTACTTAGATCCTGTTTTTGATTCCTCACCAGCTCTTTCAAACTTTGGATCACCGGTAAATGTGCCTGTAGGTATGCACAATCATGTTGACTCTCATTCCAAGTTTTGGAAGGCATTGAAAACCTGTAGCATTTCCCTTGGTTCAGCAGCCAGTCTTTTGGGCACACATGATCATTTCCTGAAGGAAAATGTAGAGAAAAAAATTAGACTCCACCCTGAATAAAGTGTGAATAGTATGCTGTATGATTCAAAGGCAGCTCTATTAACAGAACGAGAATGAGATTGATTCATTAATATGTCTATTTCTGGAATGGGGGCAGGATACTGGGTGAGGAGTTGGGGAGAAAAAAGCATGTGAATTCTGACCCCCACAATTAGAGGACACCAATATGTAACATTTTGCTTATTCATAACTAACAGAAGTGAGAGCCTGTTGTTTAAATCTCTCTACTGTCTGGTCTGTTTCCTTTTTCTTAAGGTCGTCCTTACAACCTGGATTTCATTTCTATGAGATTACTTACTATTGACATTATTTACATGATTGCATTGGATAGTTTGATCCTCCTGTGCTTTTCATGGACATGGTCTCCCTAGTCTCAAATAGCTTTCTCTTCCTTCTTCTTCATCCAAATTATACTTATATTTTACTGTTCAATTGCATTTCCACCTCAAAAGCAAAGCCTTTAACCAGTCATAATTTCTGCTTCCTATGGCCTAGTCATTTGTGAACATCTCCTTCCTTGTCATTTACCTGCCTGGAAGGTTGTTGAAGTGACTGTCTTTGACTTTCTTATCATCTAACCCTTCTTAAAAATTTTCTTAATATTTATTTTCGAGAGATAGATAGAGACAGAGCACCAGTGGGGGAGGGGCCAGAGAGGGAGACAAAGAATCAGAAGCAGGCTCCAGGCTCTGAACTGTCAGCACAGAACCTGACACAGGGCTCAAACTCACAGACATCGAGATCGTGACTTGAGCTGAAATTGGCCATGTAACCAACTGAGTCACCCTCGTATAACCCTTTTGATTTAATGGTTGATTTAATTGTTGATTGGTGATGACTGAATTAAATGCCCATACGTTAAAGCATGTCATATTTTTCATTGCTAATATTTTAGTCTGTGATAGGTAAGTCTAAATATTTATAAAAAAATATTGTAGGAAATTGAATGTATATTGTCCAGCTGAAATGGAAAATAAAAGTAACATCAGGAAATATGACTTAAAGAAAACTATCCAGGAATAGTTTTCTATATATACAACTTTACATATATTCTTAACTCATTAATACATTCTGTACCAGGGCAAGTATTGCCAATCCTGAATAATTACAGTTTTGCCAGAATATTTGAAGACTCAGGATAACTGGAGTCTCACTCAGTTCTACCAGTACATAGTTGTGTGTTAAAAAGTATAAAATGACCTCAAGTATCCTTTCCAATTTATGATTTGAAAGGGGCTATCTATTCATTATTATTATTGAGAAAGAGGCATTAGGACTAAGTAATTGCATTACCTGGCGATTGACAAAGTGGTCAATAAAGTACAGCTGTAGAACTACAAAGACACTCTAAAAATGTTCCAAATGATCAGTGTCAATGTTGAAATATCAAAAAAAAAAAAAATGATGCAAAATGTGGATATTAATTGTCAAAAAGAGTTCTTACAGTTAATTCAGATTCAAGTGCCATCTTTTAAAACAAGAAGAGGGGCGTCTGGGTGGCTCAGTCGGTTAAGCGGCCGACTTCGGCTCAGGTCATGATCTCACCATCTGTGAGCTCGAGCCCCGCGTCGGGCTCCGTGCTGACAGCTCAGAGCCTACAGCCTGTTTCAGATTCTGTGTCTCCCTCTCTCTGACCCTCCCCTGATCATGCTTTGTCTCTTTCTGTCTCAAAAATAAATAAACATTTTAAAATGATAATAATAAAAAAAATAAAACAAGAAGAAATATCCTAGGGATCAAGATGGAGTAAAACATTTAGTGAGCGACACTTTGTATCAATTCCTGTATCAGACGCTTTACATAATAATAACAACAGACACATAGAGTCACTATAGTGGACCAGGCAGGTTTCTAAGCACCTAACATACTTAGTTTTTAAAACTACTTGATAAGACAGAGGAACATGTTAAATGGACATGAACATATGAATAAATACCATGGCCGTATGAACAGAAAAATCCAGAATATGAGAAATGATACATAACCACGATCCGTTTTTTTTTTTTCTAACAAATAAATGACCAAGAAACTATAAAAGGGAGGTAAAGAGGACCTACAGATTAAGTGGCTGAAGAGACATTTTAATCAAATGCCAATTACGGTCTTTGTTCTGGGTCTGATTCTAACAAATCACATGAAAGAAAAAAAGACATTTAATTAAAAAAAAATTTTTTTAATGTTTATTTATTTTTGAGACAGAGAGAGACAGAGCATGAACGGGGGAGGGGCAGAGAGAGAGGGAGACACAGAATCGGAAGCAGGCTCCAGGCTCTGAGCCATCAGCCCAGAGCCCGAGGCGGGGCTCGAACTCAGAACTGCAAGATCGTGACCTGAGGTGAAGTCGGTGGCTCAACCGACTGAGCCACCCAGGCGCCCCTACATTTAATTTGTTAAATGCTTATTTATTTTTTCCGAGTGAGAGAGCATGAGTGGGGAGGGGCAGAGAGAAAGGGAAACAGAATCTGAAGCAGACTCCACACTGTCAGAGCAGAGCCCGATGTGAGACTCGGTCTCATGAACCAGGAGACCGTGACCTGAGCCGAAATCAAGAGTCTGATGCTTAACCAACTGAGCCACCCAGGCACCCCAAGAAAAAAAAAAAAAGACTATTTAATGATGACTGGATCGTAGATGATCTTAAGAAGATATCGATGATTTTGTCTTAGGAATTAATGGCAGACAGAAGTCCAACGTTCTTAGGGAAATTTTAAAATCTCCCCAAATTCCTGGCGTACCTGCTGTATGAAATTCGCTTTCTTGGGGTGTGAGTCAACTCTCTGAATATGATCGGATATCAGTCCCATGATTAAGTTATATCGTAGGATAAGATGAAAGAGTCTTGAAGACTAGAGAAGGATCCCCAATCAGTTGATTTTGAGTAAATGAAGAGATTATCCCATGTGGGCCTGTTTTTTTTTTTTTGTTTTGTTTTGTTTTGTGTGTGTGTGTGTGTGTGTGTGTGTGTGTGTTTATTTTTTTTAGAGAGAGGGAGAGACCATCTCAAGCAGGCTCAGCAACAGAGCCCAATGTGGGGCTTGATCTCACAACGCTGAGATCATGACCGGAGTGGAAATCCAGAGTTGAGTGCTCAACCATCTGGGCCACCCAGGCACCCCCCACCCTAGATAGACCTGATTTCACCAGGTACTAGAGCTCAAGAAGGAGACTGGGCCTTTTCTAAAGAGAAAGGTAATTTCGATTTTCTTCGAAGCATTACGCTTTCACGTCTTGAGGGCAGGTGCAACAGTCACACGATGCACGGAAACGCAGGGGCCCTTTTGGAGACTAGAGCAGCCCTAGGTGACAGGCAGCGAGAGAGCCGTGATCTCAGTCCTACAATTCCAAGTAACTGAATTGTCGCAACAACCACGTGAGTCCACAAGAGGAACCTCAGCTCCGGAAAGGTGTGTGATCTCATCAGCACCTAAACTGTATCCCGTGAGACTCGGAAGAGTAGACTGAGTGGAGCCGTGCCCAGGCTCCCCTGGAAAGTGTGAGGTAATTAGCAGCTATTGCCTTAAACTGTTAAGCGAGTGTTAATTTGTTACGCATCCAGAGAAAACTAGCACAGGCTGTGTGGCGATGCCGCGTTTGCGTTTTGCAAAAGGAGCTGGGAACGGTAAAAAATCACGTATTGATATATTTAAGCATTAAGCGGCATGATATCTGACAATCGCTTTTAACGGAATCTGGTCTGGAGAAGTGATGACAGGAGGAGACGTAAATAATATTGATTATGTGCCAGTAAATGTTGATGCTGTTTGAAAGGGAATTATGGAGCTTCATTATAACAAGTCTCTACTTCCACTTTTATTTTGCATCATAAACGAATCTAAGAATATGATAACAGAAAATCGTATGAAATCGATTTTGTCATCTAATGTGCAGAACAGGCTGGCAAGCTGGAGCCCCAGGGAAGAGACGATGTTGCTGTTTGTGTCCAAAAGCAGACCGGAGGTCAAATTCCCTCTTCCTTTGGGGAACCTTCGTATTTTTTCCTCTTAGGGCCTTCAGTGGATCGGATAAGGCCCACGCACATTGTGGATGGTAATCTGCTTTGCCCAAACTCTACTGATTTATATGCTAATCTCATCTAAAAAGTAATTTCACGGCAACACCTACGCTAGTTTTTGATCAAACATCCGGGTACCAGTGTGTGGCCGCGATGACACTCAACCCTCACAGTGGGTTTAACCGACGCTACATATTCTATGGTTTAAGTATTATATCCCCACTTGAAAGTTGAGAAGACTCGTGGTTAATTTGCCTGAATTCACGTGACCAGTTGGAATCTCTTCATTCAAGCATAGAGCAGACAAAAAAAGAGAGCATTACCTGCTAGACGGCTGATATTTACTTTCTGGGAGAAATCCTTTTTTTCCTCTGTACTCAGTGCAAAGAAAAAAAAAAAACAATGAGAAACATGCGAAAATGAATAGCCATCTAGGTATGTGAGAATAAAAACAGTAGCACAAAACAAAGACACGCAAATAAAAATTCACTCTCTCTTCTAATCTGCCTCCATTCCTGTTTTTGCCCGCTTTTAACCGTATCTTTAGATGCCAATCACAATTCTGAATATTGTGTGCATTCTTAAACCTCGTATCTATTACTCTTTTGTAAATTATTTTCTTCTTATCAATGAATTTTTTAATTAATGCTATTTCTTCTCCGTCCGGACCACCCTCCCCCCTCCCCATCTCCCTTTTACTATATCAAGTCCCTTCAGTATCTTGTAGCTTCATTTGTAGATTGTTTTTGTATAGACTGAAATCATTGCTTTCCAGGAACATAGAACACCTGATAACTTGAAATGGCTTTTTACCACATTCTTGGGCTGGCTTCAGTCTGTCTAAAACCAGCACGCACACACACACACACACACACACACACACACACACCCTCTTTATTTGTTTAAAAATATGCATGGAAAAATTATATTGCTTGATTACTCTTTTTTTAAAGTTAGGTTAAAATCAATTTAGCTCATAACTTTGAAGGCATTACTACAACAGTGTCCTTTTATGTACATTTAAAACTCCTGGTGCCAATATGTTTCTCTTTGTTTAGGGAGAAAAGCAATTCTTCATGTAAAACTTTAGGGTCATGTCTTTGCCCATGGTGCCCTAAAATACGATGAGGATCTATCTATCTACCTATCTATCTATATCTATCTATCTATCTATCTACCTATCATCTACCAATTTCTATCTATCCATCCATCTTTCATCTTCTGTCTATCTATCATCTATCTATCATCTATCTCTACCCATCCATCTATCATCTATCTATCTATATCTATTTGCATATCCTATTCTGAATTTGGTAGGCTTGCATAAGCTGGAAACTCATAGTTTGGGGTTTTGCTTTTGCTCCCCTGAAATTTTTTTAAATGTATTCTTTTATCATTTCACATCTACTTTCCCCCCTGTTCTCTTCTTCTGGGAATTTGTTAGAGAGACATTATCTTTTCTAGATGGACAATATTTTGTGTTTTTGTCTCAGATTACTTCCAGGTGTTTATATTTATCGATTTTTTCTTCTTGATGCTTTTCTGTACCCTCCGGGGTATTTTGTTCGCTATCATGAATTTTTAGATAGAAAGAAGACAGGAAATAGCCAGGCTATGTGGAAATCAACACACTGTGCCCCTCTCCCATGCCGGTACAAAAATAAGGGGACACATGCTTATTGCACGAACCACCACTCTCGAAGTGACAAGCCCTAAATTGTTCTGGTGATGTATCTCATTGTTTCTTTTTTTTTTTAAACTTTATTTATTTTGAGAGAGAGAGAGAAACAGAGAGAGAGAGAGAGAGAGAGAGAGAGAGCGCATGCCAGCGGGAAGGGCAGAGAGGGAGGGAGAGAGAGTCCTAAGCAGGCTCCACAGAGCCAGCACAGAACCCGATGTGGGGCTCAAACTCACGAACCGTGAGATCATGACCTGAGCCAAAATCGAGAGTCGGAGGCTTAACTGACTGAGCCACCCAGGTGCCCCTGTATCTCATTGTTTTACAAGAATTTGTTTTTGTTTTTGTTTATTTTGGCATGATATAGTAGCAAATGCTACCGTGTGAGTGGAGTAAGAGGTTGTCAAGACAACAGTCTGAACGAGCATGCCCTAGGAAGTCTTCTAGCTATCTATTTCCCTTTAGACTTCTCTTTACACTCTGTACTGTCCTTTCTGAAAAGAGTGCTGCCTGGGTTTTGCCGTGAGGAATAATTTCATCTACACTGAGCTGTGTGCTGTGCCTTCTCTACACTGATTCTCTCCACTGATTAATCCAATAGCATTATCCTCTCTGCTTCTCATTTCCTTTCCAATTTTCTACCCTTTCCATTCTTTGTGCCTTTATTAATTTATTCTATTTTGATGTCTTTTACTGTTCTAATCCAGAATCTCAGGAGAGGGCAGATGTATGTATGTATGGTCAATACTTTGTTTTGAACTGGAGGCCATGGAAAATATTTTTAAACTGGTCAAATTGGAAGCACAAGGGACGCCTGGGTGGCTCGACTGGTTGAGCGTCCAACTTTGGCTCAGGTTATGATCTCATGGTCCGTGAGTTCGAGTCCCACGTTGGGCTCTGGTGCTGACAGCTCAGAGCCTGGAGCCTGCTTCAGAATCTGTGTCTCCCTCTCTCTGCCCCTTCCCCACTCATGCTTGTGCTCTCTCTCTCTCTCTCTCTCAAAAATAAATAAGCATTTAAAACAATTTTTGTAAAGTGTAAGCACAAATTTAATATCACTAAATATCACTAAAACAATATTACTAGAAAAATATATTGTCCCTGCTAATATTTCATCAATGAGTCAAATTCTATTCATCTCTTCTCAATAGCATCACTTTCTAAAGCAATGATTATTGCACCAGTTATATTATCATTTATCTTCTACAGAAAAGATAACTGAGTTACAAGAGGTCAGTGGTAGCCTATATATACCATATTTAGTGTCTAACAAAAGACCATTTGCTCTTGAATTTTAAGGACTTAAAAAAACTGATAATTATTACAGTATGTACAATTTCTTAGAATTGCTGGTTAAAAGACAATAATACTTACGGACTTATAATTACGGACAATAATACTTATGGACGTAGGAAAACCAATATTAATAACCTAATATTGACTCTCAAATAAGCAGAGAATCTCATTTTATTAGTTTGATTTCAATATAAATTTGAACACATTTGAAGGATATGATTGGTTGGCAACTTTGTGGCCAAAATGTTGTGCAAAGTACAGAAAAACTAAATTAATTAGAATATTCATTTGGTCTTAGAAATAGCTGATATTTTCCCCCTGCTCTATCAGGAAAAAAAAAAAACTAATTTAATCGCGTGATACAAAAATAAACTATTTATTTTTTGTCTCCCTCAGGGAAGTCGCCTTGGGGCTCACCCATGTTTAGCCCTCTCCTCTCAAAAACCACCAGTTTATGTTTCCATGTCAGCATTACATATAAAACAGAGCCCCTTTTAGCCCTACATTTTTAAGAACGTTTCAAAGAAAAACAGAAAATTGTCGAAATCCATGTATCGGTCTAGTTGCTTCAAAAAGAACAACTATAGATTATGCACATTAAATATCACTTCAGGAAAAAGAAAAAAACACAGTACAGAGGTACATCTAAAATGGTTTTCAAACAGGTCCTTCGTCTTGTTCAACCATCACATTAATCACATTAGTACATTCAATCATTATCTCTGAAAATAATACCAATGAGCATTTTATAAAAATACATCACTAATTTTTTTATAAAATAAGTTAACTTTTTAGTAACTGCTCTTCATAAGAAAAGATGCCGAACAAATGCTAATTTTATATTTAACTTTCTTAATTTTTTAATTTGAAATAATTTCGAATATGACATATATGGCTGGTCAGTTTAATTTACCAATTTGGGGTTACAATGTGGTGTTGATCTTGATAGTAGGAAGAATTAAAAATCGGGGCACTTGGGTGGCTCAGTCAGTTAAGCGTCCCACTCTTGACTTTGGCTCTGGTCATGATCTCATGGTTCTTGAGACTGAGCCCCATGGCAGGAGTGCAGGGAGCCTGCTTGGGATTCTCTCTCTCCCTTTGCCCCTCCCTGGCTTGCACACGCACTCTCTCTCTCTCTCTCTTTCTCAAAATAAATAAATAAACTTAAAAAATAAAAAAAAATAGAAGAATTAAAAATCAACATTTATGTTCTCAAAGTGTAAAAGTTAATAAAAACTCCATACTCACCCCAAAAGTTCAGGCAAATCTGTGTGATCATGATAATAAGGATCCCAATGCAGCCACATACTAGCATAAGACAATAATACGGTGGATACAGGGAACATTCTGAAATATTGAGTTTTTTTGGTGAATTTTAGAGTTCATTTGATTATTCACTTTAAAAATATTTTCCTGTTTATTTTGATTACAAAAATAATCTATGTTCATTTCAGATATGGCACTAAAATTATGATTAATTGAAAATTTGAAATTAAAAAATATTTATAGTCCAGACACAAACAGATGTTACCGTTATTTAATGTGTTGGATTGTATTGTCATTGTCTTGCTTTGTTAATTATTTGGTGATGTTTTTGATGACTTAAAAATGATTTATTAAATTGTATATATTATGTATTAATATCATACACAATTTGTAGGTGGAGTGTTATATATATATTTATATTGCCTATATATAGTATTATATATTATATAATATCAATATATTACATATAGAATAATTAATTCTATATAAAATAATTCTAGATATAATATATATAATGTTATAATGTTATAAATGGAATTGTTTTTATTAATTTTATTGTTGGATTTTTTATTGTCAAGTGTATATATGTTATACGTATTATTTAATTTTTATCACAACATGATTTTTGTCTATTTGTGCCCTATTTTATTTTTTAATTTTTTTAACTTTTTTTTTTTTTTAATTTTTTTTTTCAACGTTTATTTATTTTTGGGACAGAGAGAGACAGAGCATGAACGGGGGAGGGGCAGAGAGAGAGGGAGACACAGAATCGGAAACAGGCTCTGGGCTCTGAGCCGTCAGCCCAGAGCCCGACGCGGGGCTCGAACTCACGGACCGCGAGATCGTGACCTGGCTGAAGTCGGACGCTCAACCGACTGCGCCACCCAGGCGCCCCTAACTTTATTTTTATGTAGTATTTATTTTAATGATGCACTGTTAGAAATAAGAGAAGGAAAAAAAAAAAAAAACATGTACTGAAGTTCTATTATGAACCAATCACGGTACTGGTGATATTCATGCTATTTCACTCGTACATATGCTATGTAGTATTTTCCTGACTTGACTTTTCAGACAAGAATCTGTGTCAACCTAAAGCATCGTAGATCTGTAATTAAAGGTACTTGTATAGAAATTATGCCATAGTAGTCCGCTGGATCAGAGTTGGGAGGAGTGGTCTCTTTACACAGGAGATAACAGGGAGCATCCAAAGACATTAAACAGGGATATTTGTTACTATTGTCCTTCAGTATTATCTATTGTCTTCCACGTCTGAGCACTTTTGAGTAAGTTAGATACATACACTCTTTCCACAAACGAAATCCTTTTACATGCAGATATCATCGGAACAGTATCTCAAACTGGCCATTCTATAGCCCATTTGGCATCCGGATGGCCAAAGAGAAAGTCGAATAATCTGATATTCAGATAATTATTCCCAGTTTCATCAGCTTGTAAAGAAACAAGCACTTAGTTCCATAACCTTGGTTGTACATTTCACAAATAATCTGTCCTCTAAGTCGTAATGAAAAGTGCTATTTCTCAGATCTGGGTAATACGTGTACGTTTTACTTTCATTTTTATGGACTTAGTGCGTCTGATTATATGTACAATACACACAGAATGTCCTGTATGCAGTAAAACTTCCGAAATTTATGAAACGATTGTCGGTATTACAGAATAAATCCAGAATACGCTTCTTTTTTTTTCCCCTTAGCCTATGGGTATTTATTCTACTTAAGCAAAAGTGAAAAGACCTCTACTGAGCTGAAAGTACTCAAAATACATTTCTGCAATTTTATAAGAGACACCCGTCCTAGGCATACAGATCTGCAGTTAACTGGTTCCATATTTGCTAGAAAGGGAAATTGTAAACTCATTCCCAAATACTATAGCTATAAATTAAAACATGATTTTTTTTTATATATAGGCCAAAATATAGATGTTATATAAAGCCAGGTGAACAGAGAGCTGAGTGCATAGCGTGGATTGCCCTGGCCCATTCTGGAATCACTCAACTCGGTGCCTTTGGCCTACATGGGGTAATACTAAGAAATCACTCTGAAACCTGTTTTTGCTCCTGCAAGAGTACTGTTGTGTTATTTGTATCTGCTTTATGATGGGAAACTTTTCTTTTTGTTTTTAGTACCAAGATTAATCATATGTCTTAAGTATAGGTGTAACTCTGATGCAAGCTGAATAATTAGCAAGGTTTTTCTTATCAAAACAAAGAAGCTTAGAAACAAACTTACGACAAGCATAAACATGCTTATGTGACATAGTTTTTACTTGACTGCGGGTCTCATTTATGTTTCCAGCCCTATCCTTCTTTCACTCATAATTTAAATGTATGTTTATTTCATATTTTATGTACTTATACTCAGATTTCATATATTTTTACTCATTTTATTCCAAGAATTACTTATTCCATTGAATTAGAAATTCAAAAAAACCTAGTAGTTTGGTTTAACACCCACATAAGCAATCACAAGATAGATCTGCTTTATTATAAGTGAAAATTATGGATTTAAGAAAAAAGATTTTCCGCAAGGTGGTCCACTTAGTCTTTGGGCTTTGGGGTCCAATTTAGTCAATTTGACTCCAATGGTCCTATTTTTTACTACATCAAAGTGAGTTACTGGTGAAAAAGGAAGTATTTGCATCAAAATTGAAACTACGAGAAAGACCCTAAGCCTTCAGATGATGAGAAAAGTATCATGTTTTTGAAAACAACACCAAAAAAAATTTAAATTTGCGAGATGGAAACTGGAATAGTACATAAAGATGTTCACTAGAAGTCCACATGGCAGAGCTGTGGTTGTGACCAGTAATTCCAAATCCCTGGCCCATGTCATCCCTGCTTGGATCATGGCTATTTCAACACGATCATTATACAAATTCATTGTAGACACACTGCGCTTAGACGTCAATATGTTATCTCTTAAACTTACCTAGAGAACCTGAGACAGATCTGAAAACAAGGATACGCAAAAGCAAACCTTGACCCAAATATAGCAGCCCTAAGTAGTGAGGGTTAGTTTCATTTTGCCCTTCTCTCGTTTCCAATGGACTATCCTGCCAATCTTATGGATCTTTTGTGAAGATTTAAAAATACAATATGTATACATAAAAATGCTTTTTATGCTGTAGAACACTATAGAACCGTCCCCATCATTAGCACTGGATCTTTACCTTGCCAATATATCATGTATCTTCATATAGATCCCATACCCAAATAGCTTCCAAATACCTTATATTTTGTAAGACGTATAATTTCTGTAAAAATACTATTTTTGACCTTTTACCTGAAAGTTACACCTTCCTTTTCTTATGCTATAACATTGTGGGGATTATACATTATTCTATTCGCATTTAGGCCCCATGGTTACAAAAACACTGCCTTTTTACTTTTCAGGCTTTCATGAGTCTAACTAACCTATCTTAGACAGTTTTTAAGTCCAAGAACATAGTTAATTTTAACTCTTTAAAATATTCAAAAATAAGACTCTTCCTAAGAGAATAATTCAATTTTAAGCTGCAGTCTGAATGGGGGGAGGCAATCTTCCTACCTTTAGAGCTGGATTTGAAACGATTCTTGGAATCCAGGACCATATAGCCATCTTCATTCTCCATCTCCTAAAATATTTTCATGTGATAATACTCAGAAAATAATATAAAGACAATGGAGAATAGCCTTAGCCTTAGATATTTCTCCTAGACACAACTGAAAGGAAGTCCAAAAATACTCAAACTTTACTCAGGCATGGCTGTTGAAAACCACACAGGATGTGTTGGTAAAATACAAATGGATAGCCACGTCAATTTCTGGCTGAAGTTCTGTGTCCTCCAGGTAAACGTGGCTATTTTATTTCATTTTTTTCAACAGATATTTATCCTACATTTACCATGTACCAGTCACTTGTCTGCAAAGTAGTAGGAACATAAAAGTGAACAAGACAGATATGCTTCCTACCCTCATGTCCTTTATATTCTAGTAAAAGAAAAAAAAAATGAAATAAACCAAGTACATACCAAATAAACAAAAGAACAGCGTCTAGCTAGTTAAGAATAAAAAAAATTTGGGGCGCCTGGGTGGCGCAGTCGGTTAAGCGTCCGGCTTCAGCCAGGTCACATCTCACGGTCCGGGAGTTCGAGCCCCGCGTCGGGCTCTGGGCTGATGGCTCAGAGCCTGGAGCCTGTTTCCGATTCTGTGTCTCCCTCTCTCTCTCTGCCCCTCCCCCGTTCATGCTCTGTCTCTTTCTGTCCCAAAAATAAATAAACGTTGAAAAAAAAAAAATAAAGAATAAAAACAATTTAAATAAAAAAAATTTTTAAATGGTCATTTTGCTATTTGGAAGCGTATAAAATGCTAATAGAAGCAGGTAGAGGAGACAAGAGGGCTTGCGTGAGGCAAAACAGGAAAATAATAGATCAATCAGCCTCAAATTGTTGGGAACACGAATTACTATGAATACAATAACGTCAGAGATGATTTCCAGAAAAATTCCTCGCAAACAGATTTTTCCCTCAGTGAGTGTGGTAGTCAATTTTATGTGTCTGTGTTCCTGGGCTACGGGGCGGCCAAGTATTTGGTCGAACATCCTGAGTGTTTTTGTGAAGGTGGTTTTGGATGAGACCCGCGCTTAGAGCAGCAGACTCTGAGGAAAGCAGATCGCCTTCTATGAGGAAGGTGGAACTCATCCAATCATTTGAAAGCCTGACTAGAACCAAAAGACTGGCCTCCTCTGAGCAAGATATTCTCCAGCAGTCCATTGTGTGTTCCTGCTTCATCTGCAGCATTGGCTTTTCCTAGGTTCTACAGCAGATGACCATAGCAGTTTACATTTTGGAATCCTCCCGTCTTGTCGAAGATCATCTGATCTGCCGATTTACCCCTCCTGCTCTTCCCTATACGAGCCTGACATGTAGTTTCTCTTGTTTTGGGGGCCTTATTATAAAGCAAATTTCATCCTCCTCCAACATCAGCCCACACTAACCTTCTGGTGCCAGTTTAAAGAAAATCAACTCATTTAAATCATCTATGACTTCCCAGATGCTAATTGCACTACATATATCTCGTATATTATCTTTTTTTTTTTTTAATTTGAGAAAGAAAGAGAGAGAGACAGAGATTGAGCATGGGAGCAAGGAGAGAGGGGCAGAGAGAGAGAGAGAGAGAGAGAGAGAATCTTAAGCAGTCTCCATGCTCAGTGTTGAGCCCAAGGCAGGGCTCTATCCCACGACCCTAGGATCATGACCTGAGCTGAAATCAGGAGTTGGACTCTCAACAGACTGAGCCACGCAGGCACCCCTCAGCCCTTATCAGAAACTCAGAATTATGTAACTTTTGAAAGAGAAAATCCCTTCTGTTTGAAACAGTCTTCTCAATTTTGTGATACTACATTCTTCTGGTATTTCTTTTATCTTCTCTGACAGCTTCTTTTTTTTTTTTTTTTTTTAATTTTTTTTTTAACGTTTATTTATTTTTTTGGGACAGAGAGAGACAGAGCATGAACGGGGGAGGGGCAGAGAGAGAGAGGGAGACACAGAATCGGAAACAGGCTCCAGGCTCCGAGCCGTCAGCCCAGTGCCCGACGCGGGGCTCGAACTCCCGGACCGCGAGATCGTGACCTGAGCTGAAGTCGGACGCTTAACCGACTGCGCCACCCAGGCGCCCCTGACAGCTTCTTTTTTGAGGCAGATTTATCTTTCTTTCATTGACAATATACTCTTAAATTCCCCACCATCCTAAATAATTTCCTGTCCTCATTCCACTTCCTCCTCAAGAAACTCTTATTCGTAACCATGGCCTAAATGAGTACCCATTTTTCAGCTTACCACTGAAACTTCCTTTGCGCTACATACAATACATCCAACTGATTTCTTAGTCTCGATGGCTCAAAACAAGTATTTCTAAAATTGAATGATGATTCGCTCCCCCCAACTGGTACTCATTCAGGGTTTCCTACGGCACGATATTTCACTGCTATCTAACCAGCTGTGAAAAAAGTTGTACTCCATCCTTCAGCCCTAATTCAAGTAAGCACCAAGTCCCGCAGATTTTGCTCCTGAAATATTTCTCTAATCTATATACTTCTCTCCATCTCAATAGCCTTATCATAGTACGAGGGACCCTCATCCCAGGCCTCCAATATTTCAATGACCTCCATGTGAGTCTTCAGGCATTCAGTGTCGTCCCCTCGGGGACCCAGCGTCTGTTTTCCTTTCTTCAGCCAGCCAAATCTTTGATAAACTTATTCAGCTTCCTATCATCTCTCATTAGCTCTTTCAGCGAATACAAATTGCGTGGCGTGAACTATAAGCACTGTAGTGTTCAGCAGTGTTTTCATTTCAAGACCCTGCTTTCTTCCCCCCACCCCACATAAGGACCGTCATCTGTACTATTCATGGATTCACCTTCTCTCCAAGAGTAGCTGCCCTTGACCAGATCCAGGCACAGCCATTTCAAGACATTTAACACTAAACACATTAATTATTGTGTCCATCATTTTCAGATTTTTCTCTATCAGACTTTGCATTACATTCGTGAAAGTCTGGAAAATGCAGACAAAACTTAGCCTTTATTCACTACTATATTTTTACAGTTCTGTTACGTTGCAACCTAGTTTCGCTTTCACTAGCAATTTTTCCAACTCTTTTTCTCCTATGAAAATTCCACCTATTTGGCATGATGTTTAGCTACTATTCTTCCCAAATATTATAAAATTAGAAGTGTTTCCCTTTGGTCCCAAATATCTGCCTTTTCTTACTGTGTCTTATTTTCCTTTTCCCTCCAAAATAAGTAATTTTTGACAGTGCTATTAATTCCTAGCAACAAATCAAAAGTTGTCACTTATAAAAGTTATGGAACTATCCCTTGCGAAATCA
This sequence comes from Puma concolor, assembly GCF_028749965.1. NCBI lineage: Eukaryota > Metazoa > Chordata > Mammalia > Carnivora > Felidae > Puma > Puma concolor. Next base: position 99,088,787 of record NC_141673.1, read on the forward strand.
GATATCTGTGCTTTGATGACTCATTTAAGGGATGGTGAAACCCAAGAATAAGGCCTTTATACATTACAAAGATTTCATCAACTCTATTTTGCATGCAAATCAACTGTTGTTCAGACAACTTAAGTAATTTTACATACACACACACACAAATTCTACATTACAGAACTAAGATCTAGATCTAAGCCTTCCTTGTTCCCATTACCACCTCTCTGAGTCGGAACAGATGTTAGCTATCTCAGGACTGTGTCATGCATGGCATCGGCTTTGTCTTCCAATGGCCATTTGATGGAGTCTGAGATTACCCAGATCCTTCGTGCTCACTTTCCGTGAACACACCCACAATAACAGAAAAATTAGCTTAAAATTTGCAAAATTGCACCTGAGGAAACTTTGGCTAGTGAGTTATAGAGTAAACAGATCTTATTTCTAGGATAAGATCTTGGATCTAAGTTTCTCAATAGCTATAATTATAAATTATGTGTGTCATCTTCACTGGGACATGGGACGCCCAGATATTTGGTGAAATTTTTTTCTGGGTGTGTCTGTGAGGGTATTTTTGCAATAAATTGGCATTTGAATTGGTAGAACGAGTAAAGCAGATTGCCCCCCCCCCAATACGGATGAGCCTGATCAAATCTGTTCAAGGATTAAATAGTTTAAAAAGGCTGAAGAAGTTAGGAATTTTCTCTCTCCATATCCAGTTTGTCTTTGTGCTGTGATATCAGTCTTCTCCTCCCCTTGAGCTAGAACTTACATCAACAGCTCTCCTGGTTCCTGGGCCTTCAGATTTGGACTGGAGATACACCGTCATCCTCCGTAGAGGTCTTCAACTCACCAACTGCAGATTGTAGGGCTTTTCACATTCTATAGTTGCATGAGCCAATGGAGTTTCTGGGATTGGTTCTTTTAGATGATTAGAATGAGACACTAATGACTCTATTTTTAGTAGTAAAGAGAGTAGAGTACTGATAATCCATGGCAATAGAGATATGCAAAATATCTCCATGGATACTCCTAATCAACTATTTATAAGAAACCAGGAGCTAGGTGTTTGCATATATGATACTTTCATTGATGATATGATACAGATATTCTTGGAAAACTAACAAATATAATGAGATTGGCTGGCTGCTACTAATGTTGTTACTCAATGTGATGAAAGGAAAGGATGAGCTCAGGGATTCAGATTCCCAGCTCAAGCTCCACATGAATGACCTGAAAGCTTCTATGTGTGTCTTAAAGAACATCCTTGGCTTCTGGAGCTGCAAAGTTGAAATTACTGAAAACCAAATACAAAATCTATTGGGTGGGACTGGATGAGGGACAACACAAGTTGACCACCCAGCCTTGCAGAGTGTCTACTGCTAAAATGAGGGCATTGACTGGGAGAGAATGAGATCTTCTTAGTTGAAATGGGAACATATGAGAAGACCTTGGTAAATCTGGTAACCTATTTGGTCTGTGCTGAAGATAGACAGATCTTGGATATTGACAATGGTTCACACTGAGCCTCTAAATTCTGATGAGTCTTCCTTACCAGTTAAAAAAGTTTCCCTACCCCCACTGGAGTGGCCTCTACAATACCAATGGAAGTGGTTTCTCTACCCACAATGGTATCAGCTTTGCCACTAACGAAGGTATAGGCTTTTCCACATCTGTCTGAGGGGATTAAACTTGCATCGCTTGAGGAAGTGGTAATAGCCTTTTATGAGGAAGTTGGCATGCGAGACAATATTGGTTCTCTTCAAAACCCACCACCACCATGTTTTTTGCTTCTAGACCTATAACTAGACTCAAGTCCCAATAGGCTCCTAAAGGTGAGGTACAAAGTGTGGCCCATGAGGAGGGAGATGCATTACACTCCAAAAGAACTACTTGCGTTTTCTGATTTACACAAGCAGAAATCTGGGGAACATGTGTGGAAACTAAGGATATGGGATAACGGTGGAAGAAACAGAAAGTTAGATCAGGCCAAATTCACTGACATGGGCTCATTAGGCAGAAATCATGCATCAAATGCTTCAGCTTGAGGAGTTAGAAAAGACTCTAACAGGTTGGTTGGTTGGCTGAAACATGGACCAAAAGGTGAGCATTGGAAATGATGGACATGCCTTGTATTAATGTACAAGAAGGAACCCAAAGTACTAGAGAGATTGGAATGTCAGCTTGCCTTGCCCTTTTAAGACCTATTCACCTACCCTGGGAAGGTCTGGAAAAATATCTCTCACCAATCTGCGAAAAACTTCACCAAATGAAATTGGTGAAGTAAGCTCCAGCACTCTTGAAGAGCTCTGTAATTGATCTTTTCTGTAGGCAAGACTTTACAGTGAGAAGTGATATCACTGAATTGAGAAATGTAAATGCAATGGGACTACTTTGATCCTTGAGTGACAGGGGCCCCGGGGCAGCAATCACAAAAGGCAAGGTGGGTGTGGTTACTGCAATGGACAGCAGAGTCCAGACAGCAGCCAGAATAGTCTGACCCTAATAGACCTATGGTGGTATCTAGTTGATTATGGCGTTCCTAGAAATGAAATATATAGGAAGTTTATTAAATTCCTGTTTGTTCTATATAGGTAGAAAAGCTCTAGGTCAAGTGAACACAAGCCCAGCCTCAATCATAAAAACAGAGTCACAGTCTTTCAATCAATTCCCAGACATGAGCCAGTGTACAGACCCAGACCCCTTGAATAAAGAGGAGGTCAGGTTCACTTGAGAAAGAACCCCAGTACCAAAAACCCCACCACCCAAAATTGACAGTGTTAAGTTATTCTCCCAGCCTTCTCCAAAAAGACTTATGGTCTTTTGCCAGGGTAACTATAAATGGGGGGACAGTAAAAAAGTCTGAACTTTCAGAGAGTAGTGGACTCTGCCTCTAAACTGACGTTAATTTCAGGCCACCTAACGTGTAATTGTGGCCCACCAGTCAGAGCAGGAGCCTACAGAGGTCAGGCGATCCATGAAATTTTACCTCAGGTTCATCTCGCAGTGGGCCCAGTGGATCCCGGAACCCTTGGCTGTGGCTGTTTCTCCAGCTCCGGAAAGCATTAGTGAAATAGATGCACTCAACTGCTGGCACATTGGTTCCATGATTTGTGTAATGGGCGTTTCTGTGGTGAGAAATGCCAAATGGGAAGCCACTAGTACTGCCTCTACCTTGGAAAATAATAAAGGACAAGGACAAGGGGGTGCAGAGATTAGTGCCATCACCAAGGACTTAAAGATGTAGGGGTGATGATTCTCACTACATCCCCATTCAACTACCCTATTTGGTCTGTGCTGAAGATAGACGGACCTTGGAGAATGACAATGGTTCACGCTAATCTCAACCACTAGGGCTTCTGCAACTGACACACCAGATAGGGGTCCATCGCTTGAGCAATCAAATGTCTTTTTCTCCATATTTGTCCACAGACCCATCAAAAGCAGTTTGTTTTCAGCCGGCAATGCCAGCAAGGCATCTTTCCTGGCCTAGCTCAGCGTTGTATCTATTATATCATGTATCAGTCTGCAGAGATTTTCATCACCTTTACCTTCCACAGGATATCACACTGGTCCATTACACTGATGCTACTGTGTTAAATGGACCCAGCGAGCAAGAAATAGCAGCTACTCTCGACTTACTGGTGAGACATTTGCATGCCAGAGGGTGGGAAATAAATTTGACTAAAATCCAGGCTAAAATTTCTAGAGTTCCAGTGATGTGGAACGTGTTGAGACATCTCTCATAAGGTGAAAGATAAGTAGTCCCACGTGACTTTTCCGGCAATCTAGAGAGAAGCACAGCTCCTAGCCAACCTCTTTGGATTTTGGAGGCAACATATTCTTCATTTGGATTGTTACTCTACCCTATTTACTGTAGTTTTGGGCAGGGGCTGGGGGGGGCAGGGGACAATGGAAGGTTCTGCAACAGGCCACTTTCTCACTTGGGCCTTACGGTTCAGCAGATCCTCTGTCACTTAAAGTGGCAGTGGCAGATGGGGCTGCCATTGGGAGTGTTTGGCAGGCCCATATAGGTGACTCACAGCACAGACCCTTAGTATTTTAGAGAAAACCACCGCCATCCTCAGCACATAGTAATTCTCCTTTTGAGAAACAGCGCTTGGCATACTGGGCCACCAACCCATAAACTTGGGCAAGCACGACCGCACTCTATCATCAGGTGGCAGTGGTATTTACTGGATTGGAGCTGAGCAAACCCCGAAAGCACAAATAAGTTACGTGAAGAAGGAGCCCCAGTGCTCATGGTCCCCAATTCTGTTATTTCTAATTATTTCTCCCACCTGGTGCCTACGACCTGCTGGGGGGAGTTCCTTGACATCGGTTGACAGAGGAAAAGAAGACGTGGGCCTGGTTTACGGATGGTTCTTCATGAAATGCAGGAGGGCACTTGAGAGTGGACAGATGTCACCCTACAGCCTTTTTCTTTACCCTCAAAGACAGCAGTAAAGGAATATCGCCCAACGGGGCAGAATGTGAAGCAGTGCATCTGGTGACTCGTTTTGTTCGGAAGGAGAAATGACCGGATGTGCAATTGTATGCCAAAACATGGGCTGCATCCAGTGGTTTAGCTGGATAATCAGGGGCACGCAAGGAACATAATTAGAAAACCAGTGATAGAGCAATTTGGGGAAGAGCTGTGAGGATAGATATTTCTAAACGGGCAAAAAAAAATGTGAAGGTATTTGAAATGCATCTGAAATGAATGTTCACCAAAGGGTGACCTCAGCAGAAAAGGTGTTTTATAATCAGGTAGGGAGAAAGACCTGTTCTGTGGGTATCAGTCGGCTTCTTTCCTTAGCAATTCCTGTCATTTTCTAATGGTCTCATGAGTAAAGTGTCATGCTAGCAAATTTGGAGGCAACGCATGGGCTTAGAACATGAACTTCCCCTCACTGAGGCCAACCTGGCCACGACCACTGGGCATGCCCAATCTGCTGACAGCAAAAACCAACACTGAATCCCAAAAGAACACCATTCCCCATGTGATCAGCTGACTGGTTATATTCGACCGCTTCCATCACAGAAGAGGCAGTATTTTGTTCCTACTGGAATACACAGTCTGGTCTCAGACTTACCCTCCTGTATGCAGTGCTTCTGCCAAAACTACCATCCATAAACCTACAGAATGCCTTATCCACCATCATGGTATGACTCCTGATCAAGGAACTTATCTCAGAGCCCAAGAAGTGCAGCAGTGAGCCCATGTTTAGGAAGTTCACTGGTCTTCCCATGTTCCCCACCATCCTGAAGTAGCTGGCTTGATAGAATGGTGGGTGACCTTTTGAAAATTTAGTTACAGTACTAGTAAGGGACAATACCTTGCCGGGCTGGGACAACGTTCTCCAGAAGGCTGGATATGCTCTGAATCAGCATTCAGTATAAGGGGTTGTAATCATGGGTTCACGAATCAAGATGTAGAAATCAGAGTGGCACCACTCACTTTTATACCTCGTAATCCATTAGCAAAATTTTTGTTTCTGGTTCCCATGACATTATGCTCTGCTGGCCTCGAGGTGTTAGTTCCAGAGGGAGGAATGATTCCATCAGGAGACACAATGATTTCATTGACTTGAAATTTAATGGGGCGCCTCAGTGGCGCAGTCGGTTAAGCGTCCGACTTCAGCCAGGTCACGATCTCGCGGTCCGTGAGTTCGAGCCTCCGCGTCGGGCTCTGGGCTGATGGCTCAGAGCCTGGAGCCTGTTTCCGATTCTGTGTCTCCCTCTCTCTCTGCCCCTCCCCCGTTCATGCTCTGTCTCTCTCTGTCCCAAAAATAAATAAACGTTTAAAAAAAAATTATAAAAAAAAAAAAAAATTTAAGACTGCCACCTCGGACTTCTCATGTCTCTGAATCAACAGGGAAGAAAGTTACTGAACTGGCTAGAAGGATTGAACCTGACTACCAGGAGGCAATTGTGCTATTACTCCACAGTGGAAGTAAAGGAAATTATATTTGGAACATAGGAGAGCCTTTAGTATTATCATGCCCTGTGAGAAAGGTCAAAGAAAAACTATAATAACCTAATCCAGGTAGGCCTATTAATGGTCCTGACCCTTCAGGAATGAAGGCTTGAATTATTCCACCAGGCAAAGAGTTGATGACCAGCTGAGGTGCTTGCTAAATGAGAAGGGAATACAAAATGGGTAACAGAAGGGTAGAAGGAAACACCAGTTATGGCCAGATGACCATTTACAGAAATGAAGTTTGTGATTGTCATACTTTCTTTTTTTTGTGTGTAAATGCATTTATAGACAGATGATAGATGGATAGATAGATAGATAGATAATAGAAATACCTTTAAAAATATCTTAAATATATCTTAAATACTTTAAGATACCTTAAATATCTTAAATACCTTAAAAATATATTTTCTTTCTTCTCTTATTTATCATGTAACATAAGATGTATTGACTTTATATTATAGTATTTAAGTACCATTAATTTCACACCATGATATTTAAGTTATGATGTATCAATTAGAAGAGTAAACTTTACAGGGCACCTGGGTGGCTCGGTCGGTTAAGCGTCCAACTTCAGCTCAGGTCATGATCTCACAATTTCTGGGTTCGAGCCCTCCATCAGGCTCTGTGCTGACAGCTTAGAGCCTGGAGCCTACTTCGAATTCTGTGTCTTCCTCTCTCTCTGCTCCTCCCCAGCTCATGCTCTGTCTTTCTCTCTCCTTCAGACATAATAAAAATTAAAAGAAACATTTAAAAAAAAAAAAAAGAAGAGTAAACTTTACTCAAGCTCTTTACTTCTTTTTCTGAGAAAGGGGTTAGTACATTTTCAGTTGTATACAGGATAATTATGTACTGTTAAACAGAATTATGACTTTGTGAATGTCTTTATTTGGAGATTAAGCGGGGTTTAAGGAGGGGGCCCTGGGTGGCTCAGTCACTTAAGCTCTGACTATTGGTTTCGGCTCAAGTCATGATCTCACAGTTCTTGGGTTTGAGACCCGTGTCGGGCTCAGTGCTGACCGCTCAGAGCCTGGAGCCTGCTTCAGATTCTTTGTCTCCCTCTCTCTGCCCCTCCTCTGCTCTCACTCTGTCTCTCTCTCAAAAATAAATCAATGTCAAAAAATTATTTAAAAAAATATAGGGTTTAAGAAGATGTGTATGGGTGCCAGCCAAGTTGACAAGAAATGGGCTTGTTGATAAGTTCATTTTGTGCCAACTTGACCAGGCCATGCATTGCCCAAAATAATCAGCATGATTTCTGCATGCATCTGTGATGGTGTTTCTGGATAAGATTAGCATTTGAGTGGGTAGATGACTGAGGCCGATTGCTTTTACCAAGGTGGCTGAGCCTTGAGGGGCTGATAAAAAGGGCTAAGGGAATGAGAATTCACTCTCTCTCATCTTTGAGCTGTAACATCAAGTTTCCTGTCCTTGGACTGAAACTTACATCCTTAGCTTTCCTGATTCTCAGGCATGTGCCCTGAGATTGTAATTTACACCAGTGACTCTTCTCAGTATCTAGCTTGCAGACTACAGATCGTGGGACTTCTCAGCCTCCCTAACCAGGTAGGCCAGTCCCTTACAATCTCTCTCTCTTTCTCATTTATTTATGAAGTTGGCTTGAATTTTCTTCTTCCCAGAAGATTAATGCCGTAACTAGTAAAGTTTAAGAATTTTGTATTTAGTACCCGAGAATGCTTTCTTAAAAGTGTGCTTCGCAAACTCTGGCATTTCTACCTCATTGAGGGCAGATCACCATATGTTCCAGTTTCATATAGCCAACCCAGCAGATTATTAGGACCAGATAAAAATGTCCCTAATGAGCATGTAAAGTTTCAAGTTATGAATGAGGGCCCCCATATCAATGTGATTTAAGCGTCTCTTACACCACCCTCCTTACACCACACGACTCCGTACATAATATCCCAGTTACTGCCAGGCCCCATAATTTTTTTCATCATGTAAATTATTACCTCTCAAAACATATACTATTTTTCCCTATTCAGATTATGTTCTTTGTCATCTGGAAGTTATCATCTAGAGGCATTGGCAGTAAGGAGAAGACTCATCCTACGAGGTACCTGCTAAAGATAAGATTATTAAATGGTTTCCAGTCGTAGAAAGACTACTATTCTTTGGCAGCAGATTTTTTAAAAAGTTATAGTTTCTGAGGGCACAGAGGAATTTTGGAATCCAAGATTCACAGACTCATCTGGCCTAATAGTCCCATGTCAGGTCTCTGGAACACGATATTCATTTTTTCTACTCAAGGCTAATTTTTACTGACAGGCATGCATGACTTTTCCAATGGGATTTTGAGCCAAATTCTTATCACAGTCTACCCTGAAGATCCAGAACAGGAAAATTTTCATCAGAGCCGCCTTAGAGACACCGCAGATTTTGTATAATTCATCCAATTTTCAGCTAGTGACTAGAAGATTTCATTTCCTTTTTCTAAGTTTTCTACTAGCCAGCCCTCACCACAATGCCTATCATTACCTCCATACCAACCACGGGCCACACTTTCATATATCCCAACTCTTCATCTTCCACGCCACTCACAGAAATTGACGACAAGTAAATATCTTGTTGTTTTCAGTCCTCAATGGAGTCTTCCTTGTCCTCACCCTAACAGTTTAATTTCAAAATCCCATTTAGAAAATCCACTTCTTGGAACCACTCAGTTACCATTTTTTCTAAGAAGTGTGGTACCTAGAAAAAAAAATGCTGAGTCAAAGGCATGTAATGCGTTTTGCAGAAGTGCAACACAGGACAACAGGAATGAGTGCAAGGGAAATGAGATAGGACAAAAGAAGGAGTAAATAGAAGTGGCACATTAATGGATATCAAGGGTGATTTTTTATCTCAGGATCATCTTTAGAAAAGCCATTTAGACGACTTTGTCTCAGGAGCGGAAAGCAGAACAAGGGAGGATAACTTATCCACAGCTGTAGTCTTACATTGGTACAAAGTTTACATGCATGGTACTACCTTTACCACATTCGTGCTCTGTGCATGCATGCACACGGAGGAAAATGTCACTCTTCCATGGCAACTGGTAACTCACAGGCTGGGAGGTGAGGAGTACATAATGAGGGCACGAGGAAAGGTAACCTCAGGCATGCTTTGAATCAGTTGTCCTAACAATTAGTCTAAATAATTGTCCAGAATCCCTGAACGAGGTATGGCCACAATGGTCTGAGGTTCTCAAGTGATGGTCAGTGCAGAAACGATGGTAGAGTGACTATAAGGGAGATGGTTATCATCTGTCGATGATAACCCTGAAGAAGATCTGCGGGTCCCAAGGCAAATTCGTTAGTAGAGTATGAGTCTACCTTACCAAACATAGTGTTGCCCCATTCAATATCATAAAGCGTCAGTGTAATCAGTCTGCCACCAGGCTAGCCAGCTGTCCCACCCTGAATTGGTATTTTCTCTGAGACTCAGATTCAGCCTCTGTCTTTCGTAGCTTAGGCATTCATCAATTGCAGGCCATCCTTGGGTAGTAGAAGACCATGTTGATTTCATGAATTGTCTGCTATTTGGCTGCGTGGCCACTCCATATTCGTCCGTTGATCAACTGTCAGTGTGTCTGGAGAAAGAAACTGCTAGATGCCCACAGCACATATCATTTTAGCTTCCTGATTATTGAGAGTGTCCTCCTCAGTTGTGGATATCACTTGTTGGAAGTTACATGGGAATGAGTATCTTCACAATTTGTGCCCATTTGAATCATCCTTATATATTCTTCTCTCCCAAATTTCTTCATCCCTAATTTTCCAATTTTTTTTTAATTTTTTTTTCAACGTTTATTTATTTTTGGGACAGAGAAAGACAGAGCATGAGCGGGGGAGGGGCAGAGAGAGAGGGAGACACAGAATCGGAAGCCGGCTCCAGGCTCCGAGCCATCAGCCCAGAGCCCGACGCGGGGCTCGAACTCCCGGACCACGAGATCGTGACCTGGCTGAAGTCGGACGCTTAACCGACTGCGCCACCCAGGCGCCCCAATTTTGTTCTTTTTGAGTTCTCAACCAGCCATCTAACCTGTGAATCTCTGACAGTGGGTCAGTTTAGATTTATATCTCTAGGTATTCATCTTTCCCGCCAGATGGGCAACTAGATATAACACCCAAATCTCTACTGAATGTGAAGATTTAACTTCACTTTTGTCTTTCAAAGTCACCCCCCGAATGGACTGTGGTGTGGCATCTATTTCTAGCTGGCATATTTTTTCATTTCCACTGACAAAGATTTTCTTTTTACTTCTCCACATACGAGCATATGGAACCTTTTCCAAAACCACATCCGTCCCTACCCCAAAGCCCGATACATGGTTGGAGTGAAGAGAGAAAATTAATACAAGATGTACCATGAGAGTCTGAAGCATGCATCTCTTCATGCAGTTTACTGAACCTTTTTAGAACTGCTCAGACCTAGACTCCAATATAGCCCTTTTGAGTTTATGATAGAACACGGCTGTGCATTTCTAAATTTAGGGTCCCCTGGGTCAAATTGGTCAAATTAGATCAGATTCTTGCTGGTGAACATATACTGTATTAAAGTTATAGGATGTTTACTGCTTATTGTTCACTGGATACAATTAGCATAATGTCATCAAAGAAATAAATATATTTTGGCAATAATTTCTGAGCTACATCATGTCGAGATATATCAAGACGATCTAGTTCCCTCTGGGATATCTTATGGCAGAGATCAGGACAGCTAATATATACTTAGGTTAGATAGTAAAGAAGTGCTTATGTTGTTTATGCTTGTAAATTAAAGGGAGCAATCCACTTTTGCAGAATGTAATCATCCAAGATAATGGCTAGAGGTTTTCTTTCGGGCTGGGTTAGGTTTGGGGGAAGAAATGTCATAATGATACCTGTGGCCATGTTACAGTGTCCTCCAACAAAGGGACTCAGTCTGTCTTTTTCCCAAGTGAGGGATTCCTGATCTGGAAAGAGCTTCTGCTAGTAACTATGTAAGTGGGGGACTGGATAAAGGACAGGGAGTCCTCTCTCTGAAAATTTAAGTTTAGATTCTGGCCACTATTTCTAGCATCTTCTCAGCATATCAAGCAGCTACTTAGTCCTCCCCACCAACCCCATTTCTAGGAATCAACCCCAAAATCAACTATCCATTGTCACAGATCTCTGTGAATCAACACCCTGATTACCAGTCAGTCTCTCTGGCTTATTGCAGAAATTGAATACACCTCACCTTTAAAACCAGCTAATTACCAGTGATCAGAAACCTGATTCCACTGTCGCATCTTCAACTGTATCTCTGGTCTCCAAAAACAGTCGTCACAACAGGCCATCACCAAATGGGTTCTTAAGGTGTTGTTGCAAAGCATGCCCTCTGAGCCCTCCAGGGGAATATCACTAAAAAGTGGTTGAGTAGGTTGCACAGATTAGATTCATTTCAGCATAATAATTTCCCAGAGCCTTAAGATTCTTTCCTATATGTTGTGCTCTGGAATTTCCAATATTTAAGCGTCATTAACTATATCCGGGTTTTTAGTAGCCAGCCAAGCTAATCATTAATTCACCTCCTAGATGATGAGGCAAACATTAAATCCTAATTCGGTGTCAAAAAAATTCATCTCTGTCAATTCATCTATTTATCCCATTGCAATGACATTCTTAGAATTTACTCTAATGTAGGCTCTCAGGCTCTTGGCAATACAAATTAGCTAGTCGTGTGATCCTACCTCATAAAAAAAAATCCTTTATCTTCTCTGTTCAGGCTCTGTTGATATCTAATTCTCTAACAACGAGTCTGATTATAATAAGAGTCAATGGGATTGAATGCTGATATAGCTCAGAGATGTCTCATTGAGAGAGATCTCTATTTGAACATATCTAAAATTTGTATCATAATGTTTACCCCAAACTTTAGATTTATCCAGCGTTTTCTACTCAGTTAGTCATAACATCCTGTCAGTTTAACCCCCTGCACATTTCCCTAGCCAATTCATCACTGCCCATCTTAAGAGGTGTCATTTTAGTGCATCGTCCACCTTGGTCAATGCATACGCTATTTCATGGTAACATTTAGTCTACCTTGGTCCTGTCCTCTGGTTGACACGTGCAAAACAAAAGACAGAGCCATTCCATACTAAATGTTATACCAAATCAATGTGATGACAAAGAAAATATGGTAAAAAATAAGTTTCTGAGGGGCTCCTGGGTGGCTCAGTCGGTTGAACGTCCGACTTCGGCTCAGGTCATGAGCTCGCGGTGCATGAGTTCAAGCCCAGCGTCAGGCTCTGTGCTGACAGCTCAGAGCCCAGAGCCTGCTTTGGGTCCTGTGTCCCCCTCTCTCTCAGCCCCACTCCTGCTTGTGCTCTGTCTCTCTCTGTCAAAAAAAAAAGTTGTTGAAAACTTACACCTTTTACAAACTTCGTGTCATCATTTATGAATTAGTAGAAGAAAGCCTTTATCCTCTCCAGAAATGTTATAACTATATTCCCACTGAAATTGAGGGTTTCCCCACACCCATTCTAAATCATCACTTTAATCTTAAAGGCACATTTTTTAGTCTGATAAGCTGTTTTATTATTCCACTTTACATTTCTCGGATATTTCTTGTGTTGAAACACCTTTGGATACATTTATTGACTATATTTTTTTCATTGTTTGGGTAAACTATTCATTCCTTTACTCTTTTTTGTTACTAACTTCTTAATCATCATTTATATATATATGTGTGTGTGTGTGTGTGTGTGTGTGTGTGTGCATTCATCATATATTAATTCATTCAATGAGACTTTTTGAATACACATACACACACACACACACACACACACACACACATGCACACACACATACAGTTCCAGGCACTGTCCTAGGCACTGAGATAGACCAATAAATGAAACAGATAAAAACTTTTGATTTAATGGAACTTCCATGTTACTGTAGGAGACACACAATCAGCAAAATGAGTAAGTAAATATGTATTCACACCATATATATGTACCTGTTCCTGGAATTAAGACTTACCTCTGTGAGTAGCAAGTGGGGTTAGCTTGAGTTTGCAATTTAAATAGAATTATCACGAACAACTTCACTGAGAAGGTGACATTAAGCAAATGCTTGAAAAAAGTGATGCAATGAACCTCATTGCTGTTGGAGGACAGAAATCTCTAGACAGAAGGAACAGGAAACTCAAAGTTCATGAGACCGTGAAGTCACTGTGGCTGGTGTGGACTGAGTAAAGGGTAGAATTGTTGGATCAGTGAGTCCATGAATATAAAACTAAAATATGATGAGCACTTTGGAGGAAACATGTTTGGTCACTAATGAAGACATTATTAAGCGAAGAGGCAGGATGAAATAAGAGAAAGTTCACAGTCTGCTGGGGTTCTGGAGAGCTATTCAACTATGAACACACTTTATCTTTGAAGAAAAGAGAGGGGTAATCCTAAAGACTATAAGGGATCATCAGGGCCACCACTCTGACTGCAAGCCCAGAAGATACAGCAAAAGGAGGAAGGGGGGCAGCGGGGCAAAGCTGTTTCCTTCTCAACTTCAGAGTGTGACTCCACCTCCTGAGTTTCAGAGGCCCCTACTCAGGGCCTCAGGGACAAGACTGCCCCCCAGAGCTGAGAAAGCAGGGCCACCACCTAGGACCCTGGGGATGACACTGCTGTCCCAGGGGATCCACAGGGCAGAGCATTCAGCCAAAGAGAATTACCCTTGAGCCCTAAGAGTGGTGGAATTTTCCTAAGTTTTAGACTGGCTTGGGACCTGTCACCCCTTTATTCTTTCTGATTTCTCTCTTTTGGAATAAGAATGTCTATCCTAAGTTTGTTCTACCATTGTATCTTGTGAGTATACAACGTACCTGTTTCAGTTTCACAGCTAGAGGGTTGTTGTGTCTCAGCATGAATCACACTTGGAGGTTCACCAGACATAATTTAGATAAGACTTTAGACTTGGAATTGATGCAGGATAGGTTAATACTTGAGGCTACTGGGATGAGATAAAAGTATTTGACATGCAAGAAAGATACACAGTTTGAAGGGCCAGAGGATGGAATATTATGAACTAAATTTTGTCTCCCCAGATTCATATATTGAATCCCCCAAGGTGCTATATTTGGAGACACGGCCTTTAAGGAGATAATTAGGGGTAAATGAGGACATAAGAGTTGGGACCTAATCTGACATGACCGGTGTTTTCATTTTTTATTTATTTAAATATTTTAATGTTTATTCATTTTTTAGACACAGAGAGACAGAGTGTGAGCAGGGGAGGGGCAGGAGAGAGGGAGACACAAAATCAGAAGCCGGCTCCAGGCTCTGAGCTGTCAGCACAGAGCCCGATGAGGGGCTCAAACCCACAAACCGTGAGATCAAGACCTGAGTGAAAGTCACACAGGTTCCCCATGACTGGTGTTTTCATAAGAAGGGATGAGACACCAATGAGATCTGTTTGTCAACGCATGCATGCAGACAAAAGGTAATATGAGGAAACAGCGAAAATACAGCCATCAGCAAGCTAGGAAGTAAAGTTTCATCGGACATCAATTCTCTGGTAGTTTGACCTTGGATCACCAGTCCCCAAAACTGTGAGAAAATTAATTTCTATTATTTAGAAATACCACCCAGCTGGTGGTATTTTGAAATGGCAGCCTGAGAAGACTAATATAAATAAATCCCTTTGGGATTGGATTGAGGGAAGCAATATGGTTTATACTAGCCATGGTATTGAAGGGGTCTTCTCTCTGAGGACTTGCCTTTTTCTCTAAAAACTGGGTCCTGAGTCAGAAAACTGACTCAGCAGAAGTAGGACGAGGTAATAGTTTATAACTTTGGGGGAATGGTTCCCCTTAACCTAGTGATCACCCAGTTTTGATTTATTTTTATTGTAGGTGTTGAGCAAAACCCAGTGGTATGCTTGCAAGATCTGATTGCTAAATTTTCAGGATCTTGTGAGCCAATCATTAAATATAGTTGTCATTAAAACTTACATTATCAGGTGTCTAGGTGGCTCAGTTGGCTGAGCATCTGACTCCTGATTCTGGCTTAAGTCATGATCCCAGGGTCATGGTATTGAGCCCCAAATCGGGATTTGCACTAGGTCTTTTGGGGTGCCTGGGTGGCTCAGTCGGTTAAGCATCCAATTTCGGCTCAGGTCATGATTTTGCAGCTCGTGGGTTCCAGTCCCGCATTGGGTTCTGTGCTGACAGCTCAGAGCCTGGAGCCTGCTTTGGATTTTGTGTTTCCATCTCTCTATGCTCCTCCCCTGCTCACACTCTCTCTCTCTCTCTCTCTGAAAAATAAACATTAAATAAACATAAAAAATTTTTTTAAGTTAAAAAAACTTTTAAAAGATCCTCTCTCTCACTTCCTCTTTCTCCCACTCATACTCTCTCAATGAAAGAAAAGAAAATAAGATAAGATAAAATAATACAGTATCTAAACCTAAAATTAAATAAATTAGATTTTAAAAAAGGTAATAGATACTTAGCATAAATCAATTTCTGGTTATTTTTTTTTTTTACTGTATTTTACCATTATCTACACATGAAGTTTTTTACGTCTCCTATGTCTATATAATAGAAATACTATATACCTATAAACTACTACATATCTCTTTTCAACTTTGGTGTTACATCACAGAAATCAGAATTATACAATCTTTTTTTTTCTTCTCTGTAGCACCGGGTTAAAGACCAGCACATAAGTAAAAATATCCTTTTTAGCTATCAATCTGTCTTGCCTCAGGAACATTTAACGTATCTATAACTTTCTCTTGGTCAGTAGTCTAGATGCTACTCCAAACTCAACCCTTATTACAATATTGTGACAACTTTGTTTTAGAGTTGAGCTATGCCATTTGACCTTTAAGACTCCAAGATCCTATCAGTCTCAATGCTGTCCATAAATCCAATTCTGTGAAGACATCTACTATTGTAATCTTGGCCTGGGAAGGAAAGCTTCAGTAAGCTTCTTCCTGATGCTTATGTTCTTCTTACATTCTTATCGCTTTAATAGGGTGCCCATAATACCATCCCATAGAGCATTTGGTGGATTTTCTGTCCATCCAGAGCATATCAACTATGGAATGCCAACTGCTCTAAGTACTGTTGTATTTTTATCTTCTCTTCAACTAACTCCCATAGCAATTCTGGCATTGTACTCTGCTTAGCATGAGCTGTTACTTTCTTCAATCTTCTTTGAGTTATTTCAGCAGTTTCTCAACACTGTCTCACAATATGTTGTCAACTTACTAAATTTTATGACTGAGAGAGGACCCCATTGTTGATAAACTCTCCCTCATCCAGCTTTGTGTTTCTCTCTTGGTCTAGCACCCTTGGAATCCAACCCCATTGTGTACTCTCTAGGTTGTCATTACATATTGTTAGGTCTGAATTTCTCCTGAGTATCAAGGTAACAGTTAATCTTAGTTATCGGCCTTACAGTCAGTAGGGGAAGGAAGGGATCTTCATAAGGAGGGTGTGTATTTTCTTTGATGACAGAGGATCCAGAATCATATTTAAGCAAGGATAAACTCTAGACTTTAACAATGGAGAATATGCCACTTTCAAAGGTCTACAGAACTCAACATTTACAGGGTTCTAGTTTTTTTTTAAGGTTTTTGAGAAAGATTTTGTGAAAAGACACTACAAATGGTGGAAAGTATTTGTGTGTGTGTGTGTGTGTGTGTGTGTCTGTGTGTGGCAAAGGAATTATTTCCATATTGTTTAAATACTATTTTACAACTCATTATATATATTTTATGGGATTATTTGCCTTCTTTTTAGTGAGCTGTAAGATATAATGGATATAAGATATATATCTTACACCTCACTAAAAAGAAGCAAATAATCCTGTAAAACTGGCGAAATATTTGAATAGAGAATTCACCAAAAAAATATATATTAATTGCCTTAAGCATATGGGAAAATGCTCAACAGGTCTTCAGAGATATGCAAACTAAAACTATATTTAGATATCACCACATACCTACTGGAATGATGAAAATGAAAAAGACGGACCAACCACATCAACTTTTGCTGTTGATATAGAGCAACTGCAACTGTTGTACGTTAATCGAGGGAATAGTACAAACTCCTTGGAAGATATTATACGTTTATAAAATTAACCACCTATTTTATTTTTAAGAACAGCTTTATTGAGGCATAATTTATATACAAAAAAACTACACGTATTTAATGTGTACAATTTGATGCGTTTGGACCTATGGAAACACCCATGATACCATTACCACAATCAAGGAAATAGACATATCCATCATCTCCCAGATTACATGTTGAGTGTTCTTATCACAAAAAAGAGGGAGAGATACAAATATATTTTCTATATGACCTAGGAATTCCACTACAAGGTATTTCCTTGAGGGGCACCTGGGTGGCTCAGTCAGTTAAGCATCTTACTCCTGATCTTGCCTGGGATCATGATCTCACGGTTTTGTGAGTTCAAGCCCCACATCGGGCTCTGGCCTGACAGCACAGAACCTGCTTGGGATTCTCTCTCTTCCTCTCTGTCTCTCCCTCTCTCTTTGCCCCTCCACCCCCTCTCTATCAAAATAAATAAATTAACATTAACAAAATTTTTTAAGGTATTTCCTTGAAAGATTAGAAAGTAAATGTCCACAAAAAGACTAACAGAAATATTTATGCTGCTTTTATTTATGATAGTCAAAATGTGGAAATAGCCATATGGAGTAATGGATAAGCAAATTATTATATATTCACACAATGAAATTCTCCTCAACAATGAAAAGGAATGAACAGCTGGTCTGCCATAATATTGATAAAACTCAAAAACATTATACTGTGCAAAAGTTACAAGACTCACAAAAGTGCACACTGTGTGATTCTGTTTACAGAATATTCTAAAACCAGCAAAACTCATCTCTGTTGATAGTAGGTTAGTGGCTGCCTCGTTCTTGGGATGAACCGCAAAGGTACATCAGCAAACATTTTATGGTGTTGGAAATATTTTATATTTTTAGTCAATTTTATATCTTGACTGTCGCTCTTCAGGAACAAAACCTAAATTTCACCAGCCATCATAGTGCAGTCCCTATATTCTCTTCTATATGTATTTCTAATAGTCCTAAGGGTAGAATATTTTGGTGACAAGATAGAATACGTTCAATTCTCCCCAAACTTTCAGTCTTCTTTCTGTCCCAAAATGGAAGGAACCCTTTTGTTACCTGCATTTCATCTTGCATAATTTTGTTTTGAGAGCTGATAGACAGGACCAGAGCTATATATTTAAGCCCATCCAGAAGAGTTTAATCCTGTATTAAACAGGATTATTCTCTTCACATTTTTTCCCCTTTTCATTTCTTTGTATTCTACTTCCTCTCTGTTCTCAATCCCTTTTCCCTTCACAGTGTGCCTGTCAGAAGGAACGTGGTGTTAATCCTGAAACAGCTTGTAGGAAGTCAGCTATTTCTCTGTAGTTTGTTAACATATTTACTGAAAGAGACTATGAAATCAGTTGAAAATTTTCTGCTGAGGACAGTTTTGAGAAAGAAACTGTTTCCTGCTACCCTAATACTAGCATAATAGCATTACCATCTTCAATTTTGATGACAACGTTCTGAGCGCCTTTTAACTTTATTTTCCTCTTTTTCTTTTGTTCGGTGTGTGTATGTTTGTGTGTGTGGGGGGGTGGTGGTGTAGGTGTGCCTGTGACTATGATTGCCACTGAGAGAGGAAACAGTTTTTGTTCTCGTTTCAGTAACCCATTTAAAACACAGCTTTCTTATCTTTAATTTCATCACCTTTAAGACAGTCTTTCTAAACACAGGATCATCGAGACAGAATGACTTAAATCATGCCTTTTAATCAATTAATATTCTTATCTCCCATGGCCCTGGAAGGATGCTAGTTAGGTGCTGCTCTTGAAACAATTGAAAAATAGCCTCTGGAATATTTTTTTGTTCGAATGTTTCGATGGGGCTCCCCTGTTGAGAAAGTCAGAATCTATGAGTTTGTTACTTCTTTACGGTTTAGTTAACTTCCTCCTTCTCTAGTAATGGTTTTGTTTTGTTTTTTTTTCATTTTACAGGAAGATATTGTGGTGAGAAGACAGCAGTTTGACTCATAGATGCGCTGTTAACTTTCATTTTGTTTTTCCAAAGTAGAGTAACCGTAGTGTGAAGCTGCTATAAAAAGAAAATAAATAGACAAATAATAAATTTAAAACTTTGAAGACAGGTTTTGGATGGGATGACACAAAGCTCCCCTGTAGTTACCCAGACTGCTGGCAGCAATCAAGGAACTGACGAAAAGAAACAAGGTAAGGACATTCACAATTGTTCAGAACAAAGGTTATTTATGAAAATTCTGACATGCAGTGTTAAACAAAGCCTTCAAAGGCATGAAGTGGATTTTGTTGCTTTTTTTCCCCATCAAGGCAGAAAAATCCTTTTTTGGGCTAACGTCTCCATAAAATGAAAATTGTGATGACAAAATTCAGATTTGCCATGGACTGTTTTGACTTCTTAAAGGGAGATCGACTTATCTGAACTGATAGTGGCGAGGGATTAACCACAGCTTAAACCTGTTCAAGATTTCATTTCATTTTTACTAAGTATTTAATAAAACCACTACTGGAGAAAATGTTAAATTTGATCCATGTCCACATTCAACATGCAGAATGCAGACACAATAGGAAAAGTCTGGCCAATTTTTCTCGTGTTTTAACAGTGAGTGGAGTCAAGATAAATTGGACTCTGGGGGTGCTTAAGAGCAGAAAGTAGCCTCCTCTCCCGCTCTCATTGAAACAATTGCTAGTGCTCGGACATCCTTGAAGATGTCTCTGGCAACCTTACACAAGATAAGAAAAGAAAATGTACCTAAAAAAAACAAGAACTAGAAAACCACTTGGGAGCTTTGGATGCACTAAATAGCAAGTTTGGAATATGTAAGATCTAAAGTCTAAATCTAGCAGAAAAAGCTTTCAAAGTTATTTCAACAGGGGTCATAAAAAAGGTGAAGAAGAGAGGCAATGAAACGAAAATGCAGTAAATACAACAATGGATGGTTTCGAGATGATGGTGGGTTTTGAACACTTGCCATTTAATTTCTTCCAACCTACTAGTTTATGCAGAAATCTAAAGTGCTGCAGTTCATAGTAGAATGCGTAAATACTTTATTCCTCTTTTTTTGACAATGTAATCATTTTGTCTAAGGTTAGATCAAAGAGGGTTGGGGACAATGGGATCAAATATAGCTGATCACATGAAAATATTGGAACCAAAAGTTTTACAGAAAGCTTTCTAGCCACTCATCCAATCAGTGTTAATTTCTATCTTACATCTCAAACAGTGTGAATTTACACATTTTATGTATAAATAAATTTTATATATTATGTATATTATGTATATGTACATAAATATATATAATCTATACATTATGTATATTATATATTACATATATTTTATGTATTATGTATATGTACAAAATATTATGTATATTCTGTAATTTACTACATAATATTATATATATTATATTTAACCTATATAGATGCATAATTTGAACTTCAAAACGCCCTTGTTAAATTTAGTGCGTGAGACAATTTATTTTTAAATATTTTATTTTTTCATTTTTCTTTTATTTTATTCGTTCCGCTTGTTGGTAATTTATGATTTTTTTCTATAGCTGTCAACTAGGGAAAAGGGAATTTTATTTGGTTTTACATTTATTGGTCACCCTAGATCTTTCCTCTTATCTCTCCTTGGAGAAAATTAGAGATGATTTTAGTATATGCGCTGCGGAAGACAGCTTGAAGATCGGGCTCAGAAACTGAAACTAATTACTTGAGTCCGTGAAACTTTTCTATGGGGAAAGTAATTGGAATCCTTAGCTGTTTAGATTACAATAAGGATGAGTGTAAAACTATTTTAGTTACATTTATTAATTAAATAGGTTTTTGCCGAGTTACCCTGGGATGTTATCTGTTTCTTACATTCCTTTGTTGAACAGACTATGAGGGCTGAGCAATTTCTTTGAAATTCATCTCTCAATACTAAATTCATAGCAGGAAGGAAACATTTTCAGGGGGTTTTTTGTTTGTTTTTTGGATAATTTGAGAGAGAAGGAACTTCTAAAATGAAAGCTATTTAAATTGAACGTAGAAAATTAGATTTTAGGGCTCAGGAAATGGAGAGATTAATTAGAGAATAAACAGGTAGCATGTTTAAATATGTACCTGCATGTTCAGAAGTGCAATAAATGTCCAATTCATTAGTGCCTTACATCAAACGAAATGCCACTCCAAGTCTCCATCCCGATGAGCTGGCAGGGCATTTAATCTTTGCCAATTGGTGGTATTGAGAAAGTTGGGGGGGGGGAGGGGGGAGGGGGGAGGGAGGTACTTCCAGGGTTATGTGAAGTTTCCCAGCTTTAAGGCAACATAGAAGCATCAAGAGTCTTGAGTCACTCCTTTTCTCTGATTATTTGTGACCAGATAGATCCCAACAGTGGTTAGCCTTTTGATTTTAGTCCTGCTAATTCTGTGCTACGCCTAAAACAAAAGCCACACTGTTTCTTTACCACATTCATGGCGCCGACATCTTTATTGACGCTGATATGGTCTGCCCACGGGATCTGACGTTGTCACATGCACCACAAAGTTACATCGTCTACCAACTCTGCCCTGGAAAGGACTCTTGTGTCATAATGCAAATTAGCATTTCTAATAGTATCAGGAGGTACGTGCCCTTCTTTCTTTGTGTTGGCTTCAGAGGCATTTCCTCTTTTTAAAACTCCTCCATGATTCTTGGATTGAGCCACTTAAAAAGCTAGATTTTTTTTTTTTTTTTTTTTTTAATGAAGGGTCATTGATTTCAAGCAGCTTCGCGTTTTTTCCGGCAATCATTCTGGAGGTAAGGATTCCAAAGAGCCTGGCTACCCACTTAAAATAATAAATTACGTTTTAAAAATTCCACTTAGGGGCGCCTGGGTGGCTTGGTCAGTTAAGCGTCCGACTTAAGCTCAGGTCACGATCTCACGGTCCGTGAGTTCGAGCCCCGCGTTGGGCTCTGTGCTGACAGCTCAGAGCCTGGAGCCTGTTTCAGATTCCGTGTCTCCCTCTCTCTCTGCCCCTCCCCTGTTCATGCTCTGTCTCTCTCTGTCTCAAAAATAAATAAAAGTTAAAAAAAAATTTTTTTAAATAAAAATTCCACTTAATATTGAGGTAAATAGTCTTCACACACACCACAAGATAAATAAAATATGGAAAGATGGGAGAGCTATAACATGAGAAAAAAAAAATACCACAAGCTTTCTTTTAGTTACTTACTACGATAAGCCTGACCTTCTGAAAACATATCAACATATATATTCTTTAATTAAAGCCAGAAAGAAAGATAGTGTCACTTAATGGATGAGGAGATAATAGGCCCACAATAGGTAAGAAAATAAATTTATACGCCAGAACCCTTTGATCAAGATCTTGAACCTGAGGCTCTTTCGTCCACTCTGCCAATTCCCAGACAAACAGAATGGCATGGTGACATGTTGACTTAGTTGATGACAGAGAAAAAGGAGAAAACGACTTCTTTTCTTGACACCTGACACTTAAAGAAAACTAATAGGGAAACAGGGAAATGCATGAGGTGGCACTTGCAAGGTGATCACAACCCCATTAGAAAGAACGTGGACTCAAGTTCTGAACTACGGCATATGCAGAACCAAAAGGTTGAAAAGACAGACGTGCGTTTTGTTTCTTCCCTTTTGGACTTTTGCCGCACTGGATGTAGGGTCATTTCTCTTACCTAGAAATCTCTCCATTTGTACTTCAGACCACACCCCTCTGCCCTCTGCGAGAATTTTTTTTTATGTTTATTTGTTTATTTTTGAGAGACAGAGAGACAGTGTGAGTGGGGGAGAGGCGGAGAGAGAGGGAGACACAGACCCTGAAGCAGGCTTCAGGCTCTGAGCTGTCAGCCAAGACCCCCGACCCATGAATGGTGGGATCATGACCTGAGCCGAAGTCGGACGCTTAACTGGCCGAGCTACCCAGGCACCCTGAGAATTCTTCTTTTTAATTTAATTATTCCCTCTCCCTCCTGCCTGCGTTGACAACCTATCCCTTCCATGTTAACCATCCCCAAATGCATGGAAACTTTAAGTGGTGCATCTTTTTTTTTTTTTTTTTTTTTTAAATCCTACAATAACCGCTCATCTCATTCTGACTACCTACCTCTTCACATCCTCTAATTCCCACAGCACAAGTTTTTGGAATCCACCTGCTGATTTCACTTCCTTACTTCCAGCAGTCTAACATTCTTCTGTATGACTCTGAAACCACTCTATCAAGGATACCAGTGGCCTCCAAGGGTTCTATTTTTGCTTCTATCTCCACAGCTGCCACTCCTGTTTAAGAGATCACCGTAACTTGACTTGTCAGAGTTATAGCTCCCCAAATGGTCTCTCGGCTCACGAGTCATAGGGAACTTTAAAAACATAAAGGTGGCAACGCCAAACACCTACCTAAAACAATTCAGTGGCTTCCTGTTACACTTTGAAGAAACTCAAGCTCTTTCGCAGGGGTTTCAAAGCTGAGCATCATTTTCCTTCTACCTAGTTGCAATCCTCTGCTACTTCGGGCTCTATCACACGTGTTACTTTGCCACATTCTTTTCAAGTTTTCCTGATTCAAGGCCCTGGCATTTGCAGTCTCTTTGCTTAAAAGGCGATTTCTGGTTTATTTCACATAAATGGCCGCTGCTCATGTTCTCTGTCCAGGTGTTAATGTCATTTCCACAGAATGGCGCTCCTGGCTACCTTTCCCTGTCATTTTCCCTTTTATCAATCAGAGCATCCCATTTATTGCCTTCCCACACTTGTTGCAACTTGCAACTTTTAAATTCGGTTTCATCAGTTTCCTGGGTCTGTTTCACCAAATATAAGTTCTAGGAGGGCAGAGATTATGCATGTCTCGTGTGGACTATTAAATTTATGGAAACTAGCACATCGTAGGCCATACTAAATATTTGGCAAAGAATGAACAAAAAACCAAACACAATGCTGGTTCAAAAGTGATGCATTGTAGATACTACAGTCCTTGCTGACTGCAGAGCTTTTGAAATTGTGGATGCTCAGAAGAAATGCACAGCTAACGACCAGACTTTTCAGAAATTTGGCAGAAATCCACGAAGTTAGACATAATTCCCCATTATCTTTCTCACAGAGTTGAAATAATAACACTTTGGTGGCTCAGAAACAATGCTAGTTTTCTCTTTGTTGCAGTCCCTCTCCCTCCTCACGGTACTTAAAAAAAATACTTTATTATGAATTTCTATGAGTACCAATATCTTCATATGTTACTCATGATGGTGTAGATTACTGCAGTACTTGTGGAAGAACATTTAATTGATATACGCCAATTTGCTTATTGTTGAATTTTTTTTCTTAAGGTAATTAGACAAGTATGTGAGATATTTAAACTATGCTCATGCTAGTTCTGCATAAAACTAAAAAGGGTGGGGCAGCCTAAATACCCATCAGAAGACTTTTACTTTTTTCAACAGCATAACTACATGAAAGTATTATCAGCCATTAAAATTATGCTGTTAAAAGGGGCGCCTGGGTGGCTCAGTTAAGTGTCTAACTTCAGCCCAGGTCACGATCTCCGGTTGTGAGTTCGAGCCCCGTGTTGGGCTCTGTGCTGACAGCTCAGAGCCTGGAGCCTGCTTGGGATTCTGTCTCCCTCTCTCTCTGCCCCTCCCCTGCCTGTGCCGTCTCCCTCTTTCAAAAACAAATAAACCTTTAAAAAATCCCATAAAGTAAATAAATGTCAAATTATTCTTTTACTTACGTATAAATTTAGCCATTGCTCTGAATGAACAACCACCCCCAAATTTTCGTGGTTTAAGACAACCCTTGTATTGCCTGTGGTTCTATGGTTTAGGAATATGGGTACATTCAGTAGGAATGTCTCCTGTCCCCTCTATTATGCTGGGCTCCAGAACAGTGAAAGTAGAAATTCTAAGGTCCCATAAGCCCTGGGCTCTAAAGTTTCAGTTCTCTTCTACCACCGTCTTGGTTAAAACAAAGCATTAGGCAATTCATATTCAAGGGTTGGGAAACACTGTATATCTTTTGATGACAGGAGCAGCAAAATGTGGCAAAGTGATGGGGGGCACAGGGGGACATGATTCACTGGGGGGGCCATTCTTAATGGTCAACCACACATGAGAAGAACCAATTGTTAACCGAAAACATTAGAATATAAAACGGTGGGTACATGATGATGGCACTCGTTTAAAATTGTGTGTTTGTGGGAGATGTTGTACATGTGAAACTATGGATAGAAGGATGTTAACCCAAAAGATGATGCTGGTTATCTCCACGTAGTATAAATTGATATGTGCTTTAAATGTAATATCTTTCACTCATCCACAAAGGAAAAACAGTTCATTCAACAACAGAACAGTTCTTCACTAGGTGGAAAAGATAGGAATGATAAACGCCCTCCATAAGTATGCCCGTCTATTAAAGTAACTCCTGTAATTTTTAGAATTTAATAAAACTTTACAATAAGGGCGGATACTTTCTAATCATACAAAATAATACAAGATACAAGTGTTTTATTTCAAAAAACCTATATGCCATTTTTCCCCAAATGGGCACTCATGAAAGAAAAACAATTCTTCACTGAATATTTATTCTGTTCTCCTGACTTTGCAGAGGAGGAACTATCAGACCAAAACAAAACAAAACAAAACAAAAAAACCTGTCTTGTCAAAGTTCCCTTTGCTTGTCTGTAGCAGAAAGCTCAATTCCAAATCTTCATGAACTTTCATGTATGACATACTATCTATCCTTTAAAGCAAAGTTTTCATTAGTTAGAAAGTAGAATTTCTTAGAAATATTTAAGGACTGTTAGGATGTGCTGATACTGCACCATAGAAGAAAGATACTGAAGGCCCTGGGGGTGGCTCCAGGCCTAAAGAAATTCTACCCTAAACAATTCTACCTATTTGATTCCTTGGACTATAAGCAGTAAAATCCACGGCATGGTAACATGTGGATTGAATGTAATGATCCTAAGACATTTCAAAAAAAACCAAGGTTGTTGTTGTTTTCTACATAACACGCAGAAAGAGTATGTTTGTGTCATCTTGTGAAATATCAGAATAAATTGCCTAAAGAAGTTTGTTAGTTATGATTATGAATACAAATTTCGTATTTCTTTTACCTGTCTCTAAATACAACTTTTTTCAGGTGTTGAGGACAAGTATAAGATGACTCATTTAAAGTGCGTTTTAGTGACAATATTATTCAGCACCATCCTTTTTCTTCCTCTAATTAGTTTAATGGGTGAGTAAATTACATTTTTTTATGTCTTTACTTATTTTTTTCTCTCTTAGGGCTTCCTACTGAACAATCATTTTCTTTTCTGCCTCATTCATGATCTTTTCTCATTATTCTCACTCTTTTCCCATTATTCATGATCCGTAAGGAGTATCAATGAATGGATTGTTATGAATTACATGACCTACATAAAGCATTGGGAGACACAAAAATGATGAAGACGAAATCGTTCACCCGAATAATCTCACATTCCATCCAACATTCCCATACCAATGGCAATCACTATCTTGATTTCTGTTGCATAAGTTGGTTTTGCCCATTTAAGCATTTTTCTATGAATAAGATCATGCAATTTTTATGTATTCTCTGCATCTTGTTTCCTTTGTTCCACATCATGTTTGTAGGATTTTTTCGTGATATAACATGTAGCAAAAGTTCATTGACTCATTGAATGGGGTTGGAAAAATGTTCATGCAAAGAACCAGAGAGTAAATAAATTTGGTTTTGTTAGCCATACAATCGGTATTGCAAGTTCTCCATTCTGCATTTGTGGTATGAAAACATTGCCCATGACGCACAGACAATTGAGCTTGTCTGTGTTTCACTGAAATTAGACACGGAAATTTGAATATCGTATAATTTTCACATGTCACAAAATATTATCCCTCTTTTAATTGCTTTGATTTTTCTATTATTTTTTACTGTTGACTATTTTAAAATGTAAAAACCTTTTCATCTCTGATTTTGGCTTCAGGTTGTACTTTTCAGATCCTTGCTATAGAGTATTTCATGCTCTATATCAATCACTCTATTTTGACGGACATTCAGGTTGGGCCACATTTTGACTACTGCAAATGATGCTGCTTTGAACGTCTTTACACATTTAGTCTTTTAGGGACTAGTGGATATTGTGTGGGATATACTTATGAGAAGAATTATTAAGCCATGGAATATGCATAGGTCAGTTTTAGCAAATATTTCCGTAGATAGTAGATAGTCCAGCCCAAAGCGTAAGAGAATGCCAGTTTTTTTTAACATACTGGTCAACACTTTGTTCCCAATTTTACCCATTTTTGGCATTCTGATAAGTGTGTGTTGATACTTTATTGTGACTTTAATCGACATTTTCCTGATGACCAATACTGTTAAACTCCTTGTCATATTTATTGCTCACTTAGCCACAGTATTTTGCGATGGGTATATTCAGGTACTTGGTCCATATTTTTGTTGAGTTACCTCCTTGGTTTTTGTTTGATTCATAGTGTTATTTAGTATAGTAGATAAAAATATTTTGTAAATGTCTTCTACTATGTCAATATTGTAAGTACAGTAAAAATATTCTTTAACTATGAAGCTTAAGTTTATTTTCTGTATGATATCTTCCAATGAATGGAAGTTCTTAATTTTTAGACAATTTTAATCTAAAGATTTATTTTCTTGGGACGCCTGGTTAGCTCAGTCAGTTAAGCATCTGACTTCACCTCAGGTCATGATCTTGTGTTTAAGAAACAAAACAAAAAAAGGGAAAGAAATGGGAGGGAGAGAGAGAGGGAGACAGAGAGAGAGAGAGAGAAACCAAGCAATAGACAATTATAGAGAATAAACTGATGGTGATCAGAGGGGAGGGAGGTGGGGGATGGGTTAAATAGGTGGTAAGGGTTAAGGAGTGCACGTATCATGATGAGCACAGGGGGATGTATGGAAGTATTCAATTACTATATTGTACACCTGAAACGAATGTATGTTAACTAACTGGAATTAAAATTTAAAAAAAAAAAGAAAAAGGTGTTAAAGCTTTCACCTTCTATAGGTGCTTGGCATCAGGTGACTGTAGGTGATAATTTAATTGTTTTACCTTCATATATCACCAGCATCCCATTTACAACTGGTGTTTGAATCCATGCCTCTAAAGAGAATCACATGGACAATTAATACTCATCCTTAAGGTTTTGTTCCTTTAGACCCATTTTTGGTACCAAAAACTGATTCAGTCTGGGTGCTTTCAAGAAAATAGTCTCGGAAAATGTTAGAACAGGACTTTAATATGAGAATTAGGGATAACATGGCTGTGGAAGGAGCTGGGGAGGGATGATCTGGAAAGCTGTGTAGCTGGAGGAGGAATAATTACTGATGACTTTGGCTTAAAGCATTAATGTGTTTGGAGAACCTAGAGATTTGGGGAAAGTCTAAAAATACATCTAGCTGTCAAGAGTACCAAAGGCAAACTCATTAAAAAGCTTGGGATGACCCGTTGGAATGAGCACTGGGTGTTGAATGGAAACCAACTTGACAATAAATTTCATATTTAAAAAAATAATAAAATAAAGCAAAAAATACTACAAAAAAATAAAAAAGGCTTGGGACGTTCCTATGCCCTATGTCTCTGAGAATAATGGCTCTGCCCTACTTCCGCCTTCAAAATCTCATGTAGAGTCTTTTCAATGGTTAACTCAGAGCCATAGAGTGATGCCGATACCTAGTTGACAATAAGCAGTCAACACACATAGTGTTAATTTTGTATTCTGTTTTATTATTTTCATTGCTTCCTTAGAGGTTAAAACATGTGTCCTCCATTATAACAGTCTAATATAAATTAGTATTTTTATTACTCCAGATAATGCTAGGATTTCATTATATTTCACTTGCCCCAAGACGGTAAAGGTGACTTAACACAGATAAACTCACACTAGCAGCCCCGTGAAGGCTGATGCATTACTGGGGTAGGAGTTGAAAGGAATATCAGCATCCTGTCAAATCCTGAACTGCCATCTTTTCAACTAACGTGACATTTGTTTTTCACCTTGTTGTGTGATAGATGTGCAATTCTGGTCGTGATCATGACCTTTAACCTCATGACCTTGTCTTCCCCAATTGATCTCAAAATACGGTGGCATAGTGTTTCATCTGGTCTTTGATATATGTGTCTGTCTCATTTCCAGCTACACAATGTCCGCGTACTCATCATTTCTGCCCAGATGATTGGATTGGCTTCCAAAAAAAATGCTATTATTTCTCTAAAGAAGAAGGGGATTGGAATTCGAGTAGACATGACTGTATCACTCGAGGTGCAGACCTAACTATCATTGACACGACAAAAGAAATGGTAATTTAATGCACCATCCTTACCAAATTTCTTAAGAAGGGGCATTCAAATGATATGATAATGTAAATTTTTTTCACACATGCCTGTCTATGAAGATGTTTAGAACATGCCATGTGAGATGAAGTTGGAAAACCTGCTGATGTTCGGTTTGAATAGTGTTAAGACTTAACATCAAGCAATAGAGTTGACAGCTATGTTTATATTTTAAGGAGTATAAATAGAGTAACTTCACAAAATTTGGAATCCTTTTATTGTTTTTCAGTTATTTATTTATTGAGAAAAAGAGAGAGAGAGAGTGCATGAGCAGGGTAAGGACAGAAAGAGAGGGAGAGAGAGAGAGAATCCCAAGCAGGCTTCAACCTCAGAGCCCGACATGGGGCTCAAACCCATGAACCGTGAGATGATGACCTGAGCCGAAACCAAGAGTCGACACTTCACCAACTGACCCACCCAGTTGCCCCTGGGATCCTTTTAAAAGCCAACACTCCACAAACACATAATTGTTTCACAAAGGATGGGATTCTCCAGGCTACCCCCTTTGAGGAACCTTCCTCTGACTTCTCAGTCTTGCTTTGCTGTCTGTCTCTGAGTTCCCTTAGCAGCTTTCGTTGGAGCACTCACAACCAGCAGATGTGATGGAAAGAAAGTTTTCTTAGATTGAAGCACGGGCTTCCAGTGAACACACACTGTGTTTTATCTGAAATTGTTGCATTTGCTATACCACAAAGGCAGGTACAAATTAAAAGCTTTATGGATCTTTGTTTAATAAATACTGATTTACATGGCAAAAATCCCAGGAGGGAAAGAAATCTCCAAGAATTTTAATAAAGGATTGCAAAACTACATACTTCTGCACTTGTGAAATCCACTCTTTCCCTGAATCATGTATGCAATAAGCAAATGCTTTTACTCCTGTTTAGTCTTTTAAAAAGCCAAGGGGTCAAGGGGCGCCTGGGTGGCTCAGTGGGTCAAGTATCAGACTCTTGATTTTGGCTCAGGTCATGATCTCACAGTTGGTGAGTTCGAGCCCCAAGGACTCTGTCTGCACTGTCAGTGTGGAGCCTGCTTGAGCTTCTCTCTCTCCCTCTCTCTCTGCCCCTCCCCTGTTCTTCCTCACTCTCTCTCAAAATAAATGAATAAACTTAAAAAAAAAAAGTGAATGGTCAAGATATGATTTCACTCATGTGTGGAATCTAAAAAAAAAAAAATGGGGGGGGGCACCTGGGTGGTTCAGTCAGTTAAGCATCTGACTCTTGATCTCAACTCAGGTCATGATCTCACAGTTCGTGGGATTGAGCCCCCCATGAGGCTCTGCACTAATGGCATGGAGCCTGTTTGGGATTCTCTCTCTCCCTGTCTCTCTGCCTCTCCCATGTTCATGCTGACTCTCTCTCAAAATAAATAAATAAACATTTAAAAAAATAAATAAATGAAAAAACAAAAAGCAGAAGCAGACCTAGAAATATGAGAACAAACTGATGGTTGCCAGAGGGGAGGAGGATGGGGGGGGCTGGGCAAAATGGGTGAAGGAGACTGGGAGATCCAGACTTCCAGCTACGGCATGAATAAGTCACAGGAATAGGAGGCACAGCATAGGAAATATAGCCAATGATATTGTAATAACCTTGTATGGTGACAGACGATAGCTACACTTGTCATGAGTATCGCATAATGTATAAACTTATTGAGTCACTACGTTGTACTCCCGAAACTATGTAACAATGTATACCAACTATCCTCAAATAAAAAAAAAAAAAATTAAGGGTCAATATAAGAAGAAATATAACTTGAATAATGCACAATTAAAAAGGGTTTACGATGTAAAACAGCACAGCACGGCATTTAAAATTGTTAAAAAGAGAATTTTCTTCCTTCTGTGGGGAACAAAATGTATTTCTGCCCTCTACCTGAGATTGGTTCAAATTCAAACGGGTGCAAACCAGACTGGGGCAATTTACAGATCAATGCGAAGACACTCAACTTTTGTTTGCAACAAAAGGTAGAGAAATCTGAATTAAAAAAAAAAAAAAACTAGGTACATTAAGAGCAGACACAGCAAATCAACAAGTTAGATGCCGACTTAAATTAATAGGAAGAGCATCCTTAGTCAGTAGTTTCACTGCCGAATTTTGCAAGACTTTTGCAATGAATGTTCTGGGAAATTCTTAAATTTCCCTTTACAGTTCCTCCTGGGGGAAAAATGTCTAAATCAGCAGCAAGGTGGAAAAAAAACGGGTGCTCGTAAAAGTTTTGAGGGACAAAGAAATATCAGGCAAAATATTTTTAGAATCTTCACTCACAGGAATGTTGTCAGCACAGACTAAAAAAAATAGTGAATATCATGGGTCAAAAGCATACCAAAATATTAGGTTTGAACTTAAGAGAAGTCATTAAACATATCTGATAAGAATCATTGCACTTTTTGGATCAAGAAAAGAGACTTTGGTCCTACAATTTCCTGGTACATTACCATGTACTACACGATCTGGGCAAAATTTAAGTGACAAACAAAATGAGGTAAAGCAATCTGCGAAGGAGTGATAAAAATAATCTATGGAAGAATTTTAAAGGACTGTTTATTTAAAACAGCTTAATTAGAACATTATATATGCTTACTTAAATTACAAAATGTTTTCTTTAGTTAAA
Organism: Puma concolor; assembly: GCF_028749965.1. NCBI lineage: Eukaryota > Metazoa > Chordata > Mammalia > Carnivora > Felidae > Puma > Puma concolor. Next base: position 99,120,811 of record NC_141673.1, read on the forward strand.
ATGAGATGGAGCTTGTTTCATGAAATATTGCTCATATTTATTTCCACTAATGTAGAGTTGTCTTGCATCTTTAACAAGAGGCCACATTGGTGTTCCTTTAGTGAGCAAATAATAATTAACATTTTTCATGGATAGGTTTTAGGACACTCACCTCCCTGTTCCCTGTCACTAAGACCACAACTACCGAAACTCATCCAGTTTTCTTCTTTTGTTGTTCTCTTTTCTTTTCTTTTTCTTTCTTTTTCTTTTTCTTTTTCTTTTTCTTTTTTTTTTTTTTTTTGGTTGAGAGACAACTTGTGCACATTGGAGGAGAGGCAGAGGGACAGGGAGAGAGAGAATCTCAAGCAGGCTCCACGCTGAGCGTGGGCTCATCACTGGGCTCGATCCTACAACTCTAGGATCATGACCTGAGCCAAAATCAAGAGTTAGAAGTTTAACCCAGGTGCCGCTCAATTTTCCCAATTAGGTGATGACATATATCCTGTTGGTGGTCAATACAGTTATCCTTTCTCGCATTTTTTCTGCCTTTAAACAACCTTTTCCCAAAGCCTAAAATATGAACTGTCCTCTTCTTCCTTGTCCTCTGTATTTATTATGGAATATTCTATTCTTCTCTTCCAGATACACCTCTTAGATCACATCCTATATGCAAGTACCCCATAAGGATTCAAATACTTCTTTCTTGTAAAATAAAATTTCACTTTGTTTTTATTATAGCCATAATCTTCTCTTTAGCCAGGAAAATATTTTTTAACTCTGTATTTACATAAATTTCTTCAACATAAATGAAACCCTATGAATCCAGGGGCAGTGTTTGATTAATCTGGTTCTTTTTTAAACCCAAAGCTTAGCTCAATGAGAATTTTTTTTCAAATAAATTTATGAAATGCTGCAAAAAATGGTATATTAAAATGCAAAGATTATTAGTGTCACTGTTATAGATGGGAATGGACCACAGTGTTGTGAACCGTATCCCTTATATTTATCATAGAATTGAAACATGGAGTGATACAATGTCAAGGTTATGGTTTCCCAGATATTTAGTGGCATGATAGATTCAATAACCTTCTATATATAATTCTATGGTAAAAATGCTCCAAGGTAGCAAGAAATTTCAACATTGAATAAGGAGAAAAGGAGAAATAGGGTAAAATTATATTTTTTTACCAAATGATCTCATCAGAAATAGAAATTTTGGGGGCACCTGGGTGGCTCAGTCAGTTAAGTGTCCAACTTCAACTCAGGTCATGATCTCACAGTTTGTGAGTTCAAGCCCCACATCAGGTTCTGTGCTGACAGCTCAGAGCCTGAAGCTTGCTTCAGATTCTGTGTCTCCCTCTCTCTCTCCTCTTGCCCCCCACCACACACTCTCTCTCTCTCTCTCAAAAATAAATAAACATTAAATTAAAAAAATAAAAATTTTTGGCAGAAAAAAATTTGAGAATTAAAGGCTGAAGGAATTGGCTATACGAAGGGTGTGTGTGTGTGTGTGTGTGTGTGTGTGTGTGTGTGTGTGCACATACGCACATGTGATCATTTTGGGAGAGAATTTGAAGTAAAATGTAACTTTAGAATGAATGTGTTAGTAATTACTGGGAAGTGGGAAAACATTATAATAAATATCTGATGATTAGAAAGGCTGTGCAACATCTTCCTTATAAGGAAAGGAAAAATAAGATAAAAACATGGAGGTAAACCATAAGAGACTCTTAAATGCAAATAACAAACGGAGGGTTGATGGGGGTGGGGAGTCAGGGGGATGGGCAAAACAGGTGATGGGCATTAAGAAGGGCACTTCAGATGAGCACTGGGTATTATATGTAGGTAATGAATCACTGGGTTCTACCCCTGAAACTAATACTACACTGTATGTTAACTAACTTGAATTTAAATAAATACATGTATATTTTAAAGAAAGGCTGTGTGAGAAATCACTTGCAAACTCTGGCTTTCCAGAAGTTTAAAATTTTAAAATCCTGGAGGAATAGATTTCCATATTGAATATTTATAAATTTGGAATCAAAAAAGGATCTTAAGAAAATTTATCTCACATCTTTGTTTACAGATAAGAAACCTAAGGGTCAGAGGGTAAAATACATTTTTCAAAATCCCATGGCTATTTTTTGGTGACATCTGTTGTCTTGTTCCCCATAAACTGCAAAGCAAGAGGAGCACAATAGTTTGTACTAAAAACTAAAAAAATATATACAATTTATTTTGTCTCTAAAGGATTTTCTTAAGCGATACAAATGCACTGCTGATCACTGGATTGGGCTGGAGATAACAGAAAATCAAACACTACAATGGGTACATGGAACCATGTCTAAAATATGGTGAGTTTCTTTCTTTGGGGAATTATTTAAATTTAGATAGCACAACCCTCTGTAGAGCATCAGCATTAGCTATATTTCTCTAAAACCCAAGAGTTCGGTATGTGTTGGAAAAATGGGATCGGGAAAATTGTATCATGTGTTGAGATCGGTTCAAAGAGTCAATAAGGGAGGTTGGAAATCAGGATCTAAGAGGAAAGGTCTTAGCTGGTTCTTTTGAAAATATGAATGTTGAGATTCATAAACACAGACCAAGAAAAAGCCAAAAATCTTTTGCCTGATTTTAACCTATCTTCTCCAAATTGTACCTATTCTTCAAACTTCATGCTCCCTGTTTGCTGATATCTCTTACAGTTCAAGGTCAACTTACTGTTCATTTTAACTTGAATTTATTTGAGCTTCACATCTTCCATTTTGCAATATAGAAAGCTGGATCTAAAGACCTAAATTTACTGCACACGTGACCTTAGCGTAACAACTCACACGGTGACTGCCAGCTACTTAGCCACTTAGTTTATGTTCGAATTTCCCAACAGCAACACAACGGACATTTTGGACTGAATAATTCTTTGTTGCAGGGAGGGGGTACTGTCCTGTGCATTTGAGGATATGAGCAGTGTCTCTGGCTTCTACTTATTAAGCAATTCCTCCCCAACCTCTATTGTGACAACCCAAAGTGTCTCCAGATGCTGCCAAGTGTCACTTGTGTCTGTGTGTTTGGGGAACAGAAGGCAAGATCCCCCTGGCTTAAGGACTATTGGCTTATATAAACTGATAGGTCCACTGATTACGTAGAACTGTGTTAATGGCAGTTTAACAGGTATAAACTCTTGGAAGAGAGACTGTTATGGTCCAATTTGGTACAGATATCTTCCCCTTAGCAAGAGAAGTCTGTGCCACACCACATTTTTTTTAGGACTCTGCACAGATATTTTTTTAAAAGGGGTCATTGGGCAAGAAGAAATCATAGGAGTTTTTAGAAAAACTTTTTATTTATATTTTAGAGAGAGCACAAGTGGGGGAGAAGATGGGGGGGAAGAGAGAGAATCTTTTTTTTCCCAATGTTTATTTATTTTGAAGGAGAGAGAGAGAGAGAAAGTGCAGGTGGGGGAGAAGCAGGGAGTGGGGGGGGGTGGGGCAAGAGGTTGGAGGGCGAGGGGGACACAGAATCCAAAGCAGGCTCCAGGCTCCAAGCTGTCAGCACAGGGCCCAACATGGGCTCGAATCCATGAACTGCAAGATCATGACCTGAATGGAAGTCGGACGCTTAACCGACTGAGCCACCCAGGTGCCCCGAGAGAGAGAATCTTAAGCAGACTCTATGCTCTATGCTCAGTGCAGAGCCAGATGCAGGGCTTGATCCCACGACCCTGGGATCATGACCTGAGCCGAAAGCAAGAGTTGGACACTCAGCAGACTGAGCCACCCAAGGGCCCCCAAGTCACAGGAATTTTTAACACATAGTGTTTAACCGCTTTATCGTAGGTTTCCGGTGAGAGGAAAGGAAAAGTGTGCTTACCTCGATAACGATGGTGCGGCAACAGCTAGATGCTACACGGACAGAAAATGGATTTGCAGGATGCAAATGCACTAAATTCAGGTTTCTATAGTGGAATTACAATACAGGTACAATGATCTTTGTAGCTGGTTTTCTCTCCTCCTGTGTAAGTTAATTTTCAACACTCTGCTGCTTTAGCCTGATAATACATCTTGATAGTTGTTAAAATAATTTCCTTCAACTTATTTTTCTACTCTTCACATGGCCTGTACCTTTGCTTTTCTGTAACATTTTAGAAGAATCTTGTAATTTCACAGGATCTCTAGGTCAATTTGAGAAGTGTTGTGTGTATTTATGGTATTATTTTTCTATTTATATGTTTTGTATTGTGTTGGTCTTCTTGAGTGATCTGTAATTTTTCTAATGAGTCGTGAATGTTATTTATTATATGTGCCCATATTGAATGTATCTGATGTTTATGTTATTGCAATTGTATGATTTTATTACTTTTTAAAATAGTTACTTTATATATGGAAATGTAACTGTTTTGGCTATTCTTCTGTTCAACATACATTCTGAAAACGTCCAATTTCTAACAATTGGTGGATTCTTTTAAATATTGTAAGACAGGGGCGCCTGGGTGGCGCAGTCGGTTAAGCGTCCGACTTCAGCCAGGTCACGATCTCGCGGTCCGTGAGTTCGAGCCCCGTGTCGGGCTCTGGGCTGATGGCTCAGAGCCTGGAGCCTGTTTCCAATTCTGTGTCTCCCTCTCTCTCTGCCCCTCCCCCGTTCATGCTCTGTCTCTCTCTGTCCCAAAAATAAATAAATGTTGAAAAAAAAATTTTTTAAATATTGTAAGACAGCACTTTTATTTTTTCTTATCTTATAACTGTTACTTAATTCTTGTCTAATTAAAATGTGTAGGACTTCCAGGACAATATTGACAGTGAACATTTTTGATGTGTTTCACATGTTAAGGAAAATGCTTCTAACATTTCAACATTACCAGTGTTTTATCTCAGTGTTTTTTTAATGCACTTTTTTAAGTGAAGGCAGATCTTTTCTCTTCCTGTTTCCTAAAAAAAAAAAAAAAAAAAAGTTTTTATAGAAAGGGTCTTTGAATTTTCTCCTGTTTTTTGTTTTCTGCATTTATTTTGATGTTCTTCCTTAATCTTGCAACATGGTTAATGACACTAGTTGTCTAATATTAAATAACTACTCTGTATTCCTAGATAAAATTTAAATCGGTCATAATGCTATATGGTATTTATTCTAAATTGATTTATTCTGATATTTATTTTTTAATATCTCATATCTAAATTCATGAATGCGATTGCCCTAAAATTTTCTCTGGATAAGCAGGGATCAAGGTTTCAACAAATCAACAAAGACATGATTGGAAGATTGTTGCTTTACCTTTACGGTATAAAATTGCAAATGACAAATTTAATACATCTAAAAAATTATTGACCAGATTTTATGCATATCTTAGATTAGATTCACATTTGTGATCGTCAATGCACCACAGTGCCAACCTTTGAGAGAATCACTGGAAAAGAATATTTATGAAGAATATGGCATGATGATGTAATCAGAATGAAGTAGACGGTGCTAGACATGTGCAAACTCAAGCAGATGCATGTTGTTTCAATTTTTTTTGTTTGTTTAAAAATGTGTTTGAGGGGCGCCTGGGTGGCGCAGTCGGTTAAGCGTCCGACTTCAGCCAGGTCACGATCTCGCGGTCTGTGAGTTCGAGCCCCGCGTCAGGCTCTGGGCTGATGGCTCAGAGCCTGGAGCCTGTTTCCGATTCTGTGTCTTCCTCTCTCTCTGCCCCTCCCCCGTTCATGCTCTGTCTCTCTCTGTCCCAAAAATAAATAAACGTTGAAAGAAAAAAAAAATTAAAAAAAAAATGTGTTTGAAAGGACATTTTTAAGAGCCATGATAGTGTGAATAATAATAGCATTGCTAACTTTTTCTCATGAGGAGCGAAACTAGCCAGGAAAGACACACTTAGCAATAAAGAAGGCAGAGATGGTCCTTGGACCTGGACGGGAAGAAGTGATGTGTGGACACTATTACAAACCTGCTTCCACACTCACTGGACAATAAGCAAATGCATAATCAATCTCCTCTATCCCCTGTTTTGAAGATTTATAGATAAGTCATAATACCTTTCGTGGGCTCGTGAATTCTGTAACACATTTTAATCAAATTGTTTGCTTAAATGAAAGCTCTCCCCCACCCACCCCAAAATTCCCAGAATCCGTCAGACTTTACAAGATCAAATATTTATCAGCCAATAATCACACAAGTTCTTTTCAGCTGTAGATCATAATTTTGTTCCGTTATTTAATAGTTATTTATACATATTTAATATGAAAAACAGTGAATTTTATTCCATATGGTAGTAGTAATATTTATAAACTTTAGTCATGTGTAGTTTTAATAAAATTTTACTTTCTCTCTCTTATGGCTTTAATTACACCGCCAAGTGGAAGTCCTAACCTTCAGCATCTCAGAATGTGACCTCATTTATAAATAGAGTCATGAAAAATGTAATACAAAATGAAATCATTAGGATGGGCCCAGATCTCTCTAAGACTGGTGTCCTTATAAGAAGTGAAAATTTGGATTTAGTGATGAACACTCACAAAAGGAAGATTATGTGAAGACACGTGGAGAAAAAGTGGCCATGTGACTGAAGTGATATATCTATAACACAGGGAATGCCAAGGATTACCAGCTACCAAGAGAAGCCAGAAGTGGCAAGAGAGGATTCTCCTCTAGAGCAGTCTGGGAGAGCATGGACCCTGTAGACACCTTGATCTTGGACTTTTAGTCTCTCCATCTGTGAGACAATAAAATTCTCTTGTTTTAAGCCCCGCAATTTGTGGCACTTTGTTACGGCAGCCCAGCAATCTGATACTTTGTATTATCAAGATCAGCTTATCTCCATTTCTATGTTCCATCTTTCTCAGATATACACCTAAGCTAGGGTGTCCCTTCCTTGTTTCAGGAGACTTCTTTAAATTAAAGAAAATATGTCCTCCCAGCATCTCAGCCTGGTCACATTTGGTTTTATCTACCATTCTGCAAAAGCGGTTCTCATCAAATCATGCCAATCTGTATTTCCATACCCAGTGAAACTGCTTCAGTTAACATGTCACAAGTCACCTCAAGCAGAATGTAACATTTCTTTTCTATTCATTCCTTCTTTAAATACTGTCTTCCAAGAATTTTTGTGACATCATGTTCCCCTGATTTCTCTGCTCTTTTCAATTTCTGTCTCTGCCAGATTTGTTAGTCTTCCTATAGTTTTAGGCCTTTCATCTTCTCTCTTCCTACTCCTCCCTGGGAGGAGGGATCCTTTATACATTAAGGATCAACATCTACTCTAAGGGATCCTAAATTTACATATTCAACAGTGATACTTTCTTTGAGTTCCATATTATTTAACCGTGGACTCCATTTTAACATCTGAATTGTATCTCTTTTCCTCAACCTTTTATTTAAATTCTAGTTAGTTAACATTTAGTGTAGTATTGGTTTCAGGAGCAGAATTTAGTGATTCGTCGCTTACCTACAACACCCAGCGCTCATCACAACAAGTGCCTTCCTTAATACCCATCACGTAGCCCATTCCCCACACACCTCCCTCCATTAGCCCTCAGTTTGTTCTCCATTAAGAGTCTCTTATGGTTTGCCTCTGAATATGTCTATAATTTATCATCTTTCCCTCAAAATATAGCTCTCCTCAGTCCTCTAAATGTAAACACCATCCAACTAAGTGTATAAAAACAGAAACCTGGTTTTACCCTTAACATTGGCTTTGTTCCTCATCTACCATTTGTAGTCAATTTAGTAGGAATAAATAGAAATACTCGGCAGGTAACCCACGAGCAGAACTGTTTGCTGGGTGTGTATTGCTGGGGGAAGAAGGTGTGAATCTGAGATGAAAATTCTTGAAGTAAAGTGATGGTTGAAGGAGTAAATGAAAGAAATACATTCTCAAAACCTAAGCACCATTTAAAATAGTACACCTCTCTTTCAAGAAAGTTAAATTTTTACTGTTCATAATAAATCCTATTAATGTTTATATTTCAATTCACTGCATCTCCAAAGCTTTAATACCAGCCCATCATCTGTTGCCCAACAGTCACCTAAATTAATTCATAACTGGAACACTTCTTCATTTTCCTTTTCCCATATGGTAGCCAGGGTAATGGTACTAAATCTTGAAACTGACCTGGTTACTCTGCTAACTCAAGCTTTTTATTGGCTTCCAATTGCTGTTGACATGAAAGTGAAAATGTGTGTGACATATAAGACACCTCTTATTTTCCATCATATTTCACATCCTGTTTATCCTTTCTTGGGTTCAGTAACACTACCTTTGCATTTTTAAAAAGCATAACATGCTTATAAATCCAAAAGGTTTTTTTTTCCTATTGGTGTTTTATCTGGGACTTCATGGAAGCTTCCCTCTTCTTCTACCCATTTCTACTCACTTAGATCTCAGTTCATTTGTCACACATTTAAAGATGTTTTGGCTAAATTAAGGGACAACATCAGATCCCCCTAAGTTATATCCTCATAAGTGACATGCAACTTTTCTCCACAGTACCTATCAATTGTTATTCAACCAATATTTATTGAGCATCTACTGTGTATCAGACATTGCTTTAAATAATAGGGATAGGATAGGAATCCAAATAGGGAAAAACTCTTGCACATAGAGCTCAAGTTGTAGATGAGGGCTCAGAAAATAAAGTAACATTTTAGAAGGTACAAAGAAAATTGTTTGAACAAAGAAAAAATATATCGTTTTATTTGGTTAATTATTTTATTAGTGTTTATGAATCAGACTAGAACATAAGGGTCAGTTCACACATGGGGAAAAGAACGGTTACTGGTATTCTGTTGATGTTATTATCATAAAACAAACAACACTGCAAACCAGAAAACGATCATGGTGATCAAGGATACAAATGTCACCTCAAAGCTAACTTTTATGACTAGGTCTGGACAAAGAAATACCCCCAAGATAGAGAATACAAATTGAACAAAACATGAAAATGAGAGTCCACCAAGAAACAAATACAAAAATGAACAGATTGAAGTTCTTATGAAGAATGGGGCACTTACAAAATCTAAAAGCACCTCCTTCCCGCCAAAGCAACGATTGCACTCAACAATATCAACACTGGAAAAGACTTTATTCAGGGTTATTGCGATCAGGGAGATAGGCCAGAACTCAGCCTGAGCTAAAATCTACTGAGAAAAAGAGTAGGATTGTGAGGAATAAGGGAGATGATTCATTTCAGAAAGACGAAATAAAACCTGTGCTGCTCAGTTAGTAAGTTTACAACTTATTTTCCCAGGCTTTGCAACCAGCAGGTGCTAAAGAACTTAAGTCTCTGTGTCGCCTCAAAGAATGTACATCTGTTCCAATCAGACAACTTTTGCCTTACATGGGCACCGGCAACTTCCAGTAAGGCTGTAACCTCTGTAGTACTCAGCCAATGAGGAACCGGGGGCGGGACTTCTCCCTAGGAGATAAATTGTCCGCTGTGACTGCCCCCTAGTGTGCCTTTCCATCACACACGCTCTTGCGAGAACGTCGATGAAAACCTTGTTTCTTTGTGTTAGAGTTTCTGCGTCTTGCCTTTGATTGGGTCAGCGGGCTTATTTCGCACAGGGTTTTGCAGAGCTGGGCTGAAGGAGGGGTCCTACACCATGTGCGTCTGCTAAACAGCTGTACCCAGATGGAAACTAAACCTTTTCAGGTCCTCGTGATAGGCGATAGTTTTAAAACTTGGAGGTAGGTGCCCCCTGAAGTCAGCCTCCTACCTTCCCACAGAATCTAAGAAATAGAGGTGCTACTTTTCTTTTTTTGTTTTTGTTGTATTTTATTTTATTTTCTATTTTATTGATTGATTGATTGATTGATTGACTTACTTACTTATTTGATTCTCCAGTTAGTTAACATTCAGTGTAGTCTTGGCTCCAGGAGTAGAACCTGATGGGGTTTTGGAATGGTGGGGGGGAATCCAGAGCCAACTCCAAGAAAGAATTCTTGAGACATTTCTGGCACACACACACACACACACACACACACACACAAGATGATTTTATTAAAGCACAGAACCCATGGGCAGGAAGAGCTGCCCCTGGACCGTGAGGAGAGATTGGTTATATACTATGGGGCTGGGGGAGGTAAAGTCCAGGGGAAGTTTCCAGGGAGATTTTCATATGTTAAAGAAGACTCCCAGGATCCTTAGAGGCCTAGCTATTGTCAAGCTAAGGTTGTTTTCCTCTCCAGCAAAGCATTCACATTAAGACAGTAGGGAGTTCCTGGAAAAATGTTTTACTCTGCCAGCCTCAAGTTATTATCAGTGGGCTGCAGGCTATAAGGAAATTTAATTTTATCTGCCATTGCCTTCTGCCTTTGTTTTCCACATCAGAACCTAGTGATTCATCACTTACATAGGATACTCAGTGCTCATCCCCACAAGTACCCTCCTTAATACCCATCACCCATTTAACCCACCCCCCACCCCACCCCATCAACCCTCAGTGTGTTCTCTGTATTTGTGTCTTACAGTTTTCCTCCCTGTGTTTACCTTATGTTTCCTTCCCTTCCCCTATGTTCATCTGTCAACTTTCTCAAATTCCACATATGAGTGAAATCATATGATATCTGTCCTTCTCTGACTGGCTTATTTCGCTTAGCATAATTACCTCCGGTCCCACCCACATTGTTGCAAATGGCAAGATTTCTTTCTTGATGATTACACTTCAGAGGAATGACTCTCCCTTCCCTAAGAAAGACATTTCTGGGTTGTGAAACCTTAAAAAGCTTTTTTAAAGATTTACGTTTCAAAAGAGCCGAGAAATATTTCCAACTACAAGTTTTTTTTGAAGTAAATGGTCTAAAAATGGGGTGATCAGGGGCTCATAGATAGGAAGAACCAAACTTGTCTCAAAGTCAAGTTTAGTGAAGCTGAAGGGAATGTTAAGGCCATCTTTGTCACTCTCCACAAAATATTAACTAATTACAAAGGGAAAAGAGTCACTTTACATGAAGTCCGGTAGACATCACATTAACTGGGTGCACAAAGTGAATAGCATCAACAAGGGAACAGATAACTCTGAAAGGATGCAGTGAGAACTTCTCACTGTTTCTGCCAACGAGTCAGAATTTGAATCTACCACAAGGAATAATCAGACAAATTCAAATTAAATAGCATTTTGCAGACTAGCTAGAGGGGCGCCTGGGTGGCTCAATGGGTTAAGCTTTCGACTTTGGCTCAGGTCATGATCTCACAGTTTGTGAGTTCGAGCCCCACATCAGTCTCTGTGCTGACAGCTCAGAGCCTGGAGCCTGCTTCGGATTCTGTGTGTGTCTCTCTCTCTGCCCCTCCCCCACTTGCGCTCTGTCTCTCTCTGTCTCTAAAAAATAAATAAACATTAAAAAATTTTTTAAAAAGAGAAGAACCTGCTATAGTATCCAGAAACATCAAGGTTGTGAATAATAAGGATGTCTAAAGAACTCTTCTAGATGGAAGGAGACTAAAGAGACGAACAAACTATATGCAGAAAATGATTCTGAGCTAGATATTTTACTCTAAAGGACATTTTTTTTTAAACAATTGGCAAACCTTAAAGCGAGTCCAAGAATTAGATGGTAGTGCTGGGTCAATGTTAGAGGTGTGTGAATTTTGATCATTTAATTTGTGATTAAGTAGGAAATTTTTTGTGTGTAGAAAATATATACGAAAGTATCCAATGTACTTGCAATTCACCTGGGTGGTTCAGTCAGCTGGGGGTGGGACTTTGGCTCAGGCCACTATCTCACTGTTTGTGGGTTTGAGCCCCGCTTCGGGTTCTGTGCTGACAGCTCCGAGCCTGGAGCCTGCTTCGAATTCTGTGTCTCCTTCTCACTCTTTGCCCCTCCCCTACTCACACTGTCTGTCTGTCTCTCTCAAAAATAAATAAAACATTAAAAAATTCTTTTTAGGGCGCCTGGGTGGCGCAGTCGGTTAAGCGTCCGACTTCAGCCAGGTCACGATCTCGCGGTCCGGGAGTTCGAGCCCCGCGTCAGGCTCTGGGCTGATGGCTCAGAGCCTGGAGCCTGTTTCCGATTCTGTGTCTCCCTCTCTCTCTGCCCCTCCCCCGTTCATGCTCTGTCTCTCTCTGTCCCAAAAATAAACAAACGTTGAAAAAAAAATTAAAAAAAAAAATTCTTTTTAATATAATAAAATGTATCATTCCGGCAAGTAATTCTTAAGAGGTTCACGAAACAGGAAAATGTTTTTGCTCTGTACCTGTAATCTTATCAGTTTGTAATTTAGATTAAAATTGTATAAAATCTGAAGCATAAAAAAAACATATTTAATGTTTTAGTCAGAATTTCCACGTTTAAGGTTTATATCAAAGAAAAAGAAATGAAAGGGCTACCATTTAAAAAAATATTCACAGGTATCTGAGTGGCTCAGTCGTTTAAGCCTCTGACTCTTGATTTCTGTTCAGGTCATGATCTCAGGGTTTTGAGTTCAAGCCCTGCATTGGGCTCTGCGCTGACAGTGTGGAGCCTGCTTGGAATTCTCTTTCCCCTCTCTCTCTCTGCCCCCACCCTCTCAAAATAAATAAATAAACTTTAAAATAAAATAAAAATATATTCAGAATGTTTATTGCAACATAGCTTACAGTAGCAAAAACCTGAGAATGAAGTTAATGCTCAACAAAGCAGTAAAAAATATATAAATCCATACTACAATGAAACTCAGAATGATATGAAATTAACACAGAATATCGTTACACATAAACAAGCAAAATACAGAAAAGCAGATAAATATGGTCACATTTGTTATAACATGAAAAATGAATAAAAGTCCAGAGTATAAATCCATGGACTCACATTGGATTATATTATCACATAAAAAATAGGAAGGGCATATTTTGGATTATTTACATGGGTTACTCTGAGATTAGGACCAATGTAGACGATGGAGAGAAAATGGAGAAGACATTTTGTTGTTTTCAGTTTTAAATTCTCACTCCTTAAGGTTAATATTAGAACCTAATAGGCAAAAGCTTTCATCATTGATTAGTTCACTACTAATTTTTTTTTTTTAATTCTAATATTGGCAAATCCATTTGAAAACACTGCTGCAAGTTTCAGAGTAAATTTTGTTTTCTTTGGTAGCAGCACAGCTATTTTCTTTAGCTGGTCCTTTTATGACAAATCTGTAGAAGAAATGATAAATACATTGTTAATCATCGCTGCTAACGACATCCATTTACGTTTTCAGCTAACTCCCTCCCTTAATCAAAACGTAACTCAGATTTCAGGGCATTTTCAAATCCTTTGATTCACTAAAAGTTACAGTATGTCTGTTACTTAATATTGCTGTCTGTGATTTCGCAGAAAGTTCCCAGAGAGTCTGTTTAGAAGTGACAGAACTGAGAGTACATTTGTGCCCACATCCTTGGTCTAGTCTTCTTTCCATTGTTGTATATGGTGTAGTTTTTAAACAATAAATGCACAACCATTATTCTTTCCTAGTCTTTTTGCTTTGAAAACAAAACCAAAGTATCCATCATTACTCCAGGGAACATTAACCTGATTTTCATCCTTTCAAATGTTTTAGTACCGAGAACTATTTCAGAGTTGATTTTGGTGGACCGAGAGGTGCTTTATGAAGATAAGTTCTACGATAGTAAATCAGATAGTCTTTTTGAAAAGACTCACGTCTTTGAATCTAATGGAGAACCATCCACCCAGGTCCATGCCTTTTCCAGGGATGTAAAGTTGAGCCCAATCCACACGTAGTTTGATTGTTTTAGGTTTTTCTGTATAAAAGCCTAAAAAGTGAGGAATGAGTAAGTGAACAGAATATTTTAATAGTTTTCAGACATATTAAAACGATTTAGGATTTTATTGGACAATTAGTATCCTGCATGAGCATTCAGATAGTAATCAATTCATAACTTATTTACACACATTGCACATTTATTGTAAACATATATATATGTATACACTACCTGTACATCGAATACAAGTATTCAGTCCAGGGCTAGCATGAGTCAAGTAAGGCACTGGCTTTTAGCACAAAACTTAGGAAGGTGCCAAAAACTCAGTAATCAAGGTAAATGATAACTGACTGGAAGGGTGGGAAGAAATAGGACGTAAGTCATTTTTTAAGTTATTTATTTACTTCTTTATTTATTTAGAGAGGAACAGATACAGCATGAGTGGGGTAGAGGCAGAGAGAGAGGGAGACAGAGAATCCCACGCAGGCTCCGCACTAACAGTGCAGAGCTGGGCGTGGGCCTCGAACCCACAAAACCGTGAAGTTATGACCTAAGCTAAAACCAAGAGTCCCATGTCTAAAAAGACTGAGTCACCCCGCGCCCTGAGGTAGGCTATTTTTAACTCCACAGAAACTAACGCCATAACCCTGGCCCTAAACCACTAACCATTTCAATGTGGTCCTGAATGATTGGTAGATGAGATTTTCTTCCCAAACAATACCTATAACTGTCACTCCAACTTTTCATCTCATTAGAGAACCAATAACACTTTTTATGATATTTGAGCCATTCTGATGGGCACAATCCTGTAGTGACACAAAGGAAACAAAGATAATTAAATTATATATGTACCTCTGGACACTGAATACTTACATGTTGTATGAGTAAGAGTGGAGATGTATGATAAAATCACTCACAACAAGGGGTTCAGATTTACAAGGTGTCCAAAACACAAATGATAATTCTTGGGAATTAAGAAATCAATTTAGTAAGATGAAGCAAAACTTAGACAAAGGGGAATGTTTCTCATGCCCAGATCTAATGTAATTGCTAAAATAACATGAACCATTTAAGCTGTATATTGCATTAATGCTACTTGAGAGATTAAATATTATTTATACCATTTTCTTATAATTTAACCAAATAAAGCTTTAAGACTTCTCTACTTCCTTTATGTGCATAAATCCTTAATGATTCCCTTTTGATATTAACTAATATTGAGAATTTAGTTTTTTCAACCTCTATATAATTACAAGTTTATATTCCTCGATTTTCTTAAATTAAAATTAAACTGAGGTCTTAAATTGTAAATACCTAAGACTTTGGCATAATAATGAACGAAAGTAAATTGTATGTGTAAATATGATGGCAGGTCAGTATATCTATTCAAACTTATGGCCACTCAAATATCCTTTTTTTATTGAAGTAAAATTCATGTAACATAAAAGCCGCCATTTTAACCACTTCAACGTGCATGAATTTTTAGCATGTCCACAATGTGCAAATACAGCTACTATCTAATTCCGAAATATTTTCATCACCGTGAAAAGAAACCCCGTAAATATTAAGCAGCTAGGATTCATCTTTCCATCCCCATTAAGTTTTGACATTGGAAAATGTGAATCTGCCAAATTTATTCTTCTTTTTCAAGATTGTTTTTACTATTCAGGATTTCTTGCAACTTTATATGAATTTCAGGA
This sequence comes from Puma concolor, assembly GCF_028749965.1. Classification (NCBI taxonomy): domain Eukaryota; kingdom Metazoa; phylum Chordata; class Mammalia; order Carnivora; family Felidae; genus Puma; species Puma concolor. The sequence continues at coordinate 99,136,155 of NC_141673.1, forward strand.
TCACTTTGTCCATTTCCGCAAAAAAAAAAAAAAAAAAAACAGGGCATTGGAATTTTGATAGATCACTTTGGTATTGCCATCTGAAACAAATTTTAGATATATACAAAGAGCAGAATATTAGTCATAAAAGGAAATAAAATGCTGATACATGATGTCACACGAATGAACCTTGAAAACATTATGCTAAGTGAAAGAAGCAAGACACAAAAAGTCAAATATTGTATGATTCCATATATGAAAATGCAGAATAGGTGAGTCCACGAGACAGAAGACAGATTAGTGGTTGCTAAAGGCCGGGGTGAAGGAGCAGGGGATTTTTTTATCGGGAGTAGGAATTTCTCTTCTGGGTGATGAGAATGTTTGGGAACTAGATAGATTAGCCGTTGCACATTCAAATGTCCTCATGCCATTGAATTGCATTATTTTAAATGGTTAACTTCATGTTTGTATTTCTTCAATTAAAAAAAAAAGTAATAGGAAATTAATATCTCAGAATTGGATATACAGCATTTAGACTGACTTTAATAAAAGTTTAATGGTGTCTATATGATTCCATGTTTACCTATCAAAGCTTTCTTAACATCTAATCAGAGTGTAAAATATGTGTTAAAATTACAGTATCTTAATTACTTTGAGACTTATACATGTAAAACAGATACATAATCCAAAAGCAAAGAGTACCAATAAGTAAACCGTAATATATATGACATTTTCATATGTGATCAAGAGAATAACACAAACTAATGGAGTGGAGAAAACCCTTGGCAAGTAATTATAAAATAAATTAATCAACACATTTTTCACATAAACCATAAAGTAAATGTTGAAGGCTCAAAAAGGTAAGTGTTCTAAAGTTAAACTGAAAATAATTGGAAGCAGAAGGGACAGTTTTCCAAAATTTTGCATGATTGCAAGTTCTAAGCACAAAATCATAATGGATAATTTGTTGTGTATAATCACTTTTATTCATTTTGAATTTCAAAACAGAATAAATAAGAGACAAAAATAGTTATTGGCAGCTTATTTATACACTGCCTTATAATCGCAGTTAACTTTCCATATTTATGTGTTTCAATTTGATTTTAAGTTCCTGAAGGGAACAGACTGTTTTGTTCTTTTTTTACAGCTTTCCTCCCACTGGAAAAAGAATAATCAATATATATATGTACATAAAGATATATACATATATATGTATGTATATGCATATGTATGCATACCTGTTAAATAGGATTTTTCAAATTTTGAAAGCCAAAACAATTAAACTCAATATAAGCCAAAGCCTTGAGAGATACCTGTATGGTCGGTAGCTTGTGAGCCACAGTGGCTTTTGTCCTTATTACTTATATTTCCTCTTGTGCCATTATTCATTTTTGGGTTTCCAATGTCATCGTGTTGGGTGAGATTTGAATTATTTCCTTTTTGGCATTTTTGCAATACTCCCTGAGAAACTTAAAAACAGGATTATTTTAACATAGGGTAAATATCTTTTCTGTGCAATGTTTCAGAGACAAATTCTTCGGAAAGATTCTGATGATTGGAACAAGAAACATCTGAAGGGGTAACTGGGAAATTTCTTATTTTCATGTTCATTTAATGAAAAATAACTTCAAGGATGACACGATTAATTCGTTTTTAGAATACATATTTGCTGCGGATCTATTCTGTGCCAGGCATTGTCCTAAGAACTGGTGATACAGTAGGAAATAAAGCAAAATTCCTCCTCTAGAGAGCCTACATCCTCTTTCCATGCTTTCTTAATGCCTTACTGAAACCTATGATACTGTGTTTAGCCTATTCTACCATAATTATTTATTTAAAATCTATTTCTTGGGGCACCTGGGTGGCGCAGTCGGTTAAGCGTCCGACTTCAGCCAGGTCACGATCTCGCGGTCCGTGAGTTCGAGCCCCGCGTCCGGCTCTGGGCTGATGGCTCAGAGCCTGAAGCCTGTTTCCGATTCTGTGTCTCCCTCTCTCTCTGCCCCTCCCCCGTTCATGCTCTGTCTCTCTCTGTCCCAAAAATAAATAAACATTGAAAAAAAAATGTTTAAAATCTATTTCTTTCATTAGAGATTCTTGACCCTGATTATTCCTTTTTTTTTGGGGGGGGGTGAAAATTTGTGGTAATGCTTGGGGTATAGTAGCTGTTCAGTAAATATTTGTTGGACAAAAAAATAAACTAAATGTAATCTTAGATAAAACATATATTTTTAAGAAAAATAATGGAATTCTCTTTATTCACAGTGTTCTAAGAAATCCAAAACACGGTTTCCAAATACATCCCTCCCTCTCTCTCTCTCTCTCTCTCTCTCTCACACACACACACACACACACACACACACACACACGTTTTCTTCCTGCTAGAATGTATGCCACTTGAGAACAAGATACTCACCTGATTTGACTACAGATTAAATACATTACGATGGGGAATGCTATATGGCTTTATACACAGTAGCTTCTAATTAAGCCTTTGTTAACATGACAGAAAATGAATAAGTGAATGAATGAATATGAAAAGAGTAGTAAGAAGAACGTAAACATTTCCATACTTGTATTTAAAATCTTTCAACTTACCCAGTAAACACAGGGAAATCAAAGTCAAAACCAGAACACCATTTATGGTTCCAGATATCCCCAGTAAGATTTTAGACCAAGGCAACATCACAGAAGAATCTGAGGGATTAATCAAATGAATTAGCTTAGAAAAGTAATTTCTTTTTTTTTTTTAATTTTTTTTTTTTTAACGTTTATTTATTTTTGGGACAGAGAGAGACAGAGCATGAACGGGGGAGGGGCAGAGAGAGAGGGAGACACAGAATCGGAAACAGGCTCCAGGCTCTGAGCCATCAGCCCAGAGCCCGACGCGGGGCTCGAACTCACGGACCGCGAGATCGTGACCTGGTTGAAGTCGGACGCTTAACCGACTGCGCCACCCAGGCGCCCCTAGAAAAGTAATTTCTAAGAAGTGAAAGCAACTGTAAGACGAGGATTGCAAATAATATTGGTTTTGAATTTCAAATGATATCAGGCAATCAAAAGCTTAAAACCTAAATAAACAGAAAAATAAATATGTATTTTATTCAGTAATAGTAACACTACATGGTTAGAGCTATGATGCATGTTATATCAGATCTTAAGAAATTGCTAATATTTGACATAACTGACCAGAGGGATAAAGAATTTTAATGTATACACCTCATAATTCCCCAAGCACGCATGCATACGCACGCTCATTTGTGCGTGTGCACTTACAAATACATACATCTGTATTCACACAAATAGATACTTTCTAATTAATAAATTTGCTTTAATGTAATAATATTCACAAGTCATTCAACCCATCTCATTTACTAAGAAAGCAGTACAAATCAAAGCTAAATACGACTCCTGGTACCAACTACTCTAATCTAAAAAAAAAATCCTAAAATCTTTTCTAACTCATGTAATAATGATGCTTCAGCTTCTCTTTAGACGGTAAACTCTTTAAGAGTGGCGACTATTTTCTTTTTCATATGTATGAAAATACTCATTTTATTTTCCATATACTGCTAGGTTCAAGATAAGATGTGCATTCAGTGATGGCTGTTATCAACTAACTGGTGTCATAATACAGAAAGTAAATAGTCTCATCCAGCGCCTCAATTATATACGTTGTTATTTTTCTCAACCTCATTAAAAAGGACTTAGGTTGGTGGGACATTAGCTTGTGGAATTTTATGAGCAATTATTTTATGTTGAATAAATGAGCACCTATATTTGCACAACATTTTATGTCATCAAAGATAATTTTTGCAAATGTATCACAATAATTGATAAGAAGCCACTCCCCATAACTATGATCATCCTTATTGTTCAGTCAATAAATTGAATTATAAATGCTGAAATTCATATTCCAAATACCCTTTAAATCTGTGGGAGTAAAAAAACCCACATTTGAAGATGCTGAACTTGGTCGAGAAAGAGCGTCATAAACCATATAAAACAGTATGTCAGAAAAATAGTGCATAGCTTTGGTCTTATCATAATATTCACAAGACAGTAAAATAAGGTATGTTATATTTATTCAATTAATGGATTCCCTGTACTTCCCAGATTATTTTTTAATATTTTGATGTGTTAAAAGTTATCATCAAAAAATTCAAAGTATTCAACACATGTAATAAAATGTCATTTATTCATTTAAAAAAAATCAAACACATGATTATCAGAAAACATTAGGAGAAAGGGTGCAGAAGCCTTTTCAAACTGAGGCTCAATTATTTCTCTTAAGCATCATGAAAAGAGTTCCACAGTATGAATTTGAGCCTTATTAAGGTTTACGATTTTGGAGGAAGTAACATTTTCACTATCTTGTGTTTTCTCCTGTACAAAAATTGTAGAGAATTCTCCTGCACAGAATTTAACTTACAAGACTTTAACATCAGAAAATAAAAATAAAAATAATTTTAAAAATCCAAAATCAGGGGCGCCTGGGTGGCGCAGTCGGTTAAGCGTCCGACTTCAGCCAGGTCACGATCTCGCGGTCTGGAAGTTCGAGCCCCGCGTCAGGCTCTGGGCTGATGGCTCAGAGCCTGGAGCCTGTTTCCGATTCTGTGTCTCCCTCTCTCTCTGCCTCTCCCCCGTTCATGCTCTGTCTCTCTCTGTCCCAAAAATAAATAAACGTTGAAAAAAAAAATTAAAAAAAAAAAATCCAAAATCAATCACTCCTAAGTGTCCATACAAAAATCTTAAATATATTATTGTCGCCCAAACATAAAATGACCATGGCAGATTTATACTAGGAATCCAATGCTATTCAATAGTAAGAAATTCATTTTGTCTTACTAACAGAGCTAGAAAGAAATGTATGATCATCTCAATAGTTGTAAAAAAATGCAATTGATAAAACCCAACAACTTTATGCTAGAAAATAAAGCAGGAATTGATGGATACTTGTTCAATATGCACACCAGTAACAGGTGTTTTTTGTTTGTTTGTTTGTTTGTTTGTCTAATGAATTTAATTGAGAAACACTGGAAGTTTTCCACAGAAGTTTGGAAAAAATTAATTAACTCTCATATAAAAGTTAAAAGAGAAAAAAGTCTTTACAGTAACTATAGATAACAATAATTTGTTATTGAATACACACTACAAAAGGCAAATTGTGACATCGAAAACATAAAAGGCAAGCATTAAAAAGGAAGAGTTTTTGTATGAGATTGAAGTTGTTATCAGTGTAAAATAGACTGTTATATCTATAAGATGTTTTACAGAAGTGGATAGTAACCACAAAGCAAAGCCTACACATTATTCGATACATGCACTAAAAACAGAGGGAATCAAAGCATACCGCTATGAAAAACCAACTCACAAAGGAAGGCAGCAACAAAAAGAGAAAAGAATAAAGGAATTACAAAACAGCTAAATAGCAGGTAATAAGATGGCATTAGTAAGTCTTGTCATATCAAGAATTATTCTTAGCATAACAGTCTCCAGTTCCATCCACGTTGCTACAAAAGGCCATATTTCATTCTTTCTCATGTGGCATGGAAACCAATTTGACAATAAATTTCATATTAAAAAATAATAAAATAAAAACAAAATAAATAAATAGCGTCTCAAAGATAAAAAAAATAAAAAAGAATTATTCTCCTTATAAAGGGATTAACTCCTCCAATCAAAAGACATGGAGTGGCTGGATAGATAAAAAAAAAACAAAACAGGATACAACTGCATGCTATGTACAAAAGACTCACTTCTTCCTTAAGGATGCACATAGGCTCAAAAAGAAGGGAGAGAAAAAGATATTCTATGCAAATGGAGACTAAAAGAAAGCAGAGGTAGCTACAAGATAGACATTAAGTCAAAAACTGTACCAAGAGACAAAGAAGGTCATCATCATATAATGATAAAGGAGTCAATTTATCAAGAGGATATAATAATCAGAAATATATATGCACCCAACATCAAAGTGGATAAATACATTAAGCAAATATTAACAGATGTGAAAGGGAGAAATAGACAACAGTGCAATAATAATAGAGGGCTTCAATACCTCATAGTCAACAATGGATAGACCATCCAAACAAAAAATCACTATAAGAACGTGGAACTTGAATTATTACTTTAGACCAAATGCACTTAACAGACATACCCAGAACATTCCATCCAATAACAGAAGAATACACATTCTTCTCAAATGCACACAGAACGTCTCCAGGATAGATCATATGATAGTTTATGAAACAAGTCATGGCAAATTTAAGAAGATTGAAATCATATGAAGGATTTTTTTCCAGTGACAATGGTATGAAGCTAGAAATCAAGACAGCAGGATAACTGGAAAATTTACAAATATGTCAAATTAAGTAACACACTCTTGAACAAATAATGAGTCAAAGAAGAAATCAAAAGGGAAATTTTTAAAAATCTTTAAAAAACAAACTTGAAAATACAGCACAAAACTTATGACAAATAAACATGAAAATACAGCACAACAAAACTTACGGGACGTAGCAAAAGCACTTCTAAGAGAGATGTTTGTAGCCATAAATACCTACATTGAGATAAAAAGAAAGAGCTGGGGTGCCTGGTTGGCTCAGTAGGTTGAGCATCTGACTTCGTCCTGACTTCAGCTCAGGTCATGATCTCGCGGCTCATGGGTTCAAGCCCCACATCGGGCTCTGTGCTGACAGCTCAGAGCCTGGAACCTGCTTCGGATTCTGTCTTTCCCTCTTTCTCTGACCCTACCCCGCTTACACTCTGTCTCTCTCTCTCTCTCTCTTTCAAAAATAAAGAAACAGTAAAAAAAATTTTTTTAAAGGAAGCTCTCAAATAAACCACCTAAATTAAAGACACAAGGAACGAGAGAAAAAAAAAATTAGAGGGACAAAACATTTGCAAATCTATATCTTATCTGATAAAGGGCCAACATTTAAAATATATAAGGAACTCATACGACTTATGCAAATCAATTGCAAAAAAAAAATCTTATTTTTAAAGGGGCAGAGGATCTGAATAGACTGTTTTCCAAAGAAGGCATACAAATGGCCGAGTACCTGAAAAGTCTTTCAACATCACTAATCATCGGGTAAATGCAAACAATACCATAATGAGATACCACTTCACGTCTGTGAGAATGGCTATCAAAAAGAGATAACAGGTGTTGGTGAGGGTGTGGAGAACTTTGAACCCTTGCACACTGTTGGTGAGAATATAAAATGATGCAGTCACTATTGGAAACAGTATGACAGTCCTTCAAAACAAGAAAAATAGAGCTACCAAACCTTTCAGCAATCCCACTTCTGGGTATACCAAAAGAATTTAAATTAGTATTTTGTTTTATTTTTTTTTGTTTATTTGTATATTTTTGAGAGAGAGAGAGAGAGAGAGAGCAAGCGAGGGAGGGGCAGAGAGAGAGGGAGAGAGAATAGCAAGCAAGCTTTGCATTGTCAGCAAGGAATCCAATGTGGGGCCCGAAACTCACAAACCATGAGATCATGACCTGAGCCGAAATCAAGAGTCAGACGCTTAACCGACTGAGCCACTGAGGTGCCCCACTAAAGTCAGTATTTTAAAAAGATATTTGCCACTATTAGATTCATCATGGTATAAAATGGTACCATCGTGTGGAGCGATATTTGGGGGGAAACGAGCAAAATTACATGAGCATTTGCATTGGTATCCAGCAATCTCTCTTCTGGGAATACATCCCAGTGACATGTTGGCAAAACATGAAAAGACATATGTGCAAGGCATTGCAGTGCTATTTATAATAGGAATACAATAGAAAAGCAATGCAAACATCTTACATGGCCAATAACGGAACTAGTGGAATAAACTATGGCACATCCACTTAATAGAGAAATGTTAGGCTGTATGTAGGATTGAAATGTGTGGGAGGAGACAGCAGGGTGAAAGCAAAAGATGGAATCTGGATTTTGGGGAGTTGGAGATCTCTGGAAGTACCTTGTTAGCTAGCTTTGACTTTGAAAATATATAAATGTTTTAAATAATTATAAAATAATTATAATTATATTGTATAATAGGCATTATATACATTATTACAATTGCACAGTGTGTATACTTATACATAATTATAAAAAGAACTACGTCAAGGTGAAAAAAAGGTGATCCCTAAAAATAAAATGGAAGATGAAGTAAAGGGCCCTAACTGGATATTAAGTTAGTGGCTTAACCATGGAGAGGAATTATTTCAAGAAATTTTTTTTAACATTTATTCATTTTTGAGAGACAGAGACAGAGTGCAAGCAGAGGGTGGGGCAGAGAGAGAGGGAGACACAGGATCTGAAGCAGGCTCCAGGCTCTGAGCTGTCCTCACAGAGCCCGACGCGGGGCTCGAACTCAGGGGCCGAGCAGTGAGATCATGACCTGAGCCGAAGTCGGACGCTTAACTGACTGAGCCACCCAGGCGCCCCCAAGCAATTTTAAAACATAATGGGACTGTGCATGGAATATACACTGAGGGCAAGAAAAGAAAAACCTGCAAAAACATCTCAATCTATATTAAGTAACTATATTATTCGTAACTCTATTTCTACAGTGATTCAGAAACTTTAGATAGTGGCAAAAATGTAATGTCTTATTTTCATTACCACCAAGATACGAGGAAAAAAATACACAAATATATAATCACAAAGTTAAGTAAAAGCCCTGTGTATACTGACAGGACTTAACCTGTCAATTAGACTCAAACGTATGTCACACCCCAAGCTTTACTAAATATTAGCAAACTTTACTATTAGCGAGCGATGCATTTATTGGTAAAGGATGAATATTAGCAGATGCCACTTAAATAGCTAGGAGTTGCACATTCATTATTTGCAGCCACCTGGGCTCCTTTTCTGCACCAAAACCCATTTTGGTTTCAGAGTGATATCTACAAACTGTGAAAAAAAATTTGCACAGAAGAGCCGTTACATTTTGTGGTCTTTCAAGTCAGTATCTCTATTTTCCAAACTGAAATTATCCACCTGGTGAAAAATACACTCAAAGTTTTTGACAAGCTGAATTAAAAACTAGTACTAAAGATGCCATTTTTATGAGTGAGAAGGAGGTGGATGATTGGAGCTAAACATCCATCTCAATTTTACTAATTTTGTGTATTTTTTTTTCCTGAGAATGTCCTTAGGAAATTATATGACCCCAAATTTTTCTTAATAACAAGGAAGGGTGTATTTTGTCCTGAGAATGTCCTTAGGAAACTATATGACACAAAATTTTACTTTAAAAACAATTGTTGGGGCGCCTGGGTGGCACAGTCGGTTAAGCATCCGACTTCAGCCAGGTCACGATCTCGCGGTCCGTGGGTTCGAGCCCCGCGTCGGCTCTGGGCTGATGGCTCAGAGCCTGGAGCCTGTTTCCGATTCTGTGTCTCCCTCTCTCTCTGCCCCTCCCCCATTCATGCTCTGTCTCTCTCTGTCCCAAAAATAAAAATAAACGTTGAAAAAAAAAAATTTAAAAAAAAAATAAATAAATAAAAACAATTGTTGCCCTCACCTTGATAAATGAGAGCGAGAGACAGAAAGACAAGATGGGGGCAGACAGAGAGAGGAAAGCACCAAAAAATAAAATAGTCCAAGAACAGTAAAGACTGCAATGTTGGAAATTACCGTCCGTATTCATATTCAGATTAACCCACATTGAATTCTTATTCATATTAACCCATACCAATTAGGGAAAAAAAAGGAATACCATACCTTTAAATTTAAGTTGGGATGTTTCGATAGAACTCCTTTTTTTCCATTGTAAATTCAATGTCATGTATCTTTCTTCATCTTGCATCTTCAATGTGGGTGAATATATCTGTGTATATGTGTACGTTTTGTTTTCCTAAGTATGATATATAATAAGAAAATAATAAATCTGCTGCTATTCAGAGCTAGTCCTCAAATTGTTCACTCAGGGTACAGACAAGGGTACACAGTTTCATCTATCGGTGAAAACCTCAAAGGAAATGTTTTCTTTTTTTTTTTAAGTTTATTTCTCATGACCTACATAACACATAATTTCTAAACTGTCCACCACATATTGAATTTAATATCATATATGGTTCTTTGAAAAATGTTTCCTGATAATCCCATAAAGTCAGGGAAATGGAAATTGTACCCCTTTCAGAGTCGAGTTAAATGATACATAGGTGCCTTTCGGTTTAGTTACAATACATGAATTTTCAATTACACTTCCTGATATAGTGATATTTGATTTAACATAATAGCTTGCAATCACCTAACAGTTAAATTTCCTGACCCTAAAACAAGATTGATTATAAATCATGCTAATAATTTAATAATATAATTTGAAGAAAAAAATACTGGCAACTTTTGACATTCTAAAGACATCTTAAATACCAAAAAAAAAAAAAAATGTGGGGAGAATTTAGGAAAGAAACCATATTTTTCAATGGCCTTTTCTGGTATTTGAACAGAATATACAATATTCATGAGGCAGGACAGAGATTTCAGATTTTTTTTTTCTCTTAGCTTCAGTGAGGTCTAATTTACATACCATAACATGGTATGTAATTACATGATTGGATGACTTTTAGAAAATAAATAGATGTGTGCAACCATCACCCAAATGCACTTTTGGAACTTTCTTATCCCTCTAAAAAGTCCCCTCAAGCCCAACCTAAAAAGAGTAATACAGTTGTGGAAACATTCATTTTGTAAGTTGAGACGAAGTTTAAAATTTTGGTGCATAACTCCTAAATCTTTGGCAATTGTAGCAAGTCGAGAACAGAAACCTAGAACTTTCCACAGGAAGGTTTCACTGGTGAGGCAGAAGATAGAGGAAGGTGAGCTGGGTAGAGCAGGCACCCCTGGCTGGAGTACAGTCAGTCCTAGTCTCCGAGAGGAGGCCCAGGGCCATTAACCTTGACTCCTATCTCATTCCTCCGCCTTCTTGCCCCCAAATCAATTGGCTAAAGGCAAGTGGAAGCCACGGGGCAAAGTTGTCTGCACAGGTCACTGTCCCGGGGCAAAGAATGAGATGCAGAAGGTGGAGAGGGGTGAGCTAATGCTACCTGTACAATTGTCCTTTTGAATTTACTAGTGACTCAATGATAATTTTACTTGATATTTTCACAGTTACCGTAGGACTATTTTGTCTAAAAATTCATGTTATAGTCCTGCTATACGTATTCTACCTAGAGGCTTCAGCTTTTGGTTTATTTATCAATAATTGGGTGGAAAAAGTGCATGTCCATCAGCGTCTTTCCTCACACATGCTGGAACTTACTAAAGGGACACCTGTAACATTAGCTGGACAGCAGGGATGGAAGCTATAGATGCTCAGATAATAACCTCTTCCCTTCTCATGGCCGATTTTTTTTAATACCTCTGCTGAATGCCCAGCCTATCAAGGGCAAAGACCAAAGAGCACAAAGTTCAAAGGAAACCAGCTAATGACCTGATGGCAGATCTTCTACTTAAGCGTCTTCCATCATGGACTGGATAGTGCTTTGCGTTTGTAGGAATGATTATGGATTTTAGGAGCAGATTTGACCTCTGCACCTGGAATGCTTCCACGAGGATCGCCATTCACAAAGTTACAGAATGTCTCATTTGTTGTTACGATTTTCCACACAATTTTGCATTTGGCATTTTGCAGAAAAGAACGTCTGCTAATCCGTTCATGCCTGAAGAAGTTACTTATCTATCAGTGACCTGCTGGGCAGGACGCTGACATGACATCCTGAATGCACACTAGTGACACCAGCTGGTACCCTAGACAGAATAGACAGGTCTGTGAATCAAAGCATGCAGTTAGGGTTCACAAAGTGCCCCCCCTCCCATTATTACACCTTATTTCTCCCATATGAAGAAAATTCCTTCCTTTCCCCCAGATCTTGGGGATGTTTTTTTACATTTTTAAAAGTTTTTACTTAAATTCCACTTAGTTAACATATAGCGTAATATTAGTTTCACGTGTACAATATCGTGATCGAAAACTTTCATACCCGGTGCTCATCTCAAGTGCGCTCCTTAATCCTTATCTCCTATTTAGCCCAAGACCTTGTTTTTGTTGGGTGTAGAGCTTCTAATGCCCACAGGAAGACTGTTCTAATAAGGAACATGATCAAGGCCCTGAAGAATTAGAAGCTAAGACTTCCTTTTTTGCATTTGTGCCTTCTCAACCCTTGAAACAAAAAGCGGAGAACAGCATCACTGCAGTTACGTTACTGTTATACAAGGTGGTTAGGAGAACTATGCCTTGAACCCAGGAGATTTATAAAAGCAAGTTTTATTACAATTTCCCCTGATAGTTCTGGTAAATGAAATACTGGGCCAACACAATAGAAATACCACCAAGAACTTAGATCCTACACTAATGATAACCTGGGTCATTATATGAGCTGCACACTTTGTACAATTAGGTTGACAGAGAATAAAGGAAAAGAAACCTGAAATGGATAACAATCTAAACATTGTCTCCAGTGCCCGGAGTGGTGGATGTCTGCTGACTGAGAAACAGACCTCAATGATATAAAAGGACCAGAGAATTCCATTTGTGGCTTAAATAAAATCATCCGGGATGTAGGTTGCTCCTAGGTTCCAGAATCCTGTTGTCAAATCCTCTCTCAGAGTTAGGGTAGTAATGATAAAATAAATCAAATCCACCTCAAGTTGAGAAGTTTCTGTTGCTTCCACAAAGGGTTTTTGATTTACTGTAATAACTGGCTTTCTAAACTTAAATTAGAATCTAGCATATTAGAAAATTTGTACGATTCAGGATTTGCCACGCCAAGCTAACCTGAATGTACAATTTCTGTAATTTCTGTTATTTACATTCAAAGCTTATATTTAAATGTAGGGGTTTTTTTTTGGTATTATGGAAATATGTAACAGAATCTAAAGTGTCACATTATAGGATGACTATAATATTTATTAAAGCTGCCGCAAAGGTCTTAGAAATAATTGGTAAACTGGAATTCATTAAAACTAAAAATGGCTCTACCAAAGACACCTTGTCAAAAGAATGACAAGGCAAGCCATTGAATAGGAGAAAATATTTGCACTTCACATTTGATAAAGGGCTGTAATCCAAAAGATACAAAGAACTCTTAAAGGTCAACAATAAGAAACAAAAACCTGATTAAAAAGTGAGCCAAAGACCTTAACTAAAGATAATATACAGACGGCTAGCAAGCATATGAAAAGCTCCACATCATATGTCCTGGAGACAATGTCATTAAACAATGGGATGCCAGTTCGCACCTGTTAGAATGGCTCAAATCCGGAACACTGGAAACACCAAATGTTGGCCAAATTGTGGAGCCACAGAAACTCTCCTACATGGCTAATAGGATTGCAAAATGGTACAGCCACTGTGGGGAACAGTTTGAAAGTTCCTTACAAAACTAATCACGCTCTTACCATACAACCCCGCAATAATGTTCCTTGGCATTTACTCAAAGGAACGGAAAAACATGTATCTACACAAAAGCCTGCAGGCAGATGTCTATAGCAGCTTTGTTTATAATCGTTAGCGCTTCGAGGCAACCAGGATGTCCTTTAGTAGATGAATGGCTGCATAAGCTGTGCTATGGGCAGCTTGTGAAATAGTATCCAGTAAAATAAGGAAATAAGTATCAAACCAGGAAAGGGCATGGAGAAACTCTAAATGCATATTACTATATAACAGAAGCCAATCTGAAAAGACTGCCTACTAGTACACTATATGATTCCACCAGGACATTCTAGAAAAGGCGAAACTATTGACACGCTATAAGATCAGCAATTGCAGGAGTAGAGGGAAGGATTAATAGGCAGAGCACAGAGGATTTTTAGGGCAGTGAAACTACTCTGTGTAACGAACACTACACCATTGCATCCAGGTCATATATATTTATCCAGACCCATAGAATGTACAGAAGCAAGAGTGAACCCTCATGTAAACTCCCATCTTGGGTGCTAATGATGTGCCCGCATAAGTTCATCAGTTTTAACAAATCAATCGGGGCAGGTATTGATAATGACAGATGCTGCACATGAGTGGGGGCAGGAGGATATAGAAAATCTGCGCAATTGTCTCTCGATTTTGCTGTGAACCTAAAACAGCTCTAAAAATACAGCCTTTAACAATTTTTTTTTGAATCTAGCTTTTCAAAATTAACTTTAAATCCAAGTAACCGCAAAGAGTTCTAACAGCAATAAAAAGCCATCTTAGTATACTACAAAAACACTGATAACGACCAAGGGACACTAGGAGATTTTACCTACTGGCCCTACTAATTAGATACTTTAAATCAAGCTAAATTCTCCATAAATGGATGTACACTCAGGTTGGGCAAGGCCCCCAGTGATAAGAAGATCATCTGTGGCTGAAGTATCCTTTTTTTTAAGCATTTGTACCCATTCCACCTTTTGGGGCCAGTAAATCAATTGCAACATCCTTTTCACATGATACTTACTTGAACAATTGAAAACACCAAATTTCTTCCCAGCCACCCCATTCCTGGTTCTCACCGAGTAGTCTGAGCTATAACAATGTGTATTGATTTTATCTAAGATTTCTCCATGACTTGAACACTATCTTACCTTATTTTGATAAGGTCACTCAACTTCCCCTAGTGCTTTTGTAAGCCTCTATAAATCAAGGTAATTCTCCCCACCATGTTACTTTTTCAGTTTAGATTTTAACACAAGCTTCGTTCACCATGTCAGATTCTTCATTTGGTGAATTTAAGAATGCTTGGCATGTATGAATCTGTCACTGAGTGCATTAGCTATCCAAGTTGCGTGCCCTCTACAAATTTATTTATGTGACTTGAAGCATTCATAAATGTGACAGAGGATGGGACCAAAGACAATGCCTGTGGCATAGAGCAAATGATCTCTCTCTCAAGTAATGACAACTAATCTGAGTAAAACCGCTTTCATGTAGACTAGTATTATGATAGATTTTGTCAAATATCTCAAAGGAAACCACATATACTTTATTGTGAGTAGTTTTCAAACCCACTAGTGTAAATATACCAAGAATCTGATCTCATTATGGTATGACTTGTCTCCATATGCGTATAACACCCATGACTATTTACTAAGACTTAGCAAACTTCATCTGTAATAATTCACTCTGCCCACTGTTGCCCTAAAGTTCTCAGCTCCCAAACTATCTGATACATTTTGCTTTATCTCCTACAGAGACCTTGTTTGATGCCTACATATTTGTGAATTTCCTGGTTTCCCTTCTGTTATTGATTTGTAATTTCATTCCTTTGGGGTCAGAAAAGACAGCGTGTGGTCAGAAAAGACAGCGTGATGTCAGTCTTAAATGTTTTAAGACTTGTTTGTCACCTAACATGTACTCTGTCCCAGAGAATGTTCCATGTGTGCTTGAGAAGAATGTGTGTTCTGCTCTGTATGTGTCTGTTAGGTCCATTTGGTCTAATCAAGTTAGTTGTTTTCTTTATTGATACTCTGTCTAAATGTTTCAATCTGTTGCTGAAGGTGGGGTAGCGAAGTCCTCTACTGCTGTTTCCTTGTTGTTCTGTTTCTGCCTTCTGTTTGCCAGTGTTTGTTTTATATATTTAGGAGCTCTGATGTCCAATGCATATATATTTATAATTGTTATATATTCTCACTTAATTGATCCTTTTATCTCTAGATAATGTCCTTCTTGGTCTCTTGTGAGAGGTTTTTTTTTTGTTGTTTCTTGTCTTATTTTTCGTCTTTTTAGAGGAGGGGGGCAGAGGGAGAGAGAGACAGAGCGAGGGCGAGAGCGCGAGAGAGAATCTGTAGCAGTGTCTATGCCCAGCGTGGAGCCCCACCCAAGGCTCGATTCCATGACCCTGGGATTATGACCTGAGCCGAAAGCAAGAGTCAGATACTTAACCAACTGAGCCACCCAGACACCCCAGAGAGAGAGACAAAGAGAATCTCAAGCAGGCTCCACACTCAGCACAGAGCCTGATGTAGGGCTTGATATCACAACCCTGGGATCAAGACTTGAGCTGAAATCAAGAATTGGGCACTCAACCAACGGAGCCACCCAGGCGCCCCCACCTTGTGAGAGTTTTTGACTGAAAGTCTATTTTATCTGATATATATATACCCTCTCCTTCTCTCTTTTATTTACCACTTGCATGAAGTATCTTTTTCTAACTCTTTACTTTCAGTTTATGTGTGTCCTTAAATCTAAAGTGAGTTTATTTTAGAAAGCACACAGATGGGTCTTGTGCTTTGTCCATTTATCCACTCAAGTACTCTATAACTTTTTATTGGCGAGTTTAATTATTTACATTTAAAGTAATTATTGATAAAGAGGGATTTACTGTGGCCATTTTGTTGTTTTCTGTTAGTCTTATTCTTTTCTCCATATTTTTCTCTGATGTCTGCCTTTGTGGTTTTTTTTAATTTTTTCCACTGGTATGCTCTGATTTCTTTTTGTGTGTGTTTAACTTCTATACATATTCGATTTTGGTTGTGGCTAGAGGTTTACATAAAATGTTTTACAGTTATAACAATCTATTTTCATACCAGATATCAAATTTACTGGAAAGCTACACGAATTAAAGCCATGTAGTATTTGTGTGAGGATGACAGACCAACAAAAGAGAAAAAGATCCCAGAAACAGGTGCATGGATACACAGACAACATACAACAAAGGTGGCTCTGTAGATCAATGGAGGAAGGACTGACACTTTAACAAATGATTGTAGTACATCTGGGTATCTATATGTGAAAAAGGAGGGGAGGTAGGGGAGGTAACGGGTGGAATAAATAAACAAGATTAAGAGTGCATTTATCATGGGGCGCCTGGATGGCTCAGTTGGGTAAGTGTCCAACTTCACCTTGGGTCATGATCTCATAGTCTGTGAGTTCAAGCCCCGTGTTGGGCTCTGTGCTGACAGCTCAGAGCCCGGAGCCTGTTTCAGATTCTGTGTCTCCCTCTCTCCCCACTCATGCTCTGTGTCTCTCTCTGTCTCTCAAAAATGAATAAATGTTTTAAAAAAATGTTTAAAAAAGAGTGCATTTATCTTGACGAACACTGAAAAATGTATCCGATGGTTGCATCATTATATCGTACACCTGAAATGAATACACCCTGTATGTTAACGATACTTGAATGAGAAAGTCTATGCAAATGCAAAATATTGAACTATTTTCAACTGAACTATTTCATTAAATATTCAAAAGAATCTATAATAAAACAACATTTTGATTTATAAAATTCCTTAAATACCTTAGTACGGTATTTCACAGCTAAAATATGCAGGAAGAAGCTACTTCCTGATTTCCTGTAGCTTCTATTTCTTTATTTCCAAAACCTTGATGTATACTTCCGTAAGGAAGTGACTCATGCAGAGAACCACATTATGCCATAAAGTTTCCTACTGACCTTTTCTTTTACAGGAATCAAATCAAAGATTTTGTTACCATCGAACTCAAAGACATCCATTAACTGTACTGTAAAAGTCCATGTATCCACTGATGGATGCACACATATTTATTCTATGTGCCTATTTAATTTGTATTAATATAAGCAAGATGTCACCTTAAGCATCATTTCCTCCAGATCTTCCTTGCCAATACAAACCCGAGTAATTCTGTTATTGTTTTACTTTACTTTCTCGATAGCATTTATCTAAGGACATCAACGGCAAAAGTGTCTTAAGGGCTCAAGAGTTGGTTGAGTATCTGACTCTTGATTTCAGCTGAGGTCATGATCTCAGTTTGTGGGATCAAGTCCCTTGTCAGGCTCTGTGCTGACAGCATCGAGCCTGCTTGGGATTCTCTCTCTTCTTCTCTCTCTGCCCCTCCCCTACTTGTGCTCTCTCTTTCTCAAAATAAATACACTTAAAAAGATTTTCTGATTTTTTACATTTGCTTATTTTTACAGAGACAGTGGGGGGAGGCGGGGAGGGGTAGAACTAGAGGGAGAGAGAGAGAGAGAGAGAGAGAGAATCCCAAGCAGGCTCTGCACCGTCAGTGCAGAGCCCGACGTGGGGCTCGAACTCAGGAACCATGAGATCATGACCTGAGCCCAAATGGAGAGTTGGACGCTTACCCTGATGGCACCACACAGGCACCCCTAATGTGAAGTGATTTTTAAATGTGTTCCATATGCATGATATCATTCGAATTTACAATCACACTTTTGGGTCAGCTTAGATTGTTGCCTCATTTTGAAAATGAAGAAAAGGGATATAAGAGAGATTGTGTTATTTTCCCAAGATAGCCCACGAATGGTGATAATTTGAGGCTAGAACTCAGAGGCCTCAGATTTGGTCTTTCCCTCCACACTAGCTTTCCCTACAGTAACAGGTAATACAACTGATATTACGCCCTCTTAAACCTTCATCAGAGACCTCCACAGCCACAAACACACTGCTCTACAAACCAGATACTTGCTTAAATCAGGCCTTTTTTTTTTAATGTAAACAGTGACTTCCAAAATGAAGAAAGACCCTGTAGTACTTGTATGTGTCCAGAAACAGTAGACATTATGCAATCAAATGCAATGGATGATATCATCTTTGAAACACTTTACATCATACAAAAGTGCAAATTATTTTTAAAAATATATTGAAACCATCTGATTGAGCACTCACATAAAATCAAAAGAAGACATATTTTAGAAAATGAGATGCGCCTGGGTGGCTCAGTCGGTTGAGCGCCCGGCTTCAGCTGGGGTCACAATCTTGCTGTCTGTGAGTTCCAGCTCCGCGTCGGGCTCTGTGCTGATGGCTCAGAGCCTGGAACCTCCTTCAGATTCTGTGTCCCCCTTCTCTCTCTGCCCCCACCCCCTCACTGTCTGTCCCTCTCTCTTTCAAAAATAAACATTAAAAATTTTAAAGAAAAGAAAAGAAATTGTGAAGTTCTCTTTTCCTTGTTTTTGCTTGCATATCCAAGTCTTTCCTCTTGGTCAATAAACTCTGAATAGCCGGAGCAGGTAGCTGTATTCTGAATATTAAAGGCTGTTTTCTCTAAAACAGTTTCTACCATACATGCATTCATTCATTTGCTCGGCGTCAATTTAATATCTAGAATGTTCCAGGTCTCAAAAGTACAATAATTAAGAGTAACAACCAATAATTGAGAAAGTAAATACCAAAGGTCAGTAACGGAATTTATGCTGAGCTAATCGCTCCAGTTTTTTTTTTTTTTCAGACATAATAATTTATAAAACACGTGAAACAGGAAAAAGTCCGTAATTTTTATGTTTGTATTTCCAGCAGCCATCAGTCACGGGCCTACTCGCTTGTGCCTAATAACTGTTTGGCGAACGACTGGATGGGAAAGTGGGATTTGGTGATGGTGTTCGGGGGGGGGGGGGGGGGGGGCGTGCGGGAAGGAGGCTGTTTGCAAAAAGACCGGCGCCAGAGGCCTGCACCTGCTCTCCACACAGATCTCATGCTCCCAGAGTAGCCGATCTTGTTTAAGGCCTCACACAACCACTAGGGGGCACCAGTTGGCAAGCGGAACGGGGGCGACCAGTGAGAATCCCTGCGGGATACAGAAAAAGAAAGCCTGAGAGCAGCCTCTTAGAGAGTTAGCCATTCCTCTGCGGATCTCAACGCCTAGGCAACCATTCAGAACACAGAATCATGAGTGTGTGCTCACTCACTGCCTCGTGGCTTCCGAATTCATCCAATTAACTTTTAAGGCATACAAAAAACAATCAGTCAAGTGATGCTTGCTTAGTAGTTAATAATTACCTCTACTGATCTGTTGGTCGTTGCTCTCAGGACTGCCACGTGGTCCACCAAGTCGGCACTGCTGGATCATCAATCATTCTTTTAAAATGTAGTTTTTAGGGGCACCTGGGTGGCTCAGTCGGTTAAGTGGCCGACTTCGGCTCAGGTCATGATCTCGCGGTCCGTGAGTTCGAGCCCCGCGTCGGGCTCTGCTGACAGCTCAGAGCCTGGAGCCTGTTTCAGATTCTATGTCTCCTTCTCTCTGACCCTCCCCCGTTCATGCTCTGTCTCTCTCTGTCTCAAAAATAAATAAATGTTAAAAAAAATTTTTTTTAATAAAAAAATAATAAAAAAATAAATAAAATGTAGTTTTTAGGAGGCACCTGGGTAGCTCGGGGGGTCCAGCCTCCAACTCCTAATTTTGGCTCAGATCGTGATACCATGGTTTGTGGGTTTGAGCCCCCCACGGGCTCTGCACTGACAGTGCGGAGCCTGCTTGGGATTCTCTCTTTCCCTGTCTCTCTTTCCCTCTCCTTCATGCTCTCTGTCTGTCTGAAAATAAATAAATAAATAAATAAATAAATAAATAAATAAATAAATAAATAAAATTTAGTTTTTTAGGAATAACTTCCCCAACCAAAAACGTAAATTATTAAAATAAAATAAAGTAATTTAAGTTTAGGAGTTTTCTGTATTAGTAAATACTGCATGAGATATCTGAATATGCATTTCAAGTTATGAAAATGGTAATATCTAAAAATAGTAAACATCTATGCTATTGATTCATAATTCCATTAAAGTCAACTTTTCTGTAACCAGTAATGAAATTAGTGTTTCTTTTTTTCAAATTTATTACATGAGAAATATATATGCCACAAATAAACAAATTTTATTGCTTTCTAAAGGTATTTCCTCTTGAGAATGCTAAGTAGAAATAACTTACAAAAGTTCAAGATGAAATACTCTCAGTGCCAACCTGCTTGGGACACTCCATGTCAAATACCCTTCAACAGGCCCTGAGACTCTAACAATCCTGTAAAACTAATTAATATTCTTTCTTTCCATAAGGATTAAAAAATGGAACTACTGAAGTATGTGTTCAAAGTAAGACACACTAAGATCTGTGTAAACTTTTGTTAAAAAGTAACATGTCAAAAATTGCAATAAATAAAAATATATAATTTAAAAAATTTTTCTGAGAAGTCATTGTCCTAACTGATGTTGACTTCCTGTGTCATATTCTACCGAGAAAACAGTGGAACATGAACTTTTAACACAGCTCAAGTTAAATAATGAAGTTAGCATGAGAGCTCATCTCATTACAGTCGATGACTTTTGCTCATGATATAAGAATAGTCAAAAGACTGATTACTTGCCCCACCCACTCCCCACCCCCTGCTTTTTGAAACAGTGGCCTAATTGTAAACTGAAGCATTTAGTTCCACGAACCCAAAAAGTGTGGTGGAACATTTTTGCAAAAGAAGAAAGAAAATTTATTAGCCGAGGTCTGAAACCAGCCAGTCCAGATACTATTTGAATGTTTTATATTGTTTTGAACTGAGATCGAAGGAGCAGTGAAAAAATAAAACAAACCTATGTCTAGTTTTAATTTATTCAGTATCCTGGGATTAGTCTATTCTTTGCTTGTTTGGTTGTTTAAAAAGATATAAAAATTAGGACTAACCCAGTGAATTGAGATATAATTCTGGACTACTGATATATATATGGAAATACTTATTGGAGGAAATTAACAAAAGAAATCTCGCCAGTGAGTGTGAAATTTCGATGCAGGCTTAGGTAAAGAGCAATCTACATAAATCCTCCACTGTCAAATCAGATCACATAGAAAACCACTTATTATAGTTACAAATATGACTAATTAAAAAAAAAAAAACCCAAGAAAGTCAATATGAAACCAAGAACTTTTACACAAATTTCACATGGGAAGATTAACAGCAGTAGAGTCAGGTTTTCATAAACTAAAAAACAATCACCATCTGGGTTTCAGCTGAATTTTAAATTTTTGAATGATCAGACGGGATGTGAAGACAACATTTTGGGTCAGGTAGATCTGCCTAAAAGCCATGTAAAGTCCAATGGATTCATCTTCACAGTATCTTGTGGTCTATATACCACTGTTCCGTGACTCGCCATGATTCTCTTTTGGACAAGACATGGAAAGTCTTGAGAATGCAAATTTAAATCATGATAAATGTTTGGTGGTTAACCGACGCCAGAGCAATCAATACGATACAAACTCTAGGAAACATTTTGATTGTTCAGGCTAGACTCCCTCCCAAGATACTACCAATTTCATCTGTCTGGGCCGGGGGGGAGGGGAAGAGCAGGAGACTTTTCAGCAAGCTCAAGCTGGGTATATAAATGAACCATTGGAAATGAAGCTTTTGAGAGCTTCCATGTCATGTATCTTTCAAAGCAGGGTACAACCCAAAGAATTCTTGGTGCCCCAAAGTTATAAGGCTCTGCGTATTATTTCTTGGCGTTGGTACCTGCACACTACCTCAGAAGTGCCTGATTCTTTGCTGGGCACTCCTGTAGTCCAAATGCAAAGCCTGGAAGAAATCTCCCGCACGATTCAAGGAAGTCCTTTATGAACGGTTTTTCTAGTAGGATCACTGCGATAGACTCGCTTCGTCGCTTCCTACCCTACACACACACTGATTTATTCATTAACTCAACAAATACTGTTTGAACGCCAACTGTCTGCCCGTCAACGTTCCAGTGGATATAACAAAACTGTTAATGTCGTGCTGCTTACATTCAAATGGCGGGAGGTGGCAGTAAGAATGAAATAAAGTAAAAAAAAAAAAAATTCAAAGCAATTCGGATGGTGAGCAAGTGCCCTGAAGAAAAATAGAGCATAAAAAAAGGTACAAAAATAAGGAATTGCTTTGCAATTTCTGCAAGGGCAGAAACAGAAATATCCCAATTAAAACCTTATTACAGTGACAGGCCAGAGTGACAGTGCAGTGACAGAACTGCGGATGGATTCTGTATGTATGGAAGAAGGACCCAAAAACTCATAGATAGGTTCAATGTAGAGTTTACGAAAAAGAAAAGAGGAGCAGAGAGCCTCGGTGGCTCAGTCAGTTAAGCATCCGGCTCCTGATTTAGGCTCAGGTCATGATCTCATGGTCTGTGAGGTCGAGCCCTGTATCAGGCTCTGTGCTGGCAGTGTGGAGCTTGCTTGGGATTCTCTCTCTCCCTCTTTCTCGCCCCTCACTTGCTCCCTCTTGTTCACTCTCTCTCTCTCTCAAAATAAATAATTAGTTTTTATTTTTATTTTTATTTTTATTTTTTTTTTATTTTTGGGACAGAGAGAGACAGAGCATGAACGGGGGAGGGGCAGAGAGAGAGGGAGACACAGAATCGGAAACAGGCTCCAGGCTCCGAGCCATCAGCCCAGAGCCTGACGCGGGGCTCGAACCCACGGACCGCGAGATCGTGACCCGGCTGAAGTCGGACGCTCAACCGACTGCGCCACCCAGGCGCCCCAATAATTAGTTTTTAAAAAAAGAAAAGGAAAAGAGACAGAAATGACTGAGTATTTTTTAGGCTCCGTTACTAGGATGAAAATACCATTGAGCTATGAAAAACTAGAGAATAATTTGGTACGAAAGGCAAAATTTCAAGATTAGTTTTGAACATTTTAAGTTCATGGTGTCTATGTGACATTGAAGCAGAGAGGGTGAATATACAGTTGATAGATAAGTATGGAATGTAGCAAAGAGATCATGGCTAAAAAAATATAGGTTGTAAGACCATGGGTAATATTAATGCCAAGGGGCTAGATGGGGTCACCTAAGAAGTCGATGTAGAGAGTGGATATAAGAAAATGAAAGAAGGTAGAAAGAGTTCTGAAGAAGAAATAGAAGGGATTGTCAGTGACTTGGAAAGTTTTATGCAAGCCAAATAGAGGAAAATGAGGGAGAGGAAGAAAGAAAGAGAAAATCTACAAGGTCATCACCTGCCGATGGGTTAAGCAGATAAGAACAGAGAATCAGTCATTGGTTTGGCAACATGAGGGTCATTTGCTGACAGATACAGTGTAAGTTGGAATGCGATAAAAACTTGTTCAGAATTGTATATCTCTTCACAATGAAACATTTCAACATGCTTTTACGCTATGCCTCAACTAAATGGATCTATTCAGGTGCTATTTGGCTATAGTATAACAGAAAAGTGGATTTAATTGCAAAGGAGTAGCCACATGATATTAGTCAAGTCACATAGCTATGACAGGAGACACTGATTTCACTACTGACATGATGCACAGGCGATTGTGCTGTCACAAAAAGAATTTTGAATCCCAGTCCACTTGAAATTTTTTACTCCGCTGAATTTTAAGGCACATGGGGTTCTATATGTATACTCTTTGGTAATGTTCTCATTTTTTATCTTCTTTAAAATTAATTCAGTTATTTGCTAGTTTGACATACATTTTGTATCAGGGTTCTCTTATACTAGTAAGAGCAGGGCGCCTGGGTGGCTCAGTTGTTAAGCATGTGACTTTAGCTCAGGTCATGGTCTCACCATTGGTGAGTGTGAGTCCCACATTGGGTGAGCTTGGGTGAGCATGAGCCCTGCTTTGGGTGATCCCCACTTCTCTCTTCTCTCTCTCTCTCTCTGCCCCTCATTCACTCGCACCCTCTCTCTCTCCCTCCCAAAAAAAATAAGTTATAAACTATGACCTTAATTAAATAATTATTTTCACACCCTCTCTCTCTCCCTCCAAAAAAAAAAAAAAAAAAAAGCCATAAACCATGACCTTAATTAAATAATTATTTTTCTTAAACCCAAAATAAAGTTATAAACTTCCAGTACCCCTAAAAAATACCCCTGAAATTTTGTAACTTCTTGTTTCTAAGTAAGTAAGTTAAATTGACTTCCCATAAATTACGTAGTTTTTGTGGTCAAATCAAAAGAAACGTGTAAAGGAAACAGATGTGGGGCGTTACATCCTTACTTAGCTGCAAATGAATTCTAAGACTTTAATGAAAAGAGAAAGGTAGGCTTTCCTAAAATCTGGCCGGTTGAAAAACTGTTTCAACATTGAAACTAAGATTGTTAAATTCATTATGTACAACTAGTTTATCCTGCGGTCCCCTAGCAAGGCTTATTATTAGATCTCTCCCTTTTACCATATTGTGTAATTATATCATTTTACAATTACGTTTTTACAGGTAAAATGATTTCTATATGAGGCTTATAATCTAAAATCAGACTGTAGACCTCCAAGGGCGGGAATCATGGCACTCGTCTTTTCCGCTTACGGTTCTTACTTGTCTGTTTTTTATTGAGAAGCTTAGGACACTAGTGCTTCGGAGTTGAAAGCCTGGACAAATAAAGATGCTTCCTATTTTATTCGTTAAATTAATATTGGATCTGCTCTGTTGTACTGGTGGATACTGGGTGCTCATTGACGTTACCATTCAATCACATTCAATTCGGTACACCTACCATTTTAATCAATCACTCATGTGGTCAATGAAAATAGTCTCAGCTATGATAGTCATACTGATAAATTATGTCTTCATATCCTCTTCCTTTCCGTGTCTTTGTAAAGATCTTTGGCTCACATAATATGGTCTTAGGAGGTTGTCAGCCAGAGTATACCGTTCCCCTGGTTAAAGTGACTACTTCAAAATGGGCAAATGCAACTGCTGATAAGATGAAATATGAACCTACACACTCTGATCTCAGTAAATAGAACCATTTTCGCTTTCCTTTTGTAGGAGTAATTTTTGTGGCTTCTGCAAATATGATAGGTTTCATGCAAAAGATTCATTTCCATGTGTTTACTGAAGAGCCAAAATATTCGTTATAATTATCCCTCCAAAACGTCACAGTCAAGGAGGGAGTTGGAAAAGCGGCTGTTGTCAAGATAGAGGCTGCAGAAAAATTCTACATTTGCTCATTCCTTTGTAGTACTAGCTCCTAAGGAGTAAAGATTGCATGCATCATTCAAAAAATTAATAGATCAAGGATGGAACTCTACTTTTTTGCGAGGATATGTTCCTGCTATTTCTTCTGATTGTGTTGTAGGTAATGTTCCTCAAGAGCCACACTCTCAGATAGGGGTGTGCACGCAGGGTGTTAATTAGGGAGGTGTTTCAAAATCAAAACCTCTGTCTGGGCAGAGGAAACCTTTGAACTGTGATTCAGTCCCAACAAAAGCTTTAGCGGGCACCACAGGGAACTCTGGAGCCGAGAGGCCCCTTTCAATTTGTCCCGGCATAAGGCGGGAGGTCCAAGCGTCTGTAGTCTCACGTGAACCGGTCATTCGCTTTAGTCGGTCCTGACAGAGGGTATGACTTTGAGAAGGTGGGGCCCTTTGACTGAAAGTCATACCACAGAGGTTCAGCTAAAGCCTTCAGTTGCCAACTCCTGGGCGGCGGAGGGAATGAGTGCCTCAGTCCAGAATGAAAATACACCACTGCATTCACTGCGGATGAAAAGTCACTTTCTAAACCAGAAGTTAGAGAAGACAGGCCCTTGCCCTTTCCTTTTCTTTTCTTTTCTTTTTTTAATTAAAATCCAAGTTAGTTAGCATACATAGTGTAATAATGATTTCATATATAGTGTCATAATAATTGTCAAGAGTACAATTCAGTGATTCATCACTTGCATATAATATTCAGTGCTCAACCCAACAAGGGTCCTCCTTCACGCCCATCAACCATTTAGCCCACCCACCCACCAACACCCCACGAGCAACCCTCAGTTTGTTTTCTGTATTTAAGAGTCTGTTACCTTTTGTCTCCCTCTCTGTTTTTATATTATTTTTGCTTCCTTTCCCATACATTCTTGTTTTGTTTCTTAAATTCTATATATGAGTTAAATCATATGTGTCTTTCTCTTATTTCGCTTAGCGTAATACACTCCAGTTCCATCCATGTCGTTACAAATGGCAAGATTTCATTCTTTTTCATGGCTGAGTAATATTCCAGTGTGTGTGTGTGTGTGTGCGTGTGTGTGTGTGTGTGTGTGTGTCACTTCTTCTTCATCCATTCACCTGTTGATGGACATTTGGGCTCTTTCCATACCTTGACTATTGTCAATAGGGCTGCTATAAACATTGGGGAGCCTGTGCCCCTTTCAATTAGCATTTTTATATCCTTCGGGTAAATACCTAGTAGCACAATTGCTGGGTCATAGGGTAGTTGTATTTTCAATTTTCTGAGGAACCTCCATACTGTTTTCCAGAGTGATTACACCAGCTCGATTAAGTTATTTATAGATTTTTGATACTAACCCTTTATCACGTATGTCATTTGTGAATATCTTCTCCCGTTCTGTTGCCTTTTAGTTCTGCTGATCATTTCCTTTGCTGTGCAGAAGATTTTATCTTGATGAGGTCCCGGTAGTTCATTTTTGTTTTTGTTTCCATTGCCGCAGGAGACATGTCTAAGAAGTTTCTATGGCTGAGGTCAAAGAGGTTGTTGCCTCTTTTCTCCTCTAGGATTTTGATGGCTTCCTGTATTATGTTTAGGTCTTTCATCCATTTTGAGTTTATTTTTGTGTATGGTGTAAGAAAGTAGCCCAGGTTCATTCTTCTGCATGTTGCTGTCCAGTTTCTCCCAACACCATTTGCTGAAGACAATGTCTTTTTTCAACTGGATATTTTTTCCTGCTTTGTCAAAGATTAGTTAGCCATATGTATGTGGATCCGTTTCTGGGTTTTCTCTTCTGTTCCCTTGATCTTTTCTATGCCTCTGTTTCTGTGTCAGTACCATACTGTCTTGATGATTACAGCTTTGTAATATGTCCTGAAGTCCAGAATTGTGATGCCTCCAGCTTTCGTTTTCTTTTTCAACATTATTTGGCTATTTGGGGGTTTTGTGGTTCCATACAAATTTTTGGATTGTTTGTTCTAGCTCTGTGGAAAATTCTGGTGTTATTTTGATAGGGATTGCATTGAATACGTAGATTGCTTTGGGTAGTATCAACATTTTAACAATATTTTTTTTTTCCAACCCATGAGGATGGAATGTTTTTCCATTTCTTTGCGTCTTCTTCAATTTCTTTCACAAGCTTTCTGTAGATTTCAGTGTATAGATTTTTCACCTCTTTGGTTAGGTTTATTCCTAGTATTTTATAGTTTTTGGTGCCACTGTAAATGGGACCGATTCCTTGATTTCTCTTTCTGCTGCTTCATTACTGATGTATAGAAATGCAACCAACTTCTGTACATTGATTTTGTACCCTGCAACTTTGCTGAAGTCATGTAACAATTCTAGCGGTGTTGTGGTGGAGTCTTTTGGGTTTTCCATGTAGAGTATCATGTCGTCCGCAAATAGTGAAAGTTTGACTTCCTCCTTGCCAATTTGGATGACTTTTACTTCTTTTTGTTGTCTGATTGCTGAGGCTAGGACTTCCAACACTATGTTGAATAACAGTGGACATCCCTGTCATGTTCCTGACTTTAGGGGGAAAGCTCTCAGGTTTTCGCCAATGATGATATTAGCTGTGGGTCTTTTGTATGAAACCTTTATGACGTTAAGTTATGGTCCTTCTTGAGGGTTTTTATCAGGAACGAACGCTGTATTTTGTCAAATGCTTTTTCTGCATCTATTGAGAGGATCATGCTATTCTTACCCTTTCTTTTATCGATGTGATGTATCACATTGTTTGATTTGCAGATATTGAACCAGTTCTGCATCCCATGAATAAATCCCATTTGATCATGGTGAATAATTCTTTTAATGTATTGTTGGATCCACTTGGCTGGTATCTTGTAGAGAAATTTTGTGTGTCTGTTCATCAGGGAAATCTGTCTGTAGTTCTCCTTTTTAGTGGTTTAGTGGTTTCTCCTTTTTTGTCTGGTTTTGGAATCAAGGTAATGCTGGACTCTTAGAATGAGTTTGGAAGTTTTCCTTCCATTTCTATTTTTTGAAACAGCCTCAAAAGAATAGGTGTTAACTCTTCTATAAATGTTTGGTAGAATTCCCCTGGAAAGCCATCCGGCCCTGGACTCTTGTTTCTAGGGAGATTTGTGACTACTGATTCAATTTCTTTACTGGTTACGGGTCTGTTCAAATTTTCGATTACTTCCTGTTTCCATTTTGATAGTTTATATGTTTCTAGGATTTTGTACATTTCTTCCAGGTTGCCCAATTTGTTGGCATATCATTGTTCATATTATTATTTTTGTATGTACTTCTGCAGTGTTGGTTGTGATCTCCTCTTTAATTTATGGTTTTATTTATCTGGGTCCTTTCCTTCTACTTTTTGATCAGTCTGGCTAGCAGTTTATCCATTTTATTAATTCTTTCAAAGAACCAGCTCCTAGTTTCATTGATCTGTTCTACTGGTTTTTTTTTTTATTTCTCTATCACTGATTTCTTCTCTAATCTTCATTATTTGCCTTCTTTTGCCAGTTTTGAGCTTTTTTTGCTGTTCTTTTTCCAGCTCTTTTAGGTGTAAAGTTAGGTTGTGTATTTGAGACCTTACTTCTTTCTTTAGAAAGGCCTGGATTGCTATATACTTCCCTCTTATGACCACCTTTGTGATATCCCAGGGGTTTTGGGCTGTCGTGTTTTCATTTTCATTGGCTTTCTATGTACTTTTAAATTTCCTAACTTCTTGCTTAACCCATTCATTCTTTAGTAGGATGTTCTTTAATATCCAAGTATTCCTGGTCTTTCGACATTTTTTCTCGTGGTTGATTTTGAGTTTCATAGTGTTGTGGTCTGAAAGTGTGCAAGATATTATCTCAATCTTTTTATACTTGTTGAGGGCTGATTTTTGACCCAGTATGTGATCTGTTATGGAGAACATTCCATGTGCACTTGAGAAGAATGTGTATTCTGCTGCTTTAGATCAAATGTTCTGAATATATCTGTTAAGTCCATCTGGTCCAGTGTGTCCTTCAAAGCCCTTGTTTCCGTGTTGATTTTCTGCTTAGATGATCTGTCCTTTGCTGCAAGGAGGGTGTTGAAGTCCCCTACTATAATGATATTATTATCAGTGAGTTTCTTTATGTTTGCGATTAATTGATTTATATATTTGGGTATTCCACCTAGGGGGCATAAATATTTACAACTGTTAGATCTTCTTGGTGGATAGACCTCTTAATTATGATACAATGCCCCTCTTCATCTCTTGTTACAGTCTTTGTTTGAAAATCTAGTTAGTCTGATATACGTATGGTTACTCCAGCTTTCTTTGGATGACCACTAGCATGATAGGTGTTTCTCCATCCCCTTACTTTCAATCTTCAGGTGTCTTTAGGTCTAAAATGACTCTCTTGTAAGTAGTGTACAGATGAGTCCTGTTTTCTTATCAATTCTGCTACCGTATTATCATTTTTGTTTGGAGCATTTAGTCCATGTACATTTAGAGTGAATACAGAAAGGTATGACTTTAGTAAGATGTCTATTTCCAAATATCTATTAAAGTCCTTGTTGAACCTTCATTCTCGACTCTATTTAAGGACTACTGCCCTGTGAATCAAAACATGGGGATGACTCCTGACTCTGACTCTGTACCTTCTCTCCTTAAATTCTCTCATCCAATCTATCAGACTACTTTTATCAACAGGTCTTTAATTCCATGACATTCCTTCATTTCTACTGCCACTGCACTAGTCTTGAATATAATAATCTCTCTATGGTAACAGCTCACTCCAACCACACTGTATTAGTTAGCCTGCCTGAATGATACTTCTAAAAATGAATATCTGGTCTCAGTCACCGGTTTATAGCATGTTAGAGACTTCCCACTACAGTTAGAATGATTCTAGATTATTTAGCAGTATTTATTTGGTTCTTTGTTTCTTGCTTCACTCTTGGGTCCTGCTTTCATCCAGCTTCCTGAATTTTTGTCAGTTCCTTGACTGGACCATCCTTCCTCTCATCTATGAGACTTACACCAGCTGCCCCTATCTAAAAAGTTTTTAGGATGCCTGGGTGGCTTGGTCAGTTAAGTGTCCAACTTCAGCTCAGGTCAGGATCTCACGGTTTGTGGGTTTGAGTCCCACTTTGGGGTCTGCACTAACAGTGTGGAGCATACTTGCGATTCTCTCTCCCCCTCTCTCCCTCTCTCCCTGCTCCTCCCCACTTACACTTTTTCTCTCTCAAAAATAAATACTTTTTTTTTAAATAATGATAATAAAAAGTCTTTCTCCTGCCTTATTCACCTGGAAGCTTTCTGCTCATTTTTTTACTTTTCATATTAATGTTAATTTTTTCATAGAGCTACATTGATACTAAAGCACATTACCCAATATATGCTTCTATAGATTTTTAAAATTTTTTCCTATCAAAATACTAAGCATATTTTATCATAATTATTTGTTTAATTTGTCTGGCCAGATATCAGCAGGGAGGGTGGCATTGAGACCTACAGAAAGCTATCCCCTCACAAAATCAACAAGACCAATAACAACATTTGTTACCAATACCAATTTTTTCAAGATGCTGGGAATTAACCAAAGAGTGACAAAAATCTAAAATAATTTACTCAAGGAAATAGATGAATCTTATAAAGAACAGCGATATTTGGGGTGTTTTGATTTGTTCTTTTCCCATCTCTTTCTTCTCAGCCTCACAGTAATCTTGAAAACCAACAGTCTTTCAACTCCAATAGCTGGGGAAAATAGTAGCCTAACAGGAACCAGAGGGGACAGGAAGAATTTGGAAGTCCTCGAAAGAAAACTTTCAGAGTAGTCATTCTTTGAACTATCAGGCATTTTTCTGGAAATTCCTGCCTATAGGGCATGTCTTTATTTGACTTGCAATCATCAAACAGAGCTTGCTTAGTGAAAGAAGATATTCTCCAGGGGCATTTGTCAAAAACCATTGAACCCAGTTGCTGAACATTGTTGCTGCCTGAGGTGGCAGTGAGAGTTAGGGCAAAGGAAAGATTGACAAAAAGTTATGAGTGAAATTTGGGGTATAGAGGGTCTTGGAAAGGTCAAACATATTGCTAAAAACATAGAATTCTGTACACATGTGTAGGGTTGTGAAGACACCCAAGAAAGACCCGAGAAGACCCTAAATTCTTCCATCTGACTAATCTTAAGGCTCTGTGAAAGCAGAGATTAAGGGCAAACACTTTAGATCAGATGTTTTAAATATTTTCAAAGGACAAAAGCAAACATATTTAAAGAAATAAAAGAATGTTGATTAGCTGGTTTCTCACTAGAAAACATGGAGGCCAGGGGTGCCTGGGTGCTTCAGTCGGTTAAGTGTCCGACTTCGGCTCAGGTCATGATCTTGCAGTTCGTGGGTTCTAGCCCCATGTCGGGCTCTGTGCTGACAGCTCAGAACCTGGAGCCTGCTTCAGATTCTGTGTTTTCCTCTCTCTCTGCCTCTCCCCTGCTCGCCCTCTGTCTCTGTCTCTCAAAAATGAATAAACATGGGGCGCCTGGGTGGCGCAGTCGGTTAAGCGTCCGACTTCAGCCAGGTCACGATCTCGTGGTCCGTGAGTTCGAGCCCCGCGTCGGGCTCTGGGCTGGTGGCTCAGAGCCTGGAGCCTGTTTCCGATTCTGTGTCTCCCTCTCTCTCTCTGCCCCTCCCCTGTTCATGCTCTGTCTCTCTCTGTCCCAAAAATAAATAAACGTTGAAAAAAAAAATTTAAAAAAAAATGAATAAACATTAAAAAAAATTAAAAAAGAAATAAAAAAGGAAGAGAAAACATGTGGCCAGAGAAACAGTGTGTGACATATTCAAAATCCAAAGTGCTAAAAGAAATTTCAACCAAGAATTCGATATCCATAAAAACTATCATTCAAAAATAAAGGAGAGGAGGAAGACATTGCCGGATAAATAGAAAGTAAGAGAATTGGTTGCTATCAGACTTGCCACACAAGGATGCTGAAGAGAGTCCTTCAGGCTAAAATGAAAAGCACTAGATAGAAATTTGAATTCACATGAAAAAAAATTAAGACCATTGGTAAAGGTAACTATATATATAAATATAAAAGGCAGGGCATAAATATATTTTTATTATAATTCTATTTTCTCCTATCTGATTTAAAGGACAACTGCATGAAATAAAAGATTTGTATATACGTATAATTTGTAAATTTGTGCAGATGTGTAATGCATAGCGATGTAACTTGTATGACAATATTACAAAGGGAGGGACAGGGACCAGAGCTATGTAAGAGCAAAGTTTATGGATCCTATTGAAAGTAAGTTTTTATTAACTGGAACTGGATTGTCATTAGTCAGGATGTGAATAATAAGCCCCAGGGCAACCACTAAGAGAATTACTTGGAAAATGCACAGTAAAGTGAATCAAAATAATTAAATTGCACACTAGAAAATATCTGTTTAACGCAAAAGAAGACAGTGATGGAAAGCAGAGGTACGATAAGATCTGAGGCACATAGAAAACAAATAGCAAAATAGGAGACCTAAACCCTAACAAACCAGTTATTACGTTAAATGTAGCTGGATTAATTAATAGTACTACATTGTGTATTTGAAAGTTGCTAAGAGGGGCACCTGGGTGGCTCAGTCGGTTAAGCGTCCGACTTCAGCTCAGGTCACTATCTCGCGGTCCGCGAGTTCGAGCCCCGCGTCGGGCTCTGGGCTGATGGCTCGGAGCCTGGAGCCTGCTTCCGATTCTGTGTCTTCCTCTCTCTCTGCCCCTCCCCCGTTCATGCTGTGTCTTTCTCTGTCTCAAAAATAAATAAACGTTAAAAAAAAATTAAAAAAAAAAAAAGAAAGTTGCTAAGAGAGTGAATCTTAAATGTTCTCATCATAAGAAAACTAATAATTGTGTGGTGGTGATAAATGTTAACTAGATGTATAGTGGTGATCATTTTGCAATATTTACAAATATCAAATCATGATATATTCCTGAAACTAATATCATATTGTATGTCAATTATGTTTCAGTAAAATATTAATTCAATGACAAAAATTGGAGATTTCAGTGTCTCAATTTCTGTAATAAATAAGACTAAACAGAATAACAACCAGACGGTGGAAGATTAAACAACACTATAAGCCAGTTAGATTTAACAAACATCCATAGAACGTTTCACTTAATGACAAGAATTATTTTCAAGGGGACATATTCTCCATATTGACCATATGTTAGGTCAAAACACATTAAGACAAGTCTTAATTGATTTAAAATGACTAGAGTCATATAAAGTATGTTGTCTGACCATAATGGGATGAAATTAGCAATTAATAACAGAAGGAAATTTGGAAAATTCATAAATACGTATAAACTAAACAACACATTCTTAAATAACAATGGGTCAAAGAAGAAACCACATGATGAGTTAGAAAATACCGTAATATGTACAAAAATAAACATACAACATCAAAAGGAAAAAAAAACCCTTATAGGGTGCAATGAAAGAATTTCCTAAAGGAAAATGTATTGCCATATAGCCTATAATTTAAAATAGGAAATTCAGGGGCGCCTGGGTGGCTCAGTTGGTTAAGTGTCCGACTTCAGCACAGGCCATGATCTCGTGGTTCATGAGTTCAAGCCCCGCGTCAGGCTCTGTGCTGATGGCTCAAAGCCTGGAGCCTGTTTCAGATTCTGTGTCTCCCTCTCTCTCTGACCCGCCCCCCCGTTCATGCTCTGTCTCTCTCTGTCTCAAAAATAAATAAACGTTAAAAAAAAAATTTTTTTTTAAATAAAATAGGAAATCCAATCAACCACCTAGGTTTCTACCTTAACAAACTAGAAATAAAGGAGCAAACTAAACCTAAAATAAGAAGAGGCAAGGGAATAAAAAATTTGAGAGAAAAATAGAGAATAAACAATCAGTATAGAAAATCAGTAATACCACAGATTTGGTCGCTTTTTTGTGTTTTTTGGTTTTTGTTTTTGTTTTTGTTTTTGTTTTTGTTTTTGTTTTTGTTTTGTGATCAACAAAATGTTAAACCTTTAGCTAGAATGACCAAGAGAAAAGAAAAAAGACTAAATTGCTAACGGTCTGGTGTCCTTGCTAGACTGCACATTCCTTAAAAGCACAGATATCATGGTTGTTTTGTCCAGTTCTGTGGCTCCAGTACCTATGTCGGTGTTGGGCATAGAGTGGCTGTCCATTAAATATTTGTTAAATAAGTGAATGAATAAATGAATTATTGGAATAGAACTATTTCCCAACGTTTATACATCATGAGCAGTCAATCTTCACATCGCATCTATTTTTGATTTCTAACCCAGGATTTTACCACACGCATCACAAGATATGTTAAGCCTCTTCATTTCAAGTTTTTGCCACTGATGTGCACCGGATCTATTTTGTTTCCTTTTTATCTGATCTTGCTACTTCCCACGCACTTCTTTAAATTCTATATCGTAGAAAACCTCTATGGTGTTGGACAATAGCACTTAATTCTTTTTTTTTTTTTTTCAAGTTACCTGCTGTGGTTTTCAATTTCCTGTTAGGAGACTAAGATCAATGTAAGCTAGGGACATAAAGTTCCAGAGCTTGAATCTGAAGAGCACTAACAAAGATTTCTTTTTAGCAAATCTTTTTTAATAATTGTTGCAGGTCATAATGATTTTCTACCCAGAAGGCAATTGCTCCCTGTTACTTTTCTAATATGAATTAAGAGTCTGTTCAGGCATTCACTCTCTTCCATGTGGCCCAGGCATTTCAAGGATCAGTAAATACAATCATTTAACTGAGGAGATGAATCCCAATTGGTCTCAATAGTCATGGTAACATCAATTCTTTGCCAGCAATTGGGTTATGAAAACCAGTGAGTTGTAAAAGCTAACATTTGTTTACCAACTTTCAGTCATGCACTATTTTAACTGTTTCACACGTAGTGACTCATTAAACTTTTGCAACTACCTTATATTATAGTTACAATTATTTCCATTGTAAGTATTATAAACGAGGGACAGCTAGAATACCTTGATAATTATTCAGATGTGACAACCCTTAATAAAAAGGAATTGGGCAGATTATCTAAGTAAACTTTCTCAGACACATATAGCATCTAGTCTAGAACTTTGAGATCACTAAAGGTTCTGGTACCTGTGTAAATAGCTCAAGGGGAAATATGCTAAGAACTAGAATGTGAGGTGTCTCCAATCAGAAAGAAGAGTGTGAAACAGGAAGACGTGGAAAAGAAGGTTATTTCAAAGGCTATGGTATTAACAACAACCTGAGTGGTATGAGAATTTGATCAGACAGGAAAACAGAAATGCTTATAAATCCTTGTAATCCCTCATTGACAGGCCACTCACACTTTATCCAACAGCATACGCAAAAGATCACATATTATAGAATATACACTCCTCGTCTCCACTGGTTGCCTTTATGTGTGTACGTGATCCTTGGAACAGATACAGCCATCTTGTGACCATTAGTGAAAATAATTCAACCTAATCCACAAAAATACCAAAACAAGTAGACTGCTCTTAATACTTGAACTACTGAAATTACCCTCTCTGAATCTACCTCCAGATAATGTTTAAGACATCTTGGGTCAAATTCCCTGTTATATACATCCAGATGATTGTATTTAATACCAAAACCTTACCTCTGACTATCTTGTTTCAGGAGACACTGATTCTTAATTGTTTTAGTCAATGGACACATAGTTTTTGTTGTTTCTTACAACTAAAGTCACCTTTGTTTTTCTTGGAATGTAAGTTCAGAGATATTAAAGATGAAGGGTAAATAGACACAAAACCATCCTAAAGAGGAATCTCAATGTCTAAGAAGTGATAGGTTGAATATTTAGACATTTCTGCTTCCATTATGTTAGTGTTACCCAATCCACCTCCCACACATACAGACCCATACTTTTGCTCATTAAATTATATGAACTGTACTAAATTTAAAAAAAAGGCTAAGTATCTATTAGAGTAATTAGTGGCGATCATACTGTGGAAATAAATCACAGCTTGGAGAAGATACTAACATGAAGATGAGTTTCTCAATGTTATTATGGTTTTGTCTCTGGGCATGCAGCAGATTGTCCAGTATGGGTGATAATCCTAATAGAAATTATAGAATTTTTCTGATTAGAAGATCCAGGGAAAGTATGTTAGTTTGGCTAACAAATTCGTAGAAGCAAATTCTAAGGAAAAACTAGACACATAATAGGTTTGTTAGGGAAAATGCAGGTAAAGACAAAACAGGAAAGATCCAGGGAAAGACAGTAGGGTCATTATATTCTACCATGTAAAGAAAAGAAGGAAGGAAAGTTGAGTGGAAAAAAGCTAAAAGACTGTAGTATAGTTCAAAAAAATAAAACACAAAAAAACAAAAACAAAAATGAAACAGCAAGTCAACCCTGACCAGAATTCTTCAAAGCAAAGTTGTCTCTCAGAGAAATTCCACATCTCCTGGGAATACACGTCTTTCAGTATCTCTCTAAACTCATTCATTGGCTGAGAGAAGCCTGTGAGAAGTGTGGCTTTGGTATAAATGTGATGATAGATTTCAGAGGGGAAAATATGATGTCATCAAATGACTAAAGATGAAGATTTGAAAGGCCCACTTTTATGATTGCCACAGAAAGGAATCAAAACAACTGTGGCTATGAGAGAGAGAGAGAGAGAGAGAGAGAGAGAGAGAGAAGGAAGAAGAAGAAGAAGAAAGAAGAAGAAGAAGGAGGAGGAGGAAGAGGAGAAGGAGAAAGAGAAGGAGAAGGAGAAGGAGAAGGAGAAGGAGAAGGAGAAGGAGAAGGAGAAGGAGAAGGAGAAGAGAATCCCAGAAAGGAGAAAGCCAGAAAATGCTTTTTCATAATCTATGTATAAGCATCATAAAATACCCAGGCTGGTCCCTGAAATTGGCATGTGCAGAACATGTTTACATACTTTAAATATGAATGAGCTTAATAACATAGACAATTCAATAATCTTCACAAATAATCTCAACTTTCCTTCTATCAATAATTGATAGAACAGCTAGTCAAAACATGAATAAAACATTGGAGATTTGAACAAAACTATCAGCCACCTCGATCTGATAATTATAGAACCATGCATCTAACAATTTCAGAACACTCTTTTTTTCTTTTTCTTTCTTTCTTTCTTTCTTTCTTTCTTTCTTTCTTTC
This sequence comes from Puma concolor, assembly GCF_028749965.1. Classification (NCBI taxonomy): domain Eukaryota; kingdom Metazoa; phylum Chordata; class Mammalia; order Carnivora; family Felidae; genus Puma; species Puma concolor. The sequence goes on from NC_141673.1 coordinate 99,173,820, forward strand.
TTTCTTTCTTTTTCTTTCTTTCTTCTTTCTTTCTTTTCTTTCTTTCTTTCTTTCTTTCTTTCTTTCTTTCTTTCTTTCTTTCTTTCATGTTTATTTATTTTTGAGAGAGAGAGAGACACACACACAGAGTGCTAGTGGGGGAGAAGCAGGGAGACATAGAATCTGAAGCAGGCTCCAGGCTCTGAGCTGTCAGCACAGAACTCTCCGCGGGGCTTGAACTCTCCAGGGGTGAGATGATGACCTGAGCTGAAGCTGGGCATTCAACCTACTGAGACACCCAGGCACCCCAGAACACTCATTATTTTTTTTTTTTTGATTTGTAGTTCTTTTATTGTTGTTAAATTTATTACAGTTTCTTCTTGAATTCATTGCTTTTTAGAAGGGTACTACTTCTAATTTCTAAACATAAAAATGATCCCACTTCTTAGTTGTTGATTCCTAACTTAACTGCATTGTAATTAATATATTTTGTATGTCATTGACTACTTGAAATATGCAAAGACTTCTTCTGATCTATCACTTGGTCCAATTTGTAAATATTTTTTTTATTTATTTATGAAATTTATTGTCAAATTGGTTTCCATACAACACCCAGTGCTCATCCCAAAAGGTGCCCTCCTCAATACCCATCACCCACCCTCTCCTCCCCCCCACCCCCATCAACCCTCAGTTTGCTCTCAGTTCTCAACAGTCTCTTATGCTTTGACTCTCTCCCACTCTAACCTCTTTTTTTTTTTTTCATGCACATGGCACATTCACCAAGATATGTTGTATGTTGGGCAATAAACAAGTCTCAGTATCTCCCCTGCAAAGTGAAAAACCCATATTTGCAAATTTAACAACTTTCTTCTGCGCCATAATGCAGTTAAAAAATAGTTTTCATTAAAATTGGGGAGATGGATTTAAAGCAATTTTTAGAGGTGGGGCAGCTGGGTGGCTCAGTTGGTTAAATTTCTGGCTCTGGATTTCAGCTCAGGTAATGATCTCACAGTTCATGAGTTCGAGACCATGTTAGGCTCTGTGCTGGAATTGCAGAGCTTGTTTGTAATTCTCTCCTCTTCCTCTCTCACTGCCCCTCCCCTGCTCATATTCTCTCTCTCTCTCAAAATAAACTTTAAAAAATATAAATAAATAAATATTAATTTTTAGAGGCAAATTTCTAATTTTAAATCAAACATCCACAAACTTTTTGGTATAAAAAGCCAGATAGTAAATATTTTAAATTTTGAAGAACATATAATCTTTGTCACAAAAATTCAGATTTGCCTTTCTAGCTCAAAAGCAGCCATAGATAATATGTAAAAAGAGGGCATAACAGTATTTCAATAAAACTTCATTTATTAAACGAGGTATGAGATGGAATTTGGCCCACAGGCCACAGCTTGCCAGTCTCTTCTTTGCGTATGATTATAAAGGAAGAAAATAATTCTATAATCAATGACCAAAAGTACTACCTTAATGAGCTAGAAAAATAAAAGCAAATTTAACTCTAAGTGTGTAGAAATACGGAAATAATAAAAAGTACAAATCAGCAAAACAGAAAACAGAAAATTGACAATATAAAGACCTATTTATTTTTTTAAAGATGGGCAATTAGTTAGACTAATAAGAGTAATAAAAAAAAAAACAGAGAGAGAGAAATGAAGAGAGAACAGAAATCATCAGTATCCTGAGTGAAACAACTATTACTACCTATTATGTCAACATTAAAAGGATAATAAAAGCATATAATCATATAATAAACCAACAAAGTCAACAACTTAAATGAAGTGGCCAAAAACTTGTTTGTTGTTTTTCTAAAGATTGCTTTGGCTATTCAAGGTCTTTTGTGGTTTCACACATATTTTAGGATAGTTTGTTCTATTCCTGGGAAAAACGTCTGTAACTTGATAGGAATTGCATTGAATCTGTAGATTGCTTTACGTGGTAAAGACATTTCACGTTATTAATTCTTCTGATCCATGGCTATAAAATATCTTTCCGTTTATTCAAGATTTCTTTAATTTCTTTCATTAATGCCTAGTAGTTTTCAACGTACAGATTTTTTTCTTGTAGTTTTCAATATATAGGCTTTTTACCTCCGTGGTTATATTTATTCTTTAGGTATTTCATTATTTTTGATACGATTGTACATAGGATTGTTTTCTTAATTTCTCTTTCTGATAATTCATTATCAGTGTAGAGAAATGCAATCGATTTTTGCCTATTGATTTTTGCATGAGAAAAGACAATAGCTACAATCACTATGATAAGAGAGAATAATCTTAAAGTTGTTAGATACCAGAATTATCTGACAAGAAGTTTAAGGTAACCACCACACAAAATCTTCATCCAGTGATTATGGACACATCTGAAACAAATGAATAAATGGAATGTCTCAGTAAATAAGACATAAAGAAGAAGTAAATGAAAATTTTAGAACTCAGTATTACAATAACCAAAAAAAAAAAAAAAAGCTTTGTTTAAATGAATAAATAGGATCAACAGCAGAATGCAAAGGACAGAGGAAAAAAAAAAAATCAGTGAACTTAAAGACAGAAAAAGAGAAATTAAACTGAACGACAGAGAGAAAATAGACCAGGGGCAGGGGGGGAAAGCTTTAGAGGTCTGTTGGGCCATAACAAATGGTGTAGCATCCATATCACTAGAGTTCCAGAAGGAGAGGAAAACAGGTAGAGCTAAAAATTAAAGGTTGAGGGGCGCCTGGGTGGCGCAGTCGGTTGAGCGTCCGACTTCAGCCAGGTCACGATCTCGCGGTCCGTGAGTTCGAGCCCCGCGTCGGGCTCTGGGCTGATGGCTCGGAGCCTGGAGCCTGTTTCCGATTCTGTGTCTCCCTCTCTCTCTGCCCCTCGCCCGTTCATGCTCTGTCTCTCTCTGTCCCAAAAATCAATAAAAATGTTGAAAAAAAAATATAAAAAAAAAAATAATAAAAATTAAAGGTTGAAATCTCAAATTTGGCAAAAACTAGAAACTTTCATATCCAGGAAACTGGGCAGACCCTAAAAAAGCGCAAATACAAAGAAATTCACAGCAAGACATATCACAGTCAAATTTCTAAAAATTAACCCCAAAACAAATTTTGAAAGCAATGAAACAGAAACAAAACCCTACCCATAAGGAAGAAAACTTGAATGACAGGATATAGGACTACCATTATATTTTCCAAGTGCTGAAATAAAGGACAGAAAAATTCAGAATCTTATACCCAATGAAAATATCCTTCAGGACAGAAAGAAAAATCTAGACGTCCTCTGTTAAAGGTAAACTTTGAATTTGTCACCAACAGACCTACCCTAAATAAGTAGAATAAGGAAAGAAGAATTAAAGGAATAATAGTTAAAGGAAGTTCTCTAAATAGAAAGGTAACACTTCAAGAAGGAACATTTGATCATAAGGCAGGAAGAAAGAACACAAGAAAAAAATATGGATAAATGCAATAGACTTGACTTCCCATCTTGTGTTTTCCAAATCACTTGATGGTTGATGTGGTACTAAATATATTTAGAGGGAATATTTTTAAATTATATTTAATTAGGGGAGGACAAAGAGAAATAAAGGGAGGTACATTTTCTACACTTTACTCAAACTGGTATATCAACACCAGTAGATTGTGGTAAATTGTGCATATAATACTTCGAGAAATCACTAAAAAACACATGCATTCAAAAATATTATAGAGAAACCAAAAGGCAATTCTAAAAAGAATGTTCAAGTCATCTACAAAAAGACAAGAAAAAGAAAACAGAGAAACATAAAACAGGGAACAAACACATATCAAAAAATAAAGTGACAAAGCCCTAACATATCATCTTCAGCTCAGGTCATGATCTCACACTCCGTGACTCACTCCGTGAGTTCAAGCCCCATGTCGGGCCCTGTGCTGACAGTTCAGAGCCTGGAACCTCTTTCAGATTCTGTGTCTCCCTGTCTCTTTGCCCCTCTCCCGCTCATGCTCTGTCTCTCTCACTCTCAAAAATGAATAAATGTTAAAAAAAAAATTTTTTTTAAAAACTGTGACACAAATATGCTGAGAAAAGCTAATTATTTTTAGTTATAATGTTACACCTAGGTTGAGAGAAAAAGAAAAAGTGTTAATAAAAAGAAAGCAAGGGCAGCTACTTAATAACAGGTAAAATAGCCTTCTGAGTTGAAAAAATTATTGCCAGAAATAAGTTAGTGATAAAAGTAATTTACCAAGAAGACATAACAATCTTAAATATAAATGTTACAAAAACAGAGCTGTGAAATACGTGAAGCAAAATTTGCAGCCATGAAAGGAGACGAAAGCATATCTGCAATCATAGTAGAAGATATTAACACTTCTTTTTCAGTAATTGGTAGAATAACTAAACATATAGTGAATGATAATATAGAAACACTCAACACCACCCATCAACCAACAAGACCTAATAGACACTTGTATAATACTCAATCTAACAAGACCAGGATATACTTCCTTTTCAAAAGCCTGATAAACATATGTCAAGGTACACTATATCCTGGGCAAGTAAACAAACTTCAGTAAATTGAAAAGTATGGAAACAGTACAGAATTTGCTCTGACCTCAATGGAATCAAACTAGAAGCTGATAATGGAAAGATAAGAAAACCTCCAGGTACTTATAAATGAAACAACATATTTCCAAATCATCCCTGGATCAAATAGAAAAAGAAAATGGGAAAAGATATTGGACTGAATAAATACAATCTATCCGTCTCTGTGGGATGCAGCTAAGGCAGTGGTAAGAGGGGGATTTATAGCACTAAGTGCTTTTATTATAAAACAGAGAGAGTAAAATCAATGACCTAAACTTCTATCTCAAGAAATAGAAAAAGAAGAGCAACATAAACCCACAGCAAACAGAAGGAAGGACATAATAAATGTAAGATTAAAATTTAATGACATTGAGGGGTGCCTGGGTGGCTCATTCAGTTGACCATTTGACTCTTTATTTCAGCTCAGGTCATGGTCCCAGGGTTGTAGAATCAAGCGCCACATAGGACTCCACATTGAGCATGGAGCCTGCTTGGGATTCTCTCTCTCACTCTCTCTCTCTCTCTCTCTCTTTCTCTCTCTCTCCTTCTACTCTGTCTTATTCTTCCCTTCTCCCCCACTTGCACTCTTCTCTCTCTTTCTAAAAAAATTTTTTTTTAAATTTAAAAATTAATGAAACTGAAATCAGAAAAATAATACACATTCAATAAAAATGGCAATTAAAACTTTTACTCTGTAAAAGACTCCATGAAGAATATGAAAAGGCAAACTGCAGAGTGGAAGTAAGGGTGTTAAAACTGGTTTGTGAGCATAATTGGCTCCAGAAACGTGCTTGTAACCTGAAGCGCTTGTATATCAAAGCAGATTTCCCCGTAAGAAATAGTAGAAACTCAGATGATCCATTCCACAACCCAAAAATATTTATGTAAAAATGATTGTGAGACTGGAATAGAATACAAAATAATAAAGGAAATACAAAATATAAAGAAAAATAAACAAGTTAACTGCACTTACCTTTGAAAACCTTCGTGGCTGGTGTGAGCCTTCGTGACAAGGGAGGAGGGTTACCGTGTGGGACAATTTTCATTATCACTCGTAGAATCACTGCTATCTATTGGCTCAAGGGAATTTTTTTCTTGTCATGCAACTTTAACAAGAACCTATTCAACGACACTTGCTTTTGCCTCCTTTTGAGGATTTCGCGGAACTGTGACGCTGCATTGTCATTAAACCGATTCATCACTTGCACTGCTACATCTTTATTCAGGCGGTGCTTGTCTACAAAATTTTGCACTGTTTCCCACATTTGACACATCTCCCTAATGTCAGTTGAAGTGAGGGTGTCTTCTGCCTTTTTCTCCTCCTCATGTGCAGACAAGATGCAGACGTAGACTCCTTATGAAATCTTGTAATTTCGGCCACTTGCGTACCTCATTCATACTTCTTGCTGATATCCTTTTTAACCTCCACCGTAATCATATCCTTTTTCTTACTGCCTTTCTTTTCAACCTTTTTCTGTATGGGGGCCATTGTATGAACTTGTACGGATGTTGACCCCAGTACAGTATTAATAAACTCTTGTCATATACTGTATTTAATGTACCTGGCAATAAGGCAGCAGAGGAAAGGGTCTATATCTGCAGGCAGCCTGACCTCGAATGAAACAAAACATTCCTAAGCTTAGTCTTGTATGGAAAAGCAAAGGACTGTCCATAGGTGCTTTGAAGTGACAAAAAATACACGAGTTCCGGTTGGGGTCACCTTACAACGTTCTGAAATATCACTGATTTCTGGCACACACCATAGCCTGACTGAGCATCCAAGCCTGGGAGAGGATCACCCACAATCCTGAAGAGAGAGAGAGAGAGAGAGAGAGAGAGAAGAATCAGTGGCTCGGTTGTGAGCACGTGACATTCGGCATCCTGTGCTACTCACATTGCAAGATATGGCTTGTTCATCAAGTTAAAGTTAAAATTTATTAGAAATGTTTGCTCATCTTGCAGAACACTCGCAGAGCAAGCTACTCGCAATCCAAGGTTTTACTCTATTTGTAAACACGTTTCAAACAATCTAATGAGTTTGGGCAAAAGACACAGACATTTCATTGCAGAAGACATACAGGTGACAACTAAGCACTTGAAAAGATGTTCAACATCCTTAGCCATTAGGGAAATACAAATTAAAGTCACAATGAGATGTCATCGCATACCTATCAGTATGGCTAATGGAAATGTAAAACGCAGCGGTAATGGGAACATAAAATGGTGCAGCCACAGTAAAAGAGTTGGAGAATTTCTTTTTTTTTTATTTTTTATTTATATATGAAATTTATTGTCAAATTGGTTTCCATACAACACCCAGTGCTCATCCCAAAAGGTGCCCTCCTCAATACCCATCACCCACCCTCTCCTCCCTCCCACCCCCCATCAACCCTCAGTTTGCTCTCAGTTCTCAACAGTCTCTTATGCTTTGCCTCTCTCCCACTCTAACCTCTTTTTTTTTTTTTTCCCTTCCCCTCCCCCCATGGGTTCCTGTTAAGTTTCTCAGGATCCACATAAGAGTGAAACCATATGGTATCTGTCTTTCTCTGTATGGCTTATTTCACTTAGCATCACACTCTCCAGTTCCATCCACGTTGCTACAAAAGGCCATATTTCATTTTTTCTCATTGCCACGTAGTATTCCATAGTGTATATAAACCACAATTTCTTTATCCATTCATCAGTTGATGGACATTTAGGCTCTTTCCATAATTTGGCTATTGTTGAGAGTGCTGCTATGAACATTGGGGTACAAGTGCCCCTATGCATCAGTACTCCTGTGTCCCTTGGATAAATTCCTAGCAGTGCTATTGCTGGGTCATAGGGTAGGTCTATTTTTAATTTTCTGAGGAACCTCCACACTGCTTTCCAGAGCGGCTGCACCAATTTGCATTCCCACCAACAGTGCAAGAGGGTTCCCGTTTCTCCACATCCTCTCCAGCATCTATAGTCTCCTGATTTGTTCATTTTGGCCACTCTGACTGGCGTGAGGTGATACCTGAGTGTGGTGTTGATTTGTATTTCCCTGATGAGGAGCGACGCTGAACATCTTTTCATGTGCCTGTTGGCCATCCGGATGTCTTCTTTAGAGAAGTGTCTATTCATGTTTTCTGCCCATTTCTTCACTGGGTTATTTGCTTTTCGGGTGTGGAGTTTGGTGAGCTCTTTATAGATTTTGGATACTAGCCCTTTGTCCGATATGTCATTTGCAAATATCTTTTCCCATTCCGTTGGTTGCCTTTTAGTTTTGTTGGTTGTTTCCTTTGCTGTGCAGAAGCTTTTTATCTTCATAAGGTCCCAGTAATTCACTTTTGCTTTTAATTCCCTTGCCTTTGGGGATGTGTCGAGGAAGAGATTGCTACGGCTGAGGTCAGAGAGGTCTTTTCCTGCTTTCTCCTCTAAGGTTTTGATGGTTTCCTGTCTCACATTCAGGTCCTTTATCCATTTTGAGTTTATTTTTGTGAATGGTGTGAGAAAGTGGTCTAGTTTCAACCTTCTGCATGTTGCTGTCCAGTTCTCCCAGCACCATTTGTTAAAGAGCCTGTCTTTTTTCCATTGGATGTTCTTTCCTGCTTTGTCAAAGATTAGTTGGCCATACGTTTGTGCGTCTAGTTCTGGGGTTTCTATTCTATTCCATTGGTCTATGTGTCTGTTTTTGTGCCAATACCATGCTGTCTTGATGATGACAGCTTTGTAGTAGAGGCTAAAGTCTGGGATTGTGATGCCTCCTGCTTTGGTCTTCTTCTTCAAAATTACTTTGGCTATTCGGGGCCTTTTGTGGTTCCATATGAATTTTAGGATTGCTTGTTCTAGTTTCGAGAAGAATGCCGGTGCAATTTTGATTGGGATTGCATTGAATGTGTAGATAGCTTTGGGTAGTATTGACATTTTGACAATATTTATTCTTCCAACCCATGAGCAAGGAATGTCTTTCCATTTCTTTACATGTTCTTCAATTACCTTCATAAGCTTTCTATACTTTTCAGCATACAGATCCTTTACATCTTTGGTTAGATTTATTCCTAGGTATTTTATGCTTCTTGGTGCAATTGTGAATGGGATCAGTTTCTTTATTTGTCTTTCTGTTGCTTCATTGTTAGTGTATAAGAATGCAACTGATTTCTGTACATTGATTTTGTATCCTGCAACTTTGCTGAATTCATGTATCAGTTCTAGCAGACTTTTGGTGGAGTCTACCAGATTTTCCATGTATAATATCATGTCATCTGCAAAAAGCGAAAGCTTGACTTCATCTTTGCCAATTTTGATGCCTTTGATTTCCTTTTGTTGTCTGATTGCTGATGCTAGAACTTCCAGCACTATGTTAAACAACAGCGGTGAGAGTGGGCATCCCTGTCGTGTTCCTGATCTCAGGGAAAAAGCTCTCAGTTTTTCCCCGTTGAGGATGATGTTAGCTCTGGGCTTTTCATAAATGGATTTTATGATCTTTAAGTATGTTCCTTCTATCCCGACTTTCTCAAGGGTTTTTATTAAGAAAGGGTGCTGGATTTTGTCAAAGGCCTTTTCTGCATCGATTGACAGGATCATATGGTTCTTCTCTTTTTTTTTGTTAATGTGATGTATCACGTTGATTGATTTGCGAATGTTGAACCAGCCCTGCATCCCAGGAATGAATCCCACTTGATCATGGTGAATAATTCTTTTTATATGCCGTTGAATTCGATTTGCTAGTATCTTATTGAGAATTTTTGCATCCATATTCATCAGGGATATTGGCCTGTAGTTCTCTTTTTTTACTGGGTCTCTGTCTGGTTTAGGAATCAAAGTAATACTGGCTTCATAGAATGAGTCTGGAAGTTTTCCTTCCCTTTCTATTTCTTGGAATAGCTTGAGAAGGATAGGTATTATCTCTGCTTTCAACGTCTGGTAGAACTCCCCTGGGAAGCCATCTGGTCCTGGACTCTTATTTGTTGGGAGATTTTTGATAACCGATTCAATTTCTTCGCTGGTGATGGGTCTGTTCAAGCTTTCTATTTCCTCCTGATTGAGTTTTGGAAGAGTGTGGGTGTTCAGGAATTTGTCCATTTCTTCCAGGTTGTCCAATTTGTTGGCATATAATTTTTCATAGTATTCCCTGATAATTGTTTGTATCTCTGAGGGATTGGTTGTAATCATTCCATTTTCATTCATGATTTTATCTATTTGGGTCATCTCCCTTTTCTTTTTGAGAAGCCTGGCTAGAGGTTTGTCAATTTTGTTTATTTTTTCAAAAAACCAACTCTTGGTTTCGTTGATCTGCTCTACAGTTTTTTTAGATTCTATATTGTTTATTTCTGCTCTGATCTTTATTATTTCTCTTCTTCTGCTGGGTTTAGGCTGCCTTTGCTGTTCTGCTTCTATTTCCTTTAGGTGTGCTGTTAGATTTTGTATTTGGGATTTTTCTTGTTTCTTGAGATAGGCCTGGATTGCAATGTATTTTCCTCTCAGGACTGCCTTCGCTGCGTCCCAAAGCGTTTGGATTGTTGTATTTTCATTTTCGTTTGTTTCCATATATTTTTTTAATTTCTTCTCTAATTGCCTGGTTGACCCACTCATTCGTTAGTATGGTGTTCTTTAACCTCCATGCTTTTGGAGGTTTTCCAGACTTTTTTCTGTGGTTGATTTCAAGCTTCATAGCATTGTGGTCTGAAAGTATGCATGGTATGATTTCAATTCTTGTAAACTTATGAAGGGCTGTTTTGTGACCCAGTATATGATCTATCTTGGAGAATGTTCCATGTGCACTCAAGAAGAAAGTATATTCTGTTGCTTTGGGATGCAGAGTTCTAAATATATCTGTCAAGTCCATCTGATCCAATGTCTCATTCAGGGCCCTTGTTTCTTTATTGACCGTGTGTCTAGATGATCTATCCATTTCTGTAAGTGGGGTGTTAAAGTCCCCTGCAATTACCACATTCTTCTCAATAAGGTTGCTTATGTTTATGAGTAATTGTTTTATATATTTGGGCGCTCCGGTATTCGGCACATAGACATTTATAATTGTTAGCTCTTCCTGATGGATAGACCCTGTCACTATTATATAATGTCCTTCTTCATCTCTTGTTACAGCCTTTAATTTAAAGTCTAGTTTGTCTGATATAAGTATGGCTACTCCAGCTTTCTTTTGGCTTCCAGTAGCATGATAAATAGTTCTCCATCCCCTCACTCTCAATCTAAAGGTGTCGTCAGGTCTAAAATGAGTCTCTTGTAGACAGCAAATAGATGGGTCTCGTTTTTTTATCCATTCTGATACCCTATGTCTTTTGGTTGGCGCATTTAATCCATTTACATTCAGTGTTATTATAGAAAGATATGGGTTTAGAGTCATTGTGATGTCTGTATGTTTTATGCTTGTAGTGATGTCTCTGGTACTTTGTCTCACAGGGTCCCCCTTAGGATCTCTTGGAGGGCTGGTTTAGTGGTGACAAATTCCTTCAGTTTGTGTTTGTTTGGGAAGACCTTTATCTCTCCTTCTATTCTAAATGACAGACTTGCTGGATAAAGGATTCTCGGCTGCATATTTTTTCTGTCTAGCACACTGAAAATCTCGTGCCAATTCTTTCTGGCCTGCCAAGTTTCAAAAGAGAGATCAGTCACGAGTCTTATAGGTCTCCCTTTATATGTGAGGGCACGTTTATCCCTTGCTGCTTTCAGAATTTTCTCTTTAACCTTGTATTTTGCCAGTTTCACTATGATATGTCATGCAGAAGATCGATTCAAGTTACGTCTGAAGGGAGTTCTCTGTGCCTCTTGGATTTCAATGCCTTTTTCCTTCCCCACTTCAGGGAAGTTCTCAGCTATTATTTCTTCAAGTACCCCTTCAGCACCTTTCCCTCTCTCTTCCTCCTCTGGGATACCAATTATGCGTATATTATTTCTTTTTAGTGTATCACTTAGTTCTCTAATTTTCCGCTCATACTCCTGGATTTTTTTATCTCTCTTTTTCTCAGCTTCCTCTTTTTCCATAACTTTATCTTCTAGTTCACCTATTCTCTCCTCTGCCTCTTCAATCCGAGCCGTGGTGGTTTCCATTTTGTTATGCATTTCGTTTAAAGTGTTTTTCAGCTCCTCGTGACTGTTCCTTAGTCCCTTGATCTCTGTAGCAAGAGATTCTCTGCTGTCAGCTATACTGTTTTCAAGCCCAGCGATTAATTTTATGACTATTATTCTAAATTCACTTTCTGTTATATTATTTAAATCCTTTTTGATCAGCTCATTAGCTGTTGTTATTTCCTGGAGATTCTTCTGAGGGGAATTCTTCCGCTTGGTCATTTTGGATAGTCCCTGGCGTGGTGAGGACCTGCAGGGCACTTCCCCTGTGCTGTGGTGTATAACTGGAGTTCGTGGGCGGAGCCGCAGTCAGACCTGATGTCTGCCCCCAGCCCACCGCTGTGTCCACAGTCAGACTGGTGCGTGCCTTCTCTTCCCCTCTCCTAGGGGCGGGATTCACTGTGGGGTGGGGTGGCCTGTCTGGGCTACTTGCACACTGCCAGGCTTGTGATGCTGGGGATCTGGCGTCTTAGCTGGGGTGGGTAGGCAAGGTGCACAGGGGCAGGAGGGGCAGGCTTAGCTTGCTTCTCCTTAGGTGATCCACTTCAGGAGGGGCCCTGTGGCAGCAGGAGGGAGTCAGATCCGCTGCCGGAGGTTTGGCTCCGCAGAAGCGCAGAGTTGGGTGTTTGCGCAGAGCGAGCAAGTTCCCTGGCAGGAACTGGTTCTCTTTGGGATTTTGGCTGGGGGATGGGCAGGGGAGATGGCGCTGGCGAGCGCCTTTGTTCCCCACCAAACTGAGCTCTGTCGTCCAGGGGCTCAGCAGCTCTCCTTCCCTTTGTCCTCCAGCCTTCCCGCTTTCTGAGCAGAGCTGTTAACTTATGACCTCCCAGACGCTAAGTCGCGCTTGCTGTCGGAACACAGTCCGTCTGGCCCCTCCGCTTTTTGCAAGCCAGACTCGGGGGCTCTGCTTGGCCGGCGAGCCGCCCCTCCGCCCCGGCTCCCTCCCGCCAGTCCGTGGAGCGCGCACCGCCTCGCCGCCCTTCCTACCCTCTTCCGTGGGCCTCTCATCTGCGCTTGGCTCCGGCGACTCCGTTCTGCTAATCCTCTGGCGGTTTTCTGGGTTATTTAGGCAGGTGTAGGTGGAATCTAAGTGATCAGCAGGACGCGCGGTGAGCCCAGCGTCCTCCTACGCCGCCATCTTCCCTCTCTCTCCAAGAGTTGGAGAATTTCTTAATAAGCCAACACGCAACTACCAAACCATCCATTAATTGCATTTCTGGACATTTATTCCAGAGTAATGAAACCTTAACTTCATACAAGGCTGTATACACAAATGTTCATAGCAACAATTTTATTCCTAACAGTCCCCAAACTGAAAACACATCAACTGTCTTTCAAAGAGTGAATGGTTAGTCTGTGGTACATCCATACCATGAAATACTATTTAGCAATAAAGAAGAAACTATTGATGCTTGCAACTACTTGGATCAATTCACAGAGAATTATGCGGAGCAAAAAAAAAAAAAAAAAAAAGGCCGGCCCCCAAATGTTACGTACCATATGATTTCATTCCTATCAGATTCTTAGAATGACAAAAACATAGAGATAAAGAATAGGTTAATGGTTGCCAGGGCGTATGGACAAGGGCAAGGGCAGATAGAAATAAGGGAGAGGCAGGAAGGAAATGCATTTGCCTCTAAAAGGACAACCAAAAACAAACAAAAAAAAGCATAAGGTAATGGATTTGTTCTATATCTTAACTACATTTGGTGTCCAACTACGTTTGGTGTCTTGGTTGTGATATTATATTATAGTTTTTCAAAATGTTGCTATTGGTATGAATTGGTTAAAGCTTACAACTGCATTTGAATCTAAAGCTATCTCAACATTTTAGAAAACTAATTAAAAATGTTTGACTCTTCAATTTTTACGTTTGTTATATATATTTATTTATTATTACTGCATTACTGTATCATGTCTCATTTCTGATTTCACAGGAAAGCTTCTCAATTATTTATCCTTTAGTATGAGATTTATAAGTATCATTCCTCTCTAATCTATACATTAAGGAAGCTCATATAATTCTTAGTATATTATAGGCATCAATCACAAATGTATGGTTAAAATTTCCTTTTTTAAATATATTTTTAATGTTTATTTATTTTTAAGAGAGAGACAAAGTGTAAACAGGGGAAGGGGCAGAGAGAGTGAGAGAGAGAGAGAATCTGAAGCAGGCTCCAGGCTCTGAGCTGTCAGCACAGACCCTGATGTGGGGCTTGAACTTACAAACTGCAAGATCATGACCTAAGCCAAAGTCGGACGCTTAACTGACTGGAGCCACCCAGGCGTCCCGTGGTTAAATTTTTCAAATACTTGATTTTCTATTTTTTGAGTTAGTTTTTTTCCTTTTGATTTGTTAATATGGTAAATTCAGTTGATTGATTTTTGAATGAAAAACTAGCATTGTTTTCCTGGGATAAAACCAATATTCTTGTGGTATATTATTTTTTACATATCTTGAGTTCAGTTTTCTAAGCTTATTTTTTAAAATTATTCATCTCTCTTCATGAGTAAGATTGACTGGCCAGGTTTTGATTAGTGTTTTCCTGATTTGATCTTTTTATCTTCTTTGGAAGAATTTGTAACTTCTTTCTTTCATATGTGTTTGGTAAATTGGAACACAAAATTGTCTGGGCATGGAGTTTTTGTTGGTTTTGTTTTCATGATTTATTTATTTCCCAAAAGGATGTATTTAGTTATGGATTGAATTTACTTAATAGTTACAAAAGTATGCCAAGGTAAAAATATCTTCTTGCTCCAAGTTTGGAAGAGGTGTTTGTCTGGGAGGTGTCCATTTTACTTAAATTGTCAACTAGGCTGGCCTTAAATTATTTGTAATACACTATTATGATTTTTTGCATCTGCCTTGACTTCTCCTACCCTTGGCAAATTCCCTTTTAGGGGCTCCATTTTCCTTTCCTAAGATCTTGCCTCAGTAAAGACCAATCCAATTCATCACAAATATTTCAACTTTAAAAAAAATTACTTTATATATATATATATAGAGAGAGAGAGAGCACAAGTGGAGGAGAGGAGCAGAAGAAGAGAGAATAGGAGAGAAAGGGAGAGAGAATCTTAAGCAGGATCCATGTTCGGCCTAGAGCCCAACACAGGGCTCGATCCCACAACCCTGGGATCTTGCCTGGAGCAGAAATCAAGAGTTGGATGCTCGATGGACGGAGTCATCCACGTGCCTCAGAAATATTTTAATGCATTTAAACTTCAAATTGATTGGGCAGAAGAATGTAATAATCCCTGAGCGTCTTCTACCTGGAGGCTCTTCTCTCAGTACATAAGTACGTGCAAATAGAGCCATAGGAGGAAGGATAAGCAGTTCTGTTCAAATTCCTTATGCATCTATCAAGATTCAAAGGCAAATGGATACATTTTAAATCACTCAGTGACTCAGGCCCTGGGCTGCCTAAAATTTCTATACGTTACATTTGGTGTTTCCACGCCATCGTCTTTGAGAATATTCCCCCTAAATGTTTGCTACATGTAAGAAGCCTGGGATTAATTTCTGTAAAGTACCGAGGGATGGTGAAGCACTAGATCTCATCTTTGTTATAGTTCTTTTACATCTTTTCCTTTCAAAAAGTGTCAGATTTTTCATAGTCCAGGTTTATGTATACGTGAACTCCGTATTTTACCTTCACTCTCTCAAGTCAGGGAGAAGAAACACAACAGCTCATACTTTCCAAACCAACTCATTTCTGGCTTTTAGGAGTTATTCCACCAGAGAAGAGAGGTAGAAAGTTCAAAGAGTAAATTCAAAGAGAAGAGCAGAAGGTTGGAAAGTGTTTAGAACGGGAAATTCCCCCACTTACTCACGGTTACCTGCGTTGACTGTAGAGTAAGCAATCAGAAGGCACACACACATCTGTGACTTAAAAATAAATGTTACCAATTTGCATAATTTATACGAATTTGAGACCAAACAGTAAAAACTGAAGTTTTTGATTCCTGAGAAGATTAAAAGCCATTCAGAAACCTAATTCACCCATTGAAAGAAAAAAAAATGTTTCAGACAAAAAAAAGAAGAAGAAGAAGAAGAAGAAGAAGAAGAAGAAGAAGAAGAAGAAGACGAGGAAGAAAAAGGATGAACACACTGTCTCCGGAAATTGTCTTAGGTCGGAAGTTTGCGGTCTCTGTGACCATGTGCTACCAAAAGCATCCTGCTGAGCTGCTGTCTGATAAGGACTGTATATCCTGTCTTCTCTGCATCACTTTGCATCTAGCTCACATTACTTCATTTCCTGTTGGGGACCTTGCCCCGGATTCTTCATATAAGGTCAAACACGACAGAGGCTCTGCTGCTCTGACTCCTGGTGTCCTGAGTGGCTTCTTCCAACTTTGCCCAGGCACTCCTTTCTCTAAGCCCCAGTCTATGAAATATTAACGACCATCTCTGCCTTCGGCGTGTTACGTACGAAATAAGACATACAGCATCTCTGAGCGAGTTGAAAGCTTTGGATACACTGTTACATGTATTTTACGAGGAGGTTGAACAACGTTTAGTTGTGCTAGTTTGGTTGCTTTAGTTTCCTATGCGATGCTTTGCTTTAGAGAGTTGAATCCCTCGGGGCTGACCACACAGGAAGCTGGCTTCCATATTTAGATGAGTAAGGGGTAACTGAAAAACCTGACCCCAGAATCTCTCCCACACTTCATCCTGACCCTCTACACTTTGCTTTGTCTTCTTTCCTGCAATGCCACATACAGAGGTGCCTTTCTTGGATTTACCAAATACTGATTAGCAATATGAGCATGTAATCTATTATGTCTAGCAAGACCCTCTTGCAAGTGAAATGGCATGCCTTTTTAAATGTTTATTTATTTATTTTGAGACACAGAGAGAGAGAGAGAGAGAGAGAGCAGAGTAGGGGCAGAGACAGGGGGAGAGAGAGAATCCCAAGAAGGCTTCGCGCTGGCAGCACAGAGCCTGGTGGGGGACTCGATCCCATGAACCATGAGGTCATGACCTGAGCTGCAATCAAGAGTGAACACTCGGGGCGCCTGGGTGGCTTTGTCGGTTAAGCGTCCGACTTCGACTCAGGTCATGATCTCACGGTCCTTGAGTTCGAGCCCCGCGTCGGGCTCTGTGCTGACAGCTCAGAGCCTGGAGCCTGTTTGGGATTCTGTGTCTCCCTCTCTCTCTGACCCTCCCCTGTTCATGCTCTGTCTCTCTCTGTCTCAAAAATAAATACACGTTAAAAAAAATTAAAAAAAAGTGAACACTCAACCAGCTGTGCCACCCAGGCACCCTGAGATGGCACACTTTTAATAATTACATCAGGACAAGTGTCAACCAGACCTTCAGGGCAAACCCTCTTCACTGTTCTTTCACTCTTTTGCATACATTCAGGTTGATTGCTTCCTCAAATCCAAGGGAGATTTCTTACAGTCAAAAAACAAGGACTGTGGAAGCAGAGGAGGATTAATGGGACAATATTAATTTTGTAGTGAAGTTCAGGTTATTATAAAGGGCTTGCCTAGCAGGAGGTCCAGTAAATAACCTAGAAGGCCCACTGATGACATCCGTTCTCAGTAATCTGACTGGTTTTCATGTTTGCAGAGGCCGTCTGCTCTCACCTGTATACTAAGTGCTGAATTCAACAGAATACTTGGGCTGCTCCCGTAAAGACAGAGGCGAAATGACTCCAGAAAAGAAATAACACAGGTCTTGATCATGGTTATAAGGTTTACAGATGATCTTTTTCTTCCTTCTTAAGTTTAGTTATTTATTTATTTGTAACCAACTGAGCCACCCAGGTGCCCCCAGATATTTATTTTCTGAAAATAAGATCTCTGGTTATCATTTCTTTTCTCTGTCCAATGGCCTATTTATAGATGCGTTACATAAATATAACATCTATAGTAGATGTCACATATATATATATATATGCATGTGTTTATAAATGTAAGCGTATCTATATATATACATATAGCATCCATTCACTTGACTACAGCTGAAGAAGCAAGAAACCTCGAGCACACAGGCAAGCATCTCCATATTATGAGCGCTTTCTGAGATGGAAATAAGAGAAGGCAGCTTCCTGTCTGTATCCTAGACAGACAAGAGCCACGTTGCACCCCATCAGCAAGAATGTTGCGACTTCTCAGCTTTGTCTCTTGCCGCAAATGAAAAACTCTCCCCTTTTAGGACTTCTATCAAAGTGATTCCTTCAGACATCATTCAATGCCTAATATATCCCAAACCCCATACGAGAACACTGATGTTTTTAGTTTATAATTTTCTTTCCTCGCCAAACCGTGTAAGTTGGATGTTAGTACTTTAAATCTACAGATAACAAAGCCAAAGCTCAGTGGAGTTGTGCACTTTCCCAAAGCCGTGCAGTTAGCAAATGCTTGAGCCGATATTCGCACACATTCTGTCGTGCGTCTGCCCAATAAGTATTTTGAACTCTTTCTATGTTCTAGGTGCCGTTTTATACTAGAGATTCATTGTTGAAAAAGTCAACCATGCCCCTGCTCTTAAAGATGCTATTTTCGGGGCCCCTGGGTGGCGCAGTCGGTTAAGCGTCCGACTTCAGCCAGGTCACGATCTTGCGGTCCGTGAGTTCAAGCCCTGCGTCAGGCTCTGGGCTGATGGCTCAGAACCTGGAGCCTGTTTCCGATTCTGTGTCTCCCTCTCTCTCTGCCCCTCCCCCGTTCATGCTCTGTCTCTCTCTGTCCCAAAAATAAATAAACGTTGAAAAAAAAATTTTAAAAAAAGATGCTATTTTCTAAAAAGGGAAATGAATAATAACAGTGAATTTTCAAAACTAGATATATATACATTTACATTATTTATTTATTCATTTATATGTGTATTCGTTTTATATATATATATAAATGAACTACAAAATTTCAGATGAGAATATATTTTATACCATTCTTTTTCTTTTTAACTGTTTTTAGTTATTTTTGAGAGAGCCAGAGCTTGAGTGGGGGAAGGACAGAGAGACAGAGAGAGACACAGAATCCCAAGCAGGCTCCAGACTCCGAGCTGTCAACACAGAGCCTGATGTGGGGCTCTCAAACTCATGAACCATGAGATCATGACCTGAACTGAAGTCTTATACTTAACTGACTGAGCCACCCAGGCACCCCTGAGAAAAGATTTTATAAAAGAAGAGAGTGAGGTAATATTGTGGCCAATGGAAGGTAAACTCTACAAGGGGTTGGGAAAGGTCTTGCTGAGAAGGTGACATGTGAGGTAACATAAACAAGAAGAAAGTGTTAACCATGGAAAATCTGAGAGAACAAGGGCAAGAACACACTCCATAAAACCAAAATAAGTTTAGCTCTTCTCAAGGAACACAAAGAAGGTCACCATAACTGACCTATAGGGAGTAGGAGAGAAAATCGCGGGAGATGATTAGTTGACTGTAAAATCTGTACTTTTTTAAAATAATGCTAACCAACCTAACTTTTCTGGAATATTCAAATTTCAAAAACGGCGTTCCACTAAGAAAATTGATTTTCACACTTACGTGGGAGTCATCAGAGGGGAAAAGGCACGTTAGTAAGTGGTAAAAGAGGACCAGGATTTCTGTGGTTGCCCAACGAACTGCTAGAAATCGCTTTGTAGGTGGGAAACACACATGGCAAGGATTATTAGTGTGTGTAAGAATATTTGCTTTCTCCCCCCCCCCCATCATACCCCACAGACTTGGAAGGGTTCAAATACTGTTGCAGATTTATAACTGTTATATTATCCCGTCACCCGAGCCCCAAGACCAGGTTCTTGAGTAAGAACGTCATAGATACGAACACTGAACTTAAGAGAAAGAAAACAGCTGGAGTTTATCAGAGATAGCTTGCATACAAGGGAGCCAAAAGGAAGGAGGATTGCTGCTCCCCCAAGGGGCAGCGTGCAAGGCTTAAAGAGAGAGGTAGTCTTCCAAAGAGTGAGGCGCTGGGAGTGCGGAAGCATCCTTCAGTCCTACCGTCATTATCTTGTGGTCTTTACTTTCCGACGGACATGAGACAATCACAGGCTGACTTTCTCCATGGTCCGCCTCCTTTCAGGGCTCCCGAAAAGCAGAAATCCTTGTGCAAGCAGGGTTTTAAATTGTTATTTCTAATTTTGCCCAGACTACCATTACTCCCTAACAGCTGTTATCTCTCATTTGTTTGCTTTCCCAGAAGTAGGTATTTGTCTCTAAGAGTATGGAAACTTTCAACCCTTGGCCCAGACCAGGAGTTTCACAGGAATTAAGTCCCTCTTGCTTTCCCTATACTGCCTCGACCCCATACATTCTTCATGATACAATGTGTATAGTCAGTGCCAAGGTGTGGACATTAACCCAGGTCTCCCAACTTTAGGAGAATAAACAGAGGATCTAAGTTGTTTTAACACAAAGAAATTAGTGAATGCAGCAGATGTTTCCCTTAAATACCCAACTTGCCTCCTCCATCCCTCATCTGTAATATTCAAGGGTGTCCTTGCTACCCAGTGGCGGTCTACAACCCCCCACACCTCCCTGAGTGGCACTCTGTATTCTGGAACTTTTGCATTTCTTTAATGTTTATTCTACTTTTGAGAGAAAGAGAGCTCAAGCGAGCCCGATATGGGGCTGGAACTCACAAACCGTGGGATCGTGACCTGAGCTGGCGTCGGACGCTCAATCGACTGAGCCACTCAGGCGCCCGTGGAACTTTTATGGCTTTTATACATATTCTTTCATTAGTTCATATTTATTTATTCATGCACTCAACAACTCTGTGTACTAAGCACATACTAGGTTCCAGTTGTCATGTCAGGTGTTAGAGCCACAGAGGGGGTAAGCCAGAAAAAGTTATTGCCCCCAAGCAGCTTACTTAGTCTAGAAAGGAAAGTAGATGATAAACAATGATACAATGTCAGCTGTCACCACGTGATATAAAGAAAGATAAAGGTATACGGCGGCATAGAGCGTGAGGTTCTATTTTACATATAGAAAGCACATTGAAGACCTTTCTGGGCAGATCACAGTTGAATAATAAATGAAATGAGTTAAAGGAAGAGAGACACATGCAAGCAGATGGAAGAAGAACCTTTCAGAGAAAATGCACAAATTCTGAAGTGGGAGTATGCTTGACATTTTTGTGGTATAGCAGAGGTTACAGTTGGAGAGGACAGTGACTAATAGGGAAAATGGCAGGAGAGGTAGCCAAGGGCTAGATCAGAGACCTTCTCAACTATAAGAAGGTCTTTGGATTTTTATGGTGATTTTGATAAGAAGGCTTTGCGGGTAGGAGTGGGGAGGAGATGAACATCTCAACAAAGTGATAGGACTTCATTTTAAACAACGCTTCTTGCTGTCGTGTGGAAAACACACCAGGAAACGGACCGAGAGTGGAAGCAAAGAGAACCCTTAAGACCAACGCGTAACTCTTAATGTCTTAGGTTAACAAATAAATACAATGGCCTAACTTAGCCACAGTCGATGAGAATTCCAACCCATCTAAGCATAATACTTTCACGAAGCCTTTCTTTTGAAACCAGATTGTCTTTAAAGAAGAGGTACTAATGACAAAAATTGTGGCAGCAAGATTGGTAACAAGAGTGATATTCTGATCCCCTCTTTAAGTCACCACGCACAGACATTCTGGCTTCATTTTGTGTCGATCTTAATAGCTTAGATGGTATTAGATGCCATGGCAATATATTTTTTATAATAATCATACTCCTCGGGGAGCCTGGGCAGCTCAATCGGTTAAGCCTCTGACTCTTGATTTCAGCTCAGGTCATAATCTCGGGGACCACGGGGTCCATGATGACAGCACAGAGCCTGCTTGAGATTCTCTCTCTTTCCCTCTCTCTCTCTCTCTCTCTGCCCCTCCCTCACTCGTGCTTTCTCTCTCCTTCTCAAAAATAAAATACATAAAATTTATGACAATCATACTCCAGATGTCTGACACCTCAGAAATACATGAAAAATAATCATGTAAAAGAGGAGAAAATTAGAGAAGAATAAGATACTAGGGGGAATAAGGGCAATCTAGATGACTGTAAAATGTGGCAAAAACTTAACAGGAGGTAAATGAAACAGGTAATTTAAGACAAACAATTTTAGACTATCGGAAGTTCCAGACCACAAGGTTTCTATTTCTTGAATTAAAAGCAAGCGTGTACGAAATGGTAACGTAGAAGAACTAGTCCCTAGGGAAGACGTGAATGATACCCTTCTGACAGCCGATTTATAGCTTCCTAAGTAAAATTCTTCCAGAGTGGAGAGAGATTCATGAGGACAGAGATCTTAAAATTCTTACTTAACAATGACACCTCTAGCCCCAATCAGTGTCAGGGTCAGAGTGCATGCTCAATAAATATTAGTTGTTCATTAGCTAAATGAATCAGAATCTAGGGGAAATATTACTCGCCAAATTATTTCCACCTCAAAGATAAGAAGCCTTAACCGTTCGCTCTTTACTTAAATACACCGTCTCCTAAACTATCTGTGTTTTTTACAAACTTAAAGAAGGATGTCTCAGATGCCGGAAAAATCCCGCTTGTCGCTTCATGCTACACCTACAGTTGTGAGAAAGCACATTTCAGACAGCAGGGAAAACCCGCAGCTCACCACCACAACACGGTGTGAATTGTCTGGGCCGCTGGAGCATAAATTAAAGAGAACTGATGCAGTCGAGCGGTTATAGGTGGCAAGAGGAAGGGGGTGGAGACAATATAACTGAATATAAACGCTGAGATACCTCACAGACTCAGAGACAGGACAAGAGGTCTAGCGAAGACTTTTGCTGTAGTTGGCTTGGCCTGGGATTAGCCAGGGAATCTTGACTAGAGCAAAGATGAATTCTGAAGATTGTTCCATAACAGAGAACAGCTCCTTGCATCCGGAGAGAGGACAACAAAGTAAGTCAGACCTTATTTGTTATATCCTTGTAACAAAGCTCCTTTTCCCTCTCTGTCCCTCACACACACATACATCTATCTGTCTATCTATCTATCTATCATCTATCTATCAATCATCTATCATCTGTCTAGCTAGCTTATATATTACAGTACTTTAAAAAAATGAGCCTTTGTCTTTAGAAACACTTGGTTACATTTTGCTTCGGTCCAGGAAAAGGACAATATGGGAACAAGTAATTATTTCTCTATCTACCTGAAACATGAGAGGAGACCACAACGTTGGATTTCAGAAGGCCTTTAAAGATCTGTTCCTTTGTTTCAATGTACGCCGTATCAGTTCTTCAGATTTACCTGGAAAGCTCACTGGCCCAGTGCCTTCCCCATCCTTTTTCCATACCCATCTGTAGACACTTCAGGAAGCACAGCCTCTCTTTACAAAACTTTTCTTGGCCTTCCACATGAACAATTACATTCTCCGTTGTCTTCACCTGTGTCTTTGTAGGCTTGCTGTTTGCTTCGTTGTATTCTCGTGACAGCATCCTCCAGTTGCTGGCAAAGAAGGTTTCCAACCTTTGAGAGGATAGACGGACGCATTTACCGGGCCCGGTGGTAGTTTCTTAGGAGAAGGTCACGAAAAGTTCTTGAAAGGGCAATCTTCTGCTTCTGCACCCTTCATAGAACTCTTCCTCTATTTCATCATTCTGCTTCACCCTCTAATCACTGGCTTCAGATTCGACATGAGTCACACATGGTTCTTCCTTTCTTCTGTCTTTCATCTAAATACATCAAAATGTGATTATCTTAGCTATTTACTTTTTCCCCTCCTCTCTTTGCCTATTCTGTCCACAGACTTTTCTTCTCTTTCCTGTTACCAGAATGTTCCCATTTTTTTTTTCTTATAATGTGTTTCTGTGAGGCTTGTTTGTCTTTTTTTTTTAATTTAGCCTTCTTCCTCTCCAATTAATGAGGTGCCCCCCAAACTTACTTTTAAGCAAAGTTACCTGGTAATAAAGGGGTGCGTTATAACATGAACAGCAGAGCTGAACGGTCTGGAGACTGAGATTGTTTTCTGAGCCTGTGTCTGCTAGACTGGTTTATGTTAGGAAGACACCAATCGCTTCTGATAAACCCATCTTTCACTAAGTACACGCACTCGAGTGTGCATAAGAAGTGCAAGCCGCAAAGATTCCTGGTAGCTAGGTAACCATAATGTTATGGCCCAGCTGAGCTGCTGAAAAGAAATAACGTACATAATAATAAAATCACCCAGTAAGTAGAGATCATAGTTGAACAACGAAGGACCTAATTCAGGAATCCGCAACTTTTCCCGAGTTCTCCAATTTTCTATTGAGTGTTTAGTTTATGCTGCCCTTGTAGTTGCTTTATTACTATAAGCCATCATTGGGCATCACCTTTGGATGACTTGGTATTTAATTGTGGATTTAGCTTCAATTTCTTCGTTAATGAACAGGGCCCATAATCAGAGCGGAAGTATCCTGTAAGGGGAGTGTTTTGTTGCCTAGGTGATGAATCAAACAGTGAGTAACAATAGCCCTCACTAATGGAGAAACATTCAGTCTGAGAATCACCTCCACCGTTTGCCTGTGGATAAGCCAATAGACTCAGCTAGGCTGGCTCTGAGTCCGGGAGCTACACGGATGAGTTAGTGTTTGCTGAGGAACCACAACTCTTGCTGCATTGAGTCTAAACAGCATGATTGACTCTCACATGGGGAGAAGTGAAACTAGACAGACACTTCTGAACTTGCTACCCTATCTACCAAGGGCTGCTTCCGGTGATAGCTGTATGCTGGTTAAAAAAAAAAAAAAAAAAAAAAGGAAGATTTGCTTTGAGAAGCTGAGAGAAATAGAGCTAGAGAAGAGTGAAGTAAAAGCTTCTCTTGCAAAACCCCAATGCAGACCTATGCTGGGAAAGAACAATCCCCAGAAGCAAAAGCTGATGTTGATAACCAGTGAACAATGAAAGAAAACACACCTCTGTGCTCAGTTTCACTTTGGAGAAATGTTTTTTAGGAAAAGAAATACAAGAATCTCAAGATATGTCCTCTTTTAGTATGCTTTTAATTATGGAAATCATAGCACATAGAAAAACATGATATGTTTGCATTCAATGCTATTTTGTATGGTAATTTCTAGTATCATTCAAGTGGCCATTTTACGTTTCAGGTTTTTTTTTTTTATTATTTTTTTTTTAAATTTTTTTTTCCACGTTTTTATTTATTTTTGGGACAGAGAGAGAGACAGAGCATGAACGGGGGAGGGGCAGAGAGAGAGGGAGACACAGAATCGGAAACAGGCTCCAGGCTCTGAGCCATCAGCCCAGAGCCTGACGCGGGGCTCGAACTCACGGACCGCGAGATCGTGACCTGGCTGAAGTCGGACGCTTAACCGACTGCGCCACCCAGGCGCCCCTCAAATATCATTTTAATTGGGGCATAATTTACATGCCACAGATGCACAAATCAAAAGTATGCCATTTAATGAGTTCCATAACAACTCCAATCAAGATTTGAAATTTCACCCTAGAAAGTTCCCCTGTGTTTCTTTCCAGCCACATTACTTTTCCTATACACATAAAAGCAATTACTTTTCTGATTTCTGTTACCATAGTTTAATTCAACTTTTTTTTTTTTTTTTTTTTTGAGTATAGGTAACACATAATGTTACATTATTTTCAGGTGTACAACATAGTAATTCCACACCCCTTTATGTTCTGCTATGCTCACCGTAATGTAGGACTCTCTGTCACACCATCTTACACTACCACGGATTGTATTTCCTATGCTGTGCGTTTCATTCCCGTGAATTATCCATTCCATCGCTGGCAGCCTGTATCTCCCACTCTCCCTCACCCACTTTGCCCCTACCCCCTCTGGCAATCCTCCTCCCCTCTGGCAATCTTCACTGGGTTCTCTGTATTTATGGGTCCGATTCTGCTTTCTATTTGTTCCTTCACTTGCTTTGTTTTTTAGACTCCACCTCTAAGTGAAATCATACGGTGTTTGTCTTTCTTGGTCTGACTTCGTTCCGCTATCCTTGAGTGTCATATAAACGGAAACCTATAGTTTATAGCCTTGAATGTCATATAAATGGAAATCTATAGCGTATAGTTGTAGCTGCATTTTTTTCACTCGACATTTTTTGAGACCAAGGCAGTTTGTTGCATTGATGAGGTTTTTTGTTTGTTTGTTTTTGTGGGGTTTTTTTTTGTTTGTTTTTGTGTTTTTTTTTTTTTCTGCTGAGTAGAATTCAGATATGCCATACCTTGTTTATCCATATTCCTGTTGATGGATATGTGGATTCTTTCTAAGATTTGGCTGTTAAGGATAAAGCTGCTATGAGCATTCTTGTTTTGTACAAGTCAAATCCTGAATCAGAGGATAGGTATATATTTCACTGTATGAAAAACAGTTTTCCAAATTATCTTTTCATTTTACTCCCCCATCAGTAATATATGAAAATTTCCATTGCTTCACGTATGTACTGACTTCACCAAAAAGTACCACCAGTCTTTTTTTTTTTTAATTTTCAGTCATGGTGGTTGTAGATATTTATATATCAATTCAATATTTTTTATTCATCATCCATATTTATTGCATTTAAGTCAACTTTCTTAAACAGGAACTACAGAGAGGTTAAGGGATTATGCTTAGGATGTCCTTTTTATATGTCTCCTAGGGTAATCAGATATTTAATAAATGTTCTTGTGATTCAAACAATAAAATTATCATAAACTTAGAATTTTTGTAGCTACTAAGTGCACATATTAGGCAGGTATTTTATGATCTCATCATTATCCCTGGATCGGTTCATTTCTAGCCAAAAATAAACTGTCCAAAGTCACTCAAAATTGGGGGGAAATTAACTTATAAATTCCATCTAAGAAGATAAGGAGGTATTGAAATGCAAATGCCTCAGGAGAATATCAAATGTCCCTTTCTTACTTCTACAGTTGACCTGAATTCATCATGAACTTTCTCCCTGCAGGTACCACCGCCAGCCCTCAGTTTGCAACACAGCATGAAGGGTCCCTTCAAGTTCCTATCCCATGTGCTGTATTGAATGTGGTCTTTATCACTTGTTTAATCATTGCTCTCATCGCTTTATCAGGTGGGTCTGTACTTCATGAATTCATTCTGCTGTTAGTTAGCATTCCTGTCCAGCTGAAATCAACAGGGATTACTGGCACTAATTAATCTGAAATTCTGATTAATTTAGAATCACCCCCATTTTTTTTTAAAAGCATCATTTTTGTTTTATTTGTTTGCTTTTGCATGGAACTTAATCTAAAAGCCTTTGGTTTAATCTTAACAGTAAAGCCTTTAGGCAAGGGGAGGGTCAGGAATTGTTAGCTGCCATTGTACAGAAAGTGAAATGTGTAACATGCCCAACTCTAGCCCCAGAACCCTCACAGAGGAGGATATGGTCTCACATGAAGGAAAAAAAGAGGGGGGGACTCTCATACTTTGGAATCTAGAAATGGTCTCTCTCTCTCTCTCTTTTTTAGAATCACCCCCATTTTTTTATACACGGCTGATTTCTTTGAACATCCCAAATATAATTCCATATTCTTTAGATAATCAATGCAACGCTTTCTCAGTTGCCTAGAACGTCTTTAGAAGTATTAAAGGTGTCTGTGACTTAAAAATTATTGTGGGATGGGGGAAGGGAAGGAAAAAAAAGAAGTTAAAAATTATTGTGGGAGAAGATTACACTTGAGCAGATTTTTAAATCTGAAGTGAAAGGGACTGATTTAGAGTCTAACTAAATAGACATTTAGTTAGGGGGAAAATGTGGGCTTCACATTCATTTTTGATAGAAAAAAATAATATCTAAGCCATAGATTAATCAGGAATTGACCAGTCTTTTGTTTTTTATCTCAAGGGCCACAGAAGGGTGCTTATGCATAATTAATATATATATATATATATATATATATATATATATATATATATATATATCTAGAAGCTCCCAAAGAATTAATTGGGATACGGTATTCAAAACATAGCAATACCAAGACATATTTGCCTTTTACAAACATGAAATCTTACAATTTTATGAAACGTCCCCAGCCATAGTTCTTTCTGTATTCTGAATTATTTCCCTACAAATTATTCTCTCCATCTCCCAATTTAGTGTTTCGTTGGCTGCATTGGAATTTATAATGCCCTTTACCCTTTTTAGTCCAAAGACTACTGGCAGGATTTTTCTATTTTCTTACCACTTTCGGAGATTATGGCCCAAGGGACACCCTCTTATTTCTTGCATCCTGACAGTGGTAGTTAGGCACAACAGGAAATTAGATAAAGTGAGAACCTGCCTTCTTGCTCTTCTCAGAATTCACTTCTTGCCTCTCATCCTTGTCATTGTCAGCTAGTTTCTTTTATTACTAAAACAAACCATTTTCCTGTTCACAGTTGGCCAATACAACTGTCCAGGACAATGTTCACTGGGTGTGATGGCACACCCAGTGCCATCAAATAGCCCTGTTTCTTCATGCTCAGATGATTGGCTTGCATACCGGAGGAAATGCTACTTTATTTCCACTGTAACAAAGGACTGGAAGTCAGCACAAAACTTTTGCTCTGAACACAGGGCTACTCTTGCCTTCATTGGTTCTGAAGAGGACATGGTAAGATTCAAAAACAATTTCCTAAATATTTGCTATTTTTCGATAGAGATAATCTGTGATTTCTTTGAAGACATTGTACCTATCTCCCTTGTAAGGAAATTTAGTTACAGAAAAGCATGAGATCAGTCTGAGGTCATAATCAGGGTTCCGTTTAACCTTGTAAATTTGATTCGATTATTTAGCTTCAATGGCCAAAAGTTCAAACGAGCTGGTCCCAAACAGAGCTAATAAGTGAGCAGCTTAGCCATCATGCCTTGAATTACAGCTTTTGAGAAATGGAATTTATTACATACTTACCAGAGGGGTTGTTTAACATATGCCTTCTTTGTGCTTTCTTCAAGATCTTTTTAAAACGATATGTGGGTAGCGCCGAACATTGGATTGGGCTGAAAAATGAAGATGGCCGGACATGGAAATGGTCAGATGGCAAAGTATTCAATAACAGGTAAGTTTTAAGATGTCTCTTCATCCTCCCCAGAATGGCAGCTCAGGGAAGCCATTTTCCTTTCAAATCACTGTTGTATACAAAGGTTGTGCCCTTTATGAGCAGAGCTTTACCAGTCTGTTTTGTACGCTTACACTTTTTCAAATTCTTCAAAGAACGGTTTTAATATTGCCATTTTTGTCTTTTTATCTACTTGGAAATCATACAATAAATGCTTCTAGTATGTTTATCTCAGCAAATTTCAGTGTGAGTAACAGACTCAGAAATTTTCCAGAAATAATTACAATGCTACAAAAAGAAAAAAATCCAACATTTCCAATCTCGTATATATATTGTCCTGATAAGCTGGAGTTTTTCTTTTTTCTTTTTTTTTTTTTAGAAAATAATTCCCTTTTACCCTCTCCCAATTCTCATCACCACAGAGGTAAAGAACAATATTTCTAATCACGAATTAGAAGCCTCTGTGGACCTAAGAGAAAACTTGCCTCAGAATGAAAGATATTGCCTAATTTTACTACCTGTAATTAATGTACATTTTAAAGTTTAAAGGACATTTTGTATGTTTAGTGTTAATCTTTTCATCTGAAAACTCAGAATTGAAAAAATCTCTAGCTATCTAAATAGTTTTATGATAATTACTGATATGGAGAATAAATTTAAGTCTCTAGAAAAGGAATTCTTAATATGTGTCCTGTGGGACTATACATGCAGATGGGCTTTAGGGGCCATAAACCTAACTCAGAAACAACCAAGAATCACTCCTCTGGTGGTGTGCCAACCGAAGGAATGGAACTCTTACTCTCTGCTCTGTTTCTACCCTCCACATCGTCTTCCTTCCAGTCCCTATCTACTGTCTTTACAAGTTAGTTTATGGTCAACTTGACCAGCTGACATGCTTCATGAGGTCCTACCAAGCGAAAAAAAAAAAATCACAGACCACCCTCACAAAGTTCATTCTCCTGTAACTGAATGGAAATAATGAACTGAAAATAATGCTGACTTTCTTTATTGTTTGCCAGGTTCAACCTTACGGGATCTGAGAACTGTGCATTTCTGAATAGCACAGGGGTCATCAGCACAGAATGTGAAAAGAATTTATACTGGATATGTAGTAAGCCCTTGAAATAATGAGGAAACATATTTGCTTCTTGACTATGGTGACTTGGAACTCGAGGAAATTTGTGTCGATGGATGCTGCTTTATGGTCAGAAATTTTCCATAAAGACTTTGGGGGAAAAAAAAAAAACCTTCGTATTATTTTGGAAACCTTCTTCCAAATGAGACTATGGAAAAAAAGGAAAAGAAATTCCAGGTTATCCAGCCATGAGCTGAAAAAGGCACAGGTTGCCTGATCATTCATTACGCGCAAAAATGAGAATGACTTTAAGCCTTGTGGATGCACTTTATATTTTAAAATTCAGAAATAGTAAAATAACTAGGCTTAGAGTTATTATTTATTGTTGAATGACTGCCGAAACTGAGTGTGCTCCTCATATTTGCACTATGTGAAGATGTTAACTGTGGTATTAAAAACCAAATGTCAACACAAGAAATGTTAACCAGTAGTGCAGACATTTAGTCTAAATGCGTTTTTTGAAAAAAAAAAATCAGAGACCATTTCTAAGTGGACAAATGCTTATGAAACTAAGCTTCATAATATTTTTCTCTTTATAGAGAAGTTTGCCAACTTACTTTGTCATTTTCCTGGCAAAGGAGTGGGATAATCATGTATTTATATGGTTTGTTGGTTTTCGTTCTTGTTTTTTTTTTTTTTTTTAGTTCTACGTAACTCATCTTTTCCAATGGTACATACTTCATTGTCTTAAAAATCTTACATGTAGCATTTTACAGAGACACAGACAAACGCAAAGACTATAACGGATATTTGTGAAGCAGATGAAAGTGTTGGAAAATGTGCAATATGTGATGTGGTAAATTTCTATCGGGAAAAAGTCTGTATTCTTCAAACCTGGAATAGTCAAGTCTTATCTGACTATAAATTTGTACCTTTCCTAATCAATTCTCCCATGTGCAATGCTTCATATGAAGTATTTTCTGAGTGCAATAGTGTTTCTTTGTCTTTTGTATTCACTGCCATTATAAGCTGATTTTGTGTAAGTTAAAATAAAGGTAGAATCAACAAAACGGTTTCTAAGAAGTGTTCATTCCTTCAAAATGCACTAATATATGTCATAGTATCAGAAAACAGAACACTAGAACATTTTTTAAACTTATCTACAGTAAAAACTTAGCTTTATAGCACAGTTTGTACTTTTGGTTTTTGGATTTTTTTTTTAACATTTATTTTTAAGACAGAGAGAGACAGAGCGTGAGCCAGGGACGGGTAGAGAGAGAGGGAGACACAGAATCCGAGGCAGGCTCCAGGCTCTGAGCTGTCAGCACAGAGCCCGACATGGGCTCGAACTCACAGAGCGTGAGATCATGACCTGAGCCGGAGTCAGATGCTCAACCGACTAAGCCACCCACGCGCCCCCAGTTTGTACTTTTTGAATTGTTTTCATATGTGCTTCCAAAAGGGCTCTATTTATTTTTCTGTAGAGCAGATGTGCAGTGAACATTCAAATTGACTTGAGAGGAATGTAGGTCATTTAAATTTTTGACTCTGTTATTTTCTTCCTTTCTGTTATTATTCATCACCCTCATACTAAAGAGACATAGAGAAATTAGGAGACATCTAGAGTTATTTTGCAAGGGCCTATTTATAAAGCTCATCTTCTCTCAGGCCCCGTGCTGACAGCTCAGAGCCTGGAGCCTGCTTCTGATTCTGTGTCTCCCTCTCTCTCTCTCTGCCCCTCCTCTGTTCATGCTCTGTCTCTCTCTCTCTCTCTCTCTCTCAAAAATAAACATTAAAAAAATTTTTTTAAATAAATAAAGCTCATCTTCTCTCCAATAAAAGTATAATTGGCCCTCATAACTGATGCTCTGTAGTTTAGTCATTTACACAAAATAATCCATAAAGTAGAAACAAGGCGCTATGTTAATCTCTACGAGATACTCGAGTCAGGAAAAATTCTGTTACCTTCAAAACTGTTTGATGAATGCGTTTCACAATATGCTTCTCCGAAAGCTGCAATGTATTTCATCATGTTCTTCTCTGAAGGCTTCTCTGAATGCCATTCTGATATCTCTAAACTGTTATCACTAGAACGCCATATTGAAAAGAAATGTGGGTTCCAGACACTGCCTATAGTGATAAAAAAAAAATAGAGGTTCCTTAATTTCAGTGTCCTTCAGTTCCCACAGCAGCAAAATAAAACAAATGGCTTTCAAACTCTAATATCCTATCGTTAATAATAACAAAGCACTCTTGAGTCACCTTAGAAAACAATGTCTTGGGGCGCCTGGGTGGCTCAGTCGGTTAATCGTCGGACTTCAGCTCAGGTCACAATCTCATGGTTCGTGAGTTCGAGCCCCGCGTCGGGCTCTGGGCTGATGGCTCAGAGCCTGGAGCCTGCCTCCGATTCTGTGTCTCCCTCTCTCTCTGCCCCTCCCCCGTTCATGCTCTGTCTCTCTCTGTCTCAAAAAAAAAAAAAAAAAAAAAAAAGTTAAGTTAAAAAAAGAAAAAAAAAGAAAACAATGTCTTGTGATTTACGTGTTATGAAATGTGTTGGCGGAAAGTGTAGCTAAAGGCCAAAGCACAGGACAAGTATTGACTGTTTCGCCTCCGCCCTGCACCGTCACCAGTTGTCCAGCTGTTTTAGTTAGCACTAGTCAGAAACTTACTTACAATTGGGTAGAAATTAAATTAGTTAATACATGGAAACGAACTTAGAAGAGTCCCTGCCTCAAAGTGAACCCCCAGGATGTATTAACTTCGAATGATGATTGTTATAAACGGGAACCCTATGTCATTAAAGGTCCAGTATTGACATAGAGCAGCATTTCTACATAATATGTTTATTTCTATAGCATTTTTTTTTATTTTTAATATTTATTTATTTATTTATTTATTTATTTATTTATTTTTGAGACGGAGAGAGACAGAGCACGAGCAGGGGAGGGGCAGAGAGAGAGGGAGACACAGAATCTGAAGCGGGCTCCAGGCTCCGAGCTGTCAACACAGACCCCAACTTGGGGCTTGAACTCAAGGACCGCGAGGTCATGACCTGAACTGATATATATACTCGATTTGCTCCCGTGTTCAAGCTTTTACGTAATTTTTAAAATGTTGAATTTGCAGGCTATATTCACCTTGGATAATTATGTTAATGCGTGCTGAAGGTACCTACCAATTATCTGTCTTTTATTTGGCGTTTGCAACACAATTTCAATTCCCTCCTCTGGAAAAAGGAATAACAGTTCACCTGCTTATGTCACATAAATATAGGGACTCAATAAAATGACAACTACTTTTAAAATGATAGAATGCCATTGAAATGCTGGATCCAATAGTCAGTATTGAACTGATTCAACATTTTTATAATTCTAATATAGAAATGATCTTTCTAAGCTTGCTCTCAGTTTTCATAAATTTGACTAGATTTTAACACATGAAAATCTATGCTAATAAAATTCTAGAGAAAATGTTGGAATATATATGATCGGAAAGATTGCTGATGATCATACACATTGGTATAGTTTAACCTTTGGAATGCAGTTTTTAAAACACTTATCAAAAACCCTAAAAAGATTCCATGTTTCTTTTGATGTGACCGTTTTGGGGGGGAAGAGAGAAGACTTTAAAGGAATAATCTCTGGTGTTCAAGGTATAACCACAAAATGTTTATCAAAAAGCTATTTTTAATAATGATAAATTAGAAACCACTTAATGGTCCAGAATTAAAGATTTAGTTAAGTAAATATGATTCTACTACATGATGAAATAATATGACAACAATGAAAAATAATAATAAAAAAGAATGTTTAGGTATATGGGGGAATGTGCAAAGTATTATTGTTAAGCCAGGTAAAATATATATCCAGTAAAATTTTATCCTGTTAAATGTTAAATAGAAATACACACATTTTGTGTTTCTATATCTTAAAGAGAGAAAACTACAAAGGTGAAGACAATGGTTTTCCCTGAGTAATAGGAGTATAGATAACATTTGTTTTCTTCTTTGTTTCTTCATAGTTTCAAGATATTCTGTAAGAGAAATTTATGTTAATAAGCCCTAATATAGTACCATTAAAGTAGCAATTTTACTATCTGAAGTATGACTCTATTTCCTAGTGACCAATTACCAATATTAAAAATGAATTTGGGGGCACCTGAGTGGCTCAGTCGGTTAAGCATCCAACTTCGGCTCAAGTCATGATCTCACCGTTCACGAGTTCAAGCCCCATGTCGAACTCTGTGCTGACTGCTCGGAGCCTGGAGCCTGCTGCGTATTCTGTGCCTCCCTCGCTCTCTGCCCTTTCCCCCCTTGGGCTCTGCCTTTCTCTCCTTCTCTCTCTTTCTCTCTCTCTCTGTCAAAAATACATAAACATTAAAAAAAATTTAATAATGAGTTTGTTTGCGGTGCCTGGATGGCTTCGTTGGCTGAGCATCCGGCTCAGGTCATAATTTCGTGGTTCCTGAGTTTGAGCCTTGCATCAGGCTCCTGTTGTCAGCGCAGAGCCCCCTTTGGGTCCTCTCCCCCCACCCCGTCTCTGTCCCTCCTCCTCCTCTCTCTCTCTCTCAAAAATAAATATTTTTAAAAAATGAGTTTGCTTTGAAACAGTCCCATAAATACAGAGAATAAACTAATAGTTGCCAGAGGGGATGGGAATGAGGGGATGAGGAAAATGGATGAAGGAGCGTGGGAGATACAGGCTTCCAGTTATGGAATGGATAAGTCTGGGCGGGAAAGGCAAAGCAAGCACAGGGACTATAGTCAATGATACTACAATAGCCCTGTATGGTGACAGATGGTAGCAACACTTGTGACGACCCTAGCATAATGGATCGACTTGTGAAATAACCCTGTTGTACACCTGAAACTAATGCAACACTGTGTCAACTATACTTTTTTTAGTATTAATTTTTGAGAGAGAGAAAGAGGAGAGAGAGAGAGAGAGAGAGAGAGAGAGAGAGAGAGAGAACAAGTCGGGGAGGGGCAGAGAGAGAGAGGGAAATAGAAACTCCCAAGCAGACTCTGTGCTGTCAGTGCAGAGCCCGACGTGGGGCTCGAACCCACGAACCGGGAGATCATGACCTGAGCTTAAGTTGGACGCTCAACTGGCTGAACCACCCAGGCATCCCTCAACTATACCTCAATAAAGAAAAAAAAAAAATAATAAGGTTGCTTCAAGAATCTCCTCTATCCTAATTTAACTCAAGTTCCCCCACTCTTATGGGCACGGCATGGTGCAGTGTCACCTAGTGGCGGGGCAAAGTCACTGCACTTTTGTTTTGTTGGGTTGTTTCTTGGCTCAGAAGATGTATTTAACGGGAGAGAAACTGCAGGTTTGTTTTTCTTTTTAAACGCAGTTTAAACACAGTTTAAGTGTCGTGGGTAGTATAATCAGCTTTACGTATTTCATTATAAAGACATTGCATCTAGTTTCTGCCCCACAGTGCAGACCAAGGAGATGATCTACACCACAAATAACACTACCTAACGTGTAGCTTTGTTTTAGTTTGTTTTGTTTTCTAGATTTATTTGAGGTATGATTCGTATGCAAGAAAATGGCACATAATTAATATGTACAATTTAGGGGCGCCTGGGTGGCGCAGTCGGTTAAGCGTCCGACTTTAGCCAGGTCACGATCTCGCGGTCCGTGAGTTCGAGCCCCGCGTCGGGCTCTGGGCGGATGGCTCAGAGCCTGGAGCCTGTTTCCGATTCTGTGTCTCCCTCTCTCTCTGCCCCTCCCCCGTTCATGCTCCGTCTCTCTCTGTCCCAAAAATAAATAAAAACGTTGAAAAAAAAAATTTAAAAAAAAAAAAAAATATGTACAATTTAGTGACTTTGGTCACATGTATATATATGCTCATGTTACCATCACCACAATCCAGGTGATAAACATATCCATCACCTCCCAAAGTTGTTCTTTTGGATTTTGTTTGCTTATTTGTGTTTCAAACTCACAACATGAGGGGGGGTCTGGATGGCTCAGTTGGTTAAGCCTCTGACTCTTAGTTTCAGCTCATGTCATGATCTCCCTGTTCATGAGTTTGAGCTCCGCATCAGGCTCTGCGCTGAGAGCACAGAGACTGCTTGGGATTCTTCTTTGCTCCCTCTCTGCCCCTCCCCCCACTCATTTCCCCCCCCCTCTTTCAAAATAAATAAATAAACATTTAAAAAATCACAGCATGAAATCTAACCTCTTAACAAAGTCAGTAGAGTTGCAGGTTACAAAATCAAAATACAACATCACTTGCATTTCTATACGCCAACAACAAACACTAGGAAATTAACAATCCCATTTCAATAGCTCCAAAAAGAATTTAAAAAACCTTAGAAATAAGCCTAACCAAAAAAGTGAATGACTTACATGGTGAATGCATTAATAAAAGAAATTAGAGCAGATACAAATAACTGGAAAGACATTCTGTGTCCACGGATTAGAAGAGTTAATACTATTAAAAGGCCATATCACTCAGAGCAATCTACAAATTCAGTGCAACCCCTATCAAAATCCCAAAGATATAGTGTATAGAAATAGAAGAAAAAACAATCCTAAAATTCAGATGGAACCACAAAAGACCCCCAAATGGGCAAAGCAATCATGAGCAAGAACAAAGCTAGAGGCTTCATACGTCCTCATTTTAAAATATATTACAGGGGTGCCTGGGTGGCTCAGTCAGTTGAGCGTCCAACTTCGGCTCAGGTCATGATCTCGCAGTCTATGAGTTCGAGCCCCGCATTGGGCTCTGTGCTGATGGCTCAGAGCCTGGAGCCTGCTTCCGATTCTGTGTCTCCCTCTCTCTCTGCCCCTTCCCTGCTCATGCTCTGTCTCTCTCTGTCTCAAAAATAAATAAAAACATTAAGAAAAAAAATTTTTTTAAATAATAAAATATATTACAAAGCTACAGTAATCAAAACAGTATGGTACTGGCATAAACACTGACATAGAGATCAGTGGAACTAAAGAGCCCGGGGGGTGGGGGGAAGCATGCATATAGAGTCATTTGATCTTTGACAAGGGTATCAAGAAAACACAGTAGAGAAAGAATAGCCTTTTGAATAAATGGTGTTGAAAAACCTGGATATCCACATCTACAAGAATGAAATTGGATCCTTACCTGACATCACCATACATAAAAATTGAGTCAAAATGGATTAAAGACGTGAAAATAAATCCCAGAAAAAAAAATAAGGGAAAGTCTTCTTGACATGGGTCTCCACAATGATTTCTTGAATGACACCAAAAGCACTGGCAGCAAAAGCAAAAATAGATAAGTAGGATTACATCAAACTAAAAGTTTCTGCGGAGCAGAGGGAATGGCAGAATAAAAACGTAACTGGGGAATCTGGGTGGCCCAGTTGGTTCAGCATCTGACTCGGTTTTGGCTCAGATCATGATCTCACGGTTCGTGGGTTCAAGCCCCACGTCGGCTCTGTGTGGACGGTGCAGAGCCTGCTTGGGATTCTCTCCCTCTCCCTCTCTCTCTGCCCCTCCCCCACTCATGCTGTCTGTGTCTCTCAAAAATAAATAAACTTAAAAAAAATTTGAAAAGGTAACCTATTGAATGAGGAAAAAATCTTTGGAAAACATACATCTGGATAAAGTGTTATATGCAAAATATAAAAGAATTTTTTTAATTCATAGCAAAAAAATAATAATAGTGATAACCTGATTTAAAAATGGGCAAAAGGGGCGCCTGGGTGGCGCAGTCGGTTAAGCGTCCGACGTCAGCCAGGTCATGATCTCACGGTCCGTGAGTTCGAGCCCCGCGTCAGGCTCTGGGCTGATGGCTCGGAGCCTGGAGCCTGTTTCCGATTCTGTGTCTCCCTCTCTCTCTGCCCCTCCCCCGTTCATGCTCTGTCTCTCTCTGTCCCAAAAATAAATAAACGTTGAAAAAAATTTTTTTTTAAAAAATAAAAATGGGCAAAAGACTTAAATAGACATTTCTCCAAAGAACTCACTTTTCAAAAACTTTTTAATGTTTATTTATTATGTAATATGTGCAAATATGCTAAAGTACTTTGTATATGCTAAAGCCTCTACTACCAAAGTCTATATTACCAAAACATACTTCAAAATGTCTAGTTTTTGAGACCTGAAAGTCACATTTTTCTTAGTATATAATATGACTAATTATCAATATTAATATAATAATGAATATTATATAAATGTAATATTAATAATATAACATACTATTATAATGAATATTAATATCTTATTTTATACATATGTTATACGTGTTTAATAGCTTGCAATGAACACAATACTGTATTAATTAATATTAATGAAATATATTTAATAACTTGTAACCAACATACAGACAAGGGTACAACACATAAATGTAGGTTTAACAATTTTTTACAGAACAAATATCCATGAAAACTCTACCCAAATCAAAAAGCACAACATTGCTAGCACCAAATGACACCTTCTTGCCCTTTTTTCATCTCTACCCCTTTCATCTCCCCCAGAAATACAGAGATACCTGTTTTCATAACTTCTAAAATTGATGTTTGCAGTTTGTTTTTGACCTTTGTATGAATGGAATGAAATGGTAAGTGTTCCTCTGTGTCTAGTTTCCCTCAGTATATCTCAAGCTCAAACTCATAGCCAACATCACATGGGTGAGTTTCATCCACGCTGTTAGGTGTACCTGTTGTTAATTACTTTTCATTCTTATATGTTGTTTCCTGTATGAATAGGCGGTATTGATTGATATTTGGGTTGTTTTCTGTTTTTTACTGTGGACGAGGAAAAAGAATTTCTTTCTACCCTTCTAACTTCTTTGGCAATCAAATTAACGTTAGACCGAGTAACTGGAGAAAAACTAATTTAATTGCAAATGTGCAGGGACCCCATAAAAATGTAAGACCCAAGGACAAGCCGGGCAATGGAGACTTATATGTCATCTTAAGCTAAGGCCTGGGACTTCAAAGGGAAGAAGAATAATTCACAGATCAATGAGAAGAACAGAGATGTTTGATAAACAGACATTTGAACAGCCATGCAAATAAGTCATTCACGTAAAAATGTTATCTCTTGTTAATGGCTCTCTTTCTGAGCCAGGTCCCCTATCTAAATATTTTTTAGATAGTTTAAGTTTAGATAGTTTAAGGGAGAGGTAAAGGTATTCTTGAGTCCGCTGGGTCTTGATTGACTTCAGCTTGCAACAGTCTGCTTGCCCACGTGGCACATTTTGGAGAGACTTGTTCCGAACCCCATTACTCCTATTTAAATAATGTTGTGATTGGTAAGTACAGGCTTCTTATGTCGGCTGTTTCTCAACCTGTTCTGCTCTCACAGGAGAAATGGAGACATGTGGATGTGAACATTATCTGTGGCAGAGGTCATGAGATGTCCCAGACTTTCAAAATTTCAACTTAATCTTGTCCATAAAAATCTCCTTATGTTATGCTGCAACAAAGCATAAATGGGGTTCCTAACTACGTGGTCAGGACGATGTGATCTTGGATACCTGGTTCCTTTCTGTGAGTAAGCACTCCAGCTAACTGCCTGCCAAATTACAAACCTGTGCTCCTTTGTTCCTAAAATTGTGCTACATAAATGCGTCCCTCAAGAAATCATAGAAAATCCATTAGTATATCACAATTCCAAATTCTATTCAGCACTAAAGGTCCCATTCGTCAAATTTGGGAGATAATCAGTCAGAAAAGCAATCCTAAGTCTCTCCATGGTCATGGAACCAGAGTTCAATACCACAAAGTGAACTTTACAAATACTCAGAAGTTAGGGGAAAGTGGGTGATGGGCATTGAGGAGGGCACCTGTTGGGATGAGCACTGGGTGTTGTATGGAAACCAATTTGACAATAAATTTCATATTAAAAAAAAAAAAGAAATACTCAGAAGTTAACAGCTCAGCCTCTATGGTACTCCAATGCTGTCGTGCAAAGAGGAGCTTATGCCATCATCAGTGAAAAATGTTGCTTCTCTGTAAACAAAGCAGGACAAATAATATCTAATTTAAATCTGTTAAAAGAAAGAATTAAAATTTTTTTGTCAGACAAAAGAAGTACAGGTATTCTATAGACCTGATCTTTTTCTGGAGCTTGGACTGGCTTAATGAGATGTGGGAAATGGGCTCTGATTTGTTCTTTTCTGTTTATTCATCCTCAGTCTTTTTTTTTTTTTTTTTTTTTTTTTCAGAGAGAGACAGAGAGAAAGAGAGAGAGAGAGCACAAGCAGGGGAGAGACAGAAAGAGAATCTCAAGCAGGTTCGATACCCAGTGTGGAGCCAGACATGGGACTCCCTCCCATGACCCTGGGATCATGACCTGAGCCAAAATCAAGAGTGATGCTTAATTGACTGAGTCACCCAGGCTCCTGTGGGTGCTCCTGACAGGCGCCCCTGTCAACTTCATTCTAACCTATGTTCTTTCTACTCTCTGCAGATCTCTTACCACGCAATTCCATTTCTCTCTCCACAGTCACCAGATCAGCTTGTAGTGTGGAAGTTTCCAGGGAAGCTGGAAACTGGAGGGGCCCAGGGCAGGAACTGGAACTGTAGAGGCCCAGGGCAGGCCATCCCAAATGTGCCACAATGGCATATTGATTGTTTTGAATTGAAGCTATTTGGAAAACAACGAACGCGAGGACACTCAGACCCTCCCTTGTCCCCCTGAAAGCAGGAAATAAATCCCCCATGTGAAAAAAATGCCCTCCCCATAATAGGAAGGAAAAAGACCTCCTTATCACCAAAGACAGAGACTTTGAAGTTGAGAAATTTGTAGAAAAAAACCTCTCATTACTCTTTTACTGTAATCTATGACCTCAGCCCAAATTCCACATAGAATTAAAGCTACTAATTAAAGCTCAATGGAATACTACTTGGCAATGAGAAAGAATGAAATCTGGCCTTTTGTAGCAACGTGGATGGAACTGGAGAGTGTTACGCTAAGTGAAATAAGTCATACAGAGAAAGAGAGACACCATATGTTTTCACTCTTATGTGGATCCTGAGAAACTTAAGAGAAGACCATGGGGGAGGGGAAGGAAAAAAAAAGAGAGGGAGGGAGCCAAGCCATAAGAGACTCTTAAAAACTGAGAATAAACTGAGGGTTGATGGGGGGTGGGAGGTAGGGGAGGGTGGGTGATGGGCATTGAGGAGGGCACCTGTTGGGATGAACACTGGGTGTTGTATGGAAACCAATTTGACAATACATTTCATATTAAAAAAAAAAGCTCCCAAACACCTGTTTTCTTCTCCTTCTTCTTCTTCTTCTTCTTCTTCTTCTTCTTCTTCTTCTGAGAGAGAGCACGTGAGCAGGAGAGAGGCAGAGAGAGAGAGAGAGAGAGAGAATCCCAAGCAGGCTCCATGCCCAGTGTGGATGGAGCCCATCAGGGGGCTGGATCCCATGACGGTGAGATCATGACTCGAGCTGAAATCAAAAGTCAGACACTTAACTGACCCAGTTATCCAGGTGTCCCTATGTTTTCTTTATCCGGTCAATTCCTATTGTCTCTTTTCTAAAATGTGTAAACATTGTCTGCCTTGGTCATTTCTTTGCATCTCAATGTCATAACTGAGTCTGCGCAGACATGTTATAAAATTTGTGTCTTTTTTTTTCCTCCTATTAATCTATCTCATATCAATTTAATTCCTCACTAGCTAGAAGAACCCTGGGGGTGGGGAAGAAAAGGAAATTTCTCCTTCCTCAACACTGGCAATCTGGCATCATTTCCCTTCAATTTTAGTGACTGAAAAGTTTGAAGTTGACCTTCATCTCCTTCAAAGACCAGCCACGCTTCCTCAGCCTTACTCCTAGCGCAGTGTTTAGAGGTATTTTTGGTTGTCCAACATGGCGGGCAGTCAATGCCAGGGAAAGTTTGATACTGGCCTCTAGAAGGGAGAAGTAAGAGACGCTTCTAAACTACACAAGGCACTGAACAGCTCCCGACAACAAAGAATAATCTGATTCAAAATGTCCGTGGTATCCAGGCGAGACAATCTTGTCCTGGGGTGTAGCTTTCTGGTGAACCAACCAGATATAGTGATTTTTCAATCTCCCTTCCCCTGCCCAAGCTCTTAGACTGCCCCAAACCCTCTTCTGCTGCTCTGATTCTGTCTTTGAGAATCTTGTACAGGAAAGGCAGCTCTTCTTTCTGGGTTTTAACTTTCTTTTGGACTTGCCTGGGGTTACTTACTAATTTGCTAGCTCACTGATGCCGTTAATATGTTTAGAATATTTTGCTGGCTCGACACGTTTTCCTTTGTGGAGAGAGGATTGGTATTACCTAGTGAGGAAATCACCATGTTTCTTTTGAATAACCAAACGAAAGTAGTGGAAGTCTCCTCCTGCTTTTAAGAAATCTTCTGAGAAGTTCTCAGACTCAGTGCTCAAAAAGTTACTTGTTGCTTAATACCTCTCACCCTTAATTGCTGTTGCCGGCTTCTCCAAGAGTCACATTTTGCTGCATCCACGTGGTACAGCCTTCAAACCCTACTACTTTGCTAAATGTGCCAATACTCGCTCCCTGCATTATGCAAAGCACCCAAAAATATAAAAGTAAGGAACGTTTGTATCGAATGACGATATGATGATTAATAAGGATAATAAAAACATAGCAATAATTATAACCAACATTACATCGTGCTTCTATCAGCCAGAGACTAAACGCTTACCATACAATTAATTCATTTAATCTTCCCAACAGCCCCGTGCCTTAGGTGTTATTAATGTCTTATTTTGTATATAAGGAAACCGAGTTACATAGAGAGTAAGTACTTTGCCCAAGGCCTTAAAATTTTAGATCGAGGATTCATACCCAGGCCGTCTGACACTTTGGGACATAGCCATTGAGAATGTGTCACGCTGAACGTCACGGGTCACTGCTGTTAAAGTTTATGGCAACCACAATCACTTAGGGCCCCCTACCGACAAAACAGCTCCTTTTCCTCAAGGTTACACCTGCTGCGAAAGCTTGCCTAGTCATCTTCAAACGAGAGTTCGTCAAAACCGTCTAGTCCTTCCCCATTTCCTGCAGGTGTTTGTTCAGAACTTCAGTGGCAATTGTTTCGCTTCCAGTGGCAACAATAATAACAATGGGCATGAAAAGCTGACCAAAACATCCAAGCGAAAACTTTGTTCATTAGTAGAGTTTTGATACTTGTTTTGCTGCATGTGGGCTTTGAACACCTGTAGCGGACTTTGAGAAGTGGGCTTTGAACATATTCCTGGGACCCTAAAAGGTGATACACATGAGGCCAGGATCGGACGCATGCCCAGGAATGGCCTGGAGGGGCGGGGGTGGGGGGCTAAGCTTTCACCTCTGACCGACCTTGAGAGTCTGCACAAACAGGAAGGGAAGGCTGAGAAAAGTTGTAACCTGCCTGCCCGAGTGTCGAAGATGCGTCTCGACAGGCACACAGACTCCCTCAGCGAAGACTGAAAGATTTGTAGATGAAGAGTCGAGAAATCAGCAAGAAGGAAAAACACGCACATTTTTGAATGGGCAAAAAGACTTGAAAGGTCATTGCGCGCGCGCACACACACACACACACACACACAAACTGAAATGGCAAATACGCTTATCAAAGTCGTCATCGAATAGAAATTAAAACTAAAAGGAGTTATTGTAAGACCAACTACAATGTCTATTTTTTTTTAGAAAAAGAATCAAAAACAGAGACTACCAGGCATTAGTGAGAATTTGTATCAGTTGGAACTCATGTACAGTTGACCTCTAAACAACATGGGTGTCCACTGTGTGGGTCCACTTACACACAGATTTTTTGTCAATAAGTATAGTACAATATTATAAATGTATTTCCTTCCTTTTGGTTTTCTTAATAATATTTTCTGGTCTGTGTTGCTTTACTGTAAG
The DNA here is from genome assembly GCF_028749965.1 of Puma concolor. Classification (NCBI taxonomy): domain Eukaryota; kingdom Metazoa; phylum Chordata; class Mammalia; order Carnivora; family Felidae; genus Puma; species Puma concolor. Next base: position 99,217,277 of record NC_141673.1, read on the forward strand.
AATACAGTATAGAGGCGCCAGCGCAGCTCAGTCAGTTGAGTGACCGACTCTTGATTTCGGCTCAGCGTATGATCCCAGGGTCGTGGAATTGAGCCCCACGTCTGCCTCTATGCTGAACTTGGGGCCTGTTTGAGATGCCCTCTCTCCTACTCTGCCTCCACTCGCATACACACACACACACACACACTCTCTCTCTCTCCCAAATAGACAAAAAAAAGAATACAGTATATAATACATATAACACGTAAAATATATGTTAATTGATCGTCTATGTTATTGGTAAGGCTTTCTGTCAAGAGTAAGATATTGGGAGTTACGTTTCTGGGGGTTCAAAAGTTGTACACAGATTTTTCAACTCTGTAGGGTTGTCTGTCCCCCTAACACCTGTGTTGTTCAAGCGCCCACTGCACTTGTGGAGGGAGATTAAACTGACAGCTACTATCTTGGTTGGCAGTCTCTACCAATGGGACACCTTATGACCCATTAATTCCATTCATCTGCTGACACAAATAAACGTGTATGTGCATCCAATGAAAGATACAAAAATTTCAGAGCAGTTTTATCCATACTAGCCCTGAACTGGAAACAATACAGGTGTCCCTCGACTGGAAAATAGATACATTGTGGTGCATCTATACCATAAAGCACTGTATTTATCACACCGGCATCGACACAAATATGTATCCAAAAAACCGATGATCAAAGAAGCTGGACACAAAAGACTCCAAATTGTGTGCTTCTGCTTTTACGAAGTGTTTTAAAAAGTCTGGAGTGGCAGGGAAAACCATCCTAACACAAAAGGCTGCATATCCTGAAAATATTTGATGGCGCGTTGCAGCGTGACTAGGGCACTTCTTCATTAGCTTTGTTTCCTAAGAAAATGAAAGGTTCTTTTCTTTCAAAATTCACCCCTGCTTGTGAGTGTCAGTTCCTTTCTGGTGTATTTCTAGGTGGCAGTAGAACTTTGTGCATACTCTGTGGCAGAATTCTTTTGCTTTATATATTAATTGTTAGTGAATGGTTTGTCTCACTCACTAGAAAATCGACTTCCTATAGGGAGAACACCATATTCAATCTCAGCTTCTAGTTTCAGAGAAGCAGTTAAGTTTAGTTATTGAATGTATAGGCTTTGATGTCAAATAGCCTGGTTTCACATTTCTGTGTACTTTGGGTAAATTGCCTTGTGTGCCTCATCAGTAAATAGGGATAGTCAAAGTACCTAGCTCTTATATTTCTTGTGATGCTGGGAGGTTTAAGTAAGTTAATATCTGAATTATATAATAATCTTAATAAATGTTAGCTCTTTGCTAATAAAATCATCAGAGTATTTTGTAGGTTTCATGTAAATTTACTCCCTTTCTGCGAATATGTTTACCTTAAAATTGTGCAAATTTCATACAAATACTATAAACTTTATATACCATTTTTTGAAAATTCATCTATCAGTACAAATAAACCCAATGTTTCCCTGAATAGAAAATGTTTTGGTGTATATGCATATGCACACCACCTGTATATATATAATTTAAGGTCTGTATTTATACTTATATAAATTTATAATATTATATAGATATCATATAGGATTCAAACCTAATTAGTTAACATCGTAAGTTATTTGCCCTTTAATAAAACTAAATGAAGCATTAAGTGTAATGTGTCTATGTTATTCTTAAGATATCATGGATTTTTGTTGTTGTTCTTGTTGTTTTTGGGGTTTTTTTGGGGTTTTTTTGGATTTTTGTTTTTAATTGCTGAACAAAGTTTACTTAAAAATTCAGTAGGGGACTTTCAGGTGTATTCATAATATTGAACAGCTGTATTTGTTTCTGCTTTGTTCAAAAACTCCATTAAAACAACATTCATTCAAAAACAAATAATGGACTGGAAAGGATTAGGAGGAAATGAACACAAAAGATAAATATTTATACATTTTAGAATATGTCAAGTGACTTAAGCCATAGAACTCTGAATGCTATGAAATTAGAGAGACTATGCACCTCTAAAGTTGGATGTGGTGGGCAGACTGTAGGATAGCCCCACAATCTCTCTGTTGTGGTCTTTGTGCCCTTGCGCGATCCCCTCTCCTTAAGTGTGGGTGGGAACCATGACTTGCTTCTACCCATAAAATAAAGGAAAAATACATGAAATATAATAATGTTACATAAGATTGTTAATGCCTGTCTTGCTGGAGGAGACTCTTTTTATTGCTGGCTTTGAGAAAGCAAGATACCATGTTGCAAAAGTCTTTGTGGCGAGAAATTGAAAGCTATGGTCAATGAGAAATGGAGGTTCTAGTCTGACAGCCTACAAGGAACTGAATGTTGCCAACACAAGAGGTTGGAAGTAGATCCACAGTTGAGCCTCAGATAAGACCACAGCCCCAAGCAACACTTGAATTGCAGCCTTGTGAGAGGTTGAAGCATAGGACCCGCCTAAGCCATGCCAGGAGCATGGCATAAGCAAAATGAGATAATAAATAAGTGAAATTATTTTAAACCACTAAGTTTATGGTAATTTGTTGGTCAGAAATAGAAAACAAATACCGTAGGGGGAAAACTGGAGTATTAGTTGAAAATACACATAAGAAACGTTTCAGTCTTTTGAGCTCCTTTCCACCTTGAACAACCAAACTCCAATCTGATATCTCTGCAGGAGATTGGAAGTTTGTTGCCTGGAATGACTGAACCAAAAAGAAATCTGAATTCAGGTCGGGAGTCTTTAGGAAAGGCTAAAGGAGGAGGTATTTTATTAAAAAGAGAGAAATTAACTGCAATTATGAATAATAAGATCAGAGACTCTTTCATTAGTTTCAAGATCCTTAAGATGCAGGCTTAACACAACCAGGCTGAAAACCAGAGAATTGTTCTTTTCTTTGTTTTTTAATTGAGGTATAATTGACAGATAACATTATATTAGCATTAGGTGTACAAGATAATGACTTGATATATGTATATACTGTGAAATCATCGCAATGTCTAGTTGATATCTCTTACCACACGTAGCGATAAGCTTTTTTTTCTCGTGATGAGAATTTTTCAGCTCTACTATCTTAGCAACTTTCAAGTACACAATACAGGATTATTGACTCTAGTCACTAGGATATAAATTACATTGCCAGGACTTATTTATTTCATAACTGGAAGTTTGTATCTTTTGACCACCTTCACCCACTACGCCCATTCTAACCCTTCACTTAAAGCAACCACCAATCTCTTCTCTATATCCATGAGTTCTTCTTCCTGTTGTTCCTTTAAAGATTCCACACAGAAATGAGATCCTATCGTATTTGTCTTACTCTTTCTGAGTTATTTCACTCAGCCTAAAGAAGAATTGCTCTCTGAGAAAAGTGACGAATACAAAAGACCTATTGAGAATAAGAAGACATGAACAGTCTCTGCCTTAACATCCGTAAGGATGTCCACGGGTTCCAGATACATAATGTTCTACTGTTTATTTAGTATCTCACCCTCACATATTAATAGGCACTTATGGGACACTAGATATTTAGGAAAGTCCCTTAAAAGAACGGAGACCAGGGGCAGCTAGATGGCTCAGTACGGTAAGCACCTGACTCTTGATTTCAGCTCAGATCGTGATCTCACAGTTGTGAAATTGAATCCTGCATGGGAGTCCACGCTGGGCATGAAGCCTGATTGGGATTCTCTCTCTTCTCTCTCTGCCCCTCCCCCCTCCAAAACAAACAAACAAACAAACATAAAGAGGCCAAAGCAAGCACATATCAGATACCATTCATGTAAAAGTTGATGGCAAACAACAAGAAAAATTCTAAATATTCTTATAATTAATATATTTGGTGAGGGAAGTAGGGCAAAAAAACTTCATTACATAAGTAAGAAGAGGAAACTGAAAAGAGGACATTTAAAGAATAAGAAAGAATGCTTGGAAATTAAAGTTATAATATATTCAGGAAAGGAGATTCTATGAAGAGTGGAGGAAAAACTTGAGGAACTAGCCTAGCTAGTAGAATCTAAAGAGAAACGGATTTTTAAAAATGGGGAAAAGTTTAATGATATTAGAAAATCAAGGGCGCCTGGGTGGCTGAGTCGGTTGAGCGTCCGACTTCGGCTTAGGTCATGATCTCGCAGTTCGTGAGTTCGAGCCCCACATCGGGCTCTGTGCTGACAGCTCAGAGCCTGGAGCCTGCTTCGGATTCTGTGTCTCCCTCTCTCTGCCCCTTCCCCGCTCATGCTCTGTCTCTCTCTGTCTCTCAAAAATGAATAAATGTTAAAAAAAAAAAAAGACAGAAAGAAAGAAAATCAACCCAATATCTCACTAATAGGAATTCCAGGAAAAGACATGAGGGAAAAGTTGGAAGAAAATGATAATTGGGGCACCTGGGTGGCGCAGTCGGTTAAGCGTCCGACATAGGCTCAGGTCACGATCTCGCAGTCCGTGAGTTCGAGCCCCGCGTCGGGCTCTGGGCTGGTGGCTCGGAGCCTGGAGCCTGTTTCCGATTCTGGGTCTCCCTCTCTCTCTGCCCCTCCCCTGTTCATGCTCTCTCTCTGTCCCAAAAATAAATAAAAACGTTGAAAAAAAAATTAAAAAAAAAAAAAAAGAAAATGATAATGGAAATATGAAAGAAACTTTCTCAGAAACGAAGGACATGTTTCCCATTTAAAACGTCCCATTGAATGCCCGACAGAAAGAGTGAAAATAGGCTGACAGGGCACCTCATTACAGAATTTCAGAATTCAAGGGACAAATTAAAGGTTCTTAAAGTTTCCATATGGAAAAGTTAGGCTACAGGAGTGCCTGGGTAGCTCAGTTGGTTAAGTGTCCCACTCCTGATTTCAGCTCAGGTCAGGATCTCACTGTTCCTGGGTTTGAGTCCCTGGTCCAGCTCCGTGCTGACAGCAGGTGGCGCTTGCTTGGGCTTTTCTCTCTGTCCCTCCCCTGCTCGCTCTCTTTCTCTCTGTCATAAGAAATAGACTTAAAAAAAAAAAAGAAAAGTTAGGCTACAGACACAGACTCAGAAATTGGAACAATAATTGTAATTTTTAATAGCGAAATGCCATCTGACAGAAAGTGCCACTAAAATTCAGAGGAAATGTGATTACTAACCTTAACTTTGTATCTAAACTGTATTTCAAGTTCACACGTATAATAAAAATCCATTTCAAACAAATTACTGAAAGCTGTAATCTCTCCCTCTCTCTCTCTCTCTCTCTCTCTGTCTCCTCTCTCTCATATATATCTCATGCTTGACAAACATCTCTTAACCCTAATGTGAACAAATTTCTGTGCTGATAAGTAAATGTCTTTGAGTTACTTTCAACATCACGTTAGACAATATCGCTCCCTCCACTGATGATTAAACCTAATTTCTTTATCTGCATTTGAAGTTAATAATTCTATGGTTTCTCTGAAGCTAAAATTTTACTGTTTCAGAACATATTTCCTCTTTTTGTAACTGTTTAACACTCCTGATTTCACAACTTCTCTTTTCTCAGACTTCCCCCTAAATGTGGTTACTTACTTAACACACTATTTTTTGATGTTTTTGACATTTCAGCACTATTGACATTGGATCTTTTATTGTGATGCTGTATCTTATTTTTCTGCCTTGTACTTTAAAGACACTGGGAGAGAAAGGGAAATTTACAAATTCTTACGATGTGTTAGAATAACACTATTTGTTTAATAACGATTTTTTATTAAATATTCTTCCTTAAGTGTTACTATGCTCAGTCTTTTTTTTTTTTTTTCTAAACACAAAAATGCCTCTTTGAGAACATCAGATTAATGAGAGAGGGAAAATGAAATAAAGCACCAGAGCTTGAGGGAGGTCTTTAAAAACTACTAGAAAAATGTCACAGAAAGTCAGTTGTGTCGACCCAGGGCAAGAAAAATTTGCCACAATGGCATATTGATTACTTTGAATTAAAGCTATTTAGGAAACAGCCAGTGCAAGAAGGACATGTTGACCCTCCTTTGTCCTGCTGAAAACAGGAAATATTTCATGTGAAAGGTACTCTCCATGTACTGGGAGGTAGAGGGATATCATTATCACTTATAAATAAACCTTGTAACTGTTTACTAATTTACCACCTTAGTCCAAATTCTGTTTAGAGATCCTTACTAATTGAAGTTCCCAAACATAACATTCTTTGTTCTGTCAATTCTTTACAAATGTATTGCCTCTTTGTCTGAAATATATCAAAACTGGCTGCCTCAGTCATTTCTTTGGGTATCAATTGTGTTATTGGGTCTCTGTGTGCATTTAATTAAACTCTGGTTTTTTTTTCTCCTATCAAACTGCCTTATGGCAATGTAATTCTTACACTAGCTGGAAGATGCTTAAAGGGTAGAGGAAAATTTTTCCTTCCTCATAGTAGTGAGCAAGAGAAAAACAACAATATTTGTATAGTTCACTAACGCTTACAATGTCGCATATGCTACTACAGTGCTTTAATATTATTATGTATCTGTTGTAGATAGAAACATGGGCGTTAAAAAGATAAATTTGCCCAAAGTTGTTTACCTAAAACAATTTGAAGTCAGGACTCAAGCTCAGGTGTTTTGAATTCCAATCTCCCAAGTCTCATAATGGATTATGATGGAAACTCAAAAACAAATCATAGAGAAAATAAAAACAAAATATTAGCAACATAATAGTCATCTTTTCAAAATATTTGTTTATTGGGGCACCTGGGTGGCTCAGTCAGTTAAACGTCTGACTCTTGATTTTGGCTCAGGTCATGATCTCATGGTTTGTGAGATCGAGCCCTGCATCAGGCTCTGCACTGATGGCATGGAGCCTGATTGGGATTCTCTCTCTCCCCCTCTCTTTCTCTGCCCCTCCCTCCCCTAATTAAGTACGTAAATAAATAAATAAATAAATAAATAAATAAAATTTGCTTATAGAATATAATGTGAATGCAAATATGTTTAAAAAGTACAACACCACTGGCCATGATGGATTAACAAGAATCATTCTTAACCTCCCATTGTAATCAAGTAGAAAATTCAGCAAACATACCAAAAAACGCTTTCAGAAATCGTACAACAGATAGCTCAGATCGTGTCAGAAAAGGGAAGTAAGTAAGGTGGGCACTAAGATGACTCCGAATTTCACTGGGAATAATCTTCCATAATGCAGGCACAGGAAAGAGCATCCAAAGGAAGCTAGCAGTCTCACTGAAATGGAGGACACACAGATACAGAGTAGGACTTTGAGGCAGCTGGAAGTTGCAGACAGAATTTCAAAAAAGAATCTCCCTTGATTCTGCTGAATACTACGACGCTTATACATAAAATAAAAATGCACCAATCCGGGTAAAAAACAACCAAACGGTTATCTGCAACCAATTCTCAGAGCCCAAACAGGGTGAGGAGACATTCAAGCTCTTACTTGCCCAGCTAGAGAGTCATTAGTATTCACCAGGGCCATCATTACAGAAGCCTCAGACATTAGTGGTAGGAATAAATGAACCCTGACATTAGTTCGTACCTAACCTAACAACAATGAAAAACAGGTTTCAAAATTGTTAAACTTATCTATAGGTAACTTGACGCATGAAGGGAGGGAGGAAGGAAGGAAGGAAGGGGAAGGGGAAGGGTCTGCTCAGGTCATGATCTCACGGGTTCATAAGTTCGAGCCTTGCATTTGGCTCTGTGGTGACAGCTCAGAGCCTGGAGCCTGCTTCGGATTCTGCGTCTCCCTCTTTCTCTGACCCTCTCCCATTCGCACTCTCTCTCTCTCCCTCTCTAAGATATATAAACATTAAAAATAAATAAATAAATAAATAAATAAATAAATAAATATGTTCTTATTAATGTATAATTGATATATAATTCTATATTCCTTTCAGGTGGGCAACATAGTAATTCACTATTTGTATTTATGGGAAAATAATCATGACAACAAGTCTAGTTAGCATTATTGCCATGCATAGTTACAGAAATTCCTTTTCTTTGCGACGAAAGCTTTCAAGATCGACTACCTTAGCACCTTTCCAATATGCAATACAGTACTCTCACTGTAGTCACCATGCTGTGCGTTACATCCCTGTGACTCATTTATTTTTTTTTTTTTCGTGTCTTATTTTCATTTCTTGTTCTACTAATAGGAGTGAGATAGATCGAAGGCTTTGTTGGTGATAATTTTCATTCATTTTCAACTTTATTTTTATTTCAATGTATTTTTTACTGAAGTATAGCTAACACACAAGGTTACATTTGGGTGTACAACGTAGTAATTTGACACTCCTCTGCTATGTGTAATTACCAGTGACGTTACCATCTGTCACCACACAACACTATTGCAATACCACTGACTGTATTCCCCTTGCCGCACCTTTCATCCCCATGATTTATTCATTCCATAACCGGAAGCTTGTATCTCCCACTCTCCTCCACCCATTTTGTCCCCTCTACCACCCTCTCCCCTCAGGGAACCATCGGTTTGTTCTCTGTACTTCGGGGTATGTTTCCGTTTTTCATTTGTTTGTTCTATTCTTTACATTCCACATATAATTGAAATCTTATGCTATTTATTTTCCTTTCCGGACTTATTTTCCTTAGCATGAATCCCATTAGGTCTACCCATGTTGTTGTAAACGTTGCAAAAGGCAAGATCTCATTCTTTTTACGGCTCAGGAATATTCCATTATAAATAGATAAATATATACATACATAATATATCGCATCTTTTATATCCATTCATCTATCAGTGGGCACTTAGGTTGCTTCCATCTCTTGGCTACTGAAAAAAATGCTGCAATAAACATAGAGGTGCATGTGATGTTGCAAAGTATTTTTTTTTTTTTAATTTTCTTTGGGTGAATACCCAGCGTAGCATTACGGAATCATATGGCATTTTTATTTTTACTTCCTTGAGGAATCTCCATAGTGTTTCTACAGTGACTGCACCAATTTATATTCCCACTAACAGTGCACAAGCGTTCCTTTTTCTCTACATCCTCATTTTTTTAAGGCTTTCCAAAAGTTTTCAATGTTCAGTCAAGGTTAAGAACCACTAACCCGGAATAATTAGATAATTAGATAATTGTTATAGATTACTGAAAAAGGGCAAAAGTGTCATTTGCATGTAAAATGAAATCTTTTCACACACTTTATAAAGTGTATATATATATATATATATATATATAAAATTATATATATTTATATATATATATAGTTGACCTTAAAAATATGTATGTGCACACACACACACACACACACACACACACACATAAATGGATACAAATATATCATAGAACAAACAATTATTTTCCTGTCCCCATGCCCCAGCCAACCTGCAAAATAAAACCTTTTTCCCCTCAGAAATATTCAGAGAAAACATGTACATTTTTCTATTTCTCACTCTTACCATCACAGGAAGAGTTACTTATCTGACTGGTAAGCTTTTAATCATTCTCCAGATTTACCTCCCTGCCCTCCCACGGCATTATATTTCTCTGAATATGTTCTCAATCCCATGCTTGTCTGAGGTCAAGAGGACATTTTCATCTTAAATGAATAAATTATTATATACGACTCTCCATCACTCACCCACGCATGCACACTGGAACGTGACAGAAGGAGGTATACAAAGGGGAGATATTAAGTCTGAGTTTATGCAAAAGTAGTGGGGCCACCAAAAGAAAGAGGTGACACGGTGGAAGGAGAGGTGACATTGGATTACTTTGGATCATTTTGAGTTTGAGATATTGGAAGGCAGTTGGAAATGAGGACTTGCACTCCAGGAAGTGGGCCAAGATCGAGGATTCCACTTGGAATCCAGGCCCGGAGCCATGATTAATAAAATTATGGTTAAAGTTAGGACAGTAATAAAACATATTTCAAATGCATACTACTTAATTACTTAGAACTGGCATCTATCAATAATGGTAACAGAAGGAGCGCCTGGGTGGCTCAGTCGGTTAAGCATCCGACTTGGGCTCAGGTCATGATCTCCTAGTTTGTGAGTTTGAGCCCCGCATTGGGCTGTGTGCTGACGGCTCAGAGCCTGGAGCCTGCTTCGGATTCTGTGTCTCCCTATCTCTCTGCTCCTCCCTTGTTCATGCTCTGTCTCTCTCTCTCTCTCTCAAAGATAAATAAACATCAAAAAAAATGTTTTTGAATAACAATGGTAACGGAACAACTCAACATTCAAAAAAGTTATAGCCCAGGGAAGTTGTCACCAAGTTTGAGGACATCATCGTAAGCATATAATTTTCTTTATAAAATACAGCAGCCTAACGAAATATCTGTTATTCTTTCACGACTTTACTGATGAATATTTCATGAGTCTAGTGTACCTAACTGAAATGCTCCATTTTCTTTCCAGACATATTTCTATTATTTAATCACATACACCACAAGACACCACAACTTTTAATATCCCATTTTTTCAATTAATCCATAAGTTGACTACCTATAAAATGGTTTTTCTGGCTAAGTGAGTCCTATACCTACAAGAATCATGACAATCAAAAGTTAAATCTCACCAAACTTAGAGATTACTCCATAACTCATACCTTGGTGACTTACTTTGGGCAAGGAGAGAAGGCAGAGATTATTAATATCAATGTGGGGGTTGCTACATGGCTCAGTTGGTTAAGCATCAGACTCTTGGTTTTGGTTCAGGTCATGATCTCGTGGTTTGTGAGTTGGAATCCTGCCTCAGGCTCTGCTCTGACAGCAAGGAGCCTGCTTGAGATTTTCTGTCTCCCTCTCTCTCTGACCCTTCCCTGCTGATTTGAGCACTCTCTCTCTCATAAATAAATAAACATTAAATATATATATTTATATAATCATATATACAATATATATTAAATATATAATATTTATCATATTTATATATATAATGTTATATATATATATAACTGTAAATTCCAAGGATTTATTACATAAATTCTCCACCTGCTAGGATTTTTTTTTTTTTTTTTAGTTTTAGCTGGCTGAATCTCTGATAATATTTTTTATATGAATAGAAGTCTACTTTTTAGTCAAAACCGATTGCTCTCATTCTGGAAAAATGTTAAGAGTTCACTAATAAAATTCAGTGTAGCCTTAACTGTTTTGGTAATCCAATACATAATTATTAAGTGTCTGTTATGTTTCAAGCATAGATTGAGTGATGGATATAACAAAGAAGAAGAATAAAATGTCATTCTCACCCTCAAAATCTAGAAGGCATTATTGTAGTATACTATGGACTTCAGACTGACGTAAGTTCAAATCCTCACTCTAAAAATGTGTGGTCATGCAACCATCTTCGTATAACCTCTCAACGTCAGTTTTTCATGTATAAAATTCAGTTCAACATATAGAGTTTTAGAACATCCCAAGAAAGAGAGAGTGTCACAGTGGTCATGAGGTCAACGTATAGCCCATCCTGGGTCAGAAGCCTTGTGAGTCAGAATCCATTAGAGAACCCTCGATGCCAGAAAACCAAGATCTATTCTCTAGCTATTTGGTTAATATAGGTAAAATCCTTGGATCGGAGGGATTAAGGATGACTGCAGTTTAAATAATTTCATGCAACGTATTTGGGTGGATATTGAGGAAACCAATTCCTTCCGGTACAGAAGCCCATTTAATCTACTGCTTATGAACTAAAGCTTTCTGTCATTTTTCATATCTGGCATTTCTGACCTCTGAGTCTTATGAGAATTTCACAGGTAGTTGGGCTCTCTCCTCAGTTACTTCCCTATGAATATTCTAGACGTCACTTTCTTCTACTTTGTTTCATCAATGATGATATCTCTATCTTCCACGAACTGTTTTTTTTCCTTATCTGTTAGAACTCACTTCTTTTTTGTTATTGTTTGAGACTTTTACATTTTTATTCCTTTAATATGATTTTAGTGTAACTTTAGAAAAAACAGGAGATCAAAATTTACGTTTTATACATTGCATTCAACAGGAAATTTCTATGAACCCTGTTTAAACATAAGATTTATTTTCTTTAATGGCATAACCTTGAATTATTTTGACATAGAATTTATTTCCGTCCCTTAAATATAATTATCAGCTTGGAAATCCTCTGCATGATCCATGTTTTAACTCAGTTTGATGCTCATATTATAAAACATAGAAAAGAAGGAATAGGTCTAAGGGAATTTTTACCTAGGTGAAAAAGGTATTACCTAGGTAAATACGATGCATTTCAAGATGAGAAGTCTATCAGTTATTTCTATCACATCCATTATAAAATCCCTCGTTTTCAGGTACCGGGGTGGCTCAATCGGTTAAGTGTCTGACTCCTGATTTCAGCTCAAGTCATGACCTCATAGTCATGAGATCAAGCCCTGCCGTGGGCTTGGCGCTTTCAGCGCGGGGCCTTCTTGCGATTCTCTCTCTCCCTCTCTCTCTGCCCCTCCCCTGCTCATGCTTTCCCTCTCTCTCAAAATAAATCATTCTTTTTCTTTGTCCTCCCTTCCAAATTGCTATTCCACTTTGGAGAAAATGCTGAATGGTCACAGAATTTCTGCCAGAGAATATATGTCTGAACTAAAAGAGGAAGTAGTTTATAGAAGAAAAAATGGCAGGAGGTCATCCGTGGTAATATCAAAAGTGAAAACTATTCCAAATTTAGGCAGAAAACTAACTGTAGAGCAAGAAACTCCTGTACGAATAGTAGTTTTCTTCCCTATCATGAAGTGTTTGGAAATCTCTTGTCTTGATTGGTAAGACTGAACACATTGCTTTGTCACTTATTCATAGAAGAAATCCACCAAATTTGGGAGAGCAAAAGAAAATTGTTCATCTCAGTTTATTTGACTTACCGGAAATGTATTTGCAGAACTATGAAACTCCCTTAGCAGAACATCATTTTTCGTCTCTCTGTTTTTAATATGTGCAATGGCTGGAGATATAATCTATGCGGATATTAAAACTGATGGGGCTTTTTCTCTAGGAAATTCATCTTCACTTCAGAAATCTGGTAAGTTGGATTTAGGGGTCCTTCTAAAATTAATATTTTACTTCTAATCTCCTTTATTTCTGTCCTGTGCTTGTATATGTCTTACTAAAAAATAGAAAAATGCAAGGATAAGAGTGAATGTTTTTAGTGAAACAAATGTTCATAAAGTTAATTGTAATTTATGCTTTTCTTTTTCAAATTTTTATAAATTCCAGTTAGTTAACATCCAGTATAATATTAGTTTCAGGTGTAGAATTTAGTGATTTATCACTCACATATAACACCATGGATGGAGTTGGAGAGTGTTTTGCTCAGTGAAATAAGTCAGTCAGAGAAAGACAAATACCCTGTGATTTCACTCATATGTGCAATTTTAAAAAACAAAACAGATCAACATGGTGGGGGGAGTGGAGAAAAAAGGCAAAGCAGGAAACAGACTCTTAACTATAGAGAATAAATTGAGGGTTACTGGAGGGGAGGTGGGGTTGGGGGTATGGGTTGAATGGGTGATGGATATTAAAGAGGGCACTTATGATAAGCACTGGGTGTTATATATAATTCTATTCTTAATACACAGAACTTCGCTTTTGGCTTTTGTAAACTTTCGATTCTTTGCATTTCTTGCAGTGAACATTTATACTCATACAGTGACATCTGTACTCATGACCCCTTTTTTCTCTACACTTTATATACCTCTGATTAAACCTGCCCTTTTAGTATAGAATGATACATTTATTTATACAGAGGGGAAAATTCCTGGCTACTATTCACATTGTTAATTATCTTTTTGAAACTTGCAAATTGATAGGGTAACAATGTTAAACTAAACTAAGGAGACATGAAATGCTAGTATTTTATTTCATGAAGTTTAGAATTAGTGACTATTGAGTAATAGAATATTTTTGGAATATGAAGAGATAGGCATATAGCTAAAGATAACATTGCACCTTAATCACAAACCACTCAAAACTGATAGATTTTAAAATTCAATGTGTCTTTTATCCTCCAAAGTACTAGGGAAAATTTCATGTTGCATTTCCATTCTTTTCTCTAGGATAGAGGTTGATGGGGGGTGGGAGGGAGGGGAAAGTGGGTGATGGGCATGAAGGAGGGCACGTGTTGGGATGAGCACTGGGTGTTGTATGGAAACCAATTTGACAATATATTTCATATTAAAAAATAATTTAAAATAATAATAATAAAAAAATAGTTTATATAAAATATTTATGTAATTTAAAATCTCATTGCGTTTGCCCTTGTAGAATGAATATAATGTATGATTTTCTATATTTCCACAGAATGTATTTCTTCTTTTATATTTTTAAATTTGTTATGAAATGAAACTGATGTGTGATTTTCTCCGATTGCAAAAGCATATTATTCCCTACTTTTAAATGTCACCTCTCTAACTTGCCCAATAGAAGCTTATCTGCTTTCTTTTCTCCCTACACTGGGTGCTTTCTTTTTCGATGAGAAGATAGAACTTAATTTGAAAAATAATGTGTAATAGAATTGCATTCTTATTCTCCCATTGTGAAAATTCTCACACTATTAGTCCATTTTTCTAGCATTATTTTAACTCACTTCAAGCAACAAAACCAGTGTTTTCAATTCTACATTCCAGGGTTTGATTTCCTTTTTGCTTACAGATAGAACTTTACTTCTCTCCACGTTTAGAGATTTGGAGATAACATCTTTAATGCCATCTAGTTCAATATTCTAGTATTAAAGAGAGAAAACATAAATATATAAAGATTAAATTACTTACCCACAATGGTGCTTATGACCAGAAATCAAATATTTTATTACTCTTTCACTGCATATCCCTAGTGTTGGATAAATACAACTTCTGTTCTCATGTGTCATATCACAGTAGAGGGAAAAAATTATTTGGTACACTGAATTGTCATGTCCTCTAGAGCCCTACATATGATATGTCAGGTTCTTAGTCTTCTTCTAACTCCATATGTTTTACTTAATTTGCTCTGGCTATTGTCTTTCTCTTTGCTCCTTAAAGTTACCATATTCCTTACTTCTTTAGAGCCTCAAAAATGCTGAGACCCTGTCCCTAATCTCTTAATCTTTGCATCCCCAACACCTCACATAGTACCAAGTACCTAACAGGCCATCAGTAGATGCTTGGTAAGTGGATGAATGTATAAATAGATAAATAAATAAATGGAACTCATGACACACTCAATAGATATTATAGGTTCATTTGTTCTTTAAGATATAAAACAAAGAGGGTGGTCATGATGAAATTGAGCTGAAGTGAAAAAGTGAAAAAGTATGATGCCACTGAGAATATCCCAGGCTAAAATTGAGAAATTCACACTTTTGGTAAATCGTACCTTGAGGGTCAAAAAAATGAGCTAATATCCCTTATGTCAGTCCCTTCACAAAATCTGAAATTTTATTCTGTAAGTTTTTAGGTCTGTAACCTGAAACATGTTATTAAAAACATGTCTATTTTATATTAAAAACGTGTGTAGGGATACCATCACATTCTTCTTGAGATTATACCTTGACTGGCACCATTCTCATTGTTCTACATGATAAATGAAAATACACAGCCTTTTTTATCTTCTGACAATTAAAATCCCACTAAAGATGTTTTATTCAATAACAGTAAGAATTTGAACATAGAACAAAGCACTCTGTAATGATAGACCACTAAATAAGCATTCAGGTTAACCGGTCTTGATGCTTGACTTTGTAATTGGTTATGTATCAACATTAATTATTTTATTACTTTCTCAGTGTATATATCATCTATCTAGTGGAATTGATATGCTGCAATTATTTTGCATTAGAGATGGCTGGTTTAATTATCAGCCAAAGCTAATAAGTCCTTTTTTTGTGATTTATTATTATCTTTTGACTACTCCAAAGACAATGAGATAGAGTGAACAGCAAACCAACCACTGGTTTGGTAGTCAGTCAAGACAGCTGAGGCCTGATCTCAGCTCTGTCATCAAATAACTATGTGGCTGTGGACTTGAATATACCCATTAATGTGCAGATGTTGGCTGAGGTAATCTCTAAGAGTACTTTATTTTAAAATACACAGTTATGTACCACAGTATGTAGGCATGTTACATGAGAGAAAAGAATGGATCAATCCACATCAGTGGGTGCTGTCAATAAACTTATTAGAGAATCTGGAGAGTCTCAGTCTTATACAAAAATTTAGGACTGCACACAGTAGATCATTGTAATGCTGTGGAATAAGTGCAATGAACCCACAAACAAAAATTCATACCCATTCAAAGTTTTATAAGTCCCCTCCTCACAAACCAGAAAAGTATATACGTTCTGCGTGAGTGCGTATGTGTGTGTGCATGCACCCGCAAAAAGGAAGCTGGGTCTATATATTTCAAAGAAGAGTAACTTAGAAGCATGATAACCAAGAAAATTTATTGAGCCCCCTCTTACCTCTCACCATATACGGAAATATCTGCTGGAGTTACTATCCAATTTTATCTCTCCAATCTATCCAATTTTGTAGATACTCACCATCATGGAATTTTCTTGAAAGTTGGATGTGCAATTATCATCATCCTTCTTGTAATAGTAATTGTGTTGAGCATTTTGGGTAAGTAATTATCAGTATTATTCATTTATCCTGAAGTATTTTTCTCTAGTGACCTGTTGTAATTGTGTTTGCTGTTCAATGGTTCCCTAAACAATGCAGTACAACTTCACAAAAAGTATGAAATTTGAAACAATTAAAATGAAAGATTCTCCATAGAACTTCAGTATGTGATATAATTGTGGATTCTTTTCATTGATAAAAGAAACAAATGTCAAGAATATATTTATATTTTATGATTGAACTGCACAATGCAGTTTAATATTGAGCTATATACAAGCTGCTCTAAAACTATTTTCCGATGAAAGGAAATTAAATTTATAAGTTTAAATTTGCAAGTTTATTCACATGAGCTAGTCCTGGGCACTATCAATCTTAAATCAATAGGTGAAAACATTTCCTAATAAACCATTTAAAAATTCTACTCATGTACTTTGAACATAACTGAGCATAATCCAATTATTCATATGGCAAATATTTTTAACTGTTGAATAAATGCTTGGAGAAAAGTTCTTCACAAATGTCTATAGAACTAAGGTAACACACAGAGTGTATATATTGCAAGGAATCCAGGTTTCCAGATTAAATCAAACTCTAAAACAGGCCAAGGCATACCTGCCTACATCAAGAATCCTTGTAAATGGTATTAGCAATTATGAATGGCCTTGGAAGTTATGAAGAAATAGGCACAGTGATAGAATTCCAGAATGGGAAAGACCTAGAAGTCCAGGTCGAACCTCTAGTTGAGATGCACACCCAAAACCCCAGAAAGATCAGTTGTTTCATTAGTTTAATATAACTAGTCTGTTGTCTAATTGCAGCTATAAAATTAGGGAGGAGGGAAGCAAAAATAATTAGCATTAAAAACCTATTCTATATATGTTTTTATGTTAAGCTAATAGATTTGTTTGTTACTAAAACATCAGTTTGTCAAGAAAACGTATTTTTTACCAATAGAATTGTTACCAAAATAGATTTTAAATATTTAATTGCTTAATACACATTATTATGAAATTATAAATTACAAAGGTAATTTCAGTTCAATGGCCATCAGAAAGACAGAAATATTTGTCATTGTAGAAAAAGTACTCCGGGCTCACCCTATACTTCTATATATAGCATTTACATGCAAAGTATTGAAACAATTATGAACCAGATCAAAACATATAAAATCTTTTCCCTGAGGGGAGCCTGGGTGGCTCAGCTGATTAAGGATCTGACTCTTTTTTCTTTTTTTTTTTTTTTAAGTTTATTTATTTATTTTGTGAGAGAGAGAAAGAACATGAGTAGGGGAGGGGCAGAGGGAAAGAGACAGAGAGAATTCCAAGCAGGCCTGTGCTGTCAGCACAGAACCAGACTCAGGGATCCATCCCACGAACCATGAGATCATGACCTGAGATCATGACCATGAGATCATTTCTTGACCATGAAATCAAGAGTCGGGCAGTTAACTGACCGCACCACCCAGGTGCCCCAAGCATCTGATTCTTTGACTCTTGATTTTAGCTCAGGTCATGATCTCATGGTTCATGAGATGGAACCCCAATTCTCTCCCTCACTCTGCCCTTCCCCTACTCGCATGTGCATGCACACACTCCCTTTCTCTCTCAAAATAAATAAATAAACTCGTAGAAGAAAATAAAATCCTTTCCCTGAATCAGGTGACACTTGATTGAAACAAGTGTCCTTAACACTTGATATAATTGTGTTTCATTAAACGCAAACTCTCCAAATGAGGCTTATATCCATGGCTGGTTATTTTGTGCTTATTAAAATAAGTATGAAGCTTCCAGGAAAAAATCAGGTGAACAACATCTGGTCCCAGATCATATCTTTTCATTTTCACCAAAGTTAACATTAATAAGATTAAGAGTCCAAAGGAAAGTCCAAATCTTGGGGAAAATAATGTTGTTTTCCCCCTTAGAATGTTAATTATTTAAGTTCCTATAGAGTTTCTACATGATTGAACTTTAGTCACTAGAACCCAATGGTTTTGTGTTTTTTTACTTAGTTAGGAAAATATGTTTCTTCTTTCATCAGTTTCCCAGTTCAATTCTGCAAGACATAATACAATGGATGATGAATCAAAAGAGAAATTCTGTGCCGGGGAAAATAAATCTGGAACAGTCGCCTCAATAGGTAACATTACTATATATTGTCTAATCCCTGAGTAGCCAGGCATTGACAGTAGCTTTGGTTTTTCCTGAATATATCTGAATAGAAACGTTCCTCTGCACCTGCAGAGGTATGGTTGAGATCATTACTTTCTATAGACCCATTGCAGTCCATGACAAAAATACTCAGAGTTACAAGGCAAAGGAGAAAAATGAGCTTATATAGAGTTCTAACTAAATGTAAAGGTATTTCATTGAAATACTTGCATTTTATTCTTTATATTTCTATTGGGGCATGTGCGGATGTACAATGTGATCAAAATATTTTCCTTTTTAAAGTCCATGATTATCCAAGGTAGTTTTTTTTCTTACCAGGTGATGTTATTAAATGCAAAATAATTATAAATGGTAATCTTACGTTGGTCTTTTTCTTGCTGTCTCATATGAATGTATTTGCATTCTTTTATTTCTTTAAAGTTTATTTATTTTTGAGAGAGAGAAAGCGAGAGGGGGAGAGGAGCAGACAGAGAGGGAGAGAGAGAATCCCAAGCAGGCTGCGCACTGTCTGCCCAGAGCCCCACGTGGGACTCGAACCCACGAACCGTGAGATCATGACCTGAGCCGAAGTTAGACACTTAACCAACTGAGCCACCCAGGCGCCCCTGCATGCTTTTAAAAGTCAAGAAAACACTCAATTACTTTTAGCCTTTCTGCTTTCTATTTTCCAGAGACCTTATTACATGTTTAAATCTATTAATTTAATTTTAACTATATACCATTCTTCTTCTGAACATCCAGGTATAATTCTATTAGAAAGACTTACCAGTCCATAATACAGAGTACATTCAAATTCTGAGAATTCATTAAAACGTTAAACTGGATTTTGATATTTCCAAGCCCCCTTGACCACATTCTAAAAACTGTCTGATACAACCCATGTTAAATTTTTTTTTTTAACTGGTGTGACGCTGAAGGAAAATTTTGTGGGACGCCATCCCCAGAGCAAGAGTACTATAATGTACTATGCCGGGGACACAGGTCATACTAGTGTTATTAAATAAAGCTCTAGCTTTAAATTTTGTTAGACTTGTTTTCTAATCCTCATCCTATTGCTATAGATGTATGTCACCTCTCCTAGATTCCTAGATCAATTCATCAGGAAAGAACATCAATTCTAAATTTGATCTTAATAAAATAATAAAACTTAAAATATGTAAAATAAAAATAGATCTGTTCAGCCATCAATTCTAATTTTTTTGTCTACCTTCTATTTTCTTTCTAGAATTTAAATTAGATGTGCAATAGGCTTACCCTCCATTTCTCTTAGCATCCCGTTGTGTCCTCAAAGTTATCGATTTGTGCCGAAGGCAATGTTTTCAGACATGTTTTGCAGATGCTCTCTTTTCCTGGGTCTACACTACAGACTCATTCATGGAGTCTGATTTCAGGGATTACAGTGTTCAATTCTAAAGACTTAATTTCAATCACACTTGTGTTAGCTTTCAATAGTCTCCTGTTCTCTGATCATTTTTCTACTTATTCTTTTATTCTTTAAATAATTTAAAACATTATGATTTTTGATACATATGATGAATTAAATATCTAAAGTCTTTGGTGACCAAATCTGCTGTTTGTGTATCCTGCAACGTGGCTTGTTTTTTAAAGCATTTGATATGTTTTTATTCTAATTTGAATGATTTCAATTGATGGAATTTCTAAAAGAAAAATACTTTCTTGCAAAGATTGGTTGCATATTCATCTGCGGGGAGGGAGTGAGGGGCTAATGGTTAAATGACTTGAGGTGCTTTTGAAGACACTGGACTGGGGTTCCTGGGTGGCTCAGTCGGTTAAGCATCCCACTTCAGCTCAGGTCATGACCTCACAGTTTGTGGGTTCAAGTCCCAGTCAGGCTTTGTGCTGATAGCTCGGAGCCTGGAGCCTGCTTCAGATTCTGTGTCTCCCTCTATCTCTGCCCCTCCCCCACTAACGCTCTCTCTCTCTCTCTCTCTCTCTCTCTCTCTCTCTCTCAAAAATAAATAAATGTTAAAAAAAAAAATTGAATAAACTGGACTAACCAGATTCTCACTGGCTCACTCTATCACTTTTCAGCAAACCCAAGGTCTGGATTTAGGACCCTAGAACTGATATAAATCATTAGCTTTGAATTAGGGAGGATACTTGTTGGGATAAGCACTGGGGGTTCTATGTAGGGGATGAATCACGGGAATCTACTCCTGAAATCATTATAGCACTATATGCTAACTAACTTGAATGTAAATTTAAAAATAATTTAATACAAAATACACATAAATTAAAAAGTACAATTTTTAAAAAGTAAAACTTTCAGTATTTCACCATTAAGTATAATACTTTCTATATGTTAATCAGATTAAGGAAGTTACTTTTATTCCAAGTTTGCTGATAGTTTTTATCATGGATGGGCACTGAATATCGTTAAAATAAATAAATAAATAAACACATACGTGTTAAGATATCAATAAACAAATAAATGATTAGCTTTGAGGGCAACCTTGCTTTATGAACTCGTTTATGGAAATGCTTCCTATTCGACTTCTAGCTAAGTGCCTCCCTTCAGCAATTTTCCTTATTTCTTACGAGCAAAGCAATACTTTTATTTTCATTTTTATTTTCATATTTTAGAGAGGGAGAGAATGAGACAGCACAAGCGGGAGAGGGAGAAGGAGAGAAAGTATCTCAAGCAGCGCAGAGCCCTATGTGGGGTGCGATCCCACAACCCTGAGATCATGACCTGAGCTGAAATCAAGAGTGGGATGCTTAATTGACTGAGCCACCTGGGCTCTTCTAAGCAATACTTTTTTATCTAATTCTTTTAGGATATAATTATCTTCTAGAAAAGTATCTTTAAAAGAGAGTTTTTTCAACACTGTGCCTTAGCATTTGTATGCCTTAAGCTTCTTGAGCTATAAAGATCTAGGTGACTAATTGGTAAACCATAGACTTTTATTTTTTTATCTTGCTACATTTCAGAAATTTTTTTTATATTCCATAATATAGAAATGGTTAAGAAGCACTGGTTCATACTATCTGGTCAAAGTATCTACTATTAGAAATATAGAAGTACAAATATAATAATTTCTTATTAAATGTATCCTTAAAAGTCCTAGTTGCATTGTTGCTGGTGTCTTTTTTTAAAAATATAATTTATGGTCAGCTAAAATACACTGTATACAGCATGCTCTTGGCTTTGGGAGAAGATTCCCATGATTCATCGGTTACATACAACATCCAGTGCTCATCCCAACAAGTGCCCTCCTCAATGCCCATCAACCTTCCTCCCCCGCCATCAACCCTCAGTTTGTTCTCTGTATTTAAGAGTGTCTTATGGTTTGCCTCTCTCTCTGTTAGGAACTATTTTTTCTCCTTTCCTTCCCCCATGGTCTTCTGTTAAGTTTCTCAAATCCAACATATGAGTGAAAATATACGATATCTGTCTTTCTCTGACTGACTTATTTCACTTAGCATAATACCCTCCAGTTCCATCCACGTTGTTGCAAATGGCAATATTTCAGTCTTTCTCATTGCCAAGTAGTATTCCATTCTGTAGATACACCACAACGTCTTTATCCATTCATCAGTAGATGGACATTCGGGGTCTTTCCATAATTTGGCTATTGTTGAAAGCACTGCTATAAACATTGGGGTACACATGCCCCTATGCATCAACATCCCTGTATCCTTTGGATAAATTCCTAGTAGTGCTACTGCTGGGTCATAGGGTAATTCTGTTTTTAATTTTTTGAGGAACCTCCACACTGTTTTGCAGAGAAGCTGCATCAGTTTGCATTCCCACCAACAGTGCAGAAGGGTTACTGTTTCTCCACATCCTCGCCAACATCTGTTGTTTCCTGAGTTGTTAGTTTTAGCTGCTCTGACCGGTGTGAGGTGGTATCCCAATGTGGTTTTCATTTATATTTCCCTGATGATGAATCATATTGGGCATCTTTTCATGTGTCTGTTGGTCATCTGGATGTTTTCTTGGGAAAAGTGTCTAATCATGTCTTCTGCTATTTGTTTTCAGGGTGTTGAATTTGGTAAGTTCTTTATAGATTTTGGATACTAACCTTCTATCCAGTATGTCATTTGCAAATATCTTCTCCCATTCTGTCCACTGCCTTTTAGGTGTGCTGGTTGTTTCCTTTGCACTGCGGAAGCTTTTTATCTTGATGAGGCCCCAATAGTTCATTTTTGTTTTTACTTCCCTTGCCTTTGGAGACATGTCAAGTAAGACGTTGCTGTGGCTGAGGTCAAAGAGGTTGTTGCCTGTTTTCTCCTCTAAGGTTGTGATGGTTTCCTGTCTCATATTTAGGTCTTTCATCCATTTTGACTTATTTTTGTGTATGGTGTAAGAAAGTGGTCCAGTTTCATTCTTCTGCATGTTGGTGTACAGTTCTCCCAGCACCATTTGCTAAAAAGACTTTTTTTCCATTGGATACTCTCTCCTGCTTTGTCAAAGATTAGTTGGCCATACATTTGTGGGTCCATATCTGGGTTCTTTATTCTATTCCATTGGTCTGTGTGTCTGTTTTTGTGCCAATACCATACTGTCTTGACGATTACAGCTTTGTAGTAGAGGCTAAAGTCCGGGATTGTGATACCTTCCATTTTGGTTTTCTTTTTCAACATTACTTTAGCTATTCAGAGGCTTTTGTGGTTCCATACAAATTTTAGGATTGTTTGTTCTAGCTTTGAGAAGAATGACCGTGTTATTTGGACTGGGATTCCATTGAATGTGTGGATTGTTTTGGGTAGTATTGACATTTTAACAATATTTGTTCTTCCAATCCATGAGCATGGAATGTTTTTCCATTTCTTTGTGTCTTCTTCAATTTCTTTCACAAGCTTTCTATAGTTTTCAGAGTACAGATCTTTTACATCTTTGGTTAGGTTTATTCCTAGGTATCTTATGGTTCTTTGCATCTGTAAATGGGATCGATTTCTTGATTTCTCTTTCTGTTGCTTCATTATTGGTGTCTAGAAATGGAACCGATTTCTGTGTGTTGATTTTGTATCCTGCAACTTTGCTGAATTCATGTATCAGTTCTAGCAGCTTTTTGGTGGAGTCTTTCAGGTTTTCCACATAGAGTATCAGGTCATCTGTGAAAAGCGAAAACTTGGCTTTTTCTTTGCCAATTTGGATGACTTTTATTTCCTTTTGTTGTCTGCTGATGCTAGCACTTCCAACACTATGTTAAACAACAGTGGTGAGGGTGGACATCCCTTAGTCGTGTTCCTAATCTCAGAGGGAAAGCTCTCAGTTTTTCCCCATTGAGGATGATATTAACTGTGGGATTTTCATATATGGCTTTTATGATGTCAAGGTATGTTCCTTCTATCCAGACTTTTTGAAGATTTTTATTAAGAAATGATGTTGTATTTTGTCAAATGCTCTTTCTGCATCTATTGACAGAATCATCGCTTTCTTACCCTTTCTTCTATTAATGTAATGTATCACATTGATTGATTTGTGAATATTGATCCAGCCCTGCTGCCCAGTAATGAATCCCACTTGATCATGGTGAATAAATTCTTTTCATATACTGTTGGATTCAATTTGCTAGTATCTTGTTGAGAATTTCTGCATCCATGTTCATCAGGGATATTGGCCTGTAATTCTCCTTTTTGGTGGGGTCTCTGATTTGGGAATCAAGGTAATACTGACTTCATAGAATGAGTCAGGAAACTTCCCTTCTGTTTCTATTTTTTGGAACAGCTTGAGAAAGATAGATATTAACTCTGCTTTCATGTCTGGTAGAATTCCCCAGGGAAGCCATCTGGCCCAGATCTCTTGTTTGTTGGGGATTTTTGATAACTGATCCAGTTTCTTCACTGGTTATGGGTCTGTTCAAACTTTCTATTTCTTACCGTTTGAGTTTTGGTAGTGTGTGGGTGTCTAGGAATTTGTCCATTTCTTCCAGGTTGTCCAGTTTGTTGGCATATAATTTTTCATAGTATTCTCTAATAATTATTTGTATTTCTGTCATGTTGGTTGTGATGTCTCCTCTTTCTTTCGCGATTTTATCTATTTGGGTTCCCTCTCTTTTCTTTTCGAGAAGTCTGACTAGGCATTTATCAATTTGGTTTATTTGTTCAAAAAATCAGCTCTTAGATTTATTGATCTGTTCTATTGGGTTTTTTTGGATTATGTGTTGTTTATTTCTGCTCTAGTCTTTATTATTTCTCTTCTTGTGCTGGTTTTGGAGTCTTTGCTATTCTGCTTCAAGTTCCATTAGGTTAGGTGTAATTAGGTTTTGTATTTGGGATTTTTCTTGTTTCTTGATATAGGCCTAGATTGCAATGTATTTTCCTCTCAGGACTGCCTTTGCTGCATCCCAAAGGATTTGGACTGTCATGTTTTCATTTCCATTTGCTTCCGTATATTTTTAAATTTCCTCTCTAATTGCCTGATTGACCCATTCATTCTTTAGTAGGATATTCTTTAACCCCCATGCATTTGGAGGCTTTCAAAAATTTTTCTTGTGGTTGACTTGAAGTTTCATAGTGTTGCGATCTGAAAATATGCATGGTATGATCTTAATTCTTTTCTTCTTTTTTATTTATTGAGGGGTGTTTTGTGACCCAGTATGTGATCTATCTTGGAGAATGTTCCATGTACACTCGAAAAAAAATGTGTATTCTGCTGCTTTTGGATGAAAAATTCTGAATATACCTGTCAAGTCCATCTGGTCCAGTGTATCATTCAAGGCCATTGTTTCTTTATTGATTTTCTGCCTAGATGCTATGTCCATTGTTGTAAGTGGAGTATTAAAGCCCTCTGCCATTACCATATTCTTATCAATAAGATTGCTTATGTTTGTGATTACTTGATGTATATATTTGAGTACTTCAGAATTGGGAGCATAAACATTTATAATTGTTAACTCTTCTTGATGGATAGACTCCATAATTATGATATAATGCCCTTCTTCATCTCTTGTTACAGCTTTTAGTTTAAAATCTAGTTTGTCTGACATAAGTATGGCTACTCCAGCTTTCTTTTGACTTCCAGTAGCATGATAGATGGTTCTCCATTCCCTCATTTTCAAGCTGAGGGTGTCCTCAGATCTAAAGTGAGTATCTTGTAGACAGCATATAGATGGATCTTGTTTTCTTTGTTGTTGTTGTTGTTGTTGTTTATCCATTCTGATACTCTATGCCTTTTGATTGGAGCATTTGGTCCATTTAAATTCAGAATAATTATTGAAAGATATGGATTTAGTGTCATTGTGTTCTCTGTAGGTTTCATGCTTGTGGTGATGTCTCTGGTCCTTTGTAGTCTTTGCAGTGTTCCACTCACAGAGTCCCCCTAGGATCTTTTGCAGGGTTGGTTTGTCCTTCAGTTTTTGTCTGGGAAAGCCTTTTTCTCTCCTTCTATTCTGAATGACACCCTTGATGGATAAAGGAGTCTTGACTGCATATTTTTCCTATTCAGCACATTGAATATTTCCTGACACTCCCTCCAGGCCTGCCATGTTTCAGTGGACAGGTCTGCTACTGCGCTTATGTGTCTACCCTTATAGGTCAAGGCCCATGTGTCCCTAGCTGCTTTCAGAATTCTCTCTTTAACTTTGTATTTTGCCAGTTTCACTATGATATGCCATGGAGAAGGCCCATTCTTGTTGAATCTGAAGGGAGTTCTCTGTGCCTCCTGGATTTGGATGTCTGCTTCCTTCTCCAAATTAGGGAAGTTCTCAACTATATTTTGTTCAAGTAAACCTTCTGACCCTTTCTCTCTCTTTTCTTCTTCTGGAACTCCTATGATGCAGCCATTATTATGTTTCACTGAATCACTTATCTCTAATTCTCCCCTCTTGTTCTAGTATTTTTTATCTCTCTTTTTCTTAGCTTCATCATTTTCCATAATTTTATGTTCTATTTCACTTATTCTCCCCTCTGCTTCCTCCATTCTTGCTGTCACTGCACCTATTTTATTTTGCACCTCACTTACAACATTTCTTAATTCATCATGACTGTTTCTTAGTTCCTTAATCTCTGCAGCAATAAATTCTCTGCTGTCTTCTATGCTTTTATCAAGTCTAGCTATTAATTTTATAACTATTATTCTAAATTCTTGATCAGATAAATTGTTTACATCTGTTTTGAGCAATTCTCTAGCTGTCATTTCTTTCTCAAGTTTCTTTTGAGGAGATTTCTTCCATTTCACCATTTTGGCTAGTTTTCTGTCTTTTATGTGTCCTAATAGCTTGTCCTGCACCTGTGAGCACTACTATTATAAAAGGGGGTCATACACTGTCCAGGGCCTGGCCCTTCAGAAGGTCTTTTTGGAGTGTATTGTACCCTCTTTCTTGTTGTGACTCTGTTTGCTTTATTTCCCTACTTGTAGTGGTGGTTTTGACCTTTCATCAGGTGTGCTTTGATTTGGTCTTTGAAGTAACCCTGGAAAACATTTAAAAATGGGGTGGTAGTGGAAGAAGCCTTATCCCATACAAAGACAGAAATGACAGGGGCAGAGAAAAAGAAAAGAAAAAAAAGAGAGAGAGAGAAAAATTGACCAAGCAGGTAATCAGAGAAACTCTACCACTTAATCCAGAGAAAGATAGAGGAAAATAAAGAAGGAGATACAGAAGAGGTGTAAAAAGAATAGATTAAAAATGTCTGCTTAAGCAAAACAACAACCAGAATAGATAAAGGAAGAAAAGAAAGACAGAAATTTTATATATATATATATATACATATATATGTATATATATATATATATATAAATGTATATATGTGTATATATGTGTGTGTGTGTGTGTGTATATATATATATATATATATATATATATATATATATATATAATAAGAATTGACCAAGAATCAAATCAGAAAATGCAAAACCACTGGACCAATATCTGATTAGTTTCAGCTGTACAACACAGGGACTCAACACTTTCATACAACACCTGGTGCTCATCACAGGTGCACTTCTTAATCCCTATCACCTACTTAACCTATCCCACCATTCACCTCCCCTCTGGTAACCATCAGTTTGTTCTCTACAGTTAAGTGTTTCTTGGTTCTGTTCAACAATTTGAAGATGTTTTTCACTATATTCTGCCCCCCATAATTCATTACGTGAAAGGGCTTTTTTTTTTAATGTTTCCCTATAAATGGCATGCAATTTTTCTCTGTTTTCAAGATTTTTCTCTGTTGCAAGCAGTTTATTTTATTTTTGCGTATGTAAAAATACCTGCTTAGGGTTTGATTAGCTTCTTGAAAGTATAGATTTATATATTTAAATAATTTGGAGGAAATTGAACTATTACCATTTTTCCCCTTATTTTCTCTTTCCGATGGTTCTAGGACTTCAATTTCATGTCTGTTAAATATTTTTATATTGCCCTGCAAAACATTGAGACTTTGTATATTTTTTCCAACTGTTTTTCCTTGTTTTTTTATTTTTTATTTTTTATTTAAAAAAAATTTTTTTTCAATGTTTATTTATTTTTGGGACAGAGAGAGACACAGCATGAACGGGGGAGGGGCAGAGAGAGAGGGAGACACAGAATCGGAAACAGGCTCCAGGCTCTGAGCCATCAGCCCAGAGCCTGACGCGGGGCTCGAACTCCCGGACCGCGAGATCGTGACCTGGCTGAAGTCGGACGCTCAACCGACTGCGCCACCCAGGCGCCCCTTTCCTTGTTTTTTTATATTGGACAATTTCAAGTTCCCTAAACATTTTTTTTCCTGCTAATTCTCTGCTTTTAAGCCCAATCTAATGAAATTTGCATATCATGCATTTCTTAATTATAAATTTCATTTCTTAACAAAAGTAAAAATTCTCTCTTTCTTAGAAGTATCCCATTTTTTAATTACAAACATATTTTCTTTTACATACTTGTGCCTAATTAGAACAGCTGCTTTAGAATATTTGGGGATAATTCTCAATCTGCATCATTTTCCTGTTGTGCTGCATTGATTTCCTTTCTCTTTTTAATCGGTCATATTTTCCTGATTTTCTTATGTCAAGTATTTGGAGATTGTGCCCTTGGATATTGTGCAGGCTATGCTGAGAAGTCTGTATGCTGATGTATTTCTCCAAACAGTGTTGATTTTCCTATTTTAGCAGGGACTTGGTATAGCTGACCTCAAATTTAAATTTCTGTCTTTTGGGAAGTTCCTGGGTGGCTCATTTGGTTGAGCGGTTGAGGGTCTGACTCTTGATTTCGGTTTAGGTCATGATCCCAGGAATGTGGAATTGAGCCCCACATGGGGGCTCTGCACTGAATGTGGAGTCTACTTAAGATTCTCTCTCTCTCTCTCTCTCTCTGTCTCTCTCTGTCTCCCACTGCCGCTCTCCCCCACTTTTGCTCTCTAAAACAAACAAACAAAAATATCTATCTTTTGGGCAGTAGCTCAAATCTCAAACAAATTATTTTTTTTCCCAAATAAATTATTTTACCCTTAGCTATAATGTAGCTTTCACATGCATCAGGCAGCGACTTGGAAAACTGTTATACTTGGAACTCGGTGCACATCCTTTATGTTTTCTTCTTCATGGGAGTCATCCTCCATTTTCAATATCTGTGGTTGCTTCAAACTCTGTTCTCTGTTTTTTTTGTTTTGTTTTGTTTTTGTTTTTGTCTTGTTTTTTTAGTCTCAAAAGACTGCAGATTGTCTATTGAAATTTTACTCACTCTACATGGCACCAACATTGGGCTGTCTTAAGCTAAAAGTTGTAAAAATAAAAAATATATACCTTTCCATACCTATTTCAAGTGTCACTTCCCCTCCAAAATCTGCCTGCTTTTGTTCATGTTTCAGTGCCTTCAAGTCATTTTCTGTGTATATGTATGTGTGTTTTTAAAGGATATTTATTTCAAGAGCAATAAATTACTGGTATATCCAGGATGGCTATGAGTCATCATCTAAACCTACTGGCAAATATTATAAATCAAAACTACCTGTTATAAGCACATTTGGGGATGTCAAGATCCTTTTTATATGGGAGGATCAATCTATCTTAAGCTTTGGGGGCCACTTATTATGCAAATTTTGTCCAAGAAAATATATTCCAGTGTGATAGATAACTCCCAAAATGTCTGATGTAATGGTGGACCACTAATTAAAATCTCTAATTTGTATTTTACTTTAGAATTTTTATCTGCCTGAGACTTGAGTGCAGGCAGTGTCTGCATTGACCCTATACAGTCTTGATCCTAGTGTCTTATACATTGCCTTGCTGATAGAAAATATGATATATTTTTAAGTGAATTAAACAGAAAAAGAATGGAAGAATGAATATACACATGGTTGAAATTCTGTTAATCTGTATTCTTTCCAAATCCACCTTGAGAAAAGCGTATACTTTTGTCAAAGAAAGCTTTAGACCATAATTTAACAAAATTTGAGAAGCTTGTATGTGGTATTAGGGATATAGTTCTAAGTCTCTTTTAATTACTTATCCTTTTCACGATCTCGCGGTCCGTGAGTTCGAGCCCCGCATCAGGCTCTGGGCTGATGGCTCAGAGCCTGGAGCCTGTTTCACATTCTGTGTCTCCCCCGTTCATGCTCTGTCTCTCTCTGTCCCAGAAATGAATAAACGTTGAAAAAAAAAATTTAATTACTTATCCTTTTTCCTTCCAGTTTCTTTCAACTCTTCTACTGCTCATAAATCATGCCCTTCGAAAGACTGGAGGCTACACGGGGGGAAATGTTACTGGGTTGCTGAAGCTAATAAATCTTGGCATGAAAGTAAAAATGACTGTGCCATGAAAAATTCACATCTCATGGTGATTCGAGACTTCATCGATATGGTGAGATATCAAACTTGGAGATTATAGCATCCTTCACACTTTTCATTACAGTTATTGTGCTACATACTTGGAAATTTCTATGAAAATAATGTGAAGCCTCATTCCTGTTAACTACATAAATGTTGGTTGAATGAATTGTTGAACTGCATGTTTATTTTTAAGCTTTTTGGGAGGGAGTGGCTATGGATTGGAGGAATTCATTTGCTACTCTACACCTAACTTCTCCACCAGGGATCCCCATAGCTTACTGGATTCCATTTTAAAATATAAGATGGTAAATATCTTCCCTCATCTCTCATGTTTATTGCAATATTCACAAAGGCTGGAGTCAGATATCATGGCAGCTAAAATTAAGATGATGCTGAGAGAAAAGAAATACAGAATAGTCCTCATTAAGGACCTTCTTCCTTGAGCAGAGTATTTCTCTAACTGGCTTAATTTAAATTGAAGTTTTGTGGGGCACCTGGATGGCTCAGTCGGTTGAGCGTCCGACTTCAGCTCAGGTCACGATCTCGCGGTCCGTGAGGTCGAGCCCCGCGTTGGGCTCTGGGCTGATGGCTCGGAGCCTGGAGCCGGCTTCCGATTCTGTGTCTCCCTCTCTCTCTGCCCCTGCCCCGTTCATGCTCTGTCTCTCTCTGTCTCAAAAATAAATAAACGTTAAAAAAAAATTAAAAAAAGAAAAAAGAAGTAAACTATCTTCTCACTGTAACCGGTGTAACACCAAATCTCAACCTGTAAGAGTGTCTATCAGATGCAGCTCAAATTGACTCAAATATGAGCTGAATCCAGGATAGAGTAAGAACTGTTTTCTTCTCCTTGAGGTCAATTTTAAGGCAAGAAAGGGGAAGCAGGTATCAACTGGAAAGCTTCTCATCAGAATGCTCTGGAAGGGATAAATAATAAATCACTGCACGAAGAAATTGTTCAATGAAATATTTCACTAAGAACCTCATCTATTTCCTGCTCACCATCAAAGGGAAGGATGCTGAAATACAGAAAAGACATATCTTCTAGGCAATCAATAAACCAGATGGGGGAGACCAGTAGACTGAGACAATATATTTTAATAGAAAATTCCTTCTTCCAGCTCAGATTACACCCCTTCACATTATTCCTAAACAACTGAATGGGCCAGGTATAATTGTTCTCTTTCACGGATAGATAAGAATCTAAAAGGAATTAGCATAGAATTTATACATAAATATTTCCGTTTCCAAATTTCTCCAAAGAAGGCAAGTAAAAGTCAGATAGATAAGATATATATTACAGAAGAATAATTACTCCAAGAAACAGAAAATAATTTCTCTAGCAAATCCGTCTCTAGCTTTCAGATAAGTTAAGAATAAAGTGAAAGGAAGAGAATTATAAGTCCACCTAGAAAACCCATGTGTCACCTATGGCAAAGAAAAAAAAAAGAAAGTAGAAAGAAGGAGAAAAAGGAGGGGTGGGGGAGGAAGAAGAAGAAAATGAGAAAAAGAAGTATTTAAGCAAACAAACCAACAAAAGCAAGGAAATTTTTCACGGCAAGATGCGAAGATCTTGAAGAAATGTTACTACAACTTTTACAATAAGAAATAGCCAGTTAACTATAAATTGCCAACTTGTTTCAGATCCATGGGAAAGGCAGGTTTGCAGGGCCAAAATCTATGTTGAAACAGGTACCTGTGGGAAAGAGAAGACACATCCTCACTCACTTGGGATACACAAATCAGGCATTACACATCAGAAAGAAGAGTTCAGTCAAAATAATTTAAAGATGAGTTCAGGCTGATAGTAAGGTGCAAGAACAGTGTGAGGCTCCTGGGCTCTTTAGAAATGAGGGAATTCTACAAACCCTGGAAGGCTATTTTTCTGTCAACGTCACTGGCTCTCAAAGAACAGATTGGAAAGAGGGGCGCGGGGCGCCTGGGTGGCTCAGTCGGTTAAACGTCCGACTTTGGCTCGGGTCATGATCTCGCGGCTTGTAGGTTCGAGCCCTGCGTCGGGGTCGGGGCTGACGGCTCGGAGCCTGGAGCCTGCTTCTGATTCTGTGTCTCCATCTCTCTCTGCCCTTCCCCTCTCACGCTCTGTCTCCCTGTGTCTCTCTCTTGCTCTCAAAAACAAATCAACATTAAAAGAAGAAAAGAAAAGATTGGAAGGAACCATAAGAAAGTGTCCATTGTGGCACAGACCTGGAAGAAGAAAAGAGCAGTCATGCGGAAGTGGCAAGAAATTCCACCTAGATCCTTGTCCCCCTGTCTGTTAACTGTGCTATGGCACAAAAACCTTAATGTGCGTGCCGGTGACAAGGACAGCTGCCTTTAGGGCGCTGGTGAAACCCACTGCAGGTGAGAAAGAGGACTGGGAACCGAAAATACTCCCGTGGGAGGATCGAGAATACATAATGGGACCACGACTACATTCAGAGGAGGGGCAGCAGAACAGAGAAAGCCGCACAGAGAAGACAGGGTGAGTGCCTGCCTAAGACTGAGGCATAATCAGAACAAGAAAGGCCATTGCCTCCGCTGCCTTTAACTATCAAGCTAACAAGTTTCAAATAGGAAGTCAAGAAGGGAGAGGGACAAGGGAGGAAGAAGAATGCGCAAAGAGGTCTTCATGAGGCATGGTGAGAAGGGAGACTTAAATTCTCAGGTCAAGGAGACATTTCCCTGGCACACAGACAAACCAAAACCACTGGACACAAGATGCCACGGCAGGAATTTGAAACCCGAGGTGCACCGAGGATTACCAGAGCAGCAACAGATGAGAAACCCACCCTCCTAACGATTAACTTCAACCCTAGGACAGACTAGTAACCTCGTTTCATTACTACGCACAAAACCAGTGGGTTTTGTCAAGTCAAGTTAGCGTCAAATCATTGGGTATGAGGTAAATAAAAGGACCCAAACAAACAGGACACTCCAAACAAACAAACAAACAAACAAGCAAAAAAAAAAAGGGGGGTTAATACTGCAAAATGATAAAGGAGTTGTATGCGGTTGCTGGGGCAGCCGTGACAAAGGACCACACACTTAATGACTTAAGCAAGAGAAATGAATTTCTTGCAGTTCTGAAGGCTGAGTCCCAAGATCAAGGTATTGGCCAATGCCTCTCTCCTTGGCTTTCAGACGGCCACCTCTTACTGCGTCCTCACATAGTCTTTCCTCTGTGTGGGTGTATCTGTGTCTCTCCGTGTGCCCAAATTTTTCTTCTTATAAGGACAGCAGTCAGATTGAATTAAGATCCACGCTAATAGCCCTAGTTTAGCTGAATCAGCTCTTTAAAGGCTCTGACTTCAAATGCAGTCATATTTTCAAGTCCTGGGGGTCAGGGCTTCAACACAGGAATTTTGGAGAGACACAATTTGGTCCATAATATTCCACCCTTTGGCCCTTGAATCCCACAACAGGAATCAATTTTATATATATATATAAATTTTATTATATATATATATATATATATATATATATATATATCAGCAAGGTAAACACTGATGGAACTAAGAGGAAATGGGGAATCCACAAATACTGTTGGAGTTATCAACATGTCACTTTGAGTAACTGAAAAAACAACCCAATAAATAAACAAACAAACAAATAAATAGCCAACTCTATAAACCAATTAAACCTAATTGATGTTATAGAAATCTGTATCCAACAGCATCAGAATACACTTTTTTTTTCAAAACACATGGAACTTTGATGAAGACAGACCATATGTGAGAACTTAATCAACTTTTAAAATCTTCAAAAATAGATCTTTTACAAAGCATGCCTCAGACCTTCAGAAAAT
This sequence comes from Puma concolor, assembly GCF_028749965.1. Classification (NCBI taxonomy): domain Eukaryota; kingdom Metazoa; phylum Chordata; class Mammalia; order Carnivora; family Felidae; genus Puma; species Puma concolor. The sequence continues at coordinate 99,251,444 of NC_141673.1, forward strand.
TAAACTGGAAATTAGGAACAGAATAGTGTTTGGAAAGTTTCCAAACGTTTGAAAATTCTACAACCCACTTCTGAATGATGACTGGGTCAAAAAGGAAGTGTTCAGAGCAAAATTTTTAAACTATATTGTGAATTGACTAAAAACAACATCTTAATGTGTCAGAATTTACAGGTTTCAACTTAAGCAGAGCTTCGAGGGAAATTTATCGCCTTAAGTGCTTATGTTTGAAAAGAAAATAATGTAGAATCAGTCATCTACACTACTTAAAAAAAAAAAAAAAGAAACTAAGAAAAGAACAAACTAGCCCCAAAGCAAGCAGAAGAATGGAAGATATAGCATTCGATCTCAAGTCTTACTATAAAGCAAAATTAGTTAATATGGCGTAGAATTGGCAAAAGACAGATAGACCAGTGACACTGAATAGAAATGCCAGAAGCAGACCTACAAAAATTTAGTCAACCGATTTTTTTTACCATAGCGCAAAGATAATTCAATGGAACAACACGACGTTGTCTTGTATGCGTGCATAACGACTTTATTTTCTTACAAACAGTTATGACATTTAGCCTACGAGTTCAGCTGCATGTGACAGAGAACCAAAATCACCGTAGCTTAAACAAGGTAGATGTTCACTTTATTGACTCTCAAACAGTTTCACTTATAAGATATCCCTTTAGTACACTTAAAAGCGTTAGGACAATTAGAAAACAAAAACAAAACTCCCAGTTAAACTACTAGGAGCCAGGGAGTGTCTGATGTTTCCAATGTTGAAGTGTTAAAATAGGGGGAAAATGTATCGATTCCTCTATGCAATTGGTTATGTCACTCACGTTTTAGTCCAGTACAGCTATGGATTCCTAGGCTTGTCTGTAGAGTGCTGTCTGTGTCCACCTATTTCCGGTTGATGGACCACCATGTGGACATTCTAGCCATCAGAAAAGAAGGAAATAATGAATGGAAGGATACAGCCCTACCTTTTACGTGCTTGATTAGAATTTCAGTAGCGCTTGAATTGTGTTCCATTAGCCAGAAATTAGTCACATGGTCGCACTTAGCCAAAAGGGAGCCTGGGAAACATATCCTTACTATGTCTGGCCATAGATATGGCTCAGGGGTTTTATTACTATAGAAAAAGTTATTAAGAAACTATGAACAATATGTACCATGTCAGCTCAGATATTGCTTCCTTTCTTCCCTGTATATTCTCTTGCTTCTATCTACTATTTCTTACCTGTAATTAATTATAACCACTAACATTTATGTAATGAGAATTTATTATGTTCCAAGCAGTGTAGAATAATGTTATTTAATAACAAAGCTCTTTGAGATAGGTACTACTATAATCTGAGTCTCAGAGATTGGGGAAAACACAAGTAAAAAGATTCAACAACTGTGCCAAGATGCACAGCAATCAATCGTCGAGCCAGGACTCAAATTTGGAAGCTTATCCTCGCAGTCTTAGGATCTCCGGCAACCACGCATACTTTACGACATTGTAGTGCGGTACGTTGTCCCTCCGGTATGATCCATTAGAAAAGTGTGAAGTTCAATCCCTGCTTCTCGTGTAGGACCAGCATACAAAAGGTCCTCTTGGGAAATTTATTTTTTGTATCTATAAGAATCGATCAGTTGTTTCCTATAATATTTCCTATTCTCTTTAGAGTTTCCTATGGAAGCACCTAAATACTGGAGTGTTTTACTGGATTGGCTTGACTATTCCACCTGGAGGGGAATCATGGACCTGGGTAGACAACAACCCTTTTGACTCCCATCTGTGAGTTTATTGTATTTTAGCTTTTTTTGTGATTTTAATCCCATACTGTATGACAAGAAAGAGTCGTCTGATGCTGTTGGGCTTGAACTGAGGAAACAGGTATAAATTTCCCTACCGAATCATATGATCTGACAAATATTCATATAAAATGGTCTACTCGGAAAGTCGAGGAAAAAAAGACATCTCACTCCACGCACTCAGAAGATTTAGGGATGGGAAGCAGGATTTGCCAATAGCGTCCTTTTATTTTATTAAAGAGGCAAATTGACCAGTGTGAAATCTCTTGTAAGAGCACAAGTTTAGGGGCACCTGGGTGGCTCAGTTGGTTGAACATCCAACTCTTGATTTAGCTCAGGTCATGATCCCAGGATCATGGTGTTGAGCCTCATTTGGGGCTCCTCACTGAGCATGGAGACTGCTTAACATTCTCTTTTTCTCTCCTTCTACTCATGCTCTCTCTCCCTCTCTTAAAAAAAAAAAAAAAGACCACAAGTATAGTTTACAAAATGTAAATTTCCGCTCTTTTCAACAGTTTTTAAATGAACAAAACCAGAAGTGCCATTTTAGCATTATCCATATAACCTTGACTATTAACTTCCCTTGCAAAATAAAACTGAGGGTGGGAAGAATTACCTTACCCACCATATTGTATATTGTGTAAATTGTTTAAATACTCATGTTTTTATCTTAAAAATTAGAAACTATTTTCTGAGGCCCTCTTTAGTCTCTGGACATATGCTGATGTAAAGATAACCATTTTCTTCCTTCATAGGTTTTCACTAGAAGAAAAATGGCGGACCCGGAGCATGAAATGTGCCCAGGTGTCTCAAATTAAGATAGCTGAACAAAAATGTGGGAAAATTAATCCGTGGATTTGTCAACTGTAACCCACACCGCAGGAAATCAGTCTCCATTTCTCTGACGGAAAGACACCACATGAAGTTTGAACTCAGAATATATCAAAGTCCAGAGGGCCACGTGTGTCCCAGAGGGGTGTGTGTGTGTGTGTGTGTGTGTGTGTGTTCATTCGGGTGGGTATAGTACTATTTCTCAGAGATTTAGGAAGGCTAATAGAGAAAATGAAATGTTGTAGAAACTGAGAAGATAGAATGAATGTATTTTTTCGTCTGAATTATCAGTTATTCAATCCCCATTCTCATTTTGCATGTGGTTTCGAAACTTCGGTCTTTATTTTCTCCACAGTTTCCCTCTATAATATCCTTACCTAATTACATTTTTACGAAGAAATTCATATCAAAATCAAATTTACATCTCTAGCCCAGACTTTTCCCGGATCACCAGACCCATATACGGTAGTGCTTATATAACATATCAAGTTGGGGCACCTGGCTGTCAGTTGGTTGACCATCTGACTCTTGATTTAAGTTCAGGCCATTACCTCATGCTCATGAGATTGAGCCCCAAATCAGGCTCTGCACTAGGTGTGGGGTCTGCTTAAGATTCTCTCTCTCCTTCTCCTGCCCCTCCCCTGCTTACGAGCAAGTGTGCATACACTGTCTCTACTATATCAAAGAAAGTTAATAAATGACATTTAACATATGAAATCTGAAATCTCAAAGGCATCTCAAACTCAATATATAAAAATAGTTCAATCATGGGGTGCCTGGGTGGCTCAGTCGGTTAAGCATCTGACTTCGGCTCAGGTCACGATCTCGCGGTCCGTGAGTTCGAGCCCCTCGTCGGGCTCTGTGCTGACGGCTCGGAGCCTGGAACCTGTTTCGGATTCCGTGTCTCCCTCTCTCCCTGACCCTCCCCCGTTCATGCTCTGTCTCTGTCTCAAAAATAAATAAACATTAAAAAAAATTCTTTAAAAAAAAGTAGTTCAATCACTTTCCTCATGAAAGGGACCATCCTCCAGCACTCAGTGTCTCAGTCAATGGCACACCACACAAGACAAGAAATGTCACAACTTAGAGTCCAGCTGTGTCGTCATCACCCTCTATCTGGCCTACCTTTCTGTATTGCTATCCACTCTCCCTCCCACAAAACCAAGTATTGTTAGTGTTTTTACTAAATACCTCTCAAATCTCACCTCTTCCCTTCATTGCTTTCACAACCTTAATACAAAAGTACCAAAATATTAAGTGACTGACCTAACAAGGCCTTCCTTGTTCTACTCCTAATCCGTTTCAGTTATTCTCTACCACGTAACCTAAGTGATATTTTAAAAATACACATACTGACAATACAACCCTTCTTTTGAAAAACACTTCAACATCGTTCTTAGACAAACACCAGGGATGCCTGGGTGGCTCAGTCGGTTAAGTGCCGGACTCTTGATTTCAGCTCAGGTCACGATCTCACACTTTGTGAGATAGAGCCCCGTGTTGGGCTCTGTACTGACATTAGGGAGCCTGCTTGGGATTCTGTCTCTCCTTCTCTCTGCCCTCCCCCTGCTCAGACACTCTCTGTCTCCCTCTCAGAATAAATAAACTTAAAAACGTATGTCAAAAAAGTAACAAATTTAGAATAACACCAAACTCCATAACACAGCCTAGAAAAATCCCAGTCAGCTCTAATCCTCGCTTACTTAGTGTCTTTCTACACAAAACTTATCCAAACTCCCAATACCATGACCATATTAGACTAATTTCAGGAACTCATCCACAATTTCACCACACTGTCTGACAGACATTTTCCCTGTATCTGGAAGTCTCTTTTCTCTATTCTCTATCAAGTGAACTCTCAACCACTCTCCATAAAAAGCTGAATTCTTAAGGATCTTCTCTGAGCTCCATGACGAGGTCAAATATCCCAACATTATATACCCCTTCCCAGAACTTATCACATTTTGGGTCTTACCTATATCAGTATTTGAGTGAATATTTGATTAATGTTCTCCACCCTCGCTTGACTATAAACTACATAATAACTGGTTTTATATTTCCAGTGTCTTTTAAAATGCCTAGCACATAAATGCTCAAAAAACTACTTACGGTGTTGTTTTCCGTAAATGATCACAAAAGTAAAATGCTGATATGAGGCTGGAAAGATAGGCTGCAAAAAAGACCAGAGGCTCAGGCAACAGAGGCCTCATTGGTAAGTCATCAAGTGCCAAGGGAAAACTGAAGAATTTTTCTGCGTGGGCGATGATATTGACAAAGAATTCTATGAATGTCAAATGAGTGTACGTGGAGGCTTAAATGCTTCAGAAACAAACTTTCTCGTGACGTTTATGTTCACCTCTTTATGGCGGTTACATCCTTAGAAGCTTTCTTGTAAGTCATATCATAACGTAAGAATCCTACGTCTGTATGTTGAGTTGGACACTGTATGTGAACGGATGGGTAAAGCATTTGTGTTATGGCACGTTGGCGCTACATTCCAACAACAATGTTTTATTTTATGAGCACAGAGGTGTTCATAGGACTATAAGAATGTTTATTAGACTTGTTTTTGGACTAAACCACTTGAAAACACAGAATATTGTAAGGGATGATAAGCACCATGGACTTGTGCACGGGGAATAGGCACAAAAGTAGCTGAGAGTTTGTGCTGCAAGTAGTCTGGAAAGGTCTTGGGATTCAGACACTGCTGATGACTGTGCAGGGACTCTGGTTTGCAATCAGTTCACTAAAAGGCACGGGCTAGGCGTGCTTTCTGCTCATGCGACTCTACGCGGAAGTCTAGCAAGTGATTCTCTGGTGGTCCTAGAATAATTCATTTAGTAATCTTGGCGCAGATCCTTTGGAAATGAACCTTTCTTATTTTCTTTCTCCTTTCAAATTTGGAAGCCTATCCCATTTGGACATATACATCCAGGAGTTCTTGGATTATAGTCTTCAGGAAATAGAAGCTACCAGCATCCACATGCCTAGTCAAAGGGAGAAGTCTGTGATGGATGAAGAGAACAAAACTCGGGCTTGAGGGACCAGCTGGACTCACTGTGCGGCAGACAGAATCCATAATCTCACTCATCATTTGACCTACTTATGCTGTTACTCTGATCAGTATAAAACACTGATGGCTTGGGTCTCCTGAAATCAGTGTCCATTCTGAGCCACTGCCCAGCAACTCCTCAAAAGTTCGATTATTTCTCTTTCCTCAATGTATAGTCACCCAGGTAAATGGTCATAGATCTCTTAGGGGAAGAGTGGGGGAAAAAGATGAACTATATCATTTCTTTTTGTTTGTTTAGTAGAGTTCTTTCTCAAAGGCTTTCTCCCCACTCTAAATTACAGAGATTCTGGGTCTGTAAAATGGCTCAGGTCTGGGAATTGATGGAGGGAGCATGATCTCCTATTTTTAGAATTAGGTTAGCCTCCTAAGAAAGGGCTACATTTACTGGCAAAAAAGACTCAATGGAATTTCGGGTTCCATGTCCCTAGCTTGAGTGGAATCTTCCCGTATGTCCCCATTCCAGTTTTCAAGATCTCAGTCCTTCTCGACCGGTGCCCTCACTTTAACAGAAGACATCTTGCAATGCTGAAAATCCAGAACATCCATCTCTTTAGTCTCTCACAATGCTGTTAGCAGTGGTTTCATCGACATCTTGCAATGCTGAAAATCCAGAACATCCATCTCTTTAGTCTCTCACAATGCTGTTAGCAGTGGTTTCATCTTTAGGCCAATTTCCTTGGAAAATTTCCAGCTATGTGTAGGAACTTTCCTAGCTTGTCCCCTGTCGTTGTATCAGATAACAAAAACAAGCAGTGCAGACTCTCTCCAGCAGAGGGAGCCATTGAACAAACGTGTTCTTAGGGAGACGCTAAAAAACTTCCCGTTTTCTCTGTGGTCTTCTGAGACATTGAGAGCAACTATTAACATCAATAACGGACTTACTACAGCTCAGTGATAAGAAAGGAAAAAGAAAAAAAAAATTAACTAGTAGACACCATACAAAAGCTTAGGGAATGAAAGAAAATAATTCAACTTTTATCTGTTTAAAAAAACAAAACAAAACCCGGAAACAAACTGCAGACGCAAATGGATATGGAGGCAAGAGCATAAAGGCATGAGTTGACCTGTCTTGAGAGCTTAGTAACACCTTGTTGTCTCTGGTGATTCCCAGGAATAACAGGAGGGAGGTGTGTGTGCACTTCCTAGGGAATGAGGGTGGGAGGGGCCTGGGAAGGGGGTTTATTTAAGGTCCCTACAGCCAGGTAAGCCATCCACTGACATTTCCGTAACAAAACTTGTACCTAATAACTGAAAACTGGGATATGTGAAGGTTCACAATGAAGCCCCGACAGTGCAGTGGACATTCGCCAGTGTTCTAACACAATTTTGTGTTCTCCTTGTCCCTTAATTCAGTGTTGAATAGACCCATTGTATGTTGCTATACAATGTCAGGGTTTGCCATTTCAGAGCTATAGTACATCAATTTAAAATGACGACCAACACTTTATATTACTATTCATCTATTTGGGGGACACATTGTTACTATTTTTTTTTCTATTAGATTATAGAAAGAGAGTTGACATTTTTAAAAGTCCACCTATTATTAACAACAATGAGTTTAATAATTTAACTGCTGCGTGTTTTCTGCTAATATAAACCCTTTCTCTCAAATATCTCCGAGAAGAAAACTGATTTGACTTTATGGACTAGACTGACTCATGGGTCTGTTAGTTAAAAGAGGTCTTAAGATGAGCATTAGAATGTGATCTCTTTAATCAAATTTTATGAATTCATTCTAGGTAGTGTACATACTAAATACCTGTTAGTTGAATGAATAGAAGAGTAAATGAAAGCAAGGAAGGAATCTGGCTTTTACAGAACCCTGTTAAGTGATAACTACCCAGTGGTAATGTGATTTTTATGTTAGAAAACTAGTGAGTGACTATATCAAATATCAAGCGGGAGAAATGATAAATAACAAAATTTAAGGTCCTAAAGGAATTTTCATTCGATTGGATCACAGTAAAGTCTTTTTCTCAGTTTGTGGTACTAATCAGAAGGCCTCGTGTATGTGATCAATTTAGGAAACATCCAAATATATCAATTCCTTGTTAACGCCAATTTATAATAGTTTAAAAATTCAAACTGAGGACATAGATTTGGAGAGAGGTGATCCCCGGCTAGCGAGATGCTTGTTAGATCACCTGGTGTTCATGTCCACAATTCATCGGATTCCTTGTACAAGCCAATGAAATAAGTTAAATTAGCCTTAAATTTGGGAAGGAAGGGAAGAAAAAGAGAAAGAGAGGGAAACGAACCACAGGAGATTCTTAACAATAGAGAAAAAAACTGAGGGCCGATGGAGGGAGGTGAGTGGAGGACGCGTTAAATGGTGATGGGTATGAAGGAGGACACGTGCTGTGATGAGCACTGGGTGTCGTAGGTGAGTGATGAATCCCTAAATTCTACTCTTGGAACCAACTAAATTGCACTGTTATGTTAACAGACTAAAATTTACATTAAACAGATTTTTGTTTGAAAAAAGGTGAGCATGGAAAACCTAAGTAAATCAGTATTACCACATCTCATTTTTTGCAGTTTCCGTTAACCAGTGAATCCTTCCACTCCACTCTCATATAGAAGTGAACAGTATTGGGGCGCCCGGGTGGCTCAGTCGGTTAAGCTTCCAACTTCAGCTCAGGTCATGATCTCAAGGTCTGTAGGTTCGAGCCCCGCGTCGGGCTCTGTGCTGACAGCTCAGAGCCTGGAGCCTGTTTCAGATTCTGTGTCTCCCTCTTTCTCTGACCCTCCCCTGTTCATGCTGTCTCTCTCTCTGTCTCAAAAATAAATAAATGTTAAAAAAAAAATCTAAACGGCTGACTCTCTTGGGTCCCAAACTCCAACACTAAAAAAGTCACCACTTAAACAGCACATACTGCTTGTTGAGCATAGTTTTAAGTGCTTTAAGAATATTAAATAGGTTTGAACCATACAAAAAGTTGCTAAGTAGATACTGTTATGATTCTCATTTTATATTTATTTATTTATTTATTTATTTATTTATTTGAGAGAGAGAGAGAGAGAGAGAGAGAGAGGCAGAGAGATATGGAAAGAGATATCAAGCAGGCTCCATGCCTAACGTGGAGGCCGACACAGGGACTATATCTCATGACCGTGAGATCATGACCTGAGCCAAAATCAAGAGTCAGAAATTCAGCCTGACCAAACCACCCAGGTGCCCTTGATTCTCATTTTAAAGATGAAGAAACTTATCCTTCTGGGAAATCTGAGTACATTTTACGAAGTCTCACATTTAGTAAGTGGCAGGGCAGAAATGTAATTACTTCTGGTAATCTGGTTTCAGAACCCACGCTTAGCTACAGTTATATTGCATCTAATTTCCACAGAGTAAAGGTAGTTGAGTAAAGATGAGCGTTTGGGGGGACGGTGGTGAACTTCGGTAGACATTCAAAATTAGTATTGATATTTTCTATTTAAACCTCCTCAATCGCAAGCCAAAATACCCTGGCTGTCTTTGGTATGCAGTTCACCTTAGACCAGCATTGTATAAGATTGATCATGAACATCACACCTACGTCTTAGGCCAGAAACATTAATAGCATCAATCATTAACAATTCTTTAGTTCTGAAGGAAATACCTGTATTTTGGTGACGGAGTGTCAACCAAATAAGAGTTTGTCTATGATATAATATACCTCAATACAGAAAATTTCATGTGAGAGATACACTTCTGAGTATTAGAAAAATTAATTTCACAACCCCTGAGGAATGGACATGTTCTATAATTTTAATAGTGAGAAATATATAAAATATATATATATATAAAATATATATATATAGTGAATAGAATATTGCCTCTAAGTGTATATATTCCTGCAAATCAGCTCAGAAACGTTTAAAATAAATTTTTGTATTGTTTATTGTGTTTGAGGCACCTCCAGAATAGTTCTTCTATTTGTAGAGGCCTAGATTTGGATTCATACCAAAGCATCCTCCAGAATAATTTGAGAGTAGGTTACTGTGTACCAAGAGTCTTATTTTACATGCATTGCTTCCTGTCCCCTGAGGAACTATATATTTTGCCTCTCCTGTACCACTAACCCCAATGCTATGAACACAGTAGGGATTTGAATGAATTAATTAATAAATGAGTGAATGAAGTAAATGCCTTCATTCTCAAGATGCTTGGTAACACCAGTTAAGCTCCTAAAGCTCCTTTCTTTGTCGAAGCAGCAATTCTATGAATTCAAAGGATTCAGCTGTATCTCAAGTTTCTATCAGAAGAGTCCTAAGGAGCTCATATGAATAACTGGTGTAGGAATTGAGTCAATTACCAGTTTATCGCCTCTTTGCTCCAAATCTATCATTCACCATCTCCTCTATTATAATGGACATGGCCTGTACGTTTTTCTGCCATGCCAGCTGGCACAGCGTTAACGTTTGTCAGTTGAAGGAACTGAAGAAGGAAGGCAGTCAGGGGAAGGAGTTTCTCTTCCTGGTTCCAGTGTCCTTTGTTCACCAGGCTGTTGCACAGTTGGGTTTCCTTCAGTACCCGATGGCCAGCTGCATGTAGCACCTGCCCCCTGGGGAACTTTGAATCACACCTTGGCAGGTGCCTTCATAAATGAGTGGTCCCAGCAGGGCAGCTCTGATGGTGGGCTTCTCCTCATATAGGATCCGGTGGCTCTGGAATGAATGCCCAATTGTAACACCTTCCTGTGGACGCCCTAAAGGCCAAATTTTCAGGTTCCTGCTGACGTGGCACTTCAGCCAGCATCTCAGTTATCTGCTGAGCCACACTGGTGTCCTCTGCCGAGGTCAGGATTTCAGTCTGTGGTGTGGTATAGGAAAAGCCTCTTCCTTCAATGTACTGTCTCAGCCCAAGCGCTGATGGCTGCTCCCTGTGTCTGATTTTGTATTCTTTAGAGTTTTCTTTACGTCCTTTTAACCAAGGCCCTGTAACTTTAATCCCCTACTAATAACTTTATATATTAAATTTTCCCAGTTCCAATTACCGTGGGTTCTAGTCCCTTGATCAGAATTTGATTGATGGAAGAATGATTGATTGATATAAGAATGTAGTTCATTCAACAGAAATTTTACGTGAGCCATTTTTTTCGCCTCCAGAACCTCTTGAAACTTCCCTCTGATTCAGTGGTATTCAAATTCTTTAAGTAATGGAATCCTGTTTAGAGACAAAATCCCATGTGGAATACCAACATGGATAAAATACCAACATGGATAAAAAAAAAAAAAACCAATAGAGAGGCTTTGATTTCAGTGGGGTTGGCTCACAAGATGGCCCAGGTATGGCTTCTCTTCCTTCTCCTCACTCTCTGTCCATGATGGTCTTGAAACATCTCTCTGGAGCACAAAAGATTCTCAGGACGCTGTCTTAGTCAGTTAGGGCTGCTGTAACAAAACACCACAGACGGAGTAACTTAGAAACAACAGAAATTTAGTTCACATAGTTCTAGAGACCAGAAGTGCAGACCAGAGTGCCAACATAGTCGAGGGAGGGGCCTCCTCATCCAGGCTTCAGACTTCCAGTTGTATCCTCACATGGTGAAAAGAACCAGGAGCTCTGTGGGGTCTCTTTTACAAGGCGCTCATTCCATTCATGACGGCTCCACCTTCAAGAACTAATCACCTCCCAAAGCCCCCGCCTCTTGATACAATTATATTGGGCGTTAGGATTTCAACTTACAAGTTTGGGGGGCTACAAACATTCAGACCACTGCACACAACTTGAGAAACAGCTCTGACTCCATCTTGCGGGCAATAAAATAACCCTTCCTCTAAATTTGACAAATTATATTGGCATATTCACTGTAACCAGTAGGCACTGGATGGATATCCTGTTTCTGTTTCATTCAAGAAATAAAATAATGTCCTTTTAGATCGATCCAACTATCTAATCCTGGAGCAATAGGATATAATAGCCAGAACTTAAGGATCTCGGGAGGAAATGTCCTTATTTCTATTAAACCAGAGTTGACTCAAAATGAGAGACAGCGATAGGGCAGGATGGAATATTTAAAGGAAATAGATTTCTAACCTCAGTGCTGAATATTTAAGAACATAAACTTCTGCTTTCACTTCTTGAGTGGAAGACTCAGAAACTGCCAGCTTTTCTGGAAAGTCCCTATTCTTACTGGGGCAAAAAAGAAAACACTGGGGGGAAACAGCTTCTCTTTTTAGAGAGGCATGTTCAGCCTATAGTAGACCTACCTTCTCAGAAGTCCTCAGTCTGAAAAGTCCTCACCTCAAATCTGCACCTTAACTTAACTTTATCCCCTTAAATTCAGAGAATGAGTAAATATGAGCAACACTGCAGAGGTCTCATTCTATAGAATTAGCATCTGTGGACTGGACCCAGCACAGCCCATCAATATTTTGAAATAAAGTGGAATAAAATTATTCATTTTTGCAATTACTGGCTTTCCTGACATCAACATAAAATATCTCTGGTTTTCAAAACAGTATGGAGAGAACTGCGGTGTAGTGATCATACGGTACAGATTTTGGTGTTCTGGAAGAATTTCATGGAAGGAGGGAAGCACAAAATAAATTAAGAATGTCCTAAAAATAAGATTGCATTCTCGTAAGTTTTCCATGTAATTGGTACATTCTGGAAACAACAGATCACCAGGTTTCATGTTTGCAATCATTCACAAAAGCAAAAAGACACAGAGAAAACACTTGTCCCCAGCTCCTCTTATAAAAAGAACTATAATAGAAAGGCTCATGAACTCTAATTCCCACACTGTGCATTGATTATTTCCAATTTGATTCCACACATTTGAAACAGGATGACATAATATTTTGAGTGTAAGGAAAATGAAAACCAATGAACTTTAAGTTATTGAATACAGAAGTTCAAATTGCCAATTGAGTTAGGAGTGGAGAATGTGATAGAACAGAATTGACAACTCAAACTTCTACAAAAGTCAGGAAGTCATGTGAGTGTGGAAGTTTAGTGAAGACCATGGAAAATCAAAGAACACATATGCCACATTAGTGTCTGCACATAGAGTTAAGTATGGCTGAGCCTCCATTCAAAGATTACCATGAAGTTGGTCACAAGTGGGACCTAGGCATGTGTGTTTTAAAATCAAAGTGCTTCTGTAGCCAAGAATTCCTTATCCAACAAGGCTGTCATCCAAAATAGAAGAAGAGATAAAGAGTTTCCCAGACAAAAACTAGAGAAGTTTGTGACCACTGAAACAGCCATGCAAGAAATTTTAAGAGGGGGACTCTGAATGGAGAAAAGACAAAACAAAACAAAAAAAGACCAAAAGCAACAAGGACTAGAAAGGACCAGAGAACATCAGGAGAAACACCAATTCTACAAGCAATACAATGGCACTAAATTCATATCTTTCAGGATTCACTCTAAATGTAAATGGACTAAATGCTTCAATCAGAAGACATAAGTGGTCAGAATGGATTAGAAATCAAGAACCATCTATATGCTACTTACAAGAGACTCATTTTAGAACTAAAGACACCTGCATGTTGAAAGTAAGGGAATAGAGAACCATCTATCATGCTAATGGTCATCAAAAGAAAGCTGGAGTAGCCACATAGCAGCCACACAAACTATATTTTCAAATAAAGACTGTAACAAGAGATGAAGAAGGGCATTATATCATAATTAAGGGGTCTATCCACCAAGATCAAATAATTGTAAATATTTATGCCCCCGATGTGGAACACCCAAATATATAAATCAATTAATCACAAACATAAAAAAAAAACTCTTGATAATAATACAATAATGGAAGGGGACTTCAGCACCCCACTTACAACAATAGAGAGATCGTGTAAGCAGAGAATCAACAAGGAAACAATGGCTTTGAATGACACACCGGACCAGATGGACTTAACAGATATATTCAGAATATTTCATCCTAAAACAGCAGAATACACATTCTTCTCAACTGCACATGGAATGTTCTCCAGAATACATCACATACTGAGTCACAAATCAACCCTCCACAAGTACAAAAAGATCAATATCATCCCTTGCATATTTTCAGACCACAACACTAGGAAACTCAAAATCAACCACAAGAAAAAATTTGGAAAGACCAGGAATACTTCAAGATTAAAGAAAATTCTACTAAAGAATGAATAGGCGGGGCGCCTGGGTGGCGCAGTCGGTTAAGCGTCCGACTTCAGCCAGGTCACGCTCTCGCGGTCCGTGAGTTCGAGCCCCGCGTCAGGCTCTGGGCTGATGGCTCAGAGCCTGGAGCCTGTTTCCGATTCTGTGTCTCCCTCTCTCTCTGCTCCTCCCCCATTCATGCTCTGTCTCTCTCTGTCCCAAAAATAAATAAACGTTGGAAAAAAAAAATTTAAAAAAAAACAAAAAAAGAATGAATAGGCAAACCAAGAAATTAAAAAGGAAATTTAAAAGTACATGGAAGCCAATGAAAATGAAAACACAACCGTCCCCAACCTTTGGGATGCCACAAAGGCATTCATAAAAGGGAAATATGTAGCAATCCAGGACTTCCTAAAGATGGAAGAAAGGTCTCAGATATACAACCTAACCTTACACCTAAAAGAGCTGGAAAAAGAACAGCAAATAAAGCCCAAATCAGCAGAAGAAGGGAAATAATAAAGATTAGAGTAGAAATCAATGATATCGAAATCAAAAAAAAAAAAAAAAAATAGAACAGATCAATGAAACCAGAAACTGGTCTTTGAAAGAATTAACAAAATTGATAACCCCCTAGCCAGATTGATAAAAAAGAAAAAGGAAAGGACCCAAATAAATAAAATCATGAAAGAAAGAGGAGAAATGACAACCAACACTGCAGAAATACAAACAATAATAAAAGAATATTATAGCAATGATATGCCAACAAATTGGGCAATTTGGAAGAAATGGACAAATTCCTGGAAATATATAAACTACCAAAACCGAAGCAGGAAATAATAGAAAATTAGAACAGACCCATAACCAGTAAAGAAATTGAATCAGTAATCAAAAATCTCCTAGCAAATGAGAGTCCAGGGCTGGGTGGCTTTCTAGGGAAATTCTACCAAACATTTAAAGAAGAGTTAACACTTACTCTTTTGAAACTATTCCAAAAAATAGAAATGGAAGGAAGACTTCCAAACTCATTCTAAGAGGTCAGGATTACCTTGATTCCAAAAGCAGACAAAGACCCCACTAAAAAGGACAACTACAGATGAATTTACCTGATGAACATTAATGCAAAAATTCTCAACAAGATACTAGCCAACTGGATCCAAAAATATTTTGAAAAAATTATTCACCACAATCAAGTGGGATTTATTCCTGAGATGCAGGGCTGGTTCAGTATCTGCAAATCAATCAATGTGATACATCACATTAATAAAAGAAAGGATAAGAACCACATGACCCTCTCAATAGATGCAGAAAAGGTATCTGACAAAATACAGCATCCTTTCTTGCTAAAACCCCTCAAGAAAGTAGGGATAGAATGATCATACCTCAAGATCATAAAGGCCATATACAGAAGACCCACCACTAATATCATCCTCAATGGGGAAAAACTGAGAGTTTTCCCCCTAAGGTCAGAAACACAACAAGGATGTCCACTCTCACCACTGTTATTCAACATAGTGTTGGAAATCCTACTCTCAACAATCAGACAACAAAAAGAAATAAAAGGCATCCAGACTGGCAAGGAGGAAGTCAAACTTTCACCCTCTTCACAGACAACATGATACTCTACGTAGAAAACCCAAAAGACTCCCCCCAAAAACTACTAGAACTGATCCATGAATTCCGCAAAGTCACAGGATATAAAATCAATGTACAGAAATCAGTTGCATTTCTACACACCAATAATGAAGCAGCAGAAAGAGAAATCAAGTAATAGATCCCATTTACAATTGCACCAAAAACTATAAAATACAAAGGAAGTATAAAGATTGAATCCCATCGATAAGTCACCTGGTTGTAACTTTTGAATTGGAGACTTCCCCCAAGGAGATCTAAAATATACAAAAGGGAATTTGGCTTTGGAAGAGAAACGCAATGGAAAAAAACATGAATTTGGGAATCAGACAACCTATTTTTAGGTGTGTCAAACCGAGTTGCTTAATCTTTTGGTTCGTGTTCTCTAAAATGCACATAGTAAAATATTTGCTACCTAGAAAACAGAATTTTCATGAGGATCAGCTTTACATGGGAAAGTATATTGTACTTTTCTGAAACTTTGACAAATTTTTTTTAGGTTTGGGGTTACATGCCACACTTTTGACCTCAAACTTTCTTCCTTTTTGGAAAACAGGAAGATGTAAAAAATAAAATAAAACCAAAAAAAGGCAAAAAAAAAAAAAGAGAGAAAGGAAAGGAAAGGAAAGAAAAGAAAAGAAAAGAAAAGAAAAGAAAAGAAAAGAAAAGAAAAGAAAAGAAAAGAAAAAACACAGATGCAAGAATCTTCTCACTTTCTCACTGTTATGCAAGCCCTACCATCATCTGGACCATCTTTTCCCTCTGATGTTACTTACCACTTCTCAATGTAAACCTACACTCCAGCTGGGCCAGTCACCTCTCTGTTGATTAAAAAAGACATAGCCAGGGGCGCCTGGGTGGCACAGTCGGTTAAGCGTCCGACTTCAGCCAGGTCACGATCTCGCGGTCCGCGAGTTCGAGCCCCGCGTCGGGCTCTGGGCTGATGGCTCAGAGCCTGGAGCCTGTTTCCGATTCTGTGTCTCCCTCTCTCTCTGCCCCTCCCCCGTTCATGCTCTGTCTCTCTCTGTCCCAAAAATAAATAAACGTTGAAAAAAAAAATTAAAAAAAAAAAAAAAAAAAAGACATAGCCATAATTATTCCAAAAGTAAGGTCCTCTGGTATTTGCCTAGGTCTGGATTAGAAGAGCAATTGTTCCAATAAGGGAAGGGAAGCAAAAATAATATAAAAATAGGGAGAGGGACAAAACATAAGAGACTCTTAAATATGGAGAACAAACAGAGGGTTACTGGAGGGATTGTGGGGGGGGGATGGGCTAAATGGGTAAGGGGCATTAAGGAATCTACTCCTGAAATCATTGTGGCAGTATATGCTAACTAATTTGGATGAAAATTTTAAAAATTAATAATAATAAATGAAATAAAATAAAATAAAATAAAATATGAAGAAGAAGAAGAGGGAGAAGAAGATGGAGAAGAAGAAGAAGAAGAAGAAGAAGAAGAAGAAGAAGAAGAAGAAAGGAGAAGAAGAAGAAGAAGAAGAAGAAGAAGAAGAAGAAAGGAGAAGAAGAAGAAGAAGAAGAAGAAGAAGAAGAAGAAGAAGAAGAAGAAGGAGAAGAAGAAGAAGGGCAATTGTTCCAGAGAAGGTGAGAATTGTGATCCATGAACAGGTGGCCAAGCATCTGCTCCCTGTAGGGAAAGTAGAAATGAGGTAGCAAAGTAAAACTGAAACACTAAATGAAGGCCCCACTGCAGCAGAACATTAACCCTATCTTGTCCCTCCAAGAGGCATATTACTGCCTGAATTTGGGAACACTAAGGTAGCAATGGAAACAGCTTCTGGGAAAGGAAAAAAAAAAAAACATTCATCTGTTATAGTACTAGCCTAGGGTCAAGGTATGAAGAAGTTTAGGGTGATGGAAATAGCAAGAATGAAAAAAATGCTGGTTACTTTTTCACGAAGGCCTCGCAGGTCTGTATCTTCTTTGCCTTCAGTGTAAATTATCTGGTAGAACAATGCCAGCTGATACACACTCCCTTGTATAGATAGCTTCTGACAATGATCCAGAATTCATATGCCCCCGTCTCCCATCTCCAATCTTAAAAACAGAAGATCAGATCCTGGATTACTCCGAGGTCAATGCTTTCAAGTAAGGAATGCACAACACCTGTACTAAAGAGGTAACATCTACTTCCACTGTCCTTTTTTTTTTTAATCTTTATTAATTTTTGAGAGAGAAACAGAGTGCAAGTGGGGGAGGAACAGAGACAGAGGGAGACACAGAATCCGAAGCAGGCTCCAGACTCTGAGCTGTCAGCACAGAGGGCTCGAACGTAGGGCTCGAACCCACGAACCAGGAGATCATGACCTGAGCTGAAGTCGGACGCTTAACCGACTGAGCCACCCAGGCGCCCCCATTGTCCTTTTGTAATGAGAAAATAAACACATTAAAAATAAACATTAAGCTAGTTTTTGTCTGTTTAAAAATATGTCAATCAAGCAATCTAGTGGCAGGTAGTGAATTAGTAGATAGCCCTCCAAACATCAAATGCTTTAAAGAATCTGAGTTAAAGAAAAGTTAAATAACTGGTAATCAAACAACAAATTTGAGGCTAAAAGAAAAAATAAATTATTTCACGTCCCATATACGAGGTTTGAAACGCAGTGCAGTAGATCTTAAGTTTACAAAATTGCATGTGAGATATTTATTTATATACATGTTGATTCTTTTTTTTCCCTAGGAATGGAGGTTTTTATTTATTTTTTTTTATTTTTTAAATATAGTTTATTGCCAAGTTAGCTAACATACAGAGTATACAGTCTGTTCTTAGCTTCAGGAGTAGATTCCCATGATTCATCACTTACATATAATACCCAGTGCTCATACCAACAAGTGCCTTCCTCGATGCCCATCATCACTCATGGTAGGGAAAAAGGATATGTGTTGATTCTTGAAGGTAAAAGTTAACGTGACATAGAAAAATTTCATATGTACAAACAATTAATTCTGCATTAATAAGCAAATTAATAAATACTTTGTGTTATAGAAACAAAGTTATGAATAGTCTATGAAAATGAAGCTACCATATTTGTTGCAAAGAAAATTGCTCGAATTTCGTCAGTGAGGATTCGACTTTCATTATTTGCTATTGCTCTGAAAGAATCCACAGAACCCACAAATACAAACGTAATAATAAAACATTTGTTCTTCCTATCCGTTGGTTCAATCTATTTATAGATAGGAGCTCAGTTTCTGCAAAAAAAAAATGGAACTAAATTGAATTGTTGACTGGCGGTTAGCTTTGGCCTGGGACTCAGGTTTCACACAAAAGAAGGAAGCCATGTTGCCTAATAAATCGGGGAGAACAAAGGGGAAGTGGACCAAAGAATAAGACTGGGCAACATATTAGGGAAAAAGTATAAAGAATTTCCTTTTAAAAGTGAAGCAAAGTTTTTGGAAAAAAAATGTTAATTATAAAATAATGTGAATAATATGATACTCCTATATAAAAATTTTATGCTTACTCCATACACTATTTATATGTACACTTGACCCTTGAACAAATGGCAGGGTCAGGGGCATGGACCTACCTACCACACAGTCAAAAATCCAGTTAACTTTTGACCCCCGGCAAACCCGACTGCTAATAGTCAACGGCTGATCAGAAGCCTACTGATAACGTAAATAGTTGATTAATATACATTTTATATATGTACTATATACTTTATTCTCAAAATCAAGGAAGCTAGAGAAAAGAAAATGTTATTTAGAAGATCATGAAAGATCATGAAAGATCATGACTGTACTACATTTATCAAAAAAATTCTTAGAAAGATCATGAAAGATCATGACTGTACTACATTTATCAAAAAAATTCTGCATATAAGCATACCCATGCAGTTGCAACATGCGTTGTTCAAAAGTCGACTAGGCTTTTTTCCATACCCAAAGCTTCTGCTGACTCCTACATATGGACAACTTTAAGCCTTTAACTTTAATTATATCTCTTCCCTAAAATCTGGAATCTTGTATACCAATGCCTACTAGACAACTTTACTTAGATGTTCAGAGGAACTTTAATATCGTTGTGCCCCCACATGAACTATTTATCACTAACTATGTTTGCTCTGTATTTCTTTTCCATTCTCTTCTCTTCTCTTCTCTTCTCTTCTCTTCTCTTCTCTTCTCTTCTCTTCTCTTCTCTTCTCTTCTCTTCCTTTCCCTTCCCTTCCCTTCCCTCCCCTCCCCTTCTTCTCTTTTCTTTTCTTTTCTCTTCTTTTCTTTTCTTTTTTCTTTTCTTTTTTTTGAGAGAGAGAGAAGGAGACAGAATCCCAAGCAGGCTCCTCACTGTGAGCACAGAGGCCAATGTGGGCTGAGCTGAAATCGAAGGCTTAACTGACTGACAACACCCAGGTGCCCCTTTTGTTCTGTATTTCCTTCTTTCTTTTTCTTTTTCTTTTTTAATTTTTTTCACATTTATTTTGAGATGTTTATTTATATTTGAGAGATTATTTATTTATGAGCGGGGGAGGAGCAGAGAGAGAAGGAGACACAGAACCTGAAGCAGGCTCCAGGCTCTGAGCTGTCAGCCCAGAGCCCGACGCGGGGCCCGAACTCGCAAACTGCGAGGTCATGACCTGAGCCAAGTCAACCGCTTAACCCACTGAGCCACCCAGGCGTGCCTGTGTTTCTTTTTTTTTTTTTTTTTTTGTATTTATATATGAAATTTATTGTCAAATTGGTTTCCATACAACACCCAGTGCTCATCCCAAAAGGTGCCCTCCTCAATACCCATCACCCACCCTCCCCTCCCTCCCACCCCCCATCAACCCTTAGTTTGTTCTCAGTTCTCAACAGTCTCTTATGCTTTGGCTCTCTCCCACTCTAACCTCTTTTTTTTTTTTTTTGTTCCCCTCCCCCCTGGGTTCCTGTTAAGTTTCTCAGGATCCACATAAGAGTGAAACCATATGGTATCTGTCTTTCTCTGTATGGCTTATTTCACTTAGCATCACACTCTCCAGTTCCATCCACGTTGCTACAAAAGGCCATATTTCATTTTTTCTCATTGCCACGTAGTATTCCATTGTGTATATAAACCACAATTTCTTTATCCATTCATCAGTTGATGGACATTTAGGCTCTTTCCATAATTTGGCTATTGTTGAGAGTGCTGCTATGAACACGTGCCTGTGTTTCTGATCATAGCTCTAGCAAACAAAATCCACTAGCACCAATGGAAAACGTTTTGGGCCCCATGAACACACTGCAATTTAAATATTGCTCATGTTATTATGCCACTCCTACCCGAGACTGACTTCCCCACTTCCAGTGTTTCTGTGCATAAATAGCTCCCTACTCAAGGTTTGACTAGGGCACATCTAAGTGGACATAGCCCATATGCCCTTCAGCATCCTAAGTTCCAGGGGAGGATGGGAAAGTGAACAGCTTTTTTAGCTTCTATGCTGGGGAAGGGCTTGCCTACCATCTGGATTCATGTGGCAAAGACTGCCTCAGCAGAGGAGAGTGACTCAGTTGCTGCACATCTGAAATGATGACAAATAAATATCCACTACACCATAGTCTTCCCAGTCACCCAAATCAAATGCCTGCAAGTTATCCTACAATTATCTGTCTCCACGCATAAATCTTTGATGGGATGTATCTTTTTTTTTTTTTTGAACTTTTTAAAGTTTATTTATTTATTTTGAGAAAGAGAGGGAGAAAAAGAGAGAATCCCCCAGCAGGCTGCACGCTGTCAGCACGGAGTCTGACACGGGGCTCGCTCTCACGAACTGTGAGATCGTGGCCTGAGCCAAGATCAAGAGTGAGACACTCAACTGGCTGGACCACCTGGGTGCCCCTCGATGGCATGGATCTTGATGGGACAAAGAAAAGTGGAGCAGAGGGCCTTAGTATGACATTAAAGAGGGTCGACAGAAAGACAAATTTTATTTATTTATTTTTAATTTTTTTTAACGTTTATTTATTTTTGAGACAGAGAGAGAGACAGAGCATGAACAGGGGAGGGTCAGAGAGAGAGGGAGACACAGAATCTGAAATGGGCTCCAGGCTCTGAGCTGTCAGCACAGAGCCCGATGCGGGGCTCAAACTCACGGACCGCGAGATCATGACCTGAGCCGAAGTCGGACGCTTAACCGACCAAGCCACCCAGGTGCCCCAGAAAGACAAATTTTAAAATAAAGGCATACTAAGTAAATACATTTTAAAATACAGGGATACGTGACACGATAGGTCTATGTCTTAAGGCTACCAACAACCGACAAAGATCTCTTACAGGAAGGTCTCTAGGGGTCTGGTGAAAGAAATGGCACAGAAATGTGTAAAAACACACACGTAAACACACTCACACTTCCAGATGTCTGTAATTGTTCATATATTTCTTGAAAGTCAAGACCTTATTTTATAATGTATATTTCACTATACTTCCTTTTGGCCCTTTAAAAAAAAAAAAAGGACAGGGGCACCTCGGTGGCTCAGTTGGTTGAGTGTCCAACTCTTGATTTCAGATCAGGTCATGACCTCACGGTTCATGGCATGAAGCCCCGTGTCAGGCTCTGTGCTGTCAGTGCACAGCCTGCTTGGGATTCTCTTTTTTCCCCCCGTCTCTTTCTCAAAATAAACAAATACACTTTAAAAAAAATTTTTTTTTTTTAAATTTTAAACAGCACAGAGCTTGCTTGGGCTTCTCTCTCTCTCCCTCTCTCTCTGCCCTTCCCCCGCTTACACTCTCTTTGTCTCTCTCTTTCTCAAAATAAAAATAAATAAGCATTCTTAAACATTATAAGAAAAATGTTTTTAAAATGACGGTACGCAGCACAGTTTAAGTTGCATGGCCTCAAAAAATGTCTGGTCTTGACTAGAGTTTCTATATTCAGTATTAATGAATTGAATTCCCATGCAGAATCATGGCATTTGATTGAAAAATCAATGGCATTTTTTCCCCAAACAAAAAGAAATCTCAAATAGTAGTGATTGCTTGGGCACAGTGAGCAAAAGCATGGTTTTTTTTTCTGAAAATATGAAAAGTGATGTAATGGAGGTGGAAAAACCACCTGCTCTAATATTTTATAATAGACTTCTCATCTTCAACAGCTTTTGTGCATGTTATGCATTTTATGCATAAATGCAACAGCCTTTATGGTTAGCTGTAAGAGGAAGAGGGCAATGAACAAGAATTTGAGAAACCCTGGTCTTTCCTTCCCTTGGACATGTACTAAAATTCTCTATCCTGAAAGACTTTACACACTGGTTCTCTCAAACAATATTTATATAGTAAAAGAAGGGAGGTCACTCATATAAAAATGTCATTACTAATACATGCATATATGAAGAGTTCCAAATAAGTTCTATCGACACTATGAGAGGGTACAACAATTTTGAAGGCAGATTAGGGGCACCAGGGTGGCTCAGTCTTGAGCATCTGACCTTTGATTTCTGCTCAGGTCATGGTCTTGCGGTTCATGGGATCAAGCACCGGATCAGGCTCCGTGCCGGGTGTGAAGCCTGCTTGGGATGCTCTCTCTCCCTCTCTCTCTGCCCCTCTCCTGCTCACACACACTCTCTCTCTCTTTCTCTCAAAATAAATAAATAAAACATTGGAAGAAAAAAAATGTGCATGTTTGGAAAATGATGCAAAGTCCACTATGGAAAAGAAGAAAAGAAATGACCTGGATGATGTAATTTCACATTTGAATTGCTTGGAGTCATTCCAAGGAGCCTACTTTCTATTCTGGAGATGACAGAGAAGAACTGAAAACAATTAAGCAATGAGACTTCTAAAGAGATTTATGATGTAGGAGAAAAAATGAGAGTAATGTGAAAGTTGGACTGAAAGAGAAGGAAAAGATTGGGCTGGAGGCAAAGTAATTAGTTAGAGGCTGTCATAGATGTGTGGTTGAGAGACAGTAAAACGCTAAAATATTTAGTAGAATTGGAGTGGGAAAGAAATATACACATTAGAGAGATATCTATGTATAATTGTGGCCAATCTTATTTGTGGGAGAATATTTAAGTTGAATATTAGGCCTCAGTCTCTGGTTTGAACGTCATATGAGAGTTGAGAACAGGCTTTCAAATCCCAAGCAAACTTATCTACAAAGTTGGACATAGAGGCTGGAGAGAAAATGAATTGGCAAACGGAGAGTCAGAAGCCTTTACCAACCAGCTGAGTACCTTGAATAATTTATGCATTTATGCCTGGATTCATTTCCCTTATCTATAAAATTCAGTGGTTGAAATAGGGTCTTTTGTCTCTAAAATCATGACTCTACTTATATGGATTAATTTTGCATTGCTATACAACTTTGTCCTTGCAGAGTTAGATTACTGGATCTGCAACATTTATTTTTGAAAACATAACAGAGCCAGCAGGGAAATGGACATATAGAGGAGTGAAGGAAAAAGGAACGTGATAATAAACAGAAAAAATATGAAAAGTTTACATGGAACTAATTTTGAAAAAAAGATTAATCTTACTACTTAGTATAAAGATGCTATCTCCCATAAGGGAAAATCAGAGGCAGAAAGCAGCACTTTTAGGTAAAGTTCTTCACTGAAAACCAAAACAAAATAAGGCCACCTGGATGGCTCCGTCAGTTAAGCATCAGCGTTTGGCTCAGGTTCACACGGTTGGTGAGTTCAAGCCCCGCATCGGGCTCTGTGCTGACAGCTCGGAGCCTGGAGCCTGCTTCGGATTCTGTGTCTCCCTCTCTCTCTCTGCCCCTCCCCGACTGGGGCTCTGTCTCTCTCTTTCTCCCTCAAAAATAACCAAACATTAAAAACAAAACAAAAAAAGCCTAAGAGACTGATTCCAAAAAAAAAAAAAAAAAAAATCAATGGCAAAATGTGACCAGGAGGGTTCAAGAAGTGCTCTAGCAAGTTAGGTTGTGGCCCTAGTTCACTCCTTGTACCCATACAGCTTTGTAATTCCTCTTAAGGGTAGTGAAGTGCACTTCCCCATTCCTTGCCTTTGAGGTCAACCAGGAGATAACCTTCAGCCAATGAGATGTTAATAGTGACTTGAAATATGCGGAATTGATGAGCTTACCCTCTTGTACCTCTGACATCTCTGTCCGAAGGGCTTCTGGAGTAGTGGCTGACTTTTCCCCCTGGACCCCGGGGTAGCCAAGAGACCAGCACACCAGACTCACGGCTTGAAGCAGGGTCACAGCCGCAATCAGCCTTGACCGGACAACCCAGACAACTCGGCCAACGCAGCACAGACTAGTGAGTGAGCCAGGGTTTGGGGCGTGCTTTGTAAAATAGCCTGAATACGGCAAGAGCTAACCGGTACGCAGGGAAAATGTATGCTTTTTAAGTAGCACGTAGAGTATTGGGATAATCTTTGCTTCGGATAAACGCTTGAAAAAATAACCTAGCCATAGATTTCCCTATTCCCTCACTCTCTCTCTCTGTCTCTCTCTCTCTAACACATAGCCATGGCTCCTGAAATAAACGTTTTATTTGGGGATATGAATTAATAATCATATATTAAAAACATCAATATGCAAAATTAGAGAGAACTCTATAGCTTATAATCCAGCTTTAAAAACTGTCAACCCATTACTTTCCGTTTGTCTCCCAAGGAGGGGACTTCGAAATGCTGTTGTTGGGGCGCCTGGGTGGCTCAGTCAGTTGAGCGTCTGACTTCGGCTCAGGTCATGATCTCACAGCTCGTGGGTTGGGTTCGAGCCCCGCGTCGGGCTCTGTGCTGACCGCTCGGAGCCTGGAGCCTGCTTCGGATTCTGGGTCTCCCTCTCTCTCTGCCCCTAACCCACTTGCATTCTGTCTCTGTCTCTCTCAAAAATAAATAAACTTAAAAAAAAAAAATGAAATGCTGCTGCGGAACGGGAGGTCTGCTTTCTACATCTGGAAATAGAAGTTCAGCATATGAGAATGCTCACCGAAAGGACCAGAACAGACAGAAGCAGTACAGTAGAGCAGAGTCGTTCAGTGATCAGAGCCAATGAATATATAAGTTTGGCCACATACTGGCTATATGACTTTAAGAACCCTTTTTACCTCTCTGTTACTTTCAGGAGGTCATTTCCTCTGTAAAGTAATGATAATAATAAGCTCCCGTTTCATTTCATTGTGAGTATAAATTAAGTCCTAAAACTGAAAAGCTCAGAACCAGGGCTACCATAAAGTGAACACACAATACACGTGAGGTATGATTGTTTCTATTATGATTATTAAAGTGATGCGATGTTCTTTTCACTGCAGTGTAAATTGGTATTTCACGCTGGACTTCTTTAGGATTGCTCTGTGGCTTGGATCCATCATGGTCAGAATTAACTAAAAATTTTGGTAGGTCAAGGTGACGGTGTGAAAATTCTGTCGGCCTCATAAACTACTGGACCTCGCTTCCTTTCCACTGAACCCCACAGTCAAAAGAATCATTTCAGAGGCCCCCACCACCTCCAGTGGTTCCTCAAACCACAGGGAAGCGGAATGATTTCCGGATGGCAATGTAGCCAAAGGACAGGAGTCGCATGATTGCTCAGACTTCCGAGGCAGTTTGTCATAATTTTGATATTGATGTGGAATTCTCATTTTAGTTTGCCTTAACTTTACTTTCTCATTTTAGCTTGTCTTCATATTGCTGACACTAAATCCAACCGGCGAGCGGAGATCTGGAATCCTGTGCATTCCCTACGACCAATCTGTATCGTTGCTTTGCTGAAAAAGAGACATGGACGATGGACTATCGCTGGGGAATTCAGATTTCAAGTCTAAGGGTAAGAAACGCATGCGTGACAGGCTCTAGGTGCTATGTGTGCAGTAAACAAATTTACATTTGGTGGGCACCTGCTATCGATTCTGAGTCCTAACTCTCCTCAGAGAGTTGGTATCTCCCTGCTCATTTCTTCTAGCCGTGGCATATTATTTTCAGCTATCGATCCAAAGTATCTTATAACCAGATCCACACTGTGTGGATAAAACATAACGAATTTCTGTACTATTTTTAACAGCATCATTAGATAAAATTGACATGCATTGAAATGCTTAGAAACAGCTTGCCAATTTCCACCCCCCTCCAAAAAAAAAAAAAAAATGCGGCTGAGAATTTTGTTTGGGATTGTGATGAAGCTATACATTCATTTGAGTGAAACTGACAACTTCACAAAGTGAAGTCCTCTGACTCATGAAAACAGTATCTTTCTCCATTTATTCATGTCTGTAATTTATTTCAGCAATGTTTTGTCGTCTTCAGTGTACAAGTTTTGCATGTCTCTTGTCAGATTTATCCATAAGTATTCAATATTTTATGCAGTACTGTAAATGGTATATTTTAATTTTCCATTGATCACTGAGAGCAGATAAATATGATCACTTTGCATATACAGATCTTGTTCTTCTACCATTCCAAACTCGAGTTAGTAATGAAAAACCGATTGATTTTTTTAATAGGAGACATTATCACTTTCAACCTTACCAACACACCACAAGGACCCTCAAAAAGGAATAAAGAGAGACTTTGTATCTGTAAAGTTGTCACCATTGTCATGTTCTTTCTGATGATTTTGATAACTACCCTGGCCACAATTTTAGCAGGTGAGTTGCCCACTTCCCAAATACGCTCATGTTAACTCTACTATAAAATATTTCACCATATGTGTGCTTTAAGGGTAATTCTTGAACATCTTTTGGCATGGAATGGACATATGTTTCTTCTATAAAATGAGAATAATAGCTGTATTTCATATTGTGAGGATAACAGTAACGCATATGAAACTTTCTTCTAAACCAGTGTGACTTATAGTCCTTACAAGGTAAGGGTCTCATGGTAAAATAGTACATCTCCATACTGCATCCTTCATCAAAAAAGTCTCATTATGAAGAAATATAAAAAGAACTGCACAGTATATTTGTAGCATAGTTAACAATGAATCACCAGGTCCTTATCTCCCTGTGGACTGGTAGCAACTTATGGAATATTATCTAGTTGGGGACTACCTTGCCCTAAACCATATACTTTTACATATATATTAGTATTTTTTTTCTAAACTGCTTCTAGTTAATGAGTATGTTGATAAGAGTGGAAATTGAGTTTAAGGTGCAAAACATTCGATCTGTGTCTGGTTGTGCAGCTTCCAATGATGGGGTCACATTATCAAGCTCCAATTAAAATTCACAACTATACATATGGGCTACAGAGAATTGGACAAGAAGAAATTGTTACTATCCTAATGACCATATTTTGTACACAAAATATCAATTACTCTGAGATTCTAAAAGGAAGTTTAGAATGGTATATCGCCCTCTCATGATAGTAAACTATGTACATATTTTCTGAAAATAACTTGAAACAATTTTAATGAGATGTTTCAAAATATATGCATAAGTATATATGCATTTGGTGGGCATATATAAATGTGTATATGATTTACACATGAATATACGTATTATACATGTATATATGTACATATATACGTGTATATATTTCTATACATATGTATATGTATACACATGTATATGATTTACACACGAATATATGTATTATACATGTATATATGTACATATATACGTGTATATATTTCTGTACATGTATAGAAATATATATACATGTGAATACCCTGTATGTAGATAAATAGATAATTAGATAAGGAGATGGAGAAAGAAATCATTATACAAACTCGGCATTAGGCTGTGTGTTGACAACAAAGACAGATACGATTCCTGCCTTCATGGAACTTACTCCACAAAGCAAAGTCATGAGTCAAATAATAAGAATGATGAGTTCCATGAGAAGGACATAAGTAATGAAGTCCAGGTGAGTAAACAGCTTTGCCAAAAAGACTATGACATCATATTAGGTGAATGGGCTTAAATATTTACATTAAAAATTTTAGCACCAAACTATTCCTCTTTGAGGCATGGTCTAAAGTTATAATTTATACCTAACTGCAAACTAAGGAGACTGTTCCCCAAATAAAAGCATAAATGATATCTATTGGTCAAGTTAAGGAAATAAACATTATTGATATTTTTGCTCAGCTTAAATTACACTGTAATTACAGTCATATAACTTCTCTGGACAAAATAATAAAAATAATTAAGAGGAAGGAGAAGGAGGAGGAGGAGGAGAGAAGTTGGAGGGAGAGGAGGAGAAGGAGAAAGATTTTTGATAAAACAAAATATATATTTGTAAAGCGTTTTATGCTTTATAAAACATTTTAATACACAACATTTTATTTGCATTTTCTAGTGACCCAGAGCAGTAGTAAAGTATTAGTGTTCTTATTTTCTTTTGCTATACACAAGGACTTTGAATGTCAGAGATAGCAGCTGTTTAAAGACCGTTGAGCCGGGGCGCCTGGGTGGCGCAGTCGGTTGAGTGTCCGACTTCAGCCAGGTCACGATCTCGCGGTCCGGGAGTTCGAGCCCCGCGTCAGGCTCTGGGCTGATGGCTCGGAGCCTGGAGCCTGTTTCCGATTCTGTGTCTCCCTCTCTCTCTGCCCCTCCCCCGTTCATGCTCTGTCTCTCTCTGTCCCAAAAATAAATAAACGTTGAAAAAAATTTTTTTTTAAAAATAAAAATAAATAAATAAATAAATAAATAAAGACCGTTGAGTAGACCCAAGTTACAACCTGAATCCAAGTCCTCTGCATTTTATTCATCATTCTTACAATATCTACAATGCTGTCTCTCTCTTTTTTGTTAATTTTTTTTTAATCTTTATTTTTACTTTTGAGAGGGAGAGAGACACAGAGGGCGAGCAGGGGAGGGGGCAGAGAGAGAGGGAGACACAGAATCCGAAACAGGCTCCAGGCTCTGAGCTGTCAGCACAGAGCCCGACGCGGGGCTCGAACTCGTGGACCGTGAGATCATGACCTGAGCCGAAGTCAGACGCTTAACTGCCTGAGCCACCCAGGCGCCCCCAATGTTGTCTCTTTCTAAGTGAGCTTATTTCCTATGGTTTATATAAAAAAAATACCCACTTATTTGTTAAAGGAGCTGAAATATGTGCAACCTGTTCTTAGAAACGTAGGGTTTCTTCCAGGCCACCTACTGCAGTCAGTACAGGCCATGCTCACAGATGCTCCTAGTTTTCTCTCAGTGGAATTTATTCAGTGGACTTCCTACAGATCCTCATTTGTGTTCTCTGATTCAAGCCATGTTGAAGAGAATATTTTATAAACTGGGTCACACAACACTACAGACAGTTGATAAAGGTTAATATGCTTTATCTTGTAGTGATATTGAACTATGGGACCAGAATTCCATCTCCCAGTTTTATCTTTGGTTATGAGTCATCCAGGGTCTAGCATCTCAGTTTCCCTATTTATACAGCAGAGGACTGGATTCAATAGTTTTTAGTGCTGCTTGTGATGCTAAAACTCACTGATTTCCTAAAGTTATCAAGCAAAAGTAAGGGTTATTTAACACAACCTAGGATGCTAAATTCCTGTGACCCAGATCAGATGATGCAGTTTGTGCGTTGATGTAAAAACGAGCTTTTCTTACTTAATAGATATGAATACTTAGGTTAAAGTAGGCAAAGGTCTAATCAGGTCTAGAATAAAAATTGTTCCTTCACTTAGGTATACTTGAGAACAGTTACATAGATTTTTCTTGGATGGGTATGACTGCTATATATTTTGTTGATTTATGCAGCAATCAGACATGACATAATCGCCAGGTATAGCGATTTACCTATAGAGAGGAATAGAGAGATAGAGATAGAGAGATAGAGATAGAGAGAGAGGAGGCAAAAATTATATATATATATATATATACACATTATATATATAGCTATAGCTATATATATAATGTGTATATATGTAATTTTTCATATAATTAAATATAAAATATAAATATAAAATCTTTATAAAATAAATAAATTTATAAAAAAATAAAAAATATAAAAATAAAAATAAAATATAAAATATATTTATATTTTATATATTTATATATAATATAATATAATATATAAACTATATATTTATATATATAATATATTTATATTATATATATTTATATAAATATAGTTATATAAATATAAATAAAATATATATTAAAATACAAATAAATATAAAAAATATATATTTTAATATAAATATATATAGCTATAGCTATATATATAATGTATATATATGTATAAATATATATGTATATATAATGTATATATATAATGTATATATGTATATAGCTATAGCTATATATATAATGTCATAGCTATAATGTATTAAATGTGATAGTCTATTAGAAGCCAAGAGCATGGAAAGTAGAGTATGATCAATTCCAATGGGATGGAGTGGAGGAAATTCATAGAGGAAATTGTGCTGTAACATAATAGATCATTTAAATACAAGGAGATACTTGCCAGTTGGACAGGATGAAATTGTTTTGTTGCAAGTTAAGGTGGGGGTATGGCATTGAGGAACACAGAGCAGCGTGAGCAAAGGCCCAGATATTACCTAAAGTAACATGACATGTATAAGGGACTAGGAGAAGTTTGGTAAACAAGAAAATGGAGACAGAAACAAAGGGCCTACAGAAAAATCAGATGAAATAAAGCTGCGGATGTAAACAGAAATCAAATTCTGATGCACTTTTCATTAAAGTTCAAAGAAAAAGTTAGGCTTTAAACATAACTTAAGCATCATAGAAGCATATGCAGAACCGGAACAAGTATCTCCCACTTAGTTACTTTGTGCACTTTATTTTTTAATTATTTTTTAATATCTAATTCATTGTCAAGTTAGCTAACATACGGTGTATACAGTGTGCTCTTGACTTTGGGAGTAGATTCCCATGATTCATCGCTTACATACAACACCCAGTGCTCATCCCCACAAGTGCCCTCCTCAATGCCCATCACCCATTTCCCCCTCTCCCCTGCACCTCCCCCCCCATCAGCCCTCAGTTTGTTCTCTGTATTTAAGTCTCTTGAACACTTGTCTTTTCCCCAAATCTATTCTTCTTCTAACAAGAATTTTAATGAATCAACAGGCCATCAATCCAGTCCATACATCATCACCTATCTCTAATTTTGAGACAATCCTTTTAGTGTAAGGTGTAAAACCTTAACCACGTGTATAAGCGACCCCTACCTCCTGTTCGATTTTCTGGCCTCGGTTATGGTCCACTCATGCTGACTTTCCTTTCTCAAGTGAAAAGGACCTTTACCCTCGAGGACCTTTACACGCTCACTTCCTCTTTGCTGAGAACGTGCTCTCCTCATCCTTCGTCTAGTGAGCTAGCTCTCTACATCCTTGAAGTGTCACCTGAAATGTCGACTCCAACCCCCACCCCTGAACGGGACCAACTCCCCTCAACTCTTGTTCTCTTAGTA
Source organism: Puma concolor (assembly GCF_028749965.1). Classification (NCBI taxonomy): domain Eukaryota; kingdom Metazoa; phylum Chordata; class Mammalia; order Carnivora; family Felidae; genus Puma; species Puma concolor. Next base: position 99,283,116 of record NC_141673.1, read on the forward strand.
CCCGTGGCTATCCGTTTTGTATCACTCCTTGAAATTTGTTAATTACTTATTCACTCTCTATCTGCCCCACTAGGCTCTCAGCACAAAGATGGCAGGGGCCATGTCTGTAATAAATACACACACCGATGCTTAACATAGGGTACACTCACAACTATATTTTTTTTTATTGACTGGATGAGTGTCCATTAGGCCATTGTATATAGGAGATCTCCGACGAGAGGCCTGGGTTGGGCACATCAATTCGATAATTATCAGTATAAGCATGACAGCGTCATGAGAATGAGTGTGCTCACCTAGGAGGAGTGTGTCACGGGAGAAGAGCAGGGAGTCTTGAATCCGAGCAATGCTGGCATCTACACAAGTGGCGTCTGCCATGGATTTCTTTCAACTTAGCAAGGAAATAAATACGAGAATTTACGATCTGTCCTCATTTGGAGAAAAAGGAAGAACGACTAAGGAAATCCCGAAACTTCAGACTGAAGGGCCAAAAGCTAATCTGGTGAATTTCATATCTAGGGATAAGATAATCGTTTTACGTCAAATTCTAATGCGTCTCAGAGCAGAACATTCAGGGCATGCCACCGCCTCGGTAGTTAATATATCAGGAAATTGTTTTCAGTTGAAAAACACAAATCTTCCGCTGAACGTGTGTCATGCTTGGATGGCTGGATTGGTTACCTAGGAAAGTGCTTCTATTTCTCCGAAAGTACAAGAACCTGGACAGCAAGCCAGAACTTCTGTGCCTCTCATGCAGCCACTCTTGCTGTCTTCAACACCACAAAAGAACTGGTAAGGCAATTCTTTTAAATTATGATTATGTTCTTGGGGGTTATAGCTGATACGGAGGCTGCACACTGGAAATGGAAATGGTCCAAAAAAGACCCTCTCATCCATCATAGAAGAAACCCCCCCCCCCTTTTTTTTTTCCACATCAGCTTAATCAAAGAAAGAGCTCACGTCAGACCACACTCACCTCCCAGGTCAGGTCAGATCAACCCTTAGAGTAAAAATTATTAGACAACATTTAGGACATGACTTCCCCCACCTGACTTTTCCAACGGGGAGCAGAAGGATTTAGAAATAAGTTACATACTAGGCATTTTTCCCTATGCCTAATATAGAGCAGCTTATATATTCCTGCCTCGACTCTAAAAGCAGGGTTAGAGTGGTATATCTCCCACCAGAAAGATCCGACTATTCTTCAAAAAAATGCAACTGCATAATTAGCTAGCTCTATATTTTTGAGTGAAATACAGCAGCAAAATCCAGGGAAAGTCCAAAACCACTTCCCACGAAGCTCAGACCCATGAAGCCGTAATAAAGCCCTCGGTAATGAACTGTTATTGCCTACCTGTTTTACACCAAATTAAAGTTGCTTTTTGTGGAACTATATTCAAAAAATAATAATAAGCAGAAATTCATGGCACACCAGGTGTCAGAGATACTGGAAAGGATTAATGAAGGAGTCAGGCATAACCAAGAAGGTCTGGTAGGTTCAAGGCATAGAAAAGGGTTAATGGAAAAAATTTACAAGCACACAGTACAAACTTCCCCCCACCAGAAATAATAGAGATAGAGAACAATAGAGGCGGCAAGAGACAAAACAGTTAAGACCTCAAGGAGCACAGGGATGTATTTAACATTTATTGAACCCTTACTCTGCCAGGAAAGGACAGAAGAGGGATTGTCCTAAATTTGAACTAATTTTGTAGCTCGTTCTGACAAGGAGTTTTGGATAAGTACATTCAGATGGCTGAAAAGTAGAAATGAAGTCATACATTCCATTCTATAGAATAATAAATCAAGAAACTAGAGCAGTGAAAAAACGGGAAGTATCAGATGAATACGGAAACAAAACAAAGGAAATACTTTGACTGAAAAGCACAGTCACTGAAATAATTTTTGGAATAAACAAACAAGGGTTCAACAAAATAAGGAGGATATACAAAAGCAATGCTGGTTCTGTACATAGAAAGAATTGATCACAGAAAAAGAAAGCAGATATATGCACCTGATTATAAACAGTAGAGATTTTTTTTTTAATTTTAAAAATTTTAAACTTTTTTAATTTAAAAAATTTTAATTTTAAAAATTATAAACAGTAGAGATTTTTAAAATTTTTTTAAATGTTTATTTTTATTTTTGAGACAGAGAGAGACAGAGCATGAACGGGGGAGGGGCAGAGAGAGAGGGAGACACAGAATCTGAAGCAGGCTCCAGGCTCCGAGCTGTCAGCACAGAGCCCGACGCGGGGCTCGAACTCACGGACCGTGAGATCATGACCTGAGCTGAAGTCGGACACTTAACCGACTGAACCACCCAGGTGCCCCTAAACAGTAGAGATTTAAAAGCATAAAATCTTACAAATAATTTTATGCCAACGAATTTGAAAACTTTGAAGAAATGGATAATTGTCTAAATAATTAAACAGTTGTGTAGACAACCGAAATTTGGATATGTATGGACAGACATATTTTTAAAAAATTAAATTGTGAGCATCAAAGGGTAAAAAGTGTTCAAACAAACTAAAGCGTTCAAATAAACTAAAGACATAGAGAAAGTATCAACCCAACAGAATTCACAAAAAGCTAAAATAAGGGAAAAAAAAACTAGTAGTCAACAAACACAACACTGACAAATCCAAATACGACAGCAATCGTGATAAAATGATTTTTAAATGCTTTGAGTTTCTTAAACGAAAAAAAATTATCAGATGGTTTTAAAAAAAAGCAATAAAGTCCGGTAACGTGCTACTTACGGAGACATTCTTAAGCGCATACGCATACACACACGTGTAAACACACACATAAAAGTTAGACAGAAAAATGAAAGGAAATATATGCAAAGCAATTACTAACCAAATCCAAACAAAACGTAAAAGCTAGGCTGTTGGTAATAATATCAGAAAATATAATGTATCAGAATGAATTACGAAGATTTATAAAACCTGAATGAACCAATTGTGCAATATATTTTACTGCTAAGATTGTCCTATTCCAAAAGTCACCAAACCTAAGATTTACTGGCAAATTTGACCAAGCCATCACAGAACAGATCATGTCTGTCTTCTAACAATTCTTTTAGAAATGAAAAAGAGGGGCACCTGGGTGGCTCAGTTGGTTAAGCATCCTACTCTTAATTTCGGCTCAGGTCATGATCTCATGGTTCATGAGTTTGAGCCCTGCGTCGGGCTCTGTGATGGCAATGCTGAGCCTGCTTGGGATTCTCTATCTCCCTCTCTCTCTGCCCCTCCCCTGCTCTCTTTCTCTCTCTCTCTCTCTCTCTCTCTCTCTCTCAAAATAAGCAAACACTTTTTAAAAAAGAAAATAGAATAGGAAGAAAGCTACCCAATGCAATTTACTAGGGTAGTTGTTACAGAAGTAACTGAACCCATGAACTAACCTGTGAACCAGATAAGGACACTGCCGCCTTCCAAATATGAAAGTCTGTATTTCTCCAAAAAAGTATAACAAGACAAAAGAAAATCCAACCGAATGAAGCATTTGCTATTCATCCTAATATACTTTCTTAAAGGATTTCCTGAAGCGATATTCTGACCACTCTCAATATTGGATTGGACTGAGTCGAGAAGCAGGACAGAGCTGGAAGTGGATAGATGGAACCATATACAGTGGTTGGTAAGTCCTGGGTCTGTAATTTATCCACCGAAAGCTGGGGCTCTAAGCCCTTTACCACCACAGAGAGATCTGAGCTAAAATCCATACACATCATTCTCCTGGAAGTTTCCTTTGTGGTGGAGAGTAAAATGAACCCAGAGAAAAAGTGGTAATGTAAATTATTGTATAAAGTAAAGGGGCGCCTGGGTGGCTCAGTTGCTTGAGCGTCTGACTTTGGCTTAGGTCATGATCTGACAGTTTGTGGGTTCGAGACCCACACCGGGCTTTGAGCTGGCAGTGCGGAGCCTGCTTCAGAGTCCGTCTCCCTCTCTCTCTCTGCCCCTACCCTGCTTGTGCTCTCTCTCTCTCTCTCAAAAATAAATAAACATTAAAAAAAACGATTGTACAAAGCATTTAATACTTGTAATATTCCAAACAATGTTTCATATCATTTGACTTCCACAACAGCCGTGGGAAATAGGCATATTTATCTTCACTTTACGGGGGCGAGACATCAATGTTCAGAGATGTGACTACTTCTAGAATTTCACAACACATGTTTAACACGTGCTTAGCAGTAAATCCTGCACTTCTTCACCATATAGGTTCCAGGTTTTTTTGAGTTTCTGAAGCCGCATTGAAGGCCAACGCATATGAGTTCACTTTGCGTTATATTCAAACACTACCGTGTTGGGTAAGAGTAAACGCTCCCAGCAGAGGAAGATTTTTCTGCAGTCACGCCAGTCAGGACTCACTCATCCTGTCGCCTTTGTTTTTTTTCCCCCTTCTGTGTTTCGTTTTAGGTTTCAAATCATTGGAATTGGAGAATGTGCCTATCTACACAAAACGGGGATCAGAGGCTCCAGTACCCGCTTGGTTAGAAAATGGATTTGTAGCAAATCAGACCTATGCATCCCCAGAAGTTAAGACATCATGGATCTAAGATATTTTACGTAAAATAGTGTAAAAGGAATAATTTTTATTCCTCTTGAAGGAAACATATTATATTAATATGAAAGTACGTGAGATTCATGTTTAGAAATTTCCATTGGTGTTTTACTCCGCGTCTCTAAACCCATGTTTATAAATCTTCTAGAGTCTTAGGATTCAAGAAATACATGCCCCAACGTCTGTTCCCAAATCTCACAGAATAAAACTTCTGATACGTAATACATTAAATACGAATGAAAAACTTAAATGACATTTTACGGTGTTTACGCCTATGGATTCAGAGTAATGTCATTTAAAGTGGCTTGTTTTTCTAAGAACTGCAATATTTTTGCCCTGCCTCTTACTTTTATTATCGATACTAGTTGTTGATGTTCTTTCGGTTTTGCAATATGTATGAGAGTCACTCGTGAATGTAGCGTTATGGAAACACGAGCATCGTGTTGAAACGCGTTGAGTTGGGGCGCCTGGGTGGCGCAGTCGGTTGGGCATCCGACTTCAGCCAGGTCACGATCTCGCAGTCCGTGAGTTCGAGCCCCGCGTCGGGCTCTGGGCTGATGGCTCAGAGCCTGGAGCCTGTTTCCGATTCTGTGTCTCCCTCTCTCTCTGCCCCTCCCCCGTTCATGCTCTGTCTCTCTCTGTCCCAAAAATAAATAAACGTTGAAAAAAAAAAAAGAAAAAAAAAAAAAGAAATGCGTTGAGTTACTAGCTAAATGAACAGTCTGAACTAGCACCTGTCTAGTACCGAATGCCAGGAACCTATTGTACAATGGACAATATCAATAGTATAAATTTGGGGAACAAATGGGTGAAGGAGGTATTTGAACTCTGCTGCTCAAGCCCCTAGTTGAGAAAACGACAAATCAGGTTCTGTGGCAGCATGTGTAACTTTTCAGAGAATATGATCTTCCCAGTTACTGGAGGTTAACCAGATCTGTTTGTTAAAAATGATCCTTGCATTAAAGTGAAATCTGTGATCTGCATCTTATGGGTGCGTAATGTATGCTCACTGCGAGAAATGAAAACAGTTGTAATAGAACACAGACTGGAGAACAGTACAAGGAAGAACTCAGGCAAAGAGCAGTGGGGTCTCATTCTTTTATCTTTTCCAAGCCAGGCCAAAGTTTCCATGTTTTCATCCCCTCTCCGCACCCTCATTTTCACTTCCTTTTCCTGCCTGTACTTCCCCCTCTCCTATTCTTCAGAAAATCAGAGATGGGACAGATGAACCTTTCACGTTTAATTATCAAACAGTAGAAGAAGTGCACAAACAAATGTATGTCTTGTATGGAAAGGTTCAGCGGCAACGGAAGGAAGTGCGTGCCCAAAGCCGAGAAGGAGGCTCCCAGTGAAATCATTATGGGGGCAATATTGTTTGTTTTTTAATTTTTTTTTTTTAATATTTGTTTATTTTTGAGAAACAGAGTGAGACAAAGCGTGAGCGGGGGAGGGGCAGAGAGAGAAGGAGACACAGAATCTGAAGCAGGCTCCAGGCTCTGAGCAAGCCGTTGAATGCACAGTTCTGGAACTCATGAGCAAGTCTGGGCTGGATACACGACATGGACACGAGTAGAGCCCCCAGAGGTCCGAGGGAATATGTTGGCCTGACGAAAGTAGAAAAGCCCTTGGTAGCAAAGAGTCATTGCTCGCCTGATGAGAAAATGATTTTCTTTTACAAATGCTTGTTACTTGATTTTTGTTTTATTTTTTAGGTAGGCTGTAAAGCTAGATTGCTTAGTCTTAGTCACAAAGCTGAATCTGTGCCCATACGAGCACTAATAGAACAATAGTATAATTTCAGACAAATAAATTAGTTCATATGTATTTACAGAACTATTAAATGAGAGAAGTGCACAGTTTTCAGAAGATGAGATGCCGAAACATTTGGAGATGGTTGGACTTGCAAAACTTCCAATACTGGATAGTGTCCAAGATCACATAGGAAAATGTAAAATGTTTCTTTGCCCTTTCAAGTTACAGTTTTTAAAATGAGGTGATCATTGTATCTATATAATAAAGCAAAAATGTCAAGAATCCCTTTGTATAACTCATGGCTTTTATGGCACCCAATGCTATTGCATACAGATTTTAAAGTTGTCTGCCTCAAGTTGACTAATTAATACTGAAATAAAGCTGTTCCTGTGAAAACAAGTTGAGAGTTTTGGTGGTTTTGTTTCTTAAGTTTCTTTATTTATTTACTCGGAGAGAGAGTAAATGGGGGTAAGTGAGGGTGGGGGAGGGAGACCGAGGATCCAAAGCAGGTGCTGCACTGTCAGCACGGAGCCTGGCATGGGGCTCGAACTCACAAACCGTGAGATCACAACCTGAGCCGAAATCAAGACTCGGAGACTTAAGCGACGAGCCACCCAGGCCCCTCAAGTTTTGGTGTTTTGTAAATAAAATAAAAATATTCGTACAACTTTCTTCCAAGACAATAAAGAATAATTATGCTTCGAAGTGCATATCCCTGAGATTCTAGAAAGACAAGTTCTTTTTTTTTCTTTTTACCATCTTGTTTGATTTATTTTTTAAATTTATATCCAAGTTAGCATATAGCGCAACAATGATTTCAGGAGTGTATTTCTTAATGCCCCCTAGCCATTTAGCCCCCCCCTCCCGCCACCCCCCCAGTAACCCTCTGTTTGTTCTCCATATTTAAGAGTCTCTTATGTTTTTTCCCCTCCCTGTTTTTATATGATTTTTGCTTCCTTTCCCTTATGTTCATCAGAAAGACAACTTGTAAAAGTTTAAATATGTTTAGACTTGATGAAAAATTTTTTTATACTTTTAAGTATACTATCTATATGCACTTAAGTAGGAGTATATATGTATATGTTATATATATACACACACACGAAGTATATGTTTTTATTTTTAGTATGTATATATTTATAGTATATATATAATCAATAGTGTATATATTTTTTATACACATACAAGTATTAAAAAGTATGAAAGTAACATGGCAATTTATACAGTGATTAGTGGAGAAGCCAGGGTGTTCAAGACAAATGAGGATAAATGAAGGAAAAAAGATATTTAGGAATACAATGTTATCATTGTGTAAGAGTGAATATATGATACTTCATTTGACTTGAAAAATGCTTACTTGGAAATGGGAATACTAATCCAGTTGCTATACAATATCTACGGGGATATGTTCCCAGAGTAGTAATTTAATATTCATGAACAGCTTACTGTTGAGGGTTTATTGAAAGATTCTCTTCTTCTTCTTGCGAGTTCTGCGTTTGATCTGGCCTAATGCCATATCTGATATGTATCTCAGACCTACCACTTTGGAGTTGCCATATCATCCAATGTGCATTTTAACTATTAAAATAATCCCATTTTTTGGTCTTTTTTTTTGGGGGGGGGGATAATCAAACTGGTTTCTGGGAATTAAAAAAAGTTCAGTGGGAAAATAATAATGGCAGAAAGGGAACCCTCAAGAGTAAAGAAGAAAAGTAGTATGGAGAGTTCCTTAGCCAAGGCTATTCCAACAGGTTCACCTTGGTGACCTGGCTACCCAGCAAATCAGCGTAAAGGGGGCCATGCACTGAGGTGTATCTTCCTATGTGAACACAGTGTTAGAGAGAGATGTGCTGAGAGGGGCCGGGGTGCAATACAACTGGTTTTCTCTTTTTCACCCTTCTAACCACCCTAATGTTAGGTCTTTTTTTGTTATTAGAGGTAACATACCAGATGAGTTGAAACACTGTCATATAATATAAAGTTTGTCAAAGAAGGGAAGAAAGGGCCGGGGAACAATGGGAGCAGGAAATGACAGTAAAATTTCAGGAGCAAAGGAATCTCAGCCCTTCTTCTTTTCTGGGGAAAGGGAGGCAGATTTAGCACTCGACTATAATAGGAAAATAAGTGGGAAGTTGAAGGTGGTCTCATCAAAGCCTTTACCGACTGAAGCAATAATTTTCTCCAAGCCACATACATACACAGAAACATACATGAATTCCAAAAGAAGTCTGAAGCTTAAGGATAAAAACTTTTAAGGTGTCATAAATTATGAATTTATTCCTAAAGGATTTTTCACTCAGAATCTTCTTTAAAAAAAAAAAAGTTTTAATGTTTATTTATTTTTGAGAGAGAAAAACAGAGTGTGAGCAGGGGAGGGGCAGAGAGAGAGAAAGACACAGAATCTGAAGTAGGTTCCAGGCTCTGAGCTGTCAGCACAGAGCCTGACATGGGTCTCCAACTCCTGGACCATGAGATCATGACCTGAGCCAAAGTCAGACACTTCACCGACTGAGCCACCCAGGCTCCCCTCACTGAGAATCTTCTAATTTACGTTATTTAATATACTCCCTTCCCAACAATTAGAATCACTATATAATTAAAAATATTAAATTGGAGAACTGGGTAATCTAAAAATAACTTTAGTTGTGATTCAGGCAATCTAATCCCTTAAAATATACACATATGTAGACATATAATGGGAATAATAAGACAAGCTTTGCTTTCTATTAGGATTTTTAGACATGGCTAATTAAATTCACAGTAGTTTTAGAATTCTCATATCAAAATTTCACCAGTTTAATATTTCCTTATGTGCAAACACACATTTTACAACTTAATCAGATATATTATTTTGAGAATACCCCTTGGATAGGAATTTTTTAAACATTCAGGTAGACTAATTGTTGTATGTTTTAATATTTAATTATTTTAATGCTTGAATGTTTAAACCAAAATCTGAGTTTCAAGGAGCATTGATAACTTGGCTTTGAATTTTATTTATTTTTTATTTTTAATTTATTTTTGGGAGAGAGGAAGACAGAATGCTAACAGGGGAAGGACAAAGAGAGGGGGAGACACAGAACCCGAAGCAGTTTCCAGGCTCCGAGCTGTCAGCGCAGAGCCCAACGTGGGGCTCGAACTCACGAGTTGTGAGATCATGACTTGAGCCGAAGTCGGACACTTAACCGACTCAGCCACGCAGGCGCCCCTTGACTTTGAATTTTAAAAAGATCCACAAAGTGGAGGTTCCTCAAAAAATTAAAAATAGACCTACCCCATGACCCAGCAATAGCACTGCTAGGAATTTACCCAAGGGATACAGGAGTACTGATGCATAGGGGTACTTGTATCTCAATGTTTATAGCAGCACTCTCAACAATAGCCAAATTATGGAAAGAGCCCAAATGTCCATCAACTGATGAATGGATAAAGAAATTGTGGTTTATATACACAATGGAGAACGACGTGGCAATGAGAAAGAATGAAATATGGCCGTTTGTAGCAATGTGGATGGAACTGGAGAGTGTGATGCTAAGTGAAATAAGCCATACAGAGAAAGACAGACACCATATGGTTTCACTCTTAGGTGGATCCTGAGAAACTTAACAGAAACCCATGGGGGAGGGGAAGGAAAAAAAAAAAAGAGGTTAGAGTGGGAGAGAGCCAAAGCATAAGAGACTCTTAAAAACTGAGAACAAACTGAGGGCTGATGGGGGGTGGGAGGGAGGGAGTGGGGGGTGTGAGGGGGGGTGGGAGGGAGGGGAGGGTGGGTGATGGGTATTGAGGAGGGCACCTTTTGGGATGAGCACTGGACGTTGTATGGAAACCAATTTGACAATAAACTTCATATATTGAAATAAAAATAAAAATAAAACAATCCTAACAAGAAAAAAAATAATAATCAAAAATAAAAAGATCCACAGACTCTTGATCTTTCAGCATTTTTTTTCTCCCTTCCTCTTAAGTGTAACCTTGTCTCCTGTCATTTTTTCCCACATTTCTCAAATGTTCACATTAATAAAATAATATGTATATTTGCATTCATTATACTAAATAAACACGGTGCTCTCTGTGTTTAATTTTTAAAATGAGCTGAAGTTTTTATATTTCATTCCCTGTAAACTATAATTACTTCTGTTCACACATATCAATTTGGAATCATTTTTCTTTTAGACATTCATGTATGACCTTTCAGTCTTACTCCTAGTGGATCTAAGACCTTAAAGCAGGTTTCCCACTGCTGAATTTATATTTAATTAACAAACATTAATGTAATAATCTCTCTGCTCCAAGTCTCCATATAGGCTCTAGGTTAGAAACAGAAACAAACAGACAATAAACCTGGAAAATATCATCTATTAGCCCATGTAAACCTAACACTGACCTTTCCTGAAAAAAACAAAACAAAATAAAACAGAGTGGTTTATTTGTCTCCATGCAGATTGTGATTATCTAGACCAAGGGAAGCTCTCCACAACTAGGAAAAGTTGTTCTGGGGAAACATTAAGACATGTTACAAATAATACTCAACAACATAACAAGAGCTTACTCTTCATCCATCACGCCGCAGGCATCTTGTCCCTCCCGTACAATAATGGGGATCATTGTCCTCCCCAAGCTCACAATACAGATAAATAAACAGTGGTCAAAAATCCAGTATCAAATATTAGGATTCGATAAGTACAGGAAACTATGAACATATTCACAAATGCATGTAATGTAGTCTGGAGCGGAGAATGGTTAAGGAAATATTTTCCACCAAATGGCGTTCAACTGGCCATCTGAACAATAAGCAGGAGTTCAACAGGGGAGTACGAAAGGGAAGAATGTTAAGCTGAGGCAGACATGAGTAGATTAGAGGCAAGAGAAAGCGTGACACATTTGGGAAACTGAACAAAATTTAGTGTGTTTGCATCATTATAAGCATGGCAGTGGGAAAGAAATGAACACGGGCGAAGACACCCAGGTTCTGGTAAGAGATGATCAATGAAAAACAAGGGAAAGCAATGAAAAGTCCCTGAAGGAAATCAAGTAGTGGGTAATGTGGCCTGATAGGAGGTTTAGACAATTGCTATGATCACAAGATAGAGAATGGACTTTGGCAGACAAAACTAAAAGCAGACAAAAAGACTGTTGCAGGAATCGAGGACAATAGGGTGGCTATGAGGACATATAGATGGATTCAAAAATAATTATGTAGTCACATTGACAGTATTTAAATGAGTGACTATCGAGGGTAAAAAGAAAAAAAAAAAGTCATGGTTGATTCCAAGGACTCTGGCTTAGGCTAATGGGCACATTGCTGCCATTCACTAAGCTAATGAGTTTAATTTTTAACACGGGAAGATTGAGGGGCTTTGAGACGTCCAACCAGAGATGTCCAGGGGGCAATCTGCTGTAATAAGGTCTGGGTTAGAAATATGGGCTTGGGAGTTATCACTAAATTGATGGTAACTGTACCTACAGAGTGGATGAGTTTAGCCAAGAATTGTGTATGAGAGAATTCATGCAAAACTCCAAGGAATGTCAGTATTTAAGAGATCAGAAGAGAGAAGCAATGCTTCAAACAAACAAACAAACAAACAAACAAAAAACTGAAGAGCAATGGCAAGGAAGGTAGATACAAGTTCAAGAGAGCATTGTGTCATAGATGCCAAGGTCAGAGACTATTTCTAGAAGAAAGGATAGGCCACAAATGAACAACACTGCTGAGAGTTAAGAGGAAAGCTAAAAAGCTGTCATGGTGTTTAGGCAGAAGAAAGGCATTCTTGACGTGATGAGAACACTTTAGTGAAATAGTGGGAAAAGCAGAAACCAGATTGCAGAAGAACCTGGAGTGGGAGGTGAAAAGAGGAAAAAGCAAGTATAAACAATTTCTCGGAAGTTTGACTTAAAACAGGTGGGAGACACTGGATAGAAACTGGAAGCCACAAGTGGTTCAGGGAAAATTTTCTTGCGTTCTTGCATTTTCACTGTCGAAAGAAAAGGAGGCGTAAGAAGAGAGAGGTTAGAAGTGGAGGTGATGAAGGAAGGAATCTCTTTGAAAAAATGAAAAGAGATGCGATCCCAGCTGTAGACTTTGAGATTTGATTTAGCCAGACAGAGGAAGACCCCTTCTTTGGAAATAGGAGGAGAAGGAAAAGAAATAAGTAAGATGCAGACAATTGTATAGACTCAGTGGTGGAAAATTCACGAATGTATCATCTGACGGCTTCTCTTCAAAAAAAAGCTCCCCTGCTAATGGTGAATGGGGGCTGTCGGGAGAGAATCGTTGAAGAGATGAAAGGCCAACTTCTGTCTAAAAGAGCCACTATGATGAATGGGGGATGACTGCTGAATTATAGCACCAGTGACAAGAGTGACAAGGCCACAAGGAATGAGTTAAGCCTGATTGCCCAGAGTTATAGTGACACAAATCTACACCATTATCATCATCATCACCATAATATTTGTTGTAAAAATGATGTACATCTACAAAAATACATAAATAAAAAAAGACTTCCGAATTTTTTTTTTTTTTTTTTTGGATAGGAAGGATAGACTGCAATCAGTTTAGAAGTCATTGTCCGAAGAAATCACATGTTGACAAATCCAGTAACTCTCATTACAACACTTTTCAGAAAACACACCCTTCTTTGTTATTACAGCACAGGCGTTATCTTCAACTTGGCCCATGACTTGAAATCTGTAGATGAAAAGACAATGTTCTGTTCTCATTCTGCTAAAAACACAACCGTGAAATTTTGTGTGTTTATCTCCCGCCTTGGGAGGCATGTGCTCTCCAAGCTGGAGATCTAAGACTCTCTAAATTTTCAGACAAGGAGCACCCGCTAAAAAATGACATCTTTAATGAAGGTAGCAGTTCCAAATAGTTTCTCAACCAAAAATGGCCATTGGTAAATGGAAATGCTGCATGGAATTAAAATAAAAATAAAAATGTGAATAAGAAACACTGGTTTTCCCAATGTCATGCCATCATACAAAAACATAAAGATCTTAGAGGGCTGTTACTTGTTGTGGTCTGAATGTTTGCGTTCACCCCCCAAAATTCATATGTTAAAATCCTAACCCATAAAAGTGATATATTAGGAAGTGGAACCTTCGGGAGGTGCTTAAGTCATGAGGTGGAACTCTCATTAGTTCCTTATACAAGAGACTCCAGAGAGATCCTGACTTCCTTCCACCATGTGAGGTCATGGTGGATGGAATGTGGCTACCAACCAGGAGGAGGGCCCTAACCCAGACATGACCGTGCTGATATTTTGATCTTGGAATCCCATTTTCCAGAACAGTGAGAAATAAATTTCTGTTGCTTATGAGCTACTCAATCTGTGGTGTTTTGTCAATAGTAGCCCAAATGGACTAAGACAGAGGACGATCCTGGCCTTTTAGGAGAAAAATTCATTTTATTACTCAAAAGATTCCAGATTCAACTTTCTGAGTATGTGCAACAATGGAATGATACCCCCTTTAGAACGGACAATCTCATATTTATCATTCTAAGATTTAGAAATGTCAGCACATCTAAAAACATGCAAAACATGCATGTTCTTCAAAAAGTACTAAACTGACTTTCTGAAGAAAGCTGAACTGTTACCTTTTTCACTTTCCAGACCCAAATCCCAAGTATCGCACCTTTCAAAAATCTTCCTTCACTGTTTGCCTATAATAAGCAATCTGGCTTCTACAGAAGATCCTAAGAAAGAGGAATACTCTGGTACCTCTATACTTCCCATGTTAAATGTAACCCCAGACAGAATGGGGGAAAGGAGTGAGTGTTGGGGTGAGCAACCGGGAAGAAGACCTCCCCATTTTTAAATGTTTTAAACTCACACAGACACCTCAGCAAGAGAATTTCTGCTCATTTGTGTATATATGGGCACACCCAAATCCTTTTACCCTTTATACAAAAGAAGGAAAATTTCCCTAAATTCTTTTTTTCCATGATATTTAAGCCAACCTTTCTTGTCTTAGACAAATAAGCCATAAGGCATCTGAAAAGTCAGACAAAGGGGCACCTGGGTGACTCAGTCGGTTAAGCTGCCGACTTCAGCTCAGGTCCTGATCTCACAGTTCGTGAGTTCAAGCCCTGCGTCGGGCTCTGTGCTGACAGCTCTGAGCCTGGAGCCTGCTTCAGATTCTGTGTCTCTTTCTCTCTCTGACCCTCCCCTGCTCATGCTCTGTCTCTGTCTCCTTCAAAAATAAATAAACATTTTTTAAAAATTAAAAAAAAATTAAAATAAAAAATCAGACAAAACCCCTCAATTAAAAAAAAAAAAACAAACAAACAGATAATTCTAAGCCAGTTTGCAAGTGGGTTGACAGAGCATCGCTTTAAAAACATGATGATAGATTTCTTTTAGCGATAAAGATGAAGTTTTAAAATTATTTTAGCGTGATGTACAGAGAGTAGGCTATGGGTGGGTATAGAGTGCAAGTTTTTTTTTTTTAATTTTTTTTTTCAACGTTTTTTATTTTATTTTTGGGACAGAGAGAAACAGAGCATGAACGGGGGAGGGGCAGAGAGAGAGGGAGATACAGCATCGGAAACAGGCTCCAAGCTCCGAGCCATCAGCCCAGAGCCTGATGCGGGGCTCGAACTCACGGAGCGCGAGATCGTGACCTGGCTGAAGTCGGACGCTTAACCGACTGCGCCACCCAGGCGCCCCTAGAGTGCAAGTTTTAAAAGAAATATTATAAATAGTCTTTGGGTAAGCATATTCATTTGTAGGGTGACTTTCTGTTTCAGAGCGTTTTTTTTTTTACTGCCCCTCAGCCAGTCCAGTGGGCCTTCTCCATCACCCCAGACCATCTATATTCTCCCTAAACCTCCTTCACATCTCTTTGAGATGACACAACAAAATTCCAAATTTTCAAGAAGTAAAATTAACTTTTGATGATCCCAAAAACCTTGATGCTGAAAGTAGCAAGTTTTACCCTGGGCCCCCAGGAGCTTCTGCCTGTGTTCTGGGGATTAGTTAGTGCCTGGCGCCCAAAGATTTTAGCACTCTCTACCCATGGAGTTTAAACAAAAATGAATTAGTAGAATGAATTAAGCAGAATGAATGGAACGGAAGCAGAAAGTCGCTACACATATTGTTGATTAGGGTGACAGTATTAAAAAGAAGTCAAATGGCTATTTGTTGTATTACACATAACATATTCCTTAATATTTGAAGTATTCCCACTAATTGAAATCTTCCTGTAAGTTAAAATAAGGGTTGTTTTGTAAACTTTTAAGAAACACTTCAAAAGAAATGAAATTTAGAGAATTTCAGGTTAACTACAATTTTCCATTTACATCTCTAGCATCATGGATAAACTAAAAGAGAACCCAAATAAGCAAATAAATTAGTCCCCTTTCTGTAAGGTAAATGGCTTAATCACTCACACATTAACAAATCAAAGTCTTCGATCTCTGGGAACCATTTTGACCATCTGGAGTTTCAGGCGGGCATCCCCCAGCACGAGTTGGCTGGTGAGAGACTCCAATGCCAAATACTCACAACTGTAGATTTAATGGGGTGCCGTCCAGCCAGGTCCACGCCTTTTGTGGGTGCGTGATGTTCAGACCCATCCAAAAGTAAATTCCATCCGGTATACTACTCTGTATGAAATTCTGTGAAAGAGAACCCAGAGGTAACGGAGTTAAATGCAGTAAAATAGCCTCTTCTGATCTTCGCCCAGACTTGAGAAAGTTTTGCCAGATACTGATAATGCTCAAAGAGCTTGTATCTTTCTCCCCAAGAAGTGATGTGGAAAGACAGCATCGATATCCCAGCTTTGCCACTGACATGTGAAATAGCATTGTTACACAACCTGTCAAGTTCAGCGGATTCTTCTTATGGAAATGGAAAATACTGCCTATTTCGTAAAGTTATTGCGAGCACTAAGTTTTATATAATTTGTGGCATGCCTACCACAGTGCCTGGTATATGCTAGGAATTCAATAAATGGCTGTAATTATCAGCAGTATAATTCCTTTATCATAAAATGTCCTTTGGTGGCGCCTGTGTGGCTCAGTCAGTTAAGCATCCGACTTCAGCTCAGGTCACGATCTCACAGCTCCTGAGTTTGAGCCCCCCCGATGGGCTTTGTGCTGACAGCTCAGAGCCTGGAGCCCATTTTGGATTCTGTGTCTCCCTCTCTCTCTGCCCCTCCCCTGCTCATACTGTCTCTCTCTCCTTCAAAAATAAACAAACGTTATTATTTTTTTTAATTTACTTGTTTCTCTCGGTTTTAGAAGCGCTAATTTCCCTGGCAAATTAGCTCTTACCAGTTCAGCCATGTCTTGGATCATCAAGAGATGTGATTTCATTATTAAGCAGGATTTTTGGCTATCGGTCCATGATTTAAAGGTTTTTAAGAAATTATAGCATTTCCCTTTTTTCTGCAGCCAGTTATTAGGGCATAAGTTTAGCGTGGACTTTGCTGAAATGGAAAAAATGGAAGAAACAGAAGAGTAAGGTTTGAATATCAAAAAAATGCACTAATTTCTAAACTTTTCCCTTAAAAGTACAGATTTTGCCCCACTTTTAAGCAATGAACTCCGTTGGGGCACCTGGGTAGCCCAGTCAATTGAACATCCTATTCTTGGCTTTGGCTCAGGTCATGATCTCACGGGCTGGTGGAATGGAGCCCTGAGTAGGGAATCCCCGCTTGAGACTCTCTCTCTCCCTCTCTCTGCCCCTCCCCTGTTCACGCATCTCTCTCCCTCTCTCTCTCTCCCTCTCTCTCTCTCTCTCTCAAAAATAAATAAATAAACTTTAAAAAAAAATAAAAATTTACATGAGACAGCTTAACACAAGCAAACACCAAAGTTTGCGCGTGCACGGAGGCCCAATAATGAATTTGAGACCCAAACAAATGACCGAGTCAGGCAGTTTTTATACATGTTAGACTAAGAGACAATAAATTTGTGAAGCATTGACAGGATAAAGCAAACGTGTTTGGGAGCTTTAATTAGCAAGGAATTCGAAGAAGTGGGGCTAAGGTAGTGAGTGGATTAGAAAAAAAGGAACAAGGGGTGCCTGGGTGGCGCAGTCGGTTAAGCGTCCGACTTCAGCCAGGTCACGATCTCGCGGTCCGTGAGTTCGAGCCCCGCGTCAGGCTCTGGGCTGATGGCTCGGAGCCTGGAGCCTGTTTCCGATTCTGTGTCTCCCTCTCTCTCTGCCCCTCCCCCGTTCATGCTCTGTCTCTCTCTGTCCCAAAAATAAATAAAAAACGTTGAAAAAAAAAAAAAAAAGAAAAAAAGGAACAAGTTTTGTTTTAGATTTTTTGGCATTAAAGTTTCTATCTCTGGTGATAAGGATGTCTTTCCACTTCTTAGTAAAAGGGGTACCTTTGGGGGCTCCTAGGTGGCTCAGTGGGTTCAGCCTCCGACTTGGGCTCAGGTCTCATCTCACCGTTCATGGCTTTGAGCCCTGCGTCGGGCTCTGTGCTGACAGCTCAGAGCCTGGGAGCCTGCTTTGGATTCTGTGTCTCCTTCTCTCTCTGACCCTCCCCCGCTCACACTCTGTGTGTGTGTGTGTCGAAAATAAATAAACATTAATTTTTTTTTTAAGGAGGGTACCTTTGATACAGGAGATTTATTTCCTGCTTTCAGGGGGACAGATATGTCCCAAGTAGCTCCAATTTAAAATAATTAATATGCTATTGTGGTACTTATGGGCAGCCTGCCCTTGGCCCCTACCCTGACTCCTCTGCCCCCTTTTTCTTTTGTCTTATCTGGAGATGGTACGTAAGGTGGTGGCTTGAGCTATTTTGGGGGGGTCACCCAGTTTTCCTGGGTATCTTTCATGTGTCCCAGAGATATAAATGTTATAAAACTTCCGTATTTCTCCTATTAATCTGTCATTTATTGCATGGGGGGGGGGGGGTTGAGTCAAAAACCCATCAAGGTAGAGGGGAAATTATCTTTCCTCACCTACCGTGCCCTGGCCACTGGAAATGAATAGAAATCTAGATGAGAGTAAATTGGTAATTAGTAATCCCCTTCTTCGTGAGCCATACTGATCTCCAAACGCCTTACAATTCGATCTTTCCACTCTGATTTTTAAAGAGTGACCTAACACCTTAATCTCATAGTATAACAAATAATAATTACAAAACCGGCAACCGATATAGTGGAGATGTGACATCCACGTGGGTAAAAAAAGGTACATAATCCTGGTATAATGTCCCGGGAAAGTTTTATCACTTTAAATTGCATATGGCAGTGCCATTTGACTTTATGATCTCACGCATTAATCATGAGGTGGGTAAGGGCAGGGACTTTTGCTTAAATTCTTTGCTATCTTGTCAGTAAACCAATTATTTTGTATATGCCTAATGCAGTCAACAGGTGCAGAGAGAAGCCTCTTCGGAGCATCCCTTATCTGACTAAAAATAGAAGCTTCTGAGATATGAGGCTGCCATAAATTCCTCTTTGGAGTGGTTTACTCCCAGGGGAAAAAAAAAGGACTAAGAACTCTACCATGAATCCCCTTCCTGGACGAATTTATGACTATGAAGAGGGAAAGACTACTCACCACCTGTATATGCAGACATCATTACTAACTTCATTTTCTCCAGTTCGGTCTCCTGAAACACCTACTTGCTCGTCTTTCCTGTGGAAATGTACTTGTTTTTCCCAAAGAAAGTCTTCCCCCTTCCTTTCTCCTATTAAGCTAGGTATGGAAACCTTTAACTGTAACCAGGCAGAGGCAGCTACTTCTTTTGTTACCTCTCCTATGAATGCAAATAAAACTTTTCTTCTTGTTCATCGGTCTTCTGACAGTTAATTCACATGCCCCCCGGTAGGAACTTAAGAGGGTGGAGGAAAAGTTTTTCCTCCCCTACAATACAATGAAATATAACCACTTACTTGTGAAGTTTGTATTGTCCTGTTGTTTCCTGGGAGAAATATTCATGCCATCACAATCTTTGGTTCCTTTCTCACTACTTAGGCGACATACTAGCAAATAAAGTAGTAACACCAGTTAGATTTCTACAAGTACGACCTCGTGCCTTTTAATTATCACTAAAGCAGAACTACAAGTGAATGCTCACACTGCTGGTTGAGAAATCTGTCTATAGCATTTCAATACTATAACGTGACAAAGGATGAATAAACTTAGAGACTCTGGAGATTTCCACTTGAGAACAAGTAAGTAGAAACAAACAATAACAAATTATCTAAATAAAATGAAACTATATTGAAATTTGTATCTGTTAAGTATGATAGGTTAGACTGCTGTGTGATCTTGAACAGATTACTAGCCTTTTCTGTTTCTCAGTTCCCTCATATATAAAAGGGGAAAGTGTTGAACAAACCTAGAGTGTTTTGAGGCTAAAAAATAATGCATGTAAAATGCTTAACACAATTCCTACACATAGAGAGTCACAACAAACAGAAACAATAACAGATATAATTACCCATAGCTCTTCTTGAAGTAGACCTCATTTTAGGACTAGATCTTAACTTTAAGGGCCTTAAATTTTCAAGCAGCTCAAAAATTTTGTCAAAACGTCAAAAAATCAAAAGTGACCTCTAACGTCCAAAAGTTTTATGTACAGTGCCAAATCAACTTCCACAAAACGAAGTGCTTTTACCAAAATACAAAACTTCAATTCACAGAATTGTGACAACCATACCCACACTATTTACCAATTGATTATAAGCGGGGACGCCTTGGGTGGCTCGGTTGGTTAAGCATCAAACTCTTGATTTCAGCTCACCTCATGATCTCACAGTTTGTGGGTTTGAACCCCGTGTCTGGCTCCACTCTGGGCAAGGAGTCTGCTTAAGATTCCCTCTGTCCCTCTCCCTCTGCCCCTCCCCCACTCTCTCTCTCTCTCTCTCTCTCTCTCCCTCTCTGTCTCAAGATAAATATATAAACTTAAAAAAAATTACTATGGGGTGCCTAGGTGGCTCAGTCAGTTAAGCATCCGACTTTGGCTCAAGTCATGATCTCATGGTTCATGAGTTCAAGCCCCGCATGGGGCTCTCTGCTGTCAGCACAGAAGGCGCTTCGGATCCTCCTCTGCCCCCCTCTCTCTGCCTCTCCCCCACACACTCCCTCTCTCTCAAAATTTTTTTAAAATTAAAAAAAATTAAATAAATACAATTATAAGCAGAATAAGCTTGACAAATTAACAAGTTTGTTGTTTCCTCTGTATAAGAAAAAAAAATACTTGCATTAATGAAATTATCAACTGGGCCCTTTAATATCGATGCAATTGAAGTAACAGGTAAATGCGAAAAATGGTTCTGGGGAAGTTAGAGAAATGAAGGTAAACGCCAAGGAAAATGTATTAACGTCTCTAGTTGAACAGACAGCTTTCAATTCACTTACCCAAAATGGTTAGTCCTATCACTATAGCAATGAGTACAACCAGTGCAGTGCTGGACAATCTCAAAGCAGTCTGATGCCACTTGGGACATTTAGGGTAATCTGTAATAAATAATTTTTCTTTCGGAAACATATAGGCGTTAAAAAGGAACTTGAAAATGTGTCGTAGAAATGTAAAATTCTGAGGGTACGCTATGTCTTAAGGAGGGGGGAAAGAAATATACAGCCTCTGTTTAAATTCCCTTGACATGATCACATACATAATTATCTTGAAAGAATTGGATTTACTGATTCTAAGAGGTCAATATCTTTTATTTGCTATTTATTAACTATCCTTTTTATGTAACACTTCTAGGAGAAAACTCCAATCCACAAACCATCAAATGGGTGGGGTATTAGCTGATCAACGGCTTAGTTAAAACATTTCCACTAAAATTTGTCATCTACCTTCATTTACATCTTTTCTCCATCACACAGGTAATATTCAGTGGGTTTGAAGTCCGGGAAGGCAAAATATAAGTAATACCAAAATAACTGACTAATAATAAAAATGAGCATCCAAAAAAGAAACATAAGATTGAGTAGTGTAGCCGCCTTCTCAAATGTTGTTTGAAATAAAACTCTTATATTTATATCAATTAATGAAACCAAACTCAGATGCTAACTTTTATAATTATGCACTTTGCCTAATACAGCAGCATTATAACACTTTCACAATCTTCAACCCGGGTCAAATCACACCTGATCGATTACATTCAAGTTAACAATATTTATAAGTACATAACTACATACCAGAGGCTGAAATGGGTGTGAGTCTACAGATATAGAAAAGGGTACAGTCTAGTGAAGAGGTATCTATGTAAACATGTTATTTAAAAATAAGAAAAAAACGTTTCTGAACAACAGATTCTAGTTCAAGTTCTTAAAATTTCTCATTAAAAGTCTAGGATTAAAAGACCCACAGAAAATTCTAGCTATATTCTAATCTGTGGTCTAATGGGAGGTTATGGATTCCTACCTTTGCATGTCCACTTGTGTTGACAATGATAGGGATGCTTTCTTGTCTTCTGCATCATTGATCCCTCTGTGTTTTGCATCTGTCCAAACATCCTATAAACAGAATAATCCATATTTGAATGATATGGAAAGAGAGGCATTACCTGATCAAAGCAGAGTCAGTTTCTCAGAACTGTGGCATTGAAATAAACCCAACAGCTGTAAAACCACAAAGGATATGATTTAAGAGTGAGGTGACCTTCATTTTTTTTTGAATAAACTATTCCTTTCAGGATCATTTTAGGTAGGCAGACGAATGGTGAAATTAGTACAGAAAATCCCCATATACACAGCACCCAAGTTTCTCTATTATTACCATCTTACATTAGTATGGGACATTTGTCAAAATTAATGAATCAATATTGATGCATTATTATTAAAGTCTCTACTTCGTTTTTACTTACTACCTTTTCTATTGAAGGACCCCATTTTGGATACCACAGTATCTATTTATTCTTTAAAATTTTTTTTTTAATTTTTATTTATTTTTTGAGAGAGAGAGAGACAGACAGAATGTGAGCAGGGGAGGGGCAGACAGAGAGGGAGACACAGAATCTGAAGCAGGCTCCAACTTCTGAGCTGTGGGGCTCGAATTCATGAACCACGAGATCATGACCTGAGCTAAAGTCAGACGCTCAACCAACTGAGCCACCCAGGCGCCCCATATTCTTTATGTCTTCTTAGGATAATCTTGGCTGACAATTTCTCTTGTTTTTGATGTATCGCTTGGGGATTTTTTTTACGGTTTTGAGAACTGGTGATCATATGTCTTGTAGAATATTCTCCAATTGGAATAGTCCGATGTTTTTCTCATCATTACACCTGGGTTAAAGGTTTTTGGAGGAAGACCATAGGGATAAATTGCCATTTTTATCACATCTTACAGAGTGCCTACGACCAACATGGCTTATCACTATTGTTATCTTTGATCATGTGACTGCAGTCGTGTTTGTCAGTTTTATCTACTATAAAGTTACTCTTTTTTCTCCATTTCCATACTGGACCCTTTGAAAGGAAGTCAATATGTGCAGCCCACACTTTAAGAAGTGGAGAGTTATGCCCCACCTCTTCCATGACAGAGTATCTACATAAATTATTTAGAAATCTGCAGGTGATTTTTGTGTAGTCTCCCATTTATTTATTTATTCAATCATTTGTATCAGTAAAACTCATTCAAATTCATTTTATACTTTTCCGTTCTAGCCCAATACTACCTTATTTATTTTGTTCCTCACACTGTTCCAGTTTGGCCATTGGAACTCTTTCAGCTGGTTCCATGAGTTCATGCGGATGAACTTCAATAAATTACAGCACGGATCATCCTAACCCCCACCCTTTCACTTCCATTACCTCCTGCTCCAGCAGTGAGAAACATGGCTGCCACCATCACCATTTATTTACTTAATTGCTCAATTCCAGGATACATTTTTTGTGGCTTTAGAATTGTTATCTCATACCTTGTGGGAAACGACCAAAGACAGTGCTTATGTACACTTCCTTTTGTTACTAGTCTTACAAGTTAAAACTACACATTTTCAAGATTACTTAGATCTACAGACTTTATCCCCACATCCTTCAGTGAGGCTGTTTCATACGTCTACGATACATCAGATTCTTTTAGCAGTTCTTGCAATTCATAGTGGGGTACCATGGTGTGCTTGTTGTGTTTCACTGAAATAAAAAGATAGGGAAATAAAGGATTTAGGAGACATAATTGGAAAAAGACTGATATGATTTTGGACATAAGTGTGAGATGTCTATTAGATATCCAGAGGGAAATGTCAAATAGGCAGTTAGATATTTGTACCAGGAACTCAAGAAAAAGAACCGTACATGAAGCAGAGGGAGCTCACCTAGATAAAGAGTACTGACACGGGGTTGAGTCCTGTCCTTTGGGGATCATGACCTTGACTGTTGGAAAGCTAAAACAGAGGGGAACCAGTAGGTAAGACGGAGAAGGGGCAGCTAAGGATAGAGGAGGAAATACAAAGGCATGTTCAGAAATCCGTAGAAAAAAGTTTTTGTCAGCTGTATTATATGCTGCTGAAAGGTCAAGAAACGCAACAATAGGAAAATGGCCATTGAATTGGCAATGTGGAATTCCTAGTGACGTTTATCAGAAATGATTTTGTGAAGAGAATAGAATGTATTGAAAAGAGAACAGAAGGTGAGGAATTTGAGGGTGTGAACTTAGCCAACTCTATGACAAGTATACTCTGAGAGGAATAATGGGATAGTAGCTAGAGGAATATGTCTGATCAGGGTGGTGTTTTTTTTAATGTTTATTTATTTATTTTGAGACAGAGAGAGAGAGACAGAGCATGAGCAGGGGAGGGGCAGAGAGAGAGGGAGACAGAGAATCTCAAGGAGGTTCCACACATCAGCGCAGAGCCTGACACAGGGCTCACACCCACAAACCGTGAGATCATGAACTGAGCTGAAATCCAGAGTCAGATGCTTAACCAACTGAGCCACCCAGGTGCCCCCGGTCAAGGGAGTTTTTAAAAAATATAGCGAGTGCTAGTGCATTTTATGATAATAGAAATGAATCAGTGTAAAGGAAAACATCGACACTGCAAGAAAGAGTGGAAGAGGAATAATTCAGTAGCTTTTTTTTTTTTTTTTAATTTTTTTTTTCAACATTTATTTATTTTTGGGACAGAGAGAGACAGAGCATGAACGGGGGAGGGGCAGAGAGAGAGGGAGACACAGAATCGGAAACAGGCTCCAGGCTCTGAGCCATCAGCCCAGAGCCCGACGCGGGGCTCGAACTCACGGACCGCAAGATCGTGACCTGGCTGAAGTCGGACGCTTAACCGACTGCGCCACCCAGGCGCCCCCTCAGTAGCTTTTTGAGAGGTCAAGAGAAAATGGGTTTCAGAGTACACGTAGCTGGGTTGGCTTCTTATAGGAGCAAAAACATTATTTCTACTGGAACAGTGGAGAAAGTAGGTAAGGATAAAGGTTTTAAATATATACCGTTGGTGACTAGAACAAGGATGATTCTATGCTTTGGATTCTAGACACGTTTGGTTCAATCTGCCGAGAGTTGTGTGCAGAACTACAAATTGTTGGGGCGCCTGGGTGGCGCAGTCGGTTAAGCGTCCGACTTCAGCCAGGCCACGATCTCGTGGTCCGTGAGTTCGAGCCCCGCGTCGGGCTGTGGGCCGATGGCTCAGAGCCTGGAGCCTGTTTCCGATTCTGTGTCTCCCTCTCTCTCTGCCCCTCCCCCGTTCATGCTCTGTCTCTCTCTGTCCCCAAAATAAATAAACGTTGAAAAAAAAAAATTAAAAAAAAAACAAAAAAAAAAACGAACTACAAATTGTTTTTGTACATCAAAGAAAAGCAGCTGTGGAAGGCAACCACAATCTCATCCTCTGCTGGCTACTCATTTCCTCTCTGCAGTGGTTCTGGCATTTCTCGGGTATATTCTGAAGACTGTGGTTAACCTAAAACTTTCATATATGTCCTATGCTTTCGTGATTTGTTTGAAATTTTGCAGAAAAAATAACAAATTAGACCAGCACGCATTTAAATGGAGATGACAGCAAACTGACTGCTTGGAAGCTAACTATATTATCAGTGTGTGTGTGTGTGTGTGTGTGTGTGTGTGTGTGTATGATATCATGTGTATTATATTAAAAGGAGAAGATTTGGAAGTAAAGGAGAGGCTCTTTCAACGGTATCGTTGCTTGAAGAGACTACTCTCCAAAAGGCTGGAGGGCAGTGAAGGAAATAAAGGGCAGAATATTGGGGTAAAAAGTGAAGAAAAATGGCAGAGGCTTAAAAAGAAAATGGTAACAAGATTATGGCAATAGAATTCCTAGTAATTTAAAAAGCAGAGTAAAAAGCTAAGATTAACTTCCAAGATCATTGAGTAACTAAGAATTTTTTGAATTCTTCTACTTACCTTATGAATATTGGAGTTAACCTGTATAAGTAGTAGACATAATTTCTTGTCTATCTTTGGATTTGCATCACCTGGTAGAATGCTTGACAAATGTAGCTTGAAAAATAGATGTGTGTTGGAGGAACCTGGGTGGCTCAGTTGTTTGAGTGTCTGACTTCAACTCAGGTTGTGATCTCATGGTTCGTGAGTTCGAGCCCCATATTGGGCTCTGTGCTGACAGCTTGGAACCTGGAGACTACTTCGGATTCTGTGTCTCCCTCTCTCTCTTCCCCTTCCCTACTCATGCTCTGTCTCTCTCTCTCTCTCTCTCAAAAGTAAATAAACATTAAAAATTTTTTTTTAATACGTGTGTTGAATAAACAAATACATGAATGGGGTTGATGAAGTCCAGTTGATGCAAAGGGCGGTTTGTTTACACAAACACACTCTGATTTGTGTGCCTTATGACTGGAGACAGAAAATGCAAAAGATGAGATAGGTATGCATTTATTTTGAAATAATAAACACATAATTTATGACTTCCATCACTTAAATAATAGATATTATTTTTAAATTGTATTGAGGGACAGCTGGGTGGTTCAGTCGGTTGAGTGTCTGACTTCAGCTTAGAGGTCATGAACTCACAGCTCATGAGTTCGAGCCCTGTGTCGGGCTCTGTGCTGACAGCCCAGAGCCTGGAGCCTGCTTCAGATTCTGTGTCTCCCTCTCTCTCTGCCCCTAACCCACTCGCTTTCTGTCTCCATCTCTCTCAACAATAAATAAACATTTAAAAAAATTAAAAAAAATAAATTACATTGATTATTTACAATATTAAATGGACACATATTATCTCACTTAACCATTCAAACCACTCTATGAGAGCTAGAATGTGGATCTGTACACTCTGATGCAGAGTCTGAACTCTTAAACCTATGGTTATATCATCTTTCAAAACACACATACAAACACACACATTTTCCCAAAGGCATCTATTCCAAACCATCTAAAAGTCTCCATTATCTGTTTACTCTATGAGAAATTTTACCTGTTATTATCATTGTGTGAATAATCATCTTTTTAATCACCTACTGTGCATTTGGTTCACCCAAGAATAATATAATAAAAATAAAATAATAATAATAATAATAATAATAATATAGTAATATAATAACAATTAGTTGTTATTAAAGAAACACTTTGATAGGTAAAATAATCAAAATGAGCATTAGGAACTTCGGGGTCTCCAAAACTAAGAGAGCAGAGTAAAGTGGTCTTTGGACAACCACACAACAATTTAGTCGTGTGGAGGCTAGATCAAAAGATTCAAGAAGGAGAAATAGGTTATATAGAGAATGATTTTCTATAGCTGTCTAGAAAAGACAGGAACCAGGGGCGCCTGGGTGGCGCAGTCGGTTGAGCGTCCGACTTCAGCCAGACGATCTCGTGGTCCGTGGGTTCCAGCCCCGCGTCAGGCTCTGGGCTGATGGCCCAGAGCCTGGAGCCTGTTTCCGATTCTGTGTCTCCCTCTCTCTCTGCCCCTCCCCCGTTCATGCTCTGTCTCTCTCTGTCCCCAAAATAAATAAACGTTGAAAAAAAAATAAAAAAAAAAAAAAAAAAGAAAAGACAGGAACCATAGAGAAAAGACAGATAGATTTACAAACAGATAGATAAACAAATGTAAAACTTGTGTATACCATACCAAAAATGAAAGAAAAATAGTATGGAAAACATTTGCAATGCATATATAAAATAAGGAGTGTTGATACATAAGAGGCTCTTTCTAATCAGTGAAAAACAAAACAAAACAAACAAAAAGAACCCCACAAAAATGGCAGAAAATATGCACCAACCATTTATGAAAGAAGAAAATACATTGTCAGTCCCACCTGAAAAAAATTCTTACTTGTATGAGTAAATAGCCCATCTGAGAGCATTGACTGTCTCCATTTGTTTAGACTACAGTGTATAATATTATTAAAGATTATAGTATCCCACAAAAATGCATGAAATGTTATGGAATTGGTAGATTCCTTCCCTTTTCAATACCATTCGCCACATAGTGAAATAACAAAGCGGTATTGGACGGCAAGCAGGTAATTTATTCAATGGCCAGAGAATGTGTAAGGGGAGCTCATATTCTAAAGGCACCTTCTCCTGAGAGGTGGGGGGGCGTATATGACAGGGCTCAGGCAGACCCGCTCTGTTTGATGTCAGCCAGATTCCAGGGGGAGGAGGTGGAAACTTCCAGGAACATAGGCCACTCCCTTTTTCTTTCTTATTTGGCCAAAGGTTGCCTGTCATAACGCTCTGGGGGAGAAGATTTTTAACATTGTGGAGAAATAACGTGAACTTCGGCCCACTTTGTCATCCTGGGCATGTCTAGTTGAGATACTAGAAAAACACCCAGCGTTTAGAAAAATTCCCTGTGGAGTTCTTTGGGGACTCACCTGATGACAGAAACCCACCTTTTTATATGTTAGTTGATTAATTATATTTTCTCTTATATTTAAAATTTTTTAACAGATCTATGGCGGTATAATTGACATAAAATAAAAACCATATGTTTATGGAATACAAATCGATAAATTTCCATATATGTATGCACCTGATGCCATCACCACAACTAAAATAACTAACATACCCATTATCTTCGAGACTACTTCTGCTCCTCTGTGACCCTCCGAAAGGCCCCTCTCTGCCCCACCTCAATCACTAGGCTATGTCTTCTGTCACTGTAGTGAGGTTTGAACTGTTTTTGGAATTTTATGCACGTTGAATAATAAAGTATACACCATTTTATAAACAGACTTAGTTCCTTCACTACAATTGTTTGAGCACTCGTTGGTCGTATTTTATATGCCATATGTCATTGCTATGTTATCACCGAATAGTATTCTTTTATATGAATATACCACAATTCCTTCAACCAATTCACTTGTTGTTGGACATTGGCTTATTTCCGGTTTGGGCTTGTTACAAATGAAGTTGCTAGGAATATTTGTATACGAGTCTCTGTATGAATGTGTGGTTTCATTATTCCTTGAACAAAACCCAAAGAGTGGGATAGTTCAGTCATATGATATGTGTATGTTACCTTTTAAAAAATAACTGTATTGAGATAGGATTTACATACCATAAAGTTCATCAGCTTAAAGTGTACAATTCAAAGTTTTCTAGCATACTCACAGGGTTGTACAATCATACATAAAGCTCTGTACCCATTAGTAGTCACTCGCTCCCCGTCTCCACCCCGGTCCTTACCTACCCCAAACCCTAGGAAACCACTAATCTACTTACTATCTCTACAGATTTGTTTATTCTCGGTGTGTGGACATGTTACATAATATGTGGCCTTTTGTCGCTTAGCACGTTTTCCTTTTCAAGAAATGGCAACGTTGTTAAAAAGAAAAGACCACCACCAACAAAACACAGAAAGAAAGAAAGAAAGAAAGAAAGAAAGAAAGAAAGAAAGAAAGAAAGAAAGAAAGAAAACCAACAACAGAAGAAGAAATGGCCAAGTTCTTTTCCAAAGAGGTTGTACCATTTTCTGTTTCCCCACCAACATCGTATGAGTTCCAGCAGCTGTGTGTACTTGCCAACAGTTAATGTGATCAAATTTCTTGATTTTGTATGTTACAATGCAAGTGTCCTCATATCAGATTTTTGCTTTGATTTTCATTTCCTTAATGACCAATGATGGGAAGCATCTTTTCATATGTTATCTACCACCCATGTATCTTCTTTTGTGTAGTGTCCAAATATTTTTGTTAGTTGTCTTATCATCGAGTTTTGAAGGATATAGATAAGAAATATCAATATATAAATATGTTTTATCTCTAACAGATATAAAATATGTATTTTTTTAGCCTTGTATGAAATACGTGGTTTGCAAAAATGTTTTTCCTACCCGGTGGCCTGTCTTTTCTTTCTTTAAGAGCATCTTTCAAAGACCTGTTCGTAATTTTGGTGAAGTCCAATTTATATTTATTTTTTCTTTTGCATATTCTGTATTTGGGGTTGTATCTTGAAAATATCTTTACTTCTCTCAAGCTCAAAAGGGTTTTTTTCTGCTTTCTTCTAGAACTATTATAGTTTAAGGCTTTATAGTAGATCAATGATTAGTAGATTAATTTAGAGATAATTAACTTTATCCCCAGGCTAATATTTGCATATGGTGTGAATCAAAGACTTAAGTTCATTATTTTTGCATATTGATGTTATATGCTACAATATTGCTAAACTCATTTGTTGATTGTAGCAACTTTTTTCTATTTTCTCTAGTATTTTCTACAAGTCACCTACAATTCTACCTTTTCAGTCTGGATATCTTTTATCCTTTTTTCTTGGCTTCCTGCAGTGACTAGATCTTGTACTTTTAGTACAAAATTTGGAGGAAGTTATGATAGCAGACATCCCTATCTTGCTTATGCTAATAATTTTAGGGAGAAATCATCGAGTCCTTCACAGTTAAGTATACTGTTAGGTGTAAGGTTTTTGTAGATACGCCTTATGAGGTTAAGAAAACCTCCTTCTTCTAATTTGCTGAAAAGCTTTATTAAGAATGAATGTTGGGTGTGAAAGGATCATATATTTTCCTTTTTTTTCCTCTATTAGTAGGTGAATAGATTAACTAAGCCTCACATGCATATATAAACCGTACTTGGTCATGATGAATTATCTATTTATATCTATATTTTCAATGCTAAGAACTTTTGCATCTATACTAATGAGGAATAATAATTTCTGTTATACTTCTCTTGTAATGTCATTTATCTTGCTATTGGATTAATGCGAGCTTCATAGAATGAGTCAGAAAATATTCCCTCCCCTTCAATTTTCAGGAAGAAGTTGTTTTGTTTCTTTTTTAAATGTCCTCAGTAAAGTTCTCAGTAAAGCCATAAGGGCCTGGAGGTCCTTGGTGGGAATAATTTTAACTGCTAATTCATTTTTAATGTAGATATAGGGATATATCCAAAGTATCTATGTATGAGTGACTAAGCTTTGATAGATTGTATACTTCAAGGAATTTGTTCATTGCATCAAAGTTGAATTTATTAGGTGTCCATAGTATTCCCTAACTATTCCTTCAGAGTCTGTAGAATTTGTAGTAACCTCACTTCTCTCAGTTTTGATACTCGAGCTTCTGTCTTCTGCCTTTTTTTTCCTCATCCATCTGGCTAGAGGTTTATCAATCTTAATGTTCTTGACAAAGAACCAGCTCTTGTTTTCATTGATTTTTATATTGTGTTTCTGTGTTCTATTTCATCAACTTTTCAATTTTATCTTAAGGTTTTCTTTCTTTTGCTTACACTGGATTTTATTTGCTCTTCTTCCAGGTTTGTAAGACAAAATCTGTAATCCTTCATTTAAGATTTTTCTTCTTTTTTAATTTGGAATTTCGACCTAAAAATTTTGGAGTAAGTATTGCTTTACTAGCATCTTGCAAATGTTTGTGTTTGTGTTAATTTATAAATAGTTTCTAACTTTTCTCCGGATGTCTTATTTGACCCACAAATTATTTATAAATATATTGTTTAGTTTACAAATATTTGAGAATGTCCTAGATATCTTTCAGTTGTTAATTTCTAATTTATTTCCATTTTGGTCTAACAGCATGTTTTTTATAATGAGTGATTCTACATCTGTTAAGATTTGTCTTGTTTTATGGCCCAGAATATAGCCTATCCCATTAAGCATTCTGTCTGCACTTGAAAAATACATATATATACTGCAGGTACTGGGTGGAATGTTCCATAAATGTCAATTCATGCAAACCACAGGTTGGGAGAAAATATCTGTAAGTTATATATTTGATAAAGAATGTATAAAGAACACTTACAGTTCAATAATAAGAAAATAAGGAACCTAAATGAAAAATGCTCAAAACACAGGAATAGACATTTCACCTATGAAGATATATAAGTAGCTAATAAGCACATGAAAAAATGTGTCCAGGATACCACTTATGAATGTGGATATTAAAAACTTAATAGCGGCACGCTTTTCTCTTGTCCTGAAAATTCCAGCAGCCTTTGTTTCTCCGGTCTTCAGGCTTCTTCTCAACTCAGGGAGACTACCAGGATGGGCTTTATCTGGAGTCTCACTGCACTGCAGCCTGGAAACATCCTCAAGTCAGTAAGCTAGAGCAATCGCAGAGCATACCTCATTTATTTCCCATTTCTCAGTGATGACTGTCGCTGATGTGCAGTGTTCCTAAAAGCCATTTTTGTAGATACAGTTTGGTTTTTCACTTGTTTCAAATGGGAAGAACAGAATTAATAGGAGATATTTGTTTGTTTGTTTATTACAGTAGTTGACTCGTGCAGTTATGGATAAGGCTGATAAATCTTGCAATCTGCTGTCTGCAAACTAGAAAACCAGGAAACCTGGTGGTGTAATTCGGTCTAGTTCAAAGGCCAGATAGCCACGGCATCTAAAGGAAGAGACAAGATGGATGTCCCAGCTGAAACAAGCAGAGCAACGTCACCCTTCCCCTGCTTTTTGCTCTAATTCAGGCCCTGAACAGATTGGATGACGTCCACCTGTATCGATGAAGGTGACCTTGTTTACTCAACCTGCCAATTCGAATGCTAACCTCTTCCAGAAACATTTTTGCAGACTCAAGCAGAAGTACACATCTATGGCATAGCCTGTCGCCTGGTTAACACACAAAATTAAGTATCACGTGCACCTTGAATTGCTTGGTTACAGCCTGAGAGAGAACTGGTTTAGCAAGTGTGAAAAATTTAAAGGTTTTCATTGACTCCAAGCTTACGGTGCATCAGTGTCATAGCAAGGTTGCCAAAGAGAAGGAAAGGAAATAACCCAGCTAAGCAACTTTAGTTTGGCTTCACAGGGATGAACGGTCTGGAATGGGCAAGACAATGTTTCTGCTTTGCCTGCCTTGCATGAAGTGGATTGCTCCCAGAACACTGCACTCAGTTCTGGGCATTGCTCTGAACCGGATGTGGCAAACGTGGGGCACAAATGAAGGAAAGGGCCCCGGCAGGTCTTTCCACTCACTTGGAGTGATCTGTCACCTCAGTTCCCAGTTTAGACTTCCACATTAAGAGTCATTCATTCATGCAGCGCTTACTCTCCGAAAAGCACAGGAATGTGTCCCCCGGTGAATCTACTCCAAAGCTGGTGAGGCTGAAGATTCAAACTCTTCTCTTGCCTGACTCCCTTCTAAGGCATCGGATGAACTTTGGCAATGTGTCCTCACGGCTGTGTGTCGTCACAAGTTTGTAAACCTAAGATAGAACTCATCCATACTGCGTCTTGCTGTTCTGATCTGCCTTCCATCGCATCACATTTCCTTCCACTTGTATTGGATGGCATTGGAGGCCAGTATTTTCTTCTTCTTTTCTGAAGGAGAAGTTGAGGTGGCATTTTCAGCTTAGTCAACTCTCATGAATCTATGTAGTTTTCTGTCATATCAAAGTCTATTCAGGAATCAATATATTCTTGCTAGCCTTCGTGATACAAGTATGGCTTCCAGGAATATTCTTAACTGCCCTGTATTCCAGGAATACTCTTAAATACCTTGTATTAGGACATGGAGATGTAAGACTAGAAATCATATCATGATATGACTGGATCCCACGGCACCCAGAACCAGAAGCACGTAGGAAATGAGGCGGAAACAAGATCTGAAATGTATGAAGCCATAACTTAGTCTGTGGAAAATTCTTCCAAGAGTCACACAAGTAAAACTAAGCGGAGGACGGATTCCCGTCCACTCTTAGACAAAATGATATTTCTTTCCTGTAGGATAACATAAAAATATACTGGCATGAGGACATCTATGACACATTGGAAAATGAAGGTCATCAAGTCAAAGAGTATTTAAGACTCATCCCTGAACAAGAATACTTGAAATGTTCCCAAATCTTACAGCTATTTTAGGAAATAACTTGATAAGCATTAACATTGCCATTAACAAGTTGTGATTTTCAAAAAAAAAAAAAAAAATTTTCGAGCTCTTAATCATATAAAACAAGTGTTGGTCAACCATGCTGGTATCAAAAATACGTTACAGATTATTTTTATTATTTTTATTTTTTATTTTTTTTATATTTGTTTAAAATTTTTTTAAATGTTTTATTTATTTTTGAGACAGGGAGAGACAGAGCGTGAACAGGGGAGGGTCAGAGAGAGGGAGACACAGAATCCGAAACAGGCTCCGGGCTCTGAGCCATCAGCACAGAGCCCGATGCGGGGCTCGAACTCATGGACCACGAGATCACGACCTGAGCCGAAGTCGGCCGCTTAACCGACTGAGCCACCCAGGCGCCCCAAGATTATTTTTAAATAGGAGGGTTTCCCCTTGTTCCAACTGAAGAAGCAGAATCTGCATTACAATTTAAAAATCAGAAAACATCACCGCTGTGAACAAACCCAGAAGATCATAAAAGAAATAAATAACAGAGCAAAGCTATTGACAAATGCTTTTTGAGGTCATAGAAGTGTGGGAATGACACACATCTATATTTGTGGACAGAGGAGGAGGAAACAAATGTAGGAGGGAATAATCTGCTGCTCTTGAGACTAAAGAAGTGACTTATAGAACGTAAGGATATATAACCTAAGTCTTTCGAGAACCGTTTTAGTTCTCAATCAAAAATCAAAACTTGTGACTGGTGGTTTATGGAGAAGTAACAGGATAGGATCTCAGACGGATTAAAGACGTGGTAAGCCAACATTACTTTATGAAGAGAATCACTGAATTTGTACTAGATGTCAGAATATCCAGAGAAGTTAAAGTACCAGTTTCTCCTCTCTGATAGTTTATCTACAATTTGAGACCAGAAAAAACTCATTATACTACTGTTTCAACATTGAGATTATGTTCCATTCATTTTCTTTCATTTTTAAAAAAATTTAATCAGGGGCGCCTGGGTGGCGCAGTCGGTTAAGCGTCCGACTTCAGCCAGGTCACGATCTCGCGGTCCGGGAGTTCGAGCCCCGCGTCAGGCTCTGGGCTGATGGCTCGGAGCCTGGAGCCTGTTTCCGATTCTGTGTCTCCCTCTCTCTCTGCCCCTCCCCCGTTCATGCTCTGTCTCTCTCTGTCCCAAAAATAAATAAATGTTAAAAAAAAAAAAAAAAAAATTTAATCATACATGAGAGAATTTTATATCTGTTTAAATCTTAAAATTGTTTTATTCCTTATTACTAAGGTAGTTGAAATCATGAAATGCCTTTCCTCTCATAAAATTATTAAAAGTATTTGCTTCCTATTTTTTCTATGATGAATTCTAATTCACATCTCACAAACAGAAAGACTGCTTTTCATTACTGAGCTATAGTGAGGAAATAGGATGGGACAGAAATATATGCACTTTTTTTTACTTAAAATGTTCATTCAGATTCTTGAAACATTTTGGCACACTCCAGTAGTCTTATACTTTGAAAAAAAAAATGGGTCTCTAAGTCTCAAGTCCGAAATGAGCATTTAATCTATTAATTTACTTTTTTTTTCTGAGCAAACAAGTACAAATATTCTTATTTGGTTTCATACTCTAAATAATCTTACGAAAGATAATGACCAGGTCATCTTTGAAACAATACTCACTGAATGAAAGAGTTGATTTCCTGAGTATTAGAGAAAGGAAGCCCTAGTCAGAGAATCAAGTGCGATTTCTGTGAAAAGGAAAAGTCGCATCACCTGTTCACACGTAACCTGATGTTATTTCTACACGATCAGCAGAGAAAAGCCGACCTCAACCACAAACTCTTACAGGACTTGGTCACGGCAACTCATTATGTGTGGAAAAATTTCCTTTGTTCTTTGTGCGCTGATGAAAATTTAACACAATTGACAAGAAATCCTAAACTAATAGAACTAAAACATTCTTTTAGGATTGTGTCTCATAACTCCTCTGGTACCAATGTGTTAACATAAAGATTTGAGTTGTTGATCCTGGGAGATAGTATATATGGGCCCAGTGTAGAAATGCAGTGGTGTAAACAGTGTCTTAGTAACTAATGAAATACACAACTGTGACTCATAGAATTTAAGTGTACAAGGAGACAATGAAATGGGCTACGTTTGTAATTTTGGAGCTGAAATCAACCGTAGATATTAAGCGTTGCTCCACATTTGTCCTCATAGCTCTTAAAAAGTGCCGATTACTGGTCCCCAACCCAGATGATTCTAGTCCGATAGACTTGGGGCAGTACATGCGAATATATATTTTAAACAAAAACTCTCCAGATTATGATGACTCACATCATGACATGGAGCCATCGATCTAAACTGACAGTTCGGTTTTGAAAACGAAAAGAAAACACACCTTATGACGTTAACTGCTCACCCAGATAACTGTGATAAAGAAGAAACTGGAACACAGCCTACCCGACTCTCTCTCCAGCACTCTTCTTATCATATAATGTTGCGTTATTAATTATTGCATGTTATTGCAAGATCCTTTTACTTCCGTAACTGTACTTTGACTAAAATGAAGGCGATAGGGGCGCCTGGGTGGCGCAGTCGGTTAAGCGTCCGACTTCAGCCAGGTCACGATCTCGCGGTCCGTGAGTTCGAGCCCCGCGTCAGGCTCTGGGCTGATGGCTCAGAGCCTGGAGCCTGTTTCCGATTCTGTGTCTCCCTCTCTCTCTGCCCCTCCCCCGTTCATGCTCTGTCTCTCTCTGTCCCAAAAATAAATAAAAGCGTTGAAAAAAAAAATTTAAAAAAAATAAATAAATAAATAAAAAAATAAAATAAAATGAAGGCGATAGCTTAAAAGAGCAGTTAAGTAAAATAGAGCATCTTGCTATTTTTATTACCCCAAATATCTGTCTTTACTAGCCAGGTCATATGCCAGGTCGTATTTTCATTTAGTGCCCAAATCACGCTATTCCAAGCTCTATTCTTTTTTTTTACAGAAGGGCGTCAGCATTCACAAGGTTCCCCTCCTCAAATCTGATTCCAGGGAGATTTTTACCTCTTTTTTTTACCAATAGGCATTAAATATTTATTACTTCGGCCAGGATTGTTCTAGAAGGTAAAACTCAACTACGTAGAAGTTGAGTAGCTTGCCCAGAGTCACAGAGGAAATAAGCAGAAAGTCGAGGCTTCCCCCAGGCGGCCTGGTTCCTACGCTTAATATCAAGCCACTACCCTCTGTGGTCGAGATGCTGGAGCTCTTGGCAAAGCTACTCCCCAGGCAAAATCCGAGGGGCCTTCCCAGTCCCAAAAGGTTGAGATTCCACAATCCCTCGCCTCCCTCTTGGTTTCTTAGAGTTGTTGTTGATGCACTTCCCTCAGGGAAGCCCCAAGGGGCCCACGGTCTGAAGCTGCCTTCTCAAATACGACTGGAGAGAATTTAACTGCCAGAGTAACCCCCCTGTAAATTCTGGGGGGCTGAGCCAAGACCACTGCTGGCCATGTGGTACCCTTCACACACAGGGGAAAAAGCTCCCCTGGTGGAGGACGGAGTGGGTAAGGACACTTTTCCTAAAGGTATCTGCTCTGTGTTGAAGAATTACATAAAGGTGCCCCAGCTGGGCCTGGGGTGGCGCCTCCTTCGCAACCCACCCAGATGCAGGATTTCTGGGTTTTCTTACACCTGATCGCTCCTCTCGCCGTTTTCTCCCTATACAGCTTTGGCAGATTTTTTTTTTTTTAACCCAAAACTGTTGGCTTTAAAATTACCTTCGCCACTGGCTGGAGTATTTTGCCTCAGAGATGCCGTTCTGTGCAACTGACAAATATAGGGACTGTGCAGCCGGAAGGCTTTCGTGATATTGGGCACACAGGCACAACACCGTTGTGCTCACTGCCAGGACCAGCGGTAGGTTTGATGCTCCTCCCCGTAAAGAAATCAGTGCTCTCCGGTGTGTTTTCTTTCTGTTCCGTGATGAAACTGGAGGGTTCTGCAGAACCCTCAACGGAAGAAACAACGTTATCGGGTCTCAGCCGGAGGAAGTGGTGCACCGGCTTTGCTTAGTTTCCTCCTTGCAGAGGCGGTGGGAAGCAGGGGAGCAGAGGGTGGGGGTGGGGACATGAGGTGGGTGGGGGACATGCGGCGCTCGCGGGTCCCCGCAGTGCGGCGCGCGTGCTAGCCGGCCGGTCCTCCCGCGCGTCCCCCAGTCCCTGCGTGCGGATAGGTGGGTGGGGACATCCGGCGCTCGCGGGTCCCGCAGTGCAGCGCGCGCTGCCGGGTCTTTCCTCCGCGCGTCCCCCGGCGCCCCTGCGTGCGTGCGTGCGGTGGCGCGCTCTATACGGGACTGGAGGAGTCGGGGGAAGTGGCGACATCTCCCTCCTTTGCCCGGCGGGCGAGTTCCCCGGAGCTCCAGGGGCGCTGCCATCCCTCCTACCCCCTCTCACCCTCAGCTATTTTCCTACCCAGGGCTCCTGCCCCGGTGCCATCCCTCCAGAAGGGGGGGTGGGGGGGGCGCGCTGGCCGGGGAGGAGACGCTGATTCTGGATTAAGGGAGGCCCCCGGTGACCTGGACAGGGCCAGTTTTGGTGACGTGGTAAGGGAAAAACAAAAGCAAGCAAACAAACCAGACTTACCCCTACGGGTTTAAGAGAGGACCGAGGAGAAGTGAAGAGGGGATTGTAGGCCTCCTTTCTGAAGAGCTGTAACCGCTGGGAATTGTAATCGACACAGTGCAATCGTGGTTAAAGCTATAGATCTTTAACCCGAAAGGATCCTTAACTTTTCTAGACATTGGTTTATGTTAACTTATTTAGGAGTGAAATCGGTTTGCTTAAAACCATCGTTTTACCCCTGCCAGAGAATTAATCTCCTAGGCACTAGGGCGCAAAGTGAATTTGGATGGAGTGGCTGGCTAAGGGTCGAGAGTCATCTGATAAGAGCAACATTGTTTGCAAGGGTGGGTCCGGTCACAGAGGACTGTGGCGGGACTGGAGCATCGAAGTTTCAAGATGGGGAGTAGAAACTGGGAAGGAGAACACTGAAAGAATAAAGTTGAATGGCAATAAGAAAAACACAATATCCTTCACAAGGCTTCCGGAGGCTCCCCATGCTGACGGTCGTCACATTATCTTATTTACATTTTGCCACCGGAAGCCTCTAGATCTCTACTTGTTCATCAGAGACATCGCCTTACCAAGAAACATGCTAGTGGTTTTCAGAGAAGAACGACACCTGGTTGGAGAGCCGAACAATGTGCAAAGAAAAACATAACTGCTGTGGTCATGACCCAGAATCCAAACAAACACGTGAGGACTTGAATACATGCCTGGAAATGTCCATAGTTGGTTAGTTAGTTAGTAAG
This sequence comes from Puma concolor, assembly GCF_028749965.1. Lineage (NCBI taxonomy): Eukaryota > Metazoa > Chordata > Mammalia > Carnivora > Felidae > Puma > Puma concolor. The sequence goes on from NC_141673.1 coordinate 99,321,959, forward strand.
GGAATTGTCTCTGCAATTATGTTTTTGTTATTCCTTTCTGTGACATAACAAGAAAAAAAAAAAACTAATAATCCATTGTGAGAAGAGGATTTTGAGTCAGTCATTGAGTAACTACCCATTGGTTACTATCTTTAGTTCCTAGGAAACATAACAAACAGGTGCCTCTCCACCTGAGGGTATCATAGAGTGAACTAGCAGAGATAGTCAAGGATTTTTTTGCTGTCAAAGAGCCTTTCGGAAAAATGCTCAAATATCCTGTCAGCAATGCTGATAATGTAATTTTGGGGTGTTGTTCAAGTTTAGAAGATCTTCATTGCTGTTTCCCAAATGAAGTACGACCTGCTCTTCACACAGGGCTTCTAATGGGGATGTCCTTAGCTCCACGACAAAGCATTGGCCGGAACTTGACTCTTCGCTGTACCTGCCGGCAGTTCTTTATTTTCACTGCTCGTTGGGCAGGACTCAACACCATCCCCTGTCACCATCACAAATCCTTCATTCCAGAGCATAATAGGACGCATATGTGTGACTGAAGGTTTATAGAGAGTTTAATCAGAGAGGATCATAGTGCATAGGATACACCATTTTTTAAAACGACATCATTTCTTGCTTCCATGCCATTTATTTCTTGAAAACAGAGCAGACAGCTGATCTCCCTGATGTCACCACTGCCTTCTAGGTATTGCTTCAGGAGAATCACACAACTTTAAGGGCATCTGGCTCCGGAAGTTCACCTACCCAGCAGCATGCCTTGAGTTCACACTGCCGGAGTAAGCTCTAAGAACCTTCCCCTTTATTTATCTTTCTTCAATCGTGTGTTTTGTGTCTACACATTCTAGTCCATTCTTCTTAACCTACTGTCTTAAACAGGACGTCTGGAACAAAATGAAATGTGGGCTAATGATTTACTCTGAACATGGACTTTAAAGCCATACCGTAATATAATGAAGGCTTCACGAAAAACGGGTCCACGGGGTTGTACAATTCCAAATTAAGGGACTCAAAGTGACAAGACTTTTCTGTCAATGCATCTGCTTTTTATTGCTGCTGTCATCCCTTGCTGCTGAAACTCCTGTTCCTCTGTAGGCATATTTTCATCCCTTACTTCTCATCCACTGTTTATATATAGCTTGTGAACCGATCGAAGAGTCAAGCCCCTTGGAATTGTGCGTAGTATAACTACAAAACTGATTTTGAATCCAGATCGGAATGGGACACTCTTCTGAAAGGTACATATTAGCTTTATTTTGAGCACATTGTTTCAGCAGACCTTTATAAATTGACAGGGTATTTTAAAGTATTTATGTCTCTGCTTATTAATTTATATTTTTTTATTTTGAACTCAATTACGGGACTTTTTCCTCAAATAAAATTTAGTCAAATGTTTTAACTCTTGAGTAGTATACAGTTTCTGGTGACTGAATGCACATTTCCTAATGTATAGAAGCAGCGTGTGTCAAAGATGTCCTGGGAGTGATTCAGTTAATAGGGTTCCATATTTTCCCTTTTACAAATAAGGCTGCGGGGCGCCTGGGTGGCTCAGTCAGCTAAGCATCCGACTTTGGCTCAGGTCATGATCTCGTGGTTTGTGAGTTCCAGCCCCAGGTTGGGCTCTGTGCCGACATCCCAGAACCTGGAGCCTGCTTCAGATTCTGTGTCTCCTTCTCTCTCTGCCCCTCCCTTGTTTGCACTCTGATTCTCTCCTTCTCAAAAATAAATAAACATAAAATTTAAAAAGAAAAAACAGATAAGGCTGCAAGATACACTACATGGGTACTTATTCTGAGATTTTCTCCCCATTAGAAAAGTACAAGTATATATACATTCATATATATATATATATATATATATATATGTATATATATATATATATACATATATATATATATACATATATATATGTGTGTGTGTATATATATAGCAAGTACATTCTTCAACTTTATTGGATATTGACAAATTTTTCTTAAAAAATACAAGTATATATATTCTTCAATATCTATATCTGTAGAAAGTATATATATATATATATATATATATATATATATATGTATATGTATATATATGTTCTTCAACTTTATTAGATATTGACAAATTTTTCTTAAAAGTAATTTAACTGGGACACCTGTATAATTGAGTCTATTAAATGTCTGACCCTTGGTTTCAGCTGAGGTCATGATCTCACAGTTTGTGGGTTCAAGCCCCGTGTTGGCCTCTGGGCTGACAGTAATCATTTATACTTTTATTAGACAATAATGAGAATTATAGAAAATGATTGGTCCTTGACTCCTCAAATATTGCCTCTCTTATTTTTTTCTTTTATTTTTTTCCCCTAGAATTTTTATTAGACATTTTTTGGAATGTTCTCATTCATCATTCAGGTTTTGAAATGTCTTACATATTTTTAATCTTTTTATTATCCTCAGTTTTAACTGAATCAGTTGTTCTCCACTTCATTAAAAAATTTACTATTATGTTTTTCATTTGTGAAAGCTGTATTCACTTATGTAAAAATGTTATTCTTGAGGTGCCTGGGTGGCTCAGTTGGTTGAGCATCCAACTCTTGATTTTAGCTCAGGTCATGATCTCAGGGTCATGTGTTTGAGCCTCACATGGGTCATGTGCTTGAGATTCTCTCTCTGCCCCTCTCTGCTGCTCACATTCTCTCTCTCTCTAAAAATTAATAAGTAAATAAATAAATAAGTTCTTGTTGTGGGTTCTTCTGTTTCTAATCCTCCTGTTTGTTGCTTCTGTTGACTCAGATAGTGTTTTTGGTTTTCTATTATGAACTAACCTTCGGTATGAATTTTCCCACATTGTGGAAGTGTCACTCCAGAATAGTTTTTTTTTTTTTAATTTTTTTTTTAATTGACGTAAAATCGGCATAATGTAAAATCAACTCTTTTAAAGTGGATAACTCAGGGCTCCTGGGTGGCTCAGTTGGTTGAGCATCCAGCTTCGGCTCAGGACATGATCTCACAGTTAATGAGTTCAAGCCCCACATCGGGCTCTGTGCTGACAGCTCAGAGCCAGGATCCTGCTTCCGATTCTGTGCCTCCCTCTCTCTTTCTGCCCCTTCCCTGCTCATACTCTCTCTCTCTGTCAAAATAAATAAACATTAAAAAAACAAGTTAAAGTGAATAACTCAGTGGCATTTAGTTCGTTCACAACATTGCTAAACCACCACCCCTACCTGGTTCAAAACCATTTCGATTATCACAAGAGGAACCCTCATACTCATTAAGCAGTTGCACCCCACTTCTCACCACCACAGGTAGCCCCTGTCAACCACCAAGCTGCATCTGTTTCTGTGTTTTCACCTCTCTGGATATTTCATATATACGGAATCCTACACTGGGTAACCTTTTTTGTGTGGCTTCCTCCACTTAGCATAATGTTTTCAAGGATCATCCACATTGTAGCGTGTGTTAGTGCTTCATTTTTTTTTATGTCTAAATAATACTCCTACTCCAGAATCGGTTTGCATTTGTTTCTGCTCGTCACTGTGGACTTATTGTTGGTTTAACATCATTGTGTGTGTGTGTGTGTGTGTGTGTGTGTGTGTGTCAGTTTCATGCCCCCGTGTGGCAAGACCAAAAGCAAACAAAACATAAATATCAAAATCAAGAGAAGCTCCAGCCCTTTTTTGCTTTCTCCTGTAAGCTCGAGTGCCTTACGTCAAGATGGGCAAGTTCACGGAACCTGGAAAAGTGGTGCTGCTCCTGGCTGGACATTACTCTGGACACAGAGTAGTTATCGTGAAGAACATTGATAATGACGCCTCAGACTGTTCATAGAGCCATGTTCTGTTGGCTGGAATTGACTGCTATCTGCTCAAAGTGACAGCTGCCATGGGCAAGAAGAAAACGCCTAGAGGTCAAAGACCAAGTTCAAGTCTTAGGTGAAAGTTTGTAACTACAATCAGCTCGTGCCCACAAGGTACTCTGTGGATGTCGTCTTGGACAAAAATGTCACGTGAGTGGGGCAGGGGCAGAGAGAGAGGAAGACACAGAATCTGAAGCAGGCTCCAGGCTCTGAGCTGTCAGCACAGAGCCCAACGTGGGGCTCAAACTCGGGGCCACGAGACCCTGACATGAGCCAAAGTGGGACACTTAACCGACTGAGCCACCCAGACACCCCTACAGGGACCATGCTCTTAAATGTAAGGCCCAACAGGAAGGAGCCAAGATAACAGAACAGCAAGGAAGTTTTTTGCCTGTCTCGTGTCCATGAAATACAGCCAGACCAAAACTAAACCATCCTACACACCTAGAAAACTGATTGGAGGATTAACACAACAATCTGCACAACCTGAACCACAGAATTCAGCAGGTACATGGTGTGGAGAGGTGAACTTGGGAAGACAGAAGCCGCGGAGGGCAGGGAGCCACTTTTGCATGCAGAGAGAAGACAGAGATGGGGGGGGGGAGAATATGGGAAAAGCACCCCTCCCCAAAAGCAGCTGGAGAGAAGTTGAAAATTGGAAACAGCCACAAGGACTGAACTAAAAAGGGAGAAAGGAGAGGGTTTAAATTCCATTAAGACTATAAACAGGGGGAGTACAGAGTCTGCAACTCTGCAACTCAATACGTGGTGCTGATCTGGTGGGAAAGGCAAATCCCCAGGAGCAGAGTAGGTCCAGGAGGTACTTGGGGCACACTGGGGGAAGCGGTTCCACTGTTGGAAGCATTTGGTAGAGGCTGTGAGGCCACCTGGGCCCAGCAGACCCCAGAAAACGGCCACATTCGCTGGTGCTAGAACAAGGTTGTTGGGGTGCCAGATGTGTGTTGTGATTTTCCATAATCCCTGAAAAACTGCTGCTACACTGTCTCACGAACTTTTTCTGGGGCGGGCTGGCACCTGGCTGCAGTCTCTGGGCATTGGCAGCAGCACGGTTCTGCAAGCGTTCCTGGGTGCGGCCAGCACCCAGCCATTGCTCGGTGAGACCCTCCGCAGAGAGGCGGTGCGGGTCAAAGCTACAGTCCCTCAGAAGTGGGGGATGGGGGAAGGCAGCCACAGCTGAGACAAAACGCAGGAGGGAGGTGCTACTTGGGGCTTGGTCACAGACAGCGGTGGAAGTGGGGAGTGGAGAGAAGCTGAAGATGAAGGATGGGTGCATGATTGCTGATCGGGGAGAACAGAGGTCTGATGCTAGAGACTGGGTAGCTGGTTGACATCATTTTCACCCCTCCCGCGCATGCGCGTACACACCTACAAGCACCACAACAATCCACCCCAGTAGGCTAGCAGCGCCATCTAGTGGATAACGGAGCCATTACATGGAGCCCTGCCCAACTGGGCCAACCTCCCTCTTCAAGAACACAAGTCTCACCGGCCGCTTAGTTTACGGACTATAAAGCACTTCGTTGTTTGACTTCTAGGGGAAAACAAAGTAATTTCAGTCGTACTTCAGTTTGTTAGCTGGTCCAACTATTCAATTTCTTTTCTTTCTTTTCTTTTTTTTCTCTTTTTCGTTTCTTTCCTTTTTCTTTTTTTTTTTTTTTAATTTTTTTTTTCAACGTTTATTTATTTTTTTGGGACAGAGAGAGACAGAGCATGAACAGGGGAGGGTCAGAGAGAGAGGGAGACACAGAATCGGAAACAGGCTCCAGGCTCTGAGCCATCAGCCCAGAGCCCGACGCGGGGCTCGAACTCACGGACCGCGAGATCGTGACCTGGCTGAAGTCGGCCGCTTAACCGACTGCGCCACCCAGGCGCCCCTCTTTCCTTTTTCTTGAATACAGAAAGAGAAAAAATTCATTTTTATTTTTAATTTTTATTAAAAATATTTCCTTTGATTTTTTTCTACTATATTTTTAACTTATGTGTAAATTTTTTCAAATTCTATTTTACTTCCATCATTTCATTTTAGTCTACTTCAGTGTATTCATTTTTTCAAATTTTCAAATGATTTCCTTTATTTTTCTTTTTTTCCCCTTTTTTCTCTAATCTATCAAGCCACTTTCAACACCCAGACCAAACATACCTAGGTTCTAGCATCATTTATTCAATTTTGTGTGTGTGTGTGTGTTTGTTTTTAATTTTTTGATTTTAATAGGTTTTTAACTTTAATTTTTTTAATTTTAATTTTTCTACCTTATTAATTCCTTTTCTCCCTTAAAAATGATGAAACAGGGGCGCCTGGGTGGCGCAGTCGGTTAAGCGTCTGACTTCAGCCAGGTCACGATCTTGCGGTCCGTGAGTTCGAGCCCCACGTCAGGCTCTGGGCTGATGGCTCGGAGCCTGGAGCCGGTTTCCGATTCTGTGTCTCCCTCTCTCTCTGCCCCTCCCCCGTTCATGCTCTGTCTCTCTCTGTCCCAAAAATTAAAAAAAAAAATGATGAAACAAAGGAATTCACCCCAAAAGAAAGAGCAGGAATACACGACAGCCAGGGACTTAACCAACAGAGATACAAGCAAGATGTCTGAACCAGAATTTAGAATCAAGATAACAACAATACTAGCTGGAGTTGGAAATAGATTAGAATCCCTTTCTGCAGAGATAAAAGAAGTAAAAACTAGTCAGGATGAAATAAAAACTGCTATAACTGAGCTGCAATCTCAAATGGATGCTGTGGTGGCAAGAATGGATGAGGCAGAACAGAGAATCAGTGATATAGAGGACAAACTTATGGAGAATAATGAAGCAGAAAAAAAAAAAGGAGAGTAAGGCAAAAGAGCACAACTTAAGAATTAGAGAAAACAGTGACTCATTAGAAAGGAACAACATCAGAATCATAGGGGTCCCAGAAGAGCAAGAGAGAGAAATAAAGGTAGAAGGGTTATGTGAGCAAATCATAGTGGAAAGCTTTCCTAACCTGGGGAAAGACACAGACATCAAAATCCAGGAAGCGCAGAGGACTCCCATTAGATTCAACAAAAACCAAGCATCAACAAGGCATATCATGGTAAAATTCACAAAATACTCAGGCAAGGAGAGAATCATGAAAGCAGCAAGGGAAAAAAAGTTCCTAACCTACAAGGGAAGACAGATCAGGTTTGCAGCAGACCTATCCACAGAAACTTGGCATGCCAGAAAGGAGTGGCAGGATATATTCAATGTGCTGAATCAGAAAAATAAAGTAATATTCCATTATACACACACACACACACACACACACACACCACTTCTTCTTTAACCACTTATCTAGCATCGAATACTTGGCATGTCTCTAGAGGCAAGGTAAACAGCAAAAATGGAACTACTGGGATTTTGTCAAGATAAAAATTTTCTCCACAGCAAAGGAACAATCAACAAAACTAAAAGGCAATCTGTGGAATGGGATAAGATATTTGCAAGCAATATATCTGATACAGGGTTAGTATTCAAAATCTATAATGAAGTTATCAAACTCAAAAAACAATTCAGCCATAAAAAAGAGTGAAATCTTGCCATGTGTAATAACAGAGATGGGGCTACAGTATAATGTAAGCAAAAGAAGTGAGAGAAAGAAAATACCATAGGTTTCACTCATATGTGGAATGTAAGAAATGAAACAAATGATCAAAGGATAAAAGAGAGACAGACTCTTAACTATAGAGAGCAAACCGATGGTTAGCACAGGGGAGATAGGTGGGGGCATGGGTGAAATAGGTGAAAGGGATTAAGAGTACATTTATCAGTTTTTAATCTCTTTTTTGTTTGTTTCACATTTGTATTTAAATTCCAGTCAGTTATCATATAGTGTAATAATACTTTCAGGAGCAGAACTTAGTAATTCATCACGAAATTACATACAACACCCAGTGCTCCTCACAAGTGTCCTCCTTTAGGAAGTATACTTACCATGATGAACCCTGAGTAATGTACACAATCGTTGAATCACTGTATTATACACCTGAAGCTAATATAACACTGTGTGTTAACTCTACTGGAATGAAAATTAAAACTCAATAAAAATGAAAAAAAGGTTAACATTTTAATGAGGTTGAAGAGAAAAAAAATGCTGAGAGTTTTGATGTTTAAGGAGTGTCTTCCAATCAAGAAGAATTAAAACTTGTAAAGTACGCAAGGACTTTTCAAAAGAGGTTTCCCTTTTCATTCAGTCTCGTATTTTACGTAAGTGAGAAGGCACGTAAAGAATGTCACCTTATGTTGCCAACACTAGGGAATGTTCTGAAAGTGCAATCAGGCCAAGAAGTTATATACAAAAGAAACCGCTTTTATTCTCTCAATGAGGATTCTAGAAGGAAAGCTTTTTGGGTTGCTCCGGGTTTTCGGAGAAAAGTTACAAAGTTGATTAACACAACAGCACCTGGATACAAAGCAATTATATACAAAGCAGTCTCTCCAGGTGCTCATTTTTTTTTTTAATTTTTTTTTCAACGTTTTTTATTTATTTTTGGGACAGAGAGAGACAGAGCATGAACGGGGGAGGGGCAGAGAGAGAGGGAGACACAGAATCGGAAACAGGCTCCAGGCTCTGAGCCATCAGTCCAGAGCCCGACGCGGGGCTCTAACTCACGGACCGCGAGATCCTGACCTGGCTGAAGTCGGAGGTTTAACCGACTGCGCCACCCAGGCGCCCCAGCCAGGTGCTCATTTTTTATAATGTTTCTTTCTGATGGGGAGCAAGAGAGAGAATCCGCAGCAGGCTCCACAGTGTCAGAGCTAAGACACATTCGGGAAGGAGTGCAATTCACAAGGGAAGAGTTACGTTGCATTTTGCCTCCTGATCTTGGTGTATGTGTCCTCTTTGGCACAGATCCACTTTCTCTCCGTGTAGTGCCTAGCACTACTGGCACCGTTGTCATTCAAATAGGCACACTCGCCTCCTCCTCTGATAGGAAAACTGCAATGAAAAAGCAGAGTCGCTCAGTTGGCCGCCGGATAGTTCTTCACAAGCACAGGGAACACAGATGAGAAAATCAGGAAACTAACATTAATTCAGCCTCCAAAATATAAGGTGCATCGCCCCGTATTCTCTCTTCGATATTAAAGATTGCCCTGAGAGATACCGATCATCTCTTTTTACAGGCCGGGGGGGAAAACACACACACACACACACACACACACACACACACACACACACACACAACAAGCCAACATGCAAAATTCACAGAATTTCCCAGGATTCTATAACAAATGAAACGAGGATTCATAACTAAATCAGTGACAACACAGGGTCCATGCTATTCCCACCTTCTTCCCTTTGGGAAAGAGGAGACAGAATGCTTGTCTACTCAGCATTTAAGCAGCCTGGCTCAGACATCTGGGTCAGCATTTAGACTAGAAGTTTTTCCCCTGTACTGTTTGAAATTGCTCAGGGTGACATGATTTGCCTTTTGTTAAGACACGCTAGCCCTTAATAAATATATTTTTCACTTCTATGGTGATGAACCATTTTCAATGACTGAACAGTTAGCACTATATTTGCTCCTTAAACACTAGAGAATTAGATGAAGTAAACATTACCGTTTCACTATTATAAAGGGAGAAGTAAAGGTCAATCCTAAATATTCATCAAGCATCCACAATGGGCTAGGCACTGCAGATACAACAGTGTATAAGTATAAGCTCTAATTCCTAAAACTTAGTGTCTGTCCAAGATCAAAAAGCTAATAGGAGAGACTCTTAAAAACTGAGAACAAACTGAGGGTTGATGGGGGGTGGGAGGGAAGGGAGGGTGGGTGATGGGTATTGAGGAGGGCACCTTTTGGGATGAGCACTGGGTGTTGTATGGAAACCAATTTGACAATAAATTTCATATATTGAAAAAAAAAAAAGCTAATAGGTAAGAACCAGTTTTCAAAACTACCAACGTCTGGTCCAGTGCTCCTTCCACTAAATAAAGTGACATTTCCAATGCTGACTATTTTATCATCATAAAGCAACTTTTTAAAACCTCCTCATATCTTCAGATAAGAAAACATTTAGTGAGGCTCTCTGAATCCAAGTCTTCCGACATTATCCAAAATTCTTCTAGTGATATAAAGATCCAACAGATATACAGTTGAGATTAAATGTGACAATGCTAACTGTACCTGTCCTAAACATTGTAATGATGATCTTATAAATAATAGACATTATTACCATCCCTCATAATCCCTATGTAAGTGGTTGAAGACTGATGCAGCGATCAACGAAAATAGTAATTTACCTTGCATTTATATGACATTTAAAGTTAAATGGTGCCACCGTAAATATCAAAATCTCTGATTCTCATATCAACCCTGTGAAATCAATTGGGCAAGTACGACTAATTTTGTTGTGGAGTAAGCAACGGACTTAAAGATAGTGTGTAGTTTGCTCAAAGTGAAAGAGCTGGTAAATGACATAGCTGGAGTCAAGTTCACCACCATTCTACTGTGCCACCTATGATAGATTTTGTAGCGGTTTGAGGACGTTGCAAAACCTTTGCAGTCTACAATTTTTCACTTTGTTCCTTTATGACTAATCGCAAAATAAAAATTTTTAGAGAACACACTGGTTTCTGTGTTTGGTTTCCTGCAAAGTGAATTCAAAATATTTGCTCCTTTAAACACTAGATATGTGCACAGTATGGTACAAATATTGCCACCATATTTTTCAGAACTCACCAGCTGGTCCATTCAGTGCCATTTATCCATTTCCATGGTTGGCCTTCTTCTCTGCTGAGCCCAATCCAGTGGTCAGAGGGGCCTTTATACCGCAACAGGAAACCCTTTCAGAAAACAAAGATGATATGCATTAACCCGACATTATCTGGCCTCTACCAGAAGAAATGTTGCTTCTATGCTATCTTCTCAACTGCTCTCACAATTTTCTTCTTTTTAATTTTGTATTGTTTAATAATACATACAGAATAGATATGCTACAGTAGCACAAACGAATATTAAAACTGAGAGAAATTGCTGATAACTTGTTTGCTTTTAATTCAGCATAGTGCCACTTCGTCTTACTACTCCATAATTTGTTTATCTATTCTATTATTGGTTTCCACTAGTATTATTTCAAGTTTGAAGCTATTATGAATGCCTTCATGACATTCGTGGCACCTGTCCTCCTGTCCTGGAATGAATGATTAGGCCACAGTAACGGTTATTGTCAATTTTACCAAATGACACCTAATTATTTTCTGATTCTATAATTGTAACAAATCGTATTCATACCAGCATTGTAGTTTTCCACGTTACACATCTTTGTCAACAGGTAGAGTGTCTTTTTATGATTACAAGTATTAATTTCTATATAATCCAATGTATAATTTTCCTTTACGATTAGTGGACTTCTCGGGGAAATCTTTACTCTTTGAAGATGACATTTATTTTTACTTCTCCATTTTTAGTTCCTTGACGTGTACAGTTGGGATACTGACTTCAAGTATTTATTTATTTTTTCTTTAAGGTATGCATTTACAGTTATAAATTTCCCACTCAGTATTGCTTCTGCTGCATGCCATAGGTTTTGGTATGTTACAAAACACTTATGTTTTGCATGTTTTCTTTTCATTTGTTTCAATTCTAATTTCCCCCTGTGATTTCTTTTTTGCTCACTGAATGTTTAACAGTGGGCTGTTTAATTTCTATGTATTTGTGAATTTTCCAATTTTCCTTCTGTTGTTGATTTCTAGTTTCATTCCATTGTGTTTACAAAAGGAACTTTGCATGATTTCAATCTTTTCAAACTTACTAACTTGTTTTGTGGCCTATCACATGAACTATCCAGAAAAATGTTCCACACACACTTGAGAAGAATACATACTCTGCTATTGTTGGGAGGCGTTCTCTGCAGGTCTTTTAGGTCGAATTGGTTTGCAGTACTGTTTAAGACTTGTATGTCCTCATTGTTCCTTTGTCTGGTTGTTCTATCCATTACTGAAAGTGGAATCATGAAGTCTTCAAATATTATTATAGAACTATCTATTTCTCATTTCAATTCTATCAATTGTTCCTTCATATATTTTGGTGCTGTGGGTAGTATATGTTCATAATGGTTATATCTCCTTGCTGTAACAAAATTTTTATCAAGATATAATATTTATCAAGATATAATATTCCTTGTTTCTTGTAAACTTTTATCTGTTTAGCCAACTGTCAGTCTCTGCTTTTTAATCAGATAGTTTCATCCATTTACATTTAATGTGATTATCATTAAAAGACTTAGTTCTACCATTTATTTATTTTTTATATGTCTTATATGTTTTTTATTCTCTAATTCCTCTACTATTGTGATTTTTATTTAATTGATTTTTTTTTTAATTTTTTTTTTCAACGTTTATTTATTTTTGGGACAGAGAGAGACAGAGCATGAACGGGGGAGGGGCAGAGAGAGAGGGAGACACAGAATCGGAAACAGGCTCCAGGCTCTGAGCCATCAGCCCAGAGCCCGACGCGGGGCTCGAACTCACGGACCGCGAGATCGTGACCTGGCTGAAGTCGGACACTTAACCGACTGCGCCACCCAGGCGCCCCGTAATTGATTTTTTTAAGTACCATTTTTATTCCCTCCTTCTTTTACTGCATATATTTTAGTAATTTTATTAGTGGTTACCTTGGGGATTGCCATTAACATTTTAAACTTATAACAACATAGTTTACAATATGAACTTGGTTATAATGGCAAATGAACATTTTGCCCCATCTCCAACCCTCTCTTCATTATATTGTCATAGACTATATATGTATATGCTATATACCCATTAACATAGATTTATAATTATTGTATTATGAATTCACCTGCTAAATCATATATGAAAGGAGATAAGTTACAAAGTAAACCAAAAGTATATTAATTCTGGCTTTTATATTGATCTATGTGGTTACTTTTATGAGTGTTGTTTCTTCCTTTGGCTCTGAGTTACTATCTAATGCACTTTAATTTCAGCCTTTATCATTGTTTATAGGATGGGTCTACTGATAAGAAACTCACTTAGCTGCTCTTCTTTTAGAAGTATCTTAAATTTTTTCCCATTATTAAAGATAGTTTGGACACATACAGAATTCTAGATTGGCAGGGTTTTTTTAGAATTTAAAATACGTCATTCTACTGTTTTCTGGATTCTATGCTATCTCAGGATAAATCAACTGTTAATTTTATTGAGGATCCTAGGTACATGACTAGTCCCTTCTCTTGCTGCTTTCAAACTTCTCTCTTTAGGCTTTGATAACTTGACTCTAATTTTAGTCTTCATGTACTTTTCTTTGAATTTATCCTGCTTGGAGTTTGTTGAGAATCTGGACATGTATATTCATCTTTTTCCTCAACTTTGGGAAGTTTCTGTCCATTATTTCTTTACATATTTTTTCTACTTCTTTTTCTCTTTTCCATCTAGGATTCCCACAATGTATATGTTGGTTTGCTTGGCAGTATACTACAGTTCCTTCAGGATGTTTGTTTTTATTTTTAAATTTTCTTTCTATTGCTAGAGAGGATACTTTCAACTTTCTTATCTTCAAGTTTGCTGACTCTTTCTTCTTCCTGTTCAAATATTCTTTTGACTCCTCTAGTGAGTTTTTCATTTCAATTATTATACTTTTCAGGTCCAGAATTTCTATTTGGTTCCTTTTAATAATTTCTACCACTTTATTGATATTCTTACTTTATTTACATATCATTTTTCCTGATTTCTTTTACTTTTTTGGTGTATGGTTTCCCTTAGCTCATTGAACATATTTAATACAATAGATTTAACATCTTTGACTATATTTCAAATGTCTGGACTCCCTCACAGATGGTTTCTGTCAGATATTTCTTCCTGCGAATAAGCTATGCCTTCCTATTCCTTTATATGTTTTGTAATTTCTTTGTTAAAACCTGGACATTATGAATACTTTCTTGTGTTAACTCTGGGAATATATCTCTTTTCTTCAGTGATTGTTGAATTTCGATTACTGACATTCAGAGCCATCTGGTTGTGACTTTTCCAAACAATTTTTGCAAAATGTGCATTACCTACTGTGTGTGGTCACTGAAATTTCTATTCTGTTATTTTTATGGTCAGCCAGTTAACTGCCACAGGTTTTCTTAAATGTCTAGCTCCCAAAAGGGGGGGAAAACAAGTACTGTTTCTTTAAATGTTCTGAAAATCACTTCATTTGGTAGGAGTTGAATGAGAAATGGCAGCCCACCTCTGTGTCTGTCCCTCAGCAAAGAAAAGCAGCAATAACAAATAACACCACATAACCACAATATTTGAAGCACAATGTTCTTATTCACCATCCTGGCTCCAGCAAGCTTTACCAGGAACGTGGTCAGGAGTCCCCATGGCCGCAGGACATGATGGTGTATGGGGAATGGTAACCACTGAGTGGGAAGGCTGAAATTCATGGAGATTAACTGAAATTTACTAACCTCTTCATTAAGTTATCCCTTGGATGCTGCAAGACTCCAGAGCTCCAGATTCGTTGAGAGTTTCTGCCAGTCCAATAGTTGTTTAGGTGTAGGTACAGATTTCAAAGCTTCCTACTCTGCCATCTTCTCTGACATCACTCCTGCCTGATTTATTTTGAAGCAACGTTAACTTCATGCAGATTTAAAATTATGTTTCCCTGTTTAATTTTCTAATTCTGTTTGCACAGTTCTTGCTCATTAGTCAAAGAAAGCACTGTTTTGCTCTCTGGCCACTTTCCTGCTATGAATGTTAAGGTAACTGTAGATGATCCGCTGCAGAATGTAGCACCTGCTGGTTTTCTCTCCTTATGTTAAAATAATCAATGTCTAGGCAAGTGTCTAAACCTGCACCTTAGACATTCTCACATAGAATTATGTAGTGTATTGATGGGGCACATTATTTTATTCTAGACAGAACTATTTTCTTACCAGTTCCTGGAGGGTTTCAATCTGAACAAGATCAGCACCATGTGAGACACAAAACCTCTGGCTGAATGTCCAATTTTTGATGTCATCAGAAAAATAGAAACACTTTCTTTGGAAACCAATCCAGTTTTCTGGGCATGCAGCTTCAAGGCACTCTGGCGGTATTTGATGGGATTTTCTTCTAGTTACTAAAAATAAAAACAACTTACTTTTATATGTTCCTATATGTACATTATCAAGTGCTTTCTAATACACTTTTCCATAGTTGTGTCATATGCTAAATATATCATCCTTATTTTTCCAACAAGGAATATGATTCTGCAAGGCATTGCATATATTACACAGCAAATGTCAAAGCTGAGATTCAAACTAATGCCTTAGTTAGTGGATGAATTGAATAAAGAATTACTAATGTCTTAAAATCTGGACTATAGACCTGCCTACTTAGATTTCAACAATGCTACCTTTCTTAAAACACTAGGCACACCAATAACATCTTACCAGCCTTAGAGAACAGATAGTTCAAGAGCTCTAGACGCCTTCCTAAATAAAATGAGGGACAGGGCATAGATACCTTTTGTGAATAAAGTTTCTGGAAATGAAATGGTCGGATAGATGTGTGAGGAGTCCCATGATGATGAAAGAAGTGGTTTTACCCTGCGTGTCCTTCTACTAAAGAACTTCCTTCAACTAAGGAAGTTTTGTGAGGCTTTCTCTATTTTGAAGCTGATAGTACTCCATGGGGTAAGCTTTTCTGATACACTTCCCATATAACCAGGAGAGATGCTCTCTAAAGGTGAGATTAAAAAGAAGAAAAGTCTCTCCAGGTGGCCTTTACTGATTTGCTAGTAGGTGAGGCTTTTATTTCTATAACCATTTTCTCTAAGTAACCTCACAGCTTCTTTCTTAAATAAGTAATGTTAATTTAAATCTCTGTAGCTTTATTTTTGCTTCATCAATGTATAAAAGATTTTCTTGTTGGTAACAGAATGGCAAGAATAGATCATTCTCTGTGGAATCATAAAAATATTAAAAAAGAAATACGGATCACCTGGAACATGGGAGAGTCCAAAGTAAAATCAAATCTTTGTCCCCAACTTTCAAACTAGACAAGAGACTGCTGCGTATGTTGACCAGTTTCAAACGAGTGTCCCCTCTTCGTCTTTATTTTGCAAAGTTCAAGTTTAGGCAGAGAAAGTGATAAGCAATCACTCTACTCGGGGTTTCTGTCCGGAGGTAATCCTGAGCAAATGTCACACTGAGAAATCTTTAAACCGAGGATGACCACGGTGGATTATTACTTGTTCTATCTTTTCTTTATCTGTAAGCTTATAACATTTCCATTAAAGATGGTAATGGTGATAGTGATACTGTTTATGATAACAAAATAGCAGCAAACAGTTTTTGAAGATTTTATTTTTTATTAGGTGTATCCAGTTATTTAATGCATCAAATTATTTAATCCTGATTATATTTCAATACACTAAATTTACAATTACTTACTCCATTACCTTTCCATTTTAGAGTTAAAGGTAAATTCCACGTGTCTTGTCTATTAGTGGCCTTGTGCAACCCAGATATTTAAAAGCAAAGAAAGAAAAATACCATATGATTTCACTCATATGTGGAATTTAAGAAACAAAACCAAAGGAACAAAAGAAAAGTAAAGAGACGAACAAAAAGCAGATTCATTTTTTAATGCTCGTTTATTTATTCTGAGGGAGAGCGTGTTTACACGTGTATGTGCAGGGAGGGGCAGAGAGAGGGAGAGAGAGAACCCCAAGCAGGCTCTGTGGACATGGGGCTCAATCTCACGAACCATGAGCTCATGACCTGAACCAAAATCAAGAGTCAGACACTTAACTGACTGAGCCACCCATGTGCTCCCAAAAAATAGACGCTTAACTATAGGGAACAGATGGTTACCAGAGGGGAGGTGAGTGAGGACATGGGTGAAACAAGTGAAAGGGATTAAGAGTGTATTTATCTTGGAGGGCCTGGGTGGCTCAGTCGGTTGAGCGGCCCATCTTGGCTCAGGTCATGATCTCATGGTGCAGGAGTTCAAGGCCCACATCCGGCTCTGTGCGGACAGCTCACAGCCTGGAGCCTGCTTCAGATTCTGTGTCTCCTTCTCTCTCTGCCTCTCCCCTGCTCATGCTTTGTCTGAACATTAAAAAAAAATTTTTTTTTAATTTTTTTTTTTTTAACGTTTATTTCTGAGACAGAGAGAGACACAGCATGAATGGGGGAGGGGCAGAGAGAGAGGGAGACACAGACTCGGAAGCAGGTTCCAGGCTCTGAGCCATCAGCCCAGAGCCCCGGGCTCCAACTCGCGGACCGCGAGATCGTGACCTGAGCTGAAGTCGGACGCTTAACCGACTGAGCCACCCAGGCGCCCCCCCCAAAAAAAATTTTAAGAGTATATTTAGTTTGACAAGTACTGAGTAATTGCAGAAATGTTGAATCACTCTATTGTGCACCTGAAATTAATATAACACAGTATCTTAACTATACTGGGATTAAAATAAAAATTAAAAATAAATTAATAAAAGCAGACTTGTTTTCAGCTAACAGAGTCTGTATAATCTCTTACTGACACCAGAGGGCAGTCACAGATTTTAAAACGCCTGGTATGACTGAATAATAGCAAAATTCACAGTCCAAGGTAGGGCAGTATTAAGTTATGTTACCCGTCAACCATGCTGAGTGGTTTGGATCACAGGCCTCAAAATTAGTTTTCTGTCAAAATAATATGAGAAATTTAAAAACAAATAAAAGTGCGGTAGTCCACATAGGATTGAAAATTAGTCCCTCACCTATCAGCCATAGTGGCTATACAGAACACGCAGAAGAAAACCAGAGCAGAAAATGATTTAAAAAAAAAAATCTTTATATACTTTATTTACTGGTTTATATACTTCATTTATATTAGCTTATCAAGGCTCATAACAGCCTTATGAGGTGGATTGATTGATCATGTCTATTTCACAGATGAAGAAATTAGGAATAGATGTTTAATTTTCTAAAAGTTCCACAGCTCACACGTGCAGATTTGGGATTTGAACTCAGATAGTTTGGTGGTGAAAATGTGGATGTGCCTTATCACTAGACTACACCATTTTTCTAACTTTTAGAAGGAAAAATCCCTATCCAAAATTATAGTATGGATAGTATGATTAGAGAAGTTGGAAAACTGGAAATGAAGCCACATATTTAAAATTATATTCAAAAGGATAAAAATATTAGAAATTTATACAATCACTGATCATCTATGGAACACTTATTCTGTACTAAGCTAGGGACTAACGATATAGGGAAAAAATGGTATTTTTCCCTCAAGTTGCTCACCGCAAACGTAAAAAATGCACATACAAATTAATAATTATAACCATCAGGTAGCAAATGCTATGAGAACTCAGGGGTGCAATCAATATTAATATGTTATTCCTGAAAAATGGAAGCACTTTATAAATTTGTCCGAATGTATACCTGCTTTAAAAGGAAGTCAATTCTAATGGAGCCAAAATAATTAGGTCAGCGTCCTGCCTATGCCATAGATGAAATACATGACTTTGGGACAATTATTCAACCATTTCTGATTTTCATCACATTTCACTACATGGTGGATTCACATGATTCTACGAAATTTTAAATTTTTTACCAACACGCAGAGTCCGCTACTGTTTTAACTGAAAAGAATTTGAGTTCTCTAACAAGTAGCAGTGATCATCGTCTACCAGCTGTGTCCCTGACATTGTCCAAGTTCAATCATACACAAATTTACTTCATTATTTCAACAACAGTAAGCAAACTGAAGCACCGAGAGGGTATTAGAGCTGTCCAAGTTTACAAAGCTGCACAGACGAGAGAGCTAGAATTCAAACCCAAGCCATCTAAATCCAGAATCTGCACTCAGATTTGTGCTTTTAAACTCTGTACTCTGATCGACCTATGAAGGACTAAGAAGTAGGTAATTAGGTGTGATGAGGATGAGAAAAGACATAAAAATGGAGGCGGACGTGAACGTAGTACTTTAACCAATTATTACCTGCGTGTGAATTGCATCATGGATTTTGTTTTATGTTACTCAAGGGCATAGTTTTCTGTATTGTTCTGCTAACGCCAGGGCTTATCAGGGAGTCTGACCTCCTGTGAACCATCACTGTCTCCTGGGGCATGTAAGTTTGACAAGGCTATGACTCAACAGTAGACCTTTCACTGAGAAAATGAATGAATAACTTTCTTTGGCGGACTGCTCTTCTATCACAGTAATTCTCAAATATTCTTTGCAGTCAGAAGGAGAAAACAGTGGAAGGCAGCATGTGCTTGCATACTTCCCTCAAAAGTATCTCCCCATCCCCAGGAGTAGAGGGCAGTACGATGGTGAACTGGGAAACCCCAAGTTCTCGTTCCTCCACAAGAACAACTTAAAAAATAAAGACAAACCAAAAAAAGCCCAAGAAAATAGCTGACTGAAACTGGTAAGACCTGTGGAAAACAAAGGTTTATAAAAGTCTACACAAATCAAGCCAACACCCAATCAATAAAGGCCATCTTCAAAATGGAATTCTCATGCATGGAATACCTTCTGACTAGTGCAGCGGCAGTTTGGGCCTAAGGTAGAAGGCAGCCCCGTCCCCTGTTCCCTCTCTCAAAATGGAGGGAGCAGGACAGACATTTCTCTTACTAAAAAGGAAAAATTTCAGTAGAAGGACTTAATATCAGATTTGAGCAGCAGAAGAAAGATTCAGGGAAGTTACCAGTAGGACAACTGAAATTATCAAGGAGGAGGAGCGGACAGAAAAAAAGAATGAAGAAAATGAACAGAGCTTAAGGCACTTGTTGGATGCCATGAAGCAAACCCACATACGCATCACAGGGGTCTCAGAAGAAGTAGGGAGACAAAGAGTGGCAGAGAGATTACTGGAAAAAGTAATGGCTGTAAACTTCCCAAATGTGATGAAATCCATGATCTAAACATTCAAAAACTCAGCCAATGCCCAGTAGGATAAATACGCCCAAACCTCACCCTGAGACAAATCCTAATAAATTGTCAGGTCAAAGACAGAGACAGAGTTTCATTTCTGTGGGGCTTTCTTACTAAGTTTCCACAAATGAAACTTGAGTTGGAAGGGATTTATGCTACTTTCTGTCCTGGACCTTAAAAGACTGAGCAGCCCTCTTCATTGTACCCTATTCCTTTCTTTCAGGAAACCCAGCCTTGATGGTGGCACCTTACAGAAGCCAATGATATCTTAAGAGAATAATGGAAAATAGCAGCCCCACGGTCTTATTCACTCACAACAGAATTATTGAGAGATCAAAGAAGTCTCTATTTTTTAAGCCACCGTGGTTTTGTGGCCCTCTATTTTTTGAATATTATCTCAGCCTAGATCCTATTAATACATTGTTTAAAAATTGCTGTGGGTGCCTAGGGAGGTCAGTCAGTTTAAGCATCTGACTTCAGCTCAGGTCATGATCTCACAGTTCAGAAATTCGAGCCCCAAGTCAGGCTCCGTGCTGACAGCTCAGAGCCTGGAGCCTGCTTCAGATTCTGTGTCTCCCTCTCTCTCTGCCCCTCCCCTGCTCACACTCTGTCTCTGTCCCTCAAAAAAGTCAACATTAAAGAAAATTACTGAATTCTTGGCAAATATTCAAGCACAAATGCAATTTCATGAATCAAACACATCAGTTTCTACAGCTCTCTTTGGATGCGTCCTCCATCAGGACCTACACACAAGATCTTTGAAGTAATTTTAATTGAAAATGTAATTTCAATTATATTGTATGCCTGAAACTTACATAATGTTACATACCAACTATAGCTCATTTCAGAAATGAGCTATATATATAGCTCATATATATAACCTATATATGTATATAGGTTAATAACCTATATAGGTTAATATATCCTTAACCTAAGAAAATTGTTTAAAAAGAAAACGTAATTTGAGAGTAAATTTATATATAAATATATTAAATATATAAATATATATTTGTAAGTAAATATTTATACATATATAATATATATAGAAATGTATACATATATATAGTAAGACTACATGATAAAAGGCCTAGCAATAATATAAATTAAAGCACAATATGACTGGCAATTGGGTTCTACCTTCTGCAAACTCTGAGCATTCTATTAAGTTTGTAATAATGTGACCCCTATATTACACAATTAAAATCTTAGACCCCACTTACAAGGTTATTGGAATTTAACTCAACTGGTGAAATGAAAAAAAAAAAAAACTTAGGAACTGTAAAGAACAGGGAAATTATCAATAAGTCCTCTCTTCTTTTGGAAAGTGGACTTCTCTAGATGAACAAAGATTACAAATTACTTACCTACAACGTATATAATTATTCCATTCAATATAAGTATGAAACATGTGATGATGAAGGAAAAGGCTCTATTTCGTTTAACTTTAGTAGAATGCTTTCTTGAAGGAAGATAATCTGGAAAAAACATAATGAAAAACGCGTTTTTGTTTTAGGTGTTTTTTTTTTTTTTTTTTTTTTTTTTTTTTTTTTACGTTAACTGCAGAACAGACCTCAGACTACTAGAAGCATTAACCGACAAAATGTTACTTCTTCCTCTTCATTCCTTTTCACTAGGGGGGACAACTGGCCTGTCATTTTATGAATGTACAATTTTGTCTCTGGAGTTTACTTGCTCACAGAAGAACTGATCTTAGTGCACAAGCCATGCAGTGGCTTTGCACCTGTCCCCCAAAACTAAATACAAATCTCATTCTATTTCCAGATCCAGCTACCAATTTAATAGAAATGTAAGAGAGGGAGAATCATGTTAATTAAATGACAGGAATGAGATCAACAAACTTCAGACTGTTGTAAATTCTACGTGATAAATTATCTTGAAACTTAAAAAAACATGGAAAGCACATTTTAAAAAGCAATCACGGGGGTATCTCTTCATTAAAAGGGACTTAAAAGTCTTTTTATTTAAGTCAAAATTAAAGTGAGAAAATGATTCTCATCAAAGTCAATTTAGTGTTGTTCCTAAAGACTGCCTAGAGGGCTTCTGAGATGGATGGCAAGCTTCTTTATCTGACAAAGATAGTATTTTTTTTTTTTATTGAGAGAGAGAGAGAGAGGGAGGGAGAGAGAGAGTGTGTGAGCAGAGATGCAGCACAAGGAGAGGGAGAGAGACAATCCCAAGCAGGCTCCACACCCAGCATGGATTGTGAGATCATGATCTGAGCCAAAATCAAGAGTCAGCTGCCCAACCAACTGACCCACCCAGGCACCCCAAACAAAGACAGCATTTAACAAGGATGCTCACCTTAGAATAATTCATTAAGCTGTATATGTGTTTTGTACACTTTTCTATATTTGTGTTGTATCTCAAAAGACCCTACGTTATCTAAAACCTGCTGTAAATGTTTTGTTTTTTTTTAATGTTTATTTTTGAGAGAGACACCGTGAGCAGGGGAGGGGCACAGAGAGAGGGGGACAGAGGATCCGAAGCAGGCTCTGTGCCGACAGCAGAGAGCCCGATGGAGGGCCTGAACTCGCGAACCATGAAAACATGACCTGAGCCAAAGTCAGACACTTAACTGACTGAGCCACCCAGGCGCCCCTAAACCCTCTTGTCAAATTTCCTGTTGGAACCCTCTTCAGAGTCCATCACGTGGCCACCATACACACTTTTAGCTACTTCTTTTAAAGACTTTCTTGGTGAAGCAGGCATATTTTCCTGTAACATTCTATCCACACTAGAAAGTTTCTCATTAATGTTTCCCAGAACGATCAATGGTTGATGCACACCCAGGAAAGATCTGAATAACACAACAAAGGATCCAAACACCGAGCCGACATTGGAATTAGAGCCCACAGAATGCCTGAACCAAGCCAGAGTAATTGCCGGCTAAAACCAAAAATATCAATACACCCCAAAATTTAAACAAAATCAAAAGTCTCGTAACAAAATGTTCATTCAAACTGTCCAGAACACAGTCCAAAATTACTCAGCATATGAATGGCCATGAAAATTTCAACGAACGTGGCCAAAGACAGTCAACGGAAGCCAATGCTGCAATGACAAGATGTTGGAATTATCTAACATATACTTTAAAGCAGCTCTTATGGAAATATGAAAAATCCCAAAGGAATAAAGAAATAAATGAAGTCACTCAACAAGGATTAGACATCGTCTTGTCCTCATATGAACTGCCTTTTCTCTAAGTCGAGGACAACTTTTATCAAAGACAAAAGAAATTTTTTTCACTCCTAAATTATACCACTTCGATTTTCTGCAACTGGTCCAAAACGTTTTTTTTTCCCCCACTTACTAACTCATCACATAAAGCCTTGAATACAAGTAGTTTTTTACAGTTTCAAGCTTTGTATAAATGTATAATATATATAATATATATATAATGTATAATATATATAATATATAACGTATCTCATATAATATATGAGATTATATGTGTGTATATACATTATTTTCTTCTTACCGTGCCTCCAATTTTAGATAATTCCATTTGAATGCTGTACTGTTTTTCCTTTGCCTTCTGTTTACTTTTTTTACTTGCTAAAAAACTCCATACCGTTTGCCTTTTCTTTGCTTTTTATTTCTTTTTTTTTTTTTATTTTTTTTTCAACATTTATTTATTTTTGGGACAGAGAGAGACAGAGCATGAATGGGGGAGGGGCAGAGAAAGAGGGAGACACAGAATCGGAAACAGGCTCCAGGCTCTGAGCCATCAGCCCAGAGCCTGACGCGGGGCTCGAACTCCCGGACCGCGAGATCGTGACCTGGCTGAAGTCGGACGCTCAACCGACAGCGCCACCCAGGGGCCCCATTTGCTTTTTATTTCTATCTTTCCTATGTATGAGCTTCCATTGTAGATTTCCACTCATTTTATTTATTTGTTTGTTTACTTATTTATTTTTAGAGAGAGAGAGAGAGAGAGAGAGAGAATGAGAGAGAGACAGTGAGTAGAGGGAGAGAGAAAGAATCCCAAACAAGCTCCCTGCTGGGCATGGAGCCCTACATGGGGCTCAAACTCACCACCCTCAGATCATGCCCTGAGCCAAAATAAAGAGTCAGACGCTTAACTGACTGAGCCACCGAGGCGCCCTTATTTTCTACCTTATTTACCAATGATAATACCCTGCATCTGTATGACACTTTAAAATGCGCATTGTTCTTTTCGGTGAAATTCACTGTTATTAACATTTACTAAGTTTTAACCTCATAATTTAACTTTTAATTCCATTTTCTTACGTTTGAATTTTTACTATTTGTGAACTGATATTTATTAATAAAATATGACTGTATATGTCAGTGAGATTCATTGTTACAAGGTTTATCCTCTGTCATCAATGGAACCGGACTCGACTCTCTGACATCTTTCCCTAACAGTTCTCCCTCCTCACTTGTTGGCACAAGTGTACCCAAGTAGCTGCATATTTTTACACCAATCGTAAACCTGCAATTTATAACCTCTAGCATTCCATCTCTCAGCCTTGAAAACTCTCTCCAAAAGACTGTCTTCCCTGTGCAGAAACCAGACCCGCATTACTGCTCTTATCTTACCGCCCCAATTCCCACAGTCACTGCATACAGACCAGCTTCTTACTTGGGTTTCTCTGCAATTCCACCGGCACACAGGCTTTCTCCACACAATTGCTATCATGCATTTTGCCCCTACATCACAGACAGCTAACAAGTGGCTTCAGATCGCTTCCAAGCCAAGAGAACCACCTCTCCTTTCGGTTTAGAACTTCCTCATTTACAAACCCGCCTCATGAAAAGAAAGGGGACCACGAGTCAGAAAGCAGTTTGCCTTCAGAGAAGGTGGGTGCTTAGCAAAAATTTCTTTTCTTTTCTTTCTTTTTTTTTCTTTTTTTTTTTTTTTTTTTTTTTTTTTTTTTGCAAAAATTTCTTTAAAACTCGGTCATGGGAACAGTCAAATTTGTTACTGCTTGAGCATTACCAGAAGTACTGCTGTGAGGATGGAGGAGGTGATTCTCAGGGGCAGTAAATATGACACACATAAAAAAGCGAGGGCAATCCTAATCTCCACATAAAACCTATTCTCAAAAGCTCATTCTCCCTTAAAAAAAATTTTTTTTAAATCCAGAATCTTTGCTGGTCTTCCAGTTAACCCTGAAAACTCTCCAATACCTTAAAAGACGTTTGCTCCAATGCCCTCAAAGAGGTGTTTCTGGTTTGTTTGTTTGTTTTTTTTTTTTTAATCGGCCCCTTCTGGTTCTCAGCGTTAGCTTGGGGTCTCTCAGCTTGTAATACCATTGGCAGAGTAAATATGAATTGTCAAGCCGGCCCTTTTTGTATTTTTTCACGATTTTGTCATCAAAGGGGACAGAAAGTAAACTTTGATAGGTTTCACACTATACTGGAGTTCCTACATAGGTGGCACAATTAACAACATCAGTTTTACTATTATTATCATGGCATGATAACAAAAACCTACAGTTTATTACCCTTTACCATGATCTAGGAACACGGAGAAAAGATTTACACACATGTTCTCATTTAACTGGTGCCGCTAAATAACGGGGCTGACATTATTACTTTTATTTTAAAATGAGCTCCTCGAGTTAAGGGCAAAGCCATTTGTCTACATTCAGTTACTGATAGATGCCATGATTAAATGATCTGAGGAACTAGTTTGAAACTAAGACCCTCCATAGTCAGTAAAGGTCAAACGTTGACCTTGTTAGTCAAAAAGCCACAAAAAACCCTCTCAGTTTCTGTTTCTGAAACAGCTCCTCTTGAGGAAAAAAAAAAAAAAAAAAAAATTTATAAGGGCGCCTGGGTGGTGCAGTCGGTTAAGCGTCCGACTTCAGCCAGGTCATGATCTCGCGGTCCGTGAGTTCGAGCCCCGCGTCGGGCTCTGGGCTGATGGCTCAGAGCCTGGAGCCTGTTTCCGATTCTGTGTCTCCCTCTCTCTCTGCCCCTCCCCCGTTCATGCTCTGTCTCTCTCTGTCCCAAAAATAAAAAATAAAAACGTTGAAAAAATAAAAAAATTAAAAAAAATAAATAAATAAACTATGTGAATTTCATGACTTATAAGCCCTAGGATTCTGTTCACTCTTCTTATCAAATCCTGTGTCTAACAGGTGTTACCCTATACACGATACACTGGCATGTTTTTACACGGTGAAAAGACAGAGTACCCAGACAGTTATTTCAAATTTCACTTAGAAAAAAAGGATTTTTTTTTCTTTTCCCGAACAAGATTTTTTAAAATGAGGCATATATTTAAAAGCACAAATGAGTGACTGTCTGGCTGTGGCAAAAAAGCCCTTCAAGGTTCCCGTCACTACTCAATAGAAGGGACTCTCTCAAATGACTAATGTAAAAATAATTGTAACAGATTTTGTTTTGTTGGAACAGCTCACTGATAAGAAACTATAGGAAACAGCAAAACCTCATGAAAAGTATTTAGTCCTACTTTACCTCTGCCCCACTTTTCTTGGCCTTTCTGGTTTTGACAACAGAATGGATGACAGATGTATTCAATGTGAGGAAACATAAAAGATTGTGTGAAAGAACATGGCCTTTGGAGCAAAATACTCTCAACTCAAACACAAGTCTTATAGCCGGTAGTTGTTTAACTTTACGTGTATATGGTAGGCAGAATATTGGCCCCTCAAAGATTCCCCGTCCTAATCCCCAAGCCTGTGGATATGTTACCTTACATGGAGAAAAATTTAAAAATGTCTTTAAGAGGGGTGCCTGGATGGCTCAGTCAATTCAGCATCCAACTTTTGACTTCAGTTCAGCTCATGATCCAAGGCTATGGGATCATGGCCCTCATGAGTCTCCATGTTGAGCATGGAGCCTGCTTGAGATTCTCTCTCTCTCTCTCTCTCCCTCTGCCCCTCTGCCCTATTCACGCTCTCTCTCCCTCTAAATAAATTTTTTATTTAAAATAAAGAAAGTTGAGGCGCCTGGGTGCCTCAGTCAGTTAAGCATCTGACTGCAGCTCAGGTCATGATCTCACAGTTCGTGGGTTCGAGCCCCACATCGGGTTCTGTGCTGACAGCTCAGAGCCTGAAGCCTGTTTCAGATTCTGTGTCTCCCTCTTTCTCTGCCCCTCCCCTGCTGGCACTCTGTCTCTCTCTCTCTCTCTCTCTCTCTCTCTCTCTCTTTCAAAAATAAATAAACATTAAAAAAAATAAAACTAAATTAAAAAACAAAAAAGGTCTTTGAAGATGTGGTTAAGAATCCAGAAATGTGGTCCATATATACAATGAAATATTACTCAGTGGTCAAAAAGAATGAAATCTTGCCATTTGCAACAATGTGGATAGAACTAGAAGGTATTATGCTAAGCAAAATGAGCCAGTCAGAGAAAGACAAACATCATATGATTTCACTCATATGTGGAACTTATGAAACAAATTAGATGAACATAGGGGAAGGGGAAAAAAAGGGAAGCAAACCATAAGAGACTTAACTATAGAGAATAAACCTAGACTTGCTGGAGGGAAGGTGCATGGGGAATGGCCTAAATGGGTGATGGGTATTAAGGAGGGCACTTGTTGGGGTGAGCACTGGGTTTTATATGGAAGTGATGAACCGCTGGGCTCTACCCTTGAAACCAATACAACATTATATGTTAACTAACTTGAATTTAAATAATTAAATTTTTGGGGGCGCCTGGGTGGCTCAGTCAGTTGAGCGTCCGACTTCGCTCAGGTCACGATCTCACGGTCCGTGAGTTTGAGCCCCGCATCAGGCTCTGTGCTGACAGCTCAGAGCCTGGAGCCTGCTTCAGATTCTGTGTCTCCCTCTCTCTCTGGCCCTCCCCCCGTTCATGCTCTGTCTCTCTCTGTCTCAAAAATAAATAAATGTTAAAATAAATAAATAAATAAATAAATAAATAAATAAATAATTAAATTTTTGAAAAATTAAAAAATTTTTAAAAAATGAAGACTGTTAAGATGGAGAATTATTCTGGAATATGTGGGTGGCTCAATTTAAACACATGTGGATCTTTGTTCGAGGAAGGTGGCAGCGTTACCCAGAGAAAGGCTTGAAGGAGCTGTGCTGCCATCTTTGAAGATGAAGCAAGAGGCCACAAGCCAATGAATGCAAGTGGCTTCTAGAAGCTGCAAAAAGCAAGGAAATCGATTGTCCCCCAGAATTCCAAAGAGAACAGAGCTCTACCAACACCCTGACTTTTGCCTATTAAGATCCATTTTGAAACTCTGACCTCCAGAACTATAAGATAATAATTCATATTGTTTTTAAACCACAATGTGTGGTAATTCATTATTTCACAAATGATTACAGCACATTAACTAAATTCTCTCACCCGTAAGATCTATATGGTGATAGGCTTGCTCTGAAAAACGAAATCTATGATTTAGGTAAAGGTGTCCAATAAACCTCAGCTTAATACTTAGTATCCAATAACTATTAATTTATGCCTGCTTCAGGAAACATTATGAACTTTAGTATCTAAAATCTTCCTGATGAAGCTTTGGTCTGGAGAATACCGACAACTTTTTTTCTGCTGGGTTCAGATAAAGCCATTTCCCCGAAGTGGACCACTGGCCAGAGATTACTCTGATTGGCTCATGCCTGGGTTAAAATATTCTGAACATCAATGTTTCTTCAAGGGTAAGAGTCATTGGGGGGGGGGGGGGTGCCTGGGTGGCTCAGTCAGTTGAGCGTCCAACTTCAGCTCAGGTCACGATCTCATGGTTTGTGAGTTCAAGCCCTGTGTCGAGCTCTGTGCCGACAGCTCGGAGCCTGGAACCTGCTTTGGATTCTCTGTCTCCCTCTCTCTCTACCCTTCCCACCTCCCTCTCAAAAATAAATATTAGAAAAAGCTGGGGGGGGGTGGTAAGAGAAATGGTGTGTTTCATCCTAGTGCATCATGAAAAGAATCTGAGAAAAATGAGGGAAGCCTTCCAGACAAAGTGACTATTGCTAAGTAGCTCAGTAAAGAAGGCACCCTCTTCAAGAAGCAAAAACACTGAACATGAGCAGTTAATGATGAATTGTAACTGGGGAGAAAAATGACTCTGTGCAGGACCAGGTACATGGACATCCAGTCTGTCCAGGAGCCGATCTCCATGCTCAAAGGGGCTTTATACTCAGTTTAATATGCTACCTTCAATGTCTTCAACTTATTACTAATATCTAAACAAGACACTCCAAGCTTTTATTTTGCACGTGACCGTGCAAATTACGTAGCGGGCCCTGACCCTTTGTGCATAAAAGAGGTGGTGTAGTTTTTGTCTCGTCCAATATAGCTTTCATTTTTTTTTTTTTTTTTTACTTACACGTTTTTAGGCACACCTGGGTGACTCGGTTGGTTAAGCCTCAGATTCTTGGTTTCAGCTCAGGTCACGGTCTCATGGTTTGTGGGATCAAGCCCCACGTCAGCTTTCCATTAAAAGGAGTTGGACCACACAAATCACATGACCACTTTGCCGGCTCGCTTTGACATGTTACCATCAATGTCTAACTTGCCTGCCTCAGAAAGCTAATGAGGCCAAGAAGATGCTAATTCTGATGGAGCTTGGCATACCTGAAACTTCCAGGGGTCACTAAGAACAAAGACCGGGGTTTAATGAGCATCAGAGTTTAAAATATTGTGACTTCCAGTCAGCTAAGCGTCCAACTTCAGGCTCAGGCCATGACCTTGCGGCTTATGAGTTCGAGCCCCACGTCGGGCTCTGTGCTGACAGCTCAGGGCCTGGAGCCTGCTTCGGATTCTGTGTCTCCCTCTCACTCTCTACCCCTCCCCCTCTAATGCTCTGTCTCTGTCTCAGAAAAAAATAAACATTAAAAAAAATGAAAATATTGTGACTTCCAGAAAGACTGGTGGAGTAGGAGAATCCTGAGCTCACCTGGTCCCATTGGTACACCTAAATAACACACACATCAGTGTAGCTCACCTAGAAAATGACCCCAAGACTTGCTGAACAGACTCTCCACTCTTTTTAATTTTTTTATGTTTATTTATTTTTGAGAGAGAGAGAGAGAGACAGAATGCGAGCAGGGGAAGGACAGAGAGAGAGGGAGACACAGAATCGGAAGCAGGCTCCAGGGTCTGAGCTGTCAGCACAGAGCCTGACGTGGGGCTCGAACTCACGGACTGCAAGATCATGACCTGAGCCGAAGTTGGATGCACAACTGACTGAGCCCCCCAGGCGCCCCTCTCCACTCTTGATCATAGAGAGGAGGCCACATCAAAACTGGAAAGATGGCCTGGAGACAGGCTGGGAACCAAACTAAGCTGCAAGGCTCATCGCAATAGGGAGGTACACCATAGGCATGGAGAAGGGAGGAAGAAACCCACACCGGGGACCCCAGACAAGGGGGACTTGCACTGAGAAGATGAATCCCCATCATGTCTGCCTTTGAAAATCACAGGGGCTTAACTTCACACGTTTTTATAATCAGCAGGGCTTAACACCGGAAACTCTAACAGTTAGCAGGTTTGGTTCTGAGGGAGCTTGAGGGTGACAGGGAAACTGAGTTCCAACCCTTAAAAAAAAAAAAGCATAAGAAACAACCCCATCTACACAGATATAACATAAGAGCAGCAGTTTGAAAAGCATAGCATATGGGGTATGCAGTAAGGTAGACTTATTTCCTGGCCTCAGAGCATGTACAGGAGGGGCAGATATCTTTGGGACACTTCTCTAAGAAGTGCCCTCTGGCTGGTGCCATCTCTCTCCTCGGCCCACTAGCCTAGATACATGGACACCTGTGGGAATCAGCCCAAAGACTCTCCACCTAGCTTTGCTAACGGTGCACCCTGCCCCCACATTCTCCTGCAGACTACACCCTCCAACCATCCTCATTCAGAGAGTCCCTCTAAAGTGGATGCAGGTCTCATCCCCAACAATGGCCAGCACCACGCCAAAGTGACTTGTCCTGGGGAGAGGGTAAGATAACCACACACGTAAGTATGACTCTAGCCCCAGCAGTGGGCTGAGGCCAGGCGTCTATCTGGTCTGACCCAACTCAAGCCCAAGGTGGCCTAAGACTGGCCCTTTAACATCACGGAGACCAAACCCTGCCTATAACAGGCCAAGAGAGCCATTGCAAACAACTAGACTGAAGGCAAACACATCTCAACCATAAAATAGGGCACACCTCTTTGCTCTGCTAATTTATCACCTTCTAGCCCCCCACTCCCATAACCACTGACCTTTTTATTGTCTCCATAGCTTTGCTTTTTCCAGAAAGTCGTATAGTTGGGATCATAAACTTTTTCAAATTGATTTCTTTCACTTAGTAATGCGCATTTAAGTGTCCTCCAAGTATTTTCATGCACTGATAGCTTATTGCTGCATAGCTGTGAATAATACTGCCTTGTCTGAATGTTCCGTAGTTTGTTTTACCACTCAGCCACTGAAGGACATCTTGATTGCTTCCCAATGTTGGCAATTATGAATAAGGCTGCTGACATCCTTGTGCAGGTTTTTCTGTGGATGTAAGATTCCAGCTTCTTCGGGTCAATACCAAGGAACATGATTCTCTATTTTGACCCTTACGTTTGGAGACTCTGGGAGCTATCCGTCCTTATTTTAGTAGGGAGTCGGCTTCTTTAGATGCAGCATGCGCACTCTGGCCCACTTTTGGGTTCTGTGGTTCCAGCGACAATCTTCAGAGTCAGGGTTATTTTGGTCTCGGTTTATCTGGTACCGCAGGGGCTCCCGTGGCCTCTCCTGGTGCTGCGGGAGCGGGGCAGGAGGAGCATTCGCCACCCGCCCAGCCTGGTGCATCCAGCTGGAAGAAGGGAGCCTTCGGCCACAGAAATGGAAAAAACTGCCTGGACGGTGCGCTTATTAGGGTGTGTTCACCCCTGCTGGCGTTCCTGGCCCTGTGGTGTCTCTGCATGGGAGAGGAGAGTCTCCGGTCTGGAAGGGTGAGTGCTTTCTTCAGCTGCTTACTGACAGTGGGGGTCCCAGAAGATCCCTTTCACTAGCCCTACCGGACCTGCCTGGTAGTGTCAGCGGGAAGCCATCAATCAGCGCAAGAGAAGAATCTACCTGGGTTGTCTTTTATTGTTAGGTTGGGGGTCAGGAAATACCAAGCTGTAGTTGACTTCTTTTAGGTGCAGTGGGAAGGGCATACAAGGTGCCCTGCCACTGTGTTAGTTCTCCAGTTCTAGGATTCCCAAACCACCTCCCTTTCATCTCACCGTCTTTAAAAATTCTCAACTGCCTACCCCTGGTGTGATTGTCAGATTGGGATCATGGAGAGACAACGCTAGCCCAGCCTGTCCTACCAGAAGTTATGGCCCCACCCACATTTTCTATCTGAATTCCTGTTGTGATAAATCTTATCCAAGTTCACTTCCTTTGTCCTTCTCTCCTTTTCCATTTTTATTACTTTGTCTTCCCACGTCTTGCTCTCCACCTGTTCTGTGGTCATCCCTGCTCTTGAGGTCTCCGTGGTCTCTCTGGTTATTACATTGTATTCTGAGAGACACAGAAGTCCAATCTTAGACCTAACGGGAATGCTGAAAGAATCCGATTTTCTGGGGTGCCTAGTGGCTCAGTGTCCGACTCTTGGTTTGGGCTTCGATCGTGATCTCACGGTTCGTGAGATCGAGCCCCAGTCAAGCTCTGCACTGACACCGTGGAGCTTATTGGGATTCTTTCTCTCTCTCTCTCTCTCTCTGCTCCTCCTCCCCACTCTCTCTCTCTCTCAAAAATAAATGGATGGTGAGTTAATATGGCAGAGCAGCTTGGAGACGCTGAGCTTGTCTTTGTCCCTGAAACGCAGCTAGATCAGTACCAAACCATTCTCAACACCTGGGAAATTGATCTGAGGATTAACGCAACAATCCGTATAACTTGAGCCACAGAACTCAGCAGGTACCTGGTGTAGAGAGGTGAACTGGGGGAGAGAAAAGTCACAAAAGGTAGGGAGCCACTTTCACAGAGAGAGGACAGAGAGAAAGAGAAAGGGGGGAATTGTGGCACACTGGGATTCCACAAGAAAAGTACTCCCCCTGAAAGTAGCTGGAGAGAAAGAGTGAAAACGCTCGCAGGGGACTAAATAAGAAATCTTTTCCCCAAGATCATCGATGGGGAGAAAGGAGAGGGATTCAATATCACCAGGATTCTATAAACAGTGGAGTGCAGAGTCTGAAGTTTCAGAGGTTAGTGACTGGTGGTGCTCTGGTGAGGAACTAGGGTGAATTCCCAGGAACAAGCAGCAGGGTCTGAGGGGTCTGTATGCCGGAGAGAAGCAGTTCCCCTGCTTGGAGGGCCTTTGCCCCCCTACAGGCAAAGGTCCCAGCGGACCCTGGAAAGCAGCCACGTTTTCTGGTATTGGGATGAAGAAACCAGAGTGTGGCGAAACCTGGCATCGGGCTGTGGGTTGTGACTTGGCATCTCTGAACCTCTGCTACTACGTGATCATAAGAACATTTTCTGGGGCAAGCCATTGCTCGGCGAGACCCTCCCCCAGAGAGTCAGTGGGGGTCCAAGCCACGGGGATCTCTGAAGTGTGGGGTTTGGAACACAACCCCATCTGAGCTAAAGCTCTGGAGTGAACTGCCACCTGACAGGCAAACAGCTTGGACATGGACAGGGTAGAGGTGGGGAGTAGACGGAGGCCTGAGCCAAAGGGGAGGTGCTTGAATGCAGGTCAGTGAGAGCAAGAAGTTCCTTCCCCCAGAGACTAGGGAGCTGGGTGAAGCCATTTTTACCTCTCACACGCACACAGATCCACCGCAGTAAGTTAAGCAGCAACATTTAGTGGAGAACGGAGCCATTATACCAAGCCATTATACCATTAATCCAAGCACATCCCCCAGAAGACCAGCACAGTCCCTCCACCTGCTTAGCGTATGGACTATAGAATGCTTCATAGTTTCAGTTCTAGGGGAAACAGGATGTAACTTCATTTGGGTTTCATTCTGTTTGCTGGTTCATTTATTTGTTCATTCTCTTTGCTTCTGTTTTTGCTTAAATTGTTTTCTTTTTTCTTTCCTTCTTTCTTTCTCTTGGACACAGAAAGAGAAAAATTTATTTCCTTTTATTTTATTTTTTATTTTTTTAAAAGTTTTATCCCTGGGGCGCCTGGGTGGCGCAGTCGGTTAAGTGTCCGACTTCAGCCAGGTCACGATCTCGCGGTCCGTGAGTTCGAGCCCCGCGTCGGGCTCTGGGCTGATGGCTCAGAGCCTGGAGCCTGTTTCCGATTCTGTGTCTCCCTCTCTCTCTGCCCCTCCCCCATTCATGCTCTGTCTCTCTCTGTCCCAAAAATAAATAAACGTTGAAAAAAAAAATTAAAAAAAAAGTTTTATCCGATTTCATTTTATATTCTATTTTATTATACATTTTTTTAAATTTTTTAATTTTTTTCTTTTTTTCTTTCCTTTCCCTTTTTTTCTCTATCAAGCCTCTTTCAACAAGGACACTGAAACACACCTAAAATCTAGCTTCCTTTGATTTTTTTTGTTTTGTTTTTAATCTTTTAAAAGCCACAGGATATAAAATCAACACACAAAAATCTATTGCATTTCAATACACCAATAATGAAGCAGCAGAAAGAGAAATCAAGGAATCGATCCCATTTATAAATGAACCAAAAACCATAAGATACCTAGGAATAAGCCTAACCAAAGAGGTGAAATATCTATGCACTGAAAACTATAGAAAGCTTATGAATGAAATTGAAGAAGACACAGAAAAATGGAAAAACATTCTATTCTCATGGGTTGGAAAAACAAATATTGTTGAAATGTTGATCCGACCCAAAGCAATCTACATATTCAATGCAATCCCTACCAAAGAACACCAGCATTCTTCACAGAGCTAGAACAAACAATCCTAAAATTTGTATGGAACCAGAAAAGACCCCAAATAGCTGAAGTAATGTTGAAAAAGAAAACCAAAGTGGGAGGCATCACAATTCCAGACTTCAATCTGTATTACAAAGCTGTAATCATCCAGGCAGTATGGTACTGACACAGAAACAGATGCATAGAATAGATCAAGGAAACAGAAAAGAAAACCCAGAAACGGACCCACATACATATGGCCAACTAATCTTTGACAAAGCAAGAAAGAATACCCAATGGAAAAGAGACAGTCTCTTTAGCAAATGGTGTTGGGTGAACTGGACAGTGACATGCAGAAGAATGAATCTGGAGCACTTTCTTACACCATACTAAAAATAAACTCAAAATGGATGAAAGACCTAAATGTAAGAGGGGAAGCCATCAAAATCCTAGAGAAGAAAATAGGCAACAAGTTCTTTGATCTCAGCCATAGCAACTTCTTACTTGACGTATCTCCAGAGGAAAGAGAAACTAAAGCAAAAATGAACTATGGGACCTCATCAAGATTAAAAGCTTCTGCACAGTAAACAATCAGCACAATTAAAAGGCAACCGACGAAATGGGTGAAGATATTTGCAAATGACATATGTGATAAAGCGTTAGTATCCAAAATCTATAAAGGACTTGTCAAACTCAACACCCAAAAAACAAATAATCCAGTGACGAAATGGGCAAAAGACATGAATAGACACTTTTCCAAAGAAGACATCCGGATGGCTAACGGACACATGAAAAGATGCTCAACATCACTCATCATCAGGGAAATACTAGTCAAAACCACAATGAGATACCACCTCATATCTGTTAGAATGGCTAAAATGAACAGCGTATGTTGGTGAGCATGTGGGAAAAGCGGAACCCTTTTGCACAGCTGGTGGAAATGCAAGCTGGTGCAGCCGCTCTGGAAAACAATATAGAGGTTGCTCAAAAAATTAAAAATAGAACTACCCTATGACCCAGCAATTGCATTACTGGGTATTTATCCGAAGGATACAAAACTGCTGATTTGAAGGGGAACATGCACCCCAACGTTTATAGCAGTGCTATCAACAATAGCCAAATTATGTAAAGAGCCCAAATGTCCATCGACTGATGAATGGATAAAGAAGCGGGGCGCCTGGGTGGCCGCAGTCGGTTAAGCGTCCGACTTCAGCCAGGTCACGATCTCGCGGTCCGTGAGTTCGAGCCCCGCGTCAGGCTCTGGGCTGATGGCTCAGAGCCTGGAGCCTGTTTCCGATTCTGTGTCTCCCTCTCTCTGCCCCTCCCCTGTTCATGCTCTGTCTCTCTCTGTCCCAAAAATAAATAAAAAACGTTGAAAAAAAAAAAAAAAGAAGAAGAAGTGGTATATATACACAATGGAACATTACTCGGCAATCAAAAAGAATGAAATCTTAACATTTGCAACAACGTGGATGAAATTAGGATTGACGATGCTAAGTGAAGTAAGTTAGGCAGAGAAAAACAAATATCATATTATTTTACTCACATGTGGAATTTAAGAAACAAAACAGATGAACATAGGAGAAGGGAAGGAAAAATAAGATAAAAACAGAGAAGGAGACAAACCATAAAAGACTCTTAAATACAGAGAACAAGCTAAGGGTTGCTGGAGGTGTATTGGGTGGGGGGGAATGATGGGCATGAAGGAGGGCACTTGTTGGGATGAGCACTGGGTGTTCTGTGTAAGTGATAAATCACCAAATTCCATCCCCGAAATCAACACATATAGTTATATATGTTGATTCTTTAAGTGATAAATCACCAAATTCTATCCCCGAAATCAACACATATAGTTAACATATAGTGTAAACTAACTTGGATTTAAATAAATAAATATTTAGGAAAAAATGTAATCTTTTCCCTTTTTATTGTGATCACAAAACTAAAGGAAACCACAATATGTACCCCAAAATATTAATTGACTTAATTGAATTACTGCCGTCAGGGACCGCACAAAGCAATGAGAACGTAAGCAAGAAGTCACTGTGACTTCTTCCATGCTGCAACACTGTTATTGGGAAATTAGAAAACTGGGGAACAGAAACAGTGTAATGAGGTTTCTGTTGGGGAAGTAACAGCTTTGGGAACACAAGCATGTG
Organism: Puma concolor; assembly: GCF_028749965.1. Classification (NCBI taxonomy): domain Eukaryota; kingdom Metazoa; phylum Chordata; class Mammalia; order Carnivora; family Felidae; genus Puma; species Puma concolor. The sequence continues at coordinate 99,358,617 of NC_141673.1, forward strand.
GAGAAACTCAGAAAGGAGCTCCGCAAAAGGCCATGATTACATGAAGACTAAGGATGAGTTGACGAAACTCCTCTATGGTTGCAGCTCTCTACACATAAACCACACCCCCAGTTGATCCGCTCCTTCAGTCTCTCTCCATCGTCTACGCCAGAATTCAGGTCTATGGAACCCCAGCTGCTGACGCGACTATAATCCCAATTACTCCTAGACGGCTGCGCCCTGAATGCTTCTCAAGTTGCTAAAAAAGCAATGCAGCAGTCCCCCCCCCCCCCACCGTATCCACAGGGAACACGTTCTAAGATCCCCAGTGGATGCCTGCAACTGCAGATAGTACTGGGCACACACGCACACACACACACACACCCCTACGACAGAGGTTAACTTATAAACTATGCACAGCAAGAGATAAGCAATAACAATAAGAAAAGAGAACAATTGGAACTGGAACAACACACTATAATAAAAGTCATGCTGATGCGGTCTCTCTTTCAATTGATCTGCTTTTCTTATACTCACCCTTCCTCATGCGATGGTTGCGACGATAAAATGCCTATGTGATGAGATGAACTGAGACGAATGATGTAGGCAGGCAGGGAGATGGAGTGTTAGGCTACTGCTGACCTTCTGATGTTATGTCAGGAGAATCGTCTACTTCCAGACCACAGTTAACCAAGGGTCTCTGAAACCACAGAATAAAGAGACCGTGTGTTAGTGGGCAACTCCTGTTATCATTTCCTTTTTTTTTTTTTTTTTTTTTTTTTTTTTTTTTTTTTTTTTTATATATGAAATTTATTGTCAAATTGGTTTCCATACAACACCCAGTGCTCATCCCAAAAGGTGCCCTCCTCAATACCCATCACCCACCCTCTCCTCCCTCCCACCCCCCATCAACCCTCAGTTCTCAGTTTTTAACAGTCTCTTATGCTTTGGCTCTCTCCCACTCTAACCTCTTTTTTTTTTCCTTCCCCTCCCCCATGGGTTCCTGTCAAGTTTCTCAGGATCCACATAAGAGTGAAACCATATGGTATCTGTCTTTCTCTGTATGGCTTATTTCACTTAGCATCACACTCTCCAGTTCCATCCACGTTGCTACAAAAGGCCATATTTCATTTTTTCTCATTGCCACGTAGTACTCCATAGTGTATATAAACCACAATTTCTTTATCCATTCATCAGTTGATGGACATTTAGGCTCTTTCCATAATTTGGCTATTGTTGAGAGTGCTGCTATGAACATTGGGGTACAAGTGCCCCTATGCATCAGTACTCCTGTGTCCCTTGGATAAATTCCTAACAGTGCTATTGCTGGGTCATAGGGTAGGTCTATTTTTAATTTTCTGAGGAACCTCCACACTGCTTTCCAGAGCGGCTGCACCAATTTGCATTCCCACCAACAGTGCAAGAGGGTTCCCGTTTCTCCACATCCTCTCCAGCATCTATAGTCTCCTGATTTGTTCATTTTGGCCACTCTGACTGGCGTGAGGTGATACCTGAGTGTGGTGTTGATTTGTATTTCCCTGATAAGGAGCGACGCTGAACATCTTTTCATGTGCCTGTTGGCCATCCGGATGTCTTCTTTAGAGAAGTGTCTATTCATGTTTTCTGCCCATTTCTTCACTGGGTTATTTGCTTTTCGGGTGTGGAGTTTGGTGAGCTCTTTATAGATTTTGGATACTAGCCCTTTGTCCGATATGTCATTTGCAAATATCTTTTCCCATTCCGTTGGTTGCCTTTTAGTTTTGTTGGTTGTTTCCTTTGCTGTGCAGAAGCTTTTTATCTTCATAAGGTCCCAGTAATTCACTTTTGCTTTTAATTCCCTTGCCTTTGGGGATGTGTCGAGTAAGACATTGCTACGGCTGAGGTCAGAGAGGTCTTTTCCTGCTTTCTCCTCTAAGGTTTTGATGGTTTCCTGTCTCACATTCAGGTCCTTTATCCATTTTGAGTTTATTTTTGTGAATGGTGTGAGAAAGTGGTCTAGTTTCAACCTTCTGCATGTTGCTGTCCAGTTCTCCCAGCACCATTTGTTAAAGAGACTGTCTTTTTTCCATTGGATGTTCTTTCCTGCTTTGTCAAAGATGAGTTGGCCATACGTTTGTGGGTCTAGTTCTGGGGTTTCTATTCTATTCCATTGGTCTATGTGTCTGTTTTTGTGCCAATACCATGCTGTCTTGATGATGACAGCTTTGTAGTAGAGGCTAAAGTCTGGGATTGTGATGCCTCCTGCTTTGGTCTTCTTCTTCAAAATTACTTTGGCTATTCGGGGCCTTTGGTGGTTCCATATGAATTTTAGGATTGCTTGTTCTAGTTTCGAGAAGAATGCTGGTGCAATTTTGATTGGGATTGCATTGAATGTGTAGATAGCTTTGGGTAGTATTGACATTTTGACAATATTTATTCTTCCAATCCATGAGCAGGGAATGTCTTTCCATTTCTTTAAATCTTCTTCAATTACCTTCATAAGCTTTCTATAGTTTTCAGCATACAGATCCTTTACATCTTTGGTTAGATTTATTCCTAGGTATTTTATGCTTCTTGGTGCAATTGTGAATGGGATCAGTTTCTTTACTTGTCTTTCTGTTGCTTCATTGTTAGTGTATAAGAATGCAACTGATTTCTGTACATTGATTTTGTATCCTGCAACTTTGCTGAATTCATGTATCAGTTCTAGTAGACTTTTGGTGGAGTCTATCGGATTTTCCATGTATAATATCATGTCATCTGCAAAAAGCGAAAGCTTGACTTCATCTTTGCCAATTTTGATGCCTTTGATTTCCTGTTGTTGTCTGATTGCTGATGCTAGAACTTCCAGCACTATGTTAAACAACAGCGGTGAGAGTGGGCATCCCTGTCGTGTTCCTGATCTCAGGGAAAAAGCTCTCAGTTTTTCCCCGTTGAGGATGATGTTAGCTGTGGGCTTTTCATAAATGGCTTTTATGATCTTTAAGTATGTTCCTTCTATCCCGACTTTCTCAAGGGTTTTTATTAAGAAAGGGTGCTGGATTTTGTCAAAGGCCTTTTCTGCATCGATTGACAGGATCATATGGTTTTTCTCTTTTTTTTTGTGAATGTGATGTATCACGTTGATTGATTTGCGAATGTTGAACCAGCCCTGCATCCCAGGAATGAATCCCACTTGATCATGGTGAATAATTCCTTTTATATGCCGTTGAATTCGATTTGCTAGTATCTTATTGAGAATTTTTGCATCCATATTCATCAGGGATATTGGCCTGTAGTTCTCTTTTTTTACTGGGTCTCTGTCTGGTTTAGGAATCAAAGTAATACTGGCTTCATAGAATGAGTCTGGAAGTTTTCCTTCCCTTTCTATTTCTTGGAATAGCTTGAGAAGGATAGGTATTATCTCTGCTTTAAACGTCTGGTAGAACTCCCCTGGGAAGCCATCTGGTCCTGGACTCTTATTTGTTGGGAGATTTTTGATAACCGATTCAATTTCTTCGCTGGTTATGGGTCTGTTCAAGCTTTCTATTTCCTCTTGATTGAGTTTTGGAAGAGTGTGGGTGTTCAGGAATTTGTCCATTTCTTCCAGGTTGTCCAATTTGTTGGCATATAATTTTTCATAGTATTCCCTGATAATTGTTTGTATCTCTGAGGGATTGGTTGTAATAATTCCATTTTCATTCATGATTTTATCTATTTGGGTCATCTCCCTTTTCTTTTTGAGAAGCCTGGCTAGAGGTTTGTCAATTTTGTTTATTTTTTCAAAAAACCAACTCTTGGTTTCGTTGATCTGCTCTACAGTTTTTTTAGATTCTATATTGTTTATTTCTGCTCTGACCTTTATTATTTCTCTTCTTCTGCTGGGTTTAGGCTGCCTTTGCTGTTCTGCTTCTAGTTCCTTTAGGTGTGCTGTTAGATTTTGTATTTGGGATTTTTCTTGTTTCTTGAGATAGGCCTGGATTGCAATGTATTTTCCTCTCAGGACTGCCTTCGCTGCGTCCCAAAGCGTTTGGATTGTTGTATTTTCATTTTCGTTTGTTTCCATATATTTTTTAATTTCTTCTCTAATTGCCTGGTTGACCCACTCATTCGTTAGTAGGGTGTTCTTTAACCTCCATGCTTTTGGAGGTTTTCCAGACGTTTTTTTGTGGTTGATTTCAAGCTTCATAGCATTGTGGTCTGAAAGTATGCATGGTATGATTTCAATTCTTGTAAACTTATGAAGGGCTGTTTTGTGACCCAGTATATGATCTATCTTGGAGAATGTTCCATGTGCACTCGAGAAGAAAGTATATTCTGTTGCTTTGGGATGCAGAGTTCTAAATATATCTGTCAAGTCCATCTGATCCAATGTCTCATTCAGGGCCCTTGTTTCTTTATTGACCGTGTGTCTAGATGATCTATCCATTTCTGTAAGTGGGGTGTTAAAGTCCCCTGCAATTACCACATTCTTCTCAATAAGGTTGCTTATGTTTATGAGTAATTGTTTTATATATTTGGGCGCTCCGGTATTCGGCGCATAAACATTTATAATTGTTAGCTCTTCCTGATGGATAGACCCTGTCACTATTATATAATGTCCTTCTTCATCTCTTGTTACAGCCTTTAATTTAAAGTCTAGTTTGTCTGATATAAGTATGGCTACTCCAGCTTTATTTGGCTTCCAGTAGCATGATAAATAGTTCTCCATCCCTTCACTCTCAATCTAAAGGTGTCCTCAGGTCTAAAATGAGTCTCTTGTAGACAGCAGATAGATGGGTCTTGTTTTTTTATCCATTCTGATACCCTATGTCTTTTGGTTGGCGCATTTGGTCCATTTACATTCAGTGTTATTATAGAAAGATATGGGTTTAGAGTCATTGTGATGTCTGTATGTTTTATGCTTGTAGTGATGTCTCTGGTACTTTGTCTCACAGGGTCCCCCTTAGGATCTCTTGGAGGGCTGGTTTAGTGGTGACAAATTCCTTCAGTTTTTGTTTGTTTGGGAAGACCTTTATCTCTCCTTCTATTCTAAATGACAGACTTGCTGGATAAAGGATTCTCGGCTGCATATTTTTTCTGTGTAGCACACTGAAAATCTCGTGCCAATTCTTTCTGGCCTGCCAAGTTTCAAAAGAGAGATCAGTCACAAGTCTTATAGGTCTCCCTTTATATGTGAGGGCACGTTTACCCCTTGCTGCTTTCAGGATTTTCTCTTTATCCTTGTATTTTGCCAGTTTCACTATGATATGTCGTGCAGTAGATCGATTCAAGTTACGTCTGAAGGGAGTTCTCTGTGCCTCTTGGATTTCAATGCCTTTTTCCTTCCCCAGTTCAGGGAAGTTCTCAGCTATTATTTCTTAAAGTACCCCTTCAGCACCTTTCCCTCTCTCTTCCTCCTCTGGGATACCTATTATGCGTATATTATTTCTTTTTAGTGTATCACTTAGTTCTCTAATTTTCCGCTCATACTCCTGGATTTTTTTATCTCTCTTTTTCTCAGCTTCCTCTTTTTCCATAACTTTATCTTCTAGTTCACCTATTCTCTCCTCTGCCTCTTCAATCCGAGCCGTGGTGGTTTCCATTTTGTTATGCATTTCGTTTAAAGCGTTTTTCAGCTCCTCCTGACTGTTCCTTAGTCCCTTGATCTCTGTAGCAAGAGATTCTCTGCTGTCAGCTATACTGTTTTCAAGCCCAGCGATTAATTTTATGACTATTATTCTAAATTCACTTTCTGTTATATTATTTAAATCCTTTTTGATCAGCTCATTAGCTGTTGTTATTTCCTGGAGATTCTTCTGAGGGGAATTCTTCCGCTTGGTCATTTTGGATAGTCCCTGGCGTGGTGAGGACCTGCAGGGCACTTCCCCTGTGCTGTGGTGTATAACTGGAGTTGGTGGGCGGAGCCGCAGTCGGACCTGATGTCTGCCCCCAGCCCACCGCTGGGGCCACAGTCAGACTGGTGCGTGCCTTCTGTTCCCCTCTCCTAGGGGCGGGATTCACTGTGGGGTGGGGTGGCCTGTCTGGGCTACTTGCACACTGCCAGGCTTGTGATGCTGGGGATCTGGCGTCTTAGCTGGGGTGGGTAGGCAAGGTGCACAGGGGCAGGAGGGGCAGGCTTAGCTTGCTTCTCCTTAGGTGATCCACTTCAGGAGGGGCCCTGTGGCAGCAGGAGTGAGTCAGATCCGCTGCCGGGGGTTTGGCTCCGCAGAAGCGCAGAGTTGGGTGTTTGCGCGGAGCAAGTTCCCTGGCAGGAACTGGTTCTCTTTGGGATTTTGGCTGGGGGATGGGCGGGGGAGATGGCGCTGGCGAGCGCCTTTGTTCCCCACCAAACTGAGCTCTGTCGTCCGGGAGCTCAGCAGCTCTCCTTCCCTTTGTTCCTGTTATCATTTCCAGTGGACGTGAACACCACGGAGCTCTGGCTTGACTACTGCGCATTCTGGAACGCTTCCACCAGTCCGGAGCTATCTGGTGGCCGGAAATGTATTTAGGGTACGATTTCTTTTACTTATTTATTTTTTGGTAACAAGGCATTTTAAAGATGGAAAGGAAACAGTGACATAATTCTATCATGTGGCCTTAGCTACTGTCAGGAGTTTGGGTTGCACACTGAGAGCAGAGGAGGAATTATAGAAAGATTTTACGCAAGAACGTGACCTGATCCTATCTGTATTGAAATGATCTCTCTGATTTACCCTTGGAAAAAAAAAAAAAGGAAATGATCTCTCTGGTCACAATGTAAAAAATGAATCAGAATGTATTTAAATTAGGAAACTGGGTAAGTCCCAAATTACCTAGACTTTTTCTGTTATAAACCGTGTACTTTTGCAAGCTTGTTCTCATAAGGACATGTTTCACACATGCGCTTTGAATAATTAATTCAACTAATCATGATTTCCACGGAAGTATCAGCAATTGCCTTAAACAGCTCACTGACTTCCTGCTGGGAGGAGCAGAAGACTGACCATGAACTTAACGTCACTTTGAATGCCCCACACTGGTAGCAGAGCTATTGCTGGTACTTTATTTTTATTTCCATAGAGCTATAATGGAAGAACAACATATTTTAACATTTACTATGAGCTTCACATGCTGGCAAAGACTTTCATGTTATCTCATTTGAACCTTGTCACTAGGCAGTGAAACTGCTTTTCTTATACTTACTGTTCGTATGAAAAAATTCTGCTCAAAGGGCTTGGTCATGGATCAAGGTCACAGCCGGTTGAGAAATGGAATCCGTGCTTTAGATATATGCCTCGGAACCTAGTTTGTAAAAGAACACCAGGTTAGGGCCACGCTTTGACTCAAATTTCATCTGTGAGTCCGTCACACACAGTTTGTCAACGTAAAGTCTTGGGGTTTTTTGCTTTGTTCTGTTTTTCACTCTCCAGACGTCTGGAGAAATTTACCCGTCTTCGTCAAAAAGTTCACAGAAACCACGCAACTAAGACGGAGTCTTATAATAATGAAGGCATGTCCACAGATCCGTTTCGAACATGTGCCATATGTGAGACACACTGCCAGTCTCCGAGGATACAGATGTGAACTAGATGGGAGTTCGTGCCTCTTGGAAACCCTGAGCTATAACAGATTGTATGGCAAAAAGCATCATATTCAGGGTGAAATAAAGTTACCACTCACTGGAAAAAAAGATTTAATCCCTGAATGAAATGTATTTGCATGCAGCTAATAACATAGCCTTAAAGGATATATAATAAGAATTTCATGGGATTACAAGAAGAAATTGACAGATACACCAACAAAGGAGGAGAAATGGAATAAGGGAAAATTGCAGTGTCAATTCTTATTTGTTCTTTTGGGGATTCATCAGTCCCGTGTAGCTAACGCTATAAGGATTTTTAGCATTTTGTTTTTTAAAACTCAATAGTATAGAAACAGCCTTGACATTGGGTGCTGAGTGCTTAAAGCGTTCGAGAAATTAATTCTTTGTGATTTAATCTGGGATAAAAGCAGAATTTTAAAGCACCCTGTAATTTAAGACCTAAACACCAAGAATTAAAGTGCAAAAAGCACTTTTCAGTGTTTCTAAGTTTTTAACATACAGAGAACAAAGTAAAGAGTTTCAGCACTTTTCAAATTCTCCTATATAACTGTAATGGACAATGAGAGAATTTTGAATGTGTTAACACTTTAAAAAATTTTTTTTTTCAACGTTCATTTATTTTTTTGGGACAGAGAGAGACAGAGCATGAACGGGGGAGGGGCAGAGAGAGAGGGAGACACAGAATCGGAAACAGGCTCCAGGCTCCGAGCTGTCAGCACAGAGCCCGACACAGGGCTCGAACTCACGGACCGTGAGATCATGACCTGAGCCGAAGTCGGACGCTTAACCGACTGAGCCACCCAGGCACCCCAGAAAGTTTGTTTAAAGAAAGAACATCTGAGAACTTCCCAAATATGGGGAGGAATTTAGATAACCAAGTTCACGAAGCTATTAAGTCACCCCACACTTTCTTTTTTTTTTTTTTTTTCTAAATTCTTTTTTTTTTTTATTTTTTTTATTTTTGGGACAGAGAGAGACAGAGCATGAACGGGGGAGGGGCAGAGAGAGAGGGAGACACAGAATTGGAAACAGGCTCCAGGCTCCGAGCCATCAGCCCAGAGCCCGACGCGGGGCTCGAACTCACGGACCGCGAGATCGTGACCTGGCTGAAGTCGGACGCTTAACCGACTGCGCCACCCAGGCGCCCCAAAGAGAGAATCTTTAAAGGAGCAAGAGAAAATGAGTTTTTCACAAATAAAGTAACCCCCGTAACGTTATTAGATTTCTCAGCAAACACCTTGCGAGCCAGGAGAGACTGCGATGACATATTTAAAGTGCAAAAGAAAAAAACTGCAAACCAAAATTACTTTACAGGGCAAATTTGTCTTTCAGGAATGAAGGAGAGATATAGACTTTCCCAAACCATCATAAACTGGGGGTATTCATCAGCACTGGACCTACCTCACAAGAAATGCTGAAAAAAGAGTTCCTCTGGATGAAACAAAAGGATGCTAATTAGTAACAAGAAAACATGAAATTGTAAAACATCCTGGTAAAGACACATACAGTGAATATACATAGTCAAGTTCAGAATATTCAAATACTGGAGTATGGTGCTATGTAACCATACATAAAGGCTTAACGGGCAAAACTGTTAAGAAATAACTATAGTTACGAGACTGTTTTCATGGACCCACATCATAAAAAGAAATAAATTATGACACTGAGAACACAAATCATTGAGGTATAGTAAAAGGGTAAAGTTCTCGTGAGCGAGCCAAGTTTTCAGCATAAAACGCTCTGTTTTATCTGCGACACATGTTATGTAACCCTCATGGTAACCACAGACCCAAACCCACGGTGAATTCATCAGGCATAAACAGACCAAATCCACTGCACACCCCTAGAGAAAATCAAGCACCTACAAAGAAAGCCAACGAAAGACAAAGAAAGGAACACAGAACTCCAAAAACAGTCAGAAAACAGCAGGATGGTGTTAGCAAGCCCTTACTTGTCAGTAATTACTTTAATTCTCCAATCAAAAGGCACAGAGTCGCTAAAAAGGATTTAAAAGCAAGTTGCAACTGGTCATTTCTTATCCAATCACCAAATATTTGTAGAATGTTTACTGTTGTGGCTTGAGAAAGGAAAAGTTTTGCATACTCTGAAGGGGGGGGGGGGGGAGGAGGGGGGCAAGCACCTTTGACATCTACAAAAGAGGTCTGGACAGATTTTCCAGAATGAGCCAGGCAAGGTGGGTGGTGTCTAGTCAAGAGAAGGATATCTCAAAAGGTCATGATTATCTCGTACCCTGAAAACCATGGCAAAGCCAAGAGCAATACGTTAGGAAAACAGTGGCACAGATAAGCTGCCTGATAAAGGAACCTTTTATTTTTTTTTTTTAACACACCCCTGCTCTGCCACGAGGGGCTTGAGGACACACCCAGACCCACTTTATTTATTTATTTTTATTTTTTTAATGTCTATTTATTTTTGAGACAGAGAGGGACAGAGCATGAACGGGGGAGGGGCAGAGAGAGAGGGAGACACAGAATCTGAAAGAGGCTCCAGGCTCTGAGCTGTCAGCACAGAGCCCGACGCGGGGCTTGAACTCACGAACTCACGGACCGTGAGATCATGACCTGAGCTGAAGTCGGACGCTTAACCGACTGAGCCACCCAGGCGCCCCAAGACCCATTTTAAAAACAAGTCTCCCCCCAAAAGTTAGGGTGTTTGTGTTCGTGGAAAAGGAGACAGGGACCAGTTCCAAGTGGATCTCTACCTTCCACTTAAAATACCAACGCTTCTTGAGAGGAGCAGCTTTCACAGATTTTCCACCCAGGAAGGCCAAGGAGTTGGGGACGAGCGGGGGGAGGACGATATTGAGAAATAAGAAGCGCAGGGACCCTGAACTGGAACACTAAACACTTGTTTCCCCCTGCGGCCTTTCCAAAAGTCCTTATGCCTCAGCCCATGGGGGTCTGTCCCAGGGACTCCGTTACTCGCCCCCCCGCCCCTAAGTTCTGCAAACTGTGATGAACAGAATAGGTCAGGGGCTCAGGACGTCTGGGGTGGGGGTCTTAGGTCAGATTTTTTCAAGTGGCCTGGCCAGGGCATGTTCACCAGGCTAGGAAGGCCCTCGGAGGTCACACCCTGGGCGAAACCCGGGTGGCCTTTTCTTCTTCCGCCTTTTTTTGGCTTCCGGCGCTGGTTCCTCCTTCACAATCTGGGAACTCCGGAGAAAGAGGAAAAGTGGGGACGGAGGAGTCTTAGGGCTGCCCACCTCGGCAGGCCTTGCCTTGGCGTCTGCAGAAGCCCTGCGCTCCCCGCCCCAGCTTCTAGGCCGCACAGGCCTGTCCAGGGCCGTGCCAGGTGGCGCCGGCAGCCGCCCAAACCACGAACGGGGCCTGACCGCCACCTGGTCCGGTTCTTACTCTCAGTTTCACCTCCTTGTGTTTCTATTCGCTGCCACGAATTTTGAAATAGAGAAAGAGGAAGAACGGAGCCGCACAAGCCTGTAAACAGGAAGCCAAAGCGGTTCACTGGTTCCTTGCCACACTCAGCTGGGCCGCTCGACCTGCTGTTTGGGGTCCTGGTGGACAACGGTGGGGACGCCTTTACCCTTGTCCTGAGTGGGGACGGAGCTCCTCCCAGGGCCCCTGCCATGTACTGCTGGGCCACTCACTGCAGGGGAAAAGTCTGCTCTGGACTCTACATCGTGGGCGTGGCCTGGCCTAGCAAAGATGGCGACAGGGCTCTGCCTCTTTGGGTTAAGTCTGTCCCCATCACGCTCTCTTGGATTTTCTTGGGGGGGGGGGGGGATTAGATTTCAAAGCCGACGATGGTCCACAGTGAGATTTGTCCAGTTGGAGCAGCAATGACACGTGTTTCTATTAAAACAAGACAGTAACTGAGGAAATCGGTCTTAGTTTCAACATTTTTCCCCTCCGTGGACTGTTTTAATTTCTGATACATTTTAGAAGTTTCAGCAGGTGATGATAATAACAAAGCACTTGACTGTGAAAGGCAGCAGTTTCTTAAGAAACTAAATATGCTTATCTTAGGATCCAGACCTCGGCATTTCACAAATGAGTTTCATTCTCTGGGCATTTCACAAATGAGCTGAAAATGGAGTTGAAAACCGATGTCCACAAAATACCTGCCCAAGCTTGTTTGAAATTTTTTTTTTTAACGTTTTATTTATTTTTGAGACAGAGAGAGACAGAGCATGAACAGGGGAGGGGCAGAGAGAGAGGGAGACACAGAATCAGAAGCGGGCTCCAGGCTCTGAGCTGTCAGCACAGAGCCCGACGTGGGGCTCGAACTCACGGAGTGTGAGATCATGATCTGAGCTGAAGTCAGACACTTAACCGACTGAACCACCCAGGCGCCCCTGCCCAAGCTTTGTAGCAGCTTGTTTGTCTGTCTGTCCCACAGCCACCATGTCTGTCAATAGATGGATGGATAAGCAGTGTGGAACATCCAAACAATGGCATATTATCTAGGGACTTAAAGAAGAAAGGGGGCGGGGGGGGGGGGGTCCTTAAGTCAAGAAAAGACCTAAAAGAAACTGTAATGCATGTTGCTAAGTGAAAGAAGACGATCTGACAAGGCTACATACTATAAAACCCCAACAATTTGGCATCCTGGAAAAGGCAGAACTATGGAGACAGTGAAAAGATCTGTGATTCACAAGGCTGAGGGGTAAGAGAAGGGAGGGATAAAGAGGCAGAGCCCACGGGATTTTCAGGGCAGTGAAACTATTCTGTCTGATACTGTAATGCTGGACATGGTCTTATAGATTTGTCAAAACACAGAGAATATATAAATAGAGACAGCCTTAATGGAAAGTATGGATTTTTTTTTTGGCAACAAATGCACCACGCTCATGCAAGATGTCAGTAAGAGGGGAAAATGGGAAGGGAGGGGAAAGTTGGCATATGGGAACTTATTGTCATCTGTTACTATGTGGACGCAGGTTGTTAAGTGGACATACCCTGACCTCTAAAACTCCGACCTCCTCCTATGACCGGCTCCCTGGAGATAGCACCCCATTGTTGAAAGGTAAACTGAAACATATTTAAAATGCTGAGGGTTTATTTGAACAAAAATGGATTCGAGTCAGCAGCATCCGGTCTAGCAGACGGAAGGAAGCTTTGAAGAGTTTTACAAAATGAAAGACTCTACAAGAGAAAAGAAGGGAGTGGCATCGAGGAAGTTGTATTAGGAAAAAAAGTTAGGTCGATCTTCACAAAGTTACCTTCCTTTAGGGGATCGCAGGGGTCTCTCGGGCAAATAACCTCGCTAGCGCTGATCAGGCGATTTCTGATTGCCTGGCTTAAGATGCCATTTCCGGGAAAGCTGAAATTATAATTAAGTCTTTTCGGTAATGTGGAGCTTAACACAAGTGACTCCATTTTGGACCTGTTGTTTTGTTCTTTTTTTTTTTTTAATTTTTTTTTTCAACATTTATTTATTTTTGGGACAGAGAGAGACAGAGCATGAACGGGGGAGGGGCAGAGAGAGAGGGAGACACAGAATCGGAAACAGGCTCCAGGCTCTGAGCCATCAGCCCAGAGCCCGACGCGGGGCTCGAACTCACAGACCGCGAGATCGTGACCTGGCTGAAGTCGGACGCTTAACCGACTGCGCCACCCAGGCGCCCCTGTTGTTTTGTTCTTAACACCACGAATGCCATTCCATAAACCTCTAATTCCTTCCACATACTCTTGAAGTAAATTTCCCCTTATGCGCGTCCCAGATAGCCCAGAGGCGGGGGGGGGGGGGGGGGGGGGGGGGAGTACCCATAACCACCAACCATCCCTCCTTCCTTAACTCACTTTCCTTATAGACTCCTCACCCAGTGAGAAAGTCGCTTCCCAGGTCTGTCTCCGTCACCTTCAAAACCATTCAGTTGCTCTTTCCCTCTTTCCCCATTGCCAGGCTCAGAAAGAAGTATAGTTTTAAAGAGAAAAACTTCTTGGGCTTTAACGAAGTCTGAAACAGACTCTGAAATCTTTGTTAGGGAAGCAATCTGCATCCCTCCTTGTACCTGAGTTTTGCATAGTTGTATACCGAAGTAAGAAAGTTAAAGCTACCTGCCAAGTGGCTAAATCCACATTATTTAATTTGATGCACCTGTAACTGTGTTGTTGACTGTGCAGATCAGGGCTACACCCTGTGATAAAGTTTAGTGCTTCCTGTGCAAAACTGCAAAGGAACCTTTGCCGATTAAAAATCCGATATACACAATGACTTTCCTCCCTACTTCACAAATTACTTAAAAGACAACAATAACACCCTTTTCCATGACTTTTTTTGAATGACCAAAGGATGTTATATATACTTTCATGGATAACTTGTGTGTGTGTGTGTGTGTGTGTGTGTGTGTGTGTGTGTGTGTTTATTTTTGTAGAGACTGTAACTTAGCATAGGCAACATATATTAGGCCAACAGAGGAGTGAGCCTACCACCAGCCAGAAACTTTCTTTTTTTTAAAATTTTTTTTTAATGTTTATTCATTTTTGAGAGACAGAGAGAGACAGAGCATGAGCAGGGAAGGGGCAGAGAGAGAGGGAGACACAGAATCCGAAGCAGGCTCCAGGCTCCAAGCCGTCAGCACAGAGCCCGACGCGGGGCTCGAACCCATGAACTGTGAGATCGTGACCTGAGCCGAAGTCGGATGCTCAACCGACCGAGCCACCCAGGCGCCCCCCAGAAACTTTCTTAAACCCATTACACATGTGGTCTCAGTCTCCACAAAGCACCCTTATCTCCCGATTGTACTGGTTGTACTAAGAAATCTCCTCATCGTACTAAGAAATAGGTCTGAAAAGATTACTATATCTTGTCCAAGGCAACAAAATAAGTAAACAGGAAAGGGAAGGCGTGAATCCTCGCAATGTGATTCTAGGGTTTATACAAACTGACAGTTGAAAGACCTAGTATGTTGCAACTACTAAGTGAAACCTAAGTCAGGCACAGTTCTGTGGGTCTGAACTACAACTAAATTTAATCCTTTACACTCTACTAAGGTACATTCAAGCTAAAAGTATGAATGAATGATCCTTATGACAACAAAATAACTAAAGTACCAAATAAGTGAGTACCATTTTCACCTATTAAACTGGCAAATATTAGAGAAATGAAAGGAAAGTTCTTGGGGATGTTAAGAATGAGAAGTGGCACTGTTACGCTTAATCAGCATGGAATTTAATTGACACAACCTTTCTGGAAAACAATTGGCAAGAGGTCAAGGATCTTAAAATTTTTGAGACCTTAAAGACCCAAAGATAAACAGTGTGGACAAAAATCCATTTCTCCTCATTCGTATGACAGTGTACATTTTGTTTATGGGAAGCTTGTCTCCTTAATTTCTCACATCTGTATACCTAGAGAAACTGTACTTAAAGAACTATGTCCAAAGAAACATCCACCTATGAACCTGAATTATCTGGTAAGATTCCACACTAGGAGCTGATGTTTTAGTGGGATTAGATGTTTGGGGCTTTTGGGAGGGTGAATGTATTTTGCACGTAGGAGCACGGGCTGGACCTGGTAACTAACTTCTAATGCATAGAATACAACAAAATGATGGAATGTCACTTTTGACATTAGGCTACAAAAAACTGAATTCTGTGTGCCACAAACTTTCTTCCTCTTTATTCCTAGGACCCTATGGAGAGATCCACGTGTCAAACAACTGATATCTACAGCCAAAAGGCATTGAAGATCGGAAGCCAGCTAGCAGCCATGTGAATGAGGTTGGAAACAGAACGTCCTCCAGTTGAACCTTGACATGCTTGTCGCCCTGTCCAACATCTTGGGAAACTCTCAGGCAGAGCATCTCACAGAGGGACACTCAGATTCTTGATCTAGAAAGACTGCAATACAATCAATGTTTGTTGTTTTAAGAGGCTAAATTTTGGAGGTGATTTGTTAAACAACAACGAAACCAAAAAACCCATCAAAGAGGAGTCAAGAAATAGAAAATGTGAAGTGGGTTAGGAGAGGATTAAATGTAGGTTATGGACTGCCTAAGTTTCCAAATTCGAATAGTATTATTATTAATACTTAAAATACTTTTCTCATAAATGAGACATTAAGTGTTAAAGAAATCACCTGGGTATGTCCACTATATCTCAATGAAATAACTAGTTGGAATAAAATAAAAGAATTCACTCAGGGTTCTGGAGGTGAAGACCATTTGAATACCATCAGAAAATGGTGGGGGGGTGGTTGAAAAGTTTGGAAAATGAGCTGATTTTAAGAGCTCTCCATAGATATTTAGAGACAAACAATGGATTTTTTTTCCCCTATCAGTTGTTTCAAAATGGTATCATATTTATTTATATGTTTCTTCCTTCTCTATTCCACACAAATTCTGCTTGCATTGTTCTTAATGTGTGTCTATATGATTTCCCTCTTTACTAAAATCTTTTGATGGTTTCATACCATCCCTGGTATAAAATTGGAAATTTCCGGATCATCTGTATTATTATACCCATCCCTTCCAAAACTATCTTTGAACAAATGACTGGCTTGAAAAGCTGCCCCATACAACACGAACAATGTCCAGAAAGAAGTTCCACGGGATCCCTGCATAGACACCCTCTTCACCTTGTTTTATTGCTGCCCCCACTAAAATTAGCATAGAAACGCAGGTGAACACTTTGTATGAGAATCCATGTTTTGGAAGAAATTAGGTAATTGCATAGAAATACTTTTTCATACTTGAAGAAATTATGGACGACTCACGCTGGAAAAAGAACTCCTCTAACAGGTAAAACGGAAAGGGCAAAGACATAACAGAGAGACGAAACACGAGCTGGAGGCAGTCAGCACAGAAAAGGGAGGTGAAAAATACCTCTGATATTTTTATCAGAAAGATAAGAATGCCTTCTGATATCTCATAAAGGAAAACTACGTTAGAGATATCATGATGTCAAAGTGACTCTGTGAACCAAGTCAAAGCAATGAGAAAATGGTTGTTAAGAAAGAGTGAGCAGTTCTGACATGCATAAAATCGGTGTTCCTGAAGACTAGCCCACAATGGAAAATGGCTAAGCATTAGTAGAAGAAAACTTCATTGAAATAAGGAGACAACTAAATCTGAGCATTGAATAAATAAATAAAGCAGTCTGGGTAAAGTTTCTGATTTTTCGGTACAAAGAAAAAGTCCCTTGCTTACAATGCAGAATGTGAACCCCACCCTAGACTTTGCCGCAGGCCCATCAATGGCGGGAAATAGAAGAATAATGTCTACACTGTCTGAGAAAAACAGCGAAAGAGGCAAGTTCTTATATCCATTGAGTTGTCATGCAAATTAAAACCAAAACTTAACATTAAGAACTTATTGAATATGATAAATATAGCATATATCGTTCTAAAAATAAACAACTTGATGAATAAGCCCAGCCAACTAACGGATGATTAAAACTAAGGATCTCAGAAAGGATAAAGACGTCGTATGAAATGACTAGAAGTGCGAATTGTTCACTGGGGTTAATGACTGTATTTAATATGAAGTTTAAAGTGGGTGCTGTATAACTAATATCAACACTACGTATGATGAAGTAAGTACTAAGGCTGAGCTACAATTGAAATTATCGTGACCTAAATATATAGATAGATAGATAGATAGATAATATATATTGTAAATGTGGCTAAATTCTTCTTCTGGCAAAGGTAGAAATTCGTGTGATAGACATTTGGTCAGCCAACAAATATGAAATTAAGAAAATCAATTTAAATCATAAAAGTTACGGAGCAACATCATAGCAGCGTAAGACATTCCTCATTTGCCCTCTCTCAACATCTAAAATTGGGCATCTATCCAGGAACGAAAGTGCTTCCGTGGGAGCCTGCGTTATCTAGCACCATATGCCAAGGGATTTAGGAGAAGCCTTACTCACCTGTGTACTGGATAATAGAGATAGACCCCAGTGGAACCAGCAGGATCCTGTGAACCAGATCCAATCCCTTTTGCTCGTGGAGCCTGGAAAACACAGACTTGGGCAGATATTTACAGACAAGAGGGCCTTCAGGAAAGTTCAGGTTTATGGAGGAAAAGTTCCAGCGCGAAAAAACAAAAAACAACCCAGAAGAGTTTGGATGCCTTGGAGTGGGTGGGAGGAACTTTGCAAGCATTATTCCTCCCAGAAGGTGGCACACTTTAGAGAAAAAAAGAAAGCTGGTATTCCTCCCATGAGAAAAAAAGGGAGACCAAGTGAATGCCTGGCTTACCCAATTTGTGCAGGACACTGCTAGAGAAGGCCTTCTCTCCCACACAACCCAGAGCATAAACGTACGAATTCTGTGAGTCCGAGAAGTCCGAGTCTCCCGAGATTGGGAGAGAGGGAGATGAGAATATCAGAGACACTGATCTTAAAGTGACACTGATCTTGCCAATTGCCTTCGAGGCTCCAGCAGGAAGTCTGGCCAAGAGCTAGGAAAACCTCACCTGGGGATTTCCCGAGCTGGCCCTAAGTACCAAACTCACACTTCCTCCCACTCCGTGACTGGCATTCTGTGTGCACTTCCCAGGATGGAAGCAAGAGGCAGCTAAATAGACAAAGAGAGGATGTGCAGAAAACGAGCCAGAGTTTGACGCAAGGGAGGAAACACAAGCTTCAGCTGTAGCACCACCTTCAGGAAAAGAAAAGAAAGGTTACCAAAGCCAGCTTGCTCTGTTTGTTATAAGGTGAAGAGAAGATATACAAATTTAAGAATTATGCCAAACTAGGAGCGCCTGGGTGGCTCAGTCCCTTAAGCGCCGGACTCTTGATTTTGGCTCAGGTCATGATCCCCATGGTTCGTGAGACTGAGCCCCGTGTCGGGCTCCATGGTGAGCATGCAGTAGGCTTGGGATTCTCTCTCGCGCTCTCTCTCTGCCCCTCCCCTGCTTGTGCCCTCTCTCTCTCTCTCTCTCTCTCAATAAATAAACAGTTAAAAAAACAACCAAAGTGCTGAAAAAAAAAGTTGCCAACCAAGAATACACAAGCCGGCTAAACTGTCCTTTAGAAATGGAGAAATCGAGATTTTCTCAGGCAAACAAAAACTAAGGCAGTTCATCGCCATTAAAACTACCTCATAAGAGGGGCACCTGGGTGGCGCAGTCGGTTAAGCGTCCGACTTCAGCTCAGGTCACGATCTCACGGTCCTTGAGTTCGAGCCCCACGTCAGGCTCCGTGCTGACAGCTCAGAGCCTGGAGCCTGCTTCCGATTCTGTGTCTCGCTCTGTCTCTGCCCCTCCCCTGCTCATGCTCTGTCTCAAAAATAAATAAACCATTAAAAAAAAAATGGTTTATTTATTTTTGAGAGAGAGAGAGAGAGAGAAAGAGAATGAGAAAGACAGCATGAGCAGGGGAGGGGCAGAGAGAGAGGCAGGCAGAGGATCCGAAGCAGGCTCCGTGCTGACAGCAGAGAGCCCGATGTGGGGCTCAAACCCATGGAACCGCAAGATCATGACCTGAAGTCAGCCGCTTAACCAATTGACTCACCCAGGTACCGCTAAAAAATACTTTGTTTAAAAGAGTTCCATCAGGGGCGCCTGGGTGGCGCAGTCGGTTAAGCGTCCGACTTCAGCCAGGTCACGATCTCGCGGTCCGTGAGTTTGAGCCCTGCGTCAGGCTCTGGGCCGATGGCTCAGAGCCTGGAGCCTGTTTCCGATTCTGTGTCTCCCTCTCTCTCTGCCCCTCCCCCGTTCATGCTCTGTCTCTCTCTGTCCCAAAAATAAATAAAAAAACGTTGAAAAAAAAAAATTAAAAAAAAAAAAAAAAAACTACCTCATAAGAAATGCTGAAAGGAGTTCTTCAAACTGAAAATGAAAAGATGCTAATTAGTACCATGAAAACATACTAAGTTATACAACTCACTGGTAAAGGTAAATGTGTAATCAGATTCAGAAAACTTCAATTCTGCAACATGATAGTGTGTTGATCACTTAACTACATTACAAAAGTCAAAGCAAAAGAATATTAGAATCAATTAGAGCTACTATACTCACTTGAATACAAAATGTGAAAAGAGGCAAATTTTGACATTAAAAACATAAAAAGAGAGCTAAAAGGGTAGAGTTTCTGTATGCCATCTAAGTTAAGTTGCTATCAGCATAAGATGGACTATTATATCTGTAAGACCTTTTATTTAAGTCTCATAGGAACTACAAAGCAAAAAAAAAAAAAAAAAAAAAAAAAAAAACTATAGTAGATTCACAAAAAACAAAGAGAGGGAAATCAGAGCACGCTGCCATAGAAAATCACCATTTCGCCAAGGTAGGCAGCAGGTGAGAAAAAAGAAGAACAAAATATTTTGGAACTACAAAATAGAAAGCAGCTAATAAGATGGCATTACGAAGTGCTAACATATCAATATTTACTCTAAAAATAAATGGATTTCATTCTCCAATTAAAAGATACAGAGTGGCTAGATGGAAAAAAAAAAAAAAAAAAAAGACGACCCAACAATATGCTGTACGAGATTCACTTCAGCTTCTGATAGCACAGAAATACAAGAATCCTAAAAGACTACTATGAACAATTATATGCTGGCAAGCTGGGTAACAAAGAAGAGATGGATAAATTCCTTTCTACCAGAAATGAAGCACAAAAAAATAGAATGTCTGAACAGACCAATAGCAAGTAAAGAGATTATATCAGGAATCAAAAGCTTCCCAACACAGGAAAGCCGAGGACCAGATGATCGCACTGGTGAATTCTACCAAACATTTAAAGAACATTTAAATATTCTACCAAATATTTAAAAATACCGGGGTGCCTGAGTGGCTCAGTCGGTTGCGCGTCTGACTTCAGCTCAGGTCATGATCTCATAGTCTGTGAGTTCGAGCCCCTCATCGGGTTCTGTGCTGACAGCTCAGAGCCTGGAGCCTGCTTCCGATTCTGTGTCTCCTTCTCTCTCTGTCCCTCCCCTGCTCACACTCTGTCTCTCTCTCTCTCAAAAATAAATAAACGTTAAAAAAAATTTAAAGAAGAATTAATACCAATCTTTCTCAAACTTTTTTTTAAAAATTGGGCAGGAGAGACTACTCTCAAATTCTCTTCACAAATCCAGCATTACCCTGATGAAAACTGACCAACATCCCTGATGAATATAGATACAAACGCTCTCAACAAAATATTAGCAAAACATGATCAACAGCACATGAAAAGGATCCCATGGCATGATCAAGTGGGATTTATTCCTGAGATGCAAGAATGGTCTAACATAGGTAAATCAATAAATGTGATACCCCACACTAATATAATAATTTTAAAAATTATATGATCATCTCAATAGAGGCAGAAAAAGCATTTGACACAATACAACATCATTCTATAAAAAGACTCAACAATTGGGCATAGAAAGAAGGTATCTCAATGTAATAAAGGCCATATGCAACAATCCCAGAGCTAGCATCATAGTCTATGGTGAAAGGTTAAAAGCTTTTCCTCTAAGATCAGAAACAATACAAGGGTGTCATTCTCACCACTCACTCAACATAGTACCACAAGTACTGGCTAGAGCAATCAGGTAAGATAAAGAAATAAAAAGTATCCACATCAGAAAGGGAAAAGCAAAACTGTCTCTATTTGCAGATCATATGATCTTATTATATACAGAAAATCCTAAAGACTCAACCGAAAAAACTGTTGGAACTGATCAACAAATTCAGTAAAGTCGTAGGATATAAAATTAACATAAAGAAATCAATTGCATTTCTATCTACCAACAATGAAATGTGTGAAAAAGAAATCAGGAAAACAATCCCATGTATAATAACATCGAAAACATAAAGTACTTAGGAATAAATTTAACCAAAAAGTAAAAGACCTGTCCAATGAAAACTACAAGACTTTAATGAAACAAATTGAAGAAGCCACAAACAAATGGAAAGATATCCCGTGTTCATGGATTGGAAGAACTGATATTGTTAAAATGTCCATAATACCCAAAGTCACCTATAGATTCTATGCCATCCCTGTTAAAATTCCAAGGGGCATTTTCCAAAGAAACAGAAAAAAATCCTAGAATTTGTATGGCTAGCCAAATAGCCAAAGTAATCCTCAGAAAGAACAAAACTGGAGGTATCACATTTCTTATTTAAAAGTATACTCTAATGCAATAATAATCAAAATGACGTGCTACCAGCATAATATGGACACATAGACCAATGGAATAGAATGGAGGCTCAGAAATAACCCTCCAATAATGTCTACCAATATTTGACAAGGTAGCCAAGAAGATACAGTGGGGAAACAATATTCTGTTCAATGAATGGTATGGGGAAAAAATGGATACCCACATGCAGGAAATAAAATTAGGTAGACACTTGTACCTCTCAACAGTTAACTAAAAATGGATAAAGGGCTTAAACATAAGACCCTTAACTATAAAGTATCTAAAAGAAAATATAGGGAATAATCTCCTTTACATTGGTCTTCAAAATAGTATTTTGGATATGACACCAAAAGCACGAGCAACCAAAGAGAAATCAACAAGCAAGACTACAGCAAATTAAAAAGTTCCTGTACAGGGGCACCTGGGTGGCTCAGTCGGTTGAACATCCAACTTCAGCTTGGATCATGATCTCATGGTTCATGGGTTCAAGCCCTGAATGGGGCTTGGTGCTACCAAAAGTTCCTATAGAGCAAAAGTAATGATCAACAAAATGAAAAGCAACCTATAGAACTAGAGAAAATATTTGCAAACCATCTAGCTGATAAGGGGTTAGTATTCAAAATATATTTTTAAAAAAACTCATACAACTCAATACAAAATGAAAACAAGCAAACAAAATGGGGAGAGGATCTAGATAGAATTTTTTTTTTTCCAAAGAAGACATACACATGGCCAACAGGTCAGTGAAAAGATATTCAGTGTCACTAATCATCAGAGTAATGCAAATGAAAACTACAATAAGATATCGCCTCAGACCTGTTAGAATGGATACCGTCAAAAGGCCAAGAAATAACAAGTTTTAGTGAGGATGTGGAGAAATGGGAACACTTGTGCCCTATTGTTGGAAATGTAAACTAATGGTTTAGCCAATATGGAAAACAGTATGGAGGTTCCTCAAACAATTAAAGCTAGAACTACCATATGATCCAGCAATCCCATTTTGGGTTATATATCCAAGGAAAAGAAATCATTATCTTTAATTTTTAATTTTTTTTTTACATTTATTTATTTTTAAGAGACAGAGTGAGACAGAGCGTGAGCAGGGGAGGGGCAGAGAGAGAAGGAGACACAGAATCTGAAGCAGCCTCCAGGCTCTGAACAAGTGGTCAACACAGCCTGATAAGGGGCCCGAACCCAAGAACCATGAGATCATGACCTAAGCTGAAGTCGGACACTCAACTGACTGAGCCACCCAGGCACCCCAAAATCATTATGTTGAAGAGATATCTGCACTCCAATGTTCACTGTAGCATTATTCACAATAGCCATGGTATAGAAACAAACTAACCATCCATCAACAGATGAATGGGTAAAGAAATATGAGGTAGACAGATATTATAAATGAGATTATATAGACAGGTAGATCTATCTATCATTTATCTATCCAACTATTACCTATCTATCTATCTATCTATCTATCTATCTACCTATCTATCCATCTATCTATCTACCTAATGGAATATATTATTCAGCCACGAAAATACGGAAATCCCACCATTTGTGACGACAATACGAATGAAACTTAAGGGCAGTATGCAAAGGAGTCAAGTCAAACAGTGAAAGACAAATACTGTATGATATTACTTATATGTAGAATCTAAAAAAACTGAATTCATAGAAACAGATAATATACTGGTGGTTGCCAGAGGCAGGAAATGTGGGTTGAGAAAAACGAGGGAAGGTGGTCAAAAAGATACAAACTAACAGTTACAAAATAAGTAGGTTCTGGATATATAATGCACAGCAAGGTGACCACAGTTAACAATAATATACATTTGACAGTTGCTAAGGTAAAAGATTTAACCACAGGACAAAAGTTACAACCACATGAGGTGATATACATTAACTAGATCCATCATGGTAATCATTTCAAAATAGATACTCATTTATGAACTCATTATGTTGGATACCTAAACTAATACAATGTTATATACCCATTATATCTCAAGAAAAGTGGGGAGAAAAAAGACAAGATAGCTGCAGGCCCATGTTTATTGCAGCCTTATTCACAAAAGCCAAGCTATGCAAATAACCTAAATGTCCATCAATGGATGAATGGATAAAGAAGATGTGGTAAGTATTTAAGATGGAATTTACTAGTCGGCCAGGAGAAAGAAGGAAATCCTGCCCCTTGCGACAACATGGATGGACCTTATGATAAGTAAGGCAAATCACACAAAAAGACAAATACTATATGATAGCATCCCTATGTGGAATTTAAAGGAGTCAGACTTGTAGAAACAGAATAGAATGGTGGTTATCAAGGGCTGGGTTTCAGGAAATTGGATTTCAAACCTGCAGTTAGAAAATGAATTCGCTATGGAGCTCTAAGGCACAGCATAGCACTTATAGTTAATGCTGTATTATATAAAGTTGTTAAGAGACTAAATCTTAAAACTTCTCACCACATAAAAGTAATAATAATCATATGATATGTCGGAAATGCTATGAGGGTAATCATATTGCAATATATAAATGTATCAAATCAACATGTTTTACGCTTTAAACTTACACAATGTTATATGTTGATCTTACCTCAATTAAAAAAAAAAACTCCAATAAAAAGCTATTAATTTCCAGATATTTAAATTTGAATTCAGTATGAAAGTCATATACCACGAAACATTCTTTAAAAATTTTTTTCCACAATGAAAAAGGTAAAAATAAAAAATGTTTCCAGTTTGCTGGCTATAAAAAAGCAGGTGGCAGGAAGATTTGACCCGTTCCTTGATTCCTGATATAAAAGTTATAAATTAGAAGTGCTTGAATAAAGTGGGGTAGCCAAGAAGATGCAATGGGGAAACAATATTCTGTTCAACGAATGGTATGGGGAAAAAATGGATACCCACATTATCATGTCCCTTAACTGTTTGAGTACAAACAGAATAACTGCTACATATCAATCTGGGTTAAATGGGTTCATTTCTTTAATATATTAAGAGCCTTAAATATTCACTAAGGAAACCGCTAGTAATTCAATATAGAAATAGTCAAATGACCAAAACAGAACATTTACCAGAAGGATCTACAAATGGCTCTAAAGCATTGAGCAGATACTCAGCTCCCTCAGAATAAAAGCAACGTAAACTTTTAACAAAATAAATAAAATAAATAGATGCAATATTACCACTAAAGACCTTAATAACATTATAAAACTTTCAAATTTCCAAAAGATGTGCACCTATGTCCTAGGAAAACAAAGAAAACATAGATCTTATGGCAAAAAATAATCATAAAACACATATGCACAAACACACACACAAAATAAAGAGATGAAATTATGGGTAAGCTGTTACATCAACAAAAATAAATGGGATAAAACATCCGTTGATGTTTTATAAAAATTGTATAAAATAAAAATTTCTGATTATGAAATGCATGTAAGCAAAATGACTAATGATATTGAAAATAAAAATACGGGCAATACCTGCTTGGGATTTATAGTAAAAAAATTAAATAAATTAGTGATTCAATAAAATAATGCCTCGCATATGTAAGAAATCAACACTTTTGCACACAGTTCACTTGCATCAAGTTAAAAACTGAACAAAATTTACAGATACCCCTCAAGCCATTTGTTTTTCCTTTTCTTTCTCCCAAAGTTACCATCTAAACTGAGGTTGGTGCCGATAACTTGCATGCATATTTTTATGCATTTACCATAAATATTTGTTAATAAATAACACAGAAAACCTGTTTATGTATTTTTTACATTGCATCGTGTTCAAAACCCAAAGCTCTTTTGTTTTAAGACTTTTTTTCTTCAGATAAATTCTCTTACTTTCACCACCATTTCCTATACCACAACCACCCACCCAACATCAGCTGCGAATTTACCCAACCCTTTTATTTCTTTTTTTTTTTTTTTGAAAACCTAAATTGTGCTTAACATTTGCTGTTGCTAACTTGGCATTGTGTATTTGTATTTTATATTTAAATTTTACTTATATGACCCTCCAAGCAAATAACATGAAGCATAACATAGTAAATGCTTCATGAATATGGACCAAATACCAGTAGAAGGATTCACATGACAAGGGGATCATATCACTTTGTAAAAGAAAGACTTTGTGGCGTGCCTGGGTGGTTCAGGCAGTTAAGCATCCATCTTGATTTTGGCTCAGGTCATGATCTCATGGTTGGTGAGTTCGAGACCTGCATCCAGCTCTGCACTGACAGAACGGAGCCTGTTTGAGATTCTCTCTCTTGCTCTCCCTCTGTCCCTTCCCTGTTCTCTCTCTCTCTCTCTCAAAATAAATATATATTTTTAAAAAAGACTTTGAGGGGCACCTAGGTGGCTTGGTCGGTTAAGCATCCGACTTCAGCTCAGGTCATGATCTCACGGTCTGTGAGTTCGAGCCCCGTGTTGGGCTCTCTGCTGACAGCTCAGAGCCTGGAGCCTGTTTCAGATTCTGTGTCTCCCTCTCTCTCTGCCCCTCCCCTGTTCATGCTCTGTCTCTCTCTGTCTCAAAAATAAATAAACGTTAAAAAAAAAAATTAAAAAAAAAAAGACTTTGAGAATTTGGTAGTCCATTTAAATTCAGAGTAATTATTGAAAGCTATGGATTTAATGTCCTTGTGTCATCTGTAGGTTTCATGCATGTGATGATGTATCTGGTCCTTTGTGTCTTTGCAGTGTTCCACTCACAGAGCCCCCTGTAGAATCTCTTGTAGGGCTGGCTTATCCTTTAGTTTTTGTTTGTCTGGGAAAGCCTTTATCTCTCCTTCTATTCTGAATAACAGCCTTGCTGGATAAAGGAGTCTGCATACCAGATCATAATGCTATGAAACTTGAAACCAGTCACAAGGAAAAATTTGGAAGGCCTCCAAATGCATGGAGGCTAAGGGACATCTTACTAAAGAATGAATGAGTCAACCAGACAATTAAAGAAGAAAATTTAACATATATGGAAGCAAATGAAATGAAAACATGACAGTCCAAACTCAGGGATGCAGCAAAGACAGTCATCAAAAGAAAATACATTGCAGTCCAGGCCTAGCTCAGGAAACAAGAAAAATCCCAAATACAAAACCTAACTACACACCTAAAGGAACTAGCAGCAGAACAGCAAAGAAACCCCAAAGCCTGCAGAAGAAGAGAAATAATAAAGATTAGAGCAGAAATAAACAATATAGATTAATAAAAAAGACCATGAGAACAAATCAATGACTGTAACAGCTGGATTTTCTTTTTGAAAAAATAAAAAAAATTGATAAACCCCTAGCCAGACTTCTATGAAGTCTGGGAAAAGAGAGAGAACCCAAATAGATAAAATCATGAATGACAGAGGAGAGATCACAACCAGCACCACAGAAATACAAACAATGATTAGAGAATCCTATGAAAAATTATATGCCAACAAACTGGACAACCTGGAAGAAATGGACAAATTCCTACACACCTACACACTCCCAAAACTCAAATGGCAAGAAATAGAAAATTTGAACAGACCCATAACCCATAACAGACCAAGTGAAGAAATTGAATGACGGAGCAAAAATCTCCCAACAAATAAGAGTCCCGGGCCAGATGGCTTCCCAGGGGAATCCTACCAGACATTTAAAGCAGAGGTCATACTTATCCTTCTCGAGCTCTTCCAAAAATAGAAGTGGAAGGAAAGCTTCTGGGCTCATTCTATGAAACCAGCATTACCTTGATTCCTAAACCAGATAGAGACCCCATCAAAAAGGAGAATTACACCCCAATATCACTGATGAACATGGATGCAGAAATTCTCAACAAGATACTAGCAAATCGAATTCAACAGCATAATAAAAGAATTTTTCACATGATGAAGCGGGATTCATTCTTGGGCTGCAGGACTGGTTCCATATTTGCAAATCAATCAATGCGATACAACACTTTAATAGAAGAGAGGATAAGAACCATAGGATCCTGTCAATAGATGCAAAAAAAAGCATTTGACAAAACATAGAATCCTTTCTTACTAAAAAAACAAAAGTCGCAATAGAAGGAACATACCTTAACATCATAATAGCCATATAGGAAAAGCCCACAGCTCATATCATCTTCAATCGGGAAAAACTGAGACCTTTTCCCTGAGATTAGGAACACGACAGGGATGTGCACTGTCACCACCCTTGTTTAACATAGTGTTGGAAAGTCCTAGCCTCAGCAATCAGACAACAAAATGAAATAAAACGCATCCAGTTTGGCAAAGAAGAAGTCAAACTTTCACTTTCCACAGATGACATGATACTCTACATGGAAAACCCAAAAGACTCCACCAAAAAGCTGCTAGGACCGATACATGAATTCAGCAAAGTTGAAGGATACAAAAGCAATGTACAGAAGTCAGTTGCATTTCTAGACACAATTAATGAAGCAGCACAAAGAGCAATCAAGAAATCGATCCCATTTACAATTGCACCAAGAACCATGAGATACCTAGGAATAAACCTAAGCAACGATGTAAAAGATCTATATGCTGAAAACTATAGAAAACTTAATGAAAGAAATTGAAGAAGACAAAAAGAAATGGAAAAACATTCCATGCTCATGAGTTGGAAGCACAAATAACGTTAAAATGTCAATACTACCAAAGCAATCTACACATTCGATGCAATCCCAATCCAAATTGCACCAGCGTTCTTCTCAGAGCTAGAACAAACAATCCTAAAATGTGTATGGAACCACAAAAGACCCCGAATAGCCAAAGTTATGTTGAAAAAGAAAACCAAAGTGGGAGGCATCACAGTCCTGGACTTTAGCCTCTACTACAAAGCTGTAATCACCAAGACAGTATGCTATTGGCACACGAACAGACACACAGACCAATGGAATAGAATAGAGAACCCAGAAATGGACCCACAGAGGTATGGCCAACTAATCTTTGACAAAGCAGGAGAGAGTATCCAATGGAAAAAAGACAGTCTCTTTGGCAAATGGTGTTGGGAGGTTGGGACAGCAACATGCAGAAGAATGAAATTGGACCACTTTCTTACACCACACACAAAAATAACTCAAAATGGATGAAAGACCTAACTGTGATACAGGAAACCATCAAAACCCTAGTGGAGAAAACAGGCAACAACCTGTTTGACCTCAGCCACAGCAACGTCTTACTTGACACATCTCCAAAGGCAAGGGAAGGAAAAGCAAAAATGAGCTATTGGGACCTCATCAAGATTAAAAGCTTCTGCATTGCAAAAGAAACTATCAACAAAACTAAAAGGCAACCAATGAAATGGGAGATGATATTTGCAAATGAAATATCAGATAAAGGGTTAGCATCCAAAGTATATAAAGAACTTACCAAACTCAACACCTGAAAAGCAAATAACCCAGTGAATAAATAGGCAGAAGACATGAATAGACATTTTCCAAAGAAAATATCCAGGTGGCCAACAGACACATGAAAAGATGCTCAGCATCACTCATCATCAAGGAAATACAAACCAAAACCACATTGAGATACCACTTCACACTGGTCAGAGTGGCTGAAATTATCAACTCAGGAAACAACAGACGTTGGCAAGGATGTGAAGAAACGGAAACCCTCTTGCACTGTTGGTGGGAATGTAAACTGGTGCAGCCACTCTGGAAAACAGGGTAGAGGTTCCTCAAAAATTCAAAAATAGAATTACCCTATGACCCAGCAAGAGCACTGCTAGGAATTTACCCAAGGAATACAGGAGTGCCGATGCATAGGGGCACATGTACCCCATTGTTTACAGCAGCACTTTCAACAACAGCCAAATCATGGAAAGAACCCAAATGTCCATCAACTGATGAATGGATGATGAAGCTGTGGTATATATATACAATGGGATATAATTCGGCAGTGAGAAAGAATGAAATCCTGCCATTTGCAACAATGTGGATGGAACTGGAGGCTATTATGTTAAGTGAAATAAGTCAGTCAGAGAAAGACAAATATCATATGTTCCCACTCATATGTGGAACCTCAGAAACTTAACAGAAGACTATGGAGAAAGGGAAGGGGAAGAAATAGTTTCAAGCAGAGTAGGAGGCAAACCCATAAGAGTCTCTTAAATACAGAGAACAAACTGACGTTTTTTTGGGGGGAGGGGCAGGGGAGGGGAAAAATGGGTGATGGGCATTGAGGAGGGCACTTGTTGGGATGAGCACTGGGTGTTGTATGTAAGCGATGAATCATGGGAATCTACTCCCAAAGTCAAGAGCACACTGTATACACTGTATGTTAGCTAACCTGACAACCAAATTATATTTAAATAAATAAATAAATACATACATACATCCATAAATGCATAAATGCATAAATGCATAAATACATAAATAAAGTGAATGGGCAGCGCCTGGGTGGCTCAGTCAGTTGAGCGTCCCGACTTCGGCTCAGGTCATGATCCCACAGTTTATTGGTTCGAGCCCCCACTTCGGGCTCTGTGCTGACAACTGGAGCCTGGAGCCTGCTTCAGATTCTGTGTCTCCCTCTCTCTCTCCTCCTCCCCTGCTCGTGCTCTGTCTCTCTCTCATTCTCTCTCTCAAAATTAAATAAACATTAAAAAACTAAATAAAAAAATAAAAACGCAAACATTTCAGGGCACCTGTGTGGCCCTAGTCAGTTAAGCGTCTGACTTTGGCTCAGGTCATGATCTCACAGCTCTTGAGTTTGAGCCCCACATTGGTCTGTCTGGATCAGCACAGAGCCTGCTTCAAATCCTCTGTCCCCGTCTCTCTCTGCCCCTCTCTGAGCGTGCACTCTCACTCTCTCAAAAATAAACAAACATTTTTTTGAAGGGTAAAATGTGTAAATGTTTCTTTTTTTTTTTTTTTTTTTTTTTTTTTTTTAAATTTTTTTTTTTCAACGTTTATTTATTTTGGGGACAGAGAGAGACAGAGCTTGAACGGGGGAGGGGCAGAGAGAGAGGGAGACACAGAATCGGAAACAGGCTCCAGGCTCTGAGCCATCAGCCCAGAGCCCGACGCGGGGCTCGAACTCACGGACCGCGAGATCGTGACCTGGCTGAAGTCGGACGCTTAACCGACTGCGCCACCCAGGCGCCCCATGTGTAAATGTTTCTAGGAAGATATTTGTGGTATTTCCTGTGCATCAAGGCAACTGGCCTAATTTTGTTCGCAGTGGAAATTTCTGAACTTCGAACAGAAATCATTTCTGTGCAGTATCATATTTTCATTATAATGTTGAAAACATTCTCAGCATTGGCGTACTCCTTATGAAACGAGCTATAGACAGTGCATGAACAATTTGGAAGAGTTTGTATTTTGCCTTGGGTTAATCGGTAGGTTCAGTTGGTGTTTAGATATCTTTAATTTTTGCAGGATGATCAGCTTATATTAATAATTCCAAGTTTAGTCACACACACACACAAACCATCTACAGTCAAATATAACCATTACCCTGATTTAAAAGTGCAAAACTTATTAGGATATTTTATGAGCTGAACTATACTCCCCTCCCTGCCAAAATATTCATATATTCAAATCCTAGCCCTTGCACCCCAGTTGTGACTGTTTGGGAAAATGGTCTTTAAAGAAATAATTAAGTTAAAATGAGGCTTTTAGGGTGAGCCTGTTCCCAATATGACTGGTGTCGTTGTCAATAGAGGAGATTAGGACATAGATGCAGAGAGGCGATCACGTGAAGAAATGGAGAAAAGACAGCCATTTCCAACCCAAGGAGAGCAGCCTTAGAAGACATGAACCCTGCTGACATCTTGATCTTGGACATCCAGCTGCCAGAACTAAGCCTTCCGGTCTGTGGCACCTTTTTACTGCAGCCCTAGCAACCAATACGGGCAGTGTTATGCATCTAATCCCCAGTGCAAATACGAAGCATAGGACAATCACAACAAGTGCATCACGCATTCATTCATCCCTTCAGTATGTACGCATGTAGTTATCCTCTGGCATTACAAAACAGTCATGGTTCAAGGGAAAATTTCAATCTAACAGCCAAAACATAGATACTACCATACTGCAAATAAATTATAAACGTGCTTTGCATGCAAACTCTGCAGGCACACAGAAGAAGGCAGCAAGTGTACCTGTTTTCACGGAACACTGAAGTCCTGAGACTTACACAACAACAAGAACAAAACTGCCACTTATGCAGGGCAGCCGGACAGGAATGAGCGAGAAAGCAAAGCAAAGCGATGACAACCCACAGCCAACCGATAAGTTGTTTAGTGGTTAGCATTTATTTCTCTCAGTTCTCTGAAACCATGCCTAACGCTCTTAATATCTTAAAACATTCTCAAAAGGCAATAGGTTTAACTGTTTGAATCCGGCAGGAATCATTTTGTTCACATTTCCGTATCTGAAAAAAGCTAGTGAATGGTGCGTACAGGTCCATGTGTCAATGTTAAATGAGGGGAACGGGAGTGGGGTGATAGTGCTGCACTCTTCACTTCTCTCTCACCTCCCAATACCCCTCTGCATTCCTCCAACAGTCGACCATTCTCCAATTCTCTGGGCGGGACTGAAAACACTGTCCTTGCACCTTGAGGATTTTCGGATAAGGTCACCTCTGTTCCCCTGTTTCTCATTACTGAACACCAGGTCAGCAATTTTTTTTTTTTTTCTATTGTGGTAATAACACCAAAAATTTGCCTTCTTAACAGTGTTTAAGCGCATGGTCCGGTAGTGTCTGTTAACTATATTTGCATTGTGAATCGTTTCATCTTGCAAATCTGCAACTCGATACCCATTAAACAAAGTACTGCCCACCCCACCCCCACCACCACCTCCAGCCACTGGTAACCAAGTGGTCTACTTGCTGTTTCCGTGAACTTTACTACTTTAGATAATTCATATAAGTGAGCCAATACACTATTTGTCTTTTTTGAAACTGGCTTATTTCACTTAACATAACATCCTTAAGATTTACCATACGGTGTTGTACTATGTGCCAGAACGTCCTTCCTTTGCAAGGTTGAATAATATTCTATTGCATGTACATACCATATGTTGAGGTCCTTTCTTTTTTTCTTTCTTTTAATTGAAATGTAATTAACATACAATGTTATGTTCATTTCAGGACTACCACATATTGATTCAACGATTTCCTACATTACTTGGTGCTTAACCACGGTTAAGTGTGGTCACCATATAACATTATTACAATATTCTTTTTTTTTTTTTTTAATTTTTTTTTTTTTCAACGTTTATTTATTTTTGGGACAGAGAGAGACAGAGCATGAACGGGGGAGGGGCAGAGAGAGAGGGAGACACAGAATCGGAAACAGGCTCCAGGCTCTGAGCCATCAGCCCAGAGCCTGACGCGGGGCTCGAACTCACAGACCGCGAGATCGTGACCTGGCTGAAGTCGGACGCTTAACCGACTGCGCCACCCAGGCGCCCCATTATTACAATATTCTTGACTATATCCCCTATGGTGTACTTTTTGTCTTCATGACTCTTTATTTTATAACTAGAAGTTTATGCCTCTTAATCCCTTTATCTATTTTACCCATTCCCCCACCCATCTTCCCTCTGGCAACCATCAATTTGTTCTCTGTGTTTAAGAGTGGGTTTTTTTGTGGTTGTTGTTTCTTTTGTTTTTACGAAACAAAAATGGGACATTTATTTATAACTAAAACAAAAGCAAAACAAAACAAAAACAAACAAACAAAAAACTCCAAGCACGTAGAGTGAGAGATGAAATATAAACACAGTGAGTTCTACCCCACCCTTATTTCTCCAAGCCTCCATGGTCAAATAGAATCTCTGGAGAGAATATCTGGACAACAGAGTTGCAGTCAGTGCTGCCTCTAGTCTGGACTCCTGCTGCATCTTCGGCCACCTCCCCCCTTGCCCTTGGGTGGACCTTGAACAAAACACCAGTCCACACTGGTGGCGCATAAATGCTGTCCCATAAAATGCTGCCCACTGAGTTCCTCCATAGCAACCTGGGTCTCCTTGAATGTTTCTTACTCAACTAGAATATACCCCTTCAGGTATCCTGTATGCCTGTCCACGTTGAGGTGGATGTTTTTTTATTTCTGCACACTCTCCAAATTTGTCATGGGTGTCTTCTCCGGTGACTTCCTCCTGGACTCCAGTGACAAATAGAATTCAGCCTTCAATAGAGTGCTGTGGTCCAGGTTCATGGCCATCCTGTTCCACACTGTCATAATCCTCCCACGTCCGTGCTCCAGACCCTTCTTTGAAGCCAAAGCCATGTCCCTTCCATTTATTCACCTTTTCTTTCAGTTTGTGGATGCTTTCCTCCCTGTCCTCATCTGTGGCCAAATCCTCGCTCCTGGCCTCATGAGGACCCAGTTCTTGAACAGTGTTTTTTTATTCATTTATTTCTTTGTTTTGGTTTTGAGGGCCCACATATGGGTGAAATCAGATGGTATTTGTCTTTCTCTGACTGACTCATTTCACTTAGCATAACACCCTCCAGGACCATCCATGTTGTTGAAAACGACAAGCCCTCATTCTTTCTTATGGCTGATTAATATCTTTATCCATTCATCTATCCATGGCTACTACTTGGGTTGCTTCTGTATCTTGGCTCTTGTAAATGATGCTGCTATAAATGTAGGAAGGCATGTATCTTTTCAAATTAGTGCTTTTGTTTTCTTTGGGTAAATACCCAGTAGTAGGATTACTGGATCGTATGGTATTTCTGTTTTTAATTTTTTGAGGAACCTCTATAAAAAACCCAGTTGCCCACAGTGGCTGCACCAATTTACCTTCCCACCCATCTCACAGGAGGTTTTGCTTTTTTTTTTTCCTCTACATCCTCACCAACACTTGCTATTTCTTATCTTTTTGTTTCTAACCATTCAAGGTGTTAATGTATCATATTTTCGTTATCCATTCATCTCTCAATGACTCTATGGGTTGCTTCCAACTCTTGGTTATTGTGAGTAGGGTTGTTCTGAACATGATTATGCAAATATCTCTTTGGGCCTCTGCTTTCAATTTTTTTGAATGTATACCCAGAAGTGGGGTTAAGATGTCATATGGTAGTTTCACTTAAAAATTTTAAGGAAGGTGTGATGCAAGCAAAAACACCCTTTGGACAAGCACAGGACCTGGCGTGTCTGACAAGATGCAGGGAAGAAAAAGACGGCCGAAGGGGAAATAGATCGTGAGGTGAGGAGTCAACATGGTGGAAAAATAGGGGGACCCGGAGTTTCCTCATCCCTCAAACACAGCAGTATAGAGGCCAGAAGACTTGGAATTCTGGGCATCCAGGCTACAGAGTGACAGAAACCTCTCCAGAGGTCCACGGGAACACCTTGGCGGTCCATAGGTGCATGATTAGAAGTTGGGAAAAATAAAATGGGTGGTGTAGGCACAGAAAGGAGGGATCCCCTTCTGTGAGAGACGCAAGGAAGAGAAAGAAAGGCTGCGGAAGTGTAGGATTGTATTTGGACAAGAGAAAAATCATGGAACAGGGAACGGAAAAAAAGAGAGAGAGAGAGAGAAAGAACCAATTTCTAACATGATCCAGGGTTGCAGGACTTTCTCCGAACTGGGGCCTGCCCTCCTGTACGTGTGCCTATGGGAGAAGAAGGACCAGCTCTGGGATCTGTAGTGAGCTCAGAGATACAGTTGGACAGAGCAGTCCTCTCCCTTAAGTGCTCTGGGGAAAAAACATGTAGCCACTCACCAGCCCACCAGCCAGAGGCCCTTTGTCAGCTTGCTGGGTGGAGTGGCACTACCCTGGAACAGGGGCACACAGATCAGGATCCTTTAAGACACTGGGGTTTGCAATCCCACCCAGCACCTGGGAGGCATGGGAGACTGTGGAGCAGGATAAACGGCCTGGTTCATGCCCACGCGGCACTGTGAGGACGGCCTGAACAGAGTGGTCTGGGACACGTGGTCAGGGGAGGAGAGACAGGGGTGTCACAATTTTCCTGCCCATCGCCAACAAAGTGGGGCTTCAGGGAATGGGACAGGGAATGGGACAGAGGGTCCACAGTGGAGGCGGGGCCAACCTACACAAACCACGCCCCTCCTGGTAACCTGCGTATCTAATGGAGCAAGACTGACGCTCACCCAGCCAGACGGCCCCTCTTCCAGACCAGTGCAGCCACTTGTTCCAAGTCACCATCAGATATTGGTCCAATGGTTTTGCATTTCCTGATTTGATTCTCGGTCAATTCTTTATATATATATATATATATATATATATATATATATATATATATATATGTATATATTGCCTTTTCTTCCTCTTGTTTCTTCCCTTATCTATTCTAGTTGTGGTTTGTTTAAGCAGACACTTTTGATCTATTGTTTTGCACCACTTCTGTGTCTCCTTCTTTATTTTCCTCTCTCTCTGGATTAAGCCATATAGTTCCTCAATTCTCTGCCTGGTCAATATGTTTTTTCCTCTTCTCTCTTTCCCCACCCCGTCATTTCTCTTTTTGTAGGGGATAAGGCTTTTTCTGCCACCTCTCCCCCCACCTTTTTAATTTTTTTCCAGGGTACTTCAATGAACAAATCAAAGCACACCTGATGGAAGATCCAAATCACCACTATGCATAGGGAGATAAATCAACCGGAGTCACAAAAAGAGAGAGCATGCAACATACTCCAAAAACACCTCCTGAAGAGCCAGGCCCTGGGAAGTGTATGACCCCTTTTAATATAATAGTGCTCACAGCAGCAGGACACATAATAAGCTATTAAGACACATAAGGGACAGAAAACTAGCCAAAATGACAAAACAGAAGAACTTTCCTCAAAAGAAATTACAGGAAGAAATGACAGGAAGAGAATTACTCAGAACAGATATGAACAATATATCTGATTGAGAATGTATAACAATAGTTACAAGATTAATAGCTGGGCTTGAAAAAAGCACAGAAGGCATCAGAGAATGTATTGCTACAGAGATCAAGGCACTAAGAGACAGTCACGACAAATTAAGAAATGCTGCAAAGGAGATGCAAAATAAACTACTTGCAGTGACAGCAAGGGTGGAGAAGGCAGAGGGGAGAATAAGTGAAAGAGAGGATAAAATTATGGAAAATGATGAAGCTGAGAAAAAAAGAGATAAGAAAATACTAGACCACGAGGGGAGAATTAGAGAGTATCAGAGGAGTTTCTGTGTCATAGGAGTTTCAGAGGAAGAAGAAGAGAGAGAAAGGGGCAGAAAGGTTACTTGAAATTCTTACCAAATGAAAGCTAACAACTTCCCTAATCTGGGGAAGGAAGCAGACATCCAAGTCAGGAGGCACAGAGAACTCCCTTCAGATGAACAAGAATAGGCCTTCTCCATGGCATATCATAGTGAAACTGGCAAAATACCAAGATAAAGAGAGAATTCTAAAAGCAGGTAGGGACAAACAGGCCTCAACCTACAAGGGTAGACACTTAAGGGTACTAACAGACCTGTCCACTGAAATTTGGCAGGCTAGAAGGAAGGGGTAGGAAACAGTCAGTGTGCTGAAGAGGAAAAAAATATGCAGCCAAGAATCCTTTATCCATCAAGGGTGTCATTCAGAATAGAAGGAGAGATGCTTTCCCAGACAAGCAAAAACTAAAGGAGTTCATGACCACTAAACCAGCTTGCAAGAGATCCTAAGGGGGACTCGGTGTGTGGAATGCTG
Source organism: Puma concolor (assembly GCF_028749965.1). Taxonomy (NCBI): domain Eukaryota; kingdom Metazoa; phylum Chordata; class Mammalia; order Carnivora; family Felidae; genus Puma; species Puma concolor. Next base: position 99,395,779 of record NC_141673.1, read on the forward strand.
CAAAGACTACCAAGGACCAGAGACATCACCACAAGCATGAAACCTGCAGATAACACAATGACACTAAATCCATATTTCAATAATCACTCAGAATGTAAATGTACTAAACACTTCTATCAAAAGACATAGGGTATCAGAATGGATAAAAAAAATAAAAAATAAGATCCATCTACATGTTGTCTACTAGAGACTCATTTTAGACCCGAGGACACCTTCAGATTGCAAGTAAGGGGATAGAGAATCTATCATGCTACTGGAAGTCAAAGATAAGCTAGATTTTAAACTAAAGACTGTAACGAGATGAAGAAGGGCATTATATCATAATTACAGGGTCTGTCCATCAAGAAGAGCTAACAATTATAAATGTTTATGTTCCCAACGTGAAAGACTTTAATAACTTTAAGAACTTGAATACTCCACTCACAGAAACTGACAGATCATCCAGGCAGAAAATCAATAAAGAAATAATGGATTAGACCGAAAATTTGACACATACGTTCAGAACTTTTCATCTAAAAGAAACAGAATCACGGGGCCCCTGGGTGGCTCAGTCGGTTAAGCGTCCGACTCCAGCTCAGGTCATGATCTCGCGGTCCGTGAGTTCAAGCCCCGCGTCGGGCTCTGTGCTGACAGCTCAGAGCCTGGAGCCTGTTTCAGATTCTGTGTCTCCCTCTCTCTCTGACCCTCCCCTGTTCATGCTCTGTCTCTCTCTGTCTCAAAAATAAATAAAAGTTAAAATAAAGAAAAGAAAAGAAAAGAAAAGAAAAGAAAAGAAAAGAAAAGAAAAGAAACAGAATCCACATTCCTCTAGAGTGCACATGGAACATTCTCCAAGACAGATCACAAACTGGATCACAAAACAGCTCTCAATAAATATAAAAGAATTGAGATCATACCATGCATACCAGATCATAATTATTGAAACTTGAAACCAATCACAAGGAAAAATTTGGAAAGCCTCCAAATGCATGAAGGTTAAAGAACATCTTACTAAAGAATGAATGGGCCAAAAGGCAATTAAAGAAGAAATTTTAACATATATGGAAGCAAATGAAATGAAAACACGACAGTCCAAACCCTTTGGGGTGCAGCAAAGACAGTCCTCAGAGGAAAATACATTGCAATCCAGGCCTAGCTCAGGAAACAAGAAAAATCCCAAATACAAAACTTAACCACACTCCTAAAGAAACTAGCAGCAGAACAGCAAAGAAACCCCAAAGCCTGCAGAAGAAGAGAAATAATAAAGATTAGAGCAGAAATAAACAATATAGATTAATAAAAAAGACCATGAGAACAAATCAATGACTGTAACAGCTGGTTTTTCTTTTTGAAAAAATAAACAAAACTGATAACCCCCTAGCCAGACTTCTATGAAGTCTGGGAAAAGAGAGAGAACCCAAATAGATAAAATCATGAATGACAGAGGAGAGATCACAACCAGCACCACAGAAATACAAACAATGATTAGAGAATCCTATGAAAAATTATATGCCAACAAACTGGACAACCTGGAAGAAACGGACAAAGTCCTACACACCTACACACTCCCAAAACTCAAATGGCAAGAAATAGAAAATTTGAACAGACCCATAACCCATAACAGACCAAGTGAAGAAATTGAATGACGGAGCAAAAATCTTCCAACAAATAAGAGTCCCGGGCCAGATGGCTTCCCAGGGGAATCCTACCAGACATTTTTTTTTTTTTCTTTTTTCTTTTCTCTTTTTTTCCTTTTTTTCCTTTTTTTTCTTTCTTTTTTCTTTTTCTTCTTTTTTTTTTCTTTTTTTTCTCTTTTTTTCAAAGTTTTTTTTTATTTATTTTTGGGACAGAGAGAGACAGAGCATGAACGGGGGAGGGGCAGAGAGAGAGGGAGACACAGAATCGGAAACAGGCTCCAGGCTCTGAGCCATCAGCCCAGAGCCCGACGCGGGGCTCGAACTCACGGACCGCGAGATCGTGACCTGGCTGAAGTCGGACGCTTAACCGACTGTGCCACCCAGGCGCCCCCTACCAGACATTTAAGCAGAGTTCATACCTATCCTTCTTGAGCTCTTCCAAAAATAGAAATGGAAGGAAAGCTTCTGGGCTCATTCTATGAAACCAGCATTACCTTGATTCCCAAACCAGATAGAGACCCCATCAAAAAGGAGAATTACAGCCCAATATCACTGATGAACATGGATGCAGAAATTCTCAACAAGATACTAGCAAATCGAATTCAACAGCATAATAAAAGAATTTTTCACATGATGAAGCGGGATTCATTCTTGGGCTGCAGGACTGGTTCCATATTTGCAAATCAATCAATGCGATACAACACTTTAATAGAAGAGAGGATAAGAACCATAGGATCCTGTCAATAGATGCAAAAAAAAGCATTTGACAAAACATAGAATCCTTTCTTACTAAAAAAACAAAAGTCGCGATAGAAGGAACATACCTTAACATCATAATAGCCATATAGGAAAAGCCCACAGCTCATATCATCTTCAATCGGGAAAAACTGAGACCTTTTCCCTGAGATTAGGAACACGACAGGGATGTGCACTGTCACCACCCTTGTTTAACATAGTGTTGGAAAGTCCTAGCCTCAGCAATCAGACAACAAAATGAAATAAAACGCATCCAGTTTGGCAAAGAAGAAGTCAAACTTTCACTTTCCACAGATGACATGATACTCTACATGGAAAACCCAAAAGACTCCACCAAAAAGCTGCTAGGACCGATACATGAATTCAGCAAAGTTGAAGGATACAAAAGCAATGTACAGAAGTCAGTTGCATTTCTAGACACAATTAATGAAGCAGCACAAAGAGCAATCAAGAAATCGATCCCATTTACAATTGCACCAAGAACCATGAGATACCTAGGAATAAACCTAAGCAACGATGTAAAAGATCTATATGCTGAAAACTATAGAAAACTTAATGAAAGAAATTGAAGAAGACAAAAAGAAATGGAAAAACATTCCATGCTCATGAGTTGGAAGCACAAATAACGTTAAAATGTCAATACTACCAAAGCAATCTACACATTCGATGCAATCCCAATCCAAATTGCACCAGCGTTCTTCTCAGAGCTAGAACAAACAATCCTAAAATGTGTATGGAACCACAAAAGACCCCGAATAGCCAAAGTTATGTTGAAAAAGAAAACCAAAGTGGGAGGCATCACAGTCCTGGACTTTAGCCTCTACTACAAAGCTGTAATCACCAAGACAGTATGCTATTGGCACACGAACAGACACACAGACCAATGGAATAGAATAGAGAACCCAGAAATGGACCCACAGAGGTATGGCCAACTAATCTTTGACAAAGCAGGAGAGAGTATCCAATGGAAAAAAGACAGTCTCTTTGGCAAATGGTGTTGGGAGGTTGGGACAGCAACATGCAGAAGAATGAAATTGGACCACTTTCTTACACCACACACAAAAATAACTCAAAATGGATGAAAGACCTAACTGTGATACAGGAAACCATCAAAACCCTAGTGGAGAAAACAGGCAACAACCTGTTTGACCTCAGCCACAGCAACGTCTTACTTGACACATCTCCAAAGGCAAGGGAAGGAAAAGCAAAAATGAGCTATTGGGACCTCATCAAGATTAAAAGCTTCTGCATTGCAAAAGAAACTATCAACAAAACTAAAAGGCAACCAATGAAATGGGAGATGATATTTGCAAATGAAATATCAGATAAAGGGTTAGCATCCAAAGTATATAAAGAACTTACCAAACTCAACACCTGAAAAGCAAATAACCCAGTGAATAAATAGGCAGAAGACATGAATAGACATTTTCCAAAGAAAATATCCAGGTGGCCAACAGACACATGAAAAGATGCTCAGCATCACTCATCATCAAGGAAATACAAACCAAAACCACATTGAGATACCACTTCACACTGGTCAGAGTGGCTGAAATTATCAACTCAGGAAACAACAGACGTTGGCAAGGATGTGAAGAAACGGAAACCCTCTTGCACTGTTGGTGGGAATGTAAACTGGTGCAGCCACTCTGGAAAACAGGGTAGAGGTTCCTCAAAAATTCAAAAATAGAATTACCCTATGACCCAGCAAGAGCACTGCTAGGAATTTACCCAAGGAATACAGGAGTGCCGATGCATAGGGGCACATGTACCCCATTGTTTACAGCAGCACTTTCAACAACAGCCAAATCATGGAAAGAACCCAAATGTCCATCAACTGATGAATGGATGATGAAGCTGTGGTATATATATACAATGGGATATAATTCGGCAGTGAGAAAGAATGAAATCCTGCCATTTGCAACAATGTGGATGGAACTGGAGGCTATTATGTTAAGTGAAATAAGTCAGTCAGAGAAAGACAAATATCATATGTTCCCACTCATATGTGGAACCTCAGAAACTTAACAGAAGACTATGGAGAAAGGGAAGGGGAAGAAATAGTTTCAAGCAGAGTAGGAGGCAAACCCATAAGAGTCTCTTAAATACAGAGAACAAACTGACGTTTTTTTGGGGGGAGGGGCAGGGGAGGGGAAAAATGGGTGATGGGCATTGAGGAGGGCACTTGTTGGGATGAGCACTGGGTGTTGTATGTAAGCGATGAATCATGGGAATCTACTCCCAAAGTCAAGAGCACACTGTATACACTGTATGTTAGCTAACCTGACAACCAAATTATATTTAAATAAATAAATAAATACATACATACATCCATAAATGCATAAATGCATAAATGCATAAATACATAAATAAAGTGAATGGGCAGCGCCTGGGTGGCTCAGTCAGTTGAGCGTCCCGACTTCGGCTCAGGTCATGATCCCACAGTTTATTGGTTCGAGCCCCCACTTCGGGCTCTGTGCTGACAACTGGAGCCTGGAGCCTGCTTCAGATTCTGTGTCTCCCTCTCTCTCTCCTCCTCCCCTGCTCGTGCTCTGTCTCTCTCTCATTCTCTCTCTCAAAATTAAATAAACATTAAAAAACTAAATAAAAAAATAAAAACGCAAACATTTCAGGGCACCTGTGTGGCCCTAGTCAGTTAAGCGTCTGACTTTGGCTCAGGTCATGATCTCACAGCTCTTGAGTTTGAGCCCCACATTGGTCTGTCTGGATCAGCACAGAGCCTGCTTCAAATCCTCTGTCCCCGTCTCTCTCTGCCCCTCTCTGAGCGTGCACTCTCACTCTCTCAAAAATAAACAAACATTTTTTTGAAGGGTAAAATGTGTAAATGTTTCTTTTTTTTTTTTTTTTTTTTTTTTTTTTTTAAATTTTTTTTTTTCAACGTTTATTTATTTTGGGGACAGAGAGAGACAGAGCTTGAACGGGGGAGGGGCAGAGAGAGAGGGAGACACAGAATCGGAAACAGGCTCCAGGCTCTGAGCCATCAGCCCAGAGCCCGACGCGGGGCTCGAACTCACGGACCGCGAGATCGTGACCTGGCTGAAGTCGGACGCTTAACCGACTGCGCCACCCAGGCGCCCCATGTGTAAATGTTTCTAGGAAGATATTTGTGGTATTTCCTGTGCATCAAGGCAACTGGCCTAATTTTGTTCGCAGTGGAAATTTCTGAACTTCGAACAGAAATCATTTCTGTGCAGTATCATATTTTCATTATAATGTTGAAAACATTCTCAGCATTGGCGTACTCCTTATGAAACGAGCTATAGACAGTGCATGAACAATTTGGAAGAGTTTGTATTTTGCCTTGGGTTAATCGGTAGGTTCAGTTGGTGTTTAGATATCTTTAATTTTTGCAGGATGATCAGCTTATATTAATAATTCCAAGTTTAGTCACACACACACACAAACCATCTACAGTCAAATATAACCATTACCCTGATTTAAAAGTGCAAAACTTATTAGGATATTTTATGAGCTGAACTATACTCCCCTCCCTGCCAAAATATTCATATATTCAAATCCTAGCCCTTGCACCCCAGTTGTGACTGTTTGGGAAAATGGTCTTTAAAGAAATAATTAAGTTAAAATGAGGCTTTTAGGGTGAGCCTGTTCCCAATATGACTGGTGTCGTTGTCAATAGAGGAGATTAGGACATAGATGCAGAGAGGCGATCACGTGAAGAAATGGAGAAAAGACAGCCATTTCCAACCCAAGGAGAGCAGCCTTAGAAGACATGAACCCTGCTGACATCTTGATCTTGGACATCCAGCTGCCAGAACTAAGCCTTCCGGTCTGTGGCACCTTTTTACTGCAGCCCTAGCAACCAATACGGGCAGTGTTATGCATCTAATCCCCAGTGCAAATACGAAGCATAGGACAATCACAACAAGTGCATCACGCATTCATTCATCCCTTCAGTATGTACGCATGTAGTTATCCTCTGGCATTACAAAACAGTCATGGTTCAAGGGAAAATTTCAATCTAACAGCCAAAACATAGATACTACCATACTGCAAATAAATTATAAACGTGCTTTGCATGCAAACTCTGCAGGCACACAGAAGAAGGCAGCAAGTGTACCTGTTTTCACGGAACACTGAAGTCCTGAGACTTACACAACAACAAGAACAAAACTGCCACTTATGCAGGGCAGCCGGACAGGAATGAGCGAGAAAGCAAAGCAAAGCGATGACAACCCACAGCCAACCGATAAGTTGTTTAGTGGTTAGCATTTATTTCTCTCAGTTCTCTGAAACCATGCCTAACGCTCTTAATATCTTAAAACATTCTCAAAAGGCAATAGGTTTAACTGTTTGAATCCGGCAGGAATCATTTTGTTCACATTTCCGTATCTGAAAAAAGCTAGTGAATGGTGCGTACAGGTCCATGTGTCAATGTTAAATGAGGGGAACGGGAGTGGGGTGATAGTGCTGCACTCTTCACTTCTCTCTCACCTCCCAATACCCCTCTGCATTCCTCCAACAGTCGACCATTCTCCAATTCTCTGGGCGGGACTGAAAACACTGTCCTTGCACCTTGAGGATTTTCGGATAAGGTCACCTCTGTTCCCCTGTTTCTCATTACTGAACACCAGGTCAGCAATTTTTTTTTTTTTTCTATTGTGGTAATAACACCAAAAATTTGCCTTCTTAACAGTGTTTAAGCGCATGGTCCGGTAGTGTCTGTTAACTATATTTGCATTGTGAATCGTTTCATCTTGCAAATCTGCAACTCGATACCCATTAAACAAAGTACTGCCCACCCCACCCCCACCACCACCTCCAGCCACTGGTAACCAAGTGGTCTACTTGCTGTTTCCGTGAACTTTACTACTTTAGATAATTCATATAAGTGAGCCAATACACTATTTGTCTTTTTTGAAACTGGCTTATTTCACTTAACATAACATCCTTAAGATTTACCATACGGTGTTGTACTATGTGCCAGAACGTCCTTCCTTTGCAAGGTTGAATAATATTCTATTGCATGTACATACCATATGTTGAGGTCCTTTCTTTTTTTCTTTCTTTTAATTGAAATGTAATTAACATACAATGTTATGTTCATTTCAGGACTACCACATATTGATTCAACGATTTCCTACATTACTTGGTGCTTAACCACGGTTAAGTGTGGTCACCATATAACATTATTACAATATTCTTTTTTTTTTTTTTTAATTTTTTTTTTTTTCAACGTTTATTTATTTTTGGGACAGAGAGAGACAGAGCATGAACGGGGGAGGGGCAGAGAGAGAGGGAGACACAGAATCGGAAACAGGCTCCAGGCTCTGAGCCATCAGCCCAGAGCCTGACGCGGGGCTCGAACTCACAGACCGCGAGATCGTGACCTGGCTGAAGTCGGACGCTTAACCGACTGCGCCACCCAGGCGCCCCATTATTACAATATTCTTGACTATATCCCCTATGGTGTACTTTTTGTCTTCATGACTCTTTATTTTATAACTAGAAGTTTATGCCTCTTAATCCCTTTATCTATTTTACCCATTCCCCCACCCATCTTCCCTCTGGCAACCATCAATTTGTTCTCTGTGTTTAAGAGTGGGTTTTTTTGTGGTTGTTGTTTCTTTTGTTTTTACGAAACAAAAATGGGACATTTATTTATAACTAAAACAAAAGCAAAACAAAACAAAAACAAACAAACAAAAAACTCCAAGCACGTAGAGTGAGAGATGAAATATAAACACAGTGAGTTCTACCCCACCCTTATTTCTCCAAGCCTCCATGGTCAAATAGAATCTCTGGAGAGAATATCTGGACAACAGAGTTGCAGTCAGTGCTGCCTCTAGTCTGGACTCCTGCTGCATCTTCGGCCACCTCCCCCCTTGCCCTTGGGTGGACCTTGAACAAAACACCAGTCCACACTGGTGGCGCATAAATGCTGTCCCATAAAATGCTGCCCACTGAGTTCCTCCATAGCAACCTGGGTCTCCTTGAATGTTTCTTACTCAACTAGAATATACCCCTTCAGGTATCCTGTATGCCTGTCCACGTTGAGGTGGATGTTTTTTTATTTCTGCACACTCTCCAAATTTGTCATGGGTGTCTTCTCCGGTGACTTCCTCCTGGACTCCAGTGACAAATAGAATTCAGCCTTCAATAGAGTGCTGTGGTCCAGGTTCATGGCCATCCTGTTCCACACTGTCATAATCCTCCCACGTCCGTGCTCCAGACCCTTCTTTGAAGCCAAAGCCATGTCCCTTCCATTTATTCACCTTTTCTTTCAGTTTGTGGATGCTTTCCTCCCTGTCCTCATCTGTGGCCAAATCCTCGCTCCTGGCCTCATGAGGACCCAGTTCTTGAACAGTGTTTTTTTATTCATTTATTTCTTTGTTTTGGTTTTGAGGGCCCACATATGGGTGAAATCAGATGGTATTTGTCTTTCTCTGACTGACTCATTTCACTTAGCATAACACCCTCCAGGACCATCCATGTTGTTGAAAACGACAAGCCCTCATTCTTTCTTATGGCTGATTAATATCTTTATCCATTCATCTATCCATGGCTACTACTTGGGTTGCTTCTGTATCTTGGCTCTTGTAAATGATGCTGCTATAAATGTAGGAAGGCATGTATCTTTTCAAATTAGTGCTTTTGTTTTCTTTGGGTAAATACCCAGTAGTAGGATTACTGGATCGTATGGTATTTCTGTTTTTAATTTTTTGAGGAACCTCTATAAAAAACCCAGTTGCCCACAGTGGCTGCACCAATTTACCTTCCCACCCATCTCACAGGAGGTTTTGCTTTTTTTTTTTCCTCTACATCCTCACCAACACTTGCTATTTCTTATCTTTTTGTTTCTAACCATTCAAGGTGTTAATGTATCATATTTTCGTTATCCATTCATCTCTCAATGACTCTATGGGTTGCTTCCAACTCTTGGTTATTGTGAGTAGGGTTGTTCTGAACATGATTATGCAAATATCTCTTTGGGCCTCTGCTTTCAATTTTTTTGAATGTATACCCAGAAGTGGGGTTAAGATGTCATATGGTAGTTTCACTTAAAAATTTTAAGGAAGGTGTGATGCAAGCAAAAACACCCTTTGGACAAGCACAGGACCTGGCGTGTCTGACAAGATGCAGGGAAGAAAAAGACGGCCGAAGGGGAAATAGATCGTGAGGTGAGGAGTCAACATGGTGGAAAAATAGGGGGACCCGGAGTTTCCTCATCCCTCAAACACAGCAGTATAGAGGCCAGAAGACTTGGAATTCTGGGCATCCAGGCTACAGAGTGACAGAAACCTCTCCAGAGGTCCACGGGAACACCTTGGCGGTCCATAGGTGCATGATTAGAAGTTGGGAAAAATAAAATGGGTGGTGTAGGCACAGAAAGGAGGGATCCCCTTCTGTGAGAGACGCAAGGAAGAGAAAGAAAGGCTGCGGAAGTGTAGGATTGTATTTGGACAAGAGAAAAATCATGGAACAGGGAACGGAAAAAAAGAGAGAGAGAGAGAGAAAGAACCAATTTCTAACATGATCCAGGGTTGCAGGACTTTCTCCGAACTGGGGCCTGCCCTCCTGTACGTGTGCCTATGGGAGAAGAAGGACCAGCTCTGGGATCTGTAGTGAGCTCAGAGATACAGTTGGACAGAGCAGTCCTCTCCCTTAAGTGCTCTGGGGAAAAAACATGTAGCCACTCACCAGCCCACCAGCCAGAGGCCCTTTGTCAGCTTGCTGGGTGGAGTGGCACTACCCTGGAACAGGGGCACACAGATCAGGATCCTTTAAGACACTGGGGTTTGCAATCCCACCCAGCACCTGGGAGGCATGGGAGACTGTGGAGCAGGATAAACGGCCTGGTTCATGCCCACGCGGCACTGTGAGGACGGCCTGAACAGAGTGGTCTGGGACACGTGGTCAGGGGAGGAGAGACAGGGGTGTCACAATTTTCCTGCCCATCGCCAACAAAGTGGGGCTTCAGGGAATGGGACAGGGAATGGGACAGAGGGTCCACAGTGGAGGCGGGGCCAACCTACACAAACCACGCCCCTCCTGGTAACCTGCGTATCTAATGGAGCAAGACTGACGCTCACCCAGCCAGACGGCCCCTCTTCCAGACCAGTGCAGCCACTTGTTCCAAGTCACCATCAGATATTGGTCCAATGGTTTTGCATTTCCTGATTTGATTCTCGGTCAATTCTTTATATATATATATATATATATATATATATATATATATATATATATATGTATATATTGCCTTTTCTTCCTCTTGTTTCTTCCCTTATCTATTCTAGTTGTGGTTTGTTTAAGCAGACACTTTTGATCTATTGTTTTGCACCACTTCTGTGTCTCCTTCTTTATTTTCCTCTCTCTCTGGATTAAGCCATATAGTTCCTCAATTCTCTGCCTGGTCAATATGTTTTTTCCTCTTCTCTCTTTCCCCACCCCGTCATTTCTCTTTTTGTAGGGGATAAGGCTTTTTCTGCCACCTCTCCCCCCACCTTTTTAATTTTTTTCCAGGGTACTTCAATGAACAAATCAAAGCACACCTGATGGAAGATCCAAATCACCACTATGCATAGGGAGATAAATCAACCGGAGTCACAAAAAGAGAGAGCATGCAACATACTCCAAAAACACCTCCTGAAGAGCCAGGCCCTGGGAAGTGTATGACCCCTTTTAATATAATAGTGCTCACAGCAGCAGGACACATAATAAGCTATTAAGACACATAAGGGACAGAAAACTAGCCAAAATGACAAAACAGAAGAACTTTCCTCAAAAGAAATTACAGGAAGAAATGACAGGAAGAGAATTACTCAGAACAGATATGAACAATATATCTGATTGAGAATGTATAACAATAGTTACAAGATTAATAGCTGGGCTTGAAAAAAGCACAGAAGGCATCAGAGAATGTATTGCTACAGAGATCAAGGCACTAAGAGACAGTCACGACAAATTAAGAAATGCTGCAAAGGAGATGCAAAATAAACTACTTGCAGTGACAGCAAGGGTGGAGAAGGCAGAGGGGAGAATAAGTGAAAGAGAGGATAAAATTATGGAAAATGATGAAGCTGAGAAAAAAAGAGATAAGAAAATACTAGACCACGAGGGGAGAATTAGAGAGTATCAGAGGAGTTTCTGTGTCATAGGAGTTTCAGAGGAAGAAGAAGAGAGAGAAAGGGGCAGAAAGGTTACTTGAAATTCTTACCAAATGAAAGCTAACAACTTCCCTAATCTGGGGAAGGAAGCAGACATCCAAGTCAGGAGGCACAGAGAACTCCCTTCAGATGAACAAGAATAGGCCTTCTCCATGGCATATCATAGTGAAACTGGCAAAATACCAAGATAAAGAGAGAATTCTAAAAGCAGGTAGGGACAAACAGGCCTCAACCTACAAGGGTAGACACTTAAGGGTACTAACAGACCTGTCCACTGAAATTTGGCAGGCTAGAAGGAAGGGGTAGGAAACAGTCAGTGTGCTGAAGAGGAAAAAAATATGCAGCCAAGAATCCTTTATCCATCAAGGGTGTCATTCAGAATAGAAGGAGAGATGCTTTCCCAGACAAGCAAAAACTAAAGGAGTTCATGACCACTAAACCAGCTTGCAAGAGATCCTAAGGGGGACTCGGTGTGTGGAATGCTGCAAAGACTACCAAGGACCAGAGACATCACCACAAGCATGAAACCTGCAGATAACACAATGACACTAAATCCATATTTCAATAATCACTCAGAATGTAAATGTACTAAACACTTCTATCAAAAGACATAGGGTATCAGAATGGATAAAAAAAATAAAAAATAAGATCCATCTACATGTTGTCTACTAGAGACTCATTTTAGACCCGAGGACACCTTCAGATTGCAAGTAAGGGGATAGAGAATCTATCATGCTACTGGAAGTCAAAGATAAGCTAGATTTTAAACTAAAGACTGTAACGAGATGAAGAAGGGCATTATATCATAATTACAGGGTCTGTCCATCAAGAAGAGCTAACAATTATAAATGTTTATGTTCCCAACGTGAAAGACTTTAATAACTTTAAGAACTTGAATACTCCACTCACAGAAACTGACAGATCATCCAGGCAGAAAATCAATAAAGAAATAATGGATTAGACCGAAAATTTGACACATACGTTCAGAACTTTTCATCTAAAAGAAACAGAATCACGGGGCCCCTGGGTGGCTCAGTCGGTTAAGCGTCCGACTCCAGCTCAGGTCATGATCTCGCGGTCCGTGAGTTCAAGCCCCGCGTCGGGCTCTGTGCTGACAGCTCAGAGCCTGGAGCCTGTTTCAGATTCTGTGTCTCCCTCTCTCTCTGACCCTCCCCTGTTCATGCTCTGTCTCTCTCTGTCTCAAAAATAAATAAAAGTTAAAATAAAGAAAAGAAAAGAAAAGAAAAGAAAAGAAAAGAAAAGAAAAGAAAAGAAACAGAATCCACATTCCTCTAGAGTGCACATGGAACATTCTCCAAGACAGATCACAAACTGGATCACAAAACAGCTCTCAATAAATATAAAAGAATTGAGATCATACCATGCATACCAGATCATAATTATTGAAACTTGAAACCAATCACAAGGAAAAATTTGGAAAGCCTCCAAATGCATGAAGGTTAAAGAACATCTTACTAAAGAATGAATGGGCCAAAAGGCAATTAAAGAAGAAATTTTAACATATATGGAAGCAAATGAAATGAAAACACGACAGTCCAAACCCTTTGGGGTGCAGCAAAGACAGTCCTCAGAGGAAAATACATTGCAATCCAGGCCTAGCTCAGGAAACAAGAAAAATCCCAAATACAAAACTTAACCACACTCCTAAAGAAACTAGCAGCAGAACAGCAAAGAAACCCCAAAGCCTGCAGAAGAAGAGAAATAATAAAGATTAGAGCAGAAATAAACAATATAGATTAATAAAAAAGACCATGAGAACAAATCAATGACTGTAACAGCTGGTTTTTCTTTTTGAAAAAATAAACAAAACTGATAACCCCCTAGCCAGACTTCTATGAAGTCTGGGAAAAGAGAGAGAACCCAAATAGATAAAATCATGAATGACAGAGGAGAGATCACAACCAGCACCACAGAAATACAAACAATGATTAGAGAATCCTATGAAAAATTATATGCCAACAAACTGGACAACCTGGAAGAAACGGACAAAGTCCTACACACCTACACACTCCCAAAACTCAAATGGCAAGAAATAGAAAATTTGAACAGACCCATAACCCATAACAGACCAAGTGAAGAAATTGAATGACGGAGCAAAAATCTTCCAACAAATAAGAGTCCCGGGCCAGATGGCTTCCCAGGGGAATCCTACCAGACATTTTTTTTTTTTTCTTTTTTCTTTTCTCTTTTTTTCCTTTTTTTCCTTTTTTTTCTTTCTTTTTTCTTTTTCTTCTTTTTTTTTTCTTTTTTTTCTCTTTTTTTCAAAGTTTTTTTTTATTTATTTTTGGGACAGAGAGAGACAGAGCATGAACGGGGGAGGGGCAGAGAGAGAGGGAGACACAGAATCGGAAACAGGCTCCAGGCTCTGAGCCATCAGCCCAGAGCCCGACGCGGGGCTCGAACTCACGGACCGCGAGATCGTGACCTGGCTGAAGTCGGACGCTTAACCGACTGTGCCACCCAGGCGCCCCCTACCAGACATTTAAGCAGAGTTCATACCTATCCTTCTTGAGCTCTTCCAAAAATAGAAATGGAAGGAAAGCTTCTGGGCTCATTCTATGAAACCAGCATTACCTTGATTCCCAAACCAGATAGAGACCCCATCAAAAAGGAGAATTACAGCCCAATATCACTGATGAACATGGATGCAGAAATTCTCAACAAGATACTAGCAAATCGAATTCAACAGCATAATAAAAGAATTTTTCACATGATGAAGCGGGATTCATTCTTGGGCTGCAGGACTGGTTCCATATTTGCAAATCAATCAATGCGATACAACACTTTAATAGAAGAGAGGATAAGAACCATAGGATCCTGTCAATAGATGCAAAAAAAAGCATTTGACAAAACATAGAATCCTTTCTTACTAAAAAAACAAAAGTCGCGATAGAAGGAACATACCTTAACATCATAATAGCCATATAGGAAAAGCCCACAGCTCATATCATCTTCAATCGGGAAAAACTGAGACCTTTTCCCTGAGATTAGGAACACGACAGGGATGTGCACTGTCACCACCCTTGTTTAACATAGTGTTGGAAAGTCCTAGCCTCAGCAATCAGACAACAAAATGAAATAAAACGCATCCAGTTTGGCAAAGAAGAAGTCAAACTTTCACTTTCCACAGATGACATGATACTCTACATGGAAAACCCAAAAGACTCCACCAAAAAGCTGCTAGGACCGATACATGAATTCAGCAAAGTTGAAGGATACAAAAGCAATGTACAGAAGTCAGTTGCATTTCTAGACACAATTAATGAAGCAGCACAAAGAGCAATCAAGAAATCGATCCCATTTACAATTGCACCAAGAACCATGAGATACCTAGGAATAAACCTAAGCAACGATGTAAAAGATCTATATGCTGAAAACTATAGAAAACTTAATGAAAGAAATTGAAGAAGACAAAAAGAAATGGAAAAACATTCCATGCTCATGAGTTGGAAGCACAAATAACGTTAAAATGTCAATACTACCAAAGCAATCTACACATTCGATGCAATCCCAATCCAAATTGCACCAGCGTTCTTCTCAGAGCTAGAACAAACAATCCTAAAATGTGTATGGAACCACAAAAGACCCCGAATAGCCAAAGTTATGTTGAAAAAGAAAACCAAAGTGGGAGGCATCACAGTCCTGGACTTTAGCCTCTACTACAAAGCTGTAATCACCAAGACAGTATGCTATTGGCACACGAACAGACACACAGACCAATGGAATAGAATAGAGAACCCAGAAATGGACCCACAGAGGTATGGCCAACTAATCTTTGACAAAGCAGGAGAGAGTATCCAATGGAAAAAAGACAGTCTCTTTGGCAAATGGTGTTGGGAGGTTGGGACAGCAACATGCAGAAGAATGAAATTGGACCACTTTCTTACACCACACACAAAAATAACTCAAAATGGATGAAAGACCTGTGAGACAGGAAACCATCAAAACCCTAGTGGAGAAAACAGGCAACAACCTGTTTGACCTCAGCCTCAACAACTTCTTTCTTGACACGTCTCCAAAGGCAAGGAAAATAAAAGCAAAATGAACTATTTGGAGCTCATCAGGATAAAAAGCTTCTGCATTGCAAAAGAAACAATCAACAAAACTAAAAGGCAACTGAAAGAATGGGAAAAGATATTTGCAAATGAAATATCAGATAAAGGGTTAGCATCCAAAGTATATACAGAACTTACCAAACTCAACACCTGAAAAACAAATAACCCAGTGAATAAATAGGCGAAGACATGAATAGACCTTCGTGGGAATGCAAACTGGTGCAGCCTCTCTGGGAAACAGTATGGAGGTTCCTTAAAAAATTAAAAATAAAATTACTCTACAACCCAGAAATAGCACTGCTAGGAATTTATCAGAGGATACAGGAGTGCTGACGCATAGGGGCACAAGAACCCCAATGTTCATAGCAGCACTTTTGACAGTAGCCAGATTATGGAAAGAGCCCAAATGTCCATCAACTGATGAATGGATAAAGAAGATGTGGTTTATATATACAATGGAATGCTACTTGGCTATGAGAAAGAATGGATTCTTGCCATTTACAACACCACAGATGGAACGGGAAGGTATTGTGCTAAGTGAAATAAATCAGTCAGAGAAAGACAAATATCACATGTTTTTGTTCATATGTGGAACTTGAGAAACTTAACAGAAAACCATGGGGGATACAAAGGGGAAAAAAAGATTCAGAGAGTGAGGCAAACCCATAAGAGACTCTTAAACACAGAAAACAAACTGAGGGTTGATTTGGGGGTAGGGGAGAGGGGAAAATGGGTGATGGGCATCGAGGAGGGCACTTGGGATGAATACTGGCTGCTGTATGTAAGCGATGAATCATGGGAATGTAACCCCAAAACCAAGAGCACACTGTATACACTGTATGTTAGCTAACCTAACAATAAATTATATTATAAATAAGTAAATAAATAAACAAGCAAACAAACAAACTTTTAAGGAACTCTATCTTTTTTTTTTTTTTTCAACATTTATTTATTTTTGGGACAGAGGGAGACAGAGCATGAACGGGGGAGGGGCAGAGAGAGAGGGAGACACAGAATCGGAAACAGGCTCCAGGCTCTGAGCCATCAGCCCAGAGCCGGACGCGGGGCTCGAACTCCCGGACCGCGAGATCGTGACCTGGCTGAAGTCGGACGCTTAACCGACTGCGCCACCCAGGCGCCCCTAAGGAACTCTATCTTATTTTACTTAGCAGTTGCACTATTTTACTATTCCAGCAACAATATACAAGCATTCTAATTTCTCCACATTCTTGTCAACACTTGTAATATATATTTTGTAATAACCATACTAACTGGGTGTGAGGTGATATTTCACACCAAGTAGTATGGTTTCCATTTGTCAAGATGATTAGTGATGTTGATCATCTTTTTTATATGCTCATTGGCCATTTTTACGTCATCTTGGAGAGATGTCTATTCAAGTTTTTTGCTCATTTTTTTAATCAGACTCTTTGATCTTTTTGTTGTTATTATAGATGAGTCATAGAAATTCTTTATATATTCTGCATATTAATCCCTTATTAAATATGATTTGCAAACATTTTCTCCTATTCTGTAAGTTGATTTTTCACTCTGTTGATTGTGTCCTTTGATGCACGAAAGACTTAAAGTTTAATGTAGTGCCCATTTGTTTATCTGTGCTTTAGTTGCCTTTTTTTTTTTTGAGTATCATATACAATAAATAATTGTCAAGTTCAAAGTTATTAAGATTTTCCTGTATGTTTTCTTCTAGAAGTTTCATAATTTTAGGTATTACATTTACGTTGTTAATGCATTTTGAGTTCATTTTTATATATAATGTAAGATAAAATTCCAACTTTGTTCTTTTGCATGTTGGCAGATACTTCCCAACATCATTTACTGAAGAGACTCTCCCCATTAAGTAGTGTTGGCACCCTTGTTGAAGATAATATGGCCAAAAACATGGAGTTACTTCTGGTTCTTATTCGTTTTTATTTGTTTATTTGCCTGTCTTTATACCAATTTCACAGTTTTTATTACTGTAGCTTTGTGATATGTTCTGAAATCAGAAGGTATAAGTTCTCCAACTTTGTTCTTCTTTCTCAAGATTGATTTATTTGAAGTTCTTAGGGATTCCATGTGAATTTTAGGATGATTTCTTTATATTCTGAGAAAAAAAAGTGTTACTGGAATTTTGATAGGAATTGCATTTAATCTGAGTTAAATGTGCAGTATGCACATTTTAATAATATTAAATCGTCCAACCCATGAACATGGGATATCATTCCATTTATTGATGTATTATTTAATTTCTTTCAGCAATGTTTTGTAGTTTTCAGTGTTCGAGCTTTTCATTTTCTGAATTAAGTTTATTCCTCAATATTTTCTACCCTTTGATGCTTTTGTAAACGTAAGAATTTTCTTCATTTTCTTTTTTTCCCACATCTACCTGCAGTACTGCAGCTCTGCTTGCTGCTCACATCAGTTTTCAGTGGCTTCTAAAGTTGACCTGGTCCCCTAAGCACTCTGCCTTAAGCAAGACAAAAACCAGTCCCTTAAGTAGTCCTCAAACAACCTGGAATGTTGGATGCATGAGCCACTCTTTTTTTCCCCCATCATGAAAGAAACTACATGGGATTTCCTCATGATATCTCCACAATATGCTGTATAGGAGTAAGGGCACTAATGAGTGTATCAAATGCTGGGAGCTATCATACCCCTTTTGTTGGAATCTCTTCTTAATTTTACAATGCCCTGGGTGCTGCGGCTTCTCAGCTCATCTCTGGAGTTCTTACTGAGGTATTCTTGTCCACACATTGTTGTTAATTCAGTGGAAGAAGATGAGCCTGTAGCTTCCTAGCCTGCCATCTTACTGAAGTCACCATTTTCTTTTATATTTTAAGCCTAGAGTGGTTTCTCTTTTTTTTTTCAATGTTTATTTATTTATTAATTAATTTATTTATTTATTTATTTATTTTTTTGGGACAGAGAGAGACAGAGTATGAACGGGGGAGGGGCAGAGAGAGAGGGAGACACAGAATCGGAAACAGGCTCCAGGCTCTGAGCCATCAGCCCAGAGCCCGACGCGGGGCTCGAACCCACGGACCGCGAGATCGTGACCTGGCTGAAGTCGGACGCTCAACCGACTGCGCCACCCAGGCGCCCCTAGAGTGGTTTCTCTTATCTCATGGTTACCACTTACTGCCTTTTGTGTTTTCACCTTCTTGTACCGAATTATGCTTTTATCACTCTTTTCTCCATTTCCTAGCCATATTCTGGCCTCTACTATACTTCTTCATATTTAAAAGTATTCCTGTCCACCCCAACTCCCACTATTAACCTAGGAAAGCTCAATGTCAAAACAGGCCATATAGTAAAAAAAAAAAAAAAAAAATCTACGTTTTTGAGCTATTCAATATCATTGCTACTGTTGCAAATTCTCAAGTTCAGAGTTACTTGTAATCACTCATTGTCTGAAATATTCAGTTTTAACATACATATGAAATGTGTGCCTATCTCTGTATGTGTGTGTGTATACTACATATTATATATATATATATATATATATATATATATATATATATATATATGACAGTATATTCCTAAATTCTGATAAACTTTTTGCAAAAGTGCCAAGTGTAATTAGATGAACATAACTAAAAGCATTCTGCAGGTATGAATTCAGATGAAGGTTTTATTTTTTATGTATACAATAGCGGTTGCACAATAAAAGTCTTTTGTGGTAGATGATTGTGAAGACAGCTGTAGCAAACAAAATGAAACATCAATGTGTTGCATATGTAGTGTGGACAACTAAAGACTTTTCTTTGTTTCTAGTTCTCGCCAGTTTATTCTTTCATAGCCCACAAGACTTCTACAAGTTTTGCTTGAAGGGAAATGTCTTTGAAGGGAGCACTCAAATAAATTAGTTTTCATTTGGCTACTGTGGATTCCAAAAGTCACCGTCATGCTTCATTTAAATGAAACTCTAGTATGCCAAACCATGATTTCAATCCCCTGAATTATCAGACTTCTGTTCACTCTGTTGATCTTTCTCAAATATCCTCACACTTTTCACTTGCTACATGATTCTTTGTGTGTGGTTCATGAACCACCTCATTAATCTGGGATGATTTTTTTTTTAGCACATCCCCCACCTTAGCCTAACTGTGTCTTAGGAAAGGAAGGATACATGTGGCAAGAGTCTACAATATTAGCAAGTTTTCGGGTGGTCCCTATATAGACACTAAAATTTGAGAAACAGTATTCTATATAGGTGACCCAGTATACCCTTCCATAATTCTGGTAGATTATGTTTACTTTAAAGATTTAGATGAGGTATGTGACAAAACCAAATATCATAGCACAAATAAAGTGACTGCTAGTTACCAAATAGATACTCAAGGAACATTGTCATTGAATCACTGAAGAGAGCATATAATGAATGGTATTATCAACCTAAGCTTGTTTTAGTGATTCGATATATTATACTCAAGACTCAGAATTTTGGGGGAAGGTGAAATATCCACCTTCTAAATATTGGTGGATAACCATTGGTGCATCACTCTAAAAATTAAACTCTCACAAGGAAATAAAAAGAAATAGCTTAGAAATTTTTTAAATTCAGAATATTACCATCAATCATGCTGGATATATTTTTATAACACAGGAAAATATATTTTTCATATGTTTCTAAAAACAGCAACCCTTTTTATTTTTCCCACCATAAAGATGCATAGATTGTAAATGTCATATGCTTTCTTTTCAATTCTCACACATGCTTACTTTTTTCGTAAGTATCCGTAGCATTTAAAGAATAAGCGTGTGTCTCTATAACATGCACAGAATGAAAACTTGTCTTCTATGAATAGCCACTTCCTCCTTCTGGGGAATCAAAGCCGGGAGACCACTTCCAGTGTTCAGTGATTCTGAGCATTTGGTACAGTTCTGCTCTGATTACAGCAAGTGACTTTGAGGAAATCCCTGGTTTTCTCTCGTATCATTTGCAGACTTGGTGGCATCTAAGATCCTGCTCTAAGGTTCTATGCCTGAAAATCCTTGAAAAAAAGGAAATTCTACAGACTCAAGGCCTCTACTTTCTATAATTCTGGTAGATTTCAATTTTGTACTTATGTGGAGACTCTGTTATAGTCACGAGTGCCTTTAGAACTAAGCTAAGCATGGTCTATGGATCTTAAGCTATTTGCTTTTATAAATTATGTTATTAAGGGGCCATGTCCACATTTACAATGCCATTTTTCATATTTTGTAGCTTGAACTACAGCACAAATATTTCACGAAGAATTTAGAACTTTTGAAAGGCATCCTGCCATTTTTGGCATAAATGTTTACTTTTTACAACATTGCATTAAATGTTATTTCTCTTGATTACTGAATCTTTTTGGAGAGTCCCTTAAGTTTGCACCCTAGATGAATGTCTCATTTGTCTCATGCTGGTCCTGACCTGGAGAAAGATACTCAAAAGGGATTAGAACAACAACAACAGGACCTTCCCCAAATTTTGTCAAACAGCTGACCAGTTAACTAGCAAAGTAGACGTTACATATCTAAGTATATTGGAAACTCAGTAAGTGGATTGTCTCACTAATTTACGGAGAAACCCCACAGCTAAAAGTGTAGGTGGGGGGAGATACAAAAGAAACAAAAAAGCATTTCAGACTGGGCACTTCCTTTCGCTGATCTTGACTCATAGCACTTGGAGTCTGTCCTTACGCACAAGTTTTGTGCCACGTTGTCCTGCTTGCAATGGACAGACAAGTGACATATGCTGATTTAAACTTATCCAGGGGTACTTGCCTGGAAAGTTCATCACCCCCATCTCTTCCTCAGGGTAAGTGCCTTTTGTTTTCCATTTGGCATTTGTTTGTCTTTCAGAGTTAGATTTTTCTCTTATATTGATGGTTTTAAATCACAGCTCTGAGGATAAGCAGCAGTCCTATATATATAGGATATATAGGATATATATATATAGGATATATACACACCATATATATATATGGATATATAGGATATATAGATATATAGGATATATATATATACACATATATATATATGGTATAGCATATCTTACCTGTAGGTAACAAAAACTGTGACGAAAAGCACACACCTTGTAGATTTCTTTTTTTATCAAGATATTAGTGTGCAGAGTGAACATCACTCCTATTCCTGAGGCTTGGTTAAAAACCAGGAAGAAATATTTTACACGTATGAACAAAGTAATATTTTAGAGACTTCCTATCATGGTAACGTACCTTATTCCAAATCCTTCCCCAAAATACTAATGCTAAGTTTTACTGCATTCCCTCCCATAGTGTTTTGCCCCCCAATATGAAGTATAAGTGCAATGATTAATATCCTTCGCTATCCAAAGAGAAGGAGAAAAATTTTTCTAGAAGAATATCATATTCAAGATCAAAGACTTCAACGTAATTATAATCTGATAGTTTCTAACTTTGAAACTTGATGCTTGAAATGTATCCTGGTTTCGACGGAGATAAGCCATGAGACACTGGAGAATATCACTAAAATAACCTATTTGACACTTGTTGGAATCAGCACTTTTCTGTGTCAGAGGAATTAGTATTTTCAGTGGGAAAAAAAAAAAAAATGGGAAACGGTCATGTGAGGTAATAGGTGACGGATGCCAATAGCCTGGAAATGGATGAAAAAAGACCAGAAACTAGGCAGAAAATATGCACGGAATTATCATGACGTTCTGAAATCTAACCAAATGTACTACTGGGATTTTTATCCAACCTGATATTCATTTCATATTGTGCTAAACATTGGGCTATAGCCTTTTAAGATGATTTGGTATAGGTTTGAAACTACTAAATTATCAATGTTCTAAATTGGGAAAAAAGGCTTAGGGTTGCCAAATAAGTTTCACTACACTCTTCATTATGGGGGTTAAGGGGAATTGGAGGATCTTGATAACTACAGTCAGGGTTTGGTGTGGCCACAGTTATTTTTTAGGGAAATAATGAGACTTTCTCTTACCCTATTCAGATCTAGCAAAGGTGGAGAGGGAGGAGGCTGGTGTTTAAAAGGGATGACCTAAAGTGAATACAGAGAAAGGCAGTGAGATTTTCCTCAAAAATTACTATGACCCCAAATCAGTGCGTCCAGAAAATTTGTCCAGTCTGATCATATTTTTGTCCTATTTCACCATCGTGAAAGGAAATCTGAAACAAAGTAGAATAAGGCCAACAAAACATGTAATTTAAAAACACTGATCTGATATTACAATTATTGCGAAACCACTGCTGAGCTCCTTGGCTAAACTCTTCAGGCTGTGGTAACTGTTAAACAGTGAACGCACCAAAAGGAGTCAGCGAGCTAGACGGAGATGTGGGCTGTGACCTATTTTGTTACAGCCAATGGTTTGCTTCCTTAGAAAAGTAAGTAAGGTGTTTGTAAAATGCCTGTAGACATTGTTTGTTCATTCAAAAATAAACTATTGGTTTTGAAGCTACAGCAGGGAACAAAATAGAGAAAAAATATTTTCCTTTACTGCAATTATACTACTATAAGAGACATAATAAACAAATAACTGAGTATATGTAAAAAGATCATGTGATATTTAAAACATTTTTTTTAAATGTTTATTTATTTTTGAGAGAGACAGAACAAGCAGCGAAGGGGCAGAGAGAGACACACAGAATCTGAAGTGGGCTCCAGGGTCCAAGCTGACAGCACAGAGCCTGACGTGGGGCTTCAACTCACAAACTGCGAGACCGTGACCTGAGCCGAATGGGATGTTTAACCAACTGAGCCACCCAGATGCCTCAAAAGATCACGTGATATTGAGTGAAATTGAGAAGATAAAAAAATAGAAGTAGAATTTAGTTTGGTGGGGGGTACTGTATCAAATGGAATATTTACAGGAGGTGATGATAAGAAGACACTTGAGTCAAGACCTGTCAAGACTTGTGGGACAAAGTCATGCTTTCTGGGAGAAGAGTCTTTTAGGAAGCTGGACACACAAGTGCAACCTCCCTGACATCAGAACTTACCTGTCATACTGTAGGAGAGCACGCAGATTAGGGTGAAATATCAGCATGTATATATGGAGAGCCACAGGAGATGAAGTTAGAGAGGTCATTCGAAGCCAGATTGAATAGGGATCTGCAGACCACTTTATAGACTTGTCCACATTCAAATCTCCATAGAAGGCCATTGAAAGGTTTAGAGCAATGGAGTAGAATGGTTTAATATATTGTTTATACCCAAAGAGTAGCCCAGAGTGGGTATTTCCCAATAACTAAGGTTTACTTGGCCTCTTCAACTTGTTATTGTAACTCCATTAATTTCAATCTCATATAGTGCAGCAGAAGGACTTAATACAGAAGAGCATCCCAAGCACAGGACCTTCCATTCAATTCCTTAAGTTTTATTAAGAATGAAGAAGTATCTTTAAGTCACTCCAGGCGCACCTGGGTGGCTCAGTCAGTTAAGCATCCAACTCTTGATTTCATCTCAGGGATGACCCCAGGGTCATGGGATTGAGCCCCATGTTGGGCTTTGTGCTGAGCATGGAGCCTACTTAAGATTCTCTCTCTCTCTCTCTCTCTCTCTCTCTCTCTCTGCCCCTCTCCCAGGCGTGTGCTCTCCCTTTCTCTCTCAAAAAAAAGTCACTCCAAATTGCCTTTGAGCTATACAGATGGTCCCCTACTTACTAAGTTTCAGCTTGCAATTTTTGAACTTTCCAATGTGAAAGCATTGGAAATTTTTCACAATTTCCAATTGTGAAAGCAATACACTTTCAATAGAAACCATACTTTGAATTTTGAATTCAATCTCTTCCCTGGCTAGCAAGGAGTGGCACAATCTTATTGCATGATGCGGGGCAGTGGCAACCACAGGTCCCCATCAGCCACACCATCATGAAGGTCACAGCCAATACAGTCATCCTGTTCCCGTGCAACCATGCAGCTTTTCACTTTCAGTACACTATTCCCTAAATTATGAGATTTTCAATACTTTATTCTAAAATAAGCTTTGTGTTAGATGATTTTGCCCAAGATTAGGCTAATGTAATTATTCTGAGTAGGAATAATTTTTTAAGATAGGGTAGGCTAAGCTATGATGCTCAATAGGTTAGGGATAGTAAAACTATTTTCAAATGACTATCTTTTCAACTTTCACTGGGTTTATGGGGATGCAAGGAATATACATAAGGAATAAATTGAGGAATATTTGTAGTTTTTAAAAAAGATTAAAAGAAAAATAACATAATATTTATTGAATAATTACTATGTGCCAGATACTATGCATAGCATTTTAGAAGAATTGTCTCATATAGTCCTTTCAAAAACCTTATGAAGTAGGTATTAGTCTACATCTTATAAATGAGGAAATTTGTCACTTATGAAGCTAGAATACCTTGCCCAAAGCAACATGCTCAAATACAGATGTGCTAGATTTGAAAGCCTCTGCTTCTAACCACTGCTGTGCTTCCATAATAAATATTAAAATAGTCACTATATGTCTCCATTTTGCAAAGTTTCAAGGGAAAAAAGGACGAGGAAGGAAAGAGACATAAAGGTAAAATAATATACATATCTACAACCAGAAGGAGTGATATTTTAGGGCCAGTCTTAGGTTCATTGACTGCATTTAGCCATTCTGTATCACAATGGTTTTTATTAGAAGTTCTAGGTCAATGTGAATCAAGTTTGGTGTTCTCAGATCCAGATGTATGCCCAGAGTTTAGGAGACTCCTC
This sequence comes from Puma concolor, assembly GCF_028749965.1. Taxonomy (NCBI): domain Eukaryota; kingdom Metazoa; phylum Chordata; class Mammalia; order Carnivora; family Felidae; genus Puma; species Puma concolor. The sequence continues at coordinate 99,421,056 of NC_141673.1, forward strand.
TGGGTGCTTACTCATAGGTGATAATCTATGTGTCACTACCTTGAATCTTACCGATCATCTGTTTCTTCCCATAATCTTTGATCACATTAGCTATTCTAAATTCCATCTACTGGGGAACATTTTAGAAAGAGCTAAGATATGAATGTCAACATACTAACTAAGGGGACCATTAGTAGTTTTCTGCAAATTGGGTTGCACAAAATTATTGCCAGGGACAGTGTAAAAAAACAAAGTGCAAATGGACTTGTAAGTCACTCTGGAACATTTAAGAAGAATAAAAGATAGCATTTTAACAAACCTGGTACTAATATTCTTAACAACTGACTAAAAACAAATAAATGTCTATATAGAGAAATATTAGAAAAAATATAAAAAGAATAGATAATATAAATAAATCCAGAGCTTTAGATAAATTAAAAAACCTTTACTTGTAAAAGCCCTCTGCTCTAATAATATAATTTAGAAAACAACTTGTAATATATCTTACAGCTATATTATATATATGTGTGTGTATATATATATGTATATATATATGCATGTTATGGCTATATTACATATATATGTTATATATGTGTGTATATGTGCATGTGTGTGTGAGTGTGTGTGTGTGTGTGTGTGTGTGTGTGTGTTACAAACCAAATGAGAACAAAAAGGGTCTTATAATTAAGTCAGAGGTATAGGCATTACCTAAACACAATTTCAAGTGGAGTAACTAAGGTTTGAATTACTAGACTAATTCCTATCAGAGCTGATTCAATTTTGGAATCTGAGCTGGTGTTTCCCTGCAAGTTTTTTTGTTAGAACATTACTCTCAGGGGCACCTGGGTAGCTCAGTCAGTTCAGCGTTCGACTTTGGCTCACATCATGATCTTGCGATTCGTGAACTCAAGGCCCACATCGGGCTCTGTGCTGACAGTGCGGAACCTGCTTGGGATTCTCTCTCTCTCCCTCTTTTTCTGACCCTCCCCCACTCACACTCTGTCTCTCTCTCTCTCTCTTAAAAATAAATGAACATTAAAAAATTAAAAAAAAATACTCTCATTATTTTTCCCCATGAAATTTATAGTTTTAAAGATGTCTAGAACAAAATATATTGATAAACTTATGATTAATTTATGCTTCCATTTCATTAATTAATATAATCACAATTTCTTTTTTTAATGTTTATTTTGTGAGAGAGAGAGGGAGCAAGAGCATGTGTGCTTGCAAACAAAGGAAGGGCAGAGAGAGAGGGAGAGAGAGAATCCCAAGTAGGCTCCATGCTGTCAGCAAAGAGCCCAATGCAGGGCTCTATCTCACAAACCATGACACCATAACCTGAGCAGAAATCAAGAGTCAGATGCTCAACCAACTGAGCTACCCAGGCTCCCCCATAATCACAATTTGTGATAAACAGGATAAACATGAGACACAGTATACTGTAAATGATATGATTGCAGAGAAAAACAAATGTATTTGATATTTGTTAGACTATGCAACGTTGTAGACATAAGTTCATGTTATGTTATATTCATCGAAATACTAAAATAATATGCAGCCTCATAAAACACTCTTCTCTGATTCAAGTTGGAGATAATTGCTTTAGACAACAATAAAGCAGAGGAATCCATGTCTAAGAATAGAATCGTTGTGTGTCACGAGAACCTAAAATGGTACTTAGCACAAAACAGAGCCTCCATAGAACTCATTCTAACATATCTTGACTGGATGAAGGCCATCCTTTTTAGACAAAATTCTTTGACTTACTTCCTACAATAGGGCGTGTGCTTCATTTTCATACAGCACTTGGCAATTTTCGAAACTTTTCACGTCTATCCCATTTGTTACACCAATCTTTTGTACCTAAGACAAGCGTAAATATTTCTGTTTTATTCATGAGCCAAATCTCAGGTGGATCTGACTGAGAACCCATCTCGTGGAGCTCTAATATGGCTGATAAGCGTTCTTTCCTGCCCCCAGCTCCCAACTTGAATCTGTCTATATGCGACCCAAACCACCTTTGCTTTTTGTTCCAGATGGACCCAACCAGTTAACTAAGTGTATTTTCTTAACTTCTCAGACATCTGTCAAGGTCCACCTTGGCATCAGTTGGCTCTGAAACTTGGTTGTACTGGGGTTATTCTTCTTACCTTGACTGTGATTGGGTTGAGTATTTCAGGTAAGTGATTCAAGATCATTTGCTTCAGAATACATATTTTGTTCCTATCACAAATATTAGAGTATCAAATAATTTGGCCACCCCCAAACTTAGCGAAAGACCGAAGAAAGAAAGACAATTACAAAACAATGCTTTTAACAATGCTCAGCCCAAATCTACTCTGTGAACTTCAGCCTTTTGGATTTCTGTTCCTAATTGTTCTGATCATCTTCATGAGGTATTTCAGATGTGCTCCAGAACTTAAAATTAGATCACCATTCTAATAAAGACATGACAATAACAAAGATAATTTAAATTTTCCATTATTTACAGTTTCTTCAGTACCTATTATATTCCAGATTGCACTAGGCAATCTCTCCCAGGGGGTAGGCATAATTATATTCCTCCCGAATATGAGAAAGCTTGGTCAGGAGTATTAACAACTTAAGAGTAGATAACAGGTAACAACGTCTATGTGAGTTCATTGTTAGGTGTTTTTTCTTCTTTGTTTGTTTACGTATGCTGTGTTCTAACTAGACCCTTTGTGACTACATAGCTATTGCCTTTATATTCTACCCACATTCAAGCTTGTTGAGATAACACAGTTTCCCGAAGTGATAATAACATATCCATTTTGCCACATTCAGCATTTAATCTTCTTACTGGTTTCTCCTTATTTACTAGTAATATTCTTAAGACAAAACTTGTCAATAGAAGAAAGCGGTGTGGATGTTCACGAGAACAGGAATGAAACAACAGGTAATTTTGTAGCTCGTATTTGACCGATACCATACATTACATTAGTAAAGGCTCCTAACAACCCATATATTCAGATAGTATGAGCTTTCTGACTTTATGTTTGACAACCCTGGGGAATGGGAGGGTTAAGCAACTCACTTAGGGTCATACACCAAGTAAGAGGCGACAATGGAAATTGTACCTGTGGCTTGACCTCAGAGCCGATGATCTTAACCACTAGGTCACACTTCCACACTTAGAGGAAACAAAATAAGTATTCTGAAGCCAGTGATCGTGAATCACTTACCTGACACACTCCACCCCCAACACAGATGTTGCTGCTAGAATATTCAAGAATTAACAGCCAAATATCAAGTTAAGAAGTAATATACGCACCTAAGTGAAATAGTGGATGATTTTAGTGAGCATGTCAAACAGTTAACTTTTGACTGAAGTTAATTAGTAAAACTGAAATATAAAATAAGTTTCTAAATATTTATCATATTCACTACTAGGAGGTTAATCTTGCTTCACGAAGCAGTGTGCGTTAATAAAGACACTGTGGTTGAATGACTGTAGTAAAATATGATTGTGGATGGTGCACATGCTCCCAGATCATCAATTTTAAGTAACCTGGAAAATCCTTCTGGAAAATGTTACCCAACAGATTGCACTAAGTAAGCAAGTATATACTTTGGCAATTGGAAATTTTCCGTAGTACTGGTCATCAATTTAGGGCGATAAATTATATTTGCTTTGCAGTTTACAAGTTGTTTGAGGTAAAAACTCCTTTCGATAAGTTTGATATTGTTGGATATGTAGTGGAATCAACACTACTGATGAGCTTGAGAAAATTCAGCAGTAGTTTTGACTCTTCACACCATCTGATTATGTGCACTTAAATTATTCTGTCAGTGCCTTAAAAAGTAAGATGTGGCTGCGTAAATGATTTTAATGGTCTTTTCCTATTCTAACACTCTATGATTGCATTTATGCCCCCTACAACTGGTCATGGATTTCCAGTTCTTGATATCAGAATGGAGAGTGTCAAAAACCTCAAAATTATAGCCAATCCATTCATTGTTCTCACAATGATAATCAGAGACTTTTGTGCATTTATGATGACTTGTGCGTGTGTGATTGGTTGTGGTGGGTGGAAACAGGAGAGAACTATAACACTTATTTATTTCATCTTTCTCTTTACTTCAGAGAAACCAGATCTGTTAAAGTGCCCAAAAGATTGGCGTCTACTCCGAGAAAAATGCTTGTTTTTTTCTCTCGCTTCCAACACTTGGAACTACAGTCTAGCTGACTGTTCCACAAAAGAATCCAGTTTGCTGCTTTTTCAAGATCCAGAAGAACTGGTAAATAATTAAATAAGATACCTTAATAGAACTTAGCACTTTTTTCTAACCTTACCATGGCCTTTGGGGTTCAGCCCAAAGGGGCCATGCAGATACAAGTAGCAACTTTGACTTCAAGAAGCTCACAATCTGAGAGACGAAACAGACACATAAGGAAATAATTGAATGTAATTTGATGAATGCAACAATATAAATAGAGAGAGTAATATCACAAAGAAGGAATAATCATCTCTGATGGGGAGTTAGGAAAGTCATCATAGATGAGGTAAGACTTGAACTCAGTTTTAGAGAAAGAGTAGAAAAATGCAAACCATGAATAGATCATACAGATTCAGCATTCCGCCATTTTGTTTGCTTTATTTATAGAGACACGTACAAAGCCTGATACCTAAAAAAGAATTTCTGTTTTGGATTGGATTAAATTTAACATTATCAGAGAAGAAATGGAAGTGGATAAATGGGTCATTTTTAAATCCAAACGTGTGAGTATTCGATAAGCCAATTTGAATATTCACGCTATACCGGCTTTGTATTTCGAGAACGTAAAATTGTTATGAAAGACTGAGTTTTGTGGTTTCCATTTGGCTTAGAAATTTTCAAGACGTCCAGAATAGACTTAGAAGATGAACGATTCTGAAGCTGGTTGGTTGAAAGTCCCATATGGGAAAAGACATCAGCCCTTGAGAGCAATATATATATATATATATATATATATATATATATATATATATTAATCTACAACAGAGATTTAGGAAACAAGGAATAGATAATTTGGTGGTGGGGTGGGGGGGATGGGGATTGCATTAAACAATCTCTAGCTGGAGGCTTTTAGCATGCAGAATTATTTAAGTAGTGTTTTTCAGTGAGTTAAAAAAAAAAAAAAAGTAAATATCAAGAGTGTGGAACTCAGACAGTCCGGAAAGCCTTACCAACAACGTAAACAGTCGATTAACATATATTTTAAATATATTATAGTTACTCTACACTGTATTCTTGCAATAAGCTAGAGAAAAGAAAATGTTATTAAGAAAACCATAAAACTAGAAAATACACTTACAGGAACACACCGTATTTATCAAAAGACCATGTGAAGTGAATGCATATGGTTCAAACCCATGATGTTCAAAGGTCAATGGTATATTTTAACAAGAGGTGCCAAGGAGACAATTATTTGAGGGGATGCGATGAATATGGCATAGGCCACAAAGGACCTATTAGCTATTTACTATTGGGTGTCTCATTGTAATTTTTTATGTAAGCTCTCCAAGAAAATTATCGGTTCAATAGGAGGGTTGATACTACCCAAATAAATTACATATTTTAACAGAATTAATGGATAATTGTGTAACAAAGGCAGAGAATTTTTTCCTCGGAAGCAAAAGTATGCATTCACATAATGTTTCTGTAAAGAACTTCTTTTGATAAGTTGTTCAGAAGAGAGGATGTTGTGTTGCTTTATTTTTTAACTTATTTTAATGTGTATTTATTTTTGAGAGAGAGACACAGAGCATGAGCAGGGAAGGGGCAGAGAGAGGCAGACACAGAATCCGAAGCAGGCTCCAGGCCCCGAGCTGTCAGCGCGGAGCCCGACGCGGGGCTCGAACCCACAAACTGTGAGATCGTGACCTGAGCTGAAGTCGGACGCTTAAACCGACTGAGCCACCCAGGCGCCCCTGTGTTCCAGTTTTTGAGTCTGTGAAGACTTCAATCACATTTGTATAAATGAGAGTTAAAACTTTTTTATCATTCAAAAAACATGAGGAGTATGAGGAAAACACATGAGACTTAAAACACAGGAACATGTCCAAGTTTATCTAAACTATAGTGTAAACGTGTAAGGAAAAGTGTTAAACATTGAAACATATGTTGGCTTAATTAGCAAATTTTTACGTTGTTTGACACATGTTCTAAAATATTTTTTAAAGGTGATTCTTCAAAAAAATTATTTTAGGGGCGCCTGGGTGGCTCAGTCGGGTAAGCGTCCGACTTCGGCTCAGGTCATAATCTCGCGGTCCGTGAGTTCGAGCCCCACGTCGGGCTCTGTGCCCACAGCTCAGAGCCTGGAGCCTGCTTCAGATAGTCTCCATCTCTCTGCCCCTCCCCCGCTCATGCTCTGTCTCTCTCCGTCAAAAATAAATAAACATTTAAAAAAAATTTTAAAAAATTATTTTAAAGTCTAAGTGTTCCGAGGTAGAATAAATTTATGAAAGGGCAAGCCTACTCTTTCTGGTGGATAAAATGTGCTTTCACACCACACATGTATACCACACACACACCAAAAACAACACACACACGTCCAACACACATCACACGTACACGACACAAGCCACACACAAAATACGCTGACTACACGTATACAACATACGTACTCCACACACACACCACACAAATTCCAAAAAAAAAAATCTAGCTTCATTTTTTACATGTTTTCTGGCGATTACTCTCTGTACTTTATTCCCATATAAATGAAAATTTAATGTTGACTTATTTTTCTCTGTTCATACCCAAATTAGGGTTAAGGGAAATCAGTGTGTGTGTGTTTATTTTACTGAAGTTTATAATAAAAGTGGAGAACACTGAAGTGTCCGTGAGTGGAAATATAGGTAAAGCGGATGGATTAAATTCAGCTGAACATCCCATTTTACTCTGAGATAAAAATTATGCTTTAATTAAATATGGCAGTGATCAGGTAAACCTGGAAGGAATGGGGTTGTAGCAGAAAGAGTATTCATTAAATTCTGCTTTTATTTTAACTGTCAGCCTGGCTTTCAGGTAAAAAAAAAAAAAAAAAAAAATAGAGGGTGATAGTAATTGTTTTTGCAGGACCGTTTAGGGATTAAATGAGATAAGGTAGAGAACCAGGCTGAGATCTGGTTAAGAAAAGCCTAGGAAGCCATTGACGATCTTTCGGAAAGAAAGTCTTTGATTTGGCCCTCTAAGCGTTAAAAAGTTATCTTGTAGAGCGGAAGAAGGAATCGAATGGGTAGAAGAGATAAAACATGGCGGACTTTGACAATAGCCCAGTTGAGAGAAGTTCATAAGTTGACTAGGGTGTCAGACACTAGGAAGGAATCGGATTGGCTGCTCAGGCCGAAAGGGCTGCATGGAGAAATGCAGTGAAGGAACAAAGAAAAGTTGTGACAGACCCCTATCCTCTTTGTTTAACATTGGATAAGAGAGTCTTGAACCATCCCATCCTGGCACCTCACCTTAGTGCTGCCTATTCCCAATACATTCCATAAGCCTCATGTGTGTTGGAACCAACGACATTTTGAAGCAGACACCCACCAATTTCTGTTTGGAATGAGGAAAAATGGAAGCCTCTGGCCCATACCACACAAACTAAGCCTCTTTTTTTTTTTTTATTTTTAAATGTTTTTATTTATTTTTGAGACAGAGAGAGACAGAGCATGAGCAGGGAGGGGCAGAGAGAGAGGGAGACACAGAATCTGAAACGGGCTCCAGGCTGTCAGCTGTCAGCACAGAGCCCGACGCGGGGCTCGAACTCACCGACCGTGAGATCATGACCTGAGCCGATGTCAGACGCTTAACCGACTGAGCCACCCAGGCGCCCCCCTAAGCCTCTTTTCTAAGCCGATCCAAATTCTGTAGACCCTGCATGTCCATCACCTGTTGTCTACTTAATATGTTTACTGAGCGCACACTTGAAGCATTGTCAGACCTTCACATGTGCTATCTCAATGCCTCCCCCAAATATCAGGTGGTCCTGTCCTGTCTATTTAAGAAAACTGAAGCTCAGTAAAGTTAAGAAACTTTTCACATGTATTAAGGACAGAATAAGAATAAGAAGAAAGCCCCAGTTTGCAAAGCTTGGTGTTTGTTTGTTTGTTTGTATATATTAGTTTGAAGCTTCTTGGTAGAGAATGCTTTTCCAGTGAAGATAAACTGGCAAGGGCCGGAGATTTATCATTAGCTTTAAATTAAAAGTTTACACCATTAGGTTTGTGACTGTGCGCTTGCTCTATTCTCAATAATTTAGCAGTCCATTGTTTCCTGAAAGTTTTAGGGAGACGCTGGCTGGATGAGGAGAACTATGTGAGAAAATTCCAAGCACTAAATGACGCTTTTCGTTTGCTCCACAGATTACGTATTGTTGGTTATACTAAGAAAAACAGCTGTGTTTACGTCTCACCGACAGGAATTTTTTCTGAGGACTGTGACACAGACAATAAATGGATCTGTCAGAAAGAACTACAACCTGTCAGAAATAAGGCGTGTTCGGGCTCTTGACTACGCATTCCCTCTCAATTTCTCTACTTTCCATCACAGGTCTCTGCCATCTATACAGCTAACCTGGCCCGAAGTATATCTAGAAGCACAAAGTGAACCAATACTGACTATTCTAAAACTGTCGTGAATCTTACAGAAGTTCACGGCTAACCTACTCATTGTATGAATGAGGAAGCAAATACATAGGGAAACCAAGTATCATTTTAAGATACAGTGACGTTCCATGGAGAGAAGCCCAGACCAGCTGACTGGTTTCCAGTCTTGGCTTATACATGTGGCCTTCATTGATCCCCTCTATGCTTTAGCTCACCTCTAGAAAAGTTACAGTAAAAGATTTCTAAAGTCCTGTGGATATTTCATAGTCTATGATTTTTCATATTATCACACAACTGGATTGTTCCAGAACATTGGCCTAAGTCCATTCTCTTGACTCTGATATCAGAATCTCATGACCAAAGGATCTTGGGAAGGGACCTAAACTCTTCCCGCCATTCCAGTGTTCTTCCTATTTGAATTTTCTCATTACTTCTTTATTTTCCTTCTATGTCCCCTTCTCTCTAGGCTCACACACAAGCTGTAGGAAATATGTAATTAAATTTTTCATTATTTAGTGGAAAATAAGTGATTTTTTTCATCAACAGGGAAATATTTATTCAGATAAATGTCGGGAGTGTTCACTTTTTAAAAATATGCCACATTTTCTATGGAGATCAAACAATAATAATCCTGGACTTATTCTGTAAGGAGGTTTACAATAAAATGTCTAAAAAATAGGTATCTACTTACTTTGATCATTCCATGCCAATTTGAATTACACAAATTCAAATACATGTAATAATGACCTAAATATTTCAATTTCTGTTTTTATGATGATTTATAATACTTGTTAATATAAAATTTTGAATATATCCAAACCCCGAAGCATAATTCATTTTGTGTCGGATACTTGGGAAATAAATTACTTAGGGAGACATTCTACACAAGAGCGTCATTACAAACGATGTAACATAAAAGTGAGACTATGAAATGTTTGGCACCCTTGAGGAAATGACCTGCAAAGAACAGAAACCTGTGTTGCAAGAAAAAAGTGTTTCCGTAACTGACAACATACATTTCCACCCTTTGGAGTGACATTCAGTTCCACCTTCTAAAGCGAATCAGGATAAGGCTAAGTGCATCCAGTTAAACCAGAATTCATTCCAAACATGGGCCTCTTCCTTCTCCTACACCTGTTAGATCTGAAATGAAGTGCCCCAAAAGTGCACATCCATAAGAAACTTTTACAAAAAAAAACTGACTCCAAGAACTTAGCGTCTTGGACTTTTGCTATTGCGGTATGAGATTATCAGACAGGCTTATCGCTGGACGATACCAGAGAGCATCTCTGAGACTCAGACTGTGAGGATGCAGTTTCCTGAGGAAGGCAGGTCTAACCGTATTCTAGGCAGATTAAGAAATACTAGGTCTAAGGAACAATTTTGGTTACGGTATTTGAGTCAGTGTTTGTTGACAATAAGCCGACTGCGACTCCAAAACACGTCAAAAGAGATCCCGTGTCATTCAAGATCTGCCATCTACATTTTCTCTAAGCAGCCCATACGCTCGAGGCACAGACGCCTTGCCTGTCTCCAGACACCTCCTGATGTTTTAGGATTACGGAGTTTCAAACCTGTTGTCCCGCCAGGGTGTGACGCTGTTTTCACGCAACATCTTTACTCTTTATCTAGAAGAACCCTAGCAGTTGTGGAAGGCTTAACTCAAATGGTAGTTCCTTTCTGAATTTTTGCTCAAACTTCTCTGTCTCCCACAATTTGTCATTTATTTCTCTTTCCTCCTCTGAAATATAATTACATTCCTCCTTTGCTGTCTTTTCGTGCGCTGCTTTTACGCTGGTAAGGCTGGTTCCATTGCTCTCCTGGCTGGGGTTGGACAAGCACCAAGATAGAACAATGGAGGGAAGAAAAGAGAAGTCCCTGACTCCTTTTGATACAGTGAGCTAAGCTGCCTGGCACAGTAACAGTCTGTTTATGTTGTAGGAGATTGACCTTGAAGCTGAACCAGTGAGATTCCCTCTGTTTCTTTTCTATGTTACGTGCTTGGGTTTGAAGTCCGTTTGCTTCGGTTTGACCTTCCTACCTATTCACTTCACAGCTCTCTTCATTAGGCACCTTACCTGTTAAAAAGTAGGTCTCAGGGGAAAACATGGTGGAAAAAACTAAAAACTAAAAAATAAAATATCCTCGATACCTTAACCTAGCTTTTTGTTTTTGTTTTTGTTTTGAGAGAGAAGGAAAACACAAGTGGGGGATGGGCAGAGAGAGAGGGAGACACAGAATCCGACACAGGTTCCAGGCTCTGAGCTGTTAACGGGAGCTCATTGGGCGGGGGCTCAGAATCACAAACCCTGATATCATGACCTGATCCAAAGTCAGCAGCTTAACCAACTGAGCCACCCAGACACCCCAAACTTAGCTTTTTCAAAAAGTCGTTGTTTCCAATGCACAGATGTGTAGGCAGCCAGCTATGAGATTCTTTTCCTTTATAATGCAGGTATGGGTAAACCAGAATAACTTTTGACTTAGGTATCAAGCCTGGAAACTTGAAATACAAGGCCAACAAGGGATATGTACTTGCACTTCAGTGGTTTGCTGTGGACTCCATTCTGCCCCCTTGTGGACTTAAAATCCCTGTACAGTAGAATTTGTTTATTGAATGGGTTTACCTAGATGGCTCTTGCTTGGGGTGTCTAATGCAGTTTGTGTGAAACGACGACTGGGCCTGGTGTTATTTCAAATCCTTCCGCCTAACATCCGGGGCTCTTGATTCTGACCACAGACCTTTGCAAGGTGGCTGAGTTACAAGAACAGTTTTCCTAAAAAGCCCATTTTTCAAACAACAATACAAGCTGCATAGAATGACTTGTCAACATTCGGGAAATGACCCACTGAGAGAGCTAGAACCCAAATCGGACCTCCCAGGTATAGGAAGCCAATTGCGTGGCTACCTCTCTATCTATCCCAACACAATCAGTCAGGGCCCTTTCAAAACAAACATTTGAACATTGCTACCCAGAGTGTGCTTTGGATTTATCATTTGTGCTCCCTGGGACACTTGCAAAATTCCACTTTAGGTAACTGCCACGTGGCTACAAATTCCCAGGTGCAGGCATTCAATAGGCATAATCTCTCCATGTAATTCTAATTCTGATTTCAGTTTCTCTCCAGATAGTTTGTTTCTCCAGGCTTTTATTCAGATATTTTTATTCATTAGTAATAATTTTGGGGCTGAAAGCACCAAAAACAGTATCCAGTTATTAGTACTTTGTTTGGTGCTAACGAGGACATAGGATGATTTAAATTAATGATTATTTGTAAGTGAAGTGATTTTGCCCAACTAGCAATGGAAGAGTGGATCCAGAATGCAAGCTTTTGAATCACAATTCTCTCTGCTTGTTTCTTCACTGACGTGTCCCAAGAACCTAGAAAGATGTCTGGGATATGGCAGGTAATCAGTGAATAGTGCATGAATGATGATTTAAGAAGAATAAACATTTTGGGGTGCCTGGGTGACTCAGTCGGTTGAGCGTCCGACTTTGGCCCAGGTCATGATCCTGTGGTTAGTGAGTTCGAGCCCCACTTCAGGCTCTGTGCTGACAGTTTGGAGACTGGAGCCTGCTTCGGATTCTGTCTCTCTCTCTCTCTCTCTCTCTCTCTCTGCCCCTCCCTAGCTTATGCTCTCACTCTCTCTCTCTCTGTCGAAAAGAAATAAACTTAAAAACATTTTTTTAAATAAAAAAGAAAGAATAAATATTCTATATCAGAGTTTACTTTGTAGGAAATTTGGGGTAGTTAATAAAACAATATTTAGGAGCTGATATATGGGATGTGAATGCTTTGTTCATGCTGCTTTTCTGAGTGAACGCCCTTCTTTCCTCTTTACCTGTTGGGAACTTCCAATATTTTTTTCAACGTTTTTTAATTTATTTTTGGGACAGAGAGAGACAGAGCATGAACGGGGGAGGGGCAGAGAGAGAGGGAGACACAGAATCAGAAACAGGCTCCAGGCTCCGAGCCATCAGCCCAGAGCCTGACGCGGGGCTCGAACTCACGGACCGCGAGATCGTGACCTGGCTGAAGTCGGACGCTCAACCAACTGCGCCACCCAGGCGCCCCTAGGGAACTTCCAATATTTTTCACACTCAAATGAAGTCTATCTTCTAGAAAGTGACCTGTGATTGTTTCGGCACAGTAGATGTTGTTTTCTATGAAATCTTGTACGTTCAGCCTTACCCACCTACTTTGTATTACATGTATTATCCATTCCTTTCTCCCTCAATTTTGTCACTATGCTAAGACAAATTCAGGTCTCTCGGGTCATTTATTTTACTTATTTTCAAATTTTCACACTACTTAGGGGCTCAGCATATAATTGAACTGCTTCGGGCTTATCAGTGTTTTTTCCTGAATTAGTATCCATTGCAGTTAGCAGGCAGCGACAGACAAAAACAACACAGAGGAGGGATTGCTACAACAAACCGAAATAATGTCCCAAATCTCTAACCAGTTAAAGCACAGCAAACGAACCCTCAGCAAATTATGTTTACATTTTTCACATTTAATTAACGGGATTATACAATGCCAAAATAAACTTATAAGAGAAACAATAAGTACAAATACAATCGTATTTGCTACCTTCGTCAGTTAAGTTTTGCTACGTGACAGATCACCTCAAAACTCAGTGGATTAAAACACAATGACTTAGTTTGCTCACCAGATTATGGGTCAGCCAGAAGCTTCTACTGATCTGATGCTGGTTTGGCTGGTCTCGTCTGGGCTCACTCATGTACCTGGGGGCTGCTGACTGACCAACTGAAGGCCGACTGGGCTAGGGGGACCTTAGTCAGCTGTGGGCCAGTGGGCTTACTGTCCACTTGGCTAATAGGCCCACGCGTTTCTTATTCTCCATCAGACTATCTCAAGTTAATCAGACGGTGGCTGGGAGAGTTCCAAGAGGTAGAAGGCTCTAGGTTTGCAGCTGGACTTGTTACTCTCCCCGCATTTGATTGGACAAATCAAGTCAAAAACTAGACCAGATTCAAGGCGTGGAGGTAATAGACTTTTGGTCTTAATGGGAGGAAGTTCAAAGTCCCACTACAAAGGGCGTGGGTACAATGGAGGGGGAGGGAACCAGTATCGGCGCCATTTATTTTTATTCAATTTGCATATAACCCTTTTAAAAAATTTTTAAGTGTTTATTTATTTTTGAGAGAGAGACAGAGGCAGAGTGCAAGTGGGGGAAGGGCAGACAGAGAGAGAGAGATTGAGAGAGAGAGAGACACAGAATCCAATGCAGGCTCCAGGCTCCGAGCTGTCAGCACAGAGCCCGATGTGGGGCCTGAACTCACGAACTGCTAGACCATGACCTGAACCAAAGTCGGGCACTTAACCAACTGAGCCACCCAGGCGCCCCTGCATATAACCCTTTAAAGTGATTTCTGGTTGTACCATACTTCACGTAGCGTATATGCAGAATTTTCTCCTAGTAATTGGGATATTGATACTAGATGTCCACAAAGGCATTTTTCTTTTTTTTTTTTAATTTTTTTTTTTCAACGTTTATTTATTTTTGGGACAGAGAGAGACAGAGCATGAACGGGGGAGGGGCAGAGAGAGAGGGAGACACAGAATCGGAAACAGGCTCCAGGCTCTGAGCCATCAGCCCAGAGCCCGACGCGGGGCTCGAACTCACGGACCGCGAGATCGTGACCTGGCTGAAGTCGGACGCTCAACCGACTGCGCCACCCAGGTGCTCCCACAAAGGCATTTTTCAATGGAAGAATTCAATAATTCTATGGCTTCAGCCCCAGAAATTAGAAGGGCGGGGGGAGGTATAAAAGGGACTTCCGATCAGTAAAACTTGTCACTTAGTTTGAAGATATGTTTTCCCTATGGAATGGACTTGAGTTTTGAGGAGGGAAAGAGCTGCAAATGGGTTGATAATGGTGGGCATGATAAAAGAGGGAAGATCTGGTTGCTTCCGAAGCTCCCCGAAAAGATTAAAAGGACACCAGCTTCCTGGTTATGGCATGTCAGAAAAGTAGCACGGATCATGAACAAGATGAATGGTGCAGGGTGAGAGAGACGAAATTCGCAGGATAATTTGGTCAGAGCAAGCTCTATTTCCTTTCCTTATCAAAGAAATGTATCATTTAAATCTTCCCAGATCTTTATCTTGTGGCCTATTGCCCACTGCCTCTTCATCCCTTATAATTTTGTTCCTTTACTCTTTCCACGTGGCTTACACGTGGGGTGACAATGCATAGGAGCAGAAGAGGAGTGATTGGCTCTGATGAACTGTCCACTATATGTATGTATATATGTTTTCAGAAACACCTATGCATGCACAGCAAACAGATATAGTGCACAGGAATATTTTATGGCATCTCCTATCATATATGCATATCTTTTTTTCTTAAGTTTATTTATTTATTTTGAGAGAGAGAGAGACAAAGCAAGCAAGAGAGGGGCAGAGAGAGGGAGAGAGAGAAAATCCCAAGAAGGCTCCACACTGTCAGTGCAGAGCCCCATGTGGGGCTCAAACCCACAAACCACAAGATCATGACCTGAGCCAAAACCAAGAGCCGGTCGCTTAACCAACTGAGCCACCCAGAAGCCCCTACGTACAGTATATCTTAAGAGGAACTATGTTTTCCTTCTCCGTAGGAAACTAGTCTCAGCAACAGAAAGTCAATTAAGTTATCAGGCATTTCCTTCTAGCGTCAAGGTCTCTGAGGAGTTAGACTCAAGAAGTTCCTTATTAGTTACCATATGCAAGTTGGACCAAAGAGAGACGTGACTTTTTTGACACATGAAAAGAAAGTGAAAGATCCCTGAGTCTATTTTGTTTTGTGTTTTTTGTTTTGTTTTGTTTTTCATTTTACACATGAGAGCTACTTATAGGTGGCTTGGGTAAGGTCACAAAATTAAACATTAATTGAGCCAGGACTAAATACTGGATTTCTCCCAGTCAGTCCTTGCTTCTTCCTGTTTCAGTGTTTCTTCCACTTTCCTGCATGCCTGTGTGAAGGTTAACTACTCAATCTTAAGTGCAAAATTTTTCAGGGATTCTTACCTCCCGAGATTTTTTACACACGTCATCTCCTAGAGCTAACAGTTGAGGATGTTTTGTTAAGTATTTGTTTCTGGGGACACCTCAGTCGGTTAAGCGTCTGACTGCAGCTCTGGTCATGATCTCATGGTTTCTGAGTCCAAGCCCGGCATCAGGCTCTATGCTGTCAGCACGGACCCCACTTCAGATCCTCTGTCTCCCTCTCTTCTTCTCCTCCCCCGTTCACATTGTCTGTCTCAAAAATAAATAAATATAGGGGCGCCTGGGTGGCTCAGTCGGTTGGGCGACCGACTTCGGCTCAGGTCATGATCTCGCAGTTTGTGGGTTCGAGCCCCACATCGGGCTCAGTGCTGACAGCTCAGAGCCTGGAGCCTGCTTCGGATTCTGTTTCTCCCTCTCTCTCTGACCCTCCCCCGTTCATGCTCTGTCTCTCTCTGTCTCAAAAATAAACGTAAAAAAAAAAAAAAAAATTAAAAATAAATAAATAAATAAATAAATATGTTTTTAAAAGTATTTTTTCAGGGGCGCCTGGGTGGCGCAGTCGGTTAGGCGTCCGACTTCAGCCAGGTCACGATCTCGCGGTCCGTGAGTTCGAGCCCCGCGTCAGGCTCTGGGCCGATGGCTCGGAGCCTGGAGCCTGTTTCCGATTCTGTGTCTCCCTCTCTCTCTGCCCCTCCCCCGTTCACTCTCTGTCTCTCTCTGTCCCAAAAATAAATAAAAAACGTTGAAAAAAATTAAAAAAAAAAAAAAGTATTTTTTCTGGATACTCCTTTCACAGCAGGAGTGTTCTTAAATTCAAAGCGAATCTATCGCCACCTTGTGACTATAATGTGCCACTACAACTGGAAAAGCACAGTTTGGGGGGGGGGGAGGTTTCACATTCGTAAAAAAGATTCTTACCTAGATTTTCCTTACGTAGATCTAATAATTGTTAGAACTTTTCCACACTGAACTTTACCTCTCTCTTCCGTTTTATGATCTTCTTTTCTGAATGATTTGAAAGTAAGTTGTCCATAGAAATTAATCTATACAA
Organism: Puma concolor; assembly: GCF_028749965.1. Taxonomy (NCBI): domain Eukaryota; kingdom Metazoa; phylum Chordata; class Mammalia; order Carnivora; family Felidae; genus Puma; species Puma concolor. The sequence continues at coordinate 99,437,707 of NC_141673.1, forward strand.
AGCGTATATTCTAAGATATATTTCAATCCAAATTTTCCCAAGTGGAACTTGGGAACTACCTTCCTCAATCCACTTCCTTCCTCAATCCAGGATCTAATCAAAGTTTACACTCTGCGTTTGGTTATTACCACTTTGATCTCCTATAATAAAGAATAGTCTATATGCTCTTTCTTTCTTATGCACAGCATTTATATATTGAAGAGTCTGGGCCAATTTTATTATAGAATGACCTGCATTATGAATTCTTATATTTTTTGCTTACAATATCAGTGTTAATTTTAATATGTTCCCCTCCCCACCCCCTTTTTTTTTTTTTAACATTTTCTATTTAGGGCAGAGGTCTGAGTTTCCCCACCCTTGAATGTGATCGGGCTTTGACGATACCAAATGTGACATCAGATGCTAGATCACAAAACTCAGGGTAGCTTCTGCTTACACTGAACAGCTCATGGGAAGCTTGCTCTTGGAATTCAGCCTCCAGGCTGAGAAGTAAGACCACATGGAGGTGTTCTGGACAACCTCGGTCTAAGCTGAAGTTCCAAGTGACCGCCATCTTCAATTGCCAGATACCTAAGTGAGGGAGGCTTTGCAATGACTCCAGACCCAGTGACCTTCTGGCTGGAATTGCACTAGAAAGAGAGAACCACCTGGCTGAGCTCTGTCAGCCCTCAGAACTGTAAGAGATAATAAAATGACTGTGGCTGCTTTAAGCCACTATGTTTTGTGGTAATTTGTTTTTTGGCCACACTAAACTGGAACAGTGTTATTTACACTGCTTCATCCCCAACTTAAAATCGTGATGCAGGTGTCACTAATGCTGCTTAATTATAAGGACTTGATACTTTAGTTTTCTTAAAACAAATTGTAAAAAACCCTCGGTCTCTGGAGTGCCTGAGTGACTCAGTTGGTTAAGCATCCGACTCTTGATTCCGGCCCAGGTCATGATCTTGAAGTTCATGAGTTCGAGCCCCGTGTCAGGCTCTGTGCTGACAGCATGGAGCCTGTTTGAGATTCTCTCTCCCTTTTGCTCTGCCCCTCCCCATTCTCTCTCTCAAAATAAATAAACATTAAAAAAAAAAAGTCTTTGGGAATGCAAGCTGGTGCAGCCACTCTGGAAAACAGTATGGAGGTTCCTCCAAAAACTAAAAATAGAACTACCCTGCGACCCAGCAACTGCACTACTAGGTATCTATCCAAGGGATACTGGTGTGCTGTTTCAAAGGGACACATACATGCACCCCCATGTTTATAGCAGCACTCTCAACAATAGCCAAATTATGGAAAGAGCCTAAATGTCCATCAACTGATGAATGGATAAAGAAATTGTGGTTTGGGGCGCCTGGGTGGCGCAGTCGGTTAAGCGTCCGACTTCAGCCAGGTCACGATCTCGCGGTCCGGGAGTTCGAGCCCCGCGTCGGGCTCTGGGCTGATGGCTCAGAGCCTGGAGCCTGTTTCCGATTCTGTGTCTCCCTCTCTCTCTGCCCCTCCCCCGTTCATGCTCTGTCTCTCTCTGTCCCAAAAATAAATAAAATAAACGTTGAAAAAAAAAATTAAAAAAAAAAAAAGAAATTGTGGTTTATATACTCAATGGAATACTACATGGCAATGAGAAAGAATGAAATATGGCCTAATGTAGCAACGTGGATGGAACTGGAGAGTGTTACGCTAAGTGAAATAAGTCATACAGAGAAAGACAGATACCGTATGTTATCATCTTATGTGGATCCCAAGAAACTTAACAGAAGTCCATGGGGGAGGGGAAGAAAAAAAAAAAGGTTAGAGAGGGAGGGAGCCAAAACATAAGAGACTCTTAAAAAAACTGAGAACAAACTGAGGGTTGATGGGGGGTGGGAGGGAGGGGAGAGTGGGTGATGGGTATTGAGGAGGGCACCTTTTGGGATGAGCAGTAGGTGTTGTATGGAAACCAATTTGACAATAAATTTCACATTTAAAAAAAACAAAAAACAAAACCCAAAAATGAATAAACAGAAAAAAAAAGAAGATGTGGTGTATATATACAATAAAGCATTACTCTGCAATCAAAAAGAATGAAATCTTGCCATTTGCAACTAAGTGGATGGAACTGGAGGTATTATGCTAAGTGAAATTAGTCAGTCAGAGAAAGACAAAAATCATGTGACTTCACTCATATGAGGACTTTAAGAGACAAAACAGATGAACATAAGGGAAGGGAAACAAAAATAATATAAAAACAGGGAGGGGGACAAAGCATAAGAGACTCATAACTAATGGAGAACAGAGGGTTACTAGACGGGGTGTGGGAGGGGGATTGGGCTAAATGGGTAAGGGGCACTAAGGAATCGCCTCCTGAAATCATTCTTGCACTATATGCTAACTAATTTGGATGTAAATTTAAAAAATAAAATCAAATTAAAAAAGAAAAAAAGTCCTGGTCTAAAGGAGCTCCTATCCAATCATTTAAGTTATTACAGTATATATGCATTCGGTTTTTACGTGTCTCAGCAAAATGTTTCAATCTGGAAAATATTGTGTCTCAGTGTTACATATGAGCACTGTCTGATTTTTAACATCAGTCCCAATTCGTGTATTTTTTAAAAATTTTTTGTTTGCTTCAGAGATGAGATAGGAGTTCTGAGAGATTGTTGGTTAGCTATTATTTTGTTTTCCAAAAATCTTTTCTAAACAGAAACGTCACATAGGTTATGCAATGAGACAATAAATGGGTCCAAGTCCTAATCCAGCAAGAGGAATTGTATGATCTTGAGTAAGTGAGTAAACCTCTTGGATATTTAACTTATTCATCAGTAATAAGAACACTCAAGACAATGACCGTCTTTCTGGGTAGGAACTTGGCCGCAATCCTACACTTGGCCCCTATCCCAGCAATGCTGTCAATATCATTTATTGTAAATACTCTGTAGTTATTGTTTGAAACTCTCTTCAGTTCAGGAATTATTTAGAAGGGTAATTTCCTTTTTTCCAAGTATTGAGGTTTTTGTTTAAAGTGTTTTAGTGGTTTCTAAAATAATGACAATACATTTAACTTTATGCTTTGCATTTTTTGAAAAAGAAATGGTGTATTCTCTGAGGTACAGAACTTAAAGAGTACATAAATCTGCCTTAGTAGTTGTATTACAGTCTATTATATCCAAAGGAGTCTTTAGTCAAGTGAACCTAAAAACTACGAAGTCTGGTGGGTCAAAGCTTCCCAGTGTCATTCTGATTCTACACATTCCACACCTGTTTTTAAACTTTTCTGTAGGTAATCTGTATGGGGTCCATTAAAGTTCAGAATTAATTCTTCACTGAAAAAATACCGACTGACCTACGATGTCTGCCAGTTTTTGTCACTTGGGATATGTCAGCGAACACAGTGGAGAAACATCCCAGACCTTGTAGAGCTTACATCCCATAACGGTCAGATTAACAATAAATAATTGCTATAAGTAAATGCATAAAAGGCAATAAAATAAGAAAAAAGGAAACAAAAGGTGAAGGATTTGAGGGATGGTGGTGGTATAGACTGTTCTAAATAAGATGGCCAAGGGGCGCCTGGGTGGCTCAGTTGGTTAAGCGTCCGACTTCAGCTCAGGTCTCACAGTCTGTGAGTTCGAGCCCCACGTCAGGCTCTGTGCTGACAGCTCAGAGCCTGGAGCCTGCTTCAGATTCTGTGTCTCCGTCTCTCTCTGCCCCTTCCCCACTCATGCTCTGTCTCTCTCTGTCTCAAAAATAAATAAAAACATTAAATAAATAAATAAATAAATAAATAAATAAATAAGATGGTCAAGGGCAGATATGTTGAGCAAAACTTTGGAGAGATGAGGAGATAAGACAGGCAATGGAATATCACAGCAAAAGCAGATCTAGGTGAAAGGAAGAGCCAATGAAAACCAAAAGTATGGCCAGCATATTCCAGGAACACCAAGAAGGTGAAAATGGCCGATCTATGTAAATGAAGGCACAGTAGCAGGAACTGGTGTCAGGGAGATAACAAGGTGAGATCAGGTAAAACCTGTCGGTCACTGTGGAGAGTTTGGCTTTTCCTCTGTGGAAAACGGGAAGCCATTGTGGGGTTTCGAGCACAATAAGGGCTTGCTCTGGTTCACGTTTTAGTTTTCAGTGTTCAACTGGATTTCTGTATTGACAAAAGACTATGGAGGGCAAAGACAGAGGCAAGGAGGCAGGTGAGGAGGCAGTTGTGATAACACAGGAAGGCAATGATGGTGGCTCAGAGCAGGGTGACAGCAGTGGGGATGGTGAGAGGTGTTTAGATTCTGGATATATTTTAAAGGTAAAAGTTAAGGGGTACCTGGGTGGCTCAGTCGGTTAAGCATCCGACTCTTGATTTCAGCTCAGGATATGCGGGCTTGGTGCGGAGCCTCCTTGGGATTCTCTCTCTCTCTCTCTCTGCCCCTCCCCAGCATGTGTACTCGTGTGTGCTCTCTCTCTCTCTCTCAAAAAATAAATTAACAAATAAATGAACTTGAAAAAATGAAGGTAAAATTAAAAGAGTTTTCAGACAGATTGGTATGGGACACGGAGAACAGTCCAGAATGGCTGCAGATTTTATGGCCTGAGCACGGGAAAGGGAGACTTGTTTTCAAGTGAAACAAGGGAAGGCTTTGGGTAGAAGCAGGTTTGGGGTAGATTGAGAGTTCTGTTTTGAACAAGTGGGACCAAGATGTTCATTAGATATACCACTAAAGATTCCCAGTAGGTAACTCAATACACAAATCTCAAATTAGGGTGAGGGCTCTGGGCTGCAACCAGAAATATGGCGGTTATTGGCACAAAAAGCTAAGGAACTACATGAGGCCACTGAGAAAGGGAATGAAGGGTTATAGAGAAGAGACGAGGGCTTAGCCCTGGTGGCACCCCACACTGAACAATGGAAACCGAGGACTCAGCAAAGACTGTGGCTAAGATGCTAAGGAGAAGAAGGGAAACCACAGAGGGTGGTGCCCCAGTAGGCAAGTGAACAAGGGCATCAGGAAAGAGGAAGCATGTCAAATGGTGACGTTTCTTTTCCAGGAAAGATACCTTATGGTTTACGTTCTTAAATCGGTTAGGTAGAAACTAGATAAGAGCCGGAGAAGGAACGTCCAGAGGCAGAGTCCCGAGTCCGTGAAGGGGAATGATGGAGACCTGAGCTGGGACGTAAGAATGGTGATAAATAAACTACACATTATAAGCCAGGGAGCTCAACATCCTGACCTTGTGGCTTCCCAGACCTTGGGCCTGACAGATCAAAAATGGCGGTGGGGAGCAGGCGTACTCCTCTTCCACCCCTGCCCCAGGATAACCTCTAGGCTCCTTACGATGCATTTGCATTGCAAGAACAGCCCAGCCCTAAGGAGAGAGGCTGCCACTCCTGTTCAGTACCTTGTAGGGTCAAAAACTCCCCCTCCCAACCTGTGGGAGGAACTTCCCAAAAGATTGGAAGCAGCCTCCGTTAGAGACCACTTGGGTGAGCCCCCCTGATACAACCTGCCCCCTCTGCTACCTTGAGAATGTGCTTTCGCTTTAATAAACCCAGGTGTGATTGCTGCTTTCCCTCTGGCTGTCATTGTTCCCAGCCCGATCCTCATTCACACGCCCGCGGACTCTCACCCCCGACAAATCCATGAATAATTTGATAACGCTCCGTGTAGTATTCTCAGGTCAAAATCTTAATACCAGCCCACACAAAACCTCTGTGGGGGTTCACTTGTAGACTTCTGGTTATTATAGCCTCGAAGTGGAGACCAGCCTTGTTTTTGTCCTTGGAAGTCAATCTGTGTGCTTCTCTGCTAGCCCCCAGTTTCCAGGCCCACCTGTACCCTTTTCTTAAAATAAAAAGGCAATTGTATAGTCTATGATTAGGCATCGATCTCTCTTAAGGGAGAGCTTTAACTGTATGCTGATTTTCAGTTTGTGTCAGCGAAATCCAAAGACGGACCTAATTGCTCTACTCATGCAAGTTTTCTATTTGTGTTGTTCATTCTTCTGTGTATTTTGAGGGTTCTGGAAGAGAATAGTTCTGTGGCTACATTTATACTTCATCTGTAGCCTCTAGCTAGCTAGATTGCTGCGTCATGTCCAGCTGCCCTATTTTACTATCCTTCAGGAAAAACCAAGAAAAAAATATCTTAAGTCTCTTTTTTCTTCCTTTTTTGTTTTTAGAGAGAGAGGGGGAGAGGGAAAGGGTCAGAGGGAGAGAGAGAATCTTAAGCAGACGCCACTGTTCAGTACAGAGGCCAAATCAGAGTTCAATCCCACACCCTGGGGTGATAACCTGAGCTGAAATCAAAGGTCAGTGCCCAACCGACTGAGCCACCGAGGCGCCCCTAACAGTCTTTTTTTTTTTGGAAACGCAGAGCGATTCAGTTCTCTTTAGCTGTCTCCCCGAACATTTTTCTTTTATACATGCAATGATACATTAACGTTCTCTTCCAAACTCAGCCATATGCTATGGTTACACCCGTTTTCTCTCCGAACACTTTGTTCAAAAAGTAAAATATAGTATAGATATACGTTCTCCACTGATGTAACCTATGTCTGTCTACTTTAGTGCTGAGATTTCTACCCTTGATTTCCCACATTGACGTCTACCAGCTTCAGACAAGAACAAATCTGAGTTAGGGGCGCCTGGGTGGCTCAGTCTATTGAGCGTCCGACTTCGGCTCGGGTCTGTGAGCTCGAGCCCCGCGTCGGGCTCCGTGCTGACAGCTCGGAGTCTGGAGCCTGCTTCGGATTCTGTGTCTACCTCTCTCTCTTCCCCTCCCCCACTCACGCTCTGTCTCTCTCTCTCTCTCTCTCTGTCAAAAATAAATAAACATTAAAAAAATTAAAAGAAAAAGAACAAATCTGAGTTAAAGCTGGGTTTATTAAGTGCTATTGCAAGGGATGCCCACACCACGGGTGCAAGATTTTGGACACTTTGAATAACTGAGCAATTATAAGACTCCACAGAGCGTACTCATGTCGGTCTTTCACCTAAAAGCCACAGATACAGTGCAGCCAGAGAAAGAATGCGTAGGAAACATTTGGGGTCCTTGGAGACTTCCATGGTCAGTCACCCCAGGGTTCTCAGTCACACATGGCTTGTATTCCATTTCCAGATTGAACTACCAATATCTATGCAAGGGAATGTAACTCTGGGAAAGCTCAAAACAGAAGTTTCCACCTGTTTCCCGTCCCCACTCCATTGGTGACATTATCATCAGGCTGCCTAATTGGTTGGACCAGTTGAAAACCATCAGTCAACAAAGTAGCCCTAGGGGTCACCATGGACGTTTTGAAGTTTAAACAGCACATCACAAATCCTACTGAGCTTTTCTTTGCCAAGAGTCAAAGATGGACAATCGACAGTCGTCAGAGATAAGGTTACAGTTTTCTGTTCCAGTTCACCTGTGAGTCAACTTTGTCCTTCACGGCGGACTATTTTAGTAGGAAAGTATTAGGAAGGGCTTGTTAAAGGACTTGGCGTTATGCTATGTGATTTGGGGGAGGGTTCCATAAAGTTGGTCTTGCTCTATATTTGATGCTTTCAGAAACTAGCATTTTGGTCCACAGATTTGATTGTTGAGTGTTGATTTTGATTATTGAGGGATAGAGCTAACTTGCAGCTGTTTTGTGGTAGCTCTATCATTGTCTCCAGGGGTGCCTGAAGAAATTCACTAGTTTATAATTTATAATGTGAGGTTTAATGTGCCAAAAAGCACATGCATGTGCCCTCTATCAGCTCAACTACATTTTTTACTGAAAACGTACAGATTGATGTTCTGTGCTGGGTTTACCTGGTTTCACTGGTAGGTTTTGGCTATGTGACCAGTGGGAGATAAGACACCTCTCAATAGACTTGTCCCTTGATTTCCCTGAGACGGAAATGTCATCCACATGTCATGGTGGTTCATGTTCCAGAGACAAAGCATGTTCTGTGTGGATGGAAGAGGACCCTGGAAGATGTGCACGGATATCTAGAATCTTCGGGGTATTTGCCTATGTTTTCTTTCTCCTGTAAGCATAGATCTTCTGTCTGTATCAAAACTTTATTTAAGTATGCTCTTTGGAGATTCCTTTCACTGCGTAATTCCTGAAGGTTTCTTAACAGTCTTAATGTAGGAGGCAGGAAGAACACAGCAAGACCTGAGGTGTAATGGAGAAAGAAGCTGGAATCACATATGTAGCTGAGAGAAGGAGATATGTGATCAGTTTGCCCAATGTGCTGATCTGTGTCTGTCCGAAATATGATTAGGCCTTGCTTTTGTCTTACTTTAACATGATCCCAGAGTGATCTTGTGTAATGTTTGTATTCTGTAAAATTATTATGTTCAGCAGGAACACCAGCTAAGAGCTGACAGGGATGCTTTTTTTTTCTATCTTAAGCCCCTGCTTTTGGTTAAAGGAAGATGAATTCAAACCATAGGACATTAATCTGTGATATCCAGGTCTTTGCCATTGCTGAAATTCTGTGAATCTGGAGATTTTCTAGAGAATGTTGCTTGCACTCGTTTGTGCTGTCGTTAGAAGTTGTGGAATCACGTGATGTAATAATAACTATGCAGTGGCACCTAAGACCCTGGATAAAACGCAGTCAACCACAACACAGACTGCCAACAAAATGATATTAATCCTTGAAATAGATCACAGGGCAGGATCCGAGATAACTAAACCCAGACCATTAAAACATGTCTCAGTATCCTTCTAGGTTGGTTTCAGAGAACCATGTGCCTTTTTCTGTTAGTTTAGTCATGCGCTGTTTACTGACTATATTCGTGAGGTACAGAAAGAAGATTTGCCAAGGCACAAACACCCCCCACCTTGGGAGTTCCTTAAGAGGAAATCATAGGCCATGCTTAATCTGGTTGTGAGTTTAAAATGGCGTGTTGGGTTTTAAGAGACGAAGTGGTATCGATGTTAAGCAGTGATGCCTTCGATGGGCACCGTCCCCGTTGGTAGCATAAGTGTCATTCATTTTAACAGGAGTGAATCAATCATCGGTCCCTTAAGGTGGTCACATTTTCCGAGTAGAGTTCAATAATTCCTGCAAAGCCACCAAGAGTGTCTCTGAGAAAACAGAAGAGACGCTATTTACCAATGATAGTTCTGAAATAAGCACACTTCTCATGGGCTGGATTTAGCTGATTAGAATGCAGTGACCTCAATAGAAGTATTCTGTTGGGGAATGGGAGAGTCAAGGCCCAATTTTTACAAGACGAAAGGTTACAATGAATAATGTAACGGTAATTTAAGTGCCGGACAAGTCCTGCAAAAGAAAATCTACCTTTTGAAATCTTTTCACAATGTTTCCCAATCTTTCTTCAATTTTGTCCCCCTAAGGAGCCCTTTTAAGTGGTTTGTTTCTAATTGTCATACCCAAGAAATTTTAATACCATAAATTTAGGTATGCTGTATATCTATTTATGCCCTGTATATATAATCATGCTTAAACTTAAAAAAGTAAGACATTTTCAACCCATTAGAACTATTTTTGCTCTCTTAGAGGTGATGCCACTCCTGTTGAGAATGTATACTTTAAAGAAACAGCTATTGGTTGTTTGACAGGAAGAACAGATGGGGGATAATAGACCCGCCAATCAGTTCATTGCTATGGTCTGCAGAAAATGCATAAGAAAATTTTGCTTTTCTTAATGACAGAAGGCCACAGTGTGTCAACAGTAAAAAGATGTAGAAAGACTCCCTTGGGTGAGCTTGTTGGGAAATCATTCAGCCAGTCAATATGGGGTGGTCAAATACAGTCGTAGGCAAGATTAGAGAAGAGAAAACAGAAAGAAAGGAGATGGTGGGTAATCAAAAATTTTATTTTATTTTATCACCTTGTGTGGGAATTTTTTACTCCGGGCAGCTGTCCCTTTTTAGAGGACTTGTAGGAATCTCCAACTTCAAGTCCCTCAATGAAGAGGACAGCAGTGATCAGACCAAGAGGATATCTGGTATAAAGAGAAAATGGCGTCTGTCTTCTTGGTTGGGAAACGTGGGTCCAGTGATCAACAGTTTGGAGCTTTACTGCTGTCCTAGTTGTTCCAATACCAGGTAAGATCCTTTGCTGGCGCTTAACCAGACCAGGGTGAATTTTTTGTATAGTGTTTCTTTGAGAGGACTCAATGTCCATGTTCAAGTTATGAAGGGATGTGTTGAGTGGTTATTCAAAAAAAACTGTTTGTACCTATGTAATAACACTGGTTGTATCTTGTTATATCTGTTCATAATAGGGAAGTCGCCTAATGCATGGGGCGGCCTGTTATTAATCTATAAGAGAGAGTCTGTATCCTGCGTACCATCAAGGTTTGTGGCAATCCCTGAGGCAAAGGAAGTTCTAGACTCTAAGAGCTTTGCCAATTTTTGTTTTTTTTTTTAATTCCATTTGTTCTACTTTGCACTGAAGATGGAGGATAGAACCATGAAACTTTTTAAGTAAAAAATAAAGCCTTACGTAGGGATTTAAGAATCTCTCAGTGAGGGGACCTGGGGGGCTCAGTCGGCGTCCGACTTCGGCTCAGGTCATGATCTCACAGTTCGTGGGTTCAAGCCCGGCATCAGGCTCTGTGCCGACAGCTTGGAGCCTGGAGCCTGCTTCGGATTCTGTGTCTCCTTCTCTCTCTGTTCCTCCCCTGCTCTCACTCTGTCTCTCTCTCTCTTAAAAATAAATAAAGATTATAAAAACAAAAACAAAAACAAAAAAATCTCAATGAAAGGCATTTCCGAAAATAAGCAAATAATGGCCAGATATACGGGAACATGATCATTGTGTAAATGTTGATCTTTATCTTTTTTTTTTTTTTTTTTTTTGACCTTGGAAAGCCCAGATGAAGATTATTAACTCCGTCACGCGGATTGATTTAAATGCAGGAAGCGTATCAGGTTGCAAGATTGAATTTGAATCCTTAATGGATAGAGGATGATTTCAAGTTTTTGTTTTGAAGTGTAAACCACTATAAAATAAAATTAGATCAGGATTATCTAAGAGAACTACAAGAGGCCTGTGTACAGCATGGAACATTTTCTAGCGGAGATTAAACCACTGAGGAATTTCCTCAAGTAGAGAAAGGAACACTCCTGAATTCAGCATGCTACCATGGTGGATCTGATATGTAAGGAAGACTGAAATAAAATGGGGACTTTAATATAATTCCAAGTGCCTGCAACTAACAAGAGTATTTAAATCCAGAATCCTAGAAGCAAAAGCTTTTTGTAAATAATTATTATACCAGTCTTTGTGCTGAAACATGAGTGTCCTTTTTTTTTTTTTAAATTTTTTTTTTCTTAATGTTTATTTATTTTTGAGACAGAGAGAGACAGAGCATGAACGGGGGAGGGGCAGAGAGAGAGGGAGACACAGAATCGGAAACAGGCTCCAGGCTCTGAGCCATCAGCCCAGAGCCTGACGCGGGGCTCGAACCCACGGACCGCGAGATCGTGACCTGGCTGAAGTCGGACGCTTAACCGACTGCGCCACCCAGGCGCCCAAGTTATTTAACTTTTATGTAATAAATCCAGAAAGCTGTACTTTCTTCTAGATTTATCAGGTCTTTTAACTTCAGTAAATAAAGTGTTCTCACGGTACTATGAAATACTCAAATTTTGAGGCTGACAAACATATTTGATTATTTTTATTATTCCTGCCTTATCCCTTTCAATAAAATTAAGGAATAAATGTGTTACCCGGGGCATTGCCAGGACCCAAAAATTGATTATACATAAAAAGATATCTTAACAGTTATATTATTATTCCAAATTTGGGACCTAAATTTGAGACAGGCAGATTGACTACAAGAGAGAAACAGCATACTGTGTTTTAAAAACACATCTCCACAGAAAGCAAAGATTAATAGGAACTTTTAATGTTAAAAGAAAGAATTTTGTTAGAATACATCAAGATCAAGTTTAACAGAATAGATTGGTAAACAAACTGAGCATTTGTTATCTGGGCACAGAAAAATAGTCATTTAGGGGGCGCCTGGGTGGCTTAGTTGGTTGGGCATCCGACTTCGGGTCCAGGTCATGATCTCACACTCTGTGAGTTCAAGCCCCATGTCGGGCTCTGTACTGACAGCTCAGAGCCTGAAACCTGCTTCAGATTCTGTCTCCCTCTCTCTCTGCCCCTCCCCAGCTCGCACTCTGTGTCTCTCTCGAAAATAAAATGAAATAAATTTTTAAAAAAAATCTCTGTGTTACAGAACACATTTTTTAAAAAATAGTCATTTACAGAAAAAAAATTCCCAATTTTGCTCATGTGTACCATTTGTGTGAAAATTTGCAGTAAAAGATGATTAACATATTTCTATTTCTAACATATTTCTATGCAGTAAAAGATGCATAAAACCCTGAGTAAAAACTCAGGGTTCACAAGTTTGAGCCCTGCGTCGGGCTCTGTGATGACAGCTCAGAGCCTGGAACCTGTTTCAGATTCTGTGTCTCCCTCTCTCTCTGCTTCTCCCCTTCTCGCACTCAGTCTCTCTGGAAAGTAAATAAACATTAAGTATATATAACACAAAGTATATTAAATAGAACATTGTCTATAGTATATTACAATATAACAACATTACACTGATGATTCATATTATATTGAAATCACCATCTTAATAAAGTGTAACATGTCCTTAAGGAGCAAATAAATCATATCATCTTGTGTATAAATCCATGTTTCTCAGCAAACACTGGACCAAAAATATTTAATCACTTACATTAATAACCATGTTCAACCTCGCTGATAATTCTCTATATTATGGATAGGAGTTGAGTAACTAGTTTCTGGATTTCTCTCAGAGAGAAGCGATCCCCCGCATAGCTGTAGATTTGGCACGTCCACAGGAGCAGGAAATTCAGGAACTGCCTGTGTTTCCATCTTGGTGACATCTGTCTTCGGTGCATTACTTGAGCCAAGACTTTAGAGCAGCCTTTCTCAACTGGCTTATAAGAGAGAATTAAGTCCTGGGGTGCTTGACTGATGGGAATTATTTTATCAATGCTTCCAAAGATGGCACATACAGAGTACCGTTCTGAATGCATAGGAGGGAAGTTAATTCATTGCTTCCAGTAGGGATTTGGGGATGACTTCTGTTACAGACGTGACAGATGAGAAAGGTTGATTTATTAAAGTTCTGGACTTGTCATCCTTTTTCTTTAATTTTCTTAGCACTCTAAGAACTAGTCAGCCCAGTCTTATACCACCGTGGTGGAAAGGTGGTCCTCACCTACTTGTTCTTGATGAGTACTTCATTAATGGGGAACAGGAGATTATTTAATTAGCTTTTTCCCAAGCGTGTGATACGGACTGCTGAATTTTTATCTAACAATAGCTACATGATTTTTATTAGTTTCCACCTCGGTTAGGATAGATAAGCCATACCTATGATCCTCCTGCTCGCTTTCCCAAAGATAAGGGGCCTGATCAGAGCACAGATCTGTCTCCTGATTATGGATCCTGTTTCCAGATATGGTTATAACTGATAGGCCTAGCAATGATTAGAACCCCCTGCCTTTGGCTCATTGGTCTGTGAAACAAACACATTGGACTAGACGTGAAAAGGTTCTTATCTGATCCTCAAGGAACTGGAAGTTGCCTCTCACATCACACGTTGCCCCACTACCTTCTCGTTTCACTCACTTTTGATTTCCAAGTCTCACAACAGTGCCTGTGATTGGTCAAATTTACATTACCTCCCTGCTCCCTGAATTCAAGCTAATCCAGGAATGGAGCTTTCTAACTTCTTTTTTGGAAGTGAACCACATGTGTTGGAAAATTACCCAAGTCTACGAAAAACCCAGCAAATGGCCCGAAGTATAGGTCTACACCATGTTATGAGCCTTGACAAATGTGTTGCAAGATGATTATAGAATTAAAACAAGATTTATTGGAGGATTACTGCAATTGTGACTTAGGGATGAGAAATGTTGGAGGGCCTGTCCTTTATGCAAAGATGGAATGTGGGGTGATTCTGGGAGCCCATGTGTGAATATGGCAGTAGCTATTGCAAAATGCTTGTTTTCCATTCTTTGGGAATATGAACTTTTCTGGTTTCGATGTTTTAGGACCCAGGAAAGAAACGTATTTAATGTTTATGTTTTGTTAATGTTTATTCATTTTTCTGAGAGGGAGAGAGAGAGAGACAGAGACGGAGCACAAGCAGGGGAGGGGCAGAGAGAGAGAGAGGGAGACACAGAATCCGAAGCAGGCTCCAGGCTCTGAGCTGTCAGCACAGAGCCCGACGCGGGGCTCAAACTCACGGACCGCGAGATCATGACCTGAGCCCAAGTCGGACATTTAACCAACTGAGCCCCCCAGGCACCCCTATTTTTGTTAATAGGCTTAAGAATTCCATTGAGTTGGAAGCTGTTATCTGGATATTTGCCCACGTCTCTGGTATAACACATACAAACTGTCAAAAAACAATAGATTTCCTGACACACAATGGGAGCAGGCGTATGAATGGAACCAAGATGATCTCAAGAAGCCCCTCCATGTACCACCATGCAGTAATCACATTTAACATGTGCCCCCTGGGGGCGCCTGGGTGGCGCAGTCGGTTAAGCGTCCGACTTCAGCCAGGTCACGATGTCGCGGTCCGTGAGTTCGAGCCCCGCGTCGGGCTCTGGGCTGATGGCTCAGAGCCTGGAGCCTGCTTCCCATTCTGTGTCTCCCTCTCTCTCTGCCCCTTCCCCGTTCATGCTCTGTCTCTCTCTGTCCCAAAAATAAATAAACGTTGAAAAAAAATTAAAAAAAAAAAAACAAAACAAAAAAAAACATGTGCCCCCTGGGTGCCCCTGAATCACCAATTTCAAATGCAATGTAATACAAAGGAGAAATCATAAGTAGTGCCATGGGTACAAATATAAATTAATTAATTAATTAATTAATTAAAGGGGGAATTATGCTAGTTTGAAGATTTAGTTTACTAATATATTATCTTAAACCTGATGTCTAGGATAGGTGTTCCAAGAAATGAAAAACAAAAGCATCTTTGTTATACAGCATAGCATGGGTAAAAACCATGTGGTGAAAAAGACCTTCCTATTTGAGGAATTGGAAGAATTCAATTCCTTAAGGTTTTAAGAGTGGCAAACTTAAAAAAAAAAAAAAAAAAAAAAAAACACGTTTCCTGTGGGGCGCCTGGGTGGTCAGTCGTTTAAGTGTCCAACTTCGGCTCAGGTCATGATCTCGTGGTTCGTGAGTTGACAGCTCAGAGCCTGGAGCCTGCTTCAGATTCTGTGTCTCCCTCTTTCTCTGCGCCTCCCCTACTCACACTCTGTTTATCTCTCTCTCTCTCTCTCTCAAAAACAAATACACATTAAAAAAATTTTTAAATAATAAAAAACACATTTGCTTTTGTTCCAGACTTTTGTTGAGCTTGGACTGTGTTATTATAAATTGGAGATTGAAAACTAAAGGCAAATTTTACTAGAAAACTTATGTTATTCTAAAGCTATGTAAATGAAATCTGTATAAAGCAAAGAGTGCCAGCTCTCCGTAACTTCGAAGAAACAGACAACCTTTGTTTATTTAGGTCCTGACCTCCATCAGTTACACTGGGTTCATGCAAGGTCAGCTCCTCCTGTTCAGCACCTCAAGCCTCAGGGTTATTCTTGGTAATATTCATAAGTACAGTAAAGTCAATAGTCCAAGATATTATAAAAGTGAATGTGATTTCACTTAAATATTGAAACAGGAAGTATTTTCGTCTGTTTTTGGCTAACATTTTTTGTTCAATTGCACATTGCAAAGGCATTATCAAGACTGCATTCTTATAGATACGATGAGGCAAGACCTCGTTGAGTCAACATATTAGCTTGTTTCAGCCATGGACCGATTGTTTAAGCAGTACAAGTTCAAAGACATGGACAGAATGGGATCCAAAATACAAGTGGAGGAATATTTAATCTTCTGACATCATAAAAAAAAAAAGGAATTGAGGAAAAACGAATTCAACTGTATTTGAAAGTTTGTGAGAGATGTGGAGTGATATCATATGTGATGTTCCCAACTTTACTGATGCAATGGAATAAAACTGAAAAAGTAGAAGAATTCACAGGTAATACTGAATGTCTTGCCTACCTCCACCATTACCAGTTTGGCTCTACAGAGGATTAATTTGTGTAGTTGTGTTATTTCTTCAGAACTAGGTCATGATTAAAAAGAATAACACACTTCTCTTGGTCTAGAATAATCAGTTTTCAATTTTAAAAAAAGCTCCATTTCTTTCTTTTTGTTTAAGATAAGAGATTGGTGGTTTCTCTCTTTACTTCTTTATAATAAAGATATCACAGGTCAACAGACAAAAGAAAAAAATATATACACCATTCAGATCTTTAAGAGGCTTTCAACAAAGACTTAGCGACTTGTGACTCTAGAATGTTTTCTCATTTACACAGTATTTAGTTTGCAAAGGAAAATGCCTGGCTTTCTGAAAACTCAGTTACCTTTAGTTTTTTTTTTTTTTTTTTTTTTTTGTCCCAGTGGATGGATTGGTAAGGAAATCTGCCCATGTTTGTGTTGGACTAGATTAATCAAATATGGCTGTACTAATTTGCACAATTCCAGACCAACTAGGCTAAGCCCATGTCATAGCAAGCAGCTGATTCTCCTTCCTCCTTCCTGGAACAATGCAAATCACTGTCCTGGCACCAAGCAAATGACCACCTGCTGTCCTAAACAATTGATTCTATTTATTTCTTGGAGTATCAATTAGTCTAACTTCAGAGATAGGATGTATAAACATAGAAGGAATCATAGACATTATGTATGGTTCAATGACCACATTCTACAAAAGCAGACGTGAAGCCAGGTCAAAGAGTTTTACTTTGCTTACGCCAAATGTGTTAGCTCACCTTCTATGTCCTAATATTTACTGAGTTTTTATTATGTGACAAGGATTGTTCAAGCACAGTATCTCTAATAACACATTTAATCTTCATAGGAACTCTGAAAGACTGATACCTTTATTTTGTGCATTTTGTCGACGAGGATGTCAGTTTCCAAGAGGTTTCAACATGTCCAATATCGATCGGTTTGTAAGTGAAAGAGCCTAGATTTGAACCCTGTCAGGCTCCACGGCCCACACTGTAAACACAATTATTCTACGTCTCGGGGCGCCTGGGTGGCGCAGTCGGTTAAGCGTCCGACTTCAGCCAGGTCACGATCTCGCGGTCCGTGAGTTCGAGCCCCGCATCAGGCTCTGGGCTGATGGCTCGGAGCCTGGAGCCTGTTTCAGATTCTGTGTCTCCCTCTCTCTCTGCCCCTCCCCCGTTCATGCTCTGTCTCTCTCTGTCCCAAAAATAAATAAAAAACGTTGAAAAAATATTAAAAAAGAAAAACAATTATTCTACCTCTCTTAATACTAGCAATATTGTCTAAAGAATTTACTATATGTGTAAAATCATACACACGTATTTCCATTATTATATCAATACAACATAGTCACATTTTACATAGCTTATTTTTCAATGGTAGGAACATCATTTAAACTATACTTACTTAAATCTACTTTAACATATATTGTTTTTATTTGTTAAGACAATCGTCAATCCCTATCCAATGTCTGTACTAATCACAAATGCATTTGTGAAATGTAGCAAGCTACACTAAATCCATTAAATCCATTATCCCACAAAAATGTGTCTTTAGCAATTTTACACTACAGAATTTTCTCCCTTTTCTAGTCAGTTAATACCAACAAATCTCAATTACAATGAATAATGAATTTTTTTTTCCTAAGGCATAAACAAAACCCAGCTTTTGTTAAGTGTGTTTACTTATTTTGAGAAAGACAGAGACAGTACAAGTAGGGGAGGGCCAGACTGAGAGGGAGACAGAGAATCCCAAGCAGGCTCCGCGCTCCTGGCTCACAGCCCCATGTGGGGATTGAACCCACAAACTGTGAGATCATGACCTGAGCGGAAATCAAGAGTCGATCACCTAACCGAGCCACCCAGGCACCCTTAGAATATATTAAAAATTTTTATCATGTCAGTGGGTGCTTGTTAATTTTGCATAACTGGATAGTTAGACCGAAGAAATGAAACAGCAAAACAAGAAATAAAAACCCATGTATATATGGAAGTTTAGAAGTTGATATAAACAACATTCAAAAAAACAGTGAGGTAATGAATGATGTTTGAACAGCTAGATAGTCATCTGGAAGTGGAAAAAGTTGGAACTAAACCTGACACTGTACATCAAAATAAACCCCAAATTGATCAAAGTGTAGATATTAAGGAAAAAAAAATATATACATATATATATAATTCTAAAAGACAATAGAGGGTAATCTCTTCCTTACCTTGGGTTGGAGAGCTTTTTAGAGATAACTCAAGATCCAGAAGCCAAAAGAGAAAAGATTTTTTAAAAATTCATCTACGTAAAAATAAAGGTGGCTGCATCATTTAAAGAGGTCATTAGCAATGTCAAAAGACAAATGAAAAAATCTCAACATAAAGAGCTAATTCTGGTCCCCATATAAAAAAATTATGTGAGAGGTTATTGCAGCCCTGTTTCTTTTTTTTTTTTTTAATTTTTTTTCAACGTTTTTTATTTATTTTTGGGACAGAGAGAGACAGAGCATGAACGGGGGAGGGGCAGAGAGAGAGGGAGACACAGAATCCGAAACAGGCTCCAGGCTCCGAGCCGTCAGCCCAGAGCCTGACGCGGGGCTCGAACCCACGGACCGCGAGATCGTGACCTGGCTGAAGTCGGACGCCTAACCGACTGCACCACCCAGGCGCACCTGCAGCCCTGTTTCTAAGAGAAAAAGATTTGAATTAATCTAAGGGTCCACATAATTATATCTCTGCTCCTGCAAAAGTCAACGATGGTGCACTCCATGTAATGATTCAGCAAGATTTCTAAGACAGATTAGTAAATGAAGAAAGAAAGAAGCAAGACAATGCATGGAAGGTGCAAATATTATTGGTAGGTAATTCTCCACAGAGAATTACCGCTGTGCACATTTTGGGAACAGAGACACTAACGATATTTTCTTCCAGACTGTCTTTTCAAGGATACTTGTATAGCGAACAGCCTTGGATAATACAGACAGTACTTCTCTCTCTAGAGCAGAAAGCAGATTCATTTACCATCCGATATAATAAAAAGAATATCTCCTTTATTTTTTTGATTTTATTTATTATTATTATTTTATTTACTTTTTTTAGAGAGAGAGAAAGCATGAGCAGTAGAAAGAGAAAGAGAGAATCTCAAGCAGGCTCCATGCCCAGCACAGAAACCGATGCAGGGCTCAATCCCACGACAGTGAGATCATGACCTGAGCCGAAATGAAAAGTCAGACGCTTAACTGACCCTGCCACCCAGACACCCCTCCATTATTTTTAAAATAATTTATTTAATCTATTTTTAGTATTTAAAAAGAATGATCTATGTCAGAAGTAAAGATCAGGTAGGCTTGTTCAAAGCCTACTGCACAAGATTAAGGTTTCTTAAGGTGGGGACTGCTGAGCTGTGACTCAAACCCGCTACTTATGGAGAATATCTCTGGGTCACTCCTTATTGGCCCCGTGGAGCTAGGAGGGACCACACAAAACAAAGTGAACATGTAATTTACACGGCTTATCACGAATAATAAAGTTGCTTTGTCTCTGCCCCACGAATCTAACGTCTTCTGCTAGCGTTCCTGAAATAGATGGCTATCTTGTTCCCCTGGAAAATAGGATAAAATCTCAGATTCTTCACAGTTTTTGACACTTTTGGGGTTGAAATGGGATACTGACAGAAGCGTGCCTTCCTAGAAGAGAAAGGACCAGAGTTCCATGCATCAGGCTAGGGAATATCAGAAAAGTCCCTAGGATCTGCTAGTGAATGCTCTCATTCAAGTGGTCAGTGAGTAGAAAGGAGCCAGAGTACTTCCCCATCCTAAATGTTAATGAATGCTTAAAGGCTGAGGGGCTAAGAGGTAGAATTGAAACAAGTCGTTTGAGGGGCGCCTGGGTGGCGCAGTCGGTTGAACATCCGACTTCAGCCAGGTCACGATCTCGCGGTCCGTGAGTTCGAGCCCCGCGTCAGGCTCTGGGCTGATGGCTCGGAGCCTGGAGCCTGTTTCCGATTCTGTGTCTCCCTCTCTCTCTGCCCCTCCCCCGTTCATACTCTGTCTCTCTCTGTCCCAAAAATAAATAAACATTGAAAAAAAAAATTTTTTAAAAAAAAAGAAACAAGTCGTTTGAATGGTACCTTACTTGTTGCTTACTCTCTCCCAGGTAAGAGGAGGAAGGGACGTGTGGTAAGCAGAGGTCTCCAGAGCAACAAAAACAGTAAGGGGTGTGTGTGTGTGTGTGTGTGTGTGTGTGTGTGTGCGTGTGTGTGTGTGTGTGTGTTTTAAATAATGATGCCAGATCATAGATAGATACATGGATCATAAATAGATAAAGTAGAGATGTATTATGGGAATCGGTTCACTTGATTGTGGAGGCTGGGATATGCCACGATAGGTTGTCTCCATCTGGAGGACCAGGAAAGGCCAGTGGTAGAATTTAATTGGAGCCCAAAGACCTGAGAACCCAGAGCTCTGATGTCTGAGAACAGAAGAAGATGGATGGGCCAACCCAAGAAGAGAGAGAACTTGCCCTTGCTCTGCAGTTTTGTTCTGTTCTGGCCTTCATTGGGTCGCATGATGCCTGTCCACACGGGCCAAGGCAGATATCTTCTTTACCCAGTCTACTGACTCAAACGCTAATCTCTTCCCGAAACACCCTCACAGACACGCCCAGAAATAATGTTTACTGCCCATCCTTTAGTCAGGCTGACACATAAAATTAACCATCCGGGATGCCATTATGAAAATAAGGCCTGAAGTCTTGTGATCCCAGCCAAACTCCAATGTGGTTGTAGCTGCTAAGTCAGAGTCCTTAAAGTCGAAACAAATGGTGTCGGCAATAAATATGTCTAGCTTTGGGTGGGTAGAAGTCACTAGTACTTCCTTTGGTTGAGCCAAGAGCATTCACCATCTTCTCAGAACAGAAAACAAATGTTCCTTCCTTACTAATACGGAACTTATTTCCTTCCATGCTCTCTGACCCCTGACCTTTACTGACCTCAGCGGCTCTAAGAGGAAAAGTGATGGGAGGTGGTGCAAAGGTCCCTCTGGCCCCAGGAAGGACCAAAGACCATATGCACCTGTATGAGTATGCTGGGAAACTCTGGAGAGGGGAAGGACTCAAACTTTTTTGACAGCCCATCTGAAACCAGGCAGATACCCAGACCATCATCCTACCCAATCCTTTGGAGAGTGGGGACATCCAAAGTCAACTGCTAAGGGCCGAGCCTAAGGGATTTAACCTTAATTGTGCTCCAGCCATGTGGATTGTCTTTTTGGACTGACAAGGTCCTGGATTGGAAGAATAACGACCACTTGGTTGAGGATATCGTTTGCTGAGTTCCCGTACAACAGTCCATGCGGGCCAAAGTAGAGCACATAATAGGTCTCTGTATATTCTATTCTTAAAATGCCCTTATTTGTCTCGTACCTGACAGTTTGGAACAAAAGATCAGGGTACACCGAAGGGATGATTGAGAAAAATATATGAGGTTATAGCTACTCTAATGGGACACACTTTTTGGAAGCCGAAATAGAGTATGAATTCTAACTCCTAGGGAGGACATTTTGCAGACCCCAAGATGTATGGGGAAAGGAGGAATATTAGTGATCTTTGTCTTTCCAAACACCTAGGTGTTGCCTCATGAAGGAACACGCCTTGGGTGCAGCTCTCTCCAACTGCTTCAAATGCCCTAATTTTAAATCGGGGCCTCGTCTGTCATCCTCCACCAAATAGTTCTAACCACGATTGGTTGTCCTTTCCCGTAAGTTTTCTAGGAAGTCCATTGGAAATGGGAAGGGATGGCTTCAGCTCCTGTATCTCTCCTGCAAAACTCCTGCCACCCCTCCAGTGTATTGCCCATGCCTGTCCGGTATCTTTTAGTAAGTGGCATCTATGCTGCCCAGCTGTCAGCTTGGACAAAGGGAAAGTTGGTATGACTTTCTTCGGGCAGTCCCTCCAAAAAGAAAGAGTAGCCTCAATTATTAGAACTCAACTAGGACTCTTAAGATATGTCCGGGGCACTGTCAGTCTATGCCTTAAGACAGATAGAAATCCCACTTGGGTGCACCAACGACAGTAAATAATACTGTCTTCTTAGGCACACCCTTAGAATTATGCCCCCTGGGGGCGCCTGGGTGGCGCAGTCGGTTGAGCGTCCGACTTCAGCCAGGTCACGATCTCGCGGTCCGTGAGTTCGAGCCCCGCGTCGGGCTCTGGGCTGATGGCTCGGAGCCTGGAGCCTGTTTCCGATTCTGTGTCTCCCTCTCTCTCTGCCCCTCCCCCGTTCATGCTCTGTCTCTCTCTGTCCCAAAAATAAATAAACGTTGAAAAAAAAATTAAAAAAAAAAAAGAATTATGCCCCCTGTGTGGAAATCGGGCATTAATTTGCCTTCCTCCCCAATACACAGTGACTGTCATAGGGGTAGTTAGATAGACTGAAATGTATGGGGTGCTAAGGGAAACTTTTGCTATTTCCTATTTAGTTAGAATTAGCCCAATTATTTTCATCCCAGATATTCTAAGAATACTTCTGCTTTGATAAGATGGTCATTACATTTCCTCCATAGATGAGGACAGTTTGGATTTCATAGCTCAATAAAATAATATAAAATAAAATAAATAGGAAGTTGACAAAGGTGGCTGAGTGTTTTTTTAATTTTGCCGCTTAAGGAATGAAAAATTAAGAAGTACGATCATTTATTTTTACCATTATTTTGTAAAAGAAAGGACATATGATACCAAACATGCAGGAAGACGGTAAGCTCAGAATAAAGAGCTTAATGTTCCATCAGGTGTCCTTATCTCCCCAAGGATTAACGCACACTCTGTCCCCAACACCAGTATCTGATTCTCAGCTATTCTTACATTATCATTTGACAAATACTGTTCCTGGTGGTTCTCAACTGGGGGAAATTTTTCCCCCAGGGGATACTTGGCAACGTCTGGAGACATTTTTGGTGGCCATGACGTACCAGCCGCTAGTCAGTAGAAATCACGGATTCTGCGAAACATCTTACATGGCACAGGACAGCCCCCGCCACAAAGAATTATCCAGCCTCAAATGTCAGTGGTGCCGAGACTAAGAAACCCTACTCCGGGGGATAAAAAGAGTGAAGAAATTCCTATAAAATTACTATAAAAATGGCAGCTCAGTTAGCACCACAAGGCAGCACTGTTTAGAAGGGAACGTTGATGTTTTGTTTCCTGGGATTTTATGACTCTAGTTAGGGACTGTTACCTATCCCTGAAGCCACGTGGGTCAGAGCTAGTTATCATTGAATCCAGTTGCATTTCTTATTAGCCAACTTTCCTCAGGTTAAATTTGCAGGAGAAAGTATACCCGAAAGACTCCGGCACGATGATGTCTGGTAGGTAATTAAGTCTCAGTAAGTGTTGCTTTCCTTGTTTTTTTTTTTTTTTTTTTTTTTTTCTAAATCTTTTTTTCTTTTTTTTTCTTTTTTAATTTTTTTAAATTTTTTTTTTTCAACGTTTATTTTATTTTTGGGACAGAGAGACACAGAGCATGAACGGGGGAGGGGCAGAGAGAGAGGGAGACACAGAATCGGAAGCAGGCTCCAGGCTCTGAGCCATCAGCCCAGAGCCCGACGCAGGGCTCGAACCCACGGACCGCGAGATCGTGACCTGGCTGAAGTCGGACGCTTAACCGACTGCGCCACCCAGGCGCCCCTCTAAATCTTTTTCTCTAATACCTTTTTTTCATGTATAAATCCATTACGGAACTTAATAACCTATATGAAACAACTCACCAAACATCCCCTCACCAAGGAAAAATGATCATCTTCCCTGCTGAAAAGATGAGGGGTGGATGGACAGATGTAAATTTGTCCAGGTTTATCCGACACGTTCTGAATATTTTAATTAGCAAATTTGAATGCTAACCAGTCTTAGAACTTCTTTGAACACAATTTCAAACACCTGTTCCTGTCACTCCCACAAGGAAAACACTTTAACGGATTACAGTTGCCCTTTGAACAACATAAAAACAAAATGGCCACGTGATTTGGCCCCTCGCTTTGCTGGCTGCGTCATATTTCACTACAGCCTGTTCTCTCTTTCTGCTGGCCACTCTGAATCCTTGGACTTGACAGACTTTCCCTTACTTTTATGTTGTGCACACTTTTTACCCTCATTCGAGACCAACTACTTACCCCAACAACATATGTCTACATTACAAACATATACCTTTCACTTGTATCATACGTTTAAGGAGGTAGACTTCCCTGATGCTCTGGTCTGTGGTGGGCACCTCTCTTACTTGCTCCCTCTGCACCTTGCAATCCTACCAAGGCACTTATCACACTATATTATAACTACTTTTTAAAATGTCTCCCCACCCCGGGGCACCTGGATGGCTCAGTCGGTTAAGCATCTGACTCTTGATTTCAGCTCAGGTTATGATCTCACAGTTTGTAAGATCGAGCCCCGTGTCTGGCTCTGAGCGGACAGCATGGAGCCTGCTTGGGATTCTCTCTCTGCCCCTCCCCGACTCTCTCTCTCTCTCTCTCTCTCTCAATAAATAAATAAGCATTAAAAAAAATTTAATACAAAATTAATAAAATAAAACGTCTCTCCCATTAAGTTGTAAAAGCTTTTACAGTGGGAATCACACCATGTCTTGTTAATTGTTGAATTCCCAATACATTTTTCAAGGTTTACCAGATAGTAAATGTGCAGTAATTATTTGTTAAAGAAATGACAAATTCTTTTAAAGAAATTAACCTGCTTTTTACAGTCTTCCTTAGTTAATTCTTTGGAGGACTTCTCGAGCAATACTTAACTGATAGGCATTGGCAGGAGTCCAAAGACAAGAGGGAAATGACAAACTCTCACACATTATACAGAAGTAGGAGTTTGGCAATCATGCCCCAGAGGTATCCCAGAAAGTTCATGACCAATTATGAATGGAGTGATTGTAGAATGGCATTTGAGCCAAATTACTGAAGTATGTCTTAATCTTGTTCCATGAATGTCAGGGTAGCAACTCAGCTTAATATGCTTGAGATTTATCATCAGAGACACAGAGTCAGAGTTAGAAAGATATTTGGGCCAGCCTTGGGCAAAACAGACTGTTAGAAAATATATTTGAAATTATAACTCAGGCCGTACCAACATATATTTCCATTTAATGTATCTTTCCTGTATTCCTGTGATATTAGGAAAGAGTAGAAAGACTGATTCACAAAATTACATGACATAATGTGGCAAGAGTCATATATAAACCTGTTCTCCTATCACCATGGTCATCACTATGAGCTAGGTGTCTAGACCAGAAAGGTCTACCAGAATCATCAAGATAGCTTGATGATTGCCCAGATAGTCACAGTGAACTCGGTCAGATCCCCTCAGCTAAGGTTATTTTACTTTACTATCTCGTCATTTACCCACTAAGGAAAGCATACGCAAGAAAATAAGGATACAGCCTCCCAGGGCCTCCCTTGTTCTTTGAAAACCTTATTTGGTTTTATCCATCTTGTTGATGATAGAAGGAGAAAGAGACTGCTAGTTCAGAGGAATCCAGAAACCTGGATTTTATACCCTTTTATTCTGGGGAAGAAAGAGAAAATCATACCTTATCCCTCATGCCTACCGTCCAGGTTCCCCTAGCCTTTCATAACCTAACTTCTTCCAAGTTCCATGTACTGCTACAACTTCCGGTCTATTCCAGTTAAAATGTAACAGCAGTTCTGGGTAAGGAGTACATCTAGTTGAAGCTCCTGATTTGTAGATAATAATAAAATTAAAAGCCTGAAGATTCTTTTTTTTTTTTTTCCAACGTTTATTTATTTTTGGGACAGAGAGAGACAGAGCATGAACGGGGGAGGGGCAGAGAGAGAGGGAGACACAGAATCAGAAACAGGCTCCAGGCTCTGAGCCATCAGCCCAGAGCCCGACGCGGGGCTCGAACTCACGGAGTGTGAGATCATG
Organism: Puma concolor; assembly: GCF_028749965.1. Taxonomy (NCBI): domain Eukaryota; kingdom Metazoa; phylum Chordata; class Mammalia; order Carnivora; family Felidae; genus Puma; species Puma concolor. The sequence goes on from NC_141673.1 coordinate 99,463,678, forward strand.
ACCTGGCTGAAGTCGGACGCTTAACCGACTGCACCACCCAGGCGCCCCAAAAGCCTGAAGATTCTTAAATGACCCCTCTTTGGTGGGATCCTCTTTGATCCTGCTCTCCTTCAGGCAGAAAGCTTCCTAAAACCCATGCTTCCTTATTATTCCATTTGCGTGGTCTGGAGTTGATTTTGCATTTATCTCAACAATTCAATCACCATATTCTTGAGGAAAATAAGCTTTGTGTTATTATTATTACTATTTGATTCTACCCAATCACAAGACCTATTACTGATATGCGGTCATATGAAATGTATTCTGAATATTTTACAAAGCAGTCAACAAGTCTCTGTGTTGAATAATGTTAGTTGGAGTCTAAATGTCTTGCTAAGGCCACGTTTCCCCCAGGACAGTCACAGAAATCTCCAGGCGGATGGTTGTTCCAGTGAAGAATAACGTAACTATGCATACCGTACTATATTGTTACCATCATCACACATCCTTCCTCCATCTCATCTACCCCTCACCGCAACCTTTTAATATTTTCTCTAGTAAAGAAAAGGGCTGTATAACTAAAGATGTCTGAACCACCATATGGGTGGTAGCATTCGGTAAAGACTCCATTTGACATTTGTCTGCTTGGGTGGAGTGATATTATTTGAGATTGGTAGTGGGTGCTTAGGCAAACAGAAGGGCACAATTGACATTAAACAATCTTGGATAATCTTATCTTTGACACTGTTGAGTTTGGTTTGCAGAGTTGAAAAACGTGGCTTTGTAAACGTAGCCATGCCCTAAGTACTCAAGTGGTCATTCATCATCCATCTGGTTTTTTCCCCATTACTTTTTTTTTTTTTTTTAATCACTCATCCACAGGTGGGTATTGTGTGGTGAGAAGTTTCTTGGCCATCTTCACAACCAATCAGTGAGGCAGGAGATAAACATCTGAGAATAAGAAAGGCAGTTTCACTCGTCAAGTAGGTTGTTCCTTTAGGAGGGAAAGGTGACTTCCCTTTCAATGGATTGCAACATCGGGAACTGAACAGCTTTATTTTAAAACGGAATTAACTGCCTATATATTACGGGTCTTGGGCAATGCTCTTATTTCTAATGTTGACTTAAACGTTTCACAAAGGTGAACTAGACGTTCAAGACTTTCTCAGGAACGCTGAAATAGGCTTTACACTTCGCACACGTAAAATGCGCCGTTATTAGTTAGGTAGCTAAGAAAATCAAGGAGTTTTCTTGCTGTTGAAAGAATTCGTAAAACGCATCGTGTCAAAGCATTTTAAGGCATTGCCTCAGATTCATCTCATTCCCGCCCAGGTGGGATATATGTGATATTCCTCGGACACTCATGGCTGCCCAAGAACAAAAGAAAGGAAAGGAAGCAAATGGTTGGCTGATAGAGATCACAGTCATGCAGGACAGGAGTCTCCCTCAGTTCACGGATAACTCAGTAAACTGCAAGAAAAAGGCAATCTTATCCATAGCCTAATCTCCAGAAACCTATAGACTCCATTGCTGGGAGCCCTAGTCTCGTCCTCATCAAGATGTGAGGGGGTTTAAGTGCTTGCCATGGTGGTGTGGGAAATAAAGGCAAATGAAAAATGATATTCCCTTACTGCCTACAGGCAGAGTGACCTTCCTCAAGGAGCTCAGCTGCGTTGATGATGACACTTTGCTCCGGGGCAAAAGGGAATCTTAGCTTAACACTATCTTGACCCCCCCCACCACAGCCCCAGGATCCTGTGAGTCTCCTTAAACACATAAAAATTCCTTTGCAAACCTCTTTTATCTTTCACCCCCAAGTATATGTTGGCAATTATACTCCAAGCATATGGCCCCTGATATACATCTGAAGGGTCTCACGACTGAGGTTTTACTGAATGGTAATAAATGACGTCTTCCTAACAACAGCTAGCCTCTCAAGGTCCTGGAAACCTTACTTCCAAAATTCCTTAGAGATGTACACTGTCCCCAACCCCCTCCCGACCTAATCAGTCACTCTTCACAACTCAGGTGCAGCTCTTCCCGCCCACGTGTCCTGTCCCCGTGCTTTAGTAAAATCACCTTTTTGCGCCAAAGACGTCTTCAAGAATTCTCTCTTGGCCATCACTTCTGAACCCCACCATCACCCCAAGCCCCCATCAATCTCTACATTCATTTTGTCTTCCCTGTCTTGTCTAATTACGATGGCACTCACGCTTCGTGTCCATCTCGCCCTCTCCCATTCCTCATCTCCATGTCAAAACTCACCAAGTTCTAACACCTGCAGTATCGAAAATGTTTCTTGAGGAGATACTGTCATTGTTCAATCCCTTACCTGTGTAACTTAGAATAGTCTTTGAGCAGACTTCCACATGGTTCTCTTACCACTATTTTGCTCACTCCCATTTTCCAAGGAGCCCAGTCATTACGTCCGTTACCCTCCAAAGTGACATTCAATCTCCTTGGCACAAGGAAAAGACTTCTCCCTAAGCCAGCCACAACCTTTTTCAATCTCCTTATCGAATGTCATGTCATACCACCACCTTGTTTTCTCACCAAAACTGAACCTATTATTTTGAAAATATGCATAATATTTTATTACAGTCTTACAATTTTCTTCCAAAAGCTGTTGCTTCAGAAACGACAAATGTTGGTGAGGATGGGAAGAAAAAGGAGCTCTCAAAACAGTATGGAGGTTCCCGAACAATTTTTATTTATTTATTTATTTATTTATTTATTTATTTTTATTTTTTTATTTTTGAGACAGAGAGAGACAGAGCATAAACAGGGGAGGGGCAGAGAGAGAGGGAGACACAGAACCTGAAACAAGCTCCAGGCTCTGAGTGGTCAGCACAGAGCCCGACGCGGGGCTCGAACTCACAGACCATGAGCTCATGACCTGAGCCGAAGTCGGACGCCTAACCAACCAAGCCACCCAGGCGCCCCTCCCGAACAATTTTTAAATAGAATTAAAATATGATCCAGTAATGGGGCGCCTGGGTGGCGCAGTCGGTTAAGCGTCCGACTTCAGCCAGGTCACGATCTCGCGGTCCGTGAGTTCGAGCCCCGCGTCAGGCTCTGGGCTGATGGCTCAGAGCCTGGAGCCTGTTTCCGATTCTGTGTCTCCCTCTCTCTCTGCCCCTCCCCCGTTCATGCTCTGTCTCTCTCTGTCCCAAAAATAAATAAACGTTGAAAAAAAAAAATTAAAAAAAAAAAAAAAAAAATATGATCCAGTAATTCCACTACTGGGTATTTGCCCAAAAAAAACAAAAAAACTAATTTGAAAAGATATATGTACCCCTATGTGTTTTGCAGCATTCTTTGTGACAGCCAGCATATGGAGGCAACCCAAGTGTCTACCCACAGACAAATGGATACAGAACTTGTGGTGTCCATATATATGATGGCATATTCCTCAGCCATAAAGGAGAATAAAATCTTTCCATTTGCAACAACAATGATCGGGTCTACAGGGTATAATGCTAAAGGAAATAGGTCAGTCAGAGAAAGACAAATACCATATGATTTCACTCATATGTGAATTTAAGAAACAAAACAAATGAGCTAAGAAAAAAAGGGACAAACGAACAACAGACTCTTAAGTATAGAGAACAAACAAGTGGTGGCCAGGAGGGAGGTGGGTGAGGGGATGGGTGAAATAAGTGAAGGGGATTAAGAGTACACTTATCATGATGAGCCCTGAGTAATGTAGAGAACTGTTGAATCATTATATTGTACACCTGTTATAATCTAACACTGTACAGTAATTATATTTGAATTAAAAAAAACTTTTTTTAAAGCTATTATAACAGTTTCTTTAATTTCTACTATACCTGGAAAATTCGTAATCATGTTAATATTTCCAACTCAAAACCTTATTAAACTTGTTTCCAGCTTTCTAATTTATCATTCTAATATGATTCCATTGAGCATTTCTCATAGTTTCAGTATAGGATAGTCTTTGTGCCACATGGCATTGTAATTTATGTTTACATTTCTTGCTGAGTGGACAGGGAACTCTTCTAGGAAAAGAAGTGGTAGTACTCGGAGCGCCTGGGTGGCTCAGTCAGTTGAGCATCCGACTTCGGCTCAGGTCACGATCTTGTGGCTCGTGGGTTCGAGCCCCAAGTTGGGCTCTGTGCTGACAGCTCAGAGCCTGGAGCCTGCTTCGGATTCTGTGCCTCCCTCTCTCTCTGACCCTAACGCACTCGCATTCTGTCTCTGTCTCTCTCGAAAATAAATAAACATTAAAAAAAATGTTTTTTAATTAAAAAAAAGAAGTGGTATTACTCATCTGTTTATTACCAGGACCTAGTTTAATACTAAGTACATCCCAACATACATTCTCATGGTGCCCTATAGTTGTTTCTCCTCTGTGAGACTTACCGTGATTTTAATGACTTATTAGTTGTTAAGCCTCTGCCCTTCCTGATAGAATGATAACTCCAAAACCTACATTCACCTCTTCCTTTCTACCATCTACCACAATTCTAGTAGATAGTAGTTACTTAATAAACACGTACTGAGTGAATGAGTCAATAGAGGTATTCCCACAGCAGTAAATACCAATAACTTAAATAGTATTGAATCTGCCAAAAGATGTTGATGTAATATCAGTTTTCTATTACATATGGCTTTGCTCAGCAGAAACCTACTGAGAATTTAGAACAAAGTACATTAATCCATGTCCTTTCATATTCTTACCTATGAACATATCCTTTGATCTCATTCAATTTATGATTGCTAAAAGAAATTCTTCTCTTGGGGAGCCTGGGTGGCTCAGTTGGTTGAGCGACTGACTTTGGCTCAGGTCATGATCTCATGGTTTGTGAGTTCGAGCTCCACTTCAGGCTCTGTGCTGACAGCTTGGAGCCTGAAACCTGCTTCAGATTCTGTGTCTCCCTCTCTCTCTGCCCCTCCCCCACTCATGCTCTGTCTCTCTCTCAGAAATAAATAAACATTAAAAAAAAAAGAGAAATTCTTCCCAACCCCACTTAATGGTCTGGGAGACCCTATGAAAATTAATGATATTTTCCAATACTGTATTTTTCTTATCTGTACGATGAGAATAAGTGATACATTTAAAATTGTATTTTCTGAGGATTAAATGAGATACTGTCCATATCAGCACCTAGTACACTGCCTGCTATGTATCAAGTACTCAGGAAATACTCTCTCTTCTCTATCATATCCCTTCCTTCATCTTCATTCTGCCCCTTCCCTTCTCCCATGTTTTTCCCTCTCTCCTTCTCTTCCTTTCTGCCTCCATTCTTTCCTTTTTTCATTCTTTTCTTCTTTCTTCCCTTCTTCCCTGGTCTACTAGAAGGTAAACTGCTTTAGAGAATTGTGTCTTACTTATCTTTTTATTTCTAGAACCAGCACTTTTGCCCATATATAGCAAGTCTTCAATAGATAAGTTTGAATCCATACCTGAATTCTCTGGAGGAAATGTTCATCAGATAAAATTATATTTGAGGAAAGAAATGTCGTAAAACCCTGCTAGTCCCTAAGATGAACGAAAAGAATTGCGAAAAACCCACATTCTTGTTAGCAGTAAATTCCCTCGATTAACGTTAAGATCAACAGGCATTTACCCAACATAAAGTTTTACATTTGGAGGGACGCCCAGATGGCTCAGTGGATTAAGCGTCCTAGTTTGGCTCAGGTCATGATCTCACAGTTTGTGGGTTTGAGCCCCACGTCGGGCTCTGTGCTGACAGCTCAGATCTGGAGCCTGCTTCAGATTTTGTGTCTCCTTCTCTCTGCCCCTCGCCAGCTCACACTCTGTCTCTATCCCTCCCAAAAATAAGTAAATGCGAAAAAGAATTTTTTAAGTTTTACACTTGGAAAAGTGCAAATATTTTAGAGAAGATTCAAGCTCTTTGGATTTATCATCCCTGGGAATAAAGAATTCGTTGCTTTGATCTATCAACAGTCTGGGAAGCTAGTGATTTAATTTATCTTATGATACCAGTATGGGGAGTGGAGTGGAAAGAGTGGTTCTAATAATAAGCCTAAGGGGCTATCAGAGGGAAGGGTGTTGGTCAAACACAGAGATTAACAGTCTGGGGTTCCAGTGGAAAAAAATTTAAATCTTAAAAATGATTGGACAGGTCAACAAGTGAGAATTAGTGCCGAAGCAGAGACTTTATTTTTTTTTATTTTTATTTTTTAAATATTTATTTGTTTATGAGAGACAGGGAGAGACAGCATGAGCAGGGGAGGGGCAGAGAGAGAGGGAGACACAAAATCATAAGCAGGCTTCAGGCTCCGAGCTGTCAGCACAGAGCCCGACACGGGGCTCGAACCGAGGAACTGTGAGATCATGACCTGGGCTGAAGTCGGGCGCTTAACCGACTGAGCCACCCAAGCCCCCCCATGTATGCAGAGACTTTAAAAGAGTTGGCTTCCTCTGCAGGAAGAGTTGGCTTCCTTTCTCTTCCTTTTAGAGAAAAGGCAGACAAACACAAAAGTCTTAACGTAGAAATGAGGAAGGGAGCAAGGTCTCACTTATACTGAGAAAGCAACATGGTCAGAGTTTTGGGGAACAGACTTCTGCACTGGAATTCGAAATGGGGTCAACCAGGAACCCTTAGTCTCCCATTCCTGAGGGCTCTTACTACTTCATTACAGCTTCTCCTCTATTATAACTGCTATTTTTTGTTTGTTTGTTTCTTTTGACTTTGCATTGCCTTTGCAGCGTCGTGGGCCTATTTCTTTCAGAAATGAGGACCGAAACCAGCTCCCTTCAACATACAACATAACATTCTTCAAGCCAGATGTACTAACTCCATCCATACTTGAAATAGAAAATATGTTCAAAAAAAAAAAAAAAGGAAACGAGACAAGTGGGAAAAATAACACACCAGAGACACAAGTCAAGAGGTTGCCAGTTTCTTTGGCATGGCTCATTTTCCATTTAGAAATGCTTTGCAATCAAAATAAGGGTGAAGTGACTACTGGGCGTGTGTACACACGTACATGTATTTATTACTTTTGCTTGAATTTTTTTCTTATTATATTTAAATTTTTTTTTAACTTTTTATTCAGTTTCTTGAGAGATGGAGAGAGACAGAGCATGAGTGGGGGAGGGGCAGAGAGAGAGGGAGACACAGAATCCGAAGCAGGCTCCAGGCTCTGAGCTGTCAGCTCAGAACCTGATGCAGGGCTCGAACTCACAAACCGTAAGATCATGACCTGAGCTGAAGTCGGACGCTTAACCAACTGAGCCACCCAGGCGCCCCTTTTTCTTATTACATTTAGGGTAGAAAAGGATATTGAACGTTGTCAAAAAAATCTCCCTGAGAAAATCATCGTAAATGTTGAACACACGTCAACATTTTAAAGTTTCCATTCTGCATTTTGAATTTATGAAAGAATAAAAACAGTGTCAATTATCCGTAAAACGAGCTTGTATTGAGATATCCATTTCCACCTGCGTTTTGATAGCATCGGATATTGCTACTTTTCTCAGCAGCTTAAAAAAATGTACCTTTTGGCAATCAGAATGATAACAGCTTTTTGGAGAGGTATTTTTCTTCCCAGTGCTAATTCCTATCTATCAACGCTTTCTGATACTGCGGTCAGCCCTGGGAGGGAAGTGCTAAATTAAATGAATGAGCCCTTAAGTGTTGCACAACTGTTTCTTTGTTTTCTCTTGCTTCCTGTCCAACCTGTGCTGCTGATTCCAAAAACAGAGCAGCATCCAATGAACTTAAGAAGGAAGTTTTATATATAAAGCGATAACACGCCCCTCCTTGCTCCAGAAGTAATGGGAGAGGCTATTCTACGTGTGATTGATGGGTCCCAGGTGACTTGTTCCAAAAAGTAACTGATCCTTCGTCGCGCCTGACTATAAAAGCAACAACGTACAGGGAAAGGCAGAGTGGAAGGAAGAAAAGAAAGTGGATAATTGGGGCAGCTAACATCGAATAAGAAGAAAAGAGAGAGAGAGAGATTGAATATTTACCTTGAAGTCTTTATTGTTCAGACACTGGGATAAAATGGTGCCCACCATTTTTCTGAGCACCTTCTTGCTTCATTTTACTGTTTCTGTGGCTTCAGAACCGTAAGGAAATGTATACTCTGTATTCTTACCCTGAGTCCTGGCAAAGTGACCAGGGGAAATGCGTGCTGTGTTAAAATATGATTCTACTTGACCGTTCCAACTTCTGAGACTGAGTGCTGGTTTCCCTTATAAATTTTAAACAAGCGTATGAGGGAATTAGGACCTTTTTCTTAAGATGCCTCTCTCTACATACTCAAGTTTCTCGCAATGCTATGAAAAATGTTTCAGAAACATTTCAATACGTTAAAATTGTTCCTTATGCGTGTTCTGCATTTCTGCTACACTTGTTTAAAGCCTTGGTTACTTTCTTTGCACAGGCAATATATCCTATGGGTGTCCTCCGTGATGCAGAGTCATTCTACAGACAAGGCTTGTCTCCACCTTTCAAACCTTAACGAATCTGTATCCTTGAGTGTTGTCCTAGAATATGATGGATACAACACCACGATTTTTGACCAGTCTGTGGACGACGATAACTTCTACGCTTGTGCAGATTTCAAGGTGAGGCACTGAACTTGCCGTTTCCGAACTTCAGCGGGGGTGAGGAAATTATTACTGAAAAATTATTTTTAGAGAGGGGTCCCTGAGCGGCTCCGTCGGTTCAACGTCTGACTTCGGCTCGGAGATCATGATCTCATGGTTCGGGAGTTCGAGCCCCACATCAGGTTCGCTCCCGTCAGCGCAGAGCCTGCTTGGGACCCTCTGTCCCCCTCTCTCTGCCCCTTCCCCAACTTGCGCTCTCTCAAAAACAAATAAGCATTAAAGCATTGCTTTTAGAGAGATAACAAACCTTGATTTTGGATGCAATGTGGAAGCTAGGGAATGGGATCAGAGACTTCCTGAGAGGCAAGAAACAAAAGGAAAATTTACCCATGCAACAAAACCTGTGAAATACTGCCGTTATTCTTTCATAGGCAGTGATAATCAAGCACAATCACTGCCCTTTGGATAGAACCGTTTAACAATATGAGGAAAGAAAATACAGGTAAAAAGAAGCAAGATCGACAGTGAGGGCAACACACACACACACACACACACACACACACACACACAGAAAATAGAAGGCTAGCAGACGTAAAAATAAGTTTGTCAGAAACAGTCCTCATGCTAACTAAAGCAATTGTAAAAAGTGGTCTCCGAGTCTCCCTTTAAGACATAAGATCCTCTCTAGAGGCTCACAGCCTGAGAAGCCAATTTAAGACCTTATTTACCAGCTCCATGTCTACAACTTGTTTTCCCATTCTCTGCTCTTTAACATGAACAGGTGTCTCAAAAGTCCTCTGAGCCGTTGGCCTTTGTGACATTGCGGGCTAAGGGAGAGACTCTTAAAATCTTCGAGAGGAGGTCCGTAGCACTCGCTTCAGAGGAGACCGTAACCTTTGTGCAGACAGATAAGCCCATCTATAAACCTGGACAGAAGGGTAAGTCAGTGTTCTTGTTTCCTTTGTTTCACTGGCCTCAGGAACACGTTCCTCAAATTTAGAGCACCCCGAACGTGTGAATGTCAGTCTTAAGTTTATTCTGAATGTTACGGGATCGCGGATTTCTCGAATTTCTACTGGCCGCCTAGGTCAGTTCCGTAACAGTGCCCTCCAGCCCCAGGAACTGAATGCTTTGCTTCTTAAACTCGTGCATGCCACTTTAAAAGTTTAAAAGTTCTAGTGACAGACTTTCGTAATAAAATGGATACGAGCCTGGGATGCAAAATGTTTGGTTTCACTTCTTGCTCCATAACTTACCAGTTGGGCCAGCCAAGTAAATCTCTGTGTAGACTCAGTCCTTTCATCCCTAGAATGGAGGGAATAAAAATGCCTCCCTTCCGGAAATAGTGAATAAAATGGGACAGTCAATGTAAAATAGGACCTAGCACAAAGACTCCTTATTATTATTATTATTCGTGCCAGTAGAAATAATCACTAATCTGATAACCTAAGCGGAGTTCTTCTATTTTCTTTAGTATTGTGGTAAGCAAAAGGTGGCAGAAAGAACACCAAACTAGGATTCTGAACTGGGGTGGTTTTTGTTTTGGCCGTACCAATAAATTATTGGATTTCGCCAAGGAAATTCTGCTCTTTGAGATCTTTAGCTTTCTCATTTGTTTTTTTTTTTTTAAATTTTTTTTTTTTCAACGTTTATTTATTTTTGGGACAGAGAGAGACAGAGCATGAACGGGCGAGGGGCAGAGAGAGAGGGAGACACAGAATCGGAAACAGGCTCCAGGCTCTGAGCCATCAGCCCAGAGCCCGATGCGGGGCTCGAACTCACGGACCGCGAGATCGTGACCTGGCTGAAGTCGGACGCTTAACCGACTGCGCCACCCAGGCGCCCCTAGCTTTCTCATTTGTAAAATTAGGGGGTTGGATGACAGCATCTATGTGTTTTCTTCTAATATTACATATTTGTATGATTTATTTTGAAAAGAAATAAAAGCATTAAAACAGAATTCCTATAGTGAGATTTTTTTCCCTGCATTATATTCTCTCTGTACTTATTAAAATGTTATAATGACAGTTATGTATATAAAGGTAGTTAAAATGATCTTTCTGGAATTCTGCTAAAATTAATTTAATGTTTGCTAACGTTACTATCCTTTTCCAGAAAATTATGTTTAACTTCTACTATACATACTTCACATTTTTCTTTCTACAATTAATTCTGGCACCAATTTTTTATAACGTTTATTTATTTTGAGAGAGAGAAAGCACGTGAGTGCATGCACACACATATGCAAGCCGGGGAGGGTCAGAGAGAGGGAGAGAGATTCCGAAGCGGGCTCCACACTGTCAGTGCAGAGCCCGATGTGGGGCTTGAACTCACAAACCGTGAGATCATGACCTGAGGCAAAATCGAAAGTCAGATGCTCAACTGACTGAGCCACGCAGGTGCCCCGAGGCACCAGTTTTTAAGGTGTTCCTGTGGGCCATTTAGGGCAAAACTTTCCAGTTGGTGGTAGCAGCTTTGGTAATAATAAAGCATCGTCAACAGTCAACAGAGGAATTACAAATGTGTAACGAGAACTCTTTCCAAATAGGACCCAAATTTCAAAGGGTCACATCCGAGCTAGGGGACACAGGGCAGCATTCCGTGACAGCAAGACAATTAATTGCTATGTCTATTTACAAGCATTCATACCTGGGAGGAAAACAAGAAAAAAAATATTGTCCCTTCTTCCTCTTTTCTTTTAGTTCAAATTCGCATCGTGACGCTGGATACCAAGTTCAGACCTGTTGAGGAATTGGTGAGTTCATTCATTTCTAATGGTACAATGAAATTGAAGCAAAGTAAACAAATCTATTACCATCTAAAGTGTCACCAGGAGGTTTTCCATAAGTACGGAAATTGATTCTAACATGGAATACCGTACAGGTGGAGTTTCAATGCTGACCCCCAAATTTAGAACTTGTCTTTACTGGGAGTTAGTTTGTACTTCTTTAGGTCTTTTTATCATATAAGGGGGAAAAAAATGGGTTTCATGGAACCTGCTTTCCACTTCCCTGATGAGGTTCAGGATCTCTCACATTTGGGGTTTCCTTGGCACGCTTAGCTATGGAAACTTGGTCTTCTGCGAAACTTAAGGCTGTCTCAACACGAAGCTAGACGATCTTAATAATGCAGTATCTGGCAAAAAAAGAAAAAAAAGCACTATTACAATATTAACCTGCATTTTTTTCTTTTCAGTATCCGTTGATCACACTCCAGGTAAGCAATCTGCTTTATCACACTCGTTATTTTGAATATTCAGATAAATAAGGATGTGTGTGTGCGTGTGTGTGTAGTTTTCATGACAGGTAGTTAGGAAGTAAGGGAACTAGGGGCGCCTGGGTGGCGCAGTCGGTTAAGCGTCCGACTTCAGCCAGGTCACGATCTCGCGGTCCGTGAGTTCGAGCCCCGGGTCGGGCTCTGGGCTGATGGCTGGGAGCCTGGAGCCTGTTTCCGATTCTGTGTCTCCCTCTCTCTCTGCCCCTCCCCCGTTCATGCTCTGTCTCTCTCTGTCCCAAAAAATAAAAAAAAAAAAAAAAAAAGTTGAAAAAAAGAAAGTAAGGGAACTGAAATAAGGGGAAGAGAACTCTTTATCTACTTACAATGTAAGGCATCAGCCGAAGATGTAAATAAAAAGCTGCCACTTTGGTATTGATCCTGTGTGGCAAATGCAGTAATGGATTTCCACAGAAAATAAAAGATTGGGCTCCTTCTAAGGGAGGTTTATGTTTAAAATTGCTTCATTTTGGCTACTGGCCCTTCTCAATGTTAATTTAACCATATCTTATTTTAAGGAAATAGAAAACATAAACACCTAAAGATTTGAAATAGAGTCGGTGATATTATTATAAAATGGATCCTTTGCTTTCAGAAAATAGTTAATGGAGTCTCCTTCTACAGTTCAAAGCTCTAGTGCAGTAGAGTGTGACTTAATTTCAGATCTTAAGTCTGTCAGTAAATCTTTTGTGTCCATCAACTCCAACATATGTACTTTAATTTCTACGTGCAATATGTATTATTACTATTAACTAAGTCTAAATGTTAATATACTGAGGGGCGCCTGGGTGGCTCAGTTGCTTAAGCGTCTGACTTCGGCTCAGGTCATGATCTCATGGTTCGTGAGTTTGAGCCCCGTGTCGAGCTCTGTGCTGACAGCTCAGGGCCTGGAGCCTGCTTCGGATTCTGTGTCTCCCTCCCCTCAGCTCCTTCCCTGCTCACACTCTGTCTCTCTCTCAAAATAAATAAAGATTTAAAAAAAAAATTAAATGTTAATACACTGAGATCTAGGTTCATTGTCTATATATGTATATAAATATTCCAAATTGTCTTTATAATACGAATTTTTTTGACTTTGTTACGTGGGTGGCAAATAGCTCATCCTTCCGGTGGGATAAATATCAAGTCAGCCGTTTTCATGTCTTCCGCACCATTCGTAATCTGTAAATGGCATTATCTTCACATCCTAATTCAGCTAGTGTTCCACTGAAAGCACCATGAAGCTTAACCAACATTGGTTTAAATGAGTAAAAGTTTTATTGTTTTCACAAACCACTAAGTCTGAGTGCAGGCACTTTAAGGTTGGGACAAGAACAACATAATATTACGAAGGATCCGGGCTTCTACTTAACCTCTCTGCTGGCCTCAGTGTGTTGTTTTATTCTCAAGTCCAGCCGCATCTGATTCTTTTAGAAATAATGTCTACTCGGTGACCTCTGCTTACATTTCATTGGCCAAGCTGGTTACATTGGTCATTTCATTGGCCAACTTGGTTACATTGGTCATATGGACAATCCTTACTGAAAGGAAGCCTGGAAAATTAATTTAGTTTTCTAGGCTTTCTTGTAGAGGAAAGAAAAAAAAATTAAATTAAGTGAGTAGTAAATAATGTTTTTGTTTCTTTGTAGAAATCTTTTTATCAGGAATTCTTTAATCACAACTGGTTGATATCTTTAAATAAGCTTATGGAAGCAGGCTCACATAAGATGCAATGTGCTAAAAACAAATAAAGGAGAAAATGTAGAACTCCCATTAAACAGCTCTTGCATGCAGTGTGCAAATTCATAACCAGTTTATTTATAGACCAAATAAACACCAGTGACAAATAGAAGTATTTGCTAGAAGAAATCCCTCCTTATGCATCTGTTGGAGTGGGTCCACTCTACCGTGGAAAGCACTACTCTGGAGCAGGCACATTGCGTTTTATTTATTTTTTTTTTAATTTTTTTGTGTTTAATTTTATATTTGAGAGAGAGAGAGAGACAGAGTGTGAGCAGGGGAGGGGCAGAGAGACAGAGACAGAATCTGAAGCAGGCTCCAGGCTCTGAGCTGTAACACAGGGCCCGACAAGGGGCTCGAACTCATGAGCAGTGAGAGCATGACCTGAGCCAAAGTCAGATGCTTAACCGACTGAGCCACCCAGGCGCCCCTGTGTTTTATTTTTTTTTTAACGTTTATTTATTTTTGAGACAGAGAGAGACAGAGCATGAACGGGGGAGGGGCAGAGAGAGGGAGACACAGAATCTGAAACAGGCTCCAGGCTCCGAGCGGTCAGCACAGAGCCCGACGCGGGGCTCGAACTCACAGACTGTGAGATCATGACCTGAGCCAAAGTTGGCCGCTCAACCGACTGAGCCACCCAGGCTCCCTGCCCCTGTGTTTTAAACTTGTTAACTATGGAACTCTGGTTCAGAAAGACAAAAATCCAAAGCAATAGTTCGAGATTGTTGTTCTTATCCTTTTGGGGCTTAACAGAGACATACTGTAATATTGAATTTGTATACCCGAGGAAGTTATGTTATTGTTACAGTGCGAGATATTAGTGCAATAAAATGGTAGTTTTCTTTACTTCCAATAACTATAGAAGGTACTCAGAATAAAGAAGGAAAGGATAATACTCTTCATGACCTCTAATTTTATTTCTTCTTTATTTCTAGGATCCTCAACACAATAGGATTTTTCAGTGGCAAAATGTGACCTCCTTTCAAAACATTACCCAACTCTCATTCCAACTGATTTCAGAACCAATATTTGGAGATTACTCTATTATCGTGAAAGAAAAATCAGGAAGGACGCTGACACACCAATTTACTGTTGATAGATATGGTAATGAATTACTACTTATGGTTGTTTCCTTATAAAGGAAGAGTTCAAAGGGCTGAACAAAACAATTTTTATGTTAGATTTAGGCAAAAGATTTAGGTGAGGCTTGATTTGATTTTCTGCCATTTTCCTTTCTTGGGGTTTTCGGCTTTATCATCCTTCCTTCTTGCCCCGTATCCTTATTCTAACCCCTGACCTTCCTACCTGGGAAATGTCTCATCTTCTAGAATCCAGACAATCTTCTAAGACGATCTAAATGATTACGATAAATAACATGTGAAGTTCTGAGAACAGGGAAGATAAAGGAAAGGCCCTATCACTTACTGGTGCCACACACAGAATTGGGGGCAGTTGAAATGTGGGCTATCGCGACGCATACATAGGAAAATGTTGTGCACAGAAACCTACCTAGTTACATGATTAGTTACACGATTGCCATAAGTTTTTCTCACCCGTGATGGTAGGGGCTGAAGTCTATTTCTTCTTGTTTCCAGTGTTGCCCAGGTTTGAAGTTAAGGTCAGTGCACCACAAACGGTAACTATTTCGGATGATGAATTCCAAGTGAATGTATGTGCTAAGTAAGTATTCAGGAGATTTGACTCCAACGGTCAATATAGAGCTCAGAAAGAATGAGAAATGAGATTATCCATGTAACTTTATTTATATGCTTCCTTTAAGATTGTTAGAGAAAGAGTGAATTCTCATTGTAAAATATTTTAAAAACAAAGAAAACCATAAGAAATTACCTGTAATTCATTCTGCCGATTGCCATTTACCTTGTAAGGTATTTTCTTCTAGTCTTGTATGAATCTTTTCATATTCATCAACTGCAATCATCCTTTTCTATACACTATAATTAAGAAAACACGTCTTCATATTCAGCTCATCTTTTACGAATTCCAATTCCTTGCTGCATAGACATAACTCTATGTGGCCATACCAAATTAACTCTTCTTTATTATATAACATGGAGGCTATTCAATTTTTTTCCATACTATTATAGTATATGTCTTTGTGTATAAGTGTATAAGAAGTATCTTCTGAATTAAAAACGATGTACTTCGCAGTCCGTGAGTTCGAGCCCCGCGTCAGGCTCTGGGCTGATGGCTCAGAGCCTGGAGCCTGTTTCCGATTCTGTGTCTCCCTCTCTCTCTGCCCCTCCCCCATTCATGCTCTGTCTCTCTCTGTCCCCCAAAAAATAAATAAAAGTTGAAAAAAAAAAAATTAAAAAAAAAAAAAAAGGGGCGCCTGGGTGGCGCAGTCGGTTAAGCGTCCGACTTCAGCCAGGTCACGATCTCGCGGTCCGTGAGTTCGAGCCCCGCGTCAGGCTCTGGGCTGATGGCTCAGAGCCTGGAGCCTGTTTCCGATTCTGTGTCTCCCTCTCTCTCTGCCCCTCCCCCATTCATGCTCTGTCTCTCTCTGTCCCCAAAAAAATAAATAAAAGTTGAAAAAAAAAAAAAAATTTAAAAAAAAAAAATAAAAACGATGTACTTAAGAAAGATGTCCAGAACTGGAATTGTCAAGACAGAATGTATAACATTCTTTTAGTTTTTTGATTGCCATATTACTCACTAAATACGTTGCATCAGTGTAAAGTTCCAGCAGCTGATACAGAAGTACCTGCCTCAGTGAATCTTCACCATCATTGATATTTTCATTTTATATAAAAAAGAAACTCTTCAAAATGTCATAATGGGAAAAAAGGTATTTTTAACAATTAGAATTAATTTGAATCTTCCTCGTGTGAAAAAAAAATCCTGTATGATTTGAGAAATTTTAGTTTTCTTTTTGGGAAATTATTTCGAATGCCTTTTACATTTTTAAGAGTATGATGCCTTTTCTCAAATTTCTACTAATAATTAATATAGTTAATGTTTATTGAATGCCAATTTCTGTGCTGAGCATTGCCTTTATTATATTCTTACCCCCATGCTATGTGATAGGAGCTATTATCATCTTTGTTTTAGAAAAAAAAGATAACAAGACACAGAGAACTGAAATAATTTATCAACAGTAATGGCGCCTTTTGATGGCCAACTTAGGATTTAGACCAATACTATTTGACTTCAGAAGTACTCTTCTAACCAAGACCTCTGTTATAATTTATATAAACAATTAAAAATTTTAATATATGACATATTTGTTCCAACTTTTTATTTAATTGGTGACATGGAAATAGTTTGCTTTAGAGCATTTTCAGAGGATTTCAAAGTAGATTTTGACTTTCAAAATAGTCTTGAGTAGAGTCAAGGTACTTTAAAGATATATTGGGTGAAAGGCTGACAGTATCTACAATGTTCTTTGGACTCTAGTACAACTTTACGAATATTTTCTTGTTTTGGTGAAGAGTAGCTGACATGTGCTAGAATTTCATAAACGTAATATATGAAAGATGTAGATATGTGTGCTAAAAATAAGGAGGTAATGAAATAAGCTTCAAAAAAATCCAGGCTCCTAAACTAGTTTCACTCATAAAATCCCACACAAGCCAGAATTGTCAATGGGATTAATACCTATAATTTATCTGCCCAGGGGTATGCTAAAAAAAAAAAAAGTACGACACAGATATCAGGAGAGCCAAAGTATTTATCAAGTATCGCCTTCATAGGAGACTTGCTAAACTAACTGTTGATACAGAATTGGGAGTTCTCAAAAACTTCTTGAATGTTACCTTTCATTTAGATTTGACATGACATGGTATTCAGTTATCAGCAATCATGATGCCCTGCAACAGGACCAGGCAGTTGAGACAGAAGCTCTCGTGGCTACAGAAATATTTCTGGGCAGGTTACAGGAACAGGATGAATAAAATCAGTATGTCTAGGAGTGAACATCCATGCAAGAGTTGCCTACTTCAGGTCGCACGCACTACGTCTGTGCATTGTTTCTTCAGGACTCCCCGGCACTTAACTTGAGAAAACAACAGCAAGCCAGGGTATTTTGGCAAACGGCCTCCTTTTAGCAAACAGGGAAGAAAACGCGCCTATAGGCAAAGACACCTTAATAAACCGCATTAGTATCCACCAAAAGCTTTTCAAATCACAAAGGGAAAATGTTTATTCTTTCTGATCTGTGCGAGCATTTAAGCTACATATTTCACAGGCATGTGTTAACCCCTAGAAAATACGACAATGAGAGTTTTATTTTGTAAGCAAAAGACAGTAAGAAGCAATAATAAGATACGTTCAGTTGTGTCACCTGTGGCCTGATCTGAGTCTTGCCGCTGTGTTATATGTAATTGATCTTTAAAGCTCACGGATGATTTTAGCGATTTGGCTCGAATCGAATTCTCAGAAGCATTGACAATTTTTAAGTAGGGAGAGAAAAGCAACTTAGTGGAAGAGCCCGGACTGTAGGAAGGGAGGAAGATCACAGTTTGAATTTCAATTCCGTGTCTTACAACGTAGACGAGTTGCTTGACCTCAGTTCACTAATCGGCACAATGACATTATACGCCGACATCTCAGCATCGCTTAAAAAATAAATTAGATCATCTGTGTAACCACCAGATACATAGTAGTGCCCAACAATTAGAAAAAAAATATTATCATTGATTAATTATTTTCAGTTTTACTACTTACTAATTTCACAGGTGCTATGTTTTTCTAAATGAAGCAATCCTCAAATAACAAAAAATATCAAATCAACTGTATTTGCCTTTGATTGAAATTAAAAAAAAAAAAACCCACCTTGTGTTGTGGTTTTTTGTGTGTTTTAGGAGAAAATGAGATATTTATTTAATCTCACCCCACAAGACATACTTTTGATCAAAATTTATCTGTTTATGCCAATCTCCATACCTGCTACATTTGTTGGATGTACAATGAGAATTGTTGTTTAAAGTATTGATCTGGGGGTGCCTGGGTGGCTCAGTAGGTTAAGTGTCCAACTTGGGCTCAGGTGATGCTCTTCCAGTTCATGAGTCACAGACCAATGTCGGGCTCTGGGCTGATCGCTCAGAGCCCGGAGCCTGCTTCAGGTTCTCTCTCTCCTTCTCTCTCTGCCCCTCCCCTGCTCGCACTCTGTCTGTCTCTCTCTCTCTCAAAAACAAATAAATATAAAAAAAATTTTTTTTTTAAGTATTGATCTGGAAGTATTTTAAGATCCTAAATAATCCAGAAGCCCCTGGGTGGCTCAGTCGGTTAAGCCTCTGACTCTTGGTTTCGGCTCAGGTCATGATCTCACGGTGTCTTGAGTTCGAGCCCCACATCGGGCTCCAAGATGACAGTGCGGAGCCCGCTTGGGATTCTCTGTCTCCCTCTCTCTGCCCCTCCCCTACTTGCACTATCTCTTCCTCTCTCAAAATATAAATAAACTTAAAAAAAAAGATCCTAATAATCCACATGTTACTTAGATCCATATATTTTTTCTGGTAAAAAAAAAAATGGTGCTGCAGACAAATTTTATAATATTTCTATCAGGCTAAAATGTAATTTAAAAAACTCGATGTGATCATTAAATCCCTTTTGCTGAGACCTTAGGTTCTACATTTCCCTGAATTTGATTTTTGTTTTCTTTTAAGTAAGCTCTGTGCCCACCGTGGGGCTTGAACTCACAGTGCCGAGATCAGCCGACACATGCTGTATCAACTGAGCTAACCAGGCACCCCTTGAGTTTGGTAGCCATTCGTTCCGGATTTCATATACAATTTCTGAAAAAGCCCATAAAAGAGGCCCATGGTATTGTTCATCTATCACTGTCACGACACTTTCTCTTACCAGGTACACCTATGGCCAGCCGGTGCAAGGAAAAGCTCAAATCCGGGTGTGCAGAAAATTCTTCTCCTCCGAGAACTGTGAGAACAACAACAATGAAATATGTGAGCAATTTATTGCGCAGGTACAGATCATTATTATTATTGTCATTATCATTATATTTCATTATTACTCTTTCTTCGATTCTGTAGAGAGGGAAAAATCCTCCCTCTACCCTTTAAAGCCTTCCACTGGACTAAATAGAATTAAGTTTACATGAAACAGGCTAACAGGAGAAAAAAACCCTAAGTTTTACTAGGTACATACAGCGGTCCCCTAATGAAATTGAGGTCCAAAAAGATGACCAAGGCAAGGGGCTTTTATACTTTTTGACAGAGGGACAATAAATTTGTGAGGGATTGACGGGACAAAGAAAACAGGTGTTTGTAAGCTTTAATTAGTAAGGAATTCGAATTGAAATTTGGGTCGAGGTAGTAGATTAGAAAAAAACCAACAAGGTTTTTTTTTTGGGTTTTTTGGGTTTTTTTCCTAGAGCTTTCTTGGCTTTAAAGTCCCTGTCTCTGGTGGTAAGGATGTCTTTTTACTTTTTACTGCAGCGAGGGTGCCTTTCACCTGGGAGTTTTTTTCCCTTCTTTCAGGGGGACCAAGGAGGATCTAAGTGTCCTTGCACCGGCTCTTTCTTAAGCAACTTTTATGTAAAATAATCAATATGCCTTGGGGCGCCTGGGTGGCTCAGTAAGTTAAGTGTCCGACTTTTGATTTTGACTCAGGTCATGATCTCATGGCCGTGAGATCGAGCCCACATCAGGCTCTGTGCTGACAGCATGGACCCTACTTTGAATGCTTTCTCCCTCTCTCTCTATCCCTCCCCTTCTCTCTGTCTCTCTCTTTCTCAATAAGTAAACATATAAAATAAAATAATAAAATGAAATTAAAATAAAATGAAATTAAATGATAAAATAAAATAAAATATCGATATGCCCACGTGGCATGTTTGGGGGGGACCTGACCTTGGCCTCTACAATTCCATTTATAAAAGGGACTTAAAAACATTATTTTCATTTTGTGGGTAATGGAGGCTGCAGCTAGATAAGGTGAAGAATAAGGAGCAAATACAACGTCCACCAATAGTCTCTTTCTCTAGGCCATGTAAATGGTTACCCACCTATGGATTCATAGAATTTTTAAATTTGAAAACCTTATTGGTTTTCTTGTTTTTTTTTTTAATTTTTTTTTAACGTTTTATTTATTTTTGAGACAGGGAGAGACAGAGCATGAACGGGGGAGGGTCAGAGAGAGAGGGAGACATAGAATCCGAAACAGGCTCCAGGCTCAGAGCAGTAATCACAGAGCCCGACGTGGGGCTCGAACTCACGGACAGTGAGATCGTGACCTGAGCCGAAGTCAGACGCTCAACTGACTGAGCCACCCAGGCACCCCGGTTTTCTTGTTTTATATACTGTCTAGATGATCTCTCTGGTCTTCCCATGTGGAATCATTAGTCATCTGTTAAATTAACAAATCCCTGATAGGACCCACCATGCAATCTAGAATTGTCCTCGTGAAAAAAGTTCATTCGCATACACCTGCGATTCGGAGTATCTACCTGCGTTGCTTTAGATTTGAGGTTCATTTCTGAAGCCGGCACTTGCTTTCCTGATCTGCAGCATCTTAATCTCAGTAAACAATCCTGCCCATTTATTTGAGGATCAACTTAGGACCTCAAAAATGAGATTTGCATATATTTCAGTTTATAATTTAAGTCTGATCGTCCTGAAGTTACTCACCAAATTGATGAACATCAATTGGTAAATATCGAGATTTGCTAAAGACAAGCAGAACTCCTGTAGATAAGAATTGTAGGCAAAGAAAGGCTGAGTCGAATTCTTCCATATCAGCAGTGCAGTTTTCCGTAGTGTGATTTTAATGTAATTTAGTCATTTTACCAAGTGATGGGTGTTCTCTCTGCGAATGGCTTTTTGCTCCCCAGTGTGACAAATATAGCAATAAATAATCTGCTAAAACTATCTTTCTATATCAGTGGTTTTATGTATTTCATACAGATTCCTTCACATGGGTTTCATGAATCAAAGGAGATGATAGATAGATAGATAGATGATAGAATCACCCACAATTTTACATTTAAAAAATATTGTCAAAAAAATTTTTAAGCATTTAAATTCCTGTCAGCAATGTGTGAGAGGACTATAGTTCCCAAGTTACTGCGGCAATATATATAGCAGGTTTTAAAATGTTGCCATTTTAGGGGCGCCTGGGTGGTGCAGTCGGTTAAGCGTCCGACTTCAGCCAGGTCACGATCTCGCGGTCCGTGGGTTCGAGCCCCGCGTCGGGCTCTGGGCTGATGGCTCAGAGCCTGGAGCCTGTTTCCAATTCTGTGTCTCCCTCTCTCTCTGCCCCTCCCCCGTTCATGCTCTGTCTCTCTCTGTCCCAAAAATAAATAAAAAACGTTGAAAAAAATAAATAAATAAAATGTTGCCATTTTGAAAGAAGTTTATTTTGCTTTAATTGGCATTATTTGTGAATTTGAGTGTATTTTCATATTTTTGTTATGAGTTTGAATTTGTTCTTTCAAGAATTCTTAATGATCCTTGTTTTCCCTGTTTGTGTGAAACTGAAACTTTCTTTTAGTATAAATATTGCCCTCTATCCCCTAAGCAAATATTTTTTCAAGTCTGTTATTTAAATATTGACTTTAATTGTGTTATTTTTGAAATACCAAAGTTCCTGATGTTTACAGGTTCTCAGCCTTAGAAAAAGTTCTCACCTATCCCCATGTTGTACGTGTAGCTATCTAAGCGTATTTTAACATTTTAAAAATTTCTCTAATCAACATAGTTTTTATTATGCTGTAAAATAACACATTTCGTTTTCTTCTAAATGGATACTAAGTTGTATTAGCATCTAATCTTACACAACTTTGGTCTCCCTCTTTATTCTAAATAGTGCTCGTAAAAGGTTATTCTGTTTTGTTGGACTTCCTCTGACTTTTGTTTTATTATTTCCTTTCTGATATTATTTTTTTGTTCCTAAATCATTTTTTTTAATTTTTTTTTATGTTTTATTTCTTATATTTGAGAGAGACAGACAGAGGGACACGGCACAGGTGGGGTGGGAACAAAGAGAGAGGGAGACACAGAATCTGAAGCAGGCTCCAGGTTCTAAGCGGTTAGCACAGAGCCTGATGAAGGGCTCGAACTCATGAGCCATGAGATCATGACCTGAGCCAAAGGAGGATGCGCAACCGACTGAGCCACCCAGGCGCCCCTAAATCATTTATTTAAAAAAAATTTTTTTTAACGTTTATTTATTTTTGAGACAGAAAGAGATAGAGCATGAACAGGGAAGGGTCAGAGAGAGAGGGAGACACAGAATCTGAAACAGGTTCCAGGCTCCGTATGTCAGCACAGAGCCCGACGGGGGGCTCGAACTCACATACCGCGAGATCGTGACCTGAGCCGAAGTCAGACGCTTAACCGACTGAGCCACCCAGGTGCCCCTATCATTTATTTTTATAATCATCATATTCTTTCTTTTCCCTGAAATTTTAGTTTATTTTGGTGGTTTTAAAAAATGTTGTTTCTTCTCCTTAAAAACATTGTATTTTACTTTCTCTTTTAACCATAGCTTAATACCATAGATTTTGATGCAAAACACTTTTTTCCTTGTCTTTAATGTCGAGATTCTTATTGATTTACGTTATATTTTCTCTTTGACTCAGGTATTACTGAAAAATGGTTTTTTTCTTAATTTCAAGGCATGTAAGATTCTTCTGATTACATTTTATTTTCATTTTTTTAATTTTTAATTTTTGTTTTTTTAGAGAGAGAAAGAATGCGTGAATGGGGGGGGGAGGAGCAGAGAGAGAGAGAGAGGGAGGGAGAGAATCTTAAGCAGGCTCCACATCCAGGGCAGAGCCCAAGGTAGGGCTCGATCCCACGACCTTGGGATCATGACCTGAGCTGAAATCAAGCATCAGACATTCAACCAACTGAGCCACCCAGGCGCCTCTGTCATTTCTTTGTAATTTGATTGTATTATACATAGACAAAGTAAAATTGCCTGTTTTTGTTGTTGTTAACATTATAGTTGATGGTTCAGAGGAGCACATGTTCTGGGATCAGAATGCCTAGCTACCACTTTCTATCTGTGTGACCTTGGGCAGATTATATATTTCAGTTTATTCATCCATATAATGGTGATGACAATCGAGTCTCCTCATGTGGTAGTTTTGAGAGTCAGATGAATTGATCTATCCCTCTACCATTTTAAATTTAGAATTAATAGTACCGTTCATTTTATTTTTTTTTTAATTTTTTTTTAATGTTTATTTATTTTTGAGAAAGAGAGAGACAGAGAATGAACAGGGGAGGGGCAGAGAGAGAGGGAGACACAGAATCTGAAATGGGCTCCAGGCTCTGAGCCGTCAGCACAGAGCCCGACGCGAGGCTCGAACTCACAGACCGTGAGATCATGACCTGAGCTGAAGTCGGACGCTTAACCGACTGAGCCACCCAGGCGCCCCAGTACCGTTCATTTTAAAATATAAGTAGATCTACGTTTCTCTCCTTCCTGATGTCACCAATGAAAGATCATCTATAGATTTGTTCTTCATTTTAAATAACAATTTACCTTAAAAAGAGTTCTTGTGTGACACACTTGATGACTCAAGATGATTTTAATCTCTAATTCTTAAAATAGGATTCTCATCTTTAATTTATTGCCATCTACATTGTTATCAATAGAATATCCCTGAAGTCTGTAAAATACACATTACCTCCTTCACTTGTAATTGCTGATGGACTCCCAGCCCTTCTTTTGGAATTCTTGGTCACTTCAACCAGTTTGTGAGATGAAACCATGCGGTGATGGGGGAAGGTAGAAATCTGTGCTAAAAGTCTATATCCCTTTAAGACCTTTGAATCCCTAATCTTTTCATTATACCTTCTCTTCATTTTTCAGTTGAGAAACGGTTGTGTGACTCAAATTGTGAATACGAAAGTCTTCCAACTCTACCGCTCAGGATTTTTCATGTCATTTCAAACCGCTGTAACAGTTACGGAATTTGGGACAGGTAATGATCATGTTTTATGGGCAACCTGGGGTATATGCAGCTTCCTAGGGAGAAGTGTATCTAGTAAGCAAGATTCACCAAATAGAGATCAATAATTGTTCCACATAGTAAAGTGGAGTACGTTTACCAATAGGTCGACTTGAAGGTTGCTTCTGAAAAAAGATTTTCCTCATAATGTTTAAAATAAACTTATTATGTAAATGTTACAGGTTTATATCTACTTCTGTGCCTGCATCAATCAGACAGAGATTTCTTCTGAAGTAGCGAGCTAAGCTAATAAAGTAGGCACTCTTTTTAATTTTGGGTAAATCAGTTGATAACCAATTGACCGGGTCTGAGCTTTGATTTAATACAAAAGTTCACAATCTACAGCTAGAATGTCAAACCCAGCTCCACGCTTCTTCATGTAAAGTTTACTAGAACACGACCCCGGGCTGTTTAGCCTTGCTTAACAGCTAAAATACGAAAGTTGTGTAGCTTATGGTTCACAAGCTTAGAATAATAACTGTGAGGTCCTCTTCACAGAAGTTTGTCAACTTCTGATTTAATGCAAATGGAGACATTCACGGGTATAAAATATCATTGAGAAATTTACAAGATGGCACATGAGTGCTCAATAAATCATTGTTAAAAGAATAACAAAGAAAAAGAGGAAAGTGGAATTTAATTTGGAGTGGAGAAAGCCAGATTCAATTGCTATTTTTGTTGCTTAAAAGTGAGTGAGAGGGGCGCCTGGGTGGCACAGTCGGTTAAGCGTCCGACTTCAGCTAGGTCACGATCTCGCGGTCCGTGAGTTCGAGCCCCGCGTCGGGCTCTGGGCTGATGGCTCGGAGCCTGGAGCCTGTTTCGGATTCTGTGTCTCCCTCTCTCTCTGCCCCTCCCCCGTTCATGCTCTGTCTCTCTCTGTCCCCCAAAAAAATAAAATAAACGTTAAAAAAAATTAAAAAAAAAAAAGTGAGTGAGATAATATTATTTATAAAGTGCTTTGTATAAACACACTTGATCAATAGCGTGATGGCATTTGTTATGGGTATTTGTCGCATCGTAACTTAGCTAGGTATGTTTACCTCTGCTTATCACAATTCATTCCTATTTACTTTGCTTTCAGATATTTTTCTTATCTGGGAAAAGTCTAAAAGCATAGTTATCTTGACAGGCTAAAGAAAGATTTAAAGGAAGTGAAAGCCTTCTCTCAAGAGATGTCTATGACATTCTCTGCTATAAAAGGAGTTACAAGCCAGAACTGAGTAGAATGGTCAGAAGAAAGAAATTAAAAGCATTTTCTCCTGCTTCTGGTCCAAACATTTTCACATTAATTATGTTATTAAGTTTGATGTATATTATACCAGATAGATACAGAGTATTCTGAAACATACTCCAAAGCACCTACACTTTCCTTTCAATGTAGAAGAATGTAATTCTCTGTATAGAAGTTGCACATATCCCCTAAGCTATTTGTTCTTTTGAGATTCTAGATTAAACAATTCATCCTCCCTCACACTATTTTTTTTATTTCTTACAGGTGTGCAGATCAGTGAAAAGACTTCCATTTTTCTCACTCAATTGCTTGGGAGTGTGAGCTTTGAGAATATGGATTCTTTCTACAGAAGAGGAATTCCTTATTTTGGAACTGTAGGTTTGACTTAAAAATACATATTCTCATTTCATTTTCTTGGATCATGGGTTGCCCTTTGAAAATTTCTGGACATCTTTTTCCTACTTTTATAACACACTTGTAGCCTCACGATGTCTGATAGATGACAGAAAGTCCCCCACGGGGGAAGGAATGCGATCAACACAATTATAGCTGTTTCCATTTTATGTATCTATTTAATAGACCATCTTTCTGTCTATTGGATTTTAATAAAATTACAAATAAGCGATCACATTTATGAATAGAAAATTCTTCTCTATAGAAAGGTGATGTTTTGAGTTTTAAAAATTAATGCCTTTTTTTTTTTTTTTTGGCACAGCTTAAATTTTCTGGACCTAATAATGTACCGATGGGGAACAAGTCATTGCGATTGGAGCTAAATAACAGATTTATAGGAAACTACACCACAGACGACAATGGGGAAGCTCTGTTTTCCATCGACACTTCAGATATATTCGATTCAGAGTTCAACCTGAAAGTAAGACACCGAAGAGTAGACAAGATCCCACAAAGTATTTGAGTGTTAGGAATTTTGAACATTAGGAATCTCCTAAAAGATCATTTATATTAAGAATATATTTTAGGGTCACCTGGGTGGCTCAGTCGGTTAACCGTCGACTTGGGCTCAGGTCATGATCTCGCAGTTCATGAGTTCGAGCTTCATGTCGGGTTCTGTGCTGACAGCTCAGAGCCTGGAGCCTGCTTCCGATTCTGTGTCTCCCTCTATCTCTGCCCCTCTGCCACTCACACTCTGTCTCTCTCTCTCAAAAATAAATACAAACATTTAAAAAATTTTAAATATATATATTTTTAAAAAGTTGCAAAATTTCAGGTATTTTATATGTCTCCTTGTTCATTAAATAATATGTAAGAATACTTACTCAAGAGGATGAGATAATAGCCTGGTACAATTGTTATAAAGTCTGTAACATCCAATATTTTCCTCTGAGACACCAGAAATAGTTCGTGAAGATGATTTGGCCTTTTTATCCCCTTTGATCATTTGATGCCTGGATAGGGGAGATACTACAATTTCCACTTTTCTGCTTCTTCAACAGAATTTTAGAGTTAAACAATTCATCCACGTTCAAATATAGCTGAAGGACACAGGGTGTAAGGCTATTCCCTGACTTCAGTTACAAAGTAAAAACAAACTAGCGTAGTCCTAATAAAATATACATACAACTATGGTCATGTTTTGTACGCCAAAAAAGAAGAAAGCGTAATTATTATTTTACTTCCAATAACTTGATATTTGAAACGTCAGGCACAGACTAAGGTTCTTCTCTACTGTGAAGAGATAAGAAGCCTTCCATTTTGGAAGAATCCTTGTCCTTAAAAGTCTTTATAGCTCTAACATCCTTTACTTCTCTTTTCCTATTAGGCCACGTATATTCGACCTAAGAACTGCTATCCTCCTAGCTGGTTAGCGCCTGAGTATGTGGATGCTCATTTCTCAGTTTCACGCTTTTACTCCCGAACCAACAGCTTCCTGAAGATTGTTCCTGAACCAAAACAGCTTAGATGCAATCAACAGAAAACTGTTACTGTGCATTACACCCTAAACAAAGAAGCATATAGGGATGATTCCAGTATCAACTTTTTTTATTTGGTAAGTCTCCACTGATGGATCCTTGGGTCTTTTCTGATTGTCTGCTTAGCACAGGGCGGCTTGGAACGGGGACATCAATCATGTCATTGTTCCTGAGTGTGCAGACCCCACGTGGCTGTGACTACCCTTGGATCTGCTAAAAACAAACACAGAAACAAGTAAACGAACACATAAAAACATCCAAGGCAATTTCAATTTCCCTAAGGTTGAAAAACCTGCTATTCAGAGTCCGCTCTTTTAAACATTCAGTTATGGGGCGCCTGGGTGGCGCAGTCGGTTAAGCGTCCGACTTCAGCCAGGTCACGATCTCGCGGTCCGTGAGTTCGAGCCCCGCGTCAGGCTCTCTGTGCTGACAGCTCGGAGCCTGGAGCCTGTTTCCGATTCTGTGTCTCCCTCTCTCTCTGCCCCTCCCCCGTCCATGCTGTGTCTCTCTCTGTCCCAAAAATAAATAAACGTTGAAAAAAAAAAATTTAAACATTCAGTTATAATTCACATCGAGTATCCATGACCCTTCATGAGAGTACAACATTAGGCAGAGACAAGAGAGTAAAGGGGAAGGCTAATTTTGATAAGCAGTAAAAGGAATGAGCCCTTTTGGCTCTGTCTCCATATTTATCCATTTTGTCCTTATGAGGCAAAGGGAAAAAAAAAAAGTTACACTTTTCAGTTTACAAATAAGGGAACAGTGGTGGAGAAGTGACATGACTTGGCTTCCTTGAAGCGAGACAGTCTAAAGAGACAGTCTAAATAATTCAGGGCTTTGTACACTCCCTTGCGTGGTGAATTGCATGTTATTTACCAAGTTGCTAGCACATAATAGACTTTCAATTCATCGTCGTCAGTTTCTGTGTTCTTTTCCAAGTGGTGCAGTTTTGCATTTGTTCGTAGAAGCTACCTTATCTTTGGAACAGAATTATCATCAGACCGTCATTAGCAATTTTTCAGATTCTGTTAGCGTGATGTTACACGTCATGTTTCCTGTGTTCTGTCCAGGTGATGGTAAAAGGGGCTATCTTCCTCAGCGGACAAAAGGAAATCAGAAACAAAGGTAAACATAATACATTCATTTGTTTGTTTTTTTTACGAGGTACTCTGCCTTCATTTTTCTTTCCTTCTAAGAAAATGTTATAGGGAGAGAGTCAAGAGCAC
Organism: Puma concolor; assembly: GCF_028749965.1. Taxonomy (NCBI): domain Eukaryota; kingdom Metazoa; phylum Chordata; class Mammalia; order Carnivora; family Felidae; genus Puma; species Puma concolor. The sequence continues at coordinate 99,492,524 of NC_141673.1, forward strand.
TTAACGTTAACGATTAGTGGGTGGAAAGCAATAGTATGACCCCAGGGTATTCTTCCAAATATTGCAGAGAAAGTGATTTCAACTCCTTTCATCATTGCCAGGCTGTCAAGCCCATTATAGAAACGTGCTCCGCCAAACCCAAATATTGTTGCCGCCTAAATTATGCACTTTTTTATCCGCCCACGTCGTTCCCATTATTTAACTTGTTTGCCTTTAACACAAAGCCCAATTCGCTCCCGCTATCCATCAGCCATTCTCTCTTATCCAAGTGTAGCCAGTGAGCCAGGAAAGTTTTGGCACTAAAGTTAATGACCTCTCCTACTACGCAGCCTGGAATGGAAACTTCTCGTTCCCGATCAACATCAGTGCCGATCTTGCTCCTGTGGCTGTCATGCTTGTCTACACCCTTCACCCCAGTGGGGAAATTGTGGCTGACAGTGTCAGATTCCAGGTTGACAAGTGCTTTAAAAACAAGGTGATGTTTCTTCTATTTCTTTCCTGTCCTGAGAGAGAGGAGCGAAGCAGTTCTCTCCCCGCTGTCTCCTTCTTTACATGACTACTATCGCCTTTACGCGGTGATCTCACAATAAATGTCGGTGTGATTAAAACAGGAGGGATGAGGGGCGCCTGGGTGGCTCAGTCAGTTGAGCGACCGACTTCGGCTCAGGTCATGATCTCGTGGTCCATGAGTTCGAGCCCCGCGTCCGGCTCTGTGCTGACAGCTTAGAGCCTGGAGCCTGCTTCAGATTCTGTGTCTCCCTCTCTCCTTGCCCCTCCCCCCCCCAAAAATAAAGATTAAAAAAAAATTTTTTTAAGTATCTTACTCTCCTTTTCTTCCTCCACTTTAGGTTAGCATGAAGTTCTCTAAGGAGCAGGGGCTACCTGGCTCCAACACGGATCTGTACCTTCAAGCAGCCCCTGACTCATTCTGCGCACTCCGGGCTGTGGATAAAAGTGTTCTTCTGCTGAAATCAGAACAACAGCTGTCAGCCGAAAGTGTAAGCTCTCTGATCTCTTCCTGTTCCTCGTTTTCATCTGGACTCCTTGCCTTTCAGCCGATGTACTTTATTTGAGACAAAACGAGTTTTAGAATATCAAGTATTCTCCTCCTTTGTTCTCTCAGGGATTATACACTTTATTTTTCTTGAAACTTAGAGTTAAATCTCTGTGTTGGAGGAGATGCTTGGATACAGTCTGCAGTTGTCTATTACCTATTAAGAGATCTTATATTCTCGTAAGCATTTCCAGACCAGCAATTCTAGAATTTCACATCAAAATTGTTTCCATTAATAACTGTTGGCTATTTTCCCTTTATTTTTTTTTCTTGGCACGAGGACATATAAATATTGAAAGGTATGATCCCATTTATAACTAATTGAAACACTAAAAATTTTTCTTCTGATTAAAATTATACTTATTGTCTTAAGCTATTTGAACTGCTACAAGAAAATACCCCCAAACTAGGGAGCTTATAAACAATAGAAATATTTCTCACGGTTCTGAAGGCTGAAATTCTGACATCAGGGAGCTGGCATGGTCAGGCAAGGCCCCTCTTCTGGTTTGCAGACTCCTTGTGTCCTCACATGGTGGAAGGGACAAGGGACATCTCTCAGGCGTCTTTGATAAGGGCATTAATCTCACTCTCTACCCACTCCACCGAATCACCTCCCCAAGGCTCCACCTCCCAATTCCATCACTCCGGGCATGCGGATTTCAACATACAAGTTCAGACCACAGCACCTGTGTCCTGCGGAAAATGTGCAAAATACACAAAGGCAGAAAGAAGGAAATCTTTAAAATCATTCATAATCTTAACACTATGATAATTTGTTTTAATTTCACAAAATGGACTTTCATTATATAGATATGGACATTTCTGATGTAATTTTTTAAATCTCTTTTCTGAAGGCATATATATTTTACAAATGGGGTCTCACTGAAAAACACAATTTAGTATTCTGCTTTTAACAATCTATAGTACATCCAGCTTTAAGTATAAATTATAAAAATCAATGACTTAATATACTAACAATTAATCATGACATAAGCTATACATTTTTTTCCCAATGTCAAAGTTGAATACATTTAAATTTCTTATTGGGGTTGAGAAGCTTCTTTTTTGTTTTTTTTTTTAAGTTTATTTATTTTTGTCGGGGGGAGGGGTAGAGAGAGACAGAGAATCCCAAGCAGACTCCGCACTGTCAGCACAGAGCCCAATGCAGGGCCTTCGAACTCAAGAACCAGGAGATCGTGACCTGAGCCGAAATCAAGAGTCGGATGCCTAATGGACTGAGCCACCCAGATACCCTGGAGCTAAGAAGCTTCTAACTGACTTTAGAGTCAGAAAAGTATCAACAAATAAAGGATAAACTTGCCTATAAACATGGAAAATCTATATATACTTTTCTTCTAAGAATTTCATGGAGCCAGAGTAAATCATCTCTACTCATTCTTCATACAACTGGAGGTAGCAAGGTCTTAGAAAAACCACCTTGAGAGGGGTGTCTGGGTGGCTCAGTGAGTGAAGCCTCCGACTTCAGCCCAGGTCATGCATGATCTGTGGCTCCTGAGTTCTAGCCCCGCATCGGGCTCTGTGCTGACAGCTTGGAGCCTGGAGCCTGCTTCGGATTCTGTCTCCTTCTCTCTCTCGGCCCCTCCCCCACTTATACTTTGTCTCTCTCTCTCTCTCTCTCAAAAATAAACAAACATTAAAAAAATATTAAAAAGAAAACACCCTGAGGAAAAACCATCAAGGGTCCACCAATAGAAAATTCCAGAAGCATTTCACCAGACCAGAAGATACAAGTGAATCAGAATATATCAGAGCCAAAGGAGGTTGCCCTTGTTTATTATCTATGGCCATATTAACAGTGTAAATCAAGTGATGTCCCCCCTTTCTCTGTCTCTCTCTCTCTCTCTCTCTCCCTCTCTCTCTCTCTCTCTCACACACACACACACATATGTATATAGCATTTCAAATTTTTTTTCTAAACCGTTTGAGAGTGAGTAGAAAACTTCATGCTATATTATTCCTTAATATATCAGTGTTCATTTCCTAAAAGCAAGGATATTCTCCTGCATAATTACAATACAGTTATCAAATTTAGGATACTGCACATTGTTTCAGTACTTTCGATCTAATCTGCCAGCTATGTTCAAGTTTTGTCAGTTGTCCTCTATACCACACAATTTCCCTAATTTAGTGCAAGATCCAGGGCAGAATCGCATATTGCATTTGGTAGTCATGTTCCTTTAGTTTCCTTTAACCTGGAACAGAATCTTTCTTTGTCTCTAATGAATCTGACCTTTTAGAACAACATAAGTTTAAAAAACATAGTTTTTTAAATAGGATGTTCCTCATTTTAAGTTTGTCTGATGTTTCTCATGTTTGGGCCAAGATTATGCATCTCTGTCCAGAATACAGCGTGTAAGATACTGTGTGTTTTTCAAGGTACACAAGATTCAGCCGCGCATCTGGTGACGGTAATTTTAGTCACCTGATAAAGGTGTTTCCATATATCTCCACTGGCTATTTTGTTCCTTAAACTAATGAGCAATTTGTGCTTATTAAGACTCTTTGTACATCCTGCTTCTCATCAGAATTTCCTTGGAGTTAGCATCCATTGATAGTTTTTGCCAAAACCAATATTGGTATGAGAGTTGGAACATGATTTTCTAGTTCTCCCTCTTCCTCTTTACTTATGGATGCAGGCATATTTATTTCCCAACGTTTATAATTTTGAATTAATAATTCACAATTCAGGGTTGCCTGGGTGGCTCAGTCAGTTAAGCATCTGACTTCAGCTGAGGTCATGATCTCATGGTTCAAGAGTTGGAGCCCCGCGTCGGGCTCTGTGCTGAGAGCTGAGAACCTGAAGCCTGCTTCGGATTTTGTGTCTCCCTCTCTCCTTCTTCCCCTCTCCCACTCATGCTCTGTCTCTCTCTCTCTCTCTCTCTCTCGAAAATAAAAATAAACATCACAAAAATTTTTTAAATAATAATTCACAATTCATTACTATCCTTGATTTTCATGTTACAATTATCTTAAATTTTCCCAGTGGGAGCATCTTCAGATCGGTGCCCGTGTTCTTGTGACGTGCCCACATCATGGTTTTAGCAATTGCTGATTTTCTGGCGCAAGATGCTAGAGGCCCATCTTGTACTTTCTTTGCTCCAGCCTTGAAAATAACTATTTTTCCAGGGATCCTTAATTCACTAGACAATGGAATAGTGCTTATTTTATTTCTCTCTTCTTAAAATTTAATATCTATCCAGTTGATACAACATTATCTTTGCTGTGCTGGTTTGCAATACTTTCCCATAGACTGTATTTCTATTTGCAATTATATTTATTTCTGGAGTTTATATTCTATCCCACTGGTCTGCCTGTCTATGGATGGGTCAGCACCACAGTTTTAATTATGGAAGCTTTGTAGGGTGCATTAATTTTGGGGTAGAAATCAACTCCTCATTCTCATCCCCCAGCTCTTCTATTTCAGAGTTTCCTTAGCTATTTTGCTATGTTTGATTTTCTGTAGCAATTTTATCTTCAACTTGTCTAATTCCAGAAAACGTTCACTGATACTTTTTTATTGTGATTGTATGGAATTTATAAATCACATCAAGTACATCTTGATGGTGAAATGTCACATCAAGAACATGGAATGCCTTTTTCATTTGTTCAACTGTACTTTTACGTCTTTCGTGAATTTTAATTTTAAATAATTTTTATGTAGTTTCCTGTTAAGCTTATCCAGAAGCAGGTTAACTTCTTTTGTTGCTATTGGGAATGAAGTTTTCTCTTCTATAACACATTCTACCTTGTTATGATTTGTGTTATATGAGAGGTATTTTTTTGCAGAATAATTTTATAATTTTGCTAACTTGCTGAAATCCTTTAGTGATTTAGTTCTAGAAGTTGTTCTCTAGGCTTTCTAGGGATACTGCCATATTACCAACAAATAGCACAGAGCGGGAAGCGGGCCTCGAACTCACTGACCGCGAGATCATGACCTGAGCCAAAGTCGGACGCTTAACCGACTGAGCCACCCAGGCGCTCCCTTGATGATCTATTTTTAAAAAATTGTTTGCCTAATTGTAGTAGAATATTAAATTGCAGGAGGAATAGCATCCTTGCCTTGTTCTGGACTCTAGCAGAATATCCTGTGCCTGGTGCTTTGTGCATGGTAGCTTCTTAATAATTTTATTTCTTTTGTAGAAATTGGTCTGCTTAAGCATTCTCTCTCTACTGGTGTCACTTTTGGCAATTTATATTTTCCTAAGGAATTAAGTCTTTCTATATAGGCTTTCAAATTTATTTGTACTGAGAAGTGCAAAGAAATCTCATGATATTTAAAAACTCTGTGCTGGGGGCGCCTGGGCGGCGCAGTCGGTTAAGCGTCCGACTTCAGCCAGGTCACGATCTCACGGTCCGGGAGTTCGAGCCCCGCGTCAGGCTCTGGGCTGATGGCTCAGAGCCTGGAGCCTGTTTCCGATTCTGTGTCTCCCTCTCTCTCTGCCCCTCCCCCGTTCATGCTCTGTCTCTCTCTGTCCCAAAAATAAATAAATGTTGAAAAAAAAAATTTAAAAAATAAAAATAAAAATAAAATAAAAAAAATAAAAACTCTGTGCTGTATATCAATCGTCACACCCTTCTTTATTTTTTTCCTCTTTATGTAACTTTTATTTTGTATATTTCTAGTTTCTTCCTTTTTTTTCTCCTTATTAATTTGTTAGTGGTTTACCTGTGTTGTTGATTTTTTCAACTTCAGATTTTGATTGATTAATTTGATCTAATATGGGCTTTTTGAAGTATTCTAACACATTAATTTTTGCTTGTGTCCATATAACTTCTTTATTGTTGCTTGTTTTGTTGATGTTATTTTTAACTTCTTTTACTTAGAAATTTGCATAATTTTCATTTACTTATATTTATTGGTTTAAGCGTTAAGGCCTACGAATTCTTCTCTGATCTCTACTTTTAAAGTATCCCTTAGATTGGATCTGTAGCAATTACATCATGATTTTTCAGAAATTCTATACTATCTGCATTTAGCCTTTCCCTGAAAACTTACTTAGTGAAGCATTCTATAATGTATATGTAGACAGGCCTACCTATATGGGGATTTTCGTTTTAATTTCAAGTTATCCTGCCTCGTGATCAGTAATCTTTCTACTTTATGGAAACTACTGATATTTTTTCTGCGTGCCCAAATGTATCAACAGATTCTGAGAGTGCTTCACTTGTATTCAGAAGATGCAATCTCTTTTATCGGTTCGTTTTCTATCCATAAGATCTAATGTGTTTCCAAGTTTTTATTTATATTCCAGATAGTTAACATACGTGCAATATTAGTTTCAGGTGTGCAATATAGTGAGTCCACACTTTCCTACAACAACAGGTGCTCACCACAAGTGCACTCCTTAATTCCCTTCATCTATTTAACTCATCCCCCATCCGCCCCCCCCTCTGGTAACCGTCCGGTTGTTCTCCACAGTTAAGAGTCTGTTTCTTGGTTTCTCTCTCTCTTTTTTCCCCCTTTTCCCATTTGTTTTGCTTCTTAAGTTCCACATAAGGGTGCAATCATATGGTGTTTATCTTTCTCTGACTTATTTCGTGTAGCATAATACTCTCTAGCTCCATCCAGGTCATTGCAAATGGCAAGATTCTGTTGTTATTTTTTAAATACACTTGACTTGTCTTGTACTGAGAGTTGTGTGTTAAACTACTCCGTAAAGAGTGTTTCTGTCTACCTCCCCTTGCACCTTCTGCTGTTTCTACTTTGCATAAATGACTGCTGTATTTTTTTTAACGTTTATTTATTTATTTATTTATTTATTTATTTTTAATTTTTTTTTTTCAACGTTTATTTATTTTTGAGACAGAGAGAGACAGAGCATGAATGGGGGAGGGTCAGAGAGAGAGGGAGACACAGAATCGGAAGCAGGCTCCAGGCTCTGAGCGGTCAGCACAGAGCCCGACGCGGGGCTCGAACTCACGGACCGTGAGATCATGACCTGAGCTGAAGTTGGACGCTTCACCGACCGAGCCACCCAGGCGCCCCAAATGACTGCTGTATTATCTGGTGCACAGATATTCATTACCCTTGTCCCTTTATTGTGCAATGGGGGTTTCAGCACTACAAAGTGCCCTTTTCTATCTTATTTGATGCCTTTTGTCCTTAATTCTACTTTGTCTAATATCAAGATAATTACAACCTCTGCTTTCTTGTTAATTTCCTTTACCTACACTTCAGTTTTAGTATCTTGAAATATTGTATTTTATAGGTTTTTTCTAGAAGTATAGTGCTGGATTTTGCTTTAAAAAAAAGCTTTTTAGAAAAGAATTAAGTCTATTTACTTGTATTGATATGAGTGATATCATCAACTCTATCATAACAGGCATCAACTCTATCATAACGTTTTTGTTATAATTACCGTGCAACATTTAAATTTACTTTATTTCTTTTTTAAAATGTTTATTTTGGAGAAAGACAGTGAGCGAGGGAGGAACAGAGAGAGAGGGAGACAGAGGATCCAAAGCGGGCTCTGCGCTGAGAACAGAGAGCCGAATGAGGGGCTCGAAATCACAAACCGAACCTGAGACCATGACCTGAGTGGAAGTCGAACGCTTAACTGACTGAGCCACCCAGGCGCCCCAAATTTATATTATTTCTTTAGCTTTTTGAGTTTTTCTTTGCTCTAGATGGTTTCAAATTTCTTGCATTTAACTGAGGTTTAATTTTTATTTTAGTGATCGTCTTTGTGTTTAAATCTTTTATAATACTCTAATCTCACTTTTTTCTTGCCTAACCTTTAAATCTAACCAGTCATTTTTAAGTATATCTTTTGACTCCTCCCTCTTATCTCTACCACAGTCAATAACTTTATTGTACTTTCACCTTTTCTCTCATGTTAAAGTTGCATCTTTACTTCTTTGTCAAAACATCCTGTGTTTACATTCTACTTTTCTCTTCAAACGCACCGAGTTTCGCCCATTGCCTTAGCCATCCTTTGGTTGCCCAAAGCTCTTTTATACTAGACTCCTCAGAAGGTCACCTGGGTAGAGAATTCCCTGAATTTCGCATTCACAATTCTTTCACTAAAGCTTTGTTGTGGGAAGGACAAGTTATCTATATTTTAAATTCTTGGTTCCCACTTTCTTTAAATTTCTTGAAAATGCTGCTACCCTATTGGAATTGCTTCAAATCTTCCTTTTAAGGACACTGACATAAGTCTACTTCGTGTGCCCTTGTAAATTATTTGATTTTTTTTTTTTTTTTTTTTTTTTTTTTTTGCCTGAAGGGCTTGGCTTTTTCCCTTTATATTTAAAACCTAATATTTTTAGTAAAACACCTCTCAGAATCTGTTTGGGAGATGTTTTACCAGCTAGTCAGTAGACCCATGCATTGGGTAAACTCATTTTTTATTTCCAGGATTTGTCTTGAATTATAATTTTAAACATCAGTTTTTCCATTTTCCTCTTTCTAGAAAAACTTTGTAAGCAATATTGGATCTTCTTTGCCTGCTTTCCAAGTCAACTGCTTTGCCCGTGACTCATTTTAATTTATTTTCCTCTCGTTTTTATTCTTTTTTCTTTATTTTTATGTTGCTTTTTAAAGTTTTCTTTCAATCTATTTTTTTCTTGAGCTCTGTATAATTTAGAGTTTATATCTGATATTAATTTGACTATTTCTGACTTTAATAAATTATCATTTTATTTCTTCCTAGGTCTTTCTCATTTCCTTTCTTTCTTTATTGAATTTCCAATTCATGGTGCTTTTTTTAGTACCCCCAGTGAATGTTTAAGAATATTTGATTTAGGGGTGCCTGGAGCCAGTTAAGCGTCCAACTTTGGCTCAGGTCATGATCTCACCGCTCATGGGTTCGAGCTCCATGTGGCACTCTGTTCGAGCCCCGTGTGGGCTGACAGCTCAGAGCCTGGAGCCTGTTTCAGATTCTGTGTCTCCCTCTCTCTCTGACCCTCCCCCGCTAGTGCTCTGTCTTTCTCTCTCTCTCTCAAAAATAAATAAACATTAAAAAAATTTTAAGAATATTTGATTTATATGAAGTGTTTTTTCTTTTTTTTTTTGGTATAGCTTTTTCTCTATTTGTTGAGTTAGTGACTTTAGCAGACAAGTTGCATCAGCTGAAATGTTTTGATTTTCATTTTCTCCTTTATCTTATAGCAGTTTGGTATGGAATTAATTTTTTCCAGTTCTTGATATGTTTGTGGACAGTGTTCATTGATAAAGAGTGCCTTTTCCAGTTATTTTAATGAAACGCTATTTGTTTAATTGCAAATATTGTTGCTGATGGAAATAGGAGTGGAGAATGTTATCCTACATGCTATCCTAAATCCTGAACCAAAGCTGAAAACTTTATGAACATGACATTGACCACCTAAAAACAAAATTGAAGTTTCCCTCTTCTGGAAGGATGAGTTGACAAAAAATGTTGGATTAAATATTATGGCTATGCTCTTAAAATAAAGAGAAGATTACTATGGAACAAAAAAGTATTTAAAATACTTGCCAATTTTGTAAAAATAAAAGAGGAATGCTTAAAACCATTGGGAACCATGTGATTTTTCTCATAGGTGTACGATCTGCTTCCACATGTAGAACTGTATGGTTATTTCTATCATGGCCTCAACCTTGATGATGGCAAGTTTGACTCTTGCATTCCTCAGAAGGATATATTCTACAATGGTTTGTATTATATACCTGTAAGCCACTATGGGGATGGAGACACCTATGATATTCTCAGGGTAAGATCACTTCAGACTTTAAAAATTATTTCATTTCAATTTTAATTGTGGTATTCATAATGCATATCTGTGTTTTATTAAATGTGTCGTTTTCTTCTTATTCTTGGAGACTGGTGTCAGTGATCTGTTTCAAGATGACTCAGAAACTATCTTATAAAAAGATATTAAGGGGTGCCTGGGTGGCTCAGTCAGTTAAGGGTCTGACTTCGACTCAGGTCATGATTTCATGTTTCATGAGTTCGAGCCCCACGTCGGGCTCTGTGCTGACAGCTCAGAGCCTGGAGCCTGCCTCGGATTCTGTGTCCCCCTCTCTCTCTGCCCCTCCCCTGCTCATGCTGTGTCTCCTTCTGTCTCTCAAAAATAAGTAAAAGGTTTTTAAAAAGGTATTAATTTTTGTGGATTTTCTCCCTCTTTTGTTAAAAATAAGTGGCAGTGAAATTATAAAACTTTGTGCTCGAAGTAATGAGCCAGTCTTCAATTTATTGCAATAAATGTTACACATAAATTACCAAACCAAGAAGCTGAAATATAGTCCAGGCTCCATCAATTAGATCCGCTGAAGTCTCCATAAGAGGAGTCAGAAGGCATGGAAGAAAAAGGGCTAGACAGACTTTAGTTTAATCTACAAGGGACTGTGCATTGCATGTGTATATATCTATGTGTTTGCATCTGTTTGACGTTAATTAGGGTGATGATAGTGCTTACCTCATAAGTATTTTTCCCTTTGCATTAAATGGAGAATGACTTAAAATACTTAGCAAAATCCTGGCACATACATGCTAGATAAATCATAATGCTTATCACTTTTGTTCCAAATTAAAGACTTTCCATACATCGAATAGAGCTGACTTGACTTCTAAAATCCCACACCCTTGCTGGCAGAGGAAACCTCTATCATCTGTTTATCATTATAATATATAGTTGGTAGGCCTTTTTTTAGGTCTTGCATGAAAGAAACGCACAGCTTTCTTTTGTTGTTTGTTTCTTTGAAGGCTATGGGTCTGAAAGTCTTTACCAACCTTCATTACCGGAAACCGGAAGTATGTTCAATGGAGGGAAGGATGCCATTCCTCAGGCCATTGCATCTAGACGCAGAAGGATATGGGCCAATATACAGTGCCCCATCTAGAATTGCATGTGGGTGTCACCTCACGCCAGTCAGAGTGGCTAAAATGAACAAATCAGGAGACTATAGATGCTGGAGAGGATGTGGAGAAACGGGAACCCTCTTGCACTGTTGGTGGGAATGCAAACTGGTGCAGCGGCTCTGGAAAACAGTGTAGAGGTTCCTCAGAAAATTAAAAATAGACCTACCCTATGACCCAGCAATAGCACTGCTAGGAATTTACCCAAGGGATACGGGAGTGCTAATGCATAGGGGCACTTGTACCCCAATGTTTATAGCAGCACTCTCAACAATAGCCAAATTAGGGAAAGAGCCTAAATGTCCATCAATTGATGAATGGATAAAGAAATTGTGGTTTATATACACAATGGAGTACTACGTGGCAATGAGAAAGAATGAAATATGGCCGTTTGTAGCAACGTGGATGGAACTGGAGAGTGTGATGCTAAGTGAAATAAGCCATACAGAGAAAGACAGATACCATATGGTTTCACTCATATGTGGATCCTGAGAAACTTAACAGAAGACCGTGGGGGAGGGGAAGGGGAAAAAAAAAGTTAGATTTGCATGTGGGTAATCTAGAATTTTGTGTCTTAGAGATGGCTAAAAGAGTTTGTGGAACTGGGTGTATTTGTGATAAAACTATAAAAATTGGGATTTATATGTGAATTAGGCCATGTTTTTGACTACAACTAGACATCCTGCAGGATAAGGCAGACTAGAAATGGTTTTTGGGTTTTGGTTTGGGTTTTTTTGTTGTTGTTGTTCAAAGGAAGAATTAGCTTCGGATGTACAAGGAAGTTTATTTTTATCGGTAGAACACAGAATCAGAAGTGTTTAAGAGCAGGCAATGTGTCGTGATGCGGGAGGGACAATCACTGTAAGTGAGTGTGATACAGGAGAAGGTGTCCTGATGGGGCCCTTATACCTGTATTACGTGTAAACCACAATCCACAGGGTTCAAGACAGAAGGCATTTTGATTCCCAGACAGCCGAAAAGCTGGCTTCAGAGACGTGAGTTCAAATAGTAGTCCGTTTCCTATTGAAAGGGCTGTAAACACAAAAATCAGCCATCATCTTAGGCGAATGAGGTAATGAGACAGATGTTCAAAACGGGAATGTAGTCAGGGAAACAAACGAAACAAGATCATCGGAATGGGACTAAAATCAAAGCTGAATTCCAGATCTGAAAATACGTGAATAACACCCACAAATCCCCCTACACAATATCGAGTGAGTCCAGTAGTCGAAGTGGGGCTGATCCTGAAGATGAGTACCAGAAACTACTGGAGAAAAATGAAAGCCCTAACAACTTCATGCAAGGGTGGATTCAGCGGGTACTCAAGAGACCCTAGAAGTGTAGAGTTTAAAACCGCTTCGAAGTCCTAGTCAAGAGGTTGAAGCTCTATACTTTTTTTTCTGCTACTCGATGACACTATATTCAGTAATCTTTATCAGACGCATTTAAACTGCTTAGTATCTTTCAATGAAATATACTGAACCCCACAGTCATTCCCTGTAATGTCCTCCTTCTTCAGTTATTCATTTGTTAACTCACTCAACAAACATTTATTGAGGCCAGGTACGGAGTTACGCATCGTAAAGGCAGTGGCTTCATCTCGGCTTTTCTGGAACTTTTAGTCTCACAGGGAAGCATGACAAGTGAAGCAGGAACACCAAAAACCTGGGAAGAGTGCACGAAATGGGAAGAATGTAAACAGGAGACATAAATTCCTCCGGGGCCTGTTAAATCCTTGGCATTTATGCCAAGACCTGAAAGATGAATGATTGTACATCGCAAAAGAGTTAGAAGCGCATTCCAAGCAGTGAGGGAAGCACTATGCAAGACCAGCGAAGGAAACAAAAGTGTTTCAGGGTGGGAGAAGGATGGCTCAAAGGCAAGAGTAAAGATAGCCCGAGCAAGAGGGATAGACAGCTCAGGAAGACCTTGTAGGGCATTGAAAGCGCTTCCAATTCATTTCAGTGAAATAATACACTATTGACAAGTTTTCCGCCATCTAATATGTGTTTTTGAAAGATATCTCTGGCTGCTCTATGGAAAAGGGGATTGGGATTTGGGCTGCCTGGGTGAAATATTCTAAACGCTAGTAATTAAACTGAGAGACGGCAGTGCTGGGACTACCATAAAAAGGCAATGGAAATAGAGAAACATGGATAGATCTGAGAGCTGTTTTCAGAGATTGGTTAGGATAGAAAACGCAGAAAGGGGGTCTGGGATCAAGGGCAATTCTTATGTCTCTGATTTGGGTAAGGGAGTGGATTTTGGTACTTTTCAGGGAGACAGGAAATACTAGAGAGGAGAAGGGGGTGTATATAATGAGTTTACTTTTGGAACAGTTTCATCTGAAATGCCTGTAAAGTATCCAAGAAGAAATGTCCAGGTTGGAGATGCAGGGGGTGGGGGGTGCCGCTGGGGAGACCTCAGCACACGTATTGTAATGGCGCCATGTGTGGGGATGTCAATGGGGAGACAGTGCCTAAAGAAGAGAAGAGGTCTTAGAAACCAGAGCTCTTAGAAACCAGTCAAAGAGGGGGAGATCACAGAATGGGGAGAATGGGAGAATGGGAGTGGCCAAAGAGAAGAAAACTAGAAGGATGTGGTGTCACGAAGGTTAATTGGAGTGACTATTTAAAAAGGACGCAGTGATTAAGAATGCCGGTTACAGCCTAGAGGCCAAACATCACTTTCTGTAAATCTGGCCCTGGAGGCACAATGTAGCCCGGTTGTTATTTTTGTCGGTTTGTTGTGGTTTTGAATAATGGCAGAGATTTGTCGGTTTGTTGTGGTTTTGAATAATGGCAGAGATTTGAACATCAAAATGCCGATGCCTAGGTGTAGATATACATTTATTGGCAATGAGCCCCGGGAGCAAAGCCCTATGTTGCTTCACATTAAGCATGGGTGATTAACGACATAGCTTATAGGTGTGTGCCTTTGAAACACGTAACTTTATTCTCTCCAGATAAAGCATTTCTCTTGTCTTTTAGCTGGTGACAAAATTCTCCTGAAGGAGAACTTTGACTATGTAGAACAGGCTATAATAGAAACGGTAAGAACAAACTTCCCAGAGACGTGGATATGGGACCTCGTCAGTGTCGAGTGAGTTTTTGAGTTTTCTCTCCTGCGTTTATTTCTATTTTCTTTTCATTGTTATTTCTTAAACTTCACCATCGGCCGTATAAAGCAATACCGTATTGGGGCGCCTGGGTGGCGCAGTCGGTTGAGCGTCCGACTTCAGCCAGGTCACGATCTCACGGTCCGTGAGTTCGAGCCCCGCGTCAGGCTCTGGGCTGATGGCTCAGAGCTTGGAGCCTGCTTCGGATTCTGTGTCTCCCTCTCTCTCTGCCCCTCCCCCGTTCATGCTCTGTCTCTCTCTGTCCCAAAAATAAATAAACGTTGAAAAAAAAATTTTTTAAAAATAAAAAAAAAATAAAGCAATACCGTATTTGTAAAATAGAGACTATCATTCATTGGTATGTCCTGACCACGTTATTTTTTTTTTCTCTGGCATTGTTTCTCATTTATTAATCTCATGCAGGCAGATGTAAGCTGCTTCAGCTTTTTTTTAAATCGTGCAATGTTCAAAGAAATTTGCCATTTTTAAAGATAAATTTGATAAAAATACGGCTTTCAAGATTGTTATCTAATGCCCTGTCTAAACATTTGAACTTACTTTTAACCTTCAGTTAATACGTTTTTGCTTGCTCTGCACTACGTTTAGCTTCCTTGTGTAGACAAGGAATGCATTTTATCAATGATGTCTCCTTAGTTCCTCAGGTTCAGCAAACATGTCCTTCCTCGTCCCTGATACCATAACCCAGTGGCAGGCAAATGGCTTCTGTGTGAATGGTGACGCTGGGTTTGGCATTTCATCAACAGTCACTCTGGAAATCTCCCAGCCTTTTTTCGTTGAAATGACTTTGCCCTTTTCAGTTGTTCGAAATGAACAATCCGACTTGGTTGTCAGTGTCTTCAGCTACCTGAGTACATGTGTAGAGGTAAGCTGTTCCCTTCGATCTGGACACGAACTCTACCAACGCCAAAAGATCTCTCAATATTTTCCTTGAATGTTGCCCTAGTCTCTTTATTCTCAAATGCAAAAATGGCACTATCAAGTTATAAGACCTGTTCCCATAGTTTTTTGCTAGCAAATTGGCTAATTTTCTCAAGATGGGAAGAGGAATCGTAGCAGCAAAGTTTTTAGAATGCCACCCTCATTGCTTGACTGGTTTTTTTTTCAGATTTCGGTGCGGCTGGAATCATCTCAGTATTTTGAAGCAAATATCAGCACCCCTAAAAACAATGGCAGTGAGATTATCCAAGCTGGAGAGAAGAAAACGTATGTCTGGACTCTTCTACCGAAGACATTGGGTAAGTCAATGGGTATGCCAATCCCTCATGGAAAACCAGCCCTTTTGTTTTTTAACTTTTTTTTTCTTTACTTTTATTTCCAGTATAGTTAACACAAAGCGTTATATTAGAGTCAGGTGTACAATAGAGTGAGTCAACAATTCTATACATTATTCAGGTCTCATCATGGTAGGTGCAGTCATAATCCCCAGGATGGGTGAAATAGATGTAGGGAAAAAACAGCCTACTTTTAGCGCCTTCATTTATTTTCCTTAAATCCTCTATACAAACATAGTTTTCTCCCTCACATTTTGTAAGTCTCATTTTTGTAAATTTTCTTTAAAAAATTTTTTTAAATGTTTATTTATTTTTGTGAGAGAGACGGCACGCAAGCAGGGGAGGGGCAGAGAGAGCAGGAGTCACAGAATCCAAAGCAGGATCCAGGCTCTGAGCCATCAGCACAGAGCCCGACGTGGGGCTGGAACCCCTGAACCATGAAATCATGACCTGAGCCGGAATCAGACGCTTAAACGACTGAGCCACCCAGGTGCCCCTCCTCTTTGTAAATTTTCAATTAAAAATCCTATTTTGATCATCTCTTTTCCAGTTGCTAATGCAAAGCCACCATTCATTTGTATACAAGCATAACATGATTTAAATACAATAGAAATGCCAATTTTCATGATCTATCAAATCCATATGTCTTGTCCCAAAAGGAGGTTATATTTTCATTAATGTTGCTCAGGTCCTCCACTTCTAACTTGCTCCTTCACCCATCATCGTGGACATGTGTCACCTATACCAAAATTACTCCTCAATCATGATGATTGCCAGGACTTCTAAATTTGCTAGATATATCATGAAACATCAAAAACAGTGAACCCTTGGATGGAGATCAGACACGGAGAAGAGTATTTTCTTCATGCATGTGTTATCTGCAATATAGAAAAATAAATTTGGAAGTATCTTGTTGAAAACATAAGGGAAGGGAAAGTTAAAAAAAACTAGTAAACAAAATGTTAGATGTGATAGATCCATGAGACTCATCATCGCTGATGCAAAAAATTGTCATTAAAATTTCCTTTATTTCATGTTCCATGTTCATTGTGTTATTGCAGGTAGCAAAGAGTTTATTTATGCGATTATTTCGGTTCACTTGTGATGTTGGTGTGACTAAAACTACTTTCCCTGTTAGATTTTGTTTCTCGATTTTTCTGACTACACTTAAGTCTTCAAAAATCTTACCCTGGCAATTGAGATAGAATACTATATGGCATGTTTTATGGTAAGTTTTATGGCATTAAGTGGGGGACACAGTTCTAAGAATAGAGAATCAAAGTCGTTCTTTTTTTTTTTAATTTTTTTTTCAACGTTTTTTATTTATTTTGGGATAGAGAGAGACAGAGCATGAACGGGGGAGGGGCAGAGAGAGAGGGAGACACAAAATCGGAAACAGGCTCCAGGCTCCGAGCCATCAGCCCAGAGCCTGACACGGGGCTCAAACTCATGGACCGCGAGATCGTGACCTGGCTGAAGTCGGACGCTTAACCGACTGCGCCACCCAGGCGCCCCCAAAGTCGTTCTTAAAAGGAAACAAATGAAACAAAACACAGCAACAAGTAAAAACAACAGTAATTGGTTATATATATTGGTATATAGGCATACAGTAATAGGAAGCCAAAAGAATTATCTTTTTCAATCTTCCAATTTTTACAAGCAATGACACTGAAGATCAGTTTTAATTACATGACCCATGATTCACGGGGAGTTAAAAACATTGGATTCCTTGCTAGCACTGACTTAAATCCAGTGCCCTTTCCACTATGTCATATTTTACTATTTGTGTTTGTTCAAACTTGGGAAAAGTGAGGATCCCTGGTTATTTGATGTTCTGTCCCCATATTGGTATACGTAACCTTTATCGACAACCAATTATCAAGGAATTTGCTCTGGTGGCTTTGCAAATTATTATTTTTCCTTAAAATATTTTACTTTTTAATTAGATAAATGAATCATTTATTTTTTTGTTGGGTTGGTTTTTAACTTCTTTTTTATTTGAGTAGAGTAGGCACACTGTGCGACATTAGTTTCAAGTGTAAAACTTAGCGATTGAACATCTCTATGGTATAACCACCATCCGTCTCCATACAAGGCTACTACAATGTCATTGACTATACTCCCCATGTTGTGCCTTTTATTCCCATGACTTATTCATTCCATGACTGGAACCCTCTCCTTCACGCATTTTGCCCATTACCCCACCCCCTTCCCTCTGGCAACTATCAGGTTGTTTGTATTTAGATCTGATTCCTTTTGTTTCTTTGTTTTGTGTTTTACATAATGAATCATGTATTTAACATAAGGATCTTGAAACAGCTAAAACAGAGCGTATCAAATCATCTTCAGGCAGGAGAAAGAACAAATTATTTTGGTCAAGCACAAATACAATGATAGTATGTATTCAGTTCATCCAATTCAAGATGTGGTTCGTAGAGTCTAACCATTTCCCATTACAGAAGAGGCCTATGGTCAACAATTTAACTTATATTCAGGAATGTTTTCCAGGTAAAGTGAATATCACGGTAGTTGCTGAGTCCAGACAAAGTAGTGCCTGCCCCAGAGAAGCAGCTGATCAGCAGAATCTAAACTGGAAAGATACTGTGGTCAAAAGTCTATTGGTGGAGGTATGTACATGCAAAACTGTCAGGCTCTTTCCGATAAGCAATGGGTTAAATATAGGGAGGCATTCTTCTTGAATATACTTAATGAATTGAGTATAGTGACTTTTGACACAAAACATATCATTTTAGATGAATTAAAGCAGCAGGAAAATTCATCCTTTCTTTAACTAATATCTGACCCAGGATAGTAAGGCTTAATATTTTTTTAAATTTTTTTTTTTCAACGTTTATTTATTTTGGGGACAGAGAGAGACAGAGCATGAACGGGGGAGGGGCAGAGAGAGAGGGAGACACAGAATCGGAAACAGGCTCCAGGCTCTGAGCCATCAGCCCAGAGCCTGACGCGGGGCTCGAACTCCCGGACCGCGAGATCGTGACCTGGCTGAAGTCGGACGCTTAACCGACTGCGCCACCCATGCGCCCCTAAAGCTTAATATTTGAAACAGGCTTGATGATTTTTTGCTTGCTCCCGACTCGTGGTTCCTGTAGACCTGTTGCTCTTCCCTTCCTTTTTTTTAAAATTTTTTTTTTTACATTTTATTTATTGTTGAGAGGGAGAGAGACAGAGCACAAGTGGGGGAGGGGCAGAGAGAGAGGGAAACACAGAATCCGAAGCAGACTCCAGGCTCTGAGCTGTCAGCACAGAGCCCGATGCGGGGCTCAAACCCACGAACCATGAGATCATGACCTGAGCCGAAGTCAGTTGCTTAACCGACCGAGCCACCCAGGCGCACCTTCCCTTCCTTTTTTTTAACCGACTCTTAAATCCGAGACAAATCTACTTGTCCTACACTCCGGTGTAGACCCCATCATCCTCAAAAAGAATTAACAGGGGCGCCTGGGTGGCGCAGTCGGTTAAGCGTCCGACTTCAGCCAGGTCACGATCTCGCGGTCCGTGAGTTCAAGCCCCGCGTCAGGCTCTGGGCTGATGGCTCGGAGCCTGGAGCCTGTTTCCGATTCTGTGTCTCCCTCTCTCTCTGCCCCTCCCCCGTTCATGCTCTGTCTCTCTCTGTCCCAAAAATAAAAATTGAAAAAAAATTTTTTAAAAAAAGAATTAACAATTCTCAGTAGATAATTCTCACCTCGCCTCTTGGTCCTACTCCACAAAACACTGTCATTTGTCATTGGAGATGCTGGACGGGATCGGGGGGTCGACAGTGTCCCACGATGATATCGAAGTTATCTCTGTTCGAACAATGGGAACACAGGGTCTAAAGTAGATCTTTGTACTACACAGTGACTTCCAAATTTAAACAAAAGGGGTCAATGAATGGATCATCTCCCGGGGACAAACATGGGCCAGTCATGCCTCTCTGAGCTGATTCTGGATTACGTTTCCTACATGGAAGGTGCCCCAGACTCATTACTTTGTGCTTGTCTTTGTTTACTCTTTGACAGCCTGAAGGTATTGAAAAAGAAATGACTCAAAGTTTCCTTATCTGTACACAAGGTAAGAGACTCTTTTAGGTTGTCAAATTAGTCCCAAAGAAAATTTGTCAACAGAGTCAACTTATTTCCTTTCCTTACACATTAGTTCCCTGGCCACACTGAGTAATTTCAGTGATTTCATGTTAAGTGCCTAACGGGGGATGATTTTATTTCATCCCCTATCTTCATTGTACAATTTTGGCTAACCAAAAGTATAATTTGTGAGAATTTTTTTGTCAGTTCATCTATGACATTGGTCTGCCTCAACCCGTTTGCCCATTTTACATATTTTTTGGTTCCTCTTGCCATATGATTTGTTGCCCAGCATTGGACAGAGGAAGATCAGGACTGGGAGAAAGCAACCCACAGACACATCACCACCCCTCAGTCACCTGCTTTGTGGCCATCTTGATGATGATCTGATGTTAGTGGGAATCTCCAAACTTTGCCTTCTGTGTGTGCTATTTTATATGTCATAGTCAGTAGTTTTTTACATTTTTTTCACACATAAGGAGTTTAGGCACTCTACTAATGGAAACTAAGGGCCATTATCTAATACACACACACACACACACACACACACACACACACACACCATTCTCTGAATGTATTATTATTCTAAACTAGATCAGAGATTTCAATTTCATCTTTCTAACAAGCAACTTGCAAAATAAAAGTCAGTAATGGAATCTGTTTCCTAATATGTTTGTCCCACGTATCTGCCTGCTATTGTCTGTAAAAGAAAGTTATCACATTATCTTTTTTATCAATATTTTCCATCTAGGGACCAAAGTCTCCAATCAGGTCGTTTTGGACTTGCCAAACAATGTGGTAGAAAGATCATCCAGGGCCTTTTTCACTGTTGTGGGTAAGTTGGCTAAATCTTGTCTTTCACAATGAGCTGAAAATTTTGATTGAGGTGATCTTAAAAAAAATTAATCCTCAAAATAACAGAATGGAGAGATTTCTCTAAACTATTAGTTGGGAGGGAAGGATTGTTGAAGGTCATTCTCTATGCTTATTTCCATGTGGGATCTGAAAGGAGAATGGTACCATTTTCTTTGCTTTTCTTCCACATTTTTTATTTAAATTCTAGTTAGCTAAGGAGCACCTGGGTGCCTCAGTCGATTAAGTGTCCAACTTCGGCTCAGGACGTGATCTCGTGGTTGATGGGTTCGAGCCCCACATCGGGCTCTGTGCTGACAGCTCAGAGCCTGGAGCCTGCTTCAGATTCTGTGTCTCCCTCTCTCTCTATCCCTCCCTCACTAGTGTTCTGTCTCTCTCTGTCTCCCTCTCTCAAAATAAATAAACATTAAAAAAAAATTCTAGTTAGCTACATATAGTGTAATATTGGTCAGGAGGAGTAGAATTTAGTGATTCATCACTTACATATAACACTCAGTGCTCCTCACAAGTGCCCTCCTTAGTACCTATCACCCATTTAGCCCATTCCCCCCCCCCCACCTCTGTCCATCAACCCTTAGTGTTTTCTCTATTGTTAAGAGTCCCCTGGGGCACCTGGGTGGCTCAATTGGTTGAGCATCCCCCTTGGGCTGAGGTCATGATCTCCCAGTCTGTGAGTTCGAGCCCCACATCGGCTAACAGCTCAGAGCCTGGACCCTGCTTCAGATTCTGTGTCTCCTTCTCTCTCTGCCCCTCCCCCACTCATACTCTGTCTCTCTGCCTCTCTCAAAAATAAACATTTTAAAAAATTTTTAAAAGAGTCTCTTATGGTTTGCTTTCCTCTCTCTCTCTCTTTTCCCCTTCCCATATGTTCATCCATTTTTTTTTCCTAAATGTCACACATGAGTGAACTCATATGATATTTGTTTTTCTCTGTTAGCTTGCTTGGAATAATACACTCTAGCTCCACCCACATCATTGCAAAGGGCAATATTTTATTCTTTTTGATGGCTTAGTAATATTCCATCATATATGTATATATATGTATATATATGTATATGTATGTGTATATATATGTGTGTGTGTGTATATATATATGTATATGTATGTATATATATATGTGTGTGTGTGTGTGTGTGTGTGTATATATATATCTCTCCACATCTTCTTTATCCATTCATCAGTCGATGGACATTTGGGCTCTTTCCATATTTAGCTATTGTTGATAGTGCTGCTATAAACATCGGGTGAATGTACCCTTTCAAATCTGTATTTTTGTATCCTTTGGGTAAATACTTAGTAATGCAACTGCTGGATTGTGGGGTAGTTCTGTTTTTGACTTTTTGAGAAACCTCCATACTATTTTCCAGAGTAGATACACCAGTTTGCATTCCTACCAACGGTATAAGAGGGTTCTATTTTCAAATCTATGCCCTTAGGAAACACTTGTTCTGCTGGACGATAACTGCCATTTAGAAAACAAAGGCTTCTATTATAGCTCATTAATCGGAAATATTATACATATTTATATATTTCCCCTTTGAAAAATCAGAATAAACTTTGCTTGGTAAAGATGCTGAGAATTTCCTCAGTAACAGGCAAAATCTATTTTACAAAAGGCAAACTTCTTTTTCTAACATTAATGCTTTTGTGGGAGGGATGGATTGCAGTTATAATTCACAGGCTCAGTTTCTCAAAAAGCTAACAAGCAAACAAGCAAAGACACACTTTTCTAACTTCCCCCTGTCTCTGGTAAGGAGATTTTCAGAAATATTTTGTATGCTTTGGGGCACCTGGGTGGCTCAGTCGGTTGAGCACCCAACTCTTGGTTTCGGCTCAGGTAATAATCTTGCAGTTCGTGAGTTCGAGCCCCGCGTCAGGCTCGGCGCTGACAGTGAGGAGCCTGCTTGGGATTCTCTGTCTTCCTCTCTCTTGGCGTCCCCCCCTCTCAAAAATAAATAAACATTTAAACAAAAAAGAAACATTTTGCATACCAGAAACTCCTTTAATTTCACCGGCTACGCCTATCTCCTCTTTAGAATTACCTCAGGAGAACGTTCCTTGTTTCCACCATTTAAATGCAATTTTAGGGACACCGAGGTGGCTCAGTCAGTTAAGCATCTGGCTTTGGCTCAGTTCACGATCTCAAGGTTCATGAATTCGAGCCCCGTGTTGGGCTCTGTGTTAACAGCTCAGAGCCAAGAGTCTGCTTCAGATTCTGTGTCTCCCTCTCTCTCTGCCCCTCCCCTGCTTGTATTCTGTCTCTCCCTCAAAAATAAACAACCCTTAAAAAACAATTGTAATGCAATTTTTAATATTTCCTACTTCCACTGTGTGTCTTTTATCTGCGGTTGTTAATGCTGAGGTACCAACCATAAGCGGTGGTAACCTTCTGCTTTTCTTATTTTTAGGGGATATTCTAGGACTTGCGATGCAGAATCTGGAGAATCTTCTCCAAATGCCCTATGGATGTGGAGAGCAGAATATTGCCCTACTCGCATCGGATACCTATGTTCTAGACTATCTACAATCTACTAAACAGTTGACCGAGGAAGTTAAATCTAAGGCTTTCTATTTCTTGTCTAACGGTGAGGCTATTTGAGTAATTTCCACCCATAATAAATAAAATCAATTGTCCCTGATACCAAGATGTCCTAAAGCTATTATTATGAGGTGGTTTCGTGGGGGGGGGGGGGGGGGGGCAGGTAGATATTTATTTTTGACCCATAATAGTGGGTCTGGACTCCGAACTGAGGTGCTCTGAGTCCTAGCTATTTTTTCTTTTTACTTCAGTATCTACGCGGTCATTCAGCTTCACCGATTAGAACAATAACTTTTAAAATTATGAGCCCAGTTTTTTTTTTCATCTGAACACTGTGCCACCCTACCCAGTTTGTTGCGCTTGTTACTAATAGCTATAAATAGCTCACTCATCAAGTTCTGTATTCGTTTGCTCAGTTGTATTCCATTGCAATGAAGTGACTGGATTTGTATGTAAAAAAAAAAAAAAAAAAAAAGGATATACAAACCTTGCAAAGTGTGACACCAAGGAGAGATCCAAGGGGATAATTTCTCCAGGTTTACTTTTCAGAAAGATACCACAGAAATAAATTAACCTTAAGGAAAAGGTATTAAACAATTAGTTAAGTGACACTTAGTAAGCTAGGCATAGTCACATGTCATATCTGGTTATTAAAACCCTGTAAAGCATGACTGACTTTTTCTCACTATGGATAGAGAACCCAAATTTCAGAAATTATACCTGAAATGATCCTCCTAGTAATTTCTGTCTGTCTAAAACCCAAACACAGGGGCTTGTGCTATGCTGTTCTTTTTCTTCTAATTTTCGTAGCTTGAAAAACTAATTTCCTATTTTTTTTTCACTTTAGGTTATCAAAAGCAGTTGTCTTTCAAAAACTTTGATGGTTCATATAGTGTGTTTTGGCAGAGTAACCGGAAAGGAAGCCTATGGTAAGAGGTGAACATTTTATTTTAAATTTTTTTTTTTTTCAACGTTTATTTATTTTTGGGACAGAGAGAGACAGAGCATGAACGGGGGAGGGGCAGAGAGAGAGGGAGACACAGAATCGGAAACAGGCTCCAGGCTCTGAGCCATCAGCCCAGAGCCCGACGCGGGGCTCGAACTCACGGACCGCGAGATCGTGACCTGGCTGAAGTCGGACGCTTAACCGACTGCGCCACCCAGGCGCCCCTGAACATTTTATTTTAAATAATGTAAGAGTGATCCGAAGAGGGCTCGTGACAGTCTGAGGGGGCTGAGTTCGGTGGGATTTGGAAGCAAAATGAGTTTCGAAGTGACTTTACGGAAATGAATCACATTGACTAAAATGTTTGACTATTCTATCTCTAATACAACCATATAACTAAAGTACCGTGGCAATTTGCCTAGCAGTCTGATCATTTAATGACACCCCCCTGTACCTCCACAGCCTAACACTGTGGCAAATGACACAGGTTGGTCTGCACTTCTCAGAGAGCCATGTAGATTCAGGAGAGAGGAAAGGAAAACCAGAAGGCCCCAGAGCATCTAATTAAACCCATTCTGTCTCCGTGTATAGATGATCCAATGAACCACAAAACAAGAATTTTGAGTGGAAACACGCTGGAAATTACCTACGCTTAGGTTCACATATTGACGTTCACAGCATTTTACTGACCCAGTGGAAAAATCCACTCTCAGTAAATGTTCTTTGCGGTCAACAGGAGCCAAATCAGACGCAGCCACTCTTGTAGGGGGAACAATGCTGATGAACCTGTTGGAGAAATGACGTCTCTTTCTTATCTAACTGTTGTCTAACTAGTGATTTGTATTACAGGCTCAGTGCCCTTACTTTTAAGACATTAGAGAAAATGAAGGAATATGTTTACATTGATGAACAAGTTCAAAAACAGACCTTGCTCTGGCTTTCAAGCAAACAGCAAATCGATGGCTGCTTTAAAAGTGATGGCAAGCTTTTCAACAATGCCTGGGAGGTGAGAGATGAACAGAATTAGGCCTTCCTCGCGTCGTTGCATTGCCTACCTTTCCTACTCTTGGTCTAACTCATCTAGAACAGGAATATTTTTCCTGGGAATATTACCCCTTCTGAGTCCACCAGGGTTGTAGGTCCCTGATGTACTGGTCAACAGCCTCATTCCCCTGCATGCATGTTAACCACAGCTAGACTAACTCCTCCTGAACCTGCTGTTTGCCTCATGGTCTTTAGTTCTTCCACAGAACTAGTCTCCTGCAGTGGAGAAACTAAAAATAGGAGAGAAGGAAGAAAAAAGAAACCTAGAAGGGAAACATTCATAAATTTAAAGTCAGACAATATGTTAAAGAATGGGGACCTAATTAAGGAATTCATTCCTATTTATGGATGGCAAGAATGTTCAGGAAGCATATCCAGTCATTCACAGCATTTCAGTGAAACTCTTTCAATGTTTTCTCAAGTCAAAGGAGGAAGGCTTAGGTTGCTGTAGGTCAAAATACAAATGAGATGAACTATGTCCTTGAAGGTACCCACCCCTTCGTTCCCCTGTGCATATGTAGGTAAATCACTAGGCATTTTCCCTTCTGCTTTCCTTTCTTTGAGGATACCTGTACACCTCCATTTCATCCTCTACATTCTTTTTTTTTTAATTTTTTAATGTTTATTTTTGACAGAGAGAGAGAGAGAGAGAGCATGAGCAGGGGAGGGGCAGAGAGAGAGGGAGACACAGAATCGGAAACAGGCTCCAGGCTCTGAGCTGTCAGCACAGAACCCGATGCGGGGCTTGAACTCACAGACCTTGAGATCATGACCTGAGCCGAAGTCGGCCGCTCAACCGACTGAGCCACCGAGGTGCCCCTCCGTCCTCTACGTTCTTTATTCTCCTAACCTTCGTATTTCCCTCTGAAAACAAGCCCTGATCATGATTTTTTAGCATGCCATAGTATCGCCTAAAATATTCGGGGCTTTCCCTCTTTATTGTTCAGAGTCACCACACCTATTTTTGGATTTGAAACCTAAAACTAATCCACTTCAAAATATGGACAAATGGGCACTCTGTATGGTGTTTCATTTTAATGCAATTTTTTTCGAATTGTTATACTGTTTGTAGTGTAGAAAAATGTCTTTATCTTTTTACTGTTTTAAAGTCTGTTTTTGAGAGAGAGCGTGTGCAAGCATGAACAGGAAAGAGACAGAGAAAGAGGGGGAGAATCCCAAGCAGGCTCTGCGCTGTCAGCACAAAGCCCAAACCTGTGGCTCGATCCCACGAACCGTGAGATCATGACCTGAGCCGAAATCAAGAGTCGGACACTTAACCCGCTGAGCCACCCAGGCTCCCCTAGACAAACGTCTTTAAATTATTTCAAATCTCTTCTTCACAATAGGAGCACCCTGGTAGAGAAGAGCTCTTGTCCTTATGTAGAAAATGAGAATTGTGTATGTTCTTTTCTAAAACATCTCTGCAAGCTTTCTTCTTACCGGGCTCGTTACTGATCACTGCTTCCATTTGTCTGATCTTCCCAATCCCTTTTCCACGATTCTGTGTGTGTGTGTGTGTGTGTGTGTGTGTGTGTGTGTTGAGTTGGGAAGGAGTAAGAAGCAACAGAAAAACAAGAACCCATACTGCAAGAGAATGGTGATAGAACCTGTTATAATTTAAATGGATCCCCACAGCTTATTTTGGTGTTCCTTTCTACAGTTATTTGCACCTTGCAAACTGAGCTCCTCAGATGTTCATTTTCTGAGGAAGAGGTCACCTTTTGCTTAAATAGAGAAACTGAGAGGTTTATGCCTTTCAGAGTATCTCAAATGCCATCTGAATGCTATGCACCTATATCATTAGAGCACCCATTCATTTCCCTGTGTCTTATTCCTAACTTTCTGAATCAGAATCTCTTGTGTGAATGCTGGTTTATCTAATGCTTAAGTTCCCCACTGCATTTTTATGCATTGTCAGCTTACAAATTGCGTAACTTATAGATGCTTTTCTGGTTTTACACTCTACGGATCCTTGAGACCTGACTATCGTTACCTCCTAGGATACGTCCCCAGGGACGCAGCTTCGCAGCAACCTTCTGCTCCAGGGCAGCAGAAATTCTGTGTTTGTTTTTCCAAATCAACAACAAATAAAGGAAAATAGAGCCTTGGGAGTTATTTGGAATTCATGCTCAATCCTGGGTCATGCAAACAGATTGTCATTTCGTGTACTTGACATTAATTGTATTTTTGTTTATTTCATTAGTGTCATGAATCTTGATGGATTCTCACTCCGATAGCATAGTTATTAACCGTCTCATTTTAAAATTACATTTAGGATGTTTTTATAAATAAGAGTATTGGTTCCAGTGTTTCTAGCATACTTAGTTTCACTTCAGAAGAATAGCTCTTTTTCGTGTGTGATCTACTATCCTGTGTGATTAATTGTTCCCTTGTGTTTAGGGTGGAGAAGAGGACGTTTTACTCACCGCCTATATTGTCGGAGCGTTCCTTGAAGCTGGACTCAATTTCACCGTACGGATTCTTATCATCCTTGAGTTCCAGCTAGTTGAATGCACATTGAATGCATTATGGGTTCAGAGCGATTTGAAATCCTTAGACTGAACGAAACATCGGGAGAGCATTTAATTCATTACCCCTCCTTAAGTTAAAGCTGCTCAAAGTTTTTCTGATTCATAGAAACCTCTGATGAACGCTTGCGTTTTTCTCTAGGGAAAATACACATAGGCACACATCCGCAAGCTTTTCATACCATTTCAGGTATCGAGATATCTCCTTATGTCCAGCCATGAATTTCAGGTTAAGAAGTCCTGTTTCAGGTGTAGACGTAACCGAAGAGTCTGTTTGTCAAACCAGTTTAGTATGTAAACATTTTCAACTGAAGTGTGATCATATTGGCTACCCCCCAATCCCAAATTCAGATTATCCGACTGAAAAATCTATTCCTGAACTAAGTGAAAAAGCAGGAATTTTTAGTCACTAGTATATCTCGAAAAGCATCCTTAGAAATATAATGCATATTACTTGGCTTTTATTTCCCAAACACCAATATTGTCATTAAAACTGAATTTTAACAATATTTATGAACTATCACACATACGTGTATATGAATAGGTTTATATGCAAAACATACTTCAAGGACATATTGTATACATTTTACAGAATGATTAGTTTAAATAGTCAGCAAGCTTATAAAGTATTCAGGTATTATTTTAAAATATATTATTCTTCGCCTTGACTAGTTTCCTGCTCTACGAGACGGGCTCTTTTGCCTAGAGGAAGCACTTCAACACGGGGTCACTAATGGCTATAATCATGCAATTCTAGCTTACGCTTTTGCATTAGCTGAAAAAGAGGAGCAAATGGAATCCTTACTCCAGATCCTGGATCAATCTGCTACCAAAACAAGTAAGTATTATTATTCACTCTTACTAATGAGGATGGCTTTGAGAATAAAGAAATGAAACTTACTTGTAATCATATAGGAACCCCGTCTTCACTGGTCTGCTTCCATTTCTCTTGTGGAATTTCTCGGCGCCCCTTTATCTTTAAAGAACATTACATAGGGCACCTGTTGGCTCAGTCAGTTGAGCATCCAACTCTTGATTTCAGGTCAGATCCTGATTCTGGAGTCAAGGGATCAAGCCCTGCTGAGCGCAGAGCTTGCTTAAGATTCTCTCTCCCTCTCTCTCTGTCTGTCTCTCTGCCCTTCTAAAATGACAAAATTAAATTTAAAATTAAAAAAGTTTTAAAACAATAAAAATAAAATCAAGAACGTTACACGTTTTCTATTTCCCTCTTTCTCCTTTCTGTTAGTTTCTTTTCCAATGAGTGAAGTAGAGAAAATCAAGCATGGTGACCATGCTTGTCACAAGCATGTCCAAGATCCAGGTATCAACAAGTGAGGTATCCACAAGTCCAAGATCCAGGTATCAACAAGTGAGGTTTCTCTTCTTGGCCTATAGATGGGCATCTTCTCCCTCTGTCTTCACACGGGCGTTCTTCTGTGCACCTGTCTGGTGTCCCTTCTGTGTATCCAAATTTTCCCCTCTTATTGGAATACTAGTCATACTGGAGTAGAGCCCACGTTAACAGTGTCATTTTTCACTGAATCACCTCTTTAAAGGCCCCATCTCCAGAGGCGCTTGGGTGGCTCAGTCGGTTAAGCGTCCGACTTCAGCTCAGGTCACGATCTCGTGGTCCGTGAGTTCGAGCCCCGCGTCGGGCTCTGGGCTGATGGCTCAGAGCCTGGAGCCTGCTTCTGATTCTGTGTCTCCCTCTCTCTCTGTCCCTCCCCATTCATGCTCTGTCTCTCTCTGTCTCAAAAATAAATAAACGTTAAAAAAAAAAATTTAAAGGCCCCATCTCCAAAGAGAGTCACATTCAGAGGTACTGGAGATTAGGGCTTCAATATGTGAATTTTGAGAAAACACATCTCAACCCACAGCAGAGGTCAGAAATGGAATTCGCACTGTTCTTATGTGTAATCAGCGGTATTTATAGGGACTATGTGAAAATTCTTCCTTTTCCTTAGATAATGTCATATACTGGGAACGAACAAAGAAACCCAAGACAGAAGCATCCCCGTTCTTTATTCCTCATGCACCTTCTGCTGAGACTGAGAAGACTTGTTATGTGCTCTTGGCTGTTCTTTCCAAGAAAACTCCTGATCTCACCTATGCGAGTAAAATTGTGCAGTGGCTTGCCCAGCAGATGAATTCCCATGGGGGTTTCTCCTCCACTCAGGTGATTGACATGGGCCTGATATTAATCATATGTTTCATGCGAAAGATGCTAGCCTTCAATAATCTAGATAGCAAAGGTAATCATAGAAAATACCTTCTGAGATGAAGAATATTTGATATTGTGTATGCCCAACGATTTGTTGGGCAGTTCTTGTGCAACAGAGACTCTGCCAAGAATTCTTCATATACAGATGAATAAACTAAGGCCTCTGTTCAAGGAATTTGTGACTGATTTTTACCTCCACTTGCACAGTAAAAGTAGAATGTAAGTCTAGAAGGGATTGTTACCGTAAGCACCAGAGTCTTGACGATGTTAGATATCCAATAATACTATGATACTACATACAGACCAAGAAAAAAAATTTCTCTCTATTTATGTGGTGTACGCATTGGGAAAAACAAATGGAAGTAATGAGTAACAAAAGAAGGGTATAAAAAACAGTGGCTAATGTCTTTCCTTAACAGGAAAAAAAGTAAAATTCAAAGAAATGCGGTTTGATTCCTCTGAAGGAAATTGTTACTTCCCTCCTTATTTTCTTTGCTTTAGTCTTAGTATCTGAATAAAATCATATGTTAGTGAATCTCCCAACATCCTTTTCTGATTCTGACTCCTTTTCTTGAAGATTGTTGGGCATAAGCATTATCCAAGGCAGCCAAAGTACATAGAACCTTAATTTCTAGAAAAGATTTGACACTATTTTCAACAACAGACACTACATTGCATTAAATCCTTTAAACTAAAATCTAATTAAGATGGGTTGAAGAAGATTAAATGGCAATCATTGCATAAGCAAATGTATCTTCCTATGACTTAAGATTTGTTTCTTGGTCCGTTGACCTGTCTTAGGGATATTTTTACAGATTGATTTAAAGTTCATGGTCAAGTGATGACTAATATTGCAACTTAACAGAACTTAGATCTTGGCTTCTACTGTTCTTTGCAGGACACTGCAGTCTGTCTTCTTGCCATGACCCGCTACATGAAGTTAACCTTCTCTGATGACCAAAACACCGTCACCTTTCGCAGTGAAGAATCCAGTGAGATTTTCCAGGTTAACGGTGACAATCGCTTACTGGTCCAGCGTTCCGAACTAACAAAAGCACACGGACAATATACAGTAGATGTGGAAGGACAAGGTTGTACGTTTATCCAGGTAATAGAAATCTACCTGAGGCAGAAATAAATATTTGCCAGTTAAAAAGCCAGACTATCCTTTTAGTTATAGATAGAGTGTTATTTTACCATTGTATATTTTCATTATCTCCATTCTTTCTCTCATTGATATTTTCTAATCAAAAGCTGAAAATGCAAGTTATTTTATGAAGAGACACTTAAAACTAAAGATAGCTGGGTAACTGAGAAGTTTCTCGAGGAATGTCACTGTTAGAAAAAATTCCGATATTTCCATTAAATTATATAAAGGTTCTTACATCTTCTGAAAACTGAACAATTACATTTAGCCTTATTCCCTGATGGTAAAGATATAAAATAAAGTGCATTAGAAATAAATATAGAAGGGGGGGTGCCTGGGTGGCTCAGTTGGTTGAGCGCCTGACTTCAGCTCAGGTCATGAACTCACAGTTTGTGAGTTTGAGCCCCACGTCGGGCTCTGTGCTGACAGCTCGGAGCCTGGAGCCTCCTTTGGATTCTGTGTCTCCCTCTCTCTCTCTGCCCCTCCCCTGCTCACGCTCTGTCTCTCTCTCAAAAACAAATAAACGTTTAAAAAATTAAATTTAAAAATAGAGGAAACAGAAGTCCTTCAATTTTTACTTCAGGATAAATTTGTCTTATGATTTTCTTACGATTTGCTTTTCTTTTTAGGCTACCCTGAGGTATAACGCACTCCTACCTAAGAAGGCATCTGGATTTTCCCTTTCCTTGGAAATGATAAAGAAAAACTCATCGGATACATTCCAGAACCATTTTAACCTGACCATAACCCTCAAGTGAGTGTCCCATTTTGACATCAACTCCCAGCTTAGACAGAGGGCGATAGATCAAACAATAATTATTTTAAATAGTAGCAAAATAAATATTAATGATGGCAACCACGATGAGTTCATAGGTTGGTGGTGATATTTCTACGGCATAGTTACTTTATAGCTCTCTCTGTACACACCAGTTTAGTACTTATGCAAGTATGATTTGTATTATAGGCAAGTATAAATTTGAAAGCTTCTGCTGGAAATATATTCCAGCATTGCTCCCATTTGTGTGTGTGTATGTGGTGTGTGTGTGTGTGTGTGTGTGTGTGTGTAAGATCTGTCAGATTTGGGAAACAGAGATACTATTTTTTTTTTCCTCCTGAAGACCACACAGTGGGGCCAGTACAAGGAAACTTACAAATACTGGTTCTCTAACTATGCAGAGCAAAATTTTAGATTTTTATTATTTGGAGTAGATGAAATCATTCTCTTGAATTAAAATATAATTTATCGATGCCAGAGAGCTTTAATCCTAGTTAATATGTGGAGAAACACCGAGTAAAATTAGTTTGGGGGATTTTTCTTAGGATTTCCGAATGAAAATCTTTTAAACGTCAGGGCTAAGATAAGAACTACATACGCTGTGGAACCCTCAACGTCATGTCCAAACAATGCTGTCCAGAGTCAGGGACATAATCTAGGGACATAATCTAGTAGTCAGGGCATGACTACTCTAAGATTCTGCCAACATCTTGCTTTCTAAACAAAGATATCCTTTATTGTGCAAATCTAAGGCTAACATAAGTATATGTCATATAAATTTATCAGCTTTGTTTAAAATTCATGATTTTGAGGCCTCAGGTAAACTTAAAAGAGATTGGAGAGATTCTGGGTCCAGATAATTCACTCTTTACTCCAAATTACGCTCCTTTGTATCTTCTCATCCATTATTATCCTAGTAGTGCCTATTCTCAGATGTTTGGGAATGACTTTCTTCGCCCTGTTCCCTCTTCAGTTCTTGCCTTGGCTCCAGACGTACAGACAGTTGGTATCTACGTCTCCATCATCCTTGCCTTACTATAGGTCACTTTTCCAGACAGTTGTCTCAACTTGTGTTTGTTTTTAAATTTCAGATATACTGGAATCCGCAATAACTCCAATATGGTCCTTGTTGATGTCAAAATGCTGTCAGGATTTACTCCAGTCATGGCATCTATTGAGGAGGTAAATAATAGAAGCCTAAAACGTGAGCACAGAAAAGGCTACAGTGTATACACGGAATAATTCGCTATCAAATGCTGTCACACAGGAGGGACGGTGTTCTTACTTTGTAGCAATTAGAAGTCATTTTTTCCCATAGTTCATAATTAATTTCTTTATTTAGTTCCTACTTGTGTTTATAAAAATATCGTGGCATGGAACACCTGGGTGTCTCATTTGGTTAAGCATCTGATTTCAGCTCAGGTCATGATCTCGCAGTTCATGAGTTCGAGCCCTGCATCGGGCTCCACGCTGGCGGTGAGGAGCGTGCTTGGCATCCTCGCTCTCTCCTTTCTCTCTCTCTCTCACTCTCTGCCCATCCTCTACTAGTGCTTTCTCTCTATCTCAAAATAAATAAACTTTAAAAAATATCATGGCATAAGGGAACATCCATAAAATGGATTCCTGACAATCAGTTAAGTAAAAAGCATGAAACATTCAATACTAGAAGATATTCTTTAATATCTATTCTCCATCCCTCCCTGCCAATTTCTTTAAAGCTTGAAAATAATGGCCAAGTGATGAAGGCTGAAGTCAAGAATGATCATGTTCTTTTCTACTTGGAAAGTGTAAGTTGAGCAATAATTGTTTTTTTTTTCTTCCGTGGCTTTCTTTTGTTTTCTGAAGGTAATTGGATGCTTGTGTTTTATTCATACATATATGAATTTTTATCCAGTTGACCTTTGAATGACACAGGTTTGAACTGCATGGGTCCATTTACACAAGGATTCTTTTTTTTATAAGTGCAATACAATACTGTAAGTATATTCTCTCTTCCTTATGATTTTCTTAATAACATTTTCTATAGATTTAATGTAAGAATACAGCATATGATATAACATACAAAATATATGTTAATTGTTTATGTTATAGGTAAGGCTTCTCTTCAATAGGAGGCTATTAATAGTTAAGTTTTGGGGAATCAAAATATATATGCAGATTTTCAACTGCACAAGAGGTCGGTACCCTTAACCTCCATGTTGTTCGAGGGTCAACCGTATATCTGATGGGGTTTATTAGAAAATATGGGACATTAAAGATGCTCAGTGTTCTTCCATTCCCACTTCTCCCTCTTAACTCTAAATGTCATTAGATATTTAAGATATTTAATGATATCTAAATATCACTAGATAGTAAGAGTTAACAAGCGTGTTCATATATGCTTTAGCTACTTTACTAGGATGACTCAAGTCAGCAATATCATTTTCCTGTTTTTCATTCCTCACAGCATCTAACATAGTATGGACACAGAGTCGATGTAGAATTCATGTAGAGTTTAACAGGAACTCCCAACAAAGGCTGGCATGAGTTTTAGAGTCGTCCTTTCTATGTGTACATCATTACCTTTCACATAAATGCCTACATTACACTAATGCTCTGAACTAGATTCCTTTCACTTCAATATAAGCAATAGGACTTCAAATTTCTTATGTCACCTAACACATGATTTTGTCATTATGTAAGATACTGATACCCTAGTTCTTTTTTTTTTTCAATATATGAAGTTTATTGTCAAATTGGTTTCCATACAACACCCAGTGCTCATCCCAAAAGGTGCCCTCCTCAATACCCATCACCCACCCTCCCCTCCCTCCCACCCCCCATCAACCCTCAGTTTGTTCTCAGTTTTTAACAGTCTCTTATGCTTTGGCTGTCTTCCAATCTAACCTCTTTTTTTTTCCTTCCCCTCCCCCATGGGTTTCTGTTAAGTTTCTCAGGATCCACCTAAGAGTGAAACCATATGGTATCTGTCTTTCTCTGTATGGCTTATTTCACTTAGCATCACACTCTCCAGTTCCATCCATGTTGCTACAAAGGGCCATATTTCATTCTTTCTCATTGCCACGTAGTACTCCATTGTGTATATAAACCACAATTTCTTTATCCATTCCTGATACCCTAGTTCTATTTAATTGGGTAAATCATGAACTTCTGGATATGATTTGCTCAGTGATTTTCTCTTTGCAGAACTGCTGATGTATTTGTACCTAATGTATTTATCATTTGCGTCCTCGTGTGATGTAGACCTGATGTATTTACCATTTGTATCTTTCTAGGTTTTTGGTACAGTGAACAGTTTTACTTTCTCTGTTGAGCAAAGCAACCTCGTGTCCAACATACAGCCAGCCCCGGTTATGGTCTATGATTATTATGAAAAAGGTAGGCAAGCAACGCCCTTGCCCTAAAGCTACTGAACATGACCATGATATCTAGATCTAAGACTCCCTGAGCCACTAAATTTTCCGAAATCAACCTCAGTCATCAAATACTAAACAGTAACTGGTTTTACTTTCTATATTGCTTTTTTGCCCTCCCTGTTATATCTTCAGACTGGGCCATTTTCGAGTTACCAAAGATTTTCGGCACCTAGAATCTTTTTGACATAGTGTGAGAAAGCGCCCCTTTAACTTGAAATACAAACCATTCGACACTTCCAGTCTCTTTGTTGCTCTTACCATTTCGTGCTACCTTTATGGACTTTGATTTGAGAAGGAGAGTGGACAGTACTCTGAAATGTTATAGAAAACTCTTGATAGATTAGGTTCCAAAACAGTTGCTAAGATGGTGTAAGGACCATAAAAATTTTCCATGGAAGCTCAGTGCTGTTAGTTTCTCATTGAATGTCACATGAAATTTGTCAAGTAGCATTTGAATTCCTGCTCCTGTCCTTTACTAATTGAATGTACTTCATCAAGCGCTTTAAACTTTAATACGATATTTTTGGATTTAGAAAATGGAGAAGTGATTGACCGTCTTACAAAATTATTGGAAAGATAAGACCTAATGTATCTATATAGTCTGACATAATCTGATTATAGAAAGTTGGAAACTTAATAAGGGGCGAACTTTCTCTTTATTTTCCAGATGAATATGCCCTTGTTACTTACAACATCAACAGCGTTTCAGATTCCTCGTGAGAAAAAACAAAGCACCGGAAAAGGTAAGAAAATTACAAATATTGAAAATATATCTACAACGAAAGCCTAAAAAGATAAAACAATAGATGAAACAGAGGGAAGTCTGCCATATGTCACAGGGTTTGAGTAGCTATGTGTACTAAATGAGTATCCTGATAGTCAATAAGATTTTATTTCTTTATTTAAAATAGCTTTAAAGAATTTCCAACTGTATACGTGGCTTTTGTACATGACTCATTTTTTAAAGCCTCTCATCTTTGTTTTATAAGTTGATAAGTCATCAAATATAGATGCACATACATTTATACACATTCACGTATAGATTAGACGTGTATGTGTATTTGTGTGTGTGTATATATGTTTGTTCTGCTATGTCTATACCTATCTATCCATCTGTCTATCTATCATCTATCTATCTCTCTCTCTATGCACACACAGTTATTTATTGTTTAACCTATGTTTTTAAATTCCAGATGGAAAGCTATTTACTTTGAATAAACTCATCTTTCTGTATCAAACCTGGAAGAAAGCCATGCATCACCTCCCATACTGAAGAGACCACAGTCTTCTGTGACTTCTTATCAGATTGTATTTTTTATTGTCCCATAAAATGCTTTCATTTCTCATCTGAGTCTGTGAGTTTCCCTCCTTTCAGTACATTATGTGTAATTTTCATCCTGGGAAACTTAGGACTTTCTTTGATAGCGGCTCTCATAATTTTCTTTACTGGTGTCAATTCTGAAGTCAAGTTTCTAGACACTATGGTGTACAGACTATGGGATCCTCCAATATCCAGAGAAAGAGCAGGAAAGCCAGGGTCAGTGGACGTGAGGGAAAGAGATGAAGTTAAAGAGGACTTCATATGGGCTCAAGGAAATAAAAGAAACACAGGCAACACAAAACACACAGACTCTTCTCCATGAAAGATCATCAGAGAATAAGGGGGAAAGTACTTAGAAAGTCACAAATTAATTGATGGATTTATTAATTTCCTTTATATAATTGAGAGGGAAGTCCAATGGCATTTGATCTTTTGAAAATTAATTTATTATACTGATTAATACAGGCTTATGACTCTGCTGAGATACTACTACAAGTAAGAAAAAGATACAGATAAATTCTCCAGTTGCTGAGCTGAAAAAAAAAATGGAAACAGAGTATCCTGGACTCTACCAGTACCCCCCAAAATTAAAAATATAGTGTTTTAAAAGAAAATGGTTAAACTTATTTTTGTAGTATCTCTGCCCAATGTATGTTGCTCACAGTGCCTCAACTACAACTGGGCCCTTACTAAATGTTTATTAATTGATTCATCATAGATACACTGTTGGGGTGAGTCCACAGGTGGTGCCACAAAAGTTTATTTCATTGGGTTAAGAATTGCTTGGGGCGCCTGGGCGGCGCAGTCGGTTAAGCGTCCGACTTCAGCCAGGTCACGATCTCGCGGTCTGTGAGCTCGAGCCCCGCGTCGGGCTCTGGGCTGATGGCTCAGAGCCTGGAGCCTGTTTCTGATTCTGTGTCTCCCTCTCTCTCTGCCCCTCCCCCGTTCATGCTCTGTCTCTCTCTGTCCCAAAAAAATAAATAAACGTTAAAAAAAAAATTTAAAAAAAAAAAAAAAGAATTGCTTTATACCTTCTCAGTTTGCTTGTTTTACCAAAACATGGCACATCAGATATGTAGATACGACATCAGTACTCCATGCTTTTAAAGACACCCTAGGCTCTATATAAATTCAAGAGTTACATTCAAGGAAAATACGACTCCTTGGTACATGGTAAAATAAGAGGAATTCACTTTGTGGTAAATAACGTCCCTATGTGGGAAACTTTTTTTTTTTGCCTAAATAAAGAATTCTCAATCCTCATCTTAACGTGGCACGTATTCAATAGTCTGCGGACATAATAAAATCGTTTCCCCAGTTCTAAGGAGGCAAGGAGGGCACGATGAAGTCTGCTAATGGCTGTATTTCAAGGCACAGAGAAATTCTAGAATTTAATGTTTACTCTTCCAAAATTTCTTGGTGTCACAGTGAGGATGAGAGGTAGCAGGGAACTGAGATCTATGTATCTTCTAAAGAATGAAAGACTATTGATGAACAGTATAGCTCTGTTAACTTGCCCTTTGCATTGAAACCTCTTTCCAGTTTATGTTGGACAGAAAACCAAAATAATTTTCCTGGTCCACATTTCAATATAAAATGGGGCCTAAAGGAGTACCTGGGTGGCTCAGTGGGTTAAGAGTCTGACTCTTGATTCGGGCTCAGGTCGTGGTCTCACAGGTTTGTGAGATCGAGCCCCACATTTGGCTCTACGCTGACAGTATGGAGCCGGCTTGGGATTCTCTCTCTGCCCCTCCCCTGCTTGCCCACGTGGGCGTGTGAACTCTCTCTCAAAATAAATGAATAAACAATTAATTAATTAATTAATCAATCAATTAAATGGGGCATACCGGACATTCCAGCGTAGGAGTATTGAATGGGAAATGCCAAGTTTTGATGCGATTGTGTGTGTGTGTGTGTGTGTGTGTGTGTGTTTAAGAAAAGATCTTTAGTAAGCTAGACCACCATGGACTATTTAACGGAGGATATACAGCTTTGATCTAGGTGACACTTGCATTAGCAAAGCATCATATGACACTTGTCCCTCTTGCCCCTCTACACTAAAGTACTTGGACAACAGGAATAATTCATTCCGTCGTGTTTTTGTGTAGCCATCACACTGGTTTGTGTTTGCAGTTTGATACATTATGTTCACATTTAACTGGTACATGAAATACTTAACCCTCACATCCCCTTTCCTGTCTTCTAGACATCTCATCCTCTTTGGCCTCCTCCTCATTCTATCAATTTTTTCTTATTTCTCTTGTCTTGGCCTCTTGCCTTTTATTGTTTTATCTTCCTCCCATCATCCCTTAAGGATTTGATCCCCTCCCATAATATACACCTTTTCTTTCTCACTCTCTAGATACCAATTGATCTTCTTCCTTTCGGCCCCACTCTCTTCCTCCAAACATTAAATAATATTTTTCATCATGATTCTAGCAAGCCCTCTTCTCTTCTCTTTACACATACTAAAAATCCTGTGATTTAATTTGCATCTATATTTTTTATGATTCCCAAATATATGCCTCTCTTCCTACACTTCAGCCCCGTGAATCCCACTGCCTACTGTACTTCTTTAGCCACATGTCCCACAGGCGCTTCAATAACATCCATTATTTACCCCCAAACTAGCTTATTTGACAGAGGTCCTTATCTCAGGGTGTGACAATATCATCGCTAAACAATTAATCTGAGTATCAACCTTAACTCCTTCCCTGTCTCATCTCTTGCATTTTACTTGTTTACTGTTGGCAATGGACCCGTGTTGACCTATCACATGAATGATTCACTGATCCATTTGCTTTTATCCACGTTGCCATGTTGCCTTAGGTCGGACCACCAGTCTTGAGGGCCCACATGTGCCAAAAATCTCTTCTAGATGGTGGGGCTATAGCAATGAATGAAAATAGTAAGAAATGGCTATCCTTGTGGAGCTTACATTTGAATGGGAGATATACACAATATATGTAATCTAATCAAACAATATAGGTAGGCATAAAATTAACATCATAGAGAAGCAAAATCTAGGAAATAGGAAGGTGACAAGTGTTAGGGAAAAGAAAAACTGTAGAGATGAGTAGGAGGACCCACAACATCCAAGGAGACAGGAAGAGGAGAAGGACTGAAATACTGAGTAGATTTAGGTTCGACCTCCTTAAGGCAGTGACATTTGAAGAAGGGTCTGAAGGAGGTGAGGGAGTTAACTACATAGATGTATCGGGGAAGAATATTCCAGGCAGTGAGAGCAACTAGAAAAGCAGGAAGGGGGGCGCCTGGGTGGCGCAGTCGGTTAAGCGTCCGACTTCAGCCAGGTCACGATCTCGCGGTCCGTGGGTTCGAGCCCCGCGTCGGGCTCTGGGCTGATGGCTCGGAGCCTGGAGCCTGTTTCCGATTCTGTGTCTCCCTCTCTCTCTGCCCCTCCCCCGTTCATGCTCTGTCTCTCTCTGTCCCAAAAATAAATAAAAACGTTGAAAAAAAAATTTTAAAAATAAAAAAGAAAAGCAGGAAGGGAGGAACATGTGGTGGAAACGTGTCTTCTGTGTTCACAGAGCAGCAACTACCTTAGTGTGACTAGAATTGAGAGAGCAGAGGGGAGCATATAGCAGGGGGGAAGGAGGTGGGAATCGTAGTGGGGAGTTAGATCAGGTAGGGCATTGAGGGTCACCATTGGGACTTTAGCTTTCCTATCTCTCCCAACTTTTCTTTCTTTTTACAAAAAACATGCATATATACACAAGATATGGTGGTCCTGGGGGAGAA
Source organism: Puma concolor (assembly GCF_028749965.1). Taxonomy (NCBI): domain Eukaryota; kingdom Metazoa; phylum Chordata; class Mammalia; order Carnivora; family Felidae; genus Puma; species Puma concolor. The sequence continues at coordinate 99,532,502 of NC_141673.1, forward strand.
CCCCCAACACACACACACACACACACACACACACACACACACACACACACAGCTTTCGGATGTAAAAGAGCAAAAGTAGAAGTGCAGAGATCTGGTAGATGCTATCATGTAATCCAGACAAAAGATGACAGTGGTTTGGACCAGAGTTTGTAGCAGTGGAGACGGTAAGAAGTGATCAGATTCTCAGTGCATTTTGAAGGCAAAACCAGTAGAATTTCCTCACGGATTATATATAACAAATGAGAAAAAGAGCGGTCAGAAATTATTTCCATGCCTTTGGTCCGAGCTACTGGAAAAAAAGAATCGCCATCACCTGAGCTGGCTGTGACTGAAGTAAGGATGAAGGAGGAATTCGTGTTTGAACTTGGTGAGTTTGTGATTTTTATATACTCAAGTGGAGATATCAAGTTGGAAACTGAACAATCGATACAGGAATTTGGGCGAGAGCTCTGGGTTAAAAAAAAAAAACTAATTTGGGAGAGATTAGAACCTAGAGAAGAGTTAATGAGAAGAGATTGCTCAGCAGTTAAGTCTGCTGTGAGTACTCGAAACTTAAGAGGTGGGTTAGGGGCAGGTTAAGGAAGAATCAGTAAATATGACTCTGAAAGAGAGACCAGTGAAATAAGAAAACCAAAACAGTGTGCTCACGAAGGCCAAATGAAAAATGTATCAAGGAACAAGGGGTGATCGACAGTGTCGAGGGCTCATGATTAATCAAGTAAAAGAAATATTGCAAATTGATCATTTACCGACTTGGAAAAAAATATTACCCATAAAGGGACATCATAAACCAAAGTAAATTGCATTTATTCTTTAGGACAAACGTCTTAGAAGAGTCATGTTTTGGGAGGAGTAAATTTTTCCTAAACTTCCTAAGAGTCTGTGGTGTTAATAAAAATATATATATATATATATATATATATATATATATGGATGCTGATCTCTTACCTAGACCAATTTAATTAGAATCTCTAAGGCAGGGGTATTGCCAAAAGTCTATTGGAAATGCAGAATGTCATGTTTTACCCAAACACATGGAAACAGAATCCACATTCAAACAAGACCGTCAGAGGACACACGTGCCTCTGAAGGTTTGCACAGACCATCCCTGAATTCTTCCCTTGGAGAAATCTGCAAAAGTTAGCATAGCCATCATTCTTGCTGGTCCTCGATCTTTGAGAGCTTACACTCTCTCCGTGCTGTGCCAAATAACATCTCATCGCTTATCTTGCTTACAACTGTCTTACTTCTCCTCTTCCCCAACCACCTGCAATATCTGAAATAAAACATGTTGGAGAATGCACCCTTCTGTGTTTGCGGTTGCTCGCCCAAGAGTATCCTTCCTTCTTCAATTTAGAGAACTTGTGTTTTGCTCCGGCCCCGGGGTGGTTTGGGATGAATCCTAATTTTAAGCCAATCACATTATCACAGTTCTCGCTGTGAGTGAGTGGTGTCCGTGGGTCAGGTTCCCTAGGTGTAGATTCTGGGATGCAGATCTGGGTGGAGGGGGTTTACTGAGGAGAGCTTTAAAGAACAACACCTGTGGAAGAGAAGAGAATCTGGATTGGGGAGAGAGAGGGGTTGAGCTGCGATGGGCCCCAACAAAAGTGTCAGCCCGCAGAAAGCTTTGGTGCTGGGATCGGCTTTTAGAATTCTCCCACTTAAGGCAAGGGAGCCAGGTCTTGATATCACCACAGTAGTGGTTATTGGATACCAAGCTTACCCTAAGGAGAAGGGGGAACTTGGATGAAAAGTCTCTCTGGCACTGAGGGAAATTTTCAGAGCTGAATTCATCGGAGAGCCAACAGTCGCCAACACGTCTAGAAGCTGGGATTAGAAGTATTTCTGTCGTAGAGAAGAGTATCTAAAGGACACATCCCAGGTTGCTACTCTGGTCTAGCAGCGAGATACAAGAACCAGATCTGACTAAGGACCTAATACGGGGATGTCTTCTGGAACAGCATCTGGGATGGTTTTGCTCCTCGGTAGAAAAAGAGAAAGAGAGAGGGAGGGAGAGATTCAGGAGATTTAGGAGAAGAAAATTCTTCTGCTGCTGCCCCCTCCCTTTAAGATCGAGATATTATTGGGAATAAATCACCTTCGGTAGCACAGAAGCCAAACTGGGACTAGAAAGGCAAGACGATGCTGACCCATCAAGTGGCAGAGCAGAAAGAATGACAGAAAGGGACGAGCTGCTGAACCAGGGCCAATATCACCCTCCTCAGAATTTGTGCCACATGAGGTAAATGTTTGATATTTTTGAAGTCTCCGTTAGTCAAGCATTCTGTTCCTTGCAGCTGGTGAAGATTTTCTCATCGTTTTTTTCCCCAATTCTTCATCTTTTTTCCCCCTGTCGTATCTTTCTAGAGAACTTGCGATATCTCCTTTTTTAAGTTCTTTCTTGATTCCTAATCCCGGGGAGATCATGTTGGAGAGGGGCCAGTACAAGGCTGACTGACTGACTGACATGAATCATCCGTTGTTCACAGTATTGTTCTTTACAGCTAGAACGTGAAGGATGGCGGGGCGAGTGCATGTGTGCATGATATTTAGTCTCGGTAGGGACTTATCCTATGTTTTCTCTGTGCCAGGCACTGGGCTAATCACTTTAAATATATTAATGTAGGGGCATCTGGGTGGCTCAGTCAGTGAAATGGCCAACTCTTGATTTCCGCTCAGGTCATGCTTTCGTGGTTCGTGAGATCGAGCCCGCATTGGTCTCTGTGCTGACAGCACGGAGCCTGCTTGGGATTCTCTCTCTCCCTCTCTCTCTCTGCACCCCCCACCCCCGGCACTAGCTCTCTCTCATCAGAAGTAAATAGACTTTAAATTAACTAATTAATTAATTTATTGAAACCCCACCACAAGCTTCTAAAGTTTCGTTATTATCATTCCCATTTACGGACAAAGCAAGAGAAACAACAGGAAATCTAAGTGACTTACTCAAGGTCACTCCTCTAGTAAGAACCAGGATCGAAACACTGGCTTGGAGGCCCCAGAGCCTTCGCACTGTAACCGGTTTGCAAAGAAAGGGAGGAAAATTCCACACACACAACCCAAGTCCTTAACGTACGAGTATTTTTTTTTTAATGTTTATTTATTTCTTTTTTAAAAAAAAATTTTTTTTTCAACGTTTATTTATTTTTGGGACAGAGAGAGACAGAGCATGAACGGGGGAGGGGCAGAGAGAGAGGGAGACACAGAATCGGAAACAGGCTCCAGGCTCTGAGCCATCAGCCCAGAGCCCGACGCGGGGCTCGAACCCACGGACCGCGAGATCGTGACCTGGCTGAAGTCGGACGCTTAACCGACTGCGCCACCCAGGCGCCCCAATGTTTATTTATTTCTGAGACAGAGAGAGACAGAGCATGAGTGAGGGAGGGGCAGAGAGAGAGGGAGACACAGAATCAGAAGCAGGCTCCAGGCTCTGAGCTGCCAGCACAGAGCCCGGCACGGGGCTCGAACTCACAAACCATGAGATCACGACCTGAGCCGAAGTCCGTCTCTCAACCGACTGAGCCACCCAGGCGCCCCACGTACGACTATTTAAAAGACAGGGTGTGGGGCGCCTGGGTGGCGCAGTCGGTTAAGCGTCCGACTTCAGCCAGGTCACGATCTCGCGGTCCGTGAGTTCGAGCCCCGCGTCGGGCTCTGGGCTGATGGCTCAGAGCCTGGAGCCTGTTTCCTATTCTGTGTCTCCTTCTCTCTCTGCCCCTCCCCCGTTCATGCTCTGTCTCTCTCTGTCCCCCCCAAAAAATAAATAAATAAACGTTGAAAATAAATAAATAAATAAATAAATAAATAAATAAATAAATAAAAGACAGGGTGAGTAAATGGAGTTTCCTCTGGGCTACAGCAAAAGTAGAACTTCATTTACGCAAAGGGGTTGTAGTTACTGCAAACCGGTCCCAGAGGGGTGCGTTTGCTCCCAGTCCCGCTCTGCTTGAAGGACGAAGTCGGCCTCGGCTGGCAGGAACCTTCTGGAAATTTTTATAACTTGCTTGCAAAACTTCGATGCCAAAATCAAAACAAGTTTACAGACACCTCGTTGTTTTCAGGAAGGGCAATTCAGAAGAGAACACCGTGAGCTCGCTCCCCCTGACAGAGGCCCACCACAGGTACATATTCTGTGGTTCTGCGCACAAAGAGAGGTCTGAAGGGAGAACACGGGTGAACATTGCTTACCATCGACTGCCCGAAATGTCTGCCTGCCGGGGTTGTGGGTAGACTTCTCCTCAAGAACAGGTTCCACAGAGGAAAGGACAAGTTCTCATTTGTTACCTGACTCAGAGCAAGTTCCTGGCAGATCTCTAAGCCTTTTGGCCTCTGTCCTAACACTCAACGTTATGCAATAATGACAGTCAAGGTTTGCAAAAATGGTTAGGGTTCTTCCCAGAAGTTTCACGTTTTACCATTAAAACTTATAAACAACACCTGAGGAGCCCCACTTTAAAGAAAGTGAAACAGGGAAGGTGGGAAGGACATAGCACAAAACAGAAGTTATACTTCACAATCAGCTTTGGAACTGAGAATATATTTTCACTAAGATGGGAAACATAGGGGTGCCTGGGTGGCGCAGTCGGTTAAGCATCCGACTTCAGCCAGGTCACGATCTCGCGGTCCTGTGAGTTCGAGCCCCGCGTCGGGCTCTGGGCTGATGGCTCCGAGCCTGGAGCCTGTTTCCGATTCTGTGTCTCCCTCTCTCTCTGCCCCTCCCCCATTCATGCTCTGTCTCTCTCTGTCCCAAAAATAAATAAACGTTGAAAGAAAAAAAAAATTAAAAAAAAAAAAAAGATGGGAAACATAATTTCATCCTTTTCTTCCTTATTTTGACTTTTTCTTTAAGTTTATGTATTTGTAGAGAAAGAAAGAGAGAGAGACCAAACGAGGGGGGGCAGAGAGAGAGGGAGAGAGTCCCGAGCAGTTTCCACACCGTCAACGCAGAGCCTGACGCAGAGCTCGAACTCACAAACTATGAGATCATGATCTGAGCCAAAATTGAGTCGGACACTTAACCAACTGGGCCACCCAGGCACCCTTATTTTGACTTTTCATGAGTATTTATTACCTGCTTACTTTTTAACAGTATCTATTGCCTATATATTTTAAATCCAATATAACTGGATTTAAAATGTCCTTGTATGTCGCATACACAAATATATTGAAATAAAAGCACACAGTATCAATTCATAATATTATTATAATATATTCACAAACATACAGACTTGGACTTATGTCTTGTTTATGTCTCATTTTGTTTTTTTTTTTAATTTTTTTTTTCAACGTTTTTATTTTTTTTTATTTTTGGGACAGAGAGAGACAGAGCATGAACGGGGGAGGGGCAGAGAGAGAGGGAGACACAGAATCGGAAACAGGCTCCAGGCTCCGAGCCATCAGCCCAGAGCCTGACGCGGGGCTCGAACTCGCGGACGGCGAGATCGTGACCTGGCTGAAGTCGGACGCTTAACCGACTGCGCCACCCAGGCGCCCCAAGTTAAGGACTTCTTAAGAAGAAACTTGCTGGGGTGCCTGGGTGGTGCAGTCGGTTAAGCGTCCGACTTCAGCTCAGGTCATGATCTCGCGGTCCGGGAGTTCGAGCCCCGCGTCAGGCTCTGGGCTGATGGCTCCGAGCCTGGAGCCTGCTTCCGATTCTGTGTCTCCCTCTCTCTCTGCCCCTCCCCCGTTCATGCTCTGTCTCTCTCTGTCCCAAAAATAAATAAACGTTGAAAAAAAAAAAGAAACTTGCTAAAGAGTCTGGGATTTATCCTGTATGTAATTATGGACCATTAAGGAGTTTTTAAAGAGGACATGATATTATTAATTTACCTTTTTGGGGGGAAAGTTGATCTATTGGCAGCATAAAATGAGTTCCTGCTGTTTTCAATAAAAAGGCAGTATTCGAGGCAGAGCCCAGCAGAAGAAATCCTTCGTGACCCATGATGACATCACAGCCATCACGTGAGTGGCTTCCAAGAGTTTCTTACATGGCCATACTCTTGGAATGGAAAAGAAGATAATACAATGCAAAAAAAAAGGGGGGGGGGAGGGGTAATGCTTCGGTGTCCTTCCAAGATCCCTTTATTTCACAGATCACGAGGCCTTGATAAAGTTTACCTCGCTCCACTCAGATTCATCTTTCCATGTTTCCCTAACTGTGAATGCTAAGGTGATGTCTTTATCTCCCAGAAGCCTTCTTATGGTTCTATGGCAAATTGCTCCCACGACCTTCCTGACCTCTGTCTACTTACCAAGGAACAAAAAGAGATGTCCCTTGGAAAAGTATTGGGGTGGGGGACACATTTAGACTGCCGTGACCTCGTACGTGGCCACCATTCTATCTGGGTTTTGATATTTGGACATTCATCTCGCCCTCTTCTTCTGCAAAATTACAGAAGACATAACATCAACGCACACTAAAGATTTTACAGGAAGTTACTGATGGCAAAGTAGTTGCCACTTTAGCCATTTAAAATTCTTAAGACTCGTAAATCATCCAGATGCTGCTTCTAACTTTACGGTTTCCAGCTTCGCATTTGGCATTTACCATACATGGAAATTCCCTACGTTTGTAATTAACGAATTCTTGGAGAGCCGGTTTCACTAGAATCATCTGCCTGGCTGAAAAACTGAATATGCGTTTAACTCTTCTGGAGTGTTATCACCGCTTCTGCCCAAATTTGCCAAGGACAAGGAAAAAGCAAACAATGAAATTTCACTCAGCGATCAGAAACAAGGACAGGCTGACGAGTGTATTTGCCTGCGCTCTTACAGGCAGTGACAACAGGGTAGGCCTCGAGAAATTTACAGTCTATTTCACCTTGTATGACTTCCGGTTGCAAGGCCCTCCGACAAAATGATCACCACTACTAGTCCTTGAGTCCCGAAATTGTGTAGCAAGAGCTTCAGTGCATTTATTTAAAGTGTTTATCCTGCTAGAACACAAACTTAAGACAACGAGCTATTTTCTTTATGGAAACTCAACAAATTTTCGTGTTTTTCTTAAAAATACAGACTCACAGGGGCGCCTGGGTGGCGCAGTCGGTTAAGCGTCCGACTTCAGCTAGGTCACGATCTCGCGGTCCGTGAGTTCGAGCCCTGCGTCAGGCTCTGGGCTGATGGCTCAGAGCCTGGAGCCTGCTTCCGATTCTGTGTCTCCCTCTCTCTCTGCCCCTCCCCCGTTCATGCTCTGTCTCTCTCTGTCCCAAAAATAAATAAACGTTGAAAAAAAAAAATAAAAAAAAAAAAATACAGACTCACAGGTAAAGAGAGAGAGAGAGAAAAGAAATGCTCATCAAAAACTTGAAAGATGTTTTAAGTTCCGAAAACAACCATCTAAATATCATTGCATGAGGAAGGGAAGGTTATTTGCACTTACCCCTAGGAGCCCAGAAAAAACAATAGGACTGTCTAGAAAAGAGTATTATGTTTATACTGACAAGTATTGTCATTCTATCAAGAGAGTTTTACCCTATTTTGGCAATTTTGTGCTATCTGGTTGTTATTTCACTAGAAATATCTGTGAAGTATATGATTTTGAAAGTGTTGAGGTGAGTGTGTGTGTGTGTGTGTGTGTGCGTGTGTCTAAATCCCACTCTATCTTCATAGTCTTAGTGAATGAAAATACCCCCTCATATTTTTCAACTGACAAAAATGTTCCAGTGTTCATAGTTTTAAAGCTGGCAAACTGAGTGTACTATAAGCTATTTATGCTATGGCCAGATGGGGACTAGACTTTATTCCACAAAAAACACATGTCATGAGATCATGACCTGGGTGGAAATTAAGAGTCAGGCACTTAGTCAAGTGCAAGAGTCAGACTGAGTCACCCACGCACCCCCTGAATGAGTTTTAAATTGAGATTTTCAAGAACATATCTCTTACAAGAAGAGTGCCCTCTTATAAAAAAAAACAGTAATAAAATGTATCTGTTGTGATCTAATATTACGTAGCTGTCTCAAATGTTTCACAGAGTGTTAACACAATTCTAAAACACCTATTTTATTCTGTTGTAAGTTTTAAAAGAAGGAAAAATGCAGTATCATTAAGGTGAGTCTACATGGAAAATATACACACAGGTGTAAGCCCCCAAACCATGAACCAGTTTAGATACTGTTTCTATAATTCATTCATAATGAAGTTGTTTTTATCTTAGGATTTTTTCTCTTAATTTTCTTTAAGGAGCATGTGTTATGTAATGTTAAACTTCTATAATAAAATATAAATATCACCTAAACCATTTGAGACTATAAAAAGCATTTGTTCATTATTCAATAGAAATCTGTCCTTCAGGGGCGCCTGGGTGGCTCAGTTGGTTGAGCATCCGACTTCAGCTCAGGTCACGATCTCGCCGTCCGTGAGTTCGAGCCCCGCGTCGGGCTCTGGGCTGATGGCTCGGAGCCTGGGGCCTGCTTCCGATTCTGTGTCTCCCTCTCTCTCTGCCCCTCCCCCGTTCATGCTCTGTCTCTCTCTGTCCCAAAAATAAATAAATGTTAAAAAAATTAAAAAAAAAAAAATCTGTCCTTCAAATCAACAGTGAATAATGTAGTAATAAAATACCAGGTAGAATTTCCATTTTTTAATATGGTTAAAAAAAATCAACGAACTGATTGAACACTTGTTACGTGCTGGGTAAGCCGACATATGGTAGCAATACAAAGGTGAATTCGCGATACAAAACTCATAAGCAGGAAACGGATCAGGGAGCCCAAATAAAAATATTTATAATGTATAATTTACCATGGTAACTGCTGTATACTGGCATGGACAAAGTCTAATGGGAAAAGGACAGTTGAAAAAAAAATAAAATGACTACTTCTTCAGGCAATAAAGAAATGTGTTAATGGGAATGTATAGGAGTAAATTTGGAGAGATAAAGGATAAGGCAGTTAAGTAATACACAGAGTCTTCAACCGCGCAGATTCAGTTGTGTTTCGGAGAATTAAAGGGGCTGTCCCATGCTTCCAATGGTAAAAGAGAAAGTGGCCCCTTGTATGGAAGGAAAAAGGCAGAATACATCATATTTATAGCAATGAAAGAAGTAAAGCTAATTCTAAAGAAGGAATACCTGTAGGAAAGACGTGTCCTATGGCGTCAGTTTAGGTGGCATCCCAAGGAATGACTGGATAGGAGATTTCGGAAGACGGCCAGGCCAGGACTCGAACAACAAACAATGCGTGACCGGCTCCCTATCTAGGTATGAAGACACGGACATTTACGCAATGGGAGGCTTTCATCAGAGAAGAGATAAGATCAGGAAGTTAGTTTTTGAAAGGTTAACACTGATAACTATGGAAGAATTAGCTGATCCAGTTAGAGACTTTTGCAGGAGACCGAACAAAAGAAGATTATGTCTTCAACAAAGACAATGAGTAAATGGTGTTAGAGCAAAGGAGAAGTCGATTGTATGTCACAGATGACAATAGTCTAATGCTTTCTGATTTATCTAATTAATTTCGTAAGGAAGTTCTTAAGACACAAAAAATAAACACTTTCTTTACCTTACCTTTATTTCCTTCTCAGGGGGTGTGTTGAGTTGTGTCTCTAGATGATCATTTGAAGCCTGTTGAAGAAATTGTAAGTTATAATTGGAAATACGTAGGTATTCATTATGCACATTTTTGTTTCTCATGTCTTAAAAGTAATTCACAAAAAATGAGGTAAGCTAGTCTAAATTATTGATTCTGTATTCCTAGTAGCCTTAGGACCCATTAGTCAGTGGAGCATGTGACTCGATGGTAAGGTCATGAGTTGGAGCCTCATGTTGGGGGTAGAGTTTATTTTAAAATAAAAACAAGTAAGTAAATAAGAAAATAAATAAAATTCACTCCTTTCTTCTTTCTTTCTCTCTCTCTTGGGTGAGCAAAGTTAAATATATTTCCCAATTCCTACAAGGTTCCTAATTTACTGAACCCTTACTACATATAAAGCAACGTGCTAGCTAAGGTGAAATCAAAATATAGAGAAGATACTGTTTCCCCCTCAAAATGATGTCATAAGAAGTACATGGAGACGAATATAAATAACCACAATCAAAGTGACATTAGGAAAGTATAAATAAACAAAATGTATTTCTGTATCCTTGATATCTAGAAGAATAGGACTGGCATATAGTAGTCTCTTAATATTATGTAATGAATAAATTATATAATGAGTAAATATTACATAATGATTGAATTATGTGTTAAGTAAATGAAAGCCCTAGGGATGCTTCATATTTTAGTTATGAAGGAAGTTATTATCTTAGGTCTGTGTCCCCAGAGTCAGATTATGAGACAGAAAGAAATAAGCCAGTGAGTTATTAAGAAAGTGCTCCCAACAGAAACCAAAAAGAATGCGGAGGAAAGCAAGACAGGGACAAGAGGAAGCCAGTCAAGTGGGCAGTTGATTTTGGACAGTGTCTTAACTTCAGCCTGATCTGGCCGGAAGCTCCAAGGCATAAATTACACTTCAGTTCATTCCACATTGAGGTAAGGTAGCTAGGTTTTTATACTGTAGCACCAGGCAATTACTAGTGATGGGCGATTCCCAAGGTCGAGGTAAACCCTTAGGGACTTGCCAACGGGCCCAAGGACAGGCCTCTTAAAAAAAGTTCACAGATGCAAGCTGTTAGAAGCAAGCAAAGCACAATGAAGCTGGGAGTAGGACAAAGGGCTAGTAAAAAGGGATCTAGGACATGTAGGTGGGGCATTGACCCTAACAGCTACGTGCATCACCAGGCAGATGAAATTTAAGAGACCTTAGAGAATAGAGATGATCAGTGTTTAAATTAGGGATAGGAGGATATTGTGAACAGAGGAGCAATGTTAATGAAGGCACAAGGGTGGAGAATCAAGAGAACCTTGGGACTAGTAATAATCCAGCTTTGCTGAAACGTACAACAAACAGGAAGTCACGGTGAAAAAAATTTGGAAAGGAGACCTGGTGCTGTGTTGTGAAGGCTCTTCATTTACAGTTAGTCATAAAGGCACCCTTTGTGATTAGAGAAGAGGGATAAAACGATTGGGGAAGTGTTCCAGTGGCATTACTCATTATTTATGCTAGGATGGTAAAAGAAGGAAGTGTTTTTATTCATTCAGGAAAGTGACCCCACCTTACACAAATACTGGGGAATTATTTTAGAGATATTGATCCACAGTTAAGGGACTAGATAACAAGAATACGGTGAGGATAGTCTAAAACGAGATTTTTGTCAATGGGAGAGTACTATCCAGCTAGGGGGTGGTAATAATGAAAATGGTCAAAAGAACATGAATCATGACTAAATGAATCACGACCTCGACGAGATAAAGTTGTGGTAACAGGATACCTGACGTGTTTTACAATCCAGTATGTTAGACATAACCATTGTACTTTGGTCTCCCATGTCAATCTGTCAGCTGAACACAATTACATAGATGCCTGCTAAGCTCGCGCGTAGACTTACGCAGAAAATAGGCGTGTAAAAACTGGAAGCTTAAAAATATACCAAGCGTTATAATATGTAGCTGTGTGAACCCAGACAGGAGAGTCATCAATTCTCCCTGGGGAATCAGAGGACATCCCCATGGTTTCAATCAGTAGGCTGGAATCTTAATAACTGGGAAGCTCCTTACTGACATTTTCCGATAAATAAAAAAAGTCCAGCATGCAACGAAATACACTTGCTTTTCTTTCTCAAGATCCACGTGTTAATCAAATTCAGCAGGCGAATGGGGAGCCTCTGAGAGACAACTCTCCTTCCAGTTACCCTCGGAGCCCATCCTTGGCTGGTGTGAAATCACCATGGAGATCCTCTCGGAAAAGAAAACACGTTATTGCTTCTCAGGGGGAGGGCCAGATGTAGTAAATAATAGCTATGGAGATGTTATCCACCAATGATAAGAAAAATAATAAAAATCTGTCCCGTTTTGGAAGGGCATGATTATTAAATAGCACTTTTACGTGTGCATTTCTTCCTTGCCTCCTTCCTTATCCTTTGTTATTATTTCAGCGTCCTCCACCTGGTATGTCTTTATCCCCTAGTTCAGCCTATGATTTTCGTGTAGTTCTCTGCTAACCTAGGATCCCCATCATAAGTTCTTTTTGTGGTATTTGGAATCCCGTTTATATGATGGTTTCTAAAGCTTTACCTCTCTTTTTAAGGCACGTTTATGCTTCAAAGCACTCTGTATAAAAGGACTGGAATTAACATTAGTTATGGAAGAATGTACTCCCTTTTTGTTGTCTCATAAAATCCTCATAAAATTTCTATTCCGGTGTCATTCTTCCCATCCTACAGACAGAAATATCGAGACTCACTTTGCCAAGACTAATACCTGAGAAGTGATGGATCTGGAATTCAAATACGCAGTTTTCTAAGCAACTCCAAAATTCACGTAGTGTCCTCTGTGTCCTCTGAACATTATTTATTAATAGCAAACATAACAAAAGCCCATGGTTTGTTAATGGGAAAATAACCTCTATATGAACACTTATGTTATTTTTTTTCTTTTTACTGACGGTGTCCCCAAATGACTACGGATGTGCCAGAAAATATCTCCGTTGTGGACCCTGAATTCAAAGTTGAAGTCTGTGCCTTGTCAGTTTAAATTGCACACAGTAAAATAACGCATTTACAGAGTAAGATGAAGACAACTAAAAAGAAATATAGAAATATGTAGCAGGCAAGGGGAAAAAAGTGTGAAATGATAGTGCTGATTTTATGAATTCTTGCTATATGTCAGTAATTATTTACATATGGGTTGTGGCACATGGTTTTAGGTAATAGTTTAAGACTATCGGGGCGCCTGGGTGGTTCAGTCAGTTAAGCGTCTGACTTCGGCTCAGGTCATGATCTCACAGTTCGTGAGTTCGAGCCCCGCGTCGGGCTCTGTGCTGACAGCTCAGAGCCTTGAGCCTGCTTCACATTCTGTGTCTCCCTCTCTCTCTGCCCCTTCCCTGCTCATGCTCTGTCTCTCTCTGTCTCAAAAATAAATAAACATTAAAAAAAAAACTTAAAAAAAAAGACTATCAACTACTCTCTGATTTCCATCACGACATAATACAGTGATTTGCACTGTCTCACACAACTGAGATTCAATTAATTAAAATTGAATAAAATTTAAAATCCAGTCTCTTGGTTGTACCAGCCACATTTCAAGTACTCACTAGCCACCTGTGAATTGGAAAGCACAGGTATAGAACCCAGAACATTCTCATCATTCTAGAAAGTTCTATTGGACAGTATCATGTGATTGACTTCTTGATTAAATCCTTACACATTACATGATTAAAGAACAAAACTGTAGGCAAAGATGAAGTTAAGCTTTCACTTTTTGCAGATGACATGATATTATACATGGAAAATCCTATAGACTCCACCAGAAGTCTGCTAGAGCTGATACATGAATTCAGCAAAGTTGCAGGATACAAAATCAATGTACAGAAATCAGTTGCATTCTTATACACTAATAATGATGCAACAGAAAGACAAAGAAACTGATCCCATTCACAATTGCACCAAGAAGCATAAAATACCTAGGAATAAATCTAACCAAAGATGTAAAAGATCTGTATGCTGAAAACTATAGAAAGCTTATGAAGGAAATTGAAGAAGATATAAAGAAATGGAAAAGCATTCCATGCTCATGGATTGGAAGAATAAATATTGTCAAAATGTCAATACTACCCAAAGCTATCTACACATTCAATGCAATCCCAATCAAAATTGCACCGGCATTCTTCTCGAAACTAGAACAAGCAATCCTAAAATTCATATGGAACCACAAAAGGCCCGAATAGCCAAAGTAATTTTGAAGAAGACCAAAGCAGGAGGCATCACAATCCCAGACTTTAGCCTCTACTACAAAGCTGTCATCATCAAGACAGCATGGTATTGGCACAAAAACAGACACATAGACCAATGGAATAGAATAGAAACTCCAGAACTAGACCCACAAACGTATGGCCAACTAATCTTTGACAAAGCAGGAAAGAATATCCAATGGAAAAAAAACAGTCTCTTTAACAAATGGTGCTGGGAGAACTGGACAGCAACATGCAGAAGGTTGAAACTAGACCACTTTCTCACACCATTCACAAAAATAAACTCAAAATGGATAAAGGACCTGAATGTGAGACAAGAAACCATCAAAACCCTAGAGGAGAAAGCAGGAAAAGACCTCTCTGACCTCAGCCGTAGCAATTTCTTACTTGACACATCCCCAAAGGCAAGGGAATTAAAAGCAAAAATGAACTACTGGGACCTTATGAAGATAAAAAGCTTCTGCACAGCAAAGGAAACAACCAACAAAACTAAAAGGCAACCAACAGAATGGGAAAAGATATTTGCAAATGACATATCAGACAAAGGGCTAGTATCCAAAATCTATAAAGAGCTCACCAAACTCCACACCCAAAAAACAAATAATCCAGTGAAGAAATGGGCAGAAAACAGGAATAGACACTTCTCTAAAGAAGACATCCGGATGGCCAACAGGCACATGAAAAGATGCTCAACGTCGCTCCTCATCAGGGAAAATACAAATCAAAACCACACTCAGAGATCACCTCATGCCAGTCAGAGTGACCAAAATGAACAAATCAGGAGACTATAGATGCTCGTGAGGATGTGGAGAAACGGGAACCCTCTTGCATTGTTGGTGGGAATGCAAACTGGTGCAGCCGCTCTGGAAAACAGTGTGGAGGTTCCTCAAAAATTAAAAATGGATCTACCCTATGACCCAGCAATAGCACTGCTAGGAATCTACCCAAGGGATACAGGAGTCCTGATGCATAGGGGCACTTGTACCCCAATGTTTATAGCAGCACTCTCAACAATAGCCAAATTATGGAAAGAGCCTAAATGCCCATCAACTGATGAATGGATAAAGAAATTGTGGTTTATATACACAATGGAGTACTACGTGGCAATGAGAAAGAATGAAATATGGCCCTTTGTAGCAACATGGATGGAACTGGAGAGTGTGATGCTAAGTGAAATAAGCCATACAGAGAAAGAGAGATACCATATGTTTTGACTCTTAGGTGGATCCTGAGAAACTTAACAGAAACCCATGGGGGAGGGAAAGGGGAAAAAAAAAAAAAAGGAAGTTAGAGTGGGAGAGAGCCAAAGCATAAGAGACTTAAAAACTGAGAACAAACTGAGGGTTGATGGGGGGTGGGAGGGAGGGGAGGGTGGGTGATGTGTATTGAGGAGGACACCTGTTGGGATGAGCACTGGGTCTTGTATGGAAACCAATTTGACAATAAACTTCATATATTGAAAAAAAAAAAAAGAACAAAACTGTAGCTCAGAATTCTTAGAAAAAGCTATGAGCAGAGCTGGAAGTGACTCTTGGGTAATGCTGATGCACTGTGTGGAGGGGATTAAAGGCAGACAGGGACTTTGGCGCAAATAACAGGGCACTTTATTCATGTATGATGGAGTACTAGCCAGGTAGTTCGAACTGATTTCTTCCCCCCTCCTCACTAAGTGCAGAAGCATTCGCAGGGCCTGTGTAACCAGCACTGACAGCTAACTAGTGTGCAAACAGAAAGCATTGTCTCCTCAGACCTGGTGCGAGGATTAATTCTTTCTCTACGAATCAAATCTCATGCCTATTACATTCCTTTTCCTTTTCCTTTTGGATAATTAGAAAGAAAAAGTACCTGGTGATTGCTAGTGATAAGGACAGTCTCATTCTAATAATATAAAATTCCATGCTAAACTTCCAGGTTAAAGCCTTGCCCACTCTCTAGCTTCTCCGCTTTAGGCTGGAAGTCTGTAATGGTCAAGAAGGGGCATCGCTGACCTTTTTATATCCGTATCGTGTGCTTCACCTCCAGAGTTGGAGCCACAGGAGGCAAAAGAAGTACCAGAAAGGAAAGTCCCATTTTAATCAGGTGGAGAAGGCAGGACATTGCCAGCTTTGCTGGAAATACCCCTGGGCAAAGGAAATCCCCAAAGCCCAGGACGAGGTACCACCAACCATGCTTGGCTGAATGTGAGCATCTGTGTGGTCTTGTTGGAGAAATCTTGCAATTAGCAGACAGGTACTCTGAGACGGGCCCCAAACATAAATGGTTGAAGACTCTAACAACTTGAAATAAAAGTATTTAGCTGGAAAAAAAAAAAAAAAATTGAGGAGCTAATACCTGAGAAAACGGTTGGAGACCAAATAGAACAAGAACTTAGAAATAAGTAAGATTTGTATACTCAGAAATGAAGGGGCGACGTGTCTTTTCAAAATACTCAATGACGGGGCGCCTGGGTGGCGCAGTCGGTTAAGCGTCCGACTTCAGCCAGGTCACGATCTCGCGGTCCGTGAGTTCGAGCCCCGCATCGGGCTCTGGGCTGATGGCTCGGAGCCTGGAGCCTGTTTCCGATTCTGTGTCTCCCTCTCTCTCTGCCCCTCCCCCGTTCATGCTCTGTCTCTCTCTGTCCCAAAAAAATAAATAAACGTTGAAAAAAAAAAAATTTAAAATACTCAATGAAAGATCTTGGAATTCAGCATATCGGTTTTTTTAAAATAAAAATGTATAGATGGACTGATTAGGAGAATGGAGAGCACTGAAGAGAGAATTAGTTCGTCGGAGGATGAAACCAGAGAATTGTCACAGAATGTAGCCCAGAGGAACCTACTGTCGTTCCTTACAGACAATTTTGTTCTTTGCCTTTTCTACCCATTATTTAAATTTTTTAACAATTAAAACATGTATGTAATCTGTGTAATTCAAAATAAAGGTAATTTATACCTTTTTAAAGTAAACAAGAAACAATGTATGCTCATTATAGCATATTTTGGAAATGAAGAAAAGCTGAAAGGGGCGCCTGGGTGGCTCCGTCAGTTAAACGTCCGACTTCAGCTCAGGTCATGATCTCACGGTTCGTCGGTTCAAGCCCTCTATCGGGCTCTATGCTGACAGCTCAGAGCCTGGAGCCTGCTTTGGATTGTGTCTTATCCTCTGTCTGCCTTTCCCCCACTTGTGCTCTGTCTCTCTCTGTATCTCAAAAATAAATAAATGTAAAAAAAAAAATTAAAAAAAAAAACAAAAGCTGAAAGATGCAAAATATTATCCTAAAAACTTAAAGCCAATGATCATTTTCTTTCTTTTTTATTAATATTTTTTCTGTTTATATTGTGCTTTAGTTACTTAGACATATGGCCTCTACATGTTATTGCTAACTTTTTAATTAAAATCTATCTTTGCCTAAGGCATTTAACTCAATTTAAATCGCATTGTTTTAGATTTCCTCCAGAAAAATAAAACTTAAAGTAATTAGCTATTTAAATATAAGTGCACTAATGGTTTTAGCCACCAAAGAAAGGTTTCACAACAGGCTGCACAGATTAGTAACGCAATTAATGTCTGTAATTTTATTGTTTTTATTTTCCTTTGTTAGATATATAACAAAGGGCAAACCTGCAAAGGGAAACATTGAGCTTAGTGGGTGCAAAGAATCTACTTCTTACTGAAAGTAGCTCAGATGGGGTGCCTGGGTGACTCAGTTGGTTAGGTGTCTGACTTCGGGACAGCTTGTGATCTTGCAGTTCGTGAGTTCAAGTCCCGCGTCGGGCTCTGGGTTGACAGCTTAGAGCCTGGAATCTGCTTCAGATTCTGTGTCTCCCTCTCTCTCTCTGCCCTGCTCTCCCTTGCTCTCTCTCTCAAAAATAAACATTAAAAAAAAAAAAAAACTTAAAAAAAAAGAAAAAGAAAGGAAAGTAGCTCAGAAAATTGAAAATAAAGAATTAACCAAAAAGTATTTATGTCAACAACTCAGAGATAACCGTGATTAATTTTTGGCATATTTTTCTTGTGTCTTTTTTTCTTGGCTGTATAAACATAATTGAGATCATCCCGTACTGAATTTTTAGCCTACCTTTTTTAAAACCTCACGTTATCTATAATGACTTTGCCATATTATTAGAATAATTTAAAAAACAAGATATTGATACCTTTGTGATATAGTACCACATGGATAAGCCATAACTTAGGACTCTTGTTGAACTTTCCGTAATGTTAAATGAACTCAAAATTATGTTGTATAAACATTCTTACAAATAATTTTTGCCCCTGCGTCATTATTCACGTAGGATAGGTAAAATTTTTAAAGTTCTGAGATGATGTCACCAGACTGACATCTAGTAAAGTCGTGCACGTGTATACTCCCATCACATATGCAGCGTCTATCCGACTTATAGCACTGTCAGCAGCATTGAGTAATGGAGGTATTAAAACAAAAATCTTCACAAAGAGCAACAAAGGGGATGCTTCACATCCCTTTTGATTTCTAGGACGAGTCCAGAAAACAGATGTTTTTTTGTACAATTATTTTCAGTCTCAATTTTCTCCTTTGTAATTGCCCTTGGAACTTTTGCATCTACTTTGATTTTATTTATAACTAATGTTATGGACCTAGAATTTATTTCAGTGTATTGTACGATCTGTACATGATTTATTTCTAAATAGGTGACCACTTACCCAAAACCTCTTGTTCGTTAATGCTGTCTGTCCCGACTGAGTTTTGAGGCCGACTGTACTATGTTGCTTACTAGCTTCTCTATCTGTTCTGTTGATGGACCTGCCTTTCTATTTTATTCTCTACTCTTTTAATTACTGTAATAACATAGCACACATTTCCTGCACTACTTTCTATGTTATTTCTAGGGTGAGGGTGAGGATGAGGTTGGATGAGACCTTTGCAGAATATTCTGTGCTTCCTTTGATTCTAAAGATCTCCATAGGCCCATAGTTATTTTTAAAAATTGGGTTCCTGTTCCTATAAATTCCCTGGACATTGGGGTTTTTTTTTAATTTTTTTTAATGTTTTTATTTATTTTTGAAGGACAGAGAGAGACAGGGCATGAGCTGGGGACGAGCAGAGAGAGAGGGAGACATAGAATCCAAAGCAGGCTCCAGGCTCTGAGCTGTCAGCACAGAGCCTGACGCCGGACTAGAACCCATGAACTGTGAGATCATGACCTGAGCCGAAGTCAGGTGCTTAACCGGTTGAGCCACCCAGGTGCCCCGGTTTTTTTAATAAATAAAAGATCAAAATAAATTTTGAAATATTGTAATGAATAAAATCCTATTTTCCTGATGTTATAAGCAGTACCTTTTGAAGACATGAAAAACCTCAGCCCGAAAGTGTGGAAAGAAAGCAACCAATCTGAGTTTTCACGATTTTTCTTTTATTCCGATGAAATGTAGTCCTTCCTCTGAATTCTGTGTTACTGGCATGTCACCCCTATGCTTTATTCAAGGGGAAGAGAATAATGAAATCTCTCTCATGGCAAATGTTATCGATACGCTGCTGGAAGCTGGTTAGCCCAAACTCAGCACGTAGCCCACTGGCAATACTCAAAATTTGCCTCCTATGACTGAAAACATTTTACCCCAACAAGCAGTAACCGGAACTAGAACTAGATGTTTGCAGCTACCACAAAATAATGTTCAATCAGTATCTTTCTTAACAGTCAAATCACACTTTGTACGGGCAACGGTACAAAAATTAAAATGTATATGTTGAATTTGCCCTTTGAGCTTTTCAGCACAGACAAGAATCATTGCTGATTTGTCTCCGGTGATGAACCCATCTTCATATGTGTTTGCACATTAGTTTGTGTGCATGGTGGGGGGGGGTAGTCATCAAGAGGACATGAGCACTGGTTGACCTGTAAGCTCAACCTTCTTGGTTGGAAACTCCTCAACCTTTCCTCTGTCCAAAGACATGGCCTTGAGACAGTCATGTGATGTTGAGAGCTTCTGGCTGGTATACAAGACTGAACCCAGGTAAGACCTCCACATAAACTTTTGGGGCGCCTGGGTGGATCGCAAAGTTAGGCGTCCGACTCTTCATCTCAGCTCAGGTCATGATCTCACAGTTCGTGAGTTCAGACCCACAAAGGGCTCTGTGCTGACAGCGCGGAGTCTGCTGGGAATTCTCTCTCCGTCGCTCTCTGCCCCTCCCCCCCTCATGCTCTTTTTCCTTCTCAAATTAAGTAAATAAACTTAAAAAAATTAAAAAAAAAAAAAACGCCACATACACTTTTAAGATTTGGTGGATGGGTGCGGGGACTCATCCGTCCTGCGGTTGCCCAAGACAAGCCTCGTGTGTAAGTCCCCTTGTTTATTAAACCTACCACCTACAATCCGGAGTGGCTTGCCTTTTTCTGTCCTCCACGTATGAGGGACTGGTTTCAGATTTTACCTGAGAAGTGCCCGAGGGGATTGTGAACCAATTGGTGAGGCAGCCAGGAGACTGAAGAAATGGGCCTTGGGAAAGAGGCATCTGGGGGTGAAATCCCATAATGGCCACCTACCTCCGTGTGGGAAGGGGTGGCTTCTGTGTTAGATGCTTGTGGACCGCAGTGTGACTCCTGGGACACCGTATAAATGCCAGCTCCTGATACAGTACACTGATACCCACGCTGAGTCCTGCTGTGGGATAAGACCTTACGATGAGGGGTAATCTTTTGCTGATCTGGGGGAGCCCGACAAATCCTGGGCACAGACACAAGCTGTGAGAAAGACCGGAGACAGAGAAGGAACTCAGAAAGCCAAGGGGCTATCCTGATCGACTGTAAAGGGCCAGGTGAAAAAAATAAAATAAAATGTGGTTGACCTCGTTGCTGTGGGGACTCCATCTGAACAAATGGCCAGACAACCTAACGCTGTGTTGGTTGTCCTGTGGGAAGCCTTAAAGCCTGAGCAACAGTTCAGACCCGCTGCACCTGCCTCTGTCATCTCATCTGCTCCAGCAGGGGCCTCAGGGATACGGCGCTATTCCAGGTGGGTGCCTCCCACACCCTGGGTATAGACTGTAGGCCGAGACTGCCTCCGGATGAGGGCCGTTAAAGGTGACCAGAAGCCTCACCGAGGGCAGGAATAAACAAAAGGTGATGGGTGTGGTGGACACTCAAGCTGATAATATACAGTAACCCTCAGACGTTTAGTGGCTTCCTGGTGCCATTAACACATATGAAGGGCGCACGGTTATGGCCAAGAAGTTCCTTCTGACACTTGCAAATTGGATGTCCCCAACTCCCGCCCAAGAATATGAGATGTGTATCTCCCCGATACCAGAGACCACGTTGGGCATTGATATCCTCCAAAGTCAAACTCTGCACCCTTGTATCAGTGGATCTGACAGCTCGGTCAAAGGAATCAAACCAGTGCTGACGGGAAATGCCGACCGGGAACTGGTGAGCTTGCCACTCCTGTGAGGGGTGGTAACGGTCCAGCAATGTAAATTCCCTGGGGGCAAAAAGAGATAGGAGAAACTATCCAAGAGCTGCCCTGAGTGGGCATTGTGTGCCCTGAGTGGGCATTGTGTGCCCTGCCCACAGTGTTTTCAATAACCAGGTAGGCCCTATAAATAAGCCTCATGGCAGATGACAGTGAACTACTGAAAACTGAACACGCAAGTGCCCCCCCATCCATGTCACCGCTCTATATTGTCACCATCTTAGCTACCTTGGCCAGGGTCCTAAGAGTATGTTATGCTGTGCCGCACTTAGCAAATATCTTTTTTCAGTATACCCCTAGCCACTGAGTCACGAGACGAATTTGTCTTCTTCGCGTGGGAGGGACAACAATTTTCCTTTCAAATGCTTCCCCAGAGTTACCTGCACAACCCCTATGTCCTAGGACAGTAGCCCCAGATCTGTCCCTGTTCTCCCTTCCCACATCAGTAAAATGGGCCCATTGCATTGGTGGTGTAATAGTAACATGTGACGACTTGTCTCTGCTGCAGGACCCTCTGAAGTTTTTGCTGGAACATCCATGAAGAAGAAGTTGGACAACGAACCCACAAAAAATTCAAGGCCCAGGCACCGCCGTAAAGTTGAGGGCGTTGCTTAGTTGGGTGAGACCCATGTTGTCCCAGAAGCTGTGATGGATAAGGTGCAAGCCTATCTGACACCCAAGAATGTGAACAACCTTTGTAGGGATCTAAGGGTTTGGGAGGACTTTTATTTCCTACTTGGTGCCCATCCCTTATACTGTCTGGTAAATAAAGGGCGTTTGTGGGACCAAAGCTGCCTTTGAGAAGAGCAAAGGTACTAGTAAAACAGATTAAAGCTTTGGGCATCCCCCAAGCAAGGCTACCATTTGAGTTAGATGTTTCCATGACTCCAGAGGTATGGGTTAGATACTGTGGCAGAAACAGAAGGAGTGAATACTCCTAGGTTTTGGTCTCAGCTCTAGAAGGAGGCAGAAACCTGATA
Source organism: Puma concolor (assembly GCF_028749965.1). Taxonomy (NCBI): domain Eukaryota; kingdom Metazoa; phylum Chordata; class Mammalia; order Carnivora; family Felidae; genus Puma; species Puma concolor. Next base: position 99,554,689 of record NC_141673.1, read on the forward strand.
TACCCCATCAAGTTCCTAGCAGTGCACACAGCCCACCGAAGTAGAGCCTCTCACTAAAGGACAGCACATTATGGTAACTTTCCGGTCGATGGGTTGACAATATGTTCCATCAATTTCCCTTTGCCATGGCTCAAAACCCCACTTTGACTAAACGACATGTGTCTTTGCAACAGAGGAGCACTATCTCTAGAAAGGGCAGTGTTACTAGCCCCTGTAAATTATGTAGATCTTGCAGAAGGATCAGGATAAATTCCTTCTGATGCCTGGTATACAGTAGGGTCTAGTCAAGGAAACCTGTCCACGTGAACTAAGGACGCTGTTCAGCCCAACACTGACACCATCTGGGTGGAAACAGAGACCAACCATAGCAGTCAGTGAGCTGAGAGCTCAGAGTTGTCTGACTGGTTCATGAAAAGGAGCCCTGGCCATTAACCCTTAGTACTGACAATTGGGTTGTTCTAAAGAGATTAACCGCATGTCTTTCTTGGTCGATGGAAAGCCACAGGGTAAATGATCATGGGTGGGCCATTATGGGGTCAGGATGTGTGTGTGGAGACATTTGGGTCCACCTGCAAGAGCCTGAAACAGTCCTCATTGTCTTCTATATCTTGGCTCATAAGGCCCTGACACCCCTTGGTGTCACCTAAGGAAGTTGACACCCTAGATCAGGTATGAGCCTTAGCAACTAACCTTCCAGTAGGTATGGCAGATTGAGTGCCTAGAAAAAAGCGACCACTGCAGTACCCAGGTGGGATGGCATATCACCAAGAATGCCAGATTTTCCTTGAAGTAGAGTAACTTGATTCATGAAATGTCCCGTGTGTTGTAAACAATGCCCAAGACAACTGCCAAAGTAGTCAGGGCCATTCACAGGAGTTCCCAACCAGTAAGAGATTGGCAAAACGATCGTATTGGTTCCCATCTTCTAAGGGAGGCCTCTAAATATTGTTTGGTTTGTGTGGGCAATGCATCACAACTAATTTCGGTTTATTATGAAATTATTCCAATATCAGAGCAATGAAAGCTATAAAGGCCATGATAAATGTTTGCAATAAAATACATTTTTACAAATTTTTTTTTAATTGTTTATTTATTTTTGAGAGTGAGAGAGAGGCCGAGTGTGACAGGGGGAGGGGCAGAGAGAGAGGGAGACACAGAATCAGAAGCAGGCTCCAGGCTCTGAGCTGTCAGGACACAACCCAACACGGGGTTTGAACCCAGTGAATGGTGAGATCATGACCTGAGTCGAAGTCGGATGCTCAACCGACTGAGCCACCCAGGCACCCCTATTTTTTAATCTTTTTTTTAAAGCTTAATTTATTTATTTTGAGATACAACCAGTAGGGAAGGGGCAGAGAGAGGGGGGAACAGAGGATCCAAAGTGGGCTCTGTGCTGACAGCAGAGAGACTGATGCGGGGCTTGAACTCACATACTGAGAGATCATGACCTGAGCTGAAAACAAGGGTCGGTCGACAGAGCATATTTTTAAAACTCACAACTATTAATTATTCTTCGTAATTCTATGGATCAGCCAGACTGACAGGGCTGGACTGGCTCGACTCTGCTGTTTAAATTACTCCTTGTATCTGAGGTCAACCGGTAGATCATCTAGCTAAATGATCTAAGATGGCCTCATTCAAATGTCCAGCGGGTGGCAGTCCCTTGGCCGAGGTGAATTATTCTAGCCTCCGATCCTTCAACAAACTCGTCTGGTTGTCTGTTTGTGTAGGTAGCTATTATCCATCCTTCCAAACATTTCCCAGTACACTGGGATTTATCAACTAAAATAATTTTTTTTTATAATCAGGGCTACTTTGCCAAGTAATTTGGAGTCTCTGTTTTCTTTTTTCACCGAATTTTCATCATGTTGTTTGTTTTAACCAGAGCTCAACAATGATTTCTTACTTACATCACAAAACAAGTAAATGACAGAGCAAGGGCTCCAGATTGGGTATTTTGACTTGAAACTGAAACTTATCTGTACAACACTTTGCTTTCCTTAGATAAAAAGTTACGTGTATGAAACCTCAGATTTCACTTTTTTTTTTTTTAATTTTTTTTTCAACGTTTTTTATTTATTTTTGGGACAGAGAGAGACAGAGCATGAACGGGGGAGGGGCAGAGAGAGAGGGAGACACAGAATCGGAAACAGGCTCCAGGCTCCGAGCCATCAGCCCAGAGCCTGACGCGGGGCTCGAACTCACGGACCGCGAGATCGTGACCTGGCTGAAGTCGGACGCTTAACCGAGTGCGCCACCCAGGCGCCCCTCAGATTTCACTTTTAATATTTTTAACTCCTTAATACTGCCAGTGGATACTTTTACTATTAGTTTTTCTTGATGAACACGTTTAAGATTAGGAACATTCCTTGAAGTATTGCTTTCTCTTCTCCCTGTAGATTTTGGTAAAAATGTTAGTCATTTTTATTGTATCGTAAATATTTTATAACTCGGTTTTGATTATTACTTTTCCAAGGATTATCCATGAATGCATTTCTTAAATTCTACAGCAAATGATTGCTTGCTTGCCTGTTTTTTGTTTGTTAATTTGTTTGTTTTTTTGGATCAGGGAACAAAAGCCTTTGATCATTTTTTCTATTATATTGAGTATAACCAGAGACTGTGGACAGTAAAATCAACACTTTATAAAACCCGTTAAAATTGCATTTATGACAACATAAATGACCACTTTTTACAAATATGGAGTCTTGAAGGCACGTGACAGTCCTTAAATTTATTGTAAATCAATGTGTTGCCCATATCATTGACTTTTTCTCCCTGCTTACTCAATGCTGTTACTATTTTTAGTAACTTACGTTTCTAATGTTCATCTAATGTTTACACATTTATGTTCTCTGATTTAATATCTTCTTGATAAATTACAACTTTTATTGCTGCATATTATGTTATGTTGGTCATTAACCAATTTATTGTTTTTAATATTAAATAGCATCTTGTATGCCGATGATACCACAACTCCTAATTTGTTTGGGTACATTTTCCAGGTCCCTCTTCATTTTTCCCTTTCCTTTCCTTTTGACTTTCTTGAACATTCTTGTTTTCAATGTTTCCTGCAAACTGTTTTAAGTTGAATGCTCTTTTTTAGCCCTATCCCATAGTCAGTGTTGTGTCGTGTTGTGTAGTAACGTGTCGTGTTGTGTAGTAATCTATGTATTCGATATTATTTCTGGTTTACTTCCCATAAATTAGCAATAAAAGCACAGACTCGGGAACCACACTAAAATTTCAACCCTACCATTTGCAATATGGACATATTATTTAACGTCTTCTGCTTCAGTTTTCTCATCTGCAAAATATGCACTATCACAAATGGGTGTTTGTGAGAGAGGAGAGAGGTAGGGACAATCTTTGGCAAGGGAGGTCAGGCTCAGAATATTGCAGGAATGTATGTGAAATAAGACACCAAAGTCAAGTAAGCATGGCTAAAAGAGTCAGTCAACACAGGGTCAGGAGGATATTGAGGAAGCAGGACCTCAGCATGTCTCCTGTTTCAATTTTCGGAACACCGTGAACTTTCTGCTTTTGTCAATTGCAACTTGTCAGTTATACCTGGACCACCTTGTGGAACACATCCTCCTACTTTGGAGTGAAACAGAGATAATGTAGCTTCTATTAGAGAAATAGCAATTGTGTCTCCGATAGTCTTTTTAACTCTATCTGCACCAATCCTAATTCCTTCAAAACAAGTTCTGTAACCTTGTGGGTTTTGCCTTTACAAGCCTGTACTCTCCACTTGAAATTCAGAGCACACTTTGGATTTAGGTCCACTCTTGGTCTTTGGAATTGTAATCCATAAGACCCCAAATACATGCTTTTGGTTGCTTTACAATCTCTTCTTCTTGGTCAACACCTACTGCCAGATAGGAGTTCTCCAGGTACCCACCCCTGCCCTCTTGGACTTCCATGGTGGCCTTGGCTGCCCAGATGTGAATCTCAGCACTCTTGAGGCACTAGCTACAAACCTCATCTCCCCAAGTCCCCTCACCTCCTTCCAGCAACTTCCTGGAAAAAAAGCCTTCATGATTGCATTAGGAGGCCCTCAGCTTCCCCCCAGGTTGTACTATCTCCAGTAGCCTGAAACAGAGAGCCCTGAAACAATATTTGGCCTCTGGACTACCTGGGGGGGGGGGGGGGGGGAGGGGGTTTTGGGGGGAGGTGTCAGCTGTTCACAGCTGTTCAGTCTTCTGGTCACCCCCTTCCCACCCCTGTGCCCTCCTGGCTGCTCAGAAAAAATTTCTGCATCCTCTGCAGAGCGATCTCCACATCCTATAGTGCCCCCTGTGGAACCTCTCTCATTTCGCCATTATCTGTACCCTTCTCATTTGTCTAAGAGTGCGCCATTGGTATTGAAACAAGCAGGTGTGAATTTCTAACAACAAAAATCTACCCAAGAAAAATACGCCAAGAATAATCTATCCAAGAATAATTGATCATTTTTGGAGTTTGGAGTGAATTGCTTATCTAATAACCTGAAGTTTTCCATCTGTTGAGTAGTCTTGGCTGTTCTCAGCCCCAGCATAACTGATGCTGTTTGAAACCACAAACAGCAGTCTGGAGGTAAAATCTGAGATACACCCCCCATTGGCATCCTAGGCCTCTGAGCCCACATGGAGGGGAGATGGTCCTACCGTTGTCTGCATTAGTTTGCTAGAAATGCTGTGACAAATACCACACACTGGCTTAAACAATTGAAATTTATTTTCTCACAGTTCTGGAAGCTAGAATTCCAAGATCAAAGTGTCAGCAGGTTTGGCTTTTTCCAAGTCCTTTTCCCTTCGTTTGAATGTGGCCACTGTCCTTCTTACTATATCCTCACATGGTCTTTCCTCCGAGTACTAAATTCCTGGTGTGTCTAGAGGCCCCTGGGTGGCTCAGTCAGTTAAGCGTCTGATTTTGGCTCAGGTCGTGATCTCACGGTTCGTGAGTTCGAGCCCCGCGTCGGGCTCTGTGCTGAGAGCTCGGAGCCTGCAGCCCGCTTCGGATTCTGTGCCTCCCTCTCGCTCTGTCCTTCCCCAGCTCACGCTGTCTCTCTCTGTCTCTCAAAAAAATGAATACATGTTTAAAAAAAAATGTTTTTTTGGGGGCGCCTGGGTGGCGCAGTCGGTTAAGCGTCCGACTTCAGCCAGGTCACGATCTCGCGGTCAGTGAGTTCGAGCCCCGCGTCAGGCTCTGGGCTGATGGCTCAGAGCCTGGAGCCTGTTTCCGATTCTGTGTCTCCCTCTCTCTCTGCCCCTCCCCCGTTCATGCTCTGTCTCTGTCCCAAATAAATAAATAAACGTTGAAAAAAAAAAAATTTTTTTTTTTAATTTTTTTAACTCCTAGTGAGTCTGTGTGTGTCCAAATTTCCTCTTGTAAAGACACTAGACAGATTAGGTTAGGCCTACCCTAAAACCTCATTTTAACTTGATCACCTCTTTACTAACCTTCTATGTAAATACAGTCACAATCTGAGACACAGCTCAGCCTATAATATCATCACCATCAATAAGCTTCTATATTGCAATACAATCTTCTCCACTCTCCCTGTAACCATTTATTTCTTAAAAAGGGGGGGGGGGGGGCAGAGAAGATGATGCTAGTACTTTTCTTTAATATTCCATAAAATTGTTAAGGTAGGGTTTTCCACCCCCCTGTTTGCTTTGAAGCCTAACTTTTATTTTCTTAGGCGCTCCTAGAGAAGAATGAGAAGGATTGTCTCTCCAAATGACCAGACAGTAGAATCTTCAGACAGTCTGGTAGTCATTTCCAAAGATTTTGATTTGTTTGATAATAACTGAGATATTTTGTGAAGACTTACTTTCCTTCATAAAGAATTTCGTGTCTGTGACCTCAACTGCTTCTATTTCACCGTAAAACTTTAGTAATCGTACAAGCATGTTATTCTCCATAACATTATTCTTAATTTAAAAAAAAAAAACTGTTTTTGTAAACTGCCCTTTATTTTCGCTTGTATCTGTTTTTTGTTTTTTGGTTTTTGGGGTTTTTTTTTGAATATCTTAAGACTCTTGGCTTGAGTGTATTTACTTTTGATCAGATAATTTTATGGAATCATCTTATTAACTCTAGTATTTCTCTTCCCATTGCTGATTTCAGCTTTACCTTTAAATGTGGAAGTTAGGGGCGCCTGGGTGGCGCAGTCGGTTAAGCGTCCGACTTCAGCCAGGTCACGATCTCGCGGTCCGTGAGTTCGAGCCCCGCGTCAGGCTCTGGGCTGATGGCTCAGAGCCTGGAGCCTGTTTCCGATTCTGTGTCTCCCTCTCTCTCTGCCCCTCCCCCGTTCATGCTCTGTCTCTCTCTGTCCCAAAAATAAATTAAAAAAAAAAAAAAACATTAAAAAAAAATTTAAAAAAAAAAATAAATGTGGAAGTTAAAAACATCATCTCTGAAATGCGTCTGACTAGGCTCAAATCCCAGTCTGAGCAATTTGCCCGTCTATCCGTGCCTGAGATTTCTTGCTAGTAAAACTGAGATAATAGTATTAACGACTTCATTGGCCTACTGTAGGATTAAATGTGTTAACAGTGTTACATTCTTAGGAGAGTACCTTTTCTATGGCAAGCACTTAGCAAATTATCTTTGTAGAGTGCTATAGCAAAATGATGACAAGTTAATCTCTTCCTTATTAATTTTCTGCTGAAAAACAGATACATTGTTTGAGAAAAAAAATGGCTTTTCAACTAATTATCTTTCTTACAGCTCTGAATAAATAAGAAGTGGATGAAAGGGCATTTATTGCAGAAGCTACTTGTTTATCCTGTGACCCTCTGTTCTGCAAACCGAGCAAGTCTGTAAGAGTCTGTTTTGTTGGGGCGCCTGGGTGGCACAGTCGGTTAAGCGTCCGACTTCAGCCAGGTCACGATCTCGCGGTCCGGGAGTTCGAGCCCCGCGTCAGGCTCTGGGCTGATGGCTCGGAGCCTGGAGCCTGTTTCCGATTCTGTGTCTCCCTCTCTCTCTGCCCCTCCCCCGTTCATGCTCTGTCTCTCTCTGTCCCCAAAATAAAATAAAAAACGTTGAAAAAAAATTAAAAAAAAAAAAGAGTCTGTTTTGTTTGGTTGTTTTCTGTTTTTGTTTTTGCTTGAGTGTTTGCTTTTCACTTTCAAACTGAGTCTAGTGTGTTCAGGAGATGTTTTTAAGTATGGTAAGGTTAGACCTCAGAAGTTAAACGATTTATTTTTAGAATATTTCCCTCCCCTCTGTTTTTTCTCTGGCACCTTAGATCATTCCAAGACCAAGGCAAAAAAGAACACAGACTCAAAAAAGTTTGTTGACATAAGAGCAGGGCAATAAGATCCTCACGCAGAGCCAGATTTTTCTCTCCCAATGTCTCAATAAGAGTAGATACCCTAACGGGACGCCTGGGTGCCTCAATCGGTTAAGTGTCTGACTTCAGCTCAGGTCATGATCTCATGGTTCTTGAGTTCGAACCCCACTTCGGGCTCTGTGCTAACAGCTCAGAGCCTGGGGGCTGCTTCGGATCCTGTATCTCCCTCTCTCTCTGCCCCTCTCCTGCTCATGCTCTGTCTGTCTGTTTCTGTCTCTCTCTCTCTCTCTCAAAAATAAATAAACATTAAAAAAAGAACAAGAAGAATAGATACCCTAGAGTGACCAACAATCCTGATTTACCAAAGTCTGTCCCACTAACAGTAATGAAAATCCTGTTTCCCAGGTAGTCACTCCCCAGGATGGAAAAACATCCAGAGTTTGTTTTTTTTTAATTTTTTTTTAATGTGTATTTATTTTTGAGAGAGACAGAATACGAGTGGGTTAGGGGCAGACAGAGAGGGAGACACAGAATCTGATGCAGGCTCCAGGCTCCGAGCTGTCACCACAGAGCTCGACGTGGGGCTTGAACTCACGAGCCGTGAGATCATGACCTGAGCCGAAGTCGGACGCTCAACCGACTGACCCATCCTGGTACCCCCAACATCCAGAGTTTTAGAGATGAGTGTGAGAAATTGGAGAGAAAGTACAAACCATATACGATGATACAAAATATAAGGGCTGGAAGCAACACTGTTTTGAATGTCAAGTGGGTATGGCATTGATTATCAGCCTTTTGTTGTTACTGCTTTTTCCCAACCACTGATCTATAAACAACCATGATCCATGGGTCACAAAAAGGGACCATCCCTTTTTCTCATCACTCCAAGCGATGCTACTTAAACATACAACTTAAGTGTGTTGTAATCATAAACGTGAACCATCCGTCTTTAACTTGGACGGTGAACGTCAAAGTTGTGCCCTGCATTAAGGTAGTGCTACTTTAATTTTTGACATTGTGAATACTTTACGTATCATAAGAGCTCAGATAATGAAAATGAAAATGGTTATAGTATCGTCTCAGTCAGTTTGGGCGGCTATAACAAGACATCATAGGCTGTAGGGTAGACAACAAACATTTGTTTCTCATAGCTCTGGAGGCTGGAAGTCTGACATCAGAGTACCAGCGTGGGCCAGTTCTGGTGAGATCCCTCTTGCTGGTTTACGTGGATGGTTGCCTTCTTGCCATGTCATCACCTGCTGTAAAGAGAGATTTGGTGTTTCCTTCTCTCTTAATAAGGGCAGTAATTCCATCATGAGGGTCCCAGTGTCATGAATTAATCTAACAGTAGATGCCTCCCAAAGGCCCCACCTCTAACAACCATCTCACTGGAGATGAAGGCCTCAACATGTGGTCTTTGGGGAGACACATTCAGCCCAGGGCGTATACCAAGGCCGGCATCCCCCAGATGTTACCAAGAAAAATAAATAAGTAAAAGCTAAATGTGTTGTTTCAATGACAGACGAAAGTATACATGCAAATGGATTAGGGAGTCGACCGAAAGAGTGTGCTGCACAATATCCAGAAAAAGGATATGGGATTAAGCATGGGGGAGAAAAGGATATAAAAGCACATGAACTGAATCTCTCAAAAAATAAAAAGAAGAGGGTGGGAGGAAACTTTTGGAGGTGATGGATACGTTTACAGCACAGACTTTGGTGATCATTTCACAGGTGTATATTCATCTACAAGCCCCTTATTGTATGCAATAAATATATACAGCTTTTTGCATATGTTCGTCGTACCACAAAGTGATTTTATTTTATTTTTTTTAATGTTTATTTATTTTTGACAGAGAGAGAGAGAGACAGAGCATGAGCGGGGAAGGGGCAGAGAGAGAGGAAGACACGAATCCGAAGCAGGCTCCAGGCTCCAAGCTGTCCGCACAGAGCCCGATGAGGGGCTCGAACCCACAGACTGCGAGATCACGACCTGAGCCGAAGTCGGACGCTCAACCGACTGAGCCACCCAGGCGCATCCGGCAAAGTGATTTTAAAGAAAAAAGACTGAATTTCGCAGTAAGACATGTGCCCACAAGGCGATGGTCATTTTTGCTGGCCATGTCAACATGTGGAGTGTTGGCTTGTCATAAACTCTTATTTTCAAAATTACAAGACAAAAAGATTGTCCTTCTCTGGCTTGGAAATACATTGAATATGAGAATGGAGAAAGAGATAACAGTAAGACAGAAATTTATATGTGATTTTTCCAAAACTGTTTGATGATCCTTGAAGAAGCCGTATACAGCCCAGAAAAGGATAAACCGACTGAATCCAAATAACTCGGTGTTATAGGTACATTGCAATAGAAACTCACACAGTGAGGCCCCTGGTGGCTCAGTCAGTTAAGTGTCTGACTCTTGATTTTGACTCAGGTCATGATCTCCCAGTTCCTGAGATCAAGCCCCTCCCACTCCCACCTGGGCCAACAGTAACAGCTCAGAGCCTACTTGGGATTCTCTCTCTGCCCTTTGTCCCCCTTCCCCCCACCTGACCCCCATGCATGCTCTCTCTCTCTCTCTCTATCAATAAGTAAGTAAACATTAAAAAAAAAAAACTCACACAGTAGAAAAATTACTTCATTTCAGAAATTAGACTATTTCAGAAAAATAATGACAAAAAGTCACCAGAAGAGAGCAACCAAGTAAAACTGGGCTTAATTACTAAAACTGTAACCTATTTGAAATCACCTGTTGGGATGAGCACTGGGTGTTGTATGGAAACCAGTTTGACAATAACTTTCATTTTAAAAAATAAAGAAAGAAAAAGAAAGAAAGAAACAAAGAAAGAAAGAACTGTAAAAAAAAAAAAAAAGAAGTCATCAAATTCAATTTTACAAGTTCAAATTCTATCTGTGTTTTAAAACTATTTCCCTGAGAAAAGAGGTTTAAGTTCGATGACATCCAGCGTGCTTGGGAGTGTTTTAAAAAAAATTTTTTTTTTCAACGTTTATTTATTTTTGGGACAGAGAATGAACGGGCGAGGGGCAGAGAGAGAGGGAGACACAGAATCGGAAACAGGCTCCAGGCTCCGAGCCATCAGCCCAGAGCCTGACGCGGGGCTCGAACTCACGGACCGTGAGATCGTGACCTGGTTGAAGTCGGACGCTTAACCGACTGCGCCACCCAGGCGCCCCCGGGAGTGTTTTAAAATGCTAGACATTTGGGGGCGCCTGGGTGGCTCAGTCAGTTAAGCGGCTGACTTCGGCTCAGGTCATGATCTCACAGTTCCAGAGTTCAAGCCTCCCATCGGGCTCTGTGCTGACAGCTCAGAGCCTGGAGCCTGCTTCAGATCTGTGTCTCCCTCTCTCTACGACCCTCCCCAGTTTGCGCTCTGTCTCTCTCTCTCTTTCTCAAAAAAAAAATAAATATTCAAAAAATAAATAAAATGAATAAAAATAAATGAAAGGGGGTAACGGAAACTTCTGAAACATGGATTCTAGAAAGATCTTTTTGCCCAGAGATCCACGGAACTGCATGAGAAACGCATCTTCCCACAGGGGTGGAGAAAGTACTGAAAAGCATAACAGAACAAAAGGCCTGATGTCCCACTCAAGAATAGCAAGAGAGAAAAAGAGAAAACTAAACCTTGTTATGCAGATTAACAATATGGTTGACACAACTAAGTTTGCAAACTATTAAAAAGAAAAGAAAATCAAAGACTCTTCTTACCACAACCACCAGACAGAAAAGTAGCACTCTGAGGAAAAGGTCTGATAAAAACTATGCTAATAAAAGAAAGACTATAAACAATTACCTTAATACACGTTATGAAATTAAAACTGTTAACAGGGGCACGAGTTATGACATTAAAAATTTTAACAGGGGCCCGTGGGTGACTCAGTCAGTTAAGCGTCCTACCTTGGCTCAGGTGGTGATCTCATAGTGCCTGAGTTCAAGCCCCGAGACAGACTCTGTGCTGACAGGGCAGAGCCTAGAGCCTGCTTCAGATTCTGTCTCTCCACCCCTCTCCTGCTCACACTCTGTGTCTCTCTCTCTCTCTCTTTTTTCCAAAAATAAATAACCATTAAAAAAAAATGTTTTTTATACACAAACAGTGAACTTTCAAGAATTTGAAAGAGTGACCTAATAAAGATCAAAGTAAGAAAAGATAAAATAGAAAATAGCACTTAAAAGAGCAATAAAATCTAAAAGTGGACTTTTCTGGGGGGCCTGGGTGGCTCGGTCAGTTAAGCCTCTCATTTCAACTCAGGTCATGATCTCGCAGTTCTTGGGTTCGAGCCCCGCATCGGGCTCTGTGCTGACAGCTCACAGCCTAAAGCCTGCTTCGGATTCTGTGTCTCCCTCTCTCTTGCCCCCCACCCCCCGCCCCCACTCATGCTCTGTCTATCTCTGTCTCTCAAACAAGTGGTAAAAACTTTTTTATTTTTTTTAATTTTTTTTTCCAACATTTATTTATTTTTGAGACAGAGAGAGACAGAGCATGAACGGGGGAGAGGCAGAGACAGAGGGAGACACAGAATCTGAAACAGGCTCCAGGCTCTGAGCGGTCAGCACAGAGCCCGACGCAGGGCTCGAACTCATGGGCAGTGAGATCATGACCTGAGCCGAAGTCGGACACTTAACCTACCGAGCCACCCAGGTGCCCCAACTTTTTTTTAAAGGTAGACTTTTCCTGATATAAGGTAAATGGGTAAAGGTGACACAAGATAATCCAAAGCTAGAACACAATCAATACCCAGTAAAGTTTACCAAGTTTACTTTCCTCATAAAGACATCTAAATACGGTTTCCTAAGTCAGTTATAGTTAACCTTTACAGAGCTGGGCACTTACAATAATGTATCAACTGTTATCCCAACAAGGGACTCGCCTTCATTTGATCAACAGCTAGATGCCAAAATGCTGAGATACGGCTGCAAAAATGAAAACTAATCACTATCAATTAGGAGTACACATAACAATTCTAAATAAAATGTATCACATACAATCTGGCAATATAGCAAAACACATATTTTATTCACAGATACAATAATCATTCAATATCAACACATCTTTTTTTATATAATTTCTTATATCAACACTGTATATTCATTGGACTCTCCAATTATCACAATTACAGTTCCCTTTAAAACATCATTTCTCAAATTGCGATGTGGCCGTCAGACCTCTAATGGCGCTGGTGACAAGTAAGCCCAGGTCGAGGTACACAAAAGTAACACGTATTCACAGTGTTGCACTCTCTGAAATCTTGAGTCAATGAAAAGAAGTCCACGAACATTTCCAGTGGCTGATCTTCTACAAACAGTGGTCATTTCAGAGCATGTAGCATATTTGAAACAAGTTCTTCCTGGAAGAAAGGTTTAAAACATGTTAAAATTAATTGTGCACTTCCGGGGTGTTGTGGGCAGCTGGAGCCTTGGATAAAGTCCACATTTCAGAAACAAAGTGTGAAAAGAAATATTCTCTTCAGTGACCTGACATGTGTGTTCTATATACTCTCACGGTATTCTCAAGATGAACACAAGAGATGAGATTCATATTTGTAAGACTTTGCATCGGAACGCTCAGACAGACAGGGATGCCTGGGAGCTATGTTGGTTAAGCCCCCAAATCTTGGTTTCAGCTCAGGTCATGACCTAATGCTTCTTGAGTTGCAGCCTTACGTCCGGCTCTGGGCTGACAACATGGAGACTGTTTGGGGTTCTCTCTCTCTCTCTCTCTGCCCCTCCCCCACTCATGCCCTAGCAGGCATGTCACCTCTCTCCCTCTCTCTCTCTCAAAAGATATAAATAAACTTTAACAATATATGTATTTTTTAAAAAGTAAATAAATTGGGCAACACAAAGACTGTTGTGTCTTATGGGTTTCATTGTCAATGTGAATCTCAGCCCACAGTCGCTGGTCAAGCCAAATAAATCACAAAGAAACACATAAAGGTGTTGGAAAAAGACAGAATTAGGTGACCGTGGAGCAGGTTGGGAGTACTCACACAGCTCTTCACTTCTTCCATTGTTTCATACAACATTTTGAGAAACTGTCTCCTCTTTTTATGGTGCGAGATTACCTTAAGGAAAACACAATCAAATGGGACGTATTATTCAATCTTATTTCATGCAAAATTTTGAAAACTCTATTCTTTCATTGTCCACATTTTCATCACTGCAAAATGTTCATGTTGTTGTACTCTCCAGATGAGTACAACCCTGGGAAATTGCAACTATTTGAAACGACTCTCTTTTCTTTCCTAATAATACCAAGTTAGAGGCTATTCTTGGAAGGAGACCTCTGACATCAAGACAAATGGCCATTTTGGAGAGATGAATTCTCCGAACAAGTTGCCATCGGCCTTACCTTTTTCCGGCCATGGTGGCGAGTTTTCCTGAGTGTCTTCTCTGTTCTTGATTCCCACATTCCATCCTGGTCCCTCTCAGGAAACAGCAATGTTTTCTCTGCCTCCTGATCATCCAGCTTCAAATCTGACACTTCAAAGAAAGCCAGCTCTGAAGGGGAAATGAAGAAGATCAGTTTTTCCAGACTTGGGGATATTTAAGACTAAGATCCACCCGTGTAGAAATATATACATGAAAGAGTGACTATGTGCATGAACAATCCAACTGATACAGGCTAACATCCTGAAATCTGTCCTAAGCATATGCAAGAAACCAAAAATACATCTGGTCTCTGATGTCTCATCCCTAACTTTTGCCCCACCCCAGTCGTCTTCAAAACCTCTTAGAGACACAGACAAACCTCGTGAAGGAGCTTGACACACATCTTCCTTTCCTGTCATTTCTTTTTCTCCATTTGTTGGCATCTCCAACAGCATTTTAATATCATCTTCCATTTCATAGTTTTGGAGAAACTTGGCTAGAAACTCATCACCAACAACGGGTTTATCTGATAATACAGAAAAGAAATGCTGAAATTTGGAGACTCCGGGGAAATTAGATTTCCCAAACCATATTGTTCTTGTACAACACTCAGTAATACCCCTACGTCATGAATTAGAGTTAAGCCATGGGTGGGTGCTATGGAAAACAGAGCAGAAAACAGTTAGATAAAGAAGAGAGAGGGGCGCCTGGGTGTCTCAGTCATTAAGCATCTGAGTCTTGGTTTCCAGTAAGGTCATGATCTCACAGTTCTTGGGATCCAGCCCGCGTCCACCTTTGCACTGACAACATGGGCTTTCTTTGGTTTTTTCTCTCCCCCTCTCTCACCTGCCCTCTCCCTCCCGCCCACCCCAACACAAATAAAAAATTAAAAAAAAAAAAAAAACCTGAGGGATACAGGTATCATCTGAGAGTGATATATTCACTCAGGTCTTAGAGTAAAAGACAAGTAAAGATTTCAATTCCTACAAGGCTAAAAGCTCTCACATTTAAACACATAGTCTTGTCCTTGGCATTGAGTTCTTCCTTTGCCTAACTAGCAGAGAAGTGTTGAAAGGTCAATAGAGAGACATTAAGGATCTGAAAGGCAACAGCTTAAAGGAATAACACACACAAATTCTAAAGAGGACAGTGTTGTCAAAACAATACCTGTATGGGAGATATCCTCTCTTTGACGTATGTTCAAGGGAATTTCCATTGAACGATTCTGGAAAACAAAATGGAGAAGATTTTCAATGTGGTGGGACTTCTGAGCCCATTGGAGCAGATAGATTTCTTAGACATGGTGGACGACCAAAGGCGACATTTGTGTGGGTCTTTTGGCTGAATACTGGCACCCGGAAGGTGAACAGAAACTAAGGCAGTAATCTCCACAAACTTAACTGGTATCTGAAACGTTTTAGTCCGGACACTCGTAGGCAGTTAAGTCCTTGAAGGCAAGTTGGAGACAATTGCACAGTCTATGGCTTTGCCCTGATGCCACCCGCTGTGACTCTGGGCCCAGCATTTGGCTCATGAAACATCCAATACAGTTGCAGACAATCCAGCCTCCATTCTTATACTCCCATACTCCTCACAAGCACCTTTACAATTCTAGGTAATTCTCGAGAGCCCCCAAGTATTAAGCGGTGCCGTAGTTCAATACTAATCTTTCCTTCAGGCAACGGCCCCTCCATGCTAAGCATGCCCTCGACATGGACTCACTAGTATTTCCACGTGCCCAAGGTCAAAACTCCCCTAGGCATCTCCAGGATGCTTCTTGGCCCTCAAAGTATTCTACAACCTGCATAATAGTTTTCTGCTAGTCCCATTTCCTCTAACTCCCGGGGAAAAGCCATAACCCACCTGGCATGGCAAGCTCTCCATCCTTGAAATGGCTGAAGACAGATTTCCACCTGGAGACTTCTGTTTTTAAAGGCAAGGAAATCGCATTAGCATTCACCAAATCAAATCCATCAAGTCGTTACAGGAAGCTTGGCTCGCACCTTTATCCCTGATAACATGAGGACCTTCCAGACTCTTTCACCATGAAGATGATACTCACACTTTGATTTGAGTGCATACGTTTTCTATGGGTACCTTGGATCCCTGAGGCCCATTTATGGAAGTCACGTGTAAACTCCCTGGATAAGTGAATTTTCCCTTCAGAGTCTAGTTCCCAAACACAGTCATATGGACCCCACACCTAAATTTTAGGAAGATTCGTAGCAGAGCCCAGGAAGACTGAGTGTAACCGTAACTATTGAGAAGCTAGCTACAAAAGACTTCTTCAGTTCAAATTGTCTGTTGTTCCCTTCCAGAATTTTGATTTCAGAAAGAAAATACAAATTTGGCATTGCAGAGTTGGCTTTAAAATATTCGATAACCTCCTAAGAATTTATGTGTTTACTCTGTCAACCAATACAATGGCAGTGTTTTTGTCAAGGCGATACAAGTTTTTCGAGTATTTTTATCAGGCTCAGCCAACTGAGATCCTACAAGGAAATCAACTAAAGTTCCTGTCTCCCGGGCACCTGGGTGGCTCAGTCAGTTAAGCTTCCGACTTCAGCTTAGGTCATAATCTCATGGTTGGTAAGTTTGATCCCCACGTGGGAGGAACTCTGTGCTGACAGTTCAGAGCCTGGAGCCTGCTTCACATTCTGTGTCTCCCTCTCTCTCTGCCCTCCCCCGCTTACCCTCTTTGTCTCTCTCTCCCGAAAATAAAGAAACACTGCAAACGAAATTGTTTTAAACCCTTCAACAAAACTACAGACAATTCATATTGATTAACATAGATTTGTTAAGATCTTAAAAGGTTGCTTAGAAGAGTAATGTGTTAGGGGCTCCGGACTGGCTTAGTCGGTTAAGCCTCTGACTTGGGCTCAAGTCATGATCTCATGGTTAGTGAGCTCCAGCCCAACTTCCTGTGAGCCCTGCTTCTCTCTCCCCGCCCCCTTCCCCTGGCTCACCTGGACCCAGTCTCGCTCCCTCTCAAAAAAAATAAAAAAGAAAAGCAATATATTAGGAAGAAGTACACTTTACTGCAGGAATTCAAGAACGGTTCGGCATATAGGAATCAATTAACATTATCTGTTTAGGTTGTAAATTAACACTATAAACTGAGGAAGACAAGTCCCCGTTATAATGCCGATAGGTGCCAAGGAAACATGTGATGCTCTACAGCAACTTTCACATTTTAAGAAATTCTCATCAAATTAGATGCAGTGAAGCACTTTTTTTTTTTTAAATTTCAGACAAGTTAATTAGCATATAGTGCAACCATGATTTCAGGAGTAGATTCCTTAATGCCCCTTGACCTATTAGCCCATCCCCCCTCCCACAACCCCTCCAATAACCCCGTGTTTGTTCTCCATGTTTAAGAGTCTCCTACGTTTTGTAATACTCCATTGTATATATTTATCACATCAATGTATTACTCCATTGTATATATATATCACATCTCCTTTATCCATTCATCTGTCGATGGACATTTGCGCTCTTTCCTTACTTTGGCTATTGTTGGTAAACACTTTTTAAAAAATGAATGAATATAGATAGGACAGATATTTTAACGCTGATGTTTTTTTCTTCTCTTATATTTTTGAGTATTTCTTCTTTTTTTAATTTTTTGCATTTAATGTTTATTTATTTTGAGAAAGAGACAGAGACAAAGAGCGAGCAGAGGAGGGCCAGAGAGAGAAAGAGGGACACAGAATCTGAAGCAATCTCCCGGCTCTGAACTGTTAACGCAGAACCTTATGTGGGGCTTGAACTCATGAACCGTGATATCATGACCGGAGCAGAAGGCAGATGGTTAACCGACTGAGCCACTCAGGCGCTCCTTTATCTACTTTTTCTAGACCCATGGCCTGTTCTTTCCAAGCCTTTGGTCCCAGTCCAATGGAGATTATATCTTTGCATTCTGCTCTCTTGACGATGAGCAGTTTTCGGTTTAACTTTCTATCCAAATTTTTTAGTACATCATTTAAAAAACTGAGCTCTTTTTTGAGTGTATGATCCTCCTTCTTCATATTTAACACTGTTTCTTTTTCATACTCCCCTTTTTAAAATATTTTTATTCATCTTCAAATGGGTAGGATTCTTGCCAGACTCCCGGGCTAAGAGGCATGTAGATTTCCCTTGGGTGATTTCATTTGATAAGCCTATGTGTGGGTTGAATGCCCTTCTAAGAGCAATGTTTACCCGTCGCTTTGTTGTCATTAGCACTTACCTCAATTCCTAGTGGTCTACCTCAAATCTTTCATCGAAGGCAGTGTTTGTTAAACTAAAGATCACAACGTATTAACAGATCCTGATATCACTTTAGAAAATCACACCTAGAAATATCCATGTGCATTGCACGTAACTGTGTAATGACTGCTTAGCCATGGCCGTTTTCAGTTGTATGTACGTATACATGCATATGTGCGTAAAATGCATTTCTTACTGTGGTCATAGTCACAATTGTTGCAGAGCACTGCTCTTGGCCAGATATGCTCTGCTAAAATTGGTTGATACCTTAGTCCCACTGCCTGTTTCTCGAATCCTTTGAAATACAGGAACGTAACAAAATTTAAATCCACCTTCTGATGTACGTGTTTGTCACACATCAAAAGAGAATAAAATTTTCTCTGATATTCTGACGCATCTCTCCTTGCCCGTCTCCTCAAGGCCTGCTGGCCCTGGCCTTTGCAAAGACTGCTTTTCAGTGCAGTGATAAAGGATTAAATGCAGTGGATAGCGTCCACAGTTCAGGGATGACTAACTGTTACATGTTATGCTTTAACAGCACCCTACGTCTCTAAACAAGGGAGAGGAAAGGAGGCAAGAGTGAAGTATCTTTCAGACACCTCTCAGGTAGATAGAGCTGCTATATCTGTTTAGAACCCATCATCACCATCTCTGCATTCAGTGGAAGGAAATCTTGAGTTGCTATGGTCTTTCGTTTAACTTTTTTTTTTTTTTTTTTTTTTGAAACTCCTCTGTTTCATGCTACATGTTTCCCGGAGAAACTGCAGTAGAATTTCTAGTCTGACGACATTTGAAAGCACCTATTTTATTTCATTATTTTATTATTATTTTTTTTAACATTTATTCATGTTTGAAAGACAGGGACACAGAGTACAAATGGGGAACGGGGCAGAGAGAGAGGGAGGCACAGAATTCGAAGCAGGCTCCAGGTTCCGAACTGTCAGCACAGAACCAGATGTGGGGCTCCAACTCACAGACCACAAGAGCATGACCTGAGTTGAAGTCAGCTGCTCAATGCACTGAGCCACCCAGGCACTCCTTCTTATTACTTTTAAGTTTATTTATTTATTTATTTATTTATTTATTTATTCATTTATTTATAGAGATACAGACATCACAAGTCAGGAAGGGGCAGAGAGAGAGGGAGACAGAGAATCCCAAGCAGGCTGTGGGCTGCCCCCACAGAGCCCGATGTGATGCTCTAACTCATGAGAAGGTGGGATCATAACTGAGCCAAACCCATAGTCTGACACTGAATCGCCCAGGTGTCCCCGAAAGCACCGATTGTATTTATTTAAAATTGTCACCTGCCTGTTTTGTGTATCATTGTATACACGTTTCTGCTCTTAACTCTTTTTCTCTCTCATTTTGTGTCTTTTTAAACGTTGGGAAAGAATTTCAACCTCAAATGGACCCATAGGATCTCAAAGGAAATATCTCATTCGTATGTGCTCTGTACTTAGGAAAACAACGTGTAAGAACTATGGGGCTGATTTTCCGTAAGTGCCCGATTTACAGAAAACTGATAACGTTGACATCGGCTTAAATGGTAGGGAATTGATCAGGGGTTACCTTGCGTGACCGTTCTAATGTGTTGATTCACCTACAGTGTCCAGACACGTGAACAAGAAACGCCCCCGATCAGGTGGGTCTCATCAAAGAAGCACAAGTGAACTGCATTTGGATGATTGGATTGGTTTTGTCCGCTGGGGAATTTTCAAAGCTGGTCTCTGTTTTCATTCTAGCAGATTCTGAGTGCCTCTCCCCTCTTTGGATTCCCAGCTCATTAACACAGCCTCCGCCACGCCCTCAACTCACCCACCTGTAGCTTGCCTCACTTTGCCCGTTTCAAATTGCAATTCCTCCCTTATTCCCAAACAAAGTCATCTGTTTTGAGTTTGGAGCTTCTTTCTTAGGTCAATATTCCTTGGATCAGAAGTAGGATTCAGGAGGGTGCCTAGGTGGCTCAGTGGGTTAAGCGTCCGACTCCGGCTAAGATCAAGAGCTCATGGTTGGTGAGTTCAAGTCCCACATCTGGCTCTGTGCTGACAGCTGGGGGCGTGGAGCCTGCTTCAGATCTGTGTCTCCCTCTCTCTGGCCTTCTGCTGCTTGTGCTCTCACTCTCTCAAAAATAAATAAACATTAAAAAAATTTTTTTAAGTAAATAAAAGGGGGGTAATAGAAACTTTGAAACATGGGTTCTAGAAGGATCTTCTTGCCCAGAGATCCATGGAACTGCATGAGGAAGACATGTTCCCACATGAGGAGAGAGAGACCTGAAAACCATAACTGAACAAAAGGCTGGATTTCCCACTCAACAACAGCAAGAAAGAGAGAAATCGAAACCCTGTTATGCAAATTAACGATAGGGTTGACACAACTAAGAATACAAACTATTTTAAAAGAAATGAAAATAAAGACTCGTCATACCACAACCACCAGGACAGAAGAAAACTAGCACTGTGAGGACAAGGTCTGATTTAAAATATGCTAATAGAAGAAAGACTGTAAAGAATCCTCTCTATACCACATGTTATGAAATTAAACATCTTAAGAGGGGCACATGGAAGGCTCAGTCTGTTAAGCGTGTGACTTGAGCTGAGGTCACCATCACTCGGGTTATGAGTTAGAGCCACGGGTCCCCGTCGGTGCTGACAGCTCAGAGCCTGGAGCCTGCTTCAGTTCCTGTGTCTCCCTCTCTCTCTGTCCCTCCCCTGCTCACACACACACACTCTCTCTCTCTCTCTCTCAAAAATAAATAATAACAAAACCTTTGTGAATCTTACAAAAAGCTACCTTCCAAGAATTTCAAGAGTGACCTAACAAAGATCAAAGTAGAAGAAATAAAATAGAAAATCGCACTTAAAAGAGCAGTGAAATTTAAACCTAGACTTTTCCGGGACACCTGGGTAGCTGAGGTGGTTAAGCCTCTTATGTCAGCTCATGTCATGATCTCCTGGTTTGTGAGTTATAGCCCCAGGTTGGGCTCTATGCTGACCGCTCAGAGCCTGGAGCCAGCTTCACCTCCTGTGTGTCCCTCTCTCTCTGCCACTCCACTCACTCATGCAAGATCTCCTCTCTCTGTAGTCAAAAATCAATGCTTGTTTAAAGTGTTTTTTTCAAAATAGACTCTTCCCAGTATAAAGTAAATGGCTACACTTGACACAAGGAAATCGAAAGCTAGAACAGAATCCATACCCAGAGAAGATCACCAAGTTTGCTTTACAAATAGAGTCACCTAGACATGGCTTCCTACCTGAGATACATAGTTAATCTTTAGAACACTGGGCACTTACAATAATATGTCAACTGTTATCCCAACAAGGGACTCGCCTTCATTTGATCAAGTCAGCTTAATGCCAAAACGCCCAGATATGGCTCCAACAACGAAAACTTATCAATACCAAGTAGGAGTAGAGATGAACAATTCTATCTAAAATGCAATCAAATACAATCCAGCCACACATCAAAATAATACATTTTATTTACAGATACAATAATCATTGAACATCAAGACATCTTTTGGTACAACCTCTTATAACAACACCGTATATTCATTGGACTCTCCACTTATCACAATTACAGTTCCCTTTAAAACATCATTTCTCAAATTTCGATGCGGCCGTCAGACCTCTAATGGCGCTGGTGACAAGTAAGCCCAGGTCGAGGTAGACAAAAGAAACACGTATTCACAGTGTTGCACTCTCAGAAATCTTGAGTCAATGAAAGAAAAACCACGAATATTTCCAGTGGCTGATCTTCTACAAGCAGTGGTCATTTCAGAGCATGTAGCATATTTGAAACAAGTTCTTCCTGGAAGAAAGATTTAAAACAAGTTAAAATTAATTGTGCACTTCCAGGGTGTTGTGGGCAGCTGGAGCCTTGGATAAAGTCCACACTTCAGAAACAAAGTGTGAAAAGAAATATTCTCTTCAGTGACCTGACACGTGTGTTCTATATACTCTCACGGTATTCTCAAGATGAACACAAGAGATAAGATTCGTATTTGTAAGACTTTGCATCACAACACTCAGAGAGACAGGGATGCCTGGGAGCTATGTTGGTTAAGCCCCCAAATCTTGGTTTCAGCTCACGTCATAACCTAATGCTTTCTTGAGTTCGAGCCCTACATCTGGCTCTGGGCTGACAACATGGAGACCGTTTGGTTTTCTCTCTCTCTCTCTCTCTCTCTCTGCCCCTCCCCCACTCATGCCCTAGCACGTATGTTGCCTCTCTCCCTCTCTCTCTCTCAAAAGAAATAAATAAACTTTCACAATATATGTATTTTTTAAAAAGTAATAAATTGGGCAGGACAAAGACTGTTGTGTCTTATGGGTTCATTGTCGATGTGAATCTCAGCCCACAGCCGCTGGTCAAGCCAAAGAAACCGCAAAGAAACACATAAAGGTGTTGGAAAAAGACAGAATTCAGTGACCATGGAGCAGGTTGGGAGTACTCACACAGCTCTTCACTTCTTCCATTGTTTCGTACAATATTTTGAGAAACTGTCTCCTCTTTTTATGGTGCGAGATTACCTTAAGGAAAACACAATCAAATGGGATGTATTATTCAATCATATTTCATTCAAAATTTTGAAAACTCTATTCTTTCATTGTCCATGTTTTCGTCACTGCAAAATGTTCATGTTGCTGTACTCTCCAGTTGAGTACAACTCTGGGAAATTGCAACTATTTGAAACGACTCTCTTTTCTTTCCTAATAATACCAAGTTAGAGGCAATTCTCCTTGCAAGGAGACCTCTGACATCAAGACAAATGGCCATTTTGGAGAGATAACTTTTCTGCACGAGTTGCCATCGGCCTTACCTTTTTCCGGCCATGGTGGCGAGTTTTCCTGAGTTTCTTCTCTGTTCTTGATTCCCACATTCCATCCTGGTCCCTCTCAGGAACCAGCGATGTTTTCTCTGCCTCCTGATCATCCAGCTTCCAGTCTGACACTTCAAAGAAAGCTAGCTCGGAAGGGAAAATGAAGAAGGTCAGTTTTTCCAGACTTGGGGATATTTGAGATTAAGATCCACCCGTGTAGAAATATATACATGAAAGAGTGACTATGTGCATGAACAATCCAACTGATAGAGGCTAAAATCCCAAAATCTATCCTAAGCAAATGCAAAGTTCCAAAAATACATCTGGTCTCTGATGTCTCATCCCTAACTTTTGCCCCACCCCAGTCATCTTCCAAAACTCTTAGAGACACAGACAAACCTCGTGAAGCAGCTTGACACACATCTTCCTTTCCTGTCATTTCTTTTTCTCCATTTGTTGGCATCTCCAACAGCATTTTAATATCATCCTCGATTTCATAGTTTTGGAGAAACTGGGCTAGAAACTCATCGCCAACAACGGGTTTATCTGATAATACAGAAAAGAAATGCTGAAATTTGGAGACTCTGGGGAAATTAGATTTCCCAAAACATATTGTTCTTGTACAACACTCAGTAATACCCCAACGTCATGAATTAGAGTTAAGCCATGAGTGGGTGCTATGGAAAACAGAGCAGAAAACAGTTAGATAAAGAAGAGAGAGGGGCGCCTGGGTGTCTCAGTCATTAAGCATCTGACTCTTGGTTTCCAGTAAGGTCATGATCTCACAGTTCTTGGGATCCAGCCCGCGTCCACCTTTGCACTGACAACATGGGCTTTCTTTGGTTTTTTCTCTCCCCCTCTCTCTTCTGCCCTCTCCCCCCGCCCACCCCAACACAAATAAAAAATTAAAAAAAAAAAAAAAAACCTGAGGGATACAGGTATCATCTGAGAGCGATATATTCACTCAGGTCTTAGAGTAAAAGATAAGTAAAGATTTAAATTCCCACAAGGCTAAAAGGTCTCACAATTAAACATATAGTCTTGTCTTTGGCGTTGAGTTCTTCCTTTGCCTAACCAGCAGAGAAGTGTTGAAAGGTCAACAGATAGACATTAAGGATCTTAAGGCAACAGCTTAAAGGAATAACACACACAAATTCTAATGAGAGGGACAGTGTTGTCAAAAGAATACCTGTATGGGAGATATCCTCTCTTTGACGTATGTTCAAGGGAATTTCCATTGAACGATTCTGGAAAACAAAATGGAGAAGATTTCCAATGTGGTGGGACTTCTGAGACCATTGGAGCAGATAGATTTCTTAGACATGGTGGACGACCAAAGGCGACATTTGTGTGGGTCTTTTGGCTGAATACTGGCACCCGGAAGGTGAACAGAAACTAAGGCAGTAATCTCCACAAACTTAACTGGTATCTGAAACGTTTTAGTCCGGACACTCGTAGGCAGTTAAGTCCTTGAAGGCAAGTTGGAGACAATTGCACAGTCTATGGCTTTGCCCTGATGCCACCCGCTGTGACTCTGGGCCCAGCATTTGGCTCATGAAAAGTCCAACACAGTTGCAGACAATCCAGCCTCCATTCTTATACTCCCATACTCCTCACAAGCACCTTTACAATTCTAGGTAATTCTCGAGAGCCCCCAAGTATTAAGCGGTGCCGTAGTTCAATACTAATCTTTCCTTCAGGCAACGGCCCCTCCATGCTAAGCATGCCCTCGACATGGACTCACTAGTATTTCCACGTGCCCAAGGTCAAAACTCCCCTAGGCATCTCCAGGATGCTTCTTGGCCCTCAAAGTATTCTACAACCTGCATAATAGTTTTCTGCTAGTCCCGTTTCCTCTAACTCCCGGGGAAAATCCATAACCCACCTGGCATGGCAAGCTCTCCATCCTTGAAATGGCTGAAGACAGATTTCCACCTGGAGACTTCTGTTTTTAAAGGCAAGGAAATCGCATTAGCATTCACCAAATCAAATCCATCAAGTCGTTACAGGAAGCTTGGCTCGCACCTTTATCCCTGATAACATGAGGACCTTCCAGACTCTTTCACCATGAAGATGATACTCACACTTTGATTTGAGTGCATACATTTTCTATGGGTACCTTGGATCCCTGAGGCCCATTTATGGAAGTCACGTGTAAACTCCCTGGATAAGTGAATTTTCCCTTCAGAGTCTAGTTCCCAAACACAGTCATATGGACCCCGCACCTAAATTTTAGGAAGATTCGTAGCAGAGCCCAGGAAGACTGAGTGTAACCGTAACTATTGAGAAGCTAGCTACAAAAGACTTCTTCAGTTCAAATTGTCTGTTGTTCCCTTCCAGAATTTTGATTTCAGAAAGAAAATACAAATTTGGCATTGCAGAGTTGGCTTTAAAATATTTGATAACCTCCTAAGAATTTATGTGTTTACTCTGTCAACCAATACAATGGCAGTGTTTTTGTCAAGGCGATACAAGTTTTTCGAGTATTTTTATCAGGCTCAGCCAACTGAGATCCTACAAGGAAATCAACTAAAGTTCCTGTCTCCCGGGCACCTGGGTGGCTCAGTCAGTTAAGCTTCCGACTTCAGCTTAGGTCATAATCTCATGGTTGGTAAGTTTGATCCCCACGTGGGAGGAACTCTGTGCTGACAGTTCAGAGCCTGGAGCCTGCTTCACATTCTGTGTCTCCCTCTCTCTCTGCCCTCCCCCGCTTACACTCTTTGCCTGTCTCTCCCAAAAATAAAGAAACAGTACAAACGAAATTGTTTTAAACCCTTCAACAAAACTACAGACAAATCATATTGATTAACATAGATTTGTTAAGATCTTAAAAGGTTGCTTAGAAGAGTAATGTGTTAGGGGCTCCGGACTGGCTTAGTCGGTTAAGCCTCTGACTTGGGCTCAAGTCATGATCTCATGGTTAGTGAGCTCCAGCCCAACTTCCTGTGAGCCCTGCTTCTCTCTCCCCGCCCCCTTCCCCTGGCTCACCTGGACCCAGTCTCGCTCCCTCTCAAAAAAAATAAAAAAGAAAAGCAATATATTAGGAAGAAGTACACTTTACTGCAGGAATTCAAGAACGGTTCGGCATATAGGAATCAATTAACATTATCTGTTTAGGTTGTAAATTAACACTATAAACTGAGGAAGACAAGTCCCCGTTATAATGCCGATAGGTGCCAAGGAAACATGTGATGCTCTACAGCAACTTTCACATTTTAAGAAATTCTCATCAAATTAGATGCAGTGAAGCACTTTTTTTTTTTAATTTCAGACAAGTTAATTAGCATATAGTGCAACCATGATTTCAGGAGTAGATTCCTTAATGCCCCTTGACCTATTAGCCCATCCCCCCTCCCACAACCCCTCCAATAACCCCGTGTTTGTTCTCCATGTTTAAGAGTCTCCTACGTTTTGTAATACTCCATTGTATATATTTATCACATCAACATATTACTCCATTGTATACATATATCACATCTCCTTTATCCTTTCATCTGTCGATGGACATTTGGGCTCTTTCCTTACTTTGGCTATTGTTGGTAAACACTTTTTAAAAAATGAATGAATATAGATAGGACAGATATTTTAACGCTGACGTTTTTTTCTTCTCTTATATTTTTGAGTATTTCTTCTCTTTTCAATTTTTTACATTTAATGTTTATTAATTTTGAGAAAGAGACAGAGACAAAGAGCGAGCAGAGGAGGGCCAAAGAGAGAAAGAAGGACCCAGAATCTGAAGCAATCTCCTGGCTCTGAGCTGTTAGCACAGAACCTCACGTGGGGTTCTGAACCACTCATGAACCACGATATCATGACTGGAGCAGAAGGCAGATGATTAACTGACTGAGCCACTCAGGCGCTCCTTTATCTAATTTTTCTAGACCCATGGTCTGTTCTTTCCAAGCCTTTGATCCCTGTCCCATGGAGATCATATCTTTGAGTTCTGCTCTCTTGACGATGAGCAGTTTTCACTTTAAATTTCTATCCAATTTATGTAGTACATCATTTAAAAAACTGAGCTCTTCTGGGCTGATGGCTCAGAGCCTGGAGACTGTTTCCGATTCTGTGTCTCCCTCTCTCTCTGCCCCTCCCCCGTTCATGCTCTGTCTCTCTCTGTCCCAAAAATAAATAAACGTTGAAAAAAAAAAAAAAACTGAGCTCTTTTTTGAGTGTATGATCCTCCTTCTTCATATTTAACACTGTTTCTTTTTATAGTCCCCGTTTTTAAACATTTTTATTAATCCCCAATGGGTAGGATTCTTGCCAGACTCCGGGGCTAAGAGGCATGTAGATTTCCCTTGGGTGATTTCATTTGATATACATACGTGTGGTTGAATGCCCTTCAAGGAGCAATATTTACCAGTCACTTTGTTGTCATTAGCACTTACCTCAATTCCTAGTGGTCTACCTCAAATCTTTCATCGAAGGCAGTGTTTGTTAAACTGAAGATCACAACGTATTAACAGATCCTGATATCACTTTAGAAAATCACACCTAGAAATGTCCGTGTGCATTGCACGTAACTGTGTAACGACTGCTTAGCCATGGCTGTTTTCGGTTGTATGTACGTATTCATGCATATGTGCGTAAAATGGGTTTCTTACTGTGGATGTGCTCTGCTAAAATCGGTTGATACCTTAGTCCCACTGCCTGTTTCTCGAATCCTTTGAAATACAGGAACGTAACAAAATTTAAATCCACCTTCTGATGCACGTGTTTGTCACACATCAAAATAGATTAAAACTTTCTCTGATACTCTGACTCTGATACGCTCTCCTTCCCTATTTCCTCAACGCTGCTGGCCCTGGCCTTTGCGAAGACTGCTTTTCAACACAGTGAAAAAAGATTAAATGCAATGGATAGCGTCAATAGTACAGGGATAACTGACTGTTCCATATTAGGCTTTAACAGGACCCTAAATCTCTAAACAAGGGAGAGGAAAGGAGGCAAGAGTGAAGTATCTTTCAGGCTCCTCTCAGGTAGATGGAGCTTCTGTATCTGTTTAGAGCCCATCATCACTATCTGTGCATTCAGTGGAAGGAAATCGTGATTTGCTAGCAGTCTTTTAGTTAACTTTTTTTTTTTTTTTTCCAAACTCGTCTGTTTCATGCTGCATATTTCCTGGAGAAACTGCAGTAAAATTTCCGGTCTGACAACCTTTGGAAGTACCTTTTATTTTATTTCTTTTTCTTTTTTTTTAAATTATTCATGTTTGAAAGATAGAGAGACACAGAGGGCAAATGGAGGGGGGCAGAGAGAGAGGGAGACACAGAATTCCAAGCAGGCTGCAGGTTCCAAACTGTCAGCACAGAACCCGATGCGGGGCTCGAACTCTCGGACCGCAAGAGCGTGACCTGAGTCGAAATCAGCCACTCAACCGACTGAGCCACCCAGGCACCCCTTCTTTGATTTTATTTTTAAGTTTGTTTATTTATTTATTTGTTTGTTTGTTTGTTTATAGAGATAGAGACATCACAAGTCTCGGAGGGGCAGAGAGAGAGGGAGACAGAGAGAATCCCAAGCAGGCTGTGGGCTGCCCCCACCGAGCCCCATGTGGGGCTCTAGCTCACGAGAAGGTGGGATCATACCTGAGCCGAAAACCATAGTCTGACACTGAATCGACTAAGCCACCCAGGTGTCCCCGAAAGCACCGACTGTATTTTTTTAAAATTGTCACCTGCCTGTTTTGTCCATCATTATATCCACGTTTTTTCTCTCATCTCTTTTTCTCTTTCATTTTGTGTCCTTTGCAACTTTGGGGAAGAATTCCAACCTCAAATGGACCCAGAGGATCCAAAAGGAAATTTCCCCTGCGTACGTGCTCTGCACTTAGGAAAACAACGTGTAAGAACTACGGGGCTGATTTTCCGTAAGTGCCCGATTTACAGAAAACTGATAACGTTGACATCGGCTTAAATGGTAGGGAATTGGTCAGGGGTTACCTTGCGTGACCTTCTAATGTGTTGATTCACCTACAGTGTCCAGACACGTGAACAAGAAACGCCCCCGATCAGGTGGGTCTCACCAAAGAAGCCCAAGTGAACTGCATTTGGATGATTGGATTGCTTTTGTCTGCTGGGGGAATTTTCAAAGCTGGTCTCTGTTTTCATTCTAGCAGATTCTGAGTGCCTCTCCCCTCTTTGGATTCCCAGCTCATTAACACAGCCTCCGCCACGCCCTCAACTCACCCACCTGTAGCTTGCCTCACTTTGCCCGTTTCAAATTGCAATTCCTCCCTTATTCATAAACAAAGTCATCTGTTTTGAGTTTGGAGCTTCTTTTTTAGGACAATATTCCTTGGATCAGAAGTAGGATTCAGGAGGGTGCCTAGGTGGCTCAGTGGGTTAAGCGTCGGACTTTGGCTAAGGACCAGAGCTCACGGTTGTTGAGTTCAAGTCCCACATCTGGCTCTGTGCTAACAGCTGGGGGCGTGGAGCCTTCTTCAGATCTGTGACTCCCTCTCTTGGACCTTCTTCTCCTTGCGTGCTCTCTCTCTCAAAATAAAAAAACATTTAAAAAAAATTTTTTAAGTAACTAAAAGGGGGTAATAGAAACTCTGAAACATGGGTTCTAGAAAGATCCTACTGCCCAAAGATCCATGGAACTGCATGAGGAAGACATCTCCCCACATAAGGAGAGAGAGAACTGAAAACCATAACTGAACGAAAGTCTTCATTTCCAACTCAACAACAGCAAGAAAGAAAGAGAGAAATCGAAACCGTGTTATGCAAATTAACGATAGGGTTGCCACAACTAAGATTACAAACTATTTACAAAGAAATAAAAATAAAGACTCATCATACCACAACCACCAGGACAGAAGAAAAGTAGCACTGTGAGGACAAGGTGTGATTTAAAATATGCTAATAGAAGAAAGACTGTAAAGAATCCTCTCTATACCACATGTTATGAAATTAAACATCTTAAGGGGGGCACATGGGAGGCTCAGTCTGTTAAGTGTCTGACTTGAGCTGAGGTCACCATCACTCGGGTTATGAGTTAGAGCCACGGGTCCCCGTCTGTGCTGACAGCTCAGAGCCTGGAGCCTGCTTCAGTTCCTGTGTCTCCCTCTCTCTCTGTCCCTCCCCTGCTCACACACACACACACACTCTCTCTCTCTCTCTCTCTCAAAAATAAATAAAATAACAAAAACTTTGTGAATCTTACAAAAAGCTAACTTCCAAGAATTTCAAGAGTGACCTAACAAAGATCAAAGTAGAAGAAATAAAATAGAAAATCGCACTTAAAAGAGCAGTGAAATCTAAACCTAGACTTTTCCGGGAGACCTGGGTGGCTGAGGCAGTTAAGCCTCTTAAGTCGGCTCAGATCATGATCTCCAGGTTTGTGAGTTCGAGCCCCGTGTTGGGCTCCGAGCTGACACCTCGGAACCTGGAGCCTACTTCAAATTCTGTGTCTCCCTCTCTCTCAGCCCCTCCCCCCACCTATTCTCCCTCTCTCTCTCTCTCTCTGTAGTCAAAAATCAATACTTGTTAAAAATTTTTTTTAAAAATGTAGACTCTTCCTAGTATAAAGTAAATGGCTACACTTGACACAAGGTAATCAAAAACTAGAACAGATTCCATACCCAGAAAAGATCACCAAGATTGCTTTACAAATAGAGTCACCGAGACATCGCTTCCTACCTGAGTTACATACTTAACCTTGACAGAGCTGGGCACTTGCAATAATATGTCAACTGTTATCCCAACAAAGGACTCGCCTTCAATTCATCAAGTCAGCTTAATGCCAAAACGCCCAGATATGGCCCCAACAACGAAAACTAATCAATACCAAGTAGGAGTAGAGATGAACAATTCTACCTAAAATGCAATCAAATACAATCCAGCCACACATCAAAAAAATACATTTTATTTACAGATACAATAATCATTGAGCAACAAGACACCTTTTGGTACAACCTCTTATAACAACACCGTATATTCATTGGACTCTCCACTTATCACAATTACAGTTCCCTTTAAAACATCATTTCTCAAATTTCGATGCGGCCGTCAGACCTCTAATGGCGCTGGTGACAAGTAAGCCCAGGTCGAGGTAGACAAAAGAAACACGTATTCACAGTGTTGCACTCTCTGAAGTCTTGAGTCAATGAAAGAAAAACCACGAATATTTCCAGTGGCTGATCTTCTACAAGCAGTGGTCATTTCAGAGCATGTAGCATATTTGAAACAAGTTCTTCCTAGAAGAAAGATTTAAAACAAGTTAAAATTAATTGTGCACTTCCGGGGTGTTGTGGGCAGCTGGAGACTTGGATAAAGTCCACACTTCAGAAACAAAGTGTGAAAAGAAATATTCTCTTCAGTGACCTGACACGTGTGTTCTATATACTCTCACGGTATTCTCAAGATGAACACAAGAGATAAGATTCGTATTTGTAAGACTTTGCATCACAACACTCAGAGAGACAGAGATGCCTGGGAGCTGTGTTGGTTAAGCCCCCAAATCTTGGTTTCAGCTCACGTCATAACCTAATGCTTTCTTTTTTTTTTTTTTTTTTTTATTTATTATTTTTTTTTATTTAAAATTTTTTTTTTTCCAACGTTTATTTATTTTTTTTGGGACAGAGAGAGACAGAGCATGAACGGGGGAGGGGCAGAGAGAGAGGGAGACACAGAATCGGAAACAGGCTCCAGGCTCTCAGCCATCAGCCCAGAGCCCGACGCGGGGCTCGAACTCCCGGACCGCGAGATCGTGACCTGGCTGAAGTCGGACGCTTAACCGACTGCGCCACCCAGGCGCCCCTAACCTAATGCTTTCTTGAGTTCGAGCCCTACGTCCGGCTCTGGGCTGACAACATGGAGACTGTTTGGGGTTCTCTCTCTCTCTCTCTCTGCCCCTCCCCCACTCATGCCCTAGCAGGCATGTTGCCTCTCTCCCTCTCTCTCTCTCTCAAAAGAAATAAATAAAGTTTAACATGTATGTATTTTTTAAAAAGTAAATAAATTGGGCAACACAAAGACTGTTGTGTCTTACGGGTTTCATTGTCGATGTGAATCTCAGCCCACAGTCGCTGGTCAAGCCAAATAAATCACAAAGAAACACATAAAGGTGTTGGAAAAAAACAGAATTAGGTGACCGTGGAGCAGGTTGGGAGTACTCACACAGCTCTTCACTTCTTCCATTGTTTCATACAACATTTTGAGAAACTGTCTCCTCTTTTTATGGTGCGAGATTACCTTAAGGAAAACACAATCAAATGGGACGTATTATTCAATCTTATTTCATTCAAAATTTTGAAGACTCTATTCTTTCATTGTCCACGTTTTCGTCACTGCAAAATGTTCATGTTGCTGTACTCTCCAGATGAGTACAACTCTGGGAAATTGCAACTATTTGAAACGACTCTCTTTTCTTTCCTAATAATACCAAGTTAGAGGCAATTCTCCTTGGAAGGAGACCTCTGACATCAAGACAAATGGCCATTTTGGAGAGATAACTTTTCCGCACGAGTTGCCATCGGCCTTACCTTTTTCCGGCCATGGCGGCAAGTTTTCCTGAGTGTCTTCTCTGTTCTTGATTCCCACATTCCATCCTGGTCCCGCTCAGGAACCAGCGATGTTTTCTCTGCCTCCTGATCATCCAGCTTCCAATCTGACACTTCAAAGAAAGCTAGCTCGGAAGGGAAAATGAAGAAGGTCAGTTTTTCCAGACTTGGGGATATTTGAGATTAAGATCCACCCGTATAGAAATATATACATGAAAGAGTGATTATGTGCATGAACAATCCAACTGATAGAGGCTAAAATCTCGAAATCTATCCTAAGCAAATGCAAGGTTCCAAAAATACATCTGGTCTCTGATGTCTCATCCCTAACTTTTGCCCCACCCCAGTCGTCTTCAAAACCTCTTAGAGACACAGACAAACCTCGTGAAGCAGCTTGACACACATCTTCGTTTCCTGTCATTTCTTTTTCTCCATTTGCTGGCATCTCCAACAGCATTTTAATATCATCCTCGATTTCATAGTTTTGGAGAAACTGGGCTAGAAACTCATCGCCAACAACGGGTTTATCTGATAATACAGAAAAGAAATGCTGAAATTTGGAGACTCCGGGGAAATTAGATTTCCCAAAACATATTGTGGGATTGTTCTTGTACAACACTCAGTAATACCCCAACGTCATGAATTAGAGTTAAGCCATGAGTGGGTGCTATGGAAAACAGAGCAGAAAACAGTTAGATAAAGAAGAGAGAGGGGCGCCTGGGTGTCTCAGTCATTAAGCATCTGACTCTTCGTTTCCAGTAAGGTCATGATCTCACAGTTCTTGGGATCCAGCCCGCGTCCACCTTTGCACTGACAACATGGGCTTTCTTTGGTTTTTTTCTCTCCCCCTCTCTCTCCTGCCCTCTCCCCCCGCCCACCCCGACACAAATAAACAATTAAAAAAAAAAAAAAACCTGAGGGATACAGGTATCATCTGAGAGCGATATATTCACTCAGGTCTTAGAGTAAAAGATAAGTAAAGATTTCAAATCCCACAAGGCTAAAAGGTCTCACAATTAAACATATAGTCTTGTCTTTGGCGTTGAGTTCTTCCTTTGCCTAACCAGCAGAGAAGTGTTGAAAGGTCAATAGAGAGACATTAAGGATCTTAAGGCAACAGCTTAAAGGAATAACACACACAAATTCTAATGAGAGGGACAGTGTTGTCAAAAGAATACCTGTATGGGAGATATCCTCTCTTTGACGTATGTTCAAGGGAATTTCCATTGAACGATTCTGGAAAACAAAATGGAGAAGATTTTCAATGTGGTGGGACTTCTGAGCCCATTGGAGCAGATAGATTTCTTAGACATGGTGGACGACCAAAGGCGATATTTGTGAGGGTCTTTTGGCTGAATACTGGCACCCAGAAGGTGAACAGAAACTAAGGCAGTAATCTCCACAAACTTAACTGGTATCTGAAACGTTTTAGTCCTGACACTCGTAGGCAGTTAAGTCCTTGAAGGCAAGTTGGAGACAATTGCACAGTCTATGGCTTTGCCCTGATGCCACCCGCTGTGACTCTGGGCCCAGCATTTGGCTCATGAAAAGTCCAACACAGTTGCAGACAATCCAGCCTCCATTCTTATACTCCCATACTCCTCACAAGCACCTTTACAATTCTAGGTAATTCCCCCAAGTATTAAGTGGTGCCGTAGTTCAACACGAATCTTTCCTTCATGCAACAGCCTCTCCATGCTAAGCATGCCCTCGACATGGACTCACTAGTATTTCCACGTGCCCAAGGTCAAAACTCCCCTAGGCATCTCCAGGATGCTTCTTGGCCCTCAAAGTATTCTACAACCTGCATAATAGTTTTCTGCTAGTCCCGTTTCCTCTAACTCCCGGGGAAAAGCCATAACCCACCTGGCATGGCAAGCTCTCCATCCTTGAAATGGCTGAAGACAGATTTCCCCCTGGAGACTTCTGTTTTTAAAGGCAAGGAAATCGCATTAGCATTCACCAAATCAAATCCATCAAGTCGTTACAGGAAGCTTGGCTCGCACCTTTATCCCTGATAACATGAGGACCTTCCAGACTCTTTCACCATGAAGATGATACTCACACTTTGATTTGAGTGCATACGTTTTCTATGGGTACCTTGGATCCCTGAGGCCCATTTATGGAAGTCACGTGTAAACTCCCTGGATAAGTGAATTTTCCCTTCAGAGTCTAGTTCCCAAACACAGTCATATGGACCCCGCACCTAAATTTTAGGAAGATTCGTAGCAGAGCCCAGGAAGACTGAGTGTAACCGTAACTATTGAGAAGCTAGCTACAAAAGACTTCTTCAGTTCAAATTGTCTGTTGTTCCCTTCCAGAATTTTGATTTCAGAAAGAAAATACAAATTTGGCATTGCAGAGTTGGCTTTAAAATATTCGATAACCTCCTAAGAATTTATGTGTTTACTCTGTCAACCAATACAATGGCAGTGTTTTTGTCAAGGCGATACAAGTTTTTCGAGTATTTTTATCAGGCTCAGCCAACTGAGATCCTACAAGGAAATCAACTAAAGTTCCTGTCTCCCGGGCACCTGGGTGGCTCAGTCAGTTAAGCTTCCGACTTCAGCTTAGGTCATAATCTCATGGTTGGTAAATTTGATCCCCACGTGGGAGGAACTCTGTGCTGACAGTTCAGAGCCTGGAGCCTGCTTCACATTCTGTGTCTCCCTCTCTCTCTGCCCTCCCCCGCTTACCCTCTTTGTCTCTCTCTCCCGAAAATAAAGAAACACTGCAAACGAAATTGTTTTAAACCCTTCAACAAAACTACAGACAATTCATATTGATTAACATAGATTTGTTAAGATCTTAAAAGGTTGCTTAGAAGAGTAATGTGTTAGGGGCTCCGGACTGGCTTAGTCGGTTAAGCCTCTGAGCTGGGCTCAAGTCATGATCTCATGGTTAGTGAGCTCCAGCCCAACTTCCTGTGAGCCCTGCTTCTCTCTCCCCGCCCCCTTCCCCTGGCTCACCTGGACCCAGTCTCGCTCCCTCTCAAAAAAAATAAAAAAGAACACCACTATATTAGGAAGAAGTACACTTTACTGCAGGAATTCAAGAACGGTTCGGCATATAGGAATCAATTAACATTATCTGTTTAGGTTGTAAATTAACACTATAAACTGAGGAAGACAAGTCCCCGTTATAATGCCGATAGGTGCCAAGGAAACATGTGATGCTCTACAGCAACTTTCACATTTTAAGAAATTCTCATCAAATTAGATGCAGTGAAGCACTTTTTTTTTTTAAATTTCAGACAAGTTAATTAGCATATAGTGCAACCATGATTTCAGGAGTAGATTCCTTAATGCCCCTTGACCTATTAGCCCATCCCCCCTCCCACAACCCCTCCAATAACCCCGTGTTTGTTCTCCATGTTTAAGATTCTCCTACGTTTTGTAATACTCCATTGTATATATTTATCACATCAATGTATTACTCCATTGTATATATATATCACATCTCCTTTATCCATTCATCTGTCGATGGACATTTGCGCTCTTTCCTTACTTTAGCTATTGTTGGTAAACACTTTTTAAATTTTTTTTTTTCACCATTTACTTATTTTTAGAACAGAGAGAGACAGAGCATGAACGGGGGAGGGGTAGAGAGAGGGAGACACAGAATCGGAAACAGGCTCCAGGCTCTGAGCCATCAGCCTAGGGGCCGACGCGGGGCTCGAACTCACGGAGCGCGAGATCGTGACCTGGCTGAAGTCGGACGCTCAACCGACTGCGCCACCCAGGCGCCCCAGTAAACACTTTTTAAAAAATGAATGAATATAGATAGGACAGATATTTTAACGCTGATGTTTTTTTCTTCTCTTATATTTTTGAGTATTTCTTCTTTTTTTAATTTTTTGCATTTAATGTTTATTTATTTTGAGAAAGAGACAGAGACAAAGAGCGAGCAGAGGAGGGCCAGAGAGAGAAAGAGGGACACAGAATCTGAAGCAATCTCCCGGCTCTGAACTGTTAACGCAGAACCTTATGTGGGGCTTGAACTCATGAACCGTGATATCATGACCGGAGCAGAAGGCAGATGTTTAACCGACTGAGCCACTCAGGCGCTCCTTTATCTACTTTTTCTAGACCCATGGCCTGTTCTTTCCAAGCCTTTGGTCCCAGTCCAATGGAGATTATATCTTTGCATTCTGCTCTCTTGACGATGAGCAGTTTTCGGTTTAACTTTCTATCCAATTTTTTTAGTACATCATTTAAAAAACTGAGCTCTTTTTTGAGTGTATGATCCTCCTTCTTCATATTTAACACTGTTTCTTTTTCATACTCCCCTTTTTAAAATATTTTTATTCATCTTCAAATGGGTAGGATTCTTGCCAGACTCCCGGGCTAAGAGGCATGTAGATTTCCCTTGGGTGATTTCATTTGATAAGCCTATGTGTGGGTTGAATGCCCTTCTAAGAGCAATGTTTACCCGTCGCTTTGTTGTCATTAGCACTTACCTCAATTCCTAGTGGTCTACCTCAAATCTTTCATCGAAGGCAGTGTTTGTTAAACTAAAGATCACAACGTATTAACAGATCCTGATATCACTTTAGAAAATCACACCTAGAAATATCCATGTGCATTGCACGTAACTGTGTAATGACTGCTTAGCCATGGCCGTTTTCAGTTGTATGTACGTATACATGCATATGTGCGTAAAATGCATTTCTTACTGTGGTCATAGTCACAATTGTTGCAGAGCACTGCTCTTGGCCAGATATGCTCTGCTAAAATTGGTTGATACCTTAGTCCCACTGCCTGTTTCTCGAATCCTTTGAAATACAGGAACGTAACAAAATTTAAATCCACCTTCTGATGTACGTGTTTGTCACACATCAAAAGAGAATAAAATTTTCTCTGATATTCTGACGCATCTCTCCTTGCCCGTCTCCTCAAGGCCTGCTGGCCCTGGCCTTTGCAAAGACTGCTTTTCAGTGCAGTGATAAAGGATTAAATGCAGTGGATAGCGTCCACAGTTCAGGGATGACTGTTACATGTTATGCTTTAACAGCACCCTACATCTCTAAACAAGGGAGAGGAAAGGAGGCAAGAGTGAAGTATCTTTCAGACACCTCTCAGGTAGATAGAGCTGCTATATCTGTTTAGAACCCATCATCACCATCTCTGCATTCAGTGGAAGGAAATCTTGAGTTGCTATGGTCTTTCGTTTAACTTTTTTTTTTTTTTTTTTTTTTTTGAAACTCCTCTGTTTCATGCTACATGTTTCCCGGAGAAACTGCAGTAGAATTTCTAGTCTGACGACATTTGAAAGCACCTATTTATTTTATTTTTTTATTATTATTTTTTTTAACATTTATTCATGTTTGAAAGACAGGGACACAGAGTACAAATGGGGAACGGGGCAGAGAGAGAGGGAGGCACAGAATTCGAAGCAGGCTCCAGGTTCCGAACTGTCAGCACAGAACCAGATGTGGGCCTCCAACTCACAGACCACAAGAGCATGACCTGAGTTGAAGTCAGCTGCTCAACGCACTGAGCCACCCAGGCACTCCTTCTTTTTACTTTTAAGTTTATTTACTTATTTACTTATTTATTTATTCATTCATTCATTTATTTATAGAGATACAGACATCACAAGTCAGGGAGGGGCAGAGAGAGAGGGAGACTGAGAGAATCCCAAGCAGGCTGTGGGCTGCCCCCACCGAGCCCGATGTGATGCTCTAACTCACGAGAAGGTGGGACCATAACTGAGCCAAACCCATAGTCTGACACTGAATCGCCCAGGTGTCCCCGAAAGCACCGATTGTATTTATTTTAAATTGTCACCTGCCTGTTTTGTGTATCATTGTATACACATTTCTGCTCTTAACTCTTTTTCTCTTTCATTTTGTGTCTTTTTCAACGTTGGGAAAGAATTTCAACCTCGAATGGACCCATAAGATCTCAAAGGAGATATCTCATTCATATGTGCTCTGTACTTAGGAAAACAACGTGTAAGAACTACGGGGCTGATTTTCCGTAAGTGCCCGATTTACAGAAAACTGATAACGTTGACATCGGCTTAAATGGTAGGGAATTGGTCAGGGGTTACCTTGCGTGACCCTTCTAATGTGTTGATTCACCTACAGTGTCCAGACACGTGAACAAGAACCGCCCCCGATCAGGTGGGTCTCATCAAAGAAGCCCAAGTGAACTGCATTTGGATGATTGGATTGGTTTTGTCCGCTGGGGGAATTTTCAAAGCTGGTCTCTGTTTTCATTCTAGCAGATTCTGAGTGCCTCTCCCCTCTTTGGATTCCCAGCTCATTAACACAGCCTACGCCACGCCCTCAACTCACCCACCTGTAGCTTGCCTCACTTTGCCCGTTTCAAATTGCAATTCCTCCCTTATTCCCAAACAAAGTCATCTGTTTTGAGTTTGGAGCTTCTTTCTTAGGTCAATATTCCTTGGATCAGAAGTAGGATTCAGGGGGTGCCTAGGTGGTTCAGTGGGTTAAGCGTCCGACTCCGGCTAAGATCAAGAGCTCATGGTTGGTGAGTTCAAGTCCCACATCTGGCTCTGTGCTGACAGCTGGGGGCGTGGAGCCTGCTTCAGATCTGTGTCTCCCTCTCTCTGGCCTTCTGCTGCTTGTGCTCTCACTGTCTCAAAAATAAATAAACATTAAAAAAAATTTTTTAAGTAAATAAAAGGGGGGTAATAGAAACTTTGAAACATGGGTTCTAGAAGGATCTTCTTGCCCAGAGATCTATGGAACTGCATGAGGAAGACATGTTCCCACATGAGGAGAGAGAGACCTGAAAACCATAACTGAACAAAAGGCTGGATTTCCCACTCAACAACAGCAAGAAAGAGAGAAACCGAAACCCTGTTATGCAAATTAACGATAGGGTTGACACAACTAAGAATACAAACTATTTTAAAAGAAATGAAAATAAAGACTCGTCATACCACAACCACCAGGACAGAAGAAAAGTAGCACTGTGAGGACAAGGTGTGATTTAAAATATGCTAATAGAAGAAAGACTGTAAAGAATCCTCTCTATACCACATGTTATGAAATTAAACATCTTAAGGGGGGCACATGGGAGGCTCAGTCTGTTAAGCGTCTGACTTGAGCTGAGGTCACCATCACTCGGGTTATGAGTTAGAGCCACGGGTCCCCGTCTGTGCTGACAGCTCAGAGCCTGGAGCCTGCTTCAGTTCCTGTGTCTCCCTCTCTCTCTGTCCCTCCCCTGCTCACACACACACACACACTCTCTCTCTCTCTCTCTCTCAAAAATAAATAATAACAAAACCTTTGTGAATCTTACAAAAAGCTACCTTCCAAGAATTTCAAGAGTGACCTAACAAAGATCAAAGTAGAAGAAATAAAATAGAAAATCGCACTTAAAAGAGCAGTGAAATTTAAACCTAGACTTTTCCGGGACACCTGGGTAGCTGAGGTGGTTAAGCCTCTTATGTCAGCTCATGTCATGATCTCCTGGTTTGTGAGTTATAGCCCCACGTCGGGCTCTATGCTGACCGCTCAGAGCCTGGAGCCAGCTTCACATCCTGTGTGTCCCTCTCTCTCTGCCATTCCACTCACTCATGCAAGATCTCCTCTCTCTGTAGTCAAAAATCAATGCTTGTTTAAAGTGTTTTTTTCAAAATAGACTCTTCCCAGTATAAAGTAAATGGCTACACTTGACACAAGGAAATCGAAAGCTAGAACAGAATCCATACCCAGAGAAGATCACCAAGTTTGCTTTTCAAATAGAGTCACCTAGACATGGCTTCCTACCTGAGATACATAGTTAATCTTTAGAACACTGGGCACTTACAATAATATGTCAACTGTTATCCCAACAAGGGACTCGCCTTCATTTGATCAAGTCAGCTTAATGCCAAAACGCCCAGATATGGCTCCAACAACAAAAACTTATCAATACCAAGTAGGAGTAGAGATGAACAATTCTACCTAAAATGCAATCAAATACAATCCAGCCACACATCAAAATAATACATTTTATTTACAGATACAATAATCATTGAACATCAAGACATCTTTTGGTACAACCTCTTATAACAACACCGTATATTCATTGGACTCTCCACTTATCACAATTGCATTTGCCTTTAAAACATCATTTCTCAAATTTCGATGTGGCCGTCAGACCTCTAATGGCGCTGGTGACAAGTAAGCCCAGGTCGAGGTAGACAAAAGTAACACGTATTCACAGTGTTGCACTCTCTGAAGTCTTGAGTCAATGAAAGAAAAACCACGAATATTTCCAGTGGCTGATCTTCTACAAGCAGTGGTCATTTCAGAGCATGTAGCATATTTGAAACAAGTTCTTCCTGGAAGAAAGATTTAAAACAAGTTAAAATTAATTGTGCACTTCCGGGGTGTTGTGGGCAGCTGGAGCCTTGGATAAAGT
This sequence comes from Puma concolor, assembly GCF_028749965.1. NCBI lineage: Eukaryota > Metazoa > Chordata > Mammalia > Carnivora > Felidae > Puma > Puma concolor. The sequence goes on from NC_141673.1 coordinate 99,595,321, forward strand.
CCACACTTCAGAAACAAAGTGTGAAAAGAAATATTCTCTTCAGTGACCTGACACGTGTGTTCTATATACTCTCACGGTATTCTCAAGATGAACAAAAGAGATAAGATTCGTATTTGTAAGACTTTGCATCACAACACTCAGAGAGACAGGGATGCCTGGGAGCTATGTTGGTTAAGCCCCCAAATCTTGGTTTCAGCTCACGTCATAACCTAATGCTTTCTTGAGTTCGAGCCCTACATCTGGCTCTGGGCTGACAACATGGAGACCGTTTGGTTTTCTCTCTCTCTCTCTCTCTCTCTCTGCCCCTCCCCCACTCATGCCCTAGCACGTATGTTGCCTCTCTCCCTCTCTCTCTCTCAAAAGAAATAAATAAACTTTAACAATATATGTATTTTTAAAAAAGTAATAAATTGGGCAGGACAAAGACTGTTGTGTCTTATGGGTTCATTGTCGATGTGAATCTCAGCCCACAGCCGCTGGTCAAGCCAAAGAAACCGCAAAGAAACACATAAAGGTGTTGGAAAAAGACAGAATTCAGTGACCATGGAGCAGGTTGGGAGTACTCACACAGCTCTTCACTTCTTCCATTGTTTCGTACAACATTTTGAGAAACTGTCTCCTCTTTTTATGGTGCGAGATTACCTTAAGGAAAACACAATGATATGGGACGTATTATTCAATCTTATTTCATTCAAAATTTTGAAAACTCTATTCTTTCATTGTCCACGTTTTCGTCACTGCAAAATGTTCATGTTGCTGTACTCTCCAGATGAGTACAACTCTGGGAAATTGCAACTATTTGAAACGACTCTCTTTTCTTTCCTAACAATACCAAGTTAGAGGCAATTCTCCTTGCAAGGAGACCTCTGACATCAAGACAAATGGCCATTTTGGAGAGATAAATTTTCTGCACGAGTTGCCATCGGCCTTACCTTTTTCCGGCCATGGTGGCGAGTTTTCCTGAGTTTCTTCTCTGTTCTTGATTCCCACATTCCATCCTGGTCCCTCTCAGGAACCAGCGATGTTTTCTCTGCCTCCTGATCATCCAGGTTCCAATCTGACACTTCAAAGAAAGCTAGCTCGGAAGGGAAAATGAAGAAGGTCAGTTTTTCCAGACTTGGGGATATTTGAGATTAAGATCCACCCGTGTAGAAATATATACATGAAAGAGTGACTATGTGCATGAACAATCCAACTGATAGAGGCTAAAATCCCAAAATCTATCCTAAGCAAATGCAAAGTTCCAAAAATACATCTGGTCTCTGATGTCTCATCCCTAACTTTTGCCCCACCCCAGTCATCTTCCAAACCTCTTAGAGACACAGACAAACCTCGTGAAGCAGCTTGACACACATCTTCCTTTCCTGTCATTTCTTTTTCTCCATTTGTTGGCATCTCCAACAGCATTTTAATATCATCCTCGATTTCATAGTTTTGGAGAAACTCGGCTAGAAACTCATCGCCAACAACGGGTTTATCTGATAATACAGAAAAGAAATGCTGAAATTTGGAGACTCCGGGGAAATTAGATTTCCCAAAACATATTGTTCTTGTACAACACTCAGTAATACCCCAACGTCATGAATTAGAGTTAAGCCATGAGTGGGTGCTATGGAAAACAGAGCAGAAAACAGTTAGATAACAAAGAGAGAGGGGCGCCTGGGTGTCTCAGTCATTAAGTATCTGACTCTTGGTTTCCAGTAAGGTCATGATCTCACAGTTCTTGGGATCCAGCCCGCGTCCACCTTTGCACTGACAACATGGGCTTTCTTTGGTTTTTTCTCTCCCCCTCTCTCTCCTGCCCTCTCCCCCCGCCCACCCCAACACAAATAAAAAATTAAAAAAAAAAAAAAAAAAACCTGAGGGATACAGGTATCATCTGAGAGCGATATATTCACTCAGGTCTTAGAGTAAAAGATAAGTAAAGATTTCAGTTCCCACAAGGCTAAAAGGTCTCACAATTAAACATATAGTCTTGTCTTTGGCGTTGAGTTCTTCCTTTGCCTAACCAGCAGAGAAGTGTTGAAAGGTCAATAGATAGACATTAAGGATCTTAAGGTAACAACTTAAAGGAATAACACACACAAATTCTAATGAGAGGGACAGTGTTGTCAAAAGAATACCTGTATGGGAGATATCCTCTCTTTGACGTATGTTCAAGGGAATTTCCATTGAACGATTCTGGAAAACAAAATGGAAAAGATTTTCAATGTGGTGGGACTTCTGAGACCATTGGAGCAGATAGATTTCTTAGACATGGTGGACGACCAAAGGCGATATTTGTGAGGGTCTTTTGGCTGAATACTGGCACCCGGAAGGTGAACAGAAACTAAGGCAGTAATCTCCACAAACTTAACTGGTATCTGAAACGTTTTAGTCCGGACACTCATAGGCAGTTAAGTCCTTGAAGGCAAGTTGGAGACAATTGCACAGTCTATGGCTTTGCCCTGATGCCACCCGCTGTGACTCTGGGCCCAGCATTTGGCTCATGAAACATCCAATACAGTTGCAGACAATCCAGCCTCCATTCTTATACTCCCATACTCCTCACAAGCACCTTTACAATTCTAGGTAATTCTCGAGAGCCCCCAAGTATTAAGCGGTGCCGTAGTTCGATACTAATCTTTCCTTCAGGCAACGGCCCCTCCATGCTAAGCATGCCCTCGACATGGACTCACTAGTATTTCCACGTGCCCAAGGTCAAAACTCCCCTAGGCATCTCCAGGATGCTTCTTGGCCCTCAAAGTATTCTACAACCTGCATAATAGTTTCCTGCTAGTCCCGTTTCCTCTAACTCCCGGGGAAAAGCCATAACCCACCTGGCATGGCAAGCTCTCCATCCTTGAAATGGCTGAAGACAGATTTCCCCCTGGAGACTTCTGTTTTTAAAGGCAAGGAAATCGCATTAGCATTCACCAAATCAAATCCATCAAGTCGTTACAGGAAGCTTGGCTCGCACCTTTATCCCTGATAACATGAGGACCTTCCAGACTCTTTCACCATGAAGATGATACTCACACTTTGATTTGAGTGCATACGTTTTCTATGGGTACCTTGGATCCCTGAGGCCCATTTATGGAAGTCACGTGTAAACTCCCTGGATAAGTGAATTTTCCCTTCAGAGTCTAGTTCCCAAACACAGTCATATGGACCCCGCACCTAAATTTTAGGAAGATTCGTAGCAGAGCCCAGGAAGACTGAGTGTAACCGTAACTATTGAGAAGCTAGCTACAAAAGACTTCTTCAGTTCAAATTGTCTGTTGTTCCCTTCCAGAATTTTGATTTCAGAAAGAAAATACAAATTTGGCATTGCAGAGTTGGCTTTAAAATATTCGATAACCTCCTAAGAATTTATGTGTTTACTCTGTCAACCAATACAATGGCAGTGTTTTTGTCAAGGCGATACAAGTTTTTCGAGTATTTTTATCAGGCTCAGCCAACTGAGATCCTACAAGGAAATCAACTAAAGTTCCTGTCTCCCGGGCACCTGGGTGGCTCAGTCAGTTAAGCTTCCGACTTCAGCTTAGGTCATAATCTCATGGTTGGTAAATTTGATCCCCACGTGGGAGGAACTCTGTGCTGACAGTTCAGAGCCTGGAGCCTGCTTCACATTCTGTGTCTCCCTCTCTCTCTGCCCTCCCCCGCTTACCCTCTTTGTCTCTCTGTCCCGAAAATAAAGAAACACTGCAAACGAAATTGTTTTAAACCCTTCAACAAAACTACAGACAAATCATATTGATTAACATAGATTTGTTAAGATCTTAAAAGGTTGCTTAGAAGAGTAATGTGTTAGGGGCTCCGGACTGGCTTAGTCGGTTAAGCCTCTGAGCTGGGCTCAAGTCATGATCTCATGGTTAGTGAGCTCCAGCCCAACTTCCTGTGAGCCCTGCTTCTCTCTCCCCACCCCCTTCCCCTGGCTCACCTGGGCCCAGTCTCGCTCCCTCTCAAAAAAAATAAAAAAGAAGAGCAATATATTAGGAAGAAGTGCACTTTACTGCAGGAATTCAAGAACGGTTCGGCATATAGGAATCAATAACATTATGTGTTTAGGTTGCAAAATAACACTATAAACTGAGGAAGACAAGTCCCGGTGATAATGCTGATAGGTGTCAGAGGAAAATATGGGATGCTCTACAGCAACTTTCACATTTTAAAAAATTCTCATCAAATTAGATGCAGTGAAGCACTTTTTTTTTTTTTTAATTTCAGACTAGTTAATTAGCATATAGTGCAACCCTGATTTCAGGAAGAGATTTCTTAATGCCCCTTGCCCATTTAGCCCATCCCCCCTCCCACAATCCCTCCGATAACCCCCTGTTTGTTCTCCAAATTTAAGAGTCTCCTACGTTTTGTAATACTCCATTGTATACATTTATCACATCAATGTATTACTCCATTGTATATATATATCACATCTCCTTTATCCATTCATCTGTCGATGGACATTTGGGCTCTTTCCTTACTTTGGCTATTGTTGGTAAACACTTTTTAAAAAATGAATGAATATAGATAGGACAGATATTTTAACGCTGATGTTTTTTTCTTCTCTTATATTTTTGAGTATTTCTTCTTTTTTCAATTTTTTACATTTAATGTATTTATTTTGAGGAAGAGACAGAGACAAAGAGCGAGCAGAGGAGGGCCAAAGGGAGAAAGAGGGACACAGAATCTGAAGCAATCTCCTGGCTCTGAGCTGTTAGCACAGAACCTCACATGGGGCTTGAACTCATGAACCACGATATCATGACTGGAGCAGAAGGCAGATGATTAACCGACTGAGCCACTCAGGCGCTCCTTTATCTACTTTTTCTAGACCCATGGTCTGTTCTTTCCAAGCCTTAGGTCCCAGTCCAATGGAGATTATATCTTTGCATTCTGCTCTCTTGACGATGAGCAGTTTTTGGTTTAACTTTCTATCCAATTTTTTTAGTACATCATTTAAAAAACTGAGCTCTTTTTTGAGTGTATGATCCTCCTTCTTCATATTTAACACTGTTTCTTTTTCATACTCCCCTTTTTAAAATATTTTTATTCATCTTCAAATGGGTAGGATTCTTGCCAGACTCCGGGGCTAAGAGGCATGTAGATTTCCCTTGGCTTATTGCATTTGATAAGCATATGTGTGGGTTGAATGCCCTTCAAGGAGCAATATTTACCAGTCACTTTGTTGTCATTAGCACTTACCTCAATTCCTAGTGGTCTACCTCAAATCTTTCATCGAAGGCAGTGTTTGTTAAACAAAAGATCACAATGTATTAATGGATCCTGATATCACTTTAGAAAATCACAACTCGAAATGTCCTTGCGCATTGCCCGTAACTGCTTGGCCAAGGCTGTTTTCAGTTGTATGTACGTATACATGCATATGTGCATAAAATGCATTTCTTACTGTGGTCATAGTCACAATTGTTGAAGAGCACTGCTCTTGGCTGGATATGCTGTACTAAAATCAGTTGATACCTTAGTCCCACTGCCTGTTTCTCGAATCCTTTGAAATACAGGAATGTAACAAAATTTAAATCCACCCTCTGAGGCACGTGTTTGTCACACATCAAAAGAGAATAAAACTTTCTCTGATACTCTGATGCGTCTCTCCTTCCCTATTTCCTCAACCCTGCTGGCCCTGGCCTTTGCAAAGACTGCTTTTCCAAGCAGTGATAAAGGATTAAATGCAATGGATAACGTCCACAGTTCAGGGATAACTAACTGTTCCATATTATGCTTTAACAGGACCCTATATCTCTAAACAAGGGAGAGGAAAGGAGGCAAGAATAAAGTATCTTTCAGATTCCTCTCAGGTAGATGGAGCTGCTGTATCTGTTTACAACCCATCATCACCATCTGTGCATTCAGTGGAAGGAAATCGTGATTTACTATTAGTCTTTTACTTAACTTTTTTTTTTTTTTTCCAAACACGTCTGTTTCATGCTACATATTTCCTGGAGAAACTGCAGTAAAATTTCTAGTCTGATGACATTTGAAAGCACTTACTTTATTTTTTTAATTTCTTTTTTTAACATTTATGCGTTTTTGAAAGACAGAGTGACACATTGTGCGAATGGGGGAGGGGCAGAGAGAGAGGGAGACACAGAATTCCAAGCAGGCTCCAGGTTCCAAACTGTCAGCACAGAACCGGATGCGGGGCTCGAACTGCACGGACTGCAAGAGCGTGACCTGAGTCGAAATCAGCCGCTCAACTCAGGTGCCCCTTCTTTGATTTTATTTTTTAAGTTTATTTAATTATTTATTTTGAGATAGAGACATCACAAGTCTCGGAGGGGCAGAGAGAGATGGAGACAGAGAGAATCCCAAGCAGGCTGTATGCTGCCTCCACAGAGCCTGATTTGGGGCTCTAACTCACGAGAAGGTGGGATCATACCTGAGCCGCAATCGTCACCTGCCTGTTTTGTGTATCATTATATCCACTTTTTTTCTCTCATCTCTTTTTCTCTTTCATTTTGTGTTCTTTGCAACTTTGGGAAAGAATTTCAACCTCAAATGGACGCAGAGGATCCAGAAGGAAATATCCCCTGCGTACGTGCTCTGCACTTAGGAAAACAACGTGTGAGAACTACGGGGCTGATTTTCCATAAGTGCCCGATTTACAGAAAACTGATAACGTTGACATCGTCTGAAATGATAGGGAATTGGTCAGGGGTTACCTTGCGTGACCCTCGTGATGTGTTGATTCACCTACAGTGTCCAGACACGTGAACAAGAAACGCCCCCGATCAGGTGGGTCTCACCAAAGAAGCCCAAGTGAACTGCATTTGGATGATTGGATTGCTTTTGTCTGCTGGGGGAATTTTCAAAGCTGGTCTCCGTTTTTATTTAAACAGATTTTGAGTCAACTCTCCCCTCTTGATCCCCTGCTCATAATCACAATGGTAATAACCACTTCCTTCAGGATGCCTACACTTCTGCCTTTAGAAATAATTACAGGACCTTGAAGCACTTAGGCCCTCCCCATACACACTTGTTCTTACCCACAACTAATGAAAAGGCATATACTAAATCAAGCACTTAGAAAACATTTACGCTCTGGTAGAACAATCTTTCCACAGTCCGTTCCAGATGAAGACACACATCACAACTCACAGCCTGGAAACTTTTTCTATTGGAAAGACAGCTCCAAAAACACTCTTCAACGTCACCGGCAAGGCCTCTACCAACTATTATTATTAATCAATCTCTGTGCAGCCAGACTTCAAGGCACAGACTCCTGGATTCATGGGTCACACCCCAAGTAAGCCCCACATCTGCATGGACTTGTACACCAACTAGTGACCTGACACTGAAAATTTCTGGGAACTGAAGCAGACAGCATCTGAAGTAGACAACTTACCCGAGATATACAGACCAGACCTGTATAACTTGACGATTTTTTAAATTATTCTATGCTTAATATTTCATCCCATTCAGGCCTTCCATTGATCTTTCTCTAGTTTTCCTGACATTCTTTACTTTAGCTTTAACACATCATTTTATCCCTACCTTACAGAAACTCTGATTCTGCTACCTTACTGATTATTGGATTTGTGCCAGAGCAAATAATGCTCATGATGAACCCGAATTGTGGCGCAACTATTGTCTTTAGAAGGATGGCGAAACCTATCTGGCGAAGATAATGGATCTTCCTGTGGTAACTTTGAAACCATTCATGTCCTCTTTCTAGAAGTGTGGCACCAAATATTATGGCTTTCCATTGGGTTTCCCTTACTCATAAAGGGATACCCTCACTCAGGTCTGGACTCTTACCCAAAATCTGTTTTGAAAACTATTATGAAAGTGGAAACACTCTAGCATATCTCCCACTAACTACTTATAACTATGTTATTTTATATAACCTAAATAAACATGAGGGAAACTTAATTCAACTTGCTTCTTCCCTAGATATCTTTTTCCCCAGATACCCAGACTTCCAGCAAAATCTTACTGATATTACATCAACTCACTTGTTACTTCAGGTCTATACAAATTTAAGATGTTCACATAACCATTCCCATAATGCTAGTAAACCAGATTATCATATGCTCCATGTAAATGATTCTATTTCTGGTCATGCTATTCTCTCCTTCATTTTAGGAAAAAGAATTTGGTCAAAGGGACCCAAGTATGCTCGACTATGCTTTATGCTTAGAATACATTGGATATTCCTTTCTATGTGGGGGGGGAAAAGAAGGTATATTCTATCCTTTCCCTTAATTGGAAGGGACATTGTGGGATCATTGCCCTCACCCCTGATGCCAAAATTAGAAACACTCTTTCCTCTGTTGCTTATATATCTAATCTAGAGTCTTTCTCCTATCAACTTAAAAGGACACAGCAGAGCTGGGAAGTTTATAATTTTGAGTGGATATCTACAAATAACCCTACAGACATGGTTTGGGGCATGCTTTCTCCAGGGACTTTTGAGCTTGGATTGGAGTAGCAGACCTTGAAAAAGCAATTTGTGGTCTTTCTAGAATCATGTCTAGATGATTCACTTTCACTAGATTGAAATTCACTTTCAATGCTTCTGTCTGAGCTTTTAACTACCAACAAGCCTAAATAAGCCTGGCAGGAATAAGCTTTACTACAACTTTAGGCTGCAGAGCCCTAATCCTGCTTAGCAGGGGGGAGCATGTGCCCTCCTTAAAAAGTTGTTTTTGATGTTGTTTTGATGTCAGTAACCTGGAAAATGTTGTTTTGATGTCAGTAACCTGGAAAAAATAACACAGGCACTAAAAATAATGAAAGACACTATCGGGCAGAATACTGCCTTCTTCTGCTAGCGGAAGTTGGCCAAACTCTTGGAACCTGGGACACGTTTGATCTACTAAGCATAGGCAATTGGGCAAATTGGCTGAGAAGTACATTTTACTCACTAGCTATCATTGAGGTTTTGGTCATCAGTTTACTTGCTTTCTTAAATCTCTATTGTTTTGTATTAGTAAGCAAATGTCTTCTTCCCAAATGTAGGTACAAAATAAAATTCTTTCCTTTTCAAAGGCTTTTCCTGGAACTCAACTAACCACGGAAACGAAACCATCCACCCTAGAGGGACATAACTGGGATTCTTCGTTTTCAACCCTCTTGTTCAAATAAGGCCAGTGAAATCCCGTATCATGTTCCTCCTCTGTGGGACAAGACGCAAAAAGATGATCCTTCTCAGCTTCATGGAAAAAGACCCCTGCACCTGAGAACAGCCTTTCTCAGCTCCATGGAACATACAATACAATCTGCATTGTATACAAATGAATACAATGAATTGTAACAATGAATACAACCAACATTGTTTTCTATGAAAGATCTTGATCAAAGGAGGAAATGGGGGGGGGGGGGGAGAAAGGAGGAGAGGGATATGAAAGAATTTGTAAATGGAAAGTGGAGAATGGAAAGTCTCATGTATGTGCCCTCAAGGGGAAAAAACATAAGGAATGAGAGAGAGAGACTGATTTCCCATAAATGCCTGATTTACAGAAAACAGATAATGTGGAATTTTCTTAAATGATAGGGAATTCGTCAGGGGTTCCCTCTCATGAGCATTGTGGAAATTTTTGCTTGTGGTTTCCAGAGACACGAACAATGAACCGGGTCAGGACGATCTCACAAAAAGCTGACTTGAGCTTTATGTGTATGATTGAACTGGTTTTGTCTGCTAGGGGACTTTTCAAAGCTGGTCTATGTTTTTTATTCTAAATGAATTCTCCCCCCTTTCTATTCTCTGCCCATAAATGCAGCCAATCCCAAACCCTCAACAGTAGCTTCCTAGAGTTTGTGTGTCCCGCAATGCGATTCCTCTGTTATTCCCAAATAAATTCATCTGTTTTGAGCTTGCCCCAGTTTACTTCTTTACTAGGTCAACAATTTCTTTCTATTTTTTACTACTTTACCTTATTTTTCATATTTGACCTTTTTTCTTTAGCATACATCTATTTTCCTCTTTTTCAGTTTTCACTTAACTTGCTCATTATTTTAACAGTTTGTTACACTCTTTTCACCATGTCTCTATTTATTTCACCTTTTCATGGACTTATCCATGTTTTGCATTAGAAAACGTTATCCTGAAGGTACAGTTGTTTCAATTTCTGGACTTTTCTTCTCACAGTCTCAAAAAAGTTCTGACTTCCTTAATAGTCACTCTGTTATCTCACTTGCAGCCTTAAAAATAAATCTCAGATTTCACCGTTAAGAGTAGTCAGCTTACTTCCAAAAGCTTCGTGAGGGTTGCCTTCCCTGTTTCTTGTAATAAATTTGTCAGTTGATTTGCCAACAGATAATTAAGAGTAAGAACCTATTTCTGTTACTCTACGTTTTTGGAAAATAGCGTTCCATCTTTCTGTTTCTGATTTGGTGAAAAATAATAATAATAATATCATAAATACAATAATACAGTAATAACATTGGATTGATTTCTCAGGCAAGATGTGAAGTGAAACGCATAAGAGGCTCTTCTGGAATTTATTTTAAACACTTAAAACTTTGGGGGGCCTGGGTGTCTCGGTCAGTCATCCGACTCCTGATTTCAGCTCAGGTCTTGACCTCAGGGTCGTGAGTTCAAGCCCTGCATTGGGCTCGGTGCTGAGTGTGGAGCCTAACTAGAAAGAAAGAAAGAAAGAAAGAAAGAAAGAAAGAAAGAAAAGAAAGAAAGAAAGAAAGAAAGAAAGAAAGAAAGAAAGAAAGAAAGAAAGAAAGAAAGAAGGGACAAATAAAGCACAAATGACAAAATAAACAGTTATTTGAAAAAAAAACAACACTTAACAACTTTGCAATATTGCGCTGTCTCAGAATCTTGACTCTGATAAATCCCCACAGGAATCTGTGGAAAATCTGGAAATCCTGCACAAGGAAATGGAGGGTGGAGAGGGGATGATCATCCCTGCAACTGCCCTTGCCTTGCTTCCTGGCATGAAAAGCTTCAGCAGGCCTGATGTTCTCAGAAGTCTTCGATGGAAAGATAGCAATTCCTCTGCTCGTGGATTTTCCTTGTCCGAAGGAGGGGCACTTGCCCTGATGCAATTGCCCCATCCTTGAATACAACCTCGTAGTTGGAGAAGGCGCCTAGGGCTTAATTTCTTTTCCTCCCAACATCTGTCCCTCTGTCCTCTAGCTTGGAGCTCCTATAGGAGATCTGGGTAACTAAAAGATCCCTTTTAAAAAGATTTTCAACCTAGAGCATCTGTCCCTGAAAACACTACTTTTCTGAGTAGTTCTTTAAAAATATATGCTTAGGGGCGCCTGGGTGGCGCAGTCGGTTAAGCGTCCGACTTCAGCCAGGTCACAATCTCGCGGTCCGTGAGTTCGAGCCCCGCGTCGGGCTCTGGGCTGATGGCTCGGAGCCTGGAGCCTGTTTCCGATTCTGTGTCTCCCTCTCTCTCTGCCCCTCCCCCGTTCATGCTCTGTCTCTCTCTGTCCCAAAAATAAATAAACATTGAAAAAAAAAATTTAAAAAAAATAAAAAAAATAAATAAAATAAAAATGTATGCTTATCGGGGCGCCTGGGTGGCTCAGTCGGTTAAGCGTCCGACTTCAGCTCAGGCTATGATCTCACGGTTCATGAGTTCGAGCCCTGCATCGGGCCCTGTGCTGACAGCTCAGAGCCCGGAACCTGCTTCGGATTCTTTGTCTCCCTTTTTCTCTGCTCCTCTCCCACTCCTTCTCTGTCTCTCAAAAATAAATAAATAAATGTTAAAAAAAAAAAAAAAAACATTTTTTAAATGTAAGTTTATTGTCTTCTTAGAAAATTGCAAAATAGCATCTCTCAGACTCACATTTTTGTTTGGAAAAAATCAGGGTTCAAAGATTGTTATGTTACTCTTAGTTATTGCTGTATAAAGTCATTTTATTACAAAATCAATCAGGAGAACATGTTTATCACTGAAACTGACCTTTGACATTGACTCTCCGGTCATTCACTGACTATGGAATAAGCTACCTGGACTCAAAAAAGAGTTTTATATCATTTTACAAAATCTTTATTTTAATACTACCTCAAAAATATTATTACATAGCAATATTCCACCATCAGAAACAATAATAAAGTGGAAGAGTGCAAAAGAGAACTGCATGTCTATCTTTCTTACATTAGCTAATATCTTAACCATTTAAAAACATGCTTACAAAGGGGCACCTGGGTGGCTCAGTCGGTTAAGCGTCCGACTTCAGCTCAGGTCACGATCTCACGGCACATGAGTTCGAGTCCTGCGTCGGGCTCTCGGCTGACAGCTCAGAGCCTGGAGCCTGCTTCGGATTCTGTGTCTCCCTCTCTCCCTGCCCCTCCCCCTGCTCAAGCTCTGTCTGTCTCTCTCAAAACTAAATAAAAGATTAAAAAGAAACATGTTTACATGTACAAGATAATGTATTTTTACCCGTGTCCTTAGCAAAAAGGAAGGACTGTTGTGTTCTGTTGATAAAAGTATGTAATTGAATCTTGTTAATTGCTTTCTTGCAGAAAGACAAGTTTAACAACACATTAGGTAAATCTTAACTCACTCTCCTTGAAATCTTATTCCATACCAAATATATACATACAGTTCAATGGATTCCTTTATAATTTTTATTTATTTTGTAAGAGAAAAAAAGCAAGTGTCGCATCTCATGGGCCCATGATTCTTCATTCATTTACTCAACAATGATTGAATGCTTGCTATTATTGGATATGGCTCCCACTCACAAGGATCAGTGATCAACAAAACTGCATTTAAAATGGCAGTCTACCGGGGCGCCTGGGTGGTGCAGTCGGTTAAGCGTCCGACTTCAGCTCTGGTCACGATCTCGGGGTCCGTGAGTTCGAGCCCCGCGTCGGGCTCTGGGCTGATGGCTCAGAGCCTGGAGCCTGCTTCTGATTCTGTGTCTCTCTCTCTCTCTCTCTCTGCCCCTTCCGCATTCATGCTCTGTCTCTCTCTGTCTCAAAAATAAATAAAAACATTTAAAAAAAATTAAAAAAAATAAAATGGCAGTCTACCTCCCTATCTTGTGGCATTACTGATCTCCCTTGTTCTGCTAGTAACTGCAAGCATTATTGAATAAATGGATGAAGAATCATGTGCCCATGAGACATGACACTTACTTCTCATTGAGAAGATGATGGAGAAGATGATGGGGAAGATGATGGAGAAGATGATGGAGAAGATGATGGGGAAGATGATGGAGAAGATGATGGAGAAGATGATGAGAAGATGATGAGAAGATGACAGGTGAGCAAAAGTAGAAGAGAGGAAGTTAGCGAAGTTAAGTTAGCCATGTCAGTATCTGGGAGAATACAGGTGAAGGGAATAAAAAGCACAAAGTCTTTAAGGCGGGAAAGCTTCTAGGTTCTGGAGGAAAGCAAGTGCCGTACGGCTAAAGCAGACAAGGTAGAATCAGCAGTTTGGGCGTGAGGAGACTGGGGATCACAGGACAGTGGGGGAGGGTTGTGCGGGCATAGAAAATGTCACGCTCCTGAACAAAATTTCCAAAGATTATTCAGAGGCAGGAAATTGAGCTGCATCGAACGTTATTTTGCCACTGGGGCAGTTTTTAATGATGTCCATGAAGAAAATACTACTGCCATCTAAAGGAGGAATCGCAGCTCAGCTGACAAGCCCATTGGCCTGATCTCTGAATCATCATGGTGACATTAAACATGAGTCTTTCATGGGGCGCCTGGGTGGCGCAGTCGGTTAAGCGTCCGACTTCAGCCAGGTCATGATCTCGCGGTCCGGGAGCTCGAGCCCCGCGTCAAGCTCTGGGCTGATGGCTCAGAGCCTTGAGCCTGTTTCCGATTCTGTGTCTCCCTCTCTCTCTGACCCTCCCCCGTTCATGCTCTGTCTCTCTCTGTCCCAAAAATAAATAAACGTTGAAAAAAAAATTAAAAAAAAAAAAAAAAAAAAAACATGAGTCTTTCAGGGCGCCTGGGTGGCGCAGTCGGTTAAGCGTCCGACTTCAACCAGGTCACGATCTCACGGTCTGTGAGTTCGAGCCCCGCGTCGGGCTCTGGGCTGATGGCTCAGAGCCTGGAGCCTGTTTCCGATTCTGTGTCTCCCTCTCTCTCTGCCCCTCGCCCGTTCATGCTCTGTCTCTCTCTGTCCCAAAAATAAATAAACGTTGAAAAAATAAATAAATAAATAAACATGAGTCTTTCTAATAAGACCCCCCCGAAAAGCATCTTCCTTATATTCTTATTATCATTCACCTTGCTTCTCAAAATCTGACTGGAAATCCTTAATGGATAGAAATGTGCCCTTTACGCTCCAGAATTTTCCAGCTTGCTCTCTACTATAAGGATAAAAATGTGTCCTTTATGCTCCAGAATGTTCCAGCTTGCTCTCTACTAAAACAAGTATTCATGAGGAGAAAATATATATATATATACCCCAAATCAGCAAGTTACTATAGAGGATAAATTATCACAGCCAGGATTTCTGGTTCTTTCATCCATTAAAAACATCGCTATGAATGTCCCACGTGTGTTAATACAAGTTTCAAGTTTATTCTACACCTGGCAATGCTTCTAACTCTACCCCTCTACTCCACGTACACTAAGGTGCCAAGGACACTCATTCGCATCCGCTCACGGTTGCTCAATGCTCTGTAAACATACTTTTCTTTGAAAATAACATTGGTTTAGAGCTATGTCCAAAGGTAATGATGTCTTTCATAGAGTTTTTTTGGTAGCTTTATTTTAAGAATTTTTAAAAATGTATTTGTTCAATTAACATTATGTCAGCATGATCAGTGATACAAAGTCGACTCTTCATGTTTACTTACTCTCCTCTAGTCTTCGTTTATGTAAATATTTAATGCCATTATTAGAGCCATAACTTAGCTTTTGTTCTTGTTTTCATGTAGCGGTAAATAGCAGTAATAATTTACATGTTAACTAGTGTAATCCAATCATGCAGGAATTATTGTCATTAAGTCAATGTTACAGGTGACGAAGCAGAAACACTGAGAGGTTGTGTAATTTGCCCAAGACGGCACAGGAAGTGAGGAACCTGGGATTTCATCCCAGACGGTTCGGCAAGTGAGTCTACTGTGTGAACCCCTGTGCTGTCCTACCTTAAGTCCAGTTAAAATATTCTCACGTTGTATTTCAGATTTCTTCTTTTCCAGACACTTTTCTTGCTTATATGAACATGATTTTTGGCCAGGAAATGCTGTCAAATTCTTTTATTTATTACTGCATTCAACAAATATTTATTAAGTGTCCATTAAACTGATGCTTGGAATTCCGTTACTGTGTGTTCTTTCGTGTGAGTTTAGTGGCTACCTGCTGTTAAAAATTGGAATGCTGGGACACTGATCTCTGACTTGACATTTGGCTAAAACCTGCCATTCAGGTTCAGCCTCGGCCTCAACCTATTTCAACATCATTTCTGGATCCCTCAAATTGTGCATGATCAATAATCCAATGGTCTTTGTCGGTCATAATTATATAAAATCATCATCATAATGTTGATAATATAACCCAAGTATAATTTGTGGACCTATTTTAATATATGAATTTTCACTTACGGTTATATGTATTTTAGATCTATCTTGCGGTGGAAAACTTCTTGCTCATCTCTTCCAAAAGGACAAATCAAAATATTGATATTTGCAAAAACTCCCTTGAGACATCAGAGCCCACTGTTGACCTTATTCATCCATCTGTCCTAAACATATTCCTGGTATAAAAAAATATAACATTATAAATATAGGGTAAATTAGGCTCACTTTTGAATTTTCTGTACTCACACATTTCATAAGGGTGGGTGGCAGAAATAATGACAACTTTCATGTAAATCCCCACCTCTTTTCTGCAACTCTTGTCAATGTCTATTGCCCCTGAGAGTTCTGTAGGAATAAAGCAGAGAGCATGGGAAGAAATACTGAAGCCTGGTGTCTTCATCTAGGCAACAAATCCCCAGCAAGACCCTACCTCATCTCAGAATTTAGAAGTCAGACAATTGCCACAGGGATGTATATTTATAGGTTTAAGAGAATTAAAAATGAAGCAATATCTGTCCTATCAGAAATGTTTCATTCGACCAATTATTTTGACAATGAGAACTGGCTTTGCAAAATTAGCTTATCGGTAAACATTTTCTAGAAATGTAATCAGCTAAATGTGTAAGTCATCATTTTGAAAATAGGTTAAAGAATTTTATAAAGTTTTAGATTTCAAAAGTATAATTGAATAAATATTTCAATTTTCCAAAATTTCTTGAGTATATTCAGTGTGTGTCTTTAAGTAAGAAAGTAACCATCAGTAGCCATTTATAAGTGCTGATAAGTCTTTTTTGTGTGCTTTCTAGAGACTGAATATGAGGATGATTCTAATGGCTGAGTTCCAAATTCTTTAGCAATTGACCTAGTTTCCAGTACTTTGCTTTCAACAAAATTAAGGAGGCTATTTGTTTTTCAGCTGAAAAGTAATTAAAATTATATTTAATTATGATCATAGTGTGACTTTTGGTTTATAACCTAGATGCCTAAATAATTAAATGATGTTGTTCTAATAGAACTTCTCTCATTTCTGTCTCTTTATGTGAAAAAGTTGCTTTGGTGCCTACACCTTTATGACAGGAAACAGAGCAGGGATATTCTAGAATAGAAGTAGAATAGAATCAGGTTGCCTGCATGGCTCAGTCAGTTAAGCATCGACTCTTGCTTTCAGCTCAGGTCATGATCTCACAGTTCGTGGGTTCAAACCCCACATCGGACTCGCCCTGACAACGTGGAACCTACTTGGGATTCTCTCTCTCCTTCTCTCCCTGCCCCTCCCCTGCTCATGCTCTCTCTCTCTCTCTCAAATAAATAAACATTAGAAAGATTTTTAGAATAGAATAGAAAAAAACAGGAAGTAAATAAAGAGTGGAAACTTGTCTCAATCGAGCAATAAGTAATATTTATCCAAAGATAAAAAATCTGATTGGGGGAACCAGATGGATGAAATATACAATTTCTTTCATTAAGAAATTATTTTCATACAAAATTTTATCTCTTGTGTTTAACATTTATTAAGATTGTAGTAGATAGGTATGATCTTGATAAGTAATATGCTGATAATATTTGTAATGATAACTCAACCCAAAAAATCGTATTCCTACTCAGAACCTTATAGCTACAAAAAACTTTTTTTATAATTCTGATTATCTTTAGTTATAGAAATGAATGAGAAGGTATTCATTAAGGTGTATTGAAGAATAAAACACCAGGATAAAATTATGTGGGGAATTAGAATGGAAATACAAGATCAAGAAGAAACAAGATTGATGTAAAATTTCCAGCTGGTAACAAAGGAGTTCATGTGTGTTTTAAATGGATGATGACTATACCAATAAATGACTGTGGTATTCACATTTCACTGCATGTATTTGAAAGCGATATTACAGTTTTATTTTTAAAATATCATTATTTATAACATGGTTTTTGGCATCTTGCACATGATGAAAAAGTTTTAAGTGAAAGAAGTGTGAGGATTTATATGTTTAATAAAATTCTTTTAAGGAATATAAGAAAAAAGGTTGAAGACCAAAGTGTATAAAAGCCATCGTTGAGAATCCTGAGAAAGAATTATTTACAACATATAATAAATATTTTAAGTGTACCTAATAAAATTTGCAATTAAAAATCAAAATGATAGGGGTGCTGGATGGTTTTGTCGGTTAAGTGATTCACTCTTGACTTCAGCCCAGGTTATGATCTCACAGTAGTGGGATTGAGCCCCGTGTCAGGCTCCATGCTGAGCTCCAGCCTGGGATTCTCTCTCTCCCTCTCTCTCTCTGCCCCTCCCCTGCTCATTCTCTCCCTCTCTCTCTCTCTCTCTCTCTCTCTCAAAATAAGGAAATAAACTTAAAAAGAATCAAAATAATAAAGTTTTCATGACACCCAATATGTTCTTCCATTCTCAAAGTTCAAGCTATGAGTTTTGCTTCATCCAAATATGGATTTTTACTTTCCATTATTAGGCGTTTGGCCAACATATAGGGTTGTTGCACATCCAAAAAGTTTAATTATGCCTGGGGAAAATAACATGGAGACCTCTTAACATCGTTTATTATTTATTATAAGTTACTTTATCCCACATGAAGACTGTAGAGTGTATAGGTATTATTTATGACAGTGCAGGAGTGAAGGAGGAAAGCACTGAGGAGATCGGTAGAAAAGAACATAAAGATTCTAGTGAGGGCACAACCCAAAATGAAACAGAAGAGATTTGTACTCATTCAGCAAGCATTTACCAACTACTAAGGGCCAGGACAATGTGTTATTATGGTTTATTCTATTTGACTTGGCATTATATCTCCCATTGAATTTATTACCCTCCTTGAAGTTTTAATATCTTACATATCTGTAGTTTTATGGTTCACAAGAGTTGCCATGTAAATTATCTTCACTTCTCACTCTTTCAGATTATTTACAAAAATGTATGTCAAAAACAAAATATACTTCATCCACAGAAAAGCCTGTTTCTCATCATATCATATTTTAGAGTTTAAATTGATTCTCTATTCAAAACATGCACACTTCATTTCGGGGGGTGTTAAATTCATGTAATAGTGTGGATCTTTCATATTTTCAGGATTTCTTACAAATAGATTCTAACACCGGAATAGCTCTTGGGAAATCAATAGGATGCTGAGTCACTATTGATAAGATATTTTTACGTTGCTCAAGGTAAAATTAAACAAGAACGTTCATCAAATAAAGGTCATTTCCTTAGGGAATAAAATGAATTAATTGGCTTTATAGTCTAGATGTTCAGTGAACTAAGAAACAATAAGAATGTATTATATGGGTGGTATTCTAATGAACTACTATTTTCTTTATAAACAAACATAGGGTTACTATACAATGCAAGCTTTAAACTGCTAAACAAGGGAGAGATTGTCTTTAGAGTTATTGTGTTTAAAATCCTGTGATAAATTTCATTTCTTTGTTTCACCAAAGAACCATATGTATCACCCAGCAATTGCACTACTAGGCATTTACCCAAGGGATACAGGGGTGCTGTTTCGAAGGGACACATGCACCCCCATGTTTATAGCAGCGCTATCGACAATAGCCAAAGTATGGAAAGAGCCCAAATGTCCATCGATGGATGCATGGATAAAGAAGATGTGGTAAATATATACAATGGAGTATTATCCTGCAATCAAAAAGAATGAAATCTTGCCATGTGCAACTACGTGGATGTAACTGGAGGGTATTGAGCTAAGTGAAATTAGTCAGTCAGAGAAAGACAAATATCGTATGACTTCACTCATATGAGGACTTTAAGATACAAAACAGAGGAACATAAGAGAAGGGAAGCAAAAATAATATAAAAACAGGGAGGGGGACAAAACAGAAGGGACTCTTAAATACACTGAACAAACAGGGGTTGTGGGAGAAGGGATGGTCCAGATGGGTAGGGGCTTTAAGGAATCTACTCCTGAAATCATTGTTGCACTACATGCTAACTAACTTGGATGTAAATTAAATAATAATAATAATAGATTTAAAAAAACTTAAAAAAAATAATAAAGAACCATATGGGATAAAGCTTGTTCCCTGAACTACCAAGAAGATATTTAGGACATGTGTTTACATTAATAGCTATTTTTAAAAAAATGAAAGTCAAGAATATTCACTGAGGGACACCTGGGTGGCTCAGTCGGTTAAGGATATGACTTCTGTTCAGGTCATGATCTCACGGTTCACGGGTTCGAGCCCTGCATCAGACTCTGAGCTGTCAGCTCAGAGCCTGGAGCCTGCTTGAGATTCTGTGTCTCCCTCTCTCTCTGCCCCTCCCCTGCTTGCATTCTATCACTCTCTCAAAAATAAATAAACATTAAAAAACTTTTTTAAAAAAGAATATTAACTGTTTTCATCAAGTCATATAATTTATTTTGCTTCTTCTTCAAAATAGGTTAGGTACTGATTAATAATCAGAGACAGTGTAGCCTGAAAGTAATATTTTTCAAGGACAGAACATTTGAGAAAGTGGATAAAAGAATACTGATGGTCATAGAAATAATCTGGAATTGATTTTTTTATACTGGAAGTAGTTAATATGTTACAAAAATAAAGGGTTAGCAGTTTACTTTCACTGCCCATCAGATAAAATAAAAACCAGTGATTCTAGGACAAGACCAGAGTTCAAGGAATCAAGGGGCTCAGATTCCTGTTGTTTCCTATTTCTCTCCACACCATGAGAGGAAATCAGCTGCCCAGTCCAGTCTTGATTCTACTTTTCCTGCTTCTTCCCAGAGATGCCTTCACTGCTTCAAAACCGTAAGCAACAACATTTTCAGAAAATTCTGTTGTCTTTCTCTTTCCCATTGTTTTATCTGCTTCTTAATGTCTCTCTTATTTATTTTCTGATTTCCTGTGAATTTATCGGCTGTTGAAGGGGCTTAGAAAGGTCAATAAGTTGTTATTGCTCATGTGGAAAGAGGCATCCTCTAATTCTAGAAAACACAGAGACATGGGGCAGTCACGTTTACGAAACATTCACCGAATAAGAATACAGAATTATACAACATTTATTAAATAATAATCTAGAACTCCTGCCAAAAAGAAAAAAAAAAAAAGGATACATCCTTCATTGGCTCATGAAAAGGGCTGCAGCGTCCGTCCAGTGTGAAATAACTCAATCTCTGTATTTTCCCCTGGTCAGAGATCACCAAGATGAATACATGACTTTCAGAGAAGCCAGGATTTTTGTGTTAGATCACTCAAATTCTTGAGCAAACCCGTAGGGGCTGGTGTTTAGATCTTGGGAATACACAGATTAACACAATGTGGACCCTGTCCTCAACACTTCACGGTAGAGAGAATAGAAAAAGTGTGCAGGGAAAGGAATACAGTGCAAAACCAGAAGCTAGCCTTGCGGGATTCTGTGAGAACACTCGCAGAGAAAACCTACCTCCTCCTGGAACCTGTGAGCCATATAAGGGAAGGGACGTCGCCTAAGTCTTCAGAGAGAAACTTGTTTGGAAAGAAGTCTTACGAAGCAAATAGAACTTATCCAGATAGACAAGGACAGTTCAGGAAGAGGGAGAGAGGCGTGGGCAATGAGAACATTGCAAAGTGCAGCATGTTTGGTGGTAGTAAATGGTGGGCGAAACAACTGGAAAGTGGTAGTTTCTTCTGGGTGTGCATGTTAATATATTTGGTGACTAGCCTCGCATGGCTCGATCGACTCCGCTTCCCTCATCACAGAGTGAAAGAAAGAAAAGAGCCAACACTGCTTCTGAAATAGTACTGAGAAGCAATGCCACTCCTCCTTATCCATTAAATATCATGTATTTAGTGTCCTAGAATAAAGAAATTCATATCGCCCACATGAAACCCAAGACCGCATGTAGACAGGTTCTTAAGGCTTTCGATGATAATTAATGGGTTAATCACATTTTGTTGTTGCTCAAACAAACAAACATTGTTTTAGCTTCATAGGCATACAATTGACAAAATTATGAAATATTTAAAAAGTACAACGTGATGGTTAAATTTACCTATATACCGGAAGGATTCCTCCCATTGGCTTAATTCACACATCCATCTCTTGAGTATTTATTTACTCTTCTTTTTTGTGTGTGTGAGAACAGTCTAATTCTCCTTCCAGCAGGTTTCATTCATACAATGCAGAGTTATCAACTGTAGTCACTGTGTCACACATTATATCTTCAGACTTCATTCATCTTATTATAACTGAAAGTTTGTACCCTTTTACCAACTTCTCCCTATTTCCTTCAACAGCGCCCCCTACCCTGCCCCGCCCCTAGTAATCACACTACCATTGTCTGTTCTGTTTCTGTGAATTTGATTTTATTTAAAAGGGTCTATATAGGGGCGCCTGGGTGGCGCAGTCGGTTGAGCGTCCGACTTCAGCCAGGTCACGATCTCGCGGTCCGGGAGTTCGAGCCCCGCATCAGGCTCTGGGCTGATGGCTCGGAGCCTGGAGCCTGTTTCCGATTCTGTGTCTCCCTCTCTCTCTGCCCCTCCCCCGTTCACGCTCTGTCTCTCTCTGTCCCAAAAATAAATAAATGTTGAAAAAAAAAAAATTAAAAGGGTCTATATAAGTGACAGCATGCAATATTATCTTTCTCTGGCATATCTCACATGTATATATTTCTTTAGAGAGAGAGGGAGAGTGCACATGAATGGGGGAGAGGGGCAAAAGGAGAGAGAGAGAGAGAGAGGAAGAGAGAGAGAGAATCCCAAGCAGGCTCCACACTCAACACGGAGCCCAACACAAGGCTCAATCCCACCACCCTGGGATCACAACCAGAGTCGAAATCAAGAGTTGGATGCTCAACTGACTGAGCCACCCAGGCACCCCTGGCATATTTCACTTATAATGTCCTCACAGCCCATCCATGTTGTTGCAAACAATGGGATTTCCTTTTTTTAAGGGTGAATAATATCCCATTATACATCATCCCATTTTCTTGATCCATTTCTAAATTTCAAAGCACATGATTCATGGATTGCTTATCCATAGCTTAGGAATAGTTCTATGATTGGTGATTACAGAAAAGATTATCTAGAAAGCAGCCACAATCATGACGTCTTTTTAACCTTTCCATGGTTGACCCGGAGCCCTCTTCTCCACAGGCAGTACCTGGTGCTGGTCCCATCTCAGCTGTACACTGGGGTTCCTGAGAAGGCCTGTGTCATGCTCAATCACCTGAATGAGACGATGACACTGAACATAATTCTGGACTATGGAATGCAGATCAGTACCCTCCTCACCGAGCTGGTGACAGAGAAGAACTACTTCTCCTGCAGCCCCTTCATTGTCAGTAGGACTCTTTGGGATATGGAAGCTCGTTAGAGAAAGAGCGTATTAGCCGATGCCTTGTATTCTGACCCCCAGCAATAAAACAGCATAATGAAGAAACACATGAGAAGTACAAAGTGAAAGTTTCTACTGAATACGCTTTCATAATATTTACAAACAGTCCTAGTGCAATATATGAAAAGTAATGGTAGTTATAGGTTTCATTGGCTCCTACAATTCGGAGATGAATAAAGGCCATGCCGTTACCCATTACAAACACTGAAATTCATAAATTTAAGTGACTTATTTAAGATCTCACATGTGGTTGATGGTTAATGTACTGTCCTTCTAACTTTGTGCTACATAAGGTATTAAATAGTTAATCACACTGGCTTACTACCAGTGATAATATGTAACGTTGACGTTGACCATTGGAAAATAACATTTGATAATTACTTCAAAGCCATCATACTGCTGTGGAAATTGGAGTTTGTCATTGCCTTCACTGTCATCACTATTTGAAGACTTAGTTGGTTTTATTTCGGTGACATTTTCCCTTTAAATCAACAAAGTGTTCCTGTCATGTTACAGAAGCATGAGAGTCTATAATTCTTGACTTATCCCTTACTAATTCTCTGGGACTAACCAGAGAAAGAACAAAGTCAGAAAGGCTGAGACATTCAGACATGGGTCTGGGCAGATTTTTCAGTGCTTTTCTGTTTTACAGATTCCAAAGCTGTTAACTTCCTCAGGGTTCATTACTGTGGAGGTGAAAGGGGCAACACAGCAATTCATAAAGAAGAACATCATACATATAAGGAGAGCAGAGAGCCTTGTCATTGCCCAAACAGACAAACCCATCTACAAACCAGGACAAAAAGGTATAACGAACCAAGCTGGCAAGAGCGACTTTAAGGGGTGGGCGTGTGGCTATCTATTACTTTATTCTGCAGTCATGAAAACACAAGCATGCTGTTATCTGTGTTACTGCCTTGGATTCCCGCGGTAGGGTTTCATGGGGAAAATCTCTGTGTTTCAGTGAGATTCCGCATCGTCTCTGTGGATGTCAATTTTCACCCTGTGAATGAAACGGTAAGTCTCCTGACAGTGGATGAGTGTGGGGAAAACAAGTACAAACTTAAGGACCATTCTTTTGAAAAACATGAGACCAATATGATCTAAGTGGTACCACTGCTGGAGAATGAGATCAGTTCATCAACCACATTATCAAAATAAAACATTCCGTTGAAATTATCTTTTTAAAGAGCCCAGTCATTTTGGGGGTGCCCAGGTAGCTCAGTCTGTTAAGCGTTCAACTTCAGCTCAGATTATGATCTTGCAGTTCCTGAGTTCAAGCCCTGCCTCAGGCTCTCTGTTGTCAGCCCAGAGCCCACTTAGGATCCTCTGTCTCTCTCTCTCCGCCCCCCTAACCCCCCTCCCTTCCTCTTCCGCTCCCGTGTGTGCACACACTCTCTCTCTCTCTCTCTCCCTCTCTGTCTCAAAAAATAAATAAACATTTTAAAAAATCTTTTTTAAATGTTTATTTATTTTTTGAGACAGAGAGAGAGAGAGAGAGAGAGAGCCTGAGTGGGGGATGAGCAGAGAGAAAGGGAGACGCAGAATCTGAAGCAGGTTCAAGGCTCCCAGCCATCAGCACAGAGCCTGACACGGGGCTCAAACCCACGAACTGTGAGATCACGACCTGAACCGAAGTCGGATGCTTAACCAACTGAGCCACCCAGGCACCCCAAAAATAAATAAATATTTTTTTAACCCCAGTAACTTTTATTAAACAAAGGAAAGTAAGTGAACTTGATTTCTCTCTTAGAGAGATGGAGAATTTCTCAGAGATAAATTTCATCTGCCAAATAAACTCACTCTTTTGACCTTTTTACTTAAGTGTAGGTTTCCTCCATTGTACATTATTTCATAAAAGGAAAGTCATGACTTCTCAAGAGATATATATGAGAACTAAACATGTAAAACTAAACTAAACATGTAAAATGCATGTGAACCAAACTGGGGCACATTTCCTTGTTTGGATAAAAAATATATACAGACTCACTTCCCCTGATCCAGATAGGCTATCAATGCTGAGGTCATGGCTTTCTTTTTCTAACCTCCATCCCACACTCATACTATCTTTTCTTTTTCTTTACAGTTCTCCGTGGTTTATATTGAGGTAGGTAAGATCTTATGCATCTCCGTTGGGATGCGAACTTACTACAAGTTAGGTTCCACTGCCTCTCCTGCCTCCTTCCTCCCCTCTAGCACTCCGCCAAAACTAAACACTGTTTTCCCTATCTATCTTAAATCCTCTGGAGACTGGGTAAGATGTAAATGAAAGAACAAAATCCCCTGAGATGATACAATTTAGTGACTTTTCCAGTATTTCTAACCAAAATGGATACCCGTTGTAATCTTTAACATCTCATAGCTAGTAACCTTGATGTCCTTTTCTGATCATAGAATTCCTAGAAAACTTTGTTCACTACCTTTGATTTGTAGCAGTCAAAGTACCTTTGATTTGATTTGATGTAGTCAATTTGCCAACTGTCTACTATCTGACTCCCAATGTGCCCTCCCTGGAAAGCTGCCCCTCTACTCAAAATACCTATTTCAATGGTTTCTATGAACTCATGTTTTTACCTATAGAATCCCAAGAGGAATCGAATTTTCCAATGGCAAAATGTCAGACTGCAAGGGGGACTCATCCAGCTCTCCTTCCCACTCTCGGTGGAGCCCACCCTGGGTACCTATAATATTATGATGCAGAAGGAGTCAGGGGGAACACTACAGCACTCCTTTGAGGTGAAAGAATATGGTAAGAGTTCCGTATGTGCTCGAGACATTTATGACATTAGAGTATTTAAGAGCTTAAGAGTTTTTATACATAGGTACAAGCAAAAATCTAGCATATAGTAGTTGAAAATTAGCAAGTTTTTTATGTATCTAAATATTCACTAAGTGCTTTTCATGCGCTATCTTGTTTAATCCTCACATCACCCCTGGCAGATACTGTATTATCCCCATTTTACAAATGAGTACCTGAGTACTAGAACTGTTAGTAATTTACCAAAATCACAGAGCCAGCAAGAGGCAAGAAATATTTTATTAGGTCCATTTGACCCCATTCAATCAGAAATTGGTAACCAATACAATAAATACGTGCATGCATCTGTTGATCTATATCTTATAACTGAGGGTACCTCTGGGCCGCACCTATGACCTAGACCTATACCACTCCAACCAAAGTAGTCAGACGTTGAAGCCACCTTACCAGTTATCAGTTATGTGGATTTTCTCAGGCCAATTGAACGTGGGTGAGGAGACTTGATCAACAAAAGCACGATTCCCCAAATTCACCAGACCTGCCACGGGAATTATAGAACAAGGATCTCTTGCAGGAACAGCTAATCTTACACAACTGTGAGAGAGGCCGGAAAAGTAAGGGTCCAGCAGGAGGAGCTAATGAGTCAGAGGAAATTACTAACCAGTTCTCCAGAAGCATGGGTGGGGACACATAAGTTAGCACCCGCAAGGGTCCCTTCAGATGCCAAAGTGGACCCCCAAGGGCCACCGCCATAGAAGAATCTATGGAAGGCCGTACGTATACATATCTCTTCATATCCCCTGCTTCAGTATTTCTGTAGTCAAGCGTCTAGTGGTAGATCTTGGGCCTCTATCAGTCAGCAGGACTCGCAGCTGGGAGGAAATGGACACAGAGAAGGACAGAATTAGGACAAATTGGAATCAACTGGTTTCTCTGTACCTGTCACCACATCCAACCACGTGGATCTTTAGAGACTCAGGGTGCTTCTTTCCTTCCGTCTTTGAAATCTTAAACAAATTCAAAGGAGATGCTAGGAAAAGTAATCCCAGCTTAACCAAGTTAACGCAGGACAGACCACCCGTGGTCATAAACACATCGCCCTCGTCAGTGGTGGCTCTGCTGCTCCTTATTTCCGTTGACATCATTTCATGTGATCTTACATTATAAGGTTCTGCAACAGAATCATTACTAATACTTGCGAGATATCCCGCCCACCTTCATGTCTTTCTCCCTTCTGTTGACAACAGTTTTGCCCAAATTTGAGGTCCAAGTGAAAATGCCCAAGGTTATCGGCTTTCTAGATGAAGAATTTTTGGTATCCGCCTGTGGCCTGTGAGTTACATTGTTTTTTTTTCATTCCAATTCTATTTCCCGGCTCTATTTGCATTGGTAACTGGACTTCAAGGTGTTTTAATTCGAGAATGACTTTCTCCAACTAGGGAGCATGAGAGGCAGCATATGGCATCCTACTAATAATAAAAGTATTGCTTGACCCCTGAAAATGTGCAAGACCGTGTTTTAAGTGCCTTGCCCCTATTAACATTTATTCTCACACTAACCTTGTGAGATGGGGATAGTTATCCTTAGTTTGCAAATGAGGAAACTATAACACATAGAGGATAAAAAAAAAACTTGCTCAAGTTTCTACAGATAGTAAATGACAAACTGGAATTTAACCCAACGGTCTGGCTCCAGGGTGTGAACTCTTCACCCCTATCCTATATTGATTCTGCAATTAAATAAAAAAAAAAAAAAATCTAGTTTCATGAAACTTTCTACAACCGAAATTGAATGCAAGATGTCCAACTCAAGGTCATGCTCATGCTCATAAATTCTGTGTTATTCTGTGTCATACAATCCCCATTTTTTTTATTGCTCCTGATTTCCTGAACTATGGGAAATTAGAAAAAAATTAAGAACTTTTCTTAAGTAGATATATAGATATATAATGTATAGATATATAGATATATAGAGATGTATACATGTGTCATAGTTATTTCTTCCCTGGTTACCTCTTGGTGTAGTAAGACACTCTTCACGTGT
The DNA here is from genome assembly GCF_028749965.1 of Puma concolor. Lineage (NCBI taxonomy): Eukaryota > Metazoa > Chordata > Mammalia > Carnivora > Felidae > Puma > Puma concolor. The sequence goes on from NC_141673.1 coordinate 99,622,911, forward strand.
ATTGAAGAGACACCTTACCTCTTGGTTTTGAAAGCAGTGTGAGGATCATCTTTCTCGCCAGTTTTGATGCCGTAGATCTTTCCCTTAGAAGGGGGAGCACTTTCAGTCAGGTTTAAAGATTCCCCAAAGTGAGAGTTAGTAAATCATTTATTGCTTTATCAGCATTGCTAGAAACTGGGGTGGGGAGGACTATAAGAAGAGGAGACTCAGGGCCATTGAAGCCAACTGTCACCTACCCCACAGTTTTGGCTAAAGCAATAGGTCTCAAACTTAAGTGAGCATCTGGATCTATTGAGGTGATTAGCTAAAATGTAGTTTCCTTGGCCACGTCTCTGGAGATTCCAATCATGAACCTAAGGAAAGATTGAGGACTCCGAATCACAATACATCTCAGGTAATTTCAGGGTAAATGGTCCATGAAGCATACGTTGAGAAAGAGCAGACTAACTTGGCTTCACATCATATCTTCATTCAGCCTGCTCTGACACATACCACAGAATAGTTAGTTTATAAACAACAGAAATTTGTTGCTCACAGTTCTAGAGGTTGGGAACTCCAAGGTCAAAGTGCTGGCATGGTCACATTCTGGTAAAGGTTCTCTTTGTTGCTCATGGCTGGTTGCCTTCTTGCCATGTCCTCATATGGTGGAAGGGGCAAGCGATCTCTCTGGAGCCTCTTTTATAAAGGCACCAATCACATTCATGAGGGTTCCACCCTCATGATCTAAGCACCTCCCAAAGACCTCACGCCTAATGCCTTCATCCTTGGTGTTTAGGATTTTCACATACAAATTTGGGGGATGCAAACATTCAGAGCATACCATAGCATATCCTTCCCTCAGATTTGGCAGAATCAGACTAAGTCATTACGATACTGTTCATTTATAACATTTCTGTTCGATAGCTAGTGCTTTTGAATGTTTAAATTTCCAGTTAAGTTCTCATTTATCTTCTTAAAATATATACAAATTAGAGATGACTTAGAAATACACCATCTAGAGACCCTTAAATTTTTCCCCCAAACAACTTAGGAGGCATTGTCAAAGGTGGAATTATAACTTAGATAATCTGATGGCAGAGAAAGAAGGAAATAAGACAGAGTAAAACCCCAACTGGAAAGGAGGAAAGATCTGAGAAAAACCACATTGTTAATTTTTCATTTGGCGGTGTTTCAAAAAGATTCAGTAAGTATTTTCTCTTAGAGTTGTAGATGTGTATCCACTTGGATAATGAAGACGGTTTCAGAACAAATGCTTCTAAAGAACAAATGCTATGGAAGGAATTACGACAGCTATAGATGAACAAGATCGATATACGAATGGATCAAATTATGTGGAAAAGTATCTGAGTTATTTATATTAAACATATTCTCATCTATAACTGCTTGACTGTCATAGATACACATATGGAAAGCCGGTCTCTGGTCTGGTGACAATTAACGTATGCAGAAAATATTCACGATACCATTCCAACTGCCATGGAAGATATTCGCAAAAGATCTGTGAAGAATTCAGTCAACAGGTATATGGAAACCACTCTGCCCAGGACACTAACAACAGATCTTGTTTTCTCAGGGATTATAATGCAATAAGGAATATCATACAATAGAATACAATATTGTATTGTGAAAACGGTATAACAAAGAGTAGTGTTTGAAATGGTCCCCTAGGAAAAAATGTAGAATAAGGGAAACATTGTAAGATTGCCTGGCAACGTTAGGAGGTTTCTTGATAGTTGGGTTCATGAATTTATACTGGTATTTATGCGGCCAGTTTTGTAATTCCTTCTGACAGCAATCAGCATGCCAGATATAAAGCCATAAAATAATGTGAAGGTATCCAAAGTTGGCTTTTATCAAACAGATAACAGAAAAAAAAATGTAGCCAATGTTAAGAATTTGGTCAGTGGGAGGAGGGAGCCCGGCTGGCTCAGTTGATAGAGCCTTTGATGCTTGAACTTGGGGTTTTGCATTCCAGCCCCATTTGGGGTGAAAAGCTTACTTAAAAAAAGAATTTGGGGGGCGCCTGGGTGGCGCAGTCGGTTAAGCGTCCGACTTCAGCCAGGTCACGATCTCGCGGTCCGTGAGTTCGAGCCCCGCGTCAGGCTCTGGGCTGATGGCTCGGAGCCTGGAGCCTGTTTCCGATTCTGTGTCTCCCTCTCTCTCTGCCCCTCCCCCGTTCATGCTCTGTCTCTCTCTGTCCCAAAAATAAATAAAAAACGTTGAAAAAAAAATTTTTTAAAAAAAAAAGAATTTGGTTTGTAGGAGAATCAAATGGCATGCTATCGAATCGAAAGGGCATATGGAAGAATATGAAACCAGCATCCGGTTTAAGAGAAAGAGACCTACAGGGACAATGAAGCCCTCAATGACGTCAAAGAATGTAATAACATCAGAAAGTAGAATCTGTCGTATTAAAAAAGAAATGTATAGGGGCGCCTGGGTAGCTCAGTCGGTTAAGCGTCTGGCTTTGGTTCAGGTCATGATCTCACAGCTGGTGAGTTCAAGCCCCGCCTCGGGCTCTGTGCTGACAGGTCAAAGCCTGGAGCCTGCTTCGGATTCTGTGTCTCCCTCTCTCCCTGCCCCTCCCCAGCTCATGCTCTGCCTCTCTCTCCTTCAAAAATAAATAAGCATTTAAAAAAATTAAAGAAAAAAAAGAAATGTATAAATTACCGAGTTCAGAATAAGAGTACATAAAAGCCCAGAGAGTGGCATTATCCATGATAATGAATGTCAAGACAAACGTCAATAAGCAACATAAACATGAGAGGAATTTAGTTACAAAACCTTTAAAATATCAGGGATAAGAGATGAATTTTTATTTTCAAGTGAGTAAATTAAAATACGATTAAGTAAATTAGACGTAAATTAAGTATGAGTACATTTTATTATGCAATGAATATTTTCATGGAAATAAATAAAAAAATGAAAACAAATCTTTCTTAAGGTATGGATCCCAATATTTACTTGGGAAATCTATTATAATGATTCATATATTCAAAGAATAGATGTTTTGATTAATGTCCTAGACATGGAGAAATACAGTGAAGAAAACATAATCCTCAGTCGATGTTTAGATGAAGGTGGTCACAGAGGAGATGTTACGTCTTTTTTTAATTAATGTTTTATTTATTTTGAGAGAGAGCGAGCGAGCGAGAGAGAAGCAAACAGAGAGACGGAGAGAGAGAATCCCAAGCAAGCTCCACGCTGTCAGCACAGAGCCTGATGTGGGGCTCGAACTCACAAACTGTGAGATCATGACCTGAGCTGAAACCAAGAGTCAGATGCTTAACCGACTGAGTCACCCAGGCGCCCCAGAGATGTTATGTCTGAGCTGAGTTTAGAAGAGTAGTAACCGTTAGCCCGGATAAGAATAGGAGCAAGAACGTCATCGTCTGAGGAACAGCATACGCAGAGAGGCAGAATTACAAAATATGGCAGCGCATTTGGAAACCAGGACGTTTAAATTTTTTTTTTTAATGTTTATTTATTTTGGGGACAGAGAGAGACAGAGCATGAACGGGGGAGGGGCAGAGAGAGAGGGAGACACAGAATCGGAAGCAGGCTCCGGGCTCCGAGCCATCAGCCCAGAGCCCGACGCGGGGCTCCAACTCACGGACCGCGAGGTCGTGACCTGGCTGAAGTCGGACGCTTAACGGACTGAGCCACCCAGGCGCCCCAAGGAAACCAGGAAGTTTAATTGGGCAGAAGCAGAATAGGCTTTCAGAAGAGGAGAGGGAAGCCAGAGGCAATGAGTAACTCGATTAATGAAGAAATATGATGTCATCTTTGGCTTGGGAAGGGATAAGCACCTGACAGATGTTCAGAACATTTGTAAAATTTCCTTTGGCAGGAAATGTTGAGCACAAAATTTTCGTAGATTGCTAACTGATTTTTGTGGCAGCAAATCAGAAGACCCAGGAATCCTCTTTCTTTCCTTTCAGGCAGACGATAAAGGCTGTTTCACACAACTCGTACAGACGAAAATATTCCAGCTGAGACAAAAGGGGTATGACATGGCAATACAAGTGGAAGCCAAGGTCAAAGAGGAGGGAACAGGTTGGCATTGTTTTTAAATATTGATTAATTCATTAGGTTACTAGTTTATCAACCTTTTTTCAAGGTTATGTATGTATGTGTGTGCATGTGTGTGTATGTGTGTGTGTGTGTGTGTGTGTGTGTGTTTATAACCATAATAACATTTTCACAAGAAATGTAAAAACTAGGACCACCTGAGTAGTTCAGTGGGTTAAGCGTCAACTCTTGACTTCGGCTCAAGTCATGATCTCACGGTTGGTGAGTTGGGCTCTGCCCTGACAGTGTGGAGTCTGCTTAGGATTCTCTCTCTCCCCCTCTCTCTCTGCCCTACCCACCCCTGCACTCTCTCTCTCAAAATAGATGAACATTAAAAAAAAAAAAAAGAAAGAAAGAAAGAAAGAAAGAAATGTAAAACCTAAAGGCCAAATGAGCATGAAGAGAATTAATTCTAAATTCTAATAGAGAGGCAAAGTTTATAAAGTAGCATGTGGGCTGATTTGTACAGAATGGATAATATTTTGAAAGCTAGCAATGGACTGAGAAAAAAGCATGATTCGCGTAAAATAAATGTGTTTAGTCTCAGAAGGATCTGAAAATGTAGGTAGGGGCTAAGGTGTGTAAAAAGTAAATCATATGCCAAAAAGGTTAGACTTTATTATGAAAAGCCTTGGATATCTTCAGATATATTGGAGTAGAATGTTCTAAATAAATTGATATTTTAAAAATATAATTCTAGCAGACATGAAGGGGACAGGCTAGATGAAACAATTTTAAGGTATCACAGTGTGATACAGCAGATTATTCAAAATCGCTTCAAAGATTACAAATCTGGGGCCTGGAAAATGGAATTGCCATTAACCAAGATAAGGAGTAGATGTGAAAAAGTTATGGTAAGGAGAATGTGTCAAAGACAATTAATTATAATCTGGAATACCAAGGTAGAATATGATTCATTCATCCTCAAAAATAATTTTCAAAGAAAACCAGAGCAAAATCAGGACCATAAATGTATATCTGAAACAATTCCTATTGTATCTATACCCTCGTAAGAGTAAATGCAATTGTTCTGAAAGAGAACTCACTTAGCTTTGCTAAATTGAGGCTAGAGGCAGACAAGGAGAGGCCCAAGGACAGAAATAACTACATTTAGGACATAGTATCAAATCGGTCACAATAATAAAATTAGAAGTCATAGGGATGGGGGAAAATAATAAAATAGAGTTTCTTAGAAGACACTGGAAGGGTTTCAGTGGTACTGATGTATGAGGTATTTCTGAGAACTCACTTGGATGAAGTCTGAGATGAAAATACTATAGTGGGAGAAAATAAGGGATTTTTTAGACTTTGATAGAACAATGCTTTAGATGATGAAGATAAAACACAGATTACACTTCAATAAATGGAAAGGCACCAGGTGTTGGCTATACCTTGCAAGGGCCATATAAGTGAAAAGAAGAGTCTTTCTGGGTAAGTAGTTTGTGATAGAAAATAAGCATATTTTAAACATGATTCCAATGTAAAGAATCACGTTGCATGCAGAAAGTCATGGGGAGAGGGCAGGGATCTGAGAGAGATGGAAACAAAAATGGCACAAGATCACAGAAGAGGTGAGAAGAGCTTAAGAACATAGGGGGGCGCCTGGGTGGCACAGTCGGTTAAGCGTCCGACTTCAGCCAGGTCATGATCTCACGGTCTGTGAGTTCGAGCCCCGCGTCAGGCTCTGGGCTGATGGCTCGGAGCCTGGAGCCTGTTTCCGATTCTGTGTCTCCCTCTCTCTCTGCCCCTCCCCCGTTCATGCTCTGTCTCTCTCTGTCCCAAAAATAAATAAAAAACGTTGAAAAAAAATTTTTAAGAACATAGAGCAAGTAGGATGCTTGCGAAACCAGAGGAATTGGGGAATGAGGTAAAATAATTTTTTATACGAAGGTGAAGCTAATGTCAAGTTGCTTGTATTTTCTAAGTATGAGAAATTCTAGAAAGGAGAAGATATGGAATACAGTGATTTGTTATGATGGAGTGAAGCTGGCTTGGAGGGAGGAGGTGAGTTGAATATACAGAACAGTTCAACCTCGCTTATTTCTTTTTCAGAGTTGGAATTAACTGGGCATGCATCATGCACAATCACAAGCACCTTAAGCAAATTGAAATTTACAAAAGTGGATACATATTACAGACATGGGCTCCCTTTTTTTGGACAGGTAAAATATCTTTTCAATAGAATCATAATGTGGGGGATGTGGCCTTTAAGAAAATGAATTTTTGTACCCCAAAGTGTAATTTGTTATAAAAATAAATATTTATTTCGAGTGAGGAAAGAAATTATGGCAAATGACAAACTTAAAAGGCAAACACGGGGCACCTGGGTGGCGCAGTCGGTTAAGCGTCCGACTTCAGCCAGGTCACGATCTCGCGGTCCGTGGGTTCGAGCCCCGCGTCGGGCTCTGGGCTGACGGCTCAGAGCCTGGAGCCTGTTTCCAATTCTCTGTCTCCCTCTCTCTGTGCCCCTCCCCTGTTCATGCTCTGTCTCACTCTGTCCCCAAAATAAATAAACGTTGAAAAAAAAAATATTAAAAAAAAAAAGGCAAACACTATCACATGCAGAAACATAAAGCACACTTTTATTAACTTCCAACACACCTCTAGAATACATTTTTCCCTGTGTAGTTTGACTGCATACTCTCTACCTGTTTATAAACAATGATTTTGTTTTATAATTTTTTAAAGATACTCTTTCATCTAGATGATTGAGATTGAATTTTTCATATTGATAGTTTTAAACACATTTTTTTCAGCTTCAAAGATCAGTATCGGTAATCAGATTGGTAAATTTTCAGACTGATATCCAGCTGAGTAAGCTATCAGTTTTCTTTCATACAAGAGATAGAAGTTTTCTGGACATTTAAAATTTTCTTCTTTAGTAACTAATCTTTAAACTGACAGTTGATAGGCAATTTCCTTATTTTAGTGATGTTGTGAATTGTATATTTTCTTCATTTATTGCAGTATTTTGCATCAAATTGGCAAAAAATTAATAAATGTATAGATATGGTTGCGTGAGACCATTTCAAACCAAGAGGAGGACATGAGCGAACTGAGGACTTAAAAGATGAATATGACTTGGCCAGAAATTTAAGAAAGAGGGGAGAATGGCCAAGGCTCTAGGTTTCAAATAGCTTTTAAAGTCCAAGGAAGTGGGGCGTCTGGGTGACTGAGTCAGGTGAACGAACGTCCAACCCTTGATTTCGGCTCAGGTCATGATCCCGCAGTTCATGAGATCGAGTCAGCATCAGGCTCAGAGCTAACAGTGAGGAGCCTGCTTGGAATTCTTTCTCTGCACCTCTCTTGCTCATGTTCTCTGTCTCAAAATAAATAAATAAACAAATTTTTTTAAATTTAATTTAAGCAAATTATTTTAACTGAAGAGCGAAGAGCTAAGAGGTAGCCAGGGTGACTGGCTGAGATAGAAGATATAACTGGAGGGACTGTATAGTTGTAGGTAAGCCAGAGCCTTTTAGAATAAGCTCAGAATTTTGTACTGAGGAGTTACTAAAGGTTTTAAGGAGAATAGCATGATCAGTTTAGCTCAGGCGGTATAGAGAATGGTTTGAAGCCAGCAGGAAGCAGGAAGGAGGTGAACTGTGTAAGATTCAATAAAATGGTATTGGAAACCAGACGGAGAAAAATATTGTGTCCTGTCATCTGAGAAAAGAGGTAGAGTTAAAATAAAAACCAAGCTTTCAGAATTGCAATTTGGGAAACGTGGATTTGGGCAACAATTCAAATAGTGCCCCCTCGCCCTCAAGAACAAAAATCAACGGTTTTTCAAGACAAAGGGGAATTCTTGTACATGTCTTTTATGAGGAATTTCGATTGGCGTTGGTGGCAGAAGACTAATCTTGACTGAATGTAAGTGGTTACTAAGGATATCATCGAGCAAAATCTCCTGCAGCAGGTTGCAGGTGTTCGGGCTGAGTTTGGTCCAGTTCCGAAGTTCTTCTGGTGAGGACGTGCCTAAGGCTGATCTCCTTAATGGCCTCCCAGCTCCATTGTAAACCTTTTGATAAGAGACCTCATTTTATTTCACCTTTCACAGGTTTTAACTGGAATGGCAGCAATGAATCTAGAGAGAAATGAATAGGAATAAAATGCGCTCAACAGGGAAAGAGATAGCATTTGGCCAATGGTTAGATACAGTCAGTCAAAGAGAGAAAAATGATTTAAAAAGAGAAGAAAAAAAGCCTATGGGATGAATAGAAGCACCATATACTGAGACAGAGAACAGCGGGGAGGAAGAAAATTGGGAAAGGTAATATCACGAGTCCCTTCTGGGATATTCGCAGTTTCAGGCTCAGGGAATATCTATATAGAAAAGCCAAATAGTCTAGAGCCCAGAAAACAAGTCTAATTTTCAGATTCTAAGATCTTCGGTAAATGACAGCAGCCACGAGGTCAAGAGGTGAATGCCACAAAGAACGGAAGATGCCACTGCCACGTAAGCCTTGACACCAGCTATCTCTTCCTCACTTCTAGGTTCTTCTAGTCAATGAGAAGAATCAGCCCATCCCCAATAAAACTGTAGTCGTCACTGTGGATGGAAATGCGTATCATTCCAACTTTATCACGGATGAGCATGGTTTGGTAGACATTTCCATTAATACCACCAGGTTCACATCTTCTTCATTCACAGTTTTGGTAGGTGGGAAGGGGCATCTGGGGCTGCAAAAAGATTGCTGAGGCCGCATAATTTAAGGGTATATGGGAAGCATGTAAATTCTACGGAAAAAGAAATGGCAACACAGAGGAAAATAGAAATTAAGCAATGTGGAGACCTAACTCAGAAGAAAACATGATCTGCCAGAAACCTTTTACTTTAGATTGACTCCATTTACAACCTGCCGTAGACATTTCTTGGCTGATCTTGACCTTCCCTCGTAAAATTCAATGTTTTCGCAATTCTGTTACAGATTAGATTTTCTTGATTTCTTCGATGTGCCGCTCTTGTTTGTTTTCTGTAGAAGGTTCAAATAACTTTATGCAGTTTATAGGCATAAGGGTATTAAGAAAAAGTAATTGGTCTTGACTGTGAGTGAATATCATCTACTAAATCAGTATGGCACAAGCATGAATAAAGTTAAGGAAAAGTCACTCACAGATTATGCTTTATGTGGGAAAACAAACTATAATGGAGCCAAATAAACATGGTTCACATAAAATCTTTAGTAAATGAGGGAAACCTGGGTGGCTCAGTCGGTTAAGCGTCCGACTTCGGCTCAGGTCATGATCTCACAGTCCGTGAGTTGGAGAGCCCGCGTCGGGCTCTGTGCTGATGGCTCAGAGCCCGGAGCCTGCTTCTGCTTCTGTGTCTCCCTCTCTCTCTGACCCTCCCCCGTTCATGCTCCCTCTCTGTCTCAAAAATAAATAAACATTGAAAAAAAGAATCTTGGGGCGCCTGGGTGGCGCAGTTGGCTAGGCGTCTGACTTCAGCCAGGTCACGATCTCACGGTCCGTGAGTTCAAGCCCCACGTCAGGCTCTGGGCTGATGGCTCGGAGCCTGGAGCCTGTTTCCGATTCTGTGTCTCCCTCTCTCTCTGCCCTTCCCCCGTTCATGCTCTGTCTCTCTCTGTCCCAAAAATAAATAAAAAACGTTGAAAAAAAAATTAAAAAAAAAAAAAAAGAATCTTTAGTAAATGACAGAGTGACCAACATGTACATAATGTATTTTCAAGACCTTTATTCTTTCCACTAGGTCACTTACAAAAAGAACAGCCGCTGTTTTGATAACTGGTGGCTTGAAGAATATCATATGCCGGCACAGCACACTGTAAAGCGTATTTCCTCCCCGAGCAAGAGTTACCTACACCTTGAACCTGTTACTGGTACAGTGGCCTGTGGACAAATCCAGGAGATCCGGGCACACTACATCCTGAATGAACAGATTCTAAAGGATGAAAAAGATTTGACCTTCTATTATTTGGTAAGAACAGAAGTAGCTCTTCCTAATTACAAGACCTCAAAAAGATTGAGTTCTTATCGAAGTGATACGCTTTGTAAGACATCAGTGAAAACCTTTTCTTGTCCTTGTTTTTATGCTTGAAGAGAAGTGGCTTCCTAATACATTATCAATGCTTTCATTTCTCATTTATGCTCTGGTCTCCACTGGAATTTCTAAGCTTTTTTCTGAGTTCCAGTGGAAAATTATTGAAGGAGAGAAGAAAAAGCCAGGGAGAATGACTTGTTAGACAAAAATAATGTTTTTCTTAGAACTCAATAGATAAATAAGCAAAGGGTAAGAAATCAAGAACTTATTCAACAGGAAATAAAATTATAAACAAGCTTCTGGAAAATATTCAGTTTTGACATTAATTGAAGAAGTGAAAAATAAAACAATAAAGTAGTAGCAATACACCTGTAAAGCTTCTAAATAATTACAAAGCTCATGACCAGTGTTAAATGAAGGGAAAAAGGGCATTGACAGGCATATCATAAATTGATATGATACTTTTGAGGCCAATAAACCTATTTGTGCCCTGAGATTAAAAATATAATCCCAAACTGGCAGTTACTCAGATAAGTCATTTTAAGAAAAAAAAAAAAAAATTACATGTAAGAGACTCTGTATAGGAAGATTAACTATAGACAATATTTGCTTTTAATTTTTTTAATGTTTTTATTTATTTTTGAGACAGACAGAGACAGAATGTGAGCGGGTTAGGGGCAGAGAGAGAGGAAGTCACAGAATCCGAAGCAGGCTCCAGGCTCTGAGCTGTCAGCACAGAGCCCGACGCGGGGCTCGAACTCACAAGCTGTGAGATCATGACCTGAGTCAAAGTCAGATGCTCAACTGACTGAGCCACCCAGGTGCCCCGTAGACAATATTTTTAAAAATTCTATTGAAAAGTTTTTTTAAAAAGTTGACAGTAAGTCAGAATCTTAGTTTTATTGCTTGTTAGTTATGTGACGTTGGGCAATTTACCTGATCTCATTTGTAAAGACAAACGTCAATCATCTTACCTGAATACTAGGGATGAGATTTATACCCACTTCATGGGAATACTGTGCACATTAAATAAAATCCTATAACTAAATAATTTAGCTCAGTGCCTGGCACAAAGAGAGTGTCAATACCTTTGGTTTTTTAACAATAGAGAATACTTACATATATTTTATATCTATCTGCTTTTAGTATATATTGCCTTGTGTATGTTTAAAATATTTGTTGAAAGAATATGCAAATTTGAAATATCAATATTCAAGAAAAATAGCAAATACTACATAAAATACTAAAACATTGCAAAACATATATTTGTTATTTGAAGTATGTAACTCTAGGGGCGCCTGGGTGGCTCAGTCGGTTAAGCGTCCAACTTTGGCTCAGGTCATGATCTCACGGTCCGTGGGTTCGAGCCCCGCGTGGGGCCCTGTGCTGACAGCTCGGAGCCTGGAGCCTGTTTTGGATTCTGTGTCTCCCTCTCTCTCTGCCCCTCCCCTGTTCATGCTCTGTCTCTCTCTGTCTCAAAAATAAATAAATGTTAAAAAAAAATAATAAATAAATAAATAAATAAAGTATGTAACTCTACATATAGGAAAATACTGAAAGAGAACTTTAGTGTTCAAAACTTCTGGGTTGCACTAGTGAGATAATTTATTTATATATTTTGCATAGGTTCTTATAAGTTTAATATGTGCCTTTTAAAACGATAATGGATATCTTTCCGTCTTCAGATCAAAGCAAGAGGAATCATCTCCCGATCAGGAATCCACGTGTTGTCCATTGAGCACGGAGAAAGTAAGTACTTCCAGGATTTCCCTTTTTTTTTTTTTTTTCTCTCTCGTATACTCAAATTCTGTACATTTTAGCAAGACGGAGCTACTTTTACATTTTACATTTACATTTTACAGAGGTCATGGTCACCAACCTTCTTCCATCAACCAAAGACGAGGATAAGCTAATACAAAACAAATAAACATTTTAAAGGTTGCGGGGGCGGGAGGCACCTGGGTGGCTCAGTTGGTGAGGTGTCCGATTTTTTACTTCAGCTCAGGTTGTGATCTCACAGTTGTGAGATCTAGCCCTGTGAAATGGAGCCTGCTTGTAATTGTCTCTCTCCCTCTCTCTCTCTCTCCTCCTCTCCCCCACTAGCCCTGTCTCTCTCTCTCTCTCAAATAAATAAACATGCAAAACGATGGCATACTAGGTTCATTTTAGTCCATTTAGTAATTTCTCTGATTTTTGTAACATTTCTATATTTTAAATTTTATTCCTAAAGTAAAATATATTCATTTTATAATTAAATGTTTTCAAATGCATATATTTTTATTAAAATGTTAATTTTTATTCACTTATTTATTTAAAAGTGCAGAAAATCACCAAGGAAAAATTTTACTGTGTACGTCTTTGTATTCATTTCCTATTGCTGTCGTAATACATTACCACCCACTTTCTGGCTTATAACTGCAAATTTATCATTTTACACTTCTGTAGGTCAGAAGTCTCACTGGGTTAATATCAGGGTGACAACAGGACTGGCTGCCTTCTAGTGCTCTAAGGAGTTACCCGTTTCCTTGCCTTAGAACCTCCTGCATTCCTCAGTTTGTGGCCCCTCTGTCTTCAACCCCAGGAGCACTTCATCTTCAAATCTCTCTCTTACATTTCTGCCCCCTTTTTAAAGATCACTATGATTCAGGGGTGCCTGGGTGGCTCAGTCGATTGAGCGTCCGACTTCAGCTCAGGTCATGATCTCACAGTTGTCTCTCTCCCTCTCTCTCTGCCCCTCCCTGATTCATGCTCTGTCTCTCTCTGTCTCAGAAATAAATAAACATTAAAAAAAAATTTTTTTTTGAAATAAAGATCACTATTCGGCTCACTTGGATAACCTAGAATGATCTCCCCCTCTCAAAGTCCCTGATGTAATCACATTTGCAAAGTCCCTTTTGCTGTGTAACATAACATGTACACAACTTTTTCAGATTATGATATCTTTGGGGAGGACGTTAATCTGCCTACCACAAACTGCCCTCTGGCCCCAAAGATTCACATCTGTCCCATATGCAAAATCCCAACAGCCTTAAAAGACTCAATCCTTTATAGCATTAACTCAAGTCCAAAATCTCATGTAAGTCTCATCATCTCAAAAGTCCCAAATACCATCTTATTGTCTACGTTAGATATTGGTGGGGCCTTAAGTGTAACGCTTTCTAGGACAAAAAGAGTTATCAGTCCCAAGAAATTTTGAAAGCGTTGGACAAACAACGTTAGGTTTCAGAATACTGCTTAAGCTGCATCATACAAGTATTTGCATGGGATATTTTCATTTGTGCTCAGTTCGAAACATTGTCAGATTTCCCTTTTAATTTCTTCTTTGGACTCTGGGTGAGTCAGAAAATAAGTATGTTTTTTAGTGTCTAAATATTGAGGTATTTTTCAGAAACTTTTCTTAGTGATTTCTAACTTCATGCCATTGTGGTCATTTCTTTTAAATTTACTGAGACATGTTTTATGGCCCCACATATGGTCTATCTTGATAAATGTTAGTATTTCTATTCTTCTCCTCTTCAGCGTTTTCTAAACGTCATTTAAGTCAAGTTGGTTCACAACATTTCTATATCTTATACGGCACTTTCCTTCTGAATTTTCATGAATCACCAACATCTCTCGATTTCTGTTATCCCGGGAAGGATAATTAACTTAAAAAAAAAGGGGAGGGGGGGTCTGTTACAAAAAGATAAATACATTTGGTCTGTTTATTTGTTACATGTCCCTAGGCTAAATCTCATAAATAGCTTCCTTTTTTTCTGTTCATTTGATAATTATAAGCTATCATTTTACAAAAACAAAATAAAAATAAAATAAAAACTTTTATTAGCAGCATGTTTAGGAATCAAAAAGCTCATTCACCCAAGGTGAATCAGTATATGCAGGAAAAAACGAAGGAGTACCCATTACAAAAATTAAAATATGTTTGTCTTTTACCTTTGAAACCCCATTTCCGGGGCGCCTGGGTGGCTCAGTCGGTTAAGCGTCCGACTTCAGCCAGGTCACGATCTCGCGGTCCGTGAGTTCGAGCCCGCGTCAGGCTCTCTGTGCTGACAGCTCGGAGCCTGGAGCCTGTTTCCGATTCTGTGTCTCCCTCTCTCTCTGTCCCTCTCCCGTTCATGCTCTGTCTCTCTCTGTCCCAAAAATAAATAAACGTTAAAAAAAAAAAAACTTTAAAAAAAAAAAGAAAAGAAACCCCATTTCCGTGTCCTTGGCACAGAGTGGGTACACAAGAAATATTTTTAAAGTAATTCATAAATAAAGGATAAGATATCTCTTTGTCTACAACCTGTGGTAGCTAAACTTTATTTGAAGTTTACATACTTGAACTATATTTGAAGAGAACTAACTTTGAAAATAATATAGCTTCCTGTCCTGATATATCTCTATAATAAGAGTTTTGGATAAAAAGTCCATGCCCTCAAGATGTTGTTATGCTATTTTTTATGTTTATTTATTTTTGAGAGAGAGAGAGAATGCGAGCAGGGGAGGGGCACAGAGAGAGGGAGACACAGAATCTGAAGCAGGGTCCAGGCTCCGAGCTGTCAGCACAGAGACCGATGCGGGGCTCGAACCCACGGACTGCAAGATCATGAACTGAGCCGAAGTCGGATGCTTAACCACATGAGCCACCCAGGCGTCCCTGTTGTGACACTTTTTATGTGCTCTTTATATGGTTTTAGTATTATGGTTTCAAATTACTTTATTGAAGTATAATTAACACACAGTGCTGTAGTAATGTCAGGTGTACAATATACTGGTTTGACAATTCTTTACATTATTCGGCGCTCACCACGATAAATATAGTCGCCATGTGTCATCATACAATGTTACTACAATATCATTGACTATATTCCCTAGGAGATCTGGCCATTAGCAGCAACATGGATGGACATAGAGCATGTTATGCTAGATGACAGAAGCCAGAAGTTTCGAATTTATTTTGACCCTGCTGTTTCCGTGCTTCTTCACCCCAAGCTGCCCTCCAACTTTCTAAAGACACAGGAAAGCTATACTTTTGAAAGAATTTCCTGCTACCCAGAACTTAGCTCGTTTACGAGAAAATTAAGTGTGGACATCTCATAAGCACTATGCAATGCATGCAGAAAGAAGCAGCTAAGATAAATATAGGCAATTCCCCGGTAAAACTCAGATTCACACCTGGTTTTGTCGGTAATTATTCGTACCCATATCTCTGCAGTATTGAAAATGCCCTGAAGGTCCAGATGAGGTTGCGTTCTTTGCCTTTTCCTTGTGCATATGACAGGAATTGTGTTGATGTGGATCATAGGTAGAGGTAATTAACGATATCTAGAAGTTCTTCCCTCTTGATTTCTTTCTTAAGAAATCTTTTTTTTTTTTCCTTCCAAGATTTTATTCAAATTCAAGTTAGTTAACATATAGCAGAGCCACTGGCTTCAGTAGAATTTAAGTGATTCCTTACTTCCATATAACACCCAGTGCTCCTCCCAACGAGTGCCCTCCTCGATGCCCATCCCCCATCTAGCCCATCCCCCACCCACTCCCCTCCTACAACCCTCAGTTCGTTCTCTACAGTAGAGTCTTAAATCTTTTTTTCAATTGAAAACCAGAAAGGCGCATTAAATGCGTTTTTCGACTTGAGCAGAGGAAATGCACAATGTATCCTACGCTTTTCGGGAAGAACGTCATTGGCTCAGCACGTCCGCACTCAACACAACTGCATACACGATGGTGTGAATGCAAGTCTTCTCTTCCTTTAGTGTGCTCCAAATGTTAGAAGGAGTTAAGTCATTAGAGGGTCTCTTCTGTGTAAAGTTGAGAACTCCTCCCTCTTCCTAATCAAGTATCTTGAACGTTTTCTTCCTCTCCAGTGAAAGGGGTATTTTCCTTCTCCTTTCGAGTGGAGTCGGACATCGCTTCTGATGCCCAGTTGCTGCTGTATGCTTTTTTGCCTGATGGAGAAATCATTGCCGACACGGAGAAAATCAACATCGAAAACTGTTTTGCCAATAAGGTGAGTCACCTGTATCAGCAGTCCTTTTATTCATCTCCCCTTTTGAAGGATGGAAAACAAAGATGTCGCGGCCGTTTCTAAAACTGTCACATAGTGTCCCTGGAACTTTCCTCCGAAGGACATCCAGAGGCCGAGAGTGATGCCATACCCTGAGAGGGCTGGTGAAGAAGTTCAAAGCAGGTGGCCCTAGACACACAATGTTTGACAAGTTTCTTGTTTTATCTCAAAATTCATGTGCAATTCAAAATCTATTCTGTTATGCAACCTGAATAGTTTTAATCTTGACGTTTCGTTCCCCAAATTTTGAGTTAAAAATGATGTCTCCCCAGGATGTGTCCATTTTATCCCATCATACCCCCGATGCACCTCAGTGTGCTATTGCAGAAACCAGTAACTCATTGTGAGGTTAAATTCAGTTTGATAATACAGAACAGGGGTATATGTATGTGCCCCATGTTGAGAAACACAGCCTGGGCACTCTAATAATGACTATAGCATAAAAATATAACATAGTTGCAAATGGAGTCTTCTCATGTTTCCAAAGAATATATAGTTGTAACAAGAAGCCTCTATCCCAACAGAATTTGGTGCTTAACATGAACAATCAGAGAGCATCCACCAACTTCACTTATCTTTTTAAAAATATACCTAGGACTCTTTAATATGAATTTTATGAACATTCAAACTATGCAAGGTACCTGGGTGGCTCAGTTGGTTAAGCGGCCGACTTTGGCTCAGGTCATGATCTTGCAGTCCCGTGGGTTCGAGCCCCGAGTCAGGCTCTGTGCTGACAGCTCAGAGCCTGGAGCCTGCTTCAGATTCTGTGTCTCCCTCTCTCTCTGCCCCTCTCTGCTCATGCTCTGTCTCTCTCTCTCTCTCTCTCAAAAATAAATAAACATTTAAAAAAATGTTTTTAAGAACAAACAAAAAACTACACATTTAGGGGCGCCTGGGTGGCTCAGTCATTTAACTGCCTGACTCTTGATTTTGGCTGAGGTCATGATCTCACGGTTCATGAGTTCAAGCCCCACATTGGGCTCTGCAATGAGAGCGCAGAGCCTGCTTGGAATTCTCTCTCTCTCCTTCTCTTTCCACCCCTCCTGCATGCGCCCGTGCTCTGTCTCTCAAAATAAATAAGGAAACTTAAAAAAAAAAAAAAAAAAAAAAAACTACGCTTTGATGGCAAGTGAACGTTTCTGCAATGCGAACTACATTAGATTATCTTTTTTAAAAAACATGTAATGATCTAAGAAAAATACACAATGGATTCTGATATAAAATTTTAATTCTATCGTACTAAAGAATGCTAGTAAACAGGACGCGTGTCCAAGGGCATAGTTTCTTCTGCTCTGTTTGGATGTTCTTTGTGTTCCATGTGAACCTAGAAGAGATTCCTGTCTCAAACTTCAATGCCCTTACTGCTAATCGTGGGTAGTTAGTTGTTGGTTACACCTTGGAATGGCCATGTTATGCTATAGCTTTCGGCACACTTTGCTTATTCCAGCAGGGGTTTCTTGCTGGTAGAAAACAGGTGACCATTCCTGAGTAACACCAGAAAATTGCCACAGAGGAGCGCAAGCCCCTGGATATCATTCTCAGTCTCTTCGTATCAGATATCTCGTAACTTATTCATCACGAGTAGAGAGACGCTGTGAAAACCAGAAAAGTATTTAGAAGAAAGGTGACTATTTTCATTTACCACCAGAAGTTAGAAAAAAAGAGGTATTAAAAAGCTAAAAACTGAGGACCTTAGAAGGTAGACAGCCTGGCAGGCTGATGAACAAACAGAGGCAAGAACAGGCTGAGAAAATGGGAGGGAAGAGCCAAGTCGGTCTGAGACGTGTGTTCCCTCAAACCAATAATATACTTCAAGTATTCTCTTCAATCTTCATTAGGATAGAGAAAAACTGTTTTCTATCCAAAATTCGTATCTCTCTTTCTTACTTTAACAATAACAGATCTAGCGTATAGGTTAAATACCACATAACACTTTGCCTGTCATTCTTAACTGGATCGAATTATTTACGAAGCATAACATTGATTAACTCTCTCTCTTTCACAAATAAATAAACATCAAAACAATTTTTTTTAAGGGGCGCTTTAGTGATTCAGTCGGGTAAGCATCTGACTTCAGCTCAGGTCACGATCTCATGGTTTGTGAGTTCGAGCCCCGTGTCAGGCTCTGTGCTGACAGCTCGGAGCCTGGAGCCCCCTTCGAATTCTGTGTCTCCCTCTCTCTCTGCCCCTCCCCTGCTCATGCTCTGTCTCTCTGTCTCAAAAAATAAATAAAAAAAATTTTTTTAATTTAAAAAATAAACACTACAAACATTTTTAAAGGATAACACTGATTAATGTGGATAAGTGCAGACTCTCCAACTATGCCTTAAAATCCTTTGTTCGCATATCAGTAAAGCATTTTACATTTTCTAATGTAGTCACTTCTTGATTAATAGTCGTTTCGGTGGATTATAATGCCAAATAATTCATGTGTTCATTTCAAATAGGCACTCACAAACACGTTTTCATACGCTTAAGTTTTCTGAAAACAAAAACAAACACGTTTTGTTTGAATTCTCCATACGCCATGTTTTCATAATATAGTGAACTACAGAGATGAATACTTCCTCATTTTGAGAATAAATCTATTAATTGTTTTTCGTGTAGCTCTCATGATACACGAATCCAATTGTTACATTAATTCACAGACCGCATAGCAGGATGATCACGGTTAAATTCAGCAACACAAGTTAGATATCATTTTAACTAAGCATACTGACATTTCATTCCAATCCAAATCACCTTGCCGTTCAAGAACCCGGAAAGTTTCCTGGTGCTACTACAGACTCTAGATTCTAAATTATTTCCTTCTCTATTTTGAATATAAAATAAAACTCAGATGCTACTCCAGAAATGTACATAAACATAATCTTACGTAAACAAAATCTTACATAAACATGAAGAACGGATAGGTTCACTTATCAGTGAGTTTCTCCTGGCCGAAGCAGCCCTGCACCCCTTTAGAATGTCAGACGACTAAGACTGCGACCTGGAGGAGGCTTCAGGCGGCTGGTCTCAGAGGTGGAGCATGACTTTTCACGGCACCGTGCAAACTGTGCGCCTTCACCACGAAAACACCGCACGGAGATAGGTCAAATGCAGCAGAGTATGTATCTTTGTTAGCAGTGTGTGCTCTTTTGCCCGTCGGGGATTCTGTCTCAATGTGATCAAAACCAATGTACATTTCACCAGTTACACGAGGACCAGGAAACCTCAGTGCACTGGAGCTACATTTCCAATTTATCCCAGAGATCGTTCACTGGTAGTCCCCACGGGTACGCACCTCTTAAGCCTGCTCCAAAAAGGATGAAGGGAAACCAAGCGTAGAAAGAATTAGTCCTCGTCTGGGGTAGAGGAGTTGAGGCTGTAATACTTAGAACATTTGCTGTCATAATCATATCTTTTTGACAGGTCACTTTGAGCTTCTCCTCAGCCCAGAGCCCACCGGCCTCAAACATCAACCTGGAGGTCACAGCCACTCCCCATTCTCTCTGTGCCCTCCGTGCGGTTGACCAGAGCGTTCTGCTCATGAAGCCTGAAGCTGAGCTCTCGCCTCATTCGGTGAGTCCCCTTTCAGCCTTGGATGTCAGAAAACGCACATATGCTAAGACCAGTTATAACTGAGAGGGCGCGTCCTTCAGAGGGTCAGGCATACTCTGGTAAGTTATGTATGAATTGGACTTGAATTCAGTTCCACAAAAGACATTGCGCCAGGTGCTTAACATAATCTGCTCTCACTTCATTCTCTCTCCTGATATATTCTCAGTGAGGGAGCAATATGGTTCCCCACTGCATTCACCGCCTAGCACAGCACTTTATGAATAAAAGGTGCTCCACACATTGTTAGGGAATCAACACATGAGTAATAATTCCTTAAGGTGGTCATTATTACCTTAATTTTATGAATGAAGAAAACACAGCTATGGCAGATAAAGCCACTATAGAATATATTAAAATATAATATATATTATATATAATGTTATAATATATACTATATATAATATATATTATATATTATATAAATTATATATTATATATAATGTTATAATATATACTATATAATATATATTATATAGTATATAAATTATATATTATATATATTTAAGTATAATGTATATCTTATATTACATAATATAACATACATATATTATGTAAAATTACATAATATATATTATATATAACATATACATTATATTTAAATATAAAATATAATATATATCATATAAAATATATGTATTACACAAAAATATTATATAGTATATATTATATAGAAATATATATTATATAATATATAACAATTTATATAATATATATTTATATTTATATTATATTTATATAATATAATATATATATTAATATAGATTATATACAAATTATATTATATATAATATAATTATAATGATTATAATAATAATATAATCTATGTTGTATATAATATATAATTATAATTATATTATATATTTATATTTATATTATATTTATGTAATATAATATATATTTATGTATACATAAATATATAAATATAATATATATTTATGTATAATATATTATATAAAATATATAATATATATAAAATATATTTTAAGGGTGGAGTTTGAATCAAATCTCATTCCATGCCACCTTTAATGCTCCACATCAAGACAGTATGTGAAATGCCTGATTTTTAAGCTTCCCCTAAAATCTAGGTGCTTGCTCAAACCGGTGAGCAAGGACAAGTATTATGAAGAATGAGGGCAGCGCGCCCGAAGGGCTTGAGGTCAGAACAAAGGTCAGACTGGAGTGTTCTAAAACGAAAAGGTAGGGGTGCCTGGGTGGCGCAGTCGGTTAAGCGTCCGACTTCAGCCAGGTCACGATCTCGCGGTCCGTGAGTTCGAGCCCCGCGTCGGGCTCTGGGCTGATGGCTCAGAGCCTGGAGTCTGTTTCCGATTCTGTGTCTCCCTCTCTCTCTGCCCCTCCCCCGTTCATGCTCTGTCTCTCTCTGTCCCAAAAATAAATAAACGTTGAAAAAAAAAAATTTTTAAAAAAATAAAATAAAATAAAACGAAAAGGTAATAACCTAATAAGTAATGGGGAGAGATGAGGATGGTAGGGACTGTAGGTAAAATAGAAAGTAAGGAAGATTGTGATGAGCTCTGTTAGCCTGGAGTGGAGTTTGGAGGTGACAGCAAATGCTATGGTAAATCTGAAGAGTTGTAAGCAGAAGAGTGCCAATTCCGATTTATCTGTTAAGGAGATGCTGTTTGCTGCTGAGCGAATGAGAGCAAGAATGAAAAAATGGGAACAATTAGTAGGTTATCGCAGTAGCATAGGCAAGAGGTGAATGCAGCCACATTAGAAGGTCTGTGTTTATTTAATGGCCTGGGTACTATGTGACTGAGCAGGTGGCCTGACACCAGGCTCTGGGCAAAAACTGAACTGCAATTGATTTATTTCTAGGTTGCCTGGGCACCTAGTTTTTGGTCAAGCTAGAGTTGGAACTAAAATAGTAGACTAAAACAAACAAAAACAAAAAACTCAGTAAGAGTTCAAAAGAACTCAATCATAGAAAATGGGAAAAGGAATGAATTGGGAATGTACGGAAATTATTTCTGACTGTTGGGATTATGAGTGGCTTTTGTGCTCCTGTCACACTTCTCTATGCTGTCCACATTTTTGGCTTCCTTTTAAAAGCGGGCATTTGGGGGGCACGTGGGTGGCTCAGTTGGTTAAGCATCCAACTCTTGATATCGGCTCAGGCTGTGAGCTCATGGTTGTGAGATCAAGCCCCATGTTGGGCTCCACACTAGGCATGGGGCCTACTTGGGATTCTCTCTCTCTCTCTCTCTCTGCCTGTCTGTCTCTCTCTCTCTCAAAATAAATCAATAAACTTAAAAAAAAAAGATAGGCATTTGGTCTAGGAGACAGGAGACGAGTTTTATTCTTACTCAACCGAAATGGGCTCTGAGACTTTGATCAATTAATTTCATTTCTCTATGTATTAATGTCTTTTGTACCACAACAGGATTAGGATCCCTAACATTTATTATCTCCCCATGATTTGTCTGTGGTTCTTTGTATCATTGGCATGGGAGTATTCAATAAACACCACAATCTTTTAAATCCCAGATTGAACATTATCACACTAAAAATGAACTTAAAAGCCAAGACAAAACAAGAATTTTCCCTTTGTTCTCTCAATCTTGCAGGTCTATGATTTGCTGCCACCGAAGAGGGTCCCTAGCGTTGCACACGGAGGTCCCATGAATGCATATGGTGAAAAATGTATCGAGGCAGAGGACATAGTTCACAATGGAATTGTTTACACACCAAAGTGGACCGTAAAAGAGGATGACGTTTACAGTGTTTTTGAGGTAATTCGTCGTCCCAAAAGTATAAACAACATTGAGTTTTAAGTTTTTGTTGAAGTGGAGAACAAATGGGCTTCTAAGCTCTAGAATCTGATCCTGCACCCTCCCAAAACAAAGCTAAGCTTAACAGAAAAACACTGAAACCTCAAAAGCACGGGGAACTTTGTGCACATACGGATATCCAATCATCAATGTATCTTGCACTCTTTAGTGCAAGTGGTATGCTTTTAGGGCCCACAGCCTCAACCAGGTTGATCCCGAAGCTGTTTACGACTGCCATAGCCCCCTCAGCAATTGTCAGAGATTCTAGTGTGTGAGCATAGTGAAACATTTTCCACAGTGAAAGGTGAGTACCTTATGGGCGGCCATTATTGTCAGTCTGTTGCACAATACATACAATGTTGAATAAATAAATGACTGAATACACAAAGTATAATACTTTCATCATCTTTACTGCAGTAAAATTTCCGGGAAAACTGAAAGTAGTCTTTCACAAAGAAAAGATTTACAAAACTTGGGTCGGAATGTGAGCAGGCCTGGGGCAGGTTACATAAAATGTCTAGCTTTCAGATTAACTGTAACTAGACAGTGTTACGAAGGGAGAGTTTGTCCAGCTTTGAGATGAAGTCTTATCACACGACCAAAGAGGGCTTAAAACCCTTATTGTATCTTGAGGAAACGTGCCCTTCTTCCGCAGCGTAGCGGAGAGCAATTTAAATCTCCTTCTTCTAGAGCCTCCGGGATCGTAAATCAGTTGGTGAGAGAGGGGTAGGTAGAGGACTCTTTAGGCTCATTAGCTAACTGTTTCATCTTTAAACATTTGCTTCTGACTTCTTTCTCCCTATTTCATGTCACTGCCACCACTGATAACTGTGTCTCAGCCTCGCACAGTTTCCCGCGTATTCGGAGGTAAGACAGCGAGTCATATTTCCTGGTGACTAATAGTGAGGAAAGAAGCCGCTGGGACCAGGTGAACTCGAGGAATCAGACTACTGTAGGCATCTGCATGTATGTTTTGGATGCAGAGATTCAAGATACTTGCAAGAAAATGAGAAAGAAAAGAAGCAAGGCTAAATTAGGAAAGGGATGGGCTGAGCATAGATATTTAGGGAAAGACACATTTTCCAATAAAACTTAAACAACACAAAGTGTAACTAACTGTGAAGAAAAATCTCCAATGTGCAACCCTCTAATTTCAAATGAAAAGAAACATAAACAATTATTCTGTGCGCACGCGCACACACACACACACTCTCTCTCTATATATATATATATATATATATATATATATATATATATATTTGTTTGGAGAAACAAATATTGGTTGGTTGGAGAAAAGGAAGGGAAGATAAACATACAGATGCAAAATAGTTTCTTGGATGCAAAAGATAATTAAAGAGGCATCAGCAGATAGCAACAAAATTCAGAAATAGGAATCAGTAGAATCAGGGTTCTAATCCCAACTCCTAGTCACTAACGGGATGAACTGGACTGTCTGTGACTCCGTTTTCATATTTATAAAATAGCTCTCTTCCTTTTTGTGTGGCACTTTCATGATGATCCTATGGGCTATATGCATGATAATAATGAAAGTGTGATCATGTAGGGAAGGAAAAATTCCTCCTCTGCGCCTCGGGGTGTTCCGGCTGGACTAAGAATTAGATTTCCATGAGACAGATTAACAGGAGAGAAAAACGGTTTTATTACATGCTCTGGGGGCCCAATAATGAAATGGAGACCTAAAGGAATGAACAAACAGGAAGCTTTTGTACTTTTTAGCCAAAGAGAAGACAAATTTGTGGGAAACTGACGGGATAAAGAAAACATGTTCGGGAGCTTTAGAATTCTAAATGGAATTTGGGCTGAGGTCATAGATTAAAAAAATAATAACGGGGTTTGTTTCTACAACATTCTTGGCTTTAAAGTTCCTATTTCTGGTGATAAGGATTTTTATTTTCCTTACCCTTTCCATGAAAAGGTACCTTTCATGTGGGAGATTTATTTACCGCTGTGAGGAAGACAGAGGAGGCATTGAGTGTCCTTGAACCAAATGTTTCCCAACTAGCCTCAATTCAAAATAATCAATATGCTATATTCGCTTTGGGCAGCCTGCTCTTGACCCCTACAGTACAAATGTAAGAAAAGATTCCATTCTCAGGATTGGATTGCCAATATGCTTTAATAATCCATTTTCTTCCAGTCTGCAGGATTAAATATTTTTACCAACTCAAAACTCCACAGTCCGTCTTTTTGTTGGCTGCCTCCACCATATCCACCATATCCTGTAGACTATGAAGACGGTAAGGGGGAGATACCTTTGCCTGCTAAGATAATAGGGGAAAAAAGGATGTTTTGCTGGGGTGGGGTGGGATGAAAAGTTATTTTTCTGAGTATTGAATCTTGTGACTCTTGTGAATCTGCCGCGACTTCTTGGTGAGTTTTCTTCAAATAACACCCCCTCCCCTCCAAAAAGAAACAATTTTTTTTTTAATTTTTTTTCAACGTTTATTTATTTATTTGGGACAGAGAGAGACAGAGCATGAACGGGGGAGGGGCAGAGAGAGAGGGAGACACAGAATCGGAAACAGGTTCCAGGCTCTGAGCCGTCAGCCCAGAGCCTGACGTGGGGCTCGAACTCAAGGACCGCGAGATCGTGACCTGACTGAAGTCAGACGCTCAACAGACTGCACCACCCAGGCACCCCAAGAAACAATTTTTAAAGCAATTATCGTTTCATGTTTTTTACTCTGTCTCTGAGATCAAAGTTGACTGCTTTTTTGTCCTAGCCTTCAGTAGTCTTGCGATTTCAAATCCTCCCTATCCACTGTGGGTTCAACACCTCAATTAGTCGGCATAAGACAGATTTTACTGCAATAACAACCAAACCCCCACAGCTCAGCAACTAAGATGACAACAGTTTGCTTTTCTTTGTTCACTCACACAAAACTGCATATGCATCCAGTAGCTGTCCAGAACGGCTCCCTCCCAAACAGTGAGTTAGGGGTACCTGTACTATTTTCATCTTGTGACTCCATTTCCCCTGTGCCATCCAAGACCATTACCATGGGAAAGGAGGGAAATGATTATTTTGTCCTGCTGTGGAAGTGGGATATCTGCCCTTCCTGCAAGGAAGGCTGAGAAATGTGAAAGATCGTATGGACATTAATTGTCTCTGTCATATTCTTTTATGAAAATCAAAGTGACTTTGATATGTCGAACGAAATAGAATAGCCCAACTTTTGGCAGTTAGACTACTGGTCTCCTTGTGTGTTTCAAGTATACCTGACAAAGAGGAAAATTTGAAAAGATGCTGAGTATTCTTTTCTATTGCTGTCACGTCTAGAGAAAGTTTTCTCTACGCATTTGTATATCCACTAGTCCTACTTTCTAATAAGAAATGTTCTAGTATAAAGTGTTCCTTAAAAATAAAATAAACACGGACTTGACTACGGTAGACATTATTTACCTAAGAAGACAAAGAATAAAGTTCTAGTTGGCAACAGAGGAGCAAATCAGAATATTCCCTCAACAGAAAGAAAATTCTGTATAGTGAAAAAAGCAGTGTGCTAAGGGCCAAGGGACATGTTCTTATCTGTGTGGTAGGTCATATGGGACTTTCCAAATTCACAGACTAAGGCTCAACTTCTTCAAATCTGAAATCAGAATGACAACATCAAAGTTACTGAGCATGTGTTGTGAGCATAAATGAAAAAATATAATCATGTTGCCATGAATAGTATATGTTTAAAAAAATAATTGAAAAGACGGGTGACTGGGTGGCTCAGTCAGTTAAGCTTCTGACTCTTGATTTCAGCTCAGTTGATGATCTCGCGGTTCGTAAGTTTGAGCCCCGCATTGGGCTCTGCACTGGCGGTACACAGCTTGCTTGGGATTCTCTCCTCTCTCTCTCCCTCTCTCTCTGCCACCCAACCCCTCTCAAGATAAAGAAATAAACCTAAAAAATAATAATGATAATAATAATAATAATTGAAAAGCACTATTACTTTATTTTCCTATCCCTCTTAATACCAAGTGTGTATTTTCTTTCCAGACATGAGAGAAAACATGCTCATAGAATGATCCAGAAAACCTAAAAACAGAGTAGTGTCATTACGTTCTTACCCCAAATATTCTGTAAGACTCTATGCAAACTTTGCATTTGTATTTGTCACCTACCCATTCTTTCCTTTTCCTTCTCAGTTATACCACCTTATTCTTGTGCCTCATTATTTCATAACGAAATTACTTACAAACCACCCTAATTTACTTGTCTTGCCTCCGGTCCTTCTTCACGTCGGTCTATCCTGGATACTGTGAAGGGCACTATCACCCTTCAACGTTGCTCTTATCATGTCACTTATTTCCCATAGATGGTCACCATTTCCAGAATTCATAGAATTATTGTACTTAAGGCTTTAGAAAGGCATGTTCCACTGTATTATTTTATGTGTATGTAAAATATATATCATATTTATATTTATATATTTACACCTGTGATCTTTAGATCTTCTGATCTCTAGAGTGTCACTTTTTTTTTTAATTTTTTTTTCAACGTTTATTTATTTTTGGGACAGAGAGAGACAGAGCATGAACAGGGGAGGGGCAGAGAGAGAGGGAGACACAGAATCGGAAACAGGCTCCAGGCTCTGAGCCATCAGCCCAGAGCCCGACGCGGGGCTCGAACTCACGGACCGGAATGCGAGATCGTGACCTGGCTGAAGTCGGACGCTTAACCGACTGCACCACCCAGGCGCCCCTCTAGAGTGTCACTTTTATTTAAATCAAGCTAACTCCTGCATTAACAGATCTACTTTATTTGCCCTAATCTTCCTGGTACTTCATTATATAACTACACCTACTGTTTACTCAACAAACCCTCAAAATAGACATCTCACTCCCTTTTCCCTGTGGAGCATCCCTTCTGACCTCTGTGTACATACTTTTAGAGCCCTTTCCTTCAAATATCTCCTCGATTCTCCTTTGTTTCTCGTCTTTCAGTGATCATCTAAAATTCTACTTTGGTAAAGTCGTTCCTGGTCACTCAAAGTTCATTTTCTGTCCTTTATTGAGTTTCTGGGGTCTATAACATCCTCTACTGTATTCTAGTGTTTGTGTCCCTATCTCGTTCACTGTCAAGGAAAAAAGCGTTTCTTAAATCCTTTCTGTAGCTAGTACTCATTCTTTGCATTCAGTTCTCACTGCCAGTGGAGAACAGGTGATCATCCTTTCAGTGTAAAGGCACTATTTGGTGTGTTATTCCTCCCGTTGCTAGTTGAATAATCCACAGAGAGCTACATTTGTTTTCATTTCTGGAGACAGATACATTTACCTCCAGACTCTTTGAAGGAGATAGGATTAGCTTTCCTAGAGAACAAATGGGTAAGTGAACAAAGTAACAAGCTGATAAGTTAAATTGCTCTGATAATGAACATTCCCTGAGCAAATGACCTCATTCTGCTTGAGAAACTAGGCAACGCGAAGAAATTCATGATAAAAATGAGGTTTATGTTGGGCCCTTCGTATTGTCTTTCCACAGCCCGTCTACAAGTCTTACCACAAGTAGCACCTGGTGTTGGAGGAAGAGCTCAATCAGTAGCAATGAATGAGAATGTTCCAGCCGTAGTAGAACGTCCCATGAAAGAGACAATCCGAAAGTACTTCCCTGAGACCTGGATCTGGGACTTGGTACCCCTCGAGTAAGTTGTGTGTTGCCCAGAATTTAGTTTAGGAAAAGATGTGACTCCTCCTCTTTGATTCTGGTGTTAGCGTTGGTTCCTGAGCCCTTCAGTGCTGTTCCATTTCTTTCCAGTAAACATTTAGGCTCATAGTTCATTGATCTCATAGATCAGCAATGCGAATTTTTTTCTAATTTCATCCTGAGATATCTAAAACAATGGAAAGTGGGAAGCTACCCTTGCCTCTAAAAAGAAAAGAAAAACTTCCAGAGACCTCCTGAGGAGTCCCAAGTTTAGCATTGGCCACACTGGGTTACTAAGTTGCCCCGCTCTAGAATCAGCTACGGCCCGTGTTAAAAAATGTGTTGACTCACAGCGTTCCTCTTTTTTCCTTCTCCAGTTTATCGGGTAGAAGTGAGTTGGCAGCGAAGGTCCCTGACACCATCACTGAGTGGAAGGCCCATGCACTCTGCTTGTCTGGAACCACGGGGCTGGGTCTCTCCCCCATCATCTCTCTTCAAGTGTTCCAGCCCTTCTTCGTGGAACTCACTCTCCCCTACTCCGTGGTTCGAGGAGAAGACTTTACCCTCAAAGCCACCGTGTTCAATTATTTGTCCCACTGCATTCGGGTAAGGGCCCTTCTCTGGGATCAAGCAAGAGTACAAGGAAGGCACCCAATCGCCATTCATTATCCCGGTCTCCTACATAATCCCCCGGCAAATCATAGCTGAATAATGATGTAGGCTAATTTTGGAATGGAATAGGTGCTAAGAGCAAAGCTACCTGACTCGTCCAAGGTGGTAACGTTATATTTGCTTGGGGTTCTATATTTTCTGTGTATTCCTAAATTCAGATATTATTTCCACCTGATTCCTTCTTCCCCCCACCCCACCCCCCCGCCCGTGTTCTTTCTCACACCTGTGGGCGGGTATGGGGTTCAGGTCAGCGTGCAGCTAGAAGCCTTCCCTGACAACTCGGCCGACCTAGTGAGAAAGAATGAAGCCAATCACTGCGTCTGTGGAAGCAGGCAGAAAACGGTGTCCTGGACTGTGACTCCAAAGTCACTGGGTGAGTGATAAGGTTGTTGGCAACTCCCACTTCCTGCGTTGTAGTGATTTGCTTTCCACCCTGACCCTGACCCGGATACGTGGGGTTTTTCCCTCCTCCTTCAACCATGATGCACTGAAAGAAAACCATCATATTCAATATGGAATCACTGTTTAACTCCTTAAGGATCTTATTTTCCAGGCAAGGTGAATTTCACAGCTACCGTGGAGGCCCTGCAGTCTGAAGAATTGTGCGGCAACGAGGTGCCTACAGTCCCGGTGGTTGGGCAGAAGGACACTGTAGTCAAGCCCTTATTAGTTGAGGTACGTGGGTAAACTTCCGGAGTCTCAGAGGCCTTATTATATTATATAGCATTACCTACTATGTATGTGAGTGCCATTTCGTTCCCAAGAATAGAAATGGATCTGCAGCTCAGTGTCTAACATTTTCCCCTCTCCTTTAGAGTAATTGGGGTCTTTTTTTCTTCTACACTCAGTATGACTTTACTTTTTCACTTTTTTTTTTTTCCCAACGAAAAGCCTGAAGGAATAGAACAGGAGGAAACTTTCAACACACTCCTCTGTGCATCAGGTAAGGGTCAAAAGTAGACAAAATTCTCACTTTCAGCCACTCGCCCAAGTGTAGGGTTGTAGAATGCCATATGCGCTATGGTTTCCTCTGGAGAAAAAAAATAGCATACTCTCCCAAGGGCAAACCTCAGGGCATTTGATTCAGAACAGTCTTTTCCAGATGAAGACTCAAAGAAGTTAAAAGACTTACCTAAAAGTTTCTGACTAATAAGGAGAGCCAAAGCTGATGACCGCAGAACAGGATTCTTTCCAATGCACCTGCGTTTATCAAACTTCTCCCTCAATAATTTTCAAAGTATTGAAATACCTGTGTGGCAAGAGTAGTCATTATTCAATGACTAGTTTAAGTGTACTCAAATTTAACTTACTCATGTAAGTCATTTGAAGAAGAACTTCAGGTCACTAGCATATATAGAAAACCAATATCTTACTAATACTATCAACAAAACGATATAAAAATGACCATGAAAATGTTCAACTCTGCACCATCTAGAACCATCTTGAGAACAGTGCTCGGTGTGCAGATCTCTCCTGTATGTGAGCATCCCTTGATAATCTCATTCAGTCACAGAACTTGAATAACTTGAATAACTCCAGCTTTGCACTGGAGACAGCAAAATGTACAACTTGGGTCCACACTGCCTTCCTAATTCAGACTCGTGTATTCAGCTGCCCACTTATCAACTCCGCTGACGGGCCTGTGGACTCATCGGTATTTCAAAACCAGCATGTTCAAAACTACACTTCTCCTGGTTCCCACAAACCTGCTCCTCCTGCCATTTTTTTTTTTTTATCCATCTCAGATGATAAAAATCCCATGCTTCTATTTGCCTGAAGCACAAATTTCGTAGTCATCCTTCACCATCACTTCATTACATTCCACACCCAACCTGTTTTCAACTATGATCGGCTCCACCTTGACATTTTATCCAGAACCTTCTTACTTCTCACCATGTGCACTTCGACTCTAGTCTTTTCTCTCCTGGATCATCTCAATAACCTCCTAACCGGTCGCCTGGCCACCTGCCCTTGATCCCGGACAGCAGGAGGGATTATTTAAAGCACACTTCAGATCATGGGCCCCGTCTGTTCAGACCTTCCGAGAATTTCCCATGTCCCTGAAAGTTACAGCCTATTCCTCCAATGTCCCCTCCAAACCCTCACGATTGCCATGACTTCATACCCTGTGACTCTCTCCCTCACTCACCCTCCTCTGGGCACAGTGGACTCCCAGTCTGGTCTCGGAACACAGCCAGCATGCTCTAATCTCTGGAGTCTTTTCGCTTTTTGTTCCTTTTCCCTGGAAGTCTCTTCCCCCAGATATGTGTAAATAATATCCCTTGACATCCTTCAAATCTCCGGTCGCCTATGATTTTATTGAAGAGAGGAGCTTACTTCACACCAGCTCTGTCTTTGTCTTACCAGCTGTCCCATATAAACATTCTGCTTTAATTTTCTCTATAGAACTTCTTTCTTTTTTTAATTTTTTTTTAACGTTTATTTATTTTTGAGACAGAGAGAGACAGAGAGACAGAGCATGAACGGGGGAGGGGCAGAGAGAGAGGGAGACACAGAATTGGAAGCAGGCTCCAGGCTCTGAGCCATCAGCCCAGAGCCCGACGCGGGGCTCGAACTCACGGACCGCGAGATCGCGACCTGAGCCGAAGTCGGACGCTCAATCGACTGAGCCACCCAGGCGCCCCACTATAGAACTTCTTAACGCCTATCATACTAAATATGGGTTTGTTATCTGATTCCTCCCGTTAAAATGAAAACTCTGGGAAGTCAGGAACTTTTTTTTTTTTGAAAATTGTTATATCATTGCACTTGAAGCAGAAGCCGGTATATCGCGTGCACTTAATGCATATTTATGGAATGGAGGTATTTTTAAAAAAACACTCATCATATATACCAGCATAAACAGTTAGGGGAAGAAAATAGTCATAACATAAGGCATGTGCTCAGAAGGAAATCGGTACAAATTTAGCACAGACATATATTAGTTAATATGGACTTCACTGCGAGCTGAACCATGACTTTAGGAGAAACTTGGACGGCATCAAAGAAATTATACAGTGATCCAGAGAAAGGACGGGTGGGAATTTGATCAAAAAGGGGAAGAACTTGAAACAAAAGTAGGACATTGCTCTCTTGTTGTCCCTCCCTTATACATATTTGTCTTCTTTCATTAGAAACTGGAGTGTCTGAAAAGCTGTCACTCAAAGTTCCTTCAGATGTGGTTGAAGGATCTGCCAGGGCGACATATTCGGTTTTGGGTGAGTCTGCCAGCCCGAGGCAAACAGCTTTCCATCTCACTATTCTCGTGCACGCAGCCTCACTATCCACAGTTTAGACATTGGCTGTAGGCATTCGTTTGAGAGAAAGAGTGCTAAGCTAAGAATCGCATTGGGTATTAGTCAGAAGGGGGGCTGAACAGATGTTGTGCTACCTTGACACACTCTAAAAAGTACCAAGGGTCACCTCTCGGTGCCCTCAAATTCAAGAGACTGACTAGGTGGTGAGGCATCCTAAAAGTCGGTTTTTACCGGACAAGTTGTTCATCAGAAAAGATGGTTCCTGCCATTCAGTTTTTTCCATCCTTGAACCACTGACTTTATTTTTCCCACTTTTCTCTATCCTTTCTATTTCTTGTTTTCCTTCGTCTCTTATGCTTTCCTGTCCTTCTCTCTATAAGTGATTTGACCTCACGCTTTGCTAGTAATCTATCTTCCTATCCCAACATAGACCAGCTCTGAGTGCCTCGGATTTTTTTTTTTTATGTCTCTCATTCCCCAGGTGACATACTAGGTTCTGCAATGCGAAATCTCCAGAATCTTCTCCGGATGCCATATGGTTGTGGAGAGCAGAATATGGTCCTTTTTGTCCCTAACATCTATGTTCTGAACTATCTGAATGAGACAGGACAGCTGACGGAGGATATCAAGTCCAAAGCCATCAGCTATCTTGTCAGTGGTGAGAGATTACCCCGAAAGGAGAAATCTTAACTGATTCCCTAAATAGCTCTTTCACTGAACTCCAATCAGTTTCTCCTTGGTTAAGATTTAAAAAAAAATCACCGTTGCTACGATAACCAATCAAATGTCCCACTATACCTCCAGAAAATTCAATGGCATTATCCAGTCTTGGAGGTATCTTGATAACACAGTAGTTTTCCTAAGATTCCTCACCAAGTTTTGAGGAAAAGACTGATTAATTCTCCAATGTTTCTGCTATTTCCTAAACCTACGAATACTTCCTTTTCAGGGTACCAAAGGCAGTTGAATTATAAGCACAAAGATGGATCATACAGCACCTTTGGGGATTATGATAGTAGAAGTCAGGGAAACACTTGGTAAGATAATTATTTCCATATGCTCACTGTGGATTCATTCTATTTGGGAATTCTGGAGATATTGATTCTCTGATTCCTGGAGTTGTTTCATGGAATGCGCTATCCTTTAAAACTCCACAAGCCTGTCATCGCTATCGTGTGATCTCACCAATTCATGTGTGAACGCTCACCTGTTGCAATAGTAGATGGCAGTAAAATAAAGATCCCCCAGGGGCGCCTGGGTGGCGCAGTCGGTTAAGCGTCCGACTTCAGCCGGGTCACGATCTCGCGGTCCGTGAGTTCGAGCCCCGCGTCGGGCTCTGGGCTGATGGCTCGGAGCCTGGAGCCTGTTTCCGATTCTGTGTCTCCCTCTCTCTCTGCTCCTCCCCCGTTCATGCTCTGTCTCTCTCTGTCCCAAAAATAAATAAACGTTGAAAAAAAAAATTAAAAAAAAAAAAAAAAAAAAAGATCCCCCAAAATGGAAATATAAGGCAGGAAGCATTGTAATGTGAATGGTAAGAGAAGAAGCTTCTATACTGTGTATTAAGGGAAGGAAGAGGGAAAGGACAGAAAGAGACTGTGATGTGATAAAGAATCATTTAGGAAATGGCAGTTTGGGTGACGGACAGCGTTGTCGGGCAAACATTTTGCACGAAAAAAAAGTGGAAAAAAAAAGTGGAAAGTTCTTCATCGACTCTGAAGAAACCAGTTAAGTCGAGAGATTCAAGAAAGAACTCAGATAGTTGCTGCACAAACAAAAGAATATTTAGCGTGCACGTGTCCTGTCCCCACCAATTCCCCCAATGGTTGAGTTGTGAAGACCAAAGTCTGAATGCCGTTGCCCAAAATGAGCTTTGAACGTGAGAAGGTCCTCATGTCTGTCTCTTCTGTGCTGGACAGGCTTACTGCATTTGTGCTCAAGTCCTTTGCTCAAGCCCGGTCGTACATTTTTGTGGAGAACTCGCACATCACGGATGCCCTCACTTGGCTCTCACAGAAGCAGAAGGAAAATGGTTGTTTCCAACGCTCCGGATCACTGCTAAACAATGCTATTAAGGTGGTGCCATTAATTTTGTTCTGGTCCCTGGAAATAGTCACATGTAGGGACAAAGATACTCCTACTGATTCCTCGAGTCTCAGTGACATAGATTTGAGGTAGGGCGGTAGGTTCTAAAAGTTTCTGCAACTTGACAACACATCGGTAGTTTTTTAGGGAATTAAAATAGTGTGCGAAACGCCTCAGCATGTTACTAAGAGTGAGGGTGAGTGATTTGGAACTGATTCAAGAATTTTAGGGTGGAGGAGAAAGAGGGGAAAATCAATCATACTGCACAAGAAAAGATGCTTTCTGGTGAAAAGTGAGCAAGGGGAAAAGTAGAGTTAGTCAACTCTGGCTAATGAATATTGGAATGTTTGAGTATCTCTGCCTGTGATCTTTACAGGGTGGGGTAGACGACGAAGTGACGCTCTCCGCCTACATCACCATTGCTCTGCTGGAGATGCCACTGCCTGTCACTGTATGTACCAGCACAGTCCCGATATCCTGTCTCACAAATATAAGGAATACAAATCACGAAATTATGAATCTCTGAGGACGATGAGTCGTGGTTTTTATGTTATTTAATTTTGGTATATTTTCACTGGCACATAAAAGACTAAATACTTTTGGAAGTCGCAGAGGAAATTATTCTCGGGTCAGAACCGTGATGTCACGTGACACATGGAGACTATTAATCCGGTGTTAGCCTGGAGATCGTTCATTAGCCTGGTTGTGCTAGATAAAGATCTTTTTTCATCTGCTTTAGCACCCTGTTGTCCGCAACGCTCTATTCTGCCTGGAAAGTGCCTGGAGATCCATTTCAGAGTCAGAGGCCCAAGGAAATCTTGTCTACACCAAAGCATTATTGGCCTATGCCTTTGCCCTAGCAGGAAACCAGGCCAAGCGAAGTGAGCTGCTTGAATCACTGGACAAAGATGCTGTGAAAGAAGGTAAGAGTTGCTACGGTGAAAGGAGGTAGAATTTACCTCCGGAATCACCAGTGATCAAAAGAAGGAAGAGAACCTATCATGACTATAGTACATCACATATATCACATTATATTATTATAATGATGATAAGAATAATTATCATTGATCCAACGCTTCAATTCTGTAGGTGACATGGAATATTCTTTCAGTTCACACATTATAGACTCTGCAGCCCAACCTCTAATATCACACCAGTATGTAACAGACACAAAGAAAAAAAACTGTGATTTACTGGAAACGTAAATTGGCAAAGCGTTGCTCGATTGGTGATTACTATTTTTACACCGGCTCACTACTACGTGAGCTCTAACGCTAATGAATATTCATGAATCAGATTTAAAAGTCATTCTTTAAGTTGAAGATCATACTCTTTTCCCTTTCAAAGATGAGTCGATCCACTGGCAGCGTCCTGGGAAAGTTCAAGAAGTTCCGTCGCTCTATTATCAACCCCGGGCTCCTTCTGTTGAAGTGGAGATGACCTCTTACTTGCTCCTTGCCTATCTTACTGCTCGGCCTACCCCATCTTCGGAAGATCTGTCTGTGGCTTCACGTATTGTGAAATGGATCACCAAGCAACAAAACCCCAATGGGGGCTTCTCCTCCACTCAGGTCTGTGGAGAGACCCTGGGAAGAAAAATAAACACCTGACTACATATGTAGACACGACCATATTCTAGGAGTTGGATAATTGGATAATATTTCTAATTCATACTTTCTCCATTCCTCCATCAGCAGAAGGGTTCCAGCCCCCTGTCTTAATGTATTCATTACTGCGCTGCCCTTTGTACAGTCTTTCTTATCTTCTCTCCTTAGTGGACCCCCAACTGTAAAATAGATCAATCTTTTTAACGCAGTATTTCATAAAATTACTTCCTCGTTAAAGTAAATCTTTTTTTCACCCAAAGACTAGAATCGTCTAATATTTTATTCAAAACATTTCCTCTCCCCAGTAAACACGAAGACTCCTATCTGCTTGGGCTGATCCCTTTGCTTTTTTCTGGAATTGGCTCCCTCCTTTTTCTGTGTCTTCCCACCCTGGTAGTCCCTGATGCCCCTCTTCTGTCTATGTAAACCCTTCTCATGATTCATCCATACTCTTATGTCTAACATTCTTCACAGTCTCCTCTGACTATCTAGCTCCGATTTCTTCTCCTTTCTTCGAATGTGTACACATGTATTATTATATACATTTATAAATTATCGAGATAACCTCTGCTTTATGTCAAATATCTGGGTCGAATTTCCATGTGTTGAGTGTAAATTACTTGAATGGGGAAACTTTTTAATGTCCCCCCCCCCACCAAGGACATAGAATAGTTTATGATTAATAACAGGTCTGCGTTTGTCACTAAATAACTCCGAGAGAGAGTAGGGTTGATATGATTTACATCCAGTATGATTTTGGTACCTTCTCTCCCGTGATTTCTGCCCCATCTCTTTTCAGGACACAGTGGTAGCGCTTCAAGCCCTGTCCAAATATGGAGCCGCAACGTTCAGTAAAATGGAGAAAGCTGCTGTAGTCACTGTCAAGTCTTCGGAGACCTTCTCGGAAAAATTCCAAGTACACAATGCCAACCGCCTGTTGCTTCAGGAAATCAGGTTGCCAGAGATTCCAGGGGAGTACAGCACGACCGTGTCAGGATCAGGATGTGTGTACCTCCAGGTGAGACTACCAGGGCGTAAGGGAAAAGTCTCAAGAATTAGATACGAACCTCCAAATGGAGAAAGGCATGTGGGCTAAGAAGAGATATGAATCTTCTAGAAGAGACAGACTATTAAAGTGCAAAGATAAGGGATGTTTTTAAATTTGTTCTAGACATCCCTGAGATATAATGTCCTGCCCAAGAAAGAAGGGAAAGTTCCCTTCGCTCTGAAGGTTGATACTCTCCCCAAGAATTGTGATGGCGTAGAAGCTCACAGGAAACTGCAGATTCACATCAACATTAGGTAAATCCTTGTGTAGGTAAGACCTTTCGTAGAATATTGAGAAACCGATTTTCTTGTGCGGGGAACTTCCGTTGTCCAAGATCACACATTGTGAATGTGTAATTCTTGCAATATTCACTAGCGAGAAAATGTTCTTCACTCTTGCTGAAAAGCCTTAACACTGAGAACATGATGTTGCCATACCTGCAGAGTGTGAGTTCATAATGGTGGGTTTTCCAAACAACAATAGCAAAAGCAAATAAAGTAGATGGGGAAGCTGCGTGGTGGTTAAGGATAGAAAACACCAGAAGTAAAAGAGAGGGGGAGACTTCTGTCCTGAACAAACTCCAAAGGATTTTGTTTGAATGCCTTCTCCCGATGCCTTGACTTTGTAGTTACACTGGAGAACGACCAAGCTCCAACATGGCCATTGTTGACGTGAAGATGATATCAGGCTTCATACCTGTGAAATCATCAGTGAAAAGGGTAAGCCCTATATCCCTTACAGATATCAAAGTCATGATAAATACTGACATTTGTGCTGGTCAATTTTATTTTACTGATTCAGTTTTACTTTATTTTACTGATTCAATTTTCAAGAGGTGTACTCCCTCAAACTTACTTCCCTAGAGTGTGCTTACGTCATTTTAATAGTGAATCATCCCTCTTATGTGGTATCAGGTATAAGACGTAAGTCCCAGACATGGCTCCAGCAGGCCCGGAGACATCTAGATATGTGGAGAGGTATTGAATTATCTTCCAATCGTGTATGTTAAAAAGGGAAAATATATCACATATATACACACGTATATGATATAAAAAGATGCCAGAGAGAGAGAGAGAAATGTGATAGTCTCCCTTTTTCTTTTTATATGTAAAGGATAATTCTCTCTTATATATTACGAAAATATGTGTGTTATGGATAGATTAGTTAGATGACAGATTGACAGGTAGGTAATAGACAGATAGATACAGAGATACAGAGGTATAAATAATGGTAGATAATATAGAAAGGGCTTAATACATATTGCTATATTCCTGAAGAAATCACAATTAGCAATTTGGATGTTTCCGAGCAGCCCATTGGATCATAAATACCTGAAAAGTACTCTCAGCCTGGAATTTCCTCATCTCATATATCTGCCTTATGGTCTTGATCAACAGCTCCAAGAAAAGCCTCAGATTCAAAGGACTGAAGTGAGCACCAACCATGTCCTGATTTACTTTGAAGAGGTGAGATTCTGTAGACTCTGCCAGATCCGGGAACACTACTAGAGGTTCCAACACACCAATCCAGACCCTAGATAATAATGTTTTTCAGACACCCAGGTGAAGGAGGCTGAACCAGTCCACAAAGTTCAAGCTTACTACATCTCACTGTCCATAGAATCATCTTTTTTGTCCTTCCTGTATCTGTCACTGAGTCCCAAAATGCCATTCTCTCCAAAGGTTTTGTTACAGACGGATAGCGTAACCGTAAGATTTGATGATATCATAGGAAGAGAGGATGGTAACTGGTAACTAAGTTAATCTTGGATTCCAATTTGGTTTTCCTGTCTCTCCAGCTAACCAATCAGACCCTGAGTTTCTCCTTCTCAGTGGAACAAGACATCCAAGTAAACAATTTAAAACCAGCTACTGTAAAAGCCTATGATTATTATGAGACAGGTAAGTGGGATTCATACGTGCTGAGCCTTAAAAAGAAAGAACTAACTAACCGAAAGAACTAACTAACCTGGTAAAGGGTCACCTTAACTGAAACAAAACTGCGCAGTCTCTTTCCCTGGAGGAAGAAGCGAGTCTGCGGTCATTGGATAGGTACAGCTCCTACCCTGTGTCCAGGCCTACCCGGTGTCCAAAGAGAGACAGCCTTCCATTTGTGAAACCAGGCCCTGAATTCTGTATCCAAGTCCACCTTCTTCTTCCTCCCCTCTCCACCAATCCTACATGGTTTAGCACAGAAGTTCTTAGTTTACCGCTTATTTATAAGTAACTGCCCAGATGCCTGTTTACTGGAGATCTTCACTCTTTCTGTCTTCCCATTTTGTGTTTCAGAGGAATTCACTATTGAAGAGTACAGTGACCCCTG
This sequence comes from Puma concolor, assembly GCF_028749965.1. NCBI lineage: Eukaryota > Metazoa > Chordata > Mammalia > Carnivora > Felidae > Puma > Puma concolor. The sequence goes on from NC_141673.1 coordinate 99,662,065, forward strand.
CAGTGCTGGTAAAGTATAAACAGTAAAATCTAGTGCCAACATGAAAAAAAAAAAAAAAAGCACCTGTCGTCTGCATAAGGCTGTTGCTCGAGTCTATCCTTATCATATTATAAAAGTCCATGGTGTGGCATTTATGAAGCAAACTGTTTCAAATGTATTATCGAATTTCTCAGTAAGAAAAACATGCATGTAAAGTATAATTTCTGAATCTGGGAGTACTTGTTTGCAGATGAATCCAGGAATTTGCCACAGATGAAAACTAAATCATCTAATACTTAGTTTACATTGTATACCCAATGGTGATATATTTGTCACCTATGACATTTTTAGGATGTTTCTACACTTATACCATTTAAGGTCAGGAAATTTTTCCCTGTAACCATCCATATAGCACAGCAGAAGAGATAGGACCTACAAGATTTTCCCTTAGGCTGGTCAACGGTGTTCATCTTTGACAATATAACACTTGCTTTGAGACCTTCAGTTTTCCATTCTAAAATTGGTGGGGGGCGGAGAGGGGGGACAAGAACATCCCTATCATTGAAAGTAATTAAAATTTACTACATTTGAATATTTATGATTGAAATATGAAAATTATTCCTTTAGTAGATGACAGAATTTTCCTAATTTTCCTACCTTTTATTCTACTGTTTAGAATCTGAACACAGAAGTGCTTAAAAATGGAAACGTGTGGGCCTCATCAAATGATCTTCTCTAGCAATGAAGAACAAAGATTGATCAGCAGAAAATATAAACAGGAGACAGGAATCGGAATACATAAAATTTGTATGTGGAATAAATTTATGACATATACACATCTACAATTTCTTTTGTTCTTTATCAATGTTACATTTCCCTTCTGAAATCTGTATCTATTCCCCATAACATTTTTAAAAACACTATTAAAGCTCTACAAAAAGCTGCACTCAAAACACTATAGATAAATCAAAATGGAATTCCAAGAAGTGTCCAGATAACCCACAGGAAGGTAGGGTAAAGAAAGCAATGTTTCCAAATATTGAAAACATCCAAAATGTCCATCAGTAGGTGAATGGTTATACTAACTGTGGTGCATTCATGCCGTGGAATACTACTCAGCAATAAAATGGAACCAACTACCGACTTACACAATCATTTGAATGGATCTCAAAAATATTACGCTGAATGAAAATACAGCCAATGTCAAAAGGTCATAGTGCATGTTTCCTTTTGTCTAACATTACTGAAATGACAAAATGATAGAAATGGAAAACAAATCAGTGGTTTCCAGGGGTTATGGATGGTAAGGCAAGGGAGAATTGGCATGACTATAAAGGGCTAGCTTTAGACACATCTTTGGGTTGATGAAATCCTGTGTGTGTTTCCTTCACAAGTAAAATTTTTGAATTTGTGGAGCTTAATAAAATACAGCCTTTAATAACTATTATGGCTGGTCCGTCTCATTTCTCTGTTTGCATCTTTTCTTTGCAATACTGCTTATTATTTACTCCAGGTAAAACTTTAAAATCCTTTGTGAAGTTAATTATCTCCCTAGTCTTACTGGGTACCATTTAGTGTTGCATTGAATATTAAGCGATTTCTAATGATTCTGAAAGTCAACATTTTACAATATTTAGCCTTCCCTATTCAGACACAGGTTATCTTCATTTATTCAATTCACAAGAAAGTGAATTCTGAATTTGATTTACTCTCTGATTTTGGACTGAACTACAAAGTTAAAATTAGAGGTTGACTTCATAAATATATATAGTGTGATAAGATAAAAGCATGAAGTGGGACGCCTGGGCGGCTCAATCAGTTAAGCACCCAACTCTTGATTTTGGCTCAGGTCATGATCTCATGGTTTGTGGGATCCAGCCCCATGTCAGGCTCTTCACTGACAGAGTAAAGCCTGCTTGGGATTCTCCTTCTCCCTCTGTCTCTCTGCTCCTCCTCTGCTTGTGCTCTCCCTCTCTCTCAAAATAAATATTTTTTAAAAATAAAAATAAAAAATAAAAGCATAAAACAACGTATATACATGGAGACAAATTAAAAGATAAATGCAAGAATAAGATTACGAGGGGCTCCCGGGTGGCTCGGTCGGTTAAGTATGACTCTGGCTGGGGTCATCATCTCACAGTTCGCGGGTTCGAGCCCTGCATGGGGCTCACCTGAGAGTGCAGAGCTTGCTTGGGATTCTCTCTCTCACTCTCTCTCTCCCCTCCCCTCCCCAAGCTCATGCTTTCTCTCTCTCTCAAAATAAATAAACTTAAAAAAAAGAATACGATTACAAGATAATGAAAGACTAGAAACCGTTGAAAGATTTTAAAGCGACAGAATATTTCAGACTTGCATTCTGAGAGTTCACATCCTTGGCAAAGGGAAGAAAGGAGCTTTTGCTGATGTCCAAATACACAGGCCATTTGTGCACAGCCAGGCTATCTTCTTCACACCTAATCACATGGTTTAGCACACATATCTCTCTTCCACACTTCTACACACTTCATATAAAACAAACTAAAAGATTATTTTCCTCTCATCTCCGTATCAGATCTCTTTGAAAATGAAACCTGTATCTTAATCATGCCTGCGGCCTATTCACTTAACACAGTGCTGTGAATATCGTAGGCTCTCAGCAAAACAGAAGTGTGACGGAACAGTTCCCTGAGTGAGCCTGTTCCCAAACGTGGGTACGTGCAAGAGAAATGGAGTAACACAAAGGTGTTGGAATACATCAGGAAGGAAAATGCACTAGAAAGATCATTTCACCCCAAGCTGAGTTGAATTGCTTAATGTGTCACAAATGTGTTATGGAAAAGATTTTCATACTTTTCCCAAGTCAAGTAGATGAGGAGAACAAGGAATTTGGCTTATTTATGAACACCTTAAAACTTGTTTAAAAGTACCTTTTATGCATTCACTGAGCTCAAAGAGGAAAATTAGCGCCTCTGGCTTGCGAAACTAGCTGTCAGCAATCATCAAAGGGGTAAAGACACATTATCACTGCTGTGGGTTGAATTGTGTCCCCCCAAGAAGATACGTTGAAGTCCCAATCCCTGGTACCTGTGAATGTGACCTTATCTGGAAATAGGGAATATCTGTATCTGGAAATACATCTGCAGATGTGATTTAGATGTAAGTTAAGACGAGGAGCACCGGGGTGGCTCATTCGGGGTTAAGCGTCTGAGCTCAGGTCGTGACCTCGCGGTTTGTGAGTTCAAGCACCACATGGGACTCTGCGCTGACGGTTGGGAGCCTGGAGCCTGCCTCAGATTCTGTATCTCCCTCTCTCTCTGTTCCTCCCCTGCTTGCTCACGGTCTCTCTCCCTCTCTCTCAAAGAAATACACAAACAAACATACATTAAAAAAGAAAGGTGGAAATTAAGAGGAGATCAGACTGTGGTAGGATGGACCCTTTATCCAATACTGCTGTTGTTCCATAAGAAAAGGTGACGATATGGGGCGCCTGGGTGGCGCAGTCGGTTAAGCGTCCGACTTCAGCCAGGTCACGATCTCGCAGTCCGTGAGTTCGAGCCCCGCGTCAGGCTCTGGGCTGATGGCTCGGAGCCTGGAGCCTGTTTCCGATTCTGTGTCTCCCTCTCTCTCTGCCCCTCCCCCGTTCATGCTCTGTCTCTCTCTGTCCCAAAAATAAATAAACGTTGAAAAAAAAAAAAAAGAAAAGAAAAGGTGACGATATACAGAGGCAAACATGCACAGAGGGAAGACGATGCCAGACTTGCAGGAAAAATGCCACGTGGTGATGGAGCAGGGACACAAATACCAGGACTGCTGGCAACCAATGAAGCTAAGACAATGGCATGGAAGAGATTGCCCCCAAAAGCATTTGGAAGGTGCATGGCCGTGGTCGGTCAATACCTCGATTTGTGACTTCTAGCCTCCAGAACTACGAAAGAACAAATTACCATTGTTTTAAGCCACCCAGTGTGTGGTAGTTTGTGTGGCTTTCTGCCATGTTGACAGCTTCTCTCATAAAAGATGAATCAGTTCTTGTTATTAAAGTTCTCCAGGAGGAAGTTCTTGTAGATTTCTTCTGTGGTCATAAGGAAAATAAAATGATCCGAAATAAAAATAAAGGAACCCATGGGTCATTCATATTACTTGACTTCAAGGCACATTTGGGTGAAAATGCTGGCAGGTTTTAATCAGTTCTGGTACACTCCCTCAAGAAATATTCGATTGGTTCTTAATACAACACAGAAGTACTGTTGTAGACCTTTCTTCTTCGTGATTCTAAAAATATAAAGAAGTCACTGTTAAAGGGTAATAGTATGCAAAATATCCTTATGCTTTTCACTTAATTCCCTCAGGCATTTTTCTTATAACATTGAGGAATCCGAATTCATGAGATAACATTAAAGAACACTCAAGCCACTAAATGCACAAGCTCTGCAAGGATTCACGTTACGGTTGAACACAGCTTCGCCTGAAAAAATCTGTACCAAGATGTAATGTGTACTTAATCTGACAAAATGAAACTTGTCATGTTCAGTAAATGATCTTTGATTACCCAAACTCTGTTAATATATAAGCCACACAAAAGACTTTCATCCTCAGCAGGCTTAGCTATCATTTGGCCTAAAGGTTCTCTCTTCAAAGACAGTGAGCAGCCGAATATAAAATTAAACTGCCTCTTGGTTATCAGCTATCGAAAAAGAAAAGATTAAAAATAAAAGGGAATGCTTTTCCCAATTTGTGTAAAATAAAACAGCACCCTCTCTGGAAATTCATAGATGGATATTATTAACTCTGCTATCTCCTTCTTTTACAAACTGTCAAAGTGTAACTTTCAAAAAGAAAATATATATTCATATCCTTGTAACTTATATTCTGAGACAACCATAAACTGACCACAGTGTCTAAGATCTTATTTAACCTATTAATGAAGTAACCGGTAAAATGTTATAACAAGTCCAAAAAGCTAGGAAACTTACAATTTTTAAAAAAACTGCTAGGAGAAGAATGATGAGTTACATACAAAACTAAATAATGCACAGTAAGCCATACAATCTTAGGGGTTATCTGTTCCACCGGGCAGAAGTTATTTGCGTGTGTACCTAACAAACATCAACAAGTAACCTCACTGAGTCTAAAGCCTTTCATTTGTAGTAAATAATGAAATGAACTAAGCATATGCCCCTGGATAATCTTTAAGTGGTCCTTGACCCCAAGTTGTATAGAAAGAATGTGCTAACTCCCCACTTTTGCCTTGCTGCTGAGTTTCTGATAGTTTTTCTGACGGTCTCCCCTCTACAAAATTATTCTTGATTAAAAAAAAAAAAAAAAAGAAGTGGCCATCTTATCAGGTTCGTACTCCGTTTTCACAAGTGCCTGGGAAGGTTAATGAGCCATGTAGGCCTCCTTGGGTTTGTCTGAAAATCTTGAGCCTTCAGTATCAAACAGCTATTAAGGCCACATAACTAACTTCTGTCCAGCAGCTTTCATAAGGAATCTTGGCTTAGACTTTTAAAAACCTCCATGACTTATTATTTCACCTATAGTACCTACAACGTTAGATGAATTCCTCTCACCTAAAAGTCCCCCAAATTCCAAGATCTTTGGCTTGCCAGGGAATGATCTTATTTATTCTTGTGAGATTGAAGCCCTATCAGTCAGGTACCAGGTCAGTTTCACGAGAGAACTTTGTAGGCACCACTGGTATTTCTCAGTAGCGAACGTATCATGTCTGATTAAATGAGAATTATTTTCAAATATTATTGCTCCAAGTATGACTTGATTACACAATCAACCTGTCCAACTATATCCACGTTAAAAGAAAACAGCAAATTCTTATTAAACTATGCAATCAATGTTTGCCGTGCAAAGTATAAAGATTCAGTCAAAGTATGTGTTTGAATTCTAAGGGTATCAGTGGGAATCAGCTATCATCTTTAAATGTTTTGTTTCCATCCACGGAAATAAAATCTACTAAATTAGGGGTTAGGTATAAGGTAAAAAGAGTGAGAAAAAAAACTTTTCCTATATTTGTTTAAAATACAACATTAAAATAATACCTACCTACCATATTCCAAAGAGATAACCACATTTTAATTTCCCTCTTTGGTTTAGTCAATCCTAGTAATTCTCATTCTGCTTGATCTTAAGTCAAGCATTGTTCTCTCCTGGAGTATATTTGTTTCTAAACTGAAAAGAGTCCCAGAAATCTTGCCTGATCCATTAGGACAGTCTGAAAGTTGTCTAAGGAAGAACAGCTTAGAAAACTGAATCTAAGAGTCTGTTCTTTGAAGTACCAATGTCCATAGTATCTAGTAGAGAACTTTCCAGAAGCATTTGGCAAGCATCAAGCAGCAGACAACTGTTTGATGGTGAGATTAGTTTCTTACAGTAACTTATAATGTCATAGTGAAGGAGAGAAAATTTCTCATAGGCATACTTCACATAGCTATTTCACACAGGTTTGCTCGATGTTTTCATAAAAGTGAGAATATACACGGACAATGAAGACATTGACAAATCTCCAGTATCGTCACATAAAAGCTACAATTTCTGAAATATTTACATTGACGTTTTGCCTGTGCACATTTAACCTAGAGAAGGCTGAGGATATCTTCCAATTTGATCATTCTTCTCAAGTAGGTCTTACAACAACACTGCTAAGCTAATTAATAAAGACAAGGAAAAATATCCTGACTTTATAATTTCCTTTTAAAATCAGGATGCTATCTGAGGCAAGCAAAAGAAAGTGGCCAGATTGATTAAATAGGGGAAACTAAATTAAATAGGGGAAAGAATACATTATTACTTATTACCTAATCAAAGTGAAAATATTTTCAAATTAACATAGAAGAAGAAAGATAACATGATTGCAAAGTCAACACAAAACAGAAAAAAATATTCCGGTGCAACACTGAATAACTGCTATCTAGACACGTTGCAACAGAAAATAAGTAATAGTCTCAACCATTGTTGAAAACAGAATCTACTAAATTGAGGGTTAGATATAGCATAAAAAGAAATAAAAATAACTTTTCTTATATTCATTAAAAACACAATATTTAAAATAATGCCTACTATATTCCAAATAAATAATCACGATTTAATTTCTAGGACCACTATACCATTAACAGAGAAAACCTAATTTTAGTTTTGCATTGATATAAAATTTTGCAGTAAATGTTTTACAAGTTTTTAAAAACTAATAAAGCCATCAAACTTGAGCTAAGAATAACATCAGCAAAAATGGTGGAGGAAGGAACTCCAAAATATCAAATGTTCATGAATTGAAAGACTTACATATTAATATAAAATATATTGTATACAGTAATAAAATATTAACATATAAATTGTATTTTACTAATTTATTGATATTAAGATGGCAATATCCCCCAAACTGATCTGTAGATTCAGTGCAATCCCCACCAAAATTATAACTGCTTTTCTTTAACAAATGGACAGGTTGGTTGTTTCCTTTGCTGTGCAGAAGCTTTTTATCTTCATAAGGTCCCAGTAATTCACTTTTGCTTTTAATTCCCTTGCCTTTGGGGATGTGTCGAGTAAGAGATTGCTACGGCTGAGGTTTCACTCTTATGTGGATCCTGAGAAACTTAAGAGAAACCCATGGGGGAGGGGAACAAAAAAAAAGAGGTTAGAGTGGGAGAGAGCCAAAGCATAAGAGACTGTTGAGAACTGAGAACAAACTAAGGGTTGATGGGGGGTGGGAGGGAGGAGGGGGTGGGTGATGGGTATCGAGGAGGGCACCTTTTGGGATGAGCACTGGGTGTTGTATGGAAACCAATTTGACAATAAATTTCATATATAAATAAAAAAATAAATAAATAAAAAAAAATAAAAAATAAATAAAAAATAAATAAATAAATAAACATTAAAAAAAAAAAAAAAAAAAAAAAAAAAAAAAACAAATGGACAGGTTGACCCTGAAATTCATTTGGAGATGCAAGAAACCCAAATTAGCCAAAACAATATCGAAAAAAAAGAACAAAGAAGAAAGACTTTTGAAATTCTCTATTTCAAAACTATTTTCAAAACTAGGTCTAGGATCCCGAACACATAAAAACCTCTTACAACTCATCCGTAAGAAAACAAATTAAACTATGATTTATTTAATTTATTTTATCAAATTAAACTACGATAAAGAAGTTAAGTAGAAACATCTCTAAAGAAGATATGCAAACAGTCAATAAGCTCGTGAAAATACACCCAGCATCATTAGTTATTAGGGAAATGCAAATCAAAACCACCATGAGATACCTCTTCACGCCTGGTAGAATAGGTATAATAATAAAAAAAAAAAAAAAAACCCGACAACAACAAAACAGAGAATGACAAGTGTTGGCAAAGATGTGGAGAAAACGGAAGCCTCATTTATCAAAGAGACAAGGCAAAAAACCACATGCAGCTGTCTGGGAAACAATTCTGCAGTTCCCCAAAATGTTAAACAGAGAGTTCCCATGTGACCCAGCAATTCTACTCCTACTAACATACCAGAGGCAATTGAAAACATATATTTGCACAAAAACGTTTACACAGCTGTTCAGAGAATTATTCATAACAGCTAAAAAGTGGAAGTGACCCAAATGTCTTATCAACTGATGGATGAATAAATAAAAGATGGTACAGCTGTACAATAGAGCATCTTTCATCCATATGAAACGATACTGATATATACCGCAGCACGGATGAACCTTGAAAATACTGTGCTAAGAAGCCAGACACAAAAAGCCACATAAGGCATTATTCCATTTATTTATTTGAAATGTCCAGACAAATCCACAGAGACAGAAAATAGATTAGTGGTTGTCAGACACTGAGGAGTAAAAAATTGGGAACAGGTCCAACATTTCTTTTGGGGGTAATGGAATCTTCAATAATTAGATAGTGGCAAAGATTGCCTAACACCACGAATATCATTTAACTGTACATTGGAAAATGGTGACTTTTGTGTTATGCGAGTTACGTCTAAATAAAAAATCTTTAAAAAATGTGCCAGCTATGGAAAAAGTTACGTTGCTTTTTTCCAGATTCAATGTTATAAATGGGGTGAAAAAAATCATTTCCTACAGACGTTATTCTACATTCATTGAGATTTTTTTTCTTTCACTGTTCTATTTCACATTATGAAAGAACCAGGCATTTTATTTTATTTTTTTGATGTTTTATTTATTTTTGAGAGACAGAGAGAGACAGAGACAAGAGTACAAGCAGGGGAGGGGCAGAGAGAGAGGGAGACACAGAATCTGAAGCAGGCTCCGGGCTCTGAGCCGGCAGCACAGAGCCGGACACGGGGGTTCGAACTCATGAACTGCGAGATCATGGCCTGAGCTGGCTGAAGTCGACGCTTAACGGACTGAGCCACCCAGGCGCCCCAAGAAACCAGACATTTTAAAACAAAAAAATATTCTCTTTTTGCCCTCGGAAAACAAACACGCAGCTCATTACTCTGCATAATTGCGTTATGTTCCCACAATAGTCAAAACCATCCCTGATTATGACTTTTAGCCCTATATACGGAAAAACAACGGGCAAGAGAGATCATTAAGTTATCTTCTGTATCTCACATTTTCACTGGCTAATAAAGCACTCAAGAACCATAGAATACAATTTTCTGTGGCCACACATATCCTTTTTGCAACGTTTCAAAGTTTGGAGTTGTAAAAACAAGGAATAGGAAACAGGCAAGGAAAACGTGGCTGATGTGAAAAGAGACCAGCTATAAATAACTCAAGAAATACGAAATGAACTCATGGCAATACAAAAGAAATCAGCTAATGGTTGAAGCCGTAGCTCTGACAGAAATAAAATGAAACGAACAACTTTATAGTAAGATGGGCGGAAATCACTCCCAAGGCAGAAGAGAATAATAAAGGGACACAAAATATCAAAACCACGTTAAAGGACAGAAAGCACCGAGGGGAGTCAACCCTTATTTCCGACACGATGAAACACTAGCGCAGGCTGTTTCTTCCTCCTTCCAAACAACCCGGGAGAAACGATATAAGCAAAAGAGAAACATGGGTTTTAGGAACCAACAAAGTATCAGAAAAACCTGGAGAAATGAATGCACTCCGGAACTGTTGAGGAACTGGCAGGGGGGCGGGGGGGGGGAGGGGGGGTTGGTAATCAACGAGAAAGGAAGCTGGAAACGGCCTGACTTGATGAATTGAAACACAGTTATTTAAATGCTGCCCTTGCCTTTCTTTCAAGTTGGTTTGGGATGGTCATTATCCCTTCACAGAAATCGGCAGCAAAAGCCTAGAGTGAAATCCTGTTCACCGAAAAGCTCTGCAAGTGTAAAGAGTAGATGAAATCAGATGTGGAATAACCAGCGGCCTCGGGCGTTTTCCGGTTTGTCCCCCTTTGAACCCTCAGAGCTCCAGGGAGATGATCTCTTTTCTTTCTTTTTCTTTCTTTCTTCCTTCCTTTTCTTTTCTTTCTTTCTTCCTTCCTTTTCTTTTCTTTCTTTCATGTTTATTCATTTTTGAGACACAGAGCGTGAGCAGGGGAGGGGCAGATGGAGAGGGAGACACAGAATCCGAAGCAGGCTCCAGGCTCCGAGCTGTCAGCGCAGAGCCCCATGCGGGGCTCGAACTCAGAAACCTGCGAGATCTTGACCTGAGCCGAAGTCGGACGCTTAACTGACTGAGCCACCCAGGCGCCCCGAGAGGATCGGTTTTCATTGCTGTCTCCTTAAAGATATAGAAATGTAAAAAGTATCATTATTACACTATGTGTTAACCAACTTGGGTTTAAATTTTAAAAAAAATTAAATTAAATTTTTACAAAATGTAACAAGTAAAAGTGATCAATGGTGGTCCTTGATGACTGGGGATTTCCTCCCAGGACTCTTTCTCTCCCCAAACTTTACACTCACTCTCCAGATCACACACAGGATCTGATCCTTGGCTCTTCCCCAATATATGATGCGAGACGAAGTATCCCATTTATAATGGGCTCACAGCCAAAATAACAATAAATTTCAGCTGTTCAAGTCCTATAAAAGAAATACAACAGGGGCGCCTGGGTGGCTCAGTCGGTTAAGCGTCCAACTTCCGCTCAGGTCTTGATCTCAGGGTTCATGGGTTTAAGCCCCACATGGGCCTGTGCAGCGCACTTCAGATTCTGTGTCTCCCTCTCTCTCTCTGCCCTTCCCCTGCTCACATTCTCTCTCTCTCTCTCTCTCTCTCTCTCTCTCTCTCTCTCTGAAATAAACATTAAAAAAAATTTTAAAGAAACACAACAAACTGATCAACATATATTATCTGAAGAAAAGTTATCAGAATGAAATACCAATATAAAATAAGCCTAATGAAGTAGAGAATAAAAGGTATACAAAATGTAAATTAAACACAAGAAATCATAACACCAAAAAAGTGGAAATATTAGATATGACTACATAGTATTTGAAATTTCTGAGATTACTATCCTGATGTGTAGAACTGAAGCAAAAAATAATGAGCTTGAAGGTGAAGTTGAGGAATTTTGCAAGAAAGCAACAGGAACGTTTAAACACATAGAAAAAGTATACGGAAAGCTAAGTAATACAAAAGATTGAAGTAAAAGTCTGAACATTTACATCTTCAACTTCATGAGATGAAAGTAAAAAGGAAAAGGAAAAAAATATGAAGAAGTAATGAAAATAAATTTCCCAGCATCAAAAAAAAGTAAATAACTACACAAAAGAGATTAAAAAAAAAACCTGGACACATACTAAGCTTTTAAAATATCTAAGATAAAGAAAAATTCTAAATCGTTCAGGAGAAAAAGACTAGGTACAGGTTCTCAACAACACTGGACACAAGAATACAATGGGATAACAGGTTAAACCATTAAGGAAAAACTTCACATCATGAATTTTATGCCCATAAATATCGTGACTCAAATGTGAGAACATAAAAATCTTTGTAGGTGTGTATATAGCCTGGGAAGTTTTGCTAGATAAGAGCCCTACCCTGAAAACTATTCAAGAAAAAGTTTGCAAGCAAAACAGAGAAGTAAACCAGAGTATGCTATAAAAGATATGAAAGTTGGGGCCCTGGGTGGGTCAGTCAATTATACATCTGACTCTTGGTTTCGGCTCAGGTCATAATCTCATGGTTTCGGGAGTTTGAGCCCCGCGTTGGGCTCTGTGCTGACAGCTCAGAGCCTGGAGCCTGCTTCAGGTTCTGTGTCTCCTTCTCTCTCTGCCCCTTCCCCACTTGTGCTCTGCCTCTCTCTGTCTCTCCAACATAAACAAATGTTAAAAAAAAATTAAAATAAAGTATTATAAGCAAAAACAGAGGGTTGGGATAATAAGAAATTATTTAATACAGAATAAAAAGAACTCTAAAAAATACAGGAATAGCAGGCCTATGGAGCAGACACTGTGGAGCGCCTATCCATGGGCTGAAATAGCGCACCAAGGAAAAGACAGATCTAAAGTACAGCCAGAGAAGGAATTCCCGGGGTGCCTGGGTGGTTCAGTTGGTTAAGCGTCCTTCCTACTCTTGGTTTCCGCTCAGGTCACAGATCTCACAGTTCGTGAGTTTGAGCCCCGCATCGGACTCTGCACTACTGGTGAGGAGACTGCTTTGGATTCTCTCTCTCTCTCTCTCTCTCTCTCTCTCTCTCTTTGTCTCTCTGCCCTTCCCCACCTCCCATGCACTCTCTCTCTCAAAATAATCAAAATAAATAAACTTAAAAAAAAAAGACAAAAACAAAACACACACACACACACACACACACACACACACACACCAAAAAACAAAGAAGGAACTCCTCAATGCTGAGTACCAACCATTGTTGGAGAGGGAGCAATCCTGGCCCCCGGATGATAGAGAAGTTCACTCAGGCTTTAAACCAGGTGACAAGGGAGGGTGCTGGGCTGGTGGCACTCTTGCTACGAAGCCCTTCAGAAGGTGTTGGGAAAAGTCACCCACAGGTGACTGCTGTCAATGGGACACGCTAATAGCCTCGTGGTGCAGAAGCCACTGGCATTGCTGAAGACAGGTATTAAACATACCACGCAAACTGCAGGAATCAAGACGCAGCCATTAAAATTATACAAGCATAAGTGGAAAGAAATTGCAATGCAAAACAAGTATCACCTTCCCCTCTCAGCAACTGGCAGAGACTACAGGGAAAAAAAAACAACAAAGTATCAAATGAATAAGCTCCCCCTCTCTCCGTCTCCCTTTCTCTCTCTTTCTTTCTCTTTCTTCCCCTCCCCTCTCTCCCCTCTCTCTCCCTCCCTCTCTCTTTCTGTCTCTTCCTCTCTCTCCTTCTCTCTCTTTCTCCCTCTCTGCCTCTTTCCCTCTCTCTCCCTCTCCCTCTCCCTCTCACTCCCTCTCCGTCTCCCTCTGAAAGATAAAAAGAAAAAGAAAACAAGAAATGAGTAAGCTCACTACATGTATGTGGGGGAGATTACTGGTGCAAGAATGAACAAAAAGACCAGCGGTCAGAAACACAGAGTTCAGAGATAGATCTATGCAGATATGAGACTTTAAAAGACCTTACAAGTGGCACCACAAGTCAATGGGGTTTAAAAAGATTGTCATGGGACACCTGGGTGGCTCAGTGGGTTAAGCTTCTGACTCCTGATCTCAGTTCAGCTCTTGATCTCAAGGTCGTGAATTCAAGCCCCACATTGGGCTTCACTCTGGGCACAAAGCCTACTTAAGAATAAATAAATAAAAATGGGGCGCCTGGGTGGCTCAGTCGGTTAAGTGTCCGACTTCAGCTCAGGTCATGGTCCCACGGTTTGTGGGTTTGAGCCCCCACTTCGGGCTCTGTGCTGACAGCTCAGAGCCTGGAGCCCACTTCAGATTCTGTGTCTCCCTCTCTCTCTGCCCCTCCCCTTCTTTTGCTCTGTCTCTGTCTCTCTGTCTCTCAAAAATAAATAAACATAAAAAAATTCTTTAAAAAAGGAATAAATAAATAAAGTTGGTAGTAGAAGGGGCTAGGAAAATTAAAGGTTAAAAACATAACTTGGATCTGCAAAGAATACCACATACAAAGTGAGAATACAGTTAGCTTGCTGAAACTCTTGTGAAAAGTCAAACTATAAAATTAACAGAAAAGTCAAATTGGGGCTGGGAGGAAATATCTTAAACCAAACTGCAAAAGCATAAATCACAAGGAAAAGAAGCTGAAGTTGATCAGTGAAACATTAAGAAATAGAGGATACTATGGACAGAGTTATAGATGAGAAAATGAACAAAAATGTTTATAATGTCTAAAACTGACAAGGAATTGGTATGTAGATTTACACGAGAAATTCCAGCAAAATCAACAAGACAGGGATAGCAACTATAATTTTTCAAAATGAGAAAGGGGGTGGGGGACGCCTGAGTGGCTCAGTAGGTTAAGCATCTGACTTTGGCTCGGGTCATGATCTCATGGTTTGTGCGTTGGAGCCCGCATCTGGCTCTCTGCTCTCACCTCTCAGCGTGGAGCCTGCTTCAGATCCTCTGTGTCCCTCTCTCTCTGCCGCGTGCCCATGCTCGCTCTCTTACTCGCTCTCAAAAATAAACATTAAAAAAAAAAATCAAAAAAATAAATGTGAGAAAAAGGAAATGAACAGGCAATTTACAAAGTATAGCCATAGTTAAAAAACAAAACAAACCCTTGAAGTCATTGTTAGTCAGATAAACACAAATTCAAACAATGATGCAATATCACTTCCTACCCATTTATTTGGCAAAATGTAAAGACCAGCTGTTGGCAGAAGTTTGAGATTATGAAAATCCTTACGCGCTAGCTGGTGGAATCACAGTGTGTTACAACCATTTTGGGGAGTAATCTGGCAGTATTTAGTCAGTTAAGTACACGCGGCAGATCGAGCAATCCCTCCTCTGTGCGTGCATCCTCCAAAAAGTTTCGCCTATGTGTCTAAGGAAACACGTTAAAAAGACACTTATCCATTCATCGGTTGATGGACATTTAGGCTCTTTCCATATACACAGTGGAATACTACTTGGCAATGAGAAAGAAGGAAATATGGCCTTTTGTAACAACGTGGATGGAACTGGAGAGTGTTATGCTAAGTGAAATAAGTCATACGGAGAAAGATACCATATGTTTTCACTCTTATGTGGATCCTGAGAAACGTAACAGAAGACCATGGGGGTGGGGAAGGAAAAAAAAAAAAGAGGTTAGAGAGGGAGGGAGCCAAAGCATAAGAGACTTTTAAAAACTGAGAATAACCTGAGGGTTGATGGGGGGTGGGAGGGAGGGGAAAGCGGGTGATGGGCATTGAGGAGGGCACCTGTTGGGATGAGCACTGGGTGTTGTATGGAAACCAATTTGACAATAAATTTCATAATAAAAAAATAAAAAATATACTTATCAAAGCATTACTTGTGGTGTCAGGGAGATGGAGACGATCTTGATTCTATCGCGGGGCAAGTGGCAACATAAAATTTGGTTGGCGATGACCAAAAAGTGTTGCGCTGTAACAAAATAAACTGATTTACTGTATGTATAACATGGATGAATGGTTTAGAACTAGTCTCTCACCAGGAGCTCTGCCGTCAAAGTAAAAAGAAAGTTCATGCCAATTACATATGAATTTCATCCTCTGGAAATGCCCCAGAGCCGGTCAGAGGTTAGCCTTGAGGGTAATGAGGCAATCACTGAGAGCAATGACCTTTTTTAGGGAAGCTCTGCCCAACTCTGAGTGCTATTTGGAAGCCTTGGGGTGGAGCTTGTTTGCAAATAGCAGCCACAGAAAGCCTGGTAAATTTAAGACGTCTCAAGGGACCAGGCTGAAGGCAGGGAGTTGGGCACGATACAGTCCCTGTGCTTTGTCCCTCACTATGGAGAAAGGCAGACCTCCTCGTTCACGTTTCCCGCTACTTCTCCTCGTCCTGCTTTCTACCAATGCTTCAGACTCTGCAGAACCGTGAGTCTCTCTTAGAGTCCCCTCCTCAAGAGTCCGTTCTTTATCTCTGTCTCTTCTTTATATCTTTGCTTTGACCTTCCCATTAAATGCTACCCTTCCATTTCTTAGGATACCTTCCGGTCATAACAGATTACTCATAACTGATTATTTTTGTCCTTTCATTTGTCGGACCCTTTTAATTTTTCTCATTGGGTCATCACAGTCATAAATAGGGTAAGTAGTCACGAGAAGGGGTGATTTGGTCAGACACTGAAACCTCAGATCCCACCTTCCCAGAGTCATTCTTTAGGACGGAAAGTGTTGATTATAAACACAGTTAAAGTGTTGGGGCACCTGGGTGGCTCAGTCAGTTAAGCGTCCGACTTCAGCTCAGGTCACGATCTCAAGGCTCATGAGTTCGAGCCCCGCATGGACCTCTATGCTGACAGTTCAGAACCTGGAGCCTGCTTCAGATTCTGTGCCTAGCTCTCTCTCTGCCCCTCCCCCCCACTCACACTCTGTCTCTCCCTCTCTCAAAAATAAACATTAAAAAAAGAAAACAACAAAAAGAGTTAAAATGTACAGTGGGGTGCCATTTAATTCATATTGTAGATCACACATGCAGAGGGAGCACAGGTCCTTTTCTTTTTCTTTTTCTTCTGTTTTTCCAATAACTTACTGAGTCCTCAGCAAGAGACCCCAGTGACGAATCAGTCAGGGAGAGGGGCAAGGAGTCATTTAAAACTAGTCGGTTGTAAAGTCGGTGGAATCCAATAACTGCAAAGCTTCTCTTCCACCTCTCCCCAGTTCCTCCCCAATAGTATCTAGATACTAGATACGGCCTCCCCATAGTATCTAGAAGGCTGTGATCTCCATTCCTTCCTGGTGGAGAAAAAGGCTCAGAGTCTGAAACCTGAGAGTTTTCGTTCTTCCTCGGCCATTGCTAATCTAGCCTCTCCTTACCTGCCAGCATTCATCACTTGAGTCTTCAGCCATCTGGTTTGTCTCAGCTTGCTTCCTTGACCAAGAAGTCCCAGAAGCCCTCTCTGGCCGACTCTGATCCACCTCAGCTCTTTTTTTATCCTATAGAACCCCGAACTGGCCACAGCATCCTTCCTCCAATCCCTCGGCTGTTCCAATACAACCTGTACTGCAGAGTCACCTCTCCCGTTTGAATTTCAGACCCCTCCCCACTCCCCTCCGGACTGACATAGCTACATTCCAGGTTGATCATGGCAGCCTCCAGAGTCCTAAACGTGCAGAGGCATCAAAGGTCAGAACGCTGGCCAACTCACTTTCCTTTCTTCTTGAAATCCCTTCAGCGTACAATCTCCCAGTAACCGGTCAACGTACGTTTCTCTCCCATCACTCCTCTACCTCATCTCCAACTATGGATGGTACCACCAGCCATATGGTACCACCTCCCACTGCGTTCCACCCAGAGAGCATCTGGAAATATGGCGGGGGGCGGGGGGGTGCTGTTCAGATTTCTGCGTGGAGGCTGGATGGATGAAGCAAGGGGCATTTGTTGGGGTCGGAAATGTTAAGCGGTCTGTGTTTTCAGTCCAACACAACGCAGGATGACTCTGCCCACTGAAAACTGTTGCTTTACATCCCATCCACCATTTGATAAAGAACAACAAGCCTCATGGCCTAGTTGTCATAAACAGAAGAGGTATCGTCTATGTAGAAGACATTCTGCATCGCCCCAACCTTATTAGCCCTCGATGCGATAAATGAGAGACATTACCCAAAAGCCCGGGTGACTATTCTCCTTTGCCTTGGGTCAGTAAGCTTCAGAGTCATGGAGGTTTCAGGGGAACATGACGAAAAGAGAAAACTAAAAGTCCTCTGTTTAATATTTGCAAAATTCAGTCACTCCTACAAAGGCAAATATTTAAAATGCCAACATTCATGATTAGGTAATATTTTAAGGGTTTAATTGCTCACTTACAGAGGAAGTCTTGGGCAAATTACTCAACCTGGATGGGTCCCAATTTCAATATCTGTTAAATGAATGTTCACGAGCCTTTATGAAATAGTTGTTTGAAATATCTGGTATATATGGAATTACTTTTTAAATTATGATATCAAACAGGCTTATAACTAATAAGAACAAAAACAGTACATTGAATAAGTTATTATACACTCATGCCTTCTTTCCTATGAACATCAAAGAACTGGAGGGAAAAAAGTGTGGACGAGGAGGTAAAAACCGATAATTTTTATAAGTTATCACATTTTTGATAAATGTGATTTGCATTATATATACATACACACACACACACACACACACACACACACACACACACACACACACACATATAGTTCAGAGTAGATTATTCAGGTTAAAAACTACCCAGAAGCCAGAAAGGGATTCAATGAGAGGTACCATCTGAATGATTATGGACAGGTTATTTAACTGCTCTGAGCTTCTTTACTTTAGAACAAAACTTTAGCACTTATCCAATAAAAACACCTGAGATTTTAATGAATTTTTTTAAGTTTTTGTTTACATTTCAGTTAGTTAGCATACAGTAAAATAGTTTCAGTTGTGGAATTCAGTGATTCATCACTTAACATACAACACCAATGCTCATCACAAGAAGTGACCTCCTTAACACCCATCACCTATTTAACCCATCCCCCCCCCAACCTTCCCTCAATTTCATTCTATTTTTTTTAATGTTTATTTTGATTTTTGAGAGACAGAGACAGACAGACAGGGTGTGAGTGGGAAGAGGCAAAGAGAGAGGGAGACAGAATCTGAAGCAGGCTCCAGGCTCTGAGTTGTCAGCACAGAGCTTGACGTGGGGCCTGAACTTGGGAACCGTGAGATCATGACCTGAGCCAAAGTCATTCTGTTTTATTTATTTATTTTATTTAATTTTTTTTTTTAACGTTTATTTATTTTTGAGACAGAGAGAGACAGAGCATGAACGGGGGAGGGGCAGAGAGAGAGGGAGACACAGAATCGGAAGCAGGCTCCAGGCTCTGAACCATCAGCCCAGAGCCCGATGCGGGGCTCGAACTCATGGACCACGAGATCGTGACCTGAGCTGAAGTCGGAGGCTTAACCGACTGAGCCACCCAGGCGCCCCAAAGTCATTCTGTTTTAAATGTTGGATCCTCTGTGTGTCTGAATCGTAGCTCCCAATGTGCAATGTTCAATATATTACTTCATAGTTTAATTATAAGTGTTTGTTGGTAATTTGGAGTGATTTGCCCTTGAAGTTTATTAAAAGAGAGAATATGTGCAGATTTTTCTATTTCCGCACAAATGTCATTGGGGTTTTGATAAGGATTGTACTGAATCTGTGTATGAGATTTTAATTATTGAAGAGCAGATCTAAAGATCCATGGCATACAGTTTTGCCAAGGAAAAACTTAAAACACATACAGCTTGATGAATGCGTTGGAAGAGACCCCTTGGAGAATGAGAGAACCAAGTCTGACTTCCAGATTCCACAACTAAACTGTCTCTGTTATTCTCTTCTGTGAGTCTCATACCTATTAATTCTGAAAAGTAATAAAATAGTGTTTCGTGTGTCAAATTGCCTGCTGTTTCTTAAGCGTAAGAGTCCATGTTGGAGGTAGAAGGGAAAAGGTAGTAAAACAATATAAGAAAAAATAGCCCTGGTTTTTTTTTTTCTTAATTGTAAATTAACGCCAATAAATTAAGGACTTAAATCTGCAGCTATTGAATCACTAAAGTTTTGCAAAGTCACATTTTGTGTATGATTTATTGGTTTAGTGAGTAGGCAGAGCAGGAAGTATCTTACTGTTGCGTATTCAAATTCGGGAATTGGCGAGGGTCTCACGTTTATCATGAACATACAAAATATGATGCATGTACCACACAGGATTGTTAGGAGGATTAATACAGAGACTGCTTAACACAATTCCTTGCAGGTACCAGGCACTTAGGAAACACATTTCAGCCCATAGGGGTTCAGGCTATGGGGAGATCATGTGGCATCGAATGTTTCATGAACGGTTTTTTGGTCAAACGTGTCACTTGGGAGGGTTCCTGAAAAATGGCTAGAATTGTGACTGGAACTATCCGGAGGGGGAGGGGGGTATGTAAGAATATAATAGATAAAGGAAACGTATCAGTAAAGTCAAGAGTGTAAACTCACAAGGGTGCCGGGCTGGCTCAGTCAATGGAGAAGGTGATTCTTGACCACAGGGTTGTAAATTCAAGCCCCATATTGGGTGTAGAGATTACCTAAAAACACAACCTTTAAGGGGCACGTAGGTGACTCAGTCGTTTGAGCATCCATATTTCAATTTCGGCTCTGGTCATGATCCCAGGGTAATGGGATCGAACCTTGAGTCAGGCTCCACCCTGAGCTTGGGCTCTGCTTGCAATTCTGTCTCTGGCCCTCTATCCTCTCCCCCAATCGCACGTGCACTGTCTCCCTCTAAAAAAAAATGAAAGTAAACTCACACAAAAGGTTGCCCATACCTCTGAATAATTAAATACATTCAATAATTAGAATAAAAAAGACTGTAAAGTAATACGTTTTGTATGAACTTGGTTTTTTAATGAGATAATTTATTGACCCATATAGGTTTGACCACGAGGATATATTTATGAACGTAGAAGTATTAATATCAATATATTAATATCGATTACCTCAAGAGGGTGAGGATGAAGGAGGTTGTTAATCAAGTGCAATGTGTCTTTGTGAGTGCGTGTGTGTGCATGCAAATTAATAACAAAAATTAAAACTTGTTGACAAAAATACCATTGATTTTGGCTCAGGTATGTCTGAAGAACCTTAGAGAAACAGCAAATACATTATGTCTTCAGTACTACTGTTACAAAGAAAACGATTTCACTGAGGTTTTTCCAGATGAATGTATTCAGTCGTGGTGTTCATACACAAGGGATGTTTATAGAGACAGAATTTAATGTAAATTTTTTATAAAGTGAATAATCATCAGCAATTTGTTATATATATGTACTTTTATGGGTATATATTCAGGAACTCGGATATTAATGCCCTTTAATACAAAGAGTGCATGTAAAACTATAACATCCTTGCGGCCAACTTCTGGTATAGGCTGTGCGGGTGAGGGACTACTCAGGAGTGAAAAATAGAATTCGTATGCCTGGCAGCGATGAACCTTCCATCATCCCGTTCTTTGTTCATTGACAGTTGGTATGGAATCAATCGTAGCAAGAAATACATATGGTTACGGAAAACACGTTTATGGTTGAAAATGCTTGTTATTCTCCATTTCTGTCTCTGACTCAGCCTTCTTTCCCCAGGCAGTATATGGTGCTGGTCCCCTCCCTGCTCCACACCGAGACTCCTGAGAAGGGTTGCGTCCTTCTGAGCTACCTGAATGAGACAGTGACTGTAAGTGCTTCCTTGGAGTCCCTCAGGGGAAACCAGAGCCTCTTCACTGACCTGGTGGTGCAGAAGGATTTATTCCACTGTGTCTCCTTCACTGTGAGTACTATTTGCCTGTCCTTGTTTGATACGTTATATCGAATCATGGTGACGGGAGCTGGTGTTGAATCTGCAAAGAACAACTTTAAGAATGTTAGTGAGCTGGGGCACCTCGCTGGCTCAGTTGGTAGATCATGTGACTCTTCATCTTGGGGTCATGAGTTTGAGCCCACGTTTGGATGTGGAGCCTTTAAAAAAAAATACAATATTTTTTTTAAATGTTGGTGGGGACTTCATAACGTACGAAAGAGAGTGAGTTTTTAGCTACTAAGAAACAAAGCATGGGGGCGCCTGGGTGGCTCAGTCGGTTAAGCGGCCGACTTCGGCTCAGGTCATGATCTCGTGGTCCGTGGGTTCGAGCCCCGCGTCGGGCTCTGTGCTGACTGCTCAGAGCCTGGAGCCTGTTTCAGATTCTGTGTCTCCCTCTCTCTCTGACCCTCCCATGTTCATACTCTGTCTCTCTCTGTCTCAAAAGTAAATAAACGTTAAAAAAAAAATTAAAAAAAAAAAGAAACAAAGCATGGAATTTCCATCCACAGAGGAGAGAAATATTTTTCTGCATGCCAAAGTTCAATTTAAATTAAAAAAGAATTCTATTGGCCATAGAAAGCATGACTTAGTCAAAGAGATTTTCTTTTCTTTTCTTTTTTAAATAAAGGTTGTTTATTTATTTTGAGAGAGAGAGAGAGAGAGAGAGAGAGAGAACCCCAATCCCAAGCAGGCTTCATGCTGTCAGCGCGGAGCCCGACACAGGGCTCGATCTCATGAACCATGGGATCGTGACATGAGCCGAAATCACGAGTCGGATGCCTGAACCACCCATGCGCCCTGACTTAGTCAAAGAGGGTTTCTAATTTTGATATGTAACCATCTCTTTAAGGTCAGAGCAAGCAATTAACTAGAGTTCCAGGTTAGCTCTCTGGATATTTGGGTTCCACTGACGGCTGTTCTCACTGACATATCTCCCCTATATCTTATATTATTATCTTCGTTCATGTCTGGCAAAATATTCATACTTACCTAGCCCTTGGTGAAGCTGAGAGAGAGGTAGAAAATAGTCATGGATGAAGGATTCAGAGAAAGAAGACTGTGCAACTCCTCGGTGGTATTTTTTGTTGTTCAGCTCCCAAGGAGCTCATCCTTGTCAGAGATGGCATTTCTCAGTGTCCAGATAAAGGGACCAACACAAGACTTCAGGAAGAGGAACACAGTGCTGGTAAAGAATGCTCAAAGTCTGGTCTTTGTCCAGACAGACAAACCCATCTATAAACCAGGACAGACAGGTATGTAGGGAAATTCTACTACTGGGGCACTACTGAGAAGGAGAGGCCACCCCAAAGCTGGTTTTCCAGCCAAGCACCATTAATTATCCCCATCTCTTAGCCTCCTGCCCTATCACTCACATGACCTGCCTTATCATATCATGTCTGAGTCTTATCAGAGTATTTCTTTTTTAGTAAAATTCCGTATTGTCTCTGTGGATGAAAACTTTCACCCCTTAAATGAACTGGTAAGGATCTCAGTAGTTACGGTTTGGGTTGGTGGTGGGGATGGGGGGAGGGGATGGGAGTACTCACCCAAGCAGGGGCAGGAAGGTCCAGGAAAAGCAAGAAGATGAAACTCATTCCTTTTGGAAACTGGGATCCTAACTCCCTACAGCTCTAGAGTCTTATGGAAGGCATTACTGAGGAGTAAACAATGGAGGAAGCTGTCTCTCTTATAACAGTAATTAATCAGCTCAACAATAGTCAGCTACATTTATTGCTGTGACCATAATACATTAAACATAATGAAGAGTAAAAAAGTGAGATGTTATCCATATCCATACTCTCAAGGAGTTTATGATTACTAAAAGCACAGAGTTTCACTGTTTCTGAATATATATAATAGACAAGATTGTAATATGGTAACAAATACGTATATATACTATATACACATGTATTAGTGATAGATATTAACACATAGTATAATATACAATATATATCGCATGTAAAGATTTCATTTTTGTTAATTGGGTGATCCTTGCTCCAACTAGCTTTCAACAAGGAAAGAAACAAAGCTGCTGTAAAAATGCAAGTTTTTAAATTAGGAAAAAATGTTCTTAGTTAACTGTTAACCAAAATTCTTACTTGGTCTAAATCAAAATGACATATCACGCTATTAATATATAATTTATATAAGTAAGCAATATAGTCATATTCTTTACTTACAGGTTGTAAGTACCTAGTATTACTGATTAAAAATATGAGTAAATTAATAAATATTAATAAAACTTATTCACCAAAAATATTTTTCCAGGAAATGATTGTTGTGGAAATACATTATTTATGCTTTTCACTTAGAACTATTTACTAGTTTCCCTGAACAGTTCTAGCTCTTTAATGTTTCAGGTTAAATTTTGTTATAACTTACTACAGAATCCATTTTCCCATTTCCCTATTTGATCACAAGTCTGAAATCATAGTCTTTGGTGAAATTCTAATCACATCTCTTCTTTCATTTTTTCATATAGATTCCACTGGTATACCTTGAGGTAAGCATCAGAGTCTTGTATAAAGAAATCAGCGCGTTTAAGAATGGAAGTTCTGATACTCCTGAGAGATGAATTACTATTAAAAAAAACAACTGTCAGATCTAAAATCCCCTGCTCCCAGATGTCAGGTTTACCCTGTTTTATCTTTCTTCTGTGTTTATCTCTTCTGAAGGCAATGCCAGTTACCAACCCCAAAGTCTTTTGTTCAAGGGCTATCATAGCTACATGATTATTCTCCATGCTCCCTGTTTCTGTCTAGGACCCAAAAGGAAACCGTGTTGGACAATGGCAAGGTGTCAAGTTGGAGAGTGGCCTCCAACAGCTGGCCTTTCCCCTCTCGTCCGAGCCCATTCAGGGCTCTTACAAGGTGGTGGCACAGAAGGAATCAGGCAAAAGGATAGAGCACTCCTTCACTGTAGAGGAATTTGGTATGGATTATGAACGATGAAAAGGACATAACATTTTGTTTCTTACCAAGCATTCATTTAGATTTTCTGAATTCCGCGTAGGTATGTTGAACTCGGATTGGAATCAGCTTTAGCTGCTTGTAAAGTCATCGTAATTCTGTGCACCAGAAATTCACGAGAGTCTGATTTCCAGTAGCAAGTTGCACTTTGCCAAGTATCAAAATTCTTATTTCAGTGGAACCATCATCATTTGTTTAGTGTCATTGAGATCTGCTGTCACCACGAAGTCAGTTAAATTTTGCATGAGTTGTTAAACCTTATTATCTTAAAATTGGCACATTGAAAAATGCATCTATAAGAGACTCTTAAAAACTGAGAACAAACTGAGGGTTGATGGGGGGTGGGAGGGAGGGGAGGGTGGGTGATGGGTATTGAGGAGGGCACCTTTTGGGATAAGCACTGGGTGTTGTATGGAAACCAATTTGACAATAAACTTCATATATTGAAAAAAGAAAAATGCATCTAGGCCTTCAGGATATTATTTTGGGGAAAATTATAGACATGAAAATATTTGTATTTCCATTAAATATTTACCAATCTCCCTATTTCCATTATCTCTACCAACAGTGCTTCCCAAGTTTGAGGTCAAAGTTCAGGTGCCAAAGATAATCAGTATCCTGGATGAAAAAGTGAACATAACAGTATGTGGGATGTGAGTTAAATTTCTTTTGCCTGAAATTTCAGATTTTGCCTCCATTTGAGTCATTATTTAGCTAGGTACCTCAGTACAAATTAATTTTTAACTGAATTAAAAAACATTTCAATGACTTATTTCAGCTGCTTATTATTAAAATTTTCAAATATGCAGAGGAATAGAGGACACCCATAATTATGATTTAACAACTAACACCTTTCTATATTTGCTACATCATTTTTTTTTCCTTTAACATTTCAGGATAAATTACAAAGATCATTACATTGTCCCCTTGATGCAGCACTATGTACCTTTAAAAATTATAGACATTTTCTGGGGTGCCTGAGTGGCTCAGTTGGTTGAGCATCTGACTTCAGCTCAGGTCATGATCTCACGGTTTGTGGGTTCGAGCCCCACATCAGGCTCTGTGCTGACAGCTCAGAGCCTGGAGTCTGCTTTGGATTCTGTGTCTCCCTCTCTCTATGCCCCTTCCCACTTGCGCTCTGTCTGTGTCTCTCTCTCTCTCTCTCAAAAATAAATAAACATTAAAAAAAATTTTTTCAATAATAAAAATAAAAAATAAAAATTACTGACATTTTCCTACATAGTCATGATGTCATTATCATACTTAACAAAATTAAAAGTAATTTTCTACTACTAATTCTTATTTTATACTCAAGTTCCCTCAATCTTTCTAAAACTGATTTACTCATTACTCTTGATTACTGTGACTCATATGTACCCCTTTTTTCCAACTCTCCACAATGGAAATTTTTTTGAATGCAAAAGTTAACAGAATAGTAAAATGAAAAACATGTACTCATCATGATTACCCACGGACCATTACAAAATAATGAACTTTTGCTTAATTTGTCCCATTTGTTCTTCCCCCCCACCTTCCAGTTTTTTTCCCTAATATTTTTTAGCAAGCCATGGGAATCTATAAATATCTTAGTTTTAAAAGTCTGGAACCTCCTTTTCTCTCCAGGATGTTAACTTATTGGAGAGAGCGGCCAGTTGGCCTGTAAATGTCCGTTTTGCTGGATTTGCCTGAAATGTCCCTTTTGCTGGATTTGTCTCAATGTCCTAATGAGACATTGAATTGATTAATTTTAATTTCTCCTCTGACCAATTTTAAGAGGATCCTTGGAGTATTT
This sequence comes from Puma concolor, assembly GCF_028749965.1. Lineage (NCBI taxonomy): Eukaryota > Metazoa > Chordata > Mammalia > Carnivora > Felidae > Puma > Puma concolor. Next base: position 99,688,150 of record NC_141673.1, read on the forward strand.
TCTTTTCTTTTAATTCATTTATTATTTAATTTACATCCAAGTTAGTTAGCATATGGTGCAACAATGATTTCAGGAGTAGATTCTTTAATGCCCCTTACCCATTTAATCCCTCCTCCCACAACCCCTTTTTGTTCTCTATATTTAAGAGTCTCTTATGTTTTGTCCCCCCCCCCGTTTTTATATTATTTTTGTTTCCTTTCCCTTATGTTAATCTGTTTGTCTCTTAAAGTCCTCATATGAGTGAAGTCATACGATTTTTGTCTTTCTCTGAGTGACTGATTTCACTTAGCATAATACCCTCCAGTTCCCTCCACGCAGTTGCAAATGGCAAGATTTCATTCATTTTGATTGACAAGTAATATTCCATTGTATATATATATATATATATATATATATATACACCACATCTTCTTTATCCATTCATCCATCGTTGGACATTTGGGCTCTTTCCAGACTTTGGCTATTGTTGATAGAGCTGCTAAAAACATTGGGGTGCACGTGCCCCTTCAAAACAGCACACCTGTATCACTTGGATAAATACCTAGTAGTGCAATTGCTGGGTCGTAGAATAGTTCTATTTTTAACTTTTTGAGGAAACTCCATACTGTTTTCCAGAATGGCTGCACCAGCTTGCATTCCCACCAGCAGTGCAAAAGAGATCCTCTTTCTCCACATCCTCACCAACATCTGTTGTTGCCTGAATTGTTAATGTTAGCCATTCTGACAGGTGTGAGGTGGTAAATCATTGTGGTTTTAATTTGTATTTCCCTGATGATGAGTGATGAGCATTTTTTCATGTGTCTGTTCACCATTTGGAAGTCTTCTTTGGAGAAGTGTCTATTCATGTCTTTTGCCCATTTCTTCACTGGATTATTTGTTTTTTGGGTGTTGAGTTTGATAAATTCTTTACAGATTTTATATTAACCCTATATCTGATATGTCATTTGCAAATATCTTCTCCCATTCTGTCGGTTGCCTTTTAGTTTTGCTGATTGTTTTCTTTTCTGTGAAGATGCTTTTTATTTTGATGAAGTCCCAATAGTTCATTTTTGCTTTTGTTTCCCTTGCCTCCAGACACGTGTTGAGTAAGAAGTTACTGCGGCCAAGATCAAAGAGGCTTTTGCCTGCTTTCTCCTTGAGGATTTTGATGGCTTCCTGTCTTACATTTAGGTCTTTCATCCATTTTGAGTTTCTTTTTGTGTGTGGTGTAAGAAAGTGGTCCAAGGTCATTCTTCTGCATGTCGCTGTCCTGTTTTCCCAGCACCACTTGCTGAAGAGACTGTCTTTATTCCATTGGATATTCTTTCCGGCTTTGTCAAAGATTAGTTGGCCATACGTTTGTGGGTCCATTTCTGGGTTCTCTATTCTGTTCCATTGATCCGAACGTTTGTTTTTGTGCCGGTACCATACTGTCTTGATGATTACAGCTTTGTAATATGTCTTGAAGTCTGGGAGTGTGATGCTTCCAGCTTCAGTTTTCTTTTTCAAGATTGTTTTGGCTATTTGGGGCCTTTTCTGGTTCCATACAAATTTGAGGATTATTTTTTCTAACTCTGTGAAGAATGCTGGTGTTATTTTGATAGGGATTGCATTGAATATGTGGATGGCTTTGGGTAGTATCAACATTTTAACAATGTTTGTTCTTCCAATCCAGGAGCATGGAATATTTTTCCTTTTGTGTGTGTGTGTGTGTGTGTGTGTGTGTGTGTGTGTGTCTTCTCCAATTTCTTTCATAAGCTTTCTATAGTTTTAATTGTACAGATTTTTCACTTCTTTGGTTATGTTTATTCCTAGGTACTTTATGGTTTTTGGTGCAAATATAAATGGAATCTACTCCTTGATTTCTCTTTCTGTTGCTTCATTACTGGTGTATAGAAATGCATCCGATTTCTGTGCATTGATTTTATATCTTGCAACTTTTCTGAATTCATGGATCAGTTCTAGCAGTTTTTTGGTGGAATCGTTTGGGTTTTCCATATAGAGTATCATGTCGTCTGTGAAGACTGGAAGTTTGACCTCCTCTTGGCTGATTTGGATGCCTTTATTCCTTTGTGTTTTCTAATTGCTGAGGATAAGAATTCCAATACTATCTTGAGTAACAGTGGTGAGAGTGGACATCCCTGTCGTGTTCCTGACCTTAGGGGGAAAACTCTCAGTTTTTCCCCATTGAGGATGATATTAGTGGTGGGTCTTTCGTACATGGCCTTTATGATCTTGAGGTATGCTCCTTCTATCCCTATTTTCTTGAGGGTTTTTATCAAGAAAAGATGCTGTATTTTGTCAAATGCTTTCTTTGCATCTACTGAGAGGATCATGTGGTTCTTGTCCTTTCTTTTATTGATATGATGTACCACATTGATTGTTTTGAGGATATTGAACCAGCCCTGCATCCCAGGTGTAAATCCCACTTGGTTATGGTGAATAGTTTTTTTAATGTACTGTTGGATTCAGTTGGCTACTATCTTGTTGAGGATTTTTGCATCCATGTTCATCAGGGAAATTGTCTATAGTTCTCCTTTTTAGTAGGGTCTTTGTCTGGTTTTGGAGTCAAGGTAACGCTGGCTTCATAGAAAGAGTTTGGAAGTTTTCCTTCCATTTCTATTTTTTGGAACAGCTTCAAGAGAATAGGTGCTAAGAGACTCTTAAAAACTGAGAACAATCTGAGGGTTGATGGGGGGTTGGAGGGAGGGGAGGGTGGGTGATGGGCATTGAGGAGGGCACCTGTTGTGAGGAGCATTGGGTGTTGTATGGAAACCAATTTGACAATAAATTTCATTTAAAAAAAAAGATAGACAATAGGAGCTAACTCTTCTCTAAATGTTTGGTAGAATTCCCCTGTAAAGCCATCCAGCCCTGGACTCTTGTTTTTTGGGAGATTTTTGATTACCAATTTGATTTCTTTACTGGTTATGGATCTGTTAAATTTTTCTATTTATTCCTGTTCCAGTTTTTATTTATTTTGTATTTTTTTTAATGTTTTATTTATTTTTGAGACAGAGACACACAGAGCGTGAGCAGGGAAGGGGCAGAGAGAGAGCGAGACACAGAATCCGAAGCAGGCTCCAAGCTCCGAGCTGTCAGCACAGAGCCCGACGTGGGGCTCAAACTCACAAACCGCGAGATCATGACCTGAGCCGAAGTCGGGCGCTTAACTGACTGAGCCACCCAGGCGCCCCCAGTTTTTATTTATTTTTTTAATTTTATTTATTTGGGCCCTTTCCTTTTCTTTTTGATCACACTGGCTAGTGGTTTATCAATTTTGTTAATTCTTTCAAAGAACCAGCTCCTGGTTTCATTGATCTGTTCTACCGCTTTTTTGGCTTCGATATCATTGATTTCTGCTCTAATCTTTATTATTTCCTGTCTTCTGCTGCCTTGGGGTTTTATTTGTTGTCCTTTTTCCAGCTCTTTGAGGTGTAAGGTTAGGTTGTGTATCTGAGATCTTTCTTCCTTCCTTAGGAAGGCCTACATTGCTATATAATTTCCTCTTATGACCACCTTTGCTGCATCCCAAAAGTTTGGGGCTGTGGTGTTAAATATCCAGTAGTGGAATTATTGGGTCATATGGTAATTTTTTTGAAAATCTTCCATAGTTTTCCATGGTAGCTGTACCAATTTACATTCCCACCAATAGTGCACAAGGATTCCTTTTTCTCCACATCCTTGCCAACACTGGGGTATAATATTCTAAATATGTTTCTTAAGTCCATGTAGTCTAAGATCGTTCAGTGTCACTTTCTTCTTGAATTTCCGTCTGGATATTCTATCTATTATTGACAGTGGGGTATTGAAGTCTCCTACTATTGTTGTATCATTGTCTGTTTCTCTTTTCTGTTCTGTCAGTGTCTACTTCTTATAAGTCAGATGTTTTGGTGCTGGATGCATATATTTTTATAATTGCTATACCTTCCTGGTGAATTGACCCTTGTATCATTATACAATTTCTTTGTCTCTTGTGACATTTCTTGATTTAAAGTTTATTTTCTGTGATGTTAGTATAACCAGCCCTGATCTTTTGTGGTTACCATCTTTATGGAATATCTTTTTCTATCCCTTCACTTTCAGCCTATATGTGTCCTTCAGTCTAAAGTGAGTCTCTTGTATACAGCATATAGTTGGATCTTGTATTTTTATCCATTCATCCCCTCTATGTTTTGTTATTGGATAATTTGATCTGTGTACGTTTAAAGTAATTATTGATAGCGAAGGACTTACTAATGCTATTTCTGAAATTTTTTTCTGTCTTGTAAGGGTTCCCTTCTTCTTTAACCTTTGGCATTTACAAATAGCTCTTACAGTTCATTTCAACCTTGAGAATTAAAACTCATTTCCTATAAATCATCAGTAGCAAAAGGAGCATGCAGGGTACAAAAATATGCCCATCTAAATATTATATACCGGAAGCATCAAAGCATCTGGACCTTTGCCTCAAGGATCTTCCTAACTCAATGGCATCCTAGTGTTGATATCTGTATCTTAGAAAGGGGTTTCAGAATAAGTTGCTCTGATTTTATTTGAAGTGATATTGGAAGTATTTACATATAAAACTAATGCCCAAAGCAAACTGATTATTAATTATTCCATTTTTATCGAGAGAGGAAAAAAAAAAACTAATAGAGAAATAGAGTGCATACACACACACACACACACACACACACACACACACACAATTTTGTTTTATATGCCCCATGGTTGTTTGGCTTTATCAGAGCTCTCTTTCCTCTCTTTCTCTCTCTCTCTCTCTCTCTCTCTCTTTGTGTGTGTGTGTGTGTGTATGAAAGCACATTACGGTGTTAGCTTTATTATTTCTATTATTTATTTATTTTTATTCTATTTATTATCTAAGTTTCTCACTTGGTATAAACAACAAGTTTTGATTTTATAATGACAGAATAAAAAGAATGATAAAAACAATAGGCTACAAGGAAGAAATTTTTCTAAATGTTTATTTATTTTGAGAGAGTGTGCAAGGGGAGGGACAAAGAGAGAGGGAGAGAGAGAATCCCAAGCAGGCTCTAGGCTTAGCACAGAGCTCGGCACAAGGCTCAGTCTCACAACTGGGAGATCACGACCTGAGCTGATATCAAGAATTGAACAGTTAATCAACTGAGCCACCCAGGTGCCCCAAAGGAAGAAATTTTTTAAATCCCGAAGGAAACTTGATTGTACATTGCAGCACAGTTTCAAATGCCTTAATAAGTAGTACCTCTTGATAAAGATACTTTCCAGACATATTTCAACTTGATATGAGCCCAAAATGATGAAGAAATACAAGGAACTGCCAAGAGTATGTGTTTGATCTGTGGTGGGCTGATGCAGTGGAAAAGGTAGATACCCTTCCTCAGTTCCTGATTTATTTCTTACATGACAGATACACCTATGGGAAACCTGTCCCAGGACTTGCAACTGTGAGCCTGTGCAGAAAATTACTTCATCATTCCAATTGTCAAAAGAACGAGTTCTGTGAGAAATTCAGTCAAGAGGTTAGTCTACAATGTTCTCGCTAGGGACTATCATTGTTGACAATAGCTACCCTATTTTACTAACTTGAAAGAAGACATCGGAGCAAGCTTATCCCAATATATTCCCCACCAAAAAAAAGAAAGAATTTCTATTCTTAGTCAATAAAATTCTCATTTTGGTGACTAACCCTTAGAGAGCAGATGTGAATATTAAAGGCCAACTAACATGTTTAACCCAAAGAAATTGTCTCGGCATCAGAAAGAAAATGATAAATTTAGTCTTCGTCAGTATGGTCTTAATCAGTATGGGACTGATCAATTTTTTTTTTTTCCTCTCTCAGCTCGACAGCAATGGCTGCATCACCCAACAAGTAAACACAAATGTACTCCAGATTAAAAATATGGGTTTTGAAATGAAACTTAAAGTGGAAGCCAAGATCAGAGAAGAGGGAACAGGTGCGAACTCCAAATTAATGTGGGGAGCGAAACCATAAGCATTGGTTTGTTTTCCGTAACAAAACAACGGCCACAAAGAAGGTGGAAGGACAGGAATTTTAGGACTAAAGTAACTTCCAAGAATACTTACTCTTCTCTACATATTTTTAGACATAGTACTTACTGGAAACGGGACCAGTGAAATCACAAATACTGTAACCAGACTCAAGTTCGTGAAAGTGGATTCACACTTTAGACGAGGAATCCCCTTCTTTGGACAGGTAGAGTATATTGCAATTCACAAATAATGAAGTATATAGTTGTTATCTACCTTCAGGGCATGATGATGTAGCCCACATCTAGTTAGCGATATCAATTAGACGCAAAACATGAAACCAAGAAAAAGGACCTTCCTTTGTAAATATCACCAATCAAATGTACAAACACATACGACAGTATTTTGAGAATCGGAGGTATTATTTCTTTTTAGAACATGTAGCTAATGAAGACTCTTAATGTGATACGAAGTAGTGATTATGTCAAACCTTCTTTCCCAACCGTCTTACAATAAATATATTTCTGCCATTATCCCAGCCAGCTTCAGAATTTTAAGAGAATTTCTCACACATCATTCTCAATTATGGCTGCGAGTATCCTCCTTTATATCCGTCGTTCTATTTAGAAGCAAGTGGATAAGTGGTTTTATTTTTAGGCATAGGACCTATAATAGCATATATTTCATGGCCATTATTATTAAATTATTCTCATGCCTAAGGTATACATTTTAATTTTAAGTAATAATTTTACCCTTTTTATAGTTATTTATAATCATTCACCCATTTTATAATAATGTATTTAAAATAACTTATAATTCTTCTCAAAAAGAAACACTTTTTGTGGGGCTGCTTATGGGGTTTGTCTGCAGAGACGAAAAAGACATGAGGATCCAAAAACAGAGTAAAAAGGTGAAAGAAATGAGGATACAAGTGGAAAAAAATTTGATTTTGTAGTAAATTATGGAAGGGTTGTTTTAGAGGTTTGCTTTTGCTTTTTTCGTTCAGTTATGGCAGTAAAGGAATTTGTTCCCATGAGTTCTGTCTTCTCTGAGTATTATCCATATAACTTATCAAGTACTTTTCTTCTCTAGGTGCTTCTGGTGGATGGGAAAGGTGTACCCATCCCCAATAAACTTATCTTTATCTCTGCAAGTGAAGCCAATTATCTTTACAATGCAACTACCAATGAACAGGGTCTTGTACAGTTTTCCATCAATACCACTAACGTCTTGGCCAACAAAATTTCTGTTGTGGTAAGTATGAAAGAAAAAAAAAGAAAACAGAGGACAAAGAGACACCTCGGTGACCATTATTTATTCAAACACGAAGAAGCATACATTGTATTTAAGAGATAGAAATGAGAAGCTGTCCAACTTAGGGATAAACTTGGGAATTAAAATTTTCATTTAAAATAACAAAGACAGGGGCGCCTGGGTGGCTCAGTCGGTTAAGCGTCCGACTTCAGCTCAGGTCACGATCTCGTGGTCCGTGAGTTCGAGCCCCGCGTCGGCTCTGGGCTGATGGCTCAGAGCCTGGAGCCTGCTTCCGATTCTGTGTCTCCCTCTCTCTCTGCCCCTCCCCCATTCATGCTCTGTCTCTCTCTGTCTCAAAAATAAATAAACATTAAAAAAAATTTTTTTAAATAAAATAACAAAGACATTAGAAGAGATACTATAGAAGTGTCTGATCATTTCATTCACATTATCTTTAAAATTTTATGTATCATGCAAAAAAAAAAAAAATGCATATAGGATTTGGTCCTGAACAATATCCGTTCCTCAATAGGTGAGTAATTCACGTAATTTGTTTTCTGTTGTTTTTCTCTACGTCTACTCAAATAACCTTAAAAGTGATTGGAACCCCCACACATTCTTTGTATATATTGCCTAATGATGAGGATCAAAAGATTTCTGTAACTAAAAAGACTTTGCTCTTGTAAGCTCAGGCAAATAAGTGGTAAAAAAGATAATGATTTATTGATTCCAGGTTAGATAAATAGCATTGAAATTATTTCCATTTCCCAATGTTGACATGTTAATTCAATTTAAAATATGGAATGATGCTTAATGTTTTCTATGTGATAGATACCTGCTCTTCCTTAGGATTGAAAGGATGAATAGAGTGTCCCTATATTTGAAACTCTACAATCATAGTTACAATTATTAGTATGATATATTTCAGGGCAATCATAAAAAAATAGGAACTTTATTATGATAGCAAATACAAAGGTCCACAAAATACACCTAGTAAATTCAGAAAAAGAAAGGATGTGTACTCATAAAATAGCTAAGGAGCAACCACTGTGGGGACAATAAATAGAATTATCTCCTAGACAACATTTTCAAGGTGTAAAGGTCCAAAAACTACCAGGGCTTAAAAATCCAAAGTCATAGTAATGATAAGAAGCATAGATGATAATTGGCTGGGATTATTTACAAACAACTTTGAAGCCCTTACAGTTATAAAATATTACATTAATATATACAACATAATTTCAATGAAACCAGTTTACAAGGCACTTCTCTTATCTAAAGATTTCCTTTTATGCTTGTTAAGACTACTTGCCATTCTCACTGGGACGTCATTGTTCCTCCGGCCTTGCGCTACAGAAGAAAAGATAAATCAATGACGATTTGGCAAATTCAGGGCAAAGGAGATTAATTTCTAAATATTTCCTTTTAGTCTCTGCAATTTGAGAGGCCGATAATTTGTTTATTCGGTGGTGAACAGGGATGAGGATGCTGCACAGTATATGTTAGAAGGGAAGACGCAAAATTTTAACTGTTCGTGTTGGTTGGAAGCTAAAGTGAAGAACTATCGAAACAATATTCTTTGTTTTTCTGTTTTATCAGGCCTTCCACGAGCAAACTAGCTTTTGTTTTAACTATGTATGGTTAAGAGAAGAACACCAGGGTGCTCAGCACCTTGCGAGGCACGCTTTCTCCTTCAGCGGGAATTATGTTCACCTGGAGCCTGTGGCCGGTACCCTGCCCTGTGGCCAAACTCAGATTATCAAGGCATACTATACACTCAATGGGCAGGCCCTTGGGGAACCAAAAGAGCTCATTTTCTATTACCTGGTAAGAATAAGGCTACAAAATATATTTGGAGTTCATCGGTAGACGAAAGTGGTTAAAAAGCCAGGAATGTAAGAATTGCCTGTGCACCGCCATCTTGCTTTCTTACCCATGTTCCCCTTGATTCTTTGATTTTCAGGCCGTTGATTCTCTCTGGCAGAGATTCAAGGACAGAAAGCAGGTCTTGTGGGGAGTAAGATGTTGAGAAGTGTGTTAGGCTCAAAAGGTTGTTTTCGTGTTGGTTTTTCATTTCAGTTCATGGCTAAGGGAAACATCATCAGATCAGGAACGCATGCTGTGCCTATAGAGCCGGGAGACAGTGAGTATCTTCAAATCCGTTCCCCGCCCCCCATCTCCTTCCCAACACATCCAGCTTTACACTTCAGTGACAGTTCACAAATGGGGAAATTATTCTCATTATCCCTTGTAACAAGGACACCAAAGAAAATATAGATTCTCCTTATGACTCTAGCATTTTTTTACTCAACACAGTCAACGGATAAATGTGATTGCCTACTATGTGTCAGGCATTCTGCTTGAGTCACACTTTTTTTCTCCCAGTCTGTCTCTCCCAGCTGACACTTCAATTCCAAAATTCAGAAAATCGAAGCTTCCTTCTGTTTTTTAACCCTAACAATAAACGTGTATTGGCCATCTTTAACCTTAGTATTGCAGAGGAGAGAGTTAGGTATCATGGAGAATGAGGAGGAAATGGTGATAGATTTTTTTTTTTTTCCCCTGCTGTGCCAGAACTCTGGGCTAGGCTCTCTTATCTCTGGGAAGGCTCGCTCCCTTCAGCACTTAATGAGGATGCATACAGTGCCGCCAGCATGAACTTGGGAACCTCACACGTAAATCTGAGTGCACTTCATTAATAAGTCGTGGGAAAGGAAACCAGGATTATTTTCCATTCTAATTAAATCATGTCAAGATTTAAATCACCGAGAAAAGAGCCCATGAGCATGCTCGTAATTAACTGAAATTAAGGCAAATATTTCACCAAACTCCACTGCACCCCAGAGCTAAACGTAACGATGCTTGAAATTATGATTTTCTTAATAGTTTCCTCCCCTATCAAGCTGGAAAAATAAGACATCAATTATATTTTTATTTTTCCATATTGAAACAATATTGGAGAAGGTTTAATTTAAACGAAGTTACTGGGGCGCCTGGGTGGCTCAGTCGGTTAAGCGTCCAACTTCGGCTCAGGTCACGATCTCGCGCTCCGTGAGTTCGAGCCCCTGCGTCGGGCTCTGGGCTGATGGCTCAGAGCCTGGAGCCTGCTTCGGATTCTGTGTCTCCCTCTCTCTCTGCCCCTCCCCCGTTCATGCTCTGTCTCTCTCTGTCTCAAAAATAAATAAACGTTAAAAAAATTTTTAATTTAAACGAAGTTACTAATTAGCACTCTCACTAATTAAAAATTATTTAGGGGGCACCTGGGTGGCTCAGTCAGTTAAGCGAGGGACTCGTGACTTCAGCTCAGGTAGTGATCTCACGGTTTGTGAGATCAAGCCCCTCCCCCCCCATCGGGTTCTGAGCTAACAGGCTACTTGGGGTTCTCTCTCTCTCCCTCTATGCCCCTCCTTTGCTCACACTCTTTCTCTCAAAATAAATAAACATTTTTTTTAAAAATTGAATTAAACATTAAAGAGTGCTGCCAGCTTTGAATATCATTTATCCCAATATTTATATAGGGATACTTTGAGGTACAGAATGGACCCCACGGTGTGCATTATTTGCCTTCCATGCATCTTGTTGCCTGCTTTTCTATTTTCTTTTTTTTTTTTTTTTTTTTAAATTTTTTTTCAACGTTTATTTATTTTTGGGACAGAGAGAGACAGAGCATGAACGGGGGAGGGGCAGAGAGAGAGGGAGACACAGAATCGGAAACAGGCTCCAGGCTCTGAGCCATCAGCCCAGAGCCCGACGCGGGGCTCGAACTCCCGGACCGCGAGATCGTGACCTGGCTGAAGTCGGACGCTCAACCGACTGCGCCACCCAGGCGCCCCTGCTTTTCTATTTTCTATGTTCTAAGACTGCAATGTGTATGTAACCATTTATAGAAATAGATGACTGCCTGAAAACATTATGTGCTGATCTGATTTTTTTCCTTTCTTGACATTTTAATTCGTGCATCATTCAGAAAAGGAAGATTCTCTACGTAGTAGTATAAGGAAGAGTTTATTAATTATTTACTCCATGAAGGTATCACAAAAATGTAATGAAATTAATTCCGCCAATAATTGAAAGGAATTTCTTTATATAACCAAGTGAATTCACAAGTATTTATAATAGCACTATTTTAACCACACATTGTTATGTTATTAATTATCAATTTGTTCTTCATAAAGATACTGCAAATCCTTGACTCTAGCAGATAAAAGAACCAACTTTGTTCAGAGTTCGTCTAAATTCAACCTTTTTCATTGCTTACATTTAACTTACTCATATTCTTTTCTTATACTATTCTGCAGTTTTGATATTAAGGTGCAAATTACTAATTTCAGAACAATGTCTGAGTCTCTTTTAAGCGCAGAATTCAGATGTTCAGTGACCAAGCCTTCACAAAATTCATTACTTAAAGGTTACCTTCTTTCCAGTATTCCCTGGGGGGGGGGAAATCTGCCATAATTTCTTTTTCTGATTTTGTGATACTTCAACCTACTCTTACCTACCATGGTTCACTCCAGACACAGCAATACAAGGGTTGAAATCACCCTCTTTTCACAGCAAAACTTTCCTTTTTAGGGATCTAAGTTAAAACTTGATCCCTCCAATGAGACAATAATACGAATGCCATGACACTGCCTTGGCCATTCCAAAGGACTGAGGGAGGGGGGAAGTGAGTGGTCAAATGGACATAGCATTTCAGATTTCCAACATGAGAAAGTTCTGGAGATTTGTTTCACAACAAAGTGAATATCCTTAATACGACTGAACTGTACACTTTAAAATGGTTTAACATCGTTGGGGAGCCTGGGTGGCTCAGTCTGTTGAGCATCTGATCTCGCAGTTCATGAGTTCGAGCCCCGTGTTGGGCTCTGTGCTGACAGCTCAGAGCTTGGAGCCTGCCTCAGATTCTGTGTCTCCCTCTCTCTCTCTGCCCCTCCCCCACTCGCACTCTGTCTCTCTCTCAAAAATAAACATTAAAAAAAATTTTTTTAAGAAAATAAAATGGTTAACATGGTGAATTTTATGTTATGTGTGTTTTTTTACCACAATAAAGAAGACATGTATTTGGGAAAAAAGTAAGCCCTCTGATTATATCTTACAAATTATAACTCTGAGAATCACCTCTGGCCTGAAATGGTTTCTAAAAGGAATGGTTTCCATTCATCATGTAAATATATGATATAGATACTCATATATAACATATATAATAAATTGCTTATTGTAAAGTTTTTAAAATTTTTTTGAATATTTACTTATTTAGGGAGAGAGAGAGAGAAAGAGAGAGTACAAGCAGGGGAGGGGCAGAAAGAGAGGGAGACAGAATCCCAAACAATCTCCATGCTGTCGGCACAGGGTGACGTGGGACCCAATCTCGCCAACTGTGAGATTGTGACGTGAGCTGAAATCAAGAGTCAGACACTTAACCGACAGAGCCACCCTGGCACCTCCCTTATTGTATCATTTTTGATTGAGCCCAGCAACCTTTATGAAATATTCTTCGTACACATATATATGTAGAAAAACGTAGAGCTTCTCTAACTTAAGCTGCTTCCAGACCTAGTTAAGTGGAAAATCAGACACAGACATGAGTGTAAGGGACTTTCACTTATTCCACAGTCGACGTTGCAAAGGGGAAAAATAGCCTGTTAATTTCACCAAATAATTAGAATGGCGTTAAAGAGACTACGCCATTGACAGAGTAGGTACAGGTCTAAACTGGGTAAGATCTAACACTAGTGCTCTGACCCATGACCGTCTTGTCTCATTCTCTCCACGTCCCAGGGACAGGCAGCTTTTCCTTATCCTTCCCTGTGGAGTCGGACGTTGCTCCCATCGTCCGATTGTTCATCTTTACTATTTTACCGGACGGAGAAGCTATTGGAGATTCCGAGAGTTTTGAGGTCGAAAACTGTCTAGCCAACAAGGTGAGTGTCTTCGGCATGAAGTGACAACACCAAGAAATGGAACTATAGGCATCCTCTGTTTGCCTCAGAGAAAACCGAGCCCAGAAAATGAAATCAGTTGCACACAGGATCCCAGCCAGTTAACTGGCAGAGCGAAACCTCCCGGCACCTAGTAATTGACAAATAATAATTTGTCAATTACGCCAAAATGCTACCAAATTTGCTACCGAATTGCTACCACATAGCTAAAGCATAGTCCAACCTTGTGTCCGTGGCGCCTTGTCCACTGATTCAATTGCATGAGGTATGTAACATGCTAAGATTCCAAAGTTCCAAAGACCTTAAGGACAGACAGAAATACCTAGAACCGCCTTATAATGGGTCAGAGGTAAAGACGGGCCTCTAAATCTCAAACAAGCTACGTATCCCTTATGAGCTACCAGTAGTCGCTTTAGGAAAAGACTGAGCCATTGAAGGAACCTTTTCAACAGCAAAGGGAACTTGGGAAAATAGGTTCCTGACTTTAATGTAAAGATGACTCGGGAAATGTGGGTGACGGCAGGGTCCCAAAGGTCGAGGAAGCGCTGACTGACTTTTCCCTCTGCTCTCACAGGTGGACTTGAGCTTCCGTCCAGCACAGAGTCTCCCGGCCTCACATGTGCACCTGCGAGTCTCAGCTTCTCCTCAGTCCCTCTGCGCCCTCCGTGCCGTGGACCAAAGCGTGCCGCTGGCGAGGCCCGAAGCTGAGCTGTCCCCGGCCTCGGTGAGCTCCCATCAGCCTCGTGGGTCAGGAAGGGCCGCGTAAGGGACCACAGGAGGGTTGGGGGTGGGGGGAGGAGAAGCTCCTCTTAAGAGTAAACTATGATGGGGCACCCGGGTGGTTCAGTCGTTCAAGCGTCCGACTTCAGCTCAGGTCAGGTTTACGGGTTGGAGCCCTGCGTGGGGTTCTGTGCTGACGGCTCAGAGCCTGGATGGAGCCGGCTTCGGATTCTGTCTCCCTCTCTCTCTTTGCCCCTCCCCGCTCGTGCTCTGTCTCTCTCTCTTTCAAAAATCAATAAAAACATTAAAAAAAATAAAAATAAATAAATAAACCATTTTTGGTCAATGCAGTAAGTAAGCTTTTTAGACAAAATTGATATTTGCAAGGCTTCTCCCGGCAGATCTATTTATCTCTTTAGAGTGCTTCCGATCTGTGAAAATGGTAATAAGTGATTCGCAAGTTATTTTCAATTCAGAAAAAAAGTGACCTACTCCAGCTTTGTCAGCAATGATGAGCCCCAGACTAACTAAAATTTTAAGTTCCTTCTTTTTTTTCCCCTAGAAGTGTATTCAGTAATAGTGGTGATATTGGGGGTATCACATTGGTTTTGATTGCTATCATTGTCGTCGTCATCATTATCACCAGCTTGCAGGCCTACTATGTGCTAGGTCTGTTTTAGGAGCTGGGGAAATCGCAGTAAACAATCACAGTCTTTGTCCCTTACAGAGGTGTCGTTTTAGAGGGACAATAATAAGAAATTGCATGTGGCTCCGAAAAATAAAAAGGGAAAAAATGGTCAGTAATTAGCATCAGGTGAAAATACTTTCAAACATGCGGTTTTTGAAAACTATCAGAAGTAGAGGGAAATTCAGAAACCGCTTTTCTAACCTATTTAAAACCAGATTACTGGGGGCGCCTGGGTGGCTCAGGCAGTTGAGCATCCAACTTTGGCTCAGGTCATGATCTCATGGTTCCTGAGTTCGAGCCCCGCGTCGGGCTCTGTGCTCACAGCTCAGAGCCTGGAGCCTGCTTCGGATTCTGTGTCCCCCCTCTCTCTTCTGCCCTTCCCTTACTTGCAATCTGTCTCTCTCTCTCAAAATAAATTAACATTAAAAAAATAAAAACACTAGATTACTCATCTTTCGAAAATGCTCAGCATGATGCAATAAAAATGACATGTTACTGGAATTTGATCATTGTCAAAAAGTTATCACCGGTGAATTTTATAACCTTAGTTGCCTTATGCATGAAAGTTTAAGTAGATTAATTCATTAACTCGCCTACCTGGGATTTATTATTATTTGGCAATACTGGAGGATAAATCAGTAATATTGAAGTTTCTTTTGGTTTTGTTCTAGTTTCTACTTCTCAAAATTCATTTGTAGGTATTAAATTTTAAAACTGTAGGATAACTATATCAAGAATCACTGTCTTGTTCCTAATCATCAAAATTAACATTCTTCGGAAAAAAGGGTATCATAAAAAATTTTTTCAACTTTAGCCTTGTATTAACAGGTCAAAATATCTCCTCATAGCATCATAATTATTATAGAAAAAGACAGATTTCTCTTACTACAGTTTTCTATTTGGATTAGAAGAGGGCATGATGAAGTTAACCTGAAAAAAAAGGGACTTCTTCTCTCTAGGTGCTTTCTTTGGAGAAATGTCTTTTTTTTTTTCCTTTTTTACACTCTGTATTTGTGTAGTCTATTCTGAGCTATTTTTCAGCTCAGCTTGTATTGAACAAGTTTAGTCTACTTTTCAATATTTTTGTGTTTATCCTATTTTGTTTAGTTCTATAAATTTAACAGTTGATTCAATTGCATGACACAGCTTTCAACATTATAGAGATAAAAAAAAGGAGTATGAACATAATTGGAGACTTGGGCTCTTACAGTTGTCTTTACGTCACTTGCTTTGACAATAACCTGGAAAATATTCGTTCATCCAAAACAGATGGAACATGCTCACTTATGCGACCATTTGGTTCTCCTATTCAAGAACAAAGTAAATAGGTAAAGAAGTTTAGAGAGTGTTTGTGGTTAGTTATCAAGTGCTTCATACTAATGCTCCCCCAGTGTGTTGGCGTTAAACAAAAAACGTGTATGGTCATTCGCACTTTCTGTGGATTAGGAATCCAGAAGGGACTTATCTGGGCTAAGTGACTGGCTTGTGATCGCACCTGTTCGTCAACATGGCAACATGTTACTAGGGCTTGGCTAAGGTTGGAAGTCTACTTCCAAGATGTGTTGCTTATACAGTTGTTCCTCACCACACTGACCGAGTGTCCTTGGGGTTACCTGAGTGTCCTCAGCACATGGCAGGTGATTTCCTCTAAAGCAAGTGATCCAAGAGAGAGCAGCTAAGGCTGCAATATATTTTATAACATGGCCTTGGCATTTACACACTATCGCTTCCACAAAATGTTATTAGTTATAAGGACCCCTGGGTGGCTCAGTCGCTTAAGCCTCCGACTTCGGCTCAGGTCATGATCTCGTGGTTTACGGGTTCAAGACCCACGTCAGGCTCTGTGCTGACAGCTCGGAGCCCGGAGCCTGCCTCAGATTCTGTGTCTCCCTCTCTCCCTGCCTCTCCCCCCTCACTCTCTGTCACTCTCTCTCCTTCAAAAATAAATAAACATCAAAAAAAAATTTTTTTAAATGTTATTAGTTATAGATGTCAGCCCTATTCATTACGGGAGGAACTACACAAGAACACAAATACCAGGAGGTAGAGATTACTGGAGGCAATTTTGGAGGCTGTGTTCACAGTTTGCCCTCACTTATTACCTTCCCACATGTAAAATACACTCACTTTCCTCCTATGAGCCTAGAAGTCTCATTCCCAAATTAGGCCCAGGTACAGTTGATGTTCCTTGGGCGTTGTTCCTCAAGTACAATTCCTCTAGTTATGAAGACCTTGACCTAGCGTGTACTTAAGGTGTTTACCTCCACACATTCAGCATACAATGGTGGAACTGACATACTGATACTCCTGTTCAAAAGGGGAAACAAAGGCCCAGAGGAGGTATTGGTCCATGGCAGTTCTGAGATCCACCCAAAGGCTGAAAGCCCTTTGATTAGGACTCACTCTTACTCCAGCCTAGGAAATAAATATCCAAGCCCCTTGGGTCCACCCTACGGATTCTTGGTTCTTTCATTTAAGTCATCCTTCTTCAAAAAAAAAAAAAAAAAAGGTGGCCTGAGCTTGCAATTGTGTAGACATTGTTCTGTTGAATATCAGTGATATTCACCTATGTACTTATGTGGTTTTTCTATCCAAGAACAAAGCTATATAGAAATAGAAGCTTAACAGATTGCAGTAATCCCTACCTAAATTAGCGTATTTTTTTCTTTTCTTTTTTTACAGTTCATTTATTTATTTTTGAGAGGGAGAGAGAATCCCAAGCAGGCTCCATGGTGGCAGCACAGAGCCCCACGCAGGGTTCAAACTCATGAACCGTGAGACCATGATCTGAGCTGAAATCAAGAGTCAGGCACTTAACTGACTGAGCCACTCAGGTGCCCCTAAATTTGTCAGGTGATTAACTATTCATCAAACACAGAGACAGTTTAGATCTTTCTTTATTTGGTCTAGTTTTACCTCTAAACACTAGAATGAATTTTTCAGTAATCCTTGGTAATTTAAGTTGTACAATCCTTGGAAACATTTTCCCAGGTAGGTTTTATGTCAATAGAACCACAAAAATAAATAAATTACAAAAATAAAACACTGATAAAAACAAACAAAAATTTTAACTTCTCTCTAAGGTACCGCCTACTTGAAGGTACTCAAGAAAGGACTGATGGTGATTGTTACCACATTTCTCTCAGTTCAATGCCTATGTCAAAAGAAAAACAGGTAAGAGCTCTGTCTTTGATCTCCCCTCTGTTCCAGGTATATAATCTGCTAACGATGAAGGATCTTACTGGTTTCCCTGACAAACTGGACCAGCAGGAAGAAGAACATGCAAGTTGTAGCAATCCTTATATCATTCTTGAAGGAGCCATCTACATTCCCCTAGCAAGTTATGATGAAGAAGATATGTATGACTTCCTAAAGGTAAAATCCTTATTACCTGTTAATGTACCGGCTTATGAACATTTTTATGTTAGTAAAACTATATATATATATATATATACATATATATATATATGTATATATATATATATATAGTTTTATATATATTTACATACACATTTATATATTTATATATATTTATTTATAAATATAAATATATAATATACATATATATATACACATATATATAATTTAGAAATATATAGTTTTAGAAAATGTTTAGCCTAACAGTTGATAAGTCAGAGACAGGGCTAGATCCAACCTCTGCCATTTCATTGAAATATTTTCGTTATATTTAATTTGCAAAAGGCCCTAAATTATAAAATCTTGATAAGCCATAAAGTATTATAATTTTACCACTCTTTTATTGAGTCTGTGTATCCCTAGGGAATTAATCTAACATTAAGGCTATCGGGGTTACATAGGGAAATTTCTAAGGAAAATATATTTCATGGATTCTAATCAAGTTTACAAACCTATTGAGTCACCATTTTTACAGGGTATGGGATTAAAGGTGTTCACCAACTCTAAAATCCGAAAACCACGGTCGTGTTCAGTGATCCAACCACCTGGAGGAGCGGAAAGGCAAGGAATATATGGAGGTAAATAGCAAGTTGCTTTCAATTTTGTATAGCATCCAACAATATTAATTTGCCAAGAAAAAAATGTAAAACGAGATGGATCATGTGGCCTTATCTCCATTTGATACATAGAGAAACTAAGATTCAGATGTTTCTTGCTGAGATCATTTAGCTGGTAAATGGCATAGACAGAACTGACCAGTTTGTTAAAGATCAGCCCGATATTTTATTTATCTTATTTATTTTGAGAGAGAGAGAGAGAGACAGCACAAGCAGGGGAGGGGCAGAGGGAGAAAGAGAGAGAGAGAGAGACAGAGAGAGAGAGAGAGAGAGAGAGAGAGAGAATCTTAAGCAGGCTCCACTCTCATCATGGAGCCCGATGCAGGGGTCAATCTCTTGACCGTGAGATCATGATCTGAGCTGAAATCAAGAGTCAGCCGCTTGGGCTGGGGCGCCTGGGTGGCGCAGTCGGTTAAGCGTCTGACTTCAGCCAGGTCACGATCTCGCGGTCCGGGAGTTCGAGCCCCGCGTCAGGCTCTGGGCTGATGGCTCAGAGCCTGGAGCCTGCTTCCGATTCTGTGTCTCCCTCTCTCTCTGCCCCTCCCCCATTCATGCTCTGTCTCTCTCTGTCCCAAAAATAAATAAACGTTGAAAAAAAAAAAAATTTAAAAAAAGAGTCAGCCGCTTGGGGCGCCTGGGTGGCGCAGTCGGTTAAGCGTCCGACTTCAGCCAGGTCACGATCTCGCGGTCCGTGAGTTCGAGCCCCGCGTCGGGCTCTGGGCTGATGGCTCAGAGCCTGGAGCCTGTTTCCGATTCTGTGTCTCCCTCTCTCTCTCTGCCCCTCCCCTGTTCATGCTCTGTCTCTCTCTGTCCCAAAAATAAATAAACGTTGAAAAAAAAAAAATTAAAAAAAAAAAAAAAGAGTCAGCCACTTAACTGACTGAACCACCCTGGAGCCCCTACATGAATCAGATATTTCAGGGCACAAAATCAGATGAAACACAAGATTCTACTATACTATAAGAAAGGAAAATGTTTACAATGTAAGGAGAGAATAATTCTAATTACGGAATCAGGAGACATTTTTAGAGATGCTATATCTTAAAGAATAGAAAGGAAGAGAACAGGCCTTGCTGGTGAAAAGAAACAATGCGAAGATGGCAGAAATATCTCCTAATCCAAAGCCAAAAGAAAACGAAATAAAACATCAAAGGAAGCAGCCTCTTTCTACACCCTTCACTTTCCCATTAAAATACATGTTTTAATCCCCAGATCTATTTATACTTACAGCCCATTAACCAATCCTTTTTCCTCTCTCTGTCTCCCATGATTCTGTCTTTTCTTCCAAAATATTCTTGATGTATATTGTTAATGAAGATTAACATCTTCTGAGTTTTGTATTTACGAATCAGAGGTTTTATGTGTCCAGTGAACATGACAGATGGCTTTATTGAGATATAACTGATATAGAACATTAAATAATTTTAAGGAATACAATGTGTTTATCTGATGCACTTATATATTACAAAATGATTATCACTATAGCATTAATTAAAATTTCTGTCACCTCCTAATTTCCATTTCTTCTTTTTTTTCTTTTAAATTTTTATTTTCATTCCACTTAGCTAACATACATTGTCATACTAGTTTCAGGTGTAGAATTTAGTGATTCAACACTTCCGTACATCACCCTGTGCTCATCATAACAAGTGCACCCGTCAGTCCCCAACACCTATTTAACCCATTGCTTTTCCCCCTCTTCCCTGGTGACCATCAGTTTGTTCTCTATAATTAAGAGTCTGTTTCTTGGTTTCTCTCCCTCTCCCTTATTTTTTTTCCCTTTGCTTGTTTGTTTTCTTAAGTTCCACACATGAGAGAAATCGTATGATATTTATCTGTTTCTGACTGCCTTAGGAGTACTACTAATCCATTAAAAAAAAAAAATGAAATCTTGCCATTTGCAACAACATGGATGGAGCCAGAGAATATAATGCTAAGTGAAATAAGTCAGTCCATTTCTTTTTTATGGTTCTCAGCACTTTTCAAATGGAAAAACTGAACCCAGAAAGGTTAAGTAACTGAAGCCGTTAGGATGCCACGGCCAGTAAGAGATGAGATGGAGATTCAGATCTGGCTGTTTGACTCCAGATCCTTGTTTTTTAACCTCTACACTATTCTGTCTCTCAAAGGCTTTAAGGTGAGAGCTTGCCTGGAATGTTCTAAGGGTAAGGAAACCAGCATGGTTGGAACAGAGTGAGTAAAGTGCAGTTGGAAAGAGAGATCAGCAGAATAATTGAGGCCAAATTGTATAGGGCTTTGCAGATCATTGTAAGAATTTGACTTTTTACTCTGCATGAGATGGAAAGATTTTCAGAAGTGGAGAGTGACGTGATCTAATATGTTTCTTATAAGGATCACACTAGATACTGAATTTAGAAGAAAATTAAGTTTTCAGTTTTTATGCTTTTTTTGTTTGAAAGTAGTAAAGGTCAAAAATGAATACAAGAATTACAAAGCTAAATTGAGTGGCCCTTTCACAGCCATGAACAGAATATCCAGTTGAAAGTATTTTGTGATCAGCAGTGAAATAGAACGTAAGTGAATGTGTCCAGGGATCAACACATTTCGATGAAGTCAGATGTGAAAAAGAAGCAGAATAATAATAATAACGACAACAATAACATTTTGTCTTGGGAAATGAATCTAAAGGCATTTAAAGTAGAGTGTATGAGTTGTGACAGAGGAAGAATAGAATTTTAACATACACACTGTGAAAGGATCAGTAGAGAGTTGAAGTTGACCTTGAGAATGAGACAATAAGGAAGGTACAGTCATCATCCAATACATGGAGTTAAAATAACACATTAAGCCACTGTTTGTTAACTGGAATAGCTGGAGAAGTTGAAGGGTCTTTGGCATCTGTAGCAGAAAAGAGAAAATAGCTTATTTAAATTTTTTTTTCAACGTTTTTTATTTATTTTTGGGACAGAGAGAGACAGAGCATGAACGGGGGAGGGGCAGAGAGAGAGGGAGACACAGAATCGGAAACAGGCTCCAGGCTCCGAGCCATCAGCCCAGAGCCTGACACGGGGCTCGAACTCAGGGACCGCAAGATCGTGACCTGGCTGAAGTCGGACGCTTAACCAACTGCGCCACCCAGGCGCCCCGAAAATAGCTTATTTAGATGCATCATCCATTTAGATAAATTTAAGTACCAATAACAGATTTACATATTCAACATAAGAGTAAAAACAAAGACAATAGAGCAACATCAGGGAGAAATCAAAGTCAGAGACAGAGATGGCTACCACGTGGAAGGACTTCTAGGAAAGAAGTTGTATGATATTAATTAAAGAAATTACTGTGGATGCTTTTTTTTTTTTTTTTTGAGAGAGAGAGATCAAAGGAAAATACCTGGAAATGTTTTTTTTTTAATTTATTTTTTTTAATTTTTTTAAAGCCTTTTTTTTATTTTTTGTAATCTTTATTTATTTTTGAGAGAGAGACAGGGTACAAGGGGGGAAGGAACAGAGAGAAAGGGAGACACAGAATCCGAAGCAGGCTCCAGGCTCTGAGCTGTCAGCACAGAGCCCAACGTGGGGCTCAGACTCACAAACGGTGAGATCATGACCTGAGCCAAAGTCGGACGCTCAACTGACAGAGCCACCCAGGTGCCCCATGTTTTGTTTTGTTTTTTAATAAGTATTATTTCACAAGGCAATTCTGAAATATCACCTGGGGTGCTTGGATGGAGAGCCTAAGCCAAACTCAACTTATAAGCATGACCTCAGGCACAACAAGGATCAGAAAGCTTTCACGTTTAGTTCTCTATCCCCTCACTTTTGTAAATAATTTCTCTGTCTCCGTCGTAGCAAATGGAACCATCTTTCTATGGCATCTTGAATTTTTCATTTCTCCTTCCCAAGACATAAAGAGAAGAAAATCTAACGCTCTAGCCTTCTTATCAAGAGAACAATGAGTTTACAAGCTTCATTATAGTGCAAAGAATTGATGTTATTATATTCTATTCACCCGTTGGTAACTCAAACAATTGAACACATGTTGCCCGAAGAGAGTTTTGCGTTTTCTGCTCAGTCCTTCTTATGGGGGAAACAATACTCTGTGACCTTGAAAACCCTAACTATATCTCTCACAAACTATAAACGCATGTCCAAGTTCTCTTGCTCTACGAGCCTCCACTCATACAAAATTATGCTATCTCTAGGGTACAGGGAATTTCTACCTTTAACAGAGACTCCTGTCTGCTCAAAGAATGAGGGCTCAACAAGTTATTTCCAAAGTTCTACAACTCTTAGGAGACCATCTGAGCAGGAAAAGTGAAAACTTGGTCTTCTAACTCTCACACATGCACCATGAATGGATGCTTTTTCTTTAACTAGATTGTAATTTTCCTTTATTTTATTAGTGGGAATGGCAGCGAGTCCATACAGTCCTCAATTTGACGCATATAATATAATGCCCATAAACAATCCAGAGCCAGTCTCTGAAACCGTACGGACTTATTTCCCTGAGACCTGGATCTGGGAGTTGGTGGCCGTGGAGTAAGTAATTTCACTCTCCTCCATTTGCTGTGGGTGAGCCAGTGAGAATCCTCCGGCATTTTCAACTCTAAGATAACCTTTCTGAGAAATTCTAAATCATCATCTTAACCTCTCATCCTTTCGGGATAGGTCTAAGAAAATGCTTTTATTATAGAGGTTTTATTATAGAGGTTTCAAATATAATATAAAAATATATTTTACTATAGTAAAATAGTATAACTGAAATAACTGTTCCTGAGACTGCCAGAAACAAGAAATGGGTGCTAAAAATATCCAAATGCTAGACTGCCTAATGCTATGGGGGGAGCCTTCCGTAAACGAGATTGGAACGCGCGCATAAACAAATCAGGCTACGTAAATGTAATGGTCTGTTTGTTAGATCGTGATTCTTAAATATGCTTGTTTATGGGATTGTACAACAGTGAGGGACATCTATGGACCAAACTGAACCACATGAAAGTATTTTTCTTTTAAGGTACAGACATGTTGATGAGGGAAAGAGGCACTGTTGAGTACCTTTTATTTTCCCAACTCAGTTTCCCGATACATAATCTGGTGTACTCGTGTGGACATATTGATTCTCACTTGAGAAAAGATGTTTCACCTGCTTACTTTCTGTTCTTCACATTTCTATCCTCCCCAGCGCATCAGGTGTGGCTGAAGTGGGAGTAATAGTCCCTGACACCATCACGGAATGGAAGGCAGGGGCCCTCTGTCTGTCCAATGACACTGGGCTTGGTCTCTCGCTTCCCGCCTCCCTCCGCGCCTTCCAGCCCTTCTTTGTGGAGCTCACAATGCCCTACTCTGTGATCCGCGGAGAGACCTTCACGCTCAAGGCCACTGTCCTAAACTACCTTCCCAAATGCATCCGGGTAAGGAAAATGAGGGTGAATTGAAAGGGGGGATAGAATCAAAGACTTCTTCGGTCGGTCAGCTCCCGATTCTGTTCCCAAGACTGTGGATAACACTGGGAATTCTGCCCTAGAACTGCAAATAAATAGTGCTAAGCAGGGCAGGACCTGATCAGGAAGATAACACAATGACCTTTGGGCTACTGGTACAGGATCTCCAAACCACATACTTTTAAAAAGAAAATTGCCCGAATCTGGCCGAATCCTTTAACACAGGATAGGCTTTTTGCCAGGAAACTTCTTGATGCTGACGGAAAAAAAAGCCCGTTTTCTTAATTCCATGAGTGTCATCCTTCAAGTTCTTATCTCTAAACTCCCACAATGTGCTTGTAACTTCTACAGCATGTATTTCTTTGTACATTTCGTCACGGTTTTGTATATCGATTATCCCCTTTGTAACACAATATCCTCAAGGTCCGGAAGCTCTTAATTTGCTCTGTCTTGTATATAGTAGACAGGTGATATTTGTTGAGGGAAGTGGGAAGAAGGGAAGAAAGAAGTCAGGAAGAAAATCTACACGGGAGGTAGGAACCAACGGGTAGAACCAGTAGGTAATGCTCCCATGGGCAATCTTCCATTGCGGTTTTCCCCTCCCCTCCACTGTTGCTATACCTGCAAATTTCTCCAATCCACCCTAATGCAAAGACCCGATCCTCCTAGTAAGGAATCATTCTTGCTTTGTATCACTGCCATTCTTAAACTCCTCAAAGCATGCGTGGACTTACGTGACATAATTTTTCCTCCCAGTCCCAGTCTAGTGCAGCATCTCATATGTGGTCCCAGTTCTGTGCATTCATTGTCTCTCCATATTCTGACCATTTGTTTCTATGCCTCGCTTGCAAATGATAGGTCAGTGTGCAACTGCAAGCTTCCCCAGCCTTCCTACAATCCCAGAATGAAAAGGGAGAGGAATCTCATTGCATCTGTGTAAATGAGAGGCGAACCCTGTCTTGGGCGATAACTCCCAAAACACTGGGTGAGTGACGTTCCCCCAACACATTCTCCGATCAACAAGCGTCGTAGGTATCTGGACCCTACATACATCACGTTCTCCTTTCTGCTTTCTGCAAATATAATTCCATAAGGTTAGTTTGTCATTTCTTTTGCTTTCTACCCCCAGCGGCCTCCCAGTACTCCCACTGCACCTGGGTCCCATGATCATTGTGGCTCGGGCACAGTGGACATGAGCCTTGAGGTTTTTTTCAGCTTTATTTCCCACTTCCGGCCAACAGTAAGGTGAAAGGGCAGCCCTTCAAGATGATGACAGAGCACAGAGTCATTTTCCGGGGGTAATAGCTCAGTGGTAGACCATTTGACAAGCACACATTTTCAGCTATAAGGGACGGCGTGGACTGCTGTCAAGGTGAACACGCAAGTTTTTCTACGTTTTTCTGTTCCAGGGAGTGTGAACTTCTCGGTGAGTGCAGAGGCAGTGCCGTCCCTCGAGCTGTGTGGAAATGAGATTGCTGAGGTCCCTGAGATGGGGAGAAAAGACACGGTCATCAAAACCCTGTTGGTGGAGGTAGGTCGGTCCGGACCACTTTGACATATTTTTCTGAGACCCTAGCAATAATAACAATGAAAAAATATGGCCATATTCTTGAGATAATAAAGGAGAATTATACCATACTCACACAATCCCCCTGGGAAGACTAACGGAATTTCCTGTCCTAAAAGTTTACAGGAGTCGGTTAGGCACCCGACTCCTGATTTTCGTTCACGTCGTGATCTCACGGCCATGGGATCGAGCCCCGTGTCAGGCTCCACAATGTGGAGCCCGCTTAAGACTCTCCTCTCTCTCTTCCTCTGCCCCTCGCCCCTGCTCACTCTCTAAAGTAAAATAGAATATGAAAAAAAAGTGTTATAGTCAACTTTGCTAACTAACCTTGTTAGCTTATTGTAAATACTTTTTTCATAGATTAATTTAGAACTATTCTCTTTTCCTGATCTCTCCCTCTCTTCTAAGATTCGCTTATTTCTCACCCCTTGTATCTTTGATTCTCTTTCCTTATTATCCCTCCTTTCCTCCTCTGCAGATCTCCCCGGTTTTTCGAATTGTACGGATTTATAGCAATTTGATCATAAGTGGGATGTGAAGATTGTGTAGCGTAAATTCCAGCCTGCAATGCAATGAATCTATGGTTGTCCCTCAAAAACCTGGATATTTATCCATTTTCTCCTTTTTTTTTTTGTTTTTTTTACTCCAGCCTGAAGGTATTGAGCAAGAAGAGACTTTCAACTTTATGATCTGTGCTTCAGGTACAACAGTCAATCTTCATAATCATGGTGAGAATAACGCCTCACAGGGATATGTATGTCAAATTACAATGCAAACTCAGTTCACATTTAGCCTTTACCTCCGTAGCCCAGGGACTGACCGTGAACCAGTCAGGACATAGTAGCTTAGAGTGTCATAGTTTAGGTAGAAAGGGAGCAAAGTCATGATAAGTTTGAATGACAATAATATTCCCTAAAATAGTTGACGATGAAATATGTGGCACTTTGTACTCATCTTACTAAAAAAAAAAAATGTTTTTCATGGCAAAAAGAAAACCCGTTTTGCATCGGGAGTTTGTCATATCACTGAGAAACACCTGTACCTTGCAAATTACATTACCACATTAGTATTAGCGCTACGTCATATGTGTATATGTGTATATGTGTATATGACGCTTTTCTTGTCACTTGAGAAGGACCATTTTAAAATATAAACTCAGAGAACAATAAAAGCAGAGAATTGTGCCATTAAATCAAAGAACTGTACACCCTCACCAGTTCCCAGGCTCCTTTGAGAGAGCTACTATGCACGGCAACACAAAACATAGCAAAGTGAGAGGGGAAAGGACTCTGGTAGTCATACAGCACCAAGAAGAGCTGGACTATTAAAGGTGATCTCACCATAAGCCACAGTCCTTATCCCTTGGACCCCGAGTCCCTGAAGGAGACATAATAACACTGAATATAATAATAACAACCATAATAACTGCTCATGTGTATGGAGATTCGACATGTTGCAGAGGCTGTTCTAATGCACACGTGTTTCACATGCATTCTTCCTTGAGTCGTCATACGAGCAAGTTAGACGATGAAGAGGTTAAGGAATTTGTCCAAGGTTTGTAGCTAGTAAGTGGCAGGGCTGGTACCATATCCAAGCAGGATGCCTCTGACCCCCTCCTAACCACTACATCATACTGCGATAAGAGATGCCATCTTTTGATATGGATTGTCTGTTTCCAAAGGCACTGAAATATCTGAGCAGTTATCTCTGAAGCTCCCACCTAACGTGGTCAAAGAATCAGCCAGAGCCTCCTTTTCAGTTTTGGGTGAGTCAACTTGCACCCAGAAAACTTGAGACAAAAGAGCAGCCATAATACATTTTTTTTGTATCTATCTATCTATCTATCTATGTGTTTGAAATCTCAACTTATTGATAATACCTATTTCTATTGGGATTCTGGAAGTCTCACTCTCTAAATAGAACTTTTCCCTTGCCTAAATGATGGTATCTATAATTCTAAATAGGAAAATCACTTGTCTTTAATAGTGTGAGCTACTTACGAGCTGAAATTACTCTGACACCTAATCTTTCACATCCCCCAGGTGACATATTAGGTTCTGCTATGCAAAATATACAGAATCTCCTCCAGATGCCCTATGGCTGTGGAGAACAAAACATGGCCCTATTTGCTCCGAACATCTATGTTTTGAACTATCTGAATGAAACCCAACAGTTGACTGCAGAGATCAAGTCCAAGGCCCTCAGCTATCTTATCAGTGGTGAGACAAAGACGAGTTTACTTTGTTACTCTAAGGAGATTTTTCCCGATTAAACTTGAATCATATTACCAGATATTAAGCTAATGATGGTGATTTGGGGGGAAATGACAACTTTCCCAACATTTGATAGGATGTTGTGTTGTGAGATATCCATATCACCATGACAGATCCTATGCACAAGAGACCGTACAATGTCTGGGGCTTCTGACCAACCTGCGCGTATTGGTGGCTTGCCTTTCTATAATATTTCTTGAACTAATTGAACCTTTCATTCCAGGTTACCAGAGACAGCTGAACTACAAACACCAAGATGGTTCCTACAGCCCCTTTGGACAGCAATATGGCAGGAGCCAGGGCAACACTTGGTAAGAGAAGAAAATCTGAGTCTCAACGATGAGCTCACAGCATGTACATGGATTAGCCTATTTAATTCTTACAACTACCCTGTGAAGTGAGAGCCGCTTCATTTTACAGAGGAGGAAATGCTATACACCATGGATAAATAAATGTCTCTGGTATAAACAGCTCCTAAGTGGCAGAAATGAGAACACTTGGAACTTGATTCTTTTTTATATCTAATATACCAAGCGTCTTTTCTTTCTCGTGTTGCTAAGAGACCATTGTAAGTTTGTGGTTTTCCCTCTTGAGTTGTTGCTTAGCACTGAGAGACACTAGAGACAGGCAAGAAGAACAGTAGCCATACCTCACGGAGTGTCCTTTACTAACTTTTACTAAATGATTCTCTCTGTCTGTCTGTCTGTCTCTCTGTTTATCCATCCATCGTGGTCAGCCCATCCATCGATCTTCCATCTGTCCCTCCAGCTATCTACCTGTCTGTCCATCCACTCATCTATTTATTTTTCTATTCATCCATCTTGAAGAAGTCCGACCACAAAAGAAAACGAGAGGAAATCAATGACCCAGAAAGTGGTGGAGAAGCTGGGCGAGGTGAAATATTTACTGAGGCAGGACATTAAAAGCAGTTCATTAGACTATGAGCTGCATAAGAGGAGGTAAGAAATCTGTGAAAAGAGCCTGGGTAGCTCAGTCGGTTAAGCATCCGACTCTGGATTTCGGCTCAGGTCAAGATCTCATGGTTTGTGAGTTCAAGCCCTGCATCAGCACAGAACTGTCAGCACAAAGCCCGCTTAGAATTCTCTCTCTCCCTCTCTCTCTGCCCCTCCCCTGCTCAAGCTCTCTCTCTCTCTCTCTCTCTCTGTCTGTGTCTCTCAAAATAAATAAATAACTTTAAAAATGGAAATCTGTGAGAAGAAATAAATACAGAAAGGCCAGAATGTGAGAGCAAATATCTCAACTACCCAACAACACTAGGAGACACCTGAATCTCTGAAGTGACACGGAAATGCTTTAGGAAGTCAGGACCAGTTGGTAATGCGACGAAACAAAAAGAGTATCGTTAACAGACAAAGTCTCCAGACTCTCAGTAATAGTTTATTGACTCCTCAGGCTCACAGCCTTTGTACTGAAGACTTTTTCCCAGGCTCGAACCTCCATCTTTATCGATGAAGCACACATCACCCAAGCCCTCAGCTGGCTCTCCCAAAGGCAGAAGGAAGACGGCTGTTTCAGGAGCTCTGGGTCTCTGCTCAACAATGCCATTAAGGTGAGGTGTTCTGAGTACTTATCCCGAACGTCACGATGGTACACACATGCTAACATTCCTCCAAAGGTGATGAGAGGAAAAAAGGCACAGGGGGGTTGAAAAGATGAAGTCCAGTATTTTGTGAGAGGGCATCAGGGAAGGAATGTTAAACCTGAAGATGTGAAACCTGAGAAGAAAGAAACGGCACTTTGCATGAGGCTGTTAATTTGCTTGATAGAGACAGATACTGAGGAGAGTCTCTATGAAACAGCAGAAAAGAATATACTACCATCTTAAAGTAGGATTAATAAAAATCTCTCTCTCTCTCTCTCTCTCTCTCTCTCTCTCTCTCTCTTCCTCTTTTCACAGGGAGGAGTAGAAGATGAAGTGACCCTCTCTGCCTATGTCACTATTGCTCTTCTGGAAATTCCTCTCCCTGCTACTGTAAGATTCACCTCACTTCCACTTCCTACCATGAAAACTACAACCCTGATGTCTGAACACGCCCTACAAAAAGCCAAGTCTTCGCTCAATGCGGAGGCATTTCTCAGCTCGCAGAGCTCTGTGGTTAATCCAGCAAAGGGAATTTATACTTGCCTAGCAACGCCCTCAGGCTATGTACAAAACTCATCCTAAACACTCAGGTTCTGTAGACTTACTCTTTTTTTTTTTTTTTCAACGTTTTTATTTATTTTTGGGACAGAGAGAGACAGAGCATGAACGGGGGAGGGGCAGAGAGAGAGGGAGACACAGAATCGGAAACAGGCTCCAGGCTCCGAGCCATCAGCCCAGAGCCTGACGCGGGGCTCGAACTCACGGACCGCGAGATCGTGACCTGGCTGAAGTCGGACGCTTAACCGACTGCGCCACCCAGGCGCCCCTGTAGACTTACTCTTTTAAGACTTAAGTATAAAGCTAAGAGATTTAAAACACTTTTTCAACTTCAAAATCGTGGATATCCGGCTGTCTACCTGGCTGGCTAACAGCCGTGAATGACATCTGTCACGCGATGTCCAACCCAGGGCCCGCTCCATCCGCGACTTGCCCTAGCTTGACATCATTACCTCCTGGTCTTTGCAGCACCCGGTTGTTCGCAATGCCCTCTTCTGCCTGGAGTCTGCCTGGAACACGGCAAAGGAGGGGACCCATGGGAGCCATAGCTACACCAAGGCGTTGTTGGCCTACGCTTTTGCCCTGGTGGGAAAGCAAGACAAGAAGAGAGAAATACTGGACTCTCTTAGGGAGGAAGCTGTGAAAGAAGGTGAGAGCGAATGGTCAAAAAATGTCCCCCTCCTCTTCCCCGACACTGCAAAAAGACAATTGTGTTCCTGCTGAAAGTAATAAGTCTCCTTATCCAACTCAGGTGTTATGAAATCAGAGTACCTCTCATAAAAATGTCATCTCTGCGATGTCATATGTTATACAGTGTGTCACATAATAGACAGTGCTGCAGGTAAATTGTGGAAGTTTATTCCTCACTGCGACATATATATATATTTTAAATTTATATATATTTCCCATGGTATCTGCCTGCTTGAATGAAATTATACTCGAATGAAAAGAGGCACAACCAAAAAGCCATACTGAGGGAAGTGCAATAACATTTTCACAGTGTTTTTATCTCTATCTGCAAAGAGATGATCACAAAAAGTCCTCTGGGATCAATGCGTGGGTTTTATATTCCAATTTATCCTCCAGTTTCCACGAAATCTCTCAAGCAATAAGGGAACTCTCTTGGGTGCCTGGGTGGCTCGGTCGGTTCAGTGTCCGACTTCAGCTCAGGACATGATCTCACAGTTTGTGAGTTCAAGCCCCACGTCGGGCTCTGTGCTGACAGCTCAGAGCCTGGAGCCTGCTTCGGGTTCAGTGTCTCCGTCGTTCTCTGCCTCTCTCTCTCTCTCAAAAATAAACATTAAAAAATTAATAAAAAAATAACATTTAAGACACTGATAAGGATGTTCCGTGCTTCGTCCTCCAACAACATTCTTCAACTTAGCCCCACAGGACTAAACCAAGCTTAGTATGCAAATGTGACTCAGGGAATTTGTGGGGCTTATGGAAGAGAGGACCTTACTCCATCCCTGTATTATTTTCAGCTACACATGATACAAATGTGTTTTCATGTATCATCTGCGAACCATCATCCTTTTTCTTACCCTTAAGGCAACTCAGTCCACTGGGAGCGACCTGAGAAACCCAGGGCACCAGTGGGGCCTCTTTATCAGCCCCAGGCTCCCTCAGCTGAGGTGGAGATGACGTCCTACGTGCTCCTCGCTCACCTCACGGCCCAGCCTAGCCCGACCTCCGAGGACCTGACTTCGGCCGCGGGCATCGTGAGCTGGATCCTAAAGCAACAGAATGCCCACGGGGGCTTCTCCTCCACCCAGGTCTGTGGTTCCCAAATAGTCTTCTCTTCCAGATTCACTTGGCAGATGGGAAGCTTGAAAACAGAACAGTTACGAGGAAAAGAGAAGAGACCATTAAATCATGGGGAGGGTTCTTTAGGGATATTTGAGGACAGTGGGAATCTGAAGGAAACAGACCTGAGACATTCCCCCAAAACGCTTTTCCCAAGTGCTGTGTTGACACCCTATCCGTGTGGCTACTGACCATGAACATCAGCCCTCTCTAAAGCTTACACACATGGGTCGCTGGCCACACTCTAGACTCGGGTTTTTGAATATCGGTGCTCCTGACATTTTGGGGAAGATACTTGGGGAAGCCAAGAACACTGTTGTGAGGGGCTGTCCTGGGCACCGAAGATGTTTGGCAGCACCCGTGTCCTCTCCCCACTAGATGGCCCATGGCACCCCACCTACTCTCAGTCGAGATAAGGTAGAATCACCACTGGGTAAGAAACAGTGTTCTTGGCTCCTGTAGGATTCTTCCAACAAGAAACCCTCTAAGGTGAACCAGAAAAGTGTATGATTAAAAGGAAAGTGACCGAGGCACCTGGACGGCTCAGTAGGTTGAGTGTCTGACTTTAGCTCAGTTCATGATCTTGCAGTTCATGAGTTCGAGCCCCACATCAGGCTCTCTGCCGTCAGTCAGCACAGGGCCTGCTTTGGATCCTCTGTCCCCTTCTCTCTCTGCCTCTCCCCTGCTCATTCTCTCTCTCTCTCTCTTTCAAAAATAAACATTAAAGGGGTGCCTGGGTGGCGCAGTCGGTTAAGCGTCCGACTTCAGCCAGGTCACGATCTCGCGGTCCGTGAGTTCGAGCCCCGCGTCAGGCTCTGGGCTGATGGCTCAGAGCCTGGAGCCTGTTTCCGATTCTGTGTCTCCCTCTCTCTCTGCCCCTCCCCCGTTCATGCTCTGTCTCTCTCTGTCCCAAAAATAAATAAACGTTGAAAAAAAAAAATTTAATAAAAAAATAAAATAAAATAAAAAAAATAAACATTAAAAATTAAAAAGAAAATAAAAGGGAAGTGACCAAGTAGAGTTCACTTTGATCTTCACAGAATGATTGAGAAGTTCTATCCAGCCTCTCCACACCTTTCTGCCCGCCCTGAGAAATTTGTTCTCCTCTAAACCAATTTTTGTCTTCAAAGCTGAAGTTCTTGGAATTTTCTTTTTTTTTCCTACCACAATTCTGGAACTATTTTGCTGAGGATATGAGTGATTGTGTTAAATAGCCAGAGAATCTGGGTTTTCCCTCCTACAAAGCTCTTTCAATATTTAGGATGTACATAGTGGGACTTTTATTTTTCAGAGAAATTAGGTGTGGGAAATGAAAATACGCTATATAAAAGTGGGAAAGAAACTTGGGAAAGTGCCATGGTCTCATATCACTACTTGCAGCCAATTTCCGTCACCCTTCTACCTAAATGAACACCATTCACCCTCTTTCCTAACTTGTCAATTTTAGACCCAATCTTGGACAGCTATAGCCAGGGGCACCACTGATGAGAAAGGGTAGGCCGTAATCTCTGGACGCAGGGGAATAGTCCCTTAGGACAAAACTAATATAAGTGAAAACATATTGCCAGGCTAATTGGCATCAGAAGTCTTTTATTTCACTTGCGGGAACTGTAGCATAACTTTGATGGTGCCTAAAAGGCAAAGAAAAAGGAAACGCAATTAGCAGATGTAAACTTCAGGGGGGAAAAGCCATCATCCCCTTGTGGTAACCCACACAGACTTTGGGGGCAGTCCCTGCTACCAAAAACTTACTCTTTGGGGGTGGGTTCTCCACTCCTCTCTTCCAGGACACGGTGGTGGCTCTCCATGCCTTGTCCAGATATGGAGCAGCCACATTCACCAGGACTGAGAAAGCTGCACGGGTGACCATTCGGAATTCACAGACATTTTTCACGAATTTCCAAGTGGACAAAACCAACTTCCTGTTACTGCGTCAGGTCTCATTGCCAGAGCTGCCCGGGGAATATGCCATAACGGTGACTGGAGACAGATGTGTGTATCTTCAGGTGAGACTCAAGTTATGTTGGAAATTTTAACCTTACCGAATGAAAGAGGAGTCCTGGTCTCTCGTTTCTGAGCATGGAAAGGGCAAATCTGGAGGCGCGAAATGATGAAAAAGTGAGGCGCTCCAGGCAAACAGAGAAACTGATGGTGCATTGCCCTTCCACAGGCATCCATGAAATACAATATTCTTCCAGAGAAGGAGGACTCCGCATTTACTCTGAAGGTGCAGACTGTACCCCAAACTTGTGATGGACCCAAAGCTCACACCAGCTTCCAGATCTCACTGAGTGTCAGGTAAGACTCGTGGCTGAAACACGCGATCCTGAGTCTAAAAGCTACTTGGAACCATCAGTATTTAATAATATATTTTGAAGCTATGCTAGTAAGTGGGTATAATTTAAAACTGTTATATCTACTAATGAAGTTAGCCTTCTATCATCATGAAGTGATTCTTTTATTTAGTAACTTTTTTTGTCTTAAAGTTTCAGTAATACTTCCAAAGCCTTTAAAAGCAAAGTCTGGTCTTAAACTGTCAAATAAAAAGTGTGGACTATTCGAATGTTAAAAATTCCCTACTTTTACACTAATTTTTGTTCAACGCATCACTGAAGAGTAAATTATTTTCCACAAAGATTTGTACTTTAGGTTGAAGTAAGTCTTCTTTACCTCTTCTGAATAATTATATTCTATTTTATTATTTTTCTAATCAGATAAATAGCAAATGCTAATATTAAAGAGAAGTATAAATTACATATAAGATATAGAAATTGCCCTATAATAACCCATCAAAAACGTATAGGAATCCTAAGAAAACAGAGCAGCAATAGAATACTATGTAACTAATACTAATGATATTGATATTATAAAACAAATCTTATTTGCATAAAAGTATAAAAGTCTATCCGATCTTACAACCCTTTGGAGCCTCTCTGGGAGACATGCTACATTCAAGTTAATTAAAAATATTAAAGTAATACCTACTAAATAACAAACACATAGACGAAGTGTCCAAAAACTATCATGTGTTAACAAATGCAAACTACTAAGCTCCATTCCCAAAGATTCGGATTTGATAGTTTGGGTCTGGGGCTTAAACATCTATGATTTTAGTAAACGGTAGATCTGATATACATTCAGGGTTCCAAACATCAGTGTCACACATGTCTGGGGAGCACAGATTTCTAGGAGTCATAATGTCACAGAAAACTTCAAGAAGATAGGCCGGTTTATGGTAGGTCTTGAAGGAGGGACTCTGGCTTTCTTTCACATACAAAGCCCTTACTCCTTTTCCCTTTGACACCGTAGTTACACAGGGAGCCGTCCTGTCTCCAATATGGTGATTGTTGATGTGAAGATGGTATCTGGTTTTATCCCCTTGAAACCAACAATAAAAATGGTAGGTGAGGGGCGCCGGGGTGGCGCAGTCGGTTAAGCGTCCGACTTCAGCCAGGTCACGATCTCGCGGTCCGTGAGTTCGAGCCCCGCGTCGGGCTCTGGGCTGACGGCTCGGAGCCTGGAGCCTGTTTCCGATTCTGTGTCTCCCTCTCTCTCTGACCCTCCCCCGTTCATGCTCTGTCTCTCTCTGTCCCAAAAATAAATAAACGTTGAAAAAAAAAATTAAAAAAAAAATGGTAGGTGAA
This sequence comes from Puma concolor, assembly GCF_028749965.1. Classification (NCBI taxonomy): domain Eukaryota; kingdom Metazoa; phylum Chordata; class Mammalia; order Carnivora; family Felidae; genus Puma; species Puma concolor. Next base: position 99,723,592 of record NC_141673.1, read on the forward strand.
TTTTAAGCCTAGTAAATGTCATACAAAGGATGCTCTGTATATTCAAACTAGAAGCATACCAATAGCAAAGCCTTATCATTATCATCCTGCCCCCAAAATATTTTTCTCAAACCCAGGAAATTAAATTCAATAATTGTTTATTTGTCTCTAAGCCGAGGGACTTGTGTGATACCAGAGAAACCCAAGAGGAGTCCCTGTCCTTAAGCCATTCGCAGTCTAGTTAGGGAATTAAAGCACATGGGTACAAAGCTGTATGTTACTATAACAATGCAAGAAAGACAGACTTTGATTACGTATCAGATTGGCTGATATGCTCTCAAACACTTGGCAATGACAGAAGCAATGTGAACTAGAATCATTAAAGATGCCAGAGCGTCTAATGTGTTACTTGGATATTGAAGCATGATGGAAATCCTGATCTGAAAATACTGGCTTCCTTCCCATCACAGAAAGCCAGATGATTTTTTCATGGTCAAGACATGATAACACTGAAGCCTGTATCCAAATGTGATTTCCGCCCCCCCCCCATGTTTTACATCTTTAATGTACCCTGGCTATTTAATCATGAAAATGACTTATAAGAATCCTATCCCTGACATCATTTGGACATTTGTCCCTTACTACAATCTTCTCTCATTTGCTAACTTTTTAAATTTTCTAATTTTCTTCAGCTCGAAAGATCTAGTCATGTGAGCAGGACGGAAGTCAGCAATAATCATGTCCTCATTTATGTGGAACAGGTAAGAGCTCTGACATTTTGGCTGAGACAATACACCACGGTGGTCTTTTCCAGTGGGTCTCTTCATTAGAAAATAAGTGATATGGGGCGCCTGGGTGGCGCAGTCGGTTAAGCGTCCGACTTCAGCCAGGTCACGATCTCGCGGTCCTGTGAGTTCGAGCCCCGCGTCGGGCTCTGGGCTGATGGCTCAGAGCCTGGAGCCTGTTTCCGATTCTGTGTCTCCCTCTCTCTCTGCCCCTCCCCCGTTCATGCTCTGTCTCTCTCTGTCCCAAAAATAAATAAACGTTGGGGAAAAAAAAAAAAAAAAAAGAAAAAAAAAAAAGAAAATAAGTGATATGAGGTAAGCAGTAATTAGTTGCACCTTTCCAGAAAGTTCCTTTATTCTAAAAGAATAAAAATCTCCTTTTAGACCCACGGAGTGTTCTGCTCCCTTTAATTATGTTCAAATTGGAAAATGAATATGTCTATGAAATTGCAAGTAGAACATCAATGAACAAAAGGGTTATTGTGCCTGTTATTTCAAAGACCTCCCCCCAAAGAATAAATGTACGATAGTGGTTGATTAATAATAGTGTAAACATCCTGATACATCCCTCTATAAGATAAAATAAAATGTAGACTTCATGAATATCTTCAAATCTGACTATAAAGCAAAGGGAATGCCTTATCCAGTCACTCCAAAAGAATAGCTTGATAATTACAGATGTTACGAAGCCAAGTCTCTGCATCTTGGCAAACACTCACATAGGCCCAGAGAGTTAATCTCATAGCTAAGCCTACCAGAGAATGTAGATTGCCTCAGCTATTTAGGAGAAAATCTGGGGAATTTTGTTCACAGTAAAGTGTTTCCAAAGTTGCATGTGAAATCCCACCTTGTCACCCATAAATGTTTGCTCACCTAAAAGACACCAGTGCATGAGAGTCAGAGAGCAAAGAAAGAATCTAATTTACTCAAGGAAGAGGGAAGGACACTTTCCAGACTCTTCATTACTCCCACTTGTCCTTTTAGGTAACAAATCAGACACTCAGCTTTTCCTTCACGGTTCTGCAAGATATCCCAGTAAGGGACCTCAAGCCAGCGATTGTCAAAGTCTATGATTACTATGAGCCAGGTAAGTGAGAAGAAACTGAAACAACTAAATAAGTCTCAACCCAGAGCCAAGAAATAGAATCCGTTGTTACAACAGATCCTAGTTTTAGTCCATTCGGTCAGTACTACATCTGTTTGTCTCTTTGCTCTAAGATACATATTGTAGCAACTATTAGTGGAACGAATTCATCACTATCTACTGAGTCAGAAACTTAGAAATTTAAGAAGAAAGATAATATCTGGACACTGCTCTCACATATTTTAGAGACGTAGAGAACATAATCCACATAAAAAGATAATGTAACGAGGAAAGGCAGTTTATGACAGGTGAATGTTCGAATATAGATATTTTAACTATCCTGTTCAACACTTGTGTATTTATGTAGAGTTTTGACAATCCTGATATGTACTTGTCTCCAAAAGTAAAGTGAACAGACTTAGTATGGGCTCCCGTTTATAGATTTGTTTTTTGTCTCCTTTCATCCAACGATTCTTTCAGATGAGTCTGCCACTGCTGAGTACATCGCCCCCTGCAGCACAGGTAAGAGGTCACACGCCAGGACCACCCTCATTCCGCATGAGCTATGCTCCCTAAAGTTTCTTCTAAATTTAAAATTCTCTGCAAGTCTTTTCCTAGACCCAAGACAGTTCACGTGGCACATGCTCACACAAAGAGAAAACTGTGGCCTCTCCAATTTCAGATAGCCACACCGTTATCGGTAAAGTCAATAAGTTTTGTTTGCGTGTTTGTTTGTAGGATAGCTATCCCTGACAGGCAACATTTTACATCACAGCTAATCCGTCCCCTTCAGCCCAAGGGACAACTATTTAATTCTCCTGCCAAATCTAGCCCAACATCTATTTTTGTAAATGAAGTTTTTATTGGAACGGAGCCACGCTGATTGCATTATTTTCTACAGCTGTTTTCATATGTTGAATAGTTATGGCATAAGCCACATGGCCTGCGACATCCAAAATATTTACCATACGCCCTTTGACAGCAAAAGTGTGCCAACCCTTGTTCTAGCCCAGGCTCAGCTGAGGGAATGTTCCTGAGGAAACCCCACCACCTTCCTATGTTTCTCTTCCCTCCATAGATGCAGAGCATGGCAATGTTTGAAGACCGTATTTAGGCTCCATGTTTTGTTGGATTCCCTGTCCTATACTTCTGTTGGGAAGAAATGGAGTCGTTTGTGTCTGTGAAACAGACATCAAAGAGGCTTGTTGAATAAATATGTTTCTGGTCAAGCTCTCATTTGTTCAATCGTTCATTTATCAAATATCAATTACATGCTTACATGCAATGTTATGTTGTTTTAAATAATGTGAAGAATACAGATGTGTAACATCTGCAGATAGTTCAGCTGTGGCTATTGCATATAAAGTCGAACAGAGAATAACTGAAAATAGTTTATGTTCCGGGAAATCTTAGGGAAAAAAACTCGTTCATTGGTCTAGGAAGCCTTTGTTTAGACGGAGGTAAGTAAGTAGTATTGATTAGTTAGGCATAAATATTTTTGGAGAGGAAGCAAGAAATGTTTATCTTGGTCCTTAAGAAAGTCCATCAGAAATGGACTTCACAGGAGACTAAAATGATTGGAGTAAGAAAATGTGTTGGTGACAGGCAGTATTGTGCAGTGGCTAAAATCTAGACACTGGGGCCAGACTACCTAGAGTCAAATTCTGACTCCATCCCTGTCTCACCAGCTGAATGACTGGGGCTGTGACTCAACTCTCTGCTTCGGATTCCTCACAAAGAAATGGGAATAACAGACCCTATCTCAAAGTATTGTTATGAGGATAAACTATTCTCATGGAAGAGGGGAAAGAGAAAGAGCTGAATCAAGCAATGGCTCAGAAAGCTTTGGCTCAGGGGCACCCGGGGTGCTCAGTCGGTTGGGCATTGGACTCCTGATTTGGGCTCAAGTCATGATCTCACGGTGCAGTTCATGCGTTTGAACCCCAGAGCAGAGCCTGCCTGGGATTCTCTGTCTCCCTCTCTCTCTGCCCCTCCCCCTGCTCACTCTCCAGCTCTCTCTCTCAAAAGTAAATAAATAAACATAAAAAAAAAAAAAGCTTTGCCTCAAATATGGTGTATATAACTTTCATTTGCATTCTATTGGCTAAAGCAAGTCACATGACCAAGCCCAACTTTAATGGGGCACTCAGTATGTTCTCACTTTCCCCCATGGGAATAGCCGCAGGCCATGGGGGTCTCTCCTGCCACCAAAAATGTGCTGCTTTAGGGAACGGTGATGAAGGCAAAGTAAAAATATTCCTCTTACCTTTTTCAGTGCATCTATTCTTGGATTCTTTCCCAACAGTGGGCTAGAACTTCCCCATTGGACTTCCCAACTCCCCCCAGGGTACTCTCATAACTGCTAAAATCCATCTTCTGTGGAGGGTAATGGTGGAGAACTCTTACCTCATACCCCCTTTCACTTTCAGCCCTACTGTGTGTTTCTTCTTGTCTTCAGCATCCTTTAAAAGGGGTTGAGAAAAGAATAGGAGGGAAATGGGTGTACATTTTATTCAGAAGCCCAATTATCTTTCAATTGCTGTCCTCTTTATCAAAGAATTCTCAACCCATAAGGGTTGGAGGAATTTTGTCTATTTACTTTTTACTTCTCTCTTATGTGGGTCTCCTCCTCCTCCTTCATAGGAAAATTCAATATTGATGTAATTTTATATTTGCATAGCATTTTAAACATCTCAGAGACTTTTCTATGTTTTCTAATTTTATCTAAACCCATTTTGCAACTCATAAGGAAATAATGTATCTAAGTCTTGAACACCAATGATTGCTAACATCAGAAAGAGAGAAATAATTAGATATTCTGTGCATCCTGATGCATGAATATAATATTTCCTATGAAGTCGCATTGCCAAAAAAAAAATGAAATCTAATTCTCTGTTCCTGAAAAAAGACTGGAAACAGTGTGAAAAACCATTCTCCTTGGCCTTCCTCAGAATCAAGGCACAGTGTTTCAAAATGGAAAATTTAGAAGAAATCTTTAAAGATGACCCAAAAGATCTGAATTCAAACGTGAGAATTTGGTAAGAAACAGAGGTTTCTCAATCACAGGGATTAGATGGGAAGACAAGAGGGAGGATGGGAGGGCAGGTCAGCCAGGAGGCTAAGAAATCCTTTCCCTAATCCAGAATGCTTTTTTATTTCATCCTAGGTTTTCCAAAGAGAGAAGAATAAACACAGTTTATTCGTAATTTATCACTGCGAATTCTGATCCCTTTCTTATGAGGTCAAGATCCACTTTTACATAAGGAAAGGGAGAAGAACCAGAGATTAACATATTTTTCCAACATTTTACAGTTCCCAGAAAAAGAGTTAAGTCTTTTAATGCTAGGGCTCTTTATTGAATCCTAGGATTAAAATTCCATATTTCTAGGACCAGATTTTTGCTTGCACAAACAGGGAAAATATATGTGTGGGACGGTAATGGCATTATCAAATAGGGACCAAAGAAGAAATCAGGGAGATGGTAAATTTATCCATGAAAATCATGACATGGGAGCCAAGCACCAGAAGGCTCTGCATGTTTTTATCCAATAATGTGAGGTTATAGAGATGTACATGTAAAAATGGAAATTACCAAAATGATAACTAGCCTGTTCTCCCCCTTTATCTTTTCCTTTCTTTTTCCCCCCAAAAGATATATATATATGATATATATGATATATTCCGCCCCGAAAATACACACACACACACACACACACACACACACACACACACATACCTGAACTGAAACTCCGCAGGCTCATTTTGCTTCTCCCAAAATAAGTGAAATATTTCTGTTTCCCCGCTTCCTTCCCTGAATAACATGGAAGGGCAACTTATTGAAATATGAACTGGTGTTTTGTTTTCACTCCTCAAAAGGATTTGAAAAGAATGTGATCTGTGCTGATTCCGATCCCTTGTTTTTCCCTTCCCTGTTTCAAAGTGTAGCCAGGACCTTGTGTTCTTTGGCTTTAAAAGAATTTTCAAGGTCAGAAGTAGAGGTTGCCTAAAGATAACTATGTGAAAGCCCTGCCTATCTGAGCATGAAGAGAAGAAAGAAGTCTTTTGCAGGGAGGGAAGAGTGGAAGCCCAGCTGGCAGGGAGAATCCAAAACCAGGAGGTGGGTGGAGGTTTGTGTGACCCGAGATAGTGGGCATCTGGGGTCCTCTCCCTCACTGCACCCGGGGGAAAGATAGGACCTCTGAGTTAAATGACTATGTGAGGCCACCCTGAACCAAAGAGCTCCCAGTCTCAGCAAACATTCTTGGGCCCAAACGGCCAGGCTTCAAAGGGGCTGAGGGGTTGGACAATGACACAGTCACATCAAGGGTAACCATTTCAAGCGAACAGTAAAGCAACCTTCCCAGACATTTCGCTTTACAAATCCCAGTGTGAGAAAAGCTCTAATAAAAACGGAGATTAATTCTCACCCAGAAATTTGGAAAAATGGAAACAGAATTAGATTTCATTTAAAAAAGTGGTATACGTTTTGAATGACACAGTGTGTGGTTCCTAATTCATATCTGCTACAGCAGTTAAGTGTTCTTAAAAATTGTCAAAACTTCTATTTCCTTACCCCGAAAGTTGAAATTTCTTATTCTTAGTTACCATTATTGTGAAACCACTATGACTAATTCAAGGCCTGGCGTAGTCAGTTAATTTCTTCCTTCCTTCCTTCCTTCCTTCCTTCCTTCCTTCCTTCCTTCCTTCCTTTATTTCTAAGTAGTTAATTTTCTTGAGTTATGATTGACATACAAAAAAGCCGTATATAGTTAATGTATACATCTTGATGAGTTTGAAGATATGTATGTATATACTTATGAAGCCACCACCATATACAATACCATAGATGTGACTGTCATCCGTTTCTTCCCTCTTTCTTTTTTGATAAGAACATTTAATCTAAGATCTTCTCTTCTAAGACGTTTTTAAGCACACAATATTGTTAACTATATGCACTATGCTCTACAGATTTCTAACCTTCTTCATCTTGCATGAATGCAACCATATACCCTTTAACCAACATCTCCCTGATTCCCCTTACCCTCAGCTTTTGGTAACACTACTCTCTGCCTGTTGAGTTTCACTGTTTTCGATTTCTGATATAAGTAAGACCATAGAGCATTTGTTCTTCTGTGTCTGGTTTCTTTCCTTTAGCATGACGTCTTTCAAGTTCATCCATGTAGTAGCAAATGGCGGGATTTCCTTCTTTTTTTAAAACTGAGTCTATTCCACTACACGTATACACGCATTTTCTTTATTCTATTGTCTATAGACAATTAGGTTGTTTCCATGGCTTTGTTATTGTAACTAATGCTGCAATAAACATGGAAACTCACATAGCTCTTTGAGATCCTGATTCCAATTATTTTGGGTATATACCCAGAAGTGAGATTGCCGGATCATGTGGTATTTCTATAAATACCTGTTTTCCGTAATGGCTTTACCAATTTACATTTCCACCGACAGGTATAAGGGGTCACTTTTCTCCACATCCTTCTAAACACTTAGCTTTTGACTTTTTCAGAATGGCTGTCCTAACAGTTGTGAGGTACCATCTCATCGTGCGTTTGATTTGCATTTTCCTGAGGATTATTGATGTCGAACATCTTTTCACTTACCTGTAGGCCGTTTGTATGTCTTCTCTGGAGAAATGGTCTTTTGCCCATTTTTAATCATTTTTTGGTGTTGTTTTGGGGGATTTGAGTGGCAGAGGGGTTGTTTTGGGGGGCTGTTGCTATTGAGTCATGTGAGCTCCTTATTACTTTGGATACTAACCCTTTATCAGACACATGATTCGTGAACTATTTTCTCCCATTCCACAGGCTGCCTTTTCACTTTGCTAATGATTTCCTTTGCTGCGCAGAAGCGTTTTTGTTTGATGTTGTCCCATTTGTCTGTTTTTGCTTTTGCCGCCTGTGCTGTTAGTGTCATATCCAAGAAATCATTGCCAAGACACTTGTTCTCTGTTTTCTTCTAGGAGTTTTACAGTTGTATGCTTAAGTCTTAATCCACTCTGAACTGATGGCTGTGTATGTGTAAGAAGAGGGCACAACCTTCTTCTTTTGTATGTAGGTATCCAGTTTTCCCCACAACATTTATTGAAGAGACTTTCCTTGCCCCATATGATCTTGCTCCCCTTGTTCAAGATCAATTTACTATAAACGTGTGGGTTTATATCTGCGCTGTTTTGTTCCATTGGCCGATGTGTCTGTTTTTTTTTTTAATTATTATTTTTTTTAATGTTTTTTTTTTTTATTTCTGAGACAGAGAGAAACAGAGCATGAGTGGGGGAGGGGCAGAGAGAGAGGGAGACACAGAATCTGAAGCAGGCTCCAGGCTCTGAGCGATCAGCACAGAGCCTGATGCGGGGCTTGAACTCACAAACTGTGAGATCATGACCTGAGCCGAAGTCAGACGCTCAACTGACTGAGCCACCCAGGCGCCCCCGATGTGTCTGTTTTTATGCCAGTACCCTACTGTTTTGATTTCTGTGGCTCTGTAATACAGTTGGAAATCAGGAAGTGTGATGCCTCTCATTTTGTTCTTCTTGCTCAAGATTGCTCTGGCTATTCAGGGTCTCTTGTGGTTCCATACGAATTTTAGGTTTGTAAGTGGTCAATTCTAGTATCTTGTGGATCGGCCTTTCACAGAATTCTTACTTTAGAAACGTAGGAAAGGCGGTGAATGAAAAGACTTCTATTAATTTTCCATACCACATCCGTAGTCTTTGTGTCTATCAGAGAACATACAATAGTTGCTGAAGGAGAAAAAAGTGAAGAGAAGGAAAAAGTGGGTAGTAAACGCCTATCTTTGGAACTTTCTCTCTGTCTGTGCTCACTCCATGGGCATTTCACCCAAGGTTTAAGCTTTCAACACCACTGCCATCGGTATGCTGATAACCTCCAAGCTTTCATTTAGCGTGGGCCACCCTATATAACTATGGAGTTGTAAATGCAACTGTCCACTCAACAACTACATGTAAATGTCTGTTTGACATTATAAACCTAAGACATTCAAAACAGAAATCCTGACTTCTCCCTTAAAAAAAAAAAAAAAAAAAAAGGAAACTGCTCTTTCCGGAGCCTGTCCAATATCAGTAAATGGTAAATTCGTTCTTCACCTAATCAGACGAAAACCTTGGAATTGCTATATCATAGCAGCTCTACCTCCAAAACAGGTCTAGAATCTGGTTGCTTCTGATTACTTCCATTGTCATCTCCCTAGCCCACACTGGCTTTATCACTTACGTGGATCATTGCAGTAATTTCCTGACTGATAGCCCCCAGTTTAGCACCTCTGTCCCCACAATGTATTCTCTAAAGTAACAACTTGTTTTTCCGAACTTTTTAACTTTTATTTATTTTTGAGAGAGAGACAGAGACAGAACGTGAGCAGGGGAGGGACAGAAAAAGAGAGGGAGACAGAATCTGAAGCAGTCTCCAGGCTCTGAGCTGTCAGCACAGAACCCGACACGGGGCTCAAGCCCACGGACCGCAAGATCATGACCTGAGCCGGGAAGCTGGACGCTTAACCGACTGAGCCACCCAGGCGCCCCTAAAGTAACAACTTTTCAAGTGATCCACAAGATACTTCAAATAGCTCAGAATAAGAGACAAAGGCTTGGAATGGCTTATGGGCCCCACATGATCAACATCCCATTCTATACCTACTACCTCTGACTTCTATCCTACTCCCTTCCCTTCAGTCACCCTGTTCCAGCCTTCCCAGCCTCCTTACTCTTCCTCAAACACCCACCCCCCCCCCGCCACACAATTCTGTTTCATGGAATCTGTATGTTTTACACCTTCACTTCTTTAGGTCTTTGTTTAAATGTCATCTTGTGGGGCGCCTGGGTGGCGCAGTCGGTTAAGCGTCTGACTTCAGCCAGGTCACGATCTCGCGGTCCGTGAGTTCGAGCCCCGCGTCGGGCTCTGGGCTGGCGGCTCGGAGCCTGGAGCCTGTTTCCGATTCTGTGTCTCCCTCTCTCTCTGCCCCTCGCCTGTTCATGCTCTGTCTCTCTCTGTCCCCAAAATAAATAAACGTTGAAAAAAAAATTTAAATGTCATCTTGAGGGAGAAGGCTCCAACACAAAGCACATACACAAAGTATATACACACATGTGCACGCACACACACACACACACACACACACACTCCCTGTCCACCTTATCCCTCTTTACTTTTCTCCACAGCACGAAGCACCATATACCTACCATTTGTTTACAATTTTTCTCTCTCCTCAAAAATAGAGCTCCACCACGAGAATAGACTTTGTTTTAGTCACTGACACGTTCAGAACCTAGAACAACGCCTGTATGCAGTCAATAAATATATGTTGAATATCAGTCCTGCTTGAGTTTGAATGCTGATTCGACTACTTATAGGCCATGTGCTAATCAACTCAATATTTCAGTTTTCTTATCTAAAAAAGAGAGATAGGGGCGCCTGGGTGGCTCAGTCAGTTAAGCGTCCGACTTCAGCTCAGGTCATGATCTCGCAGTCCGTGAGTTCGAGCCCCGCGTCGGGCTCTGTGCTGACAGCTCAGACCCTGGAGCCTGTTTCGGATTCTGTGTCTCCCTCTGACCCTCCCCCATTCATGCTCTGTCTCTCTCTGTCTCAAAAATAAATAAACGTTAAAAAAAATTTTTTTTAGAAAGAGAGATAGTAACAGTCCCAACTTTGTGGTGTTGTTTTTAAAAAGCAAATTATATTATTCGCAATAAGAATTTGTTCAACAAGCTCAAAAACTTAGCTTTAATTAATTAATTAAAATAAAATACAACTCGGGACGCCTGGGTGGCTCAGTCTGTTAAGCGTCTGACTCTTGATTTTGGCTCAGGTCATGATCTCCCAGGTCATGGGATCGGCCTTGTGACAGGCTCTGTGCTGACCGGGTATGACTTAGGCACTCCAGTGGAAATACTAGATTCTGTCAAATCCCAAAAGAGGACCGACTCAGCTATCTGCAGCTGAAACAAATGACACAATAATAAAGACTGTCACCACTAAAAATATATGGCCTCATAAAAAGCCCAATTAAAATCACAAATTTCAGAAAAATGAGTGGAAGACAAAAGTAGGACAAAAACAATAAGGGCAACAAATGTAAAACAGTAGAAATTATCATAGATATTAACTCAGCTATATCAATAACAAACACATTAGACGTCAATGGTCTAAATATACCAGTTAAAAACAGAGGTTGGGATGCCTGGCTGACTCAGTTGGTAGAGCATCTGAATCTTGATCCCAGGGTTGTGAGTTCAAGCCCCATGTTGGGCATGAAGCCTACTTTAAAAAAAGGAAGAAAGAAAAAGAAAGAAGAAAGAAAGAAAGAAAGAAAGAAAGAAAGAAAGAAAGAAAGGAAGGAAGAAAAAAAGAAAGAAACAGAGATTGTCAGAATGGATCAAAAAATAAAACCCAGCTATGTTATCTTCAAGAAAACATAGGGTTATCTTCAAGAAAACATTTAGGGTTTCCTGGATGGCTCAGTCGGTTAAGTGTCTGACTCTTAGTTTCAGCTCAGGTCATGATTTCAGTGTCATGAGATCAAGCCTCAACTCTGGCTCCCTGCTGGGCATGCAGGTGACTTAAGATTCTCCCTCTCTCCCCTCCTTTCCCTCTCCTCCCTCTCCGCTCTCTCTTAAATAAATAAATAAATAGAAATCCACTTTAAATATAAAGACACATATAAATTCAAACTAAAGGAAGAGAGAAAGACATAGCATGCCAACACCAACCAAAAGAAATCAGGAATAGCTATATTAATTTCAGATAGAGTAGCCAGCAGATCGAGGAAAACTATCAAGGATAAAGAGAACCATTCCAGAATGATATAGGGATCAGCTCTGCAAAAGAGTAACAGTTCTTACTGCGTATGTGCCTAACAACAGAACACCAAAATATATGATGGAAAAACTGATGAATATGCAAGGAGAAATAGACAGATCTACGACAATAGTTGAAGACATTAACTACACTCTATCAGACATGGACCGTTACAGCAGGCAGAAAATCAGTAAGGATGTAGTTGAACTCAACAGCATCATCAATCAACTGGATATAATTGACATCTATAGATGACCTAATTCCAAATCAGCAGAATACACATTCTTCTCAAGCTCACATGAAATATTCATCAAAACAGATCACATTCTGGGCCACACAATGCACCTTAACAAGTTTAAAAGGATAGAAATCATACAATGCTTGCTTATAAACCACGATGGAATTGAACTAGAAATCAATAATAGAAGGATAACTTGGAAATAAAATACTTGGAGATTTAAGAACATATTTCTAAATAATACATGAGTCAACAAACAAATCTCGAGAAAATTTTAAAGTATTATGAACTAAATGAAAGTAAAAATACAACTTATCACAATTTGTGGGACACAGTGAAAACGGTGCTTAGATGGAAATTCACTGCATTGAAGGCATATTCTAGAAAAAATAAACTCTTAAAAGCAATAGTCAAAGCTCCCATCTTAAGAAATCAGAAAATGAAGAGCAAATTAAATCCAAAGTAGGCATAAGAAAAAAAAATTATTTAACAATTAGAGCTGAAGCCAATGAAACTAAAAAGAGGAAATCAAAAGAGAAAATCAGTGAAACCAAAAACTGCTTCTTTGAAAAGATCAATAAAATTAACAATCACTCTTTAAGCTAACTAACAAAGAAAGATGACCCAAATTACTAATATCAGAACTGAAAGCAGAGACACTACTAAGATCTCATGGACCTCAGAAGGTTAATAAAGGAATACTATGGGCAACTCTCTGCCTACACACTTAATAACCCAGATGAAACTAGCCAATTCCTTGAAAGACACTTCTGAAAAAACTCACAAAAGTAGCAATGGACAATTTGCATAGGTCTGTATCTATTTTAACAATTGAATCAGTAACTAATAACCTTCCAAAACAGAAACCACCAGACCCAGACAGTTGACTGGTGAATTCTACCAAATATCTAAAGAAGGATTTATACCAATTCTCTATAATTTCTTCCAGAAGATGGAAGCAGGGGAAATACTTCCTAACTTCTTTCATGAGCCCAGTATTAATTTGTTACCAAAACAAGACAAACACATTATAGGAAAGCTACAATATGCAGTTTGAACTACAATATGTAGTTTGTACATATGAGCAATATGTCTCATAAGCATAGGTGCAAAAATTCTCAACAAAGTATTAGTAAATCAAATCCAACAATGTATAAAAGAATTATACACAATGGCCAAGTGGGATTAATCCCAGGTATGCAAGGCCAGTTCAATATTTGAAAATCAATTAATCATCACATGAACAGGCTAAAGAAGAAAAATTACATCGTCATATTTGTCTGCATAAATGCAGAAAAAGCATTTGAAAAAACCCAATACCCATTCATGATAAAAACTCCGGAATAGAGAACTTCCTCAAGTTCACAAAGAACATTTACTAAAACCCTACAGCCAAGATCACACGTAATGGCGAGAAATTGGAACTTTCCCAGAAGATCAGAAGAAAGGGAAGGATATCCCCTCTCACCACTCCTCTCCAACATCATCCTGGAAGTCCTACCTAATACAATAAGGCCAAAAAAAAAAAAAAAAAAAGAAAAAAGAAAAGTTATATGGAGTGCAAAAGAATAAAACTGTCTCTGTTCAAAGAGAACATGGTTGTTTGTGTAGATATGTGAAGGAATCAGCAACAAAAAAACCCTCCTAGAACTAAAGTAAGGTTGCAGGAGACAAGGTGAATATAAAAAGCCAACTGCTTCCCTATATTCCAACAATGAAGAAGTGGAATTTGAAATTAAACACACAATACCATTTACATAAGCACCGCACCCAAAAGTGAAATACTTAAGGTATATATCCAGCAAAATATACATAAAACCTCCTTGAGGAAAACTATAAAACTCTGATGAAAGAAATCTAAGTACTAAATAAATGGAGAGATGTTCCATGTTCATGAATAGGAAGATTCAATATTGTCAGGCTGTCAGTCTTTCCAACTCGATCTCATTGCTAAATGCAATCCCAATCAAAGTTCCAGCGAGTTATTTTGTGGATATCAACAAACTAATTCTGAAGTTTATATAAGGAGGCAAAAGACCCAACACCATATTTAAGGAAAAGAACAAGGTTAGGAGGACACCTCCCACCCAACTTTGAGACTCACTATAAAGCTAAAGTAATTAAGACAATATGGCATTGGTGAAAGAAAAGACAAATAGATCAGTGGAACAGAACAGAGAGCTGAGAAATTAATTCACATGATCTTTCACAAAGGAGCAAAGGTAATATAATAGAATGGACAGTCTTTTCAATCAATGGTGCTGGAAGGAAGGGAGGGAGGGAGGGAGGAAAAAAGAAGGGAGGGAAGGAGAGAGGGAGGAAAAAGAGGACAGGGTCCAGACACAGACCTTATACTCTTCACAAAAATGAACTGAAAGGGTATCATAGATCTAAATGTAAAATACAAAGCTATAAAACCCCAGAAGATAACATAGAAGAAAACCTAGGTGACCTTGGGTATGCCAACGACTTTAGATACAATAACACAGTCATAATCCATGAAAGAAATAATTGATAAACTGGACTTCACTAAAATTAAAAATCTGCTCTGTAAAAGATGCTGTCATCTTTTACAAGCCAGAGACTTGAAGAAAATATGTGTAAAAGACATACTGATAAAGGACTGTTATCCAACATATTTTTGTAAACCCTTAAAACTCAATTAATAAGAAGACAAACAACTTGAGTAAGAAATGGTCAAAAACCTGAATATGTATCTCACCAAAGAAGATATATAGGTAGCAAATAAAACATATGAAAACATGCCCCACACCGTATGTCATCAGGGAGATGAAAATTCAAACAATAAGTTACCGCTACATACCTATTAGCATGACAAAAATTTAAGACACTGAAAAACACCAAATGCTGGTAAGAATGTGGAACAGGAAGCCACTTTGGAAGACAGTCTGGCAGAATCTTGCAGAACTAAATTTACTCTTACCGTACCATCCAGCAATTGCACCCCTTGGTATTTACCCAAACATGCTGGAAAATCATGTCCGCACAAAAACCTGCCCACAGATGTTTCTAGAAATTGTACTCATAATTGCCAAACCTGGACGCGACCAAGATGTCCTTCAGTAGGGGAATAGATAAATAAGCTGTGAGGCATCCAGATAACGGAACATTATCTACCACTAAAAAGAAGAGAGCTATCGATCATCCATGAAAAGACATGGAGTGAAAGGAACCAAATGTGAAAAGCTACAGACTGAATGATTCCAACTATGTAACATTCTAGAAGAGGCAAAACTACAGAGTAAAAAGATCAGCGACTGCTAGTGGTTAAAGGGGAGGGTCGGATGAGTCTAGCAGAGCACAGAGGACTTTTATGGCAGTGAAACTGTTCTGTATGATACTGTAATGGTAGATACATGTCGCGATACATTGGTCAAAACACGTAGGATACACAACGCCAAGAGTGAACCCTAATGTAAACTATGGACTTTGGGTGATAATAATGTGTTATTTGCAACAACGATACCACTCTGAGGCAGGGTGCTGTTTGTGGGGGAGGCTGAGTGTATGGGGGTAGGGGTACAGGAACTTTCTGTGCTTTAGATCTTGCTATGAACCTGAAACGTCTTAAAAAGTCAATTTTATTTTTTAAAAGAAAAGATATATATAACTTTCAACTTCATGTGAATCTTGAAGGCCTCTGTGTCTCTCTCCTTGGACCTCAGCAATTAGTCCAAACTCCCATTCCAACTTTCAGACCCTTTTGGCCACTATTCCTTCCTTACTCTCAATATATGCCTCATATTTAACTGAAAAGCAAATCAAGTGTACCAGCTGAGGGCACCGGAACGTTCCTTTAAACCATCCCAAGCAGATAAGAACCTACACAAATCCTACCTTCTATCCTTTCTGAGTCAGAGAAGATGTGCCCTCCTCTTGCTTGAGGATAATCCCACCAGTTCTGTTTGGGACACGAAGCTTTATTTAATTGATTAAATAAATTTACTTAATTTCTCTCTCTCTTAGATCTCTTACCTCAACTAATCAATATGTTGAAATTCATCCCATTTTTATGGGAAAAAAGAGCAAATTTTTGAAAAATAAACTTTCCTGGGGCTCAATTCATCATACCTACCATCCTGTTTCTCTCTTTTCTTTTGCAACTATTTTTTTTTCTATTTTGACTCGATACTAATTAAGCAATCCCTGAAGAAATTAACCTTAAATGCTTGCCCTCACAGAACAAACAGCATTTTACCAAGCTAATTCTACATATCTATCTAGGCCTATGTCTGCATGGACGTGTATTTTATTTTGTAAAATACTCCTCCTCATTTCCTGAACAATTCAGCCTAACGCCACTAGGTGGAGCCAGGCAAGCCAGATGTCACCCGGAATTAAAGAGAAGACAGTAGAGCGGAGTGTACAACCTTAACAACGGTGAGAATGTTCACCAAGGAGGGTGGCCTGGCTCAAGTTGTCAGAGCCAGAATAAGAGGAGAAGGGCGTTTTTATGGATGGGGTCGTCTATCTGTGTGGGCTATCAGAAGCCAATCAGGGGGCGCCTGGGTGGCTCGGTTGCGCGTCTGACTGCATCTCAGGTCGAAATCTCGCGGTTCGCGAGTTCGAGCCCCACGTCAGGCTCCGTGCCCGTCGCTCGGAGCCTGTTTCGGATTCTGTGCCTGCCGCTCTCTCTGACTCTCTCCCGTCCGTTGTCTGTGTCAAAAAAATAAATAAAGGTTAAAAAAAATTTTTTTTTTTTAAAGAAGCCAATCAGGGTATGTATGGGTGTATGTATGCGTATATGTTTAAACATAAGACGTTCTTTAGCTGTTTGCTGAGAGAGCTTGGAAGTACTAACACCCCTAAAATCACGGGTAGACCCACAAGCTCAGTTTTTGATGTTTAAGATCATCCTCTAAAAACAGCCAAAAACCATTCCTTCAAGAAATGCTGATTCCAGGTTTGGGGAAGATAAATTATAAGATGAGCCTGAACTATCCTAGACCTGAAAATAAAGAATTGCTCAAAGAATGATAAGGACATGTCACAAGGACGCAGAAGCCAACTTAAAAAGAGTTTTCCTGGGGCGCCTGGGTGGCGCAGTCGGTTGAGCGTCCGACTTCAGCCAGGTCACGATCTCGCGGTCCGTGAGTTCGAGCCCCGCGTCAGGCTCTGGGCTGATGGCTCTGGGCTGATGGCTCGGAGCCTGGAGCCTGTTTCCGATTCTGTGTCTCCCTCTCTCTCTGCCCCTCCCCCGTTCATGCTCTGTCTCTCTCTGTCCCAAAAATAAATAAACGTTGAAAAAAAAAAAATTAAAAAAAAAAAAAAAAAGAGTTTTCCTGGCCAAATGGGGGACAGTTTGAGCATCCAGATAATGGTAGTAATAACGTATAACCCATTAAATAAAATAGGAAACCATGGCTCCATAGTGGCATAAACAATTAAATGAATACATTGAAATTTTGATGAGTCTGGGAGTACATAAAATATTTATTAGTTATAAAGGAAAAAAAAAAACATAGACCGGAAGTCTGGCCCATACCACCTTAATCAAGTGACCAAATTTAACGTTGCCAAAAATGGGAAAAATTGAAACATATGCCACCTGATGGGTTACAGTAAGAGCACAGTATCACTCTGGGACATTCCTATTAAAGATGGAAATGTCTTGTAGACATCTCTACTTGGATGTCTCCCAAACACATCAACTCAGCTCTTGCCCCCCTCCTTACTTTTCCTCTCCTCCTACGTCAACTGTCTTGGTAATGACCGTATCATTGACTTAATGAATTATATTGACTCCATCTACCTCCATTCTAGATCCTAACCTGAAGCACCATTATCTTTCACCTTGTAAGAACCTTCTTTCTGATCTCTTCCCTTACCTTCTTGGTCTCTTAAATCCGTTCTCTACATAGCAATCCTGGTGTTTTTTGGTTTGTTTTTTTTTTTTTTTAACGTCTATAAGATTATACCACTCTTTTGCTTAAATGCTTTTAAAATGACTACTCACTACAATTGGAATAATATCCAGTGCCCTTCCATGATCCAGACCTTTCTCTTCAAACTCATGTCACTTTCCTCCCTGAACAGCAGGCTCCATTCACACCGGCTTTCTTCCATATTCTTTTATTTTTTTAATTTATTTATTTTGAGAGGGTATCGGGGCAGAGAGAGAGAGAGAGAGAGGGAGAGAGAGAATCCCAAGCAGGCTCCACACTGTCAGTGAAGAGCCTGATGACGGACTTGATCCCATGAACCGTGAGATCATGACTCGAGCAGAAATCAAGAGTCAGACGCTTAACTGGCTGAGCCACCAGGTGCCTCTCTTCCATATTCTTAAGTGCTCCATCTGCCTGGAAACCGCCTTTTCTCTCTTTCTTCTCTTCTCTTTTCTCTTTCTTCTCTTTCTTCTCTTCTCTCTCTTTCTCTCTTTCTCCTCCTTTCTTCTTTTCCTGGCTAGCTCTTACTCAGGGATCAGCTCAAATGTCACTTCCTTTTCTGGATACCTGCCCATCTGTCTCCCACATTGCTACCAGAATGACAGCTCTGGAGCACAAAACTGATCGTGTCACTTCTCCATTTTAGAATCTTTTGGTCTGAAGGCCTCTACCTTAGTGCCATATCCCTACATTCTGCCTCCTGCCTCCTCCTCTGTTCCCAATTTCTCCTCTCTTTTCTCCTCACACGCGGCCTTGACTGTGTGCAGGGCATCAGAGAGACCACGCCTTTCACACCCCCATGTTGTCTCCTCTTTGCACTCTATCAGCTGAAGAACTTCTACTTTTCCTTCTAAATTCAGATCCGTGGGTATCAACCCAGGAACTTTTTCTCTGTCAGATTTAGGTGACCCCCTACGCCTTCCCCAACTCTCTAGATTTAAGTCCTTCAAGGCACTTGCTACACTGCGGTCTCACCATTTATTTACTCATCCATCACTCACTAGATTCAGTTCTGTCAGGGTTTTTTAGCTTCAGGAACTACAGAACACCTCGTGTAGAGTAAGTATGCAATAAATGGCACAATGAGTGACTTTTTTTTACACAAAGTGCCATGTGAATCTGCACAATTTGTTTTGTTTTTGTTGTGGGTCCATAAATTGTGCAGCTAAATGTCAGAAAATTGGAATGAATGTGTTCAGGGTTCCACCAACTTTTCAAAAGTCACTTAGCTTATTTTCCTCACATTTTTTTTTAATTTATGTTTTTTTGTTTTTGTTTTTTTTTGTTTTTTTTTTTTTAATGTTTATTTATTTTTGAGACAGAGAGAGACAGAGCATGAACGGGGGAGGGGCAGAGAGAGAGGGGGACACAGAATCGGAAACAGGCTCCAGGCTCTGAGCCATCAGCCCAGAGCCCGACGCGGGGCTCGAACTCACGGACCGTGAGATCGTGACCCGGGCTGAAGTCGGACGCTTAACCGACTGAGCCACCCAGGCGCCCCAATTTATGTTTTTTTTAAATGGGCAGCAGTCATGTGGCTCAAATACCAGAACATAAGAAAAGATACACAGTGAAAAGCTGTCTCCTCACCTTTCCTCCCGATTTGCCTACTTTTCATTCACTCCTCCCTTTAGGCAACCCCTTTTCTTAGTGTTTTATGTAACTTTCCTAACTGCCAATACCCAAACAAATATGCTTATTAATTCTTATTTCCGCCTTGTTAACATAAAAGGTAACATAAACTCACTTTTTATTTTCCCACCGTGTATCTTAAACAGGTTTCCAGATCTCTGGGGATTTTCTTTTGCAGCCTCACAGCATTACAGTGTATGGAGTTCCCATATTTTTATTAACCAACTCCCTTCTGATGTAAATTTGGGCTGTTTCCAGTCTTTTGCCACTACAAACAATACTGCAACGAATAATCTTGAACATACATCATTTTGCAAGAATGCTAGTAAAACAACAGACTGAACTCTTAGAAATATAACTGCTGAGTCAAATGATTTGTGCAATTATAGGGTTTTTGTGATTTAGTTTTGATAGATGTTTTCTATATTGGCAAACACTGCTGCATATTAATTTTACGTCCGGCTAACCTACTGACTCTCCTATTGTTTGATGTAGTTTCTTAGTTGGTTCTCTTCTATTTTCCAGGTATAACTTATCTCGTATTCAAATAATCATCATTTCACCTTTTCTTTTTTTTTTTTAATTTTTTTTAACGTTTTATTTATTTTTGAGACAGGGAGAGACAGAGCATGAACAGGGGAGGGTCAGAGAGAGGGAGACACAGAATCTGAAACAGGTTCCAGACTCTGGGCTGTCAGCACAGAGCCCGACGCAGGGCGCGAACTCAGGGACCAGGAGATCACGACCTGAGCCGAAGTCGGACGCTTAACCGACTGAGCTACCCAGGCGCCCCACCTTTTCCTTTTTTAAAGTTTATTTATTTATTTTGACAGACAGAAAGAGGGAAGGAGGAAGAGAGAGAGAGAGAGAGAGAGAGAGAAAGCAAGCAAAGCAGGGGCAAAGAAAGACAGAATCCAAAGCAGATTCTGCATCGTCAGTGCAGAGCCCAATGCGGGGCTCGAACTCACAAACCGTGAGATCATGACCTGAGCCAAAATCAAGGTGGACATTTAACCGACTGAGCCACCCAGGCACCCCTCACCTTTTCCTTTTATTCTTAATGCTCCTAGTTTACTTCATTTGTATTTGCTGAAATGTGTAGAGCAAACTTAGAATAGTAAAGATAGCATTTTCGTCGTCTTTCTGACTTACTGTCAATACTTGGTAAAGACACTATATATGTATAATTATGCATGTATAATACTATATAGTTATGGCATTAACCATTCATTCCTCTTTTACTGTGCTTTTATAAAGAGTGGATATTGTTCGAATCCCTTCCTACCTCTACAGAAATGAAATCAACTTGATCATGGTGTAAAATCAGTACTCCTTTAATGTGCTGTTGGATTATGTTTACTAACTTTTCAGTTAAGACATTTTATCAGTGTTCCTGAGTGAGATTAGTGTCTCTCTTATCTCTTCCAGGTCTAGATATCAATGTCATACTCAGTTCATTAAAAAAAAAAAAAGAAAGAAAGAAAGAAAGAAAAAAAAGTCTGAGTTTCTTGTTTTTGTGTACTCAGAAACAATCCACAAATATTTGAGCATGTTAAGGGGCATAATTAAGCTAAGCTGCAAATGCCTGGCACATAGCACCTATAAAGATTAGCTATTAACCAATTTTCAGTGATTCTAAGACACACATCTTTTCACATCTCCAAAATCAGGGTGTGTTTTACAATCAGTAGAAATTCGTAATTTAATTAGATGAGGTGTTTTTTTTTTTTCTTTAAATAGTAGCTTAGATAATGGTGTTCTTTATATCAATGATGTCTTACAGGTGATAAAATGCAGTCATATAACTTCACTGTTATATGTTCATCGATATTAAACTGCTAATTAAGTCATGTTTGGTATACTTCAAATCCATCTTTTTCCCCCTCTTCCCACTGTCACAACCTTACTTAAGCCCTCATTTTCTCTGACTTGAACACTGAAATAGCCTCCTGGTTGGTCTCCTTGTCTCCTAAATTGCTCTACTCCAACGCGTGTGCCCCCCTCCTACCAGAGCGATTGCGTTTCTGCCACGGCCAACTAATTTCACTGTCTACAAAATTGCCTATGGAATGAAATCCAAATTCTCCCTTATGGCACAAAAGGTTCTAACTCTCCCTGCATATTACCTAACCCCCCATGTTGTTTCAAAACCCCTGTTTTTCATCACACTGACCTATCTACCTAGAAAATATTTGCGTCTGTCTCTGTATCAGCTAGGAACCCTCTGGCAATAAATAACAGAAAAGCAACTAATAGTTGCTTAAACAAATAGGAAAGAAGTCCATAGGTTGACATTCCAAGGTTGATGCAATTGCCCAATAATGCTGGCCGACACCAAGGCCTTTTCTATCTTTTGGACTTGCTTAGCATGCAGACCTCCACCTCCTCCTATTGCTTCATCATATCAAGATGGTCACCAAACCTTCAAGCATCACATCCATTTTCCGTACAGGAAGAATGAGGAAAGACATTGATTGTGTGACCACTGAAACTTTCACTTTTTATTACGAAGACAAAAGTTTTCCATAAGCTCCCAGCAGCTTTCCACTTATATGTCGTTGGTCAGATTACATCAAGCTAGACCCACAGCTTGAAGATGGCTAGGAAGAAGGATATGCAATAGTCTGCTTGGCAAATATCTTCTCAATTTTTGAGACTGAGCTCAAGAATTATATCTCAGGAATTTAGGGTATATATACATGTAGACAGATAGATATAGATATAGATATAGATATAGATATAGATATAGATATAGATAGATATATTCATCATTAAATGAATATTAAACACCTAGTACATACCAGGTACTGTTCTGTCCTAGGCACTAAGGGGATATAGCAATGAACAAAATCCTTCCCCTTGCAAAACTCCTATCCTAACATTCATTACCCTTTGATCCAATATGTCTACTCCTAGTAATTTACCTTACAGACTACTCTTCAAAAACACAAATGTTCATGAATGCTATAACTAGAATAACAAAAAAAAAATTGAATATCAATATGGCATTGATTAATTATAATACATACATATAAGGTAATTCAAATGAATATATCTCTCTTGATATAGATATTTATGTTGACATGGGTAGTTATCTACAATATATATTTTAATGGAAAAAAATTATAGAGCGAAATTTATACTATAATAAACCCACACTTTTATTTTTCTCTTTTTGAGGGAGAGAGAGATTGGGGTGGGGTGGGGGAGAGAGAGAGAATCCTAAGCAGGCTCCACACCTCAGTGCGGAGCCCAATGTGGGGCTCAATCTCACAGCTGTAAGATCATGACCTCAGCCACAATCCAGAGTCAGATGTTTAACCAACTGAATCACCCAGGCACCCCAAATCCACACTTTCTAAAGAAAATCCCTAACAAAATTCACGTGGAATCTCAAAGGACTCCGAATAGCTCAAATGGCTTTGAAAAGAAGAATCAATTTGGAAGACTTGACTTCTTAACTTCAAAAATATTACAAAACTACTACAGTAATCAAAACAGTGTGATACTGGCATGAAGACAGACAAATAGATCAATGGAAGAGAATAGAGAGCCAAAAATCAAATCCTCATAAATGATCTTCAACAACAATGCCAAGACCACTGAAGAGGGAAAAGGGAGTCCCTTCAACACATGATGTTAAGAGCTGGATATCCACATGCAAAAGAATGGAGTCAGACCCTCCTCAAAAATTAACACAAAAATTGGGGCGCCTGGGTGGCGCAGTCGGTTAAGCGTCCGGCTTCAGCCAGGTCACCATCTCGCGGTCCGTGAGTTCGAGCCCCGCGTCGGGCTCTGGGCTGATGGCTCAGAGCCTGGAGCCTGTTTCCGATTCTGTGTCTCCCTCTCTCTCTGCCCCTTGCCCGTTCATGCTCTGTCTCTCTCTGTCCCAAAAATAAATAAACGTTGAAAAAAAAAAATTAAAAAAAAAAAAAAAAAAAAAGAAAGAAATGTAGGACCTACAACTATAAAGTTCCCAGAAGAAAACAGAGGGGGGAAGCTTTATGATATTGAACATGCCAATGATAATTGCACTACATCAAATTTAAGAACTTTTGTACATCAAAGACATGATCAACAGTGACAACACCTATGGAATGGCAAAAATATTTGCAAATCCTGTATTTGATTAAGGGTTAATATCTATTATATATAAAGAAATGCTACAGCTCAACAATAAAATATCCAATAACAAGCTTTGTTAAATGAGCAAAGAGCTTGAATAGACATTTCTCCAAAGATGATATACAAATGACGAATAAACACACCAAAAAATGGCAGCGTCACTGGCCATCAGAGAAATGCAAATCAAAATCACAGTGACATATTATCTCACACTCATGAGGCTTGCTACTATCAAAAACAAACATACAAACAACCAAAACGAGGATATGGAGAAACTGGAACCCTGTCCACTATCGGTGTCATTGTAAAATAGTGCAGCTGCTATGAAGATCATAGTGGTTCCTCAAACAATTAAAAATAGACCTACCATATGATCCAGCAATCTCACTTTTGGGTTTATATCCAGAACTATGGAAAAGAAGGTCTCAAAGGGATATTCGCACATTCATGTTCATAGCAGCACCGTTCACAATAGCCAGAAGGTAGAAGCAACCTGAATGTCCATCAACGAGGGAATGGATAAACGAAATTCTATACAACGGGATATCACTCAGCCTTAAAAAAGAAGGAAATCCTGCCACATGTTACAACCCAAATGAACCTTGAGGACATTGTGCTAAATTAAACAGGGCGATCACAAAAAACAAATGCAGTGTGATGTCACTTATAGCATTCACTTATAGCGTTATTACTGCATTTTATCACCTGTAAGACATCATTGATATAAACTGTCTAAAGTAATCCACAGAAACATAAGGTCGGGTGGTAGTCATCAGAAGCTGGGGGAAGAGGCAAAAAAGACAGTTTGGTGGGTATAGAGTTTCAGATTTGCATGATTAAAAAGTTCTGGAAATCTGTTTCACAACAACGTGACTATTTTTAATGCTATTAAACTGTAGGTTTAAAAATGGTTGAGATACATAACATATAGAGAAATTGAATCCCTATGCTGTACATCTGAAACTAACGTAACA
The DNA here is from genome assembly GCF_028749965.1 of Puma concolor. NCBI lineage: Eukaryota > Metazoa > Chordata > Mammalia > Carnivora > Felidae > Puma > Puma concolor. The sequence goes on from NC_141673.1 coordinate 99,748,142, forward strand.
TTGTGTGTCAAATATACGCAAATAAAAAAAATTTAAGTACTATAAAAATGGTTAAAATGGTAAGAAAAAATCCACATCTGCATGTTTATATATTTTATTATTTACAATATTTATAGACTAGAACTATTTGGAGTGGCAGCTCATGTGTTATTTTCTATTTTCTCCATGCCCATATATTTTATAATGAGTGTGCATTCTTTTCATAATCAGAGATATATTTGAAAAAATGGAATAAATTAAAAGTTACTTTCTTGGGGCGCCTGGGTGGCTTGGTCGGTTAAGCGTCCGACTTCGGCTCAGGTCATGATCTCACGGCCCGTGAGTTCGAACCCCGCCTCCAGCTCTGTGCTGACAGCTCAGATCCTTCCGATTCTGTATCTCCCTCTCTCTCTGCCCCTCCCCTGTTCATGCCCTGTCTCTCTCGGTCTCAAAAACAAATAAACGTTGAAAAAAAAAATTTAAAAAAAAGTTACTTTCTTCTCTTCAACTCTCTTCTTAAAAAATAGTGACCATTTATTTGTGCTTTCACTGTCACCCATAGAATTTATGATGTTTATTGAATGAATTAGTGAATTTATCATCAACTAATGATGATGATGATGAATAATGCTTTCAACAATCTACTTAGCATCAACTTGAGAATTAAATTTAATATGGTTCTTTATTTAATAAATATACAGTTATTAAGTTCCTATGATGTACCAGACTATGTAATAGTCCAGTAACTTAATATTGTTATTTCTTGAGCCCATCTTTTAATGAAATCAGAGAAAAAGAAAAAGGGCTGATAACATTAAAAAGCAAGCCACCTCATGAAATCCTATAATAGGCCAAGATAACACACACCAGCTGTGGAGTTTTCTGGTAGTTTGGTTTTACAAAAGAGCCTAAGTATATAATGAAGAGATTTAACATCCTTCAAAAAGTGTAACTATAAGAGCGAAATACCTTCTGAAAAATTACCCCAGCCTCTGCCAGAAAAAACTGGTGGGAGAGCAACTGTCTCTTCACTTAGAAAATATTGCATTCTGGGGCACCAGGGTGGCTCAGTGAGTTAAGCGTCCAACTTCAGCTCAGGTCATGATCTCACAGTTCATGAGTTCAAGCTCCGCGTTGGGCTTTGTGCTGACGGCTCAGAGCCTGGAGCTTGTTTTGGATTCTGTGTCTCCCTCTCTCTCTGCACCTCCTCTGCTCACTCTCTCTCTCCTTCAAAAATAAATAAACATACAAAAAAAAAAATGTTGCATTCTTACCAACTGTAAGAATATTCGTGGTAAGCTATGCATTGTTCTGAAGAAATTAAGAAGCCTATGTAAGGACCTGGTTCATGCAAATATGAGCCAGAGGAGAAAAGCAGAGAAAAACCAACATTTTGTCTCAAAAGGTCCTATGTCACATGAAGAGACATTTCATAGAGTAGATTTTGTCATAAACATGAAATCTTAATAATTATTATTCCTTTGAAATACAGCTTCAATGGAATATATTGTTTACCTAACATTTAAATGAATTATAGTAAAAACTTTCTTAACTACACCTCACTTAAAAGATTTACCACATCACTGGAATCTACTCCTGAAATCATAGCACGATGCGCTAACTTGGATGTAAATTAAAAAAATAAATTTAAAAAAAACACCATATAAAATAATATTATCCATTTCAAAAAAATGAAATCAGTGAAATATTGAATGCTTGTAATTAATAATCATCCTTATTATCCCCACATACTTTTATTCCTAATAGTTGAGTTCTGTGCTTACTCGGAATTTTTGTAGTCATTGCCAAATCTGTTATGCAGTTGCATTATTATAATTATAAATTTTAGTAATAGGTTACATGATCTGATAAATACAAATGTGAAAAAAGAAAAGAGTTCCAGGGGCGCCTGAGGGGCTCAGTCGGTTGAGCGTCCGACTTCGGCTCAGGTCATGATCTCACGGTCCGTGAGTTCAAGCCCTGCGTCGGGCTCTGTGCTGACAGCTCAGAGCCTGGAGCCTGTTTCAGATTCTGTGTCTCCCTCTCTCTGACCCTCCCCCGTTCATGCTCTGTCTCTCTCTGTCTCAAAAATAAATAAATGTTAAAAAAAAATTAAAAAAGAAAAGAGTTCCAATTTTTTTTTTTAAATTTTTTTTTTTCAACGTTTATTTATTTTTTTGGGACAGAGAGAGACAGAGCATGAACGGGGGAGGGGCAGAGAGAGAGGGAGACACAGAATCGGAAACAGGCTCCAGGCTCTGAGCCATCAGCCCAGAGCCTGACGCGGGGCTCGAACTCACGGACCGCGAGATCGTGACCTGGCTGAAGTCGGACGCTTAACCGACTGCGCCACCCAGGCGCCCCCGAGTTCCAATTTTTATATAAATGCCTACATAATAAAGGAGAAAGATACCAAATAATCTAGCTGTATTACCTCCAGAAGCTAGAAAATAAAGAACAAACTAACCCTAAAATTAGCAGAAGGAAGAATATCATAAAGATTAGAGCAGAAATAAATGAAATAGGCAAAAGAAAAGCAATTTTAAAAATCAAAGAAATTATGAGTTTTTAGAAAAGATCAACAAAATTGACACACCCTTAGCTGAACTACTTAAGAAAAAAAAAAGAGGACCCACATATCTGTAAGAGAAGATATTACAACTATTCTCACAGAAATAAACGATCACAAGAAACTATTATAAACAATTTTATTTTATTTTATTTTTAATTTTTTTAATGTTTATTTATTTATGAGACAGAGAGAGACAGAGCATGAACGGGGGAGGGTCAGAGAGAGAGAGGGAGAGACAGGATCGGAAGCAGGACCCAGGCTCCGAGCCATCAGCCCAGAGCCCAATGCGGGGCTCGAACTCACAGACCGCGAGATCGTGACCTGGCTGAAGTCGGACGCTTAACCGACTGAGCCACCCAGGCGCCCCTATTATAAACAATTTTAAACCAAAAAATTGGAAAACGTAGAAAAAAAAAAACAAATTCTTAGAAACCTACAAATTACTCAACACCCAAAAAATGAATAATTCAAATAAAAAAATGGGCAGAAGATATGAATAGACATCTTTCCAAAGAAGACAACCTAAATGTCATCAACAAATGAATTGATAAAGAAAAGCTGATATACATAAACAATGCACTGTTGAGCTATATAAAAGCAACAAATCCTGGGGCGCCTGGGTGGCGCAGTCGGTTAAGCGCCCGACTTCAGCCGGGTCACGATCTCGCGGTCCGAGAGTTCGAGCCCGCGTCGGGCTCTGGGCTGACGGCTCGGAGCCTGGAGCCTGTTTCCGATTCTGTGTCTCCCTCTCTCTCTGCCCCTCCCCCGTTCATGCTCTCTCTCTGTCCCAAAAATAAATAAACGTTGGAAAAAAAAAAAAAATTAAAAAAAAAAAAAAAGCAGCAAATCCTGCCTTTTCTGAGGACACGAATAAACCTTGAAAGTATCGTGCTAAGTGAAGTGTCGGATAGAGAAAGACAAACACTGTATAATCTCACTTGTACGTAGAATCTAAAAAAAAATCCAAACTCGTAGGAACAGAGAGAATCATTGTCCCCGGAGGCTAGGCGTGGGGGAAACGGGGAGATGTTGGTCAAAGGGAACAGACCTCCAGTTACAGGAGGAACAAGTTGTGCAGATTTAATGGTACCGCGTGTGGAGACACTTAACAATATTGTATGGCCTATTTGAAAGTTACCAGAACTGAGAGCAAACTGAGGGTTGATGGGGGGGGGGGGGGGTGGGAGGGAGGGGAGGGTGGGGGATGGGTATCGAGGAGGGCACCTTTTGGGATGAGCACTGGGTGTTGTATGGAAACCAATTGGACAATAAATTTCATATATAAATAAAAAAATAAATAAATAAATAAAATAAAATTTTTGTTAATCACACACAAAAAAAATAAAATAAAATGCATGGGCTTCTTTGTTAGCAACAAAAAAAAAAAAAAAAAAAAAAAAAGAAAGTTACCAGGAGAATAAATCTTAAATACTCTCACCACACACACACACACACACACACACACACACACACACTGGCAATTGTGTGAGGTGATGGAGGTGTTAACAACCACTATGGTGTTAATCGTTTCACTATATAGATAGCAAATCATCATGTTATATGCCTTAAACTCACACAATGTTATAGGTTAATTACATCTTGGTAAAGCTAGGGGAAAAAAAAAAAAAGAAAACTGTGGAATAATTTCCAAAACGTTAAACTATGTGAGCAATCCATACCATACTTTTTAACGACGTGGAAAAGCTGCATCATGATGTCTAACCAATCAATAGAGTGTTGGGCCTCAGGAGCCCGATTTAATAGCCCCAATCGGTCCTACAAGACTGTGCCATTGCTACCCCTTCAGACACCCGTAGCAAGCCAGGCTGTTACCTAGGCTTCTGGCCGCAAATTGGAAGTTCCAATGGCCCCTTCATTGGGTTAGATTAATTTTGCTAGAGTAGCTCACAGAATTCAGAGATACGTTTTACCTACTCGATTATCAGTATATTATAAAAGGACATAACTCAGGAACAGCCAAATGGAAAAGATGCATAGGGGCAAGTGATGAGGAAAGAGGCATGGAGCTTCCATGCCCTCTCTGCGTGCACCGTTCTCTTGGCCCCTCCACATGTTCAGAAGCTCTCCAAACTCAGTCCTCTTGGGGTTTTATGGAGGCTTCATTACACAGTCATGATTGATTAAACCATTGGCCGTTGGTGATCGAGTCGATCTTCAGCCCCTTGTCCCTCCCTATCACGTGGTTAGTTCTCCCGGCAAACAGCCCCCATCCTTAGGGAAGGTATTATGCTAAGTGAAATAAGTCAGTCAGAGAAGGACACATATCATATGTTTTCACTCGTATGTGGATCTTGAGAAACTTAACAGAAGTCCACGTGGGAAGGGAAGGGGAAAAAAAAAGTTGCAGAGAGGGAGGGAGGCAAACCACAAGAGACTCTTAGATACACAGAACAAACTGAGGGTGGATGGAGGGGGGGGTGGGGGAGAGGGGAAAGTGGGTGACGGGCACTGAGGAGGGCACTTGTTGGGATGAGCACTGGGTGTTGTATGGAAGCCAATTTGACCATGAAGTATCCTAAAAATAAAAATAAAAGTCATCTCATAAGCATAATAAGAAATACATTTGTTCCTCTCAACACTTAGAAAATTCCAAGGGTTTGGGGAGCTGTGAGTCAGGAACCATGGACAAAGAACAAATATAAATGGGAAATATATATATTTGGTCATCTTAATGACCAAATATATATATTTTTCTTATAAATCGCAACGCTGCAGTTACCAAAAGCTGAAAACCACAATTTTATACACACACATTTATTAAAGGAATACCATTTTTCATACCCTTTGCTTTGCACATAACATGATTTAGTTCCAAATTATACTGAAATACACATTATTTCAAAGTAAGTAACAGGAGACTACATATTTATAATTTGCCATGAAAGTTTGCCATGAATTATAAGAACAACGACGTTGAAAACTTAGCAGCTTTCAGTAATATCTTACAAATATATTCCATTGTTTATTTCTTACAAATTGCTATAGTACTACTAGAAATTGTGGGTTAAACCACGCACAATTCAACCAGTGGCTAACTAATAACCTTTGGGCACGACAAAAAAAAAAAAAAACCCACAAGAAAAAAATTAGAACATCTAAAGCTCTCAGAACATTACTCAGCTTGGGTGGCTCAGTCGATTGTTTGTTGGTTTTAGCTCAGCTCAATGATCTCACAACTCATGAGTTCAAGCCCCACATCAGGCTCTGTGCTAACCGTGGGGAGCCCGCTTGGGATTCTCTTTCTGCCTCTCCCCTGCTCACACTTACCCTGTCTCAAAAATAAATAAATTAACATTAAAAAAAGAACACAAGTATTGTGATTAACATCTAAGTAATTAAATAAAGCTCGATAATCAATTGCATGTTTTCCTATTCTTAAAATCTGATTCCAAGGTTTTCTCCTAGACCAACTATAACTCTCTAAAATGAAGGTTCTGCCACGAAAAAGCTCCACAGTGAACATGAGAGCCATGGAGAACAAAGTGGATTCATATGGCAAAGTGATGAAATAATCCTGTGTGTTTCAGGATGCACACTCACACACACACACACACACACACACACACACACACGGATGCGCACATACACAGATTTTTTTTCATTCACCAAAGGAAAATTCATCCTGCAGCGTTATCTCCTACCTTGCTTCGTTATTCAAAACTAAACTGCATACAGCAAAAGATAAAAATAGAAAATACAAATACTTAAATTAGGACAACAATATAGCAGAATATTTTTACAACTTGGGGTGCAAAAGGACTTCCTAATCAGAAAATAAAACCCCTACACAAAGTTAATATACAAGCAACAGTCTTCGTACAAGTGACAATGATGTAGTACATCACTAGTAATCATAGACTTAAAATAATGTACCCTTTTGGGGTGCCTGGGTGGCTCAGTCAGTTGAGCGACCGACTTCAGCTCAGGTCATGATCTCACGGTTTGTGAGTTCGAGCCCCACGTCGGGCTCTGTGCTGACAGCTCAGATTCTGCTTCAGATTCTGTGTCTCCCTCTCTCTGTTCCTCCCCCGCTTTCACTCTCTGTCTCAAAAATAAATAAAGATTAAAAATAATAATAATAATTTTAAATAATAATGTACCCTTCCCTATCAGACTGGGAAAATTTGAAAAGATGTGAAAAAGTGGTCTTAAGCATTTCTGGTAGAAGGTAACTGTCAGGGTCATTTTGGAAAGGTGATGTGACAGTACCCTACAAAGTTTTAAAAGTGTATATGCTTTGCCCTAGCAAACTCACTACAGATTCATCATACAAAAATACTTCCTCATGCCCAAAAGTATGTATATGTAAGAACAGCCACTGAATTCTATTATTTGTAATAAGTTGCGTTATTCAGGCACTGATTCCTCTGTATCACAATCTAGTAAAATAGATATTTGTGGATATCAGTACTCTTTAGAAACGTAAAGGAGCACCTGGATTTTAATTTAAAAGATAAAACACAAGGGACACCTGGATGGCTCAGTTGGTGAAGCCTCTGACTTTGGCTCAGGTGACGATCTCACAGTTTGTGAGTTCAAGCCCCACATCGGGCACTGTGCTAACAGCTCAGAGCCTGGAGCCTGCTTCAGATTCTGTGTCTTCCTCTCCTTCTGCCCCTCCCCTGCTTGCCCTCTGTCTCTGTCTCTCTCTCAAAAATAAACATGAAAAAATTGTTTAATAAAAAATAAAATCAAAGATAAAACACTAAACTTTCTGATAATTTTGAGACGCTATGGCAAGCATATTGTTTGGGTTTGTTATGCTTTTTATCTTTGTACATTCAAATATTTTTCTCATCAAAAATTAGAAAAGGTTCTATACACAATGGAGTATTACATGGCAATGAGAAAGAATGAAACATGGCCCTTTGTAGCAACGTGGATGGAACTGGAGAGTGTGATGCTAAGTGAAATAAGCCATACAGAGAAAGACAGATACCATATGTTTTCACTCTTAGGTGGATCCTGAGAAACTTAACAGAAACCCATGGGGGAGGGGAAGAAAAAAAAAAAAAAGAGGTTAGAGTGGGAGAAAGCCAAAGTATAAGAGACTCTTAAAAACTGAGAACAGGGGCGCCTGGGTGGCGCAGTCGGTTAAGCGACCGACTTCAGCCAGGTCACGATCTCGCGGTCCGGGAGTTTGAGCCCCGCGTCAGGCTCTGGGCTGATGGCTCAGAGCCTGGAGCCTGTTTCCGATTCTGTGTCTCCCTCTCTCTCTGCCCCTCCCCCGTTCATGCTCTGTCTCTCTCTGTCCCAAAAATAACTAAACGTTGAAAAAAAAAATTAAAAAAAAAAAAAAACTGAGAACAAACTGAGGGTTGATGGGGGGTGGGAGGGAGGGGAGGGTGGGTGATGGGTATCGAGGAGGGCACCTTTTGGGATGAGCATTGGGTGTTGTATGGAAACCAATTTGACAATAAATGTCATATATTGAAAAATAAATAAATAAACATTAAAAAAAAGAAAAGGTTCTATAGGCTAACCAATTTGGATGTAAATTTAAAAAAATAAACAAATAAGACAACTTAAAAAAAAACAAAAACAAACAATAAAATAAAATCTATCATATTTGAAAAAAAATTAGAAAAGGTTGGGGCGCCTGGGTGGCTCAGTCTGTTGGGCTTCCGACTTCTGCTCAGGTCATGATCTCTCAGTCCATGAGTTCAAGCCCCACGTTGGGCTCTGCTCTGACAGCTCAGAGCCCGGAGCTTCCTTCAGATTCTGTCTCCCTCTCTCTCCGCCCCTCCCCTGCTCATACTCTGTCTCTCTCTCAAAAAACACAACAACAACAACAAAAAAAAACAACTAAAAAACAAATTAGAAAAGGTTAATGTGATAGCACAGATGAGAAACACTGATCTTTGAGAACATCTCTGTAGATACATATTATCATAACTTCAAGTTTTCTTCAAGATACTCGTACAAAGATCAAGCAAATGCACACTCTGATAGAGTGAACATAGTATGTCATTAATTAAGCTTTCTGACTTTGAAGGTAGTTAACAAGTAACCAGCTGAAATGTCCTGCATTTTGCTCTCAGAAACCACACTACTCTAAAAGTTATCTTCACTGAGGCAAAATAAAAGAGGTGTAACAATTGTTACCGTTGGAGAAGATACATTCAGTCCCTGGCAAGCACTGTACCAATACAATGGAGACATTTCTTTTCTATTTATTTGTGTTAAGGGTCATATACTGTACCTCCTAATCCTAGTTCTTCTCAATTCCCAAGTAATCCTCCTTTGTTCTTTTTTTTTTTTTTAATATTTGTTTATTTTTGAGAGAGAGAGAGAGAGAGAGAGAGTGAGAGAACGATCAGGGGAGGGCCAGAGAGAGACAGACAGAAAATCCCAAGCAGGCTCCCCACTGTCAGCACAGAGCTTGACGCGGGGCTCCAACTCACCAACCCTGAGATCAAGCCCTGAGCCGAAATCAAGAGTAGGACACTCAACCCAGGGAGCCACCCAGGGACCCAATCCTCCTTTGTTCTTGCCGCAATGAGTTTTCCTGCATTTTGCTCCCTTCCTTTCTTTTCTGTGAACCCCCTTGCTTCTTTCCTTTACTTTCTTGCCTAGCTTATCCCTTTACCCCAGCTTTTTAGCAGTAAATATTTGCTAACTCTTTCGAAAATGTGTAGCATTTGCTCTCTTTTCTGTCAAGGACTTGTTCCCGAGGTACCCGAACTTGGGGTATTTGGATGCTCTTCTACACCAAAGCCCAGAGCCCTTCTCCGGTCCTTAAGATCCACTAAGGTTTACAGGTTAGAAAAAAACTGGGTTCCACCTTGCGTCGTGGGCAAAACTACCCCCACGAAGCGGACAGCACCCATATCACCGTCCCCGTATTTACCGACGAGAAAGCTGAGACTCGGGGAGTCCAGCGAGTTACCCAGGACGGCCCAACCGGGTCGCAGGATCCTGACCACGGATCCAGTAACTCTTTCCCCTCCGGCCCGTCTTTCCTCTCCCTAAGGAAAGAAAGCGACCGACTTCGGCTCAGGTCATGAGCTCGCGGTCCGTGAGTTCGAGCCCCGCGTGGGGCTCTGTGCTGATGGCTCAGAGCCTGGAGCCTGTTTCAGATTCTGTGTCTCCCTCTCTCTCTTTGCCCCTCCCCTGTTCACGCTCTGCCTCTCCCTGTCTCAAAAATAAATAAACGTTAAATTTTTTTTTTTTTTTTTTTTTTTTTTTTTTTTTTTTTAAGAAGGAAAGAAAGCTCCGTCTTGGGGGAAGGAGCATTGTAGAGAAAATGTGCCTCTTTATCCGGGAGTGGCTCCATTTCTCCCCAGGATAATTCCTCCATCCACTCGCTTACGTCTATCTCACGCATCCTCAGCCACCTCTCCACGGGTTAGCACTCCTCACCCCGCAATATCCAACCTCTCCCCTTTCGTTTGACTCTCCCACTCAGCGTGTAGAGAGGCAACATTTCACGTAAGCTTGTACAAGGCTCTTGGCTCGTCAAACTCCCTCCCGCCCCACCTGTCTACCCACGACTTCCCTCTCATGCCCTTCCCTTCAGACAAACTCAGTGACGCTGGCCCCTTGTTTTCTCTCACTCCACAAGCTCCCATCAGGCTTCCGACCAACCCAGACTCTGAAACTGCTGGGTCCCGGTGTCCTCCTTGTCCCCAGATGGAGAAAAAACGATCATGTGGTCTGTTAGTTGCCTTTCCTTAAGTTTGTTTATTTTAGGAGAGAGAGCATGTGCAGGTGAGAGGCACAGAGAGAGAGAGAGAGAGAGAGAGGGAGAGAGAGAGCCTCCCAAGCAGGCTCCACACTCTCAGAGCAGAGCCCCGGATTCAGGCCCAGTCTCACCAACTGCGAGATCATGACCTGAACCAAAGTCAAGAGGAAGATGTTTAACCAACTGAGTCACCCAGGTGTCCCAGTTGTTTCTAGCTCCTTAAAAATGACTTAAGTTTTGGGGCACCTGGGTGGCTCAAGTCGGTTAAGCGTCTGACTTCAGCTCAGGTCATGATCTCTTGGTCTTGTGAGTTCAAACCCCATATCGGGCTCTGGGCTGACAGCTCGGAGCCTGGAGCCTGCTTCGGATCTTATGTCTCCCTCTCTCTCTGCCCCTCCCCTGCTCCTGCTCTGTCTCTCTCTGTCTTTCAAAAATGATTAAATGCTAAAAAAAAAAAAAAAAAATTATTTTAGGAACTTAACTTCTGTTGTATTTTGAATCAACACATGATAAAACCATGCAAACTTTTGAAAAATTTTTTTTTCTAATTCTGTATGCTATTCACAGATGGCTTGGCATCAGGCCCCAATAACTCAAACTAGTAAAAGTCTTCTCTTGGTTATTCTCTTCTTATAACTGTCCTCAGTGGGCTGCCTGGGTGCCTCAGTTGGTCGAGCATCTGACTCTTGGTCTCAGTTCAAGTCTTGATCTCAGGGTCGTGAGTTCAAGCCCCAAGTTGAGCTCCGTGCTGGGCGTGAAGCCTGCCCGTTAAAAAATTGTCCTCAGAGGTCCCACACTCTCCTGTGTTTCTCTCTCCGTCTTAGCCCTTCTTGTCCCATTGGGGGCCCCTGCCCATCACCTAGACACTGGTGTCCCATGGGGCTCTGTCCCGGACTCTTTTCTTCAGCATATCCTACCCGAGTATTATCCCTTTCCATGGCATCAGCTTTCCCCATTTGCTGCTAAATCTATAATCTGTATGAGTAGGCCAGATCTCAGTAAGCTGGCACTGTTCTGATTTCGACTTTAACCGACAGTAACCAATGTTGTCCATTTTCACCGGGCAGTTCACAATGGAACGCTCATCACATTCTCACAATGAAAGGACACCCAACAGTTAAGAACAGAGATGATCGATCAAGACAGAGATAGTGACTGAAAAAATGATCTAGTTAGGATACAACTTGTGCCGCTCTAGCAAAGAGATCTCAAGATGCAGTGACTTAAATAAGGGAAAGCATTTTTCAGTAACATGAAAGTCTAGGCTAGAGTGGCCTTTGGATGATTCAGGAATGCTTCTTGCTCTGCCTTCTTTGACACATGGTTCCCGTCTTACGGTCGACAATAGAAGTTCTGAGCATAGTCATTGTGTCCACATTCCAGCCCGTGGTAAGAAACAAAGGGGGAGCACAGAACCCAACCCAAAATAGGAAAAATATTTCCTATTTTATTATATTCTGTTTCATTGTTTTAAAACTTGCTCATAATTCACCCATCATATTATGACCACTGTAGATGAGGACCCATACTTTGAAAAACATGGTTCTAAGCCTACCGTGTCAATTATGGTACCCAGTAGCCACATGGGCTATTGAGTGCTCAAAATGTGATTAGCCTGAAGTGTTATGTGTTGTTAGCGTAGAATCCCATACCAGATTTCAAAGACTTGTTACCAGAAAAAGAACATGAAGCATCTTTAGCGATATTTATATTGATTAAATGTTGAAATGATAGGGGTGGCTATCAGTCGATTAAGCGTCCGACTTCCACTCAGGTCATGATCTCACAGTCTGTGAGTTCGAGCCCCGCGTCGGGCTCCGTGCTGACCGCTCAGAGCCTGGAGCCTGTTTCAGATTCTGTGTCTCCCTCTCTCTCTGACCCTCCCCCGTTCAGGCTCTGTCTCTCCCTGTCTCAAAAATAAATAAACGTTAAAAAAAAAATGTTGAAATGATAGTGCTTTGGATATAATGAGTTAAGTAAAATCTATATTACCAACATTAATTCAATCTGCTGATTTTTGTATCTTAACGTGGCTACTAGAAAATGCAAAATTACATAGGAGGCTCACAGTCTACATGTCTATGAAACCATACTGCCCTAAACCCTACATGCCAATGTTAAACTCCCTCTGAATATTAATACTTGAATATTCCACAAGTACTTTCTAAAACTAGACTCTTTCGCTTCCCAGCCCTTAGCCCTCCTGTCTTCTTTGTGTTCCCACTCAGGGCATCCTCAGCTAAAGGCATTCAATCAGTTAAAGGCAACACAATCCACTCAGCGACCTACCAGGAAAACTGAAAGGCATATTCTCCTTTATCTATCACATTCATGTATTCACTGTGTGCTGTCACGTTACCTCTTAAATGTGATATAAATGTATCAATCATTTTCTAATCTCATCATGAATGCCCTAGTTCAAAATACCATCATCTGTCACCTAGATAATTGTATCAGTTCCCAAATGGCCTCTCTGCCTCCTGGGTTGTCTCCTTCCAGTCAGTCCTTCAAAGTGACCTTTCTGAGAAACAAATCTGGAGAAGTCACTTCACACCTTGATCACCCCCCTAAACACCTTAATAGTGCCGACAAGCTCCTTTTTTATTTGAAGCCAGCTTGCTTCACTTTTCTGAATGCATGGGCCTCTTCTCTGTACCAAGTGCTTTCCATCTCACTAAATGTGTCATGATTATTCTTACCTCCTGAGCCTTTGTATACATCATTCCTTATGTGCTTGGAATGCATTTTTTTTTAATCGCCTTCTCCCCTCTGGCTAAACACTACTCATATTTCAGAGCTTCATTAAAATTTTGCTTTCCCATTAGAATTCTTTTCCAAAGCCCAAGACTGGATTATGTGTTCCTCTTCTGCGCTCCCAGAGCATCCTGAACTTCGATAAGAATGTTTGGCCACTAAAAGGATGAGATCGTGCCATTTGAGACAGCACGAATGGACCTTGAGGGTATTATGCTAAGTGAAATAAGTCAGAGTGAGAAAGACAAATACCATATGATTTCACTCATAAGTGGAAACTTAAAAAAAAAATGAATAAAAAGCAAAAAGAAGAATTGGACGTATAAATACAGAGAATAAACTATATTCTGCTCACCCACTGGTAGGCAAATGGATGAAGGGGAGTGGGAGACACAGCCTTCCAGTTATGGGGTGAATACGTCACGGGAATAAAAGGCACAGCAGAGGAAGATAGTCAATGTATCTGTATAGCAATGTATAGGGACAGATAGTTGCTGCACTTGTAGTGGACATTGCACAATGTGGAATGTATAAACTTGTCACTGTGTGGTATGCCTGAGACAAATGTAACAGTGTGTGTCAACTGTATTCAAATAGATACATAAATAACATTGCATTAAAACGCACGTACAAAAGACGTTTCTAACAGTGCGAGATGCTGGAAAGAATCATTGGGGCACTATGTCGGTGAACACGTTGCTCACCAGTGTGTGCAGTGTGGTACACACTCCTGGAAGAAACAGGCACAAAAATTGTGGGTAACAGTGGTATCTGAATGAATGAAGCCACACCGTCAATTTCAGTGAAATGCTATATTTAATTAACGCTTTGCACTACATGTTACACGCTGTATATACGAACGTGTTCCAAAAAGGTGACTCTGGGGCGCCTGGGTGGCGCAGTCAGTTAAGCGTCCGACTTCAGCCAGGTCACGATCTCGCGGTCCGTGAGTTCGAGCCCCGCGTCGGGCTCTGGGCTGATGGCTCAGAGCCTGGAGCCTGTTTCCGATTCTGTGTCTCCCTCTCTCTCTGCCCCTCGCCCGTTCATGCTCTGTCTCTCTCTGTCCCAAAAATAAATAAACGTTGAAAAAAAAAAAATTCAAAAAAGGTGACTCTGGCAATGCGGGCTCCATGAATGACTCCGTTTGCTGCGATTTCCAAATAAGAAGGCAGAAAATATTAAGGAAAAAACAATCACAGTTAAAGAAGACAATAACCGACATAAAAATATGCTAGCGGAAGAGTAGATTAGGGGATGCAAAAACAAAAACAACAACAACAACAACAACAACAACAAAAAAAAAAACAGCAGTGATCTGGAAGACAGGATAAAAGAAAGCACCCAAGCTGAAGAGCAAAAAAAGCAAAGAATTTTTAAAAGGAGGATACGTTAAGGAATCTTTTGGACAGAATCAAGCAAATAAATATTCATGTTATAGGGGCCAAAAAATAATAATAATAATGTTTGGCTACTGTATTTTTATTGCTTGTTTATTTGTCTGCTTTCACACCCACAGAACATAAGACCTTTTAGTGCATACCTGTTTCTACATATTTGACCATTCCATCTCCATAATTTGCATGATCCTGAGCCCTACTTGGCTCAATAAATACTTATAAAACAACCAAATAGTTGGATGGATGGATGGATGGATGGATGGATGGATGGATAGTCTGAATAGATAGATAGTTGAATACATGATGGATGGATGGACGGACGGACGGATGGATGGATGGATGGATAGTTTGAATAGATAGATAGTTGAATACATGATGGATGGATGGATGGATGGATAGACGGATGGATGGATGGATGTATAGTTTGAATAGATAGTTGAATACATGATGGATGGATGGATGGATGGATGGATGGATGAAATAGTTTATATGATTAAAGACTGTTGAAGAGTAGTATATTTAGAAGGCAGTAACAAAACGTGTGTGTACAGTAAATGATAAAGACTATTGTGATTTTTGCACTGTAGGTCAAAGCTTTCTTCTTGAGGTCCTGCCATTTCTCTTTTCAGCTTCTCACTGTCTCAATACAGGAAAATATTTTCTATTTTCATTCCCCCAGGATCTGGCTCCGCATCCACCATCCAGTAATATCCCTAAGGTCAAACACCTATTAGCTCAATCCAATATCATTTCCAGAGAGAACTACTGAATGCTGAAACTGCTTCAACATGTGAGCAGGCATATCTGATGGAGGACTTGCAGGCACGCTGACCTGCAGTGAAATAGCTATTTTTGAGCCTGTCCAGTGTTGCTTAAATTGTAGCTTCCCTTGCCAACTATTCAGGCAAGAGACGTGAGGAGAGCCACAAAAGGAGCTGTGGGGAAGTGGAACGAAGAAGTAAGAGAGAGAAGGGGTTGCAAACCCGATTAGCTGCTTTACAGTAAAAGGCAGAGAAAGCGAGCATGAAGGGGAATGTGGATTTTATCCCTCCAGGAATTCTCTTTAGCCCACAAGGAATTAACCTTGACTGTAATTAGGCCCCTGAGAGCAATGACCCTTTCACAGAAGTTCAGAGACCTCTACTTTGTTTAGACACCATGTGTGGGTGGAACTTCCTGTTTGCACAGAGAGCAGCATAAAGCCTAGTTGCTCTGAGGAATGTCTGGGACCAGACCAGTTGCAGGGGAGCGGGGTGCAGTACAGTCTGGTCTCCTGGGGGCCCTTCTCCCTGCAGCATGGGGAAGAACAAACTCCTTCATCCAAATCTTATTCTCCTCCTTCTGATCTTCCTGCCTGCAGATGCCTCAGTCCCTGGAAAACTGTGAGTTTCACATAGAACATAAAGAATCCTTTCCCTAAAAGAGAATCCTCTCTGATTCTCCTTTGTATGATTCATTTGTCTTTCCCATGAAACTGTCACCTTCTTACCCCTAAAGTCTCTTCCCATGATGAGATTTCATAAATCTGGTTTATTCATTCTTTACTTATTCTTAACTAATCCTCTCCAACTCTCCAAATCTCTGAATTTCTAAATTTGCTAGGCATATGCAAAGACTTTCTAAGGGGCTTTGGGAAGTGATCCTTTCAAAGGAATCGATTTCCAGATCCTCACATTCAGATTGCTTGCTCTCGACCGTGCTATTTATCCTTTATTACTTCGCCTTCCTTCATTGTCCATCTTCCACTTTATAAAAGAAAGACAAAAAAGAAAGAAAGAAAGAAAGAAAGAAAGAAAGAAAGAAAGAAAGAAAGAAAGAAAGAAAGAGAAAGGCAAACCTCTCCTCCAATCGTATGCTACCATGGAGCACTGTCCTGGGGTATAAAAATCTGTAGGATGCCAAATCATAAAAACGATTTGAACTATTGACATTGGTGTGGAGAAAGCAAAGCATTCTAACGATGAGGGAGAAAATTCTTTGGCAGATTATGTGATGATGAATGCTTTGTGTCAACAAAGTTGAGGGGGATCCAAACGAAATACCAGCTGACAGGTGATTAGAAGCGATTCTTGATAATAGATACTTGGTGAATGTTGGTATATAATGCAGAAGGAGTTGCAAAAGCCGGTAACAACGATATACTTGTTTTATCTGTGTTTTATTTACTTTCAGGTAAACAGTTTTTCGTGGCACTCATGTCTATACAGACTAAAAATAGCAACTCAATTAATGTTAGGCCTCTTTCAATTCTCGCTATTAAGGCATAGCCATTCGTGGAAACACAAAAACAGCTCATTGTTCTCATTAAATATGTGCTTCGAAAATATTTTGATTTGCTATAGTATGTGTGAATCGTGACTTGTAATACATTCATATTGTTTTGATCAGTTGTATTCTCGTAAGGCTTCTAAAAATAATTCAATCCAGAAGAAAATGCTTAGCATTT
Source organism: Puma concolor (assembly GCF_028749965.1). NCBI lineage: Eukaryota > Metazoa > Chordata > Mammalia > Carnivora > Felidae > Puma > Puma concolor. Next base: position 99,764,995 of record NC_141673.1, read on the forward strand.
ACAACTTTATGGTCGCATAAAGAGCTAAAGTTAAATTAAACACCCATCCATAGTATTATATGTATGAGCATATGTATATATATATATACATATATAGTTAATAAAGAAGCCAGAGTTATCCATGAACATATTTTGAAGCATTAAAGTCTTAGGACAAACTTCTGTGTAGTCAGTGGCATGGTAATTCAAGTTTAAGGAGGAAAAAAAAAAGAAAGATGTTAAATTTCTGATCATCACAGAAAGGACATTTTGACATATTTTTTAAATAGGTCATATTGGGTATGTTGTCGCTATAATATTTAAGAACCCCTCAAAAACTTATAAAAGACTGATGGAAGTTTTAACTTTAAACATGTCATTGGAAATAGTATCTTTTGCTATTGTTTAAACTTGTGACAAAAATATACATGTTTACTTGAAAATATGTAAGGAATGTGTAGTGTCTAAAAATTATTTTAGGAATTCTGTGAGCAGAAATGTTTGAAAACTACACAGCCAATAAAGCTATGTATGAGGGTATTGTCAAAGTCTGTTCTGCTCATGAGTCACCTGGGCCCAAAATTCAATCACTAGAAGGCCATTTGTGGGCGGAACCACTGTCTAGCCAAGAACTGAAGGGCAAATATTGAAAATGCAAATAGCCAGAGTTAGGTAACAAGAAGATAACATTAGTTGCTCACCACAACTGAGACTTTAAACTAATGACTCTCTTTCTTTGAGCGTCAGATTCCATATCTACAAAGCGGAGGCAAGTATTTTCCATACGATTTTCACAGGGTTGTTGGATATATATATATCCAGGGAAAGTACTGCACGTTGATTGGTTTTTGCAATGTCTCCCCTGAGACCTTGCTTGCTTTTTACAACAGTCCCAGTGTAAAATAGATTTACGACACGGTAAGTGTAACCAGCCTATTTCTGATGTGAATTCGGATGCTTGCATGCGGTGTTCCTGAAAGTGAGGTGTCTCAGCAAATTTGCTCACACAAGTCAAATGTTCACTGCAGTGGCATTGGTGATGGGGCAGGGAATAAGTCTCACACGTGCCGTTCCACAGCAGAGATCAATTTCATGTTCACCAATATGTCTTCTCGTGGTAGAAAACGAATGATAGTAACGATAATTGTGATGGAAAATAGTGCTGGCGGTAACACCAGGGTGATTCCCGTCCTACACTCTCCTCTAACTGGACTCCCCCATTCCCAGGCAGTACATGGCCCTGGTCCCCTCCCTGCTCCACACCGAGACCCCTGAGAAGGGTTGCATCCTTCTGAGCTACCTGGATGAGACAGTGACTGTAAGTGCTTCCTTGGAGTCCCTCAGGGGAAACCAGAGCCTCTTCACTGACCTGGTGGCGGAGAAGGATTTATTCCACTGCGTCTCCTTCACTGTGAGTATGCCCATTTGACTTAATACACTTGATTCTACTGGTTAGGGTCATAGGCATCTAGAATTCAGTCAAGATAAAACTTTGAGAGCCTGGAAAAGACTTCAGAAAGAAATCTAAATGTAGTAACTATGCATAGGAATTAAGAAGCACTGTGTGTGAATTTCCAGCCATGGGAGCCGAATAGTTATAGGCATATTAAAAATCAACTTAATGACCAAAGAAAATTTCTGTTAGCCAGGAGGGGAAAAAGTAGTATGCACTGGACAAAGGGAAAATGTGACTTCTTCTTAAAATGTGACTTCTGTAAAATGGAAAATAGAAAAAAATATTAATAAGGCACACTAGACCAATGCATGACGCACGCCCCCAGTGGTGGCCTGACAGGAACGCGTCACCCCATACTGAAGAGTGAAAATTGTGGAAATTTCCATAAACACATATCCAATCTCTTCAGAGTTGCCCACATGTAACATGCTTATAGCCTACGGCCAATAAACTATGGTAGTTTTCTTTCCCATAGCCTGAAAATATATTCCTACCATGCCCTTTAAGCACATAACATCAACTTGGTAAAGTTCAGTATATAATTGGATCAGGACTGTATTGTTTGATCTATAAGGAGATGTGAGTCTCACTTATGACCCCCTTTTACTGATATATTTTCCTCCATCTTCTGTTCTGTCTCCCCATTTGTAAAATGACAGAAGTAATTCCTGTCCATGGCAACCTCCCCTACTGACAATCAGGGGGGCGCAGTGAAGCAAAGGGGCCAGATGTCCAGAGAGGGGAGGAACATGGGGTGGCGGGGGAAACTTGGGAGACTGAATGGGTTCTTGGGGTCTGTCTTATGTTTCAGGTCCCAAGGTCTCCATCCAATGAGGAGGTCATGTTCCTCACTGTCCAAGTGAAAGGACCAACCCAAGAATTCAAGAAGCGGACCACAGTCGTGGTTAAAAATGAAGAGAGTCTGGTCTTCGTCCAGACAGACAAAGCCATCTACAAACCAGGGCAAACAGGTACGAAGAGGCCCTACAGTTAGAACCACTCCCAAAAGAAAAGATCTTCCTCCCCTGCATATTCCCCAGTCAAAGGCCTTGTAGTCCTGGTTCTTTAAAAGTTTGAGGGGCGCCTGGGTGGCTTGGTCGGTTAAACGTCTGACTTCGGCTCAGGTCATGATCTCGCGGTCTGTGAGTTTGAGCCCCGCGTCGGGCTCTGTGCTGACAGCTCAGAGCCTGGAGCCCGTTTCAGATTCTGTGTCTCCCTCTCTCTCTGCCCCTCCCCTGTTCATGCTCTGTCTCTCTCTGTCTCAAAAATAAATAAACGTTAAAAAAAAAAAAAAATTTAAAAGTTTGTCTCACCAGCCCGTAAGCCTGACTTAAGGTCTCTGGGACTCATGGAAAATATTTCTGTTTCAGTGAAGTTTCGTGTTGTCTCATTGGATGGAAATTTTCACCCCCTGAGTGAGTTGGTGAGTCTCCAAATGTCTATATGGAATCATTCTTATCTGGATAAACAATCTGGAAGCCTGTTTTTGGTGTTGGAGGAGGACCAGGGAGAGGAAGAATCTGGTATCACTGGTGGTGATTTCTGGCAGTACAACAGTGAGAGGTCCTCATTTAAACCAGAACCCCAGCTCAAGAGAGTACCTAATTCTTTCCATCTTGGTACTGGTACTTAGTCACCTGTCACACAGTTAAACTTATTCCTTATAAAGTTCTCAATTAGGCAAATTAGAAAGAGATATTACATAATAGACCCACCTACACCATCAAACAGCTTAAATTCAAATAAACTATCAAAGAGTTAGAATTTTTCTAAACATACCTACCAAAAACCGCCTCTATAAAGGAAGAGTGTAATCAGTCTTTGTTCCTTGAAACTAACACTACTTGATCGCTTCTCAGCCGTTTGGCTAAGATCAAGTGAAACTAACCCTACTTGATATTGATAAGAAATAACTCAGCTTTAATGCAGACATCAAACAAAAAAGTCTTCGTTTTTCTCTCCCAAACCCACCACCCCACCACATCTTCTTGTCTCAAAGGCAATTCTTTTCTTCTAACGCCTTAAACAAAAGATTCTCACGTAATCCCTGCTTCCTCTCTTTGACACTCGCGTCCACTACATCTGAAAGTCATGTTAGCTTGAAATATGTCCAGACTATTTCTGTCTGGACTTCTAATAGTCTTAGAATAATAGTCTTCTAAAAAAGACTATTTCAGTAACCTTGAAGCTGGTCTCCTAGTTTCTACTTTCACATCTCCGTCTAAAATAAACACCTTATCCATCATTGTAGCAGCCTTACTGTCCCCCTTTTTTTCTTCTTGGCATTTCCCTACCTGGTATATAAATCAGGTGTGTGAGTGTGTGTGTGTATATAATATGTTTATCATATATATTCTTTATATTTCAGATACATGACTGATATATCATTGATATAGATCTTAAATTCATAAATATTAAATATCAAATCAGTATCCATATAAAATTATAAATATATAAATATTAAGAATATATAAAATATGTATCTTGGGGCAGCTGGGTGGCTCAGTTGGTTAAGGTCTGACTTCAGCTCAGGTCATGATCTCACGGTTGGTGGGTTGGAGCCCTGCATCGGGCTCATCGTCGTCAGCACACAACCCGCTTTGGATCCTTTGTCCCCTTTTCTCTGCCCCACGCCACTTGTGCTCTCTCAAAAATAAATACGCATTTTTTTAAATGACTAAATATTGATAGCAGAGGAGCTATTCCTCTTCTTTATTCTTCGAACTAAGAACTCTTTGGCCATCTCAGTATTTGGATCTGAGTATGGTTACTTCTAATTTTGTTGGTGTTTATTTCCTAATCCGTAAAATTTCATAACAAAGGAGTGAGTATTCCTCACTTGATGCTATAAGCATTGAAGTAATGTCAGTAAATACTATTGCTAATAAAAGACTGTGCACATACCTATATTTTGCTGATAGCTTAATAAGCTCTTAATATTATTTATTAATTGCTTAAAATAGATTAGTTAAAAGTTTTATAAAACTTAACCTGAATTTTTTTCCTGTTTTACTATAGATAGAGGTATTCTGCATAAAGATGTCTTGCTTATAAATCACAATTAAGAATATTTGAAAATAATTCTACATTTCTTTATTTCTCTTTTGTCTTTCAGATTCCACTTGTATTCATTCAGGTAAGCAACAGGAAACATACCATAATCAGAATTAAAGTAATACATTTAGAGAAAATGTTCATATTTGGGAGGCTGTTACATTCTACCGGAAGCTTGTCATTAAGGGAGAAATGTCTGAGTTCATACAACACCAGATGGTTCTGTCATCTTCCTCCCCTCTTCACCACCACCCCATTGGTTGTCTTTGTGAATAACATAGGGGTTTCCATAAATTTCTTTTATTGTCTCTAGGGCTCTAGGCTCTTTTGTAAGTTACAATTACTGTATCCATAGGACCCGAAAGGAAATCGTATCGCACAATGGCAGAAACTCAAGTTAGCGAGTGGTCTCACGCAACTGGCCTTTCCCCTCTCATCAGAGCCCATCCAGGGCTCTTACAAGGTGGTGGTACAGAAGGAATCAGGTGGAAGAACGGAGCACCCCTTCGCCGTGGAGGAATTTGGTATGGATAATGGAAAGTCACGGAGCATTTTCTTCATATCCAAACTTCCAGGGCCTGGAATTTGAGGTTATTTAGAGTCCTTTCATTTCCTACATGTGAGGTTGGGCTTCGAGTAGAATCAGTTATATCTAACCCCAATGAGACTATCAATAATCTGTGAATAGGACTTTGTGTAGCTTGGTTATTTTTGTAATAATTTTTAATCTCGAAAAAAATGTAAAATACCTTTACGAGAAGGCTTCCATAATTCATTAGGATTACAGTGATCCATCACAGTCCTTCAATCAGAATATCCATTTGATGGTAAGGTGGTTGGAGGGAAGACTACAGCTAACTTTTCAGGACCCTAAAACACTGTTAGGGAATTGTTACAGAGAAACTGAAAATACTAACTCCCCAAAAGTTGAAAAACAATCACTAACTTCCTTTATCTCCGATGAACAGTTCTCCCCAAGTTTGAAGTCCAAGTAACAATGCCAAAGATAATCACTATCTTGGAAGAAGAGGTGAATGTGTCAGTATGTGGCCTGTGAGTTTATTGTTATTATTTTTTTTAATCGTTTGAGAGAATTATTTAAAGGAGATTCACCATGGGGAAGCTGGGTGGCTAGTCAGTTAAGCGTCTGACTCTTGATTTCAGCTCAGGTCATGATCTCGCATTTCCTGAGTTAGAGCCCCACGTCCAGCTCCGTGCTGACATCAGGGAGGATTCTCTCTCTGTTTCTCTCTCTCTCAGCCCCTCCCTCGCTCATGTGTACTCTCTCTCTTTCTCTCTCAAAATAAGTAAACTTTAAAAAAAAAAAAAAACAGGAGACTCACCATTTGGGATATTTTCACTCATTTCTTTAAGAACAGTGGGAGGACAGGGGCGCCTGGGTGGCGCAGTCGGTTAAGAGTCCGACTTCAGCCAGGTCACGATCTCGCGCTCCGTGAGTTCGAGCCCCGCGTCAGGCTCTGGGCTGATGGCTCAGAACCTGGAGCCTGTTTCCGATTCTGTGTCTCCCTCTCTCTCTGCCCCTCCCCTGTTCATGCTCTGTCTCTCTCTGTCCCAAAAATAAATAAACGTTGAAAAAAAAAATTTAAAAAAAAAGAACAGTGGGAGGACAAATACTTTAAGTACATGGAATCATCCCATCTCTAGAACCTTCCTCGCCTGTTGCTTCTCTATCTTTCCTTCTTATGTTCTTTCATGTCCTTACCAGCGTCGTCATAACTATCACGGGGCAAGCAACTGTTCCTAGAGAACCTATCTATGAGGACTGATTCTGAAAGTGACAAAGCTATACGCACACACACACACACGTACACACACGCACACACAAATGGGATAGTGTTGAAGGATAGTGACTTTCCCATTTCCCAGGTAGAGGAAATTCTGTCATCAACAGATCATTTACGTGACCTTGCATACATAGTGGAAAAATAGCTTTGATTCAGAATTTGTAGAGATAGGCATATTACCAAGATCTCAGCTGAGTCATCGGTCTACCCAAGTCATGTCACATTCCTCTCAGCACTGCCATTTTTCCTGATGACACTGGACATGATATCTCAGTTTGGTCCTTTCCAACCTTGAAAATTCATGTTTCTAAAATCTAATGCTCCCATCCCCAGTCGTCCATCGACAGCACTAGCAGAAAGAGCAAACAGAGTGAAGAAACCAGCCCTGCCAACGACCGCACACGTAATGCACCCACAATTCCGCAGGGTCCCTGCCCCAGCACTGTCTCAGAGTAATCGCCACCAAATTCCTGATCCTATGTAACTGGTGAGCCAATACTCTTGCAAGTAAAGATTCAGAAGATATTTTAGATAGGGAAGGAAACAAATGCCCTTGAAAACACATCAACCATCAATGACATATCTATATGGCACAAACCCAGTTTCATAAAAAGTAAACAAGTTAAACTCCATATACATAGAGAAGGCAACATATCACAAGAGGATAATGGGAGGAGACACCATCATATTAATAGTTTGTATTCCTAGGTAGAATTGAGGGCATTTTCTCTCTTCTTGGTTTTGTTGGTATTGTTTTTTTCCCCTCTCTCTTAAGAACAGGGGTAGCTTTGGTAATAAGACATGTATCTTTTAAAAGATGGGGTTGGGGCGCCTGGGTGGCGCAGTCGGTTAAGAGTCCGACTTCAGCCAGGTCACGTTCTCGCGGTCCGTGAGTTCGAGTCCCGCGTCAGGCTCTGGGCTGATGGCTCAGAGCCTGGAGCCTGTTTCCGATTCTGTGTCTCCCTCTCTCTCTGCCCCTCCCCCGTTCATGCTCTGTCTCTCTCTGTCCCAAAAATAAATAAACGTTTAAAAAAAAAAAAAAGATGGGGTTAAAAATAAAAAATTAAGGGGTAAAAAAGGCATGATCAAAGAAGACTAGTAAATCTCAGCATGTCTCACTAGAGATTTGTTAAAAAGAAGGGTCATTACTTAACTTACTTGCTCTTAGCATTGTGAAGGCCCTGCAGAGATTAGAGGGAAGTACAGAGAGGAAATATACTTCAGCTAAAGGGGGAATATAAATAGGTAGAAAATGGGGATGTTCAATGTCTGCTTTGATTCATTTGGCAATGTTCCTATGACAGATACACATACGGGAAGCCTGTCCAAGGACATCTGACTATGAGCATGTGCAGAAAGTACAGTAACCCTTCTAACTGCTATAGTGGAGAGTCACAGGCCATCTGTGAGAAATTCAGTCAACAGGTAGGTGGAAGACTGTCCCTCTTAAGGAACTAACAATAGAGACATTGTTGATAAGCAGTGAGTTACAACATGGTGCTAACCCAGGAAGAGAACACTCTACAAGAGAATGCTGTGTTAGCCACAGTAATTTACATGTCAGTGATTTAGCACAATAAGAATTACTTCTTTCTTATAATTGGCTACTGGGGGTGTGCTTGGTTCACCAAGCACCCAGAATAGTGGAAGTGGAGAGCAGTCTCCAAACCTGGCATTCAAAGCTGCCTTGGACATCTACTTGTATGAAGGAAGAAGGAGAATCATTATACCTGTTAAGCATTTGGGCTGGGAAGGGTATAGGTTTTGCCTTCTTTCCATGAGCAAGAACTTGTCACATGGCCCCACCTACGTGCCAGGGTCTTCAGATGGGCAGCCACTTGCTTACAACAGTTGTGTACTATGGAAGGGGGGCCCGGCTTTGGTGAAAAGTTAGGTCCTCCCTACAGTAAGATTACCCACAAATTTTTAAGGCATGCCTATCCCATTAACTCTAGGGAATATCAGATACTAAGAAATAGATGTCTGATAATGAACCAGATGCTATCAAGAAATGTAATCATAACTAATCCCTAGAGAATATTTATTGTGTTCTTGTCATTAGAAAACCCCTGGGTTACATTGTCCCCCCAAAAAATCCCACCAGATTAACCGACCACTGACCTGTCCAGTATTACGTTTCTGTATTTTGCTTTATCCCCTCCTAGCTAAACAGCCAGGGCTGCTTTTCTCAACAAATAAAAACCAAGATCTTCCAGATGAAGAGACAAGGGTATGAAATGAAGCTTGAAGTGGAGGCCAAGATCCAAGAAGAAGGAACAGGTTTGTGTACCATGTGGGTATGGGGGGAAAAGCAATGAACACTGATTTATTTCCTTTGCCAAATTATGAATTGGAAGGGAAGTAGTAACATAAGAAGTTCAGGGGGGGATTGGGCCGCCTGGGTGGCTCCATCAGCTGAGCGTCTGACTGGGGCTCAGGTCATGATCTCGCAGTTCACAAGTTCGAGCCCCAAGTTGGGCTCTGTGCTGACAGCTCAGAGAGCCTGGAGCCTGCTTCTGATTCTGTGTCTCCCTCTGTCTCTGCCCCTCCCCTGTTTGTGCTCTGTCTCTCTTTCTCTCAAAAATAAGTTAAAAACATTAAGAAGAAGAAGAAGAAGAAGAAGAAGAAGAAGAAGAAGAAGAAGAAGAAGAAGAAGAAGTTGTTCAGGGGGGATCATCCTTCCAAAAACCAATTTATTTTCTTTCTTTTTTTTTCTTCCAGAGGTAGAATTAACTGGAAAAGGATCCTGTGAAATAACAAGAACCATAACCAAACTCTCATTTGTGAAAGTGGACCCATACTTTAGACAAGGGATCCCCTTCTTTGGGCAGGTGGAGTATTTTCTAATTCACAAATCAAATTATGTAGCATCTTTTAATAAACCCATATCCTGCTCCAACCAGACCTGCTTAATATTATCTATTGATTAATATAGCCAAAGGTATAAAACCACATAAAAATAAATCTTTCCCTCTATGAATTTGTATATGAAATCTATAAAATCATTCTAAAGCACCATCAAAATCAGAAGGGCTGTTTCCCCCCACTTTTTGGACAGCCTTGTGCGATGTCACTCAATCTTTTCATCTTTTCACTCCCGGTAGATAGTGTCAAGTTTTTAGATTTCCTCACAAGAATCTCAAAATTCCCCGTGGCCACTTACATGATCCTCTGATCACTCAAATGATCTTAACTTTATATGGTAGTGAGTGGGTAGGTGGCTTTAATTTTTATTTTGAAGTCTAAAACATTCTACTGTACCTAGTGTTTCTCCATGGATATTACAGTTAACATCACTTTCTTTTACCCTCGCAAGAATTTATTAAAAACCAGTGCGCATGAGGGTAAAATACTGCTGTGTAAGACTTCCAGATTCTAAAAATATAAATTTTCTCACGTGTCTACGAAAAACCTTGTATTGTTATTTTTCTATTGGAAACAGACATGTGCAAATGGGTCTTTCTGACTCCAAAAGTCTGAGATGACAGTTGTATGCCCACCAATGAGTAATTACCGTGTATCATATTCTTAATGGACATGTTATTGAGGTTTCAGGTGTGGAGACTGTAAAAGACAGAGGGACTAGACCCCATTAAGAAGTGGTGAAGTGTGTTTTAGAATGCCTCGATTATGTTCTGACAGCAAACAATTTCAGAAACTTTAGTCACTTCCTAAAATGCACAGTCTATTTATTTTTAATTTCTCAGAAGTATATTGTACTATTTTTGTATTTCCTTCCTGCCAAATAACTACCCCATTAGTCATAAGACTCTCTCATCAGTTCGAGAGAATCTAACCTTGACTTTGCCCGCGCAGCCAATGTTTCATTGGCGAACTCAGATCTTATTAATTAATTACATACGTTGATCCAAGTCTTTTGAACAACCAAAAGTGGCTTCTACGGAAAAAAAATCATCCTCTTTGAAATCTTAACTGGACTACTCATCTACTGAGTTCCATATTAGCTATTAGCAGTAATTTCACTTTAAGCCCTTACTGAATACTATATGATTCGCCTCAATTTTGCATTTTGCACATGGGGAGTGCCTCCTGCTACCTGCCTACCTTCCAAAAGTTGGAAAATCTAGACTGAGAAGCAGATATATAAAAAGCAACTAGAAAAGTACACGGGATAATGTATTAGCAACTTCTAACTTGTGCATTTATTATACTTCAGAACACTAATCCATGAAAAGCTAACAGTCAGCCACCAAATAAGTGCCTGGGGCTCAATTAAGTTTGGCTAAGGGGTTAAAAATTGTCATTACAATCTGACTCCGGTGTTCTGTGACTCTCCAAGGGTTCTGTGTAACCCACAGCACTTCTAAAATATCCAGAGAGGGGCGCCTGGGTGGCGCAGTCAGTTAAGCGTCCGACTTCAGCCAGGTCACGATCTCGCGGTCCGTGAGTTCGAGCCTTGCGTCGGGCTCTGGGCTGACAGCTCAGAGCCTGGAGCCTGTTTCCGATTCTGTGTCTCCCTCTCTCTCTGCCCCTCCCCCGTTCATGCTCTGTCTCTCTCTGTCCCAAAAATAAATAAATGTTGAAAAAAAAATTTAAAAAAATAAAAAAATTAAAAAAAAAAAATAAATAAAATATCCAGAGAATACATTTTTCAGGTCATCCCTGTCTTCATTTCCATGATTCTCCATCCCTTTACACTGCTTTACTGTTTGTCTCAGGACTGATGACTACTAAACACGTATATATCATTTATGCATTTATTTAACATCTATCTCTTTTACTAGACGGTGAGCTCTATCTAGATGGCGGAGCTTTGCTTTGTTCACTGCGATAGCCTCAATGCCCGGAACCATATCCAACATATAGGATGTACTCAATAAATATTTGTGATAGAATGAATGTTTGGTGACTGCTGGGTATTAACCATATAACTGATCCACAGATTTTAATCTTCAGGTGCAACTAGTGGATGGGAAAGGTGTCCCCATGCCAAATGAACTCATCTTCATCACAGCAAATGAAGCTAACTATAAATCCAATGCGACCACTGATGAGCATGGCCTGGTACAGTTCTCTATCGACCCCACCAGCGTGATGGGCACCTCTCTCACTGTCAGGGTAAGTTGGAAGAGAAGTCACCAATGACATGAAATAGCCTTGGAAATAAGGTTGCAACCTAGAAGTGATGACATTTCCAAGTGGTGTTTAGTCCTATGGAAATGAAAAAAAAAAAGAAATTATAAGTCAATTTTTCAGGTCAACTTTGAAAACATTATTAAAAAGGAGGCAGTATAGTGTTGTGGTTAAAAGCGTGGGTTCCGTTTGTGCCCTGTTGAGAATGCAAAATGGTGTGGCCGCTGTGGAAAACAGCACGGCAGTTCCTCCAAAATTTAAAAATAGAACTACCATATGATCCAGTAATCTCATTCTGGATGTATATTCAAAATAATTGAAAGCAGAGTCTCAAAGAGATATTTGCACACTCATGTTGATAATAAACACTACTCACATTAACCAGGAAGGGGAAGCAACCAAATATCCACCAACAGATGAACGGAAAAACGGAAGGTAGTCTATACATACAGTGGAATGGTATCAGGTTTAAAAAGAAAGGAAATCTGTCACATGCTACAATGTGAATGAACCCTGAAGACATTATGCTACGTGAAATGGCCCGTTAGCAAACACACACACACACACACACACACACACACACAAACTGTATGATTCCACTTACATTAGGTACCTGAAATAGTCAAGTCATAGAAACAGAAAGAATAGTGGTTGCCAGGGGCTGCAGAGGAGAAATGAGGAATTGTTGTTTATTGGCTTTAGTTGTACAAAGATGAAAAAACTCTGGAGATCTATTGCACACTACTTAATACCAGCAATCTGTTCACTTACAAATAACTAAGATGGTCATTTTTGGTATGTGTTTTTTCCACCATTAAGAAGAAAATGTTTGGGGCTCCTGGGTGGCGCAGTCGGTTAAGTGTCCGACTTCAGCCAGGTCACGATCTCGCGGTCCGTGAGTTCGAGCCCCGCGTCAGGCTCTGGGCTGATGGCTCGGAGCCTGGAGCCTGTTTCCGATTCTGTGTCTCCCTCTCTCTCTGCCCCTCCCCGGTTCATGCTCTATCTCTCTCTGTCCCCAAAATAAATAAACGTTGAAAAAAAAAAAAAAAAGGAGAAGAAGAAAATGTTTAAAGAAAGAAGAAAGGAAAAAAAGGAAAGGGAAGGGAAGGGAAGGGAAGGGAAGGGAAGAAAAGAAAAGAAAAGAAAAGAAAAGAAAAGAAAAGAAAAGAAAAGAGTAGGTTCCAGAATCAGATAAATTATATTAAAATCCTGGCTTAACTCTATATTAAGAGAAAATAACAAAAAACTTCTATATTTTATTTTCTTATCTGTAAAGCGGGTACAATATTAGTACCTAATTCCTGGGGTTGTTGTGAGAATTAAATAAGATAATACATTTTTTTAATTATTTTTTCTTTTAAATATTTGTATTTAAATATTAAATATTAATATTAAATACTAAATATTTGTATTTAAATTCTAGTTAGTTAACATACAGTGCAGTATTGGTTTCAGGAGTAGAATTCAGTGATTCATCACTTCCGTATAACACCCTAGGCTCATCACAACTAGCGCCCTCCTTAATGTCCGTCACCCATTTAGCCCATCCCCCATCCACCTCTCTCCATCACCCCTCAGTTTGTTCTCTATCATTAAGAGTCTCTTATGGTTTGTTTCCCTCTCTCTTTTCTTTTCCTTCCCATATATTTGTTTTGTTTCCTAAATTCCACATATGAGTGAAATCATATGGTATCTTTCTTTCTCTATCTGACTTATTTCACTTGGCATAATACACTCTCACGCCATCCACGTTGTTGCAAATGGCAGGATTTCATTCTTTTCGATGGCTGACTGATATTCCATTGTATTTATATACCACATCTTCTTTATCCATTCATCAGTGGATGGACATTTGGGCTCTTTCCATAATTTGGCTAGTGTTAATAATGCTGCTATAAATATATAGCATTTAAATATATCGGGGTGCGTGTGCCCCATCAAATAAGATAATACGTTTTGAAACTAATAAGAATTTAAATAAAAACTTGAAACAAAAAAAGAGGGGGGGGGGAGAAACAAGAGGAAAAACCTGGTAACCTAAGTTGAGTCGTCCTGAAATGAAGACAGAGACTGCCAGAAAAATGAGAGTAGAGAACATGAGGCTGAGGGTTTTGTTTTTTTTTTTTTAAATTTTTTTTTTCCAACGTTTATTTATTTTTGGGACAGAGAGAGACAGAGCATGAACGGGGAAGGGGCAGAGAGAGAGGGAGACACAGAATCGGAAACAGGCTCCAGGCTCCGAGCTGTCAGCACAGAGAGCCTGACGCGGGGCTCGAACTCACGGACCGCGAGATCGTGACCTGGCTGAAGTCGGACGCTTAACCGACTGCGCCACCCAGGCGCCCCGAGGCTGAGGGTTTTGAGAAAATGTTTGTTACGTATAAATTACAGAAAAAGAAAAGGCTGTATTCAGCCAAGCTCTATAGACGAAGAAATAGCGAAAATAACAGAAAATGCCATTGCACAGATTATGATTTACTTCCATTCGCAAGGAACCCAGAGTCCAGTAGTATGGAGAAATGGGAGGTAACGAAAACACTGTTGTAACTTTTGACGGAAAGCCGGCTGGGGTACACGTAGCACATGGGAACTTTGCAGAATCCACAGAGCTACATTACTGTTCTCCGGGGTAAAGAAGTGAGTTTTGCATTAACATGTTAAGGAAGGTAAGGTAGATCTAGAGGTCAGAATCAGAAAGGTGATTGGCATTCAAGGAAGAATGTAGATCTTGTTGCATTGAGCAGTGAAGTTAATGAAACAACTATGAAACTTAAAAAGTAAGCCTAGGGGCGCCTGGGTGGCTTAGTCGGTTGGGCGGCCGACTTCGACTCAGGTCATGATCTCGCGGTCTGTGAGTTCGAGCCCCACATCGGGCTCTGTGCTGACAGCTCGGAGCCTGGAGCCTGTTTCAGATTCTGTGTCTCCCTCTCTCTGACCCTCCCCCGTACATGCTCCGTCTCTCTCTGTCTCAAAAATAAATAAACATTAAAAAAAAAATAAAAAGTAAGCCTAGAGACTTTAAGAAAAAAAAAAAAAACATGAGAAACAAAATTTAATAAAGGTTTTTTTTTCTTTTATGAAAGAAAGTGCAATCAACCCAAATGGCTTTTCAAATACTAGGCCCCTAAATAGGCAAAGGAAGACATTATTCTGTATGTATTATATTCATGTTTATAGTATTAGACACAGAATCCTCAAGCTACTTTTAGGAATATCTCAATTTAAAAGTAATGTCCTTTAGGGAGCACCTGGGTGGCTCCATCGGGTAAGCGTCTGACTTCAGCTCAGGTCACGATCTCACCATTTATGAGTTCGAGCCCCACATCGGGCTCTGTGCTGACAGCTCAGAGCCTGGAGCCTGCTTCAGATTTTGTGTCCCCCTCTTTCTCTGTCCTTCCCCCACTCATAGTCTGTCTCTCTCACTCTCAAAAATAAATAAACATTAAAATATTTTGTAAGTAATGTCCTTTAGTTATCAGGGTTTGGGTATTAAATGTGATGTTTAACTTCTTTTTTAAAAGTTAATGTGTTATTTTGAAATAAAAATAGAAAAAATATACTTATGAAAAAGATAATACATATTAAAGCACTTAGTAAGCCCCCTTTAACTTAATATGAATATTATTACTGTAAAAGCCCATTTTAACATCACTAGCATTTAAGCTTTTTGGGTGGTTTTATTTTTAGAGGGAGGGGGAGAGAGAAAGAGAGAGTGAGAGCAAGGAGGGAAGAGGCAGAGAGAGGGAGAGATAGAGAATCCCAAGCAGGTCTCCCCCGTGAGCAGAGAGCCCAAGGCAGGGCTCAAACCCACAAACCATGAGATCATGACCTGAGGCGAAACCAAGAGCTGGTCGCTTACCTGACTGAGTCCCCCAGGCGCCCCATTAACATGACTAGTAGCATTCATTTCAAGTGTATACACCTTATAAATTATTGTTCTTGCTTTATTTTCCCGCTGCTATTCTAATTTTCTCCAGATTTTTGTTATACCCATATAATTCGCTTTATATTAGCATAGAGTTCTCTATTCATCAATGGAAATGTAAATATACACATAGAGATATATGGACACTCAAGTAAACATTACATAATAATGATGACAAATAAATGGGATATCTGATTGATCCCACTTTACATGGATGGCATTAAAGCCCATATCTCCTAATTAGCTAAAAATTGAGTGTTCGCCCATTTATTCAATCAAGAAGTGTCTTGAACGTTTTCCATGCGCCAGGCAATGTGCTCATCCTGAAAATAAAAATATTATCTTTAAATAACCCCTCTGGTAATTATTTATATGTTATCACTGGAGCGTATATTGAAATATAAATAAAGTGTTTTGCTGACACAAGGATTCATTCATGCCACTTGGGAGGTGAGGATGAGGATAGGGGAGCCTGAAAAGAATATGGAAAGTCTTCTGCATGGAGAAGAGTTAAATGACAACCCTAAAAGGGCTTATGAACCTTGAGAGTCCAGAGGCACAAAAAGCGTTAAAAACAATCAGCCTGGGTGGTTCAGTTGGGTAAGTGTCTGACTCTTGATTTCGGCTCAAACCATGGTCTCAAAGGTTGGTGGGTTCGAGCCCCACTTCAGGCTCTGTGCTGGCAGCTCAGAGCCCGCTTGGGATTCTCTCCTTCCCTCTCCCTCTGCCCCTCCCCTGCTCTTGCCACACAAGCTCTCTCGCTCTCCAAATAAATAAGTAAACATTCAGAAAGCAAAATAAAATAATCAGCCACAGACAGCCCAGGAGTGATAGATAGACTTCAGCTAACTGACCAACTCAACTCTGGAACCCAACGCTATTGACAGGAAGTGTTCTCAGACCCTTAAGGTTGAAACATGACATATTCATAATACCTGGTGGAAATCCATCGTAAATAAGTCTCCGAAGTGTAGTTCTTCAGTTTCTGGAGACTATTTGGTCTCCACAATGGGCTTTTAGAAGTCCAGTGTCTCTGTCTGCATAGGTAAAGTGGCCCCCAAAAAAGTGTCGCGCAAACGAAACACAGCAAAAGATGCCTCTGTGTATGCCCTTCAGAAATTTAAATACCAACCCAGGGAGCCTCTGCGGTGCAAAGGCCTGCAATAGAGATAAACACTCTCTCACTTTTTACTGTGGAGTAAAAGATTTCTAGGTGCTAGTTAAGGTAGGACGATGAACCAAGGCAGTTTTGTGAGAACTTTGATTCCCTCTGACATATGATCTATGAAATTAATACTGTGGTTTTTTTTTAATTCACTAGGTCAAATACAAGGATCAGAGTCCCTGTTATGGCTATCAATGGCTGTCAGCAGAAAACGAAGAAGCTTATCACACTGCGAACCTTGTATTCTCCCTAAGCAAGAGTTTTGTCCACCTAGAGCCCATGCCTCATGAACTGCCCTGTGGCCAAACTCAGACAGTCCAAGCACATTATATCCTGAATGGACACGCCCTGGAGACGCTGAAGGAGCTCGTGTTCTATTATCTGGTGAGAAGGAAGGCCAGTTGGTTGACTCCCCATAGACAAGAGCCCTCTGAGGGGCAAAGAACCAGGAAACCCCTTCGATGTCACTACTTTGACTTATTATCCATGTTCCTTTTGAAAGTTTGGCTTCTCTTTGGGCTAATTATTGCCAGCTCGGGCTCAAGAAAGCAAGAATGACGCATGAAGGGCAAGACATGGGGTGTAAGATTTTTGTCAGGCAAACCAAGTTCCTTTTCCTTGCCTTTTCTGCAGATAATGGCAAAGGGAGGCATTGTCCGAACTGGGACCTATGTGCTGCCCGTGAAGCAGGAAGATAGTGAGTATTTCCATAATTCCACATTTCTGCCCCACTCCGACACAGTCAGCCTTCCACTGCAGAAATACCAGAAATCGTTTCAAAAAAGAGAGAGGGTTTCCGTCTAACTCCAATAAATGAGAAGCTGAGAGGGGAAAGAAATAATGGGGTGCTGTTTTTTCGCCCTTTACCGAATATTTCTTTTCTTTTCCTTCAACACTGTATTCTGTCCAGATCATTTAAAGTGTTGATGTTGTTGTTTTATAATCTATGCATATTCCACGTTTTCAAACCATAGACATTCATGGAGCTTCTTCTCAAATGGCATTTTAAAATTGTTTTAAGGGGGCGCCTGGGTGGCGCAGTCGGTTAGGCGTCCAACTTCAGCCAGGTCACGATCTCGCGGTCCGTGGGTTCGAGCCCCGCGTCGGGCTCTGGGCTGATGGCTCGGAGCCTGGAGCCTGTTTCCGATTCTGTGTCTCCCTCTCTCTCTGCCCCTCCCCCGTTCATGCTCTGTCTCTCTCTGTCCCAAAAATAAATAAAAAACGCTGAAAAAAAAAATCAAAAAAAAATTGTTTTAGGAAATGGAGAGAAAGGTAAAATTTTGGAATGTTTTCCATATGCTCCGTCTTTTGCTGAGTCATTTATATCTTTCTATCATATTCCCTTTTGAAGATAGTTCTGATTTATGAAAGGTTAAATTGGGTACTTCCACCATGGAATGGGACTCTCACCATGAATAAATACGGACCGATATAAACCTCCGAAGTTTTCAGCTCTTCTAAGGAAGTCTCAGGGACCACTTACAACAAAACTTATCAGTGAACCACTCTTTTGTTGCTTCTTCATAACTTCTGGTTCTATCTCCCTTCTCTAGTGTGAAGTCTAGATCAAATAGTAGCCAAGTGGATGTCTCCATGCCCTCAGATAAAATCAGAACTTTGTGTAGACGAGCTAAAGCTGAAAATTAGCCTGGAACCATTGTATGATAAGAGAAGAGAGCCCTTTGATAAGGTTTTTCCTAAAGCTAGAGTTCTCAGAGGTACAGAATTCTTAGAGGTAAACATTCTACGTTTACTACTAAGCCTACTAGGTCTGCTGGTTGCTACCTATTATACCAACCAATAGAAACAGCCGTTAACCCGACCAGGCTCCTAATACTGGCTTCGTGGGACAGAAAACTTTCATTTCAGCCCTGGGGAGACGTCTAACCCATACTCACAATTCCTCATTCTTTCTGCGCTCCAGTGAAAGGCCACTTTTCGGTGTCAGTCCCTGTGGACACAGACATTGCTCCCATCGCCCGATTGCTCATCTACGCCATTTTACCTGACGGGGAAGTGGTTGGGGATTCTGCAAAATATAAGATTGAAAACTGTCTGTCCAACAAGGTGGGTTTTTTTTTTTTTTTCAGTTGCTGTTATTATCAATTCTTTTCTGCATGTGAACCACTGGGGCCAAAGGGGTTAAAATGAATCCTCCAGAGATTTTCAGCAAGGGAATGGCAGAGACACACGAGGAATCCATGCCACTTGCCTCCTAGTTTAAAATTCTCGTGCACTGTCGCTTACTATATGATACAGTTCAGAGTATCTGGCTCCCGTCTATGACGAAACGTTGGAAACACGAGTTTTTAAGATTACTAGGGAGCCAAAAGAGAATTATGAGAGCATCTAGAACCGTGTGCATTCACCCACACTTAACAAACACCTTACCGTGTAACAAAGGTAAAAAATGGAATCTCAAATTTAATCATTTATAAGACTTAGATATCATTACAATGGTTCAACTGATTCTTGGGAGTCAGAGTGAAGCGTAGGGGACAAAAAGCCTCAAGACTCCCATGGTGCCGACCACCGCCAAGTCAAATAAAGTGAGTACGTCCTGAATGTGTGGAACACTCAGGAAATGCTTGTGAACGATCAATTAAATCAGGACATTTGTTTTTCTGACCATTCTCCCCAATTTCATAGGTGGACTTGAGCTTCCGTCCAGCACAAAGTCTCCCGGCCTCACACGTCCACCTGCGAGTCTCAGCTTCTCCTCAGTCCCTCTGCGCCCTCCGTGCCGTGGACCAAAGTGTGCTGCTCATGAGGCCCGAGGCTGAGCTGTCCGTGGCCTCGGTGAGTTCCCGGCAGCCCTGGGGGGTCAGGAAGGGCCGTGCGAGGGGCTCAGGGCGAGGAGAAAGGCCTATCTGAGTAAGATAGAATCTATCAAAATTCTATTTACCTAGGAGTTGGTAGCTTTGATCTCTTTCATGGGCACTTTTTTGGGTGAGAAATATAATACATTTCAACACATAGATATGTATTTGTTTACATAAGTTTATATACGTATACAAACATAAACACGCATATGTACATGTGTGTTTGTTTATATATATGTATGTCAATAAAATCATGCACCATTCAAAGCCCCTGAAATCCTAGAGCTCTCTAAACTGGTAATAGGTATTTTCAAACTAGTTGTAATGTTTGAAAAAGCCTAACAAAAGTGGTACATTTAGGTGCACGACAACTGATATGAAATATCAAATTTCTGTTTTTGTTAAGAATTATATCAAACACTGTAGGTTCCAAGATGAACACAATTTCTGAAGGAAGATAGACATTGTCTCTGATGAATAAAGATTTGGAGAAATGGAGGCACCTGGGTGGCTCAGTTGGTTAAGCATCTGACTTCAGCTCAGGCCACGGTCTCACCGCTCATGAGTTCGAGCCCCCCCAACGCCAGTGTGGAGCCTGCTTGGGATTCTTGGTTTCTCCTCTCTCTCTCTCTCTCTCTGCTCCTTCCCCGTGTGTGCTTTCTCTCTCTCAGAATATATAAACTTTAAAAAAAATGTTTTTGGAGAAATGAGTTACTATGTGATAAATGACATTAATAAATTAAATCCTTTAAAATGTCAATGGAAGAAATAGCACAAGTGTATGCTGGAGTAGAACAATGAGAAACAAGTCAACACTTGCTAATAGTCATTTGCTTGTGTCTTCAAATTTTCAATATGAAGCCAATTGAAATAACCTCTTCCAGAAGTTTCTTTTTTACTATCAACATTTTACAAAGAGAAATTTATATTTTTGACTCCCTAAAAAAAAAAAGTTATAAGAAACGATTTTTAGTTTTTTAGTCCTTCCAAATGGAATTTAATTGAAAATATTAGAATTCTTCTAAAGGAAGTATTGCGTACATTTCAGTAGAGGGAGCAAGGGCATATATGGAAAAATACAATGTTTTATGTTTACAGAACAATTTCATCCTTCTTGGGGTCTTTTTATTTTTTTTAATTTACTTTAATGGGGGAAGGGGCAGAGAGACAGGGAGAGAGAATCCCAAGTAGTCTCCATGCTGTTAGCGCCGAGCCAGATGTGGGGCTCAATCCCACAAACCATGAGACCGTGACCTGAGCCAAAATCAACAGTCAGTCGCTTAACTGAAGAGCCACCTAAGCGCCCGATCTCAGGATCTTTTTAAATTATAGCAACACTGGTGGATAGATAAGGCAGAATATCCTATTTATTTTTAATAAAAAAGTAGAAGCTTTCAGGTATTTAGGAGTAGACCTGGGTTAGAACACTAGTCCTGTCCTCTCGAGCCTTGATAGTATTTTACTAATGAAACACTTTGTTCCCAGTAACATAAGCCATTCATTCAATAGGTATTTATTTAGTACCTGCTGTGTTGTAGGTGTACCTACTGTTTGTTGGAATGCGGGGATCTATTAGTGAACTCCTTGAACAACAAGAAGCCATGCTCTCATGGAACTTCTGCTTCCATAGATGAGATAGACGAGAACATATAATATGCTTTCAAGAAAAAACCGAGGGGGGAGATGGAGAATATGCCTAAGAAAATATTATCCTATCCTATATAGAGGATATTTACTTATTCGTGTGCCCGTTCAGAACATGTGTTCGTTAACGTTGTTATACACTGAGTCAGTTGCTAACCACAAGGAGAGACAAAACTATCATTTCCTTCTATCAGGTGATGTTTTATACCATGTCCCAAATATAGCAGGCATAGATTTATCCCAATAAAGTTTTATTCCATTCTAGTATGGAGTCTAGTGTTTGCCTCTGAACTGTGTAACGAGCTATCGTGATCCTTGTGTACCTCGATGGGGATGTTTGGGGGTATTTTTCCCCAAAATTCTTAAAACAGCTTCATCTCTGTAAATTATTTAAGCAACAGTGGCACTCAAAGAAGACTGGCGGTAATTATGCTTTTCTTTTCTCTTCGCATGTAAGAAGAATAAGCCACAAATAAGTTTGTCCTTTTGTCCTTTGCATTCATACAGGTTTATAACCTGCTACCAGTGAAGGACCTCACTGGTTTCCCTGCGAGTTTGAATCAACGGGAGGAAGATGATGAAGACTGTGTCAATAGCCGTAATGTCTTCATCAATGGAATCATGTATTCGCCTGTATCAAACACAAATGAAAAAGATATGTATAGCTTCCTACAGGTAAATTCCTTGTATTTTAGATTCTAAAGATGTTTTGAAGATTTTGAATTCTAAAGATTCATGGAATATTATATATACAAAAAATACATATTTGTTTTAATACCTTCATATCACAGTTGAGGGTAACGGGACACAGAGAGGTCAAGTGACTTCTCCAAGATTATGAATAGTGGCAGATCTGATCATAGCAAAGGGCCAGAGCTAGAACTTTTTGGACTAGTAATCAAGTTTTTTTTTTTTAATTTTTCCCGAAATTCATTGCCTTGTGTAATTTATAAACGTCACATATATAAAATATTTCTGTTAAAAGAGTTTTACCAACAGAATAAAATTACTTCCGTGAGTATACCAATATCCTTTCTACAGATGTGAGCATTAAAAGTTCAATATTGGGGCACTTGGGTGGCTCAGTCGGTTAAGCATCTGACTCTTGGTCTCAGCTCAGGTCTTGATCTAAGGGTCATGAGTTCAGGCCCTGCTTGAAGTTGGGCTCCACTTAAATTAAAAAGAAAAAAAAAGTTTAGTATTAAGCTAATTGGAATGTTTGTGAAATTCAATGAAGTATGTGCCTATATATTTCATATTTATGTACTAATTCGGTGATAATTTCCTTCATAGGATATGGGCTTAAAGGTATTCACCAACACAAGGATTCATAAACCCAAAGTATGCTCACCACCTGAACCCTATGCAATGCAGTCATCTCGAAGACTATTCGCTTCTCCAGGTAAAAAAATAAAAATAAAAGCTAATATACTGAATCAAACAAAAGATGTTTTAAATATATAAAATGTGATAAAATGAACAAAAAAGAACTTGTGATTCAGATATATTAAGGTTCGTGCTCAAGATCACATAGCAATACAAACCCAAACATTCTGATTGTGTCGAGCCCCCACATATGCAATGCTGGAGAGGATACAAGGCAGACTGTAAGAAGTTTCATAAGAAAGGTACAGGAACTGTATGTCAACTATACTCCCATTTAAAGAGAGAGAGAGACAGAGGTACAGATATACAGAATAAAAGAAAGGATTAATTCTGATTGAGCAATCAGGAAACTCATTCATGAAGAATCCACTTCTAGGGGTGCCTGGGTGGCTCAGTCAATTGAGCGTCACTCTTTTTTTTTTTTTAATTTTTTTTTTAATTTATTTATTTTTGAAGGAGAGAGAGAGAGAGAGAGAGAGAGCATGAGCGGGGGAGGGGCAGAGAGAGAGGGGGAGACACAGAATCCGAAGCAGGCTCCAGGCTCTATACCGTCAGCACAGAGCCCGATGGGGCTCGAACCCACGAACCGCAAGATCATGACCTGAGCCAAAGTCGGACGCTCAACCGACTGAGCCACTCAGGCGCCGTGAGCATCCCACTCTTGATTTGGGCTCAGGTCAGGATCTCACAGTTCATGGGATCAAGCTCTGCATCGGGCTCTGTGCTGACAGCCTGGAGCCTACTTGGGATTCTCTCCCTTCCTCCCTGCCTCTCCCCTACTTGCTCTTTCTCTCTCAAAATAAATAAGATAAACTTTAAAAAGAAGAAGAAGAATCCACCTCCAGTAAATGGAGATGTGTGAGGTTGAAAGGAAAGATATAATTTCTAGTCACAGGATCAGCATAAATAGAAACAGAAAT
Organism: Puma concolor; assembly: GCF_028749965.1. NCBI lineage: Eukaryota > Metazoa > Chordata > Mammalia > Carnivora > Felidae > Puma > Puma concolor. Next base: position 99,788,245 of record NC_141673.1, read on the forward strand.
GTTCACAAGTTGGGACTACATTCGCACCAGTTAGGTAAGGAAGCTCTAACTTCCCCAAAATATCGGTCAATATTCATGTTGAAATCACATTTATTTGTCAGTGATATGGGCTACTTTACTGGTGAATCAGACACTAAGTAACCATTTATTTATAGTTTGATATTGTCAAATCATGGTGGAATATAAAGAGTTTGTCAAAAAATCAAGGAAAATATTCAATGAAAATTCATTAGTTATATGGAATTTAAATAAATATTATTATATATTTTTTATTATTTATAAGCTAAAGTCTATAATCCCTTAAAGTAGAATTTATAGTAGGGGCACCTGGGTGGCTCAGTCAGTTAAGCAACCGACTTCAGCTCAGGTCATGATTTCATGGTTCATGGGTTCGAGCCCCATGTCGTCTCTGTGCTGACAGCTCAGAGCCTGGAGCCTGCTTCAGATTCTGTCTACCTCTCTCTCTGCCCCTCCCCCTCCTCTTTCTCTCTCTCTCTCTCTCTCTCAAAAGTAAACACTTAAAAAATAATAAAATAATTTTTTTTTAAAGTGGAATTTATAGCAAACTTATGTATAGGCACAAATTTTTTTTCAGAGAACTGGTTGTTAAATATTTACCAGCACACCATTAACAGAAAGTAAACAGGCAAGAGAACCCCACTGACCTTCTGACACATGTGGAAAGAAAGAACTCGTTTTTAATGTTTATTTTTATTTTTGAGAGAGACAGACAGACAGACCACGAGCGGGAAAGGGGCAGAGAAAGAAGGAGACACAGAATCCAAAGCAGGCTCCAGGCTCTGAGCTGTCAGCCCAGACCCCGATGCGGGGCTCGAACTCACGGACCGCGAGATCACGACCTGAGCCGAAGTCGGACGCTTAACTGACTGAGCCACCCTCACGCCCTAAAAACATTTTTATCCTTGATCCTTCACTCCTATAAACTTTCTCAGAACCACTGTCATAATGTTTGGGGACAATGGTTCTTTGACCCCACGGAGGAACATACCAAATGGAAACTGACTCCTGCCCTTCTTCCAATCCACGTTACATCACTCTCCTTTCGAGACAATGTCCCATAAGCACAGAGGACTCTTTTCTGCTACAAAGGCAATCCGAGGCTCTTTCTGTCTCTAGATCTCCATGTCCTGTATTTGTGATTCTCTTACCCCCCCTCACTTTGGACTTATTCTAGTCCAAACTTAAGCTCTAGAATTCGGCTTACATATCACTTCCTCAAAGAAGTATTCCCTTAACACCAAAGCATCCTCTCCTGGTTCCTGTCTGTTCCATCAGCCTGTTTATTTCTTTTGTGACATGTATTACAAGCTCTCATAAGCTTAATCTTTGTATTTGTTATTTCTGTCTCCTCCCTCGCCCACCATAGCCATATCTGAATTGCAAAGAGGCCAGGAGCTTACAGAAATGGCACACGTTTCAGAGGCGTTCACCGAGACTGTGAGAAAGTATTTCCCTGAGACGTGGATCTGGGACTTGGTGGCCGTAGAGTAAGTAACTTTCTTTATATATAAAAGGTAAGAATATAGACTCCTCACGATTTTCCGGGTTTGGCTAATTTTTCAATATCCAAGTATTTCTTTCAGACACGTTGTTATTTTCACGAGAGGCTGAACATAAGTACTTCTGCTATGAAGTCTCACTCTTCTAATTATATCAGAGCTGAGAAATTTTGCACATATTTAATTCTAAGACTTCCAGAAAATGGGAATAAGGACCAGGTACTGCGTAGACCAACACCTATAAGAGATCTTTCACCGGCCAACAGTCTTGGGTTAAGCACAGAATCAGTCAGACCAACGAGACGCAGTCGTAGTAGAATTAAAAACTGTAATGGGGCGCCTGGGTGGCTCAGTCGGTTGAGCGTCCGACTTCGGCCCAGGTCACGATCTCACGTCCGTGAGTTCGAGCCCCGCGTCGGGCTCTGGGCTGACAGCTCAGAGCCTGGAGCCTGCTTCGGATTCTGTGTCTCCCTCTCTCTCTGCCCCTCCCGCATTCATGCTCTGTCTCTCTCTGTCTCAAAAATAAATAAATGTTAAAAAAAAAAAAAAAATTTTTTTTTAAAAAAAACTGTAAGCCTGCCTTCATTGGAACAGTATTTTCAAGAGTAAAATTTAAGAGCAATCTCAAATTACAGATTCAATTTGTAACAACATTGTCTATAATAGACAATGCTATAGTTATATGTCTAGAGAAGATTCTGATATAGACTAGAATTGCAAACAGAATTGGAAGGAAAGGACTTCTAATATTTTCCCATTTCAAGCCTTGATTATCCTCTCCTTTATTGATATTTCTACTGAGTGCATTCAGGTCACGACAATAGAATTATTTATAGGAGTTCTCTTCCTAGAAAGAATTTATTTCACTGTTTACTTTCTGTTCTTCACATTTCTATCCTCCCCAGCGCATCAGGTGTGGCTGAAGTGGGAGTAATAGTCCCTGACACCATCACGGAATGGAAGGCAGGGGCCCTCTGTCTGTCCAATGACACTGGGCTTGGTCTCTCGCTTCCCGCCTCCCTCCGCGCCTTCCAGCCCTTCTTTGTGGAGCTCACAATGCCCTACTCTGTGATCCGCGGAGAGACCTTCACGCTCAAGGCCACTGTCCTAAACTACCTTTCCAATTGCATCTGGGTAAGGACCTCTCTTTCCTCAATTGAACACAAGGTGACAGTCCAATAAATTGAAAACTGCACTCTTTGAAATACTGTGCCAGATGAGCTCACCAGAGGAGGAATCCTCTCAGAGATATTCATATGTTATAGACGCCATGGTTGCTGGTATTTCCAAACACGTGCAACTTAAAACAAGCTTCTGAGCCTTACCACAACCCCGTAAGTTTAGGAAGCTTGTGCAGTATGAAGATTTCTGACAAGGTGGACAAAAATCAGTACGCTTCATTCTCACGTCTTAGATCCCTTAAGGTTTCGACTTCTACCTTCCACATATTTAATTTTCACATAGCATCATAGACCAATAGACATATCAAACCTCACTTTGAAAGTTATTTGTGAGCATCTGACCTCCCCTGAAACCACAAGCATTTATAAATCTTGTAACACTCTGCTGGGAGAGCTGAAGGAATGGTCAAGATCCCAGGCCAGAGAGGTAGAGTTTCCACAGGCAACATGCCATCATGACTTTTGCACCTCCTGTCCCACCCCATGAATGAGCAGATTATTGAAAAATACTAAGGTTTGCATGTCAGATCATGGAAAGGTAGTTGGTCTGCACTTAGATCATCTCTACTATTAGGCAACCTAAAATCTAACCAATCCCCAACACGCTTTATTTCAAACCATTATGCTTTTGGTCTCCTTCTCCTTCTGATCTGTCTCTTGGATTTACGTGTGGTTTCAGGTTAACGTGCAGCTAGACGAATCTCCTGCATTCCTAGTCCAGGAGAAGAAACAAGAGTCTCACTGCATCTGTGGGAATGGCCGGCAAACTTTGTCCTGGGCAATAACACCAAAGGCATTAGGTGAGGGACACTCTCCTAGAGACAATTCTCTACTCAAGGATTGTATATGTCAGCAGGATCCTTACGTCTAATGTTCTTTCCCTCAGGCAAAATCACACCCCCTCCAATGGTAGGATTTTCGCCTGTGTCTTTTACTCTAGAAGGCTATCCCCACTTCCTTTACTTCCACCTCCGCCTTGGATTCTCAGTATCATTAGCCTCTGTGTTTCCATTCCTGCTCCTGTGTTTTTATAAAACAAAAAGAGGTTGGGGCGCCTGGGTGGCTCAGTCGGTTAAGCGGCCAACTTCGGCTCAGGTCATGATCTCGCGGTTTGTGAGTTCGAGCCCCATGTCGGGCTCTGTGCTGACGGCTCAGAGCCTGGAGCCTGCTTCTGTCTCCCTCTCTCTCTGCCCCTCCCCTGCTCATGCCCTGTCTCTCTCTGTCTCAAAAATAAATAAAACATTTAAAAAATAAATAAATAAATAAAAATAAAACAAAAAGAGGTTACAAAACATTGAACACTTATGAAGCTTGAGGTTTGGAGGCATGGAGAAAGAAGGCGATGGTGCTCATCTGTACTGCCCCTTTTTTTAGGAAATGTGAACTTCACCGTGAGCGCAGAGGCACTGGAGTCTCAAGAGCCATGTGGGATCGAGGTGACTGTGGTCCCTGAATACGGAAAGAAAGACACAATCATCAAGTCTCTGCTGGTTGAAGTAAGTAAGCCAATCCATTTGATAGGTCACAACGAGTCAATAAAAACAATGGTGAATCCAGTTGAGATTCCAAGTTTTAGTTAAGAAGGGTTAAATAATACATAATCACAGAAGAGTTCACAATATTCTCTCCTCTTCTCTTTCTCCATCTCTCTCTCTCTCTCTCTGTCTCAATATTTATATCATTTTTCCCTCACTTCCTCCTCATCTATCAACCTGTCTCCTTCATATTGCTTATACTTACAGAATTTATTTATGTAATACATTTGGAAGTCAGTTCTACTACCAACGTACATGTCCATTCTTACCTCTACCTTTTCTTTCTTTCCACCTAAAGCCTGAAGGACTAGAGAAGGAAGCAACATTCAACTCCCTGCTCTGTCCACCAGGTAAGAGTCACTCATCATAATTAAGATAGCATTGACCAAAGTTTGTGTAACTTATATATATAATATATAATATATGTATATATAATATATATCATATATATTATATAATATATATACATGTTATATATATTATATAATATATATGATATATATTATATATTATATATTATATATTATATATGATATATATTATATATTATATATTATATAATATATATGATATATATTATATATTATATATTTTATATTTTATATAATAAATAAATAAATATTTTATATAAATAAATATTATATAATAATAAATAAATATTATATAATAAATATATTAAATAAATATATATTTTATATAAATATATATAATATTATATATAATGTATAATTATATTATATATAATATATATTATATATATGTATATGACATTATATATTATTCCTACGCTTCCCTACAAGGTAAGTAAGACCCAGAGAACCATCAACCCGTTTGAGAAGACATTAAAGAAACTCACAATAGAAGATATAACTTTATCTCGGTGAAGAATTTTCTAGTCTAAACAAAAACACTTACAGAAATTTAGTACACTAAGAAATTTATCGACACAATGTGTTCTCACCTCAAACAACATGGAGTCAACATCATACATGTGTTTCTTGACTTTCTCTGTCTACCTATGAATTTTTGTTTACTGTGTTTATTATACTGTCAAGACTTCAAATATATAAAATGTGTTCTAAAAACGTAATTGCCTGGTTATCTAGCCTTATTTCTACATTTAAGTGAATTTACCACCAAATCCTTTTATCATGGCTTGCCTTCCATTCCTGAGTTCTCTACTTTGATTTATTTCTTATGTGTCTAGAGCTGATCATCAAGCAGTTTTATTAAAATTAATTTTTATTGGGGGCACCTGGGTGGCTCGGTCAGTTAAGCGTCCGACTTTGGCTCAGGTCATGATCTCACAGTTCATGGGTTCGAGCCCCATGTTGGGCTCTGTGCCGACAGCTCAGAGCCTGGAGCCGGACTCAGATTCTGTGTCTCCCTCGCTCTCTGCCCCTCCCCCACTCACACTCTGTCTCTCTCCCCAAAATAAACAGCAAAAAAAAATTTCTTAATTAATTTTTATTGTCTGTGTAATACAAAAATACATCCTCCTTTAGAAAACACAACTTCATATTAAAGGCAATATTTTTAATACTTTAATTATCATCCATATATGTTTAAAAATAATATGCATAGATGAATTTATTTATATATGTGATTTATGTAAATGGTATTAAGTTTCATCCTGTAACTTGTATAAGTAACATTTCATGACTTCTTACTCAGCAATCTAGCTTAAAAATCTAACCATGTTAAATTATAGAACTAAGTAATCCCTTTTAGTCCCATTCCTAAAAGGTAATTCCCTTTGATGTAATTTTAGTAAAATTCCATACTATCGATGTATCACAGTTCTGATGGGTATTTTAGCTATTCCTCATTTTCTTAACTATTTGCCAGATGAATAAATATAAATAAATAAATACCTCTTTATGTATAGATGCAAGGTTTTTTTTAAATTTTTTTAATGTTTATTTATTTTTGAGAAAGAGAGAGAGAGACAAAGCATGAGCTGGGAAGGGGCAGACAGAGAGAGGGAGACACAGAATCAGAGGCAGGGTCCAGGCTCTGAGCTGTCAGCACAGAGCCTGATGCGGGCTTGAACTCATGAACTATGAGATCGTGGCCTCAGCCAAAGTCGGACACTTAACGGACTGAGCCACCCAGGTGCCCTGCAAGTATTTTTTAAGTGTTTATTTATTTTGAAAGAGACATAGAGAGCGAGCGGGTTAGGGACAGAGAGAGAGAGAGGGAGACAGAGAATTCCAGGCAGGCTCTGAGTCAGACGCTTCACCAACTGAGCCACCCAGGCGCCCCCAGATGCAACTATATTTATTTGTAAAATGTGAAATTCCTAAGTAAGAGGTGATATGTATATTCTTCAGTTTTAATAGAACTTTAAAAACCCTTTTGCTAATACCTAAATGTTAATATTCTCACCAAGTTTATATTTCCCTCCATGATCACCAGCATCTTTTACCGTGAAAGTTTTCAATTTTGGTGAAAATTTTAGATGAAAAAATATAATGTTTTATTTGACGTTTATTTATTTTTGAGACATAGAGAGACAGAGCATGCACGGGGGAGGGTCAGAGAGAGAGGTAGACACAGAATCCAAAACAGGCTCCAAGCTGTCAGCACAGAGCCCCATGCGGGGCTCGAACTCACGGACCGCGAGATCATGACCTGAGCCGAAGTCGGTCGCCCAACCGACTGAGCCACCCAGGCGCCCTGAAAAAATATAATGTTTTAATCTAAATCTCTACAATCACAAGTGACGATGAGCTCATTTTTACACATTTATGAATGCCTTCATATCTTGTGACCTTTCAGGTCGCAGTGAAATTTTTTTTTTTTTTTTCTGATTCATCTGTATCTCACTGATTCTTTATCTATTGAATAAGTTGCTTTTTTTTTTTTGGCTTGGTAATTTGTCTTTTACCTTTTTTATGGCATCTGTTTTTTTTTTTTTTTTTAAACGTTTATTTAATTATTTTGAGAGAGAGGGGAAGGGGCAGAGAGAGAGAGAGAATCCACTCAGGCTCCTCTCTGGTATCTGTTTTCTTAGAAAAGTTTCTTGGGGGGAAGGTAAGAGAGTTGTTGTTTTTTTTTTTTTTTAACATACAAATAATACAGGGCCCCTGGGTGGCTCAGGTGGTTAAGCATCCAACTCTTTTTTTTTTTTTTTTAACGTTTATTTATTTTTGAGACAGAGAGAGACAGAGCATGAACGGGGGAGGGTCAGAGAGAGGGAGACACAGAATCCAAAACAGGCTCCAGGCTCCGAGCTGTCAGCACGGAGCCCGACGCGGGGCTCGAACCCACGGACCACGAGATGGTGACCTGAGCCGAAGTCGGCTGCTCAACCGACTGAGCCACCCAGGCGCCCCACCATCCAACTCTTGATATCGGGTCAGGTCATGATCTCAGGCTTCATGAGTTCGAGCCCCATGTTGCCTGCTTAGGATTCGCTCTCTCTGTCTCTCCATGCTTGCATGCAAGTGTGCACATGCACTTTCTCTCTATCTCTCAAGAATACATAAAAAACATTAAAAAAAATTTTTAACATATAAATAATATATAATATATAATTATATTATATGTTATAATTATATATTATATAATTATATATTACATATTATATAATTATATATTATATAATTGTATATTATATATATAGTTGTGTATCTAAAATTAAAATTTAGGGGGCACCTGGGTGGCACAGTCAGTTAAGCGTCCGACTTCAGCCAGGTCACGATCTCGCGGTCCGTGAGTTCGAGCCCCGCGTCAGGCTCTGGGCTGATGGCCCAGAGCCTGGAGCCTGTTTCCGATTCTGTGTCTCCCTCTCTCTCTGCCCCTCCCGCGTGCATGCTCTGTCTCTCTCTGTCCCAAAAATAAATAAACGTTGAAAAAAAAATTTTTTTTAATTAAAATTTAGATACACAACTGTATATATAAATGTAATTAACAACATACATAATTAATGTATACAACTTGATGAGTTTGGAAATAAGTATACACCTGTAAGACTGTCACCACAATCTATACTATAAACCTATCCATCACCTCCAGAAGTTTCCTGCCACTCACTTATTAGCATATTTTTTGTGTGATAGGATCACTTAGTATGAGATCTATCCTATTAGCAAATAAGCATTTAAGTGTTTAGTATGGTATTGTTAATAGCAGGCATTGTTCTATACAATAGATCTCTACAGTGTAATCTTCCTGCATAACTGAAAATGTGTACCCTTTGACCAAAGTTTCAATGGTAATTTCATGAGGAAGGGGATGCAGCATGAAGATAAATGCTACATTTCTCTTTCATCGTCATGAAATTTACCAATCCTAAAATGGCAGTAAATGTATGCCTAGCAGCAGCAATTATTTTATATTCAGTGAGTCAGATACTGTTCACCTTCACCCCCAGTCCCATGTCTCGGGCCCCCATAAAAATATGATCTTCCTATCTGTGAAATTTGAGGGCAGTAAGGACATTGTTGTCGGAATTTGGAAATCCCAGAGATTTTTCCTTTGCTTATGTATACATTAGGGGGGGTTTTCATACAAGTGTCGAGTAAGGAGGTTAGGAATAGACGCTAAACTGATCATCTTTGTGATAACCATCTCATGCTAGCCACGGGATGGTTACGACGGAGTCACAACATCATGGGCACTTGTCAATTTGTAGCCTTGTTTGGAATGCACTTTAAATACATGGGGGAAAAGAGAAATGGGGAAGAAGAATTTCTAGAAATCTCAGAATCCCATTTGTACACATTTAAGATTATATATATATATATATATATATTTTTTTTTTTTTTTTTTTTTTTTTAAGGGAAATACTGAAAGAGGGACAACTTTTCGGAAGTTTAAGTATAAGGCATTGTCTGGCTTCTGTGTTTTGGAGCTCTGCAGGAGCATTATTTTCATTATGGCTTGTGTGTTTCTCTAGATACCGGAGTGTCTGAACAATTATCTCTGAAGCTGCCACAGAACGTGGTAGAAGAATCTGCCCGAGCCTCCATCTCGGTATTGGGTGAGCTCCGTCCCTGTGAATCATTCTACTATATGGGCAGTTTTTGCTGTATTTCTTTTCCATAAATACTCCCTCAAAATAACAACTCTAATTTCAACTTCAGTCTTCCCTCTGTCTTTGGGCTCGTTCATTGTTCCCAATCATACTCCTCCTGTCCCTGGACAACTCACCCTTGCCCCAAATCTTCATTTTTCAACCTTCCTAAAATTATTCCTTTCTTCTTAAGGATTCAGATAGATTATAATCTAGAAGACTTATGATGTCCCATCTCTCCCATTCCCTAGGAGACATCTTGGGCTCTGCCATGCAAAATATACAAAATCTCCTCCAAATGCCCTATGGCTGTGGAGAACAGAATATGGTCCTCTTTGCTCCTAACATCTATGTTCTGAATTATCTAAATAAGACACAACAGCTGACTCCAGAGGTCAAGTCCAAGGCCATTGGCTACCTCAATACCGGTGAGTGATTAAACAAGTAAGTGGAAACTTCACAGAGTCATTTTAACAATACACTGGATTTCCCAATAGGCTTGAATTACTTATCAGTTCTATGGTATGTTGGCTTCTCATAGTATCATAGTTACTTTGGTACGCATGCTGTGACCGCTAATTTTACGGTAACTATCCAGGGTCCAACTTCCCATTAATGTTTAGAACTCAGACCCTTCTAACATATGACAGCAAAATTTAAGAAATATCACCAAAGGGACGCCAGATGGTCAGAATCTCGCAGTTCGTGGGTTCAAGCCCCACATCAGGCTCTCTGCTGTCAGTGCAGAGCCCGCCTGGGATCCTCTGTCCCTCTCTCTCTCTCTGCCCCTCTCCCACTTGTGTGCTCTCTCTCTCAAAAATAAATAAATGCTTTTTTAAAATTTTTTTTTAAAAGAAAGAACTATCAGCAGAGACCGAGGCATTTTGGTAATTTTTCTGGCCAAAACACATGCCGTCTGTCATACTGTTTCATTAACCTTCTATTCCAGGTTACCAGAGACAGCTGACCTATAAGCACCATGATGGCTCCTATAGCACCTTTGGGGAGAAATATGGCAGGAATGAGGGCAATACCTGGTAAGGAATAGACAGTTTTTGAGCTCCTATTTCCATACCAGCTCTCTTACATGTATTATCACAAGTATATTCACAGTAACCTTATCACATATGTATTATTAAACCTGTAGTTGGTTATGCTCAGTACCTATACCAAGACCAGCGAGGTAACCACCAGAAAGGTTGACATTCAAATACATGGATATTAGATCTGTCCCCAAAATTCATCCTGTTAATAACACCAAGCATATTCTTTCTAAAATAGCTATTCGGGGGGGGGGGGGGGGGGGGGCGCTTGTGTGGCTCAGTCGGTTAAACGCCCGACTCTTGATTTCGGCTCAGGTCATGATCTCATGGTTTGTGAATCTGAGCCCCGAATCAGGCTCTGCACTGACAGCTCAGAGCCAGCTTGGGATTCTGTCTCCGTGCCTCTCTCTCTGTCCCTCCCTGACTCGTGCGTGCTCTCTCTCTCTCTCTCTCAAAATAAATAAATAAACTTCTAAAAAATAAAGTAAAATTTTAAAATAATAATAATAAAATAAAATAGATGTCTTTGGGGGGCACCTGGCTGGCTGAATCAGTAGAGCATGCAATAGTTGACTTCACGTTGTTAAGTTCAGCCCCATGTTGGGTGTAGAGATTACTTAAAATTAAAATCGGTTAAAAATAGTAATGAAATTGGGGTGCCTGGGTGTATGTCAGTTAAGCATCCGACTTCTGGTCAGTCATGATCTCACAGTCCATGAGCTCAAGCCCCATGTCAGGCTCTGTGCTGACAGCTGGGAGCCTGGAGCCTGCTTCGGATTCTGTGTCTCCGTCTCTCTCTCTCTCTCTGCCCCTCCCCCGCTCACGCTCTGTCTCTCTCTCCTTCAAAAAATTCAATAAACATTTAAAATTTAAAAAAAATAACAATAATAATATGATAGCTATTTTTAAATGGCTATTTTTTTCTAAAATCGTTCCCATAACCATGAGTTTTTAAATAATATGGCCAGTGAACGTATCACATAACTTTTAGATAAACCACGTTAACTTCCACTTGTGGTGGGTTTTTAGATCATACTCATCTTGACTGAGAATAAATTCACTCATAGGAAGAAAGAAATGAGGGGGACCCAGTGACACGAAACATTGTTTTAAAATCCCTAAGGCAACGCAAAGCAGTTAGAAGTTACCACAATTTTCCATAGAAGATTCTGCCATCTACAGAAGGAAGTCTCTAAAGAGAAGAAAGATGGAAAACCTTACTCAAATAAGTAAAGATAAGTAACATTAGAAGAACATTAGAACGTTATTCGCTGTAGCAAAGAGAAAATGAGTCAGCAACGAAATTACCAGATTTAGCAGATTAATCAAGCAGTCTAAAGGAGATGGGAGTTCTAAATACACGTGAATACCGGTCAGGTGACTCACATCAATGTAAATGGTGTCCGATGAAGCCTGTCACCGTGACACAGTTAGAAAACTATTGTCACAACAAAAACATCACCATCGCTTCCCTCCTGCTCAGGCTTACCGCCTTTGTACTGAAGACTTTTGCCCAGGCTCGAGCCTACATCTTCATTGATGAAGCACACATCACCCAAGCCCTCACCTGGCTCTCCCAAAAGCAGAAGGACAATGGCTGTTTCAGGAGCTCTGGGTCTCTGCTCAACAATGCCATTAAGGTGAGGTGTTCGTGGAGTTAGCTTTTATCTGTCCATTCTGATGTCTACAAGGATAATATGGGAATTCCTTAAGAAAGACAAATAATAGATAGATAGATAGATTGATTGATTGATTGATAGATAGATTGATAGATAGATCCCGGATAGTGCCAAGAAAGAGGGGATGGAACGTACGTTGCTTGTGCTAATTTGCCCCCGGGGGATGCAGACGAGTAAGGATACATTCCATGACACCCAGGAGCTGATTAAGAGCATTCTCAGAAGTTCAATTAATCAAATCTCTCTCTCTACCCCCCCACACTTACAGGGTGGAGTGGAAGACGAAGTGACCCTTTCTGCCTACATCACCATTGCCCTTCTGGAGATTCCTCTCCCCGCCACTGTAGGTACCACCTCATTCCCCTGCTGAGGCATAGTTTGGACACAATGAAACTGCTGCCCTGCTGTCAGAAATATCACCTTACTAAAAGCCAGGTGTCAGCTTTCCTTCTATGCCATGCCAATGCTTCTCGGATCAATAGGAAATGTGGTCCATCCGTTAAGAAAGATATACACTATCCCAGGGATGCCCCCTAAGCTATTTCTCCCCTAAGACCTCCCACTCGTGCCATACGTACATAGAAAATGAGTTCTAAAAATATGGTCTGTGCTCCTGCCTTACGAATGTAATAATAACATAAAAAATACTATTCTCTCTCTCCATAAAAATGACAACAGATGGGGGCGCCTGGGTGGCTCAGTAGGTTAAGCGCCTCACTCTTGATTTCAGCTCAGGTCATGATCTCGTGGTTCACGACATCAAGCCCCAAGTCGGGCTCTGCACCGACAGCATGGAGCCTGCTTGGGATTCTCTGTGTCTCCCTCTCTCTCTGCCCCTCTCTCACCCTCCCGAGTGCTCTCAAAATAAATAAACGTTAAAAAAAAAAAAAAGAAAGAAAGAAGGAAAAGAACGAGAACAGACGGACACATGCATTTGGAAAATGATCCGCGTTTACCTGGGAAAGGCAGTGTCCCTGTTCACATAGCTTGGTTCCCTCCTTGTTTTCCCCCCTCAGCACACTGTTGTGCGCAATGCCCTGTTCTGCTTGGAGTCAGCCTGGAATTCAGCAAAGGAAGGACCCCATGAAAAGCACGTCTACACCAAGGCACTGTTGGCCTATGCTTTTGCCCTGGTAGGTAACCAGGACAGGAGCAAGGAGATACTCCACTTACTTAATGAGGAAGCTGTGAAGGAAGGTGAGCAAACATCTTGCCTTCTCTGTATCAAGAACCGTACCTCAAACCCCACCCCCAACTCCTGTGATCACTTTCCCCTCTCTTCTTTTGTCTCTATCACCATAAAATCTGGAACTTCTTAAGCAAGTCACACACCAAAAGATAAGAGGCAGGTGCACTGTAGTCGTGAGAGGCTCAGCCTCTGGAGACTGGCTCCAGAACAGTTTAACAGTGTGACCTTGGGCAAGTCGCTTAACTCGTCTATGTTTCAGTTCCTTCATCAGTAAGATGGGGGTAATAATAGTATTTACTCTGCCCCCTCCCCCGCTCAGGTCGAAAAAATAGAAAATAAAATGCAAATGGTAATATTTTATCCAATAAAATATATTCTACCTTTCTGCCTTAACGGTGCCGTTACGTGTTTATTCTTAAAATGTATCAGGAAGGTTTCAGATATACAAAAAGGCATAAAGGATAATCAGCAAACCACTTTATACTTCCCTCCCAGCTTAAGAAATACAAAATTACCAATGCAGGAAAAATTGTGTGCCCCTCTCACCCCCAAAGGTGACCATTACCCTGAATTTGTCATTACCATTTCTATGGATAGCTTTATTTTTACTCCACCTATATTCCTAAACAATATTCAGAATTTTGATGTGTTCTTCATCCTTAAACCAACAGTATCACACTTTTGAGTATTTTTGCATCTTGTTTTCTTGTCTGTTTGTCTGCCTTTTGTTTTTTAAGTTCCACATTGTGCTAACAGGAGTCCCCTACTGAGGACCTATAGCTCTAATTCATTATTTTCGCTGCCGCATAATATAGTGCAAAATATAGGTAACTCATAACTTATATTAAAGAGTCTCTCGTCATAGGTGTTGTTTCTTATTTGTTGCTATTGCAAACCATGCTGCAGTGAATACTCACCTATGTGTCTGTCTCCTTGTGCGTGGGTGTGAGTTCCTGTAGGTTCTACTTCCAGAAGTGAATTGCTGATTCGTAGGCGAAACACATCTTCCCCTTTGCTGGATGTTCCCAAATTGCGATTTACTCCGCAGCGTAATTTACTTCCCACAGCAGTTTAAATCGGTTCCCATTAGGTCACACCCTGGTCAGCCTTTGGTTACCTTAAGGATTACTGTTATTTTGTACTGTTATTAGGGTACTGTTTGCACCCTAATGAGTGCGAACTCCATTATCTCATGTCATCTGCGATCCTCACAAGAAATCTCAATAGGAAAATTTATAGAATTTTCCTATCCAGCCCAGATAAGGCCTGGATAACATCAGAAACAAGCAACCCCCACAGTCAGGGAGCGAACTTGCTCTGCAATTTCTCCCCAACGACCCAACCATAGCCACCGTTTGACAACTTCGTTGGCTGTGGGCTTACGACTCAGCAACATTTTCCGCCTTAGGCTGGCTGAAACAAACCACGTTCAGGTTTACGCAGAAGGAAAAGCATCTAGATAAGGTCCAAGGGAATATAATTGGAAGGCACCCTTCACTTAAGCTCTGGCTTAAATTAGATATGAATATGTGGTTACTCACAAATCTCTTTTTCTCATCTCCAGACAATTCCGTCCACTGGGAGCGACCTCAGAAACCCAAGGCACCAGTGGGGCATCTTTATCAGCCCCAGGCTCCCTCAGCTGAGGTGGAGATGACGTCCTACGTGCTCCTCGCTCACCTCACGGCCCAGCCCAGCCCGACCTCCGAGGACCTGACTTTGGACACGGGCATTGTGAGCTGGATCCTAAAGCAACAGAATGCCCACGGGGGCTTCTCATCCACCCAGGTCTGTGTCTGCCAGAAACTTTTGCTTCGCCTTCAGGGAACAAAAGTTCTGAACAAGATATAAACACATGCAAGAGGGAAAAATGAGGATGCGGATAACTCGAAATGAGGAAAATATGATGAGTATTCAGGGAGAGCGAGAAATAAAGAAAACTCAAAGTCAAAGTGTTATCATCACAGTCCCCTCCTGCCAATAAAAACTCTACCTCCCTAAAGAAGTGAGACCCTATGTGCAATGGCCACAGCAGAATGGCTTTTAAAAACCTACCTTCAGGAATCTTCTGGAAGTTCTAAGAGTCCCTTTCAAACAACAGTTGGAAACAGTTTCAAACAGTTCTCAGGAGCGCCACTCAAAACCCAAAAAAGCTCTCCTTGCAAATCTCTGCATTCAAAGGTCCCCTTTAACTGGCTTATTTTGAAGCTGACACATTTTATGCTTCCACTATTCACCCTTTGCTATACAAATATTTGTTCACCAGCAGCATGAAGAACTTGCTTTATTATTGCCAACATCGTAAGACTATCTAAAAAAAATCCGTCAATAGGTACACAGCAGGAAGTGTTATTTTCAGAGAATTTAGGCTTATTTTTCCATATGAATGGGGAAAACACGGAATACTTTTATGACAACAGTTACTCTTTCTTAAATCTATTGTTTAAAGAATGTCATTCAGGTTCAATGCTGAGAAGATTTGAGAATTGAGAAGATGGCATGCAAGGGTGGGAGGAATCCAGACTTGTGGTAAAAAAAAAAAAAAAAGGGAGAGCCAAAAAATGCCAATAAATCAAGAAGATAATTATAATTAAGCATGCCCCTGATCATGGCTGCAAAGGACCTTGGGTTTTCTCAGGGCACCGAACTCAGCAACAGAGCAGAGTTTAATTTGGGGTGAGAGGCAGACTGATCTTTGGTTGAGTGATGGCAGACATAACCACAATTATCAAGTAAGACATCTTAGACAAATAGCTAATGCCAATGAATGATTCCCATTCACATATACTTTCCACAGCCCATATCCCACAAACATTCATCCATAGGAAAAGATCAGTTTTCTGAGAAATAAAAGAAGCCTCTAAAGCATACAGTCCGAGGCAGATATGTGGATGTTATGCTTCTGTTATCTATCTAAGGATTCTAATCAATCTGGAAATTAGAACTCCGTTATTTAAGTAGCGAGGGAAGCAGGAAGGAGGACATCAAGGCCCATCTCGTCGACATGCCTTTGGGCCCTCAAAAGGTTACTGAGCCTACACAGGTTCTCTCACTCGTCTTTTCTAGGACACAGTGGTGGCTCTCCATGCCTTGTCCAAGTATGGGGAAGCCACTTTCACCGGAACTGGGAAGCCTGCACAGGTGACCATCCAATACTCAGGGACGGTTTTCGAAAAATTCCAAGTGGACAGCAACAACCGCCTGTTACTGCAGCGGACTTCATTGCCAAAGGTGCCGGGAGAATACACCATGACGGTGACCGGAGAAGGATGTGTCTACCTCCAGGTGAGACTCTTGGGGCACATGGGGTCAGAGGGCCCACCGGAACAGTCCTCACTAAAAAATTCCTAACTCAGTGGGGCGCCTGGGTGGCTCAGTGGGGTTGAGCTTCCGACTTCGGCTCAGGTCATGATCTCACGGTCTACGAGTTCGAGCCTCGAGTCGGGCTCTGTGCTGACGGCTCGGAGCCCGGAGCCTGCTTCAGATTCTGTGAAATTTTTTTTTGTAAATTCCTAACTCAGCAAATGATAGGGCAACCCAGAGAACGAGTTGAGGAAGCTTGGAGGAGTTCTGGTGACCAGAGGGAACACAGATTTTTGTCTTTGATGTTCCACAGACATCCTTGAAATACAATATTGTGCCAGAAAAGGAAGAGTCCCCGTTTGCTTTGGATGTACAGACTGTGCCCCAAACCTGTGATGGACCCAAAGCCCACACCAGCTTCCAGATCTCACTGAATGTCAGGTAAGACCTGTGACTGGATCGTCTAATTCTGGGTATAAGAACCAGTCTGCTAGGGGCGCCTGGGTGGCTCGGTCGGTTAGGCGGCCGACTTCGGCTCAGGTCATGATCTCGCGGTCCGTGAGTTCGAGCCCCGCGTCGGGCTCTGTGCTGACCGCTCAGAGCCTGGACCCTGTTTCGGATTCTGTGTCTCCCTCTCTCTGACCCTCCCCCGTTCATCCTCTGTCTCTCTCGGTCTGAAAATAAATAAACGTTAAAAAAAAAAGAACCAGTCTTCTTACCGGAACTCCCATTAAGCTGAGTGGCGTGGCAATAAATGTTTGCACTACATTTGTTGTAAAAAGCAACGCGTCCTCATGCCGATACAGAATCGCTTCATGATGGGGTATATGCGTTGTGCCTCCCCTGCCTCCAGGATCTGTGATTGTGAAACCTCATAATTGAAAAGTTAGTTCCCCTCAATAAGCACTAAAACAAGAGAACATTCACCCTTGCCTCTGACCCGAATTCCTGATTTAATTCTAAATGTAAGTGAATTCATCCTATTGTAATGAAATTCCGTATTGTTCTTGCTCTCTCTGATTGCCAAAATGTCTGAATAGAAGGACGTAGTGCGTCTGTAGTTAGAATTCCTACCGACAATAAGGAAACCTCAGATTACACACAAAATAATCGATTTGCATACATGCACAGCAACATTCAAATAGCTCCAGGGCTTACCAAAAAAACGTTTCTGCCCACAGGAATGTTGTACCCTGGCTGGGGACACCGTTCAGGACAAAAGTTAAAAGTATACGTAACAAATAACGCGCAGAGATTAGCGGTCGCAGGCCCAGCTATGCGTCACTCACAGAGCTCCCTTAAACTGCAGAACCTCGAGTCCACACACGTAAAATCCTGATTCATCAGATCTAGGGTAAAGCCCGGTCTCTGTGGCTTTAACAAGCTCCCTATCACTTGGGTGGGATATTTAGGAAGGCTTTCATGTACTATTGAGGGCTGTGATGGCTTACTGCGGACATGGGAGAAAAGGATATTTAATAACACGGAAAGCCCTAATTTCCTTTCTCCCCCAAATCTTCAGTTACACCGGGAGCCGTCCCACCACCAACATGGTGATTACTGATGTGAAGATGCTATCTGGCTTCATTCCCCTGAAACCAACAGTGAAAATGGTAGGTCTATCTTACGTCCAGGAGGCTCTAGTTCATTTGATGTTTTATGTATCTCCAGGCTAAGAAAATCTTAAAATATTTTAAATCAACTTCTACCAAAGGCTAGTACTTTCTCCAAATCAGAAATACAATTTAGCCTGCTTGTATATGGGTTTTTTGACGTGTGGTGTTTTTTTTTTTTTTTTCTTTTTTCCTCATGGAACTCTGTTTTCATGCATCTCAAAATTCTGTGAACAGGTTTTTGATCACGTCGTTCCCATTCAAAAGTATTTATTTTAAAAAGCTAATAACTTAAAACACCCACACACACAAACGAATGGTCCACAAAACATTCTCCCTTCCTTCTGAAGGTTTTACGAGGCATTATTACCATTAACCAGTCTTACTTTCAAACTCAAATGGCCAACGGAGACAAACAGTGCTGAGACCATCCTTCCACCACTGATTAAGACTAGGGTGGCAGGTATTAGGGATAATATTCATTTAGTCCCCTGAGCCTTCCGGGCAGACATGGTGACCTTGCCAGATGCAGCAGACTTTTCATCCGCTGCTTTGATGACCCCCGGAGGGACTGTGTGTCTCATTTCGCAAACAGCTCTCTTCTAGAAGCCACAACGTACTAGAAGAATATCAGCAGATTCCTGAAGCTTAGACTCTTAAGATAAAGCTTATGCACCAGTGGAAAAAATCTATGAAAAATAACCGACGGGCACAAACTAGAAGTATTACAGAAGTTCAGAGGAAAATGAGATTGCTATAAATTAGAGCAGGCAAAAAATTTAAAAAAAAAAAAAACAGTTGAAAAAGGAAACCTCCTTCATGAAGGAATAGAATGTAACTTGAACATTGAAATACGGAAAATTCTCAAGTTTAGGACATTTATTTCACATTTCTGCAGATATATCAACTTTACACATAGGCATGTGCCATACTAATATTAAATGCTGCCTCCCAAGTATCTTTCATTTTTACTTTAAAAACATTATCATTGGGGCGCCTGGGTGGCTCAGTCGGTTAAGCATCCGACTTCAGCTCAGGTCACGATCTCGTGGTCCGTGAGTTCGAGCCCCGCGTCAGGCTCTGGGCTGATGGCTCAGAGCCTGGAGCCTGCTTCCGATTCTGTGTCTCCCTCTCTCTCTGCCCCTCCCCCGTTCATGCTCTGTCTCTCTCTGTCCCCAAAATAAATAAACGTTAAAAAAATTAAAAAAAAAAAAAAAAAAACGTTCTCATCTTTACTTACAAAAATCATTCGAAGCAGCTTTACCCTCAGGCTTAATTTGGTAATCCAAATTCTCCTTTTCTCTGGTTTCCCCAGAGGTTTCATCTGTTTATTAACATTTGTGATGTATTAATTTTCTCCAGCTTGAAAGATCTAACCGCGTGAGCCGAACAGAAGTCAGCAACAACCATGTTTTGATTTATCTGGATAAGGTGAGAGCCCTGCCACTCTAGTTGTGAAAACAATATAGATAATACTTCTTCTAAAATTTTTTTTAATGTTTATTTATTTTTGAAGGAGAGAGAGACAGAGTGTGAGTGGGGGAGGGGCAGAGAGAGAGGGAGATACAGAATCCGAAGCAGGCTCCGGGCTCTGAGCTGTCAGCACAGAGCCCGACGCGGGGCTCGAACTCCAGACCGCGAGATCATGACCTGAGCCAAAGTCGGACACTCGACTGACTGAGCCACCCAGGCGCCCCATATGGTCATTCATTTAAAGCGAATAACTGAGCCGAAGTCGGACGCTTAACTGACTGAGCCACCCAGGCACCCCGATAATCCTCCTTCTAAGGGAGTTATAATAATCCCATTCTAAAGGAAGTGAACGAAGACATTTTGGAGACATCACCTCATAGCAAAACTTTGAGCATTCTAGGGGTGCCTGGGTGGGCTAAGTGTCCAGCTCTTGATTTTGAGTCAGGTCATGATCTCACAGTCCATGAGTTCGAGCGCCGTGTCAAGTTCTGTGCTGAGCAGAGGGATTCACTCTCTCCCTCTCTCTCTGCCCCTCCCCTGCTTGTGCTGTCTCTCTCAAAATAAATAAACATTTTTTTTAAATGAGCATTCTAATACTAATTCCAGTAAACATTCTCCTCTCTTTTATTCACATTTCATGTGAGACAATGGGAAGAAATGGCTTATTATAATATTGGGATATGAATATTTCTAGGCCTCATAAGCAAGAAATTCTCTATACAATGTGTTTTTTATGTCCATAATCTATTTTGAAAATATTGAATAATGTAAGGAAGAAACCCAGTGGTAAACCCAATGGTTTCTTCTTTACATAATTATATCAACATCAATTCTTATGTTGATGCTGCTATATCAATTATATATTATATCTCAAATATATCAATTATATAATGGACACCTCAATTACTATATCAACAGCACATCAACAATATAAAAGGAGAAAATACTGTCCATCTCAGCAAGGATGTACCAAAAAATGATAAGATCAGTCCACCCATAAACTAATCTCACTTTATAGTTGTGTAATCTAACATAATTTATGCATTCATATATTAGTGGATGTTATAGTTTATAAGTTTTATGAAATTTTAACAAGGCTGTAATGATCAATTTTTTATATTCCTTTTTGAGTTGACACAGTATTTCTACAAGATAGGGAAGTAAAATTATACCAAATCTCTGGATATGTAAAAATGGACATGGCCATTCAATCAATAAAATCATATATCATTCACCCCTTATAAACAGAGCCCATGGACTAGCATTTATTTATAGGACTATATGAATTGATCGGATTATTTAAGGCAAATTTTGGAATTTTTCATTCACTCTTGGAACTTTCTGCAATTTAAGGACGCTGTTAGTTGATAAAAAAAAAAAAAAAAAAAAAAGGTTCTTTTCCCCCAAGAAAGTAGATGAATAAACTCCTTCGAAGAAGACTAAGAAAACTTTTAATTCCCTTTTGCTTTCTAGGTG
This sequence comes from Puma concolor, assembly GCF_028749965.1. Lineage (NCBI taxonomy): Eukaryota > Metazoa > Chordata > Mammalia > Carnivora > Felidae > Puma > Puma concolor. Next base: position 99,809,277 of record NC_141673.1, read on the forward strand.
ACCAATGAGACACTGAGCTTGTCCTTCATGGTTCTGCAAGATATCCCAGTGAGAGATCTGAAGCCAGCCATAGTGAAAGTCTACGATTACTATGAGACAGGTAAGTGTGAACAACTTCCACATAGAAATTAAATTTTTTTTTTTTAATTTTTAGAGAAAGCAAGAAAACTAGGGAGAGGGGCAAAGGGAGAGAAAGGGGGAGAATTCCAAGCAGACTCCACGCTCAGTGCAGAGCCCGAGGCGGGGCTCGATCCCACGACCGTGAGGTCGTGACCTGAGCCAATATCAAGAGTTGGTCACTCAACTGACTGAGCCACCCATGCGCCCCTCGAAATTAAATTTTCTGATCACAGAAATTTCAATTTGAGAACTGTATTGGGGCCCCTTATTACACTAACTCTTCTTATTTACTTCATTTTGTCTCCCTCAAGTCTGATTCTTCTCTGTCTTCTATACGTACGTTGTAGAAACTCCTAGTTGTATAAATATGTCAATTACTAATACAAACCACCTGTAGGACATTTAGCTCCCTTTTCTTCAGATAAGTCAACGATAAGACACCGTGAGATTTAAAGAAGTATAACATGTGAACTGTCCTTCAGAAGCGTAGGGTAAAGAGAAACACAACACACTGTATTTGAAGAGTTGGCAACAGAAGACCGCAAGCAACGCATCAAATGGATGATGCGGAAGTTTCTGACCCAAGTCTTCCCATAAGGAAAGATTTTTTAAGGGACCTGTCTCCCCCAGGTGTTTGCTATCCCTCTCACTTCACCTAATGGTTTTTGTTTTCATTCAGATGAGTTTGCAATTGCTGAGTACAGTGCCCCTTGCAGCAAAGGTAAGCAACAACGCACACACTTTCCAAATGCAGTCACACCCCCTTTGGCTTGTCCCTCCCATAACATGAAATTCTGGCTAAATGGTTTTCATAGATACCCTCTTGCTCATAGTTCAACTTATTACTGAAAACTTCATTTGTTGGGAAAAGGTCACTGATGGCCAACCTTTAAAGAGTCCATAGGGTTACTTTTTGAATAATTATAAGTAATAAATCTCACCTCCCACTATATTAATCAGGTTTCCTTAGGCACCGTGCTACCCAGATCTAAAGGACAGAATATTCATTGCTCAGGAGACCCATGTCCCTCTTGATTTTCTCTTCTTTCCACTCTCACAGATCACGGAAATGCTTGAAGACCACTTCAATGAAAACTGCTTTGCTGGAATATCTGTTCCACAGACTCAGGTCTCTGCGGAAGAAAAGAATTTTTGTATGTCTGAAGATTTGAGGAATAAACCTTTTTTTCTGGCCAATCTTTATCACTGGTTCCTCATTCATTCAATAGACATTTATAACCTTTCCATATAATTCCCAGTAGGATCTTAAGCTTAAACATTGATAGCAATCAAGGGTTGAGGGACTTCAGAAAATTAAAAATGTTACCGGGATATTGGTCTGAGTAGGTTTCACTTGGGGCTTCAGGAGAAGGATTATGTACTAGGAGAGTGGGAAGGGTGTTTGGTTACAGGAATACCCTAAGAAAAAGCCAGAGTGCATTTTAGGAGAGTAAGACTGTCTCGACTAGAAAAGACTTCCCACATTAAAGGGAAATAATGAAATACAATGTTGGATAAGTTACACTGGGAGGCAGTATAACTAGTTAGAACTTCACCTGAACTGGGATTACATGGCCTCAGAACCAAATCTGCCATTGATTGATACAAGTGATCGGTTTCCATAAAGGATGTCAGATTGAAAAATGTTGAAAGGGTGACACATCAGAAACGAGTCCTTCTAAAATAAAAAATCTATAGAACTCAGCAGCCCAAATAGGAGTGTTATATTGGAGCATTTTTTTCCCCCAGAACTTTGAGCCAGGATCAAAGCATAGGTGTAAACTCAAGAAGCAATTCAGAGGCAGAAATCAGCATCCCCACAATATCCAATCTCTACATTTTCTTTGTGGGAAGTATTGAAATCATTTATTGTGTGGCTAGAGGAGCAGAAACTTCAAGAGTTTGTGGAGATCTCTGGAATAATCCTAGGAGTCTTGACAGAAGCTTGGATGGTATCGGCTAAGAGCTTTAAAGGACTTTGAAGTTCAAGCATTCTGAGCTCTAACTCTGGACTGGGCCAAAGTAAAAGATAAAAGCTATCACTGAACTCCATACATTCCAGCCTCCCCCTCTCGACCCTACATGAATTCCAAACCACTTGCAAAGCTGCAATATCACTGCAGAGGCCCCTCACCAAAAACCTCACAGGGCTGAGGAAGCACAAAATGTATTCAGCACAAATTCGATACCCAGGACCAAGCTAAAATCCTTCCAAAAACACAGGGAAGAAATGATTATCCTAACGGAGAAGTGGTCAGGGTTTCCCTCTTTGGAGACTCACCTCCCTTCCATATTTTATATAATTTTCAGCGTGGAGTGGTGGGAAAAGCATGTGTTTCCAAAGATGTGGAAAGCGGGATGGTCTCAACATCCAACTCTGGCATTTAGCACCTATGTAATCTTACCCAGCACTTACTGCCTCTCACAACTCAGTTTTCTGATCTGTATAAAAGGAGAATATTATCAGCCTCCACAAGCGTGTGTGAGGATGAAAAGCCAAAGGTCCTCCACATAACGGACCTCACTGGGCACAGCAGTGCCGACCGGAACCAGCAGTCACTTCCGGTTCATCTGCGAAACGGGCCTAGAAACAGCGACTACCTCACGAGACAGCTGCGAGCAGTGTGCTTAATCTCGTTCTCGACACACAAAAACGTTCAAAACCTAAATGGTAGCTCTTTATTGAAACGATCTTTTAAAGCCTGTCAATAATCCCATGACTTCTTCAAGGGAAATCTATGCAAAACTGGAGACGCTCAAGGTCGTTTCTGAGTAAGGGTAACAATACACCCGGAGAGCAGTTAACCACAAGAAAGCAAAGCCGAGAGGTGCCTGGGTAGCAGCTCAGTCAGTTATGCGACCAACTCTTGATTTCGGATCAGGTCATGATCTCATGGCCGTGAGATGGAGCCCCATGTTAAGCTCCGCACTGAGTGTGGAGGCTGCTTAAGATTCTCTCTCTCCCTCTCCCTCTGCCCTGCCCCTCCTCTACTCACGCCCTCCCTCAAAAAAAAAAAAAGCAAATCTGAAATTACTTGCTTTAAAAATTACAATTAGGAATCCAATCGTTTTCTCCAGTTTCCTGAGTAGCGTTGACAGAAAGCTGAGACTTTAAAAATATATTGGAAAATGCAGGTAATTGGGTTAATGCCCTTACATTTGTTCTGCCAACAGGGCAGGGGGAGGAGGGCAATAGGTCTGAGGCTTGGGGGCTGTGGGCCAACCCCTCCCAGGATCCCCTGGGCCTCGCGCTGTAGGACTCTGACTCCCAGCCAGCACTGAGCAGCCGATGGTTCGGGATCCAAAATGATCCCGTTCCAAACTCTAATTGTGCAGGTTCCCTCCTGTAAAAGGTTCACAGCCTCCCTTCCATCCTCATGGCCTTCACCCTCGCCCAGGCTGCCTTCACCTCCCACCTTAAGAGCTGCTGTGCCCTCTAGAGCATTCGTGTCTCCAAACCACTCACCAAATTGCAGCCAAAGTCTTCTTCGGAAAATTCACATATTTTTAAGTGTATTTATGTATTTTGAGAGAGAGAGAGAGAGAGAGCCCAAGCAGGGGAGAGGCAGAGAGAGGGAGAGAGAATCCCAAACAGGCTCCACCCTGACAGCACAGGGCTCGAGGTGGGGCTCGAATTCACGAATGGTGAGATCATGACCTGAGCTGAAACCAAGAGTCAGACGCTCACCCAACTGAGCCACCCAGGCGCCCAGAAAATTCACATTTGGTTGTAACTCTTCTTTGTCTAAAGCCCTTTGGCGGCTTCCCATTACATTAGTCCAATGGTTCTTTCTGGCTTGTCAGGTCCCGCACGTTCCCCCTACCTTTTCAGGTTCCTCCGTCCCATCAGCTCCTGAGATGTACAGGACACTGTGCTAGGTACTCAGGGTGCACAGGGGAAGAAATCGGAGGAAGTCCTGCTACAGCCCGGCAGGAGAGACAGATGTCTACCTGGTGACGTAATTACCTAATTAAAATGTAACAGGGGGCACCTGGGTGGCCCAGTCGGTTGAGCAGCTGACTTCAGCTCAGGTCACGATCTCACGGTTCACGAGTTGGAACCCCACATTGGGCTCTGTGCTGATAGTGCTCTTGTGTTCTCTCTCTCAAAAATAACTAAGCACTAAAAAATTAAACCTCAAAACAAATCAATAAAATGGCAGTGAATGACACCCAAGGAAGCCAGGGTGCTGGAGACTTCCTGGGGAGGACGAGCCAGGTGGCTCACAGAGACTTTAACTCTCCACTCCTCCCCCAAATACCTCAGCACTGAGTACGATATGTACGTGCATCCATGCAATGGCCAAGGAAAAGCGATGCTGTTTCTTTAAGAATTTAAAACTATGGTTAAAAATGAAAATATATTTTTTAAATGACAAAGCAATTTATAGGCAGATTCACCGAAACCCCTATCGAGGTTTCAATCGTGTTTTGTGCAAAAATGGAAAACCCATCCTAAAATTCATATGGGATTTCAAGGGACTCTAAAGTCAAAACACTCTTTAAAAAGAACATATTTAGGAGTGCCTGGGTGGCTCAGTTGGTTAAGCGTCCGACTTCAGCTCAGGTCATGATCTCACGGTTTGTGGGTTCGAGCCCTGCGTGGGGCTCTGTGCTGACAGCTCACCATGCTTTCTCCAGATATGGAGCAACCACTTTTGTCAGACTGAGAAAGCTGCTTTGGTGACTATTCAGTCTTCAAAAACATTTTCCACAAAATTCTAATTGGAGAATACCAACCTCTTGTTACTACCTCAAGTCTCATTACCAGACATTCCTCGGGGCAGGGGGGGTGGGGGGGCGGGGCGGTGCAAAATAAACCTGTCACAGGAAGGATGTGTGTATATTCAGGTAAGATTCTCATGGAAAGTTGGAGAGGTTCGATTGTAATCCTTCCTCCTGAAAATGGAAACTCTATTTATTCCTACATGGGCAATAAAAGGGCACATCGGGAGAAATTGAATTGTGACCCATTGAATGGTCCTCTGGATGGGAAACGCTTTCTATTCATAATGTTCCACAGATAGCTCTGAAATACAAGGTTTTCTTGGAGAGCAAGGAATCTGCAGTCAGTCTACAAGTACAGGCAATACCCCAAACTTGTGAGGGACCTAAAACCCACATAAGTTTCCAAATCTCACTGAAGTCAGGTAAAAATATCTGTCTGTATTATCTATCCCTGAAAATATTCGCACCTAGAACTCTCGAGTACATAGATTCAGGAAGACCTAAAGTAATCCTTGTCATTAAGTTTTTGCCTCGTCAATGAAAAAAAAAAACAACTGTCTTCACCAATGTGGACAATGAAGAATTGGTACAGTTATGGGCCCAATTTGTCTACCTCTAGGATTCTTTTATTACCCACAACGATTGCTGAAGAATAAACAAGTCCTTTCAATAATACTTTCAAAAGTACTTCAATGTGAACTCATTCTTCCTTACCTCCAAAGGAAATCTTCTTTTCAAATTCCAGTTTTCTAGGGGCACCTGGGAGGCTTAGTTGGGCATCCAATTCTTGATATGGGCTCAATTCATGATCCCAGGTTTGTGAGATCAAGCCCCACATTGGGCTCTGTGCTTAGCATGGAGCCTGTTTGAGATTCTCTGTCTCTCCCTCCACCCCTTTCCCTTGCTCACGTGTGTGCAATCTCTCTCTCTCTCTCTCAAATAATAAAATAAAATTCTAGTTTTCTAGAGAAAAATAATTCACAATTCACTAGCATTCTTCAAAAGCCTTACTTGGAACAGAAAAGGTGACTCTGGCTACAATTACAAAATCTAATGGGTCTTGGGGCACCTGGCTGGCTCAGTCCAGGGGAGCGTGTGACTCTTGATCTCAGGGATGTGATTTCAAGCCCCATACTGGGTGGAAAGATTACCTAAAAGTAAAATCCGGAGGCACCTGGGTGGCTCAGTCGGTTAAGCGGCCGACTTCGGCTCAGGTAGTGATCTCGCGGTCCGTGAGTTCAAGCCCCAAGTCGGGCTCTGTGCTGACAGCTCAGAGCCTGGAGCCTGTTTCAGATTCTGTGTCTCCCTGTCTCTCTGACCCTCCCCCGTTCATGCTCTGTCTCTCTATGTCTCAAAACTAAACGTTAAAAAAATTTTTTTAAAGAAAATCCAATGGCTCCCAGACGAAAAGAAAAAAATAATATTCACAATTTGGCCCATCGTCAAAAGACAAATAAGCTAAATGTATTTTATAAAAGTGAGTTACATTAATTAAGCAAAAATACATTCACGAAGCTCTGGGGAATATAAAAAGATAGGTATCTTACCTAAAGGAATCTATAGTCTAGTTGTGAAGGTCATTTGCACATAAGAAAAAGATATTCATTAACCTAAAATGTGTACGTTTCAAGGCATTAGTAGATACCAGAGATTCTAAAATCTAGTTATCCTCTTTTGTAAAATTTATTTAAAAATTGATATTTCCAGGTTCCCCCCTCAGAGATTTAATTCGGTATTTCTGGAGCTGTGCCCAGGCATCTATATTTTCATGAGTTCTGCAGCTGATTCTGTTATATAGTCAGTTTTCAGAACCACTCATGCCATCTCTAAAAATACATTGACTATATATTTCTAAGGATGGAAATGTCACTGAGGACAAGGCAGCAGTTAGGAAAGCTACGTAGAGAAAGCTACTTAAAAAAGCTACTTGACAAAAGGCTTGTGGTGGACCTTGAAGGAGAGCAGGATTCAACACATCGGGAGGCCTGGTTCTTCTCTTTCTTGGGTCTACAGCTAGACAGGAAGCCACGCGGCCTCCAACAAGGCGATCGCCGATGTAAAATGGTGTGTGATTTCATTCCCCTGAAACCAACAGTGAACATGGTAAATGGATGGTAGGTGTTTGAATTTCCTGTCTCCCTAGCATAAGGCTACGCCAACAACATTCTCACCATGTCAACGTGCACCAGGGCAACATTGGGCCTAATCTAAGGAAACTGAATCTATCTGGGACCAAGTGTATCGTTAGCGTTGTGTTAGGTTCCAATACAAGAATTGTAAGAAAGATGTTGGGATCAATTGAGCCTACATTCTAATTAAGAATACCAAAAGAAAAAAAAATTTTTAAAAAAACAATAACTGAAGCTATCGAGTAACATTTAAGGGCAAGATATAATTAAGCACCAAAATTGTTGGTATAGTTTTTAAATACCGCGAGAATTCAGAGAAAGCTGAGATCAATGTTAGACTAGAGAAAGATACCTTCATAGATAATCTCAAATGAATCGCTATCCAACTTGAGGATACTTCTCCCTTTATCCTTTGGTTAAAGGATACCTTTATTTATTTTTTTTTTTATTTTTTTTTTTAACGTTTATTTATTTTTGAGACAGAGAGAGACAGAGAATGAACAGGGGAGGGGCAGAGAGAGAGGGAGACACAGAATCCAAAACAGGCTCCAGGCTCTGAGCGGTCAGCACAGAGCCGGACGCGGGGCTCGAACTCACAGACCGTGAGATCATGACCTGAGCCGAAGTCAGACGCTTAACCGACCAAGCCACCCAGGCACCCCTAAAGGATACCTTTAAACAAAAGCCAGGGATACCTATTTCTTAGTCATAGGAATATTTACCTTTGTGTCTAAGTACTGGCATTCACAATTTCCTGTATATGTTGCCATTCTACTGGACAAATATCTTCACACTCTTTATTTAAAGACATTTAATCTCAGCTTTTTTAATACAGACTTCAGTCCCACGGTCTACGTGTCTCTTAGCACTGAAGGGCTTCAGTTAACATTGGGGATTTCTCTCATTTTCCTCATCTTGAACGATCTAGCCACATTGGCAGGAGAAAGCGAGGAACAGCAATGTGTTGATTTATGTGGAACAGGTAAGGGCCCTGCAGCCTTGCTTAACACATCCAAGTGGAAAGTCCTTTCCGGTGGGTCTCTTCACCTGGGAAGTACATGATATGGGAAGAGCAATCAGAAGGAAAGCCTTTTGAGAAAGCACGTCTTCTCTGTTCCATAAGATAATGTTGTGAATTCTCTTTCCCCACTGCAGGCTTCCCTGGAACTTGGGAGTGTCAGGAGCAAGGGGGCTTGGGAAGGCCAGTGGGCATGGATTTGTTCATACTAGTATGGCACTATGAGCATTTCCATTTACTTCAGGGAAACACTCTTTTCCGCAAACAGGCCTGATCATTTAGAAGCCCTGTCGAAAGTTACGACGAAGGATAGGAAGTGTTGGGGCACCTGGGTGGCCCAGTCGGTTAAGCGTCTGAGTTCGGCATTAATGATCTCATGGTTCATGAGTTCGAGCCCCACATCGGGTTCTCTGCTGTCAGAGCAAAGCTCACTTCGGATCTTCAGTATCTGTCTCTCTCTGCTCCTCCCCCACTCATGCTGGCTCACACTCTCTCTCGGTCTCTCTTGCAAAAATAAACATTAAAAAAAAGGATAGGAAGCGTTCCCAAGAGTTGATCAGTGATATCAATCTCATTTAACATGCACGGATACAAAAAATTAGACAGATGATAGATACATGGTTAGTTGATTGGTTGATTGATAGATAAATGGTAGATAAAGATGATCAGTCTAGATGTATTAATCATAGTCCATTTTATAAAGTAATGTTATTGATTTCATTAGCAACACAAGAACACCACTCTGATTTCGTACATGTATGTTTACGCTTTGAAAAATGTTTTTCAGATATTTGAAAACATTAACGTGGGGGCCCCTGGGTGGCTCATTCGGTTAAACGTCTGACTTCGGCTCAGGTCATGATCTCACAGTCGTGAGTTCAAGACCCATATCACACTCCTCACCGACAGTGCAGAACCTGCTTGGATTCGCTCTCTCCCTCTCCTTCTCTCTCTCAAAATAAATAAATAAACTTTAGAAAAAGAAAATATTAATATGGATAGAGTCTGCCAGTAAAAAGAATTTATCTCTCCCTATGAGCAGAGCCATGTATTAGACATTACGAGGAAGTAGTAATTGTTTTAACGGGTTAAAAAAAAACTGGTACACTTTTTATTCAACAAAAACCCCATTCTCTAGGTGCTCAGGTTCCTACTGGAAAATCCGTATCACCATTCATGCACGTGAGCTGTTAGAAAGGACAATTGGCTTGAGATCGAATGCTATCAGCCAACTAAGAATTCTTCCTTGGGGCGCCTGGGTGGCTCAGTCGGTTAAGCGTCCGACTTCAGCTCAGATCACGATCTCATGGTTTGTGAGTTAGAGCCCCACGTCGGGCTTTGTGATGACAGCTCAGAGCCTGGAGCCTGCTTCGGATTCTGTGTCTTCCTCTCTCTCTGCCCCTCCTCTGCCTGCGCTCTGTCTGTCCGTCCATCTCTATGTCAAAAATAAACAAACATTAGAAAAAAAAATTTTTAATAAAAAAAATCCTTTGTTCCTCAAAGGATGAATACTGAATCACACTAAAGAAAGAGAAATGAGGCCTCTCCGGTTCTGGATTATTCTTGCTTTCCTTTTGCAGGTTACCAATCAGACCCTGAGCTTTTCCTTCATACTTCAACAAGCCATCCCCGTAAGAGACCTGAAACCTGCTGTCGTGAAAGTCTACGATTATGACGAGACAGGTGAGTAAAGAGGACTAAGAACCCTAAATAAATGCAATCCATAATAAAGAAATTAGATTGTGATGGACAATGGTACGTAGGTCCTGTTTTCAACTTATTCTGTCACCCATAACTTATTCCTGCCACCTCGCCTTACAAAACCACTACAAATACAACCCACAACATAAGCCTATCCATCATGCAAAATTTTGCAAGGTACTAAGAGTTTTACAATGAAGGGTTTACAGGCGAAGAGACATATAAATCTCCTTCACATGATAACATAACAATGCAAAGCCATAAATAAAAGCCTAGAGACTTACACAAGTAATTATAGTAGGAAATCGGAGATGGGGAGAGAACTATAGCCTGAGTGGTCACGGAAAAGCAAACAAAGAAAGTAAAATTTGAGTTGAAAAATGAAGTGTGTGGATCATGCTGATTAGCGGAGAACTTCCTGAGTATTTCAGACCAGGAGGAAAGTATAAGAAAATACCATGAAGGAAAAAAGAAGCCAATATCGAAAGAAAACCCAAAGCATGCATACCTACAACTACCCCCCCCCCCGTACTTTTCTTGAATCACTCTAGTAGAAACAGGCTTTTATTTTTTTCCCCCAGAAAATGCGATTACGTCCCTGTTATCAAGAATGGAAATTCCTGGACCATTTTTGTCTATTGCCCCCAATAGCTATTTCCACAATGATGCAGTTCCCGATTCAGTCAAGCCTGCAGTCCTAACACCTTCAAAACCTCCCCATGACACCCTATCCCACTGAAGCTTCCTTTCTCATGCCTTTCTCCTGTTGTGTCTTTCAGATGAGGCAGTTTTTGTTGAATACAGTGTCCCCTGCAACACAGGGAAGCAGTTCACATTCCATGTATCCAGGCTTCATTTTGCTCTCAAAGCCAGTCCTCCTTAAATACAAAAAACATTTTTTTTTTTTTTTGGCTGATCTCAGATTCTTCAAACTAAATGATAACACAGAAATATACACCTTAGGAGAGGAGCACAAGCTCTCTGGAAAACTCCTTTAATTCCTTCACCAGCAGAGCAGATGTTTATTACAGGGTGTGTATCTGATGAATCTCATTCTTAGCCGTAGCCAGGTTGGTTTCTTTTACCAAGCCCTGTTCATATCCAACTAGAATTATATTCAAGGGGCGCCTGGGTGGCTCAGTCAGTTAAGCAACCAGCTCTTGATCTTGGCTCAGGTCACGATTTCATGGTTTGTGGATTCGAGCCCGAAATAGGACTCCGCACCTTGGAGCCTGCTTAGGATTCTCTCTCTCTCTCTCTCTCTCTCTCTCTCTCTCTCTCTCTCTCTCTTCCTCTCTCTGCCCCTTCCATGCACTCTCTCTCAAAATAAATAAACTTATAAAAAAATTAAAAAGAATTATATTCAAGAAGAGGCACTAACACTTCTTTAAATGTTCACAGAATTCACCGGTGAAGCTATCTGGTCCTGGATTGTTGTTTTTTGGAGAGCTTTTAAATTACTGATTCAGTTTCATTACTTGTAACTGGTCTAATAAGATTTTGTGTTTCTTCATGATTCAGTCTTGAAAGATTGTGCATTGCTAGGAGTTGATCCATATCTTTTAGCTTTTCCAATTCATTGGCATATAATTGCTTGTAATAGTCTCTCATGATCCTTTGTATTTCTGTGGTGTCAGCTGTAACTTCTCTTTCATTTCTGATTTTATTTACTTGGGCCCTCTCTCTTTTTTTTCTTGATAAGTCTTGCTAGTGGCTTATGAATTTTGTCTATCTTTTCAAAGAACCAGCTTTTAGTTTCATTGATCTTTTCTATTTTTTTTTTATTCTCTATTTAATTTCTTTCTATGTGATCTTACCATTTCCTTCCTTCTACTAACTCTGGGCTTTGTTTGTTCTTCTTGCACTAGTTCCTTCAGGTGTAAAGGTAGATTGCTTATTTGGAATTTTTCCTGTTTCTTGAGGTAGGCCTTTATAGCTATTAACTTCCCTCTTAGAACTATTTTTGTTGTGTCTCATAGATTCTGTAAAGTTGTGTTTCCATTTTCATTTGCCTCAAGGTGTACCCTCATATCAAAATCAGACAAAGACACTGAAAGAAGGGAAGAAAGAAAGAGGAAAGAAAGAAAGAAAGAAAGAAAGAAAGAAAGAAAGAAAGAAAGAATTACAGGCCAATATCCCTAATGAATATAAATGCAAAAATCCTCAACAAAATATTAGCATACCAGATTTTATAATACATTAAAAGGATCATCTACCATGGTCAGGTGGGATTTACTCCAGGTATACAAGTATGGTTGAATATGCACACATCAATCAGTGAACAAAAGAAAGGATAAAAATCGTATGATCATCTCAAAAGATGCAGAAAAAAAATTTTTGGCAAAATTCAGCATCCATTTATTATAAAAACTTTCAGCAAAGCAGGTATAAACAGAACATATCCCTACATAACAAAGGCCATATGTGACAAACCCACAGCTAACAACATACTAAATAGTGAAAAGTTGAGAGCTTTTCCTCTAAGATCAGGAACGAGACAAGCATGCCCACTCTTGCCACTTTTGTTCTACATAGTACTGTAAGCTCTGGCCCTAGTCAGACAAGAAGAAGAAATAAAAGGCGTCCGAAGTAGTAAGGAAGAAGTAAAATTGTCAATATTTGCAGATGACGTGATACTACATATAAAAACCCTAAAGATTCCATGGGAAAAAAAAAGCCTATGAAAACTAATAAATGCAGTAAAGTTGAAAGACACAAGGTTAACACACAGAAATTGGTTGCCTTTCTATACACTAATACCAAGCTATCAGAAAGAGAAATTAAGAAAAACAATCCCACTTACAGCTACGTCTGGGTGGCGCAGTCGGTTAAGCGTCCGACTTCAGCTCAGGTCACTATCTCGCGATCCGGGAGTTCGAGCCCTGCGTCGGGCTCTGGGCTGATGGCTCAGAGCCTGGAGCCTGTTTCCGATTCTGTGTCTCCCTCTCTCTCTGCCCCTCCCGCGTTCATGCTCTGTCTCTCTCTGTCCCAAAAATAAATAAACGTTAAAAAAAAAATAAAAAAAAAAAATCTGAACACTACTAAAAAAAAAAAATAAAAAAAGGAATAAAATACCTAGGAATAAATTCAACCAAGGAGAAGAAAGAACAGCACACTGAAAACTATTAAGACATTGATGAAAGACACTGAAGAGGACACAAAGAAATGGGAAGGTATATTGTGCTCACAGATTGGAAGAATCAATATTGTTAAAATATCTATACTGCCCAAAGCCATTTACAGATTCAGTGCACTCCCCATCAAAATACCAATGGCATTTTTCACGGGACCCAAACAAAGATTTCTCAAATTTGTATTGAGCCGTATGATGAGGATGAGGAGTGGGAACCACTGAAATAAGGTTGGACTCAGACTAACAAGATTTTAAAGGACAAACACTTATACGTAAGAGACACCGATAGCATGTACTAGATTCATGACTAAGATCCTGAGCATTATGGTCAAAGACCGTGTCGGATGTTCTGCAATGTTTTTTTTTTAACGTGCTTCCTGTACCCTTGTCCCTCTTCTGATGGCCTAGCCGAAGTGTGGGGATGCCCTCTCTTCATGTACAGTAATGAAAATTAGCCACAGGGTGGCAGCAAAGTTTATAAAGTAAGTACTGCTTCCTTATTAATTATAAAAAAAAAAGTAAAACAAAAATTAAGAAGTTAGGCAAAGGGAAGAGGAATAAAAGAGAAATAAAATAATTATGGAAACTTAAAACAAGAAGATAACAAAATAAGGTGCCTAGCACAAATTGTCCTTCTCTGTGGGCAGAATTACATTCACAAACTATAGAAATTATCCCTGAAAGTATAGTCTTCAGAATTACATTCACAATGCTGGATATGGCTATTTGGGACGGGGACACGGGGTGTTTCTTAGAATCAGTGTATTCTATGAGAAATATTACATTTCTTTGTTTTCTAATAAATGAAATGTGACTCTACGCCTCATCCCCATTGGACTACAAGAAATTTATCTCAGATATTTTGGACTACAAGAAATGTATCTCAGACATCGTGGGGAACTAATGCAGGATGAAGGTATTGCACCCTACTGCAATCATCTGTCTGTAGTCTACGTTTTAGATCGACCACTCTGTGGCCTCCTTGTCATTCATAGGGATAGGAATATTTGACAAAGAACAAGTGGCTGGGCCTGGCATCAGCCTTCCAGGTGTTCCATGGAAACCTTCCCTCTAAAACCTGCAAGAAATCCACAGACCTCTTTCTGCCCAGCCTGGAGGAATTGTTTTTGTCTGGGATATGTTTTTGCTGTTAAAACGTTTAGTCATTTCAGTCATAAACTTTAGTTTCTTAATTGGTTTTCTTCCTTCTCAAATTTATTTGCCTAATTTTTTTTTTTATTCAAAACCCAGAAAACCCTGACCAAACTTCCCTTAAGGTTCTATTCTTCCAGATTTTCTATATAGACAATCAGGTAATCTGTGAACAAAGATAGTCTTATTTCTTCCTTACCAATCTGTATACCTTTATTTCCTTTTCTTGTCTTATTGCATTAGCTAGGATTAACAGGACAAGGTTGAATAGGAATAATTAGAGGGGACATCTTTGTCTCATTCTGAATTTTAGGGGAAAGCATCTAGTCTGTCACCATCAGTATAATGATAGCTTGTAGGTTTTTTGTAGATATTCTTTACCAAGTTGAAGAAGTTCCCTGTATTTCTAGTTTGGTGGGAGCTTTTCTCATGAAATGGTGTTGGATTTTGTTAAATGTCTCTCCTGCATGTATTGTTATGATCATATGATTTTTCTTCTTTAGCCTGTTAACATGAAGAACTACATTAATTGATTTTCAAATGTTGGACTAGACTCACATATCTGGAATAAATCCCATTTTTCACGGTGTAGAATTATTTTTACACATTGTTGGATTTGATTTGCTAATATTTTGTTGAGGACTTTTGCATTTTTGTTCATGACAGAGTATTTAGTTTTCCTTTCCTGTGATGTCTTTCTCGGATTTTGGTATTAGGGTAATTCTGGCCTCATAGAATGGGTTAGGAAGTGTTCCCTCTATTTTCTGGAAGAGAGTACAGAGAATTTGTATCATTTCTTCTTTACCGTTTGGTAGAATTCACCAGTGGAAACAGTTTGATCCTAGTGCTTTCTGTTTTGGAAGGTTATTAATTTCTAATGCAAATTCTTTAATAGATATGGACCTAGTCAGATTATCGATTTCTTCATATAAGAGATTTGGTAGATTGTAACTATCAAAGAATTGGTCCATTTCACATGTTATTAAATTTGCGGGCATGAAGTTATTAATAATATTCCTTGATTATCCTTTTAGTTCCCATAGAATCTGTTATAATGCTGCCTCTTTCATTTCTGATAGTAATTTGTGTCTACTTTCTTTTTCTTGATTAGCCTGATTAGAAATTTATCAATTTTATTGATCTTTTGATTTTTTTTTCTATTGACTTCTTGTTTTTAATTTCATTTGCTTCTGTTTGAATATTTATTATTTCTTTTCTTCTACTTACTCTGGAGTTAATTTGCTTTTCTTTTGCAAGTTTCCTATGGTGGAAGCATACATTATTGATTTTAGAGGTTTCCTTTTTTTTCTAATGAACATATTCAATGCTATATAGTTCCCGCTAAGCATTGCAACCACAGGAAAGGTCTGGGGAGTTAGCATTGTGTCTGTGACTCTGTGATGATTTTGTGCCACATACTGAAATTATGCATATGGAATTATGAACCATTCTAAACGATAACAAGATTTAGCACTTTACCCCACTTCTCCTCTTTCTCCTGCTTTATCTAAAGTTTAATTTCCCATAACCAGGGGCACCTGGATGGCTCAGTTGGCTAAGCTTCTGACTTCAGCTCAAGTCATGATCTCACGGCTCGTGGGTTTGAGCCTCACATCCGGCTCTGTGCTGATAGCCTGGAGCCTGGAGTCAGCTTCCGATTCTGTGTCTGCCCCTCTCCTGCTCATGTTCTGTATCTCTCTCTCTCTCTCTCCCTCTCTCTTTCTCTCTCAAAAATAAATTAACATTAAAAAAACAGTAATAAAAAATAAAGTTTAACTTCCTATAATCAAATGTCACCTTTTATTAAGAATATGATGTGTCTGTGTTACCCTCGTTTGTTCCTTTTTTTAAGGAACCTCCTACTACTGATATTTCCAGTTTCCTTGCTACTGAATGTTATCATTCTTTTCTTCCTTACTCACTCTATCATTTTAAGGCTAGTTCACATGACTGGCAGTAACCTGAATACAGGGTACAGGCAACCTTGCTAATCAAATGATCCTAGGTCTCTATCTTGAAAATGTACAGTGACAAAGGGAATGACTGGTCACAAATAAACTATTTGCATCCAAGTCAGGTAAAAATAATGCATGAATATTCCTAGAATTGAGGTAATAAGAAGATGTTCTTTCCATTAGTGACTGAAAATATTCTACCCTTGACTGGCCACTAAAAACATCTTTCATTCAGTAACCTCGAAATTGGCCTTGTGCTGACTTGTCACTGGTACCGATGTTACCTGGTCATCATTCTGTGTAGAAGATACCCATGATGGTCGTTTGATGTGTCAGCTTGCCTAGGCAACAGTCCTCAGTTATTCAATCAAAACACCAATCTAGATGTTGCTATGAGGGTATGTTAGGTAATTAAAGTCTATAACCATGGGCGCCTGGAGTGGCTCAGTCCATGAAGCGTCCAACTCTTGATTTCAGCTCAGGTCATGATCTCACAGTTGGTGAATTTCAGCCCCCCATTGGGGGCTGCCAGCATGGAGCCTGCTTGGCATTCTTTCTCTCTCCTTTTCTCTCTACCCCTCCCCTGCTTGCACGCCCTCTTTCTCTCTCAAAATAAATAAACATTTAAAAAACTGTAAAGTCTATAACCAGTTGACTTTAAGAGAGATTATCATGGATCATCCGAGCAGGCTTGATTCAGTCAGTTGAAAGGCCTTACGAGCAGGGTTGAAGCTTCCCTGCTGAAGAAATTGCACCTGTGGACAACAGCTTCGGCCCTGCTGGGGTGTTCTAGCCCACCCCTCCTGACAGCCTGCCCTATGGATTTTGGACTTGCCAGTTAGCTCCACGATTGGGTAAACCAACTCCTTGCAATAAATCTCTTTTTTTTTTTTTTTTAATTTTAACGTTTATTTATTTTTGAGACAGAGAGAGACAGAGCATGAACGGGGGAGGGTCAGAGAGAGGGAGACACAGAATCTGAAACAGGCTCCAGGCTCTGAGCTGTCAGCACAGAGCCCGACGCGGGGCTCGAACTCACGGACCGCGAGATCATGACCTGAGCCGAAGTCAGCCGCTTAACCGACTGAGCCATCCAGGTGCCCCTGCAATAAATCTCTTGATGCATATCTCCTGCCGGCTCTGCTTCTTTTGTTGAAACCTGACACAGTGCCCAAAAACGAGCTATCCCTCATGGGACACTTCCGTGAGTTTCAGCAGATCCTGTGCACAGAGAGATACGCCCCTGAGGAATTTCTGCACTGCATCTTCCCCGATCCAGGTGCTATGCTCTCTGGAAGGACTCTTATGCCTTTACCTTAAGTCTCAAGTTATGGTGAACCATTCTACAGGACTTCTTTCTCCTGGGGTCTGAGCCTGGCAGGAAGTCCTCTTGGATAAAGCCCTTTGTAGGTAACTCAGATCCCGTGACCTTCTGCTTCCTCTGGGCTCAAGGGAGCTCATATACCAACTCAACAAACAGTGGGTTTGCAGTGAGCTTTCATCCATTGCAGCTGCACCTCCTTCCCTCATCTTCTGGGGCAATTTCTATAAGCTTCCCACCATCAGACCTCTCTAATCAATATTCAGGTAAGAGCTTCTACACCCTCCATAATGGGGAACTTGGGTCAAGTTCTTCCAAGCACTCTCTTGCTCCCCAGACAGCCACAAACCCACACATTTCCATTGGTGAGCAACATAGCACCAGGAAGTCAGCCTCTGCTCCCACCTCCGACAAGCAGCACCCAATTTCTCCTGGGTGCCTCTGGTTCCCCCTCTCACTTGGCTTGCAGTGGAGTGGGAGGTGAAATACCCCAGCAATCTGCTCATCTACACACTGCCTCAAAGAACTTGCCCGTAATCAGTCTTTAATTTTCCCTGATGAGCTGTTGGTAATTGCCCCTAAGCCAGTTTGGAAAGTCCTACGGGGTGTGTCTAAGGCCCCCCTTTAGAATACAGGACTTCTCGTCCCCCACCATTCTCAGCTTTAGCTTTCGGGTCAAATTTCAAGACCACAGAAAGAAGTCTTTCTCTAAGATTCTATTACTCTCATTACTGAGTAAGCTTCTGTACTCACAAAAATCAACTATTAAAAAAAAAATCAATTATTCGTAGGTAAACTTCTATCCAGAATTTTGTATCTTTAAATTTTTTTTTCAACGTTTTTATTTATTTTTGGGACAGAGAGAGACAGAGCATGAACGGGGGAGGGGCAGAGAGAGAGGGAGACACAGAATCGGAAACAGGCTCCAGGCTCTGAGCCATCAGCCCAGAGCCTGACGCGGGGCTCGAACTCACGGACCGCGAGATCGTGACCTGGCTGAAGTTGGACGCTTAACCGACTGCGCCACCCAGGCGCCCCAGAATTTTGTATCTTTAAAGGGCATCCCCAGGGGCGCCCGGGTGGCTCAGATGGTTGAGCGTCCAACTTTGGCTCAGGTCATGATCTTCTGGTTTGTGAGTTCAAGCCCTGCATCGGGCTCACTGCTTCATATCTTCTGTCTCCCCTCCCTCTCTCTCTGCCCCTCCCCCACTGACGCTCTCTATCTAAAAAATAAATAAACATTATAAAAAATATATATATCGAAAGGACATCCCCAGGCTGTTCTAGTCTCTCCACAATGTTTTCCACTCGTGGCTCTGTTTCTGAGTCTAGGGATATTTGATGAGTTCATGAGTCAGTGAACATCTGTCCCCCTGGACAGTGGTTCTTAAAGCCTCCTGGGTGAGCCTTCAAACATGTAATCACTGCATTCTCCAACGTTTCACTTACAGGTGCACCAATTTTTCCATCCTTCTTGCCACAACAAGGCTGATTCCAGTTTGTTCCTGATGCTTCCATAATTATGCGTTCCACTAGAAGCCAGCTGTCTTGTACTCTTCTTTACCCAATTGAATCTTAGAATGTAGAATGAAAGATTTCAAATGCTATAGAAGCTAGAATTCACTAAAAAAAAAAGGGAGGATAAATGTGATATACAAAATCCCAAATTTCGGGGTGCCTGGGTGGCTCAGTCAGTTAAGCATCTGACTCTCAATTTCGGCTCGGGTCACCATCTCACGGTCTGTGAGTTCAAGCTGACAGCAGGGAGCCTGCTTGGGATCCTCTCCCTGTATACCTCCTCCACTCATACTCACTCTGTCTCCCTCTAAATAAATAAATAAATAAATAAATAAATAAATAAATAAAATTCCAAATCTTTAACAAGGAAAAAAAAATCCCATCACATACAAGAGAAAAATGATGAACTAAGACAAAATAGTTTTAGCTTGTATCACACTCAAATAGCTAATTATTTCAGTGTGCAAAGAACTTTTTTCTCACAATTATTGAGGAAAAGATCAATCATCCAAATTTTTTTTTAAAGGACAAAGGCTACGAATGGTCCGTTCACAAGAAAGGAAATGCAAATGCCCCTTCAGCAGGTGCAAAGACGCTCTCTGTAGTTCTTAACAAGAGAAATACAAATTAAAACCACAAGAGGAAAATATTTTTCCCTTCTCTAATTAGCAAAGATCAAAATATTTTATTGAAAAAACTACAATGGTGAAGAGTAATGAGAAAATGAGACTAGCATATATTGCTGGTGGGAATATTAATCCGCAGACTTACATAGAGCTATTTGACATGTCTACAAACACTCAAAGACACAAAACTATGCCTGTAGACACACCCAGTTCACTTATTTTTAAAAATTTTTTAGAGAGAGAGAGGAAGAGAGCACAAGCAGGGGTGAGGGGCAGAGGGAGAGAGAGATTGAATCTCAAGCAGGCTTCATGCTTAGTGCAGCCCCCAACACGGGGCTCGATCCCACGACCTGCGCCAAAATCAAGAGTCCGACACTTAACCAACGGAGCCACCCAGGCACCCGGATGCCTGTAGATAAACAGTCATTGCAGCATTGTTGGTAAAGTCAAAAAAGAGGAAATGATCTAAACTTCCATTAATAGAAGACTCGCTAAATTGTTAGAGCCATAAAACAGAAGTCTATCCAACCATTAAAAAAGGAGGCAGTTCTTATGAGTATGAACATAAAAAGATTCGAGATACATTGTTAATCGGCGGGGAGAGTAAAGTTCAGAACAGTGTGTATACTATTCTACAACTTGAGAGGTGTGTGTGTGTGTGTGAGCACGTACATGTGTTCGTGTATGGAAAGATTACATCTGGAAAGGAACACGAGAAGGAATGGAACTGAGTGATGTGGCAATCAGAGGTGGGGCCAGCCTTGTTTTCACAGATACGATCCCTTCGTAACTTTTGCATTTTATACTGTGAGCGTGCACATCTGCAAAACATAGTAAATAATAATTTCAAAGAAGTAACACGTAAAGGGAAGCGCAGACGGTGATAAGAGTTTGGAAGGAACTCAACAAGTGGATGTCACAGACAGCAAGGAGACTGGCTACTTTAGATGGAATGATCGCATGGGATGGGCAAACCCAGGCTCAGAGAAGTTAAGTGTTTTGCCTGAAGTCACACAGCCATTATTCTAAAAAAGATTTGAATAGAGGTCTGTCTTACTAACTCCAGCATTGGCGTTCCTCCCAGTATGTTCCCACAGTTCTCAGGTGGAGACAAGGCACAGTCTAAAAATATACATAACCTCTGGCATAGAAAGAGCCAGCATAACTGACAGGTTTCAGGAAAGTGTTTGAGCACTGTATACCCATCACAGTGAGCGGCAGTGAGATGTTACAAGTCACACAGGGTCTTGCACTAAGGAAAAATTAGCTAAGCAAAAAACCAGAAAGAACTAAGCGGGGGGGGAGATAAAAAATAAAAATAAAAACAAACAAACAAAAACCGTCTCCTAGTTCCTCCCGGGGATCTACAGAGAACATTCCGGCCAGTTTGTGGAGATAGATCACGTAAATAACAGCTGGTTTGGGGGCCAAACTGGTAAGGGCAGCCCGGTCCACAACAGCTGTGTTAGCCGAGATAGGCCAACACGTTAGTGTTGGCATCCGTTACAAAATTTGGAATGTGTGCAGTAAGGCTTCCTAACTCCATAGCCATGTGACCAAAGATGTAGCCTTTTCGAAAAGACAGAGAGGACCTGTGTTTAGGGGAAAAAGAAGAAAATGCAACTTTCGAGAATAGATTTTTAAAGGGGGGAGAAAGGAGAAGGCACATTAAGCAATCCAAAGCACAAAGAAGCAATCCGGCTGCGGTCTAAATTTGCATTCCCACGACAGCCCAACCAGACTAATCCTCCGATGGGGATGGGCTCTGCGGAAGGCCCAAGTCCAAGGGAACAGCAGCACTGTGGAGCCCGAGTAATTCCTCCCTGAGGTTCTAGCTTGACGATTTTGTTGGCAGATCATGACTGGCTTCTCCTGGTCTATTAGTATGGCTGTTCTCTAGTTATCCAGGCAAAAAACAAAAAACATTCTCTTTTTTTAATGTTTTATTATTTTTGAGAGAGACAGAGACAGCAAGCAGAGAAGGGGCAGAGAGAGAGGGAGACACAGAACTGGAAGCAGGTTCCAGGCTCTGGGCTGTCAGCACAGAGCCCGACGTGGGGCTTGAACTCACAGACCGTGAGATCATGACCTGAGCTGTGGTCGGCCGCCCAACCAACTGAGCCACCCAGGCGCCCCCACAACATTTTCATTTTAAAAGATCTGGTCTACTGAAAGAAAGCAAGAGGTAACAGGATTTATTTAATCATTTCAATACTGATAGACATTTGAATCATTGCTGATTCTTCCTATTGTAGAAGTGTAATAAAGTTCTCTGTAACTAAATCTCTGTGCAGTTGTACAAACATTCCTTTAGAATCTTACTGCTGGCAGGAACAGCATACTGACCAGACCAAAAACAGGAAGAGTGATCTGGTAGGAGACACCATCGGTGTCCGGTCTGACACCGGATCATCGGTAACTGTGCCCACTCTTGCCCCATTCCTGACCTGGGTCTCCACAATCCGACCATCCTCTCGCTGCCCCTGCTGGTAAATGCTATCTGGAGCGCTGGCTGAAATCCCGGTCACCCTGGAAACAGGTTACCTTCCATTACTCGCCCAGAGGCACCATGTTCCCATCCTTCTTTATCTTAACTGCCCAACAACTGTTTTTAGAAAAACCGATGTCCTCGCCAAATGAGGCTGCTCCGCGTCCTGCAAAGTTGGGGGGAGGCAGGAAGCGGTGAGGAGAGGAAAGCCTGCATTGTTGCTGCTGCTCCCCTGGCTGATTCCAGACCACGATTTCCTCTTCCTATAAAAGTGGAGCCTTGAAGAGATTCACAACATTGTCAATGCAATTAGGCTACTGAACTGTACACCTGAAAATAGCACGGGAAATGTTATGTTATGTGTATTTCACAACAATAATAAAAAAAAAACAATGGCTCCTTTTCGTCTGTTCCTCCTTGTCACTATCACCCTCAGACCTGTTTCTGAGACCCTCACAATGATCCAGGATTTGGGCCCAGAATTCAGTCTGCTCTGAGACCCAAAACAGCAAAAATGAATTAATTATTAAAAGGTAGGGGCGCCGTGGTGGCTCAATTGGTTAAGTGTGTGACTGGATTTCGGCTCACGTCATGATCCCACGATTCGGGGGTTTGAGCCCCAGGGGGTTTCCAGGTTCAACGCTAACAGTGTGGAGCCTGCTTGGGATTCCTCCCTCTCCCTCTCTCTCTGCCCCTCCCCTGCTCGCAGTTTGTCTGTCTGTCTGTCTCTCTCTCTCTCTCCCCCCCTCTCACAGTAAAATAAACAAAATAAAATAAAATAAAATAAAATAAAATAAAATAAAATAAAATGTAAAAACATAATAAAACGTAAAAAATGTAAAATGTAAAACCAGAAGCGCCCGGCTGGCTCAGGCAGAAGAGCTCAGAGTGGTGGGTTTGGGCCCCCCATTGGAGGTAGAGATTGCTTAAATGAATAAATACTTAAATAAAAACTTAAAAATAAAATGTAAAACAAAATAACAATAATAATATAAAAGTATTAGGAAAAAATGTATGTATAATCCCATGAAAGAGATTCTAAGTAGAAAACCAGAATCCACAACTGGAGGGAAAAAATGAAGATTTGACTTTACTAAAACTTAAAATGCATGAATAGAAAAAAAAAAAATCCCCATGACATTAAAAAAAAAAAAAAACAGTAGAAAGAAAACATTTGCAACACATGTGACTAACAAAAAGGTCATTCTGAGTATACACAGTGCCTACGGATGGAAAAGACAAAATAATAATAATAATAATAATAATAATAATAAATATTGTAATAATAATGATGACAATTTGCCAAAATCTAAAATTTTGAGAACACGTGCAGCTGAGAAGAAGGGAGGACCAGTATTCTCATCCCTTGCTAGTGGGAGTAAAACTAGTTCGGTCTTGGGGCGCCTGGGTGGCGCAGTCGGTTAAGCGTCCGACTTCAGCCAGGTCACGATCTCGCGGTCCGTGAGTTCGAGCCCCGCGTCCGGCTCTGGGCTGATGGCTCGGAGCCTGGAGCCTGTTTCCAACTCTGTGTCTCCCTCTCTCTCTGCCCCTCCCCCGTTCATGCTCTGTCTCTCTCTGTCCCAAAAATAAATAAATAAACGTTGAAAAAAAATTAAAAAAAAAAAAAACTAGTTCGGTCTTATAAACTAACCTGGTATCATCTATTAAAGTTTTTCATTTGGCCTACGTTTTGGCCCATGACTTTCACTTTTCGGAATCTCTTTTCTAGGGAAATAGGAGACGCGTACAACAATGTTCACTGCAGGGGCGCCTGGGTGGCCCAGTCGGTTAAGTGGCCGACTTCGGCTCAGGTCATGATCTCGCGGTCCGTGAGTTCGAGCCCCGCGTCAGGCTCTGTGCTGACAGCTCGGAGCCTGGAGCCTGTTTCAGATTCTGTGTCTCCCTCTCTCTCTCTGACCCTCCCCCATTCATGCTCTGTCTCTCTCTGTCTCAAAAATAAATAAACGTTAAAAAAATAATAAAATAAAAAAAAAAAAAAAAAAACAATGTTCACTGCAGTAGTTATCTCATCTCCTGTACTAATACTCCCAAATCTTTTCCCATCCAGCACGTCCCTCACGTCAAGGTTTCTTATGTAATTCTGGCTACTTCTATTTCCTGACACCATTTTTCTCCTCTGAAACCACCCTGTAAAATTGCCACGCTTCATCATCCCTACCATTTGGCTTCTCTGTTATTACAACTAGTCCAATATGGGCTGCTCTCAATAATCAGGCAACAATGCGGGCTGAAATCACTAAAAATGTGTGGCCTCCTGCCTCCCTCGGTGTTGACCGGCAATGTTGCGTCTGTAGGGAGATGTCTCTCTTCCCTGTGTAGAAATTCCAAAACTCTGCCTTCTATAGATCCCAAACCTATCACTTTCTCCTTCATACTTAGCATATAACCTTGTCCTTTATTTCACCGAGAAAATGGAGTTCACCAGTACATTTCCTTTACTGTCGCTTACACAAACATTGGAATCTTCCTCCATCGTTCCACCTTCCGTAGGAAAGGGGATACTTACTCTTTCCACCCAAAATTATTTCTTCCATTTGTGCATCGGCTCACATCGTCATCCACTGCCTCAAGGATCCTGGTGTTGCATGCATTTTTAATCTCTTTTCTCTTTCAACAAAGTTGGAAGTTATAAACACGAGTTACTCTTTCTTATCTATATGTAAAAATATATTGGCACAACCCACAGGCCTTTATATAGATGTTATCTTTTTCCTTCCGTCTGTAACAAAACTTCTTAAAAGAAATCTCTAAACTCGTGGTTTCCACTTCCTTACCTCCTGTCTGTCAGCTCACTGCAATTTCGTATCTTTCACCAGCACACTAATGAAGAATGATGGACAATGACCCCCACATCGCCAATTTCATGGAATGCTCTTCTGTCGTTGTGCCACGTTACATCTCTTTAGCATAAAATGCCAACTAGGGGCGCCTGGGTGGCGCAGTCGGTTGAGCGTCCGACTTCAACCAGGTCACGATCTCACGGTCCGTGAGTTCGAGCCCCGCGTCGGGCTCTGGGCTGATGGCTCAGAGCCTGGAGCCTGTTTCCGATTCTGTGTCTCCCTCTCTCTCTGCCCCTCGCCCGTTCAAGCTCTGTCTCTCTCTGTCCCAAAAATAAATAAACGTTGAAAAAAAATAAATAAGTAAATAAATAAAATGCCAACCAAACCACTGATGAATGCTCCCTCCGCCTTGAAAATCACTCCTTCCTTAGTGTTTATCACATTCTTTTCACACTTTGCCCTGTGTGCCAGGAGTGTTCTCCCCTCGCCTTCATTTCCTTCCCCATCTCGTTACTCACACGGGAACAAAGACTTTACGATCATCAAGGTTTTGTTATGAGAGATCACTACTACCAAAGGTCATCCCTAGCTTTGTCTTACAGATGCTCCAATCTGAAGAACCTGGAAGACCTTCTCCTAAGTAAAAACTCACAGGACGATAGAGCCAGGAGTGAAAAGTCATGATCATAAGGAGCCTGTGGTTCCCTTTACCCTTGCCTGATGATGATATGGAGAAATAGTCACTTTACTTCATACACCGCACGAGAGTTTAAATTAGCAGGCCCTTGTGAGGTGCCTGGTTGGCTCAGTCGGTTAAGCGTCTGACTTCGGCTCAGGTCATGATCTCGCAGTTCGTGGGTTTGAGCCCCGTGTCAGGCTCTGTGCTGACAGCTCAGAGCCTGGAGCCTGCTTTGGATTCTGTCCCTCCCCTGTTCACGCTCTGTCTCTCTCTCCTTCAAACATAAATAACATTAAAAAATTTTTTTAAAAAATTAGCAGGCCCATGTGAACAAAGTCTCCACTGGACCAACAATTCAACCTGATATATTCAAACGTGTACAAAATAACATAGGAATAGAATATTTATCTAAGATCTACAAGAAAAAAAATCATAGGACCTAGAACAACTCAAACAATTTTGAAGAAGAAAAACAGAGTTGGAGGTTTACACTACTTGATTTTGAGACTTACTATCAAATTACAGTGATAGAAACGAAAGGATAAGCATACAAATAAATGGCACAAAAGACAAAATGCAAAAGTAGGGCCAATATAATCATTGCATTGATTTTCCACAAAGGTATCAAAGGAACTTAATGACAAAAGTATAGTTATCTCAATAAATGGGGCTGGAACAATTAGGCTTTTATAACAAGAGAAAAAAAAAGACCTCATCCCACACTTCATATCATCTATAAAAGTCAGGTCAAGGGGCGCCTGGGTGGCGCAGTCGGTTAAGCGTCCGACTTCAGCCCGGTCACGATCTCGCGCTCCATGAGTTCGAGCCCCGCGTCAGGCTTTGGGCTGATGGCTCGGAGCCTGGAGCCCGTTTCCGATTCTGTGTCTCCCTCTCTCTCTGCCCCTCCCCCGTTCATGCTCTGTCTCTCTCCGTCCCAAAAATAAATTAACGTTGAAAAAAAAAAAAATTTTTTTTTTAAATAAAATAAAAGTCAGGTCAAAATAGATGACAGATCTAAATGCAAAAGCTAAAACTATGAAATTTCTGGAAGGAAACCTAAGGCAATCTTTATGAACTTGTACTAGACAAAAGTTTCTTAAATAACATACAAGCAATACGAACTGTAATACAACGATTGGTAAAATAGACTTCATAAAAATTAAAACCTTCTGTTCTTTGAAACACCTTGTTGAGAGACTGGAAAGACAAACCACAAACTGGGAGACAATATTTGCAAAGTGTTTGTGTAGTAAGAACTTGGATCCAGAATACAAAGAACGCTGAAAACTCAACAACAAGAACACAAAGAAAATAGGCAAAATATCTGAACAGATACTTCCCCAAAGAAAGATATATGGGTGGCAAATAAACACATGAAGAGAGGCTCAACACCGTTGACCTTTAAGGAAATGGCAATTAAAACCACAAGATACCGGGCGCCTGGGTGGCGCAGTCGGTTAAGCGTCCGACTTCAGCCAGGTCACGATCTCGCGGTCCGTGAGTTCGAGCCCGGCGTCAGGCTCTGGGCTGATGGCTCAGAGCCTGGAGCCTGTTTCCGATTCTGTGTCTCCCTCTCTCTCTGCCCCTCCCCCGTTCATGCTCTGTCTCTCTCTGTCCCAAAAATAAATAAACGTTTGAAAAAAAAAATAAAATAAAATAAAACCACAAGATACCACTGAGTACCAACGAGAATGGCTAAAATTAAAAGGACTTGACTGTACCAAATATCACAGAGCAGGTGAAGAAAATAGAACTCTCGTACACTGCTGACTGGAAAACAAAACGGTACAAACACTTTGGAAAAGAGGTTGGCCGTTACTTTAAAAGTTAAGCATATACCGGGGCGCCTGGGTGGCGCAGTCGGTTAAGCGTCCGACTTCAGCCAGGTTACGATCTCGCGGTCCGCGAGTTCGGGCCCCGCGTTGGGCTCTGGGCTGATGGCTCAGAGCCTGGAGCCTGTTTCTGATTCTGTGTCTCCCTCTCTCTCTGCCCCTCCCCCATTCATGCTCTGTCTCTCTCTGTCCCAAAAAAAAAAAAAAGAAAAAAGTTAAGCATATACCTACCATGTGATCTGGTCACTCCACCTCCTAAGTATTTCCTCAAGAGAAAAGAAAGCCTGTGTCCCTACTAAGATTGGTTCCCCAATCTTCATAACAACTTTATTTTTATTTTTTTTAAGTTTCTGTATTTACTTTGAGAGAGAGAGGGTGTATGTGTGCACGAGCAGGGGAGGGGCAGAGAGACAGGGAGAGAGAGAATCCCAAGCAGGTTCCACACTGTCAGTGCAGAGCCCACGGCAGGGCTCAATCCCACGGCAGGGCTCAATCCCACGAACCGTGAGATCACAACCTGAGCAGAAATCAAGAGTCGGTCACTTAACCAAAGGAGCCACCCAGGCACCCATAACAGCTTTTTTTAAACAGCCCCAAACTGAAACAACCAAAATGTCAATCAATAAGTGAATGAATAAACAAATTATGGCACACCCATATAGTGGAATATTAGCAATAAAGAAGGGTAAACCATTGATACATACGACACCACAAATGAATCTCAAAATAATTATTCTGAGTGAAAAAAGACAGGGGGAAAAAAAGAGCACATACTTAATGACTCTGTAAAACTCTATGTACTGTAAAACGCTAGATGTAATCTCATCTATAGTGACATAAAGTATACCAGAGTTTCCTGAAGATGGGGGAGTGTTGGGTGACAGGGAGGAGAGAAAAGGAGGAATTACAGAAAGGCCTGAGGAACCTTTTCAGGATAATTGCTATTTCACTATCTTGATTACGGTGACATTATTTTCATGGGCATATACATATGTCAAAACTGATCAAATTTTACTCTTTAACATGGGGCTCAAACTCACAACCCCAAGATCAAGAGTTGCATGCTCCTCCAACTGAGACAGCCAGGTGCCCCTCAATAAAACTTTTTTTTTTTTTTAATTTTTTTTTCAACGTTTATTTATTTTTGGGACAGAGAGAGACAGAGCATGAACGGGGGAGGGGCAGAGAGAGAGGGAGACACAGAATCGGAAACAGGCTCCAGGCTCTGAGCCATCAGCCCAGAGCCCGACGCGGGGCTCGAACTCACGGACCGTGAGATCGTGACCTGGTTGAAGTCGGACGCTTAACCGACTGCGCCACCCAGGCGCCCCTCAATAAAACTATTTTTAAAGGGGGTAGGAACAAAAGAAGCTGTCACAGTCGTCTAATGAACAATGACAGAGGCTGGGACTGGAGTTAAAAGTGGAGATGGAAAGAAGAGATTAGATTTAGAATATACTTTGCTGGTGGAGGTGATAAATTTGTTGGAGGTCAAAAAATAAATAAATCAGAAAGCTCTTCAGTTTGAGAAAGAAAGAAAGAAAGAAAGAAAGAAAGAAAGAAAGAAAAGAAAAGAAAGAGAGGGAGGGAAGGAAGGAGGGAGGAAGGGAGAAAGAAAGAAAGAAAGAAGAAAGAAAGAAAGAAAGAAAGAAAGAAAGAAAGAAAGAAAGAAGGAGAAAGAAAAGAAAAAGAGGGAGGGAAGGAAGGAGGGAGGAAGGGAGAAAGAAAGAAAGAAAGAAAGAAAGAAAGAAAGAAAGAAAGAAGAAAGAAAGAAAGAAAGAAAGAAAGAAAGAAAGAAAGAAAAGAAAAAAGAAAGAGACAGGAGACAAGACAAGAAAGGAAGGAAGGGAGGGAGGGGGAAAGGAAGGGAGGAAGGAAGGGGGAAGGCAAGTTCTTCAGGTTGGAACCTGAACAACACAATGGAGGCAGGGCCATTTCCTAAGATGGGGAAGACTTTGGAGGAGGGATATAGAAGAGAATATCTATCCCATCACTGTGATAGTGAGGAAACAAAGGCAAACTGGGTGTCCAACATTAAAAGAATGGATATATAAAATGGGGTTCATGTGCCACCTAAAAGGATGCACTACATGTACATAATTCAACATGAATAGATCTCAAAAATATAATGCTCATGGAAAAAGTAAAACAATGAAATATATAAAAATAATTATTTAAATATGAAACAAAGAACACTACATAGCTTCTACGGATACGTATAAAACAAGTGTATGTATATGTATAAAATAAAACAAGTGTAGGGGCGCCTGGGTGGCTCAGTCGGTTAAGCAGCCGACTTCGGCTCAGGTCACGATCTCGCGGTCCGTGAGTTCGAGCCCCGCATTGGGCTCTGGGCTGATGGCTCAGAGCCTGGAGCCTGCTTCCGATTCTGTGTCTCCCTCTCTCTCTGCCCCTCCCCCGTTCGTGCTCTGTCTCTCTCTGTCTCAAAAAAAAAAAAAAAAAAAAAAAAAAAAGTTAAAAAAAAAAGTTAAAAAAAAAATAAAACAAGTGTATGTATATGTATAAAATAAAACAAGTGTATGTATATGTATAAAATAAAAAAAGTAAAACAATGAAATATATAAAAATAATTATTTAAATATGAAACAAAGAACACTACATAGCTTCTACGGATATGTATAAAACAAGCTGAAGGAATATATCAAACATCAACGTATGAAGGAAAGATAAATGAAACTAGGGATGCAGGACAAAGGGGAAATGTAAATGGGCTGCAAGAGAGGCAAACATGGATTAATGAAGATGATGACCTTTGAACCAAGGAGTTTGAGGGACTCTAATCACTGTCCTCTAAACTACAAGACACTGATGAAATAAATTGAAGATGACACAAATGGAAAGATATTCCATGAATTGGAAGAATAACTATTGGGAGCACCTGGCTGGCTCAGTCAGTAGAGCCATGTGACCGTTGACCTCAGGGTTGTAAGTTCGAGCCCCACCTTGGGTGTAGAGATTACTTAAAAATAATAAATAATCCAAAAAAAACCCTCAAATATTCTTTTTTAATTTTTTTTTCAACGTTTTTTATTTATTTTTTTTGGGACAGAGAGAGACAGAACGGGGGAGGGGCAGAGAGAGAGGGAGACACAGAATCGGAAACAGGCTCCAGGCTCCGAGCCATCCGCCCAGAGCCCGACGCGGGGCTCGAACTCCCTGACCGCGAGATCGTGACCTGGCTGAAGTCGGACGCTTAACCGACTGCGCCACCCAGGCGCCCCCCCCCCACAAATATTCTTAAAATGTCCACGCTACCCTACAAATCTGCAAAGCAATCTATAAAGTCAGTGCGATCCCTATCCAAATACCAACAGCATTTTCAAAGAACTAGAACAATCCTAAAATCTGTCTAGAACCACAAAAGACCCTAAGTAGCCAGAGCAATCTTAAAAAAGGAAAACAAAACTGGAGGTATCACAACCCCAGATTTCAAGATACACTACAAAGCTGTAGTAATCCAACAGTATGGTACTGGTACAAAAACAGACACATAGATCAATGAAACAGAAGAGAAACCCCGGAAATAAACCCACAATTATTTTGTCAATTAATGGTCAACAAAGGAGGCAAGAATATTCAACGGGGAAAAACATCTCTCCGATAAATGGTGTTGGAGCTAGCGTTAAGTGGTTATTTCTTTCGAGGATGTTTTTAGTTCTTAAATGTTATGCTTGTATTTGATTATAGACATTAGTGACATTTCATAGATTGAAAAGTCCTTGCTGCTCTGAGAAGTACAGATTCTAGTGAAAATTACACAGTCATAAGAGAAATGTGTTCCGTTTTTGTTTCCTTTTCTATTTTTTAAATCTTTTTTAAGTTTATTTATTTATTTTGAGAGAGAGAGAGAGAGAAAGAGAGAGAGGGAGGGAGGGATAGAGACAGAATCCCAACAGGCTTCACACACTGTCAGCACAGAGCCTGACACAGGGCTTGAACTTACAGAACTGTGAAATCATGACCTGAGTCTAAACCAAGAGTCAGACGCTTAACTGACTGAGCCACGCAGGTGCCCCTTGTTTCCATTAAAAAAAAAAAAAAAAAAAAAATTAATGTTTATTTATTTTTGAAAGAGAGCACAGCAGGGGAGGGGCAGAGAGAGAGAGGGAGACACAGAATCCGAAGCAGGCTCCAGGTTCCAAGCTGTCAGCACAGAGCGTGACGCCCGGCTCGAACCCACCAACCCGTGAGATCATGCCCTAGGCCAAAGTTGGACACTTAACTGAATGAACCACCCAGGGGCCCCCCCACCTTGTTTTCTTTTTTAAAGGTTCTATTATTGGGGGGTTGGGGGGGGAGAATTTTTTTTCAAACTTTTATTTAAATTCTAGTTAATTAACATATGGTGTAATATTGGTTTCAAGAGTGGAATTTAAGTGATTTATCACTACAACACCCAGTGCTCATCACAAGTGCCCTCCTTAAAGCCCATCACCCATTTAGCCCATTCTCCCCACCACCCTCCATCAACCCTCAGTAGTTCTCTATCATTAAGAGTCTTACAGTTTGCTTCTCTCTCTTTTTTTTCTCCCTTTCCATATGTTCACACATTTTGTTTCCTAAATTCCACATATGAGTGAAATCATATGGTATCTGTCTTTCTGTGACTGACTTATGTTGCTCAGCATAATACATTCTAGCTCCATCATTGCAAGTGGCAAGATTTCATTCTTTTTGGCTCTTTGTTCTATGTTCCCTGGAATATTACTCCTTTGTCAAAGTCCAGACTGAACACAGTACCTCCTTGTACCTAGTACATTTATAGACCTGGATCTCTCACTACTTAATATTTTTGAATTAGTTAAGACAGAAATTTGATAGCTTGGTTAGAGGGGAGGGGAAACCTGTGGCTTGATATGTCTGAACTAAGCGCCATATTCGTCTGGGTAAGAGTTGTGAAACAATCTCTGTGCATAAAAAAAAAAAATAGTTGAACATCACACAGACAACAATTAAATCATAAGAAACAATTGATATGTGGAGAAAGATCTTTTGTACAGATTGAAAAAATTTTTTCATGGCGATATCTATATGATCAAGAGAGTTAATTTTTTGTTTTTGTTTTACTACTGCCAGAAACTTGCCAGTGGTAACTTATTCATCCCATTTAAGGTAACTCTGTAGTTTCCTTTCCTAGGTCTTATTGTTAAATACCAAAAGACAGTTTTGAACCGTACATTTGATCAGATTGTTAGCTTTTCCTGCTTTATTTATCTTGAAAACCTTTGAAGAAAAAAAAACCTGAATGTTTTTAATAGTGTTGGGAAAACTGGACAGCTACATGCAAAAGAATGAAAGTGGACAATTTTCTTACACCATATCCAAAAGTAAACCCAAAATGGATGACAGACCTTAAAGTGAGACCTGAAACCATAAAAATCCTAAAAGAGAGCACAGACAATAATTTCTTTGACATTGACCACAGCAACACCTTTCTAGATAGGTCTCTTGAGGCAAAAGAAACAAAAGCAAAATGAACTATTGGGACTTCATCAAGATAAAAAGCTTCTGCACAGCGAAGGAAACCATCAACAAAACTAAAATACAACCTACTGAATAGAAGATATCGTGACGTATATGATAAAGGGGTTAGTATCCAAAATACGTAAAGAACTGATACAACTCAACACCCAAAAAACAAATAATCCAATTTAAAAATGAACAGGAGACATGAACGGACATTTATTTCTCCGGTTAAGACATACTGATGGCCAACGTCAATCATCACCAGGGAAATACAAATCAAAACCACAATGAGATGGGTATTGAGCACTGGGTGTTGTATGGAAACCAATCTGGCAATAAATTTCATATAAAAAAAACCCACAATGAGATATCACCTCACACCTGTCAGAATAGCTAACATCAAAAACACAAGAAACAAGTGTTGGCAAGGCTGTGGAGAAAAAAGAACCCTGTTGGTGGAAATTCAAACTGATGAAGTTACTGTAGAAAACAGTATGGAGTTTTCCCAAAAAGTTTAAAATAGAACTACCCTGGGGCGCCTGGGTGGCGCAGTCGGTTAAGCGTCCGACTTCAGCCAGGTCACGATCTCGCGGTCCGTGGGTTCGAGCCCCGCGTCAGGCTCTGGGCTGATGGCTCGGAGCCTGGAGCCTGTTTCCGATTCTGTGTCTCCCTCTCTCTCTGCCCCTCCCCTGTTGATGCTGTGTCTCTCTCTGTCCCAAAAATAAAATAAACGTTGAAAAAAAATTTTTTTTAAAACAAAACAAAATAAAATAGAACTACCCTATGATCCAGCAATTGCACTACTGGGTTTTACGCCAAAAATACAAAAATATTATTCAAAGGGATACATGCACCCCAATGTTTATAGCAGAATTATTTACAATAGCCAAACTATGGAAGCCGCCCAAGAATCCGTCAACTGAGAGATGGTATGTATATACACGATGGAATATTATTCAGCCATAAAAAGAATGAAATCTTGCCATTTGTGACAACATGGATGGAGCTAGAGAGTATAATGTTAAGTGAAATAAGTCAGCCAGAGAAAGACAAATACCGTATGATTTCACTCATATGTGAAATTTTCACTCATATGTGGAATTTAAAAAAACAAATGAGCAAAAGAAACAGAAAAGAGGGGTGCCTGGGTGGGTCAGTTGATTGAGTATCCGACTTCAGCTCAGGTCATGTTCGCACAGTTTGTGGGTTCGAGCCCCATGTCAGGCTGATAGCTCAGAGCCTGGAGACTGCTTTGGATTCCTTGTCTCCCCCTCTCTCTCTGCCCCTCCCCTACTCATGCAGGCGCTCTCTCTCTCAAAAATAAAAAATAAAATAAAAAATGGGGGTGCCTGGGTGGCTCAGTCTGTTAAGCATCCAACTCTCCATTTCAGCTCAGGTCATGATTTCACAGGATTCACGGGTTCAAGCCCCATGTCAGGTTCCATGCTGACACTGCAGAGCCTGCTGGGGATTCTCTGTCTCCCTCTCTCTCTGCCCTTCCCCCACTTGTGCTATCTCTGTCTCTCTCAAAATAAGTAAATAAGCTTAAAAAAAATAAATTAAAAAAATAAAAAATAAAATAAATATGTATTTTTTTAATTTTAAAAAGAGGGGCTCTTGGGTGGCTCAGTTGGTTAAGTGTCCAACTTCGGCTCAGGTCATGATCTCACTTTCATGGGTTCAAGCCCTGCATCTGGCTCTGTGCTGACCGCTCAGAGCCTGGAGCCTGCTTCGGGTTCTGTGTCTCCCTCTCTCTCTGCCCCACCCCTGCTTGCACTCTGTCTCTCTCTGTCTCTCAAAAATGAATAAACGTTAAAAAAAATGTTTTTTTTTGTTTTAAATTTAAAAAAGAAAAATGTTAGTTTCTAATAGTTTTACCAAACTTTATTTCACAAGGCAAGGTAGAGGGATTGCGTTAATAACTGCACCATGGCCCCTCATGAGTAAGATTAGGGAATAAATAAGTAAGTTATTTCTAATGTAACATCCTAAAGGGAGAAAGAGCAGTGAACTAGATCCAATTCTGATGAGAGGTGGTGAGAAATCTTTGCAAGAACGCTGAACCCTTGTCACGGAGAAGAGTTGCCCACATGCTTCCTGCTCAGGGGAGAATTCAGGAGTGCACCGGCCTCCTTGGTTTGTCCTTGAATAAGTCAATGAGATTGTGCGCCCCTTAGGAGCCAAGCCATGGGGGCCCAAGTGGAATCATTATCATTACATCCTTAACCAAGTGGGATCACTACCATCACATTCATAATCAAGAGACACGCCCCTCCAACCCAGAGCCAAAAGTAAGAGATCATAAGGAGATGGGAGTTTGTTTCCACCACTTCCTTCTGTGAACAGTATATCTAGATTAACCTGACTCTTTGCCCTTTTCAAGTCAGTTACCGAATGCACACCTGGGGGGGGCGTTAGGGAAGGATTAGAAACTACTGTGTTTCTTGCCCTTAATTCTTCTAATTAACTCATGGGCTAACGCAAACTACCAGAAGAAGAATATCTTAATTTTTATTTTTTATTTGTCCATTTATTTATTTAATATTCACTGATACAAGCACTATTTTAGGTGTGTGGGATACAATGGTGGATGAGATACAGTCCATTGCCCCCCCTCCCCCCAAAAAAGACTATGAAAGAGAAAGACAAGAGATTACAACTCGGTGTCATTGACAGTACAGACTGATGGTCCCCTTCAGTATTCCCTCCTACATCTTTTTTTTATTATTAAATATAATTTATTGTCAAATTGGTTTCCATACAACACCCAGTGCTCGTCCCAACGGGTGCCCTCCTCAATGCCCATCACCCACCTTCCCCTCTCCCCCCACACCCTCCGTCAACCCTCAGTTTGTTCTCAGTACTTAAGCGTCTCTTATGGTTTGCCTCCCTCCCTCTCTGTAACTTTCCCCCCTCCCCGCCCCCCGGCCCCTCTCCCATGGTTCTCTGTTAAGTTTCTCAGGATCCACATATGAGTGAAAACATATGGTATCTGTCTTTCTCTGCCTGACTTATTTCACTTAGCATAATACCCACCAGTTCCATCCGCGTTGCTACAAATGGCAAGATTTCATTCTTTCTCACGGCCAACTAGTATTCCATCGTGTATATAAACCACATCTTCTTTATCCATTCGTCAGCTGATGGACATTTAGGCTCTTTCCATAATTTGGCTATTGTTGAGAGTGCTGCTATAAACATTGGGGTACAAGTGCCCCTATGCATCAGCCCTCCTTATCCCTTGGGTAAATTCCTGCATCTTTAAACAGCACCTTCTCTCCTCATCTATGTCCAAACCATACTTAAGAGAAATAATAAAGTTTTTCTTTATTTTTGAGGCATTCGTGCCTAATTTGGGAATCAAGCACATAAACTGCTTCTGTAAATTTTCCTCTATCAGACTGACCATGATTGTGAAATTAGCATGCAGATCATGCACTCACAATATGGAAAAATATGCTCATACATTGGTTTATTCATCCACACTTACGCATACCCAGAACAATGAAATTCAGCCAAGGCCAAGTCTCTAAGTGGTAGAGAGCTGAGAAGCAGAAAGCATCACCCTGTTTTTATCCACTTTCTACGTGTCACTATTGGCAGTATTCTTTAGAATAAAGCTTTATTTGCAAAGGGCCATTGTTAGGAGAAAAACATATTATCAGGGATAAGTAACATGCCAGTCTATTAGCACACATCAAAACTCTGTAATACATTAGCAATAGTATATATTTGCATGGATATCGTCGGACCAGGTCAGACCATAACACAGAAAAGGTACATTTTTGACAGAGATGGTGGGAATGGGGGTGAAGAAGGCAGCATCAGTCACTACTGTGAGAAGTACTAAAACAATATTTTCTTTCACAAATTTTCCTAGATCTGATCTTTAAATTGTTAATATCTAACTGTTCTCAAAGAGAGTCCGGCAATAAACCATCAGTCCCAGGGAAATCGCATTAATCTTACATCTAATGCCACGTTCTAGAAGGTTCGGCTTTCACTAAATATACACTCATGACTATCCCAGCACCCAGAGGCTGGCTCCCCCTTTTTAGGGAGCCATATGACAGATCCACCCATCAAAGTCTGACCTTCTTACAGACCCACCGTAAAAGAGCCTCACAGCTAGAGCCTAGGAAACCACTTTTGCTGAAGGTACCACACTTCTGTATCAAGCTGTTTGAAATAATCCTGTAAGAAATCAGAAAAGCCAATCAATTAAGGTAACATGAGAGTAAAGGACTAGCAAGACATAAGGGATGAAAACTGAGCAAGTTCTTTCTCCCTATTCAGTTCCCACTTTTCTCGACTCCCAAAACAGCAGAATAAAAATTGTTCATTAGCCTCCCTTTAAACTATCATCTCTGATATGCGCCTGGGTGACTCAGTCGGTTAAGTGCCCAACTTCAGCTCAGGTCATGATCTCGCCATTGGTGGGTTCGAGCCCCGCGCCGGGCTCTGTGCTGACGGCTCAGAGCCTGGAGCCTGCTTCAGATTCTGTGTCTGCCTCTCTCTCTGCCCCTCCCCTGCTCGCGCCCTGTCTCTCTCTCTCTCTCAAAAATAATAAACATTAAACAAAAATGTTTTAATAAAAAAATTAAAAAATAAATAAAATGTCAACCTTTTTTTTTTTTTGCTCTTATCCACTGTTCATTTCCTTCCTTGTTCCCTATTTCCTTTCCTTACCCTTTCCTCTCCTCTTCCTCTCTTATCCTTGATCTATTTCCCTAGTCACATAATTTTTCTTCCCCTTTTCTCTTTTTCTTTCATTGTCTTGAACCCCCTTACCTTGAAAAGTTTAGGGCTGACCCATCTTCCCATCTCCAGCCAGAATTGTTCCTCAGACCAATCCAATAAAAGTCCTCTTTGAGGAGAGGTTGAAGCAGGCTCTGAGAGAGAGATTCAAGGTGATGGAAAAAGATAAGAAAACACAGAACACCAAAGAGGAGATTCAGTGTCATGATCAAACAATTATTCCTTATACACCCTCTCATTACATTATGGACTGAATATTTATTGCTCTCAAAATCCGTATGTCAAAGCTCTAACCTCCAACATGATGGCCCCTGGGGGTGGGGCCTTTGGAAGGTAATTAGGTTCAGATGAGGTCACGGGGCCCTCACTACTGATGCAATTAGCGTCCTTGTAAGAAGAGGCCAGAGTTCAGTCTCTCTCCACGAGGAGAGGCCACAATGAGAGGGCAGTTGTCTGCATGTCAGAAAGAAGGTTCTCACCAGAAACCAAACCCGTCAACACCTTGATCTTGGACTTCCCAGCCTCCAGAACTGTGAGACATAAATGTCTGTGGTTTAAACCACCCAGTGATACTCTGGTTAGCAGTTCAAGCTGCTTAAGACCACCACCTACTCCTAACAACTAATCTCTCTTTTAAATTCTAATTCTAGGGGCACCTGGGTGGCTGTCAGTTAAATGTCCAGCTCTTGATTCAGCTCAGGTGTGATCTCACGGTTCATGGGATCGAGCCCCGCATCAGGCTCTGCACTCAGTGCACAGTCCTTCTCCCTGTTTCTGTGCCCCTCCCCTGCTTGTGCCCTCTCTCTTTCTCTCTCAAATAAATAAATATATAAATATTTAAAAAATTTTGATAAGCCCTTAATTCTGGAGATGTGTTGCAAAGTGGAGCATTTCCTAGAATTAAACTTTATGTCTGTACTTGCATTCTTATAACATGGAAGATAATATTGGTATTAGTGTAATGAATATACTTTACAATAAATAAACAACACCTCGGCTTTGCAAACTGCTCTTGTTACAGAGGTTTGTCTTGTGATGCTGAATTTTCAACGTGACGTTAATGTTGACAAGTATTATGTTTCTTCAGGAGCAGGAAGGACAAAAGTGTCAGTCTGACCAACGTAGCTGTAAGACCAACCTACTGACGGGAAAGTTACCTATAAAATAAGAAGCTCAAGAGTTGTATATGTTTCAGAGTACGAATGAACATGCAAAGGTATTCATATGTGTCTTAACAGATACCAAAGCGTCTGGGTTACAAGCGGTGGGCAAGTACAAATGTGTGCAGTAGCATCTGGGGACATCGATAACTGATATCTCTGTGTGTCCAGAAAGTATTGCATGTATAGTGAGATGATTACCTGGCATCCTCTCTATACTTCTTTTTTTTTTAAACATTGATTTATTTATTTAGGGGAGACTGGCACAGAGAGAAAGGGGGAGACAGAGAATCTGAAGCAGGCTCTGAGCTGTCAGCACACAGCCAGATGCGGGGCCTGAACCCACAAACCATGAGATCATGACCTGAGCCAAAGTCAGACACCCAACTGACCGAGCCACCCAGGTGCCCCTCTATACTCTACTTCTTATTCTTAATCCTTGAGGTCACTACAAATCCTCGGTGAAAGAAAATGCAAAACTAATAAGAAGGCTTCAGATGAGACCTCCCTTCTATTTTGTTCCCAGGAATCTTGTGTTTTAGTGGTTTTGTTGGGTTACTTGGTTGGTTTGGTTTTTCTGAGTTAGAGTTTGACCTGATAGATGTTAAAGAAAAAGGCCATATAACTTGTTCCCGTGATCACGTATTTCCTGACTGATCATTTGTCTCAAGCCTCCTTCCTACAGCCTCCTTCCTCCTTCCTATTGTAGGAAGGTTTGAGATAACCTGCCATCGGCAGCCCATCAACAGATCACATCATATTCTCAAATTCAGTGGACGTGCTTTGATCCCTCACCTCACTCTGTAAACCTCTCCCCTTTGGAAGTACAGAAACTCAAAACATGAGCAGTGACAGATGTTATTCCACAGTAATTTAGTGCTAGGATTTGGACCAGAACCCAAGGTCTTGCCCTGGTACCCAAGGCCTTGGCATGACCTCTACTAAGATAATCCATCTCTCTGCAACTCATGTCTCTCTTTAAACTGTGCTTTCTCGGGGCGCCTGGGTGGCGCAGTCGGTTAAGCGTCCGACTTCAGCCAGGTCACGATCTCGCGGTCCGTTAGTTTGAGCCCCGCGTCCGGCTCTGGGCTGATGGCTCAGAGCCTGGAGCCTGTTTCTGATTCTGTGTCTCCCTCTCTCTCTGCCCCTCCCCCGTTCATGCTCTGTCTCTCTCTGTCCCAAAAATAAATAAACGTTGAAAAAAAATTTTTTTAAATAAATAAATAAATGAACTGTGCTTTCTCAGGGCACCTGGGTGGCTCAGTTGCTTAAACAGCCAACTCCTATTTCGGCTCAGCTCATGATCTCACGGTGCATGGGATCAAGCCCTGCATCAGGCTCCACGTTGATAGCACAGAACCTGCTTCACATTCTCTCTCTCTCTCTCTCTCCCTCTCTCTCACTGCCCCTCCCCTGCTCACACACATGCACTCTCTCTCTCCAAATAAATAAAGAAACTTAACATAACATAAACTGTGCTTGGCTGGCTCAGTTGGTAGAGCATGCGACTCTTGACCTCAGGGTTGTAAATTTGAGCTCCGTGTTGGGTTTAGAAATTACTTTAAAAAAATAAAATAAAATAAAATAAAATAAAATAAAATAAAATAAAATAAAATAAAATGTGCTTTCTCTAGCCCTGAAAAAACCATGAGACTCCTAGGATGTGCCAAGAAACATGTACATTCAGCATGCTAGGCAACTGGACATTCTCTTTGATAAAACAGGTCAAGAAGACCGCTTAAGCTTATATTATAACATTAGATCCCAGTATGATTTACTTTCTTGGGATCCCAATGTTGTACAGAACGAGCTGATGTATGAATAAGAATGTTTATTAAAGCTAATATATCATGTTTGTTTCTCATGATACATAAAGGCAGATATCCTAACACCTGGGCTTATTTATATATATATATATTTTTTTTTCAACGTTTATTTACTTTTGGGACAGAGAGAGACAGAGCATGAACGGGGGAGGGGCAGAGAGAGAGGGAGACACAGAATCGGAAACAGGCTCCAGGCTCTGAGCCATCAGCCCAAAGCCTGACGCGGGGCTCGAACTCACGGACCGCGAGATCGTGACCTGGCTGAAGTCGGTCGCTTAACCGACTGCGCCACCCAGGCGCCCCCACCTGGGCTTATTTATAAGCCCATCTTGGGGAAGACCCAAGATGGCAGAGTACTCCTGGATTTCCTTCAGGCAATCTGAAAAAC
The DNA here is from genome assembly GCF_028749965.1 of Puma concolor. Classification (NCBI taxonomy): domain Eukaryota; kingdom Metazoa; phylum Chordata; class Mammalia; order Carnivora; family Felidae; genus Puma; species Puma concolor. The sequence goes on from NC_141673.1 coordinate 99,850,097, forward strand.
CTCCCCTAGATATCTTTGAAACGAAATCAAAGAAAATTACATTCTGCTTCAGGTTTCAGGAAAAAAAAAAAAAAAAACCACATTTTTAAACTTCTTAATTTTCCTCCAAATTAGATATATAAATTTTTTTCATTTAAATGTATCAATAATTTCTAATCACAGCTGAATTCGATGAATGCTTTTTAAAGAAAATATGCTTTCTTTATCCAACAACTACGAAGACACCAGTTTCTACTAAGAAATTTCAACTCTGTGATTCTTACTATACTGCTAGATGTCCCATTTTGATGTCCTTGTTTTTATTCGAAGATGGTTGCTAAGGAGTAAGAATTCAAGGACTCTGCTCTTAACTGGGTCTGGATTAGCCCCCTTTACTTACTTGGAGACTATCACTGGCACAAATAAAGAGTTTCTCTTCTAAAAGCAAAGAGAAGCATAAGGTTTCTTTGCATTCCCAGTAAAAACATTAAAAGAGATGGTCTATAACAAATCACTATAGCCTGGGTGGCTTAACCAATGGGCATATAATTCCCACAACTCTGGAGGCTGGGAAGTCCAAGATCAAGGTGTTGGCAAATCTGGCATCTGGTGAGGGCCTGCTTCCTGATTTGCAGATGGGCATCTTCTAGTTGTAGGCTCACATGGCAGAGAGCAGAGAGACAAGATCTCTCAATGTTCCTTCTACAAGGGCACTTATCCCATCATGAGGGCCCTACCGTCATGATCTAATTGTCTCCCAAAGGCTACATCTTCAAATATCTCCACGTTGAAGATTAGTATTTCAATGTATGAATTTTTGAGAGACACAAACATGCCGTCCATAACAGACAGAACGAGGCCATTGTGCTATTTCCCGCTTCCGAATAACTTCTATTTTCTCTTCATTGGATTTCGATCTTAGTTTCCACTGAAGAAACATGGTGGTGGGAGTAGCTTCTAGATGAAGCGCTTGAAAAATCTGTAAAAGTTGTTTCTCAACACTTCCTTCCCAAATAATCCATCTCCTGTGATAACTTTTTTCTCTCGGGGCAGAGTATCCTGAAGACAATTATGTCCTATATTCATACGGTACTTTAAGGTTTACAAAATACCTCTGCATTCATTCCTAATTCACTTGAAAGGTTCAACATGCAGTGCGGCATTTAGGAAAACAAAACAAAAACAATACACTACCGCTAGCTTTGTCCCTGCTCTCTGAAGATGAAAACTTTGCTTAATCTGGCTGAGTTGGAGTTTCCTTAAGAGGATTTAGTTCAGGTATTCGCAAGGATTTTTTCCAGTTATAAAATAAAGCCCCGAAAGATACACCAGAATTATCCTGTTCTTCTATCTAGAAGGGTAAAAAAGTTCACATGGGTGAACGGGCTGACCCAATGCTCCTTACTGAATACGCGTCCAAGTTTTCTCTCCTAGTGCTAAACTTCCGCGTTATAGGAGGCACTCCCCTTCTAGTAATAAATAAGATCACATTGTGCCCCTGATTCATGCTCTCTGATGATTTCCTCTTTCACATAGAATAAAATCTAAAATCTTTACTATGCATTACAAGGTTTTACACGATCTAGATCCTGCCAAGCATTTATTCAATTACTAGCTTCCAGTCGCCTGAAGCTTTTTTCTATTCTTTTAACATGCCAAGGTCATTTTTACTTTAGGGTCTTTATGTAGCTTTTCCCTCTGCCTGGAATGCCCTTTCCTTAGATTTTTACATGGCTGTCATTCAGGCCTAGGTCTCAGCTCAAATGCTACCTCCTTGGGGAGGCCTTCCTTAGTTGGCCAATCTAAAGTAGTACCTACATTCACTATCACACGGTTTCATTTTCTTCAAGGCATATATCACCAAATTTATTTGTTATCTGTCTTTCCTCCAAAAGTAAGCACTACAATAGCAAGAATTTTTATTGATTACTACTCTATCCCTGCTACAATATTCAAAAGATATTGGAACTGCCCATTGACAGAGGAATGAATTAACAAAACGTGGTATATCCATGTCATTGAACACCATAACACCATTTGGCCAGAAAAGGAATGAAATTCTGCCACATGCCACAGCCTGAAAGGACCTTGAAAGCATGCTAAGTGAAATAAGCCAGATATGAAAGGACATAATGGGCAAAGAACAAAAAGAACAGTGGTTCCCAGCGGTTGGGGGGTAGGGGATGGGGGGAGAGGGAACGGGGAGTTATTGTTTAATGGGTACAGAGTTTTAGTTTGGGACGATGAAAAAGTTCTGGAGATGAACAGTGGTGACGGTTGCACAACAATGTGAAGGTACTTAATGCCACTTAATTGTACATTTGAAAATGGTTAAAATGGTTAATTTTACGTTAAGCATATTTTACCACAATTTTGTAAAATGTTAAAAAAAAAAAAAAACAAAGATAGCGAGAGATATCTTAACTGTCTACCACACCTACACTTTTGGTGTGAAGGTCACAACTGCTGCTCAATCTGTTTATGAAGGAAGGGTGACAAAAAAAACACAGACATTACGAGACTATCGGCATCTCCAGAGCAAAACAGTTCTCCTACCATCGACCCTGTGTTTCCAGCCATTTCTTTGAGTCTTCAAACATATTTCATATCTCCTGGTAAGGAACATATTCAATTCAACAAGTCACAACTTACTTTGTGATACATATTTGTTGAAATTTCATGTCTTGGGAGGCAGAAGAGAAAAATAAAAGTTATTGTGATGCTGAGCTTTATTTTGAGTGACAAGGAGAATTCGTTAAAGAATTGGAAAAGAAAAAAAAACCTAAAATTAAGTGATTCCTACTACGGTAAAGAAACTTCCACACAGATTTTCTCATTTAATATCGTAACAGTTCTGGAATGTTTTTCCTCTTTGTCCCTGAGGCAACTGAGAGTCAAAGAGGTTAAGGAAACTTCACACAGCTAGCAAGCAATGTAGTAAAAACGAACTCAAGACTGTCTGAAAAAAAACCTATTAAAAAAACTATAAAAAAAAAACTTTCGGGGGGGGCCTGGGTGGCTCAGTCGGTAAGCGTCCAACTTCAGCTCAGGTCATGATCTCACGGTTCGTGAGTTCTAGCCTCACATCGGGCTCTGTGCTGACAGCTCGGAGCCTGGAGCCTGCTTCGGATTCTGTGTCTCCCTCTCTCTCTGCTCCTCCCCCACTCACACTCTGTCTCTCTCTCAAAAATAAATAAACATTAAAAAAAAATTTTTTTTTAACTTTCTGTTACCTGATTCTACTTTAAAATAGGAGGGAGAGTGCCCATGATATCATAGTGTCTGTACCGCAGTATCCAAAGAAGGAAATCTTGAGACTATTTAGATGCAAACCCTAAACATAAGAAAAGCTAGTATTAAAAGTTCGGGAGGAAGACAGACAATCTCAAAGTCACAAACCCTGAGAGGGCAGATGGTTAAAGCTGAATGAGAGGTTGTTAAAAGAATAGAGTCTGATGATATAATCCCAAATGATGGTAATGAGGGAGAAAGGTATTACAGGGTGAGGGGCGTCAGGATAGATTTAAAGAAACCAAAGTATTCCCACCGGGTACTCTCTAGTCAAAATATATTTTAAAATAACACACCAACAACCATAAGAAACAAATGCTAACATCCTAAAAACGGAGCCTAATGAAAAAAAAATCAAGAATTTGGATGTATCTAAAGATCTAAAGAGCAATTCAAAGAGCAAGAAAAAGAACAAAGAGGAAGTGTCATAATGTAAACGGAAAACCGAATTAACAGAGCAATTCCATTTCCATTTTGTTATTACTTTCTCAAAAATAAAATGTTTAAGTGCAAGATAGAAAAAAGAGATAGTAAGTGAGCATCTCACTACTTTAAATATATTTAAGGGGCCCCTGGGTGGCTCAGTTGGTTAAGTGGCCGACTTCAGCTCAGGTCATGCATGATTCACGGGTCATGAGTTCAAGCCCTGCATTGGGCTCTCTGCTATCAGCCCAGGGCCCGCTTCAGATCTTCTGTCCGCCCCCCCCCCACCTCTGCCCCTCCCCTGCTTATGCTCACTCTCTCTCTCTCTCTCTCTCTCTCAAAAACAAACATTAAAAATGTTTTAAATAAAAAAATAATAAAAATTTAAAAAATATATTTCAATCCTAAGAGTCATGTACTGTACGTTCTGGATTTCAAATTCAAATACTTTTCTGAATGTGAATAGAAAAGGCACAGAATGGGGCACCTGGGTGGCTCAGTTGGTTAAACATCTGACTTCGACTCAGATCATGATCGCACGGTTTGTGGGTTGGAGCCCCGCGTCCAGCTCTGTGCTGACAGCTCAGAGCCTGGAGCCTGTTTCAGATTCTGTGTCTCCCTCTCTCTCTCTGCCCCTCCCCTGCTCCTGCTCTCTCTCTCTCAAAACTAAATAAACATTTTAAAAAAAAAAAAGAAAGAAAAAGAAAAGGCACAGAAGACAATTAATAGGAAGAGTCATCTCATTCTTCACACACGGGATGGATCCGAAAGCCATCCAATACAATAATCCTGTAAGTGACTTCAAAAGGTTGGCTGACGTGGAGGTTAAAATCCGACTCTGAAAAAAACGGTGTAGGTCTGCCAGATTTGTAGCCTTCTACTTGTTCACTAACTGTTATTCATCAAGTACGCACTCATCAGTAAATGGAGATGTTGAACTTGACTTCGTAGGATGGGCTATGAAGATTGAGAATAATATACACAAAATATCTGGCACTTGGCAAAGCCTCAGTATATGTTAGTTTCTTCTTCTTCTTCTTCTTCTTCTTCTTCTTCTTCTTCTTCTTATTATTATTATTATTATTATTCACTTTGCTGTAACTGATCTAAGACAGAAGGGCAAGCCAGATTCTGGTTCTATAGAATCTGACAACAGCTGGGGGCAAGAAAAAGAGACCCGGGAATCAAGCAAGGTTCCACAGGAATGTCAGAAGCGAAACTTCCCGGTGATTGCTACTAAATCTGCTAGGGGCCTTCTACCCTCTCTAGCACAGACCTGAAACAAGGGGCCTTAAGAGAAAATAAGCCAGTTTTGGAAAGGTAGCCCATCTAACTCTGCTCAGCTCACTCAACAGCAGAGGCAGGATTCAAGGAAAGTAAAGACAGACAAAAATCCCTCTCATACCCCCTCTATTCCTTCGGGGGAGCACAGAGAAATAGAAATATCCCGAAGCCCCAGATATTCCGTGCCTTCGCCCTTTTCGTCCTCAGCTCTCATTACCACAGTGTCTCGTTTATAATAGCTGCCATATCACACTTCTCGGTGGCAGGGTCTCGCATTATGACTCACTACTCTATTTACCAGTCTCTGCCCTGCAATGTTGCAAGCTCTCTGCTCACTTCTGCTATTGACTTTAGTCAGCTCGAGTCCTCCGCTGCAGCTATATCACGGTGAGAACAGCGGTTGCTGCAAAAGGCCCAGAAAGCAAGGCTATTATTATCAGATGCCATAAAATCTCCTGTATCTCACGAATAGACCCCGGTGCATTCTGCCACGTGGTTTGGCAAAGGCATACAAGAAAGGGAAGTCACAGAGCGGGACTGATTTGGAGTCAGAGTCCACGCAGAATTTCAGAGGAATGACAGCATTCCTCACTTGACGGAAAACAAGGAATCTAGATGCTTCCGTCTTTTCTCAAAATAGGAAAGTAGAAAAATGTAGGGACTATATGTTCTCTTCAACAGCGTCAGAATGATTACCTCCCTGAATTTCCCTAAAGAATGTTTTTGTTTTTGTTTTTTAACTTGAAGTATAGTTGACACCCGATGTGACATTAGCTTCAGATGTACAACATGGTGATCGGACAGCTCTACGTGGTACGCAATGCTACCAAAGTAGTTAGCGTGTGTCACCACACAACGTTATTTCCACAGGTATAGCTCAATTCTGAACAAACTGTTCTCTGGGACTTGATTCTACCCAAAAGAGAATACGTAAAACAATTACCACCACACAAAAATCAGGGGCGCTGGGGTGGCTCAGTCGGTTAAGCACCCGACTTCGGCCCAGGTCACGACCTCGTGGTATGTGGGTTCCAGTCCTGCGTCAGGCTTTCAAGTTACCTCAGGATGTCAACTCCTTCTATTACCTGGAGCTGCTCTAGGATTAACAATGAGCTCTCCTCCCAGAGACTCCTGGGTGGACAGAAAGGATCTGAGAGTCCAGTAGGAAGTGGAGGTTAGCCCAGCTTAGCCCTGCAAGGAGGTTAAGATCCCCGCCCCACCCCCCTCTCCTTTCTTCTTTCCCAGCTTTCTGGAACTGCTTCCTCCCCATGCCCTCCCCATCATTCCCAACCGTCTCCTAGCCTGGAACTTACTGGATTCCAATGAATGAAGGGAAATTCATGAAAAAGGCATGTAAGCCCTTGCCACTGTCTCTTTGTCCCCCATCACCTCTCTCCCCCACTCCCTTCGAAATTCCACCAGCTCCTGCATAGGACTCTGATGCCTCCTGGGTGCTGGACCCATCTGTTTCTGGATCTAATGCGTTCTTTTCCTTCGACCTGTATTTCAGGCCTAATTCCTGTCTGTAATACTCACCATCCTTCCGCCTCCAACACACACACCTACACACACACCTGAGTCTGCAAACATCTAGGCGTCCACACCTGAGGGCTGCTGGGTCAGGGAGAGAAAGGGTAAGGAATACGAAGGAAAAGGAGGGAGGCAGGGGGAGAGGAGGAGGAAGGAAGGAATAGAAAGAGGAGAGGGCAGGAGAGAGAAAGAGAAGAATGTTCCTTCTGTTCCTCAAAAGAGGAGACATGATACACTGGAGCAGCACTCATCAACAACAACAACAAAAACCCTACATTTGCTAAGTGTTTTCATTTACCATTTCCTGGTTGCCTGTCAGCATAAGGAGATGGGAGTCTTCAGCTAAGCAGAAGTCCAGACTAGAATCCCAGTTGCTTTTCTCCACTGAGAAGTAGTAACAGTGGTCGCCATACCTCACCCAGAAGTCTGGGCAACTAGGACAACTGGCATGAGTGGAACCTGGAAAGGAAGAGGACCTGGTTCACATCTTTATAGACCACTTGGCCCCGGGGATGAAATGGGAGATAAATAGAATATGGCGGCCCCACTGTCTTCCCTGCCCCACCGTCTTTCAGACTAAGGTTTAGAGAAACACACAACAGTGCATGGCCTCAAACTACAAACCTCGCAATGCCCAACTCCATCACTACTCCTGTCCGTTCCACGACAGAGGCATGGGACTATGGCTAAAGAAGCAGGTAGGGAAACACATACAACCTGGCTGAGGACCGTGGACAGAGTACCTTACTTGCGCTAGAGGTCTTTATGCCCTCATGCCATACACACACCGTATAAAATAACGATGCATCCACATTATCTGTACCAGTGCCTGTCTACGTAGGTTCAGTGCACACATGGTGTAGCTGCATAATATACATGGCTGAAATCAGGCAGAATCTTCCAGAATGCCCAACCTCAACCTGATACCCCAGGTTGAGTCAAAAGAAAAGGACAGAAGCTAGAAAAGGCAAGCTTACCTAGAGTGAAAGATAGAGGTTTTCTCTTTTAGCACCAACGCAAATATTTGGCACAAATATCCAGTGATCTATCGTCACTGGATATCAGACAAAAGACTTCTACTTCAGCAAAATAATTTATCAAAAAAAAATGTTTCCGATAGAGATGGATATCAAGATGCGAAAGTGAAAAGTGAACGCAATTCTCTTCACAGGACTCTTAAAAATTGTTTTGATTTTTTTAATGTGTATTTATTCTTGAGAGAGAGCAGGGGAGGGACAGAGAGAGAGGGAGACACAGAAGCTGAAGCAGGCTCCGGGCTCTGTGTTCGAACCATGAGATCACGACCTGAGCCGAAGTCAGATGCTTAACCAGACTGAGCGACCCAGGCGCCCCTCACAGGACTCTTTTAAATACAGAACACTCTCACCCCTTTAAAATGGTTCGATTACAGGTCTGTGAAAATGAAAGGGAACTGAGCAAGCTTTCAAGGTAATTTCAGCCAAGATTCCATAATTCTATGGATTTTCTACTTCCACGTAAGGCATTTGTATAAACTCTGCAGAGGCACAATTCCACAGTAGGCAAGTATGAGCCATTACGTCAAATGAGCACATGTGTGGATATATAATTGCTTAGTAGGTTACATATCTAGTGTAGATTTGGGGAGTTAAAAGTAGGGAAGGCAATACTTTTCAATGTCAACATTAGACAACTTTTCTGTGGCTTAGCATGGGACCCATATAGGGTTCTGGGGATCAAGCTATAGATCCCCAGCACCTTATAGATTTGTGCTTTTTCTGCACAACTGTGGCATTTCCCTGCCTGAATGAGAAAATTCCCAACTTCCCTTGGAGTCTCTTTCTGTCAAACGACTTGGGTCTGAGGTAGGGGTCCTAGGGATGAACTCTTAGAGTCCTAATGAATAAAGTCTGTATATAACAATCATCTGTCACTAACGATCATCTCGATAACATAACCTAAGTCAAAACTCTGCACTGTGAAACAGTAAACCCAGGGCTTTCTGGATCAGCACAGTTAATGACCTAGAAGAATTAAATCTAGAAAATTTCATTTTAGAAAATGTGAAAGCACTCTAATTGGGAAAAAAAAAAATCAGAATATATTTAATTAAATTTTGATGGATATATTATGTGAAAAGTCAAGCACAATTAATACAAAATTAATACCCAAATGATAAAATTATAATTTGATTATCATAAATATGGCAGTAGGTAGGAAAGTGTTTATGATATAATATAAAATTAAGAAAGCAATATACGAAATTACAAGCATATAATGATCAGAACTACACCCAGACCTACTTTAAAAAAGAAAAAAGGTGGGGAAGATTTTAGAGGACTTGACAGAAGTTCTGTTAAAAGAATAAACAGGGGCGCCTGGGTGGCGCAGTCGGTTAAGCGTCCGAACTTCAGCCAGGTCAAGATCTCGCGGTCCGTGAGTTCGAGCCCCGCATCGGGCTCTGGGCTGATGGCTCAGAGCCTGGAGCCTGTTTCCGATTCTGTGTCTCCCTCTCTCTATGCCCCTCCCCCGTTCATGCTCTGTCTCTCTCTGTCCCAAAAATAAATAAACGTTGAAAAAAAAATTTAAAAAAAAAAAGAATAAACATTTACATAAATGCTTGTAGTCAAAGACTAGGGGACTGTACCCAGGAAATGTTGTTTATACAAGTGGTGATTCATTTTGTTGGCATTACTTTTCATTTTTCAAAATTTCCGTTATGTTATGTTGCTTTTATAACACAAAATAAGTCAAATAGGGGGACCTGGCTGGTTCAACTTGAAGAGCACGGAGACCCCTGACGTCAGGGTCGTTGAGTTCAAGCCCCGTGTCGAGTGTAGCGATAACTTAAATCAATAAACTTTTTAAGCAGTAGGTAAAATAAAAGATGTTCGCTTAAAGTTAGTACTCACCTTGGCACAGAATCCACGGGACAAGCAGCAAACACATAAGAAGGGCGTTCAGAAGTCCCAAAGCTATCGCCACATGGCGCGAGAGAGGGGACCTGGGAGAAGACACTGCAAGCACAGAACCCAAAACAAAATCCTGAGTTACAATAAAGGTTGAAGGAAAAGGCCAAGGAAGGATATCTGAAGTCTTGAACAAATCTGGCCTAGTTTCTTTGCTGGATATCAGGGACTTGCTCTAAAGTCTAGAGTAACAACCCACATCTTTATCAAACAACATACTACATTTGTTAAGTTAAGAATACTTTCTTCTTGGGGTGCCTGGGTGGCTCAGTCGGTTAAGCATCCAACTTCCGCCGAGGTCATGATCTTACAGTCTGAGTTCAAGCCCCGCATCAGGCTCTGTGCTGACAGCTCAGAGCCTGGAGCCTGCTTAGGATTCTGTCTCCCTCTCTCTCCATCCCTCCCCTGTTCGTGCTCTCTGTCTCTGTCTCTCTCTGTCTCTCTCTCTCAAAATGAATAAACATTAAAAAAAAAAAAAGAATACTTTCTTCTTGGGCACCTGGGTGGCTCAGTTGGTTGAGCGTCCAACTCTTGATTTCAGCTCAGGTCATGATCTCACCGTTCTTGGGTTCAAGCCCCCAGTTGGGCTCTGTGCTGACAGCAAAGAGCCTACATAGGATTCTCTCTCTCTCCCTCTCTCTCTCTCTGCCCCTCCCCTCTCTTCTCTCTCAGAATAAATAACTAAACTTTAAAAAAAGAATATTTTTTTCTTTCGAAATTGTGGCTTACATAGTCTCATGCTTTAGCAGTGAAAATATTAATTGGTACAACCACTTTGAAGGGCAACTTGGCAATGTCTACAAAAATTGCAAAGGCATTTATCCTTTGGTCCAGCAAATTTTCTCGGAGGATATTTTCCCACAGATCCTCACCCATGTGCAAAATGTCGTATTTATAAGGCAGTTCATGGCAATAGTATTTGCAGAAGAAAACAACTAAATTCAATCTAAAGGGCTACCAATAAAAGACCGGTCAAATACATTTTCTTTTTTAAAATACATTTTGATATATCCATAAAACGAATATTCTAAAAAAGGAATAAAGACATGCTTTGTTTACAGGTACGGAGTGATTTTCAAGATATATAGGTAAGGGAAAGAAATATTTTACAGAACAACGTATGCTCATATTTCTGAAAGTACACACAAGAATCTGATAACGTTGTTTGTCTCTAGGGAGGGGAATTAGGTCGCTGAGGATAGAAATAGGAGGGAGGCGTTTTTACCTTGTTTTCTTTTGCACCTTCTGAACTTGGAACCATGTGGGGTATTACCCAGTCAAAATTTATTTACTTTTTTTTTTTAATTTTTTTTTTCAACGTTTATTTATTTTTGGGACAGAGAGAGACAGAGCATGAACGGGGGAGGGGCAGAGAGAGAGGGAGACACAGAATCGGAAACAGGCTCCAGGCTCTGAGCCATCAGCCCAGAGCCTGACGCGGGGCTCAAACTCACGGACCGCGAGATCGTGACCTGGCTGAAGTCGGACGCTTAACCGACTGCGCCACCCAGGCGTCCCTACCCAGTCAAAATTTAAGTAGCTACAATTTAAATGAAAATAAAATAAAGTACATCTCAGAAGTGCTTTGTAAACTGTCGTTTCTGAGAGAACAATGGGTTTAGGTTGATATGTTTAAGAACAGTGCACCACTCCATATTAACTAAGTTACATATAACCTATGTCTAGGAATGGTACTTTCCTCCCTTTGGAAAATGCACATTTTTCTTAACCCAGACTTTTATCTCAAAATCGCAGCGGTTTCCTAGTCTGACAGTGTATGGGTTAGCGTAAAGAACAAAAATGTCTCAAGTTAGGAATTTAAGTGCTACGTTTGATCCCTTTATTTGGTCGTCTTTAACTTGGAAATTTGGAAATTAACTCTACTTGGGGTCTCACTTTACCACTTAAATTTTAGACAAATTATCCTGTAGACGTGTGTATATCCATGAAGCATTCCGAACTTCTTAAAAGAAAGAAATTCATGGTGAGAGAGATCTTTAAAATGAGAGGGTTCAGGGGTACCTGGGTGGCTCGGTCGGTTAAGCACCCGACTCTCGATTTTGGCTCAGGTCACGATCTCACAGTTTGTGAGTTTGAGCCCCGCATCAGGTTCTGCGCCGACAGTGTGGAGCCTGCTTGGGATTCTCTCTTTCTCCCTCTCTCTCTCCACCCCTTTTCTGCTCTCTCTCGCTCTCAAAATAAATAAATAAATAGCAAAAAAAAAAAAAAAAAAAAAGAAATTTAAATAAACAAATAAAAATGAAATGAGAGAGTTCTGCACGATAAATATTTGGACGGACACACCCAAAAACACGAAAAAATACACTTGCACTATAGTAAAATACTTAATAAAATAAATGTTGATTTTAGATGTTATGCAAAATGAAAAATGGTATCAAAACACGGTTGTATTTGTGTAACCACAACCCAGTTCAAGAAATTAAGCGGAATTTAAAATGTGTTTTAATTTACTTTAAAAACATATATATTAAAAGCCTCTTAGTAGAGGACATAGAGTAGGCTCAGTATAGACAGGCAAAAATAGATCAAAATAGTAATCGTAACTATCGCCATGATGTGAAATTATTAGTGATGATTTTTATTTTCTTGTATCTGCTTTCATTTTTCCCCTATTTTCTATAATAAACATGTAATAATTTTGTACAGAGATTTTTAACGTCATTTGAAAGCTCCTAATCTATTATCCTATGGCCAAGGAGAGCACCCTGGAAAGCTAGGGTGGTAAGGAACACAGTGGCAGTAAATAAGAATGTGCAATATGTACTGTATATGAATAAAAAACCACTTGCCTAGAAATCAAGATAATTATATTCAGGTTTCAGCTTACCACTGTGTGACCTTGCACTCACACGTTAGTATATACATTCCTTTGCCTTAACATTTCTATTCCTTAGAAATCGGTACACATATAATCCAGAAGACAGAATTATATATACAAATGTAAAGGTTCAATGCCATATAATTTATAGTATGAGAAATAAACCTAAATGTCCAAGTATACTAGAATCGTTTAGCAAATTACAGCAATGCTTTCAAAGAACCACACTAAAAATTGTAATAATAAGAGAGAAAGTTTACTAAGCTCTACTAAAAAACCTATTTTGTGGGAATTTATTGCCTAAGATATAGAGTCAAATACTAATTTTGGCTCTTACACTATTATCTGCCTGTCTCAGCGCAGGGCTCCACGTAAAAATGTCTTTTTCATCCTCAAATCCCCAAAGAGTCACTGAATATTTATCGGTAGTATTCTCGATACCTTTTTCCTACCCCTGTCACCACTCGGGTGCAATGCTGGGGGGGATGGGGATCTAGACATGTGAGTCAGTTTCTTTCCTAACAAACTCTTACTGCTATCCATTAGCAACATTATTGGTGTCTTTCTCCTGATTTCGTAGTCAGGAAACAAAATAGAGATGCTTAGAATTTAAACAGCTGGTCCAAGGTTACTCCAAACATTACTGAAGAGATAAACTTCTCCCAAAGAAGTCCTTGCTTTAGTTCAGGAGCAATAAAGAGTAACAGAATTGCCTTAGCTTGGGTTTCACAGATGTTTCACAAAAGTGAACAGTTGGGGGAAAAAAAAATGTACCTGAGACCTAGCTAAGATCAGATCCTTGACCATAGAGCAGATTTTCATATTTCAAGTCTGCACTTCCAACTGAACCAAAAGTACCCTTCAAATTGCCCTCGATTTTTCTGCATCCTCAACTCTAAACCTACTCTGCATCCCATTCATTCCTTAGTCTAAGGTCACTTCCATGGTTTTGCACACTAACTTGATTAACTCACCTTTTTCCTGTGGTCTGTAGTCATTCTGGGCTGGAGGTTCAGTAGACAACTGTAATACAGAATAAACATCATTGTCAATCATCTTTATCTAATGTCATTCACATTCAGCTGAGAGAGTAAAATTATACACTTGATCTTGGCCAAAAGGCTGAGAAGCGATCGAGAGAGTACAATTATAGAAGTACAAAGAGGCACATGTCAATAAGGAAACAGCCCAATGTCTTAACTGCTAGCAGGAAATTTGGAGGTTTTCAAGTTGTTTTTTTTTTTTTTTTTCAAGAAAAAAAAAAATGGTCCAGCATGACATAAGCCGAAGTAATTTTTCAGGAAATGATTCAAAATCTGGAGCTGCCTACGAAATTAATATTCTAAACTCGGTTGTTCTTTTTTTTTTTTTTTTTGTCTTACCATACGCTCTAGATACTCATTAAATACATATTAAATTGATTCCCATTTCACATAATTCTACAACAAGGAAAAGTTGCTCTGAAGTCCAGCAATTTCAGTGATGGAAACAAATGAAAACGAGAGTGGTTCTTAGGTACAGATGTTGTATTTGCTTTATTTCCTTTTGAGAAAATGGATGCATGCCAAATGGGACCAATTTCATTGTTTCTTGGAGTCTTTGGTTAGTGACATATGACAAGAGAAATGGACTGCTGGGTGTATGTGCCTGGCATCATGGGGAAAATGAACTACTTCCCAGATACATGTTTTGTGAAAATGCTGTACCCACCCCCCACGTGCCCCCAAACATCTTCCCACTTGTGCTTCAGTCTTTACGTGTCACAGGGTCAGAAATTCCATTAAATTTCTCTCCTTGTTCTCGTATTTTTATATTCAAAAACAACTACAAAGGGGGAATAAATTACATAAATATATACTAAAGTGTGAATAACGTATTTCTAATGGGTGAAACTTTAATAAAAAGTCAAAGTAGGGAAAACAGAAATGGAATTGAAACTCTACGTAAGAGTATGCCAAAACATAACGTATACAGAGAGAAGAGAGGAAAGAGAAGAGAAGCAGGGAGAGGATATTAATAAAAACTGGTATAGCTGTGGGGCACCTGGCTAGCTCGGTTGGTAGAGCATGTGATTCATGATCTCGGGGTCATGAGTTTGAGCCCCACGTTGAGCACAGAGATTACTTTAAAAAAGAAAAACGGGGCACCTGGGTGGCTCAGTCGGTTAAGCGTCCAACTTCAGCTCAGGTCATGATCTCGGGGTCCGTGAGTTCAAGCCCCGCGTCGGGCTCTGTGCTGACCGCTCAGAGCCTGGAGCCTGTTTTGGATTCTGTGTCTCCCTCTCTCTCTGACCCTCTCCCATTCATGCTCTGTCTCTCTCTGTCTCAAAAATAAATAAACGTTAAAAAAAAAATTAAAAAAAAGAAAGAAAAACTTTAAAAATCTAAAAAAAAAAAAAAAACTAACATAGCTCTGCTTCCCACAAGGGTAAGACTGGACTTGCTCTTCAGCCAAAAAACTATATATAACAAACTACACGAGGCAACTGTTTTCAGGCACAGGAGTACAGGCAGCACCGCGATCCTGGAGAGAACGGAATATACAAAGGCGAGCACTGGGGCCACCGGCATTCTACCCAGGGCCACCTTCTGGCACAAAGCAGGACAACGAATTCTAAACAGAGCAGCAGTTTAAGTGGAGGAGGCAGAGAGGCACAGTTTTGAGCTGTGTGTGTGGCTGGGGCGTGCAGGGCAGGGTAACTGGCAAGAGAGGGCTACAGAGCGAGGTGCCCCAAAAACCACATGGGAATTCACCATGGTCAAGGTGGGCCGCACAAACAGAGGACGAGACCCTGCAAGCCGCTGCTGAGGGGCGGTGTGGTGCTGACCAGAATCAAAAAGATCTACCAGTAATTTAGCTGCCTGTGAGAGCAAATTCGGACGCCCTGACATAGGGGGTCTATACATAAAATGGGATATAATTCAATCATAAAAAGGAAGCAGACCCTATCACACTCTACAGCATGGATGGACCTCGAAGACATTATGATGAGTGAAATATGCCCATCACACACACACACACACACACACAAAAGACAAATACTCTATGATTTTACTTATATGAGGTCTCTACAGTAGTCAATTCATCGAAACAGAAAATAGAATGGTGATGGCTGGAGCGACTGGGGGAGGGAGAAGTGGGGGACTGTTTAATGGTTCTAGAGTTTCAGTGCTGCAAGATGAAAAACGTCTGGAGATCTGTCGTACAACAGTGTGAACAGGCTTGTGTTAGTCTGCCTAGGCTCTCATAACAAAAGACGCCAGACGGCGTAGCTTAAACGACAGAAATTTATTTGCTCACAGTTCCGGACACAGGAAGTCCAAGATTATGGTGCCTGCAGAGTTGGTGAGAACTCCCCCCCGGGGGGGGGGGGGGGGTGGGGGGGGCAGCAGTGTCCTTCCTACCCTGGTCTCACATGGCCTTTCCTCAGTGCACGTGTGCAAGAGAGCTAGCAGGTAACCTTTCTGATGGCTCTTCTCATAAGGATGCCAATTCTCTCGGATCAGGGCCCCACCATGATGACCACATTTCACTTTAATTACTTCCTTAAAGACCCCATCACGAAAGAAAGAATAAAGCCACGCTGGAGATTAAGGTTTCAGCATAGGACTCTGGGGGGTGGAAGGGGACACAAATACTAAGTCCGTAACAATGAACATTTTGACACTCCTGAACCGCACCCTTAAAAATGGTTAAGATGCTTGGGGCGCCTGGGTGGCTCAGTAGGTTAAGCGTCCGACTTCGGCTCAGGTCATGATCTCACAGTCCGTGGGTTCGAGCCCCGCGTCGGGCTCTGTGCTGACAGCTCAGAGCCTGGAGCCCGTTTCAGATTCTGTGTCTCCCTCTTTCTCTGACCCTCCCTGTTCATGCTCTCTCTCTCTGTGTCTCACAAATAAATAAATGTTAAAAAAAAATTTTTTTTAAAAAAATGGTTAAGATGGTTGAAGACGAAGAAGAAAGAGGAGGAGAAGGTGGCCGTGGCAGCAACATAAGAACAGGGCTTCTTGAGGAAATGACTCATTCTAGGGTCAGGGCACAGAAAATCCAAGATAAGCCTGGAGCATCTTTTAGTGCTAGAAAAGGAGGAGGTACTCAAAAACTAAAACCAAAAAAAAAAAAAAAAAAAAAAAAAAAAAGGCAAGATGAGGTCATGTCAGAAGGACACGGGAACCAACCTGACAATGCTCCCGATGGCCAAAAATGAAACAATTAGGGCAAGAAAACGAATAAACCGTATGGGATTATAACTCAGAGAAAGAAAACACAGCTATGAATTCATACTCACGGATTTTTAATCTGCATGTATCTTTAATTAAAATTGTATATACTTAAAGCATATATATGTGGAACTTTTGATATAAACATTGTGAAATGATTGCCGCAAACGAATTTACACATCCAACACTTCCAATAGTTACCATTCGTGTGGGAGGGCGGGGGGTGGTGAGAACACTTGAAATCTACTCTCTCAGCAAATTTCAAGTATACATTTTTTTATTTCATTTCATTTTATTACTTTTTGTAAGTAGGCTCCACACTGTACATGGGGCTTGAACTCACGACCCCCAGATCAAGAGTCACATGCTCTGCTGACTGAGCCAGCCAGGCATCCCCCGAGTATATGTTTTTATTTTTATTCATTTATTTTTTTTAATAATTTTTTTCATGTTTATTTTTTTATTTTGAGAGAGAGACACACAGCAAGAGCAGGGGAGGGGCAAACAGGGAGGGAGAGAGAATTCCAAGCAGGCTCCCTACTGCCAGCACAGAGCCCAATGCGGGGCTAGAACCCACGAACTGTGAGATCATGTTCTGAGCCAAAATTAGGAGCCAGACGCTTACCTGACTAAGCCACCCAGGCACCCCTATGTTATTTTCTTAATGGCTTATATTTTTTTAATTTTTAAAGTTTTTTAATGTTTATTTATTTTTGAGAGACAGAGAAATAGAGGGGGAGGGGCAGAGAGAGAGGGAGACACAGAATCTGATCCAGGCTCCAGGTTCCGAGCAGTCAGCAGAGAGCCTGACTTGGGGCTCGAACTCACAGACTGTAAGATCGTGACCTGAGCCGAAGTTGGACACTTAACCGACTGAGCCACCCAGGTGTCCTGTTTTTTTAATTTTTTTAATGTTTATTTACTTATTTTGAGAAGGAGAGGGAGAGAAGGAGGGGCAGAGAAAGAGGGAAAAAGAATCCAAAGCAGGCTCCACACTGTCAGCTCGAAGCCAGATGAAGGGCTCCATCTCACAATTCGTGAGGTCATGGCCTGAGCGGAAATTAGGAGTCAGAGGCTTAACCAACTGAACCGCCCAGGTGCCCCTTTAATAGCTTTATTGATGTATAAATAACATACATGCATGCACCAGTGAAAACATCACCACCACCTAGGAAATAAACATATTCATCACCCCCAAAAGTTTACTTGTGCACTCTGTACTATTCCTCTGCCCCTCCCATTCACCTTTCTCTAGGCGTCCACTGATCTGCCTTTTTTATAAAAACAGAAGTTTATTTATTTATTTTGAGAAAGAGAGAGAGAGAGAAAGAGATTCCCAAGCAGGCTCTACACCATCAGCACAAAGCCCAATACAGGGCTCGAACTCACAAACCATAAGATCATGACCTGAGCTGAAATCCAGAGTCGGGTGTTTAACTGACTGCACCACCCAGGCACCTACTAATCTGTCTTTTACCACTGTAGATTAGTTTGCATCTTTCCCAAGTTGTGAATGAAAGGAGACTCATCCCTGTTGTAGTATATATCAATAATTCATTGCTTTTTATTGCTGAATATATTCCACTATACAGACAGACCAGTTTGTTTATCCATTCTCTTAATACATTAGTGTTAACCATAGTCACCGAGCTATATGTGCAATAGGTCTCCAGAACTTAATCATCTTATAACTGAAAATTCATACCCTTTGATCAATAATGTCTCCCCTTTTCCCGCATTCACTAGCCTCTGCTAATGACCATTCTACTCTGTTACGATGAACTCGACATTTTTTTTTTAGATTCCACAATGGTGATATCATGAGAAATTTCTTTCTGGTCTGGCTTATTTCACATAGATAATGTCCTCTAGTTTCATCTGTGTTGTTGCAAATGGCAGGATTTCTTTTTTTAAGGCTGAATAATTTTGTATATCACACACACACACACACGTTTGTAAAACTTTGGTTTGTGAGGATAATTCGTTCCAGAAATATGCTTGTAATCCAAAGCACTTGTATATCAAAGAGAATTTCCCCATAAGAAATCATGGAAACTCAGATGATTCCATTCCACAACCCAAAAAATATTCATATAAAAATGATTACAGGGGCGCCTGGGTGGCGCAGTCGGTTAAGCGTCCGACTTCATCCAGGTCACGATCTCACGGTCCGTGAGTTCGAGCCCCGCGTCGGGCTCTGGGCTGATGGCTCAGAGCCTGGAGCCTGTTTCCGATTCTGTGTCTCCCTCTCTCTCTGCCCCTCCCCCGTTCATGCTCTGTCTCTCTCTGTCCCAAAAATAAATAAAGGTTGAAAAAAAAATTAAAAAAAAAAAAAATGATTACAATCCTGTAATAGAATACAAAATAATAAAGAACATACAAAATATAAAGAAAAATAAACAAATTAACCTGAACTTACCTTTGAAAACCTTCGTGGCTGGTGAGAAGGAGACAAGAGAGTGGAGGGTTATTGTGTAGGACAACTTTAACTACCACTAATGGAATCACTGCTATCTATTGGCTCAATGGAATCTTTCTTTTTGTGCCTCTTTAACAAGGAATCTATCCAATGACACTTGCTTTTGCCTCCTTTTGAGGATTTCGGGGAAATGTGATGCTGCATTGTCGTTAAACAGATACATCGCTCGCACTGCTCCAGCTTTATTTGGGTGGTGCTTTTCCACAAAATTTTGCACTGTTTCCCACATTTGACACATCTCCCTAATGTCATTTGAAGTGAGGGATTCCTTCCGCCTTTTCCTCCTCCTCCTCTGCTGACAAGATGCAGACATAGACTTCTTTACAAAGTCTTCCAATTCTGGCCACTCACGTACCTCGTTCATACTTCCCGATAATTCCCTTAACTTCCACCATAATCATCTCCTTTTTCTTACCGCCTTTATTTCCAACCTTTTTCTGCATGGGGGCCACTGTATATGCTTGCATGGGTGTTGACTACAGGGCAGTATTAATAAACTCTTGTCACAGACTGTATTTAATGTAACTGACAATAAGGCAGCAGAGGAAAGGGTCTATATGTGCAGGCAGCCTGACCTAGGAAAAGCAAAGCATTCCTAAACTTACTCTTGGTATGGAAAAGTAAAGGACTGTCCATAGGTGCTTTGAAGTGACAAAAAATACACTAGTGTTCAGGTATGGGCACCTTCCACGTGCTGAAAAATCACTGAAAAACACCTCGGCCTGGAACTGAGCATCTGAGCACGGGACACCATCACCCATGATCCCACAGCAAGAGAGAGAGAGAGAAGAACCATTGGCTCAGTTGTAATCATATGATATTGCTCGTTCATCAAGTTAAAATTTATTAGAAATGTTTGCTCATCTTGCAGAACACTTGCAGAATAAGTGACTCACCATCCAAGGTTATACTGTATATCATATTTTCTCTATCCACAGATACTAAGGTTGTTCCGTATTATGATTACTATGACAGTGCACTGTGACGGTGCAGATACCTCTTTAAAACAGTGATTTTACTTCCTTTGGATATATACTCGGAAGTGGGATTGCTGGATCATTTGGTAGTTCCATTTTTAATGTTTTGAGGGGTCTCCATACTGTTTTTGGTAGTGGCTGTACCAATTTATATCCTCATTCATTTTGTTGATTGTTTCCTCTGCTGGGCAAAAACGACCTAATCTGATCTAGCCTCCCTTGTTTATTTTTGCTTTTGTTGCCTGTGCTTTTAGTGCACATTGCAAAAAAACATTGTCGAGGCCAACGTCAAGGACCTTTTCCCTGACGTTTTCTACCAGGAGTTTTAGTTTCAGGTCTCCCTTTCAAATTTTGTTTTAATATTTATTTTTGAGAGAGAGACAGAACCAGAGAGCGAGTGGGGTAGGGGCAGAGAGAGAGGGAGACACAGAATCCGAAGCAGGCTCCAGGCTCCGAGCTGTCAGCACAGAGCCCGACGCAGGGCTCAAATTCACGAACCGTGCGATCATGACCTGAGCTGAAGTCTGAAGCTTCACTGACTGAGCCACTCAGGCACCCCTTTCAGGTCTTATTTTTTAAGTCTTCAATTTATTTTGGTTGCTTTTATATATGGTATTAAAAAAGGGCACAATGTCATTCTTTGGCATGTGGATATAGTTTTCCCAACATCACTTATTTAAGGGCCCATCCTTTCCCAATTGTTTATTCTTGATGCCTTTGTCAGAAATTAGTTGACTGTATATATGTGGGTGATGGAACTGTTCTTCCTACCTTCTTTGTGTGGTTATTCTCAAGTGTTTTTGCCCCACTGTGTTGCTGATGCTTTCCTAAGTGGCCTCTTAGAATCTTTCAGAGATATTTTCATTAGTGGCAACTGTCTAATTGTTCTTCTTTGGAGGGGGGAGGGAGGGGATAGAGGCTGGGGTCTGTCTCATAGTCTGCCATCATGGTGATATCACTCCTCTGAATCCACACTAATTAAAATACATGATTGAATAAATAAATGAGGAAGAAGTTATAAATCTTTCATACAGAGATTACACATAATATATGCAGGCATTCCCCATCATGATATTCAACTTAATTCTCTTCCTCTTAAGTGTTGGAAAGACTTAGTGACTCACTTCCAAAGAATAACATACGCGGGGCGCCTGGGTGGCGCAGTCGGTTAAGCGTCCGACTTCAGCCAGGTCACGATCTCGCGGTCCGTGAGTTCGAGCCCCGCGTCGGGCTCTGGGCTGATGGCTCAGAGCCTGGAGCCTGTTTCCGATTCTGTGTCTCCCTCTCTCTCTGCCCCTCCCCCGTTCATGCTCTGTCTCTCTCTGTCCCAAAAATAAATAAACGTTGAAAAAAAAAATTTTTTAAAAAAAAATAAAAAAAAAACAAAGAATAACATACGGGTAGTGGAATACAGTAACTTTCCATTGGAGAAACCTGGCAAACACAACCTTTATCATGTAAACAGGGTTAATCATGTAAATCACCAGTAATAAGTCTTGTTGCTATCATGTACCCCCAATATGATGCAATGAAAAAGCTACTTTAATTACTGTGGTACATTGTACCAAAACCCATAGTTACAGTCTAAAGATTAAAAAAAAAAAATCAGGTAACTTCAAATTGAGAAGTATTCTACTAAGTATTTGAGTAGTACCCTTTAAATATATCAACATTACGAAAAAGAAATACTGAGAAACTGCCACAGCCCAGAGAAAACTAAGGAAATATAAAACCTAAATGCATGGGCACCTGGGTGGCTCAGTCAGCTAAGTGACCGACTCTTGATTTCAGCTCAGGTCATGATCTCACGGGTCGCGAGATCAAGCCTCACGTTAGGCTCCCCATCGGGCACGGAGCCTACTTACAATTCTCTCTTTCCCTTTCCCTCTGCCCCTACCCCACTGCACGTACATGCACATGAGCTCTCTCTCTCTTAAAAAAAAAAAAAAAAAAAAAAAAACAGAAACACCTAGGGGCACCTAGGTGGCTCAGTCAGTTGAGCTTCCGACTTCGGCTCAGGTCACTATCTCGCGGTTGATGAGTTTGAGCCCCATGTCGGGCTCTGTGCTGACAGCTCGGAGCCTGGAGCCTGCTTGGGATTCTGTGTGTGTGTGTCTCTCTCTCTGCCCCTCCCCCGCTCATGCTCTGTCTCTCTCTGTCTCAAAAATAAAATAAACATTAAAGAAAAAAAAAACCCACCTAAATGCCACGGGGTATCCTGGATTAGATCCTGAAACAGAAAAAGGGCATTAATAAAAAAACTGGTGATATTCAAAGAAAATCTGCAGTTAGTCAATAATAGTAGACCAGTTATTATTACTTAGTTTTGGCAAAAGTACCACAATTACTTCAAACATTAACATTAGAAGAAATGGAGTGAAGGGTATGAAAAAAATGCTATGTACCATCTTTGAAACTTTTCTATAAATATCACTTTATTTCCAAATAAAAATTTCACTTAAAGGAGACAACATAACTCAGACTCCCTATAACACAATATATTTAATTTCCAACATGCAGTAAAAGAGTATTACAACGCAAAGAAATAAGGAAATGTGGGTCACGGCCCAGAGAAAAGTAAAAAACTAGAAAAGAAATTTAAGATGACATGGGTGTTGGAATTAGCAAAGACTTTAATAGCCATATAAATATGCTCAAAGGCAAGAGGAAAATATAGTCCCAGTGAATAAAAAGATGAAGAACCTTAGTGGGGAAATAGAAACTGTAAAAAAGAGCCAAGTAAAATTCTAAGTCAGAAAAGAATAATACCCATAATTTTAAAAAACTAAAATTAAAAAACCCAACTGAATGGGATTAACAGCACACTGAAGAGGACAGAAGAAAAGGTCAGTGGAATGTGAAGACAGATGGCTAGAAATTACCCCAATATAAAGAAAACAATATAGGGGCGCCTGGGTGGCGCAGTCGGTTAAGCGTCCGACTTCAGCCAGGTCACGATCTCGCGGTCTGTGAGTTCGAGCCCCGCGTCGGGCTCTGGGCTGATGGCTCAGAGCCTGGAGCCTGTTTCCGATTCTGTGTCTCCCTCTCTCTCTGCCCCTCCCCCGTTCATGCTCTGTCTCTCTCTGTCCCAAAAATAAATAAACGTTGAAAAAAAAAGAAAGAAAACAATATATAAATAAACAGAGCCTCCGTGACCTGTGGGACAACACCAATGCCTGTACGTGAAGCCCCAGAAATACAGGAGAAAATAGTGGAGCAGAAAAAGAACTTGAAGAATTAATGATCGAATATTTCCCAAACTTAGTGCGAAATGGACAGATAGGAGAAATGCAACGAACCCCAAACAGGATAAATATAAGGAAAATCACACCTAAGAACATCATAACAAAACTGCCGAAAGCCAGATAAAAAGCAAATACTGCAAGCAGAGAGAAAAACAACGTATTAACAAAGAGGAACAATGACATGAATGGTAGCTGAATTCTCATCAGAAACCAAGAAGGAGAAAGACAACGGAATGCCATTTTTAAATTATTCTATTCTATTCTATTCTATTCTATTCTATTCTATTCTATTCTATTCCATTCTATTCTATTTAGAGAGAGCACACACAAGAAGATCGGGGCAGAGAGAGAGAGAGGGTAGAAGTTCGAAAGAGGGCTCTGCGCTGACAGCAGCGACCCCGATATGAGACCATGACCTGAGCCAAAGTCAGACACTCAACCTACTAAGCCACCCAGGACCCCTGCCATTTTTTTAAAGACAAAATAATAATACTGTGGGTACAGACACAATGGAAAACAATACGGACGTTGCTCAGAAAATTAAAACTAGAACTACCATTTGATCCAGCAATTCCACTTCTGGGTGTGTAGCTTAAGGAAATTCAATCACAATGTCAAAGAGGTATCTACACCCCCTTGTTCACTGCAGCATTATTCCCAATAGTCCAGACATGGAAACAGCCTAGGTCCCTTCAGTGGATGAATGCACAAAGAAAATGTGGTATATAGATACAGTGGAATATTATTAAGCCATATAAATGAAGGAAACCCTGCCATTTATGACAATACGGACAGACCTTGAGGGCATTATGCCAAGGGAAATGTCAGAGAAAAACAAATGCTGTATGATCTCATTTATATGTAGTTTTTTAATGTTTACTTCTTTTTGAGAGACAGAGGGGCGAGCAGGGGAGGGGCAGAAAGAGAAGGAGACACAGAATCCGACGCAGGCTCCAGGCTCTGAGCTGTCAGCACAGAGCCCGACGCGGGGCTCGAACTCACAGACTGCGAGATCATGACCTGAGCCAAAGAGTCGCTCAACTGAATGAGCCACCCAGGCACCTCATTAATTTCTTTATTTTTAAGTTTATTTATTTTGAGAGAGAGTGCACACACTAGCAGGGGAGGGGCAGAGAGAAAGGGAGAGAGAGAATCTCAAGCAGGTCGATTTGGGGCTCAATCCCAGGAACTGCAAGATCATGACCTGAGTAGAAATTAAGAGCTGGACACTTAACCAACTGAGCCACTCAGGCACCCCCAAAAAACACTTTTATATAAAGAAAATGGAACTGTTTAGCAGTCCAGCGCGACAAGAAATGCTCGAAGAAGCTCTTCATACTTAAAAGCAACGTCACGAGATGAAAACTTAGACCTACAAGACTGAAGAACAGAAATGGTAAATATATAGGTGCATATAAAAGATGGTGTTCTTTTTTCCCCTGAATTTCTTTAAAGGAAAGAAGAAACAAAGGGAAATAAAACATGTAAGACAGACTGTAAACAAATAGCAAAATGATAGACCTAAAGCCAACCACATCAATAAGTGAATTCATCATAAATGGACTAAACACATCAAATCAATGGCAGAGGTTGTAACACAAGGAGGAAAAAAAAAGCAAAAAACAAACAAAAAAAACACAACTATATGCTGTGTATAACACACGCACTTTAGGTATGATGACACAAACAGGTCGAAGGAAAGTACAGAAAAAGATACATGCAAACAGTAAACAAAAGAAACCTGAAGTGGTAACCACGGTGTAATCAAGATTTAGATTTTCGTCACCCAGGAACATTTCCTTGTGTCCCTTTCCAGTCCTGTCTAGGATTTTCAGTATAGTGTTGAATAGAAATGGTAAAATTAGACATCATCACCTTGCTCCTGGGTGGTTTATAAACCACTTCTGAATTTTATTTGCTGACAGTTTTTTTAGTGAATTATATAGTTAAGAGTTGTGCATTTTATTATTTATAAAACTTACCTCAACAACAAAAAAAATGAAACTTTAAACAAACATTGAACTCTAATTAGTAGGCTTGCTTTATACAACAGTATGGTTTATCGGTTATGAAACTACTTTCTGCAGGGTGCCTGGGTGGCTCAGTCTGTTAGGCATCTGACCTTGGCTCAGGTCATGATCTCACAGTTCGTGGGTTCAAACCTCATGTTGGGTTCTGCTGGAGCCTGGTCTCCCCCCCTCTCTCTCTCTCTCTCTGCCCCTCCCCTGCTCATGCGCGCGCCCGTGTGTGTGTGTGTGTGTGTGTGTGTGTGTGTGTGTGTGCGCGCGCACGCGTGCGCGTTCTCTCTCAAAAATAAACAAACATTAAAAAAATTTTTAAACTACTTTCTGTGTTTCCTTATGCGGGAACAAAGGTGAAATATATTGAGTACGATGGGAGCCTGGTTGCTTACTCTTGGAAAGATACATTGATTTCCTAACTGTGTCTGCTAAGGGGCATTAAAGCAGTCACCGTAAGTAGCAAGAAACACATCTTGCTTTCTCAATACCATTCTCCACTAAATGGAACAAGTCTGCCTTGAAGAAACGATTGATTCTAAGGTAATTAAAACACAAGATAAACATGGAATATCTGTGTACCCAAAAGCAAAGAATTGGCTCAAACAATGATGGGACCTGTCAAAATGACAAAGGAGCCACCATAAAGAGGCTCCCACTACCAGTTCAAAATCAACCCACACCCTCCAGCAATTTATCTGTTACCTTATCAGTGGGCTGCACATTCTGCGGCAGGAACCACACCCTCTCTTCAGAGGTCTGAATCTCTACCTTGTGGTTGGGGAAGGGAGCACTTCCTTTAAGTTTCTAAGGTACTTGCTTAACTCTTCTTCAGCCCAGAAGTAGTAGCTGCATCCTGTAGTTGCTACTTCTGTGTAATTTCTGTAACTTCGAGTCCTTGTTTGCCTCCTCTTAGTAATGATTTACTAGAAAACCAGTCTACATTAATTGTTTCCTTAAAATCACTGGTGTGGTATCTGTCTTCCAATTGGATCCCAACTGATACAAGAACACATCACTTGTCTCTTAGCCCTACTGAAAAAATTCATTCCTAAATATAATCATCAGGAAACATCAGACATACCCAAAATGAGAGACACTCTACAATTTAAGTAACATGTATGTTTCAAAATTTCACGGGCAAATAAGGTAAAAATGACAACTAACCTCACTGTGTGACCCCTGCTTGGCTTCTGTGGTTGGGGAATGGAAAATCATTCTAAAGCATATTTCCTGGGACAATGGATGAAATGTGAATATGGACCATGGATTAGGTAATAATATTGTATCAATGGTACAGTGTCTAATTTTGACAATTACACAGTGATAAGGTAAAAGAATGTCTTTATTCTTAGGAAATACACACTGATGTGTGTAATGGTAATAGGGAACTTTCAAATTGTTCAAAATAAACTAGTGTGGGGTGGGAGCAGACTAATAAAGCAAACGGGGCAACTTGTAAAGGACTGGCAAATCCGGGTAAAGTGAATACAAGAGTTCTAAAACAAGGGGCACCTGGCTGGCTTAGTTGGTTAAGCTTCCATCTCTTGACTTCGGCTCAGGTCATAATCCCCCGGTTCAAGTTTATGGGTTTGAGCCCGAATACGGCTCTGTACTGACAGTGCAGCACAGCCTGCTTGCGATTCTCTCCCTCTCTGCCCCTCTCTCTCCCAAAAATAAACACTTTAAAAAGAATGCAAATTACCAAAACCAAAAAAATACACTGAGTCCTTGAAATATGTTAAATATTTTAAAAAGAAGTCATCAATAAAAATTCAAAACTGAAATCTAGTTCAAGATGGCAAGTCGAATACATGCATATCAGGACTGAGAAACTACCAAACAAATTTCAAAGATCCCTGAGCAAGTGCACTTGGGTAGCTCAGTCAGTTAAGCGTCCAACTCTTGGTTTCAACTCAGGTCATGATCTCACAGTTCGTGGGTTTGAGCCCCGTGTTAGGCTCTGCGCTAACAGCGTGGAGTTCAAACCTCATGGTTGGGAGAGGGTTGGGAGCCCTCTCTCTGTGCCCTTTCCCGGCTCTCTATCTCTCAAAATAAATAAATAAACTTAAAAAAAAAAATCCCTGAGTAGATCAGAAAATTGTGAGCAGGTAGGATTTATTTGATAGTGAAACCAGAGCAACACGTGTAACGCAAAACTCATAACTGAAGGAAGCTGTTGAGAGATTTTAAAAAGCCATTCCCAACCAAGCTTCCAGCTCAGAGTTAACAAAAAAGCATACCCGGGAGAATTCTCAAAGCAACAAATTGAAGGAAGAATTCAGAATACAGTGGTCTCCCCTAACCCATGGTTTCGCTTTCTATGGCATCAGTTACTCAAGGTCAACCACATCCTGGAAGCAAATGATCCTCTTTTGACTTACCAGCAAAAGGTCAATAGTAATCTATCATCAAATCACAATATATATGTCATTGACCTCACTTCGTCTCATCATGTAGGCATGTTATCTCACACCATCACAAGAGGAAGGGTGAGTACCTTCGGGTAAGATATTTTGACAGGGACCACATTCACTTGTTGTTATAACTGCTCTAATTTATTATTAGTTATTGTTGTTAGTCTCGTACTGTTGTTATGCCCAGAATTCGTGATCCCCAAAGACCACCAGGGAGCCGAGTCCGATGCAAAAGCAAAGTGCCTTTATTCGAGCTAGCTCAAGCTCAATCTCCTACCTGCACCGACAAAGCGGTGAGATACCAGAGAGAGAGTGAGAGAGAGAGAGAGAGAGCGCGAGTTTCAAAAGCACAAAGGTTTTATAGGGGTCTAGGGGCAGTTGGTGAGGTAATGGCTGTGGCCTCAGCCGATTGGCTGGGGAAGGGTCGGAGTCCTGTTACGCAGGTCGCCAGGCGTGTTTTGATCGGGAAGTTTGAACGGGTGAGCGGGAGGTTACTCAAGGGGAGGAGGCGTGGTTCTGCGATTTTCCCGGAAAGGGGGCATGTCGGGGACATAGTCACTCAAGGTGGAGGACACCGAACAAGATGGAGTCGGCCGGCGTAGGTCCGCTCTTTCACTGTGCCTCGCTTATAAATTAAACTTTATCATAGGTATGTATGTATAAGAAAAAGCACAGGCTTCAGTACTATTTGCAGTTTCTAGGGGTCTTGGAATATATCCCCCGTGGATGAGGGGTACTAGATCTTTCAAGTACCTTTCCTTCTTCTGCTTATACTACACAGGAGGTATTTTTGCGCATTTGATTTTAGCACAAAACTGCTAAAGGACTGCTTTCTAAACAAACTGAGCAATTTTCTTGTATGTGGGAGGCGGGTGTGGGTGTGGGTATTACGTGCAGGGGGGTGTCCTTGTTAATGATGCGGCTACAGACAGGCAGAGCAGAAAGGCAAAAAAGAACTGCTAATTTCAGTTTTTGTCCCTGGCACAGATAGTTTCCACAATGGGCACTGAAGCATGAGAAGCAGGGAAGCAACCCAGGTTAGTTGTGAGTGGACGTAAAGAGAAGTCTCTCCCTCCTTCTCACTCCTACAGAAGACAAGTTATTCACCCTACTCAACTGCATTGCTGGACCTTTTGTGACTTCCAACATGCACCCTTCCCTGCCTCCAGTCCAATGTGGCCCTAGGCAATAACCAAGAGGCAAGATTTCTGAATTCACCAACAAATGAACATCAGTTCCAGAATGAAAGCTTATTGTAAAAGGGATTTTTGTCTCCCGCCGCCCCGTGCACCCCCCAAATCTGTAACAGTATATTGCTCAGTAAATATTTGTTGAATGAACTGATAAAAGCAGTTCAATAGAAATAAATACCTAATTCTAACGGACTTGCTCAAGCGGCAATCCATACACCTAAGTATTACGCAACCATTAAAAAGTTTACTTATAAAGTTAGTGATATGGAGAAACATTTGAGGATATTAAATCTTTTTTTTAAAGGAAATGGAGAACATTTCTCTGTATTTTCTGATTACAAATTACTTTTATTGTTAAAAAATTTTTTAATTTTATTTTTTTTGAGAACACACCTGAACCCAACCCACCCTGCCTGAACTGAACGTACCAATTAATAAACAAACAGTATCCTACACAGTCAATGTACTGCTTGAGAGCGTGGACTCTGAAGACTATCTGCATATCTAATTAACGCCTAAATTATGAGAACTGAATACTGACACCGTAACTTAAATAGCTGCGGGACCCAGAGCAGGTTATTTAGCCTCTAGAAGCTTTAAAATTCAAGGTTACTTGTGAAGACTAAGCGAATCAGTATCCACTTCAAGCACGGACAACAGTGCCGGCACTGCAGAACTATACACGTATTAGCTTCTATTACTGTTGGATTCAAAACATTGTGCTAACTCTGGCGAGGAGAATGACGAATCAAAATCCAGTCTCTATCCGCAAAGATGGGAGGGGGAGGGACACACACAAAAGCCACGTAGGCGTCACAGCGGCATGAAAACGCGCTAAAACCGGGGATGGGCAACAAGTGTGCATTTAGAAGGAGTTATTTATTCCGAAGAGAGTCGAGCCGGGACACCACCGGAGCAAACAGCATTTGAACCACGTTCTAGGAACGCGCAGGACCTCCCCGAGCGACGAGTAAGACAGACACGAGGGAAACCACAGAGGATCTTGGCAAAGGCACAAAGACTAACATTGACCTGCTCTTTCCCCAGGACACCAGAAACGCGGGACAGGCTGGAGAACAGAACTGGTTACAGAATGCTCATCACGCAAAGGGCCACGAGACCGCAAAATGCCAAGAGATCTCTGGCGAACTGAACTGGTTGCAGTGTTCCACGCAAAACGCCACGACACCGGGATGACACGGTTAACAAAAACAGTATCGGTAACAACAGACCCCAAGGTACTAAGCTGTAGAAAGGAAATAAAGAACAAAGGTGTCGTGAAGAATGCCAGGACTACCACGACCCAGTCGCTGTCCACTGTCTTCTAGGCGCCGGGCTTGGAGACAACGCGACTCGGGGCCGGCAGACGGCAAAACAGCGCCTCCCGCAGGCGGCAAGCGAGCTGGGGAAGCGCCGAGAGGAAGAAACCTGCGGTGAGAACTACAGCTCCCACTGAGGCCTGGCCGACAGCACCCTCCCCATATTTCCGCTTCCGCCGCCCGCTCTTACGTACGGTCCGCTTGGGGACCTACCGGGGAGCGGGCCCTGGCGCGTGACCGCGCGTGACCCCGCGTGACCGCGCGTGACTCCGCGAGCCGAGAGGCCGGGAGGCGGGATTCTGGGGCCCCATTGGTAGAAAGGCGACCCGAAAAGGTGGAACCCAACTTGAAAATCTCTATGGGGATTGGAGTTGACAAGACAAGGGCGGAGCTAAATGCCCGGATCCTGGCCAATCAGAGTCTGGGATCCGCCGGGAGACCGGGAAGGGGAAAGGGGCGAAATGGTTCTGTGGTCACATGCCGCGGGGTCTAGTGGGAGGAGCAGTTGCCCAGAGGACGCCTGGTGCTTCCTGTTTCCGGTTCCCGGAGTGGTGCACAGCGAGGCGTCTTGGGGAACGCTGGCCTTTGACACGAGTTGTGGGTCGGGGGCCTGCGGCTGGCCCCTCGCTGGCCCTGTCTCCCAGCCCCAGGCAGGTATTCAGCCGGGGATTCTGCGCCTTGGCTACTCCCTTTGCCCGTGACACGTGAGTATGAGGGGCGTGGAGGAAGAGAGGAGCTGGAGAGCGCTCACACCTCGGCGTCCGTGACAGGGGCTGGGATCCCGAAGTCAGCTTTGGCCAAGGTTCTAGCCCAAAATGCAGCTAAAGAGCCCTAGGGCAGCGTGGAGGCGCAGGCGCAGGCGTGAGGGCAGGGAGTTACGAGTCCCGAAGGGAGCGAGGGAGAAAAGACCTACCCAGACCCGAGAGGGAATTGACGGGTATTGGAAAGCAGAGAAAGGAAGGACCCTAGGTATGGAGTCGTTTGAGGGATTACTGGCTACCTGTAGAAGGAATTTTTGGCCTGCATCGAGAAGGAAGCCAAAGTGGCATCATTTGGAGAGGATACGGCCCTAAGCGGTTGGAAAGTCAGGAGACGAAGACGGAACGAGAATTTCTAGAACCCTGGAAGAAGTTTGAAGGGGATGCGTGTGTGATACGGAGAAGCTCATGGAGGGCTTATCTAGGGTTTCGCTTTGTAGGGAGCTTCCGCTCTTGGGACACAGAGCTACTTCTCTAAGGCTTTGCAGCGTTGGGCCTTTTAGCTAATTAGGTTCGCTCTTCCAACGGTGTAGGCTGCTGGAGACAGGCGATAAGGGCTGCTACCTCGGGAGTGAGCCAGAGAGCAGAAAGTAGAAATTCCACTGAAAAATGGAAAATGCTCGTGGCTAGTCTTGAGGGGTGGGAAAGAGTGGGACAGAGCCCCAGCGATGTGAACTGCTTCCCAATTCCTGCCTCCGTCATTGGTCATCCCATTAAAGAGATTTTTTTTTTTTTTTTTTTGCATTACCGAAATAGATCTGTCCCAGAACAGGACAATTGAAGGGGGATTTTTCAAAATCTTAAAAGTCCTACTCTTTATTTCCAAAGTATCTAGACAAACTATGGTGCCTCAAGAATCTAATTGTAGCACATTCAAAGGGAACTACGCAGCCCTTGGATTTTAAACTCTTCCTAACAAATTTTTGCCCCTCTGTACTTTCCAGAAAATTGCCAGCAAGTAGCTTTGTGCCATGAATCCTCCAGGTTGTCCCACTAATTTCATACATGTTTAATACTTGTACAGCTTAGGGCAAATCATTTAACCTCTGTAAGCATCAGTTTCCTCATCTGTAAAACGAGAGAAATCATACCTGCTCTTCTGGGTTGTGAAGATTGCCAAAACATAATCTAGATTAAAAACACTTAGAGCATTTGCCACTGAATCAAAAGAAGCAGTTCAAACACACAGATAAACCTTACACAGAAAAGAAATAATGTAAGTTTGGCATCCTAACTTCTTAAACCAATAAGCAAATGAAAGAGAGTTCAACTCAACTATTGCAGACCTCAGGGTGTTTAACCCTTCATCCTATTCTTTGTTCTAATTTGGGAAAAGAAATCATTAACTGTTAACAAATAAGGAACTGATTCTGAGGCCAAAGGACACCGCCTTCTGTGTGAGCATCCCTCCAGAAAACTGGTCCTGGGGGGAAGAAAAAAAAATCTTGAAAGTCCAGAATGTTGAAATTTTAAGTTAGATCCTGAGACCATATAAGGAAAATGGCATGTTCAATCAGTCCCATGAAAAGAGTCTCTTATTAATAGGTTTTTTTTTTTTTTTTTTAAGAACTCAGCTGGTCACGTAGTGTGCTGAGCAATGAATTTAGGGAAGGCGGGAGTCTGAGGTTTGAGTTCTTTATTCCAGCCTCTGAACTGTGTGAGGAGTCACTTCCCCCTGCTTTGTCAGAAAGAAAGCAGAGCTTTGACTGCCGACTCTGATCCCCAGAAAACTAATGTGAAAGGAGGTAACATGAACATGTGGTCCAGTGTAGACCGTGAGCTCTGGAGTCAGACTTTTCTGGTCCATCCACTAGCTGTGCCTCAGCTTTTTCATCTGTAAAATAAAGACAACAGTTGTATTCACTGCGTAGAGTTTTTGTAAGGATTAATTAGTTAATGCATGATAAGTGCCTTTAACAGTAGAAGGCAAGCACTCTATTAAGTTTCCTATTGGTGTTTTAAATGTGTATGGGGCCTCAGACTTTATGGCTGGTGATAATTATTCTATGGAAACATTTTATTAATATTACTACAGTGAATTGATGTTGGAAATAGTACAGAGTCAGAGAGACAAGACACCTTCCCCAGCATTTGTTGCCCTAGTGGAACGTGGAGAACAGAAGGCCAGATGTAAGTTGGTTTAGGGGAGTGGAGAAAATTCAGGGCTCAGAGCTTCCATTTTCCTGTTTTTAAACTTCTTAGTACCCATTAAATCCTGCCTAGCGTATTAACCAAAGTTCAGACTTGTGGTATGGAAGCATGCGTGAGGAAAGTTTGGAAGAATTCAATCTTTGTACCATAACAGTGAGAGTTATGAAATTAACAAGTAGCAGTGGCCTGAACGATTCATCAGCTAAGAATGGATACCAGAGTGAAGTCTTCTGCAAGGGTAAATCAGAATGCCCTTGGGTGTGGGGATGGATTAGAGAAAAGGCGTCTGGGAAACGGAGCCAAGTGTTTCCATTCCTAGAACAGTACAAGGAACAGGTGAATTGGAAAGTGACTTAGTGATTCCCAAGAATTGCCAGCAATTTGGAGGATACAAAGACAACTGTCCTGGACATTTAGAAACTCTTGGGATTTGTGACATGTAGAGCCTGAGGTGGGTTTTGGAAGACTTCTTCAAACCACTCTCTCTCTGACCTCGTGAATTTTCTTCTTCCTATAGTTTGAGTGACCAAATATTTTTTCAGACCTGAGACATCAGAGTAGATAAATGTCAAGGTTTAGGTGCTGTGGCTGTGTTTATCTCCATTCATCATTCTTAGGGCGAATATGAACAAAGACTGGTGGATGCTCCTGACCACTGATAGGAGAAGTTAGGGCCCAAAGTGTTCGAGTCTCTTTCTTTGTTTTACATCTTTCTCAATAACTTTCAACTGGACTTTATCAAGTGTTAAGTGAAAATTTGAGTGTTCTCTTAGGGTGGGTCACAGGTTGAAGCAGGTTTGTTTTTTGTTTTTGTTTTTTTTTAATTTTTGTTTATTTTGAGAGAGCAAAAATCCCAAGCGGGCTCCATATTCAATGCAGAGCCCGATGCAGGGGTTCCATCTCATGACCCCAAGATCATGACCTGAGCCGATAGCAAGAGTTGAGCTCAGCTGAGCCACCCAGATGCCCCTGAAGCAGCTTTTATGAACTGTATTAAACTATTAAACTTTAAATATGAGATACCGCAATCTAACTTTTCACAAAAGGGTAAAGAAGCAAGGATGTCTCCACCCAAGTTGTCATAATTAAGTAATTCCTTTTTGTTCTTTCCTTTCCAACTCTTCGCACCCCCAGAGTTTGTTGTGAAGGACTCACCTGTGAATGACACAGAAAGCTACATGTCTGTATGAGTTTCCTATTACAGGTGCTCTTGGCACAAAGATATTAAGATGTACTATTTGTTGCATGTGCCAGAGAATCTTGGACATTCTGAAGAATCCCACTACCATTCCTTGGTGTCAGCTAGGTATTTCCTAGGCCATTGGTTGGTCCTTCTGACAGTTTCTAGGATGGAAAATACGCCTTTCTCCGTAGAGCTGAGGAGTTGGTAAATCGCCTCGGAAATTGAGACATTCCTGTTGTAGGGCACACCTATGCCGAAATCATCAGCAACAATCCGTAGACACTGACTCTTCACCAAGGCCAGTGCCGTCCTCTTTGCTGAACACACAGTGTGCCCCTTTCCTGAAGGCACCCAGGCAGGACAGGAGGTGAGCAACAGTGTCAGGCAAGAGAGTCTGCTAGGAAAAGACTTGCAAAATAAGTTTTATTTATTTTTTTTTTAATTTTTTTAACGTTTTTATTTATTTTTGAGACAGAGAGAGACAAAGCATGAACGGGGGAGGGTCAGAGAGAGGGAGACACAGAATCTGAAACAGGCTCCAGGCTCTGAGCTGTCAGCACAGAGCCCGACGCGGGGCTCGAACTCACGGACCGCGAGATGGTGACCTGAGCCGAAGTCGGCCGCTTAACCGACTGAGCCACCCAGGCGCCCCGCAAAATAAGTTTTAAAAAGAAAAAAAACCTAGAGAGTAAGAATCCAATTCTGAACATTAAAGGATGGGAAAAAAATAATGGGTGAAAGCCAAAAGCTTGAAACAGACACAAGAAAATGAACCCCAACTTCCTGATAAGGAGGAAGACTGACTAGTGTAAAATAAGTGACGGACGGGAGATAAAATGGTAAAAACAAAAACACATTCACTTATTACACGTTGCTGTGTTTTATCTCTCTCCCTTCTTTCCTGATCCTACCCCGCTTCCTCAACACACACACACCGTCTCCCAAAAGGATGTTCCCCTTCTGCAGCTGCTGGAGGACTGGACTGCTCCTGCCACTGCTCCTGGCTGTGGCAGTAAGAGAATCCTGGCAGACAGAAGAAAAAACCTGCGACCTGGTGGGAGACAAGGGTAGAGAGTCAGAGACAGAGTTGGCTCTACTGAAGAGGCTGCAACCACTGTATAACAAAAGGTAAAGAGTCTTTTCCTCCACTTACGTTATTCTCCTATTACTACTCTGTACGGAGGGAATACGTGTATAAGAACCTCCTCTGGGAGACGATTCTAACTTGAACTTCAGTAGTATTGGTCTTATTTGGCCATGGTAGCTTGCCTTTTTTTTTTTTTTTATGATACAGAGCAAATTCTCAGCCCAGTTTTTACTAGCAATGTGCAGTTCTCTTATGCAGAAGGGTAGCTATTTCCGAGACTGGATCCAAGAGACCAACTTGTAGGAATTAAAAAGCATTATTTGATACCTCCATTTAGTGGGACTTTAGAAGAATCAGATGAACATTGAGGCCTACACACATCATCTTAACTGTTAGGAATCTTCAGGTATGTAAATCTGGAAATGATCTTCGAGGGACAAGGGATACTTCTGTGAACACAGATCCTTATTCGCGGGGAAATAGCAACTAACACTTTAGCATAATCGAGAACAGGTGTTCTAGAATATCTAGGCGTCTTGAGTGTCGTGTCTTAATCAGTCATCATCAACAATTAGGATTGTCTCATGGTTCAGTAAATATGATTCACTCTTACGTGGATATCTCATGATTCGTGGATGTCGCGTGATGCGACGAATGTTATTCACTATTACGTTTAGTTGTGACATCAAATAAATAAATGGATCACACTTTCGGGGGACCGGTGTTAAAGGAAGAGAGGCCGCTTGTCCTAAGGCTGATAGCCAGTAACTCTCCTCTTCCTTCTTTCTCCACGCTTCTCCTTGCAGCTTTGAGAGCACTGTGGGCCAGGGCCCAGATACATATATCTACATGTTCAGGGTGTGCCGAGAAGCTGGCAACCGTACCTCTGGGGCAGGCCTGGTGCAGATCAACAAAAGTAACGGCAAGGAGACAGTGGTAGGGAGACTCAACGAGACCCACATCTTCAATGGAAGTAAGAGTCTCCCTGTTGATTGATTGATCCCAAGTCAATCCCTCTGACAGTCCTGTATATGTCAGCCTTTCTCAGTGTCTTTGGAGCATCCTACGGCATGTGGGCTTCAGTTCACCTGAGACTGTAAACCACAGGATACCTAGTTCCCCAGCTCCTCTGGAGCCATGGCTCAGGACCTCTGTGTGCTTGTTTTAAAGTTAATGAAAAGCTTCGGCAAAAAGAAGAATCTAGCTGGGATTCTGTAGCTTAATGCATTTTTCGTGCTAGTCACGAAAATACCAACCGTGACCATTTCGCATTGAGATAGTCCAACTCTGCCAGTTAAATTTTAAGAGATTAAGTTAAGCTCTTTTGCAAACCAGTCTGCAGAAACTTCCCCACCAACTTGTGGTGTGGTGGTTATGTTTCTCAAAAGTCCTAAAATCATTATTGCCGAAAGGACTCTTTGAGCACCTGTGGTCTGATTCCCTCCTTTAAGTGGATGACTGTATTTTCCAGTGCAGGCATTTGCTCCGATCAGTAATATAATAAAACGACATCAAGAGTTTAGGCCTCGGGGTTGGAAGACTGGGTTTCCGACCCAGCTTATGTTTACTTGTCCTGTGACTTGGAAGAATCATTTCATCTTACTGTGTTTTTTGTATCCGAAGCGGAATCTTTTACCTTGTTCACCCGGTAAACCAAAGGATATTTTGCAAAAGAAATTTGAATGTGGTAAACATTAAAGAAGAAATGGCAGCATGTCCAGGTGGCTCCGTCAGTTCAGTGTCCGACTCTTGATTTCGGCTTAGGTCATGACCTCACAGTTCATGAATTCGAGCCCGGCACAGGGGTCTGCTCTGACGGTGCCGACCCTGCTTGGGATTCTCTCTGTCTGCCCCTCCGTGCCTTGCGCTCTCTTTCTCTCTCAAAATAAGTAAATAAGCTTTAAAAAGTAAAAACGGGGGGACCTGGGTGGCTCAGCAGGTTAATCATCCGACTTCAGCTCAGGTCATGATCTCACGGTCTGTGGGTGTGAGCCCCGCGTCGGGCTCTGGGTTGGTAACTCAGAGCCTGGAGCCTGCTTTAGTGTCTGTGTCTCCCTTTCTCTCTGTCCCTCCCCTGCTTGTGGGTGTGCACGCTCTCTCAAAAATGAGTAAACATTGGAAAAAAAAAAAGAATAAATGGCTCCCAACCTTAAAAATCATCCACTTTGAGGGGTGCCTGGGTGACTCAGTCGGTTAAGTGTCCAACTTCTGCTCAGGTCATGGTCTCGCCATTTAGGAATTGCGACCCCCACATCGGGCTCTGTGCTGACAGCTCAGAGCCTGGAGCCTGCTTCAGAGTCTGTGTCTCCCTCTCTCTATGCCCTTCCCCTGCTCACGCTCTCTCTCAAAAATAAATAAACATTAAAATTGTTTTCAATCATCCACTTTGAATTTATTTGTGGCTAATTTTAAATCGTAGGCATTCCCCTGCCAGCTGCTAATTTTATGGAACCTCTTCTTTCGATGTTAGCAGGTGTTCCGAAAATGTGAATCATTGTCACAGTGTGGTTCATAATTGTTTTTTCACTATCAATTGCCTGCCTTTTATTGTGGAAAATTAAGATTATCATATGAATATCTGGATCTCAGTTGTCTTAAGGGAACACAAAGCTGTTACAAAGAAGCCAGTTTTAGCTTGGTATTTGGTATACAGAGCCCATACTGATTAGGATTATTTGAATTAAAACCAGTTTCATTGAACTTCTCAGTTCCTTTCTACCATAGTACCTAGGCCCGCCTCTGCTTTCCCCCCCCACCCCAAAGCTCCATTTTCCTTGTCTCTCTCAGGTAATTGGATCATGCTGACCTATAAAGGGGGTGATGAATACGACAGGCACTGCGGCATGGAGCAGCGTCGTGCAGTGGTGATGATCTCCTGCAATCGACACACCCTAGCGGTGAGGCGTCCTGGGGCACACGGGCCTAGAGAGCACATGCAAGGACTGACCCGAGGTGGGAGAGTCTCCAGAGGGGACGAGATAACACTGGGATGGATCAGAAGTCTGGTGTCGCCCTGCATCACAGACACCTTGTCTTCCATCATATGTGGAAAATAAGTTATTGAACCAAGAGAAAGCAGCTGTTTTTTTTGGCTTGTGGGTTTTTTTCTTTTTTTAATAAGAGCCCAAAGGAAACCGTTCACCACATAACTGTTGCGTTCTGGCCTTTCGTCATCAGGACAATTTTAACCCTGTGTCTGAGGAGCGAGGCAAAGTCCAAGATTGTTTCTACCTCTTCGAGATGGACAGCAGCCTGGCCTGTGCCCCGGAGATCTCCCGCCTCAGTGTGGGTTCTATCTTACTAGTCACGTGAGTGCTTTTTCCTCTATCAGTCCAAGCAGTCCTTTTTTTTTCTCCTCTCAACTCAATTCCTTGGTGCTATTTAGATACAAATTGTGTTTGTAGGGAGGGTGGGGGTGGGCCGGGAGCTTTGCATGAAAATCCTCTTTAAACTCTGACTATGCAAGTTTTTTTCAAAACGAGTAATAAGTATTTGCATTGGGAGGTGCTTTTTATCCCCCTACAGGAGGACCGGACTCTTCTTAAATCTATCCCATTAGACTATTAGAACTTTGGGAGAAATGGAACTGTAGATCTGTAACTATTCTTGGCTTTAGGTGAGAGTCATACACTAGGGTCTTGTTTTTTCTGAGCCTTTTGCTTTTAGACAATGTTAATTGGCTTTTTAAAGAAGCTAACCCTCCCCCCCCCTTTTTTTCCCCATTTTTACAGAATACAGCCTAGGAAACAGCTAGTGAATACAAAGATCATCTTTATTATTGAAGCTTTACTCTTCCTTGGTCTTTAAGCAGAGAGGTCTTTATTCCTCAACAGGTTTGCATCACTGGTCGCAGTCTACGTCATCGGGGGGTTCCTATACCAGCGACTGGTGGTGGGAGCCAAGGGAATGGAGCAGTTTCCTCACCTCGCCTTCTGGCAAGATCTTGGCAACCTGGTAGCAGTAAGTAACAGGACTGCTGGCTGAGTCTGTAGCCTGCATACAAGATTGAGTCACCAACCATCTCCGTTTACCCAGACTGAGGGATCTCTCGAGACACAGGACTTTGGGTGCTAAAACTACAAAAGCCCCAGCAAACCCAGTACAAAGTACCTGCTGGCCCTAGCACAAAGCAGTAAGTAGCGTAGCATCTTAGTGCCTGGCCTTTGCCAAAGACGTGGCTGGGAGAACAACACCGTTGCTTAGATTTAGGAATCTGAGAAAGCTTTGCAGGGGCCTAGATGGCGAGATGAGATGTGATTAGAATTTTTCTCCGGTTAGCCCCAAATTCAATTCAGGCTGATGCTTAGAGCATCTAGGTTTTCTCATCATCCCTGAAGAAACCTAGTTCTTGCCACATTCTTAGCCCATGGGTACATTTTGCCTCACCCTAAAGTTGGTTATTCCAAATGATCATTTCCTTCCTTTGCTTCTCTCTCTACAGGATGGTTGTGACTTTGTGTGCCGTTCTAAACCCCGAAATGTGCCTGCTGCATATCGTGGTGTGGGGGATGATCAGCTGGGGGAAGAGTCAGAAGAAAGGGATGATCATTTATTACCAATGTGATTGCACTTTAAATGCCCAGCTGCTTCTTCAGTCCCCCAAACCAAAGCATACTCAGCCAGATTTCTTAAGCAGCGTCCACTCCAGTCTCTCATCCCACCCTTAATATTGCTCTTGCTTTCCAGTTTGCTTTTGATTTGCATTCTCTTCTCACTAGCAGAAATGCCTTTCCTTTTTCCCCGATCTGTTTTTCCTCTAGAGAGGTACAGTTACAGGACAGAGATAAAATGATAGGGCCTGTGCAAAAGAGGCTATTACACTATCTCTTGGTGTCAGAAGGTACAAATAGGATAGTTCTAGTGAGCAAAAAAGCGTGGCAGCCTCCCTGACCTTTTTAAACACATTTTCACAAGTTTTTGAGACACTGGATTTAATTAAAAAAAAAAAAAAAAAAAAGGCAAGAAACATTATTTATACAAGGTTTGATTGCTTTCATGCCGTTAACTCTGCACCCTACAGTGGTCTCCATGAGAATCTGGATGTGATCTCTTGCTGCTTGGAACTACTCTACAGTGATCCTTTGGTTGCAATCCAAGTATTGCCATTTGGTCTGAGCCTGGAGATATTGCAGACTTCTCCCACCTCTGGGATTAGGATGGGGAAGATGATTCATTTCCCACTTAGAGGATTATAAAATACCATCCCATCAGTTGTTGGCATTGGGGTGACCTTCTAGCTGGAACTGGGCCCTGGATTCTGGGTTCATGGTCATTAGTCCCCATGTGGCTGGAAGTCTAGTCTGTTGAAAAGGGAAAGTGAATCAGACCCCGTGTGCTACAGGGGTTCCAGAAAAGGAAGTCTGTTTACCTGTAGTGGGACGTCCTCAGTGGCTTTCTTCTCCCACTTGCAGTAAAAGCTGGTAGAGCTTTTCTTCTAAGATGTTTCCCTCTACTGATATCTCTAAGTATGTTGCACTTTCTTCGCAGGCATGTCAACCTTCCCCCACCCGACCCTACCCCCCAAAATCTTCTGGAAAGGGAATGAAAGCAGAGGTGGGACAGCTAGGGCTCTGCCATCCTGTGCTCTGGGTGTGGAATGCTGCCACGCTTGTCCGTTCTGGCTCAGGGAAGGACCTTCTTGCCCACAGCAGTTCTGTGGGGGGAGGTTTGGAATCCTCTGATGCTTCCTTTCTTGTTTAGGCCATGTGCCCACAAGCCTGGCCCGATCTTTCTGTGATAGTGAACTTGGGCCAGTGAAGAGTAACATGGCTCCACTGGACACAAGAGGACGGAGTCAACAGGCAGGGGCCTTTTATAGCCTTTAGGGAAGAAAATGAAATTATTTCATCTTTGGACTTTTGAATACTTTTGGAATGATTTTTTTTCTTCTTTCTAAAACAGGGAAAATGTTATAAAAACATCTTTTTTGTTATTTGTTTGCATCCCTCCCCCACACCTGGTGTTTTAAAAATGCAAAAAAAAAAAAAAAAAAAGGAAACTACATTCTTTTGTACAAAAACACTTAAAAGATTAAAAAAACAAACAAACAACTTGCCCTAGTCTTTTGTATGAAAGAAGAGGGTAGAGACACTGGAATGGAGTAATAAGAGACAACTGAGACCAATTTTTATCCTTTTACTGAGGAGGAAAAAAATATTTAATATTTTTGTTGTATAAGGAATAGCGCCTAAGGCAGGTACTTACACTCCTGACCTCAGCCCCACACACTCCTGTTTGAGTAAAGCTATAGGACAGAGCAGAGTTGGAACTGAAAAGAAAGGGAGGGTAAAAGACACACAGACTGAAGGGAGCACGGGGATGTGGAACGAATGACGGCCACACGCGTGCCCAACACTTTTTAGCCCCTGCAGCGGATCAGAATGACGCCGACCGAGTCTCTGCGCGGGCTGGTGACCCTGCCAGGAACGCAGGAGAAAACGTTCAGTACCGAGGGAGCGACGACAAAGACCCCGGGCCACGGCCAGGCGGTCCAGAGGGAAGAGGGGCCGCCGGATTTTGCCGCTCGTGTCACGCCAGCTAGAAAAACCCCACCTCGCTCTCCCGCTGCGGAGGCGCACCCGCGTTCCACCCACTTCCTTAACGGTTCCACACGGTCTGTTCCTCCTCCCGGAGAGCTGAGGCCCTGGCTATGTACTCCACTCCAGGATAAGGCGGAGCAGTCCTACTTCTCTAGACTGCCTCTTTTTATAAAGATTGGATCAGGGGAAGTGAGAAAAGCGAGAACCGTAACTTTTAAAAATGAAGGTAGAACCCGGAGAAAAAGTCACAGCTGCCGCCATGTAGCACCAGCAACCAATTCTTGCACTTTTCTTCCCTGTCTCGGTAATCCCCTCTCCAGAAGATTCACGTAATTGGAACAGCTCTTTCTTCCCTGTAAAGTCTGCTGCTACCAGGTTATAACCTGGACAGTGGAGAGTGTCCGCCTTCGGCTCGTGTGTGCGAGAGGGCCACCTTAGGTCTCCTTAAGGACGTTTATCTTGGCGCAGATCTTGAGGGCAGGGCCCAACTTGATGTTCATGGCACTCATGAGATGTTCCTCTTTAAGTAATAAAAGGGCCTGTCCATCAATCTCCTGGGAACGGAACTCCTCTGCAATCTCTTGGCAGCCTAGAAGGAAATGGGGGGAATACACTTGAGAAACCCCATAGGGGCACCCGAGGATACGAGGGAGAAACTAAAGATGAAAACGGGCGCCTGGGTGGCTCAGTCAGTTAAGCATCCAACTTGGGCTCAGGTCATGATCTCACGGTCCGTGGGTTCAAGCCCTGCTTCAGGTCCTGTGTCTCCCTCTCCCTCTGCCCCTCCCCTGCCCATGCTCTGTCTCTCTCCAAAATAAATAAACATTAAAAATTTTTGAAGTAAAAATTAAAAAAATAAATATGAAAACAAAAAGCCTCGGGGCCCCTGGCTGGCTGTCGGTTGAGCATCAGACTCGCGATTTCAGCTCAGGTCATGATCTCGCAGTTCGTGAGTTCGAGCCCCCCGTCTGACTCTGCATATACAGCATGGAAACCGCTTAGGATCCTCTCTCTCCTCGCTGCCTGTCCACCATTTGCACGCGCTCTTTCTCTTTCTCTCCCAAAAATGAACATTTAAAAAAGCCGAGATAAAAGAAGAATGACAAAGTTGTCCAATCATAGAAATAACTTCATTCAAATAGCTTGAGCAAGGAGGAAAAGGAAGGAGCGAGATCAACCTGTTTTCTTTCATAATAGCAAAAAACAAAGTTCGGAGCCTTTGTGGCAGTTTTGCTTAAGGACCCATAATTCACACAAATGGCAAAACGGGTACAGTGATTTTGTTTTCTGGAGAAAACCATCCTTTTCCAGAGTAGCTGATAAACAATCCTGCCTTGAAGAGCGTGGAGTTAACAA
The DNA here is from genome assembly GCF_028749965.1 of Puma concolor. NCBI lineage: Eukaryota > Metazoa > Chordata > Mammalia > Carnivora > Felidae > Puma > Puma concolor. The sequence continues at coordinate 99,893,330 of NC_141673.1, forward strand.
CGGCCCCTCATTTCCTAGTCCCTTTAGTGGGAAAAAGTCTTCTATCCGTGACAGGTATCACAGTCACACACAAAAAATATACTTTATCCAAAAATTACCGGTAAGAAACATGAAGGTGAAAAACACTGCAAGACTGCTGACACAGTTGAGGACAATCAACCCAGAAGGAAATTAAGAAACCAGGCTGTGGACAAGCAACTTGGGCAACGATCAAGAGTAGGGCCTTCATCATACCGTACTTCAGTCCCCACTGCTTAAGAGTCAGTCACGTTCCCTGTCACGAAGGCCCACACTGGGTGACCTAAGGAAACTCAACCTGTATGGGATCCGGGTTCTGCCGGATAGATCCTCAGTACCTTGTAGAGAAGCGATGAACTCATACACCTCTTCTACGCTCCAGCGGCTCGGATTGCTGGACAGGAACACAGGGTTGATGCCATGTAATTCTGGCGTCGGTGGTACCGTATTGGGGGTCCCCAGGTCACGTTCTCCATGCCCAGTTCTCACAGATAAAGGCCCAGGAGATGTCGGAGAGAGTGCTTCATCGTAACTGGAATTATCCGAACCCCTGCTAGAGTCCTCTTGACCCTAAGGAGAGAATCCCAAAGCAGTGAGATCATGAATACGGGGCGTGAGGTGTCCCCCTGCCCTCCCCAGCCATTGGGGTTTGAGCCAATAATTGGGCAGAGAGGAAAACCTAGCATCACCGCGAGTGAAAAACCCGCGCTTGGTTTGCAAATGCCCAGTCACTAGCCCACTCTCAAGTCGCTTTCAAGTATATGCTATCACTTCCTCGATTCTCCCGTCTTCCAACAATTTGGGTTTTCCCAAATGTAATGTCGAGATTAACGGATACGTGAACCAGTCATCAGGTGAAAGGAGACCAGAGGTCAGGATCTCTTGGAATTTCAAGTGATGCAATCAATACAAAAATGAGTTCTGGTCTCCTGCTGTCTTTCACCTGGGCAAAGGAATCGCCCGGTAGGGGAGGACCAAGGGAAAAGGACCACTTGAAAGGGAGCCGGCTCTGCACCGGCAGCTCACCCGGTGGCGCTTGCCCTGGATCTTGGCGCGGGCGATGTCGGAGGAGCTACGGCGGGGTCCACGCCGACGAACACGAGCATAGTTGGCTTCTTGGAACTCTTTCATTTTTTTCCTCTTCAGCCGGAACTGGTGACTACAGCTCACGTTATACCTACAGGTCAGGGCACGCGCCAGACGTCAAAGGTGCTACAAAGACTACCCTGCTACCTTTCGCTAAACGTGAATCGGTGTCTTAAGAACCGACTCGGGGACGAACGGGCCAGCAGACAGGCAAGGAGACTCATTGAACGATCAGCTGTGAGATGATCCCAGGGAAGGAAGGGGGGGGGCGCCCTGTTAGACGGAGGAACGGGTGCAGAAGGTGAGGAAGGGGTGCCCGTGGTACCTCTTAGCGCAAGTCATGGAGCAGAACCTCTTGGAGCCGCGAAACTGCTCTGCGGGAGCATACTTCCCGCAGTACTCACACTTCAGGAGATTCGCCTTCTTATCCAGCTCTGGAAAACAAGGCCTCGTTGGAGAGCGGTCACTGGTTCCGCTGCCGCTCAGGCCGTCGTGCGGCCCACAGTTGACCAATCACTCTCAGGGTTCGCCCCCACGGAGCTATGCGACCTAAGTCAGAATCCCTACAACCTGAAGTTCAGAATCCAAAACCATAAAGGTGTGTCCCTCAGGAACGTCCCCGGGCTTCGGACTTCAGGCCGACTGTTTCCGTTTTCGATGACTAGCTTTGGCCTTTTTTTCCTTGTAATGTTTTTTTTAACGTTTCTTTATTTTGAGAAAGAGAGTGCGCTTAAGAGTGGGGGAGAAGCAGAGAGAGAGGAGAGGGAGAATCCCACGCGAGCTCCACGCCACCGGCGCAGAGCCCGATTCGGGGCTCGAACTCAGGAACCGTGTGATCAAGACCTGAGCCTAAACCAAGAGTCGGACGCTTAACCAACTGAGCCACCCAGGTGCCCCGAAGACGAACTTTATCCTAATTCATACTCTCAGATTTCAGATAAGACTGCATTAGCGAGCAGGGCAGAGGAACTAATTACTAACTACAAAGATACAAGATCCCTCTCCCAACAACAGTTTACAAAAGCCGGGGGAAATGTAAACAGAGTCCATAATGTACATTATAAAATCTAGACTAAGGTGAACTAGGGGTTCCTGGGTGACTCAGTCAGTTAAGCGTCCAACTTCAGCTCAGGTCACGACCTCACGGTTCCGGAGTTCGAGCCCCACATCGGGCTCCCTGCTATCAGTGCACAGCCGGCTTCAGATCCTCTCTCTGCCCTTCCCCCACTCCACGCTCACGCTATGTCTCTCAAAAGTAAACGTAAAATTTTTTTTTACAAAAATAAGTATCCTATTTTATTTTTTTAAATGTTTTTATTATTTATTTCTGAGAGACAGTGAGAGACAGAGAGAGAGAGAGAGTACAAGCCGGGATGGGGCAGAGAGAGAGGGAGACACAGAATCTGAAGCAGCTCCAGGCTCTGAGCCGTCGGCACAGAGCCCCACACGGGGCTTGAGCTCACAAACCATGAGCTCATGACCTGAGCCAAAGTCGGAGAAGTTTCCTCTTTGAGACCTTTTGAAAAATATATCCTTACAGTAAATAATTCAAGAGGTTAGCTGGAAAAAACTACCCTAATCCTCTGGAACTCCTTTCGTGTGATTCTACACATTCTGGTATTTAATATAGTTGCTGTGTGTGAATGGACTTCACCTAATTCCCACCTTAAATAAGTACTATTTTACACTGAGTCAAACACATCTCCGCGAGCCTCCTTCCCCAGATGGGTCTCTAAATTAATACTCACCAGCCGATGGGCTGTCCCCTCCCAAGGGGCCACCTGACTGATTCTCATTCAGCCCCGTCGGGAGGCCGGTCTGCAGCGGCTTCTCAGACTCTTTCAGTAACTGAGAACAACCCACCTGTGCCAGACAAAGTTTACAGGGAAGTCAGCCCGACTCCCTTCTGCTTCTCGATAGCTTTCCCCAGCGTTCCTCAGCCGTCTCTGCCTGGTTCTCTGAGTTAACCCAACCCTGGTGCAGAGAATCCTGTTCAAGAGGACAATCAGGAGTGCCTAACTGGCTCTTCTCCCATAAGCCCCTGGGAGACAGGTTTCTACCTCGGCTGTCCTCTGCCTTCCAAAGTCGCAGAACACCGGCATTCTGGTCCTGGTTCTGCAAGGGCTGGCAACCTAGAAAAAGTCCCTTAACTTCTCCACCACACGTCTCTTCGTTCTCATACAACCCAGTTTGTGGAGCTAAACATGAACAGCTTTTTCCTTTTCTTCTCCTCACCCAACATTGCCATTTTTTCTGGTCTACACATAATCTTCCCACTTCCCTTCCTCCTTTGCCTTCACAACTCACTATGCGCACAACAGAACTGGACCATTCTCTAGTAATGAAACAGTTCTGAGACCGTTGATTTTAGCGGACTTTGGAAAGACAGTAATCAGACCACGTCTCCACTTGAGAGTCCCACCTTATGGCCCTGCCCTCACCGGGAAAGGCTCTGCTCCTTCCTGGATAACGAAGCCTTCAATGATGTGGGTGAGAATCTGGGGCTTCACGATGGCCTGTGGGGGTTTTGAGTCACCCATCTGTCTGGACACCATGGCTAGTGTAGGAGGGGGTGCTGACGGGGCAGGAGCCAAGGCTACTAGTTCACTGCTTGGAGTATTAGCATTCACACCGGTCACTGGTTCAGCTTTCTCTGGAAAACAAACACAGACTAAGGAGCAGACCGGGGATGACATAACTGGTCCATCTGTTCGCCAAGCCACTGTGATCTCCCACAATGATACACGTTCACCTCTGAGCATTCACCCTGGTGTCCCTATTTTAGGATCCACTCATTCATCCAAGTTCAGGCCCGCATTCCCGTATTCTCCTGAACCAGATTTATCTTTCGGCCCGCTCCGAACATTTCTCTAATCTCTGCACTGCACAAGTCAGTTACTCACCTCCAAGACTGCTCTTCTCCTCCAGGGCCTTTGGGCTCTCTGCTGCTGGAGATGCCTTGGCAGGAAGCATTGAACCCAATGTGGAGACATCGTCTCTCTCCTCCTCAGATTCTGCCTTCCGTTTGACAGCCAACGTCTGGGGTTTGCTCTGTCAAGTGAAGAACAGGAAAGAAATCAAGATATATGAGTGAAGGAGCATAAAGAACCTCAATTACTCCCATAATACCGGCGAAAATTTTCTCATTTCCAGATTCCCCAATTGGTATACTCCCCACGGTACACTAAGATTTCCTGGTCATTCCCAAGAAGTGTATCTTCTACATCAGGACAAAAGAAAACGTCACATGTAGCCCTGACCTAGACCTCAGAACCCTGGATCCATTCTGGCCCAACCGAGAACTACTGTTTTTCCAAAGATCCATTTAAGTGATCAAGGCTATCTTGATCTAACTTAGTAGAGATCCAAAAACCCAGAATGAATTCAGTAGCAAACTCAGGAGTATGAAGTACAGACTATTACATACATTAATGTCTCTCTGTTACAAAAGGAACAAATAAGTACCAGTACCTTAACCTTCTATTAATGTCTCCCTTACAAAAGAAGCAAATCCCAGTATCTTTTTCAGTTTTAGGGTTTGTAACAAATAACGGTCACCGATGAAACAAGACGATGATTAACAGAGCAACTGATGCAGTAACTTATTCACACACGCGTGCTCACTCACTCACATGTATGAATTATGGATTTGTTATGCACTGAATGTTTGTGGTCTCCTCCTTCCCAATTCGTAAGTCCTAACCCCAGCGCGGCTGTATTGGGAGATGGGGTTCCCAATGAAGAAGTTAAGGTTAAATGATAAATATCAGTATCTTAACTTTTCCAACTCTTTTTTTTTTTTAAGAGAGAGAGAGAGGGAGAGAGAGAGAGCGAGCGAGTGGGGTCGGGGGACAGAGCGAGGGAGGGAGAGGGTCCCAAGCAGGCTCCATGCTCAGTGCAGAGCCCGTCACAGGGCTCGATCCCACAACCCGAGGATTGTGACCCGAGCCGAAACAAGAGTCGGATGCTCAACCCACTGAGCCACCAAGTCTCCCTTCTTTTCATTCCCCTCCTAAGTTAAGCTCTGTTTCCACTGAGCCCCAGGCCCACTGGAAGGTGACCGTGCCCTCAAAACCATCAGCTGGCACTCACCGGCAGGTGCACGGACTGCATGTAGAAGGCGGCAGGTACCTGGGCTACGACAGGTGAGGAGGTGGTAGCCCCACCCTTTACCACGTGCGCCGTCCCCTGCACAGGAGCAAGGGTCATCCCGGAGGCCAAGGCGGGAGGGCACTCTTGCGGCGCGCCAGGAGCCTGGGACGAAGGTGGCGAGGAGGCCAAGTGGGCCTGACCAGGCTGCGCTGTGCTGGGCATCCCCCGGGAAGTAGGTACGGCGGCCGCCAGCTGTGCCAACCCCAGGGCCTGCGCCTGGGCTGTCCCCGGCTGCCGGGTGCCCACGACTTGCACGGGGATATGGGGTGGTGGTTGCTGGGTGGCCGCCATCTTCGCAGCCCCTAACTGAGGCGGCTTGATAGGTGCTCCCGGCGGCTTGGACTGGATGGGGATGGGCGGCTTGGGGGTCGGGTCGGGCGGGAGGGACAAGGGTGAAGACTGAAGCATGGGCTGAACCACCAGGGTCTGGGCTTGCTGCTGGGACTGGGAAGGCGGGACCTGCTGAGTAGGCGGGACCTGCGGCGGCTGAGGGGCAGTGAGAGTCGTGGCCGGCGGCGGGGGCGGCGGCGGCGGCGGGGGCGGCGGCGGCGGCTGCTGCTGTTGTTGCTGCTGCTGGGCCAACTGGAGGTGCGTGGCGGTGTGAAGGAGCTGGGACTGGCGGTGCTGGAACTGCTGCTGGTGGTGGATGGCGATCTGCTGCTGGATCACCACCTGTTTCTGCTGGAGGTGGATCTGCTGCTGCTGCTGGATCAGGGAGTGGGGCTGGATCTGCGTGTAGGTGGCTGCAGGAACCGCCCGAACGGGACGGAGGGGAGGAGCAGAAAATCACCCTCGTTACCGACGAAGAGTAAAACCACCCTTCCAAAGCGCGCTTGCTCTTGGTATCGCGCGGCGACTGCCAATCTAACCTGCGGCGGACCCGAGAGCGCGCTTGGGTCACACTCTTTAGTCTGGGGCAGACATTACCACCTCTGTCTAGGATGAAGGACCTCAAGGAAAGAACTCGAGAGCCCTCGGTAAGTTCTTGTATCCATCTAACTTCTTTCCCTTTGCTATGCTAAATCCTGCTAGTGGGACCCAGCAAAGGAGAACGGCTGGCCCATCTTCTGTGCGACTGGACTGGACTCCTCAAGGGTTGAGTCCCCGCTTTCTTCACTTTTTTATATCCCTAGAGCCCAGCCCAGTGCCCGGCACATGAGAAAGACGTAATAGTGGCTGAAAGAACGAAGGTCCTCAGAGGTAAAGATACTAACATTTTCCGGTGAATGCCTCGGTTTTCCAGACTCATCAGTTTAGGTCACCACCTGTGGGGGTCTTTAAGAGTCGCAGCTATAATCTCTGACTTTACCCAGGTTCCTCCCCTGCAAGTGGAGCTGACAATCCCACCCCCCCCCCCATATCCTCCCAGATTGTCCAGAGAGTGTATGTGAGACAAAAGCCCTTTAGAAATAGAAGCGCTATGGTACGTAAATACCTAGGTATTAGTAATACAGCCAATAATTAACTCCTAACTTTTTGTAAGTAAATCATCCCAACACAGCATGCTACGACCAAAGTGCTAGAAACAAGGCAGGCAAACATAAACCTTACCAAGTAAGGTGCACACATCTAACTCTATCTAACCACAGTCTAAAAGCAAGTACAGGGGCACCCGGGTGGCTCAGTTAAGCGTCCGACCCTTGATACCGGCTCAGATCGTGATCTCACTGTCATGAGATCGAACCCCACGTCGGGCAGAGCCTGCTTGGGAGTCTCTCTCCGCCCCTCCCCCACTCGCATGCCCCTGCTGGCGCGCTATCTCAAATATCTTTTAAAAAATGAAAAAAAAAACCCATAAAAAATAAAAGAAGTATAAACCATTTGGGGTTAACATTATTTATTCTTTTTTTACCCTCATCATTGATACAGATGATCACAAGGTGACTATATTAAACTGTGCTCTGCTTGCTAGTCCAAAGTGCTCTGCTCTACCCTGGCTGGTCCAACTAATCATCATTAAACAGTGAGAGGAGAAGTCATCCCTTAAGCTAAATCCTAAGCTCCACGAGGACAAGGCCTCTGTTTTTCAAAGATGCATCCCTGAAGCACCTGGGTGGCTCAGTCGGTTAAGCGTCCAACTCTTGATTTCGGTTTCAGGTCGTGATCTCACGGTTCGCAAATGAGCCCTAAGTCGGGCTCTGCGCTGCCAGCGCGGAGCCTGCTTGGGATCCTCTTTCTCCCCCTCTCTCTGCCCCTACCCTGCTAGCGCTCTCGCTCTCTCAAAATAAATAAACGTAAAAAAAAAAAACACATCCCTAACACCTCCTACAACACAGGAGGCAATTCAGTAAGAACGGGGGAAATGAATGGGTAGGGTGGGTAAACTCAGGGCCTAAAAAGGGAACGAAGCAATTGTTTGTGAACTGATTGCTGCCTGGTGGAAAACAGGGTGCGATCTAGCTCTATTACCAGTCCCCCTCTCTCCCTGGACGAATACGATCGAGGCTGATGCGATTTTCTTCCCTTCCACTACTCCAGGACCAAGAGAAGCAGGAAAAAAGGCAAAGAAACGTACTCTGAAGATTTCAAACAAGTTCTGAGAGAATGATGCCGTTACGAGAGGTGACAAGCTTACCTGAGCTAATAAGGGTCTGGCTGGGAGCAGGTGTAGCTGTCCGTGTCAGGTTCATGCCCACGTTCTGCTGACCAGCCCCATCTGCTTCTGCCTTCTTGGCCGCTGCACTTTCTGCTTCCGTCTGGCTTCCCTGACTCACAGTCACTGTCTGGGCTGCAGGCAAGGGCTGCACCACTCCTGTGCCCTTCCTGGGACAGCTCCCACCACCACCCATTCCTGAGGAAGGCAACTGACCCAAGCCCCCAGGTGCCTGGCCACCTCCACCTGGACCCATGGACCCTGGGATGCTACTTCCGCTGCCTCCACCAGCTTGACTGAGGTTCAGGGACTGGCCTGAAGCCCCAGAGGATGCCTGAGCCACAGCTAGGGCCTGGCTAGAGGCCTGGGAGAGGCTAGACACAGGGGAGGCTCCAGGAGGAACGGCCTTCTGAGTAGAGCCTTGCATTTGGGGTCCTTGGGCCGAGGCCTGTTGGTTCCTCACTGCCAAATTCTGCACCTGAAAGATAAGAAGAAAGAGATATACTGAAAAGGGGGGAACAGGAGGGACTAAGGTCAAGATTTCTATGATGATTCAGTAGCAGTGAGGATAGCCACCGATATTCCCCAGCCCCCTCAAAACTCATACCCCCCACCTTGTCAATTACATACACGAAAGTCCTTCCAGTCACTCCGGGAGGGACTCGAATCACATTTGATTTTCGGTTTCCTTCATCCACTATCAAACCCATCAGCAAGTTCACTCATTTATTCCTTCAAAATGTCTCAGATTTTCCCTTTGCTCTCCATTCATTCCTTCAACATCTACCAAATACCTACTATGCTTCAGGTACTACGTTGGATACTGGAAACGCAGGGACGAAAGACACACGATCCCTCCTCTTAATGAGTACTTTCCACCAGAAAAGACCAGAAAATCACCAGTAGCCATAGGATACTATGCAGAGATATGCACAAACTGCCATGGGAACACAGAGGAGGAAGACTGAGTCAGACCAGGGAGATCAGAGAAGACTTCCTAAAACAGTCTTTTGTTTGACCTGAGACTCGACAGGTAAGAGTGAAGGCAGAGGTTTGAAGATATAGGTAACAACATCTGGAAAACCATCAAGCCAAGAAAGAGCACAGCATTTCTGGAAATTATAAATATTACGTTATGTGCAGGGGGAGTTAGAGGGAGTGACAAGAAACGAAGCTAGGAAGGTAGGCTCAGGCTGGCGAGGTAGAAAGGTATCAGATCATGAAGGGCTTGGTATATTAAAATTAGGAGAGTCTGAACTTCGGTTCGCAAACAAAGTTGATCTGTCTCCTCCACTGTTCCATTTCTAGCACATGGCACAGTGCCTGACATAGTAAGTACTCCAAAGGGAGGAATGATGAGCGCCTAACAGATTACAGGAAGCCATTGAAGAGTATTAAGCAGAACACACAGACACAAATCTACTGTTGAAACCATTCTTTTAAATGGTGCCGACATGGGGCACCTGGGTGGCTCATTCGGTTGAGCGTCCGACTTCGGCTCAGGTCACGATCTCGCGGTTTGTGGGGTCGAGCCCCGCGTCGGGCTCTGGGCGGACAGCTCAGAGCCTGGAGCCTGCTTCGGATTCTGCGTCTCCCTCTCTCTCTGCCCCTCCCCCGCTTGTGTTCTCTCTCTCTCTCTCTCTCTCTCTGTCTCTCAAAAATGAATAAACGTAAAAACAAAATTTGAAAATAAAAAAATAAAATAAATGGTGCTGATAGAAGCATAAGTCAATACAAACACTTTGGAAAACAGTTTGGCATCATATCCTGTAGTTGAACTTTCTTCAACTCCTGAAACCAGTATTACACTATATGTTAAAACTAACCAGAATTGGGGCGCCTGGGTGGCGCAGTCGGTTAAGCGTCCGACTTCAACCAGGTCACGATCTCACGGTCCGTGAGTTCGAGCCCCGCGTCAGGCTCTGGGCTGATGGCTCGGAGCCTGGAGCCTGTTTCCGATTCTGTGTCTCCCTCTCTCTCTGCCCCTCCCCCGTTCATGCTCTGTCTCTCTCTGTCCCAAAAATAAATAAATAAAAAAAAAAAAAAAAAAAAAAAAAAAACGTTAAAAAAAAAACTAACCAGAATTTAAGTAAAAATTGGGAAGGAAATAAATAAATAAAAAATAAAGTCGACCATTCACACAGCCCCTAATCCAGGAATTCCGCAGGAGAAACTCTTGCTGATGTCTAAGAATGTTCACAGCAGCACTCTTCACAGGTAACAAAAGCCTGGACACAACCCAAATGACCGTTATCAGAAGAGAAGATGAATGAACTGTCATACATTCACACAATGGAATGCTACATAGAAATCAATATTAATAAAACACAACAGCATGCAACAGTATGGACGGATCTGGACAAGTATTCCCCCAAAATTATATACAACACAAAGACTTTCTAAATTTAATTACAAAGTAAATATATATATATATATATATGTATGATATATATATATCTCAAATATAGATGTATATTATATATCTGATATATATATATTATATATATAAAAATATATATATTATATATATAAATATATATTATATATATAAAAATATATATATTATATATATATCAAATATGGTATCTGGAATTTGCTTCTAAATAATCCACAGGTGGAGGGAAGGGGCCTGGCTAGAATGGCCATGTGTTGACAAATGTTGCAGCTGGTTGGTAGGTACATAGGGCTCCATGTTTTTTACTATTTTTTCCAGAAGTGTGAAATTTTCCATAATAACAAGTACTTCTGAGAAATGTAAGCACAATAAAACTATTAAGAAAAGGGACACAGGGAAGGATGGACCTAGGAATCAGAATGATTGTGACCATGGGTAGGGGCAGGCAGTGGGTGGAACTGGGGATTGCTTATTACATCATGAAAACATACTGAGTAAATACATAAAAGTGGACCATGAATGGACCGTTGCTGACAGGATATCATGAACCAAGGATTGTGATTTATCAAATCTGATACACCAGGAGTACAATTTAAAATAATGTTAGTAACAACACATATTTTCTTATTTAAGAAACTTATTCTGGGGCACCTGGGTGGCTCAGTAGGTTAAACGACTGACTCTTGATCTCAGCTCAGGTCATGATCTCACAGTTCATGAGTTCAAGCCCCGCACTGGGCTCTGTGCTGATGGCACGGAGCCTGCTTGGGATTCTGTCTCTCCTTCTATCTGCCCCTCACCTGTTTGTGCAAAATAAATAAATCTCAAAATAAATAAACTTAAAAAAAAAACAAAAACTCATTCTGGGGGCACCTGGGTGGTTCAGTCGGTTAAGCATCCTACTCTTGATTTCAGCTCAGGTCATGATCTCAGCGTCATGAGATAGAGTCCCGCGTCAAGCTCCATGCTGTGCAAGGAGCCTGCTTAAGATTCTCTCTCCCTCTCTCCCTCTGCCCCTCCCCCACGCACATGCATGCGCTCTCTCTCTCTCAAAAAAAACCTTATTCTGATAGTAATACGGAAGATGCTTAGAGGTAGATAAGGCTGAAGTCAAGAGACCAATTAGAAAATTAGTATAGTAATTCAGGTAAAAAATAATAAGAACCTGAGTTCAGGCAAGCAGTAAAGAAGTGATAGATTTTAAGAGATTTAGAAGAATCATCAGGATTGGGTGCTGGGGTACTTAATACGATCTGGCAATTCTACAGTTTTTTTTCTAATCAGCTTTCCATAACGGTTGTTTAAAACTGTCCTAGTCTGGGATGCCTGGGTGGCGCAGTTGGTTAAGTGGCTGACTTCAGCTGAGGTCATGATCTCGTGGTCCGGGAGTTCGAGCCCCGCGTCGGGCTCTGTGCTGACAGCTCGGAGCCTGGAGCCTGCTTCGGATTCTGTGTCCCCCTCTCTCTCTCTCTGCTCCTCCCCTGCTTGTGCTCTCTCTCTCTCTGTCTCTCAAAAATAAATAAATGTTAGAAAAAAAATTCAAAAATAAATAAATAAATAATAAATAAATAAAACTGTCCTAGTCTCCCTATACACCTCAGAACCACTTGCTCGTCCCCCTCTTCCTCATCACCCCTGCAGAGACAATAAAACCATTAGGAGCACCCTCCATGAGCTCCATCACCACACCTATACATCCCCCTCATAAACACCCACCACTTCCTTTTTCCCTGCTCTCCCTTCCTCCCTCCTATCAAATCCCACAGTCGGGGCCCCACCCCTCATCCTTCTCAAGGAGATTAGTCTATCAATTCCTTCCAGTCTCTTCAACCTTTCCACTAACGGTTGCCTCCCGTCACAACCGAACCCCACTGTCCCAACCCCGGCTTCATCTTCCTTTCCTGTTATTGCCAACCCGGCAGTAACTGTTCACATGCGCTGTGCCTGTTCTCACCATCCAGCCATCCCTCAAGTCATACTACTTTGACCTCCACCCCCCACCAACTCCACTGAAATGGTTCTCGATCCCTATCAGTGATTCTTTCTTGCCCTCTCTACTGCATTTGACAGAGGACTTCTCACCACTTCCTCCAACATTGTGCTCCCGTCTTAATGACACTACACAATCCAAATTTTCTTATTTCTCTGCCACTCTCTCCTATTCCCCTTTGCCAGTCCATCACCCTCTACTCGACCGTGACCGGCTCCATTTTCTAAGGCACTGTCCTAACCCTCAGGGCTCCATCTTTGAACGCTTTTCTCTTGTCAACCCATACCTTTCCCCCAAGCAATCCCAAATGTTCTATGTGCCTACTACTCCTGAACGTTTATCTCCAACTCACAGACCTCCCCTCCAAGCTCCAGCACCAGATATATAAAACTGCTGACCTCCTCGTGACCCAGTGACTCACAAACACATCCGAAGCCGGCATATCCAAAAGGGTGAACTTCACCCTCAATCCCCTTCTCCAACATTCTTCATCCCCTAAGTAGCACGAGCAGCCACCTCACTGCAGTGTCAGACCTCATCTCTGGCATTCCCTCGACTCCCCCATCCACGGGATCAGTTTTCCATTTTCAAAGATCTTCCAAGTTTTTCTCCAATCTATTCGTTTCTGTCCCTCTCCCTTGTTACTGCCCAATCCAAGCACCACCTTTCCCCCCGACTGTTCTAACGCTGTCGTTCTCCTTATATTCACACCGGCACCACTTCCGTCTATTCTCCAGCGAGGAGCCAACGTAATCTCGAAACACACAAATGAACAAACCTCGAATCGCTCCACGTCACTTCCAAATTTCAAATCCGTCCACAGCGTCCTCTCGCCCTTCGCAGAAAGCCAAAAACCCCAAACACTGTCCCCACCATCTTTTTTAATTCCTCCCACGTATAAAGCTCCTTCCCTCCTCTCTGGATTTAAAGGGTCTTGGGACATGAGGTGTCCCATGTCTTCACCACTCTCCTTCCAGGTAGACACCTCCCTCAAGGGTGGCTTTCTTGCTTTCCACCCCAATCCCAAGGCTAAATTAGGTCTCTTCCTGTGTTTGCGGAGCACTCCGTACTTTTCTCATGAAGCAATTATTTATTAAACCATCCAGGTGATTCTTTGTTTATAATGTCTGGTGCTTCAGTGATTTGCGATCCCTAACAGTCCAGTGTTCGTGATCTTCTTGGGCATACAAGGCAGGGGATATGTGATACATAGTAATGACAGCCAACAGTCTCAACACTCAAAGCGTCCAGGCATTGCTCGAGCACTTACACCGACAACTCATTTAAACCCTCAACACAACCTGAGGTAGGTATTTAACAACAGCTATTTTATGGAAGAAGAAACTGGCAAAAACGTATTAGGTCATTTGCCTGGGTCACACAGTAAGTCATGGACTTGCATTCTGACCCAAATATCAGATTCACGTCTTCAACCACTACTCTGTCCCCCCACATACTGACACTCAAATATCTGATGAATAAATAGACGGATAAATGAAAGAACTGGATACGAAGTCACAACCTCAGCCTCGGACCCCCCTGCTGTTACCATAGTCTAAAACAAAGGTCTTACCCTAATGACTAAATGACTCCCAAGAATCTCTTCCTAGGTTCCTTTTTTTTTTTAATTTTTTTTTTTAATGTTTACTTATTTTTGAGACAGAGAGAGACAGACCATGAACGGGGGAGGGTCAGAGAGAGAGGGAGACACAGAATCCGAAGCAGGCTCCAGGCTCCACGCTGTCAGCACAGAGCCCGACGTGGGGCTCGAACTCACGGACCGTAAGATCCTGACCTGAGCCGAAGTCGGACGCCTAACCAACTGAGCCACCCAGGCGCCCCTCTTCCTAGGTTCCTTAATTTCTCTTTCTTCTCCAGGTACATGTTCCTAGAAAATTCTTTCCAAAATACTGTCCTTATCCTATTAATCTGCTGTTCAACAGCCAGCCTTGACCCCTGCTACCTATGAAGGTACTTTTCAGACTTCTCCCTGCCATTGACCTTTTCTGCCATCAGGTCTGTTGTCTCCACTTTATCCACTCATCCCCAACTCAGGCACATACAGGAGTTATGCCTTTACACATCCTGTTCTCTCTCAGTTTTCTTCTTGCTCTGAATCAAATCCTATCCATCCTTTAAGAATCTACTCAGGTATCCCCAGAGTCCCCGAGAAGGAATGCGGCCAACTCTTCTCTAAACTCATGTGTCCCTCCAAGTTAGTACCATCTACTTCGCACTTCTTTGTTCTCTAAGATCTTTGAAGACTTGACTTGTATTGCTTTCCAATCTTCCAAAGTCTCTAGTATATTTCTGAGCACATCAGTAGAAAGAGCTCAAGCTCACTATTTACTTGCTGACAAACTAAGAGAAAGACAAAAGTGATTGTGAGATCCCAGTGGGCATTCCATCCATAAGAAGCAAAAGCTTCATGCTCGAAATAAATATACGTATTTTGGGGATAAGGCACGGGGAGCAAGGGTGAGGAAGACTTTACTGGGCACACAGCGAGTGGAAACACGCTGCCGAAAGTGGGCAGCTACCGTAACTCATGAAGAGAAGGAATCAAACGTTCTTTCAGCAACTCAGCCAGGCTGGCTTCCCATCTAGCTAACTGCAGGCTTCCCTTATCCGGAAGAGAATACTGCAAAGAAAGAGAATTAAGACTTCCTGAATAAAACTGAGCCACAGAGGGCTAAAAGAATGTAAGGAAATCTACCCTGGGATGAGAACAGGCTTCCCAGATCCACAGGGCTGTTTTCAGTCAAATCTACTTCCCTTCCTAACTCGAGTAACTCATCGGCTATAAGGGATTCAAGTTCTATAGAAACTAAGAAAAGGGGAGGAAAAAAGAATCCTGAGAAGCAGTAATGGGGTAGCAGGGCAGGCCCTGGTCTGCGGTCGTTCCCTTCATCCTCCCCAGTGCCCGTCCCCAGGTCAAGTGGTTGCCACTGACCTGATCTGCATCTGCATGGACTCCCGGAGACTGAGCCGACGGCACCTCCTGCTGGACTGCAGCCACCGCCCCGTTAGGCATCAGGATGAGCTGGGAGGCTAGAGGCACATTCCGGCCCAGGGTCCGGTTTACCTGCAATAGGTTTCCCAGCTGTGGCTGGCAAGGAGAGGAGGAAGAGGAAGAGCAAAGGAAAGAGAACAAGAGGGAAAGAAGAAAGACAGAAGAAACGGAAGGGAAGGACCACAAGACAAAATAAACAGAAGATACGAAACTGCTAAGCCCTGCCCCTTTCCACACCAACCCAGGAGACCCTTATTCTCCATATGCGATGAGTCATCCAGAAGGAAACCTAGAATGTACATAAAACTACAGATTGATATCAAAGAGTCAAACATCAAAGACGTTGAGACAATGAGGATTTCAGAACAAGTATTTATGTATATAGTAGGTAGACAGGCTAAGAGATAACACTTAGTTTGTGTACTTGAGCCACAGGTTTAACGACCGGACCATACGTGACGCTCCTGGAGTCAAACGTTAAGGCGAACATCTAACTTAGGATCTCGATGTAATCTGCAGGCTACCCGTGGATACTGAGCATCAATTCTACACATAAGTAAGGCCTAGGAGGCAGATCAGTGTGTCTTAACATATCGGGGTAACCGTGGTTAAGTAAAATAGCTTTCACTCAAGTCTTTGTGTGCCAGGGCCACTCACAGTTACGCCCCGGAACGATGGCGGTCGTGTTGGTGGCTTACCCGTAGATACATCTGGGCCTGAGACTGGTTGAGAGGTGGGGAGGTGGTGTTCCCCAGTAGCACAGATTGGGTCAAAGTGGTAGAGCTGGGAGAGCTCACGCTCTGCGATCGGCTGATGAGCTGGGCGGCCGACGTGGTGGCCAGATTGATCTGCGTGGTACAGAGAGGAACCAGGCTAAGGCTTTGGGCGGGGGTCAAAGGAAACATACACCATGGACAAATTCAGGGTGACACAGTCAAGAGCAGAATATCTCATTTTCAGAACCGGGGCGGGGGGAGGGGGGGATGAATAACACCTTCCCATCCATAACCGTCATCCCAGCTACTGCAGGGGTATTACCGAAGTAAAGAAACCAGTCCCTACCCACTGGCATTAACAGCTGGGAGGGGAAAGGAACAAGAAAGGAGCAGACTTCACGTCTCAGGAAAGGGTCCAGAGATCGGTCCCTTCCCTTTGTTATCTTCTCTTCTCCCCCCGGGGATTTTCCTCCTCCTCTCTCAGACCTCCTCCTTAAGGGTCCTATACAGATTCAAGTCAGTTATTTCCCTTTTACTGACATTCTCTACGTCAGAGCGATGAATACTATTGATGGCTCAATAAGCACTCTCCGACTGGCTGCCCAAAGCTGTTTACCCCAGAGACAAAGACCCAGGACAGGGTGCCACTTGGTGGGAGGAGGCAGTACTCACTGAGGCCTGGGTGGTGGCAGTCTGCTGCTGTGTGGTGCTGTTTGGGGAGCTGGCCTGCCGACTGGCAGCGATCGTGGCCTGTT
The DNA here is from genome assembly GCF_028749965.1 of Puma concolor. Lineage (NCBI taxonomy): Eukaryota > Metazoa > Chordata > Mammalia > Carnivora > Felidae > Puma > Puma concolor. Next base: position 99,910,048 of record NC_141673.1, read on the forward strand.
AGAGGGGAAAGGAAACAAGAAAGAGCAGAGACAACGAAGGAGAAGACTCGGAATCTTCTAAGCGCCAGCACAAAATGGCATCGAGACTTTGGGTAAGAACCCAGAGACTACCACGGAGCAAGGAAGAGTATATTTGCTATCCCAATAACGCTGGCATTACCACATCCGCTAGCCTAGTAACTCCCCCGTAACTCCCCCCGGGGGCGGGGGGGGGGGGGGAGATCCAGTAATCTGTCCTCCTCCTCCTCCTCCTCCCACTTTCTCTTAGGCGGAAGAACCTGTGATCAGATCGTATCAAGAGTCACTGGCAGGTCTGGTCCGCGGCCGCCCCACACAAATATAAGGCGAGCCACATATATAACTTTCTAGGACACACGCTTTTCGAAAAGCGAAAAGAAACAAAATAAGCTTTGATTTTACTTAAGCCGATATCTCTCATTTCAACGTATAACCAAGAGAAACAAACCACTCAGACAGTTTACTTTTTTTTTTTTTCCACGCGAAGACCTTGCGATCCATAATGTTACCATTTGGACTAGTCCTGTTGTCAAGGGCTCACTAGCTACACACGGCTGGTGGCCGCCATATGGGACAGCGCAGTTCGAGAACACAGCCATTCTATCTCCCAGCTCCTACTGCAACCCCAGAGACTGAGATCCCTTCGTCCTCCTCCAGGAGGGCAGGAGGCAGAAAAGACACTGTTGCCAGCCGGACTTAGTGGAGGAGGCGGTACGCCCCTACCCACCTGGAGCGCCTACCCCCTCCCTCTTGGGCCAGCCGGCTGCTGACCTCTCACCTGCTGGACGGCGGCCAGGCTATGCAGCTGGGCATTGCTGAGCTGCTGCTGGAGCATGAACTGGTGGAAATACTGAGCCGCGTTGGGCTGACGCTGCAGTGCCTGCAGAGCCTAAGAGGAAAAAGAGAGGATCAAGCCAACCCACTCAGGAAAGAATCACTTGGAACTCCTATTCTATGCAAATGACTGTGATCCTCGGAAAGGGAGGTTTAAGGAGGAGAGAAACAAAAGAAGAGGGGGAGTGTGGCGAAATCAACAACCATCGGATTTGTCCCTTTCTACAGGAGAACTAGGAAGTTCACAGACTTCAAAAAATAAAGAAACAATTCTGTCATGCCCCATTCTTGTATATAAAGAAAAGTAAAGCAATGTAACTCACATGAACTCTTAATTCCCAGAACGGAATGTGGAGAAGCATGCGATGTAGTAAGGAAAAGAGCGAGGGCTGGACAAGTTGAAAACAATTAATGAAAAGAAAAGAAGAGGCATCAGGCTTGCTCAGTACGTATACAGCATGCAACTCTTGGTCTCAGGGTTGCGAGTTCAAGCCCCAGATTGGGCGTGGAGCTTATTGAAAAAAATAAATAAACAAAGGGGCACCTGGGTGGCTCAGTGGGCTGAACATCTGACTCTTGGTTTTGGCTCAGGTCACGATCTCAAGGTTCGTGAGACGCAGCCCCGCGTCGGGCTCTGCACGGGCAGCGCAGAGCCTGCTTGGGATTCCCTCCCTCCCTCCCTCTCTCTCTCTCTGCCCCTCCCCAGTTCTCTCCCACCCTCTCTCTCTCAAAATAAATAAATAAACTTAAATAAATAAATAAATAAATAAATAAATAAATAAATAAGTAAAACAAAAATAAGAAGAAAAACTAAAGAGAACAAAAAAATAAAAGACCATACGCTAGGGATACAATAAAGGTGAGAGAGCCCCAAGCAGTTGAAAATGATGAAAAAGAGCAAACAGGGGCTTGTGAAAGATTCTATTAGTACAATTTTCCAACAGCTGGCATTATAAGGATGATACTGGTAATGCAGTTTTAGTATTGACTTTAGGATATTACCGTCTTCTTATTCTTTAATAATTAGAACTATTCTTACGATGTGCATAGTTATTCTAGCAACCAAGCTATTTTAAGTAAAATGCCCCGTTCCCAAGCAGATTTTTTTTTAAATGTGGAATTTTACTATTTATCAAAAAATAAAACTGAGTCTCAAACTTCCATTACTCAGGGTGATTGACAAGAAAGACCAGATATTAAAAACCTGACAATCCACGAAGAGAAGTGGGTAGTCAGAATCTAGCTACATGAACTGAATGATATACAAATCCATGGTTTAAAGACTGAATTTCATTCTCTGGTTGCTTGGTCACACTGTTATAAACCCCTAAGATTCTCAGGGCTGGAAGGGGCGTTAGTCGTCACCTAATCCAACTGCCCCGGTTTGCTGAAAAGGAGCTAAGAGCAATTCTCCCCCAGCACCCGTGCCTACCCCAAGCCCAGACTCACAGATCACAGCCCCTCCGAGTTGAGCCTCACCTGCACTGCTTGCCGTTCATACAGCGACATCTGAGCTATCTGGGGCCGAGAGCTGCCCCCAGAGCTGGAGCTCCCATTGGTGGAGTTAGAGTTCTGCTCACTCTCCGTCTCCATGATACTGGTCCAGGGTCCCCAAAGCCGGCGCTCTAACTCAAGACCTAGAGGAAAGTAGCGAAGGATTAAAATTTACACCGGATCTCACACTATTATTTCTTGTTGTTATTCAAGCTATCTAAGACTCTTCCTCTTCTTTCCAGTAGCCATGATTCCTTGGGTTTTTGAGAATTACCAAATCTACAACACACACAACCATATGTTCCCCATACCATCGTTTGAAGCTACGTTTGAAGCTACGCAGTGTCTCGAAAGAAACCTTTACATAGTCCCTTGGGACTGTCACTGACTAGCAAATGGCTAGAATTCAAGACTCCTAAGGCTAAGGCTACCTTACATTCCCGCAAGCCACTTAACAGTTATCTCCTTTTTGTCTGGATCCTCAACGTCATTATCAGCATCATCTTAACAATGGTCACCAGGCACTGAGAAGCCGCCAGGTGCCTCCTCTCACTGACTAGCTCTTCATCTCCATTATTTTTCACAGAGCTTTAAGGTAAACAGGATTATCCCCATATTATCACTGCAGAAAGGAGGTTTTCTGAGGTTAAAGTTGTGCTAGGAAGTGTCAGGTCTTTTACATGAACACATGCTACCTCCTCAAACAATTAAGGCAGTGTCATTGGGTTTGAGTATTCATTGTCCTCATTTTATGCAGGAGGGGCTTGAGATACAGATATGTTAAATGCATCATGAAAGGTCAGAAAACTTGGAAGGCAGACGGGCCCCTGGCTGGCTCACTCAGAAGACCATGCAGACTCTTGAGTCATGAGTCAAGCCATGAGTTCGGAACTTAAGGATGGGTGCAGAGATTACTTAAATAAATAAAACTCGAAACAAACCAACCAACCAGCAGGTAGAACTGGGCTACAGCCCAAATGGATTCCTGGTTCCGGCTCAGGCTACTATTAATCACACACTGGGCATGTCACTTTCCCTGCTTATACCTCAGTTTCCCCATTTGTAGAAAAATCTTCACAGTTGAATGTACTGTATCATTTTCACAAATGGACTCCCACGTATTAAACAGATGAAATACACAGCAATGAAAATCTTCAAGAAAGTAAGATTCAACTTTTTGGTGCACTTAAGCAGTCAGAATTTACGCCGCGGCGGGGCGGGGGGGGGGGGGGGGGGGAGGTCTACGATAAAATTTGCAAACAGACATGAAAACAGTGCTAAGAACCAAGCCACGAGACAGGAGATGAGAAATAAGCAATAGGCCTCCAAACAGCACTAAATGACCATATGGCTTTTTTTTGGTTCATTCTTATTTTTTTTTTTCTCTCTCTCTCTTTTGTTAAGCCTGGACACTATATTCTCTACCTCTGAGGCACGGGGCCACTAGAAATGTTAGGTCAGCAAAGCACTATTTGGTTTAGGAATGTAAACATCAAACCAGAATTTCTACTAAGGCCTGTCAACAGTTTTATTAAAATGGACTGATCATAATGATTACATCCAAAACACAACAAGGTAGACAAAATCTAACCGTTTGGCCCCGGACACAGAGTTAGGGAGATTTCTCAGTATTCCATTCGGGGCATCATCTGATCGCATCATCATCCCCCAAGTACTCTACCCATCTCTGTAGGTGTGGCAAATGTCACTGCAAACATGGATATAACCCAAGAAGCACCCAGGGGAAACCCTATCAGCCTCAACTCCGGTTACCTTCTCCCACATCTTTCGCCAAAATATCAAAGCACTCAACAGATACAGACCCATGAATCCTCATTATCAGCATGTGAAGAAAAAAAAAGTGGGTAAGGATTAGAGGCAGCATGGCAGAGTTGTATATAGAGATCAATGGACTTAGTTCTCTTCACTGGACTCAGAGACAGGAGTCCCCTTTACTAGCTGGAGGATACATTAATTCCTACATTCATTGGGAGAAGTGCTAATAAACCGCAGGATCCTAAAATGGAAGTCGGAGTAATATTTTTTTTCAGAGTGTGAGAGGAACATAGAGATGGAAAGGGACCAGCTTAGGGAATAAAACCGGGAGAAACTGACATCAAGAGTGGGATTCCTGGATCTCAGCCACGTAAATCTGTTCATCTGTGATCAATGTTGGGACTGCAAAATTAAGTAGAGAAAATGAAAACAACAAAAAGTTTGGGAGGCACAGTGAATTTACATTTTCGGAATCATGCCAGAAGAGAAAGAGCAAGAAGCTGATCCACGGAGGTCCCCACAATAGCTCAACTGTGGTCACCCTGAACCGTAGTAGTTGGGTGTGTATGGACTGGATTGGGTTGGGTTGGTTTAGGACGGACCTCTGGCGGGGAGCTAGAAAAGGATAGTGAAGTGGACCGGATACTGGGCCCATTGAGCCAAGAGTTGGAGGGAATAAATTTCCCTAAACATAAAACTCCGTCTTGTAGAAAGTACCGGGCATAGGAAGGGCGGCAGGGGAAGGGGGTGGTTGGGAGAAGACTGTGCCAAAGAAATGGAAGTGATCTGAAGAACAGGGATAAGTAAGCGCCCACGGGTCCTCGCTGTATACAGAACCCTGATGAAAATGAGGTTCCAAAGAGGAATCAAAGACACCGAGGGAAGGGGGCAGATAGAGCGGTGCCAGGCGTGAACTGACCCAAGTGAGCTGGGAGACGTGCCTACTGATAGCAGGGAGCCAAGCAGGAGAGGGACAGACAAGTCAAGGAACTGGGAGACCGAGGCACCAAGCGGACCATCCAAAGCAGGGAGATTCCTAGACAGCAGGCTTGGATGGGAGAACCAAAGTCAGAGAAGGAAAAATGAATGAGAAAATGAGCAGTCAGAAGCAACTAGGGTGACGGACAGACGGCGTGAAGCGCAGCGCAATGAATAGCAAGAAGACTTGGACAGACAGAGCCGAAGGACCGCAGAGCTCAGCGCTAGAGGTAGGCAGGGAAAGAAACTGGGGGAGGTACCTGGGGCGTTACACAGACGGAGGTGGCTGAAGAAACATCCCCGCGCAGCCAAGCCCCCAGAGGTCCTGCCCCTCCCCAGCCCGCGGCCGCCCGGTTACCTTCGCGCCCGGCTCCGCACCGAAGTGCTCCCGGGGGGCGTCCACCTCATGTGCCGGGGTCCCCAGTCGCCGGGCCGGGCGGGGGGCTCGCTCGGCCTCCGCGGCGGGCTCCCCTCGCCTCCTCCCCTTCCTGGAGGGGCGGGGGCGCCGAGGGCGGGGTGGGAGGTGCCCGGCGCGGCCGCGGCTCCCCGCCCCTCCCGCCGCTCCGGGTGCGGGCCCGGCCGCGGCTCTGCCAGGCCTCCGGGGCTCGCTCCGGGCCTGTCACTTCCTGCCGGGCCGAGAGGGTGGGGGCTGCAGGCCGGGGGCTGCGGGCCGCGCTGGAGGAGGGGGCTGGCGGGGAGGTGCTTCCGGGGCAGCCGGACCCCTCCCCCGTCCCTCCCCTCCCCTCGGCGCCCTCCTCCCACCCCTCCTCCCTCCCGCGCGTCCCTCGTTTCCTGCCGGCGCCCGTTGCCATGACGACGCCGCTCCCGGGCCTCTGCGCTCTAGGCCCCGGGGTTCTTGTTCTCCCCCCCCCCCCCCCCCCCCCCGCTCTCTCTTTCTCCTCTTTTTTTCCCTTCTTTCTCTCCGAGTTCTGCGCGCCGGTTGGAGGGACGAAACTGAGAAAGTGCTGGCCTCTAGTGGGGAACTCAGTCTCACCGACAAGGAGAAGGAGATGGGAGAAGGGAGGGAAGTGACGTGCAAAGGGGGGAAAAAGGAGGTCTTTTCTGGAGCTTCTGGGAATAAGGGATAGAAAGAAAGGATCAAAGGGGCGAACAGGCAAAGAGGGAGAAAGCGAGGCAACCACCCGAGAGAAACGACAGACTGGGGAAGGAAATAGAGCCGAGGAGAGGAGAGAACAGGAAAGAAAAAGATTGAGGCACTGGAGAGAGAATGCTGATTGTTAAATCCTCACCTCAACTCCGAGAAGGCGGGAAAGAATGCTGCCCAGAAACTGAACCCATTAGGAGTTGACATTCATTTAAAAGCGGCAACCCAATAAGCCTTGCTTTGAACAACACATTTAAGTCTGTCATTTCAGGGATTTTGCGCGCGCGTGTGTTCTTGGGTGCAAGTGTGTAGGCAAAAGAACGACAAAAATCAGGGATGAGGCATAAAGAGAGGGTATAAAGAGAGTAGAACAATGGGGCTGTATTTGGGGATGCTAAACATTTGATGAGGCAGTGGCCTTTGCCATTTTATTTATGAGAGCAGTTGGTCGGCTTTTAATCCTCTTAGCCTTGGGAACATTCGGCAAATATTAATCGAGCACCTACTATGTGCCACCTCCCGTTTTGGAAACTTGGGTTACTTCGGGGCACAGAACAAAGATAACTGCCCTCGTTTACCTTTACAGCAGGCTGGGGGACCCCTGGTGGATAGATAACGAAGGCTGCTGCCTTCCCTGGGGTTATCTTCATCCAGGAACAATTTTTACCTCCTAGTTTTTCCCCAGCCTCTGGTCTAGTCTGTCCTTCTCTCTGTCCACCCGCTCTTAATTCTCGCCTTTGAAAGCCAGTGCATGATTTGTTTTTCGAGAAAAAAAAAAAAATAGAGGTGTTCTCTTTGTTTATAAATGAGATCCATTTAGATCTGCGCTCAGGGAGGGTTTGGACTCCGGCTCTTCATCCGTGGTAGCCAGATTTATGTCAGAGACGAATCTCTGCCAGGCTTCTAGGAACCAGCCAGACAAGTATGTGAGCGAAGGAACCGGAGGGCAGCCAAAGGACTGGAAAAGCAAAGACGTGAGGTGTGGGGAGGTGAAAGGGTGTGTTGCCAGGATGGTTGACAGGCTTTGGCTGAGGATGAATTGAAAAGATGCTGGCAGAGCACTAGTGGTAGAAACTAGGTAAAGCATTAGTCATTTAATTCAAACTTAGATTGTTGGCATGTCAAAGAAGTTTAAAGCTTTCTTGCGGAGGCTTAACAGTGGATATATTGAGCCTGAACGGAGTCTCCTGGCACCAATGAAAAAGAGGTATCCGTAGACAATTTTCAGCTGATACGACCTTCGGGTCAAGAAACGTTACTCACGTGCTCCCGTGGGTTCCGTGGGAGAACCAGTGCCGTTAAGTGTCTAAAGAAGGCCTGTGATATATCCCAAGTATTTTCACCAGTGGAGGTGAAACAGAATCACCCCTACTGCTTATCGATGCATTCCGCCTCTAAAGATGGTTTGTATTCCTGGTCACCAGCCCCTACATCTCCTAAAAGTCACGCATTTCAAAGATCTTAGGGAATAAGGTAGTGATGATGTGTAATTTGGGGGAATGCTATAAATCTAGCCTGGGAATACTCTAGCGCAGCCCATGTGTTATTGATTATGAGCCAGAAGTTTCATCTTCTGATGTGAAGGCTTGTACCCCATATTTCACAACAATTGTTTTCAACTTCATTTCCCTCTGAGACGGACCAGTCTTCCCGAGGCGTGGGTCTAAGCAATGTTCCAAAGGAAATTTCAGGGTTAAAAAAAAAAAGAAATGTGTTAATGATAAAGTGAAGTATTAAGGAAAACCTCCATCCATATGAAAACCATTCGCCCGGACTAAGTCCACTTGGGAACCGGTACTGAAGAATTTGTCTCTACCTAAAGGGAGCAAAACAATCTGTTAATCCCTAGAAAATCCTTAACGGGCTCTTCTTTTTTTTTTTTTTAATTATTTTGCTAAGCTTTCTCATTTTCATTTAATGATTCTGCTGGAATTAGTGTTTTCTTCTTCGAACCAAACAGTTCTCCTGAATAGAGGCTGAATAATTTCTTTACTCTGCATAACACTGCAAGTCATTAGCCTAAACAGGTGAAAAGGAAATGCGTTCTATCTGTCCTGTCGAAGCAGACGCCCTCCCCCCCAGAAAACTCACCTAAATAAGGAAGATCAGGTTGTGAAAGGCACTCACTCACCTCTTTGGCAACAACTTCAATCCAACAGAATAGTAGCAGGCCGATTTAATTTTGCATATCAACTGAACACAGACTAAGCATCCTCCAACCCTTCTAAACCCAGCTTTGCACCATGAATTGTGGAGGAAGAGAAGGCCCTTAACCCTGGAGGTGTTAGCCTCATTGGAATGTATGTATCTATTTACAAGCCACCAGGCAAGGAAGCCCGTGCGCTCAGCTTCTATGCAAACGTGGACTGGAGGAAGTAGGGGGAAAAGGGAATCGTAACTTTTACTCTAAACACCGCCACTTGCAGATGTGAACCACCATATACACATCACACCCCCCCCCTCCCAGCCCGCCACCATTCTATATGCCACTTTAAGGTCTACTTGGGAGGTGAGGGTTGATGGGAGGAAAGGGGGGGGATGGGCTAGACGGGTGCTGCCTATGAAGGAGGGCACTGGTGTCGAGCACTGGGTGTTCTACGTAAGTGATGAATCACTAAATTCTACTCCTGAAACCAGTATTACATTACAGGTTAACTAAGTAGAATTTAAGTGAAATTTTGAAAAGGGAAAAAAAAAAGATCATAAGGCAGAGAGGAAGGCTGTTACCATGTCACACGTGACTTTTTAACCTGCAGGAAGTGTTTCTAAGTGAAAAAATAAATGGTCCTTGGTGACCTACAGCCAAAAAAATAACAATAAGTACAGTCGAATTGGGAGAAAATGAAATGAAGGCTAAAAGAATTTATGGACTCTTAGATTTATAAAACAAAAAAGAACTTTAAAATTATCCAAGCGGGGCGCCTGGGTGGCTCAGTCGGTTAAGCGTCCGACTTCGGCTCAGGTCACGATCTCACTGTTCGTGAGTTCGAGCCCCGCATCGGGCTCTGTGCTGACAGCTCGGAGCCTGGAGCCTGTTTCAGATTCTGTGTCTCCCTCTCTCTCTGACCCTCCCCCGTTCATGCTCTGTCTCTCCCTGTCTCAAAAATAAATAAAACGTTAAAAAAAAAAAAAAATTAAATAAATAAATAAATAAAATAAAATTACCCAAGCTCCTCAGCTTTAATTGGAGAAAACTGGAGACTGAAAGTTGAATGTAGAAGAGGGACATTTCATAATCCCTACCAAAAAGAAGATGTCCGATAAATATTGGTTAACTGAATTAATTTCCTAGATGGTTGCCCTTCTCCCAACTGAAAAAAAATATACGAAATTAAAAGATAAAAATATCTCTTATTCCTCACCACCAGTACCCACACTGCCCCAAAATATTGCACCTTGATACACTGAGTTTTCAAACGGAAGGAGTTTGAGAAAAATGGAGGAAGCGGGAAAGTCATTCTAAACTCCTCCTTCCCTCTTCCTTCTCTAAAACAGGTGGTAAAACCCTCATGTGAGAGGTGCCCTGGGCCAAAAGGAGCATCCTTATCTGAGGACAAAGGACACCAAGAACAAGCCTTGTTAAATTTCTCCCAAGTTGGGGACCCCTGGGTGGCTCAGTCGGTTGAGCATCCGACTTCGGCTCAGGTCATGATCTCACGTTCGTTCGTGAGCTCGAGCCCGGCCTCGGGCTCTGTGCTGACAGCTCAGAGCCTGGAGCCTGTTTCCGATTCTGTGTCTCCCTCTCTCTCTGCCCCTCCCCTGCTCATGCTCTGTCTCTCTCTCTCTCTGTCTCAAAAATAAATAAAACATTAAAAAAAATTTTTTTTTTTAATTTCTCCCAAGTTATAACAATTACCTCACACTCCTTATGCTATTCCTCTACAACTGTTCACTCTTGATCACATCTAGCATAAAGACACAGTTCTATTTCCTTAGATCTTCATTTTCTGATGAAGGCTCCCGTGTCACATCGAAATTATATTAAAGAAATAAATTTTGTTGAAAGAAATCTCTAGGCAAGATGGAGTCTCTTCTGCCCGGGATGTTGGGTCAGCAGATTGAAATTTAGGTAAATTTCATGTCCCTGTAAATGCTTCACTAGGCCAAAAACTCAGGATGTCCAATCAGCCAATCCCCAAACACCAAACCAACTCTCGGCTCTATACTTACTTCCTTGTTCTTTCATTCTTTATCCTCTAAAATCTTGCTGCCTTCTGCCCCCATTTTGCAGTTCTCTGTCCACTTCGCAAAGTGTTAAATAAAGTCTGTTTGTATCACCTAAATTGTCTTTTTTAATCTTTTTTTTTTTTTTAATTTTTTAAATGTTTATTTTGGGGAGACAGAAAGAGTGCAAGTTGGGGAGGGGCAGAGAGAGAAGAAGACACAGAACCCGAAGCAGCCTCCTCCAGGCTGTCAGCCCAAAGCCCGACATGGAGCTCGAACCCATGAACTGTGAGATCATGACCTGAGCTGAAGTCAGGCATTCAACCGACTGAGCCACCACCCAGGAGCCCCCTCTGATCATTTTGAAACAACTTGTATGCTCTTCTCCTGTTAATCTGTCTTTGTCGATTTCATTTTTAGGCTCAGCCAAGGGCCCCTAAAAGGGTTAAAGAAAACTTTTTCCTCTAGTACACCCACCCTACTTCCTTTCTTTAGAGTACAAATTTAAAATTACCATATTGATTGGTTCTGCTCAGTATTCCGTCCAGCATTTCCATCAGAAGAAATGGATACACCCCCACCCACATCCTTGAGTAGCATAGAGTGGGCAATAACATAAAAGTCACCAGTTTAGATGATTAGCGTGCAGTTGAGCTCAAATATTGTACCTTCTCTCGGCCTTGACTTTCTTTTTGTAAAATGGAGATAGCAGCCAGTGGTTGCTGGAAATGAATGCAACATTTATAAATTATTTCATATGATGTCAGACACAGAGTATGATCTATTATTATTAGTTTCCAGCATATTTTTGCCATCATCAGATGCATCTAAATCACTGCTTTTTTTATTCAGCATACATCACATCTTTATTAACTCACAACTGAGTTATTGAGTTTATATGCTAATGACTTTAATGAATTTACTGTTGAGGAGGAAAAATGTTTACTCTCTTAATGGGGGTCCATGAATTAAACCAACAAAAGATAAACAGGAGGAAAGGCACAAAGTTTTATTAATATTTATTTGTATGAGAGTTCACAGAAAAGAAGTAAAACTCAAAGGAGCTGTTAGACTCAGGAGTTTCTATACCTTTCTTAAATGAAAGAGGGGTGCCTGGGTGGCTCAGTCAGTTAAGAACTTACCTGACTTCAGCTCAGGTCATGATCTCCCGGTTGGTTCATGGGTTTGAGCCCCGCATCGGGCTCTCTGCTGTTAGCACAGAGCACGCTTTGGATCCTCTGTCTCCCTCTCTCTCTGCCCCTCCCCAGCTCACGCTCTGTCTCTCCCTCTCTCAAAAATAAATAAACATTAAAAAAAATTTTGTAATAAATAAATGAAAGAGGGTTTGGGCTTTCGGGAATGATAAATTTGGGTGCAGAAGGGATCTTAGGCGGAAAACTTGTAGGGCATCTGTTAATTCTCAATTGCCTTCAGCTCCAAATAATCTTTATGCCAATGTGGTATATTTTGTGGTGGCATATTCTGATCCCCTTTATTACTAACATTTTATATGAAAACAGTATTCCCTTCCCTATGTACAAGATTTACCTCCTTGGGGGGCTGCCTGGCTGCTCAGTCAGAAGAGCTTGTGACTCTTGATCTCAGGGTTGTGAGTTAGAGCCCCAAGTTGGGTGTAGAGATTACTTAAAAAAAATTACTTCCTTTGGGGCCTCCAGTGTGCCTTTTGGTCTACTTTTCTAGGATTTGGGTACAAATCCATGTTGACAATAAGCACTAGATTTATTTCCTTTTGGGGCTATGTGCCCTAGGCCAAGAGAGCTAATCCCCCTGGGAAGAAGTCTAAAAGGAAAAAGTGATTTAAAATATACTTAGAAGGGGCAGGGGATTAAAAAAAAGTAATAAATAAAATAAAATAAAATATACTCTAGAGCCTCTGTTCATGGCTTTGTCCAACCCTCTCAAAAACCTTTTTTTGCTACCTCCTATTAATCTTTAACTGACAGGTGAGGAAATTAATGCTCAGGAAGGTGAGGAAAATTGCTCAATGTTCATGAAGATGGTAGGTAATAGAGTTAGAATTTAAATTCAGGGGCGCCTGGGTGGCTCAGTTGGTTAAGCGACCAACTTCAGCTCAGGTCACGATCTCACAGTTTGTGGGTTCAAGCCCCGCGTCGGCGGGCTCTGGGCTGACAGCTCAGAGCCTGGAGCCTGCTTCCAATTCTGTGTCTCCCTCTCTCTGCACCTCCTCTGCTCAGGCTCTGTCTCTGTCTCTCAAAAAATAAATAAATGTTAAAAAAAAGTATATATATGTATATGTATATGGAATTTAAATTCAGGTCTGTCTGACTTCATCACATCTTTTACACAAAAATAAAGAAGTGCAAAAGATCTATTTAAAACACTTAGCGTGGGGCGCCTGGGTGGCTCAGTGGGTTCAGCGTCCGACTTCACCTCAGGTGAGGATCTCAAGGTTTGTGAGTTCGAGCCCCGCGTCGGGCTCTGTGCTGACAGCTCAGAGCCTGGAGCCTATTTCAGATTCTGTCTTCCTCTCTCTGCCCCTTCTCTGCTCATGCTCTGTCTCTCAAAAATGAATAAACGTTAAATAAATAAATAAATAAATAAATAAATAAATAAATAAATAAAATGCTTAGCGTGTCGTATATAAGTGATGAATCACTGAATTCTACTCCTGAAACCATTATTGCACTGTATGTTAACTAAGATTTAAATTAAAATACATGTATGTTATAAATAAATAAAATGCTTAACACACATAAATGTTTGCATGAAGATACTTGGCATTTGCTACTGTAAATACATACGGTGGAAGACCCGCTTTGCCTTTGTTAACCAGGGATACAGCTCTGATCCACAAAGATACTGGGGACATGTCTCAGCAAAAAAATAAAGACGAGAGATGTATGTATTATTTCCCTAAATTGTTTTCTCCCTTCTCCCAATGGTAAGCAGATAATGATCCCAGAGATGTCCTCGTCCGTGACACCTGTGAATGTGTTATGCTATGGCAAAAGGACATTAAAGTTGCAGATGGAATTACACTTGCTAATCAGTTGACCTAACAATAAGGAGATCATTCTCTATTATCTGAATGTTCTCTATTATCTGAATGAGCCAAATAACAAGGGTCTTTAAACGCGTAAGCGGGAGGTAGAAGAGACAGGCAGAACAGACAGAGAGGACTCATCCTGCCGTTGCTGGCTCTGAAGATGGAAGGGGGACCGTGAACTGAGCAATGCAGGAAGCCTCTAGAAGTTGGGGAAAAAACAAGGCAATGGATCTTCTTCCACAGCCTCCAGAAAAGACAGCCCTATGACACCTCCGTTTTCACCCAGTGAGACGCATATCACACTTTGTTCTATAGAACTGGGAGGTAATGAATTTGTGTTGCTTTAAACCACTAAGTTGTGGTAAATTGTTACAGCAGCAGTAGAGAACTAACACCCACTAACCAGTATGTCAAATGCGGTGGCTAACAGTAGACCTTTTCTGCTGCCTAAAGTCCAGCCAACTGCCAACTTCATTACCTCTTTGTCTGCTAACAGCAAGAGAATCTATTGTATCACGTGCTTGGGCTAATCAGTGAATAAAGTGCCCAGGAATCATTTTGAGTGGTGGCTTTGCCGGTCTGTGAAAATGATAGTAAAGGATAATTTTCTTTTTTTTTTTTTAATTTTTTTTTAACGTTTTATTTATTTATTTTTGAGATACAGAGAGACAAAGCATGAACGGGGGAGGGTCAGAGAGAGGGAGACAAAGAATCTGAAACAGGCTCCAGGCTCTGAGCTGTCAGCACAGAGCCCGACGCGGGGCTCGAACTCACGGACCGCGAGATCATGACCTGAGCCGAAGTCGGCCGCTTAACCGACTGAGCCACCCAGGCGCCCCTAAAGGATAATTTTCAAAAAGGTAGAATCATAACTCTCATGCAAATATAAAATGAACACGTGTCAAACGTTTTATGTAACTTGTTAAGTAACGAGAGAACCAGTGAGACATTAAAATCAGCTCAAAGTGCATTTGAGATGCTCGATGTTTACAGTCAATTTAATACAGGAATGCTAGAAAAGATTGCTGGGTTGGATACAAAACTGGTTGATGTCCTTCTGAACCGCCAACCGTAACCTTAAGGATTGATTATCTTTTCTAGGAGCACCTGGCTGGCTCAGTCAGTGGAGTGAGTGACTCTTGATCTCGGGGGTCATGAGTTCGAGTCCCATATTGGGTATAGAGATTACTTCAATAAATAAAACCTTAAAAAAAAAAAAAAAAAAAAAGGATTATCTTTTCCACCACCCAGACAGGGAGCATTTGCATCTTTGAGTCAATCTGTGCCTCTTGAGCTGTAAAGTAGCCCAGTCAAGAGGAAATCAATCAAAGGCGCAAACCTAGTCCCACACTGAAAGGACACATTTCTAACATTGGGGTAATTTTTTTTGACATCTATAAATCTGAGTAAAGAAATTGTTAGAGTTACCAGAACCAGGGGAGATAGATCTCCCTGGCAGAGCACTCTGCCTGAGTTTCCTTCTTTTTTTTTTTTAAGTTTTATTTATTTTTGAAAGAAAGAGCGCCAGCGAGGGAGAGGCAAAGAGAGAGGAGGACAGGGGATCTGAAGTAGGCTCTACGCTGACAGCAGAGAACCCAACGCGGGGTTGGAATTCATGAACTGTGAGATCATGACCTGAGCCGAAGTCAAATGCTTAGCCAACCGAGGCGCCCCTGAGTCTCCTTCCTGACTGCATTCTAGAGGCGTGTGTGACAGACGACCAATAATTTCAGCAAATCTGCTCGGCTTAGCCTTCCCCAGCTGAGAAAATGGCAATCCCACCTATCTGGGCAACACGCCTTAGAATTATCCTTGACGGCTCTCTTTAGTTCATACTGACATCTAATTTATCCACATATTCAGTATGCACCAAAAATAGTTTGAGGGCCTACTATGAGACAGCCACTCACAGCCATTTGCTTCTGTCACGGACATCCATTGGTAGACAAAATGGACAAAAATTCTTACCCTCGTGGAACTTGCATTGTCGTGGGGGAGAAGAGCGATCAACAAATGAGGAAAATCCACAATCTGTAGAATGTCATATGATGACTAGGGCAACGGAGAAAACATTTTTCATGGAAAGGGGTTGGGAAAATTAGGGGGCGGGGCTTAGAATGTAAGGAGAGTTGTGAGGGAATACCTCATAGACAAGATGGCCATTAAGAAGGGATCCGGAGGGAGTGACAGAGGCAGTCATGCGTATATCGGCTCCAGGCACAAGGATTATGCGCCAGTGTGTTAGAAGAACGATGGGGTTCAGGGCGCACTACCCCAGAATACGGCGCCTTGCCATATTGATTATTTTCAGCTGAAGGAGTTAGAACCAGAGAAACAAGAATGTCATTCTGACCTTCTCCTGAGCCTTCTTCCTAGAAATAGGTCTTAAAAGCCTCATGGCAGAGGCACCGTCCCTATACCTGAAGGAAAGGAACATCCCTATCTCCAAAGACAAAGGGATGCTGTGAGGAATCTGAACAGGACTTACTGAGTTCCCTCCGGTTTACTAAAATTACATCATACTCTCAGACATATCATATTTCTCCTCGACCGTCAGCTTGTCATCCCACCTGGCATAAAAATCCTCAGGTGGAACCATTCCTTTGGGTCTTCGTTTCCTTATGAAGGCTCCCTTGTCAAAATTATATCAGGACATTTATAATATATATGAACATTTATAATATATATATATATATATATATATATATATATATATATATAATCAAAATTGGGGCGCCTGGGTGGCGCAGTCGGTTAAGCGTCCGACTTCAGCCAGGTCACGATCTCGCGGTCCGGGAGTTCGAGCCCCGCGTCGGGCTCTGGGCTGATGGCTCAGAGCCTGGAGCCTGTTTCCGATTCTGTGTCTCCCTCTCTCTCTGCCCCTCCCCCGTTCATGCTCTGTCTCTCTCTGTCCCAAAAATAAATAAACGTTAAAAAAAAAATTAAAAAAAAATTATATTCAGAACATTTATATGCTTTTCCTTTGTTACTCTGTCTTTGTCAGTTTGGCTTTCAGACCCAGCCAGAGACCCTACGAGGGTCAAAGGGAACACTTTCCTCCCCTACAGGAACAGCAAGCATAGTGTGTGTGGACCAGAAGGAGACCAGAGGTGAGGAACGGGAGACGAGGGATAAAGAAGTGTGAGAGCGCCGGGGAGGGAGGAGGAGGGAGGGAGGAATGGAATAAAGATTATTAGATCTGACTCTGGCTTTTACTCTGACGGAGAAATATTGGGAGAATTTGAGTAGAGGAGTAATGTGATCTGATTTACCTTTTTAACAGGATCACCCTGGCTGTTTGTGTTAAGAATAGGCATGAGAGGGGAGCTTGGGTGGCTCAGTTGGTTGAGCATCCGACTTCGGCTCAAGTCATGATCCCACGATTTGTGAGTTCAACCCCCCACGTGGGGCTCTGTGCGGACGGCCTGGAGCCTGCTTCGGATTCTGTGTCTCCCTCTCTCTCTGCCCCTCCCCTGCTCACACTCTGTCTCTCTCTTTCGAAAATAAATAAATCTTTTAAAATTTTTTCAGAGAATAGGCATGGGAGACAAGGATGGAAGCTGATTGATCCGTTAGGAGGTATTTGCAATAGACCAGAGTGATAACAGTAGAAATGATGCGAAGTGGTCAGATACTGAAGATACAGATATTAAAAAGTGTGTGTGTGTGTGTGTGTGCGTGTGCGTGTACTTTTTTAAAAGTAAGCTCTACACCCAAATGTGGGGCTTCAACTTATGACTTCAAGGTCAACAGTCATTTTCTCTGCTGACTGAGCCAGCCGGGTGCCCCTGAATATCTTTTGAAGCTAAAGCCAACCAGATTTACTGACATAACGGATGTAGGATATAAGAAAAAGAGAGAAAACGTAAGGGCCCCCAAGCTTTTTCTTTCTTAACGTTTATTTATTTTTTTGAGAGACAGAGACAGAGCATGAGTGGGGGAGGGACAGAGAGAGAAGGAGACACAAAATCCAAAGCAGACTCCAGGCTCCTAGCTGTCATCACAGAGCCTGACGCGGGGCTCGGACCCCAAAACCGTGAGATCATGACCCCAGACGAGATCAGACGCTTAACTGACTGAGCCAGTGACCCAGGCGCCCCACCTCCAAGCTTTTTGACATAAGAATAGACTTTAGCGATTATCCTGTAAGAGAATATGTAGAGCTGCCATATTCTTTTTTAACAATTGCACAGTATTCCCTTGTGTAGAGATATTGAATGGACATTTTGTTATTATACAATACAGACATACTGATGAACATTTTTGTTATTTGTACCATTGTATAATCACAATATCCTTAAACGTGTATCAGTGCACACAGATGCAATCATAACTGTAAAAGAAGTTCCTTAAAGTGTCACTGGTAGGGGCGCCTGGGTGGCTTGGTCGGTTAAGCGTCCGACTTCGGCTCAGATCATGATCTCACGGTCTGTGAGTTCGAGCCCCGCATCGGGCTCTGTGCTGACAGCTCGGAGCCTGGAGCCTGTTTCAGATTCTGTGTCTCCCGGGGCGCCTGGGTGGCGCAGTCGGTTAAGCATCCGGCTTCAGCCAGGTCACGAACTCGCGGTCAGATTCTGTGTCTCCCTCTCTCTGCCCCCCCCCCCCCGCCCCGTTCATGCTCTGTCTCTCTCTGTCTCAAAAATAAATAAACTTAAAAAAAAAAAAAAGTGTCACTGGTAGGTCAAAATACACGTATGTTTGGTATTTCAGTAACTATAGCAAAATTGCTATCCATAGAAGTTGTCTCTATTTTCTTTTCCTTCTTCTTTATGATTTTATTTTATTTTTTAAAGTAATCCCTACATCCAACATGGGGCTCTAATTCAAAACCCCAAGTTCAAGAGTCACATACTCTACAGCTGAGCCAGCTAGGCACTCTTGTATTTTCTTTTTTCTTTCTCTTTCTCTCTTTTTTTTTTTTTTTTTTTTTTTTTGCTTTTTTGCCCCTGCGTTTTCTTTTTCTCTTTTTTTTTTTTTTAAGTTTATTTATTTAGTTTGGGAGAGACAGAGACAGTGCAGGTGGGGGGAGGGACAGAGAGAGAGCAGGAGAAAGAGAGAATCCCAAGCAGGCTCCGTGCTGCCCATGCAGAGCCCAAGGCAGGGCTCAAACTCACAAAACCGTGAGATCATGACCTGAGCCAAAACCAGAGTCAGATGCTTAACTGACTGAGCCACCCAGGTGCCCCTGCCCCTGTATTTTCTTAAGTGGGTACATTAATGTCTAATGCCAGAATTGGGCATATTCCTGGGTCCCTTTATAGAGATAAGTCAGGGTAGGGATGGCATGTGAAAATGTCACCTCATTCATAATGTGGCGATAAAATGGTTAAAAACCTGTGCTTTTGATGACTTCTTATCTAAGCCTTGTAATTTTATAGTTGCCTTTTTCTATCTTTCAAATTTTTTCTTTCTGCCTTTCCAACCATCTGTGTGCACATCCATTAACACACACACACACACACAGAGAAAACATACATTTCTCCTATGGACACTTGTTAACTAAAGATAAGCTATAATTCCCATAGAAAGATGATCTATGATCAATTGAATACACACGTTTGATGTTTTTTGTTTGTCGCAATACATTTACGCTAAACTGACAGCAACATCATATATTTACAAGACGATGGTTAGGGTTAGAAATCGATTATTCGACCATAAATGAGCTTTCTGCACATAAACCAAACTGGTGGATTCTAGCATCAAGACTATTCGTGGGACATTTGAAAGTGTTGCCCCTAAGAAGTATCTAGGTGTGTTTAGCTTTAGTAATGCTCCACTTTATGCTACATTCAACCATTTTCCCAAAAGGTTTAAACTGTAAGTAAAGAGAAGTTTTGGGGCACCTGGGTGGCTCAGCAGGTTAAGCATCCGACTTCAGCTCAGGTCACGATCTCACAGTCTGTGAGTTCCAGCCCCACGTCGGGCTCTATGCTGACAGCTCGGAGCCTGGAGCCTGTTTCAGATTCTGTGTCTCCCTCTCTCTCTGCCCCTACCCTGCTCATGCTCTGTCTCTCTCTGTCTCAAAATAAATAAAAAAACATTTTAAAAAGTGCTTAAAAAAAAGAGAAGTTTAAGTTTTTGAGCCACCGACTATGATGTCACGTGATTACTCATGGTTCTTTCATTTTTGTACCGAGAACGATTTGCAATGATAACTCAAGTAGAGAAAGCAACAACAGTGGCCCTAAGCGCCTATGGCTTCTGTAGCCTAACAGCTTGAGAGTCTTGGCAAAGGTGATTGTTTTACTATCTATCACCAAGGTAGTCTCATTTTGAACTTTTTTTTTTTTAATTTTTTTTTCAACGTTTATTTATTTTTGGGACAGAGAGAGACAGAGCATGAATGGTGCGAGGGGCAGAGAGAGAGGGAGACACAGAATCGGAAACAGGCTCCAGGCTCTGAGCCATCAGCCAGAGCCCGACGCAGGGGCTCGAACTCACGGACCGCGAGATCGTGACCTGGCTGAAGTCGGACGCTTAACCGACTGCGCCACCCAGGCGCCCCAGGAACTTTTAAACATGTACTCTATTAAGTTCTGTCACTGGGGCCTGTGGATAGACTAACCGAAGACAGATTAACAGCAGAAAATGTTTTTTTCAGGTGCATACGGGGGACGGGGCTCGCAGAAAGAATTGAAAATTCCTCAAAGCAGTTAGACCTGTGAGTTTGTATATCATTTTAACAAAGGGCAGTTAACTGGGGGGGGGGGGGGGGGGGGGGGGTTGTTTTTGTGGGTTTTTTTAATGTTTTATTTATTTTTGAGAGAGAGAGTGTGGGGGGGCGGGGCAGAGAGAGAGGGAGACACAGAATCGGAAGCAGGCTCCAGGCTCCAAGCTGTCAGCACAGAGCCCGACGCGGGGCTCGAACTCAGAAACAGTGAGATCAAGACCTGAGAGGAAGTCGGATGCTTCACCGACGGAGCCACCCAGATGCCCCAAAGGGCGATTAATTTGTGAAGAAAGGATAAAACAAAGGAAAAAAAGGGCTTGAGGTTTCTAGGAGTGGTAAATTGTGAGAAGGTAAACATATGGGGAAACTAATGGCGAATAAGGGTTACTTTAGTCAGGTTTGTTTGTGCAGACCCATCTCGGTGCTGTACGCCTCTTACGGTGTCCAGTGATTAAAAGTCTATTGTCCTTTTCCTGGTGTGGGAGAGGGGAGGAAGACACCTCACAAAGGGAAATTGATGCCCTAATTTTAGGCAGATAGGGAGAGGGGAAGGATAGAGAGCTTTTCTGGCATCTGCTGTTTCTTTCCTTTTTTTATTTTAAGTTTGTTTACTGAGAGACGGAGGGAGAGAGAGAGATTGAGATTGAGATTGAGAGATTCCAAGCAGGCTTCATGCTGCCAATGCAGAGCCCGACTCAGGGCTCAACCTGACAAACATGAGATCATGACCTGAGCCAAAATCAAGACTGGGACACTTAACCAACTGAGCCACCCAGGCGCTCTGCATCAGCTGTTTCTGAACGGCCGTCAGCTCAAAATAATTCTTAGGCCAAAGTGGCATATTTTGTAGTGGTCTATTCTGATGACGTTCAAATGCATCCCTCATGAAATCTGAATTCATATACCTGGATCTGTACTTCTTTGCACAAATATAACAACCTCCAAAGGATTAATAGATATTGCCCATGATTTATTATTTGCTTTGTTCAAGGTATTGTGCTAAACGTTATGGACATACTGAGGCGAACAGAAATATTGATTCCTTTGCTTTTTAATTTTTTTAATGTTTATTTAAAAAAAATTTTTTTTTAATTTTTTTTTTCAATGTTTATTTATTTTTGGGACAGAGAGAGACAGAGCATGAACGGGGGAGGGGCAGAGAGAGGGAGACACAGAATCGGAAACAGGCTCCAGGCTCCGAGCCATCAGCCCAGAGCCCGACGCGGGGCTCGAACTCACGGACCGCGAGATCGTGACCTGGCTGAAGTTGGACGCTTAACCGACTGCGCCACCCAGGCGCCCCTAAAAAAATTTTTTTTAACGTTTATTTATTTTTGAGACAGAGAGAGACAGAGCATGAACGGGGGAGGGGCCAGAGAGAGAGGGAGACACAGAATCAGAAGCAGGCTCCAGGCTCTGAGCCATCAGCCCAGAGCCCGACGCGGGGCTCGAACTCACGGACCGTGAGATCGTGACCTGAGCTGAAGTCGGCCGCTTAACCGACTGAGCCACCCAGGCGCCCCTTAATGTTTATTTTTAAGAGAGAGACAGAGTGCAAGCAGGAAGGGGCAGAGAGAGAGGGAGACACAGAATCCAAAGCAGGTGCCAGGCTCTGAAGCTGTCAGCACAGAGCCGATGCGGGGCTTGAACTCACGAACCCCGAGATCATGACCTGGGCCAAAGTCTAATGCTTAACCGACTGAGCCACCCAGGTGCCCCAAAATTGATTCCTTTCAAGGAACTTAATATAGTTGGGAAACAATGTCAGGTATATGTATTATTTAAATCTGGTGTTTCAGTTAAGAACATGAACTTTAAGATCTGGGTTCAGATTCTGACTGCTACTAGCCATCTCTGCCACTCACATGGTCGTGTAACAGAACCTCTGTAAGTCTCATTTTCCTTATCTGTGAAAGGACAGATTCACCTCCCTTTCACGGTTGTTGTGAAAACTGAGTGACGAGCAGAATTCAGATAACCCGCTGATTGTCCTTGTAAGCATTAAAAAAATATTGTAATTGTTAATATTAACAACTAGAGTGTAAAGCAGGCTGTGATAAGGACTCTAAGATTTTGCATACTCAAGGGTACCGATGTCCCCCCAGTCTGGTGTCCAAAGAGTTGTCCTTCCTATGAGAAAGGGACAAATGATGTCTGGAGTAGGGTTTGATCAGAATATGAAGGAATCGGAGGGAAACTCTTGAACGATCCTATCTCTTGGGGCGCCTGGGTGACTCAGTCGGTTGCCCATCCGACTTCAACTCAGGTCATGATCTCACAGTTCGTGAATTTGAGGCCCGCGTCAGGCTTAATGCTGTCAGTACAGAGCCCGTTCAGATTTTCTGTCCCCCTCTCTCTGCCCCTCCCCCACTCACACTCTCTCAAAAATGAATAAACATTTATTTTTTTAAAAAAAATCCTATCTCGGGGCGCCTGGGTGGCTCAGTCTGTTAAGTGTCCGACTTCAGCTCAGGTCACGATCTTGCGGTCCGTGAGTTCGAGCCCCGCGTTGGGCTCTGGGCTGATGGCTCAGAGCCTGGAGCCTGCTTCCGATTCTGTGTCTCCCTCTCTCTCTGCCCCTCCCCCGTTCATGCTCTGTCTCTCTCTGTCTCAAAAATAAATAAACTTAAAAAAAAAAAATCTTATCTCTTGATCTCTTGATGGGGCGCCTGCGTGGCTCAGTGCGTTAAACATCTGACTCCTGGTTCCGGCTCAGGTCATGATCTTGCAGCCCCACATAGGGCCCTGTGCTGACAGTGAGAAGCCTGCTTGGGATTGTCTCTCTCTCCCTCTCTCTCTGTCCCTCCCCCACGTTCGTTGTCTGTCTCTCTCAAAATAAATAAATAAACTTAAAAAAAAGAATCCTGTCTCTTGATCCAACTGACCAAATGACAACCTCAACAGTCATTTACATGAACTATGTTAGATGTTTTTTACTTATTATCCATTTAATCTTTTTTTTTAATTAAAAAAACTTTAACACTTATTTTTGATAGAGAGAGACAGAGACAGAGCATGAGCGGGGGAGGAGCAGAGCAAGAGGGAGACATAGAATTTGAAGCAGGTTCCAGGCTCTAAGCTGTCAGCACAGGGCCCGACGCGGGGCTCGAACTCATGAACTGTGAGATCATGACCTGAGCCAAAGTCGGACGCTTACCGACTGAACCACCCAGTCACTCCCTTATGCCTTATGTAAAATCATCTCCATCTTCCACACATCACACGAGGCTAATTGTTGGGGAAATATACCAGCATGTAAATCTCACAGCATTTTTTGTGAGATTTTAACCTGTTCAACTTCTCAGGTCTCCTCTGGCTGCTTGTCTTGAGTATCATAAAGGATTCTATACCTTGGGCCCTCAGTTTCCTCATGTTTCAGTTAAAGAGATCATATTAGGAGATTTCTAAAGACATTTTCAGTTCCAAGAAATTAGAGCTCCGTCTTCTGCCAGCGGTGGCCAGTTCTTGAACTTTATACAGGATTCAGAAAATGATTTTCATTGCATCTCCTAAAAACTAAACAGTAGTGCAGGGCTGTCTTTCCCTAAGATCACTAACATGAGAGGCTTGCGCTGAGGAGGGACGTTAGTCACAGAACAGATTCTTATGTATTCAAGTTGATGCCTTTTTTTTTTTTTTTTGGTTTTTTTTTTTTTAAATTTTTTTTTTTTCAACGTTTATTTATTTTTGGGACAGAGAGAGACAGAGCATGAACGGGGGAGGGGCAGAGAGAGAGGGAGACACAGCATCGGAAACAGGCTCCAGGCTCCGAGCCATCAGCCCAGAGCCCGACGCGGGGCTCGAACTCACGGGACCGCGAGATCGTGACCTGGCTGAAGTCGGACGCTTAACCGAGCTGCGCCACCCAGGCGCCCCTTTTTTGGTTTTATTTAAGTGATCTCTACACCCAATATGGGGGTCCAACTCAAGAGCCCAAGATCAAAAGTCACATGCTCTTCCGGGGCCCTGGGTGGCTCAGTTGGTTAAGCATCCGACTCTTCCCTTTCAGCTTGGGTCACGATCTCACGGTTCATGAGCCTTCTTGAGATTCTCTCTTTCTCCCTCTCTCTCTGCTCCTCCCCTCTCTTTCTATCAAAATAAATAAATAAATAAATACTTAAAAAAAAAACAAAAAAAAAACCAGTCATATGCTTTTCTGACCAAGCCAGCCAGGCACCCCCAGGATAATGACTTCTAACTCGGAAAATCTATGTGTACATACCTACGCAAGATATTTGGAAAGGAGATCGCAAGATGGGTGAACAAACGGCTGGACACAGAAAACAGGGAAACTAAAAAAAAAAAAAAAAAAATGATAACAATAACCTCAGTCTCCAGAGAATGCGAACACTATTTCCTCTATGTGGAACATTCCCCACACTCGTCACCCCATACCTCTATCCTTCCTGCTTATCCCTCTGCATGCAGCACAAGCATCGGTTCTGGGAATCTTTACTTTGGTCCCGAGACTAGGTGAGGCCCCCCATACCTCTCGCTCTTTGTTATGTTCATTCCACTCATAACTATATGCTCAGTGTTGATCTTCCTCATTAAGCCCTAAGCCCTGTTAGGGCGAGAGTGTAGTCGTCATATTCATCCGGTGCCTAGCACAGTACCTGGAAGCGAGTAGATGCCCAGAGAACATGTATTTGATAAACATCTCTGCAGGTGCCTTCATATCTCAGTGCCATGGAATGATTCTTTCTCTCCCCTGGCGCACAGCCTTGTAACTGCACTTTAAGACGGAAAAGAACGGGGCGCCTGAGTGGCTTGGTCGGTTAAGCGTCCGACTTCGGCTCAGGTCATGATCTCACGGTCCGTGGGTTTGAGCCCCGCGTCGGGCTCTGTGCTGACAGCTCAGAGCCTGGAGCCTGTTTCAGATTCTGTGTCTCCCTCTCTCTGTGACCTCCCCCATTCATGCTCTGTCTCTGTCTCAAAAATAAATAAACGTTAAAAAAAAAAAAATTTAAGACGGAAAAGAAGAAACCAGGAATAAGAGAAAACGTGCCCTACTGGTTTTGCCAAAATCGTAATCTGTTACATAAATTGTTAAGGAGGAAAATGCTAGAATACTGCAAACAGTAATTCCATTCAACACAAGAGATAAAAAAAAAACCAAAAAAACAAAAAAAACCAAACCCATGCATACTCTGAAAACAGTACATCACACCGAACTACAGAGCAAACGCTGTTGGACAGCTAATATTTAAGGAGTATCTTATACCTAGTTTCTGTATTTCTGCAACAAGTGTTAGAAGATAAAAGATGACACCTTTTTCCTTACCTTAAAAAAATTTTTTTTTAACGTTTATTTATTTTTGAGAGAGAGAGAAACAGAGAGAAGACAGAGAGAAGAGGCAGAGAGAGGAGACACAGAACCCGAAGCAGGCTCCGGGTCAGCACAGAGCCCGATGCGGGGCTTGAACCCACGACGCGTTGAGATCATGACCTGAGCCGAAGTCGGATGCTTAACCGACCGAGCCACCCAGGCGCCCCTCTTAACTTTTTTTTTAAAGGTGACATTTTGTAAATGTATATATGCATGTATGACCGAATATGCACAGAATATTTTGAAAAGATAGACGAGAAACAAAGAACCATCTACACCCACACTGTTTACATGAACTTGACTTTACTATTGCACTGTCTTCGTTAATATGAATTTAGTACTCCAGGAAATACTTGCCCAGAAAATAAAAGTTGCAAATAATTGTGGTGTGTAATTCAGGAACACCCAGAAAAACCATTTTAAACTGCTCAGCTTTTCCATAGGCAGTTGGCAAACGATTATTTAGTCTCTAAGACATTTCAAAACCCTCACCGTGGCTGCGTCTACAGTCCTAAACCATGTTCCTTTTTTTTTTTCAACGTTTATTTATTTTTTGGGACAGAGAGAGACAGAGCATGAACGGGGGAGGGGCAGAGAGAGAGGGAGACAGAATCGGAAACAGGTTCCAGGCTCTGAGCCATCAGCCCAGAGCCCGACGCGGGGCTCGAACTCACGGACCGCGAGATCGTGACCTGGCTGAAGTCGGACGCTTAACCGACTGCGCCACCCAGGCGCCCCCTAAACCATGTTCCTTAACCAATCTTAATGAAACCCCTACATTGAAAGACTCCACCACTAAACCAGACCCCAGAACCGCATAAACATCCTGACTTAGCCCTCCCCTCCCAGACACTACTAAGGTTCTTTCAGGGAGCTAGCATTTAACAAAACTAAGAATAGCTACTCTTGAGGAGGGAACTGAGAGAAGAGACGTAGACGGTGATTTTTTTTTGCACCCTTGAATTTTACATCAGGATGTCTTGTTTATTCCAAAATAAACGATTTTTTTGAAGAAAAGAAGTAAAATCTAAACACGTTCAGCAAAAGACACCATGTGTACTTTCCTCTCCGGCCAGCAGGTGTCACTTTCTCGCCTAGGTAAAAGCTGCCTCCACCCTTTCTCCTGGATGCGGAAAGAAGGCACGGGGTTCATAGGACAGCCTCAGTTATGGGACAGAGGACTTAAATGGGCCTGGAAATGTTGATTCCTAGAAAGAAGGGTTCAGGTTCTCTCCTCACAATAATAACTAATATTTATTGAATACATTTTAAAATGGCTTTAAGGTAAAATTAGGACAATTAACCACACATATTTAAAGTGCACAATTATTATCATTTTTTTTTAACATTTATTTATCTTTTGAGACACAAAGGGAGACAGATTGTGAGCAAGGGAGGGGCAGAGAGAGAGAGGGAGACACGGAATCTGAAGCAGGCTCCAGGCTCCGAGCTGTCAGCACAGAGCCCGACGCGGGGCTTGAACTCACAAACTGTGAGATCATGACCTGAGCAGAAGTCAGATGTTTAACCGACTGAGCCACCCAGGTGTCCCAAAGTGCACAATTCTTAATTAAGCTTTACCACCCTGTGTAGGGCTTGAACTCACAACCCTGAGATCAAGAATTGTGCTCCACCGAGTGAACCAGCCAGGTGCCCCCAAAGTGTGCAATTTGATGAAGTTTGATATATGTATACAATCATAAAAACTATCACTACAATCCAGAGAGTGAACATATCCATCACCCCAAAAAGTTTTCTCATACTAATTTGTAATTCATCCCTCCCTCCTCCAGATAAGTACTTTATATGAATATATTTTTCACCCTCACCACCCCTTTTTAAGTAATGACCAGAGGGAAATCAGGGGTATATCCTGGAGGGGACCGTGTACTGTCTCGCAAGATAGAAGCCTCTACCTCATCTTTCAAAGAGTGCTTTGACCTTGGCAAAGCAATCTGGAAATGGCTGAGAATTCAACTTTCTCTGGAGCTGTTCCTCTTTTTTTTTTTTTTTTTTTTTTAACATTTATTTTATTTTTGAGAGAGAGACAGAGCGCGAGCGGGGGAGGGACAGAGAGAGAGAGAGAGAGAGAGGGAGACACAGAATCCGAACCAGGCTCCAGGCTCTGAGCTGTCAGCACAGAGCCCGACGCGGGGCTCAAACTCACCAACTGTGAGATGTGACCTGAGCTGAAGTCTGCGCTTAACCAACTGAGCCACCCAGGTGCCCCTGGACTGTTCCTCTTGTAACAAAATGTTGAGCCTGCTCTTGAGATTTTCCTGCACTGTGGTTGCAGAAGTTGAGAATTTTTATATCTGGCCAAGAAGCCCCCAGATTTTCATATGTAGCATTTAATTGCTTATTAATCACCCTCAACAGGTGAGAGGGTGTCAGCATACCTCCTTAGTAGAGTTTGGGAGGGGAGGGCTAAGTCGGGATATTTATGTGGTTTGGAGGTCTGGTTTAAGTGGGGGAGTCTTTCAACGTAGGGGTTTAAGATTGGTTAAGGATCGTGGTTTAGGACTGCAGACACAGCCACGGTGAGGGTTTTGAAATGTCTTAGAGACTAAATAATCATTTGCCAACTGCCTATGGAAAAGCTGAGCAGTGTAAGCCCCCTCTCCGAAATATCTATTGCTCCTCATACGAAGCCATCCAATTCCATAGTCCTAATAACAATTTTATTATTTTAATACTATATTGCTAAATATAGTAGTAAATATTATTTGAATATTATATTATTAAATATAGCATTAAATTTATTATTTTAATACTATTAAATAGTATTATTATTATATTATTTTAGTAATAGTATAGCAGTATAGTATTATTTTAATACTATAAAACACTATTATAGTATTATATGTAGGCATATTGTATCTACATCAATTAATACATTAATTGCTATTACTTATGATTAATGTCTTAATTTATAATCATATTAATATGACATATATAATAATGTATAATTCTGTTCATATGATAGCTAATAAATATATATTATAATGTTATATATATTATAATACATATTACCACACAATATGGTGGTATAATATAATATATATTATATAGTAGTATATAATAGATTATATATTTAATATTATAATATATTATAACACTGTAGTATTATATGTTATATTATGCCACCATATTATACTATGCTATTTTTTCAAATTTATTTTTTTTGAGAGAGAGAGCACATGAGCAGGAGAGAGGGGCAGAGGGAGAGAAAGAATCCTAAGCACACTCCATACTGTCAGCACAGAGCCTGATGCACGGCTCAGTACCATAAACCTTGACATCAAGACCTGAGCCCAAATCAAAAGTCAGAGGCTTAACTGACTGAGCCACCCAGGCGCCCCCAAGTCTATCTTAAGGAAAAATCACATGACTAGAAAACTATACCAGCAGATATCATATATATAATAAATGATATGTATAAAACTATTATAAATAAAACCAGTGTGTGTGGGGGGGTATTATTATGAGGATAGGCAAACACAACAATGAAACAAACAGAACACAGAAATAAACCCTCACCAGTATGGTTACCTAGTTTATGGTAAAACCACACACTACAATGTAGTAAGGAAAGAATGGTCTTTCAGTAGATGGTGAGGAGACAGTTGGATATCCATAAGGGGAAACAATGTAGCTTGTCCCCTACTTCATGCCATTTGCAAAAATTAACTCCAAGTGGATTGTATGTCAAATATGAAAGTTGCGGGGGGACACCTGGCTGGCTCAGTTGCAAAATATATAACTCTTATCTCAAGATTGTAAGCATGAGACCCAAGTGGGGTGTAGAGATTACTTTTAAAAAATTGTGTGTGTGTGTGTGTGTGTGTGTGTGTGTGTGTGTGTCTGTGTGAAAGCTGAAACAAAAAAGCTTT
The DNA here is from genome assembly GCF_028749965.1 of Puma concolor. Classification (NCBI taxonomy): domain Eukaryota; kingdom Metazoa; phylum Chordata; class Mammalia; order Carnivora; family Felidae; genus Puma; species Puma concolor. The sequence goes on from NC_141673.1 coordinate 99,939,340, forward strand.
TAGATGAAAACATAAGGAAAACACTTTTGTGACCCGGAGCAAAGATTTCTTAAATAGAATATAAGGGGCGCCTGGGTAGCTCAGTCGGTTAAGTGTTCAACTCTTGATTTCGGCTCAGGTCATGATTTCATGGTGGTGAGATTGAGCCCCGTTGTGCTGGGCATGGAGCCTGTTTAAGATTCTCTCTCTCTTCTTGGGGCACCTGGGTGGCTCAGTCGGTTAAGCGTCCAACTTCGGCTTAGGTCCTGATCTCACAGTTCATGAGTTCGAGCCCCGCGTCTGGCTCTATGCTGACAGCTTGGAGCCTGGAGCCTGCTTTGGATTCTGTGTCTCCCTCTCTCTCTGTCCCTCCCCCACTCGTGCTCTGTCTCTCTCTCAAAAATAAACATTTAAAAAAAAATTTTTTTTAAAGATTCTCTCACTCTTTTGGGGTGCCTGGGTGGCTCAGTCGGTTAAGCATCCGACTTCGGCTCAGGTCATGATCTCACAGTTCGTGAGTCGGGCTCTGTGCTGACCGCTCAGAGCCTGGAGCTTGCTTCAGATTCTATGTCTCCCTCTCTCTGTACCTCCCCTGTTTGTGCTCTGCCTCTCTCTCAAAAATAAATAAACATAAACAAAATTAAAAAAAAAAAAAAGATTCTCTCTCTCCTTTTCCCTTGGCCCCTCCCCGGCTCTCACACAAATATTCTCTCAAAAAAAAAAAAAAAATTACACATAAGACACATAGTAAAAAATTAAACAACAACAACAAAAAAAAACAGAACCTAAAAGCACTCACTGAAACTGTATTAAAATTAAGAACATTTCTTCGCAAAAAGACACTATTTTAATGAGTGAGAACGCAACCCACACTGAAAGAAGACATTTGCAGTACATACATCTAACAAAGGCCTCCGATTTCAGATACATAAAGAATTCCAAAAAGAAGACAACCCAATAGAAAAACAGACAAAAGACTTGAACACTCTGTAAACAAGGACACCCGATATATCCAGCTAGAGTGGCCAGAATCAGAAAATCAGATTAACAACAACAATTGATGGGGATGTGGAGAAGGAAGAACCTTCATACACGGCTGGCGGGAATACACAAGGGTGTCACCACTCTGGAAAACAGTCAAGCAATTCTTCCAATAATTAAACACAGAGTTACACTATAACCCAGGAATTCCGCTCCTGGGTATGCACCCAAGAGAACTGAAAACATACATCCCCTCAATAACTTGTACCTGAGTGTTTATAGCAGCATTATTCATCATAGCAAAAAGGTAGCGACAACCTAAATATCCACGAGTGGACAAAGGGATAAACAAAATGTGGTTTAGGGGCGCCTGGGTGGCTCAGTCGGTTAAGCGTCCGACTTCGGCTCAGGTCATGATCTTGTGGTTCACGAGTTCGAGCCCCGCGTCGGGCTCTGTGCTGACAGCTCGGAGCCTGGAGCCTGCTTCCGATTCTGTGTCTCCCTCTCTCTCTGACCCTCCCCCCATTCATGCTCTGTCTCTCTCTGTCTCAAAAATAAATAAACGTTAAAAAAAAAATTAAAAAAAAAAAAAAAAAACAAAATGTGGTTTAGCCACAGTTGATATCCGACCATATTATCAGGTCATAGAAGTGTTACCTGACCATAAAAAGGAATGAAGTGCTGGTTTATACTACAATATGGGTAAATCCTAAAAGCATTATGCTAAAGGAAAGAAGCCAGTCACAAAAGTTCACATATTGTGATTACATTCATATGAAAGTTCGGAATAAGAAAATCTGTAGAAATAGACAGTAGATTGATTCGTAGTTGCTCAGGGCTGGGCAAGGGGTGTAGCGAGCTAAAGGATATGGGGTTTCTTTTGAGATGATGGAAATATTCTCAAGTTGACTGTGGTGATGGTTGCATATATCAGCATATACTAAAAACTATTGAATTATATACTTTCAATGGGTGAATTGTATGATATGTGAATTATATCTCAATAAAGCTGTTTTTAAATTTTTTAAAAAGTGTTTAAAAGTTTATTTATTTTGAGAGAGAGAGAGAGAATGGGGGAAGGGCGGAGCGAGAGGGAAATAGATATAATCCCAAGCAGGCTCTGCACTGTCAGAGCAGAGCCCAATGTGGGGCTCAGACCCACAAAGCGTGAGATCATGACCTGAGCTGAAATCAAGAGTGGGACACTTAACCAACTGAGCTTCCCAGGCACCCCAAGAAAGCTGCTTTTTTACAAAAAAGAATATCCACGAGGCCCATAAGCTTTTTTCAAAGTACTCAACTTTATTAGTTATCAAGAAAATACCAATTAAAAACCAATGAAATGACAGTATACATCTACCACAATGGCTAAAACAAACAAGTCAGGAAATACCAAAATGTTGGCAAAGATGAAGAGTAACTGAAACTTTCATACGCCGCTCTTGAGAGTGTAAATTGGTCCAAACACTTTGGAAAAGGTTTCAGAGCATCTACTCAAGTAAAACATGTGTTATACCCTATGGCCCTCTATACCCCCAGGTATATATCCAACATAAAGGTGTACAATATGTTCACCAAAAGATATGTAATCGAATATTCATAGCAATGCTATTCCAAGTAACAAAACGTGAAACTACGTCATCTCTCAGCAATTGTACAATAGAGAAATAAACTGAGGTATACTTATACAATGGAAAACGATGTCGCAATGAGTATGAATGATCTATAGCTATACAAAATAATATCGATGAATACCTATAAACATTTTGTTGAGGGAAACAAGCCAGCAGCAACCATTTGTATTCTTACATATTCTTTTTTTTTTTTTTTAAGTAATCTCCATACCCAATGTGGGGCTCAAACTCACAACCCTGAGATGAAGAGTCACATACATGCTCCATGACTGAGCCAGCCGGGCGCCCCATGTTCTTGTTTTTATATGGGCAAATATAATCTGTGCTTTTAGAAACTGGTGTTGTTTCTTTTTTTTTTTTCAACGTTTATTTATTTTTGGGACAGAGAGAGACAGAGCATGAACGGGCGAGGGGCAGAGAGAGAGGGAGACACAGAATCGGAAACAGGCTCCAGGCTCCGAGCCATCAGCCCAGAGCCCGACGCGGGGCTCGAACTCACGGACCGCGAGATCGTGACCTGGCTGAAGTCGGACGCTTAACCGACTGCGCCACCCAGGCGCCCCTAAACTGGTGTTGTTTCTATGTTTATTATACTTGAATAAAACGTTTTTAAAAAGCAAAAGCAAAAAGTAAACCATGTATTATTCTCATTGCCTATCCCAAATGTCCAAGGGCCCAAAGTCAAGGACAGATCTATGATGTCGTCAAGCACCCAAACTCCTTTCGTCTCTCTGCTCTCTCCTCTTCAACATACAGCTTTTATCTGCATGGCTGCAAAAGGATGCTTTTCCTCCAGCATCCTCGTCGTCATTCAAGTCAAGAAGAAGGAAAGGCCAAAAGCTATCCCTTTGTGAGGTTCTGTCATCTCCTTCAGAAGGGATTTATTTCCAGAGACTTCCAGTTACCTTTTTTTTTTTTTTTTTTTTTGGCTAGAATCTGCCACAGAGCCTCCCCGAACTGTAAGTAATTCTGAGAAGGTGAGTATTTCAGTTGGGCACGTTACAATTATGCTTTTCCTTAGTGAAGAAAAAGAGAATGGATACAGGAGAGGTATTCGACGCGTATACCGTCAGGTTAGAAGCCCTCAAGGATCTTACGTGCTCGTGGGGCAGAGGGGGTATTAACAGAAAAATGTGAACCCAGTTTGATAAGTCCTCAGCGGAGAGTGCTACAGGAGTGGAGAGGAATTCTTGTGGAAGATTCCTGACTAGATTAGAAAACACCTCTCGAAGGCCGTCTTACAGGACCAGTGGAAAACCTCCAGGCAGAAGAGATGGAAAGGCTTTGCAAGCAGCATAAAAAGCATATATGAAAATGATCAGGGAGGGGCGCCTGGGTGGCTCAGTCGGTTAAGCATCCGACTTCAGCTCAGGTCACGATCTCGCGGTCCGGTCCGTGAGTTCAAGCCCCGCGTCGGGCTCTGGGCTGATGGCTCAGAGCCTGGAGCCTGCTTCCGGTTCTGTGTCTCCCCCTCTCTCTCTGCCCCTCCCCCGTTCATGCTCTGTCTCTCTTTGTCTCAAAAACAAACATTAAAAAGAATTTTTTAAAAAATGATCAGGGAGCATAGTCGAAATAGGGAACTAAATGCAGTTTGGTGTTCCTGGAGAAGTTAAGGGTAAGGTTGGAACACCAAAGGCATATCTGGGAAGCAGACACAGGAGGAACTCTCTGCCTTCTCCTTTTCTGCCTGAAAGCAGGGCGTTAATTTTCTCTTGTGAGACTGTCTCCCCTCCCCTCTCCCATACCAGGAAAGCGATCTTTATCACAGGACCCGGAAACAAGTCTGCATAACAAACCTTACTAAAATAACCTTAATCTTTCACTCCTTTCCCCCTATATTTACCTTCCCACAGTGTTATTGCCCCTAGAAGACCAAAGACCTTTTCCTTTGTTTTGTAACTTCTCTATAACATATTGCCCTTTGTTAAAATGGTAATATGAGCTCCCAGACCTAACCGACTCTTAGGGCTTTTGCTTTCTTCCTGTAAAGTGACCAGGTGCATACAAATAGATCTTTTCTCCTGTTAATTTGTCTTTTGCCAATTTAATTCCCAGTCCCCAGGCACAGAATATAAGAAGTTAGAGGAAAAGGGGGGGAAGCTGGATGGTTCAGTCAAGTTGAGGGTCCGACTTCGGCTCAGGTCAGGTCATGATCTCACGGTTCGTGGGTTCGAGCCCCACATCGGGCTTTGCACAGAGCTTGCTTCGGATTCTCTGTCTCCCTCTCTCTGACCCTCCCCTCCCTCAAAAACAAATATTTTTTTAAAAATGACATAAGAAGCATTAAAAAAAAAAAAAGAAGTTAGAGGAAAAGGTTTTCCTCTCTTACAAATTCTACAGTCTGGCAGTAGACTGGCTGTTTTCCCAGATTCTTCCCGGACTCTTTTGTCTTACATCCAATTAGTCACTGACAATGGTGAGTTTCACCAGCCCTCTTTGCTTCTGGAAAACAGGTCAGTTAAGAAATACCCCCATTTTGGGGGCGCCTGGGTGGCGCAGTCGGTTAAGCGTCCGACTTCAGCCAGGTCACGATCTCGCGGTCCGTGGGTTCGAGCCCCGCGTCGGGCTCTGGGCTGATGGCTCAGAGCCTGGAGCCTGTTTCCGATTCTGTGTCTCCCTCTCTCTCTGCCCCTCCCCCGCTCATGCTCTGTCTCTCTCTGTCCCAAAAATAAATAAACGTTGAAAAAAAAAAAATTAAAAAAAAAAAAAAAAAAAAGAAATACCCCCATTTTGTTTTGTTTTCCAAACCCCCGTCACCTTTTGTGTTCCATCCTGTTCTCGTATATTCCATGAAAAGACCCGTCTCTACACTGGCTCATGACTCCAGTAAGATTGGGACCCTGTGTTTTCCTACCTCCGTAAAACCTCAGTTCCCTTTCCTTTTCTATGAGACATTCTTCGTTAATAAACATGTCCTCTATTGCAATAGCCTGAATAACATCACCTCAGTTGTCTGGTGCATTTGTCTCTGACATCACTAAGTTCTGATGCGATCTCCCCTGCGGAGTAACTTCTACGTACGCCCCTTCCTCCTAACTCCCCCTGCCAGTTCCCCAGCGCATGCCCAGATTACCACAGGAGTTTCCTAAATGACTTTGAGAACTTCAGCTTCACCCTTCTCTTCTCCATTCTTCAGTCTGATGCTGGAATGATCTTTCTTTCTTCTTCTTCTTTTTTTTTTTTTAAGTGTATTTATTTATTTAAGTGATCTCTACACTCAACGTGGGGCTCAAACCCACAACTCCGAGATCAAGAGCTGCACATGCTCTGACCGGGCCGGCCAGGCGTCTTGCTCTTCTGAAAAAGCGAGTCAGGATCTAACTTCTCTCTACTTTCTCAACTCACTTTTCTTTTTCTTTTTTAATTTCTTTTTTAATTACTACTTTTTTTTTTTACATTTATTTATTTTTGAGAGACAGAGAGACACAGAGCACAAGCAGGGGAGGGGCAGAGAGAGAGGGAGACATAGAATCCAAAGCAGGCTCCAGGCTCTGAGCTGTGAAGCACAGAGCCTGATGGGGGGCTTGAACCCATGAACCGTGAGACCATGACCTGAGCTGAAGTCAGACACTCAACCAACTGAGCCATCCAGGCGCCCCTCAACTCACTTTTAAACACACACACACACACACACAATCCATGAGTTGCATTGAACTACTTGGATGAAATACCCATGATTTCTTCTACCTCTTTGTCTTTCATTTGTAGCTCACTTTGCCCAAACTTGCTTCCTCTTTCATTTTCTCATTGTTCTTCCAGCTCAGGCATCAACCTGGAAAAGCCATTCTGACCACTCCTTCACTTCAGTCTGGGAAGGTGCCTCTCCTACGTAATCCCATAGCTTTTTGTATTTTCTACCTCTCCCTCTCCTTCCTTCCTTCCTTCCTTCCTCCCTTCTTTCTCTTTCTTAAAAAATTTTTAATGTTTATTTCTGAGACAGAGAGAGAGAGAGAGAGAGAGAGCGCGCGCGAGCATGAGTGGGGGAGGGGCATAGAGAGAGGGAGACAGAATCAGAAGCAGGCTCCAGGCTCTGAGCTGTCAGCACACAATGCGACACGGGGCTTGAATTCACAGACCGCGAGATCATGATCAACTGAGCCAAAGCTGGACGCTTAGCTTAACCTTAGCTTAACCAACGGAACCACCCAGGCGCCCCGCCCCCTCTTTCTTTCTTTCTTTCTTTCTTTCTTTCTTTTTCTGTCTTTCTTTCTTTCTTCTTTCTTTCTTTTCTTTCTTTCTCTTTCTTTCTTTCTTTCTTTCTTTCTCACACTGTATTGTAACTGTTGATTTATTTATTTTCTCCCTCCACCAGTCTGTGAACAACTTGAGGACAGAAACTTCATTTTACTTATTTTTGCATTCCCAGAACTGGTAAAGTGCCTGGCATATAATAAATGCACGTATTGAGTCCCTACTATAAGCACTATAATATGACAAGTCACTTAATCCTCACAATCGCCTTGCTTCTTAGATATGCAGAAATGTTTACGTTTCTGATTCTGTGTCTCCCTCTCTCTCTGCCCCTCCCACTCACTGTCTCTTTTTCTCAAAAATAAACATTAAAAAAACTATTTTACATAAAAAAAGAATATTCTTTGCCTTCAATCTGAAGCCCAAAAGATACAATGAATACAGAAACGCTATTCATTTCAAACATTCATTTAAAATACTCTATCCAGATATAACTTCTTTAAAACTTTTTTTTAAATGTTTATATGTTTTTGAGACAATGCGAGAGACAGTGTAAGCAGCGGAGGGGCAGACAGAGGGAGACACAGAATGTGAAGCGGGCTCCAGGCTCTGAGCTGTCAGCCCAGAGTCCGATGCGGGGCTCGAACTCACGAACCGTGAGATTATGACCTGAGCCAAAGTCGGACACTTAACCGACTGAGCCACTCAGGCGCCCCCAGATATAACTTCTTAAGTCCTGAGGATCACTATCTCCCTCCATTGCAAAAAGGGGTAGGTTCTGGGAGGAGTCACAGAGCCAAATGTAACAGGGTAGAGGGTTCAGGAGTGGGGGGAGCGTTCATGAGTGCCCTCTTTTCTTTAATTTCCATGATACCTGAGAGGTAAAGCAGATTTGGGGATGACCTCCTTTGGGTATGTTCCCCATGTTCTCTCACTTTGGGAACTCCTAGGAGGTCCAGGGCAGAGTCTAGGGTGGGGGAGACAGGAAATGAACAATTTTTGCAAATATGGCCCTGGGCTTATGGAAATATCTCTACATCATGGACTTACTTTCCCCTGGCTCTTCTGGTCAAAATTTACAGTCCAGAGGAGCGAGATCAGACAGTGAATATCCAGGGTGAAAAGGTGTGGTTGCCTAGATGATCTTCTCTGTTTAAATACTATTCATCTCTTTCCCCCCCATACCTTTGCCTCCAGACCCGTTTCTAAAACAAAAACATTGCTTCCAGAAACAGCTTACACAAAGATAGGTATCCCCTAGCGGAAGAGGCTGGGGGAATCCTGAAGGAGAAGCGCAGAGATAGGGAATCCTGGCCAGCCACTTCTCTTGTTATCAATCACTCTTTTGCCCTGCAGTGACAGCTGGCTGAACACAATCCCTTAATTGGGACTCTCTGACCCCTCCCAGAATCGGCAAGACGATTCTCTGACGTGTCTGGGTCAAAAGGTTTAAAGAGGAAGCCAAAATACGAGTTCTGGTTAAAGGATGATTATTATCTTTCAACAAAACCTTTGGGAGCCACAGCAAGACGCACAGAGTCAAGGACACGGGTTTTCTTTTCAAGGAAAAAACTTTTTTTCATCTACTCCCAAAGCGCTAAATTACATCTCCCCTTAGATTTAACCTCCGGAAAGACATTTTTATCTTCCCTGGATCCCCCTCTACTTCCAAATCTTCTCTGGAGAGTCCCCCCTGTGGCTAAATCACATCTCCTCCCCCAGGGGTCTTTTCCAGGTAATTCTTCCCTGGGGTGATTATTCCGAGCCCATCCCCCCGCCCCAACCCTTTATTCCGGCACCTATGCATCTGTGAAGTGGAAGAAAGTAGCTGCGGTTCACGCCTGCTCTTCTGTTACACACTCACTAGTCAATCAGAGAAATCAAATTAGTTGATTGAATGAGTTTTGCTTTAAGACGCAGAAGAAAGTTGTCCAGTAATGTCACAGGGGATTAAATTAGTCTCCTTCCAACTTCTATCCTGGGAGAGGAGGGGGGGGGGCGGGGGGGAAAGAAGACATCATTACACTCAGAATGTAAAAGAGTTTTTCCTATCTTTTTATTTGTTTAATTGTTTTTCTTTTTTAAGTTTTCCCTAGGGGCACCTGGGTGGCTCAGCCGGTTAAGTGTCCGACTTCGGCTTAGGTCATGATCTCACCGTTTGTGAGTTCGAGCCCCGCGTCGGGCTCTGGGCTGACGGCTCAGAGCCTGGAGCCTGCTTCAGATTCTGTGTCCCCCTCTCTCTCTGCCCCTCCCCCACTCATGCTCTGTCTCAAAAATAAACTTTTTAAAAAAATAAATAAATAAAAAAATAAAGTTATCTCTACACCCAAGGTGAGTTTAAACTCCCAACCCGGAGATCAAGAGTCAACATGCTCTACCGAGCGAGCCATCCAGGTGCTCCCTCAGCTTTTTCCTACCTACAAGAAAATCTCCTGAACGCGCAATGAGATTATTAATAGTGTTATCTCAGAGGAGCAGGATCAGATAATCTTTACTTTTCCCATAGTATTTTTATATAACAAAGATGTAGACTGTAAAAATAATTTTAAAAATTCATCAATTTCTTTTTTTTTTTTTTTAATTTTTTTTTCAACGTTTATTTATTTTTGGGACAGAGAGAGACAGAGCACGAACGGGGGAGGGGCAGAGAGAGAGGGAGACACAGAATCGGAAACAGGCTCCAGGCTCTGAGCCATCAGCCCAGAGCCCGACGCGGGGCTCGAACTCACGGACCGCGAGATCGTGACCTGGCTGAAGTCGGACGCTCAAACCGACTGCGCCACCCAGGCGCCCCAAAATTCATCAATTTCAATCAAAAGAAAATCTTGTTTTTAAAAACCACATAGAACCCCTCCCACAAATGCCACTATTAACTTTTTCTGGTGTGACCTAAGATTATTATTCTTTCTTTAAGAGTTTAGGACCGGGGCGCTTGGGTGGCTCAGTGGGTTAAGCGTCTGACTTCGGCTCAGGTCATGATCTCTCCGTCTGTGAGTTCGAGCCCCGCGTCGGGCTCTGTGCTGACAGCTCAGAGCCTGGAGCCAAAACTAGCTCCCCGAAGGTAATAACATAACTCAGAAGAAAGTCCCTTAACTTTTGAATACTATCACCCTACCGCAAAAGTTCATCCTTACCTCATTCACAAGGATCAGAGTACTGAATTGTTGCCTGTTCACCTGTAAGATGAAAAGACATATATTATTACATAAGGGCCCTCATGCATTCAAAGAGAAAGTACTTCATAAAACCTACTGCTTTAACCCTGTTCAGAGGACCCCTAGACGCGATGAGCATATTATGAGCATATTCCGAATTACGGGAAAGTTCCAAACACTACTGTTGTGGTAAATTCTTAATCGCAGCAAAAACATTAAGAATAGTCAGGCCTTAAAGAACAAGGGTCCCTCTTGTCCTTTTGGTCTGTGGACCGTCGTAAAACATCGCTAGTGCAGAAGACTTTTAAAAATGACATACAGTTAAAATGCAATGTTTTGGGAGGTCAAATAATGTAATTATATGCTACTTGCTTGGGAAAGAGTATCTGTAAAATTAGGGGAGATAGCATGAAGAGCGAGGTAGAACTACGTTGGGAGATACAATAGAGCTCAGCCCTCACCTGGGAGGTAGTAGTCATAGACCGTGATGGTTGCTGGTTTCAGGTTAGTGACCAACGTACGTTGGCTGATGGTGAAGGTAAAGGCCTGAGTCTTCTTATTCAGCTGTGGAGAAGAAAGACAAAACAGCGTATCAAAACTAAAGAGAAAATAACACTCTCTGTAATGCGGAGATTAAAAGACTCTTGTCTTCACCCAAATCTCCTGAAACCCTTCTACCTGTCTCTTCTTGCCCTAGGCCAGTCTTCAAGATGTTGGCTTCTGCCGACTTCCTGACTCTTTCTTCTTAGGATCTTACGGCTTCCTGGCCTCCTTGTGACAAAGTCCCCTCCATTCTTGGTCTACTCTAACCCATGGTTCCTCCACTAAATTAATTGAAGTGGCCAAAGGAACAGAATCTTTCTTTTTTTTTTTTTTAATTTTTTTTTAAGTTTTTATTTATTTTTGAGACAGAGAGAGACAGAGCATGAACGGGGGAGGGGCAGAGAGAGAGGGAGACACAGAATCGGAAGCAGGCTCCAGGCTCTGAGCCATCAGCCCAGAGCCCGACGCGGGGCTCGAACTCATGGACCACGAGATCGTGACCTGAGTTGAAGTCGGATGCTTAAACGACTGAGCCACCCAGGCGCCCCTCTTTCTTTTTTTTAAAGGCTCTTTGCTTCCTAGTGGTTTTCTCTCTTCCTTCAGGTCTCTGATCAGGTAACATCTCCTCAGAGAGGCCTTTCCTGACCACCTTATTTTAAAATAGTCACATCCTGGCCGACACATTTTTAAATGACATAGATAGCGGGGAGCCTGGGTGGATTAGTTGGTTAAGTGTCCGACTCTTGATTTCGGCTCAGGTCACGATCTCATGGTTCTTGGGATCGAGCCCCACATCAGGCTCTACGCCGACAGGGCGGAGCCTGCTTGGGGTTCTCTCTCCCTCTCTCTTTGCCCCTACCCCCTCTCAAAATAAATAAATAAACTTAAAAAAAATAAATGACATAGATGGCTAGCATGATGTATCTGTTAGTACTGCCCTGGAGGTGAATAAGAATATTTTATAGTAAACAACATGGAGGTAGAATTCACCTCATGGCTTCAGACCCATTCTCTCAGTTCCCTCATCCCTGTGCATGTGACACCAGTATATGCAGATTAAAAGGGAAGTTGCAAAGCTACATAAGGAATCAAGCTCTTGGGTTCAGTTTCTGAACACCTACCTCTTCCAAGTAAATGTTCAGTACGTCAGTTCCAGATTCAACCTTCTTCACCAGTGGTTGTTGGAGAAGCTAAATGAGAAAGGGGGAAAATAAAACAGACTAAGATCCAGAGCCTTCCCTATCCCCTAGGGTACTATACCAAAGCTCTGTCATGATCAAGGAAACAATATATACTGTGGAAAAGGTAAGACAAAGGAACCAAGATGATTCCAGTTTCCATTTAACACATCTGATGCACTTTTGCAGCCCATTGAAATAATGTAATTATGAGTTGTATATATACATGCATAGATAGATAGATGATAGATAGATAGATAGATAGATAGATATACCATGAAGCCCATTTCACCAGCTTTTGAGGGATCATGTTATGTCCTTTTAGAGCTTGTTAAATGAAGAAGAAAGAACAGACTTACTAACTGATTGGTGCCCTCCATGGGACTGAACCCAGAAAGCATCTTCACTTCTACAATGGCCATATTGGAAGAGCTGCGACTCCCCACATAACTAAAGGCAGAAAGAGGTACATCTGTGTCAACCCGTTATTTTCACTCTTAGCAGACTCTGTAGCCCCAACGTGCGCACGCGCGCACACACACACACACACACACCCCTCAGCTTCTATGATCCGGGTGCCCCCCCCGCCACCAGCTCAGCTTTTCTCACCTGGTGTGGATAGTAAGCACCAAGGATCGAGGTGAAGTAACTTGCTCACATGTATCCTTTCCCACTTCTACACTAAGACTAAAGGTATCCGCAAATTTAGGAGGGGGGATGTTGTATTTCAGCACCGTCTAGCAGGAGGAAATAGATAACCAAATCAGAGCTGGGAAGAACTTTAACTATTGCACAGCTCAAACTACTCTCTTCACAAATGAGACAGAAGGTTCGACTGGAGGCAAAGACGCCCGCAGGCTCTCCTTCCCAATGCGTGCTGGTTCTTTCTCATGGATCTCTGCTTACCTGCACGTAGACACAGCCCTGGCCCGAGGCCTCCAAGGTATACGCTCCAGGGATATTAGGTAGAGTCTCCTGCTGAAATACCAACCGGTTGGCAGCCTGAATGTTGAAAGCACGCTGGAAATTCCCACTGGATTTCACAGCCAGGTTGACTTCCTCAGATGGCACATAGGCAGTGGTGGCGTATTTGGCGAGAGCTTGGAGGGCAACTACAGTATCCTGAAGAAAACGGTGGAGCATATGCTTACATTTTGTGAGCCACTGGAATTAACTGCAAATAACCCGATAACCTACGTGTCTGGCGGTTCACTAGTGTGGATGACGCCTCTTCTTTTTTTTTTCTAAAATTTTTTTTTAACGTTTATTTATTTTTGAGACAGAGAGAGACAGAGCATGAACGGGAGAGGGTCAGAGAGAGGGAGACACAGAATCCGAAACAGGCTCCAGGCTCTGAGCTGTCCGCACAGAGCCCAACGCGGGGCTCAAACTCACGGACCGCGAGATCATGACCTGAGCCGAAGTCGGCCGCCTAACCGACTGAGCCACCCAGGCGCCCCGCTGATGACGCCTCTTCTAAGTATGTAAGAGCCACGTTCATCAATGCCGGGGAAACCAACATAGAAATCATATCTTGCCTGTCTAGAAAATTGTCATCAAGTTGTTATGACACAGCTATAGGTTATCGGGTTCATCTCATATTCGTCTTCAACCAAACCTAGTTTTAGAATGGGCTATAGTTAGAAGCAAGTGGGTAACTGTTCAGTATATATTTTACAGTTTCCTTATTTGGAGAGGAAATAGCAGTAACATAATAGCCCTAAAAATTGCACATTCTTCAAAGTCATTTAGCTCTGTGATGATCTTCTATGGCACAGCTGGAGAGGATATCAGGGTACCCTTCCTTGCGAACTAAGGCTTCTTCGCCGCTGTGCCATGTGACCATCTTTTCTTCACTTGGATAGAAGACAGATAAGCTGCCACCAAGAAGACAAGGCATCAGAACTTTTCCATTCTGAAAATATGATTTATGTAAGTGACAACTAGAGGAAAGAAAAAACAGAACGAGATGTCCAGCAAATTGCTATGTTTTACTGCTATGAGAATATCTACATGCTCGACACTTTGTACAGTATCTACAGAATAAGGGAACCCCACATCTTCCTATCCCAAATGAAAAAGAACAGCTGTATTTAGACATCTTACTGTCGTATAAAAGCCCGGGTGGCTCAGTCGGTTAAGCGTCCGACTTCGGCTCAGGTCATGATCTCACGGCTGGTGGGTTCGAGCCCCGCGTCGGGCTCTGTGCTGACAGCTCAGAGCCTGGAGCCTGCTTCAGATTCTGTGTCTCCCTCTCGCTCCCTGCCCCTTCCCCACTTGCACTCTGTCTCTTAAAAAAAAATAAATATTAAAAAAATTTTTTTTTCAAAAAACAGGAAGGCAAGTCACCCACTCTGGGGAAGCTGCGAACAAGTGATTCCTATGCAGCTTGACTATCTACACACAACTTTTTATCTACTCTCCGTGAACTTGATCCCAAAAGGTCCTTATTGCTCTGATATGTGGAAACAATTCAAGAAACGAGACCTCATCACTGGCTGAAAAACCACTGTGGGTGACATGTGCCTTCTTGTAATAGCTAAGGATTTTATTAAAAAACAATTCTGACATGTATCTGTCACTGAGAGTTCTAAACATTTCACTCACAGCTTTCTGAAATTGTATATCATAATTGTTTAGGGCTCAGCAAGAAAGAAGTCCTTCCTGATCTTTGGCCAAGAATTTCCTTGAAGGAAGGAAGGATAGTACCATATTATTTATTTATTTATTTATTTATTTAGAAAGAGAGAGTGCAATCAGGGGAGGAGGAGGAGGAGAGAGAGAGAGAGAGAGAGAGAGAGAGAATCTCAAGCAGGCTCCACGTTCAGTGCAGAGTCCAATGCGGGGCTCAATCTCACGACCCTGGGGTCATGACCTGAGCCAAAATCAAGAGTCAGACACCCAAGTGACTGAGCCACCCAGGTGCCCCAGTGCCATATAATTTTTTTTAAATTCCTATTAAGGCATTACCATATTCAGTTTCAGTGCTCTTAACATCTTTACCAGACACTTCATCAGTTAAAATATATTCTTTTTCCAGGTCTAATTTACATGTTATATCCTCAACGAAACTGGCCCTAATTTCAACGAGTCAGAATACAATCTTTACAAAGACAAGAAATATGTTTTTTTGAGTATTTTGTATGATCAGTGAGTTGGATATGGTATGTATTTAATAACATTTGCAGCACAAATGAATTAATGACTACTCTCTGTATAATCATCTAAGATGATTTTTATGATACTATTTGAATATATCATGCGATTTTGCATCTTTTTCCCAACTGCCACCAAATTCAAGTTCTCCTTACCCCTAACCTAGACAAATGAAAGAGTGTCCTATCTCTTCAAATCCAGTGTCTCTCTCCTCAGACCCGTCCCCTACACTAAGTAACAGCAAGTAACCGGTTAATCTTTCTGACACAAAGTTAAAAAAATTAATAGCTTCTCAGAATGGGCAAAATCTTGAGGCTGATACACAAGGGCCTCCATGGTATAAACCTGTCCGAATTTCTAAACTGAGGTCCCGTTATGCATTGGCTAACCCAGTTTTCCCGACAGTCATTCTATACTTTTGCAAACTGTTGTCTCTGCTCATGCCATTTCTCCTTCCTTGTAATAGTTGTCCCCCCAAATCTTACATATCCTTTTATTTATTTGTTTGTTTGTAAGTAGGTTCGACACCCAACATGGGGCTTGAACTCACGACTCCAAGACCAAGAGTCACATGCTCTACCAACTGAGCCTGTCAGGTGCCCCTGCCTGTGCTTTTAGATCTACCTCAAATGTTACTCCCCTGAAGACTTTTCTTATCCTTCAAGTTGTTGTAAGCTCTCTTTCCCTCTTTAAGTGCATTATTTTGTATCTTTTGTTCCTTTCTGGTATAACCAAATCCTGCTCTGTCGTTATAGAGCTTTTCCTAACTTTACTTCTAGTTTGTGAACTTTTTTTTTTTTAAGAGTCCAGTGGGGCATTTTATTTGCATGAACATATTCTATCCCTAGGAAAAGAATTCCCGGGATTTTCCCTCCTGTGTGTTTTCATCCTGCTTCCTCATGGTCCATGATGCCACCTGAGGTTGTCAGTACAATGAAACCAACTGGCAGGAGGGGAGCAGATTTTTCTGCCACTTTTCTAGACCTTTGAGCTGTACATCAAACCTGGGGCTGATCACTCCACACTTGTTTAGCCTCCCCCCCTCCGCCCTGTGAGGTTTCCAATAATTTTCCCAGCTCTGTGAGCATCGATGATTTCAAATTCGCCAATGCAAGCATGCTTCAGTATCACAGTTAGAAATCAGACGATGACTTTGGAGCACGACCCAGTAAGAACCTGGTGTTTGCTTCTCTTTTCAGCATTGTCAATGCTCTTGAGAGCCTCTGCCAGGACATTCATGTGCACCGTTATGGCGGCACGAAAAATGGCGGAAAGAGCTAGTTTGTGAACTTTTTAAAGTAGAAACTGTATATCTTACTAGCTTCCCAATACCTGCAATAGAAGGAAGTATACCTGTAAAATCTTGCTTTTATGTTTCTGACTCCATAATTGGCTTTCTAATCTGTTAATGTATAATTTAGCCATAATTATATATGTCCTATTCACACATAAAACACTGATCTTATGCTTCTCTTTATTCCATTATGTTTCATACTCTACAAAGGAAGAGAATTAAGTACATATAGTACTATTTATGTGTTCATATGACCCGTTGTTATGAACCCTATATATTTTTCACACGTTTTTCCTCCCTCCCTATAGAATTATACGTCTCTTGACCTAGAAGTCAAGGGCAATAGTTTTTTTGTCTTGTTTTTGTTTGTTTGTTGTTTTGTCCTCTCTCCACAGAGAACCTAATGCTACCTGATAAGTTGAGGCTGGAGAGTGGGTTATTTACCTGAGTAGAAGAGAAGCCCCCATATGCGTTGCGTTGCTTGGCCAACCAAGCCACTATGGCAGTGGCCTTGGCTATCTCCTTTTGAGTCAGGCTGGCTTTGCTAAGCTGGGCTAATAAGATATATGCTGTAAGTTCCACATCTACAGCCTCAGGCTCAGACCAAGGTCTGGCATCCTGGGACCGAGTAGGCTTTTGGCTCCAGTGAATGGACTCTCCTGTGGAGAAAGAAGCATAATCAGGAAGGTCTTAGAAGGAGATGATTTCCCATATTCAATGTGTAAATGCTACACCTCAGAGCAGAGCAAGCACCAGCCAAAAATTAATCATGAGTTAGAAAAAAAATATTTCTCAGAATCTTCGGGTGTATTGGCCATTATGTTTACACAGGGATGTGTGTGTATACGTGTGTGTGTGTGTGTGTAGAGCCATCCATAATTCCTCAAGGTGAAGCTGAGAGTATCAACAAATGCCTCCAGCAATCACATGAAAACCACTCTTGTTAATTTATCAATTCTAATGCCAGTGGAGATAAGGTAAGTAGAAACTTACAAGAATCTTATGTGTTTGGGGGCATGTTTTTGGCGTGTAGAATTTTGTTAATTTTTTAGCCTTTATTTTACCTAATCAACAGTTTAACATTTTAAGAATAAAAATGACAGGATATGCGTAAGAACTCTGAGAAATCATAGAAAAATGCTAATGAGGGTGAGCAAATAGAATATGAGACTAAAACAGAACTCTAGGACAACCAAGACGACAGATAACTCAAAGAAAGGGATGAGCAAATGGAAATAAAAAGAATGAAAGCAATGGGAATGCAATCTGGTGCAGCCACTCTGGAAAACAGGATGGAGCTTCCTCAAAAAAGTAAAAATAGAACTACCCTGGGACCCAGCAATTATACTACTAGGCATTTATCCAAGGGATACAGGGGTGCTGTTTCGAAGGGACACATGCACCCCCATGATTATAGCAGCACTATCAACAATAGCCAAAGTATGGAAAGAGCCCAAATGTCCATCGACGGATGAATGGATAAAGAAGATGTAGTATTTATATACAATGGAGTATTACTCAGCCATCAAAAGGAATGAAATCTTGCCATTTGCAACCACGTGGATGGAACTGGAAGGTATTATGCTAAGTGAAATTAGTCAGTCAGAGAAAGACAAAAATCATATGGCTTCACTCATACGAGGACTTTGAGACAAAACAGATGAACATAAGGGAAGGGGGGCAAAAATAATATAAAAACAGGGAGGGGGACAAAACAGAAGAGACTCATAAATATGGAGAACAAACTGAGGGTTACGGGAGGGGTTGTGGGAGGGGGGAAGGGCTAAATGGGTAAGGGGCACTAAGAAATCTATTCCTGAAATCATTGTTGCACTATATGCTAACTAATTTGGATGTAAATTAGAAAAAAAAATTAAATTAAAAAAAAGAAGAGTGAAATCTAGAAGTTTAATTAATTATCCATTTAAAGATAATAAATAAATAGCCCACAGGAGGCAATCTAATTGGAAAAACATAAAAGAAAACATGTGAGCCGGCAATGCAAGATAATGGAGAAGAGATAATCTCATTAAATCAATATACACTGGAACAGGTATGTGCAACCCACGGTCTGAGACACTCATTTCATGACTAGAGTCGCTTATGTACCAGTCAAAAAACTACCCAGAACCCAGGAGAGGACAACTTAGTAATGACATTCATACAAATGAAGACCAAGATGAAGCTTTTACCTGGAGGTCTGATTTTAACCCCACAGCTAGATCAATAAAATGCTTGTTAGAACATCAAATAGTATTCCAGATACATCCAAAAGTTTTTAGGGTGCCTGGTTGGCTCAACCAGAAGAGCATGAGACTCTTCATCTCGGGGTCATGGGTTCAAGCCCCACATTGGGTGTAGAGGTTATGTCCATAAAGTTTTTAAAGGACCTTGAGAAGTCTCTCTTATCCTGTCAACCTCAGTGAACTCATAGCAAAGAATTGTCAAAGACGGGCAAAAGGGGGGATTCTACAACACCAAGGGGTCCTTTGACTAGCTCCCACCGTTTGTTTTCTCTTCGTGTTAAAAATATAACAACGCCTTTTAAGGACTTCCATGGGCTTTCTTATAAAACCCTCAACAGTGACCTAATGACTTCACACCTTGTGCTAAAAGGAATCCTCTCTAAGACTGAATATATGTGGGACTACGGGGACTAGGAACAATCACAGATAACTCACAGCGCATTTCCACAATTTCGACAAAACACTCCTAACATGGCCAACATACCTGTGATGATAGCCTGCTGGTCTAACTTTTCAAGAAGAGTGTTTCTGATGTCCATCTCCCCAGCCAGAGAGAAAGTATAAGCTAGTAGGGCCTGTGTGTAGAGGCTGTTAGTGGAGGAAACAGAATTCCTGAGGCACCGTAGGCCCCGACTCACCATCGGGTCCTAAAAGGTACAATGAAGAACTGAGTTTATAAGGCATTCCTTTGAAAACGGGAAGTGATAAGGAAGTCATCGTATCCTTTTTTGAGTCTACAAGGGTGAACGGTAGGTGCATGTCTCTAGAAGTAGGCATAATAGGAAGGATAGACAGAGGAGGCCCTAGAGACACGCACCTGTATGGTTTTGCTCATCTCCAGCAACGCGGCTGTGATGTATGCAGTCAGGGAAGTCTCATCATCAACGCCACCCTAGAGGATGCAGGGAGACGAGGTCAGGGCCACAGGCAGCACAGCGCGTTGTATGACTCGTGCGCAGATTGCAAAAAAGTATCCCCTCTGAATGGGTGGATTATTTAAACAAGCAAACAGACAATCACAGGGGAGGGGATATGGACAAAAATCTCTTATTCTCGGGCTCTTCCTGAATCTGAGCCTCCTCAAACAGATATCCTCTCAAGAAGCAGAAGGCCCCGGGGGCGCCTGGGTGGCTCAGTTGGTTAGCGTCTGACTCTTGATTTCAGCTCAGATCACGAGCTCACGGACCAAACCCCAAGTCTGGGCCGACAGCTTGGGATTTTCTCTCTCCCCCTCTCTCTGCACCACCCCCTCCCCTTCGTGCTCACTCTCTGCCTCAAAATAAAGAAAAGAAATTAAAAAAAAAAAAAAAAAAAAAAAAGGTCCAGCCTCTTCTCCACGGGGGAGATTAGATGGCACCCACCCCGTTTAATGCCTTTCACGGAAAGATATGAGCAAGTTTTTAAAAACAGCTAATCACAATTGCTATCCTCATTCGGGAGATAAGAAAATAAACCCTTAAAAGGCTAAATGGCTTGCTGGAGATTACACAGCTAGTAAGCAGCAGGAGTTGAACCCAGGGAGTTTAATTATGGAGCTCCTGCACCAAATCACTAAAGCTTGCTACGTAGACAGGTGATGGGTTTCTTAAGAGCCTGGCCGGGGCTGGTGGGCAGGAAGAGGAAACATCTCCGCCATCTTGTTCAAGTCAAGCCCTGGCTTGTGCTACTTCCACGTGTATTTCAGTGTATAAGGGGACAGAGATTTGGAGACACTGATGAAATCTGGCATAAGGGGGGCGCCTGGGTGGCGCAGTCGGTTAAGCGTCCGACTTCAGCCAGGTCACGATCTCGCGGTCCGGGAGTTCGAGCCCCGCGTCGGGCTCTGGGCTGATGGCTCAGAGCCTGGAGCCTGTTTCCGATTCTGTGTCTCCCTCTCTCTCTGCCCCTCCCCCGTTCATGCTCTGTCTCTCTCTGTCCCAAAAATAAATAAACGTTGAAAAAAAAAAAAATCTGGCATAAGGAATGTACTAGTGAATCCTACACAGAGACTTTTTTTTTGTTTAATACTCAAACTGTTTTAATGGAGGCCCCAGAATGGCAACGTAAATGATTTCCCTAGCAACGCACATACAAATCTTTCCTTCACTGGGTATATTCCGAGTTGAACAAATTCTCCCGAAGCATCAACACCTCAGCCTGTGTTTGGGAGGGGTACCGGCAATGTAGTGAATGGAGTCCAGCGGCTATGGTTCAAAACAGAGTCCTACCACTCATTACCATTCACCTTGGGCGGTTTACTTAATCTCTGCACCTTCATCTGTAAAATGGGAGTGATAGTGGTATACCGGCACCTAGCTGATTAATTGGCTGTAAACATTAAATAATATCAAATAAACGAAGTGCTTGGAACAGTGCCTGGCGCAGAGTGAACCTCTTACAGAAAACACTGGACTGCCTAGGGGTCGTCACCAGAGAAAGTGGCTTCGCTTCCGATTCAGGGAGCTAGCAAAAGACGCAGCGAACGTCTAGTCCGGTGGTTTGCTCACGCCTTCGGGAATATCAGAATCACCTCGAGGGCTTGTTAGAAATACAAATTTCTGGCCCACGCCCTCCAGAGTTTCTCAGAGTAGGCGGGGTAGGAACTGGGATTTGTATTTCTAACAAGTTCTCAGGTGCTGCTGCCGCCGCTGATCTGAGGACCACAAGTTGAGAGCCTTGTGCTAGTACATGTTCTCGTTTTCTACAGACGTGGAAGCTGTGGCTCAGACTGGTTGAGTACATTGACCGGGGTCACCCAGAGCCAGGGCTCAGACCTGAAGAACACTGACTCCCAGGCCTATGCCCTTTTGATTCTGCTCAGTCAGAGGTGCAGGCTCCTCCCAGATGCGGGGATGGGCTGAGAGCCCGGGGGAGGATGTGCACCTTCATAGCTGTGTGTAAGAGCTTTCCCACATTGGCATAGCAGCCGCTGGGGAGCTGGTTTTCCGCCATCCACTTGAGAGCATCCTGGATATTCTTCTCATCAATGAAGATGAATTCCTGAGCTTGGCCAAAGCATTTGGTGACAAACGCTGTCAACCTACGTGGGTAAAGAGAAACATGTGGCATGAAGGGGGGGGATTCCCCAGTGAGGGTGCAACAGTTCCGTCATTTATTCTGGCCTATGGTTCCAGAAGGGGATTGAGGAAACATAATGCCATAGGAGCCTAGAAAAGGGAAGTATTAATGGGTATTAATGGGGACAAGAACGGGGGAGGCACAAGCTCAAGGAGAAGGGTGAGGGGCTTGACCCTACATGAGGCTGAAATAATCAGTATTAAAGGAGTAGAAGCCGGATGTAAGAAGGAATGGGGTTAAGGGAAGAGGTAGAGAGGAATAGTTCCACAGGCCCAGAAATGACGCTCTGGGATCCACTGAGAATTGGGCAATATTACCAGGTGTTTCCATCTTCATCCTGCTCCCCAAAGGCACTGTATGAGCCATTGCTGTGTTTGTACAGTAGCTCCTTCTGGTACCCTGGGAAGCCAGATACGGGGTTAGATCACAGGACCGACTTCAAAAAAACATGGCTTTCAAGACTTTCAGGGATGTGGGCCACTTTGGAGGGAACCTCCCTATATCTTATTAGCCTATCATAGCCCCTAGAGAATGCGTTCAAGAAGAAAAATTGAACCAACTCACCGAGCTCCAGGAAACCCACTGCCCGAGACCTGATTTCCTCAGTCAGCAGCCTTGCCCTCTTCAGATACTGCAAGACGTAGATTATGGGAGCAAACAATACCATGTTCTGCTCCCCACAGCCCCTTGGCATCTGTACCAGATTGTCTAGGTTCTGGAGGGCTGTGCCCATAATGTCTCCTGAGATCCAAAAGAAGAGAGAAAGTGACAGTAGAGAGAAGAAAGAAGCCTTCTGAGTTATCGTCATTCATTTAATTTTTTTTAATTTTTTTTTTTTTACAGTTTATTAATTTTTGACAGAGAGAGAGAGAGAGAGAGAGAGAGACAGAGCATGAGTGGGGGAGGGGCAGAGAGAGAGGGAGACACAGAATCCGAAGCAGGCTCCAGGCTCCGAGCTGTCAGCACAGAGCCCGACGCGGGGCTCGAACTCCAGACCGCAAGATCATGACCTGAGCCAAAGTCGGACACTCAACCGACTGAGCCACCCAGGCGCCCCATATTGTCAGTCATTTAACAAACACGTATCAGCTATCATTTAGTTGAGTACCTACACTGTGGCCTGGGAGACAGTAAGTCAAGTACAGTCTTCATCTCAAAAGATCATAATCCGAGGGGCAAACAATTACAAAACATTACAAATAGTATTCATTATAAACAATTATAATATAGTGCGATCATTTTGGGTGCACACAAGGTGCTGGAGCACACAGAGAAGAAGTACATGGGTTACCTAAGGGCGTGGAGGGTTGTAAGAAGACACGTCACGGGCTGGTGAGTAACATAACAAAACCTACAATACTTAGACTCAATCTCTAAGTTCCTCCCCTGCGTATAAATGCATTGTCCTCCAACTCACCATGTTCCTGCCAAAGCGAACACAATCCTGATCCCCTTTTCCAAGTTATACCTACTGACCTAGCCATATATTTTATACACCCGTAAGCCTGATCTAAGTGACCCATTAACATCTGCACTTTTAGCCATTAAGTTCAATTCAAATCTATAAATACATACTGAATGTCAACTATGTGGCAATAACTGTGCTAGAATCAAATAAAAAAAGAGGTGGGGCGCCTGGGTGGCTCAGTCCATTAGACGTCCGACTCTTGATTTCAGCTCAGGTCATGATCTCACAGTTCATTAGATGGAGCCCCACCCACATCGTGTTCCATGCTGACAGCCAAAGCCTACTTGGGATTCTTTCTCTCCCTCTCTCTCTGCCCTTGCATGCTCTCTCTCTCTCTCTCTTTCAAAAAAAAAAAGGGGTGCCTGGGTGGCGCAGTCGGTTAAGTGTCTGACTTCAGCCAGGTCACGATCTCGCAGTCCGTGAGTTCGAGCCCCGCGTCAGGCTCTGGGCTGATGGCTCAGAGCCTGGAGCCTGTTTCCGATTCTGTGTCTCCCTCTCTCTCTGCCCCTCCCCCGTTCATGCTCTGTCTCTCTCTGTCCCAAAAATAAATAAACGTTGAAAAAAAAAAAAAAAAGGGGGGGTGACCCTTGTCCTCAAGGAGCCCACAATGCAGCGTGAAAGACAGACATAGACAGTGAGCTACATCCTACAATAAAAATGAGTGCTACACTAGAGGTCTGACTCAACTACAGTCAAAATAGAGAAATTTTATCCTGGAAAGGATCTTAGTAGGGGATCAGAGTAAAGAAATGATCTAACATACACAGGGCTCCTAGTATATGCTAGATATTGTGGTGGAAACTTTATATTTAATTTTTACACCAATCCAGAGAGGTGGGTTATCATCACAGTCTTGCAGAAGGGCGGGGGAGGATCAGAATTGTTTACTTATTCAAGGTCATGTGGCAACCTGGTTTGATATGATTTTCAACCTCATGCTTTTCTACTCAATCCCTCTCCTTGCCCAGAGAAGTGTCCTGTCTTTGTAAATATGGTGTTATTTCCCCTACGCTATACTCAACTAGATAAATTCCTCATTTTTTTAAAGGTTGCTACAAACATTATGTCTCTCCTCCACTCAGTTTATAGACCACCTGAACCTAAACGCATATGAAGCTTCCCTGACCTTTAACTTCTTCCTATCCAGGCTCCTTTCTGTTTTTAACTACCATAGACATCTAATCCCACATGTACTGTTATCTAGAGGCTGTGTTTGCCCACTACATAGAATAAGCTCTTCTTCTGTCCCTTCTAATTTGACACATCTTCCCTCGGATAGGTCCACATGCCCCAACCCACTCCACACTTTCAGCAACTTTCAGCCCCTTTTTTTTTTTTTTTTTTTTTTGTCCTTTTGAGCAAGAATCTCTGGCTATTTACCCAGAGCCGCAACATAAGCCTTGGCTGAATCAGGAACCACATCCACAGGGAGCTCCAAGGAAATGGATTCTGAAACCACTTGTCCTGTGAGAGGCAGAGAAAAGGGGAAAGCATAGAAGGTCAAAACAGTGGGAGTTCAAGCCCAAACCATAGAAAACCTTTCTATAATCCAGGGTTGTCCGTACCCAGTCCTTGCTGTGGGATGGAGGCAAATTTCTTTTAACCTATTCATAGTGCTCTTTGCTGAAAGTAAACTTAAAAAAAAAAAAAACACACACACACAATTGTGTTGTACATTTTTTCTTCATCCTGTCTCTCAGCTAATTGGTCCTATTAGGGACAGCACCCTTAGACTCTCCTACCCTTTCCTGTCCTTTATATTCCTCCTTTGGCCCAAGAAAGTCTCCCGTTGGCTACGGGAATTCTCAGTACCAACCCCTCTCTGCACTCACCCACCTTTTGGGCAAAGCAATGAGCTGTGTGTCTTCTCCACGAGGACTCCTTCAGGCTGACATGAAGAGAGACATAGAGTGCAAAACAATGAAGGTGCATGTCAGGGCAGGTGGCCCTGAAGGAACAGGAAGTGGATGGGAAATGGGGAGAAAAGGCCCTCCCTGTGCCCCTAGGGTTTCTCCCAACAAGAGAAAACAGAGCTTCTCCTTGAAGTTCAGAAGAACTCCATTTCTTTTCTTTTCTTTCCTTTTTTTAAATTTTTTTAATGCTTATTTATTTATTTTGAGAGAGAGAGAGAGAGAGAGAGAGAAAGAGAGCATGAGCCAGGGAGGGGCAGAGAAAGAGGGAGAGAGAGAATCCCAAGTAGGCTCCACACTGTCAGCTCAGAGCCCGATGTGGAGCTCGAACTCACCAACCGTGAAATCATGACCTGAGCCAACGTCAAGAGTGGGACGCTTCACCGACTGAGCCACCCGGGGCACCCTGAGAACTCCATTTCAACACAGGGATGGATCTACCAGTAAAATTCTTTCTGTGCAAGGGCAAGAACTAAGGGCAAGTTTAGGACACTTCTAAGAGGCATGATTGGCAATGGGGTTCCTGAGGGGATAAAAGAAAAGCAGCAAATGCCGATAGTAGAGATTTTTAATAAGAGAAACTAACATTCGTTGAGGGTCTATAGCCGGCGCTGTATTAGGCACTGTCATAGAGCATTGGTATGGGGTAGGCAAATAATTAAGGGCAGAAAGGGGTCACAGAAGAAGGCAAATGAGCTACCTGACTGCACTTGGAGTCAGACAGCCGTGGGAGACCAACCGTACGGCTACACACACACAGAGCACCCCCGGGGTGCCTGCTGTCTCTACCTCGTGAAGCTAAGCCTGCAGAAAACTCACCTTGACCAGAACTGGTTTGATGAGTGTGTCACTTTGGCCCTTTTCTGGAACAAACCCCTTCTGCCTCCCACAGAGTTCATCGCTGTCCAGAATCTGGGTAGTAACAGTAAAGTTTACATGACCTGACAAGAAAGAAGGAGAAAGGAAGGCATTAGCCCTGTTGCCGGAGGTCCAAGGAGGTCTCTTCCCCTCCAGACCAGTGCTCCTTAAACTTAATGGCATTCAAAGACCAGTGTGGTAGGCCGCCTCTAAGGGTCCCCAATTATCTCTGCATCCCGGTATTCATACTGCTGTGTCAGTTCCTCTCAAAGCGTGGGCTGGATTAAGTGACTGGCTTCCAAAGAGGAGGATAGGACAGAAGCAATGAGATGCCACTTCTGAGATTAGTTTACAAAAGACTATAGCTCCTATCTCAGGGGCACTCTTTCTCTTGGGCCCCTTACTCTGCAGGTGGCCAGCTGTCCTGTCATGAGGCCGCCCGGTGGACAGATTCACGTGACAAGAAACTGAGGGAGGCCACCAGCCCACAGCTGAGGCCAAGAACCGCAGCCCGTGTGGGACAGAGGCTTTGGAAGGAGCTTGGAAGCGGATCCTCCTCTAGTCAAGTCTCCAAATGAAAACATAGCCCTGGGTGACGATTTGATTGGTATTTGATGAGAGACCTTGAGACAGAGGCACCCTGCTAAACAGTACCTAGATTACTGGCCCCCGGAAACGGGGTGATGAGAAATGCTTATTCTTTTAAGCCTCTAAGTTTTCAGGGTGGTTGTATCAGACAGGTATTAGATAACTAATGTATTAGGTAACTAATACATCGGAAGACCATACTTTAAGTCGCCAGGATCTTATCTTAAGAGCAAATGACATCTCTTAGGGCTATCGTGACGGTTAGATGAATTCGTACAGGCCAAGCAGCCAGAACAGAGGCTGGCCTTTAGTAA
Source organism: Puma concolor (assembly GCF_028749965.1). Taxonomy (NCBI): domain Eukaryota; kingdom Metazoa; phylum Chordata; class Mammalia; order Carnivora; family Felidae; genus Puma; species Puma concolor. The sequence goes on from NC_141673.1 coordinate 99,965,892, forward strand.
GTGCTTGATTAATAACAAGACTCTATAGCCCTTGTCCTGCCATAAATATCAAAAGCTCCCCTTTACGGGGCGCCTGGGTGGCACAGTCGGTTAAGCGTCCGACTTCAGCCAGGTCACGATCTCGCCGTCCGTGAGTTCGAGCCCCGCGTCAGGCTCTGGGCTGATGGCTCAGAGCCTGGAGCCTGTTTCCGATTCTGTGTCTCCCTCTCTCTCTGCCCCTCCCCCGTTCATGCTCTGTCTCTCTCTATCCCAAAAATAAATAAACGTTGAAAAAAAAAATTTAAAAAAAAAAAAAAATAAATAAAATAAAAATAAAAAAAAAAAAAAAAAAAAAAAGCTCCCCTTTTCGCACTCAAAATAGTCTCGTTTGGATAACTTTTTGGTCATCGATCAAAGAGCATTCGCTTATTTATTGATGGCATAGGTTTAGAGGGCAAACACAGAGGCAAATAAAATGAAAAAGCAAGAACAAAGCGAACGCAGGAGAGGCAAGGGTAACGTTCTCAATGACCGAGCTTTGCTCTATGCTTCTCTTGTTCCCTCCACCCCCTCCTCCCCTTACCCAACTTGATAGCTGTGATATTCCAGTGATAGCTTTTTGCTTCATCAGCACAGAGACAGCTGGAGTCCTGAGGACCTGTCCCCGATTCCACCTGGTACTCATCGGATTTAGCCAGGTGAGTGTGAACCTGAAGATGTTTAGGGAATATAAAGGGTCTGAGTACAGGCAGCCACGCACAGAGGCTTAGGAAAACGGGGAATCGCGTCCCATCTCTTTCCCGGGGTCAGAGATTCCCGTATCTCGGCTCTTACCCTGATGCAGTCCTTTAGATAATTGAAGATGGTGGCAGTAAGGCGGAAAGATTCCCCTCGAACTACTGAGTAAGGGAGAGTCAGATCAACAAAGAATGGTTTGAAAGCAGTCAGTCCAACAGTGGGTGACAGACCAAAGCCGCTAGTCTGGGAGGTGCAGAAAGTCATGGCCTTCCACTCGGTGATGGTATCAGGAACCGTGACGTGGACAGCCTCCTTCCCTGAGTTACTGTGAGAACACAGAACCCAGGTGAGGCGCGCACACACAGCAGGACAAGGAGAACACTGTGGAGGAAGCTATCAGTTCACCTGCAGAAGTCATTTGTTGTTGTCACGGAGGTGGGGGGAAGGTAAAAAAGGCAACTGAATTGAGGGACATGCCAGCCTCAGAGTGTGACCCTTCGGGGGGAGTGAGGATGTACAAATATGGGAGAAGGGGGTGCCTGTGTAGAGGAGGGGGTAAGAGCAGGTGGGCACGTGTGGACACACGTATCTGAAAGAGCCAGTGCCCCTGAATCTGTGAGGTGCGATCTCGTCGGGGTTCTCACTTGCATTTCTCTGATTAGCGATATGGAGCATCTTTTCATGTACTTTTTGGACACAGGAGCCTTGAGATGAGCTTGTCACGAGCCCCGGCCCGGGCTCTGTGCTGAGCGTGGAGCCTGCGTAAGATTCCCTCTCGCCCTCTGCCCCTCCCCTGCTTGCACTCTCTCTCTAAAATAAAATTTAAAAAAATAATAAATTTTAAAAATAAATAAGTAACTCCATGTCTTAAAAAAAAAAAACAAAAAAAAAAAAACATTATCTCTGGGGTGCCTGGGTGGCTCAGTCGGTTGGCTCAGTCTGACTTTGGATCAGGTCACGATCTCATGGCTTGTGAGTTCGAGCTCCGCGTCAGGCTCTGTGCTGATGGCTCAGAGCCTGGAGCCTGCTTTGGATTCTCTGTCTCCTTCTCTCTCTGCCCCTCCCTGACTGGTGCTCCGTCTCTTTCTGTCTCTCAAAAATAAATACATATAAAAAAACAAAAAATTTAAAAAAAAAAAAGATCTGACTCCAAATTCGCTGCTGACTCCACAAGGTACAATCTTGCTATATCTTTGAGGCATCACTTACCCAACTGGAAACAGATCCCAGAGCCAAGTCTCTGGGAAATACTGGCGGATCTGAGGATCCTCTGACTGAAGTGATGAAGATGATGATTCAAAACTCACTAGACGATTACCATAATTTGCTGAGGAGAACAAGAATAAGGGAATTTGGGAAAACAGAAGACTTTTGGGAGAGAGAGAGAGAGAGAGACCTCTCACACGTGCAAGTAGGGGCGGGGAAGAGAGAGGGAGAGAGAGAATCTCAAGCAGGCTCCATGTTCAATGTGGAGCCCAAGGTGAGGCTCAGTCCCACGACCCTGAGATCATGACCTGAGCCGATATCAAGAGTCGAATGCTTAACCAATTGAGCCACCCGGGCTCTCCCAAAAGACTTCTGTTGTACGATAAGCTGAGGCAGAGGAACTACGACCAAGAAATTTAGAGGGAAATGGAGAACAAGTCAGAGACAAAGAGGAAGGAGTACTGAGGAACCGACTAGTCTCGAGGCCATCAGGGGGAAGTGACAGATGAGGAGGTTTGGCCAGGGGATGAATAGGTAAGGGCTTCAAGCTTCAAAAGTGCTCCCCAGAGAGAGATCTGGCTGCCTGCGTCCATGACCGGCAAGCCATTATCACTCAGACCGGAGGCAACAGGAACAGGAGGCGAAGAGTGCGCTTCTGGAGTGTTCCATGATTTAAGCTACACGGGTAGCTTACCTTCCGCCACTGCAATGCTGTGCTTTAGAGACTGGTGACTGCAATCTACTGGCTTCTTAATCTGGGCATTGGACAGTATTTTCAGGCCCATGTCCTGATAGGCACCAAAGAAACCGGAGGACGAAGAGTTAAAGTGGTCCCCTCCCTTACTATGTGGGCTACTGCCTAGGCAGTCTATCCTCAAAGGGTTGAACCAAGCCTTCTTTTCCTGTTAACTGTAATACAGGTGTTTATTCCCCAACACTCAGCCGCCAAGTTTTGTTCACTTCTTCCAGCCAGAAATTTAAAAAATTGCAATTTTTTAAATATATACTCTGCATAATGATCACCAGAATAAGCCTAGTTAACATCCATCACCATACCTAGGTACAAAAAAAAAAAATGTTTTTTTCTTGCGATGAGAACTTTCAAGATCTATTCTTTTAGCAACTTTCAAATATGTAATACAATATTATTAGCCATGCGGTCGCCATGCTATATGTTACATCCCCAGGACTTCTTTTAAACCAGATGTCTGTGCCTTTTGACAACCCTTTACTCACTTTGCACACCCCATGCCCACTGCCTCTGGCAGCCACCGAATTATTCTATGAGCTTGATGTTGCTGTCGTTTAGGTTCCACATAGAAGCGAGATCATATGGTATCTGTCTTTCTCTGGCTGACTTATGTCACTGAGCATAACGCCCTCAAGATCCACCCATGTGGGCGCAAATGACAAGATCTCATCCTTCTTTTTATCAGTGAATAGTAATCCACTTATTTCATTGTCAAATATATTTCATGCTTCTTCCAAACGTTAGTCACTGTGCCCTTATTATTTGATTTAGCCTGAACTTTCTGAGGGCAGGAACCATATCGGCTCAGTCAATTCAACAAAAACACATTGAGTATTATGAAGGATCAGTCATTAGAGAGAATACAAAGATGAACAAGACATGGTTCCTGACTTCAGAGACCTCTGGTCAGACTTAGGCCTCGGCATCCCCAGCTCCTACTCATAAAGTACTTAACTTCTACTCACGTAATGTTTATAATGATGGAAAGAGGCTGCACACAGCCTCTCACGGTGGCCCTCTTCCAATGCAGTTGGGCAGTTGGGTACCTTCTTCCAGGATAAGGACCAGGAGAGGCTACCTCACGTATTAGGAGTTTCTTCCAAGGTTTTATCCCCTCAGTGCCCACATGAGTCTCTCTGCTTTTTTTAGGTAAGGAATTTCCTCCGCCCACCACCACCATTGTTTCTACAAGAACAAAACGGGTAAGAACATCTACCTGGAAAAAATGGAAAAGGTCCACACGTTCAGAGAACCAAGGCCTCCACATAACCGAGAGGGTTTGTGGAGAGTTCCAGAAGCCAGACATTGGACACTCATCATATTCAGCCACCTGATAGGGGTAGTGACCGTACCAGAATGAGAACATCCTATAGATCTGAAACAGGAAGGGAAAAGGAAATAAACTATTGACACAGTGAAATCAGTAGAGAAACTTCTCTCGGACTGTGGTGCCACAGCTCACCGCCCTCGTATTATTTCTCTTCGTTACTCCCGAAATCTTCCTGTATTTATTGCATCACAAAATCTCCCCTACCTTTACATTTCTGACCCCTTTTTCACCATTTTTTAAAGGTTTTTTAAAGCTCATTTCTTTATTTTGAGAGAGAGAGAAATGTGCGTGAACGGGGGAGGGGCAGAGAGAGAGAGAGAGAGAGAAGATTCCAAGCAGGCTCTGTGCTGACAGCACAGAGCTCAGGGCGCTCGAACTCACGAACCACGAGATCGTGACCTGAGCCAAAATCAAGAGTCAGACACTGAACCGACTGAGCCACCCAGCCCCCCCCCCTTTCTCACCTTCTTCAATAATCTGTCACCCTTAACTCCGATTACATCTTTCCTACTTCTATGCCCACATGAGCCCTGCCTTTCTCATGCCATCAGTTTACCTCTATTTCCCCACCAGCTTTTCTACCATAAGGCTTTCCCTCAGCCTTTCTTTCTCACTCCCTGAAATCCATCTTTTGTTCGAGTGCAGTCACACTGTCTTCTCTTCCCGCCCCAGTAGCAGACTACTCACAGAATTGTTGCTCAGCTCTCTCTCTGGCCTCAGCAGTGAGACACTCTTATCCACCGCCCGGACGGCACACAGGGACCCAGGAGTTGCCTGCAGCTGTAGTTCCACATCTGCTCCTGGAAGCTGCTGGGAAGGTGAGAAGCCAAGGGAAACCTGGGGAAGGGAAAAATATAACTTGGGGATCAGGTCAGCCCGGAGACGGGGAGAAACAACATAATTTGCCTCATCTGCCAATATGCCCCAGTTCTGGCATCGGGGCCCATTCCTTCACTTTTAGACTGATTTTTTTCAGCACAGAATAACACAGAAAGTTTACGAGGCAGAAACTAAAAAGAAAGAAGACCTGGGTAGGATACACGGTTTCCCCGGCATGACTTTCTAAAAAGAAAGAGAGCAATTTCAACAAAACATCCTGAAGATATAAATACGATAATGACGTCCGCCTCCCCATTATCTTCCTATTTCTCTGTCCCTGCCTGATCTCCAGCCCCAGCATACACAAGATCTCTCTCTCTCTCTCTCTCTCTCTCTCTCTCTCTGCCCAGACCTTTTCTTCACCTCCCTCAACTGCCATTTTACCTGATTGTCAAAACACATCTCTACCGAGAACTGAATTTTGTCGGCTATAACCGCTCCGCTGGGGAAAATGGCATAGATCACCAGAGAAGGATGAGGGGCTAGTCTGGAAGTGAAGGTCAGTGAGATGGAGAAGGAGCCTTTCATTCCTGGAAAAGAAGAGGGGATACACAGGGATGAGAATGCGCGCTCGTCCGCCAATGACCTCCAACCACAAGTCTACGCCTCTCATGCCCTAGCTGCGGCCCCCCCATTCTCCTGCTCTGTGGTGATCAGTGGTATTCTCTCATTGCTTCTTCTCTGTGGCTTCTGGGATAACAAGAGCTTCCTGGAAGTTGAAGATATACTTTCATCTTTCAGTGGAAGCCTAAACACTCACCTTCCTTCTCAGAATTCAGGTGTTTCTGCCCCTCTATCTCCAAACGCCCTTTCCCCACTACCTAAAAAAGAGAAAAGAAAAAAAAAAATCATCAACCGCACAGAAGTTATGGGACCCTACTTGTGGAGCATCCCTGCCTCTCTGCATAAGGAAAGTCTCCTTTCTTAGTTCCAGAGCCTGGCTCAGTGCTTCATGCCGCATCCGTCAGTTTGTCAAATGTCGGATGGCACCGTGAGCCTTGATGACCCTTCCTCTTGGAGGCGCTCCCGAGAACCACGGCCAAGGATGGGAGGAGACAAAGGTCATCATTACTTCGGGGCCAAACGGAACAGAAGCCATTCTTCACAATAGAGAGCTGTCCACCGCTCTTGGTGACTTGAGGGTCTCCAGGTTCGATTCTCTTATACTCCTTGTAACATGAAGTCAACCCAAAATCCATCCATCTTCATAACTTTTTTTTTTTTAATCGCTTGATTCAAAATTCAATGGAAACGAGTGCACTTTAAACTGCCTTAAGCCCTTCTGACATTTGACTCTTTGGGGGAGAAATCCCCTCGTGGAACTCTCCCTGTTCACTCACTTGAAACCAAATTCAGTGAAACTGTTTCTGAGCAGGCTGTCAGCTCAGACGGCAGTCAAGGGCTCTAGGGCCGGCTCTTCAGACTCTCAGCTGGCCCTCAGCCCTTCCACACTGATCAGCCCATCCACCTGCCCCCCGGCTGTCCCCACACTCCTGTCCCGAAGACAGTGCCCGTGTTAGCACTCTGACTCCTTATGTTGTCTACCCCTCCTCATCCTGTTTGGTCAGGATGATTGTTTCTGCGCGAAGACACTGAAATGAATCCATGGGGAGAAAATCCCTCAGAAACTTGGAGAGGGTGATAAGAGAATAGAGACTCTGGGCCCCGACAAACCCGGGCTTTACACAAATCTAATTCCCCGCTATCACCAAGGTGACCAGTAAAGCCGCTTATCAAGCCACAAGTTGTGATTTTACTCACACCACAAAGCTGCTATCAATGTTAATTTTAACCTTTATCATCTATTTTTAAATTACTGACCAATGAATCACAGAATGAAATTTGTTCTGAGTCCCAGCCCCTCCACACCCTCTCCCCCATTCACGCACCCAGCTCCCATTCAGCCCTGACCAGCAATGTGTTCTCCTTAATTCTTCGTTTTATCTTCCCAGTTTCCCTGGGCTCCTTTCTAAAATCTCTTTTTTTTCACATCCACCCCCATCCTTTACACCGACACTGTGCAATACAGTAGCCACGAGCCACATGTGACTGCTGGAGCCCTTGAAAGGTGGCTACTACAAAATACACACTTTGAGTTTCAGAGACTTGGAACTCAGCTGAAACAAGAAGTGTAAAATATCTATTAATAATTTTGGTGTTGATTTCAGGTTGACACGATCATATGTTGGATACACTGGGTTAAACTTATACATATATACGTGTATATACGTGTGTAGATGTGTGTGTATATATACATATGTGTGTGTATATACACGTACATATATGTATGTATTATATATTATGTATATATACACATATAGATATGTATTATTATACATACATGTATGTATTATATATTATGCATATATGCATATATGTATTGTTATACATATATGTATGATTATATATTATGTATATATGTGTGTATATACATATATGTATTATTATACATATATGTGTGTATTATATATTATGTATATAAGTATATATACATATATATGTATTATTATACATATATGTATTATATATTATGTATATGTGTGTATATACATATATATGTATTCTTATACATATATACATATATACATATATACATTATATATATACATACATGCATATATTATATATTATGTATGTTATATATATACATATATATTATGTATATTACATACATGTATACATTATATATTATGTATATATGTGTGTATATATGTATATATACATATATTACATACACACATATACATAACATTTTATATATATATTCTCTACACCCAGTGTGGGGCTTGAACTCATGACCCTAAGAGCAAGAGCTGCCTCTTCCCCTGACTGAGCCAGCCAGGTGCCCCTAAAATGTATTTTTTAATTTTATTATTATTTTTTTTTAAGTTTATTTATTTTTGGGACAGAGAGAGACAGAGCATGAACGGGGGAGGGGCAGAGAGAGAGGGAGACACAGAATCGGAAACAGGCTCCAGGCTCTGAGCCATCAGCCCAGAGCCTGACGCGGGGCTCGAACTCACGGACCGCGAGATCGTGACCTGGCTGAAGTCGGACGCTTAACCGACTGCGCCACCCAGGCGCCCCTAAAATGTATTTTTTAAATTAGTGTGACCTATTCTTTTCATTTTTTTAAATACGGCTTCTAAACATTTTGAAATTACCCACGTGACTGGCACTGTGTCTCTAGACATAAATCACCCTCTCCATCTCACTCTCCTCATTTCCTTTCCTTCCCTCGTGCACTTTCCCCAGCCCTCATTGCCCTGTCTCACATAGTAGGAGAAGATGACTTCCTGGGCAGGGATCGCATCAGCGGGATCAATGTAATAATCCACCAGCACTTCCTGGGGCTGGCCACATGCCAAGACTCCGCTTGGCTGGTGGATGCCAAGGAAGCTACGAGTCGTGTTGTAGAAGGGCTCCAGGCGCAGATAGTCGTTCTGGTAGTAATGAGGCACCTGTTCTGGCTTATATACCAGATCTTCCATTTGGAATCTGCCCTAAGAAAAGAGAAAGAAAAAGGCTTTTAACACAAGCCCCCACCATAGTAACCCCATGGACTTCTTATGGTTTTCAAAACCATCTCTCTCAAATCTTCACTGCCTAAGAATGGCCTGTGGATGTTTTACTAGAGGTCCAGCTAAGGATGATTGAAGAATCTGTGAAAGTGGTTATGTGCAGCAGCACTTTGGTATGCAGACGAGTGAAATTATAGTTTTCAAGTGATGCTCAATTGTGGGTGATACACCTTCACGGACTGATGCAAGAGATGTAGATAAGCATGACTAAGATTACACAGAAATCAAAGGGATAAGAAAACCAGGTGTAAAGGATAGTAAGGTTAAAAATAATCAGTTCTAGGGGCGCCTGGGTGGCTCAGTCGGTTAAGCGGCCGACTTCGGCTCAGGTCATGATCTCACGGTCCGTGAGTTCGAGCCCCGCGTTGGGCTCTGTGCTGACAGCTCAGAGCCTGGAGCCTGTTTCAGATCCTGTGTCTCCCTCTCTCTGACCCTCCCCCGTTCATGCTGTCTCTCTCTGTCTCAAAAATAAATAAACGTTAAAAAAATTTTTTTTTAAATAAATAAACGTTAAAAAAATTTTTTTTAAATAATCATTTCTATTTTTTTTTCAACGTTTATTTATTTTTTGGGACAGAGAGAGACAGAGCATGAATGGGGGAGGGGCAGAGAGAGAGGGAGACACAGAAACAGAAACAGGCTCCAGGCTCTGAGCCATCAGCCCAGAGCCTGACGCGGGGCTGGAACTCACGGACCGTGAGATCGTGACCTGGCTGAAGTCGGACGCTTAACCGACTGCGCCACCCAGGCGCCCCAATAATCATTTCTATTAAGGAATGAAAGAGATGAACATATGAGAAGGGGGGGGAAGGAAAAAAGAGAGAGAGAGGGAAACAAACCATAAGAGTTTCTTTTTTTTTTAATTTTTTTAAATGTTTATTTATTTTTCAGAGAGAGAGAGAGGCAGAGTGCAAGTGGGGGTGGGGCAGACAGAGAGGGAGACACAGAATCCGAAGCAGGCTCCAGGCTCCGAGCTGTCAGCACAGAGACAGATGTGGGGCTCAAACCCACGAACTGTGAGATCAGGACCTGAGCCAAAGTCGGACGCTTAACCGACTGAGCCACCCAGGGGCCCCCGAACCATAAGAGCTTCTTAACAACAGGGAGCAAACTGAGGGTTGATGGAGGGAGGTGAGTAGAGGATGGGCTAAATGGGTGATGGGCATTGAGGAGGGCACTCACTGGGATGAGCACTGGGCGTTGTCTGTAAGTGATGAATCACTAAACTCTACTCCTGAAACCAATATTGTACTGTAGGTTAACTAACTAGAATTCACATAAAAATTTAAAAAAAAAAAAAAAAAGAGGGGGAAAAAATGAAGATTATTTCTAAGTAGAGTGACTGAGTGAGGCCTTATGTAAACAATTACTTAAATGAGCCACCACACAAATTGTATGTGTTTGCTTAAGCAGCATGGTGAACGATGGCACTCACGGGCCCAATCCATCCCTCCGGTATTAATGCCCTCTGCCACGTAGTCTTGTGTTGCCCTGTTAGTCTAACTGCAGACCCACCATGTGACTTGTCGGGAACGGGATGTGAGCATATGCAAGAGAGGGAGAGGCTTGGAAGAGCCCTTGCGTGTCGACCTTTGCTCTTGCTTCCAGTCGTGGCTGGAAGAATGTACCCGAACTAGTTTGCTGGGACGTGCGAGCCTGGCCTTCATCAGCCGGTTGAGCCACAGCATGTAAGAACCACCCCCCTCTTCAAGACCAGCAGAGCTGCCTGACTACCCCAGAGGGACAAGAAGTCCCCCAGAGGGACACACTTGTGGTTGTATAATACTAAAGTTTTGTGGTTGTTTGTTGAGCAGCATCGTGTCACAGCTGATAACTGGTATGAGTTGCCTTCCCTGGAAGTTATCCAAAACACAGAGTTTCCTTCTTTGCCATGTTTATGAGTAATGGCCCCAGAGCGGGTGGAGGGAGGGACATAGAGGGAAGAAAATGACTCTGAATTATCTTGTCCTCCCTACTCTACTTTTATTTTATTTTTTCATGTTTATTTATTCTTGAGAGAGAGATAGCAAGCAGGGGAGGGGCAGAGAGAGAGAGAGAGAGAGAAGGGGACAAAGGATCTGAAGCGGGCTCTACACTGACAGCAGAGAGCCTGACGCGGGGTTCGAACTCACAAACCTCGAGATCGTGACCTGAGCCGAATTTGGATGCTCAACCAACTGAGCCACCCAGGTGCCCTCTCCCTACTCTGATTTTAAAGTTTATTTATTTTTGAGACAGAGAGAGACAGAGCATGAATAGGGGAGGGCAGAGAGAGAGGGAGACACAGAATCCGAAACAGGCCCCAGGCTCCGAGCTGTCAGCACAGAGCCCGACGTGGGGCTCGAACTCACGGACTGTGAGATCGTGACCTGAGCCGAAGTCGGACGCTTAACCGACTGAGCCACCCAGGCACCCCCCCCCCCACTCTGATTTTAAATATGGGACCAAATAGAGATGAGGATAAGTCGTACGATGAATTAGTAGAAATAACATTGCTTACCTGAAGGAAAATTTATTCGGTTGATATTAAAGACCAACAAAAGTTTTTGTCAACTGGGAAGCAGGACTAGTGAATGATGCTGACAGAATGACAAATGAGGGAGGAGGGGAGAGAACAGGAAAAGTTTGAGGTTTTCCTTCAGGGAAGCCTTACCAGAAAGCGTGTCCTCTTCGGTGCTTACCTCCAGAGAAATATCTCTCCCATTCCAACTGACTGTATCCAGCTCGAAGGGAGCAAGGCCATCGTTGTCAGTAGTTAGGGTCTGGTTGGTGGTTCCATTTATGCCAGAAATCACCAGAAATACTGAATGATTCTTGAGGGGGGAGCCGTCATGGCCCCTAACTCTTATCTAAAGGGTGAAGGTTATGAGGGCATGAGTTAGGGTTAGGTTTGGAGTCGATTCAAGTATGAGGTGAAGTGAGGTGAGAAAAGAAACTCTAAGAATACATTTCACGAAAGAGTCCAGAAACAAGTAGATGCGATTCAAGCATTGGAACCTGACATCTGTGGGGAAGTGAGAAGCAAACAGAAGCAGCTCAGCCTGGAGCAGGAATAGATTTGTCACGTAGCTAATGAAGCTTCAGGACCCTTCATTTACACAGGTTGCCCCCCTCCAAGGCTCTCTGTACATTATTATTTTTTTAAATTTTTTTTTAACGTTTATTTATTTTTGAGACAGAGAGAGACAGAGCATGAACAGGGGAGGGGCAGAGAGAGAGGGAGACACAGAATCTGAAACGGGCTCCAGGCTCTGAGCTGTCAGCACAGAGCCCGACGCGGGGCTCGAACTCACGGACCGTGAGATCATGACCTGAGCCGAAGTCGGACGCTTAACCGACCAAGCCACCCAGGCGCCCCTCTCTGTATATTATTATTATTATTATTATTTTTTAGAGAGAGAATCCCCTTCCACTCCCAAATTTATAATCCATAGGCTCCCAGAGAATCTGGATCTACCCTTGGTCTAGAGACAAGATGGCTAAGGATTGATCTAAATAGATCTAGAAGTATGCTACATTATTGTGTTGAACGACTGTTTGGGACATTAACAAAGATAAACTGGAGAGACGGACAGATTGTTAAGTATCAGAAAGAAGACTCCAACAAAGGAAATTTTTAAATCTCTGAAGAAACTGCTTAAGGAGCGATAATTGGCTCCCTGTTAAGCCACGTTTAATCTTGCTTAGATGAGGAGCCAGACTAGATGATTTCTCCAGATACCGTGGAGGTCTAAAATTCAAAGATTGGGACATTAGCGAGTCCCGGGCATTGGGAAAGGTAACGAAGTCACATTAATATTCAAGGCAGGGGCGCCTGGGTGGCGCAGTCGGTTAGGAGTCCGACTTCAGCCAGGTCACGATCTCGCGGTCCGTGAGTTCGAGCCCCGCGTCAGGCTCTGGGCTGATGGCTCGGAGCCTGGAGCCTGTTTCCGATTCTGTGTCTCCCTCTCTCTCTGCCCCTCCCCTGTTCATGCTCTGTCTCTGTCTGTCCCATAAATAAATAAAAACGTTGAAAAAAAAATTAAAAAAAAAAATATTCAAGGCACACCTCATGGGAGACTAAAGGCAGCACAACCCAAGGAATTAAGACTATATACTCTGGATGCAGTCTGCCTGGGTTTGATCCTAGGTGCCACTTACTAGCTGTATAACTTTTGGAAAATCAGTTAACCTCTCTGTGCCTCAGTCTCCTCATCGGTAAAACGGGGCCAATAATAGTGTCTACCTCACTGGATCGTTGTAAGGATTAGACAGGCGAATACACGTAAAGGACTGAGAAAAAACGTTAAATGAGCTATTATTATATGTCTCCAAGAAGAAGGCAACAGTGGATGGTTAAGCACCTTTTGGGTGTAGAGACAGGTTTCAACATACCTTCCCAGTGAAGGGGAAATTGGGGTAATAAAAATTTTTGGTGTCTTCAAAGGTTATCGATCCCATTTCTGAAGAAATGTAGATATCCTGAGTGGTATTGGCCTCTGCTCCTGAAGAGGGAAACCAGACGTATGATGACCTAAACACCTGGTGTGTGTAACGTAAAATCCCTGAAAGGACAGTGCGACCTTGGACGTATGAAACTGAACACATTTCCGGCCAAAGATCCAAACGAACTCCTCCTCCCCAAACTTTTGGGGAAATAGGTAATGAATGACAGATTGGAATCCGGCATTTCCCTTTGACGGTGAACTAGGAACAGACTCGTTCGCAAAGAGTAATGAGGGTAGGTCTTGAGCCCTCTCGATGGGTCTGTTCCTAGGACAGCCTAGGATCGTGTCTCTTTTCTTAATGAAGGCAGGCATGTCCAACTTACCTGTTCCTTCCTCCATCACGGTAGCCACAATATTGATGCTGTGGCTGTACGTGTAACCGGTGAGGTTGAAGGTGGACATATCCACGGAAGCTGAGAAGCATCCTGACTTGTCAGTCTAGTGAGGCAATCAGGGAGAGAGAAAGGGAGGATGAATCACCTAACTTCTACTCCCACTTGATAATATACCGTAGACAGAAATTCTGATCTCCATACTTCAGTTTCGCCACGTTTAAGAAAGAAAAACTCTCCTCCGACATAGGTAATCATGAAGCAACGTTGAGGCTCCAGGATCGGAGAAGGAGGAGAAACAACCAACTGCAGGGCAGGAAAATTGTGCCTCGCGAGGATTTAGCGTAATTTCTCGACTCCAGGGCAGATTCTAAAAGACTTCACCCAGGGGCGCCTGGGTGGCGCAGTCGGTTAAGCGTCCGACTTCAGCCAGGTCACGATCTCGCGGTCCGTGAGTTCGAGCCCCGCGTCGGGCTCTGGGCTGATGGCTCAGAACCTGGAGCCTGTTTCCGATTCTGTATCTCCCTCTCTCTCTGCCCCTCCCCCGTTCATGCTCTGTCTCTCTCTGTCCCAAAAATAAATAAACATTGAAAAAAAAAAAAAAAAAAAAAAAAAGACTTCACCTGTTTAGTATAAAGAAGACTGCCTTGTGCTTTGGCACTGGGACGACGATTGTGTGAAAAGGTTCCTACTCTGGGGTTTTTACTACTTTTCTCTATTGGTATATTGGTGCTCAGTTACTTTCGGACACAGGAATAAGTTTCCCTTGCTACATCCCCTTTACTCACCTGTCCAGAAAGGTTCTTGCATCTGTCGGGTAGCTGTTCCCATTGTGCGTCTGGAAAATGGTGAGTATATGCCTTTTGACACACGGATACCTGTGCCGCCCCTCGCACGGGCTTTCCGTAGGTGTACCTAACCCAGAGAAGCACGACAAGTCAGAGTCGGGAGATTCCACTTGAGATCCAGCCCTCCTCTTCCGAGACACCACTTTCCCTTCTTTTCCGTGCTCCAGCCTCTGGAAGCACTGACTGTCCTACCCTTCACTAGTCTGGTCCACTTCCCTGCTTTACCCAAAGCCTTAGGGCGTCGGCCACCACACAACAAATACCAGCCGAAGGACCGAGATCGATGCTTTTCTTTCTCCTTACCCCGATTTCTCACGGGATTCACTGTTGTGTTCCGCACAAAGCGGACACTAACTAATAATGCTGAGGGGCACCTGGGTGGCATAGTCAGTGGTGCGTCTGGCTTCCGCTCAGGCCATGATCTCACCGTTCGTGAGTCTGAGTCCCACGGTGGGCTTACTGGCTGCTGACAGGGCTGAACCTGCTTTGGAGCGTCTGCCTCCCTCTCTCTCTCTCTGCCCCTCCCCCGCTCACGCACACTTTCTCCCTCAAAAATAAATAAATAAATAAGAAAAAAAAAAAAAAGAAAATGTAGGGGCACCTGGGTAGCTCAGCCGGTTGACTGTCCAACTCTTGATTTCAGCTCAGATCATGATCCCAGGGTCATGGGATCAAACCCCATGTCAGACACTGTGCTGAGCGTGGACTGTGGACCCTGGTTAAGAGTCTCTCCCTCTCTCTCTCTCTGTCTCCTCCCCCCTCCCCTGCTTGAGTGCCCTCTCACTCTCTCTCTTTCTAAAACAAAACACAAAAAACCCAAACCCCCCCCCCAAAAAAAAAACAAAACAAAAAAAGAAAATGTGTTCTGGGAGAAGTCACGGCTCTGGACCGCATAAAATGTCTCGAGTCTTAACCACCGCCTCCATAACCACTCTCCCCTGTCACTCTTCTCCATATAGCTGTAATCTCCACCAGATCCAGAGGTTTAGTCTCACCTACAACAAATTTTCACTAAGAAGGATTCCTCCACGGTCGATAACTGCTTGGGTTCCACAACATCCACCTGAAACTTAGGCAGCACTGGGGAGAGTAGAAACAAAAATGGGCAAGAAAAAGGAATTGACCCCTACCGACAGTAGACAGAGGGATATAGAAACAGTGATAATTAAATGAATTAAGTTAAGGGAGGGGACAAGCAAGGCAAAAATGCTCCTAACGTTATTAGCTGGCTTAGCCAGGATTCAAAAACGAATCAAGAATCCCTCCCCGTAGTATATTTTACTGTACCTTTGCTGACTTGGGGGCAAGATTCTGTCCAACGCTCTGACCTGCTGATTCTCCCACCTACCATATTCTTCCACAAGGAAGGTGCCAAAGGTCTTGCCCCCAGCCACTGCCACGGTATAGGTGCCCAGCGTTGCCTCTGGGGCCAGTTGGAAGGACAGGTCCGCAATGCCTTGCTCCGGCATCACTTCCAGCCACTGGGCAATCCTGTTGCTATTTGGGTCCTGCGTTCATTAAAAAGAAACTTCATGACGTACCTGCCCGTCTCTCGCTCTGCGCTACAAAAAGCAGGTAAAGACACAGAGCGCAGGTAAAGAATCCCACACCCTGGGATTCATGACCGCCATGGTCTGCGTCCAGGAAGAAGGGCCCCCCGTTTCATTCATAATTTTCTTTGTGGCTAAGTTTTCATTTATAGTTTTCTTGTTGCTAAATAAATTTTCCTATAGGGCCGGACCCCACTGGGGAAGAAAAGCATCCTTGTGGATTCAAAGAGTCAGATCGAGTCCTCTAAGGTGTTATTGTCAGTTTCAGAAAGTGGGCTTCAGGATAGCCTTTACAGAGAGTTGTTTGTTCTCGGTGCCTATGTAGGGGTAATGCTGAGGGAATTTATCGTAAGCTACCCGACAGATAAGGTAACAGAACAATGGAGGCGATGCCATGAGATATTCCAACTTTCTGGTCCCTGTCCTTCTCGGCACTGCCCACAGGTATTCACGTCATAGCCAACTGCTGAGCGTCTACAAGAACGGCCATGACAACAAGAGGAGTACAGAACTGAGCCCGGTGGAACTCGCGTGGAGCAGAGAAGTCACGGGAATCAGAGTGGGAAGGCTGGTGGCCGCAGGGCAGTGTGTCCTTATCTACAGAGGTTCAGGCCTGAGAGGGTGGGAGAGCACAGGCCAGAGAGCAGGCATGGCTTGGGGGGAATTGTGGGTGCTGGGCCGCGGACTCCATCTTGGGCACTGGGCCAACATCTCAGAGTGGTTTCTGGCCTCGGGGTTGAGCCCCGAAATGATCTCCCCTTTTCCACAGCTGACAGAAAAGGAAAAGAAACTTCTACCTACCTGCAGTTCCACCATGGAGTACTGAAAAGGAAAACCAGACAACGTGGGTTAAAGCAGGATCCGCAGTAAGGATGGGCCGAAAGCAAAATGTTCACGAGGGGCCACCTGGGTGGCTCAGTCGGTTAAGCATCTGGCTGAGGCTCCGGTCATGATCTTACGGTTGGTGAGTTTGAGCCCCACTTTGGGTGAGCCCTGCTTCTCTCTCCCTCTCTCTGCCCCTCATGGGATTCTGTCTCTCCACCCTCTCTCACTTGCGCCCTCTTTCTAAAAAAAAAAAAAAAAAAAAATCACAAGATCTGTCTTTCTCTGAGCCTTTCTAAATGGCTCTTTGGTGCCCCCATAAGGGTAACAATGAGCAAAAGCTTATTGGCTGGGGGAGGAGAGAGAAGAGATTTCCTCAAAGGGATTGCCAGTCTCCAGAAACTGAAGAAATGAAGCTTCTGATGCTTTTGCATCCCTTAGTACTCTACAACACATGCCTTAAAAGAAAGTATTGGGGGAGCCTGGGTGGCTCAGTCAGTTAAGTGCAGACTTTGGTTCAGGTCATAATCTCATGGTTCAAGAGTTCGAGCCCCGCGTCAGGCTCTGTGCTGACAGCTGACAGATGGGAGCCTGGAGCCTGCTTCAGATTCTGTGTCTCCCTCTCTCTCTCTGCCCCTCCCCTGCCCATGCTCTGTCTCTGTTTCTCAAAAATAAGTAAACATTGAAAAAAAATTTTTTAAATGCTTTGTTTAAAAAAATGTTTAATGTTGGGGCGCCTGGGTGGCTCAGTCGGTTGAGCGTCCGACTTCGGCTCAGGTCATGATCTCGCTGTTCGTGAGTTCGAGCCCCACGTCAGGCTCCGTGCTGACAGCTCAGAGCCTGGAGCCTGCTTCCGATTCTGTGTCTCGCTCTGTCTCTGCCCCTCCCCTGCTCATGCTCTGTCTCAAAAATAAATAAACCATTAAAAAAAAATGATTTATTTATTTTTGAGAGAGAGAGAGAGAGAGAGAGAGAAAGAGAATGAGAAAGACAGCATGAGCAGGGGAGGGGCAGAGAGAGAGGCAGGCAGAGGATCCGAAGCAGGCTCCGTGCTGACAGCAGAGAGCCCGATGTGGGGCTCAAACCCAGGAACCGCAAGATCATGACCTGAAGTCAGCCGCTTAACCAATTGACTCACCCAGGTACCGCTAAAAAATACTTTGTTTAAAAGAGTTCCATCAAAGGACCATGTATAGTTTCTTCAAGAAAATGGACGCTAAAACCACTAAGTGCATGGTGAACGGGTTATTGGGCTAAGTGTCAAAGTGTCACCAAAATTACTTGCTAATTAAAAAAAAAAAAAAAAAGACAGGGGTGCCTGGCTGGCTCGGTCAGTACAGCATGTGACTCTTGACCTTGAGGTCATGAATTCAAGCCACAGGTTGGGCATGGAGGTCACATTTAAATAAATAAATAAATAAATAAATAAATAAATAAAATTTTAAAAATTTTAAACAGAAGACATACCTTTACCTGGAGAAATTAGGCTATCACCACCTTACATAAGTAATCAAACTCATCATCACTAATAACGGGACAGTCTGACATTAGGTATCTTCTGAAGAGATACATTGGGTGTTCACAGCATTTCCTGATAAATATTTTAGCCAAAAAGGTTCAGTTTAAATCTAATGAAGACCTCAGAACTACTTCCAGAACATAGGGGAGCAAGTTAGACTACAAAGAAAGACATAATCAGACGAATGAAGAATGTCAGATATTTTGGAGCACGTGGGCGGCTCAGTCAGGTGAGGGTCTGACCCTTGGTTTCAGCTCAGGTCATGATCTCATGGTTGGTGGGGATCAGAGTCCTGTGTTGGGCATGGAGACTGCTTGGGATTCTCTTTCTCCCCCTCTCTCTGCCCCTCTCATTGTCTCTCACAATAAATAAATAAAGTTTTTTTTAAAAAGGAACGTTGAAGGGCACCTGGGTGGCTCAGTCGGTTAAGCATCCGACTTCAGCTCGGGTCATGATCTCGCGGTCTGTGAGTTCAAGCCCCGCGTCGAGCTCTGTGCTGACAGCTCAGAGCCTGGAGCCTGTTTCAGATTCTGTGCCTCCCTCTTTCTCTGACCCTCCCCTGTTCATGCTCTCTCTCTCTCTGTCTCAAAAATAAATAAACATTAAAAAAAAATTTTTTTTAATAAAAAATAAAAAAAGAACGTTGAATATTTTATAAGACAACTAGGTTTCCTCAAAAGTCAATGTCATTTTCTGGAATGGGGACATTCTACAAGTCATTTAGCCTGAGCACTTCTCTCGCTCTCTCTCCTAAAAAATATATAAGGCGACAATGAAAAAATAAGATTATTTTAAATTATGAGAGATTTGAAAGATATAACAATCAAATGTAATGCATGAATTTAATCAGATCCTAGTTTGAAAAAAAAATCAGCCATTTGAAAAAACCTAACCTAAGGCAGGTGTTACATGATAGTAAATGATTCTTATTAATTTCCTTAGGTTTGATAATGAGATCATGATTATTTAAGATGTACTTTTTCTTTTTTTTTTAAGATTAAAAAAAATTTTTTTATGGTTTATTTAGTTATTTTGAGAGAGAGTGTGTGTGCACACGTGCACACACAGGGGAAAGGGGCAGCAAGAGAGGGAGAGAGAGAATCCCAAGCACACTCTGCCTTGTCAGTGCAGAGCTGGACATGGGGCTCGATCTCACCAACCGTGAGATCATGACCCGATCCAAAATCAAGAGTCGGACGCTTAAGCAGTCGAGCCACACAGGCACCCCTAACGATTTCAAGCAATCTGTACACTCATCATGGGGCTCAAACTCACATCCCCGAGATCAAGAGTCGCATGACCTACAGACTGAGCCAGCCAGGTGCCCCTGAGATATGCTTTTTAAGAGATACATGCAGGGGCGCCTGCGTGGCTCATTCGGTTGAGCATCCAGCTCGTGATTTCCACCAGGTCGTGATCACAGGATCCTAGGGTCAAGCCCAGAGTCGGGCTCCGTGCTGAGCGCGGAGCCTGCCTGGGATTCTCTCTCTCCCTCTCTCTCTCTGCACCTCCCCTGCTCATGTGCTCGTACATTTCTCAAAATCAATAAATGTGAAATACATACATACATACATACATACATACATAAACGTTAATGCAATTAAAACTCTGATTAGAGACTGTACACCTATTAAGTTCAGGGCATTCCAAGTAGTATTACATACACTTAAAAACTAAATGGGATTGGGGCACCTGGGTGGCTCAGTCAGTTGAGCGTCCGACTTCGGCTCAGGTCATGATCTCGCGGCCCGTGAGTTCGAGCCCCGCGTCGGGCTCTGTGCTGACCACTCAGAGCCTGGAGCCTGCTTCCGATTCTGTGTCTCCCTCTCTCTCTGCCCCTCCCCCGTTCATGCTCTGTCTCTCTCTGTCTCAAAAATAAATAAACGTTAAAAAAAAAAAAAACTAAATGGGATTGAAAACTGGAATTTAGATGTGCGGTCTCAGAGAGGGTTCAAGGGCTGCATCTCACTTGGAAGGAAACGGAAATGAAGTCAAGGTGGTGTTTGCCTTTGATTCTTGGGCCAAGCACCACGTCATGTCAAGGCAGCTGTCAGCCTGAATATCAAGGATCATGGCAGTTCTTCAGAAAAACCAAAAAAAATGAGAGGTAAGGATTAGAGGGACAGAAAAATTTCCCCCTTCTAGTTTCTTTGGCTAGTCTAGTAATCCAAAGACAGATTAGCAGGAGAAAAACATTTGATTACTGGCATTTGGGAGCCCCACAAAGACAATGAGACCCCAAGGCAGTCAGGCGATTGAGGCTTCTGTACCATCCTGAGCTAAGGAATGGCAAAGGTGCCTGGGGTTTCAAAGGGACACCGGGCAAGTCACAGGGAGAGCAGAAGAACAAATGGTTGGTAATCAAATCTTTGCCTTACCATGTAGATAAATTTTTTTTTTTTTTTTTTTTTTTTTTGAGAGAGAGAGAGAGAGAACACGCGCAAGAGAGCACAGGAGCAGGGGGAGAGGGGCAGAAGGAGACAGAGAGAGAATCTTAAGCAGTCTCCAGGCTCAATATGGAGCCCGACTTGGGGCTCGATTCCACGACCCTGGGATCATGACCTGTACCGAAATCAAGAGTCGACACGCTCAACCGACTGAGCGACCGAGGTGCCCCCAGATAAATCCTTTAGATAAAAAAAGTTATATCTGGTAACTGGGCCAGGCCTCCTATTTCAGTTCTCTAAGTCAGTTAAGAGAGGGGTAAAAAAAAAAAATGTTTTTTGAGTATGCTGGCTCTTGACTACCCGCAGTTCAAAACAATCCACGTGCCACAGTGGCCCATTTTGAGGTGGCACATTCCATTCCCCTTCGGGGTCAAAGGAGAGGCTTGAGACTTTCACAAACCAGAGCTATACAGACAATAAGGAGACAAAAATGAGATTACTATGGATGGCTAAAAATTAGAGAAAAAGAACACTTCTCAGATAACAAAGTACTTTCCTCACACGGAGAGTCAAGAGGCGGGAAGAATACCAATTACTTAGAAGCAGGCTCTGGTAAACAACAAGTGTTCAGGTAAGAAGACAGCGTTTCCCCCTGGAAGTAGGCTGAGGTTTCTGGATAAATGGGTGTTGCCACCAAAGTAGATAGGCTCGGTTAATCTCAAGTATACTTCAGTCGCTTAACTTCACAATTGCTGTCCCTCAGTTTCTTAGTAAAATTCCTTTAGTTGATTTCAGTGTTTCAAACAGGAGTTTCAAATTTGGAACTTGGAGTAGGGGGCTGGCTAAAGAAATGGTGTAGGGGAGAAGGAGTAATTTTAAGATAGAAAGAGAGAATAGCTATGGAAATCAGAACAACTCTCAGTAACGGGGTCTAATTTGAGCAGAGCAGAGATCATAGAAGAAGGGTAGTTAATGGGACCCTTAACCTTCAGGCACCTTCAGGGGCCAGTGGAGTCTAAAATAATAGTTGGCTGTGGTCACATTTTCCCCTAGCCTCTCCTCTCTGCTCTGGAATTAACAGTCTGTTAAGAAATAACTAGTCAATATTAAACCCGATTGATACAGGGGCGCCTGGGTGGCGCAGTCGGTTAAGCGTCCGACTTCAGCCAGGTCACGATCTCGCGGTCCGTGAATTCGAGCCCCGCGTCGGGCTCTGGGCTGATGGCTCAGAGCCTGGAGCCTGTTTCCAATTCTGTGTCTCCCTCTCTCTCTGCCCCTCCCCCGTTCATGCTCTGTCTCTCTCTGTCCCAAAAATAAATAAAAAAACATTGAAAAAAAAAGTAAAAAAAAAAAAACCCGATTGATACAGAAAGGATACAGGTGACAGGAAGGAGAAGCTAAAAAGAATTCCAAATTGGGAAAGAAAGTAATGGCAGAGGAAGCTACTCATCAAGAAGCTCATAGCTTCTACAACCCAGCAATTGCACTACTAGGGATTTATCCAAGGGATACAGGGGTGCTGTTTCAAAGGGGTACATGCACCCCCATGTTTATAGCAGCACTATCGACAATAGCCAAAGTCTGGAAAGAGCCCAAATGTCCATCAATGGATGAATGGATGAAGAAGATGTGGGATATATATACGAGGGAGTATTACTCGGCCATCAAAAAGGATGAAATCTTGCCCTTTGCAACTACGTGGATGGAACTAGAGGGCATTATGCTAAGGGAAATTAGTCAGAGAAAGACAAATATCATATGGCTTCACTCATATGAGGACTTTAAGATACAAAACAGATGAACACAAGGGAAGGGAAACAAAAATCATGTAAAAACAGGGAGGGGGACAAAACAGAAGAGACTCTTAAATATGGAGGACAAACAGAGGGTTACTGGAGGGGTTGTGGGTGGGGGGATGGTCTCAATGGGTAAAGGGCATTAAGGAATCTACTCCTGAAATCATTGTTGCACTATATGCTAACTAACTTAGATATAAGTGAAAAAAAATTTTTTTAATTAAAAATTAAAAAATAAAAAAATTGAAAAGAGCCTAAAAATGAAATATGAGGATAATGGTTAAAAAAAAAAAAAAAAAGCTCATAGCTTCACAGCACGGAGAGGAAAGAAACTCTGAGAAGGGGAGATGGAAATAACAATAATGCTGCCCTATGATTATCTTTAAAAGCTTCATGACACATCATGTATCATGGGCTGTGAATGAAGGGCAAAGAAGGCAGCAGAAATGTCTGAGAGGTGAGGTAAGTGTTTCAGAAATATAAAAATGACACAAGCCCTAAATTGAGATCAAACCTATCAAAAGGCTTATGATTCCAGGGACTGAGTTGTTTAAGGAACCTTTAAGTAATTGCCAAGTGTTACCACATTTTTTTACCTTAGGCATGTAATGTAGCCTTAGGAGAATTGCCTACTTTATAAATCACCTTGCCTTGTAGTAAAAAAAACAAACAAAAAAAAAGATGGTGGGACTGGATATTCTTATTTCTAATTTTTGTTAGGAGTACTCCTGAATTATTTCTTTTTTTTTTTTTTCCAGTGTTTATTTGACAGAGACAGAGAGAGACAGAGCGCAAGCGGGGGAGAGGCAGAGAGAGAGGGAGACACAGAATCTGAAGAGGCTCCAGGCTCTGAGCTGTCAGCACAGAGCCCGATGTAGGGCTCATAGCCACGAACCATGAGATCACTACCTGAGCCTCAGTCGGATGCTCAACCGCCTGAGCCACTCAGGCGTCCCCCCTGAATTATTTCTAATTTTTGAACTGCAAAGTCATGTGGTATCACTCCTGGAGAGAAAATCTTGAAGTTTTCAAAAACTCTTCTATGTTATTTATTTGTTTGTTTGTTTGTTTGTTTATATTTGAGAGAGGAAGAGAGAGTGTGCATGCGCTCACATGCATGCGCATGTGGGGGGGGGGGGGCGGGCAGAAAGAGACAAAGAGAAAGAATCCCAAGCAGTCTCCACCATCAGCACGGAGCCTGATGTGAGGCTCGATCCCACAACCCTGGAATCATGACCTGAGCCGAAATCGAGTCAGACGCTCAACCTACCGAGCCACCCAGCACCCCTGTAGAAACTCTTAAAACGACAGTGGAGGGGCTCCTGGCGGGGCTCAGTCAATTGAACATCCATCACTTGATTTGGGCTCAGGTCATGAGCCTGAGATTCTTGGAAGTCTCTCCCTCTGTCTCTCTCTCTCTCTCTCTCCCCCTCCCATCCCGCCACTCTCCCCCACTGGCACTCGCATGCTCTCTCTCTCTCAAAAATTTTTAAAAAATAAAAAATAAAATAACATGGAAAACATTTAAAACGGGCAGTGGATACAAGCACGTCTCAGGCATATTAACCTAACTGATGTTCGCAGCTATCAGCTTAAGAACTGGCACCTCTGGCTGTTTTTAGGCTGCTGGGGACTGGCAGGCTTTCGACCCGTGCCCTGAGGCTAGCACAGCATTCTGCTCCTCAGAGGACTTCACCTCATCACGCTCTTAGGAAGAATCTCTTCTCCTTCTCCCTGCTCTATCTCAGTCTGCCCTACCGTCTCCCCTTCCCTCTTCCCAACTGAATTCTCACCTTGTCATTCACGGGAAGAAAGCTGCTGTTCAGGGTGACGATGCGGAAATGCACTAGAATAGAATAGGCATCAATGGCAAAGGGATTTCCCCCTCTCCAATCCTTCTTCCACTCTTTCCACTCCCCGCTGCCTCCCCCCCCCCCCCCCCCCCACTTCTGAGTCAGCAAAACCTGGTCAGGGTTTACTTTTAAAAAACAAACAAACAAACAAACAAACACACACACACAACAAACAACCTAAACTGACAGACAGATAAAAGCCCCTGACTTGGAAACATCATACTGGAATGCCCTTCTAGGGAAGAAGGCACAAAGTACAAATATCAGGAGCTTAAGCCAAATGCTTTTGATGCTTTCTTATTCATAGACAAGCAGCTCACCATAAGACACAGCAGCCCAGCTACACTGATCAAACGCCATTCCCGGAAAATGTATACTTTTGTTTCAGACACACACACACACACACACGCACGCACGCACGCGCGCGCGCGCGCGCGCGCGCGCCCAACTCCACCCGCTTTTCTCTGCTTCCGTAACACAGCAGACATTCCACACTTGTCACGCTTCATCCCTCCAGAACTTTCTCCCTCCTGCCCCATAGGCCTACCCCCAAACCACAAAGCCCCTCTTTCTGGAATACGGGCGGTGGTTTCCCCAGTCTTTTGTCGAATCCCCTACGTATGCCTCTTACCTTTGTGCCCCGGGTTGTAGATGGGCTTGTCAGTTTGTATAAAGATGCCGTTCTCCTGCCTCTGAATCAGAACCTTTTTCTTCTCCACAAAATTGATGTTATTTCCAGTTCCCGACACCCAGATTGTAGCCACTTCTTCTGTGCCACCAGCAGGAGGTGGTACCTGGACAAGAGAAGGGGGCTCTGGAGGAGCAGGATGTTGGGGAATGAATCAACTGGTCTCAACCCCAGAGTGGGAGGGTGGAAGGAAAGAGCTGAGTTAGAGGCGGGTAGCAAAGTTAGGGCCGTAAGACACATTGCCAGGGAAAAGAAGGGAAACGATATTCAGAGGTTAAGGTCAACAACTAAAGGAAGAAATCCAAGGTCAAGGAAATGGTGAATGAGTTATGGCCAGGAGCTGAGTTTACGTTTAGGGGAGATAAGTTTAAAGACCGTGGCAAAAGTAAGGCAACAGAAATCGTACTTACAATCAGATTGTGCCAAGTGTCTCCAAAGAAGGATAAGAAAGGAAGGGAGCAGATTCAGGGTTGAATCTGTGCTTACCAGAAAGGAGGTGCAATGGAAGTGTCTCTTCTTCAACCCAGAGGTTTCTAGCAACTTCTGGGTCTTGTCTTTGGTCTCCAGAGTAATAGTGAATTTTACATCATGGTTCCCAGGGCTCAGATCCAGACAAACTTTCTGGGTAGAGGGGAAGTTAAGCTGGGCTGGTAAGGTCACCAGGTAGTTTCTATTAAGGAAATATAAGGGTTTCAGGGCAGTAATGATATATTCAGGCAGTGAAAAATTAAGCTCTCTCCTAAGAACTCAGCATATAGCAGTGAAATAAGCAGACTGAGCCCTTGCCTTTAGGAATCTTATTTTCTATAATGGAGAAACAGATGAGTAACAAATAACTCAGTGCATAGCCTTAAACCTCCCACAATCACTAGGAGACCATCACTGAGAACCTATACCTAGGGTACCAAGAAGGAAATTAATTCTATTACAGAGAACAGGGTATTAGGACTCTATTGTATTTTAACATTATCTTTTTTTTTTTTTTTTAACATTATCTTTCCTAAGGCTCCCTTTTGATGCCTCAGCCTTTCTCTCTGGGTAAAGGAGAAATGAAACCAAAGAAGGAACAGATGAGAAGGAAATTAAAATAAGTCAAAGGTTATCTCTTCTCCCGCATATTTACATTTGAGAAAAATAGACAAAGAAGCCACCTGCCCTACATCACCTCTGACACCAAGCACTTACGGGAGAGATTTTTCTGCAATGGCTGGTGACAGGGCCAATATTCCTAGAAGGAGTTGAGCCCACATCTTTGCGGGTGAGACAGACTCCTCAAGAGCAGGAAGCAGAAATCTGGGTCCCCGCTATAGCATATATATTAACCCCACAGGGTGTGGAGTTTTTATTAATGCTCCAGCCAATAACCTACTGGAGCCCCAGGCTAAGGTGGTAACCCAGGGTAGGACCTTTGCCACTTCCTCAAGTTTATTTCTCCCTGAAATATTCATACTGGCTCAGCCAGTTCGTAATACCTGTTCTGGGGGAAAACCCAGGGCTGAGTATTCATAGTGGTAATGCTCTTGGAACAAATTTTGGACTCCTCCCTTTTTTTCTGGTGTCATTCCAAATTTCCGTCCATGTTTGATCTTTGCTCTCTTTTTTATGATCCTATTAAGACATTATTTGGGAACACAGGTATGGGTGTTCTATACACAGGTATAGAAAAGCAGTCTATCTACTTGGGAATTTAAAAAAATTCCCGTGACTGTAAGGAAATAGGGACATATACACTCCTTACAAAAGTATAAATGGACAACCTTTCTGAAGGCAATTTCACACACATCAAAAGCCTTTCAGATCTGCGTGTTCTATGACTCAGCAATTCCTACTTTGGAAATGTTTCTTAATGCGGAAAGAAAGCATGCATGTATGCAAAAGATGTAGTTACTAAGTTGCTTCACAGTGTTCTTTATAATGGCAAGACTTTAAAAAAAAATTTTTAAGTGTATTTATTTTGAGAGAGAGAGAGCGCAAGTAGAAGAGGGACAGAGAGAGAGAGAGAGAGAGAGAGAAAATCCCAAGCAGACTCCGCACCACCAGTGCCGAGCCCAATGTGGGGCTTGCACTCACGGACTGCAAGATTATGACCTGAGCGGAAGTCAAATGCTTAACCTACTGAGCCACCCGGCCACCCCTAAAATGGCAAGACTTGAATGCCGCCTACAGCATAAATCAGTAGGGATACTTTCTGGAGCACTGAACAACCCAAATCAAACCAACTTAAACAAAAAAGGATTTTTGGTAACTGGGGTGGATCACACACAGAGAACTGAAGGAACCAGAGAAACTGAACATGTTATGGCCCGAAGTCAGAGAACTGATGCTGCCAGGACTCACTTCTCCCAATCTTTCAGTCCCGCCACACACAGGATTTCCTTCAAGCAGTGGAGAAGAGGGAGCTGTGAATCCTTCCAGCTCTATGATCCCAAGAGACAGAAATTTTTCATCTATGTTAGGGAAATTTCTGAAGAAGGATTTTGTTCCTCCTTCTCTCACATGCTCACCTCTGAATCAATCATTGTAGCCAGAATACTACGAGGGGGAGGACCTGGGTCCTTCTTACCACCCAAAGGCCAGCAGGATGAAGCAACCCCAAAGAGACATGTGGCATTGACCAAAGGAAGTTCTCTTCCACCGCTATGTCGGGGTAAAGATGCTGGGAAAATCAAATGTTAGGTCTATTACAGTGCCCAATCATTTTAATTTGGTTGAAAAAACTGCCAGATTAATATAAAACAACAATAAACAGCCGCTACAAATAATCTTCTCATGGGGCACCTGGGCGGTTCAGTCGATTAAGTGTCCGACTCTTGGTTTTGGCTCCGGTCGTGATCTCGCGGTTTCGTGGGTTCCAACCTCCACGCTGGGCTCTGTGCTGACAGCATGGAGCCTCCTTGGGATCCTCTCTCTCTCTCCCTCTCTCTGCCCTTCCCCCACCCGCACTCTCTCTGTTTCTCTCAAAATAAATACATAAACTTTAAAAAAATAACAATATTTTCATGACAAGGGGAACTGTTTGCAGTACTAGTTGAACGGCAGGGAGGGAAGGGGGAATATGGTACAAAACAACATGTAGGAAGTGTCATTTCCATTTAGGATGTAAAAAAAAAAAACCTGAAAAGAGCATTTTTCCCTACCTGATAGTGAGAAAAGGCCAGATGAAGTGCAAAATGCCAACTTTTCTTGAACCAAAAAGTTGAACGTGAGAGCCGAGCCAAGGTTGCTGGTCAACTAAGTAGCCTGAAATCCAAGGAGGCACAGCTCCTCCGGAGAGGAGACTGAGTGTTGAACGGTCTCATCTATGCCAGAACATGGGAGGTGTTTGGGCCCTCACACAAGCCAGTACGAACGCAACTAAAATTTCAATGATTTACTAAAAGTCTAGTGTGGACTGGAGTAACTACAAGGACGCTCTGTGTGCCACAAGGGGGGCTTATATTCACTTACAGGTCTGTCCTCAAAGGTGTTTTCCGTGACCTTTACCAAGTGCTCACGAGAAAGACTGGATACAGAATAAGACTGAAAAGAGCTTCCCTTAGTAGTGTAGACAAGAGAGAACAGTATTTATGTATTCCATAGGAAAAGCCCCAGCTGCCCAGAGTCCTTTAAGCCTCTGGGTAGAAGCAGTAAATACCGTTGCCCCTTCTGGTGCACAGGTAAATACCCGTAGTTGTCCGGGGATGGATAGAGGAAGAAGAAGAAGAAGGAGGAGGAGGAGGAGGAGGAGAAAGAAGGAGAAGCAGAAGGAGAAGGAGAAGGAGAAGAAACCTACCCCAGAGGGAGGGAAAAGAAACAGACCTCAGCCCAGAAGTCTATACCAATGCTCTCAGAAGTTTCCTAAGACTGAAAGAACAGCAGGAAAATCTTTTCTTTTCTTTTCTTTTTTTTTTTTAAATTTTTTTTTTCAACGTTTATTTATTTTTGGGACAGAGAGAGACAGAGCATGAACGGGGGAGGGGCAGAGAGAGAGGGAGACACAGAATCGGAAACAGGCTCCAGGCTCTGAGCCATCAGCCCAGAGCCCGACGCGGGGCTCGAACTCACGGACCGCGAGATCGTGACCTGGCTGAAGTCGGACGCTTAACCGACTGCGCCACCCAGGCGCCCCAGGAAAATCTTTTCCACACAAGACCTGCCACAGATACAAAGGAGAGTTTGGTTGGGAGTAGAGGCAGGAATCCTAAGAAAATCTCACCCTCCAGGGCCCAGGCATATCAACTACCTATCAACAGAGCCACTGAACCCTGTCACCAGCACTCGAAGCAAAAACATAATGAGTAGAAGCAGTCCACCACCGGCAGAGGGGCAAAATATGGAGAGAGACCAGCTCTGTGGCACCTATAATGTGTATGGGGAAGGCCGAGAGGAGAAAGTGGTGAATAAACACCGAGGTCTCCAGCATTCCAGACCCGACCCTAAGCATCAGGCATCCTAAGAGGAGTCCAAAGCCTATGGTGCACTGAAAATAACCTTGGCAAGAGCAAACCCTAAATCCACCCCATCTTTTAACTAGCATGACTTCATCCGCTGTGATCAACTGCCCGAGAAGAGATGTGTCCCTTTCTAGGGTCACGATCTCACGGTCTGTGAGTTCGAGCCCCACGTCGGGCTCTGTGCTGACAGCTCAGAGCCTGGAGCCTGCTTCGGATTCCGGGCTTCCCTCTCTCTCTGCTCCTCCCCCGCTCATGTTCTGTCTCTCTCTCTCTCTCCTTCAAAAATAAATAAAAACATTAAAAAAAAAAAACTTAGAAAAAAAAAAAAGTCTTGAAGAGGGCCAGAGGAATAAAAAACTCATCATGTATAGAAAAGCAAAGGTGAGAGTTACAGCGAACTTCATGAGAAGCAATGTTAGCCGGAAGACAATGACTTGGCGTCTTCAAAATACTGAAAGGAAAGGAAAAAAAAAAAAAACCCACAAAATCCAGTATTCTGTTAGCCAACAAAAACATCTTGTCAAGGAAGGGGAAAAAAAGACTTTTTCAGAGAAACCAAAGGTTCGTGCCAGACCTGTGCTACTGGCAATATTAAAGGGAGTCTTACAGCAGCAGATATGACAGGGGTGACAAACTATAGCCTGCAGGTTAAATCCCGCCCCCCACAGGTTTTGTAAATAAAGTTTTGTTGGAGCACGGTAACACTCATTTGCTCCTGTGCTACCATGGTAGACTTGGAATTCCAAGAGGAATTCCAAGAGACCATTTGTCTTGCAAACCCTCATGATTTACTCTCTGATCATTTCTAGAAAGTTTGCTAACTCCTCTCATAAGATACCAGACAGAAACTGCCCAAATAAATGAAGATCTCTGGAAACGGGATCAAATAAATATAAAAGACATCAAAAAAATTTTTTTAATGTTTATTTATTTTGAGGGAGAGAGAGAGACAGAATGTGAGCAGGGGAGGAGCAGAGAGAGAGGGAGACGCAGAATCTGAAGCAGGCTCCAGGCTCCGAGCTGCGAGCACAGAGTGCAAGGTGGGGCTCGAACTCACAAACCGAAACCATGACCTGGGCCGAAGTCGACGCTTAACTGACTAAGCCACCCAGGCACCCCCATTTTGTGCATCTCTTAAGTACCTCCAAATTAATTCCCTCTGCTTCTGCTCTCCAAACTCTTTCAATGTTCCTTCCCTGTTTGCTTGGTATAATTTTATGATTAATGGCACCATTCGCTCTTTCCTATAGCTAACCTCAGGAAGAAGGAAGTTAGGATCCAGGAAGAAGGATCCACCTTTTATTTTTTTTTAAATAGGCTCCACACCCAACCTGGGGCTGGAATTCACAACACTGAGGTCAAGAGTCACACGCTCTACTGATTGAGCCATCCAGGAATCCCTGAAGAATCTATCTTCTGTCTCAATTGATTTATTAATAAGAGAGACATGGCAAAATGTTTTTTGTTGGGACTCTGTCCCAGAGTTTCTGACTCCTTGGTCTCTGGTGGGGCCTGAGAATTTGCATTTTTTAACATTTTTTTGTTAATATTTTATTTATTTTTGAGAGAGAGAGAGAGAGAGAGACAGCACAACCAGGGGAGGGACAGAGAGAGAGGGAGACAGAGTCTGAAGACAGTCTCCAGGCTCTGAGCTGTCAACATAGAGCGTGACGCAGGGCTCAAACTCAAGAACCGTGAGATCATGACCTGAGCTGAAGTTGGATGTTTAACCAACTGAGCCACCTAGGTGCCCCGAGAATTTGCATTTTTTAAAAAATGTTTATTTATTTTTGAGACAGAGGGAGACAGAGCGCGAGTGGGGGAGGGGCAGAGAGAGAGAGGGAGACACAGAATCTGAAACAGGCTCCAGGCTCTGAGCTGGCAGCACAGAGCCCGACGCGGGGCTCGAACCCACCAACCGTGAGATCATGACCTGAGACGAAGTCAGACGCCGAACCGACTGAGTCGCCCAGGCGCCCCCGAGAATTTGCATTTTGAACAAGTTCCAAGGTGAGGCTGACTTCCCGGTCCAGAGACCGTACTTCGAGAACAGCTGCTGTAATGCTAGATCTAAGAGTAGTCAGAAAGGCTTCCTGGAGTTTAGAGCAAAGTTCTGACAATAAAGGTTCAGAATGTCAACTCTCTTCTGCATTTTCTCCACCAATGTCCAATAGAAAGAGGTCATGAAACTGCCTACCTTTCCCTCTTTGTTCTTGTTCTCTTGCAGTCAGTTCTTCCCAGGACTTCTCTGAACTTAGCATTAGCAATTTTAGTTTGGTACTCTGCTACCTGGAATAAAATGAAAATAGTAACCACATCTGGTAGAAGAAATAAGATGCCAACACTAATGAGCTCTCCGTGGAACGAATCCAGATGAACTCTCCCTTGATAGGAAAGGCGAGTTGTTCAGAAAAAATGAGGGGCTGCCTCTGTGTTTTATTGTCTATAATTTTCGTTAAAATAGACCCATATAAACAGTCACGAGTAAGCAGAACAGTGAATGTTAAATTTAGTCTGCACCGTGGAGTAGTTAGTTAGCACTGGAAGGCCCAGGATATAGATTCACATCTACATTCATCTGGAAATCTCTCTGATGTGCACAGACGATATAACCTCTGAGGACAGGAACTCCGTTTTGCTAAATATCATATCTCTACATTTAATATAGTACCTGGCACCTAGGAAGCTTTCAATCAGTCAACACTGGTGAGTACTGGTGAGGTCAGGATTAGATCTTCCACAAATATCGCATCAGAGCCTTGTTAGGAATACGCTAGGAAACTTGTTTCTACAGGTTAAAATATTCCCTGCATGCTTCTCTCATTCCCACAGCAAACACGCACAGTAAGCACACATACGCATGCACAGAGCAGAGTTCTTATTTAGGTTTGGAACACTTTGTGGTTGCCTCTGGAGGTTCTGATTGCTACGGACACAAGAGAAAAGCAGCATGCCCAATTTCAGTTTTAGTCTACATCAAACAAATTCTTATGTAAATAATCGATTTTATTACACTATATAGTCATAGTCTACAGAAAGTGTATGTAAAGATGAATACCAATTTTTTTTAAATTTTTTTTTTAACGTTTTATTTATTTTTGAGACAGGGAGAGACAGAGCATGAACAGGGGAGGGTCAGAGAGAGGGAGACACAGAATCTGAAATAGGCTCCAGGCTCCGAGCTGTCAGCACAGAGCCCGACGCGGGGCTCGAACTCACGGACCGCGAGATCATGACCTGAGCCGAAGTCGGACGTTCAACCGACCGAGCCACCCAGGCGCCCCAAGATGAATACCAATTTAGAGACACATGAAAGCCAGGGTTTTGAAGTATTCCAAATTAGATTCCATTTTCCTTCTATTATTAATGACTACTTGTCTTTAAATACATGGTTCTAGTCTCTATTTTCCCTCTCGTTTCTGTCTGTCTCTCCCTGAAGTGACCATGAAGGGTCAGTGTCAGTCCTGCCTTATAGACACTTCAAACAGCAAACTATCTGAAAAAGAAACTTTTAAAATTCCCATTTACACTACATTGCATTAAAACCAGTAAAACACTGGGGTGGCTGCGTGGCTCTCAGTCAGGCATCCGACTTCAGCTCAGGCCATGATCTTGCAGTTCGTGAGTTCGAACCCCTTCTTGGGCTCTGTGCTGAGGGCTCAGAGCCTGGAGCCTGCTTTGGATTCTGTGTCTCCTTCTCCTCTCTGCCCCTCCCCAACTCCTGCTGTCTCTCTCTCTCTCTCTCTCTCTCTCTCTCAAAAATAAATAAATATTTAAAAACTAAAACAATAAAATACTTAAGAATAAATTAAAATTTTTTTTCAGTGTTTCCTTATTTTTGAGAGGCAGAGATAGAGCATGAGCGGGGGAGGGACAGAGAGAGGGGGAGACACAGAATCCTTAGCAGGCTCCAAGGTCTGAGTTGTCAGCACAGAGCCTGACACGGGGCTCGAATTCACAAACCATGAGACCATGACCTGAGCCGAAGTCGGATGCCTAACTGACTGAGCCACCCAGGCACCCCAAGAATAAATTTAACTGAGGAGGTGAAAGTTCTGTACATGTAGAAAATATAAGACATTAATAAAAAAAATTGAAGAAGGCACAAATAAGTAGAAAGATATCTCAAATTTATGGATCAGAAGAATTAATACTGTCAAAATGTTCATATTATCCAAAGTAATCTATAGACTCAACGCAATCTCTACCAAAAATCCAGTGGTACTTTTTTCATAGAAATAGAAAAATAAACCCTAAAATTCATATGAAACCACAAAAGTCCTTAAATAGCCAAAGCTTTTTTTTTTTTTTTTTTTTTTGAGAAGGAGAGAAAGAGAGAGAGCATGCACAGACAGAACTGGGGAGAGGGAGAGAGAGAGAGAAACTCAGGCTCCAGGCTCAGCGTCGAGCCTGACAATGCAAGGCTTGATCCCACTACCCTGGAACCCTGGGACCTTGGGACCCGGGGACCATGACCTGAGACAAGATCGAGAATTGGACATTCAACCGACTAAGCTACCCAGGCTCCCCCAAAGCAATCTTGAGAATAACAAAGCTGGAGTCATTACACTTCCTGATTTAAAACTATATTAGAAATCTATAGTATTCGAAACGAAATGGTGCTAGGATTGGAGGGGAAGATGACGGCAGAGTAGAAGGACCCTAAGCTCACCTTGTCCCACGAATAGAATAGATGACTACCAAATCATCCTAAATATCCCAGAAATTGATCTGAAGACTGGCAGAGCAAACACCACAAGTAAAGGCAGAGAAGAGGCCACGTGGAAGAGGAAGCGTGGGGACACAGCTTGGGCTGCACGGAGGGAACTGCCACGGATGCGGAGAAGGGAAGAGACAAATCAGCACACAGGGGGCACATTGGGGTAAATGACTGCCCGTAGCAATTCGCTTGGAAAGCAAGAGGGCCCAAATTTTGTGTTCTCGCAACCAGCCAGGCTTACAGACTGGAGTCAGCATGTCTGGCTCTGGGAGAAATCAGAGGACACTGGGGCCGCTCTTGGAGGAAAGGTAGACAAACCGCCTATGGACATACAGTGCGGAAAGGTCGTTTGCTCATCTCAGAGCACATCCCAGAAAGGCAGCATTCACGGAGAGACCGCGCCGAGAACAACGGAACTGGCCGGGGCCATTTCCCTCCCCCACCCTTCCAGAAACACAGAGCCACCAGCGCAGCACTGACATCACTATGCACCTAACTGGCCTACACCAAGCCCCGCACACTCCCCGCTCTGCACCCCCGAAGAACCACACTTCCCAGTAACTCTTCCCTCAGTCCCAGTACATCGGCCCCTCTCCCCAGAAGACTGGCCCAAACCCCTGCCAACGCCACATCTCCTGACCCAGGAGTTTCGCGAGGCCTCGGTTCGGGTGGCGGCAGCAGGTCTCACTTCACAAGCAGACCGGAGCGCACCTCGCTACGCCGTGCCACGTTCCGGCCAGGAAACAAACACTGCCCACAACAGGCGGAGAGCCTCTGCAGACAACCAGCCTGAAGGATAAAGCAGCCAGGATCCGCTAGCACGCGGAGCACACGTCGGAGACGTTCCCAGAAGTGCCACACTCTGGGGAACAAGGGGACACTACACAGCAGGGCACCGCAGGACCTCCTGTTCATAAAGCCATTACCCTCAAGAGGAGGAGACACAGCTGACTCTCCTAACGCACAGACACAGGCACAGAGACTTAGACAAAATGAGAGGACAGAGGAATCTGTCCCAGATGGAAGCACAGGACAAAGCCAGTTTACTTAAGATGAATTAAGGACTTAAATGTAAGACCAGAGGGGCACCTGGGTGACTCAGTCAGCTGAATGTCCGACTCTTAACTTGCGCCCAGGTTATGGTCTCATGGTTCGTGAGTTCAACACCTGTGTCGGTAAGGAGCCTGCTTGGGATTCTCTCTCTCTCCCCCTCTCTGCCCCTGCCCCACTTGCATGTGGTTTCTCTCTATGTGTGTCTCTGTCTCTATCAAAATAAATAAATAAACTTGTATTAATTAATTAATTAATTAATTAATTAATTAATTAATTAATTAAAATGTAAGACCTGAAATGATAAAACTCTTGGAAGAAAACGGAGGAAAAAAGCCCCTTGACACTGGTCTTGGGAATGATTTTTTTGGATATGTCACCCAAAGCACAAACAACAAAAGCAAAAATAGACCAGCACATCACATTAAAAGCTTCTGCATAGCAAAAGAAATAATCAACGAAATGAAAAATCAACCTATGGAATGAGAGAAAACATTTGCAAACCATCTACCTGATAAAGGATTACCATCCAAAATATATCAGGAACTTGTACAACTCAATAGCAAAAAAAAGCAAGTAATCCAGTCTTAAAACAGGCAGAGGATCTGAATAGATGTTTCTCCAAAGAAGACATACAAATGACCAACAGGTACCTGAAAAGTTCCTCAACATCACTAATCATTAGGGAAATGCAACTCAAAACCACAATGTGGTATCACCTTACACCTGTCAGTATGGCTAGAATAAAAAAGACAAGAAACAGTAAGTGTTGGCAAGGATGTGAAGAAAAAGAAACCCTTGGGTGGCTTAGTCAGTGGAGGGTTCAACTACTGATTTTGGCTCAGGTCATGATCTCAGGGTAATGGGATTAAACCCCTCATCAGGCTCCACACTGAGCCATGGAGCCTGCTAAAGATTCTCTCTTGAAAGAGAAAGAAGAAGAAAGAAAGAAAGAAAGAAAGAAAGAAAGAAAGAAAGAAAGAAAGAAAGAAAGAAAGAAAGAAAGAAAGAAAGAAAGAAAGAAAGAGAGAGAGAGAGAGAGAGAAAGGAAGGAAGGAAGGAAGGAAGAAAGAAGAAAGGAGGGAGGGAGGGAGGGGAAGGGAAGGGAAGGGAAGGGAAGGGAAGGAAGGAAGGAAGGAAGGAAGGAAGGAAGGAAGGAAGGAAGGAAGGAAGAGAGAAAGAGAGAGAGAGAAAGAAAGAAAGAAAGAAAGAAAGAAAGAAGAGAAAAGAAAGAAAGAAGTAAAAGAAATCTTTACACACTGTTAATCAGAATGTCAATTGGTAGAGCCACAGTGGAAAACGATATGGAAGTTCCTCAAAAAGTTAAAAATAGAAGTACCATATGATCCAATAATTCCACTACTGGGTATTTTACCCAAAGAAGACAAAACCACTAATTCAAGAAAATATATGCACCCCTATGTTTATTGCAGCACTACTTACAATAGTTAACATACAGAAGCAATCTAAGAATCCATTGATAGACGAATGAATGGATAAGGAAGATGTGATGTATGTACACACACACACACACACACACACACACACACACACATATACATACACTTGAATATTATACAGCCATAAAAAAGGATGAGATCTTGCCATTTGCAACAACATGGATGGACCTAGAGGGTATTATGTTAAGTAAGATAAGTCGGACTGAGAAAGAAAAATACCATATGATTTCACTCATATATGGGTCTAAAAAACAAAACAAATGAATAGACAACACAAAGCAGAATCAGACCTGTAAATACAGAGAACAAACTGATGGTTGCCAGAGGAAAGGAGGGCAGGGGGATGGACAAAATGGGTAAAGGAGAGTGGGAGATACAGGCTTCCAGTTACGGAATGAATAAGTCATGGGAATAAAAGAC
This sequence comes from Puma concolor, assembly GCF_028749965.1. Lineage (NCBI taxonomy): Eukaryota > Metazoa > Chordata > Mammalia > Carnivora > Felidae > Puma > Puma concolor. The sequence goes on from NC_141673.1 coordinate 100,002,721, forward strand.
ACACCATGGGGGTGCTCCTGAGTGGCTCAGTGCGTTAAGCATTCGACTTCGGCTCAGGTCGTGATCTCGCGGCTCGTGAGTTCGAACCCCGAGTCGCGTTCTGTGCTGACAGCTCAGAGCCTGGAGCCTGCTTCAGGTTCCGTGTCTCCCTCTCTCTGCCCCTCCCCTGCTCACGCTCTGTCTCTATCTCTGAAAAATGAATAAACATTTAAATAAATAAATAAATAAATAAATAAATAAATAAATAAATAAATAAAAGACACACCATCGGGAATCTATTCAATGATACTGTAACAGCACCTGAAACTAACATGACTCTGTATGTCAACTGTACTAAAAAACAAAAAACGAACCACAATGAGATAGCACCTCACATCTGTTGGAATGGCTAGCATTTTTTCCTTTGCCCCCCCCCCCGTGTTAGAACGTCTATTATTAAAAAGAAAAAAGATGACAAAGATTAAACACAAAAAAGATAACAAAAAATAAACCAATTATATATTTTGAGGTGGATGTGGAGAAAAATGAGCTCTCGTGCACTACTGGTGAGGGGTCAATTGGCACAGCTGTCATAAAAAACAGTATAGAGTCCCTCAAAAATTAAAAATACAACTACCGTACATGATCCAGCAATTCCACTTCTGTATATATCCAAAGGAAATGAATTGAAGATATACCGAGGATATATAATTGAAGATATAACTGCCAAGACATGGAAGCAATCTAAGTGTTTGTCAATGAATAAAGAAAGAAAATGTGATATGTACACACACACACACACACACACACACACACACACGCACACCGGAATACTATTCATCCGTAAAAAAGAAGAAAATCCTGCCATTTGCCACATTATGGTTGAAAACTTGAGGGCATTATGCTAAGTGAAATCAGACAGACAGAGAGAGACAAATACTGTATGATCTCACTTATATGCAGAATTTAAACAACTTGAGTTCATAGAAACAGCGTTGAATGACGGTTGCCAGGGGCTGAGGGAGGGAGAAATGGGGAGATGTTGGTCAAAGCGTACAAACTTTCAGTTATAATAAGTTCAAGGATTCAAATGTATAGCATGGGGACTAGAGTTCACAATATTGTATTGTATACTTGAAACTTGCAAAGACAGTAGAGCTTAAATGTTCTCACCACACACACACACAAATTATAACTCTGTAGATGTGGTCACTAACCTTAATGTGGGAATGATTTCTCAACATATACATATATCAAATCATCATGTTGTACGCCTTAATATAATGCAATGTTATTTGTGGATTATATCTCAATAAAGCTGGAGGTAGAAAATGTTTCACTGGTTAAATATTACATTTATGCTAATTTAGTCCAAATACTTTCCTATCAATTATATTTACTGATCTAACTAATAGCTATATGAGTTAGAATCAGGAAACCTCTCCATGTCTGCTCTCAATGTGAATCAGACTGCTTTTGAAATAAATTCTAGAGCATGAACATCCTGAGGTCCCCAGGATGTGGTTTGCCCATCACACTGGCATGTGATCAGAACACGATATAAGCATGGTTTGGGTCAGTCTTGTCTCTCCTTTTGTTCCATTATCTGTTTCTGCTTCCCATATTAGAAGAATCACCCAATTGCCATAATACACACCCCTCTACGGGAGGCTAGCTGACCTTCGGTTGGGAGTTGTTTACTGCTCTTTACTATGCTTTCAGTCAAATATTTTTATCTCTTCTAATCCATTTCAAAATCTATTGAATGCAGTTGTCAGCCTGATAATCTGCCTAGAATTTCTTAGGGGAAAATATTCTGGGTGTAATAATTTCCAAAATTTAGACTGCATAAAATCCTATTGCTGGCACATCACATAGCCTATACAGAGGGAACAGCCACGTTCATAGTTATTCTGTAAAGAGTTACCCTACTTAGTTTTGTGCTAGGTATCAGAATCCTGACATGAGGGTTTGAGCCTAAATAGATATCATAATATATTACCTGAAAGGGTTCTTGCATATGGCCCTTTACTGTAAATAATAAAAGTATTTCTGGAATAAGAATTATATAAATTATATATAAATTATATAAATTATAAACTATATAAATAATATATAATATTATATTATTGTTATTATTTTATCCTAATAGGTTATTATCTTATACTATTTATTATCTTAGGCATAACTAAGTTAACTATATTTATAGTTATATAATATACGTAATAGTTATTCAGGGGTACTCATAAATTTCCAATTCATCCACACCAAAAAATTAGTGGTGGTAAGCACTCATCAGTACATCTAAGAAAAAAAAATTGCTCTGGTGTGCTTGGAATTCTTTATTTATATTATTCCAACTTTCTTGATCCTTTCATTTTAAAAAAAAAATTTTTTTTAAGCCTATTCATTTATTTTGAGAGACAGAGACAGCACAAGCAGGGGAGAGGCAGAGAGAGAGGGAGAAAAAGAGAATCCCAATCTGTCAGCATGGAGCCTGATGTGGGTCTCAAATTCACAAAACCGTGAGATCATGACCTGAGCCCCAGCCAAGAGTTGGACGCTTAACCGGCTGAGCCACCCAGGCCCCCCTTAAAAATACTTTTTATATTTATATTTTATATAACTCAATGATGTTATTTTCTCAAGTCCAGTCTGCTTTTTCACAAATAGTCTTAGGTCTTCCACCTGCTAATATTTTCTTCGAATATTTTGTTCTCCGAAAAGCTACTAGCTCACCATATTTGGTTATCTCTAAAAAAAAATAAAATAAAATACCTTAATACTATCCTTGGTATTCTCAGCAGGCCAGCTTTCTGTTCTCCTCATACCAGAGGAGAGGGGCCTGTTTCCCACCCACTCAAGGACTGCTGACTTGAGACTCTACTACTAGAGAGCAAAAGTCAAACAAATCAAGCTATAGTTTGGGGATGGAAGGGATTAGATCGGCTGAAGTTAGGGCCACTCCTTGCTTGCCTCCGTGTCTCCTCCACTCTTCTCTACTAAATTATAGGCTTCACTATTTCTTCCTCAAATCCATTTGAGTAAACCATACAATGTGTCAAAGGTCAAATATGAATGCATCAGAGCAAAAGGTTGCCACTCAACCAGACCGAAACTCAGACAGCAACTGAACCATCATGTTGGATCCCTACCCCCTTGGAACAGTGTCTGTCTGTGGTAGGCATTTAATAAATATGAATGAATTTTTAAAATGAGAGCAAAAAAGGTCTAATTGGGGTGATTTCAGCAAAAATCCTGTAGTAAGTATCTCTAAAACTTTGTCCCTCCTTAAAAGCAACAACAACAACAAAATCCTGGCAAAATAGAACCGGCGTTAAACCCTGGAAATCAACCAAAGGTTTGCAGCCATCCAGAGAACACTTCTTTAAGAAAAACAGCTGAATCCCGGTAAAAGCAGCAAGCTTTGTGGCTTTTCCTTACCTTAGTCCCGTCTCCCATGCCCCAGTTCCGTAGTAACCCTAAAAAATAATAGCCTGCATTTCTAATCATGGAAGAGGGAAGGGTGGAAAGAATCTCATTCCCAAAGAAATGTTATTATTTGACCTGTCTGCTAATGGTTCCCTTGAAGACTACCGGAAAGTCTTTTCTTTATGCAACCACATACAAACTTGCCCACTGATACATACCTCAGGGATATGGAGGAAGCGCTTTCGTTGAATGTTTCATAGCTGCCTAAGGTGATGGCATAAATAATAGACTAACCAAAATGCTTAAAAAAGAAAAGGTGAGGAATGAGATATACACAGGGACTTTGAAAAACTCCACTGTTGAAAACTTGTATGGAATTAGTTCAGAAGTTACTGGACAAACAAAAACAACTATAAAAACAGCAACAATAATAAATCCTGAGGAGGCAGAAGAATCTGATTTCTAGAGATGTCACATGATATTATTTGAAATGTTCAGTTTTCAACAGAAAATTATTAGGCAAGAAAGTCTGACCTATACACAGGGGGTGGAAATCAATAGGGATAGCCCCCAAAGTTCCTGGATTTACTAGACAAAGACTTCAAACCAATTATTTTAATTAGGTTCAAGTAACTAGAAGAAAAAAATGTCTAAAGAAGTAAGAAAGTATGACAACAATATTTCACTAAATAGAGACTATCAATAAAGAGATAGCAGTTTTCAAATGAATCTGGGGTTGAAAAATAAAACAACTGAAGTGAAAAATTCACTAGAGGCACTCAACACCAAATTTGAGTAGGCAGTACAAAGAAATCAGTGAATTTAAAGCTAGGTCAATTGAGATTATCCAGTCTGAGGAACAGAAAAAATAGAGAATGAATGAAAATAAACAGAGGCTCAGAGACCTGTGAGACCATCAAGCATGCCTACCTACTCAAAATGGAAGTTGCAAAACTGGTGGTGAGAGGAAAAGGAACAGAAAACAATATTTGAAGAAACATTTGCCAAAAATTCCCCCAATCTGATAAAAATCATTAATCTACACTCCCAAGCTCAATGATTCCAACGTAACAAATTCAAAGAGATCCGCCTGTTTTGGATTCCGTGTCTCCCTCTCTCTCTGCCCCTCCCCCACTTGTGCTCTGTCTCTCTTGCTGTCAAAAATAATATATATATATATATATATATATATATATATATATATATATATATTCAAAGAGATCCAACACTCAGATGCATTAGAATCAAACTATGAAAGGACAAAGAGAGAAACTTGAAAGTAGCAAGAGAGAACAATTCCTCATGAACAAGAGAGCTTCAGTAAGATTAACAGCTGATTTCTCAGAAACCATGGAGATCAGAGGCACCTGGCTGGTCAGTCCTTAGAGTTACTTTGATCTCTGGGTTGTTGATTCAAGCTCCACCTTAGGTATAGAAATTACTTAAGGGGCACCTGGGTGGCTCAGTCGGTTAAGCGGCCGACTTCGGCTCAGGTCACGATCTCACACTCCGTGAGTTCGAGCCCCGCGTCGGGCTCTGTGCTGACAGCTCAGAGCCTGGAGCCTGTTTCAGATTCTGTGTCTCCCTCTCTCTGACCCTCCCCCATTCATGCTCTGTCTCTCTCTGTCTCAAAAATAAATAAACGTTAAAAAAAAATTAAAAAAAAAATTACTTAAGAAAATAAAATCTTAAAAAGAAAGAAAGAAAGAAAGAAAGAAAAATGGAGATCGAAAGGGATAATGTATTTAAAGTACTGAAAGAAAAAAAACTGTCACCCAAGACTTCTATACCCAGCAAAAATATCTTCCAAATAGAGAAATTAAGACACCTCCAGATAAACAAAAACTTCGAGGTTTCCTTAGTAACAAACCTGCCTTACAAGAAATACTATAGGGAATCCTTCAAGCTGAAATAAAAGGACTTTCAACAACATCCTGAATCCTCATGTATTTTTTTAAGTAAGTTCTATACCCAACAAGAGGCTTGAACACTCAACCCCAAGATCAAGAGCCGCATGCTCTATCTACTGAGCCTGTCAGGCACCGTTTGAATACTCATAAATAAAATAAAGAGCACCAATAAAGGTAACTACATAGATAATATAAAAATAGAGTATAAATGTACTACTTGTTTCTCATGCTTTTTTTTTTTCCTATCTGATTTAAAAGACAACTGCAGGGGGCACCTGGGTGGCCCAGTCTGTTAAACTTCTGGCTCTTGATTTCAGCTCAGGTCATGATCTCACAGTTTTGTAAATTCAAGCCTTGTGTTGGGAACTGCTCTGATCTCGAGGAGCCTGCTTGGGACTGTCCCTTTATCTCTGCCCCTTCACTGCTTGTACTCTGTCTCTCTCAAAATAAATAAATAAACTTAAACAAAAAAAATTTTTTTTTTTAATTTGGGCACCTGGGTGGCTCAGCCGATTGAATGGTCGCCTCTTGGTTTCAGCTCGGTCATGACTTCACGGCTTGTAAATTCAAGCCCCACGTCTGGCTCTGCGCTCACTTTTCGGAGCCTGCTTCAGATCCTCTGTCTCCCTCTTTCTGCTCCTCCCCAGCTCGCTCCCAAAATAAATAAACGTTAAAAATTTTTTTAAATTCAAAAAAATAAAAGACAACTGCATGATGCACTAATTACAAATGCAAGTTGTTGCACATATATGTATAAAGCTGCAATTTCTGGCAACAGCAGCATGGTAAGAGACAAAGCTACATAAGAACAAAAGTTTTATATACTCTTGAAATTAAGGTGGCATTAATGTAAACTAGATTATTATAAATTAAGTTATTAATGGTAATCCCTAGGGCAATCGCTAAGGAAAAAAAGATCTAATTATAAATTTACCATTAAGCTATTGTCACATATCAATTAGACATTTGCATGGAACTTATCTGGAATTTATTCTATTTCTCCAATAACTGAAAAGTTAACAGTAGAGACTGATCTTCAGAAATTTGTCTAACAACTAGCCATCATAGGATTCTATAAAAATTCCAAGAGCATCCTTCTAAAAGTGCCTTGCTATCCTGTCTGGCTTTATTAAGGTCTTTGGACATATTGTGTGGGAATTTGAAGGAGTAAGATTAAAGATTAAGATTAAGATGCTTGAAATCCAAACAGTGTCACCAAGTTCCTAAAGGAGATGCCGATTTCCATCAATAACAAATTCCATATTCACAGCCGTAAAAGAGGACTGATGGAAAAATCCATTGTTATTCCAGGCACCAACCAGTAGGTGGAATCAGAGTACAAGGGTCCCATCCAAGGGACGAAGGGCGTTAGGCTAGATCAAAGCAATTATTTTAAAAAGGCATGAGCAGAAATGGACAGTCACATGAGCAAAGACATTAGGAAGCATCCTTTCAGATAGATTGTTATCTTCAGGCTAGAAGGCTAAAGGGAGGTAACAGAATCTTTGTGAAACAAGTTTTAAGAAACTAAGCTAAAATGTCATTTGCCCAGGTTGTTCAAACATGAACTTAACTGATAGAAGAAGAATGACCCTTGAGTGACTTATTCAGATTCTTTTCATTTCACTGACTTTTTAAAATTTTTATTTTATTTTTTACTTTTTTTTAACGTTTATTTTTGAGAGAGAGAGAAAGAGGTGCAAGCAGGGGAGGGGCAGGGAGTGGGAGACAGAATCTGAAGCAGGCTCCAGGCTCTGAGTGTCAGCACAGAGCCCAACGCGGGCCTCGAACTCACAAACCGCGAGATCATGATCTGAGCTGAAGTCATGATAAAGAGTGGCTCCCTCGGGGCGCCTGGGTGGCGCAGTCGGTTAAGCGTCCGACTTCAGCCAGGTCACGATCTCGCGGTCCGTGAGTTCGAGCCCCGCGTCAGGCTCTGGGCTGATGGCTCAGAGCCTGGAGCCTGTTTCCGATTCTGTGTCTCCCTCTCTGTCTGCCCCTCCCCTGTTCATGCTCTGTCTCTCTCTGTCCCAAAAATAAATAAAAAAATAAAAAAAAAAAAAAGTTGAAAAAAAGAGTGGCTCCCTTGACTGACCCAGCCAGGCACCCCTCACTGCACTGATTTTATTCAGTCTTTTCATATATCTCCTGCCTCTCTCATATCCTCAAAGATGGGCCAGTCTTTCAAATGCATCGAGTCTCCTAAGAAGTAATTGAAGGAAACTTAAGAATTTTTAAATGTCTTTAGAGAAAACTTTCTAGGTAGAAACTTTGGTTAAGTATGCTAGCTTCCCTGGCAGCTGGGAGACTTAAGATCGGGCCAAGTTAACAAATAAGGCAAGTACAAAACACTAAGAACATCCTAGTGACATCAAAAAGATACTGAGGAGATATTATAAACAACTTTATGACAACACATTTGACAACTCAGCTAAATGGAGAAATGTTTTTACTACAAAAAACTACAAAGCTCTCTCAAGAAAAAAATCATTTCACTAGTCCTATATCCATTAAAGAAATCACATTTACATTTAAAAATCCTCCCACAGGGGTGCCTGGGTGGCTCAGTCGGTAAAGCGTCCGACTTCAGCCTAGGTCATGATTTTGCCGTTCCCAAGTTCCAGCCCCGTGCTGACAGCTCGGAGCCTGGAGTCTGTTTCAGATTCTGTGTCTCCCTCTCTCTCTCTGCCCCTCCTCTGCTTGTGCTCTGTCTCTCTCAAAAATAAATAAACATTACAAAAAATAAAAATAAATAAAAAGAATGGGGGTTGGATTTTGTCAAATGCCGTTTCTGCTTCTGTCGATATCATATTTTGATATGATGGATGTGATGAATTACGCTAACTGGTTTTTCTTTTAAGTTTATTCATTTATTTTGAGAGAAAGTGAGAGAGTGAGAGACAGCATGGGAGGAGGACGGGCAGATAGAGAGAGAGAATCCCAAGCAGGCTCTGTGATGACAGTTCCATAGGGGACCCGAACCCATGAACTGTGAGATCATGACCTGAGTCAAAATCAAGAGTCAGACCCTTAACGGACTGAGCCACCCAGGCGCCCCAATTGATTTTTTTTTAAGTAGGCTGTATACCCAACGTGGGGCTTAAACTCACAACTCTGGGAACAAGAGTCACATGCTCTACTGACTGAGCCAGCCAGGCATAACTATACTAATTGATTTTTTTAAATGTTTGCTTATTTATTTTGAGAGAGAGAGAGAGGAGAGAGAGAAAGAACACACAAATGGGAGCGTGGGAGGGGCAGAGAGAGGGGGAGAGAATCCTGAACAGTCTCCTCCCACACAGGGCTCGATCTCATGATTGTGAGATTATGACCTGAGCAGAAATCAAGAGTCTGCACTTAACTGAGTCACCCAGGTGCCCCTACTAATTGATTTCTCAATGTTGAGTCAGCCTTTAGAGATGTCCTTTATCCAATCAAAGGCGTTTCCTTCTATTCCTAATTTATTTATCACGTAAGGGTATAGAATTTTGTCAAATACTTTTTCTGCAACCAATGAGATACTCGTGTGGTTTTGCCCTTTATTCTACTGATGTGGTGCATTACATGACTGCGTTGGTTTCTGGATGTTAAACTAACTTTGCATTCCTCAGATAAATCTCACTTGGCCGTGGCATATGATCCTTTTTATATACAACTGTTCAGTTTGCTAGTATTTTTTGAGGACTTTTTCCTCTATATTCAGAAGAGATATTGATCTGTATTTTTCCTTGTGATGTTTCTGTCAAGTTTTGGTATCATCGTAATATGGGCTTCACAGACTGAGTGGAGTAGTGTTCCCTACTGTTCTTTTTTTTTGGGCGGTGGGGGGGAAGAGTTCATGAAGAATTGGTATTCATTCTTTAAACATTTGGTAGGGTTTATCGGCAAAGCCACCTCGACAGGGATTTTCTTTGTCAGAAATTTTTATTAGTAACTTGATGTCTTTATTTTTCATGTATCTATTTCAGTATATTATCTTGAGTCAGTTTTTGTAGCTTATGGTTTTTCAGAAATTTGTTTCTTGCAGATTATCTAGTTTGTTGACATACAATTGTTCATGGTATTCTCTTATAATCTTTTTTTTAGCTCAGTAGAGTCCACAGTAAGGTCCCTTATTTCATTCATAGTTTCAGTAATTTGAGTCTTCCCACCACCACCACCCCAACCAGCTTTGGTCAGTTTAGCTAATGGTCTCTCCATTCTGTTGATCATTTCAAAGTACCAACATTGTTTCGTTTTGTTTTGAATTTTCTGGATTGTTTTTGTATTCCCAATTTCATTCATTTCTACTCTTAATATTTATTCTTTCCTTCCTTCTGCTCGCTTTGGATTTACTTGGTTCTTCTTTTCTTCCTTCCTAAGGTAGAAGTTCAGGTAAATGATTTGAGTTCTTTCTTCTTTTTTAATGTAGGTGGTTTACAGTATAACCCTTGCTTTAATTGTATCCCATAAGTTTCTGTATATTGTGTCTTTATTTTCATCCATCCCAAATTATTTTCTTATTTCCTTGTGATTGCTTCTTTGGCCCATTGATTACTTAGATATTGTTTTATTTCCAAATACCTGTGAATTTCCCTAATGTCTTTCTGTTACTGGTTTCTAAGTTCTTCCATTGTGGTTAAAGAACATAAGTTGTATAATTTCAATTCTTTTTAAACTTATTGAGGCTTGTTTTATGCCATAGCATATGTTCTATTCTGGAAAATGTTTTGTACATGCTGGACAAAAATATGTCTTTTGCTGTTGTTGGGTATTGAAGTATTCCATAGATGTCTATTAGGTGTAATTGGTTTACACTGTTCTTCAAGTCTCCTATTTACTCACTGGTCTTCTGCTTGGTTCTATCCATGATGAAAATGGTGTATTTTTTTCTCCCTTTAGTTTTGTTCTTTTTTGTTGTTGTTGTTGTTTCTTCATGACTTTTGGGCTTTTGTTATTAGGTACATGTTTAATTGTTATTTCTTCTTGATAGACTAACCTTTGTCATTATGTCCTTTTTTGTCTCCCATAACAATTTTTGTCTTAAAACCATATTGTCTGATATTAGCATAGTACTCTAGTTTTCGTTTGGTTAGTATTCCATGCCATATCTTTTACCATCCTTTTACGGTGAACCTATTTTTCCTTTGAATCTAAAATGGCAACATATAATTGGATCATATTTTTCCCCCTTTTACATAGCCATATGCCAATTTCTGCCATTTGAGAATTTAATCTACTTACATTTAATGTAATAAGGGTAAAGGAGGATTTATATCTGCCATTTTGCCACTTACTATGTCTTTTCATTCTTCAATTCTTCCATTATTGCATTCTCTTCTGTCAAATAGATTTTCCAAGGGTATCATTTTAATTTCCTTCTATTTATATATTTTAATTATTTTTTTAGTGGTTGCTCTGTGGTTTATTATTAACATCTTTTTTTAATTGGTAACATCTTAATTGATAGCAATCTAACTTGGATTAATAGAAATTTAATTTCAATTGTTTACAAAAACTGTACTCTCTCTCTCTCTCTCTCTCTCTCTATATATATATATGACTCCACACCTCCCCCCACTTTATGTTGTATAATTTCAATTGAACTATCTTCAAGTTTGCTGCTTCTTTATTATTCCTGCTCAAAATTCCTTTAGTGCTTATTTCATTTCGGATATTGTATATTTCAACTTCAGAAATTTTATCTGGATCTTGTTAATATTTTTTATCTTTATTGATATTCTCTATTTGATGAGACATTTTTCTCAAACATTATTTTAGTTCCTTAGATATAGTATTCTCTTAGTTATTTTTTTTTTTAATTTTTTAATGTTTATTTTTGAGAGAGAGAGAGAGAGAGACAGAGCACGAGCAGGGGAGGGGCAGAGAGAGAGGGAGACACAGAATTCAAAGCACCTTCAGGCTCTGAGCTGTCAGCATGGAGCCAGATGCGGGGCTGGAACCCACAGACTGGGAGATCATGACCTGAGCCAAAGTTGGACGCCCAACTGACTGAGCCACCCAGGTGCCCCTCTTTGAACATATTTTAAATAACTGATTTTAAAGTCTTTTTCTAGTAAATCATTTGCTCTTCCTCACGTACACTTTCTATTGAATGCTTTCTTTCCCCCCTATGTATGGACCACACTTTCTTATTTCTTTGCATACATCCTAATTTTTTGTTGGGAATGGGGCATTTCAAATAATATAATTAAGCAACTCTGGAAATCAGAGTCTCTCCCCTTCCCAGGGTTTGTTGTTGCTATTTGTTGTAGTTGTTGTTTGTTCAGTGACGCTTCCAGACCAATTCTGCAAATTCTGTATTGTTTTTTGGGTAGAGACACTGAAGCCCCTCCATTAGCTCAGGGGTCAGCTAATAATTGGAGAGAAATTTCCTTTAAGGCCTAAAACTGGGAAATCCCTCAGTCTTTGCTGAGGGATTCTTTGTGCATATTGGATGGAGCACATCTTCTCTATTTCCCCAGGCAGTTTACAACTTTATCTCAGCCTTCATTTCCTGCTTGTGTATAGTCTCAACGCCAGTCAGAAGTCACCGCCTAGGACCTTCTCAGGTCTCTTCTGAGCATGTGCACAGCCCTAGTCCTGCATGTGGCCTCCTAAATCCCAGGAATAGGTTGGAGTTTTCAAAACCCATCTGGTCCTCACATTCCTCACCTTTTTCCCTTTTAAGACCTTGGCTAATCTATTGTTTGCCCCAGCTGCGATCGAGGCTTTCTTTTAAGCTTGTTAGGTGTCATGGAGCAGCCTTCAGTCTAGGGCAATTCCCCACCCCCCCACCCCCACCCCAAGTCCTGAAGCAACACCCTTCTGAGTTCTCTACTTTTTGTCCCATGATCTACTTAGTTTTTCCACTCTGGCTGGGGGGAATACAAACGATTCCAAACCTCTTGGGAGCCCCAGGGACGGTTCCCACTCATGATTTCAGGTGGTTCTTTTCGCGTCCTTGGGGAGTTTCTTCACATGCACGTGCTGCTCAGAACTCATCCAGACCCTCAGGGTGACCCTCTGCAGCCTCTGTACTCTGTCTGTGTGCAGCTCTTTCCTCTCTGGCACTCTGCCCTGAGAATTCTAGCTCCGTTGGTTCTCTAATTCCCAGCTCCATTTCTTAAACTCGGTAGGAAGGCTTGGCCACTGTTAGATTGCCTTCCCCTGCACTGTGACATAGAAACCCACCCCCCCCACCCCGGGTAGTATGCTGGGGGCAATCACAGGGCTCACCTTAGGTGTCTTCCCTCTCTAAGGAATCATTCTCTTCTCCCTGATGTCCACTACTTGTTTTATATATTATTTCCTGGTTTTTTAGTTATTTCAGATAGCTAGGTAGATTTAGTCACTCTTACTCCATCTTGCCCCAAAACAGAAGTCCTCTTGCCTGTATTATCGTTGTAGTTTCCCTGTTTCTACTCGTGACTCTCCTGAATCTATTACCAACAGTGTAGCTAAAATAAGTCTTTTTTTTTTTTGAGTCTTTTAAAATATAAGTGAGATCATATTACTTTTTTTTTTTAATTTTTTTAATGTTTATTTATTTTTGAGAGAGAGAGACAGAGCACGAGCAGGGGAGGGGCAGAGAGAGAGAGAGAGAGAGGGAGACACAGAATCGGAAGCAGGCTCCAGGCTTCGAGCTGTCAGCGCAGAGCCCGACGCCGGGCTGGAACTCACTAACCGTTGAGATCATGACCTGAGCTGAAGTCGGACGCTTAACCAACGGAGCCATCCAAGTGCCCCTTTTTTCTTTTCTTTAATTTTTTTAATGTTTATTTACTTTTGAAAGAGAGACAGAGAGAGAGACAGAGCGTGAGCAGGGGAGGGGCAGAGAGAGAGGGAAGATCGTATTACTTTTCTAAAAAAGTGTGCAATGCCTTTTAATTTCTCTCGAATTAAAACCATGCCTCTACAGTTCTAAGGCCCTGTTTAACCTGGCCCTTCATTACCTCTCTGACTCACTACTGCCCTCTCTGTCCATCCGTACTCATTGCAGTCCGTCAAGCATTCCAGGAACATTTCCAGCTAGCTTAATTACATTTATGATTTACTGTTTCCCGTACTGTACCAGAAAGGCTTTTTTTGTTTTTCCCGATTTTAACCTAAGCAGCTAAAGTAGTGCACCGCACACAGTAGACCCTTTAAATATTTGCTAAATGAAAGTCTGAGCCCAATCATAGAGCATTTAGGATATTAGGAAGTTTATAAAAATGGGCATTCAGCCATAGGAGACAAGACAGAAATCCAATTACCAAAAATGTCACATAATATCAGAGTGAGTCTTGCCTGTAACAAAGGTTATCTGATGCCAAGTGTTATTGTTGAACAAAAGATATTTAATGTGTTTTACCGATCACCAGAATTTAACCTAGAGATTTGGCTGAGATGAGAATAAAGCGACTCAAACTGTGGGGAAGGATCTGATATTAAGCTCAGCTTGAAAGGCCCCAACAACATAACTAAAAAGGGCAAAAATGTCTAATATTCCCACTAGAATTCATTGAAGACTTGCTATATAATATCCTCATTCTTTTTAAAACACAATTTGCCAGGGCACCTGGGTGGCTCAGTTGGTTAAGTGTCTGACTTCAGCCCGGGTCACGATCTCCCAGTCCGTGAGTTCGAGCCCCGTGTCGGGCTCTGGGCTGATGGCTCAGAGCCTGGAGCCTGCTTCCGATTCTGTGTCTCCCTCTCTCTCTGCCCCTCCCCCGTTCATGCTCTGTCTCTCTCTGTCTCAAAAATAAACGTTAAAAAAAAAAAAAATAACACAATTTGCCATGATTTTTTTTTTTTAATTTTTTTTTCAACGTTTATCTATTTTTGGGACAGAGAGAGACAGAGCATGAATGGGGGAGGGGCAGAGAGAGAGGGAGACACAGAATCGGAAGCAGGATCCAGGCTCTGAGCCATCAGCCCAGAGCCCGACGCGGGGCTTGAACTCACGGACCGCGAGATCGTGACCTGGCTGAAGTCGGACGCTTAACCGACTGCGCCACCCAGGCGCCCCCAATTTGCCATGATTTTTAATACTGATACACATGTGGTAAAATGAACACCTTACAAACTAATGGCAGAATTGTGTTGCAAACATTTGTTTAATTTTTTAAAATTGTGGCAAAAATATAGATAACATAAAATTTACCCTAAAAGGTACATTAAAAAAATTCTTTTTAATGTTTTTATTTATTTTTGAGACAGAGAGAGACAGAGCACGAGCAGGGGAGGGGGAAAGAGAGGAGACACAGAATCTGAAGCAGGCTCCAGGCTCTGAGCCATCAGCACAGAGCCCGACACGGGGCTTGAACCCATGAAATAAGAGATCATAACCTGAGCCAAAGTCAGACACTTAACCGATCGAGCCACCCAGGTGCCTCCCAATACCATCATTCTTAAGTTAAAAAGTGAAGCCATCATTTTTTCTAAAACTATTTGTGTCTACCTAATATAGTTGGGGAAGTAAAAAGAATTTTTTCCTTTGATATCCGGGAGAGATTAGTTACGCAGTATAGGAAAAAGTAGGAGAAAGCACAGATGAATTCCGGAAGCCCTTTTAATTCCTCGTGTGTACATTTGACTACATATTGTGCTGTTCCCTCGAATTGAAGAGACTTACAGCTGTCTTTAAGAAAAACATTATGTCTTTGCCTCAACCCTCTTTGATGTTTGATCTCCTCTTTCAAATATACATCTTGCTGGAAAGACTACCTGGCCGTTCTTCCTCCATTCTTTTATTCTGTGATAGGTGTGCCAATACCGAGTCTCCTGGCATTGAAGGGTGGAATTCTATGCATCCAGCCATCTCATTTTGAACCTGGCAGCGGTTTGTGGACTGAGGTCTCCATCTGCACAAGACAGAGCAGCATATACAGCACCCATAGAGGCTCTAAAACATATTCTTACTTACCATGTGCTTTGTTAGTAGTTACCCTGATGTTCTCTTTTAGGCCACAAAATTATAAAGATACAGGATATTTCTTGCCTGTGATCCTCTGAGTGGCCATGAATTGGCAAGTTCAATTTCTCACAATTCACATCCCAGGTGCATTTACAAACCCTCTTCTTCTGGACTTTCAGACTCTGCTCCTATAGCTTCTTTCTCATATAGATATATTTAAGTTTATTTTGAGAAAGAGTGCATGCACAAGGGGGGGGGGGGGGCAGAGAGAGAGAGGGAGGAGAGAGAATCCCAAGCAGGTTCCGAACTGGCAGTGTGAGCCCGATGCAGGGATAGAACTCACGAACCATGAGATTATGACCTGAACGGAAATCAAGAGTCCCATGAGATCATGACCCAAACCAAAATCAAGAGTCTGACACTTAACCAACTGAGCCACCCAGGCACCCCTGGTTCCTGAATATTCATATGTCACCACTTTGAAAAACTTATCCTCCCTTTCATATATACCTATATATACGAAATATATGTATATACCCTAGGTATGACTGACACATTTAATGTAGAAGGTTAGAGCTAGAAGGGAATCAGAATTAACTCAGTCGAATTCCTTCCTGTTCCAGATGAGGGAACTGAAGCTCCTCCAAATTAAGTGATTTATGTGACTTACGCAGTTAGTGGCTGAGCCAGCACAGAATACTACTTCCTGTCTCTCAATACCGTGCACTTTCCATTTTATGTTATTGTCCTAAGTCATGGAATATACTAGACTCCTATGCCTGTGAACCTATAAACTAGGTTACTCCACTATCAGACAAGGCAGCACAAATCTGCCAGTCTATATACTATATGTTTATAGTGTAAAATATATTATACAATATATAATACATATAAAATATTAAATATATTCGACATTTTATATAAATATTTTTACTATAAAGATACTTGCATTAGGTTTCCATTGCTGTATAAAAAATCACCACAAGGGGCGCCTGGGTGGCGCAGTCGGTTAAGCGTCCGACTTCAGCCAGGTCACGATCTCGCGGTCCGTGAGTTCGAGCCCCGCGTCAGGCTCTGGGCTGATGGCTCAGAGCCTGAAGCCTGTTTCTGATTCTGTGTCTCCCTCTCTCTCTGCCCCTCCCCCGTTCATGCTCTGTCTCTCTCTGTCCCAAAAATAAATAAACGTTGAAAAAAAAAATTTAAAAATCACCACAAGTTTTTGTGGTTTGAAAGAGCATATTTTATTGCCTTACAGTTTTCATTGGTCAGGAATCTGGACACAAGTCTACTCAGTTCTCAATCTCATCTGAGGCGCGGGTTCCTTTTTCCTAGTTCACTAGTTGTTTGCAGAATTCAATTCCTTGTGATTTAGGACTGAAAGCTTTGACTCTTAGAGGTCACTGACTGTTCCTTGCCATATGGACCTCTCCAAATGGCAGTTTGTTTCTTCAAGGCCAACAAAGAGTCTCTGCTGCTACAAATCTGGTTTCTCCTGTCCCACTGGGCTCGAGCCCACAAACTAGGAGATCATGACCTGAGCCGAAGTCAGGAGTCAGATGCTCAACCCACTGAGCCACCCAGGCACCCCAAGTCTAGTGTTTTTATATCTTGAGTTTACTACTAGGTGATCAATAGAAGGTTACTTAATTTCTCTAAATCTGTGCCTTAATTTCTCAAATATTACTTGTCTCCATTAAGACAATATTGTCTTTATGATACAGGGTCATGGATCGAGCCCTGCATGGGGCTCCACGCTCAGCCTGAAGCCTGCTGAAGATTCTCTCTTTGTCCCTTTCCCACTCGCACTCTCTCTACAAAAAGGACAATATTGTCTTTGTATTTATTCCTCGGTCATTTTCATTTCCTTCATCATCTCTTCTGTATCTTTTGAGGAAGAAAACTGCCCTTTCCTTTTATTGTTGTGGGAAATTCATTCTGTGTGTATCAGGAGGGGCTGACCCATCTTGCCAACACTGGTTATTACTTATCCTAACAAATGCTATCTTGCAGTTTTGATTTGTGCTGCATTAATGATTAGTGATGTTGAGCATCTTTTCATGTGCTTATTGGCTGTTTGTAGATCTTCTTTGGAGAAACATCTATTTAAATCCTTTGCCTGTTTTTAAATTTGGCTATTTGCTTTTGCTATTGTTGCATGTTAGGAGTTCTCTATATATTCCAGATACTGACCTCTTATCAGATACAGGATTTACAAATATTCTTTTTTTTTTTTTTTTTTAACATTTATTTTAGAGAGACCGAGAGAGACAGACCATGAGTAGGGGAGGGACAGAGAGAGCAAGACACAGAATTCAAAGCAGGCTCCAGGCTCTGAGCTGTCAGCACAGAGCCCGACACGGGGCTGGAACCCACGAACAGTGAGATCATGACCTGAGCCAAAAAGTCAGACACTTAACCGACTGAGCCATCCAGGCGCCTCAGGATTTACAAATATTCTTGCATTTTGTGGGTTGCTGTTTCACTGTTCATATTATGCAAATTTGTTCACAAGTACAAAGTACTTGAAAAATGTTCACAAGTACAAGAAAAATCTCTGTATCCCAGCAGACTTTGGCTAGTGGAAGACACAGATTACCACTTACAGTTCCGTTATGATTATTCGGTGCAAAGGGAAGAAACTCTAGGGAAGCCATTTATTTAATATCAATTATGTACCAAATGCTACTAGGATTACCCCCACATATTTTTTTAAATGTTTAATTTTGACAGAGAGAGAGAGAGAGCATGGCGAGGGGGGCGGGGGGGAGAGGCAGAGAAAGAGGGAGACAGAGGATCCCAAGTAAGCTCTGCACTGACAGTAGAAAACCCTACGAGGGGCTCAAACTCATGAACCAGGAGATCATGACCTGAGCCGAAATCGGGTGCTTAACCGAGTCACCCAGGCGCCCCAGATTACTCCTAAAAAAAAAAAAAAACCAAAAAACAAAAAAAAACTTATCACTGATGACCTTTGCAGATAAAAAAATTGGTGCATAGAAAGTTTAACTTGCAGGGGCACCTGGGTGGCTCAGTTGGTTAAGCATCCAACTTCAGCTCAGGTCATGATCTCACGGTTCACAAATTCCAGCCCGGCTTCAGATTCTGTCTCCGTCTGTCTCTGCCCCTCCCTGGCTCGTGCTCTTTCTCTCTCAAAAATAAATTTAAAAAGCATTAAAATATTTTTAAAAAGAAAGTTTAACTTGCTTACAATTGCAGAACTAGTATGTGGCACAGCTGAAATTTAGACTCTAACTTCTTTACTCAATATGCTTAATGATACTTGTCAAATGATTAGGCTATGGTTATTAGACACTATTGGACAAATAATAGACTTGATTGGCCTTATTAATTGACTTCACTGCAAACTCCCTGAACTGGGAAATCGGTATAGATCTGCCTTAGAGATAACGTATGTTATCAAAAGTCCAGTCTGTTCAACCCAGAGACTAAGCCCAGTATATAATACTTCAGGCTCTTTGGCACAAGTGCCTTGCATAAAGTGGTCTAGAATTATGTGAATTCCTCTGCTTATAAACTGAATTTATAAAATGTTTATTACCTGCACCAACAAGCGTATATTAAATGTTTCTGCCTGTCCAATGGCATGTTTTTGCTCAAATGGATTTTCCTGTAGATTTAGAGATGGAGTGTCTACGGAAATAAAATTGAAGACTATAAAAACTGTTTTTGGAAATATTGAATTGGTTGGCAGTCTTTCTTTTCTTTTTGTTTTCATTATGTTTTCATAGACCCCAATGAGGCCAAATATGGATTTTGAAAATATTCCGTTTGTTTAAATACTCAATTGATTTCATTGAACTGGTAGAAATGACGTTACTATTCCTGCTGGTACTTTATAGTCCCTTGATGTTAATTAGACTCGGCAATTCTTTAATCCTGCCACATCCCTATTATGGTCCAGCTATCCTCCATTAGGTCTAGTGCCACTCAGGTCAATATAAACCTTCTGGATTATGGAAGTAAGCTATTTTTTTTTTTTAATCAACTCATCTCTTTCTCATCCTTTGATAATTAATCAAGGACAGAATCTTGGGATTCACTCTGGATATAATTGTGTAAAGTTTCTTCGTGGTTTCCCAAAGTAGTATGAATTTTTTTAGTACGGGTATGCAGATTTTTCTCCCCAAGAGTTACCTCTCCAGCAAAGCTCAATTTCTGTTCAAGTAATTTTCAGTTGGTTATCCTAAAAAAATCTGTCAAATAAAGTTTATTTCCTTGTCCTCATTCTCTTTTCTTGTGTTAGAAATCT
Organism: Puma concolor; assembly: GCF_028749965.1. Lineage (NCBI taxonomy): Eukaryota > Metazoa > Chordata > Mammalia > Carnivora > Felidae > Puma > Puma concolor. The sequence goes on from NC_141673.1 coordinate 100,022,192, forward strand.
TTGGTTACGTATAACAGAAATAAATTTAAATACAAAGGAAAAATTTAAAGACTAGAATATTTCATGTAACTAAGCCACGGAAATAAATTATGACAGAAGTAAGTAGAATTTTATGTAGCTGTTTAAGAAACTGAGGTAGCAGTATACCTGTTTGTATGGCAAGATATTCAAGACACATTGGGAAGTTATGGGACACTCTTTATAGCATGAGCCCATGGGGTTTGAGAAGAAAAAAGACATGCGTATAAATGGATTCCGAAATTCTGGAAGGAGGGGCACCTGGGTGGCTCAGTCAGTTAAGTGTCCAACTCTTGATTTCAGCTCAGGTCAAGATCTCATAGTTCACTAAATCAAGCCCCACATTGGGCTCCGCGCAGCCAGTGAGGAGCCTGCTTGGGATTCTCTCTCTCCCTCCATGCCCATCCCCGCTGTCTCTCTCTCTCTCAAAATAAATAAACTTAAAAGAAATTCTGGAAGGATATGAAAGAAAATGTTAACAGTGATTCTCTCTAGGGAGTAAGGTCAGGAGGTGGGGGAGGGGTACTGGTGGGTCTTTCTTTCCAGTTGTTCTCTCCTTGAGACCCATTTGTATCCCATGAGCACTGTGACAGCCACAGAGGTTTGCCAATCAGGCCTCTCCCAAAACTTGTGGCGAAATGTAGTTGGCTCGCTAGTCCCCAGCTGCTCCTCTGTTGGGTCCACCTCAGTATTTACACCAAGGCCACTGTCTTCCTGGCTTACTCTTAGCCGGTGACTACATACAGCAGAGGTATTAGATCTCAGGTACATCATATACAGCCATTGATCTGGCAATTCAAAAATCTTTTTCCTGGAGCGCCTGGGTGGCTCAGTCAGCTAAACGTCTGACTACAGCTCAGGTCACGATCTTGTGGTTGGCAAGTTTGAGCCCCACATCAGGCTGTGGGCCATGGAGCCTGCTTCAGATTCTCTGTCTCCCTCTCTCTCTCTGCCCCTCCCCCGCTCTCTCTCTCTCTCTCTCTCAGAAAATGAATAACACGTTAAAAAATAAAAATGTTTTCTTTTCTATCTCGATCAGATGAGGACCAGAAATCGTTTGCATCCACACGGAATGGAAAATATTCACTTAGTTCTGCTCCAGGGATAGGCTAACCACTGTACCTTTGATGACATAATCTAAATTATAGGTCATATGGACATTACATAGAATAGCACATCAATGACAACATGCTGATTGGACAAGATAAGCAAAAGTTAGCTTACCATACAGAAGGCCTCGTGTAGATACGTTTTAGAGAGTGGGAGATAAACTCTATAAAGATTTGAGGGTCTGCCATTCTTATAGTTTTTAGGAGACCAGGGGTAAAGGGCATGATGAACAACCCCTACAAAGTAAAAGCCTGCTACATTTGCATCACTTGCTACAAGGAAGCAAGCACAGTACCCGGTGGATCTCTCCAGATTCTGGAGGCAATACATTCCACCTAGAAACACTATTCCAGTCCATCTACTGGATGATATAACAGGCTAACAAGTTTGAATAGGGCCTGTATCAGGAAGGGGATCTGTAGAAGATTCAGGCCATGATACAAGATACAGAGATATGCCAGATCTATGGTATTATAGGTGTATTGGTCGAAAAAGACACAACAGAGCTTTTATGTAACAAACTCATAAAACTGTACAGGAGCTGCTCCCGAAATGTATATAGAGAAGATTTGTACTGGCATAACAGGTAGAATGAATGTGGTTGCCATAGCAGTGTGCCACTCAGATCTCTTCAAGGAAACCTGATGCAAAGCTGGATGGGGCACCTGGGTGGCTAAGTTGGTTCAGCATCTGACTTCAGCTCAGGTCATGATCTCTTGGTCTGTGAGTTCCAGCCCTGCGTCAGGCTCTGTGCTGACAGCTCAGAGCCAGGAGCCTGCTTCAGAGTCTTATCTCCCTCTCTCTGTCCCTCCCCCACTCAGGCTCTGTCTTTCTCTCTCTCTCAAAAATAAACATTAAAAACAAAACAAAACAAAACAAAACAAAGCTGGAGACATCACACTTCCTGATTGCAAACTACAGTATATTGCTAAGCTATGGTAATCACAACAGTATGATATTGGCATAAAATCAGACACATATATCAATGGAACAGAATACAGAGCCCAGAAAAACTCACACATATATGGTCAATATGGTAAATTAATTTAAAATGGAGCCAACAATATATAATGGGAAAAGGATATACTAAGAAATGGTGGAAAACTGGACAACCACGTGCAAAAAGAATGAAACTGAACCCTTACCTTAAACCATATACAAGAATTAACTCAAAATCAATGAAAGAAAAAAAAAATGAGACACTTGAACATAGGGTTGAAACCATAAAACACCTAGGAGAAAACAGAGGGTAAGGCCCTTGACAATGGTCTTGGCAATAATTTTTTTTGATTTCACACCAAAAGCAAAGGCAACAAAACCAAAGAGACTACATCAAACTAAAAAGCATCTATACAGTAAAGGAAACCAACAACAAAATGAAGAGGCAACCTATGGAACGATAGAAAATATTTGCAAGTTATATATCTGACAAGGAGTTAATATAAAAAATACATAAAGAACTCATATAACTCAATAGCAAAGACAAACAAAAACAACACAACCCAATTCAAAAATGGACAGAGGAACTGAATATAAATTTTTCCAAACACAAGACAACAAATGGCCAACAGGCACATGAAAAAGTGCAACATCACTATTCATCAGAGAAATGCAAATTAAAACCACAAGGAGCTATCACTTCACACCTATTAGAATGGCCAATATCAAAGAGACAGAAACGCTGGCAAGGATGTGGAGAAAAGGAAAACCTTGTGCCCTGCTGGTGGGAAAGTAAATTGGTACAGCCACTATGAAAAACATTATGGAGGGCCCTCAAAAAATTAAAAATAGAACTGCCATGTGATCCAGCATGTGCAACCCCATGTTCACTGCAGCTTTACAATAGTCATGGTATGGAAACAAAGTGTCCATCAGTGAATGAATGGGTAAAAATAATGTGGTATATAGATGCAATGGAATGTTATTCATCCATAAAAAAAGAAACCTTGCCATCTGTCTCAACACGGATGGATATTGGGAGCATTATGCTAAGCGAAATAAAGTCTGAGAGAAAAAGATATATACTGTAATGATCTCACTTATATGTGTAATCTAAAAAACAAAAAAATTCAGGAGAAAAGATGAGATTTGATGTTGGTCAGAGGGAGGTTTGCAGTGGGGGAGGGGGAGGATGGGTGAAGATAGTCAAAAGGTACAAACCTCCAGTTACAAGATAAAGGAGTTTGGGGGATGTAATGCCCAGCATGTTGACAGTTAACAATGCTGTAAATTTCCGAGAGTAGATCTTTAAAAACCTCATCATAGGGGCGCCTGGGTGGCTCAGTCCAACTTCAGCTCAGGTCATGAACTCATGGTTTGTGGGTTTAAGCCCCTTGTTGGGCTGTGCGGACAGCTCAGAGCCTGGAGCCTGCTTCAGTTTGTGTTTCCTTCTCTCTCTGTCCCTCCCCCACTCACGCTTTGTCTCTCAAAAATGAGTAAACATTAAAAAATTAAAAAAGAAAACCTCATCATAAAAAAAAAATAACTGTGGTGACAGATGTTAATCAAACTTACTGTAATAATTCTACAGTATATGTACATAACAAATCATTGTTATACACCTTAAACTAATACAGTGTTACTGGCCAATTATATCTCAGTAAAGCTGGAAAAAAACTTGTTACAAGCAGCCTCCAGCGGCAACTCCTTCTGATCCGCCCCAGCATTCATATGGAGGTCATGGTTTCTCCTCAGGCTGCTCCCGGCTCAATGCAGAACTACCCTAATGGCTAATCTGCTCTAACAGTCCTCCATCAGGCTGGCAGAGATTTTTCTCAGAGAAAATCTGTTGCTTTCATTGTCTTTTTTTAGAAGAATGTGTGGGGTTTTTTTTTTGTTTGTTTGTTTATTCATTTTGAGAGAGAGAGAATCCCAAGCAGTCTCCGCGCTGTCAGCGCAGAGCCCGACGTGGGGCTCAAACCCACGAATCGTGAGATCACAACCTAAGCCAAAATCAAGAGTTGGACACTTAACCCACTGAGCCATGCAGGCACCCCCTCATGCTCTTTCTACTCCACTTCCTTCTGTCACAGGCGTCAGGCTCGCATCACAGTCTGAAGGCTTTTCCTGCCTACTGTTCCCTCTCTCTTGCACGCTTCACTAGCATCTTCTTCAAAACACCCTAGCACATCTAACTCCCTCTTGGTGTCTGCCTGCTGGAGGATGCAAAGTGACACTAGCATGGATGCTTTCACTTTTAAAATGACGATAATCAGGAAGGTAAAAAAAAAAAAAGTGGGGAAGATCATCCCAAACCATCTGCATCTCTTGACTCTACACAACTTTCAGGAACACAGATCTCAACGGCCTAATCCGTGTTGTCTCTCAAATTTATACTACACAAATTTTAGATGTCATGAAGTATCAATAGCTGAATACTCTTGTGGCCCCTTGTAAAACCTGCTTCATGAAGCCCTGACTTTTAAAGGTTGGTTTTTTTTTGTTTTTGTTTTTTTTTTTTTCCCTGAGTAATTAGCAGCTGAGTACAGGGGAACTAAAAACAAATTAAACTAAACAACCCATCAAGGTCATCCATTTGAACTTTATTTACTGAACCTTCAAGTATTAAGAGACGTGAAGGACTCCGTGCTAAATCACATTTTGGTCACACAAATCCCAGCTTTCTGTTCGGCGATTTCTACTTAAGCTAACTTTCATGGTGATATCGACTCTTCCTTGACTGCCAAAGCATCATTTTCGGTTCACTACACAGAATTTCAATACACCAGTTTTCCTACCACAGCAAATAACTCTACCGTTAACAAAGCCTCCAGCTTAGAGAATTGTTATTTCGTTGATTACTTACTGCCTAAGGTACATTCAATCCACCCATTCCTCTAGAGTAGGCGTCAGCCTGTTTTGTATCACCTATGAGCTAACATGTTTTTAAAGAGTTAAGAAAGTATTTTTTAAAAAGCAACAGAGACCATATGCAGGTGGTAAAGCCTAATATTTACTCTTTGTCCTTTCACAGAACACAGAGTTTAGGTATGTTTCTGATCCGTTTTTTGTTTTTTTAATGTTTTATTTTTGAGAGAGGAAGAGAGAGAGAAAGGGGGAGAGAGACAATCTGAAGCAGGCTCCAGGCTCCAAGCTGTCGGCACAGAGCCTGACGCAGGGCTCGAACCAACGAACTGGGAGATCATGACCTGAGCTGAAGTCAGAGGCTTAACCAACTGAACCACCCAGGTGCCCCCTGAGCTGTTTTCTTAAAGGCACCAGTGCTGACAAGATTTAGGGCAGTGGTTCTCAAACATTGGTGCGAGTAAGTCACTTGAGTTTGTCAAAAAGCAGGTTTTTGGTCTAGGGCCCTAGAATCTATATTCTAAATAAGTAATTCAAGTGATTATGATATAGGTGGTTGTAGGTCATTTTGAGGAAATTTAAATTTTTATCATTGAATCAGCTCCGACCATCAAGAGGACTTCTTACTGTGCTGGCTTTAATGGATTGCATTTTAGTGTCACGATACTGATCTGCATTGTGAGCTATCTCAAAGATCAGAACATAATCCCTCTCCAGTGCAATAAATTTGCTTCTATCCTAAGGTTACTATGAATCTTCTAATTACCGTATTCTCTTCTGCCAATTTTGTTCCACTTCCAAGCAAATGTATAGGACCTCATAGTATGCATTTGCATGATTTTAATCCCTGTTTCACCCAATTTTTGCCCTTTATTTTGGCTTTATCTCAATCTTCTCATTTTGTTTTAATATGTCTGTTAAGTCACTTCAAACCATTTCTGGGAGGACAAGTCATACCACCCTAAGTGATTCCTTACAGTGTATCATATGCCTATTCCTCACTTGTTTCATTCTCCTGAGTTAGAAGAAAAAGTATTTTTGTTATGAGCTGATAGGGAAAAACTGGAGCAAATATGAGATAAAAGGAATCTTATATAAATCAGTCACTGAAGTGTGGAGACAAGGAATAAGCAGTGCAGATTAGGAAAAATACTACCTGTGTGCACAATGTTCCAACCACAAAATCTTGCGAAAGGAGCTTCAATAGGAAAAGTGGAAAATGATCAACAAAGAAAACTTTATGGACTCTAATTCTGAGATGAAAAGATTCAGCAGTTCTTGAATAAGATATCCAAAACCAAAATTTATATGATTAAAGGACAATTAGTATTTATTATTCAACTATGTGCTAAGCACTATACATGTATTGTAGCAAAGCTATACTTACACATTAATCTGGTAAAGTACAATTGTTTCCGTTTTTTTTTTTTTACAAATACCCCCCTATGGCTTGAAGGGGCTGACTTGTCCAAAGTCCAGGTAAACAGTAAATAATGGGATTAGAATTTGTATCGACACCTGACAACAAAGAATATCCATATGTTTGGTCTGAGGTACTAGGGCTGCCTCCGTATGCACATATATGTATCAGATCTTACATAGTTCAAATATATTAGGTCAGACATGATCTCTAGTCACAAGAAGATTAAAACGTAGTGAGTGATGCGGTGATGAGCGTGTGGCAGAGCCTTGTCAGAGTGAAACAGAAAAAAGGCTGGATTTCTTCAGAGATTAAAAAACAAACAAACAAAGAAACAATTATTTAGCATAGACAGATAAAGAGGGATGCAAGGGGCAGAGGTAAATCCACGTAATACATATTTATAAGTAAAATGATACATATTTTAATGCCTATGTACCAAGGGGAGCAATCATTTCAAAACATATCATAGAAAGATCAGTATGTCAAAAACAAAGGAGTTTCATCTTGCATACTGAAGAAAAGAATAAAAAGAATGACACACGTGGAGCTAGACTTCAAATCTAGCCATATGGACTGAAGTGAATTCATACAAGATGGAGTGGGCAGAAATGACTGCCAAAAGAACAAATCACACCCCATACTATTTCATTCCCAGTTCTGGTGTTTTTATTTTAGAAAACACATTGAATCAAACAGGTTAGAGCTACTGCTTCCTTGTTCTGTGTATTTCTATCCTCCATTTCAAAAACCATACAGTCAAATCTATCTTCGTCCATTCTGTGAATGAAGTGATAAGCAAAAAGGATCACTGGTTACTTCAAAAGAACCTAGAGGGGGAAAAACACATATAGCTCACTTAAACCACAGATTTAAACAGTTTTTAGAATTAATATGAGAAAAAGAAAATATTGAAAATTAACTAATGTGACAAAATATTACAAACTGTCTAGATTACAAAAAACAAAAACAAAAACAAAAAAACCAAAAAACAAACGCACAACTAGGTTTTTTGTGATTACCACACTTTACCTTTGTGATCTCAGTTGAAAAAGATATATACTAAGGTATAGTCTGTTATTCTGACATATAAAGATGTATCAGCAATATTATCCCTTAACAATCCTATTATATAGACAACTGGGGTTTACTGTCGCCAGGAAAATTGTACCAAGAAGAAAACCTTGAGACAAGAATAATCCTTGCACAAGATCACACAAAATAAAACAAAATTATTATACCAAAATGCCTGAACAAAATTAAATTTGAATGTTATATTCTTACTCTATTACCCTAGGTTACTTTTTTTTTTTTTTAATTTTTATTTTAAGTAGGCTCCACACCCAGCATAATGCTTGAACTCATGACCCTGAGATCAAGAGTCACAGGCTCTACTGACTGAGCCAGCCAAGAGCTCCTAGGTTACATTTTCAACAAATTAGACAATGAACAATAAATTTTCATTCTAATTAAAGTTCAAGTTGGCCATCTCTATAGGATCCAGAATTCAAGATGAAGACAAAAACTGTTTGAAAAGACATACAAGGGGCGCCTGGGTGGCGCAGTCGGTTAAGCGTCCGACTTCAGCCAGGTCACGATCTCGCGGTCCGTGAGTTCGAGCCCTGCGTCGGGCTCTGGGCTGATGGCTCAGAGCCTGGAGCCTGTTTCCGATTCTGTGTCTCCCTCTCTCTCTGCCCCTCCCCCGTTCATGCTCTGTCTCTCTCTGTCCCAAAAATAAATAAAACGTTGAAAAAAAAATTTTTTTTTAAAAAATAAAAAAAAAAAAGACATACAAATTCTAGCCCTATTAATTGAGGTGGTATATTCTTGTGTTCCATGTAAGTATACATAATGTCATTCAGCATTAGAATAAATGATCTTTTTTGATAGAAGGTGACTTCTTTTTACACTGTTTCTTTAAAAAAAGGAACAAAAGGATGCCACATATTTGGGGCGCCTGGGTGGCTCAAACGGTTAAGCGTCTGACTGTGGCTCAGGTCATGATCTAGTAGTTCATGAGGTCGAACATTACATCAGGCTCTATGCTGACAGCTCAGAGCCTGGAGCCTGCTTCGGATTCTGTGTCTCCATCTCTCTCTGCCCCTCCCCCACTCACGTTCTGTCTCTTTCTCTCTCTCCCCAAAATAAATAAAACATTAAAAAAAAATTTTTTTAAGTTGCCATATATTTATTTAGTCAATGGTATCGGTTATTCTAGCTTCATGTTACCATTCATCCATGTATACACAATCATCCCGTTTAACCATCCACTTGCCCCATTGCTAGTCTAATAATCTGCTAGAAAATAAGGAATTTCAGAACAATATAAAGTTTTTGTTGTAGACTGATTCATTTTCCAGAATAGGAATGCAAGGCAGGCAAGAAGACAGGTAGAAGATTAATGTTATACTAGGTCTAAGGAATCCATTCTGTTCTCCCTTAACCAGAAATTGCAAAGAATCTGAAGACCTCTTTGTGTCTTATCTTAATAAGGGACATCATCACCAAACCCTGTAAATGATGTAATCGTTAATTTTACATATAAGCCATTTAAAACAGCCACCCACAGCTAGCCTTCATATCCTTCATTTGAAGGGACTCCCCACAAGATAACCACAAGCACAAACAGTGGTAACTTTCCATTGGTGTATCACAGCTCTCACTGCAGAACATTTCATTTCTTCAGCGACTACAACAGACTTTCAAAGATCATGATAAAATGAGCACTTTATTAGCAGGTAGGAGATTTGGGTCCTTATTCCGGTTCTATAATCTTGGGAAATTTAATAACTTCTCTGAACCTTAGTTTCCTTACTAGCATATTCAAGATTACAATATATAGCCTCCAAGCTTGCCAGCTTAGAAATTCTAAACTTCTATGGCAGGCCCTTGTATGCTGGTAGTTCAATCTGTTATTACATATATTAATAGGAAGCAGGACTCCATCTATCCATCTATTCATTCATTCTTTCATTTATTTAGGACTCCTTTTCTTTAAATAATAATTTCTCCTCTGGATATCCTGTTTTCACTGTCTATAAAATTTGAAAACAGGTATTTGTGCACTACTTTAAGAAAGTTAATTAACACTTCTAAAATCTTCACATGTATATCTTAGAAAAGATTTAGCTCAATTGCTATTAAGTTTTATCTTAAAGGCTAAAATTTTATTTTCTCTCCAGTTATAAAGTACTAAAATTGCATATTTAAAAGTTGCTGGGAGTAGATCTTAAGAGTCCTCATCCCAAGAAAAAAAATTCTGTAATTATGTACAGTGATGCATGTTACCTAGACTTACTGTGATGATCATTTACCAATGTATATAAATATCGAGTCACTGTATTGTACCTGTAACACTAGTATAATGTTATATGCCAATTACATCAATAAATTTTTTATTTTCTCTGGTAAATGTCTACAAAATAATGACTGCTTTGCTCATTTTCTAATTTCATTAGAAACTTTAAAAAATCAGGGACAATTTGAAGTTAAAAGTCTAGATGAAATTAAGAACCATAGGACTTTTCTTCTGTCCAAGTGCTCATAAAACAGCTTGGTTTCCAGCAACAATAAAGACATTATAGTTAAAATAAACATGTAGCTGAGTAAAGAGACCTGCATCTCATTATAAATTTCAATTCTTAACTCTTGGGACTTAAAAAACCTCAATTTCTTCTATTCAGCCTCACCAACTTCTAAAATAATCACACTGTTGATACTCTGATTAACATGTCTTAAGGCAGTTATTGATGCAAAGAAAATAAAGCTGTTTACCCGAGCAGATACAGACGCAATACAGAGAATGCAAATGAAAAGGGGGAGACACACATACAGAAAAGCAGGCAGGCAGAGATGAAAAATGGCAACAATGGAAAAGTGAAATTCTGAGGGAATGAATGAAAGAAAGGGAGAGGCATACAGGGAGACAAAGGCGAGGAAGAGTTACAAAGACAGGGAGGCAGAAGCACGACTAAAGAAATGGAAGAAAGTAAGAGCAGAGACAGTAAGGCCAGAAAGAAAAGTGAACAGAATGGAACTGACGGGCAGACACAATAACAAGGAAATGGGACTAGATAGGGGATAGCTAGTTGAAGAAAAGATCATTTTTAGCCCCTAAGTTTTTCAAATTACATTAAAAAAACTTTTTTTTTTATTTTTTAGAGACAGAGTGTGAACAAGAGAGGGGAAGGGGGGAGAGGAAGGGAGGGGGGGTGGAATCTGAAGCAGGCTCTAGGCTCTGAGCTGTCAGCACAGATCCCGACGTGGGGCTTGAACTCACGGACCTTGAGATCATGACCTGAGCTAAAGTTGGACGCCTAACCGACTGAGCCACCCAGGTGCCCCACCAAATTACATATTTTTATTGCTATCCCCCCAATGTGCCACTAAAAAGAGGACAGCCTTTTTTTCTATAAAATGGCTAACAATGTGTATTTCACTTATCTTACAGATTTTCTAAAAATCTGACTCACTGTGAGATGCGTAATTTTTGCCATCTTTAAGGTTCACATAGTGGATGTGTTGATAATTTGATGAGAGAGAATTTTACAATGTATATACCTATCAAATTATCACATTGTATGCTTTAAAAACACAATTTTGTCAATTATACCTCAATAAAGCTGGGGAAAAGGTCATATATATCAATATACTGGGGAGAGACCCCTAATTTTACACATTGCTATTTTTTTAATGTTTATTTATTTATTTTTGAGAGAGAGAGAGAGAGAGAGAGAGAGAGAGAGAGAGAATGAGCGAGCATGTGAGCAGGGGAGGTCAGAGAGAGAGGAGAGAGGACCAATCTCAAGCAGGCTCTAGGCTGTCAGTGAGGAGGCCAGCATGGTGATCAATCTCACAAATGGTGAGATCGTGACCTGAGCTGAAGTCAAGAGTCAGACACTCAACCGACTGAACCACCCAGGTGCCCTAATTTTTTTTCCCCCCGAAGTAAAAAGTGATAGGACCCTAGTTAGGCCAAATTTATCCTAAGGCAAAGGCCTACAGGGCCATTTATGATTACATACTACAATGGCATATAACACCACTATCCCACTATCAGACTAAAAACACATTTTTAGTTGAAAATAACTTACCATTCAGAGTGAAAATCCAAAAATTTTTGTCCTGTTTCCATTATTTGCCCCCTTTGCTTCAATTGATATGTTATGCTCTATCTCTTGTCCTATGGAGATTCTTTCAGTAGCCATCAATCTGAAGAATTCCTTCTTCTGCTGCCACCTACCAGTTTATTTCTCTGCTGCAGCAGAAGGGTATATAGAAAAAGTTCTTGCTTACTATTCAGATTAAACTGAAAACTTCCTTTAACATTTCATATTTTCACATGTGCACAAGCTTCCTCACTGTTCCCCCAAGTCCTCCCCACCAAAGTCAAAACAACAAAAGTCCCAATCACAGAAAATCAAACAAGTATGATCAATATTCATGCTAAGCTGGGAATTCTTTTTAAGTGGAAAGATTTAGATGCTCAGCAGCTGCCATCTCAAGAGCCATTTCTTCTGTTACACTTAACTTCTTCACCTATCTCTACAATCTTATGAATAAGTGTGCAACTTAAAATTTTAACTAGGTAGTTTACAGCTCCTACAAATTTTAAGCTCAGAAACTTTCAAAAGAACTGTGGAAGATGCAGCAATAAAGGCGTTTTTTAAAGTAATTCTAGAAACTAAAGGTGTTAGGTGCTTTACCTGCATGAGTTTTCAATGTTCTGGACTGCTTATTGCCCAATGGCTCTGAATACATTAAAACACGAACACATACGCCACCTACATTTAAAATAGGGTAGCATTTGTATGCCCATATAAGCACTGGGTATATCTTTTGCAAAAGAGTAATAAATTCATTAAGTCCTTTTAAAAGGACTAATCACAAATGCACATTTCCTCAAACTCTATACATACACAAAAAAATTAGGCCAAAAAAGGGAGACAGAGTGACAAATGTAATAGCAGTTGTAGAACTGGAAACTAACACAACATAAATGTTTTCGGTTTGTTAAATTCCTGAATATCATTTCTATTCCCATTCTTTTTAACCTGAGGGTCTAGGTTAAAAGTTTATTCTGCATTAGCTACTAAAGAACAGTATCCAATAATGAACAGTAATAACAGTAATTAATGGCTTGTTTTTGTTCCACCCTCCCACTACCTTTACCCCAAAATACAGTTTTGCCAACATAAAAAATAAAACAAACAGACATAAGCACCAAAGGCTAGTCAACAGTGGCACTGCAGCAACATTGTTTCTACTTTCTCATTCCTTCCCCCGATCTCAAACCCCACCCTTTGACCTCTGTATATGGGATGAGCCTGAGCAGGAGAGTTGGTGATGTCAGGACTGCGCCGTTCCCACGGATGCTCCTAGAGGCCTGCTGTGCTTCTGGGAACTGGGGCACAGTGATGTCTGTCTGACTGAAACCTAAAACAACAACAATTCACCCCACCCCTCATGTTCCCAAACCCCACAACAGCAGCCAGGTATATACGCTATATAAGGCCCAGCTAGTAAGTTTGTATATAGTGAAATCTGAAACCAAGATCATTCTTAACAAGTCAGTGATCTTCATGGGGATAACAGAATGGAGACTGTTAAATTCTCCACATCCCATGCAATCACATAGTCCACACATTCTAATGCTGGCCATTCTTATAGCAAGAGAACAAAGTTCTCTGGTACAAGCCTTTTTAAGTATATATCACAAATTCCTGCAGGAGGCAGCTGGGATTCCATTGTTAGTAAATTTCAGTTCAACAGATAAATACTTTTAAGATGTTTAGGGGAGAGACTGGTCCTATCTGGTTATGGGTGAACTGAAGCACAAAACAGGTTAATGATTTATTTTATGCCTTCAGCTGTAGAATGCATTACAAGCCAGGATTTTCCTATTAGCTAACTAGTGAACTTAAAGCCTCGTCGGATATACGTCTAAAGCCACAGAATAAAATTACGCAGAAGTATATCTTGAAAAGTTCCTGACCGCTGTCTAGTAGAAAGAGGATTTTTCTCCCCAATGATAGTAACTCATATTAGAACTAAAACTTTAGGAAAGACAGGAGAAAGGAGAAAAGGGTAGGTGGACTGGGGTAGACAGAGAAGAGGCTACTACATTAGCTAATGGGAAGGCTATTAAAATGGATAACTCCTATTCCTGCCACTAAGTTTGTTTTATAGCCTTGGTTAATGTGCTTAATGATTTGTGCTTCAGAAATGCCCTCCGATCTTTGCAAATCTGTAATTTTTTACTGTTTAAACCATTATGATAACCTCAAGCTGCTCACATCTATCTTCTTTGTTAGAACTAGCATCTTAGAAATGCTAAAATGATTAGTTCTGAGTCACACTGTTCCTTAAATAACTGAAATGCTTTCTATTATCTTTGTCTCATCATTCCTTTTCACTTTTATAATGATGTCACAGAAAGAGAAGCACTAAGACCAACTCAAGACTATGATGAGTTTTTACCATATATATAACCTAGAACCTAATTTTACCTTTTCAAAACTCTAGTTTTCCATACCTGGCAACTCCTAATTGATGTCTTTATACTGTGAGCTCACTGTATTCGGAACACCAACCCCTGAAAAAGCTTAAGCCAGAGTAGCACAATGGAAGAAACAAACAAACCCAAAACAAAAACAAAGCCAAAAAAGTCACACTCTGAAATACTTAATTATAGACATATATGCAAGGAATGGAGTTATCTAAATGGCTAAAGTAAATCCCCAAAGTCCTGAGTTCATCCCAACCAACTCAAACTTTACCCCCAAAAGTTCTTCTTTAATCAAATTATCTGTTAGATATGCGTTTTGTTTCTTTTTTTGTTTTAAACAAGAGTTTTTACAGACCCACAGTTGCCGTTAAAGTACATAAAGAAAGAAAATTTTTTAAAAAGAAAGTAAGGTTAGCCTTGCGATGGAAAGAAAGGAGAGTCAAATTACCTGCAAGCAGGCTGGGGCTGTGCCTGAATCCAAACCGCTGCATTTACCATTCATTATACAGCTGCATTATTGGGGGAAGGGGAGTTTAGAAGGGCACTGACCCCGAAAGTTCTCAATACTTCTCACTCATCATCAGGAAGGGGGAAGAAGGAAAGTTTTTTCTCTGGGTATTTTTTTGTTTGTTTGTTTTTGTTTTTTTGGCTCCTGAAAAGGCTGGCAAAGAACAGTAACAGTGCAAGCAGTTAGAATATTTCTTTAAAAACAATTTTTAAAAATGCAAAACATTAAGGAATTTAAAACACCAAACTTTCGTTAATATAGAAAGAATTTTCACTAGAGTTAGGCAGCCACCCCAAAACAGCATGGCAAAAGGGCACTGATAAAGGAAATAAAATACCACACAAAAATCCAAAACAAAACTAAAAACATTTCAAATTAAACCTGGAAGACTAGAAGATTCCAACAGCAGATTTCTGTCCACTACTGAAACATTCCAAAATCCAAGCTTCAAAGGCGCCTAAATGTATCTTAAATGAAACTTTGTTTTGTTTTTTTTTAAGAAAAAAAAAAAAAAGAAAGAAAGCAGTGAACCTGGTTATAAATCCTGCAATATATTACATTTTAAGATATCCTAATACAACAAAAACAAATTTTAAATGAAATTAAACAAACAAACAAACAAATAAAAACAGTAGCAGCAGAGGTTACCTGTCTGAGCACCTACATTTTCTTAGGAGGGGATCGTGTCTCACCAGCCATATAGCCCATAAACCTTCTCAAAAAGAGTGAGCCAGGAGAAAAATGTAACACAAGATTTGATTTCACAACGTCTCTAAGCTCCCCAGACCCCAAACTGGGGATTCACTGAATGAAGAGATTTTGTTTTTCCATCGTTTTCCTCTTGAGAAAAAGAAGAGATGATTTTGAAAGTCAATTACTTCTTTCAATGCCTTCGATACCTTCTCAAAAGTCTGATAAAGTGCTTGATGAAAGCAAGTCTCTTGATGGATTTTTCTAATGTTCCAGCATATTTTCTTATTGATAGCATATACAGAAAGATTTCAAAGTTCAGTGGAGTAAAAGCCAGCAGAAATGACCAATCAATTATTAGGCACCAAAAAAAGAAAAAAAACTATTAAAAATTTTAAATGGAATCGTTCATATTTGTGTATGTGTGTGTATGTGTGTGCATAGTCCAGTTTTCATCACAGGTAACATAAAAACAATATCAGAATTACTTTTAAAATACAATTAAGAATTACAATTTTAACAATACACAATTTTACAATAATTCAGATTTGGGCATGATAAGACTTATACATATTTGATAAATATACATTTTTACCTCTCATAATAGCAATGATAATACAAAAGTTGTTAAACAATAAGAAAATATATTTAACTTTCACTTCAATATCTGGGAAGTTTCATTTGGGTTCTTCCAGAATGATCTGTTCATATTCTTTACCTTAATTTTTGAGTGAGTTCAAGAAGATACCCATGTTTTAAAGTCTAAGATGACCATTCCTACCCTTTTCCTTTTAATATGTGAGTGTATGATCCAGAAATAGGTTGGTAAAGCTATGTTTTAATATACTGTGAATGCACAAAAGATCAATCAGTAGTGAATAAAACTAAAGGTGAAATAATCTCAGATAATTCTTATGATATAGTTGGTTAGTTTGGTAAAAAAATTTTTAAAGTCTATCTACATTTTTCCTAGTGCCTTATCCAACCCAACACAAATCCTGAGTTTTTCATCAAATAGAGAGGGTGTTCTATTTATGTTATAAAATTCATAAATCTATATACATGTTATATGTAACTATTTAATGTGTCATAATTTATGTGACAACCAGATGGTCTCTACACAAACATATGAATAATGACTTAATTAAGCAGTTCTTTCTCCCTCATTTATCTCTCTATCCCAAATATTATGCATCCTCCTATGGTCATTCAGTGAAAGAAGTACCATGTATTTCTTTTTGTTAATGAGACAGAGGTACTTATATATGTATGTAAGGCCCACAATAACTCTATGCAAGTCAAATTCTTTTATAGGAGATTAGAATATCCTAAAATAAATTAGAAAATCCTCTTATTATCTTTTTCTGAGGTGAAATGAGACACTGCACAGATTACAGGTACTATTCTATTTGTCAACAATCAACCTTTCACTCAATTTTAATATTATTTAATTCTATGGAAAAAAACAACCTTTATTACATTCCTTTTTAAAACGGGGAAAAACTGTACAAGCATGATCAAACCTCTGTTAGAGCTGGTTAATACTGATCTTTTATTATTGCCTCGAAGTCTCTCTAGTAGTGTCCAAGATATTATGTTTAAGGTCCATCTGAAGGAAAAAAGCACTGGAGAGGCAAGAAAGGACTCGGGTAAAAACTTCAGAGGATTGTAGTGAGATGGAACTTGCTGTTTAAAAAAATTACGTTGAGCTCTGGAGCATCTCCATTTCTTAACACACCTTCCAAACCCATTATTCAAATAGATTTACCCCTGTTTCAAAGGCTCGTATTATATGCCATTTGGGGGATCTTATAAATTCAGAAATTAAAGGAATATAAAGAATGGACAGTATTGAAGGCTTCAGAGTTGGGCTATAAAAGACTTAATACTGCTAAGTAAGTCCCCAGACAAAAATGTCCAGTCCACCCCACCCTCAAACCTACATGTAATAGGAGAAAATGCACAGCCAGAAGCATAGAAAAGCATGTAGCCTTGAATAAATCATACACTGAACAGTCTAGAACCAAAGAAAAAAACCAAACAACATACATATACATAAAAAGGCCTAAGAAGCATCTATTCTCTTTATGTCTTTAGTGAGTACCTCTACCCCAGTGGAGTATAGTTATTAAAACAACTTATCTGTTTTTTAAAGTAAAAACTGTTTCCCCATCATGCTCCATTTTCTAGAATCTATCTTTTTTGATTGTTTGGTGAAACAAAAAGCAAAACACATACACATGCATGCGTGCACACACACACATATATACTCCCTCCTAAAATGTGAAAAATGCAAATATATAACGCTGGTATTATAAATCACTTCAGCTTTATACTAAAGAACTCATAGACCCTTGATTTGCCCCCCAAAAATATTTTTCCTTGTCCTTATACTTTAAATGCCCAACCACCAAAAGAAAAAAAGGAAAAAATAAAAGGCTTTAAATGCACATGTTTCAAGTCAGTGTCTTGTTAACAAAAAAGGTAGCACTTTCTTCACTTTGGCCATTGTTAAAGATGCAGGCATAGATCAGGGAATGTTAGACTAGCATGTATTAAAAAAAACTGCAACATTAACAGAGCATATATCTTTCAAAAAAGATTAAAACACTAACAAATACAAGTCAATGCACATATTTTAAACTAGTGTAATTTAATCTACATTGGAGTAAATGTCATCTTGTGTACCAGACATTGCAATACTGTTCATTTCCCTTTTATCATGCAAAAATGCCAATTTTGTCATTAGAAAAAACCTTTATTGGGTTATATTAATACTGCCCTCCCACCCAAATGAAGGGAAAAACCGAAGCACAAAAATTATAAATCCCAGCAAAATAGCTCCTCAAGATTTCATAAACTACGGACATAAAGTTGCTAGTTAATATGGTAAAGGCAGAATTTTCAGACTTGTATAAAAAAATTCCTATAATTTAGGTAGATTATTTTCCTCACTCATCACAAATCTTTGCAACACAATGTGAAGTTATCCTACTCTCAATTTTGTAGCAACTATACAAAAGCAAAAGCAAGGGACCATGAAAAAAAACTGTGTGTTCTTGATGGTCTGAGAGCATACACATTTTTGAGTGATTAAAAGGTTAACTATAAGAGCCTGATGTGTTTCTGTATCTCACCTCTTCTGCCTATCTGCACTATCCGTAAACAAAAGTCAGTAACATCTTAATAGCAGAGGTCTATCTCTCTCCCCTGTCTTCTCTCCTAACTAATCCTACTCAATTTTCTCATCTTCCTGAGTACCTTCCATGAACAGCATTGCAAGTTGGTTTAAAAAAAAAAAAAAAGGAAAGAAAGAAAGGGGAAAAAAAGAAGAAAAAGAAAGTGAGTTTTACAAGGGTTTTGTTGGTTAATTATTTACCGGTGGAGTCACTCCACCAGGAGTTTGATTTCATTGGCTAGCAGCTGGTTCATGTTGAATAGGCCCCCTGGGAGCTTGGTGAGTAGCTCTCGCTCCGTGCTTTCAGGGTCGCTGTCAACAGAGCTGGAACTTGCGCTCATGTTGTCGACAGCAGTGCTGGCTGGGGGACCCAGCTCCGGCTCACTAGTCTCACTGGCCGTGGACACCACGGAGAGCAGGGACATACGCCGGGTGAGCCGGCCAGAGGGCAGGAGGGAGGCGGCATAGTCCGCTATGATACCAGCTACATCTAGATTACAAGCCTTATCAAAGGCGATGAAACCTACATTTGCATTGGCCTCGCAGACACAGAAGGAGCCGTCATCTTTCATCAATAGGTCAATGCCACACACATCCATCCCCAGGATATTAGACACCTGGATAGCTAGCTGCTTTCCTTGTTCACTCAAGGAGCACATCATCCCCACACCACCTGGCAAAAAAAGAAACAAAATAAGTTGCCAAAATGATACATTTTTGGAGTAAAAACACCGTTTTTAGTTTTTTTTTCTAATTTATTTTTGAGAGAGAGACAGAGCATGCGTGGAGGAGAGGCAGAGAGGGAAACACAGAATCAGAAGCAAGCTCCAGGCTCTGAGCTCTCAGCACAGAGCCCAACATGGGGCTTGAGCTCATGAAACTCGAGATCACGACCTGAACTGCAGGTGGATGCTTAACCGACTGAGCCCTCCAGGCACCCCAGAGACAGAGAATCTTAAACAGGCTCCACACTCAGCGCTCAGGGCTCAATCTCACAACACACTCTTTTAAATCAGTAGTGAAAGCAAAGGTGTCATATGCAATTTTTTTCTGAAGACGGCATTCAGCTTCCACAGAAACCTATCTTACTTGCAATAATACGAATAGAGGTGAAGGTACACCACAGACTTTATATTTTTATGAAGGCAGAGAAGAATAGAAAACAAAGTAGACAAAACTGTTATCTTCCAAATAGCAGAAAATGTATGTCTGATTTGAACACAGGGACACAGAGGTTAACCGTTAATGGAATGTAAAACCATGGATGAGCATCCACATTGACTGAGTTTGGGAACAAGGGTGGAAATGGAATTAATGGTACCTTACAAACCACAGAAGTTGGAAAAGAAAAAAGAGGAAGAAGCAATTTAAATAATAAACACAAAATCAAACTGAAGGAATTAAATAAACTGTATGAGCAATAACATTAAAAACGAACTGAAATTTCCCATGGAAAAAGTGGAAACTAGTCAGACTGGAATGAAAGACAAAATTTAATTATAGGCTGTATTAAATGAAAACATTTTTTGAAAACTAAAGGAATGGACAAAGAGATAAGGGACAAAGGCAAAAACAAACTTGACTTCATAGCCTTATATCTCTTGAATATAGTATATACCGATATACACATTTTTTCCTTTATCAAATACTGACAAATAATCATGTGCTTGTCCCAGGAAACAAACAAAAAAACCTTAACAAATTTAAAAACACTTTTTACAGGCAACATTCTCTGACAATAACCCAAGAAAAACAGAAATTATAAATTAATGATTTAAGTAACCAAAAGATTTATTAAGGACTTAGAAATTGCAACACTGATCCCCTAAATTACAGGGAAATGAAAACATGTATAAAATCACTTCATACCAAACTTTTATTTTGAATTAGCAAGAAGAAATTACTTATAAAGTAAGAAACTAAGAAGAGAGACTCAGTAAAGACAGAAAGTTGAATGAATAGAATAGAAAAATAGAAAGGACAAAAAAATCCAAATGTTACTTTGACAAGATTATGAATGATACCAAAGACAAAACTGCAGACAAAGGAGAGATTCAAATAAGCACAAGCAATCATCTAAAGAACCTGGCAAAAAAATCTGAAACCTAAAACAAATGGAAAACTTCTAAGCAAATGATAAATTACCAACACTGCTTCAAGCAGCAGCAAACTTAAACAGGCCAATTATTATTATGGAAGAGATCGGAAAGGTGATAAAAGCGCTACTACTACAAAAAGAACTAGGACCAGATAGGTTCAAAGTGGAGTTTTGTTTAGCTATCCTTTATTCTGATGTTACTTTACCTATAGAGTGCCAGAAGATAAGACTGAAAATTCCCCAATACATCAAATAAAACCAAAATGTTATATAACCTTGATCAAAAATGAATAAGAAGTTTTGTTTTAAGGTTTTTCATTTATTTTGGGACAGAGAGTGACAGCAAGTGCATGCAAGCAGGAAAGGAGCATAGAGAAGGGGAGAGAGGGAATCCCAAGCAGGCTCCACACTGTTAGTGCAGTGTGCGACTAGGGGCTCCGTCCCATGAACCATGAGATCATAACCTGAGCTGAAATCAAGAGTTAGACGCTTGGGGCCCCAGGGTAGATCAGTCAGTTAAGAGTCCGACTTAGGCTCAGGTCATGATCTTATGCCTCGTGAGTCTGAGCCCTGTGTGGGGCTCTGTGCTGACACCATGGAGCCTGTACCCTGCCTCAGGTTCCGTCTCTCTCTCTTTGCCCCTCCCCCATTCACACTCTTATCTCTCTCAAAAATAAATAAATTTTTTAAAAAGAGAGAGAGAGACATTTAACGAACTGAGCCACTAAGGTAACCAAAAAAATGATCAAGAAACTTTAAAAAACGGGGGGTGCTTGGCTGGCTCAGTTGGCAGACCATGTGACTCTTGTCCTCGGGGTTGTGAATTCAAGCCTGACATTGGGTGCAGAGATTACTTAAAAAAAAATAAATAATGGGGCGCCTGGGTGGCGCAGTCGGTTAAGCGTCCGACTTCAGCCAGGTCACGATCTCGCGGTCCGTGAGTTCGAGCCCCGCGTCGGGCTCTGGGCTGATGGCTCGGAGCCTGGAGCCTGTTTCCGATTCTGTGTCTCCCTCTCTCTCTGCCCCTCCCCCGTTCATGCTCTGTCTCTCTCTGTCCCAAAAATAAATAAACGTTAAAAAAAAAAAAAAAATTAAAAAAAAAAAAATAAATAAAATCTAAATGTTTATTTACTTTTTTGAGAGATAGAGTATGAGCAGGTGAGGGGCAGAGAAAGGGAGACACAGAATCCCAAGCAGGCTCCAGGCTTCATGCTGTCAGCACAGAGTCCAACTTAGGGCTCGAACTCTCAAACTGTGAGATTACGACCTGAACCAAAGTTGTACACTTAACCGACTGAGCCACCCAGGCGCCTTCCAAAAAATAAAATCTTTAA
This sequence comes from Puma concolor, assembly GCF_028749965.1. Taxonomy (NCBI): domain Eukaryota; kingdom Metazoa; phylum Chordata; class Mammalia; order Carnivora; family Felidae; genus Puma; species Puma concolor. Next base: position 100,043,859 of record NC_141673.1, read on the forward strand.
AAAAAATCAATCAATCAATAAAATGTTTTACAGTCAACAAAAACTATTCATTACGGAAAAACCAAAACAGTCTTTGAAAAAAATAGCTTGAAAGCTTATTTCCAGGAATAACCATAATTATCTAAGATATATGTATGTAACTTCACTTAACTGAGATATTGTGTAATGGTTTTTTAATTACTTTTTTGAGACAGTGTGTGAGTGAACGCGAGTGGGGGGCGGGCAGAGAGAGAATCCCAAGTAGGCTCTGCTCTGTCAGCAGAAAAATCCAACGTGGGGCTCAACCTCATGAACCCTGAGATCATGACCTGGGCCGAAATCAAGTCAGACACTTAAACCAACTGAACCACTTAGGCGCCCCTGAGATCATATTACAGTTAAAAAAACATTAAGAATATGAAGGGACAGAGCTTAACAGTTTTAAAAAATGATTAAATTCATGTCATGTACTTGAAAATCTAGATATCTGCATAGCTTCCATGTAATTTTCCAATTTTGGAAATCAACATATTCAAGAGTGGTTAAGAGGACAACTCTGGAGCCAAACAGTATATTTGCATCCTGGCGGCACCATTATTAGATCTGTTATCTTGAGCAAGTTACTTACTGTTCTGGGCCCTCCTCATCTGTAAAATGGGAATACTTACAATACCTAGCAATATCTAAAGAAGTTAATAGTCATAAAGCACTGACTACTGTACCAGCACTGGAGAGATGGTAGTTGGCATTACTGTTAAAACTGAATATAAGAGAATGCTCATATAAAAAAGGCCTCTAAACAATCTGGTTACCAGAGGGGAAAGGATGAAGGGGGATAAAACAGGTGAAGGGGATGAAGTGGTACAACTTCCAGTTACAAAATAAACAAGTCATGAAGATGAAAAGTATAGCAAAAGGAATATAGTCAATAACATTATAATAACATATGGGGACAAAGCACTGGGCTGTACACTTAAATCCCTGGGTTGTACACCTAAAACTAGTATGTCCATCATACTTTAACAATAAATATTTGACCAGTTTGGGTCAAGATTAAAATGTCTGTTGGACAACTACATGGAGATACTACTGAGTAGGCAGTTATTTATATGTACCTGGAGTTCAGGAAGAAAGCCTAAATTACAGATATAAATGTGAAAATCACAACACATACATGGTATTTAAAACCATGAACCAGATCGGATGACTAAGAAAGTGAAGTATAAGAAAGTGAAATAAACATTAAAAAAGAAAAAGCTCAGACTAAACTCTGAGGCACTTCAGCAGGAAGATCTCAAAATTTATGACTCAGACAAATCCAATTTTACTACTAGAAAAACAACTCAAAAGTATATTTACTATATTCAAGGTACGGCTACTGATCATAGTTATATGTGAAAGGTGAAAGATAATATTTTTCAACTTACTAAGTAAAAAGATCTGTAATTATATATGAACACTCGCTGGACAAGCTGTAATAATATTATGTATACTAGAAAGACACATGCATTGTTTTTACCTAGTGAGCAGTTACTTTGCATCCTTCCATCCGTTGAACAACGTAACATGGTGCCAACCACACGGCCTCCCACAACAATGACACGCACATCCCGTCCATGAGACTCTTTAACGTACTTCTGGAACAGGTATGGAGCTTCATGGCGAATAAGATGGCTTAGATCAGCCAAATGGTGCTTATCTCGAGCCAAGAAAACAGCTTTGCCTATGATTGAAAAAGAATAAAAAACACATGTAAGTCATTAAACTGCGAGCAGTTGATATGTATGACCTGCATCTTCTTGGGTCCCAACCTGCTCTTTCAGAATCTATTAATTTTTAACCAAAGTAACAGTTATGGTAGTTATTGAAACAATGCAAAAATGTATTTAAGATAAAGTTAATAATCTCCTACCACTCCCTTAATTCCTACAGTAACCTAGAATTTATTTCAGTAGATGTTGTGAAGTAGAGGTCCAAGGTTTATATTCCTCCATGTGAGCCAATAATGCCAGCCTCGTTTATTAGCAAAACATTTCCTTCTGAGAAAAACCATGTTTTATAGGGATATCTAGGTGGCTCAGTTGGTTAAGTGTCAACTCTTGGTTTCAGCTCATGGCATGATCTCACAGTTCATGGGTTTGAGCCCCACATCAGGCTCTGTGCTGACAGTGCAGAGCCCTGCTTGGGATTCTCTCTCTCCCTGCCCCTCCCCTGCTCGGTCTCTCTCTCTCTGAAAATAAATAGACAAAAAAAAAATTTAAAAGACCATGTCTTATATATTATTACACAATATATACAAAATTTGCATAGGGTAAAAGAGCAGTATGTTACTATATACCTAGTTTTATTTCCAAGTTCACTAGTCCATTCCACTGCTCTATTTGTCAATTTTTATGTCAAAGGAAGTGACTATTTAATTTTTTTAATGTTTATTTTTGAGAGAGAGACAGAGTGAGAACAGGGAAGGGGCAGTGAGAGAGAGGGAGAGAGACAGAATCCAAAGCAGGCTCCAGGCTCCGAGATGTCAGCACACAGCCCAATACGGGGCTCAAACTCACAAACTGTGAGATCATGACCTGAGTCAAAGTTGATCACATAACTGAGCCAGCGAGGCGCCCCAAAGAGCTATACATTTCAACTGATAAGGCTATTGTCTAGTCAATAACCGTGAGGAAATACAAAGAAAATAATAAGAGCATTGATCAGATTAAGAAAAAATCTATTTTGTATCATCACCCTTATTAATTCTCAAGAGTAATTTCAAAATGATGTGCCATAGTGACAACTCATACGCACCTCTATGACCCCGCGTATTCTTCACTACCATTGGAAACTCCAGTACTTCTGCTTCATCGATCATTTTAGCAAAATTTTCATGACCACCTGGTTTGAGTAAAAAAGAAATTTAAAAAGAATAGTAACAGAGGTGTTTTGTGGTGTTATCTATGCTAAAGTCAGCAACACAGGAGATAGAAGGTAAGAACCTGATGGCTACATTTTGTTTTTCTTAGAGAAAGTAATAAATAAAAGTTGAAAATACAGTTAAACATCAGTTTAAAACAACACCTTTTAAAATGGATGAAAGTTATCTTAAATTATAAATATTCTATATCTAACTTAAGGAAATTATCTTTCAGTTAAAACAAAATTTCCTAGTTCTATACAATTTTTCATATTTTTATCCTTTAATCTTCCACTACACAAATAACAAAACCACCAAGACCTACTTTAGTGTAGTTAAATTCCAGTTTTAATCTAAAGATTAAAGAATCTCAATCTAAAGATTAAGAAACAGAAGAATGAGTCTGTTTAGAAGACTCACTCAAGGATGAAAAGATGCTACGTGTGTTCTATCCCTCTCAAACACACAAATTAATGTTTCATATCTCCATTATGAATCAGAGTTCTTTGTATACTACGGCAGACAGTACCCATGAGTTAAGTTTTCTTCTGTTTTTACTGCCCAGGAACAAATGATACAGTAGCAAAATCAGAGCAAAAATGAATTGTGGTATCAGCCTGGTGACGTAAAAAAAATTAAACCAGGAAAAAGTTCATTAAGCACCTGCAGTAGCATACATTTGCAGCCTAGAGAAATTAAGATGATTCAGTCCCCAATTTTAAACTGTCAACATTAGAACATAGGTAGTATTTGGTAATTGGGCTAACACTTTTCTCCTTTCCATTCTCTTAAAATCAGAAGTGTAGACCCATGATATAAGCTATAATATAATATTCCAAAAGCATCTGACAGAATTCTCGAACTATTCATATTGTCTCTTCTTATGCATTGCTAAAAACAGCAACTGTATCAACACATGTCATACAGACTTGGGGAGTTCCCTTCTTTAAAATACTAATGGTAGGAATAGGATAGGGATTTCTTTTTAAAGCTTCATTAACTCTCTAAGCATACTACTGGACATTTATTTGAAAAAATGTCTTTATGGAAAATTGCAATGACTTATAACAAATTTGATCCTTTCTAATCTAAAAGAACTGGACAGGCAGGAAATACATTAACATAATATTGTTTACGGCAGTGTTACTCAAAAGTGTTGTCCAAAAACCTGTGCCTGTTTATGACTTCTCTGCTACTGATATGTAACCAGGTAAATACAAAAAGAGTAAACTCTGGAAGCTTTTATAACAATCTGGCATTTCTCAGACTTTTTTTATCATATTTTGTAAGAGTATTGATACACAGCATACTGGTCTTTAAAGAAAAAAAAAGATCCTTTACTTTTACCATGGTTTTGGAAGCACTGGTTTTAAAGTATACCTATTACAGTGTCATTTCCTTAAAAAATAAGAGAAAAAAACTTCAAAAAAAATTATCATGGAAGTGCTAATAAGGATAAACAGATATTAAACAGAGATGTATCGAATATTACAGCCTATGAGATCTGGCCCACTGCCTTTTTTAAATAATAAAGTTTTATTGGAGGACAACAACAGTAATTTATTTAAGCATTATTAATAAAGCTCTCTGACTACAACAGCATTACTGAGAGCACAAGAGTGAACTTACAGCCTAGAAAGCCCAAAATAGCTAAATCCACTCTACCAGTATCACGGAACTAAATCTTGACACATGATTCACAATGCTCCTGCCCAGTTTGTTAACACTGAAAATTACTTCTGTAAGAAGTTCTTCCATGTTCACAAATTTCCTTGTATCACATAACCCTCTTAATTTAGTATGCCTTTCAAAACCATCAGTGTTGTAAAACTTAGACTATAAATTCTTATTAGCGAACTTACCATAAGAGAAAGTATCTGGCAGAGGAACACCATGGCCCGCCAACTCTTGAAATGTCCAGAACTTATTAACACAGTTCAGGATGGCTTGAGGTCGGTTCATCAACCGGCATCCCATCTTCTCTAGATGGCGCAAAACAGTGATGTCACTATCACTCTGCACCCAAGGGGTTGGTACTCTCACTACCACCACCTGGGGGTAGGCAGTAATTAGTTCTCCATTGATCCGTAGACCTGAAATACACCCCAATGAAGCCAAAACCATTAAAGGGAATATACCAAAATATACTAGACCTGGGCTCACAAAACCAAATATACCATTTTCACCAGAACAGACAGACATTCTTCCTTAAATTATATTCCTTTATAAGAAAAAAGAAAATTTAATGAGAAGAATTTCTGCGGTGGTTAAATAAATTATGGTATGTGCCAATACAATGAAATACTACATAGCCTTTAATAAAGAAATTCACAGAAGCACCTGGCTGGCTCAGTCAGTAGAACATACAACTCTAATCTCACGGTGGTAACTTCAAGCCCCATATTGGGTGTAGAGCTTACTTATTAATAAAAGTTAAGGGGCGCCTGGGTGGCTCGGTCGGTTAAGCGTCCGACTTCAGCTCAGGTCATGATCTCATGGTCCGTGAGTTCAAGCCCCGCGTCGGGCTCTGTGCTGACAGCTCAGAGCCTGGAGCCTGTTTCAGATTCTGTGTCTCCCTCTCTCTTTGCCCCTCCCCTGTCCATGCTCTGTCTCTGTCTCAAAAATAAATAAACGTTAAAAAAAAAAAATTAAAAAAAAAAAAGTTAAGAAGAGTGTCATAATCTCTATGTTCAAATGTAGAAAAAAATGTCCAGATACATAATGCTGAGTTTAAAAAAATCAAATCTGATGTATGGAATTGTTGAATCAATACACTGCACACCTGAAATTAATATAAAACTGTAACTAGAATAAATTACTGGAATTAGAATAAAATAAAAATAATTCTGTACCAATTATGTTCATTATGTGTTCATTTCAGATAAAGCAGGAAATAAGAAAGTTGCCTTCTTTTATGATTTTGCTTATATGTTTTTATGCCCAGGTGACGCATTTTATTAAACACCTGTTTACATTTATTTTTAAGAAAAACAAAAAACAAATCTGAAAAGTTTTGTATTTACATATGCATAGAAAATGTATGACCTGATAAATGATATAGGTAGCTTTCTCTAAGTGTGAGTGGGTGGCAGTGCAGGAAGACAAAGGTAGAATGGGCAACTTCACATTTTGCTCCATGCAATTCTCCATCTTCTTTAATTTTTTTTTAAGCGAGGACATTTATAATTAAAAAAAGATTTTAAAGAAAGTTTTGGGGCACCTGGCTAGCTCAGTTGGTACAGCATGTGACTCTCGATCTTGGGGTTGTGAGTTTAAGCTCCACATTGGGTATGGAATTTGCTTACATATAAGATCTGTAAAAAATAAATAAAATAAATAAAAGTTTTTTGGATGTTACCCAATACCATTCTATTTAAAGAGGTCCCAAATAATAAAGGAACAAAGTATCTATATGAGTTGTTCCTTAAAACCTATTTTCTTTGGGGTGCCTGGCTGGCTCAATCAGAAAAGCCTGTGACTCTTTATCTAGTGGTTGTGAGTTTGAGCCCCACATTGGGTGTAGAGATTACTTAAATATAAAAAAAAATCTTCGGGAAAAAAAAACCTGTTTTCATTTAAAAATAGCATATGCTCTTCAGGGGTGCCTGGGTGGTTCAGTTGGTTAAGTGTCCAACTTTAGCTCAGGTCATGATCTCGCAGTTTGTGAGTTCAAGCCCTGGACTGGGCTCTGTGCTGACAGCTCAGAGGCTGAACCCTGCTTTGAATTCTAGGTCTCTGTCTCTCTCTGCCATGCCCCAGCACATACATACTTTCTTTTTCTTTCTTTTCTTTCTTTCTTTCTTTCTTTCTTTCTTTCTTTCTTTCTTTCTTTCTTCTCTCTCTCCCTCCCTCTCTCTCTCTCTCTCTCTCTCTCTCTCAAAAATAAACATTGAGGCGCCTGGATGACTCAAGTCGGTTAGTGTCCGACTTCGGCTCAGGTTATGATCTCACAGTTTGTGAGTTTGAGCCCCGCGTCAGACTCTGTGCTGACAGCTCAGAGCCTGGAGCCTGCTTCGGATGCTGTGTCTCCCCCTCCCTCACAAATGTCTGTCTCTCGATAATAAACATTAAAAATTTTTTTTAATAAAAAAATGAAATAAAAAACATTAAAAAATTAAAAATAAAAATAGTATATGCTTCTTTACGACAAAGACAAAAATATGTGATATATTCTGCTCCCATCCAACGTCCTAAGTACTCAGTGTTAATAGTATATATTTCCCCCCCTGCTAAGTACGGAAAAATATTTATATAATTTTTAGAAAAATTCGATTTTTAAAAAAAAACTTAATTATATCTTATAGATACACCATATGAGCAATACCTTACTCAGACATTCATTCACTTAATAAATATTAAGCAATTAGTATGTGTCAGGTTATTTTATAAAGAGCAGGCTTGGATTGGCAAATAAGGCAAATAAGGTCCTTACTCTTTTTTTTTTTTTTTTTTTTTAAACATTTTTTTTTTTATTTTTTTTTTTCAACGTTTATTCATTTTTGGGACAGAGAGAGACAGAGCATGAACGGGGGAGGGGCAGAGAGAGAGGGAGACACAGAATCGGAAACAGGCTCCAGGCTCTGAGCCATCAGCCCAGAGCCTGACGCGGGGCTCGAACCCACGGACCGCGAGATCGTGACCTGGCTGAAGTCGGACGCTTAACCGACTGCGCCACCCAGGCGCCCCTAAGGTCCTTACTCTTGAGAAGATTCCATTCTAGTAGGAGAGACACTTTCAAACATGGTGGAAGTTCTAATATAGGAGAGATCAGTGGGTAAGAGCTGAATTCGGGCCTAAGACTTAGGAACGTGTGTGTTTCAAGAAAAGAATAATGACACTTCACATATAAGGGAGTGGGAGAAGTCACAGAGCAAAAAAGCAGTACAAACAATATGTGCTTCAACTGCAATTTGTATTGACAGAATGTAAAAGATAAGGTTGGTCATTTAAGGTGTCAAGCATGCAAAGCCACAAGTTTTTTATTGATATATAACTGGCATATAACACTATTAGTTTTAGGTGTACAACATAATGATTTAATATATGAAAAATACTGAGAGATGATCACTGCAATAAAGTTAGTTAACATCACCTCACGCTTATAAATTCTTTCTTGTGATGAGAACAGTTAAGATCTACTCTCTTAGCAAATTTCAAATATACAATACAGTATTGTTAGCCATAGTCACTATGATGTACATTACATCCCCAGGATTTATTTTTATAACTTGGAAGTCGGTACTTTTTGACCACCATCTCCCATTTCCCCAACAACCATCCCCCCAGATCTCTGGCACCCACCAAACTGTTCTGATTTGTAGCCAGGAGTTCAGACTTTTTTGATTCTACATATAAGTAAGATCATACAGTATCTGTCTTTCTGACTTACTTCTGTTAGCAGAACAGCCATAATATCCATCCATAATGTCACAAACAGCAGGATTTTCTTTTTTAATGGCTAAATAATATTCAAATGCATGTAAATATATATCACATTTTCTTTATTCATTCATCCATCAATGGACAATTAGGTTATTTCTGTGTCTTATCATAAATAACGCTGCAACGAAGCACTGAGATATATCTTTGAGCTGGTGATTTTGTTTTCTTCAGGCAAATACTCAAAACTGGAACTGCTGGATCCACAAATTCTGAGCTAAAGAGTTTATATCTGTTCTGATTAAGGAAACTGAGGGTATGTGCTGCCTGTTGACACTTCACACCATCCCTATCTTTTAATCCCTCCTGTATGGCAGGATCTAGAAGCATTTCCTATACTCCCTTACCAGCAGGATTCCATTTTGAGAATCTACCACCAAGAGACAGTTATATACAATTTTAAAGGTGAAAGAGATATAGAAGTCATTATTCTCCAGGGGCAGCTGCACATAGGTATGTGGTCACCAGCACATGTGAGGATTTGCCATTTGCTTCAGGCACTCTCACAATCATTCACCGTGCTGCTACATCTTGAGATCAGCACTCAATTTTCTGCAATCCCGCACTTTCTCATTTCTTAGGGTTTTGCAATGACTTGCCTCTACAGGCAAATCTAAACACCATTTTTTCTTCTTTTTAGTTGGAAGAAACCTACTGACCAGATTGGGGGTTAAAAGTTTTTAGACTAGGATATGGAGAATGAGGAAGTTGAAAAGCAAAGCCATTTTAGGGCAGAAGATGCTGAATTTGGATCTAGACAGAAAAGAATCTGGTGATAATATGAGGACATCAAAGCAGAACTATTCTGTAATAGCTGAACTATGGATTGAAACTATACATATACGTTATATATACACATAATTCATATTTGGAATATGGAGTGTGTGTACACATGTGCGTACTACTTATTTGTCTGTTTATTGGAATCTGCCCAAGACATAATAGCTAAAGAAACAGGGATATACAGACTGAAAAAATAAAAGGAAGAAACAGAGAAACCTAAGACCAAGATCTGACGGGTCCCAATAAGAGACAGAAAAGGAACTAAAAACCCGAGGAAAAAATCAGCCAAAAACTAGAAGAATCTAGTTTTAAGTAGTACTGCAAAAGAGAAGAACGGACAGTATTATCAGGAATGATCAAATTCATTAAATAAAACAGAAGTAACAAGAAGACTGAGTTTTGAGAAGTTTATTCAAGAAAGAGATACTGTCAATTGTCAAGAGAAAATTCAACCATTATTACCTTTTCTTTTCACTTCCCTAAACCGGAGACAGTTTTTGTACCTTTTAAGAAAGGTGATAAAGAAAGTAATGGAAATGTACCAATCTTAGTCCACATTACCAGTAGAAACTACCTATCCGTTGCCACTGGAAATGGGGAGTATGGGAGTACTTTCACCCAAAATGCGGTCAGATCTGCATACCATACTATATGGGTATTACTGAGGATGGGAAGAAATTCAATACCTCCTGAATGGAAACAAACACTTTGTTATTTTATACAAGCAGAGATGAACCAAGGCTAGAAAGAGGAGTAGGTACAGATGAATTTAAGCCCAAAAAAACAAAGCAACATCTCTCACAACTCTGCCTTAGTGTTACTGATCTTTTGGGCACTCTTACCAAATGCTATTATCTTTGATGTAAAGTTTATAAAACTGAAATAAGAAATGACTGCGCCTTAGATCCCTGTTATTCAGTACACACATGCAAATGAACGTGTACAGAATTTTCCCAATTCCACTACACTTGTAAAAACAGGTAGTCCAGTTGGATGTGCTACTACCACTCAGCTTTGTTTTCAACTCTACTTTCTCATATATATATTGTCTTTTTTACTTACCTTAAATCTAAACTTGTGAAACTGTTGATCTAATTATACTTTGTACTGGGATGAAGATTTCAAAACAAATATTATAGATATCACATTTCAGATTAAGTATATATATGATCAAGCATTAACAACCAAAAGTAAATTAACCTCAGTATAGCAATGGGGTGTGGGAACAATTTTTGTTCCTATATTTTCAAGATAAATGCATTATGTAGAAACAAGTGTTGGTGAATATGGGGAGAAAAAGGAACCCTCCTGCACTGTTGGTGGGAACGCGGACTGGTGTAGTCACTGTGGAAACAGTATGGAGGTTCATCAAAAAATCAAAAAAGAACTACCATAGGATCCAGTAATTGCACTACTCAGTACTTACCCAAAACACACTAACTCAAAGGGATACATACATGCCTACATTTACTGCAGCATTATTTACAACAGCCAAACTATGTGGGAACGGCCAGTGTCCATCAACTGATGAGTAAACAGAAAAGACATGGTATATACGCACAACAGATTATTCAGTCATAAAATAAAGAATGAAATCTTGCTATGGACAGAACTATAGAATATTACAGTAAGTGAAATAAATCAGAGAAAGATAATACCACATGATCCCACTCACATGTGAAATTTAAGAAACAAAACAAAGGAACAAAGGAAAAAAAGAAAGAGACAAACCAAGAAACAGACTCTTAACTATGGAGAACAAACTGATGGTTACCAGAAGGGGGACAGGAGGGGAGGGAATGGGGAAAACAGGGCATGAGGATTAAAAAGTACACTTAACGCGATGAAAACTAAAATGATTTAAAAATGTATTACATATTAAAAGTCTGCTGCTGGTTTAAATCAGAGTGAGAAGGTGCTACGGGCTGATTATTATTCAAGTTGAGAGATTCTTTTGGGATATTAACACTCTCCTTGCCAATAATTAGTTGGAGAATCTCTCATGTAGCTCTAATGTAAATCTGTGAATTTGAAAGTAGAGTTTGGCTACACCCTTATTTGGATAAGTACTAGGTGAGGCACCTGGGTGGCTCAGTCAGTTAAGCATCCGACTCTTGATTTCGGCTCAGGTTATGATCTCACAGTTTGTGAGACAGAGTCCCACGTCAGGCTCTGTGAGGCCAGCATGAGGCCTGCTTGGGATTCTCTCTCTCCTCCTCTCTCTCTCGGCCCCTCCCCCGCTCGTGTTCTCTCAAATGAGTAAATAAGCATTAAAAAAAAAAGGAGGGGTGCATGGGTGGCTCAGTCAATTGAGCATCCAACTTCAGTTCAGGTCATGAATTCGCTCGTGAGTTCAAGCCCCACATCAGGCTCTGTGCTGACAGCTCAGAGCCTGGAGCCTGCTTCAAATTTTTTGTCTCCCTTTCTCTCTGCCCCTACCCTGCTCACGCTCTGTCTCTCTCTCTCTCTCTCTCTCTCTCTCTGTCTCTCTCTCTCTCTCAAACATTAAAATAAAAAAATTTTTTTTAATAAAAAAAATAAGTACTAGTATTTTGGGGGCAAGAAAAAAGAGTAAGTACTAGTGTTTTTGTACTCAGGAAACAAGAAACAGGCAACTGATAGGTTCCTTGCTAACTAGGACTAATTTTTTTCCATCTTTTAGTGTTCTAGAAGGATTCTTCAGGATTTCTGGGATTTTGAGCTTTAACCGAAAGTTTCAAGTAAAGGTACTTTTTGTGCACTACTAAAAACGCACACAATCTCTGTGCCAGAAATCAAGGAAGCACTCAAAGACTAAGGGAGGTATGTCACTAAAAACACAGGAGAGAGTCTAGGAGGGGTCCTGTTAGCCAAATTTCAGATGACTTGACCATTAAAAATAGTAATTAATTGATAACACTGTGAATACAAAACAAGTTCATGAATTCGTAACAATTATAAGAATGGGCAAAAAAAAAGTCTCATTTGCTATCACTGAAGGGACTACTACCCAATTCCTTATTCTAAAAACTAATAAATAATGAGAAAAATTACATTTATCCCAACTTTTCAATAGGAAGTATAGTTTATCACTAGTAGGAAAAGCTTTTCTTTGAAGATGAATGTCAATTAACATAGAAGGAGTACAAAATTTGAAAAATAAACACTTTGTAAATCCCAATGAAATAAGTGAATGAGGCAAGAATCATTAAGATGCTAAAAGTATTAAGAAAGGTTGAAGGGATATTTGGGGGGGGGGTTGCTGGGTTTTTTTTTGGGGGGGGGGAGAGATTTGTACAGTACCAAAATATAGATTTTAGAAAATTTAGATTTTCTAAACTGAGAGTAAAAATAGGTTTTTGTAACAGACCATATAGACACTACTTACCTAATGATCAAATTTAGCATCACTAATAGTGGCAAAGACTGTCATTTTGTGCCTCCTGGTTGAATGCACTATGAAGTATCTACCTTCGCCTAGGCAGTATTTTTTATTCAAAATGCATAACCTGTAACTAATCATGCCAAGTCACAGGAAGCTTCAGAAGGCAGATAACACAAGGAAACTCTTAGACAAGCCCAGAATATGAGACATTAAAGATAACTGTTCTGATTACTTCAAAAAGTTGATGTCACTGAAGAAATATGGAAACACTGTTAGAGTTAGAAAGACTAGGTAGACATTACATCCAATACCCTTCCATAAACCCTTACAGAACCCGATGTGAAAAGAGTAACTAAAAGATCTCTCTCCCTCGCTCTCTGCCCCAACTCTCTCATTCTCTCAAAATACATGAACTTAAAAGAGAATAACTAAAGGATATTTTAGAATCCACTGTGAAAATCTGATTCTAGAGTGTTTACTAGATGAATATTACAGGCTTATTCATTTCTTTCTTTTTTTTTTTTTAATTTTTTTTTCAACGTTTATTTATTTTTGCGACAGAGAGAGACAGAGCATGAACGGGGGAGGGGCAGAGAGAGAGGGAGACACAGAATCGGAAACAGGCTCCAGGCTCTGAGCCATCAGCCCAGAGCCCGACGCGGGGCTCGAACTCACGGACCGCGAGATCGTGACCTGGCTGAAGTCGGACGCTTAACCGACTGCGCCACCCAGGCGCCCCCAGGCTTATTCATTTCTAAGGTGTGCTCGTGGTATTAAATTATATAGGAAAGTGTCGTTATTTTTTGGCTACAGATACTGAAGTATTTAGGGGTAACAGTGACATGAAGACAGCTACTTGTTGTGAAAGTCTAATAACTCCCTCAAAAAGCTATACGTAATGTATATGATATTTATACATATTAGGAGAAAGCAAGTGAAAGAAAAGGTTACTAGTGAACACTCCATCTAGGCAGCAAGAATATAGCTGTTCATGATTCTATTGTGTACTTTCAACTTACTATACACTGAAAATTTTAAATACAAAGCTTGGAGACACAGGCAGAAACCAAGAAATCTTATCAAATTCATCTGAAGAAAATTGGTGTTAGTCATTCCTATTTCAAAATCTCTGGGACTTGCTGCTTAGCTTTTCACTCTTATTTTTTTTAACGGTCTCTCATCCATTCATTTCATCAATACCGAAAGCCCATTTACTGTTCAACTACCGTCCCACTTCCCTTGCCATTTATGTTCCAAATGTTATTACTGCAGTAAAATAATTTGTTAGTTCATCTTCAAAGGGGAGAAAAGGAAAGACTAAATAAAAGCTAGAATAACTTACTAAAGGTATTCAGAGCCATATCTAGGACCAGAAATCGAGCACATTTTTTCTCTGAGTTCTAGCTAAAAAAAAAAAAAAAAAAAAAAAAAAGCAAGGTGGCAGTGTAAGAGATGAACTGAGCTCCACACTCCCAGATGAATTCAAGTAACAAAATTTAGTTGTTTTAGGTCAATAGTCCACAAAACCGATTCATTACCTAACCGATAAAACTATTCTTCACCAAAAAATGGTATTTCCCACAGTGCAAAATCTCCAGAGTCGTATCACCAAAAACAGACCACATAATTCTGAACATTTTAAGATACTCATGTTATCATACACCTATTTCCCAATAATCTATTCTAGAGCAATAACTAATAAAAGTTTCAGTAAGAGGGATCAGGTTACACAGAATTAATGTCTACCATAATAGGCATAAAACTTGCATAAATGCAAATTGCAAATCTGTCTTCACATATATCTAAAACAGCAGAAATGTCTTTTTTTTTTTTTTTTTAATTACTGGTTTCTATCCCCCTCACATCCCTACCAGGTTCCAAACTAATCAAAATGAAGTAGGAAAAGTAATTACCTATTTTGAAGAGAACCACTGGACAATGGACATGAATAGTGCCAAAGGTCAGATAATTCCCAAAAAAAGTAATACAAAACACTAAAAAGTCTTTATTAAGGGTGGGTAAGAATTCAAACAGCTATTAACCAAACACCAAAAACAAGTATACTATTAAGAATCCATTCTTGAGCTGCCTGGGTGGCTCAGTCAGTTAAGTGGTTCTTGATTTCAGCTCAGGTCATGATCTCACAGCTGTGAGACGGAGCTCTGCACTGGGCATGGAGGCTCCTTCAGATTCTCTCTCCCCCCTTTCCCTCTGCCCCTCACCGGGAGCTCGCTCTCTCCTTTTCTCCCTCTTTCAAAAAAAGGAAGAATCCATTCTTATGCCATCTATAAGATGCCTTTCCTATCTGGTTAGTTGCTTCTTAAAGAGATCTGTTGTTTGCTATCAAAACATCCTTTGTTAACCCCCTCGGCTGTCCTTTTTCCCTCCAATTTGTTTCCAAGTCTTATCTAGCTAGTAATCCCAGGTAGAGACAAAATGTTTTTCTTCAAAGAAGGTAAGCCCTTTTGTGAATGAGGCACCAATAAAACTCCTTTCCAGATCCCTCATCAGTGGCACAAAAAGAAGCAAAAGGAAGACTACTTAACAGTGCACTTCAATATCACTGAGTACTGCCGCACTGCAGCATTACAGTCATGCATTTAAAAAAAAAAAAAAAACAGGGGCGCCTGGGTGGCGCAGTCGGTTAAGCGTCCGACTTCAGCCAGGTCACGATCTCGCGGTCCGTGAGTTCGAGCCCCGCGTCGGGCTCTGGGCTGATGGCTCAGAGCCTGGAGCCTGTTTCCGATTCTGTGTCTCCCTCTCTCTCTCTGCCCCTCCCCTGTTCATGCTCTGTCTCTCTCTGTCCCAAAAATAAATAAACGTTGAAAAAAAAAAATTTAAAAAAAACAAAAAAAACCAAAAAAAGTTGGGTCAACTGTTTGGTGGGGTTTTTTTGGTTTAAATAAACTAAGGAAAAGTTTTAAAAAGGAGAAAAGAAAAAGGGAAACTGAAAGGCAAACAAGCAATCAGACGATCACTGTCCATTTTATTTATTTTTAAAGTTTATTTATTTTGAGAGAGAGAGTGAGTGCAGGGGAGGGGGAGAGAGAGAGGGAGAGAGAATCCCAAGGAGGCTATGTGCTGTCAGCATGGAGCCCAACTCGGGGCTCAATCCTAAGAACCACAAGATCATTACCTAAGGCAATCAAGAGTCAGACCCTTAACCAACTGAGCCACCCAGGAGCCCCTTTCCATTTTAAAAGCATCTTTATTGAAGGTGACTTGCTAGGATCTTTTTCAAGTACCTTTAACAAATAAGGAATCTGAGGTCAAGATGACCAACTGTATCCCAAAAACTGGCAGAAAGAGGCAAGACACATCAACATCAAGAGGCAAGAAATGTGATGTCACTATCTAAAACAATTCATCACTTGAGGTGCCTGGGTGGCTCAGTCAGTTAAGTGTCTGATTTTGGTTCAGGTGATGATCTCATCACTGTTTGTAAGTCTGACCCTGCATCCGGCTCTGGGCTGACAGCTCAGAGCTCAGGGCCTGCTTCAGATTCTGTGCCTCCCTCTCTCTTTGCCCCTCCCCTACTCACGGTCTGCTGCTCGCTCTCAAAAGTAAACATTAAAAATTTTTTTTAAAAATTACTCATCTCCTTAAATTTTATAAATGCAAACATTCAAGAATGTTTCAGTACATTCTTTATAGTGCTTCCACAGATAGTTTTTAAAAAATTATCTTAGGAGAAATATTTCCTGAAATTGATAAACAAAAAGACAAAAAATACCTTTAAGGGACTCTTCCATTTATCCATTCCTTCTTTTATTCATTCAAAAACATTTGCTGAGTACCCACTTTAAGATATTCTGAGCCTTGGGATAAAATCCTAGCCCCACTTGAGAGGTTTTAAGAAGAATGACAGGGAAGAAAATGCACGTAAAGTACTTAATAAATTATTGGCATATACTAAGTGCTTAATTATTGTTAGTAACTATCAATTACTCTGAGTTTACAATGGTGAGGAGGGTAGGTTGATAGCACAAATGGTAACTTTTAATAGCAATAAAATTTAGGAACCTGTTTCTTTATCCCCTTTTGTCCTCAACTGCAATCAAACTGATCTATTTAATATTTGATGCAGAAGAACTCACTATTAAAAACAAGAAGATATACTTAAATTTTGCTAATTTAGCACGAAACCTTCCTTTTATGAAGTTTTTTCCTTACTGTTATCCTAATATGACTGAAAAATTAAAAACTAAAATACTATATCTAACCTAATTATTATATTTTGCTCTTCCACAAAATAGCAATCTTTCCTGAAATGGTAAAGAAAACCTATACAAAAGATAAGTGGGGAAATATATAATTGAAGTCGCTATTAGTGAAGCCAGCCACAAAAAATTTACTGGGGTCTTCCAGCAACAGACTGCTGTAGAAGAGAGGGGGAGAGGCAACAAAGCTTGTGATATACACAAAGCTTCTTTAAGTATCAAGCCCCCTCTGTCCACTGTAAAAGGGGCAAAAATTTTTTAACAGTGGCTCCAGGTTAAAGACATATACTTGTATCAATCTGTGCTACCAAGTTTTGGTAATCAACAGTAGCTTACACAACTAATGATAACTAGAACTTACTGAATACAGCTAAAGTAAAAATGAAACATAAAAATATACTCACATATTTATATCATTTTAAATAAATATAAATTAAAGGCTATGGAATAATTAGTAACAAACGGAAGAGATGTTCCAGTTGGACTGTTTTCGTTGGGATGTGTTATGTTGTATGTATACCTATACGGCCCAGAGTCTCTGATGAACTTACACAGTTTCGAAAAAATGTTTGATAAACTGTGATTTTTGTTGATTTATCTCAATAAAAGCCTACTGGAACTCCAAAACAAGCAAAACAAAAAACACAAAGGGAGGGAAACTATATCAAAATCTTTGAATACTGAATGTTCCAATAAACTATAGGGAATGTAAGAGATTAAGGTTTTTCCCTCAAATGTTTCATTTGGACCCCAAACAGCAAAGGATAATGGTGAGAGGATAGCAAATGCAAAAAGAGAAAGTGAGATCTACTGCAAGGTCTTCTCTAGCATGCATGTAACAAAACCCCACATCTGATTCAAACCTAGTTCTGCCACTTACCCACTGTGTAACCTCAGGCAAATTACTTCTCTGTGCCTCAGGTTCTTTATCTGTAAAACGGGGATAGTAAGAATAGTTCCTTTACAGAGCTGTGGTGAGGACTAACTTGGTTAACATTACTGAAAAAGTATCTCGCACATAATAGGCACTTAAAAACTCGTAATCACCACTGTCATTCATCATCCCCTCTTGCAGCTGGGAAACTGAGAGCTAGAGAAAGTAGAAAATAAATTTCATGAGAGTGGGATTCTGAGCATCTTCTTTACAGCTGTATAGCACTCTCTAGCATATAGTAAATGCTCAATTACTATTTACTGAAATTCAAACATCTCACAGTTTTTAAGGAGAAGTGGGGTTTAAGCCCAGGTCTGAGTCTGACTATACTGCCTAAAACAAAATTGTCCCAATAAATTGCTTTACAAAAACCAGCAAACTCAAACCAAAAACACCAAAGATAAATGAAATCATATTAATATCCACAAACCCAAAGTACAGGAAAAATGGGGCTGGGTGGCTCAGTCGGTTAAGGGCCTGACTTCGGTTAAGGTCATGATCTCACAGTCTGTAAGTTCGAGCCCCGCACTGGGCTCCTTGCTGACAGCTGAGCGCCTGGAACCTGCTTCAGATTCTGTGTCTCCCTCTCTCTCTGCCTCTCTCCTGCTCATGCTCGCTCTCTCGGTCTCTCTTGCTCTCTCTCTCTCAAAAATAAACATTAAAAAAAATTCAAAGAAGGAAAAACTTTTAAGAGAGAAATGCAAGACAAGCCAAGCTAAAAGTTTGTCCCTAAAAAACTAATTTGTTAAAACCCTGACGAGAATGATCTAGAGGAAAAAAAGAAATACAAATAAACAAAGGTGAGAATGAAAAGGGAGTTTCACTGTATGTTACAGACACTGAAAAGATAATGAAAAAATTTTGTGAACAACACATCTGAAAAGTCAGATAAAATGTACAAAAATTTCTGGAAAAATACAATTTACCAAAACTGCCATAAGAAGAAATATAGAATCACTAAAAACAATAAACCTTTAACTAAAACATTTCCACAAAGAAATCTTTAGGCATAAATAGCTCTCAAAGGTGAATTCCATCATTTCAGGAAAAAATAAAATATTACTACGCTTTTGTCTTCCAGAAAACAGTGAGGAACAGTAACAACCAAAAAACACTCCTCAGCCCTTTTTATGAGGCCAAACACAAGTTAGCAGAAACTAACAATGACAAATTCACAACAGGAAAAGTTACAAGCCAATCTCATTCAAGAAGATAAATGTAAAAATCTGCAACAAAATATTAACAAATTAACCCACCAATTATAATAATAATAATCATAAGCAAGTTGGGTTTATTCTAAAATTTAAGTTGGTTAACTTGTAAAAACTAATCATGTAATCTGCTATTGGGTAAAAATAAGTATAACCACTAAATAGATGTATAAACACTAATAAAATTCAACAAGCATTCAGGATTTTAAAATATCTTTAGCATACTCGAAGAAGAAAATGTCCTTAATCTGATAAAGGCTATCTTAAAAATCCTATAGCCAATATCATTTTAATGGCTTAATGAAAGCTTGAGATCAGGAATGAGACTAGAATGTTCACTATAACTATTTAATCCAACAATTGTCCAAAGGTCTTGTCCTGTGTTGTCAAGAAAAGTGAGATATTAAGGATTGGAAACGAAATATGAAATTGTTATTATTTGTAGATGATACAATTTTAGAAATAGGCAATCCAAAATAGTCTATCTTAAATTGCTGAAAAAGTAAGTTATTTGACTGTCAGTATATTAAACTCAACCAGCAATGAGTCAGAAATTTAAAAAATTTAATTGTTATCATTTACAATAGCAGCATAAACATAAAATTCATAAGAATAAAATACTAATAAAAGATGTGCGAGGCCTTGGGGGATAAAATTGCACAATATCATTAGAGAAATTAAAGACAGTGAGAGAGAGAATGAGCACATGCCAATATTCACATATAAGAAGGTTTAATGGTATGAATGTGTCATTTCTTCCCAAATTGATCTATAAATTCAATATAAATTCTAATCAAAATGCCAAGTGGTATTTCTGTGGAACTTGCCAAGCTGATTATAAAATTTATGAATAAATGCAAAAGAACATGAATAACTAGACATTCTTGAAGAAGAAGAGAAGACTTGCTCTACTGGATATCATGACACTGTAGTGATTAAGCCACTGTCATGCTGGTGAAAAGAATCACAATTAAGCAAAGGAGCAGAATAAACCCACTTATGTACAAATACTTGATTTATGATAAAGGCAACACTGGAAGGCAGTAAGGAAAGATCAATCTTAATAAAAGGTGCTGGGACAACCAAACACTCAAATGGAAAGAAAATGAACCTTTACTATTACCTATCACCATACACAAATCTCAATTCTAGGTGGATTATAAACCTAGATGTGAACGGGTGTGTCTGAGGGGCTCAGTTAAGCCTCCAACTTCAGCTCAGGTCATGATTGCACGGTTCAAGAGTTCAAGCCTCACATCAGGTTGTCAGCACAGAGCCTGCCTCAGACCTTCTGTCCCCTTCTCTCTCTGCCCCTCCCCTGCTCACTCTCGTGCTCTCTCTCTCTCAAAAATAATACATACATACATACATCTAGATATGAATGACAAAACTCTTTGACGTTAACTCTCTAAAAGCTAATGTAAGAGGTTATCTTGAGGACGTCAAAGTAGGAAAAGACTTTTTCATGCAGGGCACAGAAAGAATCAGCCATAAACAATAAGACAGGTTACAGTACATTAAAAGTAAATTCTTCTTTTTATTAAGATACCATTAAGAAGTTAAAAGGCAAGCCACAAATGAGGCATTTACCAAAGTAAAATAATCAAACAACCAAAGCAAATGGACAAGAGACTTAAACAAGCACTTTACAAGTAAGGATACCCAAAAGAATATATAAAAAGATGTTCAACCTTATTAGTAACCTGGGATATAACACCACAACTGGACACCATTTCAAACCCACTAGAATAGTTAAAACCAAACTGACCATAAATAAGTCTTGATGAGTATGTGGTTTAAAAAGAAACACCCCTTGTGGCACCTGGGTGGCTCAGTTGGTTAAGCATCCGACTTCGGCTCCATTCATGATCTCGTGGCTAGTGGGTACGAGTCCCACATCAGGCTCTGTGCTGACAGCTCAGAGCCTGGAGCTGGCTTCAGATTCTGTGTCTCCCTATCTCGCTGCCCCTCCCCCACTCGTGCTGTTTCTCTCGGTCTCAAAAATAAATAAACATAAAAAAAATATATATGTATACATATAAAGAAAAACACCTCTTTCATCACTAGAAAAGGTAAGAGAAGGGAATTTCCTTAACCTGGCAAATAGTATTTGCCCAAAAAAAAAAAAAAATCTAGTAAGCATCAGGTTTATTTATTGGAACAAAATCACAGCACTCCCTTTAAGATAAAGCCTAAGACAAGTGTGCTCATTATCATCATTTTTATTCAACATTATGTTGAAGGTCCTACTTAATCCAGTACACTAGGAAGTAAAAGGCACAGAAACTAGGAAACTATCATCATTTGCAGACACTATTTGCATAAGGCATCCTGGAGAATCTAATGGAGGAAAGAAGCAGCAGACAGAAGAGTATTTATAGTATACCACTTTGTATGTAAGAAAAAGAAATACGAATATATTCTGAGCTCTGAAGACAGACTGCCTGATTCTAAATCTTGGCTCAATCACTTAATAGCTTTATGATGTGGAGTAAAACATTTAACCAATCAAGGATTCCATTTTCACATTTGTAAAATACAGAGAGTAACAGTACCAATCACATGGGATTATTGCCAGAATCAAATGAGCTAATATTTGTAATAAACTTTGAGTATTTTTATATAAGTGTCTGTAAAAATATATATATAATTTTAAAATTTGAATTCTAAGACCTCAGACTAAAGTATTATTCTTTGCCTAAGTCAGTTTAGTAACTACACTCACTACTCTTCTAAGTTCTTTGGTGACTTGTCACTTGGCACCTCTCAGAAAATAGTCTTAGGATCATCCAATTTCACAACTATCAAAAGAACTGTGCATAAAGGGCACCTGCGTGGCTCAGTCCACACAGCATGCAAATCTTCATCTCAGTGTCATGAGTTCAGGTCCCAGATTTAGTGTAGAGTGTACTAACAAACTAAAATAAATAAGCAATTAACTTTTTGAAAAGCACTTTGCATAAACAGAATAACACTATGTTTTCCTGTCAACAATAACAACATCATTTATTAAATATTTACTGTGTGTCAGATATCATACCAGGGAATTTTATACACATCTCAAGTAATTCTGAGCACAACATTATAGAATAGGCTTTTTTTCCCCTTGAATAGATGTTTTCATTTTTATTCCTACTTGTTAGAAAACTACAAACATTTAATTTCATAGCAAGTAAATAAAACCAGACAACCAGTCTGACCAACTGCAAAAGGTTTTGTTTAATAACTAGATCAGCCAGGACAATTAGGTCTAGCTAGTTCTAAAGCCCGATCTCTTTTTTTGTGTTACATGAATTCCCTCCAAATCTCTAGCTGTGCTAATTTCCTAAGCAGCGTGATAGCTGGAAGACTCCTTTCAGCAGGAATATACTCTAATGGTTAGGTTAAACCTATATACCCAAATACTAGAAAGCCCCTGAATTCTATTATTTGCCTTGAAAAAAGAACTTAGAACGAACTCCTTATTCATTCCTTTTGAGTTCCTCCATTGCCTTCAAAAGGCCATTCTACCCTCCTACTTCCAAATTCCTCACACTTCCTTTTTTTTTTTAACGTTTATTTACTTTTGAGACAGAGAGAGAGAGAGAAAGAATGGGAGACAGAATCCCAAGCAGGCCCCATGCTGCCAGCACCGAGCACAATGTGGGGCTTGAACCCACAGACAGTGAGATCATAACCTAAGGCAAAAATCAAAGAGTTGGAGGTTTAACTGACTGAGCTACCCAGCCGCCCCCTCCCCTCACACTTTCTAAAACAGGTTTTATCTGGCAACACCTACCATTCCTCTGAGTTTTACACTAAAGAAGACCATGGTTCCAAGTAAATAAAGGTAATTACTTAATCACCATTTTTAACATTGTGTACCATAGGTTATTAGATTACCTCTCTGGAATAGTTCTAATCTAATTGGACTTCTGTCTTACCTATGCCAAGTAATCAATCCACAATCTGCTCTCCAGAATTAATTTCTGTATTGGTTAAGGTTATTGGATTTGTAAGCAACTAAAATATCTCTAGGCAACTTTATTAAGAAAAAAATTAATGGATGGATGGATATAGGATTTTGCTTAGAACTTCAGAACTAAAAAGAATGATGACAAAAACGGGCTTGGGAAAAAAGACCATGGCCATTCTTCAAATCTGGGAACAAAGAAACAACCTAAAATTTTAAGATGCCATACGAAAATTATTAAATTCCAAACTTTCTCCTTCTATCCTTGAGTCAAACTACTCAAAGGGACGAGAGAAATAAAGATAGACTTCCAACCTACAGCCCAGCTTGACTATCCAGGGGTAGGGAACCATAAGTAACAGCCCCAACAAGACTGCGCAATGTGGAAGAAGGAATTTCTCAAAAGGAAATCAATGTGCTGTTTAGTTAAGAAATGGGGTGCAGGAATAGATATTGAAGGCAAAGAAACAAGAATGTACCACAGGCCAAGAACTGAACTAGAAACTTTATCTACATTATATTTACTCCTTGCAATTTATTAGTATTTGGTAGGGCAGTTTTCATTATCTTTAATAACTATATTTCGGGGACAGAGACCAGGGATACTCAAGGTCTTTTAACACTTCATCACTATCTCTTCCTATAACATAACCAAGGGAATTATTTTGAAATGGTATTTATAATTAAGAACCTGCTTATTTAGGGGCACCTGGGTGGCTCCTGATTTCCACTCAGGTCATGATCTCACTGTTTTAGAGTTCAAGCCTGGCTTCTGCACTGACAGTGCAGAGCCTGCTTAGGATTCTCTCTCTCCCTCTCTCTCTCTGCTCCTCCACTCCTCATGTGCTTGCTCACTCTCTCTCCCCCACTCCCCCAAGAATAATTAAAAATAAATGAATAAATAAAAAATAAATAAATAGGGTTGCTTAATAAGTTAAGCATCCAACTTAAGCTCAGGTCATGATCTCGTGGTCCATGAGCTCGAGCCCCGTGTCAGGCTCTGTGTTGACAGCTCAGAGCCTGGAGCTTGCTTCAGATTCTGTGTCTCCCTCCCTCTCTGCCCCTTCCCTGCTCACACTCTGTGTCTCTCTCTCTGTCTCAAAAATAAACATTAAAAAAAATTAAAAATAAATAAATGAAAAGAACCTACTTATTTATTTGCAAGAATATCACATTTCTTAATTTATGTCACTTGTCTATAAATTATCACTATAACTTTTATTCATATGAATATTCACATACATATTTATATTCATATCTTAATTTATAACACTCAACATCATATATAAAAACTGCAGCCATTTCCATGAGCAATTTGATCCCTAAATCCAAGAGTTTAAATAAAGCATTAGAGGGGCAACTAATCCAATTGCTTCACTTTTCTGAACTATTTCTGGAAAGGGATAGGCAGCTGCTAAGACTGGTACTTGGTGCTGGTAGAAAAGATAAAAATTCCTTCAGTTATATCACTGAAAAGGTGCCTGGCTGGCTCAGTAGGAAGAGCCTGTGACTCTTGATCTCAGGGTACTGAGTTCCAGCCCAACACTGGGTTTAGCACACAGACTAAATATAACCAAAGCTCCCTACTATTTTGATAAGGTCGGGGGCAGGGGACAGAAGGCCTGAGTTCATAAAAAAAATTTCTTCCTGATGACTGAAGATATTAAAGCTTTTTCCGTTGAATACTCAACAACTGATTTTTTTTTTTTTTTTAAGTTTATTTATTTGACAGAGAGAGAGCATATGGATGAGGGGCAGAAAGAGAGGGAGAGAGAGAAATCCCAAGGAGGCTCTGTCAGCACAGAGCCCGATGCAGGGCTTGATCTAATGACCTAAGCTGAAATCAAGAGTGAAGACGCTCAAACAACTAAGCCACCCAGGCGCCCCTCTTTTTTTTTTTTTTTTTTTTTTAAATCTTAGAAAGAGACAGAGAGTATCTTAAGCAGGCCCCACACTCAGCACAGTGCCCAACACAGGGCTCAATCCCATGACCCTGGGATCATGACCTGAACTGAAATCAAGAGTCAGATGCTCCAACTGACTGAGTTACACCCCAGGCTCCCCCAACTTATTTTTTGACTGTAAATCTCACTGTCCAGCTGGGTTTGGAATCATAGATCAAGTTTCTAAAAGATTAAGCAGAAAAGTGACTCAAACTAAATGAAAACAATCGCACTGGAGAGAATACTGGAAAAGGACAACCTTTCTGGAGGACACTCTGGCAATGAACAGTGATTCCTCTTCAAGAATTTATGGCAAAGGAGTACTACCTAACAGCAATGCATATACTCTTCCTCTCACTGTATTCCTGGATAACACCTATCTATCCTTCAGGGTTTTTTTTTTTTTTTTTTTTAACATTTATTTATTTTTGAGACAGAGAGAGACATAGCATGAACGGGGGGAGGGCCAGAGAGAGAGGGAGACACAGAATCTGAAGCAGGCTCCAGGCTCTGAGCTGTCAGCACAGAGCCTGATGCGGGGCTCGAACTCACGGACCATGAGATCGTGACCTGAGCGAAGTCGGACGCTCAACCGACTGAGCCACCCAGGCGCCCCTATCCTTCAGGTTTTAGTGTCACTTTGTTAAAGAGGCCTTATCTAACTCAATCTAAATTGGATTCCAGTTAGGGGCACCAGGATGGCTCAGTAGGTACAGTGTGTGACTCTTGATCTCAGAGTTGTGGGTTCAAGCCCCACACTGGGTGTAGAGATTACTTTAAAAAAAAAATCTTAAAATAAATTAGATTCCATTAGTGTATTCTCTCATATCACACTACATATACTTTTCCTTTATACCGCTTAGTGTGTAACTATTTCTTTGACTTTTATATAATGTTCATGTTTCCCAATTAGTTTAAAGAAGCCATGGACCAGTTGGAATATGTCTATTTTGCTATAAACTCTATATCTCCAGTACCTAGTATCTTGACAAGTAGATGACACTCACTGATAAGTGAAAAAAAAGTTAAAGGACAATATGAAGTAATTCATTTATGTTTGTGTGTTTAGCAGTGATAAACCTATGGATGGTAAAATTTCAACTGACATTTGCTTTAATCTTTATATTTTGGTACTGTTTGTGTCACTTTATAATTAGGAAACATATAAAGCTATTATGATTTTATAAAATAAAAAAAAAGATACATGTGCCTAGCACTATGCTTTATATACAGTAGTGCTCTCAAAATGTTTCTTTCTCTTTCCTTTGAAATTAACTGAGAGGAAACTTCCAGGGGAACATTTAAGGAAAATGTTCAGAATAAATTAAAATGTTTTAATTATATGAAATAACTAAGTGTTATTTGGGGATAGGTTTATCTACTAATGCAACATGGGGGGCGGGGGGCAGAGTGCCAAATAGTGAGGATTAGCTCAATGAATTAGGACCAGCTGAGCTGTCATTAACACTAACTGTTTCAAATGACTGAATCAACCTCATGATAGCACTATTAACATTAATGGGGTGAGTGGGGGGACAAAGTATATGCGTATATTAAAAGTAGGTAATTGGTAAATCTAGAAATTAAAACCAAAATACCAAAGTAACTCAGTATATGTAAAAGCAAACTGATTTCTTCTTACAAAACCATTCTTAAGAAGAAAAAAAAGGGGTGCCTGGGTGGCTCAGTTAAGTGTCTGACTCTTGATCTCAGCTCAGATCATCATCCCAGGGTTGTGGGATCCAGCCCTGCATTGGGCTCTGTGCTGGCAGCATTGACCCTGCCTGGGATTATCTCTCCCCCCCCCCCCCCCCCCCCGCCCACCCGCCACTCACGCTCTCTCTCTTCCTCCCTCCCAAAACTAAATAAAAATTAAAAAGGAAATAAAATGAAAAAAAGAAAATATTTCCAGACACAACAGCTTTTCAGAGACATAAAAATATGTGAAAAGAAGATTACAAATTGTTTCAGGTATGAAATAAGTTTTGGAGAATATGAATCTGAGTTGTTGCCATCTCTCCCTAAAGAAAACAAAAGTCTTCATTGGTAAGGTATAAAAAAAAAAAATCACAGGGCCCTTCTAAAATGCTAACAAGTACATGCCATAAAACTTCTGTTTTATGAAAGACACAAATTACATAAATATGTATTACACACGCATAGAACCTAAACAGTAAGACAGGCCTATTATAAATCAAGTGTAGTGTCATGACCTTTTGTGACCTTTTCAAAGCAATGTGTATTTTCCGGTGAATTTGCTAGAGTAAAACAAAAAGCTTTAGTTTAACTCAAGAAGTGATTTTGGGAATAACAAATTTTCATCAGGTCAAACTTTCTCTACATTTATTCTACATTTTTAAAAAAAAATTTTTAATGTTTATTTATTTTTGAGAGAGAGAGAGCAAGCTGGGGAGGGGCAGAGACAGGAGGTGACACAGAATCTGAAGCAGGCTTCAGGCTCTCGGTTGTCAGCACAGAGCCTGACTGGGGGCTCGAACACAAACAGTGAGATCACGACCTGAGCTAAAGTCAGACTGAGTCACCCAGGCACCCCTAGTTTACATTTTTTATTATAGAAACTTCTAAAAAGGAAAGTAGTGAGAATATTACAATGAATTCATCTACTATTCATCTACTTTCAATAATATACTATTCATCTACTTTCAATAATTATCAATTATTCTCTATTATTCTCTACATCCCCATTTTCCCCAACCACAGATTATTTTGAGTCATAGAAGTCTAGCTCATGCTTGCTCTTCAACCTTTTCTCTCTTCCCTAAAGGTAACCATATTTTTAAAAATTATGATTTATCCTTCCATCAGCTCCCTTTTCTTATTTTTAAAAGTTTTATTTTCTTAAGTTATCTCTACACCGAACGTGGGGCTCAAACTCACAACCTGAAGATCAACAGTCACACGTTCCTCTGACATAGCCAGCCAGGTGCCGCTCCATTATCCATTTTTTAAACCAGCAAAGGTTATAATCACATATCACTCTCCCTTTAGAAAAGATACCATATCATATGTCCCTTTCCCCAACTTCATAATTTCACTTAACAATTTCTTATTTTATCAAGTAGGTATTTCAGTATGTGTCTCAAAGGAATTCTTTTATTTATTTATTTTTTATTTGAGAGAGAGACAGAGGCAGAGGAAGAGAGAGAGATTTTTAAATGGGCTCCAAGCTCAACTGACTGAGCGACCCAGGCACCCCTCAAAGGAATTCTTGGCTCCATAAATATTTTTTAACAAGGACACAAAAGCACTAGCCAAAACAAATAAATATAAATTATACCTAATTAAAACTGGCAACTTCCATCCACCAAAATATTCCATTAACAGAGCAAAAAGGCAAACCGCAGAGTGAAAGAACATATTCACAATGCATATATCCATTAAGATACAAAATACAAAACATCAGAACAAAAAGAAAAAGAGAACATCAATGAAACATGACAGAAGAGAGGATTCTGGAAAGGTAGTGGAGTAGGGTGCACCAGGAATCTGTCTCCCTGCCATTATACAATAATTGCACTGGCACAATCAGATATAACTGCTTTAGAACTCTCAAGTTTGTTGAAGGACTGAAACTTTCGGGAAATGACAAGAATGGTAAAATACAGTGAATTCTGCTCAATTTCAGCTCTTAACACAGGAGCACTAGCCATCCCCCACCCCTCAGGCATACTATGCATCTGTTCCTGGGGCAGCTGACACACCTTGCAGGAGCCAAGGCTGGCTAAAAGGATCCTGTCCTCTGAATATTGAGTATCTCTCTTCTGATAGCTGGTTGCAGCTTCTGATCATACAATTTCAGGCAAAGAGGTCAGTAGCCATTATTGTTATACTACCCCCATCCACTGTTATAAGCCCCTACCAATCCAGGTTAAGTGTTTTCCAGGGTATTTATTTATTTCTTCAAATATCCTCTCTGCCCCCCTCCTCTGTCTGTCTTGCCCTTTTTCCCCTTTCAGGAGCCAGACATTAAAGACCAGGACATTAAAAAACAACTGCATATATGGGAAAACTACAAAGTGCCTGTGCATGACTCGGAAATGGTTTAGAAAAGTCCTGAGAAGACATTAAATTTACATCCCCAGCTAATCCTCAGCAAGGAGACAGCCTACAACAATCAAAGAAATAAAAATGAAAACAGCAAACAAAAAACACAAATCCTAGGGAAGGAAGAGAATCTGATTTCCAGAGTTACCACACTACTAGGGGTTCAAATATGCAGTACTCAGCAAAAACTCACAAAGAATACAAAGAAACAGGAACGTATAGATGTTCAAAGGAATAAATCAACAGAAACTGTTCTTGAAAAAGATCTAACAGCAGAGACATTAGACTAAGATGTTAAAACAACTGTCTCTAAGATGCTAAAAGAACTAAAGAAACATGAGAAGAAAATCCAGAAAACCATGGTGAGCAAAATAGAAATATCAATAGATAAAAACAATACAGAAAGAAGCCAAGGAGTAATTCTGAAGCTGAAAATAAAAAGCACAAAAATGGAAATAAAAAATTCATTGGAGGGATTCAAAAGTAAATGTGAACAGGCAGAAAAAAGAATCACTAAACTTGAGGAGACATACATATTACAGAAGTCCCAGAAATGAGGGAGAAACAGAGTACATGGGATGAGGAAAGGGAGGGGAAGAAAGGGACAGAGAGAGTATTTGAAGAAATAATGACTGAATACTTCACGAATCTGATGACAGACATGAATATCAACATCCAAGTAGCTCAACAATCTCCAAGTAAGATGAACTCAGACTCATGCCGAGACATACTATAATCAAACTTTCAAAATCCAAGACAAAGAGAGAATCTTAAAAGAAGCAAGAGAAGCAAATCATCATATAATAAGGATCCTCAAATGGCAGATTTCTCAGTAGAAACTTTGGAGGCAAGAAGATGGGAGGCCGACATATTCAAGGTGCTAAAAAAAGAAAAGAAAAGAAAAGAAAAGAAAAGAAAAGAAAAGAAGAGAAGAGAAAAGAAGAGAAAAGAAAAAAGAAACTATCAACCAGCAAAAGCATCCTTTAAAAATGAGGGAGAAATCAAGAAAGACATTCCCAGAAAAACAGAAGTTGAAGGAGTGCATGACCACTAGACCTGTCCTGCAAGAAACATTCAAAGGAGTCCTGCAAGAAGGAATGAAAGGACACTACACAGTGACTAAAAACCATACAGAAAAATAAAAATGTCAATAAAGGCAAATACAGGAGGAATTAGAAAAGCTAGTATTATTGGAACAAAAGTTTCTAACTGTACTTATTGTTTTCTATATGACAATGGAGACTAATACGTTTAAAGGAAAAAGTCATTAATATAAAAGCAAGTATTACTGTAAGACACCAGTATAGGAAATAAGGGACAATAAAAGCTATAGGGTATAAACAAAACAGAGCAATGACAGAAGGAAGTCAGTCCTTAACAGTGATTGCTTTCAATGTAAATGAATTAAACTCTCCAATTAAAAGATTGATGAGGCTCCTGCTCAGGGGGTTAAGAGTCCAACTCTTGATCTCCGTTCAGGTCATGATCTCACAATTTGTGAGATAGAGTCCCATGTCGGGCTCTGCACTGACAGTGCGGAGCATAGGATTCTCTCTCTCTCTCTCTCCCTTTCTGTCTCTGCTCCTCTCCCGCTGATATGCTCGCTCTCTCTCAAAATAAATAAAATTTTTAAAAAATTTTTTGAAAATAAAAGAGAGATTGGTAGAAGTCTTCCATATAAAAGCAGTCCATAAAAACTGAGAGTGGTGGCTGTTTTTTCAAATGCTCAAAAACCAACAAAAAATAACAAAGGCTAGAGAGAAACAAGGCAACATGGTTCAAAGGTTACAAATAAATCTCCAGACATGACCTTAAATAAACAAAGATCTAATGTTGCTAATGTAACATTGTGTGGTAATGAGAATATCAATGAAAAACTATTAAAAAAGAATCAAACAAATTTTAGAGCTAAAGAGCACAAAAACTCAACTGAAAATACACACAGTAGTTTACTAGCAGAACTGTTCAAACAGAAGAATCAGCAAACTCAAAAAAGACATCTGAATTACTGAGACAGGAAACTTTAAAAAAAGAATGAGAGGGGTGCCAGGGTGGCTCAGTCGGTTAAGCATCCGACTTCGGCTCAGGTCATGATCTAATGGTCCGTGAGTTCGAGCCCCACATTGGGCTCTGTGCTGACAGCTCAGAGCCTGGAGCCTGCTTCGGATTCTGTGTCTCCTTCTCTCTCCCTGCCCCTTCCCCACTCATGCTCTGTCTCTCTCTGTCTCAAAAATAAATAAACGTCAGAATAAAAAAATTAAAAATAAAAGTGCTGAAATAAAAAAACTGACAATGAAGAATAATAACATATCCAGCAAGACTATCCCTCAAAAATGAAGGAGACATAAAGATTTTTCCCAGATAAAGAAAAGTTGAGACGTTCATCACCAATAGTCTGGCCTTATAAGAACAGCTAAAGACAGTCCAAGTTGAAAGAATACTAGAAGGCAGTGGAGGCAGGGGTACTCCTGACTGGCCCCATCAATGGAGTGTCTGACTCTTGATCCTGGGGTTGTGAGTTCGAGCCCCACACTGGGTGCACAGATTACTTAAACATGAAATCTTTAAAAAAATTTTTTTTAAATACGAAAAACAAAGAATACTAGAAAGCAACACAAAAGCATAAAAAAAAATAAAGCTCTTGGATAAAGGTAAATATATAAATACAGAATCCTAAAATATTCCAATGGTGGTACATAAATCAGTGTTATTGCTGGTATAGCATTTAAAATTAAAGGCATACAGGGTCACCTGGCTGGCTCACTTGGTACAGCATGCGACTCTGGATTTCAGGGTCGTTAAGTTCAAGACTCATGTTGGGCCTAGGGTTTATATATAAAAAAAAAAAAAGTTGGGGTGCCTGGGTGGCTCAGTCAACTAAGCATCCAACTGTGGATTTCAGCTCAGGTCATAATCTCACAGTGTGTAGGTTCTGGCCCCACGTAGGGCTCTATACTGGCAGTACAGAGCCTGCATGGGATTCTCTCTCTGCCCCCACCTTTCTGAAAATAAATGGATAAAATAAACTTAAAAAAAAAGTCAAAAGCAGGGGCCCCTGGGTGGCTCAGTCAGTTGAACATCCCAACTTCGGCTCAGGTCATGACCTCACGGTTTTTGTGGGTTGGAGGCCCACGTCTGGCTTTGCAATGACAGCTCAGAGCCTGGAGCCTACTTTGGATTCTGTGTCTTCCTCTCTCTCTCTCTCTCTGCCCCTTCCCATGCTTGTGCACCTGCTCTCTCTCTCTCTCTTGCTCTCTCTCTCTCAAAAATAAACATTAAAAAAAAAAATTTTAATGCATAAAAATAACGATGCCCATAAAACTATTTCAATGGATACAAAATATAAGATGTAATTTGTGACATTGTTAACATAAGATAAGGGAAGATTTGTAAGGGCAGAGTTTGCATATGAATAAATTTATCATCTAAAATAAATTAAACTATATAGCATATTACGTAATCTCCACAGTAACGATGAATAAAATACACACCTATAGAAAATACATAAAACTAAATAAGGAACTAAAGCATACCACTATAATAAATTAACAAAATACAAAGGAAGTCTATAAGAGAGGAAAAGAGAAACAAAATAGGTACAAGACATACAGAAAACAGTAAGTCTTACTCTTTCAGTAATCACATTAAAAGTAAACAGAAGAGGGGTGCCTCGGTGGCTCATTCAGTTAAGCGTCCGACTTTTGGCTCAGGTCATGATCGTGCAGTTCGTGGGTTCAAGCCCCCCTTAGGCTCTGTGCTGAAACCTCAGAGCCTGGAGCCTCCTTTGGATTCTGTGTTGCCCTCTCTCTCTCTGCCCCTTCCCCACTTGTGCTCTCTCAAAAATAAATAACAAACATTAAAAAATTTAAAAAAAATAAAGGTTAATGAAAGAAACCCCCACAATGAAAAGATACAGAGGGATAGAATGGATAGAAAAAGAAGAGCCAACTATACGCTACTAACAGATTCATTTTAGATGTAAAGACACCCAAAAGCTGAAAGTAAAAGACTGACAAAAGATACTCCATGCAAATGGTTACCAAAAGAGAATACAGGTGGCCATACTTATGAGATAAAATACCCTTTAAGAGAAAACCTGTCACAAGAGATAATCATCATTATAATGATGAGAGTCAATTCACCAGGAAGCTATTAACAATTGTAAATATGCAGACACCTAATAGAGTACCCACTTGCATGAAGCAAATAGTAAAAGACCAAGGAGAGAAATGGACACTAACACAATAATGAAAAATTCAAATACTGTTATGTTATGGTATGAAGCAAACAGACAAAACCTCATAAGGACAAACTTCAAGGTGTATTACAGAGCTGTAATCATCAAGACAGTATGGTACTGGCACAAGAACAGACACTCAGATCAATGGAACAGAACAGAGAACCCACAAATGGACCCACAAACATATGGCCAACTACTCTCTGACAAAGCAGGATAGAATAGCCAATGGAATAAAGACAGTCTCTTCAGCAAGTGGTGCTGGGAAAACTGAACAGCAACATGCAGAAAAATGAACCTGGACGACTTTATTACACCACACACAAAAATAAACTCAAAATGGATGAAAGACCTCAGTGTAAGACAGGAAGCCATCAAAATCCTCAAGCAGGCAAAAACCTCTTTGACCTTGGCCACAGCAACTTCCTACTCAACATGCCTCCAGAGGCAAGGGAAACAAAAGCAAAAATGTACTACTGGGACCTCATCAAGATAAAAAGCTTCCGCACAGCGAAGGGAACAATCAGCAAAAGTCAAAGGCAACCAACGGAATGGGAGAAGATATCGGCAAATGACATATCAGATAAAGGGTTAGTATCCAAAATATATAAAGAACTTATCAAACGCAACACCCAAAAAACAAATAATCCAGTGAAGAAATGGGCAAAAGACATGAATAGACACTTCTCCAAAGACTTCCAAATGGTGAACAGACACATGAAAAAATGCTCAACATCACTCATCATCAGGGAAATACAAATCAAAACCACAATGAGATACCACCTGACACCTGTCCAAATGGCTAACATTAACAACTCAGGCAACAAGAGATGTTGGCGAGGATGTGGAGAAAGAGGATCTCTTTTGCATTGTTGGTGGGAATGCAAGCTGGTGCAGCACTCTGGAAAACAGTATGGAGTTTCCTCAAAAAATTAAAAATAGAACTACCCTACGACCCCGCAATTACACTATTTATCTAAGGTGTGCTGTTTCAAAGGGGCACATGCACCCCCATGTTTATAGCAGCACTATCAACAACAGCCAAAGTATGGAAAGAACCCAAGTGTCCATCAATGGATGAATGGATAAAGAAGATGTGATAAATATATACAATGGATTATTACTCGGCAATCAAAAAGAATAAAATCTTGCCATTTGCAAATACGTGGATGGAACTAGAGAGTATTATGCTAAGTGAAATTAGTCAGAGAAAGACAAATATCATATGACTTCACTCATATGAGGACTTTAAGAGACAAAACAGATGAACATAAGGGAAGGGAAGCAAAAATAATACAAAAACAGGGAAGGGGACAAAACATAACAGACTCTTACATATGGAGAACAAACAGAGGGTTACTGGAGGGGTTGTGGGAGGGGGGATGGGCTAAATGGGCAAAGGGCATTGAGGAATCTACTCCTGAAATCATTGTTGCACTGTATGCTAACTTGGATGTAAATTAAAAAAATAAATAAAAACAATGACCATTCCCCCCGCCCCAAAGAAAAAAAGAAAATTTCATAAGGAAACAAAACTGAAACACACCACAGATCAACTAGACCTAACAAATATATCAAAACACATACCCCCACCCCAAACAACAACACAATCCAAGTTCTGCAAGGGCAAATGAAATTTTCTCCAGGATAGATCACATGTTAAGCCACAAAACAAATCTTACATTTAAGAATACCGATATCATACCAAGTATCTTTTCTGGTTTCTATGGACTGAAACTAGAAATGAATACCAAAGGGAAAATGAAAAACTCATAAATACCTGGGAATTAAATAACACACTCAAACAATAAATAAAACAAAAGGGGTAACAAGGGAAATCAGAAAATATCATAAGAACAGGCGCCTGGGTGGCTCATTCATTTGGTTAAGAAGCATCTGACTCTAGATTTTGGCTCAATAATCTCACTGTTTTGTGAGTTCAATCCCCATGTCAAGCTCTGCACTGACCCTGCGGAGCCTGCTTGGGATTCTCTCTCTCTCTCTCTCTCTCTCTCTTCCCTTCCCTGGCTCACTGTCTCTCTTAAAATAAATAAATAAATAAAGTTAAAAAAAATTATTAAAGTTTAGAAAAAAAGAGAAAAAAAAATATTAAGACAAAAGCAAAACACAGAATACCAGAATTTATGGGATGTGGTGAAAGCAGTGTTAAGAGCGAAGTGTACAGGTATAAACATGCACATTAAGAAAGAAGGAAAATCTCTGGGGTGCCTGGGGGGCTCAGTCAGCTAAGCATCTGACACTTGATTTCAGCTCAGATCATAATCTCACAGTTGTGAGACTGAACCCCACATCAGGCTTTGCGCTGTGAGTGCTTGGGATTTTCTCTCTCTCTCTCTCTCTCCCCCCCCCCCCGTTTGCATTCTCTTTCAAGAAAAAATTAACTAAAAAAATAAATTAGAACACAAATAACCAAAATAAAAAAGAGAAAAATAAAATAAAAATCAACAAAACTAACTTGGATTTTTGGAAAGATTAATAAATTAACAAACCCTTTGCTAGACTAAAAAGGGAAAGAAAGAGACTTAAATAAGAAATCAGAAATGAAAGAAAATGTTACAATGGTCACCAAAAAAATAAAAGTAATCATGAGACAACTATGAACAATTACACACCAACAAATTGGATAACCTAGAAAAAATGAATAAATTCCTAGAAACCTACAACCTACTAAAATTGAATCACTGAGAAATAAAAAATCTGAACAGACCTATTAAATCAGTAATCCAAAGTCTCCGAACAAGGAAAAGCTCAGAACCAGATGTTTTCACTGGTGAATTCTTCCAAACATACGTTGTCATTCCATGCAGGAGTGGGATGGATCCTATGGTAGCTGTATGTTTAACCTTTAGAGAAACTGCCAAACTGTTTTCCAAAGGGACTGCACCATTTTACATTCCCATTAGCAATGCAAGAGAATTCCAATTTCTCTATATTCTTGCCAACACATGTTGTCTCTTTTTCATTAGAGCATCCTACCGGCTGTGAAGCTGGGTCTTATTGTTGCGCATGTGGTAACATTTATGCTATAAACAGTGGACATGGAAAAGTATGCTTAGTAAACTGGCTCAAGTCATGACCTCACATTCATGAGTTTGAGCCCCACATTGGGCTCTCTGCTGTCAGTGAGGAGCCCTCTCCAGATCCTCTGTCTCCCTCACTCTGCCCCTCCTGCTCCCTCTCGCGCACTCTCTCTCCCCCCCCAAAATAAATACATTAATCTTAAAAATAAATAAATAATACAAATAAAAAATAAAAAGCCCTGGAGCGCCTGGATAGTTCAGTTGCTTAAGCATCTGACCTCAGCTCAGGTCATGATCTCATGGTTCGTGGGTTTGAGCTCCACGTCAGGCTCTGTACTGACAGCTCAGAGCCTGGAGCCTGCTTGGGATTCTGTGTGTGTCTCTCTCTGTGCCCCTCCCCCCACTCATTTATTTTTTTAAATAAGCCTTAAAAATAAAATAGATTGAACAGTGCTTGGAAATAGGGTTTCTGAAGGTTTTTAGAAAGATGATAAAACTGGTGTTTAATGAATGAGAAAGAGCTAGAGAGGAAACACTGTAGTGAAAGATAACAAGCTATAGGCTATAGGAATGTTGCAGTCATTTAAACTTGGGGCCATTAACAGCTTGACTTAGGATACTGAAAAGCAGAACAACTGTCATTTAGAAGGAAAAAGCAAGAAAATTTTGTGGCAGAAATGGCTCTTAAGAATAAAACAGAAAAGCACACATGTGGCTGAGTCAGTTAAGTGTCCTACTCTTGGTTTGTGGGATAGAGCCCTGCATTAAACTCTGCACTGACAGGGCAGAGTCTGCTTGGGATTCTCTCCCCTATCTCTGCTCCTCTCTTGCTCTCACTTACGCCCTTCTCACAGACCTCTTACTACAAGATGTGGCAAATGCAATGGACATCTCTATTCAAATACCTACTCTAAATATAAGTAAATAAACTTAAAAACTACATGTTTAAAACAAAAGATATGTTAACGGTAATACCAGGGCAAAGGACAAAATACAAACCAAAAGGCTGAAATAAGATAGCCTCGTGGGGAAGAAGTGAGTTCAATCTTGTCCTACTGGCCTGAAGTGACAGTTGAGAACAAAGAGTGTCCAGTAGGAAACAAAAAACGAAGAACAATGGTTTTCAATCTTAGATTTTTTTTAAAAATTTTAATGTTTATTTATTTTTGAGATAGAGAGAGACAAAGAGAGACAGAGTGTGAGCAGGGGAGGGGCAGACAGCGAGGGAGACACAGAATCTGATGCAGGCTCCAGGCTCTGAGCTGTCAAACCAGAGCCTGACGAAGGGCTTGAACTCATGAACCGTGAGATCATGACCTGAGCCAAAGTCGGACGCTCAATGGACCAAGCCACCCAGGTACCCCAATCTTAGATATTTTTCAACCTATGGAAGGTATTAGAACAGAGATGTCCATTTGCATTTCCCACATCTTGTAGTAATAGGTCTATGTGACAGAAGCTTGGTCTAATAAGAAACCCTGACTTCAGAGGACTGTTGGAAAGGCAGCCTTTGGTTTTCCAACCTTTAAAACAGAGACATACACCATAAGCCTGCAGTTTATGTGTTTAGTGACCTATGTACACTGGCCTTCTCACACATACTTCAAGAGCACGGCTCCTAACACAATACTCTGTCCAGATTTCTGACTCCAATTTCAACAATTGTATATGCAATTTTGTTGAAAAACCTGCAAGTTATAAAAGCATGTGATAGATTCTGAATTTCAAAGAAAAGATTTGCCCGGATTTGTTCAGGATGTATCTGTCATAGCTAGCTAGAGGGCAGGGGGGTGCAAACTGATATCCATTCCTTTTATAATTTACCAAAGTTATAATGATTTTACACTAATATGTGTGATCACTTGATTGATGTTAATGTTAATCTTGGCCTTTAGAATATAGGGACTATGTCTCATTTTGCATACCATACCAATTAATTAGCACATAGTAAGTGCTCAAATTATATTTATGAAAGAATGAAACAGGCTCTATCCCAAATCCAGAATCTGAATAAGTGTTGGACCTATGTATATACATTTAAAAAAAAGAAAAGTTGACCAAAAATAAAATAATGTGCATCTTTCTTATAAAGGTAGTAACTAAAACACTCCAGTGAAACAATCTGGAAACAGTTCAGTTCTAAAGAAGTTATTTCCAAAGCAACAATAACTGTAAAAAGGTAAAGTGAATGGAATAAATGTTAAAGGACAGAGAGTAAAGAGCAACTGTTTGCTAAGAGATTTTACCTACTTAAATCTACAGGATCATGTTATTCATCAGGCAAGACTCTGGGATCTATTAACTAGCCTACAAATGAAATTACCCTAATAGCAGATTTATATTCTGTATATTATTAGTTCTCACAATAACCACCTCCCCCCATTTTTTTGATGAAAACACATGTTCTCATTATGATTATAGTCTCGAAGCAAGTTAAGTAACATAGAATCTGTTTTAAGTGTTTGTCTCATATCTTTACTGAATACTATCACTAAACTATGTCTAGTCTTCTAAAAGTTAATCCAAAATGGCACGTATATGCCACCATATAATGCTCCCTAACAGAAATGACCTACAAGTCATAACTTTCCAGAGTAAAGACGTAAAGATTCCTAAGTCAGTCCTAAAGAATTCTGTTTCTAAGATATCCTCTTGTAACCCTAAAACAAATATGAAATACAGAATTAGAAATACTAGACTTATCACCAACTGAGTCAAATTATTCAGACACTTTTATCCAGTGAAGAGAAACAAACGGTATATTATACACTATATGTATAAAATATTTTATAAACAAAGAAAAGGAATGCCTGGGTGGCTCAATCGGTTGGGCATCCAAGTCTTGATTTCAGCTCAGGTCATAATTTCACGGTTTGTGAGACACTGAGCCTAGCGTTGGTCTCTGCGGTGGCAACATGGAGCCTGCTTGGGATTCTCTCCTCTCTGCCCCTCCCCTACTCACATTCTCCTTCTCTCTCTCTTTCAAAATAAAGAAATAAACATTTTTTTTTTAATTTTTTTTTCAACATTTTTTTATTTATTTTTGGGACAGAGAGAGACAGAGCATGAACAGGGGAGGGGCAGAGAGAGAGGGAGACACAGAATCGGAAACAGGCTCCGGGCTCTGAGCCATCAGCCCAGAGCCTGACGCGGGGCTCAAACTCACGGACCGCGAGATCGTGACCTGGCTGAAGTCGGACGCTTAACCGACTGCGCCACCCAGGCGCCCCTAAACATTTTTTAAAAAGTAGTCAATATTCTGAAGTTTTTAGAAAAAAAGAAAATAAGAATCACATGTGGAATTTGATGAATTTACTAAATTCATTACTGAATTATCCCATGAAGTACAAGTTCTCTCAGGGGCACCTTTAAAATTAGAAGACAGTAATAATGGGGAAAAACAAGTAGATTTTCTTTAATTTCTCTCCCAACTATTTCCTAAATAATATCTTAAGATATTCAGGTCACCTGAGTGGCTCAGTCGGTTTTGCGTCCATCTTCAGCTCAGGTCATGGACTTTGGCTCCAGTCATGATCTCACGGTTCGTGAGTTCGAGCCCCGCGTCGGGCTCTGTGCTGACAGCTCAGAGCCTAGAGCCTGCTTCGGATTCTGTGTTTCCCTCGCTCTCTACCCCTCCCTCACTCACGCTCTGTGCATGTGTGTCTCTCTCTCAAAAATAAACATTAAAATAAAAATAACATAAGAGGTTCAATTAATTCCGGGGTTTCCATTTCTTCCATAAAATATGCTATATTTTAAGATCAGATGATTGTAATGTAAAGCTATTAACAATTCCTTCATCCAAATTATTCCTAGAAAATGTGGATTCAACATATTC
Organism: Puma concolor; assembly: GCF_028749965.1. Taxonomy (NCBI): domain Eukaryota; kingdom Metazoa; phylum Chordata; class Mammalia; order Carnivora; family Felidae; genus Puma; species Puma concolor. The sequence goes on from NC_141673.1 coordinate 100,083,767, forward strand.
TAAGAAAAAAAATCCATAAAATTATTTAGTATAGACTTACCCAAGTTTCCTTGCTCGATTGTCAGTACTACTTCATCCATCACCACAGCCCTGAAGTCCAGTTCCTCCTCACAACATTTGGCCTTTAATGCTCGTAAAATCTCTTTTTGGGGATAGTCTTCCCTGATTCGACGATCGGTCAAAAACCACAACTTGGCCGCCACAGAGCTACACATCTTGATCTGCTTGTTCTTCCTTTTCCTGGATTATTTCCTCCTGAATGACGATTCTCTCTAGACAAAGACCAAATACACACACAGGGTAAATAAAGAATTCTACCTAAGGAATTTCATGTCTTCATGCATCTCCCATACATATGAAATTAAATGTTATTTCTTCCTGTTTTAAAAAAAATGAAAGAAAGAAAGAAAGAGAAAGAAAGAAAGAAAGAAAGAAAGAAAGAAAGAAAGAAAGAAAGAAAGAAAGAAAGAAAGAATACTTGGGGCACCTGGCTGGCTCAGTCACTAGTGTGTGACTCTTGATCTTGAAGTTATGAGTTTGAGCCCCATATCAGGCATGGAGATTACTTTAAAAAATATAGTAAAAGGAGTGCCTGGATGGCCCAGTCAGGCATCCAACTCCTGATTTTGGCTCAGGTCATGATCCCAGGGTCATGGGATCAAGCCCCATGTCAGACTCCAAGCTGAGCAAGAATTTTCTCTGTCTGTCTCTGTCTCTGTCTTTTTCTCTTTCTCTCTCTCTCTCCCCTTCTCTGTCCCCTTCCCACTCATGCACTCTATCTAAAATTAAAAAAAAAAAAAAATCAAAACTTTTACAACACTAGAAATGTAGAAACTCACCACCTCCCGAAACAAAATTTCTCCCCCTTCCACTGGGGAAGCACTGCAGTTTAATAATTACAGCAGGTCACTTAATAAAAGTGCCATTTTTTAGGGGCGCCTGGGTGGCTCCATTGGTTAAGCGTCCGACTTCAGCTCAGGTCATGATCTAATGGTCCATGAGTTCAAGCCCTACAACGGGCTCTGCACTGACAGTTCAGAGCCTGTAGCCTACTTTGGATTTTGTGTCTCCCTCTCTGTCCCTCCCTCATTCATGCTCTATCTCTCTCCCTCTCTCATAAATAAACATTAAAAAAAAATAATTAAAAAAAATAAAAGTGCCATTTTCAATATTATATACTCAATGCCATTCCCTGTATTATATATAATCTAGAAATATACTTTTATCTGATCATCTACTTTTGACTGATTTACCCCACCCAAAATGCAAATACCTTGATATAAAATAGACAAGGTTGTAATCATTAATATATCATATCCCCGTATCTCCCATCACGATAAACTCCATTATATATGTTCATGTAACTGTAGTTTTTTTATTCAATTTTCTTCCCTTGTTTTCTCATATGTATGTATATTTTATCACTAACATATTCATAGGAATGTTTTTTAAATGAGATAGTAACACCTATGTTGTTAGATGAGTATCAACACTGAAGTCATTCATGTAACAACTTTAATCAGAGTAATTTGAGACTGTGGGAAAAAAACTTTAAATAGCTGAAATAAATGCTGGGGTCCATTCGCTCAAATTTATTTCAGTCAGAGGACAGCATGCTCTTACTCAATGTTTTTATGCTTACTTTAAATAGAATTTTTTTTAAACAAATACAGATTGTTTACTGTAATACAAAAAAGGACTTTCTTCCACAAATACAGTGCTGCTTCTCAGAGTTTGCATCATGGGCAAGAGCTTGCATCATGAGCAAGACAAAAGCTGAAAATTATTTTCCTGAGAAGAAGCAAAAAGTTACAAGCTTTACTAACAAACATTAACATTATTTCAACAAAAAGCCTTTCTTTGTAAGCGTTATTTTAATTTTTTTTTTTTTATTTTAGAGACAGAATGTATGCAAGGGAGAGAGGCAGAGGAGGAGAAAAACAATCTGAAGCAGGCTCCACACCCAGGACAGAGTGTGACATGGGGCTCAGCTCAATCCCATGACCCTGGGATGGTGACCTGAGCTGAAATCAAGAGTTGGACGCTCAACCAACTGAGCTTCCCAGGCACCCCAACAAAAAAAAAATTTTTTTTCAAAAATAAAATTACTGGGGCATCTGGCTAGCTCAGTCAGTAAAGCATGCAACTCTTGATCTAAGGGTCGTTAGTTCAAGCCTCATGTTTGGCATGGAGCTTACTAAAAATTAAAAAAATCCTAATACCACCCCAGATGACACAGCAAATCTAACAGAAAAAAAAGACAAGGATAAGAACTAGAGGAAGCAAAAGCCATACATATAGACAGCTTCCAGCGTCACAGCAACTGAAAGTAGCCCCTCATGCACCATTCACACACTCTCCAGGGTCTCCGCCTGAATGCACACAATAAGACTAGAATATCACGAGCCAGAAGCACCACCACACACACACGCCAGCACGCCAAACCTTGGCCTGCCATACCTGCGCCGCACTCACCCATGTGCCCCACAACATGGGGTCTCAAAGGCATCAATCACAGGAAAGCAGGGAAAGAATAAAATAAAATGAGAAGCACAATAGTTGTGACTTGTAGCTGAGGAAAAGAAAGGTTAAGAGCTCTCAGTTATGGTGATGCATCAGGCCAAGACCCAACTAACCAAAAAAGGGGATGCCCGATGCCCACAACCTCCTAGCCCCCTGTGTACCTGTTCCACAGCTGTGGTCAAGAACATACCCTTTCAAGCTTTAGGCTAGATGTAGTAATAATTCAACTTACACAATAGGAAGATGTGGTCACTAGGAAGTCTCAATCAGAGGAAAAGCTCCACCAAAAAAAATTTGCACTAGGGTACCTAATGTAGAGATCCCCAGTTTTCCTTGAGATAGGCACTATAAAAATGATCCTAAGACTGGATAGTTTTTGAAACACCCTGTCAATGACCTCCATTATTCCAAAGCCCATCTTGGTTCCATCCCTTACACTTAGTTCTTGAACATCATCTGTTTGCCAATATGACTAAATTTCACCACATGAAATTGTACTGAATGAGTACAGCAGTTGTGGCCCCAACAGAAATCAGGATAAGATGGTATAGCCACTGGCAACTGGGAAGCAGGACTGTTCTGACAATATTGATATGTCAACTTGTGGAAACTTCCCAGGCCAATAGTAAGACAATATGGTGTTTTCAAGGATTGTATCATCAGATAATAAAAGCACTCCAGGCCTGCAATCTCACATAGTTATGCAGCAACTCCTGACAGATGATGCACATGAGCATCTCCATGTCTGGCTTCATGGCTGCAGCTCTGATATCCTTGCATAATCTTTGAGTGTTTCTACACTGGTATGCAACCAACACATGAAAGTTCAGATTAGCCTCCCCATCTCCTTTCATTTTTTTCCTTTTTTTTTAATGAACCCTAAATCCTCTTGATCCTGGGTTTCTAACAAAGAAAATGGTGTTCCCTCTCTGCCTTCATGATTTGGAAGCAAGCCTAGAAATCTCATCATTTGCCACAACTGGGACTATATCTAGTTCCCATATCTGGAACTAGAAGAATGTTCTCACCCTGCAGAAGACTCTGTGAAAGAGGTAGACACTATCTTGAAAAGGTCCAACATCAATGTCAATGGTTGTGGTTCCTCAAAGCCCACCTAGAGGCAGTTAATATGGCAAGATCTGGGGATCATCACCTTGCCCTGCACCAAAGTATCTTTGTTCATATGGAATATATTTTCTTTATCAGCTTCAAAAGATTCTCATGTCATGTCTTGCTTTTCATGTAAAGAATCACAGAGGTATGACACACTGTGTTCCAAAATATTCTTTCTGTATACCAAGTACATGACATTCCCAGTTTGAAAAGGGCAAGTAAGCTTAAACTCTAGCCTGTCACTTACTGTTCCACTGGTACTGGTATTTTCAAGTGACACCTGTCCAATTTTTTATCCAGTATAATTTCATAGTAATCTCCAAAGTCTAGTTCACTGACAGAAAAAGAAAGAACACAACCTCTCCTCCACCGAATGGTCCACTTTTATTTCGACAGGTTAAGGGGCCACTGGTGGTCCCCAGGTACCCAGGGTCGCTTGCCTTTATCAGGCTGCTCCACTGAGATTCACATCTAACAATAACCAGGAAACAATCAGGAAAAGATTCTCCAACCACCAAGGCAAAAGCTTTGCATTCATTCTCTCCCCTTACCAACCCTCACACTGGCCCTCCTGCTCTGGGAGACCTCCAAAACATTCCTGTGGGCCAGGCGGAGACCAGTAGGCCAGGGTCTCTTCCAACATATCTATTTCTCCCATCCATAAACATGAGGGGAAAAAGAAAAACAAAACTGCTGATAAATCAAAAGCGTTATGATAAATCTATAGAGGTCAGAAGACCAAAAGTACACAAATAAAATGATAGTCCTGAGTCCTTAAAAAACAATTTTTTTTCTGATTACATTCACTATTTTAAATGTCAGAAAAGAGTCTCTTGTAAAATAAAATGGTTCCTTTATTCCCCCTGACATTTAAAGGAGTAAGTTTGGTTACTTACTATTAGAAAAGAGTTTAAGGGCACTTGGGTGGCTCAGTCAGTTAAGTGTCCCAACTCTTGGTTTCAGCTCAGGTCATGATCTCACAGTTCATGAGTTAGAGTCCAGCACTGGGCTCTGCACTGACAGTGTGAAGCCTGCTTGGGACTCTCTGTCTCCCTCCCTCCCCTCCCCAGCTCACTCTCTATTTCTCTTTAAAAAAATACTTTAAAAAAGAGTTTATTCGGGGCGCCTGGGTGGCGCAGTCGGTTAAGCGTCCGACTTCAGCCAGGTCACGATCTCGCGGTCCGTGAGTTCGAGCCCCACGTCGGGCTCTGGGCTGATGGCTCAGAGCCTGGAGCCTGTTTCCGATTCTGTGTCTTCCTCTCTCTCTGCCCCTCCCCTGTTCATGCTCTGTCTCTCTCTGTCCCAAAAATAAATAAACGTTGAAAAAAAAAAATTTTTTCCAAAAAAAAAAAAAAAAGAGTTTATTCTCCAACAGTGTTAAGATAAACACAGCATTTGTAAATGTCCACATATACAAAAGAGTATAGTATTTCTGCTCTTAGAATGTAAATTCAGATCAACTAATTCCTGTCCTCGATTTATTTCTCCCACAGTATCAAGGAAAATGATATACAAATATCAGATATAGAATAAATGCTACTGAGTAACTACAAAAACAGTTGTTGTTTTTTTTCAATAAAGAGATATTCAACAGTGAAATTTTAGTTTTATATTAGAGATAGTTTTCCCATGCAAACTTCTGGATATACATACAAACCAATAAAAAAATTTACTGTCATCTGTCAATTGTACAGGCAAGGCTAATTACATGGGAATCATAAATAAAGTGCATCATTCATTTTTCTCATGAAGCCACTTCCCAATGTTAATTATTTTGCTAGGAAAAAAGCAAAAATATCAATCTACCATTTGAAGACCTTAAGGCACCTCTTACTACAAGGAAAATCATTTATTCCAGATAAGACACAGCATATGAACTTAGAATCTAAAGACTGAAAAAGAATAAAGGTTAGAGGAAGGGAAGCAAAAATAATATAAAAACAAGGAGGGGGACAAAACATAAAGAGACTCTTAAACATAGAGAACAAGCAGAGGGTTGCTGGAGGGGTTGTGGGAGGGGGATGCTTTCTCTGTACATAATCCCCAGGGCTTCCTTCTTAAACCCTTCACTCCTTTCTCTAGAAATTTCATCCTCAGCCAGGCTTCAACTATTATCATTAAAATCTGAATATATCATTGACCCACTAAATATCTTTCCAACCTGGAGTTCTCAACTGTATTTGAGATCCTATTTCAATCTGCTTAGTAGGCATCCCTAACTAAATGCCACAAACATTGCCTCAGTTGAGCAAGTAAAATTCTGAAGTTTTTTTATTCACATACCTAAACACCTTGAATTCCCATTTTAATAGTTCAATATTATGCGTCAGCCTGGCTAGACAATGGTGCCCCGTTTGGTCTAACTCTAGTCTACATGTAGCTATGTAGGTACTTTGGAAATATGATTAAAGTTTATAATCAGTCGACTCTTGAGTGAAGGAGATTACCCTCTATGACATGGGTGGACCCCATCCAATCAGTGGAAGGTGTGAACAACAAAAAAGGGTTTCCAAGAGAAGGAACTCTGCATCAACACATTAACACAGAGGTTCCTGCCTGAGTTTCTAACCCATTGGTCTGCCCTACAAATTTCAGACGTGCCACAATCACACTAACCAATCCCTTAAAATTAATTTCTATTTCCTTCTTTCTCTCTTTCCCCCCTTCCTCCTTCCCTCCCTCCGTACATCCCTCTCCCTCCACATATATACAATTTCTTACCGGTTCTGTTTCTCAGAAGAATACTGCCGGATATACTCATCCTAATTTAAGCATTTAATTCAGAAACTCTGGCATCATTTTCTTCTATTTTTCTTCACTACGTAAACATACAATTACAACAGTAATTCTATTTTCTAAATACCACTTGAATTTCCTATTCATCCCCAGTACATGCAACATTTTGCACCTAAAAACACCTCCAAACTAATCTTCTACCCTCTCTTCTCTCTCATTTACCAATTTCCTGAACACATTGTATTCTCTCATGCTTCCTTTTGCTTAGAATATACATCCTAAGCCTACCTTAGTAAATACTGGCTCACTAGTTAATACATCTGTTAAATTTTTCTGACTCATAAAAATCATCCTAACTCCATGAATCTACATTATCTTATTATACACATATTCTGGCAATTATCACAGTATGTTGTAATTAATTTTTTTTATACTGTCAGGGCTATAAGATGAATTTTTAAAAGGGTATGCATGGGTGGCTCAGTCGGTTGAGCATCTGGACTTCAGCTCAGGTCATGATCTCCCAGTTTGAGTTCGAGTCCTGCATCGGGCTCAGAACCTGGAGCCTGCTTTGGATTCTGTTGTCTCCCTCTCTCTCTGTCCCTCCCCCACCTCACACTCTGTCTCTCTCTCTCTCTCTCAAAAATAAATAAACATTAAAAAGAAACCTTGTTAATAAAAAAAAAATTATAAATAAAACCTTTAAAAAAAAAGGAAGGGTGAAAAGGAAGAACCATACCATTTGGGGATAGGAGGTGATTTTTGTAGCTCTTATTAAGGTACAGAAAACGACTGAATGGTAACTTGAAAACCTCAGAAGAGTCTCAGAAATAACCAAATAATAGTCTTAGTCCAATTACCCCATTACTCACTAACAATGTTCATCAATAAATAATCTCTAAAAAAATGTCCCTCTGAAGAAATCTGGATAGTTCCTATAAAATCTCATCCTTTACCTAAGATGCCACATAAAATAAGATCACTGTTTAGGTGTTCTGAGTTTATAGAAAATGTCATGTTCTTTGCCACATTAACTTTAAGGCAGACCGGAATGCTTTGAAAGTAGGAGCAAAAGGCTAGATATTAATCAAAGTTGTCTTTAGCTATAACAGAAAAGAAATGTATGATAGCCCTCACAACCCCCTCCTTATATTGAAAAGGATATACCTCAAAAATAGAGCAAACCAATAAGTTCCTAAAGGTTACATGACACACTCATTCACACTCTCTCCTTTTTATAGCGCTTGTAATTACCTATGATACTGTTTTTTTTTTAAGCTACATATGTGATTATGGGGGGAAAGAGAGGGCAATGATTTTCCTACCCAATCTCAAGAAGATCCCTTTATCAAAAGACTGAAAAAAAAATGAGTGATGAAACAGAAAAACCAATGAAGGTAAGAAAAGGCAACACTTTGAAATATATAGACAAGTGCCTATAAATTCCCTTTCCTCATACAAAGAAACATATGCAGGACAAAGGCAAAATAATGCACACAGATAAGGTTAAAACTATTCTCCATTTACAGCTCATGAAACACATTCCACATATATTTTCTAATCTAATCTGCATGTAATTACGTGAGGAATACACACATATATCTTCCCATTTTAAAGAAACAGCCTGACCGTTTAAGTTATCATGAGCTTATCACAATAACGGAGCCAGGACTAAGATTCAGGTTTTCTGATTTCTTTCTACTTTTTTCTACCATACCTAAAGACAATGAAAGGAATTTGGATAAATATTTTTAAAAACCCACATTATACCATGGTAGGCGATTTATTTGTATCTTCTCATTCAATCCTCACAACCATCCCTTTGGTGCATTACTGTCTTCATTTGTTAGCTGAATACGTTCTAGCCAAGAAGTTAAGTGGTAAAGCCGAGTAAATTCAAATTCCACACACTCCATGGCACAGACTGCCACTTCCTTCCCAATATCCATTTTCTAATGACTCCTTAGTAATAAGATATCCAATATCTAGCTAAGCACAATGCCATGTAACAAACAGACTGTATTCTCTAGGCTTTCTTGCAACTAGATGTGATCATATAAGTAAATTTTACTCAATAAGAGCTGAGTGAAAGTACTGCACTGAAATTTTCAGAACACATACTTAAGAGGTATACTATACTATTCCTTGGCCCTTCCTCCACCCTACCTGGAATGTAAGTGTTATGGCTACAGCTCTAACAACCACCTGGACTATGAAGACAGGAGTGAAAAGTGAACCCTAGGAAAAACACAGCGACATGTTAAAACTTGAATGCCTGACAACTGTGTAGTGCTGTGACCCTGGACTACCTACTACCTTTTTTGCTTATGTAAATGATATCTGGGAATTCTTTATTATAGGCCATAAAACCTTACCTTAACAAGTATAGTCTATCATACCTTGGTCAAATCTTATAGGAAAATTTTCCCTTGACATTAAAATTTCTGTATGAAAATATTCCCTTGACATTGAAATATTCCCTTGACATTAAAATACCAGTAAGTATTGGTATCGATGATAAAAGGGAGTTTCTTTTTACACTAACAAGATCATCATCTTACATTTCATCATTTCACTTTTACATTTATTTTTACAACATCCCTGGAGAAGTATTTCTATATCCCTCTGTCAAAAAAAAGAAAACTGTTCAAAGTCAAACACTGGTCATAATCTCAGATCAATTAAGAATCTAAATGCTAAAAACACTAAGTATTCGATTAAATACATTTAATTTAAAAATTAGTATTTCAGTGCCTACTATGCACTCTAAAATATCATGGTAAACAAAATAGACATACTCCCAGCCCTCACAGAGCTTTTTAAAAAGGATGTGATAATAAAACATCACAAAAAAAGATGCTCAACATCACTAATCATTAGGAAAACACAAATCAAAACCATATAATTAACTCGCACACACTGGAGGTCTACTGTCAAAAAACAAAAAATCACAAATGTTGGGGAGAATGTGGAGAAACCTGAAGCCTTGAAAATTGTTGGTTGGAATGTGAAATGGTGCGGCTGCTATTAAAAATAGTATGGCAGGCGCACCTGAGTGGCTCAGTCGGTTAAGCATCCAACTTCGGCTCAGGTCATGATCTCACCTTTCATCAGTTCAAGCCCGCATCGGGCTCTGGGCTGACAGCTCAGAGCCTGGAGCCCGCTTCAGATTCTGTGTCTCCCTCTCTCTCTGCCCCTCCCCTGCTCATGCTCTGTCCCTCACATTTTCTCAAAAATAAATAAACATTAAAAAAAATATTTTTAATAGTATGGCAGTTCCTCAAAAAAATAAAAATAGAAATATTGTATGATCCAGTAATTCTAGTTGTAGGTATATAACCAAAATAACTGAAAACAGAGTCTTCAAAGAAGAATCTTCATACACATGTTCATAGCAGCGTTACAACAGCTAAAAGGTGGAAGCAACCCAAGCCTTCGGTTGACAGATGAATAAATAAGATACAGTATGTACATACAATGCCTTAAAAAGGAGTTAAATTCCAATACATGCTGCTACATGGATAAACCTGGAGGACATTATGCACCAGTATATAAAATATATAATGTGTCAATCCACAGAAAGTAGAATGGTGGTTGCCACAGGCTGGGGTGTTGGGAGAATGAGGAGTTAGTTATATGGGTATACAGTTTCAGTTCTGCAAAATATAGAGTTCTGGAAATGAATATGGTAGATAGCTGCATAAGAATATGAATATAATTAATATCACTAACCTGTGTACCTAAAAAATGATTAAGGAGGTAAATTTTATGCTGTATATTTTACCACAATAAAAAGAAAACTGGAGAAGAAAAACAAACATCATGAGCAAATTAACAAGCAAATTTACATATATTCAACTAAAAGATCAGAAAATTATGTTACCTTTACTTAAATTACCTGTAGCTTTGTTATTCAAAGCTTTGTTATTCAAAGCTACAGGTAATTTAACAGTCTGTTATATAAAAATAGTCTGGTGTACAAAACTAAACTTTTAAAAAAAAGTTTTCTCTGAATGGTACCCCTGGCTGGCTCAGTTGGTAGAGCATATGACTCTTGATCTCTGGGTTCCTAGGTTCGAGCTCCACATTTGGGTATAGGGAATACTTAAAAAATCTTTTTTTAAAAAGCGTGTCAAGGGGTGCTTGGATGGCTCCGTCAGTTACGCGTCTGTATCTTGATTTCATCTTAGGTCATGATCTCAGGGTTTGTGAGATGGATCATCGGGCTCTGTGCTGACAGCACAGAGTCTACATGGGATTCTCTCTCCCTCTCTTTCTGCCCTTCCCACACTCCCACTCTCTCTCTTTCAAAATGAGTAAACTTTATTTTATTTTTTTTTTTTAATTTTTTTTAACGTTTATTTTTGAGACAGAGAGAGACAGAGCATGAACGGGGGAGGGTCAGAGAGAGAGAGGGAGACACAGAATCGGAAACAGGCTTCAGGCTCTGAGTGGTCAGCACAGAGCCCGACGCGGGGCTCGAACTCACATACCGCGAGATCGTGACCTGAGCCAAAGTCGGACGCTTAACCGACTGAGCCACCCAGGTGCCCCACAAAATGAGTAAACTTTAAATAAAGTTTTCTCACAAAGTTCTCAGTAACCCAAATAAAACTTCTAATGATTTCACTTAATACAGGAATGTTAAATCAATGTATCTCTTTCTGGAACATGGCACAAAATTTGCAAAGTCTTCCTGAGACTCAAAGGGTAGTATGGCTTACTCAGAGCTCATGTTTAGAGGCACCTGCCTGGTTCAGTCAGTAGAGCATTTGACTCTTAATTTTGGGGTTGTGAGTTCAAGACCCACACTGGGTACAAAAATTACTTTGAAAATATAAATAAAATCTAGGGACACCTGGATGGTTCAGTGAGTTAAGCATCTGACTTTGGCTCAGGTCATGATTTCACATGGTTTGTGAATTTGAGCCCAGCATTGAGCACTGTGCTAACAGCTCAGAGCCTGGAGCCTGCTTCAGATTCTCTGTCTCTGTCTCTCTCTCAAAAATAAACATTGGGACACCTGGGTGGGTCAGTGGGTTGAGTGTCCGACTTCGGCTCAGGTCACGATCTCACGGTTCATGAGTTTGAGCCCTGCATCAAGGCTCAACGGTGTCAGCGTGAAGCCTGCTTTGGATCCTCTGTCTCCTCCTCTCTCTTTGCTCATGTGCTATCTCTCTATCTCTCTCTCTCTCTCTCTCTCTCTCTCTCAAAATAAATAAATAAATAAGATCTTTATTTAAAAAAAAAGTTCATCATGTTTAACATGTTAAATGTTGGGCCTTCCTTCTAAATTTTCTTTCTGGACATTACCTTGAAAAATGAGTTGGGAAGATATTACTATATTCAAGTTGAAGGTTTTACAAACATGGCTAACTAATTCACATGTCAAAGGAATAAGCTAACAATTAAAAACCACAATGAATCAGGAAAAATTTCAAAGTTCCTGTTTGGACAAACCTGCAAGATATTTCCAAAATGTAGTTTTCTGATAAACTATCAAAGTCTAAAATGCTGTCAAATATGGGAAAGTGGAGCAGTAAGAGAGAACTAGTGTGACCTAATATCGCAAATCCATATTCTATTTGGAGACTTTATTTCTATATTGCTAAGGACATGAAGTCAAGAGCTAGTAACAGGAAAGGTTAGGGGGATGGAGGAGGTGAGAGGGGAGGGAGGGAGGGAGAGGGGAGAAAGAAAGAAATGAAAAGGAGCTGAACAGAACAAAAACATTTAAGTAAGGGGTAGGTTTGAAATTTTGTTTTTATTTTAATTCCAGTTAACATATGGTGTTGTATTAGTTTCAGGTGTACAGTATAGTGATACAACAATTGTAAATTTTTTTTTTTCTTGGTCACAACTTGGTGATATGCTGCCACTTTTGAAAGAAAGGAAGTAAAAATTAATTTGGCATATCGATGTTTACACAAATTTGTTACTTTATCAATTCATAAATCGATACACATTTTACAATAATCTAGCAGACTCCTCTGGACACTGATGGGAGAACAGACTGCCACATGAAAAAATCAAGGATCAATGAAATTAGACTGTGAACTCCATGAAGACAGAATCCTTATTTTATTCTCTATTATCTCCAGCAAGCAACATAAAACCTCATATATGACAGGTAAATGTTAAGCGTTAGGGGTTAGGAGTTATTTTAAAGGGGTCTGTTATATTGAATCGTAAGGCAGGATCAAAAAACACAGCTATTTTCAATATTTAATAGCAGGCAAATGCATACCCCATAAGATCTAAACATAACTGTCAAAAATTCATAATTTATCTTTTCAATTTCTCATATAAATAAACAACCCAATGGGGCGCTTGGGTTACTCAGTTGGGTGAACGTCTGACTTTGGCTCAGGACATGATCTCACAGTTCATGAGTTCAAGCCCCACATCCGGCTGTTAGCGCAGAGCCTGCTTCAGATCCTCTGTCCCCTTCTTATTCTGCCCCCACCCCGTGCACCATCTCCCTCTCAAAAATAAACAAACATTTGGGGGGGGGGGGACACAAAAAACCCAAGCCTAATGCTACTTTCCATCACCATTATACATCTCATCCTGAAATAATTACCTTTGCTAACAATAAAAGTCAGAAGGAAAAAAAACCTGTAATTTCAGTAAAAGCAGTTAAAAAATATAAATAAGCAGATGGGTTCCATGCAGACCAGGCTCTAAGGGAGTAGAGCTGGCGAGCTCTATAGCTTTTGTCCTCCAAGCCAATTTTGAAAGGAAAAACACACTGGAAAAGAAAACATTGAAAAAACAGCATGGCATGATTTATCATGAAGTCAGAAAGTCAGTCCTTTTCTGCAAATCTAATATGTACACAGGCACATATTGCACACAAATCTAAAACACATTATGTACAGATATTTTGGGGGGTAGTATGTTATTATTTCTTAACAGCCCCTAATACAACGAAAAGGAAGATTCCCAAATAATGAAAGAGTTTCCCCAATATCTGCACCTAATCTCTCCTACTCGACCTCTCTTGAAACAACTGTGTAGGGACGCCTGGGTGGCTCAGTCGGTTGAGCGTCCGACTTCGCTCAGGTCACGATCTCACGGTCCGTGAGTTCGAGCCCCGCATCAGGCTCTATGCTGACAGCTCAGAGCCTGGAGCCTGCTTCAGATTCTGTGTCTCCCTCTCTCTCTGGCCCTCCCCCCGTTCATGCTCTGTCTCTCTCTGTCTCAAAAATAAATAAATGTTAAAAAAAAAAAAAAGAAACAACTGTGTATGCCAGTACAGTTAACATTAACATATTTTTATTCTTCCTATCACAATCTACGCCCAGACATTAAAATAACATTAGATTATAATTTCAAAGCTCTTTCCCCATATGCCTATGACTTAATCCCACTTGCAGAGTTTACTCTGTAACCTAACCTGCCATAAACTCTCTACAAATCCACATCACTAAGTAACCCCCAAAACGGTGTAAGCAGCATACAAACTCCCCCTTCCTTACTTATGTTTGGTTTTCTGTCACTCTTGTGTTGTTCCTACGTTCCTCCACCCACTTTCATGCAGTTTAAGTCTCTATGCCCGCTCCCCAGAGGAAGATGATAAAAGCTACTTCTCAAACTGTGGATCAACTGGTCCTGTTCTTTCCCCTTCCCCCAAATCCTTCCAGTGTTATGTTCTTTCAGGTCATAGACAGGGGAGAAGTTTTGAGAAATCAATCTAGTGATTTACCCCAGTAATCCCAGGTGGATACAAACTGAGGAAAACAAGAATTGGGAGGTATTTTTTTTTAGCCATGGTTCATCCTGTACCCCAACACACTAATGCCTGAAGTCTGGCTGGCATTCATTGGTCCTATGTAAAAACATGTTCTCTTTAGTGTATGCCTTCATAATACAGCTAAGAAGGGGTAGAGGATTTATAAAACATTGCTTGTGATTTCCTTGTGGAGAGGGAAAAGGAACTGAATGAGAAGGAAAAGAAAAAAAAGGGAAATTTCTGGTTGCCACTCAACGAATCTAAGAAAATGAAAAAAAATTAAAAGCTATCCACCAGCAACTAAGTAGAATTTTAGCTGGTAGCCCAAAGTCTAAAGGTTAGTCATACAACTCCTCCCCCCCTGCAGGGGGAAAGGAGGGAACAGAAAAATGGACCTTCAATGAGTGGAGGATTCTAGTGACTGTATTTGATGTTCTTGGCTCCCCTTGTCAGAATCAGAGTGCCCCCCCTCCCCAACAAGCAGACTCTGGCACCTGGTGGGGGTAAGAGAAAACAAGAGGAAAAAAAAAGGAGACAGAGAAAGATGAAAACATCAACAGCCATCTTGCCAAACTAACAACCAAATCTTTGACATGAAAGAAGGAAAGTCATTGCACTAACCAAGATAGAAAGGAATAAACAAAAGATCACCTCCAAAGAAAAATCGGCCTCCTCCCCTTTGACATACTGACCAAATAACACACAGCAACCATTAGAAGAGAAATTTAACTATGACTGTCATTTTTGAAAATTAGAGGTTGTCATTCTAAAAGTTAGAAAATAAATGTTCAATCTCCATGACTGGAATTTCAGAGTGTTTCATTCCAAATGAATATCTTATAGTATTCTGACAGTGAATTCTTTGTAAGAAACAGAAAAAAAAATGACCTTTCAACTGCCCAATGGTGTTAAAGACCTAACGAAATTTACATAGCATTTAAATTTTAAAAGGTTACATTTAATAATTAAGAACTTCGGTACATACAATAAACACCAAGCCCACAAAAAAAGAGTGTCTTCCATATTAGGCTGCCTCATGTACTTTCCGTTCAGGTTTAGAATTTAATCCAACTCCCCAAAGATGTGAGAACAATTTATGTAATTAATGGGAAAGTAACAGCACGCTAAAAGAATGCACATCGGAAGTTACAGTCAACACGGGTAGCATAACAACCTCACTCATAGAATGCAATTACCGCCCCCTCTCTATTCACACCTACAAGTGGGGTAAAATACTGGGATTACAAATCTGCCATCTGAGATAAGGACACATTAGTAAGGCAAATGTGAAGTTATTCTCTAACTAGTTTGGGTTTTTTTTTTTTAAAGGGGGGGGGGGCAAGATTTGCATCATGGTCAAATGCCTTAAAAAAAAGAAAAAAGAAAAATCGAACGAGCCAAGCAGTTATTTGTCACCCCATTCTTACTCAGAGCACTGCCAAAGGCAAAGGAGGTAGGACTGTCACACTCTCTAAAATTTCACACGTAAGGAGGAAACCATGGGATTTAAACCATACTAAGTGCAGGACGAACACCACATCCTCCGCCCTCGGCCACACCACAGGAATGTGTCTGATGGAAGCAGGGACAGGAGCGATCACCACACGCTGGAGGACAGGTTGGCACAACGCGTGTTCTACTCCAACGAGCACTCCCAGGGTTACCACACCCCCCTCACAAACAGGGGGAAGCACACTTCACGCCCGAGGACGCCGCCTGTCCCCGGCAGTTCTCACCCG
Organism: Puma concolor; assembly: GCF_028749965.1. Classification (NCBI taxonomy): domain Eukaryota; kingdom Metazoa; phylum Chordata; class Mammalia; order Carnivora; family Felidae; genus Puma; species Puma concolor. The sequence goes on from NC_141673.1 coordinate 100,099,613, forward strand.
TCACACGCACCCGGCGACCTCGGCCCCCTCCCAGCACGCCGACCGAGCCGGGGTTCCCCACCGCCCCCCCGCGGTGGAGCGACCCCCCCCCCCCCCGGGCTTCACAAACCCCCCGGCCCCCGGCGCGCCCCGCCCGGCCGAGCCCCTGCTCGTCGCCGAGTCCCTAAGGCCGCAGTCGCCCATTTGGGGGAGGGGCTCGGGGGGGGGGGGGCGGCGGCGGGCGCGCCTCCGCCTCACGCCACTACACCGGGGGAGGGAAGCGATCGCACCGCTCACCTGGCTCCGGCGGCTCCTCCCTCGCTCTCGGCCAGCGGAGCCGGGCTGGGGCCTCCGAGGGAACCGCGGGCTGCCGGGCAGGCTGGCTGGAAGTCCGAGAAGGAGAGGAGGGGGAGGGGGTCGGGATGCCGGGAGCCGCCTCCTTTCTCCTCCGCCACCGCGGCTCCCGCAGCCAGGCCGGGCACCCTCGCACACTCGCCCACTTTCTCACAGCCTCGCGGTCGGTCTGGCTGTGCCTCACCCCCACTCCCACTCCCACGCACTCCCACACGCACTCCCACACGCACTCCCACACACACACACACACACACTCGCCCCCACCCCCAAACACACTCTCACACCCGGCCGCTCCTCGCTCCCTCACTCGCCTGTAGTGCGCGCGCGCGCGCGCGCAACCCCGCTCACACACAGCGCGCGCGACGCCGGCGGAGACCGCCCCGCGCTCCCCCAGACCGAGGCGCCGCGCGCCGCCCGCCCGCGTGCAGAGGACCCTCGCGCGCCCCGGCCCCGCCCCCCAGGCGCGGCGGCGCGGCGGGCGGGGGGCGAGGGGCCGGGCCAGCCAGCCAGCCAGCCAGCCGAGCCCGGCCTAGCGGATCCATCCAACACCTGCGTCGAGACCCGCCCTCCAGGCTCCGCGTCCCCACTCGCGGCCATCGTCAGCCTCTCGGGTGGTAGAGGGGCGATGGAGCGCGAGTGCCGAGAGGGAAATGGGAGCGCGAGAGCGCTTCGAGGACGCGCTTTCCCCACCCGCCCCCAAAACCGTCCTTACTAAGGAAGGGAAACGCGGGGGGGGGGGGGGGGGGGAGACGAGGTTTGTTCCCACCTCGAAACCGCGAGATTGATTCCTTCCGTTGTACACCCTCCCTGCCCTCACATTCCCTCCTCTGGCCCCATTCATGCACACTTTGAACCCTGACGCCAGCCCACCAACCACCAAGCCTCTTGGGGGACTGTGTGGTTGTGCGTGTCCACGCCTCTGTCTCCTGCCCTGCCCAGCCCACCTCCCGCGCAGCCTTTCCGGCGCCCTCCGCCTGGTGTCCCCGCAAGCCGTGGTCTCTCTCCTCCCACAGGCAAAGATTGGGAACAAAGATCAATACCTGTAAGGTCCTTATGCGTGTACGGAATGAAGACGTTGCCCCTGTACGTTGTAAGGCAAATTTGTAAACTACAGTACATCATACATGCTCAGGGCTTTATGCAGGTTTAAACATATAGGCGGGGAAGTGTGGTACAGCCCGCTCTGCTACTTGGAAACCAGTATAAACCTTAGGGCAAATTAGTTTCATAACTTCCCCCCAAGCCTTTGTTATGAAAAGCTAAGAATATATTCCAAGGTTGCTGTGAGAATGAATCTGAATATGTTCAGCTACGTTACTCCTGTGTTAATTTTTCTAGATCATAAAGAATGAAACGAAAGGTAACAGATCACCATGCGACTGTACCTGACAGATTCATTTCCAAAATAACCATAGTCATTTATTACCCCGAGATCCCACATGAGGGATACAATGATGTCCTAACTAACCAGTTTGCCTTCTTACAAATCACATTCCATTCTGAGTCGCCTAAGTCAACAAATTCTTTTCAGCAATCCTTTCCCAACCATTTTGCTCTGCCTTTTTTGCTGATTTCATTCACTTAGTCCTTTAAGAGATCTAGCAAAACATAGGGTGGTAACTTCTGGACTCGCTCAGAGTTCTAGTTCCCCTTACTTAAATCTTCTGAAGTACCCTAACTTCTCTATCTTAATCTGCCCGACTACAAAAGTTAACTATGAAAGTATTTTGTAGAATATACAAAAATAGTTACTTCATTGAGTTGGTATAAGGAGTGAATTAGCTGATAAGACTTAACGCCTGGCACAAAGCAAGTGCTATTGTGTTTGCTGCTGTTTTGCCACTGAGAGTAACCTAGGAGGGAACAGTTCTCACAGAGGACACGTTTACAGGAATAAATGTGCTATTACTACCTTCAAAAAAAGGGGAGGGGGGAGTCTACAGAACTAAGATGTTGCTCTTTATTTCCACCCTGATATTCAGTCTCCTGAAGCAAAGTATATTCAACCTAAAGACAAAGAAGAGAAGCATTAAGAGAACCTTGATCACAGAGATGCTAACACAATGAGAATCTGGCAAAAGATACACAGGGTGATTGACAGAGGGAAAAGGTTGCATGACTGGCCCCACCGATTATCAGTACTACCTATCCTATTCTTCCATCCTACTGTTAAGAAACCTAATTCAAGGTAACCATGCAGCACGCAGGGAAAGGATGTATTGCTGAAACTGTGGGTAGGGAATATTAGACTAGTAATTCACTGGCCACTTAAAAAAACAAAACAAAACAATGCTATGTATTTCATGCACTGTCATTATACGCCAGACACATCCAAAGAAATTCATAATGTATACAACGTTTTGGTTTCCACTTAAGGTAGTCAGAAACAAACAAAAGACAGAAGCATATTCTTAAATGCAAAGCCAAGGATATGGCTTAAATTGTCAGTATATAATATTTACATAAATGATGATCAAATTCACTTTATTTAAATTATTTTTAGCATTTCCATAATGGAAAGCAAGGTCCAGAAAGGTTCAGATTCTTGGACTCAGTCATAATCTTTGTGCTTTTATGGTTGTTATTTAGACAGGTATGGACTCACATCTCCTTTGGGTAACAATATATTCTTGAAAGTATTTGGGGGCACCTGGCTGGCTCAGTCAATAGAGCATGTGATCTTGGGGACCTAAGCTTGACTCTTACGTTGTGGGTAGAGTTTACCTTACAAAACAAAGTATTTTGGAGCACCTGGGTGGCTGGGTCAGTTAAATATCTGAGTCTTGGTTTCGGCTCAGGTCATGATCTCACAGTTTGTGAATTCGAGCCCCACGTCAGGTTCAATGCTGTCTGTGTAGAGTCTGCTTGGGATTGTCTCTCTCTCTCCATCTCTCTCTGCCCCTCCCACTCTCACTCTCAAAATAAACTTTTAAAAAAAAGTACTTTAAGTACTACTTAAAGCTTATCTTGGTTTAATCATGCACCACTCATTTTTAACCATTAGATTAATAGTCTTCAGTATGCTCTGGGGTCAGTTGAATCCCTTGAGAAGACATAATAAGCAACCTAGCATCTCTGGAGTCAGGTAAATCTGATTTAAAATCTTAGCTTTATTTCCTAGTGGCATGTGATTGGTGCTTAGCCTCTGTAAGCCTCAGTTATCTCATCCACAAAATAGAGATTGAGGTAACTCAAATATGATCTACTACATAGTAAGTCCTCAGAAAATATTGGTTATTGGGGCAGCTGGCTGTCTGGCTCAGTGAGTAGACCAAGTGACTCTGAATCTCAGGGTTGTTATTTTGAGCCCCATGTTGGGTGTAGAGTGTATTTAAAAATAAAATGTTTATATACGTGTGTGTGTGTGTGTGTGTGTGTGTGTGTGTGTGTGTGTGTAGGCTATACCAAAATAGTCAAATATCAAAGAGAAGTTATGCAATGTTTAGCTATGTGTCCTAGTACAAACTGTTACTGGGATCCAGGCACCAATATTTTTTAAGACTCTCCGGGGAATTCTAACACGCGGCTAAGCTGAACCAAGCTTTAGACAACAGAGATATTAGAATTAACTATATATGACAGTACACATTATCTAGACACATTTCAATGAATCAATGGATTAGCTGGTTAGAATGTGATAGCGAGATTTGCAGCAAGAAGCACTTTTTTAAAATATTTATTTTTATTTTTGAGAAAGAGAGCATGAGCGGGGGGAGGGGCAGAAAGAGAGGGGGACAGAGGATCAGAAGTGGGTTCCGAGCTGACAACAGACAGCCCCGTGCTGGGCTCGAACTCAATCTCAAACTTGCAGACCAAAGTTGTGACCTGAGCCAAAGCGGGATGCTCAACTGACCGAGCCACCCAGGTACCCAGCAAGAAGCACTTATAAAAGTTCTTGGTAGACAATATGAAGATACTAGGGGGAAGGCACATAAAATGCGAGGAGGTGATGGAAACAAAATCTCCCCTAACAAAGTTGTCCAGGTGCCACTAATTCCCTGTCTCTGATTCCACTTGTGTTGCTTTGGTGTCTATCTCCACCATCCAGAAAAACATTACTTACATATTCTCTAGAATGCACATCAAGCAAAAATCTTTAAGTACCGCATAGACGCCATCTGGCGCAAATCTTTCCTTCCTGGGTCGAGACAAGAAAACAAGCTGGGATTGGATTGAAATTAAAGTCCTCCGAGTAGCAAACAGGAGAATTGTAAACAGGAATGAATCCAGGACTGTTATCAGTACTTAAAATAGTAGTCCTCACGGCATATCTGATGGGATTCCTGTAAAATTCAAGTGGGTGGAGAAAAGGTAGTCTGTGTCACATCAGAACCTACACTAGCAAATACGGAACTGCAGGGGCAGCTGCCCAGGCTCTAGCTGTCCCCACGGCTTCCTCTCCCTGAACCAGCCGGCTAGAACCAGCCCGACAACAACAGTCTCCACAGTTAGAATAGCTAAATACTGATCTAGCCTTTCCCCACCCACATCCCTCCTCCCTTTCCGCCACTCCATTTCTACACATTAAACTGAGCGCCTCTCCAACTACGCGAAGAAAATGTCAATGCCAGCCAGACACAAAGGAGGATGGGAGGTGGGGGGAAAGGAGTGAAGACCGCACCTTGGCTCAATCAGGAGGAAAGGGTGTAAAGAAAAATAAGACTTCGAGAAGTAATGGAGGGTTCCCCCTCCTTAAATGTATCTGGCTGTTTGGAATATTTCATTTTCTCTACCACTCAGGAATAACTTGGAATGCGTGTTCACATTGCAGACTCCTTGGCCCTCACGTCTGACCTTCTGAATCAGCCTGGATATCTGTATTTTTGAGCCAAACTCAAAGCGTAGACAATCACCCCTGAGTCTGCATTTTGAATTCACATCCCAAATAATTCTTAGACCCATGAGACTTTGAGAATAATGTCTTAGAGAAAAATCATTTGTAAAATATCCTTTATTTAAAAGGGCGCCTTTTAAAGGGTGGCTCAGTTGGTTGGGTGTCCACTTCGGCTCAAGTCATGATCTCGCTGTCTGCGAGTTTGAGCCCCGCGAGGGGCTCTGTGCTGACAGCTCAGAGCCTGGAGCCTGCTTCGGAGTCTGTGTCTCCCTTTCTCTCTGCCCTCCCCGCTGGCACTCTGTGTCTCTCTCTCAGAAAAAAAATAAACATTAAACGATTTTTTAAAAATAAAACCTTCCACATTTTTAACCTCCACATCCAACGTTGGGTTCAACCTCACAACCCCGAGATCAAGGGTCACACGCTCCACCCACCGAGTCAGCCAGACACCATAAAGCCTTAACATTTACAAACTCATTTTAACTACCAGCAACTTTGTAAGGTTAAGAAACTATTTATTTCTAGACCCCTCTGACAGAAGGGAAAATTGAGGCAACAAGATGAAATCATTGGTGGCAATTTCCGAGTCTCCTGATTCTCTGTTCACTGGAATATCTTTTTTTTTTTTTTTTAATGTTTATTTTTGAGACAGAGCATGAGCGGGGGGGGGGGGGGGGGGTGGTGTGGTCAGAGAGAGAGGGAGACACAGATCTGAAACAGGCTCCGGGCTCCGAGCTGTCAGCACAGAGCACGACGTGGGGCTCGAACTCACAGACCATGAGATCATGACCTGAGCTGAAGTCAGACGCTCAACCGACTGAGCCACCCAGGCGCCCCTGGAATATCTTTAAAAAAATTTTTTTAATGTTTATTTATTTTTGAGAGAGACAGAGCATAAGCGGAGGAGGGTAGAGAGAGAGAGGGAAGGAGGGAGACAAAGAATCCGATGCAGGCTCCAGGCTCTGAGCTGTCAGCACAGAGCCTGGGGCAATGCTCGAACTCACTAGCTGTGAGATCATGACCTGAGCTGAAGTCAGACACCCAACCGACTCCACCCAGGTACCCCATGTTCACTGGAATATCTTAAAAGTATATCAATCTGAGGGCACCAGGATGGCTCAGTTGGTTAAGAATCCAAATTCAGCTCAGGTCATGATCTCACATTTCATGAGTTCAAGCCAGGCATCGAGCCCGGCATGGTGCAGAGCCTGCTTGAAATTCTCGCTCTCCCTGGCTTTCTGTCCCTCCCCCACTCACACTTTCTCTCAAATAAATACCTAACTTAAAAAAAAAAAGCATCTTAAATTTTTTTTTTTTTCAACGTTTATTTATTTTTGGGACAGAGAGAGACAGAGCATGAACGGGGGAGGGGCAGAGAGAGAGGGAGACACAGAATCGGAAACAGGCTCCAGGCTCTGAGCCATCAGCCCAGAGCCCGACGCGGGGCTCGAACTCACGGACCGCGAGATGGTGACCTGGCTGAAGTCGGACGCTTAACCGACTGCGCCACCCAGGCGCCCCAAAAAAAAAGTATCTTAATGTGGGTGGTGCCTGGCTGGCTCTCAGGGCTGTGAGTTCGAGCCCCGCATTAGACGTAGAGATTACTTAAAACTAAAAAAAAAAGGAAATTTTGAGGGCACCTGGGTGGCTCAGTCCGGTAACGGTCCAACTTCAGCTCAGGTCATTATCTCATGGTTTATGGGTTCGAGCCCCACGTCAGGCTCTGTGCTGACAGCTCAGAGCCTGGAGCCTGCTTCGGATTCTGTGTCTCCTTCTCTCTCTTTGCCCCTCCCCTGCTCTCACTCTCTCTCCTAAAAATCATAAACTTAAAACTAACAAAAACAAGAATTTTTTTTTTTTAAAAAGCATATCAATCTGGTAAGAATAAAGGGAAAAGTAAATGTGAAAGGCAGTGTGTTCTTTTCTACAAAATAGAGGAAACGTCAGGTAATAAGGGAAAAAATAAAACAAGAACCACCCTCCCTTGGTTCAGAAAAACATGAATGAATTAGTAAACATTTCAACCAGACCAATGCCACACAAGAGCTCTGTGGATCTGTCACAATTTATGTCACCAGCAGCACCTTGAATTATTATTAAACATTTACATATTGAGTAAAAAGTCTAAAAGCATCCTAACAACCTAGTATTGAAAAAGTTATACTGGGGGGCGCCTGGGTGGCGCAGTCGGTTAAGCATCCGACTTCAGCCAGGTCACGATCTCGCGGTCCGTGAGTTCGAGCCCCGCGTCGGGCTCTGGGCTGATGGCTCGGAGCCTGGAGCCTGTTTCCGATTCTGTGTCTCCCTCTCTCTCTGCCCCTCCCCCGTTCATGCTCTGTCTCTCTCTGTCCCAAAAATAAATAAACGTTGAAAAAAAAAATTTTTTAAAAAAAAAAGAAAAAGTTATACTGGGGCACCTGGGTGGCTCAGTTAATTGAGCGTCTGGCTCTTGATTTCAGCTCAGGTCATGATGTCAGGGTCATGGGGTCAAGCACCATGTCAGGCTCTGCACTGAACATGGAACCTGCTTAAGACTCTCTCGCTATCTGCCGCTCTCCCCCTCTTGCACTCTCTCTCAAATACATAACACTTTTAAAAACTTTAATAAAAAGACAAAGTTAGACTCTGGAGCCCTGTTCATGAGTCTAAGTTCTTGTAGTTATCCTCAGTGCAAAGACGCAGAGCAATTTCTATCTATTCTGTCCCAATGGTTACCTGCCATATTCATTTCTTTTTCTTTCTTCTTTTTCTTTTTTTTTTTTAAATTTTTTTAACGTTTATTTATTTTTGAGACAGAGAGAGACAGAGCATGAACGGGGGAGGGTCAGAGAGAGGGAGACGCAGAATCTGAAACAGGCTCCGAGCTATCAGCACACAGCCCGACGCGGGGCTCGAACTCACGGACCATGAGATCATGACCTGAGCCGAAGTCGGCCGCTTAACCGACTGAGCCACCCAGGCGCCCCTCTTTCTTCTTTTTCTTTCATATTTTTAGAGTTTACTTTTGAGAGAGACCAAGCCCTTGAGGAAGCGTGCATGGGCAGGGCAGAGAGACAGGGAGAGGGAGAATCCCAAGCAGGCTCCATGCTGTTAGCACAGAGCCCAACGCAGGGCTTGAACCCACAAACCGTGAGATCAAGACCTGACTCAAAATCAAGAATTGGACACTTAACCGACTGAGCCAAGTGGGTTAAGTGCTCCCAAATGGGTGCTCCTCATTTCCTTTTTTTTTTTTTTTTAATTTTTTTTTTCAACGTTTTTTATTTATTTTTGGGACAGAGAGAGACAGAGCATGAATGAGGGAGAGTCAGAGAGAGGGAGACACAGAATCTGAAACAGGCTCCAGGCTCCAGGCTCTGAGCTGTCAGCAGAGAGCCCGACTCGGGGCTCAAACTCACGGACTGTGAGATCATGACCTGAGCCGAAGTCGGACGCTTAACCGACTGAGCCACCCAGGCGCCCCGAGTTATTATTTTTTTTTAACTCATCTTTGCTTTTACGTAACCTTGCTTCCATCAACTCCACCTGAATTCCCAAACTCCTTGATTTTTTCCCTAAGTGCTTTTCAATTTAAGTTTTCTCATAACAGCATAATAAAGTCAGAAAAGAAAGTAAGCAAAAGGAAAAGGAGAAATCTATACTGAGTGACACAATGGAATCACCAGACAAATCTCTAATACACAGGTTTCGATCCCTCTTGCTCGGGTCCCAGAACTTCTGTGGACAGCCGGAGGAGACAACTTAGACTAAGATAGAAGATCTATAATACTGACTTGCTGAGTACAGAAATGGTGAATGAAAATGTACGCAAGAGAAAATTACCACAAAAATACTTGAAACATATATAGTTATGTATCTGTCCCTAGTCTCATAATAAACCTAAAATAGCTTAGAACATGCAATGTTCTCAGAACCTTTATATGTATGTTAAACAGTGTAATCCTCATAATAACCCTACTGGACCTCAGGATCTTTTTTTTTTTTACAAATGAGCAAACTGAGGCGCAGAGAGGCTGAGTAACTTGTCCAAACTCACACAGCTAGCCAGTGGCAGAACCAGAATTTCAATCCAAGCATCATCAAAGTACATGTTCCTGATCATTTACTCTAGCCCCTCCAAAAGCTATAAAAATGTGTTTTTTCTGCAGTTTCTCCCTACTTCTTTTTTTTTTTTTAATTTTTTTTTTCAACGTTTTTATTTATTTTTGGGACAGAGAGAGACAGAGCATGAACGGGGGAGGGGCAGAGAGAGAGGGAGACACAGAATCGGAAACAGGCTCCAGGCTCCGAGCCATCAGCCCAGAGCCCGACGCGGGGCTCGAACTCACGGACCGCGAGATCGTGACCTGGCTGAAGTCGGACGCTTAACCGACTGCGCCACCCAGGCGCCCCTCTCCCTACTTCTTAATACAGTATGAGTGGGGGAGGGGTACAGAGAGAAGGAGATACAGAATCCAAAGCAGACCCCAGGCTCTGAGCGGTCAGCACAGAGCCCTGTGCGGGGCTTGAACCCACAAATTGCAAGATCATGACCCGAGCCAAAATCGGACGCTCAACCAACTGAGCCAGAGAGACCATATTCATATAATTTTTATTACAGTATATTGCTGTAATTGGCATATTTTATGATTAGTTTTCTCTCTCTTACTGTGCATCGTTTGCAAATTAAATGCTATCGTGGGTGTGTATGTATAGGAAAAAACACAATTTATATATAGGCCTCAATATTATCTGTGTTTTCAGGCATCCACTGGGAGTCTTGGAATGTATCCCCTGTGGATATGCAGGGACAACCGTATGTAAAGTTTTATTTATAGATCAATGCCTGCTACTTTCGCTTATGTCTCCAATGTCATATGCAAAACATTTGTAAATACATATATTAGAATTTGTCACAGGGCACCTGTGTGGCTCAGTAACATTGGACTTTGGCTCAGATCATGATCTCACAGGTTGTGAGTTCAAGTCCCACTTCGGGTGAGCCCCACTAGAAAAGAGAAACTCTCTCTCTCTCTCTCTCCTCCAACCCCTCATAGGTTTCTCTCTCTCTCTGCCCTTCACTCACTTGCCCCCTCATCTCCCTCTTAAAAAAAAACAACAACAAAGAATTTGGCACAAAAGAGTCCATTAGCCAAGCATACCTATAAAGATTCTTCAAAAATGACTAATACATGTTATTCTTCAACCATGGAGAGATTACGTTTCGATTAACAAAGCACTCATCCATATAAATCATAAGCGAATTTCCTGAAGTCATAGAAGCTTTTTCATAATTATGCTTTTTCTCAAATACTAAAAACTACAGCCTCATAGGAGACCATGAAATGTTTTGAGGTTTAAAAAAAGGATCAAGTGACACACAGGGGCAAAAAGTGGTTAGCAGAAATCCAGAGTTTAGCAGAGAAACCAGGGTTTAGTGCCTAACAGAGAGGGCAAAAGTAGGTCAGTGTCCCTGGCAGTCACAGCTGGCAGAAAGTGATGTCACCCGAGAAATGTGGTGGGGAGAAAGGGAGGTGGAATTTAAGGTGGGAAAGTAGAGAGACTCTTTGAAGGGGAAGGCTGTGGGGTGGGAGGCGAGGAATTTACAGAGGCGAGCTTAAATCGGCCTTTCATAGGCTGATTCCAGAAACAGCTGAAACACCACTTCCTCCTCCCCCTCCCAGCCTGCCTTCTCCCAGGCCTCATCCCTACCTCCCATCACCATCAGACCCCCTCTGCTGGAGACAAAGACACCAGAGAAAGGAATGAGGAGAAAGACGAGCCTGAAAAATAATTATTTTGACAAAGGAGAGACAGGTGAGGAAAGAAGTGAAGGAGAATTTTAATCAAATCCAGGGAAACATGATGGAGAGGAGGAAATAACGAAGGAGAGAGGCAGATTGAAAAAAACAACTAGTGGAAAGAAAAGGAGGATAAGATGGCTGAAGGAAACAAAAGACATTAATGAACAGAGCAAAAGTAGCATTGGAAATGTAATTATAATAATTTCCAACTACTTAGGTTTAAAGAACGACGGGAGTAAAGAGCTGAGAAAGACATTACAGTGGCTGCAGTTTGAAATCATCAAAAATATGTAGTGTTTTGGCAACAAAGCAAAACTGGGATGCTCCCAACTGAAACTTCCCTCCCAGTCCACATCCAAGTTCAAAGTTAGGATGCACCTGTGTTTATCTGCCTAGATCTAGAAGTTCTTAAGCCTAACTTAAATATTTCATTCCAGGTGTGCGCCCCTATTAAATTTTGTTAACAATTGTATTAATAACAATAACCGTCTTTGGAATGAGGCAATAGAGTGTTTCAACACCCCTGCTTTCGGAATGTGTCATGCACTTCACATTATTATTCTAATCACCACAACGGTAATTCTCTAATCCTGTTCAATTAATCTCTGATCAAGACTGAATGTCCTTCCATTACGTCCAATAGCTTTCCTATCTAACAGGAAGAACAAAACAAACCCTCTTTTTTCTCTTTTAAGAACTGTTAATGCTCCCGTTTGCTTAACTGTTAAGTTTTAAAATAGCCCCTGGGATAGCCAAAATATACCTGTAACATACATGTCATGATACACCGCGTCTAGAAAGAAACAAGAGAAAAACTAGGAACTATCTCACCAAGGTACAGGAAGAATTAGGGATACATAATGCCTATACCTGGAAGAATGTTACTTTTCTTTCCTCCCTCCTATCAAAGTTCTGTCTTTTCTAAGGAGGGAATTTCTATTGTTCAATCTTCTGCTTTGTCATTCTGCCTTTTCTTCAAATCTCCTTTTTTCTTTTCTCTTGCTGCTCTCTTCATGTCCATCTCACGTTGCCCCCAAATTTCCTTCTAACTTTGTTGTGTCTTGGCCTAGTAAGCCAGACTTCCACTAAACTTTCAGAGCTGGAATCAGAACGGTGCATTTGGCAACAAGTCAGTCACACATACCACAGAACCACAAACAAGCACTCTGACTGCAAAATCCTTTCAACAACACATCCCCGTTTCTTGCAGTCAGCAGTTCACACAGACCCATGATCTGAAATCAGCAACACATACATTCACATACATTCGGCATGCACATGGCCTCTGCAGTCAGCTCACAAAGACACAATATCTGCAGAAAGGTCTTTTGCACGCGGCATACGCAGCCAGTACATTCTCCTCCCCTTTCATAAGCTCTTCCTGACTGGCTCTTTCTCCCCAGCCACCCCCTCCCCTCACGCTGCCGGGCAGCGGTTCCCCTCCTTTTCCTGCAGTTCTCCAAGTCGTAACTGCAGTGCTATCCATCACCCTCCCATCAGATCCTCAGGCAAAGCAATTGTTTCTCGAAGCCCTCCTTTCTCCTGACTGAGAACTTGCTCCAGCAAAGGGACTGGCAGAACAGAATCTCCTTCTGGAACAACACTGCAGACTGGTTCCTAGTGCCCTGACTTGTTTCTACTAAGCTTAATTTTTTTTTTTTTTTTTTTTTTTTTTTTTTTTTTTTACCCTACTGAGCTTAACTTTGACATGGAAGCCTTGGGGAGAGGGCAGGAAGGAAAGAAAAAGAGGACGAGTAAAACAGAAAAGAGGGAACAAAGTGGAAAAGGGAAAGCCCTGGTAGAAATTTCAAGAAAGACAACTGGGACAAAAGCAGAGAAATAGACTTAAGGAAACGGGAGAGCAGAGGAGGAGAGAGAAAATGGAGCAGGTGGGAAAGTAAAAGGAGAAAGAAAGAAACAAGATAAAAAGTACAGCAGATTAGTTCTAAGTTTCTCAAGCTTCTTGTTACCCAGTAAGTTACAGAGGTAACCCTAGAGGTAGGAGAGATTAGGAAAGGTTAAAAAGGGAATCAGTGATAAAGAGAATCTCCTCATGAGATTATATATTTTGAAATTTCCTAAAAAGGGGCGCCTGGGTGGCGCAGTCGGTTAAGCGTCCGACTTCAGCCAGGTCACGATCTCGCGGTCCGTGAGTTCGAGCCCCGCGTCAGGCTCTGGGCTGATGGCTCGGAGCCTGGAGCCTGTTTCACACTCTGTGTCTCCCTCTCTCTCTGCCCCTCCCCCGTTCATGCTCTGTCTCTCTCTGTCCCAAAAAATAAATAAACGTTGAAAAAAAAAATTAAAAAAAAAAAAAAAAAAGAAATTTCCTAAAAAGACAAAAGAGACAGCCATCACATGTATCTGACTCAAGGAAGATTCAAACAACCAATGTGAAAGTATTCAGTGATGGAAATGCCTGGGTGGCTCAGTCCATTGAGCACCTGACTCTTGATTTTGGCTCAGGTGACGATCCCAAGGTCGTGGGATGGAGACCTGTGTTGGGCTCCATGCTGAGCATGGAATCTGCTTGAGATTCTCCCCACCCCCCTATCACTCTCCCCTCTACCTCACTCCTGTGCTCTCTCTCAAATTAAAAAGAAATAAAAAAATAAAAAGGAAGAAAACATTCGGTGATGGTTGGAGAAAAAGGACATTTGCATTTCAGTTAAAACAATTGATGAGAATTGTCACAAATAGGGGTACCTGGGTGGCTCAGTCGGTTGGGCTTCTGACTTTGGTTTAGGTCATGATCTCACAGCTCGTGAGTTGGAGCCCCGCTTTGGGTGGGCACTGTGCTGACAGCTCAGAGCCCAGATCCTTCTTGGGATTCTGTGTCTCCATTTCTCCCTGTCCCTCCCCTCGCTCATACTCTCTCTCTCTCTCTCTCAATTAAATAAACACTAAAAAAATTTTTTTAAGATGTCACAAATATTGCCTTATTTGAGATGCACTAAAGATTTATCTGCTACCTATCTGAAATTCAAATTAATTTGACCATCCTATGTCTTATCTAGCAGTCATATCCTCAGAGGATTCCGGAAAACACTGGAGTCTGAGAAATATTTGGATAAAGTAAGAAGGACTGCATTTATGTATTTACTTGCTTACTTACTTATTTAAGTACGCTTCACACCCAGTGTGGAGCCCAACGTGGGACTTGAGCTCACGACCCTGAGATCAAGACCTGGGCTGAGATCTAGAATCAGATGCTTAACAGACTGAGCCACCCAGGTGCCCCAAGAGACCCTGTGTTTAGTAAGTAAGACCTCCATGAGTTGCTAAGTGAAGATTCTTACCCCCACCACATATATACCAAATTGAAATCCCCAAAGAAGGAACACAAGCATCTTTCATGAGCACTGAATACTCTTGATGTGCTAAAGTTTGATAACCACCCATTTGCTCATAATGCTTCCCTGGAGCCCTTCCTAAATCTGTATAAAATGTGTCAAATTCACTAAACAAGGGAGTCATTGAACTGAGGCTCTCCATAAGCAAACCAAAATCAGCCTGCAAATGTCTTAAGATTACAAAATTGAAAGCTAAGGACAGCCAATCCGAAACAAATAAACTTTAAGTGATTAAGCAATTAATTTCCTTGCTTTTTGCCTTTTCTCTAGAAAATTCTCTCCCAGAGTTTCTTTCTTTCTTTCTTTTTTTTTTAGTATTTATTTATTTTTGAGACAGAGAGTGTGAGTGGGAGAGGGTCAGACAGAGAGAAAAGAGAGACGCAGAAGCTGACGTGGGCTCCAGGTTCTGACCTACCAGCAGCACAGAGTCCGATGCGGGTCTCGAACTCACAAACGGCGAGATCAGACCTGAGCGGAAGTTGGAGGCTTAAACCGACTGAGCCACCCAGGTGCGCCCCTCCTAGGGGTTCTGTGGGTAGAGTACTCCTAACCACTTCTGGTTTGGTGCTGTCCCAATTCGAATCAACTTTTGTTCAAATAAACTCTCGGGGCACCTGGCTGGCTCTGTCAGTTAAGCATCAGGCTTCGGCTCAGGTTCTCGCGGTTCTCATGGTTCGTGAGTTTGAGCCTCGCTTTGGGTGAGCTTGAGCTCCCCTTCTCTGTCTCTCTCTCCCCCCACCCTCTCTGCCCCTTGCTCACTCGCGCCCTCTCCCTCACAAAAATAAAACAAAATAAACTCTTAAAAATTTTACTGTTTCCAATTCTGTGTCTCCCTCTCTCTCTGCCCCTCCCCCGTTCATGCTCTGTCTCTCTCTGTCCCAAAAATAAATAAAAAACGTTGAAAAAAAAAATTAAAAAAAAAAAAAAAAAAAGGGGGCGCCTGGGTGGCGCAGTCGGTTAAGCGTCCGACTTCAGCCAGGTCACGATCTCGCGGTCCGTGAGTTCGAGCCCCGCGTCAGGCTCTGGGCTGATGGCTCGGAGCCTGGAGCCTGTTTCCAATTCTGTGTCTCCCTCTCTCTCTGCCCCTCCCCTGTTCATGCTCTGTCTCTCTCTGTCCCAAAAATAAATAAAAAACGTTGAAAAAAAAAAAATTAAAAAAAAAAAAATTTTTAATAGGCTTCACCTTATCTGTTAATAGTTACAGTGTTAGAAGAGGAAACCAAAGGAGGCCCCTGATAACCCCTAGGATCAATGAGCTACCAGCTGTAGGTACCCAATGAGCTCACTTCTGGCAACCTGAACCTGGACAGTTGGAGGGCCCTCTTCCTCACCTTGTCCTTGTAATGTGCACTCTGCTTGCCTTCTCTTGTTCCCAGAAGCTGCCCCAAGAACACAGCCTTGAGATCCAAATGTGTTAAGACCATCTGGACAGTAGATGTGACTAAACCCAGTTAAGGCCTCTATACAAACATCTAAGATTTGGCAAATGGGTGCACAGATCTACTCATCCTGAGTCCACCCCAGACAAGCCTTAGAAGTACGTTCTCTTGCTTATAAAACCTGCCACTTACTGATCTGGAAAGGACTACCTCTTTGGCTTCTCCCTGCCTACTACCTACAGGACCAATTTTTTTTTTTTTAATTTTTTTTTTTTAACATTTATTTATTTTTGGGACAGAGAGAGACAGAGCATGAACGGGGGAGGGGCAGAGAGAGAGGGAAACACAGAATCAGAAGCAGGCTCCAGGCTCTGAGCCATCAGTCCAGAGCCCGACGCGGGGCTCGAACTCACGGACCGCGAGATCGTGACCTGAGCTGAAGTCGGAGGCTTAACCGACTGAGCCACCCAGGCGCCCCCAGGACCAATTTTTAAACCAACAATTGGTGCACCAGCCAGGAGACCAAAAAAAGGGCGCCTTGGGAAAGACGCATCTGGGTAGGAAATCCCACACCGGCCATTGACTTCCACGTCATTGGGAGAGGTGCTTCTATGTTAGATGTTTGTAGATCGCCACGTGAGTGCGAGGACACCCTGAAAACAGTGGCTGGTTTGATGTGCTTATTTAAGGAACCGCCTCCTAGGCTGTAACAAAGAGGGGGAATATAGTCTGCTTCGAAGGACTGGCCCCTCCTGGAGGCCGTTTAGCTGCCCCCCCCAGTACCCAACTAGAGGCTGCAGCTCGAGTTAGAGTTGGAAGACGGGTTCTGGTGAGAGAAAGGCACGAAGCTGTCCACTGCTCTCCTAGCTGCGGGCATGGCTGACAAGGTGGGAGGGCAGAGTAATAATTTGGTAACCTTAGTGCCATTTACAAAGGCCAGGAGGGCACAGAATAAGGTCCGAGCGCCCTTTGACAAAGCCTGGTTGGGATGCTAAGAGGTGGAATCCCTGGGAAAGTGATGACAGCTGCAGAAGATGCTGTGGCGGTGAGGGGGTGGGGGTGGGGAAGGGATGAAATGCCCCAGGCTGTCAACCCTTAAAACTAAAAGAATTTAAGTAGCAATTATTCGAAAATGCCTAGGGCATAAACTTACATTCTTTCTCTGTCTCTTGAAATTGTAAATCTTATCATGTCTTTGAAATGTAAACACCCAGGAGATAACCAAAACACAGAGACTGAAGACAAAACAGGAGGGGGGAAGAATCTTTGTAAAATATAGTGCTGTAAAAATAAATTATTAAATAAAATGAGATACAGTGCTGTATAAGTTCCCTGGCCCCAAATCTAGCCTGTGGCCTCCAGAAGATCGCAGCAAATAGCATTAAGAAGCTTTAGCCATGTGAGTGAAGTAAAAGCCATCTGCGTTGGGGCGCCTGAGTGGCTCAGCCGGACTTCGGCTCAGGTCATGATCTCACAGTGTGGGTTTGAGCCCCACCGTCCTTCTTACTATGTCTTCACATGGTCTTTCCTCAGAGTACTAAATTCGTGGTATGTCTAGGGGCGCGTGGGTGGCTCATTCGGTTGAGCGTCTGACTTTGGCTCAGGTCACGATCTCACCATTTATGAGTTCAAGCCCCCGCTCGGTGCTGACAGCTCAGAGCCTGGAGCCTGCTTCTTATTCTGTGTCTCCCTCTGTCTCTCTACCCCTCCCCCTCTCGCGCTCTGTCTCTGTCTCAAAAATAAACAAACATTTTAAAAAATTAACAATTTATCTGTGTTGATGTATGTTGTGTCTATGTGATTTTTTTTTTTTGAACTCTGGAGGGTATTTGCCAAAATGGATTTATTTGGGACATCTGGATGGCTCGGTCAGTTAAGCTTATGACTTCAGCTCAGGTCATGATCTCATGGTTGGAGAGTTGGAGCCCGGCGTCCTGGAGTCTGCTACAGATTCTGTCTCCCTCTCTGACCCTCCCTTGCTCCCCGCTCTGTGTGTGTGTGTGTGTGTGTGTGTGTGTGTGTGTGTGTGTGTCTCTCTCTCACTAAAAAATAAATACATATTTTTAAAAAAACTTTTTTTTTTAATTTGAAAAGGGATATTAAAAGTACACTGGTACAAAATTAGAATTTGATTTCCTCTCTGTTAAAAGGACTTTTAAAGTAATGTCTACACCCAACATCAGGCTTGAACTCCTGCCCCTGAAATCAAGAGTGTCATGGTCCACGAACTGAGCCAGCCAAGCATCCTAAAAGGACATTTTCTTAGATTTTTGATCTAATAAACTCTAAACAAAGCTTCTTCTTTATGTAATACATAAAACTTTAATGTAATCTGCCAAGAAAACAAAGATTCTGTGTTTGTATTTAGCAGCTCTTTGATTTCCTAAGAAAATGGAGTCTTCTCTATTAAAAGAACTAGGGTTTTTACAACTGTGCAATTTTTATTTTAAGCAATCTCTACACCAAATGTGGGGCTTTGAATTCACGACCCTGAGATAAAGAGTCATAGGCTCTACCAACCGAACCAACTTGGCGCCCCAACTATGTAAGTTTTTTGGGTACATTATACTTGAAGCATGGAAAAAAAATGCTAAACTTTAAGGTATTTTTATATAAAATTCCTAAAAATCTGATGTGTTGGCATGTTATCAGTCACAATTAAAAAAAATTTTTTTTTGTTTTATTTTAGACAGAGAGAGAGAGAGAGAGAGAGAGAGAGAGAGAGAAAGTGGGGGAGGAGCAGAGAGAGGGAAAGACTGCCCAAGCAGGCCCCAACCTATCAACACAGAGCCTGATGTGGGACTCAAACTCACAAACTGTGAGATCATGACCTGAGCTGACACCAAGAGCTGGACACTTAACCGACTGAGCCACACAGGCGATCCAATCAGTTGATAGGGAAAAATCTCCCAAAAGAAGGCCAATAGGACTGGTAGGGGAACTCCAGTCCTTGCCCGATGACTACCCCCCCCCCCCCCCCCCCCCCCCGCGCGCTCTTCTGGGTTTGTCTTCCCACCCTCTTGTCCCGCCTGCCAAATTACTGTTAATGTGGAATGCAGAAGTAACATACTATAAATTGTCCCCTCTGCTTATGCTTGGGACTCAAAACTCCGGAGAATGACCTCCTCTGAGCCCACCAGTGTGAAATAAACCTCCTGCCTTCCAAGATCTCCGACTGCCACTTGGTTCTTCTGCCGGGTGATCCAGACCAGGTCCCGTAACAAGTCATAATTTTTAAATGCACGTCACAGAAATAACCAAATTCTCTTGTTAATTGCATTATAATTAACTTATCAAATCTTTAACCATGGCTATTTTATTTGTTTATTATTTTTGAAAACATTTCTTTTTCTTTTTAATTTTTCTTAACATTTATTCATTTTTTGAGAGACAGAGAAAGAGCACAAGCAGGGGAGGGGCAGAGAGAGGGAGAACCCAGAATCCCAGGCAGGCTCCAGGCTCTCAGTTGTCAGCACAGAGCCCGACGCGGGGCTTGAACTCATGAAACGTGAGATCATGACCTGAGCCGAAGTCGGACGCTTCACCGACTGAGCCACCCAGGTGCCCCGAAAACATTTCTTTTTCTACCATGCCATTTTAAAATCTTTTGTGATTTGTAGATAGTTATGGTTTTACTACAATGCTTTGGCAAAAGTGTTCTTGCAAATGTGCTTCATCTTCAAGGAGATTCATGGGAGAGACTTTGACAAGTACAGGTTTCTGATAACTAATATCAATTTGCCTTCATTTGGGAAGGACATAATGAACCTTTTTTTTTTTTTTTTACTTGTTTGTTTATTTTAATTCCAGTATAGTTAATAGTGTTATATCAATTTCAGGCATACAATATAGTGATTCAACAACTGCATACGTTATTCAGTGCCATAATGCACCTTAAAAAAAAAAGTTTATTTATTTATTTAGACAGAGACGGAGACAGCAGGAGTGAGGGAAGGGCACAGACACAGGGAGAGAGACAGAGAATCCCATGCTGCCAGCACAGAGCCCGATGCAGGGCTCAAACCCACAAAGCCTGAAGATCACGACCTAAGCCAAAACCAAAAGTTGGACACCTAACCGACTGAGACACCCAGCGGCCCCCATAATGTACCTTTTAAATGCTTCCCAAGGCTACCTGCAGAGTCCCACTATATGTTGTAGGATGGTACCCCAAAAATTGTTCCTGTACTCCTTCCTGACATTAGCAAAATGGCCCATGACGTTGAGGATACACTGTTAACACGTGAAGACTTTGCCTCTGCTGGAGGACATTCCTCAAGCTTTGCTGTACCATCTGCTAGGGCAAAGATGAGCAGTGAATCCACAGAAAATTCAAGGCCCAGGCTCTACCATAAAGTTTTGGGTGTCATTTAGTTAGGTGAATGCATGTTGTCATAGAAACTGTGTTTTATAAGATGCATGCCTCCGAAAGTAAAGGCGGTGCAAGCCTTTGTAGGAATGGGCGGTCGGTCAGAGGATTTTACTCCCCACCTGGTACGTCCGTCCCTTATGCCACCTGGTAAAGAAAGGGCATATGTGGGATTGGGACCCAGAGCAGCAAGCTGCATTGACAAGGCGAAAATAGTGGGGAAGCAGATTACATCTCGAGGCATCTCCCGAGCAGGGCTACCCTTTGAATATGATGCATCTGCGACTTTTGGAAGGTCTGGGTCAGATACTGTGGCAGAGTCAGCAGAAGGGGAGAGTGCCCCTAGGATGTCGATCCAAGCTCTGGAAGGGGGCAAACATTTGATATGCCCCTAAAGGGAAAGAGGTCCTAGCAGTGTTCACGTCACTCTTCCAGGTGGAGCCTCTTAGGAAGGAATGAACCCCAGCAGCCACGGAGTAAAATGATTCATGAGTGAGGCTTTGTGCGGTCAAGTGCGGAGGGCTATCCTTATTTGTCTGCACAAGCCTGAGGCAGTCTTTACTGCCTTCCATGTCCTGGCTCATAAGGCGTTGATCCCCCTGGCCATCAGGAAGGAAGCAGACGTCCTGGCTTGTGTATGAGCCCTAGCACCCTTTAGGAGATACGGTATATTGATTGATTGGTTAATGCAGTAACAGCATGTCACCTGTGTTGTATATACGGCTCAAGGCAACCACCCAAAGGTCTGAGGCCACCCACTGGTGTTCCCAAATGGTGAGGGATTGACAAATTGATTATATGGGCCCCCTCACTCTGATTGAGGGTTTTAAATATGCCCTAGTTTGTGTGGACACTGCATCAGAACTAACCCATGCTTCCCGTTGTCGATCCACACACCAGGCTGCCCCCATTAGGGGAATTACAGAAGCGGAGGGCCGTGTATGGACACTCTTCTCAGACAGTGATCGAGAGTCACATTGTAAAGGGCATGACATGTTACGACAGGGCATAAGATCATGACATTTGAATGGAGGTTCCATCGATACTGTATCCTACAAGCAGCAAGGTTCATACAGCAGGGTTCATACAAATGAAAGATGGAGTATGAAAATATCAGATTAAATTGCAAACAGGTGGGGCACGGGGGTGGCTCCGTCGGTTGAGCATCCGACTTCAGGTCAGGTCATGATCTCGCGGTTCGTGAGTTCGAGCCCCGCATCAGGCTCTCTGCTGACCGCTCGGAGCCTGGAGCCTGCTTCCGATTCTGTGTCTCCCTCTCTCTCTGCCCCCCCCCCCCCCCCACTCACACTCTCTCTCTCTCTAATAAACATTAAAAAAATGAACATGGGATGACAGCTACAGTTAAATAAAAAATTAAAAGATATTTAAGAAAATAAATAAATTGGAACAGGTTGTAACCTTGGCTGGGAGGACTAAAGTACTGTCCTATTCTTTTTTTTTTTTTTTTTCCCAAGTGATCTCGACACTCAACCTGGGGTTTGAACTCACAATACCAAGATCAAGAATGGCATGCTCCACTAACTGAACCAATCAGGCATCCCTGTCCTAAGCTTTAACACATTTGGATTATCAATCAGTAAGTCTTGTGGACCCATATGCCAGACTGGGGACCTCTGCCAAGGCACACAATGCTGTGAAGGTACGGAAGGTGCCCAAAAAAAGGCCATCGTTGTGACTCTTACCATGGATCAAGTGCTACACTACTGAGAACACCAAGCCTCATTGTGCCCGAGAAAGGAATTATCTACTGCAATTTGCAATGGGACATCCCACTGGATGAGTGACTTCCTTGGCATCCCTGGGTGAGGGGACACTACTCCATCCCCACTGGGGTCCCACTGACCCGCTGCAAGCCAGACCTGTTGAAATCTATCACTAACATCATACTTAATAGCGATATACTGGACAGTTTCTCACTATGATCATGAACAAGGCAAAGATATTTCATCTCGTCCCTGCTTTTCAACATCACAATGGAAGTCTAGCTAATGCAATTTAAAAAAAAAAAAGGAAAGACAAGGTGAACAGATTGAGAAGGAAGAAATAAAGCTGTCTTTATTTGTAGATGATGTGGTCATCTACGTAGAAAATCGTAAAGAAATGACCAGGAAAAAAAAAAAAAACAACCCTCCTGAAACTGACGGGACTACAGCAAGTTTGCAGAATACAAAAATTATACAAAATTCAATCGTTTTTAATTTATTCATTAAAATTTTTTTTTGTGGTTTATTTATTTTGAGAGAGAGAGACAGCACAAGCAGAGGAGGAGCAGAGAGAGGGAGAGAGACAGAGAGAATCCCAGGCAGGCTCTGCACTGTCAGCATGGATCCCGACGCAGGGCTCGAACTCATGAACCGTGAGATCATGACCTGAGCTGAAATCGAGAATCGCCTGCTGAACAGACTGTGCCACCCAGGCACCCTGAACAAGTGGGATTTGAAATTGAAACCAGAATACCATTTACATTAGCACCTGAATGGAAAAGCTTCTGTTTCTTCTCTCCTCCCAACACTTCTGATACCAACTGGGTGGGGTGATTTCCCTCCTTCATGAATTCTCATACACCAGCTGGGCCCCCTACAGTTTAATTCAATTCTGACTCGATCTCCCTGGAGGTCGTGTCAGATCCTACAAGTCAGGGGCTCAGTTCCATCCATAAGACCACTCCCATCTCAGACATCAATGGCAACTCCTGCCTCCTGTACTCCTATCTAACAGGTAAATCACAGGTCCCTCGTTGCCTTTCAATAACTTGGCTAGAATGGCTCACAGAACTCAAGCAAGGGTTTCACTCACTATTAGCCATTTATTATAAAGGCCACAGCTCCGGAGCAGCCAAATGGTAGGATGCACAGGGCAAGGTATGAGGTGGGTGCACATGGCTTCCGTGTCGCCTCAGGCCACACTGCCCGCTCAGCACTTGAATGTGCTTGCTAACACAGAAGCTCTTCAAATCGCTTTGCTTAGGTTTTGTACGGAGGTTTCATTACATGGGGGTAGCTGCTTAGTTCCAGCACTCCGACCTCCGATCGCGTGGTTACTTCCCATGGCAACCAGCACCCGATCCGAGGCTATCCTGGCAGCCCCCCACCACCAGGCATCTCATGAGCATACAAAAAGATGCTGATCGGGGCGCCTGGGTGGCTCAGTCGGTTAAGCGGCCAACTTAGGCTCAGGTCATGATCTTGCGGTCTGTGAGTTCAAGCCCCGCGTCGGGCTCTGTGCTGACAGCTCAGAGCCCGGAGCCTGTTTCAGATTCTGTGTCTCCCTCTCTCTCTGCCCCTCCCTCGCTCATGCTCTGTCTCAAAAATAAATAAACATTAAAAATGTATTAAAAAAAAAACATTTAAAAAAGTTTTTTTAAGGGGCACCTGGGTGGCTCAGTCCGTTAAGCGCCCGACTTCGGCTCAGGTCATGATCTCGCGGTCCGTGAGTTCGAGCCCCGCGTCGGGCTCTGTGCTGACAGCTCAGAGCCCGGAGCCTGTTTCAGATTCTGTGTCTCCCTCTCTCTGACCCTCCCCCGTTCATGCTCTGTCTCTCCCTGTCTCAAAAATAAATAAACGTTAAAAAAAATTTTTTTAATAAAAAACAAAAAGACGCTGATCGATTCCAAGGGTTTTAGGAACCATAGGTGAGGAGGGGAGACTAAATACATATATTACATTGTATGGAAACTAATTTGACAATAAATTTCATATAATAAAAAAATAAAAATAAATAAAATAAATAAATACATATAGTACTTAGTCTGTCACAGCACCCCAAAAGGTGAAATACGTATACAAAAAAAAAACTTTTTTAATGTTTATTTTTGAGACAGAGAGAGACAGAGCGTGAGCAGGGGAGGGGCAGAGAGATGAAATACTTCTTTTTTTTTTTTAAATGTTTATTTATTTTCAAGACAGAGAGAGACAGAGCATGAATGGGGGAGGAGCAGAGAGAGAAAGGGAGACACAGAATCCAAAGCAGGCTCCAGGCTCTGAGCTGTCAGCACAGAGCCCGATGCGGGGCTCGAACTCACGGACCATGAGATTGTGACCTGAGCCAAAGTCAGACGCTTAACCGACTGAGCCACCCAGGGGCCCCGAGATGAAATACTTCTATATAAATCTGACAAAATATCAGGGGAAAAATTACAAAAGTCTGAAAAAAAAATCAAAGAACTAAATGGATGCGATATTCTATGTTTGTGGGCAAGAAGACTCAATATTATCAAGATGTCAGTTCTTTCCAACTTGGTATATAGACTCAATGCAATCTCTCCCGGCAAGTTGTTATGTGGGTATCGACAAACTGAGTCTAAAGTTTATAGGCAGAGACAAGAGACCCAAAACAGCCCATACACTATCCAAAGAGAAACACAAAGTTGGAAGACCGACACCACTTGACTTTAAAACGAACTGTAAAGCTACAGTAATCAAGACAGTGCAGCACTGGCAAAAGAATAGACAAATACATCAAAGGAACAGAAGGGAGAGCTCAGAAATAGACCCACATAGATATGGTCAGCTGATCTTTGGCAAAGGAGCAAAGGGTATACAATGGATCAAAGACAGTCTTTTCAACAAATCATGTGGAACAATAGGACCTCCACATTAAATAAAAAAACTTATATATATATGACCTCACAGCCTTCTCAAAAATAAACTCAAATGTATCATAGACCTAAAACCCAAAACTGTGAACCCCCTAGAAGATAACAGATGACTATGGGCACGTAGATGACTTTTTTAGATACAACATCAAAGTCATGATCCATGAAAGAAATAATAAGCTGGACCTCATTAAAATCCCCATCTTTTGTGCAGCAGAAGACAATATCAAGAGACAAAGAAGACAAGCCACAGATGGGAGAAAGTATTTGTTGAAGGCATGTCTGATAAAGGACTGTGATCCAAAGTATATAAACTCTTAAAATTCAACAATAAGAAAATGAAGAACCTGATTTAAAAATAGGCAAAAAACCCGACCATGCACCCTATCAGTGGAGACACCAGGTGCTAAATAGAAATATGAAAAAACTCTCCACCTCATGTGTCATTACAGAAACGTGAATTAAACACAATGAGATGTCACTACAAGGATTTAGAGCAACAAGAACTCTTGTTCATTGCTGGAGGGAATGCAAAATGGTACAGTCACTCTGGAAGACAGTTTACTGGTTCTTTATAAAAGTAAATACACGTGGGGCGCCTGGGTGGTCAGTCGGTTGAGCCACCGACTTCGGCTCAGGTCATGATCTCGCGGTCCGTGAGTTCGAGCCCCGCGTCGGGTCCTGTGCTGACAGCTCGGAGCCTGGAGCCTGCTTCGGATTCTGTGTCTCCCTCTCTCTCTGCCCCTCCCCCGCTCATGCTCTGTCTCTGCCTCAGAAATAAACAAGCATTAAAACAAAAAAGTAAATACACTCATGCCATCTGATCAATTAATTAAGCTCCTTGGTATTTACCCAAAGGAAAAGCTTACGTCCACACAAAACACTGCACACGGATGCTCAGAGCAGCTTCGTTCATAATTGCCCAAACTTGGAAGAGACCTCAGTAGGTGAACAGGTCATGAAATTGCTTACATCTGGAACACGGATTATTGCACAGCACTCGAAAGAAAAGCGCTATCACAAAAAAAGCGTGAAAGAACCTTAAAGGTATATTACTAAGTGAGAGAAGCCAATCTGAAATGGCTACATCCTTTATGATTCCAACCATATATATTCTGAAAATGACATAACTATAAGGCAGTAAAGGTCAGTTGACAGAGCTTAAAGGGGAGGGTGGGATAAATAGGCAGAGCATTTTAGGGGCACCTGGGGGGGCTCAGTTGGTAAAGCGTGACCTCAGGGTCATAAGTTCAAGCCATGTTGGACGTAAAGCTTACTTAAGGAGAAAAATAGACCATTTATAGGGTAGTGAAATAGAATGATATTCTAATGGTGGATATATACCCTGATACATTGGTCAAAACCCACAGAATTTAAAACAGTAAGAGTGAACCCTAAGGTTAACTCTGGACTTTGGGTGATGATGTGTCCATGTAGATTCATCAGTTGTAACAAATGCACCACTTTGGTAGTGGTGGAGGATGTAGGTGTATGGGTCAGGGTGGGAGGGGGGGGTAATATAGGAATTCTCTGTACCTTTCACTCAATTTTGTTGTGAACATAAAACTGCTCATCTGAGAGAGAGAGAGAGAGAGAGAGAGAGAGAAAGAAAGAAAGAGAAGGAAGGAAGGAAGGAAGGAAGGAAGGAAGGAAGGAAGGAAGGAAGGCAGGCAAGGGAAGGAAGGAAGACAGGGAAGGAAGGGAGGAAAAGGAAGGGAAGGAAGGAAGAGAAGGAAGAGAAAAGCAGTGGGCTCAAGTTGGAGCATGTTTCTCTAGCCATCCTAGAATTACTGGGGCTGGAATTAGCTGGGTTCATGGGGATCATGCTCTTCAAAAACATGCCTGTCATTTAAGAGACTCTATCTTATTTGCACCCAGTAACTAACCATTCCACTTTTTTTTTTTTTTTTTTAAGTAATCTCTAGGCCCTGGGGCGTCTGGCTGGCTCAGTCCGTGGAACACGGGACTGTTGATCTTTGGGCTATAAGTTCAAGCCCCACATTGGGTGTAGACTTTACTTAAAAATAATATCTTTAAAAGAATAATAAAGTAAGCACTAAGTCCAATGGGACTTGAACTCACGACCCTGGAGATCAAGAGTTGTGTGCTCTATGGGGCGCCTGGGTGGCTCAGTCGGTTAAGCAGCCGACTTCGGCTCAGGTCACGATCTCACGGTCCGTGAGTTCGAGCCCCTCGTCGGGCTCTGTGCTGACGGCTCAGAGCCTGGAGCCTGTTTCAGATTCTGTGTCTCCCTCTCCCTCTGCCCCTCCCCTGTTCATGCTCTGTCTCTCTCTGTCTCAAAAATAAATAAATATTAAAAAAAGAGTTGTGTGCTCTACCGACTGGGCCAGTCAAATGCTTTAATTGGTCTGGCATCTGAAGCAGACATTGCTACTGATGAAAATCAGTATCGCTTGGATCAAATCACTTGTTTCTTCATATGTCAGGGTATAAAGAAAGTTCAGGATCACTTCTCTTTCCCACTAAATTATTGATTCCTTGAATGTAGGAACTGTGACTGATTTATCTTTTTTTGTTGTTGTTGTTAGTATGTAATTTCTACACCCAACATGGGACTCGAACTCATGACCCTAAGGTCAAGAGTCACATGCTCTACTGACTGAGCTGGCCAGGTGTCCCTGATTCATCTTTTTAAAAATTTTATTTTTATTTTTAGAGAGAGATTGCAAGCAGGAGAAGGACAGAGGGAGGGACAGAGAGATCATCTCAAGCAGGCTCCACACTCAGCACAGAACCCAAGGCGGGGCTCGATCACACAAGCCTGGGACCACAACCTGAGCCAAAATCAAGAGCCAGAAGCTCCACTAACTGAGCCACTCGGGCACTGCCCCGCCCCGCCTCCCGCCCGCCGAATCATCTTTTTTAATTACTAGTACTTAGTGAAGTGCCTGGCGTTGAGAAACCAACCAGAATATACATGAAGTACAGTTCTGATTCATTAGGAATCTTCCTTCCCATCAGGCATAGCTCGAGTTGTGCTAGAAGAACAACCAACAGTCAGTTGTAATAGTAAATGCGATGCCAGAAAAACCAACAGAAGTGCCTAGGCTAAAGAAGCTATTTGCTGCCCCCTTGTGACCAGTTTTAGGAAATACAGCCTCTCCCCTTCACACCACACTTCCTGCCGATGCGCAGAAACGGAGTCTCTGCTTGGTTTGGGGCATACAACAGTAACACTCCTCTGTCCACATGGAGCCACTCATTGTAGGGGAGACACTCGGGAAAACAATCCAAAGGAGATAATACCCAACCTGAGTTATAAAGGATGAGGAGAAACCAGCCAGCTGAACATAAAGGTCTTGGGAAAGTGAGGATTCCGGTGGAGGTTGGCAAATCGAATGTAGTTTTTCAGAAGTGCAAGTAACTCAGAACGGGTGGAAAGCAAGGCAGGAAGGCACTAGCGTGGGTGGGTTGGAGCAGTGGTGATGAGAGATTTTAAAAAATGAATAGTCATGTTTGCATACGAAGAATTTCTATCCGTATACTGAAGATGAGGAATCTTCAAAGTCTTTACGCCAAAAAGTGACTTAATCTGACCAGCGCTAGAAATTCTACTCTTGGTGCTTTGGGTTGTGACTAAGGGCGGTGGTGGGGAGGGACACTCCAACTGAGAGTAAGGGCTGGGCTGAACTGAAGTGGTGATGGAAATAATGGACAGAACGGATAGATCTGGAAGATTAAGAAAAGAAGATCAATAGGATTTTGAAAACAAAGAGTGGGTGGGGAGGAGTCAGAGTGAAGGAGGTCACCTGGAAGGGGGCCTTCGAATGGCAGAAGGAGCAATGGAGTCTCTTGGTAGTCACTCCTAAAAGCTCAGCCTACAGTCTATTCCTCAGCTTTGTCTCTTGCTGCTTAAATGATTCCATTAAAGCCTGACGGACTCAGGGTGCCTGTGGGACCTCCAAACAGAGATGTGCTGTTGCACGTTCAGATGCAGAGCTCAGGAAGACAAGTAGATTAGAGTTGGGTGTGGATCTGGGAACATCAGCCGAATGATGGAAAATAAAGACATAGGAGCGAATGGGACTCATGAGGGATTCAGTGTAAGAGGGATGGCCGGGGCAAGAACCCTGAAAACTACCAGAGAACAGAAGAAAAAGAAATGTAAAAGAACATTGAATGGAGCAGAGAAAAACAAAGAGACGTGGTGTCATAGATGCCAAGGGAAGAGAATATCTCAACAGAGAGGACAGGTCAGCAGGGCCTAGTGGTACAGAAATCAAGAAAATGAGAATGCAATTCATCTATAATACTGAGCATCAAAGAGGACCTTGGGGGGGGGGTGGCCTTCCTTAGCATTGTGAAGACAAGTGAATCAGCTTTCCAGGAAAGAGCAAAATACAAATGTTTCCCGTTGGGCACCTACCTGGGCTGTTGAAAAGATTCTCTGTAACCTCAGAGGCACTGTGATAGATCAGAGATGGCTACACATTGTTTGCCAATCCTCCCATGAAAAGGTGGAATCTGTTGCCCCTTCCTTAAAATTGGAACTGACCCTGTAGATTTGTTTTCACCAACAGAACGTAGGAGAGGGAGAGCAAGTAATTTCCCAGGCTGACCCTTAAGAGAGCTCCACTTTTTTCTTTGTGTCTCAGAATTCTCCATGTCAACACACGGCTACGCTTTTGCAACCCAGATGAGTCAGGTGTCGACACTACAAGGAAGAGAACTGTTGCCCACAACCCCGTCACAGACTCCTGTGGGCAGCTAGCACCCGCTGGCCGTTGGATCGAGGCCATTCTGGATCTTTCTGGCCAACACCATGGAAAGCAGACTTACCACCCGATGACCATATAAAATCAGGGAAAACAATGAATTGTTGCTTTCAATCACTAAGTTTTGGCATGGTTTATTAAACCATACTTTGAAGGGAACTGGGGAGAAGGATCTTCAAGTGGAAAGGGATGAACGGTTCATGCTCACTGATCAGTATGCAGTGTTTGAAAGAGCAGCAATGAACCACCCTCAGGATGGCTCACAGAGCCTCCTTCACTCTTAGTCTAGGAAAGCTGCAGGACACCTGGCTGGCTCAGGCTGTAAGGCCTGTGACTTTTTTTTTTTTTTTTTTTTTTAACATTTATTTATTTTTGAGACAGAGAGAGAGTGTGAACAGGGGAGGGTCAGAGAAAGAGGGAGACACAGAATCTGAAACAGGCTCCAGGCTCTGAGCTGTCAGCACAGAGCCCAACGCGGGGCTCGAACCCACAGACCGCGAGATCATGACCTGAGCCAAAGGCTCCACCTAACGGACTGAGCCACCCAGGTGCCCCAGGCCTGTGACTCTTGATCTCATGGTTGTGGGTTCAAGCCCCACACTGGGTGTGGAGCCTACTTAAAAGTTACAGTTTAAGAAAAAGGGTGGGTGGGGTGCCTAGGTGGCTCAGTCCGTTGAGCATCAGACTTTGGCTCAGGTGGTGATCTCGAGGTTCGTGGGTTCGAGCCCACATCGGGCTCTGTGCTGACAGTTCAGAGCCTGGAGCCTGCTTCAGATTCTGTGTCTCCCTCTCTCTCTGACTCTCCCCTGCTCATGCTCTGTCTCTCTGCCTCAAAAGTAAACAAACATTAAAAAAAATTTTTTTAAGGTGTGGGTGACCCTGCTGAACAATAAGCGAATTCCGATTTTCCTGTGAGTAGATTCAGTTCCAACATTAATGGCCATCCAATCCATCATTCTGTTTCTAGAAATATATGAACCTAAATCACTAAAAAAATTGTATATGCAAAGAAGGAACTTCCATAGCTTTCCTTCAAAACTGTAAGCAGTGTAATAACAAAATATTGTCCATTTTATTTCTAGTATATTTCAAATGTCTATAACAGAATGGCTGGAGTATAGAAAGTTCTCCATGTTTGTTAAATGGATAAATACATGTTATTTTTCTTAATTATTTTTTAAGATTTTTTTTTAAGTTTATTTATTTTGAGAGAGAGAGAGAGAAAGAGAGAGAGGCGGGGGGGGGCAGGGGGCGGGGGGAGAAGAGAAGGAATCCCAAACAGGCTTTGTGCTATCAGCATGGAGCACGACATGGGGCTGGATGTCATGAACCGTGACATCATGACCTGAGCCAAAATCGAGAGTCAGACACAGCCAACTGAGCCACCCAGGCACCCCTTAAGATTTTATTCTTAAGTAATCTCTATACCCAGCAAGGGGCTCAAATCTACAACCCTGAGATCAAGAGTCACATGCTCTACTGACTAAGCCACGTGCCTCAAATTGTTTCTTTCTTTTTTCACGGCCTACATTTCAAGTAAATTATTGTACTAAATTATATGAATCATTAGTAGTGAATATTAAAGGATAATTCTGTGGTTTCCACATGAGTTCTGTCTCTTGGACCCTGTTTCTCCCTCCTGTTTTCCTTCTTACTACGTCTCTTCCTTCTCTTCTGTCCCCTCTGTTATCTGTTGTTTCTCTTCGTCTCTCTCCTTTCTCTATGCTTTCTTATGAATGTGTTAATTTCAAAAGAAGTATAATCATACTTCTTAGCATAGCACCTAGCATATGGTAAATGTTCCATAAACATTAGCCATTACTACTAACTAGTGTATAATAATAGCTAATGCAGGGGCGCCTGCGTGGTTCAATTGGTTAAGTGTCTGACTTCAGGTCACGATGATCTTGCAGGTTTATGAGTTTGAGTCCCGCGTGGGGCTCTGTGCTGACAGCTCAGAGCCCGGACCCTGCTTCAGATTCAGTCTCTGTCTCTCTGTGCCCCTCCCTGCTCAGGCTCTGTCTCTCTCTTTCTCAAAAATAAACAGGTAAGGGGCGCCTGGGTGGCTCAGTTGGTTGGGCATCCGACTTCGGCTCAGGTCATGATCTCACGGTCCATGAGTTCGAGCCCCGCGTCAGGCTCTGTGCTGACAGCTCAGAGCCCAGAGCCTGTTTCAGATTCTGTGTCTCCCTCTCTCTCTGACCCTCCCCCGTTCATGCTGTCTCTCCCTGTCTCAAAAATAAATAAACGTTAAAAAAAAAAAAAAAAAAAACAGTTAAAAAAATATTTAAAAAATGGCGAATGCATAATAATGGCTAATTTAGTCTTTCACACAATTGTATCAACATTATAACACATTATTATATACTATATACAGGGAGTAATATCTAAATATTATATTAATATATTAGATAAGATGGTTATGTATTACAGTATAGGACATATCAATGATCTATGTAGCAGCTTAAAACAGCAAACATTTATTTACCCAAAGCTGGTGTTGGTTAGGAATACAAGAACAGCTTAGTTGCGTACCTCTGGCTCAGAATCTCCCAAGGCTGTAGTCAAGGCGTTGGCTGGAGCTGCAATCTTCAAGGTCCAATTGAGGGAAGATCTACTTCCAAGTTCATTTATATGGCTCTTACAGTTCTGGGGCTGCTGACTATTGGCTAGAGATATCCCTTCTTTCACAAGAGCATTTCTATAGAGTAGCTCACAGCATGGCAGCTGGCTTTGTTCAGAGCAAATAAGCAAGCCAGAGATCAAAAGGGAACACTAATGTTAGAAGCCAGAGTTTTTGTGATCTCATCTGAAAGGTACTACCGAGCCTTTGCTGCGTTCTATTCGCTACTGGTCCTTACATCCAACCCACACTCAAGGGGGAAAAGAATAGAAGGGAGGAATCATCACTGGAGGCCATCCTGCAGGCCAGGCTGCCTAGCACATATTATCTAGAATATATATATATATATATATATATATATATATATATATATATATATGAATCATAAATCTACCAAACTTGATAATTATATTAGCAAATATTAATAACTACATACGTTGAACTTTCCTGTTTTCTTCCGATATTTGCATAGTCCAGACTTTTTTTTATTTTTTAACGTTTACTTATTTTTTGAGGAGGGGAGAGGGAAGGGGCAGAGAGAGAGAGGGAGAGAGAATTCCAAGCAGGCTCCATAGAGCAGATCCTGACATGGGGCTCACACAAACTGCGTGATCATGACTTGAGCCAAAAACAAGGCTCGGATGCTTAACTGACTGAGCCACCCGGGCACCCCTGTTTTATTTGTTTTCCGATGGGTAGAATGGGAAGATGGAACCTTAATAGAATCCTGACCCTGGATCAAGCATTCTACATCATTTCACATTTGCATGGTCAGGACAGCGTGGCCTACAATGCAAGACCACCAGTATCATCAGAAAATTTACATCAACCGGAGCGATGGGACAGACGCGCTATTGCAGATATAAGTTAAACGTTTTATTATGAGTTAACGGCACTGAAGGAAAACGACATGTTTTCCATACACTGATTTTACAGCCTTTCTGCCAAAATTCCTTTGTTTCTAGAGTAGCTGTTGCCCAATTTATAGGCCTATTTCTGTTTGCTCTATTTGCCTCTGATCACTTCAATACATTGGCTATTTGTTCCACTTGCTATACTCCTTGTGAATTCTCTAACTAGTTACTTCTCTAGAATTCTATCCTCTCTACATATTGGCATTTGACTCATTTTTTGAAATGTTTTACCTAGAAATAGCAATTTTACTATTTTAAGTCTTCATCTCAATCCAATTCCAGTGACCAAATTTTGATTTTATTTAAATTTATTTAAAAACATTTTTTTTAACATTTATTTATGAGACAGAGAGAGACAGAGCATGAATGGGGGAGGGTCAGAGAGAGGAAGACACAGAATCTGAAACACGCTCCAGGCTCTGAGCTGTCAGCACAGAGCCCGACACGGGGCTTGAACTCAGGAGCTGTGAGATCATGACCTGAGCCGAAGTCGGACACTCAACCGACTGAGCCATCCAGTCGCCCCAAATTTTGACTTTTTAAAATAACGTTATTTATTTATTTTTTTAAATTTTTTTTTTCAACGTTTATTTATTTTTGGGACAGAGAGAGACAGAGCATGAACGGGGGAGGGGCAGAGAGAGAGGGAGACACAGAATCGGAAGCAGGCTCCAGGCTCTGAGCCATCAGCCCAGAGCCCGACGCGGGGCTCGAACTCCCGGACCGCGAGATCGTGACCTGGCTGAAGTCGGACGCTTAACCGACTGTGCCACCCAGGCGCCCCTATTTATTTATTTTGAAAGAGAGAGCTCAGTGATTGAGGGGGAGGGGCAGAGAGAAAGGGGGAGAGAGAGAGAGAACCCCAAGCAGGCTGTGAGCTGTCAGCACAGAGCCCAACATGGAGCTGGCTCCCATGACACGGGAAATCGTGACCTGAGCCAAAATCAAGAGTCTGGTTAACGAACTGAGCCACCCAGGTGTCCCCAAAGTTTGCTTCTTAAATGCTAATCATTCTACCTGCCAGGGATGAGTAAGACCTCACCTCTGCAATCAAGGAACTGGAAATAAATACAAAGGTAGCTCAGTAGAGAGAATGAAAAGCTCTTGAGAGGCAGGGGGTGCCTGGCTGGCTCGGTCTGTAGAGCACGCAACTCTTAATCTCTTAGTCATGAGTTCAAGCCCCACGTTTGGATGCATAGCTTACTTTAAAAAAAAAAAAAAAAAAGGGGCGCCTGGGTGGCGCAGTCGGTTAAGCGTCCGACTTCAGCCAGGTCACGATCTCGCGGTCCGTGAGTTCGAGTCCCGCGTCGGGCTCTGGGCTGATGGCTCAGAGCCTGGAGCCTGTTTCCGATTCTGTGTCTCCCTCTCTCTCTGCCCCTCGCCCGTTCATGCTCTGTCTCTCTCTGTCCCAAAAATAAATAAAAAAAAAAACGTAGAAAATCTTATTAGTATGTTCCTCAGATTCAACAATTACTAATTTAAAAAAAAAAAAAAATTTTCTTCAGAAGAAGAGGAGACCAGAAAACGTTTCTGGGAAGAGGCAGAGTCTAACCTGGGCTTTGATGTACACATGAGCATTTACTGACTGGCATTGGGAAAGGATATTTCATAAAGGAAGGAACAGAAGGTGCAAAGCGCAGAGGCATGAGGTGTTACAGCAAGTATGGGTTATTAATGAGTGGGAAGTTGTCTGAGGATGCACGTTTCCTAGCTTCTAACTCCTGCACTGAGTCCATCGTTTAAGTTGGGCTGTTACTAGTTTATTGCTTCATTCCTCCACACACATTGCTCTCTGCCTTTCCTCCCTCCCCACCTCGTATAACCCTCCTCCCTTCTTGCTTTCCTTTTATGGGATTTCGTTTTGGCTTTTTTTTTTTTTTTTTCTTTTTTTGCGTTTAGGCCCTGGATTTAATTTAGTTGGATTGGACTGTAGTAATAACTTTTCTGTACATTTGCCCAGAGGCCTTCGGCTAATGGGTGTATTCTTTACAGGCCAATAAACAGATGAATAGAGCCGGTGCGCCGTCTCGCTTGTCTGCCTCCCTTCTCTTCCTTTGTACTTCCCCCATCTGCCATTGACTGGAGACCCTTTTCGAAAATGAAAATTTTCCTATGTGACTCAAACATGAGCTTGCCTGTATTAAGTGGCCTCTGCACCTGCCAGGCTATTCCATAGAGGACTTTCCTGTTCGCTCCAGCCACAGGCGATCAGCTTGCATTGGATGGGATCGTGGACTGCTGCCCAGGGAGTTCTTCCCCCGGGGTCAGTGGGAACCTCAGAAAACCAGAGGCTCACGGCTCTGGTTGGCAGTTGTTCATTTCTGACCCGTTGGTGTTACTACTTGTGGAAACATGCAATTTGACGATAAACCGATAGTGTAATACAACGGAAGCTGACCAAATCACCTCGGGAAAAGCAAATCTGAGGTTCTCTCCCTACCTGGGCTCTGACACCAAATGGGGAACAATGCTGGAAGGAAAGGGCCACCATAACCGCAAGGAAGAGAAAATTAAGCAGACCACTTCAAGACAAACTGCGTTCCTGGAAGCCTAGGAAGCCCAGCACGAAGAAATGGTGGCTCTTACACCAGTGAGCCCATGCTTCCTCTCCCTTCCTTCTAGGCTGCTGCTCCCTGCCTGCCTTCTCCCTCTGCCTTACTCCGGACATTCTGTTCCACCGTCGCTGCCCTAACTTCAGACTCCCTCCTACGACCCCGGGAGAGCACCCCCTCCCGCTGCCTGGGGAGGCTCTTCTCTGCTATGGTCTCGAGCTGGGCCAGCACATTGAGGTCATTGCTCTCCCTGCCAAATGACTGGGCTGAGTTCAGTTTGTCCATCTGTCTGAGCTTCATGGAAAACATGATTGTTGCTCTAAGCTCTCTATTATATGTCCTGCCTCAGCTCTGCTTTGCCTCTGCTTTTTTGTGTTTCGATCCCCACCCCCACCTCCCTGCCTTTTCTTTGCCGACTCTCACCAGACCGGAATCACATCTGTTTTCCAGCCTCTGCACTCTCACTGCACAGCACATGGGCGAAGGGCAAGTTCTCAGTAAGGCAGGTCAGGAAGAGCAGGGTTTTATGCTCAGATTTGTTCTAAACTGTGACCAGAACCCATGTGTCTCAGAGATGGAACACGTAGAGCCCCTTTGGAGGAGCTGAAGGTGCTATTTCCTTAGTTCTGCTTAAATCCAATGCTCTCCCTTCCTCCCAAATAACTAGTTTCCTTCCTCCCCTCTTCCCTCCTCCGCTCCTTTCCCCCTCCCTTATTTTT
Organism: Puma concolor; assembly: GCF_028749965.1. NCBI lineage: Eukaryota > Metazoa > Chordata > Mammalia > Carnivora > Felidae > Puma > Puma concolor. Next base: position 100,135,820 of record NC_141673.1, read on the forward strand.
TCTTTTTCTAGTCTGTATTCTATTAACACTCTCTGTCTACCTGTACTCTCCTCTAATTTAGCTCCTTTGGTCTACATTGTTTATCTCCTGACGAGCCAACAGATTAACTTGAAACTTAGACACTTAAATGCGTACAAGGTCAATGATCCCTCAGATTTGAGTTTCTGTAATTCAAGTTTGTTCCCTCCAAAGTGGAGATATATCTTTTTTTTTTTTTTTAACCAGTCAAAACCTCTAGGTTTCTATGAATAAGAGCAAATACAAAGTCTTAAAAGCTCCTGGATCTGAGAAAGTTATCTATATGTTACACGATGTGGGGAAAAGTATGGTTGGAGAATAAGGCCAGCAGAATGAAACTGGCTCCCAATTTCCTTTGGGCTTCGGATAGCAATGTTGTCCTTAAGATTCCAGAAACCAAGATGCTTAGCATAAGCTTAAACAAAGACAAAAGACAGAAGAAGGTTGGCGTGTCCTCTCACAGAACTCCCTTACATTTCAAAAGGATTCAGAGAGTAGTGTATTTTTCAACTTTTCCTAAGCCTAAAGCAGCCAACCCTCCTCCTGGGCAAAGCTTATGTAGTGTCTGTGTTTGTTTGAAAATGGAATAAATAGGATGGGAAGGGAGGGGCAGGAGGGGCAGAACCACATTCTGGAATGCATGTGTCAAGAAAGAGGCAAAGAAACAAGAGAAACACAGGGATATAAAGGAATTTGGTGGCGTTGAAGAGGTAAATGTCAGTAAAGAAAGTGAGAGGGGAGGATGGCCGAATGATTCAAACACAGAAGATGGCCAGAGAAAGGGCAGACTGTGCAACGATGAGACGGAGCTACTTAGGTAAGGAGCCCAAGGAAAAGGAGGTGGGTGGAGGCTGGGGCCTGGGGCCAGGTTGCAAGAGGGAAAAGAAACTCATGGAAGAAAGGCACATGAGCGGGAGCCAGGCCTCCTAGGGAACGGCATATCACTCACTGGTGTGGTCATAACATTTGGAATGAGGGTGTGAGTGACTGCGAATCCCAGCCCCTTCTCAGTCCAGCCCCATCACACTCCTCTAGCCTGGCTTTCTCCCTCTCTGTGTCTCTCTCTCTCTCTCTCTCTCTCCCTCACTTTCCCTCATCTCATTGTTTCAGAGTAGGCCAAATTTGAAGTCCTTCCCAGGGAGTGGCCCTGTTCATCTTATTCTCCAGCCAAAGTAGAAACAGCGAGAGAAGGAGAGACACGTTCAGCAGCCAAAGGACTCGGTGGAAAGAGCAGAGAAAAAGTACACAGTGAGTTGTTTGATTGTATATTACCCTAAACAGACAGAGGGAGTGTGTGCGCGCGTGTGTGTGTGTTTGTGCGTGGGTGAAGTTGAAATTGAAAGGCCGGAGGGGGGGCAATGGGAAATGCCACTGCCTTAGAATTGAGCGGATATCCCAATTATCCGTGGAATTCAACAGGAGACACCAAGTTAAGCAGATGATATTAAAATAGCCACAGATATCAAAAGGGAAAATTAGACACTGGGGGATGAAGGAGGCCAAGAGTAGGGGCAAGCACAGACCATTTAGAACACAAAGTTTCCTCTGACTGGGCAGAAAAAAGTAATGCGAGTTAGAATAATGGTAAGTGATCACAGAATAGAATTGGGAAAAGAATGCTGGGTGAACGAAAAGAGAGAAAGGGCTTGAGTCACATGGGGGACCAGGAAAAACCCTGGGAAGACAAGGAGAGGGGCCCTGCAGGTACCCCTGCCTGAAATCAAAATGCTGTTGTGTCCCTGAGCATTACAACCTCTACTCTCCCAACACCCCCGTCAGATATGCTGCTCTTGGGACCCAAGGTGCTTCTGTGTCTCACTGCGTTCATCATCCCCTCTGGTGAGTCCCTACCTTTGTTCTTTCCTCCCTACAATGCCAGCTCCTCAGCTATATGTGAGTGTGGAGGTGTAGGCTGGAGGGCAGGATGGAGGGGAAGTTGAAGAGGAACCACAGCAGGAGCACCGGCTACTGAGTTCTAGAATAGCCATTAGAGAAATGAACAGGGGTGCCCGAGTGGCTCAGTCGGTTGAGCGTCTGACTTTGGCTCGGGGTCATGATCTTGTGGTTCGTGGGTTCGGGCTCCATGTCGGGCTCTGCGCTGACAGTGTGGGACCTGCTTGGGATTCCCTCTCTCTCCCTGTCTCTCTGCCTCTCCCCCACTCATGCTTTCTCTCTCTCTCTCTCTCTCAAAAATAAAAAAATAAGCTTAAAAAATTTTAAAAAGAAAGAGAGGAACAGATTTATGTCTGAGAAGAAAGGGCTAGGAGGAGATCAGAGATGACCTCGGACCCATACTAACCATAAGAGGGTCGCACACATAAACGTACAAGCAAACAAACACCAAAGAAAAAAGAAATGGGCACACAATTGCGTGCACAAACATACAGAGACAGCTAGTAAGAAACTGGACCAAATTCAATCCATAAAGGGAACCCGTGGGAATATATACACTCCCACTTAACCAACACTGGCTCCTGCAACACACAAACATATCCACACGCACACAAAGAAACACGTGCCTAACCACACACTCAAGTAAAGTCACTGAGCTAGAAGAGGGGCCACGGAAAGCGAACCCTCGGACGTTGACGAAATCCTACTCTATTTTATTTTCTCATTCTGCCAGATACAGACTGTGAGAAAATCACTTTTGAGGTTGTTCAGTAATGTAGCTCGTACCATGGAGGTTGTGATAGAACAGGGCACATTAGAAAGGCTGCTGGCCCCGTCTGCCCAATAGGACCCCACTCCTGCGGGGGATTGAGGGCAAGAAGGCACCCCCAAGCCAGGGCTTGGCAAAGCAGGGCTTTGTTCCCAGGAACTTGTTTTTCTTTGAGTGTTTCCCTGCCAGCACTAACGGTCTGAGTAATTTTGAAATTTTTCATTTTTGTGTTAAATAGGCTCCACGCCTAACGTGGGGCTTAAACTCACGACCTTGAGATCAAGGGTCGCATGCTCTACTGACTGAGCCGGCCCGGCACCCTTGATTTTGTATGGCACTATACAGAAATCCAATGCAGAAAAATCAAGTAAACGATTTTCCCGTCATTTTCTGGTTCATCTTATAAAAGCTTTATGGGGTGTAGAGCTAGAGTCATTTATCCCTTTTCTCTTTCCTTTGCCACAGACTGGACACCACTAGGAGCCAATGGTCAACGAGGAGGTACGTAAACCCATGGATCCGGGCTCTGTGTGTATTTTTTGTGTTTTGGTTATTGTTTTGTTTTGTTTTGTTTTAGTATTTATTTAAGTAATCCCGACCCCCAATGTGGGGCTCGAACTCATGACCCCGAGATCAAGAGTCACATGCTCTTCTGACTGAACCAGCCAGGTGCCTGCCCCATCTGCTGGGGTTCTTATCGGTATAATACGGATTAATGGTCCCAGTTAAAGAATCTGTAATATAAGAGAGAGACATATTGCCAATTTATAGGAAATAGGGTCTAATTCACCCGTTTCCAAAATCCTAATATCCTCTCAAAAAACTTCTTTTGTTTGTCAACTGAAATACCTTTCCCAAAACCTCCTCCATGACCATCCCTCATTTTTACTCTCCTATATATATATCTCTTAGCTTCCTCAGAAAATACCACTAACAAAAGAAAGCATTTTCCCAACCACGTAACAACGGAGAAGCTAACTGACAGACAGGATAAGAAGCCATCTCAGTACGACAGTGAAATTCTGGCACTAAGGGACAGAACCCAAGTCTTGGCTTCCAAAGGGCCACTTCCTTCAGCTTGACGAAGGAAACCCCAATGAACATCTCCACTCTGCCTCCAGACAAACATAACTACAATTTATCTCTTACTTTCCCCGACCCTTGAGAGCCCATTAATGGATCATAAAATCAAATTAGCAGATCACAACTGGCCTTTTTTTTTTTTTGATAAATTAGCATAAACTAAAACAAAAAAGGAGTACTTTGCAAGTACATTGCAAGAGTAAAGCGGCATCATATACATCTGGTTTCAATTTTCTATGCATACACTGGGGCACAATACAATTTCTTCCTGGGCATCCTGGTACAGTAGATAAAAATGTGGAAACATGGCATTTTTTTTTCACTGCTGTGGGTAAAGACGTCTGAATTCCTCAGTTTCTGAACCCACATCAGAGTTCTGAATTCATTTTTCTGGGCCCGTTACGGTCCAGTCCTTTTCCAGATGTTTGTGATGCTTCCTTAACAGAAATAGATGGGCTAAAAATGCCTGCTTAAGATTTCTTTTCAGAGAACATGCATGAACCCTAAAGAAACATTTATACACTGGCTGCTCACGGATAAGGTGGGTGATCTGAGGAATACACGGGCAAACAGTACTCTATCCAGAAATTCGGAGGCGACAGCAAGGAAACACTTCCAACCCCTCCGCTCTCCCACTGGTTTGCTTCCATCTCTGTGAGTGGCTGGACTGGAATGTAGGACAGGAAGGGAACTGGTGGGATGGCACCGTGTCCTGGAGAGGCTCCACGTCCCTCACGGTTTTGGGAATGACTCCGGTTAGTGGTTTCTCAAATGTCCTGGAGGATTGCAACAGCCTTGGATTTTTTTTTTTTTTTTCACATTTATTTATTTTTGAGAGACGGAGAGAGACAGAGCGTGAGCAGGGGAGGGGCAGAGAAAGAGGGAGACACAGAATCTGAAGCAGGCTCCAGGCCCTGAGCCGTCGGCACAGAGACTGACCCGGGGCTCGAACTCACAAACCGTGAGATCATGACCCGAGCGGAAGTCGGACGCTTAACCGACTGAGCCACGCACGCGTCCCAGCCTTGGATTTCTTTTACCAAAATTTGTCCTGAAGTAAGAAAAGCTAATGTTCAGTGTTAGAGATAAAAAGCCCCTTCTGTAGGATCTAATGACTTTATTTTTATTTTTTTTAAGAGGATGATGTGGGGTTCTGGGTGGCTCAGTCGGTTGAGCGTCGGACTCTTGATTTTGGCTCAGGTCATGATCTCACGGTTCATAGAATTGAGTTTCCATCTGGCTCTGTGCTGAGTTGAGCTTGGAACCTGCTTGAGATTGTCTCTTTCTTTCTCTCTCACCTCTTGCTCCCCTCCCCCCCCCCCCCACTAGGGCTCTCTCTCTCAAAATAAATTGCTTCAAAATGTTTTATTTTTCTTTGCCCTCTACCACAATGATCAATCGCTCTGGCACGCTTTATGAAAATGCTATTCTTTCCAGATTTAACCTGCCATTTAGACACTGACGGTTAAGGAAAAAAAGTCAAAGGAAACTATGTGAATTTGGTGACCCCTGGTGGGCAAAATGGATTGTGATGACAAGCCATCTACAAGGAAGGATACTTCTAGATGGGATACTTACTGAATATTTAGATGCTGGGGTGCCTGAGTGGCTCCATCAATTAAGCGTCTGACTCTTGATTTCATCTCAGGTCTACATCTCACGTTTCGGGAGTTCGAGCCCCCTTTTGAGCTCTGTGCTCGGCAGCGCAGAGCCTGCGTGGGATTATCTTTCTCCCCCTCTCTCTGCCCCTCCTCTGCTCACACACCCTTCTTTTCAAACTAAGTAAACATTTAAAAAAGAAAAAGCAAAGTAACAAAGCTGTGTTGACATCTAAATATTGTTTAAGTTTGTTTATTTTGAGAGAGAGAGAGAAAATGCGAGTAGGGGAGGTACAGAGAGAGCGAGGGAGAGAGAGAATCCCAAGTAGCAATCTCCATGCTCCGTTAACAGAGAGCCAGGTATGGGGATCCATCTCACGAGCCAGGAGACCATGACCTGAGCTGAAATCCAGAATCTGACACTTAACCGACTGAGCCAGCCAGGTGCCCCTGTGTTTTAAAGCAGAGAGAGACAGCTGGTTTTGGATAGTGCTGTTATTTGTAGTTTTGATACGGTTTGCTTGTTTATCCTAATAGATTCCACCTTAAGGCTGGGACCGCTTATTATTATGTCTTCTCCTGCCTTCACCTTTCAATGTTCAACTGCAAGGTCATTCTCTACTATCATTGGCATTTCCCCTCCCCCCCCCCTTCACCTCACTTCTCACTGAGCATCAGAAAATCATCCACATCACCCTTTGGGAACACGCTTATATGTAAGCGTTTCAGCAAACGGATAGCCAATTATGTCAAAATTATAATTATCATTCTCAATGTCTTTGGTAAAGACAATTTTCATGTAACGAAAGCATCGCCAAGAGGCCATCAATCCATGGTACTTATAACAAGCTGTAGGACCTTGGGTAAATTTTTTGTCTGGCGCTCAATTTTATCATCTGTAAAAACAGATTTCAATGGTGCTTGGCACATAGGAAACCCAAGCTAGCAGTATGCTTATTATCCGGTAGGACAACGAAATGATGTGATTCTTCTCTTCCTATGCTTAACCCACGTATCATGAAGGAAGGGGGTGCCAGTGGAGGATTGTCTGACGGGCACAGAGGGGAAGGCACACAAAGGGAAAAGGATATTCTGGGCTAGGACTGTGTGGGTATATTCAGGGAAGTGGCAAAGCGTGACATTTGTTTGGGTTGCAGGGAAAGGACTTGGTTTGGGAAGCAAACAAAGAAAATCAACTGTGGGATACCCGCTACGTGTGGGCAGCCGTGCTGGACAGTTTCACTTCCTGGGAGTGCAAGAAGGGGAGGGGGACGGAGAGCGCCCAAAAAATATTTTCTGGGGGGGCACCCTGGTGGCTTGGTCAGTCAAGCATCCGACTCTTGATTTCGGCTCGGGCCATAATCTGGCAGATCGTGAGTTCGAGCCCTCCCTCGGGCTCTGCCCTGGCAGCACAGATCTTGCTTGGGATTCTCTCTCTCCCTCTCTGTCCCTACCCCGCTCATGCTCTTGGTCTGTCTCTCTCTCTCAAAATAAATAAATTGCAAAAAAATGTTTTCTGATTTTTTTTTTTTTTCTCAGATGATGTGACTCCAGTGACTCCAGAAGCATTCACAGAAGATCCTAGTAAGCTATCCTTTTTATTTCTGTGCTTTCACCCTGGGGCTAGAGGCCTACCACTGATGCTGTGAACCTGTCCGATCTTTTCTCTCCCATTTCCTTCTCTGAGAGTCCCTCACCTTGGCCCAAGAGGTCACACTCTTTCACTGCGATGTTTCTTGCCTCCTTTAAGATCGTCCCTCTACCCTCCTTCCCCTTCCCTCTTTGCCACTTTTGCTTCCTGCATTTTTTATTCTTTGTGTTATATGTTTGCAGACCTGGTGAATGAGCCCTCTACAGACGAAACAGGTGAGTTGTACTACAGATCTTTTAAAACGGCATGATTCTTGTTAATGTTCACAACGTTTATTCCAGCGTTTGAATTAATCCTGTATTCTTATCCCTGAGAAAGGGATAGAGGGATTGTGGGTGTTTTGTTCAGTGACAAGTGGGATAAAAGGAAAGAGTCCCACTCGTTTTCTGAAAAAGATGAAACAAGGTGGATTAATAGCTAACATGAGGCACGTGCAATAAAGGATACTGCCAGTAGGACACATACGCTCCGAAAAAATATTCCCCATTACTTCAGTTAACTCTATTCCCTTGGATAGAATACACAAACCCAGCCGTAGCCTTGACTTTGCCGTGATAACGTCCATTTTTCCACTCTGACTTCCCCCTTGCCAATTCAAAGCCCTCCTCACACCTGCTGTTTTGTGCCTTTTCAGTTCTGGCCGATATCGAGCCTTCCACAGATGACCTGGGTGAGTTCAGAGCTGGGATCCCAGGGCCACTGGGGCCTTTCTGGGCTTTCCCCAGAGCCCATTACGGAAGGCGGTTCCGCTGGTTAAGGTTCCTAAATAGCTACCACTACAGTTTGTGAAAATTCTTCCAACAGTTCAGTTTGAATTAGTGATATTTTTGATCCCCTAGTAGGTCCAGGGAGGGACTATCCTAGGCGTCTGACGTACGAAACACCGAAGTGCCATATTCCCCTCAAAGTTTCCAAGACTGGATGGGTGAAGGCAAGATAAATATATACACAACTCACTGCTTGGGAAGATAATAGGAAACTTTCTAGAAGTAATGGTTGAACTGATTCTTGAAAGAATCGGAGCCAGCCAGGCAGTCAAGGAAGGGACAGTATGCACAAAGGTGTGAATGCAAAATAAGGCTTGGCACATTGGAGAAACAGCTTTTTGAATAATCAGGGCAAAAATCTACAAGGAATAAGTGGTAGGATGTAAGAAAAGGAGACAGAAACTAGATTACCTTAAAGAAATGGTTACTGAGAACCTGCTACTAGGTTTATAGGAATATAAACCGGGAACACAAAGGTGAACGACACTGATATCCTCCTACAAGATATTTTTTGTCTAATACACAAGATAAACAAATGGCTTTTTTTTTTTTTTAATTTTTCTTGTTTTTAACATTTATTTATTTTTGAGACAGAGACAGAGCATGAACGGGGGAGGGGCAGAGAGAGAGGGAGACACAGAATCGGAAACAGGCTCCAGGCTCTGAGCCGTCAGCCCAGAGCCCGACGCGGGGCTCGAACTTACCGGCCGCGAGATCGTGACCTGAGCCGAAGTTGGCCACTTAACCAACTGAGCCACCCAGGCGCCCCAACAAATGGCTAACTTTAACTTCATTCGGTTTCACAAAATGCCATAATCAGGATAAGCAAAAGAAGCTATGCAAGATGCGACAAAAGAGTCCCCCCGGTTAGGAAAGGCTTCCATGGAGGGCACAATGACTAAGTTGGTTCTTGAAAGACAAGTAGAAGTGAATCCAGTAAATAGGGAGAAGAGCCTTGGGGTAAAGAGAACAGTATGCGCAAAGGCTTAGGATAGAAATAAAAACCAATCAGAGAATAGTTTATACAAGGGAAGGTTCTAATCAGATTTATGAATTAGAAACCCAGTCAAGATGCTATGGCAATAGTCCCAGTAAAAAGATGATCGCCTGAACTGAGGAAGAGGTAGTGAGAATTAAGTGTGAACTGTAAGTGAGAGGGGACTGTGGAGATGATGTCCAGTTTTCTGTTGGGTAGCTGGTGGTACCATTCGCTGAAGAACAATTTGAATTGGTTCAAAGATAAGACAGTTTAAGATGTACTGGATTTGGGGGATCTTTGAAATACCCACAAACTCTTCCCTAAAGTGGCAGATGGATTTACAGGTCTGGAGCTTAGAAGAGATCTGGGCTAGAAGCAGAAGCTGGAGAATTCTCAGCCGAGAAGCCCGCAATTGCAACTAGGGGGTAGATAAGACCACCCAGCATATTCCTATAGTATCCTGACTATAAACAACTCTTCCAATGGCATTTGTACACATCACTCCTATGGTTAGTGAATTCCTTCAAGACGATTCCCTCCTTGACTTATTATTCATTCTACAAGTTAAGCCCGTGTTTAACTTGACCCTAGGTTGGGTTTGGCTATGGCTGTGACTTTTACTATTCTTTGCTGAATAACACTTTCATCTAAGAACCCATGACGATGTATCTGATTTACAGAGAAGAAATTTTCCTTGATGAGCAAGAGCTTCTACAGGATAACAATCTCTTCTCTCCTTCACTCTAGGATGCAGCTCTTCTGGGCATATGGCTTTTGTCCATACTAAATTTGCTTCTCAGCAACAACACAAAGCTACTCAAAATGCCATCAATTTTTCGATTCTAGAAGAGAGAGGACAGAGGCAAGATCAGATTTCCCATCCTAACTTCTAAATCTGTTCAGTTTTGTGGATCAAAGCAGTCCATTATGGGCTTTCTTTTAGAAGTTGCTAAAAGCATTATCAACCCATTTTTTATTCATGGGTGCCCCATATGGGCCCCAAGTGAGGCAACATGGGTGCCTCACTTTTTTATTAATGGGTGCCCCATATGGGCCCCAAGTGAGGCCCCAAGGTTACAAAGGGAAAAGGATATTCTAGGTTACAGAGGTAGTAAGTTCTAGAACTCATGATAACTGAATGAAATTTCTGCCTTCCAGCTCCGGCCAATGATAAAAATACCACAGCAGGTATGATTGCCTTTTGCATGTCTTTCTCTTCAGCTTTCTTCTTGGGGATTCCTTATCTCCTTGTTCTTTGGCGGGTACTTGATGTACCTTCTAGTTTGCTTTCCATTCTTTCTCAGAGAGTATTTTTAATGCCCTTCATTCCTGCTCTCCTTTATGAGCTCCTGTCCTCGAGGTCATGAAGAAAAGATGGGACCACTGTTGGATGATCCCAAAGCAGTCCTCTTCCTGAGCTACCTTTGGACTTTCTGTGGTGGTTAGTGTGTGGGGAACTGACTGCAAGGACAAGAGGACTGTAGGTGTCACGGGCAAAGTTGCTTTCTGTAATGTACTGATGATTCTGATGGGCAGCTAGGACTGAAAACTACTGCAACAGAAACTGTGACCCACCTAAGAGTTCTTATTCTCGAGAATGGAGTCAGCAGCATTTCATTTCGGTTTGGTATTTCACACTGCCGCCTGGATAACCCTAGAAAGACTTTCCTAGAAGAACTCTCAGAGATTATTTTAGCTACTTCTGGGTCCAGGTAGGAAAGCACCTAAATTTTATTTCAGCCAGTTTCCTACTGTTCTGCTTTGTTGAACAGGAAGGGCATTCCCCACATTACAATGATCCTGTGTAGAGACTACTTTGTATTCCCCCCCCCCCCCCCCCCGCTCTCTGTACCTTCCTCCATGTCTTTAACCCTTTGTTCATGCCTCTCCCCGTTTTTCTGTATTGGACTTCTCCAGATTGCCGGGATGAAAAATTTGCTTGCACGAGACTCTACTCGGTGCATCGGCCAGTCAAGCAATGCATTCACCAGTTATGTTTCACTAGGTAAGGGATCCCAGGATGTGCAGAAATCGCCTTCCCTGGTAGTGGTTTCATGTCAGTAACTATGCAATGAGCACCCACTGTGGAACTTCAGTCTTTAGTGGCAGAGAAATTTTGAACGTGACCCTCTTAGGGCGGTGCCAGATAGAACCCGGAGTCGGACTTGGGTTACGCGGAAAACAGACTGACTACTAAGACTAGATGTTAGAAGGCAAGGGAAGTGAGGGCTGGAGAAAGGACAGTCATGAGAGAAATACTGGTACAGTGAATCTATGACCCCATAGAAAAAGGCTGAAGCAAAGGATCCAGCTCTCAATGTCAGAAATAGTGAAGAGCAGTATTAGGCTTGACTCCAGGAGGAGTGTGCAAAGTGGCACTAAGAGCAATTAATACCATTCCGTCCCATTCCCTCCTCTGGGAGGGAAAAATCAGCCCAAAATACTTAAGGAAAGAAATCGAGAGAGGAAGAAAACAGACAGGGGAGAGTGGGGAGTATAGGAGCTGACGAGGCACCCCTGGCCTATATACAGACTAGAGTTCTCCCTCCCGATGGTTTTTGCTATCTCTTTCCTTAACCATGTTACTGGGACTCTGGCAGTTTACGACGTATGTACATCATCAACAATGAGATCTGCTCTCGTCTTGTCTGTAAAGAACATGAAGTAATGAAAGGTAAGATGATATCTAGTTTTTTAGTGGGGAGGGGCAATGATGCGAGAGGTAAACAGAGACGTGATCCTGATGGATCCAAGGTCTGGCTTCGGAGGAGGGCTTTAGGTCACCCCCTGAACTTCCATCAGTGCCTGCCCCAAGTTGTGCTAGATAAGCAATCAAGGTAAAGCAGTGTGCTTCGTATATAAAGATAACCCTAAGGAAAATATCTTGGATCTCTTTTCAGCAAGATTGTAACTCCCAACCTCTCCCATAGAGAGAGCTTTCTGAAGCTGGAACTGTTTTGGAGATCATTCACTGGAGTTCTAGGTGAAAAGGCCGAATCGGGGGCACCTGGCTGACTCAGTCTGGGAATTCAAGCCCCACGTTGGGTGTAGAGATGCCTAAAAATCAATAAATAAAAACTTAAAAAAAAGGCCAAGTCAGCCATCACAAATAATAGACTCTACTACCGGCAGCCATGTTCACAAATGAAAAAAAAAAAAAAAACCTCTCTAAAGGAAAAAAAAAAAAACCAAAACTCCACTATTTGGAGACAATTGATGTTTGGACAGGGCCTATCAGTAAATACAAAACAGGACATTTAGAAGCTGGCTACATTTGAAACAGTTTATCAATTCCAGGAACTACTTACATTACTTAATGCAAAAATTCAGGGGTAGAGGAAGGTAGAAAAACCTGATAAAAACAATTAAAAGGGTCCAACGTGTGTGGTTATACACGGTGCATTGTGGGAACAAAGATACCTCTCACCTTCTCCCTGGCCGGCCCCAAACGATAAGTGTGGTTGGTGAAGGCACCACAGACACAGCCCCTTCTGACTCAACAGCCCGTCTTGCACGGAGCTGCTGAGTAAGAGCTGTAGTTAACTTCGCAGAAGGAAACTTGTTATTTGCCCCCATTGGCCTTGTGCAAGCCACCTGCAAGGGAAGCACCTTGAGACTGAGGATGAGTATTTGGGACTTGGGCACTTTCAAGTGTCTCAGGGGACTTACTAAAGTTAGCCATTTGCACACAGTAAACACTTAGATAGATAGTGAATAATTGAATGTCACTTTTTTGCTATTTAATAAGCCCATGATTAGGAGAATCGGGAGCTAGGCGTGTAGAGCAGCCTAAAATTCACCGGCCAGCCACCTGTGCTAGGTACTTAGCATACATTATTTTGTTTTAATACAACTACACTGTTGAGGCAGGTATTTCATGCTTCTTTTACTGCAAGGGATAGTGAGGTTCAGAAAAGTTAAGTAACTTTCTAGTAAGCAATAAATAACCAGTGAGCTGCAGATCGGGGGTTCTAATCCAGATCTGTTTCTCTTCAACCTTTCACGACAGCACACTGCTGTCTTCTCTTTCTCTCTTTTTTCAAAAGTTTATTTACTTAGAGAGAAAGAGAGAGAGAATGTATAGGGAAGGGGCAGAGAGAGAGAGAGAGAGAGAGAATCCCTAGTAGGCTCCGGGCTGTGAGCGCAGAGGGCAAGGCAGGGCTCGAACTCATGAACCGTGAGATCACGGCCTGAGCTGAAATCGAGGGTCGGACACCCAACCAACTGAGCCACTCAGAAGCCCCGGGTCTTCTCTTTCTCCCAAAACGCCAGCCCTTTAGGCATTATTCTCTGCTTCTCTTCTAGATGAACTTTGCCGTCAGATGGCTGGTTTACCCCCAAGGCGACTCCGCCGCTCCAACTACTTCCGACTTCCTCCCTGTGAAAATGTGAACGTGCAGAGACCCAGTGGTCTGTGATGATCAAGGAAGAGGAAGGAAGAACATGTGGGTGGGAGGAAGAGAATGGTCTAACATGAGCAACCATTGTCAGCTAACCCATAGACATTAGTAGTTCTTAAACCAATCCCTTTGTAGTGTCTAGCTTTGACCCCCCACTCCCTGATTTATTACCCAGACCGGTAACAAAGTCTATATTATAGCATGGTTTTGCCGCTTCTCACTACCGTAGACATAGTAGATCAATGATAACCAAGTGGCTTATGTACAAACAGTCTACATACGGTTTCAAAGGAAAATAAAACGTGAGGTTAATATTTACAATTTGAATCTGTTCTGAAATAGATCTTAGGGTGGAAGAAGCTGTCACTAGTTTGGCCACAGGCCTTCATTTCTTTGATTTTCAAGCATGTCCTAGATGAACTCCCCATTTACAAGTTCCTCTTTACTCTTATGCTAACTATTTTGCCGGATTTGCCTGGCGGGTCTTCCGGAAGAGTCATGGTAATGTGCGTAGTCCCAGAGATTTTTGAGGCCAAGAGTTAGACAATCCTACCAGCAATATCGAAGGACCCAAGGTGAGATCTGCTAAGGCTGAGGCTAAAGAGGAGTAGGCCAAGTATGGAACTTGGACTCATGGTTCCCTATTCAGTTTTTCACGCGGTTGTCCCAAACAGGCAAGTAGGGCTAAAAAGTCCTATTTACTTACTCATTTATGGTCGTGTGGGGTAGGGGCTAGCCCACCTTCCCAAATTAATTAGACAACTTAATGTTGGTGTGAATTTCCTTGGCTATTCCTTTCACCCCATTACTAAACGAAATCTGTAGAGATTATTGTGCAAATGGATTCTGGAAAAGCCTGATTGGGGCCTTGAGAAGGACATTCAGACCTCATCTTTAATGGGCAGACAAAGTTCACCTAGTGGTTTATAAGACAGAATAAAAGAAATAATATTCAGACAACCTGCATTCTTAAGACATGCTGCCACAGTAGGCCCTGGTAAAAGTCCCCATCTTTACCACGACAAGGTTAAGTTTATGTGAGTTCTAAGGTTTTTTAATTCTGTGATTTAAGATTTAAATGCATTATTCATATTTCTGGAAGCCTAGATGCGATCTGATTCACAACCACCATGTCTGCTTTATGAGGGGAGAGATATCCTATATTAGGAAGCAGTCCACAACGTAACAGAGAAAAATCCCATTGTAAGTGACCAATTACAGATTGTAGCTCCTTCTTCCTGAAGAACTTAGCAACTTTCCACAAAGGCCAATGAAGTTCAAGTAGGAAATAGAGGAATTTGAGGCAAGTTATACACCACAGAATTCCACTTGGTAGTGTTGGATCCTTTTCATATTGTAAGAAAACTGTAAATGAGGATCAAACTCTGGAGGCTGAGAAACAATTTAGCCTAGTGGGATTTGCTCAGCTGATTGAAGAGAAATGCTAGGAAAAGACCAAAGCATGTAATCTCTCCTCCGCAGCCTCTAAAAGTAAATTTGCTCATATATAGACAGACACGTTGAATGCATATTGTAACCACTGTAGAGAAAACTCACAGGCAGAGTTTCCAAGAATCGTTTAAGAATCTCTCCACGAACGTGACCCTCCAACGGAGCACCTCAATCCCAGGATTGTGTATATTGCAAATTAAACACTCTAAAATAAATGTTTCTAATTTCCTCCTCAGAAAAGAGCGGTCTCTGATCTGTTTCTTTTTCTCTTCTATGTTTAGAAAGACCCCAACTGATGTTTTCATCCCCCTTGGGAAAAGGGAGTGCCAGTATCGCTCTCCACTATTCCCTACTGCACCCTGCCTACAATTTTGCCATTGGTTCTCCCAACACTCCAATTTACTCTCCTCCAGAAAACTCAATTCACCAGAAAGTTCCTTTTCTTTCCTGCTCCGTGTGACAATCTTTACCTACCAACAGTCTTGCTACGTAAAGCTTCATGCTTCACTCCCTTCTCTTTTGCTTGATCATGTGCCAGTGTTTTCCATTTCTCATTGTTCTTATGTGATTGACCTTTTTTTTTTTTCACTCTTGACATATAAACCAACACTTCTTTTTTTCTGTAATGTTTATTTTTGAGAGACAGAGACAGAGTGTGAATGGGGTGGGGGGGGGGACAGAGAGAGGGAGACACAGAATCTGAACCAGGCTCCGGGCTCTGAGCTGTCAGCACAGAGTCCGATGCAGGGCTCAAACCCACGAACCTCGAGATCACCACCTAAGCCGATGTCAGACGCCTAACTGACTGAGCCACCCAGGTGCCACCAACATTTCTAACTTGCTTCCCATTCTGTCTTTCCTCCACAACTTCCCCCTAAGGACAGTCCCAGGTCAGTTTCAGGATGTTGTTTTGGTCCTGTTCTTTCCCCGTGTACCCTTGCCCCCGGCAGAATTTCATTCACCTCCTTTTTGTTGTTTTTCACCCTTGCCCCCATTTCAGGCTCCTGATGCTCTAGTTTTCGTCTCTGGTCACTTCCATGAAAGGATTTGCAAGCCTTGTTCTCTTTTAGGCATTAATATTATCCCTTTCCTGGTGAGCACAAATGACCATATTTTATAGCCAGGAACTTATAGTTAGACTAAAAATGATTCTTTGAAACAAAACAGTGCAACTTTAATGTCGGAACTAAAGGATTTTGTGAAAGTATCTCCAGGCAATTTTTGAGATTGTATGCCTTCCTGGCACCTTGAAAGATGGCAGTGTCATCTGCCTATCCATGAAGTCTACTCTTGTTTTCTCTGCCCAGATTGAGTTGATCTGGCTCTGAGCCTAACTTTTTCTATAAAACATGCTTATGAAAATTCTCTTCTCCTTGAATGGGAAAAATTCAAGTGTGCACTGTACTCTAAATATAGTTCCATGCACACTTTCTCTGAGTATTCTTTTGACTCACAGGCAGATGGTGCGAACCCCAGCTGGTCTCCCCACTTCTGAGCCTTACTTTTGATGACATCAAGTCGTATATGTTGCTAGCCACAAGCTCCTCCCTCCTCTGCTTCGGGGTGTTTGTGTGTAACCAGATATGTTACACCCGGTCCGAGGCGCAAACAACTTGCAACCTCTAAGGTTCTCCTTCCTTCTGTACCGAAGCAACCGTAAGAAAGAATTCTGAGAAGAAACAGAAAAGAAGATAGAAAAGCATCAGACAAGGGGAGTCAGAGGATGGGAGAGTAATGACAGGTTGACATCAAGACAGGGGACCACGATGCTTGAAGACAGGAATTCACAGATCTGATGGGAAAAGGGAGTTCAGCGAAGAGGTTCTGAGAGACCTGGAACTTTCACAGGGTAGAATGGAAAGACATCAGGGGCACAGTGGAAGGGAGGCAGGACTGTCCTTACGGATTTGTCCCCTCCTGGAGGCAAAGATTTGGTTAAAAATACAGAACTCCAATCAAAATCACAATCCTGTATCATTTAGCATTTTCACTAACCAAACATCAGGGAAAGTGACTTGTTGAGGTTCTCTGCGGTAGAGAAAGGAACGTGTGGCTACAGTTTTTTTCTTTCTTTTTCTTTTTTTTTTTCTTTCTAAAAACCAGTCAAGCAGAGCCAGAAGCAGCAGTCAGACGACAACTTCTGGGCAGAACCTAAGATGGAAAAAGCAAATGCTGTTTATATAAATAGAGGTGCAGAACCGTAACTTCCTGTTGACAAAATAAGCTTCACTTCACCTCAAACCCTCAATTTCTTTTTTAAATAGTTGATAAAGGCTTTTTTTTTTTTTTTTTTGTCCTTTCAATTTGTCCGATCACTTTCAGCAAGGTTCTGGTTTTTTCCTAAGCCAGGGGTCCTGCATTTTTGGTCTCTATCTCTGGTATTTTTCTTTCCTCTCCCTTTGCCTTTCTTCTGTGGGATTACCTCGTCATATATTTGTACCATGTAGTTTTATGGGGCACATTATTAAATTTACATAATAAGCCATGAGGACTGAGTTCAGGATGATCTCCTAAATTTGTATGAGATTCACCTCCTCTCCTAACCCCCCCCCCCCCCCAAAAATAAGGAACAGATGAGCTTTGAGCAAATATAAGGAACTGTTTAATGGAAAATAACAAGGATGATACTTAAGGGATTGATGGGCATTGAGATATCAACTGTGTCATTAAATACTATTTCCTAATATGGTGTTCTGTTCCTAAAGGTCAAGCACAAGGAGTTACAATGAGGAATAATGAGGACTGCACAGAAAAACACTTCTTCCATTTGTATAAAATTACATCTATCTATGTATCTATCTATCTATCTATCCATTCATTCCTGAAAACTGCTGAAAGTTTGGGAGGAAGAGAAAGTTTTGGGTTTTGTTTTGTTTTGTTTGTTTGTTTTTTAGATTTTGTGTATTTAAGAAATCTCTACGCCCAACACGGGGCTCAAACTCACAACCCCGAGATCAAGAGTTGTAAACTCCAGGGACTGAGCCAGCCAAGTGCCCCCCAAAAAGTACTACTAATACAAAGAAGCTTATGAAAATGGGTAATGTTGACCTCAAAATCAACACGTGTTGAAAACAAAAATTGCTTCAAAAGTGTTCACATAAAATCAGGAATGGCAGCTCCTGAACTGGTTTTTCAGAGAAACTAGTTTGCTGGAAGGTAATCTATAACTTGATAATGTTAAACTATGTTCTTCTGTTGCCAGTATCTCACAGAAACGGGGATGGAAAGATCTGGCACAGGGTAATAAGTGGTAAAGTACAATATTTCATAAAATAAATTATGACTTGAATTTGTAAGTACAATTCCTTAGAATCATAATAGGTTCTGATGACAGGGGGCAGGAATAATTTCTCTCTTGCCACACAGCCACTGAAAAATATATCATGGAGCACCTAGGTGGCTCAGTCGTTTGAGCGTCTGGCTTCAGTTTAGGTCATGATCTCATTCACGGTTTGTGGGTTCAAGCCCCGCATCAGGCTCTGTGCGGACAGCTCAGAGCCTAGAGCCTGCTTTAGATTCTTTGTCTCCCTCTCTCTCTGCCCCTCCCCTGCTCACACGGTCTCTCTCTCTCTCCCTCTCAAAAATAAACATTAAAAAAATATATATATCATCTATGCATGGGGCATCTACACTCAAATCAACATGGTTCTAGGTATAATAATATATACTTATATATTCTTGTTCATTTTCTTTTCTTAAGGTTTACTTATTTCTTTGGAGAGAGAGAGCATGCGCACACAGGCGAAGAGCAGAGAGAGAGGGAGAGAGAATCCCAAGCAGGCTTCATGATGTTAGTGCCACCAGGGGCAGATCTCACCAACCATTGAGATCATGACCTGAGTGGAAACCAAGATTCAGGAGCTCAACCAACTGAGCCGCCCAGGAGCCCCCATCTTGCTCGTTTTAACATAAAAGAATCCGTGTTTGTTTCAGGGCCAGTTCTGATGAGCATTCACTATGTGTGTGTTTCTGAGTGAACGGCTTCTCTACTGTAAATTTATGGGAGTACATCTACCTTAGGAGTGGTTCTGAGAATTAACAAGATCATGTATTCAAAATGTTTAGCACCTGTAATATTACATATTTAAGAAAACAATACGATTTTTTTCCACTTAAATGCACTGCTGTCTTCCTAACTGTTCTTGACCAGGGTGACTCTTCTGTTCTTTTCCTTGTAACATTATGAGATAACCCATGCTGACTCACCACTGAGCAGGAGGGTGGGGAAGCCTGCAAAGGGTGTTTAATGTCACCAATGCCAGTTTCTCTACAGTTTACGGTTTCTAACTTTAAATTTTTTCAGCATCCAAAATCTTCTTTTATTTTTTTTTAACGTTTATTTATTTTTGAGACAGAGAGAGAGACAGAGCATGAACGGGGGAGGGGCAGAGAGAGAGGGAGACACAGAATCGGAAGCAGGCTCCAGGCTCTGAGCCGTCAGCCCAGAGCCCGACGCGGGGCTCGAACTCACGAACCGCGAGATCATGACCTGAGCTGAAGTCGGACGCTCAACCGACTGAGCCACCCAGGCACCCCACCAAAATCTTCTTTAATAAGTCCGTGGGATCTGGGGTTAGTTTTTGTATCCCCTGGCAGGCCCCTCCGTCTCTGGCACATTCCGCCCTTGGAATGCACTTTGGGTTTGGTGTGGCTGTGTTGGGTTGGCGAGACCTTGCCCAAATGCCTGTACACCTCTTGGCCCTTTCCAGGACGGGGCCACAGCCCTTGGGGGAGTCCGGGGCCAACTGGTCGAAGGTGAGGATCTTTCCCCGGCCTTGAGGACAGGGCCTCAGGGGCGCACTACCTTGGGGACATGCACGTCATCTGTTATTGTCCCTACAACCACAGCTGTTTTGTCATCTCGGCCAGGAAGGTTCAATTTCCAATGGTCTGGGAAGGACTGAGGCGACTGGTTGGTGCGACACAAACCTGTTCGTTACAACTCTGTTGAAGGTGTAATTGCCTCATCTGACCAGAAACCTATTCAGCTCGCCCAGCCTTGGGCAGATGCTTGGGTTCCTTGCGCTCAGGTTTCCCAACCTTGTGGCAGATGGCAATTCGCAGGATGCGACCTTTGACCGCAACAATCCCAGACTAAATTTAACTTTATTTATTTAAAAAAAATTTTTGGGGGGGCGCCTGGGTGGCTCAGTCGGTTAAGCGTCCGACTTCGGCTCAGGTCATGATCTCGCGGTCCGTGAGTTCGAGCCCCGCGTCGGGCTCCGTGCTGCCGGCTCAGAGCCTGGAGCCTGTTTCGGATTCTGTGTCTCCCTCTCTCTGACCCTCCCCCGTTCATGCTCTGTCTCTCTCTGTCTCAAAAATAAATAAACATTAAAAATAAAATTAAAAAAAATTTTTTTTACTGGTTATTTTTGAAAAAGAGAGAGAGAGAGAGCACAAGTAGGGGAAGGGCAGAGAGAGAGGGAGACAGAATCCAAAGCAGGCTCCAGGCTCTGAGCTGTCAGCACGGAGCCCGATGTGGGGCTCGAACTCACGAACCCTGAGATCATGACCTGAGCCAAAGTCAGATGCTTTACCAACTGAGCCACCCAGGTGCCCCCTAAAATTAACTTTAAATTTTTCTTATCACGTTTTCTTTCTTCCTTCCTTTTCAAAGATCGTATTTCATTCTGAAAGCAGCCCCCAAGAGGTGGATATTTAAAGGGATCATTGCTCCTGTGATTCCATTGCTGACTGGAAACAAGATTTTGAGAAGCCAAGAGGTTCTGCAAACTCCCTAAAATTTAGTGTCATGGAACCACAGCTGAACTTACACATTCTAAAACTTAGGTTCATGTTTGTTCCACTGCAAAAAGAAGATTCAGAGACAAAGGTGTTTAGAAATCAGAAATATTTGGCCTGCCAAAGGTTTGTGTAAGAGTCTAGACTTAAAAAAAAAAAAACTGGCGGGGGCACCTGGGTGGCTCTGTCGGTTGGGCGTCTGACTTCAGCTCAGGTCATGATCTTATGGTTCGTGAGTTCGAGCCCCACATCGGGCTCTGTGCTGACAGCTCAGAGCCTGGAGCCTGCCTCGGATTCTGTGGCTCCCTCTCTCTCTGCCCCTCCCCTGCTCACGCTCTCTCTCTGTCTCTCTCAAAAATAAAGAAAACGTGGGGCGCCTGGGTGGCGCAGTCGGTTAAGCGTCCGACTTCAGCCAGGTCACGATCTCGCGGTCCGTGAGTTCGAGCCCCGCGTCGGGCTCTGGGCTGATGGCTCAGAGCCTGGAGTCTGTTTCCGATTCTGTGTCTCCCTCTCTCTCTGCCCCTCCCCCGTTCATGCTCTGTCTCTCTCTGTCCCAAAAATAAATAAACGTTGAAAAAAAAAAATTTAAAAAAAAAAAAAATAAATAAAGAAAACGTTAAAAAATTTTTTTAAAAACCATGCATAAAAAATACAGTATATTTCAAAAAAGAAAACAGACTCCTGAGGTAACTAAAATTTACTAACAGTCTGTTCCTGGTGGAAAATCCACAATTTTAAAAAACATGATTACCATATTCTCAAAGGCTACCTTCAGACGTCACCTTTGCCAACGATAGGGATACAACTGCTGTTGCTAGAGGCCAGTCATTTACAGGAGACTGAAAGCTGTATTTATTTTAGACAATAGAACTAGATGGTACAACGCTGCAAATTTCTTTTGTGTATCTCAAGGTGCAGAACGTTATTTTGCCTGCTGAGGGATATGATGTGTGCTCCCTTATTCAACGTAGAGGCTGAAAGAAGGTGTCGCTTGCTTTCACGCACTGCCATTCACTACTCAGGAACTAGGTTACTTGGGAATTGTTTGCATACAGCCAGTTCTTGAGAGCTATGAGTCTGGCCAGAAGAGAGAACGGGGGAAATGCCAAAGAGGTTCATAGTTTTTCCTCTTCTAAGAGGGATACAAGAGAATCCATATGTTTGCTGACCAGTCTTTTAATCATTGTTTTTATTATCATATTTTTAATGCCATCAGGAAATATAACAAGCGCTTCAGAACACCAACTCTGGAGCTAGACCATGGGGGGGCAAACCCTAACTCTGCCATCATGACTGTCACCTTTCTGTGCCTCAGTTTCCTCATCTGGAAAAGGAGAACCCCGAGGGCACCTGGGTAGCTCAGTCGCTGAGACTCTTGATTTTGGCTCACGTCATGATTGTGTCTTGGAATCAAGCCCCCACATCGTTCACGAGCTCTCTCTCTCTCTCTCTCTCTCTCTCAAATATAAATAAATGGTTGCTAACTTTATTTAAAAAGGGGGTGGGGGGCGAGGGAGAACTCAATGACACCAAACCCTGGATCACTGTAAGATTAAGTGCATCAGATGGTTAAAAGACCTGAAACATTGAGAACTTTTGACTACCAGTGCCTGGCACAGTGCTGGGGATCCAAAGTTGAGTAAGCCATGCCCTCTGCCCTCAATAAGATCAGAGTTGCTTCTTGGTTACTCAACTCGTTTCTTTCTGCTTTGAATAAGCTTTTGCCGCATACAATGGCATACATTTTGTTTTCTTTTCAGATTTCATTTCTGATTAGAGATAAAACAATGCTTTAATTTATACTGCAAATGTATTGTTTCCTCCTGTTCAGAAACTACGGGCACTTAATTCTGCAGTGCAGTCATGCCCACAGCCTTCACTTTCCCATTAGCACCGGCTCCCTAAGTGTTGGTCAAATGAACTTGGCATTTCCACCTGAGTTCTTCCCTCCTATACCCACTACTATTCGTCTCCTCTGTCCCTTTACTTCCCTTACTTATGGACTCTCTCCTCTGCTTATACATACTAATGGCTAACGGCATGCAGGAAGAGAGAATAGCCGCGTCATCATTCTCATCCATTTCCTGGCTGTTTAGTCCCTTCAGTCTCTGAATTAATCCACAATTTTTTTTTTTTTCAAATGAGGTGAAATTCACATAACATAAAACTATTTTATTTATTTTTTTTTTAATTTTTTTTTTAACATTTATTTATTTTTGGGACAGAGAGAGACAGAGCATGAACGGGGGAGGGGCAGAGAGAGAGAGGGAGACACAGAATCGGAAGCAGGCTCCAGGCTCTGAGCCATCAGCCCAGAGCCCGACGCGGGGCTCGAACTCACAAACCGCGAGATCGTGACCTGAGCTGAAGTCGGACGCTTAACCGACTGAGCCACCCAGGCGCCCCATCATAAAACTATTTTAAAGAGGACAATTCAGGGGTGCCTGGCTGGCTCAGTCAGAGGAGCGTGTGACTCTTGACCTCCGGGTCTTTAGTTCAAGCCCCACATTGGGGGTAGAGATTACTTCAACAAACTTTTTTTTTTTTTTAAGAGTACAGGGACGCCTGGGGGCTTAGTTGGTTAAGTGGACTCTTGGTTTTCGGCTCAGGTCATGATCTCACAGTTCATGAGTCTGTGCCCCACATGGGGCTCTGTGATGAATATGCAGAGCCTGCTTTGGATTCTCTTTCTCTCTGCCCCTCCCATGTCTCTCTGTCTGTAAATAAATAAATAAGCTTATTAAAAAGATCCTAAAAAGTACAATTCAGTGACATTCAGTACATACATTATATATATCCAGTAATAAAACGTTATCGCTGCAGAAGAGAACTCCATATCCATTATGCAGTTACTCCCTATTCCTCTTCCTTCTAGCCACTGAGCAAGCACCAATCTACTCAGTTGGTTAAGCATTTGACTTAGGCTTAGGTCATGATCTCACAGTTCATGAGTTCGAACCCCGCTTCGGGTGAGCTTGAGCCCCGCTTCTCTCCCTCTCCCTCTCATGGGATTCTCTCTTTCCCTCCCTCTCTGCCCCTCGCTCACTTGCGTCTTCTCTCTCTCAAAGACAGAAAGAAAGAAAAAGAGAAAAAAGAAAGAAAGAAAAAAGAAATTACAAAGAAAGATTATCTATATGGGCATAAACAGCTAGTTACAAAGCATATTCAAGATAACCGTCTCAACAGGGAGCCCTTGGACTTTACTTTTTTTTAATGTTCATTTATTTTTGAGAGAGAGAAAGAGATACGGCGCAAGCTGGCGAGGGGCAGGACGAGAGGGAGACACAGAATCAAGAGCAGGCTCCAGGCTCTGGGCCGACAGCACAGAGCTCACGTGGGGCTCAAACCCATGAACTGTGAGATCATGACCTGAGCCAAAGTCGGACACTTAACCGCCCGAGCCATCCAGGCACCCCAGGACTTTTCTTCTTTTTATGTTACAGCCGTACCTCCTCTATGGAGCCTGTGGATGGAGGTCTAAAGTAACCAGGATGTGTGGGAGGCAGGACCATGTTGAATAAATTAACCAAGTATTGAGTGTATTGAATGGGTTGGTGGTGTTTTTTTTTTTCTAATACTGCTGATGTAGTATCTCCCAGTTCCCCTGGTAAAGGGAAGAGATCTTTGTTGGTACTTTCAGCCAACGTATGGGTGAGTGGAGGAAGAGAAAAGATGTGGGGGTAATGGGGGAGGAGGAAACCAGGCCACAGAATTTGGAGTTGCTGATATCAAGTAGTTTCTCAAATCTCATCAACCCTACCGAGTTTAATTAAATCAAGGGGGTTGTGATTTAATTACTGGAGACAGAACAATTATTGAGAAGAAAAGGCAATGATCAGCAAAGACCCTACAAAAGAAGAGGAAGAATTTGCCAGTATGGTGCCAGGACTCCACCATAGCATAGACGGTAATTTGATTTCAACTGTCAGGGACTATTTAGAGAGAAACAGAATAGCAATTCTACAGATAACATATTGTCCCTGTAATGCTACACTTTCTTTACAAACTGTCTCTTATCCCTTTCAGAGCTATTTTGTCAAGATTGGAATCATCATTCCTTAGATTACATCACTGAGCAAACAAATAACATGGGATTTGGTCTTTGGTATGCACCTACCCACAAAAAGAAAACAGCTCTCTGTTATTTAGAGCATCTCTAATTTTCCCTGGCATTTCAATGGACTAAAAAGCAATGAAGCAAACACACACCACTTTTTCAAAACTATATGAGGTCATACACACCCAGGATTCTAGACAGAAGTCATACAAACACAGAATTTCGGAGCTGGGAGAGATGTGAGCTCTTCTAGGGCAATATTTTTCAAAGCCAGGTTCCCAACAGACCACCTGCTTTGGAATGAATGGCCACTTGTCAGAAAGGCAGAGAACCTGGGCTGGATTCCAGACTCGCTGAATCAACTCTTGAGGGATTAAACACTGGAATGTGCAGTTTTCTACACTCACTCACACTGAAGTGTGAGAACCTCCAAACTCCTCACTCACATTTAATTACCAATCACAAAACCATGAGCTCCTGTGACGTGCTGAGGATCACAATTGATAGTTTTGAAGTGGCTGGCCTTCTAAACGTATTAGTTTTGTAAGATAATCTTTAATAAAGCCAGTTCCGTACAGAGTACGTTCCATGCACTAGGCCACATGCAGAGCCCCTTGCTTGCATCATCTTTAACAATCCCGCCAGCCGTGAGCCTCAGTGTGCCTGTCTGAAAACTGGGATAACAGTCCCTACTTCTCGGCTATAAATAAGATAATTCACGCAACACGCTCAGCACAGAACCTGGTATGAGCTGCACGCACAGTGAGGGACAGCGATGACTACTATTTTTTTGTTCACACTTCACACGTGGGGAAACTGAAACACAGTCAGACACCTTGCTAGGAAACAGTGACGATTCGGGTCTCAACGTACTTGCTTTCAAAACCTAACTTTTCCCACTGCTCTATGCTATTTTTCATTATGTGCATGATCAATGAAGCTTCTTCAGCCATTTTTCCCAGCAAAAACAGCTCTTTTTCTTCAGCCCTCTGCCCAGCCCTCAGGCTTTTGACGAATACTTGTTTTTTTGTTCTCTCAACCTCAGTGAGTCCTGGGCAGCTGCGCGGCAGAAGCTGAGTGAGTAATTCCTGTATGTGTTTAAAGGTCCTTCCCTCTGCTTCATACCCCAGAGAAATTCAGTGATGTGTCTGGCCGCCAACTGAGAAAAACAAAAATCAGGAAATGCAGAAGTTGAAGCACTCCAAAAACCGCACTTTCACCCACACGGATCCCTTTTTTGGGCTTTTTCAAAAACAAGAAAGTATCGTATTGAACAATCTACCTGGTGTCCAAAAATAGTGGCCTGGGGAGTCATTATCTGAGCATCTTGGCCCTCAGACCCGGGAATGTATGCCCTGGAAGATCCCCAGGGGGCCTGTTGGCCTCACACGCTGGCCAGAATGAAACCTCACCTTGGGCTAACCATGCTGAAAATCAGCAGTGGTGAAGTCCAGATGTCCAAAACTTCACACAGCCACGAGAGGTACAATTTCCAAGTCATATTGTGTTCGTTAAAAATAAACTGACCAGGTTGTCCTGTGGTTTTTCAAGAGAAGCTGGTGAAGGGAGCAGGTAGCTAATAAGGAAAACAAGTTTTAAAAACAGCTTGATGAAACCCCACAAAATTGGTTCTTTAATCACACTAACTCCAAATGCCCGGGAATGAAAAATGCCATTGTAATTATAAGAGAGTAATTTTCCTTCCTTTAAAAGAAAAATAAACAGGGAAAACGGCTTTCTGGGGGGAAAAAAATGTTACTCTCCGTATGCTGGACAAATCACACTTCTTCCATAGCTTTTTAAAAATTAAGAAAAAAAATTTTTTAATGTTAATTTTTTTGGGGAGGGAGAGACTGAGAGCAAGTGGGGAAGGGGCAGAGACGGAGACCCAGAATCCGAAGCAGGCTCCACGCTCCGAGCTGTCAGCACAGACCCCGACACAGGGCTCGAACTCACCGACTGTGAGATCACGACCTGAGCTGGAGTCAGACCCTTAGCTGACTGAGACACCCTAGTGCCCCTACGCTTTTTTTTTTTTTTTTTTAAATTTTAGAGAAACAAGGGAGAGGGGCAGAGAGAGGGAATCTTTTTTTTTTTTTTTTAACCTTTTTACCTTTCCTTATTTTTGAGAGACAGAGTGAGACAGGGCACAAGCCGGGTAGGGGCAGACAGAAGGAGACACAGAATCTGAAGCTGGCCCCAGGCTCCCAGCAAGCGTTCAGCACAGAGCCCGACGCGGGGTTCGAACCCACGAACCGTGACATGACCTGAGCTGGTCATTTAACCGACTGAGACCCCCAGGCGCCCCGAGAGAGGGAATCTTAATTAAGCAGGCTTCACGCTCATTGTGGAGCCCAACATGGGACTCGATCCCTCAACCCCGGGCCAAATGACCTGAGCGTTGGACGCTCAACCGACTGAGCTACCCAGGCATCCCCTTCAATAGCTTTTTATTTGCAGCCGTTGTGCAAGACTCTCGACTTTGTTCCAAAAGTTTCCTTAATAAAAAGCTTAAATGAAATATGAATTACATCGCAGTTTTATCTGTCATCAGTTTTCTTATGAGACATCACACAAACCAAACTAACCTAAGCTACTCATTGTTGCTAAAACCTATGAAGCACATCACACAGTCCTTTGCTCATGTGGTTTCTGTTACCTGGAGAGAGGATGAAAAGTTTTCATCAGGATTATTGCATATATTCCAAGTACCATGCTTTCATATTCACACATTACACCTATCTGAGCCCATGGCATTAAGTAGGTGATGCACATCCTGTTACTGGAATTATATAAGCATTTGGGGTACTTTAGGATCCGTGCTTTCTATAGAGAATTACAGAACCGTCGTGTCTCGAATTTGTCCCCCATTCAAATATCCTGTAAGACAGTAAAATAAATGCTGAGCATCTGAGGATATAATCCCAAACAACCTGCGTTCGGCTGAAATATCCCTAGGATCTATGTTTTATTCTTAACACTTCCATGGTCCTATATTAGCAACCACACGTGTATGCCTGCCACACGTGGGCTTACTCTACATACAAGGGAGCATAGTACTCTTTGAAATCGTCCATGTTTCGAGCACTTTTACTTTTTACATGGGGGTGGGAGAGGACAATAGGGAAAAGCCACAAATGTGAGGAAAATGAACGTGCATGTTATAGTCTACTCTAAATAATTTTTAAGATAAAAATGCTAGGGCGCCTGCATGGCTCAGTCAGTTGACTGTCCAACTCCTGATCCTGGCTCAGGTCATGATCTCACGGTTCAGGAGATCAAGCCCCGAGGCAGGCTCTGTGCTGACAGTGTGGAGCTGTTTGGGATTCTCTCTCTCCCCCTCTCTCTGCCCGTCCCCTACTCTCACTCTGTCTCTGTCTCTCTCTCTCAATAATAAATTTTTAAAAAAATTAATAAAAATAATAAAGAAACAAATAAAATAAAATAAAAACACTCTTTTCTCATACCTTTGGAAACCATTTATATTCTAGAATAGCATGACAAATTTATCCTGTGGTTTTCATCTACTTCTGATGTATTGTCATCCACTCATATTTAGGCCTATCTCCAAATATGCATTTCATTTTGAGAAACGTAGGGCTAAGGTTCCTGCAACTCTTTTATGTTGTCATTTAAGTATTACCTACTTTTGAAGCTTTAAACAAAAGTATGAATTCCTTGAAGAACTGTCGTGTGAAATCATTGTTCCCCTTCAAAGCTCAGTCTTATGCTTTCTCATAATAGGCCTTCAATAAATATTAACTAATTGAGTGAATTTCAGTTTTCAAAGACTGTGTCCATAAATTACTTACAAAAGCATGTTTTACATTGCTCTCAAAGGAGCAGAACATCAAAACAACCACAACAGAATTTTTTTTCCCCCAGCACCTTCATTGTCAAGTCATAAAGATTTAAAACATTTACACTTGTTGGAGAAAATCTGGTGTACAGTCTATACACTGAAAAGTAGGATTTTAAAATAGAAAATGCAAGAATGCACAATGCGTATTCCATGTTGTGTTTATAGATTTTGCCAGCACCGTATCAAATCTACATCATTTGTAAAGCAAATATCCAGAGATAATTCTGCTTCAGAAACCAATCTGGGGGCGCCTGGGTGGCGCAGTCGGTTAGGCGTCCGACTTCAGCCAGGTCACGATCTCGCGGTCCGTGAGTTCGAGCCCCGCGTCGGGCTCTGGGCTGATGGCTCAGAGCCTGGAGCCTGTTTCCGATTCTGTGTCTCCCTCTCTCTCTGCCCCTCCCCCGTTCATGCTCTGTCTCTCTGTCCCAAAAATAAATAAATGTTGGAAAAAAAAAAAAAAAAAAAAAGAAACCAATCTGGAAGAATTGACTCTCCCCTGCCCTCTAGTCTTGTATGGTTCCCGATATGCAGCATTTAATTTCCCACTGGTGCCAGGCTGGGACTCATGCCCCGTATTTGAACTGAGAGATGAGAAAAACATTCTGGCTAAAAATATGTCCCATGGATAGTCTCTTGACGAAATAAAGGGCTCCAAAGTGCATGTTTCAATTATATTTAGATTTAATTACTTGCTGGACATTCACGTTGTTGTATCTGGGAGAGAAATTGTATCTCACATAAGTAGTTCATTGAATTTGCTTGACATATGTAGCCAGACTCAATTCTAAATGATAGAGTAATACAGGGGAAAAATCCTCTGCAGCTCTTATGTGAAGATTCCCAACCTGATATGGTCAACCCGATTAAGGTCTGTGGGACTGGTTTTCCAATATGACCTTATTGCATGGACAGTACGGCTGACTCGGGTTCGGATCTCAGGTCTAGCTTTTCTACTTCCCAGCTAATGGCTGAGCTTGTTAAATAACATGTTGTGAAAACAAGAATAAAATCCCTCCCCAGCCAGAGGCTGAGCAGAAAGGATGGCCCTTAGGGTGGCTAGCTCAGGCAGTGGAGTGTGCCTCTCTTGATCTGGGGGTTGTGAGTTTGAGCCCCACACTGAGTTACTGAATGTTCAGATTACTGAAACGAATAAATGTTAAAAAAAAAAAAAAAAAAGAAGACGAAGACCCTCATATGAGGAGCTATTGAGTCTTTTAAAAGTATAATTTCATAATTTCGGCCATAATTTTTAAGAGTGTGTGTGTGTGTGTGTGTGTGTGTGTGTGTGTGTGTGTCATTCAGAGGAAATGCCATTCAGGTGACTCCACTTCTAGTTATGAAAACAAAGACTCATGCTTGTACACAAAGCTTCACTGCCACACTGCACAATAACCCAAGTGTGCAAGCAACTCGAGTGTCTATCAACACATGAATGGATAAGTAAGATGTGCTGGATACACACAATGAAACACTATAAATGTATAAACCATAAAAAGGAATGAAGTTTTGACACACACTATAACATGGATGAATCTCGAAAACGTTATACAAAGTGAAATGAACCAAGCATGAAAGGAAAAACATTGTATGGTTGTCACTTCTAGGGAGTATCTGGAATCAACAAATTCATAGAGAAAGCAGATTCTAAGTTACCAGGATCTAGAAGGAGGAGGGAATGGTGAGTTCGTGTTTCATGGTTATGAAGTTTCTTTTTGGGGTGACGGAGACGTTTTGGAAAGATAGGGGTGACGGTTGCACAACATTAGGAATGTAATTAATGCCACTGAGTCGTACAATTAGAAATGATCAGAATTGCACAAAATAAAAACAGACCAAACCAAACTCAAACATAGGGGCATGGGGATCAGCAACAGGCCAGTTTTCTTATTTCCAGCTAGAACAAAGGGGCATCATTTTTTAAATTTTTTAAACGGTTTTATTATTTTTGACAGAGAGAGACAGAAACAGTGAGGTCATGACCTGAGCCGAAGTTGGAAGCTGAACAGACTGAGCCACCCAGGCGCTCCCAAAGTGGCATAATTTGAAGAGAGAATATACAAGGCAACTAAGAGTCCAAACTGTAATATCATTTGGGCGACCAGAACATTTTTTTATTTTTTTGAATTTAGAGATACTACCATCGCTAAGAATTAATATTGATCTTTTTGGAGCGTCTGTGTGTGTGTGTGTGTGTGTGTGTGTGTTTCTCTGGACACCTGGATGAAAACATGGTAAAGGCCCACCTCATATATGAGGAGACAATTTAAAGGGGTCAGATCACCCATGGCCATGCCCCATCGTGGTCTCTGCAGAGTTTAAAGTCTCCTCTACCCTTTCCCTGGCCATCTGTCCCTTCAATTCGGTGCTAAAGGTGACTGGCTATCATCTACTATCTTTCCTGTGCCCTGAGAATCTTTTTCAAAATAAAGACTTGGAGAAATACATGTCTACAGAGAAACATGGATCCACGGGTGAGAATAATCCTGGAAAATACAAGGCAGAGTTTCCCTGTGGAATTGAGAAAAAGAGGCTTTTGGACAGGAGTGGACTGGAGGGCAGGAGAACAACACTAGGAATGGGATGTGGTCATGAGCAGATCCCTGTGAAGAGACTCATTCTTTTGAAATTCTTTCTTAAGCTATAAAAAGCCATAATTAACCTATTAACTAATATGACTTCTCTCACATGTATCATTCCCTTAGATTTCTCCAACACTTCAGTGAGATCTGTGGTACCTTGATATTTTGGTTGGTTTATTGGAGGCAAGTGAGAGAGCATTGTAAGGCTTGCTCACATTAGATCCACTCACTCTCACTTAGAGAGTCCTTGAGAGTGAACTAGCATCGGGCCATCCTTGGCTGGGTACCCACGGTGAAGCAAAGTTGAATTTGCGATCCATAGAATCAGGGACCATGAGCACAATTCAGGAGCCTATAAGAAACTTTATCCCCATCACAGTTTTCCTAAATATGTGTACTTTGTCTTTAAAGGGCTTAGTGTAATGTCTAACCACAGTAAGCACTCAAAACTATTAGCTGTGATTTGAAATAACCCACTTCAGAAATTTCCCTTAATGTTCCAGGTTTAATAGAGTGGAGAGAGGAAGGGTAGGGCAAATAGGAAACTCTAAACTTCTGTGTTTGACAAAGGGTGTAATTAGAAAGTTTCTGGGGGCGCTTGGGTGGCCCAGTTGGTTAAGCATCCGACTTCAGCTCAGGTCATGATCTCATGGCTCTTGAGTTTGAGCCCCACATCCGGATCTGTGCTGACGGTTGGGAGCCTGGAGACTGCTTTGGATTCTAACATTTCTCTCTGCCCCTCCTCAACTTGTGCGTGCTCTCACTCTTTCGCTCTCGCTCCCTCTCAAAAATAAATAAACAAACTTAAAAAGAAAAAGAAAAAGTTTCTGAGTCAGGGCATGGAATGTTAAGACGCAGTGGTAAATACTTCCTTTCTTCCATAACCCAACCATCAAAGAATCTCATACAGAGAAGGGAGCTAAGACACTGGCTATTACCATTTCCCAACAGGAGTCCTCCCACTGATCACAGACCGGTCAGTCTCCTGTTACTATGTGTACTTGTCTTTCATAGCAAATATCAGTTTCAATGACATATTTATAGGTTCAATTACTTGATTAATGCGTCTTTCCCACTCGAATGTAAGTTCCATGAGATCCTTATGGATTCATTCATTCAACATTCATTCAGCATCTACTATATGCCAACATTGTACAAGGTACTAGGAATATCTTGGCGGGGCGAAAAGAAAGACAAAAATCCCTCTGTTCATAGACCTAAGAGTCAATGAGGAGCACAGATCACAATATATTTTAAGTGATAAGTGCTAAAGAGAAATATACATTCGAAAGGGGAACGGAAATGCTAGGATAGTGGGATAGAGTTGAAATTTTAGATATGGTCACTAGGAAAGGCCTCAAGTGTAAGGAGGTAGTTGAATAAAGACATAAATAAGGAAATCAAACTGTGATGATCTAACACCTGAAGCTAATATGATATTGTATGTGAACTTATACTGGAATTAAAAACTTAATTTTAAAAACCCATAATGAAAATGAATTAATTAATTAATACATAAATTAGTCAATAAAAACCGAAGGAGCACTCCGGGCAGGAGAGCCAGTAAGTGCAAATGAGGGGGCGGGCATGTGTGTTCTGTGAATAAGCAAGGGAGAGAGTTGAAAGTATTTATTTTAAGATTTCATCTTTTTTACAGTAATCTCTACACACAAAGGGGCTCAAACTTACGACCCCTGGACCAAGAGTTGCATACTCTACCAACTGAGCCAGCCAGGTGCCCCTAAAAGTGATAATTTAGAGGCAAAGCAGAGGCAGATGATACAGGGTCTTGTGTGTCATGGAAGGATGTTGACTATTACTGAGAGAATAGAAAACCATGGAAAGTTTTGACAGACGAGTTATGTGATCTAAAGTGTCTCAAAGGGAGGCACCCGGTGGCTCAGCTGGTTGAGCTTCCGACTTCGGCTCAGGTCATGATCTCACATTCCGTGAGTTCGAGCCCCGCGTCAGGCTTCGTGTTGACAGCTCTGAGCCTGGAGCCTGCTTCAGATTCTGTGTCTCCTTCTCTCTCTGCCCCTCCCCCACTCGTGCTCTCACGCGCTCTCTCTCTCTCTCTCTCAAAAATAAACATTGGGGTGCCTGGGTGGCTCAGCTGGTTAAACGTCCAACTTCAGCTCAGGTCATGATCTCACATTCCATGAGTTCGAGCCCCATGTCGGGCTCTGTGCAGACAGCTCAGAGCCTGGACCCTGACTCCGATTCTGTCTGTCTGTCTGTCTGTCTCTCAAAAATGAATAAATGTTAAAAAAAATTTTTTTTAAATAAATAAACATTAATAAAATAAAAATAAAGTGTTTCAAAAGGATTATTCTGATTGCTGTGTTGAGAATAGACTGTAATCAAAAGACAGGGAAGCAGGAAGACCAGTGGGGGGCAGTAATCCAGGTTGCTTGCACCAGAGGTGGTGAAAAGTGGTCAGTCCTGGATTTATTCTGCAAGTAGAGGTCACAGGACTTGCTAATGCAATGGACTTTAGAAGGAAGAGAACCACCAAGGAAGACTGCCAGGTTGGCCTGAGCCGTGGGAGGGACGACACCGTCATGGAGATGGGAAAGATGGCCAAAGGAGCAGGTGTGTTGAGAGAACAGGGGATCAGTTTGAGGCGTGTTGGCGATGCCCCTCGGATATTTAAATGGGGGTGCTGAGGTGGCAGTTGTTTGCCTCTGTGTTGAGTTCAAGGAAGTGGTCCAAGCTGGAGCGACAGATTTGGGAATCAATGCCTATGGGGTATTCAAAGCCTTGAGGCAGGAAGGGAGCAGAGACCTTAGCTGCTTTACTCACGACTGTACCCCCAGCACCCAACAGTTTCTCTCACGTAGTTAGGCACTGACTTTCTATTGGATAAAGAAATAGAAAGGATTTAGACTGAGTTAGGAGGGAGAAGCAAAATCTTTAATAGACCAAATTGTATGAGGGCAGGAATTTAAAGCCTTTTACTTGAAAAGCCCAAACGGTTTTCCAAGTTCACTGGAGTCATTTGGATGCTGATTCTGTCTGATGAAATAAACATTTTTTAATGCTTTGGGATGCCGCTGCTTCTGACTTCAAAATATATAGCTTGTGGAAAAGACAGCTTTTGCAAAAATTACTCTTGTGCACTCATCTAGTCTTCTAGCAATTCTTGTAATGCAATCAGAAAGGGGAGGGGGGAATCGGTGGTTTAGGGTGCATAATTTCTATTCCTAAGTCCTACATAACTGACCACATTTACTTGCTTGGCCACAAAGCAGGAGGTGTTAGTGCTGGTCTCTACTGAGATTCAGAAAGTGTGCACTTACACAAGGGAACAGATGCCTTCAGCTCACAGAGAACAAGATGCTATCTCATTGAACATTACTAATATTATTATTACACTTTTAAAATTAAAGATGTTATTGGCCACCAGGCTTACAATTTCCTAAGTGTCTCTGGCTATTGTTTCCTGATCTTTGGAAAGATCTTTGGAAAGATCTATGCTCCTGTGGAGTATAGACTGGATTTTTACAGCTGAGCCTATACCTTAAGCAGACCGGCCCTCAGTCATTTACCCACGTGACTTTGCCAATGACAGCCCCGCCTATCTTTTTTGGACCTAAACAGGAGGAAGGCTGTTGGGGTACCTGATGGTGATGATGCCTTGGGGGGGGCGGAGCCTAAGAGGGTAAGCTCAAATTTGAATGTGTGGGGCCAATGCACTGCCAGACAGAGTCAGTGAGGCAGCAGGACTTGAGGCAAGCCTTCCTTGGCCTAAGACTAAGAAAGACACCCTGGAATCCACAATGGACAGGTAAAGCCGTCTCCTCATGGGGCGGGGGTGCACTGGCTTTCCTCTCCGAGCAAATCTGAGCTTTCAGATTGGCAGCTATCTGCTTCTCTCCTCTCACTATCTGACTCACTGCCTGGGCAATCTGCACGTTTATTTCTCTGGATCTGTCACATCTGTTCAGATCTTACACGCTCTCTGCCTGATTCTCTCTGTTCTCTCTCTCTCTCTTCCATATTCAAAAGAACTCCTATGTGCCACGTATGGACTCGTCCTGAGATGTGTCGTGCAGTTAGCACTAGTTTAGAGATTCAATTCATGAAAAGGTATAGCAAGACTATAACTATATTACAAACGGTAGTGGAAATTGTACTAATAATTTTGTCAGCATTCACCTACAAAAGGACTTGCAAACCTTCCTGGGGACTCTTTACTGAAAAATTTAGTTACAGAGTAAGGAGATTATTTTTTAATGCCCATATTCAAAATTAACTGCTTGAAAGTCACTAGGATGATATGTATCTGTTACAGGGAGAAAAATCAGTCAAGCACCAGTAAATAACTTTATTTAGTGTTAATTGTTAGGCAGTTAGTGGCATTTTTACTACTTATCTAGTCTTCCTTTTAATTTTTTAATTTTTTTTTATTTTGAGAGAGAGAGAAAGAGAGAGAGAGCAGGGGAGGGGCAGAGAGAGAGGGAGAAAGAGAATTCCAAGCAGGCTTCATGCTGTCGGCACAGAGCCCAATGTGGGGCTTGATCTCATGACCTCTGAGATCATGACCTGAGACAAAATCAAGAGTGGGACGCTTACCCAACTGAGGCACCCAGGCGCCCCTACGTATATAGTCTTTCGGTTTCGTTTAACTTACTTCTTAAATGTATTTTTAAGATTATCAGAATGTTTTCACAAGCAGTTTATGATAAGTTATTATCACATAACTTATTTTATTTCTACAGAAGTATGAGAATCATACTTAATCCTTATACTTTATCTCAACTTAACTCTTTTACAAAGCGTTTACACTACAGAATTGATTGTTTAAATTAAAAAAAAATTTTTTTTTCAAAAGATTTCAGGTAATCTTTATACCCAATGTGGGGCTCGAACTCACAACCCCAGGATCAACAGTCTCATGTTTCATCGGCTGAGCCAGCCAGCTGCACCCAGAATTAAGATTTTTAATGGGAGTCTAAATGTTCTTCAGCAAATTTTCTTGAGGGCAAAAATGTCAAATGTCTGCTCAGTTTGCAATCAGATTTTGAAAATTAATCTGAGGTATAAAGAGGTAAAGGGTCCAGTGAAAATATTTGTGCATAATGAAATGCACAGCAATGATTAAATTCGTAGTTGAAGTTCAAAGACACAAAAAGAGAAAAGATGAAATTCAAGAGGAGAAAAGGGGAAATATACAATTATCATTAAGGAAAAGAAAATCTGCAGAGGGCATTCGTCAGGATTATTTTTAACCCATTTGTCTCTGTTTGCATTGCTGGGGATACAGCGATGTTCTGCCTCACGGGGCACAGCTGTCCAGAGCAGCTGGCAGCCCGCGACCTTGAAGGACTACCTCTACAAAGTCCTTTGTACCCAAAAGAGAAACCAAGAGAACAGGATACTGGAAATGGGCTCCTAGCTACAGTTGAAGGAAAGTGATGGACCTAGAAGGTTAACAGGTCACAATCAAGTGATTCGCTTCACTGTGGTCGCCTCTGACAAACAGTAACGGACTGCTATATTTCCCCGTGAGGCAGAAGGCAAAAGTCCATCTGAATTCCCTCACCCAACTCACATCCCTTCCAGAACACCTTTTCTTCCTCCCAGCAGCAGATCCGCTGTGTGTGATACGGTACCTCTCTCCACCCTTTGCTTGGCCATAGAGCCCAGGAGGGTACGTTAGGTGTTTAAAGAAACGTCTCAGTAAGAGATGATGCTTAGTCTGTTTAAAACCGAGCCCCCCGGGGCACCTGGGTGGCTCAGTCGGTTGAGCGACCAACTCTTGATTTCAGCCCAAGTCATGATCTCACTCACGGTTGTGGGATCAAGCCCTACGTCCAGCTCAGCTTTGTGTGGAGCCTGCTTAAAAATCTCTTTGCCTCTGCCCCTCCCCCCGCTTGCTCTCACATGCCAATTTCTCATTCTAAAATGACATGATTAAGCCATTTTTAAATTGCTTGATATACACGATGTGTATACTGGTGATAAACCCAGTTCTCTGCCTCAGGATTTAAAGTGTATTTCAAGAAGCTTCACGTGTGTGAGGCGAGACATTTTAAATTGAGATGGCTATAAAAAGTTCGTCCTTGCTCACCTAATTAATAAGGTTGACACTTGGATACTTAACTCTTGAATTCAGGGTCTATCACATGTATTGCATTAAAATTAATTCTCAACCTATGTCATCACAAAGACTGGGACATGTTTGTAAAACCTTTATTCACAATAGCCTCAAAGTGGAAACAGTCCAAATGTCCATCGACAGGTGAATGAATACACGTGCTCTAAGCCATGCAATGGGATATTACTTCGCAAAACAGAGGATCAAACTATTAATACATGCAACACTACAAATGAATTTCAAAGTGAAACAAGTCGGACACAAAGGAAGAGATAATGTAGGACTTATACGGAATTCTAGGACGTGGATAGTGACATACGGTGACAGAAAGCAGATTAATGGTTGCCTAGGAAAGGGGGGGGAAGAACTGACCGACATAGTGAATGAGGAAACTCTGGGGAGGCGTCCCCTGGAAATGTTCCGTATCCTGACGGTGGTCTCAGCTTTGGGTGTTTACATCTGCCAGTACTCACAAAATTGTACATTTTAAAAGGGTGACGTATGTAAATTATGCCTCAATGGTTTAAAAAAAAAAAAAAAAGGTGAAATAAGTTTCAATTCTCTTGCCAGCCAACCGTATTCAAATCCTTGCCTCGCTCTTTGTTTTTACAAGTTCACTGCACTTTTTCTGTTTGTTTTAATTTGAGAGAGAGAGAGAGAGAGAGAGAGAGAGAACGGGGGAGAAGGGCAGAGGGATAGAGAGACAATCCCAAGCAAGCTTCACGCTCTGCACTGAGCCTGACTCTGGGCTCCATCCCACGACTCTAGGATCATGACCTCTGGGACCGTGACCACAGCCAAGCCGAAATCAAGAGTCAGACGCTCAACCCGAATGAGCCACCCAGGTGTCCCTACAAGTTTACTGCACTTCTGCCCTGGGCCACTAAGTGGCAGCATTATCTCCACAACTTGATAAATACATTTCTGGAAGAGACTAAAGACAAAACTCAGAGAAACCATCAGTGCTTTGGTATCAACCATACTATATAGCTTGTGTTAAATCCACAAACGCAAGGAAACTTGAGTCAGCACAGAGTATTTCCACCAATGCAATGCAATTTAGTGCTCGTGACAAGTAAAACACTGCGCTAGGAATAAGGAAAACAAGGGCAACCGGTCCCTGCATGCGAGCGACATAACGTAATGTTTAGATTATATTGCCAAGTTTAAAAAGCAGCAGAGTGCAAAATTCCGTATGAAATCAGTATAATCCAAACCATGTAAATATGACTGTAAAATACTAGAAAAACATAAAAATTTTAACTCTTAGATACTATCCTAAATATTGAATTAGAAAAATTTGTTTTAATTTTTAAAATTTTAATTCTTTAATATTTATTTATTTATTTATTTTTAATTTTATTTTTTTCCATTTACATCCAAATTAGCATATAGTGCAACAATGATTTCAGGAGTAGATTCCTTAATGCCCCTTACCCATTTAGCCCATCCCCCCTCCCACACTCCCTCCAGTAACCCTCTGTTTGTTCTCCATATTTGAGTCTCTTCTGTTTTGTCCCCCTCCCTGTTTTTATATTACTTTTGCTTCCCTTCCCTTATGTTCACCTGGTTTTTATCTTAATGTCCTCATATGAGTGAAGTCATGATATGTCTTTCTCTGACTTATTTCGCTTAGCATTAATACCCTCTAGTTCCATCCACGCAGTTGCAAATGGCAAGATTTAGTTCTTTTTGATGGCTGAGTAATACTCCATTGCATGCATATATATATATATATATCATCCATCGATGGACATTTGGGCTCTTCCCATACTTTGGCTATTGTTGATAGTGTAATTCTTTGTACTTTGAAACCTAACACTTAACTTTTTGTATTAGTCAAGTTAACAACAGCCAAGTACTACTCTTACGTTAAAAAGAGATTTTTTTTCCTCATGAAGTGACACTTTTCTGCCTCAAAACACAAAGTCTAAATGGGGAGACAGGTCAGCAATCAATTGGTAACCGAGGATGAGAGATTCGGTAGGGATGAACTGGAGAACCAAGGGAAACTACAGGAGGGTTTTTCTTTTGAATGTTTATTTATTTATTTTGAGAGAGAGTGCACATAGGCCCAGGAGGGTGGGGGGGTGGGGGTAGAAAGAATTCCAAGCAGGCTCTGCAGAGTCCTATGCCAGGCTTGACTCCACGAACTGTGAGATCAGGACCTGAGCCAAAATCAAGAGTCAGGTGCTTAACACACTCAGCCACCCAGGTGCCCCAGGAGGGTCTTTGTCGTTGTTAAGTGTTCGATTTTTGCCTAGGAATTTGGGGACGGTGGTAGCAAGAAAAAAAAAATAAAAAAGAGTTGAATTGTGGTTAGGCTGTGAAGGATATGTAGGTTTTGTC
This sequence comes from Puma concolor, assembly GCF_028749965.1. Classification (NCBI taxonomy): domain Eukaryota; kingdom Metazoa; phylum Chordata; class Mammalia; order Carnivora; family Felidae; genus Puma; species Puma concolor. The sequence goes on from NC_141673.1 coordinate 100,175,119, forward strand.
CAGTGAAAAAGACAGGAAAGCATTCACCGGGAGGAAGTGCATCAGCGAGGTGATGGGAAAGAAAAAGCCTCAGACGGGGCGCCTGGGTGGCGCAGTCGGTTAAGCGGCCGACTTCAACCAGGTCACGATCTCGCGGTCCGTGAGTTCGAGCCCCGCGTCAGGCTCTGGGCTGATGGCTCGGAGCCTGGAGCCTGTTTCCGATTCTGTGTCTCCCTCTCTCGCTGCCCCTCCCCCGTTCATGCTCTGTCTCTCTCTGTCCCAAAAATAAATAAATAAACGTTGAAAAAAAAATTTTAGCAAAAGCCTCAGAACACACGAGTACCACAGGCACTTGAAGGTAGGGAAGGGCAGGGGGAAAGTAGTAGGAAAGGAGGCTAGAGATGTAGACTGAAAACCAAATGTAAAAACTGGCCTAAATACCACATTAAAGAGTTATGGGCAGGGGCTCCTGGGTGGCTCAGTCAGTTGAGCTTCCGACTTTGGCTCACAGCATGATCTTGAGGTTCGTGAGTGTGAGCCCCGCGTTGGACTCACTGCTGAACCTGCTTTGGATCCTCTTTCCTTCCCCCTCTCTGCCCCTTCCCTGCTCACGATCTCTCAAAAGTAAAACACAAAGGGGCGCCTGGGTGGCTCAGTCGGTTGAGCATCCGACTTCAGCTCAGGTCGCGATCTCACGGTTTGTGAGTTCGAGCCCCGCGTCAGGCTCTGGGCTGATGGCTCAGAGCCTGGAGCCTGCTTCCGATTCTGTGTCTCCCTCTCTCTCTGCCCCTCCCCCGTTCATGCTCTGTCTCTCTTTGTCTCAAAAATAAACATTAAAAAAAAAAATTAAGAAAAAAATAAAAAAATAAAACACAAAAATAAAGAGTTATGAGCAGAAGAGATTCACTGGGAGCTTTTCAGCATGGAAATGACATAGTCACACCTGGGTTTTTGCGAGATCACTCTGGCACAGCACGGAGAATGTTCTTTTGGAGGGTCTGAGGGCAGTGAGACCAGCTTAGAGGCCAGAACAACATGACAACAGAAGGCAGGGGCTTGGACCGAAGCAGAGAGCAGGGGGAACAGTGCAGATACAAACTCAAGAAATGTTCGGAGGTTTAAAAAATAAAAATATTAAAAAGCAAAAGAGAAATATTTGGAGAACTGAATCAATATATTTAGATCATTACCTAAATGTGAGGAGTTAAGGAGAAGAATCAATGACCCCCAAGCTTTTAGCCTGGTTACTTGAGATGGAAAAGTAAGGAGAGACAGGATAATCAGGATGGCGGGCAGTTTGGGAATTCTGTTTTGACCGTGTTGAGTCTGAAGTACACACTGGGCATTCAGGTAGCATTTGGAGGGGAACTCTGAAAGAAAAAAATTATGGAACCCCAGGAACAAGTTTGTAATTCCAAGTTGTCAGCATCTAAAAGACAGCTGTGGGAGGAGACTGTCCTGTGAGTGCACATGGTTTGGGGGTTCTGGCTACTGTCAATTGGTCTTAAATATAAGCACGAAGAAGGGTTAATAATGGAGTCCAAGTTCAGCTCGGGTCCTGATCTCACGGTTCATGGGTTCGAGCCCCGCATCGGGCTCTGTGCTGACAGCTCAGAGCCTGGAGCCTGCTTAGGATCCTGTGTCTCCCTCTCTTTCTCTACCCCTCCCCTGCTCGCACTCTGTCTCTCAAAAATAAATAAACATTAAAAAAAATCCTTTAAAAAAAAGCCTGAAGGAAAGCCAGGAGTGACCAGAGAAGGAGCTGTACTCCTGTATGTTCCTCCCTCTCTCACCCACAGCCTCCTGATGAAGCAGAGGAAGTTTCTCTACCATTTCAAGAATGTCCGCTGGGCTAAGGGTCGCCATGAGACCTACTTGTGCTACGTGGTGAAGCGGCGGGACAGTGCCACCTCCTTTTCATTGGACTTCGGTCACCTTCGAAACAAGGTATCAATTATTTGCTTCCAAGGCAATTAAAAGTTAGACTATGGGCACTTTTAAAACCATCTGCTGACGGTACTACATTTCAGCCTGTCTCACATTTAGGTCTTCAGATTTCTTTCTTTTTTTTTTTTTAATTTAAGAAAATTGTAGGTTTGTCTATTTTGAGAGAGAGACAGAGACAGAGAGCACAGGATAGGGGCAGAGAGAGGGAGAGAGAATCCCAAGCAGGCTCCGCATTGTTAGCACGGAGCCCACACGGGGCTTGAACTCATGAACTGTGAGATCATGACCTGAGCCCAGATCAAGAGTCAGAGCTTCAACCAACTGTGCCACTCAGGCGCCCCAATCTTTTTCTTTTTTAAATGTCCACGAAACTCAGGGTGCCTGGGTGGTTTAGTCAGTTAAGTGTCCAACTCTTGATCTTGGCTCAGGTCATGATCTCACAGTTCGTGAGTTCGAGCCCCGCAGAGGGCTCTACCCTGATGGTGCAGAGCCTGCTTGGAATTCTGTCTCTCCTTCTCTCTGCCCCTCCCCCCCTTGTGCTCATAAATAGATAACTTTAAAATAAATAGATAAACTTAAAATAGATTTTTTTAAAATCTCTTAAAATAGATAAACTTTAAAAAAAAAAAAATAAACGTCCATGAAATTGTTATGCCCCAAAGCATGTCATCCAATGTCCTCCCCAATCATGCTGGGTACATTACTGCCACACCCTGCTTCAATGCCAAGAGTTAACTGCCCCCAAAATCTCTCCCCTCTCCCCAGCAAATGAATTGCCTTTGAGGTTAAGGAAGAAATCAAATGTAGGAGCCTTTTGATTTAGGAGAATATTATCAGCTCATTCAAGCTAAATCTTAAATGTGAAAATCAAATTTTCTTTAGAATTTTTGAAAAGTAAGGAAGAAAAATTGAGGAAACATTAATAATGACTCAATTCTGTTTGCCAAATGATTCCTATTCCCTTCTGCTCACACAGATCATAAGCCAATGAGGACATTCAGTATGAGACCCAGAATACTCAGGGAAGCTTCAATTGGCTGATTAATTAAACCGATCTCTCAGCATCTAGAAGATCAGAGAATTACACTTCCAAGAGACTTCTTCACCATAACCAGATGGGTTTACATAAGCTTCTGCCAACGATTATTTCCTGTCCCATAACAGGCAGTGACATCTGGTGGGAGGAGTCCCAGGGAAGAATCCATGGGTGGAAGGACACTGACTCATTGTTTAGTGTTTATCTGACTGTTCAGTTTCCTTTGCCTCCATTTGTATTGCGTAAATTATCTCACTACAATCGTTTAACATCCTCATCTCTTTCTTGTTTGTTGATGTGGCACATTCTATGTATGGAAGGCTTTGCAGTTACCAACCCTTTATTTCTTTCTCATTTAAGCCTCACACCAGCCTATTTCACTGGTGTGGAATTAGAAGAGCCAAGAGTTGGGTAAATTGTCTCAGCCACCTGAGTGGTGACGCCAGGAACCGGAACCTAGATCATCAGATTCCGGGGCTAACGACCTTCCCGCAACACTAAGCCGACTTGCTGTATCTCACTATTGTGAGATTATTATTACAATCGCAGGGATCACACAATGCGCAAACACATTCAATTGTTCTTAATCCTTAGCAGTGCCTATTACCTCTCTTACAACACCCCTCTGTCGGCCTTACTCTAATGTGTTTTGCCCCTTCAGAAGTTTCTTACCTCCCCCTAGCGGTCTGGTGTATTTCCACGATGTCAAGCAACAGGACTTCCTTCCAAGCCATTTTCTTTCTCCTTAAAGGTGCAAAAAGTTAACCTCACAAGCACAGCTTAAAAAACTCCACGACAGTGTGATGCTACTTCAACCAGGCTCATTTCATCCTCCCGGTCCACGGAAAAATCCATAACCTGTCTCCACGCCGCAGGGCCACGGCGGCAAAAGGGTTCGGGCCTCGCCGCTCCTTCGGGGAGTTAGCAAAACGTTTTGCAACGTTAAGGCCCAAAACTGCGGACACCCCATAAAAGATTACTGTGGGGAGCAGGTGAATCAATGACCGTAAAGCTACCGGCGCCGCAGTCAAGGTCAGTGAACGTCACCTAAGTCGTCTGCTCTCTCCGCAGAACGGCTGCCACGTGGAACTGCTCTTCCTCCGCTACATCTCCGACTGGGACCTGGACCCTGGCCGCTGCTACCGCGTCACCTGGTTCACCTCCTGGAGCCCCTGCTACGACTGCGCCCGGCACGTGGCCGACTTTCTGAGGGGGTACCCCAACCTCAGTCTGAGGATCTTCACCGCGCGCCTCTACTTCTGCGAGGACCGCAAGGCCGAGCCCGAGGGGCTGCGGCGCCTGCACCGCGCGGGCGTCCAAATCGCCATCATGACCTTCAAAGGTGCGGAGGGGACGTCTGCTGCGCAGGCGCCGTGCGGCAGCTCTGGTTCAGGATTGCAATTCAGAATGAGAAACGTCGGGGGCGGGATCCAGCCGAAAATTATCAACTAGAATTGGAAGAAAAGAATTAACGGCTTGGACACCAGGCTTTGGGGGAGATGAGAATTAAGGGGGAGGGGCTGTGGGGGCATGAGGGGGGCAGGGTTTTCTTTCTTTTCTCTTGATTTGGGATCTGAACTGTCTTCTACCCCATCTCCCTCTTTTTTTTTTTTTTAAGATTATTTTTATTGCTGGAATACTTTTGTGGAAAATCGTGAAAAAACTTTCAAAGCCTGGGAGGGGTTGCACGAAAATTCAGTTCGTCTATCCAGACAGCTTCGACGCATTCTTTTGGTAAGGGGCTTCTTGGCTTCTCCTTTCCTTTCTCTCTCCAAAGTCATCTTTTCCTGCAGCGACTTGTGTTTTCCTTTCTTATATTTTTCGCACTGTCGTTATGTGCGCGTGTGTGTAAATATCACTCCTTATTTTTCCCCCGGTGAAAGCCTATTTTCTGGCTTTTTTTGTTGTTGTCGTTTCTCCCGCATTTGAGTTTGCTCTTCTGTTTCACAATTCAGAGCCCTCTGCCAGGATGCCTTTCCCTTCCCCTCTTGGATCCCTCACATGTCTCTTTCTTGGTTAGAGTCTCAAGAGCTGTCTTAGCGTTCCTTACTCTTCTCTTCCTGTCTCTTCCTAGTCTCCCCCCCCCCCACTTACTTTCTTGCAAAATGTTACAAAGTCATTCCCTGAGTCTCCTTCTCTTTCTCCACAGCCCCTGTATGAGGTTGATGACTTGAGAGATGCATTTCGTACTTTGGGACTTTGACAGCAGCCTCCAAGAATGTCACATATTATAAGCTATCTCTGAAGACAATGGGTAAAAGGACGATCTTTCAAGAAGTCTGTTTTTCTTCAACTCTCACTTCCTTAGAGTTTAGAGAAAAAAATATTCGTATACAGGGCTTGTTTAAAAAACATCTGGAAAGTAGACCAGGAGCACAGGCCCACCGAGGTAGCGGTGCAACCGGTGCGGGTTTTAATGCAACAGCGCCCTCTACTGTGAAATGGCAGAATTGCAGGGCCTGGGAGCGCCTAAAGTGTCCTGTTCTATGACTTTTAGGCTGGGAGGAAACAGAAGGTAACTCCCTAAAAGCATGGTGAGAAGATCAAATATTTTTATAATCAGTTTCCTCTATTATTCGTTCTGAGTTTTTCAAGGATATTACTGATACATTTTTGTACTCTTTGCCTTTGGGGTTCACTTTCAAGTGAACAGACCTCCACCAGTCCATGATCTATGTGGAACCACCTAATGAAAGACTCTGGGTGATTGTAACCCCCAAACATCTTCTCAGAGCATTAATATCTAAGCATGTGCTGTCTGTTTTAATTGTCTGAGGCACGTTTTCCTGTTTGTACACACAACGGTTTTTTTCTTGGTATGGAATATGCGCGATCACCTTCAGGCTATTTTATAATAAAGGATCTTAAAATGAATATGAGGACTGACGAAGACGCGCTGAAAGTTAGTTGGTGCTTCAAGTCACACATCTGGAAACACAGATCCTTTTTAAAGAAGTCCATAGTTCAGAAAACACAACCACACATTTCGCGGGTAATCAGGTAACACTTGGAGAGGAGTTGCTTCAGTGTTGAAACCAGGCACCTGTTCTCCCCGATGGGTCTGTTGACTTGAACCGTGTCAACCAGGCCAACAGGTTCCTACTTTATGTGATGCTTCTCTCAAAGAAATGTTCACTATTTAAGAGAGTGTGATAAAAAGAGAACAATATTTGGGAAGGATGACAGAGCATAGCAAAGAAAGAGAGTTTTATCCAGCAAAATGTAAGGGAGCCAGCCTATGGCACAGAGACTGCCTAGGTGTAACAACTATCCTTGACTGTGAGAAAAATAGTCAAAGCAACCACGTCACTGTGCAGTTATCTCCTGGAAACCCTTGCAATGCAGATAAATAGATCCACAGGACAAGTTGAATGCACAATCGTATTGTCCTACAAATACAAACGGGTGCCGGGGCCAGTCAGTAAAAGAATATAAGTTCTTTCAACAAACAGCTAGGACAATGGATATCTATAGGCAAAAGAATCAATGTGGATCTCTACCACATGCCATATATAAAAGTTAACTCAAAATGTATCAACTGCCTGCATGTAAGAACTACAGACTATAAAACCCTTAGGAGGAAGCATAGGTGAAAATCTTCGTGACCTTAGATTTGACAACAGTCTCTAAAATATGACACCAACAGCACAAGCAACAAAAGGGAAAAAAAATACAGAGATTGGATTTCATTAAAATGAGAAGCTTTTGCACATCAAAGGATAGTAGGAAGGAACTGAAGAGACAGCTTGCAAAATGGGAGGAAATATTTGCAAATAGTGAGTCTAGTATGCAGAATACATAAAGAACTCTTATAACCCATAACAAAAATCAACCTAATTAAAAATGACCAGAAGACTCAAATAGACATTTCTTCAAAGATGATACACACAAATGTCTAATAAGCACATGAAAGATACCCCTTAGTCATTAGGGAACATTCTTAGTCATTAGGGAAATGCAAATCAAAGCCACAATGAGATACCACTCATACAATTAGGATGGTTATCAACAACAAGAAAAGCAATAATAACAATTGTTGCTAAGGCTGTGGAGAAACTGGAACTTTTATGTATTAACTGGCAGAAATGCACAACTGTGAGGCCACTCTGGAAGACAGTTTGGTGGTTCCTCAAAAGAGAATAAAAGACAGAATTATTGCATGACCCAGCAATTGCACTTCTAGGCATTTATCCAAGGGATTAACGTTTTGTTTTTTGCTTTTAATTTAAGTAATCTCTAAACCCCACGTGGGGCTCAAACCTGTGACCCTAAGATCAAGAGTCTCACACTCTACCGACTGAGCCAGTCAAGCACCCCTACATCCAAGAGATTAAAAGCAGTGCTCACTTCGGCAGCACATACACCAAGAGGTTAAGAGCGTTGTGTGGAAACAAAAACTTGTAAGTGAGTACTTACAGCGGGAGTATTCGTGCTAGAAAAGTAGGAACACCAAATGTCCATCAGGTGATGGGTGAATAAACAAATGTGGTATCTCCATCCAATGGTATCGTATTCGGTCATAAAAAGGAATGAGGTACGGATACATGCCACAACATGGACGAATCTTGGAAACATGATGCCAAATGAAAGAAAGCCAGACAGAAAATGCCACACGTCGTACGATTCTGCCTATTTGGGATGTCTGGAGTAAGCAAACCCACAGAGGCAAAGCTTAGTGGTTGACAAGAGGGAGAAGGGCATGGGAATTACTGAACGCATACGGCGTTTCTTTGTGGGGTGACGAAAATGGTCTAGGATTCGATAGTCGTCATGGTTGAGAGCCATTCTGAATGTCCCCCCAAACCACTAACTTGTATATTTTAAAGTGGCTAAGATTTGCGTGTGTGTGTGAATCAATAGATGAATTTACAAATGTGGATTTTACGTTATGTGAATTCTATCTCCACTTTTGTTTATTTATTTATTTTTTAATGTTTTATTTATTTTTGAGACAGAGAGAGACAAAGCGTGAGCAGAGGAGGGTCAGAGAGAGAGGGAGACACAGAATCCGAAGCAGGCTCCAGGCTCTGAGCCGTCAGCACAGAGCCCGACGTGGGGCTCGAACCCACGAACTGCGAGATCATGACCTGAGCCGAAGTCGGACGCGCAACCGACTGAGCCACCCAGGCGCCCCTCTATCTCCACTTTTAAAACAAGTCAGTGACAGGGCGCCTGGGTGGCTCAGTTGGTTAAGCGTCCGACTTCGTCTCAGGTCACGATCTCACAGTCCGTGAGTTCAAGCCCTGCATCAGGCTCTGGGCTGACGGCTCAGAGCCTGGAGCCTGTTTCCGATTCTGTGCCTCCCTCTCTCTCTGCCCCTCTCCCGTTCATGCTCTGTCTCTCTCTGTCTCAAAAATAAATAAACGTCAAAAAAAAAAATAAAAAATAAAACAAGTCAGTGACTTTGGAGGTGAACCTGAATTTGAATTCTGTTTCTATGCGACAGCGGGAAGATATGTTTAACCCATCTACAACTTTAATTTCCTATCTCTACATGGGTGACAACGTGAACTTTTCACATGTTTTTGTTAGGTATTAAATTAGAAGATAAGACAAAGCTGGTGCTCTCTCAATAACGAGCATTGCCACCCTTCCTGTTGGCGGACAGAAACGTAAGACATCACCCTCGACATCACCCTCTACTCCCATATCCCGTCCTCCAGACTTTGTATGCTAAACACTTCTTGCATTTATTTACTTTTCTCTTCCCTCCTCTACTAGTACCTAAGAAAAGGCAAAATAAACACCAAAACAAACGTAAAAATAGCCCTTGATAATTGAAAGCTGGTCCCACACTGAGAGCCAGGCCGTACTATTTTCGTATTGGACAGAAACAATCCCATAGACTACCAGCCTCAGACAAGTTCACTCGGACTGATAAAATGAGAGAAAGCAAAACCATTTCATAATATGTCTGAGCCACCCCCAAAAATACCAAACACCGCCTCTCTGGGCTGGAAGGAATGGCTGCTACTACTTTGCCGATTACAGCTTTATCCTTGTTCCACTCAGCCCTCCCTAAAGATTTGACACACCCAGTTGTAGAATTGACCCCATTTCCTCACCATATCTAATCTAACACAAATCCCCAAGTTCTTAGACCCTCCCTCAAATCACCAAACCAAAGCCCAGATTCTGTAATTAAATTCCAAGCCATGAAGTGGCTCAGTAAGAGAAAACACCCTCTGACTGAGAGACTTAATGGCTTCCCATGATGTGTCTTCTCCCTCACTACAAGAGTAATAAATCCCACTGGTTCAACTTCAGGAGCTGTGTCGCTCATGGTCTTTGGATGGAGGCCATTGACACATCTCAGCTGGAACTATCGACTTCTCTAGTCTATTGTAATAGTTATGATATTCACTAATTATTACATGCTAACTGAGAAGTTTCGAGGCCACTTTTAAGCCACTGGCTTGCGCAACGAAAATTTGAGTGAAGCAATGGCCCCCAGTTGACGCAAACAGGGTCATTAAGCGACCCACCTCAAAATCTCCAGAAGCCCCAGCGAACCAATCAGCTACTTACAACCAGGCAGTTTTCAAACAAGGGAAAATGCCCTATGTTCCCATACCTCCTCACTCTGCCCTCATCACTGTGGTCTCTCACCACTGCTTCGTAGCAGGGTATTCAATAAACTTCTCTTTAGTTTGCCTTGGGGTGAATTCTTTTAACGTCAGTGCGGTCAGCCCCCATCCCGTTGGGATGCCTCACGAGAAGCATTCTGTGGTGGTGAAGATATGGTTGGTTTTGTTTTGTTTGAGAGAGAGACAGAATATCCTAAGCAGGCTCCACACCCGACACAGAGCTCCATCCCATAACTCTGGGATCATGACCTGAGCCGAAATCAAGAGTTGGGTGCTCAACAGACTGAACCACCCAGGCGCCCCATATGGTTGTCTTTAAGAAAGTTTCATGAGAGGGGCACCTGGCTGGCTCAGTCAGTAGCGTATGCCACTCTTGATCTCAGGATTGTGAGTTCAAACCCCGTGTTGGGTGTGGAGCTCCCTTAATTTTTTTTTCATGAGAAATAAATGCTGGATCTGTTATTCATTCTTCCTAATATTTACTGATCAACTACATATACATATATACATATACATACACATAACACACACACACACACACACACACATATATATATATATATATATATATATATATATATATATCCCTGTGTTCTAAAAACATTCCAAGGGTGCCTGGGGGGGGTGGGGCTCAGTGGGTTAAGCGTCCAACTTCAGCTCAGGTCATGGTCTCAGAGTTTGTGGGTTCAGGTCATGGTTCATTGGTTCAAGCCCCATGTCCGGCTCTGTGCTGGCAGCTCAGAGACTGGAGCCTGCTTTCAGAGTCTGTGTCTCCCTCTGTCTCTGCCCCTCCCCTGCTCACACATACTCTCTCTCTCTCAAAAATAAACATTAAAAACATTTTTTTTCTAAAAAATAAAAGTTTACGTTCCAGCCAGAAAGACTAGCCACGTACATGAAGAAAATACTATATGTGGTTTTAAATGGGAGTTGGGGTACTTTCTGTCAGAGAAATGGCTACTTATAATATTTTAGAATTTAAATACATGTTCAATTTATTAAAGATACAAATCGAAGCACCTAACTCTTAAGCCTCTATTTCAAACTTCAAGATTATCTTATATGATTTACAAAGCTAATTTTGTATTAAATGAGAGCAACCACCATCTTAACGTAACGTAACGTTGTGTATTTTAATTTCTTTTTTTAATTTGAGAGAGAGAGAGCGGTGGAGTGGGACAGAGGGAGAGAGAAAAAGAGAGTCTTTATGGTTTTTTTTTTTAGTTTATTTATTTATTTTGAGAGAGATAGAGACAGCGTGAGCAGGGGAGAGGCAGAGCGAGGTAGACAGAGAATCCCAAGCAGGCTCTGCACTATGCGTGCAGAGCCTGATGCGGGCTCAAATTCACGAACCATGAGATCATGACCTGAGCCGAAACCAAGAGTCAGACTCTTAACAGACTGAACCAGGCGCCCCAGCATTATGTATTTTAATATGATGGCTTTTTAACCACTTTAAGTGCTTGACAAGGCAGGCGGACTTACAAGCAAATCTAACAGACAAAACCTATAAAATGTCAAAACAAATTTTGTCAACTATCCCAAACGTCTCAATACTTTTTTTTTTTTTTTCAACGTTTATTTATTTTTGGGACAGAGAGAGAGCATGAACGGGGGAAGGGGCAGAGAGAGAGGGAGACACAGAATCGGAAACAGGCTCCAGGCTCTGAGCCATCAGCCCAGAGCCTGACGCGGGGCTCGAACTCACAGACAGCGAGATGGTGACCTGGCTGAAGTCGGACGCTTAACCGACTGCGCCACCCAGGCACCCCATGTCTCAACACTCTTTACAGGCTTAACTAAATTCCCTTAAACCGTTCAGCTTAAAAGGCCAAGATCTAATATGAGATTTTTTAAATCACCTTTGTATGCACATTATCCTAAACTACAAACAAAGTTATTAATATAATTGGTTTGACCTATTTTATCATCTACAGATTCAAGCCTGGACTTTTATAGGGTTGCAAAGTAGTTAATGTACTTAAGATGATAGAACTTAACATCTAAGATGGGCTGGACAATGACAATGATACAGTTAATTTTCCATTACAACGTTTGAGATTCCAGACCAGCCATGGAATCTGAGAACGACATAGTTCCGGGTTTATTCTGTTACAGTAGGAATGGACCCATGGGCCCTTTTATAGGGTTGATTTGTTAACAGGAGATCTTCAGCTACTCTCAGCAACTAAATAATAGTTACCCAGTTTGGGTAGATGGAATTTGACACCCCCTACCATGTTGCAGCTAACTTCCCTCACTACTTGGATTTAACTAATCTCCTCACTGATCGATTTGACTGTGAATTTTTTCCATAGTCTTGGCCCCCATTCTATAATCTAATGTTTGGAAGTTAAATTAATAATGCAACTACAATGCAGCTTGAGAAATTGCCAGTCACAATACGACTTAATGACAAATAAGTGTTAACAGTGATGCTTTGGATTTCTGGAAGGAAGAGATTATTGTGGGCTGAAGAAGCCAAGAAAAGATAGAGGTTGAAATTTACCTGGACCTTGGGAGAAATGTTAAATACTTCAGCATGTTTCCAAAAATCTCTGTGAATAAAGTGATGAATGGTTCAATAGTGACCTTTATAAATTCCGTTAAAAGTATCTTTTTTTTAAGTTTGTTTACTTTGAGAGCACATGGGGGCACGCAAATACAGGGGGGCAGAGAGAGAAAGAACTCCAAGCAGGGTCCCTGTTGTCAGTGCAGTGCCCCATGAGGCTCAATCTCAGAGATCGGGGCGCCTGGGTGGCGCAGTCGGTTGAGCCTCCGACTTCAGCCAGGTCACGATCTCGCGGTCCATGAGTTCGAGCCCCGCGTCAGGCTCTGGGCTGATGGCTCAGAGCCTGGAGCCTGTTTCCGATTCTGTGTCTCCCTCTCTCTCTGCACCTCCCCCGTTCATGCTGTGTCTCTCTCTGTCCCAAAAATAAATAAACGTTGAAAAAAAAAATTAAAAAAAAAAAAAATCTCAGAGATCATGACCTTAGTGGAAATCTAGATCAGATGCACGATGGACTGAGCCACCCAGGTGGCTCATAAAAGTATTTAAAAAATTTTTTTTTTTTTTTTGGAGAGAGAAAGACAGAGTGTGAGTGTGCGGGAGGTGCAGAGAGAGAGGGAGACAAAGTCCAAAGCAGGCTCCAGGCTCTGAGCTGTCAGCACAGAGCCCGACGCCGGGCTGGAACTCACAAACCGTGAGACCATGACCTGAGCTGAAGTCAGACGCTTAACTGATGGAGCCCCCCAGGCACCCCTATAGTATTTTAAATATATGTAACCTTTAACCTTACAATTTCGTTTCTAGGAAATGAATCTGAAGAAAGAAATCCCTCTTACTATCTGTACCCAAGGTTACATAGACAAGGGCATGTATGTATACAGCCCTGTAGTAGGGAGAAACTGTAAGTAATCAAGCCACTAGTGAGACGGTTAATTATAGAACAGTAGTAGGAGTCGGCAGCAATTGTAAAAGAATGCTGGAAAGCTACACAAATGTATATAGGCAGACAGAGGACCCCTCAGCGACAGTGGCCATCCCCTCCAGCTGCCCTCCCGGTAGACGAGGCCGGCAAGCAGCAAACAGAAACCCTCAGGTTCTTTCATATCAAAACAGCAAAACACCGAAAAAGGGAGTGGAGGGAACCCCGTTCTTCACTGCCGAAGCCACAGACAAGCCTTCCTGACACCCTGTAACCGCACCTTGCACCAAGTGGCAAATAAACTCCAAGCAGCCCTTGACATAGGAAAATATCCAAAACATATTGCTAAGTGAAAAAAAAAAAAACTTAAAAAAAAAAATTTTTTTTTTAAGTTTATTTTTGAGACAGAGAGAGACAAAGCATGAACGGGGGAGGGTCAGAAAGAGAGAGAGACACAGAATCGGAAGCAGGCTCCAGGCTCTGAGCCATCAGCCCAGAGCCCGACGCCGGGCTCGAACTCACGGACCGCGAGATTGTGACCTGAGCTGAAGTCGGACGCTCAACCGACTGAGCCACCCAGGCACCCCCCAAAAAAACTTTTAAAATGTTTCATATAGTTTGATCTCATTGATGCTTTAATGGGTATGTATGTGTATATGTATACATACTTTTTGTTTTTACATATACAGATACATATTCATAAATATACACTTAAGCAAAAGGGCTGAAGAGATAAAATCCGAACTATCAACTGTGGTTATATCCAGAGAGAAAATCTGTTTGGGAGGAAGAAGGCACCGGAGAGGGAACTTTTTACTCCACATATTTCAACAAAAGAAGTGTCACTGTAAATTTTTAATCATTAAAATTTTTTTTTTTTTTAATTTTTTTTTTTTCAACGTTTATTTATTTTTGGGACAGAGAGAAACAGAGCATGAACGGGCGAGGGGCAGAGAGAGAGGGAGACACAGAATCGGAAACAGGCTCCAGGCTCTGAGCCATCAGCCCAGAGCCCGACGCGGGGCTCGAACTCACGGACTGCAAGATCGTGACCTGGCTGAAGTCGGACGCTTAACCGACTGCGCCACCCAGGCGCCCCTAATCATTAAAATTTAAGCAAAGAAAATACCATTTAAAACGTAGGACTGATTGGGATTCATTACTTCATACTCTCCAGTGTTTATTTACTAACATATAGAATATTCCACCACTTTAAGGAATTGAGAACATTCCAGTAAAATAAGTCTAGCAAAGGCATGGGTCTTTCTTTGTCTAAAAGCTTTGCTCCTACTACCAATGATTTATGAAATGCTTTTTAGAGGGTTGAGCCATCTGTAGGAAAGAGTCCAGTAGAGTTGGGCCAGCAAAAGAGAAACAGAGATATATATTAACGGGTTGGCTTACATGACTGTAGGCTCAGCAAAGCAAGTCTGGAATCTGAGTGCTGGCTGTCGGAAAGGGCGGGCTGGGACGTTAGGGCAGGAGCCGAGATGCTTCAGTCCCCAAGTGGAAGCATCTCTGTAGAAGCTCCCTTGTTCTTATTTCCTTTAAACTAATTGGGTCAGGCCCACCCAGATTATCTAGAATCTAACCGTCAACTGATTATGGACCTGTAGGAATATCAACAAAATATCCCAGAGTAACACCTAGGTTAGTCTTGGAGTAACTGGAGCCTAGCCGAGTTGACTCATAAAACACACATCACACGGGGCTCCTGCGTGGCCCAGTCAGTGAAGCATCCGACTTCGGCTCAGGTCATGATCTCACGGTTTGTGGGTTCGAGCCCCGCGTCAGGCTCTGTGCTGACAGCTCGGAGCCTGGAGCCTGCTTCAACTCTGTGTCTCCCCTCTCTGCACCTCCCCCGCTCACACTCTGTCTCTCAAAAATAGAAACATTAAAAACTATAATAAAAGCCCACATGTCACAGTATGTATATGTAAAAAGCAAAAACAAACAAAAAGACACATCAGTTACCAATTTTGAGTGCAGACCTTATACCCGTCGTGGGGCTAATTGCTTTGCACCTTATCTCAGTCACCACAGTCTAGCCCCATGGTCAGTTTCACCAAAGTAGATTTCAGCTTCTATACCTGTGACTCCAAAGTCTCCCTGTACTGATGTAGTTCATTTAGTTGCAGAGCCCAGCTCAATTTGCACATAAAAAGGAGATTTATTTTCTAGCCACAGGTAGACTAACTGGAAAAGTGAGATGGTTTTATGCAACTGAGATGGTTATAGTGACTGCTTTTTCTGTCTCTTTTTCAGGGACCACATGGCCTCTGTCTCTCTGAGTCTCCTTTTCTCCCCCCAAAGGGCTCCCCCCTGTTCACCTCCCTTATCTTTCTTTAAGATTTTATTTTATTTTTAATTTTTAAAAATGTTTATTTATTTATTTTGAGAGAGAAAAGAGACCGTGGGTAGGGGAAGGGCAGAGAGAGAGGGAGACAGAATCCCAAGTAGGCTCTGAGCTATTGGCACAGAACCTGACGAGGGGCTCGATCCCACAAATTGTGAGATCATGACCTGAGCTGAAATCAAGAATTGGACGCTCAACGGACTAAGCCACCCAGGCGCCCCTTTAAGATGTTATTTTTAAGTATTCTCTACAGCCAACATTAGGCTCGAACTCACAACCCTGAGATCAAGAGTCTCATGCTCCACCAAATGAGCCGGCCAGGCAGGCATTCCTGTTCAGCTCCCTTATTAGCTACTTGGCGATGTTTTCAAATTCCCCAAAGAGACGCAGTTTAATGGCTTTACCTATCTTTTGGGCCGTTCAACATATATTTCGACTGAGTTGGTATCAGTGCGAATTAGAAATGAGAAGCATAAACCAGTTTACAGACTTAGAAGGGAAGAGTGATTAGATATGAACGTTGCAAAGGGGACAGTGAATTAAAAGCAAATCACAGATTTCTACACTGACTGGAGTATCACTCCTTGATGATAGTTGTCTTTGAAAGAAATACGTTGTATCTGAACCCCTACGTCTCACCCAGTGGCCCCAGTTCTTGCCCAACCGGCTGTCTCTCTATCCCTTGACCCCATAAGCCTGACTTGTGCAGGCACCTCACAACACTTAAACTCTAAACTCAGAGCCCAAATCACAGCTCGCATTTCTCGCCATCACCAGGACCCAACTGGGCTTATTTCTGTCCTGTCTATGCTCTAAACTTGATCTCCTTGAATTACCTCAATTCTTAACTTTTCTTTTTTTATGCTTTATTTATTTCTGAGAAAAAGAGAGACAGAGCATGAGCGGGGGACGGGCAGAGAGAGAGGGAGACATAGAATCCTAAGCAGGCTCCAGGTTCCGAGCTGTCAGCACGGAGCTCGACGCGGGGCTCGAACCCACGAACTGTGAGATCATGACCTGAGCCGAAGTTGGACACCTAACCGACTGAATTCCCTCAATTCTAATCTCTGTTGTCCTAGGCTTTGAATCTGGTATTTGCACGTGGCTTCTCCTCTACCCAACCCTAGCTTAACTCTTCAGTTTCTAGTAAAAGTTGTTGATTTTGGTGGGAGCAGAATTCTATCTCAAAACTCTAGAATCAAATTCCATTTTCTGGTGACTACAATCGATCGGGCTGGCCACATTTCTTCCAAGCAGAAGGAGAGGAGTCATTTGTCTCTGTATCATCTATCTTCTGAGCACTTATTAGTTTGCCAAACACTGTGGTAGGTCCTCCTGTTACAAGGATAATGAGAAATAGTCTTTCCCTTTAAAAAGCCCCTAGAGGAGGGGCGCCTGGGTGGCACAGTCGGTTAAGTGACTGACTTTGGCTCAGGTCATGATCTCACAGTTTGTGATTTTGAGCCCCACGTTGGGCTCTCTGCTCTCAATGCAGTGCCCGCTTTAGAGCCTCTGTCTCCCTCTCTACCCCTCCCCAGCTCGTGCTCCCTCTCTCCCTCTCACAAAAATAAACATAAAAGAAAGAAAGAAAGAAAGAAAGAAAGAAAGAAAGAAAGAAAGAAAGAAAAGCCCCTAGAGGAGAGAGAGACCAATAACCCACAATTGCACACAATTTGACACAAGTACACAGACATATGTATGGAGGAGGTTATTTTATTTTTTATTTTTGGTTATTGCCTTTTTTATTTGTATTTTTTAATATAATTTATTGTCAAGTTGCCTAATATACAGTGTATACAGCGTCCTCTTGGTTTCAGGGGTCGATTCCCGTGATTTATCACTTATGAACAACACCCAGTGCTCATCCCAACAAGTGCCCTCCTCAGTGCCCATCACCCATTTCCCCCCCTCCCCCCGCACCCCCATCAACGGAGGAGGTTATTTTAATTAGCTTGAGGTGCCAAAGAAGGCTTCCTAGAGCAGAATACCCAGGAGCTTAATATTTTTAAGTTTTAAATACCTTTTTAATTAAAATATTATGCACATAGAGGAAAGCGCATGAATCACAAGTGACAGTTTGAGGATTTTCAAGAATGTACGACAAACACCAAGATGAAGAAATAGAATGTTACTGGCACTCCAGAAACTCCCTTCACGCCCCCTCCCAGTCCTCTTGCTTACATTAAAAGAAGTTAGGGGGACGCCTGGGTGACTCAATCGGCTAAGCGTCTGACTCTTGATCTTGGCTCAGGTCATGATCTGGCGCAGTTCGTGGCTTCAAGCCCCATGTCAGGCTGTGCGCTGACAGCATAGAACCTGCTGGGATCTCTCTCTCCTCCTCTCTCTGCCCCTCCCCTGTTCTCACTCACTCTATCTCAAAATAAGTAAATAAAATAAACTTTAAAAAAGTAAGTTAGGAGTGAAAAGTGGTGAGGATACACTTGGCAAGAAGAATAATATGTTTAAAGATTGAAAGGTTTAGGGGCGCCTGGGTGGCTCGGTCAGTTGAGCATCCTGACTTCAGCTCAGGTCATGATCTCGCGGTCTGTGGGTTCGAGCCCCGCGTTGGGTTCTGGGCTGACTGCTCGGAGCCTGGAGCCTGCTTCGGATTCTGTGTCTCCCTCTGTCTGCCCCTCCCCTGCTCATGTTCTGTCTCTCTCTCTGTCAAAAATAAATAAACATTTATTAACCAATTTAAAAGATTGAAAGGTTTAAAGTAGTGCAAGAGGGGCGGCCTGGGGGGCTCAGTGGGTTGAATGTCTAACTCTTGATTTCAGCTCAGGTCATGATCTCATGGTTCGTGAAAGCAACCCCGCCCCGCATCCGGCTCTGTGCTAACAGTGAGGAGCCTGCTTGGGATTCTCTCCCTTTCTCTGTCCTTCCCCTTTGTGAGCACGCATGTGTGCGTGCTCTCTCTCTCTCTTTCAAAATAAATAAATAAACGTTTAAAAAATAAATCAGTAAAGTAGTACAGAATGTAGAAGAAGGTGTGACTCATGTGGTGGAAGAAGAAGGTGGTTGGAGATAAAGCTCATCTCCTCCATCAGCAGGAGCCTGATTATGAAAATCCTTTCCATAAGCTGGGGAGTTTAATTTTAAACCTAAAGGCTATGGAGGGTCTCTGGAAAGTTCTCCTCAGGGGAGAAATAACTTGATCCAATCTGCCATTCAGAAACATTCTGGGGGCGCCTGGGTGGCTCCGTTGTTTGAGCCTCCGACGTCGGCTCAGGTCATGATCTCGCGGTTCATGAGTGCGAGCCCCGCGTCGGGCTCTGTGGTGACAGTGCAGAGCCTGGAACCTGCGTCAGATTCTGTGTCTGCCTCTCTCTCTGACCCTCCCCCGTTCATGCTCTGTCTGTCTCTGTCTCAAAAATAAATAAACATTAAAAAAATTTTTTTAAATAAAATAAAATAAAAACACAATTGCCGTTAGGCCTGGATAAAAGGGTTGGAGCTTTCAGGCAAGACTGGGGTCATGGATAAGGGAGGGAGCTGGCGAATGTTAGGGAGTAGCTTCTGCCTTAGCCAATTAGTCTTGGAAAAGGTTGTAGTTGAGGATAACTGCTAGGTTTCCACTTTGAAGAATGACTTGATGGTGATCCTGTCGCTGCCGAGAGAAAAAATAGAGACGGAAAAGAATTAGGGTAATAAAGACAATGGGTTTATGTTGAGACACATGTAAATAAGAGGTGTGGGTTGGGAAAAAATAGATTTGGTAGTCATCAGCCTTCTACTTTCTTTTTTTCTATAAGCTTTTATTTTTCATTTTTGAGAGAAGAGAGAGCAGGGGAGGGGCGGGGAGGGGGGGGGGGGCAGGGCGGACAGAGGATCTAAATCTGGCTCTGCCCTGACCGCAGGGAGCCCGATGCGGGGCTCGAACTCACAAACTGTGAGATCGTGACCCGAGCTGAAGTCAGCTGCTTAACCAACCGAGCCACCTAGGTAACCCTAGCCTTATACTTTTTTAAATGAATTCATGCCTGTGTGTGAGGTCCCCAAGGAGAAAGTATACAAAATGCAAATGAGGACTGGGAAGCACAGACATGTAAGGTGCAGAAAGGAAAAGAAGAATCTAAGAATGGGTCTCAGAAGAGACATCCGGAGGAAAAAAGGGGAACCCAAGGGAGGGGTATCCATGGAGGCAAAGGAGTGGGGAGTTTTCAGAAAGGCGTGTTTAGAGGCAGATAAGATCATAAATACTGAACGCATTTAGCAAGATGGAAGTGAACGAGGACTTCAGTGGAATGGTGGACCTTTGGGTGGAAGAACTAAAAGTAAAGAATTAGGGATCAAGAGCAACAATCAGCAACTGTTCTCTCATGGGGCATCTGGGTGGCTCAGTTCGAGCCCCGCCTGGAGTCTGCTTTGGATTCTGTCTCCCTCTCTTTGCCCTTCTGCTCTCTCTCTCTCTCTCTGAAGAATAAATAAAGATTAAAAAATTTTTTAAAAAGAAATTGTTCTTTCGTAAAGTTTGTGTGTGAGGGAGAATTATAGGATTTGTAATTTTTTTTTAATTTTTAAATGTTTATTTATTTTTGAGAAAGAGAGAGGGAGACAGAGAATCCCAAGCTGGTTCCACACTGTCGGCACAGAGCCTGATGTGGGGCTCAAATCCACGAACAGTGAGATCATGACCTGAGATCATGAACCGAGATCATAACCTGAGCTGAAATCAAGAGTTAGACGCTTAACTGACTGAGCCACCAGGGGCCCCAGGATTTGTATTATTTTGTCCACTATTGTCTTAGAAGAGTGACTGAAACGCGATACTCCCTTGATGCAAGTTGTTCTGATTGACTGATTGATTGAATGATTGTATCTTACACTGGGCTGTATATAGGTCAAGCTCATCAGCAGATTCTTAACTCTACTCAGATTGCCTGCAACCAGGCTACAACTTCTCTTGCCTGGGAGGCCACAAATAATAAGTATCTGCTGTACTGTGAGAGGGCGGGGTGGTAGCCTTACCTTTTCTAGAGCAGATCAGATCAGGTGATGCCGAGTATCACAGCAGGCCACGGGATTGCACAGTGCATTAATCAAGGGTGAATTTGTCTAGTCTTACTGAGTGGAGGGGTGATAAAATACCCATCAGAAGTTGAGACTGCTGAAGTGCCTGGGTGGCTCAGTCGGTTAAACGTCTAACTTCGGCTCAGGTCATGATCTCGCAGTTCGTGAGTTCGAGCCCCTCGTCGGGCTCTGTGCTGACGGCTCAGAGCCTGGAGCCTGCTTCGGATCCTGTGTCACCCTCTCTCTCCCCTTCCCCCACTTGTGTTCTGTCTCTCTCTCTCTCTCAAAAATAAAATAAATATGAAAAAAAAAGTTGAGATTACCGCAACCAAGTACTCCTAAAAAATGTGAAGGTAGATTAAGTACATCAGGCGATTTGGCAAACTAGGCTATGGTCTGGATTCTGAGCTACCCTTAGGCCTTATAAACTTTTCAAAGGTCTAAAAACTATCTGAGACCTAAAAGCAAACACCTCTAAAATACCCAGCCATCCATTGCCAAATTCCTGAAAAGCAAAGTAAATAAATGTTTAATTAAATACCAACAAAACGGGGCGCCTGGGGGCTCAGTCGGTTAAGCGGCCGACTCTTGATTTTGACTCAGGTCGTGATCTCATGGTTTGTGAGTTCAAGCCCCGCACTGAGCTCTGTGCTCACAGCACGGAGTCTGTTTTGGATCCTTTGTCTCCATTTCTCTGCCCCTCCCCCACTTGTGCTGGCTTTTTCTCACTCTCAAAAATAAATGTTAAAAAAAAACCCCAAATACTGGGGTGCCTGGGTGGCCCAGTCGGTTAAGTGTCTGGTCTCGGCTCAAGTTCGGGCCCCACGTCGGGGTCTGTGCTGACAGCTCAGAGCCGGGAGCCTGCTTTGGATTCTGTGTACCCCCCCTTTCTCTGCCCCTCCCCCACTTGTGCTCTGTCTCTATCTGTCTCTCAAAAATAAATGTTAAAAAAAAATTACAGGGGCGCCTGGGTGGCTCAGTCAGTTAAGCGCCTGACTTTGGCTCAGGACATGATCTTGCGGTCTGTGAGTTCGAGCCCCGTGCTGGGCTCTGTGCTGACAGCTCAGAGCTTGGAGCCTGTTTCGGATTCTGTGTCTCCCCCTCTCTCTGACCCTCGCCCGTTCATGCTCTGTCTCTCTCTGTCTCAAAAATAAATAAACATTAAAAGAAATTTAAAAAAAAAATTTACAAAAAAAAAAAAAAAACCAAATGCCATACTCTGGTTTCTCTTGAATTTTTAAAAAATGTTTTATTATTTATTTTGGAGAGAGAGGAACTCACGAACCTTCAGATTATGACCAGAGCCGAAGTCGGATGCTCAACCGATGAGCCACCCACCCAGGCATCCCTGGTTTCTCTTGAGATGGAATAAATCTTTCATCTTTTACTAAAAACAAAACAAAACAAAACAAAACCAAAAACCAAAAACAAAACAGCAAAATCATAGCATGCCAATTGGCCATTACTTAACTTATACATAAATGTAATGTTACATATAAATACAAGCAACTGATACATAGTAGGGTCCCCTGTGTTGTGCATATCTTAAAACTCTTTTGTGTATTATAATATTTTGATAGCTTAAGAAACCTTTCCGGGGTCGTCTGCCTGGCTTAACTGGTAGAGCATGTGACTCTTGATCTCAGGGTCATGAGTTTGAGCCCCACGTTAAGTGTAGAAATTACTTTTTAAAAATTTACATTGAAACAAAACAGAACAACACTTTCTAGCTGGGAAGAGGCTGTCCCTTCCTGAGGCTTGCCAGTTCTTAGAGATAGCAAGGGCTCAGCATGTCCTTGACATGCAAACTCACAAATCCACAACCACACTTCCTTTATTTGGCCCCTACACCCCAGGAGGCAAAATTCCTCTCTTTCATCCCAGGAATGGTGGGGGGGGGGGGGGGGGGAGGGGGAACTAGGGACCAGTTCTATAGGTTAGAGCCCAACAAAATTATTCAAACTAGATAGTCCTCAACTGTTTACCCTACCCTGCCTTACCTTTCTCCCTGGAAACTCCAATAAAGGCTCTCCCCTAGGGGTGTCTGGGTAGATCAGGTGGTTAAGCGTCTGACTTAACTTTGGCTCAGGTCACGATCTCACAGTTCATGAGTTCAAGTCCCCTCATCGGGCTCTACAGCCATAGCAAAGACCCTGCTTGGGATTCTCCCTCTCCTTCGCTCTCTGCCCCTCCCCCACGTGCTCTCTCTCTCTCTCTCAAAATAAGTAAAAATAAACTTAAAAAAAAAACAAGACCTAGACCTTCTGTTTCCTGCTATCTTCTTTTTTTTTTTTTAATTTTTTTAATTTTTTTTTTAATTTTTTTTTTCAACGTTTATTTATTTTTGGGACAGAGAGAGACAGAGCATGAACAGGGGAGGGGCAGAGAGAGAGGGAGACACAGAATCGGAAACAGGCTCCAGGCTCCGAGCCATCAGCCCAGAGCCCGATGCGGGGCTCGAACTCACAGACCGTGAGATCGTGACCTGGCTGAAGTCGGACGCTTAACCGACTGCGCCCCCCAGGCGCCCCTAATGTTTATTATTTTTGAGACAGAGACAGAGAGCAAGCAGGGAAGGGGCAGAGAGAGAGGGAGACACAGAATCGGAAGCAGGCTCCAGGCTCTGAGCTGTCAGCACAGAGCCCGATGCGGGGCTCAAACTCACAGACTGCCAGATCATGACCTGAGCTGTAATTGGCTGCCCAACCGACTGAGTCACCCAGGCACCACTGTTCCCTCCTATCTTCTGCCTCCTGACCACTCCAGTGTTCTTTCACGAGGCCCTTTGTGGTATTCTGTGCCTCCTATCTCTAGAACCTGTGAATATAATAAATTTTTCCTGAGTTTCTCAGTCTCCTCTTGTGGCTGCACTTGACCGATCGTCTCATAAAAGAATATAAAGCACCAACAGAGGACTGCCTCAGGCCTACAGATGTTAAAATAGTTCCTAGCGATCCCCTTGATCCATCCCTCATGATTCTCTCTCCTACATGCCTCCTTCCCAAAGCCAAGAGTGCATCTAGTTGGTGATCCTGAAAATGCCCCCACCTCCCACCCAGGTCATACACTGCACTGGGCATTTATTCTCTTCTGCCCCTGACAAGGTCTCTTGTTTTATCAAACATGGAGAGCAGACTCTTATCATTCTCAGGTTTGACATTCTCTGGTTGAAGGAGAGAGCAGAATACGCCACCCCCAAATATGCCACTTGGGCATATTGATTATTGTGAATCAAAAGGTACCTGAGAAACACCTGGTGCAAGGACACTCTGACCCTCTTGTCCCCCCGAAGCAGGAGATAAATCTCCCATGTAAAAGGCACCCTTCCCACCAGAGACAGGGAATGCAGGGCCAGGAAGGCTGTATAAACAAAAACTGTTAGTTCTTCAACAATTCACTACCCCGGGCACCTGGGTGGCTCAGTTGGTTAAGCGTCCAACTTCAGCTCAGGTCATGATCTCACAGCTTGTGAGTTCGAGGCCCGAATCAGGCTCTGTGCTGACAGCTCAGAGCCTGGAACCTGCTTCAGATTGTGTGTCTCCCTCTCTCTCTGCCCCTCCCCTGCTCACACTCTGTCTCTCTCTCTCTCTCTCAAAAATAAATGAACATTAAAAAAATTTTTTTAAGAAAAAATGCCTTAAAATGATATATAAAGCTTTACTGAAGGCTGAAAAGTTTATTACCTTCTGGTATAAGGATATTTGGAGGAAACATGTGACTGTCTATGGAAATGTGATTTGGGATAAAGCTAGGAAAACAGTTCAAACATTTCTCTCTTCAGGGATTTGGATGTTCAGAAGGGAAATTTTCCTTATAATTTTAAGACTCGAGACTATTCTACCTCTATTGGTCACCTGGCTATATAATCTCTCATAAGCTCTCATTTTATATCATTATTCTACAAAACCCTGTGCAAGCCCTCTACTTAATGACTAGTCAGAACCTGAGACAATATCCCTGCCATTTATCTCTCAGGGAATATGATTGACTCACCAACCTTACCTCCACAGAAATCCCATGGAATAATTTACTCCTCCACCAAGAGTATGCCATACTGCAGCCGTTATAGCTTTGTCCTAGGAACTTGCTCAAATTACTGCGCACTATCACAAGCCCAGGAAGAGCTACAGACCATCCACCAGCTTTTCTAAGATATTTGATAAGTTGTATCATAAAGTGAAAGTATCAAGTACTAACAGAAAATCCAAGCTAGAGAAACCGACTGGCTTGCTTCTTCGTATGTCTCCCCTCCTTCCAGTCCAAGCTGGAAGACTGCCCACCCCTCTTTTAAAGCAAGTATGGTGATTGAGTTAATAAGCCTCTTAGATTCTCTTCTCCAACAACCCCTTCTCTATTCAGATACACCCTTGCTGAATGTTGTAGCTCACAAACTAGCACCCAGTCTCAATAAAAACGAAAAAGAGTAGATGCTTGAGAAAATACTGGCCTTGGCCATCTCTAACACTTGATACAGTGGGAAAGGCACGTGACCCAAAGAGAGGAGGGATCTGGTTGATTGCACTCCATAGCTGGGTATACAAGAGGCGTACCTGGATCCCATTCCATCCGGGCATCCAAGTTGAGGGCTGGTGTCTCCTTTATTCCTGGCTCTGTAAGCCATCACAGCAAACTAATACATGCATCCACCTGCTGGTTCACAAAGACAATTCACCCAATATTGCCAATGCCTACAAACCTGGGAAAAGCAAGAAGGTATTTCCCACTGATTTTATAAAAATGTTCAGAACCCTGCCAGCAACAGATATACACTTTAACTATTTACAAGGAGAGAACAGGGCTTAAGGGAGCCAAAAAGAGACAGTGAAGTGTCCCGGGGCTAGTATTGAGAGGCAAGGGGGAAGGTGTGATTATCAGGATCTGGACAGGTCAGCTGCGCAGAGGCCAGCTCAGGACAGAACTGGTCCGAAGTCACACACCATCGGAGACAGAGGCACAAGGCCTGGCTAGGCTTATGCATAGCAAGCTGTTCTAATCTTTGGACCATGAAGTCTGTACAGCACAAATAACCACCTCTGAGTGTTAATCATATAAAATCTGCCCCTAGGGTTTTAAAGCTGTCACGGTCCACGAAATTTGGTTTCTTTTTCCTTCTAATTTAGATCCCACAGGGACTTCACGTACCCTTTATCATAGATGAGATCCAAATCCAAAATGAAGCCCAGAGGTATAGAGAATATTGAGACCAGTGAGCTTACAGAAGTTTGGAAAGGCCTCCATAAAGATTGGTGACGTTGACTTAGAGTCTTAAAAACACAAAACCAATGATGGAGTGATAAAATGAGAAAGAACCTGTAGTGATCATCTACTTGGAGTACAAACTCTCACACTTTTTTTTTTTCCTCTTAAGAAAGTTATAATACGAGGGGCGCCTGGATGCCTCAGTGGGTAGAGTTTGCGACCCTTGAACTCAGGGTCGTGGGTTCAAGCCCCATGTTGGGCACGGAGCATACTTAAACTTTTTAAAAATTAAAAAGAAGAAGAAGAAGAAGAAGAGGAAGAGGAAGAGGAAGAAGAAGAAGAAGAAGAAGAAGAAGAAGAAGAAGAAGAAGAAAGTTACAATACTATTCCTAACAAAATGTTTTCACGCTGGCTCACACAAAGATTTCATAAGTACATACTACAAAATAAATAGGCAATAACTTATATGGCAATGGAAGCTTAAGCTTCCATTCTATCCTGTGTCCCAGGATGGCTCAGCTGTCCCATAATTTTAATTTATTCAAGTCACTGTTAACTCTTTCTTTGCCGCAGTGCCTGGTACTCTGAGTGCTCTCATTTAGGCTTCTCTTGACAACGAGTGTGTATTCTTTTTTTTTTTTTTTTTTTAGAGACAGAGAGCCCACCGGCAAGCAGAGGAGGGGCAGAGGGAAAGGGAGAGAGAGAATCTTAAGCAGGCTTCATGCCCAGACAGAGCCTGAGAAGGGGCTGGATCTTACAACCCATCACGAGACCATGACCTGAGGCGGAAATCAAGAGACAGACACTTAACCAACTGAGCCACCCAGGTGCCCATATCTAGTGCGTTCTTATATGAACATTTGTACTTAGTCTCTGATGATTTAAGTTTGGGAAACACTGCATTGCCAGTTTCAGAAGATGCTGGTTCTCAGCAAGTATAGGGTGAAGCCAAGTGACTATCGTTAATACAAGAAACATGAATAGCATCCTTCCTATTATATTGTGTAAAAATTATGTACGTTTTTATGGGCAGGTCAAAAATTATTATCTGAGTGTGTAACACAGGTACACACATCTGCGTGTTCTGGGATGAGAAGGTAGTTTTTCAGGAAGTGACTCCCCCAGTTTGTTGGTTCCCTTGTCTCCAGCTTTGACTTGGGTTTCTATGGCGTTCGTTTTCTCTTTAATAATTAGGCGATGAAGCAGGGCTTTCTAAGCACACGGAAATGGTTCTGTCTCGGAAAACTAACTTTACACATTAAAGAGTATATCTTTCATGATAAAGGATCCGACGTTTAGAAATGTTAGATCAAGGGGTGCCTGGGTGGCTCAGTCGGTTAAGCGTCCGACTTTGGCCCAGGTCATGATCTCACGGTTTGTGAGTTCGTTCGAGCTCGGCGCTGGGCTCCGTGCTGACGGTGCAGAGTCTGCTTGGGATTCTGTCTCCCTCTTTCTCTGCCCCTCCCCTGCTCACTCTCTATCCCTCTCAAAATAAATACATAAACATATATATATATATATATATATATATATATATAAGGTCAAACAATGAGTCACTGTTAGGGTACTGATCTCAGATATAATGAAAGGATATACGGTTATATTAACTAGCAGGGGGATATTTTTGAATTGTAAACTCCGGAGGGAAATAGATCTGATATGTAAAGAAAGCTGTAGGAAATGCTCTTTTTGTCACAAACAACTGCTTCCTGTTTAAGTGAGGCAGCATACTGGCATGATGACAAGGAACTTAAACTCTGGAGGCAGAGTCATTTAAAACGTAGCAGCTATGTGACCATGGTCAAATCATTTGAACTTTTTGGGCTTGTTTTCTCATTTATAAGATGGGAAAAATAATAGTACTTACTTGATGGGACAGTTGCTACATATATTATGTACATGTAAATGAGCTCACATATAGAAACAACTTATAACAGTCCCTGGTACATGATGAGTCCTGTATATATTTGCTGTTTTTATTATTTTCCCCCATTCAACCCAGTACATATAATCAAATATTTATAAAATTTGTTTGCCCCTACTTATTTACAAAGCTACCTCTACTAATTATACTGAAACTTGTAGGTTTCCCAAACATCCATGGTATAATTGGGGGGCTGGGGGGAGGGAGAAACACTTAATCTGGAACTTTGAAGCTCAAGGAGAAAAAAATCAGGATTGGAGGCATAGTTGTAGAATAATGAATAATAATACCTTTCGTCTATTGAGTGCTTATTATAGTCCAGGGTGTTCTAAATGCTTTCCGTGTAAATCTCATTCGATTCTCCTAGTGACCCTATGATATAAGTACTTTATTATCCCCATTTGGAGGAGGGAATGGAAGCAAACAGGTGAAGTAACTTGCCCCATGTCACACAGCAGGAAGTAAGACCCAGAATTTGAGCAGTCTGGAGGCTCCAGTTTGTTCTCTTAACTACCAGACATCATGTTATCATATAAAATTTATATATTATCGTTTGGGCTAATATCCAGTGAACATAACAGTGCAACCAGACTAGCTATCTGAATGGCTGGTGCTCTGTTCTGATTAACTTGGTGCTTGGATGATATCATTTGTTAATATATTATGACGATCACTTCTGATTATGGGTGGTGGTTAAAGCCACGGAAATGGATGAGATCTTCGGAGAAGTGTGTTTTTATAGTATGAGAAAACTAATATTTTGAGCACCATGAAAGCAAAGGTAGGCTCTGTTTTAGTCACGACTATGCTCCCTAATTGGTTTTACTCAATCTCTGCAAATATGTAAAGGAAGAAAAAGACCGAAGACCGTCTATCGATGTCTTTAGCGTAGGTTTTCCAAAGGAGTTGAAGAGCAAAAGATAAATAAAGTAAATAAAGTAATAAAGTAATAAAGTAAATAAAATAATGAGTATACACTATTATTGCGAGAAACTTGGCTGGGAAGAAATGGACCAGGTGACAGCACCACATGACTGGAAAATAAAAGACGACGTGCCTTTTTTATCTGGCATTTACAGCCTCATTAATGACATTTTGAAAAATTCGAACAGACCTTTAAGAATTCCACAAAATTATTCTAAAGCTCATCTACCACTCAAAGAAACCTGTGAGAACACCAAGAAAAGTTCTGAAACCCGTAAGAACACCAACCAAACAGCAAGACAACAATGGGGGCTTACCCCTCAGTTACTTGACCTCCTCCGCCTTTCTACTTTTCTGTTCTGACTCAACCACAGGCTTGCTTGGTCACACCCTCAGCGACATTATCAATGCAGCTACTCTGCTTTCAAAATAGTTAATCCATTCGGTGTCTGACCGTCACATACTATTCTTCAAGCTTGATTGTTCAAATACGCCCACGATCCCTATTTAATGATCCTATCGAGATTTCCAGTTGGTTGACCATTCTGACTTTTCCCAACCCGCCAGCCTTCTCCTTAGTTTTCTTTCTCATCCAGCTAACTCAAACTCATCTGAAGCTTTGTGGACCCTGGGTTGTTTTTTGGTTTTTTTTTTACCTTTATTTATTTTTGAGAAACAGTGAGACAAAGCGTGAGGGGGGAGGGGAGATGCAGAATCTGAAGCAGGGTCCAGGCTCCCAGCAAGTGGTCAGCACAGAGCCCTATGCGGGGCTCGAACCCACACACTGTGAGATCACGACCTGAGCTGAAGTCAGTCGCTTAACCAACTGAGCCACCCAGGCGCCCCAACTTTCAGAGTAGTTAAAAAAAAAAATGCTTAGACAGGCTTCACTGAGATACCTAATAAGTTCCCAGCCCCTCTTTTGGCCTCCCAAAAGACTGCCTTGTATCTCCACGCCAACCCAGGAAGACAAGTGAGCAAGTGACTGAGCCAGTCTGACTCCATTATGAAAACTGGGGAGATCCTAGTTATTGGTGTATCCTGAGTGCTCAAACAAAATGTTTTAAAACTTAAGTAATTTTTTAAAAAAGCACACTGACTTTTAGCCCCACGGTGTTCCTTGTCTGACCCCGGCTAAATTGTATAATATTTCAGCTTCCTAGTCTCTTCATGCGGCAAGCACTTTATATGTTCACAAAACTCCATTTTCTTCTCCTCCTGGACTGTGTTTCTGTCTTTCTTAGAGCTGGGTGGAGCCACACGATTGATTTTTGGTTAGTGGAATTGGGTCAAAAGTGACGTTTGCCATATCCAGTCCTTGATTCTAAAAACACTCTTTCGTGCAGCTTAACGCTTTCTTGTCTCTTCTCTGTCCCCTCCTGTGTATGCTGTCTCCTATGAGATGGCCGAATGTGGAGAATTCCGTAGAGAGTTCCAAGGCCATAGGAGATGGTGGAGTCACCAGATGGAAGGAATCTGGGTCCCTGAGTAACTGCAGGCAGCAAGAACATCCTCACCCGATTTACATTAGGCTTCAGTGTGAGCAAGAAATAACCCTTTTTTGTGTATAACTGCTCCAAGTTTAAAAGGCTGCTAATTACAACAGTACATCATCCTATAAATTTGGGCTAATAGATCGTCTGTTAAATCTTAGGATGTTCTGAGTCAGAATCAAATAAAAACTTGTTCTTTGTTTCCCTTGAGCATCTTAGAAATTGGCTTCATGAAATTGTTTGTCCTAAAAACACACAGCAAAAGTCCCTACCGTTAAAACCCAAGATGGCTTCCAATTATTCTCATCTCCTGGGATCCAAGCCCTTGTAGTCCCCTCCCACATTGAATCATGGCTGGCTGGTGTTACCGATAGAAGACTGCAGAAGAAATAGCGTATGATTCCAAGACTCAGGCATTAAAGATACGGCAATTTCCACCTTGGTCTCTCTTAGATGCTTGCTCTGTAGAAAGCCTGGTGTCAGGTCGTGAGGACAGCTGAGCAGCCCTGTGGAGAGGGCTACCTACATGGCAAGGAACAGACCTCCCATCAACTACTAGCCTCTACTTTCCACCCATGTGAATGTGCCGAATTCCTGATGAAGCTGACATAATAAATATTTACTGTTGTTTTAAGCCACAAAGTAGTAGAATAATTTGTGATACAGCAGTGGATGACACGATCTGTGATACTACTGTTTGTTAAAATTCCTAGATTCTTTTTTTTTAAATTTTTTTTAACGTTTTATTTATTTTTGAGACGGGGAGAGACAGAGCATGAACAGGGGAGGGTCAGAGAGAGGGAGACACAGAATCGGAAACAGGCTCCAGGCTCTGAGCGGTCAGCACAGAGCCCGACACGGGGCTCGAACTCACGGACCGCGAGATCATGACATGAGCCGAAGTCTGCCGCTTAACCGACTGAGCCACCCAGGCGCCCCCCTAGATTCTTTTTTTAATCTCTTTTTTCCCCTTCAGCATTATTGAGACGTAGTAACATACAATGTTGTGTAAGTTTAAGGTGTACAACATAATAATTTGATATAATATATATTGCAAACTGATTACTACAATAAGGTGAGTAAACACATTCATCACCTCATAGTTACAGGTGTGCGTGTGTGCGTGTGTGTGTGTGTATAATACACATCACATCTTCTTTATCCATTCCTGGTGAGGGACACTTAGGTTGTTTGCATGTCTTGGCTATTGTAGACAATGTTGCAATGAACATGGGGTGCAGATACCTCTTTGAGATAGTGATTTTATTTCCTTCAGATATATGGTGTATAGAAACACAAGCTGAAAATTTCTACATTCCAATGGCATTCTCTTTTTCGTGGGGCATCAGTGCCTGCTACTGAAACAGAGTACGCAGGAATCATTCTTTTTTTTTTTTTTTTTTTTTTAATTTTTGAGAGAGAGAGAGAGACAGACAGAGCATGAGGCAGGGAGGGGCAGAGAGAGGGACACAGAATCGGAAGCAGGTGCCAGGCTCTGAGCTGTCAGCACAGAGCCCCGCGCGGGGCTTGAACTCACGGACCGTGAGATCATGCATGACCTGAGCTGAAGTTGGACGCCCAATCAGCTGAACCACCCAGGTGCCCCACAAGGAATCATTCCATTCATCTCCAAGTCACAGGAAGTTGTATCAATCCTGTAGCTAAAAGGACGTGGGGGGGAATCATTTGGTAATGGCAATTTTGAAGAGTAAGTCTGAACAATGTAAGCTGATTCTGACATCTTCTTAAAATCTTTAAGCAGGGAGGGAGACTCTGGAAGGAAAAAAAAGAATAATGTTTTTCTTGATACTATTGTAACCACAAACATTTTGAAACATTAGTTGGAAGTTTATTGAGCAACTTTCAAGAGAATACAAATGGGACACGTACATTTCTTCAATAGGATGACACACATCAATATGGGAAAAGAGAATATCTGGAATTCGGTAGAGCCAGTAAGTGTTGTAATAATAATAATAATAATAATAATAATAATATCAAGTTAATGTGGAGTCCATGTATATCTTAAACCAGTTTATCTGTTCCCTTCTCTCATTTATTTCCTACAGAGATTGTCTTGCTCTTCTCGCATTTTCTTTTTTGTTTGTTTTAAGTTTACTTATTTATTTTGAGACAGAGAGAGGGGCGCCTGGGTGGCGCAGTCGGTTAAGCGTCCGACTTCAGCCAGGTCACGATCTCGCGGTCCGTGAGTTCGAGCCCCGCGTCGGGCTCTGGGCTGATGGCTCAGAGCCTGGAGCCTGTTTCCGATTCTGTGTCTCCCTCTCTCTCTGCCCCTCGCCCGTTCATGCTCTGTCTCTCTCTGTCCCAAAAATGAGTAAACGTTGAAAAAAAATTAAAAAAAAAAAAAAAAGAGACAGAGAGAGAGAGAGAGAGAGAGGGGAAGGGGCAGAAAGAGAGGAAGAGAGAGAATCCCAAGCAGGCTACACGCTGTCAGCCCAGAGCCGGATGAGGGGCTCAGTCTCACCAACCGTGAGGTCATGACCTGAGCCAAAAGCCAAAATCAGGAGTCTGACTGAACCCTTCAGATGCCCCATTCTCACACTTTCTTAAGGTACGTCAAGAAGTTAAATAAATTTCAATACAAATGACAAAGAGATGGTGAAGAAAAGACATATCAATTTATCAGAAAAGAAGTTTGAAGAAGGATGTTTCTTTTGGTATCATAATCTTTGTCCCTTAATGTGACCGACTAGAGGGGCTCCTGGCTGGCTCAGTTGGAGGATCATGCAAGTGTTGATCTCAGGGTCATAGGTTCGAGCCCTGTGTTGGGTGTAGAGATTACTTAAGTAAACAAAACCTAATAAAATAAAATAAAATAAAATAAAATAAAATAAAATAAAATAAAATAAAATAAAATAACTTACTAGAATTATGCAGTGCAGTTCCAGTGCATACAGCTTCATCCATACAACAGGGTATCTGGGCCAGTGATCTTCTTCCCCAGGTGGGTAGTTGACAAAATTCCTCCAGCAGTGATCATACTCTAAGGAGACACAAATCTTGGTTCATTCAGCTAACAGAGCAGAAAGTTACTTTAAAGAGAGCCCAGCTTATAGATACACGTTATATAAAAACCCGTCAGCCTATTTGCTGTTGGAGATGGACTAACCATCCCCCTGAATCCCTAAAAAGAACATAGTTTATTCCAAGATGGCTGACGGGTCACCATGGCAGGTGCAGGCATGGAGAAGAGAGCCCTCTTTTTCATATTTTCCTTGCTGTGAATATCAGACCTGGTTCTTTCTCATGTTATTTTGGACTTTCGCTTCTTCTTCTTCTTTTTTTTTTTAAACATTTATTCATTTTTGAGAGATAGAAAGAGACAGAGCGGCAGTGGGGGAAGGGCAGAGATAAGAGAGAAACACAGAATCCAAGCTGTCAGGACAGAGTCTGATGCAGGGCTTGAACCCACGAACTGCCAGATCGTGACCTGAGCCAAAGTTGGACACTTAACTGAGCTAGCCAGGCACTCTTTAAAGTTTATTTATTTATTTAGGAGAGAGACAGAGAGAGAGAGGGAGGGAGAGAGCACAGTGGGGGAGGGACAGAGAGAGAGAGAGAGACAGAGACAGAGGATCTGAAGCAGGTTCTGTGCTGACAGCAGAGAGCCCGATGCCGGGCTCGAACTCACGAACTGCTTGAGCCCAAGTCAGACACTTAACGGACTGAGCCACCCAGGCGCCCCCAGACTTTCACTTCAGAGACTTCCGAAGTGGGATAGTCACTCTTCTGGCCTAGAAACGTGCTACCAGCACAGTCTCGCATCAACACTTAAGGTCCTCTGTTTGTTGTTTTTACCTGGGACTCTCATAATCTGGACGGTCACACCACTGTTGACGAGGTCCCTGAGTCCTTGCCGGTTTTGTTGATCCAGGTGCCAGAAGAGCCGAGATACATAAATAACCAGAGTCACGCTAGGGTGTTGGCTCAAAAATCCTCTGATAGCCTTGGAGCATTCCCAACAGGGACTCCAGGACAGGAACCAGGTGATGGAACAGCTGACGGAGGGGCAAAAATGCCTCTCTGAAGTAAATTTTTCTATAAAATTGAGCTCAACGTGGTTGGTGGTGTTTCTGCCCGAGTTTCGCCAGACCCTACGGCTTGTGCCCCACTTAATTTCATAGAGCAGACAGGCCTCTTTGCGGAGTTCTCTGGGGTCAAAGAAGACTTCGAACTCCCGGGGTTCAATTCTTCTCCTGAAACACAAAAAGCGCCCCCATGCTATCAGGCAGTCTTTAGAGGGACCCTAGGAATGATTTCATGTTCCCCTCTCCTATCACACAGATCTCAAACATGACATCTCAGGACATTTTCTTTTCTAATCTGTCTCCCAAAGTTATCTAGGTGGGCCCGTCTGAATCATCAGAGTTTCTCTCACAAGCATAGTGAAGAGAGTTTTCCCACCTCACGTCATGGAGTTACCACTCTCTCTATACCGTTGCTTGGTAGTTTTGAATTCAGGCATAAATATGTAGAGACGCCACGTTCCAATCCCTACACCTCAACGTTCCTCAGTGGACTCTAAATTTTAGGTAGGAGCCTCAAACTGCCAACAAGATTCTATTGCCAAGTCTGAAGAGAGAAGAAGCCTCAGGATTCCTCGGCATGAAATTCTGCATACTAATTCCTCATAAGAAAAAAATTCAAATTGCTCCCAGTGGCATCTTTATTTATTTATTTTTTAAAGATTTTTGTCTTTAACAGTCTCTACACCCAGTGTGGGGCTCAGACTTACCACACCAAGACCAAGAGTCACATGCTCCACTGACGGAGCCAGCCAGGCGCCCCTCCCAATGACATCTGTAGATTTAATACTTTCCATGTCTCAGAGCTGTAACTCAGGGGAAACTCAAGATCGTGATGAGTACTCTTCTTTGCCATATGGTTGAGTCATCAGCTTATTACATCCCAACATTTCCACTCATCCCTAAAGTATTACATTTATTGACCACGTAGATCAGTCCTCCCACCCATTGTGAGATAATTTATTCCCTGACAAAAGCCCCCCTGTTATAACGCTACGTCTGAAAAATGGGAACATAGTATAAAATAAAAAGATGAACTCAAAGTGACAAATGAGTTCTCTGGACCTTTCGCTAATGGCTATCAAGTCATGTGATTTAAACAGAGAAGTATGAAGATAAAACAGTAACAGAACAAAGCTGGAAGGTAATTTATTTAAACAGAAACCAAAAGACATACAAACAAAGATATAGGAAGCAATAATCATAGGGCGCCTGGGTGGCTCAGTCAGCTGAGCATCCAACTCGTGGGCCCACAGCAGGCTCCGCATCGAGCCTGCTTGGGATTCTCTCTGTCTGCCCCCAGCCCCTAGCTCATGTGTGTGCTCTCTCTCTCTCAAAATAAAAAAATAAACTTTTAAAAAAGCAATAGTTATAGAGAATGAAGTTAGAAAAGGCAAAAGGTGGGACGCTTGGGTGGTTCAGTCGGTTGAGCGTCCGACTTCGGCTCAGGTCATGATCTCGTGGTTTGTGGGTTCGTTCGAGCCCCACATCGGGCTCTGTGCTGACAGCTCAGAGCCTGGAGCCTGCTTCGGATTCTGTGTCTCCTTCTCTCTCTCTGCCCCTCCCTTGCTTGTGCTCTGTCTCTGTCTCTCTCTCTCTCTCTCTCTCTCTCTCAAAAATAAATAAATAAATGTAAAAAATAAAATTAAAAAAAAAAAGAAAAAAAAAGGCAAAAGGAAAGAGTGGGAACATGATACAACAAGAAAGGAAAAATATGGAAAGCTATAGTCCTACAGCTCTTAAATCCACCTTTTCTTGCTCAATTAAATGCTCACTATGGTAGTATTCTTTTCTTTTTTTTTTTTTTAAATGTTTATTTATTTTGGAGAGAGGCAGAGAGAGAGCAGAGGAAAGGCAGAGAGAAGAGACACAGAATCCAAAGCAGGCTCCAGGCTCTGAGCTGTCAGCCCAGAGCCTGATGCGGGGCTTGAACTCGCCAACTGTGAGATCATTACCTGATCTGCACTCGGATGCTTAACCAACTGAGCCACCCAGGTGCTCCTATGATAATATCAGTCTTACCTCAAGGTGGCATCTCCAGCGGAAGACCCTGTTGACCAAGAGACGATTATGTCAAATAACACCCCCACACATATTTAGCTCAGAAAAATACTCGGTTTTTCTAAACCTGCAAACCATATCAGAAAATGGGGTTAAGGGGCGCCTGGGTGGCTCAGTCGGTTGAGCGTCCAACTTCAGCTCAGGTCACAATCTCACGGTTCGTGAGTTCGAGCCCCGCGTCAGGCTCTGGGCTGATGGCTCGGAGCCTGGAGCCTGCCGATTCTGTGTCTCCCTCTCTGTCTGCCCCTCCCCCATTCATGCTCTGTCTCTCTCTGTCCCAAAAATGAATAAACATTAAAAAAAAAAAATTAAAAAAAAAAAAAAGAAAATGGGGTTAAAAGAGTCTCTCCTATATTAATTGGATTGGACCCTCAAGAAAAGCCACATTTTTAAGGGCTCTGCCAAAAATCTATTTGCCCAATCCCAAACCAGAAAATCCTCCTTCAGGCTCCAGCAAGAATGATCAAGGGCAATGAGACAGTCATTCCTCAGAGGTTCTTATGTGTAATTTCTACCTGCTTCCACAGCACCTTGTATGTCCTTCGTCACAACAATCATCATGTTACATATATATATATATATATATATATATATATATATATATATATATATTTTTTTTTTTTTATGGAGCTATCTTTCTTATATTTTATTTATTTTTTAATTTACATCCAAGTTAGTTAACATAGAGTGCCACAATGAGTTCAGGAGTAGATTCCAGTGATTCATCCCCTAGCTATGACACCCAGTTACACCTAGGTATCACTAGGTATAAGGTAGGTATAAGTTATATCTAGGTATAAGCACCCAGTGCTTATCCCAAGTGACTTCCTTAATACCCCTTACCCATTTAGCCCACCCCCCTCCCACAACCCCTCCAGCAACCCTCAGTTTGTTCTCTATATTTAAGAGTCTCTTATGTTTTGTCCCCCTCCCTGTTTTTATATTATTTTTGCTTCCCTTCCCTTATGTTCATCTGGTTTGTCTCTTAAAGTCCTCATATGAGTGAAGTCATATGATTTTTGTCTTTCTCTGACTGACTAATTTCACTTAGCATAATACCCTCCAGTTCCATCCACGTAGTTGTGAATGGCAAGATTTCATTCTTTTTGATTGCCAGGTAATACTCCATTGTATATATTTACCATACCTTCTTTATCCATTCATCCATCAATGGACATTTGGGCTCTTTCCATACATTGGCTATTGTCGATCGTGCTGCTATAAACATGGGGGTGCATGTGCCCCTTCAAAACAGCACCCCTGTATCCCTTGGATAAATCCCTAGTAGTGCAATTGCTGGGTCGTAGGGTAGTTCTATTTTGAATGTTTTGAGGAACCTCCATACTGTTTTCCAGAGTGGCTGCACCAGTTTGCATTCCCATATCATGCTATATTTTGATTGGTATTTACACGACCATAATAACAATGAATTATAAATTATGTGAGATACGGATTATGAATATCTTGTTCTAGACTCTATCATCACACTGCCTGAAAC
This sequence comes from Puma concolor, assembly GCF_028749965.1. Lineage (NCBI taxonomy): Eukaryota > Metazoa > Chordata > Mammalia > Carnivora > Felidae > Puma > Puma concolor. The sequence goes on from NC_141673.1 coordinate 100,212,607, forward strand.
GTGTTGGCAGTAGATATTTATTGAACAAATGACTGAACGAGTCTCACTACTATCAATTATGGGATACCTAAATATATACACAGAGGAACGAAGAGACAGAGAGAGAACAATATTATGCGGAGAGAGTGGCTCTCTCATACGTTGTTGGTGGGAACATAAACTGGCACAGCCACTCCAGGAAACAGGCAGTTTCTTAGTCATTATTATTATTTTATTTTTATTTTTAAAGTTTACTTATTTATTTTGAGAGAGGATAGGGGCAGAGAGAGATCCCAAGCAGGGTCCATGCTCAGTGAGGAGCCTAATGCAGGGCTCAACCTCACAAATGAGAGATCATGACCTGCGCTGAAATCAAGAGTTGGTTGCTCAACTGACACCCAGGTGTCCCAGAAGTTTCTTAATTGAAAACAATAACCGGGCGTCTGGGTGGCTCAGTCGGTTAAGCGGCCGACTTCGGCTCAGGTCATGATCTCGCGGTCCGTGAGTTCGAGCCCCGCATCGGGCTCTGTGCTGACAGCTCAGAGCCTGGAGCCTGTTTCGGATTCTGTGTCTCCCTCTCTCTGACCCTCCCCTGTTCATGCTCTGTCTCTCCCTGTCTCAAAAATAAATAAAACGTTAAAAAATTTTTTTTAAATAAAAAAAAAAGAAAACAACAACCTTAATTCTTTTTCTGTATTAAAAACCTGGGTAGCTCCGTTGGTCCATCCTCTGACTCCTGATTTCAGTTGAGGTAATGATCTCAGGGTTGTGGGAGTCTGCTTCAGACTCCACGTTGAGTGGGGAGCTGGCTTGGGATTCTCTCTTTTCCCCTCTCTCTCAGCCCCTCCCCCACGCTCTCTCTCTAAAATAAAAAAAAGAGGGGCGCCTGGGTGGCTCAGTTGGTTAAGCGGCCGACTTCGGCTCAGGTCATGATCTTGCGGTCCGAGAGTTCGAGCCCCGCGTCGGGCTCTGTGCTGACAGCTCAAAGCCTGGAGCCTGTTTCTGATTCTGTGTCTCCCTCTCTCTGACCCTCCCCCGTTCATGCTCTGTCTCCTGCTCTGTCTCTCTCTGTCTCAAAAATAAATAAACGTTAAAAAAAATAAAATAAAATAAAGATTAATTAAAAATTTAAAAAAAAAGTAAAAGCAACAACAATAATTGAAAATGCAACTGCCATATAACCCAGCAACTGCATCCTGGGCATTTATCTCAGAGACACGAAAATGTAGGCTCCCACGAAGGCTGTATGCAAATGTTTCTATCGCTTTGATTTGTAATATCTAAAGACTGGCATCAACCTAGACGTCCAGATGTTAAACAATCCGTGGTAAATGGAATGGAATTTAGCAATAAAAAGGAACAAACTATTGATACATGTAATAACTTGGATGAATCTCCAAGGAATTATGCTGGGGGAGGCGGGAGCAATTTCAAAAAGTTGCATTCTGCATGATTCCATTTGTCTAACATTTTGAGTGGCAAAATTTTAGAAGTGAGGACAGATCAGTGGTTCTCAAGAATTAAGAACAGGGGTGGGGCAGGAGGAAGGAGGGTTCGGTTATAAAAGGGCAATAAAATATCTCTGTACTGTTGGAATGATCATGGTGGTGAAAACACAGACCTCTGCAGGTGACAAAATTGCCTACGACTAAATACACACAGAGGCGCCTGGGTGGCTCAGTCGGTTAAGCAGCCGACTTGATTGCAGCTCAGGTCATGATCTCACAGTTTGTGAGTTCGAGCCCCACGTCAGGCTCTGTGCGAACAGCTCAGAGCCTGGAACCTGCTTTGGATTCTGTGTCTCCCTCTCTCTGCGCAACCCCCTCCCCCCCCAACTCCTGCTCATGCTCTGTCTCCCTCTCTCTCTCTCTCTAAAATAAATAAACATTTTTTAAAAATTCAAAACAAAGAAATAAACATTAAAAAAAAGAAAGAAAAAACTAAATACACATAAATGACTACAAGTGCAACTGGAGAAATCTGAATAAAATAGGTGGATTGTGTCAATGTTAGTATTCTGGTTGTGATATTATTCTACACTTGATCTTAGCCACAGGCTGAGAAGCCATAGGTTGTGAGATTATTCTATAGTTTTGCAAAACATAACCATTGGGGGGAACTGAGCAAAGTGTATAAGGAACCTCTCTATTATTCTTAAAGCTGCACGTTTTTAAACTTTTAAACTTTGATTATCTCAAAGTATTTAGCAGTATGGAGAGAAGCCAGGGCACCACTGGCTTAATATAGACGTACTTTTGGGGTGCCTGGCTGGCTGAGTAGGTAAAGCATGCGCCTTTTTTTTTTTTTAATTCTTGTTTATTTTTGAGAGAGAGAGAGACAGATACAGAAACAGAGCAGGGGAGGGCAGAGAGTCAAAAGAAACAGCTAAGAGGGGCATCTGGGCGGCTCAGTCAGTTAAGCGTCCGACTTCGGCTCAGGTCGTGATCTCACAATTCGTGGGTTCGAGCCCCGTTGTAGGGCTCTGTGCTGACAGCTCAGAGCCTGGAGCCCGCTTCGGATTCTGTGTCTCCCTCTCTCTCTCTCTCTCTCTCTCTCTCTGCCCCACCCCCCTGCTCATACTCTGTCTTTTCCTGTCTCAAAAATAAACATTAAAAAAAAAGACTTTCTTTTTTTTAACTTCATGTACTTATTTTTTAAATTAATTTTTGACAGAGAGAGAGAGAGAGAGAGAGAGAGAGAATGAATGGGGGAGGGGCAGAGAGAGAAGGAGAGAGAGAATCCTAAACAGGCTCCTTACTGTCAGTGCAGAGCCCGACGTGGAGCTCAATGGCATGAACTGCGAAATCTGAGCCTGAGCCCAAATCAAGAGTCAGACACCGACTAAGCCACCCGGGCGGCCCCACTGCTATTTTTTAAACTGTTATTTAACAGTTGTATTTTTCACTGAACTTTTTATTACGGTGAAACAAGCATCGATTTGGTGTCATTTGATCAAAATCATTTGTGGATGTGAATAGTTAGTATTAAGAATAATAATAAATCCCGTTTAAGAGTCGTATGAATATATTAATACACAGGAAAGTTGAAAAACGCTCAAGGACACAAGCACAGGCAGGACACGCACACACACACACACACACACACACACACACACACACACACACAGAATATCTGCCTTTTCATGAATATAGAGCTTGCCAGGCCCCCCGGTCCGTTTTACCTTTGTCAGAAGCCATGGTGCTCTGTCACTGGACTTCTCCCCCCGGAACCGTATATTGTGCTGATCACTCTTACCAACAACACGCCTGGACATCATAGGTGTGGCCGCTGATACCTGGCTGGGGCAGAGGATGACTCAGTCCTGAGTCTCCGGCAATTGCCGGGTATCTCGACCGTACAAACAGTGAGCAGATTAAGAGGGAAGGAGGTGTGGGGAATTCACATCAATGTGTTGATAAGAAAGCTTAGGATTCTGTAGAGTAAATCACCGGGGATATCCGCATTTCCAAGTTCTTCCCCGGAAACCTCTGAATTTAGGAACGTTTCCCTCTTTTAAAAATGAAGGGTCAGGCAAGACTGATCAATCATTCCTCATCAGAGAGCGCGAAGGAAGAACAAAGGGAAGAGAGAACCGACGGGTTTGTAGAATCTGAAGGCTTTCAACGTTACCTGGTGCAGACGCTGAGGATTACTTACTTACTTCTTTACTTGAGCGACCATTTGCTTATATCTTTAGCGATTATTTACTTATTTCTAACTTCCTCTTATTTTGTTCTTTGCCCCCAATCTTGTTGGAATGGGGAGGGGCACCGAGAGATGCAAAATCAGGAGGACTTTGGCCTCTGAGTTGGGTAATTAGTGCGTCTAATTACGTCTTTGGTGATCCCTCTTCCGTTTTGAAGCTAAGGTTAAGTGTATGGCCAGGTCCACTCCTGCTTTCTCATCCTTCTTGAGGAAGTGAATACTGTGCTCCAGACTGCCGTTGCCTCCTGTTGCCTGAACCCTGGCTTATGCATCTCTGAGGCTCAGCACACACTCCCAGAATTGAGGGCATTTTCAAGACCCAGGGCTCCCTCCCTCTAGGGTCTCATAACTAGAGCTTCTGAACTCTGAATCTCAAGGACCATCCACCCCTATTATACCTAAGCCCCTACATATAAGATCTTCCTTAATTATGAAAGTCAAAGTAGAGCCTCCACAAGACAAAGCAGTTGTTTGAGTGGCGGTTAAAGAGTTATGAAGAAGAGGGGCACCTGGGTGGTTCAGTCGGTTGAGCGTCTGACTCCAGCTCAGGGCACGATCTTGTGGATTGTGAGTTCAAGCCCCCCTGTCAGGCTCTGTGCTGACAGCTCAGAGCCGAGAGCCTGCTTCGGATTCTGTGTCTCCTTTCCTCAATCACATTCTCTCTCTCTCTCTCTCTCAAAATGAATAAACATTTTAAAAAATCAAAAAAAGAGTTACGAAGAAAGGGCAGAAGTGCCACCTCATAAATGAAGGTCCTTCAGAATCCAAGTGTTTCTTTTTTTTTTTTTTTTTTTTGCTTTTAAGTTCTCTTTCTTGATTTTTTTTTTTTTTTTTTTGAGAGAGAGAGAGAGAGACAGAGCATGAGCAAGGGAAGGGATAGAGAACGAGGGAGAGAGAGAGAATCCCAAGCAGACTCTGTGCTGTCAGTGAACAGCCCAAGGCAGGGCTCAAACTCACGAACCGTGAAATCGACCTGAGCTGAAATCAAGAGTCGGATGCTTAACCAATTGAGCCGCCCAGGCGCCCCAGGAGGCAAGTGTTTAAAAGTTATGTGGGTGCTAAGTAGAATACCAACCCCCCCAGAGATGGCCACATCATAACACCTGGAACCTTATAATATGGTACGTTACAATGGCATAAGGGACTTTGCAGGTGTGGTTAAGTTAAGGATCTTGAGGTGAAAAGATTATCCCATCCTGTGTGGTCTCAATCTAATCAAAAGTACCCTTATGAGAGTGATGCAAAAGAATCAGTCAGAGAAGGGTGCCTGGTGGCTTAGTCAGCTAAGCGTCTATCCAACTCTTGGTTTGGGCTCAGCTCATGATCTCATTGTTAGGGATGGAGCCCCACACTTGGGATCTGCACTGATAGCATGGAGCCTACTTGCGATTCTCTCTCCCTCTCTCTCTGCCTCTCCCCTGCTCACACTTTATCTCTCTCTCAAAATAAATAAATATTAAAAAAAAAAAAAAAAAGACGCCTGAGGCGCCTAGGTGGCTCCGACAGTTAAATGTCCGACTTCGGCTCAGGTCACGATCTCGTGGTTTGTGGGTTTGAGCCCCGCGTCGGGCTCTGTGCTGACAGCTCGGAGCCTGGAGCCCACTTCAAATTCTGTGTCTCCCTCTCTCTCTGACCCTCCCCCACTCACACTCTGTCTCTCTCTCTCTCAAGAATAACTAAACACTTAAAAAAAAAAAAAAGAATCTGGCAGTTGAATTGCTGGATCAAGTAGGTAAGCATATATTTAACTCAAGAAAATGCCAAATGTTTATACCAGTTCACATTCCCACCAAGAGGGTGCGAGAGTTTCAGCCTTTGGGAGTGTCAGCTCTTAAAGTAGCAATCATTTTTGTGGGTATGGTAGTATCTAATTGTGATTTTTACTAGCATTGTCCTGATGTTGACCATCTTTTCACGTGCTCATTAGTTATTTACATATCTTCTTTTCTAAAGTCTGAGCATTTTATCCATTTCTGACGGGTTGTTTGTCTTCTGAGTTATAAGAGTTCTTTATACATTGTGGATACAATTCCTTTGTTATATATGTAAACACACTTGCCTTTTCATTTCGTTAATGGTGTCCCTTCTGAAGAAAAGAAGTTCTCCACTTTAACGAAACACAATTTGTCAATTTTTTTTTTTATGGTTAGTGTTTTGTGGATCGTGTCTGTAAAATTAGTGCCTACTCAAAGGACAGGAAAATAGTTTCAGTTTTTAGCTTTCTGGGTTTTTGAAGATTTTTCTTTTTAAGTATTTTAAAATAACTTAAGAGTAATTTTTAAGTGACTTGAAAGTAAGTTTTAAGTAATCCCCACTCTCAACGTGGGGCTTGAACTCACAACCCCGGGATTGAGAGTTGCACCCTCTACCGCCTGAGCTAGCCAGGTGCCCCACTTTTATATTCGTTCTATAATCTGTTTCTTTCAGTTAATTTTTGCGTATGGTATAATATAAGGGTCATGGTTCCTTTTTGTCCATGTGGATATTATTAGTCAGCTAGAGCTGTCGTAACAAAATACTGCAGACTGGGTTGCTTAAACAACAGAAGTTTCTTTTCTCACAGTTCTGGAGGCTAGGAGTGCAAGATCAAGGTTCCAACCAATTTGGTTTCTGGTGAGAACTCTCTTCCTGGCTTGGAGACACTGCTTTCTTGCTATGTTTTCACGTGACCTTTCCTTGTGTTCGCAAGTTCAGAGGGCTCAGACCGTTAGTAGGTAGCTCTCATAGGTCTCTTCTTATAAGGACGTTGATCCTGTTAGATCAGGACCCCATTTGACTTTAATTACTTCTTTAGAGGCTCCTCTCCACATGGGGAGGATTAAGACTTTAACAGGGGTTAAATGTGGGGGGGACACAAACATTCAGTTCAAAGTAGATTTTCTATATCATCTCCCCCCACATGGATGCTTGGTTTTTAGCACTATTTGTTGAAAGGTCTGTACCTTTCCTACGGAATTACCTTGGCACCTTTACTGAAAAACCAGTCAATCATACAGTGTGGAATCAAATCTCTCCTTCATTCCATTGATCTATATGCCTAATCATTCTGCTTATATCACACTGTTATAATTATTGTAGATTTATAATAAGTCTTAATATTAGTAGTATACATTTTTATTTTCCCAATGTTTCCAAGTTGCTTTGGCTATATAGGGGTGCCTGGGTGGCTCAGTCAGTTACGCTTCTGACTTTGGCTCAGGTCATGATCTCATGGTCCATGAGTTCGATCCCGCATCGGGCTCTGTGCTGACGGCTCAGAGCCTGGAGCCTGCTTCAGATTCTGTGTCTCCCTCTCTCTCTCTCTGCCCCTCCCCTGCTCACCCTCTGTCTCCCTCTCTCTCAAAAATAAGTGAACATTTAAAAAAAATGTAATAAACTAAAATAAATAAATTGCTTTGGCTATATAAATTTAAGTCTGTCAATTTTTACAAACATTCCTCCTGGGATTTGGATTGGTATCGTGTTGAGTTTCTAGATGTACTTGAATAGAACTGAAACATTAAAATATTGGGTATCCAGAGACACCTGGTGGTTCAGTCCGGTAGGCGTCTGACTCTGGATTTTGGCTCAGGCCATGATTTCATGGTTCATGGCTTCAGAGCCCAGCATCGGGCTGAGCATAGAGCCTACTTGAGGTTCTCTCTCTGTCTCTCTCTCTCTGTCTCTCTTTCCCTCTCTGTCTGCCCCTGTCCCCAGCTCATACTCTATCTCTAAAATAAAAAAATTTTTTTTAATTTACAAAAATATTAGGTATTCCAAATCACAAACATGGCTTATTTTTTCGGTTATTTAGGTCTTTAACTCCGCTCAGCAATGTTTTGTAATTGTTAGTAACATTTTGTACAGTTCATGAAATGTATCCCTTAAAAATGTAATGTTTTTCATTGGATGGTAAATGGTATTCGTTTTTCAATTTTATCTTCTAACTCTTCATTGACGGTGTTGTTGAAGGAAATTTCTGGATCACGATGGAGCTGCGGCCGCCCTCTCTGTCATGTCAGCAGACCAAACTCTAGGTACCTTCTGTGTCCCAGTAAATGCTCCTCTTGCCAGAAACACAGCATATCCAGAGCAGCTGATCTCCAAACCCCAAGCCCACTCTGTGCCTTCTCACCCCAAAGTGGACTATGTGGCCCCAGGCAATCAGATGTTTTCTTTTTTTTTTTCCTTGTTCTTTATCCTCTAAAAGCTTCCTGCCTTCTGCCCCATTTTGCAATTCCCCAAAAGGAGACCATTTGCTTCATCAAGGTGTTAAAGTTTGTTTGCATCACTCTATTTTTTTTTTTAATTTTTTTTAACGTTTATTTATTTTTGAGACAGAGAGAGACAGAGCATGAACAGGGGAGGGGCAGAGAGAGAGGGAGACACAGAATCTGAAATGGGCACCAGGCTCTGAGCTGTCAGCACAGAGCCCGACGTGGGGCTCGAACTCACAGACCGTGAGATCATGACCTGAGCCGAAGTCGGACGCTTAACCGACTAAGCCACGCAGGCACCCCTGTTTGCATCACTCTAAACAGTCTTCTTTAATTATTTTTTAAGAGGTTATAGAGGGGCACCTTGGTGGCTTACTCGGTTAAGCGTCGGACTCTTGATTTCGGCTCAGGTGGTGATCTCGAGGTTTGTGGGTTGGAGCCCCACGTTGGTCTCCGTGCTGACAGTGAGGAGCCTGCTTGGGATTCTCTCTCCCTCTCTCTCTGCCCCTCCCACATGCTCTCTGTCTCTCTCAAAATAAATAAACAAACTTAAGAAAAACGCGGGGGGCACCTGGGTGCCTCAGTCGGTTAAGCATCTGACTTCCGCTCAGGTCACGATCTCACGGTTCATGGGTTCGAGCTGGCGTCAGGCTCTGTGCTGACAGCTCAGAGCCCGGAGCCTGCTTCGGATTCTGTCTCCCTCTGCCTCTGCCCCTCCCCTGTTTGTGCTCAGTCTCTCAAAATTAAATAAATGTTTAAACAAATTATTAATAAAAATAAATAAATAAATAACAGTATACGGAAGTAGAATTGATTCATTTGTAGCTTCTAACCTTGTCAGCTTGCTAAATTCACTTACTTCTAATGGTTTTATGGGGCGTCTTTGTAGATTCCTTAGGATTTCCCAGGCACATAATCATGTTATCTACAACTAAACAGTTTTACTCCTTCCTTTCCAACGTTTGTGCCTTTTCATTTCTTCTTACTGCCTTATTGGGATGGCTAAAGATTCTAATAAATGTTCAATAGAGAAGATAAGAATGAATATTCCAAACTTGTTCAAGATCTTTGGAGAAACGCATTCAGTTATTCATTAGTTGTAGGTTTTTTACCGCTGCCCTTTATGGGGCTAAAGAAGTTCCTTTCTAGTTTGTTGAGGATTTTTCCCATAAATGGCCATGAATTTTGCCATATTATTCTTTTGCATCTTTGGGGATGATTATGATTTTTCTCTTTATTCTGTTAATGTCAAACTGCCACCTAATATTGTCTTATATTTTTATAATTGTCTTATATAATTGTTTTATAATTTTAATATTGTCTTATATTGTCTTATATTTTTATAATTTTATTCACATCTGTGGTTTTTATTGCCTTTCCTTTAAACTTGATTTTTTTTTTTGTTTTTTTCTCTTTTTATCCCTTGAACAGTGGGAAGCAAAAAATTTCCCTCTACCCTTTCACATTCTTGGCTGAAACCCCTGTAACAAAAAAAAAAAAAAAAAAACAGATTAACAGGAGGATATGTATGTACATGCAGGAACCCCACAAAGATATGAGACTCAAAGCAGTGACCAAGGCAGGGAACTTTCATACCTATTACGCAAAGAAACAATAAATTTGTGAAGAATTGACAAATTGACGAGACAAAGGAATTTTTTCTGAAATGCCACTGACTCATTACTTTACATATTTTTTAATTTTTAATTTTATTTTAGAGAGAGAGAAAGGGTGAGCAGAGGAGAGGGGCAGAGCAGGGAGGGGGGTAGGGAGAGAGAAAAAGAGAGAGAGGTAATCGTAAGCAGGCTCCACGCCCTCCTGGGGCCCGATCCCGCGACCCTGGGACCATGACCTGAGCCATAATCAAGAGTCAGATGCTCAACTGACTGAGCAATCCAAGTGCCCCTAGACAAAGGGGTTTGAGCTTTAGATAGTGAAATGCTGAAGAGGTAACAAGACTTGTTTCTACAGCCTTCTCAACCCGAAACTGCCTGTCTCTGGTTTCCACCCTCCTGGTACAGCAGGGTACTGTTCACATGGGAGATTTACCTCCTATTTTCAGGGGCACAAAGGAGGGTCAGAGTGTCCTTGTGCCCACCGTTTCTCAAGTACCTTCGACTCACGATAATCAATATGCCCAAGTGGCATATTTGGGGAAGACATTTTCTGAACCCCTATAGAAACATATGCAAGATCTACCGCAGAAATAAATCTATACATCTAAAGTATGGGTAAAATTGATTTTACTCTTTTTTAAATTTTTAATTGGGTTAAAACCCACATAACATAAAATGTTGTATTTGAAGAGGAGGGATAGTAGGTGAGAGCAACACTATCAAACTCTTAGGAAAAAAATGTAGGCGGGGCCCCCGGCTGGCTCAGTTAGAAGAGCATGTGACTCTTGATCCCAGGGTCTAGAGTTCAAGTTGTACATTGGGCATAGGGATTAAGTAAATCAACAAACTTCTAAAAATTTTTAATTTTGGGGACGCCTGGGTGGCTCAGTCAGTTAAGCGGCCAACTTCGGCTCAGGTCACGATCTCACGGTCAGTGAGTTCAAGCCCCGCGTTGGGCTCTGTGCTGACAGCTCAGAGCCTGGAGCCTGCTTCAGATTCTGTGTCTCCCTCTCTCTGACCCTCCCCTGTTCATGCTCTGTCTCTCTCTGTCTCAAAAATAAATAAACGTTAAAATAATTTTTTTTTTCAACGTTTATTTATTTTTGGGACAGAGAGAGACAGAGCATGAACGGGGGAGGGGCAGAGAGAGAAAATAATTTTTAAAAATTCTAAAAATTTTTAATTTTTTTTATGTTTATTTTTGAGAGAGAGAGAGAGACAGAGAGACAGAGTGTGAGCAGGGGAGGGGCAGAGAGAGAGGGAGACAGAATCTGAAGCAGGCTCCAGGCTCTGAGCTGTCAGCACAGAGCCTGATGCGGGGCTCGAACCCACAAACCGTGAGATCGTGACCTGAGCCGAAGTCGGAGGCTTAACCGACTGAGCCACCCAGGCGCCCCTAAACAATTTTTTTTAGAAGTAGGTATGCAAGTTCATGACTTTGGATTAGGCAACAGCTTATTTTAAACACGATACCAAACGCACAAAGAACAACAGCAGAATAGATCAATTGGACTTCATCACATTAAAAGAGGACACTATCAAGAAAGTGAAGAGACAGCTCAGAATGAGAGAAAATATTTGCAGGTTATATATCTAATAAGGATCTAGTATCACAATTATTGCAGTTCAACCATAAAAAAAATCAAATAACCCAATTAAAATGGGTGAAGGAGTTGAAGAGACATTTCTCCAAAGGTAGAGAAATAGCAAATAAGCACACGAGAAGATGTTCAACATCATTAATCATTAGGAAAATCCAAGTCAAAATCACAAGATGCCCCTTCATAACCACTAGGATGGCTTTAATCAAAAAATTTGAGGGGTGCCTGAGTGGCTCAGTCGGTTCAGTGCCCAACTCTTGGTTCAGGCTCAGGTTATGAGATCGAGCCCCGTGTCAGGTTCTGTGCTAAGCATGGAGCTTGCTCAAGAGTCTCTCTCTGTCTCTCTCTGTCTTTCTCCCTCTGCCCCTCTCCCAGCTCACATGTGCTCTCTCTCTCTCTCTCACTCGCTAAAATTAAATCATTAAAATTACAAAAAAATTGACAATAGCAAGGGGTAGTGAGGCTATGGAAAAACTTGAACTCTCATGCGTTGCTGTTAGTAATGTAAAATGGTGGATACGACCACTGTGGAAAACAGCGTGGCAGTCCCTCAAAACATTAAACGTAAAGTAACCATAGGATTTGACACTTCTAAAAGAATTAAAAGCATACGTTCACACAAAAACTTGTATGTGAACATTCATAGCGGTGTTACTCATAATAGCCAAAAGGTACACACAATTCAAATGTCCATCAATGGATGAATGGATAAATAAGTTGTGGTATATCCATACAGTGAAATATTATTCAGCTCTAAAAAGGAAGGACTGACACATGTTACAACACAGATGAAGCTTGAGAACATTGTCCTCAGTGAGAGAACCCAGTCACAAAAGGCCATATATTACATTAGCGGGGCGCCTGGGTGGCTCACTTTGTTAGGTGTCCGACTTTGGCTCAGGTCATGAGCTCACATTCGTGAGTTTGAGCCCTGCGTTGGGCGCTGTGCTGACAGCTCAGAGCCTGGAGCCTGCTTTGGATTCTGTGTCTCCCTCTTTCTCTGCCCTTCCCCCACTCACGCTCTGTCTCTCAAAAATAAATAAACATTAAAAACATTTTTTTAAGTTAATTGGAGAAAGGCAAACAAAAGGGAGAGGAGTTTTCCAAGTAGTGTCAGGGCATTGTCATGTCTAAGGCAAGACAGAACTCAGTACCACAAGGAAGTGACATGAACAGAATTGGGTTTTAGAGGTCCCACTGTAGCTGAAGTGTGGAGAATGGTTGAAGGGGCAGTTATAATAATAAACGTACCATAAAGATATGAATGCAAAAAGAAAGAAATGATGTAAGAAATATGTCCCTTAAAAGAAATGAAGGATTACAAAAGAGTTCATGTGTACTTCTCTCTCACACACACAGGGTCATGAAGAGACAGAAAAAGAGAGAGAGAGAGGAAGGTTGTGAGGAAGGAAGGAATGAAAGAAAGAAAGAAGGAAAGAAGGAAGGAAGGAAGGAGGGAGGGAGGAAGATACCTGACTTAAGAAGAATGTTTTCTCACAATCCTATAGTCTACGGCAGGGATTCCATGAAGCAACTGAAATTGTTTGCAAAATATTATGTGTTTATCTGTATTATATTCTGGGGAAAGTCTACATGTTTTATCAGGTTCTTGGCCTCACCCTTGATCCTCCAGATGGAAGGAACTATAGATTTTAATAGATTTGCTCTTCCTTCTTTTAATCGCCAGAGGGCAGAAAAGCCATACCCTATAAATAAGTCTTCAGTTTCTGCCATCTATTTCCTGCCTTTGCTATAGGTTTCTTTCTTTTTCTTTCTTTCTTTCTTTCTTTCTTTCTTTCTTTCTTTCTTTCTTTCTTTCTTTCTAAATAAGCTCTATGCCCAACGTGTGGTTTGAACTCACAACTCCTCTATCAACGTGCTCTACCAAATGAGCCAGCCAGGCACTCCTTTCTAGGCTAAAATTCCCTACCTGCCAGCCCCCTTCTTCATCTATCAAAACCCTACTGTCTCTGCCCATATAAAAGCAGCCTTTCTTGTTTGATTTAGATGGATTCGCTCCTTCCTTTCAGCTTCTACTTGCATTCTCCATGTCTATGGTAGTTATCATATGCTTCCTTTCAAAACAGCTATTTATTTAATTACTGGTCAGGAGACCTTGGGCAATTACCCGCATTAATCACTGCATAATTATTCTTTTTTTGAAAAATGGAAATACCGATTGTAGGTAAACCCATCACTCTCAAGTCACTTTCCAAAACATCTGTACGCATCTTTCTCAGAAAGGTAAATTTTACATTTGCTGCCACACGGCAAAGGTAATGGTTGTCAAATACGTGATAAATATTGGCCCCAGAATAATTGTACCAACTTCCTGTTTAATATTGCTAAGCAAACAATTGAACAAAAAGAGTAAGAGAAGGGGTGCCTGGCTGCCTGGCTGGCTGGGTCAGTGGAACATGCAACTCTTGATCTCTGGGTTGTGAGTTCGAGCCCCATGTTGGGTATAGACATACTTAAACAATTAGACAAAAAAAAAAAGTAAGAGAGGGCAGTGCCCCCGGTGGTCCCATGGATCTGTCTCTTGCTCCAACAATGTGTGGATGGAACAGACCCAGGGATGCCCCTTCCACCAGTCTCTGACCAACCTTCAAACTTTTTTCCAGTTGAAACCTTCAGAGCTATCTTCTTCGCAGCCACCCTCTGCCTCTGGGACCAGCCAACACCCTACTTTTTAGCTACTCCAAGTATTCTACTCACAAGCACAGCACAGAAAACTCTGTGACAATAATTGAGTGTTTAATGTTGTTTTGAAGGGAGAAACAATTGGTGAGAAAATAACCCTGGGGGTCCTGATACTCATGCCTCATTTCTTATTTCATTTATTTATTTTTTTTTAAATGTTTATTTCTTTTTGAGAGAGAGAGGGAGAGCGTGAGCAGGGGAGGGGCAGAGAGAGAGAGGGAGACAGAGGATCTGAAGCGGGCTCCGCGCTGTCTGGCTGAACCACCCAGGCTCGCCTCACTTCTTATTTTAAAATAAACAGGGGCGGGCGCCTGGGTGGCTCAGTCGGTTAAGCGGCCGACTTCGGCTCAGGTCACGATCTCGAGGTCCGTGAGTTCGAGCCCCGCGTCAGTCTCTGTGCTGACAGCTCAGAGCCTGGAGCCTGTTTCGGATTCTGTGTCTCCCTCTCTCTGACCCTCCCCCGTTCATGCTCTGTCTCTCTCTGTCTCAAAAATAAATAAACGTTAAAAAAAATTTTTAAAATAAAATAAACAGGGGCACCTGGGTGGCTCAGTTGGTTAAGCATTCGACTCTCGATTTCAGCTCAGGTCCTGATCTCACGGTTTGCGCGTTCAAGCCCTACATCAGGCTTTGTGCTGTCAGATTCTCTAAGATTCTCTGTCTTCCTCTCTCTCTCTGCCCCTTCCCTGCTTGCTCTCCTCTCTCTCTTTCTCTCTCTCTCTCTAAAAATAAATAAACTAAAAAAATTTATGAAAAAGAAAAAGAAAATAAACGAAAGTTAGGCCTGACCTGATTTTGGAATGCCTCGTTTTATGGCAGACAATCCAAAGACAGAAACTATGCCTTTCAAGGCATTCATTAAACGTCAAACAGAAGTGAAATGGATTAAGCAGACAGTGAAATTTCAAACCCAAGTGGCCTGTGAGTGAGTGGACAGGCCTGCCAATAAATAAGACCACTAAGTCTTGAAATGCTCTGAGATAGCGGTGTCTGTAGCACAAGCCTATTTGTAGACTAACTTAACATTTATTGTTCCAGTAGAGATGGAAGGCAGTGTGTGTCCCAAAACCACAAAGCCAGCGCTCTTGTTCATTTCTAGCCGTAGGCATAATGGCCTCAGGAGAAAACTCGATTAACTCAGGAGTGAACAAAGCTGCTGACGTCCGAACTGCAAACAGAGGGACATAGCTGCTCTCCTTTTAATAATTGCAAATACCTTTTCCAAATAATATAATTGGGGGCACCTGGGTGGCTCAGTCAGTGGCGAGGCCGGCTTCGGCTCAGGTCATGATCTCCCCGTCTGTGGGTTCGAGCCCCGCGTCGGGTTCTGTGCTGACAGCTCAGAGCCTGGAGCCTGTTTCTGATTCTGTGTCTCCCTCTCTCTCTGCACCCCCCCCCCACTTGCTCTCTGTCTCTCTCTCAGAAATAAACATTAGAAATTGTAAAAATAGGGGCGCCTGGGTGGCGCAGTCGGTT
The DNA here is from genome assembly GCF_028749965.1 of Puma concolor. Lineage (NCBI taxonomy): Eukaryota > Metazoa > Chordata > Mammalia > Carnivora > Felidae > Puma > Puma concolor. Next base: position 100,227,883 of record NC_141673.1, read on the forward strand.
AAGCGTCCGACTTCAGCCAGGTCACGATCTCGCGGTCCGTGAGTTCGAGCCCCACGTCGGGCTCTGGGCTGATGGCTCAGAGCCTGGAGCCTGTTTCCGATTCTGTGTCTCCCTCTCTCTCTGCCCCTCCCCCGTTCATGCTCTGTCTCTCTCTGTCCCAAAAATAAATAAACGTTGAAAAAAAAAATTTAAAAAAAAAAAAAAAAAAAAAAAAAAAAAAAGAAATTGTAAAAATAAATAAATAAATAAAATACAAATATGTAAAAATAATATAGACACAGAACCCAAATCAAAACCCTGAGTGGACTAAGGAAATCCAGCAGTCACGCCTCCGATCAATGCAGAAGCGACTTTGGCAACGCAGCCTCAGGAATTGTGGTCGGTTGGGCTTTAAAGTCGGGTGCGGGGGCACCTGGGTGGCTCAGTCGGTTAAGCGTCCGACTTTGGCTCAGGTCATGATCTCGCGGTTCGTGAGTTCGAGCCCCACGTCGGGCTCTGTGCTGACAGCTCAGAGCCTGGAGCCTGTTTCGGATTCTGTGTCTCCCTCTCTCTCTCTGACCCTCCCCCGTTCATGCTGTCTCTCCCTGTCTCAAAAATAAATAAACGTTAAAAAAAAAAAAAATTTTTTTAAAGTCGGGTGCGTGCAGTTAGGGGATGTGCACCTTGAAACATCCCGGAGGGTGGGGCGGGGAGGGGTAGAAGATATTAAAACTCCTATCCCTGAAACATTGAGGTAAGAGAAGAAAGCATTACAACTTCTGTTTGTATTTGTTTGATCTAGGGGCACCTGGGTGGCTCAGTCAGTTAAGAGCCTGACTTCGGCTCAGGTCATGATCGTACAGTTTGTGAGTTCGACCCCCGAGTCAGGATCTGCGCTGACAGTGTGGAGCCTGGAGTCTGCTTTGGATTCAGCGTCTCCCTCTCTCTCTCTGCTCCCCCCTTCAAAAATAAATAAACATTAAAAAAACAAAAACAAAACAGAACCTGTATTTATTTTATCTGAAAGTAACACTTCAGGGGTGCCTGGGTGGCTCAGTTGGCCAAGTGTCTGATTTTGGTCTGACTCTTAATTTCGGCTCAGGTCATGATCCCAAGATCAGGGATCGAGCCTCCCCTCGGGCTCTGCACTGAGCATGGGGCCTCCTTAAGATTCTCTCTCTCCCTCTGTCCGTCTCCCCTTAATTTAAAAATTTCTCTCCTCTGAAATTTAAAAAAAAAATTTTTTTTTAACATTTTATTTATTTATTTATTTTTTAATGTTTTCTTTGTTTTGTGTTGTTTTGCTTTTTACGTTTATTATTAACAGAGAGAGACAGAGCATGAGCACAGGAGGGGCAGAGAGAGAGGGAGACACAGAATCCGAAGCAGGCTCCAGGCTCCGAGCTGTCAGCACAGAGCCCGATGTGGGGCTCGAACTCACAAACTGCGAAATCATGACCTGAGCCGAAGTCAGATGCTTAACCGACTGAGCCACCCAGGCGCCCCAAGATTTTATTTTTAAATAATCTGTACACCTGGGGCGCCTGGGTGGCTCAGTCGGTTGAGCGACCGACTTCGGCTCAGGTCATGATCTCACAGTCCCTGAGTTCGAGCTCCGCGTCGGGCTCTGTGCTGACAGCTCGGAGCCTGGAGCCTGCTTCAGATTCTGTGTCTCCCTCTCCCTCTGCCCCTCCTGTGCTCATGCTCTGTCTCTCTCTGTCTCAAAAATAAATAAAAAGCATTTAAAAAAATTAAAAAAAAAAAAAGAGTCGAAGCCTGCTTTAAAAAAAAAAATAAATGAAAATAAAAACTAAAGAATCTGTACACCCAAAATGGGGCTCAAATTCACAACTCCAGGGTCAAGAGTCACATGCTTTTCTGACTGAGTCAGCCAGGCACCCCACACCTGGTTTTTCTTAATTATCAATGAGCACTTGAAGTTTTATTCAAACCTCCATTTTTTTTTTCATTCTAGTCTGAAAGTATTACTTTTCTAATATTTTCACTTCTCGAATACTTTGGTTATTAACTAACCACAGTGGGGCACCGGGGTGGCTCAGTAGGGTTAGTCAGATGACTCTTTTGGCTCAGGTCATGATCCCAGGGTCTGTGGGTTGGAGCCCCCAGTCCGACTCTGCACTGACCGCATGGCGTCTACTTGGGATACTCTGTCTTCCTCTCTCTCTGCCCTGCCCCCGCGTGTGCATTCGTGCTCTCTTTTTCTCTCAAAATAAATAAGTAAATATTTTGGGGCGCCTGGGTGGTGCAGTCGGTTAAGCGTCCGACTTCAGCCAGGTCACGATCTCGCGGTCCGTGAGTTCGAGCCCCGCGTCAGGCTCTGGGCTGATGGCTCAGAGCCTGGAGCCTGTTTCCGATTCTGTGTCTCCCTCTCTCTCTGCTCCTCCCCCGTTCGTGCTCTGTCTCTCTCTGTCCCAAAAATAAATAAACGTTGAAAAAAAAAATTAAAAAAAAAATAAGTAAATATTTTGAAAACACCACCAAGAGCAGCATAATGACATTTTATTATTATTACTATTTCTATTCTGATATTTTATTTTAGAGAGAGAGAAGTGCGAGGGGGGAGAGGGGCAGAGGGAGAGAGAGAGAGAGAGAGAGAGAGAGAGAGAGAGAGAGAATCTCAAGCAGGCTCCAGGCTCAGCATCGAGCCTAACCTGGGGCTCGATCCATGACCCTGGGATCGTGGCCTGAGCTGAAACCAAGATTCAGTTGCTCGACTGATTGAGCCACACAGGCCCTCCTCTATTTTAATATTTCAATGTCAGCTGGTTTAAGGAACCTATTTTGATTGTACACACTTCCCTTCTAAAATCTCACATTATCTCCTGAACACCTTTGGTCAGATTACTTTTTTTTTTTTTAATATTTTTAATGTTTATTTTCAAGAAAGAGAGAGAGCCGAGTGCGAGCGGAGGAGGGGCAGAGAGAGAGGGAGACACAGAATCCAAAGCAGATTCCAGGCTCTGAGCTGTCAGCGCAGAGCCCCACACGGGGCTCGAAGCCACGAACCGTGAGATCATGACCTGAGCCGAAGTCAGATACTCAACTGACTGAGCCACTCAGGTGCCCCACCAGTTTTCTTCTTTTTTTAAGTTTACTAATTTGGGGGGGGAGGGGGAGGGAGGGAGAGAGAAAGTGAGGGAGGGGCAGAGAGAGAGGAAAAGAATCCCAAGCAGGCTCTGCTCTGTCCGAGCAACTGAGCCACCCAGGAGCCCCCTCAAAATGATTTTTTTTTTTTTAATTTTTTTTCAACGTTTTTATTTATTTTTGGGACAGAGAGAGACAGAGCATGAACGGGGGAGGGGCAGAGAGAGAGGGAGACACAGAATCGGAAACAGGCTCCAGGCTCCGAGCCATCAGCCCAGAGCCTGACGCGGGGCTCGAACTCACGGACCGCGAGATCGTGACCTGGCTGAAGTCGGACGCTTAACCGACTGCGCCACCCAGGCGCCCCTCAAAATGATTTTTTTAAGTGACATTGTTAGCCTATGAGATCTGCCAGGGAAAGTTGATGACTTTAAGGAAACGTATTGTTCGGCTGCTCTATCTATGAAGTATAAACCGTAAGAACAGTAAGGCCCACTTCAAGAAACAGTGAAATAATGTTTACAGGTAACATGTAGAATAATGCCTGCCATTAGACCACCAATAAATGCCAGTTTTCTTATATCTAGTGTCTAATATACTGTCAATCGCATCATGCCTATGTTAGATCATTAGGGCTAAGTGTGTGTGTGTGTGTGTGTGTAATTAAGGGTATCATTAGTTATGACGGATTTTCCAAGAAGACAAACCGTAAACATAAATACATTGATATTTCAGATCCAAGAAGTCATAGACCAAGTCGCGAGTTTTATTAGACTTACCCTAAGAACACTCCTATTTCTATTTCTGACAGCCTACCCACAGCCACATTCATCAACCACCATCTCTTCATAGTGTCGTAAAATGACGTTGTCATCATTGTCCTGATACAGCATGGAAATGGGGGACAGCTTGGTGGGGATACAGACCGCCTGGGGGATCTCTGGGTCAACTGCATGCATCAGGGCTTGCATGAAAGCATAATTAGAACTGTTGAGGGAGGTGGTCAGAGAGAAAGGACAATCTCCGTGGCAATAGTTCGCCATGAACCCTTTGGGAGCGATAATCCACTTGTGCCAACCTAAGTCCCGGAAGTTGATGAATAGCCGATGACGATGGCAGAGGTTCTTGCAAGGAGCCTTCGGGGCGGGGATGGCTTCCCTCCTTTTTCGGGAAGAAGAGTGACACTGCTCAGGGTGGAGAGTCACCACCAGCAGGGAGGCACGAAGGGACTGTCTCAGTCTGGCACAGGCGTCCTGAAGCTGAAAAGTCACCCCAATGTCTCTGTTTCCTTTGACCAGTATCTCTAGCAACAAACCCAAGTTCTTCTGGGGGTCGTTATTCCAATCCTTAGCCACATCCAGCAGGTTGAAGTGAACGACGCCTTGAGGCCGTGGTACTGACTGTAACACAAGCATTCTACCCGGTTTAGGGATAGGCTGGTCCCCCACCTGAGGCTCCTGAACCAGGAACAGAGCCAACTCCAGTTCTGGTCCCAGCTTATAGTAAGTGTTGGGCCCCAAATCCAGGCCCAGTTGGGCCATTGTTAACTGTTCCTTCTCTTTAATGGCAGACAGGTTAAAGTAGAGGAACTTCTGGAGGCAAGAGGAGGCCTGGGAAAGTTTCCTGGAGTAAAGAAAGAGACCTAGATGGGAACAGAGATGTAAGAGTCACCATAACATAGTTGACTTCGTATCCGCCATTATGATATAAATACCAAATGTTATATGATAGTCACATATACCAAACAAGGGCAGGAAATGATCAGACTCGAACCCTACCATTGGGAGGATTTGTTTCTCCCACTCCTCATTCACGGCCAGAGGTTCTTATCTTCGCATCCGCAGGTCCCCAAGGGGTCCTGGATAGAATTTAGAAGGCCCATGAACTTGGATGGGAAAAAGAATTATATCTTTATTTCAGTGGAACTCTAAATGAAATTTGGCCTTTCTTTCAATTATGAACATAGGCAACAAACAAATCCTAATAGGACCTATGACACTGTTACCAGTAAAAATCATAGGTACGTTCGTAGATTAAATTGTTGCAAACATCTTAAAATAAATTCATGCTCATACTACTTTTCTTTTTTTTTTTTTTTTTAATTATTTACCCATTTTGAGAGAGAGAGAGAGAGAGAGAGTGCCAGCAGGGGAGGGAAAGAGAGAGACTCTTAGGCAGTTTCTGTGCTGTCAATGCAGAGCCTAATGTAGGGCTCGATCTCGTGAACCCTGAGATCACGACCTGAGCTGGAGTCAAGAGTCAGACACTTAACTGACTGAGCTCCCCAGGAGCCCCCCATTACTTTCAATTTAAGGTAAATATAGTCCCTTCCCTAGATCATTTTATTGATTGCATTAATAAAGGACCCATGCTAGATTACTATGCACACATTTGGTTTAAAATATTTTTATAAGTGTATCTCAATATTTAATTGATTTCTTTGGAAATCCTAAATAGTTTTAGGCATATAAATCATTACTCTGAGAGGGGGTCCATTAGCTTCAACAGAACGGCCCAAGGGACCCTGGCACAAAAACGTTCAAGAACTTCGTAGGCTGTCAGGCGTCGCTGTCCCAAATCTAACTACTCAGATTGACTTCAAAACAACCTTCTACCATCCAGCCAAGACTGACCCTCCCGAAATCCCTTATGTTTCATCTTTAGATGATTCTTTATCTAAAGCCCACAGTTGTCAGTGGAAACAATTCCTAGTCCGGGGTCTCTGAAGACATCATGTCCCACTGCACTGAAAGCTGGGGTGCAGTGTGATGTCTCCAGTTTCTCCACAAGGACCCTCCCGTCTCTGTTATCTTTGGCAATTGTAGATGCACTCTCCCTGTTTTCAAAGCTGACTTCTCTGCCTGGATTTTCAAACCTTACCTATTCCTTTAGAGAAAGGTCAATACTTTTATCCCCCCCCCCTTTTTTTATCCCTTCATCTTCAGTTTTCCCCTCTCTGCAAATAACCTCTTTGGCCTAATGCCACCCTATTGTTAGGTAGGGTGGCTTCACCCTAAGTAGGTATTTTCTAAGGTCATCGGCTTATGGAGAAATTACAACAGAAACCCGAACATGCTAACCATTCCTCCTTCATTCTCAAGTCTCATTCAAAAAACAACAAAATCACAAAATCAGGGTGCCCGGGTGGCTCGGTTGGTTGAGCATCCGACTCTTGATTTTAGGCTTAGGTCATGATCCAGGGATCCAGGGGCTTAAGATTCTTTCTCTCTGCCCCTCCCTGTCCCCAGCCCCCCCCCCCCCCCCGCCGCCCTGCCCCGCACTCTCTCTCTCTCTCTAAAACTACAACAACCAAAAATTACTAAGCATTTGAAATTATCCAGTCTCCTCTTCAAGCCTACCATATCATCTTTCCCTTTCTTCTCATTGGCCATCTTTTTTTTTTATTTTTTTTATTTAAAAAAAATTTTTTTTTAACGTTTATTTATTTTTGGGACAGAGAGAGACACAGCATGAACGGGGGAGGGGCAGAGAGAGAGGGAGACACAGAATCGGAAACAGGCTCCAGGCTCTGAGCCATCGGCCCAGAGCCCGACGCGGGGCTCGAACTCGCGGACCGCGAGATCGTGACCTGGCTGAAGTCGGACGCTCAACCGACTGAGCCACCCAGGCGCCCCTCATTGGCCATCTTTTTACAAAGGTGGGTCTATATACGCTGTCTCTGCCTCTTACTTGGTAGTTTTCTGTTGTTTCCAATTCTACTTGTTGTTTCCAATTACTACTCCACTGGGACACCTTTCTTAAACGTTGGCTGTCCAATACAGAGATGTCTTCACAGAACTTACCCCTCTCCACTTGTCTGAAAAGTTGACCTCTCCTGTTCCAGGCTAGAACTCTAACCCGCCAGTCTCCCTTCCTCTTCCTGTCACTAAATCAGATTCCTTAAGCATAAAAGAAAAGCCAAAGCCAGAATGGAAAGGATGGACAGATTGGAGAGCATGAAAATAAAAAGGGGCGCTTGGGTGGCTCAGTGGGTTAAACGTCTGACTTCAGCTCGGGTCATGATTTCATGGTCTGTGAGTTCAAGCCCCGCGTTGGGCTCTGTGCTGACAGCTCAGAGCCCGGAGCCTGCTTCGGATTCTGTGTCTCCCTCTTTCTGCCTCTCCACTTCCCCCCCACCCCGCTCATGCTTCTGTCTCTGTCTCTGTCTCTCTCAAAAAAAAGTAAATAAACATTAACAATTTTTAAAAAAAGAAAGAAAAGGGGCGACTGGGTGGCTCGGTCAGTTGGGCGGCTGATTCGGCTCAGGTCATGATCTCGCGCTCCGTGAGTTCGAGCCCCGCGTCGGGCTCTTAGCTGACAGCTCAGAGCCTGGAGCTTGTTTCCGATTCTGTGTCTCCCTCTCTCTCTGCCTCTCCCCCGTTCATGCTCTGTCTCTCTCTGTCTCAAAGATGGATAAACGTTAAAAAAAAAAATTAAAGGGGCGCCTGGGTGGTGCAGTCGGTTAAGCGTCCAACTTCAGCCAGGTCACGATCTCGCGTCCGTGAGTTCGAGCCCCGCGTCGGGCTCTGGGCTGATGGCTCAGAGCCTGGAGCCTGTTTCCGATTCTGTGTCTCCCTCTCTCTCTGCCCCTCCCCCGTTCATGCTCTGTCTCTCTCTGTCCCAAAAATAAATAAACGTTGAAAAAAAAAAATTAAAAAAAAAAATTAAAAAAAAAAAAGAAAGAAAAAAAAACTTCTATGTTCAAAAGACATCATTAACAAAATTAAAACCACAAAGAACAACCAAGAATACTCGTAATATGCATGGGTGAAAATTCACAATTAGAAAGAACTTTTACAAATGATTAAGGGGACTTATAAATCATTAAGAAAAAGAAGACTCCTCAATAGAAAATGGCCAGAATGTATAAATACGCAATGATTTGAAAAAAGTAAAAATGAATGATTCATTATCCATTTGAAAATGCATTCCTCCTGGGGCGCCTGGGTGGCTCAGTCGGTTAAGTGTCCGACTTCAGGTCAGGTTATGCTCTCAGTTCGTGTGTTCAAACCAAGCGTAGGGCTCTGGGCTGACAGCTCGGAGCCTGCTTTGGATTCTGTATCTGTATTTCTCTCTCTCTCTGCCCCTCCCCCACTTGTTCTCGTGCTCTCTCTCTCCCTCTCTCCCGAAGATAAATAAACGTTAAAAGAATTTTTTTTTAAAGAAAATGCATGCCACCTTTTTAAAGAAATAAAAATCAAAACAGCGAGATCATGTTTTCCTGCCAGTTAAACAAAAATTAAAAGCTAGAAGAGTATTGTCACTCAATGGCCTTCCAGGGTAGCACACATAAGTACATTGTAATATATTCAGAGAATGAAATACTGTAAGCAATGAGAATGAACTAAAAATACACACACCAGGGATAAATCTCACAAACAGAATGTTGAGAGAAAGAAGCCAGACAGAAAAAAGGACACATTTTACATTTCCGTTTACGTGAAGTTGAAGTTGGGAAACAGGCAAAACTAATACAGAATGTTAGACGGCAGGAGAAAAGTTACTCTTGCTGAAGAGTCGGATTAACCAGAAGGGGGCGTGAGGGTCCTCTGGGGTAACCGTCTGGTCTGTTTCTTTTTCTTTTTTTTTTTAACTTTTTTTTTTTAACGTTTATTTATTTTTGAGACAGGGAGAGACAGAGCATGAACGGGGGAGCGTCAGAGAGAGAGGGAGACACAGAATCTGAAACAGGCTCCAGGCTCTGAGCGGTTGGCACAGAGCCCGACGCGGGGCTCCAACTCACGGACCGTGACATCATGACCTGAGCCGAAGTCAGACTCAACCGGCTGAGCCACCCAGGCGCCCCCGTCCGTTCTGTTTCTTAATCGGGGCGCTGGTTATTCTGTGAAAATTCACTGCGCTGTTCTCAATGATTTGCACACCTTCTGTATTATGTGACACTTCAATAAGTTTCTATTACATTTCTATAAGGATTCCTGTCAAATTGTGGGAAAGTGAGAAATTCTTAGACACTCATGGTACCAGAAAAATGATTGTAAAGCTGTTCTTTTTTAGATTATGTCCACATTTGTCAACAGAGTACCAGTTACACAGATGATAGTATGTCTATACAATGGAATATCACGTAATCCTTACAATGAGATCATCGTGACTTTTAGTTCTGATTTGTACGAGATATTCATACTTGAGTGATGTATAGTATGATCTCATTTATTTAAAAAATACAAGTTTCGGGGGGGAGGGCGGGGAGGGTGGGTGATGGGTATCGAGGAGGGCACCTTTTGGGATGAGCACTGGGTGTTGTATGGAAACCAGTTTGACAGTAAATTTCATATATTTAAAAAAAAATAAACTCTTTAAAGACTCTTAAAAACTGAGAAGAAACTGAGGGTTGATGGGGGGTGGGAGGGAGGGGAAGGTGGGTGATGGGCATTGAAGAGGGCACCTTTTGGGATGAGCACTGGGTGTTGTATGGAAACCAATTTGACAATAAATTTCATATATTGGGAAAAAAATAAATAAATAAAAATAAATAAAAATTAGAATCAAATAAAAAAATAAAAAAATAAAAAAATTTAAAAAAATAGAAAAGAAATAAAAAATACAAGTTTCTATTATAAATACATGCAAAGAAGAAAAGTCTGGAAGAATATATATGTCAACTATTAATGGTGATTTTCCCTAGGTGGAGGTTAGGGAGCGATGATGGGGAGATATGTCCTTTTCCTGTATCATTTGAGAGGATTATGGTCACCATAAAAACCAAAGTTTTTTCCCTGGGGGAGGAAAGGAAGTATCTTCAGTTCTTTTCTACTTTCCATGGAAAGCTCTTCAAACTAGCTTCCCACACCCCTTAACCTTCCTCCAGGAATTTTCCCTGAACCCCCACCCCCAAGGCCCTGAGTCATTTACATAATAATACTTAGCATAAGGTATGGAAGTTATATGTTTTCTATTTCCCTACTATGACCTTTTTTTTTTCCTTTGACCCTCTATAAACTCTTAAAGGGCAGACTTTATCTTTAATTTCTATATTCTCATAGCCATGGACAGTTCCCAGCACCTAGTAGGTCTCCAACAAATGCTTCTTGGACAAATAAGTATTCAAATTTTATCTCCAGTTACTACAAAACTAACCAATCAGGGCTCTCAATTCCTCTTCTGATCTGCGCCCGCCCCCCACCACCATGGAGGCTATACAGAAATGCAGATTACAACACCCATCTCTGACTTTGAATAAGACTTGAATAAGAATTGGGAGAATGAGGGCAGGAACCGGGCTGGAGAGTCAACTTCTAACAACTGACCGAGGTAATTTGGGTGGGTGGTCAGTTTGACAAATTACTGAATGGCATTCACTCAGATCCTCATATAAACGGTGTGACAATGGCATATATTATTGCTCTGTACTCACAAGTCATTTGTCAGTGTTTATTTTTCAGAGAGAGAGAGAGTGGAGAAGGGACAGAGAGAGAGAGACAGAGGATCTGAAGCGGGCTCTATACTGACAGCAGAGAGCCCGATGCGGGCTTGAACTGATGAAAGGTGAGATCATGACCTGAGCCGAAGTCGGACGCTTAACCGACTGAGCCACTCAGGCGCCCCTGTGCTCACAAATCAATAGCCTTTTCCATCCACCAAAAGTAATGGGGGGAGAGGGGTGCGGAGAAGGGAAGCAAGAGTCCCGGGCAAACTGAACTCCCCATGTTCGCCTCCTTGCTTGCCATATCATAGGCACCAGAATGCATCAAGAGTGGCCAGAAGAGTGAAGCCTGGGCCCTAATTCCACCCCACTCCTCCCACGTTAACCGTAGCACAAAAGTGTTGATTCTGAACAAACCGAATCTGAATCCTGAGTTGGTTCACGCACTGCTAGCTGTATGATCTTGGGTAGCTTCCCGATTGTCTACTGTCTGAGACTTAATTTCCTTATCGGTACAAAGCAGATAAGAATACCTGCCTTCTGAACGTGAGGGTGTAGTGGGGAGTAAAGGAAATACGATATGTAAAATACCAGCACAAGGCCTCCTACAAGCCCTTCAGTAATTGGTTCTGCCCCCCTTCTTTCCTTTCTTCATTATCACCCGCTGCCCGGCTTTTCTCGAGAAAGCACCCTCATTTCCTTACCTTGATCCGGGAGAAGTCGGAGTACGTTCCCGCGGATACCAAAATCCTTTATGTAGCAGAAATCTCTGGAGTCCACACTTGCTGCTGCTGCCTCTCGATCCTGGAAAATTTTCGTCAAGATGTAAGGCACAGGTTGGAACCTCTGGGGCGAAGGCACTTTGTCTAAGCCCAGAAACTGGAGAAAGACATATTCCTGAAATTGGACCGTCTGGGCCAAAGCCACGGTTAACAGGAGGCCAACAGCCAAGAGGGGCAGGGAAGGAATCATGGTCTCTGAGCTGAGACAGAGCTGGCGGGTCAGGCTGGAGAGAGCTCTAGCACCCGACTGCCTAGCAATTCAGAGGCTGCAAACTTACCTGATGTAAGATAATCAGGTGTGAATTGCTCTCTTCCCAGCTCCTCAAAGGCAATTGGATGTGAAAGGACACGGAATTTTTTTCTCTTCCCTTGCTCTACTCTTCCTCCCCAAAAGTTCACAAAACAAAGACTACCGATGCCTGGACCGGACTCCAAAACTCTCAGGTTTGTCAGCGGCGGATAGAATGGAAAGGAGACAGGCATGTATTCATTTGACCAACATTTATTACACATCTATTACGGGCAAGGCTCTGAGGTAGGTGCTAGAATGGTAATGAAAAATGGTCACGACAAAAGTCTTGTCACTCGTGGTCTATTTAGACAAATAATACACAGGGAGATGTCTGTTAGACTCTATCTACAGCGATGGGGGAAGCCAAACCAGGAAGAGAGAACTCTACCCAAGAAAGGTGATCTACACTCTGTTTTCAGCTCTAAGAGGGACTGAATTTTATTCATCTAAACTTGCTCTTCCTTTTTTTTTTTTTTTATATAACTTTTACTTATTTAAGTAATCTCTACACCCAACGTGGGGCTTAAACTCATGACCCTTACCTAGATCAAGAGTCGAGTGGTCCTCAGACTAAGCCAGCCAACTTTGCCCTTCCTGTTAAAAATCAGACTGACTGGGTTAATTCTGATTCGACTACTTTTTAGTTAAATGACATTGGGTATGCCGCTTAACCTTTTGTAGTTTTTGTTTTCTCAACTGAAAAGAAAAACTGACCTTCTAATATGCCATATGAATCTGATAAGATGATGTATTTTTTATTTTTTATTTCTTTTTTTTAGATGATGTATTTTTTAAATCTTTTTTTTAAATTTTATTTTTCAGAGACAGAATGTGCAATGGGGGAGAGGGGCAAAGGGAGAGAGAGAGAAAGAGCGAGAGAGAGAGAGGGAGAATCTCAAACAGGCTCTACGCTCAGTGTGGAGCCTGACGAGAGGCTTGATCCAACGACCCTGGGATCACGACCTAAGCCGAAACCAAGAGTCGGATGCTCGAGTGAATGAGCCACCCAGGCGCCCCAAGATGATGTACTTAAAGTGCTCTGCACAATGCCTGCCAAATGGTAAAGACAAAAAAAGTGGTCACACGGGGGAACGATTTAAAGTTGAAGTAGAGCAGGGCGCCTGGGTGGCGCAGTCGGTTGAGCGTCCGACTTCAGCCAGGTCGCGATCTCGCGGTCCGCGAGTTCGAGCCCCGCGTCAGGCTCTGGGCTGATGGCTCGGAGCCTGGAGCCTGTTTCCGATTCTGTGTCTCCCTCTCTCTCTGCCCCTCCCCCGTTCATGCTCTGTCTCTCTCTGTCCCAAAAATAAATAAACGTTGAAAAAAAAATTTTTTTTTAAATAAAAAAAATAAAAAATAAAAAATAAAAAAAATAAAGTTGAAGTAGACATTTTCTAGTAAGACGATCATGCATTCAAGACTGAAGGAATTACATGTGGAAGGGCATGGAGGTTATCGAGACATTGAGGTTTGGCAGTATATACCAATTCCTGGTTTTGTGTTTTGTTGTTTTATCAGACTACCGGTAGATTGTCAAACGCCACAGAAGAATTAGCTGGTTTATTGCCAAACTGATTTTCGCGCTTTTTGAGAACAGGGACTTTTTCATTTTACACGATTTTATACCACCTATTCTAAGAACTTGGTTTCCCCTAAAGGAAGAACAAAATGCTATCTTTACTATATAATCGTTTCCTATCACCTACAGGATAAAATCAAAACTTTTTAGTTTGGCGTTTAAAACCTTTATTGATCTCGCACCGTATCACTAGCCTCATTTCCTGCCACCCACCATCACCAGTGTTAACGCCCATGTAAGGATATTGAGCTATTTGTAGATCTCCTATGACCTCATTGCATCTGAGAGTCTTTGCACGGACCAAGTTCAAAGGTTACTTCCACTCAAAGACGTCTTGGCTCACTAAAATATATTTAGATGTTTCTTCTTTCTCCCACTGAGCTTTGAGTGAGCCCTCATGAGAGCACTCACCGCAGCGCATTTCACTGTGTCTTTTGTCCAGGTCCCTCCCAGGCAATGTACTTCTTGGGAATCAGACTCATGTGTTTTCATCTAAGTATCTCCACTGTGTATTTTCCTCTAAGTATCTCCACGAGCCAGGAAAGTGTCTGGCAGGTAGCAGACATTCAGTAGATACCCATGCAAGAAATAAATGAACAAATGAATTGGTGCTGTTTTCAGAGGTCTCTCTCTTCTAGATAACCAAATTTTCTCCATTCCCATGTCTCCTATCTCCTCTTGCCTGCATCCTAAAAAGTTAAAAGTTAACACTCTGAAATTAATCTATAATCTCCACCTGTTTTCAACAGTAAGTGTGGATTGCATTTTGTTTTTCACTACTTAACGTTTATGACTTAAAGTCAGAATCAGACAAACGGGCTTAAATTCAGGTTCCACCACTTATTAGTTGTGTGATCAATGAATGACCAAGTCACTCAAATGTAAACTAAGAACAAACGTTCTTTGCTAAGGTACTGAGGAAATCTTATGCTATGATGATGCGTATGCCATGCTCAGGGCAATATCTACCAGTGAAGCACTTGATAAAGTTAATTAGTTTGTTGAACCCACAAGATGGAGACCACCCCATTGGCCTGGTGCCCATGTCACAAACCTAAACCTAAGTTAGCCTGCATTTATGGAAACACCGATCAGGGAAATTTAACATACACCAATCACAATCCTCCAACTCAGCTTTAGCTAGCTCACCTTTCCCTGGAAAACAGGACTTGCTAACCTTCTAAGGAAGTCTCCAACCTCCTCACAGATCATGCCCTGTGTTCATGTTGCCCCTTCTAATGTTCTATAAAACTCCCATGTGCACTAAATCCCTTGGGAACAGTGTCCCTTTGCTGTGAAGCACCGTATTTAACCAATCCATGGTTGTTTTCTCTTTTTTTTTTTTAATTTTTTTTCAACGTTTATTTATTTTTGGGACAGAGAGAGACAGAGCATGAACGGGGGAGGGGCAGAGAGAGAGGGAGACACAGAATCGGAAACAGGCTCCAGGCTCTGAGCCATCAGCCCAGAGCCCGACGCGGGGCTCGAACTCACGGACCGTGAGATCTTGACCTGGCTGAAGTCGAACGCTTAACCGACTGCGCCACCCAGGCGCCCCGGTTGTTGTCTCTTAAATGCTTTTTTTTTCCACATTAAAAAAAATTTTTATGTTCTTTCATTTCTTAAGTAGGCTCAATACCTGTTGTGGGGCTTGAACTCACGATCCCAAGATCAAGAGTCACATGCTCTACCAACTGAGCCAGCCAGGCACCTCCATAGTTGTTTTCTCTTAAGTAAAGAACATCAAACTTGTTACTAAATTGTTTTAGTTTTGTCATTTGACATGCTCAACAAAAGTTAGTGGATATTAATTATTGTTATCATTTTTATTTATTAAAGGGGAGTTTAATCAAGGGAAGGAAAATAATTGAGAGTGTGCAATATAGCAATATATATATCGCAAGAAAAAGCACCAAATCCAGCAGGAGTCAGAAGATCTAAGTTAATCGCAGATCCTCCAAAGACCGTGTAATCTTGGTCATTTCACTCAGTGTCTCAGTGTCGGTGTTTTATGAAACATACCCAGACATGGAAATTTTTTTAAATAGAAAGATTTAAATGGTCTGAGATGTCATAAAGGGTTAGCCTACCTGGGCCTCACTTTCTTTACCTATACAGTCACCAGGTTAAATTTGATGGTCTTCGAGGATTCTACAAACAAAAACATCCCGATTCTGGATTTTCAGCTTAAATCAGAAATTCAAAAGTGAGGCGGTATGGCTAAATAGCACAGAACTGCTTCTGAAGTCAGGGACTTAGATTAAAACCCCAGTTCTATCAATTTGTCCTGGACAAATTGTTTCTCTGGCTTTTGGTTTTCTTATCAATAAAGTGAAAAAGATATCAGGCCAACAGAATTATTGCGATTGTAAGCATAAAAGATATTCAACCTCACTAGTAAAAAAAATAGAAAAGCAGAATAAAGCAATGAGATGTCTATCAATTAGCAAGATGAGAAAAGAATAGCAGACCGTGTGGCTGGCTCAGTTGGTAGAGCATGTGACTCTTGATCTTTGGGTCATGAGTTCAAGCCCCGTGTTGCGTATAGAGCTTACTTAAAACACACACACACACACAAAGAACAATAGCTTGTGTAGGTAAAGAAGCAAGGAAACACAGCGTTATACTCAACTCTGGGGTATACATTTTTTTATTGAAATTTTTTTTTTAATTTGAGAGAGGTGAGAGGGAGCAGGAGAGAGGGGACAGAGGGCGAAAAAGGGAGAGAATTTTCAGCTCTACACTCATTGCAGAGCCTGACTTGGGACTTGATCCCTTGACCTGGGATCACGACCCAAGCTGAAATCAAGAGTCAGACACTCAACCGACTGAGCCACCCAGGCGCCCTGGGCTATAAATTAATAACACTTCCCTGGAGGAAACATCTGCAATGTATATTAAAAGCTTTGAAACTACTCAAGGCCTTCCTAAATGAGGTACTTAAAGTAGTCAAATCTTAGAGACAGGAAGCAGAATGGTGGTTGCCAAGGCTCGTGGGAGGAGAGAACGGGGAATGGGGCATTAATGTTTAATAGATACAGAGTTTATGGTTTCTTTTTCTTGTTCTGTTTGTTTGTTTGTTTTTAGTAATCCCTACACCCAATATGGGGCCAGAACTCACAACCCTGGAGATCAAGAGTTGCATTCTCTTCTGACCCAGCCAGCCAGGCACCCCGCCCCCCCCACCCCTCCCCCACCCCAACCATCCAGAATTTCTGTTTTGTAAGAGGAAAGAAGTTCTGCAAAGGTGGTGATGGTAGCCCAGTGTGAATATGTTTGATATCATTGAACTGTACATTTAAGAATTATTAACACGAGGGACACCTGGGTGACTCAGCTAGTTAAGCATCCAACTCTTGGTTTTGGTCAAGGTCATGCTCTCACGGTTCATGAGTCCGAGCCCCCAGTCCAGCTCTTCGCTGACAGTGCAGAGCCTGCTTGGGATTCTCTCTCTCCCTCTCTCTCTGCCCCTCCCTGCTTGCTCTCTCTCTTTCTCTCTCAAAATAAATACATACACATTGAAAAACCAGAGTTAAAAAAAAAAAGAATGGTTAAGACGATAAACTGTGTTATGTGCATTTTACCACAGTCAAAAAAAATACTCATGTCCTTTGATCAGCTATTCCAACTATAGAATATCATTCTAAGCCACTAGAATATAAGCTAGGGGCATCTGGGTGGCCCTGTCGGTTAAGCGTCTGACTTTGGCTCGGGTCATGATCTCGCGGTTCGTGAGTTTCAGCCCTGTGTCGGGTTATGTGCTGACAGCTCAGAGCCTGGAGCCCCCTTCAGATTCTGTGTCTCCCTCTCT
This sequence comes from Puma concolor, assembly GCF_028749965.1. Lineage (NCBI taxonomy): Eukaryota > Metazoa > Chordata > Mammalia > Carnivora > Felidae > Puma > Puma concolor. The sequence goes on from NC_141673.1 coordinate 100,244,812, forward strand.
CTCTCTGCCCCTCCCTCACTCGCACTCCCTCTTTCTCTCAAAAATAAATAAACATTAAAATAATAATAATAATAAAATTGTAAAAAACAACCAGTTCAAAGGACTAAGGGTATGGAAGCACCAAAACAAAGTCCTATAGGTAAAGAATTGGATACAGTGACATTAGGAACTAAGGAGAACTTCAAATATAGAATGAAGCTTCTCCAACCCTAACACACTAATCCCACTCATACCCTGCTACTAATATATATATATATAATATATATATATATATATTATATATATATATATATGAGCCCCTTTTCCTGTAATAAAAAGACACTGAAACTTTTTTTTTTTTTACATTTATTTACTTTTGAGAGACAGAGAGAGACAGGGCACAAGCGGGGGAGGGGCAGAGACAGAAGACAGACTCCAAAGCAGGCTCCAGGCTCTGAGCTGTGAGCACAGAGCCCGACACGGGGCTCGAACTCACAGACCATGAGATCATGACCTGAGCTGAAGTCGGATGCCTAACCGACTGAGCCACCCAGGCACCCCAACACTGAAACATTTTTTAAATGTTTATTTATTTTTTATTTTCGAGAAGGTCAGGAGGGGCAGAGAGAATGAGAGAGAGGGAGAGAGAATCCCAAGTAGGCTTTGCACTGTCAGTGCAGAGCCCTACTCGGCTCTTGATCTCAACACCCTGGGATTATGACCTAAGCTGAAATCAAGAGTCAGATGCTTAACCAACTGAGCCACCCAGATGCCCCTCAACTTCTTTTTGATAAAGCTGCCAAGAGTTATCCCCTCCCTTAGTATTGTTCTCTGCATTCATTATGATTCTTTTTATATTTTTAATATTTTTTAGTAAGGTTATTTATTTATTTTGAGATAGAGTGAGTGCACACAAGGGAGCTGGGGAGAGGCAGGCTCCAAGCTGTCAGCATGGAGCCTAACTCAGAGCTCGAATTCACCAACTGTGAGATCATGACCTAAGGTGAAATTAAGACTTGGATGCTTAACCACCTGAGCCACCCAGGTGCCCCATGTTTCTTTTTAGTTTAAAGTTTTTATTTTTTTAGGGGGCGCCTGGGTGGCATAGTTAGTTAAGCGTCTGACTTCAGCTCAGGTCCTGATCTCACAGTTTGTGAGTTCGAGCCACGCATCAGGCTCTGTGCTGACAGCTCAGAGCCTGGAGCCTGCTTCGGATTCTGTGCGTTCCTCACTCTCTCTGTCCCTCCCCTGCTCATGCTCTGTCTCTCTCTGACTCTCAAAAAGTAAATAAACGTTAAAAAATTTTTTTTCAAAGAGAAGAAATTAGGTCTATTTAACCTCATCAATGAAATTGCTACCTTAAATCCATAAATTTACATACTCAGAAGATTTTTGAAATTAGAATGGCCTACCTCAAAGTATTAGGCATGGGTAAAAATTAGAATTTTGGAATTGGAATGAAAAATTGGAATTAAAATAAACATAAACATATAGCAATAGTCAATTATACATTTTAGACAGGATAAATATAATTATAAAATAAAATAAACATTTAACTCAGAGTTGAATAACTTTATAAATTAAAATTAGGTGAAAGTTTATATAATATTTCATTATAAAACTTTATATTTGGGGCACCTGGGTGGCTCAGTTGGTTAAGCATCTGACTTCGGCTCAGGTCACGATCTTGCGGTTCATGCGTTCCAGCCCTGCGACGGGCTCTGTGCTGACAGCTGAGAGCCTGGAGTTTGCTTCGGATTCTGTATCTCATTCTGTCTCTGTCCCTCCCTGCCTGCATTCTGTCTCTCACTCTCAAAAATGAATGAACATTAAAAAAAAAAAAATTAAAAATGAAATATTTTAAAAACCTTTATATTTAATATTAAGAAATTGCTTGAAAGGCAATATAAAATTTAGATAAATGTTTGTGAACAACTTCTCTTCTGGGTAACAGCTAGTGAATCTCTTTGGTTTCTACAAAGCCAAGGAAAATAAAATATTAATGCTACGTCTAAATTGTCTATCTTATCTAAAGCAGAACCCTGAATGTCTGGGCACAGAGCAAGGAAAACAAAAAATAGACCTCCTTCCCTCCAAGGGTATATATATACATTTGTAGTTGATAAGGATTGATGGGGTCATTTTTATTGCCTTGGATAACAATGTTTTGTAAGCCTTGCATTCTTAGATAACAAATTCTTAAAAGTGTTCTTGCTTAAGAGAGTCAGAAGACAATAGAAAAGATGTTGCTTTTGACCTTTACCCTTAGGATTAACCTCTTTAACCTCTGCTGAGATTCAGGAGCTCTAAATTTATTCCTGCCTTTTCAATAATAGTGGCAGGATTTTCAAATTTTAAGGGAGAGGAAAAAAGAACAAAAAATCAAAACAACCTTGAAAACAAATGTACTCATTCTGTGAATACTTGTGACTTACTATATATGAGTGTGAAATATACATGTCCATTGATTTAACAATGAATGAACGAATGATTAAACAGATATTATGATGTCTTAATTTTGTTCCAGGCCCTGCCCTAGATGAGTGTTCTTCAAGCTTTGTTTTGACTCATTAATGAATAGTGAAATGAAAAAAAAAAAAAAAAGTAAAAAACAAAAACGTAGATAATATCGGAGTGCATTATACACTGCCTAAAAATTCTGTTAATGCTGTTAATATTTATCTGGATCTGTTACTGGGTATATTTCTTTTCTCTTGTTTGGGGTGGGGGGGCTTTAAATTTATTTTATTTTTAAAATTTTATATTGGGTATATTTCTCCTTTCTTTATGCCACCACACTAATGACATTCTTGAACAGCTCCTTTCTTTCATGAAGTTTATACTCTGGTGAGGTGACTGAAAAGGAAACTAACAGTGATGATGCGATAGGGTGAGTACAGCATCTTGAGGCAGCAGTGTGAAAAGCACTTCACCTAGAAATGAGGCTTCCGGGCTGCTTCCTGGAAGAAGTGACATTTCAGTAAAGACTAGAGGAGCAGCTAAGAACATGTATTCTGAAGACGGACTGCCCGGATCCTACCGGGGCTCCAACATTATTTCTCGTCTGACTTTGTGCAAATTACATAACCTCTATGTCCTAGTTTTTTTATTTTATTTTTATTTTTATTTTATTTTATTTTATTTTATTTTATTTTATTTTTATGTCCTAGTTTTTTAATCTGGAAAACGTTCCTGTAGGAACGCTGCAAGGATTAACTGACATAATAAAAGTAAGGCACTCAGCCTGACCCAGTCTTTTTTTTTTTTTTTTTTTTTTTTCAACGTTTTTTATTTATTTTTGGGACAGAGAGAGACAGAGCATGAGCAGGGGAGGGGCAGAGAGAGGGAGACACAGAATCGGAAACAGGCTCCAGGCTCTGAGCCATCAGCCCAGAGCCCGACGCGGGGCTCGAACTCACGGACCGCGAGATCGTGACCTGGCTGAAGTCGGACGCTTAACCGACTGCGCCACCCAGGCGCCCCAGCCTGACCCAGTCTTAACAAATGTTTGCCATTAGTATCACAGGATTGGGGATGGGCAGGAGTGAGAAGTGCCCACGCGCCCCCTGGTGTGAGGCCTGCTGGCACATAGGACTTATGATGAGGCTAAGAATAGAGCAGGGGGTGCCTGGGTGACTCAGTTAAGTGTCTGACTCTTGGTTTCAGCTCTGGTCATGATCTCGCAGTTCATGAGTTTGAGCCCTGCATCAGTCTCAGCTAAGAGCCAGGAGCCTGCTTCTCTCCCTACCCCTTCCCCACTCATGCTCTGTCTCTGTCTCTCTCTCAAAAATAAATAAATATTATTATATATAATTCTTTTTGAATCTCGTTTTTGTTTGTTGTTTTATTTTTAAAAAATTTTTAGTTTTGGGGCGCCTGGGTGGCTCAGTCGGTTAAGCGTCCGACTTCGGCTCAGGTCATGATCTCACAGTCCGTGAGTTCAAGCCCCGCGTCAGGCTCTGTGCTGACAGCTCAGAGCCTGGAGCCTGCTTCACATCCTGTGTCTCCCTCTCTCTCTGCCCCTTCCCTGCTCATGCTCTGTCTCTGTCTCAAAAATAAATAAACATTAAAAAAAAAAAATTAAAAAAAAATTTTTTTAGTTTTATTTACTTTGAGAGAGAGAGAGCACAAGTGGGGGAAGAACAGAGAGAGGGAGACAGAGAGAGAGAGAGAGAGAGAGAGAGGGAGAGAGAGAGAGAGAATCACAAGCAGGCTCCACACTATCAGTGCAGAGCCCGATGAGGGGCTCGAGCTCACAAACTGTGAGATCATGACCTGATCCGAAATCAAGTTCAACGTTTAACCAACTGAGCCACCCAGGCGCCCTAGTGCATATATGTTTTTTAAAGCCTTCCTCCCCGGACAGTGTTTTAGATGCACCTTCTTCTGGACTAATAGACCTCCATTGTAGGGCACGGGCTGGATTTCCCCATCACCTTTCTGCAAAATATACCCTTGATGAGAAAAGAAATGGAGGGACGCCTGAATGAGTCAGTTGGTTAGGCAACCAACTCTTGGTTTCGGCTGTCAGGGTTCGTGCAGAGCCTGCTTGGGATTCTCTCTCTCCCCTCTCTGCCCCTAACCCACTTGTGCTGTATCTCTCTCAAAAGAAATAAACTGAAAAAAAAATTAGAAAAAAGAAATGGATTGCAGAGGACTAGATAATACAAGGAGGTTAGCCAGGAGACTGTCTCAGTGATTCAGACTGCAAATAATGCTGGCAATGAGGATTGAAGAGAGAAACATGAATACATAGAATTAAGTAGAATTGGTGATTGAATATCTAGGCTGAAGAAAGTGAGGGATCATATAAAAAAAATTGTTTTAATGTTTGTTTATTCTTGAGGGAGAGAGAGACAGAGTGTGAGTTGGGGGGAGACACAGAGAGAGGGGGAGACACAGAATCTGAAGCAGGCTCTGGGCTCTGAGCTGTCAGCACAAAGCCCGAGGCAGGGCTCGAACTCACGAACCGCGAGATCCTGACCCGTGCCGAAGTCAGATGCTTAACTGACTGAGCCACCCAGGTGCCCCTCTATCTCTCCTTTCTGCCCCTTCTTCACTTGTGCTCTGTCTCTCTCTCTCAAAATAAATAAAAAAAATTAAAAAAATTGATAGCAGTGCTTCACATATATGCTCAGCTTTTGTGTGAGGGGTATAAAATATGCATATAATATAATAATTGTTAATTTCTTCTTTTAATTTGTAAAAATTAAAAAAAAAAATTTTAGAGAGCAAGAGAGTGCACAATTGAGGGAAGAGGGGCTGAGGGAGAGAGAGAAAGAATCTCAAGCAGGCTTCGTGCCCAGCAGTGGAACCGGACCCAGGGCTTGATCCCAACACCCTGGGATCATGACCTGAGTCAAAAATCAAGAGTTGAACACTTAACTGGGGTGCCTGGTGGCTCAGTCAGTTACGTGTCTGATTCTTGATTTTGGCTCAGGTCATGATCTCAAGGTTCCTGAGTTCAAGCCTCGAGTTAGGCTCTGAGATCACAGCAGAGCCTGCTTGGGATTCTCCGTCTCCCTCTCTCTCTGGCCCTCCCCTGCTCATGTTTTCTCTCTCTCTCTCTCAAAATAAATAAACATAAAAAAAAAAAAAAAAGTCGAACACCTTACTGACTGAGCCACCCACCCAGGCGCCCCTCATCTCAATTTACTGATGTTAGAATTCGATAATATTTGCAGCCCCTGAGTCCTAATGCTTCTTCTTGCAGCCAATAAATAAAATGCAACAATGGCAAATTGAAGTCAGAAAAGCTTTCAAATTATATAGCTAGCTTACAAAATGAGGATAATGACATGGGAACAACAAAGCTGCAGGGAAAAGACAAGGGGATCATGGACACTGTAATATGGGGAGTTGAAAAGCATAGGTGTCCAAACTTCTTGCCCTGTTGTCCTTCCCGTAGAAAGGATGGGAGCTTGGTACCAGGGCTGAGGCCCTCTGCCAGCATTTCTGAGGAGCGGGAGGCTGGTGAAAGCAAAGCACGTAAGAACTATTAGGGTGAACAGCATCCTCTGAAAGTCCCTTGTCCCTCCCAAATTAGACACCCTCTTTAACAAGTGAACAGAGGACTGCCTGGAAGTTCTTCAGGGGGAGAAAAAGGAAAGGCCCGGAGACTTTGTGTCTGGGTTTCTTTTCTCAAAAAAAAAAAAAAAAGCCAAAGGGGGGCCTGGGTGGCTCAGTCGGCTAAGGGTCCGACTTCTGCTCAGGTCATGATCTCACAGGTTTGTGAGTTCCAGTCCCACATCAGGCTCTCGGCTGATCCCTTCAGATCCTTGGTCTCCCTCTCTCTCTGCCCCTCCCCCATTCCCACTCTGTCTCAAAGATAACTAAACATTTATAAAAAATAAATAAAAATTAAAAAGAGAAGGGGCACCTGGGTGCCTCAGTCAGTTAAGCGTCCGACTTCGATGCTCAGGTCATGATCTCATAGTTCGTGGGTTCGAGCCCTGCGTCAGGCTCTGTGCTGACAGTTCAGTCTGCAGCCTGCTTCGGATTCTGTGTCTCCCTCTCTCTCTGCCCCTCTCCCGCTCACACTCTGTCTCTGTCTCTCTCTCAAAAATAAATAAACATTAAAACAATTTTTTTTTAATAAATAAATAATGAAAAAGAGAAGCCAAGGCAGAAGGTTAATGAAACAGGGGCAAAGACACAAGACATTCCTCTGATCTCTGGACTGGGTTTCCAAAGCTGAAATAGAAAGTTCCACTCGGGCTGTGCCTCTCACCAGCATTATCTACTGCGTGTTCTGCCGAGCCTTACCAAAAAAAGAAAAGCCTTTCCTGAAATCTCACCTTTTAGCAAACCTGGGAATGCTGACAATATTTGCTACTCTCCTCTGATCGGCCTGATTGACTAGTTAACCAGTTACCTCCCTGGTTCCAGATTCTTCACTCAAACCTCCAATGTTGGGAAATTCACCGGCCAATCCTGAGCTCTTCCCATCAGAACCCCGTCCCGCACGCCGCTCTTCAGCGGGCTCTCGCATTCTCAAAGTCATTCAGCGTTTTCCACTAAGCTGTCCAATAACTGCTCGCAGACGCAGGATTCGACCCCTGGGAGCATCGATTCTCCGCTGCGCAATTTCAAGAACTAAGGTGCAAAGGAAGGCAAGTGCAGGCGGTGCGGGGAGAGAAGGCGCAAAGTGAGGGGCAGTTCCGCGCACAGGCGCGGGGGCGCAGGGGCCGCCGCGACCACTGGTCCCCAGGCCGTTGCTGGTCCCAGGTGCCAGGCAGCTCGTCCCCCACCCCGCTCATCGGGCCTCCAGGCCCGAATCCGGGGCAGATGGCCTGGGATGCGGTGGAAACACTTCTCGACCCAAGGCGCCGTGGAGAACTGAGTGGGCGCAAAGGGGGACAACACCTGCGGGGCTGGGAGGCCGGGGTGGGGCCGGCGGGTGAGCCAGGCAGCGGAGGGAGTTCACGAATTGTGTTTGGGAGGATTTCGACAACAGCCGCCTTCCCCTCTCCTTTACCAGGTTTGGCCTCTCTTTGGAATACTTTTCGCGACCCACCCTGTATTTTGGATCTCTGGTTTGTCGTCCCTACCCGCCAGAATTTTTGCTCCCTGAGGGCAACACGTTTATTTTGCCTGCGGCTCTGTTGCCCAGCCCGAAACCAACCTGGCACAGTTGAATGGAAAACATTTTCAAACCGGAGAACCCACCCGGGGGGAAAAAACGTGGGCTCCACAGATTAAAAAAAAAAAAAAAAAGTAGAGCCAGGATTCTGACACCATCCGTTCACACCCCCGGGGCAGATTAGACCCATCCGATTTTAAAGACTTTCCTCCTCCTCCGGCCTCCAGCAGATTAAGCCATTGCGCTAACATTCCCCTTTGCAGAAATGAGTCCAGGGACTAGGGGGTTCTGGGCTGTTAAGAGATTAATTTATGCAGGCGGTCGTGTGGGGAGGCGGTTGGGACGCTGCTGTGGCGCAGGGTGGCAGCAGGTGCCTGGCGGGGCTTGGGATGCTGGCCCCTGGCGCCTGAAGGAGGGACCAGCGCTCGGCCCGGCCTGCCTGGCTCCTGGACTCCGGCGCGACGTCCACTGCGGCGCGTGGCCGAGGGGCAGCGGGCGTCCGGCGCCTGGGGTCAGGCCCGGCAGATCGTTCTGGCCCCAAGTTAGACATCGATATGCTGGTTTCACTTTTGAGGCTAGAAAATGCAAGAGACGTTTGTGTGATTAAGGTTCCTCCAGAAGTGAAACATACAGATTCCTCTGTGACTGATAGTGGAACTTGCTTGCACGAGACGCTCACATGCCATCGCCGACCACGTGGTGAAAATGTAAAATACCCGAGACGTAAAAGTGGACCTCCTGTTAAGATAGAAAGGAAGGACGATGATGACTGGCTCTGGGTGGACTTTGGCAGCATGGTGATTCACTGGAGGCCTCCAGAAAGCAGAAACCTGTGAATTAGAGAAATCAGGGACCCTACCTTCTTATGATGACCGCTTAGCTCAGATAGCCCTTGAGACGTTACCTGAAGACTTCATTCTTGGGATGAAAGATGACACTTCATCCCTGACTCCAGTGGAGTTCAAATGTGAATAAAATTATGTGGACCGCTTTAGGCAAAACAAAAACAGAAACACGTCGTGAACTTAGGCGTATTAAAACGTGTCAAGAGTTTATCTGAGCAAAATCAATTCGAATAGGCCAGCATCCAATGTAGCAGATAGAAAGAAGCTCCAAGGGGCTGTGCAACATGAAAGATTTTTAAAGCAGAAAGGAGCGGGAACTAAGCCATTATACGTGGGCAAAAAGCAGGCTGGTTATGGCAAGGTTATGCCACTTTAGGGGATGGCAGGGGTCGATCAGATTATCTAACTAGTGCTGATCAGGTGATCCCTGAATGACTGGCTTAAGATTCCATTTCTGGGAGAGCCAAACTGTAATTAATTCTTGGTTTGGTGATGTGGGGCTTAGCAAAGGGATTCCACTTGGGGACTGTTACCTTGTTTTTAAGAATGCAATGTCGAGGTAGTTTAACAATGCAGCTCCCCCTTATAGACTTTCCCTTCGCTTTCCTGTCTTGCCCCCGGAGGGTCCCACCCTCCTGCCTCTTCTGGTTTGAGGAACTTTGCTTAATTACATTTCTCCTTCGAAGCACCTGGATGGCTCAGTTGGTTAAGCCTCCCACTTCTGCTGATAGCACCAAGCCTGCTTCGGATCCTCTGTCCCCCTCACTCCCTACCTCTCCCCAGCTTGCACGTTCTCTCTCTCAAAAATAGATAAACAATAAAAAAATTATATTGCCTCTTCAAAGGCTGGAAATTAATACAAAGAATCTGAAATTTCCTCTTATCAAGAAAGGGGAAAACAAAAGGGGGTTACTTGGCCTGTCTTCCTGTTAATTTTCTCCCCTGGTCTTGGGTGAATACTCTAGTTCAGGGTAAACTTCTGTGGTCAGTCCGTGGAGCTCTAGCCACAGCTTGAAGTTTCCTCCTAGATCTCTGAGTCTGGAAAGAAAGGTGACATTTAAGGCTTCCAAATGGCTTTAAGAGGATCTGAAAAGAAATTCAGATCTATTAGAGCCAGACTTCCAATAAAATGGTAGGTGGAACTGACTTGGAAAGTCAATACTTACCTCCTTTGAGCCTATCAAATAAGCCTGTCTGGCAGCCATTTAAAAATAAATGAACCATTGACGGAGAGAATCAGGTGGGTGGTACCGAAACTGAATTAGAACAGATACGCTTCCAATTTCAATTCTCTCACAAAAACTACAGCTTCTACAATTTTACTGGAAAATCTAAAGAGCCTGTCTTTTTAGTGGTATCTCTTCAGGACTGCCTAAACACCTCCCTGCTGTGCAAGCTAGACCTGAGTGTTGGAGGACAGAAGGAAAAATAACGGCAGTCTTCCCCAACACATAGAAAAAGTTTGAGCTCCTTGGACTGTTTCCTTAAAGGTTTTCCTGTCAACCACTCTGTCCACCTCCTGGGTCCGTCCTCCTTTGTCTTCTACTGAGGGTGGCAGAGAACAACAAGAAGAAACAAGTACAAAGCACTAAGGTACTAGAAGAGGAAATCATGTGCAGCTTGGATGTAAGTTCTCGAGTTCTGATGCACAAAATAGTGATTATAGTATTATAATCTTCAAAATACAAAGTATACTTTGTATTATAAACTTCAACAGTTGCTAAGAGACTAGATTTTTTTTTTTAATGCTTATTTATTTTTGAGAGAGAAAGGGGGTGGGGAGGAGCCGAGAGAGAGAGAGAGAGAGAGAGAGAGAGAGAGAGAGAGGGAGAGAAGGAAACACACTCCAGGCTCCCAGCTGCCAGCACAGAGCCCAACACGGGGCTCGAACTCACGAACTGCGAGATCATGACCTGAGCCAGTTAGATGCTTAAGCGACTGAGTCACCCAGGCACCCCGTTTGTCTCCTCATTTCAAAATAGCAAGCTTACAATGATACGTCTTTATTTTTATTTTTGTTTTTTGGTGTTAGACATTAGTATCGAATTCTGACACACAGATTTAGTCCTTTCTTCTCCCGTACCTCACACTCACATATTTCCAATCTCCTCATTCTTCTGATTCGGTTATTTTCTGTTTTAGTTAGATCAACATTCCTGTTAAAAGGTTCAACATGCATTTGAAGTGTTATTTGAGAATATTCGATTCTGCAATAGAGGGAGAGAAGAAATAGGATGGAGATACTCTTAAATGTTAAGCCTGGCTGTAAGTTAGTACTTAGGAGATAACTCATAGTTAAGTGTGGATACTCACTAAATAAGTAGCACATGAGGTATTCGTAGAGTTCATTGGGTGTTTAAATATACAGTAAGTTATTATTTTTGTAATATATTTTTGATTTTTAATGTTTATTTTTTTTTTTTAATTTTTAACGTTTATTTATTTTTGGGACAGAGAGAGACAGAGCATGAACTGGGGAGGGGCAGTGAGAGAGGGAGACAGAATCAGAAGCAGGCTCCAGGCTCCAAGCCATCAGCCCAGAGCCTGACGCGGGGCTCGAACTCACGGACCGTGAGATCGTGACCTGAGCTGAAGTCGGCCGCTTAACCCACTGAGCCACCCAGGCGCCCCTGTTTATTTATTTTTGAGAGACAGGGGATTTATTTACTCTACGAGCAGGGGAGGGGCAGAGAGAGAGGGTGACACAGAATCCAAAGCAGGCTCCAGGCTCTAAGCTGTCGGCACAGAGCCCAACGCGGGGCTCCAAGTCACCAACAGCGAGATCATGACCCCAGCGGAAGTCGGTCGCCCAACCCACCGAGCCACCCAGGCGCCCCCAAATATACAGTAAGTTAAAATATAAATATATACAGTAAGTCAAATAGCAACCAATGAGATTTTAAAAAAACAGTTATTACTTGCAGAAAGAAAGGTAGGGAAAGAACAAGCTATGATCATATCACCTGCGGACTGGCAACTGCCTGATCCCTAAATCAGCCACCGGTTAGTGGCACCCACTTTTATCCCGTTGCGGTCTGCCTTTAAAATGCAAATAAAATTCATGATTGCTCACCAGGCTACTCGGCAAGCTATAGCTATGGCCAGGCCTATTTCACTGGTGGAATCAGTGTACGTTATTGGTACCTAGCACCTGCTCCTTCGGCACTTTCCTCAAACCTCCACTCTGGTTCTCATGACCACCCCGTCAAAGCGGAAGGAGGAGTGGTAGAGAGACAAACATATAAACACGGTGTGGGGAACGAAGCAGCTTTCCTTGACCCCGTGAAGGTCCCTGGCTGGGTCTCAAAATTAAACTGACCAAGGCAGATTAGCAGGAGAAAAGCACACACATTTACTCATCGCAAGTTTTCCTTACAGGAGCCTCCAGGAGGAAATGACGACCTGAACGAAGAGTTAAACCTGAGCGTTTTTATGCTAGGTTTGAGGAAGAGGAGACGGTCGTGGAAGGATATCGTAGGTTAAGGAGTAGGGGGGGAAATTTAGCAGGCGATGAAGACGTTCCCTTCCAGGTATGGGAAGAGCACCTCTCAGCTTGAAATTGTCAATGTGGCAAGACGTTATATTTTATGTGTTCATTTTTTAAAGTTTATTTATGTTATTTTGTTAAAGTTTATTCATTTTTGAGAGAGAGAGACAGAGCATGAGCGGGGAAGGGGCAGAGAGAGAGGGAGATACAGAATCTGAAGGAGGCTCCAGGATCCGAGCTGTAAGCACCAAGCGGGGGGGGGGTTGGGGCTTCAAACTCAGGAACCAGGAGATCATGACCTGAGCCGAAGTCAGATGGTTACACCGATTGAGCCACTCAGGCACCCCTAAAGTTTATTTATTTATTTTGAGAGAGAGAGAGAGAGACAGCGCATGAGCAGGGGAGGGGCAGAAAGAGCGGGGGAGAGACAATTCCAAGCAGGCTCTGCACTGCCAGCGCGAAGCCCAACGTGGGGCTCTAACTCCCAAACTCACACAGGTGGCTTAACCAGCTGAGACACCCAGGAGCCCCAAGATGTCATATTTTAGGGGATCGTGTATGAACCCTATCAACTGCATATCCCATAACTTCGGAATTAAGAACCATTCATCTAGATTGTATCCTATTTCTAAAAAACAAAATTCAGGGGAGTAAATTTTAAAGATCTTATTGGCTTTGTTCAACGATTCATGCATTGGGCAGCATCCGGTATAGCAAATAGAAAGAAATTCTAAAGAGCTACACAAGAAAAGAGAGTTTATAGGCAGAAAGGAGCAGGATTCAGGAAGTTGTTCTAGGCAAGAAAGCAGATTGGTTATTGCAAGGGTACTTTCCTTTAGGGCATGGCAGGGGTCGATTAGTTGCACAGATTACCTAACTAGTATTGATGTGGAGATTCTGATTAACTGGTTTCAAATTGCATGCTGGGAGAGCCAACATTGTAATTCAATTCAATTTCAATTTGGTGACATGGGGCTTAGCATGAGCGACTCCATTTTGGGCCTATCGTCTTGTTTTTAACGTTCTGTCTGCCCCCTTCCTTTTGCTTTGCTTTTTGCTGTGCTCGTTAAATTGACTTAAAAAAACTGGCAAGATAGGAGTGTTTTGATTTTTAATTAAAAAAAAATTTGGGGGCGCCTGGGTGGCGCAGTCGGTTAAGCGTCCGACTTCAGCCAGGTCACGATCTCGCGGTCCGGGAGTTCGAGCCCCGCGTCAGGCTCTGGGCTGATGGCTCAGAGCCTGGGGCCTGTTTCCAATTCTGTGTCTCTCTCTCTCTCTCTCTGCCCCTCCCCCGTTCATGCTCTCTCTCTGTCCCAAAAATAAAAAAAAAAATTTTAATGAGCTTTTTAGTATGGTCTGTGAGCCTGTTTCATGACCTTAGGAATACTTACGTGGTAGTGTTCTCATATCAAGTTAATTTGCCACAAGACTAAGGAAACTATGCCAGTGGTGACATTTTTTGAGAAACTGAATGTTTGAGGATGTTCCACACTGGCTCAGTCGTTTGACTAATGCAGAATTCTAGGTTGGAAAGCATTTTCCTTCAGAATTTGGAAGGGATTTCTCCACTATCCTCTAGCCTTCGGTGTTGTTGTTGAAGAATCTGAAGCCATTATACTTCCTGATCTTAAATTTTCATTTTCTTATATCTCTTCTCCTATTTTACGTCTGTTTGTGGTTCTGCTTTAATTATTGAGGGAATATCTTTGATTTCTCCTTCAAACCATGTTTTTTTTTTAGTTTCTAACATCAAATTTCTCATTTCCAGGTATTCTATTTTCGCTGTTTTCCTTCTTTAAAAAGGGCATCCTGTTTATATGTTATATAGCATTATATGTTATGTGATTTTTTTTTTAAAAAACCATTTTATTTTTAAGTAATCTCTACAGCCACTGTGGGGCTTGACCTCACGACCCTGTGATCAAGAGCTACATACTCTTCTAAGCCAGCCAGGTGCCCCTGTTATATGATTTCTTATCTCTGGAGAAATTAGGGATATTTTCCTTGATGTATGCTTTTACAGTCTTTTTTTATTCTCCAAGTTGCTTTAGTCTGTTTGGCTTTTTACCTCATCTTTCATACTATAAAGAAAAAAAAACATGTTAAATAGAAATGTGTCATAATTTTGAAAGATTTTTTTTTAATGTTTATTTATTTTTGAGAGAGAGGCAGAGAGTGAGCAAGGGAAGGGCAGAGAGAGGGAGACACAGAATCCAAAGCAGGCTCCAGGCTCTGAGCTGTCAGCACAAAGCCTGACATGGGACTCGAACTCATGAGCCATGAGATCACGACCTGAGCTGAACTTGGTCGTTTAACCAACCGAGCCACCCAGGTGCCCCCTGAAAGATTTTTTTAATCTCGGGGCACCTGGGTGGCTCAGTTGGTTAAGCATCTGACTCTTGGTTTTGGCTCAGGTCATGATCTCAGGGTTTGTGAGTTCAAGCCCCATAATGGGCTCTGCACTAACAGTGAGAGTCTGCTTGGGATTCTCTCTCTTCCTCTCTCTCTGTCTCTCCCCTTCTCAGGCTCGTGCCTTCTCTCTCTCTCTCTCTCTCATAAATAAATAAGACTTTTTTTTTAAAAAAAAATCTGATTGTTTAAAGCATATTTTGGGAGGGTGTTTCCCCAACTATCCCGTCTCTCCGTATTTTTACTTTCCTTTGCTTTTGTCTCAGCTTCTGTCATGTTGAAGCAAACTGAACCTCCACCATTCATATCCTGCACCTTCTTGCAGCCAAGGCTCTCTCCCCTTTGTCCTAAACCTGGATTTCTTGGGAGTCTGTACCGGCCTTTTTCACTGTCTTCTTAATCTGGTACCTCCTGTAATCTGATTTTTGCCCTTACCTCTCCCAACGGAATTTTGAGAGACTGCCATGGGACCAGTATCCAGGGCAAGGGAGGAAACAGCTGAGAACAACAGGCGTGGAGAGTCAAGAATGCCATTAAGCAGAGCTTCTTAAACGTTAGCACACCTCAGAATCACTACATCGATGATGGCTGGGCCGTGGTCTTTGATTCAGTAGATGTGGGTTGGAGCTCGGTGCTTTCTAATCATATCTAACAAGTTACCAGGCGCTGTTGATGCTGGCTATCTGGAGGCTGCACTTTTCCAGAAACGCTTGAATCAAGTATTGTGACCAAACATGTACTTAGGGCTGTTCCTCATCTCCTATACAAATATTTCTTGATCAGAACCTCGACTTGCTTTTTTACTAAAAACAAGCAAGATTGCTTTTGAGTATTTTCTCATGATTTCCAGCTAAAAGGGGAGTGGGGGAAGCTGCACATTGGGGGGGGGGGAGAGGGTGGGACAGCTGGGGCCTCGTTCTCCCACCTCCAGCAGAAAATCAGCAGTTAATATTGGTGCTCTTGGCCAGAGTTCAGCACAAATGGGGGGAGGCAGGAAGGGGATTTATAAATTTAGTTAATTTCAGCTGCTCACAAATGTTAAATGTGATTCAACTATGGGGCGCCTGGGTGGCGCAGTCGGTTAAGCGTCCGACTTCAGCCAGGTCACGATCTCGCGGTCCGTGAGTTCGAGCCCCGCGTCGGGCTCTGGGCTGATGGCTCAGAGCCTGGAGCCTGTTTCCGATTCTGTGTCTCCCTCTCTCTCTGCCCCTCCCCCGTTCATGCTCTGTCTCTGTCTGTCCCATAAATAAATAAAAACGTTGAAAAAAAAATTTAAAAAAAAAATGTGATTCAACTAATAGCCTATAAAACAAAGTAAAATTACAGGGACCCCTGGGTGGCTCAGTACATTGAGTGTCTGACTTTGGCTCAGGTCACGATCTGACTGTTCGTGAGTTCGAGCCCCAATTCAGGGTTGCCTTTGTCAGTGCAGAGTTCTCTTGGATCCGCTACCTG
This sequence comes from Puma concolor, assembly GCF_028749965.1. Taxonomy (NCBI): domain Eukaryota; kingdom Metazoa; phylum Chordata; class Mammalia; order Carnivora; family Felidae; genus Puma; species Puma concolor. The sequence goes on from NC_141673.1 coordinate 100,260,569, forward strand.
CCCCCCCGCCCCTCCCCTGCTGGCGTGCTCGGGCTCTCTCTCTACCTCTCTCAAAAATAAACAAACAGGGGCGCCTGGGTGGCTCAGTCGGTTAGGCGTCCGACTTCAGCTCAGGTCATGATCTCACACTCCGTGAGTTCGAGCCCTGCATCGGGCTCTGGGCTGATGGCTCAGAGCCTAGAGCCTGCTTCCAGTTCTGTGTCTCCCTCTCTCTGCCCCCTCCCCCCCCCGTTCATGCTCTGTCTCTGTCTCAAAAATAAATAAACGTTAAAAAAATTAAAAAAAAAATAAACAAAGAAAGCGATCCAAGATCCACATCCATAAAATATCAAGCTAGTAAAGTGTTTATAACAGACACTTTATTTCTCCTCTACTTTCCCTTACCAGCAACCCCAGGTTTAAGATGCGAGGCAAGGAAAACTTTAAGGAAACTTCCTCAGTCAGTTTAATTGGGAATTAATCAGCGGTTGGGAGGAAAACCACCCTTCACCTCTCCGCACGAGAATACCTTAAAGCCCAGTTCACAAACCAGGAGCCATCTCCCGAAGTAGTTTGAAAAAAACAAACAAACAAAAAAAGATTTTTAAGGCAACCTTAGGGAGACACAACCCGAGGTTCTTGTAAAAATTTCCAGCCTACATGACAGAGTATGATTGTTTTAATGCAGAGCAGATGAAGAATTATCCTCTTATTCCACTAATAGGATGACGCCCACTCACCTTACCCTTTAACCATTAGCATTTACATTAAAATAGGCTCGCTGATTGGCTTATCTGTAGTTTTAAGAGGAAACCAGATCGAAACTTTGAGGTTTGTTCTTTTTCTCTCGCCACGGTTTGTTGGAGCCTCAGTTTTTCTCGCCCTTTCTGGGCTATCTCGTTCTTTCCAGGCTACTTGGCAGCTAGTTGAGCCCATTGCTTTCCACTGGAATCCAAAGGTCTAGAAGGACTGAGACTTGGCTTTCGATGGATTCGCCAACGAAGCTTTACCCATCCTGTGGCCCAGAACCTTCTCAGATGGCCAGTGAAGAAAATTCCCAGGGAGGCTCAGGTAAGCCAGATAGTGCCTTTTCGGAACACACAGGAATGCAGAGAAGTAAACCACTTCCCTGCGGGAGGGCCACGTTGTGTATGTAGGTCCCTCTGGTGAAGAAACGGGAAAAGCTAGAAGCTGGGGAAGGGGGAGAACTGCATTGCTTGCTTACTGGGCTCAGGAATACTTCAATCCTTTCTGCCCAGTTTCTGGGGAAAAGCAATCCAGAATACTCCTAGGCCGTGCCTGAAAATGTCTGCCTATCCGCAATACGTGTCAGGAATGGTAAAAAGGAAAGAAAAAAAAAAAAAAACCAAACATTAGAAGCCTAAACTCCCAAGGTAACCTATGGGCTTTTTGAATCTCCCCAACCTTTTCTGAATTGGTTTTCCAGCTAAATTTCCCCTTTAGGAATGTTAATAAACAGGGAAATGGCTTTGCGGAGGAAATTGAAGGAGGGGGCCCATCGATAAAAGCCAGTGAGTGTAATGTAAATTAGTAGGATGCATTCTGGAGGGCTTTCTTGGGAACGCTGCTCCAGGGATAGTGCTAATTAGGCCCTCTCCTTCCTGGGTTCTTCTCCTACCAGAGAAGCTCTTGGAGCTCCACCCAATCCCAGGCTTGGCCTTGGAGAACCAGACCCTTGGGATTTGAAACCTTAATACCCTAATGGTGGGGCTGGGTGGCGTAGGCTGATGGTGGTAGGTGGGCCCCAGCTGGAAGGGAAGCCTGACATTTTATATTCTGCTACCATCAACATCCCCTGCCAGGCACCACTCTCCTCCCGGCCCCCTCACCAGTCCACACCGCCACCCCACCCTGCGTCTTTGAGGGAAGAGCCTGAGTGGACATTTACAAGGGGGGAAATTAATGAAGGGGGCATTTGTAAGGTCTATTCGATCCGATCTTTGCTTTTCCTCAAATCTGCCATAGACCCTGACGGTTCTACAGCTAGGGATCTTTATTTACATGTGCCCAAGTCCCTAGAAGTCAGATGGAAACTGACTTTTATATTTAATGCTTTCACACAGGAAAGATTAAGGTTAACTGCCTTCTATGAGATGGGAGTGCGTATGGGGTATGCATCATGGTTCGGAAAGAGGCAAGTGAGTGGCTGATTTCCCAAAACAAATGAGTTTGAGTGGAGAGAATTAACACCAGGAAAAGGCTGGGTAGGAGTGAAGGGGGGAACAGCCAGTTGACTTCTAGTTCTGCTTAAGGAGAGAGACTGTTACATTTCGGGTTACTTTGTCTATTTCACTGGGTGAGTGTTTTCTCCTACCCACCTTCCCCTAGGAAAATTTAAGAGGTTTTTTATAATTATCAAGGTGAACTGCTGAAACTTGTTTACTAATTTTGACTTGCATTAATGCTTTGCTTCCCCTCCCCACCCCGCTATTAAAAATTCACACACATGAAAATAGGAGAACTGCCAATACCTGATTTCTGTCCCATATTTTTTCCCAGTTGGAATCCTATACATAAGGTATCTTTGACACTGGGGGGAAAAAATCTAACCTCAGAACTGCCGATAAGAGGAAGAGGGGGAAATTCTGAGAATGAGCACTTTTCCATTATAGTGGGTTCTTATTTATTTATTTAATTTTTAGCTTTTTTAAGTTGATTTATTTCAAGAGGCAGAGGGAGCAGGGGAGGGGCAGAGAAGGAGAGCAAGAATCCCAAGCAGGCTCCCCACTGTTAGCACAGAACCCAATGTAGGGCTCAAACTCCACGGAACTTGAGATCACGACCTGAGCCGAAACCAACTCTTGGAATCAGATGCTTAATTTACTGAGCTACCCAGGTGCCCTCTATCACAGTGGATTCTTTTTCATTTTTGTTTAACATTTATTCATTTTTGAAAGGCAGAGAGAGACAGAGCACGGATGGGGAGGGGCAGAGAGTGAGGGAGACACAGAAACAGAAGCAGGCTCCAGGCTCCGAGCTATCAGCACAGAGCCCGATGCGGGGCTCGAACTCACGGACCGAGAGATCATGACCTGAGCCGAAGTCAGCCACTTAACCAACTGAGCCGCCCAGGCACCCCTATCACAGTGGATTCTTAAGCACATTTTCAAATGTATGCTCTCACCATTTGAAGTGTGTTACACTAACACAGTAGGTAATGTCTATGTGTGATCTTAACCCTGAAGAACCTCCCAATGTTTATTGTTAACCTGTTTTAACAGGCACACCTACTTTGAGCAAGAGACAAGTGACTTCTGGATATTGCAATTCACCCTAATGGATCTTAACTTTCTTTTGTCTTTCAGCTGCCTCTCAAACCATCTCCGAAGTATTAATAAAGAACCTTAGTCAATTGACTCTCGACCCTAGTATCAAACTTCCTTCCCCTCTACCAGAATATCCACCCCAACAGCAGGACACAGAGACGAAACCACAGGGACTTGTGGACCGAATACTCAGCAACAGGAGGAGGGGTGGAGTAAGGACTTTGTTAACTGCTCGGAAAGAAAGGATGGAAAGGCTGATGTGGTTTATTAAAAATCATCGCTACTTCAACCAGCGTTCCACGGTAGGTTCATGTGATCTGGGCTGACAGCACTGCCTAACTCTGGGCACCCAATGTCAGTTAGGATGTTAAGAATGATGAGCAGTGGTCACTCATGAGTGCAGGATGTGAATAACACTTGTGTTTTTAAGATTCTTTAACTTTTAGGGGCGCCTGGGTGGCGCAGTCGGTTAAGCGTCCGACTTCAGCCAGGTCACGATCTCGCGGTCCGTGAGTTCGAGCCCCGCGTCGGGCTCTGGGCTGATGGCTCAGAGCCTGGAGCCTGTTTCCGATTCTGTGTCTCCCTCTCTCTCTGCCCCTCCCCCGTTCATGCTCTGTCTCTCTCTGTCCCAAAAATAAATAAAAAACGTTTGAAAAAAAATTAAAAAAAAAAAAAAAAAAAAAAAAAGATTCTTTAACTTTTAGATCACCTGGGTGGCTCAGTGGGTTAAGCATCTTGACTCTTGATTTCCGCTCGGGTCCTGAGTTCGAGCCCCACATTGGGCTCTATGCTGACCAGCCTAGAGCCTGCTTGGGATTCTGCCTCTCTCTCTGCCCCTCAGCCACTCGCTCTCTCAAAAATATTTTTATTTTTTATTTATTTATTTTAATGCTTATTTATTTTTGAGACAGAGAGAGAGACAGAGCATGAACGGGGGAGGGTCAGAGAGAGGGAGACACAGAATCCAAAACAGGCTCCAGGCTCTGAGCTGTCAGCACAGAGCCCGACGCGGGGCTCGAACTCACGGACCGCGAGATCATGACCCGAGCCAAAGTCGGCCGCTCAACCAACTGAGCCACCCAGGTGCCCCAACTAAGATTCTCCAACTTTTATCTTATGGTAGATGTACAATGTACTCTGTAGTAAGAGGGCAATAACATGAGTACAGAATCTAGGAGGACTTAACATTTAAGGCATTCAGAGAATGACCTTAGAATATATTTTTTGACGCTCAGATGTTACAATTACAAAATGATCTGCAATCTGGCATTCTTTAGTACCCATACATTTCAATCTTGCCTCCTCTTTGCCCCACAAGTGTATTTCAAAGGCTATTCTAATAACCAGTCCTAGATTTGAGGGTTGTTACAGTTCAATTAGTGGTGCAATTAATCCATTTTATTTAAATTAATGCAATTCATCTCTCTCTTTTTTTTCCAGGATGAATCCAGAGTAGAAAGATTTAGATGTAGATGTCATTATTGCCTGTATCATAGACCTCCCGAGGATACCAGCATGGAGAATAATTATGACATGGAGTCTATGTAAACATAAACCTTATTATATGGTGTTTTCCTTGCTAGTAATTTTAGAATCATAATGCAGCACCTTGGGAAGGCTGCTCTATTATAGACAAAGTATAATATTTTGATAATCTATATTAGCTCTGTCTTTTCTACCTTGATAACAATAATTTGTGAGGAATCCGGTGTTTTGCATTTGAGTGACCTCAATATACTTTAGTTCCACTTTTTGATATGACCCAAGGAAGCACTAGTGGGTTTTGAGTGTAGCCTGGGTGTTTGAGAAACCTGAAGTCATGAAGATCGGTTAACCTAATGTGGGGCTCCTGGGTGGCTCAGTTGGGTTAAGCATCCGACTAGAGCTCTGTAGAGTAGGGTTCTGTGCTGGCAGTTGGGAGGCTGGAGCCTGCTTCAGATTCTGTGTGTGTGTGTGTGTGTGTATTTCTCTCTGCCCTTCCCCCACTCATGCTCTCGAATAAAAACATTTAAAAGAAACCCTAACATCAAATTGGAAGCCACGTAACTTGTGCAGGGAGGAATACATAGAGAATATTGGGTGGTTTGGCTGGAGAGCATAATCATAATTATAATTATGGCAGGGTGCATAGGCTAGGTTTTCTGGTTTTCAAAAATTAGAGTTGTAATAAAAGTTTTTTGTGGTAGTTCAATTTTCAGTAGCAAATGTGTATGCAGATGATCTTATTAAAATTGAGGCTTATTTGAATACGTTTCAAAGAGTCTTGTTTTTTTTAATGTGTTTTTGCCAGCTGTGTGTTCAGCAAACGATGACATTCCTAGAATGTCCACACTTGGCATTCTAATAATGTGTGATACTGTCTTGGGAAGGAACTTCACACATTTGGGTGAGGTTAGGAAGCAAGGACACATCCTTGTACATCCAACTTCTGGAAGAGATCTCAAAGAAATGGGAGGGAGCTGGAAGGGAAGTGTGGAGCATGTGTCCCAAATGCTTTGTTCACTGAAATGAATTAGGTACCTAAGCGAAGCTACTAGAGACCTGGGGTGAAGAAATCTATGCCATGCTGATAAGTACACAGGTAAGGAACAATAATCTGGTCTTCAGTATGGAGTGGAGGCAGAAACAAAGCATAAACTTGGGAGGATTGGTTGTAACATGGCAAGTTCAACAGTGGTAAGAGGAGGGATATTAAATATTAACATCTCACTGCCAAATTAGGTCTTCAGAAATTACTCTAAGAACTAGTCAAACTATTATAGCCTACCAACATGGATAAGTGTGGGGCTGTCTTGAAGTTTTATCAAACTTGTGATAAAATTAAGCATGTTTTAGTACCTTTTTTTTTTTTTTTTTTTAACGTTTTATTATTGAGAGACAGCATGAGCATGGGAGGGGCAGAGAGAGGTGGAGACAGGGAATCTGAAGATGGTTCCGGGGTCTGAGCTGTCAGCACAGAACCTGACGCAGGGCTTGAACCCACAGACCTCTAGATCGTGACCTGAGCCAAAGTCAGATGCTCAACCAACTGAGCCACCCAGGTGCCCCCAGGTTTGAATAGCTTTACAATCTCAACTACATAGGGGTCAATTCTATCTCCTCTCATGGTATCCCTTCTTCCTCTCAACTTTTTCATTGTCATTTCTACATGATTCGATTAACACTGCTTATTCTGTTACTCTTTTCTGCATCCTTTTTAAAGTATTTTTTTCCCTACAGTTCCATATATGTAATGCTCATGACTATCTCTCTTCTGTAGTGAATAAAGTTACTTCTCACCTGACTTGTTCTGTTCTCTAGTGCTTTCTTCAGAAAGAACTCTATGCCCCGAGTTCTTTCATGTCCAGAATTGTTCTCTTATTTCTCGAAAGACTGCTTGTCTTAACTCCTTTTGCTCAAGGATGTTAAAAGTATTGTTCTGGCTCAGTCAGTTAAGCGGCTGACTTTGGTCATGATCTCATGGTTTTGGTCGTGATCTCACGGTTCGTGAGTTTGAGCCCCTCATCGGCTTCACTGCTGTGAGCGCAGCCTGCCTCCCATCCTCTGTTCCTCTCTCTTCTGTTCCTCCCCTGCTTGTGCTTTTCTCAAAAATAAACATTAAAGTATCCTACTGTTGCAAATGCTGAATGTTAATGAGAACTGAGGCCAGCTTGATCCCCCCCCTCCCCGCCCCACCCAGCACCCCCCTCCCTAACCCCTTAAGTGTCCTTCTGCCTGACTTTAAAAGGGCCTTTTAGGGGTGCCTGGGTGGCGCAGTCGGTTAAGCGTCCGACTTCAGCCAGGTCACGATCTCGCGGTCCGTGAGTTCAAGCCCCGCGTCAGGCTCTGGGCTGACGGCTCAGAGCCTGGAGCCTGTTTCCGATTCTGTGTCTCCCTCTCTCTGCCCCTCCCCCGTTCATGCTCTGTCTCTCTCTGTCCCAAAAAAAATAAATAAAACGTTGAAAAAATAAATAAATAAAAGGGCCTTTTATCTTTGAAGATAGCTCTTCAAATAGCTCTCTGTTTTGACCATTCTGGATCACCATTTCCTCCTGAACATGGTGTGTGCTCTCAGTTTCATTTAGTATTCTTGTGAAATGTTCTGTTCCATTATTTTTGTTTTCTCTGGGGAGACCAGTTCTGTGTTTTTTGAATGGCCTTTGCTTATCTTCTCTGTATCTTTTTCTAGACTCCTTTTTAAATAATTATTTCCAATTTGTATAATTATTTCCAATCCTATAAATTATAATTTATATAATTAACTTTCTTTGTTATTCCACTTTCTATCTTCCACTTACAGGCATACCTCAGAGATCTTGTGGGTTTGGTTCCAGACCACCGCAATGAAGTAAATATCACAACAGAGGGAATCAACTGAATTTTTTGGTTTCCCAGTACCCACAAAAGTTAGGTTTATACTATACTGTAGTTTATTACACTTGATCTTAGCCAAAAGGCCAAGCAGCGATTCTATACTGTAGTTTATTAAGTGTGCAAAACCATTATGTCTAAAAAATGTAGATGCCTTAATACTTGATTGCTAGAAAATACTAAGCATCATCTTTTTATGGGTGGAGGGTCTGGCTTCCCTGTTGATGGCTGCCGACTGATGAGGGTAGTGGTTGCTGAAGGCTGGTGTGGCTGGGGCAGTTTCTTTAAGACAACAATGACAGTTTGTGCTGCATTGATTGCTTCTTCCTTGCAAGGACAATTTCTGTGCAACATGCATCAGTGCTGTTTGGTATTTTACCTGCAGTAGAATTTCTTTCTAAACTGGAGTCCATCCTCTCAAACGCTGCTGTTGCTTTATCAACTAAGATCATGTAATATTCTGAGTGTTTTTCATGTTTATTTTTGAGAGAGAGAGAGCATGAGCTGGGAAGGGGCAGAGAGACAGGGGGACAGAGGATCTGAAGCAGGTTCTGTACTGACAGCAGATAGTCCAATACGGGGCCCGAACCCATGAATCGTGAGATCATGACCTAAGCTGAAGTTGGACGCTTAACTGACTGAACCACCCAGGTGCCCCAAGATTATGTAAAATTTCACATCCTTTGTTGTCATTTCAACAGTCTTCATGGCATGGTCGCCAGCACTAGATTGCCGTTTCAATAAACCACTTTCTTTGCTCATCTGTAAGAAGAAACTCGTCATCCATTCAAATGTTATCATGAGATTGTAGCCATTCAGTCACATCTTCAGGCTCCGTATCTAATTCTCATTCTCTTGCTATTGCAGCCACATCTACAGTGACTTTCTCTACTGAGGTCTTGAACCCCTAAAAGTCCTCCATGAGGGTTGGAGTCCACTTCTTCCAAACTTCTGTTAATGTTGCTATATTGACCTCTTACCTTGAAGAATAGATAGTGGCATCTAGAATAGCAAATCCTTTCCAGAGGTTTTCAATGTACCTTGCCCAGATCTATCAGAAATCACAATGGCAGCTATACAGCCTTACAAAAGGTCTTAATAAGACTTAAAAACCCTAAAATAAGACTTAAAAGTTGAAATTACTCCTTGCTCCATGAGCTACAGAATGGCTGTTGTGTTAGCAGGCATGAAAACAACATGAATCTTGTTGGACATCTCCATCAGAGCTCTTGGGTGACCAGGTGCATGGTCAATGAACAGTCATAGTTTGGAACAAATCTTCTGAGCAGTAGGTCTCAACGGTGGGTTTAAAATATTCAGTTAACCATATAAACAGTTAATTCTGTCATCCAGGCTTTGTTGTTCCATTTATAGAGCACAGCAGAGTAGATTGAAAAGTTCTTGAGGGCCCTAGGGTTTTCAGAATGGTAAATGAGGATTGGCTTCAAATTGGTTACCAGCTGCATTAGCCTGTCCTTTGAAGCATGACTTCCCTCCAGCTACGAAAGTCCTAGATGGCATCTTCAGTAGAGGGCTATTTCACCTGCATTGAAAATAAGTGGTTTGAAAGTATTTTTCCCCATTCTAGTTTTGTTTTTATTCTCCTAACAAGGTTTTTCATAGAATAATAGTTCTTGATTTTAACGAGATCCAATTTATGGATTTTTTTCCTTTTATGGATCATGCTTTTAGTGTCAACTCTTAAGAACTCTTTGCCTAGCTCTAGAGCCTGAAGATTTTTCTTCTGTTGCTTAGTTTTCTGTTTTAAATGTAAGTCCATGATTCATTTTCAGTTAATTTTTCTGTTAGGTCTGAAACTTGCATAGAGGTTCATTTTTTAGCCTGTAGAAAGCCAACTTCTCTAGCAGCATTTTTTCAAAAGGCGATCCTTCCTCCACCGAATTCCATGCCTTAGTCAAATCCACCCCACTCCTTGTTTTATTACTGTGGTCAAAATACCATAAAGTACCATTTTAACCATTTTTAGTGACACAGTTCACTGTCATAAAGTAGTTTCACATTGCTGTGCAGAAATCTCCATATTCTACCTACTTCCTATAAGTGTAATCATATAATATTTGTCTCTTTGCGTCTGGAGTATCTCATTCAGGATGTTTTCCAGCTCCTCCTCCATGTTGTAGGAGTATGGACCACAATTTGTTTATCCATTAATCCATCCATCAATCCATTCCTTTTAAAGACCCTTTTGGGAAGCCTCGTACAACAACACACCTGCTTGTCTCTCTTTAGCTGGTGCTTAATCCCACGGCCGTATCTGATCATACGAGTGGTTTGGAAATGTACGTAGTTAGCTGAGCAGTAATAGGCCCAGCTAAAAATCAGAGTCTATTACTAAGGAAGACAAAACTGATTTGAGACGCAACTATTAGTCTCCATATTTGGGTGATATCAAAAGGAGTTATCCGGTCTGCAGAATAGAATTCAGTGCTCAGGATAGTGAATTCTGGAATTGTTTTCCTTTTCTTCGGTATTTACTCCACCTTTTTTAAGTGTTATATTTTTAGGTAGTCTCTACACCCAACGTGGGGCTCAAATTCATGATCCCAAGATCAAGCATCCCATGTTCTGGGGTGTCTGGGTGGCTCAGTTGGTTAAGCATCTGACTCTTGATTGCAGCTCAGGCCCGGGTCCCAGTGTTGTGGGATTGAGCCTCCTATCTGGCTCTGTGCTGAGCGTGGAGCCTGATTGGGATCCTATCCCCTTCCCTCCCCTCCCCTCCCCTCCCCTTCTCCTCCCCCTTCCCTCCCCCTCCCCTTCTCCCCCTCCCCTCCCCTCCCCCTTGCCTCCCCCTCCCCTTCTCCCCCTCCCCTCCCCTCCCCTTCTCCCCCTCCCCTCCCCTCCCCTTCCCCCTCCCCTCCCCTTCTCCCTCCCCTCCCCTTCTCCCCCTCGCCTCCCCCTCCCCTTCTCCCCCTCCCCTCCCCTCCCCTTCTCCCCCTCCCCTCCCCTCCCCTTCCCCCTCCCCTCCCCTTCTCCCTCCCCTCCCCTTCTCCCCCTCCCCTCCCCTCCCCTTCTCCCCCTCCCCTCCCCTCCCCTTCTCCCCCTCCCCTCCCCTCCCCTTCTCCCCCTCCCCTCCCCTCCCCTTCTCCCCCTCCCCTCCCCTCCCCTTCTCCCCCTCCCCTCCCCTTCTCCCCCTCCCCTCCCCTCCCCTTCTCCCTCCCCTCCCCTTCTCCCCCTCCCCTCCCCTCCCCTCCCCTTCCCCCTTCCCTCCCCTTCTCCTCCCTCTCCCCTTCTCCTCCCTCTCCCCTTCTCCCTCTCCCCTTCTCCCCTCCTCCTCCCCCTCCCCTCCCCCTCAAGTTTTAGTCAAATCCCCTCCCCTCCCCCTCCCCTCCCCATCCCCTCCCTTCCTTCTTTCCTTCTTTCCTTCCTTCCTCTCTCACTCTCTCTCCCTCTCTTTCCCTCCCTCCCTCTCCCACTGCCCTTCTCCCCTGCCCACACTCTTTCTCCAAAAAATAAGAAGATAATAGCGTAAGGCTCTTTCCACTATTTAGAAGCCATGGAGGCCTGCCGGTGACAGGACGTCTAAACCAAATGTCTGGAAGGCTCCGGGCTAAGGCCAATTTTGCTGGTTATAAGTAGTGTCTCTGAAACCAAAGGGCCCACACAGCTCTTCTTAAAATTGAAGGTAAAAAAAATAAAAAGAAGGTATATTTGTTCAAGATGAAACAATTCTGTCAAAGCGAGACACAGGCTTATGTGTGCAAAGCAGAGAACACCAGAGTAATTTGAGAAAGGTAACTGGGGCCCAAAGAAACAGCGGCAGGGTTCGTGCCTAATTCCTGCGAAGGCCATCATCGGACACGGAATCCAGGTGAGCCTTAAAGTCTCAAGGCTTTAAACATTTAAAACATTTAAAAAGTAATTTCACAGTATGGATTTGTCAAAGAAAACAATGAGATAGCAATATGATAAAAATTACATTTCTTAATAACCTCCTGTTTCAATTTGCCACCAGAAAAAATTTTAATTTTCTTGAGGAACTATTACGTTCTCTTATGAAACTACCTAATGAATACGTCACTGTTTCCCTTTTTGCCCTGCAGACAGGGAAGACGGGTGCTAAATTTAATGTTTAAGCCTAGTTACTAGAGATAGAGCCACTAGTTAGTGTGTTAGCTCTTTTCTCTTTTTCAAGGTAAGATATTCTCTTTCTACCTAAACTGGTTTATTGTAAATACATATCTTATTTTAAGCCACCCGAAATCCAATTTGGAAAGTGATTTCAATGATTAATATTTTTCTTACATTTTGAAGGTTGGGCCGGGCGTCTTCCGCAGGGCAAGAAATCTCCCGCAGGGACCTAGAGACGGCCTTTCCCGAGGCTTGTCAGGGTCCAAAGAAGTGAGCCCACAGCCCAATCCAACAAATGCGTGTTGGCTTTTCTTGCTGCGGCCAAGGGGACATCCCAATAAAGCCTTTGCCCTGATAGGCACTACTGGTGTTTCTCAGCCCGGATCTGGAACCTCCCACCGGCTGCAGAGTAAGTGAGCCCTGGACGAGGCGGGAGGCCAGTCCAGAAGGTCCCTCTGTCCTGACGGCTCAGACGGAGCCCTCTAAGCCTAGGGGCGCAGGGAGGCGTGGCCTCCCCCAGGGCAGGTTGCTCGGCGGCTTGCACCTTCAACCCCTGCCAATCGGAGGCTCCTGTGCCGGCGCAGAAGCTATCAGTGAGCGCCTCCAATTCGCCGGGCTGGCTGTTGCAAGAGTTTGTGGTGGCAGAAGCATGTGCTCCATGCTCTAATTTCCAGGCTAACCACGACCCCCGCCCCGAGTGTGGTTCCACAGGGTATGTGGAGAAAAGTACATGCAGCTCATCAAAGAGGAATGAATTGAAAAGCTGCGCTCTGCTCTGGTGGAACCTCACTTACTTCTGGAAATCTGAAGGGTCTGTCGTGGGCGTGGCTTTGGTCTTCGCTTGACTTGCCATCGTTTGGGACAGCGGGGCATAAAAACTCCGGAAGGGGCCCAGAGACAAATCGAGTCCCTGTAGCTACTTTCTACCCTTGCATAAGAGCCTTGGGGGTTGTACCTCAGACAGACAGTAGGATGAATGGACTTATGCCCCCTCGCTCTTGGGGACTTGTGGCTGCCCCTCCATCTCCTGTATAGATCCCCAACGAGCAAAATAAAGAGTAGAATAGTTCCCTCCCCTATTGTAATTTGGTTTGGGACAGGAATTTGGTTTGGAATGTGGTGGCAGGCATGGGAATGGGGTAGCGACTCTAGGCCTCAGTTTACCTATCATGCCTTTCTGCTGCTTACTTAAAACTTTGAGGGTATACTTTCAGCAAAAAAGTTTATTTCTCAGCCCAAACATCTGTTTCCCCCTCAATACTAACCCCCAAGAAGAAATAACATTGCAGATGTACAACTAGAATACATAAAGATCTCCCACTTTAGGTACTTAGAAAGAAATCCAAACTTGTCTGTATTCAGACGAGACGCATCCGTATTTCAGATACTTGAAGCTGCCGGAAAAACCATTCTTTTCATTTTTTTTTCCCCCGAAAATCATCCTTCGCCCGAACAAGTTTTATCCATGCAAAAAGCATGGGAAGCATAATCATTGTTTGCTATCGGTGTTCCATCACACTTCTAGATCAGTGGTTCTCAACTGAGGTTGCCATTAGACTCACCCGTGGCACTTTTAAACAATACCTAATCTGGGCCCATCTCCAGACCTATTAAATCTCAGTTTTCCAGGGCAGGGTTGAGGCAGAGGCAGAGGCAGATAAATATATACATATATATATACACATATATGTGTGTATATATATATGTATATTCTCCCCCCCCCCCCCCCCAGCTGATTCTAACATGCGATCAAGTTTGGGAACTACTGCTCTTGAGTCTCTGCCAGTATCTGTAAAGACATCCCTACCTGAAGTTTCCCATCTGAATTTCCTTCTCACGAAAGGAACCGCGATTGTAGGGGAAACCGCCTATGTAGGTCGCATATCTCAATCCCTTGGACCTTATAATCTTTAAACTTTTTTTACTCCCCAAATCTCTCCAACTGAGAAGGTAGAATCAGTATGGCGTTGAGAACTGCACGCAGTAAAGCTCAAGACGGATGATAAACACCGTAAGTAGTTCTCAGCTGGGGGCATTCCCTTCTCCCCCCCCCCCCCCCCACCCCCACCCCATCTGGCACGGGCTGGAGTGTTTGGAGGCATTTTATTGGATGACTCCAACTAAGGGAGTGCTGCTGACACCTAGTGGGTAAAGGTCGGAGATGCTGCAAAACCGCTGCAATGCAGAGCTCTCTAAAACAAAGAATTATCTAACACAAAATGTCAACAATGATTGTATTCATCAGTGTCCTTAAGTCCAGAATGTTGTACAACTTCATGTTCCCTGGGGAAATAAAGCCTGACACTTCCCATACTCTGTTTTTACACATTTAATAGTGTGATTAGAAAGTGAATAATCACTAAAAAAAAAATAGAAAAGTGAATAATCACTAAGGATTAAATTTAGGAACGATAAGGGGGGGAAAAAAGCTTATTTATGTTGAGGGAGGAAGGGATGGGATCATTGATGGATACTGATACACTGTTGTACTCTTATATATATAATCCAGAGTTGTTTTTACATATTTATTGAGTTTACGGTAGGAGAGAAATAGAAATCTCCTAAATAAAAAAGCAGAGGAATAGGACTTACCATGTTCATGTCCTGATTTATTCACTCATTTAGGGAAAACAGTATGATTTCAAAAACTTAAAGGGGGCGCCTGGGTGACTCAGCTGGTTAAACATCTGCCTTCGGCCCAGGTTCTGATCTCACGGTTGGTGAGTTCCGTGAGTTCGAGCCATAGGGGGGCTCTCTGCTCTCAGTGAAGAGCCCACTTTGGATCCTCTGTCTCCTCTCTCTCCCCCGCGCGCTTGCTCTCTCTGAAAAATAAACGTTAACAAAGAAAAAGACTTCTGAGTCTGACTTCTCTAAAACCTGAGCCCGATGTGACAATTTGGGAAAATCGAGATTTTTTCAAGGAACGGGTTTTCCTGTTCAACCTTAACCCAGAGGGGGCGACCCTGGCGCCATAGCAGAGTTCCAGTCTAACTGATTTATGAGTTCCTCCGGGCTCCAAGTTGAAAGCCTCCACAGCAAGCTTTAGGTAAGCCAAATGCCTGCCTTAAATGCCTGACAGCAGTGTTTCTCAGATTTTAATGTGCACACAAATCCCCTGAGGATCTTGCTAAGGTACAGGTTATATTTCAATAGGTCTGACTTTGGGTCTGCTCCCACGTTATAGCGATGCTGCTAACTGATGGTAGAGCACATTTTGACTGGCCTAGAGAAAAAAAAAAAGGGTAGGGCCAGAAGGGGTCCTGCTGAGTCGCCGTCCTGGCAATAATCCAAAATGTCTGAAGAGCTCGTTAAAAGGTGTCCTTCCAAGACTATTCTGCACTAGAGGATGGGGTCCTCCAGCGGGACTACACGATGGGGCAAAAGGGATAGAAATCCAGGGGTGAGAACTGCGCCATATGTCCCCTACTGGAAAGAATACTCCATTACTCCCTGAACGTAATTGGGAAGAATGATCTTTCTCTCCTTAGGTTGGTGTTCAGGCCAATACACTGTCACAGTCTCATCAACCTTTCCTTATCAGCAATAAGGCTAGGATGATGAAAATGTTCATAATTCAAGGTCTACAGAAGTCTAACTAACCTAGAAGTCTCAGAGAGAATCCCAAGCAGGCTCTGCACTGTCAGCACAAAGCTCAACGTGGGGCTCAATCTCACAAACTGTGAGATCATGACCTGAGCCGAAATCAAGAGTCAGATGCTTAACCCACTGAGCCACCCAGTCGCCCCTGTCAAAAACATTCTTTTTTCAAGTTTATTTACTTATTTTTAAGAGAGAGAGTGTAAATGGGGCAGGGGCGGGGCGGGGGGGGGGGGGGGACAGAGGATCTGAGACGGGCCCTGAGATGTCAGCAGAGAACCTGATGTGGGGCTGGAACTTACGAACGTGAGATCATGACCTGAGCTGAAGGCAGACGCTTAACCGACTGAGACAACCAGGTGCCCCACTAATCAGCTGTTTTAAAATCATCCTGGATTATCTGGGTGGCCCAATAGAATCAGACGGGTTTTTAAACATGGAAGAGGGAAGCGGAAAAGAGTTTGCTAGAAGGAGATGTGAGAAGGACCCAACCCACTGTGGTTGCTTGCTTTGAAGACAAAGGAAGGGGGCCAGGAGCCAAGGAATGCCAGTAGTTGCTACCAGTTGGAGAAGACAAGGAAAGGGATTCTTCCCTAGAGCTTTTAGAAGGGAAACCCAGCCCTGCCAGCACTTTGATTTTAGCCAGCAAGAGCTGGCTATAGAATGGCTATTTTGACCTATAGAATGAACTGCAAGATAATAAATTCATGGTGTTTTCAAGCCACTAAGTTTGTGGTGATTTGTTGCAGCGACAATAGAGCAATAACACAGGGGGAGGAGACGATAGGAATAACTCTTGGTTTTCAACCTGGGACAATTTTGTCCCCCAACGTAGTAATGTCTGGAGACATTTTTGCTTGTCATGACTGAAAGCAGGGGGTACAACCAGCATCTATTGGGTCGAGGTCAAGAATGCTGGTGAATGTTCTGTAATGCACAGGGCAGCCCCTCAACAAAGAATTATCCGGCTCAAGATGTTACTAATGCTGCTATTAAGAAACCTGAGAGGGGCGCCTGGGTGGCGCAGTCGGTTAAGCGTCCGACTTCAGCTCAGGTCACGATCTCACGGTCCGTGAGTTCAAGCCCCGCATCGGGCTCTGTGCTGATGGCTCGGAGCCTGGAGCCTGCTTCCGATTCTGTGTCTCCCTCTCTCTCTGCCCCTCCCCTGCTCATGCTCTGTCTCCCTCTGTCTCAAAAATAAATAAATGTTAAAAAAAAAAAAAAAAAAAGAAACCTGAGAGAGGGGCGCCTGGGTGGCTCAGTTGGTTGAGCGTCTCACTTCGGCTCAGGTCATGATCTCTCGGTCCATGAGTTCGAGCCCTGCGTCGGGCTCTGTGCTGACAGCTCAGAGCCCAGAGCCTGCTTCGGATTCTGTGTCCCCCTCTCTCTCTGCCCCTCCCCTGCTCATGCTCTGTCTCTCTCTCTCAAAAATAAGCAAACATTAAAAAAAATTTTTTTTAAGAAATCTGGGAGAAATGTAGATTACTGTCAAGGTCCCGGCATTTGTTTTGAACACTGGTTTCATGAGTGCCCCTTGAATTATTAAAACTAATGACAGAGCTGATTATAAATAAATAAAGGCAGGCCATTTGTAGACTAACAAGGGCATGGCTTGAATTGTCACAAACCAAGGTTTATGATTAATCCATAAGTGTGTACCCCAGATTCCGGGAGAAAATAACGATGAAACAGATAAATAAAAGAAGCCATGAGAAAGTTTTCCGGTTAGCTCACCATGTTCTCACTACCAGGTTATAAGGAAAGTCTGCTTCAGACCAAGTACCGAGGTATACTCAGACATTCGGCATTTATTCATTAATAAGGATACACAAAACATTTCGTACAAACTGTTCTATAGACCCAGTGGTGTTTCAGCTTTCGGTCTTTTTAGGTCCCTGAACTAATACCTCTCATGAAAGGTTCATGCCAGGCAGATGTGACAACATTCCAGAGGCAACTACAAATTCTGTCAAACAGGGAAAGTTAGGATTCAAGCCACAAAGGCCTCAGGCCTTACAGAATTCTTCCTTTGTTGTTTTTTTTTTAAAGTTTATTTCTTCATTTTTCAGAGAGAGAAAGAGAGAGAGAGAGAGCATGAGTGCTTGCGGTGGAGGGGCAGAGAGAGAGAGAGGGAGACCCAGAATCCGAAGCAGGCTCCAGGCTCTGAGCTGTCAGCACAGAGCCCGATGCGGGGCTCGAACCCATGGACCGCGAGATCATGACCTGAGCCGAAGTCAGACACTTAACCAACTGAGCCACCCAGACGCCCTTCTTGCAGAATTCTTATTCCCTCTTCATGCAAGAAAGGAGAAGTCTCTAAAATATTTTTACCAATGCATGTATCTTAAATACCTTTACTTTCAACTGGGTCCATTTATAACAAGTCTCTAATGTCACCAATAAAAACACAACTTGTCATAGTCACTCTGCAAATTCACCAAGTCTTGGGTTCTAATCAAGATAAGGATATCAGAAGCATTTTTTCATAGGTGTCTCTAGAATGTGGCTTTTGTTACATAAACTGGATTGTCACTAAAGTACGGATAATGAATTAAGGCAGCTAACTACCCCTGAAGTTTAAACAAACTAGGACATACAACATACAACATCTGGCCAAAGCCAGATGTTCGACCAACTGAGCCACCCAGGTGCCCCGAATCACCAGAGCTTTTTTTTCAACTTTTTTTTTTTTTATTTTGTTTTTTTTTTATTTTTGGGACAGAGAGAGACAGAGCATGAACGGGGGAGGGGCAGAGAGAGAGGGAGACACAGAATCGGAAACAGGCTCCAGGCTCCGAGCCATCAGCCCAGAGCCTGACGCGGGGCTCGAACTCCCGGACCGCGAGATCGTGACCTGGCTGAAGTCGGACGCCTAACCGACTGCGCCACCCAGGCGCCCCTGGTAGAGGAGTCTTTATAGGGGGTGGCAAGGGCTAAATGCAGGGCCGCACAATTTCCTTGCGGAAACTTATTTCTTTCCCCAACAGTTCTTTTTCCCCGGGGGGCCTGTCGAGGGCGATTCCCCAACAGACAATCCCCCAGGTACTTTTATTAAGGCCAAATTACATAAAAGCGGGAGTAGCTTCACTGTCCGTGGGCCGCCTTGCAGTCCCGATCCGTCTACCCCCTGGGCCCTGCCATCAGGCTGGTTGGATAGCTCGGCTTCCGGCAAGTATGTTTCCCTTCCTTTGTCTTTCTTTTAGTAGCAAAGACAGTATAATAAGGGAATAGACTTAATAGCATGCGGTCTGGTGATACCTATCTTTCCCAGCCTGTTTCTCCACACTCCGTCCCAAGTCCCAATAGGAGTTATGTAAATAGACAGGCTGTTTAGGGTAAGTGAGTCATGCTTGGTTGAGAAGGCTCTACTTATGGGGCGTCTGGGTAGCTCAGCTGGTTGGGCATCCGACTTCGGCTCAGGTCATGATCTCACAGCTCATGAGTTCGGGCCCGAGTCGGGCTCTGTGCTGACAGCTAGGAGCCTGGAGCCTGCTTCTGATTCTGTGTCTCCTTCCTTCTCTGCCCTTCTCCTGCTCGTGCTCTGACTCTCTCTCTCTCAAAAATAAACGAACATTAAAAAAAAAATTCCTTCAGAAGGCTCTACTTAGGAGAGCGACGTGATGCCCCTAACAAGAAGCCACAGGGAGCATATCTGCACCTAGAACGCAATAGAACTGTAACTTCAGGAGCAACACCAGTCGAATGGAATGCACGGATAGCGGGGACTGTGCTAATGTGAATTGTCAGTGTTTGTAAAGTTTAGGTTTTAATTACTTATTTCATAGAGATTTACAGAGCACTTGTCATGTACCAGGCATTGTTCTAGGAACTTATGACACAAGCAAAATACAAGTGCCCCAAATCCCCACATTCCGGTGAACACGGGGTTTTTCCTGTGTTTGAATGTTCTGAAAAAAACCATAGCACGCTGCTAGAATTAGACAAATCTAGGGGCACCTGGCTGCCTCAGACGGTGGAGCATGTGACTCTTGATCTCAGGGTTGAGAGTTCAAGCCCCACACTGGGTGTGGAGATTACTTAAAAATAAAACCTCAGCCTTCCATGCCGACAGTGTTCTCGCAGCCATGGTGGACGTTCCTAAAACCCAGCCGACTTTCGGCAAGAGGTGTGGCAACCACCAACCCCACAAAGTGACACAGTACAAGGAAGGCAAAGATTCTCTTTGTGCCCAGGGAAAGCGGCGTTATGCGAGGAAGCAGAGGGGCTATGGTGGGCAGACTAAGCCGCTTTTTCTGGAAAAAGGCTAAAACTGCAGAGAAGATTGTGCTGAGGTTTGAATGGGTTGAGCGCAACTGCAGATCTAAGAGAATGCTGGCTATTAAGAGGTGCAAGCATTTTGAACTGGGAGGAGAGATAAGAAGAGAAAAAGCCAAGGATCCAGTTCAAAGCTTCATATTTTGTTACATTATGAAGACAATAAAATCTTTTTTTTTAACTTTTTTTTTTTTTAACATTTATTTATTATTGAGAGACAGGGAGACACAGAGCATGAGCAGGGGAGGGGTAGAGAGAGGGGGAGACACAGAATCCGAAGCAGGCTCCAGGGGCACCTGGGTGGCTCAGTCGGTTGGGCATCCGACTTCAGCTCAGGTCATGATCTCGTGGTCCGTGAGTTCGAGACCCGTGTCGGGCTCTGTGCTGACAGCTCAGAGCCTGGAGCCCGTTTCAGATTCTGTGTCTCCCTCTCTCTCTGACCCTCCCCTGTTCATGCTCTGTCTCTCTCTGTCTCAAAAATAAATAAACGTTAAAAAAATTTTTTGTGTGTTTTTTAAAGAAGCAGAAACACTGCTTCCCTTAAAAGCAGAAACACTGATGACATGTTTTCACATCGGCTGGTGAAAAGTGCCCGGTGTTATAGACGCTGGGAGCTTCTGTTTGAGGAATTACTACAACCTGAATCCCCTGAGATCATTTTTTTTTTTAAAGTAATCTCTATGCCCAACGTGGGCTCAAACCTATAACCTCACATGCTCTACTGACTAAAGCAGCCAGGTGCACTCGCTGAGACTGTTCTAAAGAGAGACTAACTCCGGTGGTTTGATGACCCCGGGCTATTCCCAGTGGAGAAGGAAAATTTTGTAATAGCTTCAATCCAAGGTCTGAATGCGGAAAGGAGAAAAAGTCTTTCGGGAACTCATTCACTGTTGAAATTGCCTCATGTAGTTTCCTGAGAAAACTCCCCGCGTTAGTAACGGGAGAGGCACTGGGTTACTGGACCAAATGCAAAATGCATGGCTCTACCAATACATGAGGACAACGCATAATTCTCCTTGACTCTGGAACATATCCTTTAAAACAACAACAACAATAACAACAACAACAAAGGTATTTATTTATTTATTGGCGGCGGGGGCGGGGAGGAAGGAGGGCAGAGAGAGAAGAAGACAGAATTCCAAGCAGGTTCCAGGCTGTCAGGGCAAAGCCTGATGAGGGACTTGAGCTCATGAACCGTGAGATCGTGACTCGAGCCGAAATCAGGAGTCGGGAGCTTAACTGACCCTGGAGCCACCCAGGCATCTCTGGAGCGCATCCTTTTTGGTTAGAACTGGATGGTGCCGGGGTGCCTGGGTGGCTCAGTCGGTTGAGTGTCCGTCTTCGGCTCGGGTCATGATCTCGCGGTTCGTGAGTTCGAGCCCCGCGTCGGGCTCTGTGGTGACAGCCTAGAGCCTGGAGCCTGCTTCGGATTCTGTGTGTGTCTCTCTCTCTGCCCTCTCCCCACTTGTACTCTGTATCTCTCTCAAAAATAAACATTAAAAAATTAAAAAAAAAAAAAAAGACTGGATGGTGCGGCTCAGTGGTTCTGAAGGTGAAGTTTCTGCTTGACCAGCAGCATCAGTTCCTTGGGAACCGGTCAGGCGTGCAAATTCTCAGGCCTCACCCCAGGCTTAACACTCGGTGTGGGGGGTGGTGGGAGTGGAACCCAGCGATCTGTAGGTTAGCAAGCCCTCCAGGTGCTGCTACCTAGATGTGTCAAATGCACCTGACGGAGTATCAGCTATTTCTCTACGGCACCCGTGACGATCCCAAAATGCATGAGGCCATGCAAGCATCATTCACATATATTAAGAGGAAATGTTTGTTCTTTTTAATTTTTTTAATGTTTATTTATCATTGAGAGACAGAGAGAGACAGAGCATGAGCGGGGGAGGGACAGAGAGGGAGACGCAGAATCCGAAGCAAGCTCCAGGCTCTGAGCCATCAGCACAGAGCCCGACGCGGGGCTCGAACCCACGAACCGCGAGAGCATGGCCTGAGCCGAAGTCGGACGCTTAACCGACGGAGCCGCCCAGGTGCCTCCTGTTCTTTTCTAATAAGAAACTTTTTTTTTTTTTTTAAGCCAGTCCAAGAATTTCCCCCCTAGCAGCGCATTATCAATGGCCCCCGCCATCCTTCTTAATCATGGTCTCAGTTCTGAAAGCCAACACAAGAGAACTACAGTTCTACACCACTGTTTCTAGCTGTGGTATCCAGGTGGTCTGATCTGCTTTGAATACTCTATTTTTTTGCACAGCAAATGCTTTGAGCCCCAGGGACAGTCAACTAAGAGCCCCGAGGGGGCACCAAGAGGCAGGGGCTGGGCGGGCAGTGGCTCCCCTCTGCCTCACCGCAACAGCCTATCTGCTGCCGAGATCCGGGTATGAGCTTTAACCACAGCAACTTTAATATCCTCTGTTCGAGCTAGAATTACCGTGGCTGCTGGCACCAGACCTGTCCTCCAAGAGGGCCTCGTTAAAGGACGTACAGTGGATTCATTCCAGTTACAAGACCTTCAAAGACTCTCGGATGGTTGGTTTCAGCCCCTCCCACCCCCAGTCTGGACTGGGTCATCTGCACACCTGCTTGCGTCCTTTGGCCTTGGCAGTTCTTTGTCAGACTCCCTCTCCTGGAAGCAGCTCTGCTTCCCCATCACCTGTGGTCACGTGGTAGGAGAGAGAATTTTATTTTTTTTTAACTTTTTAAGTGTTTCTTTATTTATTTATTTTTGAGAGAGAGAGAGAGAGAGACAGAGAACAAGTGGGGGAGGGGCAGAGATGAGCGACAGAATCCCAAGCAGGCCCCACCCCATCAGCACAGAGCCCGATGCTGGGGCTCGAACCCACAAACCGTGAGATCGTGACCTGAGCCGAGATCAAGAGTCAGGCGCTCAATTGACTGCACCACCCAGGAGCCCTAAGAGAGAGGATTTTTAAAGGGCTGGAGGAAAAAACATCCACAGTAACTCATTTCCTGCGGTGGGATTTTTATTTTATTTATTTATTGTTATTTTCTTCTTCATTCTTTTTTTTTTTAATTTTTTTTTTTCAACGTTTATTTATTTTTGGGACGGAGAGAGACAGAGCATGAACGGGGGAGGGGCAGAGAGAGAGGGAGACACAGAATCGGAAACAGGCTCCAGGCTCTGAGCCATCAGCCCAGAGCCTGACGCGGGGCTCGAACTCACGGACCGCGAGATCGTGACCTGGTTGAAGTCGGACGCTTAACCGACTGCGCCACCCAGGCGCCCCTTCTTCATTCTTTTTATATGTTTTTAAGTTTTTCTGCGGTTACATGAAATGCATTTACTTCAAGGGGAAGGCAAAGTTTATGTCGAAGGCATTTGTTACATGTTGATTTGCTACCGCTGGTAGGACAGGGTTTTTTGCTCCCCAGTGAGAGTGTATTTATTAAAAACAAGGCAGGGGCGCCTGGCTGGCTCAGTCCATGGAGCGTGCACCTCTTGATCTCGGGGTTGTAGGTTCGAGACCCGCACTGGGTGTAGAAATTACTTGGAAAAAAACACAGAAAATCTTTATAAAAAAACAAAAACAAGGCGCAGGGTTGTTACCACAACAAAAATAAATACCCTGAAAGTTCCCTGTGATTGGGATGGGAGGAAGGTAACAGGAGGAAGGAAAAACACATAAATGTGATTTTTCAGCATCCGTGGACTCACTGATTCGCATCAGTGGACCTTGGGGGCATTATGCTAAGTGAGATCAGTCAGAGAAAGACACATACTATATGATCGCATGTGTGGCAACCAAGTAGAATGGTGTTTGCCAGGGGCTGGGGGTGGGGAGAGAAATGGGGAGTGTCGGTCAAAGGGTAGAAACTTTCAGTCGTAAGTTCCAGGGATCTAATGCACAACATTATGTATGATTAACGATACTGTATTGTATCCTTGAAATACAGTATTGCTGTATTGAAATCCTTGCTCTAGGAGTAGAATTTTAATGTTCCCACCATAGCGACAACAACAACGATGAAATGATAATTATGTGAGGTGAGAGATGTCATCGTCATAACCTCATTGTCATAAACATTTTGCAATATATACAATGTAGCCAATCATCCCCATGTACACCTTAAACTTACATGATGTTATATGACAGTTAAAGCTCAATAAAGCTGAAAAAAAAATAAGAGATTATGTAAATCCTTACCCTGATAAACTTGAAACGTATATAAAAATGAAAGTTTTCCTACAAAATCACAACATACCAATAATATCTGAAGAAGGAAAAAATATGGAGAGTTCTGTATGTATTTTTAGACAGCTCTAAGTAAAACCTTGTCACAAAGGAAAAAACAGGTTGGAGAACTATTTTTTTTTTTAATGTTTATTTCTGAGAGAGAGAGAGAGAGAGCACAAGCAGGGGAGGGGCAGAGAGAGAGGGAGACAGAATCCAAAGCAGGCTCCGGGCTCTGAATTGTTAGCACAGAGCCCCACGCAGGGCTTGAACCCACGAACTGTGAGATCATGACCTGAGCCGAAGTCGGCCACTTAACCGACTGAGCCACCCAGGGACCCCTGGAGTACTATTAATATAACAGCAGTTGCAGACTTAAAATATAGACAAACACTGAGCCATAAACGTTACTCAGTCCTCAATCCGGGAAGATTCTGATAAAACAGACCCAGAAGGAGGCACAAGGCTCCCAATCGCCACTTTTAAGGATGAAGTAATGTTCCTCTTTCTGACAGCAGATGGAGCCAGTGAGACACGTACAACTTAACAGTGGCAAACCGCTAAACGCACTTTATTCTCTTATGAGGATTTAAGAGATGAAGGCAAGGGGCTTTTCATGATTGAAAGCGGCAGAGTTCCTGACTCTAATATGTCAAACCTGGTAGGAATTTTCAATCCTGGTAAGTCCAGCTCCCAGGCACACAAAAGCTGGGGTACATTGCACATACTGTGGAGAAGCAAGGGGGTTTATTTAGGTTTCTAAATAAGAGAGAACTTGGGGCGCCCGGGGGATTCAGTCAGTTGAGCGTCTCACTTCAGCTCAAGTCATGATCTCACGGTTCGTGAGTTCGAGCCCCACATCGGGCTCTGTGATGACAGCTCAGAGCCTGGAGCCTGCTTCAGATTCTATGTTTCCCTCTCTCTCTGTTCCTCCCCCGCTTGCACTCTCTTTCTCTCTCTCTCAAAAATAAATAAAGATTTTTAAAAAATTAAATAAGAGAGACTTGAAAGTGAAGAAAACCACCTCTGATCAAAAGAGCTGGGTCTGAGTTGGTCATATTTCAAGATATATGTTCAAGAGGATACATTCAGATTTTATTTTGTTTTGTTCTCATTTTCCTTTTTAAAATCCATTCTGTCTCTTCATTCATTATTAACAGAATAGTGGTATGTGATCTGAATTTAGGAACACCGTTACTCAACACACACACACTATTGGTAAACGTTAAGCATTACTTTATGATGATGCCATAGTTCTCTGGTACTGACTGGAACCACAATATTCATAGCTTATTTTTTATTTTTTATTTTTGGAAGAGTCCTTTGATGTTGAACACATTCTAGTGGTGAGTCCAGAAAAGTTTTTAAAATTAGATCACTTCTGGGGTGCCTGGGTGGCTCAGTCGGTTAAGTGTCCAACTTCGGCTCAGGTCAATGATCTCACGGCTCATTAGTTCGAGCCCCGAGTCGGGCTCTGTGCTGACGGCTCAGAGCCTGGAGCCTGCTTTGGATTCCGTCTCCCTCTCTCTCTTTGCCCCTCCCCTGCCCACACTCTCTGTCTCTCTCAAAAATAAACATGAGGGACGCCTGGGTGGCTCAGTCGGTTAAGCAGCCGACTTCGGCTCAGGTCATGATCTTGCGGTCCGTGGGTTCGAGCCCCGCATCGGGTTCTGTGCTGATGGCTCAGAGCCTGGAGCCTGTTTCAGATTCCGTGTCTCCCTCTTTCTCTGACCCTCCCCTGTTCATGCTTTCTCTCTCTGTCTCAACAATAAATAAATGTTAAAAAAAAATAAAAAAAAAATAAAGAAACATTAAATTTTTTTTAAAAAAGCTGAAAAGATCTGACCCTTCTCTAAAAAGCAAATTAAAAAAAAATTAGATCACTTGTCCTATGCAATACTTTGTGCAGTAAATATCACCATGCCCATTATACAGATGTGCACCTGAAGATTAAGTCTTAGAAAACCTGAACGTTTGGGGGTGCTTGGGTGGCTCAGTCTGTTAAGCGTCTGTCTCTTGTTTTCCGCTCAGGTCACGATCTCACGGTTCAGTTTGTGAGATCAAGCCAGGCGTCGGGCTCCACAATGACAGCACGGAGCCTGTTGGGGATTCTCTCTCTTCTCTCTCTGCCCCTCCCTAGCTTGTTCTCTCTCTCTCTCTTTCTCTCTCTCTTAAAATAAATAAATAAATAAGCTTAAAAAAAAGAAAAAGGAAAAAGAAAACCGGAACATTTGCCTTAAGTCACATAGCTAGGAAGTAGAGAAACTAAAACCAGATCTGATTGTTAAAAAAGATTATGCTACACAAATTCATTCTCTGAGACAACCTCTAAAATATGTGTTTGGAAGTCAGGAGATGGGTTGTGCAGACACTATCTTGTCCAGATTGGGTACATGATACCACACAATCTCATCGCAACTGTTTCTGTGATTAGGAGGCTCTGCTACGAATTCTTCTTCTTGGAAATTAAAAGGGTTTGTCCACTCTTCAGATGCCATCTTCCAGCAGCTGAGAAACGTATCCACCTTTTCTAATCCTGGGACCAAATAGAGAGGCAGTTTCCAGTGATAAGAACCTGGATGATCTGAACGAAAGGGAGGCTTAGAGGGGACTGTTGAGGGAAACAGAATTCCAGAGACAGACTCGGATACAGTGTGAGCCAGGAAACTGATATCTAATACCATTAGAGAGTGCTTCTCAACTACGGGCAGGTCCCCCCCCCCCCCCCCCGGCCCCCACCACCACCCCCCTCCTCCCCCCGCCCCCGGTCATTTGGCAATGTCTGGAGACATTTGAGGTACATATGCGAATGGGTGTTACTGGTACCTAGTAGGAGAGGAAGGACAGGGACTAGTAAAAGGCAAGACACGTGGAGAAGGCACTTAAAACCTCAGCATTCCAGACAAATGTTTTAAAGGGTTATTTTTAGGTGTGCCTGGCTGGCTCAGTCTGTAGAGTATGCGACTCTTTATATATAAAGAGTCGCATACTCTACAGACTGATGTTTATATATATATAAACATCATATATATATGATAAATAATATATATATATATTATTTATTTGAGAGAGCTAGAGAGAGGGCAAGCAGGGGAGGGGCAGAGAGAGGGGGGTACAGAGGGACAGAGGGTCTGAAGCAGGCTCCCTGCTGACAGCAGAGAGCCCGCTGTGGGGTCCAAACCCACAAACTGGGATCAGGACCCCAGCTGAAGTCAGATGCTTGACCGATGAGTCACCCAGGCATGCCTAGAGCATGCGACTCTTGATCTAAGGGTTGTGAGTTTGAGTCCCATGTTGGGTGTAGACATTACTTAAAAAAAATAGAATCTTTAAAAAAAAAATAAAAATAAAGGGTTATTTTTAAAGATCGAAATTAATGCAAAAATACATGATGATAACAAAATGTAAAAATTGTAGATAAAGACAGGATGGGTAACAATGCCGAGCAGAGCCATATTGGAGCCTGCGGCGAAAGGGAAAGTCAGAAATACTGATCCTTTTTTGGGGGGAAATAAGTACAGTTATCCACCATACAATGGCTGAAGGGACTAACATAAGCTCTAGTTCCTAGCTTAGAGACTCCTCTTCTGAGTTCTTCCTGCCCTGCTTGCTGTGTGGACCAAATTACTACTAATGCAGGACGCAGAAGTAACAGACTATAAATTGTCCCCCTCGCTTGTGCTCGGGACTCAGACCTCTGGAGAATGACCTCCTCTGAGCCCACCGGTATAAAATAAACCTCCTGCCTTCCAAGATCTCCAAGTGTCCCTTGGTTCTTCTGCCAGCATTCCAGCCTGGTTCCGTAACACTTTCTTTATTTAAGGAATTTTCATTAATTAAGCTTGTAAATAGAGTTAAAGGTTGAGGGGATCTTTAAAGCATATCATTTGAAAGCTAATTAAGCCAAATAAATAAGTGCTAATTAAACATTAGTCAAGGAACAAGGGAAAGTGAATGTCTTAAATTTTATCATAAAAAGTATTAAATTTATAAATATACGATGACAAGGGACGCCTGGGTGGCTCAGTCAGTTAAGCGTCTGCTTTCAGCTCAGGTCATGATCTCACGGTTAGTGAGTTCAAGCCCCGCATGGGGCTCTGTGCTGACAGCTCAGAGCCTTGAGCCTGTTCGGATTCTGTGTCTCCCTCTCTCTCTCTGCCCCTCCCCCACTTGCTCACGCTTTCTCTCTCTCCCTCTCTCTCTCTCAAAAATAAATACACGTTGGGGCACCTGGGTGGCTTGGTCGGTTAAGCGTCCGACTTCGGCTCAGGTCATGATCTTACGGTCCGTGAGTTCGAGCCCCGCGTCAGGCTCTGTGCTGACAGCTCAGAGCCTGGAGCCTGTTTCAGATTCTGTGTCTCCCTCTCTCTCTCTGCCCCTCCCGTGCTCATGCTCTGTCTCTCTCTGTCTCAAAAATAAATAAAAACGTTAAAAAAAATTTTTTAAAAAGAAAAAAATACAAGAAAAAATAAATAAACGTTAAAAAGATTAAAAATAAATAAACAAATACATAAATATAAGATGACTTGTACATTGAGATTCAAGCTGGGTTTTTTTTAAGTTTATTTATTTATTTTGGCGGGGGAGGGGCAGAGAGAGAGAATCCCAAGCTAAAAATCAAGAATCAGATGCTTACCTGACTGAGCTACCCAGTCGCCCCTTGAGATTCAAGTTGTAAGAAAACTAAGTTTTAAAAACGTACAACCACAATAAATTGAATATTAATTTAAATAGAAGAAAATGTAAAAGTTTATTTATTTATTTATTTATTTTCAATTTTTGAGAAGCGGGCAAGCCCGATGTGGGGCCCAAACCCACAAACTGGGATCGCGACCCCAGCTGAAGTCAGATGCTTAACCAATGAGCCACCCAGGTGCCCCAAGTGCAAAACTTTTTTCTTTTTTTACTGTTTATTTATTTTTTGAGAGAGAGGGAGAGAGACGGAGTATGAACAGGAGAGGGAGCCACAGAATCCGAAGCAAGCCTCTGGTTCTGAGCTGTCAGCACAGAGCCCGATGCGGGGCTCGAACTCACGAACCGTGAGATCATGACCTGAGCCGAAGTCGGACGCTCAACCGACTGAGCCACCCAGGCGCCCCCACAAATGTAAACCATTTTAAAGCAAAAAGCCCCACTCTGCCACTAAAAATCAAGTACAGGTTTGAGATGTTCTCTGGCTGGGGAGTCCCAGTACATGTAGGTATAAACTTCAAAGGGGACAGGCTCCTCACAGATGGTGGCCAACAGCAGCGTAAGCTGCAGACCGTTTTCTGGGCACGACCCGTGCGTCTTCCCTTGTGCTCTTCTGCCAGATGAATGACCGGCTCATAACCAGGTAATTGTAATTGCAGGCAAAGGTGATGGGTTACTGGCTGGTCCTTGTGATGCTGTGACAGTGTGGCACAACCTACATAGAACTCTCTTTCCTGGACGCTGCCAATTCAGGAATTATATTCCTGTTGAAGGTAGGTCTGGTCCAATAAGAGAGAGGGGAAAAAAAAAAAAGGCAAAATTAAAGCAAACTAGAAAAGAGCCAGCAGTTCAAAGAATGAGATACCAACACAATGAAACGTGTGAGTTTGGGGATAATTTCTTTGCCAAGGATAGTTTCCTTGGATGGAATCATTCGACTTAGCTAAAATCATTGATCTCTGAAAGGCACTGAAAGCATAAGCCTTCATAACTGGATAGATGATTAATAACCTAAAATAACTCAGGATAGCTTCAGTTGGTGTTTAAAAATACAAAATGTAAGAATCTTGAAACGAAAGGGGCGCATGGGGGTGGCTCCGTCAGTTAAGCATCTGACCCTTGATTTCGGCTCAGGTCATGATCTCGAGGTTTGGGAGTTCAAACCCCACATGAGGCTCTGCGCTAACAGTGTGGAGCCTGCTTGGGATCCTTTCTCTCCTCTCTCTGCCCCTCCCCAGCTCTGCTCTCTCTCTCTCTCAGAATAAACAAGTAAACTTTAAAAAAAAAAGAATCTTGGGGCGCCTGGGTGGCTCAGTCAGTTAAGCGTCTGACTTCGGCCATGATGTCGCAGTCCGTGGGTTCGAGCCTCTCATCGGGCTCTGTGCTGACAGCTTGGAGCCTGGAGCCTGCTTTGGAGTCTATGTCTCCCTCTCTCTCTGCCCCTCCCCTGCTCATGCTCTGTCTCTCTCCATCTCTCAAAAATGAATAAACGTTAAAAAGAATTAAAAAAAAAAAAGAATCTTAATATGAAAATAGGAATGAAGGACTAATGATGTTCTGATTGCAGAAGGGAGTGGGAAATAGATCTGAGAAACGATCTAGACTTTATTGGCCCTAACTCTCACTCCGGGGAAAAAAAAATAACACAATAAAAAAAGTAATATTAAAATAACTAACTTGTTTTGGTATAACATTACCGATCGACTTTATAATCATGTGATTGCGAATTGACTTCTAACAATACGCAAAGCCATTAAGTTAGTCCAATGTATCAGCTTCTAGAAAGCTGATTGATTTGGGAGGAAATTTAATTTATGAGACCATAGCTTCATCATTTATTGGTGCTATAAATAGTTTATAAATATTTAGAGGGTGGGAGGGAGGGGAGGGTGGGTGATGGGTATTGAGGAGGGCACCTTTTGGGATGAGCACTGGGTGTTGTATGGAAACCAATTTGACAATACATTTCATATATTAAAAAAAAAAAAAGGAAAAAAAATTAGAAGAAAAAGAACATGTGACTCTTGATCGCAGGGTCACGAGTTCGAGCCCCATGTTGTGGTTAAATTTACTAAAAATAAATATATAAATAAATAAGTAAAAAAAAAAAAAAAACAATATTTAGAGAAATACACTCAAACTGTCCCACATGTGGCCAGTGAGAGCCAGCTCAACCTTCATACCCTCTCCTTTCGACATGTGGCCATCGTTCTTTGAGTATTTCCTGTTTCCTTACTTTCTGGTACCACTAGATATCCCAGGCTCATCTCTTGACCTATAATTTACGGAATTACAGAAAGTAAATCCATCCATGGTAATTCTTGTTTCAGTACTTTGTTTTCCTGCTGGTGCAGTTAGGAAGCTAGATCACAACGGGATATGCCAAACGGAATTTATCAGCTACTGGTACTCTTTTTTTTTTTTTAATATGGAACACTCTACAAATTTGCATATCATCCTTGAGCAGGGGCCACGCTAACCTTCTCTGTATCTTTCCGATTTTAGTGTCTGCGCTGCTGAAGCAGGCACAGTACTTGTTACCTTTCCAGAAGATAATTTTAGTCAATGTCACTCGACTTTTTCCTATTTTGCTTCCTAATTCCCTAATTAGTTCTTTTTAATTTTTTTTTCACATTTATTTATTTTTGAGAGACAGACAGAGCACGAGCAGGGGAGGGACAGAGAAAGAGGGGGACACAGAATCTGAAGCAGGCTCCCGGCTCCGAGCTGTCAGCCCAGAGCCTGACGCAGGGCTCAAATCTGTGAACCTGTGAGATCATGACCTGAACTGAAGTCGGACCTGCGCTGGAGCCGGACGCTTAACTGACTGAGCCACCGAGGTGCCCCATTCCCTAATTAGTTCTTAATCATTTCTAGCATCTAGGTCATTTTTTAAATCTCCCTGATATTTGAAATGCTTTTTACTGGGGTGCCTGGGTGGCTCAGTCGATTAAGCATCTGACTTCTGTTCAGGTCACGATCTTGCGATCTTGCGGTTTGTGGGTTGGAGCCCCACATTGGCCTCCCTGCTGTCAGCACGGAACCTGCTTCGGATCCTCTGTCCCCCGCCCCCCCCTTTCCCACTCACACACTCTCTCTCTCTCTCTTGCAAAAATAAATAAAAAAATAAGAAGAAATAAAATGCTTTTTACTAAAGTATTGGCTAGCACAAAGAAGAAGCACCCGGACTCATGGAAAACAGGAGCGTCTCAGTATTTTGGAATCAGTGAGGAAATGAAAGGCAATCTCAAAAATGAGAAGCAGAAACTTCCTGTTTGGATTGTGGCTGAAGAGCTTGTGTCAGGCCGACTGCCTGCTGAGAACCTGGAAAGCTAGATAAACATAAAAACAACTACCTGAAGTATCAGAGAGCTTTCTGTTTTACTTTTTGTAAGATTAAAAAAAAATATGTTTGGGCGCCTGGGTGGCTCAGTTGGTTAGGCGACTGACTTCAGCTCAGGTCACGATCTCACAGTTCGTGAGTTCGAGACCCACGTCGGGCTCTGTGCTGACACCTCAGAGCCTGGAGCCTGCTTCGGATTCTGCGTCTCCCCTCTCTCTACCCCTCCCCTGCTCACGCTCTCTCTGTCTCTCAATAATAAATAAATGTTAAAAAATTTTTTTAAAAATATGTTTTGTTATTTCAGAGAGAAAGAGAGAAAGTGCACGCGCTCTGGAGAGGAGTAGAGAGACAGGAAGAGAGAATCTTAAGGAGGCAGCACAGAGCCCGACTCAGGGCTCAATCTCATGACCCTGAGGTCATGACCTAAGCTGAAATCAAGAGTCAGTCCTTTAACGGACTGAGTCACGCAGGCCCCCGCATCAGAGAGCTTTCAATGCAGTGGGGAATTTAAGAGGCCAACACCTCACAGAGAAGGGAAGCTTGGACACATTTGCTGACTCTTAGCAGCGCCTATAAGACTGGGTCTCGTCTCAGGGGCGCCTGGGTGGCGCAGTCGGTTAAGCATCCGACTTCAGCCAGGTCACGATCTCACGGTCCGTGAGTTCGAGCCCCGCGTCAGGCTCTGGGCTGATGGCTCAGAGCCTGGAGCCTGTTTCCGATTCTGTGTCTCCCTCTCTCTCTGCCCCTCCCCCGTTCATGCTCTGTCTCTCTCTGTCCCAAAAATAAATAAACGTTGGAAAAAAAAAAAAAAAAAAGACTGGGTCTCGTCTCAGAAAGTGGCAATCGGCGGCTGGTAAGCTCCATAGTTTTAGGAGACTCACAGGGCAAGAGGGGGAAACTGGAGTGTAGGACAGACCCACCCAGAACTGCCCTACGAACGTTGGAGGGCTGAAACGAGACTCTGACCTCACAGGTACAAAAGTAAAGTTTTCTCTGGAAACAGGTAAGACAAGCCAACACGTTTCTACAATTTTTTTTTAAATAAACAATTTTTATTTTTTTAATTTTTTTTTAACATTTATTCATTTTTGAGGGTGAGAGAGACAGAGCATGAGTGAGGGAGGGACAGAGAGAGAGGGAGACACAGAATCCGAAGCAGGCTCCAGGCTCCGAGCTGTCGGCCCAGGGCCTGACACGGGGCTGGAACTCATGGGCCTTGAGATCACGACCTGAGCCGACATCAAGAGTCGGACGCTTAACCGACTGAGCCACCCAGGCTCCCCTAAATAAACTTAATTTTTAGAATAGTTTTAGATTTATATTGAGAAAATAGTACTGAGAGTTCCCTGTCTGTACCACATACCAATTTCCCCTCCTATTAACATCTTACGTTAGTATGGTACGTTCGTCACAACGAATGACCCAGTAGTGATGCATTATCATTATTACTATTTTAAGTAGGCTTCATGCCCAGTGTGGAGCCCAATGAGGGCTCGAATCCACGAGGCTGATACCAAAACCCGAGCTGAGATCAGGAGTCAGACGCTTAACCCACTGAGCCACCCTAGTGCCCCAGTGACACATTATTATTCACTAAAACCTATACCTCATTCAAGTTCTCTTATTTTATAACCTAACGTTCTTTTTTTTGTTCCAGATTTTTGTCCACCTGACACTGTTATCAGGTCTCCTTAAACTTCTTCAGGGGATGACCATCCAGGAATATTGGTCATGTATTTTGGAGAATGTTCCTGTATTGAAATCTGGCGTATTTCTCCCGATAAATTGGGTTGCGGGTTTTTTTTGGAGCAAAGCCAGGTGCAAAGTGCCATTTTCATCATATCATATCAAGGGTGCATACCATCAACAAGCCATTGCCGTCACGGCAGACCTTGATCACGGCGCTGAGGTTGTGTTTGTCCGTTCTCTCCACTATAAAGTTACTCTTCTTTCCGCCTTTGTATTGGAAAGAAGTTACCATTCACAGCCACAGTTAAGGAAGGGGGAGTTAAGTTTTTATACATAATACCTAGTATTCAATGGACAATAATTGGACATACAAAAAAAACCAAGAGTTGACCTAAAACAGAAAATCAAATTAATTAACTAATTAATTAAAAAAATAAAATAAAGAAAATAAAATAAAGCCCAGGTTAATAAAGCGCAGTTAGAGTTTTTTTTTTGTTTTTTTTTTTTTTTAATTTTTTTTTTTCAACGTTTATTTCTTTTTGGGACAGAGAGAGACAGAGCATGAACGGGGGAGGGGCAGAGAGAGAGGGAGACACAGAATCGGAAACAGGCTCCAGGCTCTGAGCCATCAGCCCAGAGCCTGACGCGGGGCTCGAACTCCCGGACCGCGAGATCGTGACCTGGCTGAAGTCGGACGCTCAACCGACTGCGCCACCCAGGCGCCCCTAGCGCAGTTAGAGTTTTTAGAATCAGACTTAAAATACCTCTGATTAATATGCTTAAGAATGTAAGTAATAAGGGGCTCATGGGTGGCTCAGTAAGTTAAGCGTCCAACTTCAGCTCAGGTCATGATCTCCTGTTTGTGAGTTCAAGCCCTGCTTTGGGCTCTGTGCTGACAGCTACGAGCCTGGAGCCTGCTTCAGGTTCTGTGTCTCCCTCTCTCTCTGCCCCTCTCCCCCTACTCATACTCTGTCTTTTTTTTCTCTCTTTCTCTCTCAAAAATAAACATAAAAAAATTAAGAATATAAGTAATAAGATGAAAATTTTCAGGGGAGCACGGGTGGCTCGGTCGGTTAAGCGTCCGACTTCAGCTCAGGTCATGATCTCATGATCCATCAGTTCGAGCCCTGTGTCAGGCTCTGTGTTGACAGCTCAGAGCCTGGAACCTGCTTCAGATTCTGTGTCTCCTTCTCTGCCCCTCCCCTGCTCATGCTCTGTTTCTCTCTCTCTCTCTCTCTCTCAAAAATAAAGATTAAAAAAAAATTTTTTTTTAAGTTTCAGCAGAGCACTAGAAACTAAAAAAGTTAAATATTTAGAATTGAAAAAAAAAAGAACTTTTTCTTTTCTTTTTAACTCTGTGCCCAGTGTTGGGGCTTGAACTCATAACCCCAGATCAGGAGTCGAATGCTCTACCGACTGAGCCAGCCAGGCACCCCAACAAATTAAGAACTTAGTAGATGAATTTCACAACAGATTAAACACAGCTGAAGAAGAAATTAATTGGGAGCCTGGCTGGCTCAGTCAGTAGAGCATGCGACTCCATCTCCCTGTTGTAAGTTCGAGCCCCACATTGGGCATAGAGCTTCCCTAAAAACAAAAAAAAACAAACAAACAAACAAAAAAAAAGATAAAGGAAATTAGTTCACTGAAAAAGAGGTGAGAAGAAAATATCTATAAAGAAGAACAGGAAGACAGACAGAAGGATAGGAGACATGCTAGAGGATCTAGTCTCTTCAGCATTTCAGTGTCATGAAAAAAAGACTGTTCTAGATTAAAAGAGTCTTAAGGGATGTGACAAACAAATGCAATGCATGGTTTTAGATTGGATACTGGGCAGGGTAGTGGAGCTACTGGACCAAGGATTCTAAGCCAGGCCAAGCTCTAAGAAACAACCAATCTTCAAGATCAAAGAGTGGTCCGATTTCTCATTCTTTCCTGACTCACTAAAACTAATATTTCAGATGAGTCAGAAGCAGTAACTAGAGGGGCGCCTGGGTGGCTCAGTCGGTTGGGAGTCCGCTTCATGATCACACGGTTCATGGGTCCAAGCCCTGAACTGAGCTCTGTGCTGGCAGCTCAGAGCCTGGAGCCTGCTTTGGATTCTGTGTCTCCCTCTCTCTCTGCTCCTCCTCCGCGCTCTCTCTCTTTCTCTCTCTGTCTCTCAAAAGTGAAGAAACATTTTCTCAAAATTAAAAAAAAAAAAAGAGCAGTAAGTAGAAGAGTTATTAAAAAATCATTATATCCTGCAGCTTCCATGAAACACTCCATTTCTTGGGCAAGTGAAATAGACATAGGAGAAACAGTCATCTATTAATCTTTGCAAACCACCCTAGGAGATGGGTAGTTATTCCCCTCTGCAACCCCAGTGGCCACCATCTACTCTGAGATCTTCCTCCCCACCCCACCCCACCCCCTCCCCACCTCATCTGGTCATCTGTTTCCCTGTATAGATCTTTCTTATTGCATACTTAGGCTTTATGACAGTATATTGTAGTTCATTTTGTTTAGTTTTTCAGCTTCTCATTTTTGAGACTGAATCTTGTTGACCCTCCTCTGGGCCAATCTTAAGAAATATCATTTAACATATCAACAAAGGTCTCTATCTTTTCCTGGAATCATCACGACTTGGATCCTCTTTCTCTAAAAGACATTGCACAGATAGTCAACCACACAGGAAACAGAAAATTCTGTCTACTCCAGTGGTTCTCGTATTTGGCTGCACATTGGTGTCACTGGAAGGAGCTTTAAAAACATAGTGACTCCTTGGGGCCCTAGCTGGCTCAGTTGGTACAGCATACAACTCTTGGTCTTGGGGTTCAAGCCCCACATTGGGCATCGAGCCTACTTATAAAATATATCGGCCCATGGACTCCACCCACTCCCACAGAGATTGTGATTTAATAATTGGTTTGGGATGTGCCCTGGACATCAGGACCTCTTAAAGCTCCTCAAGTGATTCCAGTGTTGAGAGCCACTGGTCTACGTTGGGGCTTTTCAAACTTTTCTGCAGCACATAGGGATCTTGCTAAAAAATGTAGATTCTACGTCAGTGGCTATTCGATGGGAGCCAATTTTTAAAAAAAAAAAAATTTTTTAACATTTATTTATTTTTGAGACCGGGAGAGACAGAGCATGAACAGGGGAGGGTCAGAGAGAGGGAGACACAGAATCTGAAATAGGCTCCAGGCTCTGAGCTGTCAGCACAGAGCCCGACGCAGGGCTCGAACTCACGGACCACGAGATCATGACCTGAGCCGAAGTGGACCGCTTAACCGACTGAGCCACCCAGGCGCCCCTACGGGAGCCAATTTTGAGACCGAGTTTCTTATGAACACAGTTCCATTAAAATTTCAATTCTCAGGGTGCCTGGGTGGCTCAGTCGGTTAAGCATCTGACTCTTGGTTTCAACTCAGGTCCTGATCTCACGGTTTGTGGGTTCGAGTCCCACATCGGGCTCTGCGCTGGCAACGCAAAGCCTGCTTGGGATTCTGTCTCCCTTTCTCCCTGCCCCTTGCTCGCGCATATACACGCTCTCTTTCTTTCTCTCTCTCTCTCTCTCAAAAATAAATAAACAGCAACAACAACAACAAAAAGAATTTCAATGCTCTTGCTTTCTAGAGCCAACGAGGAAGTTCTTTACAAATAGATTAAGGAGTTTTAATGATCTATCAGAGGTCCCCAGACGGGTCTAGAATTCTGCATTTGTAGTATGTTTGCAGGCTTGACGGGAAAGATCAAGTACTGAGAGAAAGAGTAATGATGCAATAGAGGGTAAGAATTCCCGGACTAACAGCTGTGAGCAGTCCAAGAGATGAAATCAAGCACAAACTCGGAGGTACTGGCCTTAGAAAGGAGCAGGGATATTTCAAGCGAGGACAGTTTTATGATGTCAAACGGTAGCAGCTTTTCTTGGAGTTTCAGGGGAAGAAGAATACGTTCTTCTATTTCTATTTTCTTTCTTTCTTCTATTTTCCTTCCTAACTTCTTGTTCGGAAGACCTGCAGTCTCCAAGCTGAACGCAGGAAAAGAAGCAGTTCTGAGACACTCAAAACGGACCAGAGGGGAAAAAAATTAAAATCGAAGAGAGTGTTTGAACAACCGGAACGGAGAAAGAAAATGTTCGTCCTTTGGCTGAGAAATGAGAAAATGGTGGTTCTGCGTTTTACACTGAATGCTGAGACGATTTATCGATAATTGAGAAAAAAAGGAAGATTCTGCACCTCCGTGAGCAGAATTCTCCTTGGCACTGTGTTTGTGTTCTCTGGGCTAAAACAAGCATCTGGGCAGGGGATCAAACCTCGCTGCTTGGAACTGACGAAGACCCGCAGATCAATTTGCTTGAGGCTTGCTTCTCAGATACATTACTTGCTATTTCTGCTAATGGTATTTCTGGGAAGATAGCTCCAACTTGTGTCCTAAATTCAATCCGTGTCAGGCAATAAAAAACATGACGTCTTTATGACTATAAAAAAATAAAACAGCAGCAGTCAATAATAATCCGTACATCGTGGGGAAGCTTCCTTGAGGTGTGCAAACCTTCTTTCCCAAGTCACTGTGACAGTGGGTACTGTTATCTCCTTGAGAGATTCCTCACAAAGGAGTAAATTAACTTTGACAGGTGCACAAATGCAATAGGTCTGAGAAATTCTGCATTAAAAGGAATAGGAGCCATTAAACAGTCTGCTTTTACAAGTTTTACCTGGTGGGATAAAACAAATGAAATTTGTGTATAAGCAAAATACATACACTTTTTTTTTTAATCAAATGCATGTGTCTATAACAAGTCATAACTATTAACATTTTTATACTAAATAAAAAGTATATTCTAAATCCTAACTGTATCTAAGGCAATGAATAAAAACAACATTGAAATAACATAACTAATGTGTTTGATAAGTAGCTCTTTTACTTTGTCACTCATTGTTTCAGTGAGGTTGGCCTTCGTAAATGTGATGGAAAGAATGGGTCTTGACCTTTCAAAGAATTAGGTCAGCTTGGGATCTAGGCTTCTGGTCCTGTCTTCTGTGAATTCAAAGCTGGGAAAGACAAGGGAGATAGCTCCCTAACCACCCCACCTCCTTTATTTTTAAGTAAAAGTGAAGAGAGTGTAATCAAAGGGAGGAAATCTATCAAAATCAAGTACGCACAACACCTACTTTTTAAAAATTAAAAAAAAAAAGTGGGGACAGGGGCATCTGGGTGGCTCAGTCTGTAGAGCATCTGACTTTTGATTTCAGCTCAAGTCAGGATCCCAGGGTCGTGGGATGGAGCCCCATAGTGGGCTCTTCACTGATCATGGATCTTGCTGAAGATTCTCTCTGTCTCTGCCTGCCCCTCTCCCTTACTCATGCTCTCTCTCTCTCTCTCTAAAAAATTTTTTTAAAAAAACTTTTTTTAATTAAAAAAAATAAAAAATAAAAAATAAAACTAGGGACAGGATACCTGGCTGGCTCAGTCAGTAGAGCATGTGACTGTTGATCCTAGGGTCGTGAGTTCAAACCTCACATTGGGTGTAAAGCTTACTTAAAAAAAAAAAAAAAAAAAACTTTGAATTTAATTTACTTATTTTGAGAGAGAGCACATGTGCATGGGGAGGGGCAGAGAGAGAGGGACAGAGAAGAGAATCCCAAGCAGGCCCTACATTGTCAGCTCAGAGCCCAATGCAGGGCTCGATCTCACAAACCGTAAGATCATGACCTGAGCTGAAATCAAGAGTCAGACACTTAACTGACTCTTTTAAAAAAAAATTTTTTTTTAACGTTTATTTTTATTTTTGAGACAGAGAGAGACAGAGCATGAACAGGGGAGGGGCAGAGAGAGAGGGAGACACAGAATCTGAAACAGGCTCCAGGCTCTGAGCAGTCAGCACAGAGCCCGACACGGGGCTCAAACTCATGGACTGTGAGATCATGACCTGAGCTGAAGGCAGACGCTCAACCGAATGAGCCACCCAGGTGCCCCTCAAATCTCTTAATAAACACAAATGTTACTAAGGCCCTAAGGTTTAACTATTGTACTAATGATTTTGAGAGCCACACCAAATATGAAAACGAGATTAAGATTTTTTTTTAAATTATAGATATGAAATTGCTTGCTCCTGCCCCATGACTTTCATCAAGTTATAGAATGAGTAATCAGTGATAATATCTGATATTATCAAGCTCTTATCTGCCATTTTTTCAAAAAATTTTTTAATGTTTATTCTATTTTTGAGAGAGAGAGAGAGAGACAGAGCATGAGCAGAGCAGGGGCAGAGAGAGAGGGAGACACAGAATCTGAAGCAGGTTTCAGGCTCTCAGCTGCCAGCACAGAGCCCAACGTGGGGCTTGAACTCATGAACCATGACAATCATGACCTGAGCCGAAGTCAGACTTTTAACCGACTGAGCCCCCCAGGGGTCCCTCTGCCATTTTTAACTCATTTCACAGAACACGTCCTCCTTCCTGTGAAGCCCTGCACAACTGTGTCCCCAGTCCTAATCTATCAGGACTAGTCCAGGCCTTCTTCTAAATGAACTGCAGAACCTCACTGCGTGGGCAAGCGTTCGTTATGACTTATCCTGCCCGAACTACCAGGAATGAGACTCGAGACGACAGAGACACTGCAAAAAGTTTCTAGTACCAAGGATAACCCAGCGGACCGCACCTTCTTGAAGCATAAGGCAGTCATGATCATACAGCCAACACAAGCAGCACTCACAAGGGCCTGTGCACGCTGGTTGCCGTGCCATTTCCCGGCATCTGGTTTACACCCGGGCTTTTCTGCGGTTTTCACTCCAGTCTGGGAAACAAGGGTATGCAATGACATGAGCTGTGTATGGAGTGTTCCCGCTCCTGTGTCAGTTTGGACCATGTCTAAGAGAATGTGATGGTTAAGCCCAGGAACGCTGTCAAATCATAGAAAACACCTCTCATTTGAATTACAGATTCAGATAGCGGTGCCAGGTTGGCTTAATCAGTGGAGTGTGCAACTCTTGATCTTGGGATGGTAGGTTCGAGCACAGGTTGGGTGTAGAGATTACTTAAAATATATATATATTTATTTAAAAAATGAATTATAGGGGCATCTGGGTGGCCCAGTAGGTTGGGCGTCCGACTTCAGCTCAAGTCATGATCTCATGGTCCATGGGTTCTAGCCCCGCGTCGGTCTCTGTGCTGACAGCTCAGAGCCTGGAGCCTGCTTCGGATTCTGGGTCTCCCTCTCTCTCTCCCTGCCCCTCCCCCACTCGTGCTCGCTCTCTATCAAAAAATGAATAAACGTTAAAAAATTTTTTTAATTTTTAATGAATTATAAATTCGTATAATATAGACAGCAATGCATGTGATAGGTAACTATATTGTTTATTAAAAATTGTAGATAACACACATGTCATTATAAGGAACTAATGGACGATGCTAGAGATCTACACAATAAATTATTATGGTCCTATTAAAACTCATATATTTTGAAAAATGTTTAATAGGAAATATACTTGATGTAAGAGGTGAAAAAAAAGAGAAAATTGCTAGAGTGTTTAAAAAAGTAAAGAAGTAAGCCCTCACTAGTATTCCCAAAAAAAGAATTGAAAATATTCTCAAAAAGCAGTATATAAAAAGCATATGCGTGGTTTTCATAACTTTGCTTATATTGTGCATACCAACAAGTGTATATATATTAAAAATAATATAAAACCCACAAACGTATTGCTAGCTAATTTTTGACAAAGTAGGAAAGAATATCCAATGGAGGGGCGACTGGGTGACTCAGTCAGTCGGTTAAGTGGCTTGACTTCGGCTCAGGTCATGATCTCGCAGTCCATGAGTTCAAGCCCCGTGTCGGGCCCTGTGCTGACTGCTCAGAGCCTGGAGCCTATTTCAGATTCTGTGTCTCCCTCTCTCTCTGCCCCTCCCCCGTTCATGCTCTGTCTCTCTCTGTCTCAAAAATAAATAAACATTAAAAAAAAAAAAAGAATATCCAATGGAATAAAAACAGTCTCTTCAGCAAGTGGTGCTGGGAAAACTGGACAGCGACATGCAGAAGAATGAACTTGGACCACTTTCTTACACCACACACAAAAATAAACTCAAAATGGATGAAAGACCTAAATGTAAGACAGGAAGCCATCAAAATCCTTGAGGAGAAAGAGGCAAAAACCTCTTTGGTCTTGGCCGCAGCAACTTCTTCCTCAACACATCTCCGGAGGCAAGGGAAACAAAAACAAGAATGAACTACTGGGACCTCATCAAAATAAAACTTCTGCACAGCGAAGGAAACAATCAGCAAAACTAAAAGGCAACTGACAGAATGGGAGAAGATATTTGCAAATGACATATCAGATAAAGGGTTAGTATCCAAAATCTATAAAGAATTTATCAAACTCAACCAACACCCAAAAAAACAAATAATCCAGTGAAGAAATGGGCAAAAGACATGAATAGATACTTCTCCAAAGAAGACATCCACATGGCCAACCGACACATGAAAAAATGCTTCACATCACTCATTATCAGGGAAATACAGATGAAAACCTCAATGAGATATCACCTCACACCTGTCAGAATGGCTCACAGTAACAACTCGGAAAACAACAGATGTTGGCGAGGATGTGGAGAAAGAGGATCTCTTTTGCATTGTTGGTGGCAATGCAAGCTGGTGCAGCACTCTGGAAAACAGGATGGAGGTTCCTGAAAAACTAAAAATAGAACTGCCCTCCGACCCAGCAATTGCACTACTAGGCATTTATCCACAGGATACAGATGTGCTGTTTCGAAGGGGCACATGCACCCCAATGTTTAAAGGTATGGAAAGCCACAATAGCCCACAATAGCCAAGGTATGGAAAGAGCCCAAATGTCCATGGGTGGATTAATGGATAAAGAAGATGTGGTAAATATATACAATGGAGTATTACTCGGCAATCAAAAAGAATGAAATCTTGCCATTTGCAACTACGTGGATGGAACTGGAGGGTATTATGCTAAGTGAAATTAGTCAGAGAAAGACAAATATCATATGACTTCACTCATATGAGGACTTTAAGAGACAAAACAGATGAACATAAGGGAAGGGAAACAAAAATAATATAAAAAACATGGAGGGGGACAAAACATAAGAGACTCATAAACATGGAGAACAATCAGAGGGTTGTGAGAAGGGGGATGGGCTCAATGGGTAAGGGGCACTAAGGAATCTACTCCTGAAATCATTGTTGCACTATACGCTAATTTGGATGTAAATTTTTAAAAATAAAAAATAAAATTAAAATAAATAAATAAATAGATAGATAAATAATAAAAACAATGTAAAGAAAGGAACTTTTGAATTAATATTTTTGTATCTGAGTGGGGTAAAGGTGATTACAGAATTTTCTTTTCCTTTTGTTCTCCCCATTTCCAAATCCCATGTCCTTTAGTACCCACTTATTATTTTATTAGCCAGAAATATGTTACTACTTGTTTTTAGAGCTCTTGTCTGACCTAGACCTGGTCTTTACCTCAAATAATTCCATAACTGAACACACCCCACTTTGCAGCCACAACCTGGGCATATCAGTTCTCAGGCAGTTATTTCTTTCAGTAATTTTTCTAACGAATCAAGTTATGCGAAAACAAATAAAGAACACAAATTATTTTAAGATGTGCAGTGCAGGGCACCTGGCTAGCTGACTGGGTGGAACACGCCACTCTTAAACTCGGGGTGGTGAGTTCGAGTCCCG
Source organism: Puma concolor (assembly GCF_028749965.1). NCBI lineage: Eukaryota > Metazoa > Chordata > Mammalia > Carnivora > Felidae > Puma > Puma concolor. The sequence continues at coordinate 100,303,759 of NC_141673.1, forward strand.
CTTCGGGCATGGAGCCTAAATCATTCATTCATTCATTCATTGAAAAGAAGATGTGCAGGGGCGCCTGCGTGGCGCAGTCGGTTAAGCGTCCGACTTCAGCCAGGTCACGATCTCACGGTCCGTGAGTTTGAGCCCCGCGTCGGGCTCTGGGCTGATGGCTCGGAGCCTGGAGCCTGTTTCCGATTCTGTGTCTCCCTCTCGCTCTGCCCCTCCCCCGTTCATGCTCTGTCTCTCTCTGTCCCAAAAATAAATAAACGTTGAAAAAAAAAAAAAAAATAAAATAAAGTTTCCCTCTGAGATGATACTTTAAAAAAAAGAAAAAAGAAAAGAAGATGTGCAGTGCTTTATCTCTGCCTGTCCTCCATTCTTGACGAACTTGTCAATCCCTTCTACCTCCTGGTCTCAGTAAAGCCTCAGTATTACCCTCTAACTGATCTTCTTCAGATCAGGGGTTTCTTCCCCTTGAAGCCAAATCCCTCACTCACCTTTCTAAGCTGAATCGAATCTCCCGAGTCTAATAACTGAAAAAGGGGGCTGAGCGGAAACCACTCCGAGGGGCTGGGCATTGCAAGGAGAAAGTGCTACAGTGCTTTGAGGGAGATGTGTCTTTAAGAGAGAATTGCACTTTCAACAGATGAGACTTTTGAGCATGTTTAAATACTTGTGGCAATAGCCCAATATTGTTGCAAGTTGCCTAAACTCAATGTACAGTGAAATAAATTGTGGTATGTTGCATTTTCTTATTAGTTCCATAGACTATCACGATCCCAACCCAACCCTAATAGCTACCTTAGAACAAATGTGGGGCACCTGGCTGGCTCAGTCAGTAGAGAGTGTGACTCTTGATATCTGGCATGAGTTCGAGACTTTGGGCGTAGAGAGTATTTTTTTAAAAAGTGGGGTGCTTGGGTGGCTCCGTCGGTTAAGCGTCTGACTTCAGCTGAGGTCATGATCTCATGGTTGGTGAGTTTGAGCCCCACATCCGGTTTTGTGCTGACAGCTCGGAGCCTGGAGCCCGCTTCGGATTCTGTGCCTCCCTCTCTCTCTGCCCCTCCCCCGTTCACACTCTGTCTCTCTCTCAAAACTAAATAAACATTAAAAACAATTTTTTTTTTTTTTTTAAAGAACGAAAGAAAGAAAGGAGGGAAGGAGAGCAGAAGGAAAATTTTCACAAGGACTTGAGCACTAGAGCCGCTAAAGTCAAAACACCGGTTTCTTGAAAATAGCATTTCCTAAACAAAATTGTTCTCCAGGCTTAAGTCTTAAAACAAATACATGTCTCTGTTATTCACACATGATCACAGTGAAAATGTGTGAGAGCTATAAGCAAGAAATCGGCAGGAAAAATGGAAAAGAGTGTTAAATGTTTTCATGATTTCACATTTAAAATGGTGACAGTTTTTTTTTTCTTTTAAAGTTTACTCATTTATTTTGAGAGAGAGAGAGAGAGTGGAAAAGCGCCAGTGGGGGAGGGGCAGAGAGGGAGGGAGAGGGAGAATCCCAAGCAGGTTAGCACCCTTAGCGCAGAGCCCCGTGTGGGGCTCAAATTCACGAACCTCGAGATCATGACCTGAGCTGAAGTCAGATGCTTAACTGACTAAGCTATCCAGGCACCCCCAGTGCCAGTTTTCTAGAAAAAAAAAAAATCCTACCTATTAATTTAAAAATTACTTAGAAAATTCTCAGGGTGCCTGGGTGGCTCAGTGAGTTAAGCATCAGACTCTTAATATTGGGTCAGGTCGTGACCTCTCAGTCACAAGATGGAGTCCACATTGGGTTCTGTGCTGAGTATGGAGCCCGCTTGCGATTCTCTCCCCCTCTCTCTGCCCCTCCCCTGCTTGTGCTCTTTCTCATATATATATATATATATATATATATATTTTTTTTTTTTTTTTTTTTAATTACTTAGAAACTTCTCACCAATTTCTAAGGGTTAACTATGTTCCTATGCTTGTCATTTCCTGGAGAAAATCTCATAGTCTTGCAAACATCTCCCTTTTCTCAATACAACGTAAGCTCCCCCAGTTCTGTTCCTGGTCTGCTTTGTTCATTAATGTGTCACAAAGCCTCATTAATGTGTCACAAAGCCCTAGACGACCACGAAGCACATAACAGGCCTTAGGGAAGGACTCGATGAATGAATCTCTCAACAATGACTTCCAATGCAACTCTCCCCTTCTTGCAACATTTAGAAATCTGCAAATGTGGCACGATCAACCACTAGGTTTTTCCTGGGACTTTCCTTCACTTTTTAGTGTCAACATCACATACACAAAAGCTCTCTTCTTCCCTTTACTTCTCCTTTTCAGGCTTGGGGAGGAGTCTGGACTAGCTTGTCAGTTGGACTCGTCCAACTGAGCTTAGACTAGCAGGTATGCCATATTGAAAAATAAGTGTAGGTGAGGGGCGCCTGGGTGGCTCAGTCGGTTAAGCGTCCGACTTCAGCTCAGGTCATGATCTCATAGTTCGTGGGTTCAAGCCCCGTGTCAGGCTCTGTGCTGACAGCTCAGAGCCTGGAGCCTGCTTTGGATTCTGTGTCTCCTTCTCTCTCTGACCCTCTGTCTCTCAAAAATAAATAAACGTTAAAAAATATTCAAAGAAGAAAAGAAAATTAGGCGAGCCTCCCAGCACAGCAAAGTCCTACACGTGTGTTGCCCAGAAGCCCAACGTCCCCTCCACATACATATTCATTCTTCTGCTCAGTTTTTGCTGTGCCCATCTTCTACTCGGTGATTTCTTAGGACGGTGAACCGACCCTACCATCCAGAAAGAGTCCCCACTCCCCCACCCCCATTACCAAATATACTCTAATAGAAAGTCTTGCCCCCATCATTTCAGAATGGTAGCTGGAATTGCTGGTACTTTCCCAGCCTGCATCTGCAAGACGGATGGTGAGGACGGATGTAGGGTCCTTCAACTGGGGGCCCTTTCTCAGCTTTTGAAATCCCCAGAATTCCACTACTCTAATGGCAGCCGATTACTTCCTGACACCCTACACTTATGTCCTCTCTGATAGTCTGTTTCCCTCAGGAGTTCCCCTACCCCTTTGATCGGTTTCAGTTGAGTTTTCACACTGCAACTTGCTTCCTGCCCATCCCTTCTAGTTAGGTTAGAGGAAAAGAATTTTGTCACCCTGCATAGACTCCGTGACACTAAAATGGTGAGTTAGCAGCAGTGGTAACACACAGGAGCTTGTTAGAAATGCAGATTCTTGGGTCCCACTCAACACTTGCATTTTTTTTAAATGTTTAGTCATTTTTGAGAGAGAGAGAGAGAGAGCATGAGCAGGGGAGGGGCAGGGAGAAAGGGAGACACAGAATCTGAAGCAGGGTCCAGGCTCCAAGCTGTCAGCACAGAGCCCAACACGGGGCTTGAACTCACGAACCACGAGATCATGACCTGAGCCGAAGTCCGACACTTAACAAACTGAGCCACCGTGCCCTGAATCAGAATCTGCATCTTAACAAAACCCCTATGTGCCACATAAAAGTTTGAAAAGCACCAAACTGGATCAGTGGCTCTCAACACTGGTATCACTTTGAGGAACCACTTCGAGAAATCCTGATTTGGGACATACCCCAAACCAATTACATCAGAATGTCTGGGGATGGAGTCCAGGGGTCAGTATTTTTAAAGCTTCTTCCAGTGACCCCAGTATGTAGTCACGTTTGAGCCACCGGAGTAAAACTTTTTCTTTTCTTATGTGGTTGACTATTCGTGTAATCTCTTGGAACAAAATGATGATTGAAAGCATGATAACTCCAGGAAAACACAGAGACTTTTTCTGGAATACTGATATCTTATCAGGCACATGCTTTGGCCAGAAAAGACACAATCCTGACTTCCAAAGAATATTTCTGAAGATTGGACCAGGAGGTGGTAATATAGTATAATGGTTAGATCGGGGTTCAATTTCTCCCCTAGCTATGTGACTTTATCAACACAATTTCCACCTCTGGAAAACAGCGATCATAATATGACCCATCACAAGCTTTTTATCTTGAATGATCACCTGATTAGTTTTTCTCCAGATTAGGACTCAACATCACAAGCTCATCTAATTTTCTTAAATAAAAAGATTATGAAAACGACAAAGACCAGAGCAGAAATAAATGAAACTGAGAGCAGAAAAATAAAAATGATTAACAAAACTAAGAACTGTTTTTTTTTTAAAAGATTAATAAAATTGATAGACCTTTATTTAGCTAGACTAAGAAAATATGAGAGGGGTGCCTGGTTGACTCAGTTGGTAGAGCATGTGACTCTTTTTTTTTAATGTTTATTTATTTATTTTGAGAGAGAGAGAGAGAAAACAAGCAGGGGAGAGGCAGAGAGAGAGAGAGGGAGAGAGAGAATCCCAAGCAGGCTCCACACTGTCAGCACAGAGCCCAGGGCAGGGGCTCAATCTCATGAACCATGAGCTCACGACCTGAGCTGAAATCAAGAGTCGGGTGCTTAACGGACTAAGCCACCCAGGCTCCCCTAGAGCATGTGACTCTTGATTTCAGGGTTATGAGTTGGAGCCCCACGTTGGGCGTAGAGATTACTTAAAAATAAAATCTTAAAAAAAAAAAAGGAGACAAATATATAAAGTCATAAATAAAAGAGGAGATATTAAAATTGGAATAAATGATTTCTAATTGCTCCCCTCCCCCAAAAAAAGGCTGTGGATATTATATTTTCTTTTCTTTTTTTTTAAATTTTTTAACATTTATTCATTTTTGAGAGACAGAGACAGAGTGCGAGTGGGAGAGGGGCAGAGAGAGAGGGAGACACAGAATCCGAAACAGGCTCCAAGCTATTAGCACAGAGCCCAACGCGGGGCTCGAACTCACAGACTGCGGGATCATGACCTGAGCTGAAGTCGGATGCTTTACCTACTGAGCCACCCAGGCGTCCCTGGATAGTATATTTTCAAGATAGGCATTGAGGGGTGGGGGGCACCTGGATGGGTCAGTTAAGCATATGATTCTTGATTTCGGTTCAGGTCAAAATCTTATGAACTGTGAGATTCTCTCTCTCCCTCTCACTCTGCCTCTCCCCCATTCTTTCGCGTGCTCTTTCTCTCTCTCCAAATACACAAATAAACTTAAAAAAAGGTAGGCGGTACTGGGGAGATGTGTGGCTAACGCCGCACCTCATTCACATGCATGTTATACACCTGCATGTTTGTCGGGTGAGGACATTTCTCTAGCCATAAAGAATTGAAAATATGCTTAGTTAATAAAGAGTTTATTGACACTATAAACTGATGCATCCTTGTTTTTAACGAAATACCTTATATGTTTTTCTCTAAACTAAACAAGGATGCTCTGATCAGTTGAACTGGCTACAGTGAGTCTATACGGGAGTGATTTTCCTCTAGGGATAGCATTTATTTCATTTTCCTTCCATATCACCCACCTAAGAATGTGCATGTGTGAAAGCAGTTGTGAAAACATCTCTTCTTTACATTGTGTATGTGTGTGTGTTCAGACTCCTTTGCTGACTCCTTTCCTGTTTGTAGGGAGCAAAAAACTCCTGGTGAAATTTTCTGGGGCGCCTAGCTGGCTCAGTTGGCAGAGCGAGCGTGTGACTCTTGATATCAGGGTCATAGGTTCAGGCCCCACATTGGGCGTAGAGACTACTTAAAAAATAAAGTCTTTAAAAAAAACTCTACTGTTTTTGGTGAATGGATAAAAAAGCACCCATAAGTCACAGGGTTTAGGAAACAGATGACTTCCTTGCTTCCTTCCTCTCTGGGCCCCACTGACTTCTCTTTTTTTTTTCTTTTTAAGATTTTTATTTGTAAGTAATGTCTACAATCAATGTGGGGCTTCAACTTACAACCCCAAGGTCGAGTCGCCTGCTTTACTGGCTAAGCCAGCCAGGCTCCCTTGGACCCCATTTTCTAATAGACTTCTAGCTCTTGTGTGCTATTCACAAAATGTCCCAGTTTACGTGTGCCTGTGAGATAGACGTACACAGAAGGGAGAAGTCCCATCAGGTCAGATTTCTTTTTCAATGTCTGTTTATTTTGAGAGAGAGAAAGAGCAAGAGCAGGGACGCTGCAGAGAGAGAAAGAGAGAGAGAATCCCCAGCAGGCTCCACACATCAGCACAGAGCCCGACTCAGGGCTCAATCCCATGGACTGTGAGATCATGACCTGAGCCGAGATCAAGAGTCAGATGCTTCCCTGACTGAGCCATCCAGGTGCCCTGAGTCAGATTTCTTGGTAATTTTAATTTAAGTTTATTTAGTTTTGAGAGAGAGAGAGAGAGAGAGAGAGAGAGAGAGAGCATGAGCAGGGGAGAGGCAGAAAGACAGGGAGACACAGAATCCTAAGCAGGCTCCAGGCTCTGAGCTGTCAGCACAGAGCCCGACGCGGGGCTCGAACCCAAGAACTGCGAGATCATGACTTGAGCTGAAGTCAGACGCTCAACCGACTGAGCCACCCAGGCGCCCTCACGGTAATTTTAATCTGTCCTGGAAACTGGCCTGGGTGGAGTTAGCTTTGCCTTCTCTCACAGCAAGCTCTTCATGTTTCAGTTGCCAGGTTTACTGCTTGGGAATGAGAATCAGCTGAACTGTGACGCACTCCGGCTGCAGAAAGAAACAGCATTTATTCAAAAATACCTGCCCCATTCGGCTGCCGTTTACCCAGAAGCCTCTTGAATTGTATAAACGTTATTCGTGGGCAATAGTTTGCTGTTTATGTGCTGGTTTGTTGCTGTTTTAATATTTCCCAGGCCAGGGGCACCTGGGTGGCTCAGTCTGACTCCTGATCTCAGCTCAGGTCATGATCTCACAGTTCATGAGTTCGAGCGGTGCTTGGGAGTCTCTCTCTCCCTCTCTCTCTCTCTCTCTCCTCCCCCACCTCAAAATAAAGAAATAAGCTGAAAAAATATGTTTCTCAGGCAATTTTTGGTACTGAAATCTGGATGGTTATGGGTTCAGAACAATCATGGCAGTAGGGTTCTCTGAGACCTCAGATGCAGTGTGTGTAACGTTCCGGGGGGGGGGGGGGGAGTGGGAGGGGGTGATTGAATAAACGAGTAAAAGTGATATGGGCTTTTTTGGTTGCGCTGAGACGTGCCAATGTTTATATTTTGTCCAAAGGGTCCTTCCAAATTGCAATATTTATCAGAAGCAGTGGCACTCCTATCAAACAATAAGTCATAGCCCCCCAAAAAAAACAACAACAGTATTTTCTCTTAACTTTAAAAGTACTACATTTTCATCATGGAGAATTTAAATATCACCAAGAGTGAAAAAAAAATCATCTGTAATTGAATTACTCAGAAAGAACCAGTCTGAACTTTTTATTGCATTTCTTCCCAGTCTTATTATCTATAAATATACAATGTAATGTTTATCTCATCATATACTTCTTAGAGCTTTCAAGGGAGGGATGCACTTAGAAATGAGACTGTCCCAGGGGCGCGGAGGTGGCTCGGTCGGTTGAGCAGCCGACTTCGGCTCAGGTCATGATCTCACGGTTCACGGGTTCGAGCCCCGCGTCGGGCTCTGTGCTGACAGCTCAGAGCCTGGAACCTGCTTCGGATTCTGTGTCTCCCTTTCTCTCTCTCTCTCTCTCTGCCCCTCCCCCGCTCATGCTCTGCTTCTCTCTGTATCTCTCAAAAATAAATAAACATTTAAAAAAAAAAAAAAGAAAAGAAATGAGACTGTCCCAGGCACATCTGTAGAGCTACAGTCCTGATCCGAATAAGCTATTTGTGCCTGAGACAGAAACAGAAAGGTAGAAGCTTCTCCAGCAGGGCCAGTCCCAAGGTGGAAAAGAACATTATATCTGTCCCTGGGGTTTTAAAAAGAACACTGCATTTGGCATGCAGATGACAGTCCAGTGTCTTTCATCTAAGAGGATTTTTCTCAAGGAACAAGATGGTGACATTCCAGGCTCCCCGTCCTTTTTGTTTGTTGGGGGGGGGGGGTGTTGTTGTTGTTGTTGTTAATCTCAGACGTTAAAGTATCCTCTATGGCATAGTTTACATCTCCATTAAAAAACAATACTGTAGGGGCACCTGGGTGGCTGTCGGTTGAGCTTCGGACTTCGGCTCAGGTCATGATCTCGCAGTCCGTGAGTTCGAGCCCCGCGTCGGGCTCTGTGCTGACCGCTCAGAGCCTGGAGCCTGTCAGGCTCTGTGCTGACCGCTCAGAGCCTGGAGCCTGTCTCAGATTCGGTGTCTCCCGCTCTCTCTGCCCCTCCCCCACGAATGCTCTGTCTCTCTCCGTCTCAAAAATACATAAACATTTAAAAAAAAATTAAAAAAAAAAAAAAAAACAATATTGTAGATCCTTCCCTCCCGGCCCTCCCAAGAAGCCAACCCTTCCATTTTATTCTCCTGGCCTCCAGAACCATATGAGACACAAACTGTTGTGCCTGCCGCAGAGTTTATGATACTCTCTTACAGCAGCCCTGGAAAACTAATACACAAGCCAAGTTTCAGTTTTCAGAAAAGAGATGAAACGTACATCTCGTGTCATAAACTACCGTCGGTTTGGTCATACTTTGAAAATAAATACGGGTGGCTTGGGTGGCTCAACTGCTCGGGCAGTGGAGCATCCGCTATCAGCTCAGGTCATGACCTCGGGGTTCGTGAACGAGTTCGAGCCCCGCGTCAGGCTCCCGGCTGTCGGCTCAGAGTCGGCTTCCGGATCCTCAGTCCCCGGCTCGCTCTGCCCTTCCCCCACCCCGCTCTCTCTCAAAAAATAAATTAAAAAAAAAAAAAAACATTAAAAAAAAAAAAGAAAAATAATATTGTCCCTCTTAAAAAATATTTTAAGGGGCGCCTGGGTGGCGCAGTCGGTTAAGCGTCCGGCTTCGGCCAGGTCACGATCTCGCGGTCCGTGAGTTCGAGCCCCGCGTCAGGCTCTGGGCTGATGGCTCAGAGCCTGGAGCCCGTTTCCGATTCTGTGTCTCCCTCTCTCTCTGCCCCTCCCCCGTTCATGCTCTGTCTCTCTCTGTCCCAAAAATAAATAAACGTTGAAAAAAAAAATTTTATTATTTTTTTTCTTTTCTTTTTTTTTTATTTTTTTTTCAACGTTTATTTATTTTTGAAAAAAAAATATTTTATTATTTTTTTTCTTTTCTTTTTTTATTTTTTTTCAACGTTTATTTATTTTTGAAAAAAAATATTTTATTATTTTTTTTCTTTTCTTTTTTTATTTTTTTTTCAACGTTTATTTATTTTTGAAAAAAAATATTTTATTATTTTTTTTTCTTTTCTTTTTTTTTTTTTTCAACGTTTATTTATTTTTGGGACAGAGAGAGACAGAGCATGAACGGGGGAGGGGTAGAGAGAGAGGGAGACACAGAATCGGAAACGGGCTCCAGGCTCTGAGCCATCAGCCCAGAGCCTGACGCGGGGCTCGAACTCACGGACCGCGAGATCGTGACCTGGCCGAAGCCGGACGCTTAACAGCTTAACAGACTGCGCCACCCAGGCGCCCCCCCCAAAAAAAAAAAAATATTTTAAAAGCCTTGGCTATAAAGACACTGAGTGCCTCTCCATCAATGGATCGCTGGGAATGTATAATTCATGTTTAAAACTTGTCAGCACCTTCCAATTTGCCACTTTTTCCAACTTTTTCCGACTTTCCACTTTTCCAGGTGAAAATAGGTTACCATTGTTATTTGAATTTTTTTTTTTTTACACAACAATACTTTTGCCAGAGTTGGAGTTAATGACAAAAACGTGCTCAAAACAAATTTCCATCAGAAGCATCAGAGGCAGACCACTGCAGTGTTTTCTTCTGATTATCTTACTGTTTAAAGTGCTGAGATGTCCGTGCGCCTGGGGGGCTCAATCGGTTAACCGGCCAACTTCGGCTCAGGTCATGATCTCGCGGTCCGTGAGTTCGAGCCCTGTGTCGGGCTCTGTGCTGACAGCTCAGAGCCTGGAGCCTGTTTCAGATTCTGTGTCTCTCTCTCTCTCTGACCCTCCCTTGTTTATGCTCTGTCTCAAAAATAAATAAACATTAAAAAGTAAATAAATAAATAAAGCTCTGGGGTGTCCAGAAAATTATTTTGTAGAAAATACCTAAACAGCAGCTCTTTATGATTCTTAAGGACATCAGTGTTTAAAAAAAAAAAAATTTTTTTTAACATTTATTCATTTTTAAGAGACAGAGAGAGACAGAGCACAAGTGGGGAGGGCAGAGAGAGAGAGGGAGACACAGAATCGGAAGCAGGCTCCAGGCTCTGAGCTGTCAGCACGCAGCCCTACGCAGGACCTGAGTCGAAGTCCTATGCTTAACCAACTGAGCCATCCAGGCGCCCCAGGACATTAGTGTTATGATGCAAGAGAATACTGTCGTAAAAACCTGATGCTTTCAGTTAGTTAAAATTTAAATGAGCTCAGTTCTCAGCTATGCATGTAATCCCATTACGTTTCAGCTGCTAGGATTCCAGAACTTATCATTTTTCGCCCTCTGTTCTCGGAACCAAACTGTAGGCAGTCCCTTGTGGCCAGCAGAGTCAACTGTCACTCAGGCATTAGCTTGCAGACTGGGACTTCCAGTCTGACCCAAGAATCTACCCTTTGCAATATTTCAGCTAAGCATGTGATGTGAAACAAGGCCGAGTAGTGATTCTCCAAGTGTGTTCCCGGAGGAGCCGCTTGGCCTCACCAGTGAGTTTGTCAAACAGGCAAATTTTTGAGCCTCTCCTCTGAGCTACTGAATCAGAAGCTCTGGGGATGGCCCCCAGGGGCCTCGGTTTTAACAAGGACTCCTGGGGATTATTATTCATGCAAAAGTTTGAGAACCACCGGTGGGGTAGAGGTGGAGGGGTAGGCTGGGTGGGGAGGTGATGGAAGTAGGGGGTGGTAGGGAATTTTGCCAAAGGGGTTTTGCTAATTTCATTTTGTTTGTTCCTCTCCAATAGAGGAGCGTTTGCAAGAAGGAAAAAGTACTAGAACTTCTACACGAAACCTCTTCCTCCCCCCTTTAACCAGGTTGTTGCTAAGCGGACTTGTCCTTTCGATAAATGGGTCCTACAGAGATTTTCTAAGGTTTGCTTATCTGCATTTTGTCTGGAACTGTCCCGGCACATCTCCTTGTGTCACTTACCAGTCCTGTTCTTTTTCACTCTGGAAATGCAAGCCTTCTGTTAATGTATTAAGTACAGATGGTTATTATTCTCAACCAGCGAGGTAGACCAGAGTAGAAACACCACACATCATGGTTCTCAGATCCCCCTCCCCCCCCCCCCACCCCTCCCCACTCCCCCCCCCCCCCAGGGATGATGATCCCTTTAGCTTTCCTGGATGACATTATTACTTCTGCAATTTGGAGTCAGATAGCCCTTCTTCCTCTCCAGGCTTTGCCACTTCCTGAACCGTGACCTAAGACAAGTGACTGATGTGCTGAAGCTTCCTCATTCACAAAATGAGGATTTTCGTAGTTTGTATCTCACAGGGTTATTTGAAGTGTTAAATAAAACTATGTAATATTCTTATTTTAATAGAATATTATTTAAAATTTTTTTAATGTTTCCTTATTCTTTTTTTTTTAATATGAAATTGATCGTCAAGTTGGTTTCCATACAACACCCAGCGCTCTTCCCAACAGGTGCCCTCCTCAACATCCATCACCCACCCTCCCCTCCCTCCCACCCCTCCATTGTTTCCTTATTCTTGAGAGAGAGAAAGAGAGAGAGAGAGAGAGAGCATGAGAGGGAGAGGGGCAGAGCCAGAGAGGGATACAGGATCCTAAGCAGGCTCCAGGCTCTGAGCTGTCAGCACAGAGCCCGACGTGGGGCTCCAACTCATGATCCGTGAGATCATGACCTGAACTGAAGTCAGCCGCTTAACCGACGGAGCCACCCAGGCGCCCCTAATAGCATATTATTAAATAGCCAACATTCAGGGGTTTCTGGGTGGTTCAGTTGGTTAAGCCTCCAACTTTGGCTCAGGTCATGATCTCGCAGTTCATGAGTTCGAGTCCCACGTCAGGCTCTGTGCTGACAGCTCAGAGCCTGGAACCTGCTTCAGATTCTGTGTCTCCCTCTCTCTCTGCACCTCCCTGCTCACGCTCTCTCTCTCTCTGTCTCAAAAATAAACATTAAAAAATTAATAAATAGCAAACATTCAATAAACAGTTAATATTGTTATTCATTAATCCTCATGTCACCCATGGAACCCTGCCCCACTTTCTGTAAACAGATATCCTCTCTCCTTGCTCATTGACAAAAAATAAGGCCACTAAGGATGACTTTCCTCAACCCCCCCACCCCCAACAAAGTTACCTGGTATCTGTCACTTCTGGGGTCTAATATAAAGGCTGAAGGACTCCTCCTTTACTTCCTTCTGTTCAAGGCCAACCACTCACCTGAGCCCTTAACTTTTATTTTTCCTTGTCCAGAGATGATTTCTGCCTTTTTCTATTTCCTTTAAACTTGCTCTATCTTGCTCTAACAACAGCTTCATCTGTCTGTCTCCTTTTTCCGTCCAAACTTCTGACAAGGGTTACCCATATTTCCTTGTCCATTTTCCCCCAATGCCACAGAAGATGTTTACGTTAAGATTGTCAGGTGGATACCGGCTGGCCCGGTTGGAAGAACGTGAGACTCTTTGTCTCAGGGCTGTGAGTTCAAGCCCCATGTTGGGTGCAGGTATTACTTAAATTTAAAAAAAGAAAAATGAAAGAAAAGACAGCGATTATCATCATCATACAGCTGATTGATTTCTTCCCCTTTAATTCTATTGTTCCATCTAAGATATCCATCTTCTCAAAAATCAGGTTTTCATGGGGGGTTGGGGGGACAAGTTTTGACCTTGAAAATATAACTGGAAAAAAAAACCCAACTTCATAGATGGGGGGGTGGGGAAGAAAAGAAGGGAGACATTCGCTAGTTGAGATGTAGATGGTGATGGATTGTTACTTTTTTCACCCTGAAGGAACTCCAGAAAATCCATTTGCTGTTTTAAGCAGTTCCTGGATGTGTCTCATCCAAACAAGTCATCTCAGTGCCGTGATGATTCAGGCTCCCGCGTTCTCTAGCTCCAACCTTTCCTAAGGTCTTTAAGGTCGAATCTTCAAGTGGCAGTGATAGGTCCTCATTTGTATCTGCAAACTAACTAATTCACACACCTACCTATTTCTCTCCAAAATTTTCTGTTTCGCTGGCGGAACCATCCTTCATCAAGCTAGAAACCAAAGAACTCCAACGTTAGCTCCGCCGCGGTAGGATGATAGGCAAAGAATCAACAGACGTGTCCCTTCTGTGTGTCCCCTCAGTGCCAATTCATTTACTTAGACTGGCGTGGCAAAATCAGACTACAAAAATGTCCAAGCTCTTGGCTTCTAAGTCCACAATGTGCAGCCTGGTTTCAGCTACCAAGGATTATAGACAAAATGCAATTCAACGGAACTAGCTTTCTTCCCCTCTCCGTTACTGCATGTGGATCAAAGCTGCTTTCAAGTACAGGAAGGAGTTTGCAGTCTGATTTAGAGAATGTCGGGGAGGAAAAAGTTTTCCTTAACTCCCTGGGGTCCCTGGCTGGGTCTGAAGATCAACCTAACAGAGACGGATTAATAGGGAACAAACGCATCCGCATTTAAGTTTTACATGACACCGGCGAGTCCATAAGAAAATGAAGACCCTAAAGAAATAGTTAAACCTGAGTATTTTTATGCCTGGTGTGATGAAAAGTAGACGGTTGAGAAGAAATATGACCTGTCAAAGATTATGAGGTAATTGTAGTAAACTGGGAGAAACTCAGCCAGGCCTGTTTGTTAGGATTCTTTTTGGTGCCTCTTTGTCTCCAGAGATAAGGATGTTTTTTTTTTCTTCCCCCTTTGGGTATAGGGAGGGCACCTTTCCCATGAGGGTTGTGTTTTTTTGTTTTTTTGTTTTTGTTTTTTTTGTTTTTTGGCCTATTTCAGGAGAGAAGGAAAGTGGGGGAGGTCAGAGTGACCTTACTGCTTCTGTAGTTTTCTCAAACCAGTTCAGCTTAGAATATTCAATATACCAACATGCCATATTTTGGAGTATAATGTGAGTGAAGGAAACCTTGCATCTATACTCTGCCTTCAGCAAAATCTAACACTTGGGACTATGAGAGAATACCCCTTTTTAAGAGATATGGATGGGGCGCCTGGGTGGCGCAGTCGGTTGAGCGTCCGACTTCAGCCAGGTCACGATCTCGCGGTCCGTGAGTTCGAGCCCCGCGTCAGGCTCTGGGCCGGTGGCTCGGAGCCTGGAGCCTGTTTCCGATTCTGTGTCTCCCTCTCTCTCTGCCCCTCCCCCGTTCATGCTCTGTCTCTCTCTGTCCCAAAAATAAAAATAAAAAAAAACGTTGAAAAAAAAAAAGAGATATGGAGAAGAGAGACAACCCCATGTCCCACTGTCTAAGTAAGTTCTCCCAAATAACAAACCATTAAGTAGAACTGGGTTTATTCAGTGTCTATACCCGAGAGGGCTAAGATAGTCCCCACAGTTTCCCTAGAAGACAACAATAGATATTTTAACTTAAACGCATAAAAAAGAACACTCATGATACTGCTCCAGACTGCCTGATGCTCCCCCTCGACACAGGTCAGGAAAAAATAAGCATTAGTTCATTGCAAACTTCAGTTCTGTAATTTAACTATGCCTCTAGGACGCCTAAGAGTTCCAAGGGTCTCTAGCCAACTTTCATACTTCAATCACAACAGTTTAGTTTTTACCAGGTTTTCGTGGGGGGTTGGAGGGACAAGTGTTTTGTTTTTTTGTTTCTGTTTTGTTTTGTTTTTAAGTTGGCTTCGTACCCAGTGTGGGGCTTGAACTCACCACCCTGAGATTGAAAGTCACATGTTTCACCTACGGAGCCAGACACGTGCCCTGGAAGGACAAGTTTGGGCTTGAAAATACAATTTGAGGGGCACCTGGGTGGCTTAGTGGGTTGAGCGTCTCTCTCTCTTTGTTTTTGTTTTTGTTTTTTATGTTTATTTATTTATTTTTTTAACGTTTATTTATTTTTGAGACAGAGAGAGACAGAGCATGAATGGGGGAGGGTCAGAGAGAGAGGGAGACACAGAATCTGAAACAGGCTCCAAGCTCTGAGCAGTCAGCACAGAGCCCGATGCGGGGCTTGAACTCACGGACGGCGAGATCATGACCTGAGCCGAAGTCGGCCACTTAACCGACTGAGCCACCCAGGCGCCCCTATGTTTATTTATTTTTGAGAGAGAGAGAGAGACAGAGTGTGAGCAGGGGAGGGACGGAGAGAGAGGGAGATACAGAATCTAAAGTAGGTTCCAGGCTCTGAGCTGGACCATGGCTCAGAGCCCGACATGGGGCTTGAACCATCAAACTGTGAGATCATGACATGAGCTTAACCAACTGAGCTACCCAGGCACCCCGAGTGTCTAACTCTTGATTTCAGCTCAGGCCATATCTCACTGTTCGTGGCTTCGATCCCCGTGTCAAACTTCGAACTGATAGCAAGGAGCCTGCTTGGGAGTCTCTCTCTCCCTTTCTCTCTGCCCCTCCCCTACTGTCTCTTTCTCTCTCTCAAAACAGATAAATAAACTTAAAAAAAAAAGAAAGAAAATATAATTTGAAAAAAGCAACTGCCTAGATAGGAAAAAAAAAAAAAAAAAGGAAGCCATTGGCTAGTTGAGGTAGAGATGATGATGATTCATTACTTTTTTCACCCAGAAGTAACTCCTGAAAGTCCAGAATTTCTATTGGCTTTTACAAGTTTGTCACTATACAAGTTTCAGCGTAACTAACAAAGCATCAAATTTGTGAAGTTAGTTGATTCCTTAATCTTACCAGCAGCATAGATGACTGTTGGAGGATCGCAAGCATAGGCACAGGACCAGAAAAGGAAACTATGTCCAAATATGTTATCTAGTTGTATCCTCAAAGATTTTGGACCTCAAAGTTTGTACTTTCATGTAATTTTTTTTTTTAGTTTATTTATTTATTTATTTTTAGAGAGACTGAGACAGTGTGAGCAGGGGAGAGGCAGAGAGAGAGAATCCCAAGTGAGCTCTGCACTGTCGGCACAGAGCCCAACGTGGAACTAGAACCCACGAAACTATGAGACCGTGACCTGAGCTGAAACTAAGAGTCGGACACTTAACTGACTGAGACACCTAGGTGGTCCCAGGAACTGCCATTTAAATTAGTGACTTAAGGGGCGCCTGGGTGGCGCAGTCGGTTAAGCGTCATCCGACTTCAGCCAGGTCACGATCTCGCGGTCCGGGAGTTCGAGCCCCGCGTCGGGCTCTGGGCTGATGGCTCAGAGCCTGGAGCCTGTTTCCGATTCTGTGTCTCCCTCTCTCTCTGCCCCTCCCCCGTTCATGCTCTGTCTCTCTCTGTCCCAAAAATAAATAAACGTTGAAAAAAAAAAATTAAAAAAAAAAAAAAAAAAGAAATTAGTGACTTAACGGGCGCCTGGGTGGCTCGGTCGGTTGAGCGTCTGACTTCGGCTCAGGTCATGATCTCGCGGTTCGTGAGTTCGAGCCCCGCGTCGGGCTCTGTGCTGACGGCTCAGAGCCTGGAGCCTGTTTCCGATTCTGTGTCTCCTCCCTCTCTCTCTGCCCCTCCCCCGTTCATGCTCTGTCTCTCTCTGTCCCAAAAATAAATAAATGTTAAAAAAAAATTTAAATTAGTGACTTAAGATTGTCAGACGAGTTATTTGTCTAGGATTTAACATGTTCTTCAAATAACAGATTGCTCAGCCATGGAGTGAAGCTCCTTCTCTAATCAAAAACAATTTCAAATATATCACTGAAATGGTTAAAAACCTCATGAGAGTGCTTGCAGATCCCCAGCCTGACAGGGTCTGACTCAGCTAGATGACAGGCAGGTTAAAGAAAAAGGACAAAGTCCTCCATTACTGGTATGATTGCAACAATGCCAAATGTGCCTTCCAGGCAAGGCAGAGATCATACTTCTGGATTGTTTTCCCAAGACATTTTCTGTTGTTGTCGTGTTTTTTTTTTTTTTTTTAATGTTTATTTGTTTTTGAGAGCGAGAGAGTACAAGCAATGGAGCAGCAGAGAGAGAGGGGGAAGCAGGCTCTGCACTGGCAGCAGAAAGCCCGATGCAGGGCTCGAATTCATGAACCATGAGATCATGAGCTGAGCCACCCAAGCGCCCCTCTGTTGGTTTTTACAATCTCTCTGCCTGAGTGCCTTTTCCATGATTTTTCTCAAGGAGGGCTACACTTCTTACACCTGTCCCGTGGGACTCCCTCCTCCGCGCCAGTCTTCTGGTAGTCGGTGTCCCTTTCAAGACTGCTAGGATAGGTGACCTGGGAAGCCATAAGAAGTGACCCTGCATGATAGACCAAATCCAGACTCTGTCAGATGTTATTTTTATGGCTTACATACTCCTGATCTGCTTGTTAGTGAAGGCTCTACCCGTAAAACCTTCTGACCACCATGGACAGCTCCCAATTGTGCCTCTCACATTTAGACATTCCCAAGCTGGAGTCAGGTGCCAGTCCCTGTGTATTGACAAAAGTCAAGCTCTGTGAATGACTCTGAGAGATTCTCTTCACTTGACTGAGACTGACAAAGTGGCAACCATTTCTTCCACCAGAATGTGAGGCTGGAGTGTGGGACAGAGAAGGCTAGCACGGCCAATCACCAACTCTCTTTAGAGAAATTTGATTATCTCTCTTGATCATTTTCCTTGCCTCAGAAACACTTCAGGTGGGTGATAAGCCACTAATAGCAAAATCTGTTTCATAATCTCTTAGCATGTTTTATACAGAGCATCCTGTTCATAACTTTGGGAACCTCTAATAAAACTCAAAAAGAGAGAGAGGGAGAGAGGAAAATCAAATTTCTATCTGATTACAATGTATTTAGTGTTATACCTTTAAACTTGACATCTGAAGGGCACCGGCGTGGCTCAGTCAGTTGAACGTCTGAGTCTTGATTTTGGCTCAGGTCATGATCCCGGGGTCGTGGGATCGAGCTCTGTGTTGGGCCCCATGCTGAGCATGGAGCCTATTTAAGATTCTCCCTCTCGGGGCACATGGGTGACTCAGTTGGTTAAGCATCTGACTTCGGCTCAGGTCATGGTCTCACTGTTAGTGGGTTCCAGTCCCACATTGTCTCTCTGTTATTGACGAAGAGCTAGCTTCAGACTCTCTCTCTCTCTCTCTCTCTCTCCCCCCCATGTGCACTCTCTCTTTCAAAAAATAAACAGGATAAAAAAATGTGTAAAACAAAATTCTCTCTCTCTCTGCTTCCCTCCCCCACTCATGCTCTCTCTCCCTCTCTCTCTTTAAAATAAAAAAATAGGGGCGCCTGGGTGGCGCAGTCAGTTAAGTGTCCGACTTCAGCCAGGTCACGATCTCACGGTCCGTGAGTTCGAGCCCCGCGTCAGGCTCTGGGCTGATGGCTCAGAGCCTGGAGCCTGTTTCCGATTCTGTGTCTCCCTCTCTCTCTGCCCCTCCCCCGTTCATGCTCTGTCTCTCTCTGTCCCAAAAATAAATAAAAACGTTGAAAAAAAAAATTTAAAAAAAATAAAAATAAAAAAAAAATAAAAAAATAAATTAAAAATTAAAAAAAAAAAAAACTTCAAACTTGCCACCTGAGAATGCTCTCACAAAATCTATCGTGCGGTCCACAAGTTTAAATTCCCTCTGGTTTCATGTGTGCAAATGAGTACACAGAATTAACATTAAACACTAAAAATGCATACATAGTACAATTCTGACACCAGTTCTGATGGGTGAGGTTTCTTCCCCCACACCAAGCAAGTCTCTGAACATCAGCTAGTTATCTTATAATTCAACTCAGTTCTTTTTTTTTTTAATGTTTTTTTATTTTTGAGAGAGAGAGAAACACAGTGGGAGTGGAAGAAGGGCAGAGAGAGAGCAAGACACAGAACTCAAAGCAGTCTCCAAGCTCTGTACCGTCAACTCAGAGCCCAACGTGGGGCTTGAACTCACAAACTGTGAGATCATGACCTGAGCGAAAGTTGGATGCTTCACCAACTGAGCCACCCAGGCGCCCCTCAACTCAGTTCTGATACCAGCTACCCAGACATAGCATCTGATTCTACAAGTTCAGGACTCGGTCCCATAAGACTGCTCCTCTTTCGAGTACCAATCACAAATCCAGGTTACTTGTGCTTCTGACCAGCTGGCTACAAATAGGAGGCTCCGATGACCCCCTTTTTGGCTTCAATTAATTTGCTAGAGTTGCTTACAAAACTTAGGAAACCGGTTTATTTATTAGATTACCGACTTATTACAAAGGATATTAAAGGATACAAATCAGCAGCCAGATGAGGAGATACAGATGGCGAGACCCCAGACAAAGGGGGCCATTACTTGCATCATACTGCAAATAATATTCTTCATATATATATATATATATATATATATGTATATGTCTCATTATTTAAGATTTTGTTTCTTTGCATCTTGATCAAATCGAACATTTTTCATATACCTATTGGCAATGCATCCTTTCTTTAACTTGTTTATATATTTTGCCCACTCTGTCCCAGTGGGTTTGGAGCCCAAGGCGGTGGCACATGTTGGGCCCCTGGTTCTGGTTCACCAACCCCGAAGCTCTCCAAACCCCGTCCTCTAAGGTTTTGATGGAGGCTTCATCCCATAGGCATGATTTATCAAATCATTGGCTATTGATAACCGAACTGATTCGCCAGTCCCTCTCCCTTCCCTGGAGGTCAGTCAGGGGTTGGGACTGGAAGTTTCAACCCTCTAAATCACATGGTTGGCTCCCCTGGCGACCGGCCCCATCCTCCGGTTACTTAGAGACATTCCAAGTCACCTCTTTACCACAACAGAAGACACCTTTGAATCTCTCACCAGGAAATTACAATGTTTTTTTGGGAGCTCTGGGCCTGGAACAGGATGAAGACCAAATACACATTTTTTTATTATAAATCACAACATCACAAGTAGTTTTCTGTGAGTCCAGAGCATCAGGTCGCAAAAGTGTCTGGCTCTTTCCAGCAAATACCAGCGAAAGCCTGCATTCACCACATTGTCCAGTAGAGCGCAAGGCAGTCATGCCAGAAGGGCGTTCTGGGAAGACTGCCTACAGACAGACTCAGATGTTTTGCTTTAGCTCACAGTCCGTGCCTCTTCAATGCTTTTAGGAGTAACAGAAAGAAATGCATTTGGGAAATCTCCCAGCCTGTTCCACCAGCCTCCTCTTTCAGCAATTGCCCATGGAAGTGGGTAGCATTTTCTAAATTATTTTTCTACAGAAATGTGCCGCTTCCCTTCTGTCTTCCAGACGGTGGCACAGGTGAAACAGGACGCAAAGAAATGTTTCGTAGCTTCCGTGGTGCACGTGGCCTTGTTATGAGCAAGCAGTTTTTGCTTACTGAAACATCCCTTCAAAGACCCACCCGAATTGGCTGTACTCTTGTCTGACTTGAAAACTCATGGTTATTACCAATTCAAAGTTTAAGCCAGAAATTTTCAGACTCGCTTTGGAAAGATTGGCACCGGGTGACATATTGCCACCGTTGTAGGTAAAATTGATCAATGTGCAGTATTTTGGTTTTTTTTAATTTATTTTTAATTTTTTTTAATGTTTTATTTATTTCTGAGACAGAGAGAGACAGAGCATGAACAGGGGGAGGGTCAGAGAGAGAGGGAGACACAGAATCCGAAGCGGGCTCCAGGCTCTGAGCTGTCGGCACAGAGCCCGACGCGGGGCTCAAACTCACGGACCGCGAGATCGTGACCTGAGCCGAAGTCGGCCGCTTAACCGACCGAGCCACCCAGGTGCCCCAATGTGCAGTATTTTGGTTGACATTGCCTTATTATAGTTTCCAAATTTTCTCTTTTTTTTTCTTTTTAATGTTTATTTATTTTGAGAGAGGGAGTGTGTGAGTGCTTGCACGGGAACTGGGGAGGGGCACAGAGAGAGAGAGAGAGAGAGAGTCCCAAGTAGTCTCTGCCCTGTGAGCGCAGAGCCCAACATGGGGGTCCATGAGATCATGACCTGAGCTGAAATCAAGAGTCGGTCGCTTTACCGACTAAGCCAGAGATCGAATCAGAGACCATTTCCATACCACTCAAAACAACTTAATTATACCCTTTGTTTGCTGGGAAACTAACTACGTAGCTAAAAAGAAAAAAATCTAATTCGTTCCTTCCCTTGAAATTCTCCAAGATTGGACAAGCGGGTACACTGAATGCATAGTCAACTTTTTTCTATTTATTTTTATTATACCAGTGGTCTTGCACATTGCAGAAATTTTATTTATTTTTAAGTTTATCTATTTATTTTGAGAGAGAGAGAGAGCAGGGGAGGGGCAGAGGGAAAGAGAGAGAACCCCAAGTAGGCACCACACTGTCAGTGCAGAGCCTGATGTAGGACTCCCAACTCACGAACTGTGAGATCATGACCTAAAACAAAATCAAGAGTCACAACCCTAACTGAGTGAGCCACCCAGGCGCCCCACAGAAATTTTAATAAATAGAAACAAGAAAAACAATAAAAATATTAAAAGAATCATTTCCATTCTCATCTTCCAGAAAAAAACAAAACAAAACTGCTTTAATATTTTGGCACATATTCTAGATTGCTCATACACATATTTGCCATCTACGGGGCTAGTGCTGAATAAATATTTATATTCACAAAATTTCAACAAAACTTGCATCATACTGCAAATAATATTTTTCACATCTATATGCATAAATCTCATGGTTTAAGATTTAGTTTCTTTGCATCTTGATTAAATCGAACATTTTTCATATACCTATTGGAAATGCATGCTTTCTTCTTTTTTTTTAAATGTTTATTTATTTCTGAGAGAGAAAGACAGAGACAGTGTGAGCAGGGGAGAGAGAAAGGGAGACACAGAATCTGAAGCAGGCTCCAGGATCGAGCTGTCAGCACAGAGACCAGCGCTGGGCTTGAACCCAAGAACTGTGAGATCGTGACTTGAACTGAAGTTGGACGCTTAACCGACTGAGCCACCCAGGTGCCCCTTCATTCTTTCTTTAACTTGTTTATATACTTTGCCTATTTTATCACTGGCTGTTCCTTCTAATGGCCTATTGACGTCCAAGATACAGATGACATCTACCTTAGTTCTGGTCACCATTATCACTGTAATCTCTACTACTAGGGAATAGTTAGTCTCTAATAGTCCTTATTCCAAACTTATTCTTTACTCTGTAGTTTCTTTCATCATTTACAACCCTTCAATGGCGTTCGGTAATCTTAAGTATTTAGCACAAAATCCTTAGCCTGAGTTGGAAAAGCCTTCTGACAGGTCTCCAGTTTGGAACATCTGTAATCAATTTCCCAATTTAAATTTTACTTGATCACAACTCAGATTAAAATTCCCCAGTAGTTTCCATTTATCAAATACTGACTCAAATCTCATTTCTGGTCACCGCCTCCCCAGTAAATGCACTTGGAGGGTAAACTGAAGGGAGAACTAGTTGTGCTTTTTTCTGGAGAAGTACCTTTCTAGGCAGAGAAAATAGCACATTCGAAGGCTAAAGTGGGACGGTGCTCGTCTTGTTTACTAAAAAGCATGGCAACCAAAGGGAATGGAGCAAAGAGAGTGAAGGGAAGGGTTACTAGAAATCTAAAAGGTAGCAAGAGATCAAATCTGATAGGATTTTATAAGCCGTTATAAAGTCTTCGGCTTTTACTCTGAAAGAAATAGAAAGACATTGTCAAGTCTTGAGTAATGAAATGGTATTGTCTAATTTATATTTTACTTTTTAAAAAATGTATGCTTTACTTGTATTTTGAGACCGAGAGAGAACACGAGCACAAGCATGCTCGAGGGAGGGGCTCCGGGAGGGAGAGAGAATCCCAGGCAGGATCTACACTGCCAGTACAGAGCCTGACCTGGGCCTCGAACTCACGAATTGTGAGATCATGATCTGAGCAGAAACCAAGAGTCGGACGTTTAACCGACTGAGCCACCCAGGCACCCCGAGTCTGGGAATTTTAAGTTTGACTTAAGTTACCTAGTAGACATCCAGGCAGAAATACTGAATTGAGAGTTGGGTATATGAGCCTAGAGATAATCTGGCAGTGATTAGCATTTGGGTGGATAATCCTTGAGATTGGATTACCGAGGCTAGGACCCTCGGTATATATATAGGAGAGAAGAGATTGAGGGATTTAATCTTGAGTGATTCGACAGGACCAAGGCTGGGGAGAGGTGGGAGGAAAGAGAAGGAACAAAGAAAACTTTGAAGGAGCAGCCGTGGATATAGAAGGAAACTCAGGAAACGATGGTGTCCTGGAAACTATGAGAAGAAAGCTTTTTCAAAGTAGGTTAGACTCCTGATACTTCAAAAGCTCCTGATACTTCAAGTAAGATGGGGATTGGGAATGGATGATTAGATTTTGGCAATGTTAGCATTATTAACTCATGACTTTGACAAGAGGAATATCTGTGGAGGTTGGATGGGAAAGCCTGATTGGAGTAAATTCAAGAGAGAAAGAGGAGGAAAAAAATCACCGGCATGCAAACAGCAAACATAGAGAACTTTTTAAAAGAGTTTTGCTATAGGGGCACCTGGGTGGCTCAGTCACTTAAGCTCAGGTCATGATCTCACGGTTCATGGGTTTGAGCCCCGTGTCGGGCTCTATGCTGACAGCTCAGAGCCTGGAGCCTGCTTCGGATTCTTTGTCTCCCTCTCTCTCTTTCCCCTCCCCCGCTCACACTCTGCCTCTCTCCCTCTCTCTCTCTCAAAAATAAACATTTGGGGCGCCTGGGTGGCTCAGTCGGTTAAGCGGCCGGCTTCGGTTCAGGTCATGATCTCGCGGTCCGTGAGTTCGAGCCCCGCGTCGGGCTCTGTGCTGACTGCTCAGAGCCTGGAGCCTGCTTCAGATTCTGTGTCTCCCTCTCTCTGACCCTCCCCCGTTCGTGCTCTGTCTCTGTCTGTCTCAAAAATAAATAAACGTTAAAAAAAATTTTTTTAAATATATTTAAAAAAATTAAAGAGAAAATACAGAAATGGGGCAGAAGCAATAGAGGGATGTGTGATTCAAGAGAGATGTGTTTTTGTTTTGTTTTGTTTTGTTTTCAACGTTTATTTATTTTTGGGACAGAGAGAGACACAGCATGAACGGGGGAGGGGCAGAGAGAGAGGGAGACACAGAATCGGAAACAGGCTCCAGGCTCTGAGCCGTCAGCCCAGAGCCCGACGCGGGGCTCGAACCCACGGACCACGAGATCGTGACCTGGCTGAAGTCGGACGCTTAACCGACTGCGCCACCCAGGCGCCCCAAGAGAGATGTGTTTTTGTTTTTCTAACCTGATAATAATTACAGCATGTTTATACTGTGGGTGGAAGTGATGGGGAAAATGATGTAACTACTGATGTGAATCCCACAAATTTGAAGTTGCAAGTTTTAAAAGAGTTAGTACATTGAATTTCAATTTCAGTTATTTTTTTAATGCATCTAAGCCATTTAACTATAGTATGGTCTAAAATCCTATGTGAGTGCTTTTAAAAATTGAGATATGACTTACAAACCATAGAATTCATTCTTTTAAAGTGTAAAATTCAGTGGTTTCTTAGTACATTCACGATGTTGTACAACCATCACCACTATTTAATCCCAGAACATTTTTATCACCTTAAAAAGAAGCCTGTTAGAGGCACCCGGGTGGCTCAGTCGGTTAAGCATCCCACTCTTGGTTTTGGCTCAGGTCATGATCTCACAGATCGGGAGTTTGAGCCCCATGTCGGGCTTTGCACTGACAGTGTGGAGCCTGCTTGGGATTTTCTGCCTCCCTCTCTCTCTGCCCTTCCCCCACTCACGCTGTCTCTCTCTCAATGTAAATAAACTAAATTTTTAGAAAAAGAGGGAGGGGAGGGTAGGTGATGGGCATTGAAGAGGGCATCTTTTGGGATGAGCACTGGGTGTTGTATGGAAACCAATTTGACAATAAATTTCGTATATTAAAAAAGATAAAAAATTTAAATTTAAATTAAAAAAAAAATTTTTTTTAAAGCCTATTATCGGGGCGCCTGGGTGGCTCAGTCGGTTAAGCATCCGACTTCGGCTCAGGTCATGATCTCGCGGTCCGTGAGTTCGAGCCCCGCGTCAGGCTCTGGGCTGACAGCTCGGAGCCTGGAGCCTGTTTCCGATTCTGTGTCTCCCTCTCTCTCTGACCCTCCCCCGTTCATGCTCTGTCTCTATCTCAAAAATAAATAAAATGTTAAAAATAAATTATAAAAAAAATAAAAAATAAAAAAGCCTATTATCAGACATTCCCCCATTCTGCCCTACTTTAGTTCCTGACAACCACTAATCTATTTTCTGCCTCTGTAGATTTGCCTGTACTTGATATTTCATATACATAGAATCCTATAGTATATGACCTTTTTTGTCTGCCTTCTTTCAGCATATTTTCAAGATTCATTCACACTGAGCATGAATTAATAGTTTATCCTTCAATTGTGGCTAGATAATATTCCATTGTATGGATACACTATATTTCACTTATTCACCAGTTGGTGGACATTTCAATTGTTTCTACTTGTTGGCTATTATAAGCATTGTTGCTATGAACATTCACATAACAAATTTTTGTGTGGGCATATGTTTTCATACCTCTTGCATATAGTACCTAAGAGAAAAATTGCTGGGTCATCTGGTGACTGTACGTTTAACTTTTAGAGAAAGTTTTTCCTGCCTCTATTGAGATGTTCATATGGTTTTTTCCCTCTATTCTACTGAGGCATTACATTGATGGATTTTCGCAATATGGGACCAACCTCACATTTCTGCCATAAATCCCACTTGGTCACAGTGTATAATCCTTTTTATACATTGCTGGCTTTGAATCGCCAGCATTTTGTTGAAGATTTTTGCTTCTGCTATTCATAAAGTTTGTTAATCAATCGTTTTCTTTTCTTGATATCCCTGTCTGGTTTTGGCATAAGGGTGTGATGGTCAGTTTTATGTGCAACATGCCTAGGCTACAGACCCCGGTTACCCAATCAAACACTAATGTAGGGATTGCTGGTATTTTTAAGGTATCTGTTAGATGCGATTAAAATCTCTCATCAGTGGACAAAGTAGGGAAGATTATCCTACCATAACCTTAGGCCTGAGTACACCTAATTCAGCCTAATCCAATCAATTAAGGTGTGTGGTTTTTGTTTTTTGGGGTTTTTTGTTTTTGTTTTTGTTTTTTTAGTGTTTACCTAGAGAGGAAGGGGAGCAGAAAGAGAAGGAGAGAGAGAATTCTGACACAGGGCTCAATCTCACGAACTGAGAGATCACTACCCGAGCCCAAATCAAGAGTCGGTTGCTCAACCGACTGAACCACCCAGGGGCCCCCATCAGTTAAGGCTTTAAGAGTACAGCTGAAGCTTCCCTGAAGAGAACAAATTCTGCCTGTGCACAGAAGCTTCTGACGGCTGTTCTGACAGCTGCCCAAAGGATTTCAGACTTACCTGGACAGTTCCCACCATCATATGAGTCAACTCCTTATAATAAGTTTCTTGATATAGATCCCTTCCTGGTTCTGTTTCTCTGGTTAAATCCCGACTGATAACACAAGGTAATTAATACTGACCTCATAGAATGAGTTGGGAAGTGTTCCTTTCTCTTCGGTTTTTTGGGGACGAGTTTGCAAGTATTCAATTATTATTTAAATGTTGGTATTTCCCTGGTGAAGCCTTTTGGTTATGTGCACATGTATAAGATCTGTTTTTCTCTCCAAGAAATCTGTTCTACTTTATGTGTTCATTTGAAGTGGTTCTTTTATTTCAAATATACCTGGAACATCTTTCCATGTTAGTCTTTATTGATCTACTTAATACTTTTTCATTGGTGCATGATATTCCATAGTATAATACATGAAGTGTTTTGGTTGTGTGGGTTTTTTTTGTTTTTGTTTTTTGGCAGATCAGTTTAAATCCTAAATACAACGTTTTTTGTTGTTTTTTTTGTTTGTTTTTTATTTTATTTTGGGGACAGAGAGAGACAGAGCATGAACGGGGGAGGGGCAGAGAGACAGGGAGACACAGAATCGGAAACAGGCTCCAGGCTCCGAACCATCAGCCCAGAGCCCGACGCGGGGCTCGAACTCACGGACCGCGAGATCGTGACCTGGCTGAAGTCGGACGCTTAACCGACTGCGCCACCCAGGCGCCCCTAAATCCTAACTACAAATCTTACCAGTAGTGCAAGTTTGGACTGCTCCTATCTATCTATCATCGCTCTATCGCTCTATCGCTCTATCATCTATCGATCTATCATCTATCGATCTATCAATTTATTGACCTATCTATAGATCTATTGATCTATCATCTTTCTATCGATCTATCATCCATCTATCTATCATCTGTCGGGGACTAGGATAGAACTGTGGATAAAAGCTAGGATCTATGTGCTTGTATTCTTTCAGTGGCGCTCTCTGTTCTCCAACATCTGGTCCGCGCCTCCTTGCATGTTCTCAAGTCCTCTGTTTTTGTTTTCTTTGTTCCATCCCCCCTTAGATAAACCTTGATTTTGGAATTTTGTGGAGGAAAAGCAAGTGAAAACAAAACCAAACATAAATCTCCAAGATTCTACTAGCCTGACAGTGGTATTCCCTATTGCAGCCATTTGTAGCCAGAGATCCTCAGTGAAAAGTAAACATTTTCGAATAGTTGTGGATTTTAGGTGCTCTTGGCTGGCTCAGTCAGTAAAGCATGTGACTCTTGATCTCAGGATCATGAGTTCAAGCGCCACCTTAAGCATGGAGCCTACTTTAAACAATCAAAATAGTTATGGGTTTTAGTAATAACAGAGTGTAAGTTTGACCACAGCGGAGCTGAACAGTTAAATGGGAAGAGAGGTTTTATTATATAAAAATATGTGATCTTCTGAGTCAGAAATGGAGAATGAGTGTGTGTGTGTGTGTTATTTTTTCTTTTTTTCTGCCTGCCAGTGGTTGGCAGGTGAAATTAAGCAGGTGGTATAGACTCCAGTTAATTAGAGAAAGCAGAATCCATCTAAAGAGGACAAGATACAGCCAATTGTTGATGACATGAGAATTTAGGACCACTGATTTCAGATTTTTTTTTTAATCTAGAAATTTAAATTTTGATGTTGAATCTCTGTTGTTGTTGTTGCTGTTGCTTAAAGATTTTATTTTTAAGTAATCACTATACCCAGCATGGGGCTTGAACTCACAACCTCAAGATCAAGAGTCACATACTCTACCAACTGAGCCTGCCGGGCACTCCAAACCTCTTGGTTTTTTTTAATGGTGGCCATACAATCAAAATTTTGTTTAAAAAGGACTTCACAGGGTATCTGGCTGGCTGAGTCAGTACAGCAGATGACACTTGATCTTGGGGTCGTGAGTGCGGGCCCCACATTGGGGACAGAGTTTACTTAAAAAAAATAAAGAGGGCATTAAAAAAAATAAGAGTGTTCATCTAGATAAGAGTTTATAAGATCACGTGATCCAGTAGATCTGGGGTAGAGCCTAGGGAATCTGGATTCATTGCTTCCTTATATGTAAGAGTTATCTACAAATACTCAGTTGAAAAAAGTATGTGGACCAGTAAGACCATTGCATAAACGAGGGGCGCCTGGGTGGCTCAGTCGGCTAAGCATCTGACTGTGGCTCCGGTCATGATCTCACAGTCTATGAGTTTGAGCCCCACATTGGGCTCTGTGCTGAGGGCTCGGAGCCTGGAGCCTGCTTCAGATTCTGTGTCTCCCTCTCTCTCTGCCCTCCCCCCCGGCTCATGCTCTGTCTCTCTCAAAAATAAATAAACATCAAAAAAATTGTTTTAAAAAGACTTGCATAAATGAAAAAATCTCACAATAAGAGAAATTTTTTTAAGTTTATTTTTTTTTAGTAATCTCTATATCCAATGTGAGGCTTAAACTCACAACCCAGAGATCAAGAGTCACATGCTCTTTGGACTGAGCCAACCAGGCACCCTAAGAGAAATTTCAACATGTAAAATTTAATAAGAAGGAAAATTATTAAATGCGTCCCCAGAAAAATCTATTTTTTTGCAGCTTGGTAAATAACATATGTCTTATCCCTAAACTTGAACCTTCTCTCTAGATGTAGTTTTTCTCATTAATGATTCTATTTTGCTAGCGTTACAACCCTATTCCTAAATTTTCTTTGCACATTTTTTTTTAGAGATAGTGCCCTTATTTTTTTATTTTTAAGTTTATTTACTTATTTTGAGAGACAGAGAGAGAGAGACCAAGGGGCAAAGATGGAGAGAGAGAAAGAATCCCAGGCAGGCTCTGCACTGTGAGCACGGAGCCCAATGCGGGGCTCAAACCCACGATCCGTGAAATCATGACCTGAGCCAAAATCAAGAGTCACACAGTCAACTGACTGAGCCACCCAGGCGCCCCTGCACATTTCTTTTTCTAACTAAAGTGCTTAAGTTTCTATATATGAAAGCCGGTGTTTGGGAAGCAAAAGGGCAAGAAGTAGCCTAGGATACCAGAAACGGAAGATGCCGAGAGCAGGAATGATCCAGGGCACTTGGCAATGGCAGGTACCACCAAGTTACACACACCGCATCAGTATCACCCAAGCACCAGAGACCTGTAAAGATCTATCGCTTTCAACAATGAAAGCAAGAGTTTATTGAATTCTGAGCATTGGTCCTGTTTTTAGCACTCTTGGACCTCACAACAATCGTATGGGGCCGATTTTCAGCCAAGGAGACTAAACACAGAGAGGGATAGTAAATTGCCCACAGTCACAAGATCATTAATTGCAAAAACTAAAGCAAAATAAGGTCTGGGTTTGAACAGTGCCCTCCAGGATGGATACAGGGTTGTCTGGAAACTGGGAGGCCTGGAGGAATGGGAAACGCAAATGTTGAAATAGGTGTCGGAGGCTGCTGGGAGAAAAATAATAAAAGTTTAGTTTGCCAGATTATAATGGCCCCCAAAATCTTCAAGGAGATATTTACTGTCTCTTGTGAATTATCAGAAGATAACATTTTACGTTTGCTTGAGAGATCACAACGTGGGAAAACAACGCTTTCAGATATATTGAAATTAGGAGTCATTGCAACCAATCCCGTACTAGTGGTCACTCAAATTTTAGTCATTAAAAAAAATTCTCTGTATTTTATTTATTGGTTTATTTTCATAGCAAGCATGCTACTTGGACATATTTTTATTCTCTAATAATTCTTTTTTATTTTCTGTATTTTGAACAAAAACAGAGCAATGAGGTTCAAGTTGTGAAGTCTGTAAGTTTAATGATTTTTTTTTTTCAAATTAAAAACATGCTGGGGGCACCTGGGTGGCTCAGCTGGCTAAGCGTCCAACTTTGGCTCAAGTCAAGATCTCGCCGTTCATGAGTTGGAGCCCCGCATTGGGCTCTGTACTGATGGCTCAGAGCCTGGAGTCTGCTTCCAATTCTGTGTCTCCCTCCCTCTCTGCCCCTCCCCACCTCATGCTCTATGTCTCTCTCTCAAGAATAAATAAACATTAAAAAAAAAAATTTTTTTTTTAAGAAACATTCTGAAAAACAGCAAATGCAGTCATTTATTTATAAGAACTTTTGAGTGTGTTCCTACAACAATACACTTTTTATCTCTTTCAGGACTTCTCTTAGATAAAATTGTCTGGGGCTGAGAATTGTTTTATCTCTAAACATCAAGCAGAGCATCTAGGAGACACATAAAACAATCATGAGCCTACATCAGCGAGGGCTGGAAGCTGGTGACAACTTCACAAAATCGACAAGTTGGAGTAAGTACAAATTAAGTAGAAATCAAATAATAAGCAAATCGTTCCTTATCATTTATTCCATTCTTAATCATTCTTGTGCCTATAAGCAAATCATAGAAAGTCATTACTGGGGCGCCAGGATGGCTCAGTCGGTTAAGCATCAGACTCTTGATTTCAGTTCAGGTCGTGATCTCGCGGTTCGTGGGTTTGAGCCCTGTAGCGGGCTGTGCACTGACAGTGTGGATCCTGCTTGGGATTCTCTCTTTCTCCCTCTCTCTCTGTCCCTCCTCTGTTTGTGCTCCCTCTCTCTTTCTTTCTCTCAAAGTAAATAAATAAACAAACAAAAAAACCTTCAGCATTCTTCCACTGATGAACATTAGTTTAAAAAAAATTACATGGGGTGCCTGGGTGGCTCAGTCGGTTGAGCGTCCGACTTCGGCTCAGGTCACGATCTCGCGGTCCGTGAGTTCGAGCCCCGCGTCGGGCTCTGGGCTGATGGCTCGGAGCCTGGAGCCTGCTTCCAATTCTGTCTCCCTCTCTCTCTCTGCCCCTCCCCCATTCATGCTCTGTCTCTCTCTGTCTCAAAAATAAATAAATGTTAAAAAAGAAAAAATTAAATAATAATAATAATAAAATAAATTACATTACTGGGGCACCCAGCTGGCTCAGTCAGTGGAGAATGCGACTCGATCTTGGGATTGTGAATGTGAGCCCTACTTTGGATGGAAAGATTACTCAAAAATTTTAAAATCATTAAAAAAAATAACATTACCTATAACAAACAATCCTTTTACCATAAGGATGTTACAATAAACATCTTTTTTACATACAATTTTATGCTAAGGAGCAAGTATTTCTTGAATTTGCTGGATCAAAGTCTGTACATTTTACGCCTTGTCAGGTACTTCCAAGTTCCTTTCAAAAAGATTTTTACTGGTTTGGACTCTCACCAACAGGGTATAAGAGATGTCATTTGAATATATGTTTTTCTCACGTAGTTTTAGGAAGAACTTAAATCCAACCAAAGTAAAAAGGATGAGCCTATGACTAATGATTGATTTAGGTTTTTAACTATTACCGTATAAAAAAGGAGGCTAGGGGCACCTGGGTGGCTCAGTTAGTTGAGCGTCCAACTTTGGTTTAGGTCGTGATCTTGTGGTTTGTGAGTTCGAGCTCCACATCAGCCTCACTGCCAGGAGCCTGCTTTGGATCCTCTGTCTCCCTCTTTCCCTGTCCCTCCCCTACTTGTGCTCTCTCTTTCTCTCTCTCTCTCTCTCAAAAATAAATAAAACATTAAAAAACATGTAATGCTTGAAATATGCAAAAACATATTTGATATATACTTAATTTATAAGGAAATTAATGACATGAACACGAAAGGACCAACCAACAAAAAACAATATATTTTATAAAACTGTATATTAATATATACTATGTATTAAATAATATAGTAATATAACATTTACCAATATAAGTATAGCATTACCCCTACATTTCATCTACTCATATGTATGTCTCCTCTATCCTATGCTGTTTTTCCAACCATCTTCCTGAATTATATTATTGCCTTAGTTTTATAGTTTTTATCACATATTTATGCACCCTTCAATAATATTACGTGTTTTTTGAGCTTTAAAAAAATATTAATTACTATGTACTTTTGAGACTTGTTGTTTTACTCAAAATTATGTTTCTAAAATTAACTGGTTGAATGTAGCTTTAATTCATTAACTTCATTCTGACAATGGACACTGGATTATTTCCACTTCTGTTTTTCAAGTCAATGCTATTACATTATTTTTTTTAATTTTTTTTTTACATTTATTCATTTTTGAGAGACAGAGACAGAGCACAAGTGGGGGAGGGGCAGAGAGAGAGGGAGACACAGAATCTGAAGCAGACTCCAGGCTCTGAGCTGTCAGCACAAGCCCTATGTGGGGCTTGAATGCCCCAACTGTGAGATCATGACCTGAACCGAAGTTAGACAATCAACTGACTGAGCCACTCAGGTGCCCTGAGAATGTATACTTTTCTAAAAATGTGTTAAATTGTTTCCTAAGCAACTCGGATTTATACACTTTCACCCAAAATATACAAATGTTCCTTTAAAAAAAAGTTTTCGGGAGCACCCGGTGGCTCAGTTGGTTAAGCACCGACTTTGGTTCAGATCATGATCTTGCGGTTCGTGAGTTCAAGCCCTCCCTCGGGCTCCGTGCTGACAGCTCAGAGCCTGGAACCTGCTTCCGATTCTGTGTCTCCCTCTCTCTCTGCCCCTCCCCCGTTCATGCTCTGTCTCTCTCTGTCTCAAAAATAAATAAACGTTAAAAAAAAAAGATTTCTTCATTTCTGCCTCCCATGTGGGTACAAAATGACATTTCATTCTTATCTTCATCCTGATTATTATTGAGGTTAAAATTCTTTCTAAAATAGTGGCCATTTAGAGCTATTCTGGCTATTCTGACTCTTGCCCCCACTCTTTTTTTTTTTTCTGTTGGATTGCTTTTCTTTTACTTATTAATTAATGGGAATTCTTAGTATATTGTAGATACCAATAATTTGTCAGTTATCTGTTACAAAAAATTTTCCTAGATTTATGGCTTTTCATGTTATTTCTGAGATCTTTGGTGAATAGCAGTTTCTTATAAATTTTTTCTAATGTTTATTTATTTTGAGGGAGGGAAAGATAGAGGGCGAGCAGGGGAGGGGCAGAGAGAGGGCGATACAGAATCCGAAGAAGGCTGGAGGCTCTGAGCCGTCAGCACAGAGCCCGATATGGGGCTCGAACTCACGAACCGCGAGATCATGACCTGAGCCGAAGTTGGATGCTGAACTGACTGAGCCACCCAGGTGTCCCAGCAGTTACAATTTTTAATATAAATTTTATCAATCTTTTCTAGCAGTATTTATTAAATAGCTTATTACTGACCTATAGTTCTCCTCTATCATATATCAACTTTTGATTATATCTATGGGTCTGTTTCTAGACTCCCTTTCAGTTCCAGGAGTTAATTGGTCCATCTGTACAATAATACTTTACTGTCTTAATTACTATTGCTTTCTATTACGTTTCTAATTATGTTCTTTTTCTTATGTGTCTTTGTTATTTTTTTTTAAGTTTACCTATTTATCTGAGAGAGAGAGTGAGAAAGAGAATGCGTAAGGGAGGGAGGGGCAGAGAGAGAATAGAGAGAGAGAACCCCAAGCAAGCTCCATCCTACCAGTGCAGAGCCCAATCCAGGGCTCGAACTCATGAACCATGAGATCATGACCTGAGTCAAAATCAATAGTCGAACACTTAACCTACTATGCCACCCAGGCACCCCCAGAAAATGCAATTCTTGATCACAGGGTCGGGAGTTCAAGCCCCACATTGAGTGTAGAGCTTACTTAAAATAATCATAATCATTATCATTATCAATAATAACAATCTTAGGGGGGCACCTGCGTGGCTCAGTCGGTTAAGCGTCCAGCTTCGGCTCAGGTCATGACCTCATGGTTCGTGAGTTTGAGCCCCGCACCTGGCTCTCTGCTGACAGCTCAGAGCCTGGAGCCTGCTTCAAATTCTCTGTCTCCTCCCCCTCTCTCTGCCCCTCCCCTGCTTGTGCTCTGTCTCACTCTCTCTGTCAAGAATAAATAAACATTAACATTTTTTTAAATAATTATAACAATCTTAGGAAAACCAAAACATAATAAACAAATTTCTAAAGACTGCATATTTTACCAAAACTCTCATAAGAGGAAATAAAAAACCTGAATAGTCCTTTAAATAAGGTCATTCATAACTTATTTATATCAAGATAACTTATTTTTTAACATAACAAAGGGATGGTTAATTTCAATACATAGCCGCTTTCTGTACTCAGTCTATATTTAAACCCAAAAGGAAATTATTAAAAAAATTTTTAATGTTTATTCATTTTTTTTTTTAACGTTATTTATTTTTGAGACAGAGAGAGACAGAGCATGAACAGGGGAGGAGCAGAGAGAGAAGGAGACACAGAATCTGAAACAGGCTCCAGGCTCCGAGCTGTCAGCACAGAGCCCGATGCGGGGCTCGAACTCACGGACCGTGAGATCATGACCTGAGCCGAAGTCGGACACTCAACCGACCAAGCCACCCAGGCGCCCCCAATGTTTATTCATTTTTCAAAAAGAGAGCATGAGTGGGGGAGGGACAGAGAGAGAGACACACACAGAATCTGAAGCAGGCTCCAGGCTCTGAGCTGCCAGCACAGAGCCCGATGCAGGGCTCGAACTCATGGACCCTGAGATCATGATATGAGCCAAAGTCGGACACTTAACCAACTGAGCCACCCAGGCACCACCGAAAGTAAATCATTTTTAAAATGATACTTTTATGAAAATCTTCACTGATTTTCATAACTTGACTTTTGCTTTTCTCTCTTTTTTCCAACAATGTACAACACTCATATTTTATGAAAATCAAATATATAGTCTCACACTGAAGAATGTTGACTATGATCTAAAAGTCAAATTTAGCTGCGGTTTGATTTTATTTCACAGATTTTGCTATACAGAAAGAACCAGATGTGCTTTGTGATCAAAACCCGGAACAATCAAATAGGAACCATAGTGATGATGGACGAAAGGGAAAGAAAAAATGGAAAGAAAGAGAAGGAGAAGAAAAAAAGGAGGAACTAGAAGAGAAACTGGAAGAAGAACAAGAAATGGAAGAAGAAAATGAACAACATCCCCAGGAAAGATTAGTCAGTAAGCCCCTCATGGACACTCTCTGGGCAACATTTAAGTTAAACAAATGCCCCACAATGGGAGATAGCCGATCACTTGCATTTGAATTTAATATGACAGTGAAACAGGTATGACAACATATTTCTTCGTTGACAGAGTCACCTGTGGAGTATTTTTACCCAGACAGGCCAACACCTTATTCCTTGATTCATCACCTCCCCACCTTATTTTTTTGCAGATAAAGCAGTGGTTTCATAAAAGGAGGAAGAAATACAATAAAGTGATGTACAAGAGGAAACATAAGAAGAGACCTAAGAGGTAAGAATGTGTTATATGTAGACTACTTGGTTGTAAGGAAGTAAAAAAAAGGAATTTATTGACTTTTAGAGACAGACTGTGTTTCCATAGTTATTGGATTTCCCATAAACTTTTCATGTTCCACCGTTTCCACTTGGTTCCGACTACAGGGTTGAATATTGAATGTCGTCAGAGGTCAGATTGCCGTCAGATATGGCCCAAGGACATGATCATAGTAAACTGGAACTTCCAGATTATAAATAATGGAAGATAAAAGGGACACCATTAGAAACGGTCCAGAACAAGGGCTAAGGGATCCATTGGGCCGCAATGAAACTTGGAGATACATGGGTGGCTTTGCAAACAATGTTTCCTTTGCTGGTGCATTATTACGAGGATTCAAATAGGGATTTGCTGCATTTGTGGTAGCTGTAGGGGCTGAATATGACCTGGAGTTCCAGAATAAAGATAAGAAGCATTACTGAAGATAATACCTGGAAGCATCTTAAAGGCTTCTTATCCCTGTTATAAAAATAAGATTTCTTCAATGTAGCCTACTCATTTGTGTGTTTTCCATTAAAGAATACTAATAAGATTTAATAAAGTAAGAATACATGTTAAAAAAAAAAAAAAGGCGGAGGAGGGGAGAGTGCCTGCGTGGCTTAGTTGGTTAAGCATCTAATTCTTGGTTTCAGCTCAGGTCAGGATCTCAGGTTTCCTGAGATCCTGCCCTGAGTTGGGCTCCATGCTAACAACACAGAGCCTGCTTGGGATTTCTCTCCCCTCCTCTTCCCTCCTCCCCCCATCTCTGCCCCTCCCCTGCTCTTGCTCTCTAGTTCTCTCTCTCAACATAAATAAACTTAAAAAAAAAAAACACAAAACTTTTCACGTTCCAGCCAGTGACACAGAGAATCGTTGATTGTCCTTGTCCTATTTGTTATTCTGCTCAACACACAAAAATGCATATGCATATGCTGCATTTGCAATGGAGTCATGTTATCAAATATACAACTATGGCCATTAAACGTTTATTGATCGCACTATAGAATTAATAATTTTGTCTTTTTTTGTTCCTTAGATGCTGAATATTTTTTAACATTTATTTATTTTTGAGACAGAGAGAGACACAGGATGAACGGGGGAGGGGCAGAGAGAGAGGGAGACACAGAATCGGAAGCAGGCTCCAGGCTCTGAGCCACCAGCCCAGAGCCCAACACGGGGCTCGAACTCGTGGACCGCGAGATCGTGACCTGAGCTGAAGTCGGACGCTTAACCGACTGAGCCACCCAGGCGCCCCTAGATGCTGAATATTTATGACGCATGTCTTTTCTGTGTTACCTATTGGCAGAACGTCATGAGTGGAAAAACTTAAGAACAACATCAACATTTTTCAAAGTATTAGACTAGCTTGTATATAGAATTTTTATGTATTATTTATGTAGATGTATGTAGACAATTTTTAATGTATTACCTCACTTGATCATCACCCTACACCATAAATGAGCAATCTGAATTGCTGGGAAATAATGTGATTTTATCGAGGCGCCTGGGTGGCTCAGTCGGTTGATAGTCTGACTTCCGGCTCAGGTCATCATGTCGCAGTTTGTGAGTTCAAGCCCCGCGTCGGGATCTGTGCTGACAGCTCAGAGTCTGGATCCTGCTTCAGATTCTGTGCCTCCCTCTCTCTTCCCCTCCCCCACTCGCAGTCTGTCTCTCTCTCTCTCAAAAATAAACATTAAAAAAAAAATTAATGTGATTTTACCAACAAGTACCAGTTTCTCTCTTTTTCTTCAGCCCACTTCTGAAGTTGCTATGGGCCACTGCTCCGCCCAGTGTTACTGATATCGTAAGAACAAGTCGTGTTTAGGGGCACCTGGGTGGCTCAGTCGGTTAAGCGTCTGACTTCGGCTCAGGTCATGATCTCACAGTTCGTGAGTTCCAGCCCCGCGTCCGGCTCTGTGCTGACAGCTCGGAGCCTGGAGACTGTTTCAGATTCTGTGTCTCCCTCTCTCTCTCTGCCCCTCCCCTGCTCATGCTCTGTCTCTCTCTGTCTCAAAAATAAATAAACACTAAAAAAAAAAAAAAAAAGAACAAGTCGTGTTTAAAGTCCCCTTTCTGCAGAGGCACCCGATGCTAAAATCCAAATCTTTGACCGGAAGTGGAAGAAGACAAAAGTGGATGAGTTCCCACTGTAAGGCCGCAGGGGGTCAGATGAATACGAGAAGCTCTCCTCTGCAGCCCTGGAGGCTGCCCTTATTTGTGCCAACAGGTACATGGTGAAAAGCCAACACATCCACATTTGGCTCCGCTCTTCTCCATCATCCCCATCAACACGATGTTTCCTGCATTGGGGCTGACAAACTCCAGACGGGTATGTTGGGTGCTTTTGGGCAGCCCCAGGGCACGGTGGCCAGGGTCCACACTGGCCAAGTCATCGTGTCCATCTGTACCAAGTTGCAGAACAAGAAGCATGTGATTGAGGTCCTAGGAAGGGCCAAGTTCAAGTCTCCAGGCCGCCAGAAGATCCACATTTCCAAGAAGTGGGGCTTTCCTAAGTTTAATGTGGATGAATTTGAAGACATGGGGGCTGAAAAGTGGCTCATCCCAGATGGCTGCGGGGTCACACACATCCCTAATCGTGGCTCCCTGAACAAATGGTGAGCTCGGCACTCGTGAGAACCCCAACAGCACTACCCCCTCCTTATTCATGCCCATCAATAAATCCTACTTCCCGTAAGGAAAAAAAAGAGACGCGGGGGGGGGGGGGGGGGCCTGGGTGGCTCAGTCAGTTAAGTGTCGGACTCTTGATTTTGGCTCAGGTCCTGATCTCACAGGTTCATGAGTTCAAGCCCTGCATCGGGCTCTGTGCTTGACAGTATAGAGTCTGCCTGGGATTCTCTCTCCCTCTCTCTCTGCCCTTCCCCCACACTCTCTCTCTCTCCCTCTCAAAATAAATAAACTTAAAAAAAAAAACATTTTTTTAAAGAAAAAATTACCAGTCCCTAAACATCTAACCCTCAGTTTGTGCCTGCCTCTCTCAGCTACACATGCTGCATTTTTGGTTATAACCTGGGAAATATTCGAGGCTGTATCAACTTGTGTTTTATATGTGGTGTTTATATACTCCTAATGCTCTCTATTGAAATACCGATGTGAGAGTATTTCGAATTTCTTATACCTTCTTCTCCACCTCCATAACTTTACCTGTTTACTTCTTTGAAAAACAATTTTTTAAAGAATTTTATTACTTTTTTTTTTTATGTTTATTTATTTTTGAGAGAGAGAGTGCGAGCAGGGTTGGCACAGAGAGAGACACAGAATCTGAAGGAGGCTCCAGGCTCTGAGCTGTCAGCACAGAGCCTGATGCGGGGCTTGAACTCACAAACCCGTGAGATCGTGACCTGAGCCGAAGTTGAACGCTTAACCAACGGAGCCACCTAGGCGACCCTTTAAGGATTTGATTTTTATTTTTATTTATTTTTTTGTTAACGTTTATTTATTTTTGAGACAGGGAGAGACAGCATGAACAGGGGAGGGTCAGAGAGAGAGGGAGACACAGAATCTGAAACAGGCTCCAGGCTCTGAGCTGTCAGCACAGAGCCTGACGCGGGGCTTGAACTCACGGACCGCGAGATCAGGACCTGAGCCAAAGTCGGATGCTTAACCGACTGAGCCACCCAGGCACCCCTGATTTTTATTTTTAAGTAATGTCTACACCCACCGTGGGACTCGGACCTACAACCCTAAGATCAAGAGTCACATGCTCCACTGACGGACCCAGCCAGGTGCCCCCACCTCTTTGAAATTTTTAAAATTTTTTTTTCAACGTTTTTTATTTATTTTTGGGACAGAGTGAGACAGAGCATGAACGAGGGAGGGGCAGAGAGAGAGGGAGACACAGAATCGGAAACAGGCTCCAGGCTCCAGGCTCCGAGCCATCAGCCCAGAGCCTGACGCGGGGCTCGAACTCACGGACCGCGAGATCGTGACCTGGCTGAAGTCGGACGCTTAACCGACTGCGCCACCCAGGCGCCCCTGATTTTTATTTTTAAGTAATGTCTACACCCACCGTGGGACTCGGACCTACAACCCTAAGATCAAGAGTCACATGCTCCACTGACGGACCCAGCCAGGTGCCCCTACCTCTTTGAAATTTTTAAATGTGTCTTAAGGGGGGATGCCTTGGTGTGTCAGTTGGTTAAAAGCATCCAGTTCTTGGTTTGGGCCCAGGTCGTGATCTCCAACGTCATGAGTTCGAGACCTCTGTCAGGCTCTGCACTGACAGCTCAAAGCCTACTTGGAATTCTCTCTCTCCCTCTGTCTTTCTCTCTCAAAATAAATAAATAAAATAAAAAAAAATGTATTTAGCAAGATACCTTTGTTCTTCAGTGGAAATTGTTTTCCAAAATTGTCATATTTTGATACACGTTAAATACATGGACTATCTTGTAGAACATTTTGTATGACACCATTCTCACGTATAAATGGAGTCTGGAAGGATAGGTAAGAAAATGTGAACAATTGTTAATTCGGCGGAGTAGAACTGATGAGGGGAGTCTATAGGAGTTTCTAAATATTCTATTTTTACCCTACTATGGATTTCAAGTTTTTACATATAATATACGTTCATAGATTTTATTTAACAGAAAACAATGAAGAAATTACTAGCCTCTGTAGAAATGTTCAGTGAAGGAAAGGAAAACCCACTGTAGAATCTAATGGGTTTGGTGTAACCTGCAATCTATCAGTATATCTCTAGCCAGCCCCTGTTGGCTTTCTCTACAAACCGGATCATCCTCCTGGAAGGGCAATCTTTGTCTGGTGTGTGTGACTGAATGAGAAGAGTAAGGTTATTTAGGTTTTTTTGCCAGAGAAAACAGACACATGAGCCATCGATAAGGAAGGACGTGAAGGCTAGAAGATCACACCGGTGGACAAGAGACAGTAAGTTGAAGGTTGAGTGGTGGTGTGGAAAATGATCAATAAAGAAACTGTAGATCTTTATTACCATTGCTCTGGTCTCTCCCCAGATCTCACCAAAGATTTTGACATTGGTGTGATTTTCACAGTTCATAACACCCAAGTCTTAGAGTTTTTGAATTTCTTTCCTTTTTTTTTTTTTTACGTTTATTTATTTTAAGAGAGAGAGAGAGAGAACAGGGGAGGGGCAGAGAGAGAGGAAGAGAGAGAGAAAACCCCAAGCAGGTTCCCCACTCTCCGTGCAGAGGCCAGATGCGGGGCTCGAACTCATGAACTGCGAGATGATGACCTGAGCCAAAGCCAAGAGTCAAACGTTTAACTGAGCCACCCAAGTGCCCCATAGTTTTTGAACTTTCTGAAACTCACTGACCTTCACCCACTTATGGCCAAGATCTGACCTTGTTAGATGTATTTCACACCGGAAAACTCAAACTGCAAACCCCTTTCTCCAGCCTTTTGTTGTTGTTGTTCCTCCAGCCGTTTCGTAGTGCCCTGCCACAGCTTCCAGGCGACCTCACAGGGAACTTGTGATTTGATGCCTCAATTTTCTGCTTTAGTAGCACTTGGCTGGT
Organism: Puma concolor; assembly: GCF_028749965.1. Lineage (NCBI taxonomy): Eukaryota > Metazoa > Chordata > Mammalia > Carnivora > Felidae > Puma > Puma concolor. The sequence continues at coordinate 100,344,966 of NC_141673.1, forward strand.
CTCAGTTCTTTCAAGTCTGGATTATATGGTTAATTACCTGGGTCGCCATCTTACCTCGGTTGTCTTGCCCTGTTGTCCTTCCCCGTGCTCGGCAAAATCTCAAAACGAGGGGCGCCTGGGTGGCTCAGTCGGTTAAGTATCCAATTTCAGCTCAGGTCACGATCTCGTGGTTTGTGAGTTCGCACTCCACATTGGACTCTGCGCTGACAGTGGGACATGGGCTCCCTGCTAGGGATTCTCTCTCTCCCTCTCTCTGCCCTTCCCCCATTCGTGCTCTTTTTTCTCTCTCTCTCAAAATAAATAAACTTTAAAGAAAAAAAAAATCTCAAAACGAGTCTCAAAATGCCTCGTACTGGGGTGGTTGAATACAGCTGGCAGAAATTAGTTTTAAAAAATTCACAGAAGATGGGAATAAAAACTGGCGCAGTGCCTCTGGGAAACAGTATGGAGGTTCCTCAAAAAACTAAAAATAGAACTGCCCTATGACCCAGCAATTGCGTTACTAGGCATTTATCCAAGGGATACAGGTGTGCCGTTTCGAAGGGACACATGCACCCCCATGTTTACAGCAGCACTATCGACAATAGCCAAAGTATGGAAAGAGCCCAAATGGCCATCGATGGATGAATGGATAAAGAGAATGTGGGATATATGTACAATGGAGGATTACTCAGCCGTCAAAAAGAATGGCATCTTGCCATTTGCAACTACGTGGATGGAACTGGAGGGTATTATGCTAAGTGAAATTAGTCAGACAAAAATCCTATGACTTCACTCATATGAGGACTTGAAGAGACAACACAGATGAACATAAGGGAAGGGAAACAAAAATAATATAAAAACAGGGAGGGGGACAAAACAGAAGAGACTCTTAAATATGGAGAACAAACTGAGGGTTACTGGAGGGGTTGTGGGAGGGGGGGATGGGCTCAATGGGTAAGGGGCACTAAGGAATCTACTCCTGAAATCATGGTTGCACTATATGCTAGCTAACTTAGATGTAAATTAAAAAAAATAATTTTTTTTCAATATATGAAGTTTGTTGTCAAATTGGTTTCCATACAACACCCAGTGCTCATCCCAAAAGGTGCCCTCCTCGATATCCATCACCCACCCTCCCCTCCCTCCCACCCCCCCCCCAAAAAAATAAATTAAAAAAGATTTTTTTCCCATTAGAGTAAGACAAAACATGACTTTTTGGTTATCACCATTGATGGCTCAGGGGTGTGATAGAGTTATAGGTGAGGTCAGGGTTTCTTTTGAACATATTATAACTCAGAATAGTAGCTTAGTTGTTTATGTTAAAAGCTGTACCAAGGTTACGTCTACTAGATGGAGATCATCCCAGGAGCCCCGCTCTGGGCACCGGCCCTAACTGGGAACAGTGCTCAGAAAACAGCTTCCGTTTCTACTACTGCGGCCTTGATCAGCAACCTCTTTATTTCCACAGAGACACCGAAGGCCATGGGCCCTGCCGTTCAGCGGTGGCTCTGGGTGCTCCCCTTCAAGCTGGGGAGGGCTATGCCCTGGCCCCCACCCCTCTTGCAGGGTGGGCTACGGCCCCGCCCCTCGTCCTGCCCCCCCACCCTGACCTCCCCAGGCCCTGATCTCGTGGCGCCAGAGTTGCTGTTGGCTGGACCCCGGAATCCTGAGTGCCTGAGTGAGAACTCCTCCCAGGCTGGGAAAACTGTCATCGCGGAGCCACGCTCCCATGTCCCAGGCCAGGGTGTCTGCCCTGTCCTTGTCCTCTTTGCCCATTGTGCCTGAGGCTGTGCTGCCACGCCTCCCGCTTTGCGGTCAGTGCTGGGACCCTGGGCTAGCGATGCCCTCAGAAGCCTAGCTTCACCTGTCCGCTGAATATAACACCCCTCCCAGCCCTTCCCCTGCCTCTGGCTCCTTTAAGAGGGCTGAGCGCTCCTTCCGTTCCCTGGCCTGTCTTCTACCCAGGGACGGGGCCTGGGCCTGCTGCCTACCCTTCCGTGCTAAGGAACTCTGCCTAAGGGCTCTGCTTGGCAGCTGTCTGCACCCTCCGACCTGGTCCAGGCCTGCCCTGGGTTGCCAACCCAGGCTGGCCTCAGACTTAGGCAGGTAAGTGTGTGTGTGTGTGTGTGTGTGTGTGTGTGTGTGTGAGAGAGAGAGAGAGAGAGAGAGACAGACAGAGAGAGAGACAGAAGCACAGGGTGTGGGAGGTGTGCTCAGCACAAAGAAGGTGGTGGGGTGGCAGTGGGGTGGGGAGGGGACAGTGAGTGGGCTAGCTCAGGGACTGAAGACTGGGAAACACACAAACAGGTCCCCTGCAGGTAGGCCCTCAGTGTAAGGGGTTGGGTGGGAGCAGGAACCTTTGCTGCTCCCTGCCCTGGGGCCTTTTCTGGGGGTAGATAATTGGGGCCTGCTCGTTAGTCCCCCCATAGAAATAATTTATTGAGGTGAGATTCACCCAAAATAAGCCATTTAAAAGTAAATAGGGGTGTCTGACCAGCTCAGTCGGTAGAGAACGTGGCTCTTGATATCGAGCCCCTTATTGAGTGTAGAGATTACTTACAAATAAAGTTAAAAAGGGGCGCCTGGGTGGCTCAGTCGGTTGAGTGTCCGACTTCAGCCCAGGTCATGATCTCGCAGCTCGTGAGTTCGAGCCCCGCGTCGGGCTCTGTGCTGACAGCTCGGAGCCTGGAGCCTGCTTCGGATTCTGTCTCTGTCTCTCTGCCCCTCCCCTACTTGCTCTCTGTCTCTGTCTCTCTTGGAAATAAACATTTTAAAAAATTAAGAATAAATAAATAAGTAAAATTTTAAGCATAAATAAAAGTTTGGCGCCTGGGTGTCTCAGTCGGTTGAGCATCTCACTCTTGATTTCACCTCAGGTCATGATCCCGGGGTCACAGGATTGAGCCCCTCAACAGGCTCCACGTTGAAGGTGGAGCCTGCTTGGGACTCTCAATCTCTCTCTAAGATAAAAATGAATGATTGAATGAATGAATGAATGAATGAAAATAAAAGTGAATAGTTCACCTCTACTTAGTTCCGGAATATTTCCACTACCCCTAAATGATACCAGGTTCTCATCAGGCAACATTCTCCCATCCTAGCCCCTGCAACCCAGTCTTTCTGTCTGCTTGGATTTACCGATTCTGGACATTTTACATAAATGTGTGACTCTTCGTGTCTGGCTTCTTTTACTCAGCATGAAAGAAAAAGCTAGATCAAGGTTATAAATATATGATGGCTCTATCCGTTGTTGTTGTTGTTGTTGTTGTTGTTGTTTTTTAATCTGATCTTCCCTCCTTTTATTAACTCACCCCCTTCAACTCAGATTTCACCAGTCAAAACACTCATTCTTTCTTCTCAGGCTAAGAACATGTTCAAGTCTCTCTGACCCTGAAAGCAATGGTTACCACATCCTAGGTTAAAGTTGAGTGCGGGGCGCCTGGGTAGCTCAGTCGGTTAAGCCTCAGACTCTTGAATTGAGCTCAGATCATTCATGATCTTGAGGTTTGTGAGATTGAGCCCCGCACTGGGCTTCTCCCTGACAGTGCGGAGCCTGCCTGGGATTCTCTCCCGCTCTCTTTCTCTTAAAATAAATAAATAAAGTTAAAAAAATTAAAAATAAAGTTGATTGCAAAAATCAAATGGGATACTGTTCACGAAAGTACCTTGCACCCTGCCGTGCACTCTATTGAAGAAGTCATTATAATTTAGCCGCACTAAATGAGAGCTCCAAATATATTCCAGGTATGAATTAGGGCCTTCTAAAGAAATACTTGAAGGTCATGGGGACAAAAAAAAAAAAAAAAGCAAAACCTCCCTTGCCTTCCACCCTGTTGGTTGTGATCTCATGAATTTCCCCAGTGAAATCTGAAATTGGCCCCCACTCACACATTGAGGGCAATGAAAGACGGAAGAAAGAGGTCCACCACTCCAGATTACTAGGTGTCAGACTTAATAAGCAAGGGAACTTATTTATGAGCCTTGCTTCGGGCACCCACAAGATGAACAGATCTCTGAAACTGCCTGTCAGAGTCTTAAAAGTTTCTATAGAGCCCTTAAGTGGGTTCAGTCACGTATACCTCCAGATGGTCTCAAAAAAACTTCGTTCCCTTAAGGCTCTGTCCCTGCAAATGGCTCCCACTGTGGGAACAGTAAACAGAACATACATTCCAAGGATGTGGGTGGGGATCAGGAGCCTCCAATTGCCCAGGGCCGGGTCACAGGTCAACCAGAGATCACATCCTCCTGCACGATTTCCTGCAACACTCCACCCCTTCTGGGACAGTCTCTTATAATCTTACAAGCCTCCCTCTAGTGAAGTGTGCCCGGAGCAGTCGGCCAAGGCTTTCATTAGCATACGGATGGCTCATTTGGTGGCTATCTGGCTGCATTGGAGGCAGACACCGTAGCAGCAATACAGGCACCGGCAAGAAAAAAACACAGATTAAGATAATAATTCCCAAAATGAGTAACAATGTCTTTCTTCTACCAAAAGCCCGTGATTTATTAATCCCCTAGGCTGGGGGTTAAATCGTCCAGGGTGTTCACTTGTATTCTCACGTGATTTAATACAGATGATACAGTAGCAGATTCATCAGGTAAGAGCACAAAACATCGTCTTTGGATGATGGCACAGGTGCTCCCTTGCAAGCCAGTAATGATGTCCAAGGCCATCCTAGTTGGGGGGACGGCTTTTCTCTCCAGAGACATTTCAGTATTCAGTAAATACAAGCTTCGCCAGCTATCACTTAAGGCTTGTTGGGTAAATAGAGCAAAGGCTTCTATGGGCGCTACGTTTTTCTCCAGGCCAACACAGAGGGACAAAGATACTTGTGCCAGAAAACAGAACATGCCCACCTGGCCTTGGGGAGAATTGATAGCGTTAGGAACTTGACCTCCTTGTTCATGCTGTACATGTTGCCCGGGGGGAGTGGGGGGCGGAGGAGGGGGACAGCACCATTAAGTGTGAGAGATGGATTAAGGGTGAACTATGCCAGACAAGAACCACTACCTTCTCCCCTCTCAACGGTGCATGTTACATTCCAGGTAGAGTGCATTTCAACTGGTGCAACTTGAAGCAGGACAACAGGATGCCAGTGAGACTGAGTAGTTCCCCCTTACTTGGGGGTGAAAAGTAACTCACCCACCCTGATGGGACATCCCATTGCAAATTCTAGTAGAGAACTCCTTTTTCAGGCACGGTGGGGGCGTGGTGTTCTCAGAAACATAGCGTACTGATCCAGAGTAAGAACTGGGGTCATGGCTGTTTTCCACAATTTTAAGTTTATTTATTTATTTTGAGAGAGCCAGAGAGTGCAAGTTGCAGGGGGTGGGGGAGGGTGCAAGAGAGATGGAGAGACAGAATCCCAAGCAGACCCTGCGCTGTCATTGCAGAGCCCGACACGGGGCTCGATCCCACAAACCAGGAGATCGTGACCTGAGCCGACATCAAGAGTCAGATGCCTAAACGGCTGAGTCATCCAGTGCCCCTCCCATGATTTTTATACATTTACAACACTGAGTGTCTCAGCAGGCGTCCCCAGTCTGGCATATGGAACAATAGTCCCTACTGGTTGATCATTCAAAAGTATTAGAGCCCGGGGCAGTACCTTCGTTCACCCAGCCAAAGTGGTTTTACTTGTCAATAATTTCATCTGCTGCTTTAATATTCCATTTTTCCTCTCTACCAGTCCTGCTGTTTGCAGATTATAGGGGGGATGAAAGCTCCATTCAATGCCACGTTCTTTTGCCCAGTCTTGGACATCACGACCTTTGAAATGCCACCTCCCAAACACTTGTCGATTCAGTGGGAGTACTGGGCACTCGGCTTCTCTAATTTCCTCATGGTGGCACCCTGGTTTGCACAGGGACAGGGAAAAGCTTGGGTTCAACCAGCTGCCGTGTCCACACAAAGGCATATTTAGAGCCCTCATTCGGAAGGAGGTGGCCAATCTAATCTACTCGCCACTCACTCACTGGTTGGGAACCGTGGTAGGTGGACCCAAACTCCCTTGGCAATTGCCTTGGGCGTTGTTTGGAATACACAGAGCATGCTGTTACTGGATTAACCAAATCACTGTAGTTCCAGAGCAATCCAGCATCTCTGGCTCCATGCCATACTACTCCAGCACTGCAGTACCCACTCTTTGCACCCAATTTCGTATCTACTGAAGGGTCAGTTCCTGGGGCTTAGACCAGAGCTAGGACATGAGCTTCCTGATTGTCAGTCCCTTACAGCTGGGAAGACAGTGAAGACTGCTTCAGGCTCTTGTAGGGGAACCCAAATGTCTTTGCACTTACTATTTTTTTTAATGTTTATTTTTGAGAGAGGGGGAGAGAGAGAGAGAGAGAGACAGAGAGAGAGACAGTGCAAGTGGGGGAGGGGCAGAGAAAGAGGGAGACACAGAATCCGAAGCAGGCTCTAGGCCCCAAACTGTCAGCCCAGAGCCCAACGCGGGGCTCGATCTCACGAACCGCGAGATCGTGACCTGAGCTGAAGTTGGATGCTCAAGCAACTGAGCCCCCCAGGAACCCCCACACGTACTTTTTTTTCGTTAAAAAAAAAATTTTTTTTTAAGTAATCTCTACACCCAACGTGGGGCTCCAACTCACAACCCCAAGGTTAAGAGTCTGGTGCTCCACCAGCTGAATCAGCCGGGTGCTTCTCTATCCATATATTCTGACTTTACAAGGGCTTATTCCTGAATATCCACCTCTCGGCTTCTCATTGTCCAAGCCATAGGGTAAATCCCTTTAGAACAGTCCAACTGTCAGCACAAAGCGTTAACGGCCAGGGTTTTTGAGTGATCATCAGCCCAACTGTTCTAAGTTCAACTCATTGGACGCTTCAGTTCATTCCTGTTCTATCCAGATGGTGTCGCTGTTGGGCTGAATAGCAACTTCCGTCCCCAAAGGCAGATTGCCCCACTAGATCCCTCTGTAAACAAACGCAGGGCAGGAATTCTTCCCCTCCCGGCCTCTCTGTCTACAGGCCACAGGGCCACCCCAAGAATAGGGGTGGGGGCATCTGGAGGATTTACATATTTTATGAGGCCTACCTACTTGCACTGTAATTTCTAGACAGAGTTGGCTGGGGACAAGGTGTTCTGCTGCAGGCATGCTTCTTAATCAAAGTGTGCGTTGAAGCCACGGCAAATATCAGGGGCACCTGGGTGGCCCAGTTGGTTAAGCCAACTACAGGTCAGGTCATGATCTCGCAGTCCATGAGTTTGAGCCCCGCATCGGGCTCTGTGCTGACAGCTCAGAGCCTGGAGCCTGCTTCAGATTCCGTGTCTCCCTCTCTCTCTGCCCCTCCCCTGCTCACGCTCTGTCTCTCTCAAAAATAAATAAACATCCCAAAAAAAATTTTTTTTAAAAAGCCATGGCAAATATCATACTTAATGGTAAAACACTAAAAGCTTTTGCTTTGACATTGAGAATAATTCATAGCTGCTCAGTATTCCCACTTCTGTTTAATATTGTATTGGAAATCCTAGCAAGTAGAAGAATGACTACACGCAAAATTACAAGATATAAGAATTTGAAAAAGTAAGAAATATATGATTACTTGCATGATAATTAGGTACATAAAAAATTTTAATCTACAGATGAATTATTAGAATTTAAAAATGAGCAAGGTTGCTAGATCTATCATGGTTTTTATTTTATTTTGGGGGCGGGGGAAGATCATGCATGCAAGTGGGGGAAGGGCAGAGAGAGGGAAAGACAGAATCCGAAGCAGGCTCCACGCTGTCAGCTCACAGCCCGATGCGGGCCTGGAACTCATGAACCATGAGATCACGACCTGAGCCAAAATCAAGAGTTGGACCAGCACCAACTGAGCCACCCAGGTACCCCCAAATTCTATCATATTTCAACTTACAAGAGAAGAAAATAAAATTTAATAAAAGCATGTGATGTACAATAGCATCAAAAAATATCAAGGACCTAGTAATAGATGTAACAAAAGTTACATAATGTGTCTACAGAGAAAACTATATTTTAATTAAAAAATTTAAGGGCGGGGCACCTGGGTGGCTCAGTTGGTTAATGTACAACTTCAGCTCAGGTCATGATCTCACAGGTTGTGAGTTCAAGCCCCACATCGGGCCCTGTGCTGACAGCTCAGAACCTGGAGTTTGCTCTGGATTCTGTCTCCCCCTTCTCTGCCCCTCCCCCGCTCATGCTCTGTCTCTGTCTCTGTCTCTGTCTCTCTCTCTCTCTCAATAATAAATAAAAAAATGTTAAAAATTTTAAAAATAAAAAATAAAAAAATAAAAAAAATAAAATAAAATAAAAAATTTAAGGGCTCCTGGGTGGCTCAGTCGGTTAAGCATCCGACTCTCAGTTTCGGCTCGGGTCATGATCTCACAGCTTTGTGAGTTCGAGCCCTGCATAGGGCTCTGTGTTGGCAATGTGGAGCCTGCTTGGAATTCTCTCTCTCTCCCTCTCTCTCTGCCCCTTCCCTACTCATGCTGTCTGAGTCTCTCTCTCAAAATAAATAAATAAATAAATACTTTAAAAAAAATTTTAAGAAGATGAGAGATAAATCCTTGTCGTATTACAAATTTAATATTTTAAATGTGTAAATATCCTCCAGTTATTTTCTTTTTTTAAGTTTATTTATTTATTTTGAGAGAGACAGAGTGAGAGCAGGGGCAGGGCAGAGAGACAATCCCAAGCAGGCTCCCCCCTGTCAGTGCAGAGCCTGATGCGGGGCTCAAACTCACGAACCACGAGATCATAACCTGAGCCAAGATCAAGAGTCAGATGCTTAACCCACTGAGCCACCCAGGCGCTGCTATATCCTCCAAATTTCTATGCCTTCACTGTGATTCCAAACAAATTCTTAAAATATGTTTTTAAAAATTTGACTGACTCCCTATTTATGTGATGGACTTTGACTCAATAATATGAGCCAAAAATAGTATGAGCCTAGACACTTGTTTAAAACACAAATAAAATATGTGAACTTATTCTATTAGATATCAGTATTTATTATAGTTATACCAGTTAAGACGGTATAGCCCTGCCCACATGTAGGCAAGTAGACAAGTGAAATTGAGTAAACTACATATATACGGAGACTCAATAAAGGCAGTACTGAAGAAAAATGGGAAACTAATCTCACTAGCTGGTACTAGGACTTTTGTCTCTCCCTCTAATCATCCATATGAAAAATAATAAAATTAGACTTCTACCTCACACCATACACAAACATCAATTGCAGGTAATTCATAGATCTAAATGGGAAAAGCACAACTATAAAACTTTTCAAAGGCAATAAAGTTGAATGAAGTTGGATCCTTACCTAACACCATATATAGACCTAAAACCATAATCTCCTAGAAGAAAACATATGGCAAAGGTTTCACGACACTGGAATTGGCCATGATTTCTTAGCTATGACACCAAGTCACAGACAACAACAATAAAATTTAAATTAATTCTGGGCTTTAATTTAAAATTCTAAAATTGTAAAAAATGTATGTGCACCAAGAAGACAATATGAACAGAGTAGAAAGGCTGCCCACAGATTGGGAGAAAATATCCGTAAATCACAACTGATGATACAGGATTAATATCCAGAATATATAGGGAACTCTTAAAACTCAATAACAAAAAAACAAACAACTCAGGGCACGTGGGTGACTCGGTAGGTTGAGCACCTGACTTCAAGTTTAAGCCCTGCATCTGGCTGGCGGCTGTCAGTGCAGAGCCTGATTCAGATCCTCTGTCCCCCTCTCTGCCCCTCCCCCACTCGGGCACACACACACACACACACACACACACACACACACGCGCGCGCACACACACACACATTCTCTCTCTCTCAAAAATAAGGAAACATTTAAAAATAAAATAGATAATAAAAATACCCATACTCTCTAAATCAGCAATTCCACTACCCAGTGTATGTCCTTAGAAATACTCACATACACCAGGAAAAATATACAAGAATAATACAACATTGTGAGCGATAGCCCTAAACTGGAAACAATCCTTATCAATTTAGCACTCGTATACATCTCTTTAACCCATATTTAATCTCCAACTAAGGCAAAGAGCAAAGTCTTACTCCTGCCTACATAAGACTTTCCGGGGTATAACCAAAAACATGTTCTCTCCCAATAAGATAATGCAAAGTCTTTGGGTGATGTTCACTCTTCTCCCTGATATCCTGTAACTTAAATACTATAATGTAAAGTTAACTATGAATACGGTTTGTGTTAGATGTCATGGGGGTAAGAGAACAAAGTAAATAAAAATATTTGCTACACACACACACACATTTGTAACTGTTAAGGACTCAACTACGTCTTCTAATGTTTATTTTTGACAGAGAGAGAGAGAGAGACAGAGCATGAGGGGAGGGGGGACAGAGAGAGGGAGACACAGAATCCGAAGCAGGTTCCAGGCTCTGAGCCGTCAGCACAGAGCCCGACGCAGGGCTCGAACTCACAGACCGCGAGATCATGACCCGAGCCGAAGTCGGTCGCTCAACCGACTGAGCCACCCAGGCGCCCCTCAACTATGTCTTCTTCACATTAATATGTTGAAGCCCTAACTCCAAATGTGACTCTATTTGCAGAAAAGGACTTTTCAGGAAGTAATTAAGATTAAATGAGGTCATAAGGGTAGGGCCTTAATCCAACAGGACTGATGTCCTTGTGAGAAGAGGAAGAAACACCAGGAGTACAAACACACAGGGAAGGCTGTGTGAGGCCCCACCAGGAAGGCTGCCACGGGCAATCCCAGAAGAGAGTTCTCATCAGGCCCAGCTGCAGGGGCCAAAAGCAGCCTGCCCCAAAATGTGCCACTTTGGCATATTGATTATTTTGAACAAAATTTACTTGTAAGAGACAGTCTAATCAATAAAGACACTCAGATCCTCCTCTGTCCTCCTGAAAGAAGAAAAATCTCCCACGTGAAAGATAGCATCCCTGTACCAGGAAGTAAGGAGACATCCTCCCCTAGAGATAGGAAATTCAGAGCCCAGAAGACTGTAAACAACCCTTATTGCTTTGAGCTAATTTACTACCCCAGCCCCAATTCTTTATTTCTTTATTTTTCATATTTATTTATTTTTGAGAGAGAGAGAGAGCAGGGGAGGAGCAGAGAGAGAGAGGGACACAGAATTCAAAGCAGGCTCCTTGAGGTCACGGAGTGGGGCTCGAACCCACGAACCGTGAGATCATGACCTGAGCTGAAGTCCGAAGCTCAAACAACTGAGCCCCCCAGGCGCCCATACCCCAGCCCAAATTCTGTTTAGAATGTCTTCCTTAATGGATGCTCCCAAAGTTAAGTTTTCTTTCTCCTCTCAATTCCTCACAGATTGTCTCTGTCTGAACAGTATGAAAACTGCCTGTCCTGGTTATTTCTTTATGTCTCAATGCTATTATGGGGCCTCTATGCGCATGTAATAAAACTCCGGGTGTTTCCCCTATTAATCTGTCCTTTGTAAATTTAATTCTTAGTCCAGCTAGATGAAATGTGGACTAAAAATAATGTCTTCCTCCCCTTCACAACCACACAAGCACCTTAACCTGGGACTTCCAGCCTCCAGGAGTGCCAGAAAATGAATTTCTGTTGTTTAAGCCACCAAGTCTGTGATATTCTGTTATAGGAGCCGGGAGTAGATTTATACAATAACAAAACAAGGGAAGAAACACTTACAACAATCACAGGCTTTGTTTCTGAAATTGATCACATGGTCACAGGTGACGTTTATATCTACTTTCTTTCATTTTCCATTCCATATTCCCTTTGAACCCAACGAGTAGTAAATAAGCAATAGAGATCTAATGTAAGTATAGTGACTATAGACAACAACATTGCATTATACTCATCAAACTTATCAAGAGACTACAACGTATTCTTTGTGTCCTCAACCTGCACTTCAGCTGGTAATTTTTTTCCTGGTAGTGACTTAAACCTTCATTCCTCAGGGGTCTAAGCCACTAGTGTCCTGCCTAGATTGGGTTATTATAATTTTCTATTGACCTTAACGGTAGGGCATGATCTCTAGACCAGCAGGGCATAGCTCCAGGGGGACTAGAAGCAAAAATTTTGCTAGTGGGTCACTAGAGACAGCAGTAGGGGATATCAGTCCTATTTCTACGCCTTGGATTCCTGGACATGTAAATTCTGGCTGTGAGAAAACAACACCATGTGCTGGATGATTTGGAGCACACACAGCCTAATGGAGGACACTGCCCCAGCCCTGAAAGGTATCACTACCTGGTTGGCACTGTAACTGAGTCTTCCAAAGTCTGTTCCACTATTTTATCAACCCAGCCCCTTTAGGATGATGGGAAACATTGCGAGACCAGTAAATTCCATAAACAGGAGCTCGCTTTGCAACCAAGTGAGCTCCTCAGTCAGAAGCAATGCTGTGTGGATAATGCGTTCTGGAGGTCCACAGATGGTAGTTTGGGCAGAAGCACTGCACTCAGGGAAGGCAAATTCATACACAGAGTAAGCGTCCGTTTCAAGAAGAACAAAGTGTTCCCTCTTCCAAGGTGGAAGCCATCCAGTGTAATCAACCGGCCGCTAGGTAGATGGCTGATCGCCCACCCCAGGGAATGGCGCCATGTTGGGGATGCAGTATTGGTCTTTGCTACAAGCAGACGGGGCACTCAGCAGTGGAGGTAGCCAGGTCAGTCTCAGGGAGTGAAAGCCCACACGGCTGCGTCTGTACACAACCTCCGTCCCTGTCATCATTTGAGTCCCCACCACACCCTACCTACAGTCTCCTGGACTCCCTGCTGTACTCCAATGGGAGTGAGATCTGCCAAAGATCTTTCCTATTGAAATGTTTATTTTACCTTTATATGAATATTAAGTGGGGGGGGGGGCAGCTCTTGGGTGGCTCAGTAGGTTAAGCTTCAGACTCTAGATTTCAGCTCAGGTCATGATCTCACAGTTCCTGAGATTCCTGAGATCAAGCTACGTCAGGCTCTGAGCTGACAGTGTGGAGCTTGCTTGGGATTTTCCCTCCTTCCTTTCCCTTCTCCCTCCCTCTCTCTCTTTTGAAATAAATAAATAAACTTTAAAAGCAAAAAAAAAAAAAGAAAAGAAAACAAACAAACAAAAGAAATTCCAATGAAGTGTTACTAAAACACTAACCAGGAGCTCCTGGGTAGCTCAGTCGGTTCAGCGTCCGACTTTGGCTCAGGTCACGATCCCATGATCCCATGATTGGTGAGTTCGAGTCCCATCCGGCTCTGTGCTGACCCCTCAGGGCCTGGAGCCAGCTTCTGATTCTGTCTTCCTCTCTTTCTGCCCCTCCCCCACTCATGCTCTGTCTCCCTCTCTCTCAAAAATAAGCGTAAGTAAAAATCAAAATAACAAAACACTAACCAAATCATTTTACCATAAGCCTAGTACATGCATTTCAAGGTTCCACTGATAGGAATTTTGTTAAAAATCAGTTTAACATGAATAACGCTTATATAAAAGGGCACAGGAACACATGTCATTAGATGTGATCCTTGCCCCTAACCCTCCGATTCATGTCACACTAAAGCTGATAATCTGCCAGGCTCCGAACCCCCAGTGACCCCATCCCGATCCCTGGAAGCAAAAAAGATGCCTTGTCACACAACTTTCTGTAAATTGCAATAAAACAAAGCCTAAGGTTTCTTACCTTCCTATAGGAAATGCTCAGTTATTTGATAAATACTAAAACACTTCTAGGAATTCATTTTATGAGTTTGTTTATCAAACACATTTTGCAAGAACTGACCACACAAAAATTCCTGTGGAATTTGGTCCATAAAATTCACTTAAAATGTTTAAAACCTGCAAGAAAACAAGGAAGTAGAAAATCCTTAATCCTAACGTGTTGTAATTACTAAAGGGATATACACAGACTAAAGCTCTGCTCACAGAAGGCACAAACTATAAAAAGGATATGCTTTTTTGAGGAAAAACAAAGAATTAGCTGATATCCTTCTTTGTTTTGTGGGTACCATAGCTAAGATGAAGTTAGACCCGAATTCATGATCTACTCCTGTGACCAAAAAAATCAAAAATACAAAATGCAATTGGTCAGGGCGCCTGGGTGGCTCAGTTGGTTAAGCGTCTGACCTTGGCTCAGGTCATGATCTCGTGACTCCTGAGTTGGAGCCCTGCATCGGGCCATGTGCTGACAGCTCAGAGCCTGGAGCCTGCTTCGGATTCTGGGTCTCCCTGTCTCTGTCCTTCCATAGATAGCACTCTGTCTCTGTCTCTCTCTCAAAAATAAACAAACATTTAAAAATTTTTTTTAATTTAATTTGTCTTACTACATACTTTCTAGCCATTAAGAGGTAATTATGAAAGATTAAAACTGCCTTCAAAGGGGTTTGTAATAGCAGCTATCAAAGCAATATTCAAGCATGATTTCAAGGATGGTTTCAGGTTTAGAGTCAGCCTTCTTTGTCAAAAATCTTCACAATTTCCGGGGCGCCTGGATGGCTCAGTCAGTTGAGCATCTACTTCCGCTCAGGTCATGATCTCATGGTTCATGGATTTGAGCCCACATTGGGTTCTGTGCTGACAGCTCAGAGCCTGGAGCCTGCTTCAGATTCTGTGTCTCCCTCTCTCTCTGCCCATGCCCCCCTCACGCTCTGTCTCTCTCTCTTTCTCTTTCTCTAGAAAATAAACGTGAAAAAAAATTATAAAAAAAAAATCTTCACAACTCCATCGAAAACTTCATCAACAGACTTAGGGCATCTATTTTCTTTTTTTGTTGTTGTTTTTAAATTTTTTTTTTTTTTAATTTTTTTTTCAACGTTTATTTATTTTTGGGACAGAGAGAGACAGAGCATGAACGGGGGAGGGGCAGAGAGAGAAAGGGAGACACAGAGTCGGAAACAGGCTCCAGGCTCTGAGCCATCAGCCCAGAGCCTGACGCGGCTGCCATCAGCCCAGAGCCTGACGCGGGGCTCGAACTCACGGACCGCGAGATCGTGACCTGGCTGAAGTCGGACGCTTAACCGACTGCGCCACCCAGGCGCCCCTTGTTTTTAAATTTTTATTGATTTATCTTGGGAGACAGAGAGCACGTGTGAGTGGGGGAGGGACAGAGAGAGAGGTAAGAGGCAGGATCCCAAGCAGGCTTTGCACTGTCAGCGCAGAGCCCCAATGTGGGGCTTGAACTCATGAATGGAGGAATCACGAGCTAAGTCAAAATCAAGAGTCAGATGCTCAACCGACTGAGTCATCCAGGCCAGAAGCATCTATTTTTTTCAACTTTCCCCATCTCTTCATATCAGTCAATGATTGGCTTTCTTGACTGAAGATAGGTCTGAATTCTCTGTCCCAGGCTCTCTTTGTTGTCATCGCTTCTACCACTACCCTTTCCCCTCTCAAGACATTGTTCAATACAGATCTCACTATTACAGTCAAAAGACAGAACGTGGGGCGCCTGGGTGGCGCAGTCGGTTAGACGTCCGACTTCAGCCCAGGTCACGATCTCGTGGTCCATGAGTTCGAGCCCCGCATCAGGCTCTGGGCTGATGGCTCAGAGCCTGGAGCCTGTTTCCGATTCTGTGTCTCCCTCTCTCTCTGCCCCTCCCCCGTTCATGCTCTGTCTCTCTCTGTCCCAAAAATAAATAAACGTTGGAAAAAAAAAAAAAAAGAACGAAAGTTCCATCTGCCTGCCTATCCATGGTCTTGTTCCAACCTTAAAGGTTGTCTTGATTCCTTGGAAACCCATCAATCAAGAATCCATTCTTTTGAGCATTGGCAGCCATTGTCTGATCCATTTTCTTCTTTGACAAACTGATGGTTATCTCAACTGGCACAATCTTTCCATCTTTTTTTTTTTTTTTAAGGTTTATTTACCTTTGAGAGACAGAGCACAAGCGGGGGAGAGACAGAGAGGGAGGCACAGAATCTGAAGCTGGCTCCGGGCTCTGAGACATCAGCACAGAGCCCGAAGAGAAACATGAACCCACGAACCGCGAGATCATGACCTGAGCTGACGTCGGACCTTAACCGACTTCACCCAGGTGCCCCACGGTATTTTCATCTTCAATGCACTTTTCAGTGGGTCCACCATCCCGTGAATCTGGGCTCTTACTTTCATCACGAAGAAGTTCTGCAAACAGGTATGTGTAGCTCATTTTCTCTACGATGCACACTGGGTCCCCTTGCCAGTGCTGGGACTGCCCGAGACAAACATGACGAGTGGTTTCCCCACGAAGTGAGGACAGAGGAAAGGCGGCTGGAGGGTCAGCAGTGGGAAGCTAAGGCCCAGGACTTGCCTCAGAGGCTCTCCACACCCCCACATCTTGGCCCGACCCTGAGCCAGCTGACGCCAGGTATGATGACATTCTTTTTTTTTTTTTTTTTTTTTTTAAATTTTTTTTTCAACGTTTATTTATTTTTGGGACAGACAGAGACAGAGCATGAACGGGGGAGGGGCAGAGAGAGAGGGAGACACAGAATCGGAAACAGGCTCCAGGCTCTGAGCCATCAGCCCAGAGCCCGACGCGGGGCTCGAACTCACGGACCGCGAGATCGTGACCTGGCTGAAGTCGGACGCTTAACCGACTGCGCCGCCCAGGCGCCCCTATGATGACATTCTTAACTCATTTCCCTCCAACACAGAAGTCCCTCCTTTGTACTCCTTCTGCCTACCCCATATTCATACCCCAGTTTTATAATCTCTTCACGCACGCATTCGTTCACGTGGCTTCTTTTCCATACTACGCTATAAAGTACTTTGGTACAGGAAGCACGCTAACTCATTTCTTTTTCCTAGCACTTAACATTTCAGAGATGCTAATAGGTATTTGTTGGGTGAATGAATTCATGGATTCCCTAAAATGTAGCTTGCCTAGAGAAAATAATAAGAGCTAACACTTACGGAGCACTTCCAAAATACCGCGTCCAAATCTGATCAGTTTGTATTATCTCACTCTTTGTAACTCATAGGAAGGAAACTGAGGCACAGAAATGTGAACCTTGTCACATAGCTAGTGGGTAGAATGGGGATTCAAATTCAGGCTGGTGGGGGCGCCAGGCTGGCTCAGTCAGTTGAGTTGGGTGTGGAGCCTACTTCAGAAAAAAAATTCGGGGCGCCTGGGTGGCGCAGTCGGTTAAGCGTCCGACTTCAGCCAGGTCACGATCTCACGGTCCGTGAGTTCGAGCCCCGCGTCGGGCTCTGGGCTGATGGCTCAGAGCCTGGAGCCTGTTTCCGATTCTGTGTCTCCCTCTCTCTCTGCCCTTCCCCCGTTCATGCTCTGTCTCTCTCTGTCCCAAAATAAATAAACGTTGAAAAAAAAATTTTAAAAAAAAAAAAAAAAAAAGAAAAAAAATTCAGGGGCGCCTGAACCGAATTTCAGTCAGTTAAGCCTCCGACTTAGGCTCAGGTCATGTTCTCATGGTTTGTGGGTTTGAGCCCGTTTTCAGGCTCTGGGCTCTGTGCTGACAGCTCAGAGCCTGGAATTGGCTTAGGATTCTGTGTCTCCCTCTCTCTCTCTGCCCCTCCCCTGCTCTCTCTCTCTCTCTCTCAAAAATAAACATTTTTAAATATTTTTTTAGGGGCGCCTGGGTGGCGCAGTCGGTTAAGCGTCCGACTTCAGCCAGGTCACGATCTCGCGCTCCGTGAGTTCGAGCCCCGCGTCAGGCTCTGGGCTGATGGCTCGGAGCCTGGAGCCTGCTTCCGATTCTGTGTCTCCCTCTCTCTCTGCCCCTCCCCCGTTCATGCTCTGTCTCTCTCTGTCCCAAAAATAATAAACTTAAAAAAAAAAAAAAATTTTTTTTTTTTAAAATAAAAAAATTTTTTTTTTAAATTCAGGCTGTCTTACCTTATATCTAAAACACAAAAGAAGTTGACAAAGGTCTGAGAGACATTGGATTTTGAGATTCTGAGCCTTTAACAAAAATGCAAGCCGGCCTCCTGGGGTGCTAGAAGGCTTCTGTCTTCATTTGGGTGGTTGTAACTTGATCTGCATACATAAGTAAAAAAAATTCACCAAGCTGTACAACTTGAGATTTGTTCATTCTATGCAAGTAATTTCTCAGTATTCATTAAAAAAAAAAGAAAAGAAAAGAAAAGAAAAAGCTTTGTTTCATCTTGCCCTAACCCTTTCTAGTGCATTCAGCAAATGCTTCCTTAAATGCTTCCTTAAAATTTGAATTCTTTTTTCAACATCAAACTAGTTGCTTTATCCTTGAACTCGTTTTTCACAATTAAACTTACTCCTGGAAGGCAGGATGCTCTTGTTACCTCTTCCTCTAGTCCTTTTATAATATTAGAATATTCTGGTATCCAGAGATATTCTATGTAAAATATTTAGATGTGGTATTTTGAGAGTCAACAGCTTTATCTAATCCCACTACCAGCAAATTGGAGCAACTAGTAAGGTGTTAGATTTTTCCCTTTATTCTCCCCCCAGCCCCTCCCACCACCTACTTTTTCCAAGTTCTTGTGCTTCCTCATTCTCTCACACCTACTGAGAAATCCAGAAGCCCACTTCTCTTCCGGGCTTGTTCCAGAGCAATTTTATACTTGGAAAATTTTTGCTGGACATCCTTAGGTATGCCTCCTCTCCCTGGGGGCTAGCCCCGCTAGGGACGAGAAAGGATTCCCTTTTTACATTGAGTCAAGATCCCCTGAGGGTAGGGTGGGAAACAGAGAGTAGCCTCGATATCCGTAGTGTGGCTCAGGGTCAAGGCTCTTTGCCAATTCAGTTTACCCTTGAGAGGTCTCCACAGGGACACCTTAGAATTCGCTACACCTAGGAATTCAGTTCTTAAATATTAAAAGCCTTTAGTTAGAGTAAACTCTGACAAATGCAAAACAGAGCCACAGGGAAGAAGATGGTTGGGTTGGGGGGGGGGATTTTTTTTTTTTTTTTGAGAGTTCTTGTAATTCTCCAGTTTTCTGAATATCAGTGTTTTAACCACATGAGCTGATTCATTAATTCAATACAGATGTATTGAAGGGATCCTGGGTGGCTCAGTTGGCTGAGCCTCCGACTTCGACTCAGTTCAAGTTCTCAGTTCGTGAGGTCCAGCCCTGCATTGCCCGGCGTTGGGCTTGCCTCTGTGAAGTAGACCCGGCGTCAGATCTGTCCCCCTCTTTCTCTGTCCCTCCCCAGCTTTCTCTCCCTCTCTCTTTCTCTCTCTCAAAACTAAACATTAAAAAAAAAGATTTAAAACCATATGTATTGAGATTTTTTTCCTACTGCTATGCACTGTATTCTAGAGCACTGGTTCTCAAACTACTGGATGCACAAGAATTACAGATTCCTGAAAAACACATTCTTGGGGGACCTGGGTGGCTCAGTAAGTTAAGCGTCTGACTCTTGATTTCGGCTCAAGTCTTGACCCCACAGTTCCGTGAGATGGAGCCCATGTCCGGCTCAGTGCCGACAGCGCCCAGAGCCTGCTTGGGATTCTCTCTCTCTCTCTCTCTCTCTTTCTGTCCCTCCCTCGACTAGTGTGCACACACACTCTCTCAAAATAAACACACACTAAAAATAAAATAAAATAAAATAAAATAAAATAAAATAAAATAAAAGCCAGATTCTTGGGTCCCACTCCCTGAGATGCTGACTCAGTAGGTCTGGGATAACACCGAGCCCATGATTTTGACTTTTTCTTTTAATTTTTTTTTAATGTTTATTTATTTTTGACAGAGGGAGAGACAGAGCATGAGCGGGGGAGGGGCAGAGGGAGAGGGAGACACAGAATCCCGAGTCCGAAGCAGGTTCCAGGCTCTGAGCTGTCAGCACAGAGCCTGACGTGCGGCTTGAACTCACGAACCGTGAGATCATGACCTGAGCCGAAGTCGGACGCTCAACCCACTGAGCCACCCGGGCGCCCCAATGATTTTGACGACTTCTTTTTTTTTTTTAATTTTTTTTTAAGTTTATTTATTTTTGAGACCGAGAGAGACAGGGCATGAACGGGGGAGGGGCAGAGAGAGAGGGAGGCAGGCTCCAGGCTCGGAGCCATCAGCACAGTCGGGCTTGAACCCACGGACCGCGAGATCGTGACCTGAGCCGAAGTCGGATGCTCAACTGACTGAGCCACCCAGGCGCCCCTGATTTTGACTTCTAACAAGTGCTTAGGTGATGCTGATGTTGCCAGAAAGGACTATACTTGGAGTAGCATTGCATTAGGTTCTAGAAATAAACCAGGCCCTTAAGGAGTTATTATTCCCGCCAGTTATTATTATTCCAAACATAAAAACTAACAACTAAAATGCAGTGACCACTGCTGTGGGAAGATTGAGGTACAGAAGAGGGACATCTAATTCACCCAGAGAAGGCGACTGTGGAAGGTGATGCCCGATCTGTGTCTTAAAAGATAACCAAGGAAGAGGTGCCTGGGTGGCTCCGTCAGTTAAGCCTCTGACTTTGGTTCAGGCCGTCATCTCATGGTTCATGAGTTCGAGCCCCATGTCCGTCTCTGTGCTGACAGCCCCGAGCCTGGAGCCTGCTTTGGCTTCTGTGTCTGTCCCTCTCCTGCTCACTCTCTTTCTCTCAAAAATAAATAAACATTAAAAACTTTTTTTAATTAAAAAAAAAAAAAAAGATAAGGCAGAAAAAAAAAAAAGCTTAAGAAAAAAAACCTAAAAACACGAACCAAACAAAGAGCCGGAGGGAAGCATTCAGGGTGGAGGGGATTGCTTGGGTAGAACAATTTGCCAAGGCTTGGAACTGGCTGAGAGGCAGGCAGTGATGACTGCGTGCTTCCTTAGCCAACACTTAAGCAGAGGGACAGTAAGGCTGAATGGAAAGTAAATCACCCTGGCACAGAGTTGGTTCGGCGTGTGGAAGGTTCACTGGAGGCGGACAGAGATGGGGGCAAGAGACGGTGCTTGGACAAGGGTCAAGTGAGGCCATTAAGATGGCTGCCTGAATAAGTGACCTGACATAGTTATTGACTGACTGAATAGAAGTCTGGGTGGTGGAAAAAGGACTCAGTGATATCTCACCTATTTTGTAGGGTGAAATTTTTTTTAAGATTGGGGGTGGGGGGCAGCCCTGCGTGCCTATGTCGGTTGAAGGGCCGATTCTTTTTTTTTTTTTTTTTCTTTCCACGTTTATTTATTTTTGGGACAGAGAGAGACAGAGCATGAACGGGGGAGGGGCAGAGAGAGAGGGAGACACAGAATCGGAAACAGGCTCCAGGCTCTGAGCCATCAGCCCAGAGCCCGACGCGGGGCTCGTACTCACGGACCGCGAGATCGTGACCTGGCTGAAGTCGGACGCTTAACCGACTGCGCCACCCAGGCGCCCCCGGAAGGGCCGATTCTTGATCCTGCGGTTTGGTTTGTGAGATCCTGCATTGGGCTCTGTGCTGACAGTGCGGAGCCTGCTTGGGGTTCTCTCTGCCCCTCCCCTGGTCAAGCTCATGCTCTCTCTCAAAAATAAATAAACTTTTTTTTTTTAAAGGATGTTAGTTTTTAAGTAATCTCTCCACCCTACATGGGGCTCAAACTTACAACCCTGAGATCAAGAGTCACGTGCTCTAGCGGCTGAGCCAGCTAGGTGCCCCTACTGGGTGAATTTTTACAGAACTTTGAAACTTGTGCTCACGTAAAGTCACTGGATGAAATAAAGTGGCCATGAATTACTTGACGTGGATGACAGATATATTATCAAGGTTTATCATATTATCCACCATGTAAGTGTGAAGTTTTTCGGGGCGCCTGAGTGGCTCAGTCACTTAAGTGTCTGACTTCGGCTCAGGTCATGATTTCGCGGTCTGTGAGTTCGAGCCCCACAGCGGGCTCTGTACTGACAGCTCAGAGCCTGGAGCCTGCATCAGATTCTATGTCTCCCTCTCTCTCTG
The DNA here is from genome assembly GCF_028749965.1 of Puma concolor. Taxonomy (NCBI): domain Eukaryota; kingdom Metazoa; phylum Chordata; class Mammalia; order Carnivora; family Felidae; genus Puma; species Puma concolor. The sequence goes on from NC_141673.1 coordinate 100,366,749, forward strand.
CCCCTCCCCTGCTCTCTCTCTCTCTCTTAAAAATAAATAAAAAACATTTTTTAAAAAAGTGTGAAGTTTTTCATAGTAAGTTTCTTTTAGGGGAAAAAAGTGTGGTTTTGCTCTCCTAGCTATTTCTAAACCAGCAGCTTTGGTGGTGTGGTTCATCCTGATAACACAGGTAAATTGAGGGTCATCTATCTCCCAGAGGAGCCAGAAAGACAGATTGTTTGTTGCAAATCAAGGTTGACTCTTTTAGAAGAGCTTCAGGCTCACTGAATACAGTTTAGGAGACTTGAGGCCAAGAGCATTGTTGCTTTTTAAAGATTATTAATTGAAATGCAGCTTAATATTTAAATATAAGGAAATGCCTCCTGCCCTCCATTTGCTTACAAAGCCCTAGGTCTCCTTTAAACCCATTCCTTCATCAACAAATAATGACTGAATATCTATTATTTTCCTGGTACTTTTCTAGATAGTACTTCTCAAAACAATGGCATACTAAAGGATCACCTGGAGAACTTTTTAAACAGATTCCCAGTCCCCTCCACCACAGATTCCTATTCTGGAGTTCTAAGCCCACCCATTTGTGTCCCTAACAAGCTCACAAGTGATGCTGATGAGGACAGCCGCACTCTTCTAGGGCTGGAATACTACACGGAACAAAACTGGCAAAAATTCAAATAACTGCCCTCATATAGCTTATATTTTATTTTTTAAGATTAAAAAAAAAACTTTTTGTTTTTTACATTTTTTTAAAGTTTATTTATTTTGAGACAGAAAGAGAGAGAACCAGCAGGGGAGGGGCAGAGAGAGAGGGGGACAGAGAGAGGAGGAGAGGATCTGAAGCAGCTCCAATGCTGACCGCACAGAGCCCGGTGTGGGGCTCGAACCCACAAACCGTGAGATCATAACCTGAGCCAAAGTCAGACGCTTAGCTGACTGAGCCACCCAGGCGCCGTATTTTTAAGATTTTTAAAAAGTTTTTATTTATATTCAAGTGATCTCTACACCCAACATGGGGCTCAAACTCACAACACCAAGATCAAGAGTCACATGCTCCTCCCGACTGAGCCAGCCAAGGGCCCCATCACGTAGTTATATTTTAACAATGTTTTAGAAGCTTATTTTTTTTTTTTTTTATTTTACTCATCTCTACACACAACGTGGGGCTTGAACCCATGACCCTGAGATCAAGAGTCACACGCTCTTCTGACTGAGCCAGCCAAGTACCCCTTAGCTTATATTTTAGTTGTAGGGAAATAGAAGATGATAGACAGATGAGAGATGATATAGACAGATGAGGATAGAGCAAATGTATATTGTGTCAGATGGTGACAGGAGGTCTGAAGAAACAGCAAGTGGAGAGGTGCCTGGTTGGCTCAGTCGGTTGAGCGGTTGAGCGTCTGACTTCAGCTCAGGTCATGATCTCCGAGGTCTGTGAGTTTGAGCCCAGTGTCAGGTTTGTGCTGACAGCTCAGAGCCTGGAGCCTACTTCGAATTCTGTGTTTCCTTCTCTCTCTGCCCCTCCCCCACTCATGCTCTGTCTCCATCTCTGTCTCTCTCTCTCTCTCTCTCTCTCTCTCTCTGTCAAAAATAAATAAACATTAGGGGCGCCTGGGTGGCTCAGTCGGTTGGGCGGCGGACTTCAGCTCAGGTCACGATCTCGCGGTCTGTGAGTTCGAGCCCCGCGTCGGGCTCTGGGCTGATGGCTCAGAGCCTGGAGCCTGCTTCCGATTCTGTGTCTCCCTCTCTCTCTGCCCCTCCCCCGTTCATGCTCTGTCTCTCTCTGTCTCAAAAATAAATAAACGTTAAAAAAAATTTTTTTTTAATAAATAAACATTAAAAAATAATAATAGTGAAAAAAAAAAGAAACACCAAGTGGAAAATGATAGGGAGTGCGGGACATTTTTGAGAAGGTAATGTTAAGGATGTAAAGGAGTGGAGAGATCAAGCTGCTTAGATTTCTAGGGGAAGAACCGATCGGGAGAGATAAGAATGATAGCAAAAGCCCTGATTCTGGAGATTTCCTGGCTTGTTCCAGGATCAGTTAGGAGGCCAGCTAGGAGGGTGGAGAACACAAGGTGACAGGACAGAGTCTTACAAGGCCAGAAGAGGTTCACCTTAATCCAAGACTTCAATTTGTGACTGTAAATGTGATAACACCAAACGGGGATTTTAAGCAAAGGAATAGCTTGATATGACCTGTCTTAACAAAAATTCATTCTGGACAATATGTTGAAGACTAGACAATAGGAAGGCTAGGGTGCAAACATAGAGACCAGTTGGGAAGCTATTGGAATCATCCAAGGGACAGATGGTGGTTTGGATAGACTGGTAACCTGGGAGATACTTTAGAAAAGGTCAAATGCAGCTTGGACACACGTAATTTCAAGCCCCTGGCTCTCTTGTGACACAGGCAATAACCAATAAATACATGTTCTTTAAAAGAACATAACCATGGGGCACCTTGGGTAGCTGAGACTGTTAAGCATCAGACTCTTGATTCCGACTCGGGTCACGATCTCAGGGTTTGTGAGTTCAAGCCCCATCATGGGCTATAAAGTAAATAAAAATAACAAATACATAAAAATAAAATAAATAACCATTTCTTGCTGCTCTGCTGGCTCTCTAAGCCCTGGCCCATGTGATGATCAAAATTCACTCCCACAGGGGCGCCTGAGCGGCTCAGTTGGTTTAGCATCTGACTCGGGCTCAGGTCACGATCTCATGGTTGTGGTTTGTGACTTTGAGCCCCGACATGGGGCTCGCTGCTGTCAGCACAGAACCCCCCTTCGCCTGCGTCTGATCCTCTGCCTCCCTCTCTTTCTGCCCCTCCCCCACGCCCTCCTGCTCTCTCTCTCTCCCTCTGTCCCTCAAAAATAAACAAACATTAAAAAAAAATACTCCAGGGGCGCCTGGGTGGCGCAGTCGGTTAAGCGTCCGACTTCAGCCAGGTCACGATCTCACAGTCTGTGAGTTCGAGCCCCGCGTCGGGCTCTGGGCTGATGGCTCAGAGCCTGGAGCCTGTTTCCGATTCTGTGTCTCCCTCTCTCTCTGCCCCTCCCCCATTCGTGCTCTGTCTCTCTCTGTCCCCAAAATAAATAAACGTTGAAAAAAAAAATTTTTTTAAATAAAAAAAAAAAAAATACTCCAACCATCGAAGAAAGAAACATTGGAAGACACAAAAATTAAAAGAAAGAAGGCATTGGGTTCTACCTGTATTTTGAAGGCACCATCAACAAAGATGGCCTTAAGGTTTTGGCCTGAACAAGTGAAAAGATGGAATTGTTATACACTGAGACGGAGACCGTAGGAGGAGCCTGTCTAAAGAGGAATATTGGGAGTCTGGTTTTTGAAATATTAATTTTGTGACGCCTTATAGAAACCCCAGTGGGGATGTTAGGTAGGCAGTTGAATAGATGAGATTGAGTTTGGGGACTAGGTCTAGGATAAAGAGGTACATTTGAAGGTCAGAGGCATATAGATGGTATTGAAAGTAATAAGACAGGATAATATGACCACTATAGTGAGTCAAGATAGAAAAGAGGTTTGAGAACTAAGCTTTGGTACCCTCTAACCTTTAGATGAAAGGAGATGAGAAGAATCAGAAAGGAGACAGAGAGAGAACCATCAGGCCATTAGGTAGAACACCAACAGAGCATAAACTAAAGAAAGATTTAAGTCAAAACTTACAGTTTCTTGGGGCGGCTGGGTGGCTCAGTCAGTTAGGAGTCCCATTTCGGCTCAGGTCATGATCTCTTGGCGCGTGAGTTTGAGCCCCCACCGGGCTCATTTCTGTCAGCCTGTCAGCACGAAGATCCTCGGTCCCCCTCTCTCTGCCCCTCCCCTGCTTGCATTCTCCCCAAAATAAATAAATATATTAAAAAAATTTTTTTTTACTACTTGTGGTCACTTCATTACCTGTCAGGTCTCTTGTCCCTATTTTCCAATGACCCATTATTTCCTCTAAAATAAGAATAATAATTCTTCCTAATCGTCCATTATTTTTCTAAAATAATAATGATTCTTTGCCAAAAGTGTTCATTTTCTAGAATTCCCTCCCCTATTCTCTCAACAATTTTCCATCTCGGTTCAACAGAAAATCCTCCAAGAAGGCTTTGCGGATTCCCCTCCCCAACCACACCTTCTCTTGTTTGGGCCCCCTTAGCAGTCAGTACATACATCGTTTTGGGATTTATTTTTCTTTTCAATACTCATCCCAGGACATTCTTTTTCTTTTTCTTTTTTCTTTTCTTTTTTTTCTTTTTTTTTTTTTTTTGGTCTGTTTTGATCTACTCTACTAAACTATTACCTCCTCAAAATTAAGATGATGTTTAATTATTTCTTTTCTCTCTAGCACATGATAGGCACTCATGCATTATTAGTTGAATAAGAAGTAAGTAAATACATACACCCATATGTCTGTGCGTATGTAGGCAAGAAACAGTTACTTATAGAATGGGTTTATTAGCCAGAGTGAAAGAACGTAAAGAGAAAATAGGAGCAGAAACACACGTGAGAATTAAGTGAAAAGAAAACAGGTGAATGCCTATCAGTTTGGATACACCCAAGTCAACTCAAATGGACAATGGGTGCAGGGTAAAAACAATGATCCATCAATAATAAATCCGACGATCCCGTCCGTGAGAAATTAATTCCATGTTTGATGTATACATTACACTGAGGAGCAGTGAAGTCAATATTCATCCTCCTGATGATTGTCACTTCCTCTTTTTCGTGACAGATCAGCAAAAATCTGGTGCAAAGTTGGGACACCTGTGCTCTGAAAGGATTACGTCACCCAACGTGCGTTTCCTACCTTTAAAGTGAGGAATAAATCTTGTCTGAAAAATACTTTTCATTTTTAGCTCTTTTTTTTTCAGCTCTTTCCCAGAGGGCGGTCCTAGGAAAACAAAACCTAAAATCACGTTTGCATTTGCAGCCCTGGACTCTAGCGCATTGTAACACACCCCTCCTCCACCCACGCAGCCCACCCCTACAATTCCTAGGTCTCCAACACCTACCTGAGCAAGCTCAACCTTATTCAAATTGCTTTCCTGGGCAAAGAATGTAGTTAAGTTTGCCTTCTAGCTACCAGCCCCCTTCCCTTTGGTCTTTCTCTCCGGAGGCTCCGACCCTAGATACAATAAGACGCAGATGGGGGAGGGGTGACTTCAGCCAGGCTTTCATGCAAAGATCCCAGTCAGCAAAGAACAAAGCTTCTGGTACCTGCAGTTTAGAGAGCTGTGGGCAAAGTAAGGCGTCTGGCGGCCTTGACTGTACTCATTTACCAACTGTGCGAATTGAGAGGCAGGAAGTCAAGTTTTCCGTGTCTTTTTTTTTTTTTTTTAACCTTCATTTATTTTTGAGACAAAGAGAGAGCATGAACGGGGGAGGGTCAAAGAGAGAGAGACACAGAATCTGAAACAGGCTCCAGGCTCTGAGCTGTCAGCACAGAGCCCGACGCGGGGCTCGAACTCGTGGACCACAAGATCACGACCTGAGCTGAAGTCGGAGGCTCAACCGACTGAGCCACCCAGGCGCCCCTTCCGCGTCTTAATTTACTTTTCTCCCGGTTTTATTGAGATGTAATTGACTTATGACATTGTATTAGTTTAAGGCGCACAGCATAATGAACTGATGTACGATATGTTGCAAAATGATTACCACAATAAGTTTAGTACACATCCAACATTACATTCCCTTGATTAAAAGAAATCATATTCTATGGGGCCACCTGGGTGGCTTAATCGGTTAAGCATCGGACTTCGGCTCAGGTCATGATCTCACAGTTCGTGAGTTTGAGCCACATTGGACTCTGTGCTGACAGCTCAGAGCCTGGAGCCTGCTTCGGATTCTGTGTCTCCCTCTCTCTCTGCCCGTCCCCACTCATGCTGTGTCTCTCAAAGATAAATAAAAAAACATTTAAAAAAGTATAAAAAAATCATATTCTATTTGTAATGAGACAGAGACTGTCTGCCTGAGCACACTGTATTTCCACCCATCTTTTCCTTGATGTTCCTGTTTGTATTCTTTTCCCCTCCAGCAGGACGGTCTGAGAAGACAAAGAAAAGATTACATAGAATTTATCTCCATGCTTTGGTCCCAGCAGTACTCCTATGCTCACGAATTGGCATCCTCAAGTTATGAGCAAAACTCTCTTTGCGTGGAAGCAAAGCCAGCAGCTCTAGGTGGAGACCCAAGTAGCAGAGAATGTGACAGGTGTAATCAGCTTGCAGCTCAGAAAAATATGTAATTGGAATTTGCTAAGGGTTTACTTTTAGGGGTGGGAGATTGGAAAAGAGGAAGAAATGTTAGGCTTCGCCAATATTAATGTTTTTAATGTCTATTTTTATTTTTGAGAGAGAGAGAGACCGTGCAAGTGGGGGAAGGGCGCAGAGAGAGGGAGACACAGAATCCGAAGCAGGCTCCAGGCTCCAAACTGTCAGCACAGAGCCTGACGCCGGGCTTGAATTCATGAACCTTGAGATCTTGACCTGAGCCAGTTGGAAGCTTAGCCAACTGAGCCACCCAGGTGCCTCAGGTTTCTTTAATATTGAATTCGGGAGTGGGGAGGAGAATTGAAAGCTGCAGACTGTTATCTTTGTCTATAAATATGTACTGCTAAAACCGAACCCTAAAAACTGCTCCTTTGGAAAATTGACTGAAAACAAAGAAAAAAAAACTGAAACCGGGGATGGAGTAGGATTGCAGGACATGACAGAATTGCCGGGCCAGGGAAGGAAAAGCTAATGTAAAAAAGAGCCAGAGAAGGAAAAAGAGGCCGACTTCGGCTCAGGTCATGATCTCCCGGTTCAGGAGTTCGAGCCCCGCGTCGGGCTCTGTGCTGACAGCTCAGAGCCTGGAGCCTGCTTTGGATTCTGTGTCTCCCTCTGTCTCTGCCCCTTCCCTGCTCACGCTCTGTCTCTCTCTATATCGCAAAGATAAGTAAACATTAAAAAAAAAAAAAAAGAAGAAGAGACGGGAGGTCCAACACAGATTCTAAAAGAAACTTGTCGCAAATGTGTTGGCAAATCCATTCACAGGAATATCATTTGCTTGGAGGATGTTCTCTACCTTCCTCTTTTCAGTTGGGTTGGTTTACAGATCAATAAATTTCATTATTTTAGATCTAGGAACTTCCCAGATGAAATAAGGAAGGACTGCTCTCAATCTATCATGTTGTTCGCTGCATGAAAATAATAAACACAACAAAAAGGTAATTTCAAACTTGGAGCTCATGAGCATAGGCTAAAGACAGAATTCCTATTAATAGCCCCCATTTGTAGATCGCTGAGTGTCAAATATTATGAGGATTTAGCACTTTATTTCCTCTAATTTTTATAGCAACACAGACAAGGTACAGATGAGGAAACTGAGTCAAGATTCTATCCAGCCACGCATGTCTAAAAACTACTGAAAATTTTTCCATACTGGTGGCGAATGCATAATTACCTACGAGGCACCAAAGTCAGCTACAGATCAGCAGGCCACAGGTCCCCTCCTCTGGCTTTTGTTAAAGGAGACAACAGTCCTGGGGCAAAGACAAGCCTGTCTCTCGACAGCTAAAAAACAAGAGGAGGGAGTTGAAAACAAGTACTATTTTTAACATCCACTGACGCCTTAGCAACATACAGTGTGCGTCTTATTGTGACCTTTGGGGGACTCAGGAGGAAAATAGAGCTATGTGGTTGGAGCTTCTGCCATAACCAACTCGATGTTGAGGCCCTACGGGGCCTTAGATCAAGATATTAACTGCCCGAGTGGAAGATTCAATCGTCTGAGGTGCCTCAAGTGCATCTTTGATTTTAAAAGACGGAAACGTGGTGAACCCAGAAATATTTAATTGCCGGGTTTACTTTTGCTCCTAGGTCCTGTGGCCCCAGTTTACCCGTTCCCCACCCAGTCTGGACTACCCGGCAGCTACCTTTTGCATGACAATGGCCTTGGTGAGACTGGCAGACAGGATTAACTGAGAATTCTCGAGGGTGTGTGTGGGCGTGGGGCTGTCGGGAGGGGCGGGTCTAAGGATGGGCGAGCTTTCCTTATAAATCCAGAGCCTCCAGAATCTTCACCTTTTGCTAAATTGGGTTGGTTGGTGCTTGGCCCTTTTGGTGGTGACGCCACTGCATCCTGTCTTTCTGATACTCTTACATCTGGAGATCTTCAGATTTCTCTTTTAAGTTCTTCCACCTAGACACGTAAGCCTGCATCTCCCTCTTTTTTTTCTCTCTTCCCTCCACTCGGCAACATGAATCCAGCTCAGCCCCAATGCCCGCCTTGCCCCGAAGCGCCCGATTCTAGGGACTCTTCTCCAGTGCCTGAGATTGATGGGCCTGAAGACAATTACGCACCCTTGCAAATGTCATCTGCTGAGACCCCCCACACGGAGACCGGTAAGAGAAAATTAATCCTTGAAAGGCTGATTACCTTGAGGGAGAGTGAAATCTGAGGAGGGGAAGGGTCATTCGTTTTGCTCTTGAGCAATTACAGCCCATTCATGAAAGCAGGTGTCCTCTATTAAGCCTCTCGACACCTGTCCCAGTTGTAACTTGGTGGGTGCGTGCCCTTTCACCCAGGTCCCAGGTGTCAGGTAAGCGACAAGGGCCGCAGGACGCTGGCATTTCAATGGCTCACTGGATAATTGAGGCATTAGGTGCATAGGCCCTGTGGAAACACAAATGTGTTGTGAAAAATGAGTTGATATATACATCTTAACAGACTGGGTGCTGAGCACATAGTAACAGTAAATGTTACTATTAAGTCAGAAGTGCTAACATCACAGCTAGGGGTAGGGGATGCCATGAGCATCACCGTTTTGATTTGCCGGGTTTTCAAGGAGTTCCAGAAATGGCGTGGCTAATTATGAATCGCGCCTTGTTGAAAAGTTCTACCTTCGTACAACAGCGGCAGTGGCTCTCCTGCCTCTTTGGCTCCGTGGGTGTTAACTGGGGCAGCTCCGAATTTCTGAGAGCCTGCTATGCTCAGGTCCCCTATATCCTGAGGAAATGTCCACCCCATTTTATGGTAGAAGATCCCAGAAGGTTTAACCTGCTGACATTCAGGGGCGAGAGCCCAAATTTGAAACCCAGGTTGGCTTCCACATGGTAATCGCAGGGGTGGGGGATGATCAGTTTGCTGTGAAGTCCGCACCGCTTTTTTGTGAATCAATTCGGCAGTAATTGTTAAAAATGAAAACGTAAACGAATGTTTACCCGAGAAAAACCACTTTTAAGATTCATGGTAAAAATAATCGTTTAAACATTGTTTACATGATTACCCCTAAAACCAAGCTGTTGGAGAAGGACTAAGAAACTGCTTTATTGGATTGTTGGATTTTAATGTTCCCCGGTTTTCCTAAACTTCATGTCGATGCCCTTTTATAATTCCGAACATTGAAAATACAGCGCTGGATTGTGAGAAATGGCTCAGGAATGAGCAAGTGGGCGTGTCCTCAGCAAGCCAAGTGCAAGTTTATAGAGACCGGTTTTTTTAGGAGATGCCCCCACTGAAGTCCTTGGTCTCGCCCACTTACAAGAAGCACAAGATTGTGAATTTTTGCCTCGTAAAGGCTGTCTCTTTATTCCATGACTAGGGTAGACATTAAAGAGTTTAAACGGCTACTGAATCTAGGCAATATAATATTTTTTTAGTTTTTTTTGGAGGGGAGGAATCACGCACGTGAGCGGGGCGGGGGGGGGGCAGACAGAGATGGAGACAAATGGTCCAAAGCGGACTCTGCTGACCGCAGAGAGCCCAATGCGGGCCTGTCGAACCCACCAACCCGGAGATCAGGACCGGAGCTGAAGTCAGACACTTAACCGACTCGAGCCACCCAGGCGCCCCTAAACTGTGGATTTTAAAGGGTCCCCAGAAACTGACCCTACAGTATTAAATATGATGTAGGGGATGATTAACTTTACAAAACGAAGTTAGGAAGGGACATGATAGGGGCGGTGGGGGGAGGGGACTCCAGTGATCATTCCCACTTTTCTGAACAGTCACAGCATGGACTCTTGAGCATCGATTTGCAGTAGAAAGCTTTTGTCAACGAGGTTTGAGGAGCACCTGGCTGGCTCGGTCAGTGGAGCATGTGACTCTTGATCTCAAGGTTGTGAGTTCGAGCCCCATGTTGGCCATAGGGATTACTTAAAAATAAAATCTTGGGCCACCTGGGTGGCTGAGTTGGTTAAGTGTCCCATTTCGGCTCAGTTCCTGAATTGCACCCCCCCCCCCCCCCCCCCCGCGTGTTGGGCTCCCGCAGAGCCCACTTGGGATCCTTGTCCTCTTTTTCTGCCCCCCCCCCCCCCCCGCTCTTTCTCTCCCAAATGCACATGCTCTGCTCTGTCAAAAATAAACAAACATTAAAAAGTAAAGTCTTTAAAAAAAAAAAAGTTGAGTCCCACTCTGCTTCCCAACTAGTAAGCCATTGGCCATGTCCCTTGGTTGTAAGATGGCATCGACTAGTAAGTTATTGGATTGGCATCCTATAAAGATCGGCGAAGTGTTCGGGGGTCACTCATTTCTTGAGTTGAAATGACCACCATTATCACCTCTAAGTTTTTACCTACTACCTGAGGTTGAGGGCTCTCAAAAAATGCTTCGACAACCACAGGTTTGCGAATGTAATTTGCTATTTGAAAGATTTTAGAGAAAAGTGTTGTTTTATTCCCAACAGTCTCTCCTCTTCCTTCCTGCATGGATCTACTTGTTCAGGACAGCCCCGATTCTTCCACCAGCCCCAGAGTAAAAGTGCTGCCCACTTCTGCAGAGGAGATCACCGCGAAGAAGGACGATCCAGCTCAGGGCAAGAAACAGAAGATCAGAACCGTCTTCTCTCAGACCCAGCTATATGTACTCAATGATAGATTTCAGAGACAGAAATACCTCAGTCTCCAGCAGATGCAAGAACTTTCCAACATTCTGAACCTTAGCTATAAGCAGGTAGAGTTTGCCTACTTGTTCTTGCACTGCGAAATAAAAAACCCAATTTGCAGATGAGCATTTCCTAACATCTGTGTGTGCATCTGTAGGCTTAGGTACCGCCTACAGATAATTTTCATATGCGAGTAGGATCTTTGCAATGTTTCGTGACCATTTATTTTTTTATTTTTTTTTAACATTTATTTTTGAGACAGAGAGAGACAGAGCATGAACGGGGGAGGGTCAGAGAGAGAGGGAGACACAGAATCCGAAGCAGGCTCCAGGCTCTGAGCTGTCAGCACAGAGCCCGACGCGGGGCTCGAACTCACGAATCGTGAGATCATGACCTGAGCCGAAGTCGGCCGCTCAACCGACTAAGCCACCCAGGTGCCCCCCGTGACCATTTTTTTAACGTTGTAATGTGTTAATATGCCATGGTTTATTTAACCACTTTTCCCTGTCGCACAAGCCAAAGTCATGAAAATGTTGGCCGATTTTTCCTTAATCAAAGGAGATGCATGTATTCCCATCTTCCAGGTTAGGAGAGTCCCTAACCAACACTGCTCCTCATTAAAATAAAACTGGAATCTCTTGTTTGTGTGCATTTCACTACTAGCGAGGTTAATCATTTTCCATATTCTTGCATATTTTGCAGTCCGATATTGTGTGGTTTTCTGTCACTGGTGCCATACTTAGTCTAAGTATATAAATACTTCTGGTCCTCCTTAATGTCATTTTCTACCTTATACTTTACAAATCACCTGGAAATTTAAGCTTCTTGGATGCTTAAATAGATTTGATATTTTCCAAATAGTTGTCCTTGTGGTATATTTCATATTTCTTGAGTTGAAATGGCCACCATTATCACGTTAAATGGAAGTGTGCTTATGGGGGAGCCTTCTTTATTGCAGACAAAGTACCTTTAGCTGACTACTGGCGTGGGTAAACTATGAAAAGGGAGATAGGTAGACATTTAATGTGAACGTTCTAGAATAGATAGGCAGTGGTTTTTCTCAAACTGGTTCGGTTTATTAAAAAGCAGCCAACTGACTTGAGGGGCTGTGACATTCATTCATAGAGAATGGTGTCAAGATTTCAGAAAGGACTCTAGAAGTTTCAGTTTTCTGAGCTTTAAATAGTTGTAGTTGCGGGCGGGGCGGGGGGGGGGGAGGGGAATTGTTAACAATATTCTTTGATCCCTACTACATCCACATTACTGGTGTTTTATGTTTTCCTGTTTTCCTGTCACCTTTTTCTTTGTAGGTTAAGACCTGGTTCCAGAACCAGAGAATGAAATGTAAGAGGTGGCAAAAAAACAACTGGCCAAAGAATAACAACACTGTGACTCAGGTAACAGGAAACATATTTTCCTCCTCTTTTTTTTTTTCAAGTAGGCTCCATGCCCAGCGTGGGGCTTGAACTCATGACCCTGAGATCAAGAGTAGCATGCTCTACTGACTGAGCCAGCCAGGCATGCCTCTGCTTTCTTTTCCATGGCTTTTTCGTTTTGGTCCTTGCTAACTCGTTAGAACCCCGGCTGCAGACCATCCTGATTTTCTTTCTAGCCTTTCAGTTGATCTACCATTCTCTTTCAGAACAGCTCTGCAAATCCAGAATACCCAGGCTTCTATTCCTATCACCAGGGATACCTGATGAACACTTCCGGAAACCTTCCAATTTGGGGCAACCAGACCTGGAACAGCCAGTCGTGGAGCAACCAGACCTGGAACAGCCAGTCGTGGAGCAACCAGACCTGGAACAGCCAGTCGTGGAGCAACCAGACCTGGAACAGTCAGACCTGGTGCCCCCAAGCCTGGAATGGCCAGGCCTGGAACAGCCAGCTGCACGACTGTGGAGAGGAATCCCCGCAGCCCCAGATACAGTTACAGCAAAATTCTGTCAGCGATTTGCAGTCCATCTTAGAAACGACTGGGGAAAGCCACAGTGTGATACAGCAAACGGCTAAGTATTTTAGTGCCCAGCAAATAATGGATTTATTCCCAAACTACCCTGAACATACAGCCTGAAGTCGCGTGACCATGAGCGTATTAATCCGTCTCCATTTGGGCGATGGCTGTATTACTTCTAGGATTTGTCTGTTAGGGTCCTGTATCTCTGCCTTGATATTCTGCTTTTCATTATGTTTATTCTGTCCATCAAGGGGGAACGGCAGCAGTCTCGTCAAAGAGGATTCCGTAGCTTTGGCTGCTTTGAGCAACATGCGGCAATCTGTTTCTGGCTCTAGATAACTAGATACAATACTAATTTGTATATCTTTAGGCTCCAGAATTTAACCACAAGAATAGGAAGTAAAAATACAAAGATGTGATAGAGGATTATTTGTATTTTCTGAGATAGTGAGGCTTAACAACCTCAATTGTTAACGGTGGAGGGTTAAGTTATAATGTGCGTCGTTGATTTCCTCTGCCCCCTGTGCTGGTTTAACTACAACTCCCGACGTGCTCGTTATTCCAGTATTTGTAGAAAGCTGTTTTTATATTTTAATGTGTCGTGATGATAGGACCAGTCTGGCTGGTGGTTTATGATAGATTTAAGTACAAATAAATACCCACTTTATCTTTTAGTTGTCTCTACCCTGATTTCACCAGTAGCTCAGTGACTAAAAAACTTGGCTAAACACGGGTCTTTCTTAGAGTCTTTTGCTGTGGGAAGGACCAAGGAAATGAAATCTCTTTAAGATTCTGCTAAGAGGCTGCTCTTAGAAAGGGACAAAAGTAAAGTAAAGGGACAAAAGAGTAAGGAAAAGGTAGCTAAGTATACAAAGCTAGGTGACTGGTTAATTAAATCTCAACGAACTTTTTTCCTCCTTGTGTGTGTAATAGTATTGAAACAATAAAATTTGTGGTTATTGGGAGTTAAAGAAGAGTGCCCCATCTGGAAGATCAGAAGCAGAAAAGTGATAAACAGAGCTCTTGGGTTTGTAAAGAGGCTAAAATAAAGGGCAGCCAGGGAATAGGTAATAATGGAAGGAAGAGAAGACTGGAGAAGGAGGGGAAAAGGTCAACCAATTGGAATCTCACCCTGTAACTCCCACCAGGGATGTGTCCACTCTTCTCTACAATTGTACTGTGCCAGAAGGCACTGTGTGGAAATAAGCTTCTTTTAAGACATTTTAATGCCAGCTTTTATTTAAAAAGGGACTTGTTAAGTTTATAGACCAACTACAAAGCACAATACCAATGTTTTAGAACGTCCAACTCTTGGTTTTGGCTCAGGTCCAGACCTCTCCGGTTTCTGAGTTCGGGCCCCGCGTTGGGCTTCCTGCTGGCGGTGCGGAGCCTGCTTGGGATGCTCCTCTCTTTCTGCCCCTCCCCTTTCTCTCTCTCTTAAGATAATCTTTTAAAAAATAAAGTATAGGAGCGCCCAGGTGGCTCAGTCGTTGAGCGTCCGACTTCAGCTCAGGTCATGATCTCGCAGCTCGTGAGTTCGAGCCCCGCGTCGGGCTCTGTGCTGACAGCTCAGAGCCTGGAGCCTGCTTCGGATTCTGTGTCTCCCTCTCTGTCCCAACCCACTCGCATTCTGTCTCTGTCTCAAAAATAAACATTAAAACATTTTTTTAAATAAAATAAAAAATAAAGTATAGGGGCACCTGGGTGGTACAGTTGATTAGGTCTCCGACTCTTGATTTCAGCTCAGGTCATGATTTCATGGTTCATGAGTTCGAGCCTCGAACTGTGCTCTGCTTGGGATTCTGTCTCCTTTCTGCCCCTCCCCTGCTGGTGCGTGCGCTCTCTCGCTCTCTCTCAAAATAAAAACTTAAATCTACAAATATATTAGTGTTAACATAAACTGGATCAGAAACATGTTTAGGGGCGCCTGGGTGGCTCAGTCAGTTAAACGTCTGACTTTGGCTCAGGTCTTGATCTCGCAGTCCGTGAGCTCAAGCCCCGCATCAGTCTCTGTGCTGAAAGCTCAGAGCCTGGAGCCTGTTTCCGATTCTGTGTCTCCCTCTCTCTCTGCCCCTCCCCCGTTCATGCTCTGTCTCTCTCTGTCCCAAAAATAAATAAAAACGTTGAAAAAAAAAATTTAAATTCTGAGGCTAGTTGGGAATACTTTTTTCCCCAGGTAAATTATGTTTTCCCCTTAGAAGAAGCAAAGCAGGCATCTATGAACTATACTAATATTTCTTTTTACTATCCTTTTCCATCCCAGTTCACCCCGAATTGATCTGAATCAGAGCACTTTTAATCACCACTGCCTTCTTGCTCCATGGCAACATCTACTTTCTGAAGCAGACACAGAGAATGGTCCACTAAGGCAGTTGTCCTGGTCATTTCCCTCATGGTTTCCCCAATTTTCCAATGTTGCTGTGGGACCATCCAAATTCTCTAGACATTTGACAAATGACATCAGGGGTAATTTCTGCCTATACCTAGGTACAACACAATATTCTTTTAAAAGTTGTCAGATCGTTGAATTTTGTGCCAAGCACTATGTTATGAACTGAGTAAATCATGAAAACAAAGCATTGATTGAACAATTAAAATAGCACATGAAATCTCTAAATCCCTATTTTCATTTTGTTATTGAAGCAGATTTGAGTATGACTTTTTTTTTTTCTTAATGTTTACTTTTGAGAGAGCACAAGTTGGGGAAGTGGCAGAAAGAGGCAGATAGGATCTGAAGCAGGTTTTGTGCCCACAGCGGCGAGCCCAATGGGGTGCTTGAACTCACAAACTGAGATCCTGACCTGAGCCAAACTGAGCCACCCAGATGCCCCCAGACCCCCCCCCCCCCCCACCCAGTATGACTTTTTACAAATGTGATTTCACTGTTCTGCCACCTGGCCTTTTCATTTAAGTGTATTGAGTGAAGGAAAAATTCTTTTTTAAGAGATTAGAGCGTTTTAACATATGGCACTAGGGAGCCTGGCTGGCTCAGTGGAGCGGATAACCCTTGACTCAGGTTCCCGAGTTCAAACCACGTTGGGTGTAGGGCTTACTTTAAAAAAAAAGGGAGGCACCTAGGTGGCTCCGTTAAGGATTGGACTTTGGCTCAGGTCATGATCTCCCAGTTGGTGAGTTTGAGCCCGGCATCGGGCTCTCTGCTGTCAGCGTGGAGCCTGCTTCGGATACTCCGTCCCCCTCTCTCTCTCTCTCTCTCTCTGCCCCTCCCCCCATTGTCTCTTTCTCAAAAATAGATAAATAAATAAACTCTTAAAAAAAGGTAATATGTCACTAACATTTTTATGAAATCCTTTGCTCTAAAACTAAATGCAGGGGCGCCTGGGTGGCTTGGTCGGTTAAGCGTCCGACTTCGGCTCAGGTCATGATTTCACGGTCCGTGAGTTCGAGCCCGGCGGCGGGCTCTGTGCTGACAGCTCAGAGCCTGGAGCCTGCTTCGGATTCTGTGTCTCCCTCTCTCTGACCCTCCCCTGTTCATGCTCTGTCTCTCTGTCTCAAAAATAAATAAACATTAAAAAAAAAAAAAACTAAATGCACATAACGAATTGTCAACACATATGAGGAAGAACCTAGGACCTTGGGAAAATAGCTGGTATAAAGTGATAGTCTTTTTTTCTTTTTTTTTTTAATTTTTTAAAATTTTATTTTTGGGGAGAGACAGCACAAGTGGGGGAGGGGCGGAAACAGAAGGAGACAGAATCCAAAGCAGGCTCCAAACCCTGGAGCTGTCAGCACAGAGCTCAGGGCTCAGACTCCCAGACTGCAAGATCATGACCTGAGCCAAAGTCGGACACTCAACCAACTGAGCCACCCAGGCCCCGCAAAGTCTTCAGAAACTCCAGTTAGCTCTCTAGTACTGAACCTTGTCATGTAACAGATGTTTTTACACTCTTGATCCTGCTTGTTTCTGCTTTGGACTAAGTTCAGCTATAAAACATTGGGAATAGGCAAGGGAATGGCTAAGAATTAAAGATTTAGAGTGGCAGAACACCTGTTACATTTAAAACATGGTTCTGGAAGTGAAAAGAAGGGGAAAAGAAGGATTGAAAGAAAAGAAGGAACAAGGAATTTCTGGTGTTTAGCGTTTTCTTTTGGAGATTAGCCATTTTGGAAATGCCAGTCACCTCCTGTGTCTTCAAACAGGCACCTGTCAGGGTAAAGACAAAACACCTCAGGGAACCCCACTATCATCAGGGAACCAGAGTCTGGGTTTATTGTTTTTAAGAGATTGGGCCTCTCCCCACCCTCCCCACCCCAGTACAGAAAGGTGTTTTCATCAAAGCACAGGGCGCCTACAGGCAGAAAGAAGCTGCCTGGACCTTTTTGACTGCAAAACTAAAACGTGCTATGGAGAACAAATTTAAACAATAGAGAAATGAACAATAAATCAAATCTAGTAAGCACAGTTTAATTTCTACAGGTATTTTAGTATATGTCATATGGATGGTCTTTTTTAATTTTTTTTTAACATTTATTTATTTTTGAGACAGAGAGAGAGCATGAACAGGGGAGGGTCAGAGAAAGAGGGAGACACAGAATCTGAAACAGGCTCCAGGCTCTGAGCCGTCAGCGCAGAGCCCAACGCGGGGCTCGGACGCACGGACGGCGAGATCATGACCTGAGCTGAAGTCGGACGCTTAACGACTGAGCCACCCAGGCGCCCCTGGATGGTCTTTTTTATAAATGTTTTCATTTTTGAGAGAGTGTGCACATGCGTGCACGAGAGGGGGGAGGGGCAGAGAGAGGCTCCAAAGCCAGCGCTGCACGGACAGCAGAGAGCCCGATGCAGGACTAGAACTCACAATCTGTGAGATCGGGACCTGAGCCCAAGTCAGATGCTTAGCCAACTGAGCCACCCAGGCACCCCCTGGGTGATTTTATGTGAATTTTTATATATATTGTAACAGGATCATACCATACATTCTCTTCTGAGAGTTTTTTTTGTTTGTTTTTTGCTCCACTTAGCATTCTATCTTCAACCCCTTTGCATGTCAGAATTTAGAGGTATATATCTATTTGGAAGAATCCTAAAAATCGATAATTACATTATTTAAAATTTATTTATTTAAGTAATCTCTACACGCAAGGTGGGGCTCCAAACTCAACGACCCAAAATCGAGTCGCATGTTCTTTCAACTGAGCCAGCCAACCACTCCTATAGTTGCATTCTTAAAAAAGATTTCCTATTTTCCTGAAACGTATCAGCCAAGGTCGAGATGGTCTCCTTCTTGAATATTCTCTTTAACAACATTTCTGACGGGAAGAACATCAGGGTGAAGTTCAGGTCATTGAACTACAGGGAAATATTAAGTTTGGGGGCTCGTTCTTACATCTCAGTGTGACTTTGTCATTCCCTTAAAAAAACAAAAGCTATTTGTACAATATTAAGAGAAGATTATTACATAAAGTTAACTTCCAACATCACTGTTAACTTTGATATTATCTTTCCAGACATTTCCATGTGTACACGTGACACACAATAGAATTATAACCTATTTTTCCTATCCTAATATGGAACACCAGCAAGCATTTTGTTCTGCAACTTGCTTTTTCTACTTAAAAGTATATCCTGGGGTGGCCGGGGGTGGAGGGGAGCGGTAGCAGCTGGCTGGTTCCGTCAGGAGAGCCTATGACACTTGATTTCTAGGATTGTGAGTCCGAGTCAACGTTGGGCATAGAGCTTATTTTAAAATAAACGAAATTTGGGGCGCCTGGGTGGCTCAGTCGGTTAAGGGACCGACTTCGGCTCAGGTCATGATTTCGCAGCCCATGAGTTCGAGCCCCGCGTCGGGCTCTGTGCTGACAGCTTAGAGCCTGGAGCCTGTTTCGGATTCTGTGTCTCCCTCTCTCTCTGACCCTCCCCCGTTCATGCTCTGTCTCTCTCTGTCTCAAAAATAAATAAACGTTAAAAAAAATTTAAAAATAAAATAAAATAAATGAAATTAAAATTAAATAAAAAGGATTGTGCTCATGAACATAGAAAAATGAATGTTTTTATTTATTATCTCTCTCTTTCTCCTTTTTTTTTTTTTTTTTTTTTTGTAATGTCTACACTGAATGTGGGGCTTGAACCTACCAACCCAGAGATCGAGACTGACTGATCTTCTGACTGAGCCAGCCACGCTTGGTTTAATTAAAAAAAAAAAAAAAAAAAAGAGGACTACCTGGGTGGCTCAGGCTGTTGAGTGTCTGACTCTTAACTGGGGCTCAGGTCATGATCCCGGGGTCTGGGATCCAGCACTGGGGCTCCATGCTGAGCCAGGAGATTCTATCCCTCCCTCTCTGCCCCTCTCCCCTGCTTGCCCTCTCTTTCTAAAATAATAATAATGTTAAAAAAAAAAAAGAATATATCATACAGATCTTTCCACACCAGTAAATTTATTGTTTCTTCATACCAGTAAATTTAGAACTGACTCAATTGTTATATTACACATTACAGATGCACTGTAAGTTATTTAAAATTGCTTCTGTTTTGGTGATTCACCACTATAAATTATGTTGCTATTAACATATATATGCTATTATATATTATATATATTATATATAACATAATATATATTATATATAACATAATATATATTATGTTATTATATGTATTATGTTATTAACATATATATACATATATATATATACACACAAAATACCTAAGAAGGTAAAAGATTGCTCTTTGAGAATAAAGTTAATAAAAGCAAAATTCACTATCTTCTTAAGTAAGCCATATAAAAGCTTGACAAAGTTGCCAAGAAGAATGAGGAGAGGTGCAAACTCAACTTTAAAACCTTTCACTTACCCTTTTGGTCACAGAATCGCCAGGAATATAAACTAGTATGATAGAGATGAGGCAGAAAGGAAATTAATTGTAAGTGCACCTGCCAAACCCCTCCATCTTTTTACATCCCTTTCTTGTGAAATTCTTGCTCTCTCCATCCTCCGAGAGGAGGTGGTTGTTACCTCCGGTGTCATATTTAAGTTACTTTCTCATATTTCAGTTTTTAAAATTCACTTTTTCTTCGTTTTCAGCTTCCATTTCCCTTTCGGTTTGGACCTGAAAGGAAGGAGCGCACCGGGTCGGTTTGCCTGGGTCGTCTGAATTTCACAGCCTAGATTCAAAGCTTTTAGTGCGGTAGGATTAGGAGCCTCGCTTACTGAATTTCAAGCACCCGGTTCTCCGGGTAAAGGACAAGTTTAATTCTGTTCTGAATAATCCTACTATTCAGAAAACTGGGTGTCTACAGGGAAAAAAACAGGCCACGACTGCAAACCTAAAGGAAAGAGCAGATAACTGCCAGACAGGGGCAGGCAAGTGGGGGAGGAACTTTAGTAAATATTGCATGCCTCCTGGGGGCCGCGTGAGCTTTGCCTCAAGCGGGAGATAAAGAGAATTTGTTAAATAAAGAAGCCAATTGGGGCAGACAAAAGCTTCTGGCACAGGAAGTTAGTTCGAGTGAGGATGCTGAAATGTAGGCATTTGAATAGGTTCCTCTGCGTGAGGTTGAAGCGAGACCTGATTTAAAAGAAGCAGCAGCTGCTGGCAAGTTTTTCCTTGAAGGATTCCCGGGTTGTGGGTGGTTGATGTAAAACTGTGGTCCTAGAAGAAAGCGTTTCTTGAGAACTTGAAAAGGTTAAGCTAAGAAATTACTTCGCCAATGGTAGCATTACCTCCAGGTATACTACCAAGCAAGCTATCAGGAAAGATCAGGTTAAGACGCTAGAATCAGAGGCCCGTGGGCGGCTCAGCCGGCTGAACGTTGGAGTCTTGATTTCAGCGCAGGTCATGATCTCATGGTTCGCGAGTTCGAGCCCCGCCTGGGGCTCCGGGCTCACAGTGCGGATTGTCTTTCTCTCTCTCTCTATGCCCCTCCCATACTTCGGCTCTCCCTGTCTCTCAAAATAAATGAACATTAAATATACATATACATTTAAATACATCCATTAAACATACACATATATTTAAATATATATATTCAAGATATAAAGGTGCTAGAATCCTATGAAATCGATCTAATCACACTCTCACGCCACAAAGTACGGGGAATGAGATGGGTCACGCTCACATACGTAGGGACAGGGCGCAAGGAGGATAGAAAGGGTAGCGATGTTCAAATATGTCTCTGGTGCCTGATGTGACTGCAAAGACTGAGGAGCAGAACCTGAGATCGAAGGGCCGGGGTCCTGCAGAAGGAATGTCCCTGGACACAGTCACACAGGCATGCTCTATTTGCAGACACCCTGGCAAGTATTCCTGGCCGCAAGAGCAGCTCTCCTTAGCTTGATGAACCGCTGTGGAATTTATTTTCACTACCTGAGCATTATACATGTGGGGCTGGAATGGGGTCAAGGATGGATGGCCAATTTAAGTGAAGACTTAACAGATGCTGTCGGGCTGCCTGAGTGGCTCAGTTGGTTGAGCGTCTGACTCTATTTTGACTCGCGTCAGGATATCTCGGTTTCAGGAGTTGGAGCCCCATTTGGGGTTCTATGCTGACAGTGCAGAGCCTGCTTGAGATTCTCCCTCTCTCTCTGCCCCTGCCCCGCTTGCTAAATAAGAGGTGCTAAATAATAAGGCTTCTCTGGCTCCTTCCATTCCTTTCGGGGCTCTGTGCACATATACTCTGCCCACCTAAATCTAATATGTCCTACTGGCTGCTAATTTCTCTGTAATTAATGTGCCGTATGTGTTACAAAAATTTCAGTTGTGTTCCATAGTGGAAGCGAACATTCTCAGACAATATAGTAAGTGCACATTAAACTGTATAAGCCACGCAGTTCCTGTCGTTTTTGCAACCATAGATCGCCCCTGATTCTTAGCCTCCCCTCGATCCCAGATCTCATTTCTTTTTTTTCCAGGCCTCATTTCTTAAGTCTAAATCCTTCCTCAGCCACTTAAATCCTAGGATCATACTTAACATTCCCCAAACTGTGTAGGCTTTAAAGGTTCCTCTGGTGCTGCCCTTTGACCCATTCGGCACAATTATGTTAATTTCCACTGGTTCTCTGATCAATTCTTATTCATATAAAAAAGGGTTCTTTTTATCTGTTGAGACTCTGCACTACAATCCCCATCAGGATGAGAGAAACATGATTATTATTCTTAACTCCACCAACGGCTTTTTACTTTGTCTTTCCTCATGCCCCTTGCATTTTCCAAAAGAATAGTGGAAAATAAAGCCAGTTTCAACTTGGAGGAAAATAACTATGTATGAGTACATGTAGGCAGCATTTCTTTTACATGGGAATAGATTTATAAATTTGATTTCACGTGATCCTTAAGCCACACTCTGAATTTAACTACCATTTATATGTAAAAGAAACAGAAGTTCTAGAAGTTTACAGAACCCAGCCAATGGTGTAGGGCCTTCTCTTCCGTCTGAGTTGACTACAACCCCTGTCTCCACTGAGAAACTGCCCCCCCCCATACCTCTTCAATTCACTGCAATTCATTTTCTGTTCTCAATGACCCATTGTCATAAGTCAAACTAAAATGTAAAAGACATCACAAAATTCACCCTTCATTAGCTCAGTCAAGGAATATTGGTTAATACTTCCTAGGTATCAGGTATTTTGCTAGGTGTTGGAGGTTATGCCTGTCTTCTTGGAGATAAGACAGACGGTTAAATGCTTTGACCTTGGATATTACCTTACCTGACTCTAACATTTATAGCAACTATGTGCCCAGTATTGTGATAACTACTTTAAATGCATCTCTTATTTAATTTTCATAAAACAAGATGAGGTATTATTGTCCCATTACAGATGATGAGGGTTGGAACATGAATCATAACTTCCCTATGGACACACATCTAAGTAGAGCTGAGTCTAAAACCCATAACCTCAGCTATACTCCTATACACATTTGTTTCCATTTCAGAATGCTGGTGTCCGGGAGCAAGAATTCTGTCCCCTTCCAGAGTCCTTTTGAAAAGAGTCAAATTGACATGAGACAGATTAACAAGAGAAAACCAAATTTAATAGCATACATACGGGAAATCCACACAGGCATGGAAATTCCAAAGGCAGGCAAAATGAGGTATATATGTCTAACTGAGCTAGGGAGACTGGGATAGGGGACTTTGAAGGGAAGGAATGCAACTCATAGGGCAGTAAGAACAGATGTCTGTTAATTAGATGTTTGCCTTGCCATACAGATAAGGCAATAAAAATAAAATTTATCTCTGCTAATAACCCTTATTCTCGTAAATGCCTTTCCCACCGTTACCTTGTAGACCTTGTAGGGCTTCTCCTCTGCTAATGGAAGTATTCCACGGGAGTCCGCCCTCAGACCTGTCCTATTACCAGTCTTCATGCTTTACCCTTCTTTGTCACTGGCACCCCTACACCTCTAGGCTAATTGTTCTCAAGTCTGGATCTTCAGTTTAAGAGTCTGCAGTGCCCAGATCTCAGACATGTCTGCCTACTTGGTATCTCCATTTACACTAACCTGATTCTGCCACTCAGTTTCCTCATCTGTAGAATAAGCGTGAGTAAGGGGCGCCTGGGTGGCTCAGTCGGTTAAGCGTCCGACTTCGGCCCAGGTCATGATCTCACAGTTCGTGGGTTCGAGCCCCGCGTCAGGCTCTGTACTGACAGCCCAGAGCCCGGAGCCTGCTTCGGATTCTGTGTCTCCCTCTCTCTCTGCCCCTCCCCTGCTCATGCTCTGTCTCTCTCTCTGTCTCAAAAATAAATAAACATTAAAAAAAAAATTAAAAAAAAAAAAAAGAATAAGCGTGAGTAATACTTTTCTTACTTTGTGGTGAGGATTGGCGCTAACGTAGGCAAAACCCCCCAGGTAGGCACTCAGTGAATGGTAACCGTACTTCTTATGGACATTTCACTGGCATTGCAAATCTAGCACATCCAAAATCAAACCCATTACCTTCTTCCCACACTCCTCTTTCAGGATTTTCTGTGCAGGTTCATGGCAAGATAATCCATCGTATTATCATAGCCAGATCCTGGCATTATCCTAGGATATTTACTTTCCTTCATCTACCATATCCAAATAGTTACTAGTCAAGTCTACCTTATTATTTTATATTCCAAACCACCCGACAGGTTTCCATATTAGCTACTAATATTGAGCACCAACTGTGTAAGAGTTTTTTTAATACTCCCTTGAATATTCATTTAAAAAAAAATTTTTTTTTTCAATGTTTATTTATTTTTGGGACAGAGAGAGACAGAGCATGAACGGGGGAGGGGCAGAGAGAGGGAGACACAGAATCAGAAGCAGGCTCCAGGCTCTGAGCCATCAGCCCAGAGCCCGACGCGGGGCTCGAACTCACGGACCGCGAGATCGTGACCTGGCTGAAGTCGGACGCTTAACTGACTGCGCCACCCAGGCGCCCCCCTTGAATATTCATTTAAAGAAGATATTGTGGTGCACCTGGGCAGTTCAGTTAGTAAGCGTCCAACTCTTGGTTTCGGCTCAGGTCATGATCTCACGGTTCATGAGTTCGAGCCCTGAATCAGGCTCCGCGCTGACAATGCAGAGCCTGCTTGGGATACTCTCTCTCCCTCTCCCTGTCGGTTGTAGACTACTTAATATAAAAATTAAGAAGTTTAGGGGCGCCTGGGTGGCTCAGTCGGTTGAGCGTCCGACTTCGGCTCAGGTCATGATCTCTCAGTCTGTGAGTTCGAGCCCCACGTCGGGCTCTGTGCTGATGGCTCAGAGGCTGGAGCCTGCTTCGGATTCTGTGTCTCCCTCTCTCTCTGACCCTCCCCCGCTCATGCTCTGTCTCTCTCTCTCTGTCAAAAATAAATAAAACATTAAAAAAAAAAATTAAAAAAAAAATTAAGAAGTTTAAAAAAAACATTACAGATTGAAGGGAGAGTGATTTGATATTTGGTATGGCCCTTCTGAAATGCAGTCAGATAAAAAGACCCAAACCAGGTTCTCTCCAATTAAACTACACTCCAATTAAAATCCCGGCCCTACCATTTGTGACCTTGAGCAAGTTACTCTGCAATCTTTTGTGTTTCAGTTTTCTTGTAAGTCATGCTTAAAGCTATTTCAAAAGGTTCCTGTGAAGATTGAATGAGACATTCATCTAACAGAATTTTTTTTTTTTAGCTCATGGACTATAGGCAATAAATAATGTCAGTTATGGGCATAGAAATACAAAATGTGAATAGCTTTCTATCACTCCTGCGAATGTATGCTAAGTCATTATTCAGCCAACTACATAAAGAAACTCATCGCATCAGTGTTGGGAGTAGCCAAAAAAAAAAAAAAAAGAAAGTCTAAATGTCCATCAATAGGACTTCGCTTAAATATGTCCTGATAAATCCATATACTGGAGTATTTTTACAGCCATTAAAAGCAAATAAGGGGTGTCTGACTGACTCAGTCAGTAGAAGATGCAACTTTAAAAAAAAAATTTTTTTTTAATGTTTATTTTTGAGACAGAGAGAGACAGAGCATGAACAGGGGAGGGGCAGAGAGAGAGAGAGAGAGAGAGACAGACAGAATCCAAAGCAGGCTCCAGGCTATGAGCTGTCAGCACACAGCCTGATGTGGGGCTCGAACTCACGGACCGTGACATCATGACCTGAGCTGAAGCCGGACGCTTAACTGACTGAGCCACCAGGAGCCCCAAAGATGCAACTTTTGATACCCAGGTCGTGAGTTCGAGCACATGTTGGGTGTACAGATTAAATAAATAAATAAATAAATAAATAAATATTGAACAAAAATTTTCTGATGGTAAATTGTATTTTCTCCCTTTGTTTCTTAGTCTCCCTTTGTTACTGATTTATCAATTACATTAATCTTCAAAGAACTAATTTTTAAATGTTAATGTTTTTCTCTAGCCTGTCTGCTTTCTATTTCACTAATTTCCACTGTTTATTTTTCCTAAAGAATTTTTTTTTTAACGTTTTATTTTATTTTTTGAGAGGCAGAAAGAGAGCGCAAGCGGGGGAGGGGCAGAGAGAGAGGGAGACACAGAATCGGAAACAGGCTCCAGGCTCTGAGCCATCAGCCCAGAGCCTGACGCGGGGCTCGAACTCACGGACCGTGAGATCGTGACCTGGCTGAAGTCGGACGCTTAACCGACTGCGCCACCCAGGTGCCCCCAAAAAATTTTTTTTTAAATGTTTACCTATTTTTGAGAGAGTGTGAGGGGAGGTGCAGAGAGAGAGGGAGACACAGATTCTCAAGCAGGCTCCAGGCTCTGAGCCATCAGCACAGAGCCCAATGCAGGGCTCAAACCTATGAACCTGAGCTGTGAGATCATGACCTGAGCTAAAGTTGGACACTTAACTGACTGAGCCAGTTAACCCAGGCGCTCCTAAACATTTTATTTTAAAGTAATCACTACACCCAATGTGGAGCTCAAACTAAACAACCCCTAGATCAAGAGTCACATGCTCTACTGACTGAGCCAGCAAGGTCCCCTAAATAACTCCCTCTTATTATTATTATTTTGTTAATGTCTGGGTTGACAGTTTTTGTTTTCTTTGTTGTTGTTGTTGTTGTTGTTTTTTATTGAGAGATAGAGGGCACAAGTGAGCGAGGGTGTGGAAAGAAAGAGAGAATCCCACAATGGGGCAGACAGAGAGAGAGAGAGAGAGAGAGAGAGAGAGAGAGAAGCAGGGCTTGAGCTCACCTGATGCGGGGCTTGAACTCAGGAACCTTGAGATCATGACCTGAGCTGAAGTCAGCTGCTTAACCGACTGAGCCACCCTGGTGCCCTAAATTAACTCTTTTAATTAAAGTTTGCCTGGCATGTCTTCTTCTTCTTCTTTTTTTTTTTAATTTGTTTTAAGTTTATTTATTTTTGACACAGAGAGAGACAGAGCATGAACGGGGGAGGGGCAGAGAGAGAGGGAGACACAGAATCGGAAGCAGGCTCCAGGCTCTGAGCCATCAGCCCAGAGCCCGACGCGGGGCTCGAACTCACGGACCGCGAGGTCGTGACCTGAGCTGAAGTCGGACGCTTAACCGACTGAGCCACCCAGGCGCCCCGTGACATGTCTTCTTTTATTCTTTTCCTTTTAGGTTTCCAGACTTCTAGACTCTCATTAAAGCCACATACCTGTTTGCCAATTCCTCCAGCTCCACTGGTCCCAAGCCATAGTCACCTCTTACCAGGATAATTACAGTGGCTTCTAACTGTCCCTCTGCATCTATCCTTGCCTAAATATAGTGCAAAATTTCTTTTAGGTATATGACTAAGGATGGAATTATTGGGGCATCAGGTAGTTGTATTTTATCAGTTACCTTTTGCTCATACAGCCCCCGAATACAGTAGCTTCAAATAACAAATTTTTCTTATCCCTCACGAATCTGCAAATAGGCTAGGAGTGGTCAGCAGATCCAGGCTGGGTTTGGCTAAGCTTCAAGCCACAGATCGAGTTGAGTGAGGCTTCTCCCTGAGGCTTGGACTAAGATATCTCTACCTGCTTATTTTGGAGGCCAGTCTAAGTTTGCAGCAGTTACCCAGGGAAGCTCTGCCCTTGGCAATGGCAGATATGAAAGAGGGCAAATGATAGTAAGGCATGATCTCTTAAGGCAGAACTGACATAGCTATTTCTTCTGCCTTATTTTATTGGTCAAATCAAGTCATATGACTGAGCCTAAAGTTAAAGGAAAGCATAACAAAATAAAAAAAAGGGGCCCCTAACTGGCTCATTTGGAGGTGCATGCAACTCTTGATCTCAAGGTCCTGAGTTCAAGTCCCATGTTGGGTGTCGAAAATACAAATAAATAAACAAACAAACAAGGCAAATGGAAGCACACTCCTCTCTTATAGTACAGGGAACTTGTCTTAGTCTGTTAGGGTGGCTGTAACAAAAATACCATACTAGGTGGCTTATAAACAACAAAAGTTTATTTCTCATGGTTCTGGAGGCTAAGAAGCCCAAGATCAAGCCACCAGCAGGTTCGGTGTCTGATAAGAGCCTGCTTCCTGGTTCATTGACTGCCATCTTTTTGCTGTAATCTCACATGAGGGAAAGAGAGAGGAAGCTTCGGGGGTGGGTGGAGAGCTTCTGTAAGGGCTTTAATCCCATTTATGAGAGCCCCACCCTCATGATCTAATCATTTCCCAAAGGCCACACCATCTAATACCATCGCCTTGAGGGTTAGGAAGGAGTTCACCATGTGAATTTGGGGTTGGCGGGGGACCCAAACATTCAGACCATAACAAAACTACAAAACCACTTAGTAGAGAGCATGGAATTGGGGGGGTGGGATGGGGTGGGTGAAGAACTGGGGCGATGCATTTTCAATTTTTCCCAGAAAGCCACCGCTTTCTCAAGTGGTGGTACGATTTTACACTCTTACTTAGCAGTAAAACCAGTTCCCATGTTTGCACAGCTGATGTTTACGGTTATGAAGTTTCGCCATGGCACGAACAATAACAACAAATGACTTAAAGTTGATCCAGTTAGAAAAATTTTAAAACCATCTTAACTGCTATACTGTGAGTGTTCGTGTCCCTTCCACCCCCAGTTTATTTGTTGAAGTCCTAATACTCAATGTGATGGTATTAGTTGGTGGGGTCTTTGGGAGGTGATAAGGTCTTGAGGGTAGAGCGCTCATGAATGAGATTAATGCTGTTATAAAAGGGGTCCAAGAGGGCCCCCCTTTCCCTTCCACCACCTAAGGATACAACCTGAAGTGTGCAACCCAGAAGGTGGCCCTCACCAAAGCAAACTGGCACACTGATCTTGGGCATCAGGCTCCAGACCAGAACTATGAGAAATAAATTTCTGTTGTTTATGAGCTACCTAGTCTGTGGTATTTTGTTAAAGCAGCCTGAAGAGACTAAGACATTAAGCATTTGTAAATGTATAGATCAATTTGGGGCGCCTGGGTGGCTCAGTCGGTTGGGCGTCCGACTTCAGCTCAGGTCATGATCTCGCGGTCTGTGAGTTCAGATCCCGCATCGGGCTCTGTGCTGATAGCTCCGAGCCTGGAGCCTGCTTCCGATTCTGTGTCTCCCTCTTTCTGTCCCTCCCCTGCTTGCACGCTGTCTCTCTCTCAAAAATGAATACACATTTAAAATTAAAAAAAAAAATGTATACATCAATTTGACTCAGGTCATGATCTCACAGCTCCTAAGACGGACCCCTAGTAGGGCTCTGTGCTGACAGCACAGAGCGGGAGGCTGCTTGGGATTCTTTCTCTCTGCCCTTCCCCCATTCATGAGAGTTCTCTCTCCCTCTCTCTCGCTCTCTCAAAATGAATAAATATTTAAAAAAAATGTACAGATAAAGTAGTGTTAAGTACAGTCATGCTCCCGTGAAACAGAGATCTAGAACTTTTCATCTTGCAAATATGAAACTCTGTACCCATTAAACAAAAAGTTCCCCTTTTCCTCTTTCCCTGGTCCCTGACAACCAGTGTTCCACTTTCTGTTCCTGTGACTTGAACTACACGAATTTATTCACTTACTCACTTACTTACCTATTTATTTATTTGGACTACTTTAGAGACCTCATACAAGTAGGATCACGCAGTATTTGTCTTTTTTGACTGGCTTATTTCACTTAGCCTAATGTCCTCACAGTTCATCCATGTGGTAGCATATGACAGGATTTCCTTCCTTTTTAGGGTTAAATAATATTCCCTCAGATAAATATACAGCATTCTGTTTATCTATTGATCCATTGATGGATTTTGGGGTTACTTTCACTTATTGACTTGTGAATAGTGCTGCTATAAACCTGGGTATGAAAAATCTCTTCAAGAACCTGTTTTCAATTCTTTTGGATATATATCCATAACTGGGATTGCTGGATCATATAGTGTCCTATTAAAAAAAAATTTTTTGTTAACGTTTATTCGTTTTTGAAAGAGACAGCATGAGTGGGAAAGGGGCAGAGAGAGAGAGAGGGAGACAAAGAGTCTGAAGCAGACTCCAGGCCCTGAGCTGTTAGCACAGAGTGCAGTGTGGGGCTCGAACTCACGAACTGTGAGATCATGAACTGAACTGAAGTCGGATCCTTAAGGGACTGAGCCACACCGGCGCCCCTTATGGTGTTCTATTTAAAAATTTTTGAGGAACCTCCATACTATTTTCCGTAATGGTTATACTATTTTACAAAACCACCAAGAAAATTAAAAACTTTTGTGCTTCAGGGACGCCTGGGTGGCTCAGTCGGTTAAGCGTCCAACTTCATCTCAGGTCATGAGATCACGCATGGTTCGTGGGTTCGAGCCCCAGGTGGGGCTCTGTGCTGACAGCAGAGCCTGGAGCCTGCTTCAGATTCTGTGTCTCCCTCTCTCTCTTCCCCTCCCCCACTCACACTCTGTCTCTCTCTCTCTCAAAAATAAATCAATATTAAAAAAAATAGAAATAAGAGAGGCAGAGACAGCGCACGAGGGGGAGGGACAGAGAGGGATGGAGCATTCCAAACAAGGCTCCACGCTGCCAGCACAGAGCCCGATGCGAGGCTTGAACCCACGGAACTGTGAGATTATGACCTGATGCCCAAATCCAGTCGGAAGCTCAACCCACTGAGCCACCTTGGTGCCCCTGGAATTAATTTCTGGAATCTATCCTAACTCACGTGATTCAGTCCCATCAATCAAGTCACTAAGCCTAGGGCAATCCAGGAAGGGTAAAGTCGCTTTATAAGGAGACAGGTGGGAAACACCTGCATTGCAAGGTTTGCTGGGTTATGACCTGGACCAGAGCCAGTCAGTAATCATTCTAACGCTCTCGAACAAAACGGACTCAGGAAGACAGGTTTGCGGCCGCCCACGCCTGCGCAGTGGGGGCGCGGCCGAAGCCCCGCCTCTCGCAGGGTCTGCGGTTTCCCAGGCTCCAGACGAGCTTCCAGCGACACCGCGGAGGGCGGAGGAAGTGGCTTGTCGAGGCCGCAGGGCTGGCGGGGCTCCGCGGCCTGGGAACCCCCGCGCTCGGTGCGCCCTGCAGCAGGGGTCGCGGAGAGAGCAGGGCGGCGACCGGAAGGAGGAAGGTGGCTGGGTGCCTTGGCGGACGGCGGGTTGCAGCCGCGCCGGCAACCAGGGCCCGGATCAAGGACACAGATGTAACACTGGGTGATTCGTTGGCGTCACTCTTTGGGAATCGACACCCGGGAGGTTCTCTGTGGTGATGGGCCGGCGTGGGGAAGACCGGGAACGCAGAGCCAGAGCTAGAGGGCTGGGGCCTCACCAGCAGCCTGGCCACCCCCCCCCCCCCCCCCGCCCGCCTCATCCGGCAGCACCCACTCCAAGCTCAAGGGCCACCTTCTACCTTTCCTCTTTTTCACTTGCCAAAACCCTGGGTAGGGACCGCCAGCCCAACCTCAGCGGCAGTCGCACAGGGGGATCTTCAGCCAAATATCTGCAACAAACGCTTTCGATTATACATACATACATACATACATACATAAATTCATTCATTCATTCATTCATTCATTCATTCAACTTGAATTTCATCGAAGCACAGGTAGGCTTTGGGAGGTGTGGAAATGGCAGATTCAGCCAACGATCGCTTCGGCCGGCCAGCCATCTAACAGCTGTGCCGCTTACCGATTTATTGCCTCACAGCTCCAAATTCATCCTTCAGTACCTGTTGGTAAGGGATAGAATTCCTTGAAATCATTTCTTCTTGAGAGCGTTAAGCACAGTGAAGTTTTCTCAGTAGATGGTGCTGCGGATTCCCGTGGCCGCACCACAGGTGACAGGACATTTGGGGGCACCCTGCCCCAGCCACACACCCGGAATGCAAGCTTCTTCAGTCACCTCACCGCCTCCGCCTCTGTCTGGCAATCACTTTCCACGAGGCCCAAAGTGCCGCCCGCCCCCACCCCACCCCCCCAACGATGTTGATGTCCCGACTCCCTGGGTACTCTCGATTGTCCCGCAACCCAGCACATTTCTCTGCCATCCAGTAGACTGCAACCGTGCCTTTTCCAGTAAGATCTGAACCTCAGCTTTGGGGAGATGCCCTCTCTTCCAAGTCTCTCTTTGGATACTCTCCTTCAGCTCTAGGATACCATATTGACTTGTCCTATCTATTATCTTTTTTTTTTTTTTTTTTTTTTTTTTTTTTTTTAACGTTTTTTATTTATTTTTGGGACAGAGAGAGACAGAGCATGAACAGGGGAGGGGCAGAGAGAGAGGGAGACACAGATTCGGAAACAGGCTCCA
Organism: Puma concolor; assembly: GCF_028749965.1. Lineage (NCBI taxonomy): Eukaryota > Metazoa > Chordata > Mammalia > Carnivora > Felidae > Puma > Puma concolor. The sequence goes on from NC_141673.1 coordinate 100,398,693, forward strand.
GGCTCCGAGCCATCAGCCCAGAGCCCGACGCGGGGCTCGAACTCACGGACCGCGAGATCGTGACCTGGCTGAAGTCGGACGCTTAACCGACTGCGCCACCAGGCGCCCCTCTATTATCTTTTACTTACTCTTATTATACCTCGGTATCTTTTTTCCCCCCAGCCTCATGATCAAGAGTCGCATGCTGTACTGACTGAAACAGCCAGGCCTCCCTTGATATTCTTTATATTACATTTTCCCTGCTTAAATACTTGTGCGGTTTCTTCGGTGTATTTGTTTAGAAAAATTTAATAATTATTTGTCCTCCCCCCCCCCCCCCCCAGCAATCAATCAACCAGTCACTGTGTGGTTTCTGTTTTCTGATTGGAACCAGACTAATAACGCTTAAACATGTTAGATGTTCAACAGTGTGTGACGTATGAGTGAGACCAAGTCCTTGCTTTTATGGGGCTTATATTCTAGAGGTTGTTTACTAAGACCTAACTCACAAGGTAGACTGAGCCTCACAAAATGTCGAGGCCGAGGGGCGCCTGGGTGGCTCAGTCGGTTCAGCGTCCGACTTCAGCTCAGGTCACGATCTCGCGGTCCGTCAGTTCGAGCCCCGCGTCGGGCTCTGGGCTGATGGCTCAGAGCCTGGAGCCTGCTTCCGATTCTGTGTCTCCCTCTCTCTCTGCCCCTCCCCTGTTCGTGCTCTGTCTCTCTCTGTCTCAAAAATAAATAAAAGTTAAAAAAAAAATTAAAAAAAAAAAATGTCGAGGCCAAATATTCTAAGTACAAGGGGCCAAGTGTAAAGAACCTACTGATAATGAACTTGATGTCTTTGAAAACTAGAAGGCCCAGTGTGGCTAGTCTGTGAGCAGAGTGTCAAGAGATGAAGTTGAAGAAGCAGACCTTTTCCCCGAACACATTTTCAGGGCAGTTTTGAAAATGAATGAAAGCAGTATGCTGGAAGTTACACCAGGGCGATCGCAGTAAACTGGGATGTGTGGTCCCTGAATTAACAGGCCACAGGAAAGGAGCCTGCAAGCTAGTTTGTGACAAGATGTAATTGGAAGTCTTTAAGATCAGTCTGGTTGCCGGAGAATGAATTACAAGGAAGCAAAAACAGAAAAAGGGAGCTGCGATCCCCACGATCCCCACAACCGTGGAGAATATGGTGCTCTCCCAGGGCTCTTTCAGGTCAGGGTTTCATCCTCATTACCTCTCACACAGAGTACCAGTGGAGGGATTATGTTGCAGTAAGGAAGGCTTTATGGAGCTCACGCCTGGACTAGATAGAAATAAAAAGTAGCCGTTCACGTGTCTTTAGGAAGTGATTGGAAATGTAGGGGAGTGTCAAAGTAATAAATGAAGGCATGAAAGGGTTAATGAGAGGGGTGCCTGGCCGCTCAGGTCATGATCTGGCAGTCCATGCGTGTGAGCCCCAGGTCGGGCTCTGTGCTGACAGCTCAGAGCCTGGAGCCTGCTTCAGATTCTGTGTCTCTCTCTCTCAAAAATAATAAACATTAAAAAAAAAAAAGTGTTAATGAGTGATGAAGTGGGTGTGGGTGTTTTCCTGTATAAACAGGAGCTACAATATGGTAAATCAAACTGAAAAGGTAGCAGGGACCTTGCCCTGGGTGGGTGGGGGAGTGATCCGTAGGGGGCTTAAGTTTTGTTTTGTTTTTTTTTCTGTAGTTGGCTGGAAGCTACTGAAGGATTTTGAGTAGGATGGCGATATAAATACAGTATGGACGTCTTAATCAGTGTAGGATGAATTTCAGAGAGCAAAGACTAGAGGGGAAAGGAAGTAAGAAAGCACAAGAGAGAAAAGCAGAATTCTCATTCAGGAAAGGAAGCAACGGCGATTTATGGAGTGTGCAAAGCAACGCTCTAAGGCTTTTCATTTCATCTGTGTGATAAACATGTATCGCTACTTTTATGTGTACTAGACTCTCATAAAGAAACTCACTCAAGGCAGCGACAGGCACTGTGTGGCCAAACCAGGACTTAAAGCCGATTTTGTGTTCCAGGAAGGACAAAAACACAACAAAGCACAAATGAAAAAAGACAAGCCTGTGATGTCATATGTACATTCAGGATTTTTATTTCAAAACAAAGAACCACAGTAACATTAATAATAGAAAATCCATTTGGAAATATTCACAATCCGGTCGCTGCGAAATGGGAAGACTTCCACCTGCTAACTGCCAACCCACTGTTTTTGAGGAGCCAGAAGTAGAAGGGCGGTTAGAGGAAGTCACCTGTTCAAAGCCCCATTCCAAAAGCTCTGTGAGTTTTGTTTTGTTTTGTTTTTTTCCAGCGGCTCAACGACCAGAGGAAACAGTGAGAACTGGGAAGTAAAATACTGTCATAGGCAAGGGTTTGGCTAAAGGGCCTGAACTGTGTAAGCACCAAGGAGAGAGAGGGTGATCAAGCAACATATGAAAGAGGGAAGACAGAGTAAATGTCATGGGGTCCAATCTCCATTTATTCAAATACTGGGAAACTAGAGGATTTGTGGAGGTGTCCGTGAGCTGGGGCGAACAGAAACCCCTCCATCTCATCTAATTCTCCGAAATGCTCCAGAGTTAGAAGTCTTCAGTTTGTTTCTTTGTCCTCTTAAAAGAAAGGCCTCCCACTACCCCATGACTCCCCTCCAACGACCTCCAGAGGCCACATGTCCTGATCTCACACTTCTTTCCTACTCCCACTGTCTGGGTCTAGGGTGAGATGGAATCTACCACCAGTAGTCTCCTTAGGGAATTCTCCCCAATCTCTCCAACAGGGAAAGGTAGCCAGATGAGACTGAACTGTATAAAGTCTGGAAGAAAACCATAGATGCAAATTCTACCCAGAAGAGGCAGTGTTCTCTGTATATAGAGAGATGAGTTTTAACACATTCTGTTCGAAAGGGGGGGCTGTAGAACACCGAGGAAACAAGTTACCAATAAACTACCTTACCCAGAGCAAAGTGTCAGTGCACATACATTCATACTCTCTCAAGTGTGGGTTACACTGCACATTTACTCATAACTGTCTCAAATGTACGGCCCCGAAGGGCACTTGACGTAACACTATGGAAATATGGCAACAGATGAACACACATGCAACGACCTTAAAGCGACAACATATAGTTCAACTGGATAATAATCGTTCAGGAAAAGACCCACCCCCAGAGCTGAGGTTACAAATTCAAGGTAGTTACCAACATTCTCCTCTGAATTCTTTTAAAGCTATGGCTTAAAACAAAATAAAAATCAACAACTAAAATCTCCTGAAGAATAACATTTAGAAATACTGAACCTCTACCAAGAACCAATTTTTTGGGATGCTCATTGGGAAGGCTCTCCCACCAGGCAGGTGGTAGGAGCTCATTAAAAAAACAAAATACAAAAAAGTGAGTCCACTACAAGGGGAGGGAGTTGTTTGGTCCAGCGAGGGGAGACAGGATTACTAGAAACAGCCTTCCCTTCTCCGGACTCCAACCAAAATTAGAACCCCTTAACCACCATTAACTACAATGCCCATCTCAATAATAACCCGAGATTTCAAGTAACACTACATAAAATCTTAAAACAAAGAAAAAAGTTCCAAAGGTAACCAGTAGCTTCTTAATACAGGCACATGACTTCTCTGAGAAATTTAACTTGAGAGTTTCCACCTGAAGGACAGAAATCGCTGAGAGGCAACGCGCAACGTTCACGCACCCCATCGTACCCCCTCCGACAACACATTACTTTTCTCCGCAAATCTTCCCTTATTGCACCTTGACCTCACCAGTATCGAATCTTCTACCCTATAAACCTCTCTTTAAGCGCCTCCCTCTAACCTCAATTTCCTTACGTTTCCATTATTTGGTAAAATTACTTCACACTTAAAAAAATAAATATTTATGCAATAAAACCAGAAGGTAAAAATAAATAAAACTCAAGTTAATCTGCTCTGCAGAGAGCTGTATGGAAGCGAGGAAGGTGCTCGTATTTAATCCCTCTCTGCCCTCCACACTCCTGTAGATCTGCTTCCTGGTAAGTCTGGGGTCAGGGAAACTGTACCTCACTCTTACTCCCCTGTAGGCCCTTGTGGGGCCATAGTAGAAGCCAAGGGAGGAAGAGCTGGCAATGTTGTCATAAGCCAAGTGGCCAGTCCCTCCGGAGATGAAGCTAGGTTCACTTGGTCTCTTCTACACGGAAGAGAAACGTCCAAGAACTGAAATGTTTCGAAAGCCATTGAAGATACAACTAAGTCCAGCATTGGGCTCCTCTGAGTGCTCATGGTGTGTGAGGGAAGAGAAAGGAATCAAGTAGCAGCATTCGGAAACAGTCCTGGGTTACAACCTGATGAGGTCTCTCCCTCCTCTGGGGAGAGGTTGCTTTTCCGTGTTGGGAGGGAGGCGGGGAGGAGGCACGGCTTAGACGCTGGTGGCGGTCTCCTTCACGGGCTGGATGCTGTTCATCTCCACGATGGGGCCTTTCTCACCTCTGACAGCCTCCCTCGCCTGCCCTTCGAAGGCTCGTGTGATTTCCTCAAAAGTCCTGCCACGGGTCTCAGGGACTTTGAAGAAGGTGAAGATCAGGAAGATAACAAGGAAGCCGGTAAAGACGATAAAAACGTAGGCTCCTAAATAGAACTAGTGAAAAGATATAAAAAAAAAAAAAAGGAGTATCAGGGTCAAATCTGGTCGTGGCCAAACTCGTTTCCGTGCCGTCCATTTCTAGTAGGCTCCAAGACATAACCTCTCCACATTTAACAAGAACATCAAGCCTTCCTCAGAGATTTACGATGCCCTTGCTAACTTACTAGATTTCTCTGCAATTTTGAGCCGTTCTTTTTCCTCTTCACTAAAGTTCCCTGCTTCTCAATACCTACGGAGTAGTTTAGGACTGTTGAAGATGATTTTTAAAATCCGGGTTTCTGGGGCGCCTGCACGGCTCAGGTGGTTCAATGTCCCACTTTTGATTTTGGTTCAGGTCCTGGTCCCAGAGTCATGGGACTGAGCCCCGCATCAGGCTCTGTACTTAGGCTAGAGTCTGCTCAAGATTCTTGCTCTTTCCCTCTGTCCCTCCCCTGTGTGTGCTCTCTCTCTGTCACTCTCTGTTAAGTACAATTTAAATAAAACAAAATCAGATCAAATCTGGGTTTCTGAAAGACTCACAGAAATAGGAACTGCTTTCCAGAAGTCCACTGCAAGTTCCTTTATTTAAGGAACCAACTCCAGGTTATTTTAGAATAGGAGCTGTCTCATCCATTCATTGACATCCCTTTGTGTAGTGAGCCTTTAAGGTTACGGAGTCGTGAATGCAAATTCAAATTATGGATTTAAGTGTTGGTTTGGAATCCCTGGAGGCTTAAAACTATCATTGTTTCTAGGCAGAACTATGCCTGTAATCACCTCGGACTAGTGGTCTTTTAATAAAAGTTCCCAGTTTTAGGGTGCCTGGGTGGCTCAGTTGGTTAAGTGTCTGATTCTTGATCTCAACTCAGGTCATGATCTCATCGTTTGCGGACTTGAGCCCCACCATCGGGCTCTGCGCTGACAGCACGAAGCCTGCTTGGGATTCTCTCTCTCTCAGCACCGCCTCACCCATGCACGTGTTCTCTCTCTCTCTCTCTCTCTCTCTCTGGGGGGGCGGGGAGGGGTGGGTTCCCAGTCTTACCCTCCTGCTTCAGTCCTTTTTTGCCATCATTCTTTCTTTTTCTATATGCCATTGAAAATGAGAAAGAAAATCTGTTTTAAAACACTTGATATCTAACCCTCTGTGGTGTCAGGAAACAGATTTTAGACCTGTTGGCTTAGGTGAGCTGGTTTTGAGACTGGCTAGGTGAATTTCGTTTTCTTTCTTTCTTTTCTGAGAGAGAGGGAGAGGGCACAAGGGAGTGAGGGGCAGCCCGCGAACCCCCACAAGGGGCAGGGAAAGAGGGCGAGAGAAGCAGGGCTCACCCAAAGTGGGGCTCGAGCTCACCCGATGTCGGAGTGGAACTCGCGAACCAGGAGATCATGACCCGATGCTTAACGACAGAGCCACCCAGGCGCCCCTAGGGGAGATTCGCTGTGATTTACTTACTGCAGCTGAAGGGAAGAGTAGCCCCACCAGGAAGTTGGAGGTCCAGTTCGAACAACCAGCCACTGCCATGGCAGCTGGGCGGGGCCCCTGGCTGAAGAGTTCGGCCACAATAAACCAGGGAATGGGGCCTGGGCCAATTTCAAAGAAGGCCACGAAGACCAAGATAGCAGCAATACAGACAAAACTCATCCAAGTATAGTTATCCTATATGAGACAGGAACAAAGGCAAGTGAGTACTAAAACACAGCACAACCTGGCTAGGATCTAGCCTCCCAGAGACGAGGACCTACTGAGCACGAAAAGCTCCCTGTGCCGGGGTCCAGTGGGGTTACTGGACCATCTAGCCAAAAGCCCTGGGTTTTTGAATCCTAACCTTGTGCTCACCTCACACACAGGTCATTTTCACGTTGAGACCATTTCACATGGAGATCATTTCACTGTCCGTAAAATGGGAGTCATTATTACTTCAAGACTACTTTAAGAATTAAATTACATAGGGTATGGGGCGCCTGGGTGGCGCAGTCGGTTAAGCGTCCGACTTCGGCCAGGTCACGATCTCGCGGTCCGGGAGTTCGAGCCCCGCGTCGGGCTCTGGGCTGATGGCTCAGAGCCTGGAGCCTGTTTCCGATTCTGTGTCTCCCTCTCTCTCTGCCCCTCCCCCATTCATGCTCTGTCTCTCTCTGTCCCAAAAATAAATAAACGTTGAAAAAAAAAATTTTTTTTTTTAAATTAAAAAAAAAAAAATTACATAGGGTATTTTACAAGCCACATGTTATACGGATACAAGAATTGTAACAGTTTAACTACCTATCTCTGATGATCCACTTTTCTTAAAACTCTGGGCATGTGACCTTACGGATCTTCCCACCTGTGTCACAGAGGGTCACCTGTAACCTCTTCTACCCGCCTTCCCCCGCCCCCCTTCTTTTCCTCCAAGAGCACTCACCTTTAGCAACAAGGAGATGGTCATAAGGATGGAACAAAAAGCCATCCCTCCAAGGCCAATCATATGCAGGGTCCTCCTCCCTGCCCTTTCCACCAGAAACAGCTAAAAGGAGAATAACAGAACATGAAATTTCTGCTTTCCCTTTCGTGAAAACGCCTCATGAGTTACCCGAATCTGCCTTCCCAATGGCAGGATACTTGTTATGGTCACCCCGCCCATTTTAGTTCCAAGCTCAAAGCATCCCTGCACACCTCCCTCCTTCTCATGCACTTCCTGTTTGCTTGGAGGGAGTGAAGTCTACTTACACCCATCACTCCATAGCTTTTCTTTCCCCAAAGAACAGGCCAAAAAGGTTTAGGTGATGGTAGGGAGGTGGAAGGCCGTGAAACCCATCTTTGAACATGTGTAGTAAGAACTGCCCCCCACCGGCCCGGCCCCGCAAACTACCAAAGCACCCAACTTACAGAAACGACGGTGAAGATGGTATTAACCACACCCGCACCAATGGTGGCGTAGATTGGCTCCTCGACGCCCGCATCTTTGAAGATGCCTGTTGAGTAATAGAACACCTAGTGGGAAACAAAAGATGCAGCTCTGAAACCGCAGTTAAACAGAGAACCCTCAAAAAATAAACTCGACCGTCCCAGGAGGTTAAGGGGGTCCTTTCTGGGGTTTTCTTGTTCAATCACGGTATCTTTTCTGCAAATGAATTATCTTCTGAATCTTACCTCTTATTGTCTTCTTAGTTCTTGTCAATTCTAGCTGCTTGTTTCCATTTTTTCTTGTACGCTTACTCCTTCTGCTCCATTTAAGTCTCTTCCTTAACATCTTTTTTACCAACTTAGATCTAAAGGTTTAAGTCCTATTAATTTTTTCAACTAAGCCTTGTGTGTTTTAAAGTTTTTTTTTTTTTTTTTTTTTGGTAAGATCTACACCCAGTGTGGGCCTCGAACTCGTGACCCCAAGATCAAGAGTCAAACGACCTTCCAACTGAGCCAACCAGCAGCAAGCCCCTTAAGTAAGCTTCTTCAATAGATAACTACCCTAGCCCTGAAAACAGTGATAGGTACACTGATATTCTAATTTGATGGTGAAGCAATTGAGGAGTAACCTCAAGCCTGCTCATGTAATTAGAAGCAGAACTCGGGCTAGAATTCCTAGCTCTGGGTCCATCCCAAGCGTTTCAGGAAGTAATACCTCCTATCATTTTAACTTTATACTATTCAATAAGCTGCTATTTAACGTGTACGGTTATGTATGGCTGCTACAACTACCATGGTTAAAGAGATGTCAAAATATTGGACTCAGACTTCAAGGTAATAAGGGAACAGTGCCTGGCAGTGTCTAGATCATCTAGGCTCAGTCCCTCAGGTTTGAGTCAAGAGTTTATGATTTCATCCAGAGTGTGTGTCTCTACAGCAAAATTCGTCAGACTTTTTCATGAATATAAGCATCTATACTGGGATTTACCTTTCAAGAAACAACTCTTACCACCTCAGATAGAAGCCACGTATATTTGTATTTTCTAAAATAAGACTAAGGCTGTGCTTTTTACATTTTTTATTTTTTTTAAGTGTATTTATTCTTGAGAGATAGAGATAGAGCGCAAGCAGGGGAGGGGGAGAGAGAGAGGGAGACACAGAATCCGAAGCAGGCTCCAGGCTCTGAGTTGTCAGCACAGAGCCCGACGCGGGGCTCGAACTCGTGAACTGCGAGATCATGACCTGAGCTAAAGCCGGATGCTTAACCGACTGAGCCACCCAGGCGCCCCAAGGCTGTGCTCTTAATAAATTTTTTTTCTTAAAGTTTATTTATTTTGAGAGTGCATGTGGGGGAGGGGCAGAGAGGGAGGGACAAAGAATCCCTACCAGACTCTGTGCTGTCAGCATGGAGACCAGTGTGGGGCTCGATCCCACAAACCATGAGATCATGAGCTAAAATCAAGAGCAAGATGTTCAACCGACTAAGCCAGACAGGTGCCACAAGGCTGTGCTTTTGGAAGCATATCTGCGGGCTCTTGGCTTAGTCAGTAGAACATGCGACTCTTGATCTCAGGCTTAGAGTTCAAGACCCACGTTGGGTGTAGTTTACTTTAAAAAAAAAAAAAAAGAAAGAAACTAGGGCGACTAGCCGGCTCAGTCAGTAGAGAATGCAGATCTTGATCTCGGGGTTCTGAGTTCAAGTCCCATTTTGGGTGTAGAGATTAGTTAAAAATAAAATCTTCAAAAAAGGCAGGCAGGCAGGCAGGCAGGCAGGAAGGCAGGAAGGCAGGAAGGCAGGAAGGGAGGGAGGAAGGGAAAAAGATTTGTAGTATCATCCCAATCAAAAATTGCTGCTCTAGAAGAGAAGGGAGAGCTAAGACTGCTAAAAAAAATTCCAATAACACTTAATATTACAAAGCTTGTGAGAAAAGACTTTTGAACAGTTAAACCTAGCAATGAATAGTTATGGCAATACTCTCTCTTATCTAAAAGCCTATACAACAAAAACCTAATGCATACGTACACATCTCAAGGAAAGTTCTTACAGTCAAATTACCTTGCTATTTGCTGCTATCAAGCGGGATTCAAGCTAACTCGTACATCATCTCACCCTCAAGCAGTTTTACTCTGCTAGGTAAACACTACCCAACCTCTGACCCTCTGCCTTTTCTAAGGAAATTAGAAAACACCGTTTACTCAAATGTAGGTTGAAAAAGTGTTTTCACACATCATTTCCTGAAGTGGGAGGAGTCTGTACTCCAGAGTGCTAATTTATCATTTGTAATTTTTCCAAGAGTGGGCTTTTTCTGATCCTGCTTCACAGGGCCGGCATTGGAGCCTAAATTATGCATGCTGGGTGTGAGTGAGGCACCTAGGGTGCACAATTTAAGGAGGCACTCATGCTTAGGACCACTGACTTGCACCTCGATGCCTCACTGTAGTCCCAGCCCTGCTGTTCTGGAAAGTCTTCAGAGTGTATTTTACTACAGTGATTTTTTTTTTTTTAATTAAAAAAAACATATATATATATATATGTACACACATACAAACATACATATATATACACAAATATACATATATATATATATATATATATATATTTTTTTTTTTTTTAAGTAACCTCTATAACCAGCATTGGGCTTGAACTTACAACCCCAAGATCAAGAGTTGCATGTTATACAACTGAGCCAGCCAGGTGCCCCTGCAGTGATTTTTTAAAGCGACAAAATTTGAGAACAAGATTCACTGAAGTATCTTTCCTCCCAATTTCTGATATTATATCCTCCAACCCTGCATGAGAAGCACTGCTATTTCAGATACAAGCAACCTTCTTGGCGTGTTGCAGAGAAAAGGCCAAGGGCCAACTTGCTATAAAATGATCTAATCATATTGATCAGAGTGATGAGAGGGGCATCCGGGGCTGGCGGGGGGAGGGGGGGAGCTCAGTTGATTGAGCGTCCGACTTTGGCTCAGGTCGTGATCATAGTTTGTAAGTTCGAGCCCAGCGCAGGGCCCTCTGCTGTCAGCGTGGAGCCTGCTTCGGCTCTAAGTAACCCCCCCACCCCCACCGCCCCTCCCTAGCTCTCTCTCTCAAAAATAAATACACATTAAAAAAAAGAAAGAAAGAAAAGACTGGTCAGAAGCTCTCAAGGCATTCATCTGAAATTTAAAGAGGTGGGACAGCAGTATGTCTCAATTACAAATATTTTATCTGCAAATGGATAGAAGGTAGGGGAATAAATACCCTCTCTTACCACACCGAAGACTTAAATGCTGAAAGGTGATTACATGCATAGAATATAAGTCACCTGCCAACTGTCAGCTTCCATTTTGCTCCCCACTTTAAACGATCAGAGTCACTATTCTAGTTGTAAACATACATATAGAATAGTACATGTACACCTCTTGAATGGATTGCCTCATTATTCCCCTGGGCGTTACCATGCTTTCTAGACTGTAAAGTCCTGGGAAAAAAAGCCACAGCAGTAAATTCTTGGATCTACTTTAGTTGTATGGCTTACATTATCTTTGATGACACGAGATAAGATTGAGCAGAGTTAGGGGCACCTGGGTGGCACAGCTGGTTAAGTGTCTGACTCTTGATTTCAGCTTGGGTCATGATCTCATGGTTTGTGGGTTCGAGCCCTGCATCGGGCTCTGCACTGACCTCGCAGAACCTGCTTGGGATTCTGTCTCCTTCTTCTTTGCCCTTCATGCACTCTCTCTCTCTCTCTCTCTCAAAATAAATAAAAATTAAAAAAAAGATTGACCAAAGTTAAAGACAACCGGAAATAAAAAATCAGTGGGTCAGAAAGAGGATTAATGAAAAGTAGATAAATTTGTAATGTCCTATATACTGAAAAAAATTTGGAAGAGGACAGATGTGAACCACAAGTTCCAAGACTAAAGGTGATGAATTTTTTGTTTGAATTTATCTTATTTTTCCACATGGAAAACATGTGCTGCAGACAGAATCTTAAAGCAATAAAACAGGGGCGCCTGGCTGGCTCAGTCAGGGGATCGTTTGGACTCTTGATCTCAGAGTTGTGAGTTCGAGCCCCACGTCGGGTGTAGAGATTACTTAAATAAATGAACTCTAGTAATAAGGAAATAAAAACCAACACTAAGTCAGAGCCTGGATAACCAACACTTTGGAGTGGCCGCCATGTGGCGAGCGTCGTGGGGTGACCACGCCAGCACCTGGCACCGCGGTCAGGGGAGTTAAGTGCAACGTGGGCCCCCTCAGACGTGGAGCAGATACTCACCGCGTTGATTCCAGAGAGCTGCTGGGAGAGCTGGAGCATGATGGAAATGATAATGGGCTGCTGGTAGCTGGGCGATCTGAAGAGCTCCAGCACCGTGGGTTGCTTTTCTTGTGCCATCCTAGCACTCTCATCTTTCATCTCCTGGATGTCCTGAGTCACATCCGGGGTGCCCCACAATCGCTGGAGGACTGGTAAAACAAGCAAACCAAGGATAAGGTTAAGGTGCTGACCCAAGGTCATTTTCCCCGTAACAGCTGGGAAGAGGCCACGCGAGACGAGCCTGGGCTAGCATCTGTGCCTTAATCGGCTTCTCTCTTAATTTTTTTTTAAGTGTTTATTTATTTTTGAGGGGGGGGTGGGGCAGAGAGAGGGGGGACAGAGGCTCTGCACCGACAGGCTGACAGCAGCGAGCCGATGTGGGGCTTGAACTCACAAACCACGAGATCATGACATGAAGTCGGACACTCAGCCCCTCCCGCCTTTTTTTTTTTTTTTTAAATTTTTTTTCAACGTTTTTTATTTTATTTTTGGGACAGAGAGAAACAGAGCATGAACGGGGGAGGGGCAGAGAGAGAGGGAGACACAGAATCGGAAGCAGGCTCCAAGCTCCGAGCCATCAGCCCAGAGCCTGACGCGGGGCTCGAACTCACAGACCGCGAGATCGTGACCTGGCTGAAGTCGGACGCTTAACCGACTGTGCCACCCAGGCGCCCCATCTCCCGCCTTTTTAACTCTCACGTCATTCTTTAGGGGTCGAATCGAGGGGTGCCTGGGTGGCTCAGCCAGCTGGGCGTCCGACTTAGGCTCAGGCCATACATGAACTCACAGCTCATGAGTTTGAGCCCGGCGTCGGGTTCTGTGCTGACAGCCTGCTTCGGATTCTGTGTCTCCCTCTCCCTCTGCCCCTCCCCTGATTGTGCGTGCGCTCTCTCTTAAAAATAAACATTAAAAAGAATTTAAAAAACAAAAAAAGAAAGAGAGAAGAAAGAAAGTTTCTGACATGAGAGCCATCAGGAAACCCTTCACTCGGGTTCTGAGGGGCAAGGGAAAGGAGAGGACAGACCCAACACCCTCGTCCTGAAACAAACCGCAGCCCTAAAATTCCTACAGTGAGGGTGTGAGGGATACTCACTGTGCTTGGCGTTCTCCTCTTCCTTTCTGTTAATGAGCAAGAATCGAGGACTCTCCGGGCAGAAGGGAAGGGCTGCGCTTTGTAGGATCGCGGGAATGATGGTGAAGCCCAACAGCAGGGGCCAAAGCTCTTCTGTCCCCAGGATAACTTTCAGGCCAAAGATCTGGAAGCCAGGCAAAGAGGCTACCATAAATCTCATCCTTTCCGAGCCACAGTGGATTAAAAACGAAATTCGGAAAACCCTCCGTGCTTTTACCACAGGAAAAGAAAAAGTCTGTTTCTTCTCCTTTCTCTACCCTCCCTTGCTTCCGAAGCGGTCTGTGAGTTGTAGTAATGATACCTGAAACTTACGTAGTTGAATGCCTGCCAGAGATTCAGGACTACTTTATGTTAACTCATTTAGGGAGGCATGAAACTGACATTCAGGAAGTACCTGAGCCACGAGAATCCCGACGACGATGCCCAGCTGGTTGAGAGTGCCAAAGGCCCCCCGCAGGGCGGTAGGCGAGATCTCGCCAATGTACATGGGCACAAAACCTGTGCAGAGGCCGCAGAAGAGGCCGATAATCAATCGGCCCAGGATCAGCATTTCAACCGACTTGGCTATTTTGCAGAACCCCATAAGGCAGCCACCAGCGACAGCCAACAGGTTGACGATGAGCATCGAATTGCGCCTGAAAGGTTAAATGAAAACACAAGAGAAATTAGCAAAATAGGCCCAGTCTCTCTCCTTCTTTCCTTGTCTTTTCACCCTTCTCCAGCCTTATTATGTACCTTCTCTTTTTGGTCTAACTTTTCCTTTTTCTATTATCAGAAAATTTCTAGCTGGGATAACCAGGATCGGCGGTTCTTACACCTCTGCGTGCATAAAATCACCTAGAGAACTTGTTTAAGATTCTCCTAAGCCCCAGCTGTAGCCAGAATCACAGTAACCACAAAGGCCAATAGTTCCCAAAGTTGGCCACAGACTAACAGCATCAGCTAGAGATCTGCAACAAATTAAAACTGTCCCATCCACCCAATTTATTGCATCATTAGGGTGGAGCCCAGCAATCTGATCCCCAAGGCAGTCCAGGTGATTTCATTCAAAGAGAAGGTTTGAGAACCACCGCCCAGGGCAATTCTGCTACAGCTGGTCCAACACATTCTAGAGAAATTTTTGGACCAGTACTGATCTCTGTATGCTTCTTACGGAGTCTTGTTATAACGTAACTGCTTAGATGTCACCAACAAGTAACAAAGATAGAGTTCAGACACATGTTTTTCTATTTGTAAAAAGCAGACCGCCTTGCAGCTCGCCCTCTCTAAGGCTAACCTGTGGGGAGGCCGTGGACAATTAGTATTGAGAGCCAGAATAAAATAACAAATTGCCACATTTGTGTGTTAGATGTGGGAGGCAAAGCCACTGGAACAGCTAAAGGATGACAAGGTAAGAGGTTAACACTGAAAAATTACCGCAGATGTTGGGAAGAACCAAATCTAGATTGTCCCCTCGGGAGGCCCACTGGAATTACCCAGGGGAGCTTTGAAATCCTGGGGAGATCTTAAAGGTACATCCCAAACCATCCCTCATTCTCTCTTTTGCCTTTCTCTGCATTCCTTTCCCTGGGTCCCCACCTCTCTCTAGGAGAGAGGTTCTTTCTCTCAAGAAAAGAACAATTGGAAGAAAGTCACGTGAATTGGGAGGTCCACACTAAAATTTCAGTGACTTTAGTTGACACAAGGTGCCCTCGACAATGCAAGCCAAACAATGGTCAAATAAAACCGGTTGCTTTAATTTTTTAAAAAGTTGAATTCCATTTGTGTTTCCAGGACATCTCATTAGCAGACAAAATGGTTCCTTCACCAGAATACTGGAAGTATTCTGCTAAGACATTTTAATCAAGTTAGCACAGAATGAGGAGATTCGATTTTCTTTTGGGGGAGGGGAGAATGTCAGTTCAGTTATTTGGCCATTGTCCACATGTGCCACAGACCAAGGATTACAAAACGTTTCCTCCTGATCCGGCTTTGTAAAATAATGCAAACATCTGCACGAGACCGCAAAGTTTTTAAGAAAAGTAAACAACTTCTGACCTTGTGAATATAAGCAGGTTTCTGGGAAATTCCACAGTGCACTTTATTAGGGAATCCTGAATTAGCTTATGCTGGACTGCCAAAGGCTAATCTCTTGACGGGCAACACGGCTTCAAGCAAGGGCAGTCCTATTCAGTGCCTGTTGGACTAAGCTTGCCTTGATCAGATTGGGGAATGCTCTCATTCAAATACATCCTTACCTCCTCCCCCTCCCCCCTTTTTTTTTTTTTAAGTTTTTATTTACTTAGAGAGAGAGAGAACGAGCAGGGGAAGGGCAGAGAGAGAAGGACAGAGGGTCCTCCCAAAGCAGGCACTGTGCTGACAGCAGTAGGAAGCTCGGACGTGGGGCTCAAACTCAGGAACCATGAGATCTTAACCTGAGACGGACGCTTAACGGGCCACCCAGGCGCCCCATAGCCTCTCCATCCTGATTCTCAATACCTGTTCTCAATGCAACCGGCATAGCCTCCTTCTTTGCCCAGTTTCTAGTCAATACCTGCCAAAGCGGTTGACAAAGAGTCCAACGGAGAAGGAGCCAATCATACCACCGACGGAGAAGATGGCCACAGCCAAAGACCAGAGGGAAGTGAGTAACACCTCATCGCGAGGGTTGTTGTGTGTGTTATTCAAAGTGTTGTTGAGAAAGTCCTTTATGATCTGCAAATTAAAATGGTGGGTGGGCAGGCAGACTGTTACACTTGAATGAGAGAAGGGACAAATATGGGCGATCTTCTCCTCCCTAAGAAAACAGCATTACGATTACTTTATAGGTAGAGAATCCAGTGAGTGAACAGATGGGATTGGAAGAGACCCAGAACATACTGGAGTTAATGGCAGCTCCAAAAAGAACAAGCTTGATTTGTCCTGAAAATCCCAGTAGGTAGCAGCACCGATATTCAGTGACTACCCCAGTCCTCCCAAGAACCCCCCACCTCCCCATTTTCCCACCATCACGACAAGGTGAGAGGAGAACGGTCCAGTCACAGGTTTAAGGAGCAACTGAGTTTTTTGCTTTAATGATTCAGCTATAGACTTCCCCACCATTATTCTGCCTCTTCAGCCTTAGCCGGGCTAGGCACCAAGTTTGACTGAAACTCTTCACTCTTGAAACCCTACTTCAAGGAATAATTTCCCTATTCCAAATTCTAACCCTTAACTCTAGTTTCCGGCACTCACCATCTCGGGAGCATTGATGACTCCCGTGTTGTAGCCAAACTGGAAAGAGCCTATCGTAGCGATGGAGATGGCAAAGATCAGCGGCGCCGTGACCTGGGGTGGGGAGGGAAAGAAGGGAAAAAAAAAACAGTCCTTAAAACTCTCGATTGAGTACTAGGAGCACTTGGCTATGAGCAGTATGCAAAGAACAAAAACTTAATGAAATTTAGGTAATGAATGGGGAACACAAAACAACAGGTTGTACTGAAGAACTTATCCAGAGATGTGCAGACCATTACGTAAACTTGGGAGAAGTGGCAAGATACTATGGGAAGAAAGTTAAGGGGACCTGGCTTAATTGGTTTGAAAGTATTAAAAAAAAAAAACTGCCTCAGATAAAAGCAAGCATAGACCTGGGGCTTCCTGGAAGTGGATTATTTTGGAAACAGTGTCTCTCCTGTACCCCAGATCCCACTGAAGCCCAGAGTTGTGGTGGTGGTGTCCTCATCACTGGGCTGTTCTTATCTCTCGAGATAATGTAATCTACAGCATCTACCCACAGGTATCCAGGTCCGATTTGAAATTCTTCCTGTTTACTTGATAACGTACCGCTGCCCCCATCCAGCAGGGGGCGTGCACTAGCTCCCTTCCATCCCAACACTGGAGAGACAAGGTGGGGAGGAGGGAGTCGTCTTTCACCTTGCTGGAGTAATTCAAGTGTTATCTGAAATTTCCAGCTCGAGGGAAGCCTAATTGTTAAGCCTGAAGACATCTTCTGCAGCGCTCTCCCAGTCCTTCCTTTCCTTGAACCCCCTCCCTGTCCGATTAGACCGAGTGGCTGGCTAGGAGTTTCCGTTCTCCAAGCTGACCTTGTACCCTAGGCAACTAGGCCTAAGTACCCGAATGCCCCCGCCTGCCCCGTACACAGCTCTTTCTGCTTAATCCTTTTCCCATCAGTAAGCACCTCTTCTTTTCTGCCTCACGTCATCATTTACTATCCTGAGGGCCTTTTCCTCCCCGCCCCCCCCCCCATCTTCATCCCTTCTCTTATTTTCATTTATTTTCAAATAAGTTTACCTTGGTGATGATGCTTTTCTCCTTGCAAATATTGCATACACAACACAAGATGACCTATTAATGTATCGTGCACTCACAATCGCAATCACAATAAGGGCCACGGGAATTCTATTTCCTTAGTATCCAGGAACTCCTATAGGTTATAGAGCAGATGGCTGAACACTGACCCAGGCCCCCAAACCAATCCCAGGTCTTTTCAAGGTCTAATGCTTCCAGAGGAATCTTTGAGCTCACTCAGAGACCCACGCTTGTCATCAACACAGCCAGGCAGCCTTAACACTCAACCATCTCATCCTCGCATCCTCAGTGCATGTGATTATGTAACCAAACAAAAACACACACAAAAAAACCCCTGAGAAACACACACAACTTCTCCCGGTGTCTCTCCCTACGACGGAAAGGTGAGCGGGACGGGGATGAATCCTTGATAGGCTCTAACATCCAGAGTAGTGGCCAAATTGTGGCACTGCAGGCTGGAGAAGCGAAAAGGCCTGAAGATGGCTAGATGACTTAGAATAAAACCCAGCACAGTCATCACCGCTGAGTTCGGCCTTTCTGAGTGTGCCCCGCAGGCGCAAAAATAATTGATAATCGTATCATCTCTTACCTTATGTGTCCCCATGGCCCTAATTTAATTCTTTTCCAGTCTTCAATAAAGATCTAGGAGTGGGATCCCAGAGCCACCTCTTGCAGTCAGCAAAACCTCCAAAATGTCTTTCTGGGCAGCAAGTTTTTCTCCAGGTCCCCAGGACCGCTCCACATGTCCCCCTCAGTCTCACCGTTAGAGCTCGCCGGCTTACTTATTTATAATCTCTGCAAAGGGTGGAGCCTGCAAGGGAGACAAGCCCCCCCCCCCGCCCCCCCCAGCCCCACCCCACACCCGCCTCTAGTGATCCCGTGACCTCTCGGAATTTTGTGACCTCAAATTCTACCCCCACCCTAGAAGACAACTCCCTCCCTCCCCTTGTTTCAAAACCACATCCTTCACCCTCCCCACTCCGTTTTTTAAGCTCGTCCTCCTTCCCTCTTCTAATAGCCGCTATATAGCCTCTTAGTTTCACAGACAAAATGCTACCAGAAAAGGCTGGAGGGAGGGCAAATACACTTTAATTTTTGCTCTCGCATCTGCTGGGAATTAAATTAATCTATAAAGAGAGAATAAATGCTATTTATATAAGGCAAAGTTGACTGGGTGCTACTATCTGAGAGTTAAGGGTGCTTGAAGGAGTGTAAGCAGAAAGATGCATAATGCTATGAATTTATCAGCTGCTTTTTGATTACAGGCTAGGTCTACAATCTTGAAGGGGAAGGAAGGGCAGTTTGAGAGAAGAAACGCAAACAAGGGAAGAATTGGACCAGGTTTTGGCTCTCCTTGTCCTCGGATTAGTACAATCTCTCCCAGGAGGAAGAAAACCTGAGTATCTGGGAGCCAGACCAACTTCCCTGGGGTGCAGGAAGGAAAAAATCAACTGCCTATGGGATAGGATCCAAACTCCTTAATACGGCATTCACCATACCACCCATTCTGAATCCCACCCATTCTACAATGTTTTGCCTCTACTCTCGGGTTTATAGCGTCTACAGATGGAACAATTACCAAATTCAGTTAAACACGTATTTGCTGCACACGCAGTACACATCAGATGCTCTCCAAGAAGCTGGGGACTCGTCAGTATGTAGGGCAAAAAACTTCCTGGCTTTTAAGGAATTCATAGCATTTCCCTTCTTCCACTTACCATGTTTGTTAAAAAGGGACAAGCCCAACTGATTCTTACACACTGGAGAGAATGATCAATAGCCTATTAATTACGGACTGTGAATTTCTTGAAAGAAAAGAGTGAGGTAAGTATCCGATTTCTAAGCCATAGGAGACAATTGACCAAGATGAGTAGGAAAAACAGATAAGAAAAATGTGAACAGAGGAAGATGGAAGGATAATAAGAGGAGAGAGAGAGAAGAGGCTCCAGGGTGAGAGTAAACAAAGAAAACAATTTAGTTCTGATTAAAGAGTTGGGGGAGAGATAGTATCGAGGATTTGCTGGTGGTGTGTGTGTTGGGGGGTGGATAACACTGGTCAAATTCCTAATGCCCATTAATTTGTAGCCTAGCAACCCCTTCACTATGGGGGAAAAGCGTCCAGCAGTGATAGAGCAGTAAATGGACATAATGTTTCTAGTTGGTAAACCAGGGAAAGTGCATCTCTCTTTGGGGTTTTGGTTGAGGGCCTAGAATTCAAACTGATGCTACTGGACCTGAAACAAACCAGAGTATGATGTCTCTCTCTTTTTTACAGCGAGGATATTTTCTAAATCTGACTGTTAGCTGAGAGAACCGAGTATGAGTGAAACGTGACATCCAAGAAAACCTTCCCTGAGGTCACACCTCCCTTCCCCCCACTCACTCCGGGTCCTTCCAGGAAACACTGAGCCTAGAGGCCCCTTTAGTTACCACAGCAACTGAATTGAGCAGCCAAAGGACAAAGAATATCCTGTATGGCAGCGAGGTCCAATGGAAATAGAGTCCAAGCACTTATGTAATATAAAATTTGCCAGTAGCCACATTAAAAATTTTTAAAGAAATGAGAGGGATTAATTTAAAAATAATTATTTTATTTGACCCACTATAGCCAAAATAATATCATTTCAGTATGACGTCCATCTAACAATTATTACTAAGGTAGTTTACTTTTTTGTCCCCTAAGAAGTCTTTGAAATTCAGTGGATATTTCACATTTAGCATACATCTCCATTTTAGGCTCTAAATGTTCTATAGTTAAAGTAATATGGTGTCTATCAAAACAACAAAGTTGTGTTTGATCGGAAAATATTTTAAATGAATAAAAATGAACAATTCAGCTCTTCAGGTGCATGAGCTACACGTAAATACTCAACAGCTACATGAGGCTCATGGCTGGACCTTGCAACTTAGAGTAAGAGGACCATGATGCCCTGTTTTCCTCTGGTCTTTTCTGCGTCCTTCCTTCCTTCCTTCCTTCCTTCCTTCCTTCCTTCCTTCCTTCCTTCCTTCCTTCCTTTTTCTTTCTTTCTTTCTTTCTTTCTTTCTTTCTTTCTTTCTTTCTTTCTTTCTTTCTTTCTTAAATTTATTCATTTAAATTCAAGTTAGTTAACATACAGTGTAGTATTGGTTTCAGGAGTAGAACCCAGTAATTCATCACTTACGTACAACACCCAGTGCTCATCCAAAGAAGTGCCCTCCTCAATGTCCATCACCCATTTTCCCTGCCCCCCAACCCCCACCCCCATCAGCCCTCAGTTTGTTCTCTGCATTTAAGAGTCTCTTATGGTTTTGCCTCCCTCTGCGTTTTTATGTTATTATTATTATTATTATTTTGGTTTTGAAAAATTACTTTGCTGCTTCATCTTTTTTTTAAATTTATTTATTTTTAAATTTACATCCAAGTTAGTTAGCATATAGTGCAACAACGATTTCAGGATAGATTCCTCAATGCCCCTTACCCATTTACCCCATCCCCCCTCCCACAACCCCTCCAGCAACCCTCTGTTCTCCATATTTAAGACTCTCTTCTGTTTCATCCCCCTCCTTGTTTTTATATTATTTTTGCTTTCCTTCCCTTATGTTCATCTTAAAGTCCTCATATGAGTGAAGTCATATGATATTTGTCTTTCTCTGACTAATTTTGCTTAGCGTAATACCCTCTAGTTCCATCCACTAGTTGCAAACAGCAAGATTTCATTCTTTTTGATGGCTGAGTAATAACTCCATTGTGTGTGTGTATATATATATATATATATATATATATATATATATATATACCACATCTTCTTCTTTTTTTTATGTTTTCATTTATTTTTGAGACAGAGAGAGACAGAGCATGAGCAGGGGAGGGGCAGAGAGAGAGACACACACACACACACACAGAATCCGAAGCAGGCTCCAGGCTCTGAGCTGTCAGCACAGAGCCTGACACAGGGCTAGAACTCAACGGACTGTGAGATCATGACCTGAGCCGAAGTCAGACGCTCAACCGACTGAGCCACCCAGGCGCCCCTAATACCCTCTAGTTCTATCCATGTAGTTGCGAATGGCAAGATTTCATTCTTTTTGACTGCCGAGTAATACTCCATTGTATATATATATACCACATGTATCCATTCATCCATCGATGGACACTTGGGCTCTTTCCATACTTTGGCTATTGTTGATAGTGCTGCTATAAACACGGGGGTGCCTGTGCCCCTTCGAAACAGGACATCTTAGATAAATACCTAGTAGTGTAATTGCGGGGTCATAGGGTAGTTCTATTTTTACTTTTTTAAGGAACCGCCATACTGTTCTTCAGAGTGGCTGCAGCAGTTTGCATTCCCATTTATCTTATTTCTTATCTTTGCTTTTATTTATTATTTGTCTCACAGTGTCACTCTTGGCTCTAAATCACTTTATCTTTTCTTTCTCCTTCTCCTTAGGCTTAGCATGATTATTCTTCAATGTTTTGCAAGGGCAAATGGCACAAATAGAAGTAAAAAGTAGGTCTGTATTACCCCCTTCATTTACTCAGAGCAGGCTCCGGCATAATTCCAGAACACAGTTTTTGCCCCAGTAATTATTTGCCCAATGGTTAATGAAATAACAAATGTAATCGTGAAGGTGCAGGATTTATATGTCCCAAATAAACGTGTGTAAAACAGCTATGGAGAAAGATAAGACTGCAGGTTAAGTTTTGGAAATAATTTTGTAGAATATTTCCTTCTTGGGGAAAAAGGAGGGAGGGCGAAAGGGAGAGAGATGTGAAACATATTTTGTCTGGCTAACTCAGTCTGAGAAAATTACCTTAAAAAAAGTTAAGCCACAGGAACAGAGAGCATTCTACTTGTGGCAATATATGTACTTTTTTTTTTAAAGGTTACAACTGGAATTCAACTGAATCTCAAGAATGTAAAAGTATGCTGACATATTGAGACACATGCTTCTTGGGGATGAGGGACCTAATAAACTCCTGACCCGAAACCAGTCAGTGCTGGGCTTTTCCCCCAGAGTAACAGACATCCCTTAGGTAATCCACACCCTGGGCAATAGATAACAGTTGCTCAATACATCTCTGCATTGGTATGTTTTGGGGAGATTGGTTGGTTGATTGGGGTCTTCGATGCACTTTGAGAGTAGGTCCCACTAGATCCCCAACTCTAGTTAAGAGTTACAAGCTCTGGTGATTAATTTGGTGATTAAGCTAGGGAAGGCCACCAAGGTAAATAAAACATGTATCTTGTATCATTCGATTGCTGTGGGACTTTCTTCCACCTTTACTGAAAACAAAAGAGGAAATGTGGTGGATACATGTGAAAATGGAATAGACTGGGGAGAAATGTTACTAAATTCCCACCTCATAGTTTAATGTACGTCTGCTAAGAAGAAAGTAATGAACAAAATAATGGCCTGAAGTCTCCTAAATCCAAATACAGCTATCTGCAGACCACAAATCTCAATCCTAGCTTCTTGCTAGTCTGTGGGAGGCTGTTTGCTACTGCGATAACTCAGTGGGAAAACAAACCAAAAAATCCTGAAATCGAGAAATACGGGTTTGAAACACGTAGAGTTACAGACAGAGAAAAAACCTGCTTCTTTCACAGGCCAGTGTAAATGGCATTTCAAGGCTCACCAAATAGCTAAAGGCTAAAGATTGCCAGAGTTAATTCTACTCTTTGCTTTGTATTTGTAATTTTCCTCATAAAGAACAACTTTTGTTGCAGCATGTTATTTTCTAATCTTCGTCTACCCCGTTAAGTGCAGTCAGAGTTCATTTGGAATCCAAAAGCACCAAAGAAAACACAGGGTAAAGAAAGAAACAATTTGAGAAATGTTGATTTTCTTGTCTAAACTGGGTTGCAACCATTCATCACTCTAGCTGATCCTGAAGCACCTAATCCCAGCTCTCAGACCCTTACCACTCTCCCCTCCTCAGATTTCCTTTAAAAATCACTCCATCCCACACCAGTGCTGAGATGAATTACACTAAATCGAAATCTTAATCGGATCATTCTCCTACTCAAATATCTTCAATGCTTATTGAATAAAGTCTAGATCAGTGCTGTCCAAGAGAAACATGTGAGCCACATATGAAATTTAAAAATTTCCAGTAGTCACGTTTAAAAAAAGTGAAAAGAAATGAGTTAATTTCAATACTATATTTTATTTAACCTAATATATACATATGCCAAATATTACCATTGCAACCTGTAATTAATATAAAAGTTATTAATGAGGTACTTTCTCTCTCTTTTTTTGGTACTAGATCTTTGTTTATTTTTTTATCTTTTAACTTCTTTATTTTTGTGAGAGAGAGGGAGAGAGAGAGAGAGACAGAGCGTGAGCTGGGGAGGGCAGAGACAGAGGGAGATACAGAATCGGAAGCAGGTTCCAGGCCCTGAGCTGTCAGCACAGAGCCAGACGTGGGGCTTGAACCCACGAGCCTTCGAGCTGTGAGATCATGACCTGAGCCAAAGTCGGCCGCCTAACTGACTGAGCCACCCAGGCGCCCCTGGTACTAGATCTTTAAAATGCAATCTGTATTTTGCATTTACAGCATATCTTAATTGGGACACTAAATTTTCAACGACTGAGGCGAAATGATGAAGTTGCATTTAACAAAAACATTTTGTAGTACTTCTAATATTTTTACACTGCTTCACTTTTTAAAAATTGCTTCTTTCTTTCTTTCTTTCTTTCTTTCTTTCTTTCTTTCTTTCTTTCTTTCTTTCTTTCTTTTCTTTCTCTCCCTTCCTTCCTGCCTTCCTTCCTTCCTTCCTTCCTTTTTTTCCTTTCTTTCTTAATGTAATCTCTATGCCCAACATAGGACTTGAAATCAACACCCCAAGATCACGATTTGCATGCTTTACTGACTGAGCCAGCCAGGTGCCCCAACACTTCTTCAGATTTTAAATACAAACTTAAATGAATTAAAATGGGATGAAATTAATAATTAAACTCCTCAGTCACACTAGCCGCACGGTATGTATATCACCTCCTTGCCCAGGCCAACCTGAACCAACTGTCAGGGTTTGAACAGGCCCCGTGTACCTTTTCATCAGTATGCTTTATTATATCCTTTATAATAAACTGATAAATGTGACTAAATGTTTCTTTGAGGTCTGTGAGCTGCTCTAGCAAATTAATCAAATCCAAGGAGGGGGCTGTTGGAATCTCTAATCTACGGCAGTTGACGACCTGGGTTTGCCACTGGTGTCTGAAGCGGAGGGAGAGGGAGGCTGAGCCTTTAATCTGTGACATCTGCTGCTATCTCGGCTGGATTGTATCAGAGCTAAGTTGAATTGGGAAGGGCATTCTGTTATCCTCAGCTGAGAATTGAGGAGTTGCTTGGTGGTGTGAAAATACACACATCAAAGGCTGCCGTAACTATTCACCACAGACTGGATGGCTTGAGCAACAGAAATTTATTTTTACACTTCTGGAGGCTGGGTGTCCAACGTCAAGGGGTTGACAGGTTGCGTTTCTCCTATGGACTCTCTCCTCGACTTGTAGATGGCCCTTTTCTCTGTGTGTATACATTCCTGGTGGCTCCTGAATGCCCACATTTCCTGTTCTTATAAGGACATCAGTAGGATTAGATTAGGCCTGACCCTAAAGGCCTCATTTTAACTTCCTCACTTCTTTCAAAGCCCTGTCTCCTAATACGATCACACTCTGAGGTACTGGGGGTTCGGACTTCCGTATGAATTTTGGGGGAACACAATTCGGCCCATAATACTATGTTATCGGAGACTCATTCTTCTGTACTCTTTCATCTTGAATATCCTTCCCAACTGGCTAACTAGTGGTCATGCATACAATAACCAGTATCTCTTCCCCCTTGTGAAACCTTCACAGACAAACCAAAGAAGATAAGGTTTCCTTCAGGTCACAATCTATCTCAAACATACCTATATTATAGTACTTACTAAAATCCCATAGCAATTAGTTGTTTACATATTTGCTTACCCTTCTAATTTGTGAGCACTCTGAGGGCAGAGATTTTATTTACCTTTATGTCCACAATGCCTATCAAATAGGTGAACAAAAAATGTTTTTTATTTTTTTAGTATTTTTTTCTGTTTGTTTTTAGTTTTGAGAGAGAGAGAGAGAGAGAGAGAGAGAGAGACAGAACACAAGTGGGGAAGGGGCAGACAGAGAGGGAGACATAGAATCCGAAGCAGGCTCCAGGCTCTGAGCTGTCAGCACAGAGTCCAATGTGGGGCCTGAACTCCCAAACCGTGAGATCATGACCTGAGCTGAAGTCAGATGCTTAGCGGACAAAACCACTCAGGCGCCCTTATTTATTCCTAAGTAATCTCTATGCTCAATGTGGGGCTCAAACTCACAACCCTGAGATCAATAGTTGTATGCTCCACCGGACGCAGCCAGGCAGGTACCGCCTTAATTAGTAAATTCTACAACATGATTATAGAAGTGCTTTGTTAATAAAGGTAGTGATTCATAGATGTCTCAAAAAACTATCCCTAGAAAAGAAACTTCTTTTAGGGATATACATGGATGTGGCTTGATTAACTTGATTAAGGTAATATTTCCCAAGAATCATTCCTTAATGTATTCAAAGTTCACAAGTATACTAGCATTCCTGAAGCTTTATTTTTTATTGGTAAAGCATAAAGCCAATTAAAGAAATGTACAATCAGTCTTGTGTCTGTTTCACTGGCACCACCCATCTCTGAAGCTCCATCTAATCAGCCAACCAAACCCTCTGACATTAAAACAAAACAAAATAAAACAAAAACACCTGTAGTAATAGCCTAGGCTATCGCCACTTAATTTGTAAGCACATACTTTTGAGGACTTGTTATCCATACTCTTTAATGCTATTGGCTATACTCCTAAGTAACTGTCTTGAAATGTGTGTTTTTGGTAAATATCTGTTAGGACTTCTAATTTTATGTTTAAGTCTGTCGCCAGTTTCAAAGTGGACACTTTCTAAATGTATTTAGCATAGACAAATCTATTATCATCCCATATTATTGTGTATATTACTTTAAAAACGCTTTGCTATTATTGGTTTACAAATTTATCTCCCCAAATACATTGTGAGCTTCCTGAAAACCGTGAGTACACCTTATTTGGCTCAATATTCTGATTATCTGATACATTGTAAATGATAAATAAATGTTTGTTGAGAGAACTGCATAAATGAGTGCTGATCAAGCAGTAATTGCTAAGGATTCAAATAGAACCGAACAGTTTCTTGGTTTTGTTTTTTGTTTGTTTGTTTGTTTTATTTTATTTAAAAAAAATTTTTTTTTCAACGTTTATTTATTTTTGGGACAGAGAGAGACAGAGCATGAACGGGGGAGGGGCAGAGAGAGAGGGAGACACAGAATCGGAAACAGGCTCCAGGCTCTGAGCCATCAGCCCAGAGCCTGACGCGGGGCTCGAACTCGGGGACCGCGAGATCGTGACCTGGCTGAAGTCGGACGCTTAACCGACTGCGCCACCCAGGCGCCCCTGTTTGTTTGTTTTTAAGATTTTATTTTGGGGGCACCTGGGTGGCTCAGTTGGTTAAGCAGTGGGCTCTTGATTTCCCCTCAGGTCGTGATCTCACAGTCATGAAAGTGAGCCCTGCATCAGGCTCTACACTCTGTTTAGGATTCTCTCTCCCTCCCTCTCTCTCTCTGCCCCTTCCTCGCTAGTGTGTGAGAGTGCTCTCTCTCTCAAATGAACAGATAAAAAGAAAGAAAGAAAGAAAGAAAGAAAGAAAGAAAGAAAGAAAGAAAGAAAGAAAGAGGAAGAAGGAAAGAAAGAAAGAAAGAAAGAAAGAAAGAAAGAAAGAAAAAGTAATCTTTACACCCAATGTGGGGCTTGAATTCACAACCTTGAGATCAAGAGTCATATGCTCCATCAACAGAGCCAGCCAGGTGTCCCTGAACATAGTTTTAATTGTATTTATATCTTGGCTATCTCTAAAAAGAATGTGTTAACAAACAAAAGAATAGTGGTCTGTATTTCGAAAACAAAAATACTCATTTGATGGTTAAAATTTGATATCATCTACCAT
The DNA here is from genome assembly GCF_028749965.1 of Puma concolor. NCBI lineage: Eukaryota > Metazoa > Chordata > Mammalia > Carnivora > Felidae > Puma > Puma concolor. The sequence continues at coordinate 100,425,906 of NC_141673.1, forward strand.
TAAGATGACTAATTCCCTTTTAACTCATTCTGTAAGTACAGCATTACCCTTATACCAAAACCAGACAAAGACATTACAAAAAAGACAACTATAGACCAACATCTCTCACAAATATAGATACAAAAATGCTTAAGGATATATTAGTAAATTTAATACAAACATTAATAAAAAGAATTTTTATCTATCATGACCAATTAGGATTTATTACAGATATGCAAGGAGTGTTAATAATAATTATATTTTTATAATAATAATAATAATAATTAATTGAAAATCAATTAATTTAATTCATCATACCAACAGGTTAGAAATGAAAACTCCCATGGTCATGTCAATAAATGCAAAAAAAATCATTTGACCAAATCCAACAGTTTTTCATGATTTAAAAACTTTCAGTAAATTAGGAATACAGAAGAACTTCCTTAACTTGATAAAGAATGTCTACCAAAAAACCCACGACTAACAACATACTGAAATGTCGAAAAACCCAAAGCTTTCCCACTAAGATCAGAAACAAGGTAGAAATGTTCCCTCTCACTACTTTGCAATATTAGCTAGAAATACTAGCTAATATAACAAGACAAGAAAAGAAAGGAAAGACCTAAAATTCTGTTTGAACATGACAGGACTGTCTATAAAGAATAAAACACTGGGCTGTCTGGGTGGCTCAGTTGGTTAACTGTTCGACTTCGGCTCAGGTCATGATCTCGTGGTTCACTAGTTTGAGCCCCGCGTCGGACTCTGTGCTGACAGCTCAGAGCCTGGAGCCTGCTTCAGATTCTGTGTCTCCCTCTCTCTCTGCCTTTCCCCTACTTGTACTCTGTGTCTCTCTCTCTCAAAAAAAAAAAAAAAAAAAGAAAAAACATTAAAAAAAAAAGAACTTAATAAAACAAACAAACACAAAGAATGAAATCCTGAGATGCCTGGATAGCTCAGTTGGTTAAGCGTTTGACTCTTGACTTTGGCTCGGGTCATGATCTCACAGGTTCATGAGATGGAGTCACACACTGGGCTCTGAGCTGACAGCTCGGAGTCTGCTTGGGATTTTCTTTCTCCCTCCCTTTCTGCCCCTCTCCCACTCTTTCTCTTTCACTCTCTCAATAAGTAAATAAATAGATAGATAGATAAATGAACAAATAAATAAACTTGAAAGAAAACCAAAAACTTTAGAATCAGTTTTTTGATTTCCATAAAATAACTTACTGGGACGCTGAATGGGATTGCACTGGATCCATAGTTCAAGGAGAACAAAGTTGTGTAACCGATGTTTCCTACTTGACTTCAAGACTTACTATAAAGCCACAGTAATCAAGACATTGTGGTATTGGTGAAAACAGTAGACAAACAGATCAATGGAACAAAATAGGGAGCCCAGAAAGACCCACATGAATACAGCTGACTGATTTTTTACAAAGAAACAAAGGCAACATAGTGGAGCAGAGATAGTCTCCTTCTCAACACATCGTACTGGAACAAAGGTACATCGACAGGCAAAAAAAAAAAAAAAAACCCACAACAATCCAGTAACAGACAGATCTTACACTTTTCGCAAAATTAACTCAAAATGGATCACAAATCTAAATGTAAAACACAAAGTTAATAAACTCCCAGAAGATAACATGGGGAAAAAAACCTAGATGACGTTGGCTATGGCAATGACTTTTTAGACACAACACCAAAGGCACAATTCATGGAAACAATATTTGGTAAGTTGGACTGTGTTAAAATGGAAACTTCTGCTCTGCAAAAGACACTTTTTCAAAATGGTTATTTATTTATTTTTGAGAGAGTGAGTGTGAGTAGGCCAAGGGCAGAGAGAGAGGGAGACAGAGAATCCCAAGCAGGCTCCATGCTGTCAGGCGCAGAGCCTTACATGGGGCTCAAACTCATGAACCAACCATGAGATCATGATCAGAGCCAAAACCAAGAGCTGGACGCTTAACTGACTGAGTCACCCAGGGGCCGCAGACACTTTCAAGAGAATAAGAAAAACCACACACTGGAAGAAAATATTTGCAAAAGACACATCTGATAAAGGACCAATATCCAAAATATGCAAAGAACAGTTAAAATTCGACAACAACAAAAAAACAACCTGATTAAAAAATAGGCCAAAGACCTCAGCAGAAAGAAGATATACAGATGGCAAATAAGCATATGAAAAGATGCTGCACATTATATGTCATAAGAGAAATGCAAAATAAAACGAGATACCAGTACCACCTATTAGAAGGGCCAAAATCTGGAACACTGACAATACCAAATGCTGACGAGAATGTGGTGCAACCAGAAATCTCATACATTGCTGCTGCGATTGCAAAATGGTACAGCCACTTGGGAAGACGGGTGGTTTCTTACAAAACTAAACATACATCTACCATACAATCCGGCGATCCTGCTCCTTGGTATTTACTCAGAGGAGTTGAAAATTTATGTCCACACAAAAACATGCATACGCATGTTTACAGAAGGTTTATTCATAATTGCCCAACCTTGGAAGTAACCAAGATATCCTTGAATAGGTGAATGTATAAACAAACTGTGGTACATGCAAACAATGGAATATTATTCAGTACTAAAAAGAAATGAGCTCTTGAGCTATGGAAAGACATGGAAGTCTCTTAAATGCATATTACTAAGTGAAAGAAATCTACTCCAATTTTAAAACAGTGGCTGTGCCCATTTCATTTCCGTGTCTCTTCCTCCAACATCATTTCCATCACCCTCTCCGCACTTGGTACGATACATTATTTAGAGGAGACACTAGATAAGTATTCGGGGGGATTAAATAGTTTCGTTTTGGAGACTGTGCTCTGTGGGAGTGAATGTATTGACTGGCCATGAACTCTTCATTCCACTGGTAAACCAGAATGCCACTTAAAATTTTATAATCTGTTTCTTTGCAATTTCACTAGCACAACTTGCCCTTTAAGCCCTGCCTAATCAGTCAACTAGGCTTGTTCCTTGTTGCCTCTTTAATGAAATCAAATGATTAATTTCAATTGAACAATCATTTGGTAAGAATGTCTAATGAAAAGAACAGTGAACACCATACCCCTAAATTTCTTTGAATATATACCCTTATTTGGTGCTCATGTTCTTAAAAACTTCATTTCATGCTTTTAAGTCTGCTTGTCAATACCAAGTAGTTATTTTTTTGATCAAGTATTTTTTTTTAATACTTAGCAGAGATTAAAGTGATTTTACCATGCCATAACATCATGTATATTATACTTATTGTTAATAATCAATAATAATATTGTCAGGGGCACCTGGGTGGCTCAGCCGGGTAAGTGTCCAACTCTTGATTTCAGCTCAGGTCATGATCTCACGGTTTGTGAGATCGAGCCCTGTGTCAGGCTCTGCACTGACAGTGATGGAGCCTGCTTGGGATTCTCTGTCTCTGTCTCTCTGTCCCCTGATCATACACATTCTCACTCTCTCTCTCAAAATGAAGAAATAAACATAACAAATAATATTGTCAGAATATTCTTGACACAATATCTAGACAGATAAGTAGGTCATCATAGTAGACAAAGGAAGATCTGAAGAAAAAGGAAGAACCAGGTTACTGGTTCAGGAAGGAAAGGAAGTGAGTGTCTATGTCACAATTCAAACTAAAAAATACCACTGCCTTATACAATAGCTGCCCACAAGCAGCCCCATACTAATCCCTCCCATATGCCAACCTAATTCTGAAAGATAAGCAGCATGCAAAAAAAAAATATCGGGGTTTAGATCTATAGACACTCTCTAGTGTTTTCTTAATTGGTCTTTCGGGGTTAGAGAGCAAGTGACACTCTCTCCTTGCAGAGCATCTCAGTGCTTCCCTGAAATGATCACTTACCACTAAAGCAGAAGTTCCTTCTCTGACACCTCCCTTCACTGGTTACAGCTGCCTTGAGTGGGGCATAAATATCCTCCTCACTCATTAAACACCCTTTTTATTTATTTATTTATTATTTTTAAAAAATAATGTTTATTTTTGAGAGAGACAGAGAGAGAATGCAAGTGGGTTAGGGGCAGAGAGAGAGGGAGACACAGAATCCGAAGCAGGCTCCAGGCTCTGGGCTGTCAGCACAGAGCCCGACGCGGGGCTCGAACTCACGAGCTGTGAGATCATGACTTGAGCCAAAGTCGGACGCTCAACCGACTGAGCCACCCAGGTGCCCCTTAAACACCCTTTTTAACACCTAGCAGAGACTTGGCATTATTATGTTATCCACTGTCCTTATTATCAACACTAGGAAGAATAGGTAGGAGAGACAGAATAATCACAGCTTACTATAATTGACCAAGCAGAGGATTGGGGGTCAAAAGAGCAGAATCTGAGTCCCAGCTCTGAAACATGAACTAGAGTTTAGACATTTGAACAGGTCACATAACTTCTCTGTCTCCACTTCAGTATTTTAGTTGAAGGCCATAATACTCAGCTCACGGGATTATTGAGAGAAATGAGATAATGTGAAAGAAAAGAAAGAAAGAAAGAAAGAAAGAAAGAAAGAAAGAAAGAAAGAAAGAAAGAAAGAAAGAAAGAAAGAAAGAAAGGGTGGGAGGGGGGGAGGGAGAGAGAGAAAGAAAGAAAGAAAGAAAGAAAGAAAGAAAGAAAGAAAGAAAGAGAAAAGAAAAGAAAAAAGAAAAGAAAAAAACCCTCAAACTCTAAAGCTCTGGCAAATATATACATTCATTCATTCAGTCAATCATTTATGCAGTTTCCCTCAACTGTTCTTTGCCAACTACACGCTAGGCACAGTTCTAGGTGCAGGTAATACAAATGTCACTAAGACAAGTCCCTACCCTCAAAGTCCATACCCTAACCTTAAATTTCAATATGGAAGGCATATGTGATGGTTAATTTTTTAAAACGATTTTATTTATATATTTATTTTAGTGCATTTATTTTTGAGACAGAGCATGCACACGTACACGCATGGGTTGGGGAGAAGCAGAGAGAGAAAGAGAGAGAGAGAATCCCAAGCGGGCTCCACACTGATGGTGTGCCCCTTTAAGATTTTATTTTTAACTAATCTCTACACCCAACATGGGGCTCGAACTTACAACCCTGAGATCAAGAGCTGCATGCTCGAGGCGCCTGGGTGGCTCAGTTGGTTAAGCATCCAGCCCTTGATCTTGGCTTAGTTCATGATCTCACAGTTCATGAGTTCAAGCCCCACGTGGGACTCTGCACTGTCAGTGCTTGGGAATCTCTCTCTCCCTCTCTTCCCTCTCTCTCTGTCCCTTCTGCAAAAAAAAAAAAAAAAAAAAAAAAAAAAAAAGAGTCGCATGCTCTACTGACTGAACCACCCAGGTACCCCTGTGATGGTTAATTTTATATGTCAACTTGCCTGGGCCACAGTGCCTAGAAATTTGGTCAAATATTATTCTAGATGTTTCTCTGGGGGAGTTTTCAAGTGAGATTTACATTTAAATTGGGGGACTTTGAATGAAGCAGATTGCCCTCCATAATGTTGGTGGACTTCATCCAATCAGTTGAAGGCTTGAAGAGAACAAAGACTAATATCCCCTGCTCCGCCTCCAAGCAAGCAAGAAAGAATTCTGCAGGCGATGGCCTTTAGAGAGTCTCCAACCTGCCAGCCCACCCTGCTTGGACTTGCCAGCCTCCATAAGTAAATTCCTTAACACAAAAATCTTTTTCTATATATACACATCCTATTGGTTCTGTTTCTCTGCAGGGCACTGACAAATTTTGTTACCAAGAAATCGAATGCTGCTATAGCAGATACCTAAAAACCTAGAAGTGGCTTTGGAGCTGAGTAATGGGTAGAGGCTGGAAGCATTTGGAGGTACATACTAGTAAAAGCCGAGATTGTCTTGAAGAAATTATTGCTAGGAATACGAATGGGAAAGGTGATTCTGGTGAGGTCTCAGACGAAAATGAGGAACATGTTATCGGAAAGTGGAAGAAAGTTGGTCCTTGTTGTGAAGTGGCAAAGAACTTGGAGGAATTGTGTTCTAGTGTTTTGTGGAAAGGAGAACTTGTTTGTAATGAAATAGGATATCTAGTTGAGGAGATTTCTAAGTACCGTGTAAAAGTATGACTTGGTTTCTCGTTGCTGCCGATAGTAACACAGGAGAAGAGAGAGATACATTGAAAGAGGAACCGTCAAGCAAAAAGGAACCAGAAGATGAAGATTTGGAAAATTCTTAGCTTATCCATATTACAGAACAAGAATGCTTGCTCTGGAGAGGACATCAAGGGTATGGCTGAAAGTTCACTTGATACAGAGATCATGAGCACAACGCATGGCTTTAATCTGCTACCTTAGCAGAATCTAGGAATGGAAATGGTGTCATGTCAGTAGACACACGGCCAGCTTGGACTATGGGCACAGAGAGAAGATAAAATGAAGGAAGGTGAAGCCTGCTACGATTCTACAGGACGGGAACAGAACTATCATCATGTGCTGTCTTTCAATAAGAGGTAAGAATGACACTGAAGTTGATTCAGAGATCAGCAGGGTTGCCTCTCCTACCACAGGCCAGAGCACAAGGGCCCTCAAGGAAAGGCTGTCACCTCAGGGGGCCCCGAGGGCAGAGTACTCAGCCAAGGAGGGTTATCTTGAGACTTAAATCTAATGAAACAGATTTCTTGGCTAGGACACCAAAAGCACAGGCAACAAAAGTAAAAAAAAAAAGGCAAATGTGTCTCCATCAACCTTAAAAACCTTTGTTCATCAAAGGATACAATGAACAAGGTGAAAAGGCAACCTATGGAACCAAAGAAAATTTTGCAAATCATATATCAGATAAGGGGTTAATATTCAGAATATATGAACAGCTTAACAACAAAATAATTCAAATAACCTGATCAAAAATGGGCAAAGGATTTGAACAGACATTTTTCCAAACATGATATACCGGTGACCAACAGGCACGTGAAAAGATGCTCAACATCGATAATCATCAGAGAAATGCAAATCAAGACAACAATGAGAAATCTCTTCATGCCCGTTACAATGGCCATTATCAAAAACAACAACGACAGAAAATAACAAGTGTTGGTGAGGGCATGAAGAAATTGATACTCTTGGGCACTGTTGGTTGAATTGTAGAGTAGTACCATTGTCATGGAGAACAGCATAGTGGTTCCTCAAAAAAATTAAAAATAGAACTACCCTATGATCCAGCAAGCTCCCTTCTAGGTATATGTCCAAAAGAATGGAAAGCAAAGTCTTTTTTTTTTTTTTTTCAACGTTTATTTATTTTTGGGACAGAGAGAGACAGAGCATGAACGGGCGAGGGGCAGAGAGAGAGGGAGACACAGAATCGGAAACAGGCTCCAGGCTCTGAGCCATCAGCCCAGAGCCCGACGCGGGGCTCGAACTCACAGACCGCGAGATCGTGACCTGGCTGAAGTCGGACGCTTAACCGACTGCGCCACCCAGGCGCCCGGAGGGAAAGCAAAGTCTTAAACAGAAATATCTGCACATTCATGTAGCACACCCAGGACTATTCACTATCGCCAAAGGTGGAAGCAATCCAAGTGTCCACCAAGAGATGAACAGATAAATATCCAAGGAATATATATATATATCCAAGGGAATATTATTCATCCTCAAAAAGGAAGGAAATCCTGTCACATCTTCCAACATGAATTGACCTTGAGGCCATAATGCTAAGTGAAATAAACCAGTCATAAAAAGATAAACACTGTAGGATTCTACTTATAGGAGGTATCTAAAGTAATCACAGTCAGGGACGCCTGGGTGCCTCAGTTGGTTGAGTGTCCATCTGACTCTTGATTTCGGCTCAGGTCATGATCCCAGGGTTGTGGGATCGGGTCCTGTGTTGGGCTCTGCGCTGACTGTGCTGAGCTTGCTTGGGATTCTCTCTCTCCCTCTCTCTCTGCCCCTCCCCCGACTCTCTCTCTCAAAATAAATAAACATTAAAAAAAATAAAAACCTTAACAATCTCTTTAAAGGCCCTGTCTCCAACTACAGTTACATTCTAAGGTACTAGAGGCTGAGCATTGAGCCCGACTGAGATTCTCTCTTGCTCTGTGTCTCTGCCCCTCTCCCCCAATCGCGCGCGCTCTCTCTCTAAAATAATAAACAAATAAATAAACAAAGTAGTCACACTCATGGAAACAGACAGTAGAATGGTTACCTGGAGTTGGAGGGAAAGAGAAAAGGGGAGTTATCCTTTAATGAGTATAAAGTGTTTGCAAGATGAAAAGTTCTGGATATCTGTTTCATAACAATGTGAATACAGTTAACACGTCTGAACTGTACACTTATGGATGGTTAAGATGGGAAAAACCTTTTTAATGTTTATTTTTGAGAGAGAGAGCACATGTGCATGTGCAAGCGTGAGCAGGAGAGGGGCAGAGAGAGGGGAAAAGAGGATCTGAAGCAGGCTTCAGAGAGCCCGATGCGGCCTCGAACTCACGAACTGTGAGATCATGACCTGAGCCAAAGTCAGACGCTTAACCAACTGAGCCATCCAGGTGCTCTAAGATGGTAAATTTTATGTTATGTGCTTTTAACCACAATGAGAGAAAGAAAAGAAAGAAAGAAAGAAAGAAAGAAAGAAAGAAAGAAAGAAAGAAAGAAAGAAAGAAAGAAAGAAAGAAAGAAAGAAAGAAAGAGAAAGAAAGAAAGGGAGGAAAGAAGGAAGGAAGGAAAGGAAGGAAGGAAGGAAGGAAGGAAGGAAGGAAGGAAGGAAGGAAGGAAGGAAGGAAGGAAGGAAGGAAGGAAGAAAGAACTAATGGGGTTTACCTTGCTAGATTTTAGATTTGTTTGGTAACTCGTCAGCCCTTTTTTCTTTCCAGTTTCTCCCTTTTGGAAACAGAGTGTGCGTCTTACGCCTGTCCCACTACTGTATTTTGGAGGCACGTAACTTGTTTGCTTTCACAGGTTCATAGCTGGAGAGAAATGTTCCCTTAGGATGAATCATACCTCCAGTCTCACCCATATCTGATCCAGATGATACTCAGGTGAGACTCTGCATGTAGACCAGATGCTAGAATTGGATAAGAAAGACTTTTGAGGCTCCTGGGATGGAAATGAATGTATTTTGCTTGTGAGAAGGACATAAATCTGGGGGTGGGGCAGAGGGTGGGTGTTATGGATTGAACTGTGCCTTCCTAAAATGTGTATGTTGAAGCCCTAACCTATAATACCTTAGAGTGTAAGTATAGCTGGAGACAGGACCTTTAAAGAGGTTACTAATTATTTTTAATGTTTATTTATTTTGAGAGAGAGAGGGGGAAAGAGAGAGAGAGTGGGGGAGGGGCAAAAAGGGTTAGAGAGGATCCCAAGCAGGCTCAGCACTGTCAGTGCAGAGCCTGACGCGGGGCTCGATCTCCCAAACTACGAGATCATGACCTGAGTGGAGATCAAGAGTCGACGCATAACTGGCTGAGCCATGCAGAAGCCCTGAAGTTATTAAGTTAAAAAAATTTTTCTTTAATGTTTAATTTGGAGAGAGAGAGAGAGAGAGAGAGAGAGAGAGAGAGAGGAGCAGAGAGAGAGGGAGGTGCAGAATCCTAAGCAGGCTCCAAGCTCTGAGCTGTCCACACAGAGCCCAACGTGGGGCGCGAACTCACAAACTGCGAGATCATGACCTGAGCCAAAGCCGGATGCCCAACCGACTGAGCCACCCAGGCGTCCCAGAAGTTATTAAGTTTAAACGAGGTCATAAAGTTTAAATGAGGTCATAAGAATGGGGCCCTAATCCCAAATGACTGGTGTCCTTGTAGAAAATGAAAGAGACGCTGGGGATGTACGCACAGAGAAAAGGCTATGTGAGAACGCCATGAGACGGCAGTTTACCGCAAGGAAAGAGGTCTTATGAGAAACCAACCCTGCCGGCACCCTGCCCTTGGACTTGCAGCCCCCAGAACTGTGAGAAAGCAAATTTCTGTTATTTAATACAACCCAGTCTGTGGTATTTTGTTATAGCAGCAGGCTAATGCGGCAGATAACAAGCAAACAAGTAAATATACAATGTCAGGGAATGATAAGGGAGCACTTTGAAGAACAGTGGAGCAAGGTAAGATAATAAAGAATTGGGGGGTATATACAATGGGGGAGTTAGGATTGATCTTAGCAGAGATGGCATCTGAACAGAAATCTGAGTGTCAGGAGAGAGCAAGTCTAGGGAGCATTTTCGAGAACAGCATTTCAAACAGAAGGCAATTGAAGTACAAAGACGCCAAGACGAGGGAAGATGTGTGCTTGGCATGGGGCCAAAAGCCTGCTCTGCAGGAGTGTTGTGAGCCAGGAGCAAAGAGGGAGGAGAAATGATGTTGGAGGGTTAAGCAGGATTCTGATCATCTAGGCCATTGTAAGCCATGGCAAGGATTCTGGATTCTATTTTAGAGGTGACAGAAAGCCAGGAAGCTACCGGGCCATTTTAGGTTTTAAGGCAAACCAGTGACATTAGTTGATTTATGTTTTCCAGAAGGTCTTTGCTGTCCAATAGAGAAGATGCTGGAGGAGAGCAAGTGTGGAAACACAGAGACCAATTAGGAAGCTGCCGGTCCAGGTAAGAAATGATGGCGACTTGAACTTGGTAGGACCTGAATGAGACTAGTAGTAGTGGAAGCAGTAAGTGGTTGGATTCGAAAAGATATTTTCAATATAGAACCTATAGGGTTAACCGAGAGTCTAGATGGTGGGTGCGAGCGAAGAAAAGGAGTAGAAAATGATCCTCAGGGTTTTGGTCTGAGCAGCTGCAGGCCTTGGGTTGCTATTTACTTCAATTAGGAAAGCAGAGAGAGGAGCAGGTTTGAGGGGTCAAATCAAGAATTTTGTTGTGGGGGCACCCAGGTGACTCGGCCGGTTAAGCGTCAGACTCTCGGTTTGGGCTCAGGTCATGATCTCACGGTTTCGTGAGTTCGAGCCCCGTGTGGGGCACTGTGCTGACAGTGCAGAGCCTGCTTGGGATTCTCTCTCTCTGCCCCTCCCTACCAACACTGTCTCTGTCTCTCTCCAAATAAATAAACTTACAAAATTAAAAAAAAAAACAAAACAAGAGTTTTGTTTTAGACATGTGAATACTTTAGGATCTGTGCTAACAATAGGACACTCACCTCCTCTTCCATCCTTAGATTCTGTGATTCTAAAGATGCAAAGGATTTGGTTTCTGTCTTCAAGGTCTCATGGAAGGGGATGAAGAGAAACATATAAACCAGTGCTCGGGGGTTTTATTATTCTTATTATTAGTACTTTATTTTAGGGAGAGCAAATTTAAATTTGCAGATAAACAGAGCAGAAGGTACAGAGGGTTCCCATATACCATCCCGACTTTCCTATTATTAACATCTTACATTAGTGGGGTATATTTGTACAACTGATGAACCTACCTTGACACATCAGAGTCACCCAAAGTCCACGCTTTACACGGGGGTTCACTCTGGGTCTTGTGCATTGTGTGGGCTTGGACAAACATGTAATGACATGTATCCGTCGTTACAGTATCATTGTGAATAGTTTCGCTGCCCTAAAACACCTGTGTTCTGCCTATTCATCCCTCCTCCCCTCAACACCCCATCCCCTGGCAACCAGGGTTTTGACCGCTTCCATAGTAGTGCCTTTTGTAGAATGTCATACATAGGTATTCCTCGGTGAGGTTGCAGGTTCGGTTCCAGACCACTGCAATAAAGCAAATATCATAATAAATCAAGTCAAGTGATTTTTTTTTTTTTGGTTTCCCAGGGCACAAAAAGTTATATGTACACTGTACTACAGTCTATCGAATGTGCAATAACACTGTGTCTGATAAAAAAAAACAACAATGTACATACATTAATTTAAAGTATTTTATTGCTTGGGCTCCTGGGTGGCTCAGTCAGTTGAGCAATCGACTTTGGCTCATGTCATGGTCTTGCGGTTCATGAGTTCAGGCCCCGCGTCGGGCTCTGTGCTGACAGAGCACATAATAAAAGCATTAAAAAATTATCTTATTGCTTAAACATGCTGACCATTATGTGAGCTTTCAGCAAGTGGCAATCTTTTTGTTGATGGAGAGTGTTGCCTTGATGTTGATGACTGATGACTGATCAGGGTGGTGGTTGCTAAGGAATGGAGTGATAGTGGCAACTTCTTCTTCTTCTTCCTCTTCTTCTTCTTCTTCTTCTTCTTCTTCTTCTTCTTCTTCTTCTTCTTTTCTTCTTAAGTAAGTTGTAGGCCCAACGTGGGCCTTGAGCTTAAAAACCCCAGATCAAGAGTTGCATGCTCTAGTAACTGTATCAGCTGGGCACCCGTGGCAATTTCTTTAAAATTTTTTTTAATGTTTGTCTATTATTGAGAGACAGAGAGACACAGAGAGTGAGCAGGGGAGGGGTAGAGAGAGGGGGAAACACAGAATCCGAAGCAGGTTCCGGGTTCTGTCAGCACAGAGCCCCACGCGGGGCTTGAACTCATAAACTGCGAGATCATCACCTGAGCCGAACTCGGTTGCTTAACCAACTGAGCCACCCAGGCGCCCCCCATGCCCCATGGCAATTTCTTAAAATAAGAAAACAGTGAAGTTGGCCCCATTGATTGACTCCTTTCACAAATGATTGCTCTGTAGCATGCGATGCCGTTTGATAACATTTCACCCACAGTACAGCTTCTTTCAAAATTGGAAGCAGTCCTCTCACACCCTGCTGCTGCTCTATCAGCTAAGATATATGTAATGTTCGAAATCGGTTGTGGTCATTTCGACAGGCTTCACAGCGTCTTCAACAGGAGTAGATGCCATCTCGAGAAACCACTTTCTTTGCTCATCCGCGAGAGGCGATTCCTCATCTGTTCAAGGTTTATCTTGAGATTCCAGCAATTCGGTCACAGCTTCAGGCTCCACTTCCGATTGTAGTTCTCTTGCTGTTTCTACCACATCTGCAGGTCCTTCTCCACCGAGGGCTTGAACTTCTCAAAGTCATCAAAGAGATTTGGAATCACCATCTTCCAAACTCCTGTTCACGTTGATACTTCAACCCTTTCCCATGAATCACAGATGTTCTTAATGGCATCTAAAATGGTAAATCCCTTCCAGAAGGTTTTCAATTTACTTTGCCAAGATCCATCAGAGGAATCACTGTCTATGCTAGTTAAAGCCTCATGAAATGTATTTCTTTTTTCTTTTACTTTTTTTAATGTTTATTCATTTTTGAAAGACAGAGAGAGACCGAGCACAGGCAGGGGTGGGGTGGAGAGAGAGGGGGACACAGAATCTGAAGCAGGCTCCAGGCTCTGAGCTGCCAGCACAGAGCCTGATGCGGGGCTCGAACCCAAAAACCATGAGATCATGACCTGAGCCGAAGTCGGACGCTTAACCGACTGAGCCACCCAGGTGCCCCACAAAATGTATTTCTTAAATAAGACTTGAAGTAGACTTATTCTTCGATCCGCACCCTGCAGAATGGCTGTTAGCAGGCGTGAAAACAGCAGGAATCTCGTCGGACATCTCCATCGGAGTTCCTGGGTGACCGGGTGCGTTGTCAATGAGCAGTCGTGTTTGGAAAGAAGACTTTTCTTCTGAGCAGTAGGTCTCAGCGGTGGGTAAAATATTCAGCAAACCATGTCGTAAACAGATGTGCTGTCGTCCAGGCTTTGCTCTTCCAGTTACAGAGCACAGGCAGAGTCGAGTTAGCAGAATTCTTGAGGCCCTGGGACTTCCAGAATGTGCACGAGCACTGGCTTCAGCTTAGTCACCAGCCGCATTACCCCTTGCAAGAGAGTCAGCCTGTCCTCTGAAACTTCGAGGCCAGGCACCGACTTCTCCTCTGTAGCTATGAAAGTCCTAGGTGGCGTCTTCTCTCCGTAGAAGGCCGTCTGTCTACACGGAAGATCGGTTGGCTGTTTAGCGTGTCCGCCTTCATTAATTATCCGAGCTAGATCTTCTGGACAAGTTGCTGCAGCTTCTACGTTAGCACTTGCTGCCTCACCATGCACTTTTATGTTATAGAGATGACTTCTTCCCTCAAACCCCCTGAACCAACCTCTGTTAGCTTCAGACTTTTCTTCTGCGGCTTCCTCGTCTCTCTCAGTCTTCATCGGATTTTTATTTTATTTTTAAAATAAAGTTTATTTATTTATTTTGAGGGAAAGGGGAAGAGAGAGTGGGAGAGGGGCAGACAGAGGGAGAGAGGGAGAATCCCAAGCAGGCCGGCACAGCCTGACACGGGGCTCAAACCCACAAACTGTGAGATTGTGACCTGAGGCAAAACCAAGAGTCGGAGGCTTAACCAACTGAGCCACCCAGGTGCCCCTCAGCTTCATAGAATTGAAAAGACTTAGAGCCTTGCTCGGGGTTAGACTTTGGCTCAAGGAATGTTGTGGCTGCTTTGATCATCTATCCAGACCAGTGAAATGTTTTCCATATAAGTAATTAGGCTGTTTCATTTTCTCATCATTTCTGTGTTCACTGGCATAGTGCTTTCATTTCCTTCATAAGTTTTCCTTTGCACTCGTAATTTGACTAACGGGTACAAGAGACCCGGCTTTCACACTCGCTTGGTTTTTGACATGCCTTCCTCACTAACCATAATCATTTCTAGCTTTTTTTTCCGTAATTTTTTTAACGTACATTTATTTTTGAGACAGAGAGGAACAGAGTGTGAGTGGGGAAGGGGCAGAGAGACAGGGAGACACAGAATCGGAAGCAGGCTCCGAGCTGTCAGCACAGAGCCCGATGCAAGGCTTGAACCCACGAACCATGAGATCACAACCTGAGCCGAAGTCAGATGCTTAACCGACTGAGCCACCCAGTCACCCCATGATAGCTCATTTCTTTATCTCTTCTTCTATAGGTCATATCTTGTTTTGGCCCTGTATAATATTCCATTGGATGCACCACGGCTTGTTATCTGTTTACCTACTGAAGGGCATCTTGGTTGCTTCAAAGTTTTGGCAATTATAAACAAAGCTGCTATAAACATTCATGCACAAGTTTGTGTGTGGATGTAGACTTTATTTCCAAATTTGAATTTAAATTCTAGTTAGTTAACATAGAGTATAATACTGGTTTCCGTTGCAGAATTTAGTGATTCATCACTTACATACAACACCCAGGGCTCATGACAACAAGTGCCCTCCTTCATGCCCATCCCTACTTAGCCCATCCCCCCCTCTAACTCCCCTCCAACAACCCTCAGTTCTCTATCAAGTGGATGTAGATTTTCAATTCATTTGGGTAAATACCAAGGAGTGTGACTGCTGGATCATAAGCAAATATTTTAAATGTCAACCTCTGTACAATCGCTAATAGAAAACATAGACTTCTGCTTGCAAGAAGCAAAGAGCTTGGTTTAAGTTCCTTAAGTTTACTCTGGCAGTGCTCTAAAACCATAAATGTCTTTTGTTCTCTTTGTGGCTATTAGTCTGACACTATCACCAGGATACCCCTGCCTGGCTCATTTACAGGAAGACAGCTACTAAACACTGATAAGTGAAGTGTTCACACTGACTCATATCCACCCTTTGAAAAAACCATAACCAAGGGCCAATCTGTGGATGGCGTAAGGAGCAATGCCACTACAGTTCGATGCAGCGTTTCATAATTAAGGTCTGCCTTCTTTGAGCAGGACACTTACTTCCCCAACTTTGGTGGCCCTCCTGCCCAGCACAGGCCAGGTCCTCAGGAAAAAAAAAAAAAAATCCATCAAGTTCTCTAGGAGGAAAAAGGCTGTTTGAAGCTCTGGGGTGCCATTTATTAATATGGGGTTCTGAGATGGACACAATCCCCCTGAAAGTCAATGCAAAAGTTGCATTTCAGTGTACTTTTCTGACCATAAGCTCTTATGACAGTCTCAAAAAGGGAGTACAAGACCCAGAAAACAGGCGAAGGAGCTGCCAAGCATTGGCTATGGTAGGAAGGGGGAGGGGAGGCATCTGGGGGTTTCTGGGTCATCGGTGGAATTGCAGTGTGGAAACCGCAGGCATTGTCTGCTTTCAAGTTAGTTCCCCTCCCACTCCGAGATGGTCTGAGCTCCAGGTGGGATCACAAAGAACAAGCTCTTTTTCAAGCCAGAGGCTCTAATTCCCTCCTAGCAGGGGGGAGGTTAAGAGAAAGCAGTCACAGTGCCATTTATTATTAGGGTACTTGAGCGAGAAGTATGACCAACCCTCCTAACAGGACAGACATAGTGGGAAGAGACTAAAAAACCTCCACCTTCACTCCTCCAAACAGCCACGCATTTTAGCTTTGGCCTTCAGCAACTCATCACGGAAGAGATGTGTGAGGCACTGGGGGCTTGAGCTAAACTGAGAACCGTGGATTCTCCTTATCAGAACTGTCCATACTACATGCACTCAACAAATTTCATCCAGTGTTTATGATGTGCCAGGCAGTGTTCTAGCCATTGTACTTATAATAATTTTATGTCTCCCATACGTGCTTCATTTACAAGTGCCATGCAATCTTTCTAGGCAGTGAAAAATCAGCTTCCCTAATTTACACATCTTCTTTTCAAATAGCTGAGGCCACCGGCCTTCTTGTTTTCAGCCCCGAATTGAAGCAGAAGTCACTGGAATATTTGGATGAGGCGGGCCCAGAAACCCAAGAATTTCTTCTCGGCGGTGCTACCCCGTAGGTTAGCCCCGCCTGCTTGCGTTTTGAGGCTACGTAAGTAAGCTGGTGCAGACGTGCTTTGTAGACCGTCTGCCAAATCTCCTAAGCGACCAGTTCCATCACTCAAGGGTGACCAAAGGTTCCTGTCGTTTTTTTTTACTCTTCTGCTTCTCCCCTCCTCCCACGGAATGTATTTTCGTGCTGATGCTACCAGGGATGCAGGCAATATCTTTATCTCCCTTTTTTGGCTGTTTTTCATCCTTTCTGGTTCTTCCCTATTTGACACGAATCTGTACAATCTCCTGGGTGTGTAAAACCCGAGTTCTTCTTGAATGGTTGGATGTGAACTTATTGCATGATTATGTACCTATTTTAAAAATGTGTGGGGAAAAAAATGTGACTTTGATAGCCTGTCCCTACGATCCTGTAACCGTATAAATGTTCAAATGTGGGAGAGTTACTCTGATTAAAATCACAATCTCAATTCTTTAAATGTTAGGTTCCAGGTGGGCTTTTTAAATCCAGTTTAATTCCGGTTACATATAAATGGGTATTTTCAGATAGTTGGAAATAAACAAGTTTACACACGTTTTTGCAAAATTAAAGGAAAAAGGTAGTCCATTAAATTCACGCCCTTGTTCAGTGGTCCTTTAAGGGTTCGGGGCCTTCTACTGATATTCTTTGGCTTTCTCCCTCTTAATACTATTAGAAGGAAGAGGTATCAATTAGTTAACTAATTAATACTATACTAAGAGTAAGGAAGAAAGACAAATGGCCTGGAAAATCCACGATGGGATATAGGTCAGGGCTAATTCATCTATTTGTTCATACGGATCTGTAGGTTGCCGGGCCCAGTTTTGGATACTAAGGGTATTGTGGTCAAGGTGGTAGGAGGACTCCATTCTCTGCTTTTGCATGGAGCTTAAATGTGTATTGGGGTCATGCACACATTTTTACTTTTTTTTGTTTTATTTGGTTGACAAATTAGCTTTAATATGATTTAGTACATTTTTGCTTTTTATGTCTGCTTTAAAAATTTCTTTCTTTTCTTTCTTTAGGCTTCTAATGCTTATTTTTTGAGAGACAGAGAGAGCGTGAGTGGGGAGGGCCAGAGAGAACCAGAGAGAACCCCAAGCAAGCTCCACACTGTCAGCACAGAGCCCTGTGTGGGGCTGGAACCCACGAACCGTGAGATCATGACCTGAGCTGAAGTCGGACGCCCAACCGACTAAGCCAGCCAGATGCCCCTAAAAAATTATTTTAAAACAACAGTAGCTAAGACCATGGATTCTGGGGCCAGACATCTTGGGTCTGAACTCTAGCTCTGCTACTTACATGGTATGATCTTGGGAAAGTCAGTTAGCTTCACTGTGCTTCTATTTCCTCATATGTAAAATGAAGGCAATAATAGTCTACTTCTCAAGATTGGTTATGAGGATTAGATTAAATCAGTCACACACAACAGTGCCCAGTATATACTGTCATGTAAGCATCCACAAAGAAAAGAAAAAAGAAACAGACATTATCTACTTAAGAGTTGAACATATATATGCTCAGAGATAAAGAAATTACTGCAAATCACAAACGAAAGTCTAGATCTTCATTACTTTTAAGAACCTATACAGTTCCAGGGCGCCTTGGGTGACTCAGTCAGTTAAGCATCCGACTTCGGCTCAGGTCATGATCTCGCAGCTCATGAGTTCGAGCCCCGCGTCGGCCTCTGTGCTGACAGCTCAGAGCCTGGAGCCTGCTTCCGATTCTGGGTCTCCCTCTCTTTCTGCCCCTCCCCTGCTCGCACTCTCTCTCCCTCTCTCTCTCTCTCTCTCTCTCAAGGATAAAAAAACATTAAAAAAAAATATACAGGTATGCATATTAAAAAAAAAAGAACCTAAATACTTTCCAAAGATTCTCTAATTACATGGGAGAAGCTCACAAATTTTCTTCTCTGCAGTAATTGAAGCTGTATTTATTGAGTGCCAGGTTCTTACCATGTTACTTCGTTTACAATTCACAATAGTTTAAATTTAGTATTACCATCCTGATTTCCCGTGAGAAATCTAGAAGTAATTTGCTTAAGGACCACAGTTCGGGGCAAAGCTAATTGTCTGACTGTACTTCTACACTATATTGCTGTATATTACAAGAAAGATACAGTCCATGTAGGTTTACAGCAAAGTATCTGGGATAGCCAGTGTTTCCCCATCCCCACCCCCATCTCTTTCCTCCTAGAAATAGAGCTTGTTCTTGATCCCTTCTTAAGCCGCTGGTCATAAACAGGAAGCATGGCTGGGGTGCAATAAATCTGGAGGCTGACGATATGTGGTTATTCAAGAGTTGTGGGAAAAGGGAGCCATCCCCCCTTAGTGGTGCAGTAAGGGTCTTTATTCTCAGGCTATCGCGAGAAGATCCTCATAGATGCAGGGGAGATGAGGAGAGCGGGGAAAGGAGGCGACGTGAGGGACAGAAAGCTCCTGTTCCTCATCAGCGCTGGCTCTGACAACAGAAAATACCAAAGGGCAAAAAGGCAGCATCTCCTTCAGGAGTAATGGATTTGGGGAGCCGGTCCTTGTACCACCTATAAAGCAAGAATACTTTTGACAGTTTTCCATGGTTGGAAAAAATTAAAAAGAATGATGTTTTGTGACTTGTAAAAATCACATGAAATTCAGGGGCATTTGGCTGGCTCAGTTGGTGGAGCGTGTGACTCTTGATCTCGGTGTCATGAGTCCGAGCCCCATGTTGGCCATAGAGATCACTGTAAAAAATTATATGAAATTCAAATTCCAGCATCCATAAGTAAAGTTTTGCGGGTACACAGCCACACTCATTCATTTACATATTGTCAGTGGCTGCTTTGGCACTACAGTGTCAGAGGTGAATAGTTATGACAGGGACCACGGGGCCCCAGCAAGCCTAAAATATTTAGGATCTGACCCTTTAGGTCAAACTTGCCAGCTCCTGAGTTAGACAATGGAGGAATCAAGTGAAATAGTTCCTAAGTCGGGAGAATCCAGGGTTACATAGGTCCAGGTCAGGGGAAGGAGTGCAAAGGGCAGTACAGCTTGATTAGAGTAAGGGGAGAATAGAATACAGCGGGGGTGGGGGGGGATGGGGGGGTGGGGGGGGTGGGGGGGGTGGTGGTGGATACAGACAGCTTGAGTAGCAAAAACCCCCTGGGGATTTCTTGTTAGGGAATGCAAACAAAGTGGGCCTACCAAGATGGAGATGCAAAAGGAAATAGGGATTCATTCTCCACCTTTCTCTCATGCTTTCTAACAGGGCATGGGAGGAACATTACCAGTGTTGAAAGTGCCTTCTCAAACTGGTTCCCTTGCTTCATGGGGGGGGGGGGGGGGGGGGCTGATAGGTTCACCTGGTTCTTTTTATTTATCTAGAAACACAGTGTATACCATAATGCCTAAATCCCTAGTGGCCATTTTGTTTTTTTGTTCTTTGCTTTTTTTTTTTTTTACATTTAATATTTCTTTTTTTCTTTCTTTTTTTTTAATATATGAAACTTATTGTCAAATTGGTTTCCATACAACACCCAGTGCTCATCCCAAAAGATGCCATCTTCAGTGCCCTCACCCACCCTCCCCTCCCTCCCACCCCCCATCAACCCTCAGTTTGTTCTCATTTTTTAAGAGTCTTTTATGCTTTGGCTCTCTCCCACTCTAACCTCTTTTTTTTTTCCTTCCCCTCCCCCATGGGTTTCTCTTAAGTTTCTCAGGATCCACCTAAGAGTGAAAACATATGGTATCTGTCTTTCTCTGTATGGCTTATTTCACTTAGCATCACACTCTCCAGTTCCATCCACGTTGCTACAAAGGGCCATATTTCATTCTTTCCCATTGCCACGTAGTACTCCATTGTGTATATAAACCACAATTTCTTTATCCATTCATCAGTGGATGGACATTTAGGCTCTTTCCATAATTTGGCTATTGTTGAGAGTGCTGCTGTAAACACTGGGGTACAAGTGCCCCTATGCATCAGTACTCCTGTCTCCCTTGGGTAAATCCTAGCAGTGCTACTGCTGGGTCATAGGGTAGGTCTAGTTTCAATTTTTTGAGGAACCTCCACACTGTTTTCCAGAGCCTAGTGGCCATTTTGAACATAGCGACCTCCAAATTATTAGGGAGAGGAAAACTAAGATCTGGATTAGAGAAAGCAGCTAATGAAAGATGGGTTGGTGGCTAATCTTCAAGTCTTGTCTCCCTGTCCTTCTTAGCTGCATGGTCACTTCACACGACCCAAAAAGGGGAGCAGACACATTGAGTGTTATACAACCACTGAAGATGGGGCAGGCGAGAAGGACGGAAGGATGGCTGGAGTGTACAGTAATGTACTGAGCGCTAGACTGTTGCCAGAGGTTTCCCCAGCTTCTAATACTCCTTATTCCAGTGAAGTGCAAGTTGCAAAAGTTGGGGATGGAAACCAGAGCCAAAATGTTACCACCGCCGTTGCCCGTTTATTCAATGAAGTGATGGGTGAGAAATGGGATGTGAATAGCAGAGGAATAAGGACCCTTAGGGGAATTAGGTCTCTGAGTAAATCATTATAAAAAGAACACGTTATTAAATACAGATCATTAATCTGTCGATCCTATACTTACTGGTTTTCTGTCACTGCTAGATGCTGAGTCATATTTTTTTAAGCAGTTAAAAAAATTTTTTTTAATGTTTATTTATTTTTGAGAGAGAGACAGAGCGCGAGCAGGGGAGGGGCAGAGAGAGGGAGACACAGAATCTGAAGCAGGCTCCAGTCTCCGAGCTGTCACAACAGAGCCCGACACGGGGCTTGAACTCAAGGCTGCGAGATCATGACCTGAGCCGAAGTCAGCCGCCCAACCGACTGAGCCGCCCAGGAGCCCCCTGAGTCATATTTTTAAATATACTATGGGAGCTTGTTATAAAGAAAAAGTAAAACTCTAATAATTTTTTGAAGCCCTGCATAATTCTGTAATACAAATGACATTCTAATTCATTTCTTTGCAAATTCAGATTTTAATGTGGCACAATTGATGCGTCTCAGGTGGAACGGAATTGGATTTTCTTTTTTCTTTTCAAGTTTATTTATTTTGAGAGACAGAGAGAACACACGCAGGTGGGGGGGGGGAGAGGAGGAGACAGAATGCCAAGCAGGCTCTGTGCCATCAGAGCCATCTGTGCCCAATGTGGGGCTTAAACTCACATACTCCAAGATCATGACCTGAGCCAAGATCAAGAGTCCGATGTTTAACCGACTGAGGCACCCGGGCACCCCCAGAACTGAATTTGCTAATGACTGAATTTCTGCGGTACGATAGATACTGTTTTGTTTTTTCTTTTTTTTAAATTTTTTTTTAACGTTTATTCATTTTTGAGACAGAGAGAGACAGAGCATGAGTGGGGGAAGGTCAGAGAGAGAGGGAGACACAGAATCTGAAACAGGCTCCAGGCTCTGAGCGGTCAGCACAGAGCCCGACGCGGGGCTCGAACTCGCGGACCGCGAGATCATGACCTGAGCCGAAGTCGGACGCCCAGCTGACTGAGCCACCCAGGCGCCCCCGATAGATACTGTTTTGAAGACACATAGAGCCTGTACGTGTCTACCCATAGTCATAAAACGTTTACATCAAGTGGCATGAAAGGATACTACCAAGTGCATAACTAAAATATAGTTCACAAATAGAATGCCATGATACATAAATCACTTCGTTTTTATTTATTTCTTCTAATTTTTAGTTTTTTTTTCAGGGCCCAACATGGGGCTCAGTCCCACGACCATGCGATCATGACCTGACCCGAAATCAAGCGTCTGACACTTAACCAGCTGAGCCAATCATCTCGTCTTGAAAACATGGTGCTTGTTTTTCTCCATAGTACACGAAGGGAAAGAAAGATAAACACAAACAGAGGAACTTACACCTCAAGAGTAAGGCAACTGAGGCAGGAAAAGGGGAGTCCTTGATTTCGATTTCTTTCCTTTTCCTGGTTTCTACTTGCTGTCCCCTCAGGCAACTTCTAGGTCCAGAGCAAGCAGCATGCAAAACAACTCCTATTTGCCTGTGAAGGGAAGGAAATTCTTCCTTTACCCTTCAAGGTCTTCCAGCTGGACTAAGAGTTAAATTTACAAGAGACGGATTAACCAGAGGGAAAAAAAAACTCCAAAGTTTTCTTAGGTGCACACAGAGGCCCCATGATGAAATTGAGACCTCAAGCAATAACAAAGGTAGGCAGTTTTTACACTGTTTAGACAAAGAGACAAAAAATCTGAGGAATTGACAGGGCAAACTGGGAGCTTCAATTAGTAAGGAATTTTAAACAGAATTGGGGTGGGGGGGAGGGGGGTAGTAAATTAGTACAAAGTAACAAAGGTTGTTTATACAGTCTTCTGGGCTCTAAATTTCCTACCTCTGGCGATAAGGATGTCTCCTTACCTCCTGGTACAGGGAAGCTACCTTTCACATGGGAGATTTATTTTCTGCTTTCAGGGAGACAGAGGAATGTCTGAGTGTCCTTCTTGCATAGGCTTTCTTAAGTAAGGTTTTGTTTTTTTTCCCTTAAGTCACTTTTATTTAAAATAGTATGTTGAAGTGACCCGTTTGGGGGCAACCTGCCCTTGGCCCTTATACCCGCAACTTGCGTTTCCTCCATTTCCTTATAAAAGTTTATTCTCTTCTTTGATGTTCTCCACTCCCAATCTTGCCACACCTTCCCAGCATCTCCCCCCCCCCCCCGCCCTTTTTAAAGTTTATTTATTTGCAAAGAGAGAGAGAGAGAGCATGAGCAGGGGAGAGGCAGAGAGAGAGAGAATCCCAAGCAGGCTCTGCACTGTCAGCCCTGAGCCAGACGCTGGCTGCCCCCTCGAACTCACAAACCCTGAGATCATGACCTGAGCTAAGATCCAGTCAGACGCTTAACCGACTGAGCCACCCAGGCGACCCCACGACTCAGCATCTTGATCAGTTCAAAATCATTGCTCTCCTCGGACTCTTCTCATGGCAACTCGGTCCCCCTCCTCCCCTAACTGCTCTTTCTCCCTCCTTCTCACACACATTGGGCTGCCCGGTTTCCAGGTCGCCTCTTGCCCCAGGCTTGCACTCTGCTCAGTCTTTTTTCTCCTGAGCTCTCCCTGCCCCTTTCCACTTTCATTCTTTTCATTGCATTCCCTCCTTGACCAAAACTGGCCCAAGAGCAGACACCGAGGAAAGCCCTGTGTACGGGGGATTCTGGGGCCGGGCCCCTCCGCCGGGATTCCCAGGTCTTGGGCGGGGACAGGATGAGCGCGCGCCGAGAGCGCGCCGCGGGCGCCGTGCCACCCCGCACGTCCCCTGCAGTGACGAGAAGGTGACGCTGAGCTCCGAGCCCGCCACCCGCCGCGCCCGCCCTTCCGCTCCGCCGCACAGCTGCGCGAAGCCCCGAGGAGGCACGCAGGCCTGCCCACCCCACTGGCCAAAGTTGCAATTTCCAGGAACTCGAGGCATCTCTAGAGAGATGCAAAAGGCTAGACAAGAGTTCTGCCTCCAGGGCAGGTGTTTCTGGTCTGCACAACTAATCCCCAAACATCCCTTTCGGCATCACTGAGCAGGGTCAGTCTGCAAGCCTCCATTCCTCCGTTTTGCCCCGACAACCATGCCTGTTTAGCCCCATGTCTGGTCTGGTCTTTTCATTTTTTCTGCTCTTTTCTCACCTCTGATCCCCTCTTCTCTATGTAGGTTCCACATTTCACACTTCACCTGATCTCGGATCTTTACAGATTCTTCTTAATGCCCCTGCAGCATTTTGATTCTATGTTTAAAAGTCAGTTTTACGTATAAAATATATACAATTCATACACTTTAGGTGCACAGATCATGACGTCTGACAGATATACACACCCATGCAAACACTGATCCACAGATTTGTATCTCAGAAAGTTCCCTTAGCATCCTGATTCTGGGTGTGGTTACTGTGTCATTTTTCAGACGCACCTTATATTTCTCCCCATGCATTACGTTTATTAAGGACTTTCTATGAAACAGACACTGATGTTACAGAAAAAAAAAGAAAGAAACTAGAACAACACAGTTTAAAAGGGAAAGGACATATCATACAACTCATGGTTTCTGTTATCTCTCCACTCATATATATTTCTGATAATCTCTCCTTTTTAGACCCGCAGACAACTTGGTCACCTGATTAATCCTCTGAGAAATAAATGATTTCTTTTTTTTGAAAGTTTTCTTTTTACCTAAGCTAGGCTGAGGGTGAATGAAACACAGCAGAATCGTTGCTGGGGAAAGGAGGGCGGGAGAGGACTATGCTAGGGAGATTTCCCCAGAAGTGGGAATGCCACAGGCACATTTCAAAAACAAGTCAAGTCTGGGAATACAGCTGTAAAAGCTACTGGAAGTCTCCTTGGCAAGGGGAACCGGATGTGAGTCCCTGGAATAGACTCTTAAAAGGAAACGTCAGCATGGACCATTCAGTTTAATGAGACACATGAGAAAAGATGTCAAAGTAGGCTACTGATGGGACAGACACAAAGAAAAAGTGAAGACCACTCCTCCCCTCCCCCTGCAGCACACATGAGGGGTGTGCTGGGGGCGGGGGGGCGGGGGTGGGGGGGGGGGTGAAAAGCCAATCTAAGAAAAGTAGGCCTACCGGCACCAAGATGAAAAATAAGAAAAGGAACAATAAAAACAAAGATTTGTTGCAATGTTGATGTAAACCTGGCCCTCTTCCTGACCAAGTGACAAAGGGTTTCCACTTCCCTTTACTGTCATATATTACTCAAGTCTAGAAAGCAAGATATCTGAACAAGGAGATGACCTCTAAATCCACATATTAGGTGTTCAAGTCACAAAGCCAAACCTGATAGTGTTGGGGCTGTTAGAAAAATTTCAAGAACAAGAATGTGTTTTCTAGTGGGGTCAGAACTGAGGGTGAGTTCTTTCTTTATGCCTTCTTTTTTTCTTTTTTACATATAATAAAGCAGGTAAAAATGCATTAATGTTAAGTACATTACACCCAGTACAGCTGGGTGAATATTTACGTCCATATTCACCTGTATAACCACTGTCCAGATCGAGATCTAGATTCTAGACCACTTCTAGCTCCCCAGGTTTCCTTGCTTCTCTTCCAGTCTATAGCCTCCCTTTCCAGAGGTAACCACTTTACTTACTTCTATCATCAATTCATTTTGTTGTTCTTTTTTTAATTTATTAAAAAAAATTTTTTTAATGTTTATTTTTGAAAGAGAAAGAGAGAGAGAGAGTGGAGGAGGGGCAGAGAGAGAGGGAGACACAGAATGCAAAGCAGGCTCCAGGCTCTGAGCTGTCAGCACTGAGCCCAACACAGGGCTCAAACCCACGAACCGTGAGATCATGACCTGAGCTGAAGTCAGACACGTAACCAACTGAGCCACCCAGGCGCCCGGAAATAGGGAAAATTTAAACATCCAATTTAAAGTCATAAAATTAATACATTGTAAATTAGGACTAGAAACCACATTTTCTTAGTCAAATTCATTTTTCTTTTTATATTCCTCTTATTTCACTAGCCTCATGTAAACAGAGAGATCACCCCAATGTCCACTCTGCCCTGGACTGTCCCAGTTTTGGCACTGAAAGGCCGTGAGCAAACGGGGATTGTCCATCACTCTACAGAGCAAAGAAAGCTGTCAAATGGATATCACAGCATGCAAATAAATGGGCAGGAAAAAACAAAACCTGAGTTAGCTCATCGGTGCTTTTCCATTCCCCAAGAAAAAGATACTTTTAATCCAAGAGTAAGGCGATATCCACACGTTTATGTACTCTGTATGTCAACTGCATTCTTTGACTTTGGAATCCATCTACACCAGTGCTACTCACAGGTGATCAAGGGATCGGCTGCATCGTCTCCAGGGAGCCTGTTAGAAATACAACTTCATACCCCTTCCACTATCCCTCCCTCCAGCCCCAGGACAACACCATCCCAATCTCTAAGGGTGGGGCTCAAAAATTTGTCACCACACATGTCACTTTTATCTTTTAACAAGCTCTCCAGGTTAAGGTCAAGGGAGGCTAGTGGGAAAAAGGAGCTTAAAATTTGAGATACACTGATCTAGCCAATTTCCTTTACAGATATACAGGTAACTACCGGTTTTATTTATTTATTTATTTATTTATTTATTTATTTATTTTTCAACGTTTATTTATTTTTGGGACAGAGAGAGACAAAGCATGAACGGGGGAGGGGCAGAGAGAGAGGGAGACACAGAATCGGAAACAGGCTCCAGGCTCTGAGCCATCAGCCCAGAGCCCGACGCGGGGCTCGAACTCACGGACCGTGAGATCGTGACCTGGCTGAAGTCGGACGCTTAACCGACTGCGCCACCCAGGCGCCCCACTACTCGGTTTTAAAGATCACTGGAAAGAAGGACTCCATTACTTCACTTTCCTTATGCAAAACAAATCCCGTGGTTTGTGAAACCTTCTTTCTTACTTAATAAACCTCTTGTCTAACATTCTGGTCCTACACGAGAGTGCACAGTATCATTAAATATATTCTTCTGTCCTTTTCTAAGGCCATTCCAAGTGTTCTTTATTATCACTTAACGATCACTTAATGTCCAGAAGGAATCCTTGTCAAAAGCTGTAGGACCTGAAAAGAACCACCTTGCAGTTCCAACGTGAATACTCGTGAATCTTTAAGAAAATCACTTGTCAAGTTATAACGTATCAGACACTATAACTGTATAAGAATTATGAAGCCTAGAAACAGAGAAAGAAAGAATAGTTCATCTGGATCACAGGAGAAGGAAAAACAGATGACAGCTTGGCATAAATAGGAGGAATTTGCTGAATGAGTATGCTAACAGGGGCTGGGGTCAGGCCCCCCAATTTGTGTTCCCTTAAGGTTTTGTGTGACTTGGCCGCAATCCATCTACATGGTTTGTTTCTATTCTGTTCCAGGACAGAAGGTTGCCCTCAACTCCAATCCGGCTTCTCATTGTCCATTTATTCTAGGCTCTCTCTTACTTCCCTTTCCCCTCATTCTTCCCCAGGGAGGGGTTGCCATGGAGATGAAATCATAGTAAGCCAGTTGGTAAGAAAGGCAGTGACAGAAGCGGAATGGGAGAGAGTGCATAGAGAAAAATAAAAGATTAAGGCAAAAGGAAAAGACATAGACACAGATAAGACCTGATACCGTCCAAGGAGGAACTGCACAGGTGATAAGATGCCATAAACCACTTACTTATGGAAATGGGTGGAGACATACTGCCCAGTAAGAGGCACACAGTGGAGGTTCTAAGGCAACAGACATAAGCAAACCCAGGGACCTGAAATATACGTAGACACACAGGAGGGGAGGAGACACACAGTCAGGGGTTGAACCAGATCATACAGGATTCTGGTGAAAACAGCTTCGCACAGAACTTTGCCGCGAATAGCAACAATTCCAAGAAAACGTTTATTTATCTTTATATGAAACCTCTTTGAGTCATTCCTATTTCCAAGGAAGGGACCAATGTTGTTTTTCACTTCCTTTTCTTGCCTGCACACAGAAAGGACCTCCCAAAGACAACCAAAGGCTGGGCTCTTTCTCTTAGACATAACCCTTTTAGTCTCTTGACTATTCCTCCTCCCATCTTTTCAATATTTGGATCTCAAATATTTGGACCTCAAATTTTCTATAATTCCTTCTCTTTCTTGCTCTCTTTTCTTTTCTTTGCATTTATCCCAGGTTATAAGCCATCTTCTTAATGCTCCTTTTGTCTAGCCCACCCTCTTTTCCAATATCTCCCTTCACCTAAAGTCAGACTTGTCCCCACACCCTAGCCAGAAACTTGGCCTCTTCCAATTTCACTCTTCTTTTTCGCTCATTAGCTGCATTCTTACTTGGACCTCTCCATCTTTGGATAAGACAACATCTAATAAAAACAGTAAGAAACAATGGTTTTCTAAATACAGAAAAATTTTAATGAGTTTTTTTTTAAATGCAATGTTGAGAAAAGTGAAGATATACACATACACATGCATTGAGAGAGCCTACAAAATGCACGGCTGAGTAATGCAGAAGACCCAAAGTGCCCCTCTCCCCCCAGAAGTTGATTACGATCTGGCCACGGAGGGGACAAGATAAAAAAAGTTCTGAAGGAAGCCAAAGGATTCTGTTTGTGCGGGAAGAATCGAGAAAGTCTTCATGGAGTCAGAATTTGGAGTAGATCTTGAAAGACGAGTAAGGTAAGAGACAGGTAGACATGAGAGAAGGGCGTTTTGGGAAAATGGAACGGCCTTGGCAGAGGTATGGTGGTAGGAAGCTGGTGTGGAAGGTTGGGTAATAGTGCTTCGACCAGTTGAGCTGAAGAGCAGGATGCCTATAGGAGTCTAGTGAGAGAGAATGCTGGAAAAGCAAGTTCAGGCTACGCTGCTGGAGTCTTTGAATACCAGACATGCTATTTTGACTGTAAGCCCTTGGGTGTGGAATGAAGGAAAATCTTATTGCATTTTTTCCTTTTTTTTTTTTTTTTTTTTTTTTTTTTTATAATACTACCTCTACTCCGGAGATACCAGACTTATCACTTTTTTTTTTTATTTATTAAAAAAAAATTTTTTTTTAATGTTTATTTTTGAGACAGAGAGAGACAGAGCATGAACGGGGGAGGGTTAGAGAAAGGGAGACACAGAATCCGAAGCAGGCTCCAGGGTCCAAGCTGTCAGCACAAAGCCCGAAGCGGGATGAACTGACGGACGGGGAGACCATGACCTGAGCCGAAGTCGGACGCTTCACCG
The DNA here is from genome assembly GCF_028749965.1 of Puma concolor. Taxonomy (NCBI): domain Eukaryota; kingdom Metazoa; phylum Chordata; class Mammalia; order Carnivora; family Felidae; genus Puma; species Puma concolor. Next base: position 100,455,169 of record NC_141673.1, read on the forward strand.
ACTGAGCCATCCAGGCGCCCCACTTGTCACTTTTATCTTATATGCTTTGTCCCAACTAAAATATGGTCTCCTCATTCTGTTGCTTTTTCTAATCTCTTCTTTCCATTGCTTCTCTCAACCCCACCCCTGAACTCCAAATTCCGTTGTTTCATTTCACTTTCCTGTCCATTGTTGCAATCAGAAGGCTTTCTGGATAGAAACCAAGCTGGGGTGGTTTTGCATTTTCTGTAAACAATCTTCTCTCAGTGCTATTTTCAGAGCAAAGACAAGGTTGAAAGTTAGAAAATCCAGGTAGTAGTTCAGTCTATGGTAGTGACCTGCTGTGCTCCCACCATCTAGGAATTAATTAAGTCATTCAACCTGTGTCTTGGGCCTCTCATTCTAAAAGATGGTCCAAGCTGTTTTATTCTCTGCAATCTCAAGAGTTCCACAAATAGACAGCCTATACAAATATTTAGTGGCTTATTACCATGGAAGAAAGGTGATAAGTTATAGGACTATTTTGACTATTAATGGGGTATTCACTTATCATTCCTCTTTCAAATATACACTTGAAATTTCCATATTTTTAGAAGCTTCCTTGGTTCATTTAGGTACCTGGTACATATAGGCACATTCAATAAATATCTGAATGAATGAATGAATGAATGAACTTCCAGCTCTAAACACAAAGCTACTGGGGAAGGATGACTTTTGCCACTAGATTCTGAGTGGTAACACAGTTGTAATTTGAAATTTTAGAAGCATCCAAAAAGAACTACTTGGCTGTTGTCTTAGGGTATGGCTGAGGAAAGAATTTATTTCTTCCCTTTGACTTAAAAAAAATTTTTTTTAATGTTTATTTCTGAGAGAGAGAGAGACACAGAGACAGAGTGTGAGCGGGGAAGGGGCAGAGAGAGAGAGACACAGAATCTGAGGCAGGCTCCAGCCTCCGAGCTGTCAGCACAGAGCCCGACATAGAGTTGGAACTCACAGACCGTGAGATCACGACCTGAGCTGAAGTCGGACGCTTAATCGACTGAGCCACCCAGGCGTCCCTTCCCTTTGACTTTTTAGTTTCGATTCAGCCTTGCTCCTTTCAGGTACTCAGAGAATGAAGAATTTACTCTTGTCTCATTATTTCCCCTTTGATCTTGACACCTGCAGTCAATACCAAGAAACAAAACAGCCCCAGGAACACTGGCATGTTCCCACGGCGGAGGACGTGCACCCAACTGCATTCTTCTGTCTCCCACACCTCTACCTCTAAGTACAACCAGTGACAGGACACGGACTTCTGCCGCCGTCTGACTCACTGGTAACAAACTAGTGAGTAGTAAAGTAGTAAAGCCACATCCCAAAATAGCTGCATGCCTCACTGGGGCACCCGAAAGATAAGGAGAACAAAGCCTCTAGTCCAAGTTGTATTGTATTTATCTAATATTAAGAGATGACAGAAGAAAAGCAGGGTGATTCCTCTTCTCAAGAAACACGACCTTTCTCCTGGAAAAAATGAACAAAGTATGGCCAAGAGAAAGTAAAGGCCAGAAAGGGCAAGGAGAAAAGTGAGAGTGTAATTTTGCCTTAAATAAATGCACATAGAAATGCCCAGATTTGATCACTGACCACCTGTTAATATTCTAACAATTGCAGAGACTGAGAGAGGTGCCAAAAAAAATTGGAGGGGCGCCTGGCTGGCACGGTGGGAAGAGCACGTGACTCCTGATCTCGGGGTCGTGAGTTCGAGCCCCACGTTGGGAGTAGAGATTACTAAAAAAAAATTAAAAAGTAAACTTAAAAAACAAAAGAAATTGGAGTTACGAATTTTTTTTTCAGTGAAAAAGGGTGGGGCTTCATTATTTTCCCCTTCAATTCTAGAAAGATTACTAACAGTTGGCATGCAACAAAAGTACTAATTAACTGGATGCAGAATTAATTTGTTTAAGTACATCATGTCAGTTTTTTTACCGAAGGTTTTCCTAACCTTCTTCCAATAAGGTTATTTAAAAAAAAATCAGAGAAATACCACAGACCAGCGTTTCTAAATCTAGGTACTATTCTGGGCTTTGTCTTTGGGGCAGTTCTGTGCATTGTATGATGTTTACTAGAATCCTTGGTTTCTGACCACTAGATACCGGTAACATTCTCTTTGCCGCAGTAACAGCAACCAAATATGTCTGCAGAAAATACCCAATGTCCCTGGGGAGCAAAGTCGCTGATGAGTGAGAACCATCATTCCCTTGGAAAATCTCTAATGAGATCCTTGGGTGAAAGACCTCACCTATCTGGAACTCAATTATTTGGAATACTAACTTATTTTATTTTATTATTACTTTTTAATGTTTCTTTTTCGAGAGAGAGAGCACAAGCAGGGGTGGGGCAGAGAGAGAAGGAGGCACAGAATCGGAAGCAGGCTCCAGGCTCTGAGCTGTCAGCACAGAGCCCAATGCGGGGCTCAGACTCACGAACCATGAGATCATGACCCAAGCTGAAGTCGGATGCTTAACCTCAAGCCTGTGCCACCCAGGCACCCCTCTCTCTTTTTAGATCACTAGAAAACATTGCAAACATACAACGCAAAATGTTAATATCTGATACAGAGCATAAGTTTTTTTACCTGATGTCCAAAGCAGCAACATATTAGAAGAAAATTAGAAGAGATGTCTTATGCCACAGGAGGGGACCCTAACACGCTAATGACAGCAAGAAAAGAGACAAATTATAAAAAGTGAACAAACATATTTAAAAAAATTTTTTAATGTTTATTTTTTGAGAGTGTAAGTGGGGGAGGGGCAGAGAGAGAGGTGGACAGAGGAACCCAAGTGGGTTCTGTGTTAACAGCGGCGAGCCTAGTGTGGGACTCAAACTCACGAACCGTGAGATCACAACCTGAGCCGAAGTTGGATGCTCAACCAATGGAGCCGCCCAGGTGCCCCATAAACATATTTTTTAAAAAGATTTTATTTGGGGGGCGCCTGGGTGGCTCAGTCGGTTGGGCGTCCGACTTCCGCTCAGGTCATGATCTCGCGGTTTGGGAGTTCAAGCCTCCCGTCGGGCTCTGTGCTGGCAGCTCGGAGCCTGGAGCCTGCTTCGGAATCTGTGTCTCCCTCTCTCTCTGCCCCTCCCCCGCTCATGCTCTGTCTCTCTCGGTCTCAAAAATAAATAAAAACATTTTTTTAAAAATTAAAAAAAAAAAAGATTTTATTTTTAAGTAATCTCTCTACCCAACATGGGGCTTGAATTCACAACCCCTAGATCAAGAATTGTGGGCCCTTCCAACTGAGCTAGCCAGGGGCCCCAAACGTAGTTTTGAAAGAACAGCAAGTCAGAAAGCTATTGGTCCTATGTTTGGGATATGTTATCCAGGTCACTTTAAGTCCTTGGCGTCCTACTTCACAAAAGGTGTGACCAGGATGATGAAGTATTTGGAAACAAGGTAATGAAGAGAAGCTGAGGGAACTAGGGTTATTTAGCTTAGAGACGAAGACGATGGGTAGAACATGAACGTCTTCTCCAAATATTTGGTGTGCTTCCCCAAATATGTACTTTTCAGTATCCCGAGAGAAGTAGGCATCGCATTTATATTACAAATATCATAGAAAGAACTTTCTAGTAATTAGAGATATTGAAAATATAATGAGCTGCTTTGTAACTGTAAGGCAGTAAGTTTCTCATTACTGACTTGCCTCTTGATTTCCAAAGTCATGAATCCATTGCCTGTCTCATCTCTCTACCTGAGTGGCTAAAAGGCAACTTGAGCTAAGCGTAGCCAAGATAGGAGTACCGATTCCTCTTCCAAATCTCCAAATGTTTTCCTTCCTTAGTCTTCTCCATCTTAGTAAACATGATCACCATTCGCCCTATTGCAAAAGCCAAATTGCTAGGGGCTATTCAGGATTTCTCTCCTTCTCACACCTTCCACGTTTCATACAATGGCAAGTATTGTCAGCTTTACCTCCCAAATATCCCAGATTTCTTCTACTCTCCCATCTCCACTGCACCACCCTTGTGAAAACCATCATAATTTGTCACTTGCTCTATTGCAATAAGTCCTTCTCCTTTTTTAAAGATTTTATTTACTTTTTAAAAGTAATCTCTACACCTAATGTGGGGCTCAAACTTATGGTCCATGATCCAGGACACTGTTCCATCCATTATTCCCCTTTCTGCCTTAAATTTCTCACCTTCTGCATGTCCTTTCCTACTACCAATGAAAGTCTAAAAATTCTTTTATTTTAACGTTTATTTATTATTGAGAGACAGAGAGAGACAGAGCATGAGCATGGGAGGAGCAAAGAGAGAGGGAAAGGCAGAATTCGAAGCAGGCTCCAGGCTCCGAGCTGCCAGCACAGAGCCCGACACGGGGCTCGAACTCCCAAACCGCGAGATCATGACCTGAGCTGTAGTCGGACGCCCAACCGACTGAGCCACCCAGGCGTCCCATTACCAATGCAATTCTAAAGTACCCGCTCCTGAAATACTCTCATCCTTCCTATACCTCAATTTCTCTAGCAGACTCTGTCAAGGTACTCTCCACTGTCAAATTCTTCCAAAGAGGACTCTATACTTCCTGTTTCTATTTCTTTCTCTCCTATTCAGCATCAACATATATCAGAATAGCTAGTGGTCTGCATAGAAGTTCGGACCTCTGTATGAAATTACACACCGGCTACTTAGCGATATCTTTGGTATGACTGAAACTTTTATTTATTTTAGGGAAATAGGCTACGGACTGTGCCTATGGCGACATACTTGTGAGAAGGTATGGTTTCCTTCAAAGAAGTAGACGTTCTTTTATCTGGAGAAAAGAGGTTAAGTCCAGAAAAAGGAAACCAGAGCTCTTACACATATGTACGAGGAAACTGGACCTCGTTCCCTGAGACTTTGAGTTTGATGTGTTTGAGGACCCTCCCAAGAGGTACAAGGGACAGTTGGCCTCTGATAAATGGAACGAGGCCAAGAGCTTCTCAGGAAGATAAGTCTTCAGTGAACCACTTCACTGAAAGAGAAGTTTGTATTAAAAAAATTTTTTTAAGGTTTATTTTTTGAGAGAGAGAGAGAGACAGAGCCCGAGTGGGGGAGGGGCAGAGAGAGAAGGAGGCACAGAATCGGAAGCAGGCTCCAGGCTCTGAACTGTCAGCACAGAGCCCGATGCGGGGCTTGAACCCACTAGTCAAGAGAACATGATCTGAGCCCAAGTCAGCCGCTTAACTGACTGAGCCACCCAGGCGCCCCGAGAGAAATATCTATTAATCGTAAGTTGCAATCTTCTTTTTTTTCTTTTTTTCGTTCCTAGTCTTTGGAAAGTCTTGCTATGACATTCCAGGCTTATCTGAGCTGTTTTAAGTTTTGGAGTATAGGGACAGGACTAGAGCAAAAGAAAAGCACTCTGCCCTCCTTGTGCTCCTTCCTTGAGGCTACCAAGATGGTAGGTGCAGTCTTTAGCAATAATTTCCAAAGGAAAAAACGTTTTTTTGCTTGAAGGTTCAAGCACTCTTCCCCACATTCCACTGCAACCTCTCTGTTGAAGCTTCAGGTGCAAAAGACATGAACAACCTAATGTAAAACCAGTGACCTTCTTAGCTATCGTCCAATGCATACTCTTTTCATCATTAAAAAAAAAAAGATTATTTATTTAATTTTATTTTAAGGTTTATTTATTTAGAGAAAGGACAGGAGGGGCAGAGAGAGAGAGAGAGAGAGAGAAGAAATCCCAAGCAGGCTCCACACTGTCAGCACAGAGCCTCATGTGGGGCTTGAACTCATGAATCGTGAGATCATGACCCGAGCAGAAACCAAGAGTCAGACGTTTAACTGACTGAGCCACCCAGGCGCCCCTAATGTCTATTTATTGTTGAGAGAGAGAGAGTGCACAAGCTGGGGAGGGGCAGAGAGAGAGGGAGACAGAGGATATGAAGCAGGCTCTACACTGTCAGTTCAGAGCCCAACACGGGGCTCAAACTCACAAACCGTGAGATCATGACCTGAGCCAAAGTCCGATGCTCCACTGACTGAGCCACCCAGGTGCCTCCTTCTTTTCATCATTTAAACTGTTAATGAGCCCCCCCCCCCACTTCAATCTCTCTCAGCTCCCACACCATTTTCTAGGTAGTCTTCAACTTTTCTAATTTCTACTTTTTTTCTTTCTCCATTGGGCTCTTCTTCAATGACTCTTAAACATCAGGTTCATCTTTGAACCGATTCTCAAGTGGTCTCAACCTCACTCACAGAAGGGACTTCAAAATTTGGCTTTTACTCCAAACATTCTTTCGATTTCCATAGCAAATTTATAATTGCCTGCTGTGAATCTCCACCTGGATACCCTATAAGTACCTCAAGTTCAGTATGCTCGAAACAGATCTTCCAAATCTGCTTCTGCTTTTCCTCCCCTAATTGATTTCTCCACTTTGATTAATGAAGTTACCATTAATGGTTAATGAAGTTAATGTTAGTTCTTAAACTAAAATTTCTGATGTTTCTGTCTCCTTCACTTTCCAACTGTCAGGTACTTTTAAGTCTGCTTGAAAAAAATGTCCCTAGGGGCGCCTGGGTGGCTCAGTTTGTTAAACGCCTAATTTCCACTCAAGTCACGATCTTGCGGTTCATGAGTTCGAGCCCCACGTCAGGCTCTGTGCTGACAGCTCTCTCTCCCCCTCTCTCTCTACTGTCCCCCTCTCTCTCTACCCTTCCCCTGCTCATGTTCTGTTTCTCTCTCTCTTGGCAATATTAAAAAAAAAAGAAAGAAAAAGTTTTAAAAAATGTCCCTCAATACTGGCCTAGTTATTGATAAGATCAAAGTTTATTTTGAAAATGGTGCCGTTACAACTGGATATCCATGAACATAAAAATGAAGTCGAATCTCTTCCTCACTTAAAAGTTAATTCAGGGGCGCCTGGGTGGCGCAATCGGTTAAGCGTCCGACTTCAGCCAGGTCACGATCTCGCGGTCCGGGAGTTCGAGCCCCGCGTCGGGCTCTGGGCTGATGGCTCAGAGCCTGGAGCCTGTTTCCTATTCTGTGTCTCCCTCTCTCTCTGCCCCTCCCCCGTTCATGCTCTGTCTCTCTGTCCCAAAAATAAATAAACGTTGAAAAAAAATTAAAAAAAAAAAAGTTAATTCAAAATGGTTCACAAATCTAAATATAAACACTTTTGACTTGGGTTAGACAAAGCTTTTTGTGTTATAATTTCAGAAGTACAAGTAAGGAAAGAAAAATTGGATAAAGTGAACTGCATCAACATAAAACTTTTGTGTTTCAAAGAATACCATCAAAAACAAAACACCAAAGAATACCATCAAGAAAGTGAAAGAACAACCTATACAATGAGGAAATATAATTCATGTATCTGATAAAGAACATAAACGGAATATACAAGAGATTACAACTTGGGGCACCTGGCAGGCTCAGTCAGTAGACCATGCGACTTGTGATCTCTTGGGGTTGTGAGTTCAAGTCCCACATTGGGCACAGAGCTCACCAAAAAGAAAAAAAAGAAAAAGAAAAAAAAAGAATTTACAACTCAACAAAAGATAATCCAATTAAAAATGTGCAAAGGACTTGAACAGACATGCCTTCAAAGAAGATGCACCAATGGCCAATAAGCAAGAAACATCTTTAGTCTTTGAGGGAATGCAAATTAAACTCATATTGAGATGCCAATTTATATGCACTAGAACAGCTGTAATAAAAATGACAAAATAACAATTGTTCCAAGGATATGGAGAAATGAGGATCCTCGCATATGGCTGTTGTATATGTAAAATGGTGCACTGCTTTGGAAAATAATTAAACGCAGAATTACTGTATGACCTAGCAATTTCACTCCAATGTAAATACCCAAGGGAATTGAAAACCTATGTCCACAGAAAAACTTGCACATGAATGTTCATAACAGGGGCGCCTGAATGGCTCAGTTGGTTAAGTGTCTGACTCTGGATCTCAGCTCAGCCATGATCTCATGGTTTGTGAGATTGAGCCCCGCATCAGGCTCTGTGCTGACAGCCCAGAGCCTGCTTGGGATTCTCCCTCTCCCCCTCTGCCCCATTCCCTGCTTGCCATATACTCTCTCTCTCTCTGAAAATAAAAAAAATATATTAATAATGTTCATAACAGTATCATTCATAAGAGTCAAAAATGGAAAAAAAAAAACCCAAGTGTTCATTAAGTGATCAACGGATAAACACATGCAGGATTATCATCGTATAATTAAATATTATTTGTCCACAGAAAGGAAAGAAGTACATGTTACAATATGGATGAGCCTTGAAATATGCTAAGTCAAAGAGGCCAGTCCCAAAAGGTCTTGTACTTTATGGTTCCATTCATGAAATGTCCAGTATGGGCAAATCTAGAGAGACAGAAAGTACCTTAGTGGTTGCCAAGGGCTGGGAGAGGTTAAGGAGGAATGCAGAAAGACTGCTAATGGTTGTGGGGCCCCTTTGGGGGTGATGAAATGTTCTCAGATTGATTAATGGTTGTGAATCTCTGGGAACATACTAAAAACCCTTGAATTGTAACACTTTTTTTTAAGTAGGTGAATTCTATGCTATGAACGGTATCTCAATCAAGCTGTTATATTTAAAAAAAAAAAAAAAAAGATCCCTCAAATCTGTCTTCTATTCCCCACGCTCATAGTCAGTCACTGCTTCAATTTGCAGTGAATACCAACTGGTCCCATTTTCTTCAATTTCCCCAGGTATAATCATATACTTCATTATCACTATAATCGCCTTTTTAAAATACAGATCTGTTCTCAGCAAAACCTGTATCATGCAAGTTATAAAGAGTAAACCTTATAAACATGACCACAAAAAATTAAAACTTTCCATTTTTTAAAGTTTATTGATTTATTTTGGGAGGGGGTAAAAGCTGGAGAGTAGCAGAGAGAGAGAAAGAGAGACAATCCCAAGCGGGCTCCGCACTGCCAGCAGGTAGCCCGGTGTGGGGCCTGAACCCAAGAACCGTGAGATCATAACCTGAGCCAAAATCAAGAGTTGGGTGCTCAACCGAGCCACCCAGGTGCCCCTAAAATTAAAACTCTCTATGTGATAAAACATGATCAAATTAAAAAAAAAAAAAAAAAAAAAAAAAAAAAACTGGGGCACCTGGGTGGCTCAGTTAGTTAAGCATCCGACTTGTCTCAGATCATGACCTCATGGCTGGCGGCTCTGAGCCCTGCATCAGCCTGCATAGGGTCAGTGTGCACCCTGCTTGGGATTCTCTCTCCCCTTTCTCTGCCCCTCCCTGACTTGCTCTTTCTCTCTCTCTCTAAATAAATAAATTAATTAATTAAAATAAATTAAGGGGCCCCCCGGATGGCTCAGTTGGTTAAGTGTCCGACTTCGGCTCAGGTCATGATCTCACTGTTCAGGAGTTCGAGCCCCCGTATCGAGCTCTGTGCTGACAGCTCAGAGCCTGGAGCCTGCTTCTGATTCTGTGTCTCCCTCTTTCTCTCTCTCTCTGCCCCTCCCCTGCTCGCACTCTATCTCTGTCTCTCAAAAATGAATAAACATAAAAAAATTAAAACTAAATAAATAAATAAAATTTAAAAAAATTGGCAAAGAAGTGTGCAACTCATATGACAAAGGCTTAATTTTCATAATATACAAAGAGCTCTTTCATAGCAATAAAAGAAAGTGAACAATGAAAGACAATAACAGGCCAAGCACAGGAACAAGCACGTGTACAGGAAGATTCAGTAATGGCCAAAACAAAAAGACATCCAAACTTAGGAACAAAACAAATGAAAAGAAAAAGGGTTTTGTTTTTGCTTTTGTTCTCCCTACCGAGATTGTTAAAAACTATGATGACTGACAATCCCCAGGCCTGGCTAAGGTTTTGGAGAGTAGACACTTGCAGGGTGCCTGTCTGTGCTGACAGCATGAAGCCTGCTTGGGATTCTGTCTCCCTCTCTCTGCCCCTCCCCTACCCATGCTCTCTCTCTCTCAAAAAACAATAAACATTTAAAAAATTAAAAGAAAAAAAGAAAATAGACACTTGCAATACATGTAAAGTTTGTAAACATTCATTTTATTATTTTTTTAAATGTTTATTTATTATTTCGAGAAAGAGAAGGAGAACGTGTGTGGGAGCCGGGGAGGGGAGGAGAGAGAGGGAGACAGAAGATCTGAAGCGGCCTCTGCACTGTTAGTGCAAATCCCGATGGGGGGCTTGAACTCATGAACTGTAAGATCATGACCTGAGCCAAAGTCGGACGCTTTACCAACTAAACCACCGAAGCGCCCCTGTATACGTTATTTATTTTTGAGAGAGAGAGAGACAGAATGTGAGTAGGGGAGAGGCAGGGAGAGAGGGAGACACAGAATCTGAAGCAGGCTCCAGGCTCTGAGCTGTCAGCACAGTAGAGCACACAACTCTTAATCTCAGGGTCCTGAGTTCAAGCCCTACATTGGGTGTGGAGCCACCTTAAAAAAAAAAAAAAAATGTTACCTATAATCTCACCTTGCACTATATATTCTCCCTAACATACCAGTCACAACTACATCGATATTATTTTCAATTCCCCAGGAAACACCAAGCTCTCTTGCACCTTAGGGCTGTCTATATATGTTCCCTCTGCCAAGAATGCTTTTTTCTTCCATGGCTAGCATATTTTTTTAAGTCCCAGCTTCCATGTCACTACTGAGAAAGGACTTCCCTACTCACTCTTCCTAAAGAAGACCCTTCTCTGTTAATTTGTTTTAAGTGCTTGTTGTTTCCTTCAATGCCCGGCTTGGTATCTGCCGTAGAGTAGGCTCTCAATAACTGCAGAAGGAATAAATAGTAGAGGTATCAATAAAATACTATGTCCTTATTAAAAAGAATAAAATATAAGTATATATATGGACTTGAAAACTTGTCTAGGTAGGGGCGCCTGGGTGGCTCAGTTGGTTAAGCATCCAGCTGCAGCCCAGGTCATGATCTAGGTGGTTCATGAATTCGAGCCCAGAGTGCAGCTCTGTGCTGACAGCTTGGAGCTGGGAACCTGCTTGGGATTCTGTGTCTCCCTCTCCCTCTGCCCCTCTCCTGCTTGCACTCTGTCTGTCTCTCTCTCTTGAAAATAAACATAAAAAAAAAAAATGGTTTAAAAAAAAGAAAAAAGGAAACATGTCTAGGTATATGCTTCTTCCCTGTATATATATATTTTAATGTTTTATTTATTTATTTATTTAAAAAAAATTTTTTTTAACGTTTATTTATTTTTGAGACAGAGAGAGACAGAGCACGAACAGGGGAGGGGCAGAGAGAGAGGGAGACACAGAACCCAAAGCAGGTTCCAGGCTCTGAGCCAACAGTTCAGAGCCCGACACGGGGCTCGAACCCACAGACCGCGAGATCGTGACCTGAGTTGAAGTCGGACGCTTAACCGACTGAGCCACCCAGGCGCCCCTTTATTTATTTATTTTGAGAGAGAGCATGCACATACTCGTGCACTGTAGCACAAGTGGGGGAGTGGCAGAGAGACAGAATCCCAAGCAGGTTCCACGCTGTCAGCATAGAGCCCGTCGCAGGACTCCGACCTGCAAACCGTGAGATCATCACGTAAGCCGAAATTAAGAGTCGGACGCTTAACCACCTAAGCCACCCAGGCGCCTCTCTCTACTGTATATTTTACCTTTTCTTCTTTTTTTTCCAGGTAAGCTCTATGCCCAACACAGGGCTCGAATTCACAGCTCTGAGATCAAGATCACATGCTCTACTGACTGAGCCAGCCAGGTGCCCTTCTTCACTGTGTATTTTTAAAATAACGTATGTTCATTTTTGTAAATGTATTTTTTTACTTAAAAATATGAAAAGTAAAAAGTGAAAGACACACTGCATTCCTGTTCAATTTCAAGATTAACAAGGGTTAAACTTTGGGGGTGTAATACACAACACATGAGCACACATATACATACACACGTTATAGACGAATGCATACCCATGCTTTCTGCTTGTCTAGATGTACGATTTTTAGAACGGTTTCTATAAATACACATACCATCTTACCACTCGGGTATTTTTTCTTTTAACAACATACCAAAAACATTCTTTTTGTATCAGTACATTTCGATATGCTACACAGTAGCCCATAATATGGTAGGGACACCACAATTTATCATTCCTTTAGGATGCACTTCTATCGCAAATAAGTCTGCAATAAACGTCTTTGTGCATTTATACTATGAACGCCTCTCAGAGAATCTTATAGGAAAAGTTTATAGATACGACATTGTTATTTCAAAGGTAGATATAGATTTTTTAAAAAGTTTTGAAGCGTATTTATTTTGAGAGAGAGGTAGAGCACGCACATATGCTTGGGAGTGGGAGAGGAGCAGAGAGAAAGGGTGATAGAGAAGATGCCAAGCAGGGATCTGTGCTGTTAGCAGAGAGCCCGGTGGAGGGCTTGAGCCCACAAACCGCCAGATCATGACCTGAGCCGGAATCAAGAGTCAGATGCTTAACTGACTGAGCCACCCAGGTGTCCCTCAAAGGTAGATATACTTTAAATTCTGAATAGAATTGCTAGATTTCCGTTTCCTAAAGTCCTGATTCTTATTCCCACCACATCCATAAAGAGTGTCTTGTTATATCCCCGCCAAAACTAAATATTGATCATTCTTTTAAATTTGTCTCGTCTTGGGGCGCCTGGGTGGCGCAGTCGGTTAAGCGTCCGACTTCAGCCAGGTCACGATCTCGCGGTCCGTGAGTTCGAGCCCCGCGTCGGGCTCTGGGCTGATGGCTCGGAGCCTGGAGCCTGTTTCCGATTCTGTGTCTCCCTCTCTCTCTGCCCCTCCCCCGTTCATGCTCTGTCTCTCTCTGTCCCAAAAATAAATAAACGTTTGAAAAAAAAAAATTAAGAAAAAAAATAAATTTGTCTCGTCTCGTAGGTAAAAATAGGATATCATTTCTATGTTGAATATTAATTAGTGAAGTAGGATATAGTTACATATGCTCACGTTTTTGTTGCAGCTGATCATGTTTGTGTGATCTGCCTCCTCATAGAAGATACTTATTACTTCCAAAAAGGCAGTGGCCAAAAGCATGGTTAGAATGATCTCCTTTCTGGGGTGCCTGGGTGGCTCAGTCAGTGGAGCATCGGGACTCTTGACTGTGGCTCAGATTATAATCTCAAGGTTTGTGAGACTGAGCCCTGCGCCAACCTCTGTGTTGACAGCACAGAGCCTGCTTGGGATTCTCTCACTCCCTCTCTTCTGCCCATACCCTGCTCGTGCGTGCACGCGCTCTCTCTCTTTCAAAATAAATAAACATAGGGGCGCCTGGGTGGCTCAGTCGGTTAGGCGGCCGACTTCGGCTCAGGTCACGAACTCGAGGTCCGTGAGTTCGAGCCCGGCGTCGGGCTCCGTGCTGACAGCTCAGAGCCTGGAGCCTGCTTCCGATTCTGTGTCTCCCTCTCTCTGACCCTCCCCCGTTCATGCTCTGTCTCTTTCTGTCTCAAAAATAAATAAACGTTAAAAAAAAATTAAAAATAAATAAATAAATAAATAAACAAACAAACAAACAAACATAAAAGACAGGAACGATCTCATTCTTAGGAATGAATGAGATAGATAAACACATGCACATGTGCACAGGAAAAATATGGAGCATTATACGAAATGGTTAACTCTAGTGAGTGGGATTATAGAGGCCATTTGCTTCATCTGATGTATATTTTTGTGGAACAAATGAAGAGAGAAAAAAAAGAGTAGGTGTGCTTTGTTTGGTAGTAAAAAATAATAGTGAAAAATATTTTTAAACAGAACTAATTGTATCACTGGTTGTACTCAAACCTCTTCAATGACTGCTGCCTACAATATAAAATTCATATTGATTAATGAAGCACTCAAAACCCTCCACCATTGACTTTATTTCCAGCCTCCTCATTCACTCCTATCTAATCGGGTCACACAGACTACCTTTATGCTCTTTGTGTTATATTTTCTCGGTCTGGAACATGGTTATTTACCGTATCCGCCAGTGGCCATCCCTTCAAGGCCCAGCTCAAATGTCCCTCCACTTGTGCTCTTTCCAATGCCCAGAAACAATAATCTCTCTGGAGTACTTACACAGAACTTTTTTTTTTTTTTTTTTTTTGACAGTTACAGTTCCATTATGGGACTATCCACAACCTTGTTATGTTTTATTTTTTTTTTTTATTTTTTTTTTTAAATTTTTTTTTCAACGTTTATTTATTTTTGGGACAGAGAGAGACAGAGCATGAACGGGGGAGGGGCAGAGAGAGAGGGAGACACAGAATCGGAAACAGGCTCCAGGCTCTGAGCCATCAGCCCAGAGCCCGACGCGGGGCTCGAACTCACGGACCGCAAGATCGTGACCTGGCTGAAGTCAGACGCTTAACCGACTGCGCCACCCAGGCGCCCCGCAACCTTGTTATGTTTTAAAATTGAATATACACATTAATTTCTTTAGTTTCCCTTCGTTTTCTCCCAGCACTCAGTACAGGGCCTAGAATTATAAAGGAGCCCTCGTGTGGGGCAGAATGGCAATAGGCCGTGTCACTACTGAATTATCAGACTTCTGAGAGATGGAAACACGGGAGACTTAAAAGACTCATCAACTCCCATGATGACACCACATGACTGTGCAGAACGTGTCTGCACACTCCATGTCACCATGCACTACAGAGTTATATGAATAAACTCCCCCCACACCCTCAGCAGTGCATGACTTCCGGTCTTGCATGGGGGACTTGAGGAAGAGATACAAAATTCAGGCAGAAGGAAGGGTGTGGTAGTGACCAGGAAGGTTTCCTCTTTGAGAAGATAAGTTGAGAAAGACCTGAAGGCCTGACAATTTAGGAGGGACAGAGATAGGAGAAAATAGTGTTCTAGGTTGAGGGTACTGTGTGAGAAAGAGCTCGAAGGATAGAGTATGGTATGTTTGTGAACTTGCCAAAATGTCTGCATGGCTGAAGTGTAGAGGGCCAAGGGATGAGAAGAGGCCGGGAAGTTAAGTAGGGATCATATCACAAAAGGCTTAATATGCTAGGTGAAGGAGTTTGGACTTTATTCTGAGTACCACAGAGACAACTAGCAGGTTCAGCACGCTAATAACATGAGCACAAATTTTAGAAAGATTACTAAGATTACTAAAACTAGTTAGGGGCTTTCATACTAACAGAGGGTGATGACTGGAAGGTGGGCTCAGAATATCAGGTAAAGATTGGGGGCCTGGCTGGCTTGGTCAAAGGAGCACGCGACTCTTGATCTCGGGGTTGTGGTTCAAGCCCCACACTGATGTAGAGATTACTTAAATAAATCTTACATGGGCGCCTGGGTGGCTCAGTCAGTCAAGCGTCCGACTTCAGTTCAGGTCATGATCAGGTCAGTGAATTCAAGCCCTGAGTCGGGCTCTGTGCTGACAGCTCAGAGCCTGGAGCCTGCTTCGGATTCTGTGTCTCCCTCTCTCTCTGCTCCTCCCCCACCCATGCTCTGTCTCTCTCTCTGTCTCTCAAAAATGAATAAACATTAAAAAAAAATTTTTTTTTTAGGGGCGCCTGGGTGGCTCAGTCGGTTAAGCATCCGACTTCGGCTCAGGTCATGATCTCACAGTTCATGAGTTCGAGCCCCGCGTCGGGCTCTGTGCTGACAGCTCAGAGCCTGGAGCCTGCTTCACATTCTGTGTCTCCCTCTCTCTCTGCCCCTTCCCTGCTCATGCTGTGTCTCTCTCTGTCTCAAAAATTAACATTAAAAAAATTTTTTTTTAAATTTGTTTTTAAATAAATCTAAAAAGAAAAGAATATCAAGCACGAAAGGACTTAATACGTACATCTGATGTAGACCTCTATTTTCAAGTAAATTTCCCTGAGAGGCAGATGGTATGATTACTTGTTTGATTTTGTTTTTCCTAAACTACAGACAACAAAAATAATCCTGTGACAAAGCAGGAAAAATAATACAGAACCTGACCTGGGGGTGTTTATTCAATAAACATTTACTGATCAACTATTATGTATTGAGTCTTTGGCACTAATCTCTGTATACCCATAGAGATGTATTATGGATTAAAGCCACTGTAAGCTTCTAGACATGTCCTATCTGATCATGGAGAAAACCTTTCTGAGAGCTGGTGACCCTCCTCGGAGAAGAAAGTCTTTTAGAAAATATTTCAGCTAATCTCAGTTTGTTTCTCCACAACAAAGGCAAGGTTACATATTCATTAGAGATCAGGTGCTGACTAACGTGACATTTACTGTCCTTTAGCATTCACGGCCTTGAATCCTATCGGTTTTGGAAGAATAACCTCACGTTTAGCCACTACAAGGAGCCTGTGCAGACTGACCTTTCCCTGTCTCTCTCTCCCTCACTGGGAAGAACTATACTTCTTCAGGCCTGTCACAGTTTCACCAAGGGGATTATCTCACGTCTGGGGCATGTTTATTTTCATCTCTAATTGTTCCATATCACTTTCCTTCTCCTTTATCACTGCCACTTTGGAGCCATAGATAACATATTACAACCTAAGAACAAAAAACATTTGGAATGTTTGGTACTCAGACAGGGAGAGGTGTCTGGGAGGGAGCATAGGCGAGAAAAGGGGCAAGGTAAGGTGTGCTGACACTCCCTGGCAGTAGGCATGGGAAACCCCACCTGCAAAGTCCTGGAGACAATGGCTCTTGCTTAAGAATCAGAGTCAGGGGCGCGTGGGTGGCTCAGCCGGTTAAATGTCTGACGCTTGATTTGGCTCGGGCCATGATCTCATGGTTCCTGAGTTTGAACCCCATGTCAGGCTCCGTACTGACAGCACTGGGCCTGCTTGGGATTCCCTCTCCCTCTCTCTCTGCCCCTCTGCCACTTGTGTTTGCTCTCACTCTCTCTCAAAATACATAAATAAACTTAACAAAATAAAAAAAAATAAATAGAGAGAGAGTCAGAGCCCGGTTCTGGAAACTGCAAAAATTACATAATCTGTAAGGTCTCTTCCAATTTAAAAAATTTACAATTCTCATTGTAAGACTTCACCAACATGTCTATTCGTCAGGTTGATCGGTAAAGAGAAATAAATCATTCTCCACTGAAGTTAGGACTGAGGACTCGAGCCTCAGAAAAATCTTGGAATAGTAGAAGGTAAATTTCTGGGATTTCCTATAGTTCCCGCAGTAGAGTCCTGTAAAAATTATCTAAAGCATTAACAACCCTCCGCCTCTAACTTTTGGCTGCTCTGCCAATATAATCGTCAGTAGGACAAAATTACAAGGCATACCTTTTTTTTTTTTTAAATTGCATTTTGCTTTATTGTACTTTGACGATATTGTGGTTTTTATAAACTGACGGTTTGTGGCAACAGTGCGTTGAACAAGTCTATTGGCACCATTTTTCCAACAGCATTTGCTCACTTTATATCTCTGTCACATTTGGTAATCCTCACAATATTTCAAAATTTGTCGTTATTATCATACTTCTTTTGGTGACCTGTGATCGGTGATCTTTGATATCACTACTGTAATTGTTCTGGGGTGCCCCAAACCGTGCCGTATAAGATGGTGAACTTAATGGATAAATGTGTGCGTCCTGACTTGCTCCACCGACTGACCATTCCCCCAACTCTCTCCTTCTCCTTGGGCCTCCCAATTCCCCAAGGCACAAATTCCCCAAGACACGACAATATTGAAATTAGGCCACTTAATAACCCTACAATAGTCTCTAATTGTTCAAGTGAAAGGAAGAGTTGCACATCTCTCACTTTAAATCAAAAGCTAGCAATGGCGAAGCTTAGTGAGGAAGGCATGTTCAAAGTTCAGACAGGCTTCTTACATCAAAGGGTTATAAATGCAGAGGAAAAATTCTCGGAAATGAAAAGGAAATGGAAAGTGCTACTCCAGTGAACACAGAAATGATAAGGAAATGAAACAGCCTTATTGCTGATAATGGAAAAAGTTTTAGTGGTCTGGATAGAGGATCACACCAGCCATCACATTTCCTTAAGCCAAAGCCTAATCCAGAGCAAGGCCCTAAATCTCTTCCATCCGATGAAGGCTGAGAGAGACGAGGAAGCCGCAGAAGAAAAGTGTGAAGCCGGCAGAGGTTGGTTCAGGGGGTTTAGGGGAAGAAGTCACCTCTATAACATAAAAGTGCACGGTGAGGCAGCAAGTGCTAACGTAGAAGCTGCAGCAACTTGTCCAGAAGATCTAGCTCGGATAATTAATGAAGGCGGACACGCTAAACAGCCAACCGATCTTCCGTGTAGACAGACGGCCTTCTACGGAGAGAAGACGCCACCTAGGACTTTCATAGCTACAGAGGAGAAGTCGGTGCCTGGCCTCGAAGTTTCAGAGGACAGGCTGACTCTCTTGCAAGGGGTAATGCAGCTGGTGACTAAGCTGAAGCCAGTGCTCGTGCACGTTCTGGAAGTCCCAGGGCCTCAAGAATTCTGCTAACTCGACTCTGCCTGTGCTCTGTAACTGGAAGAGCAAAGCCTGGACGACAGCACATCTGTTTACGACATGGTTTGCTGAATATTTTACCCACCGCTGAGACCTACTGCTCAGAATAAAAGTCTTCTTTCCAAACACGACTGCTCATTGACAACGCACCCGGTCACCCAGGAACTCCGATGGAGATGTCCGACGAGATTCCTGCTGTTTTCATGCCTGTTAACAGCCATTCTGCAGGGTGCGGATCGAAGAATAAGTCTACTTCAAGTCTTATTTAAGAAATACATTTTGTGGGGCACCTGGGTGGCTCAGTCGGTTGAGTGTCCGACTTCAGCTCAGGTCACGATCTCACGGTCCATGAGTTCGAGCCCCGCGTCGGGCTCTGGGCTGATGGCTCAGAGCCTGGAGCCTGCTTCTGATTCTGTGTCTCCCTCTCTCTCTGTCCCTCCCCCGTTCATGCTCTGTCTCTCTCTGTCTCAAAAATAAATAAAAACGTTAAAAAAAAATTTAAAAAAAAAAATACATTTTGTGGGGCAACTGGGTGGCTCAGTCGGTTAAGCGTCCGACTTCGGCTCAGGTCATGATCTCATGGTTTTTGGGTTCGAGCCCCGCATCAGGCTCTGTGCTGGCAGCTCAGAGCCTGGAGCCTGCTTCAGATTCTGTGTCCCCCTCTCTCTCCACCCCACCCCTGCCTGTGCTCGGTCTCTCTCTGTCTTTCAAAAATGAATAAACATTAAAAAAAGTAAAAGAAAAAAAGAAAAAAGAAATACATTTTGTGAAGCTTTAGCTAGCAGAGACAGTGATTCCTCTGATGGATCTTGGCAAAGTAAATTGAAAACCTTCTGGAAGGGATTTACCATTTTAAATGCCATTAAGAACATCTGTGATTCGTGGGAAAGGGTTGAAGTATCAACGTGAACAGGAGTTTGGAAGATGGTGATTCCAAATCTCTTTGATGACTTTGAGAAGTTCAAGCCCTCGGTGGAGAAGGACCTGCAGGTGTGGTAGAAACAGCAAGAGAACTACAATCGGAAGTGGAGCCTGAAGCTGTGACCGAATTGCTGGAATCTCAAGATAAACCTTGAACAGATGAGGAATCGCCTCTCGCGGATGAGCAAAGAAAGTGGTTTCTCGAGATGGCATCTACTCCTGTTGAAGACGCTGTGAAGCCTGTCGAAATGACCACAACCGATTTCGAACATTACATATATCTTAGCTGATAGAGCAGCAGCAGGGTGTGAGAGAACTGCTTCCAATTTTGAAAGAAGCTGTACTGTGGGTGAAATGTTATCAAACGGCATCGCATGCTACAGAGCAATCATTTGTGAAAGGAGTCAATCAATGGGGCCAACTTCACTGTTTTCTTATTTTAAGAAAATTCCACGGGTGCCCATCTGGCACAGTTGGTAGAGTATGCAACTCTTTTTTCCCCCAAGTTTATTTATTTTTAGAGAGAGAAAGAGAGAGAGAGAGAGAAAGAGAGATCTAGAAGGGGAGGGGCAGAGAGAGTCGGAGAGGACAAGAATCCCAAGCAGGCTCCATGCTCTCAGCACAGGGCTTGATGTGGGGCTTGATCTCACAAACACTGAGATATGAGCTAAGCTGAAGTCAAGAGTCAGACGCTTAACCAACTGAGCCACCAGGCGCCCTGAGCATGTAACTCTTGATCTAGGATTCTTAAGTTCAAGCCCCACATTGGGCCTACAACAAGGAAGGAAGGAAGGAAGGAAGGAAGGAAGGAAGGAAGGAAGGAAGGAAGGAAGGAAGGAAGGAAGGAAGAAAGAAAGAAAGAAACTGCCATAACCACCCCATTCTTTAGCAACCACCACCCTGATCAGTCATCAACATCAAGGCAACACCCTCCACCAGCAAAAAGCTCAGAGGATGGTTAGCATTTCTAAGCCATAAAGTACTTTTTTTTCTTTTTGTAATAATTTTTTTAAACGTTTATTCATTATTGAGAGATAGAGAGAGACAGAGCATGAGCAGGGGAGGGGCAGAGAGAGGGGGAGACACAGAATCCGAAGCAGGCTCCAGGCTCCGAGCTGTCAGCACAGAGCCCGACGCGGGGCTTGAACTCACAAACCGTGAGATCATGACCTGAACCGAAGTTGGACACCCAACCGACTGAGCTACCCAGGCACCCCTAAAGAACTTTTTTTCTTAAAATTTATTTTAGCGGGGTGGAGAGGAGCAGAAGGAAGAGAGAGAATCTCAAGCGGGCTCCACACTCAGTGAAGAGCCCAATGCAGGGCTCGATCCCATGACCCCGGGATCATGACCTGAGCCAATATCACAATTCGGACACTTAACCAACTGAGCCACCCAGGTGCCCTTACGGTATTAAAAAAAAAAAAAAAAAAAAAAAGCCGATTTATTTTCGAGAGAAAGAGCAAGCAAGCAAGAGTGCATGAGCCGGGGAGGGGCAGAGAAAGGGAGACAGAGAATCCCAAGCAGGCTCTGCCTGTCAGCCCCACGTGGGACTGGAACTCATGAACTGTGAGATCATGACCGGAACTGAAAGAGTTGGATGCTTGACAACTGAGCCCCCCAGGAGCCCTCTGAAGTATTTTTTAAGTTAAGGAATGTACATTGTGTTTTTCAGCCATGAAGCTGGCGCACACTTAATAGACTATAGTATCGTGTACGTATAACTTTTATATGCACCAGGAAACCATAAAATTCATCTGACTTAGCGGATTGTGATATACGCTTTACTGTGCTGGCTGGAACTGCACCTGCAGTATCTCGGAGATAGGCCTTTATTAGCGAGGCAATTCGTTGAAGGAGTGTAATGTGTTGCAATGTGTGGTTTTTTGTTTTTGTTTTGCAATGAGTTTTTTGAAGAAAAGTAATTCATTCTAAGCATGAGGGATAACAGAAACAGGGAAGAGTTGCCAGATTTAGCAAAAAACAAATAAACAGAATGCTGTTACCTCTGAATTTCAAATGAATAATGAATACTTTTTTTTTTTTTTAATTTTTTTTTTTTCTACGTTTTTTTATTTTTGGGACAGAGAGAGACAGAGCATGAACGGGGGAGGGGCAGAGAGAGAGGGAGACACAGAATCGGAAACAGGCTCCAGGCTCTGAGCCATCAGCCCAGAGCCCGACGCGGGGCTCGAACTCACGGAGTGCGAGATCGTGACCTGGCTGAAGTCGGACGCTTAACCGACTGCGCCACCCAGGCGCCCCAATAATGAATACTTTTTATAGTGTTAATATGCCCATGCAATGTTTGAGACATACCTACACCGAAAAACTATTTTCTCTGGCAACAACCCTAACCAGGGAGCTGAAGTTCTGTTCCATCTCATACATTGTCAAGAGGATTAAATCGGAAAAAGTGGCAAAGAACCTAATGCAATTATCAGTAAATAAAAGCTCTCCGTGCCTTCTCCTCAGGCTGAGGAATATGATGCTATTAATTTTCAATTATCTGTGTCGATTACACGTGTACATTGTCCCAGTCACCCACCATACTTCTGGGTCATTCCCCGCCCCCGTCCATCTCTCTCAGCTACAGCAATGAAAAATAGGAAAAAATACTTGGAAGTGAATGAAACATAATTATAAAAGAAAATCTGCTAGTGGATATCGAAAAAGTCATAAATCGTTATGTTTTAAGCATACAATAGCTTCCATTATGACAAAGAATTCGTTTTATACTTTGCAGCTTCAGATGTTTGAAAGAATTTATTGTATAAAGTGAAAGGGCCTATTACAAACCTGTATACCTTGGCTGATTTGGGCTTTATGGATTAGTTCTGTAGCATCAGAGCTAGGCATTGAGTTATTGAGAGGATTAAATAACCTATATTAAAGTGCTTTGGAAATCGTAAAGTTCTGAGCTGTTGGTGCCGAGGGCCACAAAACCCCGGAAGTGAAGGTTCCTTGCCAGAGGTCAGTAGACAGTTCATCCCACAGGTGGACTTTCCTCAGGGGCCTTTCTCTTTGTTTGTAGCGTTGGAAATCAAAGAGTGTCATTTGCTCAGTAAAATGACTTCATCACTTCCTTGGGTAACCCCTTAACTCCCACTCTGGACATTAGGCAACCCAACATGGGTTACACCCTTTTAAGATAGTTATGTCAATTGCAGTGCTTATTTATTTTCTAATGACAGGGCTTTTGGTTTGTTTTTTTTAATTTTCTTTTTTAATGTTTATTTATTTTTGAGAGAGAGAGGCAGAGCGCGAGTGGGGGAGGGGCAGAGAGCGAAGGAGACACAGGATACGAAACCGGTTTCAGAAAGCAGGTTTCAGTTGTTAGCACAGAGCCTGATGAGGGGCTGAATCCAAGAACCAGGAGATCGTGACCTGAGCCGAAGTCCGACGCTTAACGGACTGAGCCACCCAGTCGCCCCTATTGTTTTTTGGTTTGTTTGTTTCAAGATCCATTACCAACATCCCTCCCCAGAATGTTACATTTGTTACAGTTGATGAACCTATGGTGGCACATCATTATCAGTCAACGTCCACAGTTTACATTAGGGTTTACTCTTGGTGTTTGGACAAATGCATAATGACTTGTATCTCCCCTTTGTATCATACAGCATGGTTTCACTGCCTCAAAAATCCCCTACGCAGGACCTACTCACCCCTTCCTTCCCTTCCAACCCATTTTTTTTCCAATATATGAAATTTATTGTCAAATTGGTTTCCATACAACACCCAGTGCTCATCCCAAAAGATGCCCTCTTCAATACCCAACACCCACCCTCCCCTCCCTCCCACCTCCCATCAACCATCAGTTTGTTCTCAGTTTTTAAGAGTCTCTTATGCTTTGGCTCTCTCCCACTCTAACCTCTTTTTTCCCCTTCCCCTCCCCCATGGGTTTCTGTTAAGTTTCTCAGGATCCACATAAGAGTGAAAACATATGGTATGTGTCTTTCTCTGTATGGCTTATTTCACTTAGCCCTTCCAACCCATTTTTAATGAAATAATTTTCCTGATCTCCAACTTTCATGTGTTTTCTTTCATAAGACTGCTTTTCTTAAGAATGTGTGCCTAGTTTGGTGCACCTGAGTGGCTCAGCCTGTTAAGCATCTGACTTCAGCTCGGGTCATGAGCTCATGGTTCATGGGTTCGAGCCTCGAGTTGGGCTCTATGCTGACAGCATGGAGCCTGCTTTGTATTCTGTCTCTCCCTCTCTTTATGCCCCTCCCCTGCTCACACACAGGCTCTCTCTGTCTCTCTCTCTCAAAATAAATACATAAACTTAAAAAAAAAAAAGGTTTGCTCTTTTTTCTTTCCCACTTGTCACTACTTTCACCTACTCGGCAAAAGAAAAGCTAATCTCTAACCTAGCTTAAATTTTACAGTGGTGCAACAGGCAAAATCTGAGAGCACATCGCTCCTCAGGGACAGCACTTTGACAGTCATTATGGCATTGACGGGAAATATTAAAGCAGCCAATGCCTTATTTCATCCAGTGTTATTCAAAGTGTGATCATCCATGGAGGGACCACATGGGCATCTCCTGGGAGCTTGGTAGACAAGCAAATGTCCAGCTCCTCCCTAGACCTGCCGAGTCTCAGAATGCCAGTAGGGTGGGACCACGAAATTTGTATTAACAAGTGACTCTTCCAAGTGAGTCTTAAGTGTGCTAACGTTTTAGAAGCAGCAACTGGCAAAGAAACCCGAAGCAAATTTCCACAGCATCTGTCTGTCTTAGAACTAAGTATGATGGTTGACACAGGGATATAAATTAGCATTTTTATTTGAAATGAAACAACTTAAGACTTTTTCTGACAGAACATAAGCGTGAATGGGCTTCCTGGCTTTTCCATTTAGTCTGTATTTCTGCAAAGGTTTTTATACGCCAAAAAAATCTACAAGGCCGTGTGGATAGCTGTGTGGCTGAGCGGCAGGTGGAGGGTGAAACCTAGTTGTGCAGTTTCCTGGGGTAAGTAGAGGCTGAAATATAGTCTGCATCCCGCTGGCCAGGCCCTGCTCCTTGGCCAACAGGGGATGCGCCTTTTTTCTTTGCACAGGGCCCCATCCCTAGAAAATCTGCCCATTCTTTTTTTTTCCCCAGGGAATTCATTTCCAAATTTGCACAAAGGCACTGGAAAGTCCAGCATTGGCCCTGAAAGCACGTATTTCATATACTAGACAGCAGAAAAATTAATCCCCGGAAGCTATTTAAACATAGAAAATTTTTCTTAGCTGTTAACTTAAAAATGTGAGGGGCGCCTGGGTGGCGCAGTCGGTTAAGCATCCGACTTCAGCCAGGTCACGATCTCGCGGTCTGTGAGTTCGAGCCCCGCGTCAGGCTCTGGGCTGATGGCTCAGAGCCTGGAGCCTGTTTCCGATTCTGTGTCTCCCTCTCACTCTGCCCCTCCTCCGTTCATGCTCTGTCTCTCTCTGTCCCAAAAATAAATAAACGTTGAAAAAAAAAATTTTTTTTAAAATGTGTAAGAAGGGTATGTAGTTTTTCAAAACTGCTCCAAATTGTGAGTAAGTAAAAAAAAAAAAAAATTAGGAGGAGGAGGAGACCACTGCTTCTGTCTTTCAGTATTGCTCTGGTACCCACTTCCCGCCCTGTTACCACAGGTCCGCAAGTCTCTTCCCTTCTCTGTGCTTCCTTCTTTGGGACTTTACTTCTTTTTTTTTTTTTTTTTTTAAGTAGAGTTGACACACAGTGTTACATTAGTTTCAGGTATACAACAAAGTGATTCCACAAGTCTAAATGACAAGCTACACTCACCACAGGAAGTGAAGTTCATCTGTCACCATATGACACTGTTATCATACCGCTGACTCTATTCCCCAAGCTGTGCCTTTCATCCCCATGATGGATTCATTCCATCACTGGAAGCCTGTCCCTCCCACTCTCCCTCACCCGTTTTGCCCATCCTCGTGCTCTCCTCCCTTCTGGCAACCGGAAGTGTGTTCTCTGTCGCTGTGTGTCCACTTTCGCTTTGTTTGTGTGTTCATTTGTGTTTTAGGTTCCACGTAGAAGTGAAATCATATGGTATTTGTTTGTCTCTGTCTGACTAATTTCACTTAGCATAACACCCACTAGATCCATCCGTGTTTTCGCAAATGGCAAGATCTTTCCTTACGGCAGAGTACTATTTCATTGTATATAGACACCACATCTCCATTTGCAAACATCCTCTCCCAGTCAGTAGGTTGCCTTCTCGTTTTGTTGGTGATTTTCTTCTCTGTGAAAATCTTTTTGTTTTGGTGTAGTCCCGAGAGTTTATTTTTGCTTTGGTTCCCCTTGCCGGAGGAGATGGATCTAGGAAAATGTTGCTAAGGCTGACTGATGTCAAAGACATGACTGCTTATGCTCTCCTCTAGAAGTTTTTATGGCTTCAGTTTCCACATTCAGGTCTTTCATTCACTGAGTTTATTTTTGTGTATATGGTATAAGAAAGTGCGGCCTTTACTTCTGACACATCATACCTTTGTCTGGAGACCGCTTCCTTTCATCTTCTTCCTGATCTTTTGCCTAAATGTTCTCAAGTTTATTCTCTTGACGGCTTTGCCCCTTTAATGCTAAGACCGTGACAACACTTTGAAGCCTTACTAAATACACCAATCCACACATCACTTGCCTCCCCTCGCCAGTGCTGGGGCTAGATTTTCATTTCCAGCCTTCACAAAAACCCACAGTCCCAAGGAGGACTGTACATCCTCAAGGATATGCACTGCCACCTAGTGGCCTACTGACACCCTACCGCAGTTAACAACCGGGCAACAGGCCCGAAGGCAGAAACACCAGTCATGGGCGGAACAGTCGGTGTTCACTCCCTCTTCTTTCGTAGTAATATTTTCTCTGGCTGGCGATATCTTTCCAAAACGATTTCTCTCAAAATTCATTTCACCTTTCAAAGTCCCCCGTAAATGCCATTTTTTCCATGAGCCCCTTTCTGAACTTTCGAGTCAGAGTTTCTCACTCCCGTCAAAGTACTACGGCCCGGGTTAGCATTTCATTTGTAATTCTTAACGAAGCTCCACAGTGTCGCTTCCAAACTACTTCTCATCGTCTAGTTTCTCAAGACTCGGATCCTTTGAGGTACATGCCATCAGGATACTGTAATCATCTGCTGATCTCCTGGCTTACTTCCCCTCATTCCCTGGACATTTTAAAACCTGATTCACTCTCTTGGTTACACCCCTCCTACCATCATCATTCCTAGGCACTCTGTCATCCCTGGAAACAATGTGCTGGGCTCTCAGTTCCTTGTCTACTCATTTCCAGTCATTTTATTTTCCAACCCACCTCAGTCACTTAATCCCATGGTGACACCCCAGGCCTGGCCATTAATGATAGACGTATTCCTTCCAAAACCTCTTTCTTGCATCTCACACTGTCCATCACCTCCTCTGCATTCTTTTTTTTTTTTTTTTTAATTTTATTTATTTTTGAGACAGAGAGAGACAGTGAGAGCAGGGGAGGAACAGAGAGAGAGAGAGAGAGAGAGAGACAGAATCCAAAACAGGTTCCAGGCTCCACGCTGTCCGCACAGAGCCCGACGCGGGGCTTGAACCCACAAACCGTGAGATCATGACCTGAGCTGAAGTCGGATGCTCAACCAACTGAGCCATCCAGGCGCCCCATAAATTTTTTAATTTTTTTTTTAATTTATTTTTGAGACAGAGAGAGACAGAGCATGAGCAGGGGAGGGGCAGAGAGAGAGGGAGACACAGAATCTGAAGATGGTTCCAGGGTCTGAGCTGTCAGCAAAGAGCCTGACACAGGGCTCGAACTCACAGAGTGTGAGATCATGACCTGAGCTGAAGTTGGATGCTTAACCGACTGAGCCACCCAGGCGCCCCTAACAATTCGTAATACAAGTAGGATCTCTAAGCCATCGACTCCATCAACTTTT
Organism: Puma concolor; assembly: GCF_028749965.1. Lineage (NCBI taxonomy): Eukaryota > Metazoa > Chordata > Mammalia > Carnivora > Felidae > Puma > Puma concolor. The sequence goes on from NC_141673.1 coordinate 100,482,365, forward strand.
CACTGATGAGCACTTTTCTGTTTTTATTTCTGACATCACCCAGCTCGAATCATTTCATTCGTCCCTCAACAGGCTCCTTTGCACAACCTGCGACTCTGGCACTCCTTCCCCTCCCGGTGTATTCCTTGGTAAGATCCCAGCCCTTACTCTACTTACTCTGCTTGCTTGCACTCACTAACTAAACAAATGGCTGGGGAAAAATCCACAACCCTGCTTAGGGGATTAATTTAGATTAGGTGATGATCTTAAGTGGGCTCTCAGCACTGCTCTGCAAAGCTTTCTTTTTTTAAGCTTATTTATTTTAAGAGAGAGAGAGAGAGAGAACACGAGCAGGGGAGGGGCAGAGAGACAGAGAGAATCCCCAGCAGGCTCCGTGCTGCCAGAGCAGAGCTAGACTCCGGCCTGAAACTCACAGACCATGAGATCATGACCTGAGCCAAAATCCAGTCCGGACACTTAACCAACTGAGCCACCCAGGCGCCCCACAAAGCCTTCTTGTCTGAAATCAGTTCACTCCCTACTCTGTAAGAAAACAAGTTCACACCTTTTCCTCACTCTTCAAATGATGATCTCCTTTCTAATTTCACTGAAAACCGGAGACGAGAAATTCCTCATCTTTCTACTTCACTACGAAGTCTACTAACTTGACCGTGTCTGAATCCAAACACTCAGCACCACCCCCCCACCCCCCCACCCCCCGTTGAAATGCTTGTGTCTCCTGCTCCCATCTGGTGAGGCCGGCCTCTCAGCTAGAGACCTGGATCCTTTTCCCTCTTACCTTACTCAAGAATTCTGACCTGAAAGTTATTTCCCTTATATCATCAAATTTTCCCTTTCTACTATATCCATACCATCATATCTCTTAATAAGACTTTCACTTAGACAGACAAAAATTCAGAAACATGGAGACGTCTAGCATGGTAAGAAGCTAGAGGAGACTCTTACATTACCTGTATGATTCTATTTCGCAAGCAGGGAGATGGTTCTCAAGATGTTCATTTTAAAAAATTCTTGCCTTTTGGGGGCACCTGGGTGGCCCAGTCAGTTAAGCATCCAGCTCTTGATTTCAGCTCAGGTCATGATCTCAAGGTTGTGAGACTGACCCCTGCATTGGGCTCCACGCTCAGCCCGGAGCCTGCTTGGGATTTTCTCTCTCTGCCCCTTCTCTGCTCGTGCTGTCTCTCTCCAAATAAATAAATAAACATTGAAAAAAAAATTCTTGCTGGGGCACCTGGGTGACTCAGTTAGCTAAGTGTCCAACTTTGGCTCAGGTCATGATTTCACAGTTCGTAAGTTCGAGCCCCGCATCGGGCTCTGTGCTGACAGCTCAGAGCCTGGAGCCCGCTTCGGATTCTGCGTCCTCCCCGCCCCCCCCCGCCCCTCCCCCACTCACGCTCAGTCTCTCTCTCTCAAAAATATATAAACATGAAAAAAATTTAAAAAAAAAGATTTATAAGGACAAAGTTTCATTATAACACAACCTTGCCGTGTTTGTTTATATAATGTCTCTGGCTGCTTTAACATATGACAGCAGAGTTGAATAGTTGTAACAGAGACAAAGGGCCTATGAAGCCTAAAATATTTGCTATCTGGCTCTTTACAAAAACTTTATGGACCCCCTGCTCTAATCTGCTAAGCCTTTTTACTCCAGGACCTTTACATCTAGTCTTCCCTCTATCTGAAACGCTTTCTTCAGATCTTCTCATGGTTCGCTCCTTATTGTCCTGGTTTCTGCTCGAATTCATGCTGGACAGCCCTTCCCTGACCACAGTATTTAGAATATGCAACCCTACCCTCCTATTCCAACATCTATGTCTTTACCTTGCTTTCTTTTAATTTGTTTTAAAATTCTGAATGTGTATTTATTTTTGAGAGAGAAAGAGAGGGAGAGAGAGAGAGCACGAGCAGGGGAGGGGCAGAGAGAGAGGGAGACACAGAATCAGAAGCAGGCTCCAGGCTCTGAGCTGTCAGCACAGAGCCCCACTTGGGGCTCGAACTCATGAACCGCTGAGCTCAAGTCCAACACGTAACCGGCTGAACCACCCAGGTGCCCTTGCTCATTTTCCCTCACAGAATGTATCACTTCCCGGGTGCCTGGGTGGCTCAGTCGGTTAAGTGTCTGACGATTGAGCCTGCATCGGGTTCTGTGCTGACGGTGTGGAGCCTGCCTTGGATTCTCCCTCTCCCTCTCTCTCTGCCCCTCCCCTGCTTCCATTCTCTCTCTCGTAAAATAAACAAATAAACATGAAAAAAAAAAAAGAACTATATATCTGATTCCCATCATAGTTTGTATAAGTGATGTTTATGTACCTCCATACCTCCATGGTATTTCCTAACATAATAAGCTGAAGAGTTACATAGGGCTAGAGGGCAAGGATGTTTGACAGTCTTTAGATTTAGGTTTTGTTTTGTTTTTTAAGTTTATTTATTTATTTTGGAGAGAGAGAGCGCGAGCGAGCACAAGCGGGGGAGGAACAGAGAGAAAGGGACCCAGAGAGAATCCCAAGCAGGCTCCTCGCTGTCAGCGCGGAGCCCAACGCGGGGCTCGAACTCACAAACCCGTGAGATCATGACCTGAGCTGAAATCAGGAGTCGGTTACTCAACCGCCTGAGCCACCCAGGAGCCCCTAGGTTTAGTTTTCTAACTCCATATTCCTTCTCGATCTCCTCTTGAGCCTAAACTAAAACCTAGTGGGTGAATAATAATGTAGGTTATCTTTTTAACACTGTGATTGGTTTCTCCTAATTGCTTTTGAATTCTGAACCTCTTGATCTGTCTACTAGAACAATGTAAAACAAAAGGAAAGAAAGAGAGTTATGGTATAAAGACACCGATCATAGGCCAGCTGTAGCATGCTCTAGTTGTCTAGTTGTGTGACCTAGAAAACTTATCTCTAGATAATAACATCTGCCCCACAAATCAATGTATTTAAATAACGGCAAGTTCCCAATTATTTAATATTTCCTATATGCCCAGTTCCTGGCACAGAGTTCCTAAAACCTTTGTGATTTCCCAGGTGATAAGAACATTGCAAGCATCTATTGTTCTAATATTTGTCTTTGACCCTGTCCCTGACACGGAGATCTTAAAACCCTTATAAATTCCTAAGTGATGAGAGCACTCGGAACATCCCGGGTGTTCTAAAGAGGTGACTCTTCAGGTTAATGAGTGGATTCCGGATGGAGGCTGGTCACCAGAAAGACCAAGCCATGGTTAAAAGCCTGGAATTTTCAGCCCTACCCCCTCACCCTCCAGAGCAGGGAGAGGGGCTAGAAATGGAGTTAATAATTGATCACACCTACGTGAGGAAGCTCCACACAATCCCCATAGTAGGGGGTTCAGAGAGCTTTTGGGCTGGTGAATACATGTCCACTGGGAGGATGACTCACCCCAATTCCAGGGGGATAGAAACTCCTACGCTCAGGAACCCCCCAGACCTGCCCTATGTATCTTTTCATCTGACTGTTCATCTGTATCCTTTATCATATTCTTTAATAAACTGGTAAACACAAGTGTTTCCCTGACTTCTGTGAGCTGCTCCAGAAAATTAGTCAAACCCAAAGAGGGGCACATTGGAATTCTGATCTACAGTCAACTGGCCAGAAGTACAGGTATAGGGGCGCCTGGGTGGCTCAGCTGGTTGAGTCGGACTTCAGCTCAGGTCATGATCTCATGGTTCGTGAGTTCAAGTGCCTGGTCGGGCTCTGTGCTGACAGCCCAGAGCCTGGAGCCTGCTTTGGATTCCGTGTCTCCCTCTCTCTCTGCTCCTCCCCTGCTCGCACTCTTGTCTCTCTCTCTCTCTCTCAAAAATAAATAAACATTAAAAAAAAAAGTACAGGTATAACCAGGGCTTGACTGGTTTCTGAAGTGTGTGTGTGTGTGTGTGTGTGTGTGTGTGATGGGGAGGTCTAATGGGACTGAGTCCCTAACCTGTAGAATCTAACACTATCTCCAGGTATAGTGTCCGCATTGAATTAAACTGTAGGACAACCAAGTGGTGTCACAGAAAATTGCTTGGTGTGAGGAAACACCTCTACACATGTGACCAGAACTGAAGTGTTTTATGTGAGTAGTAATGAGACCCACAGGAGACAATCATAGTAGGGAAGAACTGGATGTTTCCCTCCATAGCCCAATGCCTTGCCGAGAGCTTAGAACATATGATCTAATTTAATTGTCACAATAATTGGCAAAGAGAGATGTCATGCAAAGAGCTAACTGTAGTGTAGCTAATAGATATGAAATAGGACAAACTTTCAGAGCCATTTATATCTGGCTATGTCAAAATGACCATGTCAAAAGAAAAGTCACTGTTTTTAATGCCAGTAACAACACAAACAACCATCTAAACCTTTGCTTATCCTTATTTACCACCAAAATTTAAGAGACTTTGTCCTTTGATTTCCATATTGTTGCAAGGTTTTGTGGGCATGTACTTCTTTTAAATTAAAACAACAACCATGATATATGGTATCTTTTTAAAATTTTTTTTAACGTTTATTTATTATTGAGAGACAGAGCACGAGCGGGCGAGGGGCAGTGAGAGGGGGAGACACAGAATCGGAAGCAGGCTCCAGGCTCTGAACTGTCAGCACAGAGCCCGACACGGGGCTTGAGCCCATGAACCATGAGATCAGGACCTGAGCCGAAGTCGGACGCTTAACCAACTGAGCCACCCAGGCGTCCCCATGATATATGGTATGTTAATAATGACAAGGTCAGCATAAGTAGAAGCCCACAATTAACAGAGGTAGACAGTCCTGTGATTTTTGAAATCGAAAACAAAGTAAGGAGTCAAATCTAATTATTAAATTAAATAAATACGTGGCAGGGGGAGCTGGATAGGGGTCTGGGATGGCAGGGGCACACTGGCTTTGCTCTTGATAGGTACAGAGGTTTTTAAAAATAATTAAAAAAGATAATCACTCTAATTTCTGTGTTTCATATCTTGCTCTTACAGAGCTTCCTCTAATGTCTTTCTAAAATAGTCCTAACAGGGACCTCTGGGTGGCTCAGTCGGTTAAGGGTCCAGCTCGACTTCGGCTCAGGTCATGATCTCTCAGTTCGTGGGTTCAAGCCCCCCACTGCGCTCTGTGCTGGTAGCACAGAGCCTGTTTGGGTTTCTGTCTCCCTCTCTCTCTGCCCCTCTCCCACTTGCGCTCTCTCTCTCTCTCAAAATAAATAAAAATAAACTTAAAAAGATAGTCTTAATAATTGTCATATAAATGCATCATCTTTTAAAATGGGTTGACTGGGGTGCCTGGGTGGCTTAGTCGGTTGAGCGTCCGACTTCAGCTCAGGTCATGATCTCGCAGTCTGTGGGTTCGAGCCCCATGTCGGGCTCTGTGCTGACAGCTCAGAGCCTGGAGCCTGCTTTGGATTCTGTGTCTCCCTCTCTCTCTGCTCCTCCCCCGCTCATGCTCTGTCTCTCTCTCTGTCAAAAATAAATCAACATTAAAAAATAAAATAAAAAAAAATAAAATGGGTTGACTTTAAAAATTTTCCAAAATGTTCATCTTTTGGAAAGTATGCTAAGGAAGAGCAATTGCTTCCCCAGGTTTTCTTCCCTTAGCGAGACTATTAAAAAGTTCAGGAGAAAATCTGGCAGGTTGAAACGCCAGCCATGCAAGGTACCAAAGAATTCCCAGAAGCGACCTTATTTAAAGTCTTTCTAGACGTGATCACACACGGTAAACCACTCACTTCAGGCAGTATGTAATTTTAGCCACCAAATGATGTCTACCCTACCCCCATCTCATTCCAAAAGGTCAAACGTGACTTAGTACCTTTTTGGGGATTTTTACCGCGATGCTTTGTAACTGACAGGCTTCAGTTACACTCTAGAGTCTGCTCTATAAGAAGAGTTCTTATTATTGTACGTTCATATATTGTATCAGTCTTCACATCTACACAGCCACAGCTCTTTGCAAGGACATTCCTCTAAGACCGCTTGGGTATAATTTTACCAAGGCCTATTTGCCATTACAATGCTGAAACGGATATTTTGTCCTTCTAATTGTTCTCAGTGACATCAAAGCACAAAACACCCCAAGTGGCAAATGCTCATTGATTGTGAGTAGAGAGGATGTGGGAACGGACCAAGTCTATGGGCTGTATGGGCTGCAATCGTCTCTCCCACCACCACTCGGGTATGTCATACATGATCAAGACAACAAAAGTTTAGGGAGATGATCGCTATTAACATAACCACGACAAAACAATTGGACACCAATCTGAAATACATTCTCAATACTCACATCCTGTTTGCTGCTCTCCATCTCTCTGCTACACTCAGAATTGACTCTCCCTCCACTTCCTCTTCAAGGTACTGCTTCCTGTAAATTGCAATTGGCTAGTTATTTATTCGCTCTATCGACTTAAAACTCCTTGAGAGCTAAAAGTATGACTTAGCCCGCTGGCCATCGGGCATACCAATAAATAGTTGTGGAAGAAAGTGAAACCTCATGTGATTCTAACAATGTGTTAGATGAACTCCGCTCTGGGGTCTTCAAACAAAGCTCTTGCCACTCTTTCGGCAGCCAGTGGGAAGAATTTATCAAGTTAAGGGTTCCAGGGGAGAGAAAAGGGACAGAGGTGGATGTGGTAAAAATGGAACCTCTACATTTTGAGTCATTGCTCTGTCACCAACCAGCAGTTTCTCCATCAGCAAAATAAGCGGGGGTTAGGTAATCTTGCTGTTACAAAATTCCTTGATTTAACGTGGCTTATTTTGCCATTTAATGTAAAATATTTGAAATGAGCCACCTTTGGCCTAAACTGCTCTAGTGAGCTGCGGCTGACTCATGTCTGAGTCTGTTCCCTCCTCTCCTGTGTATAGTTGTGGGGACTGGCTGGGATGTTGGAGCACCAGTATTTCCTGAGCTTAGGAGGCAGAGAATTAGGACAGATCATTCCCTTGACTCTCCCACAGCCTTCTTGTGACTTCTCCTTTCCATTTTGCTCTTCAGACTTCTTACCCCAGCCTCTTCTCTCTCCCTTCCCTTTGCTACTTATCTCTTTTGGGGAATGGGGCGCAGGGGAGGAAGTGGGAACAAAACCAGAAACAGAGGAACGCAAACAAAATTCATTCAGGTGATCTCTTCCTGAAAACAAATGGAAGTTCTAAATTTAGTCTATGCGTTCCACTGGAACAAAATTATTAAGAGTGTATTGCCAAGGGCACCAGGCCTTACTCTCCTTCTCTCACACTTAAGGAATAAAGCACTAAATGAATGGATGACCCATAATTTTCTAAGAAAATTCCAGATTTCACCTACAAAGCTAATCTCATCTGCGTAGCAATTAAACTCCTGGTACACACTGTTCAAGGTCAACACAGTCCCCTCGGCCTGAATCATTCTTGGAGGCTTCCTCACTTCTTTCTGGTCTCTGGTCAAAAGACACTTCCTTGGAAAAGACTTCCCAGACCCACCCCATCACCTTCCTCTGACTTGACATGCGACCCCTTCTCCCTCGCCCAGGTTAATACACCAGTCCCTTCCCCATTCCTCACTGTGCATTTTCTTCATAAGATTTATCATCGTCTCTCTGTGTTTTCGTGTCTGTCCCTTCATTAGAATATAAGCTCCAGGAGGCCAGGGCCATTGTTCCTACCTGGTTCCCGGTAGGCTTCCTAGCACTTAGAGCAGGGACTGGGACATAATAGGCGCTCAGGAAATAATCAGTATTCTTTCCAATGCTCTGAGACGACTTGCCAGTTTCTGCAGAGCCGCAGGACCCCTTCCCCCTCAGCCCACCCCAACTCTGGGTCACCACCCACCTTCACCTGGTCCCAGCTCGCGGGCCGGTCCTCCCACCTGCGGGCCACGGCGGCAGGGCCACTGGGACAGCGCAGCGCGCCCACCACCCGGACCCGGCAACTGCAGTTGGGCCCTGCGGCTCGGCTCAACCGCCCATCTTCAGGGCCCGCCACGCTTTCCCGCTGGTCCCAGGCCGCCGCGCCCGGGAGTGGCAGCGACGGCGACGGCGCCACCGCGCTTCCGCCGCGCTCGCTGAGCGGCCGTTAGGACGCCCGCGCTGCTACCAAATGCTAAGGATTCTTTTTGGACGGATCCGTTGATGTGGTAGTAAAACGTGACTCGTTTATCCGGCTCCCTCCGGAAGGAAGACGCATGCTTCCCCCCGCGGGCGGCGCAGGGGCCCCGCTCCCGAGCCCCAGCCCGGCCGGCCCCAGCCCTGCTTCTCACCTCCGCATCAAACTGACCAGCCCGGGCCTACGCCGCAAGCCCCATCCCGCGTCTTCGGACGGAGGCAGCAGGGGCGACCCTTTACGGGGAAACGGCGCTGGGCCCCGCCATCCTCAATGTCGCCGTTAACAGGGTGTTAACATTTCTGCTTTAAGAGATACCGGTTTCCCCCTCACCGCCCCCTCGCCCCGGAGATGATGCCCCCAGATATCCCTGCGGGGCGGGCCTGAGAGCTTGCCGAGAAGGCGGGGTTGGGGGAGGGGGGGCGGCAATTCCTGGTAGTTCTTTTGGCCCCGTTAGCTGTGTTCTGATGGGAAGTCCAACTGTCTACCTTGCCGCCTCCCAGAAAGGACTCTTCAGAGTTTGGGGGTTAGGAGTAATAAATAAAGGTCGTCCCCTGCTGCCTTTTTGTGGGTGCTCCCCAGGGGAGGGGAGGGGCCAAGAGACAGATACACAAAAGTTTTAGAGAGATTATTCTTCCCCGAACCTAACCTGGAATTATTTGGAGCCTCCCCATGGTGGTTTGGCCTTTAGTAAAGAGGCGAGGCAACAGTGACAAGGTGGTTTTTTTGGCTTTTGGGTTTTTTTTTTTTTACAGATCTACACTGCCCTTCTCAAAAGAGACCGTCCTAATGCACAATAAACGCGTGAAAAAGTGTGCAGCTGAGTTGGTCCTCAGGGGACCCCAGATTAAAACTGCTTGAGAGACCACTGCACACCCACCAGAAGGGTTAAAATGAAGGTGGAGGAAAAGAGAACAAAGAGGGAATGTCAGTCGTGGGAGGGAGGGTGAGGAATCAGGAACTCATACACTGTCCAGGGGAGTATACATTGATAAATTGGGTGCAATCACTTGGGGAAACTATTTAGCAGTATTTATTAAAACAGAACCTAGGCCTAGCCTATGACCCAACAGTTTCATTGCAAGGTATTTCGACATAAATGCATATACATGTTCACCAAAAAAACCCCCCAGGTACCAAAGTGTTCATCTCAGCAGTGTTCCTAATAGCTTCAAAACTGGGAATAATCCAAATGTCATTGAAAGAAGAATGGATAAGTACATGGTATAGTCACTCAATGAGAGTGTAATAGAGCCCTGAGAGCAAATGTCCTACAGTGGCACACAGCCATATGGATGAGTCTCGCAAAGTTAAGTAAAAGAACTCGGGGTGCAAAGAATGTAGTCAATGATTGTGTGTATATAAAGGTCAAAAACAGCAAAACTATGGTGTCATAAATCTAGATTGTGGTTACCCTTTGGGGAATTTGGACTGGAAGGACTTTTGGAGTATGTTCTGTCACTTGGTCTGAGTGCTGTTAACTTTATAAAAACAACCATCCAGGGGCGCCTGGGTGGCGCAGTCGGTTGAGCGTCCGACTTCAGCCAGGTCACGATCTCGCGGTCCGTGAGTTCGAGCCCCGCGTCGGGCTCTGGCCTGATGGCTCAGAGCCTGGAGCCTGTTTCCGATTCTGTGTCTCCCTCTCTCTCTGCTCCTCCCCCGTTCATGCTCCGTCTCTCTCTGTCCCAAAAATAAATAAACGTTGAAAAAAAAATTTTTTTTTAAAAAAACAACCATCCAATGAAAAATGTTTCCTTACCTGCTTCACTTGTAAAAGTTTTCAATCGAGAACAACAACAAAAAAGCCTGGGGCACTCGGGTGGCTCAGTGGGTTGAGCATCCTGACTTCTAGCTCAGGTCATGATCTCTTGGTTCCTGAATTCGACACCCACATCACGCTCGCTGCTGTCAGCACAGAGCTCCCTTTGGATCCTCTGTCCCCTTCTCTCTGCCCCTCCCCCGTTTGCGTGCACACTCCCCCCCCCCCCCAAAAAAATAAAACATTAAAAAAAAAATGGCTGCTGCTAAAACACAAAGAACAAAAAAGCCTGACAAATTACTTTGTCCAACTTCTCTGTTCAATTCAACATGCATCCCTTTTATTGTCACTATCTAAAGGCACTAGTAGGCACTGTGGAGTCTGGGAAGGATGTCTGTGCCTTCCAGGAGTTCATAATCGGTGCTACAGACATAAAAGTCATTGCTTAGGAATAGTCTTTGATACTATGCTAATTGTTAAGGAAATCCCAAATAATTACTCTGGAAGAAAGTTGGGGGAAAGAATATGCATCTAGGCAGAGTGTCTGAGTTGGAAGGGGCCTTAAGAGCCTTATAATTTCTTGTGGACTGGGGCTAGGGTGATCAACTGTCCCAGTTATCCCAGGACTAAGGGGTTTCCCAGGATAGTCCTGGGCAACCTGGGATGGGTGGTCACCCCAACAGGGGCTAGGCCTGATTCATTGTTAAACTTGAAGCTTCTTTTTTAAAAAAATTTTTTTCAACGTTTTTTATTTATTTTTGGGACAGAGAGAGACAGAGCATGAACGGGGGAGGGGCAGAGAGAGAGGGAGACACAGAATCGGAAGCAGGCTCCAGGCTCCGAGCCATCAGCCCAGAGCCTGACGCAGGGCTCGAACTCACGGACCGCGAGATCGTGACCTGGCTGAAGTCGGACGCTTAACCGACTGCACCACCCAGGCGCCCCTAAACTTGAAGCTTCTAACACAGTCTGGTGCATGGAAGATGCGCAGTAAGCTCAGTGAGTATTAGTTGAAATAAAATGAGGGAAAATAGTAGCAAAAGCACCTAGTCAGGCGATACCAGCTCTTCTCTGAAGGTTAGGGAATTATGGATCAGGTAGGGATTAGGATCAGGTTGAGGAAGGCCTTGAATGCCAAGCTGAATAGTGTGGATTATGTTTTATTGACAGTTGGTAGCTTTTGAACAAAAAGAATGACATGGAAAAAAAAAAATCTGTGCTTTTCTTTATTAAATCTAGGTCACTGAAGGGGATGAGTTGGCCTTAGTAGAGTCTACAAGCTGAAGTCCAGGGAGAGGGTAATTAGGAGTCCAGAAAAAAGTTGAATAATGGACTTTTAGAACTCTAAGGGAACTAAGGGTTCCATTAGTCTAATACCTTTTTAATTTTTTAATTAACAATTTTTTCCTAGAATATGTTCCTTTTAGAAACTGGTCCTTCCACATCTTTTCTAAGTCTTTTTTTTTTTTTTAACTTAAAAAAAAAAAAAGGTTTATTTATTTTGAGGGGGAAGGGGCAGAGCGAGGGAGAGAGAGAGAATCCCAAGCAGGCTCTGTGCTGACAGCACAGAGCCCAGCTCCCGACTCCTCATGAAATGTGAGATCATGACCTGAGCCAAAATCAAGAGTTGGAGGCTTAACTAACGGAGCCACCCAGATGCCCTAAGGTTGTTCGGTAAGTCTTGAACAGACTGGACGAGAAGCTAAGTTTCTTCTCTGCACTGGCAGTGACCTTATACTACTTCAGTGGCTTCGCAGCTCTGTCACACTGAAACAAGATATTTCTTGGGAAAGGAAGGAACGAGGTAGTATTTCTTTTTTGGGGGGAAGTGAAATTTATCCAGTTCTTAAATTCTGAGAGTAGAGCCTTCCCGTCTTTTTTGTATTAAAAATGTAAATTCTCAGGGGCCTGGCTGGCTCAGTTGGTTAGGTGACTGATTTCAGCTCAGGGCATGATCTTCGAGGTTCATGAGTTCGAGCCCTGCATCAGGCTCTGTGCTGACAGCTCAGAGCCGGGAGCCTACTTAGGACTCTGTGTCTCCCTCTGTTTCTGACCCTCCCCCACTCACATTCTGTCCCTCTTTCATTTCATAAAAAAAAAAAAAAAAAAAAAAAAATTAAAGATGTTAATTCTCTTGTGAAATGATGGTTATGGTAGAAGATAGTTGGTAATGTTTTTTTAATTTTTTTTTTTTTTTTATTTTTGGGAGAGACAGAGAGACAGAGAGAGAGAGAGAAAGCAAGGGAGGAGCAGAGAGAGAGGGAGACACAGAATCCAAAGCAGCCTCCAGGCTCTAAGCTGCCAGCACAGAGCCCGACGTGGGTCTCGAACCCACGAACCGTGAGATCATGACCTGAGCCAAAGTCGGACGCTCAGTGGACTGAGCCACCCAGGCACCTTGGTAATGTCTTTATGTCACTGTATCAAAAGTTCTCTGTTCCCCATTATATCCTGATTGGTTTATAAAATAAAAAAAGTGTGAAACAGACTTTGCTTCCTTCTTTTGCTGGTTCTGGCTCAGAGTCCTTTCATTCTACTTATTTATTACCAAGCATGTTCTTTTTTTTTTTTTTTTTCCTTCACAGTTTTTTATTTGAGTAATCTCTACACCCAATGTAAGGCTCAAACTCATGACACCGAGACCAAGAATGGCATGCTCCCCTGACTGAGCCAGCTAGGTGCTCATTACCAAGAACATTTTTAAAATGTAAAGGGGTGCCTGGGTAGCTCATTTGTTTGAGTGTCCGACTCTTGAGATTGGCTCAGGCTAATGATCCCAGGGTCCGAGGATGAAGCGGAGTGGAGCCCTGCATGGAGCCCGACCAGGGAGGAGCCCCTCCTGGAGCCTGCTTAAGATTCTCTTTCTCCCTCTGCCCCCTCCCTATCTCATGCTCTCTCTCTTTTTTTATTGTTAAGTTTATTCTTGAGAAAGAGAGAGAGGGAGAGAATGGGGGAGGGGCAGAGAAAGAGGGAGACAGAGAGTCTGAAGCAGGCTCCCCAAGCCCAATGTGGGGCTCGAACCCACGGAATTGTGAGTTCGTGACCTGAACCGGAGTCAGGCGCTCCGCTGACTGAGCCACCCAGGCGCCCCTTGTGCTCTAAAATTTAAAAAAAAAAAATTTTTTTTTAATGCAGGTACATATATACTTGTGATAGGTATGGCTGACACCCATTCTCTCTCTTTATATCTTTCCCTGTACCTACAGAGGCTGGAAAACCAAAAACTCAATTTCCTAGATTTCCTTGCAGCTAGGGTTCTAGTTGTTAAGTTTTGATCTATCAATAATTGGCACATCCAAGAGATTTGAAAAGTGGAAGTGAGGCAGGGGCCATCTTCTGGCTGCTTTGGTTGTTGCTACTGGCCAGCATGGTCATGGGATGTAGGGTTTTTCTGCAGCAGTGTTCCAGTATCCACTTACAAGCTTCATGGTCCCTAAAGGCTGCTGAGGCAGTGTGAGCAACAGTAGCTTCCTGACTGCTGGGTCATAACCAAGGCACTATGTTCTTGAACTCAATAGTTTCAGCAACGGTCTTGATTCCTCCCCTTTGTGAAGGTTCCCTGCTGAGTGAATTTAGTAGTCTTGTTTTTGTTCTGGCTTTTAAGTTTATTTACTTTGAGGGGAGGGGGTGGGAGGAGCAGAGAGAGAGAGAATCCTGGTGTGGGGCTCCAACCCACTAACCGCGAGATCACATCCTGAGGCCAAATCAAGAGTCAGACACTTAACCCACTGAGCCACCCAGGCGCCCCAGTAGTCTTGTTTTTGAAGCCATTTCTGGGATGCGGCAGAGGCCCTGCTCCTTTTAGGTCCTTCCAACAATTTTGTAAGTACCCACGTTCCTGTATTAAGACCTTTTCTGCCTAAAATAAAGTGGTTTGTTTATTGTAGCCAACCCTGACAGATAGAACATCTAAGCAATAGTAAGTACTTTGTCCCACCTACACCTCTGCCTTCCCTTTTCCTCTTCTTTCCATAAATTCCAAGTGCAGCATAACCTGGTGCTGCTTTCTTGGTCTTTTGGAGCTTTGTAGCCCTTCCTTGGACCTCCATGGAAAGAAACAAGATTAGTGTGTTTCTCAAGGCAGGTTGTTGGAGAGGTGGGTGCAGTTAGGCTCCAGAAGGTTAAAGATTTTCCTAGGGCCTAAGATTCTATCTGACTCAGTGTCTTATATTCTCACCAATCAAGATGTCACTGGTTTATCTTTACGTGCTAGAGGGCTTGGATCTTTGATCAGGAACAATGCAAGTTTCTTTCTTTCTTTCTTTCTTTCTTTCTTTCTTTCTTTCTTTCTTTCTTTCTTTCTTTCTTTCTTAATCTTTCCTTAGACTTGATGCTAGGCTCTATTTTCCCTCAGAGACAATTTCTGCTTTGATTTATTGCACATCATCAAAAGGAAAGTGACAGACAGTGCTTAACTGTATGAATTATTAACCCCAAAGTAATTTTGTATGTTTCCACATAATTCATATAACATTACTAGGGGAAAAAATGCACTTTTATCTCATAAATATAATTCTTAAAAAAAATTTTTTTTAACGTTTATTTATTTTGACAGACAGAGCATAAGCAGGGGAGGGGCAGAGAGAGAGGGAGACACAGAATCCGAAGCAGGCTCCAGGCTCTGAGCTGTCAGCACAGAGCCCCACGCAGGGCCCGAACTCACAGACTGAGAGATCATGACCTGAGAGGAAGTCGGATGCTCAACCGACTGAGCCACCCAGGCGCCCCAGAGCACAGTTTTTAGATCATGTTAAAGCATTGATGAAATCTTGCTATTAACTTGCTGGAAAGCAAGCAATTCCATAATCTCTAGTATGATGTTTATCTCTCAACACTCTCAGAGTTAAGTTCTTCCTACCCTCGAATCTCAGATTTTTCCATTCATTGGATGTAGAAGACATCTTTTTACTAATGCCATCTATCTTTTCAATTTTTCTAGAAATGCAGGTTAAGGGGAAATCTGCTTGCAAAATTTAAAGTCCTCAGGGTATTAAGGGGAAAATGGCAGTGTTTTCACAGGTAGGTAGCTTCCCAGGTAGGTCTAGGAAGCAGATCTAGCTTTCATTTTATGGCTGGATTAACCAAGGTGGTAGGTGTGAAACATTTCTTCAGGATCATAAAATTGACATAAATACTTTAAAAAGTCTTATTCTTGTTTGGTTTAGATCACCTGCCACTACCTGACGCTACTAGGCATCAGAGACAGAATGATGAATACCCAAGCTTTCTTTTTTGATTAATGCTTTTCCTTCAGACAAATCGTTTCAGTTCTCTTCACCTCCGCCCACTCTCTTCAATTTTTTTATGAATGCTTTCTTTAGGAACCCACCTGCTTGGATACTGTGGTCCAGGGTCCGTCCTTAGCTTTCTCTATTAAAGCCTCAGTTTCCCTAGCCTTCCCTTCAGGCAAGGTCCTCTGTCTCATTCTTGTAGGTAATGTAAGTAAATGGGAAGCCTGGGACCAAAGGCTCCTAAGAATGTAATTATCATGTGTATTCCAGAAAGCCAGGGTACGCGCTGACTTCTTCGAGTAAACAGGAAATTATCGATCCTATGCAGGAAATGACCTTGTTTGAGGGCAACGAAGGTGCCGCGGATTTCCCTCTTTCCTTCAGTTCCCTTCTAAACTCATTTCCGGGTTTCAATCAATTTGGTCCTTCAGTACCATAACAGAGTCCAGCTCGCTCTTCTCAGTCCCACCCCAGACATCGTCCCTGAGAGGATGGCCAATAAGGCCTTCACTGTAGTGGACATTTGTATGCCTTGTTTTTACCTCACTGCAAATCTCCACCAATCAGTAGTTGCGGTAGGCTGTACCAAAATAATCTTCACTTCCTCCCCCAATAGCCACCCCCTCGCTTGCGTCATCCTGATGGATTACTTCTGTAGCCAATGAACAAGCAAGCTTGGGCCCAGCCTACCTTAAACTCAATCAATTAAAACGAAGACGGGGAATTGGGGCGGAGAATGGAAAACTTGCCCCCTCTTTTGGAAACGGCTTGGAGGGGCGCGTCCGGATTTCGTGAATTTACAATTTTCGACTAACAGTCACCGCATACTGTATACCTCACATGCCTCAGTTCTGTTGTCTTCGACCCCACCCCAAGATGAGCCCCACCCCTCACATATTCCTCCCCCACCCCCGCCAATTTCAGCCGGACACGCCCCCATCCTGAAGCCTCCGGAAAAGAACCAAACCCAATGGCCGGTGCTTTACACGTTCCTCCCGTGCGCCTAGAGTAGGGGAAGGAGAGACCCTGCGGCCTCGGGCGCCAATCTTTCCATTCAGTGCGTCTTTCCTCCCTTCCCCACGTTCCCGGGTCGGAGCTGACACGGGAGTGGGAGGAGCCGAGTGCCCGCTTGGCTGGGGGAGAGGCCAAAGCTTCTTAAGGTGGAACAGAGCTGTTGGGAGGCTGGGCCTCAAAACCACTGGGATGTGACGTCCTCCTGCCTTCCAACCTCGCTTCCTACAGTTTTTCATCCCGTAACCGTAGTTCTACCCTTGGTTTTAGGGAGAATAAACAGGTTAATAGACGACATAAAGTTAGCATAGGAAACTTAAGGTAATAAACAGTTATGTATGGGAAGGAAACCTAACATGGAGAGAATTTAATCCCCTCTGCTGTGTTCTATTCTGTGCTCCCGACATTACCCTTTAAAGTAGCAGCTAGAATTTTTCTGATGTGCAAACGTGAGCGCAAATTTCGTCTGTAAATATTTCTAAATTAATCGTTTGTGTGTTCCTGTATTCCCTACCCACTAGATCTGACTTCAGCCATGAAAGGAAGCAAGAATCCTGTGCTTAGTGGCTTGTGGGTTACTTCCTACACCTTTTACCAGCAGGTCCCCTGGAAAACTGGAAGAGTGTAGGCGGTGTATGACACAGCCTTGCAGTCTGGCTCTGGTTCACTCTTCTCGGTTGTAAAATTGGGATAATAATAAAAGACATAGTGTAAATGAAAACGTCGTAATCTGAAAAGTGTAAGCAAACATTAGATAATACAGTATTATAAATGCAAAGCATATAATTATAGGACATATTTACATAATCCTTGCTATCTTGCATTTTTTAAGCAGTATTTAAAAAAAAAATTTTTTTAAGTAAACTCTTCCCCCAATATGGGGCTGGAACTCAGTACCCCAAGATCAAGAGTCCCATGCTCCAGGGACTGAGCCAGCCAGGCTCCTCTTAAAAATTTTTTTGGGAAGTGGCACTTGGGTGGCTCAATCCCTTAAGCATTTAGCATCAGACTCTTGTTTTCTGCTCAGGTCATGATCTCCTGGTTTCTTGAGTTGGAGTCCTGCATCCAGCTCTGCTCTGACAGGGTGGAGACTGCTTGGGATTCTCTCTCTCCCTCTTTCTCTGCCCCTCCCCCACTGGCACTGTTTGTGTCTCTCTCAAAATAAATAAACTTAATCTTTTGGAAAATTTCAAACACATACAAATGTACAAAGGATAGTATTTATTTGTTTATTATTTATTTAAGATTTTATTTTTAAGTATCTCTAGACCCAACATGGATTTGGAAGTCACAACATTGATTTCAAGATTCCCCCAGCCAGGTGCCTTGAGAATAGTATTATTTATTTATTTTTAAACCATATTGGAGTGGTCTAGCTGGCTGAGTTGGTGGAGCATGTGACTCTTGATCTAGGGTTGTGGGCTTGAGCCCTATGTTTGGTGTGGAAATTATTTAAAATACAATTTAAAAAAATAAATCATTTTAAAAACCTGTTGTAATAAGCAATGCTTGGTCAATCTTTTATCATCTGTACCTCTCTCACCTGATTATTTTGAAGGAAATTTCAGGCATTTCATGACTAAATACTGCAGTATGCATTTTTAAAAGATAAAAATCCTTGGGGTGCCTGGGTGGCTCAGTTGGTGGCTTCCGACTTTGGCTCAGGTCATGATCTCATGGTCCAGGAGTTCGAGCCCCGCATCGGGCTCTGTGCTGACATCTCAGAGCCTGGAGCCTGCTTCAGATTCTGTGTCTCCCTCTCTCTCTGACCCTCCCCCATTCATGCTCCGTCTCTCTCTGTCTCAAAAATAAATAAAACATTAAAAAAAAACCTGAAAAGATAAAAATCCTTAAATAAAAACACAGTATCATTAACACATCTAATACAACAATAACTCTTTGATATCATCAGAGTCAAGATTGAAATTTTACCAGTGACTTCATAATATTTTTTCCAGTTGCTTTGTTCAAATCAAGATCCCCCCAAATGACCATATATTGTATTTGGTGGATATGTCTCTTTATCCGTATACATTGCATTTAGTTGTTATGACTTTTAAGTCTCTTTCAATCTTCAGGTTCTTCTTCCCTCATGCACTTAACTGAGTCATAGTTTTTCCACAATACTGTGAAATAGGTATGAATATTATCCCCATTTTACTGATGAGGAAACCGAACAGTTAAGTGATTTAAGTTCTCACAGTTATTGAGCACCAAAGCTGGGATTCGGATACACAAATCTTATTATCCACTGTGTTTCATATAATACCTAGATATTTAATAAATGCTTCCAAAACAGTATTGTGACATATTAGTCACCAATATGATGAACTGTTTTGCTCAAAGTAGACTAACATTCATGCATTATGTAGTATGTGCTATTTTAGAAAAGGGTGGATCCTTATATTTTGGTTTCTTGCATGTTTTAGTGGCGTTTTATATATATATATATATATATATATATATATATGTGTGTGTGTGTGTGTGTGTGTGTGTGTGTGTGTGTGTGTGTGTGTGTGTAATTTTTATTTTTTAGTGAGCTCTACACCCAATGTGGGGCTCAAACCCACCACCTCAAGATCAAGAGTCACATGCTCTACTGCCTGAGCCGGCCAAGTGCCCCTCAGTGACTATATTTTTATTTGCTCCATATCACCCTCCTTAATGCAAAGTATACAAAGAATGAATGCAAGTGCTTCCTCTGTCTTAGGGTAAAACCAAAACAAACACAAGGTTATTTATCAGTTTCTTTTTCTTTTAATTTAAAAATTACATAAGCAAAAACCATACAAACGCTAATTATAGATATAGTAGAAAATGATGTAAACGAAATAATCTTCAAGCTCACATCTTTGGTGTATATCCACCTGAATGTGCGCATGGGCGTGTGCATACTCAAATATACGCATACACATAAGTATATATTTTAAAGAGCAATTATATAACTGCATTATACAAACTTTCTAAACATGATTTTCTCACTGGATTACATTCAGATCTATGAAAAAAATGGTTCTTTAGGGGCGCCTGGGTGGCTCAGTCGGTTAAGCGTCCGACTTCAGCTCAGGTCACGATCTCGCCGTCCGTGAGTTCGAGCCCCGCGTGGGGCTCTGGGCTGATGGCTCAGAGCCTGGAGCCTGCTTCCGATTCTGTGTCTCCCTCTCTCTCTGCCCTTCTCCCGTTCATGCTCTGTCTCTCTCTGTCCCAAAAAATAAATAAACGTTAAAAATTTTTTTTTTAAAAATTGGTTCTTTAAAATATACATGCCTATTACAAAATATCTAAATGGTAAAGAAGATATAAAAAGAAAACTCCTCGCTAATCCTGCCTTCCAGAGTTAAACGTAATTACTCTTTTAAAAGGTAAATAGTATTCTATTATACAGATGCACCATTATTTAACAGTTACCCTATTATGGTTATTTAAGCAAATTTTCTCATTTTCTACCGTTGCAAATAATGCTGCAGCAAATATCTTGTATATATCAAATAATTTCTTGAGCTTTTTTCTAAATTTCCAGGAAAAGAGTCTAAACCTTCCCTGGCTTTCCCATTTTTTAGTACTTCTACCTTTCTACCCCTGCCCCCCAAATTCCACATACATAGAAAATGTTGTGGAATACATAGAAATGGTTGATCAATAAAACATAACAAAACATCCAAAACATAGCAAGAAGCATTTGGTGCCAAATTATCTGTGTGTGGGAGAATGAGTTAATGTTTCAAAGAGGGGGAAAATACGGCTTTAAATCTGGAGAGTGGAACGGTGGGGAGAAAGAAAAGGCTCAACTGGACTCCACTTCCTTTAAGTTTAAGGATTTTTTTTCTTTGTAAAATATATGCATTTGGTGAAAAATACACACACACACACACACACACACACACACACACACACACACACACAAATATATGCAGAAAGGAATCCCAACCTTTCTGCTTTCTATTTACACAGAGGAAATGCCACTATTTTCTGTTTTATTTGAGTGTAGTTGACACACAATGTTAACATTAGTTTCAGGTGTACAACACAGTGATTGGACAAGTTTATCCATTGATCCACTGTAATGAACAATGCTATGTTCATTACAAGTGTACCTACCATCTGTCCTCATACATTGCTGTTACGGTAAGTTTAAGGGTGGTTTTTAATTCTGACAGTTCAGAGGAATGAAATAGAAGTTAAGAGTTGGGTCTTGGGGGTGCCCGAGTGGGTCAGTTGGTTAGGCTTGATTTCCGCTCAGGTGATGATCTCATGGTTTGTGAGATCAAGTCCCATGTTGGGCTCTGTACTGGCAGCACGGAGCCTGCTAGGGATTCTCTCTCTCCCTCCCTCTCTACCCCTCCTCTGCTCACGCTCTAAGTAAAAAGTAAACTTAAAAAAAAAAAAAAAAAAAGAGTTGGGTCTTTGGAATCCTTGGATTGTTAGTCTAAGTCTCGACTTTGCTAGTTACTAATCATGTGAATTTAGACATCGTCAATATCTCTAAGTCATAGTTTTCTCATCTACAAAATAGGTATTGTAATAGTAGTACCTTGTGGGATTGCTAGAAGAATGAAACGTGACAACACATGCAGAGTGCTTAGCTCAGTGCCTGGCACATTGTAAATACAACGTAATTTTATATAGGTATAATTTAGATAAAGTCTGATACATTTAGCCAGATGATAAGACTTTATTATCTAAAGGCGAAATGATGTCATCAAGCTACAATCTTGAATATGCAGTCTTTTTCTGAGCAATTCAAATATTTCATGGAAAATATTTTTTGCATTCATATTGTTTTATATGATAGAAAGTAGGACAGTTTGAGAAAAGTGTAACAGGCCAGAGGATGAAACATGTGAGAATTCCCAGAGGAATAACGGGACTGGAAGAGGAAAGAAAAGCGGAGGTGGGCTCCCTGGTGGCATTTTCTGCCTCTGGGCGGGGGTTATTCTGGAAGGGGCAGAGAATACCATCCTATATTGTCTGACACTCAGGATAAGATATGTTATAAGACCGTCAAGCGAGCTGAACGATAATCCTGTTTTGCCTCCTTTGTATACTGTACCGTTTAAAAAGCATTTTCACACACCCTATCTCCTGTGATCCTTGCAACAGCCTTAGTGGGTAGGCAGGGCTGGTATCATGGTCCCCTCCCCGCTGACTAAGATTCCATAGAAAAGGGGCCTTGCACAAGTTTACGCAGAGTTTAGTCTAGAGTGTTCTCCGTAACATGCCCCTTTATCCCTTGACACCTTCACTCCTTCGGCAAGCATTTCCTGAACTCCAGGATGAGGTCAGGCTAACACGTTAAACCCGTCCCAACGCCATACCCTGCATGCACTAGCTCAGGGGACCGAGAAGCCCACCGGAGACATGCCGGAGACAACGTCTCGGGTCCGCCGGGTACCGAACACGACAGCGTGCGCGCCTTAAAGCGCGGCTGACAGCGTCGGGCGCCTACGAGGGACCGTCCCGCTGGAGAGAGCAGGGGGCCGCCGTCCCGCGCCGGGGCCCGGCGGCCGGGCGGCCGGAGGTGAGCGAGCGGCGGCGAGGCCCCCGGGGCGGCGGGCCGCGCGCCGCTCTCCCCCGCGCGGCGCACCCCGGCGGCGCTGCCCGCGGCTCGGCGCCGCCCGCTCCTCCTTAACCCGCGCCGGGAGGCGGCGGCGGCGGCGGCCGGGCGGGCGGGGGAGGGGGAGGGGCGCGGAGCGCGGCGCGGAGGCCGGGGAGGAGCCGGGGCCTGCAGCGGAGCCGAGCCGAGCCCGAGCCCGAGCCGAGCCCTGACACTGTCCGTCCGCCTTCAGGCTCCCCGGGAGCCCGGACTGGCCGCAGCCCGAGAGGTGGCAGCGCCGGGGGCCTCACGCGCCGGAGGGAGCGGACCGGACGGGACGGGACTAGAGGAGGCGCTGCCGCCACAGTGGCCGGGGACCGGCGACGGGAGCCGCGGCCTCCCGGACCCTGCTGCCCAGGCCAGCTCAGGGAGAGCGGGGAGTAGGAAAACCCCACCCTCGGGGGCACCCCCGGAGCGGAGGCGGGAGCGGGGACGGGGAGCAGCCTCTCTCCCGGCCGGAGGGAAGACCCTCACCACTCGGGCGAGGCAAGGGGGAGACCCCTGGAGGGGAGACTCTCTCCTTCGTAGGGGCGAGGAAAACCCCCATCCTGGCCCGGGGATAGACCTCCAGAAGTAGAAAGGGGTGATCTTACTAAAGGAAGCCGACCGAGTGAGACCGCCCCAGCGTGCCTCCACCCCTCCAAACGCACACTCTCAGCAGTTCAGGACTTTTCGAGGCGAAGAGAAAAGGGGGAAATGCCTATGGAGTAGGCGCCCTGCATCCTATCCAGTACTCACGGGGGAGAGGAGTCCTTGCATTGAGAAGCGGGGGACCCTCCAGGGACAGAAGAGGAGTCGGCTTTCAGCCTTTCAGGAGAGGGGAAGAACTGTCCCCTCAACTTCCTTGTACCTAGACAGTGGAACAGGGCAGAGCCCCTCCGCTCAGATCTCCAGCAGACACAAGGAGCCCTCCACTCCCGAAAGATCCACTTTGGGGGGGAGGGGGACTCCCCCAAGGGGGAGGAGACAACTCCTGGTTGGGAGAGGCTCCTCCCCTCCTCCCCAGGGGAACAGGCAGGGTGTGGGGGGTGTGCCACCTTCCCCAGGTAGGACCTCCTTCTCCCCCTCCCCCTCCCCCTCCTCCCTCCGCTCCTCACCTTCAGGGGACCCGGTTCCCCTCCCCAGCTTGGGATGCTCAGCCAAGTACGGGAAGAGCCACCGAGGATGACACGCTTCATCTGCCTTTGAAGAGGGGAGTCCCTCCAACCCCAAACTCCAGTACCAGGTGGTTCCCTCCCTTTGCTGGGGGAACCTTGGAGACAGGTTAGTGCTCTCTTTCACCTTCTCTGTCCTCTTTAGGTACTAGTGGGTGTAGGGGCTGAGCTGGTGGCTCGTGGGTTTCACTGCCGGGGAAGGTAGGGTAATAACTCAGAGAATCCCCAGGGCAATGTGTTCTGAGGAAGCTCTCGGATTCCAACTGACATCTTGCCGCCCAGGCTCTGGGAAATGGGCTTCTTTAGCGTTTGAGGACTAGACGGATGGGAGTCATTTGAGGTCCCCGGGGAAATGTACGTTTTCATGCTGACGGCAGAGGAAGATCAGCAAACACTTGCATTTTCACAACGCCATCCATACGGCGTAATAATGATGGACACATCCCAACCGGACTCCCATACCCTCCTCCGTTTGGGGGCTTTTTTCACCCCAGAGTGGGCCCGCCCCAAAGTCATCGTGGCATCCAGAGCCTGGACTTGACTAGCCTCCATTGGCACTGCATTTTCTTACCTTGGAACCCTGCCTCAGCTTAATGTCCAGCAGATCGTTTTCTCCCACCCCTGTGGTTACCGTCTCCTGGACAAGATGATCAGCCTGTCCCCACTCACCCTTCCTCAGACACCAGGAGGCCTTCTCTTGTGACATTCCCATTCCTGGATGGAATAAAATCTTCTGGCAATAAACTCCAAAGGGAAAAGGGACAGCCCCCACATCCCAAGGCAAGAAGAAAGGGTGTAGGGAAGTCTAACTCCTGGGTCGAAGTTCCTCCCTGGGGCTGGCCCCGTACCACTGCCCCTGTGCCCTCCGCAGCTCCTGCCCTACACTGACAGGTCCTCAGGAAAAGGTAGATCCCGGATAGGAAGAGAGGGGTGCCGCTGCCTAGCCTCCTTCCACTCTTCCATCCGAATCAGTTGACCACCAGGGAGATTTGACCTCTGATGAGTTTTCTTTCAGAAGAGCACCTAACAGCTTCATCTTGTCCCTTCCTGTTTCTTGTTCGGTTCCGTGTCTCTGGAAGCTTATATTGAAGTTTTCTCTCATGAGACATGAGCAGGAATCATCAAAGCCCAGACTCTTCAGAGAAGGCAGGAGAACTGTGCCAGGAAATCCCGCTAGCTGAACCGGAGGGGGGCGCTGCGGTCAGCAGGGTGTCTTTCAGCCCGGGGTCGCTAGCTTTCCTGTTGTGCCATTAGCATCTACCTCATCATCGGCAGGCACCTCACAGCCAAACCAAGTGGGAGGCTTCATCCTACGTGATTTTGGTGTTTTCTTCTTCTTTCTCTGTCTGAGCCGTGGGGGGCTGCCTGAGTCCCTAAATGCACGTACTTGGTCCTGGAAGCTACCAGCTAGTAGTGTATGAGGCAGGGTTACGATCCGGCTTTTTACGGCTGTGCTATAGAAGGGTGTGCACGTGTTTCTTCATTCAGGTGAATGTGGCTCCTCTGTGTTTCGAGTGGTTACGTGTGTGGAGACAGTTACGCATGTACTTTGCACGCGAAACCTCCAATCACCCAGAATCCTATGTTTCTGGTAGGCCTCTAGAAGCAGGTGCTCCTGTGCAAGGACCTAGAGAAGGTGCTGGTCAGGATGCTCTGCTTGGAGAAAAGGCTCGGCCTGCCCTGGCCGGTGGGAACCCTCATGAATGGCTGCACGAAAGTCGTCTCCTGCGGCAGGGCAGCTCAGGGTCAGCCTGGGGGCCACTTCTAGAACTAGCAGGAAAGTTTAATTCCTTTTTTTTTTTTAATGTTTATTTATTTTTGATAGAGACAGAGCATGAGTGGGGGAGGGGCAGAGAGCGAGAGGGAGACACAGAATCGGAAGCAGGCTCCAGGCTCTGTGCTGTCAGCACAGAGCCCGACGCGGGGCTCGAACTCACGGACGGTGAGCTCATGACCTGAGCCGAAGTCGGACGCTCAACCCACTGAGCCACCCAGGCGCCCCGAGTTTAATTTCTGATGTCTCTGGTCTCAAAAGCATGAGGATCCTTGGCTCTCAACTCTAGGACTCCCTCCCCCACCTCTTGAAAGAGCCGACTGTGGTGTAATAGCAGCTTATTTCTTTACAAAGTGCTTTCCCAGACGCTGGAATGCAACCTGTTGAATGGCTCAGGGCAAACCACGTCCCAGAAGTACCAGGTGTCCCACCACCGCACCGTGTAACGGCCTGGCCGGGACTGGGTTTCCCTAATTCTCCCTGCCTCTGTGGAATCCGTTAGAAGCCGATGGCTGTGGGCCTGGATTAAGCTACGATTCGGAAAGGGCTGTTTTCCAGATCGCGTCTTTTACGACGAGATCTGGTTCTTGCTGAAGAACAAGAGATGATATGCCCTCACTCCTTCATCTTCGGAGTTTACTTCATCCTGGCCTCGGTCAGCACTGGGGTGACACGATCCCCCAAGGAAAAGTTTGGGGGTTCTGACATCCCGAAAGCTACTGCAAGCTCAGCGCAGGTTTTGTAAACCGTGGCGGGCTTTGCTGCCTCCAGTCTTACCTCTCTGGTCTGTTTTCTAGTTTCTAATTTCTAATATTCTCTCCCCTCCTGCCCCATTTAAAAAAAAAAAATAGCTATACTTACATAACACGTGCTAAATACTTTGAAAACATCAACTCGAGGCGATCGTCACAACAACCCTATGTAGGTGCAGTTATCATCTCTATTTTATAGAAGAAACTGCAACACAGAGAGGTTAAGTAACTTGCCTGCGCTGGCACAGCCAGTGGGTTGTGGAGCCAGGATTGAAACCCAGGCGGCCTGGCTGGTAATTGGTAATGTGGTAAACTTAACCACTGCTCTGTTAGTTTTGGCATTCTGTACGTGGCAGGGGGTTATCGCTCCTTAATGCCTGACCTGGCACCATACAGGGAACAATTATTGGCCTTTCAGATAAAGCGGGAAGAAAACCGTGCCTCTTATTTGGGATCTTACATGTCTCATCCAGGATCAGTCTTCTCCAACAGAGTGTCTTTCGGTTTTTCTCAGCCTTTCCCCCAGTACTGTAGTCTTCCTTAGAGGTCCTGTGGATCTGATGGAGCCTGCCCTCTGGCTGCCTTTCCCAGTTTCTATGGGTATTTCCTTTCAGTCTTCCAGCACGCAGAGAAGAATGTAGCCTGACTCAGGTTCTGCCCAAGCCCAGTGGCACCAGGCCCACCTGGAGAGAGAGGTCTGGGTAACTAGGTTGGTCGACTGAGACATGGAAGTACCTCTTGTTTGCTTTTCTAATAATAGCCCTGAACATTAGCCTCGTGCCATTATTTTGGGGAGCATGGAATGCCTGGCAGCCACGAGCTCCTTAAGCTTCATTCACTTCCCTCCAGGGAGGAAGCTTTGGCAGTGTTTATGACTCCATCCCTTTTATTGAAGGGGGAAACCGAGGCATCAGGACTTCAGGGAGCAAGGGGTGGTTCGGTACATTTAGTGTTGGTGAGTCACTGTCAAGGTGGGGAATAGAACCGAGGAACCTCAGTCTCTGAGATCCTATGCATTAGGCTGCCCTTCAAGAATGGGGAAGTGGCGAGGGCAAGGAAGTCAGATGGGTAAAGGGAGAATGGTGCGAAAAGATCAGAAGGACCTTTTGCTGCAAGCGTCTTGTAGCTGGTAAGGTTAAGATATATTTTGAGCGCTGGGTGGTATCTGGAGGGCTGACCGGGAGGCTGCTGTGGAGAGGTTAAATTTAACCTCTCCTAACCTGCTTGCCGGGTTGCGGAGAGGGCAGGGCACAGAACAACTAGCAAAAGGCTGAGAGTGCTTCCCCTTCTGGAATTCACAGTGATCGGCATGTGCCACACGGGTTCTGTAAACCACTTGAAATTTACTCTGTAGATTGTCCCTGTCCAACGTGGGGAGACTTTCAAATGAAGCATCCTGGAAGTCTTCTGTGTTCTTAAGATGAGGTTTCCTAGGGATCTTGAGCAGGAGATCTTGAGCAGGGGGATTCTTTACAGCCCCCCCCCCCCCATCCTTTCTGGGGAGGGTCCAGGGGAACTCTGGTCCTTGAGAACCTGCTGATTGTCATGTTACTGTTCAGCTGGGAAAACCCAGCTGTAGGACCGATTATTGCCCCAGGTGCCCTGCTTTATCCCAGATGTTACGGAGTTTTGACTTACTAATGTGCTAGGAGGTCTGACGCTTCCTGGAATGATTAGATGTCCCTATCAGTTCCCAAGTTTCCATGATTTTTTAAAAATGTTTATTTATTTATTTTGAGAGAGGGAGGGGGAGAGAGAGAGAGAGGGAGGGGGGGAGAGAGAGAGAGAATCCCAAGCAGGCTTTACACTGTCCATGCCAAGCTCCATGCGGGGCTCGATCTTATGAATCATGAGATCATGACCTGAGCTGAAATCAAGAGTTAGATGCTCAACCGACTGAGCCACCGAGGTTTCCATGATTTTAAGGCCAGATGGTAGTGGTGGGCTGAAAAGGAGGATGGTGGGGAGAGAAGCTGAGGGTGAAGGGGAAGCCCCTTCATGATGCTATTTATAAACCTAGCCTTTTTTTTTTTTCCTTCCTCCTGTCAACAGTTCTTGGGTTTCAACTGGGTCTCTTGCTGCTCAGTCCCCTGAGGCACTAAGGTGTTTCCCTCAGCCTTGTGGAGTGGGTGTGTCGCTGGTGAGGCCCACAGCACGGGGGACATGTGTGTACATGCAAAGATCGCGTGGGCGGGGACCTGGGGGGTGGGGTGGGGAAGAGGGACACGAGTGAGAACTCTGACCCTGAGGAGAAAGGGTGAATCTCAAGGGGAAGGGTCACCGGTCGAAGAGTGAGCTGACGGCCTGAAGGGTGTGTTGGAGTCCGGAGAGAGGGTTTGGCGGTCGTATCTGGGGTTGAGCTTTTTGACCTGCAAAGTGTGTGGATTTGTGTGTGCCATGCTTGTGCATATTATCCGGGTGCGGATTTAGAGATCACATACGCGATGTGTTTCTGCCCAGGATTCTGAATGCTGAGGCGCGCCCGCCCCGGCTCCTCGCGACAGATGCCCCGGTGGGGCTCTCAGCAGGGGCACGAGAAAGAAACACCGGCCCCGCATCTCCCGGGCGGTGCAGGCACAAACCCGTCAGGCAGCAAGTGCTCCAGGGGCTTGCCGGCATGGGCCGTAGGGGAGCGCCAAATGGCTACCAAGCGCTTCCTGCCAGCCTTTCTAGACCCTGCAGTACAGGCAGCACCCGGCGTTCTTCACCTTCCCCCGCGGAGACGTCACTCTAGCTACACCTCTCCGCCAGCAGGAGCGCCCAGGCGGTGTGGGTGGCGGCAGGGTGTGCAAACATCAGGCGTGGGCGGTCTGGCAGCGCCAGGAGTTTGCACGGAGGTGCAGCGGAGCGTGTGTGTGTGCGCCTGGCTGGGAAGGAAGGGGAGCCAGCTCTTGGCCCCGGAGTGGCTATTTTTAGCCGGGCTATCTGATTGTTACCGGTGTGCATGCAGCCGGGTGTCTCCCGGGCTCCTTGAAGCCCGGCGGGCTGAGAGGTGGGAGGTCCTTGCTGATGCCTTCTTCCTGGTGTTGGTTTGGTGTCTGTGGGCGGGAGCTCGCCAGGGGTAGCCTTAAAGGTGCGAGGGCAGCCCTACTCAGGATCTGTTGCCTCTGTGTGTGACTTTGTGCTCTGCTGGTAATGTACGTTGTGTAGCCGGTTGCGATCTCTGGGGACGCGGGCCACCGTTTGCGTGTGTGTCTCGCGTCCGATCTGTCCTTTGCTGGTTGTCATATGCAATTTATGCTTGGGATAGATCTCATGTGCCTCAGGTGCGCATGTGTGGGAATCAACAGGGTGCGCGCTCAAATAGAGCTGATACAAAACATCGTTAGAAGTGTCGGTGTGTGCTTCGTTAGTGTGCATTTGTGTTTACTCAGACTGTTTTTCTTTACATGTTCACTTGTGCTATCTATCGGGGATGTTGTATGTAATCAAACAAGAGTCACATGATCATAGAGTAGACTTTGGCTGATTTTACCTGGTATATGAAGTTTTTGTTTTTGTTTTCTTAATTACATAGTTTAAAATGTTATGTTGCAGGGTTTCAAGTAAGGAGGATGGAGGGAATAGCTCAATTCCGTGGGTGGTTTGATATCTCTCTTAGTCCTGAAGGAAGGGAGGGAGTCCTATTGGCTTGTCCTACGTTAAGATGTAAGGTAAGTACCAATCTGTCATCCGATAGACGATTGGTGATACGTTGTTCGGGGGCTTTGGGAACACTTGGTTGAGGGCCTTCCCATGACAGTCTCCTGTGGGAATTATAGTGCGAAGAAACTCTACTTCCCTGAAAGCGCAAAGATTTGAATATTATTTGCCGCTAGTAAGCAGAGGTTACACTCCCCTATTCTATTTTCCTCTCCCCTTTGTTCTCTTCTGTGCAGAACCCAGAAGTACCATGGCTTCTGACCTAGAGAGTAGCCTCACCTCCATAGACTGGCTCCCCCAGCTGACCCTTCGAGCTACCATTGAGAAGCTTGGGAGTGCCTCCCAGGCTGGGCCTCCAGGTGGCGGCCGCAAGTGCCCGCCGGGCTCACCCACAGATCCGAATGCCACCCTGAGCAAAGACGAGGCAGCTGTCCACCAGGATGGCAAACCACGGTACAGCTATGCCACCCTCATCACCTATGCCATCAACTCCTCTCCTGCCAAGAAGATGACCCTCAGCGAGATTTACCGCTGGATCTGTGACAACTTCCCCTATTACAAGAACGCTGGCATCGGTTGGAAGGTGGGATGGCTTCTGTAGCCTGCGCTTATTTTCAGCCCTTGACAACCTTTTCCTCGACTTTTGTTTCTTCCTATAACCTGGTCCGGTTCGCTCTGACCTGTTGCAGAGATGTGCGAACTTAAAAATCTTACCATTTCCCATCCCCTGCTCTTTTTCAGAGTTGAACAACTTTCATAAGGTATATCAGGGAAACTCCAAGGGATACCGAGGTACTGAGTGTAGTTATGAGGACGGCAGGATGCTTGTTGCTCGTCATACCCTCTTATCTTCTGAGTCCTCAAAAAGGAGATTCATTCATTTCACAAATGCTTATTGCCACGCTGCTATGTTCAAGTCACTGTGCAAGGCATGGCATTGCTCCTTCCTACCTAGAGGTAGGAGCCTCATCAGATTTCCAAAGCTTCATTGCATATAATCCTCCTCTTTTAAAGAATCCTATGCCACTAATAATAATAATAATAAGGTCCTTCACCAACACCTCATCCGCCAAGCAAGTCCTAAGAGGATAAGTTGTTTGGCTGGAGCTAAAGGAGGAAGGAAACTCCTCTTCCAGGCAGAGAAGGAAGACTGATGTTCTCAGTCTTTTGGAAGCGCAGCTCATCTGCCAATTGTTGAGTAGGACTGGGACTCTAACGCAGTTCTTTCGCTCTGCAAATCACCAGTTAATGTACAAACCAGATGATGAGCTGGAGACTATTAAAGGCGTTCAGGTTTTCCTTTATGAATATGCCCCCGGCACAAACCACAACCCCCAACCTCACCCAGCACACATAGGCAACGTGGCTTCTTTCCTCCAAATGTGAGCATTCCGTGGGTGGTTGAGAAAACAAAAGGTGGACCTGTGCCGTTGTTTTGCTCCTAATTTATGTTTTGTTTTTATTTACATAAACCGTTTTCAAGTGTTATTGTTTGACCACGGATAGAATGAATTAAGAAACTGGACAGACGTGATTTCAAAAAGCATTTTTTTTTAATGTTTATTTATTTTTGAGAGAGACAGAGGTCGCATGTGAGTGGGTTAGGGGCAGAGAGAGAGGGAGACACAGAATCCAAAGCAGGCTCCGAGCTGTCCGTACAGAGCCCGACGCGGGGCTCAAACCCACGAACTGGGAGATCATGA
The DNA here is from genome assembly GCF_028749965.1 of Puma concolor. NCBI lineage: Eukaryota > Metazoa > Chordata > Mammalia > Carnivora > Felidae > Puma > Puma concolor. The sequence continues at coordinate 100,513,035 of NC_141673.1, forward strand.
CCTGAGCTGAAGTCGGACATTCAACCGACTGAGCCACGCAGGCCCCCCTGGACAGATGTGATTTTGAGGCGTTTATACGCCTATTTTCAGTTGGGTGGAAAGATTGAAAAACTACATAATTAGATTATATACTTCTTTTATATACTGGAAGCACCTGGTGGTCAAGTTTATAGCCATTACCTCCCATCAGTTTAATTTCTGCATTTTCGTGTCTCATTGCTCTTGCTGTCTAGTAGGTAAGTTCCTCCATCAGTAAAGAGGTGCTCAGTTTGCTTGGTACTTGAACTTTATTGTGTGTTATGTCCTTTGGTGTCCCTCTGTGTCCTATTGGAAAATTTTCTGCTTTACACAATGCTCAAAGCTAACTTGCTTCTCTGTTTCCCTAGAATTCAATTCGGCACAACCTTTCTCTCAACAAGTGTTTCCGGAAGGTGCCCAGACCTCGGGATGACCCTGGGAAGGTGAGACACTCCTGTAAGCATTGAAAGAAGGGGCAGGAAGGAGAGAGGAGTAGTTGACAGCCCCGAGTCCTGTGGCTGTTTTAATTATCCAGAAGAGGAAATCCTGTTAATTAGAGAAGCAGCTCTATTTTTTCTCAAAGGAACAGCGTGGCTATCAAGCTTGTGGGCCTCCACTAGCATGAGTGATTAAGAAAGACGCTGAAGGGAGCGCCTGGGTGGCTCAGTTGGTTGAGCGTCCAACTTCGGCTCAGGTCATGATCTCACGGTTCATGAGTTCGAGCCCCACGTCGGGCTCTGTGAGGACAGCTGGGAGCCTGGAGCCTGCTTCGGATTCTGTGTCTCCCTCTCTTTCTCTGCCCCTCCCCAGCTTGCACTCTGTCTCTCCCTCTCTCAAAAATAAATAAACATTAACAACAACAACAAAAAAAAATTAAAAAAAAAAAAGAAAAATGGTGAAATCTTATTTTTAAATAGACTTATTTATGGTAAAGTTGACTTTAATGCTGTCTTTTTTAATGTGTGGTACTCTTTCTAGATGTAAAAGGTGGACTTCAGAACCTTTGTAGGAACTTTTCTGTACAAAAATCCCATGACTTTTATCTTTAAAGGGGAAAAGAGATAGACCAGTTTCTTCATTGGATCAATGTGGACACTAGAGTTCAGGAGAGCCTTGCCTCAGATCACACAGAAGGGAAGGGTTGTGTCTGGACATTTCCAGCTCTTTGAACTAGATACCAATGTTTTGGCCCTCCAGAACAATCCAGGCCTATGTTTGGACCACTGGGCATACCTCTGACATACTCGTTGGGCTTTTAGGACATATTTACTCCTCAAAAATAGCCAGTTCCCTCAGGATTCTGTGTGGTTCTCCATTTCTTTTCCTTTTGCTTTTCTTTTTTTCAAAAATTTTTTTAAACGTTTATTCATTTTTGAGAGACAGACAGAGACAGAACATGACCAGGAAGGGGCAGAGAGAGAGGGAGACTCAGAATCTGAAGCAGGCTCCAGGCTCTGAGCTGTCAGCACAGAGCCCGACGCAGAGCTCGAACTCACGAACTGCGAGATCATGACCTGAGCTGAAGTCGGACGCTCAACCGACTGAGCCACCCAGGTGCCCCTCCTTTTTCTTTTCTTTTTTTTTTTTTAAGTTTATTTAATTATTTTGAGACAGAGCGTGAGAGGGAGAGAGAGAATCCCAAGCAGGCTCCACACTGTGAGCACAGAGCCCAATGCAGGGCTTGAACTCAAAACCCTGAGATCACGACCTGAGGCGAAACCAAGAGTCGGACGCTTAACTGACTGAGCCACCCAGATACCCCTCTCCGGTTATTTTTCTTAGTATGACTTATTTGTTGGTGAAAATTCTCCCAAATATCTGCTTTACCAAAGGTGGGAATTTCCGTGTGTAATGATTTTGTTTTCTGTGGGGATGGGTTCTCCTTCCAGGGCTCTTACTGGACGATCGACACCTGCCCTGACATCTCCCGGAAGAGAAGACACCCTCCAGATGATGATGTAAGTCCCCACCTCGTGGGGAGGGGCTGCTTCTGCTCCACCTGCTCCTTCCGCATCCTTTCCCGTATTTTCAGTCCTTTTCTATGTTTGGGGCAAAGGAGGAATGCCCGCAGAGGTGAAACCATGGGTCTTGGGAGGATGTTTAGTTTCTACGTATAGATTTTGTTCTTTCACAATCCTTAGCTATCTCAAGACTCGCCAGAACAGGAGGCAAGCAAGAGCCCACGGGGAGGCGTTCCAGGGAGTGGAGAAGCCTCACTGCCTTCCGAGGGGAATCCTCAGATGTCCCTTCAGAGCCCCACATCTATCACCAGCTACAGCCAGGTAAGAAGTAGAGGTGTCAGGTGCCTAGGGATGCGTGGATGGGGGCGGGGGACAGTTGACTGGTTTCATACATCTGCCAGTTCAAAACTATGTATTGGGGATTTGCGATGCAGTAGGAGATAAATTGGGAAGGGAGGGGAAAGCACAAGAGGGAAGCTGAGAGGTAGACGTAACAGAACGTGGAGAGTGATCAGGGGGAATAAAGTGGTAAGAAGAGAAGAGGAGCCAGAAGGTTAGGAGAAGGGAAGATGGATGGAACATAAGAAAAGGGCTAGAGGTAATCGTGGTAGGAATAAATGAGACAGAAGGAGAAAATGACGTTCATTCACGGAAAAGTCAGGAGAGGATGACGGCAAGCCAGAGAGCTTGGTGACCATTCAAGGGCTGTTTTGGTCCTTATTTAGGACACGCATCAAGTCTTTCTTACTCCTTTTTGCAGGGCACAGGATCTGTGGATGGCGGAGCAGTGGCAGCCGGGGCTCCAGGCCGAGAAAGCGCGGAGGGTCCCCCTCCCCTGTATAATACCAACCATGACTTCAAGTTCTCCTACTCAGAGATCAATTTTCAGGATCTAAGTTGGTCCTTTCGCAACCTCTACAAATCCATGCTGGAGAAATCTTCCTCCTCTCAGCATGGTGAGTCTGCACTTGGGATGAGAGCATGAACATCTTCTGCTTATACTTGTACTTCTGAATGGGTGGTGACGTTCTCTTCTCTCCCATCTGTCTTATTTTTTTTTTTTTTTAATGTTTCTTTATTTTTGAGAAAGAGACAGAACATGAGCGGGGGAGGGGCAGAGGGAGAGGGAGACGCAGAATCCGAACCAGGCTCCGGGCTCTGAGCTGTCAGCACAGAGCCCGATGCGGGGCTCGAACTCACGGACTGTGAGATCATGACCTGAGCTAAAATTGGACGTTTAAGTGACTGACCCACCCAGGCACTCCTTTTTAGTTTTTTAAAAAATGTTTATTTTTGAGAGAGAAAGAGCATGCAAGTTGGGAAGGGGCAGAGAGACAGGGAGACAGAAGATCTGAAGCGGGCTCTGTGCTGACAGCAGGGAGTCCTGTGTGGGGCTTGAACTCACCTGAGCCAAAGCCTGATGCTTAACCAACTGAGGCACCCTGGTGTCCCTTTTTCAACGTTTTAATGTCTATTTATTTATTCTGAGAGAGAGAGAGAGAGAGCGCAAGCATGAGAAGCAGGAGGGACAGAGAGAGAGGGAGAAAGAGAATCTCAAGCAGGCTCTGTGCTGCCAGCACAGAACCCTACATGGGGCTCGATTTCATGAACTGGGAGATCGTGACCTGAGAGCCGAAATGAAGAGTTGGACGCTTAATCCGCTGGGCCACCCAGGCGCCCTGGCCTTTTATCTTCTTTTTAACCCAAGGGGAGGGTGGTCACTGGTCAGGGGAAGCATCTCATAAAATAAAATTGTTTGTGGAGTCCAGCTCTTCTGGCTTAGTTCTGAAGGACAGCCGTTTCAAGAGGCAGGCTAGGTTATTAGCTTCAGAAAGTGAGTTGGAGGGATTCCCCCTTTCCAGAACGAAGGGCAGTGACTTTATGGCTGAACGCAGGTCATTTAGAGGATGGCCACGAGGGGGCAGCAGTGGTATCCTTACCCTCAGAACTCCTGCTATGTTGTGAGACAATTTTTTAGCATTTTTATATTTATGTCGGTTTTTAGCAGGAAAAATCTCAAACATTTGCAAAACTAGAGAAAACTGTATAATGAACCCTTACGTTTCCAACTTTAACACAGCCCAGTTTTAACAGCTACCAATATATTTTTTTAGTTAATTTATTTATTAAAACATTTTTTTTTAAGGTTCTTTATTCATTTGAGAGAGAGAGGGGGCACAAGCAGGGGAGGGGCAGAGAGGACAGACAGCATCTGAAGCAGATTCTGTGCCATCAGCGCAGAACTGTGAGTTCACGACCGCAGAACTGTGAGTTCACGACCGCAGAACTGTGAGTTCACAGCTGAGATCAAGAGTTGAACGCTTAAGCAACTGAACTACCCAGACACCCCTGTTTATTTTTGAGAGCGAGAGAGTGCGCGTGTGTGAGCTAGAGAGAGGCAGAGAGAGAGGGAGGGAGAGAATCCCAAACAGGCTCCATGCCTGTCAGCAACCACAAACCATGAGATCATGACCTGAGCCGAAACCAAGAGTCAGACTCTTAACCAACTGAGCACCTAGGCGCCCCTAACAGCTACCAGTATTTTGTTCAGCTTGTTTCATTTACCACCCAGCTTTTTTTTTTTTTTAATTGGAGTAATTTAATGAACTTCTCAGACATATCATCCCGCCTATAGATACGATATCAGTATGCATCCTTAATGATGGAGACTTGGTTATTGGGGGAGGGGCAGGAGAGAGGGAGATACAGAATCGGAAGCAGGCTCCGGGCTCTCAGCTGTCAGCACAGAGCCCGACACGGGGCTCGAACTCACGGACCGCAAGATCATGACCCGAGCCGAAGTCGGACGCTCAACCGACTGAGCCACCCAGGCGCCCCTATAATTTACTTTTTAAACTCCACCTGATTTCTGACTTCTTTTGAGACCATGGTTCCGGGCCTCCTGCCAGGTCCCCGAAGAATAGCACAAAGAGGCACATGCTGATTTTTTGCTGAAATTTCGGCAGTTGCCACGCTGTCAAGGCCCTCCCTCTGTCTGTGAAACCTGCAGAGGTCGGGGAGCGGTGGGAGGCAGACGGGGCCGAGGGGACCCTTGCTGTCCCAGAACGCCCGTATCCTTTGAAGCCTGGGGTTTCTGGCCTCCCACCTCCAGCCCGTGGAAATCCCTCTTGGCCGAAAAACGCGTTGCCCGATTGGCTCTCCTGCTTGCTCCGCCCCGCAGGCTTTTCGTCTCTCCTGGGGGACATGCCGCCCTCCAACAACTACTACATGTACCAGCAGCAGCCGCCGCCACCTCAGCAGCAGCAGCAGCCGCCGCCACAGCCGCCACCCCAACAGTCCCAGCCGCAGCAGCAGCAGCAGGCAACGGCCCAGGGCCCCTCGACTGTCGGGGGCGCGCCCCCGCTGCACACCCCGAGCCCGGATGCTTGTACCCCCCCAGGGGGGAAGCAAGCTGGGGCCGAGGGCTACGGGCCTCCGTCCGTGATGGCCATGCACCCACCCCCACTGCAGCACGGAGGCTACCGCCCGCACCAGCACCACCCGCACGCCCATCCTGCCCAGCCACCGCCTCCGCCGCCACAGCAGGCACCAGGCCAAGCTCCTGTCAATAGTACTGGCTTCGGTGAGTAAGGACGTGCCGGGAGGCCCCGCGGAGGGCCGACTGACCCCCCCCCCCCCCCCCCCCCCCCCCCCCCCGGTTCGGACTGTCGCCTGGAGATGCGGTCGGTTCGGAAGTTACGGTTCGCTCGTCTGAGTGAGCCCAACTTGCCACCTGGGGCTCTGTCTTCTGGAATTCTTGGACCAGCCTCGATGGCTGGACGTAGTCTCCGGCCTGCCCGCGAGGCTGCCCATCCCTAGAGCGCCGGTAGCTCTACCAGTCCTCAGTCTCCAGGGAGGGAGATTGTGAGATGCTGTTTGTGATGTGATTGAGGACCTGGCATGCGGGCGGCCCGCCGTCGGCTGGCTGCCGGCTTACCCTTCCCTCCGTTTCTTACCCACTTGCCCCTTCTCTCTCCAGCCTTTCCTCCTGACTGGTGCTGCAATATCGACTCCTTAAAGGAAAGCTTTAAGATGGTGAATCGGCTCAACTGGTCCAGCATTGAACAGTCACAGCTCTCGGGTTAGTGGTGAAAAGGTGGTGACCGGAGGGCAGGGGAAGACAGCGTTAGCGGAAAACCCATTAGGAACCAGAACCAGAAGGGGAAGTTTGAGGGTGAAGGACTCCACTGCTTCCCTTCCATATTTCACAGGGTGGACAATGCCGATGTTCTTTTCAGAGTAATTTTAATTAATTGTGCCTTAACTCACTCAAAGTATGGCGGTGTTTTTATCCTAGCCACTTCTGTCCCCGGAGAGGGAAGGCTGTCAGGAATTCAGAAACCTGGACCACCATTCTGCGGTTTTTTTGTTTGTTTGTTTATTTTACATTCATTTATTTTTGAGACACAGAGTGAGTCACAAGCACAAGTGAGACACAGAGCACAAGCGGGGGAGGGGCAGAGAGAGAAGGAGACACAGAACCTGAAGCAGGCTCCAGGCTCCGAGCAAGCGTCCAGCACAGAGCCCGACGTGGGGCTCGAACCCACGAACCGTGAGATCATGACCTGAGCCGACGGCGGTCACTTAACCGACTGAGCCACCCAGGCGCCCCGCCATTTTGGCGTTTTGTCACCGCTTACTACCAGCGTGACTACGGCTAATTCACTCACTCACTTGGAAATTTTCTTTTCTTTACCAGTACGATGGAAGTTATAAGAATTTAGTAAGGAACAACTAGAAGAAGAAGAGTTTGAAAACGTAGAGCCCCAAGAGATGTCGATTACTGCTGGCAATGAGTATAGCCCGTGGTGTTGACTTACGATGTGGCTGGAACAGTGACAGGGGGTAGATACGGTAGGGGCTTGGGGACCTCTGCAGAGGGTAGCATTTCTTGCTTCTCTGTTTGCAGAACTGATGGAGTGTCTGCGACAGGCAGAGCAGAAGAACTGGAGCCTCGACCAGCATCACATTGCCAATCTGTGTGACTCACTCAACCACTTCCTTACTCAGACTGGTCACGTGCCCCCCCAGGGGGGCTCCCACCGGCCACCAGCCCCTGCCCGTATCGCTGACTCCTGTGCCCTTACCAGTGGCAAGCAAGAGCCAGCCATGAACCCAGGTAGTGAACAAAGCAAGCTGCCGAGGGGGTGGAGCTTGTAATGAGAAGGGAGGGGGAGGCAGAGGGCAGGACGGAATTGAGAAAAACCGTCTGATGGGCGGTGACCCACACTGGGCGGTGGGACTAGTTTGGCTGCTATGCTGACTGACTGAACGGCTCTCGTGTCAGTAAAGTCCTATACGGAAAACCTGTGTGATTCCTTCGTACACCTTAATTTGGGAGACTAGAATTACTTAAGGAAAGGGAAGGGAAAGGGTCCATTCCAAATTTGTGTCTCAGCAACCCCTACCCGAATCATATCAGGTGGAGTTGAGATTCGCTAGTTACGTGAGCTTCAAACCAGTGAAACGAGGGATTCAGTGATCACATTTCATTATATTGGGTCATGCTTCTAATAGCTATGATATTTCACAGTTTTAGGGACAATTAGGGTGCCTTTTCACACGGAGTGGGGAAGACTGTTAGCTCCTGCAGAAAGCCTTTATGCCTGCTGGAGCTACAGAACAGAGTAGGGAAGGGAGAAGACATTCAGAGGAGGAAGCATTACTCCCGTTCCTTTCTCTATTGGGCCCTCCTTCATTGAGTATAGTGAAGCATACTCAAGTAACTCAAATAATTCTTGTCTTGCTTTGGCAGTGAACTCTTATGTGCACCCACAAGCCCCCCACCTCTACCCTGGCCCGTCACCAATGTACCCAATCCCCACCCAGGACTCAGCAGGATACAATCGCCCAGGTAAGAGCCAGGAAGCTTTTTTCTCCAACAACCCAACGCTGTCTACCCTGACGAGTTGTCTTGTTTTCCTCTGGCACTGAGCCTGCCTTCTCTTTCCTTTTTACCTGCCCCTGCTGGGAGTGGGTGAGCCTTCATGAGTTCCAAGGCCAGAGGGCAGGCCCCTTGCTAGGGAGGTATAGGTCCTGGAAGCCTAAGGAAGACTGACTGACTTTATTTATTTATTTCTTAAAGTCTTTTTAAAAATGCTTATTTATTTTTGAGAGAGAGAGAGACTGAGTGTGAGTGGGGAGAGAGGGAGACACAGAATCCAAAGCAGGCTCCAGGCTCCGAGCTGTCAGCATAGAGCCCGACGCGGGGCTTGAACTCATGAACCATGGGATCGTGACCTGAGCCGAAGTCGGATGCCCAACCGACTGAGCCACCCAGGCGCCTCAAGACTGATTTGCTTTAAACGTAACTTGTGCCTGCAATAACAAAAGGAAGTAAAAGCATCCATATAAATGAAAGATGGAGAACATTTATGTCTAGCTTTGGAATCTAGATGGGAGATATGCTCAGGCAGTTAAAGTGAACATGTTATACAAATGGACCTGCTTTGTGCCCATGTCTGCATTCCTGTCACCCGGCTTCTAGTATCAGGGGCCTGGGACTGAACTATCTCTGTTGCGGGTGGGGGCGGAGTGGGGGGGAGTTGAAGGAAGACCGTAACTTGCCATAAATAGTATAAAATTAACAGGTTGTTCACTTTAAATTTTTTTTTTTTTTCAACGTTTATTTATTTTTGGGACAGAGAGAGACAGAGCATGAACGGGGGAGGGGCAGACAGAGAGGGAGACACGGAATCAGAAACAGGCTCCAGGCTCTGAGCCATCAGCCCAGAGCCTGACGTGGGGCTCGAACTCACGGACCGCGAGATCGTGACCTGGCTGAAGTCGGACGCTTAACCGACTGCGCCACCCAGGCGCCCCCACTTTAAATCACTATTATTTTCCCGCCTAACCCCAAGTGTTTTCAGTGTTTCGGGTGACATCTGACACTTTCTCCATGTGTTCCTTATCCGTGTAGTACATATACAAATTTCTGTTCTGTGATTTCATATAACAGTACATTCTGTGCATTTTTTTTTCATTGCTACGTGGTCTTCATAAGTATAATTCTTAGTGCCTGCCTACTATGACACTGCCATGCAACCCTGTTTACTCTGGTTTATTTCCTGAGACCCAGCCGGAGTGGTTGGCTAAGCAACGAAAATAACTCTGGGCTGATAAGGGCAATAGTTTCTCCAGCCCTTCGTGGAATTATTTGGGGCGGAGCACTGCCTGTCTAGGTTGCGAGAATAGCTTCCCATCCGCTCTCCTTTTAATTTCTTCCTGTCTTTCCGACAGCACACCATATGGTCCCTCGGCCACCGGTTCCACCTCCTGGTGCCAATGAGGAGATCCCTGATGACTTCGACTGGGACTTGATCACTTAGGGCATCACGGAGTGTGGCCACGAGCCCAAGGCTGGGGGGTGAAGTCTGGCAGTGGGGCAAGAGCGGCCCCGGCCCATCCCTTCCTCCTTGCCTGTATATACTTATATATTCTCTTTTTTTCTCGCTCTGTCAGAGAAGCCACCGCAAGATGCTGCCGAAGATAACCCCCCCCTTTCCTGCCTCCTTCTTCCTCTTTCTTCTTGTTTTCTCCCCCTAATTCTTTTATTATTATTCTTATTATGGTATTATTATTATTATTATTGTTATTATTATTATTGGTTATATGCTGTTCCCCGTCTCCTGTCCCTACTCCACGGACCATGTCCACCCCTTGCTAATTTATAAAATCATCTGGCTGGAAGGGGAGGCCCCGATGGCTGCAGAGAAGGGTTTCCAACTTTGATTTACCTTTCTCTTTGAGAAACTCGATGCTAATCCCACCTTTTGGCCCTAAATCGTTTTCTGTTCCTGTCAGTTCAGTCCAGTCCTAGAGAAGCCACCTTATCGAGTAAAAGGGATCTGAAACACTGCTTGGCAGCCGCGAATTTGCAGGTTTTACTCAATGGTGCTAATTTTGTCCTCCGAGCTCTTCCTTCTCCCTTTATATCTCCAATCCTTCCTTCTGCCGAGCCTCACTCCCCATCAAGGGCAAGAGCGATGGAGGGTGACGATAAAATCCTAGTGGAATAAGAGGTCTGGGGTGGGTCGAGTCAAGTACTGTAGAGGGGCGATAGAATATAAAACAGTCAGAAATTGGGTATATGCTACTAGAAACTTCCATTGGCTCGTTCTTAGCCCTCTGTCTATTGGGGATAGATTTGGTCTTGGCCGGAACTCTGCTTCTATGATAGGGACGAGGACAACCATTCAGTATAGGTTGGGCTTTTAGGAGATGGCTTCAGTTCAACCCTTCTGAGTTTCCAAACATAATTTCCTCTGGAAATCCACTGTGGCTCTTATTTGCATTTACAAATGATCCTTCAATCCCTTTTGCCCATTCGGCAAATTTTATTTTGTCCTCCTCCAGCTGTTTGCTCAGTTCCTTCCCTTTTATTTTTCTTCCCCCATTTTCTGGAACTCTCAAGAAAGAAAAGTGAGCCATTCTCGCCCTCTTAGTCTCATCCTATGCTAGGACAACATGGGAATCTCTTTCCCGCTGATCATAGCAGAACCGAACCTTTAGTGGTAACGGTGGGAGGGCGGGGGAAGGAAATAGGAGTCGGCATACACATGGGTAGGGAATATTGCAGTTATTTAACTATGTGGGCAAATAACTTCTCTCGGAATCCAGATCACTGGGGCTGAAGCTTTTGCGATTAGGCTTTTGAGGCGTGAAGGAGATAGGTTGTGGGGAGTACGTAATCTAGAGGGGAGAGTTTTATGAGGATCAAAGGAGACTCCCAGAATAAGGTACGGGGACAACTTCTCTCCAACGAGGAGTGGCCATGAGTTACTGTTGCAAAGTACTTAGTGTGTACTTAATGTTAATTGTTGAATATTAGTTACGAGAGGGAAAAATAACTTTAGTTCTGTTTTCATTTCCCTGAACGTTCGCTTTCTGGAAGCTACAGGACAAAATGTAAGGAATGGACAAGGCCACTCTCTCTGTGATTTCTGCTTTTCGTTCACATTCTTTTATTTACCGATGACTTCCAGGAGATCTAGCTTTCCGCTCCTCGGCTTTTCCCCCTCACCCACCCCTCCCTCTCTTTGCAAGGGGGTTATACACGAGAGCTTGTTGAAGAAGGCTGAAGCAAAGGGGCAAGAAAGGGCGGTTAACTAAAGAGCACTTTATTTCTGTGAAGTTCTTTGTAAGAAATGGGGGTATGAGTGGCTTGAATCCCCCGTTGTGTTGGAGGGCGGTCAGTGGGGTTGAAGTATGACGTAATATTTCCCATTGGGGAAAGGAGAATTTCTCTCAGAGGGTGGCAAAATGCCTTTGCCCCGTGTTCCTATTCTAGGCATCTGTTCCTTATTCCTTCCAGTCAAGGTGCCTCCTACGTACACCCTGCCATCTGTTCTCCCCAAGATTCCCCCTTTACAAGTGATGAGTGATGATCACTTCTCTTTTCTAAGCCCCTTTTCTACTCAGCTCCACACAGGATCTGCGAGGGTAGACTAAATTGTACACGTAAATGTTCCTTGTTTATAATTCATCTGTGTCTTCTGGAAACTAGTCTCATGAAGGCTCTGGCGGGCAGCTGGAGTAACTGAAATTTGGGACTAGGGCTGAAGATCGCCTCTCAGACCTCCTGAGATTTTTAGCTCCCTTCCATTGAACTCAGCCTTGCTAAATGGCACAGGACAAAGCTGACCCTCTTTGGGCCTCAGTTTCCCCTCCCCTCCACGCAATGGAAAGAATACTACTTTTTTTGGAGAGTCCGGCATTGCTGGGCTCGAAGTACAGTTGTTGTTGTATTGGGTGATGTGTGCAAAACCGCGGGAGCTCACTGCCTACAAGAGGAAATAGGGGAGAAATTTGGAGGAGAGGGACAGAAGGAGCAGCTACTTGGTAGAGGTCCACCCATCCTTGCTTTCCTCTCTTCAACCCCCATGTTTCTGGTTTGGTGAGTCCTTCATACCACCCATAATGCTTTGCATTGGTGCAGGCTGGCAAGGGGGTGTTTGGTCTCACAAGTTGTTGTTGTTTTTTGCATGCTTTCTTAATAAAAAAAAAAAAAAAAAGGAAGACGAATGTTGACGCTTTTATCTTACTGGTGCCGGTCTCAAATGTGTTTTGGCCAGGGTAGGAAGGGAGAAAAGCGGAAACATTTGTTTGCAGCTGGCCTTGTAGCCCTCCCCGCCCTCCCACCACTGGGTTTGATTGGTTGATTTTGAAATTTTTTGGTAAGATTCGGGGGGGAAAGACGAATCAAAACACATGCTTTTATTTATTTTTTTTATTATTACTTTTTTTTAATGTTTTTTAAATTTATTTTCGAGACAGAGAGAGACAGAGCACGAGCAGGGGAGGGGCAGAGAGAGAGGGAGACACAGAATCGGAAGCAGGCTCCAGGCTCCGAGCTGTCAGCACAGAGCACGGTGCGGGGCTCAAACTCCCTGACCGTGAGATCGTGATCTGAGCCGAAGTCAGTCGCTTAACCGACCGAGCCACCCAGGCGCCCCACAAAAAACATGCTTTTAATACTGCTTTTTAAAAATGCTATTAAATGTAGTAAAATCTGGTTGGGAGAGGCAGTCACCCCTTGTAGCTTGGTGTGTGGACTAAGCCACCTTGCCCGTGTTCTGGGACATTTCAAAGATTAGAGGGAGGAGCTGGCTCTCCATGTGAGACTTCCTGTCAGTACTTACAGGTACTTACCGAGTTTTTCATAAGAAAATGAGGGAATTCCAATTGTAGGATTTTTTTTCCAGACTACATTTCCAAGGATTGGAACTCTCACAAGGAACCCAGAAGTAGCAACTATTGAATCTTTATAACTGTGCCATTCCGCCCTAATATCCTATATGCTAAATGCAGGAGTTTGGGAATTCTACCCGCGGTCTCGTGAAATATGTTGGGACTTCCAGAAGCCTAGCTAATTGCTGTTAGAGCAAGCCTATAGCAACCCACTATGAGATTTATTTGTTGTTTATTTAGAGATTATGATATATATATGTATATATCATATATAAAATATAAAAAATATATAAATTTTAATATATTTATAATTATTTTATCAAATATATTTAATATATATTTTTAAATTTATAAATATATATTTAAATATATATTAATACATTTATATATATTTTAGAGAGAGAGCATGCATGTGTGCACAGGAGGGGAGGGGCAGAGGGAGAGAGAGAGAATCTTTTTTTTCTTTTTACTTTTTTTTATGTCTATTTTTCAAAGAGAGGGACAGACACATTGCAAGCAGGCGAGGGGCAGAGAAAGACAGCGAGACACAGAATCCGAAGCAGGCTCCAGGCTCTGAGCTGACAACACCGAGCCCGACACGGGATTTGAACTCACAAAAACGGTGAGATCATGACCGAAGCTGAAGTCAGACCCTTAACTGACTGAGCCACCCAGGTGCCTCGAGATTATGATATATTCTGAGTGTCAGACAATTAAGAGGATCCACATATCACAGCCTTGCAAGGAACCACAAGAAAGAAAGCATTTATTCATATCAATTAGGTCAGCAGATTACATTGGAAGGTGCCATTGCAAATCTTACATCATGTTAGACATTGTTACCTCACAATTGGAAGAATTCCCAGTGATCTGCAATTTTTCTGCATAGTATTTTATAACTTATTTGTAGTCTCGATCCTTACCTCAACCATTGAACAAATAACAGTATCTTGCAAGTCTAAAACATCTCATTTTCTCTCTTTTTTAGATTAAATAATTATATTCCACTTAGATGAGGCTATATTGTAGTACAAAGAAACCTGGAATTTTAGAGGTTGAACACATACAAGTTTATATACCCAGAAAAATGAGAAGGTGATAGAGTTAAATAATTTTTTTTTTTTTTTTAAAGAATGAAACAAGGATGGAAGGAAAGCCATATATATGGTTGGAATGGATCCACAGAGGAGAAGAAAATGTGTGGTCACGAGCAAATTAACGTATGATGGTTAATGAATGTTAGGATGATGGATACACAAAAATGAGGAATGTGGTTAAAATTCTTCATCTTCCAAAACAAGAAGTCACTTTATCATGTATAAAAAACTAGCTGCATAAGCACATGACTTAACATGGTAAACATCAGAAGAAACATCTAAAATTGCTACAAGTGTTATTTCTGGGAGATGGGTGTAGGAGGAGGGATTGGTTCCGCAGAGTGGGGCAGGAAACTTCTTACATTTCAGTATAAGCTGGGAATGCTGTTTAAACTATGTGCATGTTTTACTTTGGAAAAGATAAAGAATAATTTCAAAAAGCCCCAAGAGACACATCCGGTGAATGATCTACACCTGTAGCCATGCTTGCCAAAGTGTGATGGATGGTCTTCCCGGGGGGTACTCAGTCATCAGGCAATGAATTCAAGGATTGCTGCTCTGTCCTCTACCCTTTTCACTTGAAATGAGTTTGGGCGGGGGTGGGGTGGGGGGTGGGGGGGGTGGTGAGGGTATTAGTTTCAAGCATTAGTTTCAAGCAAGTTTCAAGTTTGACTCTTATGAAATTAGAGGTTATTAGATGCACAAAGTCTAATATGGAAGAAGATTTAGAGGCCAGGGTAGGGTGGGATTAAGGGAATAGAGTTTAAGAAAACGAATGGAAGAGAGATGGTTCTCTCAATACGCAGACTGAGTAAACAAATAGAAAACTCCACAAACCACAGCTCACGTGCCATTTCATGAGGAAGTTTTCAGATGCCTTAGCAGCCTGTCCTTACACAGTAGATGCCTATTTAATTGAAATAATGGAAACTTGGAATTCCCATTGGAATTCCCATGTCCTATATCCAGAAGTATTGCACATAGCAAGCATCTGACATTGTACTCTGCTTCCAGACTCAGTCTCATAACTGCTTGTTTTCATAGACTTTTGCTTTCCTTTTGTACCTTCTTTTCATTTAAAAATATCACCACCACCACAACAGAGCCATAAATAGATGATCATCTTTCACTCAGGTAAGACTAGATGGAATGGTTTTAAATTGAATCTGGTGGGGAGGGATTCAGACAATACTAAAAAAAATTGGGGGCGCCTGGGTGGCTCAGTCAATTGAGTATCCAACTTCGGCTCAGGTCATGATCTCACGGTTCATGAGTTCGAGCCCCACATCAGGCTCTGTGCTGACAGCTCAGAGCCTGGAGCCTGCTTCAGATACTGTGTTTCCCTCTCTCTCTGCTTCTCCCCTGCTCATGCTCTCTCTCTCCCTCTCTCTCAAAAATAAATAACGTTAAAAAAAAATTTCATGATGGAAAAATCATTTTGAAACAGACTAGGTTCTCGTTGGTTTCATTTAGCTTAGGTTGGGAGAGAAATAGACTAATTTTTACAATTCTCAAATTTAGCATTCATTAGAAACAAGAGAGCTTGTTAAAACACTTTCTGGAGCCCCACCCTCAGACATTCTGGTTCAGCAAGTTTCTTGGAGATTCTAGCAAGTTTCCAGGTGATGCGGATGCCCTTAGCCTGGGCTCATACTTCGAGAACCTCTGGATTGATTCTTTGATGGTTTCTGAAATCCCCTGCTCACAATATCCCTTATTGTTTTAGAAAATGGCACACTGGGTGAATACCTAAGAACCTCTGCTGGGGTCAACCGCTCCGTATTTTCACACAGATGTACTGATACTATTTCTTTCCGTAAAGACTTTGCTTTGGGGACAGCTGGTAGAGTGTGTGACGTCCTCACTGAAAGCTGCCTCCAGAATGCCCTTCATCGACTGCCTTGCTTTCTTCCTAAAATCTTTTCCTAGGAGGGCATAGAGGAAGGGATTAAAGCAACTATTGGCCGACGCGAGAGCGATGCACACGTGGTCCCAAGACAGCAGAGCTTCTCCAAGGGGAGTTTCTGAGTCAAAAAACAATGATAGGACCCCAACAATGTGGTATGGAGCCCAGCAGACGCAGAAGACAATCACCACAGCCATGGCCACTTTCAAGGTTTTGATCCGAGTCTTGGTGAAGCGGCCCCGTCGCATGCGGAAGATAATGAGGCTGTAACAGGCCACCATGACAAAAGAGGGCAGAAGGAAACCTACCACTAGTCTGGTGATGGTTACTGCCCCCCGGGGGGTTAGTACTTGATTGTTATATGAAAACTGGCCTAAATAATCACCCTGGAAATCTTGGAATAGCTCATACAAGTATGAGGAATTGCTGGAGGAGTCAGAGTAAAGCTCTAAATCGAGTGGATTAGCTCTGTGATCTTCAATGGGAAACCCACTGGGGACTATAGGTGAGACCTCATTCGCAGGCTTAAATAAGTTATCGTATGGAGGTTGACTAGATAAATTAGCTGGATCTGTAGGGAGTGACTGTCCAGAAGGTCTTTGAAGTGTTTGAGAATGGAAGATAGTGGTGGCTGTCCAAGGCAGGTCATTGGCTCGTTCAGAGAAAGACTGCAGCCTTGCATCCATTTCTCCAGGCAGCTGAACAATGGAGTTGTCAAGAGATCCATTTTCCAGTAGATCAATGGTGAAGTCTGAATAATCTAATGAGCCGTAGAAGCCAAGATCGTAGCCACACACGTCACGGTTGCCTACAGTGAATGTTTCCCGGTACACGAACACAGGTATGCACATTACAAAAGCCACCACCCATATACATCCACAGATAGTGAAGGCTGTCCCCACATTGCGGTGATTCTGGCACCAGATCGGCTTGAGTACCAAAAGGCAACGATCCAGGCTAATGACAGTCAGCAGGAAGACACTGGCAAACATGTTGAGGACAATGATGGAGGGGATGAGCTTACAGAGGAGCCAGCCATAGGGCCAGTGTCCTTGGAGAGCCAAGTGAGCCAGGGAGAAGGGCAAGGAGAGGCAACAGAGGAAGTCCGCCAGCGTGAGATGGAGAAACCAAACTGTGTTCACCGTCCGCTGCATCTTTAGGCCAGCCACCCACAGCACCAGCCCGTTGCCTGGCAATCCCAGTAAGAAGGTGAGGCTGAGAATGACCATGGAGAGAATTATTTGGGGTTCATACCAGGGCTGTGAGGGTAGGTCAGTTGAATTGGTCTCAGCAGAGAAAGACTCCATTGCTGAACTTCTAGAAAAATATAAACAAAAATATTAAAACTACTGTTTTAAAAAAGCATATGCTTGGGATTATAACATTCCCCCATTATGATACAGAACTACAAAAGTCCTCACATTGTTTTAGTTTGTGTTCTTTCTTAATTTTTTTTTTTTTTTTTTTTTTTTGAGAGAGAGAGAGAGAGAGCATGCATTCGAGGGTGAGAGGGGCAGGGGAGAGCGAGAGAATCTTAAGTGGGCTTCATGCTCTGAGTGGAGCCCAACATGGGGCTTGATCCCATGACCCTGGGATCATGACCTGAGCCGAAATCAAGAATTGGCTGCTCAGCCTACCGAGCCACCCAGGCCCCCCTAGTTTGTATTCCTTGACTTGACACTGGACCACACAAAAACGTTCTGTGAGAATTAGAATCTACTGTATCAATTTAAATGCGTATCAAAATCATAGTTTCATTTGGAAGTCCCTATCAATGTACATTTCTCCTCTTTCTTGCACTTCCACTTTCTCATTCTGCACTGGTTCCTTTCCTCACCTGGTGTCTCCTATTAAAAACAAATAAGCTAAATGACAAACAATAACTTCTGTTGTTTTTGAGAGTTAACGATCATGTTAGGAACTGAACTTCTAATTTTTTTTTAACATTTATTTTTGAGAGAGAGAGAGAGAGAGAAAGTGAGCAGGGGAGGGGCAGAGAGAGAGGGAGACACAGAACCCGAAGCAGGCTCCAAGCTGTCAGCACAGAGCCCGACGCAGAACTTGAACCTACAAACCATGAGATCGTGACCTGAGCCGAAGTCAGACACTCTACTGACTGAGCCACCAGGCGCCCCAACAAACAATAACTTCTAGACCAGAGGTTCCCAGCTTTGTATCCATGAAAGGGCTTTGTGAAGCTCCATCACCACGTCAAATGGTATTTAAGATTTTAACTTTGTATATTCTCATTTCTTTGAGGGTTGAAGTTCCATCCATTCCCTCTACCAGATCTTTGAGGGACTCACCACCATAAAAAAGGTGCAGTGGATTAAGTTACGTCTTTAGATACCTCATCTTTCCCTTTTTGCTTTCAAATTTCTCAAGAGTTGTTTACCCTCTCTGCATTGATTTCCTCCTCACCCATCATTTTTGTCTTGTTTGTTAGTTTTTTTAATGTATAATCATAAATATGCATACATATATACACATATGTATTTTTGAGAAAAAAAATTTTAATATGCACGGAATGATCTAATTTTGTCAAATTTTGATTAACAAAAATATGCATACATATATACACATATGTATATGTATATGTGTATATATGTATGCATTTTTTTCTCAAAAAATTTTTT
The DNA here is from genome assembly GCF_028749965.1 of Puma concolor. Classification (NCBI taxonomy): domain Eukaryota; kingdom Metazoa; phylum Chordata; class Mammalia; order Carnivora; family Felidae; genus Puma; species Puma concolor. The sequence goes on from NC_141673.1 coordinate 100,531,342, forward strand.
TAATGTTTATTTTTGAGAGAGAGAGAGAGAGGCAGAGTGTGAGTGGGGGGTGGGGAGCGGAGAGAGAGGGAGACACAGAATCAGAAGCAGGCTCCAGGCTCTGAGCTGTCAGCACAGAGCCGGATGTGGGTCTCAAACCCAAGAACTGTGAAATCGTGACCTGAGCTGAAGTCGGAAGCTTGACCGACTGAGCCACCCAAGGCGCCCCCCCCGCCCAGTTTTTAAAATTGTGTTAAAATACTCATAATGCAAAATTTACCATTGTAACCATTTTTTAAAAGATTAACATTTTTTTTTAAGTTTATTTATTTGCAGAGAGAGAGAGAGAGAGTGGGGGAGGGGTAGAGAGAGAGGAAGAGAGAAAATCCGAAGCAGGCTCCATGCTGTCAGTGCCGAACCCGACTTAGGCTCATCCCTATGAACGTGAGATCATGGCCCAAGCTGAAATCAAGAGTTACACACGCAATCAACTGAGCCATCTAGGTGCCCGTGTTTCACCATTCTTAAGTATGAAGTTCAGCAGTGTGGAGTATATTCCCATTATTGTGCAATCACTCTCTAGAACTTTTTCATCTAGTAAAACTGAAACTCTACACCCATTAGACAACAATTCCCCACTTCCTTCTTCCCCCAGCCCCTGGCAAAACACCATTCTACTTTCTGTTACTATGTATTTGACTACTGGGCATTTGTCTTTTGGTGTCTGGTTTATTTCACTCAGCATGATGTTCTCAAGGCTGATCCATGTTGTAGCATGTGTCAGAATTTCTTTCCTTTTCAAGGCTAAATAATATTCCATTTTACGTAAACACCACATTTTATTTATCCATTCATCTCTTGATGTGAAGTGCTCTCACCTTTTCGCTGTTGTGAATAATGTTGCTATCAACTGGCATGCATATTGTTTTATAAACTGCTTTCTTTTTTTTCAGCTAGTCTCCATATCATACAGTAAGACTGTACCTTAAGGAATGTTCAGTCTTTAGCCAGTGTTTTTCCAATCATTCCCAAAATATCTTCAATAGCTGATTTGTCCACAGTTATAGCCAATCTAGGATCACACTTTGCATTAGGATGAGAGGTTTGAATTGAGAGAGAGAGACAGAGAGAGAGAGAGAGTACATGCATGTGCACGCGAGCAGGGGAGGGGCAGAGAGAGTGGGAGAAGGTGAGACAGGACTGTCAGCACAGAACTCGATGTGGGGCTCGAACTCACGAACCGTGAGATCATGACCTGAGCCAAAAACAAGAGCTGGTTAACTGACTGAGCCACCCCGGTGTCCCAGGATGTTATGTTTCACAAGTCTCTTTTTTTTTAGCAGTTTCTCTTTTTCAAGGAGACTAGCTTGTTTCAGGGTCTGTTGTTCCCACCATTCATTTTTTATCTTTTCTAATTTGTCTTCTGCCCCATCACTATGCTAAAATTACATATAAATAACAAATCCAGGCGGGCCTGGGTGGCTCAGTCGGTTGAGCATCCAATTCTTGATTTCGACTCAGATCATGATCCCAGGGTTGTGGGATTGAGCTCTGCGTCGTGCTCCGAGCTGAGTGTGGAACCTGCTTAAAGTTCCCTCTTTCTCTCTCACTCTGCCCCTCCCTCCACATAAAGAATGAAAGAAAGAAAGAAAGAAAGAAAGAAAGAAAGAAAGAAAGAAAGAAAGAAAGAAAAAACAAATCGCAACATCTTATTCGGTCTTCATCCACTAGCCCATTCTCTTGACCTCTGTGACATTACTCTCCCTTAATTCTGAAGACTCATAAATGTACCCTATCTTACAGCTTTCCTGAACAACTCACTATGCTGGCTCATGTTGTTTACTTCTGTCTGGAATTACACCCTTAACCTTAACCTCCTCCGTCTTGCATCCTTAATCTCTACCTGTTGAAATCCTAGCCATTCTTCAAAAACAAGCTCAAATATTATTCTTCCTTGAAACCTTCTCTTACAGTCTCAAACAGAAATTAGTCCTTCAGCCTCTTAAATTTGTGTGTGTATGCGTGTATGTTGAATCTCCTTTCATATTATCTGTGCAATGATACATTTTGTCTTGTATTATAATTATTATCGTGGCTGTCTTCTCTATTATGCTGGCCTTAAATCTCATGATGGTAAAGATGAACCCTCTTCCTAAGTACTTGTTCTACAGAATTTAGCACAATGCCTAAAAGATCAAAAATTACTTCAGTGGATGGATGTTCATTTGGGGGTTTACTTTTTTTTTTTTTTTCCAACTAAATTTAAAATTCTCATTCCTATCCATTAACCCATTAAAGACGCGGTCTCTTCTAACTTCCCTTTGGTTTTCCAGTTCCCGGTTCTTACTGGCTGCAGTAGCATTTTATGTTTCCTTTCATAGAGTCCCAAAATATTTTTGTGGCTTCGAAGTCATTCTGCTGACTTAACCAGATGTTTTCATAGGGCCTTACATGATTAGCAGAAGTTAAAATAACTGAGTCAACAAAATAATAAAAAAGAAGAAGTGGTTCGCATTCCCCTCTCTGTAGCCTTACGCACACAATATTCAAGTCCTATCAGGAGCCCTTCCTTCCCTGCTGTGCACGGCAGGTACCCTGGTCCACGGTCCTACTCCAACACACACATTAATGCGGAGATCCATAAAATATTGAGAAAAGGGTGGAATCAGAGAAAGCTAGGGCTCAAGGGAAACTTAGTAATCATCCTTCCTTGTCTCTAGTTTTATTTGGCAGTTTTTGACGCCGACACTCAGCAAATTAGCTGACTTTCACACATTCACAACTAGGAGGGTTCTGAGATTTTAGGACCAATGTCTTTCACACCAATATTCCTTTTACTAGAGAGAATCACAGAACTAAAAAGTCTTTGGTATTGCTAATAAAGGGAAAGGTATGGAGAACTGCACCAACTGAAATAATAAAGACTGAAAAGAGGGGCGGCTGGGTGGCTCAGCCGGTTAAATGTCCGACTTTGGCTCGGGTCATGATCTCATGGTTCGTGGATTCCAGTCCCGCATCGGGCTCTGTGCTGACAGCTTGGAGCCTGGAGCCTGCTTCGGATTCTGTGGCTCCCTCTCTCTCTGCCCCTCCCCTGCTCTTTTTCTGTCTCTGTCTCTCAGAAATGAATAAACATTAAAAAAAAAAAAAAAGTATTTCAGAACAAGATAACTTTTTACATTTCTCCAAGTGCTTTGCCGGAAAAATACCTCTACATTTAAGATTGGTAGAGCTTTCTTTCTTTCCTTTCGTCTTTTTAATTTTCAACACTGAATTGGCTGAAAGTATTTAAAAAGATAAAGGAAATCCTGAAACTAAAAGTCAATTATGATAGGGAGAGAAAGCAGATTCCAGAATCAAATACTAGTGATAGGATGACAGAGTCAGTAACAATAAGGAACAAGCAAAAGAATAAAAGAAAAAAAAGAGAAAGTGGAATGAAAAAAAAAAAAATATATATATATATACATAAAGAAAAAATAGGTCACCGATTTGAGAAACAAAACTATTGATTTGGAAAGCTGGAATCATAGTTCAAAAAGAGAAAGATAGCCAATTTAAGAGAGAAAAAAAAATGGTATGAAAATTCACTATTAGTTCTAGAATGAAACTATTAAGAAGAAAAATAAATAGGATGTGGGATATTTAGAGAAAGAGAGGTGGATGTGGGGACACAACAAAAACAATACAAGCTGGGGAAGGAATGGGGGGGGGGAGGGAGAGGATAACAACCCTCAAACCATTATCCGTAACAAGGAAACAAGCACCAGGGACCAGGTGGATGTAAGCTTTTCTTACCAAAAACCTGAGACGCTAGCTGAAGGTTTCAGCACCAGCCTGGAGGTCCCCACACGTCCAGCCTGGTCTTCACTCTTACCCACAATCAAGTTATGAAGTATATTTAGGAAACTTGCTGAACCATTCCTCTTTCCCCTCTCTCTTCGTTTTTGATGACGAGGGACGGAATTCCTCACTTTTGACTCCTATTTGACTTTGGAGGATGAGTTTCAAAGTGAGTCATGTATGAATGTCTCAGATAAGGAGAGTGAAAGAACGGAAGTGGGAGGGCATGCTTCTCAGATGATTTCTGTGGGACAGAATACGGCTAAAGAGGGAAGTACTTCTGTAATCAGCTCCTTGCTTTGTAGGTTTGGGCTTGTGCTTTAGAAACGCACTAAAATGGCCCTGCCATCTGTGAGGGTGGAGGTGAGGAGTAGTTGGGACGAACGCCCCGCACAGCATCCCTTAACGCTCTCAAACAGCATCCCTTAAACGCTTAACATGTGGAAAGAAGCAAGCCATACTGAAGTCAGATTGAGCTATGCCCTAATCTTGAGAGATTCACAATCTGGTAGGAATACGCACCCATACACTACAAAACTGTAATACAACCCAGACTATAACGGCAGAGATACCAGTAGAAGTAGAATAGTAGACAATAACAGGGAAAGGTATATTTAGTCTGGGGCAATCTTGGAAAGTCTTAAGGTAGAAGTAAGAGCTGGGCAGGTCCTTAAAGACTTCTATAGACACCAGAAGCGGGCATGCTGTTTAGAGTGTGTAAATGGAGCAAAATGAGAGAGGCACGGGGGCGTGGGAGAGTGCTTCCGGTATTGGGAATGGGCAGAAGAGTCAGTCAACTGGATCGTTTCATCAGGAGGGAGTGCAGAAGATTGAAGCGGGACCTCGCGCCATGATTCCTGCTTGAAGTATACACTGGAAAGAATTCTCGCTCACGTTATTCCTTTACGCATATGCATGTGAAATAAAGTTCATTTGGGTCAAATGTATTTGAACACTCTTGCCTATGGTAAAGGCTTCAGTCCATATTAATCAACTTATACCGTATCTGCTCCTCCTCCTGTTTGCAGAGAAATCACCATGGAATTTAATTAATTAATTAATGTATTTATGTATATTTGAGAGAGAGCACGCAAGAGTGGGGCAGATGAGCGGAAGCAGAAGGAAAGAGAGAACCTCAAGCAGGCTCCACGCTCAGCAGGGAACCCAACTCCGGCTTGGTCCCACAACCCTGGGATCGTGAGCTAAACTGAAGTCAAGAGTCAGACGCTTAACTGACTGAGCCACCTAGGTGCCCCATAACACGTATCTTTTAAAAGGTGGTTTCAGGGATGCCTGGCTGGCTCAGTGGGTAGAGCATGCAACTCTTGATCTTGGGGTTGTGAATTCAAGCCCCATGTTGGGTATAGAGATTAGTTAAAAATCAAACCTTTAATAAATAAAAATAAAAAGGTAGTTTCAAACAAAGATGGGATCATAATTTCCATGTGATTTTATGACCTGCTTTTTTGCTTAACAATATAGCAGAACGTATTTTCCATGTTAGTGCATGTAATTCTATTAATTATATTCTGTTTTTTGATCTAGTATTTGGAAACGTTGAATAATGAAGGTACTCAGAAAGCACAAATACTAAGCATACAACAGATAGACAGTATTATCACAAGTGTATGTATGTATATATACACACACATATACATACACACACATGTATACACACACACACACACACACACACACACATACTTAAGATAATTCATTCCCATGGTAAAAAAACAAAAAACAAAACAAAACAAAAACCCTCTAAATATAGAAGGATTAAAATGGAAACCAAAATTTCCAGAACATCCAGTTATCCTATATTCACTCCCTAGTGGTAATCTCTTTCATTTATATAAATGCAATTTCATTACACATGTGTCTTATTCTGCTTTTTCTATTTATCTCTTCGTATCATGACATAGTAATCCACATCATGCTTTTTAATTTGCTCCATATTATCCCAGTTAATCAATTATTCCTCTGTTGATGGATATTCTGTTTTTATGAAATTTTATTTTATTATTGTTTTAAAGGAGTATTTTAATTTTTTTTAACGTTTATTTATTTTTGAGACAGAGAGAGACAGAGCATGAATGGGGGAGGGCCAGAGAGAGAGGGAGACACAGAATCAGAAGCAGGCTCCAGGCTCTGAGCTGTCAGCACAGAGCCCGACGCAGGGCTTGAACTCACGGACTGCAAGATCGTGACCTGAGCCGAAGTCGGACGCTTAACCGACTGAGCCACCCAGGCACCCCATGAAATTTTAAAGCGGTTATAAACAATGCTCCAACGAATACTCTTTTATTTTACACATCTATGAATATTTCTGTAGAATAGGTTACCAGAGTTATAATTGTTAAAGCTGAATTTGTGCATTTACATTTTTGAAAGATATATAATTTCCCATTAAAGAGATTCCATCAATTTTCACTCCCACCAACAGTGGTGAGAGGTTTTTTTTTTCCATTTGCAAAAGGTGAGGTCTTTATCATTAAGTTCAGTATCAAACACTACCCTGTTCCTACTATAGACACTATGCTTTTGCACTAGGTGATACAGAAGCAATGAGAGAGTTACGTAATTATTACATACTAAGGGCTGCTAGGAGATTCCCAATTTGCCCTGTAAACATGGAAGAGAGAAAGGCTAATTCTTCTTGAAGCAAAGAGAAAGATGATGCCCTGAAAAAGGTAGCACTTGAGCTGAACTTTAAAGATGGGTAGAAATGTTATAGGTGCCAGTGGCATAGAAAAAAATAATTTGTCTGTCTTACTTCCCTGCTAGACCATGACTTTGTTTCTATCTCCAGTACCTGCTACGTGCTTGGTATAACACATGTTTGGGGCACCAATGAATGAAGGAAGGAATGGTTGAAAAGGATGTTGACTTTTAATTTTTTAAATATTTATTGTCTTGAAAGAGAGTGAGAGTTCGCGTGTACACACGCGAGCAGGGGAAGGGCAGAGAGAGAATCCCAAGCAGGCTCCACACTGTCAGTGCAGAACCTGATGTGGGGCTCAAACCCGCGAACTGTGAGATCACGACCTGAGCAGAAATCAAGAGTCGGATGCTTAACCGACCGAGCCACCTAGGCACCCCTCGACTCCTGCCTTTCTAAAGATTATAAAGCAATTAAAACCAGTTAGAGAACTTCCAGTTGTATTCCTTAGATTTTCAGATCGGGAAGAAAATTACTGAAAACATCTTGTAAATAGTACTCCTGTTTTTGGATGATGTCTGTCCCGTCTTACAACATGCTGGTGGTTTTGTGGTATAATGTGGAAAATTTGGGGAGATTTATGTGGTGATCTTCTGTTTTGTTTCTTTTACATATCTGATTATAAACATGTAAGCAGAGATTAGATGCGTTCTTTAGAAAGAATGAAGTTTTGAATGTATATTTCAAAGTCAGTCGTATTAAAACCTTCTATGAGCTGCTGATAATTCTACGTCTTCGGTGATGGCAATTTGTACTCACCTGGCCAAATTGAACATTTTGGAGTCATAGCATCTCTAGCCTGTTTTGTCTGAGAGAATTAAAAATCAAAATACAACAAAGTTTCTGTCCTTAAGGACTTTGATGAAAACAGTTTGAATCCCAGCTCTGCCACTTAATTATGTGACCGTACAGAAATGATTTAAACTCTGTGATTTCATTTCCTCACCTGCAAAACAGGGATCGTGTCAGGTTTTATCTATCGAGACTTAAGCCCATTCCCATCCTTCCTTATGATCTCTCTGTTGGAAGCCTGGGAACCACATTCTGTAGACCTTCTCTCGGGTGGAGTTCTGGATAGGCTCTGCCGGAGGGGCATGCTCATGTGCTAATGGACGGTGCAAAGTGAAGGGAATCAGATTTAATTCTGGAACTTAGTTTGTTCGCGACGACTGCAAGTCTATTTTATTATTTATTTATTTACGTATTTATTTATTAAGTAATCTCTAAGCCCGATGTGGGGCTCGAACTCATGACCCAGAGGTCAAGAGCTGCGTGCCCCACGAGCTGAGGCAACCAGGCGCCCGATATTGCAAACCTATTTTAAAGGTAAAAGGACAAAAATTGCACAATAGAATACATATTAAAACTATATATATATATATATATATATATATATATATATATATATATATATAAAACATACACACACGGAAAGAGATTAAAAGTGGAATCATTTAGATTGTGGCCGCCCTAGCAGGAGACAACTCTGGTGATTCCGGCAATGGAGATGTGAGGTGGGAGGCTGGCTGTGGCAGCTGCTGGCAGCCGTGGGCTCTAGCGGGATTACTGGTTCTTGCAGCAGTCTCAGGCCTGTCAGTTCCTACATTCCTGCTAAGCAGCACCAAGAGCCCTCAGCCTCAAAGACAAGTGCACACTTGCCCATTCTTGTAACACCCTTCTCCGTGTTTCTCTTCCAATTCTAGGGAATTCCATCTCCTGCGGTTACATCATTTTCTCCCTTTTGTTTTTGTTTTTTTTTTTTTTTTCAACGTTTATTTATTTTTGGGACAGAGAGAGACAGAGCATGAACGGGGGAGGGGCAGAGAGAGAGGGAGACACAGCATCGGAAACAGGCTCCAGGCTCCGAGCCATCAGCCCAGAGCCTGATGCGGGGCTCGAACTCACGGACCGCGAGATCGTGACCTGGCTGAAGTCGGAGGCTTAACCGACTGCGCCACCCAGGGGCCCCGCCTTTGGCCCTTAAGGATGTAGATTAGATGTACTCTCTTCTTCCTCTAGTATAACTGACAAATTATGCACATAGTTATAATAAAACCAAGTAGGAATACAATTTGAAGAACAAAGTCACCCAGAAATGAAAACAATTCAGTTGACAAGTAAACAAAACAAAACAAAAAACCAGTTTATCGCATCAATATATCAAATATTTGATGCACATAGTCGTGGATCTTGAAAGAAGTCAGCCAGATTTGACATGGTAAGTCACTCAAATCTGAGTGACTTAAAGAAAATTAAATATTTTATTGATTTACCGGTTATTAATTTTCTTTTTTTTTTTAAGTTTTATTTATTTAAGTAATCTCTACACCCAACATGAGGTTCAAACTCACCACCCCAAGACCAAGAGTCTCATGTTTTTCTTACTGAGCCAGCCAGGCAGCCCTATTGGTTATTAATTTTCTATTATAGTATGTACCGAGGAGAGCCAAGGAAGGGAGATTGAAAGGGAAGTAAACTGAGTGCAGCTGCATTTTTCAAGAACACCCTCTGCCTCTGTGACTTGAATTCCATGAACTGAAAGTGGACATGGGGGCAAGCCTTTCCGTTTGTGCTTATCTAATCTGATGAGAAACCATAGGGACTTTTTCTGTTGGGGACAGGACTCAGGACCCTTGTGGGGTACACAGGTCTCTACACAATTTTGTGAGTAAATCTTGGTGGATTTTGTAGGTTAGTTATCCTACTTGTGCATTACTTAGAAAATGTCTTCTCCATTTCCTTTCTTCTTTCTCTTTTCTTCCCCATTTCGTTTTCACTAGGATGCAGGGGACAGAAGGTGGCGCTACTGAGTTGGGAAACCACCCAGCGTTCCCCTCCGTAGAGGGAAAAAACCCAATTCTCCATCTTTTGCGTGTCTCCTTTATTTTCATACAGCCGACATTTCACTTCTGACACGTCTGGTCACCACACTTGTGGGTTTTATTTTTCTTCCCACAACCAAACCATTCTGTGAGGCCAGCCGGTGTCAGTTTAACTCCATTCTGACGCTACCTGGATAGTATCGCATCCCGCAGATCAAGGACCGAGTCCCGCAAGACTGCGCTTCACTTCGGGTGCCAATCCCAAGTAGGAGGTCCCCAGGTTACCCACAACTTCTGTCCCTCTTGGCTACGAGTCGGACGTTCCCATGACCTTCTCCCCCTTGGATTCCATTACTTACTAGAGCCCTCCCAGTGTGGATGTCTTCACCACCCTGGTAACTCTTTGAACCTCATACTTTGGGGATTTTTATGGAGTCTTCCTCACCTAGGCGAGATCAATTATTAATGCCTTCTCCCACTCTTTTACCTTCTCGAGAAAATGGGGGATGGGGCTGAACATTTCAAGCTTCTAACCATGGCTCGGTCTTTCCGGAGCCCTCATCCAGGAGCTACCCGGGAGCCCACCCAGAGCTGCCTCATAAGAACCCAAGACACCTCTATCACCCAAGAGATTACAAGAATTTCAGGACCCCTGTGTCAGGAATCAGGTTCAAAGACCAAACATACAGAACAAATGCTCTCTCTTTTTTTTTTTTTTTTTTTTTTTTTAATATAGTTTATTTATTTTTGAGAGCTAGAGACAGAGTGTGAGCAGGGGAGGGGCGGAGAGAGAGGGAGACACAGAATCGGAAGCAGGCTCCGAGCTGTCAGCACAGAGCCCGATGTAGGGCTCGAACCCACGAGCTACGAAATCATGCCCTGAGCTGAAGTCGGAGGCTTAACTGCCTGAGCCACCCAAGCACTCCTAGAACAAATGCTCCCAATGCTCTTCCCACTTAGGAATTTACAAGGGTTTTAGGAGCTCTGTGTAAGGAACTGGGGGCAGAGATCAGGATATATATTTCTTATTATAAATCGCAGTATCACACATAGCCATTTCAGATACAGTGCTCCTTATGTACTCACCACTTTTGCCCGCCATTAAGGAAAAAATCATGTCAGAATGGTAACTCCCCTTTAGTTATTATGTTCTCTGCTGTCAAGCAGCAGAACTACTGATCTACTGAAAATAAATGCGTCAATGCTTATCTTTACCTAAACAAACATGAGAATTCTTATCTCAAACGTAGATTGGTATCGATAATAGTAAGACCTTACACACTGAGAACACATCTACCAACACTGTGTTAAGTACCAGCACTCCCCAGTGATGCGAAAGATCCTAATACTAGTATCTCACTGTCAAAAAGGACACTGAGTTGCAAAGAGGCTGAGGAGTTACCCACGTTCACACTACTGTGTAAATGGCCAGAACTAGAACCAGACAGCTGGCCTCCAGACCCCCTCCTCTTGGCCACCATGTTCCCTCGTGAATGCTCTATTCTTTTGGTATTAGTGGTAATTTATGCTGTATAGAGTGGCCAAGAACACTGAATTAGCAGATACAGAAAGATTGCTGCTTGGGGAAATGAATGCAGATTTACATTCCGTCATCTGGTCACAGTATTTTGGTCAACAGATCCCTATACAGTTGATCGTTGAATAGCATGGAGGTTAGGGGTGCCGACCCCTCACACAGTCAAAAATCCATATATAACTTTTGACTCTCTCTAGACTTACCTACCAATAATCTACCATTGACCAGAAGCCTTGCGAATTAGCAGTAGACTAACACACATTTTGTATAGGTATTATATGCTGTATTCTTACAATGAAGTAAGCAAGAGAAAATAACACGTTATTAAGATAATCATACGAGGGGGGCCTGGGTGGCTCAGTCGGTTAAGCGTCCGACTTCAGCTCAGGTCACGATCTCACGATCCGTGAGTTCGAGCCCCGCGTCGGGCTCTGGGCTGATGGCTGGGAGCCTGGAGCCTGCTTCCGATTCTGTGTCTCCCTCTCTCTCTGCCCCTCCCCCGTTCATGTTCTGTCTCTGTCTGTCTCAAAAATAAATAAACGTTAAAAAAAAATTAAAAAAAAAAGATAATCATACGAAAGAGAAAATAAATTTATAGTACTGTCCTGTATTTATTTTTTTTAAAAAAGCCATGTAAAAAAATAAATTAAAAAAATTAAAAAAATTTAAAAAGCCATGTACAAGTAGAACTGCACAGTTCAAACCCGTGTTGTTCAAAGGTCAACTGCATAAATTTGTTTTATATGTGTTTCTGTTGAAAGACATCTTACTCGGTGTACATCGTGTTTTTTAAAAAAAATTTTTTTAATGTGTATTTATTTATTTTGAGAGAGAGAGAGCTGGCGAGGAGCAGAGAGAGAGAGAGCGAGAGAGAGAGAGGGAGAGAGAAAAATCCCACGCAGGCTCTGTGCTGTCAATGCACGTAAAATCATGACATAAGCTGAAATCAAGAGTCCGATGCTTAACTGACTGAGCCACCCATGAGCCTCAGTGTATGTTCTTGGTTTATTAACACTGACTTCTCTACCGGTAGCATTATAACTCATGCTTGAATGAAATTTACCTAACACATGTATTTTCTTTGTAAGACACATCACGGGCTTCTTGCACTTAGAAACATAGCACAGCTTCTGCACTATGCCTGGGGGGGCTATTTTAAACAGGAAAACTTCCAAGAAAAAGCATGAAACATGCAAAAATCTTAGCACTACATAGACTGCGAGGGGCATTTGTTTGCAATATGAAAAGCGAAACAGGAAGGCATGGCGCTATCTTGTTCAATCTCAGCTGTATATGTGCATTTCAGGTGAGTCTTTTTGTGTGTGTGTGTGTGTTTATTTATTTTTGAGAGAGAGAGACAGAGTGAAAGTGGGGTAGGGGCAGAGAGAGAGAGGGAGACACAGAATCCTAAGCAGGCTCCAGGCTCTGAGCCATCGGCACAGAGCCTGACACGGGGCTCGAACTCATGGACCTTGGATCCATGACTTGAGCCAAAGTTGGAGGCACAACCGATGAAGCCACCCAGGCGCCCCTCTGGTGAGTCTTTTGCCACTCTGTGCCTGTCTGAGAGTGACTGTGGGAAGTTTGGTGAATATTAATCTTGGGGTTACAAATAAATTTAAGCAAATAGGCAAATTCACAAACATGGAATTCGTGAATAATGAGGATCTACCATAACTGCTAAAAGTCTTGCATATTCTGCCCACCAACTGAATGGGAGGTTGGAGGGAGAAGAAAAAATTACGGAGGCAGAGTTGCATGCTGGTTAAGCATCTGCACTTGGGGGCGCCTGGGTGACTCAATCAGATGAGTGTCCAACTCTTGATTTTGGCTCAGGTCATGATCCCAACGTCTTGAGATCAAGTCCCATGTCAGGTGTGGAGCCTGCTTAAGACTCTCTCTCTCTCTCTCTCTCTCTCTCTCTCTCTCCCTCTGCCCTTCTCCCCTGCTCACTCTCTCTCTGAAATAATTTAAAAAAATTAATTAATTTAAAAAAAGAAGAATTAAACCTTTAAAAAAAAAAAAAAAAAAAAAAAAGGACCCGAGCTGGGAGACATTTAGATCTGTTTGCCAGTTGTGACTGTGGACAAGTTACTTAATCACATTGTACCAGTTTCTTCACCTATAAAACAGGCAGGATAATCATAGTACCTGTCTGTTGCGAGGAATAATGATAGAAAGCACATAAGCATGCAGAATAGTACTCAGTACTCAATAAATGTCACTCATTACTATAATTCAACCAGAGACACAGTATTACTAATAATACATGTAAACATATAAATTATAGGCAACTGTTGTGTTGGTATCAGAAATTTAAGGTTTTCTTTTCCTGACACTTAACTATTAAATGAGCAACTCAATAGATCTTTCTGTATCTCAGCATATTTACAATAAAAATTTTTTAAATGCTTATTTATTTTTGAGGGAGACAGAGACAGAGTGCGAGAAGGAGAGGGGCAGAGAGAGAGAGAGAGAAAAGAGAGAGACAGAATCCAAAGCAGGTTCCAGGCTCTAAGCTGTCAGCACGGAGCCCCATGCCGGGCTTGAACTCACGAACTGTGAAATCATGACCTGAGCCTAAGTCGGACGCTTAACCGACTGAGCCACGTAAACGCCCCTATCTCAGCATATTTTTGATGAAAATTGGGTTAATACTATCCAGCAGCCAACAGTGTTGTGAGAAATAAATGAAATCGTGTATGCGAAAGCATTTTGTAATTTTAAAGGTGCTATATAAATACCAGGTAATATTATTTTTTTTTTTTTAATTTTGTTTATTTATTGATTTATTTGGAGAGAGTGGGGGAGGGGCAGAGAGAGAAAGACTCCCCAGTAGGTTCCTCGCTAATAGCACAGAGCCCGATGCTGGGGCCTGAGCCCACGAACTCAGAGATCACGACGTGAGCTGAAACCAAGAGTCAGATGATCAATATGATTATTCTTTTTTTTTTAATTTTTTAAATGTTTTTATTTATTTTTGAGACAGAGACAGAGCATGAGCAGGGGAGGGGCAGAGAGAGGGGGAGACACAGAATTGGAAGCAGGCTCCAGGCTCCGAGCTGCCAGCACAGAGCCCGACGTGGGGCTCGAACTCACGGAGTGTGAGATCATGACCTGAGCCGAAGTGGGACGCTCAACCGACTGAGCCACCCAGGCGCCCCTCAATATCATTATTCTTGTTCTACTGATTATTTGTTGTTGAAATCAATAACTGACCACTTGCTTGCTTCCTATATCACTGTTTAAATGTTACCGGGAGGTATATAACCCGTTTGAAAGAGTCTGTAATGAACATGTACGTTTTAAACAATAATGAAATGACTACCATGAGCTTATCATCCAGTTTTAAAAGCCGAATGCTGGCCAGTATCACTCAAGCAGCCTCTGTGTGCATCCTGATCGTCCTCCTCCCTTCCTCCTCCCCACTATCCACAGTTGGGAGTTTCGTGCTCAGCATTTCCCTTCATTTTGAAAATGGCTTTGCCGCCTGAATGTATTTGCCAAAACCATACGATTTTAGGTTTGTTTGTTTTTGAATATTGTCCAAATGGACAATCTTGTTGTTTCTTAACTCACTCTTCTCCCCAGTCAACATTATGCTTTTGTGATCTATCCCTTTTGATGCACGTGGTGAGCAGTTCACTCACGGTCACTGTTTACATTACCCTATTGTAGGAATATACCCCAGTTGATTTGTTCTAGTGATGGGCATTTATTTCCAATGCCTTGCTGTCACAAATGGTAAACAATGCCGCGATAATATTTTGCGCAATTTTCCTAACAACCTCCAGCCCCTGGTTGTATGTTTGCACCTGGGGGACATATGCAGGGCTTGTTCTACTTCAGTGGAGAACTCCTAGTAGGAGCACGTTCAACTTTACTAGGTATCGCCAAACTCCCACCAGTTCCATTGCCCCATATCCTTGCCAACATTGGATGTGGACCGATTTTAAAAATGTTTGACTCTCTGGGTTGTGAGAAATGTCACCCCAAACTCTTCATTAAATAAGGAGAGTCCTGGGGCGCCTGGGTGGCGCAGTCGGTTAAGCGTCCGACTTCAGCCAGGTCACGATCTTGCGGTCCGTGAGTTCGAGCCCCGCGTCAGGCTCTGGGCTGATGGCTCAGAGCCTGGAGCCTGTTTCCGATTCTGTGTCTCCCTCTCTCTCTCTGCCCCTCCCCCGTTCATGCTCTGTCTCTCTCTGTCCCAAAAATAAATAAAAACATTGAAAAAAAAATTAAAAAAAAAAAATAAGGAGAGTCCTCTGGAGATCAACTGTTTCCTTAGATAATGGCGCCTGGGTGGCTCAGTTGGTTGAGCGTCTGACTTCTGCTCAGGTCGTGATCTCACAGTTCGTGAGTTCAAGCCCTGCACCGGGCTCTCTGCTGCCAGCACAGACCCGCTTCAGATCCTCTGCCCGCCCCCCTTTGCCTCTCCCCTGTTCATGCTTTCTCTCTCTCTCTCAAAAATAAACATAAAAAAAAAAAAGCATCTACAGACTCTAGTAGCTATAGGAGGGACTAGAAATTGCTTCCGTTGGACTTGCATTTGGTAGTGCAGTATAAGATAACAGAGTTGGGAGGAAAATCAGACATCTTGAGCTGTCGTGTCGGGTCCTTCTCCTAATTCCATCCCACACCTGCCACATGCCTCATGTCCTTGAGATGGAATGAAGATTCTCAAATGATGAGTTATTGCTACAAACCTCCGTGGAGCCAAATAATTTTCCACCTTCTGCAGCCATTAAGGCTTGGACACCTAGGAAGAAACAGGCATTTTTCTTAAGTCAGAAAAAAGAATCCTAACTCAAGAGTTCTCATCTGGAACTTCAAGTGAGACATAGCCTTTGTTTTTCAGGGTTGTAGGACCTGGTAGAGCTTTCTCTACAAATGCTAGGGTGGCTTGGATCTTAAACTCTGTAGTTCTAGGACTTGCTCAGTCTTCTTCCCCCCTTAAGCCTCTAGGTCACTCCCATTCTTCTCTCTCTCTCTCTGCCCATACTCCGCTAGCACTCTCTCTCTCTCTGTCTTTCTCAAAATAAATAAACTTTATTTTTTTTTAAATTTATTTTTTTTTTCAACGTTTATTTATTTTTGGGACAGAGAGAGACAGAGCATGAACGGGGGAGGGGCAGAGAGAGAGGGAGACACAGAATCGGAAACAGGCTCCAGGCTCTGAGCCATCAGCCCAGAGCCTGACGCGGGGCTCGAACTCACGGACCGAGAGATCGTGACCTGGCTGAAGTCGGACGCTTAACCGACTGCGCCACCCAGGCGCCCCAAAATAAATAAACTTTAAATATATCCTTTTCAAAGTTTTCTACATACCTGGAAGTATATGTGAAGTATATGTGTATGTGTGTTTGAATATTTCACATACTCACTTTAAATTATACATATAATTCAACAGCTCACTTATAGCACTCAGTAATTTACCACGTCATTTCTTCATTACTTAATTAAAAATTTTTAACTCTTGGACTCCCATCCTCTATTTTATTATAATCACATATTTAAAACAGATGTATAAGGACATAAAAAATAGGATCAGTATCAGCTTTATCAAGTTGTGACTATCAGCTTTATTAAGGTTTTAATATTTATTTCAGATATATATATGTATATTTATTAATAAAAAATGTTTATTTACTTTTATTTATTTTGAGAGAGAGAGAGAGAGAAGGAGCATGAGCAAGGGAGGACAGAGAGAGAGAGAGAGAGAGAGAGAATCCCAGGCAGACTTCACATTTAACACAGAGCCTGATGAGGGGCTCAATTTCATGAACTGTGAGATTATGACCTGAGCTGAAATCAAGGGTCAGACGCCCAACTGATTGAGTCACCTAGGTGCCCCTACTTCAGATATTTTTAAAAGGTATATACTCCTTCCCCAAATCTTTTATCTCTCTCTTTTCCCAGAGATAACCACTTTCCCCCCAATTTGCTTTTATACTTTTATTACATATACATGACTTCATCAGCAATATGTAGCTTTATTTTCATGCTTTGAAATTTTATATGAATAGCTCTTGACTTACTATTACAAGTTAGTTATTACAAGAGTAACATAAGGAAGAGAGTAAAATGAGGGGCCCCTGGGTGGCTCAGCTGGTTAAGCATCCAACTTCAGCTCAGGTCACGATCTCATAGTTTGTGGGTTTGAGCCTCACATTGGGCTCTGTGCTGACAGCTCAGAGCCTGGAGCCTGCTTTGGATTCTGTCTCCTTCTCTCTCTGTTCCTCCTCTGCTCTCACTGTCTCTCTCTCTCTCTCTCAAAAATAAATAAAGATTTAGGGGCACCTGGGTGGCACAGTCGGTTAAGCGCCCGACTTCAGCTCAGGTCACGATCTCGCGGTCCGTGAGTTCGAGCCCCGCATCTGGCTCTGGGCTGATGGCTCAGAGCCTGGAGCCTGCTTCCGATTCTGTGTCTCCCTCTCTCTCTGCCCCTCCCCCGCTCATGCTCTGTCTCTCTCTGTCTCAAAAAATAAATAAATGTTAAAAAAAATAAACTTTAAAAATTTTTTTTAAATAAAATAAATTTAAAAAAGGAAGAATATAAAATGGAAAAGAGTTTCCCTTTCTTTACTTTCCATTTACCAGATATAATAGCCTGTATTAAGCGTCTTGGCTGTAGTTCCATAAATATTTTGTGCCTAGCAAGTCTAAATATCTTATAGTTCTTTACTTATTTATTTTATTATCATTTTTTTAAGGAAGTGCTAGACCCAGTGTAGGGCTTGAACTTAGGACCCCAAGGTTGAGAGTCAAGAGTCGTATGCTCTACTAACTGAGCCAGCCAGGCATCCCTTATATTTAGTTTTTTATACAAATGACCTAATATTACACTTTTTTTTTATACTTGCAGTTTTCCATTTATTTAATTCACCTTTTCATATCTGAGCATATAGGTCAACCTCAATTTTTAATAGGTGCATATACTTTATCGATAGATGTACTGTAATTTTTTATGGAATTGATCAATTCTAAATGGATGGGTGTTTAGATTATTTCCACTTTCTAATCACAAACATTTTGCAATACATATCCCATGTATGCTATGTACTGGCGAACTTATCTTTATGTTTATATCAAATGAAAAGAATAGATGTGCGTACAAAACTACATGAGTGTACTATTTTTGAACCCATATCTTTTTTTTTTTCCTTGAACCAGTATCTTAAGTGCTTCTTGTATTAAATAGTATGGTGTGGTGAAGAGAATGTTGATTTGTAAATCATGAGGCATGAGTTTTCAATTCTGACTGCATCACCAAATGTGTCTGGACAAATGACTTAATAACTCTGGGATTCAAGTCTGTCATATGTAAAGTGGAAGATTTCAACTACAAGGTCACGAAGGTCCATTCTAAGTTAGGAAGATTTGTAAACTATGATTGAATGCTCATTACAATTGTTATCAGTGCATTTGTAGCAATCCTAGGATTTAGGAAAGTTATACTTTAACAAGTACCATTTCGTGATAGGTAACAGTACCCTGAGCAAAGGTAAAACGGAATTGAAAACCCTGTGATAAACTGCTTTTTGTATGCGCACAAAGAATAAAGAGCTGAGAAATATGTTACTGGTGGAAAAGAGTCAAGAAACTCTGACTTTTATTTTCATGTTTAAAATATATCTAAAAGTAATAAAAATTTGAGTTGGATGAAGCCTCTGTCATTTCTAACAAGAGTGTTTTTGTTGAACTTGGTTAAATCACATACACTTGGAAAAATCACACATACGAGAAAATTCTCGATTTCTAGGAGAGTCTCCAGTCCAGAACTTTTAAATTGTGTAGCTGCTGCCCCCTACTGGTAGGCAAAGGTGAATTGCAGCCAAGACATTTAAAATTTTCTTGATCAGGGCAAGGACAAATTATCCCAGTAAAGATGGATAGAAATGATCATTCATTTAACAACAACGAAAAAATATGGCGTTCTTGCTACATTCTGAAAGCTGTGATAGATACTGGGTAAATACAAATGGGTTTCTTGCCTTTGTAAAATAGATGTACCTATAAACAGCTGAATGCAATGTGGTAAGAATTAAAACTAAGTATAAGTAAGTCCAAGTATAGATAAGTATAAATAAGTGGGAGCATAGAGCAGGGAGTTACTAGTTTTATTTAGGGAAGCTAAATAAAAGAGAGAATAACTGCTCAGATAAATTGATATTTAAATTACATCTGAAGGCATTTTACCAAGGAATGAATGGGAAGGGCATTTCGGTCTATGCAAATATGTGTAACATGAACAAAGACGTGTTTGGAAAATTACAAAATTAGCAATGCGATTAGGTTAGAGGGGACACTGGGAGTGAGAGGAAGACAGTATGAGAAAAGAGGCTCTCTGTGAGCCTGAAAAGCAAGGTTGGGGCAAGATTATGAAGAATCAACTAGCTACGAAAATTTGACTTTATTGTACAGCTGGTGGAGAGTTTATAAGACAACTCTTTAAAAGGCAGAGTATAGGGGCGCCTGAGTGGCGCAGTCGGTTAAGCGTCCGACTTCAGCCAGGTCACGATCTCGCGGTCCGTGAGTTCGAGCCCCGCGTCAGGCTCTGGGCTGATGGCTCAGAGCCTGGAGCCTGTTTCCGATTCTGTGTCTCCCTCTCTCTCTGCCCCTCCCCCGTTCATGCTCTGTCTCTCTCTGTCCCAAAAATAAATAAAAACGCTGAAAAAAAATTAAAAAAAAAATAAATAAAAGGCAGAGTATAATGTACATAATAATCTTAGTATATGATCTAATTATCAGAATTATTCTTGGTCTTTTTCCATTACTTTTTTTTTTAACCTGTAAAATGATGAGCAGAGTTAGATCCCTTTTCATTTATTTATTTTTTTACTGGGAGTCAAGATGTACTACTCGGTATTAAAATCAGTTATGTGGGTTGAGAACAAAAATATAAAATAGAACAGAGCAAAATAAAAATTATAAACTGCCATCATGTTTAATAAGGTTATCATTTTGGGAAACCTTTGTTTCAAGTATACATGTGTGCATTGGGTTCTAATATAAAATGTGTTCTTACTGTGGGTCATAGTAAAAAAAAAGTACAGAAAAGTCTATTTAAAAATATCTAACGGTCTCTCCTAATTCAAATTTCCTATGCTTCTACTAGCTCTTATTGGCTGATTCTTTGGAAGTAAATATTATTAATTTAATCTCAGGTAGTTTGAAAAGATTCTATACAGTATAGATAAATGGAACTTTATATATAGATAAATGGAACTATATAGATAAATAAACTTTTAATGGAATGCATAAAATGCTGAAAAGTTTGAGGTCTATCCATATATACTGACACAAAAAGGTGTTTTGATGTATATTGTTAAGTAAAAAGCAAAATGTGGACAAATATGTAGAGCATAACTCCATTTGTGTAAATTCATACACGCATACACACACATACACTTATACACACACACATATATACACATACACTTATAAATGGGTAATGCACATAAAATACCAGAAAAAATTAACAGTAGTTAATTCAATGGAGAATGAAAGAAGAATAGATCTTGAAGAGCACGGAGGTAGATTTTAATTTTTTTTTTTTTTTAATTTTTTTTTTCAACGTTTATTTATTTTTGGGACAGAGAGAGACAGAGCATGAACGGGGGAGGGGCAGAGAGAGAGGGAGACACAGAATCGGAAACAGGCTCCAGGCTCTGAGCCATCAGCCCAGAGCCCGACGCGGGGCTCGAACTCACGGACCGCGATATCGTGACCTGGCTGAAGTCGGACGCCTAACCGACTGCGCCACCCAGGCGCCCCAGATTTTAATTTTTTTAAATAAATTTTATTTAGTTCTAATTTACATACAATAAAATTCATGCATTAAAAATACACTTTCTTGAGTCTTGATTAATATATATGTTTTGTGTAACCAACAAATCTTCTGGAATTTCATATAAATGAAGTCATATGGGGGGCGCCTGGGTGGCTCAGTCAGTTAAGCGTCCGACTTTGGCTCAGGTCATGATTTCACAGTTTGTGAGTTCAAGCCCCGCGTCGGGCTCTGTGCTGACAGCTCAGAGCCTGGAGCCTGCTTCAGATTCTGTGTCTCCCTCTCTCTCTGCCCCTAACCCACTCGCATTCTGTCTCTGTCTCTCTCAAAAATAAATAAATGTAAAAAAAAAAAAAAATGAAGTCATATGGTATGTATGGGGCTGGCTTTTTTTGTTTGGTACAATATTTTCGAGATCGATCTATGTCATTATGGGTATTAGTACTTCAAATCTTTTTATTGCTATTACTGAGTTTAGTTTGAGGCTATTTATTGCTATCCTTCTTAATACTGTTGAATATCCATATGACAGTATTTCACTATATGGATACACCACAATTTGTTTATCCATTCTCCTATTGATGGACATTTGGTATTTTCTTTCAGTTTTTGGCTATTTTATTAAAAAAAATTTTTTTTTAACGTTTTATTTATTTTTGAGACAGAGAGAGACAGAAAATGAACAGACACAGAATCGGAAGCAGGCTCCAGGCTCTGAGCCATCAGCCCAGAGCCCGACGCAGGGCTTGAACTCACGGACCACGAGATTGTGACCTGAGCTGAAATCGGCCGCTTAACGAACTGAGACACCCAGGCGCCCCTTTGGCTATTTTAAACAAAGCTGCTATGAACATTTTCCTTTTTGGGGATCTATGTTTTGTTTTTAGTTTAAAAAAAAATTTTTTTTTTTTTACATTTATTCATTTTTGAGAGACAGAGAGACAGAGTGTGAATAGGGGAGGGGCACTGAGAGACACACACAGAATCTGAAGCAGGCTCCAGGCTCTGAGGTGTCAGCACAGAGCCTGATGTGGGGCTGGAACACACAGACTGTGAGATCATGACCTGAGCTGAAGTCAGACACCCCACCCACTGAGCCACCCAGGCGCCCCGACTGTGGGTCTATGTTTTAATTTCTCTGGGGTAAATATTTTGGAGTGGAATGATGGGTTATGTGATAAATGTATGTTTAACTTAAAAAAAATTTTTAAAAATGTTTATTTATTTTGAGAGGGACAGAGCGCGTGCACGCGAGGGAGCGCATGAGCAGGGGAGGGGCAGAGACAGAGGGAGACACAGAATCCCAAGCAGGCTCTGTACTGTCAGCACAGGGCCCGATGCAGGGGTCTATCCCATCAACTGGGCACTTAACCAACTGAGCCATCCAGGTGCCCCCCTCCCCATCCCCACCCCCATCCCCGAGTCAAAGCAGTTTTCTTTCTTTCTTTCCAATGTGTATACTTGTATTTCTTTTTCTTACCCTATTGTAATGACGAGGACCTTTAGGATGATAATTAACAGAAGTGGTGAGGACATAAACTTGCCTCGTTCTTCACTCGTTCTTGATCTTAGCAGAAAAGCATTCAATATTTCATCAGTAAGCATGATGTTAGTTGTAGGGTTTTTACAGATGTCCTTTATCACACTGAGGAATTCCCTTTCTATTCTTAGTTTGGTAAGAGTTTTTATGAGTACTGAAGTTTTTCATATTCTTTTTTCTGCTTCTGTTGGGTTGACTATGTGCTTTTTCTTTATAACGGAACCTTAAATTCTTTGGAGTAAATCCCAGTTGGTCATGATGCAGTCTCTTTTTTTACACATGGTTGGATTTGATTTGTTAGTATTTTGGTAAGAATTATTGCTTATGAGGAAATATTGGTCTACAGTTTTCTTATAATATCTTTGGTTTCAGCATCAGGGTAAATGATTGTCTCATAAAAATTAGTTGGGAAATATTTTTACTACTTATTTTTTTATTTTTGAGAGAGAGACAGAGCACGAGCAGGGGAGGGACAGAGAGAGAGAGGGATACACAGAATCTGAAGCAGACTCCAGGCTCTGAGCTGTCAGCACAGAGCCTGACGGAAGGCTCGAACTCAACAACCCTTGAGATCATGACCTGAGCTGAAGTCAGACGCTTAACCGACTGAGACACCCAGGTGCCCCTTCCTCTTCTATTTCTCAGAAAGCTTGCATAAGATTTATATTATTCCTTCCTAAAATGTTTGATCAATAATGAAGCCATCTGGGCCCGGAGTTTTCTTTGTGGGAAGGTTTTCAGGTATGAAGTCAATTTCTTTAATAGTTATAGGACTATTCAGATTTTCTATGCCTTCTTGAATACTATTAGGTAAGTTTTTGCACATTAATGACCATTTCATTTAAGTTATCGAATTTTTTGGCATAAAGTTGTTTACAATACAGAGATGTGGACTTTTACTTTTCGTTTTATCCCCTTCTACACTCTGAATATTTTTTTTTTTAATTTTTCTTAACGTTTTATTTATTTTTGAGACAGGGAGAGACAGAGCATGAACAGGGGAGGGTCAGAGAGAGGGAGACACAGAATCCGAAACAGGCTCCAGGCTGCGAGCTGTCAGCACAGAGCCCAACGCGGGGCTCAAACTCACGGACCATGAGATCATGACCTGAGCCGAAGTCGGCCGCTTAACCGACTGAGCCACCCAGGCGCCCCAACACTCTGAATATTTTGAAAACTATATGAAGGTGCCTGAAGTTGAAAAATGTTGGGAAGTGGCGAAAGTAATGTTAAATGATTATAGTTAAATGCAAATCTTCTGTTATTTATTTTTTATTTATTTATTTTTATTAAATTTTTTTTTCAATGTTTATTTATTTTTGGGACAGAGAGAGACAGAGCATGAACGGGGGAGGGGCAGAGAGAGAGGGAGACACAGAATCAGAAACAGGCTCCAGGCTCCGAGCCATCAGCCCAGAGCCTGACGCGGGGCTCGAACTCACTGACCGCGAGACCGTGACCTGGCTGAAGTCGGACGCTTAACCGACTGCGCCACCCAGGCGCCCCAATCTTCTGTTATTTAATAATAAGTATTGCCTACTATGTGAACGACGTTGTGCCGGGTGCTGAAAAAGCAAAGTTTTTGCCTTTATGGAGCTTGTGGTATAGTGGGAGATATTTGAAGTATTATGTATAACATAATATACACCCATTATGTATAACAAAAAGGTATAACAGAAACAAGAGGAAGCATTAGAGAAAATTCATTTGAAGTAAGTACCTGGTGAAAGTCAGAGAAAGACAAATACCATTTGATTTCACTCTTAGGTGGAATTTAAGAAACAAAACTAACAAAGGAAAAAAAAAAGAGACAACCCAAAAAACGGACTTTTTTTTAAGATTTTATTTTTAAGTATCTCTACACCTAACTTGGGGCTCGAACTTACAACCCCGAAAATGAGAGTCACATGCTCTACTGACTCAGTCAGCTAGGTGCCCCCCAAAACCGGACTCTTCAACTGTAGAGAACACATAGATGGTTACCGGAGGGAAGGTGGGTGGAGGGGTGGCTGCAATGGGTGAAAGGGATTAAGGGCACACTTATCTTTTTTTTTTTTTTTTTAATGTTTATTTATTTTGGGGACAGAGAGAGACAGAGCATGAATGGGGGAGGGGCAGAGAGAGAGGGAGACACAGAATCAGAAGCAGGCTCCAGGCTCTGAGCCATCAGCCCAGAGCCTGACGCGGGGCTCGAACTCACGGACCGCGAGATCATGACCTGAGCTGAAGCCCGACGCTCAACCGTCTGAGCCACCTAGGCACCCAAGGGCACACTTATCTTTTTTTTTTTTTTTTTTAAATTTTTTTTTCAACGTTTATTTATTTTTGGGACAGAGAGAGACAGAGCATGAACGGGGGAGGGGCAGAGAGAGAGGGAGACACAGAATCGGAAACAGGCTCCAGACTCTGAGCCATCAGCCCAGAGCCCGACGCGGGGCTCGAACTCACAGACTGCGAGATCGTGACCTGGCTGAAGTTGGATGCTTAACCGACTGCGCCACCCAGGCGCCCCAAGGGCACACTTATCTTGATGAGCAGTGAGTAATATATGGAACCGTTGGCTCACTATATTGTACACTTGAAACTAATACGACACTGCATGTTAGTTAACTACACTGGAATTAGAATAAAAAAAAATATGATAATTGGTGAAGTCACAAAGGAGGTAATATTTGAGCAGATATGTGAATGTATCAGTTTGCCAAATTGACAGGCCCGGGGGAAAGTGTTCAAGATAGTAGGTTTAAGCGCAAGTAAGTGTTTGAAGAATATGAAGAACAGAATTCCGGAATGAGAAATAGTTGAGGATTACTGAAATTTTAAGTGAAAGTTTGCTGTTTTTATTTTTGTCTGTTTTTTTATCTTAAATATTTTCCTATGGTTCTAATATCAAGCCATATTTTAAAAAAATTTTATGTTATATATGTTTTAAATATATATTTTTTCGATTGATAGACGTTCATGTTGTTTCGTAGTTTTCACTATTACAAACAATGCTGTAATAAACATTGTCCCTACTTTTCTGCACATGTAAGAATGTCTCTAAAATAAGTATTAGTGGATTTACTAAACTGAATGTTATTTACAATATTTTGACCAATTCTGCTAAATTTCACTTCATTCTTGGTGCCAGTATTTGACAGTAGCTGATTTCCCACATCCTTGACAGGGATACATCATAAGGCTTTTTGAATTTTAAGATTATCCCTTAGCTAAGTAGACAATTAAGGACCCATTTTCAACCAGTCAAGATAACGAAGTGGTTAAGACCACTCTTGTATTGTAGTCACAGTTGAGTCCATATCTTGGTTTTGACATTTGCCATCCACGTTAAACAGTTTCTAAGCGATAGTGTTGAGGCAAGTTTACCTGTGGAGTGTACAAGAAACATATTTATGGAAAGAATTCAGTTGGATTTATCATTATAGGACTGGGAGCAAATGGCGGGCATTAAATAACAGTTCATCATTCTTCGCGAATTTGTCAGGAATTGAGGGTCCCATTTAAGAGTTTAAGAGGTTCACATTTTCCAGAAAGATAACCAGAATGCACATCGGAAGTGCGGCAAACTATTTCAACAAGTGCTTTTAATCCGAGATTAAAAGGTGCTATCAGGCAACTCATCAGGCTGCGCATTTTAAACGTTGAGACGCTGGAGGATTAAAATCCACCACGTCTACGACTGGGTCATACATTTACCATAGGTATCCAGTTTGAGATTACCGACGGGCAGATACCCCTTTTTTGCCAGGAAACTACGGCTAAATAGTGACTTCTGTCAGAAAAAAAATCCTCCAGATTCCAACACAGTCCGCCTCCTTCCTAAGCACTGCGGGCACCTGCCAGCCGCAAGATGGCGATTACCCCCAACCACCTTTCCGAAACGGAGATTTCCATAACGCGAATCGCCGCGCCCTGGAAAGGAAGTTTTGCCATTACCCAAGATGGCGAACTGCGCAGCTTCACGGTTTCCAGCTTTCAATATGGCTTCCCCAACCCGCACCACCGGAGGTTAATCTCAGGAACCAAACTAAACTCGCGCGGAAGTAGCGTCAGCGGAAGTTGCGCCTGGCCCAACTTCCCACCCCCCCCTACGCCCGCCCCCGTTCCTACGCCCCGCCCCCGGTGGCGCGGAGTGCAGAGCCAAGATGGCGGCAGAGTTGGAGTACGAGTCTGTTCTGTGTGTGAAGCCCGATGTTAGCGTCTACCGGATCCCTCCCCGGGCCTCCAACCGCGGTTACAGGTACTAGCCCCGAGGCTCTGCAGTACACGCATACCGGGTCGGGGATGACAGTGTCCTCCTCAGGTGGCACGCTGCGAGTCCCCGCCACTGCCACCTCTGAGTTGTCACTTTGCTAGCCTCCCCACCAGGGTTGTTCTCGCCCCGTCCTCCTGTTCTTTTCCCACTGTGGCATGCCAGCCTGGTTTCCGCCGCTTAAAAAAATTTACCATCTGCGTCTTCCCACGCCTCCTCCCTTGGGCCCCTCGGGGTTACCCATCTGCTCCCCATCATACCCATCCCGTCGTGCCTGCTCCATCGCCTGTCACCTTTGGTTCGTTCTTTCTTGCGTCCTTCGGTTTCTCCTCCTCGTCGTACCCCCTCCTGACCTCCCTGTCTCTCATAAACATTTCCAGTACCCCGTGCATAATGGTGGGTAATCATCGTGTCGGCCGCTCTCTAGGTGATACGATTTAATCTTTTGTGCCAGTCTTGCCACCAAGCATGATCCGCCGTTTGGTTTTCCTTTCACTTTTTTGCTAGTGGCAAAGGTTATGATGGTAGGTTTTCCAGTGGTTGTCCATTCTGTTTTTTTTTTTTCCAGTACATTTTCTTGATGATTACATGGTATTTTCTATTTTCCTTTCCTCCCTTCTTAATCTCTCTTATAGCCTTTCTCTCCAAAGTTAATGCAGCATTTTCTCTGTAGGGCTAACCAACCGCCTTGTGATCGCGTGTCGGTGAGGTTCTGAGGATGCTCTAGGCAGTCATGAAGTCATGTAGTGGAAGGAGTTAACACGTTAACCGGGTTACATATTCAAAAATACGGGTATGAACCCTGACAGTTTAACAGCTGTATGATTTGGGACCAATCGCTTAATCTCTGCAAGCCTCAGTTTTCTCATCTGTAAAATAGGAAAAAAAAAGTGATCAGAAAACCTGCTCTGGTTCTGTACCTCAGAGAAGTTTTTGGAGGGTTACGTGACGTAATATAAGAAATGTGAAAAAATTTAGGAAACAGGAAAGCAGCATATTAAATACAAGGCACTGTTCTTACCCCTCTCTCGTCCACCTCACCATCATGATTTTCCTCTTGGCATTTATCATTGCTTTGGCTCTTGTCCTCCTCCTGTGGCCATTAGCTTGCCTCCTTACTGGGGTTTCATTCATCATGGATCACGCTCCTCCTGCTTGCTGACCTTTGCACTAGACGCTGTGGGTTGCACGTTTTGGCGGAGGTGGTCCTAATTCCAGTTTTTCAGTCAGGCCCCAAATCGACCACGAATAGGAATCTACGTGCTTTTCGATGGTAGTTACTGGTAGTGGTGTGTGAGTCAGCAGGGACATCTGGTGCTTTGGGCTTCCCGAAGGAGTGACCCTGCCATTCTGGCTTAGGTACGCTCTGTGCGGGCCTCCGTAGCACCACTGCTGATCTCTGTCCTAGTGCTCTTCCTTCTGTATTGTAATTGATTGTTCCGTCTGCTGTTTCTCCAGACTAGCTGTGAACGACTTGACGTCTTTTCTAAGTTTATAGTACCAGGGTCTAGTACAGTGTCCTGCACATAGCGGGCACTCTGTAAACTTGGGAGAAATTAGTAGATTCCACTTCATCACATAAATTAGCAGTGATTGAACTGTTCAGTAGTTAAGACTTCCGAAAGGGTATGATACATCATACAGTGGGGTTCTCTTCTCTTTCTTCTACTTTAAGCTTTTTCAGCGACCTTCCTCCTCTGACCCACCTGCATTCTCAACTTTCACTTTCTAGTTTATCCACAGCCTTTTATCTGCATGTCAGTTAACTGCACTGAGCCATCAAAACAATTTCTTAATTTTCCTCTATTTCTTGTTGTCTGTGTTTTCTATGCGTATTATTGACATTTCTTATCCTCAAGAGGCATTTTATCATTACCCACCCTTAGTATAGTGAGTGAAGAGAGCTGAACTAAGTGTGCATCGAGATTCCCATTTATTTGCTGGGTTACTCTTGGCAAGACACCTAACTCTTTTTAATTTTTTTTTATTTTTTAATTTTTTTAATGTTTATTTATTTTTGAGAGAGACAGAGATGGAATGCGAGTGGGTTAGGGGCAGAGAGAGAGGGAGACAGAATCTGAAGCAGGCTCCAGGCTCTGCGCTGTCAGCGCAGAGCCTGACGCGGGGCTCGAACTCACAAACCATGAGGTCGTGACCTGAGCCGAAGTCGGACGCTCAACCGACTGAGCCACCCAGGCGCCCCACACCTCTCTTGAACTGTAGTTTCCTCGTTTGTAAAAATGGATATCCTACTACTTACCTTGCAGTATCCTTTCACTTAATTTTCATAGGAATAGGCATAATGCTTGGCACATAATAGGTACTTGATAAATGTTACTTTTATGCCTTTTTGTCTGCCTAATCTTGTTTACAGAACCCATTTTACATTATGAGCATGACTTATTCTTTAGGCTGCCTTTAAAGGAAAAACTGGGATTTTTAGGAAGCAGGAGGAATACTTTGAGTGATTAGTAAGATTGAGGGAATGAATGACTTTGATTCACGTAGTGTAAGCTGTTGCTTCGCAGATTTTCTCTGACAATTTAGATCGATGAGAATGTTAGGAATGATTAGAAAATGGTTTCCCAACCTATGAAACTGTTGTCATATTCATCACTGCCCTTCCCCTCAGCTAAATCATTAGTAAACTCAATAGTCTGTTTTAATGTAATGAGAAGAATGCTGGACTTCGAAGTTAGGCATTACTTCCTGTGTTACTATTCGTCATTGAGATGGACAGAGATGGTAGGCTTTCCATGCCTATTCCAGATGGTTGCTGTAAGGGTTTATTACTGATGTCAATGAAAATTTGTGAAGTCAGTTCAGAAGACCAGCGAAACCAAGAGTTCCTCGGGCTAGGTCTTGGGAATGGGAAAAGAACTAAGGCTCAGGGCTGAGGGAAATTGCTGCTGGGGATATCCATTCACTTACTGAGGATTTGTTAAATATTGGCCACTGGACACGCAAGATAAATAAGCCAAGGAACCTGTCCCAGGAAACACATCTAGTAGGCTTGTTCCTGATATATTCAGTACACAGTGTTTAGCTCATGGTGTGATGGTAGAATAAGTAATGACTCCTTAAAAAAAATTAAAACTCGGGGACCTTTAGAGCATTATAGTGTGGATCAGATTCAAGTACTTGAGGCACCGCATTAAGAGATGAGGGCGTGACAAGGATTTATAAATCCTGTTCAAAACCTGTGCTAATTTTCATTTTTTTTTTCCTTTCCACCTTTGCTTCTTGTTTAGATATATTTTATTGTTACCTTTCTGCCTTGCAAGTATTAGTGTTCAGGTTTCTGAGGGATGAGGTTTTTTACTTAAAGATTTTATTTATTTATTTTTTAATTATTATTTTTTAAAGTTTATTTATTTTTGAGACAGGGAGAGACAGAGCATGAACGGGGGAGGGTCAGAGAGAGAGGGAGACACAGAATCGGAAGCAGGCTCCAGGCTCTGAGCCATCAGCCCAGAGCCCGACACGGGGCTCGAACTCACGGACCGCGAGATCGTGACCTGAGCTGAAGTCGGACGCTTAGCCGACTGAGCCACCCAGGTGCCCCAAAGATTTTATTTTTTTAAAATTTTTATTCTTTTTGAGAGACAAAAAGAGAGGGAGCATGGGATAGAGGCAGAGGGAGAGAGAGAATCCCAAGCAGGCTCTGCCCTCAGTGTGGAGCCCCATGCGGGGTTCGATCTTGTGACCGCGAGATCGCGAATGCAGCTGAAATTTAGAGCCTGGTGCTCAACTGACTGAGCCACCAAGGTGCCCTGAGATTTTATTTTTATGTAATCTCTGTACCCAACACGGGGCTTGAACTCACAACCTCAAGATCAAAAGTCACATGCTCTAGGGATTGAGCCAGCCAGGTGCCCCATGATGAGTTGCTTAATAACTTTTACTTTGCCCTCTCTTTTCCACACGCTGACAAAAACAAACTCACAAATTCAGAGCTTTGTAAAATTGGTCATATTTAAATAATGTCTTAGATTTCCTTCAAATTCATGTATCACACAGATTATAAGTATTCAGTGTTTTGTAATGTTTCCACGGACATCTGTATCTCTAGCCCACATGTTTTTCCTGAACTCCTGACTCATATTCAAATGCCTTCTCTGTATCTTCACTTGAGAAATCAATTTGACGTCTCCAACTCAACATATTCAAAACTGAACTCCTGAGCTTCTCAGACATGCTCTACCTATAGCCTTTCTGTCTCAGTTATTGGCAGCTCCTTTGCTCAGGCGAAAAACTTCAGCGTCATCCTTGACTCCTCCTACCTCACATTCAGTCCTTTAGAAAACCCCATTTCTTTGCTTTAAATGTATCTAGAATCTAGCCGCTTCTGCTCCTGTCCCTTCCTAGTCACCGTCATGACTCCTGGATTGTGGTGGTAGTCTCTTAACTATAATCCCCCTGCTTCAGGATTTACATTGCTTCTACGTACAACAGACAAGGTGATCCTTTTAAAGTCAAAGGAAGATCATGTTTCACCTCTGCTTAAAACTGGTACTGGCTCCTTTTTCACTCAGTAAAAGCTAAAGTTCGTACGAGGCCTATAAAATTTGCCCCTCTGTTACCTCACCCCCACCTCATCTCTTACTTTATTCCAGCTGCAGTGGCTTTCTTTTTGAGGGCAAGCATTCCAGGTACATTCGCACCTTAGCACCTTTGCACTAATTGTTTCAAACCTGGAGCTCCTCCCCCCCCCCCATATCTGCATGAGTAACTCTCTTGCTTCCTTCACATTTTTGCCCACATTTCACCTTGTTTAAAAAAAAAATTTTTTTTTTAATGTTTATTTATTTTGGAGAGAGACAGAGACAGAATGCGAGTGGGTTCGGGGCAGAGAGAGAGGGAGACACAGAATCTGAAGCAGCTCCAGGCTCTGAGGTGGCGGCACAGAGCCCGACATGGGGCTCGAACTCAGGAGCTGCGAGATCATGACCTGAACTGAAGTCAGACGCTCAACCAACTGAGCCACCCAGGCGCCCCTCGTTTCACCTTGTCAATAAGGCCTCCCCTGACTACCCTCTTGAATGCCGCAGCCTGTTTACTCTCCCACTACCCTCCCGATTTCCCTTTTCTGTTTCTTCATTTTCTTTCTGCTTTAGCACTTACCATTTTCTGAGATACTAATTATTTTACTAATTATTTACTTGTTTATTTTTTATTGTCTATTTTCTATTAGAATATAAACCTCACGAGGGTAGGAGTCTTTGTTTTGTTCATTCACCTAGAACAGTGCCTGTGACTTAATATGCATTCTGTAAGTATTGGTTGAATTCAGTGAAAGATGATAATACATTTAGGGATTTGGGAAGCCTTCTGTTACCCAGTATAGTTCATTCAGTAGACTCTGTTATTACTTGATCAGTAAAACACTATTATATAAAATATCATCTGCAGTGTGGCAGTATAGTACCATTATGAGAGTTAGTTTTAATTGCTTGTATTTGTACTTTTACGTGTTTTTATTGATGCTTCTTAGACTCCAGAATTCTTAAGGAGTAACACTGTCTTTTGTTTGCTTTGGATTATATGTCATATGAGGCATCTGGGCAGCAGGGATCATGAGTTATTCTTGTTAATTATTTAATAGGTAGAGTAAGCAAGAAGGGAAATAGAAATACGGCAAATGATTGTGTGTAGGTTTTTCGTAATAAAAGCCATAGACTTGAGGCTTCCTATTTTCCCGTCCTAGGGCATCTGACTGGAAATTAGACCAGCCTGATTGGACTGGCCGCCTCCGAATCACTTCGAAAGGGAAGATTGCTTATATCAAGCTTGAGGATAAAGTTTCAGGTAATCTGTGCTGGTGACCCTCTAACATATTAAGGGTATTAGTTTGGTGTGCCTTTTCTTTTCCTTTTTCTTTTTTTTTTAATGTTTATTTATGTATTTTGAGAGTGAGAGAGCGAGCAGGGGAGGGGCACAGAGAGAGGAGAGAGAGAGAGAATCTCCAGCAGGCTCTGAGTTTTCAGCGCAGAGCCCAACACGTGGCTTGAACCCACACACCATGAGATCATGACCTGAGTCGAAATCAAGAGTCAGATGCTTAACCGACTCAGCCACCCAGGCACCCCATTTTTGGTGAACTTTTATAAATACATTTAAGTTGGAGACTGGAATGGAAATATTTGTTAGAGTTTTAGATTTTTGCTTCTTTAGCTCAAGGAAGTCCTTTTCTTACCTGTTAGGGGAGCTCTTTGCTCAGGCACCAGTAGAACAATATCCTGGTATTGCTGTGGAGACAGTGACAGATTCCAGCCGCTACTTTGTAATCCGGATCCAGGATGGTACTGGTAAGGGATCTGGGATTTTGAATGGGTGAGATTAGGAAAATAGGTAATGCCTTTCAATAAAGCGCGTCTCAGTTGCATTTATCTTAACTTCAGTTTACTACATTTTTTCACCCCTTGCTCCATAGTTAACTATGGTTGCTAAAGGACAAGGATTAACATGTTGTTTGTAATAAATAAAAACAAGTTCAAGATATGATAATTAATAGGTGGATATAAATAAATGTCTATCCAACCAAAGAATTCATACATATTGCCCACTCATTCATTGTTTGTGGTGGGTTTTGGTGGGACTGTCTTAAATCATCTATGTCTAGGGCATTTTCTATTTTTTCTCCATAGTCTATATCAGAGGTGGGCAAACTTTCTGGAAAGACAGATGGTGAATATTTTAGATTTTGCAGGCCAAATGGTCTCTACTGTAGCTACTCAGTTCTGCTGATGTAGTATGAAAGCAGCTACAGATAATATGTAAACAAATGGGAATAGCTGTGTTCCAGTAAAATATTATTTTTTTTTGTAATTTTTTTTTTTTTAACGTTTATTTATTTTTGAGACAGAGAGAGTGAGCATGAACGGGGGAGGGTCAGAGAGAGAGGGAGACACTGAATCCCAAACAGGCTCCAGGCTCTGAGCGGTCAGCACAGAGCCCGACGCGGGGCTCGAACTCACGGACCGCGAGATCATGACCCGAGCCGAAGTCGGCCGCCCAACCGACTGAGCCACCCAGGCGCCCCATTATTGACAAAAACAAGTATGGCAGCATTTGTCTCTTGGGCAATACGTAGGGTGTGGACCCCAGGGCTGTGAGAAATGTTTCACATTCACAGACTTTATCTAGTTAAGGTAACTGTTAATTTTCATTGGGTGGAATTTTCCCTAAGGGACACTTCCTGTTCTGAGTATTCCTGTCTTTTTCACAGGGCGTAGTGCTTTCATTGGCATTGGCTTCACAGATCGGGGTGATGCCTTTGACTTTAATGTCTCCTTGCAAGATCATTTCAAGTGAGTGATTCTTGTCCTTAACCGAGTTAAACCTTGGCTAAGTTAACCCTGAACCAAGCTAAAGGGTTTTGGAAATGCTCCTCCTCAGTTGAATGGATACTACCTCTTTTACCTGCTGGTTTCTGTATTTGATGAACTAGTTTGTTACGAATTTGAATCTTCCCATTCACTGTTTCCTTACATCATCTTTGTGTCTCTTCTGTCCTTTCCTTATAGCCCAGGATATGTTTTTGGTCCTCTGTACGGTGTTTTGAGATGATGCTTTTGCCTATGCCTCTGGAGGAATTGACATTTGCTCTCTTAAGTGGCCGAGGGAGGCATATAGTCACAGCAGGACTGTATGTGAGAGAGGAGGAGTTACGTGCCAGTTTTGTTGCTTTGTGTAGCTGACGTGTTGTATGTCTCCTGCAACGACATTGCTTCAGTTTTGCCACAGCTGTGGTGGACAGCGCCATGCACTGTCAGCTTCCTACTTCAAGGGCAGGCATAAGTCTGCTTTTCTGCCTCAGAACTCTGAAATTGTGGAAGCGCACTCAGTTGGCACAGGGATGCAGCCCGGAAGGATGGAGGAATTAACGTCCCCTCAGGGGCAGCCCTCACCCGTGGCGGGTGGAAATTGGCGGCTAAATGCCCTCCTTTGGAGGGACAAGTTAAATATGCATTCTGAATGGCTCCTCGGTGGTGTTGAACCCTGTTGCCCTGTTTTGGCTTTTCTTCTTTTCCTTCCTCACTTTTCATGTTCCTTCACTCTGCTTTCTGGAGTCCTGTTTCACATAAGCCAGTTACACTCAAATTTTTTTGTCAGCTCTGCTTTCAGGTAGTCCCAAATTGAGATAATTTACTCTTTTACTGAAGGTGGGTAAAGCAGGAATCTGAGATTTCCAGAGAATCTCAGGAAATGGACACTCGTCCCAAGTTGGATCTGGGCTTCAAGGAAGGACAGACCATCAAGTTGAGTATTGGGGTGAGTATGGTTTCTTTCCTCCCGCTCCCTGAATTTCCATAATAAGCTTGTGACTTTTTCTTTCTCTTTCTTCTCTGTTTTCTTTTTTATAGAACATTACAACTAAGAAAGGTGGTGCTTCCAAGCCCAAGGCTGTGGGAACTGGGGGCCTGAGCCTGCTCCCGCCCCCACCTGGAGGCAAAGTCACCATCCCCCCACCATCCTCCTCAGTTGCCATCAGCAATCATGTCACTCCACCACCCATTCCAAAATCTAACCATGGAGGTAGTGATGCAGGTAAATCTCTCTGTTACTTTGAACGCAAGACCCTGAGAACAAGAGTTGCACATTGCACCCTCTGAGCCAGCCAGGCGCTCCGTCTCTGTTACTTTTAACTTTGAGAAATCATCTTATCTTTTCTTTTTTTTTTTTAAATTTTTAAATTTTACTTAAATCCAAGTTTAACATGTGGTGTAATGATGATTTCAGGGGTAGAATTTAGTGATTCATCACTTACACATCAAGAAATCATCATATCTTAAGTTTCAGTTGGGTACCGTACCCCTGTTTGCCAAGGAGAGTATTGATGTTTTTGCTATTAAATGACACTTGGTACTGAAAGGTGATTCTGACAGCCTTTAGCAAGGGATTTCAGCTTTTCTATTGAACCGAGAGTCATGGTATTTGGTAGGTTCTTTGTCAGAAAATGAGTGGATATTGGGGCACCTGGGTGGCTCTGTTGATTAAGCATCTGACTCTTGATTTCAGCTCAGCTCTTGATCTCACAGTTGTGAGATTGAGCCCCGCATCAGGCTTCAAGCTGGGTGTGGAACCTGCTTGAGATTCTCCCGCCCGCCCAAAAAAAGAAAATGAGTGGTTATTAAGAAGAAGACTATTTCCTTCATTGTACCTTGGTTAGATGCTAGTAGGCCTGAGAGTCAGATGCACTCAGATTTTGGTGAGAGCTCTGCTTTTTTTTTTTTTTTTTTTAATTTTTTTTAACGTTTATTAATTTTTAGATAGAGACAGAGCCTGCGTGGGGGAGGGGCAGAGAGAGAGGGAGGCATAGAATCGGAAGCAGGCTCCCGGCTCTGGACTGACACAGAGCCCGACGCGGGGCTCGAACCCACGGACCGCGAGATCACGACCGGAGCTGAGGTCGGACGCTCAACCGACTGAGCCACCCAGGCGCCCTGAGCTCTGCTATTTTATATCTGAGTGTACTTGGTAATATTATTTCCTTTTTTTGTCTTAATATCCTTATCTACATAATGGAGACTTAAAACTACACCCAGATTGTGAAGGTGAGGTGGCCTGACGCCACCTAGCACTGTCCATGGCGCAGAGCAGCCACTCAGTAAACGTGATGTTTTCATTTTTCCTGTTTCTTCGCTAGGGCAGCTGGGAGACCGTTAGACAGCATCTGGGTTCGTGAATACATTTTCACTTTTCTGTACCATCTAATGGCAAAAAAGAATAGATCTAGTTCTTTCCATTTCAAGAATGAGAATATTAGGGGTGCCTGGGTTTGACATCGGCTCAGGTTGTGATCTCATAGTTCGTTTGTTCGAGCCCTGTGTCAGGCTCTCTGCTGTCAGTGCAGAGCCTGCCTTGATCCTCTGTAGCCCTCTCTGTCTGCCCCTTCCCCTCTCTCAC
Source organism: Puma concolor (assembly GCF_028749965.1). NCBI lineage: Eukaryota > Metazoa > Chordata > Mammalia > Carnivora > Felidae > Puma > Puma concolor. Next base: position 100,567,733 of record NC_141673.1, read on the forward strand.
ATGCGTATGTATGTGTGTGCTCTCTCAAAAAATAAACATTAAAAAAAAAATAAAAGAGTGAGAACATTAGAACGTGAAAAGGAATTTTCCTGAGATTATTCATGTAATTGACTACTAAGAGTAAACTTTTTCTTTCTGGAATTTTGAGATAAAAATGGTTGTAACCTACTTCTTTTCATAAGTGTCTCCAGAAGGCACTGGGGGGGATAACGTCTAAGATTTATTTTTAATTTTTTTGAATGAAGCTTTTTATTTTAAGATGATTGTAGGTTCACATGCAGTTGTAAAAAATAACAGAAAGAAATCCTGGGTCCTTTTTACCCATTTTCCCTAAATGGTAACTGTTTGCAAAACCGAAGTGGAACAGCTTAATCAGGAAATTGACATTGATACCGTCTACTGATCTTATGTAGATTTCACGAGCTACACGTGTTCTCATTCGTGTGTGTATATGTGTGTTTAGTTCTCTGCACTCTGATCGTGTTAGGTTCCTGGATCTGTTACCACGGTCAGGATACAGAACAGCTCCCTCAGTGCAAGGATCCCTCACATCATCCTTTTATACCCACACCTCCCCCCGAGTCCTGCCCCACGCCTCCTCTAACCCTTGGCGATCACTAATCTGTTTGCCATCTTTATAATTTTGTCACTTCGTGAATGTTATATAAGTGGAAACATACAGTACATAACCTTTGGGGATTGGCTTTTTCCACTCAGCATAATTCCCTTGAGATTCATCCAAGTTGTGTACATCGGCAGTTTGTTTCTTTTTCTTGCTGGGTAGTATTCCATGGTATGGATGTACCATAGCGCGTTTAACCGTCGTCACCCACGGGGGAACATCTGGCTCATATCCAGTTTTTGGCTCTTGCGGATAAAGCTGCAAGGAACATTTGTGTATAGATTTTGGTGTAAGCGTATGGTTTTATTTCTAAGATTTTTATTATGCTTCCCCTTTTCTTTTTCTTCCGTCTGCCCTGTATTCAGATATCCTTTTAGATTTGGATGCTCCTGCTCCTGTCCCGGCACCAGCACCAGCTCCAGTGTCTGCAAGCAATGACTTGTGGGGAGACTTTAGCACTGCTTCCAGGTAGGAGCATAGTGAAACCAGCATACTGTCAATCAGGGTACAGGGAATGTTACCGTCCAATGAAACGTCTTAGGCAGGAAGTTTAGGTAAGGAAGTAGAGTTAGTGCTGGGGATGGTGGGATAAGAAAGCTGTAGGGTGAAGTCTGACTGGGATGTTTTAAGCCTTGATATGTAGAATTTCCGTGAGGTATAGTTTCAGAAATTCTGGGCAGTGATTTCTTGGAAACTATTAAGTGAAGAATGGAGTAGCTGTCCTAATTCCTTTGGCTTTCTCTCTGTTCTCCTGTCTTGCAGCTCTGTTCCAAACCAGGCACCACAGCCATCCAACTGGGTCCAGTTCTGAATAGCATTAAGGACAGACTTGAAGAAAAAAAAAATGACCTTGAGGGCACCAATCTGTGAGGGAAGTTAGGAACCCCTTCTCTTCCCAGAACCAAAATTACTGGACAATCTTTTTCATAGCTCCTCCATTGCATTCAAGCTGGATCACGTCACCCCCCTGTGTTGTTACTTGCGTACAGCCGAGGAAGAATCTCTCATCTCCTGTTCACTGTTAAGGCAGGGGAGTGGTGGGTCTTCTCATACTTGTGGCTGACTATGCAGGGCCCCAAAGGCCAGATCTCTTTGAGGGAGAAGTGAATTCTAACATCTGTAAAGTTGTTCTTTTCAGTTCTTCAACTTATTTCAGAATCATCTCATGACCCTGTGTGCCTCTTTGTGAAGCCCTATTTAGCAATTTCAGGGGAGACAAAAACCTTGACATTTCCTTTCCCACTAGCCTACGACCCTCCAAATGGACTGGCCAACCTCAGTGTTTACAGATTCAGAGTTTTGACAGGGATAGGTGTGAAGAAAGACCTGTTTCCTGGGTCTCTGAGATAGACCCTCCTGCAGGCTTATCCTGTCCAGTGAACATCCATGGCGGGGGGCAGCTCCATCGCCCTCGTGTGTTTACATTGTTTCCTCCTGTGCTCAGAGGGTTTGTTGGTGGCACCTCCACTGTTCTTTTATTTGTTGAATAGTGCGACATCTTTGATCAGTGGGTGTCTCTTGGATGAAGGAGGTTCAAGGGGCTGTGTTTTCCAAGTTATATTGTAGAGAAGCGTTGACTTTCTTGCAGCTCCATCTGGTGGCTGCATTTGAAGCGCGGCTTTACTTTGCATTTGCCCCATTATTTGACCTGGAGTTGAAGGGTTTAGAGTTTTTAACCTGATCTGTAGAGCAGACGGGTTGAAAAGCACGTAACTCTTTTTCAGTACCCACATTGCCTTGCTGCCTGGGTATCTGGCCCCTTGCGTGAACATTTCGTTTTCAGTGCATCTAGCCCTTTCATAGAAAGCTGCTATTACATACATTGTCACTTATGAAGGAAGCTGGAGAGTCCACGGCCCTAGCCGTCCTGGGTTCTGCCCGAGTGACCGCTTCGCTAAACCATCACAGAGGGTATCTCAAAAGCAAGTTGCTCTCCCACCGCTTTCCCTTCCCTCTAGCCCACCATTCCTTTTACAGTGCTGTGAAGACAGTTCCCTTTCTCAAATGAACGGGCACTATCAGTTGTGTTTGTTAATGGGCAATTTTGAGGGTGAAATGGGAAGATCTCGTCTCTTCCCTCAGCACTTCTTTGGATGTGTACACTTGGGGAGGCTCGTGTTTAGTTTCAAAATGTAGTCTCTCTCCTGGATTTCCTTCTTGACTCTTTTTAACTTTGGGTCCATTTTTTTCTCATTGCCTCCTGTTCCAGGCAGCTCTATTCTTACAGAGCCATGGCAGGGCTTTTTAAAATTCCAATAGAAAACACTAAGTGGAAAGTCTATAGAATCACTAGTGACTGACTACTGGGAAACTATTTTCTCAATCTTCCTCCATGTTGTGTTCTTTGTATTCTCAAGATGATAATATATTATGTATTTGAATTGCTGAAAAACTGAAAATGAAATTTAAGATATATGTATATAAAGCGTATGCTGTATTGGTGCAATAATGGTAATTAAAAATATGGAAAAAGGTAGTGTCTCCTTTATCTTTAATTTGCCTATTTCAGTGCCTTTTTAATTCAACTGACCCAATATAAACGGGCCAGTAGGTAATAAATGGACATTTTATATCTATTACTCTTTTTCAAGAAATAGGGTTTCATTCAGCAGTTCAGGCTAGACTTCGGTACTCATGGTTCTAAACCCACAGAGCACTCCACTCCTTATAGAGATCGTATATATTAATTATTTATTTGCTGGTACAGTTCATTTCTTTTGCTTCAGATTATCTTCATGATCGAGGCCACCACTCACGTCCCAGAACTATAATCAGCATCAGTGAGGGGGATCTGTAAGACATGGAACTAAAGACAGAGTTACAGACTTTGGAAGCCAGAAGGATCTTGGAGTTCTCATTCAGTGCTTTTCACAGAAGGTGAATCAGAATGATACGTGTGCTTGCTTTTTTAAATAAAGTAACACACTGCTCTCTGTAGAGATTCTGATGTACCTCCTAGAGTAGGGCCTAGATGTCTTTCCCACCCACGGCCTTTCTTATCATTACTGAGGTTGTGAGGCACTGTCACTGATAGAAGTGTATCATAAACCTCAGGTTTTGTTTGGGGAAGAAAGTGGACAATCTTTTTGTTTTTTTGTTTTGTTTTGTTTTGTTTTTAGCTCAACCCCCTCAGTTATACATTAGAATCTGCCTTCACAGTTGCAGTGTGAACTTGTATTACTCCACTTCATCCTGATAACCTTCTAGGCAGTTGGCCTGCCTCTAGCTTTCTTTTCTTTTTCTCTAGCTCCAATTCACCTTCCCTGTTGCCACCGGAATCACCTTCCTAAATCAAGCCCTGCCCACGCCCTTTCTTCCCTGACTCATTGTCTTTAATGATTTTCCTTTGCTTAGATCATAAAGTCCAAAGTACCGTTTCATCCTCAACCTTGTTTTCCCTTTCACTCAAAATATGCTCCTGAAACCAGGATACTAGTCATTCTTCAAATGCCATTAGCACCCTGAGCACTGACTGCTTGCTAAAATTCCCTCTGCCTACAATACCTTCCTGCCTATTGAAGTCCTTCCCGTTTCGTAAAGCTGGCGCGAATAATACTTCATGAAATGTCACCTATTCTTTCAGTCTGAAAAATGATCTCCTTTGTTTTGTTTAGGTTGCTGTTGAAATTCTCTAATAACATTACTTTGTAATATTAATTATGCTAATTAATATTAGTTTGTAATTTTAGTTAGAATATTAGTTTTTAAGCTCTTTGAACATAAGGACCATGTCTTCATTTTTATCTACAAACCATACTTCCCTATACTTTGGTGTTATAGTAGATGCTCATTAAATACTTGTCGAATTAACGGTGATTTCAGTGAAGATGGATTAGAAATCAGGAAGTTGGGTATTTTCCTTCTTTTACTCATTCTCAGGGTTGTTCCTAGCTACATGATGTAAGTGTTCTTTGTATGCCTTGTCATAGTTGCAGAAAATCTCATTTATGTGCTCCAAAATCCATCACTATTAGGGAATCAAAAAGGCAGTGATGAAGAAAAATTTTACTTTGGTACATAAACCCTGTGACCTGGGAAAAGAAAAATGGTATTGTAAATAAAGCACAGCTGCGGATACGCTTGGTAATTTACGGTCTCATTTTGATGACCATCACTGTCTTAAGATGACATTGCACTTTGGTTATGTTTTAGTTATCTTGTAGCTTAAAAAAACACACCATTTCTGTTATTGCCTCTTAACTGTGCATGACACACACATACGGTATGTGACTATAGAACTCCCACTGGGGGCAATGGGGTGGCTCAGTTGGTTAAACGTCCGACTCTTGATTTCATCTCAGGGTTTTGAGTTCAAGCCCCATGTTGATGCTAGGTGTGAGGCCTACTTAAAAGAAGAAAAAAAACAAACAACAGCTCCTACTCAAGAGCTCCCCATCAATCACACACATATTCTCTTGAGAAAGAAAGGAAAAATGAGAGTTATCTTGATTTTCAGGTCCCTTAACCCTGGGGGACTTACGTATAGGCTTGTGATTGTTTTGGGCATTTATTTCAGATTTTGCCATTATTGTCATTTTCAGTCCCGTTTTGAAAGATATCAAAGTAGAGCGGTAGTTCGTTTTTTTTGAAAAAGCTCTGGTATAGTTGAATTGGCTACATCTGAGCCAGGAGTAACGTAATTGTCCACAGTGCCCTCCTGTTCTGCCTTATCGGTCTACTCAGTCTAAGCACAGTGTCTAAGCATCAGCTCAGTTAAAAGTCTAAGTCTAAGCATCAGCTCAATTAAAACACAGTAACGCGGAGGGTGCCTGGGGGGCTCAGTCGGTTGAGTGTCCAGCTCTTGATTTTGACTCAGGTCATGGTCTCACAGTTGGTGAGATCGAGCTCCGTGTCCTGCATGGGATTCTCTCTCTCCCTCTCTCTCTGCCCCTCCTCATGCTCTCTCTCTCTCTCTTCCTCTCTCACTCAAAGTAAATAAACATTAAAAAACTCACAATAATGCGTTAAGACCCATTGTGGATTACTTGCTTTTTAATATTTTCTTTTCCCTTACATGTGTTCTGCCACTGAACCTATACTGGGAAAGAATGTCACTGAAGCACTTTCTGTGAATGCTACCTCTGGCTGCATATCAGCGTGGGGCCACTAGAGGGCAAGCTCCCTCTAGCAACTCCAGCAACTGTAGGAAATACTACTCATACATCCTGGTGACGGAAGGTGTTTAAAAAGAAAGACGTACATGAAGACTGTCAAGGGACATATCTATGGAGTCTAACCATGCATTTGATGCATTTGTTGAGAATGTAGAAAGGTAGCTCTTTAGGTAGGCAGAAAATGAAGTACAGAATAATACTTTCTTCAGACTTTAATGGGTAGTAAAGTGTAGTCGTGGTTATGACCATGGATTTGGGAGGGAACAAATTGCCACAGTGCAAAATTTTGCTGTGCCACTTACTTTTTTTTTTTTTTTTTAATGTTTATTTATTTTTGAGAGAGACAGAGCATGAGCAGGGGGAGGGACAGAAAGAGAAGGACACAGAATCCAAAGTGGGCTCCAGGCTTTGAGCTGTCAGCACAGAGCCCAACGTGGGGCTCGAACCCACAAACCATGAAATCATGACCTGAGCCGAAATCAAGAGTCAGACACTTAAACAACTGAGCCACCCAGGCGCCCCATTGGTTTTTTAACTTTGGACAAGTTACTTAACATTTGTTTGCCTTGGTTTATTCATATGTGATATGAATATAATAGTTCCTACTTTATAGAGTTATTGTCACAATAATATTTTTTATTTTTATTTTTTTACTGAAACATTTTTTAGTGTTTTTTTTTTTTTAATACAATTTATTGTCAAGTAATGGCTAACATACAGTATATACAGTGTGCTCTTGGTTTTGGGGGTAGAGTCCCATGATTCATCGCTCACATGCCACACCCAGTGCTCATCTCAACAAGTGCCTTTCTCAATGCCATCACCCATTTTCCCCTCTCCCCCGCACCCCCTCCCATCAGCCCTCAGTTTGTTTTCTGTATTTAAGAGTCTCTTATGGTTTGCCTTCTCTGTTTGAAACTATTTTTTCCCCTTCCCTTCCCCCATGGTCTTCTGTTAAGTTTCTCAAGTTCCACATACGAGTGAAAACATGGTATCTGTCTTTCTCTGACTGACTTATTTCACTTAGCATATTGCCCTCTGGTTCCTTCCACGTTGTTGTAAATGGCAAGATTTCATTCTTTCTCATTGCCAAGTAGTATTCCATTGTGTATATAAATCACATCTTCTCTATCCATTCATCAGTTGATGAACATCTGGACTCTCCATAATTTGGCTATTGTTGATAGCACTGCTATAAACACTGGGGTACATATGCCCCTATGAATCAGCACTCCTGTATCCTTTGGATACCTTCTTAGTAGTGCTATTGCTGGGTCATAGGATAGTTCTATTTTTAATTTTTTGCAGAACCTCCACACTTTTCCAGAGCGGCTGCACCAGTTTGCCTTCCCACCAACAGTGCAAGAGGGTTCCTGTTTCTCCACATCCTCGCCAACATCTGTTGTTTCCTGAGTTAATTTTAGCCACTCTGACTGGTGTAAGGTGGTATCTCAGTGTGGTTTTGATTTGTATTTCCTTGATGATGTGTGATGTTGAGCATCTTTTCATGTGTCTGTTGGTCATCTGGATGTCTTCTTTGGAAAAATGTCTGTTCACGTCTGTTGCCCATTTCTTCACTGGAGTACTTGTTTTTTGGGTGTCAAGTGTGGTGAGTTCTTTATAGATTTTGGATACTAACCCTTTATCCGATATGCCATTTGCAGATGTCCCATTCCGTCGGTTGCCTTTTAGTTTTGTTGATTGTTTCCTTTGCAGTGCAGAAGCTTTTTATCTTGATGAGGTCCCAATAGTTCATTTTTGCTTTCATTTCCCTTGCCATAAGATTTTTTATGTATGTGTGTACATATATATACATATGCACACACATATATACACCACATCATAAATGGACACAGGGTGTTTCCATATCTTGATCTTTCTGAGTAATGTTGCACAAAACATTGGAGTGCTTCCATCTCTCCAGTATCCTATTTTCATTACTTTTGGATGTATATCTAGAAGTGGACTTGCTGGACCATATCGTAGTTTTGTTTTTAATGGTTTGAGAGACCTCCATACTGTTTTCTGTAGTGCTGTTCCAATTTTCCTTTCCATCAACAGTGTACAAGGGTTCCCTTTTCTCCACATCCTTGCCAACTTTTGTTAACTCTTGTCATCTTGATGACAGGGTGTGAGGTGATATTTGATTGTGGTTTTGATTTGCATTTCCCTGATGTTTACTGATGCTGACCATCTTTCTTGTGAACGGGCCCCAAGCATCACTCCTGCCAGGCTGGGCCCTAGGGCTTGGAAGGGAGTAAAGTAGAAGTAGTATCTTTGTGGTCTTGAGTCACGTTGAGACAGTCAACTACTTGTGACCAAATAAACCTTTTGTAAATGAAAGAAAAAAAGAGCTGTTGGCCATTTTGTCTTCTTTGGAAAAATGTCTGTTGAGTTCCTCTGCCCATTTTTAATTGGATTGTTTTTTTGTTACCGAGTTGTAGGAGTTCCTTAAATATTTTGAGTATGAACTCCTTGTCACATATATGGTTTGCGAATATTTTTCCCCATTCCGTAGGTTGTCTTCATTTTTTTTTAATGTTTCTCTTGTGCAAAAGCCATTTAGTTTGATACAGTTCCACTCGTTGATTTTTGCTTTTGTTGCTTGTGCTCTTTGTATCATACCTAAAAAATCATTGCCAAGACTAATGTCAGGGAACTTCCTATGTTTTCTTATAGAAGTTTACTATATCAGGTCTTAAATTTAAATCTTTAACCTATTTTGAGTTAATTTTTGGGAGTGTTGTAAAAAAATGTGGACATTTTAACAATATTAACTCTTTCAATCCATGAACACAAGATGACTTTTCATGTTTTGTTTTCAGTTTTTTTTCATCAAAGTTGCAGTGTTTGGGGTATAGAAATTTCACCTTCTTGGTTGAATTTATTCCAATTTTGTTGTTTTTGGTGCTATTGTGAATGGGATTGTTTTCTTTATTTCTTTTTCATGAAATGAATTTGGGAGTGTTTTTCCCTCTTGAATTTTTGGTCGAACTCTCCTTTAAAATCATCTGGTTATGGACTTTTCTTTGTTGGCAGGTTTTGGATTTCTGATTAAAAATCCTTACTTGTTATTGGTCTGTTCATATTTTCTGTTATTGACTGATTTAGTCTTGGTAGGCTGTATGTTTCTAGGAATGTTTTCAGTTTTCTAGGTTATCCAGTTTTTTGGCATATAGTTGTTTATAGTAGTCTCTTACTATCCTTTGTATTTCTGTAGTACCAGTTGTAATGTCTCCTCTTTCATTTTGTAGTGTACTTATTTGAGTCTCCTTTTTCTCTCTGTCTTGCTAAAGGCAAGGCAATTTTATCTTTTCAAAACACCAGCAGAGTTTTGTTGATCTTTTCTATCGTTTTTCTGGTCTCTGTTTCATTTATTTTCATTTTGACTCTTGTTATTTCATTCTTTGCACTAACTCTGGGCTTAGTGTGTTTTTCTTTTTCTAATTTCTTGAGGTGTAGTGAGGTTATTTATTTGAGATGTTTCTTTTTTCTTAATGTAAGAATGTACCGCCAGAAACTTATCTTTTAGAATTACTTTTGTAGCCTTGCATAGGTTTTGGTATGTTGTGTTTTTACTTCTGTTTCAAGATATTTTTTGATTTCTTGCTTGATTGCTTTGATGTGTTGGTTATTCAGGAATGTGTTAATTTTCATACATTTATGAATTTTCTAGGTTTTCTTCTATTACTGATTTCTAGTTTCATACTATTGTGGTTGGAGAACATTTCAGTCTTTTTAAATTTCCTAAGACTTTTTTTTGATCTAACATACGATCTGTTCTGGAGAATGTTATGTTTGCACTTGAGAAGAATGTGTATTCTACTGGTGTTGGATGGAACGTTCTGTATATGTCTGTTAGGTCCCTTAGTCTGAAGAATGGCTGCAGTCCAACATTTTCTTATTGATTTTTCTATCTGGGTGATCCATCCGTTGTTGAAAGTGGTATACTGAAGTCTCTTGCTATTACTGTACCATCTCTTTCTCCCTTCAAATCTGTTAGTATCTACTTAATATATTTAGGTGCTCTGCTGTTGGGTGCATATATATTTGGGGTTGTTATATCCTCTTGACATTATTTAATGACTTTATTTTTTTGTTACCATTTTTGGCTTCAAGTCTGTTTTGTGGTATACGGATCGCCATCCCATTCTCCTTTGGTTTCTACTTGTGTGGAATATCTTACCCCATCCATTCACTCTTCACTTATGTGTATCGTTAAAACTGAAGTGGGTGTCTTGTAGGTTATATATAGTTGAGTCTTGGTTTTTTTATCCATCTAGTCACTTTATGTCTTCTCATTGGGGAATTCAATCCATTTACATTTAGAGTAATTGACAGGTAAGGATTTACTAATGCCATTTTTAAAATTGTTTTTTTGTTTTGTAGTTCCCTTGTTCCTTTCTTCTCTTGCTGCCTTCTTTTGTGAATTGATGATTTTCTGTAGTGGTATGCTTTGATGCCCCTCTCTTAATGTTTTTGACTCTACTGTAGGCTCGGAAACGTCCATAAAGCACCATATATATGTATGTATGTGTGTGTATACACGTATATGAAATAGTCTTTTATGCTGATAACAATTTAACTTTGCATACAAAAACTCTACCCTTTTATTCCCCCTTTTATGTTTTTGATGTCACTATTTACCTCTTGTTATACTGTATATCTATTTAATTATTCTAGCTATAGCTGTTTTTAATGCCTTTGTGTTTAATCTTTATGCTAGAATTAAGTGAATATAGCTATAGGCTTATCTTTACCAGTGTGTTGAATACTTTCATATTACTAACTAGCAATTTTTCATTTTAGCTTGAAGAATTCCTTTCAGCATTTATCATAAAGCAAGTCTAGTAGTGATGAGCACCCTCAACTTATGTTTCTTAGGGAAAGTCTTTCTCTCACCTTCATTTTTAAACTTTTAAAAAAAAATTATTTTAGAGAGAGGGAGAGTGTGTGAGTGGGGCAGAGGGAGAGAGAGAGAGAGAGAGAGGAAGAGGGGGAGAGAGACAAAGAGAGGGAGAGAGAGAGAGAATCCCAAGCTGAGCATGGATCCTGATGCATGGCTTGATCCCATGACCCTGGGGTCATGACCTGAGCCAAAATCAAGAGTCAGACACTCAACTGACTGAGCCACCCAGGCGCCCCTCACCTTCATTTCTGAATGATAATTTTGGTGGGTAAAATATTCTTGGTTGACTGTTTCTTTCTTTCAGCACTTTGAACATGAATATATCACCCCATTCTCTCCTGGCTTGCAAGGATTCTACTGGCAAATCTGCTTATGGCTTTGTGTGAGAGAGATATTTTTTCTCTTGCTGCTTTTTAAATCCTCTCTTTGTTTTTAATTTTAGACAGTTTTACCATGATGTGTCCTGGAGAAGATAATTTATTTTATTAATTGAAGTATTAACACACAGTGTTTTATTAGTTTCAGGTATACCTCGTAATGATGCAATAGTTGTACATATTACTCAGTGCACGAGAAGTATAGTCACCATGTGTCTCCAAACCACGTTATTATAATGTTATTGACTGTATTCCTTGTGTTGTACTTTTCATCTCTGTGACTTATTTTTTTTTTTTTTTTTGTAGCTGGAAGTTCATACTTTTTAATCCCCTTTATCTATTTTGTTTATCCCCCCACCGACCACCCCTCTGGCTACCACCAGTTTATTCTCTGTGTTTGAGTCTTTTTATTTTTTATTTTTGTCTCTTTGTTTGTTTGTTTTTCTTAAATTCCACATGCGAATAAAATCATATGGTATTTGCCTTTGTCTGTTTGACTTACTTCACTTAGCATTATATGCTCTAGGGCTATCCATATTACAAATAGCAAGATCTCTTTCTTCCTTACAGCTGTGGGATATTCCATTATACACACACACACACACCACATCTTCTTTATCCATTTATCTATTGGTAGACACTTGGGTTGCTTCCATTTCTTGGCTACTGTAAACAATGCTGCAATAAACATAAGGGGTGCCTCTTAAGGGGTGAATTAGTGTTCTTGTTTTCCCAGTGGTGGAATTACTGGATCATACACTATTTCTAATTTTAAGTTTTTTGAGCAGCCTCCATACTGTTTTCCACGGTTGCTGTACCAATTTGCATTCCCACCAATGGTGCACGAGGCTTCCTTTTTCTCCCCATGTTATTTCTTGTCTTTTTGATTCTAGCCATTCTGACAGGTATGAGGTGATATTTCATTGTGGTGTTGATTTGCATTTCTCTGATGAAAACATACATATGTCTTCTTTAGAAAATATTCAGGTCCTCTGCCCATTTTTAATAGGATTTTTTTTGGGGGGGGTATTGAGTTGTAGTTCTTTATATATTTTGGATTTTAACCCCTTATTGAATATATCATTTGCAGATTTCTTCTCCGGGTCAGTAGGTGGCCTTTTCATTTTGTTGATTTGTTTCCTTCATTGTGCAGAAGTTTTTTATTTTGGTGTGGTCCCAATAGTTTATTTTTGCTTTTGTTTTCCTTGCCTCAGGAGACATATCTTGAAAACCGTTTCTATAACCGATGTAGAAATTATTGCCTATGTTTTTTTTTTTTGTGGCGAATTTTATGGTTTCCTGTCTCATATTTAGGTTTTTATTTATTTAAATTAAAACAATTTTTTTAATGTTTATTTATTTTTGAGAGAGAGCGAGAGAGAGAGTAGGAGAGAAACAGAGAGAGAGGAAGACACAGAATCTGAAGCAGGCTCCAGGCTCTGAGCTGTCAGCACAGAGCCCGATGCAGGGCTTGAACCCACAAACCATGAGATCATGATCTGAAGTCAGATGCTTAACCAACTGAGCCACCCAGGCATCCCTATTTATTTTTTATTTTTAAAAATTTAAAAAAAATGTTTATTTTTGAGAGACAGAGACAGAGAGCGAGCAGGGGAGGGGCAGAGAGAGAGGGAGGCACAGAATCCAAAGCAGGTTCCAGGCTCTGAGCTATCAGCACAGAGCCTGACGTGGGGCTCGAACCCATGAACCATGAGATCATGACCTGAGCCAAAGTCAGATGCTTAACTGACTGAACCTCCCGGGTACACCTTACTTTTTTTTTTTTTTTTTTTTATTAAATTTTTTTTTTTTTTTTTTTTTACTGGTTGGTTATTTTTGAGAGAGAGAGAGAGAGAGGAGCAAGAGCGAGAGCACAAGTGGGGGAAGGGCAGAGAGAGAGGGAGACAGAATCCAAAGCAGGCTCCAGGCTCCGAGCTGTCAGCACAGAGCCCCATGTGGGGCTCGAACTCACGAATTGTGAGATCATGACCTGAGCCACAGTCAGATGCTTAACCAACTGAGCCACCCAGGTGCCCCCCTTTTATTTTTACTTGTAAAGAGAGAAAGCACAAACTGGGGAGAGGGGCAGAGGGAGAAAGAGAGAGAATCTCAAACAGGCTCCCTGCTCAGCACAGAGCCTGACATGGGGGCTCAATCCCAGGACCCTGGGGTCATGACCTGAGTGGACATCAAGAGCTTGACACTCACCCAACTGAGCCCCCTGCACCCCCACACTTAGGTTTTTAACCTGAGTTTATTTTTGTGTATGGTGTAAGAGTGGTCCAGTTTCATTCTTTTACATGTAGTTGTCCAGTTTTCCTAGCACCATTTGTTGAAGAGATGGTCTTTTACCCACTGTATATCCATGGCTTTCTTTGTCATGAAGTAATGGACCATATAAGTTTGAGTTTATTTCTGGGCGCTCTATTCCATTTCATTGATCTATGTGTCTGTTTTTGTGCCAGTACTGTACTGTTTCTTTCTTTCTTTCTTTTTTTTTTAAGTGCCACAGAGAAGACTGCATATTTCTTCTCTGTGCTTTTTTTTTTTAATTTTTAAGATGTTTATTATTTACTTTTTTTGAGAGAGAGAGAGAGAGAGAGACAGAGCATGAGCAGGAGAGGGGCAGAGAGGGAGGGAGACACAGAATCCAAAACAGGCTCCAGGTTCTGAGCTGTCAGCACAGAGCTGGATGTGGGGCTCGAACTCTTGAACCGTGAGATCATGACCTGAGCCAAAGTCGGACGCTTAACTGACTGAGCCATCCAGGCACCCGAGTACCCTACTGTTTTGATGACTACAGCTTTGTAGTACATCTTGAAATCTGGAATTATGATACCTCTGCCTTTGTTCTTCTTTGCAGAAGATCATTTTGAATTGCATTTTTGTGGTGATGTCTTCCTTCGTGAATTTGAATGTCCAAATCTTTCTCTAGGTTTGGGATATGTTTAGCCATTATTTCTTTTCTTTTTTTTTTTTAAATGTTTATTTCTGAGACAGAGAGAGACAGAGCATAAGTGGGGGAGGGGCAGAGAGAGAGGGAGACACAGAATCAGAAGCAGGCTCCAGGCTCTGAGCCGTCAGCACAGAGCCTGATGCGGGGCTTGAACTCACAAACCATGAGATCATGACCTGAACCGAAGTCGGTCACTTAACCGACCGAGCCACCCAGGCGCCCCTAGCCATTATTTCTTTAAAGAGCTTTCTTTATTTCTTTAAAGAGCCATTATTTCTTTAAAGAGCATTATTTCTTTAAAGAGCTTTTTGTATCCTGGGACTCCAATGATGTGTGTTTGTTTTAATGGTTTCCGATAAGTCTTGTAGACTTTATTCCTCTCTTTTCATCTTTTTTCTTTTTGTTCTCTAGATTTCATTTGATCTATCTTCTAGATCAAAATTCTTTGTTCTACTTGGTTAAGGCTGCTGTTGAAGCTCTCTGTTGAATTCTTCAGTGATAATTCTTCAGCTATAAAATTTCTGATTTTTTCTTATGATCTCTGTTGGACTTCTTTTCTCTTGTATTGTTTTTCTTATATGAAATTGTTTCTCTCAGTTCTCTTACAGCTCTCTGAGCATCTTTAGAACAATTATTTTGAATTCTTTGTCAGGTAATTCCTAGATCGCCATTTCTTTGGGGCTAGTTACTAGAGGTTTACTGTACTTCCCTGCATATTTCCCTGATTCTTCATTATCCTTTTAGCCTAGTATAGTTGTCTGAATATTTGAAGAAACAGCCCCTCTTCTAGACCTATGGCCTAACTTCCCTAAGGGAAAGCATTTGTCTGTGGGTGGGCATATGCTAGAGCATGCTGTGACCCCAGTTCTAGTGGTGCAGGGTGCCAACTGCTGGGATGTGTAGTTGTGCCATAGATGGGGTGGGGCATGATGTGTCTTTGGCTCAGACCGTTGGGGTCCACGGCATTGACACTCGTTTTTGACACTTGTTTTGGAGACCCCAGCAGTTTGGGCCAGGGCAGGCAGTGGTGGTGGCTGGGGCTTGTGGTATGCACACACTTGGCTGTGGGGACCAGCTGCGAGAGCCAGTTAAGCAGTGAGGACCGGTTGCAGCCACATGGAGTAGTGGGGACCAGGGCAGGCCTCAAGGGTGGGAGCCAGCTTTGGGCTCACTGGCAACAGCCTGGGCCGTTGGTGCATTCTCCTCTAGTTGCACTGTCTCCCCCTCTGGGTGTGTGCACGGTAGTGGTGGCCAGTGATAGGCATCAGGCTGGCCACGTGCAAGTGTATAGCTGGAGAAGCTACACTTCAGTGCACATATGACGTTTGGGGTAATCCTCTGGGGTCCATGCTAGCATCTTGTATTGGAACAGCTGCAGAGGCCATGGTTGACTGCTGGTGTGGTTCAGGGGCTCTGGTGGGGGGTGGGGGTGGTGTGCACGGAGAGGTGTTGGAACGGGGAGGGACTCGGATGTCTGGTGTCAGCAAATGTGAGTATCTGTGAGGCAAATGCTGGTGAAATCTACAGGGAGTCTGCCGCGGTCGTTAGTTTTTGCAGTGGCACAATCTGGGTTTTCTGCGGATCATGTCGCCGAGCTGTGAAATGTGACCTGTGACCATGTGTGGCTGCTGTTGGCAGCTTCTGCTTTTCTTCCTTGTTCCTAGCTGATGCTATGCAACTCGGCTCTGCCAGTCTGGGTGGGTTGAAACTGAAGTGAGACCTTCTTGAAGCGCTCTGAAAGGCTAGGGAGGCTGATCATTCACCCCATTTTCCCTTTCCTGGTAAGGAGAACTCTTTCCAGCTGGGAAGAACCCTCTTGGTGCTGAGCAGTGTTGCCTTGGGTGGTCCGGGGTGGGAGGGTGGGAAAGTGCAGGCAAAATGAAGCTGTTTGTTCTCTTCCTGTGTGGTTATTCTCAGGTTTTTTGTTCCACCGTGTTGCTAAAGTTTCTGAAGTAGACTTCACAGCTCTCCTAGAGCAGTTTTTTTGTTCATGGATAGCTGTTGATCTTTGCGGGGGGACCGAGGCTGGGAATCTCAATGGGTCACCCGTTTTGGTGATGTGAAAAATAATTATTCAGTTCCTTTATATCTGATGGAACAAGATATTCCAGATTCCTCTTGTTCTTAACTACTGGTTTTTCTTTTTTGATCTAAAGCCCCGGGGGGGGGGGGAGGTATTACTGATGGGTGGTCTGTGCTTTGCTGTGTCGAAGCTTTTTAGTTTGCTGCAGCTCCAGTTGTTTATTTTTGCTTTTGTTGCCTTTGCTTGTGTGTCAAATAACATTATTGTGTTATATACTTGGCAGTTGTTAAGAGTGTAGACCAGTCACGTGAAGGGATGGATGTGTTAACTAACCCTATGGTAGTATTCATTTTCCAATATATATGTGTATCAAATCATTACCGTATACATCTTAAACTTACATTTTTTATATTTCAATAGTATCTCCACAAAGCTGGAAAAAATGACAGATACTGTATTATCTCATTTCTATGTGGAATCTAAAGAAACTGAACTCATAGAGTGAATCATGGTTGCCAGGGACCGGGAGCCAAGGGAAATAGAGAGATGTTGGTCACAGGGTACAAACTGCCAGCTCTAAGATTAACAAGTTCTGGAGATCTACTGTATAGCATTGTGAGTATAGTCTAATATTGTCAAATACTGTGTTATATAATTGAAATTTGCTAAGAGAATGGATTTTAAATGTTTTCACTACAAAAAAAGAAAGGGCAATTATATGAAGTTATGGAGCTATTTACTAACTCTGTTGTAATAATTTCACAATATATCCATATATCAAATTATCACATTGTACACCTTAAACTTACACAAAGTTATATGTCCATTTTTATCTCAATAAAGCCTGAAGAAAAGTACAAATAAAGGTGACTTATTACATTAATCTATGCTCAGGAGCTTAGACATAGCTTGGTGATGTTAATCAGATGTGTCTTTGCTGTTTATGTATTTATTTTTGTGAGAGAGAGAGTGTGAGTGCTCGCATGTGCACAAGCAGGGGAGGGACAGAGAGAGAGGGAGATACAGAATCTGAAGCAGGCTCCAGGCTCTGAGCTGTCAGCACAGAGCCTGATATGGGACTTGAACCCACAGACTGTGAGATCATGACCTGAGCCAAAGTCGGATGCTTAACTGACTGAGCCACCCAGGCGCTCCAAGGTTGTTATTTCATCATTATTTGCTAGGGAAATATGATGTAGAAAAAAGTACAGATATTGTTTTGAGATGTCTTTAACAGTCCTTAAATTTAGTGAGAAACAAGTACACAATAAATTCAATCTGTAAGATAAGCGACTTACTGGCAAGTTAGCTGGTTAAAAAAATTTTTTTTAAAGTTTATTTATTTTTGAGAGAGAGAAGGAGAGAGAGTGTGATCAGGGGAGGGACAGAGAGAGGATCCCAAGCAGGTTCCACACTGTCAGCAAGGAGCTCGACGTGGGGCTCCATCCTATGAACGGTGAGATCGTGACCTGAGCTGAAATCAAGAGTCGGACGCTTAACCCACTGAGCCACCCAGGTGCCCCAAGTTAGCTGCTTTTTGCCAAGAGTATGCTTCACATTTGGTGGTTGAAGGTCAGACTGGAATTATTCAGGGGGAAACTCTAAGGGGCTGATTCTGAGATATTTTCTTGGCAGGAGGAGTATCTTTGAGTCATTGGCAGGTTGCCACAACCTATATTTAGTTGCATGGGACTTCTGCAAAAATAATATTCAGCAATAGGGGGACTGGAGACACACAGTTTTTCCATTTCTCACCAGCCACCACATAAACTCCATCTTTTTAAAATCCAAATCCTTAATATTTTTATAGGTTCCAAGGAATCAAAATTTTTGATTCGAAAGAGATTTAATGACAGTTTTATAGAAAACATCCATAACATCTTTGAAAGATAGTTATCCAATATCTGCTTCAGTAGCTCACTCTTTGAAAGATAACCTTTTATGTATGTATGTATGTATGTATTTGCAAGAAGTAGCAGTTTATTTTTATATATGTATTTATTTTTTAAAATATAATTTCTTGTCAAGTTAGCTAACATACAGTGTATACAGTGTGCTCTTGACTTTGAGAGTAGATTCCCATGATTCCTTGCTTACATACAGCACCCAGTGCTCATCCCAACAAGTGCCCTCCTCAATGCCCATCACCCATTTTCCCCTCTCCTCCGCACCTTCCCCCCCCCATCAGCCCTCAGTTTGTTCTCTGTATTTAAGAGTCTCTTATGGTTTGTTTGCCTCCCTCCCTGTTTGAAACTATTTTTTTCCCTTTACCTTCCCTCATGGTCCTCTGTTAAGTCTCAAATTCCACATATGAGTGAAAACATATGATATCTGTCTTTCTCTGACTTATTTCACTTAGCATAATGCCCTCGAGTTCCATCCGCGTTGTTGCAAATAGCAAGATTTCATTTTTTCTCATTGCCAAGTAGTATTCCATTATATATATAAACCACATTTTCATTATCCATTCATCAGTTGATGGACATTTGGGCTCTTTCCATAATTTGGCTATCGTTGATAGCACTGCTGTAAACATTGGGGTACATGTGCCCCTATGAATCAGCACTCCTGTATCCTTTGGATAATTTCCCAGTAGTGCTATTGCTGGGTCGTAGGGTAGTTCTATTTTTAATTTTTTGCAGAGCCTCCACACTTTTCTGGCTGCACCAGTTTGCATTCCCACCAACAGTGCAAGAGGGTTCCCTTTTCTCCACATCCTCGCCAGCATCTGTTGTTTCCTGAGCTGTTAATTTTAGCCGCTCTGACGGGTGTGAGGTGATATCTTAATGTGGTTTTGACTTATATTTCCCTGATGGTGAGTGATGTTGAGCGTCTTTTCATGTGTCTATTTGTCATCTGGATATCTCCTTTGGATAAGTGTCTATTCATGTCTTCTGCCCATTTCTTCACTGGATTACTTGTTTTTCGGGTGTTGAGTTTGGTAAGTTCTGTATAGATTTTGAATACTAACCCTTTATCTGATATGCCATTTGCAAATATCTTCTCTCATTCCTTTAGTTGCTCTTTAGTTTTGTTGATTGTTCCCTTTGCAGTGCAGAAGATTTTTATCTTGATGAGGTCCCAATAATTTATTTTTGCTTTTTTTTCCCTTTGCCTTCAGAGATGTGTGGAGTAAGAAGTTGCTGTGGCTGAGGTCAAAGAGGTTGTTGCCTGTTTTCTCCTCTAGAGTTTTGATGGTTTCCTGTCTCACATTTAGGTCTTTTATCCATTTTGAGTTTATTTTTGTGTATGGTGTAAGAAAATGGTCCAGTTTCATTCTTTTGCATGTTGCTGTCCAGTTCTCCCAGCACCATTTGCTAAAGAGACTGTCTTTTTTCTGTTGGATACTCTTTCCTGCTCTGTCAAAGATGAGTTGGCCTTACATTCGTGGGTACAATTCTGGGTTATCTATTCTATTCCATTGGTCTATGTCTGTTTTTGTGCCAATACCATACTGTCTTGATGATTGTAGCTTTGTAGTAGAGACTAAAGTCCGGGATTGTGATGCCTCCTGCTTTGGTTTTCTTTTTCAGCATTACTTTGGCTATTCAGGGTCTTTTGTGGTTCCATACAAATTTTAGGATTGTTTGTTCTAGCTCTGAGAAGAATGCTGGGGCAATTTTGATTGGGATTGCATTGAATGTGTAGATTGCTTTGGGTAGTATTGACATTTTAACAATATTTGTTCTTCCAATCCATGAGCATGGAATGTTTTTCCATTTCTGTGTGTCTTCCTCAATTTCTTTTGTGACTTTTCTATAGTTTTCAGCATACAGATATTTTACATCTTTGGTTAGGTTTATTCCTAGGTATTTTATGGTTCTGGTGCAATTGTGAATGGGACCAACTTCTTGATTTCTCTTTCTGTTGCTTCGTTATTGGTGTATAGAAATGCAACTGATTTCTGTACATTGATTTTGTATCCTGTGACTTTGCTGAATTCATGTATCAGTTCCAGCAGTTTTTTGGTGGAGTCTTTTGGGTTTTCCATGTAAAGTGTCATGCCATCTGTAAAAAGTGAAAGTTTGACTTCTTTTTTGCCAATTTGGATGACATTTTGTTTTCTGATTGTTGAGGCTAGGACTTCCAACACTATGTTAAACAACAATGGTGAGAGTGGACATCCCTGTCGTGTTCCCGATCTTAGGGGGAAAGCTCTCAGTTTTTCCCCATTGAGGATGATATTAGCGGCGGGCTTTTCGTATATGGCTTTTCTGATGTTAAGGTATGTTCCTTCTATCCTGACTTTCTTGAGGGTTTTTATTAAGAAAGGATGCGTTTTGTCAAATGCTTTCTCTGCATCTATTGACAGGATCATATGGTTCTTATCCTTTTTTCTACTAATGTGATGTATTGATTGAAAGTGTTGAACCAGCCCTGCAGCCCAAGAATGAATTCCACCTGATCATGGTGAATAATTCTTTTATTTTTATTTTTTTTTTTCAACGTTTATTTATTTTTGGGACAGAGAGAGACAGAGCATGAACGGGGGAGGGGCAGAGAGAGAGGGAGACACAGAATCGGAAACAGGCTCCAGGCTCTGAGCCATCAGCCCAGAGCCCGACGCGGGACTCGAACTCACGGACCGCGAGATCGTGACCTGGCTGAAGTCGGACGCTTAACCGACTGCGCCACCCAGGCGCCCCTGAATAATTCTTTTAATATACTGTTGAATTTGATTTGCTAGTATCTTGTTGAGAATTTTTGGTTCCGTGTTCATCAGGAATATTGGCCTGTAATTCTCCTTTTTAGTGGGTTCTCTCATTGGTTTGGGAATCAAGGTAATGCTGGTTTCACAGAATGAGTCCAGAAGCTTTCCTTCTGTTTCTGTTTTTTGGAATGGCTTGAGAAGGATAAATATTAACTCTGCTTTAAATGTCTGGTAGAATTCCCTTAGGAAGCCGTCTGGTCCAGGACTCATTTGTTGGGAGATTTCTGATAACTGATTCAATTTTCTTTGCTGGTTATGGGCCTGTTCAAATTTTCTATTTCTTCCCATTTGAGTTTTGGTAGTATGTGGGTATCTAGGAATTTGTTCATTTCTTACAGGTTGTCCAGTGTGTTGACATATCATTTTTCACAGTATTCTCTAATAATTGTTTGTATTTCTGTGGTGTTGGTTGTGATCTCTCCTCTTTCATTTGTGATTTTATCTATTTGGGTTCTCTCCCTTCTCTTTTTGAGAAGTCTGGCTAGGGGTTTATCAGTTTTGTTTATTCTTTCAAAAAACCAGCTCTGGGATCCATTGATCTGTTCTGCCGTTTTTTATATTCTACATTATTTATTTCTGCTCTAATCTTATTATTTCTCTTCTTCTGCTGGCTTTGGGGTTTCTTTGCTTTCTGCTTCTAGCTCCTTTAGGTGTGAGATTAGGTTTTGTATTTGGGGTTTTTTTGTGTGTGTCTTGAGGTAGACCTGGATTGCAATGTATTTTCCTCTTATGACTGCCTTTGCTGCATTTGAAAGTTTGGATTGTCATGTTTTCATTTGCTTCCATATATTTTTAAATTTCTTCTTTAATTGCCTGGATGACCCATTCATTCTTTAGTACGATGTTCTTTAACATCCATGCATTTGGAGGCTTTCCAAATTTTTTCTTGTGGTTGATTTCGTTTCACAGTGTTGTGATCTGAAAATATGCATGGTATGATCTGAATTCTTTTGTATTTATTGAAGGCTGTTTTGTGACCCAGTATGTGATCTATCTTGGAGAGTGGTCCATGTGCACTTGAGAAGAATGTGTATTCTGCTACTTTTGGATGAAAACTTCTGAATATAGCTGTCAAGTCCATCTGGTCCAGTGTATCACTCAAGGTCATTGTTTCTTTATTGATTTTTGCCTACATGATCTGTCCATTGTTGTAAGTGGAGTATTAAAGCCCCTGCAGTTACCGTATTCTTATCGATAAGATTGCTTATATTTGTAATTAACTGATTTATATATTTGGGTTATCTCCAGTTGGGGGCATAAACATTTACAATTGTTAGCTCTTCTTGATGGATAGACCCTGTGATTACGATATAATGCCCTTCTTCATCTCTTGTTACAGCCTTTAGTTTAAAGTCTAGTTTGTCTGATATAAGTATGGCTACTCCAGCTTTCTTTTAATTTCCAGTAGCATGCAAGATTGTTCTCTGTCCCCTTACTTTCAATCTGAAGGTGTCCTCAGGTCTAAAGTGAATCTCTTGTACACAACATATAGATGGATCTTTTTTTTTTTTTTTTTTTTAATCCATTCTGATACCCTATGTCTTTTGACTGGGGCATTTAGTCCATTTACATTCAGAGTTATTATTGAAGGATATCGATTTAGTGTCATTGTGTTATCTGTAAATTTCATGCTTGTGGTGATGTCTCTGGTCCTTTGTAGTCTTGGCAGCATTCTATTCACAGAGTCCCCTTTAGGATCACTTTCAGGGCTGGTTTAGTGGTCATGAACTCCAGTTTTTATTTGTTTGGGAAAGCCTTTATCTCTCCTTCTATTCTGAATGACAGGATAACCTTGCAGTTAACCTTGCAGGATAAAGGATTCTTGGCTGCATATTTTTCCTATTCAGCACATTGAATATTTCCTGCCACTCCCTTCTGACCTGCCAAGTTTCAGTGGACAGGTCTGCTACTACCCATATGTGTCTACCCTTGTAGGTTAAGGCTGGTTTGTCCGTAGCTGCTTTCAGAATTCTCTATCTTTGAATTTTGCTAGTTTCACTGTGATATGCTGTGGAGAAAACCTATTCTTGTTAAATCTTAAGGGAGTTCTCTGAGCCTCCTGGATGTCTACTTCCTTCCCCAAATTAGGGAAGTTCTCAGCTATAATTTGTTCAAGTAAACCTTCTGCCCCTTTCTGTCTCTCCTTCTTGAACTCCTGTGTATGGATATTATTATGTTTCATTCAGTCACTTAGTTCTCTAATTCTCTCCTTGTGATCTAGTTTTTTCGTATCTGTCTTTTTCTTGGCTTCATAATTTTCCTTAATTTTATCTTCTTTTTAAAAAAAAATTTTTTTTTCAACGTTTATTTATTTTTGGGACAGAGAGAGACAGAGCATGAACGGGGGAAGGGCAGAGAGAGAGGGAGACACAGAATCGGAAACAGGCTCCAGGCTCTGAGCCATCAGCCCAGAGCCCGACGCGGGGCTCGAACTCACAGACCGCAAGATCGTGACCTGGCTGAAGTCGGACGCTTAACTGACTGCGCCACCCAGGCGCCCCTGATTTTATCTTCTATTTCACTTAGTCTCCCTTCTGCCTCTCCATCCTTGCTGTCACTGCGTCTAGTTTATTTTGTACATCATTTACACCATTTCTTAATTTGTCATGATTATTTCTTAGTTCCTTGATCTCTGCAGCAATAGATTCTCTTCTGTCTTCTATGCTTTATTCAAGCCCAGTGATGAATCTTATGACCATTTTTGTAAATTCTTGCTCAATTATATTGTTTATATTTGTTTTAAGTAGTTCTCTAGCTGTCATTTCTTCCTGGAATTTCTCTTGAGAAGAATTCTTCCATTTCATCATTTTGGCTAGTTTTCCATCTTTTACATGTTTTAATAGCTTGTTATGTGTCCTGCAGCTGTGAGCACTGATATATTAAAAAGGGATCATACACTGTATAGGGCCTGGCTCTTCAGGAGGTGTTTTCAGAGTGTGTTGTGCGTTGTCCATTGTTGTGACTTTGGTTGCTTTATCTCCCAACTTGTAGTGGTGGTTGGGACCCTCCACCAGGTATGCTTTGATTTGTTCATTGAAGTAACCCTAGAAAAAATTTTAAAAGGCAGCGGTGCTGGAAGAAGCCTTATCCCATACAAAGAGAAATGACAGAGGCGGGGAAGAAGAAAAGAAAAAAAAAGACCAGGCAGAGAATCAGAGAAACTATATAGCTTAATAGAGAGAGAGAGAGAGAGAGAGGAAAAAAAATAAAGGAGATACAGAAGAGGTGTAAAAAGAATAGATTAAAAATGTCTGCTTAAACAAACCAACAACCAGAATAGAGAAGGGAAGAAATAAGAGGAAGAAAAGGAAGAAAAAAACATATATATAATAATATATTATATATATTATATTATATATAATATATTATAATATAATAATAATATATAATATAAATAAATTATTTATATATATAAATTAAATATATATAAATTATAAAATATATATTATTACATATTTTTATTATGTATAAATATACAATATGTATTAATATATATAGGTATATAGATAGATATAGACCAAGAATCAAATCAGAAAATGCAAAATCGTTGGACTGATGTCTGATGGTGCCTTGGAGCCAGTGGTCTGGAGGAGGGGCTGTCTGGTTTGGTCAGTGTCAGTCTTGCTCCTAGATACGCAGTTACCAGGCAGGGAGGGGTGTGGTTTGGTGTAGGCAGGTCCCGCCTCCACTGTGGGCCAATTGTCCTGTTCCCTGAAGCCCCACCTTGTTGGTGATAGGGAGAAAAATGGCGACACCCCAGTCTCTCCTCCATGGACCGGGTGTCCCAGACCACTCTGTTCAGGCCATCCTCACAGTTCTGCATGGGAGTGAGTGGGACAGGTTTGTCCTGCTCGAAGTCTCCCGTGCCTCTCTGGCAGTCAGCTGGGATTCAAACCCCGATGTCTTAAAGGATCCTGCTCTGTGTGCCCGGGGTTCTGGGGTAAAGCTGGAGCCACTCTGCCCAGCCAGCTGACAAAAGGCCTCCGGCTGGTGGGTGCTGCGGGGTTTTGCGCCCTTAGAGTGGCTATGTACCTTCTTCCACACTCAAGGGAGGGGACTGCTGTCTGACTGTGCCTCTGAGCACACTACCCAGCCCAGGGCTGGCTCTCCTCCCTGCGAGGTGCCAGTGCAGGGCAGCCCGCCCCAGTCGGAGGAAGACCCACAATCCTGGATCGTGTTAGAAATTGGTGCTTTCTCCATTTTTTCCGTTCTCCAGTCCGTAGTGTTTCTCTTGTCCACATACAATCCTACACTTCTACAGCCTCTCTTTCTCTTCCTTTTCTCTCTCCACAGAAGGGGATCTCTCCCCTCTGTGCCTTCGCCACCCGTTGTATCTCTCCCAGTTTGCAGTTAAGCGCCGATGGCCCACCAAGTTGTCCCCGTGGGCCCCTAGAGATGTTTCTGTTCTGTTTGAGGGACAAGGGAACTTTGGTGCCCCCTACTCCTCCACCATGTTGAAGCCACTCTGAAAGATAACCTTTTAGAATACAAATTTGGGAATTAGGCCTGGATTCAAATTAATTAAAAGTCTAATTTTGTTGGCTCCGTGGCCAGTTTAATAACTTGTCAAACTCTCAGTTTTCTCATTGGTCAAATGGGGAGTAACAATGCATATTTTTCAGGATTATTTTGAATATTGAAATGAGAAAAGCAATATATTCATCGCAGCACAGGGCGTGGTAAGCTCAAATGCCTTAACCATTATTGGCATTCTTCTTCACTGCTGATGACTAAAAGCAGGACTGGTCGCTTTTAAGGAGAGGAAACCCAGGTTGAGTCATAACAACAAATAACTAAATAAGCAATAACCTTGCCAGGAAGGGCAAGCGTGAAGATGGTCTTTAGAGTGATTGGTGCCACGAACTTCTTTATAGGTTCGCACCAGTGCAAGGATTGCTTTTATATGGCTGTGGTGTCCTATGAATTCATAGGAGCCTTATTATTTTAAATAAGCCTCCATATTTAGGAGCCTTAGGACTCTTGATTGTCACTCTTTGTGTAGCTTCGATGGAAGTATCATAAACCTGCAATGGAAAACCAACAGGTTTATTTTTCCCAAAACTGATATTAACTTATCCCTCTTTTTATTTATTTATTTATTTATTTATTTATTTTATTTTTTATTAAAAAAAATTTTTTTAACGTTTATTTATTTTTGAGACAGAGAGACAGAGCATGAACGGGGGAGAGGCAGAGAGAGAGGGAGACACAGAATCCGAAGCAGGCTCCAGGCTCTGAGCCATCAGCCCAGAGCCCGACGCGGAGCTCGAACTCACGGACCGCGAGACTGTGACCTGAGTTGAAGTCGGACGCTTAACCGACTGAGCCACCCAGGCGCCCCTTATCCCTCTTTTTAAAGGTAGGGTCAGAAGAAGAAAAATATGGCAGTCCAGGCTTTCTTAGTTCTTTTCAGTGCACATCAGTGCTTTCCAGTCATCGATTATCTGATCTTGTAATTAAAATGTCACTTTGAGGGCCTATCAGTTGCTAGTCACATGTAAAACTGTTGATGTGTGTTTGTTTTCCTGCCATACTTTATGGGCTTCCATTTTTAAAAAGTGGTGTATTAATTGTCTGCTTTTCGTGTGTGTTGTCCTTCCCCAGTTCCAGGTTATGATGGCCCCTCAGACAGGGACCTCTAGTCTGCATTCATTGATCACATCCCACGCCTTTTTGGTATATTTCTTTGTATTTAAATGAGGCGTCTCGCAGTCAGCCTTCTTTTTGACACCCTTTTGATCATTGGTGTCCTTAGTACCATGTGTCAGGAGTATTTCTGAGTCTCTCTCTTTGCTGTCTTGGAACAAAGGATGGTTTATGTTTCAGGATCTATCACTATCATTGTCTCAACCAGAGTACTTATGTGAGCATCAAACCAGGAGAAATCCCAAGGAGAATTGGTACCGCATCTTGTGATCCAGATTTATTTACCTCTCTGAACGAGACTGAATGTAGCAGTGACTCTAATTTGTCCACACCTTCTTACAGTTTTTGTCTTGTAGCATTTGCACTGGCTCTGGGCTTGATGGTGCAATGCTTTGGCCAAGGAAAGACTACGTGATGTGAGGCAAGCAGGGATTATGTGCATTGGACTTGCTCTCTTGCTGCTCTTGGAACCCTGCTTAGTCGGCTGGAGGATGAGAGACCACACAGAGCAGATATAAGCTGTCTCAGTCGGGGCCATCCTAGATAAGTGCCTATCAATCTGGTATCTGACCAGAGATACGTGAATAGACTGAGCTGAGATGTGAATAGACTGAGCTGAGATCGGCCACACTTGACTCAAACCAGAACTATGCAGCTGAGCCCAGCCCAATTTGCCCAAATCAGGAATTTGAGCTGAATTAATGGTTGTTGTGTTAAACTACTAAGATGGTTGGTTATGCAGATAACTGATGCTCTCCCGAGGAAGTCTATTATGTATATTATAATAAAAATGAAAGTTAATAAGGATGTGGTAAAGGCAAAGTAAATAATATTTTCAAATGACTTTACATTTAGTGTTACTTGTTATGAGAGCAAAGTATCTGATTAGTTATAAGTTTGTTTATTTCAGCTCTTGCTTTTAGTGACTATCAACTGTGAAACATACCTCATAACGATACATGGCTCAAAAGGGATGTGTATTATTAGCTGTACTTAACAAGTTGTGATTCTTGTTTTTCAATTCTCTTTATAAGTCTTTCTGTTAAAACCAGCTAGTAAATATCTTTTTTCCTGTTATTAATCCAGTTGTTCTTGCAGACTAATGAGAGTGTTCATTTTAAATTCATTGATAAATGAGTTCAAAACCCACTGAAACCAGATTTTGAAGATTTCAAAAAGGAAGATGTCTAAACCACGTCCTTATATAATTTTTGGCAAAAGGAAAAACATCACAACATGGCGGAACTAATTTTTTTCTAATTATCAATTTTCCATCCGCTCTCTCCATAACACAGTTCCTTTTTTGAGGTAGTCGTCTTCTCACTGTTGAAACGTCACCTTTACCTCGAAAGCACAGGTTAATTGTGTGTGTGTGTGTGTGTGTGTGCACGCATGTACGTGTGTGCTCATATGCTTTGATATCTGCTAATTAGCATACCACCGGAAGCTATTACATAGCACTGGAAAAGTGAGCAAAATTGGAACACGTCTTTTTTTTTTTTTTTAAGCATAGCAATATTAAGTAAGTTTCCCAATTCTTTTAAGTAATTTGCCAAAGTGAACAAGATGGTCACTTCCCATCTTGTTAAAAAAAAAAAATCACAAATATTCTAATATCTTGTTTTATGAAACTAATCATATTGTGGTCTTGTAATGATTTATGATACCAACTGCCGGGGGTTAGGCCAGATTTCACAGATTAAGGGCATAGTCCTGTGTAAGACTGCTCTCATTTCAGACACCAGTCACAAGTTTGGGGGTTTCTCGGGCTTCCCATACTTCTTATCAACCTCCTACAAATTTGGGGATTCCCATGACTCCCTCAGGTTTGGTAATTTGCTAGAATAACTCACCGGACTCAGAAGTCAGCTATACTTACAGTTTTATTATAGCAAAAGGATACAAATCAGAGTTATCCAAAGGGAGACACACGTAGGGTGAGATCTGGGAGGGTCCCAGGTGTGAAGCTTTCATTGTCCCTGTGGATATGTCACCTTCCTGGCACATTAATATGTGACAGTACACACAGTATTGCCAGACAGAGGAGCTCACCTGAGCTTTGGTGCTCAGAGTTTAATCGGCATTTGTTACATAGGCATGCTTGGTTGTGTCATTTGCCATGAGGCTGAGCTCAGTCTCCGTCTCTTCCCTGGCTGGACTGGCATCTCATGGCTCAAAGCCTCAACCCTCTAATCCCATGGCTTTTTTCTGACTTGGTCAGTCCCTATCTTGTTAGCGTCATCTTGTTAGCACAAACTAGGGGC
The DNA here is from genome assembly GCF_028749965.1 of Puma concolor. Lineage (NCBI taxonomy): Eukaryota > Metazoa > Chordata > Mammalia > Carnivora > Felidae > Puma > Puma concolor. The sequence continues at coordinate 100,596,355 of NC_141673.1, forward strand.
TCACAAAGAGTGACTTCATTACCATAAAGTGTCAGGGCTCATCATGAATAACAAAGACATTCATATTACTCAGGAAATTCTAAGGATTTAGAAGTTACCTTCCAGGAACTGGGTCCAAAGGTCAGCCAACTTCTTAACTATACAGATATTTAAACTGTAATATGATGCAACATGCAGAGAATGAATGGACAAGTATAGGTACAACATCAACTTCTTAAGAGTTGTGGAACCTTGGGGCACCTGGGTGGCTTAGTCGGTTCGGCTCAGGTCATGATCTCACGGTTCGTGAGTTCAAGCCCTGTGTCAGGCTCTGTGCTGACAGCTCAGAGCCAGGAGCCTGCTTCGGATTCTGTGTCTCCCTGTCTGCTCCTCACCTGCTCACATGCTCTCTCTCTCTCTCTCTCTCTCTCTCAAAAATAAATAAACATTAGAAAAAAAATAAAAAAAGAAAGTTGTGGAACCTCCACTCTTTCCTCATGATAGATCCTGTACCAACATGACATGCAACAAACACTAAACTCATATGATAGTAATAAAACTTATTTTACTTAACATTTTAAATATCTAAAAATAGATGTTCTAGTATGTTATTTATGTGCCCTAGAGGATCCTTTTTAAAAGTTTTTTTTTTTTTTAAATGTTTTTGTTTTATTTTTGAAAGAAAGAGACAGAGTGTAAGCAGGTTAGGGTCAGAGAGAGAGAAGGAGACACAGAATCCAAAGCAGTTTCCAGGCTCTAGAGCTGTCAGCACAGAGCCTGATGCGGGGCTCGAACTCACAAACTGCGAGATCATGCCCTGAGCCTAAGTCGGACACTTAACTGACTGAGCCACCCAGGCGCCCCTAGAGGATCCTTTTTTAATACCAGCGGGGGTATTGTGCCCCATTTTGGAGATCACTGCTCTAGAGATCCCTTGGCTAAATTATTTAAAGTGTGCTAGGGGTACCTGGGTGGCTCAGTTGGTTAAACGTCTGACTTTGGCTCAGGTCATGATCTCATGGTTCATGAGTTCGAGCCCTATGTGGGCTCTGCCGTCAGCACAGATCCTCTACCCCTCTCTCTGCCCCTCCCCTGCTCCTCTCTTTCTCTCTCAAAAATAAACATTAAAAAAATTAAAAAAAGTAAAGAGTGCTATAGCCTGAATGTGGCCCCCCTCAAAATTCATACGTTGAATCCTAATTCCTGATGTGGTGGTATTAGGAGATGGGGCATTTTGGAGGCGATAAGGTCATGAGGGTCGAACTCTCATGAATGGTATTAGTGTCTTTATAAAAGAGACCCCAGGGAGCTCCCTCACCTCTTCTGCCATGGGAGGACATAGTGAGAAGATGGCCATCTATGAACTAGGAAGGGAGATCCTCACCGGGTATCCGATCTGCTGGCACCTTGATCTTGGACTTCCCAGCCTCCAGAACTGTGAGAAATAGATTGTTATTTAAGCCACTTAGTCTGTGGGAATTTTGCTGCCCTTGACATGTCTCCCCATAGGTAGAGTGTATTTTCCTCTTCATATCAAGGCCAGGTGACTTCCACTGGCCAAAGGAATCATAGTGGATGTAATGTGTCCCTTATCTGAGTAGAGGATTTGAGTGTTACTGTATGTTTCAACTCATAAGGAGCTGCTCTATGATCCTAGGTTCCAGAATGAGAAAATACTAAGAGAAGAGCCAAGCACAGTTACAGTCAACCTTACGCAGACCATAAGCCTACCCGCGATGTGAGACATAACTGTCATTGTAAGCCATTCAGGTTTTGGGATTATTTGTGATATAGTATAATCCAGTTATCATGTGATTTACCCCAGGGAAACAGAGATACCTTTGGGAACTTTATTTATTTATTTATTTATTTATTTATTTATTTATTTACCTTTACAAACTTACGTTGTTGAGGCTCTGATCATCAGTGATTATTCTCGGGAGGAGGGTGTAGGCACGCACACAGGCAAGTGTGCAAGTACTTGTTGAGTCTAGTAATTTGCTAGAAAATTTGCAAGAATTAGCTCTTCCCCTCTCTTACCTCTTTTCAAAACCCTTTCCTTTTCCTTACGAAACAATTCAGTCCTAAATGAAACATTAGGTAGAACAGAACAAGGTAGGTGTCTGTTGTAGGGTGGGGTGGAGAGCAACAGTAGTCTGGTGCAGGTTGTCAGAGCTCAGGCAGCGTGAGAAGGGTGACTTTGCAGGGCGGTTGGCTTGATGGTGGTGTTGGAGCCTGAAAGAGTGAGGAGAACATCCCTGCAGGGGTTGGAAAGTGTTTCGGGCATCAGACCCTTTGCATCCTGAGGAGAGTGTCCACATGTGGCAACGGCCTGGTGTAGGGTGTCAGAAGCAGCCTGGTCTGGAGTGCCAGGGCCTGAAAGGTGAAGAAGACATCTATGTGGTGGGGAGGCCAGGTGCAGGGAGCTCAAGCAGGATGGTCCTTGCTGGGAGGTGGGGGACCCGGCACGGGTCAGGAAAGTGGCAGACCCGGTGTGGGTTTCAGAAGCCAAACGGGATGAGGAAGCCGTCCACATGGTAGCGTAGCCCCGCGTGGGGACTCAGAGCCCAGGGAGGGCGAGGAGAGCTTCCACACGTCAGGGTGATCTCGTGTCGGGTTTTAGAACCTGAGTAGGGTAAGGATGCGTTCCAGGTGGGTGTTAGGGAGCCGGCATCAGAAGTCAGAGTCTAAGCAGAGTGAGGAGGGATTTCCTATGGAGGATGGCCCGGCGTGGGGTCAGACCTGAGCAAGTTGAGGATGAGGTCCATGGGGGTTGGCTGGCTCTGTGCAAGAACACCCAAGCGGGTTAAAGGCCCCAGTAGTAATGTTGGCCTGGATTGGCAAGTCAGAGCCCCGTCAGGAAGAGAAGAGCATCTTAGAGGAGGGAATGGCAAAGATAGAAAATTGACTAAACGTGTTTATTACTCAAATAACTAAAATAAATAAGTAAGTAAGTAAAAGACAATGGAAGCCGGTTTCTTACTGTAACAGAAGGGAGTTAGAAATATGGAAGGGAGAAAACTAGAATGAACTCCTTAGCGTTGGATTGGAATTAGAGGTTATTAGTGTGAATGCACGGTTTTCAATGTACCTTGATATGGAAAGATAGAAGTAAGTGTGTGTGTGTGTGTGTGTGTGTGTGTGTGTGTGTGTGTGTTATGCAGGAGATGGAGGAGTTTGGTGCAGGAGATTAAAAGGAGGATCCTTTGGGGAGAGCTGAATCTAGGGAGTGAGCTTTCAAGAGCACATCTCGGAAGATTCTACCTGAAGGATTCAGTTTTTGGAATGCTTTCCTCTTGTCCTTTGGAAAAAGTCACATTTGTCACTGACTTTATCTCCTAATTTGTGACTCTATTAAATTATCTTAACTTGTTAAAAAACAGTCACATTGGTCTGTAGAGTCTTTTTGTTGTGGTGGTGTAAGGGATTAAAGGGATTGAGAAGGGTGGTGTGCAGGCTGGCCTATTCCACTAACATCCAGCAAAGAGAGCTGCTTTCAGGAGCTTCTGGAAGCGACTATAGCAAAATGAATGGAGATCCATGAAGGAGTCAGTTAAGAACAGGGAAAAGCAGAGAGCACTGGGGAGCAGCTTCAGAACATGTATGATGTAAGCTTTGACTTCCCTCCTACATACACTCTTGAAAGTGGGGAGGCTGACATGTGAGTTTTTTGTCAATGATCCTCTTAGAATGTGGTCACCAAAAGTTGCCTGATCAGCCACACATGATGAGAATACAGCATGAATGAATCTATGCACAGATTGGTCTATAAATAATTATGTTTGCATACAGATGTACACAAATACATGAAGTTCATTCTTGGCTGGTGAGCTCAGATAATACAGGTCTCAGGAAAGCGTTCTCTAACTGCTTAGTTTCTCTGTGTCTTTCCTTCCTATACATATTTTTAAATCTACGCTTTGAGTTCCTACTTTCCATTTCCTTATTACATTTATAAATTTATGAGAAGTTCCTTATTACATTTGCTGACGTATGTTCAAATGCTATGATTCTCATCGTGCTGATCCTGGAGATTTGGCCTCTGAGGTTTCTAATTTTCATGAGATTCCTCTCAGAGTTATTTGCCTATATGGGGCCCCTGTTCTTGATAGGAAGTATGACAAATTGCCACCATGTTTGGGTTTTATTTTAAGATGTTTTAAGGAAGAGATGTAAAGGATTTTTTGAAGAGCAGATTTCTTCTCGATATGACTTCAGAGACCACTTATGCTGAATTGAGTTTCAAAAGTGAATTGAAGTCCTCAGGCACCAAAGAAAGGCCTCCTGCAGGTAAGCACATTTTCTGGTGGTCAGAGTTAGTGATGAGAAGAAGGATGAAGAGAGAATATTGTAAATGAAGCATGATAGTGTTAGTTGCTGGTTCTCTGGCCACAGGTGGGGCACCTAGGATTCTCAGAAGATTGAGTTATCTGAAGATAAGCATTAAGGGGTTGTGTAGTTATACGCTAACCAAACTGAGGTGTGACAAGTCCACTAAGGTCCTGAGCTAAGGAGAATGCTAATTATGCTGAGGTTATTCTCCTGTGCCTTCTGAGGCTGAGTGAGACTGCAATCAAGAGATTGGGTAGAGGAGCGCCTGGGTGGCTCAAGTCACTTGAGCGTCCGATTCTTCCTTTCAGCTCAGGTTATGATCCCAGAGTCGTGGGATCGAGCCCCAGGTTGGACTCTGCGCTGAGCATGGAGCCTGCTGAAGATTTTCTTTCTCTCTCCCTTTGCCCCACTTGCATACGCTCTCTCACTCTCTCTAAAAAAAAAAAAAAAAAAGAGAGAGGGAGAGAGAGATTGGGTACAGGTCTTGAAACCGTCAGCCCAGATACAGAGGATGTTGATGAGTCCGTGGACTCAGGCTCGGTTAGAGGGGAAGAGTTTGGGTGGAGAGCGTTGTGGGCGTCTTTGTTACCGTGGGACTAAAGTGTAACCCAAGACCGTTGCAGAAGGACTTAGAAAGTTGCAAAGGGAGTCTTCCGTGAATTCAGGAAATCCATTGCATCCTGCCTCCCCAGGATGGATTTAACTGAATTTGGGAGTAGATAAAAGGTAATATGGTTATCATTTATGATATATCAGATATAGAGCAAAAGAGAAAAAAAGCATGTGTATTATAAGAAGCTGTGAGTGGGAGGTCATGATTGCGCATGCTTTCCAAAACACTTCGGTGGAGATAGGGAGAACGCTCAGGGAAACTGTTTTTTCCCCTTAAAAAGCTTTTTTTTCTTCTTGCGTATTTTATTTTATTTTATTTTATTTTATTTTATTTTAATTTCTTTTTTTCTTATTATTTTTTATTTTTTTATTTTTTTAATATGAAATTTACTGTCAAATTGGTTTCCATACATACCCAGTGATCATCCCAACAGGTGCCCTCCTCAATGCCCGTCACACACCCTCCCCTCCCTCCCACCCCCATCAACCCTCAGTTTATTCTCAGTTTTTAAGAGTCTCTTGTGGTTTGGCTCCCTCCATCTCTAACTTTTTTTTTTTTCCTTCCCCTCCCCCATGGTCTTCTGTTAATTTTCTCAGGATCCACATAAGAGTGAAACCATATGGTATCTGTCTTTCTCTGTATGGCTTATTTCACTTAGCATCACACTCTCCAGTTCCATCCACGTTGCTACAAAAGGCCATATTTCATTCTTTCTCATTGCCACGTAGTATTCCATTGTATATATGAACTACAATTTCTTTATCCATTCATCAGTTGATGGACATTTAGGCTCTTTCCATAATTTGGCTATTGTTGAGAGTGCTGCTATAAACATTGGGGTACAAGTGCCCCTATGCATCAGCACTCCTGTATCCCTTGGGTAAATTCCTAGTAGTGCTATTGCTGGGTCATTCCCCTTAAAATTTTTTGTAAAACTTCCTTATTATATGTTGAAAGGCTCATTAAAGAAAAAATTAAAAACTAGAGGCATACACGAATTTATATTTATTTTACCATCTAGAGATCACTATAATTTACATTTCAGTGTAGATCTTTCCAGATATAAATACTATATCTAACTTTATTTTTTCTAAAGCTGAGATTATGTTATACATTATTGAGGATTTTGTCCCCCTGCTTGTCAATACCTCATAACTTTGGGAAAACTATTCTTTATTTTTTTATGGAGGTATGATTGACATAAAACATTCTGCAATAGTCCCCTCTTATCTGGGGGGATATGGTCCAAGATCCCCAGTGAATGCCTGAATAGTAGATAGTACCAAACCCTATATATTGTGGGTTTTTTTCCTATACATATATATCTATGATAAAAGTTTAATTTATAAATTAGGTACAGTAAGAGATTAACAACAATAACTAATAATAAAACATACCAATTGTATTAATATACCATAATAAAAGTTATGTGAATATGGTCTATCTCAAAATATTGAACTGTATTCACCTTGCTTGTGATGATGTGAGATGATAAAATTCTTATGTGTTGAGATGAAGTTAGGTGAATGACCTAGGCATTGTGACCTAGCCTTAGGCTACTATGTACCTTCTGAGGATACATCAGAAGGAGGATCATCTGCCTTCAGACCACAGTTGGCCACAGGTAACAAATTGTGGAAAGCAAAACTGCGGGGGTGGGGGCGGGGAGGGGGACTACCATGTTAGTTTCAGGTATACGATGTAGTGATTTGATTTTTGTATATATTGGTGAAGTGATCACCACAATCAGTCTAGTTAACATTTATCACCATAGTCACTCCAATTTTTTTCTTGTGATGAGGCCTTTTGAGATTTCATCTCTTAGCAACTTTCAAATATGTAATAATATTTAATAGTTGATAATATTATAATAATCTATAATATTAACTATAGTCGATATGCTGTACATTACATCTCCATGACTTCTTTTTTTTTCTTTCGAGTTTTTATTTAAATTCAAGTTAATTAACATATAGTGTAGTATTGGTTGCAGGAGTAGAATTTAGTGCTTCATTGCTTATATATAATACCCAATACTCATCCCAACAAGTGCCCTCCTTAATGCCCATCACCATTTAGCCCCCCCCGCCCCCCCCACTGCAACAACCACTGCAGCAACCCTCAGTTCTCTATAGTTAAGAGTTTCTTATGGTTTGACACCCTCTCTGTTGTTATCTTACTTTATTTTCCATGACTTCTTTATTTTATAACTGGAAGTTTGCACCTCTTAATCCCCTTCACCCATTCCCCACCACTCCTTACCCCACCTGTGGCAACCGCCAATCTGTTCTCTGTATCTGTGAGTTTCGTTTTGTTTTTTGAATTCCACAGATAAGTGAGATCATATGGTATTTGTTTTCTCTGTCTGACTTATTTCACTTAGCATAATGCCCTGAAGTCCCATCCAAGTTGTCACAAATGACAAGAGTTCCTTCTTTTTTTTTATGGTTGAATAACAATCCATTGTATATAAATATCACACTTGGTATATCCATTCGTGGATGGATGGACGCTTAGGTTGCTTTTCCTAGCTACTGTAAATTATGCTGCAATAAACATAGGGGTGCATATACCTTTTTGATTTAGTTAATTAAATGTCTTTGTTTTCTTTGGGGAAATACCCCGTACTGGAGTTAATAGATCATATGATGTTTCTATTTTTAATTTTTTTAAAGTTTATTTATTTTTTAGAGAGAATGAGTGGGGGAGGGGAAGAGAGAGAAGGAGAGAACCCTAAGTAAGCTCTGCACTGTCAGCACAAAGCCCGATGCAGGGCTTGAACTCACAAACTGTGAGATCATGACCTGATCTGAAATCAGCAGTCGATGCTTACCTGACTGGACCACCCGGGTGCCCCTCTATTTTTAAATTTTTGAGGAACCTCCATACTGTTTTCCACAGTGGCTGCACCAATTTACATCCCAACCAACAGTACACAAGGGTTGCCTTTTCCCCACATCGTCACCAACACTTGTTATTTGTCTTTTTTTTTTTAAGTTTTTATTTAAATTCTAGTTAGTTAATATATAGTGTAATATTGGCTTCAGGTATAGAATTTAGTGATTCATCGCTTATGTATAACACTCTGTGCTCATCACAAGTACCCTCCTTAAACGTTTTTTCTTTTTGATACTAGCCATTGAGAAAAGAATTCTTTTTATTTATTTTTTAATGTTTATCCATTTTTGATAGAGACAGAGTGTGGGGGGCGGGAGGGGCAGAGACCGAGGGAGACACAGAGTCTGAAGAAGGCTCCAAGCTTTGAGCTCTCAGTGCAGAGCCCCACACGGGGCTCGAACACACTAACTGTGAGATCGTGACCAGAGCCAAAGTCAGAAGCTTAATCCACTGAGCCACCCAGGCGCCCTGAGAAAATAATTCTTAACGATGAAAAAGTAACTAGAAAGGTCTGACCTTATTTTTAGAATGTGATGAGGGATGACCATAATAACGATTTATCTGCTATGGCATTATTTATAGTAGTTGAAATTGGAAACAATCTGGAAGATTATTTAAATACATAATGAAATTCTATACAACCACAATAGACAGCGTTAAAGAAAAAATATGGTTGTATGAAAAATGTTCATGGTCTAGTGTACAACAATATAGTAGGTCTGAAGCTAGTGCCTATGGTATGTCAATCATGTGGAAAAATGTGTACTTATGTATATACACTTTGAAAATTACTGGAAGGATAGGGGCGCCTGGGTGGTGCAGTCGGTTAAGCGTCCGACTTCAGCCAGGTCACGATCTTGCGGTCCGTGAGTTCGAGCCCCGCGTCAGGCTCTGGGCTGATGGCTCAGAGCCTGGAGCCTGTTTCTGATTCTGTGTCTCCCTCTCTCTCTGCCCCTCCCCCATTCATGCTCTGTCTCTCTCTGTCCCAAAAATAAATAAACGTTGAAAAAAAAAATTAAAAAAAAAAAAAGAAAATTACTGGAAGGATATATATCAAAACATTAGCAACAGTTCCCCCAGTGGTAAGAGGTTGTGTTTTTACGTAGTTTCCAACGTTTCTACAGTGAACATTTATTTTTTCCTATTTTCCTATTATTTCAGATGTCATATTCTTGGTAATAGTATGTCATCCTAGAAAAGGGAGAAGAGGAAGGGGAGGAGAACGAAAGTAAAAATCAGAATTTGTTACTGATGAAACTCCTTTGATTTCTCGTTCAGCTCCCAAAGAGAAGACCAGCCTGAACAAAAGTAATCCCAGTTTTCCCAAGCTACTTTTTGCCTCATTGCTGGTGCTTCTGCTGCTATTGGCAATCTCATTTTTTATCGCTTTTATCAGTAAGTATCCAACTGAAGCCATATGGAATGTCTGCCTTCCAGGAAGAGATGGCATCCATTAGATACTGACATTTAATAACGGGTCTATCCAGAAATCTGGAAAAGAAGTCTTCTTTGGGAGGGAGAGACACAATTAATGGGAATCTGTTAGAAATTTTGTTACTTATTTGAATTTAGTTACTTCCTTATAAAAATAATGGTATCCACCCTATAAAGAAATTGAATATATGTGTGTGTGTGTCTTGTAGAGGGACATATATTAGGTACCATTTCTACGCTAGACAGTTGTGTAAGTGAGGACAAATCTGTGTTTGCCTATTAGTGTTTATAAGGCCAGGTTTTTTTTGACTGCACAGACATATATTTTGAGGTGGACAAAAGGCGATGGGAAGAGATATTCCAGGAAGAGTTTCCATTGAAATTTCACCTTAATCATGTCTTTCCTGCCCAAGACTATGTAAGATCTAAAGCCAATTTGGCAAATAGGTGGATTTCTTCATATCTCTGGCTTTAAGAACATATCAAAATTTTACTTTAAAAAAAAATTTTTTTTTCAACGTTTTTTATTTATTTTTGGGACAGAGAGAGACAGAGCATGAACGGGGGAGGGGCAGAGAGAGAGGGAGACACAGAATCAGAAACAGGCTCCAGGCTCCGAGCCATCAGCCCAGAGCCTGACGCGGGGCTCGAACTCACGGACCGCGAGATCGTGACCTGGCTGAAGTCGGACGCTTAACCGACTGCGCCACCCAGGCGCCCCAGAACATATCAAAATTTTAAAAGGCATAAGAAGTAGCGAAGCCAGCATGTAGTGGGGCAGGGAGCAAATGGGAGGTAAGGAGGAAAAAAAGAGAAAATTCACTTTCTGGAGGAAGAGGTAAGTTATTTTTAAGTTGTGACATATTTGAGTATATTGGTGTGCTGAAAAAAAAAAAAAAGCCAGTTGAGAGTGGATAGAGTAAAGGAAGAAGGAGGAGGAAAATAAATGCCCATATCTCCTGATCAATGTTGGCTTAAAAAAAAAAAAAATCTCACTTTACAGGTAACCCAGAACTCAGAATTAGCTCAGTCTGCAACGGCCCCCACCCTCTTCCACCACAACAGACCTATGCTGTGTACATCCTCAGACAGAACTGTTTGCTTTCACTCCATTCTCCCACCTTCAGGGCTCACCTTCTGCATTTAGTATTGAAGGGAAATATGGATAAATCCCTTTGCACTCATTATAATGGAACCATCATGTCTCCCTTCAACTACTGATCTTTTGGCTATTCCTGGAGAAATCTATAGTTTCAAAATCAGTGGGATTAGGATTACATTGAATGTGGGGTGATGAGAAATCTTTTCCATTGTCAGGAGCCTTCCACTCAAGCAATTGGACATTTGTAGATTTTGTTCCTATAAAACAGAATGTGAGAAAGTAACAATAGAGAGCAAAGTCACAACACCAGAAAATGAATGGCCTTTTTTTTTTCAGTTTTCTTCCAAAAATATTCTCAGCTTCTTAAAGAAAAAAAGACTGCAAAAGAGCTCCCTCACACGGAATTGGAATGCCTGAAAGAGAATGTGACCATGGAAGGTAAAAATGAATGTGCCTATAATTCAGTGGTTGACTACACTATGTAAGGATACCAAGTTAATATTTCCAGTAAGATTCACAGGCAGATCATAGTAAGAAGTTGAGTCTCATGACCATTTCAAGCTTCAGGTGTACAAAGAAATAAGACTTAAAATTCTTTTTTTTTTTTTAAATTTTTTTTTTAACGTTTTATTTGTTTTTGAGACAGAGAGAGACAGAACATGAACGGGGGAGGGGCAGAGAGAGAGGGAGACACAGAATCGGAAGCAGGCTCCAGGCTCTGAGCCATCACCCCAGAGCCCAACGTGGGGCTCGAACTCACGGACCGTGAGATCGTGACCTGAGCTGAAGTCGGACGCTTAACCGACTGAGCCACCCAGGCTCCCCAAGACTTAAAATTCTTATATGCGTGTCTTTATCTGTACAAAGAAATAGTCTTCATTGTGGAGATGGCTGTTTAAATCCATGGGTAATCTCTTTACGGAATGTTTGTCCAGCCACATCCTTGGAGTTCTTTGCAGAGCACAGTTTCTCACTTTTTACAGTCTGGCTAAGAATTTTGTGGGTCTTCAGATTCTGGTTCCTTTTCACTTCACATTTCCTTCAATTTATTCCTTCCTTTTGCATTTTACGATAAGCAGTAAGGAGAAATCAGGCCACAGCTTTAATACTTGGCTTAGAAATCTCCTCTACTAAATATCCAAGGCTGTCACTTACAGGTTCTACCTTTCACAAAACATTAGAACACAATTCAGCAAGTTCCTTGCTATTTTATAATAAGAATTGCCTTTCTTCCTGTTTCCAATAACGTGTTTCTCATTTCTGAGACCTTACCAGAAGCATCTTTAATGTTCAAATTTCTACCAACATTCTGTTCATTATTGTGTATGTATATTCTTTAAGACGATAGGACGTTTCTCTACAGCTTTCTTCTACTGAGTCCTCACCAGAATTATCTTTAATATCTATATTTCTACCAGCAGCCCTTTCGTTTCTTTTTTTTTAATTTTTTTTTACATTTATTTATTTGAGAGACAGAGAGAGACAGTGTGAACAGGGGAGGGGCAGAGAGAGAGGGAGACACAGAATCTGAAGCAGGCTCCAGGCTCTGAGCTGTCAGCACAGAGCCCATGTGGGGCTCGAACCCATGAACCATGAGATCATGACCTGAGCTGAAGTCAGATGCTTAACCAACTGAGCCACCCAGGTGCCCCCCTTTCTTTTCTTTAAAAAAAATTTTTTTATATTTATTTTTGAGAGAGAGAGAGAGAGAGAGAGAGAGCTTGTGAGTGGAGAAGGGGCAGAGAGAGAGGGAGACACAGAATCTGAAGCAGGCTCCAGGCTCCAAGCTGTTAGCACAGAGCCCGATGTGGGGCTTGAACTCATGAACCTGAGCCGAACCTGAGATCATGACCTCAGCCGAAGTCAGAGGCTTAACTGATTGAGCCACCCAGGGGCCCCTACCAGCAGCCCTTTCAAGGCAATCTAGGCTTTTTCTAGCATGTACCTCAAAATTCTTCCAGCCTCTACCCATCACCCAGTTCTAAAGCCATTTCACGTTTTTAGGTGTTTGTTACAATAGCACCCCACTTTGGAGCCAAAATCTGTATTAGCCTGCTTGAGTGTCATAACGAAAGAAAGGCAAGGCCTTTCTTCTTGGCTTGTAGACAGCTACCTTCTTGCTGTGTCCTTGCATAACCAATTCTCTGTGTGAATGGGGAGGGAGAGAGAGTTTTCTAGTGTCTCTTCCTCTTAGAAGGACACAAGTCCTATTGGATTAAGGCCCTGCTTTTATGATTCATTTAACCTTTATTACCTCCTTAAAGTCTACCACTGTAGTCACATTGAGGGTTATAACTTCAGCACATGACTGTTGGGGGAACACAATTCAGTGCAAAACAAGTTTCTATGTAGTTTACTAGAAATTCTTGTGCATTTGATATTTGTTCTACCCTGTTTATTAATTTATTCAGTCATCTATTTATATCTGTTTATACTCATGGATATTTATCTTACACTTTGCGTTATAATCCAATACTGTATTTATTTTGTTGCTCAAATTGTTCTGCCTTTGCCCCTGGGAGTCTTTCAGTTGGCTCCCATGGCCCTTTGACATGCCCCCATCACTTTGTTGTTTTACTTGGTTTTTGAGCACTTCCTTACTTTTTGGGATTGTAATATTCTCTGGGCTTATATTGTATATTTCTTGCCTTAGTCTTAGAATCAGCTATTTCTCTGTGGAGTCCTGGCTCCTGTTATTGAAGAATGGTATTAGAAACCAAGATTTGAATACTAGGTATGCTCACTGCTGCTGAGGTGTTCTTCTAGCCCTCCCAGTTCACAGGACAAGGAAATCTCTATGTGTGTACTAACCTGTGCGTGTACATATATTGACAAATGTTTCTATAGGCAACTATGTATATCTATAATAAGGTATACATCAGTTTTTACTGATGTCTGAAATGTTTCTCCATTAACACATTGCATCATTCTAGCCTACTTCCCTTGATATCTTTAGTGACTACTCCAACAGAGAGAAATCTGGTCCCGTTAACTTGCTCAGTACGTTTCCTTAATTATTCAATTCCAATGAACACATATAGCAGTATCGGAACTGTAAACTCATACCATCATGGGAAACAACTTTATCAACTAGAATACATTGCTGGTGTGTGGTGTCTTTTGTCTTTATTCTTGTAGACTCCATTTCCAAAGTCTCTTAGGTCATCATCCTCTTCCCACCCCCTTCAGTGTGTTGTGTCTGACATTTGTAATACAGTTAGATTCTCTTGTCACAGTCTTCATTCTTTCATGGATTCTCTGACTTCCTAAATGGATTTTTAAAGCTTTATACAACAAATATGTAAAGTTCTGTGGATTTTGACAAATGCATAATGTTCTGTATCTATTATTAAACAGTATCATACAGAATAACTTCACCGCCCAAAAAGTCCCCTGTGCTCCATTCTCCTTTCCAAACTTTTGGTAACCACTGACATTTTTACTGCCTACTTTGTCTTTTCCTATCATTGGAATTACAGTTGGTAGGTAGTCTTTTCACTGGAATTACAGTTGGTAGTTGTTTTTACTTAGCTTATTTTATTTTATTATTTTATCATTTAAATATTTTTCTTGAAGTATAATTAACATACACTGTTATATTAGTTTCAGGTGTATAACATATTGATTCGACAATTCTATATATTGATGCTCACCTTGATAAGTATAGTCACCATCTGTCACCGTACAATGTTATTACAATGTTATTGGCTGTATTCCCTATGCTGTGCTTTTCATCTCCAGGACTTATTTATTTTATAATTGGAAGTTTCATCCGTTCTTCCGGTAACCTCCATCTGGCTACCACCAGTTTGTTCTCTGCATTTAAGAGTCCGTTTATTTTTTGGTTTTGGTTGGTTGGTTGTTCATTTGTTTTGTTTTTTAGGTTCTACAAAGTGAAATTTTATGGTATTTGTCTTTTTCTGTCTGCCTTGTTTCACATAGTGTAATACTCTCTAGGTTCATCTGTAACAAACAGTAGGATTTCTCTCTTTCTCATGACTGAATAATATTACATTGTATATAAATATCGCAGCTTCTTTATCCACTCATCTATCAATGGACACTAAGGTTGCTTCTGTTTCTTGGCTACTGTAAAAAATACTGCAATAAACATAGAGGTACATATATCTTTTCGATTTTGTGTTTTGGTTTTTTGGGGGGGTATATAGTAGTGGAATTATTGGATTATGTGATTATTTTTAATTTTTTGAGGAGCCTCCATACTGTTTTCCACAGTGGCTATACCAACTTACATTCCTACCAACTATGCATGAGGATTCTGTTGTTTCCACCTCCTAGCCAACACTTGTTTGATTCCACGTCTCTGATTCTAGCCATTCTGACTGGTGTGAGGTAATATTTGATTGTGGTTTTGATTTGCATTTCCCTGATAATTAATGGTATTGAACATCTTTTCATGTGTCTCTTGGTCATCTGTATGTCTTCTTTGGAAAAACATTCAGGTCCTCTGCCCATTTTTTTTTTTTTTTAATTTTTTTAATGTTTATTTTTTTTATTTTTGAGACAGAGAGAGACAGAGCATGAACGGGGGAGGGGCAGAGAGAGAGGGAGACACAGAATCAGAAGCAGGCTCCAAGCTCCGAGCCATCAGCCCAGAGCCCGATGTGGGGCTCGAACTCACGGACCGCGAGATCGTGACCTGAGCTGAAGTCGGATGCTTAACCGACTGAGCCACCCAGGCGCCCCCCTCTGCCCATTTTTAATAGGATTATTTGGTTTCTTGGGTGTTGAGTTGTTTAAGTTCTTTATATATTTTGGATGTCAATCCCTTATTGGATATATCATTTGCAAATATCTTCTCCCATTCACTAGGTTGCCTTTTTTTTTTTTAATGGTTTCCTTTTCTGTGAAAAGCTTCTTATTTCAATATAGTCCCAATAGTTCATTTTTGCTTTTGTTTTCATTCTCCGAGGAGGTATATCATAAATATGTTGCTAAAGCCGATGTCTAAGAGATTACTGCTTATGTTTTCTTTTAGGAGTTTTATGGTTTTAAGTCTCAGATTTAGGTCTTTATCCATTTTGACTTTATTTTTGTGTATGGTGAGAAAGTGGTCTAGTTTCATTCTTTTGCATGTAGCTGTCCGGTATTCCCCACACCATTTATTGAAAAGACTGTCTTTTTTCCCTTTTATATTCTTGCCTCCTTTGTCATAGATTAATCGACCATGTAACTTTGGGTTTATTTCTGGGCTTTCTATACTGTTCCCTTGACTGATGGGTCTGTTTTTGTGCCAGTACCATACTGTTTTTATTACAAAAGGTTTGTAGTATATCTGGAAATCTGAAATTGTGATACCTCCAGCTTTGTTCTTTCAAAGCATTGGTTTGGTTATTCCAAGTCTTTGTGGCTCCATACAAATCTTAGGATTATTTGTTACAGTTTTGTGAAAAATGCTGTTGTTATTTTGATAGGAATTGCATTGAATCTGTAGATTCCTTTGGGTAGTATGGACATTTTAATGATATTAATTCTTCTGATTCATGAGCATAGTATATCTTTCCATTTGTGTCATCTTCATTTCTTTCATCGACATCTTGTAGTTTTCAGAGTATAGGTTTTTTACCCCTCTGGTTAAATTTATTCCTAGGTAATTTATTGTCTTTGGTGCAATTATAAATGGGATTATTGTCTTATTTTTCTTTCAGTTACTTTGTTATTAGTGGGTAGAAATACAACAGTATGTATAATATAATATATTAATTTGTATCCTTTAACTTTAATGAATTTATTTATCAGTTCTGATTTTTTTGGTGGAGTCTTTAGGACTTTCTGTATATAGTATCATATCAGCTGCAAATAGTGAGGGTTTTACTTCTTTTGTTACCAATCTGGATGCCTTTTATTTCTTTTCCTGTCTGATTGTTACAGCTAGGACTTCCAGACTATATTGAATAAAAGTGATGAGAGTGAACATCCTTGTCTTGTTCCTGATCTTATAAGAAAAACTGTCAGTTTTTCGTCATTGATTATGTTGTTAGCTGTGGGTTTGTCATATGATCTTCATTATTATTATTTCTAAATATAATTTATTGACAAATTGGTCTCCATACAACACCCAGTGCTCATCCCAACAAGTGCCCTCCTCCATGCCCATCACCCACGTTCCCCTCTCCTCCACCCCCCATCAACCCTCAGTTTGTTCTCAGTATCCAAGAGTCTCTTATGGTTTGCCTCCCTTCCTCTCTGTAATTTACCCCCCCTTCCCCTCCCCCATGGTCTTCTGTTAAGTTCTCAAGATCCACCTATGAGTGAAAACATACGGTATCTGTCTTTCTCTGAGGTTCCTCAAAAAATTAAAAATTGATCTTTGTTATTTTGAGATATGTTCCCTGTAAACCCCTTTTGTTAAGAGTTTTTGTTATGAACAAATGTTATATTTTGTCAAATACTTTTTCTGCATCTATTGATATGATCATATGGTTTTTCATCCTTCTTATTAATGTCATGTATCACATTGATTGACTTGCTAATATTGAACCACCCTTGCTTCCCTGGGCTAAATCCCACTTGATTGTGGTGAATGAACCTTTTAATTTAATGTTGAAATCAGTTTTCTAATATTCTGTTGAGGTTTTGCATCTGTGTTCATCCAAGATATTGGCCAATAGTGTTTTTTTTTTTTTGTTTTTTTTTTAAGGTAGTATCTTTATCTGGTTTTGATATCAGAGTAATGCTGGCCTTGTAGCGTGAATTTGGAAGTTTTCCTTTCTCTTCTAAGTTTTGGAATAGTTTGGAAGAATACACATTAACTTTTCTTTAAGTGTTTGTGGGAATTTACCTATAAAGCCATCTGATCCTGGACTTTTTTTTCTTCAGACTTTTTGGTTGCCAGTTCAATTTTGTTATTAATAATTGGTCTGTTCAAATTTTCTATTTCTCCCTTGTTCAGTTTTGAAAGATGGTATGTTTCTAGGAATTCATCCATTTCTAGGTTGTCCAGTTTGTTGGTCTACATTTTTTTATACATTCTCTTATAATTCTTTGTATTTCTGTGATTTTGATAATTTCTCATCCTTTATTTCTTTAAAGAAAAAAATTTTTTTCAATGTTTATTTATTTTTGAGAGAGAGACACACACATACATTGTGAGCAGGGAAGGGCAGAGAGAGGGAGACACAGAATCTGAAGCAGGGTCCGGGCTCCAAGCTGTCAGCACAGAGCCCGATGTCGGGTTTGAACCGCAAGATCATGACCTGAGCCGAAGTTGGATGCTTAACCAACTGAGACACCCAGGTGCCCCTCTCTCATCCTTTATTTCTGATTTTATTTATTTGAATCCTCTCTCTTTTTTTTGGGAAGGCTGGCTGAAGGTTTATCAGTTGTGTTCATCTTTTCAAATAACCAGTTCTTGGTTTCATTGATCTTTTCTATTTCTTTAGTTTCTATTTCCTTCCTTCTACCAGCATTGGGCTTTATTTGTTCTTCTTTTATTTGTTCGTTTAGGTGAAAAGTTAGGTTATTTGAGATTTTTCTTGTTTTTTTGAAGCAGGTCAATATCACTATAAACTTCCCTCTTAGAACTGCTTTTGCTGCATCCCAAAGATTTTGGACTGTTGTGTTTTCATTTTCATTTGTCTTCTTGCATTTTTAAATTTCCTCTTTGATTTCTTGGTTGGCCCATTCATTATGTAGTAGCATGTTGTTTAGCTTTCACATGTTTGTGCTTTCTCTAGTTTTTTGTTCTTGTAATTTCTTGTAATCTTTAGTTTTATACTGTTGTGGTTGGAAAAGATGCTTTAGTCTTCTGAAATATATTGAGTTTTGTTCTGTGATCTATCCCGGAGAATGCTTCATGTGCACTTGGAAAGAATGTGTGTTCTGCTGTTTTTGGATGAATATTCTGTATATATCTACTAGATCCGTCTGGTCTAATGTCATTTAAAACCAGTGTCTTATCCTCTCACTTCTCCATGCTTGTGATGTCCCTACCATTTGTGGCTAGTTGTGCCAAGGGGTTGGTTCCCAACCGTGTCTCTGCCCCTCCTACCCTTTTCGATGTGGCCCTCTCTCTATGACTAGTTGTGGAAGATCTATTCTGTCAGTCTTCAGGTCATTTCCAGAGTTGGTTGTATAGAGATAGTTGTTACCTTGGTGTGTCGATGGACAAGGTGAGCTCAGGATGCTCCTGCTCGTCCATCTTACTATTTTCCATTTTTCTGTTACTGATTTCTAGTTTAATAAGCCTTGTTGTCTGAGAGCAGACATTGTATGATTTCTATTCTTTTCAGTTTGTTAAGGTGTATTTATGGCCAGTATGTGGTCTGTCTTGATGAATGTTCTATGTGAACCTAGAAAGAATGTGTATTCTGCTGTTAGATAGAATAGTCAGTAGATGTCAGTCATATATGGTTTATTGATATTGTTGTTGAGTTCAACTATATTCTTACTGATTTTGTGCGTTTGGATCTGACCGCTTCTGATAGAGGAGTGCTTAAGTCTCTAACTGTGGTAACGGATATGTATTGAAGTTCTATTTTGTTTCACTTTTTGATGCTGTGTTGTTAGGTGCATACACATTAAACAATGTTATGACTTCTTGAAGAATTGACCCCTTTATCATTATGCAATGACCATCTTTATATCTGGTAACTTTACTTGCTGTGCACCCCGCACTGTCTGCAATTAATATAGCTACTCCTGCTTTCTTTTGTTCAGTATACCTTTCACTACCCATTTACTTAAAAAAAATTTTTTTTTAATTTATATTTACTTATTTTTGAGAGACAGAGAGAGACAGAGCACAAGTGGGGGAGGGGCAGAGAGAGAAGGAGACACAGAATCCGAAGCAGGCTCCAGGCTCCCAGGTGACAGCACAGAGCCCGATGTGGGGCTCCAACTCACGAACAGTGAGATCATGACGTGAGCCGAAGTCGGACACTCAACCGACTGAGCCACCCAGGTGCCCCACTACCCATTTACTTTTAATATACACATGTCTTTATATTCTCCTCCTAAAGTTTTAATGTGGGTTTCTTGTAGACAACATATAGTTGAGTCTGGTTTTTTTTTTTTTTTTGATCCACTCTGATAATCTTTGTGTTTTAATTCGTGAATTTAGACCACTGACATCCCAAGTGATGATTAATATGGTTGTATCAATATTTATCATATTTCTATTGTTTTCTATATCTTGCCCTTGTTCTTTGTTCCTTTTTTGTCTTTCACTCTTCTGTGGTTTTGAGAATTTGATATGATTCCATTTTCATTGCATTCTTAGCATATCAATTATACTTCTTTTATACTGGTTGCTCTAAAGTTTGCAATATACTTATCAACTAATCCAAGTCCACTTTCAAATAACTATACAGCTCCATACACAGTGAGAGTATCTTAAAATAGCAAAATGATCCTAATTCCTCCCTCCTGTCTCTTGTGTTAATACTCTCACTTACTTCATTTACATCTTTGTATACATAATCTAATACATTGTTGCCATTATTATTTTGAACAAATGAAAGATCAATTATGAATATAGATCAGGGGTGCCCGGGTGGCTCAGTCATTTGAGTGTCCGACTCTTAATTGTGGTTTAGGTTATGATCCAGGGGTGTGGGATTGACCTCTACATTGGTCTCCATGCTGAGCGTGGAGCCTGCTTGGGATTCTCTCTCTCTGCCCCCTCTCCCCTGCTTGCACACATGCTCTCTCTCTCTCAAAAAAAAAAAAGAATATAGATCAATTAAGAATATAAGAAATATGTTTTTATTTTACCTTCACTTATTCTTTTTTTTGATGCTCTTACTTTATATAGGTCCAGGTTTCTGACCTATAATATTTTTCTTCCCCCTAAAGAACTTTTTTTAACATTGCAAGTTCTACTGGCAACAATTTCCCTCAATTTTTATTTGTCCAAAAAGTCCCTATTTCATCTTCACCTTTGATGGTTAATTTTGCAGGATAAGAATTAGGGTGATAGTTTTTTGTCTCTGAACACTTTAAATATTTCACTACATTCTCTTCTTGTATCCGTGGTTTTGGAGAAGTCTGATGTAATTTCTATTTTGCTTCTCTGTAGATGTGTTTACCCCTTCTAGCTTTTTAAAGGATTTTTCTTTATCTTTGATATTCTGTAGTTTGAATATGATATATCTTAGATGTAGTTTTCTTTGGCATTTATCCTGCTTGGTGTGCTCTGAGCTTTTTTGAATCTGTAGTTTGGTATCTGTCATTAATTTGGGAGAAATTCTCAAATGTTATTGCTTCAATATTTCTTCTGTTCTTTTCTCTTTTTATTGTTCTGCTATTCCCATCATGCACGTATTAACACTTTTTGTAGCTGTCCCACATTCCTTGGATATTCTGTTTGTTTCCCCCCCCAGTTCTTTTCCTTTTTTTAGTTTTGGAGACTTCTATTGAGACACCCTCATGCTTAGATTTTTTTCTGCAGTTGTGTCCAGTCTAATAATGAGCTCACTAAAGACAGTCTGCCTTCCTTTCTTTTTTTTTTTAAAATTTTTTAAAATGTTTATTTTTGAGAGAGAGCGCGCGCGCGTGCGTGTGCATGAGTGGGGGAGGGGCAGAGAGAGAGAGGGAGACACAGAATTCAAAGCAGGCTCCAGGCTCTGAGCTGTCATCACAGAGCCTGATGTGGGGCTTGAACTCACGAACCACGAGATCATGACCTGAGCCAAAGTCAGAGGCTTAACTGACTGAGCCACCAAGGCGTCCCATTTCTTTTTTTTTTTTTTAAGTGTATTTATTTATTTTGATAGAGCAAGTGGGGAGTGGGGGAGGGGCAGAGAGAGAGAGAGAGAGAGAGAGAGAGAGAGAGAATCCCAAGCAGGCTCTGTGCTGCCAGTGCAGAGCTGAGGCTTGGTCTCATAATCTGGGAAATCATGACCTGAGCAGAAATCCAGAGTCGGACGCTTAACGGACTGAGCCACCCAGGCGTCCTAGACATTCTTTGTTTCTGTTACAGCATCTATCATGTTTCCTTTTGTTTCTTAGAATTTCCATCTGTCTGATTACATAGTTCATCTCTTCTTGTATGCTGTCTACTTTGTTCATGAGAGCCCTTAACATATTAATCATTGTTGTTTTAAATTTCTGTTCTGATAATTCCAATATCCTGCTACATCCGAGTCTGGCTCTGATGCTTGCTTTGTCTCTTCAAACTGGGGTGCTTCAAATTGCTATGCTTCTAGCAATTCCCCATTTACACCTCAGGTTTCCCTACCCTGCAGCTGGTTCCCACAGAAATTTTGGCTCCTGGGTTTCTGCTTCAGTAAGTTGTGATCCTCTGTATTTGCCTGCCTGCATAATTTTAAGAGCAGCAGCTTTGCTTGTGAGGAGTTGTTGATTTGTGGTTTGTTCAGCTTTTTACTTCTTAGGTTGGTATGGTAACTTCCAAGATTCTTGCGTGCCAGCCTGGAAAAGGGAAGTCTATTTATTTATTTGCTTTTGTCTGTTTTGGCTCTGTTTCTTGCTTGAGTAATTTCTATATTTCAATTCTGTCTTTCAATTCCCTGATTTTTCTGTCTTCTCTGCTTTTGAGCCCAGCCACCGAACTTTTTATTTTGGTTATTATATTTGTTAGTTATAAAAATTTGTTTGTTCTCCTTTATATCTCTAATTTGTTGGCTGAGATTTTCTTTCTTTCTTTTTGGAGAGAGAGAGAATACATTGGGGGCAGGTCAGAAGAGAGAGAGAGAGAGAGAGAGAGAGAGAGAGAGAGAATCTTAAGCAGGCTCCACGCTCAGTGCCGAGCCCGATGCGTGGCTCAATCCTACGACCATGAGATCATGACCTGAGCTGACATCCAGAATCAGACCATGAACCAACTGAGCCACCCAGGTGCCCCTGTTGGCTGAGATTTTCTATTTCTTTTCTGAGGCATTGTTTTGTTTTGTTTGTTTTTTTTTATTTGGTCCAAACATGTTTGTACTTTCTTGTTGAGGCATCTTTGTCATGGTTTCTTTAAAATCTCTGTCAGATAATTCTGGTATTTCTGTTATCTTGATATTGGCATGTATTTATTTTCTTTTTAAAAATTAACTTTGAGGGGTGCCTGGGTGACTCAGTCGGTTGAGCGTCCGACTTCGGCTCAGGTCACGATCTCGCGGTCCGTGAGTTCGAGCCCCGCGTCGGGCTCTGTGCTGACTGCTCAGAGCCTGGAGCCTGTTTCACATTCTGTGTCTCCCTCTCTCTCTGACCCTCCCCCGTTCATGCTCTGTCTCTCTCTGTCTCAAAAATAAATAAATGTTAAAAAAAAAAATTAACTTTGAGAACTTGTAATTCATGGTATGATGGGTGATTTTCCACTGAAACCTGGACATTTGGTATAGTAGTCTGGATCTTATTTAAGACCTCTGTTTTAGCTGGCTTTTCCAGACACCACTCTGGCAAGGGAAGGGGGGCCCTGCCTTGTTACTGCCTGGTATGGGTAGACTTGATCCCCTTGATACCTGCTGGGTGGCTCCTTTTCACCTCTGGATGAAGATGCAAGTTCCAGTTTCCATGGGGTCTTCCTTGGTCCTTAATTTTAATAATACACACACTTAAAATTTTTCTTTTATATTGGACATCTATGGCCTTTCTGTCAATACAGGGAAAGATTGGAGCTGCTGCCCAAAGGGTTGGAAGCCATTCAGTTCCAACTGCTACTTTATTTCTAATACAATAAGAAATTGGACGGAGAGTGAGAAGAACTGCTCAGCAATGAAGGCTCACCTGCTGGTGGTCAACACCAAGGACGAGCAGGTGCTTTCTAATAGATGGTGGAACCAGGAGTCCCATCTGGTTGTTGTTTACCTCTCTTGTCTCAGAAGGAGGCTTTCACTGTTTGGGGATATTGGTGGTGTGGCAGAAGGCTTTTAGTATAATTGATAAGAAAGGCTATACCTAAGCCAATACGTGCTGCACCTTCTTCCTGTTTCCATAAAACGAATCTCTCCCAAAATAAATTGGGGCATTTAAAATATAATATGTGGGCTTGGAGTGGAAGAATGAAAATGTCTTAGCCTGAAATACTAGTTTATTCTTTCAACCTGTAAATATTTTAGAAAGTATTAACTATTTCATGGAGAAGGGGTATTCTATCAAATAGAGAAACAGAGTTCGGTCATGAAGAGTCACGGTCAACAATCAGAAATGAATGAAGTTGAAGAAGTTATGAAAGGAGAATGATTTAATCTGCAAAAATTTTCTAATGCATGATTTTGAAGAAAACTACTTAAGTGGAGAAGGGAAGTGAATCTGAGATGAGAATTCATTATGATCGTGGATAGAAATGGCTTCCATTTATATTGAACATCACTACGTTCTAAATGTTTATATCCCCACCAAACTTCATATGGTGAAATCTTAACCCCCTGAGATAGTGGTATTTGGAGGTAGGGTCTTTGAGACGGGTTTAGGTAATGAGGGTGGAACCCTCATGAATGGAATTCATGTTCTTATAAAATAGTTCCCTTGCCCCTTCTGTCGTGTGGATACACAGTGAGAAAAAGCTGTCTATGGATGAGGAGGAGGGCCTCTACCTGACCTTGCTAGTACCCTCATCTGCGGTTTCCAACCTCCAGAATTGTGAGAAGGAAATTTCTGTGGTTTATAAGCTACCCAGTCTGGGGTATGTTGTTATAGCAGCCTGAGCAGACCAAGATAAACATCATGGTCACAAGTGTTATCTTTGATCTTGTACTGCTCAGCCAGAGAAGACTGCGGCTCCTGGGCAGGGGCCCCATGTGGCTCTTCCTGGATCCTTTCTTTCTCTTGTCTTCTAAGGCTACTGTAAAGAACTTAGTTCTACCTGAATACTTTAAAGGCTATAACTCCTTTCTTTTCTTCCCTTAGGATTTTATCATCCAGAACGTGGATATGTCTCCTGCTTATTATATAGGGCTGTCAGACCCAAAGGGAAAAAGAGATTGGCAATGGGTTGATCAGACACCCTACAATGAAAGTGTCACGTGAGTACAGAATTCGATACAGGAATCCCGGGCCCTGGATCATGCACGGATTTTAGAATGTTCCAGCTATTAGCTATGAAAATAAAAAAGCTCACTCTTAACTCTTGGGCACTAGGTTTAAATAATTTTCTTTATTATCTCATATATAGTCATCACAAGAACTCTGTGAGGCACACGTTATTATTTTTCCCACCGTAGATTTGAGGAAATTGAGTTTAGAGAGTTTAGACAGCTCAACAAAGGTTATCCAACAGTGGCGACAGTGATCCTCAAATCCAGCTCTATTTGACATCAAAGTCTGTACTTTTAACTACTACATTATATCTCTAAATATAACAAAAATTTACGTCAGTTAAGGTCGTGGCCAGTTATTGATTTAATATTTCTCATAAAGCAAATAAGCTAAATTGTGATACTTATAATATCTCATATTCATGTAGGTCTTTTAAAACTCTTAAATCCTTTAGTGCATTTTAGGGTAATACTACCTTTGATCCTCATATCATAAAGGAATATGACTCTAGTCTCTATTTTTTAGATATGGAAATCAGGAAAATGAAATTATATGTCCAAGATAACAGGGATGTTAGCAGATTTAGGGATTTTAACTAGTTCTTCAGACACCAAAAGCAATATATATTTAAAAAAAGGAAACACACTACAGTGATATTTGGGACTGGGATGAAATCTTTTTTTTTTTTTTTTTTTTTTTTTTCTTCATCATTTAAGGTAGCTTATGGACTGGTAGTCCCCTGGGAACAGGACATAATGATGGACAAATAGAAGGGCTATCTGCTAGGAGAACGTTTAATGCAATGAAATGACACAATATCGGGTGATGCACGCACCGTTTCTGAGGGAAATGCCAGAGTTTCAGGCGGAGGAGAACCTGCATGAGAAATGGAGAAGGAATGATTTGGGCATATCCACCCTTGACATCCACACAGTTCAACCTCAGCCCCCTTCCTCACTGTCTCTAACCCTTTTCAAAGCCCTGTGTGGAGAAACAACCTCATCCAGTTTTTTCCCTTTCAGATTTTGGCACTCAAGTGAACCCAGTAATCTTAATGAGCGTTGTGTTATATTACATTTTCGTCATGGACCGAGAGAATGGGGCTGGAATGATGTTCCTTGTAATGTACATCACAAGTCAGTTTGCAAGATGACGAAGATCTACTTATGAATGGGACATTCTGCATGAACATGTGGTTGAATTGGAACCCACCATCACAGAGATAGCTAATTTGCTCTTTTTATTCATGTGTAAATCTTGTGGAAGGAAGCTCCATAGAAGTTTTCCATAGGCTGTCACCTTTTCCATTTATGAGAGAATCAGTATACGCATTCATTCATTTCTTCCTTCTCCATGTGCAGAGATCATATTTCTGCAGACAGATGGAGGAAGCATGAGCCTCCTTTCCTAATTTTGAAGAGTTAAGCATTGACGTAATTATATATGATATTGGTATAATTATATGATGGGGTTCCTCTCTCTGTCTGGATTTTTTTTTTTTTCCATGAGAGTGATCAAAAGCAGAATAATCCCAACTATTACTTTCCATTTCTCTCAGACATTTATCAGCTTTAACTGAAGCATGTTATGTGCCAGTTGGAATATGATACACATCAATGGAACTTAGTTTCTGGCTTTGGCCCAGTAGACCATTTGGGATTCTTAGCATTCTCTGCTCATTCTTGGACTGTCACTTAACATCAGGGTGCACTCAGAGGGAAATCCAACACTGAACATTAGAGATTTAGAAGTTATTATTAGTGAGTTGACATAGATGTATAATCATTAGGTATTCTGATAGTTTTTTTTTTTTCCCTTAAGTTTTATAGTATCTGTGTGTAGATTGCCACTCAAAATGGCTCCTGGTTTATTTGTATTCCCCTTTGCACTGAATTCTTACAGATCATTTTATTTCAACTACAACATAAAATAGATTTATAATGAAGCCTGTTATTCATTGCTTTCATATGCTAATTATAATTGATCATAGTAAAGCTGATTCTAGCCATGGCTATCCAAGTATGACTTCTTGAGATTATGCCCCGATTATCTTGATACAACTGAGTAATTACATTTGCCACTCATTTCCTGACTGTATCTAAAAAGGAGTTGTTTTTATACAGGTCTGATCTTATCCATAGTATGTAGAACTTACCAGTTTACTCCTCGGAGAGCAACTTACAATCATGGAAGAATTCCAGGGAAGCTTTATTGACAAGGAGTGCAAGGAGAGTGGTGACATTAGTCATTGCTGGAACTTTCTCTGATCTCCACCTTATATCTTATGAATGTGGTTCAGATCCTATTTTCTTTAATTTTCCATAAAGCACCACTAAATTAAGATTGTGGGTAACAGAGTTTATGTAAGACTTGTGTTTAAAGAGTGATATTAAAGTGAAGAGGCATCCAGCTGACTTCAAATCAGTGGACAGAATTTTGAAAAATAAAGTTGCTTTAAGCCACTAACGTTTTGGGGTGGTTTATTATTTAGCAATGTATACCTGAAACACCTGTGAATTATATTGTGGATTTGAACCAGATTCTGCAAAATAATGAAACATATTCAAACACATTGCTGTCTCTGAAAAGATTGACAGTTTTTGGGCTTTTCTTGTGGGTTTTTTGGGGGAGAATATCTCGAGAACTGGTGGGCACTGCCTTTTTTGCTGTGACTCTCAGCCATTCTGTGCTTCTAGTAACCCACCCTCAAACTCGAGCCATTTGTGAAAGCAATTTTTAAAAAAATTTTTAAATGATTATTTATTTTTGAGAGAGAGAGAGAGAGAGAGACAGAGTGTGAGCAGGGGAGGGTCAGAGAGAGAGAGGGAAACACAGAGTCTGGAACAGGCTCCAGGCTTTGAGCTGTCAGCACAGAGTCTGACACGGGGCTCAAGCCCACCAACTGGAAGATCATTACCTGAGCTGAAGTCAGACGTTTAACTGACTGAGCCACCCAGGTGCCCCAAAAGATTGACAGTTTTTTTTTTTTTTTTAAATTTTTTTTTTTTTTCCAAAAAGTTTTATTTATTTTTGGGACAGAGACAGACAGAGCATGAACGGGGGAGGGGCAGAGAGAGAGGGAGACACAGAATCGGAAACAGGCTCCAGGCTCTGAGCCGTCAGCCCAGAGCCTGACGCAGGGCTCGAACTCACGGAGCGCGAGATCGTGACCTGGCTGAAGTCGGACGCCCAACCGACTGCGCCACCCAGGCGCTCCGAGATTGACAGTTTTAAAGTGAGAGTAGGTTAATTTTATCATTAAGTGAATAAAATGCAAAATTAAAGTGTTTGTTTTTTATACAATTTAATTCTTACTCTTGTGTTGTAGGCATATTATATTACATCAGAGGTATGTGGTTCTTAAAGTTCAATATATTAAGTGTGCATATATAATTTTTTTCAAATATTAAGTATGAGCAAACAAAAATTGTTTTCAGACCACTATTCTAGAAGATGGATTTGAAAATGTTTGATTGGGGGCGCCTGGGTGGCTCAGTCGGTTAAGCGTCCGACTTCAGCTCAGGTCATGACCTCACAATCTGTGAGTTCGAGCCCCGCGTCCAGGCTCGGAGCCTGGAGGCTGCTTCCGATTCTGTGTCTCCCTCTTTCTCCGTCCCTCCCCTGCTCACACTCTGTCTCTCTCTCTCAAAAATAAATAAACATTAAAGAAAAAATTTAAAAAAGAAAATGCTTGATTGAAGTTTAGGTAATTGTTCCATCTGAGGTAAAAGAAAAAGAAAAATACAAGCTACAAACAAAACTATTTGAAGAAAGTTGTGTTTATGTTGGTTTATTAAGAAGATACATTTAAGCCTATGAATGAAATATACTTAGAATTTTAGTATCTATATTCATTTTTATGTTGCTATTAAAAACAAACATATAAATAAATAAATCTACCAACACCTAAAGCCCTTTTAGTCAACCTGCCACTTAGTAAATATGGAAAAGGAAGCAGAAGCTGTGGAATATTCAGTACTGGGGAAAATACTTTTGCTCAGTGGAGTTAAAATGATCAGCCTGGATGATTTTTCTGAAGCTGGGCATCTGCTGACACATGACAAACCCTTCTGAGCCTGTTAATATTCATTTTGTCTTGATGATAATACTGAAACATGAATTAATAATAGTTTTGTCTTTGCCAATATGGAAATCATCAATGGTACCCACTTTGTCAGAGATGAATTCAGTGACTCGGGCAGGGAAAAAATAATGTCACAATTCAAATGTATTAAGCCATCTGTTCAGTATGTGTTTAATTAAATCAACCCCATTTTCTCTACACAATGGAATGCTCTGCATTAGTGAAAATTGTTGCAAATGGAAGCACATAATAAAGAACCAGTAGTTAGGACTGTGGTGCATGTTGTTGGTCTGTACGTTTTCCTTAGAAGCAAAACTTTGATTTTCTTTACAGAGAGTCATTTTCTTTCATGCAGCCCAGGTGACCTCACTTTCAGCTCTGTGAATGGATACTGATTAACTCAAGGCAATCAAAATAATCACCCTAGTGGTTGGTTTAGGAATAGGCACACATTGCAAGGTAATCCAGTGAATCCCCTCCCCTGTTGTCCAATGAATCCGGGAGCGAATCTCCCTCTCCCAAAGAATGTGAACAGAGAAGTATGTAGCCTGCTTGCTACTAATAGTCATTCTATCACCATGTGGGGAACCAGCTTTAGAATGACAGAAACACCATGGGGTAGGACAATGGAAAGAATCTGGTTTCTTAAGGGTATTGTTGAGCCACTGAATCAGCTATTCCTGAAGCATATTCTACTCTGAATTTTTAATCAAAACTAATAAGTTTTCTAATTTAAGTCTGACTGAGTCATGACCGATATAAAATAGTATATATATATATATTTTTTTTAAACGTTTATTTATTTTTGGGACAGAGAGAGACAGAGCATGAACGGGCGAGGGGCAGAGAGAGAGGGAGACACAGAATCGGAAACAGGCTCCAGGCTCTGAGCCATCAGCCCAGAGCCTGACGCGGGGCTCGAACTCACGGACCGCGAGATCGTGACCTGGCTGAAGTCGGACGCTTAACCGACTGCGCCACCCAGGCGCCCCTAAAATAGTATATATATTTTTTTTTTTTTTAAATTTTTTTTTTTTCAACGTTTATTTATTTTTGGGACAGAGAGAGACAGAGCATGAACAGGGGAGGGGCAGAGAGAGAGGGAGACACAGAATCGGAAACAGGCTCCAGGCTCCGAGCCATCAGCCCAGAGCCTGACGCGGGGCTCGAACTCACAGACCGCGAGATCGTGACCTGGCTGAAGTCGGACGCTTAACCGACTGCGCCACCCAGGCGCCCCTAAAATAGTATATTTTTAATTGACCTAACTTTATTGGGATTCAGTCATCTAAGGAAAGAAGCTAACATTTTTAGAGCACAGTTCCATGAGTTTTGTTTGTTTTAGATTCCATTTATGAGTAGAATCACATGGTATTTGCCTTTCTCACTCTGACTTATTTCACCTAGCATAATACCTTCTAGGTCCATCCATGTGGTCTCAAATGGTATGATCTCATTTTTTTAATGGCTGCATAATATTCCAGCGTGTGTGTATACCACATTGTCCTTATCCATTCATCTATCAATGGGCAGTTGGGCTGCTTCCATAATGTGGCTATTGTAAACAATGCTGCGTATCGTTTACATTTTATGTTTAAAATGTAAACAACATTTAAATGTTTAAAATATAAACATTTATGTTTAAAATGTAAATGTTTATTGTTTAGCATTTATGCATGCTGCGTATATGCATAGGGGTGCGTATATCCCTTCAAATTAGTGTTTTCGTTTTCTTTGGCTAAATACTTTATGGTGGAATTACTGGATCATATGATATTTCTGAGTTTAACATTATTGAGGAACTGGCATACTTTTTTCCACAGTGGCTGTAGGAATTTACATTTCCACCAACAGTGCATGAGTGTTCCTTTTTCTCGACATTCTCATCAACACTTGTTATTTCTTGTCTCGTCGAGTCCAGCCATTCTGAGAGGTGTAAGGTGGTATCTCATTGTGGTTTTGATTTGCATTTCCCTGATGATGAGTAATGTTGAACATCTTTTGATGTGTCTGTTGGCCAAGGGAAATTAATTTTCAATAGAAAGATGCAATTTTGGGGGTGCCTGGGTAGCTCAGTTGGTTAAGCGTCTATTTCCGCTCAAAAATTAAAAAAAAAAATTTTTTTAAGTATATAATTTGAGGCGCCTGAATGGCTTGGTTGGTTGAGCATCCTACTTTGGCTTGGGTCATGATCTCGCAGTTTGAGAGTTCAAGCCCCACATCCAGCTTACTGCTTGCTGTCAGCTCTGAGCCCAATTCGGATCCTCTGTTCCTCTTTGTCTCTGCCCCCTCCCTTGCTTGCGCTCTCTCAAAAATAAATAAACCTTTAAAAAAATAAAAAGTATACAATTTTTGTTACTGCATTTATGAAAAAATTATTTTTTAATTTTTTAAAGTTTATTTATTTTGAGAGAGAGAGGGAGCACGCATGTGAGTAGGGGAGAGGCAGAGAGAGAGGGAAAGAGAGGGAGAGAGAGAATCCCCAGCAACTGACAATGCAGAGCCTGCGGGGCTTGAACTCATGAACAGTGAGATCATCACTTGAACTGAGAACAGTGAGATCATCACCTGAGCTGAAACCAAGAGTCCGATGCTTAATTGTCTGAGCCACCCAGGCGCCCCTATGAAAAAATTCTTTAAGTGGATCTGAAGTTTTCATCAGAACTTCAAATGGGTTAGTGGCCCAGAAGAGTTTCATCATTGTTTATCTGGTTGATTTCAACTTCCCAACATCTTATCTTCACGACTACAGTCCTCTGATAAGGGCTAAAGAAAAACAAAATCATTGAAGGTTACACAAATAAACTGTTCTCCTTCTGGTAATGGGGAACTATTTTGTTACAGACCAACCCTTGTAACAACAACAACAATAACAACACTAGCAAGAGGAAGTTGGTTTCAAAGCATTGGGGAGCTATCATGGCACTGAAGATTTGAGGCACATGAAGGTAACAACATAACCATGAACAGTGATCAGCCATTCTTCCTCTAATTTCTTGGAATTAGGTAATCCCTAGAATCTTGATGTAATCCCAAAGGATCATCTGAAGAATGACTTATATGAAATTTCTTATCATCCAGTGTTATTATAAGAAACAACAATAATAATCTCTTGAGTTGAAAATAATGAGATGCTCTATATTTTGTATTGTGAGTCTGTAGACCAAAAATATCTTAAACACATTTGTGTGGGAAAATATCGGAGTCTAAATATCTCTTAGAAGGTAGTGCTTGCCTCCACCTATTGATTAAGTTGTCTTTAAATTCTTAAACAGGAGAATCAAACTGGGTCTGCTTAGTTCAATCATGGACAGTAATTTTCAAAAGGGCAACACAGTGCTGCTTTCTTAAAAGCATTTGTTTCAAATTGCTGATTCACTCCTGATGTTCCCTTCCAAAGAGTTCAAGTCAAAAGGACAATATGCATTTTGACTCTAATAGTATGTGATTTTATTTTCAATCCGTACAAGTTATTATCTTTTCCATTGCTAGTTTTTGCATGGCTCCCTTATTAGGCTCAAATATCCCATATTTGTCTGTACATCTGACCTGAACCTACCACAAGTTTCCTTTTGATCTAATCTCCCATTCTCCCTATTAATTTTTTATTTTGTTTTTTGTTTTGATCCTGTTTGCCTTTGCTCATATCATCTCAGCGCTCTATTCAAAGTCTTGCTACTGTAATCTAGAAATGAATAAGGAATGAAAAGAACAAAAGAAAATGGAGCACAGGGCTGCCAGTGGTCAAGACCAGAAAGTGACTTAGGGAGCACATACTGGAGATGGGCAATGAGCAAATAGGTCTTTAAACTGATTTTCCTATATATAAAGTTTACAAATTTTCTTTGGACCATCTCATACCTTGGGTTTGTGTTTCTTGATCTCTGAGGGGAACTGGAGGCAGATGCATAGGTTTTATAACCACTTCTCCTTCCCCTCTTACGACTTGTTGTATCTCTCTAACCAACCCCAGGGAGAATTTTCTGGGCTTTTACTACTGTTCTCAATATCTATTTTATCATTCACTGTAACTATGCCATCACTTTAAAAGCTTGTTGAGTACAGTATGCACCTATTCACATTAGGATTTTTTTTTTTTTTTTTTTTTTTTGTATTCAAGACTGCTCACTTGAGAATGTGGAGATATTTGTGATATTAATAAAGAGAAAAGTCTACATTTTAGAGACTGTATGTTTTGAAGGATCCCCAAGCTCCTGAGTAATTAGAAGAAATTAATGAAGGCTGTCTTTGCTGTTATACCACTTCAAGCTCCCCCTTACCTACTCAGGGAGATAAGAAAAGATGACTAACCTTGGGGCGCCTGGGTGGCTCAGTCGGTTGAGCGTCCGACTTCGGCTCAGGTCATGATCTCACAGTTTGTGGGTTCGAGCCCCACATCAGGCTCTGTGCTGACCGCTTGCTCAGAGCCTGGAGGCTGCTTCAGATTCTGTGTCTCCTTCTCTCTCTGCCCCTCCCCTGCTCACACTCTGTCTCACTCTGTTTCTCAAAAATAAATCAATGTAAAAAAAAAAAAAAAAAAGATGACTAACCTATGCCCAATATTGGTCTTGATGCAATAAGAATGTTTCATCGCTTTGTAGATAGATTCCAGAATCTTCCATTTTACGATCATATTCCTGAGCAATGTCTATAGATCTTTATGTAATTTCTATATTAACCCTTATTATTGAGGCCATATCTAGTCAATCAGACTTTTGCTTACTTCTAAGACCCTCTTCAATACATGGATTAAAATTTACATAAAATCCAATTTGGCTTGGGAGCACTGAAATTAAGGCCTACAGATAAATTTCTTTTAGGGCATATGAAATTTTCTATTTTGCACACCAGAATAGGAATCAGAAATCTTATGTCAGGAATTGACACATAATCTGAAATTCATGTCAAAGTTCCAATGAGCAGTTTGGGATATGTTTCTCAATTTCCTCTTATTTTTCCCAGTATTTTTAATTTTTTTTTTTCAACGTTTACTTATTTTTGGGACAGAGAGAGACAGAGCATGAACGGGGGAGGGGCAGAGAGAGAGGGAGACACAGAATCGGAAACAGGCTCCAAGCTCTGAGCCATCAGCCCAGAGCCTGACGCGGGGCTCAAACTCCCGGACCGCGAGATCGTGACCTGGCTGAAGTCGGACGCTTAACCGACTGCGCCACCCAGGCGCCCCTTTCCCAGTATTTTTAAAATAACTTGAAACTTATCCAAACCACAACTTCTTCTTCAAGACACAGTTTTTACCAGAAGTCCCTTAGCCTCATAAGAGTGTTTAGCAGTTTGTCTCTGAGCTCTGATCTCTTTGACTGAAGCAGAGCTCTGGTGACATCTTCAAGAGCAAGTGGTAAAAAAGAGCCTCCTGAATCTTCTGAATACAGAAGATGATGGTACGAGAAGGGCAACCTCAAGATAGAGGTGAGCATTCCTTTTCTCAGTTCCAGAGAGGAAGGCAGAAGTATACGATGAGCTGATAAAGGTCATTGGGAAACAAGGGGTAGACCACAGATTGATGGGACCAAGATTGGGCCACCGTAGTAAGAGTGATGGGAAGTTGAAAGAAAGAATAATTCGTCAGAGCCAGAAGCACTTCAAACAGTAAGAAACCAAATACTAATACAGTGGTATGGGAAGAGGGAGGCAAAGTGATGTTTTCAGCAAGACAGAGACTCAATGGATTAGCATAATATTTAAGAAGAAAGAATAAGGAAATGGGAATTATGGTTGACTGAGGGTGAGTTTTGCCCAGATCGTTTAGGACTACAGAGCCACTACTTGCTTATTTATTCTGAAAGAGTCTTCCCCGCCCCCCCGCCGCCCTTATTTTTTAGAGAGAGCATGAGTGGGGGAGAGGGAAAGAGGGAGAGAGGGAGCGAGGGGGAGAGGGAGAGGAGAGGAGAGAGAGAGAGAGAGAGAGAGAGAGAGAGAGAGAGAGAGAGAATCCCAATGCAGGGCTCAATCCCATGACCCTGGAATCATGACCTGAGCCAAAGTCAAGAGTCCAACACTCAACCGACCAAGGCACCCAGGAACCCCTATTCTGAGGGAGTTTCTAAGCTCTCTCTTGTTGTAGGTTTTTAATTACTCTGAGATTCTTCATCTGGTTTCTTCATTGCTCTAAGCTTCCTAAAAATTTTCACTTCCTGGCTTCTTGATAACTGCTTTTGTCTTGCTGGTCTGACAGAGAAAGCAGTATGGCGGTCCCAAGTAAGATTCTGGTCTGCTGCTGTGATTTCCATAGCACTCCTCAGTGCTTGTTTCATTGTGAGCTGTGTGGGTAAGTTCTTCACTCAGGTGCCACTTCCCTTGATTCCTTTTCCTATCCTGTTCTATAAAGATTTCCTAGGGTATGTTTTTTGTTTTTGTTTTTTTTTAATTTCATTAATATGTTAGCTCTTACTTGGAATACCATATTTGATTTCTCCTCCTCCTCCTTCCTTCCCTCCTCTTTTTCCATCTTTTGATAATTGACTCTGCTTCCGGATCTACTTTACCTGGTTTTATTAACACGATCCCCACTATGGCCCCACATATGAATGTGTGTTAGTTGTAGACATCCTTTAAGACACATCATCCACTACCAGGTTTCCTAGTGATCACTGTTCTCTGGGCAAAAAGTCCTCTATTTTGAGACTTCAACTATAATTACTTTTATAATCATAATATAGATTAGGCTCTTTGATTTTCATATGGGAGTCTTTCCCAGTATGAGACGAAAAAGTTTTCAAATGCAATCTTGGAGATATAAGGGAATGAAGTTTTGTTTTCCTTGTTCAATTTACTTGCAAGTAAATATTTCAAGTTCATTTTGTGAGAAGTTTCAAAGATCTGTTTGCTTTTTAAGCTACAATTTGGTCCTCTTTTCATTGATAACGTAATTAAAAATAATATTGAATAGTCTGGGAGGGAGTGAAAGTGACTACCTATGTCAAATGGGCCATGTTTGAAATTCCTTCTGAGATGTAAACCAATCTCACAGCCTTTGTTGAAACACGGTTATCACCTAAGTTAAAATCTGCTTTACTTTTCATGGTCAAGTGCAAAAGAGAAGGAGGTTTAAGAATAGTTATTTCATTAAAGGAAGCAGATATTCAGGACCCAAGGTAGAAAGTCTTGACTGTATTGAGCTTCAGTAGTAGAAGGGCAAGAAAAAGTAAGTGAAGAGTCATGGCAGAACCTGAGAGAGAATAGGTCATATGCTTAAGGCACACACCCTTGAGCATAAAAGTGAATTTTTATCTGAGACATTTAAAATGTTTAAATGTTGGGGCGCCTGGGTGGCGCAGTCGGTTAAGCGTTCGACTTCAGCCAGGTCACGATCTCGCGGTCCGGGAGTTTGAGCCCCGCGTCAGGCTCTGGGCTGACGGCTCAGAGCCTGGAGCCTGTTTCCGATTCTGTGTCTCCCTCTCTCTCTGCCCCTCCCCCGTTCATGCTCTGTCTCTCTCTGTCCCAAAAATAAATAAACGTTGAAAAAAAAAATGTTTAAATGTTAAAAGTTCCCCTTGGTTGTTATTTACCCCATACGTTTATCTGTAGCTACCAACAGTCAGAAATTTTAGAAAATATTAAAATAACCTGCAAGCTTGCTTCAGGATTATTAACATTAAGGAGAAACAGACAGCCAGTGAGTCAGAAAATATCTATTGATTACTCTGTGACCATCACTGTTCCAGGTGTTGGCGATCGATTGATGTGGAAAACAGATCAAATCTCTGCCCAAGAATATAGAACTTAAATTCCAGTGCGGAAAGAACCAAAAAATAAACGGGCAGGCATATAAACAAACAAAATTAATGAATACAAACAAGTCGTAATTCAGCGTAGTGTTTATGAGCTTGCCTAGAGAGAAGAGATTGGTGGGGGTTGGAAGCAAGCCAGCTTGGCAAGAGATATAGAGCATGACTCTCTATAATAAAAACAAATGATGAATACTAATCCTTCTGTTCCTTCACAGTGACTTATCATCTTACATATGGCAAAACTGGCCAAAGGCTGTCTGAACTACACACACGCCACTCAGGTTTAACCTGCTTCAGGGAAGGGACAAGCATGAGAGGTAAGGTGTTGCAATGCCTAACCAGACTTTCTCTTTTCTCAGAGAGAGGTCAAGGTCAAGTTCAACATTGGTTTATTCCTTTTTTTTTTTTTTTGAAAAAATAAAGTCTCTGCTTTAAGATATCTCTAAATTTACATGTTCATATCAGGCTTTAGATTCATCCTCAAAACAATTTTTCCTCCAGACTGCTTGATCTCAATAAATGCTACCAACACATACCATGTACTTTGCTCAAGCGAACACTGGAAGTTATTCATAACAGTTCTCCTTTCACATTAACCACATCCTAATCAAATGGATAAAATCTTCTTTTTTTTATCTAAAGTTCTCAGTAATAGCCATCTGCATGCCAAGCATCAGCTATATTACTGGTCAGTGTGAATCCTGGAACATGGTTCAGGATGAGATTGCCCTCACTGTAAAATATAGTCCTGGTAACTTCCTATGTGAAGAGCTGGGGCAGTTGAATTCAGAATCATAATTTGCCCCACACTATGTCTGGTGAACAAAGTCAAAAAAAGGTAAAGTACATGTTTGTAGTAGTCTTTATGGCCTTACTCTTTCCAAGAAAAAAAAAAAATCCAAGTAGATTTCAGACTCTTGCTACTTCAAGAACTAAATAATCCAATCCTCTGCTTCTATGCGGAAACCGATGAGGGGTAAAACGAGGGCAGATGTTTCTTTGTATTTCTATGAGATGTTGGAATTTTCCCTTTTATGTTATTTGGCAACAATATGGTACATGGGGTGGTTAGGGAGGATTTTCTTTACTCTCCCTGACTTCTGGTTCTCTTGTCACCTTGGGGTTCTTTTGTCAAACAATTGTGGAGCTGGCCCTACTGAGGAGGGAGACAATTCTATCAGGAGGTAGGCACTCCAACAACTGGAATTTTAAAGAATGCCTTCTTGGAAGCAGCCATGGGTGCTTTACCCTTTGCCTTCAGAATGTTCTGAAATGAACGAGACAGAGATGGATATTAATGAAATGAACCCTACATTTGCAGAAGAGACTGCAAATTTACTCCTTAAAAATACCCAACCTGGGGGCGCCTGGGTGGTGCCGTCGGTTAAGCATCCGACTTCAGCCAGGTCACGATCTCGCGGTCCGGGAGTTCGAGCCCCGCGTCGGGCTCTGGGCTGATGGCTCAGAGCCTGGAGCCTGTTTCCGATTCTGTGTCTCCCTCTCTCTCTGCCCCTCCCCTGTTCATGCTCTGTCTCTCTCTCTGTCCCAAAAATAAATAAACGTTGAAAAAAAATAAAAAAAAAAAAACCCAACCTGGTATTATTTATGGTCAACTAAGCTCATCAATACAACTAATTCAAGTTACACGATTCAAGCTTACATGATAAAATTATTTTACTTAATACCATATCAGCAAATAAAAGGGCCCCAATGTTAACAATATCTTTTCAAATTCTTATTACAATGAAGAGGAAGAGCAAAAGTCTAAACACAAAATTTTCATTTCAATTACAGTTAAGAAATAATTGATAGTCTCAGTGTGTCTTCTCCAATTTGTTTCCCCCTGAGTCCCAGTCAGAGTGTTGAGATGTTCAGATGCCCGGATAAAGTTTCTTCAGTAGAGCTGAGCTCTAACCTAGACCTGTAGTTTTCAAATTCAGGTCCCAACAAGGATTTTGAAAAACTACATACCCTCTTATACAATTTATTTTGACATTAATTTTTTTTTTTTACCAAGTTGTAGAAATGAAAGGTTTAAGTTCTAAAATATAAGTATTGGGGCGCCTGGGTGGCTCAGTGGGTTGAGCGTCCAACTATGGCTCAAGTCATGATCTCGTGGTTTGGGAGTTCGAGCCCCGCGTTAGGCTCTGTGCTGACAGCTCAGAGCCTGGAGCCTGCTCCGGATTCTGTCTCCCTTTCTCTCTGCCCCTCTCCTGCTCACACTCTGTCTCTGTCTCTCTCAAAAAGAAATAAACATTAAAAAAATAAAAATAAAATATTGTAAGTATTGACATCTAAAACACAAAACTCTTGCAACTCCTTTCAAAATCTCTCTGCTGGTGTTGAAATACTACCATCATTCATTAAAAAAAAAAGTATGTATTCTTTAACAGTTGGATGTTTTACATTATTCTTTTTCCCTCTTCAACTAATGTTTACATCACACTTCCTTGATTTTCTAAAATATGTACTATATGTCTGATATTTTCATTTCCTGAGGGCCATTAGGCTTTACATGTTATAAAATTTCTTCCAGATTGACTTATCATTACGTATCATTGACTTATCCACATTATGAGGATACAATATTCAACACATCACATTTATTACAAATTTTGATAAATTATTACCAATAAAATAAAACTATTAGAAACTCACCTCTGTCTCTTTTTAAATTTAGCTTAGAGAGGGAGAAAGAGCACGAGCTGGGGAGAGGGGCAGGGGAAGAGAGAGAGAATTGCAAGCGAGCCCTGAGGTGGGGCTTGATATCACAACCCTGGGATCATGACCTGAGCTGAAATCAAGAGTCAGATACTTAACCAACTGAGTCACCCAGGTGCCCCAGCTCATCTCTCTCTCTCTCTCTCTCTTTGTGTGTTTTGTTTTGTTTTGTTTTGTTTTGTTTTTTTAGAGAGAGGGCGCAATTGAGCAAGGGGCAGGGGGAGAGAGTGAATCTCATGAAGGGCAGAAAGAGACAGAGAGAGAGAGAAGGGCTCACCCAGAGCGGGGCTCGAGCTTACCCGAAGCACCACAACTCATCTCTTAATGAGTTCAAAAAAAATCTTTTAACGACTTAAAAAAAAAATACAATCAGTCGGGTGCCTGGATGGCTTCGTTGGTTGCATGTCTGACTTTGGCTCAGGTCATGATCTAGCAGTTTGTGAGTTCGAGCCTGGCACCTGGCTCACTGCTGTCAGTGCAGAGCCAGCTTTAAATCCTCTGTTCCCCTCTCTCTCTGCCCCTCCATCCGTCTCTCTCTCTCTCTCTCATAAATAAATAAACATTAAAAAAATTTAGAAAAAACAATCAGTTGTATCCTAATATTACTAGAATGAGATATAATTCAACATCAGTTCTGTTCCTATTTTTCAATTTAGTGACACATACCAATAAATCTTACTTATATAAATAAGTAGGAATAGAAGGTGATTTGTTAGAATATCACCAGTTTTTAAACTTTTTAAAAGTTATTTGCCAAAAATCATCCAGTTTTCTGTTATCAAAAATTATTTTAATGGTGTGTTAACTGAGCATTGATTAGATTATTCTTCAGTGTTGTTGAGAGTAGAGAATAATAAATGGGATAATTTGCAAAAGGTTGTTATTTCTTAGTAGTCATTTGCTTTCTCAATTTCAAGGTAGTACACTAGAAAAGGTTTTAGTAACTCTTGTCAAATGACTTCTAATTACACCTGCTTTTTAATAGGTACCTTAATAGGTACTGTTTTTTAGTCAAAGTACTTGATCAGTCCATTATTCTCAGAGCAATTGGGAACACAAAATATTATTAATGTTAGTGTACCTTTTTGACAAGTGCTTCTATTCATCAATATTCTTGTCAACCCCAGAGCTAGAGATTCAGCACATTCATCATATGCAAAATGTTTGCCGTATATAATTTAGTTGACCAAGACGGTACCGACCATCAAAACAGTCAGCCAAATCAGACTTTTTAAATTGAAATAATCACGTTAATACATGCTTTGAGGAGTGCTGTGAAAAGCAGTCTTTTTTTTTTTTTCCAACGTTTTTTTTTAATTTTTTTATTTTTGGGACAGAGAGAGACAGAGCATGAACGGGGGAGGGGCAGAGAGAGAGGGAGACACAGAATCGGAAACAGGCTCTAGGCTCCGAGCCGTCAGCCCAGAGCCCGACGCGGGGCTCGAACTCCCGGACCGCGAGATCGTGACCTGGCTGAAGTCGGACGCTTAACCGACTGCGCCACCCAGGCGCCCCATGCAGTCTTTAATAATGAACAGAACACAGGGGCGCCTGGGTGGCTCAGTTGGTTAAGCATCTGACTCTTGATTTCGGTCGTGATCCCACAGTTTATGGGTTCGCGCCCCATGTGGAGTTCTGTGCTGGCAATGTGGAGCCTGCTTGGGATTGTCTCTCTCTCCCTCTCTGTCCCTCCCCTGCTCGCTCTCTGTCTCTCAAAATAAATAAATAAACTTTAAAAAAACTAATGAACAGAATACATACTTGAGATAGATTTCTACAAGTGGCTAATATTAAAATGATAGAGACGTGGCCTATTTCATACAACTTATAGTATTATAAAAGATAAAAAAGCCTGTACATTGTTTGTCGTCCCTTAATGATGTAATAACATACAAAATAAATAAAATAGACCTATATGCAACACAGATGAATCTTAGCAATGTGGGTCAAAAAATTAAGCCCGAGAAGACCAGATATATTAAAATAGCTTTAAAAACACTCAGACCTCAACAAATCTAAATGACTTGTTATGTATTTATATATATGTATATATAATACACACACATATATATGTATCTTATATACGTATGTATACCTATTTGCTCAAATCATTCACCTGCGTGGGTCATTTGAAATCCTGAGAGACCTTGATGTTTCTAATGTATAAAGGATTTGAAGGACAGGGAAAAACAATGATAATAGCTTTTTTTTTTTTTTTTTTTTTTTTTGGCAAGAAATCCAGAGCAATTATGCAGGTAAACTTTAGGGCTTAAATATTGTGGGCTTAATGCTAAACAATGTTTATTTAAAAGCAGATCTATGGCTCCAAGCTATATAATTCAGGGAAACAGTTAATACGTGAAATAAGAAACCCATCTCTAGAAAAGAAATGCAGATTCTTGGAATTTTATGTGTAT
The DNA here is from genome assembly GCF_028749965.1 of Puma concolor. Taxonomy (NCBI): domain Eukaryota; kingdom Metazoa; phylum Chordata; class Mammalia; order Carnivora; family Felidae; genus Puma; species Puma concolor. Next base: position 100,637,627 of record NC_141673.1, read on the forward strand.
GAAACATACCTCTTTTTTTTTTTTTAATTTTTTTTTCAACGTTTTTTATTTATTTTTGGGACAGAGAGAGACAGAGCATGAACGGGGGAGGGGCAGAGAGAGAGGGAGACACAGAATCGGAAACAGGCTCCAGGCTCTGAGCCATCAGCCCAGAGCCCGACGCGGGGCTCGAACTCCCGGACCGCGAGATCGTGACCTGGCTGAAGTCGGACGCTTAACCGACTGCGCCACCCAGGCGCCCCGAAACATACCTCTTTAATCTTATTCATGCCGTCTCGCGCTCATTCTTCTCTTTCATGCAACACAGGGAATGTCTGGGCATGTTGCCCATGTGCTTGGAAGTCATTTGGTTCCAGCTGCTACTTCATTTCTACTAAACAGAATTTTTGGTCAAAGAGTGAACAGAACTGTGTTGCAATGGGTGCTCACTTGGTGGTGATCAACACAGAAGCAGAGCAGGTACTTGTGTTTATTTTTCATTAAATTGTTTTTAATTGTGGAAGAAAATACGGATGTTAACCATCTGAACTGGTTTTAAATGTAGAGTTCAGTAGTGTTACCCATATTCATATTGTTGCGAAAAGATCTATCTCTACAACTTTTTCATCGTGCAAAAGTGAAACTCTATACCCTTTTAACCGCAACTTCCATTGCCCCCCACCTCCAGTCCCCGGTAACCCCCCTTCTATCGAACTTCAATGAGTTTGACTCCTTTGGACACCTCGTATAAGTTGAACCACACAGTGTTTGGTTTTTTGTGACGGCCTTATTTCATGTAACATAATGTCCTCAAAGTTCATTCATGATGTAGCAGTAACAGAACTCTCTTCCTTTTTAAGGCTGACTAATATTCCATTGTGCATATACCACGTATCATTTATCCATTCAAGTGTTGATGGACATCTGGGCTGCTTTTACCTCTTGGCTATTGTGACTAATGCTGCAGTGAACATGGGTGTGCAAATGTTTCCATGAGTCTTGCTTTCAGTAACTTTGGATATATACCCAGAAGTTGGATTTCTGGATCATATAGTAATTCTAATTTTAACTTATTTGAAGAAACTGCACTGTTTTACATTGTGTCTGTACTATTTTATACTCCCACAAAGAATGCACAAGGATCCCAATTTCTCCACATTCTTGATAGCACCTGGTATTTTCCTCTCTTTTTTATTAAAAAAATTTTTAAAAAATGTTTATTTATTTTTGAGAGACAGAGACATAGACAGAGCACAAGTCAGGAAGGGGCAGAGAGAGAGAGCAAGAAGGAGACACAGAATCCAAAGCAGGCTCCGGGCTTTGAGCTGTCAGCACAGAGCCCAATGGGGGGCTCGAACTCGCCAACCATGAGATCATGAGCTGAGCTGAAGTTGGCTGCCTAACTGACTGAGCCACCCAGGTGCCCCTCTTCTCTTTTTTATTTTGATAGCGGTTGTCCTAATGGGTGTGAGATTATATATTCCATTATGGTTTTGATTTTCACTTCTCTAATGGTTAGCGATAGTAAGACTCTGTCCTGTACCCTCGTGCACTGTTGGTGGTAATGCAAACTGATGCAGCCTCTGGGGAAAACAGTATGGAGGTTCCTCAAAATTAAAAATAGAATCACCGGGGGCGCCTGGGTGGCGCAGTCGGTTAAGCGTCCGGCTTCAGCCAGGTCACGATCTCGCGGTCCGTGAGTTCGAGCCCCGCATCAGGCTCTGGGCTGATGGCTCGGAGCCTGGAGCCTGTTTCCGATTCTGTGTCTCCCTCTCTCTCTCTGCCCCTCCCCCGTTCATGCTCTGTCTCTCTCTGTCCCAAAAATAAATAAAAACGTTGAAAAAAAATTAAAAAAAAAAATAGAATCACCATATGATCCAGCAATTGCACTATTGGATATTTACGTGAAGAATATGAAAATGCTCATTTGAAAGGCTATAGGCACCCCTATGTTTACTGCAGCATTATTTACAATAACCAAGATATAGAAACAGCCCAAATGTCCATAGATAGATGAATGGATAAAGAAGATGTGGTATAGCTATGTATGTGTGTGTGTGTGTGTGTGTGTGTGTGTGTGTGTGTGCGTATCTCAATACATACATACATACATACATACATATGTATACATACACCATGGATTATTATTCAGCCATAAAGAAGAATGAAATCTTGCCATTTGCAACAACATGGATGGAGCTAGAGTATTATAATGCTAAGTGAAATAAGTCCGTCAGAGAAAGACAAATTTCACTCATATGTGGATTTTAAGAAAAGCAAAACAAATGAACATTGGGGAAGGGAAAGAAAAGGAGAGAGGGCAGCAAACCACGAGAGACTTTTAACTCTAGAGAACAAACTGAGGGTTGGTGGAGGGAGGAAGGTGGAGAATAGGTTAAATGGGTGGTGGGTATTAGGGAGGGCGCTTGTGATGAGTACTGAGCGTTGTATGTCAGTGATGAATCACTAAATTCTACACCTGAAACAAGTTTTACCATATGTGTCAACTAATCAGAATTTAAATAAAAACTTGGAATTAAAAAAAAATTGTGTCTCCTTTGATTTCTTTAAAAATGTGTAATTTTCAAATTATAAGATTTCCACTTTCTTTGTAAGTTTATTCCTGAGTATTCTGTTCTTTCGATGCTACCGTAAGTGAGGTGGCTTTCTTAATTTGCTTTTTGTATTGCTTATTGTTATTGCATAGACACGCAACTGGCTTTTGCATGTATATGCTGCATCCTCCAACTTTCCTGAATTCGTGTATTAGTTCCAACGGCGGTTTTCCAGCTTTAAAGAGATATAGTTGTCATATAAAATTGTATGAGCTTAAGGTGTGCAATGTGAGGACGATGTATGTATGTGTTGCACCATGATTCCCTCAAAAGGTTAGTTAACACATCCATCAATTTACGTAATTACCATTTGTTTTTGCGGTTGGAATATTTCAGTCCTATTCTCAGCTTTGCAGGATCCAGCACAGCATTGTTAACTATAGTCACCGTGCTGAACATTACAGTTCCAGAACTTGGATTCATCTTGTAACTAGAAGCTGGAACTTTATGATTACCATCTTCCCATTTCCCCCGCACTCCAGCACCTGAACCACGGTCATGGTCTATTTCTTCCATCCAAGTACTAACCAGGCCCGACCCTTGCTTAGCTTCCGAGATCAGACGAGATCGGGCGTGTTCAGGGTGGTATGGCCGTAGACTGTTATAGTCTATTTCTATACGTGGCTTTTTAATTGCAATGAAATAAATGTAATTTAATTAATTTACTTTTTCTTTGAGTACAGTTGACACACACTGTCACATTGGTTTCAGGTGTCAACAAACATAGTGATTTGACAAGTTTATATGTCATGCTATGTCGGCACAAGGGTAGCTACCGTCTTTCACCCGACAATAGTGTTGCAATACCTGTGACTATATTCCTTATGCTGAGCCTTTTATCCCTGTGATTTATTCATTCTGGAAGTTTGGCTTTTTTTAGAATTCACGCGTGAGTAAGATCGTACTGTACTTGTGTCTCCCTCACTTATTTCGTTTGGCTTAGTGCCCTTAACATCCATCCATGTTGTCACAAAGGGCAGTATCTCCTTCATTTTTATGGCTGAGTCATGTTACGCTGTATATTTCCCACACTTTCTTTATTCATTCATCCATTTATAGACTCTTAGGTTGTTTTCATGTCCGGGTTTGGTAATTAACGCCGCAATAAAGATGGGGTTGCAGCTATGTCTTGAAAATAGTGGTTTCATTTCCTCTGGAAATCCCCAGAAGAGGGATTGCCGGATCATATGGAAGTTTTATTTTCAGTCTTTTGAGGAACTTCCGTATTGCTTTCCCTATTGGCTGTGCCAGTTTACATTCTCATCAACAGGGCACATAGGTGCCCTTTCCTCCACATTCTTGATGGCATTTATTATCTTTCGATATTAACATTTATTTTCTTTCATATCTTTTGAGATTAGTCATCCTAACGGGTATAAGGTGATATCTCCTTGCGGTTTTGATTTACATTTTCTTAACAATTAGTGATATTGAACATCTTTCCATACCTAGTGGCCAGTTGTTTGTCTTCTTTGAAAAAATATCTATTTGGGGCGCTGGGGTGGCTCAGTCGGTTAAGCATCCAACTTGGCTCAGGTCATGATCTCATGGTTTGTGAGTTTGAGACCCGCATCAGGCTCTGTGCAAACGGCTCAGAGCCTGGAGCCTGCTTCAGATTCTGTGTCTCTCTGCCCTCCCCTGCTCATGCTCTGTCTGACTGTCTGTCTCTCTCTCTCAAAAATAAGTGAACATTAAGAAAAAAATTGGAAAAAAAGAAAAAAATGTCTATTCAGGCCCTTTGCCCATTTAAAAAAAATTTTTTTTTCAACGTTTATTTATTTTTGGGACAGAGTGAGACAGAGCATGAATGGGGGAGGGGCAGAGAGAGAGGGGGACACAGAATCGGAAACAGGCTCCAGGCTCCGAGCCATCAGCCCAGAGCCTGACGCGGGGCTCGAACTCACGGACCGCGAGATCGTGACCTGGCTGAAGTCGGACGCTTAGCCGGCTGCGCCACCCAGGCGCCCCAGCCCATTTTTAATTGGATTTAAATTATTTAATTTAATTTTGTTGTTGAGTTGTGTAAGTTCTTTATATAGTTTGGATATTAACCTTATCTGTAGCTGGTTTGCCAAAATTTTTTTCCCATTCCATAGGTTGCCTTTTCTTTTTGTTGATTGTTTTTTTGGTTTTGTTTTGTTTTTTTACTGTGCAGAACTTCTAAATTTGATGTAGTCCCACTTTAATTTTGTCTATGCTTCTGGTGTTATATCCAAAACTTCATTGTCAAGACCAATGTCAAGGAGGTTTTCCTCTACATTTCTTTTTCTAGAAGTTTGTTTCAGGTCTTGCATATGTTTTTAGTCCATTTTGAGTTAATTTTTGTAAGTGGAATAACATAATGGTCCAATTTTATTCTTTTGCAAGTGATTATCCAGTTTTTCCAATACCATTTATTGAAGAGACTATCTTTTGAATATTTTTGGCTCCCTTGTCATATATTAGTTTATTGTATGTGCATAGGTTTATTTTTGGACTCTATTCTGTTCCACTGGTCTATGTTCCTGTTTTATGCCAATACGATAATGTTTTGATTACTATAGATTTGTAATATAGTTCAAAATTAGAATATGTGATGATTCCACCTTTATCTTTCTCAAGATTTCTTTAAGTATTTGGGGTGTTTTATGGTTCCATATCAATTTTAGGATTGTTTTTTCTGTTTCGGTGAAAAATGCTATAGGTATTTAATAGGTAGAGATTAATTACATTAAATCTACAGATGGCTTTGGGTAATCTAGGCATATTAACAATATTAGGTCTTCCAATCCATGAACATGGGATATGTTTCCATTTATTTGTGTCTTTCCCAATTTCTTTCATCAATGTATTATAGTTTTCAGTGTACAGATAAATTTATTTTAATCTACTTGGATAAATTTATTCTTAAGTATTTTATTATTAGTATTATGTATAGCATTTATTATGCTATTGTAATGGGATTGCTTTTTAATTTCCTTTCCAGGTAGTTCATTGTTAAAAACACAACTGATTTTTGTATTCTACAATTTACTGAATTTGTTTATTAATTCTAATAATTTCTTGGTGGAATTGTAAGATTTTCTATATATAAGATTATATATATATAATATATATATATTTTTTTTATATATATATAAGATTATATATAAGCATCTGCAAACAGAATTTCACTTCTTCCTTTATAATTTGGATGTCTTTTATTTCCCTCTCCTTTCTTCCTCCCTCCCTCCCTTCCTTCTTTTCTTCCTTTCTTCTTTCTCTCTCTTTTCTTTTCTTTCTTCCTTTCTTCCTTTCTCTCTTTCCTTCTTTCTTTCTTTCTTTCTTTCTTTCTTTCTTTCTTTCTTTCTTTCTTTCTTTCTTTCCTTCTTTCTTTCTCTCTTTCTTCATAATTAACTCTGGCTAGGACTCCCAGCACTATGTTGAATAGAAGGGGTGAGAGTGGGCATCCTTGTTTTCTTCCTGATCTTAGATAAAAAGTCTCAACCTTCCACCACTGACTATGATGTTAGTTGTGGGCTTGTTGTATATATGGCCTTTATTATATTGAGGAACATTCTTTCTATACCCAATTTGTTATTAGTTTTGTTTGTTTGTTTTTTGTTTTTGTTTGTTTGTTTGTTTGTTTGTTTTATGGCAGGATGTTCAATTTTGTAAAATGATTCTTGGCATCTAGTGAGATGATCATATAATTTTTATCTTTCATTCTATTAATATGGTGTGTCACATTTATTCATTTGAATATGTTGAACCATCCTTGCATCCCAGAGATAGAGCCCACTCAATCATGGTGTCTAATCCTTTTATGTATGTATGTATGTATGTATATGTATTTATATACTTATGTATTTATTTATTTACAGTGAGTGGGGGAGGGGCAGAGGGAGAGAGAGAGAGAGAGAGAGAATCTTTTTTTTTTTATTTATATATGAAATTTATTGTCAAATTGGTTTCCATACAACACCCAGTGCTCATCCCAAAAGGTGCCCTCCTCAATACCCATCACCCACCTTCTCCACCCCCCCACCCCCCATCAACCCTCAGTTTGTTCTCAGTTCTCAACAGTGAGAGAGAGAATCTTAAGCAGGCTCCATGGTCAGTGTGGAGCCTGACACAAAGCTTGATCTCATGATTCTAGGATCATGACCTGAGCTGAAATCAAGAGTCAGACACTGAACTGACTGAGCCACCCAGGTGCCCGTCCTTTTAAAGTGCTGTGTATTTGGTTTGCTAGTATTTTGTTGAGAATTTTTGTTTCTATATTCATTAGGGACATTGGCCTGTTATTTTCTTTTCTTGTGGAATCCTTGTCTGGCTTTGTATCAGGATAATGCTGACCTCATAAAATGAATTTTGGAGTAGTTCCTTCTCTTCAATTTTTTGGAAAGGTTCAAGAAGGGTTGGTATTCATTCTTCTGTCAAGGTCTGTTAAAATTCACCAGTAAAACTATCTGGTCCTGGGCTTTTCTGTGTTCTGAGGTTTTTAATCATTTTTCAGTCTCCTTACTCATTATTGGTATTTTAAGATTTTCTATTTTTTCATGATTCAGTCTTTGTAGGTTATATATTTTTAGGAATCTTTTTGTTTATTGTAGATAATCTAATTTTTGGCATATAATAATTCATAGTATTCTCATGATCCTTTGTATTTCTGTGGTATCAATTATAATGTCCCCTCTTTCATTCTTGATTTTATTTATTTGAATCCTCTCACTTTTTTTAGTCTATCCAAAGGTTTGTCAATTTTATCTTAAAAAAAAAAAAAAAACCCAGCTCTTGATTTCATTTGTCTTTTATGGTCTCTATTTCATTTATTTCTGCTTTGATCTTCATTATTTCCTTCCTTCTAAGCTCAAATGAGCTTGGTTTTTTTTCTCTATTTCTAAGTATTTGAGGTGTAAAGTTAGGTTGTTGTTGTTGTTGTTGTTTTTTTTTTTTTTAGTGATCTTTCTTTTTTTTAGTGTAGATGTGTTCCTAAAGTTTCTAAGTGGTGTAATAGCAATTTTAGATGAGTAATATCTTTTTTAGAGGGTGAGGAAGGAAAATAAAGAAAACAGGAGAAAGAAAGCAATTTGAATGCAATTTCTCTTTTCTTTTAGGGCTTTCTGAACATCTTAAGAGCAATTATTTTGAATTCTTTGTTAGGTAATTCCTGATCTCCACTTCCCTGGAACTATACTAGAGGCTTACTCTATCCCTTTGGTGGAAACTTTTTCCACACATTTGTGATTCCTGTACTTTGCCTAGGTGTCTGCACATTTAAATAAGCAAAAATCTCTTATCCAGACTTTATGGGTTGATTTAACTAAGGGAAGACTTTCACCTCTGGGTAGAGACACACTGGAGTGTGATGTGACCTAGGTCTAGTGGGGCAGGGCATCAAGGATGGGGGCTTGTGAAAGCACAGGGTCTGGGGGTAAGGAAGTTTCTTTGGCCCAGATCACTAGGGTACACAGCAGACAGCTCTGTGGTCCTTAGAGAGCACTATGGGAGGTCCACAGAGGGTACAAGGACTCATGGTGTCTCAGTGGTAGTTTCAAGTCCAGTGGGGATTAGGGCGAGCAGCGGTAGTGACTGGAGCTGATTGTATGCACAAACTTTGCTGTGAGGGCCAGCTGCATTTGCCTACGTTGTGGCAGGGACTAGTTGCAACACACATAGCGGTGGGAGCCAAGGCAGGAAGTCAGTCCCGGTACTCCCACTCAAGCAAGGCAAAAACTAGTCCCTCCAGCACCCCCCTTGAAAAGCCAGAGCATTGGGCGTATTTCCTTCCCATGAGAGAAGCTGCGGGCTGGCCGTTTTCTCCTGATTGCTTTGTAGTCTGCCCATGAAGTGGTGGGTAAATTCAACAAACTTTCATACCTCCTTTGATGCAGCTCTGCTTGGCTTCGCACTTGCCTTGGGCCCTGCAATGTCTTGACTGGTTTCTTGAGTTCTCATAAAGGCAAGTTGGTCTGTATATTGTTAATTAACTTTGGTGTCTACCTGGGGGAATGAAGACCTGGGGTTTCCTATTCCACCATCTTGCTAATGTCAGTGGAGCAGGTACATTTTTCAAAAGACATTTTTCATTTTGTAAAAGTAAATATTTATTTATTTTACATAGAAAACTATCAATCTTTCTTTATTTTCAGCATTCACAATAGAATGATGAAATCCGTATGGTCCTTCCATTTTCTTTCTGCTGAATGAATGAATGAATGAATGAATGGAACATGTGTAATGAAATCTGGTTCCACATAATTCTCTGTATTAGGACTTTCCCAAGCAAATAATTAACAATTTCTGTTTCAAAATTCTGTTTTTCCCCATACTCAGATTCTCAAAGGAGTGTCAACATTTAATCATACAATCAACAAGCATTTTGATTTGTTTGGTGAAATGGCAATCATCTGGAAGGTCAATATTTTTAAGGGCGAATCATCTCTAAAACAACATATATACAGTTCTCAGCTGACAAAATGAAAAATTTCAATGTAGTAAGACTCAATCTAACTTTTACTTTAAATATGCATGCATGTTAATTGTAAGGCATTGGCTACTAGATATAAACATCTCAAAATCATCATCTATATTTGAGGAATGTCTGTTTTGACAATGTTAATTTATATTATAGTGAAACAAAAGTAAATGTCCACATAGAATATTGCAAGCAGCATTCTCAGTATTTAATAAAGCTCAGGAGAAAATATTGCCAAATTTATTTGACTATTTTTCAGAATCTATTATAAAGCACCCTGTTTTCTATAGAGTTCCATAGCATATTTTTGCACACAAAACAAAGGAATATTTCTTTGTATGTATAGCAAAATTCAGAGCCCTTAAAGAAAAGAGAAATTGCATTCAAATTGCTTTCTTTTTTTTATTTTCTCTTTGTTCCTTCCTCACTCTCTGAAAAAGGTATTATTCATCTCAAATTGCTATTATACTATTTAGAAACTTCAGGAACACATAAATTACGCTTCGAAAAGTATTGAGTTCAGGGGTGCCTGGGTGGCTCAGTCAGTTAAGTGTCCAACAAGAGCGCAGGTCATGATCTCACGATTCATGAGTTCGAGCCCCGCATCGGGCTCTGTGCTGACAGCTTGGAGCCGGGAGCCTGCCTCGGATTCTGTTTCCCTCTCTCTCTGCCCCTCCCCCGCTCATGTTCTGTCTCTCTCTCTCTCTCAAAAATAAATAAACAATAAATAAATAAATAAATAAATAAATAAATAAATAAATGTATTGAGTTCATTTGAAAGCATCACATTCAGTTTGGCTCTCAGTAAACGAAACCGTGTCTTCATTAGATACTAATTTTGACAGAGCACGACTTGCATGCATTGGATGTTGTGATAAAGTAAGTTCAAGTAAGAGGTGTTTGCTTTCAATAATAAAGTGATATGGAATTAAAGTACAATATGTATATCTTCTGGATAAGTGATTTAAGCCATTATGGGTGGTTTTTTTTTTTTTTTTTGTCTTTTTAGAAGTCTTTAGAATTAATATTTTAAAAATTACTCCTTTTATCTGGTACTTGGTCTATTCACTGGAATAGAGGCATAGAAAACATTCTCCTGCTAAGATTAATACATTCATACAATATATGGCTAAGCTGAAACGAAAAGTTCAAATATCTGCGAGATAGTGGCATTTGCAATCGTGAGTTGTTTTCAATGGAGGAAACTTCTAAGGTTGTTTCAGCAAAAATCCAAGGAAAACCAGTCTTGGGCAACGAGTGCCAGCCTATTTTATAACAGTTAACAATCATAGCTCTTTGCAAAAGGATGCCATTTTATTTTATTATTTAAAAAAATTTTTTTTAACGTTTTATTTATTTTTAAAAAATTTTTTTTCAACGTTTATTTATTTTTGGGACAGAGAGAGACAGAGCATGAACAGGCGAGAGGCAAAGAGAGAGGGAGACACAGAATCGGAAACAGGCTCCAGGCTCTGAGCCATCAGCCCAGAGCCTGATGCGGGTCTCCAACCCACGGACCGCGAGATCGTGACCTGGCTGAAGTCGGACGCTTAACCGACTGCGCCACCCAGGCGCCCCCGTTTTATTTATTTTTGAGATAGAGACAGAGCATGAATGGGGGAGGGGCAGAGAGAGAGGGAGACACAGAATTGGAAGCAGGCTCCAGGCTCTGAGCCATCAGCCCAGAGCCCGATGCGGGGCTTGAACTCACAGACCGCGAGATCATGACCTGAACTGAAGTCGGACACTTAACCGACTGAGCCACCCAGGCGCCCCTTTTATTATTTTTTAAAGTTTATTTGTTTATTTTGAGAGGGAGAGAGTCAGAGCCAGCAGGTGAGGGGCAGAGAGAGAGAGAGATAATCCCAAGAGAAACCTGCTGGGGATTCTCGCTCTTCCTCTTTTTTGCCCCTCTTCCACTCGCATGCACTCTCTCTGTTAAAATCACGACTGTTAAAACCCAGTCAGCACTCCTTTATGTTTAACTTTTACAGATAGTTTCCCGCTTCCTAGAGAAGTACTTCTTAGGAGAATAGGGAAATGTAAAATTTGATAACCCAAATGCGATTTCACTGGTAAACAATCAGAAATGAGATGACACACCTCTGAACTTATAAAATTAAACAATGACTAAAAGTACAAAAACTGACATGTAATTTTAAAGGAATTCCGTCTCTTGGTTAAAAAAAGAAAAAGAATAAATTCTGCCTGAGATGGGTGGGTTAGGAGTCGTCCCCTCCTGTGATCTTGTTGGTGTTTTGGCTTGTTTTCTTGGCCAACGTGCTGTCGTGTGACTGTTCATCATGCCTCACATTTTCTTTTCGCTTTAGAGTTCTAGGAAATTGCAGTCTGTGACTCCTTTTCTTCATGCAGAATTTCCTTGTCCAGCAACTGAATGAATCGTTGTCTTATTTTCTGGGACTCTCAGATACACAAGGGAATGACAATTGGCAATGGATTGATCAGACACCTTACAAGGAAAATGTCAGGTGAGTGCCGAATCAGATGAATGACCCATAGGGCCTTGTTTAGGTAGAAAAGTTAGGGGAATTCTGTTCGTAGTGATCACTAGTGCTAATATTTACAATTGTAACAGTGGTAACAGATTCTAGCAGTAAGCTCTTACTAAGTACATGTATTATATCACTTAAACTTCATGAAAGCTTATTTTTTAGAACTCACCTTATGGGTTAAAAAATTGAATAACTTGCTCAATGTCAATAAACTAGTAAGATGAAAAACTAGGTCTCAACTTCATGTCTACCTAACTCCAACGATGGTGACGCTCTCAGCCATTACATTTTACTGCCTCTAAACACATGTAGACACTTCAATCAAATTTTTCTCCAGTTAATACGATTTAAAATATCCAGGGAAGAACTATGTTCAGTTCTGATGGGATAATAACATGATAATACTATTTATTTGTGGCTTAAAAATCCATTTAATTGTACATTGTCCCATTTGATTTTCACACAATCTCGTGATCCATTTGGAGACCTTATTATGATTCCTGTTTTTTTTAATTTTGAAGTTTATTTATTTATTTTGAGACAGAGAGAAAGAACAAACAGGGGAGGGTCAGAGACAGAGAGGAGAGAGTGAGAATCCCAAGCAGGCTCTGTGCTGCCAGCTTAGAGCCCGATGTGGGCTCAATCCCACGAACCATGAGATCATGACCTAAGCCAAAGTTGAACGCTCAACTGACTGAGTCACCAAGTTGCCCTTGATTCCTATTTTTAATAGATGAAGAATCTAATACCTGGGAGAGTAAGTTACTTCTCTAAGATCAAAGTAAGCCAGCAATAAAATCCAGTTTCTTCATTCCAAAAATAAGGTCCTACCCACACCCTCACCTCCTACCACAGACTGCATTCCTTGGAAGCAGGGTAACTTCTTATATTCAGACTCATTCTTCCTGACATTTGTTTAGTGTTGATCCATGAGAATAGAGAAACTAACTTAGGAATGTGATAAGAGTACACAAACTTTAAGAGTACACAAATGATAAGGCAGCCCCTTTATTACAGGCCACTAAGAGAGGAACTTTTTTAATAACTTAGGTTGGGATAAGGGCTCTGAATAGATGAGAAAAGTGAAGATCAGAATGTGGGGGGGCGGGGGGGAAGGTCCAAGGACACTCTATTGCATACAAATGTTGCCAGGGGAGTGACAGAGGAACAAGAGTAAAGGTATGTATCCACACTTGAGGTTTTTGAGGAGGGCAATATGAGAAGAGGAGAGCAATCATTGGGATGTTCTGTCACTCTGAACCTCATTGTTGAACCCTGACCCTACATACTTTCTAATCAATCGCAATGCATTCATTGAAGAAGACTTTTGCCTGTTTGTTTCTCTTTAGAGTATGGCACCAGAATGAGCCCAATTTTTCTGCAGAGGAATGTGCTTCAATAGTTTTCTGGGAAAACAGAGGATGGGCCTGGAGTGATGTTTTCTGTGATACTAAGAGAAACTCAGTATGTGAGATGAAGAAGATTTAGCTCTGAGCGGAACTTTATTCACTGACACCTTTAAAGTTAAGACCTATCATAAAATGATAATTTCCTCTTACGCTTATGTATAATCTTTGTCACAGGGGTTCGTGGAAATATTCAGATACCCTTCTGCCTTCAATCATCCCTCTTCTAGTTTCCTCTTTTTCACTAATGGTAAGATGAACTCTTCCTTCGTTTTCTCTTTAATTTGTTCTTCATTCTTTCCTTTCTTCATATTTCTTTTTGCAAACACTCCTTGTGCCAGAGGCTGTACTATTTTGTCTGTTAGAAGACTCATAAGGAAGTAACTTTTGAAAATTATGAATTTCTTTCACCAAAATGCCGCTTAAAAGCCCTTTTGGCCAAGATGGTGACTGGGACTGCAGTCATTGGAATCCCTGGCAAGAGCTGAAGGATTTGCTTCCTAGAAAGTTCACTCACATGGCAATTTCATATTGGCTATTGGTAGAAAGCCTCAGTGCCTCACCACAGGGATCTCTCCTTGGGGTTATTTGAGTGTCCTCACAATATGTTGGCTGGCTTCCACCAGAGCAAGTAATCCAAGAGAGCAACTGAGAGCAGCAATGTCTTTTGTGATCTAGCTTCAAAAGCCAAACACCATAATTCCATTGGTCACACAGACCAAACCTGATATAATAAAGAAGAGGGCTGGGGCACGTGGGTGGCTCAGTCGGTTAAGTGTCCAACTGGCTCAGGTCATGATCTCACGGGTCGTGAGTTCAGGCCCCGCCTCGGGCTCTGTGCTGATAGCTCGGAGCCTGGCACCTGCTTCAGATTCTGTGTCTCCCCCTCTCTCTGTCCTTCCCCTACTCATGCTCTGTCTCTCTCTCTCTCTCCAAAATAAATAAACATTAAAACAATTAAAAAAAATTTTTTTTTCAACATTTATTTATTTTTCGGACAGAGAGAGACAGAGCATGAACGGGGGAGGGGCAGAGAGAGAGGGAGACACAGAATCGGAAACAGGCTCCAGGCTCTGAGCCATCAGCCCAGAGCCTGATGCGGGGCTCGAACTCACGGACCGCGAGATCGTGACCTGGCTGAAGTCGGACGCTCAACTGACTGCGCCACCCAGGCGCCCCTAAAACAATTTTTTTTAAATAAATAAGAGGACTATCCAAAGGTATGAACACCAGAAGGTGAGAATCATTGAGGACAATCTTGGAGTCTGGCTGCCAGAGTGGAATTTCCTTATAAAGATACAAAATGTGTATTCCAAGAAGCAAAATAATTAAAAATTCTTCTACAATAAAAATATGAAACTCATGTTCATCAAAACACTATAAAGAAAAATTTTAAAAGGTGAACTGCAAGAAGATATTTTATTTTATTTTCTTAAAGATTTAATTTTTTTAAGTAATCTCCACACCCAATGGGAGCTCGAACTCACAACCCTGAGATCAAGAGTTGCATGCTCTACCAACTGATCCAGTCAGGTGCCCTGAAGATATTTTAAATACTTGTCACTAATACAGTATTAATTAATACTGCATAAAAACATATAAACAACTGTCACAAATCAATTAGAAAAGACAGAATTTGGGCAAAATATTTAAACATTTTACAGGGGCGCCTGGGTGGCTCAGTCGGTTGAGCGTCCGACTTTGGCTCAGGTCATGATCTCACAGTTCGTGAGTTCGAGCGCTGCATCAGCCCTGCGCTGACAGCTCAGAGCCTGTAGCCTGCTTTGGATTCTGTGTCTCCCTCTCTCTCTGCCCCCCCACCCCCACTTGTGCTCTGTCTCTCAAAAATAAATAAATTGTTAAAAAAAAAAAAAAAGCATTTTACAGAAGAGGAAATACAGAATCCAATAAATGTGTTTTTATAGAGATGCTCGGCTCTACTAATAATTTGAAAACTGTCAATCCAGACCACAATAATATACTATTTCATATCCATTTCAATGGCTAACGTTAAGAAACATAACACCAAGAGTTGGAAGAGATGTAGGTAAATGGTGAGCTTATACTGTTACAACCATATCGGAAAATAAATAAATCTACATTTTTCCTATGAAACATCACCTAACAAATGCTGTGTGGAGTGAGATCTAAGTCTATGAAATGTGGGTACTGGAATGAAGAGTTATGCTATGGGGATAACTTTAACTAGGGAAACCTTCTGCATTGTATGCTTACGTTATTTAGGCACGTACCTGGTAAAAGTGAAAACAAAACAAGGGTTAGATAAACATAATTCTCAATGTAATGGTTACAATTGGATGGTAGGCCGGGATTGGGAGGAACACTTAGGCACGTGATAGAGTTCCAGGTTTTGTATTGGGCAGTGGTGTTTATATAATAAACATTAAACAGGGGCACCTGGGTGGCTGGGTTGGGTAAGTGTCCAACTCTTGGTTTCTGCTCAGGCCACGATCTCATGGTTCGTGAGTTCAAGCCTCACATTGGGCTCTGTGCTGAC
Source organism: Puma concolor (assembly GCF_028749965.1). NCBI lineage: Eukaryota > Metazoa > Chordata > Mammalia > Carnivora > Felidae > Puma > Puma concolor. The sequence continues at coordinate 100,653,097 of NC_141673.1, forward strand.
AGTGCAAAGACTGCTTGGGATTCTCTCCCCCTCTCTCTGCCCCTCCCCTGCTCTCTCTCTCTCTCTCTCAAAATAAATAAATAAACTTAAAAAAATTTAAGAAAAAAACACGCAAAAAAACACAACAAAATAAAGCAAGAATATCAAGAAGGTAGTGTATTATGAATCTCCAATTATGATTAAAACATTTTTGTGGACCCAAAGTCCAAATATAAAAATAATTAATGAAAGTCTAGATTAATGAAAGTTGGGAGTTCTTGACTGATACCTTTGAATTCAGGATCACTTTGAAGTAGCAGTGGTCCCAGATTCCAGAAGCTCTTGCTGCCATGTCACCGTCACCACAATTGTCTCTCCACCCACAAGAGGCCACACATTGGAATCCTCAATCTACCCCTACCAATCACATCTGGAAACGCATCATTTATGACCTTGATTATCGGCAGAAACATCCGCAGGAAAATCTCTCCTGCTTTATGTTTACTTCCAAGTCTCACACTGTTTCATCTAATTGGTGGTGAAAAATTTTCGTGAAGACAAGTCGGAAGGGAACCTGAATAATGTAGTTCATAGCTTTGGGTAAGTTTACCTGTACTGTAGTGTTTAAGTCTGTTTGGGCCGCTCTACTAAAATGCCAGAGACTGGGTAGCTTATAAACGGTGGAGGTTTATTTCCCACTGTTCTGGAGAATGGGCAGTCCAAGTCAAGGCACCAGCATGATCACATTTTGGTGAGAGCCCTCCTCCTAGTTCATAGCCTGCACCTTATCACTGTCTTCACGTGGTGGAAGACATGCGAAGTCTCTCGAGAGCCTCTTTTATAAAGCATTCATCTCATGCAAAAGGACTCCATTCTCAATACCTAAGCACTTCCCCAAGGTCTCATCTTCTAATACCGTATGTATTTCAACCGATACATTTTGTGGGGACACAAACATTCAGACCGTAGCAGGTAGGTAGATGTTTCTTAGATGTTTGGTGTAGATTTATCCATAAAGTTCTCCGGGCTTACTGCCTATTTAAGACTGTTTATTTGGACTACATTTTCCTTTTATTTTCCCCCTACGATTTTTAGGCTTGATCAATTTAATTTCTTTTTTTTTTTTTAATTTTTTTTTTTCAACATTTATTTATTTTTGGGACAGAGAGAGACAGAGCATGAATGGGGGAGGGGCAGAGAGAGAGAGGGAGACACAGAATCAGAAACAGGCTCCAGGCTGTGAGCCATCAGCCCAGAGCCTGACGCGGGGCTCGAACTCACGGACCGCGAGATCGTGACCTGGCTGAAGTCGGACGCTTAACCGACTGCGCCACCCAGGCGCCCCGATCAATTTAATTTCTATTTTCTAGAAAATCATTTATCTCACCTTATATATTTTTTTTTTGAGCAGAGAACATGCTTTATGGAGGAATAGATAGGGAACGGCACTACCACATGTGGGGAAGGGTTAGCTTCAGTAAAGTTCCTTTACCCTTAAGAAAACCCCCAGTGACGTTGCTTTTAGACAAACTTTAACAGTGACACTGAAACTGGTTAAATATGCTTAAAATTAGCTCCCCCCAGACTGCAGTGGGTGTGAGTAGTGACAGAGATGATGAGAGAAAGGCACAAATGACCAGAGTCAGGAATGTGAGGGTTCCACATGCAGTGGAGTATTGTAGGACACCAGGTTGGGAAGGGTGTCACGTCATATATCAAAAGCTTGGAAGGGCCCCCATCAAAAAGTTGGAAGGGCCCCCATGTTTATAGCAGCACTACCAACAATAGCCAAAGTATGGAAAGAGCCCAAATGTCCATTGATGGATAAATGGATAAGGAAAATGTGGTACCTATATACAATGGAGTATTACTCGGCCATCAACAAGAATGAAATCTTGCCATTTGCAACTACGTGGATGGAACTGGAGGGTATTACGCTAAGTGAAATTAGTCAGTCAGAGAAAGACAAAAATCATATGGCTTCACTCATATGAGGGCTCTAAGAGACAAAACAGATGAACACAAGGGAAGGGAAACAAAAATAATATAAAAACAGGGAGGGGGACAAAACAAAAGAGACTCATAACTATGGAGAACAAACTGAGGGTTGCTGGAGGGGTTGTGGGAGGGGGCATGGGCTAAATGGGTAAGGGCCATTAAGGAATCTACTGAAATCATTGCTTCACTATACACTAACTAATTTGGATGTAAATTTTAAAAAATAAAAAAGAAAGTTAAAAAAAAAAGAAAGGAAAATGGAAGCCATCAAAAAAAGAAAAAAAGTTGTAAGGGTCTGGACAGAAATTAAAGGGAACATCTATCTCTTGCTTTGCTTGAACACCAAAAATAGGAAACCGGGGGATACGGGGGGAACGGTGGCAAACCCCAAAAAAGGAAATGGAGGAGGAGGTGGCCTGCTGAGTCTGGGGCAGAGATCTGGAAATCATTCGCGGTCATGTCCGACCTACCTCGCCAAGGATGTTCAGACAAAAATCGGTGCAACTGAGGTGTGCTACATCAGACTGGTTACTGGGGAGAAGGTTTCTGCAGTCTAATGAACCTGTTCGCCTGCAGCATGAAGGAGGACTGAACGTTATTTTGGCACCTGCAAATGTAAAAGGGGCCAGGGAGTTAAGAGAGAAGAAAGCAGTTATTGACTGGGTACTCTCTGGCGAGGCAGAAGGAAGTATTTGCTGCCTTCCGCCAAGACGCTGCCCACAGGCGAACTCGGAGTACCGAATCGCCACCTCTTAATTGCCCTCTCCATCTCGTTCCGATAGATTATGCGCTGTTAGCAAGACTCCTCCTTGGAAGAGTCTTAAGAAAATATTGCTCTCTGGCCAGCTTGATACTGATTATAAGCAAGGCTGTCAATAAAAATGGAGGAAAGAAATCAGAGTGAGGTAAAATCCAAAGGGAACGGACCCCTCCCAGTGTGCACACACTCACAAGTGTTACCTCTTCCCTGCTGTTCCCCAAAAAAAGTAAACACATGTAAGGAGTGATTGGAAAGGTCCTTGTGGCAGCAGCCATTATTTGGAAGTCTGGTGACCAGGCAGGAAGAAGCATTATTTCAAAGTTTAGAAGACGCAACACAAACAAGCTCATGGGGCTACAGGGCAAGAGGGGACCCGGTGACTGGACAGGTACGGTGCCAAACAGAACACCATGGATCAGTGCTGCCTTCAGGTCTACTAGAGATCCCATCCAGGCAACCTCACTGAGGCCGAAATCACAGTTCCTCAGAACTAACGTCTGCAACATACACCAGGGTCGGAGCCGGGACAGTCCTGAGGAGGTTGGTCTTCCCCCCCAAATACTGTATTTACCAACCACAAGAGCCCCAGAGATGACAGACGGATCCCTAGGGTAGAGACTCCTGCTGCCGGGGTTCGCAGGCTCAGAGTAACAGGTCACTTTAAGTGGGAGGGGCACATTGTAAAAAGCTTGGGTCCATGGTTTTTTTTTTTTTTTTTAGAGGGGATCTTTGACCTCTTTGGCTCTCCACTCATCTATCAGGTCCCGTGTCTTAAAAAAAATTTTTTTTTCAACGTTTATTTATTTTTGGGACAGAGAGAGACAGAACATGAACGGGGGGAGGGGCAGAGAGGGAGACACAGAATCGGAAACAGGCTCCAGGCTCCGAGCCATCAGCCCAGAGCCTGACGCGGGGCTGGAACTCCCGGACCGCGAGATCGTGACCTGGCTGAAGTCGGACGCTTAACCGACTGCGCCACCCAGGCGCCCCAGGTCCCGTGTCTTTAAAACTAAGTGTTTTCCTTTCCAATAGTTGAACATCTGAGGCTCTGTAGAGGGCTGACAATGTCCACAGGATTCACAGCTGTCTCCTGGCTAATTTCTTTGGTAGAAATCTCTTTCCCTTGGAGATAACGCAGGTAGCGGAGAAGCACTTCTTTCCAGTAACTGCAGTAGCTTGTGAGCCTCTGATTGGAGAGTGGACGTTCTGAGGAACCAACTTTTTCTTCCGCGTTGGAAAGCAAATAACTGAGACCAATGAGCACCTTGCCATAGTCCTGTCTCCTGTACTGAGGCGTGCTAAGGATACTACGTTGCAGTTGAGGAATGAATTCTTTTCCTTGGAAAAATATCCAATCAGGTGACAGCCGGTGTTGTCCACTTCTGTCATAACATGGAACATAAAGGGTTCCACATCATAATGTAATATCTTGTGGTCCAGAAAAAGCTTGGCCAACAGGCGTAGGTTTGGGCGGTGGACTTTGTTTTTCTTGCTGTCTACTTCAAACGTGAAGATTGAGCCTTTCTGATATATTTCATCACCGGGTGGCTGTTTCCATACACGTTTTTAGCCGTGTGTTTGCTGAATATCGTTTGGCCTTTCATGTATTTTAATCAGAATTCACATATGTAGAGATGTCCCAGTCATGCATATTCTTTGGGATAGGAAGAATGGTACCAGGTAATGAGCTCATAACCACCAAAAGCAATTGTTTTAATCATGTTGCTCTCCTCTGTGCTTTGGTCTTGCCGCCTTAACTTGTCCAAATCCTCTGAAGCCTGGGCTCACGCTCTTCGGAAAAGATCTAAGTCATACTCACTATTCAGGTTTTCCAAGAGAGTTTCTCGAGCGTTCCCATAGGTCTGTCTGTGTTCCATGGCAGTGATTACGAATGTCCTTTCACAGGACAGCTATCTCATATTAATGTTTGTTAGTTAATGTTGGTTTGATTAATTTGCTAGAGCAGCTCACACAACTTGGGCAAACAGTTTATTTACTGATTACTTGTTTGTTACAAAGGATATTAAAGGAGGTGAGTGAACAGCCAGATGAAGCAACGTGTAGAATGATGTCCGGAGGGTCCTGAGCATGAAATGTGAGAGACTCCAGCCTCTTGGCATATGGATGTGTTCTTGTTCACACACACAAAACAAGAATATCAAGGGGAAGCTCTCTAAACCCTGTCCTTTTGAGTTCTTACAGAGGCTTCATTATGTAAGCATGATTGAGTAAATCATTGCCCAATGGTAATTAATTAAACCTCCATCCCCTCTCCTCTCCCTGGAGGCGAAGGGGGACTGAAGTTCCAACCTCTAATCACTGGCAACCAGCCTCTATCCTTAGCTTATCAAGGGGCTTTCCAAAAATCATCTCGTTGGGGCGCCTGGGTGGCTCAGTCGGTTAAGGCTCCGACTTCAGCTCAGGTCCCGATCTCACGGTCCGCGAGTTCGAGCTTCGCGTCGGGCTCTGGGCTGATGGCTCAGAGCCTGGAGCCTGCTTCCGATTCTGTGTCTCCCTCTCTCTCTGCCCCTCCCCCGTTCATGCTCTGTCTCTCTCTGTCTCAAAAATAAATAAACGTTAAAAAAAAATTAAAAAAAAATCATCTCGTTAACATAAATTCAGATGTGGTCGAAAGGGGTTTGTTACGAACAACAGAAGTCGTGTAGTTAGCACTAGCGTTTAGCTATTCTAAAGTTGAGCTGAAAATACCTTCCTGAGACACTCACACAGTTGAGTTCAAGTTGCTTGCCGAAGAAACATTTCACTACGTAAAACTCCCAACTAAATACTCCACTGCGCCTTGAGCTGGTCTCAGTGTGAGATATTTTTTTCTAGTTTTCGTTATCTTTGCCTCTGACCTGAGTTTGAAAGCAAGTAGATTTGAGTCACGTAATGCCCCTCAGTTTGAATTTCTGAAGTTGAATCCTCCGAAAAATGGGGCAGCTAGATCACATCAGTGTCTTCTAATCCAAACTGTACTGCAAAGTAATTATCAATGACAATAGGTCAGAGGAAGTAGGAAGAGACAGCCAAGAAAGAAGTGAACGGAGATCTGGGTACAGGTGCTAACATTTGAACTTGGTGGGCCTTAGACCAGACGGAGGACCACTTCTAGTTCTAGAAGTTGGTGATTTTGTAAATTCTACCTTGAGCTCTTTTAAAACAGTTTTGGTGGGGCGCCTGGGTGGCGCAGTTGGTTAAGCGTCCGACTTCAGCCAGGTCACGATCTCGCGGTCCGTGAGTTCGAGCCCCGCGTCGGGCTCTGGGCTGATGGCTCAGAGCCTGGAGCCTGTTTCCGATTCTGTGTCTCCCTCTCTCTCTGCCCCTCCCCCGTTTATGCTCTGTCTCTCTCTGTCCCAAAAATAAATAAAAAACGTTGAAAAAAAAAATTTAAAACAGTTTTGGTGATTTATATGATCTTGAGATAGTGGTATTGAAAATAAACTTCTCAGTATCTCAGTGATACAAAAGACAGGTAAAGTTAAAGATTTGTTTGTCTTTAGAGGGGGCAAATGTTGAAATACGCATCTCTACTTTGAGTTTTCTCTTTCCTTTTAGAAATGTCTATTACTTCCAAAGTAGTTTTTCAGGGCAATGATGAGTTTGTATCAAAAGCTGAGAAAATTATTCAACATTAGATAACTCATGTTAAAGAAATTCCCCTGAATGCAGTGATTGTTCATTATTAAATTACTGTATTCTTTTATAAAGTTTACATTTTCCTTTATAAAATTTCCTCTTAAGGAAATCAATGTGGCAAAATTTCCTGTAAGTGCTCATTCCTTGCCTTGCATGATAGAATTCATGCTAAAGGATATCCTCAGCTCAAATATCTCTTTTGAAACTTCCTAAGTAGGACTGGTCATTGTGTTTTTTTATGTGCATATAATATTCTGTTCCTAATTTTTATTTATATGGCGTGTGTGCTTGCATTATGATTATTTGTTTGTCATTTCTACTAGACGACGTGGAAGAACAAAGCCTTATTTACTTTTTCCGTCTTTATTTTGTGTCAGGTTTTTTTTTTTTTGTTTTTTTTTTGTTTTTTTTTTTCAACGTTTATTTATTTTTGGGACAGAGAGAGACAGAGCATGAACGGGGGAGGGGCAGAGAGAGAGGGAGACACAGAATCGGAAACAGGCTCCAGGCTCTGAGCCATCCGCCCAGAGCCCGACGCGGGGCTCGAACTCACGGACCGCGAGATCGTGACCTGGCTGAAGTCGGACGCTTAACCGACTGCGCCACCCAGGCGCCCCAGGTTTTGTTTTTTTTTTTAACGTTGTAGTTAGTTAACATATAGTGTAATATTGGTTCCAGGAGTAGAATTTAGTGATTCATCATTTACATGTAACACCCAGTGCTCATCACAACAAGTAAAGCTTCTCTTATTGTTCTTTTTTTTAAATAATTAATTTATTTTGAGAGAGAGAGAGAGACAGAGAGAGAGCATGCATATGTGAGTGGGGGAGGGGCAGAGAGAGTAGGAGAGAGAGAGAATCCTAAACAGGCTCTACTCTGTCAGCACAGAGCCTGACGCAGGGCTTGAGCCAAGATCAAGAGTCAGCCACTTAACTGACTGAGCCACCCAAGCACCCCAATGTTCTTAATGCTCTCTAATCACTTGGGGAATTACAAGGATTGGGGGAGCTGTGAGTCAGGAATGAAGGATGTAGACCTTATTTCTTATTATAAATTACTATATCACAGTGCACAAAGGATTCCTGCATCATATATCACACTAATGAAACAAATTACTAATCTTTTGGTACTTATTGGTTGATACATTTATATGTAAATGTTGCACAATAGACATTATGTTATCCTTCTTTGCGATGAAACTGCTACAATGTCAGAAAAAAATCATCCATCTAAATTGAGCCTGGATGAATTAGACCTCAAGGTGTCTAGAAGAAGAAAGAAAGATTATAAACAGCTAAACAATTGGAGAAAGGACTGGAAAGTTAGTACATTTAGTCCTTTTCGTACATGGTACGTTTCGCCAGCGTTTATGAGCAATCTGAATTAGTTTTTGCTATGCTGCATGCAGATTCCAGCAAGTTTTCCCTTTGAATAGAAATTTTGGGTAAGAATTTTGTAGGATGCTTTAGTAAATATTTGGGTATTGGAACTGTATATAGGAAGAGATGCCTGTATATTGAAGTCACGAATTAGTCAATACAAGTTAAAGTTATTATTTTATTTGGCAAATTAAACCTTTTATCTTTATGGCATCACTTTTTAAAAATGTTTATTTATTTATTTTGAGAGAGAGAGAGGGAGGGGCAGAGGGCCGAGAGAGAGAGAGAGAGAGAGAGAGAGAGAGAGAGAGAGAGAATCCCAAGCAGGCTCTATGCTGTCAGCGTGGAGCCCAGTGCGGGGCTCGATCCTATGAACTGCGAGATCACGACCTGAGCTGAAATCAAGAGTCAGATGCTCAAATGACTGAGCCACCCAGGTGCTCCTAACTATGCATGTTTATGTGCCAGACATTTTATTTGAGAAATAATTGAAGCCCAGAATTGTCTTTAGCTTAAGATATGTGTAGAAAAAAATAGGCAGCTGGGAGAGATCAGGTCTTGTATATAGTACCTAGAAATAGTACCTACTTCTTCATTTTGCTTCTCCTGTTTGTGAAAAACCATTTAATATACAACCCCAAATCTCAGTAGCTTTTTGGACATAGGCAAATGCTCCATGGGGGAAAAAAAAAGTGGCCCCCAAATTCTGCATTTCGTCTCTGTACTTCTGGCAAATCTGACTTTGGCCGAGTAATTTCACACTTGCGCAAGTATACCGCATTATACCAGTAACGCTTAAATGTTGAAAAATTAAAAAAAAAAAAAAACTTTTGATAATTTTTCGTTGTGGTAAAATACACATAGCAGAGAATTTATCATCTTAACTGTTTTAAGCGTACAATTCAATAATATTAGTACATTCACATTGTTATGCAACCACTGTCCAGAACGTTTTTTATGTTGCAAAACTAAAACTCTATTCACTACACAATTGTCCGTTTTCCTCTCTTCTTAATCTCTGACAACCACCGTTCTATTTTCTGTCTCTGTTAATGCCTTCAACTACTCTAGGTGCCTCATATAAATGCAGTCATATGGCGTTTGTCTGTAATGACTGGCTTATTTCACTTTGCATGAGGTCCTCAAGGTGCCTCCATGTTGTAGCCTGGGTCAGGATTTCCCTCCTTTTTAAGACCTAATAATATTCCATTGTGTGTATATACCACATGTTGTTTATCCATTTATCTGTTAGTGGACCCTTGAGTTACTTCTATGTTTGAGCTATTGTAAATAATGCTGCAATGTACATGGGTATACAAATACCTCTTAAAGACCCTGATTTTAATTATTTGGGGTATATATATCCAGAAGTAGAATGTCCAAATCATATGGTAACTCCATTTTTTGAGTTTTTGAGGAACCACTCTACTGTTTACTATAGGGGTCGCACCATTTTGCATCCCTGCCATTCAGAGTCAAAGGTTCTAATTTCTCTACATCCTTGCCAACACAATTTCCTATCTACCTTCCTTCCTTTTTTCTTTCTTTCCATTTTCCATTTCCATTTCCCTAATGATTAGCGTTGAGCATCTTTTCACGTGCTTGTTAGCCATTGGTTTTAAGTTTTTATTTAAACGCCAGTTAGTTAACATACAGTGTAACGTTAGTTTCAGATGTACAATATTCAACACTTCTATACGATACCTGGTGTTCATCATAACAAGTGCACTCTTTACTCCCCATCACCTATTTAACCTTTTCCTCCACCCACCTGCCTTTTGATAACCATCAATTTGTTCTCTATAGTTCAGGATCTGTTTCTTGGTTTGCCTCTCCCTCTCTCGTTTTTTCTCTTTGCTCATTTGTTTTGTTTCTTAAATTCCACATAGGAATAAAATCATATTGCATCTGTCTTTCTCTGACTGACTTATTTTGCTTAGCATAATACTCTCTAGCGTCTTCCATGTTGTTGCAAATGGCAAGGTTTCATTCTTTTTTATGACTAATATTCCATTGTGTGTATATATATATATATATATATATATATATATATACCAATTCTTCTTTATCCATTTATTGGTCAGTGGACACTTTGGCTGTTTCCATAATTTGGCTATTGTAGACAATGCTGCTATAAACATTGGGGTAGATGTATCCCTTTGAATTAGTATTTTTGTATTCTTTGGGTAAATACCTTATAGTGCAATTGCTGGATCATAGGGTAGTTCTATTTTTAACTTTGTTGAGGAACCTCCATACTGTTTTCCACAGTGGCTGTATCAGTTTGCATTCCCACCAACAGTGCAAGAGAGGTCTCCTTTCTCTATTTCCTTGCCTACACTGGATGTTCCTTTCTTTCTTTTTCTTATTCTCCTTTGAGAGAGAGAGAAAGAGAGAGAGAGAGAGCCTGACTCGGGACTTAATCTCATGAACCGTGAGATCGTGACCAGAGCTGAAATCAAGAGGTGGACACTTAACTGACCGAGCCACTGAGGCGCAGCCTCTTGTGTTTTTTTATTTTAGCCATTCTGACAGGTATGAGGTGATGTCTCATTGTAGTTCTGACAGTGAATGATATTGAGCATCTTTTCGTGTGTCTGTTAGCCATCTGGGTGTCTTCTTTGGGAAAATGTCTATTCATGTCTTCTGCCCATTTTTAAATTGGATTATTTGTTTTTTGGGTGTTGCGTTTTCTAAGTTCTTTATGCAGTTTGGATACTAATCCTTTGTAATTTGCAAAAATCTTCTCCCATATCATAGGTTGCCTTTTAGTTTTGTTGAATGTTTCCTTTGCTGTGCAGAAGCTTTTTATCTTGCTGAAGTCCCAATAGTTTATTTTTGCTTTTGTTTCCCTTGCCTCCGGAGACATATCTAGAAAGAAGTTGCTGGGTGGATGTCAAAGAGGTTACTGACTGTGTTCTCCCCTAGAAGTTTATGGTTTCCTATCTCACATTTAGGTCTTTATTCCATTTTCAATTTATTTTGTGTATGGTGTGAGATAGTGGTCCAGTTTCATTCTTTTGCATGTTACTGTCCAGTTTTCACTATACCATTTGTTGAAGAGGCTGTGTTTTTCCCATTGGATATTCTTTCCTGCTTTACATTTAAAAAAAAAAGTGAAAGGACTCAAATAAATAAAATCATAATGAGGGGTGCCTGGCTGGCTCTGTCGGTTGAGCATCCGACTTTGGCTCAGGTCATGATCTCATGGTTCGTGAGTTCGAGCCCCACATCGGGCTCTGGTGCTGACAGCTCAGAGCCTGGAGCCTGCTTCCGATTCTGTGTCCCCCTTTCTCTCTGCCCCACCCCTGCTTGTGCTCTGTCTCTCTGTGTCTTTCAAAAATGAATAAACATAAAAAAAATAAAAATCATAATGAGAGGAGAAACAACAACCAACACCACAGAAATACAAACAATTGTAAGAGATTATTATGAAAAACTGTAAGTCAACAAGTTGGACAACATGGAAGAAATGGATAAGTTCCTAGAGACATAGAAACTATCAAAACTGAAACACGAAGAAATACACAATTTGAATAGGCTGGTAGGCTGCAAAGAAATGGAATCAGTAATCACAAACTCCCAACAAACAAAATTCCAGAGCCAGATGGCTTCACAGCTGTATTCTACCAAAAATTTAAAGAAGAGTTAATAACAATTCTTCTCAGGTGATTCACAAAAATAGAAAAGGAAGGAAAACTTCCAAACTCATTCTAAGAGTTCAGCATTACCCAGCTTAAGACTCCACTAAAAGGGATAACTACAGGCCAATATCCCTGATGAACACAGATACAAAGTTCTCAATAAAATACTAGCCAAAAAAAAAAAAAATTCCAACAGTACATTAAAAAAGTCAGTCACCATGATCAAATGGGATTTATTCCTGGGTTGCAAGTTCAGTGTTCACAAATCAATCAATGTGATACACCACATTAATGAAAGGAAGGATAAGAACCATATGATCCTTTTAATAGATGTAGAAAAAGCATTTGACAAAGTATAACATCCATTCATGAAAAAAGCCCTCAACAAAGTAGGTTTAGAGGGAACCTACCTCAACGTAATAAAGACCATATATGAAAAACCCACAGCTAGCATCAGACTCAATGGTGAAAAACTGAGAGCTCTCCCCCTAAGATCAGGAACAAGACAGGGACATCCACTCTCACCACTGTTCTTTAATAGAATACTGGAAGACCTGGCCTTAGCAATCAGACAAGAAGAAATAAAAGGCATCCAAATCAGCAAGGAAGAAGTCAAACTTTCACTCTTTGCAGATGACACGATACTTGATGTGGAAAACCCAAAAGACTCCACCAAAAAATTACTAGAACTGATACATGAATTCAGTAAAGTTGCAGGATACAAAATCCACATTCAGAAACCTGTTGCATTTCTACACACCAATAATGAAGCACCAGAAAGAGAAATTAAGGAATAAATCCCATTTACAATTGTGCCAAAACCAATAAGCTACCTGGAACAAACCTAACAAAGAGGTGAAAGACCTGTACTCCGAAAACTATAAAACACCGATGAAAGAAATAGGAGACGATGTGAAGAAATTGAAAGACATTCCATGCTCATGGATTGGAACCACAAATATTTTTAAAATGTCTATACTACCCAAAGCAATCTACACAATTAATGCAATCCCTATCAAAATACCAATAGCATTTTTCACAGAGCTAGAACAAACAACCCTAAGATTTGTATAGAACTACAAAAGACCCTGAATAGCCAAAGCAACCTTGAAAAAGCAAAAAGCAAAAAAAAAAAAAAAAAGCTATAGGCATCACAATTCAGAGTTAAAGTTACACTACAAAGCTGTAGTGATCAAAACAGTATGGTACTGGCACCAAAATAGACATAGATCAATGGAACATAATAGAAAACCCAGAAATGAACCCACGATGATATGGTCAATTAATCTTTGACAAATCCATTGATGTTTTAAGACATTAAAACTACATTGCATTTGGCTTTTAATAGTTGTCTTCCTTGAAAAGCTTGGTCTAATTTATCAACTCTGCAAATGACTGGATATGGAAGTCTAGATAGCTAATATTTTACTGGGGCAAGAAGGTATTTTGAACCTTTCTGTAGTGGGCTGAATAATGGACCCCCAAAGACGCTCACATCCTAAACCCAGGAACCTGTGAATATGTTACAATTCTATAGGGTAAGGGGTTTTGCAGACATCAATAAATTAAGGATTTTGAGACAGAGAGATTATCCTGGATTATCTGGGTAGGCCTAATGGACTCAAAGTGGTTTTTACAAGAGAAAAGTAGAGGGATCAGAGTCAGGGAAGAAGATGCGATGACAAATGCAGGGGTCAGAGTCAGAGAGAGAGAGAGGGATTTGAAACTACACGACTGGATTTGAAGATGGAGGTAGGGACCATGGATCAAGGAACGTAGGTGGTTTCCAGAAGCTGGAAAAGGCAAAGAAATGGATTCACCTCTAGGGCTCCCGAAGGAATACAGCACTGCCAACTCATTCTAAACTTCTGATCTTTAGAGCTATAACATAAAAATTTATGTTGTTTTAAGTCACAGAGTCTGTGATAATTTATTACAGCAGCATCAGGGAACTAATATACTTCCTTTGAATTTTGCCTTGAGTGTTGTTAAGGGCTCAGCAGAGCTGACGAGAGAACGAAGCTGCCAGGTGTTGAAAGAGCTGAGTAAAACAAGTCAAAATAAGCACAACAGCGAAGCATTAATCACTTGCTGTGCTGGTATAAACAAGAGACCGAATCAGAGTAAGTGTTGAATACCCCGTGTCCCATTTTCCCTCATGTAACAGCACACTGGTTGAGGATCAGGTGTGTGAGCACAGATGTGGGAGGCATCCTACTGTTGAGAGAGCCTAGAAACAAAGGTTCCTATAGTTTTACAGACCTGGGGACTAAGGAGAGTTTGAGGGACAAAGGCTAGTAGTGGAAAATACTGGCGACTGAGTCAGGGTGGGGAAAAGTATCTTCAAAGTCTTCTCCTCCCCTGATCAGGATGTCCTGGCAGAGATGAAGAAGAACTGGGATGAAGACCCTTGCTATAGAGACCTTGAAATGAAGGTCGTCGGGCCAGGAAGGCAAATAAGCACAAGAGTGTGGCCAACCTGAGGGGACTGAGTCCTTGACTGCGACTTCCCTGGATGTGCACCAACTCTGCTGTGGCAAGAGCTGCTTTTCCTCATGAGACCTGCCAGGTAAAGTCTTTGTGATTGTTTATGGTCAGGCCCGAGAAAGTACACATGGGCTTTTTTGGCCAGGAAGCAGACTCTTCAGTTATGGTGGTTATCTTGAGTTATAGTGAGCTCTTAGTTATGGACAAGTATTACTGATTAAAAAGTCCCATCTGGGGCGCCTGGGTGGCTCAGTCGGTTAAGCGTCTGACTTCAGCTCAAGTCACCATCTCGCGGTCCGTGAGTTTGAGCCCCGCATCGGGCTCTGGGCTGATGGCTCAGAGCCTGGAGCCTGCTTCCGATTCTGTGTCTCCCTCTCTCTCTGCCCCTCCCCCGTTCATGCTCTGTCTCTCTCTGTCTCAAAAATAAATAAACGTTAAAAATTTTTTTTTAAAAGCCCCATTTGGGGGAGACTTGTTCTGACCTTCTTCGATATCTTGGCACTGACCCACTAGAGGAGACTTGATACGTCTTCTGCAGCAGAGAAGATCTCAACATAACCAAGGTCACATTTCTTCCAGTCCAGTCCAAAGCGATGTGGATAAACAGTAAAGGTAAATTGATTTAGACAGAATATTTAATATTTATTGTACAACCGTGTATTTGGACAGCAATTTAAGCTTTCTGCATATTTCTTAAGCTCTAACTTATGACACTAGAAGATTTTCTAGAGACAGTTAGTTCCAGACTTGTTACTGTCAATTCAAACGCCGGAGCAAGAAAATTTACTCTTTCCTCTAATTAGCAGGCACACATCTTTATTAAGGAATCCAGAGATGTTTTCTGAGAACAGAAGCTCTGGGTAATTTAATTTAGTGATTCGTGGATTACCCTTGAGAACAGCAGAGGTGTAACTAGGAAAGAACTCTTACCCTTTTAAAGGAGGTCAAGTCACAAGGAACACTATTCACTGTTTGAACATTGTATACATTTTTCCCTCCATACTTGCCAGTCTACCTAGGATTTTCTCTCCCGGTCTTTTGTTTTTGTACTTGTGCCTGGTCAGAGTCAAAAGATCCTTTGCTGTCTCCATTTGTGGCCTGAGGCCACGTCTAAATCTGCTCTTGCTTTATATTAATTTGGTACCCTGCCCATGTTTTTATGTTGTTATTTTAGTTTTAAGTTTATTTATTTATTTATTTCGAGAGAGAGAAAGAGAGAGAGAGAGAGAGAAATAGAAGCAGAGAGAGAAGGGAGAGAGAATCCCAAGCAGGCTCCACACCGTCAGTGCAGAGCCCGATGCAGGGCTCGAACTCACGAACCATGAGATCATGACCTGAGCCGAGATCAAGAGTTGGATGCTTAACCGACTGAGCTACCCAAGTGCCCCTGTGATTTATTTTAATTTATTTTCACTTTGGCATCTCCCCTGTTTTTAGTTTTTCTCCTCCCCTCAGTACCCAGAGGGCAAATCGATACCTGAAACTAATGTCACGTTGTATGTCAACGATACTCAAAAAATAAAAAATAAAAGAGCATGAAGAATAGGTAAGCAAGTTGCAAAATGGGACTGTTAGTTGGTCTATAACTTACATGACTTGGAGAGATGCCTTTGCTCTTTTGTTTGGACCTTAAATTAGTCTCGAGCCTTTGGTTTATTGCATCCTCCATTATCAAGGGGAACTGAAAACTGATGGTGACGTTGCAGAGTCTGCTCTTCCTTTTTCCTGTATTGCTGTTGACTTCACTGAACCCTTCGGGAATTTGTACTATTTCCAGGTTGTTTCTGAGTTTTCATTTTATCAGTAACTCTTCTTCCATTTGACAAGTCCCACTGAGGAAAAAAAAAACTCATCTTATTCAAGTTTCTGTATATTCAATACTACTCCCCCGAGAATGTGCTTCAGTCAATGATTTGGGGTGAGAAAAAGGGCCCATAAGTTAGAGAGCCCCACCAAGTCATTGATACTGAAGACAGGGGACCTGCCCCTGACATTCCAAAACTCTTGTGTCGCCCTTATTTGTTTTGGTAATTCTACTGGTCGTTAACCAAGGAAATCATGAAATATTTTTCCAACATGTGCTTCACCTTAACCTTGACTCATGAATGCCAATTAACAATCTTCTCAGGTTCTTGAAACTTTAAGAACTCTGTTTTTGCAAGAACATCCCACACTACAAAATATTCATGGATCCATGCCGTTTATTATTTCCTTCCTTAAACTCTAACTCACATCTGTGAAATTGAACTGTTGCTTATCTTTCTAGAATGAGATGACTTATGTTTCCTCCTAAGGCATTTACTTCATGGGCACAACTTCCGATGGAAATTTATCGTGAAGAAAATGATGAGAATAGCAACAGACGTGAATGTTTGTTCATACATGGAAGATATATAAGCTCTCTCCCCGGTATCTCACCGCTGCGTCAGTGCAGTTAGGCATCAGCAAATTAATGAGAGGAGAGAGGAGGCCCCTGCTCTTGGGCACCCGCAGGAACTTACTCCAGCTCCAGACACACCGTAAACACTTTCATCTCATGGAAGATAAGCTGTGAAATCGGATTTCTGAACCACAAGACAAGAAATCACAGAATTTTCCGGCTGAAAGGGAATAACACACTTCCTAATTGAAGAGTGGTCAGGAAAGAAAGCACATGGAGAGCAGTGCCCTGTGGCAGCTTGTGTAAAAACCGCATTCCATGCCAGGCCTGAAATGTTCCAAAGCTCAGTTCGCTATCAGCATCCCAGGTGGTGCAATTAATAAAGAGCTAGCGTGGGGCCACTGGCACAAACAAGGCAGCTCCTTAGAACCTGAACTTCCTATTTGTTCCATTCCTTGGGTAGATAACACCTGTTAATTACTCTGGAGAAATTATTTTGGTGAGGAGAGAGGGAAGATGGCGGCGTAGGAGGACGCTGGGCTCACCGCGCGTCCTGCTGATCACTTAGATTCCACCTACACCTGCCTATTAACCCAGAGAACCACCAGAGGATTAGCAGAACGGAGTCGCCGGAGCCAAGCGCAGACCAGAGGCCCACGGAAGAGGGTAGGAAGGGCGGCGAGGCGGTGCGTGCTCCACGGACTGGCGGGAGGGAGCCGGGGTGGAGGGGCGGCTCGCCCGCCAAGCAGAGCCCCCGAGTCTGGCTTGCAAAAGTGGAGGGGCCGGATGGACGGAGTGTGTTCCAACAGTAAGCGCGACTTAGCGTCTGGGAGGTCATAAGTTAACAGCTCTGCTCGGAAAGCGGGAAGGCTGGAGGACAAAAGGAGGGAGAGCTGCTGAGCCCCCGGATGACAGAGCTCAGTCTGGTGGGGAACAAAGGCGCTCGCCAGCGCCATCTCCCCCGCCCATCCCCCAGCCAAAATCCCAAAGGGAACCAGTTCCTGCCAGGGAACTTGCTCGCTCCGCGCAAACACCCAACTCTGTGCTTCTGCGGAGCCAAACCTCCGGCAGCGGATCTGACTCCCTCCCGCTGCCACAGGGCCCCTCCTGAAGTGGATCACCTAAGGACCAGCGAGCTAAGCCTGCCCCTCCTGCCCCCGTGCACCTTGCCTACCCACCCCAGCTAATACGCCAGATCCTCAGCATCACACGCCTGGCAGTGTGCAAGTAGCCCAGACAGGCCACCCCACCCCACAGTGAATCCCGCCCCTAGGAGAGGGGAAGAGAAGGCACGCACCAGTCTGACTGTGGCCCCAGCGGTGGGCTGGGGGCAGACATCAGGTCTGACTGCGGCTCCGCCCACCAACTCCAGTTATACACCACAGCACAGGGGAAGTGCCCTGCAGGTCCTCACCACACCAGGGACTATCCAAAATGACCAAGCGGAAGAATTCCCCTCAGAAGAATCTCCAGGAAATAACAACAGCTAATGAGCTGATCAAAAAGGATTTAAATAATATAACAGAAAGTGAATTTAGAATAATAGTCATAAAATTAATCGCTGGGCTTGAAAACAGTATAGAGGACAGCAGAGAATCTCTTGCTACAGAGATCAAGGGACTAAGGAACAGTCACGAGGAGCTGAAAAACGCTTTAAATGAAATGCATAACAAAATGGAAACCACCACGGCTCGGATTGAAGAGGCAGAGGAGAGAATAGGTGAACTAGAAGATAAAGTTATGGAAAAAGAGGAAGCTGAGAGAAAGAGAGATAAAACAATCCAGGAGTATGAGGGGAAAATTAGAGAACTAAGTGATACACTAAAAAGAAATAATATACGCATAATTGGTATCCCAGAGGAGGAAGAGAGAGGGAAAGGTGCTGAAGGGGTACTTGAAGAAATTATAGCTGAGAACTTCCCTGAACTGGGGAAGGAAAAAGGCATTGAAATCCAAGAGGCACAGAGAACTCCTTTCAGACGTAACTTGAATCGATCTTCTGCACGACATAGCATAGTGAAACTGGCAAAATACAAGGATAAAGAGAAAATTCTGAAAGCAGCAAGGGGTAAACGTGCCTAACATATAAAGGGAGACCTATAAGACTCGTGACTGATCTCTCTTTTGAAACTTGGCAGGCCAGAAAGAATTGGCACGAGATCTTCAGTGTGCTAAACCGAAAAAATATGCAGCCGAGAATCCTTTATCCAGCAAGTCTGTCATTTAGAATAGAAGGAGAGATAAAGGTCTTCCCAAACAAACAAAAACTGAAGCAATTTGTCACCACTAAACCAGCCCTACAAGAGATCCTAAGAGGGACCCTGTGAGACAAAGTACCAGAGACATCACTACAAGCATAAAACATACAGACATCACAATGACTCTAAACCCGTATCTTTCTATAATAACACTGAATGTAAATGGATTAAATGCGCCAACCAAAAGACATAGGGTATCAGAATGGATAAAAAAACAAGACCCATCTATTTGCTGTCTACAAGAGACTCATTTTAGACCTGAGGACACCTTTAGATTGAGAGTGAGGGGATGGAGATCTATTTATCATGCTACTGGAAGCCAAAAGGAAGATATATAAACGAATTACCTGTATGTCATATACATGCTTATCTTCTGCAAGATCCAACATGGTAATTGAATAGAGAAACTTAATGGGAAACACCAGGGAATGTGAACATATTTGGAGAAGTCCTTAGCATTCTTTTATTTTTGAATGTTTTTATGCTTATATTTTTCTGAATATAAAGAAAATGCTTTTAAATTTTGGAAGCGGGGGGACTTTAGCCCTTACTTTATCTGTGGTGAATTTTATATCTGAAGTTCCCTTTAAGAGTAGGACGACAAAGGTCTAATTTTTCTGAACAAGTCCAGGGTTCCTGGATAAAAACGTCAGAGAAACAGACATAAGAGGTTCCTGGTATGCCTCACCAAGTGGGTGCATGCAAAGTATTTCTAGAAAAATAACCTCAGAGTGGAAGTGAGAACTTACTTTCTTTTTAGTTTCAGAGGAGGGGAGAAGTAAAACTAAGAATGGAGTATTAGGAAATGGTGTTGATTCTGAGAGTGATGTTCTATTAAGCGAGCAAACGAGTGAAAGAACTCTAAGATTGGATAATTCCGGTACTGTAATGGAGCTCAGAGCATGACACTAGGTTAGAAAAAGATGAAATTAGAGAAATAACTGAGCCTTCTGAGCAATTAGGAAGGTTAAAAAACTCATAATTCTGGGAGATTAAAAATTGGAGCAAGTATTATATTTGGGGAGAGTTAAGGCAGCAAAGGGAGACTGCCATTCAAGACTGCAAAGGGAGATGGGCAGTAGGGACTTCTCAGTAACGCCTAAGTTCGGCCATTTGTTCAGGTGTTTCTAGGATTCTCCCACCTTAAATTTTACCCATTATCATTAATCTTAGGTCGTTAATTATTTCTTTCCATGCTCCAGACTCCTAGGAAACTGGGTTCCTGAGCTCTTAGCTTGAGGGGATTGTTACTTTCTACCTTTATTTTGCATATCTGACAGAAGGACGACCTGGTGGTCCCAGGAGAAACCTCTGAGTACCTCTATGGTTTCTTTTTTTAATTAATTAATTACTTTTTTTTTTTTTTAATTTTAGAAAGAGACTGCAAGTGGGGCGATCACAGGGGTGGAGAAGATAGAATCCTCAGCAGGCTTCACTCCCAGTGTGGGGCCCGATGGGGGCCTCAATCTCATGACCGCGAGATCATGACCTGAGCCCAAATCCAGAGTTGGATACGCCTGACTGAGCCACTCAAGCACCCCTCTATGGTTTTCATTCTACCCTTCAGTTGTTGTTTCATTGTAGTCTATTGTATAAATTCTTACTTGAAATGGAGATATCTCTTCATTACTTCCAATACAGCCTGTTGAACAAATGTCCCTCAAAATATTTTTCTCTTTCCGTCTTAATATGTCAATTTCTACTGTAACTTCCTCCTTTGTTTATCAAATAGAATTCAAAATATAATTTACAGATTTTATTTTCCTTCTTGACCTTACAACAGCTCTTAAAATACTAAAATATGCCTTTCATTTATTTAAAAAAATTTTTTTAACATTTATTTATTTTTGAGAGACAGAGAGAGACAGAGAATGTGCAGGGGAGGAACAGAGAGAGAGGGACACACAGAACCGAAGCAGGCTCCAGGCTGTGAGCTGTCAGCACAGAGCCCAATGCGGGGCTCGAACCCACCAACCGTGAGATCATGACCTGAGCCGAAGTCAGTTGCTTAACCGACTGAGCCCCCCAGGGACCTAAAATATGCCTTTTAAAAATTCATTGACTATCACTTTCAATCACTTTGCCTGGTTCTAGCTATGTCCCCAGTTTGGATTTTTTTCTAAAAAAAAAATATTGAGAAATAATTGACAAGTATAATTGTATATATTTAAAGAATACAATGTGATGTTTTGATATACATACACATTGTAGAATGATTACCAAGATCAAGGTAATTAACACATCCATCACCACACATAATGAACCCTTTTTAGTGTGGGTGGTAAGAATGCTTAAGATCTATTCTTAGCAACTTTCAAGTATATAATGCTGGATTATTAACTATAGTCACCAACCGTACATTAGACTTCAGAACTTATAACTGAAAATTTGTACCCTTTGAACTGTATCACCCAAGTTGCCTTCCCTTCAGCCCCTGGCAACTACTATTCTCTATCTTTCTCTATCTGGTCTATTTCACTTCTTTCACTAATGCATTCCAGATTTCTCCATCTGTCGCAAATGGTAGGATTTCCTTCTTTTCCATGGGTGAATGAGATTTAATTGTATATATACCACATTTTTCTTTGTCCATTTATCCAATGAAGGACATATCTCGGCAATTACAAATAATGCTGCAATAAACATAAATGTGCAGATATCTCCTTGAGACACTCATTTCAATTCTTACAAATATGTACTTAGGAGTGGGATTGCTGGATCATATTGTAGTTTAATACTTAATTTTTTGCCATACTATTTTCCATAAAAGCTATGCCAATTTGCATCCCCACCAACAGAGTACAAGGATTCCCTTTTCTCCATATCCTTGCCAATGCTTGTTATTGTTTGTCTTTTTAATAATAGCCAACCTAACAGATATGAGATGATATCGTAGTTTTGATTTGCATTTACCTGATAATTTGTGATGTTGAACACCTTTCAGATACCTATTGGCCATTCGTATGTGTTTTTTGAAAAAAAATGTGTATTCAGATCCTTTGCCCATTTTTAAATTTGCTTTTTTGATATTGAGTTGTATGAGTTCTTTATATATTTTGAATACTATTCCCTTATCAGATATATGTTTTGCAAATATTTTCTCTCATTCTGTAGGCTTCCTTTTCCCTTTCAATTCTTTGCTGTTCAAAGCTCTTTAGTTTGATGTAGTCCCACTTGTTTATTTTGGCTTTTGTTACCTGTGATTTTGGTGTCTTATCAAAAAAAAACCCCAATTATTGCGAAGGCCAATGCCAAGGATCTTTTTCCTTATGCTTTTTTTTAGGGGCTATATGGTTTCAGGTCTTACATTTAAGTTTTTGACCTGTTTCAAGCTAATTTTGTGAGTGTGTAACATAAGGGGCCGGTTTCACGCTTGTGCGTGTGGATATTCAGTTTTCCTAAGGCCATTTATTGAAGAGACTATCCTTACCCCATTGTGTATATTAGTTAACCATATATACATGGGTTTATGTCTGGGCTCTCTATTCTGTGCCACTGGTCTATGTTCCTGTTTTTATGCAGTACCATACTGTTTCTAGCTGTGGTTTTGTACTATAGCTAGAAATCAGGAAGTGTGATGTCTCTACATTTTTTTCTCCTTTCTCAGGATTGCTTTAGCTGTTTGTTTTTTGTTTGTTTGTTTTTTCATTTTTTTTTTTTTGGTAGCTTTATACAAATTTTAGAATAGTTTATTCTGTTCCTTTGAAAAATGCCATTGGAGTGTTGATAGCGAGTGGATTGAATCTGTAGATCATTTGGGGTAGTATAGGCTACAGACCATTTTGGGGTCACTACTAATATTAATTTTTCTGATCCAAGAACACAGTATATCTTTCCATTTATTTGTCTTTTTTTTTTTTTTTCCACTTTCTATCATCAAAGTCTTACAGTTTTCAGGGTAGGTCTCTCACCACTTTGGTTAAATTTCTTCCTAAATCTTATTGGTTTTGATGTTATTGTATATAAGATTTCTGTCTTAATTTGTTTTAGATAGTTGGTTGTTATAGAAATGCAACTAATTTTTGTATGTTGATTTTGTATCCTGCAACTTTATTAACTTCATTTTTTAGTTCTAACATTTTTTTGGTGAAGTCTTCAGGGTTTTCTATATAGAGGATTATGTCATCTGTAAAGTGATATGATTTTACTTCTTCCTTTCTGGTTTGGTTACCTTTTATTTCATTTATTATTATTATTATTATTATTATTATTACTATTATTATTACTATTTTGCCTGGTTACTTTAGCTAGGAGTTTTAGTACTCTGTTAAGTAGAAATGGTAGGAGTGGGCCTTCTTGTATTGTTTCTGATCTTACAGATCTTATAGGAAAGGCCTTTAACTTCTTACTGTTAAATATGATGTTAGCTTTGGGCCGGTTATACATGGCCTTTATTATGTGGAGGAACATTTCTTCTATATTTAATTTCTTGAGAATTTTTATCAAGATACCATGTTGAATTTTGTCAAATGGTTTTTCTATATTGATTGAAATAATGATATGATTTTTTTCCTTTGTTCTGTAAATGTATTAGTTAACATTTCTTTAAAAAAAAATTTTTTTTAACGTTTATTCATTTTTGAGAGACAGGGAGAGACAGAGTATGAGTGGGGAAGGGACAGAGAGAGAGGGAGACACAGTATCTGAAGCAGGCTCCAGGCTCTGAGCTGTCAGCACAGAGCCTGATGTGGGGCTCAAACTCATGAACTGCGAGATCATGACCTGAGCCGAAGTCGGACGCTTAACCAACTGAGCCACCCAGTTGCCCCTGTATTAGTTACATTTCTTGATTTGCATGTGTTCAAACATTCTTGCACCCCAGGGGTGAATCCCACTTGATCATAGTGTATGACCCTTTTAATGTGCTCTTAAATTTGGTTTGATAGTATTTTGATGATATTTGTATCTATGTTGATCAGGGATATTAGCCCATAATTTTGTTTTCTTTCAGTGTTCTTATCTAGTTTTGGTATCAGGGTAATGCTGCCCTAATAACATGAATTTGGAAGTGTCCTTTTGTCTTTAATTTTTTAGAAGAGTTTGAGAAGGGTTAGTATTAATTCTTCCAAGATTTGGTGAATTTCACCTGTGAAGCCATCTGGTTCTACGCTTTTATTTGTTGGGAGATTTTAATTTTTAAGTTTTTCAAAAAGTCTTATTTATTTAAGCAATCTCTACCCAACGTGGGGCTTCAACTCATGACCTCAAGATCAAGAGTCACATGCTCTTCTGACTGAGCCAGCCAGGAGCCCCATGAGATTTTTTTAAAGAATTTTTTTAACATTTATTTATTTTTGAGACAGAGAGAGAGAGAGAGAGAGAGCACAAGTTGGGGAGAGGCAGAGAGAAGAGTGAGACACAGAATTGAAAGCAGGCTCCAGGCTCTGAGCTGTCAGCACAGAACCTGATGTGGGGCTTGAGCCCATGGACCGGGAGATCATGACCTGAGCCGAAGTCAGACACTTAACCAACTGAGCCACCCAGGCACGCCCCCATGAGATTTTAAATTAATGATATAATCTCCTTGCTTATTATTGGTCTGTTAAGATTTTCTATCATTTCTTTTTTTTAAAAAAAAATTTTTTTTTTCAACGTTTATTTATTTTTGGGACAGAGAGAGACAGAGCATGAACGGGGGAGGGGCAGAGAGAGAGGGAGACACAGAATCGGAAACAGGCTCCAGGCTCTGAGCCATCAGCCCAGAGCCCGATGCGGGGCTCGAACTCACGGACCGCGAGATCGTGACCTGGCTGAAGTCGGACGCTTAACCGACTGCGCCACCCAGGCGCCCCTAGTTTCATTTTTCTATTGCTTTTCTAGTTTCTATTTAGTTTATTTCTGCTATAATCTTTATTATTTCCTTACTTCTGCTAACTTTGGATCAGTCTCTTTCTAGTTCCTTAGGTATAAAGTTAGGTTGTTATTTAAGATTTTTGTTTTTGGGGCACCTGAGTGGCTCAGTTGGTTAAGCGTCCAACTCTTAGCTTCAGCTCGGGTCATGATCTCATGGTTCATGAGTTCAAGCCCCACATCAGGCTCTGGGCTGACAGTGTGGAGTCTGCTTGGGATTCTCTCTTTCTGCCACTCTCTCTCTCTCGAAATAAATACATACACATTTAAAAAAAAGACCTTTCCTTTTTTCCCTTAACGTAAGCATTTTTCATTATAAACTTTCCTCTTGAAACTACTTTTGCTGCATTCCATAAGTTTTGGTATACTGTGTTTCCATTTTTCTTTGTCTACAGATATTTTTTTGATTTTCCTTTTGATTTCTTCTTTGACCCATTGGTTGTTCCAAAGTGTGTTGATTAGTTTCCACGTAGCTATACATCTTGTTTTCCTCATGTCACTGATTTCTACTTTCACACCACTGTGGTTGAAAGAGATACTTGATATGATTTCCATCTTCTCAAATTTGTTACAGCTTGTTTTGGGACCTGGCATACGGTCTGTCCTGGAGAATGTGCCATGCGCACTTAATAAGAATGTGTAGCCCGATGCTGTTGAATGAAATGTTGTAGACATGTCTTTAAGTCCGTTTCATCTAAAGTGTAATTGTGATGTGATTTACAATAAGAAATATGTGGTTGGTCTTTTTCTCCTGGAACTCTTGAATTTTCCTGAGTGATGAAAATGATATAGGTGTCTTTGGATATATTTAGAAGGTGATTTTGGAAAGCACCTGAGGATGGACATTGCTTGCGAGGAAAACCAACCGTGTGATTAGAAAGCTGAAACTTTCAGTCTCCCCCCGGCCCCCCCATCCTTGAAGGAGGGGAGAGGGCCTGGAATTTGAACTAATCACTAATAACCAATGATTTCATCAATTGTGTCTGCATAATGACATTTCCATAAAAACCCGAAAGGATTAGGCTCAGGGAGCTTCTGGGTTGGTGAAAACATGGAGATTTGGAGAGAGTGGTGTGCTTGGAGAAGAGCATGGAAGTTCTGTGTCCTTTCCCCATCCCTTGCCCTATGCACACATCTCATCTGTCTGGCTTTTCTTGAGCTCTATCTTATTATAATAAACTGGTAGTCTCGTAAGCAAAATGTTTTCTCTGAGTTCTGTGAGTCACTCTGGCAAATTAATCAAGCCCAAGGAGGGGCCCATGGGAACCTCAGATCTATAGCCAATCAGTCAGAAGCAAGGTGAAAACTTGGACTACCACCTGCATTTGAAGTTTGGGGCTGGGGCGGGGAAGGGCAATGAGATCTGATGCTGTGTTCACTTAGACAGTATCAGACTCGAGTTTCGTTTTAGGACCCTCAAATGCTGCTGGAGAATTGCTGTTTGGTGTGGGACTCACCTCCCCATTTTGGAATTTCATGCAGAACTGAAACTGGTGATCAGAAGGGAAATCAGAATCTAAGTAGTTTAAGTTAATTATTTCCTTAGTGGGTTTTTGTCTGGATGATCTATTCAATGTTGAAAGTAAGGTATTCAGTTCTCTACAATTATTACATTGCTGTCTCTTTTTGCCTTCATTTTTTTAAAAGTTTTTATTTATTTCTTTTGAAAGAGGGTGGGGGGGGGAGAGAGAGAGAGAGAGAGAGAGCACAAGCAGAGGAGGGGCAGAGAAAGAGGGAGAGAGAGAATCCCAAGCAGGGTTCATGCTGTCAGCACAGACCCTGGTGTGGGGCTCAATCTCACAAACCGTGAAATCATGACCTGAGCCCAAATCAAGAGTTGGATGCTTAACCAACTGAGCCACCCAGGTGCCCCTATTTTTGCCTTCAGATACATTTGTAATTGTGTAATCTATTTGGGCACTCCGAAATTAGATGCATATAATTCACAATTGGTATATCCTTTTGATCAATTGGTCCCTTAATCATATATAATGACTTTCTTTGTCTATTTTTACTGTTTTAAATTAATGGGTATTTTGTTTTATATCAAAGTAGAGCTACCCTGCTCTCTTTGGGTTACCATTTTCATGGAGTATTTTTTTCCATCCCTTTATTTTCAGGCTATTAGTGTCCTTAAAGCTTAAATTAGTCTCTTGTAGGCGGCATATAGTTGGGCTTTGTTTGTTTGTTTGTTTGTTTAATGATTATTTATTTTGAGAGAGAGAGAGAGAGAGAGAGCAGGGGAGGGATAAAGAGAGAGGGGGACAGAGCATCCAAAGCAGGCTCTGTGCTGACAGCAGAGAGCCTGATGTGGGGGTCTGAACCCACGAACCATGAGATCATGACCTGAGCTGAAGTCAGATGCTTAATTGACTGAGCCACCCAGGCGCCCCTCTTTTTGCCATTTTTATTTTCATAAGGCATGTCTAGTGGTGATAAATTCCCTCGGGTTTTGCTTGTCCAGGAAAGTCTGTATCTCTTCTTCATCTGGAGGACAACTTTGCCAGGTCAAGTATGCTGGGCTGACAGGGTTCGTTCATTCGTTTGTTTGTTTTTCCTAGCATTTGAGTATATATTATCCCAGTCTTTCCTGGTTTTGCAAGATTTCTGCTAACAAATCTTCTAATAACATTATTGGGAATTCCCTAGTATGTGATGAGTCTTTGTTTTCCCTTGCTGCTCTCAAAATTCCCTTTCTTTGATTGTTGAGAGCTTTATTATGATGTATCACAGCAAAGATCTCTGGGTTGAATCTGTTTGGATATCTTTGCACTTTTGGTACCTGAATGTCCATGTGACTCCCCAGACTTGAGTAGTTTAAACTCATTATTTCTTTAAATAAATTTTCTATTTCTCCTTATCTTTTCCTCCTGGGACTCCCATAATGTGAATATGATTTCTTTAGAAAAGAAACATAGAAACATAGGTTTCATTTTTCATTTTTCATTCTTTTTTTATTAAAAATTTTTAATGTTTATTTATTAAAATTTTTTTTAATTTTAATTTTTTTTTTTTTGAGAGAGAGAGAGAGAGAGAGAAAGCAGGGGAGCAACAGAGAGAGAAGGAGACACAGGATCCAAATCAGGCTCCAGGCTTTGAGCTGTCAGCACAGAGCCCACGTGGGGCTCGAACTCACGAACCGTGAATTCATGACCTGAGCCAAAGTCAGACGCTCAACCAACTGAACCACCCAGGCGCGCCTAATGTTTATTTATTTTTGAGAGAAAGAGAGAGAGAGAGCAAGTGAGGGAGGGGCAGAGAGAGACACACACAGAATCCGAAGCAGGCTCCAGCCTCTGAACTGTCAGCACAGAACCCCTGTTGCAGGGCTCAGACTCATGAACCACGAGATCATGACCTGAGCTGAAGTTGGCTACTTAACCGACTGAGCCACCCAGGCGCCCCTGTTCTTTTTCATTCTAATTTCTTCTCCTCTGGATAATATTAAGAGACCTGTCTTCAGGTTCTCAGAGTTTTCCTTTTGCCTGATTGAGCCTGCTGCTGAAGCTCTCTGTTTCATTTCTGATTTTATTCATTTTATGGAGCTTCAGCTCCAGAATTTCTGTTATTTGATTTGATTTGATTTTTTTTTTATTTTTAATGATTTTTATTTTTTTGTTTACTTCTAGTTTGTGCAGCACAGTCTGGGCATGCTGGTCAAAGTCCAACTCTTTCCCCAGGGCAGTAACAGGACAGCAGCTGCACATCCCTTGTGGTGGTGGCCTATTAGAGACATGTCAGAACCCAGGGGAGTCCCTGGGTCCCTGGGGACAGGTGGCAGAGAAGTGACAGCTGGCCGTGGCAATGACTGGTCAGAGCTGAGAACTGGAATCCCAGGGTGGAATCAGGACAGCGGCAGGTCACCATTATAGTGGCATTGGAGGCATGACTTGGTACCCAGTGGGTGGAGCCACAGCCGTTCTGCTCTGTATATAGCAAGGTGCGGTGGCATCCTGGTCCTGGAGAATGGGGCACAGCAGTGACTGGGGCCCCTGAGGACAGGTGTCATCACAGTGGACATCTCATCTTGGGAAGGAGATATAGCAGCAGGGACTCTGGGCTGTTCCATCATCTGGGATCCCCGTTGGTGAAGGCGGTGGGGTTCCTCCGTAACAAAGGCTGCACATCCCCATGGTGGGGAAGCCTGCTGGGTTTCTCCCATTCTCTTTTTCCCTGGGTAGGGGGTGGTGGTGAAATTCCTCCGATGGGATCTTTTTTGGCACCAAGATTCTCTGGCCTGGGGGATGGAGTGATGCCTTCTTATCTGAATTGGGAACATGTTAGCTTGGGCAACCTGAAATTTTCTCGAATGTTAGAAAAAAAAAAATCTCCGAGACTTTAGTATAATCCAAAGAAATAACATCATCACCTAAGGTAGCTCCATTTTAGTTTTTCAAGGTCAAGTGCTAGACAGAAAAATTTGTTTAAGGATAGGTATTTCATTAATCAGTTTGAGTCTCCACAAATGAAAAATAACAATAATAGATACAGGAAGCAAGAAAATGAAATGAGGAACTGAGACAGATCAGTGTACCTTTTTGCCGAAGAATAAAGAGAGAGTTTTTATTGTAAGACCTTTAAGACATCTCAAAGCATTGACAATTTTCCTTCCTTGTTAGTTTATCCCTTATGTTTCTTTGTAGTTACTAGTTAACTGAAAACCTCAGAAACTCTCAAAGAGCCCACGAGTTTTTTTTTTAAATTTTTTTTAATGTTTATTTATTTTTGAGACAGAGAGAGACAGAGCATGAACGGGGGAGGGGCAGAGAGAGAGGGAGACACAGAATGGGAAGCAGGCTCCAGGCTCTGAGCAATCAGCCCAGAGCCCGACGTGGGGCTTGAACTCGAGGACCGTGAGATCGTGACCTGAGTTGAAGTCGGACGCTTAACCGACTGAGCCACCCAGGCGCCCCATACAGCCCATGAGTTTTCACAAGGAATAATAAAATACAGAGAAGTAGACAGCCTGTAAGCGAACACATTTTTATTGAATATTTACTATTTTTCTGGTGCTGGGGAAACAGTGGGGCACCTAAGAGTCCCTGATTTAAACCATAACTCTGGGGTGCCTGACTAGCTCAGTCTCTAGAGTGTACAATTCTTTTTTTTTTTTTTTTTTTTTTTTTATTTATTTTTGGGACAGAGAGAGACAGAGCATGAACGGGGGAGGGGCAGAGAGAGAGGGAGACACAGAATCGGAAACAGGCTCCAGGCTCTGAGCCATCAGCCCAGAGCCCGACGCGGGGGTCGAACTCACGGACCGCGAGATCGTGACCTGGCTGAAGTCGGACGCTTAACTGACTGCGCCACCCAGGCGCCCCTTGTTTTTTGTTTTTAAGTAAGCTCTCTGCCCAACATGGGGCTTGAATTCATGACCTCAAGATCAAGAATTGTACACTCTAGGGGCGCCTGGGTGGCGCAGTCGGTTAAGTGTCCGACTTCAGCCAGGTCACGATCTTGCGGTCCGTGAGTTCGAGCCCCGCATCGGGCTCTGGGCTGATGGCTCAGAGCCTGGAGCCTGTTTCGGATTCTGTGTCTCCCTCTCTCTCTGCCCCTCCCCCGTTCATGCTCTGTCTCTCTCTGTCCCAAAAATAAATAAACGTTGAAAAACAAACAAACAAACAAAAAACAAAAACAAAAAACGGTAACTCTTACCTGTTAATGAAATGGACATTGAAAACATACATAAGCCTATAAATAGATTAATTAAACAAATATAAGCAAGCTCTGAGATAGCAAAGTTTTCCTTCTTAAGGTTGATCACAGAGAAGACAATATATTTAGGGTTGAAGAGAGTTATTATTATTATTTTTTTTTTTTTTCAAAATTTTTTTGAACGTTTATTTATTTTTGGGACAGAGAGAGACAGAGCATGAACAGGGGAGGGGCAGAGAGAGGGAGACACAGAATCGGAAACAGGCTCCAGGCTCCGAGCCATCAGCCCAGAGCCCGACGCGGGGCTCGAACTCCCGGACCGCGAGATCGTGACCTGGCTGAAGTCGGACGCTTAACCGACTGCGCCACCCAGGCGCCCCGAAGAGAGTTATTATTAAACGGTTAGAGTCATGCTGGCAGATTTGAATCTTAAAACACATGAGATGGAATAAATGCGGGAGAACAGGGGTAAGGTGATCTGTGAGAGGGTTGTGTTCTGGTGGTTTATAAAAATATGAAACTTTCTAGACTAACATATACTGAAGTGTAACAGAAATAAACCTCTTCTTCTTTTCCCATGATTCATCGAAGTTCTGCATAATGGAAATTTGACTTTTTCTTTTCTTTTAAAGTAGGCTCTAAGCCCAACGTGGGCTCAAACTTGTGACCTTGAGATCAAGAGTTCCATGCTTCACCATCTGAGCCAGCCAGACACCCTTGACAAGGGTATTTTTATGACTCACTTGTGAAGTGCAATCCTATTGAAAGACGCTGCTTTGTCGTGCGTAATCAGACTTCTTGTTCTAATGTATAATTTTCATTTAATTTGATCTCCATACTGAGTTCCAAATAAGTAGGTCCTGCTGTTTCACTTAGAGATCTTAAATAAGAATTTAAAACTTAACAAGTTGAAATAAGTCCCTAGATTTTACCAAAAAACTGCCTCTTCTAGAGCTCCCCTCTTAAGTAGATGGATTCAACATAAACCCAGGTGCTCAAAATTATAAATCTAAGAATCAGTTCTCAATAACTTTCCTCTTTTTACCCTCTGTTTTGTGCTGGTCTCAGCCTATCAATAGTGGTGCTATCAGCTAGACATGCCTGGGGAGTTCACAAGGACCCATGGCAAGTCCCCACAGACATCTATCTCCCCTTTTGGAATCAATGTTGTCCGGACCAGCCTTTGTGGTTCTTTTTATGATTGCAAGATGCCCCCAGCAATGACCATCAGGAAACTTAAAAAAAAAAAAAATGGTTTATTAGTTCAAGTCCTGGCATGCCTGGGGCCACACATTGAGGTCAGAGGAAGAGACAAAGAGAGGCTGTATAAGCCTAGGGTTCTGCTTTTATTGGGGGTGAGGGTGGGGAGGTTTTAGGGTTTTGTGAGTTAATCTCTTTAGTGATGAATTTAAAACTGAAGAGTGGTATTTAAAGTGTAGAAGGGGAAAAACAAGCAGCCAAATGGTCAGTTATCTAAGTCAACCAAAGGTCTCTAAAGCAAAGGAAACGTGGTGGTGGTTGGTGGGGGAGGGGGGCTTGCAGTATTGGAGGAGGTCATCAAGATGTGACCACTGATTGCCCTGGGAACTGGACCTCAGTCCTTCTCCTGTCCTTGGAGCATATGTTCTGCCTCTTATTCTGCATTTGGGGTCATTTTAAGGATGTAGTTCAGAGTGAGTAATGTGTTTTTGAGACCGTCTGGACTGAATCCGTGATTGAACCCTGCTGAGGACTCTATACAAACTTTCAAAATCTGGGGGGCAGATGTGGTGATTTACTAGTAGCCAGCCTAGACAAGCCTCATTTGTAAGTTCTCTGGCTTCTTGAAACCGCCCCCTACCAGTCTGGAGTGGTCTGCTTCTTTCTTCAGTCTCTCCTTGCCCTCTGTGTATGAGGGTCAATCTCAGATTTCATCCAGGGAACTCCTGAAATTGTGGCCAAAAAAAAGACCTGCCTCTTTAGTTACGTTGTTGGCAAGGTGTTTGAGATAGCCATCTTTGAGGTGGATGGTTTTCAGTCAAAAGCTTAAGTCAGCCATTTGCATTACCATAAAAATAAATTGTCAGGTGCTTACACTACACCCTCTCGTCTATTATCAAATCCTATTTCTTAGAACTTTAAGATGATTATTAGTGACACCCCTCTACTCTCTGGGTTTTAGGGAAATTATGAAATAGACAAAGGAATCAGGAAGGGATCCGAATACCAGCTTTATCTCTGGTAAAGCTGTGCTGGAAAATGTGGATCGAATTTGCAGCTAAAAAGTGTTTCCTATTACTGTCTCAGCTTCAGGTCTGAAATGGAAATCTGTTTTGGGAGAGGGGTATAGGCTGGATGCAGAAAAAGTCCTCTTTTTCACCTTCCTGTAGAGAGCCCAGAGAGAAAAGGGACACTTGAATCCTGGTTTTTAATTAATTCTTCACAACGGAAATAATGAAAGCATCAAACCCCATCTCAAGAGTCTAGGGTACTGTGAGAAATGAAGAGACCCAGAAATGTATTGGAAGTATTGGTGGAAATTCTTCTTTAGGGATTGAGGACAAATACAGAGAAGAGAGAATGGTTTTTACCATGCTGTCTTCCTTGTTTTGTTTTGTTGTTGTTGTTTTCTTAAATAATGTTTTAAAATGTTTATTTATTTTTGAGAAAGAGACAGAGCATGAGTGGTGGAGGGGCAGAGAGAGAGGGAGACGCAGAATCTAAAGCAGGCTCCAGGCTCTGTGCTGACAGCTCAGAGCTTGATGAGGGTCTCAAACTCATGAACCATGAGATCATGACCTGAGCCGAAGTTGGCAACTTAACTGACTGAGCCACCCAGGCACCTCTGCCTTCCTTGTTTGAATCAACTTTATTGAGGCATAACTTATATAATAAGATACACCTTAGTTCAGGCTGCTAAAACAAAGGACCAGGGACTGGTAGATTATAAACAACAGAACATATTTCCCCGCAATTCTGAAAGCTGGAAGTCTGAGATCAGGGTTCCAATGGTGCAGGCTGACTGCGTCTGAGGACCCAGACAGGGTCCCACAGGATCAGTCAAGAGGGTCCTTGGCTTTGTGTGGACTAGAAATCAAATGTGAGCTGAGAGAAAGTGAGAGCAAAGTTTATGGAAGACATAGAGTGTAGACACAGAACATCCAGGACCTTGGAAAGGAAAAAAGTGAGTCTTATCTTAGTTTGGGGTCTGGGGTTTTTACGGAGGCTTGTGTTATGCTGCGTGTGTCTTCTCAGGCATCCAGGAACAAAGACGAGTGTTTAGGTGTCCTTCAAAAGTCACTTATGCCCCAGACCCAGGGTGTTGGAGAACTTCGTGGCGACCCACCCAGTAACTTTTTAGATGTTACTTGTACCAGAAGACTCCAAAGAAATCATTAACTCCTTGATCTTTACAAGGAGGACATACATTGTCTGTTTCATAAGGCTGTGGAAGATCAAAGTGTAGATTCTAGCAAGAATAGAAGCTGGAAAAGGAGCAGCAAAAACCATTTTTCATGGTGTCCCTTTAGTTGTCCTGTCTCGCCAACATGGTCTGGTTCTGGTGAGAGCCCTCTTTCAGATGGCAGACTGCTGTCTTCTCACTGTATCCACTCCTGGGGTCTCTTAGGAGGCCACTAATCCCATTCAAGAGGGCTCCTCTCTTATGGCCTAATCAACTCCCAAAAGTTCTGCCTCCTAATACCATCACATTGGTGTTAAGATTTCAACATATGGATGGGGGGGGGGGGAGGGACACCAATTTTAAACGTACATTTCAATGACTTTTGACAAATTTTTACACCCTTATAAATTCTAACACAGTCACGATAAAACATTTGCATTACACCAAAATTCTCTTAAGCTGCTTCTTGGCCAATCCTACTCTCAACCCCAGCCTCAAGAGACCACGGATCTGTTGTGAATATAAATTAGATTTTTCTTTCCTGGATTGTCATGTAAACAAAATTATACAGTGTGTATTCTTTTGTCTATGGCTTCTTTCACTTAGCATGCTGTTTTTGAGATTCATCCATATTATTGTGCCTATCAGTGTTTAATTCCTTTTTATTTATTTTATTTTTTTTCAATTTTATTTTTTTAACTTACATCCAAATTAGTTAGCATATAGTGCAATAATGATTTCAGGAGTAGATTCCTCAATGCCCCTTACCCATTTAGCCTATCCCCCCACCCACAACCCCTCCCGTAACCCTCAGTTTGTTCTTCATATTTAAGAGTCTCTTATATTTTGTCCCCCTCCCTGTTTTTATATTATTTTTGCTTCTCTTCCCTTATGGTCATCTGTTCTGTGTCTTAAAGTCCTCATATGAGTGAAGTCATATGATTTTTGTCTTTCTCTGACTAATTTTGCTTAGCATAATACCCTCTAGTTCCATCCACATAGTTGCGAATGGCAAGGTTTCATCCTTTTTGATTGCCGAGTAATACTCCATTGTATGTATATATACCGCATCTTCTTTATCCATTCATCCATCGATGGACACTTGGATTCTTTCCATACTTTGGCTATTGTCGATAGTGCTGCTATAAACATCGGGGTGCATGTGCCCCTTCGAAGCAGCACACCTGTATCCCTTGGATAAATGCCTAGTAGTGAAATTGCTGGGTCATAGGGTAGTTCTATTTTTAGTTTTTTGAGGAACCTCCATACTGTTTTCCAGAGTGGCTGCACTAGCTTGCATTCTCAACAGCAAGTTTAATTCCTTTTTATTGATGACTAGTATTCCACCGTACAAATGTAACACAAATTGTTTATCCATTTTCCTGTTGATGAACATTTTGGTTGTTTCAAGAATTTAGCTATTATGAATATATTTGCTATGATTATTTATGTGCAAGTCTTTTTGTGAGCACATGTTTTCATTTATCTTGAGTAAATTCTTAGAAGTGAAATTGAAGATGTCTACGTAAATCTTTTGAAACCTGCCAAATTTCTGATGAGAAGTCTGTGGTCTTTCTTTACTTTGTTCCTTTGTACATAATGTATTTTCTTTCTTTCTCTGCTTTTAAGATTTTCTTACTATTGCTTTTTTTTTTTTTTTTAAGTAATTTGGTTACACTGTACCTTGAATTTGTGTGTGTGTGTGTGTGTGTGTGTGTCCTGCTTGGGGTTCATTAAGCTTTTTGCATCTATGTGTTTATAGTTTTCAGCTACTTTGGAAAATTTTTAATTATATTTTCACTCAAATAGTTTTCTTGATCCCTTTTGTGGGACTCCAAATATATGTATCAAACTACTTGATATTATGCCACAGGTCTCTGACGTGTTCATTTTTTCAGTCTTTTTTTTCTCTGAAAAAAATTGGATAAGTTCTATTGCTGTGTCTTCAAATTCACTTAACTATTCTTCTTCAGTGTCTAATTTGGTATTAATTCCATCCAATGAAAATTTTATTTCAGATATTTCATTTTTTTTAATCTCTAGAATTTCCATGTTTTTAAAAAATGTCTTCCAATTCTCTCAGAATGATCATGTTTTCCTTAGGACACTTTTGTCTGATATCTGTTAAATGTTTTCTACTTCATCCTTTCTCCTCTACTTAAGATTTATGTGTAGAAAATAAACACATTGTTAGTCTGATAGAGTTTCCTTTGGATAACAACTGTATACCTTCCCTTTAATGAAAATGGGATTCCACCAGGTAGGTTTTTTTTTTCCCATGAGTCATGAGTCCTCCCTTCCTCTCAGGGCTGACACACCCAATGTTGTCTCTCCTCGTGCTCCATTAGCATAAATTATCCTTCTGTACATTTTTTTCCTTGGAGTTATGGGTCTCCAACTTACCTTGCCCTTTGGAATCTCAGGAGATTTAAACAATTCTGAGGTCCAATACTCATTCCAGGCCAATTAAATCAGAATCTATGGGAGTGGCACCCAAACACTGATACTGTTTGAAAGCTGCTCACTTATTTCCAATATGAAACTCATACTGCTTCCCTCAGGACACGTGCAATGTCTCCACACCCTTGAAATATATATAGCCTTTGAAATTTCCCCTTGTAATGTTAGAAACATTCTATGCTTCTCTTTTCAACTTTGGTAGGG
The DNA here is from genome assembly GCF_028749965.1 of Puma concolor. NCBI lineage: Eukaryota > Metazoa > Chordata > Mammalia > Carnivora > Felidae > Puma > Puma concolor. The sequence goes on from NC_141673.1 coordinate 100,689,172, forward strand.
CATTTCCATATCTATCCATTCACATTTTTTATGTGTATTTCCATTGATTTTAACATCTTTATTTGCCTAAGAATTTTTCTATTTCATCTATTTTTTTTTTTCAACGTTTATTTATTCTTGGGACAGAGAGAGACAGAGCATGAACGGGGGAGGGGCAGAGAGAGAGGGAGACACAGAATCGGAAACAGGCTCCAGGCTCCGAGCCATCAGCCCAGAGCCCGACGCGGGGCTCGAACTCACGGACCGCGAGATCGTGACCTGGCTGAAGTCGGACGCTTAACCGACTGCGCCACCCAGGCCCCCCCTATTTCATCTATTTAAAAAACATGTTAGCAAATAGTTACTCCAAAGAGAGTTTGTTGTTTTGAAATCTCTATCTATAGTTATTTCTTCCTGTTTATTCTATTTTTAAAAAATTTTTGTTTATTGAGAGAGAGAAAGAGAGAGAACGTGTTAGCAGGGGAGGGCCAGAGAGAAGGAGAAAGAGAATCCCAAGCAGTCTTTGCACTGTTAGTGAAGAGCCTGACAGGGGGGCTTAATCTCATGAACCATGAGATCATGACCTAAGCTGAAGTCAAGAGTCATTGCTTAACTGACTCAGCCGCCCAGCTGCCCCATGTTTAACCTATTTTTTATTTATTTAAAAATTAGTTTTATTTTATTTATTTTAGAGAGAGAGAGAGAGGGCACAAGCAGGAGCGAGGGGCAGAGGGAGAAAGAGAGAGAATCTTAAGCAGGCTCCAGACTCAGCACAGAGCCCGACTCGGGGCTCAATCCCCCAACCCTGGGATTGTGACATGAGCCCAAATCAAGAGGCAGACGCTCAACCAACTGAGCCACCCAGGTGCTCCTATTCTATTTTTCTTTTTTTTTTTTTTTCAACGTTTATTTATTTTTGGGACAGAGAGAGACAGAGCATGAATGGGGGAGGGGCAGAGAGAGAGGGAGACACAGAATCGGAAACAGGCTCCAGGCTCTGAGCCATCAGCCCAGAGCCCGACGCGGGGCTCGAACTCACGGACCGCGAGATCGTGACCTGGCTGAAGTCGGACGCTTAACCGACTGCGCCACCCAGTCGCCCCTATTTTTTAAATTTAATTTTTTATTTTCTTGATGAGTCTTGCTGAAATTTGGATATCTTTTTAGTCTTTTGGATAAGTAACCTTTTAGTTTTAATTTCTCTATTTTTTATTTTCCGTTTTATGGGCTTCTACCTTTATCTTTAGTATTTTTCTTTCCTTTTCCCTCCCACCCTCCCTCCTTATTTCCTTCCTGATTTCCTTTTTTCCCTCTTTCCCTCCTTCCTTCCTTTTTTCCAATTGCTAAAGAGAATGGTTTACTCCTTTGAGTTTCTTGATGAATATATTTAAAGCAAATTATCCAGTGTAAAGCTAATTAGAGTCAAAGCTGTCCAATTAGTGGCTGTTTAGTGCCAGATTTTTTCTTTACTTCATCTTAGCCAAAAGGCCGAGAAGTGATAGTGCCAGATTGTTTTCTTAATCATTATGTTTTTTTTTAAGTTTATATACTTATTTTGAGAGAGAGAGAGAGAGAGAGAATTCCAAGCAAGCTCCACACCATCAGCCTCATAGCCTGATGTGGGACCCATACTCACAAACCACGAGATCATGACCTGAGCCAAAATCAAGAATTGGATGCTTACCCAACTGAGCCACCCAGACACCCCAATCATTACGTTATGAATTTCTCTTAATGAGCACTTTAAGTACTTTAACAATTTTCCTGTACGTGCATTTTGGCTTTCTCTGATAAATTTTGAGATGCAATTTAGGTGTTTTTTTTTTTTCCAAAAAAAAAAAAAAAACAACACCAAATTTTAATTGTGGCAAAATACATATATAGAATTTAGTCACCTTAACAATTTTCAAGTGTACCATTCAGTCGTATTTAGTACATTCATATTGTTTTGTTTTGTTTTACACTACCACTATCAATCTTCAGAACTCCTTTTATCATCCAAAATTATAAGTTTATACTCATCAAACCATAACTCCCCATTCCTCCCATTTCTCACCCTTTGGCAACCACTATTCTACTTTTTGTCTCTATAAATTTCACTACTCTAGGTCCCTCACATAAGTTGAATCAGACAGTATTTTTCCCTTGGAGACTGGTTTATTTCGCTTAGGATAATGGTCTCAAGCTTCATCCGTGTTGTAGCATGCGTCAGAATTTTCTTTTTTAAGGCTCAGTAATATTCCATTGTATGCATATCCTACAATTTATCCATTCATCCACTGATGAACATTTGGGTTGTTTTTACTTTTTGATTATCATGAACAGGGGTTCATATGAATATGGGTATGCAAATGTCTCTTAGAGACCTAGTTTCAATTCTTTTGAGTATATGCTCACAAGGCATAATAGGTGCATAATATGGTAATTCAATTTTTGATTTTTTGAGAAACTGCCATGTTTTCCATAGCAGCTGCAACAATCTACATTCCCACCAATAGTGCCCAAAGTTTCCAATTTTTCTGCATCCTTGACAACACTTATTATTTTCCATTTTTTTGGGTGTGTGTGTGTATGTGTGTGTGTTTTGTTTTGTTTTGTTTGTAGTAGCTGTCTTAATGGGTGTAAAGTGTCTCATTGTGGTATTCTCCTAATGGTTAGTGATGCTGAGTATCTTTCCATTTGCTTGTTGGCCATTTGTATATCCTTTTTGGGAGAAATGTCTTCAAGTCCATTGCCATTAAAACAATTTTTTTTAATGTTTATTTTTTAGAGAGAGAGAGAGAGAGCGAGCAGGGGGAGGGGCAGAGAGAGAGGGAGACACAGAATCTGAATCAGGCTCCAGGCTCTGAGCTGTCAGCACAGAGCCTGACGCAGGGCTTAAACTCACAAACAGTGAGATCACGTCCTGAGCTGAAGCTGGATGCTTGACTGACTGAGCCACCCAGGCACCCCAGCCATTGCCCATTTTTAAATTGGGTTGCTTGTTTTTTTTATTCAGTTGTCGGAGTTATTTATATACAAATATATTAATCCACTTATCAGGTAAGTGATTTGCAAATATTTTCTCTCATTACATAGGTTGTCTTTTCACTGTGTTGATTATGTCCTTTGATGTACAATAGGCTTAAATGTATGTATTTTTACTTCTGTCGTTTGTGCTTTCAGTGTCATATGCCCGAAATTGTTGTCAAATACAAGTCCTAAAGCTTTTCCCCTTTTATTCTGAGTTTGATGGTTTTAGCTCTAATGTTTAGGTCTTTCACTCATTTTGAGTAACTTTTGTGTATGGTGCAAGGGTCCAACCTCATTTTTTTTTTAATTTTTAAATTTTTTATCGTTTAGTTATTTTATTTTATTTAAAAAAAATTTTTTTTTACGTTTATTTATTTTTGGGACAGAGAGAGACAGAGCATGAACGGGGGAGGGGCATAGAGAGGGAGACACAGAATCGGAAGCAGGCTCCAGGCTCCGAGCCATCAGCCCAGAGCCCGACGCAGGGCTCGAACTCATGGACCGCGAGATCGTGACCTGAGCTGAAGTCGGACGCTCAACCGACTGAGCCACCCAGGCGCCCCTCATTTAGTTATTTTAGAGAGAGAGAGAGAGCAGGAGACGGGCAGAGAGAGAGGGAGACAGAGGCTCCAAAGCAGGCTCCATTCTGAGCCAAAATCAGACACTTAATTGACTGGGCCACCCAGTTGCCCCAACCTCATTCTTTTGCATGTGGATATCCAGTTTTCCAACATCAGTAGTTGAAAAAAAATTTTTTTTCCATTGAATGCTTTTGGCACCATTGTTGAAAATCATCTGACTATATATACAAGGACTTATTATTGGGTACTTTCAAAAATAGTTTGAAATTCTCTTACAAAGTTACACAGAATCCAGTAACTATATACTCCAAGCTATATGCTCAAATAAGTTGAAAACTTATGTGAAGACAAAAACCTGCACATAACCGTCCATAGTAGTTTTGTTCATACTCACCCAGAACTAAAAGCAGCCAAGACAACCCCTCAGTACGCAATTGGATAAATGAACTATGGTACAGCCAGACAATGGAATATTATTTAGAGCTGAAAAGAAATGAGCTATCAAGTTATTAGCGGGCGTGGAGAAAACGTAAAGTCATATTACTAAGTCAAAGAAGCCAATCATAAAAGACAGTGTACCTAAAAGACAATGCACTGACTTTGTATAGTGATTCCAACTATATGACATTCTGCAAAAAGCAAAACTTTGAAGGGAGTAAATGGATCAGTGGTTGTCATGGTTTCAGAGGTGTGGGAGGGATGAGTAAATGGAGCATTGAAGGGCAGTGAAACTATTATGTCTATTCTTGGTTGATACACATCATTGTGCCTTTGTCAAAACATTATAGTGTAACACAAAGCGTGAACCCTAATATCAACTATGGGCATTGATTGATAATAGTACGTCAACGTTGATTCATTGACGTTAATAAATGTACCACACTAGTGCGAAATGTTCATGGTGGGGAAGGCTGTGTGTATGTTTCCAGAGGGAATATGTGGTAACTCTGTATTTCCACGCAATGCAGCTGTGAAACTAAAACTATTTAAAAAATAATGTCTGTTGAGTTATAAAAAAAAAAAGATTAGAGAAGTAAAAAAAAGAAGTGAATTCTTTGCGTGCGTGAATAAGAATGGCTTAACTGATTAATTGGATTGTTGAGATATGTGATCCCTCTGCTTACTTTTAGTGTGCTTAATGTGCCAGTTCAGGAAAATGTGCTAATACCTCTAGCTATAAATTTTGATTTACCCATTTCCCCCTCTACATCTGTCAGTTGTTCTTTCATATATTTTTAACCTCTCTCCACTATTATGATTAAATCTTCTTTTATCGTTCCTTTTAACAATATGTAATATTCTTCTTCACTTATATTATTTTGCATTGAATTCTATTTTATTAGAACTTCAAATTGATACTCAAGCTTTCTTTTAGTTCATATTGCTTGAATCTTTTTTTTCTTTTATCTTTTTTTCTTTGTTTCGTTTTTGATGTCATTTCATTGTTTCAAAGTTTTTGATTTTTCTGCTTGTTTTCTGTATGTCTCTTGTAGACAACAGCCTTTGATCCAACTAGGTTTCTTTTTTTTTGTTTTGTTTTGTTTTGTTTTTTGGTCTCTTTTTTTTAAATAGTAAGTTTAACCCATTCCTATTTATTGTGATTATTTTATACACATCACTGTCATCTTATTTCATATTTTCAGCGTACTCTGTTTCCATTTTATTTCTTTTTAACAATTGCTTCCTGCTTTTCATTAGATTAATCAAACTGTTTTCTTATTTTAAAAAGTTACGTTGTATTTTTGTCTTATGGTGGTGGGTACTCTTAATCTCAGATTCATACTTGTGATTATTGTGTTTACTAATTTGTATTTATTTATTTATTTATTTATTTATTTATTTTTGAGACAGAGAGAGACAGAGCATGAACAGGGGAGGGGCAGAGAGAGAGGGAGACACAGAATCGGAAGCAGGCTCCAGGCTCCGAGCCATCAGCCCAGAGCCTGACGCGGGGCTTGAACCCACAGACCGTGAGATCATGACCTGAGCTAAAGTCGGACGCTCAACCGACTGAGCCACCCAGGCGCCCCTCTCTGGACTCTTTTAAGATACTCCTACCTTTGGTATTCTTAAGTTATGGTAATTTGTCTTAACATGTAATTCTATCTCTAGCTTTTGTTATGCTCTGAATCCTTTCAACAGCCAAAAGTCTGTTCAAAATGATTCATCTTGTGACTTATTTTTCTTTTCATTAGTAAGAACTTCATTAACCAGAAGCTACATAACTCCATTACAGTTTTTCTCTTTGTGTGATGCTGGTGGCCACTGGTGGGGTATTTGATGACTAGATTCATTAATTCACTGGGTCCCAAAATGCTGATATTGTGATTGTATAATTTCCTTGTCATTTACCTGCTGGGATACTTTTAATAAGAGATTCTTCCTCTCAACTATTGTACCAGTAACATTTCATCTAAGAAACGCAGGTTATATACTTGATTCTTTCAATTTACTTACCGATTATCAAACATTAGTGCATTTGTTCTCTGTAACTCTGGTAAGGTCGTTCAATTAATTCTTTTTTTTTTTTTTTTAATTTGTTTAAATGTTTATTTATTTCTGAGACAGAGAGAGACAGAGCATGAGAGGGGGAGGGGCAGAGAGAGAGAGAGGGAGACACAGAATCCGAAGCAGGCTCCAGGCTCTGAGCTGTCAGCACAGAGCCCGATGCGGGGCTCAAACTTGCAAACTGTGAGATCATGACCTGAGCTGAAGTCGGTCGCTCAACTGACTGAGCCACCCAGGCGCCCCTCAATTAATTCTTATAATGCCATTATAAACTCATGGATTTAAATATTGGATGGGGGGCAATACATTGGAATTCTTTTTTATTATTTTTTGATTTATTAAAGATCAAATAATATTATTTTTGACCAGAGAAAGACTCTTCAAGTTGACTTCTGAGTATTTCAGACACAATCTTGGAAGTCTTTGATAACTTCCTTGCTATTTGGAGTGATTTGAGGTTCATTCCAGATTCCTTCCCCCAGACATGAAGTCATCTGTTTTTATGAGAAACTTGGCTTTCTCTTAGTGGAAAATAGCATTTCAAGACTACAGTCACCATGTTAAGGATGGTCATTGCTCAGCTGGAAGAAGCTGATTTAAAATTTTTTAATTTTTAAAAATTAATATGTTATGGATATATACTTAAAAAAATTTTAAATGGTAAGTCTTTTTTATTACATGTCATTGCTAATAAATAATATGTACTTACTAAATACAGACACAAGGCAAATCCCTACCGGATACAAGAAACACTTTCTCTCCCTTTGTTGAGAGACACCTTCACTGACGCCATGAAACCTCGATAATATTACTATCTTCTGTTGTCACCCTTAGGCAGTTCTCTCCATTACCTGAAGGCTTCTAAAAGTAATTCTAGGAGAGAGAAAAGTAATTTGAAGAGAAAACAGAATCTGTTTAGGGAGTGATAAAAACAAACAGAAAACTTTCAGTGAGGATCAATACTTTATTTATTATTTATTTATTTATTTATTCGGGGAGTGATAAAAACAGAAAACTGTCAGTGAGGATCAATGCTACATTTGACTTTCTTAAAAACAATCTTACCCTACAGCTAAGATATGAGGTCATACTGTTTGGCTTACTAAAATATTACAGCTTAAAAACAATTATCCTAAGAAACTGAATCCTTAATCGCTGAAGAAGGTCAAGGAAGAAACCCTGTGTCGGTCTCAGAGCATGGCTGGAGGAAATGAGCAAATGTGGATACCCACCCGCAACGCAGCGCCGAGGACTTCGACTTCACTCTTGCCCTACTTCTCTCGCCTGGCTTTCTCGACTCTCTTACCCTTGTTCAAGTTCAACAACCAGTTGCCACTATTTGAGATACAGCCACGTGAGTCTCCCATCCTGGTTTGCTGGTGTTCTAGGCATCGCCATAACATGCGTGGTGCTTCAGTATGTCGGGTGGGCCAGCAGGTCGGCACTAATGGGGTCAGCGGAGGCTCCGACCAGGAAGTCATGTATTTCCAGCCACCTGCCACCAGACGCGAGCAGGCTGCGGTACACGCCGTTTTTCCCTAGGAGCGTCAGACTCTTTGGGATGCCTGGGTGGCTTAGTGGTTAAATGTGGGACTTTGACTCAGGTCCATGATCTCAGTTCGTGGGTTCGAGCCCCACATCAGGCTCTGTGCTGACAGCTCAGAGCCTGGAGTCTGTGTCTCCCCCTCTCTCTGCCCCTCCCCCATTTGTGCTCTCTCTCTCTCTCTCTCTCTCTCTCTCTCTGCCAGACTCTTTCGGCACAAACCTGGCCCTCTTTTGCCAGTTGCCTTCCCTTTCCAGGAAGCTCAGGTAGCGCTGCTCAAGGGCTGCAACTATCTCTTTTCTTGCACAATCTGAACCAGTTCCTCTTTCAGAAGCTTCTCTTCTTCTATCAGCTTGCCGCCCCCCCCCCCCCCCCCCGCCCCGAGGATGCAGGCTTCTTATTAACTTGTCGTTCTCCTTCTGCTCCTCTTCAAGTTCCACAGACCAGTGAGCGACTGCATGCCTGCTTTCTGAGATCACGGCGTGGTACTTGGCTTCAAGATCCCGATGGAAAGCGGTCATTCACTGACGGTATCCTTCTCTCTCTTTTTCTCTTTCTGGGATTACCTGGACCAAATCCAATGAAAAGCAGCCAATCACAGCATTGGAACCAACAGGGCGTGATTTCATCTGCTTCCATTACCTCCATCAGCCCTGAAATTAGGCCAGATATTCCAGTCCGGGGGGTCATTTAAGTTATTCATCGAGATGAACCCTCAGGCTGGAGCACCGGCCCTGGGTCCCTTTGCACCACTGTCCATGGAGTCCTGGATACATACTTTTAACTCAAATTCAGGACTGACCCTGCACTTTAAAATTGTGATGCAAATGTATTTTATTAGCATAACCATATTAATCCTTTCTTCACACCTTTGTCGCTTACACTAAACTTATCCAACAATAGTTGTGCTTAAATTGTTTTCGGAAAGCGATTTGTTATTCATCCGTGTGACTGATTTTCTGGGACTCTGTGCAAAGAGGCTATCAGCAAATGTAGGACCAAATACTTTTTTTTCTGGAGCATTTAAAAATACTTTATTTTTATTTTTTATTTTTTATTTTTATTTTTTTTATTTTTATTTTTTTTTCAACGTTTATTTATTTTTGGGACAGAGAGAGACAGAGCATGAACGGGGGAGGGGCAGAGAGAGAGGGAGACACAGAATCGGAAACAGGCTCCAGCCTCTGAGCCATCAGCCCAGAGCCCGATGCGGGGCTCGAACTCACGGACCGCCAGATCGTGACCTGGCTGAAGTCGGACGCTTAACTGACTGTGCCACCCAGGCGCCCCAAAAATACTTTATTTTTAGTTCCATAGTCTCTTTCCTCAAAAAAATTAGTTTGTTAATTAATTAATTATTTAGAGAGAGCACAAGCAGGGGAGGGGCAGAGAGGGAGAGGAAGAGAGAGAGTCCCAAGCAGGCTCCGCACTATCAGTGCAGAACCCGATGTGGGGCTCGGAACCACCAACGGTGAGATCACGACCTGAGCTGAAATCAAGAGTCAGACGCCCAACTGACTGAGCCACCCAAGCACCCCCCAAAATTACTTAATACTGTAAAATTAAGCTTATTAAGTAATTTAATTAAATTGGGATGTTCCTAGCATTCTATATAGTCCTCTGTTCTTGTTGCCATATGCAGCCATTCAACTTGGGGCCAGTAAAAACCAAATCGGAGGCGTGGTCTCCAGGTGACCCATAGCTAGTGAAGTCTCCTTTATTCCCTGGGGAATGAATTGTTTCGCTTCCTGTCTCCCATCTCTGTGCTGAAATTCACAGAGACTGTGTCAAGTTGAAGAGAGTTGATACAGTTGATACAGTAAACTGTGACAAAGACGCTGGTGGTGCTTGGTGTTAAGTTTTTTGGGTCTTATTTCTGTGAAAAGCTGTGAAAATGGGATCTTTCTTGCCTCCGGAGTCAATATAATAGATATTAGATACCCGAGTGAGTGTGACACTGAACCCTTAATGAGTGTTGCGAAAATGCTAAGATCTTCACATGCATTATTTCATTTGAGTCACTTCTGTATGAAATAGGTATCGTCGTAAGTACATTTTACTATTAAGAAAAAAAATAATGCCAAAGTGTTGATGTCTTGCCCAATAGGTCCAGCAAATTCCTGTCCATCTTCAGGCCTTAGCTCGAACACCAGTCTCCATAATTTTATGATGACTGCTATCTTAGACAGGTGCTAATCTGCTATCCTCTTTTATAGGAGGAAATAGAAGAGAAATGGTGTGAACTATGGAGTTAGCATATAAAAGTCCTGGAAACACTCCCTGGGGATGCTGAACAATCACATCTAGAAAATTGTTTTCATAATTATTACAGTAAAAGAAAGGAGAGGCTTAGACTTCAATCTGTTATGTGGACGGGGGCTGAGGGTTTTAAATAAATCAAGATGATGAGAACTCATCAAGATGATTAGATGATTACGCGATTCTTTTAAGGCAGTGTGGTTTCTCTGAGTCATGCGTTTTCTTACTACAAGTGACGTTCAGAGTTGTGGAGAGTCTCTTGTTAATATCATTTGTTTTCTGAGAATACAGAAGATGACCAAAAGTAGAATACGGCTTCAGTTCCCCACATGGTCAATCTGGAATATAATGAACAGTGGTACATTTCACTTCAAAGAAATCAGATCACATGTGGGTGGGAGGAAGTGAACACGTTTTAAAGATAGCTTTTTGCCTGCCTGTCTGCAATATAAATGATCTAGTTGTCATGGTCCCCGTGCAATTTTAACTTAATTACTAAGATGATTGCTTGACTCTTCTTTGTGAATTTCCTGACCAATTCAGAACGGGCTAGGTTGGTTCTTTTTTTTTTTTTTTTTCTTTTTTTTTTTAGGTTGGTTCTTGAAACACTGCAACCATCAGTGCAGTTCAGAGCTGAGCTCACCAGGGTATCAGTGAGTTCTCACTGCTTGGGAAACTGATGGCCTAACCTGGGCCTTATGACCAAAACTTTGGTGGTTTGTTGAAGGCAGCTCTAAAGGATGCAGTTATCACCAGGTGTACCAAGAAAAAAGTGTTCACCATTCAAATTAATTTCAGAATGGTGTCTTATTCAACCTTAAGAGGAATGTATGTAAGAATCTCAGGACTCTTCTTTATGGGACCACCTCCATCGTGAATCTTCAGAGTGGGGTAATTGTAGGATATGCAGGGTTTTTCCAACTAATTTTTGGCGGTACTTCTTTGTATTCATTTATTTATTTTATTTTTTAACTTGCATCCACGTTCTTTAGCATGTAGTGCAATAATGATTTCAGGAATAGAATCCAGTGATTCATCCCCTACGTATAACACCCATTGTTCATCCCAACAAGTGTCTTCCTTAATGCCCTTGTTCATTTAGCCCATCCCTCCCCCCACAACCCCTCCAGCAACCCTCACTTTGTTCTCTATATTTAGGAGTCTCTTATGTCTTGCCCACCTCCCTGTTTTTCTTTTTGCTTCCTTTCCCTTATGTTCATCTGTTTTGTATCTTAAATTCCACATATGAGTGAAGTGATATGATATTTGTGTTTCTCTGACTAATTTCACTTAGCATAATACCCTCCAGTTCCATCCACGTAGTTGCAAATGGCAAGACTTCATTCTTTTTGATTACTGAGTAATACTCCATTGTATATATATATATATATATATATATATATATATATATATATATACACACCACATCTTCCTTATCCACTCACCTGTCAATGGACATTTGGGCTTTTTCCATACTTCGGCAATTGTCCGTAGTGCTGTTATAAACATTGGGGTGCATGTGCCCCTTCGAAACAGCACACCGGTATCCTTTGGATAAATTAATTTTTGGTGGTACTTCTAAGTAACTGCCACAATAGTATTTTGTGATCTGTTCGGCAAATACTCACTTAGGCTGCAGCGCTTGGACGCTCAAGCTTGTATGGCAATACAGAATTTAATGTGTAATTCAGAAAACAAACAAGTGTTGTTGATACGAACTATGTCTAGCCTGTGCCTCATCTAATGCTCATTCAGAAAACCTATGTTGCATGTTATGTGAACGTTTTCTCCTGGGGGGTATAAAGTAGCCAAAAATCAGAGTTCCTGTTCTCGCACATATTATATTCGAATGGGATGAAACAGTAATTAAACAAATAAATACATCCTGTATCATATGATAAGTGCTTTGGAGAAACATAAAAACGGGATGAAGAAATAGAGGGTAATGGAGGGATACTGATTTACATAGGCGCTTACTTAGGAAGCCTCTCTGTTAAAGTGACATTTGAGCGGCACCTTCAAGGAAGAAAAAAACTGAGCCAGGCAGATATCCGAGGGGAGGGTCCAGGCTAAGTCATGTTGAAAACAAAGACTCTAAATCTTGAGGATTGCTTCAAATAAAAGGCCACTGTGAGTGGATGTGTTTGCAGGGAGAAGGTCCCTGAGGTAGAGGGGCCAGATCATGTGATACTTTGTAGGCCATGATGAGGAGTTTTAAACGTTATTCTTGGTGAGATAGAAAGCCATTGAAGGCTTTTGACTTGAGGAATGACAAGATTTCAATTTACCGTTAATTTTTTTTTTTCTTTAATTTTCCGGATATGAAGAGACCTGCAGCATAAGACTATTTCAGACAGGACACCAAGAGCTCATTTTTGGACATTGTAAATACGAATTGCCTATGAAGTTTTCAAGTACAGGTATCAGGACTTAATTCTATAAAGTTAAGGCAATGCTCTGCCTTGCAAAAATAAGAGCTCAATCTGTATTTCTGGAATGGATAAATAAGTAGATGAGTATTATTTCTCTTTATTTTTATTTTATTTTATTATTTTTTAAATTTTTTTAATTTCTCCCTTTAAAATACTAAAACTTATTTAAAATCATCAGTGCACATGGCACTCCACTCAGGAGGAGAGAAGGTTTACATATACAAATTTTAGAATAAAATGTATAATAGGTTTTAAAAAAAATTTTTTTTAATGTTTATTTATTTTTGAGACAGAGCATGAACGGGGGAGGGTCAGCGAGAGAGCGAGATACAGAATCTGAAGCAGGCTCCCGGCTCTGAGCTGTTAGCACAGAGCCCATCGCGGGGCTTGAACTCATGGACCTCGAGATCATGACCTGAGCCGAAGTCGGACGCTCAACCGACTGAGCCACCCAGGCGCCCCTAATAGTTTTTAACAATGACTCTGCTCCTGGATAGAGATTATGAAATACAGTGATTCCAAGTGGAATAGTTTTTATGTTGGATTAGGTGACCCTTGATGGCAGTGACTATACAGTATAAATCTCTATACAGTGCCTGTCTTATAGCCAAAACCTAAAACTTTTTACTAAGTAAGTGAAGTAAATATTTTCTCTAACTTGTGCTTTTGAATTTTTCAGAGAAACTTTTAGTATTCTCTAAAATAATCCCCGTTTTATTGGCTTTCCATGCATGAATGAAGCAATTTTTAAAATTTTAAAAATTTATTTTATTTTTAAGAGTTTCTTTAGTTATTTTGAGAGCAAGAGAGGGCATAAGCAGGGGCAGAGAGAGAGGGAGAGAGAGAATTTCAAGCAGGGGGCTTGATCTCACCAGCTGTGAGATCATGACCTGATCCCAAGTCAAGAATCAGATGCTTAACTGACTGAGCCACCCGGCACCCTGAAGCAATTTTGTTTTTAAATGCAATTTTGGGTTTTTTTTGCCTTCTAAAATTGAGGTGTTTCTGTAATTTAGTTTGTACCTATGAGGTTTAAAAGGGGGAATATTCGGGATGCAAATCACTGATTTTATTCTTTGTTATCAAATACAAAACAAAATTTATAAGGAGAAAGGTGTAGCTTGATTAAACCAAGAATCCTTACTTATTTAAACATTTTAATTGTCTTTTGTGCAAAGTGATCCAATCGAAAGATTTTGAGGTATCTATAACATAATGCCAGGGTGGGTACATGTAGGAAACAATGTGTTTTATTAAGATTTTTCTTTGTTTTCATATAATTTGGTGTTTATAGTTATAATGTACAGGGTTTTTTTTTTAATTGAATTATAAAGATAAAATTAGACCACTCTCCAGTAAAATCCAATAAAATAAAATTGCCACACATTAAAGAGATGTATGATACAATGTTTAATTACTCCCTAAAAGATTTTATGTTGGGGCACCTGGGTGGCTCAGTTGGTTGAGTGTCTAACTCTTGATTTCAACCCTGGTCATGATCCCAGGGTCGTGGGGTTGAGTCCCATGTCAGCTTCCACACTGGGCATCGAGCCTGCTTAAGATTCTCTCTGCCATTCCCTCTACTGATTGAACACTCATTCTCTCTCTCTCTTTAAAAGAAAAAAAAAAAGATTTTATGCTGCCTTTGTCCAACTGGCTAATAATACGGATGTGCAGGGGCTTAAGCTGAGCCTTTTCACTTATCTAATTAGGCTTGTCTTTTCTAGGACAGAATAGATTCAGAATACGTAAATATGACATATGTGTTTATTGAATAATAAAAATAATTTTCTGCCTTATCATTTTTATGTAGTTTTCTGCTCTATGAGTTTATATATTTTATAATCTCTATCTCCATGGCACTTGTGAAGTGGAAATGAAGTCAACCCGATTGTGAATAGGTATGGTAGCAGAGCCTTGGATGTGTTGAGGATGTTTTCCCAAAGCACTGTTTACTGTGACAATTACATCTCTGGACACAAATAAAAATTTTATTATTATTACTATTAGTATTTTAAATGTTTATTTATTGGGGCGCCAGGGTGGCTCAGTCGGTTAAGCGTCCGACTTCGGCTCAGGTCATGATCTCGCGGTCTGTGAGTTCAAGTCCTGCGTCAGGCTCTGTGCTGATGGCTCAGAGCCTGAAGCCTGTTTCAGATTCTGTGTCTCCCTCTCTCTCTGACCCTCCCCCGTTCATGCTCTGTCTCTCTCTGTCTCAAAAATAAATAAACGTTAAAAACAAAATAAATAAATGTTTATTTATTTATTTTGGGGGTGGAGGAACGGAGAGAGGGAGAGAGAGAATCTCAAGCATGCTCTGCATTGTCAACATGGAGCCTGACGTGAGGCTTGAACCCACGAACCGTGAGGTCACGACCCGGGCCCAAATCAAGAGTCTGACACTTAACTGACTGAGCCACCCAGGTGCCCCACAAATGCAAATTTTAATATTCCTTCATGCTCGGTTGCTTCTTGCTACTTTCGGCCCACCTAGCTGACCTTTTGGGATTTTGATACCTGACTCTGTCGTAGAAAGATTAACCTTTTCCAGTCCACTTTCTGGCATCTCAAAAATCTGACTAGTATACACTACAGCCAAGTAAATAAGCGAACCGTAAGCTGTGCATATTTTCTAAGACGATCTTTGGGCAATGGGAAACACGGAGGTGAGATGGGATGTTCAGGGCTATCCTCCTTAGCTCTCTGCTGTCTCTTTTCTTTTCGCATTTGTCCACCGAGAGCTTGGTAATCACGTTTGTGAATACCCAACTCTCTCTTCCTTTGTCTCTACTTGGTCTAGGCTGTACAATCCAAGTCTGTCTCAAGGATTCGGAGTATGAACTGTGGGACACACGGCCTGGTTTTAGGAATCAAACCTTGTTGACCGCAGAACCCTAGGTTTAAGATCCGAATACGCTTGTGTCTGTGATCCCCCCAAGCTTTCTTGGTTCACACTTAGGGAAACCTGCTTGTTCATCTCCTTCTTGGATTCTGTGAAATGCATGAACAGCCATCTTATACACTTATTTTTCTCTGGGAGTTTTTAATAGGATTCTTTCTATCATTGGCAAATGAAAAACCTTAACCTAATATACAGGTTATACAGACAATACAAAGTAGGGAAAGACCAATCTAGGAAGGATTAGAATGGAATATAAAAATATACAGTGGTTTGGGGGAATAGTTACAACCTGAAAATGGAAATTAAGTGTGTGCTACACTCTGAAAGAAATATAAGTGTAAGTGTCTAATGTCTGTTTCCAGTGGATTTCATCTTCCGGTGGTAGACCACAGCACTCATGGGAAGAAAAGTGGTTTTTACTGTTGGTCTAGGCGTATTCACTCATAACCACTTCTGGTTTACTCTGGCCTGTCTGACCTCCAAGAAGCACGCTGCCCCAGATTAGTGCTCTTTTTTTTTTTTTTAAATTATTTATTTCCTGCTTTAAAAAAAAATTTTTTTTTTTAACATTTATTTATTACTGAGAGACAGAGAGAGACAGAGCATGAGCAGGGGGAGAGCAGACACAGAATCTGAAGCAGGCTCCAGGCACAGAGCCTGACGTGGGGCTCAAACTCACAAACCGCGAGATCATGACCTGAGCCGAAGTCAGACGCTTAACCGACTGAGCCACCCACGTGCCCCCAGATTAGTGCTCTTTACTTACTCCACCAAAGAGGAAGCTGCGGGTTCCCATTGAGTCATTGGATTGTTGCCGTTGTTTCCATCCTGTTTGCCCATGTTGGTTTCCTCATCATCATTGTTGGTGTACATCGTTCCTCTCTCTGCCTCTTGCGCACTCTTTTCTTCTCCTTCTCCTCCTCCTCCTCCTCCTCTTTCTTCTTCTCCTCCTCCTCCTCCTTTTTTTATGATTCCCCTGTTTGATTTTCATACTAAACATGTCCTTATTTCTTGTTAGTCCTTTTAAGAAAATTGTAGTGTTTATTTATTTTTGAGAGAGAGAGAGACAGAGTATGAGCAGGGGAGGGGCAGAGAGAGAGGGAGACAGAATCCGAAGCAGGCTCCAGGCTCTGAGCCGTCAGCACAGAGCCCAACGCGGGGCTCGAACTCACGGACCATGAGATTGTGACTTGAGCCAAAGTCGACCGTTTAACCGACTGAGCCACCCAGGTGCCCCTCTTTTTGCTTTTTAAACTGGCATTACATTTTTCTTTATTCATAAACATCTAAATACTTTCTAACTGAGTGTGAAAAGTTTTCTGAATTACAGACAAAATTGTATTAGAAATTTTATATTTTTTTAAATATTTTAACGTTTATTTATTTTTGACACAGAGAGAGACAGAGCATGAACGGGGGAGGGGCAGAGAGAGAGGGAGACACAGAATCCGAAGCAGGCTCCAGGCTCTGAGCTGTCAGCACACAGCCCAACGTGGGGCTCGAACTCACGGACCGCGAGATCGTGAGCTGAGCTGAAGTCCAACGCTTAACCGACTGAGCCACCCAGGCGCCCCCTTTTATTTTTAATTTTTTTTTTTTTAACGTGTTGACATTCACTTTCTATGTATACTACAGCTATGATCAAGTGCCCATGTTTTGTACAGAGGTCAACCCTAGTCAACAAACTTTTTACATGATCACCACTCTTTTGGGCCAAAAGATGGGCTAAGATTATGTTTCCTTCTCTATAGGTCCCATGTCTTGATTCTGATTTGTTTAGAGGGGATTGCTCCTTTCACTAAGGTCAAATGGATTCTATTTGCTTAGATCCCATTAGGTATTTTATTTTTGTTTTAATGTTTATTTTGAGAATGAGAGAGAACGAGTGCGTGTGCGAAAGCAGGGGAAGGACAGAGAGAGAGGAGAGAGAGAATCCCAAGCAGGATCCATGCTGTCAGCGCAGAGCCCGATGTGGGGTGCCACCTCCGGAACCGTGAGATCATGACCTGAGCCAAAATCAAGAGTCAGACCCTTAGCTAACTGAGCCACCCAGCTGCCCCACCGTAATTATTTTAACTCAAGCTGCGTGTTAATTTGCTTCCTAATTGAACTCTAGTTTCTCATGTAGCTCCCCCCACTCCCGGCATGGCCAATTGCTTTTTCTTGGATAACCTATTTCTTTTATGCCCTTATTTTTCAACCCTTCTAATTAACGTGTCTCTTACACGGCACTCAGCTTTAAGTTGGTTTTCTCAGCGCCCTTCTTCTGCTGCCCCATAGTGGACCCGTTCCTCTTCTCAGTAACCACCCAAGGACTTCCCTGGCTGACTCTCCTGGTTACAGCTACTGTTTCTTGTATACTGCGTCTTTCTCTTTGTTGCTGTGGGTATGTCTCTTTGTCTACCAACTTAAATGTGCAAATCACTGCACATTTTTCAGTAAAAATAAATCTGCTTCTGAGACTCTGGTGCCCAGCCTGGCGGGTAGGAAATTTGGTCTCCGTCGTGTTGGGCCTTCGTTCCCCCCACTGCAATTACAGGAAGATCCAAGAAGCTTACGTGTTGTCCAGTAAAAGAGAGAGAGACTCTTGATCTTCAGTGCATCTTCAGTGGGGTCACCAATTCTTGTCCCAATGTTCCAGCCTGTGTGGGATCTGGGTGGTGGATGGCATCAGGTTTTCTGTGACAATAGTCCAGTTTCTCTGGAAGAACTCAACCGTTATTCTTCTCTGAGGTCTATCCACTTTGGAGATCTTTGTCAGGAGGCAGTGTCTAAGTTCTCAGGGTTACTGGAATTTGACAACTTTTGTTCATGTCAAAGTCTTTGAAAATCTTCCTAAGACTCTACCTCTTTATGTGCCCTTTAATTTTTTTTTTAATTTTTTTTTTCAACGTTTATTTATTTTTTGGGACAGAGAGAGACAGAGCATGAATGGGGGAGGGGCAGAGAGAGAGGGAGACACAGAATCAGAAACAGGCTCCAGGCTCTGAGCCATCAGCCCAGAGCCTGACGCTGGGCTCGAACTCATGGACCGCGAGATTGTGACCTGGCTGAAGTCAGACGCTTAACCGACTGCGCCACCCAGGCGCCCCTTTAATTTTTTTTTTAATGTTTTGTTTATTTTTGAGACAGAGAGAGACAGAGCATAAGCAGGGGAGGGGCAGAGAGCGAGGGAGACACAGAATCCGAAGCAGGCTCCAGGCTCTGAGCTATCAGCACACAGCCCGACGCGGGGCTCGAACTCACAGAACGCGAGATCGTGACCTGAGCTGAGGTCGGCCCGTTAACCGACTGAGCCACCCAGGTGCCCCTTTATGTGCCCTTTAGATTAATCACTCCAAGTATCACCGTCTTCCGAAAAACAAAGGAGAAAAGGGATAGTGTTCGTTACGAGGAACTTTTTCTTTTTGGCCCCGTAACACAAACCTTCCCTGAGGTGAGAAAACATAGGCCTGCTGGCTGATGAAGGTATAATTTCATTTATTTCTAGCAAACCAGTTACAGTGATAAGAAGTCACACCTCAGCTTCATTTCTTTCTTTTGAGGAGATCTGTATTTTGTTTTTCTCTCTGGAAGAGTGTAGATTCCTTTCTTAATACTTTGAGTCTGCGAGCATGAGTTTGTCATTTTTATGTTCTCCCTTTCATAACATTGTCTTAGAACAAGGAAGGAGAGAAATATCTTGTAAAATACTGAGTCTCTGTCACATTCGAAAGGGACCCTGTATCATCTGATTGGTGAGTCATTTACTGACTATGCAACCTCATATTGTTCTCTGAATCTCCCGGCACGTGGTGGGGAAAATGGTGGGGCAGACAACTCCTACTCACCTTCTCAGTCATTCCTTCCTTCCTCCTCATCCCTACGCCAGCCCCAGACTGGGTTATGTCCTTCCATTTTTCTTCTTTACGATCCAGGAATTCTTCTTGGGCAATATTCATTAAATATATAAGTATTTGTTGAAAATGATTTTCTGTAAGGCAAGGTCAACACTAGAAAGGCAGGTAATTTGGACCTATTTTGCCCACTGCCTTTTCCCCAGGGCCTGGGGAAAGTTCCAGGTACATAACAGGCACATTGTGGAATTATTGAAAGGAGTAGAGGCTTTCTAAATATTTGCACCTAGGGGCGCCTGGGTGGCTCAGTTGGTTAAGCATCAGACTCTTCTGTGTGTGTGTGTGTGTGTGTGTGTGTGTGTGTGTGTATTTAATATTGGTTTTTTAGAGAGGGGGGCTGAGGGAGAGAGAGAGAGAGAATCCCAAGCAGGCTGTCAACTCAGAGCCTGCCACATGGGGCTCCAACCTCCAAAACTGTGAGATCATGACCTGAGCGGAAATCAAGAGTCAGAGACTTAACCGACTGAGCCACCCAGGGGTCCCAAGAGTGGGACTCTTTGTTTCTGCTCCGATCATGATCTTACACTTTTTAAAATCGAACCCCCTGAGACGGGCTCCATGCTCACAGCCTGGAGCCTGCTTGGGATTCTCTCTCTCTCCCTCTCGCTCTGCCCCTCCCCTGCTCTCTCTCTTTCTCAAAATAAGTAAATAAACTTAAAAAAAAAAAAAAAAGATTTGCGACTAATCAAGTGATTCATTTTTATTTCCATCTCCTTCCTGGTTTCTTCCTGAGGGATTTCCCTGGTACGTTTATTTCCTATATATCTTTTTCAGGTTCCATCTTTAGGATGAGTCCAAAAACGTTGAAGGCAACGAACTGTTTCTTTGCTAAGTTTTGACACAAGATTTGAGGCTGAAATGTTTCTTTCACTTTAGGGCAATAGTTCATCTGTGAGATACTGCCTGACAAAAGCCATTAAAAGGAAAATGGCAGAACCCAGAATCCCGTGGTGTGGAGGAGATGGAATAAGGCAAAAGCATGCACAGCTGAGAATCTTCTCAACTAACAGGCTTTGCAATAGAGCGCTGTGAAGTTTTGAATAGCGCGCTATCCTGGATCCCTCACTCTAACAGACCTTTCAGGTTTACATTCCATAGACTCATCTCCATTTCTGGGCCTGGTTGCTGCGTGTTAGTTTGCTAATGTGAAAGGGTTCTCTGACCAACATCCTTTTTTTAAAATTTATTTTTAACGTTTATTTATTTATTTATTTATTTGTGTGTGTGTGTGTGTGTGTGTGTGTGAGAGAGAGAGAGAGAGAGAGAGAGAGAGAGACGGGGCAGAGAGAGAGGGAGACAGAGAATCCCAAGCAGGCTCCGCACTGCCAGCACAGACCCGGACGCGGGGCTCGAACTCACGAACCATGAGATCATGACCTGAGCCAAAGTCAAGAGTCGGTCAGCTTAACTGACTGAATCACCCGGGCACCCCTATTTTGATTTCTTTTTTGACTCATTGGCTAAAACATTATTTTATGGTATGTGAAGTATACCACAATAAAATGATAATGATAATTTCTTTAAATGAAATGGACTATATTCCGCAATCAAAAGACGTACAGTGGCTCAATGAATAATAATTTAAAAACTAGGGGCGCCTGGGTGGCTCAGTCGGTTGAGCAGCTGACTTCGGCTCAGGTCATGATCTCACAGTCCGTGAGGTCGAGCCCCGCGTCGGGCTCTGTGCTGACAGCTCGGAGCCTGGAGCCTGTTTCGGATTCTGTGTCTCCCTCTCTCTGCCCCTCCCCCCGTTCATGTTCTGTCTCTCTCTGTCTCAAGGATAAATAAGCATTAAAAAAAATATATATATAAAAAAAACAAAAACCAAAAAAAACTATATGCTGCGTGTAGCATGTAGTATGTATGTATACAGGAGCATATTGTTTAACCTCATACATTTGTGAACTTTTCAGTTTTTGTCTTGCAATTGATTTCTAGATTTATGCCAATGTGGTCAGAAAAGATGCTTAATATGATTTCAATCGCTTAAATTTATTAAGACTTGTTTTGTAGTCTAACATATGCTCTCTCCTGAAGAATTTTCCATGCACACGTGAGAAGAATGTGTATTATGTTGTTCTTGGGTGGAGTGTTTTGCAAAATGTGTGTTAGCTCCGTGTGTCATTTAAGTCCAGCGTCTCCTTACTCATTTTCTGTCTGGATGATCAATCTGTTGTTGCAAGTGGGGCGCTGAAATCTCCTCCTATTATGGTTTGCTGTCTGTTTCCGGAAGTTTGTGTGTACCCTTTGGCCAATATCTCCCCACTCCCCCCCTTCCCAGCCCCTGGTAACCATCATCCAACTCTCTCTGTTCCTCAGTTTGTCATTTTTTTTTTTTAATTCCAGAAACAAGTGATATCATACAGTATTTATCTTTCTCTGCCTGACCTGTTTCATTTAGCCTAATGCCCTCAACGTCCATCCAAGGGGTTCCAAATGGCAAGATTTTCTTCTTTCTCATGTTTAAATAATATTCCATTGTATGTGTATACCGTATCTTCCTTATCCATTCGTCCACTGACGGACAGTTAGGTGGTTTCCATATCTGGGCTATTGTAGTAATGCTGCAAGGAATATAGTAATGCAGATATCCCTAACGATATCCTAATTTCAATGTCTTTGGATATAAAACCAGAAGCAGTTTTGCTGGGTCATGTGGTAGGTCTATTTTTAACGTTTTGGGGAACCTCCATTCTATTTTCCATAGCGGCATCACCAATTTGCATTCTTACCAACAGTGCACTAGGGTTCCCTTTTCTCCAAATCCTTCTCAACACCGGATATGTCTTGTCTTCTTGATATAATTGTTTTACCAGGTGTGAGGTGATATTTCATTGTGCTTTTGATTTGCATTTTCCTGATGATTAGTGATGTCAAGCACCTTTTCGCGTGCCTGCTGGCCATTTATCTTTCTTTGGAAACTGTCTATTCACTTCTTCTGCCCATTTTTAAGTCTGGTTGTTAGGGTTGGTTTGTTTGTTTGCTTGTTTTTGCTATTGAGTTGTAGTAATTCTTTATACACTTTAGATATTAATTCCTTATATGTGATTTATAAATATTTTCTTCCATTCTGTAGGTTACCTTTTCATTTTATTAACAAATGTTTTTGCACGTCTGGAAAAAAAAAAGTCTTTTTTAAAAAGCAGAAAGCAGGGGTACCTGGATGGCTCAGTCGGTTAAGTGGCCAACACTTGATCTTGGCTCAGGCCATGAGCTCGTGGTTCCTGAGTTCAAGCCCCACATGAGCCTCTGTGCCATGGTGTGGAACCTGCTTGGGATTCTCTCTCTGACCCTCCTCCACTCCATGGTGTTCTCTCTCTCTCTCTCTCTCTCCCCCTCTCAAAATAAAGAAATAAACTTAAGGAAAAAAGCAGAAAGCTTTTAAGTTTGATGTAGTCCCACTTATTTATCTTTAATTTTGTTGCTTGTGCTCTTGCTCTGATAGCCAGAAAATCATTGCTGACACCAATGTCCAGTTTTATCCCTATGTTTTTTTTCTAGGAGTTTTCTATTTTCAGGTCTTTTTAAAGTCTTTAATCCATTGGGGCACCTGGGTGGCTTAGTTAAGTGTCTGACTTCTGCTCAGGTCACAATCTCAGTTCTTGAGTTCGAGCCCCGCGTCAGGCTCTGTGCTGACAGCTCGGAGCCGGGAGCCTGCCTCGGATTCTGTGTCTCCCTCTCTCTCTGCCCCTCCCCTGCTTGCTCTCTGTCTCTCTTTCTTGAAAGTAAATAAACGTTAAAAAAATTTTTTTAAGTCTCTAATCCATTTTGATTTCATTTTTATTAGTGGTGTAAGTTAAGGGTAAGAACCACATTCTCCCACATGTGGTTATATTTTCCCAACACCATTTTGAAAGGACTATTCCGTCTCTGTTGACTATTCTTGGCTCCCTTGTGAAACATTTGTTGACCGTATATGCAAGAGTTCTGGGCTTCCAATTCTGCTCCATTGATATGTGTGTCTATTTTTATCCCAATACCACTATTTTCATTACTATAACTTTGTAGTATAATTTGAAATCAGGGAGCGTGTTGCTCTGGTTTTGTTCTTTTTTTTGCAGGATTGCTTTGGCTCTTTAGGGCCTTTTGTAGTGTCATACGAATTTTATTATTGTCTTTTCTATTTTTGTAGAAAATGTCATTGGAATTTTGATAGGGATTGCATTGAATCTATAGATGGCTTTCAATAGACTAGACATTTTAACAATATCAATTATCCGGATCCGTGAATACAAAGTATCTTTCCATTTGTTTGTGTCCTTAATTTTTTTCATCAAAGTCTTGTAGTTTTCAGTGTATGGGCATTTTACTTCCTTGATTAGATTTATTCCTAAGTGTTTCAGTGGTTTTTTTTTTTTTTTTTTCAACGTTTATTTATTTTTGGGACAGAGAGAGACAGAGCATGAACGGGGGAGGGGCAGAGAGAGAGGGAGACACAGAATCGGAAACAGGCTCCAGGCTCTGAGCCATCAGCCCAGAGCCCGACGCGGGGCTCGAACTCACGGACCGCGAGATCGTGACCTGGCTGAAGTCGGACGCTTAACCGACTGCGCCACCCAGGCGCCCCAGTGTTTCAGTGGTTTTGATGCTATTGTGAATGGAATTGTTTTCTTTGTTCCTTTTTCAGATGTTTTATTGGTAGTGTATAGAAATAAAATGATTTTCTGTATGATAATTGTGTATGCGGCAACTTTATTGAATTTGTTGATTAATTCTAGAAGTTTCTTGATGGAATTCTTAGGATATTTTGTATATAGGATCCTATATACAATCAAAAGCAGTTTTACTTCTTTTATCCCTTACATCCCAGGGATAATTCCCATTTAATCAGGGTGAATGATCTTTTTAATGTTCTGCTGAATTTGGTTTGCCATATTTTGTTAAGCATTTTTGTATCTATATGCATCAAGGATAATGATCCGTAATTTTCTTTTCTTATAGTATCCTCATCTGGCTGTGGTATCAGAATACTGCTATCATAATATAAGTTTGGTAGTATTTCCTCCTTTTCAATTTTTTGGAAACGTTTCAAGATTGCCATTAACTCTTTAAATATTTGGAAGAGTTCACCAGTGAAGCCATTTGGTCCTTGGCTTTTCTTTGTTGACAGGTTTCTCATTACTGTTTCAATCTCTTTACTGACCTTGGTCTGTTCAGATTTTCTATTTCTTCATGTTTCTAGGAATGTATTTCTTCCAGGTTATCCACTTTGTTGGTGTATAATTGTTCATAGTAGTCTCTCATGATCCTTTGTATTTCTGTGGTATCAGCTATAGTATCTCCTCTTTAATTTCTTGTTTCATTTGAGTACTCTCTCTCCATGTCTGTGTTACTCTAAAAGTTTGTCAACCTTTTTAAAAAATTTTTTTAAATGTTTATTTATTTTTGAGAGACAGACTGTGAGTGGGGGAGGGGCAGAGAGAGAGGGAGACACAGGATCTGAAGCAGGCTCCAGGCTCCAAGCTCTCAGCACAGAACGTGATATGGGGCTTGAACTCACGAACTGTGAGATCATGACCTGAGCTGAAGTCCGATGTTTAACCGACTTAGCCACCCAGGCGCTCTGTCAACTTTTTAAATCTTTTAAAAAATCAGCTCTTAGTTTCAATGATCTTTTGTATTTTCAGTCAGTCTTTATTTCATGTATTTATCTGGTCTTTGTTAATTCCTTTCTTCTGCTAATTTGGGTTCAGTTTGTTCTTTTTCTAGCTCCCTTGAGGTATAAAGTGAGGTGTTTGAGCTATTTCTTGTTTCTTGAGGTAGAGGCTTGAATCACTATAAACTTCCTTCTTAGAACTGCTTTTGCAGTCTCCCATAGGTTTTGATGTGTTGTGCTTTCATTTTCATTTATTTAAAAATGTTTTTTGATTTCCCTTTTGATTTCTGTGTTAAACCATTCAGGACCATGATGTTTAATCTCCACATATTTATGTTTTTTTCCAGCTTTCCTCTTGTTACTGGTTTCTAGTTTCATTGTGATTGGAAAAGATACTTGGTGTGATTTCAATCTTAAATTTGCTTAGCTTGTTTTGTGACTGTCATGTGATCTATCCTGGAAAATATTCCATTTGCACTTGAGAAGAATGTGTATTCTACTGTTATTGGATGGAATATTCTGGAGACGTCTGTTGGGTTCATTTGGTCTAAAGTTTGTTTCAGGTCCATTGTTTCCTTAATTGATTTTCTGTCTCAATGATCTATTTGCTGTTGGAAGTGAGGTATTGAGATCCCCTACTATTTTGTATTGTTTCCTATTTCTCTCTTTAGGTTTGTTTAGATTTTCTTGAAACATGGATGCTCTAATGTTAAGTGTGTATATATTTATGTTTGTTTTATCTTCTTGATGTATTGACCCTTTATCATCATATAATAACTGTCTTTGTCTCTTGTTGCCATTTTTGGCTTAAAGTTTATTTTGTCTTCTGTTAGGAAAGATTTTTGTTTTTGCTTGCATGGAGTGTCTTTGCCATCCTTCACTTTGAATCTCTGTATACCTTTTGAGCAGAGGGGAGTCTCTTGTAGTCAGCATATAGTTGGGTCTTGGGTTTTGTTGTTGTTGTTTTTTAAACCATCCAGTCATTCTATGCCTTTGATTGGAGAATTCGATCCATTAATATTAAAGTCATTATTGATAGGCAAGAACTTGCTAATTATATCTGATTAATTGTTCTCTGGCTGTTTGGTCATTCCATTTTATTTTATTTTTTTCTTCCTTTCTTACTGTCTTCCTTCGCAAATCAGTGATTTTCTGTAGTGGTACGCTTTGTTTCCTCTCTCTGTATCTTAGTGTATTTATTTTAGAGTTTTACTTCATGGTTCCCATGAGGTTTACATAAAACATCTTGTGGAGGTAACAGTCTATTTTATGCTGATAACAATTTAACTCTGCTTGCCTGCCAACTCCATCTTTTACTCTCCCCCTTTTTATATTTTTGATGTTCCATTTACATTTTTATTGTGTCACCATCCATTAACAAGTTAAGTTATAGCTATTTTTTTTAATGTTTATTTATTTTTGAGACAGAGAGAGAGAGACAGAGCGTGAGCAGGGTAGGGGCAGAGAGAGAGGGAGACACAGAATCCGAAGCAGGCTCCAGGCTCTGAGCTGTCAGCACAGAACCCCCATGGGGCTCCAACTCACAAGCCTTGAGATCATGACCTGAGCCGAAGTCGGACGCTTAACCGACTCAGCCACCCGGGTGCCCTTGGAGTTTTGTCTTGTTCTTCATTTTCCTTGGCTCTGCATTGGTTTCTGGTGGTCTTTTCTACCAGTCTTGGAGGAGTGGTATCATGTAGGAGATGAACTTTATTGGTTAGCCTAACCCTGGCTCTTGATTGTCCCTCAAGCCTTTGTGATTGTCCCAGTTGTCTTTTTTGTTCTTAGTGGGTCCCAGTCATTGAGAGTGTACCAAGACCTGTCAGTGTCTCAAAAGGGAGGATCTCACTCAGCGCCTAGATCCAAGCCAGTTGGAAGCTGGACCTTAAGCAGTAGCTTTGAAAGTATGCAAGTAGTTTTCTTTCATGGAAAGACTGGAAGCTAGTTGTTTCTCTTCACTGTCTCTGTGCTGAGCCCTGGGGGGATAGCCATGCAAGTCCTCAAGAGTCCCTTAAGAACTGTTTTTTTGCGGGGTCCCTGGGCGGCTCATTTCGTTGGGCATCTGACTTCAACTTAGGTCATGATCTCTTGGTTTGTGAGTTTGAGCCCGGCATTGGGCTCTCTACTGTCAGCACCAAGCCTGCTTTGGATCCTCTGTCTCTCGCTCTCTGCCCCTCCCCTCTTCTCTCTCTCTCTCTCTCACTCTCTCTCTGTCTCTTAAAAATACATGAATATAAAAAAATAAGAAATTAAAAAAAACCTGTTTCTTTGCTACAGTCTTGTGAGTCCCCTCGATACAAACCCCATTCACTTTCAGAGATAAGTATTTTGGGGGCTTATCCCTCATGTAACAGTCTTAAAAGCTGGGGCGGTAGATATTGGGTCCAAACTCTTTGCTCCTTAGAGAGAGACTGAGAGTTGTGAGTTCCCTCCTGATTGTGTGTTGCTATGCCAGCGGTGGGGTTTATGGTGAGCGTGTGTCTCAGCCTTTCCTAACCATTTTGGTTTTTTCTCACTTGCCTGATGTGCAGGGGTCACTCAGCTTCTTTCTGGATTTCTTTCAGAGGGATTTATTCCACAGGTAGCTATAGATTTGGTGTTTCCATAGAGGAAGTTTCAGGAACCACCCGTGCCACCATTTTGGATGGGAACCCGATAATGATGTTCATGCCCTTTACTTGTGACATCAGTTTATTTTAGTCTGTACTTTTTATACGGTTTATTTTTTTGCAACCCGGTGTCTCCCCCAGAAATACTGTGCCTCTACTATCTTTCTGGCTAGCGTTATATAACTCACTGGCTTCATCTGTTAATGTTATTCCAAAACCATGTGGTCCTTATTTTTTCAATCAGTAAGCCCATGTTGGAGTTTTACCTTCTAGGATGTAAGTGAGTCAATGCTGTGAGTTCTTTCGCTTAGTTTTATCTGACTAATCCATAGTTTTGCAGCACACTATGAACCCTCTATCTACTCAGCTACTTTGTACTGATGAACTCTTGGTTTCCCTTTTTACCTAGCTATTAAATATAACAACAGGTGCACACTGGTCCGTCCTGTTGTTGGTAAAGAGTTGACTTTTTTTCCAGGATTACTTGTCTTACCATTTCTGGTATCTATTATTTAGTCTTACAAACAAAGCAAGGAGATACCTGTGCTTAGAAATGTATACATTCTTGGGGCGCCTGGGTGGCGCAGTCGGTTGAGCATCCGACTTCAGCCAGGTCACCATCTCGCGGTCCGTGGGTTCGAGCCCCGCGTCGGGCTCTGGGCTGATGGCTCAGAGCCTGGAGCCTGTTTCCGATTCTGTGTCTCCCTCTCTCTCTGCCCCTCCCCCGTTCATGCTCTGTCTCTCTCTGTCCCAAAAAATAAATAAAAAACGTTGAAAAAAAAATTAAAAAAAAAATGTATACATTCTTACAGGAAGAAACAAACATATATATTAATGTACACATCATAATAAAACCTTTGTCTACCAAAATCAATTAAAAATAAAACAAAGCTGTGGAGAAAAACAATTAAAAATAAACAAGGCGATCATATTTATTCATATTTTGTATTACAAATGTAAATGATTTCCTTTTGGATCATTGTGAATTCATAAACTTTTATACATTCAGGTAGTTGTAATTAACCATCATAATAAAAATATATTTATATAGAAATTGTTTAAACTTGTCCTTAGAATCCTTGCAAGTGAACTGCTTTATCTTTTTTAAAAAATTATTTTAATTTAATTTTGTTTTAGAGAGTGTGAGAGAGCACAAGTGGGGGAGAGGGCTAACAGGAGAGAGAGAGAGAGAGAGAGTGAGAGAGAGAGAATCCCAAGCAGGCTCCATGCTGAGCATGGCTCCCAACATGGGGCTTGATCCCATGACCCTGGGATCATGACCTGAGCTGATACCAAGAGTTGGATGCCCAACTGACTGAGCCACCCAGGTGTCCCAAATTCTTTACCTTTTAATAGAGTTTTTCTGTGATAAAGATTGTATCTTTCCCACAGGAGTTCACACTTCCTCTTTCTTTGCCATAACAACCGTGCTTTGTCTCATGTAGGAAAATCTTGGAGATTAATCGAGCTCTATTATCTCTTTCCCAACTCCAAAGCAAAGGTTAATACGGCATTTGCTCATTTTCATGTTGTCTTTTCATGATCTTAACTATATGGTGGACACAACTTTTCATTTGGCTCAGGAAACTTTCTAAAACAGACTGTCTCTCATGTGTTTGAAATCATGTTTGTTTTCTGGAAGCACAGAATATGCCAGGTGCACTTTATTTTTTCCTGCCCTAGGTGGGATTTATATATCTTCTAAGACTCCTAGGTCCTTTAAAACATTTTTCAAATGTTTTTTTATTTTTGAGAGAGAGAGACAGAGTGTGAATGGGGCAGGGGCAGAGAGAGAGGGAGAGAGAGAGAGGGAGACACAGAATCTGAAGCAGGTTCCAGGCTCTGAGTTGTCAGCACAGAGACTGACAGGGGGCTCTAACTCACAAACAGGGAGATCATGACCTGAGCCGAAATCGGACACTTAACCCACTGAGCTACCCAGGTGCCCCACTAGACTCCTAGATAATTTTGATAAAGAACACATATTGGGATGCCTGGGTGGCTCAGTTGGTTAAGCGTCCAACTCCTGATCTCAGCTCAGGTCATGATCTCATGGTTCATGGGTTTGAGCCCCATGTTGGGCTCTGCGCTGACAGCACAGAGCATGCTTGGGATTCTCTCTCTCCCTCTCTCTCTGCCCCTACCCTGATCACACACATGTGTGCTCTCTCTCTCTCTCTCAAAATAAATAAACAAACTTTTAAAAAAAGAACACATATTACTTTAGACAAAGATCTAGTTTCTAGGGTTGCTCGTGAGAATTTGTGGGTAGGTAATGTTGTTGCTCTGGGAATACTTTTGGTTATGACAGTGTTGAAAAATGTGTTGTCAAATTTATAATTTTACTTCCTTCACTCCCAACTTAACATAGCAAAGTAGTCTTTCATTCAAGATCACTAAATATATATGTGTATGTGTATGTATATGTATATGTATATGTATATGTACATATACTTAAAGTAATATTGTAGCTTAAGGAAGAATGCAGGTGGATGGCCATATTTTGGAAGCTAGAATTTAAGAAAGATCTCTAAGTTGCTAGATACTTCTTTTTGTGATCTCAGGCTGCTGTAACAAAATACCATAGGTTGGTGGCTTAAATGACAGACATTTATTTTGGACAGTTCTAGAGGCTGGAACATTTGAGATCGTGATGCTGCAGCATGGGTGGGAGGGGACCTAAACATTCAGTCCATGACAGTACTGTAAATGAAGCCAGGGACCCTGATAGTGTCTCTGTCACAGAATGTTACATTTCCTTTTCCTTTGCCTTAACAAGCTTATTTTCTGTCATCTAGGAAGATTCGGGGAATTAATCAACAGCTCCACCATTCCTTCCTCAAATTCAAAATAGAAGTTCCTGTGTCTTTACATACAGCACACATGCACTGTGTACATGAGAAGCTTTAACTCATTCCACACATTGTCTTTTGCCATCCTGTACACAACTAACTGAGCTCAGAGAACGTCTTAGGGGAGAATCTACCTCAAACATGTAACTGACTTTGAAAAAGAAAAAAGATGAGGGAATGTTTATTAAATTTTTATAAGACATAATAATGATTCTTTTTGGGGCATTACTAAACATTTTGTGTGAATGAATAAAAACAAATTGAGTAATTTCACGTGACATGCTGATAGTGATCTCAACATACTTCTGGAAATTTCTACTGACTGTTTTTGGGTGTTGCTTTCCCAATTTCCTTTTGTCTTTGCTCTGTGTCCCAGAGTGAATCAAAGGAAGCCCGTCTTTGAAAAGACTTCTTTTGACTTATTTTTTATACAGGGAGCTTTCTGATCTTATTTGGAATAAGTAAGATTAATGTTCACTCTCAAGTATTTCTGAGGGTATACTCCCTTACTCACAGGACTACACCCTTGTGGAAAAATACAAGAGGTTTCTGGTTCTCCCAACCACTGAACAACAAGAGAGTTAATACACAATGAGCCAAGAACCTCAAAATAAACGTGAGTACATTCTCTCCTTTCAATTTGAAAGAGACAAATGTGATTATGACTAAGATTTTTTTTTAAGTTTATTTATTTTGAGAGAGAGATAGAGAGCAAGTGAGGGGGGGCAGAGAGGGGGGAGAGAGAGAGAATCCCAAGCAGGCTCTGTGCTGTTAGCACAGAGCCCAATGAGGGACTCAAACTCATAAGCCATGAGATCGTGACCTGAGCCGAGATCAGGAATCGGACATTTAAACCACTGAGCCACCCAGGCGCCCCATAATTAGGACTAGGATTTAAAAATACAAATTAACAAGATTATAGTTATGAAGATTGAAGATGAGGAGGAGGAGGACATTAAAGGAAATGACAATGACTTTGGTGAAGAGGAAGGTCATAGATAGATTCGATTATGTTGTGAAGGGAAGCTTCTTTATGAAATGCAAACTGGGCCAAAAGAGGAGGTAAAGTATACAAAAGAAAAATAAGATGGGAAGAAAGAGAGCAATTCGGGAAGATTCTTTTAAAGGCAAGAGGAAGAAGGAAGATCTACAAAACACGATGACCAAGGCTCACAGTTTACCTGGGGGCTCTGCCGTTATCCCCTTTTATGCTGCACTTAAGTGTCACAATGTATTTGCTTTACAAGAATATTGAGTAATATTTTTGAGAAAGAACAAATGCAGAAATACATAATTTAAAAATTAATGTTTTGCTTCACCTCATCAACCCAAGCATGGCAAACTTCAATGGGAGCACAGAGTATACTGATCTTGAAATTTTTTATGTAACAACACATCTTGAAGACTTTTTCCATTGATACTTACTGATGTATACGATTATTTTAATCACTGTGCAGAATTCCATCATAGAGACTCGCCATAATTTAGAATCTGCACTAATACACAAGCAAGTGTTGGTTTCTGGTTCTGGTACTGCAATGAATATCCTTTCCTATAAATAAGTTCAGTTATTTTCATACGACAGATCTCTAGGATTGAAATTGTCGCGGCAAATGTAATGCATTTAAAGACTAATAAAGGCTGCTAACTTGGTCTGTCTGAAGGCTTTCTAATTTATATTTCGTCAGTTGCGTTTATTTCCTCACCAAGAGAGTTAATTTCCCCCCCCAACCCTACCAACACTGCATATTTTTTTGTTTTCCTTTAAAACTCTCATTTGTGAAAACGTATATCATTGTATTTTAGTTTACATTTCTTTGAACATCCTTTTTTTGCTTAATGGCCATTTATAATTTCAGAAAATTAAGTTTTCAGCAAATATCCGGATCCGGATTTTGCTTAGTTTTTGAATTGACTTTTGAAATTCTCTACACAGCGTAGACAAGAATATTGTGACAAAATTTTCTTTCATATGGTGCTTGTGTCTTAACATTATTCATGTTATATAGATGTTTAAACTTTTATGGACATAATTGGCATTATCAATTTTTTATTATTTGGGGGTTTTGTGTCTTGCTTATAAAAAGCCCTTCCTGTTAAAAAAAATGTATTTTTATGCATGTATGTGTGTATCAGTAAGCTCTAAAACTGACTTATTCCGGAGGAAATCTTTAAGCTCTCTGCTAGATCTAAAATATTTCGGATGATCTCATGTTTAGCTTGCTCCTCAGTAGAGTATTTTCCTTAGTTCTTAGTTCTTGTGACTGAGAAGACAATCTATTTATCTTTCTTTTTGTCCCTGTAGAAGAAGGCCAGCCTTCCCACCTGATCCCTTGGGCCATTGCTATTTTTTTCATCTCACTCCTCAGTGCTTGTTTTATTGCAAATTGTTTGGGTAAGTTATTACCAAAAGTGGAACTCTTTGTGAATTATTTTCTCAACTAAACTTCATAAAGTTGCTCTAAGCCTTTTGTTATCTTGATTTTCCTCCAACATTTCAATTCATAATGTTTTTCAAGGTCTTGAATTTAAAATCCAGAGCTCTGTACTTAACCTTCTATTCTTGATGGTGCTGTCTTGTGTAAGGGAACAAAATACGGAAGTTAGAGTCCCTTTTCTATATGTATGAAGGGTGGTGACTATAGTAAATCATACCCCATTTTTACTGAGATTACTAAGGGCTGCATGTTGTCAGTAAAGAGTAACCAGCAAAAACCCAACTTTCTGATGGACCATAGTCTGGCTTTTTTTTTTTTTTTTTAATTTTTTGATGTTTATTTATTTATGAGAGAGAGAGGGCATGAACAAGGGAGGGGCAGAGAGTTGGAGACGCAGAATCCAAAGCAGGCTCCAGGCTCCGAGCTGTCAGCACGGAGCCCAACGTGGGGCTCGAACTCATGAACCGTGAGATCATGACCTGAGCTGAAGTCTGTCGCTTAACCGACTGAGCCACCCAGGTGCCTCTTTGAAACGAAGAACAATGAAAGATTTGTTCTTTCTAATAGCAAGACCATGCGTAAAGTTATTATAATTACACTAATATAGCATGGGTGCAAGTATGGATGAATAGACCAGAGGAAAGATAAAGAGAGCTTAGTTACAGATCCTGCCTATATGAATCTCTATATAAAACAAAAGGGGATATTGCCGTTATAAGGAAAGGACAGATTTGTTCAGTTAATGTGCTAGAGGACCATTGATCATCCTTATTCAAAAAATGAAATCAGTCTCCTGTTTTATACCTTGTACAAAACCAACGCAAGGTGGATTATTGGCCAAAATGTGAAAAGCAAATCGATAATCCTTTTTAGAAGATACATGGAGAATATGTTCATATCCTCAAGGCCGGGAATAATTTCTTTTTTTTTTTTTAATTTTTCTTAACGTTTATTTATTTTTGAGACAAAGAGAGACAGAGCATGAACGGGGGAGGGTCAGAGAGAGAGGGAGACACAGAATCTGAAGCAGGCCCCGGGCTCTGAGCTGTCAGCACAGAGCCTGACCCGGGGCTCGAACTCACAGACTGTGAGATCATGACCCGAGCTGAAGTCGGACGCTCAACTGACTGAGCCACCCAGGCGCCGCAAGACCGGGAATAATTTCTTGAACAAGTCATAAAGTGTGCTAGCCAGTGAAGAAACTGTTGACCAATTAGACTACATTAAAGTAAAAATTACTCTACAACAAAAACACCAAGAAATAAAACAGCCATTGGAGACGGTGTTTTTAATGTATAAAAAAATGGATAAAAAAATTTAGTGGACAGTATATATAAACAATCCTTTCAACCCAATAGGAAAAAATACTGACAATACAGCAGAAAAATAGGCAAAATTTCGAATAGCCGTTATAGAAAAGAAAGCCTGAAATGTCTAATGAACACATAAAAAAGGTCAAGTTTGGGGGGAAATGCAAATTCAACTCACAGTGAGGTACCTTTGCAAATATACCAGGATGGCAACAATGGAAAGGTCTGGCACTATTGACTATTGATGGTGTGGAGGGACTGGACCTCCAATGAATTGCTGCTAGTGGGAGCGTAGAACAGTACAACCACTTTGGAAAAGTCTGCCACTATCATAGTTGGCAATATGCATATCCTATTACCAGCAATTCCGCTCCTAGGCATGTAGCATCCTACAGAAAGACATGCTTATGTGCTCTAGGATGCATGGTCAAAAACTCTCCAAGTGGTACATACAGTTCACAGGAGTCAACATGGGAAGCGATGCAAATATTTACCAGAAGACGAATATCTAAATACATTTTAGCGCATTAAGACAACAGATCGCTTTATAGCAGTCAAAATTAATCGATTATAGTTGTGTGTAGCAATATGGACAAATTTCAGAAGTTAACACTGAGCGAATGGCTGAAGGAAAATAATGCATATTTTAGGATTTGATTTATATAAAGCTCAAAAGCAGGCAAATCTAATCTGTATGGTTTAGGGATATGTCATTAAGGGGTGCGATTGTGAGGCAAAGTACAAGGCGATTACTTTAAAAGTGGCATAGTTACCTTTAAGAGACTGAAAGTGGGTTGTGTGTGGGATGTGACTCATAAATCTTAGCAGGACGATCCCTGTGTTTACTAAATATCTCTGTCTTAACACAGGTTGTGAGAAAAAACAGAGGCTTGCAGGACTACTGCCATAAAGCACAGAATGGATAATGTGCTAATAAAAAAAATAATTTTAGGGGCGCCTGGGTGGCTCAGTGGGTTAAGCGTCCGACTTCGGCTCAGGTCATGATCTCACGGTCCGTGAGTTCGAGCCCCGCGTTGGGCTCTGTGCCGACAGCTCAGAGCCTGGAGCCTGCTTCGGATTCTGTGTCTCCCTCTCTCTCTGACCCTCCCCCGTTCATGCTCTGTCTCTCTCTGTCTCAAAAATAGATAAACATTAAAAAAAATAAAAAAAAATTTTTTTTTGCAACTCCTTTCAACCAGTTCACCCAGAGCTGGAACAAAGGAGCTGCCTAGTAAGAAAAGGGATAGTTACCTTAACTCTTAGGGGAAAAGAAAGGTCAGAGTGACCAGCCCCATTTCCCTACTTCAGTGGTTTTACAGGAAAAGAAAACTAACTTGTTTTCCCCCTTGACAGTGACTCATTACAGCTTTCTACACTGCAGGAGACGCATGGGAATGTTCAAGTTACCAGAGTATTACACGAAGATAACATGCACCAAAGAGGAATCAAAACTGAAAGGTACAGAGAGCAAAGGACATAGGAGAATTTCTGTCTTACTTCCATTTCTATTCAGGTTCATAATCTGATTTAAAATTTTTAAAATATTTGTTTTATAAATAAAGGGGAGGGGCGCCTGGGTGGCTCGGTCGGTTGAGCAGCCGACTTCGGCTCAGGTCACGATCTCGAGGTCCGTGGGTTCGAGCCCCGTGTCGGGCTCTGTGCTGACAGCTCAGAGCCTGGAGCCTGCTTCAGATTCTGTGTCTCCCTCTCTCTCTGCCCCTCCCCCATTCTTGCTCTGTCTCTCTCTGTCTCAAAAATAAATAAACATTAAAAAAAATTTATAAATAAAGGGGAGAAGGGGGAAGGAGCAGACAGAGACAGAGACACAGAATCGGAAGCAGGCTCCAGGCTCTGAGCTGTCAGCACAGAGCCCGATGTGGGGCTTGAATTCACAAGTGGTGAGATCATGACCTGAGCTGAAGTCAGACGCTCATCCGACTGAGCCACCCTGGCGCCCCTCATAATCGGATTTAAAGGAATCAGTAATAAACCAGGAGAGATTAAAAAACATGAGCATCTGGTGCAAGAATGAACATCAATAAATAGAAACAGATTTCTCACGACTGTAGTCAGTTGAATAACTGAAGAATATAACAATACATTTAGGGTCCATTTTTGGCATCCAAAACATAACATTAATTTAATTCCATTTTCTGTTGATTCAGACATATCTTAAGGACTGTTTCCTTCTAGAATATACAGCTTTGCTGAAGGGACTTTATCTCTTTTATCATTCTAGAATTTGTAAAATCTCATCTGGGAAAATGGGGAAATGCTTGACAGTTATAGTAGGTTCTCTGCTCCCTTTACATATAATTTCCTACAAAAGGCTTTATTCTAGAAGATACATGTAGGGACATGGAAAAATGATGTCTTCTAAGAGAATATCTTCTAATTTTCTCACAGTCACGATGTGATTCAGACAGTTTTGTTTAGAGAATATTTAGAATGTAGTTTTCAGGATTTTTTTTTTTAAAAGGGGAATAGGATGATTTTGGTAATCATGGTATTATTTCCCAAAATGTGAACTGCATAGTTAGCAGAAAGGTTACGCAATCTGTTACAGATGATAGGCTCCTTGTAAGTAATTTTCATGTCAATTTCCTCACGAGGAAGCACCTGGAATTGCTGTCCTACTGGTTGGAGATCCTTCCAGGACAGTTGCTATTTACCTCTGAATGACAACAAGACATGGGCAAAGAGTGAGAGGAACTGCACGGACATGGGGGCTCATCTGGTCACCATCACCTCAGAAGCTGAGCAAGTATGTTGGGAGGCTCACATCAGTCTCTCTGCTGGTTTGAATCTCTTGGCATAGACAGGGATTTCTTTGCTCTGTCTCCGTGCCTTTGCTTTGTCTGTTTCCTCTTTCTTCCTTATTTTTCTTCATCTGGCCAACTTCTGTTCTCTCCAGATTTGATTCATGTATTATTTCCTCCAGAAAGTGACCCTGACCATCTTCCCTACTCCATCTTCCCTGTTCCCGTTTGGAGATACTTCTGTGGTACTTTGTGTATTGCGTGATCATGGCTCTTGCTTCGCTAGTGTTAACTGGGAGGTTACCTGTTCACTGCCCCATCTCTTCCAATGACTCTGACTTTGTAGAGGGCTGGGGCCATGCTTTCCTCACCTCTGCATCTCCAAAGTCTTGTGCAGCGCTAGGCACACTGGATAGGACCTGATACATGGTTGGTGAGTAAGTGAATACGTGAATGGTTAATCATGACTGAGTAAGTGAATACGTGAATGGTTAATCATGACTGAGATAGCTTCTCAGGATAAAGCATAGGAAAAATAATTCAGCTGTCTGGTTGTAATTCTAAATAAAAAACAATTCTTAAGTTTTATTCAGTTTTTTTTTTAAAAACCAATTTATTTCGTCATAGAATGTACTTCCAGAGATGTACCGTAACTCCTAATCTACTCTTTTCTTTGTGAAGGGGGTTTCCTGGAGAATTCTGTTCCAATGGCTTTGCAATCTACAGGTTCATTGACTCTTTGAATAAAATGGAACTTAATTTAATATGCAAGCCATTGAAGAGACAATTTTATTTTTTTATTTTTATTTTTTCAATATATGAAATTTATTGTCAAATTGGTTTCCATACAACACCCAGTGCTCATCCCAAAAGGTGCCCTCCTCGATACCCATCACCCACTCTCCCCTCCCTCCCACCCTCCATCAACCCTCAGTTTGTTCTCAGTTTTTAAGAGGAAGAGACGATTTTAAAAACAAAAGTTAAAAAAAAATCCGATCCTACTAAGCATTGTGCTAAGTGATTTGCAAGTATGATCTCACTTACTCTTCACAGTAATTCTTTGAAGTCCTCCACTTTTGGAGGTGAGAAATCTTGAGTTTGGAGGGGTATAAGCACTTATGACATTACACGATATATGGCAGAGGCAGGATTGAAAGGAGATCTGTCCGATGACAGTGCTTCTGTGCTTAGCTAGTAGTAATCCATCTGATCTTTCCCCACGTTTCCTAACATAACAGCTACTAAATGATAAATGCAAATATACTTACAAAAGTTTACCTTTTTATGCAGAACTTTATTGTTCAATTTTTGGATAGACGGTTTTCATATTTCCTGGGACTTACAGATGAGGACCATGAAGGCCAGTGGTCCTGGGTGGACAAGACACCATTTGACCCACATATTGTGTAAGTATATTGACTGGGGTGAAAACTTTCTAGGCAAAGACAAGAAGATAGCAAGGAGAATTCATTTGCCCCGAGGCATACCGATATAGAAATGCCTGCTCAGAGAGGACCGTTATGTATTGAGCAACTTCTCTACTAATAAATGACTATATTTCTTTTTTTTTTTTTTAATTTTTTTTTCAACGTTTATTTATTTTTGGGACAGAGAGAGACAGAGCATGAACAGGGGAGGGGCAGAGAGAGAGGGAGACACAGAATCGGAAACAGGCTCCAGGCTCCGAGCCATCAGCACAGAGCCTGACGCGGGGCTCGAACTCACGGACCGCGAGATCGTGACCTGGCTGAAGTCGGACGCTTAACCGACTGCGCCACCCAGGCGCCCCTAAATGACTATATTTCTATTAGAGAGTGCAGCTCTAAATTTTTCACCAGAGGCGTTTTCTCTACATGTCTTCTGATCTACACACACACACACCCACACAAATACAAATATAAAGATATACATATATATTTTTTCATTTTAGATTCTGGCATGAGGGTGAACCCAACAACTATAAACAGAATGAAAATTGTGTTATCCTTGTTAATGTCCAAGACAAATGGGCTTGGAATGACTTTCCTTGTAACTTTGAGAGAAGAAGAATTTGCAAGTTACCTGGAGCAACATTCAACTAGAAACCTCCAAAGGAGTCCTTATGATGGCAACAGAAAAGGGGAACCAATTAGACCAGGGCAGAATGTACCTGCACCATTGGAGCAGAGAAAACATGCTGAGAAAATAGAACATTTTTCAGTTACGATGGCCTTACTTTTGTTTTATTCATTCAAGACAATGTGCTTTTGTGTGGTTTGGTGGCCAGAATCATCTTTTCTGTGAGAATCCATTTTCACGAACTTTGCTTTCTTTTTATTTTTAAAAATTTTTTTTTTTTTTCAACGTTTATTTATTTTTGGGACAGAGAGAGACAGAGCATGAACGGGGGAGGGGCAGAGAGAGAGGGAGACACAGAATCGGAAACAGGCTCCAGGCTCCGAGCCATCAGCCCAGAGCCCGACGCGGGGCTCGAACTCACGGACCGCGAGATCGTGACCTGGCTGAAGTCGGACGCTTAACCGACTGCGCCACCCAGGCGCCCCATTTGCTTTCTTGATAGTGTATCAAAGTATTTCCTTTTCGATTGGTGTGCATTGATTATATGTCAAACAGAATGGCTCAAATGAGGTGATCTCTTGGTCATTGTTCTCCTCTGCTCAAATTCTTAGCTCTTAAAATTCAAAGGCAGGGTATTCAAACTGATAGAGGCATGCCACTTTTTTTTTTAAATATGACAAACCCTTTGAAGTTTTTAAACAACATTCTTATTGTTCAATGTCTCGTTCCCAGACTTTTTAATAGTATCAGTCATTAGATTGACATTCCATGAGCAAAATATTTTCTGAACAGGAGTGTAGGAGTTCTGAATCGTAGTATTGCCAAGATGGAAAAAAAAGAAAGTCTATCTACCTTTAAAAACATTTTCTTCTTACTCTACCTTAAATGTCTTCCCAAAGCAGGGAGTCCCAAGCTGACTTAGTTTCTTTTCAAGCGGATAAATCCCTCATAGGCCACCTTAACCAAACTGCCTTCAACTCTGTAGCTGAAGAAACTGAACCCACGGGAAGGCAAAGAGCTCACCTGGAACATTGCTAGTTCATGAAGAGAAACAGGACTGTGGCCCAGAACTACTTTTCATGGGCGGCAAACTGTGTTGCCTTCGGTATTACAGGAAAGTTACTGGGGTGACTTGG
This sequence comes from Puma concolor, assembly GCF_028749965.1. Lineage (NCBI taxonomy): Eukaryota > Metazoa > Chordata > Mammalia > Carnivora > Felidae > Puma > Puma concolor. Next base: position 100,729,042 of record NC_141673.1, read on the forward strand.
CCTCTTGACTAATGGATGAAAGTTCTAGCACTGTATTCGTGTTTCTACATTTTTAATTTGAGTCAGGAAAAAAAAAATCATATTTTCAGCCCATTTATGTTAGCATGTCTTTTTAGAGCTATAAAGCTAGAGTTCAAACTAGAAGGGAAGTCCTTGTCTTAACAACATGACATGACACTTTTGTGATATCACTAGTGTTAACTGTGGAGCAGTGCTATCCAAAATATGGTGGTCTTTCTTAAAATTCTCAATTTACTGATGTTTCCTGAATCGAAGCTAAACAATTCCAAGCAGTGGCTTTTTTTTGAAGTTGATTTTATTTTGAGAGAGAGAGAGAGAGAGAGAGAGAGAGTGAGCATGAGCAGGGGAGGGGCAGAGAGGGAGGGGGAGAGAGAGAGAGAGAGAGAGAGAAAGAGAGAATCCCAAGTGGGGTCTGTTCTCTCGGCACAGAGCCCTATATGGGGCTCCATCTCACAAACGCGAAATCATGACCTGAGCCAAAGTCAAGAGTCAGATGCTCAACCACTCAACTGATTTGGCCATCCAGGCCAAGCAATGGCTTTTTAACCTGACTGCCTTAAAGCTATTTTTGAAAACAGCATTTATTTTGTAAATTACTTAGTGATTTTCTGCGTTAGGAAGATTAGTGTTTGATTGATTGTGTGTGTGTGTGTGTGTGTGTGTGTGTGTCTGCATTTAAAGCTGATACTTTTAACTGAAGGAGTGCTAATGATTTCAATTGTTTGCCATTCACTAGTTACATAGCACAAAATCTACAAAACTTGTGGAAATAATTTTATGTATATGCTAAAAGGCTTTGTGTAGTTAACATCATCCACTTTCTCTACCGTATATAGGTAGAGATTCAGTTGTCAATAAAATGTGATCTCTGTGGTTTTATACATCTGTGTCGGCATCTATATCCTTAATCTCTTTTCTCGCAGTCTGATCATTTTTCATTACCTCCGTGGTGACCACCACAGACCATCGCTCTTACCCGGATTATTGCAATGGCCTTCTGATTGGTCTCCCTATTTCCACCCTCGGGCCCTTTCAATCTATTCCTAACTCTCATGACACTTGTATTCCTCATAATTTCTTTAAGACACCTGATAGTAATTTCATAAAAATAAATGCAAATTTTTTAGGGCATTGTGGTAGTCTTAGAAATTTGAAACACTTAAAAAATTTAAATATTGGTTTTGTGTTTGCTGTATATGTGTGTGTGTGTGTGTTTGCCACACACACACACACACACACACACACACACACACGCACCTCAAACAGTAAAAATGTAAATAAAAGTATCAGTTAAATCTTCCACCCCGAACTTCAGTCCCTTAAATGCCTCTTCAGAGTAGATATGATTATGTTTCTTATATGTATTTCCATGTATGTTTATATGTGTTATATAAATATATATACATACATAACCTACTGTTTTTATACTAATAGCAACATTATCTACATTGCCTTAAACATCTTACAATTTTTTCCCCACAAATCTAAGGGGTTTTTGTTTGTTTGTCTGTTTTCATCATGACAAGTGTATTCTTTGATCCCCGTCACCTATTTCCTCCTTTTCCCCACCCACCACCCCTCTGGTAACCATCAGTTTGTTCTCTATAGTTAAAGAGTCTGTTTCTTGGTTTGTCTCTCTTTTTTTCCTTTGTTCCTTTGTTTTGTTTCTTAAATTCCACCTATGAGTGAGATCATGTGGTATTCGTCTTTCTCGGTCTTATTTCGCTTGGCATTATACTCTGTAGCTCCATCCATGTTGCAAATGGCAAGATTTCATTTTTTTTTTTTATGATGGAATAATATTCTGTTGTGTATACACGGCTTCTTTAAGCTTCCGTAATTTGGCTATTGTAGATAATGCTGCTATATACATTCGGTGCATTTATTCCTTTGAATTAGTATTTTTCCACCCTTGGAGTAAATACCTCATAGTGCAATTACTGGATCGTAGGGCAGTTCTATTTTTAACTTTTTGAGGAACCTCCATATTTCTTCCACAGTGGCTGTACCAGTTTCCATTTCCCCTAATGAATACAGGAGCGTTCCTTTTTCTCCACATCCTCCCCAACACTTGTTTCTTGTGTTTTTTTATTTTAGCCATTCTCACAGGTATGAGGTGGTATCCCATTGTGGTTTTGATTTGCATTTCCCTGATGCTCAGTGATGTTGAGCATCTTTTCACGTGTCTGTTAGCCATCTGGATGCCTTTGGAGAAATGTTTGTTCATGTCTTCTGCCCATTTTTATTTTATTTTATTTTCAATGTTTATTTATTTTGAGAGAGAGAGAGAGCAACATTAATAGAATAGGGGCAGAGATAGAGGGAGACACAGAATCTGAAGCAGGCTTCAGGCTCTGAGCTGTCAGCACAGAGCCTGATGCAGGGCTCAATCCCACAAACCACGAGATCATGACCTGAGCCGAAGTCAGACGCTTATCCGACTGAGCCACCCAAGCGCCCATTCTTCCCATTTTTAAATTGATTATTTGGTTTTGGGGGGAAAATATCTTGCATTTTTTACTTAAAAATATAGTTTGGAAAATGATTTATACCTTGCCCCATATAAGTAAATAGTGTTTCATTATATTGGTATATCATAATCTGAGATAACTTTTGAGTGACAAAATATTTCCTTTATACAATAAAAATCAACAAAACTACATATTGTCACATATATCTAAGAGGAAAGAACAGTTTAAGGAAAACTAATATAGATAAACCTTGGTTTGCGAGCATAATTCATTCCAGAAACATGCTTGTAATCCAAAGCACTTGTATATCAAAGTGAATTTCCCCATAAGAAATCATGGAAACTCAGATGATTCATCCCACAACCCCAAACTATTCATATAAAAATGATTACAATACTGTAATATAATACAAAGTAACAAAGAAAATATAAAATATAAAGAAAAATAAACAAATTAACCTGCCCTTACCTTTGAAAACCTTCGTGGCTGGTGTGAGGGAGACAAGAGAAGGAGGGTTATTGTGTAGGGTGACTTTCACTATCATTAATGGAATCACTGCTATCTATTGGCTCAATGAAATCTTCTGCATCGGGGCCATTGTATACACTCGCATGGATGTTGACTTCGGTACAGTATTGATAAACTCTTGTCACATGCTGTATTTAATGTAACTGGCAGTAAGGCAGCAGAGGAAAGGGTCTATATTGGCAGACAGCCTGACCTAGAATGAAGCAAAGCATTCCTAAGTTTACTTTTGTATAGAAAAGCAGAGGACTGTCCATAGGTGCTTTGAAGTGACAAAAAATACACTAGTGCCTATTGTGGGCATCTTCCAACATTCTGAAAAATCACTGATTTTTCTGCCAAACACCACAGTCTGAGACTGAGCATCTGAACATGGGAGATGAACACCCACAATCCCAGAGAGAGAGAGAGAGAGAGAGAAGAACCATTGGCTCAGTTGTGATCATATGACATTCGGTGTCACATACTACTTGTGTTGCAAGACATTGCTCTTTTATCAAGTTAATATTTATTAGAAATGTTTGCTCGTCTTGCGGAACACTTGCAGAACAAGTTACTCGCAATCCAAGGTTTTACTACGTATTATATTCACTTACCCAGTTGAATTTTCCATCTAATGATTACACATTAATTTCAGTGTATGAATTTTGTGTGGTGCCGTGTGCAAGAAGTGTGGTTATTCAAGGTACCAAGATATTTAAATATTCTTGAATAACCATATCAGCATTGATTAAAATATTATGCACGTAGTGGATAGGCTTGAGATAGAAAGTTGTCAAGCTGAATGTTCTCTTAGAACAATTTAGCTATTGGACCCTGGCCCTAGCTGAGCAATAGCCACAAATCCAAGTGAGATTCAGTTATCCAGAGGAGCCATTTGCAACAGCGTGGATAGAACTAGAGTGTATTATGCTAAGGGAAATAAGTCAGTCAAAGACAAATATATGATTTCACTCATATGTGACATTTAAGAAACAAAACAGATGACCATAGGGGAAGGGAAGCAAAAATAACAGAAAAACAGAGGAGTCAAACCGTAAGAGACTCTTAAATACAGAGAACAAACTGAGGGTTGCTGGCGGGGTATTGGGGGTGGATGGGCTAAGTGGGTGATGGGCATTAAGGAGGACACTTGTTGGGATGAGCACTGGATATTATATGTAACTGATGAATCATTAAATTCTATTTTTGAAATCATTATTACACTGTATGGTAACTAACTCGGATTTAAATAAAAAAAAAAAAAAAAAGAGGGGCGTCTGGGTGGCGCAGTCGGTTAAGCATCCGACTTCAGCCAGGTCACGATCTCGCGGTCCGTGAGTTCGAGCCCCGCGTCGGGCTCTGGGCTGATGGCTCAGAGACTAGAGCCTGTTTCCGATTCTGTGTCTCCCTCTCTCTCTGCCCCTCGCCCGTTCATGCTCTGTCTCTCTCTGTCCCAAAAATAAATAAACGTTGAAAAAAAAAATAAAAAAAAAAAAAAAGAAATCTTCTATATCTATATTGAGTTTTATTCCTAGTAGAGCTATTTTTCTCAGGATGTGAATGAAATTATAAATCCTTTGGCATTCTGAAATGTTTTGCTATCCTATAGGAAAATATAAAGGCGTTTCTGCTTCATTGCAAATTTATGATCTATTTTATAAAAGTCGTTAGTATATTTCTTGGAGAGTTCATATATATCCACTTAATAATATAGCATTGGATAGCTTCTACAGAGGTGAGTCCAATGAGGTAGGTTTTAAAAAATTTTTTTTTTTTTCCAACGTTTTTAATTTATTTTTGGGACAGAGAGAGACAGAGCATGAACGGGGGAGGGGCAGAGAGAGAGGGAGACACAGACTCGGAAACAGGCTCCAGGCTCTGAGCCATCAGCCCAGAGCCCGACGCGGGGCTCGAACTCACGGACCGCGAGATCGTGACCTGGCTGAAGTCGGACGCTCAACCGACTGCGCCACCCAGGCGCCCCTGAGGTAGGTTTTAAAGTCAACAGTTTGTCTATATCTTAAAAATAAATTGGTTCATTGAGTTGATCTCTGTGACAACTACTTGGCTCTAAGCTTTGTCAGCGTTGGGCCAGCTCTTGGGTTAATGATAACTAGCTAATGTAATGGATTAGTTAATGGGATTCTTAGTCCCCCTTATCTGACTTATGGATATATGGCTTTGTTATTTGGAATTACAATTACACCTCTGATATAATTAACCTTTGACATACAAAATAAACACAAAATGTAAAAGAAAAGAAAAGAAAAGAAAAATAAAATCCTCTTCTTTGCTGGGCTCTGTACTTGCTGTATGTCTCTATATGTTCATATAAATATTCACAAACAAAGCAGGAGTATTCTTTACTTTTCCCAGCATTTGTTAGAGAATTGCTTGGTAAATTGGGAGAAGTCCTGAGACTAATATAGAGAAAAATGCATGTCAATCAGGATCATAAATTATATCGTTCAAAACTACTTATTTTATTTAAAATCTTTTTAAAAAAATTTTTCTTTCATGTTTATTTATTTTTGAGAGACAGAGACAGAGTGCAAGCAGGGGAGGGGCAGAGAGAGAGGGAGACACAGAATCCGAAGCAGGCTCCAGGCTCTGAGCTGTCAGCACAGAACCTGATGCGGGGCTCGAACTCATGAACCTCGAGATCATGACCTGAGCCGAAGTCAGATGCTTAACCGACTGAGCCACCCAGGCGCCCCAAAACTACTTAGTTTATTTATATCAAAAGCGACAAGTCCTTATGAAGTCCGTAGGTAGTCCTTATAAAGTGCAGTGCACAGTTTTCTCATGTTGGTGTTGTGTTCATGCTCTTGTGCCTCTGTATTTATGCATTTCAGTTGTGCTTTCTGTTCTCAGAAGATTTTTTTGTTATTCAAAGCACTTATTTCAGGCATTTCACAAATCCGAAACACATTGAAGAAACAGGGCACGTCATTCCAATTTTTCCTCGGATTTGAAGAGTCTCGTATGGTAGCACAGTCCTCCACTGTAACTATATTATTGGGCTCCCCTTCGTCCCAGAAGCTGGAAGAGAGCAAGTGCAGAAGATTTTAAATCCCAGCTACAGGAAGCCAAGTGACCTCATATGCTAGACCAGTTGCATTTGTGTTGTGCTCCCTCGCAACAATTTTGTTGCACATTATAACCTCCATTAGGCATTATAGTTAGGCATTAAACCTCCATTTTATTGAAGAAAAGGAATCCTGGAAAAACCAAACCACTTGTCCTAAGTCTTAGAGTTTGCGAGTGGCAAAGCCCGGCTGGATATTCCTGACTTTCTGGTCTGTCAAGCTTCCTCAGCTGTAGACCCATAATGAGAAGTTACGGGAAGCACTGATGCTCATGAATTTGTTTCCTTCACGCTTTTGTCTCATCTTACGTTTAGTTCCCTTTATTCTGCACCGAGTTTGTATTAACCTAGGTGCATACTTTAGTGGTGTTACGGTGCTGTAGAGAAGCAACTTTCCAGAGTCTCAGTGCATGGCAGCTGTACTCTTAGAACTGAGCCTTTGGTTTCCTCAAATGCTAAATGAAGATTAATAATATCGATGTATCTCAGAAGGGTGCAATTTAGGTAAAATGAAATAATTAATGAGATCAAACCCATGAAAACTCCAATGTGCTGTGCTCTAAGGGTGTAAGGTCACTATCAAAGAGAAAAGAGACCTTATCAAGGGAGTCCCCACTTTCACTCCATAAATCTCCTTTCTCAAATCACTACCCTCAAATCATTTACTAGTTTGGGCACAAGACTCTGAATTTCACTCTTTGTCTCTGCTGCATTTCCGATGAACTAGTCTTCGATTCTGATTCCCTCCTCATGTTCATCTGTTATCTCCCCTTTATTCTTCAGATGGTCTCAGGAAGCGAGAGCACAAGACCCTCGTGCTTCCTTCGACTATCTTCTAGCACATAAAATCACCAAGGATTGACCTGAAAATATCTCATGGAATGGAAGGAGGTTCTGAGAACTCCCCTCAACAATGGTCTAACTTTGGGACTTGAGATAGTGTTAAAATTGTCCTGTAAGAAGGAAATTACCTCAGAGCTTCTGTGAAAGGTGTGCCATCTACCCATTGCCACTGACCCTCAGTCACCTGGTCTGTCAGTCCAATATAAAACTCTCTCCTTTTCGGTTTCGCGTAGAAAAGAAATTCCTAGAGGAGCAACACGATAGAAACACAGAGTAGATCAGTCATTTCAATTTTGGACAAATGTTGAAGGTAATTGTTATTAAAAGAGGTAAAGTGGATTATAGGTGACAGATAAATGGCTCTGAAATCGTAAGATCATGGAGGAGTATCTCCTGATTTTTTTTTTTATTGTGGTAAAAATATACGGAACATAGAATTAAACCAACAAAAAGAGAATCTTTAACAGAGAAGCAGTTTCTTAATATCTCATTCAAAGCTGATCTACTGTTATTTGTAGCAAAAGCTACTTAGATATCCAGCATGAAAGATTATTAATCACAGCTTAAAGATAACAGACATATCTTGGGCATATCTGACATAATCATCTGATATATTCATCAACACAATAGTCATTCTAAAATGAACTGTCAGCGTCCCCCCCACCTCTTTTTTTCCCTTCGTAAGAAAGGCATTGAACATGGAAATTCCCCTTTCCTCCCCCCTTAGGCTCTTCTAGTGATGACAATAAATTAGAGTAGGTATCGACTTATAGAAATAGTAGGAACAGCATGCATTTTAATACATTCACTTAACAAATAGTAATTTTGGACCAAAGAGTGCATATACATATGGAAAGAGGGATAGATCCTGGAAGGAATGTTACATTGACACTGGAGGTGACTGTGCTCCAACTACCTGCTCCTCCTGTGTGTTGATAACAACCAGATGTGCTCCCATGTTTGAGCAGTTTTTTACGCTTGATGCCCAGGACATGGTGTTAGTAGAAAATAAGTAGCAGCTAGATTGAAAATGGATCCAGCTCGACGGACAACAATTCTTGACTGAACCTAGGAGGACAGAAGTTTCCATGAGTGTCATATATCAACTAAGTAAGGAAACAGAAAGCTTCATCTGGCCTCATGAAGTTCATCATTACCAGTCTTCTGACTGGTACCTTGGAGCCCCTTGTCCTTGCCCGCTCCCCAACCTACTATCTAAGACTTTAGAGAATTCCTATGTCAGTAAACACAAATAGCAATTGTCTCGTCTTTTGAGACATAACCCTTGTTTTCTAAATTAAAAAAAATTTTTTTAAACGTTTATTTAAAAAAAAATTTTTTTTTAACGTTTATTTTTGAGATAGAGAGAGACAGAGCATGAATGGGGGAGGGTCAGAGAGAGAGGGAGACACAGAATCTGAAACAGGCTCCAGGCTCTGAGCTGTCAGCACAGAGCCCGATGCGGGGCTCGAACTCACGGACCGCGAGATCATGACCTGAGCCGAAGTCGGACGCTTAACCGACTGAGCCACCCAGGCGCCCCAAACGTTTATTTATTTTTAAGAGACAGAACATGAGTGGGGAAGGGACAGGAAGAGAGGGAGACACAGGATCCGAAGCAGGCTCTAGGCTCTGAGCTGTCAGCACAGAGCCTGATGTAGGGCTCGAATCCATGAACCATAAGATCATGACCTGAGCCTAAGTCAGATGCTTAACTGACTGAGCCACCCAGGCACCCTGAGATATAATCCTTACTTTCTAAACTTGCCAGTAAATGCAGTCATACATACAATCTATCTCTGTTATGCTATTGATATAGAGCCTCATTAACTATTCTTAGAATGCCAAGGTGAGAGAAGGTTATGCATTTTATCTAAGCAACCCTCTCTCATGTTGCCCAAGCAATGTGCCCTCAACAAAGTCTCCAAACTGGTTGTGGCTAAACTTCTTAGAATTGTAGAATGTAAGTCTTTGAAGTTTATTAGAAAGAAATAGTCCAGTGTTTCTCAATTTAATGGTGAGGAAATTAAGTTCCAGAGGAGCGTCATGTAGCATTTTGCTAAGACTTAGAACAAAACTATATATATAAGAGTGTAGAGAGTATATTTCTGAGATATCTCCAAATTCCCTATTCTCTCTCTATTTTTTCTTCTTCACCTCATTGGGAAGCAAGTGAGGAATGAAAAGAAAGTGCACTCCTGGAGATAATACCTTCCGCTTCTAGATTTTCTGTTCAGACATACCTCAAATTTCTTCTAAAAGTTTGCTATGATGTCCCCAGGATTTCCTGTCCAATGCTAATCACATTTTCAAAGTCCTAGACCTGTCTTATCAGTTCCTCATCATTCTCTGGTAGTACAGGCAAGATTTTATATTTTGTTTTTGAGAAACAGGACACCATCCAACTCCTTGTCCCCAAATCAATCTAGAAGCCAAAAAGTGGCAATATGTAAATGTTGATGTTCAAATTTCAGGACCATTATACCCGATACATCTCTGTAGCAGGAGAAGTCCGTTAAATCCTCATATGGCTGGAACTTTTTCTCATCACAGAGTTGAAAGCTATGATACGTCACTGTAAGGAAAGGGGCAGAGTGTATGTTCGTTATTCTTGATAAAAAATTAAGTTTATCATGTGTGTATTTGTAACAAAAGAACCAGCAATCATCATGATATCTTTTTTTTTACTCTCTATTTGTCCTTCCATGCGGAGAGGTACCGAGATTTACTTACCCAAAGAAAAAAGGATTCACATTTCATGGTTTTTGCTGATTTATGAAGATGAATGTGCTTTACTTCAGGTCCAAAGGCCCAGAGAAAACAAATATGCTTTCACTTTCTCTTATGCCCACCCTCCCTACCCTTGTTCCAAAACACAGTTTGTCATGTCTCTGGCTAGGTTCCCGTGGAGAAGTTTACACTCATGACAGAAGTACAAAGGCGAGGACTCAAGGCCACCAAGGAGATGAAAAATGTCTATCATGAAAAATATGTCAGAGGTCACTGCAATTTGGTAACCGTTCTGTACTAGTTGGGGTTCTAGTTGAGGAATAACCTGGAGATAAACAGGGAAGAAAGTGGAACAGAAATACCCTTTGGGGGAGAAGAGAACCCACAGGCAAGAAGAAAGATTTTACTCTTAATATTCACCAGGGAGATTAAACTTGACCTTTAGAACTCACCAACACATCTGGTGATAAAACAGACACTGAGCAGTAGAATGGAGACCCCAGCAACAGTCCATAAGAGCCTTTGGGAAGAGAAGTGTCCTTTCTCTGTAGAAAGAAATATGCAAACATGGTCAATCTTCCCAAAGCAAGATACAAAAGACATTCTTATTCAACCTTACTTATCTCCTTCCACTTGCGCTGTCTATATGGAGTAATTCTTAGACTTCAGCATGCCTCAGAATCATTTGGAGAGTTTGTTTAAATTTTTTTTTTTTCAACGTTTATTTATTTTTGGGACAGAGAGAGACAAAGCATGAACAGGGGAGGGGCAGAGAGAGAGAGAGACACAGAATCGGAAACAGGCTCCAGGCTCTGAGCCATCAGCCCAGAGCCCGACGCGGGGCTCGAACTCACGGACCGCGAGATCGTGACCTGAGCCGAAGTCGGACGCTTAACCGACTGCGCCACCCAGGCGCCCCTGGAGAGTTTGTTTAAACACCGATGATGGGGCCTCACTTCTAGAGTTAACAATTCATTAGAGCTGCTATGCAGTCAGCAAGTTCCTGGTCTGGGAACCAGCTTTTAGAACCGCTAGAATAAGCCATTGCTGATCTTAAGACTCATGAACTGAGACAGATGTGCTATTTTTCCTTCTTAAGTCTCTCAGGCTTTCCGTCTTCTTTTCCTATCTTTGTCTTTCCCTTTCTCTCACCCTCTCTGTTTTGTTTTTTTTTAATCTCTCTCCTGCCCTCCTCTTTCTGGTGTCTCATTTCCCAAGCCCTTTGTAAACCAATTCATATAAAACGTGAGCAATGTTCTTATAGTTCCTCTCCCCCTCCCACCCGATAAACATTTTACACACAGGGAAAGTGAGTTCCAGAGAAGGGAGGTGGCTTGCCCAATGCAACACAGTGAAAGGGTGGGAACAGCAGTCTGGTTCAGTTCTCCCCAAAACCCAGCCCAGCAACCCTCAGTACAACATAGCGTCTCCTAACCACTGCCTGTTTCCCCCCTTGCATTCTGTCTCTGTCTCCCTTCTTTTACTTTAGTGGAGACATTTCTAGAGTCCTATCCCCTCAGCATATTTATCACCGCTTCCCCCCAAAAAAAGATCTATGAAAGAAAGGGAGAGTTGCAAATTTTACCTGTGCCTTGTGATGTAGATGGTTGGGATGAATTCATTCTCTCTCTCTCTCTCTCTCTCTCTCTCTCCTTCTCTCATCAGTTTCTGAGTCCAGTACTATTTTGTTGCTAAGATCTAAGGAAAATGAATCCATTTCTGTTTTTTTTTTTTTTTTTTTTTTAAGGAAGTTCAGCCCGAAGGCATAATAATATTAATTTGTTCTGCGGCTTTGTGTTTCAGTCAGGGTTTCCTTTCTTGCATAAGGAGGACAAGGGAGTTTACCGGGCAACGAGTCTCCTCACTTAAGGAAACAACAAAGTGGGGAAATGATGATAGTGGTAAGTACCAACAGAAATGGGCTGACCGAGGGGAAACATCAGGGGCTTAAAAATACTGTTTTCTTTGGGTGGATAAAATCTCTCTGTCTGGGGCCCCCCCGGGGGGCTCAGTCGGTTAAGCATCCGACTCTTGATCTCAGCTCAGGGCTCGATCTCAGGGAGGTGAGTTCAAGCCCCGCACTGGGCTCTGTGCTGGATGTGATGCCTATTTAAAAAAAAAAAAAAAAAAAAAAATCCGCTACTTTCTTCCAGGCCTCCCCACTCATGCCTCAGTTTGTCTCTGATATTTGCGGGGCCCGCCTCTGCACTCCCATTTTACTTCTGAGCCTTACGGTCACACATCTGTCGGCGGGAAAGAGGACAAAACCAAATCTTTGCACTCGGCACACAGCTAGGCACATAATAGAGGCATTTATAACTCCATGTGAGTTTCTTTTCATAGCTCAGGTGGGTTTCTTCCTCATTTGCTTGCAACGCTGGAGCATTCTGGCTTCATGTTGGGCCGAATATGTCGCATTGTGGGTTTATAGCCCTTTTGTTAAAGCAATCTCCTATCTCTGCCCCAGTTGAACCCCCCCCACGCCTTACATGATATGACTACTTTGCAATTCAGCTCCGTTCCTTGTTCCTTCCGTTACAACACAGCTTCTGCCACCTTCGAGACTCAGTGGGTAATCTCCTTCTATTCTTCCTAATTCTTTGGGAGTTTTTGTTTTATAATGTGACCTATATAAGAGAAATGAATTTGAATGTCAGAAGAAGCAATGTCAATTAGACATTAAAATATAATGCAGCTTTCTCTGGATGGTTAGTTACTGATAGTAATTTTCCACTCTATTCCTTAAAAATACTTTGGAACAAGATCCAGCTGGCCTCTACTGATTAAAATTCACAGGTGTCAGGAGGCGTTAGTAACATATATATGACTTGGTAATTCCCACAACAATGACTCACACAGTTTTCACATGTTAGAGAACATCCTTGTTCTCAAAGGGACTTTTTGTTGTTTCAATGTATTGTTCAACTTCCTCTGCATCTTCCATTTTACAGTTATATAGATTTATTAAAGAATGTTTAAAAATTATACATGTCCATATTATAAAATATATGCATGTTTAACATGTGTCTTATCAGCAAATGACTTTTGACCTACACAAAGAAATTATACAATGGTTGAGTTAAATGAATTATTAAATGATGAATCATAATGACTACAGTCAATTATTTATTAATCATGATCAATCAGCATTAACTAATGTCAATAGACAATTATGTGTTAATAATTTTATGAACATGCAATTAATGAATATTAATAGTTAATGATTAGCATCTTACCAGCCAAAATATGTATATGTTTTGATCCTTTGTTTTATCACTTTTTCCAAATTATAAAAGTAATATTTTTATGGTTAACAGTATGAGAAGAATATGGCAAGTAAAAGACCTCCCATCTGTCCTTGGTGTGTCCTTCTAAAGTCGACCATGCTTGATGATTTGTTCCTTTTTTTTTTTTTTAATTTAATTTTTTTTTTTTTTATTTTTTTTTTTTCAACGTTTTTATTTTTTTATTTTTGGGACAGAGAGAGACAGAGCATGAACGGGGGAGGGGCAGAGAGAGAGGGAGACACAGAATCGGAAACAGGCTCCAGGCTCCGAGCCACCAGCCCAGAGCCCGACGCGGGGCTCAAACTCACGGACCGCGAGATCGTGACCTGGCTGAAGTCGGACGCTTAACCGACTGCGCCACCCAGGCGCCCCTAATTTAATTTGTTTTTGAGAGACAGGGTGAGAATGAACGCGAGCTGGGGAGAGGGCCAGAGAGAGAGGGAGACACAGAATCTGAAACAGGCTCCACGCTCTGAGCTGTCAGCACAGAGCCCGACACGGGGATCAAACCCACAAACCTTGAGACCATGAGCCGAAGTCGGATGCTTAACTGACTGAGCCACACAGGCGTTCCTTGATGATTTCTTATATATACTTTGAGACATTTTCCAAGCTTATAGAGGTGGAGTTTATATAATAGATTGTTTATTCATTTTTTGTCAAATAAGATCATACCTGCTTTCATGTTTTAAAAAACTTTCATGTTTTATTTTTTTTTTAATTTTATTTTTTTTTTTCTTTTTCAACGTTTATTTATTTTTGGGACAGAGAGAGACAGAGCATGAACGGGGGAGGGGCAGAGAGAGAGGGAGACACAGAATCAGAAACAGGCTCCAGGCTCTGAGCCATCAGCCCAGAGCCTGACACGGGGCTCGAACTCACGGACCGCAAGATCGTGACCTGGCTGAAGTCGGAGGCTCAACCGACTGCGCCACCCAGGCGCCCCAAAACTTTCATGTTTTAAAAATTACTGTTATATTCATCATTGTATTTGGGTATCTATCTAACTAACTCTACTGTTTAAACTTTTCCATAATTTATAAACCAGGCACAAATAACTTCTAGTTTTTCCTTCCTCTAATGCATGAGGTACTGACTCCCTTTATACATATTTATTTGCAGGTACACATTTTTGGCTCAATGATACATGGCAAACGTTTAAAACAAAATCAATATTTGGCTTGAGTTTTCATCACAGAATAACCTTCTGGGATATAAACATAATAATAAAAATGGTGCCTGAGGGGAATTTTCATGGTAATGTTTTGGAAAAGATTTCATTTTTTAAAGTAACACCTACCCCCGATGCGGGGCTCAAACTCACAACCCTGAGATCAAGAGCTGCATGCTTCACAGGCTGAGCCAGCCAGGGACTCCTCATAGCAATTTAATATTAAAACCGTATTAGGTAAATGTAACACAGGGCTACAGTATAGGAGCACTGATTACTTAACAGAGCAGTTGGCACATTACTGCTGTGGTCACTATGCTGCTATTTTTTCATAGGATACAAACTTCCCTTTCACTGTGGGAGAATAGAGAACGAGATATTTTTGAACACTTTCCTTTTCTCTAATCCCTTCGTATCCATGCTCTTTAACAACAAGAAAAGTTTCTTTCTGTATCAAATATGATTTTCCATGAATTTTGTTAAATAAGATTTTGGAATTTTGCTCCCTTAGGACATTTTGAGGTGGCAAAATCAATATTCTTTTTAAAAAAGTTTTTTCTAACGTGTATTCATTCTTTGATAGAGAGAGAGACAGAGCGTGAGTGGGGGAGGGGCAGAGAGAGAGGGAGACACCGAATCGGAGGCTCGGAACTCACAGCACAGAGCCCGACGCGGGGCTCGAACTCGCGGACCCTGAGATCATGACCTGAGCCGAAGTCGGACGCCCAACCGGCGGAGCCACCCAGGCACCCTGGCAAGATCAATATTCTGCTGTTAATTCTGCCATGTAAGATGCGGAAAATGCCCAAGCAGAATTTCTCTTAAAAGATTTGTAACCTAAATGGAAGTTAAGTAACAGAACAAGTGATTTATTTCATTTTTATTTTTATTTTTTATTTATTTCATTTTTCAAGATATTACATCCAACAGAGATATTCTACAAAGCTTAAAATTATGACATAATTGATTTCTGTTACATTTATTATTTCAAATTTTATAAATGTATGTTAACCATATTACTTAAATTTTTGTGAATAATTTTATTAAAGCTATCTAGACATTGCACTCTATCTTTTTTTTTCCATCTTAACAACATATTTCATTTATCTGTCAATCTACACAAAATATTACCCTTTCGACAATATATAATTAGTATAAAAATATTGAGGTATTTTATATTCTGGTTTTATCTTACATTTTCTAAATCCACTACATATTTCACACATTTAGTGTATCCCAGTCTGGATGAGTCACATTTTTTTTTTTTTTTTTTATTAAAAAAATTTTTTTTTTCAACGTTTATTTATTTTTGGGACAGAGAGAGACAGAGCATGAACGAGGGAGGGGCAGAGAGAGAGGGAGACACAGAATCGGAAACAGGCTCCAGGCTCTGAGCCGTCAGCCCAGAGCCCGACGCGGAGCTCGAACTCACGGACCGCGAGATCGTGACCTGGCTGAAGTCGGACGTTTAACCGACCGCGCCACCCAGGCGCCCCTGGATGAGTCCCATTTCAAGTGCACAAAGCCACATGTTGCCCAGGGGCTACTGCACTGGGCAGCCTACCTCTATGATCCTTGCCTTTTATTTATCTTCCAAAGTCTGTCCATATTCTTTGGTTCGTGACAGCATCACTCCAACCTCTATTTCCACGGTCACGGCTCCTTCTCTGACTGATTTTTTCATGCCTCCCTCTTATAAAGACCTTTGTGATTACATTGGACCCACCTCCATAACCCAGGATGATCTCGTGTCAAAATACTTAATCACATCTGCAAATTCTCTTTTGCCCTATCAAGGACCATACTCACAGGTTTTGAAGATGGACATATTTAGGGAAGGCATTCTACCTACCTCAATACCTCATGTGTTCACAGCAAGGTTAAGTGTAGAAAATTCTCCAGGAACTATATATTAGTCCTAGCTCAAAGACTTAGTGATTGAATTTAAATAGTGACACTGATATGAATGTAGTCCTTTGCCATAGATGTGCATAAAATAGTAGTAAGATGATCTTTCACTTTGCAAAATGCAGTAACCCATTAAAAAGCTTTTAGTAATTAGCAATGGCCAAATGTGTTGATTCACAAATTTTGTTCATTCTGCACAACTCTGCTTATTGGTAGCTGTTTCTATGTCTGGTCTCACTCTTTGTCCACATCTAATTCCTCTGAGTCTAATCTCTCTCTTTTTCTCTCACCTGCCTCTTCACCAGACCTCATTTGATTCTCCAAATATGCCCAGCTTCCTCCTACCATAGAGCCTTTGCATATGGCTTCTTTCTGCCCAGGATGCTCTATACCTCCCTCTTTGACTGATACAAGTTTGTTTTTGTTTTTGTTTTTTCAATATATGGAATTTATTGTCAAAATGGTTTCCATACAACACCCAGTGCTCATCCCAAAAGGTGTCCTCCTCAATACCCATCACCCACCCTCCCCTCCCTCCCACCCTGCACTCTTTCTTTTTTTTTAAAAAAAAGAAAAAACAATGTTTATTTATTGGGGCACCTGGGTGGCTCAGTCGGGTAAGCGTCTGACTTCGACTCAGGTCATGATCTCACGGTTCGTGGGTTCGAGCCCTCATCAGGCTCTGTACTGACAGGTCAGAGCCTGGAGTCTGTCTCAGATTCTGTGTCTCCCTCTCTCTGCCCCTCCCCTGTTTGTACAGAGGGGGAGGGGTAGAGAGAAAAGGAGTGAGAGAATCCCAAGCAGGTTCCTCGCCTATAGTGCAAGTCCCATGCAGAGCTCACTCTCATGAACCATGAGATCGTGACCTGAGCCAAAATCACGGGTCAGATGCTTAACCCCTGAGCCACCCAGGCACCCCTGCACTCTTTTTTTCTTTTTTTTAAATATTTGTATTCATCATCAATTTTCCTATTTACTTTATGATTTGAAAATAAAGAACTTTAAAACAGAGATGACCAGGATAACTATCTGAAGTAGGGGCTGTGATGATGACTAGAATAGAATACACATTCCTTAGTAAATTGCTTGGCGTGCATGTCCTAGGCCCTCAGTTAAGATTGGCTTTAACCTTTCCCCCTCAAGTTCATTCAGATCTGCTTGGAGCAGATTGGGAAAAGGCTGGTCCAGGTCTATTGAGGACTCAGAAATGAGCTAAGTCATAGAAATAGCGTGTAAAGCACAAGAGGGAAGCAAACATCTTTCACTGAAGTCCTAACAAAATCTATTTGTTGGAGAAGAACAAGTTACTCATCTGCTTTTTATCCAGGCACGTCCCAACTTAATGCTACTGCCTTTGGTTCCAAAGATTCTGCTTTGGGCTTTGGTCAGCTCCCACTGTATTTTGGCAGCTGAAAAATCATTAAATCTCTTTCCCCTGGCAATAGAACGTCCCCATTGATTTACCTTTGATACATTGATAACGTTGCCCTTGTTCCTATCATGAGTTCAATGATCATCTTTTCCTTCAGTTTATAATCAGCAGTGGTCTTTCATGTTCGAGAAGATTTGCTCTGTGAGCTCTGTGATTATTTGTAAAGAGAAAGACAAATGCACAGAGAATGGGGAGGAGGAGAATGTTAGAGTTCAATGCAGTGATCTAATTTGATACATTTATTCACAAATAAGATATGTGTCCCAAATCAGATATATTGTTTGCTGAGTGGCAAAACAAGGTCTAAAACCCAGATCTCTCATTTCAGTGGTTAGTGCCTTTTTTCCCAATTTCATACTTGCCTCCTTACTAGCGAGTGATTTTTTCCCCAAAGGCAGTTGAGAAAATAAAGTTGCCTTTACACGGTCTGCCATCAAAAGACCACAAACCCTGGACTTAAAAGGCAGTCATTGAATTCTGACAGTCTATTCTCTGAATTTACAAAGTAGAGCAGAGGCAAATGCACCTGCTCTACACATTTGTAATTTCCCAAATGAATTAAACAATTCATAAATTTTTACGGAGACACAATTTACATATAACGTATAACACATCACATAATTATTTCTTTTTTTGCCATGAGTATGAGTAAGACCTAGTCTCTTAGCAACTTCGAAGTTGTTGACTATAATCCACGTTGTTGACTATAATCTCTATGCTGTGCATTAAGTCTTCAGGAATTATTTCTCTACTGGTTGGCAAGTTTGTGCCCTTACATAATGTCTCCCCAAATATTTAACAGAGCATCAGCAGTGTGGATGGGATAGATATTATCATAGTAATTCAAGTAGGAAAGAGAAACAGTAGTATAACAAATCCTCCCCAGCGACCATCTATTTGTACTAGTCATTCATTATTTACTCTATGTCATTTCCTGTGTTAGGCTGTTTACACAAATCTCATCCAGCGATTACAGAGATCAGTAATGAGGTCCTATTATTAATCATGTTTTAATGGTGAGTACATTGATGGAGAGGTTAAAGAACACGCTCCATTTCATTAGGATGTAAGAAATAAAGTCAAAATTTGGACCCATAAAAATTTTTTAAAAAACCAACTTTTTAAAAACATTGTATCAAAGTTTATTTATTTATTCTGAGAGAGGCAGAGAAAGTGTGAGTGGGGGAGGGGCAGAGAGAGAGAGAGAGAGAGAGAGAGAGAGAGGGAATCCCAAGCAGGCTCTGAGCCACCAGCAGGGAGCCCGACATGGGGCTCAAACCCACAAAACTGTCAGATCATGACCTGAGCCGAAACCAAGAGCCAGATGCTCAACCAACTGGGCTGCCCAGACACCCTCAAATAAAGAAGTTTTTAATAGCTATTTAATACTATTTAAATAATTTTTATTAGTTAAATAATTTTAAATGAAATTCTTGATATTTGACTTTATATACAAACTTAATAGCTTTTTCAAAACAATTATTGTAGCATTTTATTCTTAATAATACATGTAGATTTGAGTCTCATCACACTGAAAGGAGTTTCAATATACAGATCATGTAGAGATTTTTAAAATTCAATTTTGGGGGCACTTGGGTGGCTCAGTCGGTTAAGCATCTGACTTCAGCTCAGGTCACCATGTCATGTTTTGTGAGTTCAAGCCCCACATCTGGATCTGTGCTGACAGCTCGGAGCCTGGAGCTCCCTTCGGATTCTGTGTCTCCCTCTCTTTCTCTGCTCCTCCTCCACTCTCACTCTGTCTCACTCTCACTCAAAAATAAATAAACATTAAAAAAAATTTAAATAATAAAATTCCCCTGCGTGAGTGAGGTCACACCTTAATAGATGAAACATCACACTTCCTTGTGCTTGTTTTGAAGTTTCTTCAAAACATTTACCTCTAAAGTTTCTTCCTTTCATTGTTATTGTTTACTGTAAGCACTAATGATAAAAAAGCACCCTTGAAAACTGCTGTCACAAACAAATTATAAGTTTAAAGAAACTTACCGGGGCGCCTGGGTGGCACAGTCGGTTAAGCGTCCGACTTCAGCCAGGTCACGATCTCGCGGTCCGTGAGTTCGAGCCCCGCGTCAGGCTCTGGGCTGATGGCTCAGAGCCTGGAGCCTGTTTCCGATTCTGTGTCTCGCTCTCTCTCTGCCCCTCCCCCGTTCATGCTCTGTCTCTCTCTGTCCCAAAAATAAATAAACGTTGAAAAAAAAAATTAAAAAAAAAAAAAAAAGAAAGCACTTACCATAAAGATACTCAATAAACATCAGGACTACATATTTCCTGGGTGCAGGATATCTGTAGAATGTATTCCCTCTTCCTTTCATACTTTACCCAAATCCATTCTTTATATAGTCTGTTTTGCCCTCAACATCATTTCACTTTCTAAATTCTTGCTCTCTCATTGTTCAATTCAACTCATTCTTTCTGGCTCGATATTTTGGATTCAAATGTATAATAGATGGTTTCTCTCCCATTAAAGACGGTCTTTCTTTTTCAGTGTTATGATCTAAGGAATGTAATTAGGTATATTTACCTCAGAATTCAAATATAGTTCTGTGCGAGACGTATTTGCTTTATGCACGTGTTTGGGGAATGGCTGATGGGCTATAATCAATCAAGCTATATCCCTTCCAGATATGTATGAACATCAAGGGTCCTGAAGACCCATATCCAAATAAACAGAGAAATCAGTTCCTTCCGCAAATTAGGACTTTTTCGTCCCATGAAGACCCTCTAGGATCTGTTATGGCCTTCTGGGCATTGGTTTTCTGTCCTCACTACTCTGATTTTAGGACTATTTCTCAAATAGGGAGACACATCTGTCGTCAGAGCAAATAATTGAAATCTCAGTTATATCCTCCTTGCTTCCTTAATGCTTTGCTTCTTCTGTTCTTTGACTTTTACCTGGTCTCCTTTTGCCTGGTCACCTTCATCTTGAGGTAAACATTCTTTGGAGTTATATTTTCTGTAGTCATTTCTGCTATTTTAGCAAAGACCTTCCTTATGGTTGTGGCCTTCAATGCCATAAAACCAGGAAACTCTACAAAGGCCGATGGTGACCCAATTCGCCAAGGTGATAGTTTATAGTGCCTCCTTCACGTATATATCTGCACAGTCTGGCCGGGACCTTCTCCCTCTTTTGCTAACATTGACACACGATCGGTTTGGCAAAATCATCCTTCAGTGTAATAAAAGGTCTGCTACTCCCTTCTGCTGTGCTCTGGAGTACTTGGGCTTTCTAGAACTTTTGACCTTGACTATTACTTTTCTGACTCTATGCCTACCAGGCAGGTCCAATAAGCCCAAAGCAATCACATTCAGCATGCTGATTTTCTGCAGTATGTGGATTTCTTTCATACCCACCTATCTGAGCACCAAAGGCAAAGCCATGGTGGTTTGGGAAACGTTTTCCATCTTGGTTTCCAGGGCTGGTTTATTGGGTTGGCTATTTCTTCCAGAGTGTTAAGTGATCCTACTGAGATCAGATAGGAATTCAAGGAAAAAATTATTTGAATATTTTCCTCCCAGAAGGTAAAAGGAATTAGTGTTTAAGTGACCTCATTGATATGAAATGAACAATAATATGAAAATAAAGATTCCAAAGTGTGGCACGAAATCAATGCATTTTGTCAAAAGAATGACAATTGCTTTTTAATCAAGTGACACTGTCATTATTGTGGCAGCAAATCACGGTGAAAGCAGCTCTGGGGCAGATAGAAGAGTGTTCAAACTCAACACCCCTACTGGCTGACTTTGACTTTCAGTGTATCCAGATGACATTTCTCTGATTCAGTTTTGTCATCTTTAAATAGCATGTAGCAGGTTAACAAGGGTTAGAGTGAAAATTAAATAAAATCATATATGTGAAAATATAATGGGTGCTCAAGAATATGCTTCCTTTCTGTTAGAGATCTTTTTCTTTCTTATTTCAATAAAAATTAAATTTTAAGGCATTTTAAGTTCTGGTAGTAGAAAGCCAGTGATATCTAGTTATCCCTCATTAAACTGTTCATAAACACAAAACAATATGAAATTTGAACTTTAGACAGTCTAAATAGCATTCTGTATGCTTCCATATGCCTGCTTGAAATATGGATCAAAGCTTATGTAAAACACTGAGGGAACCAGGGGCGCCTGGGTGACTCAGTCGGTTGAGTAACCACCTCCTAATTTTGGCTCAGGTCATGATAACAGGGTCGTGGGATTGAGCCCGGAGTTGGGCTCCGTGCTGAGCATACAGCCTGCTTAAGATTCTCTCTCGCTCCTTCTGCCCTTCTTCCCTGCTCGCATGCCCTCTCTGTCTAAAAAATAAAAATTAAAAAAAAAAAAAAAAGAACTGGGGTGCCTGGGCGGCTCAGTCAGTTAAGTGTTTGACTTTGGCTCAGGTCATAATCTCACAATTTGTGGGTTTGAGCCCCACATTGGGCTCTGTGCCGACAGCTCAGAGCCTGGATCCTGCTTCGGATTCTGTGTCTTCCTCTCTCTCTGTCCACCCACCCCGCCCCCTGCTCATGCTCTCTCTGCCTGTCTCTCTCAAAAATAAATAATAAACATTAAAAAAAAAAAAACCCACAAACATGGAGGGAACCAGAAGAAGGCACTGAGGGAAAAAGTGCTATATTGCTGATTCCTCTAACATGTAAGTGGAGAAAACTTGACCTACTGAGAGAGAGAGAAGAACATCCTTTAAGGGAGAGGGATGCTTTTGAATACTCTCTGAACTTTCAAACATTTTCTCTTCCCTCTCTTCCCCACTGACATCCGATATCATTTACAATTTCTTAAGCTATATTTCCAGTAGCGAGATGTGAAGGGGTTAGATGTGAATCAAGAAATGAGGTTTGGGGGCACCTGGGTGGCTCAGTCAGTTAAGCATCTGACTCTCGATTTTGGTTCAGGTCATGATCTCAAGGTTTGTGACGTTTGAGCTCCACATTCTCTCTCTTCTCTCTGTCCCTCCCCTGCTCGCGTGATGCGCGTGCACGCTCTCTCTCTCTCAAAATAAACAAACGTTTTTTAAAAAAGAAATGAGGTTTATTTATTTATTTATTTTTAAGTTTTTATTTATCTATTTTTAGAGAGAGCACAAGCAAGGGAGGGGCAGAGAGAGAAGGAGAGAGAACCCCAAGCAGGCTCTGCACTGTCAGTGTGGAGCCCCATGTGGGGCTCCAACTCCCAAACCATGAGATCGTGACCTGAACTGAAATCAGGAGTTGGTCACTCAACCGACCGAGCCACCCAGGTGCCCCAAGAAATGAGGTTTAAATCCAGAAATGTGAGATACAACAACTGTAATTAAAAGCATCTGGATGAGGGGCGCCTGGGTGGTGCAGTCGGTTAAACGTCCGACTTCAGCCAGGTCACGATCTTGCGGTTCGTGAGTTCGAGCCCAGCGTCAGGCTCTGGGCTGATGGCTCGGAGCCTGGAGCCTGTTTCCGATTCTGTGTCTCCCTCTCTCTCTGCCCCTCCCCCGTTCATGCTCTGTCTCTCTCTGTCCCAAAAATAAATAAAAAACGTTGAAAAAAAATTTTTAAAGCATCTGGATGAGCTATAGAATGATTCTCTCTGGGAGATGTAGTTTTTCAGTTATTTATTGTTTCTGGCAAAGGAATTCTTTTGTAGAGACCACTGCTGATTATCCAATAACAGATCAATCCTGCACATGAGTCTTAAAAGGTAAAAGGCCAAGTGCACCAGGAAGGGAGAATACTCTCTTCAATTGCCAAGTCATCATTTGTGTTTATGCATGATAAGTGCCACATACTTGATTTCTGGAACTTAAGCTGGAGTTTGCCATGGTGGTAACTGTCCCTGCTGAGGCATGGCGGCCATGCCCCAAATAATAGAAGCATTGGCAATAACTGATGCTCAGAAATTTTCACATCAAGTAAATTTTTGTTGTTTGTTTGTTTGTTTGTTTAAGAGCAGGAGTTATGTCATTCAAAGTTCTGGAGCTTGAGAGGAATTGTGTTTGTACATAATGTTGAACACAGTACAACTGTAAGACTAAGGAACACTAAATTAAAGACATTCTTAGTTAGCCCAACTCCATTCTCGCTTATCACCTCTCTTGTTTCTTTCTGTAACACAATAGATGTCTAAGTAAAATTAAGATATACTTTACCACTTTGGTTATATGGAACTTTCTCCTGGCCATAAAATTTGTAGAAAAGGGAATGAATATTCCATTGGAATCTGCTCTGATGTGAAGAGGCCAAATTATACTCACAGTTTATTACCTGATGACAATGGAAAAGACTGTGTTGTAGAAATTGTTTTGGAAAGTTTCTACAGCTTGCATTCATTCACTAGAGCTTACTGTGGAAAAAGGGATAAGCTTATTTTTTGAAAGCTGGAAGGAAGATCAGCACCATTAGGACAATGTAAGGCCACATTTTCTAGAGTAAATCTTTCTCTGTTGAGGTTGTATCTCAAGCACTGAAATGCAAGGAATTGAGAGAGGGAATGAATGTCTTCGGAAACATTTCCATATAAATGGTAGAAATTTGACCTTCTTGCAGGAGCCTAACCAAGTGTTTGAGTGAACATTAACCAAATATGTATTTCATTTTTAAAATTTTATTATTATTTATTTACGTTTAATTTACATCCAAGTTAGTTAACATGTAGTGTAATAATGATTTCAGGAACA
The DNA here is from genome assembly GCF_028749965.1 of Puma concolor. Lineage (NCBI taxonomy): Eukaryota > Metazoa > Chordata > Mammalia > Carnivora > Felidae > Puma > Puma concolor. The sequence goes on from NC_141673.1 coordinate 100,753,161, forward strand.
GAATTTAGTGATTCATCACTTACATATAATACCCACTGCTTATCCCAGCAATTGTCTTCCTCAATGCCCCTTGTCCCTTTAGCCCATCCCCCCACCCACCACTCCTCCAACAACCCTCAGTTTGTTCTCTATATTTAAGTCTCTTATGGTTTGTCTCCCTCTCTGTTTTTATATTATTTTTGCTTCCCATCCCTTATGTTCATCTGTCTTGTATCATAAATTCCACATATGAGTGAAGTCAAATGATATTTGTCTTTCTCTGACTTATTTTGCTTAGCATAATACCCTCTAGTTCCATCCATGTTGTTGCAAATGGCAAGATTTCATTCTTTTTGATCACTAAGTAGTATTCCATTGTAGATATATATACCACATCTTCTTTATCCATTCATCCATCGATGGACATTTGGGCTCCTTCCATACTTTGGCTATTGTTGATGGTGCTACTATAAACATTGGGATATAGGTGCCCCTTGGAAACAGCACTCTTGTATCCTTTGGATAAATACCTAGTAGTGCAATTGCTGAGTCGTAGGGTAGTTCTATTTTTAATTTTTTGAGGAACCTCCATACTGTTTTCCAGAGTGGCTGCACCAGTTTGCATTCCCACCAGCCGTGCAAAAGGGTTCCTCTTTCTCCACATCCTCACCAACATCTGTTGTTGCCTGAGTTGTTAATGTTAGCCATTCTGACAGGTGTGAGGTGGTATCTCATTGAGGTTTTGATTTGTATTTCCCTGATGATGAGCAAAGTTGAGCATCTTTTCATGTGTCTGTTAGCCATTTGGAGGTCTTCTTTGGAAAATGTCTATTCATGTCTTCTGCCCATTTCTTCACTGGATTGTTTTTTGAGAGTTGAGTTTGATAAGTTCTTTATAGATTTTGGATACTAACCCTTTATCTGATATGTCACTTGCAAAATATCTTCTCCCATTCTGTTGGTTGCCTCTTAGTTTTGCTGATTGTTTCCTTCACTGTGCAGAAGATTTTAATCATGATGAAGTCCCAATAGCTCATGTTTGCTTTGTTTCCTTTGCCTCTGGAGATGTGTCAAGTAAGAAGTTGCTGCAGCCGAGGTCAAAGAGGTTGTCGCCTGTTTTCTCCTCTAGTATTTTGATGGCTTCCTGTCTTATATTTAGGTCTTTCATCCATTTTGAGTTTATTTTTGTGTATGGTGTAAGAAAGTGGTCCAGATTCATTCTTATGCAGCACCATTTACTGAAGAGGCTGTCTTTTTTTTCCATTGGATATTCTTTCCTGCTTTGTTAAAGATTAGTTGGCCATATGTTTGTGGGTCCATTTCTGGGTTCCCTATTCTGTTGCATAGATCCGGGTGTCTGTTTTTGTGCCAGTACCGTACCGTCTTGATGATTAAAGCTTTGTAATATAGCTTGAAGTCCGGAATTGTGATACCTCCAGCTTTGGTTTTCTTTTTCAAGATTGCTTTGGCTATTCGGGTCTTTTCTGGCTCCATACAAATTTCGGATTGCTTGTTCTAGCTCTACGAAGAATGCTGGTGTTATTTTGATAGGGATTGCATTGACTATGTAGATGGCTTTGCATAGTATCAACATTTTAACAGTATGTGTTCTTCCAATCCGTGAATATGGAGAGTTTTTCCATTTGGGGAGGAGTCTTCTTCAGTTTCTTTCATAGGTTTTCTATAGTTTTCAGTGTATAGATTTTTCACTCCTTTGGTTGGGTTTATTCCTAGGTATTATGACTTTTGGTGCTCAAATATGCATTTCAAGCCAAATGTTCACAAGTTGAAATGGACTCTAAGGACCTTGTCATCCAACAATCCTTTACAAAGTAGTACACCTAAAATAATAGATAATGTCCATGTACTGTTTAAAGAATTTTCATTATATAAACCCCTTTTCATGACCACCTTGCTTAAGAAGTATGTGTACCTATGAAGTTCCCTGGATGTCCTTGCCTGAGCACATTCTTCCCCCTGCAGTTCTCTAGAGCAAAGCCCTACTTTAAATTTTGTGTTCATCAAGGGGCACCTGGGTGGCTCAGTCGGTTAAGTGTCCAACTTCTGCTCAGGACATGGTCTCACAGTTGATGGGTTCGAGCCCTGCATTGGGCTCTGTGCTGACAGTTCAGAGCCTGGAGACTGCTTTGGATTCTGTGTCTCCCTCTGGCTCTGCCCCTCCCCCACTCACACTCTGCCTGTGTCTCTCAAAAATGTATAAACACAAAAATTTTACTTTTGTGTTCATCATTTCTTTGCTTTGCTTTAAAATAGCTTTCCATCCCCAAATAATATATTGTTGGATTTTGGCAGTTTTTCAACTTTCTATAAATGTATTATATTGTATATATTATTCTGTGATTTGCTACATTTTAAAAGCCTGTTTTAAGGATTTACACACATAGTCGTATGTAATACAGTTTTATTTCCTTCTTTGTCATGGCTGCATATTGTATCTAGCTATTTAAGAATATAATATAAACTAGAAAATTCTCCTCAAAAAAGATATTTGAACTATTTCCTTTTTTTTCCTATTGCAAGTGATGTTATTTTCTATTCTTGTATAAATCTGTTCACATGTGTACCTTTTCTCGGGAAGTGGAATTTCTGTGTCATAGGGTATTTCTTTGCTGGGAAATATCACTTTTAAATTCTATTTCTAAGTTCTAAATTTGAACTTTCAACAGCTGTTTTATAAGTTCCTACTGCTCCACATCTTTACCAACACTTGGTCCTTGTCAGGCTTTTAATTTTGTCACTTTGAGATTGTGAAATGGTATTTCATTTTGTTTTATCTTATTCATATTGCAATTGTCATTTTACTTCCCCTTTGCTTTGGAATTCAACAATGTCACAATGACATGACTGAGTGTTGGATTTCTTTTTTAAATCATGTCTAGGATAGTCTGGTCTTTCTAAATATGTCAAGTGACTTTTACTATTTTAGGAAAATTCTCAGACATTTATAAAAGTTTTTTTTCTCCCCTCGTCTCTATCTCCTCTCCTTAGGGACATGTAGTCTTGTTCTATGCATCTTAAACTCCATTTTATATATTTTTATTTATTTATTTATTTATTTATTTATTAAAAAAAAATTTTTTTTTCAACGTTTATTTATTTTTGGGACAGAGAGAGACAGAGCATGAACAGGCGAGGGGCAGAGAGAGAAGGAGACACAGAATCGGAAACAGGCTCCAGGCTCTGAGCCATCAGCCCAGAGCCTGATGCGGGGCTCGAACTCCCGGACCGCGAGATCGTGACCTGGCTGAAGTCGGACGCTTAACCGACTGCGCCACCCAGGCGCCCCTCCATTTTATATTTTTAAATGTCCCTTAAACTCTATTTTATATTTTTCATCAAAGAGAAAAATTATTTATCTCTATAAATTGCCTTCAGCATTCAAGGATCTTGACAAAATTTAATATCCATTTCTAACAAAAACACTTGGGAAGGTATAAGCTGGTTATCCCTTAAGTCAGCTTCTAACTTAGTGGGGAAATGTTATGAAGTTGTCACTAAGGTCAAGAACAAGGTGAGAAGTCTCACTTATTTCCGTTCCCATTCAGTACTATGCTGGAAGTATGGGCCAATGCAATTTTTTTTTTTTTTTTTTTAAGGAAAATAACTAGAAACATGGCAACTGGAAAAGAAGATCCAAAACTATCTCTACTAGCAGATGACATGGTAATATATCTGAAACATCGAAGAGAATCAAGGATGCAAACAATAAAGCAAGTTCAGTAAGAGAGTAGAATAGAAAATGAGTACACAAAATCAATGTGGATACAGACGTAACCAGTTGGAAGAGAAAACCCCACTTACGACAGCAACAGATAAGATACACATCCTGGGAATAAACATAACAAGATATACAAAAAACAATGTGAGGAGGACTTTAGCACACTTCTGAAAGTGGAGGTGCATAAATGTAAAACCATACCTTGTCTGTGGATGTCAATCGTTTTTTTTTTAAATATGAAATTTATTGTCAAATTGGTTTCCATACAACACCCAGTGCTCATCCCAAAAGGTGCCCTCCTCAATGCCCCTCACCCACCCTCCCCTCCCTCCCACCCCCCATCAACCCTCAGTTTGTTCTCAGTTTTTAAGAGTCTCTTATGCTTTGGCTCTCTCCCTCTCTAACCTCTTTTTTTTTTTTTTGGTCAATCCTTCTTAAGTTAACATAGAAATTTAGCATAATCCCAACACAAATAGCAAAGTTTTTTCTTTAAGCAAAACAAACAAACAAAAAAACCCAAAACCCAAAAACTTAGAAATTCATATTGCAAAAAGCATATTAGAATACGCATGGTATTCAAAAAACATACAGAATAGTGGGTAGAGAGGGAAAAAGCATGAATGGGAAATAGTCCTTTCAGATATTAAAGCAAATTATGAAGGCTATATATGTATGTATATGTATATGTATTTATAAAAACTTATTTATTTATTTTGAGAGGGGTGGGGAGGGGCAGAGAAAGAGAGAGAGAGGGGGAATCCCAAGCTGGCTCCAAGCTGTCAGCACTGAGCCCCACATGGGGCTGAATCTCACAAAGCATGAGATCATGACCTGAGCTGAATTCAAGAGTCTGATGTTCAACCGAGCCACCCAGGTGCCCCATAAAGCTTCTGTATTTACAACACTGCCGCTTGGACACGAAGGTAGACACAAAAATGGAATAAACAAAAATTCAGAAATAACACAACTACTTAAAAATATAAAAGTGCCACCTCAAAAGGGACTTTTCAATAAATAAAGTTGGAACAACTAACTACGCATTCAGAGAATAAGGAAATTGGGTCCATATGTCAAATACCAGCATAGGTTCCAAATAGAGAAGAAATCTACGTCTAAAAAAAATTAAAGCCACACAGACACAAGAAGAATGCACAGATGGAGTTTTATACAACCCAAGTCTGAGAACTTAACTATGACTAATTACAAGTCAAAATCCAGATAACTACATAACATATTAAAACACTATAAGCAGTGGCAAAAGACAAATGAGGAAATAAGAGAAATATTTGCAAAATATACCATAGACAAAGAATTAATATAAAGATCTTTTAAGAATACATAAAAAATCCAGGGGCGCCTGGGTGGCTCAGTGGGGTAAGCATCCAACTTCAACTCAGGTCATGATCTCGCGGCTTGTGAGTTTGAGCCCCGCTGCAGGTTCTGTGTTGACAGCTCAGAGCCTGGAGCCTGCTTTGGGTTCTGTGTCTCCCCTTCTTTCTGCCCTTCCCCTGCTCACATTCTGTGTCTCTCTGTCTCTCAATAATAAATAAACGTCAAAAAAATTTTTATAAAAAAAAAAAAAAGAAAAAAGAAAGAGAAAAACCCAGCGACACCCGGATGTCTAGAACACTTACTCCTTAGATCGTGGCTCTGAGGCACCATTTCTCGCTAAAGGGAACTAGAGATTCTTGGAGAAAAGGCTGATTGTAGGTCTGACACAGGGAAGGCACGTGGCAAGCCTAGTCCCTCTTTTTTTGTGCAGAAAGCAAAGCAGTGTTCAAACACTGACAGAGAGTTAACAAAAGGACAAGAATCAACTCAAAGAGAGTCATGCTGGCCAGATTTGGGGGAAACTTAAGCGCAACAAAAGCCAATAATGAATTAGAAAACACTGCATGAAAAACGGAATCTAGAGCCCATAATGTTACTCAAAATATGGGGGGGGGCAGGGGGGGCTCTTCTTTATAGAAGATGCCAGCTGACACATATGCAAGAAATAACAGAATTAGAAAATCATGGCTTTGCATCAATCTCAAATTTTCACAACTGTTTTAGTCCGGACTCATCAATGGATTTTGAAATCGTTGGTAAAACGCTGTTGTGGAATTAGCCTAGCAAACCTATTGGGAACAGCATTACAGGCAGAGGGACTAACAATGGTTACATTAAGCAGGAGTAAGTAGGATATGAATCATACTGAAGGGGCCATAGAGGAGTAGAGCGAGGGAAAAAGAGGGAGGAGGAGAGGAGGCAGTCAGGTGGCTAGATCACGTGGAGACTTGAAGGCAATTGTAAGGACTGGCTTTTGTCACATTGAAATGGGGAACAATGACAGGGTTTTGAGCAAGAGAGTGGTATAATCTGACTTAAATTTCAAAAAACAAAGTCGCTCTCCGAATAGTCCGGAGGGGACAAGGAGAAAAGAAGAGACACCTGCCAGGATGGTATTGCTGTCATAAGCACGGGGAATCTAAACAGGAGTGTTGCTTAAATGTGAGTGTAAACACACATCACACAAATGTGAGTGTGATGGCTAATTGTATGTATCACCTTGATTGCATCATCACGGAGTATCCAGATATTTAGCTAAATGTGATTTCTGGGCGTGTCTTTGAGAGTTTTCCCCAGTGACATTAGAAGTTGAATCAGTGGTCTCAGCAAAGCAGATTGCCTTCTCCAAGGTGGGTGGACAGTATCCAATCCGTTGAGGAAGCGAGGAGAACAAAAGTTAGAGGAAGGGAGACAGCGTCCCTTTGAGACCACGTCCCTTTTCAGCCCGATTGAGCTGAGACATTGTTCTTTGCCTGTCCTTACCTGAGAAGTACACCATCAGCTCGCCTGTCTCAGAACTTTGGACTTGGACACCACCTGCTTTCGCGGGTGTCCAGCTTGCTGACAGAAGATGGTGAGACCTCTCAGCCTCCCTAACTGCGTGAACCCATGTTCCCCGGAGGGCCCTGTCTAATACACAAAGATAGAATTAATGGCAAAGAACACATTTTCTTTATACATTTGTGAATACTGCACACATCGGGAATAAAAAGCAAAGTAAAAATTTTGGAAAATTGTACAATATGTTAATCATTTCAAGAATGAGCAGAAATTACATCTTAGGTATGAATAGAATTTAAAAAATAAATGAACTTGCTGTATACCAATGGCAATCTTAATAATATTCATTGTGTTTCAAATGTATCACTACATTTATTTCAGGAGAGGATGAAGTTTTTTTCTTTTTTAATTTATTTTTGAGAGAGAGAAAAAGAGAGAGAGAGAAAGAGATAGAGAGAGAGCATGAGTGGGTCAGGGGCCAAGAGAGAGGGAGAAAGAGAATCCCGATAATCTTATGCTATTAGCACAGAACCCGACACAGGGCTTGAACTCAGACCAGTGAGATCATGACTTGAGCCAATGTTGAGAGTTGGACGCTTAACTGACTGAGCCACCTAGGTGCCCTGAGAATGTACTTTTGTAGGAACTAAGGTAGACAACGTAAAATGACATTTCATAGAAGACTACCGTGAGAAAAAAATCAACGTACTATAGCACTTTCCCGAGATGTTCCAAGCAATCAGGACGTGCAAAATGAAATTTTAGGGAGAGGCCACTGACATTGACATTGCCAATGACTTTGTGAACATTAAAAAAAAAAATGTTTTCTTCTTCTTTTTTTTTTTTTTTCTTTTTCGGACAGTGAGGATACACTTTATTTATTTTTAGCTTTGGCATTTCATTAGTAGGAGAATACAACCTTAGTAATAAACTTATGTTTCCGGCACATCCAATAGCTCCCTTGGCTATTGGAATGGGCTTTGAAGACTTGATGGGTACAGATTGTGAATAAAGGTGAATTGTTGAGAAATAGGAATCATTATCTTGGTTCCAAAACCGAACATGTCTGCTTTCTCTCTTTAACGCTAAGACCTGAACGCTTCAGTCCTGTCTCAACAAACTTCCGCCCAACAATTCAATGTTTTACGTGAAACAATTTTCCAATCCACCGTGTTGTGACTTGTGTGTGCGTGTCGGTTTGTTTTGCCATTGTATGACCCAGTGACAAGTTTACATAAAACATCTAGAAAATTCACAATCCGTTAAGAAAAATAATCTCAAAGGTGAACGTTACCAAACGCACAATGCTGCAATTTCTCCCAGATGCACACATTTTACTTGTGAGGAGAGCCCATGATAGGCCAGTAGGGACGAAGAAGAAATAACTGGAACGGCTAAAACAATTCTGTAATGTAATGGTTTCATTGTCATCATTTCAAGAGCTCACATCTGTGATGATGCTGAATCTGCTACTAATTACATAAGGCCGTCACAGGAAATAAAACATCTGGACCAAAATCATGGCTGAGATAACCATCAGAAACATGACCTAGCTTTCACACTTTCTTTTCACTTGACAAGGCTTTATGAAGGGTCCTTTTCTCCCTTAAATATTTCTGAAACAAGATTATTACCATAAATATCTATGCTATCCATCTCCTTCTATAGGGATATAATAGTATAGATAAATAATTAATTAGTATAAATAGTATATTATTAGTATTATTTATATAATATAATTATTCCATTATATAATATAATATATAATATATATATTAATTGGTATAATTAGTATATAAATAGTATAAATAAATAATTCCAGATTAGTTCTATTAAAATCTTTTTTCCTCTGATAATCTAGAAAATTAATCTTCTTTCATATCTACCTCAGTGGGGGGGCAACATTGACCTTTTTTCATCTTGTAATTCTCCCAGTTCTTTTGTTTGTTTGTTTTAATGTTCATTTATTTTTGAGAGAGAAAAAGAGACTGAGTGAGAGCGGAAGAGGGGCAGAAAGAGAGAGAGAGAGAGAGAGAGAGAGAGAGAATCGGAAGCAGGCTTCAGTCCCTGAGCTGTCAGTACGTAGCCTGGTGCAGGGCTCGAACTCACAGACTGTGAGATCATGACCTGAGCTGAAGCTGGACGCTTAACTAAGCCACCCTGGCGACCCAGTTCTTTTTATTTTGTTTTATTTTTTTATTTTTTAGAGAGAGAGGGGGCGAGAGTGGGGGAGAAGGGCACAGGGAGAGAGGGAATCTTAGGCAGGCTATACGCTCAGTGTGGAGCCCAGCTCGGGGCTCTATTCCACAACCCTGTAACCTAAGCCAAAATCAGGAGGTGGTCACTCAACTGACTGAGTCATAAGTCACCCAGGCACCGCTCCCCCATAGTTCTTACCACTTTATGTATATATGTGTGTGTGTGTGTGTGTGTGTATGTGTATTTATTTATTTTATGTAAAACAATTTTTTAACGTTTATTTTTGAGAGACAGAGAGACAACATGAGCAGGAGAGAGGCAGAGAGAGATACACCAGAATCTGAAGCATGCTCCAGGCTCTGAGCTGTCAGCCCGGAGCCCACATGGGGCGTGGGGCTCGAACTCACAAACCTGGAGATCATGACCTGAGCCAAAGTAGGATTCTTAACTGACTGAGCCACCCAGGTGCCCCCTTACTATTATATTTTTAAGGAGTTTCTTCCTGTCTCATTTCTTTGGCAGCCTAGTGATATAAATATCTTACAATGTCCTCCTTAAAAGTTTGAAATCATCTTTACCTGGCGCTAACACTATAGAATGGCATCGGGTTCTATATTAATGATCAAGAATAACATTCAAACAAATAAACTCTTCAGGGTAAAAATAAAAAAGCATAGTTTTTTATTTTGTTTTGGGAGAGGGTTCATAAATGGAGAGGAACTTGAGACACATCATGGTGGGGAGGGGTGCTACAGGATTCCGACCTGAAGCCAAAATCATTCAATATAGTTAGTAAGTGTCACCATCCTCTAGAAATGATCCAATTCTTCCTCTCTTTCCCATTTTCATACAAAGAGGAAATTGAGACCTCTGCTGTCGGTTATCGTCAGTCAGACTTTTCACGGTATGGGTTTCCTCTGCATTATTTCAGCTAAATATTAGCTTTTATCTATTCACTGAAAATGCATGGGTGTGTAAGTCCTGGCATTTTCCTGGATGTATGCTCAACATTAGTCTGCCCTGGCTTAGTCGCATAAACAGCCAAACATATTTGGAGTTTTTTTGTTGTGTCATTCTGCTTGAAAACAAGAAAGTTTAAGAGTGAATAAAATAAAATAAAATAAAATAAAATAAAATAAGATAAAATAAAATAAGATAAAATAAAATAAGATAAAATAAAATAAGATAAAATAAAATAAGATAAAATAAGATAAAATAAGATAAAATAAAATAAAATAAAATAAAATAAAATAAAATAAAATAAAAATGTACTTACATGTAGTTCACATTCTAGCTGGGAAGAAGGCTAACTAACAAAAAGTTAAGTAGATAACGATTCAAGGAGAGAGAGGAGTTTCCTTTGTGTTATTTTTCAGAGACTGATGATTTATGTTGAATTTCAGTATAATTATGCATTTATATTTATATATAATCACTAAATAAATATTTAGAAGGAATGGGCAGATAATCTGATTAAGTTTGTTACCCTTTGAGCTGTCACCTTTGGTTTCCACCCAGAGTTTTACGTTTTTTGGTCTTGTTTTGTTTTTCCCTAGAAACATAACATTTTCCCCAGCTTTACTGAGGTATGATTGACAAATAATACTCGCTTATGTGAGCGCCCGGGTGGCTCAGTCGGTTGAGTGTCTGACTCTTGGTTTTGGCTCAGGTCATGATCTAACAGTTCATGGGTTCGAGCCCCCACATCAAGCTCTGTGCTGGGAGCACGGAGCCTGCTTGGAATTTTCTGTCTCCCTCTCTCTCTATCCCTCCCCCGCTCATGTGCACACTCACTCTCCATCTAAATAAACATCAAAAATTAGTTATATTTAGGTTGTACATGTGATCTTTTGTAAGGTGTACAACATGGTGATTTAATATATACATAATACTGTAATATGATTATATATTTTTTTAATTATTTGTTTTGTGGGGTAGGCACCAGGTCTGTTTGGCCACAAGGCTATTGATAACAACAAAAATGAAGGAATGTTGAGATTATTCTTTGACACAATTCTACAATAAGAATTCTTGTAAGGATTTCATTATTTATTGATATTTTATTTTGGGGGGATAAATTTTCAAAATATAAATTAGCTAAAATGATGGATGTGCCATATGCAGTTTTCAAACAGAAGGCATCAGTTTGTGTTCCTACCAACACTATACAAATGTGCCCCATCTCTATTAACCTCACTAGCTCTGGAAGTTACTATTTATTTTAAATATTTCAAATCTGATAGAAAAAGTGTTATTTTATTGCTGTCTTAATTTACATTTTCCTCTTTACTGGTGAAGAGTATATGCTTAATGTATTTATCAAAAATTTGAATTTCTTTTTAAAAAATAAATTTATTTATTTATTTATTTATTTATTTATTTATTTAAGTAGGCCCCACACCCAACGTGGGGCTTGAACTCATGACCTTGAGATCAAGAGTCACATACTATATACCAACTGATTCAGCCAGTTGCCTCTGTATTTCTATTCTTCTATTGAAAGATTTATTTTATTAATTCTAAGAACTTGTACAATCGTTTTTATTGTTGATGTATCATCTTTATTTCAGAAAAGAGATAATTTTGTGTTTTTAATTTTTACAGTGCTTTTCTGTGTTCTCTCCAAACTATGTCCTCCAGTTTTAACTGAAGTGATCAAGACTTTCATCCCTCCTGCCATTTTCCTATTCTGATTGAATTTCTTATGGAAGGTTTGAAGGAAAATGCTAACACTTCTCCTATGACAGAACAACCAGTTCTAGTCACAAATCAGTCCAAAACCACGTCCAGAGGGGTAATGGTGTACTTTAGAACGTGGAAAGGGACTTTTTAATTAAAATGGAAGACAGCAATTATCCCCATATTTTACGGAGAGCAAGAGATAGCAGACCACTCATGAGTCCACCGAGGACATGCAGAGGTGTTGCAAAATGGGTTCTTACCCATATCAGCACACACACACACACACACACACACGCACGCACACACACAGAGCTGAGAGTTTTTTATTCTTTCAACAAGCATTTATGGATACAGGCATTCTTCTAGGCTCTAGGAATACTGAACTGACAGAGCAGAGAAAAGTCCTTGTCTTTATGGTTGATATTTTCTGGTGAGTGAAGAAACAGCAGCATCATTAGAATTTTAAGTAAAATATGTAGTATAGTAGAGGATGGTAAATAATAGGGGAAAAATTAAAGCAGGAAAGGAGACAGGAAATTCTTCCCAGAAGAGAGTTGAGATCTTAAATAGAGTGGCCAAGGAAAGCTTCGTTGAGAAGGACGCAATCAAATAGGACTCGAAAGAAGTGGGGAAGCAAACCATGAAGGTATCTGGGGGAAGAGGCAGAGGGAATAACAAATGAAAGCCTCAAATCAGGAGCAAATCCAGCAGCAAGATTAAGAGGCAGGAAGTGAATGGGCGAGGGAGGGGCTGAGCAGCAGCGAATGAGCTCAAAGAGGTCATGGAGGGCAGGATCTCTGAGAGCCTTGTCCACAGTTTAAAAAAATTTTTTCTTAATGTTTATTTATTTCTGAGACAGAGAGAGACACAGCGTGAACAGGGGAGGGGCAGAGAGAGAGGGAGACACAGAATCCAAAGCAGGGTCCAGGATCTGAGCTGTCAGCACAGAGCCCCACACGGGGCTCAAACTCACGAACCGTGAGATCATGACCTGAGCCAAAGCCAGATGCTTAACTGACTGAGCCACCCAGGCACCCCACCTTGTCCATAGTTTTAAGGATGACTTAGGCAAGAAGCCATTGGAGGTTCTGCAAAGAGCAGCGTTATAATGTGAGTTACCTTTTCACAAGACCACCCCAGCTACAGTGTTGAGAGAGAAAAACAAATCAGGGAAATCTTTTATACCTATAATAAGAACTATAATCCCTATGAGAGATGATGCCATCTTGGGCAAAGGTGGTAGAGATGACAAGAAGTCTTCAAATTCCAGGTATATTTTGAAGGATAAACCAGTAGGAGTGTGGATGGATTGGTATGAGTGATTAGGGAAAGTAGGAATTGAGGGTAACTCCAGCAGTCCAGACTTTGGGCCTGAGCATTTATAAGGATAGAGCTGTCCAGTTGGCTGTTTGGTACCCATCCCTCATATATAGGGACGGGGATATGGAACTATTTTGTCCACCTTTTCAAAAGTCGTTTGATGTTTTAAGGGATAGCTATCCACACAATTAGCCAAAAGCTTTAGTTTTCAATTTAAAGATTATTCCCTGATTCTCACAGTCCATTTTGTTGATCTTAATTTTAGAGCTACTGTAGCATGGTTGGATTTTATGTATAATTATTATTTTTTTGGTTTCCTTCTTACCTCTGTATTTCCATCTCATCTCTAATAGTTTTCAATTAGATCAGTGTGTTCTTAGGACATACTCTTTTGTCTCTATACCTTTGTGTATTGGGTGTGGGGGGTGGGTAATTTTCACAGTTGTAATTGAATATTTAATTGCAGAAGTATTGCTTATTTCCCTTGCTAGAATATGTAATTCGCGAGGGCAGGACAATGTCTGTTTGTTCATTGCAGTAGGCCCACATTTGTCACACTGCCTGATTTATAATTGTTTCTTAATAAATGTTGACATTCCAAATGTATGCATAAATTATATAGGTATTTTAGTGGGGCCGTGTTGTGCAAAGCTTGGGGAAACTAGGCAGGGAAATTTTCATTTCAATCAAATTTACCATGTTTATTCTCTAAGAACATAATCTCATTTGGGGGCTCATTATTTTTTAAAATTTAAAAAAAAATGTTTACTTTTAAGAGAGACAGAGCATGAGCAGGGAGGGGCAGAGAGAGAGGGAGACACAGAGTCTGAAACAGACTCCAGGCTCTGAGCTGTCAGCACAGAACCTGACACAGGGCTCGAACCCACAAACCGGGAGATCATGTCCTGAGCAGAATTCAGATGCCACCCACACACCCCTGGTGCTCATTATTAATGGTACTAGTTGTTTGTTTCAGTTTGAGATTCTGAATGTACTGGTGCTCTGCTTTCCTATCCCCAAGTGGTTAACTAATATGTAGCATGAAATGACTTCACTCTTCTTTTCTCGGTTCCTTACCCTAATTAAGGCAGCACCTTAAAGGTTATTGTGACAGTAGGGTTAATAGAATGCAGGATACACAGTTACATTTGGATTTCAGTTAAACAATGGGTGTCATGAATTTTTAATTGTTAAATCTGGCGGCTGTCTGTGATAGTGATGCCGATGCTTCTGTTCATGGTGGCTTTTTAGTCTCACTCTAAGAGTTAACAGAAAAACAGCTTCCTGGCAGCTTCCCTCTTGTGGGCCCGTACAGAACCTGGCATGGTAGCATTTAGAAAAATCAACCTCCCTGGCTATAAAATGTGCCTCCGCTCACTCTTGGTAAATGGACGTGAAAATTTGAATTTGACTAATGCGTGCAGGATGGTACCATCGCCATATTCTAGATTTTCTTGGTTACACGAGCTTTCCTGCCAGAGTAAATTTTGCTGTGATATTTTGGACAGAGTCTTGTCTGCTCGGATCAAGGAAATCAAGTATGCCAGGGTCGTGGTGTCCTCTCATGGAGCTCTCCTTTCTTACGAGGTCACTAAGACCCCAGTTTGTCCTGAATTAGCACCATTTTCCTCTCACAGTTGTCTTGTTGAGCTGTATTTCCTATTCGCTTAAGGAGACAGGAAATGGGAAATCTAAATTTCATAGACGCACATTAATTCTTCGCTTTGTTCAATATGTTTGACTTCATACAATTTTGGATCCATGAATTATTCACTGAGTCAATGAATATTTAGTGGGTGCTTACCATGTGCCCACTAATGTTTTAAGAATTACGAATGCTACGTGATACAACAACATAAAGTAATCGATGCAGGTGAAATATTTTCTTATAAATTACTTGGTGGTATCAAGTCTTATTCCTAGAGTAATGATGCCCTCTTGTGGCTCTAGACCTCTGCCAAACCATTTCTTCCCCATTTCTTCTGGAATTCAGGGTGCTTATTAGGAAACGCCATGACGTGTTTGTATGTTAGTTTAATATTAACCAATTATAGCAGATAATTAATTAATTGTATTAATTAATATATGTTAATTAATATTTAATATATTATCATTGATACAATTAATTAATTATAACTGTGATAATTAATTATAATAGAGAAATTCACATTAAGTCAACTTTCAACTCACTCTATATCCTAGGACATAGATTTCCAAGAAAAAAAAATTTACCTGGAATCCAATTTTTTTTTTTTCTGTTGGGAAAGTAACATCATTAATTTGGTGACAGAACATCTGTGTGTGCGTGTAGTTTATTCGTGGCACTTACATTGTGTAAAGTCACTAAGAACACAGAATTAGTGAATACTGAACTGTTGATTTAGAGACAATTTGGAGTTAGGTGTCTGTGAACCTCTGGTCACATTTTTGGTCAAGTGATCAGTATATCTTTTTTATGTATTTTCTGTTTAAAGACACTGAATTAAGTATATAGAGTTGGTTCATTAACATTATAAGGTTCATTAACAGCCAACAGCACTCCAGCTCACGCCAGCAGGAAGTTTATCAAAGTCATGTATTTTCTCCAGTAGGCACATCACAGCCTTCTTGCCCTTAGGAACACCACTAGACAGCACTTCAGCGCTGCTCTTGAGGATCGTTTTAGACAGTGACCTCACCAGCAAAAAGCACAAATTGCGCACAAAATACCCATTGTACCAAATAAACCACAGAAAGGACATTCGTTTGGTTTTATGGGAGTGGAATCAAGAAGGGAGAGCATTGGCTTGCTTGCCCTCAGCTGGGAACATGTGCCTCAAGCAACTCCGTGCATGTCCACAAATGACCATGAAAGCCTCATGAGTATTGATTTTGAGTGTGCAAGTACATTTTAGCCAATAAGTGAATTGAATTTGCCAATACAGAATTCATGAATAATGAAGATCAGTTGTGTACACGATAGTTTCTGAGAGATTTAGGGATGTGAGGTTAGGAAAAAGCTCAAGAATAACTATGGTTTTTCCCCCTACCAAACAAAACAATATAAAACAAAACAAAAAAAAGTTACAATCTTGTTCCTAAAAATAAAGCGACAAAGGGCCAACTAAAGTGATAATTGCCTTCATCTCTGCTTTGAAGGAAAAAACATACTTTGAGTATTGTTTCTGACTCATGAAGAATATTGGCCAGGATGGATGTCCCTATTATATTGTTAATTCAAAACAATGCAAGTTGAAGGTAAAGATAATCCAACTGTAATAAATTTAAGAAAAAAAGTATGTTGATGTTAGCACATTGAAAGACTCATTCATAACAATATATTAATATTTTTTACTTAAAATGGGTTAAGATAGGGAAAAGGATAATAATATCTTGGGCCAAACTCTCTAAATTAGAATCCCGGTTCAGCCATTAAGTAACGTGTGACGTTTCCGATAACGTAACCTCTCTGTGCCTTAATATCTCCATCTCTAAAGTGAGTATAATAGTGTCTGTCTCCATTGCCAGTTTCCTCCTTAAAATATCTGGCAAATTCGGGACACCTGGGTGGCTCAGTGGGTTAAGCCTCTGACTTCAGCTCAAGTCATGATCTCACAGTTTGTAAGTTCGAACCCCACATCGGGCTCTGTGCTGATAGTTCAGAGCCTGGAGCCTGCCTCAGATACTGTGTCTCCCTCTCTCTCTGCTCCTCCCCTACTCATGATCTGTCTGTGTCTTTCTCTGTCTCAAAAATAAATAAACATTAAAAAAAAATAGTTGGCAAATTCTGAACTTTGCCAGGTCAAGATACTATAAACTAAGCCAAAGACTTCTGAAAAGTAGAACAGACTTTTTGTAGCCCAGGGATGTTAAAGAGACAAAGACTTGATTTTAGAGCTCACCAAAGATGTCTCTAGAGAACATACCGAGCTTCTAGTTGAAAGCCCTGAAAGACTATCTCAGGAACAGGGTGAGCAGAGGTAGGCTATTCCTCAGCAAAAATGAAACCTACACTTAGCTGAGCATCTCATTAGGATTGAAGGGATCTAACTCCTCCAATCTGTGGAGTAAACTAGCTTATGGATAAAGTCAAGAAGTTTAAAAATTCCCAAGCAGGATAAACAAAAATGAAACTTCCTTTAGCTATACCTTAGTTGATGAAAATTGAAGCAAAAAGGGGGTGCCTGGCCGGAGTAGAATATGAGACTCTTGATCTGGGGGTTGTGAATTTGAACCCCACATTGGGTGTAGACATTACTTAAAAATAAAATGTTTAAAAAAAAACTGACTCAGTCGGTGGAGCGTCTCACTCTTGGTTTTGGCTCGGGTCATGATCCCAGGGGTTGTGGATTGAGCCTTGCATCAGGCTTGGCATTGTGTGTGAGCCTGTTTAGGATTTTCTCCTCCCTCCTCTCTCTTTCTCTCTCTCTCTCCTTCTGCTCCTCTCCCACACTTGCCACCCTCTCTATCTCTAAAAGAAATAAAAGTGAAAAAGAAAAAGAAAATTGAAGAAAAAATCTTAAAAACATCTAAAAGAAAATAATACATATTTTCTTAGAGGAACAAAACTAAGACTGAAACTGAGTTCTTTTTTCTTTAACGTTTATTTATTTTTGAGAGAGAGAGAGAGACAGAATGCGGGTGGGGAGGGGCAGAGAGAGGGAGACACAGAATTGAAAGCAGGCCCTAGGGTGAGCCTGATGTGGGGCTCAAGCTCACGAATCGTGAGATCATGACCTGAGCCAAAGTTGGACACTTAACAGACTGAGCCACCCAGGCGCCCCAAAACTGACTTCTTAACAGAAGACAAATAGGCACTAGAAATAGAAGGATATACATGTTTATGGATTACTCTGTATATTAAAAATCAGTACTCAAAATATATTAAAACTATTGATTTCCCACAAATTCATTTATGAATTCAAAATATTCAGGCAAAATTCCAGCAAAGGTGTGTGTGTGTGTGTGTGTGTGTGTGTGTGTGTGTGTAGTTGACAAAGTCACTCCAAAACATGTATGTAAATGTAAATGGTGAAAAACAGACAAGGTGATCTTAGAGGGTAAGGGCATACGAGGGCACTTACACTGTTAGATACCAGACCTATTATAAAATCACAGTAATCTAGCCAGTATAGTATTTACCTCAGTACAGATAAGCCAATAGATAGTTTGTACAATCCAGAAAAAGACTCTCACATTTATCTGACTTATGAGAAAAGTGTCATTGCCCCACAGTAAGGGTGGACTTTTCAATATATGGAAAAATTGGTTATCCCTGTGGAAAAATTGATGAATGAATGAATGAAGAAAAAGTGGTGTGCATATACAATGGAATATTATTCAGCCATAAAAAGAAGGAAATCTTGCCATTTGTGACAACATGGATGGACCTTGAGGGCATGACACTAAGTGAAAGAAGGCAGATGGAGAAAGATAGACACCGAATGATCTTACTTATGTGTGGAATCTAAAACTAAAAAAAAAAAAAAAAAAGCCAAAACACAAAAACAAAAGCAAACCCAAGCTCATGAATACAGAGAACAGATTGGTGGTTGCTTGGGAGTGGGGAGCTGGTGTGTGTGTTGGGAGTGAAATGGGTAGAGGGAGTTAAAAAGTACAAACTTCCAGCTATAAAACAAATCAGCCCTGGGGATGTAAGGTATAGCGTTACATGTGGTGACTACAGTTAATAACACTGTATTTTAAATTTGAAAGTTCCTAAGAGGGTAAGTGGCTCTTAAAAGTTTCATCACAAGGGGTGCCTGGGTGGCGCAGTCGGTTAAGCGTCCGACTTCGGCCAGGTCACGATCTCGCGGTCCGTGAGTTCGAGCCCCGCGTCGGGCTCTGGGCTGATGGCTCGGAGCCTGGAGCCTGTTTCCGATTCTGTGTCTCCCTCTCTCTCTGCTCCTCCCCTGTTCATGCTCTGTCTCTCTCTGTCCCAAAAATAAATAAAAAACGTTGAAAAAAAAAATTAAAAAAAAAAAAAAGTTTCATCACAAGAAAACACAATTTGTAACTCTGTGATGAGTGTTAAGGAGACTTACTGTGGTGATCTTTTAGCAATTTGCACAAATATGAAATCATTATGCTGCACACGTGAAACTCAAATGATATTATACGTCCATTTTATCTACATTAGAAAATAAAGTGTATGTTATGTTAAAAAAGAATCCTTATGCCTAAATTCTGATATATGATAGACCTTAATGTAAAAGTATACCAACGTTGCTTTTAGACAAAAGATTAGACAGTTACTTCATAAACTTGGCATACAGAAAGTTGTTTTTAAAGGACATGAAAATCACTTACCGTAAAAAAACGATGCTGATTAATTGGACTACATTAAAATGTTAAACTTCTGTTAATCAAAAGACGCCTTTTTAAAATTTTAAAAATTTTGTTTAATGTTTATTTTTGAGAGAGAGAGAGAGCGCGCGCGCAAGTGGGGGAGGGGGCAGAGAGAGAGACACACACACAGAATCCAAAGGAGGCTCCAGGCTCTGAGCCGTCAGCACAGAGCCTGATGTGGGGCTCGAATTCACAAACTGTGAGATCATGACCTGAGCCAAAGTTGGACACTCAACCGACTGAGCCACCCAGGCACCCCAAAAGACACCTATAAGAGAGTAAAAAAGCAAGTCACAGAGTGGGTGAAGATAGTACAAAATATATATTCAACAGAGGACTCATATCTAGGATATGTAAAAAACTTACACAAAATCAACCAGTTGACCCAGGAGAAAAATGATCAAAAGCCTTTTGACATTTATTTCACAAGAGAACCTTCCAACGGCCCATAAAAACATGAAATGTGCTCAACTTTCTTAGCCATCAAGACATGCAAATTAGAACACACCCACAAGACTACCAATAAACAGACAAAAGCAAGCAGTACCAATTGTTGGAGAGAATGTGGAAGGACTTGATGTCTTGTTTGCTGTTGGTGACATGGGCCCTTTGGAAAACTCTTTGGCCATGTCTGCTAGAGCAGAACATAGGAATATCTTTTGACACCGCTGTTTCACTCTGAGGCACAAACTCAACAGGAAGGCATACAAATGTTCACCTAATGTAATGTATAAAAAGGTCCATAGTAGCGTTTTGTCATAGGCCCAAACTGGAAACCACCTAAAGGCCTATCAAAAGTAGTAGATTGACAAGAATGGAATACTGTACAGAAATTAAAATGACTGAGCCTGAACTACAGGAAACACCATAATGTGAATATCACAATTATGTCGAGGAAGAGTCCAGACACAAGCCATTACAGAGCAAGCATGATTGCGTGTATATAAATTTCCAAAACAGGCCAAAATAATCTGCAGGGTAAAAAGTCAGCCTAAGTGGTTACTTGCCCTTGGGAGAGAGAGGTAACTGAGGGCACAGATGTTGTGGCTTCTGTGGTGATGACATTTTTGCATTCTTACCAGCATATTGGTTACATAGGAATGTTAATTTCATGAAAAGTCATCGATCTGCACACTGTGACAAGCCTTTTGTGTTTGTATTGAAAGTTAAATAAAAATCTTGCTTACAAAATAGTGCTTATCATCCATCAGTTTGTTGGGAATATCACTTCATTTAACATAAGTTCTCAGAGGGGCGCCTGGGTGGCTCAGTCGGTTAAGCGTCCGACTTCGGCTCAGGTCACGATCTCACAGTCCGTGGGTTCGAGCCCCACGTCGGGCTCTGTGCTGACCGCTCAGAGCCTGGAGCCTGTTTCAGATTCTGTGTCTCCCTCTCTCTCTGACCCTCCCCCGTTCATGCTCTGTCTCTCTCTGTCTCAAAAATAAATAAATGTTAAAAAAAAAATTAAAAAAAAATTTCACATATAAGTGGACCCATGCAGTTCAAATCCATGTTGCCCAAGGGTCATCCATATTTCCAAATTCCCTTAATAGAATGGTCCATTCTTTCGTTCACAAATTGTTTCAAAGACTTAGGACAATTTTTAGAGTAGGTGAACTTTTTCCTTGTTGTCTCCTCTCAGTACCTTTCATGTATTTTTCAAGATGCCCAGTTATTTTGTGATGCCCTGACTTCTCCTTTCATAGTGGAAATGAATCATCATTATCTTTCCAAAGACATTTTCTTAATTTTCTAATAGTGAAATGTTAGTTGTTTGGCCGCAGTGACAGGTATAATGTCTACCCGGAGTTACTTATATCATGAGGCAAGCACTTACCTAGTTATTAGGAGCTCAGCTTTGCCTTTCCAATTGTTTTTAAAAAAATTTTTTTTTTCAACGTTTATTTATTTTTGGGACAGAGAGAGACAGAGCATGAACGGGCGAGGGGCAGAGAGAGAGGGAGACACAGAATCGGAAACAGGCTCCAGGCTCCGAGCCGTCAGCCCAGAGCCCGACGCGGGGCTCGAACTCACGGACCGCGAGATCGTGACCTGGCTGAAGTCGGACGCTTAACCGACTGTGCCACCCAGGCGCCCCTCCAATTGTATATTGTTTTTGCTGTGATATATTAGTTAGTTCATGCCCAGAAATAATGCGTAAACAAGTTTCTCATTGAGCCTGGTTTTGCGTAAGAGAATTTTTACTAGTTTTAGGCAGTCAATTATCAACCTCAATCAATAAGCTTTTCCTCAGACTTATACTTTGATGGATTGGGACAAGATGGGTTATAGTAATAGTTTTGTTCTTGTTCAAAGAGAAAGAGAATGAGTGATTTATATCAACTTGTGCTTCCAGAATGGTTCAACAGAAATAGTACCTAGAATATTTTTCTGTTTGAAATATATTTACCAACCAACAAGATGAAATCCTTTAGACTAAAAGTTTTTGCCTATGTTCCCCCCACCACCCACCCCCATTGGATTGATCATTTTAACCGAATCTACTGAGTTCGTGGCTTTGGTTTGGTGATTCAAGGTTTTTAGCTACTTGCCCGTTATGACCTGTTGACCTCATTCAGCATCAACCTCCAGGCAGCAACGTGAACCTTTAGTCCTGTTGAAGCTTGAAGGAATGGACTAGAATTCCCACTCACAACTCTCCCTGGCCTTCTACTTGCCAAAGGCAGATGCCTCCAGAGAGTTGGAATATTCCAAACATATTCTTCATCCGTTATCTCTATTCTGATTGAAAGCAGGTGAAGAGCCACAGGGCAGAAACTATTTAAGGAGTGTAATTTTTGTCTGAAGTTGAAGGAGGGGTGGGAGGGGGGGGAAGGGTGAAGTTAATGGAGTGATTAAAAGTTCTCCATAGCAACAGAAGTCAGCAGGCCCTGTGGGAAGTGTTAGCTCTTGCATTGGTTTTCAGCAAAGTCCTCAAGTGTATTCTCCAAGGAGGTTGATCCCTAGGCACAATTACGAAGTTGCTAAAGTTTGTTTCAGCAGTATGCGTCACTCTGTCACTGTTCCCGTCTGTTTGTTAGCACGTGTTTTCCTAGCCTTGGAAAGAGACTTTATTTCTGTTGTATGCCTCAAAAAGTTTTTTTAGTGTTTATTCATTTTTGAAAGAGAGAGACAGAGCATGAGCAGGAGGGGCAGAGAGAAACGGAGACACAGAATCTGAAACAGGCTCCAGGCAAAGAGCCTGAACCAAGCCTCGAACTCATGAACCGAGAGATCATGACCTGAGCCAGGACACTTAACCGACTGAGGCACCCAGTCACCCCTGTTTTATGCCTCTCCAATGCCTCATGGATGTGTAGACCCTGCCTTTGGGGGCAACACGCCATGGTCCAGTCCTCTATATTATTTTAAATCAGAACTAATTAAATCAGGCCTTTGAATTAAATTACATAATATTAAATCAAATCAAATTAAGTGTTTATATCAGAACCGATTGATGACATGTCATGTTCTTTCCGGGGTTATGTCTACTGAGTAAGCTGAGATAATCTTCACTTTTACAGACACACAGAGATACGTATGTCCCATTTAGTACACGAACTCAAAAGGCTAACTCAAGAAATTGTAGGAATGTCAGTCATGTTGACAGGTGGGTAAGAAAAAAAGGTTCTCCAGTGAAACTTGCACATATTTGTTTATATTCCTTTTGTTCAAATCTCTTCCTCTTATTCGTGGTGTTTTCCCTTTCCGCATGTGCTCAGCACTGGGTATGAGCTAACTCTTAGTAACGGATTTTGTATAAACCTGTAGACATTTCTGCTTCTAAAGAGATTTTCCTACAATAAAAGACACACAGATTGGATAAATACCTCTAGCAGGACCAATTAAAATCGGATGAAGAGCAAATTTGTACATCTCTTTCCCCTTGCTTTAGGTGAGGAAAAGTCCTCTATGTAGACATCACATCCATTTTTATAACACACTATTTTCTTTTTTTTTTTTAATATATGAAATTTATTGTCAAATTGGTTTCCATACAACACCCGGTGCTCATCCCAAAAGGTGCCCTCCTCAATACCCATCACCCACCCTCCCCTCCCTCCCACCCCCCATCAACCCTCAGTTTGTTCTCAGTTTTTAACAGTCTCTTATGCTTTGGCTGTCTCCCACTTTAACCTCTTTTTTTTTTTTTTTTCCTTCCCCTCCCCCATGGGTTTCTCTTAAGTTTCTCAGGATCCACCTAAGAGTGAAAACATACGGTATCTGTCTTTCTCTGTATGGCTTCTTTCACTTAGCATCACACTCTCCAGTTCCATCCACGTTGCTACAAAAGGCCATATTTCATTTTTTCTCATTGCCACGTAGTATTCCACTGATAACACGCTATTTTCATCCACAAATTCGTACTTGCAGTCATACGTTCACCTGCAAACGTCCTACAATTGCACCACTGTAGTCTCTTAATTCAATTACATCGATCTTTCACTTTTCATCAGCAGGTTTAGGCTGGCGGTACATTAAGCGTCTGTGCCCAGCAATCTGAATAAAATGTCCTCTCCGCCCTCAGACCATTTTATCCATACCGATGCATAGTGCCTCGTGTCTTCTGTTGGGGACCCTGCCAGGAGATCCTGGCCCACCAGTGACTGAGAGTCGTAATCCTCTCTTTTATCTTGAACTGTTGTCAGTCACACTGGCTCTCAAGCTGTCGTCTATTCTTTTGTCTTTCATGCAATCAACGGATTTTGCAACTGAGATGAAAATAAGTTGAACAAACCTGTTGTGGTCCTTTCGACAGTTTGAGGAGTTGGTGGGAACCACCAATCTTTCATAGTCGTCCGTTAACATTTTTGTCACTACTCCATCTCTTATGCCATTTCAAAAGATATTTATTTATTTATGTGTTTATTTTCTTTAAATTTTTAAAATATTTTTATTTATTTTTGAGAGACAGAGAGAGAGAGAGAGAGAGAGAGAGAGAGACAGAACATGAGCAGGGGAGCAGCAGAGAGTGAGAGAGGGAGACACAGAATCCAAAGCAGGCTCCAGGCTCCATGCTGTCAGCACAGAGCCCGACACAGGGCTCGAACTCACAGACTGCGAGATCATGACCAGAGCCGAAGTTGGACGCCCAATTGACTGAGCAACCAGGAGACCCAGAAGTTGTTGTTGTTGTTTTTAAGTTTATTTATTTTTGAGAGAGAGAGAGAGAGACAGCCTGAGCAAGCAGGGGAGGGGCAGAAAGAGAGGGAGACACAGAATCCGAAGCAGGTTCCAGGCTCTGAGCTGTCAACACGCTTGAACTCATGAACCATGAGATCAGGACCTGAGCCAAAGTCAGACGCTTAACCAACTAAGCCACCCAGATGACCCTAAGTGTTTGTTTATTTTCGAGAGAGAGAGAGAGAGGGGAAGAGAGAGAGTGGGGGGGGAGGGGCAGAGAGAAAGGGAGACACAGAATCCAGAGCAGGCTCCAGGCTCTGAGCTGTCAGCACAGAGCCTGACGCGGGGCTCGAACTCACAAACTGTGAGATGATGACCTGAGCTGAAGTCAGATTGTGGTAGGGTCTCCTCCCTAAGGAAAGAAAAAAAAAAAAAAAAAAAAAACCTCAAGAGAACCTGACTATACGCTTAAGTGACAATCCTCTCATGACCTTGTAACATGAGACCACTTAAGCAGACTACATGTTTGCGTGTTACCATATATGGGAGACAAAGAGATAAAAAATATATAAAAAACTACACCATGTGGTGTTCAGGTCTCAGTTCTTTGGGTACAAACCCCAACTGAGTGGTGCCAGCAGGAATAAAGTTGCTTCCTGGAAAGAAAAGCCTCGGTGTCTCAACTCTCTGTGTGAGAATCCTGCTACAGGATGCTTAACCAAACCGAGCCACCCAAGTGCCCCTCAAAAGATAATTTAAAATAACTTTTAAAATACCCTTTTTGGTTTTGAATAGTTACAGATATATAGAAAAATTATGAAGATAATACAGACAGTTCCCACTTGCCACACATCCAGTTCCTCAATTACTAATATCTAACATTAATATGGTACATTTGTCATAAACAATGGATTGATATTGATACATTATTATTAAAAAAAACCCTATACTTTATTCAAATTTCCTTAATTTTGCCTAATGCCCTTTATCTGTTCCAGGATCGCATTCAGGATCCTTGGCTATGACAGTTCTCAGACTTTTCTTGTTCTGATGACCTTGGCAGTTTTCAGGAGTATTGGTTAAGTAGAATATTCTTCAATTGGCGTTAGATTGATATTTTTCTCATGATTAGACTAGCTTTATGAGTTTGGGGAGTAAAACAACAAAAGCAAAGTGCCACTCTCATCACATAATATCAAGGGTACCTGCCATCAATAAGACGTCACTATTGATATTGACCTTGAAGACCTCACTGAGGTGGTATCACGTTACTTCACAGTAAAGTTATTCTTTTTTCCTCCCTTTTTAATACTGTGCTCTTTGGAAATAAGTCACTATATCTGGCCCACATTTAGGGAGTTATGTTCCATCTTCTTGAAGGTGAAGTGTATATATAAATGATTTAGAATTCCTCTCCATTGGAAACTTTTCTATTCTTCCACATCGAATCATTTATCATTTATTTGTATCAGCATAGACTCATGGATATTTGTTGAGATATAGGTTGGGATATAGGCTGATGTAACATTATTTTGTTGGTCAAGTCATTCTAGCTTCAGACATTGGGAGCTCTTCAGTTGACTCCTGTGTCCCTTTGACGTATGCCTATCATTGTGCTTAAGCATTTTCTTACTTTCTGGCACTATGAGATGCTCATCTTGTATACGTCCTGCTCTAGTCCTAGAACTATCCATTTCTGTGAGGAACCCTGGTACTTTTTGTTAGAGAATGGTATTAGAAAAAAAAGATCTGGGGTGCCTGTGTGGCTCAGTCAGTTAAGCGTCTGACTCTTGATTTTAGCTCAGGTCATAATCTCATGGTTGTGAGACCGAGTCCCATATCAGGCCCTGGGCTGACAGTGCAGACCCTGCTTGGGATTCCCTCTCTCTTCCTCTCTCTCTGCCCCTCCTCTGCTCGTGCGTGCTCTCTCTCTCCTTTTCTCTCTCTCTCTCTCAAAATAATTAAATAAACATTTTTTAAAAGATCTGAGTGCTGAGTGTTTCATGTTATTTTCAATCAGCTGTCGGAATGGTTTCATCCAATTCATTTGTCCCAAGGTTTTTCCACCTTCTTAATTCTTATCGTTCTCTTTATTCTGAATAACTCTAATCTCCACCCTATCATTAAGCCCATTTGCAGGACCTGAGCAAGGAGATCCATGACAGCTTTCCTTAGTTTCCTTCGTGTCATGAGGTCACTCCAGTAATAAAATCACTTTAGGTGTCCAAGCATGATTAATTACAGCATCAATCACCACCCGGGAGAAGGGGAGCATAAAGTTAAGAAAAACCTCTGTGTCATCACATAAGCGATCCAAAACTGATTACATTCTCAACATTTCAGCAGCCTCAAAGAAGCATTTCAATTAATATCTGGTCTTCAAATGGCAGCATTAAGAAAGTGAAAAATAAGGTATAGATTCAGGGGAAATATTTGCAAATTGCATGTCTGATAAAGGACTTGTATCCAGATATATAAAGAACTCTCAGAGCTCAAGAGTAAAAAAAGAAACGCCATTTTTCAAAACGGGCAGAAGACTTGAACGGGACATTTCGCCAAAGAAGTTACACAGACAGAAAAGAAGCAGGTGAAAAGAATCTCCACACCATGAGCTGATAGAGAAATGCAACTCAAAACCTTAATGAGATGTCACTATGTATCTTTTAGGATGTGTAATTTAACAGTTTGAACACACCAATATTGGCAAGGATGTAGAGGAATGGAAACTCTCATGTACTGTTGCTGAGAATGTAAAATAATAACCATTCTGCAAAACGTAATATCTGGGCAAGTCATATATACATGTGACGCAGCCATTCCATTCCTAGGTATTTACCCGAGAAAAGATCATTACATTACTGGTGAGCACCCTTCGGTGCTCATTTACCGAGCGGTAGCAAAATCTGAGGCCTGCTGTTGCGATGTTGACACCAATTGATAATAGAACATCCATCCGCCTTAGTCCTTGAATAACTATAGGAAGTAGGAGCTTTGTACTACTCCCACACTGGATCCTTGCTGGGTTGTAGTATGAGCAAGAAATACATTTTAAAATTATTTTTTAAGTGTATTTATTTATTTTTGAGAGAGAGAGAGAGAGAGAGGAAGAGGAGCAGGGAGAGGGGAAGAGAGAATCCCAAGCAGGCTGTCAGCACAGAGCCTGACACAGGGCTTGAACCCACAAACCATGAGATCATGACCTGAGCCGAGATCAGGAGCCGGCGCTTAACCTACTGAGCCGCCCAAGTGCCCCAAGAAATGTATTTTTTGAATGCTTCTAAGCCACTAAGACTTTGAGGTTCACCTGTTGATACAGCTATTAAGCTGGAAGTTTTTCTAGCTTCTTAAAGCTTTTTGCCTTCTTTCCTGAGACTTAATTCTGCTTTGCCTGTTTTTTCTTTTTACTCTTTCTCTCTTCTTCTTCGTACCTTCCATCTTGTCCTCTTCTGTTCCACGTGGCTTCTCTCTATCCTTCTCATCCTTCCGTATGAATGTAGTCAGTTCCTGTGATGTCATAAGTAATTATGTCATCATGGTCTATTGCTAGACTAGGCAGATATGAAAGTGATGGCAAAGAAGGAGTTGGGTAAGAGAAATAAATAATTTACTCTCTCTATCTTGCTGTAATTTACCAGACGACAGGTTAGATTCAGAACCCATACGCAGCCATCACTCAAAACCCAACACAGGGTGCCCGGGTGGTGCAGCTGGTTAAGCGACTGACTCCTGATCTTGGCTCAGGTCATGATCTCAGAGTTCATGGGTTCAAGCTTCCCATCAGTCTCAGTGTTGATGGCAAGGAAACTGCCTGGGTTTCCTTTGCTCCTCCCCTGCTTGTGCTCTCTTTTTCTCTCTCTCAAAATAAATAAACTTAAAATTAAAAAAAAAAAAACACATCAGTTATAGGGGTGCCTGGGTGGTTCAGTCAGTTAAGCGTCCGACTTTGGCTCAGGTCATGATCTCACGGTTCGTGAGTTCGAGCCCCACCTTGGGCTCTGTGCTGACAGCTCAGAGCCTGGAGCCTGCTTTGGATTCTGTGTCTTCCTCTCTCTCTGCTCCTCCCCCGCTCATGCCCTGTCTCTCTCTCTCCTTCAAAAATAAAAACGTGAAAAAAAACCCCCATCAGTTATTGATTAAGGGTAAAAATACCTAAGTATCCAAACCACTAATGAGCCAATGTTGAATCAGTCTACCCCAACCCCAATATACTACAATGCAGTGAGATGCATTTTCTTTTAAGAAAAATTAAGCGGTGTTTAGTAGTGAGAATAAATTCTACTTTGAAAAAACAAAGATGCACATAAATACTAATTGCACACTAATGCACACTAAACACTATGTGCACACTAAACACTAAACACTAATGCACAGAAGGGACTAATTAAGGGAGTTTCATTTCTCTAAGAGTACCAGTCTGGCGGGTCTGAATTGGCTAGGTAGCCCTGATGCATGAGATAATTCAAAGAATAAGTTTCCTTCCACGCAGAACTCCACCATCTCCTCTCAACCTGTTCTGGGAGAGAATAAATAAATTCTCTCTGGGAGTGAATAAATAAATCATCTTGTGTGATTAATTAACTTACTTCTTACCCACTTAAAGTAGTCACGCTTGAGAGAACTGAGAAAATCATCCTTCGAATATATATATATTTTTTTAGTGAATTCTCTAGAAACCATGATTAGAAAGCCTGCCCTAATGCATTGTTCTTGTCTGCATGGTCAAAGCTGGCTCATTGCCATGTTCGTGGTCCGGCCCGGAGGAAAGGGAAACAAGGAAGTACAGGACAAGTAATTTCCTTTCAGGACAACAAGGTCAAAATTGTGTTTGTTCTTTCAGTCAGGTATTGTTAAGAACTCAATCATATGGCCACCCTTAAGGATTAAGAATACCA
The DNA here is from genome assembly GCF_028749965.1 of Puma concolor. Taxonomy (NCBI): domain Eukaryota; kingdom Metazoa; phylum Chordata; class Mammalia; order Carnivora; family Felidae; genus Puma; species Puma concolor. The sequence continues at coordinate 100,782,255 of NC_141673.1, forward strand.
GAAAATGGGGCCTCTACCAAAGTGGGCAAGTGTTAGGAAGAAAGGAAGAATGGATTTTGAGATACAACAGTCTACCACAGGAGGATTGGGGTGAGGCAGTTGGCTTATCCACTGTGGGAAGTCTCCCATTTGGAAGAAACTTTTACCTGTGATGATCTCAAACGGACTCTACTCACAACTTTCTTGGCTTTTTCTCTGATCTTATCCTTTTAACTCAGCCCGGTAGTCATGTCCTAGAATGACAGTTTTGCTTTATTACAAACCCTGTTATAGTTCTTTCTTTCCAGTTTTATTGAAATACAATTGACTATATAAACTTGAGTACAGCATAATGCTTTGACTTACATGTATTGTGAAACGATTACCACAAAAAGTTCAATTAACATCCATTAACTCAGATACAAAGAACAGGAAAAAAATGTTTTTTTTTTTTTCCTTTGGGGAACTCTTAGAATTTACTCTTTGAACGACTTTCGCGTATACCATACAGCAATATTAACTATAGTCATCATGTTGTACATTATATCCCTACTACTTTTTATCTTATAACTGGAAGTATCTTTTGACCAGCTTCATCCGATCCCCTCTACCCCCACCACTAACCTCTGGCAACCACAAACCCGACATTTTTCTATATCTTTCTATATCTTCTTTACATCTGATCTCTCTCTCGCTCTTTCAGATTCCACATATCAGTGAGCTCATACAGTATCTGTCTTCCTCTGTCTGATGTATTTCACTTCACATAGTGCTCTCAAGATTCATTCATCTTGTCATAAAAAGAGTTCCTTCTGTTTCATAGCTGAAGAGTATTCTATGATGTGTGTCTGTATATATGTGTATATATACATTTTTTTATTTACCTATTTATCCCTCGATGGACACGTAGGTTGTTTCCATGTCTTGGCTATTGTAAATCACGCTGTAGTAAACGTGGGGGGTACAGATATCTTTTCAAGTTAATGTTTTCATTTTCTTCAGATAAATGTCCAGATGTGGAATTGCTGGATCGTAGGGTCGTTTTATTTCTAATTTTTCCAAGAACCTCCATACTGTTGCCATGGTAAATTGGCTGCACCGATTTACATTCCCGTCAACAGTGCACAAAGACTCCCTTTTCTCCACAACCCCGCTAGCATTTGTTATCTCTTGTCTTTTTGATGACAGCCATTCGGGTAGACATGAGGTGATACTGGGCTTTGGATTTGCATTTCCCTGGTGAGGAGCAACGTGGAGCACTTTTTCATGTTCCTGTTGGCCACTCATGTATCATTTTTGGAAGAATGTCTATTTGGGTCCTTTGCCCATTTTAAATGGGATTATTTATTTTTACTTGAGTTGTAATTGTTCTTTATATAGTTTGGATATTAACTTCTTTATCAGGTATATTATTTGCAAATATGTTTTCCCATTCCTTAGGTTGTCTTTTCATTTTCAGGGTTTCTTTTTGCTGTGCAGAAGCTTTTTACTTTGATGTAGTCCATTTTTTATTTTGTAACTTGCATGCTAGGTGTCATTTTCCAAAAAATAATTGCCAAGACACATGTCAAGCAGTTTTTCTCCCATGTTTTCTTATAGGAGTTTTATGGTTTCTGGGCTTCTCATTTTCTTTCTTTTCTCTTTCTTTCTTTCTTTCTTTCTTTCTTTCTTTCTTTCTTTCGGTTTCATATCTCACATTTAAGTCTTTAGCCCATTTTTTTAAATATTTATTTTTGAGAGAGAGAGAGAGAGAGAGAGAGAGAGAGCAAGCAGGGGAGGGGCAGAGACAGAGGGAGACACAGAATCAGAAGCGGGCTCCAGGCTCCGAGCTGTCAGCACAGAGCCCAATGCGGGGCTCGAACTCACGACCTGGAGATCATGACCTGAGCTGAAGTTGGACACTTAACCAACTGAGCCACCCAGGTACACCTGTCTTTAGCCCATTTTGAGTTAATATTTCTCTCTTCAGACAAGTTTAAAAATCCCACTGATTTGGGATAGATTTGGGAAGATAAGCTAACTGGCGGTTTCCAGGAACTTAGTCGCTATTCAACGTCATAATATTTATCACCATTTTACTGACTGATGTTGATGGTTAGTGATCTCTCCCAACTAGAATAAAAGCTTCATGAAGGCAGAGATTATCGTTTCATTGTTGTCAATGCTCACTGCTGATGCTCAGCACAAGGTTTTGATAATAACTGATGGTTATACGGTACTTGCTATGTGCTTTGTAACTAGGATGACTATGTAATTCATATTGCGAACCGCGACGCTTTTTAGATCAAATGGAAGGCCCTATTAATAATTATGCCAAGACAACAGGAATAATCAAGAATGTCCTGGGCAAAGTAGGATTCACAGTTACTCTGCGTGTTACTGCTCTACACCAACTATATGCGTGTTTTACGGATATTTCGTTTGCTCCTCATTACAGCACTTGAGGGGATTACTGTTCTCCCTGCCTTACAGACGAGATCCGTACCGTTGTTATCCCCATTTTGCAAATGAGGAAGCCGTGACTTAGAAAGACTAACTAATTCAGGTAAGACCGCACCACTAAAGCCAGGGTTTGAACCCAGGTAGTCTGGCCTCAGTGCTCATGATCACATATTAACTTGCAAAATATTTGTGGCTTAACGAATGAACTGGCTACACTCTCTTCCATATCCTTTGTAGTTTCAAGTTCTCTCCATCAGGACACACTGAAGAGAGATGAGCCCGTCTTTTTTCCCCATAACGAAGCATGTAGCTCAGTGAGTCCAAATGAGAAAAAAACCCGGGAGCAATTTGAAACTCAGTGTGAGCTGGTGTATGCATGGTGGCTTCACATATGAATTCATATGCAGGAAATATATTCCGGCTATGGAAAAAGAGAAAACAGATACAAATTACTTGAAAACAATTTTATTTTTACTGTGTAATGTGTTCTGTTAATTTGTTGCATAACGGTTTAATTCCACCGAGTAGAATTCTTTCCAATTGAACCTCAGGTCTATTCTATGCGATACATTTCTCTTTTTTTAAGCTTATTTATTTATTTTTGAGGAAGAGAGTGCATGAGCAGGGGAGGGGCAAAGATACAGGGAGAGAGAGAGAATACCAAGCAGGCTCCGTGCTGTCAGCGCAGAGCCTCAAGCAGGACTCAAACTCATGAATCATGAGATCGTGACCTGAGCCGAAATCAAGAGTCAGACACTTAACCAACTGAGTCACCCAGGTGCCCCAATTCTATGTGATACATTTCTTTTTTTTTAATTCTTTTTTTTTAATGTTTATTTAGTTTTGAGAGAGAGAGAGAGAGAGCAAGCAGGGGGAGGGGAAGAGAGAGGAAGACACAGAATCCGAAGCAGGCTTCAGGCTCTGAGCTGTCAGCACAGAGCCCGATGCGGGGCTGGAACTCATGAACCGTGAGATCACGATCTGAGCTGAAGTTGGGCGCTTAACTGACTGAGCCACCCAGGCACCCCTATGTGATACATTTCTAAGAGTAGGTACAATGATTATTTCAGGTAAATAACTGATGTGGGAAGACATGAGAGTGAGGTAAAGTAAGGAAATCTATTCTTATTTTTCCAGTTTGGGGGCTGAACATAATCATTGTTATAAAATTATTAGTACTGATTTTCTGAAGAAAATTTCCTTCAAAACTGTTTAATTTTGTTTCTCAGTCTACGTCCAAATCTCCGAGATGAAAATATTAATATCCACATTCACAGCATTGTTTTTGCTTGTTTGTTTTTGCTGGCCAATATACAAAATTTTGTTGGCCTTGGATCATCAGAAAACATAAACTGGCTCAGAAGAAAGTACAAAACTCTAATGTTTAACACCCCCTTTCATCGAGAGACCACAAACTTTAATTTTCTAACGTTTTTATTTGAATCATATTTTCACTTTTTCTAGAGCTCGGAAAGCACATAGTAACACATAATGGGCAACAGTTTTAGTCAGTTTTACTCATCTAGGGATCTTAGAGGAAAAGTTAAAAAAATAAAGGAAATTTTCTTTTTTTCGGGGGGTATATAATTTCTTTATTCATTCACAGATAATTATAGGCTCTAACCAGGGTCTTTGCTAGGCACGAGGATGAGGTACTAGGAATGACTAGGAACATACAAGATGCAGGGGGGAACTGCATTCCTTCTGGAGGCTCTAAGACAGAATTCACTCTTTGCCTTTTTCAGCTTCTGGAAGCTGCCTGTATTCCTTGGCTTATAAGCCCTAAAGGGAATTTTCAATATCGTTCCCACTAAAGAGGAAGAACATACATGGTGAATTTTGGAAAGTCCATGAACTTTGGAGCCAGACCCTGCATTTAGGCTATGTAATCTGACTTGGTTTTCTCATTAAAGGTCTCTTTCTTCACGTATGAAAATGATGATGAAAAGCTTGCCATGACCCTAGCCGAGTGAGGAACATTAATACCACCAGTGATAGACATCAGCGTTAAGTGCCCCTTGATATGGTGCACTGAGAAGTACATTACCTCTGCAGCATCCCTCCTAACCGTGCGTAGCCTCGATCTCATAGTGAGAAATCACCGGAGAAGCCCACCCTTAACTGATGGGCACCCTTCAAAAAATGTCAGAGTCGTAAAGACAAAGAACTGAAGAATCGTTCCAGGTTGGAAGAAAGTAAGGAGAGAGGACAAAACGAAATCCAATGCACAATCCTGGATTGGATCCTTGGGCAGAGAAACAGTGGAAAAACGGGTGAAATTCTAACAAGCTTTGAATTTAGTTAATAGTATTAGACCAATATTAGGATGTACCATCATTTCTTTTGATAAATATCTGATGGTTCTGTAAGATATTAACATAAACAGAAGTTGGGTAAAGGGTATACAGGGACTCTGTTCTGTTTTTGCAATTTATAAAAAAGTCTAAAGGTATCTTTTTAAAAAGCCTATCTTGAAGACTTTTAGAATAAAATGTTCTGGGAAATCTGTAGTTTGATTTTTATTTTTACTGCTCTTAATTGAGCTCAGTTTGTTACATTAGTGAGCCTGCAAAGCTTTCTTGTTTACGGTAACTTATCAGAGTTACTTTTTCTTCTTTTTAACTTTCCTAATTTATTCAGCCTCTTGGGCCAGGCAATAACCCAAAGTGCCAGGGGCCTTGGTTTTGTTGATAATTCAACTGAGGGTACAGTTTCACAGCTCAGAACTCTTCTGAAGCCTCAGGCTTAATGAGGACATTAACCTGCCCCCGGAGGTTTGCACGATTCCAAACATATTTTTCACCTATTGCCTTGGTACTAATTGGAGGTAGGTGTGGGACCAGAGGCCATTAATTTCTCAAGGACCAAGGACCGTAACTTCTGGTTGAGAGTGAAAGAGAACAGAGAGCAGTGCTAATGAACGGACTCCAGCTTCTCATCAGAACAATGAAAACAAGAACCCTTTAGAAGATGCTATCTTTGGCATCAGATCTCCACATGGCAATGGGAGATGTGCTCAGCACAATTACGAAGTTGCTAAACTTTGTTACAGCAACGCCTGCCTCCTGTCATTTTTCTGCTCCTTCTTACCTGATGCTTTGCCTCATACCCTCAACCATATCGTGCCCATTCTTTGCTAGAGACCCCCTAGTGCTTCTGATTGATCACTGAAGTTAAGATATATCTGTTGTAGCTGAATCAGATCTGTCCTCCCTGCCTACTTCTGCCTCCATAACTTCATGTGGCCTTGTGAGAAATTAACAAGGACTTCCTTTTGTATTTTCTGCCATTGCACTTTAGAGAGGTCTTTAAGACCCAAAGAAATGATTCAATGTTGGATGTAATTTCCTCTGACGTGTGGATTGAGGCAGAAAATTTTCTAAAGGCGATTTTTATCAGGAATGTAAGAGCTGGGATGTCACAGATTTATGATGCTTGTCTATGTCATTGATCACTTGAAGATTAGCCTGATTTTCCACTTGTTGAGAGGACGCCACACCCTTCCAAATGGTTAGTCCAATGAATATGAACTTAGATTCTGATCTTATCTAATTTATAATGATTCAAGATCCAAGGATTTGATTTTAAGTGTTAACTCAGCCCAGATATTTCTAATGTATATTTTTTACTGCTTAAATAATGCAGGTCCAGATACTTTAAAAGAAATTATCTGGTAAGTAATGAGAATGCATACAGTTTTGCTGATAGTTTCTTGCCTTTTCCAACTCTTACAAATCTGAATGCCAACTACTCAAAAAATTAGAATTTTAGATAAATAATACATATTTTTTGCTAATCTGCTTCAATCCCATCATTTTACAAGTAAATAAACAGAAAGAACAAGTAATTTACCTAAAAACATAATTCGCTTGTGTTCTAGATAGAACTGGAATCTAGACTAATAGGTGGCCAGATGTTCTTTCCACCATAGGTTATTGTTTTTAATTTTTATTTAAAAAGTTTTAACATCTTTACTGAGGTATAAATTGATATACAAAGAATTGCATATATTTAATGTGTACAATTTGATGAATCTGGGCATATGCAAACACGCATGATGCCATTACCACAATCAATAGACATGCCCCACACCTCCCAAGTTCCCGTGTGTGTGTGTGTGTGTGTGTGTGTGTGTGTGTGAAGCACATTTAACATAGGTCTGCCCTCTTGACAAATTTTGGCGTGTACAGGACTGTATAGTTAGCTATACTGTATTTCTTGTACAGCAGATGTCCAGAATTTATTTATGTAGTATAACTAAAACTTTACACCCATCGAACAACAATTCCCCATTTCTTTTACTCCGTAGCCCCTGGCAACCACTATTGTATTCTTTGCTTCGATGAGTTTGACTATTTTAGATACCTCGGATAAGTTGAATCATGCAGTATTTGTCCTTCTGCAATTGGCTTAAGTCACATAGTATAATGTCTTCTAGGCTTATCAATGTGGTCACAAGTGGCAGGATTGACCTTTTTTAAAAAATTTGTCATAACCGTATTTAAACTGACATATTAAAATATAAAATTATATTAAAGTTTAGTGCAATAAGAAGAGAACTTTGCACATTCCTTCCATTTGACATTTTGTAAGAGTATGCTATATATATATACACACACTGTATATATATAATATAATGTATATATAAAATGTATATATATAGTGTGTGTGTATATATAATGTATACATATATATATCATAAAGGTTATTTCTCTATACTATAGCATGAACTGCAGATGTAGAAAGTTACAGAATTTCATTAATTATCCTAATACTTTAAAACACCATTTTCTACCAAACACATCGTAGAGTTTTAATTGACAATTTATACTAACCAAACTTAATTGTCAAGTTAGCACCCTAGGTTTAAAAACTTGGAGAATGTATATAAAGATTTTTTTAAAATGTTTTTTAATGTTTATTTATTTTTGAGGGAATGAGAGACAGAGCACGAGTGGGGAAGGAGCAGAGAGAGAGGGAGACACAGAATCCGAAACAGGCTCCAGGCTCTGAGCTATCAGCACAGAGCCCGACGCGGGATTTGAACCCACAAACCGTGAGATCATGACCTGAGCCAAAGCCGGACGCCCAACCGACTGAGCCACCCAGGCGCCCCTGTACATAAAGATCTTTTAAGTGTAAACACAATGGTAAAATTGATCACAATTTCATAAAAATATTAAGTATCTTATTGCTTATGTGTTTAGGCATACTGCCTTCCTCCAAAAAGCTTTGTTTTGTTTTGGTTTGGTTTCAGGAGTAGTCTTTAGTGATCATCACTTACATATAATACCTAGTGCTCATCCCAACAACTGCCCTCCTTCATGCCCATCACACATTTAGCCCATCCCCCCACCCCCACCTGCCCCCATCCAGCAACCCTCAGTTTGTTCTCTGCATTTAAAAGTCTCTTATGGCTTGCCTCCCTCTATGTTTTTCTCTTGTTTTATTTTCAAAGAAAAAAAAATGGAAGGAAAACTTCCAAATTCACCTGATGAGACCAGCATTACCCTGATTCCAAAACCAGGCAAAGACTCCACTAAAAAGGAGAATTACAGACCAATTTCCCTGTTGAATATGGATGCAAAAATTTTCCACAAGATACTAGCAAGTCAAATCCAACAAGAATTATTAACCGCGGTCAAGTGGGATTTATTCCTGAGCTGCAGGGGTGGCTCAATATTTGCAAATCAATCAATGTGATGCACTACATTAATAAAAGAAAGGATAAGCACCACATCATCCTCTCAATACATGCAGAAAAAGCATTTGTCAAAATATAGCATCCTTTCTTGGTAAAAATCCTCAAGAAAGTAGGGATAGAATGAACGTAGCTCAACATCATAAAGGCCATATATGAAAGACCCACAGCTAATATCATCCTCAATGGGGAAACACTGAGAGCTTTCCCCCTAAGGTAAGAAACACTACAGGGATGTTCACTCTCACCACGGTTGTTCAACATAGTACTGGAAGTCCTAGCCCCAGCAATCAGAAAACGAAACAAAATAAAACACATACAAATCGGCAAGGAACGAATCAAACTTTCACTCTTCGTAGACGACATGATACTCTATGTGGAAAACACAAAAGACTCCACCAAAAAACTGCTAGAACTGTTACATGAGTTCAACACAGTTGCAGGATAGAAAATGAATGTACAGAAATCGGTCGCATGTCTATACACCAATAATGAAGGGGCAGAAAGTGAAATCAAGGAATCAATTCCATTTGCAATTGCACAACAAACCATAAGATAACTAGGAATAAATCTAACCAAAGAGGTAAAAGATCTGTACGTTGAAAACGATAGAACGCTTATGAAAGAGATCGAAGACACACAAAAAAGGAAAAACATTCCATGCTCATGGATTAGAAAAATAAATATCGTTAAGATACTACCCAAAGCAGTCTATGCATTTAATGCAATCCCTATCAAAATGTCACCAACATTCTACACAGAGCTAGAATGAATAATTCTAACATTTGTATGGGACCAAGAAAGTCCTTGAATAGCCAATGTTGTAAAAGAAAAACAAAACTGGAGGCATCACAATTCCAGACTGTAAGCTGTATTACAAAGCTGTAGTCATCAAAACAGTATGGTCCTGGCACAAGAACAGACACATAGGTCAATGGAACAGACTAGAGAACACAGAAATGGACTCACAAACATATAGCCAACTAATCTTTGACAAAGCAAAAAAAAATATCTAATGGAAAAAAGACGGTCTTTGCAGCACATGGTGTTCTGAAAACTGAATGGCGACATGCAGAAGAATGAACCTGGACCATTTTTTACACCATACACAAAAATAAATTCAAAATGGATGAAACCACCAAAATCCTATAGGAGAAAATAGGCAACAACCTCTTTGAGCTCAGCCACAGCAACTTTTTATAGATGTGTCTCCGGAGGCAAGAGAAACAAAAGCAAACATGAACTATTGGGACCTCATCAAGATTAAAAGCTTCTGTGCAGTGAAGGAAACAGTCAGCAAAACTAAAAGGCAACTGACAGAATGGGAGAAGATATTTGCAAATGATATATCTGCTAAAGGCTTAATCTCCAAATCTATAAAGAACTTACCAAACTCAACACCCAAAAACCAAAAAATTCAGTGAAGAAATGGGAAGAAGACATGAATAGACACTTTTCCAAAGAAGACAGTAAGATGGCAAACAGACACATGAAAAGATGCTAAACATCACTCATCATCAGGGAAATACAAATCAAAGCCACAATGAGACGCCACCTCAAACCTGTCAGAATGGCCAAAAATTAACAACAGATGTTGGCGAGGATGCGGAGAAAGGGGAACACTTTTCCATTGTTGGTGGGAATGCAAACTGGTGCAGCCATTCTGGAAAGCAGTGTGAAGGTTCCTCAAAAAATTGAAAATAGAACTACCCTATGAACCAGCAATTGCTCTACTAGGTATTTATCCCAACGTTACAAAAATGCTGATTTGAAGGGGAACACGCACCCCAACCTTTACAGCAGTGCTATCAACAATAGCTAAATTATGGAAAGAGCCCAAATGTCTGTCCACTGATGAATGGATAAAGAAGATGTGGTATATATGTACAATGGAATATTATTCAGCAATCAAAAAGAATAAAATCTTGCCATTTGCAACAATGTGGATGGAACTAGAGTGTATTATAATAAGCTAAATAAGTCAGTCAGAGAAAGACAAATAGGATATGATTTCCCTTATATGTGGAATTTAAGAGGCAAAACAGACGAACATAGGGGAAGGGAAGGATTTACTTCTTTTTTTTTTTTTTTTTAGATTTATTTATTTTTGTTAGAGAGAGACAGAGCACAAGTGGGGTTGGGGAAGAGAGACAAGGAGACACAGAATCCGAAGCAGGCTCCAGGCTCTGAGCTGTCAGCACAGAGCCCGATGCAGGGCTCAAACTCACAAACCGCAAGATCATGACCCTAGCTGAAGTCGACGCTCAACCAACTGAGCCACCCAGGCGCCCCAGGATTTACTTCTTTTTTAAGGTTGAATTCCATTGTGCGTATATATCACACTTTCTTTAGCCATTCATCCATTGATGAACACCTGGGTTCTTTCCATATATTGACTATTGTGAATAATGCTGCTACGAGTATGGGGGTGCAGATATCTTTAAGATCCCGATTTCAATTCTTTGGGATACACACCCCGAAGTGGGTTGCAGGAGCACATGGTAGTTTTGTTGTTAGTGTTTTTAGGAACCTCCATACTTTTTTCCATAAGGGCTATACCGATTTACATTCCCACCAAAAGCGTACGAGTGTTCCAATTTCTCCAAACTTGTCTTGTCTTCTTAATATCTATCCCAATGGGTGCAAGAAGCAGGAGGGGAAGTTTAGGATACATCTCCGCAAACTAGGAGTTAGCCCTTGCCCAGACCACTTCTATGTGCATTGCCATCTACCACCATCAAGTTGTAGTCACTTGAGTCTGTGGAGTCTGGGAGTCAACAAGTCACCGAGCAAGTTGTTGAGTGAACCCTTAGATGATCTCAGACTGAACTTGTTTTGTGGGATACATTTTTTTTTTAGACTGAACTTGTTATGTGGGATAAATTTTGTTTTTAGAGGAATGATTTTTTTAAATGTGTGTTTATTTATTTTTGAGAGAGAGAGAGAGAAAGAGAGAGAGAGGAAGTGGCCAAGAGAGGGGGAGAGAGAGAATCCCAAGCAGGCTCTGCGCTTGTCAGCACGGTCCTGCGAACCATGAGACCGTGACCTGAGCCGAAATTAAGAGTCGGATGCTTAACCGACTGAACCACTCAGGCACCCCAGGTATTCTAACAGCTAAAACAAGGCAACAGATACTTGTATATTTAATATTCAACCCAATTTTGTAAAAGATATACTTTTTACTCCCTTCTTGCCCTTTCTTTCTTTCTTTCTTTCTTTCTTTCTTTCTTTCTTTCTTTCTTTTTTACCAATAAGGGTACTGGGGCTGAAAGATTAAAAATTAATTTACTTAATTTAAACAGCTGGTGTAAACCGGGATTCAAAGGACAGCAGTCTCTTAAACAGCATACTGTGCTACCCTCTGTCAATGTCCTCCATCCATAGACTACCACAAACATACCTGAAGTTAAAGAAAGTGTGTTTATTTTTCTTGGCAGTGAGCAGAAATGCACTCCATGGGGAATCTTGTGGTGCTTCCTACAGGGATGTTAGAAATGATTTGTTATAAGATTTGTGTTGGGTGACTTGCGGGGGAGTTTAAGGAGGCAGGGCTTTGCTCTGGAGTGGATGCTGTCAGGAAATGAAGATAATTGTATGACTGGGTATTTTCACAAATCTTTTCTGGAAGAAAGGAAAACTAGAGACAGGCTAAGGCTTTATTTAGTAAAGAAGAAGCAGTCGTTCCTATTGGCCAGAATAGAGGACGCATGGTCATTTTTGTGGTTTGAACAGTGTTTATACTTTTGTTGCGTGTTCCTGATTGTGGAATGGACTTGTTTTCATCTCGATCCGTCATGGTCACGTAGAGCGGCCTTATCGAGTGTCAGCGTTTTGTGAAATTTCTTATGTTCGACAGGAGAAAGCCAAGGCTGAGCTGTTGAGGCCAGCTCCCAGGTGTCACGGGCTGCTTTTCTCTTTCTCATTTCTTTATCTATTTTCATCGACTATCGTTTTTCTCAAGATGAATATTTCAAGCGATTTAATTACCGTTATAAGGTGTTTTTAAAAATTTGTTTTGTTTTACCGCTTTCACACTTTTGGCGAACATCTTTCTAAAGATGTGATTTATTTTCATTCTTCTTTTTTTTAATGTTTATTTTTGTGAGAGAGAGACAGAGCACGAGCAGGGGGAGGGGCAGAGAGAGAGGAGACAGAATCAGGCTTTAGAGACAGAAGCAGGCTTTAGGCTCTGAGCTGTCAGCACAGAGCCCAATGCGGGGCTCAAACTCACGAACAGCAAGATCAAGACCTGAGGTGAAGTCGGACACCAACAGAGCCACCCAGGGGCTCCTCATTCTTTCTTAATCGGAATATACTGAAGATAACTGATTATGTTTTAACCACTCAAGAGTCATCATTATAAATGACCTTCACTGTACACCATTGGAACTATAGTGAAATGGGATGTTGACCTGTTTGCTCCTTCACTATTTGATTTCAGATTGAAACAGTTGTATCTTTTGATATATCACTATTGATGGCTTTCTTTTCATTGGTATCACTCCTCGGAGTTTTTCCTCCCTTAAACATCTTCAGACTTGCTATATCTAATCCCTGTGAAGATTTGAAAGTGATATGGCCAATGACATCTAAAGGTAACATTATACCTGATCAGAGACCACAAATAAATAAAGTTCGTGGGGCTTGTAAGATCGAAAATAGTAATGTGGGGGCACCTGAGTGGCTCAGTAGGTTAAGTTTCTGACCGGCTAAAGGTGATGATCTCACGGTTCCTGAGTTCGAGCCCTGCGTCAGGCTCTGTGCTGACACCACGGAGCCTAAAGCCTGCTTCTAGTTCTGTGTCTCCCTCTCTCCCTGCCCCTTCCCCGGCTCACTCTCTGTCTCTCTCTCTCAAAAATAAATAGACATTAAAAAAAAAAAAAGAAAATAGTTATGTGGTTGGAGCATGGCACTCTAGATATCGGAGCCATGCTGGACAATACCTTTCTGAAGTAAGATTCTGATGAAACCATTGTTTGTAGTGGTGAATCCATGGACCAAACCAAGCCAAAGGAGGATTTACCCCAGGAAGCCAGAGACTGTGTAGGCGAGACGGAACCAGAAGTAGGGGAGCCACAAATCCAGAGAAAGCAGGATATTGCTGAGAAAATGGAGCTCTACCCAAAGGTCAAGGCATGAAGCGGTGGTGGAAATAAGATGATGAACACAAGTGGGGAGAGTTAGAAGCCGGACAGGATCACACGTAAGGATCAGGTATAGGAAACCTGAATAGGTAGGAACTTACAGCTGTGCATGGCCAGTCATGCCTGCTCTACCCTTTCACTTGGAATTTGGAACACACTCTGGGTCAAATACGAAAACAAATTTTGTTGGTTATGAGAAGCAGGAATCATTATAAGTCATGGAAGACAAGCTGGGTAAGCGAAAGGCTTTCCCTTGACTTTGTCGTCCGCAGTTGGTCAGGAAGAAGTTTGGTGAAGGCAAGTTGAAAAAAGTGAAGGTAGAAGTTTACTACCCAGGGAGTTTTATCCTTTTGTTGAATTTCCCCCCAAAATGTTTAATATTTTCTGCCAAATAGCAGTAGAAAGAGAGACAGTACAGTGCAGTGGCCGAAAGCTACGCGTCCAGCGTAAGGGGACCTGGGTCCAAATTTAGTTTCTCACATTTTAGCTGTATAAACTCAGCAAATTGCTCACACAGGATTGAGAAGACAGAAATGGGCCTATCCAAATATAGTCAACTGGTCTTTGAAGAATCAGCAAACTCAATGCAATGAAGAAACGATAGTTATTTCAACAAGTATTTGTTTTTTTCATATGTAAAAAAAAAACAAACCAAACAATAACATAGCTCTACAGATTTTATACCTTCCCCCCAAATTAACTCAAAATACATCTTATGCCTACATCTAAATCTACGTCTCTAAAACATCCAAAAGAAAACATAGGAAAAAATCTAAGTGATCTTGAGTTTGGCATTGAGATTTGGATACAACTCCAAAAACACAACCCACGAAAGAAAAAAAATTAATGTTGGGCTTTATCGAAAATAAAAATGTCTGTTCCATGAAAAGCACTGTTAGGGGAAGGAGGAGACAGTATTTTTCAGTGACTCAAATGTAGCTTCTTTTTTGGAACTCCAAACTTCTTCACAAATACGTTCTCTGCCCCATCTTCTTATAAAATCAGTGTCTATCTAGGACTGTTGCGTGTGGTTGTGAAGGCTGATTTTTGCACAGTCACCACATCCCTATATCCTGGTGCTGGGCTGCATCCCGCAGGATACACACAGGTGTTGTGTGGACCAGCAGCTTCCTGCCTCTATCTCAAGGATAATTATTTCCTCTGCAACTTGCTCTCTTTAATGGACAGTGACCCTTATCCATGCTTCCTGTTTCACGGTTGCTTATGGAAGAACATTTCAGAAACCTGAGGCTCCCCAACTTGCCTCCAAATATGGGACGGTATACCCCAGTTTGCCTGCAACAGTCCCTGTTTGCACCTGTTGCTGCTATGTAATTATTCTCAGTGTTCCTTTTCACTGTCTGTAGTAGGCTGAATGATTGCTCCCAAAACATATACACATCTTGTTCTCTGGACCCTCTGAAGGTTACCTCACATGGCAAAAAAGGTCTTTGCAGATGGGATTTTTTTTTTTTAAGTCTATCTATTTATTTTTGAGAAAAAAAGTGTGAGAAGGGGAGGGGCAGAGAGAAAGAGAGAGAGAGAATCCCAAGCAGGCTCTACACTGTCACTACAGAGCCCAACACGGGGCTCAAACTCATGAACCGTGAGATCATGACCTCAGCTGACACCAAGAGTCGGAGGCTTAACTGACTGAACCACCCGGGCGCCCCTTCAGATGGGATTAAGTTAAAGATTTTGAGATGTGGAGACTATCCTGATTATTTGGGTGAGCCCTAAATGCAATTAGAAATGCAAAGAATGCATTTGACAAATTTTAACATACATAAATAATAAAAATCTTCAGAAAATAAGAATAGAAAGGGACTTTCTTAACTTAAGGAAAGGTCATCTACAAATACATCTACAGCAACCCTATACTTAAAGGTGAAAGAATTAATAACTATTTTTAAATTTTTTTAATGTTTATTTATTTTTGAGAGAGAGAGAGAGCACCAGGGAGGGGCAGAGACAGAGACACAAAATTCCCAGCAGACTCAGGCTCTGAGCTATCAGCACAGAGCCCAACGCAGGACTGGAACTCATGAGCCATGAGATCGTGACTTGAGCCGAAATCAGATGCTTAACGGACTGAGCCACCCAGGTGCTTGCCCCTAACTACTTTTTAAATTGGAAAGAAAACAATGAGGTCTGCTGTCACCACTCCTACCCAACATTAGAGTGGAATACCTACCCAGTGCAATAAAGCAAGAGTAAGAAATATGAAGCATATATATTAGAAAGGAAAACCTAAAATTTTCTCTATTTGCAGACAACTTTATTGTCTGCACAGAAAACAATAAGGAATTAAAAAAAAAGTTTCTAGAACTTACACATGCATTTAGCAAAGTCGCAGAATATAATGTTGACATACAAAATCCTGCATACATACATATACAATAAAAGAGTTGGAAATAAAATAATCTTAAAGTACCATTTATAACAGCACCAGGAAAAATAAAGTATGTAGGTAAAAATATAACAAAATATGTTCAAGATCTTCATGTTAAAAACTACAAAACATGAATCAAAAAGAGATTGAAAAAAGAAAAGAAGACCTAAATAAGTGGAGAGAGAAATTGTGTTCATAAATTGGAAGAGTGAATGTGGTCAAGATGTCAGTTTGGCACAAATTATTCAGTAGATTCGAAATAGGCTCAAAATCTAAGACAGCAACAAGTGCATTCTAAAATTCATATGGGAAGGCAGAGTAATTAGACTAGCCAAAAAATTGTTGAAAAATAAGAACAAATTTGGATGATGCACAGAACCTGATTTTGAGGCTAATTTTAAGTCTACGGTAATGAAGAATGTATAGGAATGGTGAAAAACCCAACAGAGAGACTATGGAACAGAGTAGAGAGTGCAGAAATACGCCTCACAAATATGGTCAGTTATTCTTCACAGAGACACAATAACCCTTCAATAAAGAAAAGATACCCTCTTCAGCAAATAGTGTAAAAAAATGGAATCTATGTTTAAAAAGAAACCTCTTCCCATGCCTTCTGTAGAGAGTAACTCAAATCCAGTTATTCATCTACCTGTAAATTGTGGAACTAGAAAACTTTTTGGAAACAATCATAGCAACCATCGCGACTTTGAGTTACGCAAAGGATTCTTAGATACAATAAATCCTAAAAGAAAAATTTCATGAACTTCACTTTATCAAAACTGAAAGTTTTTGCTCTGTGAAACACACCATTGAAAGAATGCAAAGACCAGCCACAGATTGAGAGAAAATATTTGCAAATTATGTAATTTGACAAAGAACTTGTATCCAGAATATATACAGAATTCTCAAAGCTCAGTAATAATCACACAACCAATCCAATAAAAATGGGAAAAAGATTTGGACAGTTGGATATATAAGCCCTTCTAAGATTTCTTTATATGATATACTGGTATTTCTAACAGTACGTTAATCGTATGGGCCACAGTAATATTTCATTTAATAATTTTTTAACGTTGATTTTATTTATTTTGAGAGAGAGGGAGAGAGAGACAAAGCAATTGAGTAGGGGAGGGGCAGAGAGAGAGAGAGAGGGAGAGAGAGAACCCCAAACTCCACACCATCAGCACAGAGCCTGACATGGGGCTCGAACTCATGAACTGTGAGATCGTGACCTGAGCCGAAATCAAGAGTCTGATGCTTAACCGACTGAGCCCCCCAGGTGCCCCTGTTTCATTTAAGAATTTTATCTGCAAATAGTTATTCAATGTATACAATGTGTTTCAACCTTACGTGTAAGTTAGGAAGCAAATCAGACATATTGTCTGTCACGAAAAGGTTGTATCTTGGTGATAAAGGCAAAAAGCCACTCATGGCTACAAGTGTCAGGATTAGGTAAGAACACAGAATCACAGAATGAGTTCTCTTCACTCAGACTTGGAAGAGCCAGGAAGTCCTCCTGCAGGGGGTGACATCTACGCTGAACTAGCAGAAGTTAGGTAGATTCAGAGAATGGGAATCAGGGTTGTTGTGAAAATGGTCACAGTTGGAAAGCAGAGCTTGGGTGAAGTCTGAGAGGTCAAAAAGAGCATTGCATTATAAGGCACTCTAACGCTTGGATGGAGCGTGAAGTGTGGATGTGTTGGGAGGTCATGGTCAAAAACGAGACTGGATTGCTAAATAGGAAGCTAACAAAGTAGAGTTTTGTAAAAAAAAAAAAAAAATGTGAATTTAAACTTTTGGGCCGCCTGGGTGGCTCAGTCAGTTAAGCGTCCGACTTTGGTGTTGGCTCAGGTCACGATCTCAGGTTCTTGAGTTCAAGTCTCACATTTGGCTCTCTGCTGTCAGCGCAGAGCCGGCTTTGGATTCTCTGTCCCCCTCTCTCTCTGTCCTTCCCTCTCTCGTGCTCCCTCTCTCTCTCTCACTCTTTCTCGAAAAATAAATAAACATTAAAAAAAAAAAGAGTTTAAGGTTTTTCTTAGGACAATGAGGAACCAAAGCATGGAAATGGCAACGGTATTGGGAGGTGGTCAACATAAGACAGCTATTATTGGGGCGCCTGGGTGGCGCAGTCGGTTAAGCGTCCGATTTCAGCCAGGTCACGATCTCGCGGTCCGTGAGTTCGAGCCCCGCGTCAGGCTCTGGGCGGATGGCTCAGAGCCTGGAGCCTGTTTCCGGTTCTGTGTCTCCCTCTCTCTCTGCCCCTCCCCCGTTCATGCTCTGTCTCTCTCTGTCCCAAAAATAAATAAACGTTGAAAAAAAAAAATTAAAAAAAAAAAAAAAGACAGCTATTATTGAGATCCAAGTGGGATATAATCATGTAATAGTAAAGAGTGAGAGTGATGATGGAGAAAATTGGACAGATATTACCTACGCATGCCAAATGAATGGCATGATAGGTATTTAATTTCTATTGAGAAGATGATATAGATATGTCTGAAATGGGCTGTGGAGATCATATGGCTTGTGCCTTGTCTTCCTGTGTCAGAAATTATAGACATCTGGGATCACCTAAAGCGTAATCTACAGGTAGCATAACAAGAGGAGCTTGAGGGGAGGGGCACACCAATCACCAGACATTCATCCTGCAAGTTCACTTGACTCTGGATGGAGTTCAAACTGAGATCCATTAACAGGGATTCTCAGGCTTCCATTCTAGTACTGCATGCCCATGCCTGACTCTAGAAATACATCTATCCACACAATAGCATCTAATCTCATCTTCTAAGTTGCTGTTTATTTTGTGGTGAGCACCTGGGTTCATAAGGAACAACTTTCCTTGCTCACTAAAGATCCGTAGGATATTTCCCCAGCCCCCAAATGTATCCATACAGCAGCAGTGCCTGCATTTATAACTTAAATCTACCAACGGAGAATCTTCAATTGTTCTTTGAAGAATTCGCTTCTCAAATGTAATTACTTCCACATAAATTGGTTCAGCTTGCTGAAACTAAGCTAGTAGTTGGTAATGATGAAATAAAGTGCCAAAGGGAAATAGATGCCGTTCAAGTACAGAAATACATGTGCTGCTTCTGTTTTCTTTCTCTCCCTTTCCTTAATACGCATCTGAAGCTAAATCATCTACTTTGAAGCTCTGAGGGCATACTGTTTCCTTTTTTTTCTTATTCATTTATGTTTTCTACTTTTGCAACATATTTCGTATTAACCTTCCTTGAAACGTCTGCACTGAAGTCTTACTCAAGTAGGAAATCCCAGAAGATACTGATTGAAGAACGCTGTACGTCGTAGATACGAGTCTAAATATACTAAAGAAGCTATGACGTTTGATTATCTGTAGTTTTCCACTGTGTCCCTCCCTCTAAAATTCTCATTATGTAAATCCCCTTAATCTCAATCTGAAGTTACTAACCAACAAAATGGAAAAGAATAGCCCTTAAAATTTCACTGTGATCGCATATCAAACTGGTAGGGTGGAATGCTCTCTCAGTCCTCTCTTTATAATCCTCTGAAAATGATTCTAATTTTTTCTTTAGGAAAAATTGATTACCCCAAAGAGAAGAAAGCAGGCTTTTCGTATCCAAGTTTTATTTTCCTAAGACCAGCAGGTCCTGGGGACTGTGAAAGAAGGATGAAGTATGTATTCTTCCAGGATGAGACTGCTACAGGCCTCCTTTGCAATCATTCCACGTTTTGTAGTCAGTGATAACCATCAGGGCTACTCTGAGGATGTCATAGAGCCTCTGTGTTCCTCAGAGAAACTTACGTCCCATGGCTAGGTATGTGTTAATGGTGTACAGGAAGAACATAATACAAAACATCATGATGACCACGGAGTATGTAGCCAGAATTATAATGGACATCATCTTTTCCTGTGTCCCCAATAGCACACATTCATAGGGCCCGTGACACATGGGGGTACTGCACCAAATGGGGGTTTTAATCAGTGGTAGGTGATAGTGAATAAGAATGGCCAAGAAGATCACCTGTATAGACAACTGTATCAGAAAGTAGACAAGATACATTGCCAACAGGGGCTTTTCCCGGGATAAGTCAAAAATTTCATCTTCATTTGCCTTCACGCGCTCCGTGTTGCCGTGAGTGTCGCCAGGCTTCTTTCCTAAAGATTCCTTCCTAAATATCTTGGTCAGTTTACGCACACTCTGACAGACCAAAAACTCCATCACAAAAAAGATGGTGGAAAAGGCAAAGCCAACCATATACCAAACTCCTAACACAGGCCTAGTGAAGTGATTCTCATAGCATTCTGCTAGACAGACTTTGGAGATGTTTCCGTGGCACTGGAAGTCTCGGAACAGACGAAGCCAGGTGATTTGCACTACATACACAACTGAAACGTAAAGAAAAGTAATGCTGAACCAGAGTGCCCGCCCTATGTAGAAGTTTGTGGGGTCTTTGCTCATCTTCAGTATGACAGGCGCCACACCCCAAAGTTTAGTAGTCTCAGCCATCTTGGAATCTAGGAAGACAAAAGCAAAGTAGGGAGGAAGAATGACTGTAGTTTTGCCCCTTTTAGCCCAGTTTGCCCGTTTGTACCATCTCTGCTATTCTCTTATTAGGTGCTGTCTGTGAGGGAACTCAATTGTCTCAGGTGAGAGAACAACTCCGAAGAGAGTTTAGGAGAGGGTTCAAAAAAAATAATGTGCCCACTTACTAATATTTCCTATTCTTTCATATGCTAACCCCTTCTGATTTTTCCTTGCCCATCTCTCTTCCCAACCCCATTTCATTTCCCAACCTCTTCCCACAGGTTATTAAATTCTCTATACCACTATCTCTTTTGCTCTCAGCACACACTCTGTGTCGTTTCCTTCTTTTTATAATCTGCGTGCCAACCTGTGTCAGTCAACCCACTCTGATCAACAGTATAGTTCCAACTGTCATAGAACTCCCACAGGTGTCTGAATATGAGTGCTGAAAGGTAAGTCTTCAGCGCTTCTCCCTGAGATGTACCTATCTGACAGATTAACTGAATTGACTAGTGTCAGTTGAGGTCAACTTTCCCGTTACCAGTTTCAAAATCTGCTCCTGATTAACCAGTCGAGATGCAGGGATTGCCTTTTACTGAGGGAGCGTGTAAATTTCTTACTTGCGCTACATTCGGCTGCTCATCACTTTGAGCGGACTCTGAGCACCAAACACAGTCCTGAGCATAGAAAAACGAATGAGGTAGTTCTTGCCTTTAATTACTGATCTGATTTGCATTTCCTTGGTGATTAGTGATATGAAGCAAATGCTTCAATAACAGAACAGAAATTAAAAAGAATTACAGATCTGATGGTGTGAGGAGCGCTTTTGCTCCAATAAGTTTATTGTGACCTCTGTGCTTTCTGTAATTCGCTATCCCTCCTATGAACTGGAAAGAGATTTTCAGAGCAAATTATTACAGTTACTGGAAAGTCAAGCCATGCTGGAAAACGCCATGCTTAATCCTTGCCCTGGGACTCTCTGAAAAAACTCTCACACGGAGAAGGGACAGGCTTGCCTCAACTTTCTCTATGGGGATTTTCTACGGAGCCTGAAGCCACACCTGATGGATTGGTGGCTCTGGCTGCTGCCCAACTTAGGAGAAGGGGATGTGTTGACATTAAAATTGGAGGAGGGGTGGGATACATTCAGACTGAAGTATTCCCAGCCTTCCCTCCTAACGTTTCAGGTCTCTTAAAATTATGTTTGTAGTTTCTGGAGTAGATTTTCAGTACACTTTGAAGTAAAATTTTTGAAGGGCAAACATACACAAAAAAGTACGCAAGTCACATTGTTCAGTCCTATGAATTTCACAGAAGGGACGCGCTCAAGTGATTGTCATTTAGATCGAGAAAAGAACATACCAACATCCCCAAAGCCCCATTTGTACGCTCATTTAGTTACCATTCTCCATTGTGTAAACAATATCTGAACATCTAACAATATAATTTGTTTGCTCTGGAAATGTATATCAATGAATCATAAATTATGTAATCTTTTGTGCCTGGAATTTTTTGTTTGTTTTATATATTGTTTGTGAGATCCATTTATAATATTGTTGAGTGTAGTTGTGGTTCTTTCCTTCTCTTTGCTATAGAGTATTCCACTGTGTGAATATACCATATTTTATTTATTCATTTTATTTTTATTTATTTATTGTTTTAATTCATTCATTTTAATGCTGGTGATTTTAAAGTTGGAGCTTTTACAAATGGTGCCTTTATAACTATTCTGTACATGTATTTTGATATATTAATTACACCACAGCATGAGAGATTTCCTCTGCATATTCACCAACACTTTGCATTGTCAGTTGGTTTTCATTTTAGTTTTTTTGTGTGTGATAATTTTTTAATTTATTTTGAGACAGAGAGCATGAACAGAGGAGGGACAGAGAGAGAGAGAGAGAGAGAGAGAGAGAGAGAGAGAGAGAAAGAATCCTAAGCAGACTCCTGTCAGTGCAGAGCCTGATGCGGGGCTCGAACTCACGAACCTTGAGATCATGATCCCAGCTGAAGTCACACGCTTAACTGACTGAGCTACCCAGGCGCCCCAGGTGTTTTTCATTTGAGCTATTCTGCTATGTAGCTGTATTCCATATAGATTTAATTTGCATTTCCTCCATGATTAATGAAACTGAGCAATGCTCATTGGCTATTTGAATATTGTGTTTTGTGAAGTACTTGTGCAAGTCTCTTGCCCATTTTTCTTTAATAAGTTGTATGTCTTTTTCTTATTGAACTTAGGAGTCCTTTATGTGTTCTGGATATGAGTCCTTGGTAGATATGTGAATTGTAAATATCTTCTCTCACTCTGAGGGATGCCTTTCCATCCTCTTAATAGCATCATTTAATTAAGAGAAGTTTTTCATATTAATATTGTTGAAACCTCTGTTTATTTCCTTTCAAGTTAGTGATGTGTGTGTCCTATTTAAGTAACAACTTACTCCAATGTCATGAAAATGTTGTTTTCTACTGAAAACTTTATTGTTTTACCATTTAAAAAATATCTTGGGGGCACCTGAGTGGCTCAGTCGGTTAAGCATCCAACTTTGGCTCAGGTCACGATCTTAAGGTTTGTGAATTTGAGCCCCGCATTGAGCTCTATGCTGACAGCTCAGAGCCTACAGCCTACTTCGGATTCTGTGTTTCCCTCTCTCTCTGCCTCTCCCTGGCTCATGCTCTGTCTCTCTCTCTCTCAAAAATAGGTAAACATTAAAAAAAATTTTTTTAAATGTCTTGTACTAAGGTATAATACAGTAAAATTCTCTCCCTTTTAGGCTGTACTTCTGCAAGTGTTTACAAAAGCAGGGGCGCCTGGGTGGCGCAGTCGGTTAAGCGTCCGACTTCAGCCAGGTCACGATCTCGCGGTCCGTGAGTTCGAGCCCCGCGTCAGGCTCTGGGCTGATGGCTCGGAGCCTGGAGCCTGTTTCCGATTCTGTGTCTCCCTCTCTCTCTGCCCCTCCCCCGTTCATGCTCTGTCTCTCTCTGTCCCAAAAATAAATAAACGTTGAAAAAAAAAATTTTTTTAAAAAAAAGTTGTCTCTGGTAAAATAAATAAATAAATAAATAGTCTCTGGTATATTTCTTTATGGTAATCATTAAGTTTCAAAGACCTAGACTGTTTCAATTATAGATGTTTGGTGAAGTTCCTCAATAAACTAATACGAAGAAACAGAAGCCCTGTTTATGGCTTTTTTTTTTTTTCACTTTCTCAAGAGACAGAGAAAAGTTATAGAAAATTATTAAATTTAGGATTAAGTGATAATAGATCTCTTTTTTTTTTAATTTTTTTTTCAACGTTTTTATTTTATTTTTGGGACAGAGAGAGACAGAGCATGAACGGGGGAGGGGCAGAGAGAGAGGGAGACACAGAATCGGAAACAGGCTCCAGGCTCTGAGCCATCAGCCCAGAGCCTGACGCGGGGCTCAAACTCCCGGACCGCGAGATCGTGACCTGGTTGAAGTCGGACGCTTAACCGACTGCGCCACCCAGGCGCCCCGATAGATCTCTTTTTATAGGAGACTGCAGAAATCATTCCTTTGATGCTATGTAAATGGGATTGTTTCTTAATTTTGTTTTTGGATTTTTTCACCATTAATATAGAGAAATTCAACAGATTTTTAAAATTTTTTAATTTAAATTCCAGTTAGTTGATGAATGGATAAAGAAGATGTGGTGTATACATATGTATTTGTATGTATGCATCTTCTTTATCCATTCATATATATATATATATATATAGAGAGAGAGAGAGAGAGAGAGATACACATATACATATATGTATACACATATGTATATACATATATACACCACATCTTCTTATATATATATATATATATATATATATATATATATATAACATATATAAAGAGAGATACACATATACATACATAGATATATACATACACATATAAATACATATGTATAGTTAACATACAGTGTAATATTTAACATACACTGTAATATTTCACTGTAATTTAATTTCAGGTGTAAAATTTAGTGATGCAACACCTACATACATCACCCATCTAGCCCATCTCCCCCCCCACCGGTCTCCATCAACCCTCAGTTTGTTCTTTATGGTCTGTTTCTTGGTTTGCTTCTCTCTCTCTCTTTTCTCCTTTGGTTGTTTGTGTCTTAAATTCCACATGTGAGTAAAATCATATGGTTATTTGTCTTTCTCTGACTGACTTATTTCACTTACTATTATACCCACTAGATTCATCCATGTTGTTGCGAATGGCAAGATTTCATTCTTTTTTTTATGGCTGAGTAACATTCCACTGTATGTATATAACACCTCTTCTTTATCCGTTCATCATTCAATGGGCTTTTGGGCTTTTTCCAGAATTTGGCTATTGTAAATAATGCTGCAATAAACATAGGAGTGCATGTATCTTTTGAAATTAGTGTTTTTGTATTCTTTTGGGTAAAGACCCAATAGTGGAATTACTGGATCATAGGGTAGTTCTATTTTTAATTTTTCAAGGAACCTCCATAGTATTTTCCACAGTGGCTGCACCAGTCTGCATTCCCACCAACAGTGCACAAAGGTTTCCTTTTCTCTATATCCTCACCAACACTTGTTTCTTGTGTTTTTATTTTGGCCATTCTGACAGGTGTGAGGTGATATCCCATTGTAGCCTTGATTTGTATTTCCCTGATGATCAGTGATGTTAAGCATCTTTACATGTCTGTTTGCCAACTGTATGTCTGATTTTTGTGTGCTGATTTTGTATCCTGCAGCATTACAAATTTTTTTATTAGCTGAAATAGGTGGGTTTTATTTTGGTGTATTCATTAAGATTTTCTACATATAAAATCATGTTATATCTGAAAATAGAGATATTTTTCAGAGAATATTTTCTCTGATATAAAATCACGTTATATCTGAAAATAGAGATATTTTCAGAGAAACTCTTTTGTTTCTGAATTAGATGTCTTTATTTCCTTTTTATTGAGTAATTAATTGTTCTCGCTGGAAATTCTAGTAAAATCCTGAATAGAAAGGGTGAAAGCAGACATCCAAGACATAATCATAAATATAATCTGTTAATGTAATACCTCCCATACGATGTGCTCTATTACATTGATTTACTTTCTTATTTTGAACCACACTTACATTCCTGGAATAAACACCACTTGGTCATAATGCATAATACTTTTAATATGCCATCAGATTCAATCTGCTAGTGTTTTACAAAGGACTTTTGCATCTATATTCATAAGAGATGTTAGTCTACAGATGGTGTTAATTCTTCTTTAAACGTTTGATAGAATCCACCAATGAAGCCATCTGGTCTTGGCCCTTTTATTTGTTGACAAGTTTTGATTATTGATTAAATCTCTTTACTTGTTATAAATATATTCAAATTTTCTGTTTGTTTTTTAGTCAGTTTTTTTTTTTTTTTTTTTTTTTGGTTTGTGTGTTTCTAGAACGTTGTCTATTTTATCTAGGTTATATAATTTGCTACAGTACAGTTGTTGATGGCACTCTATTTTAATTAGGTTTATTCCCATCAGGTCATTAGTAATATTCCTATTTTTATTTCCTTTTTTTAAATGTCTATTTGTTTACTTTGAGAAAGAGAGAGAGAGAGAGCAGGGGAGGGGCAGAGAGAGAGGGAGAGAGAATCCCAAGCAGTTTGCACACTGTCAGCACAGAGCCCAACACGGAGCTTGATGTCATGAACTGTGAGATCGTGACTTGAGCCGAAATCAAGAGTTGGACACTTCACCAGCTGAGCCACCCAGTTTCCCCCTTACTTTCCTTTCTAATTTCAGTAATTTGGGTCTTCTCTCTTTTTTTAAGTCTAGCTAAACATTTAATTTTGTTGATATTCTCAAGGAAACAAATTTTTGTTTCATTAATTTTATCTATTGTTTTTCTTTGTAAAAACCATTTTATTGAGGTATAACTGACATACAAAAAGTTGTACATATTTAGTGTATACAACTCAATGAGTTGGAGATAAGTCCATATCCATAAAAGCACCACACCGTATACCCATAAAATCACTACAACCTATGCTATAAATCTATCCATTCCCTCCAAAAGTTTTTCTTCATCCTCTCTTATTTCCTGTGATAAGGACACTTAAAATCTTCCCTTAACACAATATTATTTACTATAGGATTTTCTTTATTTAAGGCTGAATAATATTATACTGTATGAATATACCACATTTTCTTTATCCATTCATTTGTCAGTGGATATTTAGGTTGCTTCATTTCCTTTGGGTATATTTCCAGAAGTGAGATTAATGGATCATATGATAATTCTATTTTTAATTAAAAAAAAAGTTTATCGATTTATTTTGAGAGGAGGGAGGTACAGAGAGAAGGAAAGAGGGAGAAAATCCCAAGCAGGCCTGCGCTGACCTGGGGCTTGATCTCACAAACCATAAGATCATGTCCTGAGCTGAAACCAAGAGTCAGACGCCTAACCGACTTTACATTGTTTTTCAGAGTGGCCACATCAATTTATATTCCCACCAACAGTGTACAATGTTCCCTCTCCTCCATATCAACAGTTTTCATCTTTTGTTTTTGATAATAGCCACTCTACAGGTATGAAGTGATCATTATGGTTTTCATTTACATTTTTCTGATGATAGGTAATGTTGAGAACCTTTTCATATACCTCTCAGCCACTTGTATGGGTTTTTTTTTGAAAATGTTTATTCAATTCCTTTGCTTATATGAAATCTCTTGAGTTATAAGAGCTGTCTCTCTATTTTACATATGTAACTCTATCGGATATATGCCTTGTAAATATTTTCTCCCACTCTGTAGGTTGCCTTTTCATTTTGTGCAGAAGCTTTTTAGTTCAATGTAATCCCACTTGTCCATTTTTTTTATTTTGTTCTCTATGGTTTTGGTCATATCGCCAAGGCCAAAGTCAAGATTTTTTTCTCTGCTTTCTTCCAGAAGTTTTTATGGTTTAGGTCTTACGCTTAAATTTTTAATCCATTTTGAGTTAATTTTTGAAAGTGGTGTAATATAGGGTTCAATCTCATTCTTTTGCACATGGATGTCTAGTTTTCTTAACACCATTACTTGAAGAGTTTTCCATGTGTATTCTTGGCATCCTTGTCAAAGATCAGTTGACTGTATATGTGTTGATTCATTTCTGTGCTCTTTACTCTGTTCTATTGCTCTGTGTGTCTATTTTTCAGTATCATACTGTTTTGATTACTGTAGCTTTGTAACATATTTTGAAATCAGAGAGAATGAGGCCCTCAGCTTTGTTCTTCTTTCTCAATATGGTATGGCTACTTGGAGTCTTTTTGGTCCTAAATGAATTTTAAGATTTTGTTGTCATTTCTGTAAAAATTGTCATTGGAATTTTGATAGGCATTGTATTGAATCTATAGATGACTTTGGGTACTAGAGACATTTTAACAATGCCAGTCTTCCAATTCATGAACACAGGATGTCTTTTCATTTATTTGTGACTATTGAAATTGTTTCATCAAAGTTTTATAATTTTAGGTGTATATGTCTTTCACCACCACTGTTGAGTTTATTCCTAAGCATTTTAGTCTATTTGGTGTTAATGTAAATTAAATTGGTTTTTAAATTTCTTTCTAGAAAGTTCATTGTTAGTAAATAAAAAACTCTACTGACTTTTTAATGTTGGTTTTGTCTCTGCAACTTTCCTGAATTTGTTTATTCATTCTAACAAGTTTTTTTGCAAAGTCTTTAAGATTTTCTATATATAACATTATGTCTTCTGCAAACAGGTAATTTTACTTCTTCCTTTATGATTTCTTTGTGTTTTCTTTTTTTATTCTTCTTTTTTTCCTAATTGCTCTGACTAGGACTACAGTACTTTGTTGGATAGAAGTGGTGAAAATGAGGGGCATTTGGGTGGCTCAGTCGGTTAAGTGTCCAACGTTGGCTCAGGTCATGACCTCACTGCTCATGAATTCAAGCCCCGCATTGGAATCTATGCTGACAGCTCAGCACGGAACCTGGAGCCTGCTTCAGATTCTGTGTCTCTCTCTCTCTCTGCCCCTCCCCTGCTCATGCTCTGTCTCTCTCTCTCTTAAATAAACATTTGGGGTGCTTGGGTGGCTCATTCGGTTAAGCGTCCAACTTCGGCTCAGGTCATGATCTCACAGTCTGTGAGTTCAAGCCCTGCATCAGGCTCTGTGTTGACAGCTCAGAGCCTGGAGCCTGTTTCAGATTCTGTGTCTCCCTCTCTCTCTGCCCCTCCCCTGCTCATGCTCTGCCTCTCTCTCTCTCTCTCTCTCTCAAAAATAAATAAAAACATTAAAAAATAAATAAATAAACATTTAAAAACAAATAAATAAATACAAAACTTCAAGGTGCAGTTAACATGTTATAGCTTCATAAATTCATAATTATAATTTACTTGTTTGACATAGTCTTTTATAACATATGTTAAGCATTTTGTATATTCGTTCATATATATACATTCATTTGTATATTCATTCTGTCAACAAACACTTGTTTGCCATCTTCTATTGCTAGATACTGTGTATACAATAATGAGGAAATGTGGTCTTTATCCTCATGATAGCCTACTATCTCACTTTCTTTTTTAATAAGAACATTTAATTTTTATATAACAGAACCTGTAGAAATGGACAAATCCAGAATTATGCAGTAGTTCAGTAGTGTGAGAACATTTAATTTGAATTTCTGCCATTTTCTTGACCTAGCCCTCATAGTTGCAAGAGGGTTACCACTTCTCCTCATCTCTTATTTAAAGTGAGTTCTCAAGGAAGACAAAGGGAAAATGGGGAAAGGGGGATAATCCCTTTAAATTAACTATTTTCTTTCCCACAAACAGAATCAAGTGGTTTAATTGCAACAAATATCCAACTGAGTGTAAGGGATCATTATTTCAGTACAATTAATGTGTATATCTTCATTATAATTTTATGAAATTTACATATCTTAACAGTAGTATTATGAAATGTTCTAGTTTCTACACATTTAAATGCAAAAAAGGAATCTGATTAACATATTCAAATAAATGCACAAACAAAGCTATAGCCAAAGGTGGTGACATAAACAAGATAAAACCAGTACTTAGTGGGGAACATAATGATGAAATACCTCTAGCTCTTTGATTGACATACGAAAATACAAATTTGATGTATGAATAAGAGGATACGATGTCTTTAAATTAAGTACAGATAAAGTTAAACCCAGTGATACGCTCTTTCAAATGAAATACTAAAATAAAAAACTTGTAAGTCGAAACAATGTAGTATATAAATACAGTGGAATAGTATTCAGTCATAGAAAGGAAGTTGTGATAAGGATGAACCTTGAAAGCATCATGTTAAGAGAAGTAAGCCAGATATAAGTGAACAATACTGCTTGATTTCACTTATATGAGGTACCTAGACCAGGCAAATTTACAGAGACAGAAAGTTGAATACAGGTTACAAGGGACTGGGGCAGGGGAGTGCTGGGAGCCATTGCTTAAATAGTACAGATTTTCTGTTTGGAACGATGAAAAAGTTTTGGAAATAGATAATGATGACAGGTACATAACACTTAAAGTCCTTAGTTGAACTATATACTGAATTATGCACTTAAAAATCATTAAAATGGTACACCTCATGTTGTATATATTTTACCACAATAAAAAAATAAAAAAATAATTTAAAGAAGGTAGAAAAAATTAAATGAATTATTAAAAACAATAAAACCAGTTAAACATGGGAATTAAGTCTAAATAATTGCTCTCACTAGAGTTATAAAACTATGTGAATGAAATAAATAATCCTTGAAGAGAAATGGAAAACCTAAGGAAAAATTAGTGTTTATAAGAGCAATAATAATAACATGATTCTAAAATTTTTATCTTCAGGGTGTCTGGCCGGCTCAGTTGGAATAACATGGACTCTTGATCTCGGGGTTGTGAGTTTGAGCCACATGTTGGGTGCAGAGATTAGTGAATAAAATAAATAAAACTTTTAAAAATATATAAAGAAATAAAATGAAATTTTTGTTTTGGAAACCAAAATGCAACAAGGTAAAGAGGAAAGAGAGGTAGCAAAATATTCAAATTTTTAAAATTTTCAGATGATGTTTTTCGTTGACATTGCAAAAGTGAGTTTTAAACCCTTCCCCTAGAGAAGTACCCTTTTTCTTTTTTACAATTTAACCATAGGGCCTTAAACCCAATGTGTAAAGTGGACATAAAACAAAATTGGCGTATCAATGACATTAAATGCTCAGATTCAGCTCAATCTTCTCCAGCTCACTCCATGCACACACACGAATCTACACTTGAACGTTTATCTAATTTGTCTCGGTCAATGTGGTAAGCACTTTATAACAATTGCCTCATTTAACCATAACAGTATTTCCAGAAGGCAGGACTAAGATGGGGAGCATCAATATGGGATAAGGTCAACTCATTGTCATCTGTCTCATTGACAGACAAGAATATGGGATAGTCTAAGGCTCGAGGGAGCAGGAAGGAAACAAGTTACCCTCACTGGTAAATCAAGTTTTTGTGGGTCCGGAGGAGTAAAGAAAGAGGTGAGGAAGCAGAATAGAATAAATTCCAGATGTGTTATGAACTAACAGGAATATGACCTATTTGAAAGGGAGAGATCGTGGGAGTACAAAAGAGGACAGAGTGCCTCAAGTGGGAACTTAATTAGTAATAATCGCACCTCGGATAAACCTCACTGGCTACGATACTGCCACTGCGCAAAGCTCAAATGGGAACTTAAAAGAGTAACGTAAGTGACTACCTAGGAAGAGAACAAGGAAATCCTACAGAGAGGAAAGTTACAAAGCAGCAGGAGTTTGCTATATAAGGATGTGTGAATTTCACGGATAGGAATCAAGGAGGAGGGATGCAGGTGGGGGCGTGCGCGCGCGCGCACACACATGCACGCACACACACACACACACACACACACACACACACACAAAATATTTAGACTATGATTCCAGTAAAGACTTACCTAACAGAAAGACTAAGCATGTCCTTAAGGAACCATCAAATTATTGTGTTTAAATGCAACTGGTGGGAATTTTTCATATTCTAAATATAAACAAACCATTAAGGGAGTAATTGTTGGGAAATAATCGAGAACCTTTTGGAGCTTCATTATTCATGTTTGAATGTTCAACATATTTTTCTTTTGAACTGTGTGTATGAAATAGCACCATAATGTCTTCAGAACTTGGAACAGCATGAAGGTCTTAATCTGGCCCTATGTCTTACACTACTCTTGCTATGGTCCCTTTTCTACCTGCCACGTGTGTAAGGACCAATAACATTCAAGTCCGGTCAATTAAGCAGTGCTCCACAACATAGTCTTAAGAGCAAAACTGACATAGAAAATTACTAGTCTTTACTCCAGAGTCATAGCCCTTCAAATCATATGAGCTTTCATGAACACATTATAACCCTCACTTTAATTGCTGCAATTCAGAGTTGCCCGCTTTTACTTCCTTTCCCTGTTTAGGAAGAGGTCATAGCCCTCACATTGACTACATTTCCTCATTCCTTCCAAATTTACTTCCTCTTCGTGCTTACTTTCTCCTTCCCCTGTGAACCCTAGAGACAGTAGCCAGGGAAGGAGGACTGTGGAAGGAAGAAGAACATGGCAAGAGGTGAAGAATTCAACCACAAATTCTCCTAAGTAATAAACTCAGCATTTCCTCTCACGCTTAGTTTCGCTGATTCCAGAAGGACTTAGCCTGTAGTCCTGCTGACACACATTTTTCTTCTATCTCGCCCTGTTTTCCTCCTGTTCTGCTTTCCCATATTTTTCTTA
Organism: Puma concolor; assembly: GCF_028749965.1. Taxonomy (NCBI): domain Eukaryota; kingdom Metazoa; phylum Chordata; class Mammalia; order Carnivora; family Felidae; genus Puma; species Puma concolor. Next base: position 100,814,202 of record NC_141673.1, read on the forward strand.
ATTAGTTACTTATGTTTCTTCTTTCTTTTTTAAATTTTTTTTTAATGTTTATTTATTTTTTGAGAGAGATAGAGTGCTAGTGGAGGAGGTGCAGAGAGAGAGGGAGACACAGAATCTGAAGCAGGCTCCAGGCTCTGAGCTGTAGGCACAAAGTCCGACATGGGGCCCGAACTCACGAGCTGTGAGATCATGACCTGAGCCGAAGTCAGACACCCAACTGAGCCACGCAGGCGCCCCTGTTTCTTCTTTCTGAAATCGTTTTGGGCATTGTGTGCGAGGGTACATTTTTTAAAACATTGAAGAACTAAAACATTCTGCTGTCCACACACATGGCAGATGAGTTGATTGAGTAGAACTACTGGGTCATAAACATTTTAACAGTTTCTTACCGTATATCCATTGTCACCTGTTGCAGAAAATAAGTTTGGGGTCAGTATTGTTTTGTTCCATTAGCTTATAGGTTACCTATTTATCCCCGTGTAGTTAAAATATGTTGCTAAAATAATATGTGTGATTCTCTTTTTATTATTTATTTCCTAAAGTACAATGATCCATTTTAATCTATGTGTTTCATTCTCTATTTAGAAAAATTTTGCTACTCCAATGACATATCTGATTATTTTTTATCCCATCTATTGGGATTGATAATTTAGAAAAGACCTCTATTTCCTAGGCTGTATTTCCACTCTCCATCCCCTATAGATCATTTTTGTCCTTCTCCTCAATCTTCTAATGGAGTTTCTCGGATTTAGATTCCTCTCATAAACTATTTTTCTGTACTGTCCGTTAACTTCTTTACTTCCTGCCATACAGATTTTAATTACATTGTTACCTTTTTAATGTTCTGCAAGCCTTGCTAACTTCACCAAGCCCTCATTCCTTCACCAACTCTTCCTATTATAATTGTTCCCTTCCCATGTTTGTTTGTACATACCTCATAAAGGCAACAATATCTGGAAACCTACTGAGGATGACAAAATATCTCACTTCTTGGGAGTTGCTTTTCCTTCATGTTGATACTCCTTGTCGTATGCAATAATCTTTCATAACATAATGCTGATTTTTTTGTTCATTCACTATGTAAGGTATAAATGTGTGTCACTCACATTTACTTCCTCATATATGTATGTTAATTTGTATCCTGCGATCTTACTGAATTCATTCATTAGTTTCACCAGAGTTTTGGTGATTTAGGGTGTTCTATGTATAGTATTGTCATATGAAATAGTGACATAGAAATTGTACTTCTTCCTTTTCAATATGGATCCTTCTTGAGCTGTGGTCTTGGACAAACATTTTTATAAGTAAAATCTTTTGGCCACTATCTACCTTTAAAAAAATTCCCTCCCAGGGGCGCCTGGGTGGCTCAGTCAGTTAAGTGTCTGACTTCGGCCCGGGTCGTGATCTCATGGCTTGTGGGTTCAAGACCCGCGTCAGGCTCTGTGCTGACAGCTCAGAGCCTGGAGTCTGCTTCCGATTCTGTGTCTCCCTCTCTCTCTGCCCCTACCCTGCTCATGCTCTGTCTCTCTCTGTCTCTCAAAAATAAACGTTGAAAAAAAAATTAAAAAAAATCCCTCCCAGTTTTCAGTTTATTTCACCTTCCATCACCAGGACAAATAACAGAAACATTATTAAGAGAAAAAAGAGAAGTCTGATTATGTCACACTTACACAAATTAATGTGTTTCCTCTTGGACATATTGTTCAAGGCTTTTATTTTATTCTAATGTCTTCTCGATAACTTGTGGGACTGGAAATGTACTTACAAGCACTGGATAGATCTAGGCAGTTCTAGTATCTTAAGACCAAGGACGTACAGTATTCATACATGTTTTTTCTGGTTCTTTCTAAACACTACTAGGTAAGTTATTGTCAAGCAAAGGAAAAATATAAAATATGGAGTAGAAACCATATTGTGTTGAGTTCAGTTGGTTGAAAGGAAAGCAAATTTTGAGTGTAAACTGCCTTCTTACAAAGAACTCTTAAAAGGGAGAAGCAGGAGTTGCAAATCTATGCTGGAGAACATTAGGAAACTCAAATATCAAAAACCCGAAGATGTCAAGTGCAACATGAATAAGCTACCAGGGATAAAATCCATCCAGATTTGGAGCAAAGGACTGATATTACAGGCGATGTGGAGAAACAACAAGATCGAGAACAAGGGGGAAAGTCAGTGTGGGATTAACTATAACACACAATTCACCAGCTGTGAACATAGAGTGTGATTGTGTTTGACTAGCTTAAAGAGTAAATAAAATGCTAAGCAAATAATTTTCAGAGAGACCATAAGCATGTAAGGGCATCCATAATGTTAGTTGGTTGAGAAAAATAATTTAGACTCAATATGGGAGTAATATAGGCCAGTTGCAAACCACAAAAATGTGATACTAGATAGTTTAGCTATGACAACTGTTGGACTAAAGAGAAAAATATCCAGTCTTTGCTGGGTATAAAACAGTATGAAGACAATATCTAATGCTTCTGTCTCTTACATATTGGTTGGAAGAGAGGACCCCTAGTCTTTTTTTTTTTTTTTATTTTTTTTTAACGTTTATTTATTTTTGAGACAGAGAGAGACAGAGCACGAACGGGGGAGGGTCAGAGAGAGGGAGACATAGAATCTGAAACAGGCTCCAGGCTCTGAGCTTGTCAGCACAGAGCCCGACGCAGGTCTCGAACTCATGGACCGCGAGATCATGACCTAAGCCGAAGTCGGCCGCTTAACCGACTGAACCACCCAGGTACCCCAGGACCCCTAGTCTTAAAGCTCTCATTGATTTGGAGAGGTAATCAAGATAGTATAAGTGAAGCGTAAGTAGAGCATGTGAAACAAATTACTGGAATTGGTACATCAAAAAGACTGTCACAAGGCAGGAGCAAAGCAGAAGTCCAAGTACTAGAATTCAGGGGAAAAAATCAGAGTATGATGGAATCAAAGCCAGCTATTAGTCAACCAGCAGTCTGCAATAAACTGTTCGTAGGCGACAAGCATGTATCATATTATGCCAGCGTGCACATTTTATATGTTCAATGTAAATGATGAGTTTGCAAATGTGAAGCCTAAATTTGTGCTCAGTATGCTAGAATATTAAGGGACAAGAATCTGAGAATAAGGGCAATATTAAGTGAGAGCCAAGAGTGTAAAAAGATTCAGAAGACATTGCACTCTGGAGTTTTAAGGGGGGAAAATCAGATATGAGGGAGGAAGAACTTTCCAGAAAAGCTAAAAAATAATATTTCAAGATTTTGAAACCTGCATCCTGGCACTCTATCACATAGGATAATCATGTGTAGATGGCCATTTTCCATAAACTACAACAGAAGACTAGACAATTACTGTGAGCTTGGTCTAATTCACCACCATTACTACCTTATATATCTCCTTTTGAGTAAATTCTGACAAAGGTTATATTCTCTTCATCAAGATATGTATTTCTTATTCACTTAATTTTTTATATAGTTTATAATTATCAAAACAAGTTGTGAATGTTAATATTATCCTATGATAGATTTCAAAAAATAAAATGTTTTTACGGTTTAATATTTTCCCTTTGCTATAATCCAGAAAATATTTTTATTAAAAACATAATTGGCATATGTCACTGTATAAGTTTAAAATGCACAACACAATGGTTTGAATTACACATATTGCAAAATGATTATCACAATAGGTTTAGTTAGCATCCATTATCTCATATAGACCCGATAAAAAGAAAAATTAAAAAAATTTTTTTTCTTTGTGATGAGAACGCTTAGGATTTACTCTCTTAACAGCTTTCATGTATATTGGACAGCAAAGTGAGCTACAGTCATCATGTCATACATTAATTCCCTACCACTTGTTGATTTTATAACTGAGGTTGTGTACAGTTTGACCACCTTTCTCCAGGAAATATTTTAAAATCATGTGTTACTATGTCTAAATGCATGCGAACTAAATCAAGTTATGAAATCTATAGGACCATCCCTAGCAAAAATTCTCCAATCACTAATGGTTATAATTTAAAATTTTTGGTATCTAGAATGATTTTGACCATAGCCAAATAATTTATAATTCATCATTGTTAACTATGTTGCAGGTCAACTCCAATGAAGGCCTTTTGCTCCGGTCTCTTGAAGGCTTCCAAACTGTTCCCTTTAAAGTGTAAGATATTTTAATAATACCAACTTCCTCAACAATAGAAATTGAAATATCTCATGACTTCATTAAAAAAAATGTTTTTTAAATATTCATTTTTGAGAGACAGAGAGCAAGTGGGGGTGGGCAGAGAGAGAGGGAGACACAGAATCCAAAGCAGGCTTAAGGCTCTGAGTTGTCAGCACAGAGCTCAACAGGGGGCTCAAACCCACGAACCGTGAGATCACGACCTGAGCTGAAGTCGGACACTCAACCGACTGAGCCACCCAGGCATCCCCTTGTTACTTCATTTACCGACGTGAGTCTTTTTAACTATTGTAACAAACCCAAGTTATTTGTTGCCAGTAGTTGGCAAAAATTGCACTATTCAAAATTTCCTAAAGTTTATATTTCATAAAAGGCTACAAATCAAAAAGGATCTTATCGAGTTCAGTAGTTTTTCAGTTTGAACACCTGTATCTTTGGTGATATTTCCCGTGGTTGTGCTGACAAAGAGAGCATAAAGGGAATCATTTTCTAGATCTTCAATTTCATATGTACTTTGCTAAAATTTCTCTTTTCCAAATCCCTCATCATAATTGCCTTTCTCTATAAAAGAAAAATATATTTTTTTCCCCCTCAATTTTATTCTGATACACTTCCCTGGGGTGTTGTAAACTCCAGTGTGTCGATTAACACAAAATGGAATACTGGCACATGTTTAACAAGGGAGTTACTCTATGAATAGATGACAAATGCCTTTGAAAATTAGAATATTTCCATACCTTTGCTTTTAATAAAACTGAAGGGATATCGATTAGAGTGGTTAGCTGAGTCATCATTAATAATAATTATTGATGATAGTTCCTTACGGTTTTTGCTATGAAACTCAAAAGGAGTTCAACAAACCAAATGACATTGCTGTAACATAACTTTCTCATCCTCTTCCCATTATTTATCTGGATAAGGTTTCTCAGTACTTTGATCTGTAAAAAAATTATGAAAGAATTTATGCTGAATCCTATAGATCACAGTAACATATACCATTGATTATATATACATGCTATAACTTTTAAACATCTAATTCATTTAATAAAATGAAGAGAAGGTTTTTTTAAAAGTTTTATTTATTTAGTTTGAGAGAAAGAGAGGGAGGGAGAGGCAGAGAGAGAGAGAGACAGACAAACAGATATTCTCAAGCAGGCTCTGCACTGTCACTATGGAGCCCGACACAGGGCTCAATCTCACAAACTGTGAGATCATGACCTGAGCTGAAATCAAGAGTCAGACACTTAACTCACTGAGCTACCCAGACCCCCCAAGAGAGGATTTTTAATAAAATTGTATTTTTCATGTTTCATAATTATATACCAACATTGCAATGTGCTTATGTTGTTTTGGTTGTTTCTAAACTAATAAAAATTGTAATCATGACTAAATCCACAAGAATTTTTGTCATCTCGATAAAAATTAAAATAAAGTTTTAAATGGAGGTTAAAAAATGTTACAGACTTTTCTTCTCCAGGCTGGAATCAGGCATTTACCTAGAGACCCTGGTTCCTTTTGTGGAGGATGGTATTTAGAGACCAAGATCTCAGGACTAAGTGAGTTTATTGCTTCTAGGGTGTCACTGCTTTTAGACTGTTTAAACACTCAGAGCTACTTAAATGCACACCCATACTCCCCTATATCTATGTCTTTTTCTATCCATTAAAAATTATTAATTTATAATGATCTCTCCATTTCCAATCCAATATTCCAGGGTTCATTCTAACTGCCCTCATTCCATATTTGTAAGTCTCTGCTCTCATAATGGGAAATCTGTCTCCCAGTACATTTACTCAATTCTAGAATACACAGAAGCCTTAACCAAAGGATCAGAGTTGACCTCATCAACAGTAGAACAAATTGACATTCTTTGTCCCTCCTATAATGCACTTAGGAGAATCTTTTTTAAATGCTTAACTCTGATTCTTCTGAATCATTGTTATTAAGTTTTTTATTAGTGCTCAAACAAAACAAAATAATCATAATAAAATCTTGGTAGATAGTTATTAAACATAAACAGTGCAATTTTGTCTGAAAAAGGCTCTCTTAATTAAATGGATTGGATTTTAATGGGGCACCTAGGGGTCTCAATCAGTTGAGCGTTTGACTTCGTCTCAGGTCATGATCTGGCAACTCGTGGGTTCGAGCCCCACGTTGGGTTCTGTGCTGACAGCTCAGAGCCTGGAACCTGCCTCGGATTCTGTGTCTCCCTATCTCTCTTCCCCCCCCAACTCACGCTCTCTCTCTCTCAAAATAAAAAAACGTTAAAAAACGTTTTCAAAAAATTATAGCACATATTCATAGTTGAGTGTTAATTGTTACAAAACATCAGAGAAACTCAAACCGAGAGATCTTTTATAAAACAACTGCCATGAAATTTTCTAAACTATTAGTATATTCAAAGGCAAAGAAACATTGCTAAACTATTTCAGATTAAAGAAGACTAAAAAGACATGGCAACTATATAAAATGATACTGGATAGTAGACCAGGTGATAGCTGGGGTGGGAGAAAAGAATATTCACGTATGCTCTAAGTACTTTTCCACAAATTACTTAAGTACAAAAAAGAAAAACTGTAAATTTATACAGTGGAGAAACTGTAGACGTCACTTAACCAAATGACGAAAGCAACACATGATCTGGGATTTTCTTGTGCTATCGAAGATATTATTGAGGAAATTAGCAAAATATAATTAAAGTTAGTATATTAAATAAGAGTATTATTCTCATGTTAATGTCCTGACTGTAAATTTCTCCTGATTTTCATAATTGTACTGTGGTTATGAAAGAGAATGTCATTATTTTTAGAAAACACAAAGAAACAGGAAATACTTGCCTGTTTTAAGGAACTATTTAGAAGAAAATGAACATCATGTCTTAGCTCTCAGATGGTTGAGAAAATAAAATGTGTGTGAGAGAGTATATATAAATGAAAACATGTAAGTGTACATTCATTCTCCAAACTTTTGATAGGGCCAAGACTTCTCCTTATTCAATTGGTTTCACTGACTGTAGTTGTGTCTCCTTATCGTTGAATAATCTTACCATCTATAAAGCATTGTCTAAGACAATCGGTTTAAGATTATTTCAAATAGAGTCAGAGCTTAAACACATTTCTTAAGCAGTTTGTAAGTAGGATCTGTCTAGATTTTTAGGATTTTTGCTAATCTAAAATTCTTATTCATATTTAATCCAATCAATATCTTTTTAGTGACTCACTTTCCAAAAATGTTTCATGTTTATAGAAACAATTCTTCATTTAACTCTTATCCCATCTATTAGTGAAATATTTATAACTAAGTAAAGGACAATTCCTATAAGGGTTCAAGGCCTAAAATAGCTCAGCTAATGATGGCTTCTTTAGATAAATACTTTTGAAAGGAAGTCCCAAGGATGTGACTAATGTCACTAACTTCAATTTTAATTAATGATGCCCCCAAAAGTGGTTTCAGGTACAGTGCTACATGGCTCTTCCTGTCACCCCCAATGAATGAATAGCATTAGTTGTTCGATGTAATGAGTCGACTGTTATGGACTATATTAATTATGATATCTGCACTAACTGATTAAGAAAGATCATAATTGACTCTTATTAGTCTATTAAAAAAAGTACCAAGTAGTTTACTAAGTGCTTGGAATGTATCAGAGAACAAATTCCATCCCCATATGGGGCATATATTCAGATGTGGCTAATTGGGAAGGGTAAAGACTGATACTCAGGAAAAAAAAATCAAATAAATAAGTAAATTATATTGTATATTAGAAACATAATGTCAGCACAGAGTCTGACACAGGGCTCAAACCCATGAACCATGAGATGACCTGAGATGACTTTGGACTCATGGATGAACCATGAGATGACTTTGGATCATGACCTGAGCCAAAATCAGGAGTCAGATGCTTAATTGACTGAGCCTCCCAGACACCCCCAAGTAATTATTTTTTAAAATAATTATGGCAAAGACTCCCTGAGAAGCTCAGTTGAGATTTGAAGAAGGTGAGGTAATTTAATGTTCTAGACAAAGGAGACAACTGGTGCAATAGCCCCAAGGCAGGACTATGCTTGATGTTCTTGAGGGACAGCAAGATGGCCAGCAGGGGAGGAGATTAATGAGTAGGGAAAGAGTCAAAGTCAATTCAGAGAAGTGAAGACAGTGGACGTGGTGGGAGCTTGTTTGTCCTTTATAGACCATTGTAAGTGGTTCAGCTTTTCCTGAGTGAGATAGGGAGCTTTTGGAGAATTTTGAATAAAAGAATGTTATGATCTGATTTGAAATGAAAAGATTTACCCCAGTTAACTTGTTGAGCAATAGATACTCGGAAGGGGTAAAGGGAGTTAGGAGGCTAAGGCAGGATAGTTATGAGATGATGGTGACTCTGACCAGGGTGATTATAAGATATAGATCTACTTTTAAATGATACAAATCAGATTTTCCGAAGAATTGGATATGCGATGTGAGAGAAAGAGAGGAATTGATGACCTCAAAAATTTTTATCCAAAGAACTGAAAATTGGTGGTGCTATCAACATGCCCGTCGTTCACGTGACAGTGAAAACCTAGGATCCGTGTTGGTAACCCATGGATTTCCTCTGTGTACATCCCGCATCCTGTAATGTCTAATAATACTTAGGTTAGGAAAGTTCCAGTGGAAAATCTTAATGCCTATTTCAGATTGCTCTTTTAATTGCGTAGAAGTTGGCTATGCACAAAGAATTAGAACTGAGTTTTAATCTGAATCACTACCAGCTTCAAGAAATATTCTGTTCAGACATACACAGCAGTCCACTGGTACATTTCCTATGTGGCCGTTCATCCTGGTTCTCTAACAATTCTGGCATATAAATCAATTTCTTTATTTGGTAGTCAACATAATGGATGTCATTTATCTTGATCAGAAAAGCGGTCACAGAATAATTACAATGATTTACTTTTGTTCAATATAAAGTCAAGTCTCTTTAAGCTTTCCATCACATTTTTTTTCTTTTTTAAAGTTTTTATTTAAGTTCCAGTTAGTTAACATACATTGTAATGTTAGTTTCAGGTGTACAATATAGTCATTCCACGCTTCCATAAAACACCCAGTGCTCCTCGCAGCATGGACACTCTTTAAACCCCATCACCTATCTCACTCATTCCCCTACCCACCTCCTCTCCGGTAACCATCAGTTTGCTCTCTGTACTTCAGAGTCTGTTTCTTGGCTTGTCTCTCTCTCTCTTTTTCCCCTTTGCTTGTTTGTTTTGTTTCTCAAATTCCACGTATGAATGAAATCATATTGTATTTGACATATCTGCAAATGACATATCCATCACACTTTTACTTTTTACCAACTTTTTAATCTTACCCTTTTATCAAAGGTATCAACCTTTGATACCTGCTCGAACCTGTTACTGTTCAAGCACTTGTTTGTGCAGTTCTAAATTGAATTGATTGACAGGTCATGAACCAATGAGTGATTCTTGTCTTTTTATCCATGCTCTGAAAATTTTCACTTTCTTTTTCGGTATTCTCCCTATAATACCAGACCCCTGGGGACTTAACTTTCCCAGAATAAGCTGAATCTCATGAGACTCTAAAACATATAATGAAATTCTTGTAGCAGTAATTGAAGTCATGTAGAAGATCCCTCAAGCCCAGTTGCTTGGCAGAAAAGCTAGAAGTCATCCACATCACTCCATTAGCACTCTCATCCATTAACCAAGTTTATTTTCTTTAATCCACTATCTGTCAGTCTCGTCTCAATGTGTACCCCCTCCCCCAGCTTTAACTCACTCTTAGTATTTCTTTATTGAATTACTTGTGTGGCAAATACAGTAAAAATTACTCATTTAAAAGCTGTCTATAGTTACTTCAACATTCCAGGAATTGTAGAAGTCATTTTAGGAGCTCATTTATTTATTTATTTATTTTTTTAATTTTTTTTTTTAACGTTTATTTATTTTTGAGACAGAGAGAGAGAGAGCATGAACAGGGGAGGGTCAGAGAGAGGGAGACACAGAATCTGAAACAGGCTCCAGGCTCTGAGCGGTCAGCACAGAGCCCGACGCAGGGCTTGAACTCACTGACCGTGAGATTATGACCTGAGCCGAAGTTGGCTGCTTAACCGACTGAGCCACCCAGGCGCCCCAGGAGCTCATTTATTTAGAAAAACCCATTGCTCTCTGATTATGAACGCTAAAAACACTTAGCTAAAACTTGTAGGGAAAGCTCTGCAAATAAACAAAAGAATTCTCTTCAATGGGTGTCAAGATTGTTCTTTGGTGAAATGATTTTAGATTATTATCTTTCTTTTTTCTACTCTTAGGAGTACTGAGACCTGGTGAAGAAGTACTATTAGAGAGTGGCCTCTGATCTGAATAGAAACAAGTTCGAGAAACATGGCACAGGGAATCCCTGTGACTTGGCAAGGGTAATGGACACAAAGGCAAGAATTCTTATCTTATCTTATCTTATCTTATCTTATCTTATCTTATCTTATCTTATCTTATCATGTTTGTTTATTTTGAGAGAGAGGGAAGGAGGGGCAGAGAGAGGAGAGAGAGAGAATCCCAATCAGGCAATGCGGGCTCTAAATCACTAACTGAGATCATGACCTGAGCTGAAATCAAGAGTCCAGTGCTTAACCAACTGAGCCGCCCAGATGCCCCGATATTCAATTTTAAATTTCCATTTTGTTTTCCCTTGATTTCTTTAAATCTTCATTAAGAATGATTAGCAAAAATATTAGGAAGAAACATGGCAAGAGAATAGAGGTGATCCTAAAGAAAGTTCGAGAAGTGACTTGAGAAGTAATCGAAACATGCATTGAAGAGTTTCAGAAATTTTAGGCACGGGGACTAAATTCCTTGCGTGACCACAAGGTAAAGGCTCAGATCATAGATGTTTAAGAATTAAGGAAAAAGTTGACTTTAGATGTGTGCATCTTTTGTGTCCACTTGAGATACACATCTGGTTTTCCATGTTGTTCTTCATTCCCTTTCTGAATTATCTTTCAAATATAAACATATTTCCCTGACTAAACTCTTTCATTACATTCTCTCCTTCCATACAGTCAATATTCCTTGCTTTTCTTTTATTTCCTAACTTTCAAATATAAATCCTTCCACATCTTTAGATAACTTACACTTTATTCTTACAACTTCCAAATTCCCAAGGTTGTCATATTTTCACATGCCTCAAAGCCTTTGTACTACTTATATCTATGGCTGGAATATTTCCTCCTCTATCTATATGACTATTGATGCAGTTTCAGATTTAGCAGAGGACAGAGCTTTCTGGACTCCACTGACATTAAGAGACATCTATCCATGCTCTTAAAGTACCCATACACACTGCCATCCAAACTTATGCCAAACTCTGTTGTAGGTGTTGATTTTCTTGTTTATGGTGCCTTGTTCATCTGTGAATCCATACCAACTATCCCAGAGATAGTTAGCATCTACTGGGTGATCAGTAAATGTTTCCTAAGTAAGTGATTGAAGATATAAATAGATTAGGGAGCCACATATTATTTTTAAAAGATACTCCTTTTTGGGGTCCCTGGGTGGCTCAGTCAGTTAAGCATCTGACTTTGGCTCAGGTCATGATCTCACAGCTCATGAGTTCGAGCCCCATGTTGGGCTCTGTGCTGACAGTTCAGAGCCTAGAGACTGCTTTGGATTCTGTGTCTCCCTCTCTTTCTGCCCCTTCCCAGCTCACACTCTGTCTCTGTCTCTCTCTCTCTCTCTCTCTTAAAAATAAACATTAAAAAAAATTTTTTTAAAGATACTCTTTTACTTTTAATATACAAACTCTATGATACACTAGTCATAAATAAAGTACAATTTTTGTTTGATTACTTCAGAACTTTTAGTATATGCATAGGTATATATATATATATATATATACACACACAAATATTTGCAGACATTTATATAATGTAATCATACTATAATATTCTGTGTTCTGGTTTTCTCACTAATAAAATAGCATGGATTTTGCAAATCCATACATAAAACATGCCCGTATTATTTTTAACAGCTGCATAGTATTCCATTGAATGGATATTCTAAATTTTGCTGACAACTTTCTCCTCTTACTGTACACATGCTTGTTTCAAAAGTTTTGTGATGCCACATGACTCTGAATATTTGTATTTGCATACTTGTCCACTTGCTTCCTTAAAATCTGTGTCTATGAGTGAAATCTTAAATTTCTTGGACTTAAGGATTCAATAGTAAACACGAGGTGGGGGGAAAGTCTGTGCTGTGTACATTTTGTACCCAATTCTTATTATGGAATAAAAGGCTGAGGTTTTCGGCAAATAACTGGGTGTGATGTTCCTGGTTTTTGCAAACAGCTGTTTTCAAAAAGGGAAGAACATTACACTCCTAGAGAATCCATTTATGAAAATATTCATCTCTCTGCTGACAAAATATAAGGCAATTGTACAAAGATGAACGGAGAACTCACATACCACTTTTGGAATTCAATAGGAAAACTAAGTTTGGTTCTCGCCTAACTTTTTTTTTTTTCTAGAGACAATAAGAGGAAAGATTAGTTTTATCACAAATAAGTGACAACATCCTTATATCAAGAGTACTAATGATAAGAAAAAAATACAAATACCTCAGAACCCCGCCAAGTTATAATTTGCCCATTTGAACTGGCACTCTCCTAAGGATTTAAGTTTTGCTTGAAATGGAGATTTTCCCTTCTTTCCAACTCCTTCCGCCTACATGAAAATTTCTGGTCTCTGGGACGGTGTTCATCATGATGGAAAATTGTGTGATTCACTTTCTCTTTGTCTTAAGGATTTGGGGATCTTTTTATTTTTTATTTTTTTATTTTTAATTTATTTTTTATTTTTTTAATGTTTATTTATTTATTTATTTTTTCAATATATGAAATTTATTGTCAAATTGGTTTCCATACAACATCCAGTGCTCATCCCAAAAGGTGCCCTCCTCAATACCCATCACCCACCCACCCCTCCCTCCCACCCCCCATCAACCAACCCTCAGTTTGTTCTCAGTTTTTAAGAGTCTCTTATGCTTTGGCTCTCTCCTACTCTAACCTCTTTTTTTTTTCCTTCCCCTCCCCTATGGGTTTCTGTTAAGTTTCTCAGGATCCACATAAGAGTGAAACCATATGGTATCTGTCTTTCTCTGTATGGTTTATTTCACTTAGCATCACACTCTCCAGTTCCATCCACGTTGCTACAAAAGGCCATATTTCATTCCTTCTCATTGCCACGTGGTACTCCATTGTGTATATAAGCCACAATTTCTTTATCCATTCATCAGTTGATGGAATTGGGGATCTTTTTAGAGAGAGTTCAAAAAGTGTTTTAACTCTGAGGAGGATATGTTTAAGTGGAAAGGAAAACAAGCCTGGAGTCAAAAATGTCAGTTTCAGTTCTTATTCTTCTACATAATAATCATTGTTGGGTAAGCCACTTAACTTACAAGCTTCAGTATTCTAATCTGCAAGGTGAAGAAATTATTGTTTCACAAGGTAGTTGGTGAGACGAAATGAGGCAACCTGCCTGTAAATGGACCATGCTTTACCTGAGTAAAGAATGAGTCATCTGAGTCATTGGGATGCCTGGGTGGCTCAGTCTGTTAACCCTCCAACTCTTGATTTTGGATCAGGTCATGACCTCATGGTTTTTGAGTTTGAGTCCCCAGTCGGGCTCCACACTGACACTACAGAGCCTGCTTGGGATTCTTTCTTTCTCACTCTTTGCCCCACCCCTGCTAATGCTCTCTTTCTCTCTCTTTCAAAATAAATAAATTAACCTTAAAAATTAAAACAAAAAAATAAGAGTGGGTCACCTGCAATTGTTGGTAGTCAAGATTGGCTTAGTTTCCTTCTCTTTGCCTGTGACTTGTCGGAATTCAGTATTTACTATTCCTCGTCCCTGGGAATGTTTTGCTTCCTCATGTACAATATCTGACTTTTAAAGTCACTTTTTCTTAATTTTAAAAGAAAAGGTCTAATTCTTTCCAATTTTCATACCCATCTTCCAGACCTTATGGTTTGGCAGGAAGTAAAAATGACTTTGCAAATGCCTGTTTTCTCATCTGGATATCTTACTCTGTAAGCCACTCACACCGGCAATCCTGCCTTCTTGCACATGTAGAGCATCAGCATATTTTTTTTTTTTTTTAGTTGTATGAATTCTTTTTAATTTTTTTTAATTTATTTTTTTTTCAATATATGAAATTTATTGTCAAATTGGTTTCCATACAACACCCAGTGCTCATCCCAAAAGGTGCCCTCCTCAATACCCATCACCCACCCTCCCCTCCCTCCCACCCCCCATCCACCCTCAGTTTGTTCTCAGTTTTTAAGAGTCTCTTAGAGCATCAGCATATTTTGATGAACAAGGGAAGTGCCCTCAATCCTGCAGTCTTGCCTGACGGCTACAACTGGTTTCCACCTCACCTCATATTCTAAGTTTCTGTTTCTGATACTCAAAGGAACACTTGCTCTGTCCTATGTCCTAAGTGGTCATTCTTATTTGGTCAGACTAATTTCCCCCACTTCAGTCATTCCTACCCCTTCACTATTTACTGGACCTAATTTTAAAATGACTTACTTTTATATCCTGCATTTTTTTTTTCTTTTCGCTTTAAATCATAGATGACTACATTGAAAATTAACTTATTATTGTGTGCAAATTTGGCCAGGAAAAAATGCAGCTGAAAAGCCAAAGCCTCTAGCTCAAAAGGTGCTTTTGGAAAGGAACCATTTAGGATGGTCTCTGGGGGCAACTTCCAATGTAATAATATCCTCAGCTTAAATATTTTCTAGTTTTCTTTCATTTAATTACTTATTTATTCACATAATTATTTAAAAATAAGGTCATCTCTCGTTATTGAACCAGAATTTGTTTTGAGCCCTTAAGTAAAGTACCAAGAGCAGAGTTAATAGATTTTCCTTTTTAAAAAGATGCTCTCGGGGCGCCTGGGTGGCTCAGTCCGTTAAGCGCCAACTTCGACTCAGGTCATGATCTCGCAGTCCGTGAGTTCGAGCCCCGCGTCGGGCTCTGTGCTGACGGCTCAGAGCCTGGAGCCTGTTTCAGATTCTGTATCTCCCTCTCTCTCTGACCCTCCCCTGTTCATGCTCTCTCTCTCTCTGCCTCAAAAATAAATAAAAAACATTTAAAAAATTAAAAAAAAAAGATGGTCTTATATGATTTTTGTATATAAAATTATGACATTGTAATTGGCTAAGCTCTAAATTAGACTGTAAATTCTTTGAGGATAGGGATCGTGTTTACTTTATTCCTTGCACTTACCAAAGCTGCTGGCATAGACGGAGTTGCATTAATTAAGTTACAGAATGAATGTACTAACAGATCCTTGAAGTGCAAGTTTTCTCCTTTATCTCAGACATTATCTCAGAACAAGATCCAATGAGGAACTGTATAAAAAATGTTTTTTTAGTTTTTAAAAATTTTAAAAATGTTTTATTTATTTTTGAGAGAGAAACAGAGTGCGAGCAAGAGAGGAGAGGGAGAGAGGGAGACACAGAACTGGAAGCAGGCTCCAGGCTCTGAGCTGTCGGCACAGTGCCCGATGCAGGACTTGAACTCAAGGACTGTGAGATCATGACCTGAGCCGTGATAAAGAGTTGGATGCTTAACCGACTGAGCCACCCAGGCACTCTTACATAAAAAATGTTTTTAACAAAATACTTTGAAACTTCAATCATTCTTCTAATCATTTATTCAGTAAACTTATTTTTGTTTAGTGCTTAATATTTTGTACCAGACTCAAAAAAATTGCTGATATATGAGTGGCTTTTAACTGTATCCTGTGACCAGTTTTGTAAACCTAAATTTTGTTTTTGATAATTTTGTTCTGGAGTTCATATTCTACATGTCTGTTGATATTGTCTATCCCTTGCAATTTTCTTTACAGACCTTAATGACACAGTCCTACCTTCCTCTGTATTTTATTCCAAACTCTTGTCTTTTTTAGAACTGTGTTTTTCTTTACATTCCCTGAGTTTTTACATGCTATTAGCTGCTAATTTGATAAAGAAAGTTCTGTTAGATTATTAACAGATACTAATGAATTCATATGTTATTACTCTATGACAAAATATTTGTATTTTTATCTCAGAATCAGCTCATTACATTTTTCCCCCTAATATTTTGTGATTGATATAAAGTTTTTCCCAAGATAAAATTGCTTTGTACACACTTTAACCTTATGTATGAAAAGGTAAAATATGACACATATTTCAAAAATCGTTTAATCCAGATGGTTGAATATAATATCTTCTCACCCAAAGGTGAAATTGTCAATATCTGAAAGTGATTGCAGTAAAAACTGTTGACATTCATTTTTACATAAACGCAAAGTAAATTGGAGGAAATGTTTGCTAAGAGAGTGACTAAAAGGTAAAAGTCATGTTTGATTGGACAACTTTTGAAAGGGAGTCAAATAAGGGAAAAAGCAAATAAAAAAATCTGTGCAACTATTTTTCTAAATCAAAAATAGTAAATAGGCAAAAGATTCTAAAATATAATGTTTCCTAAAGACTGAGAAGTAAGATTTAGAGTGTTGTGAAACAAACTATAAACCTCAAATATGCATACGTATTTCAAAAGTGTCTTCTCAGGATGCAAGTAACTTGAATGATCCTCCAGTATTGTGGCAAGTAACAGAACTCACATTTCTCCCTCCTCTTTCCAGTTCAACCTAGCAGATCAAGAATTCAAACTCCCATTCATGGCGATTCCATTTATTTCTCAGCAAAGGGCACCGGTTAAATCTGTAAACCCTTTCTTCTTTCTACATGGTCCCATTGGAACTCTATACATGCTATGGCGATAGAGGACCCAAATCAGTGCAACTAGGTAAGGCCTTTCATCTGCTCTAGGTTCTTGTTTTTCTTGTCACTTGTCTGATGATAAGTTAAGTTAAAAATGATCTGCCCTGCCTTAATTTCTAAGACCACACAAGCTGAACCCTTTGATGTTCACAATATTATTGTGAATATTATTCCCCTTTCTGAAACCACTAGCCCTTGACTGTCTGTTCCTGGAAATTGCAGTGACCAAGATCTTGTCATCTGTAGTGTTTCTTTAGAACGCTTTCACAGGGACTGGAAGTTATTAATGCAGTGGTCTGGTTTAAAAAAAAAAAAAAACTGGGATGGGAAGAATGGGAAGTAGACTTTTCTTGGTAGAATTGCAGTGTAATTGTTTCTGGAATTAGCAATAGTGATGAATTGTTACACAATGACAGGGAAGTTCTGAGTGGGTGACCCAGAGAGACATTGAGGCTGGATTTTGCTCTGTTCCTGTTGTTTATCTTGTGTATCTCCCCTGGCTGCGATCACTGCTGGAAAAAAAAAAATGGCACAACTGAGCAGATAGGAACAATTTTATTTTATTTTATTTTATTTTTAAAAAAAATTTTTTTTCAACGTTTATTTATTTTTGGGACAGAGAGAGACAGAGCATGAACGGGGGAGGGGCAGAGAGAGAGGGAGACACAGAATCGGAAACAGGCTCCAGGCTCTGAGCCATCAGCCCAGAGCCCGACGCGGGGCTCGAACTCACGGACCGCGAGATCGTGACCTGGCTGAAGTCGGACGCTTAACCGACTGTGCCACCCAGGCGCCCCGGAACAATTTTAAATAAACACCTCAGTCCTCATCTGGGTCTTCCGTTTTGTCATGGACTCTACCACAACCTGTGCTATGTCACTTATTCATAT
This sequence comes from Puma concolor, assembly GCF_028749965.1. Lineage (NCBI taxonomy): Eukaryota > Metazoa > Chordata > Mammalia > Carnivora > Felidae > Puma > Puma concolor. The sequence continues at coordinate 100,832,084 of NC_141673.1, forward strand.
TTCCTACACAAAAATAAAAATCACTTCACTGAAACTCTACATCAGCTCAATATTGACCTCCACATCACAAATCCAAAAAAACTCTCTTTAGTCCTCAGATCATTTGACACAGCAACTCTTCTCTTTTTTTTGTTCCCAATATTTTCTTTTCTTGACTATGGAGCCTCACTCTCGAGGGTTTTCTCAATGTATCTGAGCATTCTTTCTCTGTTTCTTTGGAAAACCATTTCTCCTCCATCCCACCATTCTATGCTGGAGTTTCTTCAATGTTCATCATTACCAAGGCTCTCGTGGTAAACGATCTCTTCGATCTTCACGTCTTTAATTGCCATCTAAACACTTCTAAACTTACATCTCTGGTCTAGTTGGCTCCTCTACAATTCTTAGTTGCAAGTATATTGTTTTCTCATTGCTTCCTCTTGGATGTCTCAAAGAGACTTCAACTGTCACATGTCTGGTTCTAGCTCACTGTCTTTCGTTCCAATCTGTCCTTCCTCCAGTATTCCTTACCATAGTTCATGACAACCTTACTGGTGGTTCAATCCATCATCTTGAATTCTCTCATCCCTCATCATCAACTACCAAAGTTTATCTTTTAGACTATGAGAGTGTACTTTGCCCATATCCGCTGTTTTCTTCTTTCTCTATTCTTGGGTCTCAAGTAGGTACAGTTGAATCAATGATAATCTTTGGGCTATGGCACTTTGTCATTATTGGTACATGAATACACCTTATTTATTTATTCAGTCAGTGAGTCATTTATTTATATGAATAATTAATCGCAGATGAACCCACCGCTACATCCCATCATCCACACCATATGTCCTTTCTTACTGAAAACTCTCAGAGTCTCTTGTCTGGCATTATTACCCCTACTTTTGCCCTTTTGCAAGCTCTTTTTATAACATAGCTCGAGTAATTGTTGGAAACAGAAATCTGATTATATTACTACTCTGCAACCACTCAGGATCTTCTTTATGTTCTTAATGGAAAATTCTTTTTTTTTTTTAATTTTTTTTTAATGTTTATTTATTTTTCAGAGAGAGAGAGAGAGACAGAGTTTGAGCAGGGGAGGGGCAGAGAGAGAAGGAGACACAGAATCTGAAGCAGGCTCCAGGCTCTGAGCTGTCAGCACAGAGCCCGATGCGGGGCTCGAACTCATGGACCGTGAGATCATGACATGAGCTGAAGTCGGACGCTCAACTGACTGAGCCACCCAGGCGCCCCTTAATGGAAAATTCTTAACATGGCCTTAAGTGTTCTATGAGAACTATTTCTGCCCTGCCTCTGAATTCAACAAATGCCAATCTTATCCTGTTTCTATGTTGCAAATATACTGGATTTTTAGCTCCTTCAGTGCACCAAGGCGGTTTCTTATCTCCTGGACTTTAAACATGCTTTTCCTTCTACCTGGAAAGTCTTCCACTTTTCCATTATAGCCATCTAACTCATCCTTCGGAGCTCAACTTAAAGGACATTTTTCGGGGCGCCTGGTGGCTCAGTCGGTTGAGCGTCCGACTTCAGCTCAGGTCACGATCTCACGGTCCGTGAGTTCGAGCCCCGCGTCAGGCTCTGGGCTGATGGCTCAGAGCCTGGAGCCTGCTTCCGATTCTGTGTCTCCCTCTCTCTCTGCCCCTCCCCCATTCATGCTCTGTCTCTCTCTGTCTCAAAAATAAACATTAAAAAAAAATTTTAAAAAAATAAATAAAAAAATAAAGGACATTTTTCTTGGATGTCATACAAATCCTTGAGAATTGTTTGCAGGGTGTTAAGTACCCTTGTTCTGCTCCTGCCCTGTATATTACATAGAACACTTTATTAGCTAATATTTATGTCTGTCATTCCTCCTAATGAGGAATGCTCAATGAAATTAGAAGCCTTGAATGAATTAATTTCTAATGTATTCCAAGAAACAGAGTACTTGATACAAATAACATATGAATATATTTGTTTATTAAATGCAAAAATATATGGAGTAGAAACCATATTGCATTGAGTTAAGTTGGATGAAAGGAAAGCAAATTGTGAGTATAAACTGCTTTTTCACAAATAAATTTTAAAAGGGAAAAGCTTGACTTGCAAGTCTATGATGAAGAACACTGGGTAACGAATAATCAAATGCTGAGGGTGTTGAAAACAACATGAAATCTAAGCTCCCAAGGATAAAATCAGAGTCCAGATTTAGAGCAAAAAGCTTATATTGTAGGCAATGTGGAGAAAGAGCAAGAAAAGATTAAGAACAAGGAGAAAGGTCAGTGTGGGATTATCCATAACATGTAATTCAATAGCTATTGTATATATATGGTGTAGTTGAGTTTGACTAGCTGAAATAACTAAATGAAGGCTAAGAAAATGATAATTTTCTGGGGCTATAAATGCATAAGGGTATTTACAATGTTGCTTTGTAGAGAAAAACAATTTGGACTCAATGTAAGAGAAAGCTATCCAATCTCTGGCTGGTAGTAAAACAGTATGAAGAAAAGATCTTGATTCTGTCTCCTACATATTGGTTGGAAAGCAGGACCCCTCATCTTGAAACACTCATCAATTTGGAGAGGTAATCAAGTTAGTAAGTGCAGCATAAATAAAGCATATTGGTACATGACAAAGATTGTCACAAGGCAGGGGCAAAGCAGAAGTCCATTTACTAGAATTGGGGGGAAAGAAATCAGAGTTTGATGGAATCAGAGTCAGCGATTAGTCATCAGCCTCCTGCAATGAACTCTTCATATGCAACGTACACACTTTGTATGTTCAATGTAAATGATGAGTTTGCAAATGTATAGCTTAAATTTGTGCTCAGTATGCTAGAATATGAAGAGAAAATACTCTGAGAACAAGGGCAGCACTGAGTGAGGGCCAAGAGCATAAAGGATTCAGAAGACATTGCACTTTGGGGTTTTGAGGGGAAGGGAAATCAGATACAAGGAAGGGATGAAGAACTATCCAGAAAGGCTAAAATAATAATAGTTGAAAACTCTGAAAACAAGGGACTTTTGGCACCTATCACAAGGATAATCAGATGTAGATGGCCATTCTCCATGAACTGCAATGGAAGACTAGACAATTACCTGAGGAAAGGAAAAGTGGAACTTGAACTTGCTCAGTGCTACGGAGACTGTGTCTTAGGCAAATTAGGAAGAGAACCCAGATATTCTCTAGGGGTGGGTGATGGAGGACTAAAGAAAAAGCATATGTTTGTTCCTGATTTGTATAATAATACTATAAACCTGCAAGTGATATGTAGAGATTTGAAACAGCATAAAACACTAGGTGATTCTGACACAGCCAAGGGCTTCATTCTAGAAGGGATACAATGAGAATATGGGCACAGTGACTTTACTAACAAGCCCCAAATCTGTTTCAAAACTCCAAAGAAGTTCCAAAATCTGGTACTACCCTACTTCTCTATTTCTCTTCCTTCTTCCATCTGCCATGCACAGGCCCATATAAAAAGGTCACAGATTGCCAACGAAATTATGTTCTAACTTCCAGGTCCACCTAAATGTCTTTTTTTTTTTTTTACATACTCAGTTCCTCCAAAACTGACTCTCACTGGACGGTTTGCCTTGCGCCTTGAGCTGTCGTAAACCTGAAAGATGGAGCTGACTTCTCCCTTTCTTTTATCTCCCACTAGTAATTGCTCACTAAAACTTTAGTAAACAGCTTTATTGAGGAATAATTGATATACGCTAAGCTGTGCACACTTAAAGTGTTCAATTTTTTAGTTTGATGTAGGTGTATGCCTGTGAAGCCATCAACACAGTCAAGACAATGAACATATCACTTACCCCAAAAACTTTCATCATAATTACCCCCTGCTGTAATCCCTCCTTTCCACTCTTCCCGATCTATCCCTAAGCAAGCACTGCTTCCAGTCACAATAAATTGGTTTGCATTTTCCAGAATTCTATGTAAATAGAATCATAAAGTATGATTCCTTCCTCTTGTAGGGTATATCAGTAGTTTATTTTTTTTTAATTTTTTTAAATGTTTATTTTTGAAGGAGAGAGATACAGAGCATGAGCAGGGATGGGCAGAGAGAGAGAGAGAGAGAGAGAGAGACAGAATCTGAAACAGGCTCCAGGCTCTGAGCTGTCAGCACAGAGCCTGACACAGGGCTTGAACTCACAAAATGCGAAGCCATGACCTGAGCTGAAGTCAGACGCTTAACCGACTGAGCCACCCAGGTGCCCCAATAGTTTATTCCTTTTTAATGTTGAGTAATATTCCACTGCTTGTTTACTCGTTCACCAGTTGAAAGACTTTTCATTTGTTTCTAGTTTTGTCTATTACAAATAAAACTGGCAGAAATATTCAAGTCATTAAAGGGACATATGTTACCATTTCTCTTAAGTAAACTTAAGAGTTTGTTTAATATTTAAAAAAACAGTCAAACTGGTTTTAAAAGTGGTTACAGTATTTAAATTCCCATTAAGACTATATGATGGGGGGTGGGAGGGAGGGGAGGGTGGGTGATGGGTATTGAGGAGGGCACCTTTTGGGATGAGCACTGGGTGTTGTATGGAAACCAATTTGACAATAAATTAAAAAAATAAAAAATAATAATACACACACACACACACACACACACACACACACACACGACTGTATGAGAGTTCCAGTTCCTCAACATTCTCAACAACAGTTGGTGTAGTCAGTCTTTGTAATTTTAGACATTCTAATAGGTATGTAAGTTGTATCTCCTTGTGGATTTCTCAATATGTGTTTTCTTAAGGACTAATGATGTTGAGAATTACTCCATGTGCTTATTCACCATCCTGGAAATTCCTTGGTGAAATTCTGTACGAAATTATTGTATTTTTTTAAAGTTTATTTATTTGTTTTGAGAGACAGAGATGGAGAGTAAGCAGGGGAGGGGCAGAGAGAGAGGGAGACAGAGAATCCCAACCAGGCTCCACATTGTCAGTGGGGAGCCCGACATGGGGCTTGAACTCACAAATCACAAGATCATGACCTGAGCCAAAACCAAGAGTCAGATGCTTCATGGACTGAGCCACCCAGGCACCCGGAGAATTCTTTATAAAATTTGAATACAAGTCGTTTATCAAATACATGATTTACAAGTATTTTCTCCCAGTCTATGGCTTGTCTTTCATTCTTTTGAGATTTTTGAAGAGCAGAGCTTTTTCATTTTGATGATATCCAATTTATCAAATTGTTGTTTTATAACTCATGCTTTTGGTGTTAGAAAATCTTTGCGGAACCTAAGGTCACAGAGATTTTCTCCTGTTTTTTTTTGTTGAAAAATTTTGTAGTTTCAGGTTTTCAATGTATGTTTATGATCCATTTTGAGTTAATTTTTGTATTATATGATGTAAGGATTGAAATTCATCTTACTGCATATGGATAGCCAGTTGTTCCAGCATCATTGGTTGAAAAATATATTCTTTGTCAAAAATCAGTTATTCATATATGTGTTGATTATACTAATACAACACTCCCTTTATTATGGTAGCTTTATTAAAAAATCTTGAAATAGGATAATGTAAACTTTCCAACTTGTTCATCATTTTCAAATTTGCTTTGGCTATTCTAGACCTTTTGCGTTTTCAAATAAATTTTAAAATTTATTTGCCAATTTCTATCCTTGATTTGGTTGGGGTATTGATTTTGGTTAAATTTAATTTATAAATCAATTTGGAGAGCATTGACATTTCAATAATACTGTCTTCTAACCCAAGAACACAATACATCTCTCCACTTATTTAAGTTTTTCTTAACTTCTCTCCATAATGTTGTGTAGTTTAGAGTGTATATGATTTTCACATTTTGTCATATCTATCACAAAATGTTTTGGGTAATTTTGATACTATTACAAATGGGATTTACTTTTTCAGTTTCAATTTCTGATTTATTTTGTGTGTTGATCTTGTATCCTGTAAATTTGCTAAACTCAACTATTTGTTCTATCAGTCTTTTTCGTAGATTCCACCAGATATACTACAGAGATAATCATATTCATTCAAAAGAAAAAAAAAGACTATTTTACTTCTTCCTTTTCAGTATGAATGCCTTTTATTTATTTTCCTTGTCTTATTAAACTGGACAGCACCTCCAATACAGTGTTGAATAGAAATGTTGAAAGTGTCTTGTCTTGCTCTTAATCTAGAGAGAAAGCATTTAGTCTTGCAACATTAAATATGATTTTAACTAAGTTTTTTATAGGTGCCCTTTAAATATTTAGTTTTCTGAGAGTTTTTATTGGAAACTGAAATTGCATCTTGTGAAAGACTTTTTACATCCGTCAAGTTGAACAAATTATTTTTTCTGTGTAAGTGTTGTAACATAATGAGTTATGTTAATTGACTTTTGAATGTTAAATTAACCTTATATTCCTGGGATAAACCCTGCTTGGTCATGACATCGATGGCTATTTATATATTGTTGGATTTCATTTGCTAACATTTTGCTTAGATTTTTTCATGTACACTTGTGAAACATATTCATTTGCGATTTTCTTTCCTTTTAATGTCTTTTTCTGGTTTTGATATCAAGGTACACTGGCTTCAAAGGGCATGTTGGAAAGTAGTGACCAATCTTTATTTTCTGAAAATGTTTGTTCAGAATTGGCATTATTTTTTTCCTTAAATATTTGTTAGGATTTACCAATGAAGCCAATGGGGCTTGGAATTTTCAATGTGGGAAGATTTTTTTTTAGGATTTTTTACAGGCTATTTCTCCTTTAGTGGGCTTTCATAGTCTGTCTTTTAAGGAATTTGTCCATTTCATATAAGTTGTCAATTTATTGGCAAAATTTTTTATATTTCCCTCTTCTCCTTTTTAATTCTGTAGACTTTACAGTGATTCCTATTCTTAATATTCCCATTCTTAATATCAGTATTCTTAATACTGATCATTCTGGCTTTAGTTTTATCCATTTTTTTGTATTCTCTTTAGTATTTCCTGTCTTCTACTTACTTTGGGTTGGATTTTCTTTTTTCTTTTCTTTTCTTTTTTTTCATGAAGATAAACTCTTTTCTTCTTTACATATTTATTTTGGATATGCCTTACCTAGATTAAGAAAAAACACAGATTTGAGAAGCACAATATCCCTTTTATTATAATTTCTTTATATATAACTTTTTCAACCTAGATTCAGATAACTACCTGTCTTTCCCATCAAAAGAGAAGGATCCTGTACATTACGACAGGTACAAAAAGGGCATTAGGGAATAAAATATTTTAAATTAATCCAATTTAATTTAAATTAATCCAATTAATCCAATTGGAAACTTCTCCTATTTTCCTGAGTACCTTGGAAAGTGGGAAAAAGACAGAAGGAGAGAAAAATGGTACTTCAAAGAACCAGACTGTAATAACCTTAGCTGGGTTTACTACAGTCTTTTTATTTCTTCCAACAGGTACAAAGGAGGTTCAAGTGCTCTATGTAGTTGCTTTTCCATACCTGAATTTTGTGTTTTAACTCCCAGTAATCCTGGCTAGTGTTTATGCAAACTCTCTGAAGCATAGTATGTCTCAATTATGCAGAATAACTGTTTCAATGATGCAGAATAATATGCAACCACAAACAAGGGAGAAGCACATCTCCCAGAAGTAATCCTTAGATCTCAACTACATTTTCCGAATTCAGAAGTGCCAATTCAAGATGGAGAGTATGCAGTGGGAAGAGTTATTAAAACAGCAATACAATTTGACTAAGAGTAGGAAATGCAAAATTTTAAGATTAAGAGACCTCCTTGGAAGCACACTGAAGTAAACATCATGAGAAGCAGACAGGGAAAGGGAAGAAAGCCTCACATAAGACAGTTTTTACTTACACTCTTCTGTGCTAGCATCCCTTTCTCAAAAGGAAAAAAGATAAAGTCCATGGACAATATTTTTTTTCTTTGAGAAGAAAATTGAAGCCTCCTTTACTATATACCTTCGCAGACTTACAATATAAATTTATTATTTTATTTACCTTTATTACTTGTGTGATTAAGTTTTTTTAGAAGTATGACTAACAGGGGCACCTGGGTGGCTCAGTCACTTAAGTGTCGAACTTTGGCTCAGGTCATGATCTCACAGTTCGTGGGTTGGAGCCCTGTGTCGGGCTCTGTGCAGGCAGCTCAGAGCCTAGAGCCTACTTCCGTTTCTGTGTCTCCCTCTCTTTCTCTGCCCCTCCCCCACGCATGCTCTTTATCTCTCTCAAAATAAATAAACATTCCATAAGAGACTCTTAAAGACTGAGAATAAACTGAGGGTTGATGGGGGGTGGGAGGGAGGGGAGGGTGGGTGAGGGGCATTGAGGAGGGCACCTGTTGGGATGAGCACTGGGTGTTGTATGGAAACCAATTTGACAATAAATTCCATATTAAAATAAATAAATAAATAAATAAATAAATAAATAACCATTAAAAAAATTTAGAAGTATGACTAATGGGCATGTGTATCTCACTTTTACAAGTTTCGTTGTGTCACTTATTTTTCTTTTAGGGGTTTTTAATAGTCACCTAGATCAGGCTTTGGAAACTTTGATGTACTTATGAACCACCGGAGAACACTATTAAGAGACAGATTCTGATTTACTAGCACTGAGATGGGGCCTGAGACTCTCCATTGCCAACGGGCACAAGATGATCCGGATGAGGAGCTGGGACCCATACTTTGAGAATATGCGCCTAGATTATGTCTCTTCACTGTGAGTCAGTCTCCAAGTGAATATTTTCTTGATGGAGAAAGCAAAAGAAAATGCATTCTCAGTTCACTCAGCCTGCAGTGTATTACCGTGCACTGTTTCTTTACTCTTTTACAACCTTAAATAAAACGAATTATACTTCTAGTACAGTGAAAGGGGACTGTTTTAATTTGATCACTTTATATAACTACAAATTTACTTCATTTGGATATTGGCCCAAGTATCCAAATTCTGAAAGAATAATGCTGAGGCAGTTCATAATTTATTTATTTTTTTGGTGGATCAGTTGTTTGATTGTCTTTGATCATATCTTTTTCTTTTTTTCCCCTCTTTTCAAATTTTTATTTAAATTCTAATCAGTTAACATACACTGCAATATTGATTTCAGGAGTAGAATTCAGTGATTCATCACTTGCATTACACTCAGTGCTCATCACAATAAGTGCCCTTCTTAATACCCATCACTCATTTAACCCATCCCCTGCCTACCTCCCCTCTAGTAACCCTCAGTTTTTCTCTATTGTTAAGAGTCTCTTATGGTTTGCTTCCCTCTCTCTCTTTTTTTCACTTCCCCACATTTTCATCTGTTTTGTTTCCTAAATTCCCACATATGAGTGAAATAATATATTCGTCTTTGACTGGCTTATTTCGCTAAACATAATATATACACTCTACCTCCATCCATATTGTTGCAAATGGCTAAATTTCATTCTTTTTTATGGGTGAGAAATTTTTCATCATATATATATATATATATATATATATATATGTCCATGATATATATATATATATATGTCCATGATATATATATATATATATATATATATATATATATATTGATATATATATATATATACCACATCTTCTTCATCCATTCTTCAGTCTATGGACATCTGGGCTCTTTCCATAGTTTGGTTATTGTTGATAATGCTGCTATAAACATTGGGGTACATGTACTCCTTTGAATCAGCATTTTTGTGTCCTTTGGATAAATACCTAATAGTGCAATTGTTGGATCATATTTTTAACTTTTTGAGGAACCTCCATACTGTTTTCCAGAACAGCTGCACCAGTTTCCATTCCCACCAATACTGTAAGAGGATTCCCCATCCTCTGCAGCCTCGCCAACATCTGTTGTTGCCTGAGTTGCTCATTTTAGCCATTCTGACAGGTGTGAGTGGTGTCTCATTGTGGTTTTGATTTGTATTTCCCTGATGATGAATGATGTTGAGCATCTTTTCATGTGTCTGTTGACCATCTGAATGTCTTCTTTGGAAAACTGTCTGTTCATGTCTTTTGCCCATTTCTTCACTGGATTCTTTGTTTTTTGAGTGTTGAGATTGGTAAGTTCTTTATAGATTTTAGATACTAACTCTTTTATCAGATACGTCCTTTGAAAATATCTTCTCCCATTCTGTAGGCTGCCTTTTAGTTTTGTTGATTTTTTCCTTTGCTGTGCAGAAGTTTTTATCTTCAGGAAGTCCAAATTGTTCATTTTTGCTTTTGTTTCCCTTGCCTTTGGTGATGTGTCTAGTAAGAAGTTGCTATGGCTGAGGTCAAGGAGGTTGCTGCCTGTGTTCTTCTCTAGGATTTTGATGTTTTTTTGTCTCACATTTAGGTCTTTCATCCATTTTGAATGTATTTTTGTGTACAGTGTAAGAAAGTGGTCCAGTTTCATTCTTCTGCATGTTGTCATCCAGTTTTTCCCAACATCATTTTTCCATTGGATATTCCTTCCTGCTTTGTTGAAGATTAGCTGACCATATAGTTGTGGGTCAATTTCTGGACTCTTGTTTGTTGGGAGATTTTTGATTACTGATTCAATTTCTTTGCTGGTTATGGGTCTGCTCAAATTTTCTATTTCTTCCTGTTTCGGTTTTGGTAGTTTATAACTTTCTAGGAATTTATCTATTTCTTCCAGATTGCCCAATTTGTTGACATATCATTGCTCATAATATTCTCTTATAATTATTTCTACTTCTGTTGTGTTGTCATCTCTCCTCTTTCATTTGTAAGTTTATTTCTTTGGATCCTTTCTCTTTTATTTTTGATAATTCTGGCTAGGAGTTTATCAGTTTTGTTAATTCTTTCAAGAACTAGCTCCTAATTTCATTGATCTGTTCTACTGTTGCTTTTTTTATTTCTATATCATTTATTTCTGTTATAATCTTTATTATTTCCCTTCTTCTGCTGGTTTTAGGCTCTATTTGCCATTCTTTTTCCAGCTTCTTTAGATGTAAGATGAGGTTGTGTATTTGAGGCTTTTCTTGCTTCTTTGTGTGTGTGTGTGTGTGTGTGTGTGTGTGTGTGTGGTTCATTTTATTTTATTTTACTTTAATTTTATTTTTTTAATTTACATCCAAATTAGTTAGCATACAGTGCAACAGTGATTTCAGGAATAGATTCCTTAATGCCCCTTACCCATTTAGCCCATCCCCCCCCCCACCCCTTCCAGTTACCCTCTGTTTGTTCTCCATATTTAAGAGTCTCCTATGTTTTGTCCCTATCCCTGTTTTTGTATTATTTTTGCTTCCTTTCCCTTATGTTCACCTGTTCTGTGTCTTAAAGTCCTCCTATGAGTAAAGTCACATGATATTTGTCTTTCTCTGACTGACTAATTTCGCTTAGCATAATACCCTCCAATTCCATCCATGTAGTTGCAAATGGCAAGATTTCATTCTTTTTGATTGCTGAGTAATACTCCATTGTATACATATACCATCCATCAATGGACATTTGGGCTCTTTCCATACTTTGGCTATTGTTGATAGTGCTACTATAAACATTGGGGTACATGTACTCCTTTGAAACCACACACCGGTATCCCTTGGATAAATACCTAGTAATGCAATTGCTGGGTCGTAGGGTAGTTCTATTTTTAATTTTTTGAGGAACCTCCATACTGTTTTCCAGAACAGCTGAACAGCTTGCATTCCCACCAGCAGTGCAAAAAAGATCCTCTTTCTCCACATCCTCACCAACATCTGTTGTTGCTTGAGTTGTTAATGTTAGCCATTCTGACAGGTATGAGGTGGTATCTCATTGTGGTTTTAATTTGTATTTCCCTGATGATGAGTGATGTTGAACATTTTTTCATATGTCAGTTGGCCATCTGGATGTCTTCTTTGGAGAAGCGTCTATTCATGTCTTTTGCCCATTTCTTCACTGGATTATTTGTTTTTTGGATGTTCAGTTTGATAAGTTCTTCATAGATTTTGGATACTAACCCTTTATCTGTTATGTTGTTTGCAAATACCTTCTCCCATTCCTTCGGTTGCCTTTTAGTTTTGCTGGTTGTTTCCTTTGCCGTGCAGAAGTCTTTTATTTTGATGAGGTCCCAATAGTTCATTTTTTCTTTTGTTTCCCTTGCCTCCAGAGACGTGTTGAGTAAGAAGTTACTGTGGCCAAGGTTAAAGAAGTTTTTGCCAGCTTTCTCCTTGAGGATTTTGGTGGCTTCCTGTCTTACATTGAGGTCTTACATCCATTTTGAGCTTATTTTTGTGTACCGTGTAAGAAAGTGGTCCAGGTTCATTCTTCTACATGTTGCTGTCCAGTTTTCCCAGCACCACTTGCTGAAGACACTGTCTTTATTCCACTGGGTATTCTTTCCTGCTTTGTCAAAGATTAGTTGGCCATACGTTTGTGGGTCCATTTCTGGGTTCTCTATTCTGTTCCATTGATCTGAATGTCTGTTTTTGTGCCATTCTTGCTTCTTGATAAAGGCCTGTAGTGCTATATACTTCCCTCTTATGACCCCATTTGCTACATCCCAACGGTTTTGGACTATTGTGTTTTCATTTTCATTGACTTCCATGTACTTTTTATTTCTTTAATTTCCTGGTTAACCCTTCATTCTTTAATGTTCTTTAATCTCCTTGTATTTGTGATATTTCCAAATTTTTTCCTGTGATTGACTTCAAGTGTCATAGCATTGTGGTCTAAAAATATGCGTGGTATGATCCCAATCTTTTTGTATTTGTTGAGGGTTAATTGGTGACCCAGTATGTGATCTATTCTGGAGAATGTCCTATGTGCACCCAAAAGAATGTGTATTCTTCTGCTTTAGGATGAAATGTTCTGAATATATCTGTTAAGTCCATCTGATCCAGTGTGTCATTCAAAACCATTGTTCCTTGTTGATTTTCTGCTTAGATGATTTGTCTGTTGTTGTAAGTGGGATGTTAAAGTCTCCTACTATTTTGTATTATTATCAGTGAGTTTATGTTTGTGATTAATTGATTTATATATTTGGGTGCTTTCACATTGAGGGCATAAATATTTATAATTGTTAGGTCTTCTTGATGGATAAATCCCTTAAGTATGATATAATGCCCTTATTCATCTCTTGTTACAATGTTTTAAAATCTAGTTTGTCTGATATAAGTATGTCTATTTTGGCTCTCTTTCAATGTCCATTAGCATGATAGATGGTTCTCCATCCCGTCACTTTCTGCAGGTGTCTTTAGGTCTAAAATGAGTCTCTTGTGGGCAGAATATAGATTTGTCTTATTTTTTTTTAATCCATTCTGATACCCTATGTCTATTGATTGGACCATTTAGTCCATTCGGAGTGATTATTGATAGATATGAATTTAGTGCCATTGTATTACCTGCTAAGTTGGTGTTTCTGGTGATATTCTCTGTTTCTTTCTCATATTTGTTGTTTTTGTCTCCCCCCCCACACTCAAAGTGAACCCTTTAATATTTCTTGCAGGGCTGGTTTAGTTGTCATTAACTCCTTTAGTTTTTGTTTGTCTGTCCTATTCTGAATGACAGCCTTGCTGGATAGAATATTCTTGGCTGCATAGTTTTCCCATTCAGTACGTTTGAATATATCCTGCTACTCCCTTCTGGCTTGCCAAGTTTCTATGGACATATCTGTGAACCTGATCTGTCTTCCCTTGTGGTTAAGGACTTTTTTCCCTTGTTGCTTTGAGGATTTTTTTCTTGTCTGTGTATTTTATAAATTTGACTATGATATGTCAGTGATGGCTGGCTTTTGATGAATTCAGTGGAAGCTCTCTGTGCTTCTTGGATGTTGTTGTCTATGCCCTTCTCTAGATTAGGGAGGTTTGTAATTTATTTGTTCAAATAAACCTTCTGCCCCTTTTTCTCTCTCTTCATTTTCTAGGACTCCTATGATATGAATGTTACTATGCTTTAAGGAGTCACTGAGTTCCCTAAGTCTACATTTATGATCCAACACCTTTCTTTCCCTCTCCTTTTCAGCCTCATTATTTTCCATAATTTTATCTTCTATGTAGCTGATTTGTTCATCTACTTCATCCATCCTTGTTGTCATGGCATCAGTTGGGTTTGCATCTCAGTTATAGCATTTTAAATTTTGGCCTGGCTAGTTTTTAGTTCTTTTATCTCTGCAGTAAGGGATTCTCTAGTGTCTTCTAGACTAGTGTATAATTGTTGTTTACACTCCAGTTCAGACATCTTACTTATATTTATTGATTAAATCCGTGGTTGTTACTTCATCCTGTTCTTTTTTTGGGGGGGGGGTGGGAGGGGATGAATTCTTCAGTCTTGTCATTTTTGTCTAGATCACTGTTTTTATTGTGTGTGTGATTGTTAAGAAAGACTCTTATATACCTGCTCCTGAGAGTAATGGCTATATGAAGAGCTCCAAAAGAGTGGGGAGGAGGTGTGCTATATGCACACTTCTGTTGTGTTTTGGATGCTCCTAGCCTCAAGTCAGTCCTCTGCAGGGTTTCTCCTTGACTGCAGTGGGGTTGTTTGGACCTTGTTCACATGTGGCAAGTTTTAACCAGGTGTGTTTTGGTCTGCTTGTTAAAAGAAACTAGATCAAGAAGAAGAAGAAGAAGAAGAAGAAGAAGAAGAAGAAGCTAGATCCCATTTCCCCTAGAGCTGAAGCTTTACAGCACTCTTGGATCAATAGACTTGGTGCATGAGAAGGGTTTGTGCTGGTCTTCTGCTGCACTGATTCTTGGGCCGACTTGCCCTAGTGGAGATGCAACTGTAGGATGAAGGGGGGTGGGGCTTGGTATATGCAGCTCCAATCTCCACTGGGTGCTGTCTCCTCCCTGGAGCCAGAAGTAGGGAGTTCCCTCCCACCATTGTTCAGGAAGCCCTCACAGAAGAGCAATCACCCCTCTTGTGTCTCTGGCTTCTGTCAGATCCCTGCCTTCATCATGTCTGCCTCCTAGCTGTCCATCTGCCAGGTGGCACAGTACTCCTGTGTTTTATCTCAGGCACGTGGCTGAGTTTCAAAACTCGTAATTTTAGGGACCTGCCCAGTGTGATTTGTGGGATCCTCTAGAGGAGGATCTTGCCATGCTTTTGCCATTTGCCAGTTGGTCCCAGAAAAGCAGTTGCACAACCACACAATGGTTGGGGGTTTATGGTAAAGTGCAACAGAAAGCTGGTACCAAGATTTGCTGCCCTCAGTCAATGTCTTTGTTCCTATCCTTGGGAATAGGGCATCATGTTGGCACTGCTGGTTCTCTTGTTCCCTGAGATGCCATGCTACCATTCCCATATGCATTCCAGGAAGGGGTACTGCTTTCCCCCTCACAGCCCCGGGATCCTCAGATCATGCTACCCACACCCTGGTCTCTACCCTCCTTCCCCAGTGGAGGACTGCCAAGCCTGCCAGGTGATGGCATGGACTTCTAAAACTTCAGACTTTGCACTCTGCTGGTTATAATAGCTTGCAATAGTTGGCCCCTATCCTTTCCCAGTCAATGGTTTTAGGGAAGAGCTTTTCTTGTGCATTCTCCTGCCTGCTGCTTCACTCTTTCTTTCTCTCTCTCTCACTCCTCTTTCTGCGATCAAGGCTCCCTTCTTTCTGTAGCACCTGATGTTCTTTTCGCCCCCAAATCAACTTTCTGCAGCTCCTACCTTCTACAAGGTGCTCATTTTTCTACTTGTAGATGTAAAGTTTTGTTCTCTCAGTCCTCAGATTGATTTCTTGGGTTTTCAGAATGATGTGGTATTTTTCTAGCTGTGTTCAAGGGATGAGGCAAGCTTGGGGTCCCCCTACTCCTCTGCCATCTTAACCCCAAGGACAATATTTTAAAATTGATTGCAAACTGCTATAAAAATTTACTGAAGCAAACTGTAGGCAAATGGTATTTGTGCAGAGGACAAAAGAGGAGAAGGAACAGAAAGTTTCTAATTAGAAATAGCTTGTTGCTTTTGGAGGGGAGGAGTCTGATATAAGAAAGACCATATTTTCCCTCTATCTCATAAAGTTTTTAATGCAGTTTGCTTTTGTGTGGGTGATTAAAATATCTGATGACTAACTTACAGAGACAAAGGAGAAGATAAATGTGATGAAGACAAAACGTAAGTGTGGGGTATAGATGCTAAGGAATGAAACAGTACGAAATGATCTTAAACCAGGAGTGGAACAATTTTGTTGGAAACCCACTCAATCAATCTATCTGATTATTTTTTCTAATGTACTCAACACACGAAAGTCAATTCCAAATCCTTGCTGTGGGCAGGAAAGCATATTCTACATCTCTCTGTCTTTATTCCATTTTCTATGGAACACAGGATGGCAAATTTGTCACACTCTGAAAAGAAACAATAGTGCATTTAAGACCATTCACTGTAGGTAGGTGTCTGACACCCTATTCCTTGTGGTCCCTACCACTGGCACCACTTTCAAAATTGATATTTTGTTACCTCTCTTTTTGGGGAAAAATAAATCAGAGAGAAACTTTGTAGTTTTATTGTTTGTGAAAAACAAGTTGTTTCTTATTTTGAGGTCAGTAAAACTTCATTCTTTCCAGCAGCCATCCCACATTTCTGACAATGAATAGGACAAGCCTTTAACTCCAGCTTACGAGGTACACAGAAGGACAGAAACTATGCTTCTCATTCTCTAAAAATGAGCCAAGGGACACCTGGGTGGCTCAGTTGGTTGGCAACTTGACTCTTGATTTCAGCTCAGGTCATGCATGATCTCACAATTTGTGAGTTCAAGCCCCACATCAGGCTCTGTGCTGACCGTATGGAGCCTGCTTAGGATTCTCTTTCCCTCTCTCTACCTGCCCCTCCCCTGCTTGTTCTCTCTCTCTCTCTCTCTCTGTCTCTGTCTCTCTCTCTCAAAATAAATAAATAAATAAATAAATAAATAAATAAATTCAAAATATACATAAATATGAGACAAAATAGGTTTTTAGTCTTTTGGGACTTAGGAACTTCTGCAAAAACACCACCTGTCTCTCCCATGGACAGTAATAAGCAATCCACACCAAGAAAATCCTTATCTCAATGAAAATGGTAATTCTTGGATTTTCAGGTGAAAGCCAAAGCCATTATTATTATACAGATTATTAATTTTGTCTATGGAAGTCTTTCCTTTTCTGAAGTGTGATTAAAAGAGAAACCATACAGGGGCGCCTGGGTGGCGCAGTCGGTTAAGCGTCCGACTTCAGCCAGGTCACGATCTCATGGTCCGTGAGTTCGAGCCCCGCGTCAGGCTCTGGGCTGATGGCTCGGAGCCTGGAGCCTGTTTCTGATTCTGTGTCTCCCTCTCTCTCTGCCCCTCCCCCGTTCATGCTCTGTCTCTGTCTGTCCCATAAATAAATAAAAACGTTTGAAAAAAAAAAATTAAAAAAAAAAAAAAAAAGAGAAACCATACAGAGAAATTTTCTTTGTCTTAAAACCGTATGACTCATAGACTATTCTTTCACTAATGGCAGTGTCCTTCAAGAATTGAGGCCTGGAATGAACCAATGATAAAGCAAAGCAAAACCAAAAACCAAGCAAAGGGCACGAGTTGGGCCAATAGGAAGGCACATGGAAAGAAATGATGGGTGGGGGGGAAGTATAAAGAAAGAAAGAAAGAAAGAAAGAAAGAAAGAAAGAAAGAAAGAAAAAAAGAAAATAGATTCACAAGAGAAACTCTTTTATTTGTAAGTCAGACCCTAAATAATCCTTCTCATCCCCTCAAAATTCCTAAATCTCAATGCTCTAAAACTCAAAGAGCACTAAGTACTGAAAACCAGCATCCTTCCCTAAAACTGCTTTTGAAAACACAGTAGGCTACTATAGTGATTTTGCTAGTGCTGAGAATCACCTCTCTTTAAAGGACACTGGAGAGCTATGATTTTAGAGGCTTGTTGGGCTTCTTCAACCCTATATCTCGCCTTCAGAAGTACCTTTTATGGAAAGAACCCTAGGTCAGAATAATCTAAAATAATATAACCTCTCACAGCCCCACAAAATATGGCAATGAAGGCCAGAAAGAAAAGAAAAGAAAAGAAAAGAAAGAATGAAAGAAAAGAAAAGAAAAAAGAAAGAAAAAGAAAAAGAAGAAAGAAAGAAAATAAAAAAGAAAGAAAAAGGAAAAGAAAGAAAAGAAAGAAGTCAGACTTTCCATTAATAAATAAGGAGTTTCAGGTTTCACAACACAAAACACACATTCAAAATGCAAATTTCTGCCATTAGTCTGGGACTTTTCTCACTGATACAGAGCCCTTATTATGTTCAGAGAAACCATTAGAGGAGGGTAGCCCTCTCCCTGTTGGGAGTCTGCCTCCAAGCAAGTGAGTACCACTAACTAGATGGAGGTGTTGGGAGGGGACTGAAGTTCTGGGGTCACAGAGGAGGGAGGTGGTCTCCACAAATCCTTCCTTTCCAAAACCCAGCAGGGAATGGAGGAAATGGGGATGAGTGAGAGAGGTAGGTGTATTGTTTTAACAGCTCACCCTGCTAAGGGCTTAAAGTGCCAAGTCAAGCTGCCAGCCTCCAGATATTAGAACTGTATGATGCTTTGGGGGTAAGTGTGCTGCACTGGGAAAAAGCCAGAACCATATGGCAGCAGTGAAGGAGAAGGGGTTTAGAGGACAGTGATATACTATCAAGAGTTAAAAGCTGATCCAGAATACATCAGAGCTACAGGTTGGAGAGAGATCTGCCAGTCCTCTTCTTTTTCTAAGGTGACAATTGGTGACATTTATTTATTTATTTGTTTATTTTTAATTTAATTTTTTATTTTTTAAAATTTACATCCAAGTTAGTTAAGATATAGTGAAGCAATGATTTCAGGAGTAGATTCCTTAGTGCCCCTTACCCATTTAGCCCATCCCCCCTCCCACAACCCCTCCAGCAACCCTCAGTTTGTTCTCCATAGTTATGAGTCTCTTCTGTTTTGTGGTGACCTTTATTTTTCATTTCTTGTTTAATATAGGAGTTTAGTGCTATAAATTTCCCCTTGCATACTATTTTAGTGACATCCCACAAATTTTGATGTGTTTTATTTTCATTTTTATATGTTCTTAATATTTTTTTTTTTAATTTTTTTTTTCAACGTTTATTTATTTTGGGGACAGAGAGAGACAGAGCATGAACGGGGGAGGGGCAGAGAGAGAGGGAGACACAGAATCGGAAACAGGCTCCAGGCTCTGAGCCATCAGCCCAGAGCCCGACGCGGGGCTCGAACTCCCGGACCGCGAGATCGTGACCTGGCTGAAGTCGGTTGCTCAACCGACTGCGCCACCCAGGCGCCCCTGTTCTTAATATTTTTAATTCCTTTTTTATTTCTTCTTTGACCGTTGGATTATTAAAAGTGAGCTATTTAGTCTCCAGATATTTGAAGTTTTCCAGAGATATGTTTGTTGTTGATTTCTAATTTCATTCCAGAAATGATCAGAGAAGATATTTTGTATGATTCAAATTACTGTAATATATTGAGAATTTTTATATGTCCAGAAATATCTTAGGAAATGTTTTGAATGCACTTTAAAAGAATGATATTCTCTTGTTATTGAATGAAATGTTCTGTACATGTTGATCAGGTTAAGTTGATTGATAATTTTGTTTCATTCTACTATACTCTTACTGATTTTCTGCCTAATTGTTCTATCAATTATTGAGAGACAGAGATTGAAATCTCCTATCATAATTATGGATTTGCTATTTTTCCTTGCAATTCTATAAGTTTTTGTTTCATGGGTTTTGAAGGTCTCATGTCAATTTCATAAACATTTAGTATTCATATGTACTCTTGATAAATGGACCCATTTACCATTATGAAATGACTTTCTTTGTCCCTGGAAATATCTTTTGCTCTGAAATCCATGTTCACTGATTTTAATATAGTCACTCTGCCTTTCTTTTCATTGATGTCAGCACAGCTTCTTTTTCCATCCTTTTACTTTTAACCTATCTTTTTCCTTTATATGATTTAGGCATCATGTAGTTGAATTTTGCTTTTTAAACCAGGCTGCTAATTTCTGCCTTTTAATTGGGTGTACTTAGACCATTTACATTTAGTGTGATTATAGATATAGTTGAGTCCAAAACTATTATCTTGCTCTTTGTTTTCTATTTGTCTAATCTATTCTTTCTTTTTTCTCTCTTTATGGCTTCCTTTGTATTAACTATCTTTAATGATTCCACTTTATCTATTTTATTGGCTTAAGAACTATAATAGCTATAATAGCTATTTTATTGGCTTAATAGCTATAACTCTTTGTTTTGTTATTCTAGTAGCTGATTTAGGTTTATAATATACAATTTATCTCATCATGGTCTACCTTGAAAAGATATTTTGCCACTTTATATATAGTACCTAAATTTTTTTATCATATTCTTCCATTTGTCTACTTACCCTTTGTGTTATTATTGTTATTATTATTAATTCTTCTTACCTTTTAATTATAACATGTAATTTATGTAATTTAAAAACACAAACAGGCAAAATTCATTTTACAAGTCTGCACATATGCATATTTGAGGATCTGCATCAAATATACTGGAGTGCTGCCCCATGACAAGGGCTGGGGAGAGAAGAGGGTGCAGGCTGGGGACAGAAAAGGGTAAAAAAAATGAAAGTGACAAGAAATAACAAATAGAGGAGTCATATATTCAACTTTTTAAAAAAGAAGACACATTTCTTATGCTTGCTATATTAAGACTAGCAAGTAAGATGAGCAATAAATAATTATAAAAAGTATGAGTTACAATCTTCAAAGTACAGGTTATATGATAGACAAATAATGACGGTAAATGGTTTTCAAACTTGGAGTATCAGAAAGATGCTTTGGTTTTACATTTTATCTTGTAGCAATATTGAGGGTGACCGGAGGCAAGGGTGGTAATGGAAAGAAATGAGAACAAGAGTAAATGCAGTGAAGGTAGAATGTTATTTTTTATTTTTTTTTAATGTTTTATTAAGTTTCTTTATTTTCAGAGAGACAGAGACAGAGTGAGCAGGGAAGGGGCAGAGAAAGAGGAAGAAAGAGAGAGAATCCCAAGCAGGCTCTGCTCTGCCAGCACGGAGCCCGATGTGGGGCTTGAACTCACAAACCGAGAGATCATGACCTGAGCCAAACTCAAGAGTCAGACACTTAACCGACTGAGACACCCAGGTGCCCCAATTTTTTAAATCTACTAACAGTATAAGAAGGGCCTAATTGAAAAAAAAAAAATAGTAGAGGAATGAAATGAATAGACCACTGGAAAATTAAAAAGATAAAAATCTTAGTGAACAAAAAATTTTTGCTTCCATTAAAGATGAAGAAAAAAAAAGTACCTTTATCCTCCCACCTGAAACAAGTGAAAAACAGACAAAACATATGAAACAAAAATTTTCAAGGCACTGAATATCAGGCAACAAAGGACAGTAATCTGTAAGAGATGAGAAACTAACAAGGTAAATCCCATGATTGCTCTAGTTTACTGCCCTGAGTTTCCACACCATGGAATAGACCTTTATAATATAAAGTTCAAATTCTTTAGCGTGGCCCATGATGTCCTTCCTCATGTAACCTTTGTTTACCTCTGCAGCCATAATAACATTATCAACAACACCTATTACTGTAACAAAATATAGATGTTATCAAGAGCCTACCATTTGGCAAAGGCTGGCGGGTGTCTTGTTGAAAAAGAAGACACAGTTCTTATCCTTGGGGTATTAAGAGTAGCAAGTAAGATGAACCACAAATAACTATAAAAAGTATGAGTTATCATCTTCAAAGGGCAGGTTACCATGAGTGCACATTTTCTGGAGTAATTCAAGGTTAAAGTTATTTTTCCTAGTGAAGTGGTGTTTAACTGAGACATAAAAGATAGATGAGTAAGAGTTAGCCCGGTGAAAGACAGTACACACAGAAGGAACGTGGGTGAGAGGTTAGGTATGTCCAAGAAATGGACAGATGTCAGTATGCCCTTGAGGAACTGGATTGTAGTGAGTGTCTCCTTGGAAGACTGGGGATGCTTCTTTAACTCACTTGTTCTGGTCCCCTGGTCACTAATACCTGAGAATATTTATGCCATCATGAACCATCAAATTTCCATGTTTTCACACGCCTGTATTGTTTCATATGGGTTGTTTCTTACGCTTTGAATCCTTGTAGCTTTTCTTCTTTTGGGCAAAGTCCTCCTCATATTTTAGGACACAACTTAAGCATGTCCTCACGGAAAAGGGTTTTCTGACTGTTTATTCCTGTATCCCACTTGGTATGACCTCTTTTTTTCTCTATTTTTCACCCTGCGCTTTGAACCTATGTTTATCATCGTTAACGTGTGTGTTTCTGTCCCTCGAATTTGCGTTACTTGGAGCTAAAATTATGTCTTGTAAATTTTCATTTCACCATTTTTAGGATCTGTAATGGTCATGGCTGATTTTATTGTTGCTCTTCATTTCATTAGAAAAGAAATACAAGTGCCGTTGTATACACAATCTACACAAAATTATTCATTCATACCACATTTGATTATGGTAATAGTATTCAAAGTGCTTATAATGATAAAAAATTATTTAATTACACTTTGCTTGTTTCCCTTTAGCTTTTTGGCACAACTTGACTGCATGATTGTCCTTTTGGTTTCTTTTTTCTTTTTAATGTTTGTTTTTGAGACAGAGAGACAGAGCACGAGCAGGGAAGGGGCAGAGAGAGAGGGAGACACAGAATCAGAAGCAGGTGCCAGGCTCTGAGCTGTCAGCACAGAGCCTGACACGGGGCTCCAACCCACAAAGGGCGAAATCGTGATCTGAGCTGAAGTCCGACGCTCAACCAACTGAGCCACCCTGGCGCCCCTATCCTTTTTGTTTCTACTGTATTTGTCCAAAACAAAGTACAGAAATATAAATATTCGTTTCAATAACAACAGTCCATGAGTTAATGTTTCCCCTTAATTTTTGTAAATCCGTAGTAAATATTTCTCAATTTCCTTTGGTTGTTTCATGTCCCATGCTGCAGAAAACATGAGTATGAAAGGGAACCTCAGTTTTTTGAATGACTTCCCTTTTTTGATTGACTCCACCTCCTGTTATGTAGCCTTTCTGGATTTGTATGTGTGTGTGTGCAGAAGTGAGATAATGTTTTAGAATTTTTCGCGGTCCTCTTCTTTAGCAGAACACTCCTAGGGAATAACACAAGAGGATTCAGAAAGCGTTCAAACTTTGGACTGGACAAACTCAGAATGGTGCTACATGGAAACTCTGGACCTATTGGTAACATTTCTTATTTATTCCCCATTTACCTTTTAATGTAGCATAAAATGATTCTGGCAGTCAATGGGTCTTACATAATAGTGGTTGGCATCAGTGAGGGATGGGAAACGGACATGAAGCTTCCATGGCAGTAACTTGTGTCTGCCATAGATTCAAAATTGAAGGTGGGAGATAAAGATGAGATTTGGCATCCATTTCGTCAAACCGCTGAGGTTTCAGCCCCTTTCTGAAATGAACTGAACAGTATTGAGTCTGGAAACAATGGTTAGAAAAGATAGAACGCGCTGGAATGAATATTGATTGAAAGTTGATCACCTAGAGGAACTTTACAATAGCATCCCTGCGTGTTGAAATCTGCTTTCTGATTTCTATGACTGTGCTAAACTCATTTAGCACTTTTAATTTTTTTTCAGAGCTTTTTTATCGAAGGATAGCATGCCACATGAAAGCATGAGTCATAAGCTTACAGTTCAGTGACTTATCCCAAAGTGGGTGCTCCTGTGTGGTTACCAAAGCATTCGGACTTTTACGCAAGTGTTGGGTTAGAGTAAGACTAAGAAGTGAGAGTGATAAAAGCTTTAGAGTTTTACACTCTATACAATATTTTGGTTTTTCACAAAGAAACATGGTCACTTTATTCCATCAATGTTCAGCTACTCTTTAGCAGGCAGTATACCAGGTATTGGTGAAACAGCGCTGAACTTGATAGGTATAATCCATTCCCTCATGGAACTTTCCACCTAACCATCTGGATCAAGTGGGCTTGGAGACGGGGCATCTGTAGTTGAATATTGTTTTGTGCCTGTGGAGGGAACTGCTCCCTGCTAAATTTCACAGATGCTGTTTTGATTTTCCAGGTCTTAAAGTCTGCTTTTGAAATTCTTCTCCATCCTCAACTTGCTTCTAATTCCTCACCTCTGGGTTGCCTACCAACATGAACAGTTTCAAAGCTATTTCATTGAGACTGTATGATTCTGGGTGTGAATGTGTCCATTCCGCCTTGCCATTTTGAAGGAAAGGTTCTTTGTCTTGGTTGGACTTTCCTTGTTAATCTCAAAATTCTCCAAAGTCTCTTTGGGAAGACAATACTGTTGTCCTTTTTTTTTCCCCCATAGACTTTAGAAGATGGTTTGTTCTCTTGAGTCCCTCCACTGTGGCTGTGGTCTCAGTTCTCAGTTCCTGCTTGATCACCAATTCTCTTGGTGAGTGCTTTGTCAAATTTACTTGCAGTCTTAGCCAGTCTGACAAAAATTATTGAAAAGCAAACAATTCTCCTGAAGGCTGAACAGCATCTAAAAAACACACTTCACGATTTCAAAGGATCAGATATTAAAAGTACAAAGTAAGATCCTAACCATGTGACATCAAAAAAGGAACAAAATATTAGCACACTTCCCCCCAAATAAAATAAACTGTTACACGGGGGGGGGGGGGGGGGACAGTGCATTTTGTTTAAAGATTTGAAATAATGTCTACCTAAAAAAGAGGGAATAGGGTTTTTCTGGAGAAAAACCTCAGAATTATTGGGATGAAATGGAATTTTTGGAACACTTCAATAAATTCAAATGCCAAAGTTTACCTAAAAATGTACTGAGGGAGGTCAGATATATATGCGTGAGAGCACAGATTCTTAGTTATTTAAAATAATCATAGGATGGGAGCTGAGACCTTTGGGAGGGGTTGGGAGGGAGAAGGGATTATTTTATGGTAGGAGATAGTAGGAAAATATCTCCATCTCAATTTCCATTTAAGTAGAAAAGTTTTGATCAGATTGCGCATAGTATTTTAAAAATTCATGGTGTTTTACATATATGTATACAATGGGTGTTAAATTCCTTATGACTGGTCTCTTCATCTTTACCATCTTAGGAATTTGGAGAAACTTACATGGCTCATCCCTATACAATTCTGAAGTATGCTCTTTTAATAGTAAACTTTCCGTGGAGATTATGCAAGTTGACATTATAAAGAATATCAGAATTGTGTTACTTAGCTTTACTGGTTTTAGGTCATTACTTTATCTGAAACCTGTGATGCTGATATGTGTATTCCCAAATAACATTCTCCTATCGTACCGTGGATGAGGCCAGGCATGTTTCTCCAATTTAGCTTTGAAAAATAAATAGTAATCGAAAGAATACTTATTTTCAACTTGCTCTTTGGATCCCGACCAACTGCTGCCTTTATGCATTGTTGCAGGAGAAGCAGAGAAGGAGCTGAGGCTGGCGGACGGTGAAGACAGGTGCACTGGGAGAGTGGAGGTGAAAGTCCAGGAGGAATGGGGAACTGTGTGTAATAATGACTGGGGCATGGATGAGGTCTCCGTGATTTGTAGGCAGCTGGGTTGTCCCACTGCTATCAAAGCCACTGGATGGGCTAATTCCAGGCCAGGTTCTGGACGCATTTGGATGGATCATGTTTCTTGCCGAGGGAATGAGTCCGCTCTCTGGGACTGCAAACATGAAGGATGGGGAAAACATAACTGCACTCACCAACAGGATGCTGGTGTGACCTGCTCAGGTAAGACTTGCAAAAGTCCAAGCCTCCGGTGCCTGGGTGGCTCAGTCAGTTAAGCGACCGACTCTAGGTTTCATCTCAGGTCATGATCTAGAGATTCATGAGTTTGAGCGCTGTGTTTGGCTCTGTGCTGACAGGGGAGCCTGCTTGGGATCCTCTCTCTCTCTCTCTCTCTCTCTCTCTCAATCTCTGCCCCTCCTCAGCTTGCACGCATGCACACACACTCTCTCTCTCAAAATAAATAAATAAACATTTTTAAAAAGTCAAAACCTTGACATGAAATGCTTTGTGGGAGGAACCAATATGTAGATGGGTTGAAAACGAAAAGGGGCCAGTTTGCTGTAAGTCCTCCAGTCCATGTATAAAACGACCCAATCCATTGCCAATAGACCAGAAAATGCAGACAAACCCCCTAAAAAAAAAAAAAAATCAAAAGATTCTGAACGCTGCAATCGACGAGGAAGTGACCAGTTTTAATTTTATGGTCAGTAAACCTCCTATGAGTTTCTACTCCTTACATAAAAATATCATGATATCTAAGTTCATTCCTTGTCCTCTTTCTCAGTGACACACTGCTTTCATGCATTCACCTTTTTGTCCATTAACTGCTAATCGACTTATTGGATCAAGAAATAAATATTCCTAGCGCTAATCCTGGAGGAAGGATGTTTTGCAAAGTATTATTGCTTTCTCCGGTGCACAGTGCTGTTCATTTCATTTACATGGTGGTTTTAATTTGCAAAACATTTCGTAAATTTTATCTCAGTTGACCTTACAATAACTCAGAAAGTTATGGGTCAGACCTTTCTGCTGACAGATCCCAAGGTCATATTTATGACCCAATTCAGATTCCTGGGCTTCCCATTTCTCCTTGCTTATTTCACTGGCTTTTATCAACTCTCTCACCTCCTAGTCTCTTTCTTAGAGACCATCTCCTCCACGGGACTGGTTTTAAAAAGGACTAATCCCTATGCAGACATTGTGGTGTACGTGAGCAAGACAGGCTAGGATCTAGAAAAGTGAGGGACAAAATTCCAACTCAGACACTCGTTAATGTTATTTTGTTAAACCTTTCTGAGCTTCAGTTTCTGGAAACTCAGTGCTTAAAACATGTGGAGCTACTGGTCTAGTAAGTGGTAAAAATTAACTTTAATTTCTGCATAGCTCACTGTTTCTCATTACTTGACAACTCAGTTCTCTTTCTTTTCCTTCCTTCCTTCCTTCTTCTCTCCTTCCCTCCTCCTCCTCCTCCTCCTCCTCCTCCTCCTCCTCCTCCTCCTCTTTCTCTGCTATCATTAATCATTATGGGGGAAGATTCGGAACAACAATAGTAACATCTACATCGAGCATCTACAGCAAAGTTAAAAATCATAATAAATTTTGCCAGGCTCTCACTATATTGCAATACAGAGCTGAGTGTTTAAGCTGAGACCCCAGTGCAGCTTTTAACTCTTGTTTTCAGTGTTTTATACTTAAGGATAGAACTAATCAAATTTGCTTTTGGAAGTTTACACAGCTAAAGCTCCAACTGGTGCACGCCTAGCCACTCAATGACTCCCTAGTTTCACAAGTTTTCAGAACCCGTATTTCTGAGATTTCCCCACCCTGACTAATGCTCAATCCTCAATGCTCTGCCTCTTGGGAGATTTTGCTATTATCACACGCACTGGGACAACAGAGTATAACAGTGAAGACAATAAACGCTGGTGTTAGACTGCTTTTTCTTTTCACATCCTGGCTCTACTCTCTTCTGGGTGTGTGATCCTGTGACAATTAGGCAAATTGAGAATGTTCTAAGTAGGGATAATGGACAATTAGGATCCTTACATAGTGGGGGATTTTAATCTTTTAAAGTAACTAACAACTAGGATTTTCATCTACACCTGCTTGCCAAAGACGATGTTTTACAGATTAAAATTTGCTTTCTGTTTTGTTTTTTTTCCTGTGACAATTAGGCAAATTGAGAATCTGTGAAGGAGGGGTAGTGGAAATAATATATAATGCCTAATGTTGTGAAGAAGGTAGCATATATGATACAGCCGGGACACCACATGCCTATTTTAATTGCGAATTATTATTTTTCTTACTATAAATTGTCAGGATAAAAAAATCCTGTTAAGTAGAGGTCTTTGCCTGGTATTTAGAGCTTTTAAAAGTGGGTTACTTTCTCAAAAAAAAAAAAAAAAAAGCGGATCTAAACATTTTGTTTAAGCACAGATTTTGTTTTTCGGATGTCCCCGAATTTCATCCCAAATCTCCTTTTCTTGGGTATTTTAGTTCTCACAGAAAAATCTAGGGAAGAGTGTATAGAGAGAATTTTCTTTATGAGAAAGCTGTTCTTTGCTAAAAATGGTACCAGATGCGTTGGGGAAGGGGGTAAAAAAGCTTTGATTCAAACAAGATATTGGTAGGAAATGAATTATTTTGATTTATTTTTCCTCAACTTTTATTAATTTGGTGTGCCAGAGGATGCTTTTGCAAACCATTGCGCATGCTCATGCATTTTTATTTTTCACTTTTTCCTGTTTCTAATCTTCATGCTCTCAACTGTTGCTGATAAAGCAAGATTAAAATCAAGATTTCAAATGTTCAACAAATGACCAGCTTGCCATTTTTTGCTACTTTGTTGTATGGACCAACTTTATTTTTTCTAGTCTTTTAAATAGGTGTTTGGAGTCAAATTTGTCTATTTCTACATAAAAGAGTGTGTGTTCTGTCTTAATCCTGGAGGGAGGGGCGCCTGGGTGGCGCAGTCGGTTAAGCGTCCGACTTCAGCCAGGTCACGATCTCGCGGTCCGGGAGTTCGAGCCCCGCGTCGGGCTCTGGGCTGATGGCTCAGAGCCTGGAGCCTGTTTCCGATTCTGTGTCTCCCTCTCTCTCTGCCCCTCCCCCGTTCATGCTCTGTCTCTCTCTGTCCCAAAAATAAATAAACGTTAAAAAAAAAAATCCTGGAGGGAAACAAAACAAAACAGAAAGCAGATTTTAATCTGTAGAGCATCCTCCTTGGTAAGTAGGTAGAGATGAAAATCCTAGTTGTCAGTTGATCTTTAAAAGATTAAAATTCCCCACTGTGTAAAGATGGGCAGCG
Source organism: Puma concolor (assembly GCF_028749965.1). Lineage (NCBI taxonomy): Eukaryota > Metazoa > Chordata > Mammalia > Carnivora > Felidae > Puma > Puma concolor. The sequence goes on from NC_141673.1 coordinate 100,860,794, forward strand.
TCCAAAATGAGGCACCATTTTCAAAAACAGCATCAAATCTCAAGTATCCAGAGGAAGCTCATTTCCTAAAATCACTTCTGAACTCTGGTTCTTTTCTCTGCTCCAGATGGATCCAATTTGGAGATGCGGCTGATGAATGGAGGCAACCAGTGTTCTGGAAGAATAGAGGTCAAGTTCCAAGGACAGTGGGGAACAGTGTGTGATGATAACTTCAACATAGATCATGCTTCTGTGGTTTGTAAACAACTTGAATGTGGAAGTGCTGTCAGTTTCTCTGGTTCAGCTAATTTTGGAGAAGGTTCGGGACCAATCTGGTTTGATGATCTCGTATGCAGTGGAAATGAGTCAGCTCTCTGGAACTGCAAACACGAAGGATGGGGAAAGCATAACTGTGATCACGCTGAGGATGTTGGAGTGATTTGCTTAGGTAAGGACTGATCCGGGTCTGTTCTGTTCTTCATGAGAGGACAAAAGAAAGGGGGTGAGAGTCTCAAAAGCTTGAACTCTTAAAACCATAATGAAGCCTGCTTCCTTGATCACTTTATTGCCTAATTTCTGGTTCCTGATCTGATACCTGTGGAGTTTTTACCACAGCTGAAATGAGGCTCCCTGTGTTAGCGGGGAAGGATGAACAGTGAACCCGAGATCCAAGTCATGAAGCTAGAAGGAGGTGTTTAGAGAATAATCCAATCATCCTCCCTCTTCCCCTGTACCACCCCCCACCCCTGCCAAAAAAAAAAAAAAGAAGAAAAAGAATTAAGGAAAAAAAAGCAGCTTAATTAGCAACTTGTGCTTTGTGGATGAGTTTTGAAAAGAAATCACACCCCTTATCATCCTCTACCTGCAGAGGGTTTAGCCACATTAAAACCCACCCCTTCCCAAATATTAGTTCAAATTCACAGAATCAAATGATAAAAATTAATTTGGTTTTCTATTAAGACCTCCTTGATGCTAGTGCTACGGTACGAATAGGTTCTGTGTCTATCTGGAGACTTTCATGTTCCATGTTTACTCAGGGCAAAGGACATTGGATTTGCGTGTACAGGAATGACACTCTTCTTTTGTCACCTGAGTTCTTATGTGGAGGCAGACCTAGTAGGTCTTGAACCCCAGAGAACATTTAGAAAATATAATAGAGTGAAGATGTCCCTATATTCACCAGATACCTCCCCCCTCCCGGCCCCCCCTTTTTTTTTTCAAATGAGGAAACTCAATTCAAACCAACTTTAAGGAAAGAGAATACTGACTCAGGAAACTGGGGAATCCACGAGGTACAGTTGGCTTCATGCATGGCTGGATCCAAACACTGAACCAATGCCATGGGGGTTTTGGGTTTTTCCTTCTTAAATTGGCTTTTTCGTTGTTGTTGAAAAACATGACCATCTATTGTTCGAACCATAAAAAATGGGACTCCTACAGAGAAGATAGATTTTGTTAGCTGAAGAAAGCGAAAGGGATATGGGAGAGAAAAAAACCACAATGGTACCTCCCATTACCATTTACCCACCAAAATCCTTCTAGGTCCTCGACCAGTACATTTCTTCTCAATGCTGAGGAATCATAATAAACAGCGCTGTGGCAGCAAATGCTAAAACCACCAGAGGAAAAAGGCAGTTTTTTTATTGTAAGATACCACTCAGAATCACGTTCTGTTCTTTGAGGATATTGATTGGGGGGAAGGTGAAAGTAGTCATGATGAGGTCCCTTTTCTCTTTGCTCACTTTTGGACTGAGGAGCTGGTCCATCTGTCAGGTCCATCTATCAATGGACACTTGGGCTGCTTCCATAATTTGGCTATTATAAATAATACTGCAATAAACACAGGGGTTCACGTGTCCTTTTGAATCAGAGTTTTTGTATTTTGGGGGATAATACCTAGTAGTGCAATTACTGAATCATAGGGTAGCTCTTTTTGTTTTTTGAGGAACCTCCGTACTGTTTTCCACTGTGGACCAGTTTGCATTCCCACCAACGGTGCACAAGGGTCCCCTTTTCTCCACATCCTCGCCAACACTTGTTTCTTCTTGTCTTTGTGATACTGGCTATTCTGAAAAGTCCTGTCTTCTTGCCCAAGGCACTCCTTCTTCACATCCAGTGGTTTTCAGTGGTATTATATCACTCTTTTCTGTCTCTATTTATATTTGCCCCTTATTCTTGTTTCTTTATCACTGATTTGTTTTGTGTCCCTCTTACAGATGGAGCGGATCTGAGCCTGAGACTGGTGGAAGGAGTCACTGCATGTTCAGGAAGATTAGAAGTGAGATTCCAAGGGGAATGGGGGACAGTGTGTGATGATGGCTGGGATAGCAATGATGCTGCTGTGACATGTAAGCACCTGGGATGCCCAACTGCCATCACCGCCATTGGTCGAGTTAATGCCAGTGAAGGAAGTGGACACATTTGGCTCGACAGTGTTTCCTGCCACGGACACGAGTCCGCCCTCTGGCAGTGCAGACACCATGAATGGGGAAAGCATTATTGCAACCATAATGAAGACGCTGGTGTCACATGTTCCGGTAAGTTAAGAGAAAAACAGAGAAGGAAGGACTTGTGTTCTTTAGGAGTAGGCATGGGGGGGAGACGTGAGCGATAGAAATGTCTGCTAATGTCCTTGTTGGGGATTCTTTCACAGTCGTGAGTAATCTTAAACATAGTCTTTATTTGGCTGGTTTGGAGGGTTGTCTGACTATTTTCTGCAGTAATTATTCAGGCTGCTCTCAGGGACCACATTTAAGATTCTAAATCTCCCTGGAGCTCTGAGACACAAAATGTTATGTCTTTTTCAAATATCTCTGACATGCTGCCATTGACAATTTTTTTCTTTTATTTATTTATTTATTTATTTATTTATTTATTTATTTATAGAACAAGCTGGGGAGAGGCAGAGAGGGGGACAGAAGATCCAAAGCAGGCTCTATGTTGACCTCAGAGTGTCCGATGCAGGGCTCGAACTCACAAACCTTGAGATCATGACCTGAGCCAAGGTCAGACGCTCAACTGACTGAGCCACCCAGGCACCCCCCATTGACAATTTTTCTTAAACTTTGAACCTATAATCCTGTTTTTAACCAAAGTCATGGCCTCTACTGGCCATTAAAAAAGCCAGGGGATGGATAAGCCATAATTTCCAAATGCCTCAGTATCTGGGAAGGAGCAAGGTAAAGAATATATCCTTTGGGAGCTAACCCCCATGTGTATCTGTGGCCTAAGTGTGTGCTTCTTTTGCAGATGGAACAGATCTGGAGCTAAGACTTGTAGGTGGAGGCAGCCGCTGTGCTGGGACAGTGGAGGTGGAAATTCAGAAACTGGTAGGGAAAGTGTGTGACAGAAACTGGGGACTGAAAGAAGCTGATGTGGTTTGCAGGCAGCTGGGATGTGGATCTGCTCTCAAAACATCCTATCAGAGTTATTCCAAAACCAAGGCAACAACAACATGGCTGTTTTTAGGCAGCTGTAATGGAAATGAAACTTCTTTCTGGGACTGCAAGAATTGGCAATGGGGTGGACTTAGCTGTGATCACTACGAGGAAGCTAAAGTTACTTGCTCAGGTAAGACTTTCTATCAACATGTGAAGAACGTGTATTTCAAGAGTGTAAATTTCCAGTAACAGCCTTGAAACTGATGAGAGACATCGGTCCCTAGGACTAGACATCACTCAAGCAACCAGAAAATATCTATCCCATTGCGCAAATTTCAGAGAAACTTGTCATTCATTTTGTACCTTGGTCGCAGGTTTGTTTTGTTTTATTTTTGTGTTTGCTTTTTGTCCATTTTAGCTTTTGAGTAATTTTTCTTTTTGTTTCTTTTTTTTGTTTTTTGCTTTTGTTTTGATTTAAATTCTGATTAGTTAACATACAGTGTAATATTAGTTTCAAATGTACAAGTTAGTGATTCAATACTCACAGGGGTGCCTGGGTGTCTCAGTCAGTTAAGGGTCCTACTTTGGCTCAGGTCATGATCTCACAGTTCACGAGTTCAAGTTTGAGCCCCACGTTGGATTCTGTGCTGACAGCTCAGAGCATGGAGCCTGCTTCTGATTCTGTGTCTCCCTCTCTCTCTGCCCCTCCCCCACTCATTCTCAGTCTCTCTCTCTCTCTCAAAAATAAATTAAAACATTAAAAAAAATACTTACATACAACACCTGGTGCTCATCACAAGTGCCCTCCTTAATACCCATCATCCATTTAACCCATCCCCCTGCCCACCTCCTCTCTGGTAACCATCAATTTGTTCTCTGTAGTTAAGAGTCTGTTTCTTGGTTTCTCTCTCTCTCTCTCTTCTTTTCCTTTGTTGGTTAAGAAACAAAACAAAACAACTGAGTCATTTTTAAATCCGTAGAAATATGAAAAATTAAGAAGGATCAAAATTTTTAAGGTAGACCTTAAAAGTGTCTTTCATGGGAATGTCAACCAAATGATTTTTAAAAGTATGTGAAAAGTATGTGATTTTAAAAAGTAAAAGAAGGATTTTCTTCTCTCCGAATATTTTTGTGTATTTCCCTGCAACCTCTTTTAAATGTTCCAAAATGAGCTGTGAGTTGGCCTGGCTTATGGATAATCTCTAGTATTTTATGCTAATCACATTTATACGAATGCTAACATTGTTGAAAAGTGGTGCCTTTTTAACAACTGTAAGGTAACATATTGCAGATATGGTAAAAGAAAGACTTCAGAGAAAGCAATGTAAGAACAAAACCATTGAACACATGGAGATCAAGTCATACGGTGCTGTGTGTCCACGAACCAATGGCTTTATTCCAGATACATCCTAACCTAGTTGTGCCCCTGGGTGGATTCCCTGATGTTACACAGTAGAAGTGTCTACTTCTATTTACATAGAAATTATCCTCTGACTGTAAAAAGACAGTTTTTTAAGATGCAAATTTGAGGATACATATCTGCTTTTCAATCATCCTTCTTTTCATTTTTTTTTTTTAATTTTTTTTTTAACATTTATTTATTTTTTGGACAGAGAGAGACAGAGCATGAACGGGGGAGGGGCAGAGAGAGAGGGAGACACAGAATCCGAAGCAGGCTCCAGGCTCTGAGCCATCAGCCCAGAGCCCGACGCGGCGCTCGAACTCACAGACCGCAAGATCGTGACCTGAGCTGAAGTCGGACGCTTAACCGACTGAGCCACCCAGGCGCCCCATTCTTTTCATTTTTAAAAAAGATTTCTGTAGGGTGCCTGGGCGGCTCAGTTGGTCAAGGGTACAACTTCAGGTCAGATCATGATCTCACAGTTCTTGAGTTCAAGATTCAGCCCCACATTAGGCTCTGTGCTGACAGCTCAGAGCCTGAAGCCTGTTTCAGATTCTGTGTCTCCCTCTGTCTCTCTGCCCCTCCCCTGCTCAGACTCTGTCTCTCTGTCTCTCTCTCTCAAAAATAAATAAACATTAAAAAAAAATTTTTTTTAATATATATTCACATGGTTTACACTTCAAAATTAAAGTGTAAGCTCTTCCCAAATGCTATCCCCAGCTGTCCAATTCTACTCTACACAAACAAGTCATGTGGTTGGGGTATTTATATATTCTTTAGGAGATATTTATGTAAATACAAACAAATCCATGTATAAGTTTCACCCCATTTTGTTGTTCAAATGGTGGCATATTAGGTAAATTGTTCTGTACCTTAGTATTCACTTCGTAAAGTATTTTGACCACAATTTTGTATCAATATTTAGAGACCTTTCTGAAATTACTTCTCTATCCAGGACATTTCTCTTCTGATCATTTATTATTGTATGATTTTATTTATGCTTTTAATTTCTTTTATTAGAGAAAGTGAGTGTGGTTTATTTAGCGTTTTTTTTAATGAACTAGCATTTAGATTTTTTTAATTAATCCTATTTTTGTTTTCTAATTCATTACAGTTTGCTTTTCTTTCTATAATTCCTTTCTGATTTCCTCCTAACTTAACTTCTTGAGTTCAGGGCTTGACTAATGTTGATTTTTTCCTAGTTATTAATATAAATATGTGAGGTTATAGGTTTTTTACTTAGTATACCAGTGACTGTATCATATAATTGATGAATTGATGCTCTATGAATCTGGGACATAGATCTTCCTATGACTGTTATGTGGTCATTGTGAATTGTTCTTTTTAGTATTATAAAGTTTCCCCTTTCCTTTTTTTAAAAATTTTTAAATGTTTATTCATTTTTGAGAGACAGAGAGAGACAGAGCATGAGTAGGGGAGGGGCAGAGAGAGAGGGAGACACAGAATCCGAAGCAGGCTCCAGGCTCTGAGCTGTCAGCCCAGAACCCCACGTGGGACTCAAACCCATGAACCATGAGATCATGGCCTGAGCCAAAGTTGGACGCTTAAGTGGCTGAGCCACCCAGGCACCCCTCCCCTTTTCTATGGTTGAACGATTTTTGTCCTGAATCAGACTTGTCTGATGTTATTACCACAACTATTGCTTTATTTATTTTCAACCTTTATGAATCATTTTGTTCTAGGTGCATCACTTGTATTCATCATAGAATAATGATTTATTTTCCAAAAAAACTCTGATTGGATTACTTTTTAGAGATGGGAGATATATTTGACTTTAACTTTAGTCATATTATGCATTTTTATGTTGTCATATGATGTATACATAATATTTATTGTCATCATGCATTATGCTACAACTATGAACTATATTTCTCTATATAACTTTTTGGGGGGACTTTGCCTGTGTTTGAGCATGTGTAAGCATATTCGTATGTCTGATTATTTTCTTCTATTTAATTTTTAAATTCTTTTATGTTTATTTTTGAGAGAGAGAGAGAGAGAGGGAGCAGGGGAGGGACAGAGAGAGAGGGAGACACAGAATCCTAAGCAGACTCCAGGCTCTGAGATGTCAGCACAGAGCCGAACATGCGGTTCAAACTCATGAACCATGAGATCATGACCTGAGTCAAAGTTGGACGCTCAACCAACTGAGCCACCCAGGAGCCCCTTCTATTTATTAATTTTTTAAGTTTATTCGTTTATTTTGAGAGAGAGAGAGAGAATGAGCAGGAGAGGGGTAGAAGGAAAGAGAGAATCCCAAGCAGGCTCCCCACTGCCAGCACAGAACCTTGAAGGGCTCGACCTCATGAACCATGAGATCTTGTCCTGAGCCAAAACCAAGCATTGGACACTCCACCGACTGAGTCACCAGGTGCCCCGATAATTTTCTTCTAAATATTTTCCTATAATTGTATTTTATATTAATTAGAATTAAGTTGGGCAGCATCCAACTTGGCTGAAAGAAAGCCAAATAAGAGTGGCTAAAGAAAAGTTTACTTTTTTTTCATTAAAGTAAGTCAAATAGGTGGCACCTGAGTGGCTCAGCTGGTTAAGCGTCCGACTTTGGCTCAGGTCATGACCTCGCAGTGTGTAAGTTCGAGCCCCGAGTTGGGCCCTGTGCTGACAGCTCAGAGCCTGGAGCCTGCTTTGGATTCTGTGTCTCCCTCTCTCTTTCTGCCCCTCCCCCAATTTCTCAAAATAAACATTAAAAATTTTTTAAGTAAGTCAAGTAGGTAAGCAGCTTAAGGCTGCTTGGGTGGTTCTGTGGTCACCAAGAAATAGCGAGAGTTGTTTTGCCGCAGTAATTACCAAACCTTATTGGTCAAGAAGAATGAGTTGCCCTGCAACTGACTGAGTTCCCTGGTAAGCGAATCTCATAGGCCAGGTCCTGCCCTCTGAAAAGTTGTCCTCTGTCCACTCTCCTTCCTGGGCCTAAGTGGTCTTCTCTGGGCGGTTTCTCCTACTGGAGCTCTCCACGGTCATTGCTGAGTGCAGTTTGAAGGCTGAACACCTTTCACAATCCGCTTTCTGCAGATATTGGCTCAGGGGCCCTTGGATTGCTTTATGGGTTGTCGTTCACAGAGGTCAGCTGTCCTCAAAGTCAACAAAACAACTCTCCCCAAACTTAGTATGCTTCTGGTCTGTTTTCTTTCATCTAATGCTACGTGAAATACCCATAGTCAAGGAATATATTTACAAACTTTGAACTATGCTGTGAGCAGCCCGTTCCCCTGTATTTATTGGCCACTGCCCTAAGGTCATTTGAAACCAGGGGTCTGGGAGGAAAAACAGGACTTAAATCTTATCTTTGCTGATAGGCTCATTGTCTATGCATGTGGAGAATCAATTCTATTTTCTGCTAAGCCTACAGTTTTATCACCACCTCAGTTTGGGGGACAGGATACTTAGGGTTTATTTTATTTTATTTTTTCGATCTTGCAAGTTCCAAATGATAGGCCTGTCAATTAATTATGCATTAGTAGCTGCAAGAAGAGCATGCCTCCTTCACAAAATTGGTATTTTTCTTTCTGTTTCTGCCTTGCTGTCTGGCTACGTCTAGTCTTGAGTTTATCTCTCCCATAAATGCGGAAAAAGTGGCAAGGAGGATTTATGTCATGCCAACATTCTGATTTTGGTTTTTTTGTTTTTTGTTTTTTGTTTTTTGTTGTTCTCTGATTACGTTCTCTGAGTTTTCGGCTTCAGCAAGGATGTGGTTTTCTTTTCAAGGTGACATTTGTCCAAATATCTTCCCTAGGATAACAAGACATTAGCTTTTTCCAGCCTATAACATCTGGGTTATTATATATTTTGTCCATCGATTCCATTCAACTGCATCCAAAATTTACCTCACTTACGGTAACATATTCTGAATTAGTTAGGGTTCTATGCAACTGCATGTGATAAAAATCCTGAGTAGCATAAATTTGCAGCGTGAAGTGGACCTCTTTGTTTCCAGGACTTTCTTTCTTTCTTTCTTTCTTTCTTTCTTTCTTTCTTTCTTTCTTTCTTTCTTTCTTTCTCTTTCTTTCTTCTTTCTTTCTTTCTTCTTTTTTCTTTCTTTCTTTCTTTCTTTCTTTCTTTCTTTCTTTCTTTCTTTCTCTTCTTTCTTTCTTTCTTTCTTCTTTCTTTCTTTCTTTCTTTCTTTCTCTTTCTTCCTTCTTTCTTTCTTCTTTTTTCTTTCTTTCTCTCTTTCTTTCTTCTTTCTTTCTTCTTTCTTTCTTCTTTCTTTCTTTCTTTCTTTTTTCTTTCTTCTTTCTTTCTTTCTTCCTTTCTTTCTTTCCTTCTTTCTTCTTTCTTTCTTCTTTCTTTCTTTCTTTCTTTCTTTCTTTCTTTCTTTCTTTCTTCCTTTCTTTTTGCTCGGTGCCAGGTGTGTTCACTGCTCTCTTTTGTAAATTCTTTTGTCATAATCATGTAGCTTTTGCAACCTCTTCTACTGGCTTGGGGGCATAGGTCTTTAGCTCTCTTCTGGTTTTGCTAGAAACAGAATTTGTAATTTTGTGTCTTGATTTCTTGATACTTCCAGAAGATTTCCAGGGGGAACATCATGGAAACACTATGTCTCTGCCTGCCAAATTCAAACTACAAATTCCATTATCTGTTTACATGCTTAAGAGTTCTTAGTTTTGTAGAGCACAGGGCTTTAGGGCTGAAAAGGGCCAAATAACTCAACAGGGTAGGAAGACTAGATAGATAAAGCAACAATTTATCTCTGATGCACAGTTTAGCAAAGCAGTCACAAACAGGTCTAGGAAATTTTGCTATAAAACTACTTTGAATCCTAAACATTTTGTCTGCGACAGCGGTTTGTGTGCTATAGTTTCCTAAAGTTTGAGAAATAGTTTTGATACTAGAGTGATTTAAACTTCTTCAGAGTCTGAAAAGGAAAAAATGATAAAAATGTATTAATGCTTCTTAAAATCATATTGTGCATTTACCTATTATCACACAAAAGGAAGTATTTCTAACAAATTCTTTCTTATATTTGTTCTATGTGTCTTCATTTGAATACAGATTCAGTTACTTATGCCAGGGGAAAGTTTAAATTATTGATCAAAGGAGCTAAATCCAGGCACAGAAATCCAATTTACGGCTTTTATGTTAAAATGCAATCACAAGTTCAGCAGATAAGAAATCTCTTAAAGGAGTAAATCTTGACTATTCTAACCTTGTATGCAGATAAATAATATAAGGAAGCCAACTCATGGTGTAGATCAATGTGTTACTATCAGATTTATGGGGGAAAAAAAGCTAGAATGGAATCTCCAAGTCATTTCAGCATGGGAGAATTTCCCTTTGTCCAGAATTCAAAATTTTAGGAAAAAGGAAAAGAGGATATTTAAAGAAGGGACTTGCTTAGCAAGTTTTCGCCACGAAAGAGAAAATTGTTTCGTTTCATGTTTTGGTTGGTTTTTGCATTGGTCGTTATTTTATTTTGTTCGAGACGGATCCAGGTGAGAGAGAAAGAGGTTATAAGAAAGCTGAATTTGGCTCAATCTAGGAAACTGATTTTATTTAAAGGTTTAGGTCTGTCCAAAAGTGGGATGGGATCAGATGAATACCAGCTAATGATACCTTAGAGGAATTTCATGCTCAGATAATGATTTAACAAGAGGAAATTAAGGACTCAGCTCCAGAGTCTCTCATTATTTGTGGCGTAGAAGGACTATTTGCTTTATACTTGGGAACTGCGTTTAGAAAGCAACATGTTCTTCCACTCACATTAAGATAGAAACTCGCCTTGTACAGATTTAATGGATAAGTGGTGAAGTTTTAACATGTTGGGGTGTTTTATACTGCCACAATACAGAATATAGTCAGATCTGAAACATTTTAGGAAATTGGCAAGTGCTGATAGGATATCTGTGTCACACTGAGAGTGATGTCAAGGGGTCACAAGAATGAGTGATCTTTGACAGCAGGCATTTCTAAAAGAAGTATGCTCTTTAGAAGGTCCAATTTCAAATACACTTCCTTTCTTTAAAAAATAAATTAAGGGGCGCCCGGGTGGCTCAGTTGGTTAAGCGGCCGACTTCGGCTCAGGTCATGATCTCGCGGTCAGTGAGTTCAAGCCCCGCGTCGGGCTCTGTGCTGACAGCTCAGAGCCTGGAGCCTGTTTCGGATTCTGTGTCTCCCTCTCTCTCTGACCCTCCCCCGTTCATGCTCTGTCTCTCTCTGTCTCAAAAATAAACGTTAAAAAAATTTTTTTAAAAAATAAAAAAAATAAAGGGAATAGTTTGTATCTCCCAAATAATTTGAATCGGTTTCGAGTGTGCCAAAAGAAACTCCTACCTTGATGATTGGATTCCTCAACTTGGCAAAGAGAATCCTTAAAGCCTGAGCTCCATTTCTTTAGCTTAATTTCTGGTGTATATTTTCTTTACGTTTTTCAATCCCACTCATACTGAATTATTCATAATTCCTCAATTACACCATGCTGTTTCATGACTGTATCCTTTAGATGCAGATTCACACACTGTTTACTTGTTAAATTCCATATCTTCTTATTTCAAAACTCAGTTCTGACTTATGGCACTGTCTGTAGTTTTCGTACCAATCCCCAAACAGAGCTGGTGACACCTTCATTTGCTAGTTTTGTACTAACATATATTTTTAGTTTTGGACCCATCATTCTATGAACATGTATACGTATATCTTCTGCTAAACTGTGTGTTCTTGGGGGCGAGGGCGATCGGTAAGAAACTGAGCAACCTTGAAAAGAAGTAGCTTTTTCCCAGGTACATAGGTTGGGAAATATGGACGGAGAAGTTTCTGCAGAGGCACAGAAGCGTGGCATGACCAGGCTTCTTTAAGGCTGGGCCAACAGGTATGATTGATAGAGTAATAGATATGAAAGCCTTCAAGGTGACATCATAAAGCATTTTAAAGTTTGCGAAGAAATTGGTATTTATCATCTCTCTTTAATTTTAACAGATGGCTGCCATTAGGGAATCTCCCAAAGCTCTCTGTACTTCCATTCCCTCAAAAGAAAAGTGATTAGTAATTAATGCTACTTACTTCGCAGGAATTACCCAGTGAGTGATCAACACGTGTTAACTGCTGTGGTTATGATTAGTAGTAGTAGATAGTAACAGTATTTATTCGCACTGACAGACTGAACTGTGACCGACAGTTTTGGCCACACAAATGCCTAAAACATTGTACATTGTAGGCACTTAACACTATTTGTTGAAAGGATAAACTGTTGTAGAAGTAGCAAAGAAACATTGTCTCGAAGACAAAGAAATCATGTGAAAATACTTGAAATGTTATAACGCATCTGTGATCGTGCCATAAATGTATTAGAAAGAGGGCTCGGAAGAAGGAGATTATTCAGGAAGCCATTGCAAAGGTCTACGTGACATGGTAACAAATTATGTTAAAGTAGTAGCAACAGATGTGGAGGACTGACAGACCTCAATGATTTTCCACGTGTGCAGCATACCGTGAGGGTCCATATTCTAGGCTCTGGAACATACTGCCTGGATCAAATCCTGGCCTTTCACTAACTCCTTACGTGACTGTCGCAAATTACTACACGTCTCTGTTTCAGTTACGTTGTTTGTAAAATTGGGATGATATTAATAATTATCCCCTTAGGGATTAATCCTTAAGGATTATACGGAGTGGTGTTTGTTCAGTACTTAGTAAAGTGCTACATAGAAAGGCTCTCGTTTAATGTTCAGTACTATGACTGTGACCATTGTTTATGAGATAAATTAGATAAAGAAGTGGTTGGATTTTAGGTGATGCTCTCTTTTTTTTTTTTTTAAGTGTATTTATTTATTTTGAAAGAGAGAGAGAGTGAGCAGGGAGGGGCAGAGAGAGAGGGAGACAGAGAATTCCAAGTAGGCTCAACACTGGGCTTAAGCTCATGAACCATGAGATCGTGACCTGAGCCAAAATCAACAGTCAGACACTTAACCAACTGAGCCACCCAGGTGCCCCTTCAAGTGATTTTAATTTGGTTTGGATTGCATTAATTGAGCAAAGAATACTTACTGTGTTCCTGTCAGTGCAATAATTCACTCACTTTTGAACCCATCATGTTCTGATGTCCAAGAAGATATGTTTATGAACATAAATTTAAAGAGAAACATACGGATGAAAACATATGTATGGGCAGTTAAGGGAAGGTGAGAGAATCGAGGATAGAACCTTGGTCAGGGAAAGCGTGAAAGGTTCTCATAAAGCAGGTCAGGCAGGAAAGAAAACAGGAGAAAGGAGCATGTCATGTGTCAAGTGTAACATATAGCAAAGGGAAGAAGAAATCCCAGGATCAGTTTGAAAACAGGAAGTATATTGCAACACTTTACATAGAACCATTCAGGGAGATCAGGCCACCACCAGACTGCAGTGGGTAGAGAACTGAGTATAGGGCTAAATAATACAAAAAGAAGATACACAGTATCTATGGTCTTTGGTGTTATGAATAATGTCTATAAAATATTGAAAGGAAAGAGCTATCATGCTTCTGGGAATGGTTGATTCCAAGAGACAAAGTTCTAAAAATTCTCTCAGGTACATTGGTCCAATGAGGAATGGGGAGATCTAGAATTCACTATGCCCAACTATAGGCAGAACAGCCAAGGGGGACAAGTATGGTAAAATCATTAAACACCCTGGCCTCCCTTTTCTAACCCCATCATGAAGGAAAATCTGGGAGTGATGTCATTTCTCACTGAAATACTATTATTTTTCAGCCCACAGGGAACCCAGACTAGTTGGAGGGGATATTCCCTGCTCCGGACGTGTTGAGGTGAAACATGGCGACACATGGGGCACCGTCTGCGATTCTGACTTCTCTCTGGAAGCTGCCAGTGTGCTGTGCAGAGAATTACAATGTGGAACAGTCACCTCAATCTTAGGGGGAGCTCACTTTGGAGAAGGCAACGGACAGATCTGGGCTGAAGAATTCCAGTGTGAGGGACACGAGTCCCATCTTTCACTCTGCTCAGTAGCCTCCCGTCCAGATGGGACTTGCGGCCACAGCAGGGATGTTGGAGTCGTCTGCTCGAGTGAGACCCAGAGGACATGTTCAGTTTGTTCCCATACTGCCAAGAGGGTGGGATGAGGTCATCACAGACATCTTTTTAAAAGTCCCGTCTCCTTCCAGGATACCCGCTTGGTGAATGGCAAGTCCCCATGTGAGGGAAGAGTGGAGCTCAAGATACTTGGGACCTGGGGATCCCTCTGCAACTCTCACTGGGACATGGAAGATGCCCACGTTTTTTGCCAGCAGCTCAAATGTGGAGTTGCCCTTTCTACCCCAAGAGGAGCACAGTTTGGGAAAGGAAGTGGTCAGATCTGGCGGCACATGTTTCACTGCACCGGGACCGAGCAGCACATGGGAGATTGTCCGGTAACTGCTCTGGGTGCAGCGCTCTGTTCTGCTGGACAAGTGGCCTCTGTAATCTGCTCAGGTAAGAGGATGGACAGCTGGTGACGAGCTTTTCCCGTGGTGGCGTGCCTTAGAGGCAGGTGTACCTGCAGGGGAAAAGGACAAAAATAACAGGGCATGATCTATTTCAAAGGATCATGAGAAGTGTGCCAGAATATTAATCTCCTGTGTCTTTTAAAAAATATATTTTTTATGTTTTTATTTTATTTTTGAGAGAGAGAGAGAGAGAGATCACGAGCAGGGAAGGGGCAGGGAGAGAGGGAGACACAGAATCGGAAGCAGGCTCCAGGCTCTGAGCTGTCGGCTCAGAGCCCGACGTGGGGCTCAAACTCACAGAGGGCGAGATCATGACCTGAGCGGAAGTCAGACGCTTAACCGACTGAGCCACCCAGGTGCCTCTCTCCTGTGTCTTTTTAGAAAGAAAGTAAACCTAATTTTCACAGACCTCATCATTACCCAGCGCTTACCATGTGCTGGCTTTTTCAAAGCACCTGATTCATCCCCCCCCCCCCCCCCCCCCGCCGGTTGGCCCACCACCTTCCTGTTTGTTCTCAGCTCATCTGTCCCCTCCCTTCCTTACCCTTTTTGTATCTTGTATAACTGAGCAGTTTGGTGTTTGCAGGAAATCAGAGTCAGACACTATCCCCGTGCAATTCATCATCTCCGGACCCAACGAGACCTACCATTCCAGACCCCAGTGCTGTTGCTTGCATAGGTGAGAATCAGTGACCAAGCTATAAAAAATGATCTCAATCCTTAAGAATGTGTTTTATTAATACTTTATTTTCCCTTTCCAGGGAGCGGTCAACTTCGCCTGGCAAATGGAAGCGGTCGCTGTGCTGGGAGAATAGAGATCTACCACCAGGGCTCCTGGGGCACAATCTGTGATGACAGCTGGGACCTGAGTGACGCCCACGTGGTGTGCAAGCAGCTGGGCTGCGGAGTGGCCATTAACGCAACTGGCTCTGCTCATTTTGGGGAAGGAACGGGGCCCATCTTGCTGGACGAGGTGAACTGTAATGGAAAAGAAACTCATATTTGGCAATGTCGTTCACACGGCTGGGGACACCATAACTGCAGGCATAAGGAAGATGCAGGGGTTATCTGCTCGGGTGAGTTCTGCACATAAGCTCTGGTCACAATTACATAAGAAAGGACAGGGGGTGGGTGGGGGAGCAAAGTGTAGTGAGGGATATTAATCTGAGGGAATCCTGAAAAGCAGGTTCAGAGGCAAGGTAGTATAACCTCAGAAGCAAAAAATACAGAAATAAGCTTGCCCATCATGAACATGACCCCAAAACTATTATCGAGAAGCTCTTTTATAAGTATATGTGGAGCTTCCTATCACTGTCTAAAGAAATCGATTAAAAGGGACAGGAAGAAATACACCCAGCACTCCGTTCTACAGAGCAAAAGATAATTATTATACCCAAGTAATTTTTCATGATAGCCAAATGAACTTTACTTGTCACAGGAGCAAAAATTATCATAAGAGGCCACTGCCTTTATTGCATATACATGGCGAGCTTTAGAAACTACTGTGAAGCAGAAAAACGGTGTCCGTTGTAATGTATTGGGGAAAACAAAACTATGACTCACTTAGGGAAGTGAAAAGTCCTATACGCGTTTAATGACATAACCTGGTAGAGGACATACACAGCCGACTGTGAAGAGTCAGAAAAGGAAATATTTCATTTCAGGGTCATGTACACAACATCGGCTGTAGTGCCTGAGTGTCTCCCTAAAATTTGCCAAGAGAGCTGCAAAAAGAAGGCTAATGAAATAAAGTCTTCGGGCTAACATTGCAGTCATTTAGGGAGAAGAATCCAAACTGTGTAACGGATAGAGACGTCTCTGAGCTCTTGATTAAGACTGAGAAATCAATTTCGAATCGTCGGAGGCATTCTAAAGAGTTCCTTAAGTACAAAACTCCATACTAGAAACACCGTAAGCCGTATACCTAACTATACTGTATTTAGTCTAGAAAATACTGTATTTTACCAAAATCGACTGAAGCATCCAGAAGTTACAAAAGAATTACTGGTAGTTGACATTTCATACCTATTTTTAAAGCCGTGCTCGCCTTAGAGTAAAGGGAGGGAGTCCTCTGAGCCTTCAGAGAAAACGGGAAACTACTAACTCTGTGTTTCACCCCAGAGTTCATGTCTCTGAGACTGACGGATGAAACCAGCAGAGACCCCTGTGCGGGGCGTCTGGAAGTTTTCTACAATGGAGCTTGGGGCAGCGTTGGCAAGAGTAATATGTCGGCAACTACTGTGGCGGTGGTATGCAGACAACTGGGCTGTGCGGACAGAGGGACCATCAGCCCTGCATCTCTGGACACGTCGTCCAGGCACATGTGGGTGGACAACATTCAGTGTCCGAAAGGACCCGACACATTATGGCAGTGCCCGTCTTCTCCATGGAAACAGAGACCGGCCAGCCCTTCAGAGGAGACCTGGATCACGTGTGCTAGTGAGTACCCGCCAGCCTGGATGAAAACTCTATTTTCTAATTCCCACTCGCCTCTTCGGGTCTCACGAAGTAGGCCTGAATGACCTCTGGTGACAATTCTACCCGGATGGCGTAATCGGTTTCATTTCATTTGGCCGATAGGTATTCAGGATCGGGGATTATTTTTCCAAAAAGCGTGACACGCCCTGTGGTCTTCTTGAAAGTTTATTCGGTTGCTTTCTCTGAGAATGAATGAGGAGCACGGAATATGTAATTCAGTATTTGACTCGTGAACAGTCTACCTTCCCTTTCCCACTTTTCTTTCAAATATTTTCTTGCTCTACTCATGTAAGAAGGGAAGCCGTCAAAAAGACCAGTGCTGAGGTATTTTGCCATTCTCTATCTACTTAAACTGGAAGAGATTTTTTTTTTTATGTACCTGTCTCCTAAACCCTTTCTCCTTGAGAGAAATTAACATTATGCAATGTTCATTTTGTTCATTTCACATTTCCTGAGTGGCAGGCATGGAATGCACCCAGTTTGCTGATAAGACACAGAGTTTCAAAAAGGATAGGTTTTGTTAAAATATATTTTTAAATGCAGATTAAATAAGTAAAGTATTCAAATAGAGATTTAAAAAGAATTTAAAATCTCTCTTTTCGCCTGTGACCTCTTGGAAGTTTTTGTGTTCTCAGAAATGATCTGGGTGTCTCTGACTTTTCAGACAAGATAAGACTGCAGGAAGGAAGCTCTAATTGTTCCGGACGCGTGGAGCTCTGGCATGGAGGTTCCTGGGGGACGGTGTGTGATGACTCCTGGGACCTTGAAGATGCGCAGGTGGTGTGTCGACAGTTGGGCTGTGGCCCAGCTTTAGAGGCCCTAAAAGAGGCAGCATGTGGCCAGGGGACGGGGCCCATATGGCTCAATGAAGTCAAGTGCAAAGGAAATGAATCTTCCTTGTGGGATTGTCCTGCCAAAGCCTGGGGGCACAGCGACTGTGGGCACAAAGAAGATGCTGCTGTGAGGTGCTCAGGTGAGTATCTGGAGCCTGGACTAAGCGTGGAATCCCTGGCAGCAAAAAGGGGGTGGGCAGTGAAGCGCACTGTGCAAAGACTAGACGCATCAACCCAGGGAATCTAGTAGGAAGAGAATCATGATGCTTCCAATCTGAAGGAATGAAGAAAACATTTGTGGTTGTACATTGGCTTCACCAAAGGAAGAGCATGTAACTATATGTATCTCTGTACGGAAGGAATGAAAACAAGGGGACCCTGGTATTAGGTGGGAAGGAGTAATTTACTTGGTTGCCGGGCACCAAAGGCTCACATAGGAAATAGAAATATTTGTTCTACATATTACTCCCCAAAGTGAGTCTTCTCTTTTCTCCTGCAGAAATCACCGTGGCCCAGAGATCATCAACGGCTACAGGTATATCGTGGGGTTTATGAGCCTGGGTCCAATTGCCTGTGTTATTTAGAATCTTTTCTGCCAAGAGACTTTAGGTCAGAGGTAGTTCTGAGGATCTGAGGTGTACTTCGGCAATCCTGTATTTCAGAGAAGGATAGTACTAGAGATCTGGGTCCTCCAGCTAAGACACGATCGTCTCTTGTGATACTTCCTTGCCCTTAGGTCGCTCATCGCTTGTCGTATTTGGGATCCTTGGCCTCATTCTGTTGGCCTTTCTCGTTGCTCTCCTCTTGTGGATTCAGAAGCGAAGACGGCGACAGCGGCTCACAGGTATCAGCCAAATTATGGTCTTTGTCATGTCTCTATGGGATTGAAGCTTCTTGGGATAAAATACGTATTATCTCAGTATATATCCATAGTAGACACAAGGATATGCATATTAGACTCAAGTATAAAACAGCCAAAAGGATGGAATCTAGAAGGGATTTAAGCAGCTTCTCAAACAGAGGGAACAAGATTTCAGAGGAGACAGGGGTTTGGGCTGTTTGATGATTTCTGCACTCTATCTGTATGCTAATTGGGACATTCTAGAATCGATAGTTTGGGATGAATATGCTTATATGGTTTAGGAGGAATCCTTTCTTGCCCAAATACTTATTTGCTGTCACTGTGTAGTTCTTATTAATTTTACTGTTCAGTGAAGCAACGTGCTAGGCTCTGGAGATACCGACATCGATAGTCAAGTGCTTTTGTCTCCATGGCATCTCAAGTCTAGTGGAAGAGATATTCATGCAGACAAATAAGGTGCAATGTGATAGTGCACAGTAAGATGGATAAGGAAAAAAGTGGCACAGAAAAGGCAGTAATTAACTGGAGGGGCAAGGGGAGAATCGGAGGCTTCTAAGAGGCTCATTCTGAAAATCAAGTTCAAAGAACTGGGTCGGGTGCTTCATAGGGAAAGAGAAAAAATATGTACAAGGGTGGAGAAGCTTAAAGGATGGGCATATATGCTGTTTTGAGGGGAAGTAAAAGTTGGGTTGCAGGAGAGAAGCTGCCGGTAAGTCGGTAGAAGGAGGAGGAACAGAGTATGTAGTCGTGTACTCCGTGGTAAGAAGATTAATAGTCAAAGAATACTATGTGTGTGTGTGTTGGGGGGGGGAGGTGAAGTAGTCAAGCTGTTTTTCAGAAAGTTCTGTTTGATGACAGGATGTATATGAGGGGTTGAAGGAAGACCACGTTATTGACCAGGGTAGCATTTCGAAATCGTTCAGATGGAAAATGACAGGGGCTTTAGTGAGAATGGAGAGAAGAGGAGAGATTTTAGAGAGATTTTTTTTTTTAAAGCTCTGATGAGTTAGAGAAGACCACTGCCTGCCTTAGGGGAAGAAACTGGGAAGTCAGGCGATGGCAATAGGGGAGGTTTCGCCTCCTCCTATTGACTTTAATCATGGCCTTGTAAGGGAAAAGCTTGGTAGTAGAACGGATGGAAACAAGACAAGGGCATGGGTAAAGATTCAGTACGTTTGCATTGCTGCGGAAAAACACTGGTGAGGGCGACTTTTATTACGAGCTGATCCCTAACCTAGGGCCTCTGTTGTCAGTTTCCTTGAGAGGAGAGAATTCTGTCCACCAAATTCAATACCGGGAGATGAATTCTTGTCTGAAAGCTGATGATCTGGACGTGCTGACTGCCTCAGGTCTGTGGGTTCTTTGAGGGTTCTTTGAGGGTCTGTAGCCCTGGGGTTCAGACAGGCAGCTACAATTACAGTGGAGGCATTCCACTGTGCACAGCAGTGGAAAGGAATCTCAAACATGGAATAGGAAGTTATGATGCACATAAGGAAGAGAGGCAGAAATGAACAACGGATTACTCTTGGAGAACATAAGAATTGCAACCATGCGATCTGACTTAGAGATCTATGATTATGTCTGATGGAGGGACAGGGAACCATGTAAGAAGCATATTATGACTTGGACCTCATTTTCTTGAAACAGAAACTAATCTTCTAAAGGGTGGTTTCACTCGTCACGTCTCTCATAATTTCTTGCCTTCTTACCTCCTGCTGCTTTCCTTTCTCTTACTTGCTATTTATTATATTTCCCCCTAAAAGTCTGAAAGCTTAAAATTTCTGTATCTTTATCCCATAGAAGCCATCACTATTCACAGGATTACTCTGATTTCCCATTACATGATTCTTCTTTCTTTGTCCTCCAACTTCTGCTTAGCGACAGTGCATGAATTCTGTCTCTGGGCGGCAGAATTCTGCTGGGTTGGAAGAAATCTCTCCACACCCACTTTCTCTACAAACGCTCAACACCTTCTCAGTATTCCTTACCATCTGACAAGGGCCCACCTCACTTCTGCAATCCCAGGGACTTGGTATTTGCTGCAGCTGTGTCAGGAAAACATGTACAAGGCCTGGGAAAGACTTTCTGTGCCCCTTAAATCACACTTGGCTGCCTTCCTAATTGTGGGCAATGTGTTTAGATGTTCAAAGAGCTGCTAAGGCACTTGAGGGGAGGTCTGATTTATTTCCCAGTAATTATTTTCTTCCTTTCAGAAAATCCCAATGAGTCAGATGATTTTAATGATGCTGGGCTAATTTCTGTGTCTAAATCTCTTCCTGTTTCTGGATGAAAAAGAAGACCATTCTGAGGTGCACTGAAAAGGAAAATGGGAATTATAACCCAGGGAGGTGAGTGAGGAGAATGTATTCAATGTTGTTCAAAACAGGTACATTTTTTTTTGAAAGTTGAGAACTCCTCTGGTATTAGGAAAAAAGAATATATATACACATGTTTCCATATATATTAATATATATGTATATCCACTTTCAGAATATATAACAGCTCTTTACAGATGTGACTCATTTTTTTTATGTTTATTTATTTCTGAGACAGAGACAGAGCATGAGTGGGGGAGGGGCAGAGACAGAGGGAGACAGAGAATCAGAAGCAGGCTCCAGGCTCTGAGCTGTCAGCACAGAGCCTGACGCGGGGCTCGAACTCACAAACCATGAGGTCATGACCTGAGCCGAAGTCGGTCACTCAACCGACTGAGCCACCCAGGCACCCCGATGTGACTCTTGGCCAACTCTTAGTTGTATATTCTGAGCAATAACAATGGTAGATCATAGAGCTAAGGAGGAACTGTGTAAATTAGTATGAAAAAATCTTTTCAAGATATTATAAGGGTCATTTGGGGAAAAAGAAAAGACTTATGTCAACACTTGTATAATGTTATGTTATGGTAAAGGTAGTATAAGATGCCTGTAAGAATACAGAAAGTTTTCCTAAGAAAGTTTGAGATTCTGAGGAAGATGTGATACTCAAGAGAAATATCAGATGATTGAAAGATTGACAACTTTAGGGCAAGGACATAGCATGTACAAAATATGGAGGCATAAAAAAGAACCACATCTTTGGGGAACAATAAGAAGTTTTTCCTTCCAAAATATGTATTGAACAGGGGCATCTGGCTGGCTCATTCGGTAGAGCATGCAACTCTTGATCTCAGGGTTGTTAGTTTGTGCCCCACGTTCGGTGTAGAGATTACTTAAAAATAAAAATCTTTGAAAACGTATGTATCGAACGTGTTTGTGGTGACAAATGGTGTTCTGAGCACTGAAGACACATAACTAAAAGGTACTGTTGACAAAGACACGATCGTTTAATGCAAATCTTGCAGGCTACCTGAGAGAGAGGAAGTGGTGAGAATCAAAGCAGAAAGGTTGCATAGACCCCTTATTATAGGGATAATGGGCGGCTTTGCCTGCTCCTGTTAGGGAGGCAGTGAACTTTGAAAAATGAAGCTGGGGCAAGACACAATCAGGTTTACATTTTATAATTTGCTTTTCGTGCAGGAAGTGTAACAAGGGAAAAGAGTGAATAGACAAGAAATTTGTTAAGTTATACATCAAAAAGAAAAATGGTGAAATGAGATAGTGGAGAGATTTTCTATCTTTAAAAAAAAAACTATTTTGGGGGGACTATACATTTAGAAATTATATATAGCAAAAGTATGGTTTTGTTGTGGAAATAAATACAGACTGAGACACAGGATTAAAGTCGGAACTCTTAAAAGTATAAAAATGTAAAGTGTCAAATCATTTATGTACATATATACACATAGAAGCTAATAAATTATATATAGCATTAAAAGGATAAATATATATACAGTAAAACCTTGGATTGCAAGTTACTTGTTCTGCAAGTGTTCCACAAGATAAGCAAATGTTTCTAATAAGTTTTAACTTGATAAACAAGCCATGTCTTGGAATGAGTAATACGCGATGCCGAAAGTCACATGGTCACAATGAGCCAATGGTTCATGAAATTCGCTTTGATCTACGAGTGCTTTGGATTACAAGCATGTTTCCAGAACGAATTATGATTGCAAACCAAGGTGTGACTATATATATATATATATATATATATATAGTATATATAGTATACATATAGACAGAGAGAGAGAGTAGATAGATAGATCTCTCTATCTATATACATATATCTTAACAATTGTTAAAGGATAGCATGTGATAGATCACTCGGCAAAGCTATGAAAACACAACTCACACAGAATGAATTTCGAGTGACACCTAGACATTTACAAATGCTCTAGCTCACCAGTATGTCTGGGAGGTTCCAATTACAATTAACACTGAGATATCACTTTATATAAAACAGGCCAGGGGCGCCTGGCTGGCGCAGTCGGTTAAGCGTCCGACTTCAGCCAGGTCACGATCTCGCGGTCAGTGAGTCCGAGCCCCGCGTCAGGCTCTGGGCTGATGGCTCAGAGCCTGGAGCCTGTTTCCGATTCTGTGTCTTCCTCTTTCTCTGCCCCTCCCCTGTTCATGCTCTGTCTCTCTCTGTCCCAAAAATAAATAAACGTTGAAAAAAAAAATTAAAAAAAAAACAAAAAAAAAATAGGCCACCCAAAATTTAAAACAGCGCCAATATTGCTGGTGGGAATACAGAGAAAATTTTAGACACTGCTATTGGAAATGAGAGGTGTGGTAGCTTTTGCCGAAAGCAACCTAAAAAATGTCTCTTAATCATTTTTTTTTTTAATTTTTTTTTTTTAACGTTTATTTATTTTGGGGACAGAAAGAGACAGAGCATGAACGGGGGAGGGGCAGAGAGAGAGGGAGACACAGAATCGGAAACAGGCTCCAGGCTCTGAGCCATCAGCCCAGAGCCTGACACGGGGCTCGAACTCACGGACCGCGAGATCGTGACCTGGCTGAAGTCGGAGGCTCAACCGACTGCGCCACCCAGGCGCCCCGTCTCTTAATCATTTTTTAAACGCTTCATATCCTTTCATACAGAACTTCTCCCACTGAGAACTTCATCCATGCAGATAAAGCCACTAGTATGTAAGAGCTCACATATAATGATTCCTTTCCACAGCATTGTTAGTAATGGCAAAAAGCTGGAAAAAGTGAATGACAGTGACCTAGTGGCTAGAAAATTATGGTGCAGCCAGTTAAAAGGAAAAATCATCCACAAACGTGCAATATCATTCCATTTATGTGCTCATGTTATCAAATATAATTAAATATGTTTACATCTATAAGATTACATGTATGTGTATATATGTATAGAGAAACATTAAAATCTAATAACATTATTAGATTAAGACTACAAATGCCTTTTGATTTATAATCTTGAACATAGGAATATTATTCTGATGTAACGAATAATCATTAAACTACTTTTTCCTTAAAGCGTAATCACTGCTGAAGCACTGTTTCAGAATTACATGGGGATGCTTGTAAAAATGGTATTTTGGTATACATCATAGTTTTATGAAAAAGGCATCATTCTTGGGCACACTGAAGTTTGCAGATCACTGCATTTAAGTTTTCTGTTCAGGAAAGTAGCATGCTGTTTAATACATGTGAGTTTGTGTGTGTGTGTGTGTGTGTGTTTTGTGAACACACACACATGCGTGTGGTAATGGAACACATTAGATTACATTATAATGGAATTCCTTACAAGTGTGTATGAAGAGGAAAATAACAGTTTTTCCATGTATGGGTTTTGTTCAGCCTTTAAGACACCTTGATGAAGAAGACCTGAACTATTGAATAGAGCAAGAATCCCCCTCGTCCACTGAAGATTACAGTACGTTCCTGTATCTCCTCGTATCCCAGAGAAGGCTGCTGAATTTGTAAAAATTAAATTGGTGAATGTAACTATTCAAAGCTGTTTATAAGACTGTCAGAGGGATTAAATAAAAAGGAATATTGCTAATTTGAATTTGTCTTAACTTCCTGGTCTTGATTTTATGAATTTCTGAGTAGGCTTTCTGATTTTTTTAGGGGTTTGATAAATGTAACATGATGTCTTTTCATTCGAAGATGTTTTCATTTGCATATATGTTTTTTTCTAGTTTGGTTTAAATAATAATTTTCTTCTTATTACCAAATCAAAACAAATTTGTTTTTCTTTAGGTTTTTTTTCAAATTTTTATTTAAATTGTAGTTAGTTAACATATAGTGTAATATTGATTTCAGAAGTAGAATTCAGTGATTCATCATTTACACATAATTCCCTCTCTTTTTTTCCCCCTTCCCGTATGTTCATCTGTTTTGTTTCCAAAATTCCACATATGAGTGGAATCATATTCTATTTGTCTTTTTCTATTGACTTATTTCACTTAGCATAATACACTCTAGTTCCAACCACATCGTTGTAAATGGCAAGATTTCATTCCTTTTGATGGCTGAGTAATATTCCATTGTCTATGGATACCACATCTTCTTTATCCATTCATCAGTCAATTGACATTCGGGCTCTCTTCATAGTTTGGCTATTGTTAATAATGATGCTATAAACATTTGGGTGCATGTACCCCTTCAAATCAGTACTTTTGTATCATTTGGGTAAATACCTATTAGTGCAATTGCTGGGTCATAGGGTGCTTCTATTGTTAACTTTTTGAGGAAACTTTGTACTGTTTTCCAGAGTGGGTGCACCAGTTTGCATTCCCACCAGCAGTGCAAAAAGGTTCCCTTTTCTCCACATCCTTGCCAACACCTGTTGTGTCTTGTGTTGTCAATGTTAGCCATCCTGACAGTTGTGAGGTGGTACCTCACTGTGGTTTTTGATTTGCATTTCCCTGATGATGAGTGATGGTGAGCATCTTTTTACATGTCTATTGGTAATATGTACGTCTTCTTTAGAGAAATACCTGTTCTGCCCATTTTTAATTGGATTATTTGGTTTTTGAGTGTTGAATTTGATAAGTTCTTTCTAGATTATGGATTCTAACCCTTTATCAGATATGTCATTTGCAAATATCTTCTCCCATTCCATAGGCTGCTTTTTAGTTTTGTAGATTACTTCCTTCACTGTGTGGAAGATTTTTATCTTCATGACGTGCCAATAGTTCATTTTTGCTTTTGTTTCCCTTGCCTTCAGTGATGTGTCTAATAAGAAGTTGCTGTGGCCAGGGTCAAAAGGGGTGCTGCCTGTGTTCTCCTCTAGGACTTTGATGGTTTCCTGTCTTACATTTACGTCTTTCATCCATTTTGAATTTATTTTTGTGTATTGTGTGAGAAAGTGGTCCAGTTTTATTCTTCTGCATGTCGCTGTCCAGTTTTCCTAGTATCATTTACTGAAGAGACTGTCTTTTTTCCATTGGATATTCTTCCCTGCTTTTTTGAAGATGATTTGGCCATATAGTTGTGAGTCCCTATCTGGATTTTTTTTTTTTTTTTTTTTTTTTTTTTACCCTTCGTTCCGACAAGGCTAACTATCTGGATTTTCTATTCTGTTCCATTGATCTGTGTGTCTGTTTTTGTGCCAGTACCATACTGTCTTGATGACTACAGCTTTGTTATGTAGTTTGAAGTCCAGAATTGTGATGTCTCCAGCTTTGTTTTTCTTTTTCAGGATTTCTTTGGCTATTTGGGGTCTTTTGTGGTTCCATACAAATTTTGGGATTGTTTGTTTTAGCTCTGTGAAAAATTCTGGTGGTATTTTGATAGGTATTGCATTAAATATGTAGATTGTTTTGGGCAGTATAGACATTTTAACGATATTTGCCCTTCCAATCCATGAGCATGGAATGTTTCCCATTTCTTCGTGTCCTCTTTAATTTGTTTCATAATATTCTTTAGTTTTTGGAGTGAAGATCTTTTCTTTCTTTGGTTAGGTTTATTCCTAAGTATATTATTGTTTTTATAAATGGGATCAATTCCTTGCTTTCTCTTTCTGCTGCTTCATTATTGGTGTATAGAAATGCAACAGATTTTTGTACATTGATTTTATATCCTGCGACTTTGCTTATTTCATGTATTAGTTCTTAGCTCTTTTTTTAAGAAAGGGAAAGTTAATGATTATCGAAAGGTTAATAATACATTGTTATCTCTACAAGGCATGAATCTTATTGGTTCCTAATTGGTTCCTAATATGTAATTCTGGTCCCCGATAAAATATGCACAAGGGGCGCCTGGGTGGCTCAGTCGGTTAAGCGTCCGACTTCGGCTCAGGTCACGATCTCGCGGTATGTGAGTTCGAGCCCCACGTCGGGCTCTGTGCTGACTGCTCAGAGCCTGGAGCCTGTTTCAGATTCTGTGTCTCCCTCTCTCTCTGACCCTCCCCCGTTCATGCTCTGTCTCTCTCTGTCTCAAAAAAAATAAATAAACGTTAAAAAAAAATTAAAAAAAAAAATATGCACAGCAACACCCGGTAAAGGGACAAAGACTGAATGGTTTACTTCCTTGTTCCTTAAGACAGTGTAACTAAAACTGAAATGAATATGCAAATTATGTCTTTTCTATATAAGTGTAAGTTATCATAAGGAAAATTTATATTTTACCAAAAATCACGTATCCATATTACATATTAACATAGAAGATAAATCTAAAGAAAGATTTATAACAGCTCAACACTAAGCTTAGAGTCTGTTGTTAAATATTCCAGTGTTAGTTGCAAATAGATTTTTAACCCTTTCTCAGTATTCTGGTATTGAGTACGCTCTGTTCTAGCATTTAGGGCTTCAAAGCCACTATCTTGTAGAATCATGAAATTTGGGTCACTCCCTATTGTTTTCATTCCTCTTGTCAATTTCAAACATATTTGACATAAATTAATTAAATCATTTAATCATTTAATCTTTTAATAAATAATATTTACTAAGTATCTACTTTTGGGCAGGCATTGCACATTAAATACCCAATTATATGTCATGTACTGTTCCCCCATTACTGTATATGTGAATAAAAGAAATTTGTATATATATATATATATGTATATATATATATATATATATACACACACACATATAAATGTATATATCCATGTCAAATTATAGTATACACTTGTAGGAGCCCCACCTATGTAATAATTAACAAATATTTATGTACATATTTTAAAATAATATATAATATGAAAAGAGTTTCTCCCTGTATTTAGATTTATTTTACCAAAATTATGTATGAGACATCAGTTGTTAAAACACCTCCTTAGGGGCACTCGGGTGGCTCAGTCAGTTAAGTGTCTGACTTCAACTCAGGTCATGATCTCACAGTTCGTGAGTTCGAGCCCCACATCGAGCTCTGTGCTGACAGCTCAGAGCCTGGAGCCTGCTTCTGATTCTGTGCCTCCCTCTCTCTCTGCCCCTCCCCCACTCGCATTCTGTCTCTCAAAAATAAGTAAACATTAAAAAAAAATTAAAACAAAACACCTCCTTATTAATACACTAGTAGGAGGTAAATGAAAATTGAGATTGTACTTTTAGAGTTATTGCAATTGTTTGAGAGAGTATTAATAGTAATGTGTCCTGCCCCCTTTGTTGCTCAACATGTCCCTGGATGGTGAAATTCTACTCCATGTAAGAGTAGTTAACACGTGGTACTTACTATGCACCAGGGACTGCTTTAAATGTTTTACATTAGTTAACAACTTATCCTCACAATAATCTGACAAGTTACATACTTTTTAATACACATTTTAGATTTGGGAAAACTGAAGGACAGAGCAGTTAAATGACTTGCCTAAAGATATGCAACTAATAAGTGATAGGGCTGAAATTTGAGGCCGAGGACTTTGGTTCTTGAGGCCATGCTTTTAACCATCATAAGATATATACTGACTTTCAAAGTGAAATTTAGTTTATATGGAGTGAAGACATTTCCAACTTTCATAGTCTTATACCCACTTACACATAATTTGTGACACTATTTGTAGAGAACCTAGATACTTTGATGAAACAGGGTAAGAATAGAGTCCGGTCACCTCAACAGAAAAGAGGACCAAATCTATATTACCAAAAGTTTTGCCTATGTCTCTCTGCTCCAAGTCTAACTTTCTTGAGAGTCTCAAATGTTCTCATCTTTCATGTCTATATTACTCGGCCACTTAAATCACCCTAAAAAATAATAAGCTTTAAATTTTAAAAGCAGCAAGAGACAAGAAAGAAGTTATATACAAAGGAAATCCCACAAGGCTACCAGATGATTTTTCAGCACAAAGTTTGCAGGCCAGAAGGTAGTGGCATGATACGTTCAAAGAGAGGAAAGAAAAAACCTGCAGCCAAGAATACTCTATTCAGAAAGGCTATCATTCAGAACAGAAGGAGAAATAAAGTTTCCCAGACAAACAAAAGCTAAAAGAATTCATCACCACTAAACTAGCCCCACAAGAAATGTTAAAGGACACTCTTTCAGCAGAAAAGAAAGACCACAAGTAGGAAAAAGTAGTAAAGTTAAGTATATCTGTAAAAATCAGTCGAGAGATTCACAAAATAAAATGATGTGAAGTATGACAAAATACACCTAAAACATGGTGGGGAGAGAAGTAGAGAATAAATTCAAACTTAAGCGACCACAAACTTAACATAGACTGCTATATGCATACGATGTTATATACAAACTGAGTCGTAACCACAAATCAAAAACCACTAACAGATATGCAAAATATAAAGAGAAAGGAATCCAAGTATATCACTAAAGAAAGCCAGCAAACCATAATAGAAGAGAGCAAGAGGAGAAAGAAACAGAGAAGAACTACAAAAACAACCACAAAACAAGTAACCAATGGCAATAAGTACATACATACCTATCAATAATTACTTTGAATGTAGATGGGACTAAATGCTCCAATCAAAAGGCATAGGGTGACCGAATGATTTAAAAAAAAACAAGCCACATCCATTTGCTGCCTACAAGAGAGTCATTTCAGACCTAGTGACACGTGCTGATTGCAAGTGAAAGGGGAGACAAGCATTTATCATGCAAATAAAAGTGAAAAGAAAGCTGAGGCGGCAATACTTATATTGTACAAAAGAGACTTTAAAACAGACTATAACATGAGAGAAAGAGGAACACTCTATAATCACAAATGGACAGTCCAACAAGAAGATATAACAATTGTAAGTATTTATGCACCTGACATGAGAGCAATCAAATACATAAAGCAGCTAATAACAAACATAAAGGAAATAATTGATAGTAATACAATAACAGTAGGGGATTTTAACACCCCACTTACATCAGTGAACAGATCATCTAAACAGAAAATCAACAAGGAAACAATGACTTTGACATTGGGTCAAGATGGATTTAACAGACGTATTCAGAACAACCCATCCCCCAAACAGTAGAATACACATTATTTTCAAGTGCACATGGAACGTTATCCAGAATAGATCACATATCAGTCCACAAAACAAGTCTCAGCAAATTAAAAAAGATTGAAGTCATACCATGCATCTTTTTTGACCACAATGCCATAAAACTAGAAATCAACCGCAGGAAAAAATCTGGAAAGACCACAAACACATGGAGGTCAAATAACATGCTACTACACAACAAATGGGTAAGCCAAGAAATCAAAGAGGAAATAAAAAATACATGGAAACAGATAAAAATGAAAACAAAGTAGTTAAAAATCTTTGGGAAGCAGCAGGAAGAAAATAATAAAGCACAGAGCAGAAAGAAATGAAACAGAAACTAAAAAAACAAAAAACAATAGAACAGATCAATGAATGGCACAAAAACAGACACATAGACCAATGGAATAGAATAGAAACCCCAGAACTAGGCCCACAAACGTATGGCCAACTCATCTTTGACAAAGCAGGAAAGAACATCCAATGGAAAAAAGACAGTCTCTTTAACAAATGGTGCTGGGAGAACTGGACAGCAACATGCAGAAGGTTGAAACTAGACCACTTTCTCACACCATTCACAGAAATAAATTCAAAATGGATAAAGGACCTGAATGTGAGACAGGAAACCATCAAAACCTTAGAGGAGAAGGCAGGAAAAGACCTCTCTGACCTCAGCCGTAGCAATTTCTTACTCGACACATCCCCAAAGGCAAGGGAATTAAAAGCAAAAGTGAATTACTGGGACCTCATGAAGATAAAAAGCTTCTGCGCAGCAAAGGAAACAACCAACAAAACTAAAAGGCAACCAACGGAATGGGAAAAGATATTCGCAAATGACATATCGGACAAAGCGCTAGTATCCAAAATCTGTAAAGAGCTCACCAAACTCCACACCCAAAAAACAAATAACCCAGTGAAGAAATGGGCAGAAAACATGAATAGACACTTCTCTAAAGAAGACATCCGGATGGCCAACAGGCACATGAAAAGATGTTCAACGTCGCTCCTTATCAGGGAAATACAAATCAAAACCACACTCAGATATCACCTCACGCCAGTCAGAGTGGCCAAAATGAACAAATCAGGAGACTATAGACGCTGGAGAGGATGTGGAGAAACGGGAACCCTCTTGCACTGTTGGTGGGAATACAAATTGGTGCAGCCACTCTGGAAAGCAGTGTGGAGGTTCCTCAGAAAATTAAAAATAGACCTACCCTATGACCCAGCAGTAGCACTGCTAGGAATTTACCCAAGGGATACAGGAGTACTGATGCATAGGGGCACTTGTACTCCAATGTTTATAGCAGCACTCTCAACAATAGTCAAATTATGGAAAGAGCCTAAATGTCCATCAACTGATGAATGGATAAAGAAATTGTGGTTTATATACACAATGGAATACTACATGGCAATGAGAAAAAATGAAATATGGCCTTTTGTAGCAACGTGGATGGAACTGGAGAGTGTGATGCTAAGTGAAATAAGCCATACAGAGAAAGACAGATACCATATGGTTTCACTCTTATGTGGATCCTGAGAAACTTAACAGAAACCCATGGGGGAGGGGAAGGAAAAAAAAAAAAGAGGTTAGAGTGGGAGAAAGCCAAAGCATAAGAGACTCTTAAAAACTGAGAACAAACTGAGGGTTGATGGGGGGTGGGAGGGAGGGGAGGGTGGGTGATGGGTATTGAGGAGGGCACCTTTTGGGATGAGCACTGGGTGTTGTATGGAAACCAATTTGACAATAAATTTCATATATTAATAAAAAAAAAAAGAACAGATCAATGAAAACAGGAGCTAGTTCTTTCAAAAGATCAACAAAATTGATTAAACCTTTTGCCAGACTCATCATCAAAAAATACATCCAAAAACAGAGAGGTACTCAAATTAAATCAGAGCTGAAAACAAACAAACAAACAAACAAACAAAAAACAATGCCACAGAAATATAAAAGATAATAAGAGAATATTATGAAAAAATATATGACAACAAACTGGACAATTTAGAAATGAATCAATTTCTAGAAACATATAACCTCCCAAAACTGAATCAAGAATAAATAGAAAATTTGAACAGACCAACTATCAGCAATGAAGTTGAATCAGCAATCAAAAAACTCCCAAGAAACAAAAATCCATGACCAGATGGCTTCACAAGTGAATTCTACCAAACATTTAAGGAGTTAATACCTATTCTTCTCAAATTCTTCCAAAACATAGAAGATAAAGGAATATTTCCAAATTCATCCTTTGAGGCCAGCATTATCCTGACACCAAAACCAGATAAAGAAAACGCGCACACACACACACACACACACACACACACACAAGAGAACTGTGGGCCAATATCTCTGATGAACATAGATGCAAAAATCCTCAACAAAATATTAGCAAGCCAAATCTAACAACACGTTAAAAGAATAATTTGTCACAATCGAGTGGGACTTTTTTTATGGGATGCAAGCATGGTTCAATATTTACAAATCAACGTGATACATCACACCAATAAGAGAAAGAATAAAAATCAGATAATCATCTCAATAGATACAGAAAAAACATTTGACAAAGAAAAATATCCATTCATGATAAAAAAAAACCCTCAACAAAGTAGGTTTATAGAGAATATATATCAACATAATAAAATGTTATTTTTCATGATAATATATGTAAACCCACAGCTAACATCATACACAATGGTGAAAAACTGAGAGCTTTTCTCTTAAGATCAGGAACAAGACAAGGACGTACACCCTCGCCATTTTTATTCAACATAGTACTGGAAGTCCTAGCCACAGCATCATATAAGGAAAAGAAATAAAAGTCATCCAAATTGGTGAGGAAGGAATAAAACTTTCACTATTTGCAGATAATATGATACTATACACAGAAAACCCTAAAGAGTCTACCAAAAAAGCCACTAGAACTGATACATGAATTCATCAAGGTTGCAGGATACAAAATCATACAGAAATCTGTTGTGTTCTACACACTAATAATAAAGTAGCAGAAAGAGAAATTAAGAAACGATCCCATTTACAATTACACCAATAATAATTACACCAATAATAAAGGGGCACCTGGGTACCTCAGTCGGTTAAGCATCCAACTCTTTATCTTGGCTCAGGTCACGATCTCACAGTTCATGAAATCAAGCCCTGTGTTGAGCTCTGCACTGTGCAGCGTGAAGTCTGTGTGGGATTCTCTCTCCCTCTCCCTCTGTCCCTTCCCACCATTCACTCACATTGTCTAAGTAAATAAAGAAATAAACTTAAAAAAAATAATAAAATACCTAGGAATAAACTAAGGAAGTGGAAGACCTGTACTCTGAAAACTATAAGACATTGATGAAGGAAATTGAAGCTGATACAAAGAAATGGAATCCTCATGGATTGGAGGAACAAATACTGCTCAGGTGTCCATACTACCTACAGCAATCCATACGTTCAAGGCAATCCCTATCAAAATACCACAGGTGTTTTTTATAGAGCTAGAACAAATAATCTTAAAATTTGTATGGGACCACAAAAGACCCCAAATAGCCAAAGCAATCTTTAAAAGAAGAACTAAACTGGAGGTATCACAATCCCAGATTTCAGGATATACTACAAAGCTATAGTAATCCAAACAGTATGATCCCAGCACACAAAAAAAGAGACCTATAGATCAATGGAACAGAATAGAGAGTCCAGAAATAAACCCACAATTATTTGGTCAATCCATCTTTGCCAAAGGAGGCAAGAATATGCAATGAGAAAAGTGTAGTCTCTTCAACAAATGGAATTGGGAAAACTGGAAGGCTACGTGCAAAAGGATGGAACTGGACTACTATCTCACACCATACAGAAAAATAAATCCAAACCGGATTAAAGACCTACCATGTGATATCTGAAGCCATAAAAATCCTGGAAGAGAACACAGGCAGTAATTTCTTTGACTTGGCTGTAACATTTTTCTAGATATGTCTCCTGAGGCAAGGGAAACAAAAGCAAAAATGTACTATTGGGATTACATTAAAATAAAAAGCTTCTACAAAGCAAAGGAAATAAGAAAACTAAAAGGCAACGTACTGAATGGGAGTATATTTGTAAATGACATATCTGATAAGGGTTAGTGTCCAAAATATTTATTTTAGTAATGTTTATTTATTTACTTGAGAGAGAGAGAGAGTGCAAGTGCGAGAGGAGCAGAGAGAGACGGAGAGAAAGAATCCCAAGCAGGCTCCGCACTGTCAGCACAGAGCCCAAGGTGAGTCTCAGTCTCACAAACCATGAGATCATGACCTGAGCCAAATCAAGAGTTGGAAGTTTGACTGAGCAACCCAGGTGCCCCAGTATCTAAAATATTTAAAGTACTTATACAACTCAACACACACACACACAGACCCAAATAATCCAATTAAAAATGGGCAGAAGACATGAACAGACATTTTTCCAAAGAAGACATCCAGATGGCCAACAGGCACATGAAAAGATGCTCACCATCACTAATCATCAGGGAAATTAAAACCAAAACCACAAGGAGATATCACCTCACACCTGTCGGAATGGCTAAAATCAAAAACACAAGACACAACCAGTGTTGGCAAGGATGTGGAGCAAAAGAAACCCTCGTGCACTGTTGGTGGGAGTGCAAGCTGTTGCAGCCACTATGGAAGACAATATGGAGGTTCCTCAAAAAATTAAAAATAGAATTACTATATGATTCAGCAATTCCACTCCTGGGTATTTACCCAAAGAATAGGGAAACATAAATTCAAAAAGATGCACGCACCCCTATGTTTATTGCAGGACTATATACTATAGGCAAACTAAGGAAGCAGCCCAAGTGTCTATCGATAGATAAATGGATAAAGAAGAGGTCTCTCTCTCTCTCTCTCTCTCTCTCTCTGTCTCTTCCTGACACACACACACACACACACACACACACACACACACACAGAGTGGAATATTAGTCATAAAAAATGAAATCTTGCCACTTGCAACCACATGGATGGATCTAGAAGCTATAATGATGAATGAAATAAGTTAGTTAGAGAAAGAAAAGTACCACACGATTTCACTCATATGTGGAATTTATGAAACAAAAAAAGTGAGCAAAGAAAAAAAGAGTCAAACCAAAAAACAGACTCTTAACTATAGAGAACAAAATGGTGGTTAGCAGAGGGAAGATGAGGCAAGGGATAGGTGAGGTAGGTGAAGGGGGATGAAGAGTACATTTATCATGTGGGCACTAAGGAATGTATAGAATTGTTGAATTACTGGGTTATACGCCTGAAAGTAATATGACATTGTATATTAACTATACCGGTATTTAGAAAATAAGAAGTGAGTCACCTTATTCATCCTGAAATACCAAGGGGATACATGATATATACATGTCATTGCAGGGGATGTAACCCTTGATTATTTGGTTGAGGTGGTGTTTATTGGATTTCTCCACTCTAGTTATTAGTCTCCCTTTCCCCTGGTTTATTCTTTGGAATTAACTTGGTGGTAATTAATGACGGTAATTATTTCTATCAAGTTTTGCTTGAGGAATTTTAAAACTTTCTCCTTTAGTTTTGAAAAATATTTTCACTGTGCCCTGTCGTTCTGGGTTGATAGGTTAGTTTCTTTCATTCAGATCTTAATAGATGTCATTTTCACTGTCTTTATGAAAGCATCATCTTGATAAGAAGTCTACTGTAATGATTTTTCATTCCTCTCTATGTCATGTGACTTTTTTCCTCTGGTTGACTTCAACTTTCTCATCCTCTCTCTCTCCTTCTTTCTCAGTTGAACATAGTACACTCTGTGTGTGTGTACCTCTCATCTCGTTTGGTGTTCTTTAAGTATGTTGGACCTGTGGTTTGGTGTCTATCATTAATTCTTGACCGTCATTTCTTCTGCCCCATTTCATCACCATTTTCCTCCTAGCATTCCAGTTACAAGTATGTGGCACTGTTACGTATTGTTCCACAGCTCTCGTATGTCCTGTTCTGTCTTTGTTCAGTCTTTGTTGTAGATGCTTCCTCAGATTCTTCCCAATTATGTTCTTCAAGTAACCATGACTTGTGTAATCTCCTTCTCTTGTGTGTGGGCTGGGCCCCATGACTTACTTCTAATGAATAAAATATAGCAAAAAATGCTGAGATGTCCCTTTGAAGATTAGGTTATAAAGGACTGTGATTCCATCTTTCTGGTAGTCTCTCTTGCTGCAAGAGTTCATGCTCTCTCTGCTCTACGGAGAGGTCAATATGGCAAGGAACTGAATGAAGCCTCTGTCTCAGTCAGCAAGAGACAGTGTCCCTCAAATGCAATATCCCGTAACACACTGGATCCTGCCGACAACCTTATTAGTGACTATGTTATTCAGCGTGGGATGCCATAACAAAATACGACAGGTTGGGTGACTTAAACAACTGGAATTTATTTTCTCACAGTTCAGGAGACTAGAAGTCCATGATCAAGGTGTTGGCAGATCTGGTGTGTCGTGAGAGATCTTCCTGGCTTGCAGACGGTTGGTTACCTTCTGGTCAAGTTCTCACACGGCCTTTCCTCTGTGTGCATGCAGAAGGAGAGCTCTCTGGTGTCTTCTCGTCTTCATATAAAGACGCCAATCCTATTGGCTTGGGGTCCCACCCTTATAACCTCATTTAACCTTAATTACCTCCCTAAAGGCCCCATCTCCAAGTGCAGTCATATTGTGGGTTAGAGCTTCAGCCTACAAATTTGGGGACGATGCAGTTCAGGCCATAACAGTGACCCAGTGACCATGGCAGCAGATCTTTCCTCAGTCAAATCTTGAAGTGAAATTATGGCCTCAGCTGTAGCCTGATGGGAGTCCTTAAGGCGGAATATCCAGCCACTGCCAAAAGAGAAGGTTATCACGCTCATTGTGCCTGCTCACTGTAAAGGTGAGAAAGAGACACAAACATTTATAGTAGGAATTGCTTACTGCCAAATGTCTGAGGGAGGGAACTTTGGAGACTGGCAGTGGAGGAAGCCCAAAACAGAAGCAGGTTTGCCGTGGAGGTAAGTGTCAGTACGTACATTTTGTCAGAGCACAGCCGCCACCAGGTTTTCGTTGTTCTATGTTTTTAGTTCTCACTCCTGTGAGATCAAAGCTCACACATTTACCAGCAATAGTTTGCTCTGCATGTGTCAGCAAGAAAATGTCAAAGAAGTGAAAATGGTTCCAGTCATCCTGCATTTTGAAAATTTCAGGAAGTTGTGGCTGAGAAACTAGGTACCAGACCCAGTTTCAGTACCTCCCCCCCACCCACCCTTTTTACCCTCCACTGTCTCAATCATATGACCTTGTGCTGGATAGTAAATTATATTTCCCCAATGCTTGTTTTATCTCCCGCTTTCCCAGAAAAAGTTCTTCCTGTTTTTCTTCTGTTTCTGACTTGGGCATTTACCTCTGTTCTGAGAAGAGAAAAAGAGACAGTGTCAGAGGTATAACTGGCTCATACCCAGTGAGTACTGAAATTTAATTGGACTCCTTAATAACACATTTGATGTTAATTGCAGCATAATTTTATTTAACCTTTGTTTTGTGATCTGCTAAGTATCTAGGTTGACAAGGAAGGGACAAGGAAGGACAAAGCTTTTGAATTTAATAATGAACATTTATAAGAGCTAAGGTACTTATCTGAAGTCTTTATTTTCTTATATCTCATTTTAATTTCTGTACGTTAGCTTCATTTTTATTCATCTGCCTCCTCCATGGTATGAAGTATGGTATGAAAAATACTGACAAGTATCCTGATGGACTTATTGACTTTTCCTTGGACCTATCACTATAATCAGGAAGATGTGGGTTTATCAGAAGATGTGAACAATAACTATCAACAGATAAAACATGAGGAAGAAAAGGAAATTTTCCCAAAGAAGCAGGATAGGATGTATAAGCTCATTAAAATATACAACAATCAGGGGCGCCTGGGTGGCTCAGTCGGTTAAGTGGCCGACTTCGGCTCAGGTCATGATCTCGCGGTCCGTGAGTTCGAGCCCCGTGTCGGGCTGTGTGCAGACAGCTCAGAGCCTGGAGCCTGTTTCAGATTCTGTGTCTCCCTCTCTCTGACCCTCCCCGTTCATGCTCTGTCTCTCTGTCTCAAAAATAAATAAACGTTAAAATAAAATAAAATAAAATAAAATAAAATAAAATATACAACAATCACTGTGAGCTAAGACACTACTTCTACTGGTTTCCACCAAATGTTTGAAATCATTTAAATTGATGTTTTCCCATTGGTAACAAATATTGTCGGTTG
Organism: Puma concolor; assembly: GCF_028749965.1. Classification (NCBI taxonomy): domain Eukaryota; kingdom Metazoa; phylum Chordata; class Mammalia; order Carnivora; family Felidae; genus Puma; species Puma concolor. The sequence goes on from NC_141673.1 coordinate 100,898,710, forward strand.
TCTTCTTTGAAGTGGCAGGCCTATTTTGTTTATTTTTGAGAAAATGTTTGCCAAATACCCAGGTGTGAATAAACAAAGTTTGCCAGTTGTTCTTTCTAATAAAATCGTATTCCATGAAAATAGTTTCTAGTTCAGTTCACAATAATCACACAAGTGCATTTTGTCAAGACAGCTGTCATTCATTAATTCAACTGTGACATATAGAATAATAAAAAGAAGTATACAAGCAGCAAAATTGAAAAAAAAAATAAATAAATTGATGTTTTCCCAACTCATTGGGTGACTAAACTTTATTTTATTTCACATAACCATTAACATTAACAATCTAATTTTCCAGGGTGCTTGAGGGGCTCAGTGAGTTTAGCGTCTGACTCTTGACTTCGCTCAGGGCATGAGCTCATGGTTCACGAGTTCAAGCCCCGCATTGGGCTGCTGCTTGGGATCCTCCCTCTTTCTCTGCCCCTCCCCCACTCATACTGTCTCTGTCTCTCCCAAAATAAATAAATAAAAACTTTTAAAAAATATCTAATCTTCAAGGACTCAATTTTAAACATTCTCACAGAATTATAGAATGTTTTCAAATGTGTTTATCCATGCTCATGTTGACATCAGCAAAAGTTTCATAGAAAATCCGACTGCGAGGGGCGCCTGGGAAGTTCGGTGGGTTAAGCGTTCTGACTAGGTTTCGGCTAGGTCGTGATGTAGAGGTTCGTGAGTTCAAGCCCTGCATTGGGCTCTTCGGTGACAGTGTGGGGCCTGCTTCAGATTCTCTCTCCTCCCACCCCTCACGGTCCCTCCCCTGCCCGTGCTGTCTCCCTCTCTCAACATAAAATAAATAAACTTTTAAAAAGAAAGACAGAAAATCCAGCTGTGAGTCATGTCATTTCCATCTGAGTCCTTTAGGACAGCCCTTTGTAATATGTGTGCCAAAGTAAACAAATCTGGTCACATGTTTTTCCTTTTAAGTAAAGACCACATAAATCTTTTAATGCAAAATATGGACCTTTTTGAAAGTTTAGGGTCACAGTTTATAGTTCCCCTTACTCTGTGGGACCTTCCAGGCAGATTTTTGCTGCCCCACATCCTGATGTGACAAGGAAGGGACAGGGGAAACATGACCTCAGCTTTTACAATGACTTCTTCTTTCAAGTACCAGTAACTTAATCTTAGGGTCTCCTTTCCAAACAGACCTGTTTTCACATCATTAGCCCACCTCCGAGGCATGTATGAGAGGACCCGGGAATTCTTTCTTAAGACTTGGAAAGAGAGAGTCTCGCAATGAGGCAAAACTCTTGACATGTTGATAAGGGTTTGCTTTTATTTTGCTCTGCCATTGGGAAGAGAGTGGGTATGGTAGGAGGATATCTGTCAACAGGTAGATATCAATATTATACAGTAAGGATGAAAATAGAGAGGAAATGAGAAACACAAAAAATCTTGGAATTTTGGTGGCACTTTGTGCGGCAGCAATAACGGAGGCAGAATACGAATCCGAAAAAAAAGGGAAAAGCATGAACGATGTCAACAAAAGCAAACGATAAAAGCCATGGATTAGAAGTCAGACAAGAATATAGGGGCGCCTGGGTGGCTCAGTCAGTTAAGCATCTGACATCAGCTCAGGTCATCATCTCACGGTTCTTGAGTTCAAGCCCCACATAGGGCGCTGTGCTGACAGCTCAGAGCCTGGAGCCTGCTTTGGATTCTATGTCTCCTTCTCTCTCTCTACCCCTCCCTCACTCACACTTTCTCTCTCTCTCTCTCTCTCTCTCTCTCTCTCTCTCAAAAATAAATAAACATTAAAAAAATGTAGAAGTCAGACAAAGATATGAAGTGGTAAAAATGACAATAAGGTGCACATGAGAAACACACATTTATTGTTACCAAATGCTAGGTACTGTAGTAAATGCTTTACATCATTCAATTTAATTCTCACAAGCCACCTAAGAGGTAGGTATTATTGTCTCCATTGCTAAAGCGAAAATAAGCATTTAAAGGCTAATTGAGTTATGTAAGTTCACATAGTAAATTCTAAAATGTAATTTAAACCCAGGGCCAGCTACGTCCAAACTCTTGATCTTTCTGCTATAACTTTTAGTAAAGAAGAGAAATGAAAAGAAATTGCAACGAGGGAAACAAAGAACAAGTCTTTTTTTTTTTTTTAATTTTTTTTTAACGTTTATTTATTTTTGAGACAGAGAGAGACAGAGCATGAACGGGGGAGGGTCAGAGAGAGAGGGAGACACAGAATCTGAAACAGGCTCCAGGCTCTGAGCTGTCAGCACAGAGCCCCATGCGGGGCTCGAACCCACGGACCGCGAGATCGTGACCTGAGCCGAAGTCGGACGCTTAACCGACTGAGCCACCCAGGCGCCCCAAGAACAAGTCTTTAATGGACTCGAAAGAGCAAGAATGGACGAAGGAAAATATGGCTAGGAGATATTTCAGAGCACATATGAAATAGTGACAACGTTTAGACTTACACTTCATGGACATTTGGTGGAAATGAGGACGGCAAAGGGTCACGGGGCTGGAAAAGGCCGTTTGCCCTGAGACAGGAGGCCTAGACAGTGTTAGGACTTTTGAAGATGCCCTGATACTTCTTTGTGACTATTTTGCTTATGACTGAAGACCAGCAAATTTCTAGAAAATCAGCTGAATGTCTGACTTTAAAAAAAAAGGACTTCTTTGGGGTGCCTGGATGGCTCAGTCGGTTAAGCGACCAACTCTTGATTTCGGCTCAGGTCATGATCTCCCTGTTCATGAGTTCCAGCCCTGCATCAGGCTCGCACACTGACAGTGCAGAGCCTGCTTGGGATTCTCTCTCCCTCTCTCTCTAATCTCCCCCACTTTGTTCTCTCTCTCTCTCTCTCTCTGTCTCTCAAAATAAATAAATAAACTTAAAAGAGAATACATAAACAATTTTAAAAAAGACTTTTTTTTTTACTACGACTTGCTATAGTTCAAGAACCATGGCTAGCAAAGTCAACTTAATGAATTACAGCTCTTCATTATTCGTGTGAGTTCCTTAAAGGAGTACGGTTATTTAACCTTTAACCTGCCGCATGCCATGTACGTAATTAGAAAATGAACAAGAAAGTTGAAAATGTTGAATTTGGCAGGATGGCATTAGGTAGGTAGAGGGTCAAAAGTTCTGGTAACAATAATAGTCGTCTCTCTTCTGTCGTGTTCATCACTGTTCTATTTGTTCAGCTTCTCGTCCATTCTCGCGTGTGTTGGTATCAACTTACTAAGTCTCCTTATCTAATGTTGTGTATTACCCTTATGAATCTACATCTATTTCCGTAAATCCTTATGATTAATTTTCTCATACGCTCTTAAAATAATCTTTCTAAAATGCTAATTTTATGTAGCATACCCTGATTAAATGTTACCAACAATAGCCGAATTATGGAAAGAGCCCAAAGGTCCATCAACTGACGAATGGATAAAGAAGATGTGGTTTATATGCAATAGAATACTACTTGGCGACCAAACGAATGAAATCCTGCCATTTGCAGCAATGTGGATGGAACTAGAGGGTATTGTGCTAAGCAAAATAAATCAGTCAGAGAGAGACAGATAGTCATGTTTTCACTCATCTGTGGAATTTGAGAAAGGGAGGCAAACCATAAGAGACTCTTAAACACAGAGAACAAACTGAAGGCTACTGGAGGGGAGGTAGGTGGGGGGGGGGGGTGCTGGGCTAAATGAGTGATGGGCATTAAGGAGGGCACTTGTTGGGATGAGGACTGGGTGTCCTATATAAGAGATGAATCACTGGATTCTGCTCCTAAAGCCAAGACTGCACTGTAGGTTAACTCAGTTGAATTTAAATTAAAAAATAAAATAAAATACATAAAATAAAATATTTATTTGATGTCTCCAAATGACTCTCGGAATAAGTTCTTGCTCTTCCCTATTTCAATTCATTCTTTTCCCACAAATGGATGTAAACTCTATGAGTTGCAGAACTGAGAATAAGCTGGAAAGGGAGAGAGGAGTGAGGAAGGTGACAGAGTCTGTAGATGAAATAGTGAGATGCTTCTTTGAGATACAATTGACGTATCATGTAAGTTTAAGGTGTACAACTGCAGAGTTGATACAATTATTTACAGCTAAATTATTCACGGCTAAAGATCTACTCTCTTCCCAGCTTTCAAATACTTAGCACAGTATTAACTGTAATCACCATGCTGTAAGTTAGACCCCCTAAATTTATTCATCTGAAAAAAATCAGAAAGAAAGAGAGGAAAGAAGGACAGAAGGAGGGAAAGGAGGGAGGGAGGAAGGGAGAGAAAGAGAGAAAGAAAAAGAAAGAAAGGAGGGAGGGGAAAAAAGGGAAAATGGAAGAAAAAACAGCAGCTATTATGGGGCACCTAGGGGGTGCAGTAGGTTGAGTGTCAGACTCTTTTATCTTGTCTCAGGTCATGATCTCACGATCTGTGGGGTGGAAGCCTGCATCAGGCTCTGTGCTGACAGCTCTCTGTCTCCCTCGAAAATAAAAAAAAAAAAAAAAGAGAGAGAGAGAGAGACAACAGTAATTAAATTAAAAATAAATAGTGAGATACTGGCAAAGTGGGTGGCTTTGGTAAATAATCATGACCTCAGCCAGCAGTTATCAGTACAGTGGACCACAAAGGTCGGGTGGCTTGTACATTTCAGTCAGAAGCCACCCAGTACAACGCAGGGAAGAACCTTTTTTCATCGCTCTTTTCCCATAACAAAGCACCAAATCTGGTGCATACCTCATTCTCAACAAATGAGCAATGAATTAACAAAGTGGGGTGATAAAATCAGATAGAAAAGCATGGTAAAAGAAAGAAAAAAAAAACCTGGGGATAAGGTAGACCAAAGAGTCGAGAGGTAAAAATAAGTAGCCCTGAAATACTGATTAAACCACCTCCAGAAGCCTCAATATAGATTCGGACACAATTGCAAACTCTTAATGTCACATGCTAAAATCTCCTGATGCAAACCATGTGGTGGCTTTCCATCACAAACAAGATCTAAGCCTGTGACATTTTCGTAGGATAAAAGAAGTTTTGTGCCCTTTCCTTTGGAAGAATAGTTCTTTACTGTCTTGGGTTTAAATCACTGAAGTCATCTAACGTATACCAGAGAGGCATGGATTTCCATCTTGCTATATTTTGTTTCTTCAGATTTTGGCAGATGCTGCGCTCAACAGAATCTCTTGTCCGTGTGGTAATTTACATCCTGCTAGTGAATTCCTGTTTTCGCTTCTGAGTTCTATGTGATAACTACTTCCTGGGCCTACACTTCCTCACCCCGCCTTTCCCCTAATCACCACCCAAAACAATTATTTTGAGGTCAATAGAACATGTGAAAATAATTTCAGAAGTCTCATTGAAAAAATATGCATATTTAAGCCTAATGTATTTTTAAAATTAGAAAAAGTTAATAAAACAAATATAGAAATCAAAGAGAATAAACATGGTAAAGAAAACATACCTAATTTTAACACCAAGAGAAAAACACACCTACAGCTTTGAAAACCAATTTTTAATATATCGTTATATTAATATATAATATTATAAAGAAAATTAGTATTATACTATGCTACGGGTTATTACCTGTAGAGTTCTTTAACATACCTATTACAACATATATTCACTTATGATACAAAATTGTATTGGCTGTGTATGTTTCCGTCACTTGGAAATAATTCAAATAGATTTAGATAAGACCCTATGAGTGATTATTGACGTGGTGTAATTAAGTTTTATATTGTCATTACTTTAAGAATTTTGTAAGTTGTGTTTTATAAATCTGATATATTTCTTTTCTGTATTTTTCATATTGTTGATAATTTTAATTAATGCCAAAGTTGTAGACTGGTATTTTGTTTTATCTTTTTATTTTTTTTAAGTTTATTTATTTATTGCGACAGAGAGAGCAGGGGAGTGGCAGAGAGAGAAGGAGAGAGAATCCCAAGCAGGCTCTGCCCTGACACGGGGCTCAAACCCATGAGCCGTGAGATCATGACCTGAGCCGAAATCAAGAGTTGGACACTTAACCGACTGAGCCACCCAGGCACCCCTGAATGTTATTTTATCATTTTAAATTAACCTCTTAAATCTTATTGAAACTGAATTATAGTATTCAAATGCTTATTTATTTTTATTAATTGCTTAGTTTCTTGATGCATTTTTTTTTTAATTTTTTTTTTCAACATTTATTTATTTTTGGGACAGAAAGAGACAGAGCATGAACGAGGGAGGGACAGAGAGAGAGGGAGACACAGAATCGGAAACAGGCTCCAGGCTCTGAGCCATCAGCCCAGAGCCCGATGCGGGGCTCGAACTCACGGACCGCGAGATCGTGACCTGGCTGAAGTCGGACGCTCAACCGACTGCGCCACTCAGGCGCCCCTCTTGATGCATTTTTAATATTTCTGTCTTACATTAGAATAGCATGAGATCTTTATATTTATTTCAAAATAGTATTGCTTCTTGTCATATGTGCTGCAAATGTTTTCACTAATTTATTTGCTTTTAAAAATGCTTTAAATTTCTTTCTGTTTAATATAATATTTTATTAGACAAAAATGTTCATCACATATACACAATTTATTAATCCAAACGTACACAAAACCCATCATTCAATCAGCAGACTGAACCTTTAGCAATCTCTTTTTTTCTGTTTTCTTCTTCTTTTCCATATATCTGCCACCACCTCCAAAGGTGACTTCTATTCTGAGTTGTGTGTTTCTTATTACCTTGCTTACTAATACAATATATATAGATACAGTGTAATACATATAACAAATTGTTTAGTTTTGCCTGTTTTTAAGCTTTATAAAATATCAAACTGCATTTAGTGTTCTGGGATGACTTTTCTTTTTCAGTGTTATGTTTTTAAACTCCATCTCTGTCAATGCAAACGCTATAGTTTAGCCTTCATTCATATAAAATATACATATTTTTAAGCAGTTTTTTTAAAAGTTCATTTATTTATTTTGGGGGGGCAGAGAGAGAGGGAGAATCTTAAGCGGTCTTTTTTTTTTTTAATTTTTTTAACGCTTATTCATTTTTGAGAGACAGACAGAGACAGAGTGTGAGTGGGGAAGGGGCAGAGGGAGACACAGCATCTGAAGCAGGCTCCAGGCTCTGAGCTGTCAGCACAGGGCCTAACGTGGGGCTGACATTCACAAACCGTGAGCTCAAGACCCGAGCTGAAGTCCGATGCTTAGCTGACTGAGCCTCCAGGCACCCCTTAAGCAGTCTTTTAAGCAGAATCCACTCTGAGCACGGAGCCCATCGTGGGGCTGGATCCCACAACCCTGGGATCATGACCTGAGCCCAAATCAAGAGTCAGATGCTCAACCAACTGAGTCACTCAGACGCCCCCCAAGTTAGATTTTTTAATGCGTGAAAAATGATACAGATGTAATTTCATTTTTTTCAAGTATCAATTTTCTTCACCTAATTTATTGTACAGATTTCTTTTCATGTTTTTTTTATTTTCAAATATCCATTTTCTTTTTTTTTCTTGAAATTTATTGTCAAATTGGTTTCCATACAACACCCAGTGCTCATCCCAAAAGGTGCCCTCCTCAATACCCATCACCTTCCCTCCCCTCCCTCCCACCACCCCCCCGCCATCAACCCTCAGTTTATTCTCAGTTTTTATTTTTTTTTTATTTTTTATATTTTCAACGTTTTATTTATTTTGGGGACAGAGAGAGACAGAGCATGAACGGGGGAGGGGCAGAGAGAGAGGGAGACACAGAATCGAAAACAGGCTCCAGGCTCTGAGCCATCAGCCCAGAGCCTGACGCGGGGCTCGAACTCACGGACCGAGAGATCGTGATCTGGCTGAAGTCGGACGCTTAACCGACTGCGCCACCCAGGCGCCCCTGTTCTCAGTTTTTAAGAGTCTCTTATGCTTTGGCTCTCTCCCACTCTAACCTCTTTTTTTTTTTTTTTCCTTCTTCTCCCCCATGGGTTCCTGTTAAGTTTCTCAGGATCCACTTAAGAGTGAACACATATGGTATCTGTCTTTCTCTGTATGGCTTATTTCACTTAGCATCACACTCTCCAGTTCCATCCACATTGCTACAAAGGGCCATATTTCGTTCTTTCTCATTGCCCTGTAGTACTCCATTGTGTATATAAACCACAATTTCTTTATCCATTCATCAGTTGATGGACATTTAGGCTTTTTCCACAATTTGGCTATTGTTGAGAGTGCTGCTATAAACATTGGGGTACAAGTGCCCCTATGCATCAGTACTCCTGTATCCCTTGGGTAAATTCTTAGCAGTGCTACTGCTGGGTCATAGGGTAGGTCTATTTTTAATTTTTTGAGGAACCTCCACACTGCTTTCCAGAGCGGCTACACCAGTTTGCATTCCCACCAACAGTGCAAGAGGGTTCCCGTTTCTCCACATCCTCTCCAGCGTCTATAGTCTCCTGATTTGTTCATTTTGGCCATTCCAACTGGCGTGAGGTGATATCTGAGTGTGGTTTTGATTTGTATTTTCCCTGATGAGGAGCGACGTTGAGCATCTTTTCATGTGCCTGTTGGCACTATATGTCTTCTTTAGAGAAGTGTCTATTCATGTTTTCTGCCCATTTCTTCACTGGATTATTTGTTTTTTGGGTGTGGAGTTTGGTGAGCTCTTTATAGATTTTGGATACTAGCGCTTTGTCCGATATGTCATTTGCGAATATCTTTTCCCATTCCGTTGGTTGCCTTTTAGTTTTGTTGGTTGTTTCCTTTGCTGTGCAGAAGCTTTTTATCTTCATGAGGTCCCAGTAGTTCATTTTTGCTTTTAATTCCCTTGCCTTTGGGGATGTGTCGAGTAAGAGATTGCTACGGCTGAGGTCAGAGAGGTCTTTTCCTGCCTTCTCCTCTAAGGTTTTGATGGTTTCCTGTCTCACATTCAGGTCCTTTATCCATTTTGAGTTTATTTTTGTGAACGGTGTGAGAAAGTGGTCTAGTTTCAACCTTCTGCATGTTGCTGTCCAGTTCTCCCAGCACCATTTGTTAAAGAGACTGTCTTTTTTCCATTGGATGTTCTTTCCTGCTTTGTCAAAGATGAGTTGGCCATACGTTTGTGGGCCTAGTTCTGGGGTTTCTATTCTATTCCATTGGTCTATGTGTCTGTTTTTGTGCCAATACCATGCTGTCTTGGATGATTACAGCTTTGTAGTAGAGGCTAAAGTCTGGGATTGTGATGCCTCCTGCTTTGGTCTTCTTCTTCAAAATTACTTTGGCTATTCGGGCCTTTTGTGGTTCCATATGAATTTTAGGATTGCTTGTTCTAGATTCGAGAAGAATGCCAGTGCAATTTGATTGGGATTGCATTGAATGTGTAGATAGCTTTGGGTAGTATTGACATTTTGAAAATATTTATTCTTCCAATCCATGAGCATGGAATGTTTTTCCATTTCTTTATATCTTCTTCAATTACCTTCATAAGCTTTCTATAGTTTTCAGCATACAGATCTTTTACATCTTTGGTTACATTTATCCCTGGGTATTTTATGCTTCTTGGTGCAATTGTGAATGGGATCAGTTTCTTTATTTGTCTTTCTGTTGCTTCATTGTTAGTGTATAAGAATGCAACTGATTTCTGTACATTGATTTTGTATCCTGCAACTTTGCTAAATTCATGTATCAGTTCTAGCAGACTTTTGGTGGAGTCTGTCATATTTTCCATGTATAATATCATGTCATCTGCAAAAAGTGAAAGCTTAGCTTCATCTTTGCCAATTTTGATGCCTTTGATTTCCTTTTGTTGTCTGATTGCTGATGCTAGAACTTCCAACACTATGTTAAACAACAGCAGTGAGAGTGGACATCCCTGTCATGTTCCTGATCTCAGGGAAAAAGCTCTCAGTTTTTCCCCATTGAGGATTGTATTAGCTGTGGGCTTTTCATAAATGGCTTTTATGATGTTTAAGTATGTTCCCTCTATCCTGACTTTCTGAGGGGTTTTTATTAAGAAAGGATGCTGAATTTTGTCAAATTATTTTTATGCATCGATTGACAGGATCATATGGTTCTTATCTTTTCTTTTATTAATGTGATGTATCACGTTGATTGATTTGCGAATGTTGAACCAGCCCTGCATCCCAGGAATGAATCCCACTTGATCATTGTGAATTATTCTTTTTATAAGCTGTTGAATTCGATTTGCTAGTATCTTATTGAGAATTTTTGCATCCATATTCATCAGGGATATTGGCCTGTAGTTCTCTTTTTTTACTGGGTCTCTGTCTGGTTTAGGAATCAAAGTAATGCAGGCTTCATAGAATGAGTCTGGAAGTTTTCCTTCCCTTTCTATTGTTTGGAATAGCTTGAGAAGGATAGGTATTATCTCTGCTTTAAACGTCTGGTAGAACTCTCCTGGGAAGCCATCTGGTCCTGGACTCTTATTTGTTTGGAGATTTTTGATAACTGATTCAATTTCTTCACTGGTTATGGGTCTGTTCAAGCTTTCCATTTCCTCCTGATTGAGTTTTGGAAGAGTGTGGGTGTTTAGGAATTTGTCCATTTCTTCCAGGTTGTCCAGTTTGTTGGCATATAATTTTTCATAGTATTCCCTGATAATTGTTTGTATTTCTGAGGGATTGGTTGTGATAATTCCATTTTCATTCATGATTTTATCTATTTGGGTCATCTCCCTTTTCTTTTTGAGAAGCCTGGCTAGAGGTTTGTCAATTTTGTTTATTTTTTCAAAAAACCAACTCGGTTTCATTGATCTGCTCTACAGTTTTTTTTTAGATTCTATATTGTTTATTTCTGCTCTGATCTTTATTATTTCTCTTCTTCTGCTGGGTTTGGGGTGTCTTTGCTGCTCTGCTTCTATTTCCTTTAGGTGTGCTGTTAGATTTTGTATTTGGGCTTTTTCTTGTTTCTTGAGATAGGCCTGGATTGCAATGTATTTTCCTCTCAGGACTGCCTTCACTGCATCCCAAAGGGTTTGGATTGTTGTATTTTCATTTTCGTTTGTTTCCGTATATTTTTTAATTTCTTCTCTAATTGCCTGGTTGACCCATTCATTCTTTAGTAGGGTATTCTTTAACCTCCATGCTTTTGGAGGTTTTCCAGACTATTTCCTGTGGTTGATTTCAAGCTTCATAGCATTGTGGTCTGAAAGTATGCATGGTATGATCTCAATTCTTGTATACTTATGAAGGGCTGTTTTGTGACCCGTTATGTGATCTATCTTGGAGAATGTTCCATGTGCACTTGAGAAGAAAGTATATTCTGTTGCTTTGTGATGCAGAGCTCTAAATATATCTGTCAAATCCATCTGATCCAATGTCTCATTCAGGGCCCTTATTTCTTTATTGACTGTGTGTCTAGATGATCTATCCATATCTGTAAGTGGAGTGTTAAAGTCCCCTGCAATTACCACATTCTTATCAATAAGGTTGCTTATGTTTGTGAGTAATTGTTTTATATATTTGGGGGCTCCTGTATTGGGCACATAGACATTTATAATTGTTAGCTCTTCTTGATGGATAGACCCTGTAATTATGATATAATGCCCTTCTTCATCTCTTGTTACAGCCTTTAATTTAAAGTCTAGTTTGTCTAATATAAGTATGGCTACTCCAGCTTTCTTTTGACTTCCAGTGGCACGATAAATAGTTCTCCATCCCCTCACTCTCAATCTAAAGGTGTCCTCAGGTCTAAAATGAGTCTCTTGTAGACAGCAAATAGATGGGTCTTGTTTTTTTATCCATTCTGATACCCTATGTCTTTTGGTTGGCGCATTTAGTCCATTTACGTTCAGTGTTATTATAGAAAGATATGGGTTTAGAGTCATTGTGATGTCCGTAGGTTTCATGCTTGTTACGATGTCTCTGGTACTTTGTCTCACAGGATCCCCCTTAGTATCTCTTGTAGGGCTGGTTTAGTGATGACGAATTCCTTCAGTTTTTGTTTGTTTGGGAAGACCTTTATCTCTCCTTCTCTTCTCAATTACAGACTTGCTGGATAAAGGATTCTCGGCTGCATATTTTTTCTGTTCATCACATTGAAGATCTCCTGCCATTCCCTTCTGGCCTGCCAAGTTTCAGTAGAGAGATCGGTCATGAGTCTTATAGGTCTCCCTTTATATGTCAGAACACATTTATCTCTAGCTGCTTTCAGAATTTTCTCTTTATCCTTGTATTTTGCCAGTTTCACTATGATATGTCATGCAGAAGATTGATTCAATTTACGTCTGAAAGGAGTTCTCTGTGCCTCTTGGATTTCAATGCCTTTTTTCTTCCCCAGATCAGGGAAGTTCTCAGCTATGATTTCTTCCAGTACACCTTTAGCACCTTTCCCTCTCTCTTCCTCCTCTGGAATACCAATTATGCGTAGATTATTTCTCTTTAGTGCATCACTTAGTTCTCTAATTTTCCCCTCATACTCCTGGATTTTTTTTAATCTCTCTTTTTCTCAGCTTCCTCTTTTTCCATAATTTTATCTTCTAGTTCACCTATTCTCTCCTCTGCCTCTTCATTCCGAGCCGTGGTCATCTCCATTTTATTTTGCAGTTCACTTATAGCATTTTTTAGCTCCTCCTGACTGTCCCTTAGTCCCTTGATCTCTGTAGCAATAGATTCTCTGCTGTCCTCTATACTGTTTTGAAGCCCAGCGATTAATTTTATGACTATTATTCTAAATTCACTTTCTGTTATATTGTTTAAATCCTTTTTGATCAGTTCGTTAGCTGTTGCTATTTCCTGGATGTTTTTCTGAGGGGAATTCTGCCGTTTGGTCATTTTAGATAGCCCCTGGAGTGGTGCGGGACTGCGGGCACTTCCCCTGTGCTGTCTTGAATAACTCGCGTTGGTGGGCGGGGCTGCAGTCAGACCTGATGTCTGCCCCCAGCCCACCGCTGGGGCCACAGTCAGACTGGTGCGTGCCTTCTCTTCCCCGTCCTAGGGGTGGGATTCACTGTGGGGTGGCATGGCCCGTCTGGGCTACTTGCACACTGTCAGGCTTGTGATGCTGGGGATCTGGCGTCTTAGCTGGGGTGGATCGGCAAGGTGCACAGGGGTGGGAGGGGCAGGCTCAGCTCGCTTATCCTTCGGTGATCCGCTTCAGGAGGGGCCCTGCGGCATGGGGAGGGAGTCAGACCCGCTGCCAGAGGGATGGATCCGCAGAAGCACAAGGTTGGGTGTTTGTGAGGTGTAAGCAAGTTCCCTGGCAGGAACCGGTTCCCTTTGAGATTTTGGCTGGGGGATGGGCGAGGGCGAGGGCGAGGGAGATGGCGCTGGTGAGCACATTTGTTCCCCGCCAAGCTGCGCTCTATCGTCCAGGGCTCAACAACTCTCCCTCCCATTGTCCTCCAGCCCTCCCGCTCTTGGGGCAGAGCTGGTAGCTTATAACCTTCCAGATGTCAAGTCCCGCTTGCTGTCGGAACACACTCCATCCGGCCCCTCCGCTTTTGCCAGCCGGACTCGGGGGCTCTGCTTGGCCTGCGGGCCACCCCTCCACCCCGGCTCCCTCCCGCCAGTCCGTGGAGCGCGCATCACCTCTCCGCCCTTCCTACCCTCTTCCGTGGGCCTCTCGTCTGCGCTTGGCTCCGGAGACTCCGTTCTGCTAGTCTTCTGGCGGTTTTCTGGGTTATTTAGGCAGGTGTAGGTGGAATCTAAGTGATCGGCAGGATGCGGTGAGCCCAGCGTCCTCCTATGCCGCCATCTTCCCCTCCTCCTCTTTTCATGTTAATCTGAAATGCTATCTATATTATATAGTGTGAGACTCTTCGGAGGCAGTCTATTTTCTCCCAATTAGCCAATAGTCCACCCCTACACCAAAATCCTGCTGTCTTAATTACTCTAGCTTTCTAGTAAGTTTTCATATATACTAGTCTAGGTATATCAAATTAATTCTTTTTATTCAGAAATGTCTTGCCTATTCTTATTCTTTTACTTTTCCATATAAATGTTGGAATCTGCCTAACAAGCCCCTAAGATCACATGTTGGTATTTTCATTATTACTGAATTTATAGCCTATTTGGGGAAGAATTACGGTTTTTACAATATGGATATTGTTTTGTTACTGAATATGCCACATATGACCCACTGAAATGTTTTTGTCTCTCAATAATGTTATGTAATTCTTCGGATACAGATCTTTCTTACTTTTGTTAGATTATTCTTTGGTATCAAAATTTTTATTTGCTATTATAAATAGTATCTATTTTAAATTATATTCACTGACTGATACTAAAACAGAGAAATGTAATTGTTGTTATTATTAATATTTTGGTATATTGATTCTAGCTAACCTCACCATAGCCTTTCTTATTTTATCTAAAAATGTGTTGGATATATATTTTTAATTAAAAAATTATATCCAAAATAAAGATAATTCCATTTCTTTCTCTACAATTCTTATGCCTTTACTTTATTTTTCTTGGTTTATTGCACTGGCCAGAATTTCTAGTATAATGTTAAATAGAAACAAAATGGACATTTTTTTTCCTGTTTGTGATTTACAAGGAATGCATCCAATATTCCCTTTTTAGGACTGTTGTTGTTGTATATTTTTCTCCTTCTAAGGAGAATATTGTTGTATATTTTACCTCCTTCTAAGATATCACTTAGAAGGAGGTAGTTCATTTCTATTCCTAGTTTATAAAAAGTTTTTATCAAATTATTTTACTCTGTCATTGAAACAATTATATGGATTTCTTTGCCCTGAATCTATTATGTGGTTCATGATAATTATAGATTTTTCTATATCAAACCAAACTTACCTGTGGTTAAACCTAAGGCTTATTAACTTTTTAAATATTTTTGCTAAATTTGGTATGCTAATTTTATTTGAAGTTTATTTATTTATTTTGAGCAAGAGAAAGAGAGAGAGCTGAGGAGGGGGAGTGGGAGAGGGAGGGAGAGATAGAATGCCAAGCAGGCTCCACACTGTCAGCTCTGAGCCTGATGCTCGGGGCTCAGTCTCACAAACTGTGAGACCGTGACTTGAGCCAAAATCAAGACTCAACCGACTGAACCACCCAGTCACCCGTCCCAGAATGGTTTTGATGGCTGGTTGGAATACACACCATAGGAAAACTGATATAGAAATCTAACATAAATATAAGTACATAATATGTTTGGTCTAAGAGTAAGAGAAGCAAGGGAAGTAAGTTGTAATTAATGATTGACTATTATCACTGAATACAGACAATCTGAAACATAACTTGGAAATATGCCTGCCTGGGAGGAATGGACTATCATGTTTGCTGAGCAAACTCACACTTGCCAAGTCTGACACTGTCCCATTCTTCCTACCTGGGCTGCCTTTATCTTGACACCATATTGATAATATACTTTTTTTTCTGTGATTTCCATATTTTTAGTAAAAAAAACAAACAAGCATTCTCTTTAAATTCTCCATATAATGTGCCATATTATTTTTACTTTACACCGTAATTTAGCCTTTCCTTTTTGAGATTACAACCATATCACTGTGATCAGGGTTTGTATACTTCTAAACTAATTTAACTATGCATATGTAAATGATCAATCTTTCATTCCACACAAATTTTATTATTTTCCATTTCAAATGGTTCTTTATGGAAAGCTTACTTCAACCGTTGGCTGAGGATCATATCATGGAAGTTTTTTAAATTACTTATGTAATTTTGTTAGTTAGCAAAATACAGCGTATGAGGGCATCTTACAGATATGCCCTCAAATCCATTCTCCTCTTATAGACAAAAAACCTTGAAAGTTTCAACAAAAAGATTTATGTGGCCTTGAATGAATACTTATATCATTTCTGTGAATTCTCTTTGCCCTAGAGCTGAAAAAAAAAAATAGCCATTTCTAGCAAACTGAAGTGAGAGGACATTTTAGCATTAGAACCATGAGTCCTTTGAGCCAAAAAGAAATATCCTATGCCAAAAAAAAAAAGAAAGGAAAAGAAAAGAAAAGAAATACCCTATGGAAATAAGTAAACAAAACATGTTTTGAGACTCGGGAAGCCTGGTTCTTCTCAATATCACTTATGACCTAGACCTAGGTCTCTTTTACAGGTGAAAAGGATCTGTACTTAAAGATGATGAGTAGAAGTAATCAATGTAAAGGGGTGGCAAATGTCAAAACCCAAAAATGCTGTGTCAGCAGAGCTGGGCTGTTAAGAATGCTACTGTCATTGGGGCACCTGGGTGGCTCGGTCGGTTAAGCATCCGATTTAGGCTCAGGTCATGATCTCAGGGTTCTTGAGTTCAAGCCCCATGTTGGACTCTGTGCTGCAGCTAGCTCAGAGCCTGGAGCCTGCTTCAGATTCTGTGTCTCCCTCTCTCTCTGCCCCTCCCCCACTTACGCTCTGTCTGTCTCTCTCTCTAAAAAATAAATAAACATTAAAAATTTAAAAAAAAAATGCAACTGTCATGGGGCGCCTGGGTGGCTCAGTCAGTTAAGCGTCTGACTTCAGCTCAGGTCATGATCTCCCAGCTCATGGGTTTGAGCCCTACGTCGGGCTCTGTGCTGACAGCTGAGTCTGGAGCCTGTTTCAGATTCTGTGCCTCCCTCTCTCTGACCCTCCCCTGCTTTCTCTCTGTCTCAAAAATAAATAAACATTAAAAATTATGTTTTAATAAAAACAAATGCTACTGTTCTGTGTCTCTATAATCAACACAAGTTTTCATTTTAGTATTAGTGTTTCACACAAGAAAAATCTGGATTTATCATAGACTGTGCTTTGGAAATGAGTCCACTCTCTGGGGAATGCAAAAAAAAGCAATATCTACAGCGTTTTAAACGGTCTGGAGTCGGGTAGCAGGAGAGCATTGTGGTCCTAAATGACAACTTCCAAACGTGCTTACTTACCTGCCAAAGGAGGCTGATAGGTAACAAATAGAATAAATAAAGAACCACATTTTTGTAAATGAAATACACACATTTTTTACTATTATAAATTATAATTGACATCGTTGAGTATAAAATATATACAAATTTCAGAAACCAAAGAGTGGAGTTTATCAATCTCAACCTATCTCTCTTTAATCTCTTATGAGAGAGATTAAATGTTTAATATTTATGTTAATATTTAATAATTATGTTTAATATTTAATAATATGTTTAATATTATGTTTAATATTATCAACTTGGTAGGCAAAGTTAACTGTCAGTCTTTTTGTATGCAGTAATTATATTTTATAGATTGATATAAAATATTATAAAATGCTTTTTTTTCTTTTTCTAATTGAAATATAACTAACATATAACATTACATCAGTTTTACATGTACAACATAATGATTTGATATTTGTATATATTGCAAAGTGATCATCATAAGTCTGGTTAATGCCTATCACCACACATAGTAACGAGTTTTTTCTTGAGATTGGAATTTTTAAGATCTCCCCTCTTAGCACTTTCCTTTTTGTTTTTTGAAAACTATTTTTATCAAGTCATATACCCAGTAAAAGTCACATACAAAAAAAATTAAAAGATTTTTAAAATCCACTTAAATACTACCATTCGTTCAAATTGTTCTTTTTCCTTTTTACAATTATGTCTATGTTACAGAAGCATGGACATATGAGCATGTGTGTGTGCCTGTGTGCATGTGTGTGCGTGTGTGCCCCTTTTTTTGCTGAATAATATATCATAGACATATTCCTCATGGCCATTATTAACCATCCTGTTATAGGCTACTTAGTATATTGCCTAAATGTACTATAATTTATTGACTGTCATAACTGTGAACTTTTAAAATCAGGTTTTCAAGTTTTCACTATTCAAAATAACTAAAAGTACATTTTTCACACTTTGATTATTTTCTTTGTTAAATACTTAAAAATTGAATTGTTGGAGCGCCTGGATGGCTCAGTTGGCTAGGCAACCGACTTTGGCTCAGGTCATGATCTAGCAGTTTATGAGTTGGAGCCCCATGTCGGGCTCTGTGCTGACAGCTCAGGGCCTGGAGCCTGCTTTGGATTCTGTGTCTCCCCCCTCTCTACCCCTCCCCTGCTCACGCTGTGTCTCTCTGTCTCTCAATAATAAATAAATGTTAAAAAAAACTTTTTTTAAATGGAATTGTTATATAAAAGAACATGCATCTCGGGTCACCTAGGCGGCTCAGTTGGTTAACCGTCTAACTCTGGATTTCAGCTCAGGTCATGCTCCCCTGAGCTGAGTTTGTGGGATTGAGCCCCGCATCCAACTCCATGCTGACAGCAGGTAGCCTGCTTGGGATTCTCTCTCTCCCTCTCTCTGTCGCTTCCCCGTGCCATCAAAGAGAAATAAATAAACTGTTTAAAAAAATGTATTTAAAAAAACATGCATCTTTTTAAACTGGAATATATATTGTCAAATTATCTTCCAAGAATTTTGTAATCTTTTGTTCTTCTACTAAATGTTATTTTTCTACTACCCCACTGCCTACCACTAACACCGAATATCTTAATATTTTTAAAAGCACTGTCAGTCTGGTAAAATAATAATAATAATACAAATCAACTAATACCCATTGGTGCTGGGCACTAGGTGTTTTACTTTATGTAGATGATTTCATGTTATCCTTGTGTAATCCCAGGAAGTAGACACTATTCTAACCTCTGTTTTACAGTGAAGAAATAGATACACTGGAGTAACTTACCGATGGTTACTTGGCTATAAGGGCAGTGGTGAAGCTGGTATTCAAATATAGGTTGCTTAGGGGCGCCTGGATGGCTCAGTCGGTTAAGCATCTGACTTTGGCTCTTCCTTTTATTGCTTATATCCCCCTTTATATTCTCAGTCTTGATTGTAAAACATCTGATATCTGCAGCCTTTGTTTTCTTTTTCAAGTTTTTATTAAATGCCAGTTAGTTAATACACAGTGTAATATCAGTTTGTGGTGTAGAATTCAGTGATTCAACACTTACATACAACACCCAGTGCTCATCACAAGTGCCCTCTTTAGTACCAATTTCTACTGGTATTAATAGCTGTTCTCCATAGTTAAGAGTCTGTTTTATGCTTTGCCTCTCTCTTATCTTCCCTTGTGTTCATCTGTTTTGTTCCTTAAATTCCACATACGAGTGAAATCATACGGTAATTGTCTTTCTTTGACTGACATATTTCGCTTAACATAAAACTCTCTAGCTCCATCCATATCACTGCAAATGACAAGATTTCATTCTTTTTTTTATGGCTGAATAATATCCCTTTGTATATATAAACCACATCTTCTTTATCCATTCATCAGCTGATGGACACTTGGGTTCTTTCTATAATTTGGCTATTGTTGATAATGCTGCTATAAACATCAGAGTACATGTGTCTTTTCGATTCAGTATACTTTTGTATCCTTTGGATAAATACCTAGTACTGCGATTTCTGGATTGTAGGGTAGTTCTATGTTTAACTTTGTGAGGAACTTCCATACTGTTTTCCAGAGTGGCTGCATCAGTTTGCATTCCCACCAACAGCGTAAGAGCGTTCCCCTTTCTCTGCATCCTTACCAACACCTGTTGTTTCCCATGTTGTTCATTTTAGCCATTCTGACAAGTGTAAGGTGATATCTCATTGTAGTTTTGATTTGTATTTCCCTGACGATGAGTGATGTTGAGCATTTTCTCATGTGTCCGTTAGCCACTTGGATGTCTTCTTTGGAAGACGTCTATCCATGTCTTCTGCCCATTTTTGTGTGTTCGGTTTTATAAGTTCTTTATATATTTTGCAGCCTTGTAGTTTTTGAAGATAATCTAACTAGAAGTTTCCCAGTTTCACTAAAAAAAAAAAAAGGAAAGAGAAATTTAAAGTACATTTGAATCAAAAAGTGCGTAACTTTTATAGTGATCATACAGGACTAAGAGAGATTACTTGGTGATCGAGGCACCTAAATGAGTTCCAAGAATTCTCTTCTCACTGTCCAGTAAGTGCAGGGAGTTGTCCATTCTGTTCAAAGGGCCTGGCTGAGTCTGAGAGGAATACGGCAACCAGTGTTTACAAAGGTCGAAAGAAAATCACTACGTGTTTGATACTATTGAAAGTGTACATAAATGTGTTTCTATGAAAATACCTTAATTATTTAATCATTTATCCACTTAAAAAACAATTTTCTTATTTGATTAAGCCTCTTAATTTATATATCTGTCACTAACATAAGCAGTAACTCATAAATACTCATGGTTTGATAACATTTTCTAAAACGAAATCTAAATATTTACCTTTTTAAACACTGTATTTACTTTCGTGGGGATACTTCCTTATGCAAGTTAAATCAGACTCGTTACTTAAGCAGTATTACCGACTCAAAGATGCATTTTTAAATAATGAGTTTTTGTAAGACTAAAACATTTTAAATGACACATTCGATATGAATTAAGAAAACAGAACTTTTTTTCTTATTAGGTAACATTTTTAGCGATTGCATATAATTTACAAATCAGACCTACTCTCTAGATTCTCTTGCAAGTATGTGAAAAATCAGATTTGAAAACTGTCATGCCTCACCCTTATGTTCTGGTGAAAGAGCTCAAGAAAGGAATACACACCAGACTAGCACATTTCTAGCCATCTGTTAGTTTCATCATGATGGCTCTAAATTCAGCATCGATTCAGAAACGTCAGACACTGCTCATGTCTAAATTGTAAATACAGGAAATTTCAGATTGTAGTCTAGTGCTTCTCTGCTGGCATTAGAACTCTGGAAATTTCTGGATATTTTAGCAGTCTAAATAACTCACGCCCACTAATTACTCCCTTACAGTCCCACATGCCATAGGATGGCTGATACTGTACTCTGTTCCTCATGTTATGAATGGAAGTAACATTCAGGTGAATCATGATAGCAATGAAAAGAGAATTTTATGATTTTTTCTATGATTTTCCTTTACAACATCATTATTACTAAAGAAGATACATTTTTCTGATAAACACTTAATTCTCTTAGCTCACAGAAAAATTGTCATGGGTTTATAGACTAATTAAGATGATTATTCACCCAAAAATGTGTAGTGAGGACCTATTATATTCCAGAATTTAATAACCAGGGCCAGGTTAAAAGCAAGATGGTTAACATTTATGGGTAACATCCTTTTGGAGTTTAGAGTCTATTAGGAAAAGAAGATACACACACATGCAAGCAGTTTGATATGGAACACAATAGGAGAAAATAAAGGAATCTAATATAATATTTGGAAAATATTATATGGTTAGAGACATAGATTGGGAACTTAAAGATGCTACCATTGCATGGGGAAATGCCAGGGAATGAGGAGTTGGGGCACTGGGCAAGTCTTCCTAAGAAAAGTCACATCTAGAATGACATTTGAAGAAAAGCAGAGGTTGTCCAGGCAAAGTGTAAAGTGTGTGTGAAGTGTGTGTGTGTTTCTGGGGCAGGGGAGTGTTTCAAGCATTAAAAAGATAACGTGTGATAGCATGGAGGTGCTCAAATACTGGAAGAAGGTTAGTACAGCCGTTGATGAGTTTTATGTGTCAATTTGACTCAGCTAGGTGATGTAATCAAATCTAATCCAGGCGGTTCTATGAAGGTATTTTGTAGATGTAGCTAATATCTACAATCAGTTCGCTTTAATAAAGGAGACTGCTCTTGGTAATGTGAGTGGACCTCATCCAATCAGTTGGAAGACCTTAGGAACAAAACTAGGGTTTCCCAGAGAAGAAATTCTTATTTAAGACTGCAAAGTCAAAATCAACTTCTGCCGACTTTCCAGTCTGCCAGCCTGTCTGCCCTACTGATTTTGGACTTGTCAGCCTCCATAACTGCATAAGCCAATTCCTTGAAATAGTCATATGTATTTAAAAATATAATACACATATATACATATATGTCAAATATCATATATATATATATTTTTTTCTATTGGCTCTGCTTCTCTGGAAGACACTGGTACAGATTGGATACCAGGAAGTGAAATGTTGCTATCATAAATACTTAAAACTGTGAAAGTGGCTTTGGGATTGAGTAAGGGCTAGAAGCTGGAAGAATTTTGAGAAGCATGATCAAAAAAGATCTAGACTGTCTTGAAGACGTTTTGGTAGACACGTGAACATTGATGGTGCTTCTGGTGAAGGAAGGCCTAAAAGGAAATGATGAGCTTGTTATTGGCCACTGGAGAAAAAGCCATCCTTGTTATAAAGTGGCAGAAACTATGCTGAACTCTATTCTATCACTGGTGGAAAGGAGAGCGTAAAAACGATGAACAGAGACTCCCGAAGCAAAATATGGAAGGTGCCGTCTGTTTTCTCCTTGCTGTTTTTAATAAAATGTGAAAAGAAGAGATCAATTGAGGAAAAAAATTGTTAGGCAAATTGATAATTTGGAAATTTGGAAATTTTCCAGCCTATTCCAAGAGCATAAGATGGAAACCTTGCCAAAGGTGTGGCTGGAGAAACTTTCCACTGAAGACACTAGGTGTATGATTCGTGGATCCAATCAACCATCTCAGCAGACAGAAATACTGCCAGCTTGGACTGAAGGGGACAGAGACAGAAATAATTGAAGGCAGGCTGTCACATTTCTGAGATTCTACAAGCAGGAAGCAAGCTGCCCAGAAGGTGGCTCTGTTGAGGGATTAGGGTAGCAAACAAAGCCCAGGGACTTTGGGCCACTTGGGCTGAGGCTGGCTTAGAGGCCAATGGGCCTCCATGGACCCAGAGGCTGAATTGGCCCATGGAGAATTATTTGTAGGCTTTGGAGCCTAATGGTATTTGCCCTTGTGTGTTTCATTCTTGCTGGGGACCTGTGACCCCTTTTCCCTTCCATTTTCTTCCTCACAAGAGGAAGAATGGGAATATCTTGTCTATGCCTGTTTCCACTATTGTATTTTGAAAGCAGATAACTTGCTTTCCAGTTTTACATCTCCACAGATAGTAAAGAATTTTGGCCCTGGATGGATCATATCCAGCGTCTCATCCATACCTGATTTAGATTATTTAGAAGATGAGATTTTGGATTTAGGATGATGTTGCAATGGAACTAGACTTTTGGGGGGATGTTGGGACAAGGGATATATACTTTGCAGGTGAGAAATATATGAATTTGGGGGGACCGGAGGACAAATTGTTGTTTCAATTGTGTCCCCCTCAAAATGTTTTGAAGTCCTATCCCCCAGTACCTCGTAATATAAACATATTTGGGAATATGGTTGTTGCAGACATAATTAGTTAAGATTATACAGGAGTAGAGTGGGTCCTTAAGCCAATATGACCAGTGTTCTTATAAGAACAGGAGAAGAGACGCAGAGACATAGACACAGGGGGAGAAGATAGCCATGTGCCAACAAGTCAGAGAGATTGGATATGGTGCTGCATCTATAAACCAAGGAACGCCAAGGATGGCCGGCAAGCACCAGAAGCTAAGAAGAGGCTAAGGAGGATTCTACACTACAGGTTTCCAAGAGAGTATGGTCCTGCTGACAATTTGATTTTGAACTTCTAGCCTTCAGAGCTGTGAGACAATAAGCTTCTGTCGTAGTAAGCCACATAGGTTTTGGTACTTGCTTATGGCAGGCTTAGGAAACTAATACCTACTAGATTAGCGTAGGTTCTAATCCAAAATAATTGTCTTTTAACAAGAGAAGAGACCACAGAGACAGGGACCCAGTGAAAATGCCATGCGATGACAGAGGCAGAAGTTGAAATGATGTGTCTACAAGCCAAGGAAATGCCAGGATTGCCAGAAATGACAGGAAGCTACGAGAAAGCAATGCGGCAGATTGAACCGCATTCAGATGCGGAAGAGGAAGAGGATGGCTCTACTGGCAAGTTTATTTCAGACTTCCAGGCTCTAGAACCGCAACGGTAAATTTCTGTTGTCTTAGGACACCCAGTTTGTAGTAATTTGTTATGGCAATCCTAGGAAACTGATAAAACATTGATAGTAAGAGTGGTTCCAAAGGAACAGATTCTTGGGGCACCTGGGTGACTCAGTCAGTTAAGTTCAACTTCGGCTCAGGTCATGATCTCGCAGCTCATGAGCCGGAGCCCCACATCGGGCTCTGTGTTGACAGCTTGGAGCCTGGAGCCTGCTTTGGATTCCGTGTCTCCCTTTTTCTCTCTGCCCCCCCCACCCCCACCCCCACTCGCTCTGTCTCTCTCTCTCTCTCTCTCAAAAATAAATAAAAACATTTAAAAAGAAAATAAACATTTAATAAATAAACATTTACAAAGAAAAACAGAATCTTAAGGATGAGTTTTCTGAATTCAGGCTCAGAGTTCTGGAGTTGGTTCCCTAATCTGTCTAGATTCAAAGACACTAATGATTCTATTTACAGTGGTAAAGGGGGAACTGAAAGTCCTCAGTGTAATGTGACAATAGAGATATACAAAGTATACACAGAAAGTAACCCCTGGATACTCTTTTGAATACTTATAAACGACAAGATTCTGGGTGACCGTGTATTTGATACATTGGCACATTTTTGTCAAACTAAAGAGCACAATGAAATTGGCTGGTTGCTCCTGATGATGCTGAACAATGAGGACAGAAAAAAGATGAACTCAGGGTTCAAATTCTCAGGTCAAGCTCTATGTAAATAACCTGAGAGTTTCTAGGTCTTCCCTGAAAGAAATTCCCATATACTGTAACTACAAAGCTGAGATTTCTGAAAAATCAAACCCGGAGTCTTGTCCCGTGAGTGGGTAAGTAATACCCACAATAAATTGAATTACTTGCATCGATTTTCCAATCATGTTCCTTCCCAGTCCCTGACCATTCAGCCAAAAGTTGGCCACAGCCCATGAGTTGGTATATAATCCTGCCTCTGGTTATTTCTCTTTCCAAGTAAAATGAACAACGAAATACACTGCTCAGAAGTCTGCCCCTGGGGACGATCTTCCTTCACCATTGTCCAGGGATGTCCCAACGAGAGGCTGTAGGACAGTGACTGTTTGCTTTCAGATGCTGCGCGCATATCACACAGAACCATCTGTAGGTCAGACTCAGTTCTCTCCTCCTCCGTGGGTTAATCATAGGTAATGGCCTTGAGGTCATAGGTGCAGGCTGAAAGAGAGAAAGTAACATAGAAGAAATGAAACCGGGAAGGTGGGCCATTTGCTCATGTAACTGACTTGTGCCTTCAGGGCCTGCTCAAGCCTGATCTTCTGCATATCACTTCTGTTTGATGATGGAATGCTGCTGGGCGCATTCAGCTTCCTGGCCCCGTGAGTCAGATGACATCCAATTCGTGATAAGAAGTGCAGGTCACATGGTCACCTGATAATTTGGTGGCCCATGGTTAAGTGTTCGGTCTCTACGAAAGCCCAGCAGCAAGTCAAAAGCTGTTTTTCAAAAGGAGAGTAGTTCTCTGCAAAGGACAGCAGACCTTTGCTCCAAAGTCCTGAGTCTACACTGCGATTCACCACTAGAAGCCTGCCAAAAGTTCTGAGCAGCTTGCCTACTGAATTTTGCACACCAATGGGTCTTTGGATCATATGGCTCAAGTGGAAGAGGAGCAGCCTAGACCTATTGCAAAGGTTTCTCTCATTCTAGGCCCTACTTAACACTAGCGGCTTTTCCATCCATTTGGGGTTGGGCCAAAGTAGTACATCCAAATGAGAAATGCATTGCCTCCAAAATCCAAAGAGAACCACTAGGTATTGTACTTCTTTTTTGTTGCAGGAAGGGCGAGATACATGAATTTATCCTTCAGCTTCAAAGGGATATCTTAACAGGGCACCTGGATGGCTCAGTCGGTTGAGCGTCCCACTTGGACTCAGGTCATGATCTCGTGGTTCGTGAGTTCGAGCCCCGCATCGGGCTCGCTGCTGTCAGTGCTGAGCGCACTTCAGATCCTCTGTCTCCGCACCCCCCCTCAAAAATAAAAAATAATAATAATAATAAATACATTTTAAAAGTAGGGCTATCTTGAAATGACCCACACCACTTGACTCCTAAAGTTTTCACTGAGGTAGAAGGATCCTAAATGCACTTCTCCTTCTCTGTCACACAAATGTCTTGCCAATAAGTATAGCACGGTTGCTGCTTCTTGCTCCCTAGGTCCGATGGGCATCAATATAATGGGTTGGTGTGAATTCTTGTTGGAAAGAAAGATGATCAAGGTCCTTGTGAACTAAATTATGACTAAGGCAGGAGAGTTCGTATTCCTGATGTGAGACAGTAGAGGTATATTTTTGGCCTAGCCAGCTGAAAGCAAACCGCTTCTGGTGGTTTTCATTAAAAGCGCGAAGGAAACGTATTTGCCAGATCTCTAGCTGTACCCTAGTTACCGGGAGCTATATTAAGTTGTTGGAATAGAAGCTACAACGGGAGCCACCATCTGGCTAAGCTTCTGAAATCCGCTGTCTTTCTCCAAGATCCACCTGTTGGCTGCACAGACCAAATGGGCAAGTCGGACAGGGATATGTTAGGAATCACCCTTCAAGTCCTTGATGGTGGCACTAAACTCTGCAGTCATTACCAGAATGTGGGGTTGGTTTTGGTTCACTAATTTTCTAGCTATAAGCAATTCTGGTAGCTTCCAGTTGGCCTTTCCCACCATAATTATCTTCATTGCACAGATCAGGGAACTGATGTGGGGTTTCTGCCAGTTACCGAGTACGTATAGTCCAAAGCTGGGAGTCAGTTGTGGCGCCATGACCCTCCACTTTTATGACTCAAGTTTACTTATGCTCATTTGACTTAGAATTCTTTGCATTCATACAGATCAAGTAAAAATTCAGTTGATCGCCTTCCTGTTTCACCTCTAGGAACATCACGATCAACTAGGCGATGTCATAAATCTCTGCAAGTCAGGCTATTCTAACTACTGCTTTGGATGTGCAGTTCATTATGGTAATCACACCCACCTTGCCTTTGACAATTAAGTGTCCATCACTGTCCTTACCACCCGGTGGCCCAGTTACCCCCATTGTACTTAAGAATCCTAACCAAATGGCAAAAGTTCCCCTTGTAGTTTCTTTTTTTTTCTTTTTAATGTTTATTTATTTTTGAGAGAGAAACAGAGACAGAGAATAAGCAGGAAAGGGTCAGAGAGAGAAAGAGAGAGAGACCCAGAATCGGAAGCAGGCTCCAGGCTCTGAGCTGTCAGCACAGAGTCCGATGCGGGGGTCAAACTCATGAACCACGAGATCATGTCCTGAGCCAAAGTCAGACACTTAACTGACTGAGCCACCCAGGTGCCCCCACCTTGTAGCTTCTGACTATATGAAGAGCGGCCACAGCGTTCTTCAAGAGTGGTGGGGCTCCCCTCACAGATTTATTTCTCACAACCGTCGTGAAGGGTGTGCTCTCCGAATGCCCCTGGGGTGGGTGAGCAGACATTACGTGACACATTCACTCTAACACTCCAACTTCCTTGCCTAAGCCTCTGGGTCCTTCCTCTACCACATACGGAGGCAGTTCTGGCATTTCAGCTGTATTTAATGAAGGCCATCTTTCCCTCGGTGGAACCTGGGGCTGCTCAGGAAGAGGAGATACATTTCCAAGGGCAGTGGGACACATGTGATGTGGGTGACGACACATGGAACAGTGATGCTGCTGCTGTAGTGTGTGGCCAGCTGGGTTGTCCACCTTGTATCACTGACATGGGTCTTAGAAATGATTCTGCAGGATCTGGAAAAATTTGCCTGGATGATGTTTCCTGTGGTGGGGATGAGTCGTCTCTGGGAACGCAGGCACAAAGAGTGGGGAGATCATGACTGCAGACACAGTGAAGATGTTGGAGCAACCTGTTCGGATAAGACATCCAAACCAGGATTTTCAATAAAAGCACATGGACTCTCCAATGTACTTTTTTCCCCTAATGGGTACCTATATGACAGAATACTCACTTCTCACTTTTTGAAATGAATCATACCTCATATCCTCATTCTGATTTTTTTAACGTTTATTTATTTTTGAGAGAAAGAGACAGAGCATGAGGGGGAGAGGGACAGAGAGAAAGGGAGACACAGAATTGGAAGCAGGCTCCAGGCTCCGAGCTGTCAGCACAGAGCCCGGTGCGGGGCTCGAACTCATGAACCATGAGATCATGACCTGAGCTGAAGTCGGACGCTCAACTGACTGAGCCACCCAGGCGCCCCACCTCATTCTGATTTTTAAGGCCTCTTTCTATCGTACCAAACTTTTTTTCTCTCGGGAAGTCAAATCTCATTTTCTGATATCTACCCATATTTTCCCAAAGTTAAGTTCACCGGACCCTAGTGGTAACAAAGTATTCCACAAAAAGAAGTTATCCATAGTCAAATTAATTTAGGAAAAATTAATAAGGGTTTAGTCATTGAAACACTCAAACAGTTGCCTTGAAATATCCACATACTTAGGGCACCTGGGTGGCTCAGTTGGTTAAGCAACTGACTCTTGATTTCAGCTCAAGTCATGATCTCACTGCTCATGGCATCAAGCCCTGCACTGACAGCATGGAGCCTGCTCAGGATTCTCTCTCTCCCTCTCTCTGCCCTTCCCCCACTCACTCATGTGTGTGTGTGTGTGTGTGTGTGTGTGTGTATCTCAAATCAGTAAACATTTTTTAAAAAAAAAAAAAAGAAAAGAGGGGAGCCTGGGTCACTCAGTCGGTTAAGCGGCCGACTTCGGCTCAGGTCACAATCTCACTGTCCATGAGTTTGAGCCCCGCGTCGGGCGCTGTGCTGACCGCTCAGAGCCTGGATCCTGTTTCAGATTCTGTGTCTCCCTCTCTCTGACCCTCCCCTGTTCATGCTCTGTCTCTCTCTGTCTCAAAAATAAATAAACGCTAAAAAAAAAAAATTTTTTTTTTAAAGAAAAGAAATATCCACATATTTAAAAATTCTTTTTTCAGAGTTACCCAAATACTCATTCTTACTTGAAGGACTTACTTGTGTATGATTCATACCAACAACACTGGAATAAATGTTCTTCAGCTAAAGTCTGGACTTATGGTTTATATAATTTCAAAAATGTTAAGAATTGTTTTGCGGATTCTTCCTCCGAGCCAAAGTTTTTATTATGCAACTTTCAAATCGTGCAAAGAAAATTCTCATGTACACCTGCCCAGGTATAATTGTGGGAGAGTTGAATTCCCTGATTCTGATATACTCTTTTATTAGTCTTGGAGTTTCCTTATTTTCAATCAGTCCCAACACCTTTATCTCTTACTTTAGACATTCTTTTCTGAGATGAGCAGGTAAGACATTGAATTCGGTCTTAAGGAATTTATTTAAACTCCAATATAAATGTGAAATCTGCCTCTTAAACCTTGACTATCCTATCCAGCTTTTCAATTTAGATAGATTTACAGTTATGATTTACAAACAATCACAATCCTTCAGTGACGATTTTCTATCAGATTGAATTTTCCCCAAGTCTTCTGGATGCTCATTCTGCACTGAACTATTCTCTTTCAAGGAGAACTTTTCCTCCTCATGGTCATGAATATCCACATGTTTTTTTTAATGTTTATTTATTTTTGAGAGAGAAAGACAGATCATAAGCAGGGGAGGGGCAGAGAGAGAGGGAGACACAGAATCCAAAGCAGCTGACACATGTGTAGCACGTCCACCTGGGCCACCTTCTTGGCCTCCTTTTGCCCATAATTCTCCTGAAGAATCTGGTGCTGTTCTGGAGAGGCCCTCTGCAGATACCGAACCACCAGTCAGCTGCATTTGTTGTCCTGGATATCAGTGCCAATCTGGCCTGTCACCTTGGGGTCTCCAAAGAGACAAGGTAATCATCCTGAATCTGAGAGAAGTCCCCCTTCTCCAGTAGCATCTCCCCATCAATGCCCACCATATACACGGCAGCAGCTACAGGAATATAGAAGGAGTAGAAAGCTATCTTGCACCTGACAATAGATTTGTACTTCTTTCCAGTGAATCTGCCAAGACCCACATTCCCCAGGGGCTGGGGGGGCGGGGAGTGGTGCTGTGATGAGGTCCAGGATCTGTCCGATCTCAGTCTGATAGGAACTCTGCAGGAGTTCGGGTAATAGGGCTGCTCCCGGCAGTACAGCTTCAGCAGGCAGTAGATACATGCTTCCGGAAGCAAAGCATCGTTGACGGCATCCAAACCTATGCCTGGCTTCTGTTAGCAGCCGATCTGCCCCTGTTGGGCGAGGGATGAATCCATGATATCATTTGACACCAGGAAGAAAGCTTGGAGCAGTTCCGCACATCAGCTCACAGTCAGGGCCAGCAGAGACTATCAGCATCTTAATTAAATATATTCATTCTCACATCAGTAGGCAATAGGACTTAAATATTTCACTGACTATGCCACAGCATGCCAAAAACTACCCAAGTGCCCTAACATAGATAAATTAGCCTTGATAGGACTGTAACTCATTCCCTTTCATACGAACACTTGCAAGAATTCTGCAAAACAAACAAACAAACAAATACTTGCAAGAATTGCCTTCAAAAGCTGACTGTGTCATCTTGGCTCAGAATCAACTTCCAATTTCTTAATTCTCCAAAAAAATCACATACTCTTTATATATAGTGAATTTCATATTCCCCCCACCCCAGGGTCCAAACTCTTGTTAGAATTATTTTCATCTAGCAACTCTAAGATGTAAGTTTATTCTAACTTCCTGGATATTGTCATATTACAGATATGTGCCTTTCTTTCCTGACCCCACATATGATATCACCTCTCCCTAATATCCTTCACAATATCTAGTAAGTAGTATGTAATTATTTGAAATGCAGACAAGAATCAGGACCATTAAGTAACATTATTTTTAGCTGGAGTCTCTGATCAGATTTTGAGGCAAAATGATACCTCGAAAATCATTCTGGTGTTCTGGTTACAGAACGAAACAAAAAAAGAACTGAGGCTCGTGGGCAGAGGCAGCAGATGCGCGGGGAAGGTCAAGCAGGAAATCTACGTCATTGCCACCCTTCTGCTAACCGCTGGGAAATGAACACTGGTGCAGTTATTTGCAGGCAACTTGGATGTGCCTCACTCAGCATCTGCAAAGGGCCTCATTTCACGGGAAAAACATCACACGTCTTACTCTCTAGATCTGGCTGCACTGTAAATGAAGCTTCTCCCTGGGATTGTGTCCAAAGGACACAAACTCGTGTCACTTTAATAAGGAAGCTAGTTTGATCTGCTCAGGTAATTTCTGGACAAAGATAAATATACTTACTCAATTATTGACGATTTCATGTATTTAATACGTATTTATGGAGTAGCTCCTTGACAATGCTAGGCCAAAGGCAGATGAACTAAATAAAAGTAGCTCTAGTCCCTTATCCAGAAAAGAATCCAAGTGTGTAATGAATGTGCACGAGGAAATAATTATTTATTTAAAGTTATGAAGTAGAAGTACAAGATGAAATGAAAAGGCGTAAGCAGAAGGCCTTACCTGTTTGCAGCGTCAGAGAATATTTCTGTGAAGGGTATGGGTGTGACTTAATCATATATAGAGGTGTTAGGGAGACCATTAAAAATACATAGGTAGTGGGGCGCCTGGGTGGCTCAGTTGGTTGAGCATCCGACTTCGGCTCAGGTCATGATCTCACAGTCTGTGAGTTCGAGCCCCGCATCGGGCTCTGTGCTGATGGCTCAGAGCCTGGAGTCTGCTTCCGATTCTCTGTCTCCCTCTCTCTCTGCTCCTTCCCTGCTCATGCTCTGTCTCTCTCTGTCTCAAAAATAAATAAAAACATTAAGAAAAAAAATTTAAAAAAAATACATAGGTAGTATTTTATTAAAGTAACAAAGGTGAGAATGAGCTTGTCTTATTCCAGGAACTGAGAGACGGTTGAGGGGAATAATATTAGACCTAAGTGAATAAGGCGGAAATCTTCCAGTAAAGCCTTGACATGTAGCCAAAGGTGAGATTATTCCTGGGATAGAGATTTTTGTACTTTATTCTAAAGTGAAAGGGAAACCATGGAGGAGGGTAAGCATGGTAAGACTTGAATTTTAAAGAGAAAACTCTGGCTGGAGAGAGAGAGAGAGAGAGGTGGCTGGGGGGGCTATTGGACGCAGGGAGTCAAGTTACTAGATGATTCTAGTGAAGGTATGAGGTTCTGAGTAGAACATTCATTGTGGAGCTAGTGCAAAGTTGACATATTCAGGAAATATTTAGTTGGTAGAACCAACAGAACTCGATAATTCATCAAATGTAGGAGTTTGAATGAAGGAGACTCAAAGATCGTGCCACCAGTTCTGGACTAAGCCAACAGGTATACTGCGGTTCTGTCATCAGAAAAGAGAATCCTGGCAGGTTGGAGGAGGTAGCCTGGTGAATTTCATTTTGTATATGTTGAGTCTGAGGTGTTTTTAAAGCAGCCAAGTAGAGAGGGTGGTAAGGAACTTGATGTAAGTGTTGGGTGATCAGAAAACTGGTCTTGGATGGAGGTACAAACAGAGGATCTTAGATTTGTAGATGGCAACTAAAACCCAAGGGTAAACTGTAAATTAAGAATAAAAATTGCTGACCCGAGAAAAGACGGCTGTTAGCCCTGAGGAATAACAATATTGAATGACTCATTGACTTAAAAGTAACTGCAAGAGGGGACTGAAGACTAGTAGTCAGAGGATGGCAGGTCACCGAAGCCGAGGGAAAAGGATGTTTCCAAAAAGGAGGGCATTAGCAACCTTGTCAACAACACGTGAACCGGAGCATTTTTCATGAAGTTTAGCAACATGTGAGTCATTAGTAAACTTAATGAAAGCAGTCTTGTTGCATTAAAAAAAGAAGATAGTTTCGGGGCGCCTGGGTGGCTCAGTTGGTTAAGCGTCTGACTTCAGCTCAGGTCATGATCTCATGGTTCATGAGTTCAAGCCCCACATCGGGCTCTGTGCTGACGGCTCAGAGCCTGGAGCCTGTTTCGGATTCTGTGTCTCCCTCTGTCTCTGCCCCTCCCCTGCTCCTGCTCTTTCTCTGTCTCTCAAAAAGTAAATAAATGTTAAAAAAAAAAATAAAGAAATAAAGAAGAAGATAGTTTCAAGTTCAGGAGTTAATGGGAGTTAGAACGTTGGGAAAGTAGGTATAGATTATTTTCCAAAAAAGCTGTATTTTAAGGGGAAGAGAAGATAAGGCAGTGACAAAAAAAAAAAAAAAGGAATATAGGTCCAGCAAAATTACTTATTTTCTTTGACAGAAGACTCTAGAGTAGTGCTGTGCAATAGAACTTTCTGTGATGGAATAAGGTATATATACAGGTAGCAGATGTTGAGGGTTATAGAAAAAAAAAAAAAAAAAAAAGGACAAGGAAAATGGGATCCAGAGTGTATACGGGATAGAATACAATCCCAAATAGGATGTTTGGGGTAGGCCTTCTAGAAAAAGTGAAACTTGAGCAAAGTTGAAGGAGGTGAGAGAGTCGATTAGGTGCATGTACAGGGAAGAAAAACACAGGTAGGGGCGCCTGGGTGGCTCAGTCAGTTAAGGGCCTGACTTCGGCTCAGGTCATGATCTCCCCGTCCGTCAGTTCATCCCGCTTCGGGCTCTGTGCTGACAGCTCAGATCCTGGAACCTGCTTCGGATTCTTTGTCTCCTTCTCTCTGCCCCTCCCCTGCTCACACTCTGTCTCTCTCCGTCCCTCTATCTCCAAAATAAATAAACATTAAAGAAAATTAGAAAAATACAGATAAACAGCCAGTTCAAAAGCCTTAGGGCAAGATTATGCCTGATATGTTTGAGGAATAGTAAGGAAAGGAACCCAGTGTAACTGAAGAGTAAGAATTAGAACGGTCAGACATGAGTCAAAGGAGGTCAGGGGCAGGGCAAATAATTCAGGGATAAGTAGGTCTTCGTAACAATTTAGGTTTTTACTCTAGTGAAACATGGAGCCATTGGATGATCTTGAGCAAAAAACTGCTGTCTGATTTCTAATTTTAGCTTGTGAATAAAGAATAAACTGTAGAGGATCAATGATGGAAATAGAGAATTTAGACTCATGGGAGGTCATTGCAGTAATTCAGGCAAGAAATGTTGGTGGCTCAGTGTAGTTGTTAACAATGAAAGGGGTGACAAGTGTTGGGATTTTTTAACATCTTTTGAAGATGCAGAAAACAAGATTTCCTGAAAGGTAGGATATATGGTATTACAGGAGCCAATAATTGTGCCAATATATTTCCATATATAAAATAATGGATTTCCATCAACCAAAACACGGCAGATTACAGTCTTAGAGGATATTTGGAAGAACTGAAAAGAATTCCGTTTCAGACGTCTATGAGAAATTCAAGTGGAAGTGCTACATGGCGTTTGGATAAATGAGTCAGGAGTTGGAATAGTCAGGAATAGATGTTAACGGCATAGATTATTAACACAGGTGTGCTGCAAAGGATGGGATCAGTGGGAAAAACCAATTATTTTTTGTTCGTTTATTTTTAGATTGCTTAGATGTATTGCTGGGAATTAACCTGGAGATAAAAATAACCTTCTACGGGGGCACCTGGGTGGCTCGGTGGTTAAGCGTCCGACTCTTGGTTTCGGTTCAGCTCACGATCTCATGGTTTCATGCGTTCGAGTCTCACATCGGGCTCTGTGCTGACAGCCCGGAGCCAGCTTGGAATTCTCTCTGCCCCTCTCTCTCTCTGCCCCTCCTCTGCTCTGTCTCTCTCAAAAACAAATAAGCTTTTAAAAAAAATAAAATAACCTTCTATCTTTAAATTACATCCATCACCTCAAAATGATTACAAATCTTCGTATCTGTTATTTAATGCTGAGGTTACCCAATCATTATTTCTTTTCATGGAAATGATTTGCACCATTCATTTCCTTCAGAGTTCCAAATCTGGGATTGGCATGTTACCAAGATCCAGTAAGTAAACATGTAATCTAGGTCTTAGGAACCAAGTCGGTACTACAAAGATATCTTTCTCAGATCCCCTGCAAATGGAGTGTTCTAATGCTGAATGGAGAAAAAGTACCCTGGAATTAGATAGGGAGATTGGAGGATGGGGCTAGATATTGGAGGCTCTGAAATATGATTTGTAGCTCACAAGCAGCCCCGGCTGGTTGGAATGGCTGTCTCCTGTTCTGGACGTGTTGAAGTGAGACGTGGAGACAGGTGGGGTTCTTTGTGTGATTCTGACTTCTCTCTCCCTGCTGCCAGCGTGCTGTGCAGAGGATTAAGTTGTCGAGAGGCTGGATCTCTTTTTGTGGGTCCTCACTTTGAGAAAGGGAATGATCCAATTGGGGCTGAAAAGCTTGAATTTGAAGGGAGTGAAAATCATCTTGCCTTGTGCCCCACGGCGCCCCATCCCGACGGGACTTGTAACCATAGCAAGAGAGGCTGGAGTCTGTTTTTGTGAGATAGTGAATGATCTTAATGTGCTGGGGCTGGAGAAGGAGAAGGTTGGGCAGGAGTTGAAAAGTCTCTTTTCTAAGGCTTTATCTCCTCTTCAGATATACAGATGCCTGACTTGTGAATGGCAAACCCCAATGGAAGGGGTAAGTGGAGATCAAGGTGCTTGGAACCTGGGGTTCCCCCTGTGACAACCACTGGGACCTGGAAGATGCCAGTGCCCTACACAATCAGTGCAGCTGTGGGATTGCTTGCTCAACCACAAGAAAAAAAAATATATTGGAGGAGGAAGTGTTTGTGTGTAGGGACATAGGTTCTGTTGCTTAGGGAATGAGTCCCTCCTGGATAACTGTCAAATGACAGTCTTTGGAGCTCTTCTCTGTGCCCATGAAAAACCATCATTGTGACCTGCATGGTGAGGGAACAGTGCTTGTGGGCATCTACTGGCAATAGAGCTCACACATGGCAGATAAGATGAGGGATTGAAGGAAAGACAGGTAAGAAAACAAGGGATGTAGGTGGGATAGGCAAGACAGTCAAAGAGTAACATGTAATAAATAGTGATAACTGGGCACACGGGTAAGGTGAAGGTAAGCACTCACCTCTCCTTTGGGGATTTGCAACTAGACATTAATAAAGACAATTTTAGGGGCGCCTGGGTGGCTCAGTCGGTTGAGTGTCCGACTTCAGCTCAGGTCTTGATCTCACGGTTCATGGGTTCGAGCCCGCATCGGGCTCCGTGCTGACAGCTCGGAGCCTGCTTCCGATTTTGCGTCTCCCTCTCTCTCTTCTCTCCTCTTTGCACTCTGTCTCTCTCTCTCAAAAATAAAAATAAACATTAAAAAATAAAAAATAAAATAAATAAAGACCATTTTAATTGGTCACGAGTTTGACAGTCCTTACCATGATTGCTCATTCAACTTTGTCATAGAACTCTTCGATCCTTTCCATGCTAATTTTCGCCCCATTTCCTACACCCCTACCAGGAAACCAGACCCAGCCATTGTTTCCATGCTCCTCAGGTTTATCTGACTCATCTCTGTCTGCAGTCCCAGACAGTGGTGATTTCATCTGCTCAGCTAAGTAAAGCACAGTACCAGGAAATGCTTTGCAACACTAAAATTGTGACCTATTGGCTAGACTTTCTCCTCTTTGCAGACAAACAGCTCTGCCTCGTGGGTGGGGGCCATCCTGTGCTGGCAGAGTGGAGATCCTTCACCAGGGCTCCTGGAGCGTGTCTGTGATGACAGCTGGGACCTAAGTGATGCACACGTGGTATGCAGACAACTGGGATATAGAGTGGCCGTTAATGCCACCAACTCTGCTCACATGGGCGGGGGAGGGGTGGGATCAGACCCCATCTGGCTGAATGACCTGAACTACACAGGAAAGCCACATCGGAAGCCCCCTTCCCGGGGCTGGGGACAGCACGACTGCAGGCACAAGGAAGACGCAGGGGTCATCTACTCAGGTCTGCCCACAAGCCTTGCATCCTGCTGCAAACACACACACACACACACACACACACACACACACACACAGGGCACAGTGGCAAAGTGGAGTCAAAAATGTACTGATCTGAGAGTATAGAGAACTTGATTTTAACCCTGTTCTTAAACTTTCCTAATACCCTTGGCTATTTCCTTCCTCCCTTCTTTCCTTCCTTCCTTTCTCTCCCTTCCTCCCTCTCCCTTCCTCCCTTCTTTCCTCCCTTCTTCCCTCCCTCCCTTCTTTCTTCCTTCCTTCCTCTCTCTCCTTCCTTCTCCCTTCCTACCTTCTTCCCTTCCGTCCCTTCCGTCCCTTCTTCCCTTCTTCCTTCCTTTCCTTTTTTGGTGTCATTTAGGAGAGGAGTGTTGGTCTTAGAATAAGAGAAGGTTCGATCCAAAGAAAGGGACCTTTCATTCCATCTACTCTGGTGTTAGGAGGCCAAAAGACATTGAGTAACTTGCCGAATAACACAATCTAATAAGTAGTAGAAATGGGATTAACCCCATTTCCTGAATCTGATTTATGTTAGAGAGTAAAACTAAGAAAGTTACGTTTTAACTTAATTTTAAGCATAAATATCGTTGGGGAACCCATATGAACCCTGAAATCACACAAGAGCTTCAGTTTCCATCAGATACATTGTGTTAATAATATGTTAAAGTGGTTTATGAAATTTTTTTGAGCCCTAATATACTATCTTCAGGGAGGAATTTTTCTAACACTCCAAAAGGAAATATTTAACAGTAGATTCACAGCTTTGAGGCTCTACAACGAAACCGAAAGGAACACTGGTGCTGGGAGAGTGGAGGTATTCCACGCCAGGACCTGGGGCAGTGTGGGCCGGAGGAATGTGTTCACGGTCACCACGGGGATCGTGTGCCAAGGACGCAGTTATCAGCCACACCCCTTCGTATAAAATGGGCTCTGTTTTCACGTGGGAAGATGGTGTTCGGGGCCCTACAATGCTTATCTCCGTATGGCAGTGTCCATCTGCCCCCCGGGGAGCAGAGACTATCCCGCCCGGCAGGAGAGGGTGGATCACGTATGAAGGTGGGAATCTTCTTCAACACTGGCTGCTCTCAGAAGCCCTGTGAACTAGAATGTGCCGCTAAGAAATACCTGGTCTTCCAGGTCGGGAGCTCATGGCAAACTCACTGCAAAGTGCATGGCAGTAAATACCGAGTTAAGGTCCTTCCTCCCACACAACCTCATTACTCTGGTTTAGTATTTTACAGCGTTGCTTGGTTTTGTTTCGTGTTTTAGCGCGCACTGTTTGCTTCCCCTAAGTCCCCTGTGAGCTCTTGCGTTAAAAACAAACAAACAAACAAACATAAAAAAGGATATGAACTCTCATAAAAATTGTGACATGTTAAAATTTGAAAAATATTATATGTATTCTTTGTCTTAGAAATTCTAGAAAGCTCAGAACACTGGGCAAGCATGCGAATCAATTGGGAGGACTAAGTGCTCCATTTTTTTCCTGCAGAATTTTCCAGGGTGAAAAGGTTACACAGTAATGTATAAATAATGTATTTTTAAAATACATTAAACTGCATTAAAATTTAACATGTGTAGTAGAGAAATTTGGAAACATTTTACACTATAAGTAATAAAATCCATATTTAATCCTACGATCAAAAATAACTATTGCTGGGGTGCCAGGTGGCTCAGTTGGTTGACCAGCTGACTCTTGACTTAGGCTCAGGTAATGATCCCAGGGCTATGGGATCAAGCCCCACATCCAGATCAGCAGTGAGTGTGGACCCTGCTTAGGATTCTCTCTCTCTCTCTCTCTCTCTCTCTCTTTCCTTCTGCCCCTTTCCCCTCCTGTGTTCTCTCGTTCTAAAAAAATAAATAAATAGAAATAAAAATAAAAGCTTCAAAAATAAATAACTATTGCTAGTGTTCAGGAGTATTAACTAGTGGTCTTTTTGTACAAAAATATAATTGTAATTATGATTGTGTTTATGAAACGTGGATGATACTATAAGTACTTATATATACACATAGAGAATATGGCATCTATGCATATAATGTGTCATATCACTATATCTCGTATATATAACATATATGTTTTGAGTGGGGGTTCCTTTTTATATGAAACTATGTTGTGAATATATTCTAATTTTACTAAATGGTCTTTGAACAGCACACAATATTTCATCCTGTGGATGTATCTTAAATAACCATGTGTTTATTGATACTAAGGCTATCTCCCTGTGTCAAACTAGTATAAATAATGGCATTATAAACATTCCTACCCATTGTGGTGAATCTCTGGTTATGTCCAAAAATTATATGTCTAATCCTGTAATGAAGGGGGAAAGTGAATGCACGCTTTCAAGATTCCTTATATATACTACTTCATTGCCCTCACAGAAAACCTGCGTATTAATTTTCATTCTTATGATCAGCATATAAGGAACCAATTTCATCTCACCCTGCCTACCAAAGCCACACACAGAAAAACACACACGTGCATATACACACTTTGCCAAATTAAAATTTCACCTCTCTCCACGAAGTTTGAATGGGCTTGATGAGGAGTGAGTGTGAACATTTCTCATGAATATTTTCCAATTGTGGTTCGTATTTTTACGTTCCTTGCTTCTTTCAACTATTTGACGTTTATCATAATAGAAAATGTTTTTCAAAACAACGAGAATATACAGAAAGCAGGAAAAATACAAATATCAGCTATAAGCTCATTATTAATTGATGATATTTTTGATGATGTGTTACCTAATTGTACGTTCTTTTTTTAGTTCTAGTGTAGTTAACATGCAGCGTTGTGTTAGTTTCTGGTGTACAATATAGTGATTCAACAATTCTATGCTCACTCAGTACTCATTCACATGAGTGTACTCTTTAATCCCCTTCACCTATTTCACCCATAGCCCATGCACCTCCCCGCTGGTAACCATTAATTTGTTCTCTATAGTTAAGAGTCTGTGCCCTGGTTTGTCTCTTTTTTTTTTCTTTGTTCCTTTGTTTTACTTCTCAAATTCCACACATGAGTGAAATCAAATAGTCTGTCTTTGAAATCAAATGTCTTTCTCTGACTGACTTATTTCACTTAGTATTATACCCACTAGATCCATCCATGTTGTTGCAAATGGCAAAATTTCATTCTTTTTTATGGCTGAGTAATATTGCATTCTATTATCTATCTATCTATCTATCATCTATCTATCATCTATCTACTACATCTTCTTTATCCATTCACCTATCAGTGGACACTTGGGATGCTTCCAGAATTTGGCTATTGTAAATAACCCTGCAGTAAACTAGGGTGCCCATATCTTTTTGAATTTGTGTTTCCCTATTCTTTGGGTAAATACCCAGTAGTGGAATTATTGAATCATATGGTAATTCTATTTTTAATTTTTTTTAAGTTGATTTATTTATTTTGAGAAAGACAGAGAGAGTGACAGAGAGAGAGAGACAGAGAGACAGGGGGAAAGGCAGAGAGAGAGGGAGACATTTTTTGGCAGGCTCTGAACTGTCAGCACAGAGCCCGATGGGGGGGTTCGAACTGATGAAACTATGAGATCACCCTGGCTTCCTACTTTCTTTACTCTTACTATGGTCTCCCCTTTCCATTCAAAGAGTTCCACTCAAAGAGTCCCCTTTAACATTTCTTATAGGGCGGGTTTAGTGGTGATAAATTCCTTTAACTTTTGTTTGAAGTGGAAAAAATAACATTGCTACCCCATTAGGTTCTGAGAGGTTATTAACCATCTATAGGAAGGGTGGCCAGCACATAGTAAATGCTAAATAAAGGACTTAATAAAAGTGGAGGAATTGCAAGGGCTCAGCAGGGAGAAAATGAATCTTAGGAACCTGAAGAATTCACTAGCAGAGACGGTAGGGGCTGGGCCGTTTGAATTTGAATTCCTCCCACTGTGCATCCTTCTCAGTTTCATCCAGAAGAAGGGATTCTCTAGAGGAGGACCTATTCCATGAGATGGAAACCTGCCTCTCCAGAGAGGACCCCATCGGGTGGGCACCTCAAGTCTGTGACTCCGGGGCCCTCACTCCATGGGGAGGGTGGGAGTGTGAAGAAACAGGACGGATGGCTGCGAATTCCCGCCTGACAGAGACGTTCCTCTGCCTCCTATACAAACGACTGCGTGTGAAAGGGAAGCAAAAGCAGCAGCGGTTGAAATAAAAGGTGATTCAAAATTAAGAAAATTAGGAAAATCGACTTAAGACAATTACCTCTTCACCCACTTCATCCTCAGGATCACGTGTAGTCCATGGCAGAGGCACCAAACAGGTTTAAAATGAAAGTCATGCAGTCTCTTCAGATGTAATTCAATCTCTCCAGCCTGTCTTCAGTTTCATTAGCAAGCGGATCAACAACGAACAGTTGTTTTCCAATTTTGCTACGTTTTTACTTTTTAAAACGTGGTAACTGGGGCACCTGGGTGGCCCAGTTGGTTGAGCCTCTGACTCTTGATTTTGGCTTGGGTCATGATTTCAAGGTTGTGGAATCAAGCCCCGCATCAGGCCCCAGGCTGAGCATGGAGCCTGCTTGGGGTTCTCTCCCTCTCTCTATGCCCCTCCCTGGCTCACACTCTCTCTGTCTCTCTCAAAACAAATAAATAAATATTTTTAAAAATTTTGATCACTAACTTCTTTGGATATTGCCTTTATTTGCACATTTACGATTATTTTAAAATGTTTAAAATGACATATAATATGCATACAAACGTATACGTAACATGCAAAAAACTATTCATTGTTTCATTGGAGAAAACGCTATAGTGAAATTGCTGTACCAACACAATAGACATAGTCGCGCAAGTGATTTTCCAGTAGTTGTAACAAATTTCACTCCTAGAAGTTATGAATGAGAATGTATTTTACTGCCTCTTCTCTGGCACTGAATATTTTCATCCCTTTTATAATTTTGCTAATTCAGTTTTGATAAATAGTATCTCACTGTTATTTTAACAATGTTTTCATTATTAATGAAATATATTATTTTTTTGCATCTTTACATATTAGCCAAGTTACATCTTAAAAGTCTTAAGAGTTGCCAGTTTTTCCTTTGACATTGATAGTTTCTTAATTTGCAACTGCTATTTTTTTAATATTTTTATTTATTTCTGAAAGAGAGAGAGAGAGCATGAGCAGACGAGGGGCAAAGAGAGAGGGAGACACAGAATCTGAAGCAGGTTCCAGGCTCTGAGCTGTCAGCACAGAGCCCGACACAGGGTTTGAACTAGTGAACCGCAAGATCATGACCTGAGCTGAAGTCAGATGCTTAACCGACTGAGCCACCCAGGTGTCCCTGCAACTGCTTTTTCTTTTTTTTAATGTTTTATTTATTTTTGACAGAGAGAGAGAGAGAGAGAGACAGAGACAGAGCATGAGCAGGGGAGGGGCAGAGAGAGGGAGACACAGAATCTGAAGCAGGGTCCAGGCTCTGAGCTGTCAGCCCAGAGCCTGACGCGGGGCTCGAACTTGTGAACCACGAGATTGTGACCCGAGCTGAAGTCGGACGCTCAACAGACTGAGCCACCCAGGCGCCCCTGCAACTGCTATTTTTAATATCAGGACTACTGATCTTTCCTCTATGTTATTTGTTGCATTCAATCTCCCAGTTTGTCATTTGACTTTAAATACTTTAGACAGATTTGTATTGCACTGAAGAAATTTAAGGCTTGGGTACAAAAAATAAAACAGACAATGATCTTAATCTTTCAATAGCACTCTATATTTTATCTGATTGAAAATGTGGACCCCACTTATCTCTCTAATGGTGGTGGGGTTATTATACTGTGTTAGTTCGCTACAGCTGCCGTTAGAAAGCCACTCTGGATTACTTAAACAGCAGATATTTGTTTCCTCACAGTTGCAGAGTTTGGAGGTCTAAGATCAAAGTGTCAGCAGAGGTGATTTCTTCTGAGGTCTCTTCCCTTGGCTTTTCTCTGTCTCTTCACATCTTCCTTCTGAACCTTTCTCTGCTCTGGTTTCTTCTTGTAAGGACACCAGTCATATTGGATTAGGGCCCACCTTAATGATCTCATCTTAACCTAATTGTCTTTTGTAGACCATATCTCCAAATATACTCCCATTCTGAGGTACGAGGCATTAGGAGGATTGCAACATGTGAATTTTGTAGGGACACGACTCAGCCCATCACATGCACCTAGTAAAGGAATTGCACCAATGTAGAATATGCTACCTTGAAGCTTCCCAGATCTATCCAGTTGTATTTTGAAGTGATTGTTTTCATTTCCACTTTCAACAGTACAGGAATGCTCCCACCTATTACTCCACGGTTTTATTAATTAGTATCTGATTAGACTGATCTGATCTGCATCTCTGCAGTCTGCCAGAGGGCAAACTGAATCTTCTTTTGAGAGAAATAATATCATCCAGAGCATCCAAAAATTTTAAAAACGGGGCTCCTGGGTGGCTCAGTTGGTTGAGCGTCCGACTTCGGCTGGGGTCATGATCTCACAGTTTGTGGGTTTGAGCCCCACATCGGGCTCTGTGCTAACCGCTCAGAGCCTGGAGCCTGCTTCAGATTCTGTGTCTCCCTCTCTCTGCCCCTCCCCCGCTCATGCTCTGTCTCTCTCTCTCTCTCTCTCTGTCAAAAATAAACATTAAAAAATTTTTTTAAACACAATATTCAGTATTTAAAAACAAACAAACAAAAAAACCACCACCAGGCATACCAAGGAATAAGACCATACGTAAAAAGATGCCAAAGAATGAAAACCAAAGTGGACCCAGATACTGGGGTTATCAGTTAGGTATTTTAAAGTAATTATGATTAATGAATTCAAGAAAAAAGCTGTCCAGGTAGAGAATTTCACCACAAAATGGGAAGCTATGAATAAAAATGAAATAGAAATTCTATGATAAATACAAAACTGAAATTAAGAATGCAATAGGTGGGGCGCCTGGGTGGTTCAGTCGGTTAAGCATCCTACCCTTGATCTCAGGTCAGGTCATAATCTCACAGTTCATGAGTTCAAGGCTGGCATCAGCTGTTGGTGCAGAACCTGCTTGGGATTCTGTCTCTCCTTCTCTCTGCCCCTCCCCTACTGGTATGCTCTCTCTCTCTCTCTCAAAATAAATAAATAAACTTAAAAAAAATAAGAAAGGGGGCACCTAGGTGGCTCAGTCGGTTAAGCGTCTGACTACAGCTCAGGTCATGATCTCACAGTTCGTGGGTTCGAGCCCTGTGTCAGGCACTGTGCTGACAGCTCGGAGCCTGGAGCCTACTTCTGATTCTGTGTCTCCCTCTCTCTCTGCCCCTCCCCTGCTCACACTCTGTCTCTCTCTGTCTCTCAAAACTAAATAAATGTAAAAAAAAAAAATGACAAAAAAATAAGAAAGAATTCAATAGGTAAGTTTAAGAGCAAACTGAATAGAGCTCAAAAGAGAAAGAATGAGCTGTATGATAAACCAATAGATAGTAATTAGACTTACAGAAAGCAAAAAAAAAAAAAAAAAAAAGG
The DNA here is from genome assembly GCF_028749965.1 of Puma concolor. Taxonomy (NCBI): domain Eukaryota; kingdom Metazoa; phylum Chordata; class Mammalia; order Carnivora; family Felidae; genus Puma; species Puma concolor. The sequence continues at coordinate 100,942,818 of NC_141673.1, forward strand.
ACAATACAGCAAAACACAAGAGAAAAATAAAGTATGATAAAAAGTCTCTAATTAATGTAATCGGTGACAGCAGTTTCAAGCGAGATACAGCCTGTGTCTCCTGCTGATGACAACTAATACCTCTGAGCAAACATAAAAAACCAACCACTCACCTCAGATCCATCGGAATGGCTACTACTAAATAAATAAACAAGCAAATAGGTAGAAAATAACAAGTGTTGGCAAACATGGCGAAAATGGAAACCAATGCCTTGCTTATGGGAATGTAAAATGGTAGAACCACTCTGGAATATACTATGCTAGCTCCTCAAAAAATTTGAAACAGACCTACCGGATGCTCCAGCAATCCCCCTGCTGGGGATACACCCAAAAGAACCAAAAGCAGGTCTCCGAGGGGTACTTGTACTCTCATGCATTTTTCACAGCAACGAAAACATGGAAGTCACCCACGTGTTCATCAGCGGATGAATGGATCAGCAAACTGTGGTACGTAAATACAACAGACTGTAGTTCAGCCCTAAAAAGGAAGGGAAGTCAGACGAGCTACAACATGGGTGAAACTTGAGGACCCTGTGCTGAGTGAAGTCAACCATGAAAAGACATCCTATTTGATTCTGTTTCCATGGGGTACCTAAAGGAGTCCAAATCATGGCAACAGAAAACAGAATGGCGGTTACCAGGGGTGTGGGAGACCAGGAATGGGAAGTAATTGTTTAGTGGCTACAGAGTTTCAGTTTCGCAAGATGAAAAGACTTCTGGAGATAGATGGTGGTAATAGTTGCACAACTGTCTGGATGCACTTAATACCATTGAACTGTACATTCAAAAATGGTAAAGATGTCAAAAAGAAAAATTTAAAAAAAAACACAAACAAACCTTAGGACTCTATGACTCCATAAGGTAAATAATAGATGGAGGAGGATTTTCTTTATTTTTTTAAGTTTTTATTTACTCATTTTGAGAGAGGGGGAGAGAAAGAGAGAGAGAGAACATATGTAAGTGAGGGAAGGGCAGAGAGAGAGGGGGTGGGGGGGAGGGAGAATCCCAAGCAGGTGCCCCTAACTTCTAGCCCACCTTTCTGGCCGGAGGACCAAGGAAGGGAGGACCAGGGAGCATGGCGGAATCCTTTGGGGTTTTTCTTTTTTGCTCTCCTGCCCCTGCCCCTAAGGCAGTTTTAGGGCATATCTGTGACAGTGTTATTGATTTCTAGTATTTCTTTTTTAATTTTTCTTGTCATCCCCTCTCTGCTTACATTATCCATACGCTCTTACAGGTTGTCCATGTTCTTCACTTGAGTCATTAGCATGTTAATCATAGTTTTTTTTTTTTAATTTTTTTAACATTTATTTATTGTTTTGAGAGACCGAGCATGGGGGCGGGCGGGGCAGAGAGAGAGGGAGACACAGAATCTGAAGCAGCCTGCATCTGAGCTGTCAGCACAGAGCCCGACACGGGGCTCAAACCCAAGAACGCTGAGCCAAAGTCAGATGCTCAACCAACTGAGCCGCCCAGACGCCCCATAGTTATTTTAAATTCCTGGCCTAATCATTCTAATCTCTCTGCCACAATTTGAGTTTCATTCTGATGCTGGCTCTGTCTCTTCTTTTTTTTTAAGATTTGTTTTTTTTTATTTTGAGAGAGGGAGAGAACATGAGCAGGGGAGAGGGGAAGAGAGAGAAGGAGAGAGTGAGAGGAGAGAGAGAGAGAGAGAGAGAGAGAGAGACTCAAGCGGGTTCCATGCTCGGCAAGGAGCCCGAAACAGGGCTCAATCCCATGACCCTTGCGATCATGACCTGAGCCAAAATCAAGAATCTGATGCATAACCAACTGAGCCACCCAGGCGCCCCTTGCTCAGTCTCTTCAAACAGTAGTTTTATTTTTCAGTGTCCCTTGTAATCTTTTCTTGAGAGCCAGATGCGATGCGCTGGGTAAAAGGAATTGAGGTAAATAAGCCTTTAGGGAAAGGTTTGATGTTTATCTGGCTGGGAGTTACACTGTTTGCTATAAGCTATAGGTGTCAGAGGCTAAAATTTCCAGTGGTGTTTTTGTCTCCCATGTTGTCTTTGGGTTCCATAGTGACTTCTTCATTAATAATGTCTCAGATGTGCCATTCTTTCTGTGGTAATCCCCTGTTAGTATATAGCAGCCCATTGATGTGGTGGTGAGGTGTTGGGGGAGGCGAAGCATTCTGCAGGGCTGTCGTTTGATCTCCATTTTTTAGTAAGCCCGTGCTTCCTGGCCGTGACCTTCACCTCTGTCTTCCCTTCTTAGGGGAAGGAGACAGGAAGGCCAGAAGGGGCTGAGGTTGAATATTCCCCTTCCCTCAGGTCTTTTAGGCTGTGGTAAAATCCCAGTCCTTCAGGCTCGGATTAAATAGTTTCCCTCGAGGGCAGACCTTGTGTAAGTAAGTGAGTAAATCAATCAAACATTCAGTCAGCCAAGCAACCAACCAGAATGCTCTGGGTGTCTTTCCAAATGGCTGCTTTTCTCTTTTTTCCTGCTGGAATCGCAAGGGGATTTTTCTCCAGTCCTCACGGTGAGAACCTGGTACAGGTCCCAACGGTAAAACTCACAAAAGTGTGGGACCCCTGAGGTTTTTACATTCCAGTTGGTCCACACTGAGCCTCCAGCAATTTGCCCGTAGCGGCTGAGGCTGAGGCGTTTCTTCACCGTTACTGGTCCCACAGAGCTTTCTGCTCTTGGGCTTCTGTTCCAGTAAGTTGTGCTCTGTCTCTGCCTGCCGCTCTCTAATTTGGGGAGCAGCAGTTTGCCCGGTGACCTCAAGTCTCCAGCAAATCTAAGAAAAGTTGCTGGTCTTCAGTTTGTTCAGCTTTTGTTCTTGCTGTGTGGCTAGGAATGATGGTTTCCAGGCTTCTTACACGCAAGATGGGAAACCGAAGTTCAGACGGTCACTCCTTATTGAGTCACCAGATTTCTCCATCCGTGGACAATGCTCCATTGCTCTCAATTCTGCTATGAATGGGGCTGTGGTGTGTGTGTGTGTGTGTGTGTGTGTGTGTGTGTGTGTGTTACAGTTCTAGGCCTTTAAGATATTGGGAGCAAATCTGATCATCTAATTATAAATGCATTTTTAGTGATGATACCTCAATGGCTTACCCGTCTAAATTTCATAATTAAATGTTTTCACTCAAAACAGTAACTGAGCTTGCTTTTCAAGGAATGTGATAACGTTCCTTGCTCTATTGTATTTTCCCAGCTGCTCAAAGACTCCACCTGACAGCTCTTCCCTCCGCAGGGAGGTGATCTCCTATTGGATAATACAGAGGAGCTGGCCTTCTTTTAGCGGCACCCGCACCCATGATCATGAAGGTGCTGGCCACATCACACTGCTGGATGTTCCTCCTGCCTTGGAAACCAGAAACTACTGTGGGCTTCCAAAGCCCGCGCGGCAAGTTGAGAAGCATTACTCAGTCACCGAAACGCAACACACACAGATCTACCCTCACAGAATTCAGCGTACCTCTTTTCTATCTTTATGGCTCACATCCTCAGTCTGTTCAGCACTCCAAGTTTCCTCCTGGAAAAGGTTACGGGTGATGAGACAGTTGTTCTAACAGAAAGAAAGCTTACAGAATGTATCAGGACTCTTTCTGAGCATTGGCTGAAGCTGTGGGTAGTCTATCATTGAGGAGAAGGGTAATTAGATCTCAGCTTCTGATACGGCTCATTAATATCTTCCGTTCCTAGGATTTCTGCTTATTTTTATTACACAGAGTAGGATATTCACATTTTGTTCTCTTAAGCGCAACCCAGATTCGGTGTATTAATATTGTCTTTTGTTGTTTTAATCTCCAGGGCCTAGCACATGATACGCACTCAATATTTGTTAAGTGTAGGTGGCTTTGCCTGATGAGAAAACATCAGCGTAATAAACAAGCTCCGGAGATTTAGAGAAACATGCACTCATTACATGAAGATGTCATATATATGTGCACGTGTGTGTATATATATACATATATGTATATGTATATGTATATATATACGTGTATATATATGTGTATATATATGTATATATGTATATATACATGTATATATGTGTATATATATGTATATATGTATATATACGTGTATATATGTGTATATATATGTATATATGTATACATATACATATATATGTATATATATGTATATATATACACGTGCACATATATATACACATAAATATAAATATAAATAATATAAATATATACACATATACATTTAAAAGTCAATTCTAAGACACCTACCAGTGCCAGAACAAGGAGAAAAAAAAGCCAACTGGGAGTTCTGTCATGAAAAGAGCAATGTTTTCTAAGTCCTAAGATCCTCGCTTATTAGAAATAGAGCTCGCTGACAATTTTTGCTAAAATGTCAAGGAATCGGAAGGTTTCATGAGATCTGATCACTCACTGACTACACCCAGAGAGTAGAGTGAGTGGGCCAGGCACAATGGAGAAGGGAATTGAACTTGTAGAAGTCACAGCACTAGAAAGCACAATGCTTTACAAATAGCATTGAGAAAATATTCTAATTCCCAGCATGGGTAAACTAGCAATTCTGAAAAGATTGTTCCCGTGTAATCCAGAGTCAATTCTGAATGCTTTTTTTAAAGTTTCTTTTACTTATTTTGAGAGGGGTGGGGTAGGGGTGGAGAGAATCCCAAGTAGGCTCCATGCTACCAGCACGGAGCCCATTGTGAGGCTCAATCTCAAGAACCACGACCTGAAATCAAGAGTCGGGCACTCAACTGACTGGGCCACCCAGGCACCCCTGCATGTTTTTATGGGAATAAATACTAGGATGCAGATATAGGTCATCTCTCCTGATTTTTATTATAGAATATTCAGGTATCACTGGCACAAAACTATTCCAAATTTGACCCAAGCATCCAAGTGAATGAGCTTGCATTTCCTTTTTTTCCTCTCAAAAATATATTTAATTACCAAAATAAGAGAAAAATGTTAGAAAGGTCAGAGGCAAAGTACATGAAAACCATTTCAGTGGTAACTAGCCCAAATATAACACAGTAGTTACTCTCGTGAGTAATACTGGAACTTATTTGTATTTATGGTTGCAACCCCCTTCCTACTCATATGCCATTCCTTAGTTATTGATGATGATATTAATTTCTCCATCTGGAAAAGTTCAGTGAAAAGCTTAAACTAAAATATTCTTTAAACACAGGAGTGCTGGGGAAACTCACTCACTTAAGCTTCTGACTCTTGATTTCAGCTCAGATCATGGTCTCATGGTTCGTGAGTTCAAGCCCCACATCAGGCTCCATGCTGACAGTGCAGAGCCTGCTTCGGATCCTCTGTCTCCCTCTCTCTCAGCACCTCTCCTGTTCTCTCTCTCTCTCCCTCTCTCTCTCTCTTTCAAAGTAAATAAATAAACTTAAAAAATAAAATAAAATAAACATGTACCTTATAATATTTCCATCTATATGATGTAAAGAACAAAAGATTGTCTAGATTATTCTAAACAATTTTTTATAATTAGCAATTTGTATTAGCACAAATTATTCTTTGCAAAAAAATAAATGTTATTTTTAACACACTTAAAATTACGTTTCTATGTTAGAAAACATTTCCCTCAGCAATTCTGTTTATTTTTAAGTTTTTTTATTTTGAGAGAGAGAGAGAGAGAAAGAGAGAGAGAAATGACTGGGGGAAGGGCAGAGAGGAAGGGGGACAGAGGATCCAAAGTGGGTTCTGTGCTGATAGCAGAGAGCCCAATGAGGGACTCGAACTCACAAACTATAAGATCATGACCTGAGCTGAAGTAGGACGCTTAACCAACTGAGTCATCCAGGCATCCCTTTGTTTAGTTTATTATTGTGCTTAATCTATCAGTGTGCTAGAGCCACCATAACAAAATACCACGGACCAACAGGTTTAGACAACAGAAATGTATTTTCACACAGTTTTGTAGGCTAGAAGTCTGAGATAAAGGTGTCAGCATGTTAACTTCTTCTAAAGCCTCTCCTTGGCCCATAGATGCCATCATCTCTCTGTGTCCTCACATGTTCACCTCTTGGTCTGTGTGTGTCTGTACCCTAATTTTCCTACTTTATAAGGATATCAGTCATATTGGATTAGGGGCCACTAAATGACCTAATTTTTCCTAAGTACCTCTTTAAATCCCTATCTCCAAATATAGGCACATTCTGAGGTACTGGGGGTTAGGACTTTGATATATGAATTTGCAGGGACATGATTCAGCCCATAACACTTAGCACATCAGTTATCATATGAAACAAAGGGCCACCTTTGCCCTGTCTAAACCTTATTAATCATAAACTTAGAGTTATTAGAGTCCAAACTAAAGACTTTTTAAAGATTAATTTCCAGAAGCATGTCAAAAGCAAAACCACATACAGTTTTACCTTCCTCTTTCACTCTGAGGTTATTTAACTGTTTCTTGTGAAATAAGTTGTTTTTACATTCTGGGACTCACTAAGGAGACAAGAAGAAAACGCTTAAGATCTGGGCATAGAACGTAATATTAGGATATAACACTGGAGAAATCTGTCCTAAGAATTTAGGAAATCTGATCAATTCTTTGTGTGTGTGTTTGTGTGTGTGTGTTCGTGTGTGTGTGTGTGTGTGTGTGTGTGTGTGTATCTTCATATATTCAAGCAGCTTTATTTCGAATAGGAACTTATTGCCTCTTTTATAATTTCAGATCAGCCTCCAAATGTCTTGGAAAGAGACAGTAAATGTTGAGTGAAGAGGAAATCAACTTACCCTATGAAAAGCTGGTCCAAACAATAGTTACTGAGCAATAAAAGAACAGCTAAATTGATAAAGACTGGTGATAATAAAAGTTAACTTTCATGTATCGCTGTTATGGACTTAATGTTTCTCACCCTCTCTTCCCACCCCACCATATTCATATATTGAAATCTTAACACCCAACATGGTGGCATTAGGGCCTTTGGGAAGGAATTACTGTCCTTATAAACGGGATCGCAGAGAGCTCTCTCACTCTCTTTTCACCGTGTGAGCCTACAGTGAGAAGTTGGCCATCCACACCCTGAAAGAAGGCCTTCACCAGTACCCCATCATATTCTGGCACTCTGATCTCAGACTTCCAGCCTCCAGGACTTGAAAAGTAAATTTCTCTTTTTACAAGCCACCCAGTCTATGGTATTCTGATATAGGAGTCTGAACTAAGACACCACTAAGACTTCTACTGTAATAAACTAAACAATTAAAAGCATTATCTGAGAATGTGGAAAACACCATTTTCTTTTTTCCTTTTAAATGTTTATTTATTTTTGAGAGAGAGAGAGAGAGAGAGAGAGAGAGAGAGTGTGTGTGTGTGTGTGTGTGAGAGAGAGAGAGAGAGAGAGCAGGGGAGGGACAGAGAAGGAGACACAGAATCTGAAGCAAGTTCCAGGCTTTTGAGCTGTCAACACAGGGCCCTATGTGGGGCTTGAACTCACAAACATGAGATCATGACCTGAGCCAAAGTCAGATGCCCAACCAACTGAGCCACCCAGGTGCCCCATGAAAACACCATTTTTAAAACTGAATATCAGAATCGTCATTTTTATCCCTGTTTGATTTATTCATGATGCCTTTGGTCAATTGCCTTGCTTCTAGTTTAGCTTCCTTGGTTTTTGAACATATCTGCCTTTCCATAGGAATTGTAACAAATTATAGCAATAAATACCTGTCTCAAAAGAAAAAGAATTTTGGAAAAACCAATAGGCTTCATGGAGCTCTTATAAGAGATGTAATAGAGAGAAAAGGAAGGCCAGGTTATGATACAGGAAATTTTTATTTATTTATTTTTTAAATATAATTTATTGCCAAGTTGGCTAACATACATTGTATAGTGTGCTCTTGGTTTCGGGGGTAGAATCCTGTGATTCATCACTTACATACAACCCCCAGTGCTCATCCCAACAAGTGCCCTCCTCAATGCCCATCACCCATTTTCCCCTTTCCCTCCCCTTCCCATCAACCCTAAGTTTGTTCTCGCTATTTAAGAGTCACTTATGGTTTGCCTCCCTCCCTCTATGTTTGATCTATTTTTTTCCCTTCCCTCCCCCCATGGTCTTCTGTTAACTTTCTCAAGTTCCACATATGAGTGAGGACATATGATATTTGTCTTTCTCTAACTTATTTCACTTAATAATACCCTCCAGTTCCACCCACATTGCTGTAAATGGCTGGATTTCATTCTTTCTCATTGCCAAGTAATATTCCATTGTATATATAAACCACATCTTCTTTATCCATTCATTAGTTGATGGACACTTGGGCTCTATACACTAGTATAGCGCTACTATAAACATTGGGGTACATGTGCCCCTATGCATCAGCACTCCTGTATCCTTTGGGTAAATTCCTAGTAGTGCTGAGTCATAGGGTAATGTTTAATTTTTTGAGGAACCTCCACACTGTTTTCCAGAGTGGCTGCACCAGTTTGCATTCTCACCAGCAGTGCAAAAGAGATCCTCTTTCTCTGCATCCTCACCAACATCTGCTGTTTCCTGAGTTATTAATTATAGCCATTCTGACAGGTGTGAGGTGGTATCTCAGTGTGGTTTTGATTTGTATTTCCCTGATGATGAGTGATGTTGAACATCTCTTCATGTGTCGGTTGGCCATCTGGATGTCTTCTTTGGAGAAGTGTCTATTCATGTCTTCTGCCCATTTCTTCACTGGATGATTTGTGTTTTGGGTGTTGAGTTTGGTAAGTTCTTTGTAGATTTTGGATACTCACGCTTTATCTGATATGTCGTTTGCAAATATCTTTTCCCATTCTGTCGGTTGCCTTGATAAGGGAAATTTTTAAATCTTTAAGCTCCCAAGAAACTTTTGTTCATTTAGGGTCTCTGCTCTCAAGGAGTCGGGGATTTTGTAAATCAGAACATTTGGTCCATGAATGCAATCAGAAAGAATAATTAGCCCTATTCCAAGAGAAACTTGTTTTGTGAGCTTCTTTTCAAAAGAGAACAAGGCTTTGGTCCCTTAAATTTGATATAAATCCCAGGACCTATCCATGCATTATGTTTGAAGTAAATATTATGAGGAAATGTAGTAGAGTGTTTAAATATTAAAATTTAACCTTGACCTATTAAGATATGTTTAATTAATATTTTGTCCTTCACTAAAAAGTTTCCTGTATAAAAGTGCAGAGATATCCCATATCCCTTTCTCTATTTATGGAAACTTCAGTTCTTTTATTAGAAAATGATGCATGTTTCATAAAAATAGGGAAAATATTAAAAAGACAATAATAAACACTAAGAATTCTACCATTCTGAGATAATTACTGTTGATGTTTTAGAATGTTTCTGTCAGTCTTTTATTTATCCTTGTCTGGAATATAAGTGAATGTATGTTGTTCATCTGTGTAAAATAAAGATGCTTTGTTCTTATTACATTAGTTTTTTTGAACTAAGTCTAGCATAAATCATGTTGTACAGAAGTCATTTTTCCCTTGCTGTTTTTGATTTTCTCGTTGTTTTTCAATAGTTCGGTTTGGATAGGTCAAAGTGAGGATTTCTTCATACATTCCTCTTAATCTTGTCTCTTAATAGGATCATTAGTGGTCCGCCATATTCCATACCTTCTTATAAGTAATATGATTTTTAGTAGATGTGTCAGCTCTAATTCTGAGCCTTTTTTATGTGATGATGTGACTGGGGCTCAGCCAAGGAATGTGAGCCACCTCTGTGCATCGTACCCGCTCTTTCCCCTTCCGTGAGTGAATACAGATGACTGACCACCAAACGGGTGGAGGAGTCACAAGATGGGATGAAGTCCCATTAACCAGCAGAATCAAATAAATCTGTTATGCAAGTGCAAAACAAATCAATTTTGTTTTTAAGCATTATACATTTTTTGGCTCTCTATGATCCAATAGTTTTCAGGTAAACTAACCAGTGAGTGAAAAAGGAGTGTCTGAGAAAGAGGAAGGATACAAGTCATTTATAGGGAAAGACCAAACAGGAAAATTTCGGAATAGTGAACACGTGGCATGAAATTGAGTAAAGGACTACAGTGCTTTAATAGTAAAAACTATAGGGGTGGCTCAGTTGGTTAAGCATCCGACTCAATTTCAGCTCAGGTCATGATCTTGTAGTTCATGAGATCAAGCCCCGCATCGGGCTCTGTGTTGATGGTGCAGAGCCTGCTCGGGATTTTCTCTCTCCCTCTCTCTTTCTCTCTCTCTCTCTCTGTCCCTCCCCTACTCATGCTACACACTCTCTCTCTCAAAATAAATAAAGAAACTTAATATCTATCTATCATCTATCTATCTATTGGCACTGCTGGTGCCTAAGCCACATGTGAGGTAAAATGAGTCAGATTGTGGTGACATTTGTCTACTGTGTTAAGAATATTTTAAACTCTGGGCCAGCTGTTGTTGTGATATACTAAACAACATGAGCAGAAGAATATAAAGTTACAGTGAAGGCCGGGAAACTCTAACAAAGAGGCCAAAAAATATGGTGACTAGTGAACCAAGAAGTTTATTCTGTCTAAGGGAAATGTGCAGGGGCAAGAGGTGGCCTCTGCTGTATCTAGAATCATGGCTGGAAAAGCTGTTCTCTTTGCTCTAAACAGGGCTTCGAATTGAAGAAGATACCCAAAAAATGGAAAAATATTCCATGCTCATGGATTGGAATAACAAATATTGTTAAAATGTCCCTACTACCCAAAGCAATCTACATATTCAATGAAATCCCTAACAAAATAACACCAGCATTCTTCACAGAGCTAGAACAAACAATCCTAAAATTTGTATGGAACCAAAAAATACCCTGAATAGCCAAAGCAATCTTGAAAATGAAAACCAAAGCTGGGGGCATCACAGTCTCAGACTTAAAGATGTATAACAAAGCTCTAATCATCAAGACAGTATGGTACTGGCACAAGAACAGACACTCAGATCAATGGAACAGAATACAGAACCCGGAAATTAACCCACAAAAGGTATGGCCAATTAATCTTTGACAAAGCAGGAAAGAATATCCAATGGAATAAAGACAAATTTGTCTCTTCAGCAAATGGTGCTGGGCAAACTGGACAGAGACATGCAGAAGAATGAACCAGGACAACTTTCTTACACCACACACAAAAATAAACTCAAAATGGATGAAAGACCTAAACCTAAGACAGGACGCCATCAAAATCCTCGAGGAGAAAGCAGGCAAAAACCTCTTTGACCTCAGCTGCAGCAACTTCTTACTCAACACATCTCCAGAGGCAAGGGAAACAAAAGCAAAAATGAACTATTGGGACCTCATCAAGATAAAACGCTTTTGCACAGTGAAGGAAACAATCAGCAAAACTTAAAGGCAACTGACAGAATGGGAAAAGATATTTACAAATGACATATTGGATAAAGGGTTAGTATCCAGAATCTATAAATAACTTATCAAACTCCATACCCAAATAAACAAATAATCCAGTGAAGAAATGGGCAAAAGACATGAATAGACACTTCTCCAAATAAAACATCCAGATGGCCAACCGACACGTGAAAAAATGCTCAACATCACTCATCATCAGGGAAATACAAATCAAAACCACAATGAGATGCCACCTCACCCCGGTCAGAATGGCTAACATTAACAACTTGGGCAACAAAAGATGCTGGCAAGGGTGCGGAGAAAGAGGGTCTCTTTTGCACTGCTGGTGGGAATGCAAACTGGTGCAGCCACTCTGGAAAACAGTATGGAGGTTCCTCAAAAGATTAAAAATAGAACTACCCTACGATCCAGCAATTGCACTATTAGGTATTTATCTAGGGATAAGTAAGGTACAGGTGTGCTGTTTCAAAGGGCCACATGCACCCCAATGTTTATTGCAGCGCTATCGACAATAGCCAAAGTATGGAAAGAGCCCAAGTGTGCATCGATGGATGAATGGATAAGGAAGATGTAGTGTATATATATATATATATATATATATATATATATGTGTGTGTGTGTAGTATATTATATATGTATAGTATATGTATGTAGTATATACATATGTATATACAATATAGTTACATATATATACACAATGCAGTATTGCTCGGCAATCAAAATGATAAAATCTTGCCATTTGCAACTACGTGGATGGAACTAGAAAGTATTATGCTAAGCAAAATTAGTCAGGGAAAGACAAAGATCATATGACTTCACTCATATGAGAATTTAAGATACAAAACAGACAAACATAAGGGAAGGGAAGCAAAAATAATATAAAAACAAGGAGGGGGACAAACCATAAAAGACTCTTAAATACAGAGAACAAGCTGAGGATTGCTGGAGAGGTTTTGGGAGGGGGGTTGGGCTAAATGGGCAAGGGGCATTAAGGAAGACACTTGTTGGGATGAGCACTGGCTGTTATACACAGGGGATGAATCCCTGGAATCTACTCCTGAAATCGTTATTGCACTATATGCTAAGTAACTTGGATATTAATTAATTAATTAATTAATTAAACAGGGCTTCTAAGGTGACCTCAGTTGGTTCCATTTCCAAGTCAAGGACAGAGAAAACATTTCCCTTTTAGCCAATGACATGGATTCAGCATGGATCATTTGTTAGCATTCTACTGGTTCAGTCACTACAGCAACAGCTACTACGACCTGCTATAGCTACTACTTGCTTCCAGGGAAGTTAAGAAACATAGCCTCTTGCTGAAAAGCCATGTGCCCAGGAAGAAGAAAAACACAGATTCGGGGAGCGAGCAAAGAACTTTGTTCCATGTACTTCTTAACATGCACCTCTTCAAAATGAGAGAGATTACACCAGGGAATCTTCATTCTTTTTTAGTATGGAAGTTGATCCAATGAATGCCACAGTATAATAGTACTAAGATAGTTGAGGAAGAGCCAACAGAGACCTTTATGCAGAGAAAGAACATGTTAAAACATGATTTTTAGGCTAAGTGGGATGAAATGTGGAACATAGCATGAAAAGGGGACGGATTAGCTCCATAGTCTGAATTGTGAAGCAGTTATAATTGCGCAGAAGAAAAATATGATGCTCCAGGGGGGGCCAAAAAGCTTAAGGAAGAATAAGAAAAGCCACAGCAGTTCCTCACCCACACATCTGTGAAACAATGTTCCATTGTAGGATGGGGGAGGAGCATGGCGCTTGTGCAAGAAAATGTTGTAATCTGGACAAAACACTTCAGAATATTTATGTGATTTGTGAAATCATTTTGGGTGGAGGGAGGAAAGGCTCAGCTCTGGTCCTGGAATCAGTGTCTGCTTATTCTGGTAAGAATCATGAGCGGGGCGCCTGGGTGGCGCAGTCGGTTAAGTGTCCGACTTCAGCCAGGTCACGATCTCGCGGTCTGTGAGTTCGAGCACGCGTCGGGCTCTGGGCTGATGGCTCAGAGCCTGGAGCCTGTTTCCCATTCTGTGTCTCCCTCTCTCTCCCCCTCCCCCGTTCATGCTCTGTCTCTCTCTGTCCCAAAAATAAATAAACGTTGAAAAAAAAAAATTTATAAAAAAAATTAAAAAAAAAAGAATCATGAGCATCTCTTTACCTACGACAGTGAAACCACATGTTGCACTGAGAAAGGAAATAGCACAGGTCACTCACATAGGACAACAGAAGTGTGCTTGGGACTTTGATTTATTAAAAGAAATGGGGGGGGGGTTGCCTGGGTGGCTCAGTTGAGCATCTGACTCGTGATTTTGGCCCAGGTCACTGGATCGAGCCCCACGTTGGGCTCCTCAATGAAAGTGGAGCCTGCTTGGGATGCTCTCAATCCCTCTGCCCTCTCCCCAACTCACATGCTCTCTCTCTCTCTCTCTCTAAAAAAAGTTTTTTTAATTAAAAAAAAAGAAACGAAATGAAAGAGGATAGATGTTCAGTAAAGAATTCCTTAAAGCATAGCGCTTTTCTGAGAATATCAAAACGTTTATTATCAATTTTCATTTCCATACACACAAATAATGAGGGTCTCAGAAGCTGTTTCCTGTCAGAGACAGCACATCACAGAGGATCCCTTACAGGTAAAGCCACTCTCAAACTGATGTTACGAGGCCGACTTCCTGGGTTCTGTCTCCTACCACCTTCACAATGAGGTGAGTGATCTTGTCTCATCCTGGCTTCTGCCCCTCTCAGAGCTTCTCTCCCAGGTAGCTGAAGAGGATGGCCTGAAACAGAAAGAATGCTCTTTGGCTAAAGCTTAATGCAGCAAAATGACAGAACCTTCTTTAAGCACATCCAATTTCAAGAGATGCAGACTGCAAATATTTCAGAACATCAATAAATATCTCTCAGCCTTTATATCAGGGTAGAGTTATGTGGCTCACGGGCCATAGTCTGGTAAATACTTACAAGAGATTATAGCCAGACAACCACTGTGTGCAAAACTGTCTCCCTGTCTAATCAGTAAGGACATGAGGGCAAAGAGGCAAACATTTCATTTTGCAAAATATGGATAAATTCACAAGGAATGGAAGGTAGGAAAATGCAGCTCCAACCATCATGCCTGTCTTGATTTTCCAAAATCTCCATGTGGATAACCCCAGCCTTGTTTATCCCCAAATAAATAGGAGTGATTACTTGAGCTTCATGAATAAGTTTACCAAAAACCATGCAACTCTCATCTTACCCATTCTGTAATTGGAAAGATTAGAGCTTATATTTTCTGTGGTTCCTTCTAGATCTAACTGCCTATGTGTATGTCTACTGTTCTCCTAAAATCTGATATCTAACTCATTGAAACTCCATATCTATCAGGAAAGTCTTAATCGGAATTACTAGGGTCAACAGTCACCAAAAGTCAAACATGTCACAAATGTGCCAATATTTTAAAATTTGAACAGATTACCCACAATTCATCACACCTGGAGTTAGTGCAAATGAATCATGACATTCTGAGGAACTAACATTTGAATTTAGGGATGTGTGCATCAATGACTGAGAATGTAGGCAAGAGAGAAGGGAAGAGTATGATTTCTTTTTTTTTTTTATATGAAATTTATTGTCAAATTGGTTTCCATACAACACCCAGTGCTCATCTCAACAGGTGCCCTCCTCAATGCCCAGCACCCACTTTCCCCTCCCTCCCACCCCCCGTCAACCCTCAGTTTGTTCTCAGTTTTTAAGAGTCTCTTATGCTTTGGCTCTCTCCCTCTCGAACTTTTTTTTTTCCCTTCCCCTCCCCATGGGTTTCTGTTAAGTTTCTCAGGATCCACCTAAGAGAGAAAACATATGGTATCTGTCTTTCTCTGTGTGACTTATTTCACTTAGCATAACACTCTCCAGTTCCATCCACGTTGCTACAATAGGCCAGATTTCATTCTTTCTCATTGTCAAGTAGTATTCCATTGTGTCTGTAAACCACGATTTCTTTATCCATTCATCAGTTGATGGACATTTAGGCTCTTTCCATAATTTGGCTATTGTTGAAAGTGCTGCTATAAACATTGGGGTACAAGTGCCCCTATGCATCAGCCCTCCTGTATCCCTTGGGTAAATTCCTAGCAGCGCTATCTTAGCCCAGGGTCATTGAAAGGTTTAAGACCCAGAGATGAGGAACTGTTTTCCCAGATCATGTATTAACCACACGCTTTATTCAGCCTCTGTGAGGATAAAGGGGAATGACAGAAATGCCTTGCAAAGGACACAGCTGATGTGTAGGAGAGAGAGGAACCCACTCGGCTTCTGAACTCTCAGAAAGGATAGTTATTCTAGCTTCAACTTTCCTTGGCCACTTACAAGAGGCCCTGGATGATCAAGCTGTGTCTCTTCACCCCTCCATGAAGGCGATACCCCTCTCACCCATGGCTGCAATAGGAAAAGTTCTAGACAGAGGCACCCATTTGACTCTTTTGAAATTATCACTTGAGATATTGTTGTTCTGACTTTGGGTTCTTATGGGCAAATGGGTCTCAAGAACAGTAGCAGAGTGGTAGAGTGGAGCATGAATTGGGGAAGTGGAGACATTTATACAAATGACTAAGAACTACAGTGAGTTATTGTGAAATTTGGGGCAACTCAACTTCTTCAACTACCATACTACATTATATATTCTCATGTATATAATGGCACTGTTGTGATAGATGGCACTGTTGTGTGGTTGCTTACAATTAAAATTACCATATACTTTGGTTATGTTGGGGGTGTGGCAGATACAAATACATGTTCTCCCACTCTTCCCTTGAGTTAACAAAAACATTCTCAAATCCAAATACTTCCTTCAGCCCAAAATGTATTTCCCACCTGTTTTACTTACCTCACAGCAACACAATAACCTTTTATATACCAGACATTTCAATTTTATGAGAGGAAACCTTGGTCAAGGTATTGGTAGGACATGTAACATTCATATTGAGGGTCGGAGATGGTGGGCACAGAGAACCCAAGAATCTGGTGCTTTCTCTCCCCGTGATGCCATGAAGGGCCATAGAACAGCACAAAGGAGGGAAGAACTGACCCTACGTCGAGAGGCAAGTCACCTCATATACACAGTCTATGGAAGTTACTAGTTAACAGATGATGAGAATGATCTTCAATCTTTCTCTGAAAGTCTCGTCTCTATAGATGAGAGGATCCTGGGATACTTCTATCTTTATTCCTATTTCAAAACCAAATTTATAACCACTGCCTGGTTATAAATCGTTCCTTTCCTTTCACCCTCTAGCATGTTAATATGGAAATTTCATCACTGAGTCAGTTGAAAGGGACCTTTAACAATAGAAAGAGAAACATCACAGAAATAGACAAAAAGGAGAAATGTTTCCACTCACAGGAATTAATGACAGCTCAGAAGAAAAAGTCAGTTTGATACATTTTCTCCCCAGAAAGAAGGCTCAGAGGACTTAGGTTTACCTGAGACAAAGGGGAGGTCATTTACAGAGCCTATGGGGACTGTCTCACTAAGACCAGATTTCTGCACGTCTAAACTGCTTAGCATATGGGCTTTGGAACTCACCAGAGCTGCCAGGTTTTTGTACAGAAGAACCTAGAGGTGAGGGCAAAGAATACTCACCTGGCCTTTCCAGATGGTCCATCTTTATAATTTCGTCATCTTTATCATTACACAGAGAATTACACAGGGACCATCTGTACCTGAGCAGGACTAAGACAAAGTTCCCTGGATCAGAGACAAATACTTGGAAACTCCCTCATGGGTCCCCAGATTCTATAGGGTTTTTCATATTCTTATACCTGGTCATTAACCTCAGCTCAGTCAGGGCCCCAAATACTTCCTCAGACTCCACAGGCATACCGAGAACAGACTTCCTAGCCTGATCCTGACCTCTGTCCCTAGGTATTTATATCATACATGAAAGTATGATTTTTTAAGAACTCTTAGCCCAGGGACATTGAAGGATTTAAGGCACAGGGATGAGGAACTGTTTTCCCAGATCATGTGTTAAGGGACATATTTTCAAATACCTCATATTTTAATGGATCCCTCCCCTCCTCTTCCAGACCCCACATTAAGACTCACATTTCCTTATGTGTTCATCAACCTCACCGAAGAAGGGAAAAAATGAGAAGAAGACAATAAAAAGAACGGTGATGGTAAATAGGATATATAACCAAAAGGCCACATTTAGGGGTAAGCAGAGAGAGAGGGAGACACAGAATCAGAAGCAGGCTCCAGGCTCTGAGCTGTCAGCACAAAGCCCGACGTGGGGTTCAAACCCACGAACCATGAGATCATAACCAGAGCCGAAGTCGGACGCTTAACCGACTGAGCCACTCAGGCGCCCCAGGAAGAAAACTATCAGGCCATCTTAAATCTCAGTTTAAGTCCCAGAGGTTGGGTTGCAAGGTATATTTGTTAATAAATACATCAGGCTTCTCACCCCTCAGGGAACGTTTTGGAAGAGCAACAGTTTTCTGGGAAGGACATTAGGACTAGAACCTTCATGTCACACATGAAATATATGGGTTTAAGTAACCAAGATTTGGGGGAAATAAATGGAAAGCTATTGGGATTGTAGTGTGCTTTTAGAAAGGTAAGGAAGAAGATGGTTTCCAACTTGGCAATGATTTCAAAAGGGTGGGATCTCAGCTTGAGCCAGGTTAAGCCCTCCTGACCCAGCACCCTGAAGAATCCCTGTGAAGAACAGAAAATGAAGTAATGAGAGAAGTATTGCCATGTACATTACAGTGTACTAGAATCACTAGGATTCTCAGGAAGATAAGCAGAGAGCTCCCCTGTGCACTGACCGGGCAACTGAGCTGTATTACCTCTTACAAATTCCTCACTATCCCTGCTATCTCGTATGCTCTCCCTCAACAGCAGGGGCTGGAAGACTGAGAACTACATTTCCCGCAAACCTGTACGGGTGGAATCTGGGCCAGGTTGCACTGTGCTGGGTTCTCCTGTCTGTGGGAGATTTTGTTTTGTAGGGGCCTTTGCACTTGCCCTGAAATTCGCTAGACTTGGTTTTGCAACACGGTGCAGTGGTTTCCTGAGGTTTTTGAAACTTCATGATGAGGAATTTGTAAGCATATAATTTCCCATAGTAAACCACTTCCTGCTTTAAATACCTAGACGGCTGTTTGATGTCTAATTTTAGAGCCCTGGGTCTCCTTAAATTCATTCAACCTGGAGAAGGATTATGTTTGGGGGAGCAGGGCAATAGGGCCTCAGAGTTGTATTCTCTCATTCCAAAGTAGTGAAACATGAAGAATGAAACATTTGCAAGAAATTTGTTGGGTTGCTAGACAGAAAAAAAGAGAAAGTAAAAGAAATTACACTGAGTAGGAAATAATCAGAAATTTAGAAAACCGAGGGGGGTGGGGAAGATGGCAGCATAGGAGGGCGCTGGGCTCACCTCGTCCTGCCGATCCCTTAGATTCCACCCACACCTGCCTAAATAACCCAGAAAACTGCCAGAAGGCTAGCAGAACGGACTCTCCAGAGCCAAGCATAGACAAGAGGCCCACAGAAGAGGATCCACCCCAGCTAATATGCCAGATCCCATGAAGACAGCACCACAAGCCTGGCAGTGTGCAAGTAGCCTGGACAGGGGCCACACCACTCAACAGTGAGTCCTGCCCCTGGGAGAGGGGAAGATAAGGTACACACCAGTCTGACTGTGGCCCCAGCAGTGGGCTGGGGACAGACATCGCATGACTGCAGCCCCACCCACCAACCCAAGTTACTCCAGACAGCACAGGGGAAGTGCCCTGCAGTTCCACGCCACCCCAGGGACTCCCCAAAATGATGAAACGGAAGAACTCTCCTCAAAAAAACTCCAGGAAGTAGTGACAGCTAACTAATTGATCAAAAACGATTTAAGCAATATAATGGAACAAGAATTTAGAATAATAGTCATAAAATTAATCACTGGGCTTGAAAAAAGTATAGAGGACAGCAGAGAATCTATTGCTACAGAGATCAAGGGACTAAGAAATAGTCACGAGGAGCTAAAAATGCTATACATGAGGTGAAAAATAAAATGGAGACAACCACAGCTAGGATTGAAGAGGCAGAGGAGAGAATAGGTGAATTAGAAGATAAAATTATGGAAAAAGAGGAAGCTGAGAAAAAGGAAGATAAAAAAAAATCCAGGAGTATGAGGGGAGAATTAGAGAACTAAGTGATGCAATCAAACAGAACAATATCCGTATAATAGGAATTCCAGAAGAGGAAGAGAGAGAGAAAGGGGCTGAAGGTGTACTTGAACAAATCGTAGTTGAGAACTTCCCTGCTCTGGGGAGGGAAAAAGGCATTGAAATCCAAGAGGCACAGAGAACTCCCTTCAGACGTAACTTGAATCGATCTTCTGCACGACATATCATAGTGAAACTGCACAACATACAAGGATAAAGAGAAAATTCTGAAAGCAGCTAGGGATAAACATGCTCTAACTTATAACGGGAGACCCATAAGATTAGAGGCAGACCTATCTACTGAAACTTGGCAGTCCAGAAAGAAATGGCAGGAAATCTTCAATGTGATGAACAGAAAAAATATGCAGCCGAGAATTCTTTATCCAGCAAGTCTGTCATTGAGAAGAGAAGGAGAGATAAAGGTCTTTCCAAACAAAAACAAGAAATTCATCACCACTAAACCAGCCCTACAAGAGATCCTATGAGACAAAGTATCAGAGACATCGCTACAAGCATGAAACCTACGGACATCACAATGACTCTAAACCCATATCTTTCTATAATAACACTGAATGTAAATGGACTAAATGCTCCAACCAAAAGGCATAGGGTATCAGAATGGATAAAAAAACAAGACCCATCTGTTTGCTGTCTACAAGAGACTCATTTCAGACCTGAGGACACCTTCAGATTGAGAGTGAGGGGATGGAGAACTATCTATCATGCTACTGAAAGTCAAAAGAAAGCTGGAGTAGCCATACTTATATCAGACAAACTAGACTTTAAATTAAAGGCTGTAACAAGAGATGAAGAAGGGCATTATATCATAATTACAGGGTCTATCCATCAGGAAGAGCTAACAATTATAAATGTCTATGCGCCGAATACAGGAGCCCCCAAATATATAAAACAACTACTCACAAACATAAGCAACCTTATTGATAAGAATGTGGTAATTGCAGGGTACTTTAATACTCCACTTACAACAATGGATAGATCATCTACACACAGGATCAATAAAGAAACAAGGTCCCTGAGTGATACATTGGATCAGAATGACTTGACAGATATACTTAGAACTCTGCATCCCAAAGCAACAGAATATACTTTCTTCTCAAGTGCACATGGAACATTCTCCAAGATAGATCACATAACGGGTCACAAAACAGCCCTTCATAAGTATAAAAGAATTGAGATCATACCATGCACACTTTCAGACCACAATGCTATGAAACTTGAAATCAACCACAGGAAAAAGTCTGGAAAACCTCCAAAAGCATGGAGGTTAAAGAACACCCTACTAAAGAATGAATGGGCCAACCAGGCAATTAGAGAAGAAATTTAAAAATATATGGAAACAAATGAAGATGAAAATACAACAATCCAAATGCTTTGGGATGCAGCGAAGGCAGTCCTGAGAGGAAAATACATTGCAATCCAAGCCCATCTCAAGAGACAAAAAAATCCCAAATACAAAATCTAACAGCACACCTAAAGGAACTAGAAGGAGAACAGCAAAGACACCCCAAACCCAGAAGAAGAGAAATAATAAAGATCAGAGCAGAAATAGACAATATAGAATGTAAAAAAACTGTAGAGCAGATCAATGAAACCAAGAGTTGGTTTTTTGAAGAAATTTAGAAAACCGAAATAGGAAAGACATGCACAAACCCAGAGATGAAGATGAGAAAAATTATTTAAAACTTTCTAGGGGCACCTGGGGGGCTCAGTTGGTTAACGATCTGACTTCAGCTCGGGTCATGATCTCACCGTTTGTGAGTTCGAGCCCCGCGTCAGGCTCTCTGCTGTTAGCACAGAGCCTCCTTTGGTTCCTCTGTCTCTCTCTCTCTCTCTCTGCCCCTCCCCTGCTCTCACTCTCTCTCTCTCAAAAATAAAATTAACACTTAAAAAAACTTTTTAAAATAATCAATATTAAAAAAAGAATCACTAAAATCTAATAAATAACATATAAAAAGAGAACAAGAAAATGGAAAATGGAAAAAGAGAAATGTGCCCCCAGAAACTGCAGGAGCACTTTTGAAGAAAAAAAGATACACAGACATACCAAGAGACAACGCTCCATGCAAAGAAACAGATGCAGACACACACACACAAAAACAATATCCCATGGCCATTTTGAATAGCATCTTAATAGGCAGCCATACAGTTTTGTGAGCATCAAAGTGAATTGAAATCTAACAGTTCTTTCTCAAAAGTTATTGTAGGGGCGCCTGGGTGGCTCGGTCGGTTGAGCATCTGACTTTGGATCAGGTCATGATCTCACAGCTCGTGAGTTCGAACCCCGCGTCCGGCTCTGTGCTGACAGTTCAGAGCCTGGAGCCTGCTTTGGATTCTGGGTCTCCCTCCCTCTCTACCCCTCCTCTGCTCATGCTCTGTCTCTCTCTGTCTCAAAAATAAATAAACATTGGAAAAAATTGTTTTAACTTATTGTAATTATTATACAATGAAGGGACTTTTCCAGACAATTTTAACATTGAATGCAATGCGGAAATCTGTCACATAACTGTTCTGACAGGTAGTGCCAGACTTTTCTTCAGAATTTCTTTTTTCTGGGGCGCCTGGGTGGCGCAGTCGGTTAAGCGTCCGACTTCAGCCAGGTCACGATCTCGCGGTCCGTGAGTTTGAGCCCCGCGTCAGGCTCTGGGCTGATGGCTCGGAGCCTGGAGCCTGTTTCCGATTCTGTGTCTCCCTCTCTCTCTGCCCCTCCCCCGCACATGCTCTGTCTCTCTCTGTCCCAAAAATAAATAAATACGTTGAAGAAAAAAAAAAATTTTAGAATTTCTTTTTTTTTTTAAGTATGAAATTTATTGTCAAATTGGTTTCCATACAACACCCAGTGCTCCTCCCAACAGGTGCCCTCCTCAATGCCCCTCACCCACCCTCCCCTCCCTCCCAGCCCCCATCAACCCACAGTTTGTTCTCAGTTTTTAAGAGTCTCTTATGTTAGTCTCTTTCATCTCACAACAACTTATTCCGAATCTCCAAGCTAGATATCACTGCCCTCTTTTTCCCTCCCTCCCCTTTTCCTTTCCTTCTCTCCCCCTTCCTCCTTCTCTCTCTCCACAATCGCTTATATACCTCTCCAACTAGAGGTTTCCACACAGATGCTTTAATGACCCATCATGACAAAAATATTGCACTTGGTTAAAAGAGGGGAACAGAGAGGAAGAGCCGGTAAGTAGACATATGTGGTAGGTAAGAAGGAGTGAGAATCACGTGGAGGAACTTCCGTGAAAATGGTTCCATTGGTAATGAAGCAGCAGCATTTGGGGGGCCATGATGCTTTGGGTCGAAAGAGGAAATCTACACCAATCTATACCAATCCCTTCCCTATGTGTCTGACTTCATGAAACTATAGTCTACGCTAAGATGTGAAAGGAGCCTGGCACTTATATAAGACAACAATCTGGACAGAACATTTTAGAACGTTCCGATGAATTAGCTGTGTGATCATCTTGGGTGGGGAGGAGGAGGACTCAGCTGTGGTCCTGGATTAAGTGTTTGCTTTTCTTCCCCTGAAAGAATGACTCTACATGTTGTTTAGGAGAATAAGAGAATGTAAGTCATTCGCCTAGGATTTTGCCTGAAAATGGGAAATGTGAGATTTGGATTGACTATAAGCAACTGAGGGTAAGTTCGACAAAAAAATTCCTGGCAACATAGAACTTTTCTGAGAGTCTCAAAATATTTATTATCTTTCTCTCTCTCTCTCTCTCTCTTTTTTTTTTTTTTTCAGTATAAACATACATAATGAGGGACTCAGAAGCCCTCTCATGTCTGGAATACGATGTCACAGGTGATTCCTTACAGGCTCAGCCACTCTCAAACTGATGGCCCAGGGGTGCAGATGTCAGCCTCAGAATCCCTTGCTACCCTCACAAGTAGAGAGGGATCTTTTCTCATCCTGTCTTCCTTCCTTCCCAGAACGTCTCTCCTTGGAGACTCCAGAGGGCAGCCTGAAACAGGAAGAAAATTGTTTGATTATAACTGTGACCCAGCAGAATGGTGGTACCCATTTGGGACAGCAGACACAATGAAACAGAGGCAGATCATAAAATTTTCTGTACATCATTAAGCACTCAGCAAAATCCTGTCGGGACAGGATTATACGACTCTCGACCTATAGTCTGGGAAACAGTTGTCACAAGAGATTATTGTTTCTCAAGATGAATGTATAAGAAATGTTTTAATCTCTAAAGCATTTGTTCCTCAATGGCCAACCCTTTCTTGTGACTTTGTCCTGATTCTACCTATGAAGATAACCCCACCCTTTATAATAATAAAGCTGTATAATGTTACTGTTATAGAATCGTTATATTGTTATAGTAATTATATAATGGGAGTTGTCGAATGAGCTGTAAAAGTCAGTCCTCACCAAAGAGCCCACAACTTTCACCTTCCATAGCAGAGAGAAAACAGAAGTTTAACATGTAACATTCTTATTGAGGGGGTGATATGAGGGACACGAAGAACTCAGTGATGTCTAAGTTCAAGGACCAAAAATGCAAGAATCTGGTGTGTTATCTCCCTGTGATGTCACAAGGGAGTCACAGAAAAGCACAAAGAAAGCTAGAGCTGACCTTACCTAGAGAGGCACGCACACAATTTTCAGGAATTATGGTCACCTGGTGGTCAGAATGTCCCCCTGAACAGTGGACTTCCAGTCTCCTCGGGCTATTTGTACGATGATCTATCCCTACAAGGTCCTTCTGCACTTATCCCTGTCACAAAGGCAACTTTATAACAGGTGCCTGGACAAGAGTCACCTAATTTTTTTTTAATGTTTATTTATTTTTGAGACAGAGAGAGACAGAGCATGAACGAGGGAGGGTCAGAGAGAAAGGGAGACACAGAATCGGAAGCAGGCTCCAGGCTCCAAGCTCTCAGCACAGAGTCTGACGTGGGGCTCGAACTCACTGACCGTGAGATCGTGACCTGAGCCGAAGTCAGACGCTCAACCGACTGAGCCACCCAGGAGCCCCACCTAATTTTTTTTTTTTTAATGGTAGCTTCGTCAACGAAACTATCAGGAGAAACATCACAAGTATAGATGAGTAAAGAGAAACTTTTCCACCTACAGGAGACCCTAGATTCTGAAGTCAGTGAGGCCTCAGAACCAAACTTCTGCTTGAAAACTGTTCCCCTAGAGAGAAGACTCAGAATTCCTAGGCTAAACAGAGTGTGAGGGGGCTGTCTCGCAAAGACTAGATTTGGATGTGGAGTTCTCGGCCATCTAGCACATTGACCGTGAAAGTTACTAGAGCTGACAGCTTATGGACACAATGAGCCCATAGAGAAGTGAAGGGCAAAGAATACTCACCTGGCCTTCTCAGATGGCCCATCTTTATCTCATTTCCTTTATCCTTACGCACAGCATTATGCAGAGAATACCTGCATCTAAGCAAGACTAACACGAAGCATGGTGGGTCAGAGACCATCATCTGAAAATTCCTTCATCTGTCTCCAGATTACACAGAGTTTCCTGTGAATTTATACCTGGGCCTTACATCAACTCAGGCAGGGCCCTAGATACCTCCTCATGCTTTATACATGTACCACAAATGGGCTTCCTAGTCCAGTCCTGGCCTGTGTCCCCCAGATACTTCTAACACCTATAAGATTAGGATTTCTAAGACGTTTAGCCCTGGGTCATTAAGACCTTGAAGTTCAGAGAACAGCAAACATTGTTTCCATGTCCCCCGCCTTACAATGTGTACCTTCTCACTCCACACACACATTCTCTCATTCAGCTCCCCTGTGTCCTAAGGCCGAGGGGAAATATACTCACATTTCTTTATATACTGTTCAATCTCAAGTAAAAAGGGAGAGAACATGACAAAGAGAAAAAATACAAAAAGCATAGCAAACAGGGCATAGAGCCAAGGAACACCATTTGGGAGTAAATTGGCCCCGGGTTCAACTTCCGCCATTGAGATCTGAGAGAAGGCACGGAATTCTCTACCCCAGGCTGTCTCACCTCCTAGGTGATCCAGGTGATGAAGTCACAGCCTCAGGCACAATGGGAGGGATGAAGATCTGGATGGGGATTGGCCAAGCCTCATTCTATACATGCTGTATAGAAACAAGGAATCTCAGGGAGCTTAGAAGCCACAGCTCTATTGAACCAAAAATACTAGACTATCAGGCCAAAGCGGCAAGAAGGTAGATTGTTCCATAGATATTCAGAGTGTTCCGTTCACTGCACCGGAACCCGTATCCATTCACGAAATGAAGGAACTGTTTTCCTAGACTTCACAGTCCCAGAGCTAGTCTTTGTCAGCAGAATGATGTCTAAGTTGAAAGACCAAATTTTCCTGAGGAGAGAGTTCAGATCCTTCCCTAGAAGCTCGGAAATAGCTTGTCTTTGTGTGCTCATCATGTCAGGACTGTGTGTCACATGGATCATGGGAACTTCTCCCCAGTCATGTCAATGGGGAGGGAAGAGTTTATTTTCTTCTTCTTTTTTTTACTGTTTATTTTTTAAGGGAGGGACAGAGAGAGTGGGGGAGGAACAGTGGATCCAAAAGAGGGTTTGTGCTAACAGCACAGAGCCCGATGCAGGGCTCCAACTCTCTCCAACCGTAAGATCATGACCTGAGCCGAAGTCCGGAGCACAACCGACTAAGCCACCCAGGGGCCCCAGGAAGAGTTTATTTTCTTTTTTTATAATGTTTTTTCTTTATTTATTTTTGAAACAGAGAGAGACAGAGCATGAACAGGGGAGGGGCAGAGAGAGAGGGAGACACAGAACCGGAAACAGGCTCCAGGCTCTGAGCTGCGGGCACAGAGCCTGATGCGGGACTCGAACTCACGGACCTCGAGGTCGTGACCTGAGCCGAATCAGACGTTTAACCCACTGAGCCACCCAGGCGCCCCAGAAGAGTTTATTTTCTAAGATGGGGGTTATGTTCTTTTAAATGAAACAGAACATTAGGCAGGAGTGTTGCTCCGAATATCACCGTTCTTTTCCTGTCTTTTAATTCCTAACCTACTACACAAACCCATCTAACACGTTTCGAAGAAGAACTTTGATCAATCGATTCCTCCCCCCGCCCCCCCCCACGTTCAAAAGAGCACTTGACACTTGTCTTATGCTTCAAGCCACTTTCCCCAGAGATTCCCAGCCCACCGCCACAGGCAGCACCCTGTCCCGGCGCCACTCCCCCTGCCCACAAGCATCCCAATCCCCGGTCTGAACTCGACCTTCTCTAACGTCACCCGGCCACACCCGCTGACCAAGTGCCAATGTGCCTCCACGGTCTTTGCCAGCTGCCAACACTTGTTACGGACCGTCTCCGGGAGCCTTCGTGCCTAATCTCTCTCTGCCACGAATACGGGCTTCCTCCCAAAGTCCACAAACGCCCTCTTGCTCACCCAGAACATCAAGGAGAAAAGTCGCTGACACCATCCCACTGCCTAAGAACAAAAACAGTGCCCAGTGCTGTCTTATGACAGGAACCCCCCGGCCTAGAGGAACTGCCCTCTAGGGGCTTCCCGTCCAGCTGAGGAAATAACACCCCAGGTGGAAAAAGGGGGGGGGGGGTCATTGTGGGAAAACTGGGGAGTTCTTTATGGAACATGAGAGGAGAAAAATCTAGTAAATTAACGGAACTAAAAGGAAATGATCTCCTGAGAGTCAAAAGGACTTCCTGCTTTCAAGGAATGTAAATAGGGAACCACGACGCCTGCATGCCTTTATTGGCTTTGTTTCTAGTTGAGCCTCAGAAACGAAAGTACTTTTAAAAACTTATCAGGATAAGAATTAATGTCTAGAAGCTGAAACAAAACAAACAGACAAAAAAGTTGGTCATTACTGTTACCGTTACTAACAACCGCACTAGAATAAAATCTACATGATTCTGTTACTTTGTGTTGATATCCTATAGAGAAAGCCTCATGTTTTAGGCCAAACCAGTATTCCTTGACCCCAGCACATCTTTCTTCTCCCAAAAAGCTCTTTCCTCCTTATGGAGGACTCTGTTAAAATTCTTTTCTCCTTTTCATATAATCTGTTTGAATCTCCATGTATATAGGGGGAAAAAATCAAGGAGGATACAATTTCTTAAAGTTTTTTAATTAAAAAAAATAAAGAAATACAAATAAAATAAATTTAATTAATGTGTTGATTAATTCCAGTTAGTTAACATACAGCGTAATATTAGTTTCAGGTGTACAATTTCATGATTCACCACTTACATAAACACAGGATGGAAAGATACAATTTAAATAATCACGAGTGAGGAGGCTTTTTAAACCAATAGCACTTGCCTCATGCTTTTAACGAGAAAGGCATTTTAAATCCCAAGGCTCGGGGCCCCTGGGTGGCTCAGTCGGTTAAGCGTCCGACTTCGGCTCAGGTCATGATCATGCGGTCCGTGAGTTGGAGCCCCGCGTCCAGCTCTGTGTTGACAGCTCCAGCCTGGATCCTGCTTTGGATTCTGTGTCTCCCGCTCTCGCTGCCCCTCCCCCTCTCAAAAATAAATAAACATTAAAAAAAATTTTTTTTAACAGCCCTCAGAACCTCAAAATTCCTACAAGGGCTTGCACCGTATTAATCACAGCTTTTACCCAACCAGACAACACCAAAAACCTTACAGCAGCGTCTGGATCTTGAATTTTCTGAGGGTTCCCTGCCCATCCTCTCCCTTGCAGATGCTCCAGTAAGTCTTTGTCCTGCAGCAGAGACAAGTCTTCCCATGTTACCATTGTATCATCAATGTAATTGGCCCATGGTACTGATGTGGGGAAGGAGAACAGGGACAGGTCCCAGCAACCATTCCGGGACATATGGTGGGGCTGTGCAGGCAGCCCCGGGGGAGCACTTGAAAGGTTCATCATTGTCCCTCCCATGTGAAGGCAAATTGATCTTAGTTAGGAGAAACATATTTGTCAGTCTTTTCCATGAATCTCTTGAAAATGAAGCACTTTTGCAGGAACACTTTTTGCCAAAGGCTCAGAGAAAAACCAGTGCTGTCTGCAAGAAACACAAGACTTAAAAGTGGCCAGGGTTGGGGCGCCTGGGTGGCGCAGTCGGTTAAGCGTCCGACTTCAGCCAGGTCACGATCTCACGGTCCGTGAGTTCGAGCCCCGCGTCAGGCTCTGGGCTGATGGCTCGGAGCCTGGAGCCTGTTTCCGATTCTGTGTCTCCCTCTCTCTCTGCCCCTCCCCCGTTCATGCTCTGTCTCTTTCTGTCCCAAAAATAAATAAACGTTGAAAAAAAAAAATTAAAAAAAAAAAAAAAAAAAAAAAAAAAAAGTGGCCAGGGTTAAAATCCGATGAGAGGTCATTATAATGCGGTGAACAAAGGAACTTCTACAGATGTATATTACAAACGTTATGTTACAGATATACGTTACAAAGTATGCCCCCTTTCTTTCCGTCAGTCTCTGTGGGCCAGGTTTTGATTACCTCCTGGAGAGTTTACATTTCAAAGACATGATAACATTTACAACTTGAAGGGACAGAGAAAGAATGCAAGTTTTCTAGAAGTTTTTGAGTAACTGCTATTTAAAAAAAAATTTTTTTTTTTTGGTAAGGGTCAGAAAGCATGGGGTGTTTTGTCTGTGTTTTCATCAGTTACCATAACATTCTCCTCTTTTCCTTCATTTCATCACTTTCTCAAAGATTTCACCTCTTTGTGCACTAAGCAGGCTTTGCCACAAATGCCCGGATCTTAATCAGTGGCAGCTTGCACCCTCCTGGCTTGCAAAACAGCACCCTAAGGTCTCCAACTGACTATCCTGCTCTCCCACCCCTGTCTTCCAGCCCTGAAAGTAACAGACTAGTGGACACCCCCACATCCTTCTCTAACCTCAGCTCTTCTAACTTTCTAACCCGAGCTTCACCCTCTAGTCGGGCCTGGTGGCCAGCGAACTGCCCACAGTAGAGGTCAGCCCACCGCGGCAACGACATGCTTCCCTCCTCCCTCACAGCGTGCCCTGAGCGGCTTCACCAAGTGCATTATATCAGCCTGTGCTTTTGGGGTGTCCCTGTAGTCATGCAGTGGTCCATCTGACATACAAGTCACCCCCCCCCCCCCGCCCCCCGCACACACACAGAAGTCGATGGCCAACTTAGGAGTCCCCCTGCAGATGCCTCTTGACCAAGGCCCATTTTTTCAATCTGCTGACTGGCTCACCAATTGTTGGTTCATAATCCTCTCGGGAGATTCCCAGGCGAAATCTGAAACCAGACCCATATGAAGAAGGCAAATAGAGGCAGGCCACTCCAGGTTGGTAGGTGGCAGTTTTAATAAAGGAATTTACAAAAGGAATTTACATGAGAGGCTTGTCCTGGGAGACAGCAAGACCAGTGGGTGCCCCCCACCTGCTTGGGCTCTGTCACGTACACCATGCAGGTGTTCTCATCACCACATCACTATCTCAAGGCTGTGTCCTCTGGGAGTGAGAACCACCATTCCAAGAACAGGGGAAGGCATGAGGAACCTCCAAGTGCCTGGGTC
Organism: Puma concolor; assembly: GCF_028749965.1. Lineage (NCBI taxonomy): Eukaryota > Metazoa > Chordata > Mammalia > Carnivora > Felidae > Puma > Puma concolor. Next base: position 100,972,853 of record NC_141673.1, read on the forward strand.
CAGGTCATGGGTCAGCTGGTGGTCACGTCTCTTTGATGACGTTCCCAAACAATATCACTTTCAGATACTGATTTCATTTTCTTTGGATATATACCCAGAATTGGACTGCAGGATCATATGGCAGTTTGATTTTTAATTTTTTGAGAAACTTCCGTACTGTTTTCCATAGTGGCTGCATGCACCAGTTCGCATTCCCACCCAAGTGAATTCACCCAAGTCAGTTCTCCCTTTTCTCCACACCTCACTAAAAGTTGTACCTCGGAGCATTTGGGTGACTCAGTCGGTTGAGCATCTGACTCTTGATTTCAGCTCAGGTCATGATGCCAGGCTCGTGGGACCAAGCCCCGCATCAGGCTCTGCCCTGAGCATGGAGACTAGTTAAGACTTTCTCTCTCTCTCTCTCTCTCTCTCTCTCTCCTTCTGTCCCTCTCCCCTGCTCCTGCTCTCTCTCTCTCAGTCTTTCTCCCCAATAATAAATAAATAAATACATACATACATACATACATACTGTCTCTTGTCCTTTTGATGATAGCCATCCTAACAGGTATAAGGTGACATCTCATTGTGGTTTTGATTTGCAATTCCCTGATAGTGATGGTGAATGTCTCTTTACCGACTTCTTGGCCATTTCTATGTTTCCTTTGGAAAAATGGCTGTTCACATCCTTTGTCCATTTTTTAATTGTTTTTTTTTTGTTTGTTTGTTTTGGGTGGGTTTTTTTGCTGTTAAATTGTGTGAGTTTTCTATGTAATTTGGATAGTAACACTTCATCACATAGGTGGTTTCCAAATATTTTCTTCCACTCCCTAAGTTGACTTCTAGTTTTGATAATTGCTTCCTTTGCTGTGCAGAAACATTTTCATGTTACATAGCCCACTTGTTTGCTTTTGCTTTTGTTGCCTGTGCTCTTAGGGTCTTATCCAAAAATTGGTGTCAAGACCAATGTCTAGGAGCATTTTCACTATGTTTTCCTCAGTAATTTTTATGGTTTCAGGTCTTACATTTAAGCCTTTAATTCCTACTAGTTAATTTTTGTGAGTGGTATGATATAAGGGTCCTGTTTTATTCATCTTTACTTATGAATATCCAGTTTTCTTAACACCATTTATGGAAGAAACTCTCATTTCTCCATTGAGTGTTCACGGCATCCTTGTCAAAAATTAGTCAACTGTACATGGGTTTATTTCTGGGCTCTGTACTCTATTCCATTTGTCCATGTGTCTGTTTTTATGCCATTACTATGCTGTTTTTTGATTACTACAACTTTGTAATAGTTTTAAATTGAGAAGCAGGATGCCTACCGCTTTGTTCTTCCTCAAGATTGCTTTGGCTACTTAGGGATCTTCTGTGGTTTCATATGAATTTTAAGGTTGTTTGTTCTATTTCTGTGAAAACAGTCAATGTAGTTTTAGTAGAAATTGTATTGAATCAGTAGGATACAGGATACTTTTCTATTTATTCTTTTGTTTCTTAAATTTCTCTCACCAATGTCTCATCATTTTCAATGTACTTTCACTTCCTTGGTCAAATTTATTCCAAAGTATTTTGCTTTTTTTAAATTTATTTATTTATTTTTATTTTATTTTAAATAATTTTTTGTAATGTTTATTTTTATTTTTGAGAGAGACAGAGACAGAATGCAAGTGGGTTAGGGGCAGAGAGAGAGGGAGACACAGAATCTGAAGCAGGCTCCAGGCTGTCAGCACAGGGCCCGACGCGGGGCTCGAACTCATGAGCTGTGAGATCATGACCTGAGCTGAAGTCGTACGCTCAACCGACTGGGCCACCCAGGCGACCCTAAATTTTTTTAATGTTTATTCATTTTTGAGAGACAGAGAGAGACAAAGCGCGAGTGGGGGAGGAGCGAAGAGAGAGGGAGACACAGAATCCGAAGCAGGCTCCAGCTCAGAGCCTAACGTGAGGCTCAAACTCACAAACCATGAGATCATGACCTGAGCTGAAGTCGGATGCTTAAATGACTGAGCCACCCATGTGCCCCAGTATTTAGTTTTTGATGCTCTTGTAATGGGATTGTTTTCTTCATTTCTTTTTCACATGGTTTGTTGTTAGTATGTAGAAACACAACTGATTTTGTGTATGATGACTTTACCTCCTACCACTTTACTGGATTTATTTATACATTCTAACAGTTTTTGTGCCGTCTTTAGGATTTTATGTAGGTAAGATCATGTCACCTGCGAACAGAGACCATTTTACTTGTTAATGTCTGATTTGGATGCTTTCTTTCTTTTTCTTGTCTAATTGCTCTGGCCGGGACTTCCAGAACTATGTTAAATAGGAGTGTTGAGACGGGCATACTTTTCTTCCTGACATTAGGAAAAAGCTCTCACTTTTCCCCCACTGAGTGAGATGATACCTGGTGGCTTTTCATATACAGCCTTTATTATGTTGATGACCATTCCTCCTCTACCCAATGTGTTGAGAATTTTTATCAGGAAAGAAGGTTGAATTTTGTCACATGCTTTTTGTGCGTCTGCTTTGATGATCATATGACTCTTATCTTTTGTTCTATTAATGTGTTGTTTCACATTTGTTGACTTACACATGTTGAACCACGTTTGCAATCCAGAGATAGCTACAGCTCGATCACTGTGTATGATTCTTTTAATGTGCTGTTGAAAAACTGCTTGCCAGTATTTGGGTTTTTTTTTTTTTTTTAAGTTTATTTATTTTGAGAGAGAGAGAGAGCGAGTTTATTTATTTATTTTTGAGAGAGAGAGGAAGAGTGAGAGGATCCCAAGCAGTCTCAGGCACTGTCAGCACAGAGCCTGATGTGGGGCTCGAACCCACAAACCGTGAGATCATGAACTTGAGTTGAAATCAAGAGTCAGATGTTTAATGGACTGAGCCACCCAGGCTCAGTCCATTGAGCATCTGACTCCTGATTTTGGCTTAGGTCATATCTCTCAGTTCCTGAGATCAAACCCCACATCAGGCTCTGTGCTGACAGTGTGGAGCCTGCTTGGCAGGCTGCTTGGGATTCTCTCTCCCTATCTCTCCCCCCCCGCCAAAAATAAATGAATAAACATAAAAAAATTCTTACTGTTAAAACAGGTCAAAATGATGATAAGAGGTCAATATAGTAATAGGCAGGAGAGGCAGGCATGACAGAACCTTTTGTGGCATGGAAAATATTCTTTATTTAGCATACACATATGGCTATATAGATATGCAATGATTCTCGAATTGTATACTTAATATTTGTGACATTTTCTCTATGTAAGTTTATCACTCTATAAAAAGGTACAATTAATATTACACTAGGCTTTTTAAAGGAGCTGGGACTTTTTATATTTTCTGCTTCTTCTACTTTTTGGTATAAAATAGTAATTGTTGCTTGAGAGTTTGATGGAACTTACCAATAAAACTATCTAGGCCTTCAGCGTTAAATTCAATTTCGTTGCTTCTTCTTGTGTTAATAGCCGCTTTAAATATATTTCATAAAAATTGTGGCTTATATAGCATATTTCTTTCTTGCTTAGGAATGATAGTCGGCTCCAGATACAATTCCAAATTCAGTGTTCTTGCTTCTTTTAAGATATTACTTTGTCTTATAAGTAATGTTGCCACTGAGAAGTTTAGAGTCAATCTGATTCTTGTTCCTTAACAGGTGATGTGCTCTTTCTTCTGGAAATTTTACTCTGATACTTTAAAAAACAAAAACAAAAAACTTCTCTATAGTTTATCTGGGTGTGAAAGTTTTTTCTCATCTTCCTTTAGTGGCAATCCAGAAGTGCTTCCAAAATGAAGCACTCACAAATCCTTTTTATTCTGTGAAATTTCCATCTATTGATAGAATTCTTCAGCTCTTTCCTCCCCTCTAGTTTTCTGTTTCTTACTTGTAGGACCCTTGTTAAGTATATGCTGAGGCTTTTCTTCTGTCCCCTGTATCCCTTACCATTTTATATTTTGCATGTTTTTGTTCTTTTTTCACGCCTTCTTGGAAAATTACTGAAACTGATTGGGGCGCCTGGGTGGCTCAGTCGGTTGAGTGTTCAACTTTGGCTCAGGGCATGATCTCACGATGATTCATGAATTTGAGCCCTACGGTGGGCTTTGTGCTGATAGCGTGGGACCTGCTTCGGATTCTCTGTCTCCCTCTCTCTCTGCCCCTTCTCCATGAGCACTCTCTCTCTCCAAAATAGAATAAACATTAAAAAATGAAAATTACTGAAACTGAAATTTCAACTCAGCAATTTGTTCTCTGCCTATATTTATCCTTTCTATTTATTTCTTAATTGTTTTCCTTAACTTCTTAGCTTAGTAGCTAGCACTTTTGTACTTGCCTGATATTAGTCATGGACAGACACGGTGAGCAGCTTGGATCACTGCCACAGATTTCTGTGTCTGTAAAATTAAAATAAGTGATAAAATGAATTGGGGGAGATACAAGATCAGAACTGGCCCACTGTCTACACTTTCATCCCTCCCCTCCTGCAGCTCTCCTCCTGGACTGCAGGCATTGACCACCTTCTGCCCCGTCCACTGCTCTCAGGTCACCATTTCAACCTAAGTTGGTCTCGTTCTAATGTGATTAATTCTTTAGATGCTTATTTCCATTTTAACTCAATCACTTCACCAGAGGTGATTTTGGGAATTGGTAGCCCTGTTGATTTTACCATGTTGGCAGTAACAGGATTCACGGTATATAAAACAGATTTCCCACGGAAGGGGAAACACTTTGAGAAGATAATACAAATATGTGTCATTTTGGAGCCCAGCTACACCCAATAGGATTCATTAATAAATCAAAATTCCAATTTCCGAAGTTAATCACCCCTTTATCTCTATGACTGATCAATGGTGAGGCTGCTAGCGTAGGGAATTCTGTAGATACTCTAGATCTTTCATAGCAATCTAACATATACAAAGTACACCACGATTTTCTGCCAAATAGAGATCAGTGAAGCCTCTTACATTACTGTTAATCAGATATTACTAGGGGATGTGCAGGATGCTTTTCTGTTCATCGTTAGGTCCATTTGCCATTATAACCACAGTGGTATGATACAGGAAAGAAAACCTTGCTATATCAAAAGAAATAACAGCAGTAGCTTTTGCATTCAGGAAACGGGGGTGGGTTATGGGTAACAGTAGTAAAAGTTAACTCTCCATGTGTATTACAGGAGGTTAACCAGTGCCCAAATAGTATGATTGGAGTCATATTCCTCACATAAGTCTGCTATGTGGGTAAGATTCCTGTGCATACTTATAAACTAGACTAATCTATTTATATGCTAAAGCTCTATCATATTCCAATGTGAAAATCTAGGCAGCTCCTGCTAGACCAAAGCACAAGGCTGACCTGAGCCCCGAAGAAGCAGAACATGCAAATTCTGTGGAGTGGGGGCAGCTTATGCACAAAGGTAATTATAAGAATCCAGGAACCAAAAGCTGTCCAGGCAGCAGCTGATAGAAGGATAAACCTTTTCTTGGATTTCTTGCCCAAGAATCAAGCACAGGATCTAAAGTGGATGATATTCCTCTACTTTGTCTTTGTTGGAAGAAGGATTTTTTATTGATCTACTCTCCCGCCGCCTCTCGATACCTGAGGCAGAGGCAGGAGGGCCAATTTCGAGAGGACTTATGAGAGCATTTCAAACCCCATCCGAGAAAGAAATTAGGAAAGGAAAGATATTAGAGACAGGGGTAGGTGTGTGCTAAGTAATGGTGACAGGGTGAATAGGGAAAGAGGAACAAAGAGAAACCCCCTCAGGCAGGGGGCATAGGAGAAAACAGCAGCGGGACATTAAGTTTAGGTCAAATTTGGGGTGACTGGCTGGCTCAGTCGGAAGAGCATGCAACTCTCGATCTCGGGTTCGCGAGCTCAAACCCCACACTGGGCGTGGAGATTACTTGAATAAACATTAAAAAAAAAAAAAAAACTTTGTAAGATTAGGTGAAATTTGGTAATTATGTGTATCTTTTGCCAGGCTATCTTCCCTTCTTCCCACCCCCTCTTAACACTAAATTTCAGTGAATGCTGATTGCAAGAGCTTTTCATAATGTTTTAGAGGAGGAAGAAGGAGGAAGCTGTCCACACATTCGGTGACATGGGGCAGAGGGAAGATAAGAGGCCTCAGGAGAAAAGGGAAAAAAAAAAACAAGAGATGGAGAATTCAACAAAAAGACACTGTGAGGAAGTAGTAGTTAGAAGCATCACAGCCCAAACACACTCGAGAACCATTAGAAATTCTAGGGACAGGATGTAGAGCTAATGATTCAAGTCACTTCATTTCTTATTTTCCAAAGGACCTGAGAACTTGGACATGTTTTTTGTTTTTTTTTTTTTTTTTTTTATATAATGTTTTTGAGTTTTTCTGAATTCATTATTTATTTATTTATTTATTTATTTTAAAGTTTTTTTTTTTTAATGTTTATTTATTTTTGAGACAGAGAGAGACACAGCATGAGCAGGGAAGGGGCAGAGAGAGAGGGAGACACAGAATGTGAAGCAGGCTCCAGGCTCTGAGCTGTCAGCACAGAGCCCGACGCAGGTCTCGAACTCACGAACTATGAGATCATGACCTGAGCCGAAGTCGGACGCTTAACCCACTGAGCCACCCAGGTGCCCCAGAACTTGGACATGTTATATGTAGCTTGTGTATCTGTCCCCAGCAGATGTGTGAGCTCTAACGATTTTTCTCAGGATCCCCAGGCGATGAGCCTACTCTGTTACCTGCGATCCCGTTGACTTTAACACAGCAGGTCAGACATAAAGGACCTCATTCTTTTTTCCCCTTTGATGGATAGGCACACATTCGGATGCAATTTGCGGATGAAAGCAGGCACTTTTTCCTTGTAAGGGTTTATCATTTGACTTTCGGGTACACGTAGCTTGAAACTAAGGGGTTACTTCGTATCTTCAAAACAAGTAATTCGGAGATAGTGGTGTAGAGAGTAATTTTACAGAGACAGTGTGACTCTTTTTAGCAGCTATTTTCCCAGATGTCGTGCACCTGTTCTCACTTCTCCAGGCTATCAGGAAAGAGCAGAAACTACATATCACTGGGTGAATATTGGGAATGCCAGAAGCCAGATTAGGGTCAAGTTTAGGAGTTAGGACATTCCTGTTCCCTCAGCATGTTACAGCCTTGGTGAATGTGGAGTGTCTTCTCAATTCATATCCTAGAAGATGCTCCGCCCGTGGGGTAATTTGAACCAATTTACATTTTCAAAGATCGCTGTGCTTGAGGATACAAGAAATAATATTTATTTTAATTAAATGTGTAACACACATGTGCTACACCCAAAAACTCAACTATGAGAAGACAATTAGGTTTGGAAGCAAGTTGAGGTATGAGTATGTTCACAAAGTCACAAAGTTAACCTAAAATCATTCTCCTTCCAAGTGACCTGCACTCTCCTATTCCAATTATGCCTCCGTGAAATTTTTAGATTTATTTATGTTTACTAAGAAATTTCGGACACACCCACATCTACCCCAAGTGAATTGAAATTCCAGAGTCTGTAGGGTGGAGGGGAGGGGCTGAAATTATGTAAGAAAAGATGACGTAATTAGGATAGAACATTTCTGGAATCTTCAAATGTTCTTACTGTGATGTCATCTTGAGGAAAGAAACCTCAGCTCCGGAGCTGGATTCAACGTCTCTTTCAGTGTGACCACAGATCAATCACCTAGGATTTCACTCAGGAAAAGAAAATGTATACTTGGATTAAAGCAGCTAGGGTATGAATTCCATAAAAAGCGGTTTGTGTTAGAGTCTCTAGATGTTCACAAAGATTTCTTGATAACACAGAACTGGTCTGGAAGGACCCAGGTATTTATTATTGGACATTTTATATAAATATAGACCACAAGTTAGCACTGTCCTATCCTGATGTAGGCAGTGATATTTTCTGAACGTCTAGCCTGGACCAAAATGTAATAAGAGTTTCAATACAGGCATATTTATTCTTCAAATGACACCCCATTGACTCCAATCTCAACATTCTCACATACAAGCTCTTCTTCATTCAGGAGTTTCTCCTCTTCCAGACCTTCTTTCTCTGAAGACCGTGAAAACCAACCTGCAATAGCAAATTCAGGGCCCTGTTATAATTACAACTCAGAGACTAATAAGAGCCTTTGAGAGGCATCAGAACCATGGACAAGAGGAAAACAGCACCCTGGGGGACCCAGATTGAGATAATTTCTGCATAATATAAAACCCATCAGGGAAATCATCCATACAAACTGTTGATTTCACACCGTTGTGTAGGAAAGATCTGTAATAGAGACTAAAGACCTCTGAAGAGCTGCTTCGCAGTCAATACAAACAGCAGAGACATGAAATTGGAGAAGGAATGGTGAGAATCCTACTTTTCTCAATTAGATTGGGCCACATCAAGGGAATTTGGTAACAGGAAGGTATAACTCTATTACCATATATCCCATGAAGTCACCTAGACACCAGATCCTGACTCCCCCAGTGTCCACAAGGATAATCCCAATCTTTTCTGAAAGTCCTTAAGTGGGTATAGCTGCTTCCGCTTCCCCTGTTGTTCTCCTCCCAAGGAACCCCACCACCTTCAAGAAGGCTGTGGTAGCAGATGATCTGTTGGGCCTTCCAACTCTGAATAGTGTGGATCCAGCTCCATGGACATATAGCTCATGAGGTTGTGTAGGACTCCATGCTTCAGAAGGCCCTGTGCTTGGTCTCACATCCTGTTGTCACCATATTCAAAGTCTTGGTATTTTTGAGGGGCACCTGGGTGGCTCAGTCGGTTGAGCACCCAACTTCAGCTCAGGTCATGATCTCAACAATCATGAGTTTGAGCACCGCAGCGGGCTCACTGCTGTCAGCGTAGAGCCTGCTTCGGATCCTCTGTCCCCACTCTCTCTGCCCCTCTCCTCCATTCACTCCCTCTCTGTCAAAAATAAATAAGAACAGGAGTGCTTGCGTGGCTCAGTCATTTGGGCGTCTGACTTTGGCTCAGGTCATGATCTCACTGTTCGTGAGTTGGAGGCCCACATAAGGCTCTGTGCTTACAGCTCGGAGCCTGGAGACTGCTTCGGATTCTGTGTCTCCCCCTCTCTCTGGTCCCCCCTGCTTGTGCTCTGTCTCTCTGTCTCTCAAAAATAAAAAAAGATTTAAAACATTTAAATAAACACATTAATAATTGTTGAACAAGGAATCCCACTTCATTTTTCATTGGGCCCTGAAAATTATGAAACCAGTCCTGCCATAGGTCTTAAAGAAATATGGAGTAATTCTTGCCCTTCACCCAAAACCTGACCCCATGGAAACCCATACTTATCAGAGTAATCTTAATATATTATTAGCAGCCATAGAATATCAAAAAAGTAGTCTAACATTAATGTTTGGCCATTTTATCTATATTTCTCACTTTGTCACATTTTGAATTCCCCCCCCCAATCTTTTAATAATCTATGTGATTGCTGTGATTGGAAAAACATGACCACAGCATCAAAAAGTACATGCATGGCCACAACTGCAGGAAAGTCCCTATCACCAGATCCAACCCATTCCCATCCTCCCTAAAGATGCTAAGAAATAACTGAAATGACTTGGGAAGCTAACTCTCTCTCTGATTAAGAGATATTCTTTTCCTTGTCGGTAAGGGACTATTTTACTACTTGTCTGTGAGGTGCTATTCTCAGGATTACATAATTTGCGGGGCCTAGTGCAAAACAAAATCAGAGCCTCTTGTTCAAAGACCATCAAAAAGCTCAAGATGGCAACAGGAGGGCAACAAGCCAAGTGTGAGGTCCTTCTTAGTGTGGGACGTGGGCAGTTGCACAGGTCACATTCCCATGAAGGTGGCCCTGAGCAGGTCTATCTCATCTGTCCCACGTAAAGAAGTCTTGGCAAGAATTTCAGGGACGGGAAATCCTTCATTTATGTAATTGTATTCCGGATCACCTGTCTCTTGTCCTCTAAGGGCAGGCTAGGGCCTCTGGTGGAGCACATAAGTAGAGCAGACCTACCCCCAGGAATCAGGATAGGATCATTCTGGATCTAACAGTGACCTCTTGCGTGACCTTGAGAAAGTCACATCCTATCTACTTTCAGTTATTTTATCTATGTAGTAGTGGTTGATTATACAATTCCTCTGATCCCTTTAAGTACCAATAATCCCTGAGGCTATAATTGAAGGCATTCTGGATAATTGGTGGATATATCAGCTTATGGGGCACCTGGGTGGCTCAGTCGGTTGAGTGTCGGACTTTGGCTCAAGTCATGATCTCACGGTCCGTGAGTTCGAGCCCCGCGTCGGGCTCTGTGCTGACAGCTCGGAGCCTGGAGCCTGGAGCCTACTCCAGGATTCTGTGTCTCCCTCTCTCTCTGACCCTCCCCCGTTCATAAATAAACGTTAAAAAAAATTATAGAAAAAAAACGGCAGCATTCGCCCCCTAAAATACCAAAAGGTTTGCCAAATCCCAATATATTTCAGTAAAATGATCTCTCAGTTGCCTCCCACCCTGGAGTTTTACAATGTTTTGTCAAACCAGATATCTTGGTTTGGGAAATACCTATATGTTAACATATAGCTGAAACCATCAGAACAGCTATGCACATGGAGAACTGTCTCTTTCTTACTCTCTAAAGTCATGAGGTGTCAGGAGAAAAACAGTTTAAACCAGCCTGAGAAGTAGTCATTCAGTTCCTGAGAGAATGGTCCCCAGGAAACCAGACTTCCCCTCTCAGAGGACTGAGGTTGCCATCTCCCAAAACTCTATTCCCCCTTCAGTCCGTCTTCCACACAGGCCTTCCTACCCCCACCCCAGTCCCCAAAGCAGACTGGCCTGCCTTGCCTATAACGTTCCCAGATCTAACTCTGTCTTCATACTCTTTGGCGCACGGTAGCAGCTTGGCCACAGAATTATCTGCCAGGCGAGAAACCTTCCCAGAACAGACGTGAGAGGATAAATCTGCATATATGAAAAGTAAATAAAGATTCATAACAGAACCTCGGGCTTGAAATGGTTTCTTTCCAGAGAGAAGACTCCGTGTTCACTGGGGAGCAGAGAGAGCTGCTGAGAGCCTGAGAGTGTGGAGAAAGGTATGGTTCTAAGGAGGGTTGCAGGAGTTGTATGTGTAGATGCTGCACCACGGATGCTGTGAATCACCCTAGATAGTGGTTTATGGCCAGAACGTGCTAGGGAGGGCAGGGACATCCACCCAATTCCAGCTGTTTCTCCTCCCTAGTTCCATGGTCATTATCAACGATTTCACATGCAGCCCCGTGTGGATACTATTCACAAGTGGGCAAGATTGATACAAAGGTTCTGAGTCAGAAACTCACATGCTAAAACACCTTCATATAGAGCCACCTTTGAAGTCTCTGGGGCTGCTCTCAGCTCATCAGAGCCCCTTCCTTGTTCATGCTTTATGGACATACCCCGGAAGAGTCCTAACCTGTGTCCCTATTCCTGGTGCTGAACTCACTGCTGTCATGGGATACCATATTTCTTTGGTCCTTCTAGTCCAAGGTCATTGAGGTTTAAAGTCCAGAGCAGTCCACATATCACATTTTCCAGAAAATGCAATAAGGACAAAAGGCAGCTTCAGTAGCCACATCACAACGGCCCCTTCTCATCCACAGCCCACAAGCTCTCCTTTTCCTCATCCCCTGTTTGAGCCTACCTTTGCATTTTATTTTCTTTCTGCACGGCCGAATCACCAGGAAAATGAGAAAAAGGAAGATGCAGGGTCCAAAGATGAAACTGAGGATACCTGTCACAAAGAAGATCCCAGGGCCAGGATTTGAGCCTAAATCGGACTCTGAAAAAAACATATTCTCAGGATGGGAAAGGACATGGGGGAAATCCTGCCCCTACTGTCACCTGGTGGGTTTTCAGGATGGTGAAGTCACAGCACAGGCACAATGGGAGATTGTGAGATCCTGGCGGGTACTGGCCCAGCCTTTGGCTTTCAGAGAGCCCAACCCTATCCAATACTACCTTGAGAAGTTGTAGGAGAGAATGCTAAGGAATATCAGGAAGCTTCACAAATTGCCACACGCATAGGTTCAGAAGCACTATATCCAACCCCCCTTTCCAGGAATGGAGCCCACCCACATCAGAGCAGGGAGAGAGAAGGCTTGGAGTGCTCTTGTTTAGGATGAGAATATTCCCAGGGCAAACAAGACCCACGTGCACGGCAACTGGTTTGTTTTCCCAAGTTTTCTGTTCTAAGTCAACCCAAGGAAGGGAAAACTTTCCCAGGAAGGGACTCCTGATCCTTTCCTGAAAGGTCCAGTCTTCCTCAGGGCACATCCAATCTTGTCTAAAATGTGTGCACCAGAGATCATCTTAGAATGGCTCTCCTGCCCTGTGGGACAAAAAGAAGGGAACACTGTCTTCGTGTGAATACGAGGCAGATTTTCCCTATTGTCTGGACAGTAAAGAAAAAGCTTAAGTTGCCCAATTATCACCAGAAAGCCCACCCTCATCCTTCACCCTGTTCCTGGGAAGTCCTAGGTGCCCCTCTTCCAAAAGTACCTGGAGAAATCCATCAATTTAAGCACGTAGCCTCACCTGGTATAAGAACTCTTACAGTTCCGTTGAAGCGCTTTTTGAAAGAACATTTTTACATTCCTACCATGTTTCCTAAGTCTGCCATAACAAAGTCCACGCTGTCTCTGGAGGCATTAGGGAAGGATTCTCCCTTGCCTAGTTTCTGGTGCTTCTCGGCAATTTTGGGCATTCTTCTGTTTGTAAATGCGTCACTCCAATCTCAGCCTCCTCCATCACATGGCAGTCTCTGTGCGTCTGGTCTTCACACAGTGTTCTTCCCTGTGTTTGTGTCTAAATGTCCCTTTTCTTATAAGGGTACCAGTCATTGGATTAGGGGCAACCCTAAGATGCTATTTCTAAATAAAGTCACATTCTGAAGTTCTGAATGGACATGGATTTTCGAGAGATATATTCAAACCAGTAGGTAACTAATCCCCAAAACTGTCAAGACTAATTCTCCTTTACGAAGTTTCAATCCACAACCCAATCTTCTTCACTCAACAGACAACCTCAGTTGATACCGCAGGGAGATGGAATGGCCCTTCATATTTTTTCCAAATAGAAACAGAGACCCATGCACTGAAGAGTCACTGGATAGATGAGGACTGTCCCCAAGGAGGGGACAGCCACCAACACTTACAGCAGCTCGAAAATGAATGCCTTAGTCAGACAGGGGGTTACACCAGAGCCTCCACCGCAGCCACCTTTTGTACCTTTCCAGTTCATTTGCTTTATGCATTAAGTATGCATTTTTACATTAAGTTATGAGAGCTTATTCCTGCTGGATTCTTGTACACTTCTTTTTCTGGGGTATTTTGCAAGAGGAAGGTTAGCTAAGACAAGCTACAGATCCCCACCACTGCAGTTGGGTCTTGAGTCCACAAATCATCACCTCCCTCCTATACCACATTCTAGATTTCCTTCATCCTTTATTAGCACCTCTGCTGGTCTAGGTAGCTTAGCTGGTGGGATGATCCAGACTCTTACCCTGAGTGATCTAAGACTCTGGCCACCATATACTTCTCAGGCTGTGACTCATGCACTAGTATATTTATTATCAAAATGGGGCAAGGAAGTGCCAAGAGATATCCAAATATATGTGCCAAGTATATTCTTGTCTGCACCTGTTGTGTGACAGTTTTCATCTTCCTGATGATTAGGGTCATTTACCCCAATAATGAGGTTATTGTTTTCTTGCTTATTGATAATTTGTCATGGATATCCTGATGTGACTGGAAAGGAGCCATGGCTTAAAGTTTAATGTGGCACTTATGTGATCCCTGGTGGAATCATTTTTCCTTCTGGGAACCAGAGCTTCTAAATGCACAAAGCCTAGACTTAGAAGATAGAAATCCCAGGGGCGCCTGGGTGGCTTGGTCGGTTACGCCTCCGACTTCGGCTCAGGTCATGATCTCATGGTCTGTGAGTTCGAGCCCCGCGTCGGGCTCTGTGCTGACTGCTCAGAGCCTGGAGCCTGTGTCAGATTCTGTGTCTCCCTCTCTCTCTGCCCCTTCCCTGTTCACGCTCTGTCTCTCTCTGTCTCAAAAATAAATAAAAAAATAAAAACGTTAAAAAAAATTAAAAAAAAAAAAAAAAGAAGAAGATAGAAATCCCAAATACCTCAAGTGGACCATTGGGAATGAAGGTAAGCATAGCCACTCTTATTTCCACTTATTCTTGGATCCATGTATTCTTACCTGTTGGCCATATCATGCGTAACCACATAATGGTAACTTATTTTGAGAACATACATTGTACTGTGGATGGTGGGCCCCATCCTTGCAGGGTATCATCTCCAAGCTGTTTTTCAGCTACACCTTCAACAGGCATTTCCATCACTCTGTCAGTGGATAGGTGATAGGACCCTTGGATCCGACAGTCACATAACGCCTGCCAAATCTCCTTTGCCATAAAATGAACCCTTGGTCCGAAGCAATGTGGTGCAAGATCCCACATTAATGAACTAAACACTTTATAAGACCCCAAATAGCGGTGCTGGCTGAAACCCTGCAGGACTTCCAGATATCAAAAATAAAAAAAGACATTACTAGAAAAGGAAACTACAGGCCAATATCTCTGATTATTACAAATGCAAAATTCTCAATAAAATACTAGCAAACCAAATTCAGCAGCACATTAAAAAGATCATTCACCGGATAAAGAAATTGTGGTTTATATACACTATGGAATACTACGTGGCAATGAGAAAAAATGAAATATGGCCTTTTGTAGCAACGTGGATGGAACTGGAGAGTGTGATGCTAAGTGAAATAAGCCATACAGAGAAAGACAGATACCATATGGTTTCACTCTTATGTGGATCCTGAGAAACTTGACAGGAACCCATGGGGGAGGGGAAGGAAAAAAAAAAGAGGTTAGAGTGGGAGAGAGCCAAAGCATAAGAGACTGTTGAGAACTGAGAGCAAACTGAGGGTTGATGGGGGGTGGGAGGGAGGAGAGGGTGGGTGATGGGTATTGAGGAGGGCACTTTTTGGGATGAGCACTGGGTGTTGTATGGAAACCAATTTGACAATAAATTTCATATATAAATAAAAAAAATAAATAAAATAAAAAAAAAATAAAAAAAATAAAATAAAAAGATCATTCACCATAAACAAGTGGGATTTATCCCTGGGATGCAAGGGTGGTCAACACCCCCAAACCAGTCAATATGAAGCATCACATTAATAGAATGAAAGAAAAGATTCATGTGATCATCTTAAATGCAGAAAAAGCATTTGACAAAGTTTAACACCCATTCATGATAAAAATGCTTAACAAATCAGGCATAGAAGGAACATATCTCAACATAATAAAAGCCATATCTGTCAAGCCCACAGCTAAAAAGCCTTTTCTCTATGATCAGGAACAAGACACCAGGGCCCACTGTCTCCACTCCTATTCAACATAGTGCTGAAAGTCCTAGCTAAAGCAATAAAGCAAGAAAAAGAAATAAAAGATATCCAAATCTTAAAGGAAAAAATAAATTTCTCTCTATTTGTAGATGACATGATTTTTATATAGTAAATCCTAAAGACTCAACCAATCTAATCAATGAGTTCAGTAAAGTTATGTATCCAAAATTAACATGCAAAAATTAGTAGTTTCTAGACACTAACAATGAATTTCCTGAAAAACAAATAAAGAAATTGATCTTATTTATAACATCAAAAATGATAAAATACTTAGGAATAAATTTAACCAAGAAATTAAAAGATCTCTACTTGGTGAAAGAAATTGAAGAAGGCATAAACAAGTGAAAAGATATCCTATGTTCATGGATTGGAAGAATTAATATTGTTAGAATGCTCATACTACTCAAAGTCATCTTTATGTTAAACACAATCTCTATCAAAATGCCAATGGCATTTTTCACAGAAATAGAAAAAACAATCCTAAGATTCATATAAAATCACAAAAGACCTGAAATAGACAAAGCAATTATGAAAAAGAAGAACAAAGCCACACACATCACATTTACTGATTTTAAACTATATTACAATGCAATAGTAAATTAAGCAGTATGGTACTGTTATAAAAAATACACACACAGGCCAATGGAATAGAGTATAGGGCCCAGATATATATTTCTACATATATTGTCAACTAATATTTGACAAGAGAGCCAAGAACACTCAGTGGGGAAAGGATTGTCCCTTCCACAAACTGTGTTGGAAATACTGGATAACTACATGCAGAAACATGAATGTGGATCTCTGCCTTCCATCATTCACAGAAATTAACTCAAAATGAATTAAAAATGTTGACATAAGATTGATAGAGTGAAACTCCTAGAAGAAAAAATAGGAAAGAAGTTCCTTGACATTGGTCTTGGTGATGAATGATTTTTTTTATAGATATGACATATATTAAAAGCACAAGCAACAAAAACAAAAGTCAACAAAGCGAAACTACATGGTAAGTGGGCATTATGCCAAATGAAATAAGTCAGAGAGAAAGGCAAATACTGTATTATATCACTTATATGTAGAGTCAAAAAAATCAAATTCCTATAAATGGAGAGTACATGTTGCATACCAGAGGCTGGGGGTTGGGAGAATTGGGAAGATGTAGTTTAAGGGTACAAACTTGCAACCAGTAGATAAATAAGTCCTGGAGAATTCATGCACAGCATAATGGCTATAGACAATAATGCTGTGTTATAAACTTCAAAGTTGCTAAAAGACTAGATCTTTATTGCTCCCCCACAAAAAATAAATTATGTGATGTGATAGAGGTGTTACCTAATGTTATGGTGGTAATCATATTGCAATATATAAATGTATCGAATTGACACATTGTACACCTTAAATTTACACAAAATTATATGTCAATTATATCTCAATAAAAATAACTTTTTAGGCGCACCCAGGTCGCTCGGTCGGTTGAGCGTTCGACTTTGGCTCAGGTCATGATCTCACGGCTTGTGAGTTGGGGCCAGCGTTGGGCTCTGTGCTGACAGCCTAGAGCTTGGAGCCTGCTTTGGATTCTGTGTCTCCCTCTCTCTCTTCCCCCTACCTGCTCGCATTCTGTCTCTGTCTCTCTCAAAAATAAATAAACATTAAAAAATTTTTAAAAAGAAAAATAACTTTTTAAAATGGTGAAAACATGATCAGTACTTGTTTTGTTGCTAGCAAGGGTATGATAAGCAATTTGTGTAAAACGGATTTCATTTCCAAGCACTGTAAGACATTTTTATTATTTACTCAAAGGCCTGGAAAGAATGCGAAAATTGTAGACTGGTTTATATGACAATGAACAGAAGAAGGGGAGGCAGAGAAACAGAAATGTTGACGAAGAGGACCTAAGAGTAGAAGGGCATATACTTTCTTTTCTTTTTTTTTTAATTTTTGAGACAGAGAGAGACAGAGCATGAGCAGGGGAGGGGCAGAGAGAGAGGGAGACACAGAATCCGAAGCAGGTGCCAGGCTCTGAAGCTGTCAGCACAGAGCCCGATGCGGGGCTGGAACTCACGAACCGTGAGATCATGACCTGAGCCGAAGTCGGACACTGAAGTCAGACTGAGCCACCCAGGCGCCCCAGAAGGGCATGTACTTTCTAACCAGATTGCCACAGTGTAAAATGGGGATTCATTTTGTATCTGATTTGTAATCTATAGGTCCACCATGTCCGGGGAACTATAATTTATTCCCAGGTGACATGTCCGTAGTGGCCATGGTAGTCTTGAGGACAAAAGGTTCTCTGTGATGTGATGGAAAGGAAAGACATACCTCAGACTTGCTACCCTCAGGAGTCCTTGATCTTTATAAGGCTTTCACTTACCAACCAGAAACAAGAGGAAAGACCCAGTGATCATGTTCTCTTGAGTCCATCTCACCGTTTTTTTTTTTTTTCATCTTCTTGAGAATTTTTTTATCCTTCTAATCCCGTTTTTCTACTCTTCTGATTCTTTGTTCTGTTGGATACTTCTCATTTCTTTAGGGCCACAATATGTTGTTCATTGGACATTGGAGACCTAGGCTTCGTTAAACCAAAAAAAAAGCATCTTTTCTTGGGCTATATGTGGTAGAGCTGACTCCAAAACAGGGTATCTGACTGTCAATAACACCGGCTGAGCTGAACCAGCCATTGAGTCAGACTCTGGGGATGGAGAAAAGAACAGCATATTTTTTTTTTAACATTTATTTAACATTGAGAGACAGAGAGACACAGAGTGTGAGCAGGGGGGGGGGGGTAGAGTGAGAGGGGGAGACATAGAAGCTGAAGGAGGCTCCAGGCTCTGAGCTGTCAACGCAGAGCCTGATGCGGGGCTCGAACTCACAAACTGTGAGATCATGACCTGAGCAGAAGTAGGTCGCTCAGCCAACTGAGCCACCCAGGCGCCCCATGAACAGCATATATTTTTTGATAGAACTTTTTTATAGGAGCTTTGGAGACAAAATGAGACCTAATGTCAGGAAACCTTGTAGCTCATATAAGGAGATATTTAAGAGTCAGCATGTAATCGGTATTTGTATTTCAGAAAGTTTACTTTTTACATAGTCCCTGATGGCAGAGGAGATGTTAAACAGGATTTCTGTTGGTTTCCAGAAAATAGTGAAGCCAGGGATGGGACTATATAATTCCCTTCCTGCTGTAGGAGCCCCATTAGGGACCAGGAGAGTCCCTTGTATGGTTTGAAGAAGCTAAGGCTATTACCTGAAGGCATGAGGATCTGAAAAACCATGAACTTAGTCTGCTTTCTCCAGGGAATTGCTTTTCTCCTATTCAGTATCCTAGTGAGTGCTCAAGGTTAGTATAGCCTCAATTCTTAAAATCAGCAGAGATATTAGATTAGCTCAAAGAATCTGGAGAGCTATCTCTGGGGTTGTAAAGACAATGCCTTTTTACTGACCATTTGGTTTTGACTAAATGTGACCTTTAGTAACAATGAATGTTGGTTTTTCTCCTGTGGGGGAGAGACTCTGTTTTTCAAGTTCAGCGGTGGGATGTTCCAGACATATGAAGTTGGTTTTCTGAATCAGCCCCCACAACACCGAAAAGCTCAGTGAATGTCAAATCACTTCCAAAGTATCCCGTAATGGATTGTGGCTGAGAGGCTACGTCAGGCTGGATCTCTGATCTATCCTTCCTATACTCTGTTACCCTTTAGACTACGGGCATCTGTGTCAGGGGTTGGGAAGTGGGGTGGAGGAATCAGGTGAAGGGGAGTCTGAAGAGGAGGAGAACGCTAAATGCGTAAGCAGAAACATGTCTGCCTGCTGAAAGTCAATTCTTGTAGATAATACTTCATAGAACTCACATTGTCTAAGCCAGATTGTTGGATTTGGTGGTGAAGGTGGCGGTGGTGATGAGGATACATATGTATGTGTATATGATAGGGCAGATATAGAAACCTTTCTGCCTATAAAGAAAGTCCTCCCGGGGTGCCTGGGAAGCTCAGTCAGTAGAGCATCTGATTCTTGGTTTCAGCTCAGGTCAAGGTTCAAGCCCCACACAGGGCTCTGTGCTGTCAGCACAGAGCTTGTTTGGGAGTCTCTCCCCTCCTCTCTCTCATTCTCTCTCAAAATCAATAAATAAATAAACTAAAAACAAGTAAAATAAAATCCTCCCAATATAAACTATAATTACACCCCCAGATAACCCCGCACTTGCAAGGTAAGCCTGACTTTGACTTTCTTTTTCTTCCCCACACACCTACAGCTCAGCTGTTTTTCTTATTTACTGTGGTCTTTCCCCAGCATTGAGTTCTTGGCAGAACTGTGTCTTCCTGCCTGTTATGTTTTTGCTTTTTTTTTTTTAAGTTTATTTATTTATCTTGAGAGCGAGAGCATGAGCGTGCAAATGGGGGAAGGGCAGAGACAGGGGGAGAGAGAGAATCCCAAATAGGCTCTATCTCGCGAACCATGAGATCATGACCTGAGCTGAAATCGAGAGTCAAATGATTAACCAACTAGCTACCCGGGCGACCCTGATGTTTTCCCTTCTTACCTCTTGATCATTCTGCAACCTTACTGTGCAGCAGAGAAAAGTGATGTCAAATGTAGGTGCCCTTAGATGGACTGACATTAGCATTGAAGGCAGAAGAGGGCTGGTCTTAGAGACTTCGGGATGTGTCTCTTTGGTTAATTTTTCCCTGCCCTAGTGAGGTATTCAAGCTTGTTTGGGGACGTCCTAATGGATTCACTCTTTAGGAAGAATGCTGTGCTTAGAACATGCTTTGGGAAATTTTGTCCCTTGTAGTTCCCCCGGATCCCATATGAAATCTTGTCTCCACTGAGCACCTGACTGAGGAGAATACAAGATATCAGTGCTTGAGCTTCCGAAAGAACAATCTAGTCACATGGCCGGAGAGCCAGCTCTTCCAGATGTGCGCCTTGGTCCCTGGCTGCTGTAGCAATGTCCCTCAACTCTCTATCCTTTCCCTCACCCTTTTTCCTCCTGTTCCAAACCCCTCCAACCACAAGTCTCTGTCTCTCTTCTTTGGGAAAGTCTATGCCTCCAAACAGGAGCGAGAGGTTCTGCTCCTCATTTCCTTGTTATATTTCTTGGAACTTCCAGTTCCTCAGGTTTGGGCCATATGCTAATGATGGTTGTCCTTCTGTAGGCTTTGCAGGCTTTTAGGGGTTGAGGTAGACTCTCACGATGAAATGTAAAATTGGTGCTTGGATTCCAGGTTGGCCTCTCCAGCCCCGAGAACAACGAATGCCTTTCTCATTAGGCTAAGAAGAAATCCCATGTCATCAGTCAAGCGCATTTTTTTGCAGACAGAACTTTTTTAGAATCATGTTTTTATGGAGCATGTTCGGATGTTAAAGCGTTCGGTTCACATGAGTTTACCCCATCTACTTGTGACACTTCAACTTTGGTATCATGGTGTCAAAGGTCATCAAATATTCCCCAAGCCCGCCACGTACAGGACAAGTCAGGGTCTGCCAGCTCCCTTTAGATTCTTTCTGAACACTAAATAGAGGTTTAATAGAGGGCACATCTCAGTCTCTACACACGTGTGTGTGCATGCATACACACACACACACACACTCACACTCATAATTGGATCATAAAGTACACAATTTTATATACACTTTCAAAATCAACAATATTTTTTTTTTATTTTTTAAGGTGTATGTGTTTTTGAGAGAGAGACAGAGCACAAGTGGGGGAGGGGCAGATAGAGAGAGACACACACACACACGCACACACACACACACACACACACACAGAATCTGAAGCAGGTTCCATGCTCTGAGCTCTCAGCACAGAGACCAATGCAGCACTCGAACTCACAAACTGCAAGATCATGACCTGAGCCGAAGTTGGACACTTAACGGACGGAACCACCCGGGAGTCCCCTAACGATATATTTTAAATTTCTTTCTGTCAATTAAAATATCTTCTATGTCATTTGTATTGTTGCCGGTATTACACTGTATTACTGAATCATAACTTATTTTTCTAATCCCATTTGTTGTATATTTATGTTTTCAATTATAATACTGTGATGAAATTTTTATGAACATCTACATTGACCGAATAGAAAAGCCATTATTATTTCCTCAAGATAACCATTCTGAAGCCTCTGATATATATTGTCTAATAGCCATCAAAATACCTATCAGTAGCTTTGATTTTCAACATTAACTGAGAGCATTATTTTCTTCATAACTTTGCCATAAGTGCATTATATCATGTTTTTATCCATATTGATCCTATACACCAAAATATTATCTTATACTGTAACCTTAAAATGTCTGTCATAACATTTCTATTTTTTCTTTAGAATGTTTTTCATTTTAGTATTTACTTATAGGAATTCTTTAAAGTTTTTTAACTTTTATTTTTGACAGAGAGAGACAGACCACAGCAAGGGAGGGGCAGAGAGAGAAGGAGACACGGACTCTAAAGCAGGCTCCAGGCTCCGAGCTGTCAGCACAGAGCCCTATGCGGGGCTCGAACCTGCAAACTGAGAGATCAGGACCTGAGCTAAAGTTAGATGCGTAACCAACTGAGTCACCCAGGCGCCCTGACTTATAGGAATTCTTTATAAACTGACATCATTTACTATTTGTCTTACATATTTTCTAAATATTTCCCCCATTTTTGCATATTAATGTTTTTAGGGTTATGCATGTGTTAAGGGGCTGTTGTGTGATCAAATTTATAATCCTCTACCTTTAGGATTTCTGTCTTTAATGCAATGCTTCAAATGCCATTCTTCATACCACAATTACTTTTAATCAATTTTATTTTTCTATAAATAATTGTATAGTTTCACTAGAGAACATTCAAAACCTTATTACATCTCAATTTATTTTACTGTATGTAATGGTGTTATATCAATTGCACCAAATAAGAATATTTTAGATATGTGATATATGAATTTATGAATTACTTCTTCAAATTAAAAAAAATTAATGTTTATTTATTTATTTATTTATTTTTGACACAGAGAGAGACAGAGCATGAGCAGGGGAGGGGCAGAGAGAGGAAGACACAGAATCTGAAGCAGGCTCCAGGCTCCAAGCTGTCGGCACAGAGCCGGACGCGGGGCTCAAACTCACAGACTGCGAGATCATGACCTGAGCCGATGTCAGATGCTCAAACGACTGAGCCACCCAGGCGCCCCTAAACTAATTACTTCTTAAGATGCAATATTTATGACCACAAACCATTACCATTAATTTACATTTCCTTTGTTATTTTGCTGATTAACAAGAATTTAAAGGAATCATATTTTACTGGACTTTATTCATCCATTCATTCAATACATATTTATCAAGCCCCTATAGATAGTATTTAGAAAAGGTTCTCAATGCATGCTGTTGAAGAATGTGCCAGGCACTGTCCTAACAGCAGAAACACAGAGGTGAATAAGGCATGCAGAGTCTTTCTTCTCATGGAGCCTGTGTGTGTGTGTGTGTGTGTGTGTGCGTGCGCGCATGTGTGTATGCACATGTCTGTATTTTATTTGTTGTGGAATGTGGAGAGTGATAGACAAGTAGACAGATAAAACAATTTCAGGCGGTGTTAAAGGCTATGATTTGGTCAACGTCTCAGTAACTCAGCCCATTAGATTAATTCCGAAGACTGTTATTTTCCCTTGCCACTTGGACTGAACCCAGGACTTCAGATCATCTTGTTAGGGGGCAAGATCGCTCCCAGATGTCCCTGACCTAGCGCTTCCCCATTGTCTGCTTCTGCAGGAATGAGACCCAGGAGCTGTCCAGCAGCTGCCCCCTGCACAGGTACATCAGTCCCTCCTGCCTCCCCTGCTGGCTCCTGCCTTCCCACCAGGGGCGGTAACCGAAGGTGCTGCTGCCTTTTCAGACCAAGAGAAGCTCCGACTCAGGGGAGGAGACACCGAGTGCTCAGGGCGAGTGGAGGTTTGGCACGATGGCTCCTGGGGCACGGTGTGTGATGACTCCTGGAGCCTGGCAGAGGCCAAGGTGGTGTGTCAGCAGCTGGGCTGTGGCTCTGCCCTGGATGCCCTGCAGAGGGCGGCATTTGGCCCGGGAAATGGGAGCATCTGGCTGGATGAGGTGAATGAAGTGCAGGGGCAGGGAGTCCTCCCTGTGGGATTGTGCTGCCAATCCCTGGGGACAGAGCGACTGCAAGCAGGAAACAATGCTGGAATGAGGCGCTCTGGTTGAGTAGAAGGACCAGGGTATTGGGTGAGGATCCAAGGACATGTGAGTTTGTATCCAGAAGTACTTCCTGAACTAACTTTGTATTGTGCCCTGGCTCAGTACAAATACGGGAGAGGCTCTTGCCTGACCTGGGATCTGGGAGAGAACAATAGGACTCTGATGTAGGTGTAGCCTATGGCTTTTCCAGGCCAAGTCAATACAGTGATCCCATTCTCCTTCTCTTCTCTCCAGGTGTGAGGACAACCATTCTCCCCCATTCATGGAAGTAAGTGGTTCTTCTGTCCTGAACTATGTCAAAGAGGAGACACCCATATTTTTAGGGACCTGCACCATGGAATCTACATATTTCTGGGAAAATTGACCATTTCAGTATAGGAAAGGCCTAACGATAAGGTGTTCATAGTCCTATTAAGTTGTGACAGCTGCAATGCTCCAAAGATTTACTGGCTTTAATTTTATAAAATTCCCTTAGAACCAGATTCAGAAGAGAGTTGACACAGCTCAGGGCAGGACCTAGGTCGATCACATCTTGGGATTCAGACAAATCCACTGTATCTGAATGGTGATTTCATGGTCTTGAGGACTCAGGAGGTGACTGGGATAAGGGGGATTCTCCTGGGCTTATGGCCTTCTCTAAACTCTCATGGCCCTCTTTTCTCCTCAGACAACAATTCAGGCTCAGCTCCTTTCCCTGGCATTTTTTCCCTACCTGGGATCCTCTATACCAACCTAGGGGACCTTCTTTCCCCAGTCCTCATCATCCCAGTGATTCAGCTCTGCAGATGGTGAGCAGAGCACTGAGGCAGGCCTTAAGGATGCTAAATGATCTGGAAAGTAGTGGGAAGACTATGAAGCCAGGTGGGATATCAAGAAAAGTGCACAAGTATTGGTCTCCATCCTCATTATCTAGCAGAACTCTACCTTCCCTACAATGGAGTTCAAGATTTGAAAGAATTCAATCCTTGGTCCTGGGTTGAATGTAAAATCTCTCAAAAATTATGACTTCTTATGTGAACATGTCAGTGGAAACTGGAAAACTAAGGGAAACTGAAAACTTATAGTAGCCAGATTTCTATTTGGGCTTTGTTGACATCATGCATCAGAAGTAAAATATAATAATCTTGGTGGGCATACTTTATTCCATCATTGAACTCATCATTTTCCTATGGCAAATGGCCGTGTATATTGCACCAGGAGAATCCTTGAGCACCTTCCAATCCCCATGTCCTGCCAAAAATTATGAAGATTGCAAAAGTGAGTGTAGGTTGGACCGCCGCCCCCCAACAACATCCAGAGCCATCAATTAAGTATAATAGGTTGGGCTTGGTAAGAATGAGGGTATGAGTATGGACCAAGTTTAGAGTCCCCTGTCTAAGAAAGAGAGACCTGGAACATTTGAGAGCCTGGGCAAAGTAATGCCTTGAGTAGCCCATAGAGGAAGTGAGAAAACAGGTCAGTTTATTCACCTTGTATTTCCTTTGGGAGAAACTGAATCAACATGAAACTTGCTAAATTATCATCAAAGCAAAAAGTACTTTATTCAGAATATTTCATTTTAAGTAATTTCCATATAATACCATTATAGGGCAGCACTATTCTATTGAAATACAGGCAATTAGAATATCTGAGGCCTTATCTCATTTTTAATGCAACATCAGGTGAAAACCATGGTAGATGTTCAAGGGGCATTTAGTTCAACGTCATCATACCCCGGGTCACCTTCTTCCCCCTGGAGCAGCCAGGGACTATCTTCTTTCCCAGGACCAGCTACCTCTTCAGAGAACTGCAGAGAAGAGCCTGAAACAGTAAAGAGAAGTCTGACTGGAACTGTGACAAAGTGATAGGACAGTGCCCCACGGTGGAAGCAAGTTAAGTAAGTAGTGATGACAAAGCATCCCTGGAGACCCAGTAATGCTCAAGGAAGCTCAGACAATTTAATATTAGTTATAGCAAAAATATATCAAGGTTATCCTATCAGAATCCAGTCCATATGGGTTTCTGGGGCCTCAGCTTATCTGGGAAATGCTGTTATCACAGATCTATGGCCAACACAGGGGCTCTCTGAAGACATGTTTCTCAGCAAATGGATGGCCCAAGAATGGTGAAAACCATAAGAAGGGACATGAAAATTTCTCCTCTCACAATGTACAGGTCTGAATTCAGAAGGAAAAGGACAGGAGACCTAGGAGAAATCTCAGGTCCTCACTGGATGTTCAACTCTGCTCTTGTGTCCCCAGATGCCCATAGAAACAATCACAGGATCCTTCCTTCCATAAATGCCACCTCTCCAGGAATCACATGGGCCTTCAGATGGAAAAATACTCTTCTCTGGAGAATGAATGTCTTCATTTGACCATTGAAATGTCTGGAGCAGATTGGCTCCAGTTATCCACAGACAACTGCCCACAAATCCAGTCTCTATACTCCATCACCATGGCTTTAATATTCAAGGCCACCATATATCATAGACTTTGTACATATTAGGGCTAACATATGATTACAGAGCATCTCAAATGATCAAAATGCCTCACAAATTCCAGTATTCCAATATTTCTTACATCTCTAAATGCCTTTCACATATGAGACAGTGCAACAATGTTATTAGAACAGTTGCTCTATCTTTGGATTTGGTAAGTTAATCTATAAGTCTTAATGCAAGCACATGAAAGACGAAGTTATGGAGACTCCGATACCAAGAACACAGAGTGATTCCTCCCTCCCCAAGGAATGTGCCAGCACTAAAGAAAGGAAGATGGTTGAAGGATATGAGGTCATCCAAATTTTGAATCTATAGGAAGGGCGGGCAATGAGGATCTCAAATTCACCCTTTCCAAGACAGAGACAAAAGATTACAGGAGATCAGCTACCCCACTCACCTGTCTGAGAGGCCATCATCGCATTCTCCTCGGGGGGCATGTCCCCCTCGATCATCCAAGAGGCAGGAAGAGCCTCAGGCACTGGTACCTCTTCAGCATTATCATAATCCTCAGCAGGAGTGTCAGTCCCCTGAGCTGGGGTTTTAAGAGCAGACAAGGGGGTCAGATGAAACCACAGTAAATGGGTTGGCCTAGGAAATATCTGAAATCCTTCTGCTGCAGAGATTCTGAAGGCTGCTAAAGTAGAGGCACTAACTACCCACTCCCTGTTTTAACAGGTCTCATCCAAGGTCATATATTTCACTCTGATGTGTCCGTAAGCCAGAAAAATGACCCAAACACCTCAATAGTGCCTTATTAAAACTACATATTTCAGAGAAACTCTTACACCAATGGATTACTAAATATTTTGTCAGTTACACTTTCCAGACGATATTTTTCAAAACAATGTGTGTGAGTTGTGACTGAATGAGGATGGTGTTGAACACAGAGAGCCCAGCCTCAACGTGAGGCATGTTCAGAGCAACCAGAGAAGGAGGAGAGAAGAGACCTCTCTAATCCTAGTCAAAGGAAGACGGTCCCTCTTGGATCTCATCTCTAAGAGGGAAAGCCCCCTGCCCCTAATATCCAGCCAAGGCAGATCCACCCGTACTACCTGGAGCAGATTTAAAGTCACTGTCCTCCTCACCATCCCCAGTGTAATATGACAGGGTAGTCACTGAGTCCTCTGACAGGGACGCTAATGTGGAGACAAACATCACAAAACAAGCAGAACGTGCCTTCTCACGCCCGTGGGACCTGTGGTAAGGCTGAAAAGAAATGCTGGAGCGGGCGAGGCTCCCGTAGAATAAAGAGAAGGCTCAGCGTTCACAGGGGCTCAGGAGGGGCCCATCCTGCAGCCTTTGGAGGGGCTGCTTCTGTGAGCCTGGGGCACATATGGGGTCTGGCACGTTCTGAGAAGACGTGGCTCACAGACAGCAGGGACCAGAAGTCCCAGGAAAGCAAAGTAGGGATACACACCAGTGCCGCCCAGCAGATCTTCCTTCATTGTCACAAGATGATCGATCTCCTCGTACACAGCCTCACTGAGAGCATCTTCGAAACTGGATAAGGCTGAGCAAACCACCAGCAAGTGAGAGATCGCCACCTGAGTTCATCCCTGAACCAACAGGCTAATCGTTCTTCCCAGGGCTCACAGGTGGAGAAGCCCTCGGGGCTGCCAGGATGCCTTCATAGTCTCCAACCCCATGCACCATATCTGCACCTTCTCCCTTGCCTACCCTGTGTCCACAGCTCAGCTCCTATCCCTTCCTTCCCACATAGAAGCCATGACTTACGAGGGTTCACACTCCAACCCTCAAAGCCTCTGTAGATTCAGCCTTTACAGTTTAACGTAGAGCAGCTGGAGTTTTTCAAACACGGTTTCCCCCCCACCTCATGCCTGGCCCCCCCTCCTGCTTCCACACACTTTCCATGTTACCCAGTACCCCCTGTAGCCCACCTCTGATCGCTGCTCTCCATCTGTACAGCTGAGTTACCAGGATCATGAGGACCAGGAAGAGAAGGGCCCCCAGGATGAAGCAGAGCATCTCAGACAGGGAGAAGATGCCACGGACAGGATTTGGGCCTGGTCTGGTCCCTAAAGAGAATAAAACCAATAGAATTTGGAGAAGGGCAGGGGCCTCGGGAAACTCCTTTAGCATTTCCAGAGGTACCCAGGATGAGGAAGTCCCAGACTCAGGCATAACAGGACTGACCACGACCCTGGTGGGCACTCCAAGCCTTGTCCTGAGATAAATTCAACTCCACTCCAGTGAGGTCCAAGGGAGCGCTAGGATTATCAGAGAGCTTCCCTGCTGCAACAGCCTCTGAGCACCAAGCCACACAAATGCAGCTCCCTTTCTTTGGGCTTCACCAGACCAGAGCATCAAACAGCTCCTGGAATAAGCGTCTTGCCTCTGAGCAGTGACACTCAACAGACAAATGGGAAATCCTGAGATCCTGCGGCACGGGAACCAGCCTGCCTTGGCCCCAGGGCAAGAGACACTTCTGGTGCAATGGGCCAACGAAGGGAAAGCTTCCCCAAGGAAAATGCCCTAAGACTTCCCCACCAGCCAATGGCTCCTCAGTATCTTTCTCTTTCTGAGTTGGCTGATCCTGTCAGATTCCACAGAACAAGTCCCCAGAATCTGAATACTGTGGCACTGTACCTGCTATAGTAGACAGCAATGCTTTTCTTTCACCTAGAGGGAAAAACAGTACAGGAATTGGCCAGAGTGCAGGGCCGTCCATTTTCCCCACCTTAGTCCCTGAAATCACCCCTCGATTACCACAACATCAATGTGGAGTCCTCCCCCGCCCCTCCATCTGGGACTCACAGCACCTCGATGCTTTCAGAATGCAAACTTCCGAGGACAACCCTGGCCCACCCCGTTGGCCCACCCCTGCCCCAGCTCAACCAGAACCGCTCACCAGAGCACCTCACTCCAGCATCCTCCTCGTGCTTGCAGTCGCTCTGTCCCCAGGGATTGGCAGCACAATCCCACAGGGAGGACTCCCTGCCCCTGCACTTCACCTCATCCAGCCAGATGCTCCCATTTCCCGGGCCAAATGCCGCCCTCTGCAGGGCATCCAGGGCAGAGCCACAGCCCAGCTGCTGACACACCACCTCGGCCTCTGCCAGGCTCCAGGAGTCGTCACACACCGTGCCCCAGGAGCCATCGTGCCAAACCTCCACTCGCCCTGAGCACTCGGTGTCTCCTCCCCTGAGTCGGAGCTTCTCTTGGTCTGAAAAGGCAGCAGCACCTTCGGTTACCGCCCCTGGTGGGAAGGCAGGAGCCAGCAGGGGAGGCAGGAGGGACTGATGTACCTGTGCAGGGGGCAGCTGCTGGACAGCTCCTGGGTCTCATTCCTGCAGAAGCAGACAATGGGGAAGCGCTAGGTCAGGGACAGCTGGGAGCGATCTTGCCCCCTAACAAGATGATCTGAAGTCCTGGGTCCAGTCCAAGTGGCAAGGGAAAATAACAGTCTTCGGAATTAATCTAATGGGCTGAGTTACTGAGTTACGTTGACCAAATCATAGCCTTTAACACCGCCTGAAATTGTTTTATCTGTCTACTTGTCTATCACTCTCCACATTCCACAACAAATAAAATACAGACATGTGCATACACACATGCGCACGCGTGCACACACACACACACACACACACAGAGACTATCAGAAGTAGGTCATAAAGAATTTTGGGAGAGGTAAAAGCATTTAAATTGTGAAGGGGATGTCTCACCAAGGAAATGACATTTAATGTAAAAACTGAATGAGGAGGGGCACCTGGGTGGCTCAGGTCATGATCTCACAGTTCGTGGGCTTGAGCCCCACATTGGGCTCTGCACTGACAGCCTGGAGCCTGCTTCGCATTCTGTGTCTCCCTCTCTCTCTGCCCCTCCCCTGCTCACACTCTGTCTCCGTCTCTCAAAAATGAATAAACATTTTTTAAAAACTGAATGATGAGAAGTTGACAAGTAAGCAAAGCAGATAGAACAGCTAGTGTGAGGTCTTAGGATGAACAGTGCCATCTGCCTGGTAAAAGAATACCGAGGCATTAAAAGATGGCCAGTCTGCCTTCCCTTACTTCCCGCAGGCCTGGCTATTTCAGGGACACAAAGAGAGTCAATATGTGTACCGACTGAGTGGAAGAGTGTTCCCAGAAAAAGACTGAGTGATGGGTAGGGAACAGATCATATATAGCTTTGTCAATCAGTATAGGAACTCTGAGTTTTACCTTAAGTTCAACATGAAGCCCCTGGAGGTTTATAAGCAAGAGACAGGATAAACGCTAATTTTTTAAACTTCTCTCTGACAGATGATAAGGCACAAAGATGATAGTGACAATGGAAGGTATAGAAGCATTGAGGATATATTTACAGGCAGAGTCAGCAGAACTTGCTATCATATGGGAAGTAGAGGGTGAGGGAAGTAGAGAAATTAAGGCTGACTCCTATATATTGAGCCTAAGTAACTGAGTAATCGTAGCGATGTTAACTGAAGTGGGGAATACCGTGGGGAGGAAAACTCAGGAGCAGGAATTGAGAAGGTGGACTCAAATATTCTGCTTTAGACTAAATTTGAGCAGCCCGCTGATACTCAAGTGGAGATGTCAGGTAGCAAAGGACTATATGAGTTTGTATTAAGGAAAGAGATCAGCTGTGATGGTATATATTTGAAAATTGTTAGTGTAGCGATGCTGTTTGGGCCATGGCCTTAGGGAGGGAGTATAGCTAAGAAGGATAGACAGTCTGATACTGAGCCCTGAGAGTCTCCAAGATCTAGAGGCTGAGCACAGGAGTTACAACTCTGTAAGCATAAGAACAGCAATGAGGCAGAATTGGAACAACGATCAATGAGGTAGAGTGACTGTCAGGAGGGGTTAAAAACGAGAAGGAAAGAGGGGCGCCTGGGTGACTCCGTCAGTGGAGCGTCCGACTTTGGCTCAGGTCATGATCTCGCAGTTTGTGAGTTCGAGCCCCGCGTCGGGCTCTGTGCTGACAGCTTGGAGCCTGAAGCCTGCTTCAGATTCTGTGTCTCCTCCTCTCTCTGCCCCTCCCCTGCTCATGGCTCTGTCTCTCTCTCTCTCTCTCTCAGTAATAAATAAACGTTAAGGAAAAAAATTCTTTTTTTAAATGAGAAGGAAAGAGAAGTCAGCCTGTTGAATGCTGCCAAACGCTCATGAGTAATGAAGACAGAAAAGTTTGCTACATTTCATTACCTTACCAATTCAGAGGAATGGTGGACCCTACCACTTAATTGGGATGAGTTCAGACCAGTAAAAGACAGAAAACTGTGAAGACAATGAGTGATTACTGACCTTTTACATTTTTTTTAATGTTTATTTACTTTTGAGACAATGCGAGAGACAGACTGCAAGCAGCGGAGGAGCAGACAGAGGGAGCCACGGAATCTGAAGCGGGCTCCAGGCTCCGAGCTGTCAGCCCAGAGCCCGACACGGGGCTCGAACTCACGGACCGTGAGATGCTTACCTGAGCCGAAGTCAGGCGCTCAACCGACTGAGCCACCCAGGCGCCCCACTGACTGTCCTTTTAGAAACTTGGCTGAGGAGGGGCGAGAAGAGGGATGGGCAGCAGCTAGGAAGGGAACTGGAGTCAAGGAAAACTCCGCAGGTATTTTTCAAGATGTGAGATACTCAAGCCCATATATACATTGATGAGAATAAACCAGGGGACAGGGAGGAAGTTGATGGTACCAGGAAGAGGGCATAACAGAAGTGAAGACTTTGACAAGTGCCATTAGGCCCCACAGCCTCAGCAGAAGACCTGGCCTAAGGTAAGGACGGAGGCCACTGAGCCAGGAAGCCAAGCAAGCAGAGAGTGTGCACAGAGACCACAAGTGAGTAGATTTGGTAAAAGGGAGATGAGGGGTTCACAGCTGACTGTTCTAATTTCTTAGCGAGGTAAGAGGCAAGATCATGACTTGAAAACAGATGGTGGGGATCCAGGTGTTGACAATGTGTGGAGAGCAGAAAACATGTAAAATGTAATTTTAAAGATAGGGCAAGCCCACATATTGGAGGACTCCGGGGACACTGGGGAATGCCCACTAGAGACTGTCCGTGAGTTCCAAAGTAGACTGGCGCCACGACTGTGGGCCATTTTCCCACCTTTCCGTTAGTCAAGTGCAGACAAGGAGTACTCTAACCAGATCTGGAGTTTGCCAGGTGAGGTTGACAAAGAGGAGGCGAGGGAGTTGAATAAGTTAAAGGCGAATGGTTACAATGCTGGATCATATTATCTCATTTGGCTAAGAAAAAAAAAATGTGCAGACATGGAGAAGACTAGAAAAGTAAGAAAAATGGTTAAGGGGAAAGAGTGGGCATCTCCAGGAGGACGAGAAATGATTTGAAATGGAGCATTCTAGGTTAGGAGCCGTAAGTTTAAAAGGCACTGGCCAGAGACTGGAATACAGAAATCAAGATTTCCAGGTATACAGTTATTGGTGGTCAGTAGTGTTTAAATAGGCAGAGATAGGCCGGAAGGAAAGGTGCCTGGAAATGAGGAAGTCAACGAACTGCGAGGCCAGGGTGCTGTCTTGGTTGTGTTTAAGGGCATTGAAGGACCCCCCCACCGGTTCCAGGAGTAAGACAGAGATGAACAACTTGGTGAGCATGGTGCTGCAGTCTTCGGTGGACAAGGGGAAGTGGCCAGAAGGTTAGGATGATGACAGCAACAAGCGTGAGCAGTGGGCGGTGTTGTCTTGTGGCGTGAATTTCCAGCAGTTGGGTGTTGAGAAGACAGACAGGAGAGGAGTTGTTGAAAGTGACACCTGCGAGCCAGGAGCATACCTCCTCCAAGTCCCAGCCCAGAGAAAAGAGTGTTTTGAGAGAGAAACAAAGAGCCTCCAGGTGACAGGCAAATCAGTGTTCCCAGGGAAAAGTCGGGTTTTGATCACAACGTGAAAGTGAAGGGAACATTGAGGGCATAAGGGAGTTTGAAGATGTCGGGCTCCAAATTCCAGCAGGCTCTGCAGAACATTTCAGGAGAGCGGGGTGAAGGGGACAGATTAAGTACATGGTGGTCAATGAAAGGCCCGGAGGATACAGGATCAGCCATGAAGACTGGGATCCTACGGCCTCTGAGAAGAGCTAAATTCAAGCAGAAAGACATGGGGGCATGAGGTCACTGACCTCTCAGTTCCCCAGGATGCAGCAGCCAAGAAGATAAGCAAATTCCTCTCAAACAGGAATGTCTTCCTGGGCCCTGCCTCACAGAGGTCTCTGGTTCTGTACTGCTCTCCAAGGTCACCCTGTACCGCTCTCCCTCCCTCTTTTCTGCTCTGGTCCTGATGGGATTTTTCTCAGTGCCTCAAAGACACTATGTTTCCTCCCACCTCAGTACCTACACTGACCCAAGTGATCTCTCCACTTTCTTCCTTTGACATAGTCTTACTCAGCCTTCAGGTTTCCATCTAAGTATGAGTTCTTCTCTTACCCCAATTCCACACTTCCATGGCACTTTCTAGCTCTTCATGAAATTTCTGTCGAACAAGAGTTTTCGATGCTGGATTGTAAGCTCCGTGATGGCGGAGACTACATTTTCTTCTCTTCTCCATCCTCCTGTACGCAGTATAAATTTGTGCCTACAAGGCACTCAATTACTCTCTACCAACAGACTGACTGAAAAACTAGTCTGACTGGTGTCAATGCATTCCAGAGTAAAATACCATCAGCTCAAGAAACAAAGCAATCAGGAAGTGTCTGGATGGCTCAGTAGTTTAAGCATCCAATTCTTGATTTCGGCTCAGATCATGATCTCACAGTTGTGGGATAGAGCCCCGAGTCGGGGCTTAGCATGGAGCTTGCTTAAGATTTTCTTCCCTCTCCCTCTGCCCTTCTCCCACTCACACGGGCACACACACCCATTTTCTCTCTCTCTCTCTCTCTCTCTCTCTCTCTCTCTCTTAAAAAAAAAGAAAAACAATCAGGATTGATTTTACTTTAACCTGTTGGGCTATTCCTAATTAACTGTTACTAATTAATTAGCAATTGCTTAGAAAGTTTATCAGGGTATTACTTATTCTTTCCGGTACCTTTCATGTAAACTCCTATTGGCACAGGTTTCCTTATTTTTTCCTTCAAAACAACATTGGAACATGTGAATCAAATCATCATCCAAACTTCATTTTGTAGTCTCATACTGAACCCATCCCTTAGATTCAAAGACATAAAATCTCACTAACAACATCCTGCAGGACTGGGACGGACACATAGAAACAGTAAGTTACCTGCACACGAGATATAAGCTTCCTCTTTTGCAGAGCATGATCTGTGTTTCCACGGGCCAGAAGGACATTGCCAGAGAGAGAAATCGGTTTTCCGACACTGGATTTGATCCACCCACCGAAGTCTAGAACCCTCCCTGGGAACTACGGAAGAGTCGAGGGTCCCATTGTCTCCACAGCCAAGCTGTCTACAGATGATGGACAAGGTCATGGGTGTCATAGGGCTGTGGCAGACACTGCCCCAGGTCCCGTTGTAGAAAACTTCCAGCCACCCGGCACACTCCTGGTCCTTGCTCACCAACCTGAGGTTCAGGAAGTCTACATCGAAAGGAGAGAGAGGGGGAAACAGTCCACAGTAAACATTCCACTCAAATGCTCTTGATTTTTTTTTTTTCTCTCCATGCCAGAGATGGTGAACGTTCATCGCTGACTCTGCTGAGGAAGCACCCACGGGATGACAAGGCTGAAATCTGTCTCCCTTCTACCTGCTTTTGTCTGTTTGTGTCTGTCTTTCTATTTCCACCACAATGACTTAATGGACTATGAACAGAGAGGGCACTCTCCACGGAGGGCAAGCTGAATCCTGCTTCCTGACAAAACTTCTAACAGAGTCTGGGAAAGAGAGTGTGGAAAGTGGGATGCTGGCAGAATAAAGCCCCCTCAAAGGTGTTGTGTAAATATGTTACCTTACATGGCAAAAGAGACTTCGCAGATGTGATCAAGTTAAGGACCTTGGGATGGTGACATTAACCATAATGGAATATGTGGAATATAACCATAGTGGAATAGTGTGGGTTAAGCAGGTGAGCCCAAATCCAATCACGTCCTTAAAACCAGGAAGACTTTTCCAGCTTCAGTCAGAGGGAAACGTGACTATGGAAGAATGGGAAGAATGCTCAGAGGGAGCAACGTTGTCAGCCTGAAGAAAAAGAGAGGGAGCTAACTACCAGCCAGGGAATGCACACGGCCTTAAGAAACTAGCAAAGATGGAGAAAAGGGATCTCCCCTAGAGCCTCCAGAAAGAATGCTGCCCTGCCAACACGTTGGTTGGAGCCCAGTGAGACCCTTGGTAGACTTCTAACAAACAAAACTCTAAATTCATAAATTTGTGGGGTGCCTGGGTGGCTCACTCGGTTGAGCGTCCGACTTCGGCTCAGGTCATGATCTCGCGGTCCGTGAGTTCGAGCCCCGCGTCGGCCCTGTGCTGACAGCTCGGAGCCTGGAGCCTGCTTGGATTCTGTGTGTGTGTGTGTGTGTGTGTGTGTGTGTGTGTGTGTGTGTCTTTGCCCCTCCCCCACTCGCGCTCTGTCTCTCTCACTCTCAAAAATGAATAAATGTTAAAAAAAATTGTTTTTTAATTTAATAAATTTGTGTGGTTTCTACCACTAACGGTGTGGTCATGCATTTCAACAGCAATGGGACCTCAAGACTTTGCCGCCACAGAAAACTGAAGAGCGGGCCCTGCTTTAGAATGGAAACTGTAGGAAATGGCTGTCAGGAGGTCTTGCTGAGAAGGAAGGACCTCAACCCCAGCTGCCACAGGAGGAAAAGAAAGCATCTAAGCTTCACATCTGCTAGAAAGTCCGGCACTGGGGCAGGAAGATTTCTTCTCCTCTGGCCCTTTCAGCAACACCCCCTCAGGGCTCAGCCTCCCCTCCTGCAGAGCTCCCCACCTCCTCGCCCAACCTGCAGACGGGGTGCGGGAGGACCTGAGCAGACGACCCCGGCGTCTTCCTTGTGCCTGCAGTCGTGCTGCCCCCAGCCCCGGGCGGGGCACTTCCAAATGTGAGACTCCTTTCCTGTGCAGTTCACGTCGTCCAGCCAGATGGAGTCTGATCCCGCCCCGAAGTGAGCGGAGACCGTGGCATTGAGGGCCTCGCCGCAGCCCAGCTGTCTGCACACCACGTGGGCGTCGTTCAGGTCCCAGCTGTCATCACAGACGGTGCCCCAGGAGTCCTGGTAGCGGATCTCCACTCTGCCAGCGCAGGGACCGCCTCCGTCCACCAGGCGGAGCTGTCTGTGATCTGAGGGGAGAATCAGGCCACTGGGGCATCGAACAGGAAACGGGAAGGGCTTTCTGGTCCAGTGGGACCCCTCACCTGAGCAGTTGGGAGCACTCTCCCGTGAGCCCGCAGAGGCCGCCGGCTCAGACACAGAGTCGTCGCACTGGGGCAGTACCTGGGTCTGGTTTCCTGCAGAAACAGCAAGGTCAGAGGGTTACTAGGGTTGGAGAACAGGAAGCTGACTTAAACTAAATATGGAACCTGGGGCCGGGGTCTGAGATGAAAGCTGTTACGTGAGAGTAATGTTATCATAATGGTAGAATTCACTTCCTGCTTCTGACAAGGCCAAGATTTGTCTTTCAAGCCAAGTGCGGCACTAAGCATGAATTGTAAAATGTGGGAATGTATCGGGGCACCTGGGTGGCTCAGTCGGTTAAATGTCCTACCCTTAGGTTTTGGCTGAGGTCATGATCTCACTGTTGACAGGTTCAAGCCCCTCATTGGGCTCTGCGCTGGCAGCACTGAGCCTCCTTGGGATTCTCTCTCCTCTCTCTCGGCCCCTCCCCCACTCATGCTGTCTCTCTCTCTCTCTCTCTCATAATAAATAAATAAACTTAAAAAAAATAAGTGGCAATATATCAGTACTGCTTGAAAGCGTTGAAGATCTACCAAGGCAGTGAGAATTTGGGGAGCCAAGCTCTAAGAGAAAAGATGGCCAGAGGTGAGCCACTTCCCCTCGAGGCCTTTGTCAATTCCAAGACTCTAGCGAAGATGCGGAAAGGTTCAGCACAGGTTTTGCCAGACTCACAGGGCTCTGGGAATAAAAGAATAATTGAGGGTCAGCCAAGGAGGAGGCACCCTATTAACCAGAGCCCTTGAACCATAGAAAGAAAACTGAACTAAAAGTAGACTATTCCTCACAAGGACAGATGCACAGCATCTAATTATGCAATTCCTTTAAATAAGATGATCTGGCCATAAACAGGTGCCAGGAGGAAGCAAAGTAAAATCCTTTCTGAAGGATTTCTATAATGTTTCATCTATGATGTCTGCCAATCAAAAATGCCCAAGCAGAGGGGCACCTGGCTGGTTCAGCCGGTAGAGCATGAGACTCTTGATCTTGGGGTCATGAGTTGGAGCCCCATGCTGGGGTAGAGATTACATTAAAAAATTAAAATCTAAAAATAATAATAACCGGGAATAAAAGAGAAGAGATTTGACAAAAATCCAGGAGGATAAAAGAGGCATTGGAAAGAAATGTACAGGGTATCCAGTTGTTGGAGTTACCTGACAAGGAGCTTAAATTACCACGAATGAAATGTTTGTGGGGGCGCCCGGGTGGCTCAGTTGGTTACGCATCTGACTCTTGATTTCAGCTCAGGTCATGATCTTACTTCATGAGATCAAGACCCACATCGGGGTCTGCACTGACAGCATGGATCCTGCTTGGGATTCTCTCTCTTCCTCTCTCTGTCCCTGACATCCCCCGTCAAAAATAAATAAACTTATGCATCTAAAAGATGTATAGGATATACTGAGATATATATTGCCAAATTATCTTCCAGGAATTTTGTAGTCTTTGCTCTTCTACTAAACTATAGTTTTCTACTACCGCATACCTACCACTAACATCGATTATCTTAATATTTTTAAATCACTGTCAACATGGTAAAATAATCTCTACTTTGAAAAAAGACAAATCCAATTTTCACTCATGCAGGATGGCATCTAATATCAATTTACCATGCTTGTACAAGATTTCATTCTCCTGACTATGGCCACAACTCAAATTGGAAGGAGATTCTACATAATAACTGGCTCGTATTCTTTAAAAAATGTCAATGTCATGGGGCGCCTGGGTGACTCAGTCGGTTGAGCGTCTGACCCTTGATTTCGACTCGGGTCACGATCTCACAGTACATGGGATCGAGCCCCGTTTTGCGCTCCATGCTGAGCGTGGAACCTGCTTAAAAGACTCTCGCTTTCCTTCTGCCCCTCCACCCTGCTCATGCTCTGTCTCTCTAAAAAATAAGTCAATGTCATGAAATACAAAGTGAGATTCAGGAAGTGTCCTTTATTAGAGAAGACTAAGGGGTATGACAACTGAATGTAGCATATTACCTCACCTCTTTTTTTGCCGCGAAGCATGCATTTGGGACAGTTGTGAAATTCTGAATAAGGCTTGTGAACTAGATAATAGAATTATAACAATGCTAATTGATCAAGAGATGAATGGAGAAAGAAGATGCGTCATATATATAATGTAATATTATTCAACCATGAGAAAGAAGGAAATTCTGTCATTTAAGACACCAGGGATGGATAGTGACGGCATTATGCTAAATGGAATAAGTCGGAAAGAGAAAGATGGGTAGTGCATGATATCATTTTTATGTGGAATCTAAAAACAATCAAAATCATAGAAATATGGAATAGAAAAGCTGTTGCCAGGGGGCGTGGGGTGAAGGAAATAGGGAGAGTTTTATAAAAACGTACAGACTTCCAGTTATAAGATGAATAAGTTCTGAGAATCTAATGCATAACACGGTGACGACAGCTGCTAACACCATATTGTATAATTGAAATTTGCTCTCAGAGTTGAACTTAAATGTTCTCACACACACACAAAAAGATAAATGTGTGAGGCCAAAGCTGTATTAATTAACTAGAATGGGGGAATCGTCTTACAATGTACATGCATATCCAGTCACCGTATTGTACCTTTCAAATGTCTTACAATTTTGTCAGTGACACCTCAGGAAAGCTGAAATTTAAAAATATTTTTGCTTAAAAAAAAACATGATTACGGTTTGATTGAGGTGGGATTTAATCTACAGATGAATTCTGAGGTAACCAACTTTGACAATATTTAGTATTTTCAACTCATTTATATGGTGTGTCTGTCCATTGTTTACATCTTCTTTAATTTGTCTTGAAGATCTTTTATGTCTTTGATTAGCTTTTCTCCCCAGTATTTTATGTTTTGATCTTTTTGTGAGTAGTACAGCTTTTTATCTATTTTCTATTTATTGATACTATTTATTAAGAAAATTATTTTTTGCATATATTTTGTGCATGGGCTTGTACTTAGCAATGTTATAGTTAGACTGTAACTTCTAATAACCTAACTGTAGATTCTCTTGGGTTTTCTTGCAGTCATGCAGTCTATAAATAATTGTTTTGTTTCTTCCTTTCTAATTCTTATACTTAAAAATTTTTTGTGCTCTAGTAAACTGTTGGATAACAATGGTGGTAGATATTAATATCATCTCTCTCATCTGAGGGAAAAATATTTCAATATTTCACCATTAAGTGTGACATTTTCACCAGATTTTTTTAATGAGGCCTTTGTAGACTGAAGAAAGTTCCTTCTATTTTCAATATGCTAGGAGATGTTCTCATGCATCGTTGTCAAATCTTTCCAAATGCCTTTTCCACATCTGATGAAACGATTACATGGTTCCTTTTTTGTTTCGTTTTGTTAATTGGCATATTTTACACTAACTTTGCATTTCTGGGAAAACTCTGGTTGTGGTGCATTCATTTTTGTACATCTCTGGATTCAACTTGCTAACATTTTCTTCATGAATTCTGCACCTCTATAGAGAAATTGGTCTGTAATTCACCTTTCTTCCAATGTCCTAGATTTTTACATTTATGGTTCTTGCAACTATTCTGTAAGTTTGTGTTCATTTAAAACTAAAAAGCTTAATACATCGGAAAAAAAGAGAATTAACACTCAATCTTCCAAATAATTAAAAAGAGAGAGAAGATAACTCCTACTTCATTTATGAGAATTAGAAAAATGTATACGTGGGAGGTGGTGAGTTTAGCAATTTCACATGTCACCATGTTGGACTCAATCATCAAGCTATTTTTTGGTGAAAAATGACAAGATAATTTTAAAAGTTTATATGGAAGGGACTCCTGGATGGCTCAGTTGATTGAGTGTCCAACTGTTGATTTTGGCTCAGGTCATGATCTCACGGTTCATGAGATCAAGCCACCCATTGGGCTCCCATGTTCAGCATGGAGCCTGCTTGGGATTCTGTCTCCAACCCCCTGCTCACTCTCTCTGTCTCTCTCTCTCTGCCCCTCCCCTACTCATGCATGCCCTCTCTCTCTCTCAAAAATAAACATTTTTTAAAATAAAATATATATGGAAAAGACCACAAATGATCCACACACTTGAGAAGAAAAACAATGAAGTTAAAGGAGTAACTTTACCACGTATCAAGACATACTACAAAGTTACAATAATTATGGAATGGGGGCATTAATGCCAGAATAAACAAGGATACAATAGAAGAGAATGGAGTCCAGAAAAAGACTCAGACATGCGTAGACTCATTATGACAAAGGAGGCACTGCAGTGGGGAAAAGTGTCTTTTCAGGGAAGGAGTCTGAGTCTGTTGGGTATCCTGATAAAAATATGAAATTTGACCCCTATCACACATGAAAATCAATTCTAGGACCATACAATTATATGTGAAATAAAGGTAACTAAACTATAAATACCATAGAGGAATATCTTCAGGATCTTTAAAGTTCTCTTTAAAAGGACATAAGAAGGGGCACCTGGGTAGCTCAGGCGGTTAAGCATCCGACTTCAGCTCAGGTCATGATCTCATGGTTCATGAATTCGAGCCCCACATCAGGCTCTGTGCTGAGAGCTTCAGAGCCTGGCGCCTGCTTCGGATCCTGTGTCTCCCTCTCTCTCTGCCTCTCGACCGCTCACACTCTGTCTCTCTCTCTCAAAATAAATGAACATTTAAAAAAATTTTTAATAAAAGGATATAAGAAGTATCGTGTGCCAAAAAAAAAAAGTTGACACACTAAACCTTGTTAAAGTTACGAACTTGGCTTATCAATAAACACCATTAAAAGAGCAAAAATAAAAAGACAAGAGTTAAACACCCAAAATAAATACATAGATATTTGCACCACAAGTCACTGTCACAATTATCTGTAACATCACTATTTGCAATGATTAAGAACTGGAAATAAACCAAAACTCCACCATCAGTTGATGGATCAATACCTGGTCACATGGTCAATCAATGGAATGCTTTACAATAAAAAATGAAGGAAGCACTGCTATAAATAACTCATGCATGAATCACAAACATAGTATGGAATCAAAGAAGTTAGACACAAAATGAAACATACTATATGATTTTATATGAGGCTCAAAATAGAAAAAACTATCCTATAGCATAGAAGTTAGGGGACTGGTTTTCTTCAGGCAGGAGGGCAGGGATAGTGATTGGTAGGGTATGAATGTGGCTTTTGGGGTGCTTATGATCTTTTTGTTGATCTGGGTTGGGGTTACACGGCGTTCATGTTATTATGACTCATCGAGCTACACACTTACTACTTACATACTTTCTCTGTAAATACTCAGATGTATTTAAATAATAGTGTTAATTTAATTTTTTTTAATGTTTATTTTTTGAGAGAGAGAGAGACAGCACACTAGCAGGGAAAGCAGAGAGAGAGGGGAAGAGAGAATCTGAAGCAGGCTCCACACTTTTAGCACAGAGACCAATGAGGCTCGAACCAGTGAACTTCGAGATCATGACCTGAGCGAAAGTCAAATGCTCAATCGACTGAGCCACCCAGGCGTCCCAACAGTGTGTTAATTTTAACAGATATCCTTCTTAAATTCCTTGCCTTGACCTAAAGGCAAATAGCAATGAAAAGAACCATATTTTATCATGGATTTTCTCACTTTTAAAATAATTTTTCCATGGCACAAAAACAGACACATAGACCAATGGAATAGAATAGAAACCCCAGAACTAGACTCACAAACGTATAGCCAACTCATCTTTGACAAAGCAGGAAAGAACATCCAATGGAAAAAAGACAGCCTCTTTAACAAATGGTGCTGGGAGAACTGGACAGCAACATGCAGAAGGTTGAAACGAGACCACTTTCTCACACCATTCACAAAAATAAACTCAAAATGGATAAAGGACCTGAATGTGAGACAGGAAACCATCAAAACCCTAGAGGAGAAAGCAGGTAAAGACCTCTCTGACCTCAGCCGTAGCAATCTCTTACTCGACACATCCCCAAAGGCAAGGAAATTAAAAGCAAAAGTGAATTACTGGGACCTTATGAAGATAAAAAGCTTCTGCACAGCAAAGGAAACAACCAACAAAACTAAAAGGCAACCAACGGAATGGGAAAAGATATTTGCAAATGACATATTGGACAAAGGGCTAGTATCCAAAATCTATAAAGAGCTCACCAAACTCCACACCCGAAAAACAAATAACCCAGTGAAGAAATGGGCAGAAAACATGAATAGACACTTCTCTAAAGAAGACATCCGGATGGCCAACAGGCACATGAAAAGATGTTCAGCGTCGCTCCTTATCAGGGAAATACAAATCAAAACCACACTCAGGTATCACCTCACGCCAGTCAGAGTGGCCAAAATGAACAAATCAGGAGACTATAGATGCTGGAGAGGATGTGGAGAAACGGGAACCCTCTTGCACTGTTGGTGGGAATGCAAATTGGTGCAGCCGCTCTGGAAAGCAGTGTGGAGGTTCCTCAGAAAATTAAAAATAGACCTACCCTATGACCCAGCAATAGCACTGCTAGGAATTTATCCAAGGGATACAGGAGTACTGATGCATAGGGGCACTTGTACCCCAATGTTCATAGCAGCACTC
Organism: Puma concolor; assembly: GCF_028749965.1. Lineage (NCBI taxonomy): Eukaryota > Metazoa > Chordata > Mammalia > Carnivora > Felidae > Puma > Puma concolor. The sequence continues at coordinate 101,015,822 of NC_141673.1, forward strand.
TCAACAATAGCCAAATTATGGAAAGAGCCTAAATGTCCACCAACTGATGAATGGATAAAGAAATTGTGGTTTATATACACAATGGAATACTACTTGGCAATGAAAAAAATTAAATATGGCCTTTTGTAGCAACGTGGATGGAACTGGAGAGTGTGATGCTAAGTGAAATAAGCCATACAGAGAAAGACAGATACCATATGGTTTCACTCTTATGTGGATCCTGAGAAACTTAACAGGAACCCATGGGGGAGGGGAAGAAAAAAAAAAAAAGAGGTTAGAGTGGGAGAGAGCCAAAGCATAAGAGACTGTTAAAAACTGAGAACAAACTGAGGGTTGATGGGGAGTGGGAGGGAGGGGAGGGTGGGTGATGGGTATTGAGGAGGGCACCTTTTGGGATGAGCACTGGGTGTTGTATGGAAACCAATTTCACAATATATTTCATATATTAAAAAAAATAATAATAATTTTTCCACACTCTTTGCTCATAGGGACATTTCACTCAAAGAGCATCCTGAGTAGCAGTTAGCCCTTCCCTCTCTCTTACCTGAGCAGATCACAGAGGCTGTGTTTCCATGAGCACAATCAGGAATGCCCAGGGCAGTCATAGGACAATTCCACAAGAAAGACTCAGCCCCCGAGCAGTGAAATCGAGCTTTCCAAATCTGATCACCTCCTTCCACGAAGTATGCTCCTTTTGGAGCAGAGATAGCAACTCCACAGCCAAGCTGTTGACAAACAACATTGGCATTTGCCATATTCCAGTGTGAGGCACAGAGGGCTTTCCAATGTCCAGAAATATTCATCTCCACTTGTCCCTCACACTGAGAGGTGCCATTTTTCATGAGCCGGACTTCCGTGTACACTAGTAAGAGAAGACAGGGTTTCGGTCAGATCTCATGTTTTTCTTACCCCAGCAGAGTATGCAGCGAGGTTGAAGTCCTGCTCTGCATCTCACCTGAACAGGAAACTTGAACAGCCTTACGGTGGCAAGTACCTCCTGGACAGCACACTGTAGGGCAGAAGCGGAGCTCAGGTTCATCCCCCTTACACCGGAATTCTTCAGGCCACACTTGTCTATCTGACTCCCTGAAGGACACATCTCCCAGGAAAGACACAGCTTTGCCACACCCCAGCTCTGCACAGATGATCTGGGCAGTGAGGAATGTAAAGTTCCCATCAGATACTAGAGTCCAGTCTTTTCCAGAATGCACTTCTACCTGCCCTGAGCAGGGTCCATCCCCACCAGCTAGACGCACAAATCCTAGGAGAAAAAACAACAACAAACACAGGTAAATATTCATGATTCTGGCTTGGCAATTAGAAGTGACATGACATGGACAATGTTATATGACAGTGACATGTCAAAGTAAAAAGTTTTTCTTTTCCCAGGCATTGGCACAGAGGAAAGGATTTAACAGTTGGTGGCAGAATGGGACCTCCATGAGTGAGTTTCTGAAGACAGACTATTTGGAGTAGGTGAATACATTTTGGGGTTGGTTAGAGAAGTGAATTCCTCATCTACAAGTCTTGGCCCAAGGAAACTGCATAATACATAGGCATTCAGACTTAAGTACAAAGGTATGAAGAACAGAACCAACCCAGCGGGACATGGGCTATGAGACAGTAGAGATGTATCAGCCAGACAAGGTTAGAAAGTCATCCTGAGACTTGCGGGGCTCAAATTCTGGTCAGCTTTCTCTCCTAGGAGTCAATCCTCAAGTGGCTGAGGATAAGGAAAATCATGAGGGCTGTATCCATGAATGCATGACAACCTGTTGACAGACTGATGGCTCAAGATTAGAAATATAGACATTATAACCGGTCCACAGTTATGATTTCAAATTTTATCTTTCTGATAATTTTGGATGCAAAATATTCCATGAACTTCTTAGGTGACCTACATGGGAAAGAAGATGAGTATGGATGTTAAGAGAGCTCAGAGAGTCAGGAGAGGAAGGGTGTGGTTCTAGCTAACTCTCTTGAAACCCTAGGATATAAGAATAGCCACCTTGCGGGGCGCCTGGGTGGCTCAGTCGGTTAAGCATCCAACTTCAACAATAGCCAAATTATGGAAAGAACCTAAATGTCCATCAACTGGTGAATGGATAAAGAAATTGGGGTTTATATACACAATGGAATACTACGTGGCAATGAGAAAGAATGAAACATGGCCCTTTGTAGCAACATGGATGGAACTGGAGAGTGTTATGCTAAGTGAAATAAGCCATACAGAGAAAGACAGACACCATATGGTTTCACTCTTATGTGGATCCTGAGAAACTTAACAGAAACCCATGGGGGAGGGGAAGGAAAAAAAAAAAGAGGTTAGAGTGGAAGAGAGCCAAAACATAAGAGACTCTTTTTTTTTTTTTTTTAATTTTTTTTTCAACGTTTTTATTTATTTTTGGGACAGAGAGAGACAGAGCATGAACGGGGGAGGGGCAGAGAGAGAGGGAGACACAGAATCGGAAACAGGCTCCAGGCTCTGAGCCATCAGCCCAGAGCCTGATGCGGGGCTCGAACTCACAGACCGCGAGATCGTAACCTGGCTGAAGTCGGACGCTTAACCGACTGCGCCACCCAGGCGCCCCATAAGAGACTCTTAAAAACTGAGAACAAACTGAGGGTTGATGGGGGGTGGGAGGGAGGGGTGGGTGGGTGATGGGTATTGAGGAGGGCACCTTTTGGGATGAGCACTGGGTGTTGTATGGAAACCACTTTGACAATAAACTTCATATATTGAAAAAAAAAAAAAGCGTCCGACTTCAGCTCAGGTCATGATCTCACGGTCCATGAGTTCGAGCCCCATGTTGGGCTCCGTGCTGACAGCTCAGAGCCTGGAGCCTGCTTCAGATTCTGTGTCTCCCTTTCTCTCTGACCCTCCCCCCATTCATGCTCTGTCTCTCTCTGTCTCAAAAATAAACATTAAAAAAAAATTTTTTTAAAGAATAGCCACCTTGCAATCCATGAACCCAAGATGTCTTTTCCATTTATCTGTATATCCTTTCATTTCCTTCATCAACGTTTTAAAAATGTTTTAATTTTTTTTAATGTTTATTTATTATTGAGAGAGAGAGAGCATAAACATGGGAGGGGCAGACGCTGAATCCAAAGCAAGCTCCAGGCTCTGAGCTGTCAGCACAGAGTCCAATGCGGGGCTCGAACTCACAAACTACGAGATCATGACCTGAGCCAAAGTCGGACGCTTAACCAACTGAGCCACCCAGGTGCCCCAAAAAATGTTTTAATTTTGAAAAGAGGAAGCATTAAGACCAGATACAGAAATTAGAGAGATGATTGAATTAGCTGACAAAATATTTAAATGACTTATATAAATATACTCAATAAAACATAAAACAGATTTTTACAAACTAGAAAAAAATAACCAAATGGAACTTCTAAAACTGAAAAATCCAATATCTGGAATGAAAAATTATATAGATAACTTAATAAAAGATTAGATGCTGCAGAATAAAAGAACTGTAAAGTTAAATGCAGGGCAATAGAAGCTTTCTCTTTGAAGCACAGAGAGAGAAAAGATGGAAAAGTGGTGGGGCGTCTGGGTGGTTCAATCAGTTAAGTGGCCAACTCTTGATCTCAGGATTGTGAGTTCAAGCCCTACACTGGGTATGAATCCTATAAAAAAAAGAAAGAAAGAAAGAAAGAAAGAAAGAAAGAAAGAAAGAAAGAAAGAAAGAAAGAAAGAAAGAAAGAAAAGAAAGAAAGAAAGAAAGAAAGAAAAATAGTAATGGAAATGTAATCACATATGGGTTAATATTAACCCATATTTTAAAATATGTATTTGGAGATTCAGAATAAGGAATGAGTAGAAAAAAATATTTGAAGAAATAATGGATGTAATTTTCCCAAATTTAATGAAAACTACAAACTCACTGATCCAGGAAGCTAAACAAATTCCAAACAAGATAAACATAAAGAAAACTACCTCAGGGCACTTGATAATGTAATTTTTGAAATCCAATCATTACAAAAAAGTCTTTTAAAAAAGTCTTAAAAGCATCCAAAGGAAATTGGTACATTATACAGGGGGGCATAAAAACAAAACTCCTTGTTAGAAGCAATGCAAGCCATATAACAATGTAGAAACATTTTTAAAGTACTGGGAGGACACCATCAACCTAGAATTCAATTGCCTGTGAAAATGCAGTTCAAAATTGAATGAAAATAAAAACGTTTTCAGATAAATAAAAAATGATAGAATTTGAGGCCACCAGAATTGCACTACACAAAAATGTTACAGAAAGTTCTTCAAGCTAAAGGAAAATAATAACAGATGAAAATGTGAATCTACCCAAAGCCATAAACACTACTGTAAATGATAAATCTGTGGGTAAATATAAAAAAACTTTGTCTCATTTTTAAAATAATAAAATGGCTAAGGCAAAAATCACAGCAATGTGTTACAAGATTTATAATATATTTATAAGTAAAATGTATGACAACAATTGCACAAATGACAAGAACAGGGAAATGGAAGTATACTGTGTTCAGGTCTTACATTCTCTATTAAGTGAGATAATATCCTTTGAAGGTAAAACATAATTAAAGAGTAATAATATCAGCATTATGGTAAAATCTAAGAAAAGCAATATATCTAATAAACCAATAGGGTAAATAAAAGAGAATACTAAAAAATACACAAAGACACAGGAACAAAGAATACATAAGACAAATAGCCAGCTAGTAGACTTAAACTGCAGCATATCAATAATTACATTAAGTTGAAATAATTTAAATACTCCAAATAAAAGCAAGATAATCATACTGAATAAAGTAAGGCACAACTTCAATTATATCTCAAAAAAACTAGGGGGAAAAAAGTAAGACACACCATATGCTATCCACAAAACATATGTACATTAAATATAAACATAGAAACATATGAAAAGTATCAGCAAAGATAAACCATGCAAGCACTAATCAAAGAAAGCTATTGTATCTATGTTAATATCAAAAAAAAGTAAGACTACAAGACAAGAAATATATTCAGAAATAAGAAACATTTCATGATGATAAAATACAAAAGAAATCATGCAATATCAAAATTAGTGGGATACAGCTAAAGCAGTGCTCAGAAGGAAATCTAGAGCCTTGACACTTCCTTGATGCATACATTAGAATAGAAAAGAAAAACTAAAAATAAATTATCTAAAATTCAAGCTCAAGAATCTATAAAAATAACAGCAAATCATAACCAAAAAATGTAAACTAAGAACCAAAACTTAATGAAATAGAAAACAAATACACAATAAGTAAAATCAACAAAGTTCATTGGTGAATCCCTTAAAAATAAAACTGATAATCTTCTAGTAGACCTGATCAAGAAAAAATAAAATACACAGATTAACAATATCAGGGATGGAAAGGGGGTTATCATTATGGATCTTACAATATGCAAACGATAATGAGATATGAACAAACTTTGTCCTAATTTGAAAATTTTACTTATAATAGGATGAATCCTTGAAGACTAATTACTTGAAAAACACAATTTATCCAAAACGGATACCAAAAGAAATGGAAAATATAACTAGTCCTATATTTGTTAAAGAAATAGAATGCATATTATAAAAACTTCCCACAAAGAAAATTGCAAGTTTCAAATACCAGCACTTCTACAGAGCTCAAAACTACTCCTACATCAACATAGAGGAAGAGAGGGAAGGAAGAAATGAGAACAAGAAGGTTAAAAACAGAAGCTGTAGTGAATATATGAATTAGCATGGATTTTCAGTCCCCAACCTCCCCTCCTTCAATTAATTGTATCTTCATCCCCTTACCATTCTGTACCTCAGTGCTGTGGCCCTTCCCAATCTGTGAAGCCCCTCCCCAATCCTTCTCCCCGAACCCTCTGAAATTCCCTCTTTATTTCAAACAAGCTCCTCTATATTCTTCAGAGATCATTCTTTCTACCTCTGAATTTCTCTTAAACACAATATTTTATTTCTAACAATCTACTAGAGGCTGAAATGTCTTTTTCATACCCCTTTCCTAAAATTGAGAGAAAGGAAATTCAAGAATTCAATTTAAATCTGAAAATTTATAAAGGGCATGGTTGCCTGTTCTTATCTAGACTGCATCATTACCACTTTGACTTCCCTTTACACACTAAAACATGTTCTGGAAAATATAGAAACAGACCAGAGGGAATAAACTTCTGACAAAGAGATTAGAAAAAAATCGGAACAGTTCATAAAAATATGAAAAGTTAAAATTAAAGCGATGGTAATGGTGGTCAGGGAGTAAAAACCAAAATCAATGTTTAGATGCCATATCACTCTCAAACTCTTTTTGTCTTTAAGCATATCTTAACTGGAATTAATATCAAAAGCATCAATTTTCTTAAGGTAGTAATAGAAGTTCTGACATCACAGACTCCATTTTTCCTCAGATACTGATTTATCAAACAAAGTAAGTCAGGTCCTCCTGTAGTGTTTACACAAGTTGATCTGCAGTTGATACCATGATTAGGACCTCACGACAATAAGGAACGTTACCTGAAATGCCAGAAAACAAGCTTTCTTCAAAAACCCTAACTGAAGGTAGTAAACTCAAATGCCCCCTTGAAAATAATTATTTTTTTAATAATAATAAAGAGGGTGGGAGGAAACTTTTGAGATGATAGATAGCTCTTATGGCACAGACTGTGATAATGCTTTCACAGATGTATACTCACCTCCAAACTCATCAAATTGTATGCATTAAGTATATACAGTTTTTTGCATGTCAATCATACTTCAATAAAGTAGTTCTCAAAAAAGAAAATAACTGTGTATTTTAGGGACCTGAATTAGTATCATCAAAGATCTGCCAAAGTTACAATTTGAAAAGATCCACTTTTCCACCTCTCCCATGTCCCCTCTTTTGTCTGTACCTGACTGACCATCTCATGAAAGAAAACAAAAGAGCTACCATGATGAAACTTATTTCATCAATTGCTGGGTTGTACCTGTATGAAACACTTGACTCCACCTTCCTACTTCTTATGACAGATCATTGAGCTCTGAATGGCCCTGTGACCCATAGGTCTGGAGCCTTCACTGTCCAGGGCCAAGCAAGTCCTTATGCTTCCTTGAACACCTAATACTCTAGGAGTCACTGTGTGACTGGAGTCTTCACCCAAATATGTGATCCTGCATTGTTAGTTATTCTGGGAATTAAACCAAGGCTACTCCTACTGGAGACCCCTCACGAGACCACACAGGCCTTACCTGAGCAGACTACTCCAACACCATGACTGTGGAAATCGTTTTTCTTTCTGTAGTTTTGAATATGAAAAGAATTACACTCATTGAGAGTTGATTCTGTACCTTTACAAACAATATATGTAAACCAAATAGGCCCAACCCCTGATCCAAAACGAGCCGCTCTGGGAGCATCAAGAGCATGTCCACATTTCAGCTGTCTGCACACCACATTTGCATCCTTCAAGCTCCACCAGTAATCATCCACTGTGCCCCATTTTCCTTGGTATTTCACTTCCACTCTCCCCTCACAGTGGTGTCTCCCATTCTTCAGACTCAGCTTCACAGCTGCAAGAGAGACACATACACAGAACACAGGACACAGGAGATTTTAGGAGACCATGCAGTGGTATTCTGGTAAGTATGAAAAAATGAGCTCTCTGGGTAGGGTGGAGGGGTGAGGGGGACCTTTCATGTATAACATTTGTCGATTTCTGTATTATAAACACTGTGATCAATTTGAAGCTACCAATGTGGCATCACTGAACATGGAGTTGGAAGAGATACACAATTATTTCTCACAAGCCAGCAAGACTCAGCTCCATGCATACCAATGAGGACAGACCTTCAGATGACTCTAGGTGCTACTGCCCTCCCAGTAGATTTGCATAAGGCTGGTAGGGGCCCAAATTCCTCCATCTCAGTTACGGTTCACAGTCCCCGAGGTCAGTGGAAGAATCTTCCCTTTCCTTCTCTGTCTCATGCAGAAGACTCTCATCTAGCTTTAGAAGAGAGGACCATGGTAAGCAGCCTCTAAAATGTCCTGGTTATTCCTGCTTACTGATATTCACACTCTTATGTAATCCCCCTCACACTCGAATGTGGCCTGAACACAGTAACATTCATCTAACAATGGAATTTGGCAAAAGTGATGAGATGTTTCAAGAGGACGCTGGTTTCTCTCATTGACCCATCTTGCTCTCTCATTTGTTTGCTCTGATGAAGCCAACTGCCATATTTTGAGCTGCATGTGGAGAGATCCACATGACAAGAAACTGAGGGAGGTGTCTAGTCAAGAGTCAGCAAGGGACTGAGGCTCTAAGTTAGACACTCCACCAGTGGCTGAATGCTGCCAATAACCAAGTAAATAAGTTTGGGTGGCATTCAGTCTCATTTGAACCTTAAGGTAATTGCAACCTTGTGAGAGATCATGAGGAACCAGATCAGAGATCAGAGATCAGAGGAACCAGAAAAGCCATGCCCAGATTCCTGGCCCATAGAAACTATGAGATCCTAGATAGTTGTTGTTTTAAGCTTCCAAGTTTGGCAGTAATTTGTTGTACAGCAATATACTACTAATTTAGGGCTTCCCTCCAGGGTCAGAAAATAGCAGGGTGGACAAGATGGAGATTTATATGAGTGGCTTAATCATTTCATCCAAATAAGACTTCTTCCTGAGTGACCAAATCTGTGATCTTGGTCCTACTTGGAACTGGGACCCAAACCACCTCTTTCTTGTCATATCAGCTTGTCATCTAGTAGACTAAGTTCCTGTTCTCCTGTCAGGAACAGAGAAGTGGGTTTCCTGAGGCCCTAGAATCATCTCCATTAGCTTTGAATTGGGGTTAGCAAAATGAGAATTTTTCTCATAATATAATCAAGGCTTTGTCCCTGGGGTACCCATTTGCACTGCTCAGGTCTACACCTGGCTCCATATGCTTCCACTCTGGAAGTTAGAAGTGGTGTATCAAAAAGGGAAACATCTGGGAAGATGCTGAACTTGGAAAGACTCCTAGTGTGCTATTAGTCTTCTCAGGCAGGCCGCCATAACAAAACACCATAGACTAGGTGCCTTAAACAGAAATTTTTTTTGTCACAGTTCTATAGTTTGGAAAGTCCAAGATCAAGGTGTTAGCAAGGTAGTTTTCATTCTGAGACCTCTTCTCTTGGTTTGTAAGCCACTGCATCTCACTGTGTGTTCACATGACCTTTTCTCAGTATGTGTACACAGGGAAAGATGGAGCTAGATAATTCTCTCCCTCTCTTCTCTTGTTATGAGGGTGGATTAGGGCCCCACTCTTATGACTTAATTTAACCTTAATTACCTCCTACAGACCATATCTCCAAAGACAGTCACATTGGGAACTAGGGTTGCAACATCTGAATTTTGGAGGGGCACAATTCAATCCACAGCACCTGTGGAGGTCCATTCTAGGAAGGAAATGGAAGTAAATGGGAAGAAGGTAAAAGAGTAGAAGAAGGGAGACATCCTATGAAGCTTACTCAGTTTTTTAAAAAGTCTGACATGAGGTAATACATTGAAATAGGATTCTAAAAGTATACAAGAAACTATTATTAATAGTAACATCATAAAAATAATGATGATGATGACGATGATGATGATGATGATGATAACATTGATTGAGAAGCAGGTCCTGTGCTAAATGCTGTAAATGTAGAAAATAATAAGATAATGTTTTTGCCTTCAGGTAGCTTATATCTAGTTGGTGACACAAGCCAGTGGATGATTTCATGACTGTAAAAAATTCCAGAAGACTTTCTCGGTAATAGTAAGCTTGGTTATTTGAGGCTATCTCTTCTGCTGAAAAAAAAAAAAAAAAAGTGGAGTAAAGCATACTAAAAGTGATCTTAAAAGATTAAAGACCTGATAAGATAGGAAGGAAAAATCAGGCCAAATCTGAAGGGAAAATGGGAATTCATTGTAACACAGGAGTGTGCAATGTTTTTGCCTGGATAGAATTACCCTATACAAGAAAATGTGGCTTTCTCACGGCCTTTGATGGTGAGGAGGCATAAATCAAATCCAAACCTATACCCAGATGAGACATCTAACAGTCTCCACAATAAGCTGGGATACCAACTGAAATAGACATGCCCTTGTATAAAATTATATTTAGTATTTGAATCTCTAGATTGTCTAGATAATATCGGTTTTGTACTTGTATTAAGGTGGCCCACCACTAATAATGCTATAAAATCATGGGAAAAATAAAATCCTCGCAGAAGAAATTGCCTTCATGCTAGGCCTCAAATCACTTCTATAAATAATTTTCATAAATAAAATGGCCAGTACATTGTCAAGAATAAACAGACACACAAAGAAACAAAAGTCCATTAACAATAACCAAGAGAGGGGTGCCTGGTTAGCTCAGTCGGTTGAGTATTCAACTTCAGCTCAGGTCATGATCTTGCGGTTTGTGGGTTCGGGCCCCATGTCAGGCTCTGTGCTGACAGCTCAGAGCCTGGAGCCTGCTTCAGATTCTGTGTCTCCCTCTCTCTGCCCCTCCCCCACCCACACTCTTTCTCAAAAATAAACATTTAAAAACAATTTTTAAGCAATAACCAAGAGAAACTACTGAAATGGATAAATACTTCTAATATTAGATATATCAGATATAGGCTATATAAAAACCATACATACTATATTTAAAGAAATAAAAATACACTCTTAAAGAATCTTCAAGGAACTAAAAAAAAAGTGTAGAAAAAAATTTTAAACCCAAAAGAACTTCTATAGGTGAAAAATATGTTTGTTGAAATTAAAATTTTTTCATCAGATTAAATTCAGGTACAGAGAATTATTGATGTGAATAATAAGTCAGAAGAAATTATCTAGAATACTGCACAGAGAAACAAAAGAACAAAAAATACAGAAGAGAGGATCAGAAATATAAATGGAGCAAGAAGGTTTACACTAAAGTGAAATTGGGAGGGAAGACAGGAAGACAGAGAAAGACACACACACAGAAAGAGAGAGAAATGAGCAGAAGCAAAATTTGAAACATATTGCTATACATTTTCCAGAACTTATGAAACACTCTAATGCTTAAAGTGAATAAACCCAACAAAACTCAAGTAAGACATAAAAACGAGTTTATCTGTAGACATATCATAGATGTGGTAGACATGACTAGTGTTCAGCAACATTTCTGGTTTTCTCTGGACACACGTAAATATCAATGCTTCCTTGCCTGTTTGAAGTTAAGCATGACCTTGTGATCTGCCTTTTGAATGAAGTGTGAAAAAAATGATGTGTGGCACTTCCAGAAAGAAATATATAAAAGCTTGGGGCACCTGGGTGGTTCTGTCAGTTAACCGTCCAACTTTAGCTCAGGTCATGATCTAGCAGTTCATGAGTTCGAGCCCCATGTCAGGCTCTGTGCTGACAGCTCAGAGCCTGGAGCCTGCTTTGGATTCTGTGTCTCCCTCTCTCTCTGCCCCTCCCCCATTCACACTCTGTCTCTCTCTCTCTCTCTCTCTCTCAAAAATAAATAAACGTTGAAAAAAAAATTTTTAAGTGGTGGCATAAGAGAGTGAGGCATTCAACAACTTGGGAAGTTGAACAATTATAAGCAGAGGCCCAGCCAAACTGGGCAGAATGTGTAGTGTAAGAATAAATAAATTTTGTTTATTTAATTCTTCTGAAATTTGGATTATATGTTACTACAATATAACCTAATTATTTCTGTTAAGATATGAGAAATAGTAGAAACCTGACAAAGAAAAAATGTTTAAGAGAATTGGTACACATTACCTCCAACTGAGCAACATCTATACTAACATTTAAGTCCTCAAAAACAGAGAGATACAAGTACAGAGTACAATGAAGCTTTAGATGATCCAAAAGAAAAACAAATTGCCAATCTAAATTGCTATACTCAAGAACACTCTATTTAAAAACAATGGTCTCAGAAGTGACATCACCAAAATGGCAAAGTAGGAGACTCTATTCCCACCACCCCACAAAATGATCAACAATTGAATAGCTTTCCATGAATAGCACTCTCACAAAGCTCAGAAGTCCACTTAAGAAATTTTAGAAACATTAAGACTGCATATTTTGGCAGTATCATCTCATCCCTCAAGCCAGCATTGCTTAGCACATAGAGGGAACTTCCTAGCTAGAAAGGGTTCCCCTCCAGCCCTACCTCCACCTAGCCTGATCCCTAGCCATTAGCCCTAGAAGCACTGCTGAGGCTCCAGGAGCCCTTGCAGCCACTGCAGACCCTCTGCAGTGCTTGCTAAGATCCATGCAGTTGTCAAAACTATGGCCCTCAGTAGCCTGAGCTGGAGACATCATGCTCCCCAGACCTACTGCTGCCACACACCCCTGTATCACTAGACCTAGGTTATAGCATGCTATAGTATGCCCCCACTCACAGGTAAAGGTCTTCTCCTACCAAAGTCAGTCTGTAATATCTGGAAGAGGTTACTGCTCTTAAAAACACACATACATATGTGCAAGGCTTCAGGGATTAAGAAAAAACAGGGGGAAATGATTTTACCAAAGGAATACAGTAAACGTCCATCCAGTACATGGTCCCAAAGAAATGGAGACACAGGAATTATCCAACAAAAAAAATTCAAAATAAATGTTCTAAAGATGCTCAGAGAACTACAAGAAAACACATATAAACAATATAACAGTATCAGGAAAATAATACACAAACAAAATGAGAATTTCAACAAAGAGATAGAAAACATTAAAAAGAACCAACCAGAAACTTCGGAGCTGAAGAATACAATGACTGAAATGAAGAAATCAATAAAGGGCTTGAATAGCAGTCTTAACAAAACAGAAGAAAGATTCAGTGAGCTAAAAGACAGATCAATTGAAATTAATCAGGGGCGCCTGGGTGGCGCAGTCGGTTAAGCGTCCGACTTCAGCCAGGTCACGATCTCGCGGTCCGTGAGTTCGAGCCCCGCGTCGGGCTCTGGGCTGATGGCTCAGAGCCTGGAGCCTGCTTCCGATTCTGTGTCTCCCTCTCTCTCTGCCCCTCCCCCGTTCATGCTCTGTCTCTCTCTGTCCCAAAAATAAATAAAAAAACGTTGAAAAAAAAAAAGAAATTATCTAATCAAGATGAGCAAAAGAAAAAGGAATAAAAAGGAGTGAAGAAAAGCCTGTCAGACTTACAGGACACCATCAAAAAAAACTAGAGAAGAGTTAACATGGTGGAGCAGCATGGAGACCCTGAGCCTGTCTCATCCCTGAAACACAGGTAGATCAGCACCAAACCATTTTGAACACCTAGGAAATTGATCTGAGGATTAATGCAACAATCTGCATAACTTGAGCCACAGAACTCAGCAGGTACATGGTGCAAAGAGGTGAACTGGAGAAGAGAAAAGACGCAGAGAGTAGGGAGCTGTTTTTGCAGAGAGAGGTCAGAGAGAGAAAGAGAAAGGGGGAGAGTGCTGCACATTGGGATCATGCAAGAAAAGCACTCTCCCTGAAAGTAGCTAGAGAGAGAGAGAAAGAGTGAAAGTACTCACAAGGGACTGAACAAGAAATCTGTTACCCAAAACCATTGACAGGGAGAAAGGAGAGGGTTTCAATACCACCGGGATTCTATAAACGGTGGATCACAGAGTCTGAAGTTTTGGAGCTCAGTGCCTGGTGGTGCTCTGGTGAGGAAGTAGAGTGAATCCCCAGAAGCAGGCAATGCAGTCTGAGGGGTCCACGTGCCACACAGGGAGAATTGGTTCCCTTGGAGTGCATTTGGAAGAGACCATGTGGCCTCCCCACAAGCAATAGTCACATTGGATCCTGGAGAGCAGCCATGATTGCTGGTATTTTGTCCCCGTACAAACATGCCACGGTGCGGCAAAACCCGGCGCCGGATGTGTGTTGTGATTTGCCATAATCTCTGAAACTCTGCCACTGCACAATAACATGAACATTTTCTGGGGCAAGCCAGCACCCAGCCATTGCTCAGCGAGACCCTCCCCCAGAGAGTTGGTGCAGATCCAAGCTGCAGGGGTCTCTTAATTGTGGGGTTTTGAAACACAACCCCAGCTGAGAAAAAACTCTGGAGGGAGGTGCCGTCTGGCAAGGGGACAACTTGGACATGGACAGGGTAGAGGCAGGGAGTATAAGAGGCCTGAAACAAAGGAGAGGTGCTTGATCATGGGTCAGTGAGAGCACAAAGTTCCAGCACCAGAGACTAGGGAGCTGGGTGAAGCCATTTCCACCACTCCCATGCACACACATGCATGCGCGCACACTGATCCACCACAGTAAGCTAATCAGTGCTATCTAATGAAGAATGGAGCTGTTACACCAAACCCCACCAAACTAGGCCCTGCAAGCACATCCCCCAGAAGACCAGCACAAGTCACTCCACCTACTTAGTGTATGGACTAAAGAGTGCTTCACAGTTTCAATTCTAGGGGAAACTGGATATAACTTCATTCAGGTTTCATTCTGTTTCCTGGCTCATTTATTTAGTCATTTTCTTTGCTTCTCTTTTTTACCTAAATTGTTTTTTTTTCTTTCTTTCTTTTCTTTCTCTTTCTTGGATATAGAAAATTTTATTTTTTTTTTACTTTATTTTTATATTTTTTAAATTTTGTATTTTATTTTATTTTATTTTATTTTATTTTATTTTATTCTATTCTATTATATAATTTCTTTTTATTTTTAAATTTTCTCTTACCTTTTTTTTCTTTCATTTCCCTTTTTTCTCTATCCTATCAAGTGTCTTTCAACAAGCAGGCGAAAACATACTCAGGATATAGCTTCCTTTATTTGATTCTTTGTTTTATTTTTCACTTTTTTATTAATTTTTTTCTTCCTCCAAAATGACAAAATGAAGGAATTCACCCCAAAGGAAAGAACAGGAAAAAAATGACAGCTGGGATTTAATCAACACAGATATAAGTAACATGTTGGAACTAGAATTTAAAACCATAATAACAAGAATACTAGCTAGGGTTGAAAAAAGCATAGAAGACACCAGATAATCCCTTCCTTCAGAGATAAAATAAATAAAATCTAGTCAGGCTGAAGTTAAAAATGCTATAACCAAGATGCAATCTCGAATGGATGCCACGATGGCAAGGATGGATGAAGCAGAGCAGCAAATGAGCAATACAGAAGATAAAATTGTGGAGAAAAATGAAGCAAAAAAAAAAAGAGGAAAACAAAGGCAAAATATCACAATACAAGACTTAGAGAATTTCAGTTACTTATTAAAAGGAATAACATCCAAATAATAAGAGTCCCAGAAGATGAAAAAGGGGCAGAAGGTTTATGTAAGCAAATTATAGCAGAAAACTTTCCTAATCTGGGGAAGGACACAGACATCAAAATCCAAGAAGCACAGAGAACTCCCATTATATTAAAAAAAAATTAAAAAAAAAGACCATCACCAAGGCATATCATAGTCAAATTCACAAAGGAAAGACAAGGAAAGAATTATGAAAGCAGCAAGGGAAAAAAAGTCCTTAACCTATAAGGGAAGACATACCAGATTCATGGCAGACTTATCCACAGAAACGTGGCAGGCCAGAAAAGAGTGGCAGGATGTATTCACTGTTCTGAATTGGTAAACTATACAGCCAAGAATTCTTTACCCAACAAGGCTGTCATTCAAAATAGAAGGAGAGATAAAGAGTTTCCCAGACAAACAAAAACTAAAGGAGTTCATGACCACTAAACCAGACCTGCAAGAAATTTTAAGGGGGACTCTTTGAGTGGAGAAAAGATAAACCAAAAAAGAGCAAAAGCAACAAAGACTAGAAAGGACCAGAGAACATCACCAGAAACACCAATACAATGGCACAAATTCATACCTTCAGTACTTACCCTAAATGTAAATGGACTAAATGCTGCAATCAAAAGACATTGGGTATAAGAATGGATAAGAAAACAAGACCCATCTATATACTGCTTACAAGAGACTCATTTTAGACCTAAAGACACCTGCAGATTGAAAGTAAGGAAACAGAACCATCTGTCACGGTAATGATCATCAAAAGAAAACTGGACTAGCCATACTTATACTAAAATAAAGACTGTAACAACAGATAAAGAAAGGCATTATATCATAATTAAGAAGCCGATCAACTGAGAAGATCTAACAAATGTAAATATTTATGCCCCCAACATGCACCCAAATATATAAATCAATTAACCACAAACATAAAGAAACCCATTGATAATAATACTGTAATAGTAGAGGACTTCAACACCCCACTTATAGCAATGGACAGATCATGTAAATAGAAAATCAACAGGGAAACAATGGCTTTGAATGATACACTGGCTTGCATGAACTTAACAGAACATATATTCAGAACACTTCATCCTAAAGAAGCAAAATACACATTTTTCTCGAGTGTACACGAAACATTCTTCAGAATAGATCACAAACTGGGTCACAAATCAGCCCTCAACTAGTACAAAAAAATCAAGATCATACCTTGCATATTTTCAGACCACAACGCTATGAAACTCAAAATCAACCACAAGAAAAAAATTAGAAAGAACAGGAATACTTGGAGATTAAAGAAAATTCTACTAAAGAGTAAATGGGTTAACCAAGGAATTAAAGAGGAAATTTGAAGTTACATGGAAGCCAATGAAAATGAAAACAAAACCATCCAAAACCTTTGGGATGCCACAAAGGTGGTCATAAGACAACAGTATATAGCAATCCAGGCCTTCCTAACAAAGGAAGAAAGGTCTCAATTACACAACCTAACCTAACACCTAAAAGAGCTAGAAAAAGAATAGCAAATAAAACCCAACACCAGCAGAAGACAGGAAATAATAAAGATTAGAGCAGAAATCAATGCTATCAAAAAAAAAAAACAACAACAACAACAAAACAAAAAACAAACAGTAGAACAGATCAATGAAACCAAAAAGCTGGTTCTTTGAAAGAATTGACAAAATTGATAAACCCCTAGCCAGTGTGATCAGAAATAAAAAGTAAATGGCCAAATAAATAAAATGATGAATAAAAGAGGAGAGATCACAACCAATACCACAGAAATACAAACAATAGTAAGATAATATTATGAGCAATAATATGCCAACAAATTGGGCAATCTGGAAAAAATAGACAATTTCCTAGAAACACATAAACCATTGAAATTAAAACACAAAGAAATAGAACATTTGAATGGACCCATAACCAATAAAGAAATTGAATCAGTAATCAAAAACCTCCCAAGAGTCCAGAGCCAGATGGCTTTCCAGGGTAATTCCACAAAACATTTAATGAAGAGTTAACACATATTCTTTTGAAGCTGTTCCAAAAAATAGAAATGGAAGGAAAACTGAAGCCAGCATTACCTTGATTCTAAAACCAAAGATCCCACTAAAAAGAGAGCTATACACCAATTTCCCTGATGAACATGGATGCAAAAATCCTCAACAAGATATTAGCCAACCGGATCCAACAATGCATTAAAAAAATTATTCACCACAACCAAGTGGGATTTATACCTGGGATGCAGGGGTGGTTCAATATCTGCAAAACACTCAGTGTGATTCATCATATCAATTTAAAAAAAGGACAAGAACCATATGATCCTCTCAATAGATGCAGAGAAAGCATTTGACAAAATGCTTGATAAAAACTCTCAAGACAGTAGGGATAGAAAGATCATACCTCAAGATCATAAAAGCCATATATAAAAGACTCAACGCTAATATCATCCTCAATGGGGAAAAACTGAGAGCTTTCCCCCTAAGGTCCAGAACAAGACAGGGATGTCCACTCTCACCACTGTAATTCAACATAGTATTGGAAGTCTTAGCCTCAGCAATCAGACAACACAAAGAAATAAAAGGCATCCAAATCAGCCAAAAGGTCAAACTTTCACTCTTCACAGATGACATGATACTCTATATGGAAAACCCAAAAGACTCCACCAAAAAAACTGCTAGAACTGATCCATGAATTCAGCAAAGTTGTAGGATATAAAATCAATGCACAGAAATCGGTTGCATTCCAATACACCAACAATGAAGCAACAGAAATAGAAATCAAGAAATCAATCCCATTTACAATTGCACCAAAAAACATAAAATACCTAGGAATAAATCTAGCTAAAGGGCTGAAAAATCTATACACTGAAAACTATAGAAAGCATATGAGAGAAATTGAGAAGACACAAAAAAATGGAAAAATATTCCATGCTCCTGGGCAAATATTGTTAAAATGTCAATACTATCCAAAGCAATCTACATATTCAATGCAATCCCTATCAAAATAACACCAGCATTCTTCACAGAGCTAGAACAAACCATCCTAAAATTTGTATGGAACCAGAAAAGACTGTGAATAGCCAAAGCAATCTTGAAAAAGGAAACCAAAGCTGGAGGCGTCACAATCCAGACTTCAAGCTGTATTACAAAGCTGTAATCATCAGGACAGTATGGTACTGGCACAAAAACAGACACTCAAATCAATGGAATAGAATAGAGAATCCAGAAATGGACCCACAAACCTATGGCCAACTAATCTTTGACAAAGCAGGAAAGAACATCCAATGGAATAAAGACAGTCTCTTCAGCAAATGGTGCTGGGAAAACTGGACAGCGATGTGCAGAAAAATGAACCTAGACCACTTCCTTACACCATACACAAAAATAAACTTAAAATGGAAGAAAGACCCAATGTAAGATAGGAAGCCTCAGAATCCTTGAGGAGAAAGCAGGCAAAAACCTCTTTGACCTTGGCCACAGCAACTTCTTAGTAACACGTCTCTGAAGGCAAGGGAAACAAAAACAAAAGTGAACTATTGGGACCTCATCAAAATAAAAATATTCTGCACAGCGAAGGGAACAATCAAAAAAACTAAAAGGCAATCAACAGAATAGGAGAAGATATTTGCAAGTTATATATCAGATAAAGGGTTAGTATCCAAAATCCATAAAGAATTTATCAAACTCAACACCCAAAAAACAAATAATCCAATGAAGAAATGGGCAGAAGACATGAACAGACATTTCTCCAAAGAAGACATCCAGAGGGCCAACTGACACATGAAAAAATGTTCAACATCACTCATCATCAGGGAAATACAAATCAAAACCACAATGAGATACCACCCTTACACCTGTCAGAATGGCTAACATTAACAACTCAGGAAACAATGGATGTTGGCGAGGATGCGGAGAAAGAGGATCTCTTTTGCACTGCTGGTGGGAATGCAAACTAGTGCAGCCACTCTGGAAAACAGTATGGAGCTTCCTCGAAAAATTAAAAATAGAACTTCCCTACGACCCAGCAATTGCACTACTAGGTATTTATCCAAGGGATACAGGTGTGCTGTTTTGAAGGGACACATGCACCCCAATGTTTATAGCCGCACTATCAACAATAGCCAAAGTATGGAAAGAGCCCAAATGCCCACTGATGGATGAGTGGATAAAGAAGATGTGGTGTTAGAGAACAAGAACCCAGAGGCACCGTAAGAATGTCCTAAAGGAAAGGGACAGAGCAGCAAGGAACTGAAAGCAGTTTCATTCCCAGAACGGAAAGCCACCAGGACTGTTCATTCTCTTCAGAAGGACATCATATGGGCATCAGGCTTGGGATAAGAATGTTTTGTCTGGCACCAGATGTACTCATGACCCAGTATGGAATATACTGCAGGTTCATGACCTGTCAAGATACCAAATACTATGTTGCATGTCCTGCTGTTATCAGACAATTTGCAAAAATAAAAGAGGCTTGGGGCACCTGGGTGGCGCAGTCAGTTAAGCGTCCGACTTCAGCCAGGTCACGATCTCGCCGTCCGTGAGTTCCAGCCCCGCGTCGGGCTCTGGGCTGATGGCTCAGAGCCTGGAGCCTGTTTCCCATTCTGTGTCTCCCTCTCTCTCTGCCCCTCCCCCGTTCATGCTCTGTCTCTCTCTGTCCCAAAAATAAATAAACGTTGAAAAAAAAAATTTTTTTAATAAAAAATAAAAAATAAAAAAATAAAAGAGGCTTGAGCCAGGGGACCAATGCTTCAGCTCTAGGAGAGTCTTAGCCCCTTGCTTTCCAACTCTCTCGTCACTGCACCTTTAGGACCTGTCTGTCTATACTGTGGTATATATACATACAATGGAGTATTACTTGGCAATCAAAAAGAATGAAATCTTAGCATTTGCAACTACGTGGATGGAACTAGAGGGCATTATGCTAAGTGAAATTAGTCAGAGAAAGACAAATATCATATGGCTTCGCTCATATGAAGAATTTAAGATACAAAACAGATGAACATAAGGGAAGCAAAAATAATACAAAAACAGGGAAGGGGACAAAATATAAGAGACTCTTAAATATGGAGAACAAACAGAGGGTTACTGGAGGGGTTGTGGGAGGGGGGATGGGCTAAATGGGTAAGGGGCATTAAGGAATCTACTCCTGAAATCATTGTTGCACTATATGCTAACTAACTTGAATGCAAATTTTAAAAATAATTAATTAAAATATTTAGTCTCAAAAAAAAAAAAAACAAAACACAGTGAAAACAACTAAATGCCCCAAACAGGTGATTAGGTAAGTATATTGCATTTTGGTCATATAATGAAATAATTGGAAGCAATTAAAATTTTCCATATTACCCTTATAACAGTCTACATTTTTGTAATACTACCATAAAACATTTTCACTGTGTACAAGAATAGGAAGATATCCAAAATATATTGTTAACTTTAAAAAAAAGTTTACAAAATAATAAATACTGAATTATCCCATCTTTGAGAGTCTATATTTATGTGTATAATGGCATGAACTGTGTTTCAAAGAATAATCTTTTGCCAATGCCCATCATGGATTTCACAGTGGAGACTCCTGTAATGTGTGCCCAACTCACAAATGATCAAATGCTCAGAAGGACAAGGACTATTGTTTTACACAGAGCAAGGCCAATGTTGTATGAAGTAGAATAAATTTTTAGTAGGACAACACTGAATGGTGTTTTTTCTGGGAAAATAAAAGGAACACTTGCTTTGGCGAAATATTCTTGCAACTTAAGTTACTACTGAGGAAATGTCCTATAGTCTTCCTAGTAAGAAGAGGGGGCCTCATATCAGAACACTCATTGCCTCTCCCCCTCGTGGGACCAAAACCCCTATCTGCCCTTCAAAGTCTCAAGAGAAGGATCATCACTAGCATCCAGCCAACACTCATGGAGCAGAAACTTAGAAGGTTGGGGTCTTCCAAGGAGAGTTGGGGAGGGACTGAGAGACTGAGTTCTAGGAAGCAGACGATGAGCACCGAGAGGACTCAGAACTGGAAGAAGGCTCATCCTGGACCAGCACCCAAATCTGAAAGAGTGACCTCCTCCAGCCTGAAGGCTGGATTTTTTTGCAGCCCTACCCCTAATGCCTGCAGTCCTCTGAGTCAAAGGCACAGTGGAAAGCAACCTGCAGAGAGGGATAGAAGAAAGCAGAGAGAGAAAATGTGCCCTGCAGGATTCACAGCAGATGAATTCTGTAGGGAGTGAGAAAGGACCAGTCCAGGATCCCGGAAAGTCAGGAAATGACGCGCGAGGACTGCGGTGGGGACCCAGGAGACTTAATGTAACTGATACTGTGCACCGGCTAATGCCTTTTATTTTTTTAATGTTAATTTATTTTTGAGGGAGAGAGTGTAAGTGGGAGAGGGGCAGAGAGAGAGGGAGACACAGAAACCGAAGCAGGCTCCAGACTCCGAGCTGTCAGCACAGAGCCCGATGTGGGACTCGAACTCACGAGCCTCGAGATCATGACCTAAGCCAAAGTCGGACGCTCAACCAACTGAGCCACCCAGGTGCTCCATGGCTACTCTCTACTAACAAGAGGCCTCCTGTTATGGCTGCAGGCTCCTCTGCTCTACAAGAGACACTTGGTAGGTATAGGTGAGGCCAGGAGGCCAAGCCTCTCACAGAACTCCGTGCTCAGCAAACACTGCAGTCAAGCAGAAAGAAGGCCAAAGGATTGAAGGAGAGGAGCAGGTGCGAGATTATCTATGATCTGGTTACCTACAGCTGATGTGACTCTCCAAGTAGTGTGGGTACTGTGTGCTTCACAGAGCAACAGACTCAGTCATTTCTCAGCCGCCCTGTTCCTCTCCCGCTGACAGTCTTCTCATATTGTTCATACCCCCCCTCACACCCACTCTACACACACACACACACACAAGCGCATGGCCTACAGGAACATAAACCTATAAAACATAGAAATCCTGATGGGGTGGCCTCTGCAAAGCAGGCAAATGGAATGTGCAAGGAGGAGCCCACAGATGCAGCGGAGGTCAACCGCTGGTCCTTCCCACACACGGGGAGCCACTGGGACTAACCAGATGCTCCCTGAAAACAAAGGAGACATTGGAGAGGACTGTCACGGACTCATCTCAGTCTGGCCCCACATCATTTCTCTGAAAAATCTGCCACCATGACCAGTTGACCCCACAGAGAAGAGCCAACATCCAGGGGTGCCTGGGTGGCTCGGTTGGTTAAATGTCCGACGTCAGCTCAGGTCGTGGTCTCACGGTTCGTGAGTTCGAGCCCCGCGTCAGGGTCTGCGCTGACAGCTCAGGGCCTGGAGCCTGCTTCAGATTCTGTGTCTCCCTCTCTCTCTGCCCCTTCCCCGTTCACTCTCTGTCTCTCTCAAAAATAAACATTAAAAAAAAAATTAAGAACCAACATTCAGTCAATGTGGTCCCTTTTTGGCCAAAAACACATTGCTTACATTGAGGTTCTGGCTCCCTGACTTCAGAAACCTTTCCCTTCACCAAGGTGTCCACTCACTTACTGTTGATCCCAGGAAACTCTCACCTGGAGCAGCCGCCATGGTGCTGAGGAGAAAACAGAGTCCCTGAAGAGGGAGATTCGAAGCCATCCTGACTCCCATGTCATCAAGGTCACAGTCCCAGCTGCAAAATAACCCTGCAAGGAGGTATCAGGATACCAACAAAGGTCTACAGTAAAGGGAGGGGAGAATACAAACACATCCTCTGACATCCTCCCTACTGCGAACCAATAGACACACATTTTACCATCTAAGATACGATCGGAGACTGCATCTGCCACTTTCTGAAGCTCAAACACCAATTAGATTCTGAATCTCCAAAATCTCCTTATATGAACAACATGACCCTCAGACACCATGTTTCCATAGGTCTCTGAGAACCAGGCCCCCATGATGGGGGCTGGGATGGAAAAGTTGCATCAAAAAGCGCGAATGGCTTTCTCTCCCCTGAGGGTCTTGGCTGATCGCTGCAGAGTGAGATCTTTCAGGGTCAGAGTGCTGCGATCAGTTACCACTTGGCCCGTGAGAGGAAGTTTTTGGTTCAGTCAGGCATTGTTCTTCCCAGTGACTTAGCTCATGGCCGAAGCAGAGAACCAGCAACAAGGAGGTTTGAAGTGTAAGAACAATCATCAGGCCAGCAGAAAATGAGGACAAGCAGCATAGGAACTCAAAGGTGAATGTGAAGGGCTAAGGTGGGAATCAGTAGGTGGGGGAGGTGTGATTATGGGTCTTTCTTCCCTTCTCAGAATGGTCTGGAGACTGGGGCCCTGGAGCACAGAGGGGCTCCTAATAACAAGGAGCTTCGACAGAACCTAACTTTTCCCCCTTGGGGATCTTTCGTAGCCTTTGAAACCATCCTGCCCAGACCACACATGTCACCTGGGGTTAAATTCTCCTTCACCAGGATGAGGAGGGGCTACAATCGATATTTACAGACCTCATCTTCTCCTCTCTGTGCAGCTGCCTAGGGCCAGCAGTCCTGCCCAGAGAGCCAGGCCAGTGCTCAGGTCTCACAAAGGCCATAGCCTCTCTGTCCCCTACAACCCCTTCTTTATCCCAAACCAGTCCTTGGGCACCCCTCACTTTCCCATTTGCTCCAGCCAAATGACTGATCCACTTGTACCATTTTTCTTCCTGCATCCACCACCCGCGCCCCCACATACACCCTTTTGGAATCTCTCTAAAGTCATAGTTTGGTGTAGTGCAAGGTTTAACCCCGAATCCACCTTATCCTTGCTATCTCTAATACATGTGTCTGCTGGCTTTCCATTTTTAATGGTTTTACTGTTAGTCACACCGGAGAAAGAAACAAGGGGAGACAGAACCAATAATCACTCATAACGTCTGAGTGCTCACGGAGGTAATATTTGTGAGTTACTGTGCACCATGCATAACATACCGTCAACTAGCATTTACTAGCACCAACTCTATATCATCACATACACACACTGTGCCACGGGCTGGGAGTGATACAACCAACAGGACAGACACTATCCACGCACTCGTGGGGTTTACAGTCCGGCTGGTGGCCAAAGAGGTTATACAGATAAAGTTTATAGGAAATTGTTTAACAACAGATGTGCAAAATCCCTAAAGAGAAAAATACCATGAGTAATGAGAGGTTACAACATGGAGGCTGTGGGGAAGCCAACTCCAGCCAGGGGAAGCTTCTTTCCGGAAGAGATAGTTCAGCTGATACAAATGAAGGAGTTGGGAGTTTACAAGGAAACTCAGGTCCCTCAACTTGACCCTCACAGCCCCTCCCTGGACTCTGGCATTCCTGGTAACCACTCCCTTTCAGGATTTTTACGTAGCGAAATTTTGTTCTTTGAGTTCCTGTCCTTAATGCAACCACACCTGTCCTTGAACTCAGCAGCACCCCTCCTCCCTTGGATCTCTTGCTCTACTTGAGATAGAATGCACTAAGGGTTGGAGAAAGAAAGATTAGATCACCAAGAGGCGTATTTGAGTTGACTGGGACATAAAGCCCCACGGGGCTCGGAGTTTGAAAGAACGAAACTCATATTGTTGAATTTGTGGGGAACGCTGAACCACAGCAAGAGGGACAGGGACGCTACCATAGCCTTCAAATGTGTAAAATACCACGAGCAGCAGTGTCACTCGACTGGCCCTACTATTTTCATGTTTTATTGTGAAACATGACTTCCAACAGACCAATGTCTGGATGAAGTAATGGGAGTGGAGATTCATGAAGCTCCAGCCTGTAGGAGCCTAAAGGAAGGGGGGAAAGCCATGAAACTCTCGGGGTTGAGGCAGAAACTGCTAGAGAAGACAAAGACAGCTGTAAAATCTGTACAGTCTGTCCCCCTCCCCCCAAAAAAAGGAAGATTTCTCATCAGCTCCGTACCCCTTACAGGAGCACTTTCGAACCTCGGGCCCATTGCTGGTTCTCTCACGCTCCAGTATCAATGCAGGGGTCAGCCTACATCCTCCAGGATTGAACAGTGACTTCCTGCACCACCATTCCTGCAATTTTATTCTCGCTGGATCCCTCCTCAACACTCCCCTGCTCCCCACCGCTGCCTCTCAATCTTTACTAGATCTTAGCCAAAAGGCCGAGAAGCGATGCCTCTCAATCTTTACTAACTGGTGTTCACCACTATTAATCCAGGACCCTCTGAAAGTCACTGAGCCAGGCCTGGGAGAGGCTCACTGTCAAGACTGGGTCGAAGGCAGAAAGACCCACGGGCAGTCAGACAGCAGTGCCAGGCTTTCCTCTCCCCCTGGCCCACAGAGTTTCAGGGTGGGCCCCAACACCTTCACGTCCATCCAGCATAGAAAGTTCCAATTATGCACCTCCATGTTTCCACCATTTTTCCTCGGCGACCATTTTTTCTACACTCAGTCAAGAGAAGAGTATAGGAAGGTTACCACACCACACTGGTAAACGTGAGCACTCTCAGGATTTTGTAAAGATTCCCATGCAGGGTCACTTCGCATATGCGATAGGATACGCGGGGTCCACGAGGCCCTCAGAACATTCTGCTTCTTACAAACTTCTGTGGAGTAGGCGGCACCAGGTTAGGCCCATTTCCTCGTGTCGTTCCTCAAGGGATTGAGATCTAAAACAGAAGCAGAGACGGGCCTTGAGCTGAGAGAAAATGACTGTTGGGGACAAGAGGGATGAAAAAATCCTGATGCTACTGCTGACAATTGTAGTGAAGGGAGAAGAGAATTTATTAAATCCTTGTCTGGTAACTTTACTTCTCTCGGTGAAACAGAAGACAAAACTACGGGAAGGAAGGAAGTGGTTAGCAAAAGGTTTAGAGAGAGAACCAAGTTTGCAATTGCCCCTGATGGGAATGAAAGAGAAACTCAAGTTGCGTTATTTCAGTTACCTGTCAGAACACAGAGCTTCCAGAGTTAGGAACCCAGAAACCCACCTGCTGACGAACAAATACAAAGTGGGTTGAAAAGACCTAGAGCAACGTATTGAGCCATTGGGTATGGAAGCTGGGACTACCCACCGCCAGGAGTCTCTGCGTTGACCCCTCAGCTGTTCTTGCCCAGTTCCATTCTTTTCTACTGCAGACCAATTCTATCCCATTCGTACCCCAAGAGGCAAAGGGGTCTCCCCTTCTGGCTGCAGTTTGACCAACCCAGAAGAGGACACCAGATGGCCTGGCTTAAGGCTTATGTCCATCCCTGAAGCAGGAGCTATGGAGAGCTACTCTCCCTGGCTCTACCTGCCTCAGGTGTGCAGGGTTTGGAGTGCATTACCAAAAGTTGAGAAGAGTACAAAAAGACAAGTGAATGGTTGGGGGCATTCTGTGCACAACACAATGCCAAAGTTACTCTTTTGGTTCTTGGACCAACTTCTTACGGGGGTTTAGGGGGTTGCGGGCTTCCGACATACTCCCAGGCAATTCTCTCAGGCCAACCAGCAGGTGTCTAAGAATTCAACTCAATTCTGACACTGTCTACCCAAAGAGAGCACCAGATTCCACAGATTAAGGGTGTAGTCCCACAAGACTACCCCCCAACACACACAAACACACACACACACACACACACACACACACACACACACACACTTCAGATGCCAGTCCCAAGCCCAGGTTGTCACCTGTGCTTCGTGGACAGACCAACAACAGAGGAGGTTTACACGACCTCCTCCCTGGGTTCCATTAATTTGCTAAAGCAGCTCACAGAACTCAGAGAAACATTTTACCTACTAGATCACCAGTTGATTACAAAAGGGCACGGCTCAGGAACAGCCAGATGGAAGAGGTGTGCAGAGCAAGGTTCGTGGGAAGGGATGCTGAGCTTCCATACACTCTCCAGGTGGGCCACTCTTCCTGCACCTCCATGGGTTCACCAGCCCAGAATCTCTCCGAACTCAGTCCTTTGGGGTTTGTAAAAACCAATAAAGGGAAACCTCACTAAAATGGAGTTGGGAGGTTCTGAAGGGGCAGCTCTCACGCCCTACGACTGCTTGTCAATTACAGGCGCAACAGGAAGAGCAGACCTTCCCAGTGGATACCACTTTACTATCCCAGGGAGAAGGAAGGCTTCTTCCTCACCCAGCAACAGCCCAGACAATGAGAGACAGTTACAGTTCAGCCAATGAAAAGCCACTATGCTTAGAACTCCCCATTTAATCCAATGGACAGTTTGTTTATAACAAATCTCCCACTTTCCTCTGCAGAAGAGTGTTCCTCTCCCTTGTTCAGACTTGCTTACGGTTTTGCCGTAGTTCCCTGGTCCTAGATTCCAATTCTCTGTTATTCCTGAATAAACCATTTCTTGCTAGTAAATTAACTGCCAGGGTCTTCCTGTTTAAGATTTTATTTTTAGGGGCGCCTGGGTGGCTCAGTCAGTTAAGCATTCCCCCTTCAGCTCAGGCCGTGATCTCGCGGTTTGTGAGTTCAAGCCCGGCGTCAGGTTCTGTGCTGACAGCTTGGAGCCTGGAGCCTGCTTTGGATTCTGTGTCTCCCCCTCTCTCTCTCTGCCCCTCCCCCACTTGCAATCTGTCTCTCTCTCTCTTTCAAAATAAATAAACATTAAATTTTTTTTTTAAGATTTTATTTTTAAATGAAATCTACACCCAATGTAGGGCTCGAATTTACAATCCTGGAGATCAAGAGTCACAGGCTCTACCTACTGAGCCAGCCAGGCCCCCCAGCAGCTTTTTTTTTTTTTTTTAAGGTTAACAGGTTTCATGGAGAATGCATTACATAATCATGGTTGATTAAATCACTGGCCGTTGATTCAAGCTCCTCCCCCTTCTTTCTCCCCAGTTGTTGGTGGGATAGAATCGAAATTCCAAGCATATGGTGGATTCCACTGGAAACCCACTCCCATCCTTGGGTGCTTTCATGAGTTTGAGCCTCAGCACGGAGCCTGCTTGGGATTCTCTCCCTCCCTCTCTCGCTCTCTCTCTGTCTGCCTCTCCCTCACTCAGGCTGTCTCTTTCTCAAAAATCAATAAAGTTAAAAAAAAAAAAAGGAAATGAAAATTGTCAGGCCATACCCAGACCTGCTAAATCAGAATCTGGTTGCCACAAACTTTCCAGGCTATTCTTCTGCACATCAAGGTTTGAGAAAGCTTCAAGGCACCTGGGTGGCTCAGCCAGTTAAGCATCAGACTCTTGACTTCCGCTTGGGTCATGATCTCTTGGTTCTCTAGATGGAGCCCCACATGAGACTGCACTGGCAGCACGGTGCCTGCTTGCGATTCCCCCACCCCTCTCACAATAAATAAATAAACTTAAAAAAAAAAAAACCCTCCTTTCTTGACACTATGATCCCTTTAATATCCATGATCTGTTTAATGGGGCCAAGCGCCATGAACCAAATCCAATATATTACCTTTGCCAATTCTGTATTTAGTTGTCTGCCTTCAGAATTTCTTATCATTTACATTTTGATGACTTGGTGACAATTTCGGCTTTAACATTCTACTCCAGAAGCAT
Organism: Puma concolor; assembly: GCF_028749965.1. Lineage (NCBI taxonomy): Eukaryota > Metazoa > Chordata > Mammalia > Carnivora > Felidae > Puma > Puma concolor. The sequence continues at coordinate 101,044,497 of NC_141673.1, forward strand.
AAGACAGCTATCAAAAACAAACGGGCTTTTTAAGCCAGAGACTGTCCTTACTGGTCAATATGACGGTCTGGTCTCCTGAAAGACATCTGATACTGTCTCTTTGGAATGGAAGTTACATCCGTCTTTGTTGGAAAGATGGGTTTGTCAGTTTTCAGAGCTTGAGGCCATTAAACCTTCCAACTAAATATCCAGCTTCCCCTGTTCATTAACCAGGTTTTCTTTTTTCTTTTCTTTTCTTTCTTTTTTTTTTTTTTTTATTATTTATTTATTGTGAGAGAGACAGAGAGAGGGAGCAGGGAAGGGCAGACAGGGAGGGGGAGAGACAGAATTGCAAGTGGGCTCGGGACGGTCAGCGCAGAGCCTGATGGGGGGATTGAATTCATGAACCATGAGATCATGACCTGCGCTGAAACCAAGACTTGAACTCTTAACCCACTGAGCCACCCAGACAGCCCAACTAGCTTTTCAATCATCACATACCAGCCCCTCCCCCACCCTGTGGGTTATGGTCAAAAGATGCCTCGGTCATGTTCAGGTAATATCCGGCCAGTCTGACAGTTGCATTTCCCAGTGTAAATTAATAACAATGGTATTCTGATTTTTTTTAATGGTATTCCAATTTAAAATTTAAATTGCTTTCTGAAAAGTTGCAGTTACTAGACATATCTTTTTGAACATAAAAACATATTAACGGCTTTCTTAACGGTAATAATTTATCAATAATTATCAGTGAGGAAAAGGAAGAAAAGAATGAGGCATAGGAGGAAGGTGGAAAAGAAAATTCCATATTATTCATTTTCATCTAGCTAATGTCGACATAAAAATCTTTTCACATAAATTTGTCCACATCTCAGATTATTTATCTGCAATAGATGCCCAGAAAAGGAATGATTATTATGACATTTGCAGAAGAAAAATTTATTTTTATTTAAGTGGCAAAAATGTTGTTTCTTACCATAAATCCTTCTATTCTCCTCTGAATCACCCAAACTTCTTGAAGCAGGAGAAAGAAAAAAATTAATTTATCTCCTTCATCCCACTCCATGTCTAAGTCACTGTCTCTTCTAAGATTGGCTGGAGTGGGGAGTATTTCAAACACAGATGTGTCGAGGACTCCCCCAAGGCCCACTGCCCACTCTCCCTTCAAGTAGATATGGAGTCTTTACATAGTCTTTGATGGGTTCCAGGCTTCTGAGTTCCAAATACTTAAGTGGTCATTTTTTTTAAAGAAATTTCAAAATCAAACTCTAATCCGCTCGCTGTATCAGTGTACTTGTCCCATGTGTGAAACCATCAGCTTCTACGTGGATGCTGAGGTTCCTGGCTGCAGGTGTGCCATTTATAGGATCGCCACAAGGTGGCAGAGCTGGGAATGACACGTTCCTGGAAGCAGAAGGAGCCAAGAGAAATGTAATCGCTTGTTTTTTTAGAAAGATCACAATATTGGGGCGCCTGGGTGTCTCAGTCCGTTAGGCGTCCAACTTTGGCTCAGGTCATGATCTCACGGTTCATGGGCTGGCGCCCAGCCTTAGGCTCTGTGCTGTCAGCTCAGAGCCTGGAGCCTGTTTGGGATTCTGTGTCTCCTTCTCTCTCTCTGCCCCTCCCTGGCTCGCACTGCCTCTCTCTCTCTCTCTCTCTCTCAAAAATAAAGAAACATTAAAAAAAAATTTTTTTTTAAAGATCACAATATCTATTTCATAGTTAAATGTCCTAGAATGGGAAGCACTTGGGTGCCTCAGTCAGTCGAGTTTCTAACTTTGGTTCAGGTCATGATCTCGGTTCACAAGTTTGAGCCCCATGTCAGGCTCTGTGCTGACAGCTGGGAGCCTGGAGTCTGCTTCAGATTCTGGTCTCCCTCTCTTTCTCTCTGCCCCTCCCCGCTCATGATCTCTCTCTCTCTCTCTCTCTCTCTCTCTCTGTCTCTCTCTCTCCCCCTCTCTCAAAAATAATTAAACATTAAAAAAATTTTTTTTAATTTAAATGTCCTAGAAGATCTATCAGCCTGAAGATATCAGCCTTCTGTTGTTTGAACTATGAAAGAAATTAATGAAGACAGAAATATATTAGTATTTGAGGACAACAAAATTCTCCCACTTAGAAGATAGTTTGAAATAAAATTTATATCTACTCTGAGGATGCCATAGCTATAGAATTAATCAAGTAAATACTTTGACAAGTGTTGGAACCTACCAATTAGGATAAATGCTAAATTATTCAGATGGCAAGAGATCGTTTCATGGAAACTTCTATGATGTGAAAAAATTTATCACATATTTTAAAGCATTGACACAAACTATACTTACTGAATCTCAACTGATGAAACCTCTGGAATTCATAACTAATAGACTGCATAATTAATAATGGTAGGTAGGGGCGCCTGGGTGGCACAGTCGGTTAAGCGTCCGACTTCAGCCAGGTCACGATCTCGCGGTCCGTGAGTTCGAGCCCCGCGTCGGGCTCTGGGCTGATGGCTCAGGGCCTGGAGCCTGTTTCCGATTCTGTGTCTCCCTCTCTCTCTGCCCCTCCCCCGTTCATGCTCTGTCTCTCTCTGTCCCAAAAATAAATAAACGTTGAAAAAAAAAATTTTTTTTTTTAAATAATGGTAGGTAACATTTACTGTGGATCTACAAAGTGACAGAAATAACAATAAGTGACTTACACAAGTAATATACTCTCTGTTGTTGTAGAAAACATGGGCTCTTACCTCCCACACTAGGAGCGTCTGCTCCGGAGATGTGAATTTTCATGACTTGGCTTACAAGAACGACTCAAATTTAGTCCTTTGTTCCACAAATATTTATTGAATACTTAACTATACATCAGGCATTGTGCTAGGTGCTGAGGATGAAAGAGTCATGTTTTTAGGGGATGAAACTTACACAGTTTTATCTACAATATTTGGTATGCCCAGCATCCCCAGGGACCTATATCAGCAGGACCTACCTGGACCAGGAGTGCAAATGGAACTCTGCCTGCTGTTGTCTGAATGTTTAAATGTTATAAGTCAAGCTCACAATCCGTTAAATAACGTATGTTCTGTTCTCCTAAAAAAATAAATTTTTTTAACTTTTAAAAGAGAAATATAGACACTAAAGAAATGGATTAGATAGATGGTGTGATTGATGATGGTGGTGATGGTGACAGGTGATGATGGACAGATAATAATAATAATAGATAAATAAATAAATAATAGACAGAGGGATACAACATCTAGACATAAGGGGCTTTTTAATGATGCTACCCTTTTCTTTTCTTTTCTTTTCTTTTCTTTTCTTTTCTTTTCTTTTCTTGTGTTTCACTTTATGTGAACTATCCCTTTTCTTTAGTGACCAAACGATCTTTAGGGGAGAAAGAGGTTGTTATTACAGAAAATAGAGAAAGAAGGAGTCGATATTCAACTCCAGCCCTCCAAAATCGGATTTTTAGGTCCTAAGGAGAAAATAAATAGTTTCCAAAGATTATGGTTTTCTAAAATTCAAATTTTCCCCCTTTGTATGTTAAGAGTTTGGTTTGGTAGGACACAGACACAGAACACACTTATATTATAAACCACAGCTAAAGAAGACACAAAATATAATTTAAGGGAACTGCCCCAGACAGAAAGGGGAAAGAGAAAGTCTTTTGCTAGGGGGTGGCTGCAAAGGGTAAAGGTCAAAGGAGAGGCATGTGAAGCAAAAAATATAAGGGGACAGATGCTGCCTGAAACCACCAGTGACACCCCTCCCCCCCCCCCCCCGCCACGTCCTTAGATCTAAGGCCACGAGGAAAGGTGGGGGCAATGATGAAAGCCCAGATGGGTTGAAGGGAAAGCCAAAAGTGGAAGGGGCTTATGACCAATTTAGCCATTACTGCCTTACTCTGGTTTCCATTGATCAGAGATGTTCCCAAATGTTCCCCCAGAAAGTAGCCCTGGGGTAGGTATGGAGTGAGAAGGGCAAAGAAGGAAAGTGAGAAGGAAAAGCAAAATAGGGCCCCCGCTTCAAAATTGAACCTTGGCAACACCTGCTACCACCCCCTTCTTCATGCCCCCTCAAGCTCAGTGCTCCCATAATGCACCCCTGTGGTGCACACAAACCCACCATGTGACCCTCTCACCCTGGCCCTCAGCATGTAAGCACACAGATATGGAAGGAAGCATCCGATGACATCCCCATTCGCAGAATTCCCCCACCCGCACCCCGGAAGCTCAGAGACAGCTTCATGCTCTGCCTCAACCTACACAGGAAGTTCTCCCTGGGGCAAACACTGAGGACAGCTATGAGCCAGTCCACAGCCTTGCCATGTTCTCCACGAGAAGGACCCACCTCATCCAGGTCAGCAGACACAGGTTCTCTGTCCCTGCCATGCCCACTTTTTCTCCTCGGGATGTAGGTAAATTAAAAAAGAGAAAAAACAATTGAACACAGGCACTTCTCCCCCTAAATATCTTAATATTGACCTATTAATTTCCCAAGAATCACTTACTTGTCATCTGTTCCTTCCACCAAGTCCCATGGCTATACGTGACCCCTGTCTCCTTCTGTGTCGGCAATCTTACATATTAATAATAATAACTGATTATAAATCTCAGACATGGGATTTGAACTCAGGTGCCACAGGCAGGATGAGGATCTGGTCACTCACTTAGAGTTGATGCTATCCTCCCTCTGGGGCCCAGATTTAAAATTCCTTCCCCAGTTTGAGATTCTACATCATCACCAGAAACCATCTACCAGAAACCTAGAACACAGAATATGCTTGCTGGAATCCAGACATACCTTCACCCAAGACGGAGTGCATTGAATGTAATCCATTTAGTGTAACCAGGTTCACAGGATCTCATTTCCCTCAGGACTGATAACTCATCCAGAAGGCACTGTTCTGGGCTCCACACCCTGTGATAGGGAATGATGGGCTGGAAAGGAGGATCTCAACTCGGGGCTGGGGTGCTGTCTCCACACAGCACCCTGTACTCGAGAGCTGTACAAGGTCAACATGAGCCAACTTGTCCTCCAATAAAGATAAGCTCTGCTTTGACACACGAGGAAATATAAGTGTTACAATCTCATCGAAGATGAGAGGGAGGAAAGTTTGAGAGGACACCAATCCAGCTGAGTCCCACGTGACCTTGAGAGAGCCATAATGCGGTAGTGAAGAGAACAGACCCAAGAGCCAAACTGTCGAGTCTTGACTCCCAGCTCTGCCACATACTCTAAGAGTGACCTTTGTTAAGAAGAAAACCACAGTCCCAAAATGGCATCTCTTAGGCCAAGTCGCCAAACGGGGACTTGATACCTAATCGAATTGCAGTTTCAACCTCCACTAGAAATGTAGTCTTAAATGGTCCATCAGGAATTTTCTGATCAAGGCCAATGATCAGGGCTACTTGGGCCCTCTCCCTTCCAGAAAGGAAAATAAGGAAATCTGCATAAGACCCCTGCTATTCCCCCTAAGGGGAATGTACCTTTTTTTTTTTTTTTTTTTTTAATATTCATTTATTTTTGAGAGAGCACAAGCAGGAGAGAAGGGCAGAGAGAGAAGGGGAGACACAGAATCCTAAACAGGCTCCAGGCTCCAAGCTGAGGGCACAAAGCCCCACACGGGGCTCAAATCCACAAACCGCAAGATTATGACCTGAACCAAAGCCAGCACTCAACCAACTGAGCCACCCAGGTGCCTACCTTGGCTGGACCGATCCTTTTCTTTTGCTAATAACTTTCCTGCCCCACCCTCCTTCCTTTAAAAACCTTCCATGTAGGGGTGCCGGGGTGGCATTAATTTTAAATGGATGAATTTCCAGATTCAGCACTAAAGAATATGCCCAGATCAATGGATCCAGAGGATGTGCCTATTTTCAGAAAGGAAAGATTTATATTTCCTGCTGCAGCACTGAAATTTCTTGGATTTGTGAGAAGACAGCTACATTAGTGAAGTTTGAAGATCTGGATTAATACGCATCTTCCGAATTCACTAAGATGTAAGGGACTTGTGATTACGTTCACGTGAGGAAAGAGAAAGCTACCTTATATTAATTAATTTATTGACTTGCCAATTTTACTTCATAAGTTCTAATGTTCTGGGTAAAAGTTCTGTGTCTCATTTACCTCTATATCTTCCATTTAAAAAAAAGCATTTAAAAAATCCCAAATTATATGTATTAAGTAAATGAATAAATAAAATGGCACTCAGGTAGGTGTTTTACACAAGTTTTCTCAACTAAAAAGAATTATTTTGAGGAGCACCTGGGTGGCTCGGTGGGTTAAACGTCCAGCTCTTGGCTTTGGCTCAGGTCATGATCACACGCTCCGTGGGTTCAAGCCCCATGTTAGGCTGTGTGCTGGCAGTGCTTTGGATTCTGTCTTTCTCTCTCTCTCCCTCTCTGCCCCACCCCCCATGTGTGCACATTCTCTCTCTCAACATAAATAAATAAATAAACTGGAAAAAAAAGAACTGTTTTGAGAATGTTATTCAACTTGATGTCATCAGGGCTTCCCATCGCAGTGCAAATTATATCATTTGATAGAATGATAATCCAGTAGCATTAAATGCTATTCTATTACCACTAAAAGGTATGAGCGAGGGTTCAAAGCAACACAGTGTTTCTGCCATGAATACAGTTAAATTCCCAATTCCAGAAACCAAAGCAGCCCATTCCCAGAGCAGCGATGAGACGGGCAGTTTTAAAAATATACAGTGGAGGGGCGCCTGGGTGGCTCAGTCGGTTAACTGACCGACTCTTGGTTTGGGCTGAGGTCATGATCTCACAGTTCGTGGGTTTGAGCCCTTCCTCGGGCTCTGCGCATTGAGTGCACAAAGCCTGCCTGGGCTCCTCTCTCTCCCTCTCTCTCTGCCCTTCCCCCATTCACTCTGTCTCTTTCTCTCAAAAATAAATAAACTTAAAAATATATATACAGATGCTGCAGGTTTCTCTGCGTGCCCCAAGATACAGAAGACAAACCACAATATACTGACAGGTGAAGACCATGCCGCCTCTAACTCTAGCCTTAATCAGATATATCAGATACGGCTAAGTCGGCAGGATGTTATAGATTTATCACTTGGCACATTGCCAGCTAAGCCCACATGTACATGACTGTAACAGGAAGAAAACTGTATTATAAAAAAAAATATTCATTCAGCATCTTCTATACTGAATACAAAGTACGGAAGTAAAGAGCAGAAAGAATTTTGTTTTGTTTTGTTTTGTTTTGTTTTGTTTTGTTTTTTACTTAGGATAGCTGCTTGATTGGCCTTACGGACTGGAAAGCAATGCAGTGCGTCCCAACAGTGTCATAACGTAAGATTATAATTCCCAATTTATCCATGGGAAAGTGGTTTAAGAGGTTAAATGATCTCTTTTGTGGGAAGTTAATCAGGAAGCATTCTTGCACAAGGGACAGTTCCTCGAGAGCTATCAGAAATAGAGTGACTAAGATATTAGAATTAAAACATTCCAACTAAGATATAAAATAACCCTTATGAATTACAAAATACCTATACAACATTAAAAAGAAATTAGTAATTGAGTTGTTTTAGTAGAGTAATGGAGGTCCACCTCACCAATCTGTGTGCCTCGTGTAGATGGTGCAAGGGTTAGTAAAGGCTCCTTTACCAAAGCCCATTTCGTTTCAAGGGACAAGAGTCATGAGCTGGCTCAGGTCCAACCCATCATGTTTTTTGAGCCTCCTGCAGCCTGTGGCTAGCAACATCTAGCAAAGACCTTGGCACTGAATAGGCCGCATTCCTTTGTCCACAAATCCAATACGGTGCCCAGAAACCAGATCAGATCAGACCTATTAAATGGAAGACAGGTAGATACTTAAGGAAGGAGGCCAAGGACACTGCACTGCCATTCAGGTAACAAGCCCCTTGGTCCCAGACACCACCTCTGGAAGGAGAAACAGAAGAAATGCTTCCTGGAAAACCCAAACCAACTCCAACAGAGAGTTGCGGTCTAGAATTGGCAAAGTATTTTACTGCGCTGAACCTGAGCTAACTTGAAGAAGACATTTTAAGTGGTAGAGTATGAGTTAACTCTATGGATATTTTTAATCCACACAAACACCTCTTGCTAGTGGGCACGACGAGATGAGTTATAAAAATAGAAAACACTACATTTGTGCAGATTTGAGTTCCAGAGGACATTCTTAAGTCCACTAAAGATAGATAATTCCTAAATCTACCTGAGGTTTTTTTTCTTGTTCACTTTATCTTCTTTCTTCATCCTGATAAGTGTACTTTTTAACCCCCATCCCTTATTTTCCCCACCCCCCTATCTGGTAACCATCAGTTGGTTCTCTATAGTTAAAAGTCTGTTTCTTGGTTTCTCTCTCTCTCTCTCTCTCTCTCTTCCATTTGTTCATTCGTTTTGTTTCTTAAATTCCACACATGAATGAGATCATATGGCATTTGTCTAGCGTTCTCTAACTTACTTCACTTATCATAATACTCTCTAGCTCCATGCATATGGTTGCAAATAGCAAGATTTCATTCTCTATTGAGGCCGAATAATATTCCTTCCATTGTGTATGTATACCACATCTTCTTTATCCCATTCATTTCTCCATGGACACTTGGGGCTGCTTCTATATCTTGGTTATTGTAAATAATGCTGCTATAAACATAGGGGTGCATGTATCCCTTTGAATTAGTGTTTTTGTATTTTTCGGGCAAATACACAGCAGTGTCATTCCTGATCCTAGGGGTGTCCTGTTTTTAAATTTTCTGAGATACCTCCATACTGTCTTCCCCAGTGGCTGCACCAGTTTGCATTCCCATCAACAGTGCACAAAGGTTCCTTTTTCTCCACATCCTCACCAACACCTGTTGTTTCTTGTGTTTTTGATTTTAGCCATTCTGACAGGCGTGAGGTGATCTCTCATTGTAACTTTTTGTTTTGTTGGGGTTGTGTGTATGTGTGTGTGTGTGTGTGTGTTTTAAGTAAACTCTATACCCAGTGTGGAGCTTGAACTCATGACCCCAAGATCAAGAGTCATGTGCTCTACAGACTGAGCCAGCCAGGTGCCCCTCGTATTGTAGTTTTGATTTGTATTTCCCTGATCATGAGTCACATGGAGCATCTTTTCACATGTCTGTTGGCCGTGTGTATGTTTTCATCAGAGAAACTTCTGTTCGTGGTTTCTGCCCGTTTTTAATCGGATTATTTGTTTTTTGGGGTATTGGGTCATGTCAGTTCTTTATATATTTTGGATACTAACCCTTTATCAGATATGTCATTTGTGAATACTCTCTCTCATTCCATAGGTTGCCTTTTAGTTTTTGTTGAATGTCTCCTTCACGGTGCAGAAACTTTTTATTTTGATGCAGTCCCAATAGTTTATTTTTGCTTTTATTTCCCTCGCCTCAGGAGACATATCTAGAAAAGTGTTGCTGTGGCTAATGTCAGAGAGATGACTGCCTATTCTCTCTTCAGGGATTTTTGTGGTTTCAGGCCTCACATTTAGGTCTTTCCTGAATTTACGAATGCACAGAGCTGTCATCTCTGTGAAATACTTTCTACTCCCTCCAGCCAGAAATTACTGCCGTGTCTCCTTAACCTGTACAAACTTGCTTACCGTCTCCAAACTGGAAGCTTCCTGAGAGCAGGGACTATGTTTTATTCTTCAATGTCTCTTTAGGGCCAGGTAAAGGCACATTGTAAGAGATTAATAGATATTGGATAAAGAAATGAATGCATGAACGAAGGATGAAAACAACACTGCAGTTAAGAACTACTGATATTCACAGGAGGTAAGGAATAGGGAAGACACAGGTCTGTCTAATCACCTTTGGCACTGACTAAAGTGGAGGTGAGGAGTTAGAGACTCCACCAGTCAAAGGAATCACATGTAAAATGTCTTCCAAACCCACTCTGGGGAAGTTCAAATCACGTTCAGTTTCTACACAAAGCTGGACCTCACAAGTTCCCCCAGAAACAGCCAACAGCATTGCTATCAAATGTTTGATTGAAGAATGTGGCATAGAGAGTAACATACTCACCAAATATTCATTTTCCTAGGCCCAAATGACTAGTTCTGGCCAGTGAAATGTGAGTACGTGTCACATGGGTCCCTGCCAAGTGGAGGCGATGAAAAGCCCAAGTGTGACTCTCTAGGCTCTTTCTTTCTTGCCCCGGAAGCTGCATGTTCCAGATGGCCCACGTACAAAATGGCGGAGCCTTCAGTCAGCCTGGGCCCCTGAGTTACTAAAGAGAGCAGAGCCCTCTATTGACCACATGGTGATAGACGAACCTCTGTGCATGTGAACTACTGAGATTTTCGTGTTAACTCGTTCCAGCGGCATAAAGTAGTCTGTTCTGACCGATGTCAAGGAGAAAGAAGACCTGGAAAGAAGATAGAATCTGTCACATGAAGAAGGCGCTTCTCAATAGTTTCCTGCATCCAGGCGTCCTTCTGTGTGTTCATTCCAAGATGCTCTCTCGGATCTCAGTGTGCTTCCTCTGTTGGACTTTGCTGGTTCCCAGTCACCATTTCTTACTTTCTGACAACTAGGACTAAAACCCTTTTAAGATCAGCTAGACCCAGGGGCACCTGGGTGGCTCAGTCAGTTAAGCATCCGACTCTTGACTTCGGCTCAGGGCACGATCTCACAGTTTCACGGGTTCAAGCCCCACATCAGGCTCTGTCCCGGCAGTGCAAAGCCTGCTTGGGATTCTTCCTCCCCCTCTTTCTCTCTCTCTGCCCCTCCCCCACTCATGTTGTCTCTGTCTCTCTCAAAATAAATAAACTTTAAAACAGAAAAAAAAGAAAAGCCACTGAACCTGGATGCATCTCCTTTTCCCTTTTACATCGGTCTGTGCTAACAGTCACACTCCCCTGTCCCTGCTTGCTGTCTCTTAGCATCTTGACCTTAATCCGTAACCATCTCTCCTTTCCTCCAGGTTAATCAAGCTATCACCTTTGACTTTATTTCTCTCCTTCCACCATTCCCATACTGATGAAAAGGCAGCATGTGCTTTAAACCTCTTCAGTCACTCCTTAGTTTCCTGAGCAAACCTGATTCCCAGATTCAGGGCTCCACGCTCAGTCCCCTTTAATTACCTTCTTGGCCTTTGGGTAAGAAATAACCTCCCTGACTTGCGTCTTTTCCTCAACCCAAGAAAATGGCACATGCAAAACATATGCCTTTGTGACCACAGTGTTGGGGCCCCCTCCCAGGGCCTTGGAAGGGCCGGTGCAATGCGAGGCCATGACATTAGGCTTTGTTAGTTTCGTGATTCATCCACCACTGATCAGAGTTTATGTGATTAACAACTCCAGAGCAATTTGAGGAGTTCTTGTGGGTGGTGATTCTTTCTTTTTTTTTTTTTAATGTTTATTTATTTTTGAGACAGAGAGAGAGAGAGACAGAGCATGAGCAAGGGAGGGGCAGAGAGGGAGACTCAGAATCAGAAGCAGGCTCCAGGCTCTGAGCTGTCAGCCCAGAGCCCGACGCGGGGCTTGAACCCACAAACCGTGAGATCGTGACCTGAGCAGAAGTCAGATGCTTAACTGACTGAGCCACCCAAGCGCCCCTTGTGGGTGGTGATTCTTAAGCCACTTAAGTCCAAGGTTAGTGCTACCAGTTTGTTCTCTAACACGGAAGAGAGTTCAAAGCAAATTAAAAGAGGAGTAGAATTTGGGGGTCTGAGCCATCTATGGCTGGCACTCAGATCTCAAAGCTAGATGCTCCCACATTGGTTGCACATGGAGCTTTGGTGCTGCTTTAAGCCCTGCCTGCAGACCTGCTTGAAAACACTGAAAATACAGAAAAATCTGTTATTCCTTTTAACATCTAAAAAGTCTGTAAACAAACTCTCTTCCTTATCATTAAATCCTTCCCCATCTGGGCATACTAAGACCCCTGCAGGCTACAGACATCTGCTGAGGCCTGGGAAGAAACGTGGTGGGGGGAAAAGCTATACCTCCTTCATGCCCCGTTTTACCTCCCAGGTACTGCTACCAGAGTGCCTGAAAATGTTAACTCATTTGTTTATGTGCCACTTAATCTCCTAAACTCGATTTTGAGAGGAGCAGCTCTGTATTTCCAATGTATATAACTTACTAGATGCTCAACTAACGTTTATTGAATGAATAACACTGTGCTGGACACTTAAGAGAAATGATCTTATGTAAGAAGAACCATTTCTGAGAATACTACTTGGTAATTGATATTTTAGCTCCAAAGGCATAAGATTTCAGCAATTAATAAAGCAAATTCCAATTTAAAACCAGAAGCAGCTTGTCACCACAAATGTATGACATCAAACTCTGCCAATCTCTCTGTCTCCAAAGATACACAGGACAAAGCACAGCTACTAACAGGTGGAAACTCTGAGTCCTCATATTAAATCTTAATCAGACACAACGGAAGAGATAGGATATTTATGTATGTATTTATCATTTGGCTGATTTTCAAGTAAAACCACACAGGAATACAACAGGAAGAAAAGAATGTTACTAAAAATGTTCTGCAATACTGAAGAAATTAGTCATGCAGAACTGAAATTAAATGGCCATCCACAAATGTGTTACTACATGTTACCCCATCGGCTCCAGTAACATAGCAAGGTGTCACCTTAACAGTAAGAAGGGAAGAAAAGAAATCAAAAGACAGGATGGAAGAAGACTAAGAAATAGGGACTCATAGGCACCTATCTAGAGAAAAAAAAGCAATAGTATAGAAAAGTTAATAGATGATCTGTTCCATCCTCTAGATGTCACAGATGCTCATGATCAACTATGAGAAGTTTGGGTCCTTTGGAACATGAACTGTGTCTCATGGCTTTCCAAATGTTAGACAGCATGGTGGCTTTTCCACATTGGCTTTTCCAAGATGGGCAAACTGTAATATACCAACAGGAAACTAGCTCTCCTGGTCAAACCACTCAATAGAAAATACCAAAGAATACACCATTGTGCCACCCAAACTGTTAACAGAATGGTACTTGGTGGGGATGGGAGTGGGGGGCTGCCAAGGAGATTCCCTACGAACAATTATGGTTCTAAGAATAGATTCTCAGAGAAAAAGGAATTGCATGGGTGGAGAAAGAATCAAGATATAGGAACCCAGAAGAGAGTTATTTCTAGAATCCAACTAGAAATCCAGAACCATTGTCTATTATATGAATTCACTGGAATGATGCCTCCAGGAATTGTCCCCATTAGAAAGAGTGGAGGAGAAAACCCATCGAAATCCTCACGTCACTCAACATTCATTTCTTGAAGAAAGTTGTATTCCTTGAAGAAGAAGGAAGATCCATACATGATACGGTTATGTTCATGGGAAGTCCTTTGGCACAACCTGCTGTGGCTTTAGGATTGGTAATAGCAAATGGTTTGGATTTCCTATACAGCTGATGTTTTCCTCTTCTTATTGGAACATCTGCGTATGATGTTTTCTTCTACTGTTGGGTCATTTATTGTAACAAAGATTGAGATTACTTGGTTCTTTTTTAAGCTAAAAAAAAAAAAAAAAAAAAATGGCACCTTGAACTAGCCCATGGAGAAGAAGCAAAACGCAGAGAATGAGGACTCCAGGATGAGTTCACCTCCCTTTGACAACTAGGTCCTGACTTGCGCTTTCTTCTAACAGGATCCAAACAACTTAGGGTAACTTTGGCTGAGAACCAGCAGAAAGTAAGAGAAACTCAAATATCTGATAGCGGTAGCAGTCATTTTTGCTGCATGGTGGTGGTCGTCGGATGTTGTTAGTGGAGTCAGCATAGGAATTTTTTGAACTGATAAAGCCTGTGTAGTCAAACTTAAAGGAAAAGTGGTTTAGACTCTGTCTTCTTGGAAACTTTGTAAATTATTTGGAAATTTTAATTATTTCAATAACCCAATTTATTAACCCAACTTGAGACGAACAGGTTCTCTCTTTGTGACACGTGAGATTAAGCCATTCAGCGGGAATCAAAGGATAATGGTTCCCAGGCTACCAGGAAACTTTGGCTAGAGCAGAGCTTAAAGGAGAACAAAAGATATGGCCCCGGGGGCCACCCTTCATCAAGACCAGGGGCCTGCTGCCTTAGAAGTTGAATGATGTGTGGGTTGCTGGAAATCCTAGAACAAGCTGATTAGGTGTTTTTTTCCTGAGTTTATGGATGGGATTTTCCCCCATATCTAACTATTTCTTTTCTTTCCCTTTCTTTGAAATACAAGGCTATCGTGAATATCTAGTGGGACTGAACTTCAATGATTATCCTTTTTTGTTTGAACAAGTGGGTTATTTTTTTTCCATATGAATGCCCAAGAAAACTGAAAGATGGTGAGTAAAGAGTCCAAGATGATTTCAGGATCCCAGGGAAACTCCAGCCTTTTGATTCAGAGGCTGTGTCTGCTGTCTAGTTCTGGAAAAAGAACTGGGTAAATTGAATGAAACCAGCCAGAAGAAACTTTGATCTAGATTAGTGTGCCCATCTACCGAATATTCCAGAAGGACAGAGAGTATCTCGACTGCAATGGATTCCGACTTCAGTTGCTGTAAGAAAGACTACTAAGCATTCTACATAAATCCTGGGAGGAACCTTAATGGCTGCTGTGGTAGATCACTGTAATCACAGTCCTCAAAAAGGCCCACGTCCCTGAATCTGCATCTCTTTGTGAAGCATCATTTCTTCTCTTCCCATCAAGAGATGAAGTCGATTTCTCCACACCCTTGATCCTGCACTGGACTTAGAAGTTTGCAAAGCAAATGGTTTGTCTTACCCGATAAAATGTTGCAGAAGTGAGATTGTATGAAATCCAAAGACTTGATCTTAAGACGCTTTGTTGTTTCTGCTCTTTCTCTTTTGACACCCCGAGGCCACCACCATGCTGTAAGAAACCCAGTCCAGTCAACTGGAGAATACCAGATCACCTGGATGACTGAAGAGGCCCACCCAGCCAGACGCGTCAGCCAGACCTTTTTGGAACCTCCCCATTGGGCTCTGTGCTGACAGCTCGGAGCCTGGAGCCTGCTTCCGATTCTGTGTCTCCCTCTCTCTCTCTGCCCCTCCCCTGCTCATGTTCTCTCTCTCTCTCTCTCTCTCTCGGAACATTCCTAATTGGGCCATCAGATGACTGCAGGAAGTCCCACGAATGATCCCAGGTGACTACAGCCGAACCTGTCAGATTGGCAACCCACACGATCATGAGAAATCACTAATCGTTGTTGTTTTAAGCCACTAAATTTTAGGGTGGTTTTTATGCAGCAAAAGATAACTAATACACCTCCCAAAAGATCTAAAAATCACATCAAACTCTGAATGCTTTAAGTACACTAGCTCTAAGAAAAACTTTCCTACTTGAAAATGAAAGTAACAATCTTCGTTGTCACTATTCTAATCTGTCGAAATATATCCATATCCCCATGAACTAATGGTTTTTAGGACTTTTTTTTTTTTTTTTGCACGTATATAAAGAAGCTTATTGGGGTTTTTTTTGTTTGTTTTTAAATAACAAAGCTAGCATAGATACATTGCAGACACCGCAACAAAAAAGCAGTATAAAGATAAAGAGAGGGCGCCTGGGTGGCGCAGTCGGTTAAGCGTCCGACTTCAGCCAGGTCACGATCTCGCGGTCCGTGAGTTCGAGCCCCGCGTCAGGCTCTGGGCTGATGGCTCAGAGCCTGGAGCCTGCTTTGGATTCTGTGTCTCCCTCTCTCTCTGCCCCTCCCCCGTTCATGCTCTGTCTCTCTCTGTCCCAAAAATAAATAAACGTTGGGAAAAAAAAATAAATAAAAAAAAGATAAAGAGAATCTCTTTGTACTTCTGAAAGGTTCACTTCATCAAGAGGATATTACAGTTTTAAACTTGTAGGCACTTGATAGCATGCATTCAAAATATATAAAGCAAAATTTGACAGGACAATAAGGAAAATAGACCATCTACAATCATAGGAGATTTTAACATATCTTTCTCAGTAATGGTGGGGTTTTTTTTATAACAGTTTTATTGAGTATTTATTGGTATTTATTCATATACCATACAATTCGCATATTTAAAGTGTACAACTCAGTGGGCTTGAGCGTATTCACAGAGTTCTTGCAACCATCACCACAGTCAAACGGTGATTTTCTACTTGGGTAAGGATTTTTCAAATAAAGCATGAAATTGTTTTGAATTAGGGGCCCCTGGGTGGCTCAGTCAGTGAAGTATCTGACTTTGGCTCAGGTCATGATCTCGAGGCTGGTGAGTTCAAGCCCCTCACTGGGCTCTGTGCTGACAGCTTGGAGCCTGGAGCCTGCTTCGGATTCTGTGTCTCCCTCTCTCTCTGCCCCTCCACTGCTCGTGCTCTGCCTCTCTCTCTCTCTCTCTCTCTCTCTCTCTCTCTCTGTCAAAAATAAACATTTAAAAAATTTTAAATTGCTTTGAATTACAAGTCCTTTATTTAAAAGTAAATATGTATATGTGTGTATAAACTAATAAATTATTAATAAAAAATTAATCTTTTTTTTAAACTTTTAAAAAATTTTTTTAATGTTTTATTTATTATTTTTGAGAGAGAAAGACAGAATGTGAGCAGGGGAGGGGCAGAGAGAAAGGGAGACAGAATCCAGAACAGGCTCCAGGCTCCGAGCTGTCAGCACAGAGCCCAATGTGGGGCTTGAATTCATGAACCGCGACATCATGACCTGAGCCGAAGTCGGACACTCAACCAACTGAGCCACCCAGGCGCCCCAAGAAATTAAACATTCTTATTCTATAGTAAATACAATTGATCCCTTTAAAAAGGATTTTGGATGAGAACAAAGAAAATACTATTTTGGTTTATTACCTTCAGGTCCCTTCCATGTTACAAGAAAAAGCACAAAAGAAATATAAATGGACAACAGGCCAATGATAAGTTATCATGAAAAGTCTGAAGAGAAAATAAAAATAAATACAAAACACTCCCTGGGACTCCTGGCTGGCTCAGTTGGTTAAGCATCCGACTTCAGCTCAGGTCATGATCTCACAGTTTATGGGTTCAAGCCCCACATCAGGTCCTGTGCTGACAGCTCAGAGCCTGGAGCCTGCTTCAGATTCTGTGTCTTCCTCTCTCTCTGCCCCTCCACCACTCGTGCTCTGTCTCTTTCTCTCAAAAATGAATAAACATTAAAGAAAAAATTTTTTTAAATACAAAACATTCCAGGTCTAAATTCCTTTCCAATATGTTGTTACAAATTGAAAGACACTTTATTAAAAATTTTTCTTGTCAGGATCCTAAGACCTTAAAACCCAAAAATAGAAATTACAAGGGCAAAAATAAATATGAGAGTTAAATTTTAATACAAATTTACTTGGATTAAACTGATGTGTGAATCTTGGACATACAAGATTTCTATATACATTCCTCCCATTTTTCCCAGTTTAAAATAAAACTACAAATGTGACATTATAGCTTACGTAAGACTGGATTTTTCCTACTGAAGACTGGATTAAGGGATGCCTGATGGCTTAGTTCAGCGTCCAACTCTTGATTTCGGTTCAGGTCATGATCTCATGGTTGGTGAGTTCAAGCCCCACATCAGGCTCTTCGCTGACAGCGTGGAGCCTGCTTGGGATTTGGATTCTCTCTCTCTCTTTCTCCCTCTCTCAAAATACATACATACATACATACATACATACATAATAAAAGACTAGATTAAATGAAACCTACTAAATAACTTGCATTTGCTTAAAGAGAAGGTAAGTTGAGGGCACTTGGCTAGCTCAGTGGGAGAGCATGCAACTCTTGATCTTGGGGTTGTGAGTTTGAGACCCAAGTTGGGTGTAGAGATTGCTTTAAAAAAATAAAATCTTAAAAAATAAATAAATTCACTTTAAAAAGAGAGAGAGATAGGGGTGCCTGGGTGGCTCAGTCGGTTGAGCGTCCGACTTCGGCTCAGGTCACGATCTCGCGGTCCGTGAGTTCGAGCCCCGCGTCGGGCTCTGGGCTGATGGCCCAGAGCCTGGAGCCTGCTTCCGATTCTGTGTCTCCCTCTCTCTCTGCCCCTCCCCCGTTCATGCTCTGTCTCTCTCTGTCTCAAAAATAAATAAACGTTAAAAAAAATTAAAAAAAAAAAAAGAGACAGAGATAAAGTAAGTTGCTACCTTTGCCATTACTTAACAGCATGTAAGTGTTTATATGTACAAATGGATGTTTACATACTTTTATGTAATTAATATTTAAATTTAATAATTGAAATAATTAGTATCTTTATAAAAGGAGTTTTCTTAATCATAGTCATTAGTACAAATTATGTAGACTGCAGAGTTACCTTATATCCACAATCTGAGTAAAATTTTAAGATGCCATATTTCTCTGATAAATTCAGATTATCAACAGTCATTGTATTGTTCATTGAAGGTAGCTTCAATATAATTTCTAACATCCCAAAATGACTTTAACTTTGGAATGATAATGGTAATAGTTAATAGTCTATATTTATTTGAAGATTTGTAAAGACATTAAATTCAATGCCCCTTTGTTGCATCCACATGACCCCTGAAACAGAATGCTATGGCACCAGTGACAGTCACAAAAAAGTTTATTGCAATGAGAGTCAAGGCCGACCGATCGGAGACCAACAGTCTTCATCAGAGTGCGGCACCGAACAGCCGGGGTACAGAGTTTTTATAGCCGATCCCATCGTTTTATCATCACCTGGGAGCAGAACAAAGAAACAGTTCCCAGATGAGTTAGAAACAGTTCCCAGATGAGTTAGAAACAGTTCCTGGATGAGGTGATTATTTTAGACTTTCTGCCATTAAATTGCAACCAGTGGATCTCCTTGACCCTGCCTCTGATGCTCTTTTCTTTGAACTTTTGTTTCCTTAATTGGGGAAGCCTAATTTACAAGAATATCAAGCGTAATTTACAAGAGTAAAGCAAGGCTGTTATCTCTTAACCTTCAGTGTCAAAACAAAGCTGTTATTTTTCAAGCTACAGTGTCAACACAAAGCTGTTATCTCTCAAGCTACACGTTAGCACTACACTACAATTTAACCCTTACACCTTCATGTTTTTCAAATTTAATATTCACAAGTTTTTTTTTTTTTTTTTTTTTTTTTTTTTTTAATTTTTTTTTTTCAACGTTTATTTATTTTTGGGACAGAGAGAGACAGAGCATGAACGGGGGGAGGGGCAGAGAGAGAGGGAGACATAGAATCGGAAACAGGCTCCAGGCTCTGAGCCATCAGCCCAGAGCCTGACGCGGGGCTCGAACTCACAGACCGCGAGATCGTGACCTGGCTGAAGTCGGACGCTTAACCGACTGCGCCACCCAGGCGCCCCACAAGTTTTTTTTTAAAAGCTCTTAACAAATGAGGAAGCTTCTGCAAACTGATAAATTGTTTTTACCAAAAATATTACAACAAAATCATTCCTACTTGTGAAAAATTAGAAGCATTGCATGTATGAACAAGAACAAACTCCTTTTTTTTTTTTTTTAAGATTTTATTTTACGTAATCTCTACACCCAACATGGGGCTCGAACTCACAACCCCATATCAAGGGTCACACTCTCTGCTGACTGAGCCAACAAGGCACCCCAACAATAAACTCTTTTATTAAATATTATGTTGGCGGCTCTAGGTAGTACAGTATGGTTTAAAAAAGAGAGTAGTTACAAGGATTGAAGAGGAAGAAATAAAAAGGTCATTGATTTTATATGATACAATTCTCTCTGGTTGTCAAAAATATAAAAGAATATATTGTAGATTAATTAAACCTACTGAATTTCGTAAGAGAATTTGACAATTGGATATAAGATCATTCTACAAAAAAATCACTAGCGGGGTGAGTGGATGGCTCAGTCAGCTGAGCGTCCAACTCTTGATTTCAGTGCAGGTCATGATCCCAGGGTTGTGGGATTGAGCCCCATGTTGGGCTCCACACTGAACATAGAGTCTGCTTGAGATTCTCTCTCCCTCTTCCCCTTTCCCCTGCTCGCGTTGTCTCTCTCTCTCTTTCTCTCTAAAAAAAAAAAAAAAAAAATCAGTTTCATTTTCATACACCAGAAATAAACAATTTTAACACATAATTGAATAAACACAATAATAATAATAGTAATAATAATCACAAGTACCTAGAAACAAATCTAACAATTCTAAAACCTTATTTTAAAACAATAACAGAAGAAGGCACCTGGGTTAAAAATAATAATAATAATAATAATAATAATAATAATAACAGAGATCTAAGTAAAGCTGAAAGATATTTCTACAAGTTTTACAGAAGAATCATTTTAAAGATGTCAGCTCTCCCAAAATTGATCTACAAATTAAATGCAACCTCATTAAAATCTCAATAGGTTTTTTCATGCACCTTTATAAACTCTTTATATATAATAAATATAGATATGAGCAAAGTCATGAGAAGTTTTTAAAAATTTTTTAAGTGTTTATTTATTTTGGGGAGATAAAGACAGCATAAGCAGGGAGGGAGCAGAGAGAGAGGAGACACAGAATCCGAAACAGGCAACAGGCTCTGAGTTGTCTGCACAGAACCAACGAGGTGGGGGGGGACCCCCCCCCCCCTCCCACCTCGTTGGTTCTGTGCAGACAACTCACCAGGGTCTTGAGGCTGGAACTCACCAGCCTCAAGATCGTGACCTGAGCCGAAGTTGGACCCTTAACCAACTGAGCCACCCAGGCGCCTCAGTCATGAGAATTTTTTTTAAAAAAACTTAAAAAGAATAAACTGACAAAAGAGACTTTCTCTGAAAGAAACAAAGACTATGAGAAAGTTAGATAATGAAGGCAATGTGGTATTAACATAGGGATACACAAAAAGATAAATGAAACCAAATAGAAAGGCAGAAATAGACCCACATGTATGTGGGCTCTGGATAGACAATAGAGGCAACATTGTAAATCGCTAGAAAAAAAAGAAGTCGTTCAATGTATGGTGCTGCAGTAATTAATTATCCAAATAGGAAAAAAAAATTAATTCGGTCTTTATCTCACACAAAGTGTAAAACTCAATTTGAAACGGGTTAACGTTTTATTTTTTAAGTTTCTTTATGTGTTTTGGCGGGGGGCGGGGGGAGAGTGAGTAGGGGAGAGAGAGAGAGAGAGAGAGAGAGAGAGGGAGAGACTCCCGAGAGAATCTGCACTGATGGCAGAGTTGGATAAGGGGTTGGATCTCACAAGCTTCAAGATCATGACCTAAGCTGAAATCAAGAGTTGGATGCTTACTCAACTGAGCCATCCAAGGCATCCCAACATGGGTTAAAGTTTTAAATGTGAAAATCAAAGCATGAGAACTTACAGGATAATATATAGGATATTTTGATGACCTTGAGGTAGGTTAGGACTTTTTAAATTTACACACAAAGTTTTTCAAAAAGCATGAGAAATCCAACTACATTAAAATTAGGAACTTCTGGGGCGCCTGGGTGGCTCAGTCGGTTAAGCGTCCGACTTCAGCTCAGGTCATGATCTTATACTCTGTGAGTTAGAGCCCCGCATCGGGCTCTGTGCTGACAGCTCAGAGCCTGGAGCCTGTTTCGGATTCCGTGACTCCTTCTCTCTCTGCCCCTCCACCTGTCACACTCTCAAAAATAAATAAACATTAAAAAAAAAAAACATTTAAAAAAATAAATAAAATAAAATAAAGAACTTCTGTTAATCAAAAAATACTAGAAAGTTAGTGAAGAGACAAGCCACAGGCTGGGAGATTTTTGTAATACATTTTTATAATACATTAATCTCCAGAATATAAAAAATCTTCTTAAAAATCAGAAATAAAAAGATAACCCAATGGGAAAATGTACAATAAACATAAATTAGGCAATTCACAAAGGGGAAATATGAACAAAGGAGGATGCTCAATCTCTTTATTAATCAGAGAAATACAAATTAAAATCACAATGCAATACCATTTTAAAATCACAGTAATGTAAAAATAAAAATTCATGTCTAACAATACCCGAGTTAGAGAACAAGTTGGAATCCAACAATATTAAGTGTAGGAGTGATATAGATCAACAGGAATTCTTATAAACACGGACGGGTGTATATGCTAGAATGGAAATTGGCACACTCACTTTTGAAACAATTCAGCATTAACTTATAAACATTCACAATTCTGCTCCTTGGCACATGCCCACGAGGAGACAGCCACAAGAATACTTAAGCAATGATTTGTTCCTTGTAGCCAAAAGGAGAAACAATCTAAGTGTTAATCAACAAAAGAATGAACATAATTTGTGGCATATTTGTAAACTGCATCTGTATACAGAAATATGAATGAGTCTGAAATAAAATGTTAAGTGAATAAAAGCAGATCCCAGGAGACTACAACAGAATGATACCGTTTTTAGAAAACTCGAAAATAAACACACTATTGTTTAGGGAAGCATGCATGCGTGTGTGATAAAAGTATTTTTGTAAAAAGCAGAATAGTGGTTACTTCTGAGGAAAAGGCAAGGAGAGAAAACACAGGAGAAGCACAGAGTTTCAATGTTACTGATAACATTCTGGGCTGTGAAGTTGAAGGGAATGAATTTCATTATTGTGCTTTGTAAATTACATGTTAAATGTATTCTTTGTATCAAATGTTATATAATAAATTATTTTAAACAATGAACAAGAAAGGTTCAGTTACAATTTAGTAACTGATGAGATGTGGGAGTGAGGGGGAGTTGGGAACCAAGGTTTCCAGTCTGGGGAACTGAAAGGGGCTGATGGTTTTTGTAATAATAACTAATTGTATTAGTCCGAAAAAGCTAAATGTTGAAAAACACATCACATGAGACCCATTATGAGAAGGACTTGGGCCAGGACGCCATTTACTTCTGACTTCATTCACTCCCCAGTATACCAACCAAGATTATAATGGCATTAAATCCCCTGAAAATCTGGGTATTCTCCTTTCCCTAGTATACAGTTACTCTGGTATGTGGCCATAGGTCCCGTCAGAGAGGATTTGGAGAATATTTATTAATATACTTGTGGTGGCATTGCAAGTTTCCTTTTGAAAGGGACCTACCCTCTGTTTGAATCAGTAACTGACACAGAGCTGGAACCTGGGCAAGGGATCATGATTTTCCACTCCCTTTGTAATGCTTTCATTGACTACCCATCTCTTGCTCTTAGGAACACCATGTCTATCAAACTTCACTGCAGTTTCCTAGGGGTCAGGGTCCCCTGATTCCCACTCCAACCTTACCGTCTACTATGGTAATTAGGCCCACCTTGCTCTCATGCTTAAGTGCTTCCACATGGCCTCTGCTGGTCTAGAACCTTACCCCATTGACACTAGCGAACCTAGCCTTTTTTTAATGTTTATTTATTTATTTTGCGAGAGAGAGCATGTGGGGGAGCGGGAGAGAGAAAGGGGGAGAGAGAATCCCAAGCAGGCTCCACGCTCAGCACCAAGCCTGACACAGAGCTCGATCTGCCAACAGTGACATCATGACCTGAGATGAAATCAAGAGTTGGATGTTTAACGACTGAGCCACGCAGGCGTCCTGGTAACCTAGCTTTCTATGACTCAGTATAGCTTTTCAATCAAGTCTTGAGCCCAGGCACATTTCCTATTATTCGTTTATTTGAATGAATCTGTTCTTCTTTTGGAAGTTCTCTAAGTTTTGTGTATTAGATTTCCTAGATCTGTCCCCCAATCCTGTTTTCCCTCATGTGCATTTCTATGTGTTTATAGGTATCCATGATTATTGTTTGAGTTTCAGGTCATTAATTTAGTTCTCAGTGGGGTTCATCCTCTTGTTTGTCTCCCCATTGCATTTTTTAATGTTTTTTAAATTTATTTTTGAGAGAGAGAGAGAGAGAGACAGAGCTCGAGTGAGAAAGGGGTGGAGAGAGAGGGAGACGCAGAATCGGAAGAAGGCTCCAGGCTCTGAGCTGTCAGCACAGAGCCCGATGTGGGGCCCAAACTCACGAACTATGAGATCACGACCTGAGCTGAAGTTGGACGCTTAACTGACTGAGCCACCAGGTGCCCCCCTATTGCATTTGTACTTAGAAAATCATGTCTATTGGTTCTAGAAAGTTCTTTTGTGCTCTATTGGCATTTTCTTGAGAATTCCTGTGTGTGTGTGTGTGCGTGTGTGTGTGTGTGTGTGTGTGTGTGTGTGTGTGTTATTTGCCAAGGATCTCTTCTGACTCTCTTACCATGTGGCCACGGGCTATGGTTGAGTTCTACCCCAATACTCCCTCCTCCCCAGCCTGTTCTTCCCCAATACTCTCCTCCTCCCCACCCTGGTCCTCAAAAGCAGGACCAACTCGAGCACCCAAAAGCAGCTCATCCAGACACTGGGGGCCTCTGCAATGCCACTGGTGGTCAAAGCAATCACCGCTCAGTCACAGTCAGTGTGCTTCCCTGCCACTGTCACCGTCTCTCTCGTGCTGCTCTCCTCTGACACAAAGCATCAGGGTCCCCTCACTGATTACTCACGAGCGCTGTGGCCAAGCTGCAGCTTGCAAAGAGCTCCCCCGCCCCCCCGTGCCACACAACTGCTGCCACGTGAGCCTGGCTCTGTGACACGCCTCTGTGTGGGACATACACCCCATCCCCTGCAAAGGTCCCTCTCCGGGAGCTGTGCTCTCCCTGCAGGGCAAAAGCAGTTGAACAAGGTCTCTGGCTCACTCATTCGATGGCTTTGTTCGGAAAGAGAATATACCCTTAAGAGTCTCTCCTTTAGCAGAGCCCTCCAGAAAAGCACCTGTCCTATTAGGACACTTTCTCTTGACCAGGGGTAGGCACAGTGACCAAGGGTTTCAATTCATCTTCCCCAATTAGGGAAGGATCATAACATCTATCTCCATACGTGCTGCAGCTCCTTTGGTGTTTCCTGATTCTCAGCCCACCTTACCAGGAAGTATTCAGTTCCTTCAACAGGCATTGATTAAACTTCTATGGCAAGCACAACTGTGAGACGTCAGAGGCAGTAGACAGCAGGTCCTGCCTAGGAAAATGCGTTAGTTTCAGTGGTGAGGGGTTGTGAACAAATGAAATGAGAAACACACACACACACACACACACACACACACACACAGCTATTGAAGTAATCTAAGATACATGACATGCCCCTAAAAGAAAAGTAATAGCAAAACTACTGGGGTAGAGTCCCCTCCCTAAGGAATGTGGTGAGAAAAGACCTCAAGATAAGGGAAAGCAAGCTGACTGCATGAAGTCCCTCAGGCCCGCCCGTGTGACATGAGACCACCCAATCAGACTGTCTATACATTTCCCGTATACGGGAGACAAAGAAGTCGAAAATGCATAAGAGACTATGCCAAGTAGCGTTCAGGGCTCAGGTTTTCGGGTACAAACCCAACTGAGCCAGTGCCGGCACAAATCAGGCTGCTTCCTGGAAAGAAAAGCCTCGGTGTCACAACTCTCTGGGCGAGACTCCTGCCACACTACGGAGACCAGAAAACACTTGCAAGCTATGTTATGGGTGACGCCTATGATACCGGGTGACTGGAGGTGTACCACAAGACAATAAGAAGGAGTCATCCAGATCCACTCACTGTTTTCTCCCATGATGTCTCCAAGAGTGTACAAAACAAGGAGCAAAGTTTGGAAGGAAATTCCTGTTTGGAATGTGTTGAGTTTCCTTCAAATGGAGGAAACAGAACATAAGGGTGCGATGTACCTGAGGCCCAGGATGGAGATCTAGGTTAAATTATCATCGACATTCAAATGGCAGTTCCAGCCACAGGGGTAGATGAGGTCAGCAAAGAATCCTGTAAAGCAAGGAAAGCAGGGAAAGAACAGAGCTCTGAGGGACATCAGCATTTAAGGAGCGAATAGACACATAAAGGAGACTGAGCAGAAGTAGAATCTTAGAAGAGAAAATATAAGACAAACCGGGGAGAGGATTTACGACAAAAGAGAGTCATCATGAAGCACTTGGGCGACTCAGTCGGTTGAGCCTCCGACTTCGGCTCAGGTCACAAACTCGCGGTTCGTGAGTTCAAGCCCCGCGTCGGGCTCTGTGTTGACAGCTCAGAGCCTGGAACCTGCTTCAGATTCTGTGTGTGTCTCTCTCTCTGCCCCTCCCTCATTTGCATTCTGTCTCTCTCTCAAGAATAAATCAACGTTAAGCATTTTTTTTTTTTACAAAGAGAGTCATCATCAATGCATCCATATAGATTGTTCACTGCACAACACTGGCTAGCATCAGCCGCGTGGGCCACATTAATGGTGCCCCCACCCCCGCCCCCCAAGAATTGTGCAGTGTACCATCTGCACAACGAGGTGTGGCAGCACGGCCTTAGGATCAAATGCCACAGTTAGGCCAAGAAAGATCAGAAATGTCCACAGGCTTTGGCAATAAACGGAAGTCACTGGATATCTCAGCAAAGCGGGTTCAGTGGTGTGGTGAGGGCAGGAGACAGTACAGTGAGACGTGAATGAAAGAGACCTGGAGGCGGCAAGCATGGCCCACCCCCTGAGGAAGCCTGGCTCTGAGGAAGGAGGAACATACTGGTAGGGGTGGGCTCACGGCTGAGAAAGGGTTATTTTGTTTGGTTGCTTGATGGGTGGATCCAGCGGATTTGTATCTGGTTCAGGACGGGAAATAGTTGAGCATGTCTATTTAATGAAGGGAAAGGGCCTGTAGGGAGGGAGACATTAAAGATACAGGGCAGATGAGCAATCCTGCCGAGACAGAAAGTTGAAAACCAGAATAAGGGATTATCCTTGAAGAGGAGGAAGGTAGTTGCTCCCTTGAAACACAAGGAAGGCAGAAGGACCCAACGGTTGCAAGTGGAGATAAACTCATAGGGGGCAGGTGTATAAACACGTATACAGTGTGTTCCTGATGACCTTGCAGAATCTCTGCTGAGAGGGAAGAGAAGGAGTTGCCAAGTAGAAAGCTGTCATGTAAGGCCTCCAAGTTCAAAGGAAGAATAACCGAAAACTTAGTTTAAGGTTTTAAAGAAAGTGTCTAAAGATACAATCATCGGGAAGAGAGACGGTAGTCGGGGAAGCAGAGCATACACCTCCCCCAAGAAGATACACAGATGGCAAACAAGCATATGAAAAGGTGCTATACGTCACCTGTCGCTGGGAAGATGCCAATTAAAACGACGAGGGACCACCACACGCCTATGACAATGGCCTGAACTCGAGACACTGGCAACACCATATGCCAGTGGGGATGTGGAGCCACGGCAACTCTCACTCGCTGCTGGGGGGACTACAAAATGGTACGGCCACCATGGAAGACAGTTCGGAAGTTCCTTACAGAAATAAGCATAGTCTTACTGCACAGTTCAGCAGCCATGCTCTTCGGTTATTTACCCAAAGGACGTGGACTTTTGTCCACACAAAACCCAACACATGAATGTTTGTAGCAGCTTTATTCATAATTGCCAAAATTTGGGGGCGACCGAGATGTCCTTCCGTAGTGAAGGGATGAACAAACTGTGATACATCCAGACAATGGACTAACACTCAGCACTAAGAAAAGTGAGCCAACAAGCCATGAAAAGACATGAGGGACACTTAAATGCATATTACAAAGTGAAAGCAGCCAATATGAAAGGATGCATACAGTATGATTCCAACCGTATGACATTCGGGAAAAGGCAAAGCTATGGACACCAACGTTTAGCACTTGGGGGTGGGGGGGTGGGGGGGCACATGAATGGACAGTGCAAAGAAGATTCTTAGGGTAGTGAAAATACTCTTATGGTGCAATGATGGATACAGTCGTTATACATTTGCCTAAACCTATGGACTTTGGGTGATTATGATGTGTCAACATAGGCTCATGCTTAGTTAAAAAAAAAAAAAAAAAAGTACCACCCTGGTGATTGATGTTGTTAATGTGAAGAAGCTGTGCCTGTGTGGCAGCAGAGGGCATGTGGGAAATCTCTGCACCTTCCTCTCGATTTTTTATAAACCTAAAACTACTCTAGAAACTTTTTAACTGAAATTAAAAATTAAAAATAATTTTTTAAGTGGGGCGCCTGTGGGTGGGTGGCTCAGTCAGCTCAGATCACAGTCTCGCGGTTTGTGAGTTCGAGCCCCACGTCAGGCTGTGTGCCCGTCAGGTCCTCCGTCTCCCTCTCCCTCTGCCCGTTTAAAAAAATAATAATTTTTGTAAGTTAGAACAAAAGAGAAAATATGGAGGAGCCTCAAGGAGGCATTCAATGCCCACGCAAGCCCCAGTTAAACAGGGTGACTGAGATGCTTCTGTGTTTGTTTGGTTGACAGGATTGTGGAGCTAGCCCATCAGCAATACCCTGAGGCCATTAACTCAAACTAATTTCCCTCACTCGCCAAGCAGCCTTTTAATTATTCACGGATCGGTTTACTTATGGAGGGAGAATGCCCTGGTTTTATTGAAATGAACACACAGATCATCTGCCAGTTACACTTCTTCCTGGAAACTGGAAAACGGATTAAAAGTTAAACTGTTTCTTTAAAGTTGCAGGCCCACATTTATTTTTTGTTTTTGTTTAACAAGGTGGCCCTTTACAGATTTGTATCAACCAGGAACAAACAGCTGCTCTGATGGATCCCGCATGCCTGGTAACCAGTGCCTTTTGCAGCCTTACACCCTCTTTGTCTACATTCTCTCTTTAGGCAAACCTAGACAGTTCCATGGCTTTAAATACCATCTATATTTATACACCCCGCCCTGAATTCTCACCTGAGATTTATATATCCATTTTATCTACTTGAGATCTATTTTTGGAGATCTCTACTTCCAATCTAATGTGTTCAGTTCTAGAACTTCACATTTTCCTTCCCAAACCCACTCTGCCCACGGCTTCCCCTTTGTCAGTCAGTTAAGGGCTCGCCATTCTTTTTTGTTGTTGTTTCGTTTTGTTTTTAATTATTATTATTGAGAGACAGAGACAGAGCGTGCGCAGGGGAGGGGCAGAGAGAGGAGGCAGACACAGAATCTGAAGCAGTTTCCAGGCTCTGCACTGTCAGCACAGAGCCTGACACGGGGCTCGAACTCATGAACTGCGAGATCATGACCTGAGCCAAAGTCAGAGGCTCAACTGACTGAGCCATCCAGGCAAAGGGTCTTTCAACACTGAATCGCATCACATCATTTCTCTGTCCCAAGTCTCCAGTGATTTCCTGTGGAACTCAGAATATAATTCCAACTCTTCACCATAATCGTAAAGGGCCTACCTGCCGGGCTCCTGCCCACCCCTCCACCCTCTCTCCTGCTAGTGCTCCTCTCTTCTCCACTGCAGCCCTCTTCCTGTTGGGGTGCACAGAGCTCTTTTAAGCTCAGATCACAGCCTTCACATTTGCCCCCCGGGACCTGGGCTGTGCTTCCACCCAAACCTCCATGGCTGGATCCTCACACCCCACAGCCCTCCTCTTTACTCGTAGTGCAATGTGCCATTTTGGTTTCTTCTTAGAAATTAAAACACATAAAAATTACACAAAACTAACTGGTATTTTCTCATTAACTTGTATATTCTCTCTTTAGTCAACTAGTACCTAAGCCATGAGAACAGGGACCCTTGTCTGCCTTGTGAATTGTATCCCTGAACAGCACCTGGCACATGCTAGGGGCTCAATAACTATTGGATGGATTTGATTTGGGTTCAAGAGATGCCTAGCCCTGGCCGTGCAAGAAAAGCATCCTCTTGGACATCTTCACGTCCCCAAAGGCAGGCAAAGCAGGTAAACCTGGAGATTTCAATTAAACCAGAAGTTATCTTGACCCTCAAGCCAGGCGGCTCTCCTTGTATCTATCTACACATTGTAGAAATTGCTGCCTCAACATGCCAGGCCCCAGTCAGGCCTCTGGCTTTGCACTGCCTGTCCTGCGGAGCCCAGGACACCGGGTGTCCTGAGGTCACCCAGGTGGTGACAACAAATGCCTCACCCTTCCCACCATGTTTTTTTTTTTGGAGGTGGGGGGGGGGGGTCTTTCCTATGAAAGTATTACCCATCCATGCACTAAGAAAAATTGAAAATTACAAGTATGGCAAAGCAGGAGAAAAATCACTCGCATCTTCACACTCTTAGCATACTGGGGTATTCCCTAGTCTCTTTTCAGGACATGTTTTTGAGATAACCTGTAAATAGTTTGCTAACCTCTTCTTTCTCATTATATTGTTAGCACTTATGGTCATTGGAAATTGTTCCATAAACAGAATTAGACAGCTAAATGATATTTCACCGTCTGGATAATTTACTGAACGCATTTTCTTTTAGACATTTTTTCCCCAACACTAACATGGCCATGGACATTTATCTCCACATATAAATATGTTTATCTTTAAAAACTTTTCCCCACGGATAGATACCCGTCTTTAGATGGCCCTTGATACAGTTCCTAATAAAACCAGGGAGAGCCAGATGAAAACCTTTAGAAAGCGTAAGCGTTGAAAAAACTACCAAAATCCTCCCATATAATTCACAATGAAAGCAACACCAATTATATCACACCCCGTGTTTCCCTTTATAGTATCATCATTAAGTATGAAAAATGCACGATTGTTAACCATCAGTCTCTCCTGCTGAACCGTAAGTTCCATAGACACAGGGACCTTGCACATCTTATTCATGGTACCAGGCATGTGTTAGGTGCTCAATATTACTGGATGGATGGATGGGCAATCAATATACTAGTGAGAGTTTGAAAGGCAAAGAGAGAAGAAAACTGCTGAATGCCAATCCTCCAAACACCAACCCACCTCCCACACCCCAACTTCTCCCCTGGCAGCAGAACTCACACCCATGTCAGTTCCACTTATTCTTCATACAAATTTTATTCATACAGTTTTATTTTTAAATCATTTACACATATTCATACAAAGAAAAATAAATTTCAGGATGGAACCTTGGGACCGTGGTAGTTTAAAAAAAATCTCTCTGATCATTAGCTAGTGAAGACAAGGCAAGAGGCTTAGCAGTCATTTCTGGGGGTCAGTGGATCTCCCCACGCAGGGGGCAGCTGAGGACATTCCAAGCTGCTCCCTCACGTTCCCTCAATCTACACCTTGTGAAGGTAATATGCGGGAAGGGGATTTTTCAATGCTCTCCCCTAGAAACATTTAAAGAAGTTCAGCAAAAGGCTTACGGTAACACTGAACCACCTCTCTGCTAGGAATCTGGCAAGACTGCAATCTCCGAGCCAACTTTCTAGAAGAGCTGGCTCAACTCCTACTCGCACGCCTTTCTAGGAGGGGGGCTTGCTGCCCTCACCACACCCCGCAGCCCACTTGCTCTGTCCTCCCACCAACGGCCCAGAACAGAGCCCTTAATCTGATCCCATCTGGTCCCTTCCAGGTTCATTCCACAAACAAGCATCCTCCTACCCCACACACAAACACTCTCTGTACAGTTGACCCCAGCCACTCCCAGGGACCCCTCAATGATGACGCCAGCCTTACTGCGTACGGCACCACACCCAGGCCACCTGACTACAGTCGGGAGAGGTCCAGGCACAACCGAACCGTGGGCACCCCCATCAAAACTCAGCTCTGCTGAGCCAAAGCAACACTTAAATCCAACAGGCCAACTCCTAACACCCCACCCCAGGTACAGTCATCACAGAGGTGCACGGTAGAAGAACCTGCCACCCACAACTGCCCAAGAAAGCTGCACTATCACCAGTTCCCAGTAAAAGGGGGGGGGGGGGGGGGGCGGGGGAAAGGACGGACATTACAAATGTGGTAGACCCTATCAGAAATGGCAGCTGATGACAACAGTTACCCTAGATCTTTGGGTCCTACCCAAAAAAGCAGCACCAAGAAAGGGCATGATGAGCAGAGAGATCCGTAGCTGGGGTATACAGCCCCTGAATTACCAAGGGACTCAGAGTCGACGCAGCTCATTTTCCTACAGTTACGTAGGAAGGACACAGATTACCCCCCACCCCCTACATTGAGGCAGCTCCTGAGAGGCCGTACCGCTTGTGGTCATCAGCCCACCCCCTTGGTAGGCCCATTTGGGGAGAGGGAGTCACATCCAGAGCAGGGACCCCTCCAAGCAGACACTCACAGGGCAGCCCATCCCACTGTCACTGGGGCAGGCCAAACATAGTTAGGAGCGTGGGCAGATCCCGGGCATCAGCTGCCCCATAGGCATCACTCTGGCCTAACATAGACAATGCCAAACGTAGGGTGCTCCAGATATTCTCTGACATGGCACCCCCTTCTCCGCGAGGGCCCCGGCTTTTCCTCTGCATGTTCAGGGCCTCCAAAAAGTGCTCCACAGCCTCCCTGTAGGGAAGAAAAGTGAGAGATGGTGAGCAGAACATCACTGGAAGGAGACAGGTCAGCCGGCCTGGGGAGAAGGCTGGGGCTAGTCAGTCAAATACAGGATCAAAGAATGAGGAGCCGGGGTCAAAGGCGGGGGGAAGGAATTCGCCCATTAATTACTCAAGAGCTGCTCTCACCGGTGAGCTCCAAGGTTGATGCAGCTGATGCCCAGGTTGTAGCGGGACCGTATATAGCCAGGCTGCAGCTCAAGGGCCCGACGGTAGGCAGCTACTGCTTCTTCACTCTGGTTTCCGTTGGCCAGGGTGGCCCCTAGCTTATTCCACAGCAAATAGTCCTGGGATAGGAATGGAGAAGGGTTAGAAACAAGAGCCAGGCGCTCCAATTCTGCCCGTCCCTCCCCCTGGTTCACCATTCTGTTTAGCTAATACAGGTTCCTTCTGTTCCTCTGTCCTCCACTGTTCCCCGTGGGCCACAGTGCAACCGCTCTCATCTCATGCAGACTCCCCGACGTCCACATGACCCTGTACTCCCAGCCGCCTTTTCCCAATCCTCCCATGGCAACCAGTCTCCGGAACGAAATCTCCCATGACTCCGAAGTTCCCAACAAATGATTCTTCAGTAAGACACAGTCATGTTCTATTTCTATTCCTCCCGAGGCTCACATTGGGACGGACGCTGAGGGCAGCTGTGAAACAGTCCACTGCCTTGTCATACTCCCCGCTCAGGTTGAAGAGGACTCCCAAGCCACACTGCACATCAGGGTCAATGGATGTAGGGTCCAGGCGCACAGCAGCCAGGAAGAGCTCCTTCACTTCAAGAAATAGGGAGCTGGATAAGTAGGGGGGAAGAAAAAAAAAAAACAAAAACACAGACATAGGTGGATGGATGTGTCTATATTCCCACCCTCCCAAAATATTTCCTTAGTCACTCACACCCTCGAGATTCATCAGTCTATCAGTCATCCTCCGACCCCCAAACTCCACTTTAGAAACCTGTTCTTCTGTTTCATCCCGGCACTGCACCATGGAGTGCGGACCTCCTTCAAGTGGATCCTGGGTTTCCCATCCCACTCTTTTTTGTGTGTCATTTTTTTTTTAATGTTTACTCATTTTTTGAGAGACAGACAGAGACAGAGCATGGACAGGGGAGGGGCAGAGAGAGGAGACACGGAACCCGAAGAAGGCTCCAGGATCCGAGCTGTCAGCACAGAGCCCGAAGTGGGGCTCGACCCACAAACTGCGAGATCGTGGCCTGAGCCGAAGTCGGACGCTTCACTGACTGAGCCACCCAGGCACCGCCCGCATCCCACTCTCAAACCACTGAGTCTAAGTCCATCCCAGCTTCCCAAATCAAGATCCTCCCTCTCCTGGGACTCCCGTTACCATCTGTCCTCCCAAGAATCCCTCGCACTCACTCCGACAACAGGGATCCCAGGATGCGCTTGCTGGGGCCCTGTCCCGCCCCACCAGCCCCTTCTTCGCCGCGCACGACCAGGTGGGCATAGGCCGGCGTGTAGCGCAGCCAGTCTCGCAGGGTTTCGCAGGCCTGTCGCTGCAAGGACTCGTTGGTGAAGCTCACAGCCAGCGCCATCAGTGCCGTCCGGTTATCTGGCTTTAGCTCCAGACACCTGTTTGGACAGAGGTGGGCAGAGCTGGCACCTGCAGGACACTGGAATACGGTCACGGAATGCAGAGTCATGACAGCCTCACCTGCCAGCTCCCTCAGATTACGAGGCAAAGGAATCCTCCACACGTGAGTTACTAACAAAATTACAGATATGAGAAGGCGGGATGTTTTAGCAGCCAAGGAACCAGTAAGGGTCCCACATATACAATTAACGGCTCGTGAGGAAACGTAACCAGGTGTCTCCAATTCCCTCCAAACCTTAAGAGTTTCGCCACAAGAACACACTCTTACTAGTGACCGGAAAGAAGACAAGGATCTGGGGCTGGGACGCTAGCGTTCTAAAGGCTATCTGGAGGGCCTCGGAAGCACCTCACCCCACCTTTCACACACTCACCTCCGCAGCGCACTGATGGCTAACAGTTCTTGTTCATTCTCTGCCTGAGTGGTACCCAGATACTGCCAAGCCTAGAAAGAAGGTGCCAGATCCCATTACTCGTGTATTCACCTTGCCACCCTCCTTTCCTCTGGCATCCCCCTCTCCACCCTTACCCCCCGACCTCAGGCCACCACCCAGGCCCGCATCCATCTGCACTGCTCTGTGGGGTTCCCGCAAAACTGAAGGAAGCCGTGTCTCATGTGAAGGCAGACCAGTGAGTCACTCACTTCCGTGTGCTTGGGATCCTGCTGCACAGCTGCCTCAAAAAGCAGCACCGCATTTGGCAGGTCCCCCTCCTGAAGCCGCCGGAGGCCTTCCTCAAAAGGCTGGG
Source organism: Puma concolor (assembly GCF_028749965.1). Classification (NCBI taxonomy): domain Eukaryota; kingdom Metazoa; phylum Chordata; class Mammalia; order Carnivora; family Felidae; genus Puma; species Puma concolor. The sequence continues at coordinate 101,078,991 of NC_141673.1, forward strand.
GGTGGTCACGCAGGGGGTTCTCCTCCTCAAACTGGTACCCCTACAGGGAAAGGAAGCCAAGTGAAAACCTCTGGGACAGAGCCGTCACAGGCAAAGCAGAAGAAATGGGAGAGGACAACCCACACAGAGGTGGAGAAGTTGAAGGCCTCCAAAAAGTACCCGAATTAAATGCCACCAAATTTTCCAAATTATAAAGGGGATCATCTAGGACTACAGTAAAATCATTCAGTATCGTGCTCATGCTGCTGTCTCCTGTTCACAATAACTGAAAAGCAAAGGTCTACAAACTGGGATCCATGCTGGGATTAAGCTTATTTTAGGAAGTCTTTAAAGGCCTGTATTTCTACATCCTTGACTCTCACTACTGGACAGAACACATTTCTTACATGACCCGCTTATAGGAATGAGATAAGCTCTCCTTAGCTATTCAAAGGGCATTTCTTGGGGCACCTGGGTGGCTCACTCGGTTGGGCTTCTGACTTTGGCTCGGGTCACGATCTCGCATTTGTGGGTTCGGGCCTTGCATAGGGCTCTGTGCTGACAGCTCAGAGACCGGAGCCTGTTTCAGATTCTGTGTCTCCCTCTCTCTCTTCTCCTCCCCCACTCACATTCTGTCTGTCTGTCTCTCTCTCTCTCTAAGAATAAATAAACATTAAAATATTTAAAAAAAACAAAGGGCATTTCTTGTTTTCCTGCAGCAATGTGATAACAGATAACGGAAATGCAATTTGGAGTCAGAGGTCCTGCCACTCAAATCCCACTCTTGCCTAGCTCAGAGAATCACTGTGTGCACTGCCTGGATAACATGTGTTCAAGCACTTTGAAAACTTTAGTTGTTCCCTAATTTCATTCTTGAAAGTTACTAATATTAATCTGTATCTCATAGTAAATGAAACCTAGATCCCAAAATCCTGATGGCAAAAAATGCTTCAGAAAAACACCGTTCTCTTCTGGCTGAGGATTTCTCATTTCAGGGAAGGATTATGATGCTATGTGCAAAGCTTTGTCTACCGGTATTTCATGTTAGGCAAAGAGGTAATAAGGTAGAAGGGAAGTCTCCAGTAAGCCGCATGACTTGGGACAAGCAAATAAAATGTTCCTCTTTGGGGAGTAAATAGTTACCATCACAAAACAATATACCAGAATGAAAAAGATGCAAAATACCAGGCAGAGCCCTTCTAAATGTAGCTAAGGACAAATAAGAATGAAACCGTCTACAATAAAGACGTGAGCGAGGCCCTTTTTCACTATTACTACGGAACTGCTAAAGAACTGGAAACACCTAAATTTTACCAGCCAAGTTCTAAACCATCATAAGTCATCAGATGAAAATTACTTGTGACAGACAAAACTTAAATAATTACAGTGGAAGTCTAAGAAGCAAGATATATTACAGGAGATGGATTAGGAATAAATGTATTAAAAGTATATTCATGTTGAGAATAAGTAGTGCTCCTGGGATGTCTCTGTACAATATGAAAACTCTGAAGGTAGAAAATGACCTTCGACCAGGGATCAGCAAACCTTTCTCATCAGGGCCAGATAATAAGTAATCTGTCACTAGTCAACTCCACCTTTGGAGAGAGAAAGGAGCCACAAATATGTAAAACACATAAGCATGACTGTGTTCCAATAAAACTTTATTTATGGACACTGCAATTTGAATTGTATATAATTTGCACAGGTCACAAAATATTTCTTTTCATTTTTTTCAACTGTTTAAGGATGTTAAAACCACTATCAGCTCATAGGCCAGGCAAAAACAGTTAGCAGGCCAGATTTACCTGTGGGCCATAGTTTGCTAACCCCCATCCTAGACATAAATCCCTCCACAACCAACTTCAACTATCGTCTATCATCGATCTGTTTTAAGCCACCCTGTAGGAAACAGAGATCATTGTCATCTATAACATAATTTCCTAATGAAATCAATTCCTGCCTCTCAGAACTACAGAGTTCTGAGATTATTAATTACAGAGTTCTGAGATTATTAATAATCAAGTGAGATTATTCACCTAAGTCTTATTATCAAAAAGCATAAAATACTATTCATAAAATAGGCATTCTCCTCAAAAGACAATGTAGCAAATCAATGCCATCAGGAGGTTCTCCAAATACACTCTTGTCCATGCTATCTATCCTCCTTGCCATTTTATCAACTGCTGATCAAAGAGGAATTTTTCAAAATTAGAACATTTGCATAAATGGAAAAAAGAATATGCGGGAGGAAGCTTCAAACCAAAAGAATGCAGCAGGAGCTTATGATCACTGTTGCAACCTAAAAAGTCTAAGCCGAGCCAATCAGTCTGATACACTGTCTGGTCTATTCCAAAATCTCACAGGATCATGCAGCAGAAATAGGATACTATTAAGAGTCTAGCCCATCAGAGAAACTTCTTTATGCTAAAGGGATACAATATGTGCTTGAGCTACAGATGTTGTCTTGAAAATTTAAGGACCATCCAGTAAAAAAATAGTATATTCAGAGACCCATGAATTTATATGACAATCAGGATCAGATCCACATTTAAAAACAAAAAATGCACTATTGACATATAATTCAATAATAGCATAGGGGCGCCTAGGTGGCTCAGTCAGTTGAGTGTCCAACTCTTGATTTCAGATCAGATTACGATCCCAGTGTTGTGGGATTGAGCCCTGCATCAGGCTCTGAACTGAGCATGGAGGCTGCTTGGGATTCTCTCTCTCTCCCTCTCTCTCTGCCCCTCACCCCCTCTTAAAAAAAAAAGCATTCAAGAAAATTTTATTCCACCTAGCATGTCATTAATATGAGAGCAAAAAATGCTAAGAAATGCTACTCATACAAAATCAATGATATATCTATATTTATTAAAAGCATGGAAATTTTCATCTAAAATATATAATTTGCCACTTGTAAGATGATGGAACTCTGCAACTTATCAAATTGCTTATACAAATTAATAAATGTATTATGTGCAGGTACTTCCTTCAGTTCTTCCTCCTCAGAATTCCACAGAAGAAACTCTTATTGTGGCAAAACATAGGGCAGGGTCCAAGAAGTAAGCTCTCTTCCCTGTAAGAGGATAGCTCTTAAAAACTAAGACTGAAATAAACAGTAGACAAAATCCCATTTTTCCCAGTACTAAGTTTTTCATTGGCTTTCAAAAGCTAGCCTTTTCTTTTTTTCTTTTCCTATGTGAGAGAGCAAGAGTGCACGAGCAGGGGAGAGGGGCAGAGTGAGAGAAAGAAAAAATCTTAAGCAGGCTCCACGTGGAGACCGACTCAGGACTCGATCCCACGACCCTGGGATGATGACTTCAACTGAAATCAAGAGCCAGACTCTCAACTGACTGACCCACCCAGGCGCCCCAAATGCTAGCCTTTTTATAGTTATCTTGAGCCCCACTCTTTCCTACCTTTGCATAGCTCCCCTATGTCAAGATCTACCTCAGATATCCTGCTTTACATCTCAGGCCCTGGTTCTAGCCCCAGAATCCTTTCCCAACCAGATCTGAGCTGAGAAGAGGTATTGCTACTCTCCTCCCCAGTTCCTGTTTCGTCTCTTCCAAAACCAAACAGTTCTCTCCCTTCCCCCTCATGCTTCAGCTCAGCAGCTCAATTCTTTTTTTAATTTATTATTTATTTTGAGAGAGAGAGAGAGAGAGAGAGAGAGAGAGTGAGTGAAAATCCCAAGCAGGTTCCATGCTGTCAGCGCAGAGCCCCAAGCAGGGCTTAAATTCACAAACCGTGAGATCATGACTTGAGCCAAAATCAAAAGTCGGATGCTTAACCGACTGAGCCACAGGCGCCCCCTCAGCAGTTCAGTTATTACCCACATCCCTAAATACCTCACAGTCCCAAAGCAGATTTTTTTCCACAGTGATACCTCTGAAACAGCATAAGCTTCTTGGTCTAAAGTATATGCTATATGCAAAACTAGATCAACTTTCACCAATGACTGCTGGAATATTTTCCTAACATTTAAGTTATTTAATATAATTCTTTGAAAACACCTAAATTGGCACAGGTGGTCAGTACCTACAGGAACAGATCCAAATTTAAAATGAATTTGTGAGTTAAAAAAAGTAAACAGAGGGGCGCCTGGGTGGCTTATTCGGTTAAGCATCTGACTTCGGCTCGGTCATGATCTCGCGGTTTGTGGGTTCGAGCCCCGCATCGGGCTCTGTGCTGACAGCTCGGAGCCTGAAGCCTGCTTCAAATTCTGTGTCTACCTCTCTCTGTGCCCCTGTCCGCCGCCACCACCCCCCCCCCCCCCCGCCCACCGGCAGTCACGCTCTGTCTCTCTCTCTCAAAAATAAACATAAAAAAAAAAAAAAAAAGTAAATAGATATGAAGGTGGGAAGACAGATAATCTACCAGTTACCACTCTCTACCAAAGGGGTATCTATCTCCTTAAAAATGTTCTCAATCAGGGCGCCTGGGTGGCGCAGTCGGTTAAGCGTCCAACTTCAGCCAGGTCACGATCTCGCGGTCCGGGAGTTTGAGCCCCGCGTCAGGCTCTGGGCTCATGGCTCAGAGCCTGGAGCCTGTTTCCGATTCTGTGTCTCCCTCTCTCTCTGCCCCTCCCCCGTTCATGCTCTGTCTCTCTCTGTCCCAAAAATAAATGTTCAAAAAAAGAAAATTAAAAAAAAAAAAAAAAAAAAAAATGTTCTCAATCAACCTCCAAAGCAGAGCTCTTTCATCTAGGTTCTGAATGCATCATGGGCAAATCTCTATTATAGGTACTATGTCACTGTATTACCATTATTTGACAAGGATGGTCTATTATTATTAATCCTTATACCCTAAGAATAAAGCATACCTTCAAACACTGGAGAGGAGCGGGGCAAGGGAATGATTTAGACCTCCCTTCGTGGAAAGGGGTTCAAGGTAGTAATTACTTGAAAGTAGGTACCCTCCAAATTCAAGATTAAAGGAGGCACAAAACAAGGAAACCCTGCAATCCGAAAACCGAGTTCTTACCTTATCATAGGAAGCAGACGTGAGATCATCATAGTCAGAAAGCCAGGGATGAGCCTCTGCGTCCCGTTTCGCCATCTCCTCCAACTCTGCCTGCAACTTGTCCCAGAAATCGACATCGGACTGTAAGGAAGGGAAGGCAAATAGAAAAAGGAGATCCATCATGACCACCCCACCTGACGCTCAGCGCCGCTAGGATAGATTCCGTAAGGCAGTAGTTCTTAAATGTCAATGCATTTAAGATCTCCTGAAGAGCTTTTTTAAGTGAAGATTCCTAGATCCTACGCTCAGATCCTGATTCTGCAGTGTGAGCTGATGCCCTACCCCAAGCATTCTGACACAAAGGGCCCAGGAACACTAGGACATACAACATTCGTGGTACGTTTCTTTGCTGTTAAAACACCCACTCTCTCCAAAGGAGTGTTTTCTCTTGAGGTGTCTGCTCCTGTGCTACCTGCTCTCACCTCTATAGCTGACTTGGCTCGTTCAAACTCCATATCGAGGGCAGCTGTGTTTACTGGTCTTGTGAACTGGTCAACCCAGGCATCTGATGTACCCTGTGACAAAGAAGGATGGTCAGACCACCACCAACTTTCTACTGACTAAATACCCACTAAACACCAGCAACCTGCACACTTCTGAGAACATTCTCAGGATCTCTTTCCCACCCACTCAGGACCTCGATGCTACCAAGACAAGCTGGCAATAAAATCCCTTCCCCGTCTAGGACCACTGAACACTGAACCCAAGGCCTGGGGCACCAGCCGGCTCTCAAGTGGGACTGGGAAGTGACAATGTCCTACCTGCTGCTGTATAAACTCTGCTGCCCACTGTTCTGCCTGAGCTCGGCCCGACCCTGCACCGGACTCCAGGGACACCTGCCCCTCGCCAATCTGCCGCACGAATTTCAGGAACTGGGGCACAGAGACACACATAGGCCACTTGGGAGAGGACTTCCAGGTGTGCACTCTCAACCATGCCCAAGAGAAGCCTGCACTCACCCTCCCCCTGACCATCTCTAGCTGCAGGCAAGATTTGCTAAAAGACCCTGAAAAATGTAGAGAACAAAAAGAAAGGAATTTCTGGCTTTAAAGATTTGAGAAGACACAGAAAAGCAACAGGGTGAGTATGCAAGGAAGTGAGGGAAAGAATGCTGAAAGTAAGAGGCAGGATGCGAAGTCTCTATTCTCAAGACAGGAAGGCATGGACCTGGGATCTTATTTCCTTCTCTTTAAACTGGGGTATGAAAAGCTAGACTCTTGGCTTTGGAGGCCAGCTCTGCTGGGCAAAATAGCAGTGGGATGTGGCTCACCTCAGAGTTAGCCAACTTGGGGTCATCCACCTTGGCCACAAAATCACTGGCTGTGTGCTGCAGATCCTCCTCGGGATGGTATTCATCATACCTGGAACAGGTAAGGGCAAACGAGTTCCACACACTCGTCTGCCACCACCTTCCCCATGCTATTCCCCACCCCCCAGCCCCTGGCATCACAGTTCTTATCAAGGAAAAGACACACATTCTTGCTGAGGTCCTACAAATTCCAATTTACATTAAAAAAGGACACTTGGTGGGGGGGGGGGGGGGAGGTGCCTGGGTCAGTCCCTTAAGCATCCAACTCTTGGTTTCAGTTCAGGTCATAATCTCACAGTTTGTGGGTTCGAGCCCCGCTTCAGGCTCTGCATTGACAGTATGGAGCCTGCTTGGGATTCTCTGTCTCCTGCTCTCTCTGCCCCTCCCCCACTCACACTGTCTCTGTCTCTCTCAAAATAAATAAATAAAAAAAATTTTATAAAGAAAAAAAAAAGGACACGGGCGGAAGTGGCAAAGTATTAGCTACATTCTTTTACTTCTCCCATTCACAAACACACCTTTGCAGAGAGAAGGAATATAGTAGCAGCCTCCAAATTAAAGAGGCAATAGGGTACGTAAGGTAAAGTTACAAACTTCTGGTAACGACACTTAGGATTCTTGACTCACTTACACTTTGAGTAGGGGTGATAATACAAGTGAGAACCTTAACACTGAAAATGAGGGGAGGTGCTTAGGTGGCTCAGTCGGTTAAGTGTCCGGCTTCAGCTCATGTCATGATCTCATGGTTCCTGAGTTCAAGCTCCACATGGGGCTCTGCACTGATGGTGCAGAGCCTGCCTGGGATTCTCTCCCTCTCCCCCCCTCCGCCCCTCTCTCAAAATAAATAAACTTTAAAACAAGGGCGGGGGGGGGGGGGGGCTCCTGGGTGACTCAGTCAGTTAAGCATCCAACTTCAGCTCAGGTCGTGATCCCACGGTCTGTGAGTCTGAGGACCGCATCAGGATCTCTACTGGCAGCACAGAGCTCACTTCAGATCCTCTGTGCCCCCCCCGTCTCTCTTCCCCTCCCCCTCTGGCATGCTCTCTGTCTCTCTCAAAATAGAAAGAAAAGAAAAGAAAAGAAAAGAAAAGAAAAGAAAAGAAAAGAAAAGAAAAGAAAAGAAAAGAAAAGAAAAGAAAAGAAAACATGAGGGGACTGCAAATCAGTTTGAGAATGCAGATGTAGGAGGTGAAGGAGGCTGAGAAAACTACCCAATGCTCCTTTCACAGGGATCCATCCAGAAAGAAGTAGCTGGACTCACCAGCGATCAGTGGCAGCTGTTCCTTCAGGCTCTCCCAGCCACAACTTCTCCTCGGACTGTTCCAGATATTCCTCAGCCCAGCGGGCTGGGGACACAGACAAAGGATCTGCAAGGAACGGATTTGGAGAAATCACACTGGGCTCAGTGAGGGTCAGGGAAAAGGAGAGTACCACGCATATTCAACTGACCCTCTTAACCAAGCCAAAGCAGATAAGACCCTACTGAATTCCTGAGAAAGTCCTGCTCGAAAGAAAACACTACTAAACTCTCAATATCCAACCCACTCCCAAGGGGCCTGGGGTCAAAGTTTACTGGATTGGAAACAGGAAAACAAATGAGGAGACTCAGGAAAGGAGTCCAAACCCTTTTGCTTGAAGTGCCAGAGGCCTCAGGAAGAAATAGCAGGCACTTGGGGCCTCCACCTTCCTCAAAGGCACTGCAAGAAACTGGTAAGGAGCTAAAGGAGAGCAGAAGACCTCTGGTCTGGTCTCCATCGACAGAGTTCACGCTTTCCCAATAAAAGAAGCCTCGTATTTCATTGTAATAAAGCTACCAGGAGAACCTGAGAAGCAGAATGCTGGGCTAGAATTAAAAAATACCTAGGGCCACTCTTCCCACTGGATGTTGGTTTCATTTTTTTAGTTGAGATGCAACATGCAAACATGAATGTACACAAAGTGTACCAAGCGTTAGTATACTGCTTCATTAACTCCACACGTGAATACACGCAAATCACCACCAGCCACATCAAGACACAGAACGTTTCAGACCTCTCACAGGCTCCGTCAGGCCCTCCCTCCCCCAAGAAGAAACATTCTGACTTGTCACTTTTGATTCATTTGCTTTTTGGTTTATTTATTTTGAGGAAGAGTGAGAGAGCAGCAGGGAAGGGGCAGAGAGAGGGAGAGAGAGAATCCCATGCGAGGGATTCAATGCAGGGCTCGAACCCATGATCCATGAGATCATAATGATCTGAGCCTAAATCAAGAGTCAGATGCTTAGCTGACTGAGTCACCCTGGTGCCCCTCACTTTTGATTCATTTTAGGGCTATGTTTTTTTAAGTGTAATTCTAGGAACTGTCTTAAAAGCTCTAGTGACAAAGGGCACTGCCACAACATCATAGTAAAGATTAGCAAGGTAACAGATTGAACGAGGGCACTGAACTCTTTCTCAATCTCCAGGACTTTGTCCTTTACTATTTTGGGGCCAGGGGGAAAATGAAAAAAACAAAACAAAACAAAAAGCACTAAGACATTATTCAAAGGGGCCCTAAAGAGGGGTACCTGGGTGGCTCAGTCAGTTGAATGTCCGACTGCAGCTCAGGTCGTGATCTCATAGTTCATGAGTTCAAGCCCTGCATCGGGCTCTCTGCTGTCAGCCTATCCGCATACAGCCGGCTTCAGAAGCTCTGTCCCTCTCTCTCTGCCCCTCCCCCGCTTGCACTCTCTCAAAAATAAATATTTAAAAAAAAACAACAACAACAAAGGGGCCCTAAAGAATGAGTCAACACAGACAAGGCACTAGCCAGCAGTGTGCTTTCCTTCTGCCCTGCATCCACACTTCTCCACCATCAGTACTGAAATGGTCATGCTATCTTTGTCCCCAGTTTGGAGATCTGTCATTGCTTTCAACACAGAAGGCAGATGTATCCCTTTGGTATTAAATGTCTACTCCATTTAACTGAGCCTTTGTCTGAACAATTTCAACAAAGTAAGCTCAACATGTGGGAAAGTAATGTCAAAATCTGGAGGAGAAAAAAAAGGGGGATACAGACTCTCAAAATACACATAACTATAAATATCACTAATATAATAAATTAAGATATGGTTGACATTTTTTTTTTTTGTCCTTAATTTCAAAGACTCTCAACATTTTTATCCAGATTCCCTCACTAGTTATTACGGGCAATAGACTGCTGGCCCAAAAGTGGAGACCTAAGAAGGAGACACATAATACTAAAGTAGACTTTACAGTGCCTTCTGATCCCTTCGTCCCATTCTGTTGAAAATTAACCACCGCTCCTCTTACTCTCCAGCCACTCCTTACTCTCAACTAGAGTGTTTTCCAGAAGCATACTCTGGCCACAAATGCTCCTCAAATTAGAGAGAATGCTGTTTTCTGTGAAATGCTCCTTTCAAGGACAAGAAGCAACGGAAAAAATATAAAGCATCTGGACTTTAAGAGACATGAGGCAGATTAGAAAAAAAATCCCAGGATGAGAAAAGTCATCCTCAAATAGCTGTAATTTGGTATTTGGCCATATTTAGCCATCAGACTCAGAATTTTCTGGCATTGTGAACCTGCTCCAACAGAGTCAAAATGAAAGAACCAGAAGAATTCTGTTTGGCCTTCACACTATTTTTTGAGAAATTCTCACAGAAAATCAGATCTATTTGGATACTCGAGATTGGAGCAATTAAGGCCTGCAGAGGAGAAGGGACTGTCCTAGCTTACGTAAATCAGTAGAGTCAGAACCAACAACCTTGACACCAAATATCCAATTCAGAATGTTCACCTTACTTACTTTCTCGTTGTGTGTTCCTTCCACCTAGGCGCATCCAGCCCAAGCTCAAAAGTCAAAAATTCAGAACTTCCCACCCTCATCCATAAACATTCCTGAGTTTGCTAAATAGCCCAGTGGTAAAGAATGTAGGTTCTACTTTGTCCATAAAAGCCCAGAAAGACTCAGTTCTTACCCTGGTTCTATAATTACGATTCTCTATTTTATTGGATAAATTATTAAATCTTTCAATGCCTCAGTTTTATCACCTGTTAAATAAATTTTTATGTTTCTCCCTAAAAAAAAAAAAAAAAAAAAAAAAAAAGAATGCAGGTTCTAGAGTCAGCCTCCAGGCACTCAAATCCCAACACCACCTCTTATTCACTGTGCAAGTTACTTAACCCTTAAGTTTCCATTTCCTTATCTATAAACAGATATAAATAGATCTACGAATAGAGATAAGAACAACTACCTCATAGGGATGGTTGTAAAGACCAAACGAGATAAGGCATGCGTAAGGCACAGGGTAACAAATGTTCTCTATTATTAACATCACTGTCTGTTCACATAGGGAGCAAACCCATAGGGAAAGCAGAAAACATCACGATGAGATCGTTACTCCTTTTATTCCACAGTCTGTTCCTCTGCCACAGGGGGAGATCTGTTGCCACTCATCGTCTGCCACTGCTGCTTGCCTACAGCACAGGTCTCTCTCTCATAATTACCATAGGAACCTCACACACCAGGTTAGCTGAGGCTGCCTGAATTCAAAACCCCTTAAAGACGTACTTCATCCCTGCAGCCAAGTCATAAGATGGGGAATTATTTGGCCCAGGAGATTTAGGGGCAGGGGTCGGGGTGTGGATTCCATCAAGAAATATGGCAGACTGAAAAATGAGCTTCATGTGGCAAATGGAATAATTCTGTAACTCGACTGTGATGGTAGTTACACAAATCTACACAAGTGATAAAACCGCATAAAACCATAAACACACACACACAAAGGCATGTCAAACCAGTGAGATTTAATACACTCTGTGGATTGTACCAATGGCAGTTTCCCGATTTTGATGTCGGACATAACAAACGGTCATGCAAAATATTACCACCAGGGAAAACAGAATGAAAGATACACAGAACCTTCTTCTACCTTTTTTGCAACTTCCAGTGAAACTATCAATTATTTTCAAATAGAACAAGACAAGACAATAAATGCACATCTAGGTTCTTTGTAAACTTGGGTCTGGAATCTTAACAATAGGGGTTTGAAAATAATAAGGATTTAAAGCATATAACCTTTCATCTTGAAGTCAACTTATCCATAAAGTAATAGGTAACCTATATCATCAATATAATAATATCAGCCACAAATGTTATGAGAATAATAAAAAATGAATGACCAGAAAATTAATTTCCTTTAGCTTTCTCCCAGATCTCAATTCATTTGTTCAATAAATACTGAAGGTCCACTGCGTACAAAGCAATAACTAATGCAATTGCACATTTTTATGAAGGCAGGCCCCAAACAGCTCAACTTCCCTTTCCGGCTCTCCCTCCCTATCCCTGCCTCCATGAAGCAGGCACAGTCCCAAAAGAACAGAAAAAACAGAAGAGATCTCCCAAAGAGAACTTAATGAGACAAGTCCAACGTGTTTTTCTAAAGGTAATTATAACAGAAATCTCATCAATCTCAATGCTTTCGGTAGCAATAATTTTTTTTTCTGAGTTATCAAAAATGACGCCCACACATTACAACAGAAGTCTCTCTACAATAAGACACAGCATTTAAGTCTACAGTTTGTATGAAAAACAGTGTTGGTCTGGGGGAGTGCCTTTGTTACAGCTCAGAGTTTCACTTGAGGAAATTCCACAAAGAAGATTCTCAATGATAGTGTAATGGCTCTAAGTATGGAGCCTAGAGTCAGAAAGATAGGAGTCTGAATGTCATCTCTGTTACTGAATGACTTTGGATAAAGTATTTAACCTTTCGAAATCTCAGTTTCTTTATCCACACAATAGGGAAGGAATACCTACCTTGTAAGTATAACTGTGAAGACCAAATGACTTTAAGATTATAAAGTGCAAAGCATGATTCAAGAAACAAAGAACATCTACTGTTCTACCTTAAACTCCAACTTCAGCGTTGGAGGAAAGGGAGTCATGTTAAAAGAGGCCAACAGCTTTTAACTGTTAGATTTGGGGGTTTTTTCCTAAATACAGAAAGCCCTACTTTTAGAAGAATAAAAATGATGGAGGGAGAAAACAATTAGGTCCCTTTAGTGACCTCAGGAATATTTAAAAACGATGACAATGTGAATGCCCTGAGAGTCTATAATCTCTGTAACTTTGTCCATTTGTATCTCTTCTTATTCTTAATTTGTTAAATTGGAAAAAGGCTAACAAGTACTTCCCTTTGACAGCAAAGAAGAAGAGGAAAGCTGAAGAGAATGCCCTTCCCCCATGCCCCTATTCAGACAGGCCTGGGGGAGAGGAATCAATCCCGAGGGACGTAATGAGCATGGACCCTCTCAAAGAGCAAGAAACAGGCTGGGACCCTGAAGAGCTTAGGGTGCAGGCCCACCAGTAGAGCACCATGGTTAAGCCCACAGGGTCTGGAATCATTCAAACCCAGAGTCAAATCCCAACTCCACCACCTACAAAACTGAATCACCTTTGGCAAGTCCCTTAATCCCAAAGCCTCTGTTTTCTTATGTATATGCTAGGAATAAAAACAGTAGCTGCCTCGGGAGTTCTCATGGGAATTAAATAGATAATGCATTCAGAGCACTTAATACAAAATCCAGAACATTTTAAGTAAATATTAGCTATTAATTTTTATTATCATCATCAGGATATGGTCTTTGCCCTCTAAGACCCTGTACTTCAGGCCCTTGAACTCCCCAATCCCACTTTCCAAGGCCTCAACTCTTTTCAAGATGACTTAATGCCAGAATCCCACAGGCTGGCTGTGCTGAATATTTCTTCCTGGGCAATACTGCCATTCATCCAATCTGTGGATCCTCACCACCAAATTACAGTAATAAAGTTCCAGATAAGAAAGAAGTACCTAACCCCTCGTGTTCTCTCTCCCTGTCCTCTCTCCCATTCTCTTTAAATAGAGAGAGATACAGAGATGCAGAGATATAATCTCCAAAATCTCTTATCCAGTTCAAACCAAGTCCCCTGCTTCATATAAGTTTCAACAATTCCCTATTATCACCTGAGGTTCAGTGCCCTAGAGAAATGAGTCAAGAATCCAGAAAAGTCATAGAAGCTAAAATCGCTCTATATCCTAAGATGAACTGGGGAACCAAAGAGAACTTTGCCCCATGCAAGCCTCACCTGTGACTTCAGAGATGAATTCTTGGGACCAGTCAGTCTCATTATAATCCTGAGTTACATCCACAGCATCTCCAGCTGCAAGAAACTCCTGGGCCCAGTTCTCAGACAAGGCCAAGTCTGCCACACCAGGAGCTTAAAAGAAAGAGAGAGAACTAAGAAAAAAAAAAAAGAAATACGTATCATTCTATCATGCCTAAGGAGCTCTCAGTGCACATGAAAACACTCTGTCCCTTTTATCTCCTTCTGCATCTCAATTCCCCAACGCCAGCAGCATCCAAATATGGAACCCCCTTGGCCCTCTGTGCACGGAAAATGGTGAACTCCCCTCCCACCAGACTCTGGACCCACCTCTCTGGGGTGCCTGGCGGAAGTTTGACTGTTCAATCTCTTGCATCTCTGCCAGGAGATCATCCATCTTGAAAGTCTGAGGGGCGCGGGATACAAGTGGTGCATTCTGGTCCTGGAGAAATTCGGCCACCAACTGCCAGGAGAGACGTGATGAAATGAACTCAGCAGGAGATAACGCCCCATGAATGGGGGATGCTAAATACAAGGGAAGCAAAGAAACTATAGATTTGCAAACACTCAAAAGAATACATTTTTAAAAGCAAGCAGGTGGAATAAGGCAAATCTCATTTGGTCAGGAAGGTCCACAGGTTGAAATATGGGTGAGCCAAGTTTAAAGTGAAAACGCAACGGGCAAAAGAAAAATGCAACGCAAGAGACTGGTATGTTTACCTCATCTTCCGAGGCTACTCCCAAAGGCTTAGAGACCTAAGACAGAAGAAAAGAAAGGGGGGGGGGGGGCAATATGGTACAGTGGTGAAGACCACACACAACTCAGTTAAACAGGGGTTAAAATTCCAGCTCCGGCATGTATAAATGACCTTGAGCAAGTCACAAAACTTCTCTGAGCCTCAGTTTCTTCATCTATAAAACGACGGCCTTCATTCGTCTGAAGATGCACAATGCTTAGCGCGGTGTTAAGTAAACACTCATTAAGTGGTAACTATCATTTGCGACACATCAGAGAGAGCAGTTATCCCCCAGTGTTCCTTTGCCCCCCCCCCCCATCCCAGGCCACCGCTTGTGTTTCCACATCAAAAATACTCACCGCCTCAGAGGCGGGGGCTCCTGGGGGCCAAGGGCCAGGCCTCAACCCCTCCTGCCGAAGGGCCTTGTCCTGGGTGAAGTGCCCGGCCAGCTTCATGAGTGGGTTGGCACCCCCGCATTCGGCCTCCACCAGCTCCCGCATTGCCATGGTGACCGCCAGCTCACTGACGGGCAAGGGTTTGGAACTGAGGTCCGGCAGCCAGCCCACAGCTCACAGCCCACAGCTCAGCCTGTATCTGGGGGAAGCGGGCAGACGTCCGTCCCAGCTGGTTAGCCCCTGGCCACGCTCCACCCCTGTGCCTTTTGCTACGGCCCCCACCTCTGCCAGGAGGTCCGAGAGGCGGCCGGTGCCCTCCTGCCGCCCCGCCTCAAAGGCCACCGCTTTCAGTCTGGGCCTCTCCGGCCGCCTCCACGACTGCGGGGTCAGGCGGCGGGACCGGCCGGCAGCCACCCCCTACAGAAGGGCCTGGACCCCATGGGTCTGAGGGGGACAATTCCGCGATCGGGCTGTACCGGAGCACTGGCCGGGCAACGGAGAGTGGGAACGCCGCCGAGCGTAAGCCGGGTTCCCCACACCCCCTGTCGACAGGCGAGCTCCGAAGGGAGCCATTCCTTCCCCCGTAAGTCACCTGAGCCCCTCCCCCGCATTCGGCCGGTCCGGGCCCACCCCTCCCGCCCCCGGCCCACCCCTTTCCCCCGCCCCAGTCGCAGCTCCGGCCCCGCCTCCTGGCACCCGCGAGGATCTGGCCAGGGCCGAGGAAGACCGGGAACGTGTCCTCGCACCCCGTCGGGGCCCGGCGCTCACCGTCGCGCGCCGCGCCGCACGACCGGCCGGGGCACCTGGTGCGGGCAGAAGGGGGAGGGGAGGGGAGGGAAGGGAATGGGGAACCAGGGGCGGGGCTCGAGCTTAAAGGGGCCGTGGCGGTCGCGCAGCAGCCGCGGCCCGGAGAAAGCTGTTTGAAGGGGCGGGGCCTTAAGACTGCGACGCAGCGTGATGGGAGGGGCCGTGAGTCTTAAAGGGGAAGAACGCCTTAAAGGGGAAGTCTCAGAGTGGAGACGCAGAACGTTCAAAAAGATCACCGGCGCTAGGACTTGTTTGATAGAAAGCTCAAAGAAGAGTGGAGCCAAGAGGGGCTTCCTGAGCTTTGGGGGAAAGCCAAGGGCGCATAATCCTGGACCCAGCTCCTCCTGACCCTTCCTTGACGGCACATTGTGACCCAAAGGGATTCCCTGCCCTTTCTGGGCCTCAGTTTCCCCTTCTAAAAAGGGGCTGGCTGACTAGTCTTTTGGTAAGAGAAAGTCCCTAACGCGGGAGTCGCGAGGGTCAAATCCGAGGCCTCCCTCAGCCTTCTAGGGATGCCCACTTCCAAATTGCCCCTACTGGGACATCGTCACAGTCTCCTTGGAGACAGAGGCCTGCCCCCCCCCCCCCCCAGTCCCTCTGCCACCTCTGCGTAATGGGGAAAATAGCACTGGATGATGACAATTCCGGAGACTAAAATTGGGTCCAACGCATCCTGAGTCCTAAGCTGGTAACATACAACAAAGGTGCACAGTGAATCACTCCTCTCCCTTCCTTCTTCCCTCACCGCCGTCAAGATCACCATGGTGGCCATATTCCCCACTGCTCCAGACTGAAAGGATAGACATGATGCAAGAAATGATTTTTAATCACAGAATAAGCCTCAGGCTCCCCATCTGCCACAGAATTGGCTCTGGTGTCAAACTTCAAGTTCACTGGGAAATAAACCCTAATATCTCCCCTGGCTCCAAGACCAAGAGAGTCCCGGTGCCATAAAGAAGCGCAGAAGGTGCTCAGAGCTGCTGGTAATTGAGCAAGAATGAGTTAGTACCAAAACACGGAAGCACCATCCCAGCCCGGGGTGCAGGAGAGGAGGCAGGTATACAGCAGGTGGCGCTCCGGACCAAGCTTGTTTCCTGGTGTCCCGCAGATTTCAAAGGCCGAGGCACAAGGGGACCAAAGGGGCTTGGCTCGGTAAACTCATCCCTGGGAAAGTAAAGAGGCTGTTATGACACCTCAGGGGAACGGAATGGCAGGGCAGACCTGAAGATTGTGCAAAATTTCTCCTTTTCCTTACTTTTTCACCATCTTCCAGACCCCCACCCCCTTTTCCCTGGAGAACACATATCCCCGCCCTTGCCTGTTCACTGCTCCCAGGCTGCCCTCCCGAGAGGAAGAGAGAGAGAGAGAGGGAGAGCGAGAGACAGAGCAAGCGTCAGAGGAGAGGGGAAAATGCCTAGTACCTAATAAACTAAACCATGCCAAGGAGGAAGGGGTGCTCTCTGTAAAGTGTAAAGGATCCCTGGAGAGGGCAATGTTTAACAGAAAGCATATGATATGGTAGAATTTTAGAAAATCAAGGCAACCAGAAAAGACTTCCAAGTACCATTCAAACCGTAGCACACACATAACCACCTACTCTGCTAGGAGTTTAGTAACCGATTAGCAATAATTCATTATGTGCCCACCTGCTAGGAGAATGATAATAATGATAGTAACTGATGTTTATTTAATGCTTACTAAAACCCAGGCATTGCACTAAACACTTCATGGGTATTAGTGCTTTTAATCTTCATAATACCCTCTATGAAATAGGAATCACGAACCCACTCCACTTTACAGATAACACTTACCCAAAATCACACAGCTAGGAAGTCAAAATTCAATCCAGACACAACTCCAAATACCTACCCATTATACAACACTGCCTCCCAGTCTTAGAGAAGCCTTGTTTATAAGCCCTGGAGAACTTTGTCTCCCAGGCCATAGAATTCTGCACAGAACCTGGCCCACAAGTTCAAGGGGGGACTCTGGTGCTAAGAAAAGACTAATAAAGCTAGTTAGGTGTTCCACATTCAATTTATTGATGTTTTAGATTTAAAATCCCAGGTTCAACTTTAAATTATTATTCTATTCATAAAAGTAATACTTTTTTTAAAGAGACTTATTTTCTATTTTTTTTTATTTTAGAGAGAGACTGTGTGAGCGGGGGAGAAGGGTAGAGGGAGAGAGAAAGAGAGAGAGGGAGAGAGAGACAGAGAGAGGGAGAGGGAGAGGGAGATTCTCAAGCAAGTTCCACACTCAGCATAGCGCCCGACACAGGGCTCGATCCCACAACCCTGGGATTGTGACCTGAGCCAAAATCAAAAGTTGGGCACTCAACTGACTGAGCCACCCAGGCGCCCCAGTAATAATTTTTATAGAATAGAAATTTTACTTCATGCTTTAATTTTTAATTCTACATATTCTTTAATTAATGTTTGATTAATTCAAATTGAACAGGTTAAAGCCCCCTTAATTTTAGATATAGACTATATTTACTGTGTGCCAGGCATTGTTCTAAGCATTTTTCAAATATCAATTTATTTAATCCTCACAATAATTTAATAATAGCAACTATAATTAATCCCCACTTTACAGATGAGGAAACTGAGGCACAGAGCGGTTAAATGATTGGCCCAAGTTTATACTAAATAGCAAAGCTATAATCTGAACCTACACCAGGATCATCAAACTTTATCTGTAAGGAGCCAAACAGTAAATATTTTTGTCTTTTCAGCTCATACAGTCTCTGTCACAACCACTCAGCTCTGCTCTCACAGCACATACCCAGCCAAAGATAATATACAAATGAATGAGCATGTTTATGTTCCAATAAAAAATTTTATGGACACTGAAATTCAAATTTTATATAATTTTCATATATCACAAAAGAATCCTTTTGATTTTTTTTTAACCATTTAAAAATGTCAAAACCATTCTTAGATTGCAGACTGTATAAAAACAGTCAGCAGGCCCTAGTTTGCTGACCTCTCTACATAATCTGGTTCCAGAGTCCATGTTCTGAAACGTTATGCTAGACTTTACCTTTTTAAAAATATAAATTAGATTTCCTTGAACATTTTTAACTACCTGGCATTTAATATACGTATATTTTTAGGCATTTTATTTTTTTTTAATGCTTGTGTTTTTGAGAGAGAGAGAGAGACAGAGCATGAGGGGGGGGGGAGGGGGCAGAGAGAGAGGGAGACACAGAATCCAAAACAGGCTCCAGGCTCCAAGCTGTCAGCACAAAGCTTGACACGGGGCTCAAACTCACCAGTGCGTGAGATCATGACCTGAGCCAAAGTCAGGACCCCCAGCTGACTGAGCCACCTAGGGGCCCCTAAGCATTTTAAATGCCTAACAGGGCAAACAACCTTTTCAGGCAAAACTTTTCTAAACTTATTCAACCCTGTGCATCTAATACATTAAACTTATAAACATTTATCCAATTCTTTTAATCCTCCTCAAATCTCAAGTCCAAAATTTTACTTCCCAAATGGCAGGCTAATACATCAGATTCTCTTCAACATCAAATATTTTAATTCGTAAAGTCACTTACCTATACCTCTGGAAAGCAAACTTACTGGCTCAGGTAGGTCAAGATTACTAGGCTAAATTTGGAATCACAGTAAAGGTCTTTAAAAGTCATATTTGAGACCAAGGCACAAACCTTAGGAGCTCCATATTCCCAAGACAGTGCTATCTGAATCACGAGTAAACACTCTCAACCCAATTAGAAATGAGTTCTGTCTGCTGTGTCATAGTCCCTAAGGCCATTTCCTTCAACTAATGCAGCATTCCAACTCACAGTTTACAGTTTTACCTGTTTTTTTGTTGTCTCCTTTAGGTGCAACTAATTTCTTTACTCGACTGAAGTTGAGTAAACAAATTATTGTAGAAGTGTTGAATTCTGTATTCCTTTTGGTTGGAAGAGGAGTTGGAAATGGGAACCACCTCCTCTGGTTCGATTCTTTGCTTTCTTAATGCTATAAGATGTAGTGCTATGCCACTGTCCATGCTTTGGAAGTTGCATATCAAGGTACAGTCTTTACACCTGTACATTTGGAAGGGCTTCTTGGCTATGATTCGCCCATCCTCCCTTCCTCTCAGTAGCCATCGCTGGCAGAAATAACTCGGCAGAGAAAGAAAGCTGTATAGAAAGAAAGCTGTATGTGTAGTGAGACACAGCAAATCCCAAAGCGGGGCCCATCTAAATATACCTGGATAAAAATCTCCGTTTCCTTCAAGTGTTCAGTATAGTGAGATCTAGATACAGCTGGGTGTACCCAGTGCTATCAACCTAGCTTTAGGTGCAAAGTACCCAACTCCATCTCCTGGCCACACAGCAGGGAACTCCCCAGGTAACAACAAGGACTGTAATACATACTCCCTCTATCCCTGCTTATAGCAGAATTTTACCACCTTCAGAAATCCGGAGAAGTGTCAGAATAGGTCACCCTTGCCAAAATCCAACTGGGAACCTTTTGATCCTCTCTCCCTCAAAGAATGGAAGGAAGGAAGGAAGGAAGGAAGGAAGGAAGGAAGGAAGGAAGGAAGGAAGGAAGGAAGAGAAAAAGAAGTCAAGGTTTTTGACTTGGGGGTCTTTCCCCAAATGAGTTTTGCTCCTTCCTCAGCACTTTTCACCAAAAATCTGTAGCGTACATAGACAAGCAATGTGTTTGTTTTCAGGAAGAATGGAGTAGATCTACTTTTCTCTATTCCTCCCACTAAGTACAACTAAAAAAACCCTGGACATTGTAGGTAAAATAAACATAAGGAGATTCCAAAAGTTGGAAAAAAGAAAGCAGACTGGCTAGGGACCTCGGTACCCAAGAAACAACATAGTAGTGGATTCTATGGGTTTCCTTTTTGCCTCTTATATGCCAGACTGGGTGCTAGAAAGGTCAGTAACCTAGAAATACCAACATACACGATAAAAAAAAAAAAAATTAAAAAGCTCCAATAAAAGCCCTGCTCTCCCTGGCCAAAGACCAGGAACGGGGTGGCCTGCAAAGACAAAATCTTTTAGACAGCCACTCTGCTCCAGCGAAACACTAAATAAAAAACTGTGGGGAGCATCTGGGTGGCTCAGTTGGTTGAGCATCTGACTCTTGATTTCAGCTCAGGTCATGATCCCAGGGTCATGGGATCAAGCCCCGAGTCAGGCTATGCACTGACAGCATGCAGCCTGCTTGGGGTTCTCTCTCTCTCCGCCCCTCCCCCCTCACACTTTCTCACTCTCTCAAAATAAAAAAAAATAATAAATAAACTTAAAAAAAAGTGGTAGCCAAAATTTACAAAGAACTCTTAAAACTCGATAAGAAGATAAACAGCCCCGGGGCCCTGGGTGACTCAGTGGTTAAGCGTCCGACATCCGCTCAGGTCATGGTTTCACAGTTCATGAGTTTGAGCCCCGCATCTGGCTCTGTGTTGACAGCTCAGAGCCTGGAGCCTGCTTCAAATTCTGTGTCTCCCTCTCTCCCTGCTCCCCCGCTCATGTTCTGTCTCTCTCTCCTTCAAAAATAAATAAAAGCATTTAAAAATTGTTTTAAAAAGAAGATAAACAGCCCCAATTTAAAAATGAACAAAAGATCTGAATAGACACATTACCAAACAAGATTTACAGGTGGCCAATAAGTATATGAAAAGATGCTCAACATCATATGTCATTAAGGAATTGCAAATTAAAAGAACAAGTTACTACTAAGCACCTATTAGAATAACCAAAATCCAAAACTCTGAAAACACCAAATGCTGTCAAGGATGTGGAGAAACAGGAACTCTCATTTATTGCCGGTAGGAATGCAAAATGGTACAGCCACTTGGAAAACAGTTTGGAATTTCCTTACAAAACTAAACATACGCTTACCAAACAATCCAACAGTAGTGATCCTTGGTATTTAACCAATGAATTGAAAACGTTTGTCCACATGAAACCCTACACATGAATGTTATAGCAGCTTCACACATAATTGCCCAAACTTGGAAACAGCCAAGATGTCCTTCAGCAGGTGAATGGATAAACTGTGATACATTCATACAATAGAATATTATTTGAGGGGCACCTGGGTGGCTCAGTCAGTTAAGTGTCCGACTTCGGCTCAGATCATGATCTCCCGGTTTGTGGGTTCGAGCCCCGCATCAGGCTCTGTGCTGACAGCTCACAGCCTGGAGCCTGTTTCAGATTCTGTGTCTCCCTCTCTCCCTGCCCCTCCCCCACTGGCAAAATAAATAACCATTAAAATAAATAAAATAAATAAACATTAAAAAAAACTTTTTAAAAAAATATTATTTGATGATAAAAAAAAGAAAAAGAAACGGGCTAAAATTTAAAAAGAAAAAGAAATGAGCTTTCAACCCTTAAAAAAGAAATAAAGGAATCTTAAATGAAAGAAGTCAATCCGAAAAGACTGCGTGCTGTATGATTCCAACTGTGTAGCATTCTGGAAAAGACAAAACTATGGAGACAGTAATAAGAACAAAAGATCAGTGGTTTCTGGAGCACCTGGGTGGCTCAGTCAGTTGAGTGTCCAGCTTCAGCTCGGGTCATGATCTCACGGTTCATGGGTTTCAGCGTGACATCTGGCTCACTGCCGTCAGCACAGCGCCCGCTTCAGATCCTCTGTCCCCCTCTCTCTCTGCCCCTCTTCCACTCATGCACCCCCCCCCTCGCTCTCTCAAAAATAAATAAAACATTAAAAAAAAAATCAATGGTTTCCAGCAGGGACAGGGAGGAGGGAGAGATGAATTGGAGCACCCTTCTGGGAAGAAGGATTAAATGGATATTTTGCCAAAAATACCAGAAAGATGGCCTGTTGTAGAGACTGCAGGCTGATTACTAAACCTCATTCCTCCTCATCATGGGCACACAACCAAACTACATTTCCCAGCTTCCTCCACTGTAAGGGAGGGGGACAGATGACCAAACATTAGCTCACAGAACCTGAGCAGAATGATAAGCACTACTTGGAGATCTGGCCTGTGAAATCTTGCCATGTGCCATCCTCTGACTCTTGCTCTTTCCAGCTTGGTGCGGCCATCCGTGCATAGTGACCTTGGAAATCATGTGTTGAAATGGCAGAGGCACCTGAGTCTCTAACTCAGAAGTCATTATCCTAAGCAAGATTTCCCAGAGTCCGGGACGATACACTTACAACCGAGACCTACATTTTCTCAGGTCCACAGTCCGTCATCTTAAACTCTTCGAGGCAGATGTGTCTCACTATTCAGAACTTTTGGGATTTTAATAAGGTAAATACAGTACGTGAATTACATACCTTCCCCAGCCAGCACCCTAGAATCAAACACATTAATACTTCTTTCTGCAAAAATACGTGAATATTTACTTTGAGATGAAGTCTATAAAGAGCCTCACTTGTTCAGGCCGGGTTTTGCTCCCAAATGAGTTTTGGCATCAGACTTATTAAAAACACTTTTGGGGGGGGCGCCTGGGTGGCTCAGTAGGTTAAGCATCTGACTTCAGCTCAGGTCATGATCTCATAGCTAATGAGTTCGAGCCCCACGTCAGGCTCTGTGCTGACTGCTTGGAGCCTGGAGCCTGCTTCAGATTCTGTGTCTCCCTCTCTCTCTACCCCTCCCCTGTTCTCTTTCTCTCTCTCTCTCTCAAAAATGAACATTAAAAAAATTTTTTTTAAAGAGTTGGAAATTTAAAAATAAAATAAAAAATAAAAACACTTTTGCTTTTCAGAGATTTGGGGATTTCAGAATTGGATGCAGCCAAAGCCATAGTAGAAACTTAGGAGTAACTAGAGAAAAAGAGTAATGAAAATAGTGTTTTCAATGTCAGGCTATGCCCATAGCCATGAAATTAAACATCAGTGAGAGGATTCTCCAATCGCAAGGTTGATGTAGTAGAATGCTCACGTTCCATTTGGGCCAATGCTCAGTTGTCCAGAAGCTGGGAAATGTAGTTTGGCTGTACCCCATGGTGAGCTGGACCAAGGTTTGGTGAGCACCTGGCAATCTCTATGACAGGCTACCCTTTTGCTCACCAGTAGAACTATGAAATTAAACTCCACTGAGAGAATTTTCCAATAAACAGGTTGGTATAGCTTCAATCTTTCGATCTTGTAATTTCGAGATATCTCATGATATCTCCTGTCTTCTGTGGTACAGGACTCCTCTATCTTAGATTTCTTTGGACCCCATCACTGTTTCTGATCCAACAGATAGGAGGCCCACCCACACGGCGTTGTTGTGAATAGCTACAACGTCCAATGTGTGTGGAAGAGACTACTTCCGGTGCTCTGGGTTTTAAATTTAGTATTTAATTTATCAACCTTGTAAATATAAAATCTGGTTTTGCTTAAATCTTTAAATTCAACTTACGAATCCTGACATGCTATATATAAATGTACTGAATGGTACATTTTAATCACTCCTACTTGTTCTTTGATTGGTGTTTAACTCAACTTGAACAGATTTAAATTTCCTTACAATTAGTTCCGTCTACAAATGTACTAAAATTTCCATAACTGGTTTAGACCACATTCATATGCTTAATATACTTGACTTTTTTAATTTTTTTTCCTCATTCACTTCATTTGCCTGACAAGGTAGAGTTGAAATCCTAACATGCAAAATCTTCCTTATAACATAAGCGACTCTTGTAAATCTAATTACTTGATTTACCTTGTTTGGATGTTAGATTTGTCTTAACTGTTCTAACCCTGTTTATAAGCTTGAGAAATACCTTACAACTTTCAACTAAAAGTCATAACTCTAAAATCAACAGATACTTCAAGTTGAAAATGCAAAGCTTACCTTAACTGCGTACAGATTTTTAAGCTTCCCTGAAACTTCACATCAAAATATTATGATTCACTGTCTCTATGCTAAATTTTATACCTTCTCAGAAGATCAATTTGACTGTCTCGGGAAGGCTGAGATCATTAGGTCAAACAATTAGTGCCATAAAACTGTTATCGGTGAAGAGCAGGACAGGAACACACAGCGGGGCAGGGGCTGGGGGGCAGTGGTAAGGGGCTACCTGATGCCAAAGTAATTTTTACTGGTGAACTCACTGAGCATGCTCCTGGTGGCGTTAACCTGTGCGGACCACAGGGCTGGGCTTTCAGCTGGACCGGCTCACAATTTGCAATTCAAATCAGGGCATCTTTTGCATGGCACCTCGTCCCATCTTGGATAGATGAACTGCGACTGTACCCCCACCTAGCTCTCAGCAAACTTCCCTTTACTTATCAGGTCCTCCACTCCTTCTCTGTTTCTCTTGTCTTATCCAATTGCGGAGCCCCATCACTGGCCTCTTTTCTAATCCTCTGATTCAGGGTCATCAGTCCTACAGAAATCTCTTCCCATTCATACCTGCCTGGCCTGGCCTCTGAGACCTCATGCTCCTCTCCTATGTGTCTAGCCTGTCTCGAAAGACCATAAAACCTTCCTTTCAGTGAAATCTGTCCCTTCCTCCAGCTTAATCAGCCTTCTATTTTTCAATTTTCTACCTCTCCAAAACCCTACGTAAAAGCAAATCCTACATTGTTCTGGTGCTGGTGTCGTTTCTCACTTGATCTCAGCCAGGAGGCCAAGAAGCTGTTGTTTTTAAGCCATTCTTCCTGACAACTTGAGCAAACACGATTCTCAGAGTCTGAAAGTTCCAGACAGAGGCCTTTTTAATCACCTTCTTGAGTCTTTGGGCTTGCTGTAAGTTCAGTTATTTACCTCACCAAGAAAATGGCATGTCCCCTGTATACTAAAGGATCCCCACTTCTTTTTATCTCTTTATTGGAAAAAATATGCCAATATTTTTGGTAGGGAAAGCTGCAGTCTGGGTCTACCTACAAGACTCAACGTCACAGCCAAGGACTGGATCATTAACCAAAGGAGTATAAAGGTTACAATTCCAGATCCCCCTTGAGATGACAGGAGGTAACTCCAGGCCTCTCCACACTCCATCCCCTTGTCCCACGACACAGCTCACAATGACAGTAAGAGGCTGACCGGGCGTGGCCTACTCGGGCCTACACAAAGTTCACACACTTCCCTCCTTCGAGGTGCGCAACCCAACCTGAAACCCTGGCTGAAAAAACACAGCATAACAAAAAGCTATTCCATCCACCACCACCTTACCTGGAAAGACTTCATAGCTAAAATTCTGCCCATTTTGAAGTGAGACCAAAAGACCCTCCCTTTGGTGAACTAATCCCTATTTGTGCTTTAACCGCAGTTCCAGGTCATCATCGCCCATCTAGCCCAAGGTCAGCCGCAGGAGTCGGCACCTGAAAGCCTGTGAGCTCCTGCTTATTAAGACCCTGGCAGCTCATGTTGCTTAAGCCCCCATCTATTAAAAAATAACCCTTGTTATTTTAAAACAGCCTGGCAACTGTAAAAATAGTCACTCTCCTTTGGGCATTAGCCACACTAAGCTTCTGCAAGCTGCTAAGGTGAAAAGAAAACCCAGGTGTGCCTGACTCCAAGGTATGTGTTCAAAACCATAAACCTGGGCTTTGGAGGAAAGGAACTTCGGGGATCCTTCCATCCTCAAGACTTTGTGTTTCTCAAGACCCCACTGCCCCCCGGGGCTGGGGTTGGTTTTTTCCACCTCCCGATAATCAGGGATAATGATAGCTAATGCAACATGCTGATTCTGAGTTACTTCAGGAAAAGTTACCTTAGTTAAGCCTCATTCAACCCTTTGAGCAACAATTCCCCTTGATAGGTGATAAACCAAAGCTTAGAGAAGTTAAAGACCAAAACCACTATGGGTCTGGGATGTGAACATAGGAGCCTGAGAGCAAAGCCCACCTCAAGCTCTCCTCCCCACCACCTCATCTTGCCAGGTGAGGTTGGCAAGAGATGCCCTTCTGGGCTTTGGGATTTCCTCAAACAAGATGGCCGTTCACAAGTAGAGTCCTGAGGTAGAAGGTCATTGGCCCAGCAGTCTGTGAGGGGACAGCTGAACTTTCAGGGGACATGGTAGCATGAATAGCCCAAGTCCACCTGGTGGACTGGTACCCCGGGGCCTTGTCCAGTTGTTGGGTGAAGGTGGTATTAGACTCTCTTCACTTCTTCGTGCTTTTTGGACTCTACCCTCTCTGTGGTACCACGGAATGAAGGAAGACTGCTCCCCCTCCAGGGGCCTAGGTAAAGATCAGAGGTCTTCTCAAGTATTGCTTTGGCCCGTTAACAACCTCTTCCCCACCCCACCCCCAGAGCCAGCCACACTGCAGCCCATGGGAAAAGGTCGGCATAATCCCAACATGCACGTACTTGAGGAGAAAAGACCACATATGATGGGGGAGATGGGAGAGGGCTATAGAGTTGAGGTGAGAACTTCAAGAGTTGGGGTCAGGTCTTTGAGACTGGATATTCGGGACAGAGGTCCCCTTATCCTCGTGAGTCAGAATCCCCACCGGGCCCCATGGGCTTCCTACTCCTGTTCTGACACAGCCAACTCCACCACGTCCCTGAGCCTGTATCCCCTCCTCCTACCCACTGTTGCTAAATTTACACCCTCATCTGTCCTCTTCCTGTCGGATGTGGGTATTTTAAGGGAGTGACAGCGTGGGGCCGCAGGAGAAGCAGTGATGGCAGCGCGGTGAAAATAAGCGTGCCAGCTCCTCCTCTCTGTCTGTCAGATGAACCTGCCCACCAGGGACTCGCCCATCTCCCTCCGCACCTAGCCCCCTGCCTCCTGCTCTGACTCTCTCCCAGGAGAGAGCTCACCGTGAGCCCTCAGCAGGGCACTGGGTGAGGAGAGGACCCCAAGAGGTGGAGACCAGGAAAGCGGTACCCACAGTACCACAGAGGAACATAATGGACACAAACTCACCTCGGTCAAGGCTCACAGACACCTCCACCAAACACCCCCAGGGTCTGAGGGACACGCGATCAACACACAGCCCAGAGGATCCCTGAGGTGTGATAAGTCTGGGGGATCTGGGGGATACGCTTTAAGGAGTGCCCAGCACGGAGATTAAAATCTGAAGGGAATAGGAGATCTTCCATAGCTCCTAGAAGACCGGCAGCAAACTCGTCATCCTTGACCTACCCCAACAAAGCCCACGGGGGT
Organism: Puma concolor; assembly: GCF_028749965.1. Taxonomy (NCBI): domain Eukaryota; kingdom Metazoa; phylum Chordata; class Mammalia; order Carnivora; family Felidae; genus Puma; species Puma concolor. The sequence continues at coordinate 101,106,417 of NC_141673.1, forward strand.
GGGGGCTGGTGGGTGGGGAAACGGAGGCCTCCAAATTGGTGCCGATTAGTGCATCCTCCCGAAGGTTGCGGCGACGCCTGAAGTGGCCAGCGTGCCGTGTTTAAATACCACCAATGTGTCTGTGTCCACCTGCCTGGAAGGCACAGGTGAGTTTTCAGGTGTCTGGTCTGGTAACAGGAAGAAGGGCACATGCCACCTATTCTTGAACTAGCGGTACCATATCTGCTTCTACAGCGTGGCTTTTCCCAAGGGCATAGCTTTTCATCACACGCCTCTTAGGAAGCTAATCAATTTACACTGTGGAGAGTGAACTTAAGGGGAAAACAGCCTTCCAATGCAGAAGAAAAGATCTGAGTTAGGCCAAAGGAGATGTGTTTGCTGTTTCTAATTAAGTTGAGAAGAGGCAAATTGGAAACCCTGTCCAAGGCCTGGCATCCTGAGGCTTTGCCAGCTGCTGTGAGGGAGGTTAGGGAACATCCTTCCAGGAGAACTTGAGCAACAAAATAAAAACCCATGTGGACCCCTGCCTGGTGCCCTTTGTCTACATGGTTGGAGGTGGCATTTTGTCTCACTCCTGATTCCTACTGTGTGTGTGTGTGTGTGTGTGTGTGTGTAATGGAGAGTGAGGAGGAGAGAGACAAAGAAACAGAGACAGAGAGACTGAGAGAGGGAAGGCAGGCCAGCAAGCAAGAGCAGCAGTTTGGGGCATGTGATGGCATAAGGAGTTCAAGGTCTTCTCCAGGCCTCCAGGCTCCTACTTATACGCTCAGCCTGCCATGACACGTCTACCTGCCCAATTGTCAAACAGGGAGATAATGGTCAGCAAGGGCTGAGGTCTATGGTATGGACATTGAGGGTAAAAAGGAGAGGAAAGCTTACACCTATAGGACACGGTGGTCAGTGGTTCTGATTCTGGAGGGAGTCTCCAGGAAACGAGTGCAGAATGATACATTTGGGCAGGTGTTAGGAGCAAGACTTCGTGCTGCCACGTGCTTTCCATGCTGCGCATGTATGCACATCAAGCGGGGGACAGAGTTCACGACAAGGTGGCCCTCTCCTCCCCCTGCTCCCTAGGGCCAGGACTTGAACAAGAGGTCAACACAGACCCCCAAATCACCAGTCTCAGCCACACGGTAGGGGGTCCAAGGGCAAACCCAAGAAAAATGGGATCTACTTGGCTTTCACTCCACTGCATGGAAAGCTGTAGCCCCTGAGACTAGGGCTGGGTGAAGACTGGAAGGGATGGTAAGAGGGAGGAGAAGGAGGTAATTCACTGAAATTCAAGACCACAGGCTAAACACTCTCTCTTGCACCCCTTTGAGAACAAGGCTCTCAGATGTCTGAAGGCTCTACCTTTGGAGCCATCGCCTGAGCCTCTGAGGGTCTGCAGGCTGAACAGGTAGCGCTGCCTCCCACTTGGTATTGCTCCAGACACGGAAACATCAGCTTGGCATCTGGGAGGGCCCCGCTATAGACAGGCTGCTGCGGGGCACCTGCTAGGTCCTCTGTGCACTGACGCCCCAGGCCAGACGCTCCCAGAGCCCCTCTCCCCCAGCTAATAAAGTCTTCTCTCAGCCTGAGAGCCACACACATCACCTCGCGCATTATTTATGGAGCTCCTACCCCGTGCCAGGCACTATGCGAGTTGCTGGGGACACAGCAGACCCAGTGGTGGAGACAGATATCTGCCACAGCCCAGGAGGGAGTGCTGTGATGGAGGCGTGAATAAGGGGCACCAGAGCACAGACTTCCTGGAAGAGGCAATATCCCAACTGAGTCTTCAGGGATACGTGGAAGACCACTAGGCACACCGAGGGAAAGGGCGTGCCAGGCGCGGGGGGAACAGTACATGCAAAGATATGGAGGCAAAGGAAGAGCGGGGTGAGTTTGGAGCAGCCCCAGTGGTTTGTGCAACTGGAGCCCAGGTACATGGGGGTGGTAGAGGCAGAGAGGGCCAGGGAGGGAGGCGGGGCCTGACCCACTGGGTTAGGGAGCCTCCCAAGGTATCAGGACTTAACCCTGGCGGTGACGGGGAGGTTGGGACGGCTGTAAAAAGCAGAGTGGCGCGACCAGAGTTGCACTTTAGAAAGGTGACTCGGGCCCAGAGTTGGGCTGGACTAGAGCAAGACACCCCGGGCAAGAACAGGTAGGAGGCAGGTAGAAGGGTCTGGCAACAGATCAGCAACAGGTGTATCTTGAAGAAGTATCAACTGAGGCAGCAGCGGCAGTAGGGGGAAGAGAAAGAAAGACGGATCTGAGAGATGTTAAGGGGTAAAAAGGACAGGGTCTACTCACCGCTTGGACATGAGGTTAAGGGTGAGGGAGAAAGACTGCCTCCCAAGATTCTGGCTTAGGTAACCTCACGAAAGGGCAAAGGGACAGGTAACAGGTACTAGAGCAGAATTTGGGCAAAGATTGGCTTCGAGCACAGGCTGCCTGGGCAGAGGCACCAGTATGTAGCTGTGACCGGGGGTGGGGAAAGAGGTCTGGGTGGGAGACATAAATGGGGACGCATCGGCACAGAGCTGCTAGACGAAGCCGTGGGCCAGGACAGGGCACCTGGCAGAAGTCACACCGGGTCCTGGATGGAGCCTGGGAAGGGCCAGTGAGCTTCCCCTTCACCCCACCTGTGTTAACGAGAACCATGGAGAACCACTGATGGTCGGAGCCCCCTCTTCAACAGAAAGGGGTTAAGACGTGGATCCCTGGTCTTTCCTGTGACGGGGAAGGAACCAGAAGGATGCTCCCTCTACAGTTCCCTCTTCTGAAATGAGCTTGTCTTGTTACTGCCCCCGACTATGTGGGGAAGATGAACCAAAGCTCATTCTCTTGCTACAAATAGCAGGGTTTCCTGCCCTCTTGCCCTGGACCCTGGGGCTAGAAGCTACAGGCAGAATGTCCAAGAGATGGGGAGGGACTGACAGTGTCTCCCGCAAGGCCCAGACATCTGTGGCATCCTCTGAACTGTCCGTGCTTTTCTAGGCAGTGCTGAAGGAAGAAGGCAGTGGGCACCATAGATAGCCGCACATACCCAGTGGCCTGGCCTTCTGGGGATTTATCTGGGGGGGGGGGTTGCTTTGATGGCCCTGCCCCCTCACTTCAGCCCTGCTCAGACCCCAAATGGACCCTGAGACCTGAGCTCCTACCACCTCCGTAGCACCCACACAGGATCAGGCAGGCAGGAGGCAGCTCACGGAGCTTTTTCTGGTTGTTTTATTTGAAAACCCTAGGGTGCATCCCCTCCCTCACCACGCCCATCCCCCTCCCCCCTCTCCCCCCTCCCAGGACATGACGATGCCACACACACACACACACAAGGCCGTGAGCTGCACACAGAACACGGGGGCTGCGCTCACAGCAACATGAAAAAATATACATTATATATAATACACCTGGGGCCCCCGCTCCCCCTGCCATCCCCACAACCCAGCCTCAACCAGGTCATGTAGGAAGGGGCAGGGGCTGCAGGCCCTCAGGCAAGGAGAAGAGGGGAAAGAGGACAGAAAAGGAAGGAGAGCGGGCAAGGTGAAGAAGCAGGGATCCCCAGAATGAAGTGGAAAGAGAGGGAGGAGAGGACGGAAGCTTCCTCCCAGCTGCGGAAGCCCTGGGGAAGACAGGCCTCCGTGGACAGGAGAGTAGGGAAGGGTCCCCCCTTCAATTCCACCCAGGCCCCTGCCACTGCTAGTGACCCCCACTCCATGCAGGGTGCGCCTGGTGGGGGAGAGACAGAGACATGGGCGAGCTAAGGGGCCACTGCCGGGGGGGGGCAGAGAAGGCAGCCAAAGTCTTCCAGGGAACAGGAGCCCAGAGGCACAGGAGGGAGGTGGGCTGGGGGCCGGGGGTGGGGGGAGGCAGACCCCAGCGCGGCCCACTGGGATTTGGGGATTAAAGGAAGACTCGTTCCAAAGAGCTCTCTCCCTCTTGGTGTCTTCTCTCAGAAGGTCCTTCTCTCTTTTCTGGGGGTGTCTCTGTCTCACCAGGGCAGAAATCTCTCTCTGTTCAGGGAAGGGTGCAGCATCAGTAGCGGTGTGGAGGGGTCTCAATGATGCGTCTCTCGTTGCTGCTGGGGGAGTCGGCTGCCTCCGAGTCGCTGCTGTCCTCGTCCTCCTGCTGGCCACCGGCAGCCCCCGCCACACAGGCCTGCCGATTCTGGTAGGACTGGATGAGGCAGGAGCAGAGAGCACAGGGCTCAATGGTCTGCACGCACCCCAGAGCCTCTCCTTTGGGGGCCGTGCTCCCCTCAGGCCCCTTGCCCCACCCCTGACCTCCCTTTTAACCTTTCTCCTTCCCACTCATGGCAGCTCTGCCCGGAGCCTTTTTCCCCAGGGCCTGGCCGCTCTGTGCTCCAGCTGAATCTGGACTCTAGGCTTCCCCCCTTCCCACTGCCACTCACCTCCATGGGGTTCACGATAATGGTGAGTGCCGAGTCATCCCAGAAGAGGTCAGGGTCTTTGGGGTCACTGGAGGCCTCTGGAGGCCCGCCAGCCCCTGAGACACGGCGGTGAAGGGAGTGGATGCGCACGAGGCCCAGGATGACCATGAGCACCAGGAACCCCACACACACCACGATGATGAGAGTTGCTGCGCTGGGGACCACTGTAGGGAGAGTAAATGGACTTGGCACCGCGGGGCGGGGGGGGGGGGGGGGGCGGGATGGAGGGAGACGGGAGAAGAGGGAGTCCTGGAATAAGAGAAGAAGGATGGGAGCGCCTGGGTGGCTCAGTCGGTTAAGCATCCGAGTCTTGATTTCGGCTCAGGCCACCATCTCGCAGTCTGTGAGATGGGGAGCCCCGAGGCAGGCGCTGCACTGACAGCGTGGAGCCTGCCTGGGATTCTCTCTCTCCCTCTCTCTCTCTCCCTGCTCACATGCCCCTGCCCCTCCCCTGCGAGCACGCGCTCTCTCTTTAAATGTTCAATAAACATTATTATAAAAATAAATAAATAAATGTTCAATAAACATTTCAAAAGAGAGAGAGAGAGAGAGAGAGAAGACAGGATGGTCCCGAAGCGGGGAGTGCCCTGTACAAGCTAGAGGAGAAAGAGACCCCTATTGAGAAGAACAGGACACAGGGAGGGAAGGGTGCTGAAGGGCCGCTTAAGGCCAAAGGGACAGAGAGGCAGAGGGAGGGAGGTATGCAAAGGGGGGCACGGGCAGGGGGAGAAGAGCTCCTGGCCCAACGCTATCAGAACAGCCCTGTTCTCAGCAGGCAGAGGGCCAGGTTGGAGCTCGAGCCCAGTGGGGGGAGGTGAAAGGCGCCACATAGGCTCAACGGTGTAATCGGAGAGAACGCCCTCCCGCATCTTGAGAAACAGGCCCCAAGCTGGCCTGGCAGCCAGGAGAAGCTGCTGGCACCCAAGGCTGGGGGGACACGTCCAAGGGGCCGGGAGCAGCCCCTTCACTCACCCACCTGAACCGCACTCATTCCTGTTCTGTGACTCCTCCCTTCTTCTCGCGGGCCTGGGCCTCCTGGACACCTGGGGCTTCTGCTCCTCCCGAATCTCCCCCTGAGGATTACCTACCTCCCCCTCGGCCCTGTCATGCCTCTGGCCCCGCGGCCTCACTTTGATGCCTAGGCTCAGGGGAGCGAGGACCCTGAAGGGCAGTGAGACAGAGAAAGGCGCGTGCACTCTCACGCGGACCGTGGAGCTGATGGCGGCAAAGCAGACGTGCATGCACCAGCACGTGCCCAGTAGGACCGCACGGGCACACAGCTGAACAAGGACGGCCACCCCCTTCACCCGAGCCAGGACTCTGCCGGTCTGCACACCTGCCCGCACCAGCAGCCTGGCGGCCTGCTCACACAGCAGGAGCAAAGGGCTGCGTCCGAGGGCCTCCAGCAAGGCACGGCAGAACCACACGTGCAGCGTCACCCAGCTCCCCGCCAGCTGGGCACACCAGGCGACCCCCTGAAGGAAGATGTAAACGCCACAGATGTGCGCCGCGAGGGCCGCGGAGCCAGCAGCCGTGAGCACAGGGCGGGCCACCTCCCGCACACACGCACACAGCGCTCGGGGAAGCATGGGCACGCAGAGCAGGAGGGCCCGCAGCCCCCGGGACAGCAAGTGGAGGCAGAGACCCCGCACACGTGTCCCCAGGCTGAGGGCCCGCGTAGGCAGCTGGGTCGCTGCACCCCACATGGGTGCACACCCCTGCTCACTGTTTGCGCCCGCAGCGGCTCTCCCAGCCACAGAGGCCCCGTGAGGCCCCGAATCTGGAGAGTCCCGTTGCTAAGGGGTGATTACCCGTGTAATCACACTGTGTTCCAGCCCATACATCTACCTCCCAGTCCCCGATTTACCCACAGCCTTTGAGACGCGTTGAGAGACAGAGCGGAACGCAAAGAAGCCAAGAGCACGGGAGCCGCACACACACCCTGTCCCCCACACACCACTCCTCCCCGGCAAGCGGCACGGCAGGCTGTCACAAGCTCCGGGGCCAACCAGGTGTGTGCAGAAGGCCCTGCCTGAGCGGGCACACTAGCCTCACACCTCCCTGAGGCCACCCTGACGGCTCCCTGCCAAGTTGGTCCCTATCCTGACCCAACCCATAGCTTGCCTGTGGCCGCTCGCCAAGGAGAGCCAATCCTGTTTGGCAGGGCAGGCAGGCTCCCTGGGCACGGGCTCTAGGGCAGAGATGGGCCTGGCTGGATCAGCACTTCTCAACTGCCTGGGGATGGGGGAGGAGGGAAGAAGGGGACAGAGGTGCTTTTCCCGACCCTCTGCGGGAAATGGTCCCTCCCAGGTCCCCGTGTCAGTGGGCAAGATCCAGGAACAGTGACCCTGCCAGCAGGTGGCCCCTGTAGCTAAGCTCAGGCTCTAGAAGGAATGGAGACCCGCCCCTCCACACCTCCGAGTGGAGGCCGCAGCAGGTGAACCTACTCTAGGAGCACACTGATGATGACAGGCCAAAGTTTCTGGTTTGTGCCTTGATCAAATGCATTTGTTCTTCTGAGCCCCCAGCCTGGTGAAGGAAATGGCAAGTCGATTGCCAGGAATAAGAAATGACCACAGGAAAGACAAAATGCAGACACTGTTATCTGCAGGCAAACAAGTAGTTAATTAGTTTAAAATGAGGCTGGAAGCCAGCGAGATGGCAGGATTTTTCAATTAGCCACAAACAAAAATCAAGAGTTTAAAAAAGCGCAATCAGCCTCGCTTGCTGCATGAGACCCGAGCAGGTGACTGTGGCCTTGAATGACTGGCACCGCCGACATGAAGGGGTGTTTTATCAAACGGCCCTTGTGCAACTTCTGGTTTCAGGTGGGTGTGAGGACACAGTTAAAGCCCCATCCACACTCCTGCATGGTGCCCCCTTTATGAAGACCCTGGGGAGAAACTTCTTTCCGCTCTCAGTCCCAGGGCTTCTCTTGAAATACTGGTTGGCTCTCATCACATGACTCTCCTAACTGCTCAGGTTTCCTTTTGCTTAAACTGCAAGGAAGCTCAGAGCCAACATGCTGGCCCATTCTACCATTCTAGCAACTCTCAGAGTATGTCTTTTATGAACTGACTTTATTCCCCTCCTACATCTTATTCTTCTTTCAGAATCGTCCTTCCCTCCCCACTCCCGAGTTCATTTTCTATGCCTACTCTATTTCATTGTAGGTCTGTCTGAAAAGCTTCAGGTACTTGTGAGCAACAAAGTAGGGAAACGGTTCCCAAACTTTGCTGCACGTTGGAAGCACTTGGGGATCTTTAAAAACCATCGACGCCTGCCTGGAGCGCCTGGGTGGCTCAGTCGGTTGAGCGTCCAATTTCGGCTCAGGTCATGATCTCACGGTGCCTGAGTTCAAGTCCCACATCAGGCTGGCTGCTGTTAGCACAGAGCCCTCTTCGGATTCTCTGTCCCCCTCTCTCTCTACCCCTCCTCCATTTGCACTCTTTCAAAAATAAATAAACATTAAAAAAAAAAAAGGAAAGAACTGGAAAAAGAGCTAGGAAATTATGGGGGGGGGGGGAAGCTGGCCCCAAGGGTCTATTTAACAAACAGGGTTAGTTTGCTCACAGGTCTCTAAAAATTGTATGAAGTTTCTATGAACCTTTGCAACTTGATTACGCATTATGCTCCCCTCTTCACCCCTACTTCCCTACTCCCTATACCCCTACCCCCATCTGCTTTCCTATAGTGAGTAAATACTTGAAAAGGCCTCTCTTTTCAGAGAGAGGAAGGAAAAAGGGAGCCAGCCCCAGGGAAAAGGGAACACAAGAGACTCTGTAGTGGTGGCCACCACTTAAGGGGAGGAAGCCAGATGGAATCCCTGGGGATACCAGGGAGCTAGCCTCAGTCAAAAAAGCCCTAGGAAGCCCTCAGGAGCCCCCCCACCACCACCAAATTAGATGCAACTATAACAAGAGAAAGAAAGAAAGAAAGAAAGAAAGAAAGAAAGAAAGAAAGAAAGAAAGAAAGAAAGAGAGAGAGAAAGAGAGAGAGAAAGAAAGAAAGAAAGAAAGAAAGAAAGAAAGAAAGAAAGAAAAAGAAAGAGGAAGGAAGAAAAGGAAGAGCGGGCAAGCATCAAGCATAAATGGAGAAGGTATGGAGGTCAATGGTTAATGCACAGTAATGCACAGGCTCTGGAATCCTGCCACCTAGATTTGAATCCTGGCTCCTACCACTTCCTAGCTGTGTGATCTTGAATAAAATGCTTAACCTCTCGGGGCACCTGGGTGGCTCAGTCGGTTAAGCATCCGACTTCGGCTCAGGTCATGATCTCACAGGTTTCTAAGTTGAAGCCCTGCGTTGGGCTCTGTGCTGACAGCTCGGAGCCTGGAGCCTGCTTCAGATTCTGTGTCTCCCTCTTTCTGTGCCCCTTCCCCGCTTGTGCTCTGTCTCCCTCTGTCTCTCAAAAATGAATAAATGTTAAAAAAAAAAAAAATTATGGGGCCCCTGGGTGGCTCAGTCGGTTAGGCATCCGACTTCGGCTCAGGTCATGATCTCACAGGTTTGTGAGTTCAAACCCCACGTTGGGCTCTGTGCTGACAGCTCGGAGCCTGGAGCCTGCTTCAGATTCTGTGTCTCCCTCTCTCTCCGCCCCTCCCCTGCTCGTGCTCTGTCTCTCTTTCTGAAGAATAAATAAACATTAAAAAAAAAATGCTTAACCTCTCTGGGCTTCCATTCCCTCCCCTTTAAAAGGGATAATGCTAGTACCCATTTCATTTGCTGTTTCTAATGACTAAATGAGTCAATATGTAGAAAAGCTCATGACACACACTGATGTGTTCAATATTCTTATTATTGTATGTATTGAAATGAGCTTTTTCAAGGAAGCATTTTCAGAATTCTTTAGGGAATTGCCTTCAGAGCCTGTGATACACCTTTCGGCTTTTTTCAAAAGGGACAAACCTGTGCCCTTTGTGGGTTTGTATATTTAAGAACTTAACATGATATCCAGAGCCAACTCTGACAAAAGTGGATGATGAAATTGGGTAAAACTGAAATGGGTCAAAAGCAAAGCATATCTAAGAAGTAATAAACATAAATGCATCATGTAAATAGGCTTTGAAAGCAATTCTAAAAGGGATTCCAAAAATCATTTTTGGCATCAACAGAATCATTTTACAGTGTTTAGTATGTGGAAAAAAAAACTCATTTCATAATATTATGTGTAAATACCAGGTTAAGTAAAATAGTTTGATCCCAACTTTGTAAAAAGAAAAAAAATAAGGCATAGGAAAAAAAAAAAAGGAACATTAACAATGGCTTCTTCTCTGGGGTGGAATTATGGCTGATTTTTCTTCTTCATACTTGTAGTTTCTAGTTTTTCTACAATAAACCAACTCTTAAATTGGAAATTAAAACTCACATCACTGGTAAAGTGCCATGGCCAGGGAACATGAGGGCAGCTCTCCAGCTGGATTTAATACTTTGCCAAGTTGCACACTTGGCGTTAGAAAGACTTATGACATTATGGGGCGCCTGGGTGGCTCAGTCAGTTAAGCACCCAACTTTGGCTCAGGGCATGATCTCAGAGTTGGTGAATTTGAGTCCCTCATCTGACTCTGTGCTCACAGCTCAGAGTCTGGAGTCTCCCTCACTCTCTGCCCCTCCCCCGCTCATTCTCATTCTCTTTCTCCCTCTCTCTCTCTCTCTCTCTCTCTCTCAAAAATAAGCATTAAAAAAAAAAAAAAGACTTATGACATTATAGATAGCACATAATTACACACGTATTAGCCCCAACTTTCTCCTTGAGGATAGAGACTGTATCTAACCCATAATTCTTTTATGTCCCTAATACCACTTTAGGACAGTGCTAGTACACAGTAGGTGCTTCATAAATACTTGATGACTTCACTAGGTCCAGGGCTAATTTGATATTCCTGGGGGAGGGAGCAGGAACAAAAAAGGCGTCTAAACCCCACACCGACTTTATGATTCCAGACATGAGCACCCCAGCGATGAATGACATTGACTCATATTCTTCGGGAGGGAAAGTTAATGGTCCAGGGGTTACAGGGATTGGAACAGAGTGATCAGTTAAGTCAGCACAGGGAACAAAACCATAGCTCCACCGGCCTGCCCCACTCCCAGTGGTAGAGGAGAGAGGATGCCCATGCCCAGCCCACCCCCCGCCACCCTCCCTGCCCTGCCTGGCCCCGAGCACTCTTACGTACTGGAGTTTCGGTGGGAGCTGGCCAGGCTGTGTCCGGCCATCTCAGGAGGGGGCTGGTGGCCGCGGTGCAGGAACTGCTGGGAGCTGAGCATGTGGCTGGGGTGGGCGACCCGGTTCATGCTGTGCAGGACATTGACCTGGGGGAGGGAGAGCTCAGTGGGCACCCGCCTCTCCTATTCCTATCCACTAGAGTCTTGTCCCACCTCACTAGAGGCCATCTGCTAACCATGCCCCACAGCTCCTCCCCCTCTGAGCACACAGGTTCTGGGCTCCTCCGTGCTGCAATGTCCATTCCCGCCAACTATGGGTCTCAGTCCACTCCTCCAGGGCTCGTCGCTAGTGGGGGAGGAGGAGAGGGAAGGAGACTCTCTGAATACCTCCACGATGAATTCATTGCTGGAGTAACGGCCATTCATTTCTGAGCAGGACAGCCGGAATTTCCTAGCATAGAGGGCAGCTCCGTGTCGCAGCCGATAATGAGCCTGCCTCAGGATCTCTTCGTACACAGTGATGCTCTCCACCCCTGGGGGACGAGGAAGCAGCTCAGGGCGGGGAGCCGGCCAAAAGGGCCCGGCAGGCCCCTCTCTCTCAGACTCCCACCAGCTGAGAGCAGACGCAGCCACAGAATGGGTCGGTCCCGCGCCTCAGCAGGGGAATGACCTGAGTTCTCCCAAGAGATGTACCCCTCCGCCCCCAGCCCGGCTCTGACTGATTGGGAGAGAGTGACTGGGGTCCATTTCCTGCTCTGCTCTTCTCTGAAAACTCTGCGGCTTCTGGGTAGAGATGGAGAGAAGGCATTAAGGACCCCCTGCAAGACAGAAGGGCGGAGGCCAGCAGAGGGGAAACGGAGAGAGGGGAAAATACAGAAGTCCTCGGTGAGGTTCTGGAAGGGGATGGAAACAGGAGGGGGCCAGTTATGACCAGCTTCTCCCATCCCCACCTATGGAGGTTTCCTTCAGAGAATAGCAGGTTTCCTCTGAAAGCTACCAAGTCATGGCCATGATTCACTACGACGTGAGCACGCGAGTTAAAGATCTGGTGTGGGGGCGCCTGGGTGGCTCAGTCGGTTAAGCGTCCGACTTCGGCTCAGGTCATGATCTCGCGGTCCGTGAGTTCAAGCCCCGCGTCAGGCTCTGTGCTGACAGCTCAGAGCCTGGAGCCTGTTTCAGATTCTGTGTCTCCCTCTCTCTCTCTGACCCTCCTCCGTTCATGCTCTGTCTCTGTCTCAAAAATAAATAAACATTAAAAAAAATTTTATAAAGATCTGGTGTGTACATGAGATCAGAGAGATGGAAGGTGTAGGGAAGATGGCTAGGACCAAACAGCTAGAGGATCGAAGGCTCGTCAGAGAAGGCTGAGCCACAGGAGGAGGGAGCAGCAGAAGGGCGCCAGGCTATAGAGAGAAGCGGGGAGAAAGAACCACTTGGGAGCCTGAACCCCAGCACACCTCCTCTAGGGGCAATCTGGAAGCCTGAGGAGCTTCCAGTCTGGGAAGGTACAAGATGGCACTTGCCTCTATCCCTGGGGACCCGGGAGGAGGACCCTCTCGAATTCCTAGATACCTGATACTGGGAAGGGGCGCACACAGAAAAAGAGGACAGGCACTCAGTCCCCACTGACCGGCAATGGTGAGGTAGGCAGACGTGTTGGTGAGTTCCAGCCCTCGCTGCTGCAAGGACGCCATGTCTAGGAGCAGGCTTTCCCGCTCGGGGTCCAGATCATCCCCGACCAGAGAAATCTCACAGCCATCCAGGTTGTGCACGATCTCATCTGACATGCGTGTGTCTGTCACTGGATGGGAGAGAGTCGGGATCGGGATCAGAGCCACAGGGCCATGCTTCCTCCCTTTCCAGGCTCATTCCCCGAGAGCAGTCGGCAGCATCTTCAAGAACGTCATTACCCAGTACTTTCCTCACACCCACAGGCCTCCTCCCGGCTCTACGCCCCATGTAAGTGGTTCCTGACAAGCGAATGTGGGATGAAGTCACTCCAGTTGTGGACAAGAGCCCCTTCTCGGGATGATATCACTCCCTGGAGTCATCCTTACCTGTGCCCTGCCAATTCTCATCCTTTTTGGCCTCCACCTGGTGGGAAATGGAGCAAGTGATTTGAAGATCGGGGAACAAGGGGATCCCCTCAGGTCCCTCAAAGTCCACAGCCGGGCGAGCAAAATGAGCAGTGCCACTCAGCAGGATCTGGGGGGCATCAGGCTGAAGGACCACCACGTACCCCTCCACTTCGGGGATGGAGACACAGGATTCTTCGCTGAAACACCTGCAGAGCAGAGGGCAGAGAGGCAGCTTGTGACCCCAACACCTCCTGTCTAATGATCCCTATTCTGTTTCATCCCTCCGGGCATCCATCTCTACAACAGAGCACACCACATCAGGGAGGGGACGGGAGGAAAGAGGGATAGTGTCCCTGTCGCAGCACAACTACCCCACCGGGGCAAAGCTGGAGAGGAGATACCCTTTCCTGGGAAGATGCCACTGTGGGAAAGGGTCAGAGACAAATCAGGCAACCCAGACCTGCAGGGGTGATCACATCACCAATGCCCTCACCTAAGATTATGGAACACCTATCAAATTTCATTTCACAAACTGAACTTGCCAAAATGTTTACACATACACAGTTCCTTACTCAGGAGATTTGAATTAAGAAGTGTGTTCAGTAAAACACACGGCAGACACATGCCCAAAAAATATTCAACAACAAAAGTGGAGGGGAAGGATGTGGTGGGGGAGCCTATCCAAGGATGTCCTCCTCCTTGGTGTTTCTTCCCTTCAAGATCAGAGGAACCCCTTTGGTCGGTGAGCTAATGTGACAATCTCGGACCTGCATCCATGGTCCCATGAAGCCTCGTGGACCTTGGCACCAGGACAGACTCCCTCAAGCACTCAGCCAGGCCAACCAATGCACAGCACAGCTGCTCAGGAAGGCGCTCCCAGGGTCACCTCCTGCCCCATCCTTTGCCAATCGATCAGAATGACACCTCACTTTCTCATCACACCTGCTGGTTTCTGAAGCGTTTACACATACTCTTTCATGCAACCTTATTTCAACCTGTGGAAAAGGGGTAAGAAACCAAAGATGATCAAGCATCTTGGCCACACAAGAAATAGGCAACAGGGGCGCCTGGGTGGCTCAGTGGGTTAAGCATCCGACTTCGGCTCAGGTCATGATCTTGCGGTTCATGAGCTCGAGCCCGCATTGGGCTCGGTGCTGACAGCTCAGAGCCCGGACCCTGCTTCTGATTCTGTGTCTCCCTCTCTCTCTCTACCCCTCCCCCACTCAGACACTGTCTCTCTCTCTCTCTCAAAAAGAAACAAACACTAAAAAAAATTTTTTTAGAAAAAGAAATAGGCATCAGAGTCAAGGCTTAAACCCACAGTTCTTATGCCAAGATCCCACTCTTTCCGCTGAATCACAGCCACTATTTGGCGCCTGGGTTTGCACCAGTCTGATTTATTTATAAAGAAGCACCCCCTGGGGCATCTGGGTGGCTCAGTTGGTTAAGCGGCTGACTTCGGCTCAGGTCATGATCTCGCAGTCCGTGAGTTCGAGCCCCGCGTCGGGCTCTGTGCTGACAGCTCGGAGCCTGGAGCCTGTTTCCGATTCTGTGTCTCCTTCTTTCTGACCCTCCCCCATTCATGCTCTGTCTCAAAAATAAATAAACGTTAAAAAAAAGAATTAAAAAAAAAAAAAGAAGCACCCCTTGAACAAGCAGCCTTCACAAGGAAGTTAGTAGCACAGGAGCAGGGCCTGTGGTCCATATGCTTGTGCTAACTGAAATGCCCAGCTTGACTGCAGGAGCCAAAACGGGAAGGGGTAACCTCAGCAGATACGATGAACTCAAAGCCCCTGAAGCTGCCAATGTCCACAGCTTGCAGAGTTCCTGTGCCACAAGGGGTGGGGCCCAAGAATCTGCACGGTCATTCTGAGGGGCCCAGATCAAAGCCTCCTGGAAAACCACCTAAGCTGACCTGGAGAGCCCAGACTCCAACAGACATCCCCACTGCAATGAGCAATCCAAAGGGGACCCAAAGGGGAACAGGGCGCCGGACCTGACCCGAAGGCACTGATGATCTCGTCTAGAGCTTAGTTATATATGGCACACAACCTTAAAATAAGGGCAAATATGGTCACCATTGTGTAAGTGGAACAAACAAAAAATCACAAGGGTTTAGAGAGGCAAAGGTTATTTCTGGCTAGGATGGGAATGGGGCATTTGGCCAGGGAGGATAGGAATAATCAAGGGAAGTAGCAACTGAGATAGCCTTTGAAGGAGGGTAGGACTTCGCTAGGCAGAAGGTAGACCATAGAATGGGTGGTGAGGAGTGTACCGAGGGGAACGAAGGAACATGAGGCAGAAATCTGGGGTCAGATGGTTGAAGGCTTTGAGTGCAAATTTTGAGCACTGGCCAAGGGGAGGTCATTAAATTCTTCTATATCAGGAAATAATGAGGATGAAAATTCTGATTTATGACCACTAACCTAGCCTCTGGTGAAGTTAGAATACTAGAGATAGGTCAACTCGTTAGGAGATTATGGCAATAGGCTGGGCGAGAGGTAATCAGAGACGGGGCTGGAGTAATAACAGCAGAAATGGAAAAAGAGGAGACAGATTCCCAGCACCCAGCACAGGCAGGATCAGGGTGACCTGGCAACGGACGGAGCGTGGAGGATAGACAGGGAGAAATCCAAGATGACTCAGAGGTTTCAAGCCTGGATAACCGCAAGGGCAGAGACACCATTACAGAAATGGAGAATTCAGGGGGAAGGGCACGTTTCGATATTGGAGGCCATTATTCCGTCTTGAGCTCGTTTCTGTGAGGTGCTGGCAGAACTTTCTAGATAGAGGTTATAGCAAGCAGAAATTTAAGGGCTATGGGAAAAAGACAAAGCTAGAGAAAAAAGATGTGGTAACCATTTGTTCAGGGGCTAATGCCACAAAGGAGGCGGGCTTTCCAAGAAAGAGGTAGGGGGACAAAATACCTTAGGGAAAGTCTGCGTTGACCAAATAGATAAATCTGGCTTTCAACGGACAGAGCTTCAAGAACTGAACCCTGGAACTTGGGGAAGCCACGTGGACTAGGGCAAGGATGTGTATCAGAGAAGAGGAGGTCTCTCTCTCTTTCACTCATGTGCATAAGCAGGTGCAGGTGCGTGCACGTGCACACAGGCACACACATACACACACACACACACACACACACACACACACACACCTATATTTTCTCCAGTGACCTCAAGGAAGTATTAGGGTAGCACTAACCACATGATAGCTCTACAAACAGAAAAACTGAGAGCTCTCACAAAGAAAACAAGGCCCCCTCCCCCACTAAAGGATCAAAGTCAGGTTCCTAGCTGGTGGATAAGCCTCTCCCCAGGCATGAAAGAGGTAGGAGGAATTCAGCTGAGTCCATCCACAAAGGATGTCACCTCCTCCCACTGTGGGACTCCCCTCCCCTTGCAAAGCTCCACCATAAGCCAAAAGACAGCGCCCTCCCTTGATGTGGCTTCTGAGCGGAGTGAAGGCGAGGAGGCAATTACTCGGTTTCTAGTGGGTTAAACCCTTCATAGCTGCACGACTGCCCTTTTAACAACTTGAGTTCTGGCTAGAACGTGGTGGGCTGCACGCTCAGCTCTGGTCTGTGCCCACATGACCCCAGCTACTTGTGGCCTTCAGCTCCACACTGTGACCACCCCCGTGGGCTAGCAGCCCGATTCCCAAAAGCTGCTGCCTCTGCCTTCCAGAGCTGTAATTGTGAGGCCTGATAATCATGCCCAGTCACTGTGTAGGGCTCAGAGCCCTCTCCTCTCTCTCCTCTCTAAAGCCACCCTTCCCAGGATAGGAACAAGCCAGAGATATTCATCTTCAGATTGCTTATGGAGAAACTGAGGCACAGTAGGGGAGAAAGGCATGCTTGCTCAGGAATCTAGTCTCCTGCATTGTGTAATCCGCCCACCAGATAGCAGTATCTCCTAAAAACTGCCCCGCAAACATTCTAGGGGGTGAAAATAGCCAGCATTGGCAGAATAGGCACCGGGCTAGGTGGTCAATCTGGACTGTATCATTTAGCTCTCAAAACAATCCCAGGAGTTAGATTCTATCGTTATCCCTGTTTTATAGCGTTTGCTCAGTGCAAAAAGCCAGTACATAACAGACTCTGTGTCCATAACTATTATGCTTTCATGACCTCTCAGTTATTCTGCATTTTTAAAAATGTTTTCTTTGCTTTCGAGAGAGTGCAAACAGGAGAGGGGCAGAGAGAGAGGGACAGAGGATCTGAAGCAGGCTCTGTGCTGATAGCAGTGAGCCTGATGTGGAGCTTGAATTCACGAACCACAAGATCATGACCTGAGCCAAAGTCAGACACTCACCCAACTGAGCCACCCAGGTGCCTCTCAGTTATTCTGCATGTTTAGCAACATACTCAAACCTTGAAAATAATGTACAACTTTTCTTTTAAAGAATTAAAATTATTTACATAGCATTCAAAGGTCAGAAAACTTTCAGTGAAGGGCCAGACAATAAATATTTTTGGCTTTTGGGACCATACAGACTCTGTCCCAACCGCTAGCCCTGCCGTCATACTGTGAAATAATATGCAAATGAATGGGAATGGCTGTGTTCTAATAAAACTTTACTTACAAAGGCAAGCAACAGGCCAGATTTGGCCCCAGGGCCACAGGTTACCAATCCCTAGACTCCAATGATCCTATTTGATCTTGCAAGGGCTTGCTGAATCGAGATGAAAACAGGTGAAACAACTAGAGCTATTTGCTCAAGTTCATCCAGGCGAATAAGACAGTGTCAGAAGCAACATCAGATCTCCCAGCTCCCAATCCAGTACCTTCTCTGTACCACTTTACGTATCAGCAAAGAGGCACAGAGAAAATTAAAACCCCAGGGTCCTGGAAGGGTGGTTAGTGGAAAGAGTAATGAGTCCGTTGTTTAAATCCGAGTCTAGTCCAGGCTCTTCTACAAACGTGGCTGTCAACTGAGCAGGTCAGTTGTCTTTGGGGCCCAATCTCCCCATCCATACGGTGACGGAGGTGCGCCTAGCCCTGGGTGACCTCTGAGACCAAGGAGTTCTGACACCGTCTACCTCTGCGCTGTGATTTGCCCGCCCCACCCAACACTCACTTGACAGCAGTGGTGAGGCGCAGGGGCCTGACGCCAGGCGTGGCAAAGCGCAGAGTGTTCATGTAAGCCACATGCTGCAGGGCATGGTTGAAGGTCTCCACATCATCCCCCTCCAGGGTGAGCAGGGACTGCGAGGGGTTCACGTGGACCTGGGCCCCAGACACAGACAGCTGAGAGCAGGACCAGGAGGTGGGAGAGGAAGGGAGCAGAGGGAGAGAGGTGGGCAGAGGTCGGGGGCAGGGGGCATGCCCGGAAGGACAGGGCTAGAGGAAGGGGCGATACCTTCATGCCTTTGCCCAGGCTCTCGAAATCCCTATAGTCCAGCCCCTCCCGACATGCATAGAGGCACTCGATGACCTCGCGGCTCTCCAGGCGGCCTGAGCGCACGCTGAAACCAGCCAGGTAGCCATGGAAGTAGTGGTGGATCGGCAAGGGGTCTCCTAGGGCAGGAACACAGGGATGGAAGGGAGGTAAGAGCAGGTGAGGGGAGAGGCAGCTGGAGCAGGAAATGGGGCAGAAAGAAAGGGCAGAATGCTGGAGAAATGTGGAAATGAAAAGGAAAGAAGAGACCAGGAAGTGAGGCGGGGGGGCGGGGGGGGGGGACTGGAGAATGCAGAAAAGAGGACAGAAGAGGGAAAAAATCCAAGGAGAAGAGAAGGGTGAAAAACAGAAGCAACAGAAATGAGAAAAGCCCCCCAGGAGAGGGAGAAAGGGAAGGAGGAAAGTGGGACCAAAGGGAGGAAAGAGGAGCCCATGGAGGAAAAGAAGGGGAGGGCGAGAGGACATGGTCACAGGGCATGCAAGGGGACCCAGGGGAACGTGTGGAGCTTCACAGATGCCCAGATCTCCCTGTGTGGGACCACCTCCTGCCTCCCACGATCTGCTACGTGGAAAGCCAGCAAGAGAACTCTCCCACTTCCTTCTGTGAGCAGGAAGGGACACTCAGGAGGCCACCAAGCTCCATCTGGCCTTACCTCTCCAAGGGAGCCCTGCCCTGCAGTAGTTCATGGAGGCTCTGCCCCCTGGTGGCATGTGCAGCAGTAACTAGGAGGCTGGCTGGGATTTGGGGTTGGGGTGGAGTCAGGAGCATAGCACAGAAAGTTAAGGTGAGAGTTCTCTGGTCTCCAGTTCTTATGCACAGAGTACCTTGTGTGGTGTCTGTACTGTTGTCTCCTCCCTTTTCCTTCTCTTTGTTCTTCTCCTCTGGAGGAAAAAAAAAGTAGCAATGAATTCAGTGTTGTGGGGACAGACTGACCGCAAGGAAGAAGGGGGTCTTCCCTGTTCTCTCCCCGCCAATGTAGGGCTTGCAACCCGTTCACCAATTTCACATCTCAATCTCTCCAGCTTCTGTTAAAAACCAGCCCCCAAATACATGGCTGAGAAAACACAAGGGCTTTGGTAAGACACACACACACACGTGCGCGCGCACACACACACACACACACACACACACACACACAAACGCAGGCATGCACCCAAGTTCCCAGAAGGGAAAAAAATGAAAGAAATAGCTTAAGGAAGATTGAGAACTCTCTGAAGTATTACTGGTATTACTGGCCTCCAGCAAGGGAATGCACTGTGGACATCATCTCTTTGATGGAACAATGTGGGCATTGGCCAAAGTTACAGAAAGAGATTCTGGTGATGCCTGAGGTAATGACTAGTTGAACAGGTGGGAGATACTGGGTGGGGGGGGGGGGGGGGGGTCCTGTGGTCTCCTCCTCAGAGATGTCTCTGAGTCACCATGCCCAACTGCAAGGAGAGATGCATGAAGTCAGGCTACCCTTGCTCCTTCATTAATCCTAACTTTCTAAAGGCTCCAACCTTCAGTGTCTTCACTGAGAAGCTCAGAGGGACTTACCAGTCCAGCAGGCCCCAATCATGAGAGCAGGTTCCCTTCGGGGCGGGTGGATGAGACCATTGTCATGGATGAGGGCAGGGTCAAATGAGATGCCATCGGCATAAAGCGTGACTGTGGGGAACTCCAGGTTCAAAGCATAGTGGTGCCATTCATCATCACAGACCTGGCAAAGCAGTGTAAGGGTAAGAACCCTCAGGTGCTTTATCTCCAGGGAACTAACACAAGGCACTGCCCCTTCTCCTGGGAGACAGGGTACAGTCCCTTATATTCTCAGCTCTATCAGCAGGGCTTACTAGTGAATTGTTGCCTACCCAGCTCAGGAAATAACATCCCTGCCCAAAATCTATCAGGCACCAACCAAGTAGGTACCTAAAATTCCGTTCTTCAGGCAAAATCTCTAAAACTATAAACATTCCTAAGAGAAGTAACACACTATTTTCTGAATAATTTTTTGCCCAAAACTGTATGTACGCATGGCACTGGAAGGTCCACAGTAGTTTGGATCCCAACAGTAAAACAAACCCGCTCTCCTTGGCAGTTTCTCCTAGGGTCAGTCAAGATGGGTGTGGGGGATGGTCAGAGGAATGAGGGGTAGCCAGTTCTCTGCCTTATTAGCTTCCAAGTGCTGGAATGCCTCACAGTCCAACCTAGGCCCTTTTTCTCCCTTTTCTCTCTACACACTCTTCCTAGGAGTTACCTCATCTGTTCCCATGAGTTCAGATACCATATTTATGCTGTTAACTCCAGAATGTGCATCTCCAGCCCAGAGCTCTCCTTTGAACCCTGGGCTCTCCACTTGGATGTCTCAGAGGTGTCTCAAATTTAACATGTGTAAGACAGAAGCCCACACCCCTTCCCAATTTCCTCACTTTTTCCCTGGGGCAGCATCAACACTCCACTGTCCATCCAGTTGCTCAAACGGATGACCTACAGGATGCCTTTGATCCTTCTCTTTCCATCACCTTACACATCCGACCCATCAGCAGTGCTGTTGATCCCAGATCCAAACAGAGCCAAAAGCTGTGGATTTCTGTGCAGTTCTTTATAATTCCATGCATCAGTCCAGTCCTCAACCTTACCATGGCAACAGTCTTGTCTGGGTCTTTACCTTTTTATGTCTTTTCAATAAGTTCCTCCCATAGTTGCCAAAGGGATCTTCTTAAAATACACATCTGATTAGAGTTGCAGATATAAATCTGATCTGATTGGATCACCTCCCTGCTTTAAACCCTTCAAAAGGCTTCCTACCTCTTACAGGACAAAACCTAAACAAACTGGGGCACCTGGGTGGCTCAGTTGGTTAAGTGTCCAACTTCAGCTTAGGTCATGATGTCATGGTTCTTGAGTTTGAGCCCCACATTGAGCTCTCTGCTGTCAGCACAGAGCCTGCTTCAGATCCTCTGTCCTCCTCTCTCTCTGCCCCTCCCCTGCTCACATTCTCTCTCTCTCTCAAAAATAAATAAATAAAACATTAAAAAAAAAAAACCTAACCTTAAAAAAATCTAAACAAACTACAGCTGGACAAAGTCCATTGCACAACCTGATCACTGCCCAGCTCTCCAACCTCATGTCCAGTCTTTCCCCCTTGTTCATTGTATTCCAGCCCACTGACCTTCTTCCCATGCTTGGAACAGGCAAAGCGCTTTCCTGCCTCAGGGCCTTTGCATCAGCCCTTCCCTCTGCCTAGAACACTTTCTTCTCAGCTATTTCCCATCCTTTAGAACAAAACTTAGATTTCACCTCCATCAGGACTTCCCTGAGCATTAGATCTAAAGTGAATTCCCCCTCTTTGTCCTCCCCCACTCTCCACTTCAGTCCCTGCTTGTTCTTTCAGAGAATTCATCACAATTTACCATTTACATATGTCTCCCTACTTTCTAAAAATCTACCTCTCCAACTAAAATGTAAGCTCAAAGAAGGCAAATATTTTCTTTCCCTTATACTCCACTGTA
This sequence comes from Puma concolor, assembly GCF_028749965.1. NCBI lineage: Eukaryota > Metazoa > Chordata > Mammalia > Carnivora > Felidae > Puma > Puma concolor. The sequence goes on from NC_141673.1 coordinate 101,127,987, forward strand.
TCCCTAGAACCAAGCAGAATGGCAGACACGTACTTGATATTTAACATGTGTTGAATAAATAAAGGAAAATAAAAGAAAAACAGATGTTGCTAACATTAGCAACAAGAGGGAAAGATCAAGAAGCAGCAAATGGCAGACTGTCTCCTTCACAGAGTACCAGAGAAAGCAAAAGCTTTTGTAGACAGCCCTCAATTATCCAGTCTGTGGATTTTCTAGGCCCCTCCTTTCTCTTTCTCTCTCTTCCACTTCCTGCCTTTTCGCAGCTATTTGCTTACTCAGCCACTCTACTGGGGCCTGCAAGAAAAGTAGAAGGAGATGGGAACTCAAATTAGTCCCCATTGGTCCTCACGGTCAGCTTACAGGGCGAGTAAAGAAGAGGTTGTCACTGTCGACTCAAGAGAGGATTTTACATATTTTTTGTCCGTTTTTATTTATCCTTCATAATCATGCGTAATAATAGTGAAAATTGACATCCTTCCTGCCTACAAGGTCTAGTCCATCGTTCGCTCCTGCAACAACCCTCGGATATAAAGTTCATATTATTGGGGCACCTGGGTGGCTCAGTCGGTTAAGTGTCCAACTTCAGCTCAGGTCATGATCTCACAGTTCGTGAGTTCGAGCCCCGCATTGGGCTCTGTGCTGACAGCTCAGAGCCTGGAGCCTGCTTCAGATTCTGTGTCTCCCTCTCTCTCTGCCCCTTCCCACTCATGCTCTGTCTCTCTGTCTTAAAAATAAATAAAACATTAAAAAAAATGTTTTTAAATAAAGTTCATATTATTCCCATTTAATAAGCCAAGAAACTGGGATTTAGACATACTAATAGAGATTTCTTGGCTAGTGAGTTCCCCTGGCTGCGTCCCCCAGAATTACTTACTTTCTCGCTTACTACAGCATGCTAACTGCTTGAGAGTCAGGGATATGCACTGTTAAGGTTCTAGGTAAGAAAGAGATGAAATCAAACAAGCGGGAAAAGATAGTTGGTTGGATATGGTGTTAGTAGTAATGTGCTCCCAAATTCCTTTTAATCTTGGAGTGCTTCCTGCAGGAGACAAGCCTTGGAAAAGAACCAGAGAACCTGGGAGTAGAATGGTCAGGAACTGAAGGTGGAGCACGAAGAGGGGCCCAGGGCAATGCAGAAAATGCCAACCCTGGTCCCGGGACCCTCCTTCCATCCACCCAGCTCTCCCAGGAGCCTGGCACTGGCCTCACCTGCTCCAGCTTCCAGAGGAACTTGACTGGGCGGGCACTCTCAAGCAGAGGCCAGTAGAGGAAGGCAATTCTGCAGCCATGGACGGTCAGCGAGTAGTGAGAGAAGCCATCCTCTGAGGAGAGAGGACAGAGACAGGGGTCAAACACAGGGCCTGAGGCAAGAACAGGTTCTCATTACTCTCTTAGGTGCTCTCCCTCCCGTATTCCCTAGTGTCTCTTCTCTTTCTCTCTGACACACGCACAGAGTCCAGGCCAAGCGATAACTAGGGCTTCTCGAGCATTCTGATCGGCCAAGGTGCAACACTGGGCAGCCTGTTCCCACCCAGATTTCTACTACTCCTTTGGTTAATACATGGGTGACAACCCTTCTTAGGTCAAGAGAAGTGAGCTCGGAGAAGTGGCAGAAATGAGAGGTCAGGTCAAGACTGAGCCCTCCTAGGAAGGACGTGCTATGCAGTTGAAGGAAGATGGGGACTTGGAAACGGAGCCAACTAGCCCTTCAAAGAGGAGGACGGGATAGTGGTAGGAGAGGAAGAATGGGGCACACCACTATCCAGGCTTCTCCACTGCAGTGAACAGGTTTTAATGGGAGTAGACTGGGGAGCAGCCTACCACATGGTGGGAGGCAGCGGGTTTGGGCAACTGCAGGTGAGAAGGGCAGTGAGCAGTCCCATTGCCCTCTGAGAGTAAGCAAGGTCTCAACTCATGCGGGCAGTAAACCACACAGCTTCAGGGAGCACCAAAGCCAGCACCACCTCTTACAAATGAAGAAAGAGGCAGTGGCCTGTCCACAGCCACAAACTGGATGGTGACAGAAACAGGATAAAAAGCCAGTTTCCTCACTCTCAGACCAGTGGCCTGGGGAAGGCTCACCATTCTGGACGGTGTTACACACGATGGTTTCCTCTTCCTTTTTGCCCTTGTTGGGGGTCACACCATGCTTCATCCAGAAGGACAGAGTAAAATGGTCACTGAGGCTGTTCTGGGGCCCAGAGCCCAGCCCGGCTGTGCCACCTAGGGGCACCTGCACGGCCTGGGTGCCGTTGAACCAGTAGATAAGGCTGCTGTCCTGGCTGTAGTGCACCGAGAGTCCGGCCGTCCAGTTGGCATTGGGGCCGGGCATGGGCAACAGGTCTACCTCCCCGGTGGCGGCACCTGCAGAAGCCCCAGAAAGCACAAGTGTCAGAGCTGAGTCACAGCAGATGGGGAAATGGGAAGCAGCCAGGGAAAGAGCGAATGAAGGAGAGAGGTTTCCCACAGCTAGTCTCACCCCCTCTCCTGGCCCCTCAAAGACACCAGAGGGTGGACCTCTCTTCTAGAAATGGCTCTCCAATGAACTCAATCTCCAACTCGTCATCTCTCCCTACCATTGTTCCGCAATGTACCTGGTGACTGTCTTGTGCTACGATTATGATTATGCACGACTGCCAATGACCTATTGATTTGCTTTGGGGGCCACAGGAGTTAACCACATGCTACAACCTCTGTGGATATATATACACATATACACCTGTGGGTGGGCAAAGGAAGATGTGGGGCAGATTCTTCGGAAAGAGGCAGAGGAGGGTCAGGCAGAAGCCTGGGGAGAGGAGGGCACACTCACCACAGAGTTTCCGCAGTGCCCGTTCTGAGTAGTTGTCGCGGTCACAGCCCTTGGCCACATGGCTCGTCTGTAGCTCTATGGTGGCCTGAATGTTCCAGAGAGGTTCATCACAGGTCTCCAGGCGGATACCAGGGAACAAAGCCAGGCTCCCTGCGCCTGGTGCATATTCAATCCTTTTGTTCCAGCCTGCACAGGGGACAGGGAGAGGGTAGCGGAGAGAGAGGAAAGCAGCCCCTCTTATCCATTCTGCCATTGTCGTGTCCGCTGACACCCTTGGGTAGACAGCCAAGCTAGACAGCTGCAAGCCTGCCCCCAAATCTCTCTCCCCTGGCTCTTAACCTAGCCCTGTGATTGTCAGAAGGGACAAAAGGGAGACCCAGGTGGGAGATGATTTACAAGATGGGTGACAGCGCAGCGCGGAGCTCCTCACCTTGCCAGCTGGGTTTACAGGTGGGCTTCACCTGGATCTCCACCTCGGCATCATCCGCTGCCCGCTTCTTCCCGCAGTCGTAAGCTGTCACCGTGAACTTGTAGAGTCTCTCGCCACTGTACTGCAGCTTCTCCGTGTTCTCGATGTTTCCTGGGATAGGTGTGGGGGGAAGACAAAGAGGGTAAGGTGCGCCAGGGAAAGGCTAGGGAGGAAAGGGGAGGACTCGTGAGCCAATTGGGCAACAGGTGAATCAGGCAGCAGAAGACGGGGAAGGAGGTGTCTGGGGGAAAAAGGCTCTCCATTGGGAAGGCGGGTGTGGAAAGAGGATCTGAGGGACACAAGTGGAGAGTTCAGCCCCCGGGGTGTTCGGAGGGATGTGGGCGCCCAGGGGCGGGGCCGCAGGGGATGCACTCACCATCATTGTCGATGAGGAAGGGCGTGTTGGGGGTGAGGATCTCATAGTAGCAAATCTGACTGTACTGGGGGGAGCAGTCACCATCGATGGCTTCCACCCGCAGAATGCGGTCGTACAGCTTCCCCTCAGTTACCGCAGCGCGGTACAGCCGCTCCACAAACACGGGGGCAAACTCATTTACGTCATTGACCCGCACGTGCACAGTCGCCCTGCACAGTACCCGAGCAGAAGGAGGGACAAGCAAGAGTCAGCCGGCCTCAAAACTCAAGGAGGGGAATGCAGACAGGGAGTCAGAGCACACAGGAGCCAGTGTGTCCCGAGCCCAGGGCTGTGGGCATGCTCATCCCGCCCTCCAGGGCGCCAGGCACCACACAGGCAGGGGTGACTGATGTCAGGGGTAAAGGACAACTTCAGAGGACACCCTCAGCTGACTTGGAGAACTCCTGTACAGAGTCCTATAGGTTCGGTGCTAAGACAAGGGCTAAGACAGAATTTTGCGTCCAGCTGGTTGTTCCTCCACAACAGTCAGATCCAACGGGATAACCGAGGAAGACACAGAATAAAAGCCAAATTAAAAGCCAAATTAAGGGGCGCCTGGGTGGCGCAGTCGGTTAAGCGTCCGGCTTCAGTCAGGTCACGATCTCGCGGTCCGTGAGTTCGAGCCCCGCGTCGGGCTCTGGGCTGATGGCTCAGAGCCTGGAGCCTGTTTCCGGTTCTGTGTCTCCCTCTCTCTCTGCCCCTCGCCCATTCGTGCTCTGTCTCTCTCTGTCCCAAAAATAAATAAACGTTGGAAAAAAAATTTTTTTTAAATAAAAAATAAAAAATAAAAAAAAATAAAAGCCAAATTAAAAGCAACTGGGGGGTGGGGCGCCTGGCTGGCTCGGTCGGTGGAGCATTCAACTCTTGGTGTCGGGGTTGTGAGTTCTAGCCCCGCACTGGGTGTAGAAATTACTTAAAAATAAACTCTTTAAAACCAACCAGGGGAAGGGAAGTGGTATTTATATAAAAGCCATTAAGTCATCCGACACGAGCGTGAGCGGAGGGCCGTCTTCTGTGCACATGTGTGCAACGTGTTTGACAGGTGTGGCCCCCCTACTCGGGGCCCATGGGGCGGACAGCCCTGGGGCTATGCCTTTCATGCAGAGCGCGGCCTCCCACCAAGATCTAGGCACCCGGGGCCCAGAGGCAGGGTCCTGTCTCCAAATGGGAAACTGAGTCACAAGGTGCGGTTTGCCACCGGTGCCTCTTAGCGGCCCAGGAACCCTGACTGCCAACCTTTCTCCCATTCTCTGATGAGAAGCCGGCTGGGAACAGACATAGGAGTCTCGGGCCCCAGGCTTGGCCGTGCAGGAGCCATTTCCTGCGCACCCTCACCTAGCATCGTGCATGTGTACATCGTGAGTATGTGAGTGTGGGACGCGCTGCAGACTGGTGGGGCAGGGGGAAGAAATCCGGATGTGTGCTGATGTGCTCATCCTCCTCCTCCGCGTTCCCCTCCTCCTCCTCATGACCCATGTACTGAGCCTTTCCCGTGCATCAGGCACTGTGGTGCCTGCTTTTTACATAAACCATTGCCTTTACTCTTCACGGCAATCTAAGGAAGGAGGATCGTCATTCGCCCCATCTTATAGAGCAGTAAAAGCGGATCCAGGAAAGCTAAGTAAGTTGCCCAAGGTCATAAGAGGCGGAACTAAGATTAGATCCCATGAGTTCTTCTACATGTTTCTGTCACCTAGAGTGAAAGCTCCTGGAAGAAAAGACCCCGATGAACAGAGAGGGGAGGGGGTAGGTATTCAATGACAGCATGGACAGAGGAGGGTGAGGGGCGTGGGAGGAGCAGGGAGGGCTCAGCAGCCAGAAGCAGGGGACAAGGGTCTCCTCACTTGTGGGACTTCTTGGTGTTGGCCCCGTCGGGGCCCTCGCCACAGTCGTAGGCCTGGATGGTGAAGGTGTGCTCCTTCTGGGTCTCACAGTCCACTGGCTCCTTGGCCCGGATCAGCCCTTCTCCGGTTGCTTTGTCCAGAATCACGGCCTCAAAGGGCACCCCAGACCCATGGAGCCGGAAGCCACAGATCTCACCTGACCCAGGGGGGGAAGGAGGGATGAGGCTCCTTCTCCTTCACCACTTCCAGCACCTTCTGCCCAGCCTCCCCGCCTCCGTTCCACTTCGCCTCTCCTCCCAAACCCCCGTCCCTTCTCTTGTACGTGTGACAGTGTTAATTATCAGACATATAGCTCCAACACCAGCGTCCCCAAGCTGCAGCCTCTCAGAGCTACTGGGTCTGAGATCTGACCAAATCGTGATGCAGTTAACCTCTGCCTGCCCGCGTCCTTCTCTCTGGCTCCCTGTACTCAGCCACCATCCTTAAGCCTACTTCTACCACTTTGCCGAGGCCTCTTCCCCACTTCCTCTGCTCTCCTCTCCCAGGACCTCCCCTCTCCCCGCCCAACCACTTTTCTCTGTCCCACCCACCTTGGCATCCCCCAACCCCAATTACCTGCATAGCGCAGGGGAGCATCCTTGTCCAGAGCAAAGAGTGGTGGGTTCAGCAGGACCGTGTTGTCATTCTCCATGACGATGCCCTGGTATTCTGCCTCGATCCATGGCTTGTGCTTGTTGGCTGACCCCCGCCCAGGGAGAGGAGAGGACTCACCTGTGAGCTGGCCCTCCACTCCTGCACAACCCCGACCCACTTACACTCCACTATTAGCCCCCTTTCCACCCTCTGCAGAAGCACGTGCAGGAGGAAGGGCTGAGGTCAAGAAATCAGCATTAAAGGAGTCAGAGGGTCTGTGGGATGTCACAGCCTTCTGCCCATGGCAGGATAGACCGTTTCCATGGCAACAGCCTACCCTGGGGGAGGAGGAGGAGGAGGAGGAGGAGGAGGAGGACCACTATCTCCCCTGGGAAACATGGTCAGGGGGTAAAGAATTTTCTTGAGGGATTTCAAGTGCTAGTGAGTGGAGACTGGAGATTCGGAGAGCAGTGGTGGGCCATCAGAAGGCCCTGGGAAAGGGCAGAGTTGAGATTAGAGAAAAAAGATCTAGACGTTTCCTGAGATCCTGCGTGTTTATCTTCTCCACTACCACCACCACCACCCCCACCCCCATTTCAGTCCTCATCCCCTCACTCTGCCCTTCTCCAAGCCAAGCCCCAGCCTAAATCCATCCAACCTAAGAGAAGAGAAAATATATAGGACAGAAGGAGGGGGACAGAAAGGGGCAGGGATGGAGGTGAGGAATCAATGCCAAATGACCGGACCCAGCACAGCCGACATCCTAAGGGATTATTGAGCTGGCCTAGAAACACGACAAATCTCCTGCCTGCCTCTCATCCCTACACCCAAGAGAGCACAATCGCAGCCAGCACATTGCTACATCCCCCACAAGGCCACCAAACCCCACACTCCCTGACCCCCACTTCTTATTCAGACTCATGAGTTAGTCCTCCTTCTTGCTTACCCCTTTCTTCCCTTCAACCACCAGCCAAGCCAGGAAGGATACAGGACTCACTCGGCCTCTAGATTTCCCTACCTCTTGCCAGACTCAGCTCACTTGTGTCTCCTCCCCGGGACCGATCTCCCCCTAGCCCAGTGAGGGGCCTTGGGGAAGGCACAGTGTGCTCCCTTCCCTTCTACATCACCTCCACCTCAGCTGCCACCGTTTGCTCTAGGTAATCCCACCATGCCAGCCCCCAGACTCCCAAAGCACATTCATGATGGCCCATCAATGGAACATGGGTGGAAGAAGACATATCATCAGAGGGAAACTGAGTCACCAAAAGGAAACTTCCCCAGGATGTCATGGTGAGCAAAAAATCCTGTCTTCCAGTCTTTCCTCCAACTACACCACAAAAAAAAAAAAAAAAAAAGGCTTCTGGTATCGGAACGCCTGCCCCTTTCTAGCAGATGACCACCAGAACCCCCTTCTCGAATGGCAGAGGAGGAAGCCACAAGATGGTGCTCAAAAGGCAGCACAGGAAGTGGCAGGAGGCTAAGAAGCTGGGTTGAGGTCAGACACTGAGGCGAGGAGCCACAGCCTGAAGATGGAAGGGTTGTGGTGCCGCAGGGCCAGGGCTGGGCGCCTTCTCCACAGCTCACCCCCAGTCTCCCTGCTCCTCTCCTCTTGGCCACAGACTCTCCTTGTGTTCTTTTCCTTCACTCGCTGCTGGCTCCCTGCCCTTCCTTCCTCGACTTCCCCTTCCCCCTCTTCTGTCCCTTTCAATCCTCTCTTTTTTTGCCTCCACCTTTACCCTCTTCCATCCATCTCCTTCTTACCCCCCTCCCACACCTCATGTCCGTCGTCCTCAGCTTTTTCCTCTCACCGCTCATCTGGCACCCCCTACACACCCACTTTTGCCCTTGCCTGCTTTCCTCCACCTACCTGAGCCTTAGCCCCTCACCCTTCGCCCCTCGTCCCTCGTCCCTCGTCCCTCTGATGGCCTCACCCAGCTGAATTTATCTGCTGTCTGCCAGAGAGGGCAGCTCTGGTAACCCTCAGCCCAGCTGTATGCCGGGTATGGACGCAGAGGAACACGCCAAAACATACGTGCTCCGAATTGCTGAGCTGCTGCAAGCAACTGTTTCCATCCAGGATGGGATGGAAATGAACCAGATGGATCTACCACACACCCTTAGTGCGGGCACACCCCAGTGACAACGGAGAACCCCCCAGAGATGTACATTACCCTCCAGGGGCAAGGCCTTCTGAGACCTGAGATAGCTCCCCGAGGTGAAATTGAAGGGGGGGGGGGGGGGGAGGATGCAGAGAGCCCAGGATAGAAATGAGGACTAAACGGGAGCAAGAGAAGCACATGGGTAGAAACAGACCAGAGAGGATGGTGTGGGGAAGGGGATGTGAGGCCGAGAAGGGGGCAGCTCCGAGAAAACGGGTGGGAAGGGGGATGGTGGCAAGAACCCACACCTGTCATTTGCCCGAGAGCTTCAACAGCCCCTGCCCACCCCTACCCCCACATGGCTCTCCCCATACCCCTCTTTCAGTGGGCCCCTCCCCCACCTCACTCACCTTTGTTACAGGAGCTGGAGGGGAGCAGGGAGGCCAGCAAGAGGGGCAACAGCAGGAGGGTCATGGTGTGGTGTGGGCAGGGCAGGGCAGGGCAGGGCCAGGCGATCGCTCTCCCCCGAGAGCCTCTAGCCGGCTGATTCCACCTTGGGGGAGGGAGGCAGGGGCTCTCCAAGCAGTGGGGGGGAAGCTAGGGGGCAGCAGGGCACAGACAGAAAGGAGCCTGCCGCCCACACTGGTCCATACAGCAGACCTGGGCAGACCTCAACCCGGGTGGCTGAGGTGGGGGACTTGCAGAGGCTTCTCGTTTGCTCTGGAGCCGGGCGTCCTCACTCTCTCCCTCATTCCCAACCCATCCCCGCTACTGCAGGATGACGTCAGCACAGCCAGGCGAGGATTGATGGGGTCGCTGGCCAATCGGGTGGCGGGGGGGGCCCAGGTGCTGCAGGGCGGGGGAGGGAGCCAATGGGACTGGGGAGCAGGGGCGGGAGAATGTGTTAGGGCTTTTTCCCTAGACTGCAATTTGCGGGCGCAAGGGAACTGCGGGGGCTGGGGAGGAAGCTGGAAAACCGTAGAGGGGGTGGGAAATAAGAGGGACATTGGGAGAATCGAGAAGCTACATGCCCGGGGGAGGGAAGGGGAGACGTCAACGAAGACCTGAGCGAGGCGAGGAGGGGCACTATTCACGTCACCCCGACACCACCACCACCACCACCACCAGCAGCTCTGCATTAACCTCTTTTCACAGCCCTTTCCAACAGCAGGTTCCTGCTGCGTGCCTCCCGGGAGCCCGTGAAGCAAAACCCAGACTAAACCGGAGAGATTGTAGCATTTCAGTTTCTGGCCCCAGTATCTGAGGAAACCATGGGATGGTCAGCAGGGAAGTGGAAAGAGTTCCGGGACTGGAGGAAGAGTGTGCTGTTTGTGTACCCCCCAACACACACACACCTGTGGAAACAAGTCACCAGCAGGTGGGATTTTTTTCCATTGCCTAGGCTCTCTGCCTCCCTCTCCCTGCTTTTCCCACCTTAAACCATGATGAACCAATCCAGCTGATTCTGAAGCCAGGGAAGTTGGTAGGTCTGAGAGAGAGAGAGAGAGAGAGAGAGAAGGGGGTAGGGGGTGGAGGCGAGGTACACAATAATTTAGGCAGCCCCAGCCACGGGACTACATCTGGTAAGCATAGGCTGTCCAAAGGCTGGGAACTGGGGGGTGATGGTTCCATCAGTGACTTCAGAGGGAGAGGGAAACCCCTGGGTCCCAAGCCAAAGAGCAGAAAATTCTCCAAAATAGCTAATCAAACTCCTCCCTCACTTTCTGCTCTGGACTTTGAACCCAATACCTCGCGCTGACAACCCTCTCTGTGCTTGGGAAGAGCAAGCACTATTGGACAAAGAGTTTGGAATCCAGAGTTGGGGCCCCAACTCGGTGAAGCTGTCTGAGGGAGTTGTGGGAGGCAGCACTGGAGAATTCTCTTCACAGTGGCTCCTGGCCAGCTGACTGTCACCCCTTCTTTCCCCACCTCTTCCCCCTCATACCTTTCAGGATCCCTGACTCAATCCCAGGATCTCAGGATATTGTTAGAACTCGTCCCTGGATGAGTCTGGAAGCTCCCCCCGCCCCCACCACACAGCAGGACCGGACCTCTCCCAGGGGAGACTGCCCCCCTCAGAGCTCTGGAACAGTTCCCAAACCTGCCAGAAATGGGCTGGAAGCCAAAACTGACCTTCGAAAAGGGTCAAGTCTTGGATGACAGACAGCCCCAGATACTACCTCAGGTTCCTTCCTCAGGAAAACCGAGGTCAGGCACAAAGCTGCCAAGTTCCTACCCCTCCCTCAGGCTGCAGGCACCAGTCCCAAACTCATCATGGGGGGAGGGGGGAAAGTCTGGTAGGAGCTCTTATTGCACCAGGGCCCAGCCCTATAAAAGCCCTGGTAAGCACAGACCTTTACGCAGCCAGTGTTCGAGAGTGTTCTGTGTGTGTGTGTGTGTGTGTGTGTGTGTGTGTGTCTGTGTGTCTGTGTGTGTGTGTAGAGGCTGGCCTGGAGTCTCTCAGCCTCACCTGCCAGGCAACATCTGCTCCCTCCTCATCCTGTCTGCTATATTCTCCTGAAATTTCCATCTCCATCTTGGCCAGCCCAGACAATGCCTCCCAACCTCACCGGCTACTACCGCTTTGTCTCGCAGAAGAACATGGAACATTACCTGCAAGCCCTAAGTAATGGCCTCACCCCTCCCCCAGGCCCCATTCATTCCCCTTTTTCCCTTTCCCTTCCTTCCTCTCTATCCCACTGAGAAGGAGGAGTGCTGGGGTTAGAAGCTGTGGAAAGGCTCAGGTGGGGGCAGGTGAGCTGGGATCCGTTTCTAGCCAGGAGCACTGGTAGGAGAGTCAATCTCTAGTCTTACACCCAGCTAAAGGGAAGCTCACAGCCCCAACGTACTGCTGCAGGAGGGAAGTTCCTGGCTGGCTGGTGGGACCCCTGCTAACAGCTAGCCCCCCACAGACATCGGCATGGCCTTGCGGAAGATAGCGCTGCTGCTCAAGCCAGACAAGGAGATTGACCATCAGGGCAACCACGTGATAGTCAAGACCCTCAGCACGTTCCGCAACTACATTCTGGAATTCGATGTGGGAGTTGAGTTTGAAGAAGATCTAAGGATCGTGGATGGACGAAAATGCCAGGTACTTTTCCCGGGGGTTTGGGGGAGGGCATGTGGGAGAGCAGATAGGTGCCTCTTAACAGTCTGAGGCAAAACTAAGGGACCTCTCCCAGCCAGAGAAAGTGACCACCACAGCAGGCTGCAGAATCCCCAAGGTAACAGTCTCCGGGTGCTTCCCCCAAACCACTCTCTCCTGCCCCCTCTTATCACCAGCTAAAGGACAAAAAGAGCAGGTCACCTTCAGTCCAAAGAAGAAATATTTGCTCACCCTCTAGCCTGTGACATAGTTGGTCAATGCAGAGTCTCCTTTCCCTTAGCCTCTCTGACTCCACTCTCTTCTACTTCTTTCTGTTTCTCATGCCGTCTTTTTGGTCTTTTTTGCAGACCCTAGTTCCCCTATTAACCCCTTTATCTGGGGTTCCCCCCCAGTGTTTGGTTCTTGACTTTGTCTCTCTTGTCTGTACACAGCCATCAGCTAAATCATCTATACCCATGCATTCTGCTACCATCTGTAAACTGTCCTTAACTTGTGTTCTCCAGCCAGATCTGTCTCCCGAACTTCAGGGTGAAGCTTTCGTCTGTCGGACAATGTTTCCATCTGCACGCGCCAAGCTCAAATCCAAATTCATTATCTTCCTACCCAAACCTATTTCTGCTTTTATATTTACTGCCTTTGTTAATGGTGATAACCAGGCAGACCAGACACCTGGGAATCACAGTCAACATGTTCTGTTCCCTTACCCTTGCACCCCAACACACGCACACACACACACACACACACACACACACACACCCCACATCTAGTTGGTCAAGAAATCCTTATAAGATCTACACTGTCTGATATAGTTGCTACTAGCCATATACAGTTATTGAACACTTGAGATGTAACTAGTCCAAACCGAGGTGTGTTACAAGTATAAATACACAGTGAGTTTTTTAAGACAGTACAAAAAAAATGTAAAACATCTCAGTAATTTTTATTTTAATCACGTGCTGAAATTTTAGTGTTTGGGATATTCTAGGTTAAATAAAATATGTCATTAAAATTAATTTCACCTGTTTCTTCTTCCTTTTCTAATGTGGCTTCTAGAAATCTTGCAGTTACATATGTGACTTACATTCATGGCCCATTTTACTTCACTGAATATCACTGATCCTTCCTAGCCTTTCTTGCAATTACTACCTTTATTTAAGCCCTCACTTCTCGCCTGGTGCCCAAAATTGGCCCCCAGGCTTAATCCTCCTCTAATCTACTCTGCATGCTATAGCCACAAGGATTCATCTAAAATGTAAAAGTGACCATGAATTAAACCCTTTCAGTGACAATCCATTATGTTCCAGATGAGGTCCATGGTATACAAGGGTCTTTTCCACAAATACCCTAGTTTAGAGCCTCTTACAACTATTTGACCTTCTCTCTTACCTCTATCTGTTCCTTTCCTTGCTGGAAATGTCCCAGTATCTCCAATCTAACTAACCCCTCGCTTCCTTGAAGACTCAGCTCTTCCCCAGCGCTTGCCTGGCATCATAGACACCTGTTTCCTGGTCTATCTGATCAAGATTCTCAGCACCTTGGTTAGCAAGGCCTATTCTATAGGAGAGTTTAAGAAATGCTGATTGGAATGCCAGGCCCGCCCCACTCTAATGGGGGGGGGGTGATTCTTTACTCTCAGGGACACTTCAGCTGTCCTTGAAACTGAGAAAGAGGAGAGATTCCCTGGTGGGACTCCCAGCCAATCTCTCTTCTTTCCCAAATGACCTTCCAGGCCAGCTGGAAGTATCCCAAGGACCAAGTCTTTGTCCTTCATCACCCACCACCCAATTTTACCCCTGGTTTATCCTGCTCCATCCCTGCCCTACCCTAGTAGTCACCATAGACAAACTATGGCCTCAGTAGCCTGTAGGAGTTGGCAGTGGGGGTGGGGGGGTCATGTTGAATCAAAACCACCCTCTCACTCAGAATGAAGAGGCTGGAGCAAGACAGTATCTGCTGCAGTGTGAAGCGGGGCAGCCCAGAATGAGTTGGATGCATTTGGGGTGTTCTGCCTCCAAATCTTCCCTTATTCTTGCTTTCCCTATAGACCATAGTAACCTGGGAGGAGGAGCAGCTAGTATGTGTGCAGAAAGGGGAGGTCCCCAACCGAGGCTGGAGACACTGGCTGGAAGGAGAGAAACTGTATCTGGTAAGCTCGGTGAAGGCTGGGAGAGGGGTTTCATCCCCATATTTGGGCTAAGACACATCCCCTTGCCCAAATCAAAGCAGTCTCCTACTCCACTCCCTGCCCCCCTCCAAGGAAGGCAAGCAAGAAAGGAAAACAAAAGCACTAGGAAGAGGAGAGAGAGGAGGAAATAGAGGGGCCAGTTGGGTCCCTGGCTACAAATCAGATGAATGTCCATAAATCATGACTGGAGAGATGGAGACTTAGCCGTTTCACATTCTGTGACCCAGCTTCCTTCCTTCCTCTGGGGTGAAAAGTTGAAGGTTTGGGACAATGATACAATTCCCCATACATCAAGCACTCCGACTGCTGTATCCTGAAGGATTAAATGGGGCTCCAGGACCTCAAGAAAGGAACTCTGGCTGGCAAGAACCTTCTTTCTCTCTCCTCATTATTCCTACTGTGTCCCCAGGAACTGACTGCAAGGGATGCAGTGTGCGAGCAGGTCTTCAGGAAGGTCAAATAGCCAGAGAGGAGCTGAGGGGCCCTCCAGACTGCACCGGTCCCCAGGCTCCTCCTGGGGAGGAGGCCTTATACCCCTTCAAGCCAGATTGTTCCAGGTCAGCAGTCCCTTTTTTTGGGCCACTTACTCTCCCTCCAGGTCCCTCCTCCCTCCTCCCCATGTTAATCTATAACTTGTAGCCCCCAGGCCAAAGTCTTTTGTCACACTCCACTGCCTCACATCTGGTTCAAGGTCTGGCCTCCTGGATGAAAGAAACAGGCGAAGGGGAAAGACCCCTTGAGAACAGTGGATCTCAACTCTCTTCATTTCATTTGGTTTCTTCTTTTCCATCTAAGAAAGAACTAAGCTTTGAGCATTTGAGGACTAGTAAGAACTCTTCCTGGTGAAACTTCTGGAAAACTGAGTTGGGTTCAAGAATGTAAACAGGAACTACTGGTAGAGTTGTTGTTGTTGTTGTTGTTGTTGTTGTTGTTGTTGTCTGTTTCCTTGTCCTTATTCTCAAGAAAGCCTCATGTACTCAACAGAACCCATCCCAAGGCACAGCCTCGCCCACACAGAGTTCAACAGACCACACGTACCAATGTCTGAATGAATCCTAGCTATCTTATATTTCCATCCTACACTTTGGGGAAGAGGGATGGGACAGAGTAAGACCCTTGTTCAGTGCTGAGGGAGGCTACAAAGCTTCAGAATAGTGACCTGGCCTCCATGTCTGCTTTGGGAAGGACAGGCAGCAAGAAGGCTAGAAACCGATGGAAGATATAAGGCTAAGGGCTAGAAAGATGAGGACACAGGGGCGTGAAGGCAACAGTAGGGAGAAGACCAACACGCCTGGCTATCGGGACCCTTTGCTTGAAGGCCAGCAAGGCTGGGACAGAGGATAAGGGGGAGAAGTGAGGACAGTAAGTCCCCTCCTTTAGGGTCCTGGAATCACTACCGGGAAAACAGCCCAGAGGGCAGGGCCTGTTCAGGGTCAGGGCTAGCTCCAGCCTCTGGATACCCCCCCCCCCCCCCCCCACACACACACCCAAACCGCCAGGGGCCTTGGTCCTTTCAGAATAAAAGTCCCATGGGGCCAGAGGGCTGTATGGGGTGGGGACAGAGCCTGACTGTGTGGGAGGCAGGGCTTGTTGGAAAGTCCCTGGCTCATTAGATGATCACCGCTGCCCCTTCTTCCTGCAATGGCTAAGCCCCTACACATTCAAGACAGTCACTAGTTTTGAAACACTGATCCTACTATACACTCTGGAATGAGTTTGGGAAAGAACTGAGTGGAACTGGATAACTTATTCCCTGCCAGCCTCTCTGCACATGTCCCCAGTAGAGTAGGATGTAGAAAGCCCTCCTCTGGGCAAAGCCAACCAGCAGAAGCTCTGAGGACTGCTGGATCCTACCCTGTCCCTTTCCAAGGAACAGCGAAGGCAAAGGAAGATGTTCCATGTGTAGACACCCATTGCCTAAGTCACCAGGGCAATGCAACGTCTTGGTCACTCTGAGTTTACAGTGCATGTCCAAGCCTCTCCCCACAGGACAGTCCCCTGTGCTCTGCATGCTGGTCCAGCACCCCTCGCTGCAGTCTTGCCAGAGGGCCTGACCCAGTAGCTTGGAGTCCTCCATGGCAACTGACAGGTCCAAGCTGAACCCCTCAAAACCCGTGTGACATGAATATCCAGCCATCCACACTGCAAGTTCAAATCCTTCATTTGACCTCACCCCTTCAGGAGCCAGAGTCCAACAAGAAGCCTGGAGATCTGCAAAAGAGCAAAAGCAGTCAGAGGATGACTGAGCAGCTTCAGAAACATCACCAAGGGGGTGGGTGGGAAAGGGGGTGGGTGAAAGCAGGTACCTGAGACTGGGAAGCTGGGGCTGCTGTTTCCCCTGTGGGAAGCAGGGGGCGCCACTCAGTGCAGTGGGAGCTGAAGAAGCACCAAGTTTAATCTTCCCTCTTCTGCCACATTCTCGAATATTCCATTCCCCACCACACACACGCACACACACACGCACACACATACACACCACACCCCCACCCCCATCAGTTTTGAACCCACATACTCACCCTGACAAAACCCCAACCCTTCATTCAGATCAGGCTGCTCCCTCTGTCTTCAGATGGAAGAGATGGTTAGGAGGGACACCAACCTGTGAAAGAAGAAAAACCAGGCCAGAGGGAAATAGCCCTCAAGGAAAGTCCCACCACCTGCCTGTCTTGGAGCACACAAAGCTGTGAATCCAGGGGACCAACTTTGACTTTTTTGACCAGAATCTTCGCCCCCAGGGAGGTGATCAGGGATCCAAAATGTTTATTTCCATGTGAGAGGGAATAACTGCATCCCTCTGAGCCAGCCCCATGCAGGGCCCCTACCCCATTCTCTCTTCCTCAGGCCCAGATAGCACTATATGGTCACAAACAACCTTCTGGCCTGAAATTCAGATGGTCCTTTAGTCTTGATCCCTTATATCAATACAGGTCCTCATCTCAGAAGAAAGTAAGCAACAGCGTATACGCCAAGAGCAGGTGTGTGTCTTCTGAAGCAGAGAGCCACGTGTTGCCCGAAGCCTCAGGCTCCATGTTCTGGTAGGGGACCAGAGAGTAGGCAGGAGCAGCAAAGTCTAGCCAGACACTCCTCCTCACTGCCCCCTCCCTTCAGCCACTATCTCCCATGTGACCCCCCACTCCACATGCCCAGACCCGCATGTTGAAAAGAAAGCTCAGGAAAAAAGCAGGAAATTCCTCAACTCTTAAAGCACAAAGGCCATCGCAGCCAGGAGCTCCATTCTATAACAGGGTTGGACACCTTACTAGCAGAAGGGAACCCTTAAAAGGCACTGCAAATCCTGGGAGCCCAAGAGACAGCAGAGGCTTGGCCATATTGACTCCTTTCCCCAACCCAAATGTTATCCCCTAAGAAGCAAAAACTACATCTGGTCTAGACTTCAGTACCCAAAGGCCAGTAAGAGGCCAGCAGTTGCTGATATGGCTGACCCTGACCATGACCTGCCCCTCCCCTCCTGCCTCTCCCTGCTCTTCCAAAGGCTCTTCCTCCTCTTCTGGAACTCGCTGCTCCTACCCAGCCTGGGGACCACCTCCGGTACCTCCATCCAGCTCTCTGACATATCTCCCCCCACTTCCCCCTGGCTCTAATCCCCTCAATCACAGCAGCACCCATGCCATCAGGGTCCCCAGGGACTGATCTGGAGCCGTCCCAGGGCTGTGTCCATGATTATGGTCAGGTGAGGATGGGGAGACCTTGTAGGTATAGCAGAAAGGGAAAAGATAGCAGGTGAGGGGATGACGGCTAAATCAAAGGGGCTCTGTGACCTGGGTTTGCAAGAAAGAAAAAGAAAAAGAAAGAAAGAAAGAAAGAAAGAAAGAAAGAAAGAAAGAAAGAAAGAAAGAGAAAGGAAAAGAAAGAAAGAAAGAAAGAAAGAAAGAAAGAAAGAAAGAAAGAAAGAAAGAAAGAAAGAAAGAAAGAAAGAAAGAAAAAGAAAGAAAAGGAAGGAAGGAAGGAAAAAAGAACAAAGGTAGCCAAAGTCTCTGAGGCCAAGCATGCAAGCAGTGGCCCCGCCTGACCAGGGGCCAGGATCTGCATCCATCAGGGCCTCCTCCTCCCCTAGATCTCAGCCAACAGGATGGCTCTGGGACAGCTCCACACTGTACACCCACTCTCACCAGAGGCCATTTAGATTCCAAAGGCATGAGATGGAGCTGACCTTCCAGCAAGACAAGGGCACCGCTGTTCTTTCAAGGACTTCCTGGCCCACTGTCTAGCTGGGGCTCCTGCCTTCCTCCACCCACCCAGTCCCACGTCTCACTTCCTTCTGCCCTCACTTTTGTTCTGGCTCCTCGAGAGAGGGGGCATCCCCAGGAGCCTCTTTTCTGTCCCCCATGGCCAGTGCCCGAGCAGAGGGTCACCAGCGTCGCCAAGCCATTGGGTTCACGGATAAATCACTTGCCTCAGAGGCTCTAGGTCAACCTAAAATCGCACCAAAATTGGGAAAGAGTATTCCATAGTGGTCAAGTGAGTAGGGTCTGGTGTCAAATTGCCACATCTTACCAGCTGTGTGAGCGTATCCATCCACTAACCTTCAGTAAATAAGACCCATTTGCTGGTCATACAAAGCAATACCGAGTATTTCCTTCGTCCAGGGAATTTTGTGACAATTCCGTGTGAAATCACTCAGCATAATACCTGGAACAGAATAAGAACTGGTGAATATTAGCTATTATTATTTCTATTCTCTCTTACCTCTTGACTTGATGATTGCAATTCTCTTAACCGAAAGCAAAGCCTTGCACTCTGCCGTTAAGGATAAGGCATCCCTGCCAATGCCTGTGAAGTCACACAGTGCCTTATATTTATACCCAAGGGTTAAGGGACTGAGATCAGAGATTCAGAGACAGTATAGCCTTCACCTTGGCTACTCAGGCAGATAAAATGTCTGCCTGGGGCCGGTGGGGAGATGGAGGGGTGTTGCCTCCCCCAGGCCTCCAGAAAAAGAACCTCTCCCTGTCTCCTGTGGTCCCCTCATCCCCATGAGGACAAGTGTGCTGTCCCAGACAGTGCTGCCCTGCAGAGCCCCTGTGCTGCAAACTGGACAGCTACGTTTGCTCCTGCCTGCTAATCTTGCAGGAGCAACAGCCACTCTTGCCTTCCCATCAAGAGAAGGCTTCTCTGCAGGGGAGAGGGAGCCGATTGAGGGCAGCCGCCCAGCCCCGGTGCCACTGCCACTGAAGCGATAGCTCACACAGAGCCATCAGGCTCCAGCAGCACCCCCGAGTTCCTCAGGGGTCTCTCCCCCACAGCACACACTGAAGCCACACCATTTAAGGGACTGGACCCCCAGCACGAGCTCCGTCAGTTACCAGCTGCAGGTGCGGCCACTAACCCTTGGCCCTCCTGGTCCTCACTCGTCTTCCACATGGATGCCAAAACCAGCCAGCACCCTGTTTTCTTCCTCGTAAGTTTTTTTTTCTCATGCTTCCCTCATGCCTGAGAAGCCTTCCCCCACCCCGCCGTCCCTGATCCCCTGCAGAATATCCCCTGTCCTCAGCAACCCCCCATTCAGGCCCCAGTTTGGGCTTCACCAGCCCTGCTGACCCCACAGATCAGCCGGGAGGAGGAGGAGGGTCTACTTAAGTATCAACTACAGTTTTCCTCCCATGGAAATGTGTGTGTCGCTCCTGAGTCTGTCTCACACTCGTCTCTTCCACGTACAGTGTGTGGGGAGAGGTGTGCGTATCGTCCACGTGGCCTTTTCATCCAGCGTTCTGTAAGTCTGCTGAAAGCCAGCACCCACCCTTCTCTTTCCTTCACGCACACAATAGCTGTGGGTACTCATTGACCTAATCAGACCGCAAGGCAGAGCTAAAAGCACTGCCTGAGGAGTCATTATTGCTGCCTCGCTGCATGATCTCGGGGAAATTATGTCACTTCTCTGTGCCGCAGGACTGGTCCTGTTCAGCCTCAGTGTTCTATGACTGATCTATCTCGCCTTCCACACCCACACCCTCCCCTTGGATTCCTTTCTTTTCCGCCACTGTTTTTAGAAAAGCTTTGCTCCCTGCCCTTGACCCAGCAGTCAAGAAATTGTCATCCTTAATGTAACTGAAGTGTAGCCTGCAGCGTCCCCACTGGAGAGAGAACCCCAACATGGGAAGGAACGGCTAGATCACAGAGCATTCTCTCTTTCCGTAAGGTGGCTCCCCTAATCTCTACTGCCACTCACCGTCCTGTTTTGTTTCCCCTCCACTCATTTGTTACTGAGTAGCACAGACGGGACAAGGGTGCATCATTTGAACAAGGGTTTATTAAAGTCTTGGAGAAAGCAAAAGCCAAATAGAACAGAGAGTAATATATGAGTCAATTATCTGAGGTCCAAATGCAGCCTCACCCATAAACTCATTGTGAATGGCAGGGATGGTGCAGGATATAGCAGAACTGCCTTCCTATTCACAAGCAAAGCACATACGCAGTATGTTTAAAGAGTTCTTTACTAGAGGACTTTATTTCAGGCTTGAAAGTCTACACAAAGCCCATCGGGTATGGGAGATTTCGGAACTGGAATCTCCAGCCTCTGAACTTGTCCTGTTAGACAATCTGCTGGTGTGGGACCATTGTCCTAGATTCTTAAGACTCGTGCTATGGTTACCCTCCCTTACGTTGGAAAAAGCATTCTATTTAGGGCTTCTCCTTGCTTCTCTTCCTTTATCCTTTTCAACAGCTTCTTGGTCCTTTTTTAACTCTTTGCTATCCTTCCAAAGCCTCACCTCCTCTGTGTTTGTTCTCCTGCAGGTCCTACTTTGATCTGTATGGTCCTGCTACTTGATGGGGATGAGTGAAGGAGCCCTTCAGATCTAAGGTGAAGGAGAGGGTCAGAAGCCCCCAAAGGCACTCTGGCTTTAGGGTAATGCATCTGAAATACAACCATGCCTAGCAAAAATAACATCTTACTAACTGATCTTCTGCTTTATTGTACTAAAATAATATATGTCTATTTCTGTGATACCCAACCAACCTCCAAGGTGGCCCCCAATGATCCCTGCTTCTTGGCATTCCCTTCCTTGTGCATTCTCCTCCTACACTGTATCAGGGAAGGGTCCTGTGAAGAGGGTCACATGGAAGGAACTGAGGCCTCCTGCCCATAGTCCTGTAAAGGAGCCATCTTGGAAGCAGACCCTCCAGCCCCAGTCAAGCCTTCAGATGAATGCAGCCATGGCCAACACCTTGATTGAAGCCTTGTGAGAGACTTAGCCAAAATCACTCATCTAAGCTGCTTCTCACCTTCAGAAACTGTGGGAAGTAATACATATTTGCTGTTTTAAACAGCCAAATGTAAGAGTGACTTATTATACAACAGGTAACCAACACATATTCTCAGCTTTGAATTTCAACACAAATGACCCTCCTCCTAGTACCATAGCCTTAGTATTTGCCAAGCTGGCAAAAGGATGTAGATGAGTGACTTAGGGCAGTATAAACCTGTCCAACCACAAAAAGATATGGCTGTACACCTAAGGGTGTTATAGGCCCTTCCATCCTAGCCCTAAGCCCAGACACCATCTGCGTGCCCAGCACCAGGGACCCACATCTCAGTGTCCCCCTAGAAGTCTAAAGAAAGTGAAGTTCAGAGATAGGCAGGTGCCCCCTTTTCTTCCTCTCTTAGGCCCACCTGCCAGAGTACTTTCTGAGAACCCACCTTTTCCCTAGGTAATTGTTAAAAAGAATGTCCAAATCTTCAAATAATACCCCCCCCCCACTTTCACAGATGTATAAGTTTACCTTGTGGCTTTAATAGGACAAATGCAGCAGAATACAACTCAATAAACCTCATGTCAATAGAGAGAATGCATATCCAGGGGCAGGGAGATTATCTCAGATAGCATCAGATCTTTACTGGCGGGAAGCTAATTGACAAATTCTATGATGGCAGAGCATCAGGGTCCTGAATACCAGCAGTAATGAGGGGAAGTTGGTGTCCAGACATACAATGCAATGGAGAGCCACGCCTGCGTGGTAAGCTATCCCTCACAGAGTAAGAAATCTTTGGGGTCCTCCTCAGCCTTCCGAGGCCAGCACAGCAATACCAGAGCCAAAGATTTCTTTGTTGAAAAAGAGGGTGAAATGGAGAAACATAGATAGCAGAAGGCTCTGTGCAGAGGTCACCAGGTGTAGCCAAATCTGATGGCTAGAAAGAGGGGGACACCAGGGAAGGTGTTTTAATGGCTCTCTGCTCTGCTATACTCTCACCAGCAATCATAGGCTATGGGCAGCCCCTGAGCCTGCCATATAATAACTTCTGCTTTCACCCAACAGATGCAGGACACTCACCAGGCCCAGATCTACCACCACTGCCAGAAGCCCCATTACTTAGTGAAGATCAGAGCGGGTAGAAGCCAGGTCGCCCAGGTTAGGACCAGCCAAGCCCTCTCAAGGGCATCTTGTATTCATACGCCTGCTTTCTCTACTCTCATGCTCTCTTCCTCCCTGGGCACCTTCCTTGAAAACTCCAATACCTCGTCCACACTCTTCTTCTTTACCTCATCCCATGAATTCATCCTATGGCTACATGTACCAGGCATCATGCTCAGTTCTGTGGATATTGAAACCTATAGAACAAGCCCTCCCTCAAGGAGCTCACAGTCTTAGAAGAAAGATAGCCAAGCGAACAGGTGGTTGTCATATATGAAGATAAGTGCATAAGTGCTAATGTGCTGATAAGCACAGGAAAGTAATCTAACCCCGAGTCAAAGAGGGCTTCCCAGAAGAGGGGACACATGAGGAGAGAAGTCATAATATAATGGATGGCATCCATGGCATGATTACTGCATGCCAGACATTCACCTCTCAACTCATTTACTCCTCCCAAGAATCCTATGACATATTGTTATCCTTACTTTACAGGTAAGGAAACCGTATTGTCAGGATTCTCCAGAGATTAATTATAAGGTATTGGCTCAAGCGATTATAGAGGCTGAGAAGCCTCACAATCTGCCAGCTGCAAGCTAGAAATCCAGGGATGATGATGGTGTAATTGTAGTCCCAGTCTGAAAGCCTGAGAACTAGGGGAGCTGATGGTGTAAATCCCAGTCCAAGGGCAGAAGACCAGTGTCCCAACTAATCCTCCCTTCCTCTGCTTTTTGTTGTGTTCATGTCCTCAATGGATTGGATGATGCCTACCACAGTGGGGAGGCCCATCTGCTTTAGTCAGTCTACCAATTGAAATGTTAATATCTTCTGGAAACACCTCATGTACACACCAAGAAATAATGTTTAACTAGCTATCTGGACATCCCTTGGCCTGGTCAAGTTGACACATAAAGCTCACCATCACAAAAACTGAAGAACACAGAGTTCCTTAGTAATTTGCCAAAGGTCACATATCAAAGGCAGAGCCAGGATTTGAACCCAAACAAATTGGTTCCAGAATAACCTGGCCACCTAAGCCAGAGTTTCTCAACCTCAGCACTGTTGACATTTCAGGCCAGATAGTTTTTTGTTATGGGAGGTGATGTCTAAACATTATTGAATATTTAGCGGCATCCTTGGCATCTCTCCACTAGATGCCAGTAGCATCCCTGCAGCTGTGAAAACCAAAAACTTCTAGATATTTTCAAATATCCCCTGGGGAGCAAAATTGCTTTTGGTTGAAAACCACTGACCTAGCCATTTTGCTATTCTGCCTTTCTAAACAAGTAGTGATATTTATTGAGGGTTTACCAAAGGCTGGGCACTCTCCAAAGAAATTAAATGATTAGCTCACTTAATCCTCACAACACCCCTATGGAAGTGGGTACCACTGTCTTCATCTTTCTTCTATAGGTGAGGATCTTTATGGGCAAGGAGAAAGTGCACGAGCTGCCTGTGGTCCCAAAGCTTCTAAGAGGCAGTGCCTGGATTTGAACCTGGCGAGCCTGGTTTAGGAGCCCACTCCTTTAGCCACTGTGTTATGCTACCTTTTGGTCTCTGATGACTGAAAAACACAGAATTGGCCAAAGAGTCACATGTGCAAATGCAAGGTGTTGTTTAAGAAATAGCAAGATCACCAGTGAGGCTGGAATGCATATGAGAGGAGGAAACTGCGTGGAATAAGGCAAGCAGAGCCCAATTACCAATGAAGAATCTGCCATGATGGCCAAGTAGCTTGGGCTCCATCTTGTGCATCAGAGGGTCCAGTCGTTAAAAGGTTTTAAGCTGGGGAGGAGCAAGATGCCATAGACAGATAGCTGGCAGAGTAGGGAAGGTAGACTGGAGGGCCAACAGAGGTGGCTGGCACTCCTTTGGCATTGATTTAGCCTCTGCCCAAATATCCCTAACCTATGGATATCAATGTCCTAACTTGCATACCTGAGATGACTTGGGGATAGTGGAGCTTGCAGGACAGACCCAACTCTTGATAGAGTCACTCTCATCCCCTAAATCTCTGTCCACATCTCTAGTTTCCATTAAGGATAGAAGCCCAGGATCCCAGCGCAACTGATTCAGGCCTCTTCCACTCCCTCTGCTCTCCACCTCTTTCCCATATCTCTCTCCTTACCTGAT
This sequence comes from Puma concolor, assembly GCF_028749965.1. Taxonomy (NCBI): domain Eukaryota; kingdom Metazoa; phylum Chordata; class Mammalia; order Carnivora; family Felidae; genus Puma; species Puma concolor. The sequence goes on from NC_141673.1 coordinate 101,152,050, forward strand.
GTGGGGCATAAAAGGCCCAACGTGTCCTAGCCCAGGGCAAGGTGTCTAAAGACAGGAAACTTCCCCCACTCTCTCAGCCCAGGTTCTCCCATGGCTGTTTGGATTCCAAGAGAGAGCAAACGCCTCTCTAAATTCTAGGGTCTAATAAAGGCTGCAGGAAAACCTCCCTGGTCTGGAAAACCCAGCACTATTTCTCACAGGCCCTTCCCAATGCCGGACAGCAGGTGGCATCACGAACAGGAATTTCAAAACTTAAAACTAAGACTCCAAACTGAAAATGGACTCCCGCACTCCTGCACTCACACCATGTATTCCCTCTGCTTTCTCTCGAATCCGTTCACAACTTTGCGGATTGCACCCCTCTCTGCTTCTGCGCTTTGCCCCTCCTCAGTTAAGGAGAAACAAAATGCAATGGACCCAGAAGCAGGTTCAGAAGATATTAGTGAGACAGAGATGCAGGAAGGTGTTGAGACTACAGGATATCAACCTGTGCTTAGACAGAAGCCCCCCAAGGTTGAAAGGATCTGTGCCTGGCCTGAGTTTGTATCCAAGGACAGAAAGTCCTTCTTCATTAATCACACGGATTAAAGATGCCCCCAGAGCCAGGGTCTAGCATCATCTTCAGGATCCATGGCCTCACCTTTCTAATTTTGCCTGGCCTAGAAAGAGCCATCTGGTCACAGCTATAACTCTAAATACATTTATTCTGTAATTATTAAAGTGGTTTAATAATGTTACAGAAATTTCACTACACAGAGAAACATTTCTTAAACTATCCACATCCCTCTACTCTAAGATGGCGACAGTTATGTTAGATTGTTCTTGTGAGTGTTTCCTACTTTTGTGCACATGGTGTGCTTATACTTTTGTAGCTTGCTTCCCTTCCTTCCTCTATCCTCTTACCTGTCAGGGGCCTACACATAGCACAGATGTGGTTTTGCTCTTCAGAGACTCACGTTTGGCCAAGGGAAAGGGGGACAAAGTAGCTGATTGAAGGGCTAGAAATAACCAATTGTCCCAATTTGCATGGGGCTGAACCAGTTTTAGTTTTGAAAGTCCTGCATCCCAGGAAACCGCTTGGTCCCCGACCAACCAAAACGATTTCTAATAGGTCACCCTGTTAGAAACAAGTCCTGCAAAGTAAGCCAGTTCAGAATCCAATTTCAATTTAATTGATAGATTGACCTTTCAGCTATACCTCTGTGTCTTTCTTTTTAAAAAACTATTATAGTGTGTGATAATATATTGTATTCGTTGTATTGTATTTATTGTAGAGTATTTTTAGGGGTTGGTTTAGAGAAGTTCCTCTTAAACTTTATCCCCTTAGAAATTGAGAACCCCAAAGAACTTTTGTTTATGTAGGTTATGGCTATTCATAGTCACTGTATTAGAAATTAAAACAGGGGCACCTGGGTGGCTCAGTCGGTTAAGTGTCTGATTTCGGCTCAGGTCATGATCTCGCAGTTTATGAGTCAGGCTCTGTACTGACAGCTCACAGAACCTGCTTAGGATTCTGTGTCTCCCTCTCTCTCTGCCCCCTCCCTGCTTGCCTCTGTCTCTCTCTCAAAAATAAACTTTTTTTTTTTAATTTTAAAGAATTTAGAACAGAACTTTTTTTATTAATTTATTTTCAAGTTAGTTAACATACAGTGTAGTCTTGGCTTCAGAAATAGAACCCAGTGGTTCATCTCTTACATATGACACCCAGTGCTCATCCCAACAAGTGCCCTCCTTAATGCTTGTCATCCATTTAACCCACCCCCCACCCCCACCCCAATCAACTCTGTTTTTTCCTCTGTATTTAAGAGTCTTGTGGTTTGCCTCCCTCTCTGTTTTCTTTTAATGTTTATTTATTTTTGAGAGAGACAGAGAGACAGCACAAGCAGAGGAGGGGCAGAGAGAAACGGAGACACAGAACTCTAAGCAAGTTCCAGGCTCTAAGCTGTCAGCACAGTGCCCAATGTGGGGCTCAAACTCAGAAGCTGCGAGATCATGACCTGAGCTGAAGTCGGACGCTTAACCGACTGAGCCACCCAGGCATCCTGTCTCTTTTTATCTTATTTTTCCTTCCTTTCCCCTATGTTCATCTGTTGAGTTTCTCAAATTCCACATATGCATGAAATGTGAAATCATATGATATCTGTCTTTCTCTGACTGACTTATTTCGCTTAGCATAATACTCTCCAGTTCCATCCACGTTGTTGCAAACAGCAAGATTTCATTTTTTGTCATCGCCAAATAGTATTCCATTGTGTATATACACCACATCTTCTTAATCCATTCATCAGTTGATGGACATTTTGGGCTCTTTCCATAACTTGGCTATTATTGATAGAGCTTCTATAAACATGGGGGTACATGTGTCCCTTCGAATCGGCATTTTTGTCTCCTTTGGATAAATTCCTAGTAGTGCACTTGCTGGGTCATAGGGTAGGTCTATTCTTAACTTTTGGAGGAATCTCCATACTGTTTTCCAGAGTGGCTGCACCATTTGCCTTCCCACCAACAGTCCAAAAGGGTTCCTCTTTCTCCGCATCCTCTCCAATGTCTGTTGTTTCCTGAGTTGTTAATTTTAGCCATTCTGACTGGTGTGAGGTGGTAGCTCATTGTGGTTTTGATTTGTATTTCCCTGATTATGTGTGATGTTGAACATTTTTTCATGTGTCTGTTAGCCATCTGGATGTTTTCTTTGGAAAAATATATATTCATGTCTTCTGCCCATTTCTTCGCTGGATTATTTGGGGTTTTTTTTTGGGGGGGGGGTGCTGAGTTTGGTAAGTTCTTTATAGATTTTGGATACTAACCCTTCATCCAATATGTCATTTCAAATATCTTCTCCCATTCCATCAGTTGCCTTTTAGCTTTGTTCAAAGTTTCCTTTACTGTGCAGATGCTTTTTATCCCAATAGTTCATTTTTGCTTTCATTTCCCTTGCCTTTGGAGCCATGTCAAGTATGAAGTTGCTGTGGCCTAGGTCAAGAGGTTGCTGCCTGTTTTCTCCTGTAGGATTTTGATGGTTTCCCGTCTTACATTTAGGTCTTTTATCCATTTTGAGTTTAATTTTGTGTATGGTGTAAGAAAGGGGTCCAGGTTCATTCTTCTGCATGTTGCTGTCCCATTCTCCCAGCACCATTTGCTAAAGAGACTGTCTTTTTTTCCATTGGATACTTTTTCCTGCTTTGTCAAAGATTAGTTGGCCATATATTTGTGGATGCATTTCTGGGTTCTCTATTCTGTTCCATTGGTCTATGTGTCTGTTTTTGTGACAATACCATACTGTCTTGATTACAGCTTTGCAGTACAGGTTAAAGTCCGAGATTGTGATGCCTCCAACTTTGGTTTTTTTTCAACATTACTTTAACTATTTGGGATCTTTTGCAGTTCCATACAAATTTTAGGATTGTTTGTTCCAGCTCTGTGAAAAATGCTGGAGTTATATTGATCGGGATTGTCTTAAATGTGTAGATTACCTTGGGTAGGATCGACATTTTAACAACATTTGTTCTTTTCCAATCCATGAGCATGGAATGTTTTTCCATTTCTTTGTGTCTTCTTCAATTTCTTTCATAAGCTTTCTATAGTTTTCAGCATACAGGTGGTCTTTTACTTCTTTGGTAGGTTTATTCCTAGGTATTTTATGGGTTTGGGTGCAATTGTAAATGGGATCAATTCCTTGATATCTCTTTCTGTTGCTTCATTATTGGTATATAGAAATGCAAACAACTTCTGTACATTGATTTTATATCCTGCGACTTTGCTGAATTCATGTATCTGTTCTAGCAGTTTTTTGGGTTTTCCATGTGGAGTATCATATCATCTGTGAAGAGTGAAAGTTTGACTTCTTCTTTGCCAATTTGGGTGCCTTTTATTTCATTTTGTTGTCTGATTGCTGAGGCTAGGACTTCCAACACTATGTTGAACAGCAGTGGTGAGAGTGGACATCCCTGTCATGTTCCTGATCTTAGGGGGAAAGCTCTCAGTTTTTCCCTATTGAGGATGGTATTAGCTGTGGGCCTTTCATATATGGCTTTTATGATGTTAAGGGATGTTCCTTCTATCCCAACCTTCTTGGGGGTTTTTATTAAGAAAGGATGCTGTATTTTGTCAAATGCTTTTTCTGCATCGATTGACAGGATCATATGGTTCTTATCCTTTCTTCTATTTATGTGATGTATCACACTGATTGATTTGTGAATATTGAACCAACCCTGCAGTCCAGGAATGAATGTCACTTGATCATGGTGAATAATTCTTTTAATGTACTGTTGAATTCATTTTGCTAGTATCTTGTTGAGACTTTTTGCATCCAGATTCATCAGGGATATTGGCCTGTAATTCTCCTTTTTAGTGGGGTCTCTGTCTGGTTTTGGAATCAAGGTAATGCTGGCTTCCTAGGATGAGTTTGGAAGCTTTCCTTCCATTTCTGTTTTTGGAACCATTTGAGAAGGATAAGTATTCACTGTGCTTTAAATGTCTGGTAGAATTCCCCTGGGAAGTCGTCTGGCCCAGGACTCTTATTTGTTGAGATATTTTTTTTTTAATTTTTTTAACGTTTATTTTTATTTTTGAGACAGAGAGAGACAGAGCATGAACGGGGGAGGGGCAGAGAGAGAGGGAGACACAGAATCAGAGCAGGCTCCAGGCTCTGAGCCATCAGCCCAGAGCCCGACGCGGGGCTCGAACTCACGGGCCGTGAGATCATGACCTGAGTTGAAGTCGGAGGCTTAACCGACTGAGCCACCCAGGCGCCCCTGTTGAGATATTTTTAATAACTGATTCAACTTCTTTGCTAATTATGGATCTGTTCAAATTTTCTATTTCTTCACATTTGAATTTTGGTAGTGTGTGAGTGTCTAGGAATTTTTCCATTTCTTCCAGATTGTCCAGTTTGTTGGCATATAATTTTTCATAGTATTCTCTAATAATTGTTGGTATTTCTGTGTTATTGGTTATGATCTCTCCTCTTTCATTTGTGATTTTATCTTTTTGGGTCCTCTCTCTTCTTTTTGCGAAGTCTGGCTAGGGGGTTATCAATTTTGTTTATTCTTTCAAAAAACAAGCTCTTAGTTTCATTGATCTGTTCTACTGTTCGGTTTTTAGTTTTGTTTTTTTTTTTTTTTTTTTTTTTTTTTTTTTTTGGATTCTGCATTATTTATTTCTGCTCTAATCTTTATTATTTCCCTTCTTCTACTGGCTTTAGGCTTTATTTTGCTGCTCCTTTTCTTTTGACTGTCGTGTTTTCATTTTCATTTGGTTCCATGTATTTTTAAATTTCTTCTTTAATTTCCTGGTTAACACATTCATTCTTTAGTAGGATGTTCTTTAACCTCCATTTTTTCTTGTGGTTGATTTCAAGGTTCATAGCATTGTGATCTGAGAATATGCATGGCATGATCTCAATCTTTTTGTACCTGTTGAAGGCTGTTTTGTGACCCAAAATGTGATCTATTTTGGACAATGTTCCATGTGCCCTTGAGAAGAATTGTATTCTGCTGCTTTAGGATGAAACGTTCTGAATGTATCTGTTAAGTACATCTGCTCCAATGTGTCATTCAGAGCTGTTATTTCCTTACTGATTCTCTGCCTAGATAATCTGTACATTGTTGTAAGTGGAGTATTAAAGTCTCCTACAATTACAGTTTATTATCAGTAAGTTTGCTTATGTTTGTGATTAATTGATTTATATATTTGAGTGTTTCACATTGGGGGCATAAATATTTACTATTGTTAGCTCTTTTTGATGGATAGACCCCTTAATTATTTTATAATGCCCTTCTTCATCTCTGGTTGTAGTTTTAATTTTTTTTTAGTTTATTTATTTTTTGAGAGAGAGAGAGAGCATGAACAGGGGAGGGGCAGAGTGAGAGAAGACGACACAGAATCTGAAACAGGCTCCAGGCTCCAAGCTGTCAGCACAGAGCCCGATATGGAGCTCAAACCCATGAACCACGAGCTCATGACCTGAGCCAAAGTCATATGCTTAACTGACTGAGCCACCCAGGTGCCCCTGGTCTTTTTTTTTTAAATCTAGTTTTCTGACAAAAGTATGGCTGCTCTGGCTTTCTTTTGATGTCCATTAGCATGATAGATGGTTCTCCATCCCCTCACTTTTAATCTGCAGGTGTCCTCTGGTCTAAAATGAGTCTCTTGTGGCAGAATATAGATGGTTCTTGGTTTTTTATCCATTCTGATACCCTATGTCTTTTGATTGGGATATTTCGTCCACTTACATTCAGAGTGATTACTGAAAGGTATGGAGTTAGTGTCATTGTGTTATCTGTAGGTTTCGTGCTTATGGTGATATCTCTGGTCCTTTGTAGTCTTTCCACCACAAAGTGCTGCTTTCCACTCAGAGTCCCCATTGGGATCTCCTGCAGGACTGGTTTAGTGGTCACGAACTCCTTTAGTTTTTGTTTGTCTGAGAAAGTCTATCTCTCTTTCTATTCTGAACGACAGCCTTGCTGGATAAGGGATTCTTGGCTGCATATTTTTCCTATTCCACATATTGAATATTTCCTGCCACCCCCTCTGGCCTGCCAAGTTTCAGTAAACAGGTCTGCTACTAACCTTATGTGTCTACCCTTGTAGGTTGAAGACCATTTGTCTGTAGCTGCTTTCAGAACTCTCTCTTTATCTTTGTATTTTTCCAGTTTCACTATGATATGTCATGGTGTTGACCTGTTATTGTTGATTGTAAACGGAGTTCTCTGTGTCTCTTGGACTTGGATGCCTGTTTCCTTCCCCAGATTAAGGAATTTCTCAGCTATAATTTGTTCAAATAAGCCTTCTGCCCCTTTCTATCACTCTTCTTCTGGAATTCCTATGATATGGATATTGTTTCATTTCATGGAATCACTTAGTTCTCTAATTCTCCTCTTGTGATCTAGTAGTTTCCTTTCCCTCTTTTTTTCAGCTTCATTATTTTCCATCATTTTTTCTTCTATTTCGCTTATTCTCTCCTCTGCTTCCTCCATCCTCTCTGTCACTGTATCTAGTTTATTTTGCATCTCAGTTATAGCAGTTTTTAATTTATCGTCACTATTTCTTAGTTCCTTGATTTCTGCAGCAAGAGATTCTCTGGTGTCTTCTATGCTTTTTTCAAGCCCAACTATTAGTCTTATAACTGTTATTCTAAATTCTTGTTCAGATATATTGTTTATATCTGTTTTGAGCAATTCAAAACAGAGAACATTGTAAAACACAAGGATACACAAATACATCTTCCTTTAGTTGTCAGGAGATGATGTCTCCACACCTCACGTGGCCTCTGCTAACTCCATGGTACTCCCATGAGAAAAAAGCAAATAATATCTTAGAATTATTATGAAAATAATTTTGACCTCACAACCACCCTGAAAGGATCTCAGGGACCCCCAGGGCTTGCCAGACCACAGGTAGAGTAGAGAGCCACTGCCCCAGAGAGAATTTCTTCTCCACATCCTTAGCTTTTTCATCTCCTTAGAATTAATACTGCATGAAGAACTGTAGTCCAACTCTCTCCATTATGCTATGGTTTTCATGCATGTTACATCTACATATGTTATAAAACCCATGATACAATGTTATAATTTTTGCTTTCAACAGGTATATACATTTTTAACTTAAGAATAAAACATAGATTTTTATATTTAGCTACAAACTTACCATTTCTCTTTATCGCAACTTGCAGCTTCCTCTTCCACCTTGATTCCTTTCCCTTCTGCCCCAGGTGCTCTCCCTTGCGCTCTCTCTCTCTCTCTCTCTCTCTCTGTCTCTTGCATTTCTCATCCTGTAGGTCTGCTGATGACAAAGTCTCCAAGATTTCTTTTATCTGAGAATGGTTTTATTTCATCTTCATTCTGGAAGATTTTCATCGGAAAGGCAATTCTGAGTTGACAATTTTTTTTTTCCAGAATTTTAAAGATGTTGCTCCACTCACTTCCAGTCCGCGTTGTTTTTGATGAGAAAACAGGGTCATTGAAAATGTTGTTCTCTGTGTGCAGTGTGGTTTTTTGGTGTTTTGTTTTGTTTTGTTTTGTTTTCTTTGGGTGTGTTCAAGATTTTCTCTTTACCTTTGGTTTTTAGCAGTTTGACTATGACCTGCCTAGATGTGCCTTTTGTGTTTTTAATTTTCCATTCTGCTTTGAGTTTACCAAGCTTCTTGGATCTAAAAATGTTTGGGTTTTTTTTTTTCACCAGAGTTGGGAAATTTCCAGCATATTTCTTTGAATACTTTTTTCTGCCCCATTCTTTCCTCTCCTTCTGGTACTCAAGAACACATATAGTAGAGGGGTTTTTTTGTTTTTGTTTTTGTTTTTGTCCCACCGGTCCCTGAGTTTCTGCTCATTTTTAAAAATTTTTTCTTCTGATCTTCAGATTGGATCATTTCTATGTATCTATCTGCAAGGTCATTGACTCTTTCTTCTGCCATCTCCATTCTTCTGTTAAGCCCCTCCAATGATTTTTCTTTAATTTCATAGAGTATTGCATCTTTCAATTCTAAAATTTACATTTGGTTCTCCTTTAAAGTTTCTTTGCTTATGTTTCCTTTTTTTTTTTTTTTTTCTGTACCATGAGCATATTCCTCTTTGCATCTTTGGGAGCCAAAAGCCTGTGTACTGATTCCAACATCTGGGTCATCCTGGGAAATGCTCTCTGTTGTCTTTTCTCTTGAGTGTGGTTTGTGTTTTCCTGGTTCTTCATATTTGGAGTAATTTTGGATTGTATCCTGGACATGGTGATAATACATTATAAAGACTGTGGATTCTGTGATGTTCTTCCAAAGAGTATTGATTTTTTTTTTCAAGTAGGCAGTTAACTTGGCTTAACTCAAACTGCAGACTTTCTTGACACAGGAGAAGTTCAAATTTAAGTTGAATTCTTTCTGTCTTAGCTAGGCTGCCTGGAGTCTGACCCATGCATTCGTTGTTTAGGGATACGAAGGTAGAAATCTCTGAGTCACTCAAGTAGCTGACAACCTGATTATGAGCCAGACGTCACAAAATGAGAGAACAACACATTGTCGAACCAGAAGCTCAGGGAGGTGGTTCAAAGGCTCAGGGCTATAGCCCCACAGCCAGTCCCAACACCTGTGCCCCTAGAGAGAGTAAGGGAAGCAAAAGTGTCTCATGATGACAAAATTAAGAAAATAGTGCTAGCTTTCCCTCAGACACGTTCCCCTCCCCAAGGCTCCTGAGCCCAAGTCGTCAACTCCTGGCATTCTTTCTGTGTCCCTACTCCCAGATGTGAACAAGGGAGCATCCCACATGGCACCAGCCCTGAAGAGCCCCTGTACCTGTGTTAATGCCGTAATTGCTTGGTAGCCACTTCTGCTCCTCCTGCCAGGCTACAACCTGCAGAGCAACATCACTTCTATCTCTCTCTTCCAGCCAGAGAGGGGGCCCCAGTGCAGGAGAGATGGTCCTGAAAGCAGGATGGGGGCATAGCTACCCAATCCCAGCTCCACATGGGCCTGCATCAACCAGCTGCACAGAGAACCATCAGGCCCCTTCTCCAGTCCCACATCCCTGGAGGCTTTGTCCTCTGACCCCGATGCTCACTGCAGCCACACCACCTATATGGGACCAAGGCAAGCCTTTATAGTCAAAGTGTCAGATTTTTCAAAACAGGGACCACGTCTGGGCTCAAGACCGCTCAAGGCATCAGCTGCAGTGTGGCCACTGCCTCTTCACACTCTTAGCTCCCTGCCTCTTTCCCACCCAGCCTCCACCCAGCACTTGAACCCCTGTCCGTTAGTGGAAATTATCCTGGTTCCCTCAGAACTTGCCTAGTGTTAAAACTGAAAGGCCCCCATCCCAGGAAAGCCCTCAGTCCCAGGCAAGTCTGAACAGTTGGTCATCTGATGTGCCCCGGAGTTTTCTTCTAAGGCTCTTCTCTTCCTCTCCTCCAGATCATCTCAAGAAAGTCTTCTCTGATGGGCTAACCTAGGGACTCTGGTATGTGCCCCTCTTAGAATGGAGTACAAGCTTAGGGGCACAGTACAATCCTACCCATCACAGACTATCAAAGAGAATAGGGAATGATGCTCTGAAGGGAAACGAGGGTGGACTCCCAGGTCTGGCTGCAACCTTATCTGATTTCTTCCCACCAGATGGGTCATAGACTAGGACCGCTGTTCACTCCTGTGGATGTGTCTCTGGCTTCTCAGATGTTCCATGTGATCCTAAGGGTTATTATATAAGAGGGCAGGTGTCAGTGCTCCCAGGAATGGGGAGAAATCCTGGCCAGAGGGGCCTACTCCTCAAAATATGGATATGGGAGATTGTTCCCAGGTGTGGTAGGTGTTGGGTATGGAAGACAGGTAGACTGATACCAGGACTGTGTCTGGAAAATTGTGTATGACTTGGCCATCTCTCTTCTGTCATCCCTTTCAGAACCATGAACCATAGTTCTCCTGAAACTTTCCAACTTGGGAAAGCCAAAGATCCAGAACATACCCTGTTTGGGTCTATAACTTGCTACATTTGTGAGGATTCACATTACTGCTTGCAAAGTGGAAGAAACAATGGAGTCTTCTATGAAATGGTGTGTGTGTGTGTGTGTGTGTGTGTGTGTGTGTGTCTACAATGTAGAACCAAATGGAATGTAAGAGTTTCCATACATTCCACATACTTACACCTGGCACATAGCAGACATTCAAGAAATATTGGTTGAATAAATGAACGTGTTTACATGTAAATGTCTCAGGGTCTGAATGGTAAGTTCTTTTTTTTTTTTTTAATGTTTATTTTAAGCAGAAGCAGGGGAGGGACAGAAAGGGAGGGAGAGAGAGAGAATCCCAAGCAGTCTCCATGCTGTCAGCTCAGAGCCCAACGAGGGGTTTGAACTCACGAATCATGAGATCATGACCTGAGCCAAAACCAAGAGTTGGATGCTTAACCGACTGAGCCACCCAGGCACCCCTGAATAGTAAGTTCTTCTTAGGCCTGATATTCTCCCATCCATATGAAGAATTCCTTCTACAACAATCCCCAAATTCCAGATGAATTATTTCACTGAGTAATCTGTGGGCAAAAGGCTTCAGCCTCAAACCCCCACTCTCCGATGACTGTTTTGGACAGGGCAGCCTATACTGCCCCCGACAGGCAGAATAAAGCACAACACTACTTCACCACATTGGACCTCACTCCAAACACATTGAAAATCTCTTCCATGATCTTTTTTTTTTCTGTTTTGAGGACTCCCCCCACCCCCCGCCCTTCCTTCCAGACACCTTGGCAGGGCGGAAATAGAAGAGTCCTTTGGGGGATATTCCCAGCCTCTTTCTCATGATGAGTTCTTAGGGGCTAGTAGACAGACCTCAGAACTTTGGGACAAACCCATCCACAAACACCTTTCAGGCCTGAGTATATTAAGATGACATTTTTTTAAGTATTCAAAAAAAAAAAAAAAAAGGAAGGCTCTGATTTTGGTGGAGAAGGAGAGAGCAGAGATATGTTACTGAGCACATTTCCCACATGTTATTCCAGGAGAGTATCGTGTTGCTCATGAAAGCATGCTGACCGATGCAGTGGGCGTGGAGCTGCCAGAAAGTGCTTCAGGTACCCAGAGCTCAGCCTGGGGTAGTGACCACAGTGACAAGTGACCACAATGACAATGACAAGGGCTGGAGAGAGGAAGGAAGGTCTCATGCAGCATACTGAAGTAGCTGCAAAGCACTTTGCACGAGGATGACGATATAGCTTATTGTCCAAACCAGGACTCCCTTGAAAGAGAAGAAGGGTGCTATTAATAATTACACCAGGACAACCAGAGTAAACTGGGACTGTTCCAACCAAACGGGGACATATGCTCTCCCAATGGGTGACCCTAAAGAGTGTTCTGGAATATTGGATAAAGTTGGTCCACCAAAGCTACAAAGAGAGAGAGAGAGTTAATACCCTGGTGGGTAAAGCACTAACAATCTTATTAGGCCTATCAGACTCACTCAGGTTGCTGATGACCATCATGGGGAGGTAGGAACAGTCTTGCCTCTAAGAATTTCTTAGAGGCAATAAAGTGAATCAGGGCGGGTGAAAACAAGTGCTAAAGTGGCCAATATTGTTAGGGCTGATAGGTGGTTAGATGGGTGTATGAGGAAGGACTGGTATAGTGAAGCATGACCAAAAGAACGTCAGAGACAAAGAACACAGTACCCAGCCCGTAAGCCTTGTGATCCAGCGGCTGGTTGGGTACCCCTTCCTTCCAGGGCAGATCCCTGGGGGCTCATGCCATGGTCCCCTTCCTCCCAGAGGAGGTCTCTTGGGGCTCATGCCATAGTCCCTCTTATTCATGGGCGGTTGCTGCAGGTCCCAGCTTTTTCCCTGCAGAGGGCAGTAGAAGGCTTCCTCTTCTGTGGCTCCATTTGCCTCCTCCTGCTGCCATTGGCACCAAGTGACCCAATCTGGACGTCCAAGGCCCATCATGCTTCCTGCCCATGGGCCAAGCAGGCCACAGTCAGCTGCCTTACGTACTCTGACATCCAATGAGAAGGCAGGACCTCAGACAGCGGCTGTATCTCAAAATTTCCTCTTCAAGGCCAGGTGGAAGGAAGAGCACAGGCCAGGATCTGAGGAGGAGTCCACGGAGGTGAATTCTACTCACTTCCACCAGAGTCTTCCTTTCTCCACTGTGAGGTGGCATCCTGGGGCCTCCACATGGCCATTGCTCTTCTCCCCAGAGCACCCGGTATGGCAAGAAAGGGCACAGAGAGAGACAACCACAGTCCGGGGAGTGATTAACAGAGAACCAGGAGCATAAAGAAATAGAAATAGTCTTTGAGATAGAGAAGCTTTTAAAAGTGAACACCTGGCGGGGCGCCTGGGTGGCGCAGTCGGTTAAGCGTCCGACTTCAGCTCAGGTCACGATCTCGCGGTCCGTGAGTTCGAGCCCCGCATCGGGCTCTGGGCTGACGGCTCGGAGCCTGGAGCCTGCTTCCGATTCTGTGTCTCCCTCTCTCTCTGCCCCTCGCCTGTTCATGCTCTGTCTCTCTCTGTTCCAAAAATAAATAAACATTGAAAAAAAAAAAAGTGAACACCTGGCATCATCCCCACAGAACTTTCCTTCCGCTTCTCCTTCAAGTCAAGTCTGGGTGTTGGTGGATAAGAGGTCTTCTCAATCTCAGAGATATCAAGCCTCAATTTGGGCAAAAACTATCTCCAATATTTTAGCCATTCCTGAGCCAGGTAGTAAGTTGTGTCTACTCTAGAGATTTTTTTTAACAGTCATTCTGGGAATTACTATATTTCCAGTGATCTTCTGTTCCTCCTGCTTCTCCAGGCCACAGCCCTCACTTGGGCCAAACCTTCTCACTTGACCTGGAGTAAGATGGACCTGTCTTCCAATTGTAGATGAAAACCAGAAAGTATTTCATATTCCATTTGTCAACTTTCTCTTTTGTACATTTTAAGCTTCTCAGGCCTGCCTTTTTTACCCTCTAAATACCCTAAAATGAAATTCTGGTGCCTGGTTTTAAAAAGCAAGCCCCACAAATACTAACAAAATAAATCTCGGCAAGATGAGGAGACTATATTCCCTCTTATCCTAGAGTTGCAGAAAATCAGACACAATTCTGCCTCATAGAGTTGATTCTGATAAGGTGGTAAATCAAGAACATTCAGTCCCACTGGTGTGAAAACATGCAATCCTATTCTATGTTATATTTATATCATCTTTGGAAGTGTAATTTGTGCAAAGGAATCTTTAAGACATTCAGCTATCGGCGATGATTGCTATATGACCAATACAATGTAATCTATAAATCTTGAAAGTCTGCAACTCTGGTTGGCCGTTGATAACTTATTACTCTGAAAACAATATTTAAATTAACCTCTTCGGTTTTCAAAGGCATAAATACTTGTGAGATTGATGTTTGTTTGTTTGTTTGTTTGTTTGTTTGTTTGTTAGACCTTTGGGACTCTCTTGTCCTTTCAAGCATAAAGGTAAAATCCCATTTCTCTGTTTCAATTTTTTTTTCAAAGAGTTTTAGAGTCTGTGACAATTTGACAAGCACCTGGGTGGCTCAGCTGGTTGAGCATCTGACTCATGATTTCGGCTCAGGTCATGACGTTGCAGTTCTTGGGTTCGAGCTCCAAGTTGGGCTCTGTACTGACGGTGTGGGATTCTCTCTCTCTCTACCTCTCTCTCTCTCTCTGAGCCTCTCCACTCATGTTCTCTCTGTCTCTCTCAAAATAAATAAGCTTTAAAAAAACTTTTTTTAAAGATCTGTGATGATGTTTTTTTAATTTTATTTATTTATTTTGAAAGAGAACACAAGCAAGGGAAGGGCAAAGAGAAAGGGGGAGATAGAGAATCCCAAGCAGGCTCTGCACTGTTAGCATGGAGCCCGACACGGGGCTCAATCCCACAAACTGTGAGATCATGACCTGAGCTGAAATCAAGAACAGGATGCTTAATCAACTGAGCCACCCAGGTGCCCCAAGGGTCCGTGATCCCTTGAAATAACAAGAAGAATCCTTGCCCAGTAAAGATAGGAATCAGCCTTGTGGGAAGAGGTGGAAAAAGAAACAGGGGGAAGCAGCTTAACCCCAAGTTCAATTAACTTGAGGGGATTTGGAATTTGTGGCCCACAGCACCCCTTCCCTGGGGGTGATATAAGGAAGACAAATGCTCTGACCATGATATTTGGGGGCACCATCTCCACTGCACCCCTATTACTTGGGAGCAATACAGCTTCCCAAGTTCAATAGGAAGTTAGTTGCCTTCGCAAGTCAGAGGCTCCCCAGAAAGGTGGGGTGATGTGAGGCTCAGAGGAGAGGAAGCTGTCAGAGCTAAAGCTTGGATGGGGGAGGAGGATCAAAGGCCTGGAGGAAGGGAGGAAAGCAGTGGGGGCGAGGGACAAATGAAGGAAGAAGTAACGAGAAGGAGAACACATGACCAGGGACCTGAGTGGTGTGCCTGGGCCCGGAGTAGACGTTCCCTCTGAAATGGGGGTGAGAGGGATTGCCTCCCAAGCTCCCCCTTGGACTGAAGGTGGCAGAGGGATGCTCCAGGAGAGAGGGTAGCCCAGAGGGATGGCGCTCGAGAAGGAGCCTGGTCATGTGGGATGACCCAGGGAGAGCCTGGAAGGAGCTGCTTGTTGCTATCACAGGATTACAAAATATCACAGAGGTATACCATTTTTAGTACGTTTTGTACCTTTAGATTTTTCTCACTCTCTTACTGGATGGCTGTGTTACAGCCCTGTGTGTTTTGTTGCCTGTGTGGGGTAAGGGAAGTATCCTGCAAAAGAAGGGGAAGCAGGAAAAGTCAGGTCCCCCAAGACTGGTAGCAGAAAAGCACCTGGCAAGGTGATAGTGGGGCTGGAAGAAGGGGAATTTGAGGGTTAATGTGGAAGGGGGAGAGAAGAAGCCGGCTAAGGGACCTTCTACCCACAGAGTCAAGTTTCAAGCGCACGGGTAGGCGGCGTGTTAGCCATCAGGGACGGTGAGCCAAGTAGCCACAGTCCCTGCCTTAATGGAGCTAGTAGCTGGCCCAGTGCACGGCTTGGGAGTGTCCCTAAGGGTTTCTGGAGAGCCTCTTGAAAGCAGAGTGGACCAAGAGCACTGGAGTGAGTGAGGAACCATTCTCGGCATATGGCAGCCTTTGCGGCTAGCAGAATGGAGGGGGAAAGGGTAAGTCCAACTATTTGACAAAAGCATCATGTTAGTTATAACTCTGAGCCCCAGAGGTGTGCGGGCGTGCCTCGACGGGGCACACACACACAGAGGTGTGCCCTCCACGGGGCTGGAGTCCACGCCCAGCACGGGACCCTGTGCCGGTGCTGCAGATTCACCCCCCATCTGCCTGCCACCCCCCAACCCCTCCGCTTTGGGATCACAGCGGGGCTGCTCTGAGCTGTTTTTGAGGGCGGCAGGGCTCTCCACTGGGCAGCCCTCCCTGGTCAGAGGGAGTTGTGTCCTCCGCATACTGGCCGTCCACATACCTGCCTCCTTTGAGGACAGGAACATTGGCCTCCACAAGGGCTTCCCGCCCCCCACCAAGCCATGGGTGAGTGTCCCTCCTGGAGGCGCAGGGAGGGCGGGCTCTGCCGCCAGCCATGGCCTCTGGCGTCTGTCGAAAGAAGCGTGAGTCTGGGGGCGCCTGGGTGGCGCAGTCGGTTAAGCGTCCGACTTCAGCCAGGTCACGATCTCGCGGTCCGTGAGTTCGAGCCCCGCGTCAGGCTCTGGGCTGATGGCTCAGAGCCTGGAGCCTGTTTCCGATTGTGTGTCTCCCTCTCTCTCTGCCCCCTCCCCCGTTCATGCTCTGTCTCTCTCTGTCCCCAAAAAATAAATAAACGTTGAAAAAAAATTAAAAAAAAAAAAAAAAAAAAAGAAGCGTGAGTCTGGGCCTGACCCCAGACCTGCCCCAGCATGACCCCACTGGACAAGCAGCTCCCACGGGTTGTGGGCAGAATTCAAAAGACAACCTCAGCAAGTGCCCCCACCCATCCTGGATGAGGAGAGAGGAGGAAGGAGTTCATAGGTCACAAACTTTCATTTCTACAAGACGCAGTCTGGTAACATAAATGAGTGGAAAAATCAGGCAGGGAGACATATGGCCATTGAAGGTGACAGCCCTAACTCAGAGGGAGCGACCCTACCGTGTGATACATGCATGAGGCAAAAATTAGTTTTAAGTAGTACACAAGACTCAAGAGTCAGCACCTTCCCCAGCCCCCGATGTCTTCTGAGGGCAAATGTGGTTTTGGAGAGGTCTTTCCTCTAAATCCTGGTGGGCAAACTATTCCCGAATCAGACAGCAGGTGGCGCGCAACTCAGAGAATTGAAAAAAGAACTGCGGCGAATTACTTAACTCATTTCCAGTAACTTCTCCCTCCTCCCCCACAAGGCCTTCCCCAGCCCCACCTCCTGTTCCCCGGCGTGGGCCAAGCCTCCCAGATGTCCAGTTCCAGATGCCTGGTCTCAGAGTGGGGAAATTACCTCTGGAGAAGCCCCCACTCCACAAGCTGCCAAGGCAAGATGTGAGTGTGCCCTTGAAGAGGCCTGGAAGAAAGGGAAGTGGCCCTGGGGCGGGGGAGGGGGAGGTAGACCCAGGGACACACACACACACACACACACACACACACACAGCCAATTAATGCCCAGGGAGCTGGAATTTGCCTGTAGCCTCTAGCAGCCTTCCCCAGCCTTCCTGCCCGAGCCAGGAAACCAACATATTGAAATGTCCCTCCCTCCTACCACCATTGCTCCCTCAGATCCCGGGGGGCGGGGGGGTGGGGGTGAAATTTGCTGAAGCAGGGAGCAGCCCCCTACTTTGATTGAGACTCGCCAGGGAGATGAGCAATGGTGGAAAACTCACAGTCCAAGCTCAGGCTGGCTAGGAGGCTCAGGGTGAGGAGGGACGATGAGGGAGTGGCCAGCAGGTGCCGGGGCCCCAAGGACTGAGGCCACAGCTCTGTGGCCACATGTTGCTCTCACCCACGCACAGGTGGTGGCTACTCCTCTGGGGAGTCCTCCAGGCTTGCCCCACACAGGGCTCCGTGCTCTTGGCCCAGCAGCTACCCCAGCAGCTGACATCCCCCGGGTATCCAGAGCCATATGTCAAAGGCCAAGAGAGCAGCAGTGACATCGAGGCTCCAGAGGGCTTTGCCGTGAGACTTGTCTTCCAGGACTTTGACCTGGAGCCGTCCCAGGACTGCGGGCAGGACTCTGTCACAGTGAGCTGTGGTGGGGGTCCTGGAGGGACTCTGGGGAGGAAGGCTCCTGGCCTGGAGCCCAGAGGCAGGGGGGTGTGGCTGTGCCCTGAATGGCAAAAGATGGCTGACGAGTCCAAGTCAGGGGCTCAGGCAGCTTACCTGGGAGGCCAGGATCTGCCCCAGGGCACAGCCTTCAACCAGCGACCCTGTCCCTGCCCGCGTTACCGTGTGGGCCCCACAGAGCAAAAGAGCAAAAAAGACTTCCCTGCCTTTGGAAGTCGTACAGAGGGACACACAAGTACCGCCAAACCCTGGAGTAAAAGAGCGGGGACTCACATAGCAGTCGTTAAAGATCCATCGAGTATTGGTGGAGCGCAGGCTCTGTCAGATCAGGAGGCTGGGCGTAAATAATCATAAAAGACCAGGTGACGGTTCAAGTTGCAGAATAAGAACACTCTAGAAACGGCCCCTTATCTTGTCTCTTGGGTTAAATTTTATTCCTATCGAAATAATACCGTGCACATAGTTCTTTTTAAAAATGAGTATAGTCCAAGGCTGATCAGGGAAACAGCGGTCCAGCCTTCTTCCCAGCCCCACTGCCCCTCCCGGGGAAGCACCTACAGTTCATGTAGCTGCTCCGTCTGGCATTTACGCCCATATGTATAAATAGCATGCTTATTATGTTACTTTTTTGCATCTGATCACTTAATATCTAACTATAGAAGATGAGGACTCTATTTACCTCTCTTAGACCTTCCACATGTCCCCACCCCCGTCATCCCTGTCAACCACCATTAGCATTTCTAATTAACTCTGTACTCATTATTTGCATTCTCTTGACTTTAAAACATTCACTTCAGGGATGCCTGGGTGGCTCAGTCGGTTAAGCATCCGACTTCAGCTCAGGTCATGATCTCATAGTTCATGAGTTTGAGCCCCACGTAGGGCTCTGTGCTGACATCTCGGAGCCTGGAGCCTGCTTCAGATTCTGTGTCTCCCTCTCTCTCTGCCCCTCCCCTGCTCCCGCTCTAACTCTCTCTCTCTCTCTCTCAAAAATAAAGAAAACATTAAAACAATTAAAATATTCACTTCTGAGCATATGGTGTACCATAATTCTATGTCCTTGTTTCTCCAACTTTTGGGTCTCCCAGGAGTCGGTAACCACATGGACTTTTAGGGGTTTTCTGTTTGTTTTTTATTTGATTTTTAGTTCTGTCTGTAACTAATCTCCCCAGACTCTTAGCCAGGAAAGTAAATATCCTCTCTATATAATCGACACAATCAACCACACATCTCAATCTCTAGTCCTCCTTTGTACTGGTGACATCCCCCTGAAGAGCTCTTGGTGATTTATCTCCTCAGTCTGAGTCCCCTGCTGTCTAGAGCCTCAGGCATTCTGGGAGTTCCCTACCCTTCCTTCTGGGCATTTCCTTTACGTGTCCTGTGTTGGAACTGAATCCCGTATCATTCTCTTCTTGGTATAGTACCCCATTTGGGGGGAGAACATTCTGCTCCAGAAAGAGCAAGAGAAAAAAACTTGTAAAGGATCGTACATACCCTGAATGTCCCAGCTCTACCCTCACCATTGATGGACAATTGATTTGGGTTGCTTGCTGGGTTGGAAGTCATTTCCCCTCAGAATTTGGATGATACTGTCTACTTGCTCTAGTGTTGTTAGGCTGGTACAATTATGATTCCTGGTCCTTAGTTCTTTCTCTCCAGAACTTTTGGAACATTTTCCTTATTGCCAATTTTCTAAATTTTCATTCTGATGAGCCTTGATATGAGTCTTTTTCTACTCATTGTACAGGGTTTTTTTAACCTAGAGACTTTTTATTATTTTTATTTGTGTTTGTTCACTTTATTTATTTAGTTAGTTAGTTTCAGGGGTTGCGGGAAAGGGCAGAGGGACAGAGAGAACCTTAAGCAGGCTTCATGCCCAGCATGGAACCCAACACGGAGCCCAATGCAGGACTCGATCTCACAACCATGAGTTCATGACCTGAGCCAAAATCAAGAGTCAGTCACTTAACCGACTGAGCCACCCAGACACCCCTAATGTAGGGACTTTTTTTTCCTTTTTAAATGTTTATTTATTTTTGAGAGACAGAGTATGAACGGGGGAGGGGCAGAGAAAAGGGAGACACAGAATCCAAAGGAGGCTCCAGGCTCTGAGCTGTCAGCACAGAGCCTAATGCGGAGCTCCAACTCACAAACCATGAGATCATGACCTGAGCTGAAGTCAGATACTTGTCTGAGCTACCCAGGCGCCCTCTAACGTAGAGACTTTTTAAATCTAATCCTTCAATTCTGGGAATGTTCTTGTATTTTTTTTTTTTTTTTTTTACTGAAGTATAGTTGTCATACAATGTTATCTTAGTTTCAATTGTACAAAATATTGAATACACAATTCTCTACATTGCTCGGTGCTTACCCCAATAAGTGTAGTCACCATCTGTCACCATACAATGTTATTATAATATTATTGATTATTGATTACATTCCTTATGCTGTACTTTTCTTCTCCATCACTTAATAATTTTTTAAAGTTTTTACTTAAATTCCAGTCAACATGCATTGTAATATTAGTTTCAGGTGTACAATATAGTGATTCAACACTCAACATACAACACCCTGTGCTCATCACAACAAGTGCCCTCCTTAACCCCCATCACCTATCTCCCCACCCACCAGTCATGTATTATTTGTTAAATAAGTTCCAGATGTCTGCTTTCTGTATTTTCTCTTTCTGGAACTCCTGTGATTGAGTTGTTGTAGATTCTGGACTGATTCTCTCGTTTTGTTAATCCATTCTGTTCTGTTTTCCGTCTCTTTTTCTTTTTGTTCCACTCTCTGGGAGATCTCTTCATTTTAAATAACATTTTAATCCATTTTTTTCTGCTAACATATTTTTTCACGTCTAAAAGGTCATTCTTCAAAACGTGCCTTTTTATAGAATACTGTTCTTGTCTCATTGAGGCCATATCTACTCCTTTCCCTCTACGGGGATTATTTTTAAAGGTTTCTTCTGTTCCTCGTATTATCTCTGCTCCACCCAAGTTCCCTTTTATTGTTCATTTGTTTTGGTCTCTGTTTTTTGTGTTCGAAACCATCCTATAATGTCTGATAATCCTTGGCTGTCCATTCATATTTAAGGGTGAAATACTTGGCTGGCACTGGATTCTCTGTGTGGGTAGCTAAAACTTGTGCAGTGACAGGTTCGGAAATAGAGTTATCAACACGGTGACCTATTTGTGCTATTGGGCGCCTCCCAGATATTAGCTCGCAGAAGTATTTTCCTTGGGGACAGCCGACCTCAGATCAGAATCCTCTGGCCTCCTGCTCAGGGTTGCTGACATTCTGGCAAACAAGCAGAGAAGGGAATCTCATTGTTTGACACGTGGACTTCCACCTAATCCCTCTGCTCTCAGTCGTGGTTTTCACCTCCTCCGTCAAGTGTGCTGGCGGACCCCAAGTCCAGGCTGTCTGGCTCACGCTCAGGTCATCTGCCAGGATGAGCCAGAGGAGTTGCCCGGATGCACAGGGTGGGCAAAGGGATCCAGAGTTCTGAGGTCTCCCCGCATAGGCTTTCCATCAGCCCTTCCTTCGTCCTCATCCTCAGGGGCTCCTGGTTACCCCAGTTTCTGGAACCTCCCTGGGTTGTGTGATGAGAATCTGCCCGCTCTGTGTTGGCTTCTATCCTTGCAGACTCATTGCCATGGTCCATCTCCATTCTATCTTCCAAAGTGTGGACAGCTCTCATCCGCTGTCACGTCGTCCTCTCTCTTTTTTGTCCTTGCTCGCGTAATACCATTTATCCCTTTGCTGTCACGTTGGTGGGATTTGAGGTGGGAGAGGAGATAAATGCATGTGTGTAGTGCTTCAGATTTAACTGGCAGTCGGGACTATACTTTCTTCAATTCAGCCTTTGTCCGTTGAGCACCTACCGTGAGCCCTGCTCTTCTCAGTCACGGACAGTTGTGATCTTGGCCTGACTCTTCCCTTGTCAATGAGGGACTTTAAGCTCAGGAATAGGACTCTTCCCTCCTCTCTGCGTCTGGAGCAAAGCACACAGACACCTCAAATGCAGAATTCAACACCCTGTAGTTCAGTTCCGTTTTTACTTGTCGGTGTACTCAGCCAGCCTGTGGGCTCCTCGGTAGCAGAACTGTGTGTTTGTATCTATACCCCCCCCACCCCCAACACCTAGCATGGTGTTCTATTGCCTAGCACATAGAACATAGCCAATAACTTTTTATTAAAGGAATAAATGAGGGGCACCTGGGTGGCTCGGTTGAGCGTCCAACTCTAGATTTCAGCTCAGGTCAGGATCTCACCGTTCATGAGATCGAGTCCCTCATCGGGCTCCACGCTGTCAGCGTGGAGCCTGCTTGGGATTCTCTCTCTCTTCCTCTCTCTGTCCCTCCCCAGCTCATGTTCTTTCTTTCAAAGTAAATAAATAACCTTTAAAAAATAAATAAAGGACTAAATGAAAGAATGAGTGGAACCCAAGCCTCTGTAGAACATACAACAAAATGAATTTTGAACGAGCAGGTGGCTCCGCGTGCAGGTGCTGACAGCTATCATAGGGCGTGATGTTGTCCTGGCTAGAAGAGGCCTTACAGGCCATTTTATAGGAAGTCTCGCTTTATAGGAGGAAACTGAGAGCTGGGGTAGTTAAGAAACCACCCCCCCCCCCACCATGTCACACGGGGAGTCGGGGCAAAGTCTGGAATTTAACACAAGTCTGATGACTCGCAGCCGGGTGTTCATTCTACGTTGCTAGTTAGACTCTTAAGTGACTTTAGTTAGCCAACAGCTCGTAAGGTAGGGGAAGAAGAAAACTGGGCATTTAACAACCAAGTATATCAGTAAAGGACCGTTTTCTAGGGTAAAATGCTTCTTCCCCAAGAGGTAGTTCTCTGAAATAGGGAGATTAGTTTTGTTGATGTTCTAAGGAAGCAAAAGCATTGGGACAAAATTTTTCTTTGTGCCAACTTCCACCCAGCTGCTGTGACCATGAAGAGACGGGCTGGATGGGGTCTTAAGGGAATTCGAGATTCAGAGAGAATGAGGAAGCAGAGAGCTAGCAAGAACCCAGAGTATGTGTGTCAACATGAAGGTTCAGAAATCAAATGAGCTGACCAGTGAGCGGTGCACCCAGAACAGAGATTAGGCACGAAGCATGGGCGGGGGGGACTCCTTCCAAGGTGCCCTTCCTTGGATTGGGGAACCCACAGGAAGGGATTTGAGCCAGGGGGAGGCAGCCAGAAGGGGCAGAAACAGAGACAGCCTGCTCAAAGAACATATTAAGCAACAATAGCCCGTGTCCATAGATTTCACACCGTGTCAGTGGCCACAGTTAAGTTTATGGAGTATAGGCGGAGGAACATTCCAAAAGAAGAAGAACAGGAAGGCAAGGAACCCAAGGGGCTCAGTCTTTGCAAAGGGTCTTTGCCTCACAGACGTTGGTCCTAGGAAGTTACTCGAACTGGAAGGTGATGGGAGTGGAGGAGGCTGGATGGGAAGGACTTACATCTGTATATTTGTTGATTCAAGGCTGTGGCGCTCTATGTACCATTTGGAGCGTCAGAGAGTCAGTGGTGAGCAAAATAGATGTAATTCCTGCCTTCTTAGAATTGAGAATCCAGTGGACTGTTTGGAGAAACCCTGGGGTTCCCAAGGAGCTTCTTGAAAGGAGGTGACTATGGTGGGCTTTGAGGTAATTATGGTAGGCGAAAGAAATGTGCGAGGTATCTGGTCATGGATGAAAGAAACCTGGGCGTCAGTAATGCAACAGAAAGCTACTTGAGGAAATCTCCCCGAGGGACAGCTTCTGGGCCCCAGAGGTGGGCAGACCTTCTAGAATCTACGCCCAGGACGTGACCCTGCGGTGCAGATTCACCCCACACCTGCCTGCCCACCCTCCCCTTCCAGATCACAGCCAGTGGGATGGATCCGAACCGGTTCTGTGGGCAGCAGGGCTCCCCGCTGGGCAACCACCCTGGTCAGAGGGAGTTTGTGTCCCCAGGGAATCGATTGCGGCTGACTTTCCGAGCACCCGCCTCCTCTCAGGACAGGACTACTGGCCTCCACAGGGGCTTCCTGGCCCTCTACCAAGCTGTGGGTGAGTGTCTGTCCCGGGGGTGCAGCCTCTGCCCACAGCCATGGCCCCTAGTATCCTGAAGTGACATGTGGAAGCTTGAGTGACTACTGAGGCAGGGACCAGTGATCCCTCCCGGCCCCACCTGTGCCCCAATTCAAAGAGCAGCCGCTGCTCGGTTCCAGCACTCCTTTCCATGCAGACTTCTAGGCCAAATGCATACAGATCATCTCATCCTTCAAACGAAGCCAAAAATTCCAGATTTTTAAAAAATGTTTATTTATTATGGAGAGACAGAGAGAGACAGAGCACGAGCAGGGGAGGGGCAGAGAGAGGAGGAGACACAGAATCTGAAGCAGGCTCCAGGCTCCAAGCTGTCAGCACAGAGCCTGACGTGGGGCTCAAACTCACAAATTGTGAGGTCGTGACCTGAGCCAAAGTCGGACGCTTAACCGACTGAGTCACCCAGCCACCCCCAAAATTCCAGATTTTTAAGTGAAATTCTGGATTTTCAAATGGTAACTCGGATTTTTTTGGAAAGATACTGCTAGCACATGGTAATTTTTTTAAATAACATAATATGGTGAATAAAAATAATGTAATACGGTAATAATATAAGAAGTAAGTCTTCCTCTGATCTCTGGCCCTTAGTCCCTGGCTACCCTGTCCAGAAACAACCCTGTTGTCCACTTCCTGGTATCTTTCCAAAGACATCTATGCCATTCAATTATACATATTCTTACAGGGAAGGAAAGGATTGCCTGATGAAACGTCTTTTTTTTTTTTTTATTTAAAAAAAAATTTTTTTTCAACGTTTTTTATTTATTTTTGGGACAGAGAGAGACAGAGCATGAACGGGGGAGGGGCAGAGAGAGAGGGAGACACAGAATCGGAAACAGGCTCCAGGCCCTGAGCCATCAGCCCAGAGCCCGACGCGGGGCTCGAACTCACGGACCGCGAGATTGTGACCTGGCCGAAGTCGGACACTTAACCGACTGCGCCACCCTGGCGCCCCTGATGAAACGTCTTAAATGTAGTATTTTTCACACAATAATATGTCTTAAAGATCATCCCATGTACATGTGGTTAGCATTGCCTAATTCTTTTGAATGACCACACAATATTCCTTTGATTGATGCATGCAATGGATTTAACCAGCCCTCCACTGATACTTTGCTGCCACAAACATTGCTGCTAAGGGTATCCTTCCTTGTTTATACACCTTGAGCACGTGTATGAAGGTGAATTCTTAGAAGTGTACATGTTAGGTGAAAAAAAACGCTTGCAATTTAAATCTTGGTATTGCTAAATTTCCCTCCCAAGAAGTCTTGCTCATATATACTGACCAGCCATGTCTGAAACTACCGGTTTCCCTATACCCTATTTATCATGGTTATTTTCAAAATTTATCATTGTTTATGTTCATTTCTTTTTGAGAGAGACACATAGACCACGATCAGGGGAGCGGGAGGGGCAGACAGGAGGAGACACAGAATCCGAAGCAGGCTCCAGGCTCTGAGCTGTCAGCACAGAGTCCGACGCGGGGCTCGAACTCACGAACCACAAGATCATGACCTGAGCCGAAGTCGGACGCTCAACCGACGGAGCCACCCAGGCGCCCCATTTCGGTTGTTCTAAACAAAAGATTGTGCAAGTCAGACTAAAATATGGCCGTGGGCCAGAATCGGTCCCGGGGTTGCCAGCTCTAGGTCCTTATGACCACTGTTTTCCTACAGGGGTGAACCACAGTCGGCCCAGTGGGGGCTCTGAGGCCATCAGCATAGCTGAAGACAACTCCTCCAAGATCCAGAACCACTGCCAGGAGCCCTACTATCAGGCAGTGCCGGCAGGTAAGCCCCCACCTGCTGGGGAACTGGCTCCTACTTGCCTCACTCCCACCAAGAGGCCTGAGGCCTTCTGGGCGCCCGCCACCCCCACCTCCCAAGTCTGAGCCTGTTTCTTTGCCTCCTGTCTTTTCACTCCTCAGGGGCACTCCCCTGCACAACCCAGGGCCTCTGGAAGGAGACACAGGATAGGGAGGAGCTTCCTCGCTGTGAACCTGGTGAGTAGTGACCTGCCAGCGCCCCTCTGGTGGCCACTTCCCAAAGAAGTCTAAGCTGCACATGGGGCCTGTGGGAGCAGGACACGGAGGTTTAAGCCCTGGGGTAGAAAGGGAGAGATAAAGGCAGAAGTACAGGGGGAAAGGGGAACCAGGAGGGCCCAGAGAAGGAGAGGCAAGGATCTTGTCTCTTTTTCTTCAGGATCAAGAGATAACTGAGAAAGGAGGGGTGGCTGTGTGGCTCAGTCAGCTGGGCGTTCCACTTCGGCTCAGGTCCCGATCTCATGGCTCGCGGGTTCGAGCCCCGTGTCAGGCTCTGTGCTGACAGCGCAGAGCCTGGAGCCTGCTTCGGATTCTGTGTCTCCCTCTCTGACTGCCCCTCCCCGGCTCATGCTCTGACTCTCTCTCTCTCTCTCAAAAATAAAGAAAACATTAAACAAAATTAACGACAACAACAAAAGAGATAACTGAGAAAGGAAAAGCAGGAAGGAAGTTCATCAAATGGGACAGTACAGGAGAAGAGAGGTCCGCAGAGTGGAAATAAGGGAAACCCGTCTCTTGGGATGGTCTGCTTGAAGCATACATAGACAGGCTCTCTGTCCCCAAAATATCTCCCTACCTAGATGTCACAGTGCCAGAAAGTCCACCATTTTTTTAAAAAGATTCTTTATTAAGATACAACTTATGTAACATAAGATTCACCACCTTCATCGTTTAAAAATTTCCAATGCAATAATTTTTAATACGCTTGCAAGCTCGTGCCACCATTCCCACTAGTTCCAGAACATTTCCATCACCCCAAAAGGAAACCCCGTACCTCCATCTACCCTTCCCCGTCCCGTGGCAACCACTAATCTACTCTCTGTCTCCATGGATTTGCCTGTTCTGAACGTTTTCTATAATGGGAATCCTACAGTATGTGGCCTTTTGTGTCTGGCTTCTTTTACTTAGCGTCACGTTTTCAAGGGTCAGCCATGTGGGAACAGGTATCGGGATTCCATTCCTTTTGGTGGCTGAATGGGAGTCCGTTGTCGTGGGGATGCCCTGCCTTTTGCTCACCCATGCATCACGTGAAAGACATTTGGGCTGTTTCCACATTTTGCCCTTTATGGATCGTGCTGCTATGAGCCTTCGTGGGCACGTTTCTGTGTGAACATATGCTTTCTGTTCCCTTGGGTCTGTCCCTGTGAGTGGAATTGCTAGGTCCCATCATACTTGTATGTTTAACTTTCTGAGGACTTGCCAGACCGTGTTCTGCTGTGGCTGCCTCATTTTACACGCCCACCAGCAAATACAAGGGTTCAAGTTCACCGTTTTTGAAACCCACTTTTTTGGGGCGCCTGGGTGGCGCAGTCGGTTAAGCGTCCGACTTCAGATCAGGTCACGATCTTGCGGTCCGTGAGTTCGAGCCCCGCGTCAGGCTCTGGGCTGATGGCTCGGAGCCTGGAGCCTGTTTCCGATGCTGTGTCTCCCTCTCTGTCTGCCCCTCCCCCGTTCATGCTCTGTCTCTCTCTGTCCCAAAAATAAATAAAAAAAACGTTGAAAAAAAAAATTAAAAAAAAAAAAAAGAAACCCACTTTTTTGAGTCCAAAGCATTGCCTTTCTAACCCTGTCGGAACAAACTTCTCAGGTACCACTCCTGACCCTCAGAAGGCTCTCGGGCCAGCCTGAGCACTGTTTTGGGGGGTGGGTGGGAGGGCCGGTAATAGTGGAAGATGTTAAAAATGAAGGAAGGTCGGGACGCCTGGCTGGTTCAGTCGGTTAAGGATCCAATTTTGGTTCAGGTCATGATCTCACAGTTCGTGAGTTGGAGTCCCACATCAGGCTCTGTGCTGTGACAGCTCAGAGCCTGGAGACTGCATCGGACTCCGTGCGTCCCTCTCTCTTTCCCCTTCCCCCGCTTGCACTCTCTCAAAAACTAAATAAACATAAAAATTTTTTAAAAAATGAAAGAAGACTATGCTAACTAATTTGGATGTAAATTAAAAATATATATAATTAAGTATTATGTTGAAAATAAATAAATAAAAATTACAAAAAAAAAACTGAAAAAAAATAAAATAAAAAAATGAAGGAAGGGCACAGAAAACAAAGACAACAGACGCTGAGGACAACCTCGGCTTGCTGCATGATTGTGCTCAGGCTGGCCCCACCAAGAGTCTAGAGAAGTGGCTTTAAAATAGCTGAGGGACTTGTTGGGAAAAGCACTGGGTGTTGTATGGAAACCAATTTGACAATAAATTATATTTTAAAAAAAATTTTTTTTTTTTATAGTAGAGATATATTTTTTTTTTCAACGTTTATTTTTATTTTTGGGACAGAGAGAGACAGAGCATGAACGGGGGAGGGGCAGAGAGAGAGGGAGACACAGAATCGGAAACAGGCTCCAGGCTCCGAGCCATCAGCCCAGAGCCCGACGCGGGGCTCGAACTCACGGACCGCGAGATCGTGACCTGGCTGAAGTCGAACGCTTAACCGACTGCGCCACCCAGGCGCCCCTAAAATTTTTTTTTTCAACGTTTATTTATTTTTGGGACAGAGAGAGACAGAGCATGAACGGGGGAGGGTCAGAGAGAGAGAGGGAGACACAGAATCTGAAACAGGCTCCAGGTTCTGAGCTGTCAGCACAGAGCCCGACGTGGGGCTTGAACTCACGAACTGCAAGATCATGACCTGAGCCGAAGTCAGATGCTTAACTGACTGAGCCACCCAGGCGCCCCTTTAATCCCATTATTCAGGTAAAATAAATAAGTGATATTTTTTTGAGAGAGAGAGACCAGGGGAGAGGGGCAGAGGGAGAGAGAGAATCCTACACAGGTTCCACACTGAGCGTGGAGCCCGACACAGGGCTCAATCCCATGACTCTGGGATCATGACCTGAGCCAAAATCAAGACTGGGATGCTCATCACCCCAAGAGTGATTTTTTTTTTTTTTGTAAGTATCTGTGGAGACAGGAGAGAGAGCACTTCACAGAAGCAGGTCTTTCACAAGTGTATCTTTTTTTTTTTTTAACGTTTATTTATTTTTTGAGAGACAGAGAGAGACAGAGCATGAGCAGGGGAGGGGCAGAGAGAGGGAGACACAGAATCCGAAACAGGCTCCAAGCTCTGAGCTGTCAGCACAGAGCCCGACGTGGGGCTCGAACTCACGAACAGTGAGATCCTGACCTGAGCTGAAGTCAGACGGCTTAACCGACTGAGCCACCCGGGCGCCCCGTTCAACAAATGTATCCTGATGCAGCTGCTGATGTCACCCGTACCCCTCTTCTCTTCCAGTCTGTGGCCGGCCACTCACCCCCATCGCCCAGAACCAGGAGGCCCTCGGTTCCTCCAAAGCCAAGTTGGGCAACTTCCCCTGGCAAGCTTTCACCAGTATCTACGGCCGTGGAGGGGGGGCCCTGCTGGGCGACAGGTGGATCCTCACCGCCGCCCACACCATCTATCCCAAGGACAGCGTCTTTCCCTGGAAGAACCGGAGGGTGGATGTCTTCCTGGGCCACACAAGCCTAGACGAGATGCTGCGGCTGGGAAGTCACCCTGTGCGCCGTGTGGTCGTGCACCCCGACTACCGCCAGAACGAGTCCCACAACTTCAACGGGGACATTGCCCTCCTGGAGCTCCAACACAGCGTCCCCCTCGGGCCCAGCCTCCTCCCGGTCTGTCTGCCCGACAGTGAGACCCTCTACCGCAGCGGCGTGTTGGGCTATGTGAGTGGGTTCGGCGTGGAGAGGGGCTGGTTAACCACTGAGCTGAAGTACTCCAGGCTTCCCGTCGCCCCGAGGGCGGCCTGCCAGGCCTGGCTCCAAGAGAAGCAGAGGTCTGAGGTGTTTTCGGACAACATGTTCTGCGCTGGGGATGAGATGAGGCACCAGAGCGTCTGCCAGGGGGACAGTGGTGGCGTCTATGTGGTATGGGATGAGCGCGCCCATCACTGGGTGGCCACGGGCATCGTATCCTGGGGCGTCGGGTGCGGCAAGGGCTACGGCTTCTACACCAAAGTGCTCAACTACCTGGACTGGATCAAAGGAGTGATGGGGGGGAAGGACTGACCCTGGGGGCGCTTGAGCAGTGACCCTCAACTCTGGAGGCCCCCACCCCGAAAGGAGAGGGTTGGGAGCTCGGACTGGGCTCGGGGACGGGGATGGGGGCAGAGAATCTCTATTCGAGCTCCTGCTGCCCTATCCCTCATGCGACAGAACTCCTCCTCCTTCCCAAGGCCCCCTCCTCCTCATCCTCTCCCTTCCTTCCAGTTTGCGAGTTTGTGCTCCGCCCAAGGAATCCCTGTACATCTCAGCCGGTTGCCTTTAAACTTCATCTTCTGGGCGCTTGGGTGGCTCAGTCTCTAAACTTCATCTTCTGGGCGCTTGGGTGGCTCAGTCATTAAGTATTGGATTTCAGCTCAGGTCATCATCTCATGGGACTTCATGAGCTCCAGTCCCATATGAGGTGAGCTCCAGCCCCATCTCTCTCTCTCTCTCTCTCTCTCTCTCCTTCCTGGGATTCTCTCTCTTTCTCTCTGTCTGTCCCTCGCTCACTTGCGCCCTCTCTCTCCCTCTCAAAAAATAAAATAAAGCCTGGGGGGACTCAGTTGGTTAAGCGTCCGACTTCCGCTCAGGTCATGATCTCACAGTCCTGGAGTTCGAGCCCCGCGTCAGGCTCTGTGCTGACAGCTCGGAGCCTGGAGCCTGCTTCAGATTCTGTGTCTCCCTCTCTCTCTGCCCCTTCCCTGCTCTCTCGCTCTCTCTCTCTCTCTCTCTCAAAAATATATAAAAACATGAAAAAATTTTTTCAATAAATAAAGTAAATAGTAATAATAAACTTCATCTCCTGCTGACATGGCTTCTTCTGTACTCTCCTGGGAGTCTGTCACCTTCTCATCCCCCTGTTCACGTGGAGTATGAGGGATGCGGTCCTAAATGCTTTCATTTCTGAAACATTCCAAAGCCCCTTTCGTGGACCTTCCCGTGTTCAGAGTATCGGCTTCACCCCTCACCCTATCTCCTAGCTGCAGTTACCGAAGTGAATAGTTCGTTCTGTTTGACATCTGCCACACACCAGGTGCTTCCCATGTTATTTCATGGACTCCTCACACCAGGTTTGCCATGGATGTGTTACGGGACACATTTCACAGATGAGGCAACTGAAGCCCAGAGAGAGAAAGTGGCTTGCCCCAAACCCCCAGCGGATACCGGACAGCGAAGGCCGTCTGCTTTCTGGTACACCATGATACCTCCTGATTGTCCTCAAGACCTCCTGTACCTCCCCTACCCAGTCCCCACATCCTTACGGACGCCCCCTGGGAGTTCCTGCTTCGGTGGGATGCTCAGCCAACTGAGCCACCCAGGCACCCCAAGAGTGATTTTTTTTTTAATGTCTCTGGAGACAGGAGAGAGAGAGCACTTCACAGAAGCAGGTCTTTAACAAATGCATCGTGATGCACCTGCTCACACTTTCCTGCCGGCCGCACCTCCTGTGGACACCAAGCTGAGCCCAGCCCGGGGCTGGATGTTTCTACAGACAGCCTCCAGCACCACGGGACACCCCGGTCCAGGCTCCACCTGAGAAGACCAACTCTTTAACTTGTAGTAAGGACTCAAGGTGATTTACAGCGCAAGACCCGAGTAAAGTACAGTTGTTCACATGGAAATAGGAAATTAATGCCAGAACACAGAAGAGAGCCAATGTGCTAACATGGAAGGTCAAGTTAGCTATGTGGTTAAAGGTTGAATTGATCTTGAAAAACAGCAGGATGCGGGGCGCCTGGGTGGCGCAGTCGGTTAAGCGGCCGACTTCAGCCAGGTCACGATCTCGCGGTCCGTGAGTTCGAGCCCCGCGTCGGGCTCTGGGCTGATGGCTCAGAGCCTGGAGCCTGTTTCCGATTCTGTGTCTCCCTCTCTCTCTGCCCCTCCCCCGTTCATGCTCTGTCTCTCTCTGTCCCAAAAATAAATAAACGTTGAAAAAAAAAAAAAAAATTAAAAAAAAAAAAAACAAAAAAAAAAAAAAACAGCAGGATGCAAAGTTGTACATACAGGTGGTTACGTCGATTTTTTAAAGCCATTTTCAAACCTATAGTATAAAAGACGATTAAAAATAGCCTAAAAGTTAAAAAAAATACCCAAAAATATTAATCAGAAGTTAATTTTGGCTGTTTTGTTTTCCCCTAGTCTTTTGGGTTTGCTAAACTTTGCTAAACTGTATTTAATGAGCATATATTAGTTTTATTTTATTTATTTTTATCATTGAAAAAATGACGGGTACCTGGGTGGCTCAGTCGGTTGAGCATCCAACTTTGGCTCAGGTCATGATCTCACAGTTCATGAGGTCAAGCCCCGCGTCAGGCTCTGTGCTGACAGCTCAGAGCCTGGAACCTGCTTCAGGTTCTGTGTCTCCCTCTCTCTCTGCCCCTTCCCTGCTTGCACTCTGTCTCTCTCTCAAAAATAAATAAACACTAAGGCTATTATAAATGGGAATACATTTCTTTTTCAGGAACTAGAAAAAGAAGAATAGAGAGTTAGCAGAAGGAAGAAAATAACAAAGATTAAAGCAGAAATAAATGAAATACAGACCAAAACAACAATAATAAAAAAAAAAAAAGATCAGTGAAACTAACAGCTGGTTTTTTTGAAAAGATAAACAAAATTGGGGCCCCTGGGGGCGTCTGACTTCGGCTCAGGTCATGATCTCACGGTTCGTGGGTTCGAGCCCCGTGTTGGGCTTGCCAACTGTCAGTGAGGAGCCCGCTTCAGATCCTGTCCCCCCACCCCTGTCCCTCCCCTGCTCATGCTGTCTCTCTCTCTCAAAAATTAAAATAATTTTTAAAAGATTTTTGTAAAAAATGATGTTTCTCCCAGCCAAGCCAAAAATTATATACCTATATCTATATAGAGTCATCTGTCTAGATCTAGATATATCCACAGAAGGAAACTTACCATAACTTTAGGAGAGAAAATTTTCCCCCCAGAATCAAATCCTGAGAGGAATGAACAATAAAATAGACCATCTTCGATACCGGTTTTTAGGCCAGGGCAGAAGCAATCTTCATTTGGCTGTTTCTTTCTATCCTTGGTGTAAGTTAGTCAAGGGTTCCTTTCAGTGGTCGGGCAGTGGGGAGGCAGGGCTGGGACTGAGCTGATGCGCCCCAGGTTTGTCACTTTCCAGTCATGTCGTCTACATCAGGACAGAACTCAGGATCCCTGGGACGGATGGGAAAGCTCAGCTAAGACTTAACTTCTTGGACCACCGCTCCTTAACCCGTAACCTCTGCTATTCTGCCTCCACTGTGAACACCACACAAGACATACACACAGCGCTGTCAGCCTGCTGACGCGCAATTCGCTAAGCAAGGTTCCCCGTCTTTCTTGTCTCCTGATCTGGTCCTTATCCCTCTCCTCTATTTTTTTGCCTTTCCTAACCTGACAAGGTCATGGGTCATGTCAGGGATTAAGTCATGGATCAGCCCCGCCATCAGATCCATTCTTCAGCTCTGACGTACAGGCCTGCTGGAGGAACCCTCCACACCTTGGTTGACTTTGCGTCTTCCCTGTGCCGGCTAAGTACATTCAGTGACGACTTGGCCACTGCCTAATGGGAAACTGCCTCATTTTTGTGAGTCCTCGCTATCCGTTGCCTGGGAAAGTGACTGGCACATTAAATAGGTAAGTCCCTACATGGAAGAATGAGTGGGTAGGTGGAGCGGGCAGGTGGAGGGATGGAGGGATTAATCTCATTGGAGAAACAAGCGGGATACACTCCGAAGGTCTAAAAACTCAGACGACTGCTCTGCCTGAGCTGCCCTATAAAATATGGTGCCATATTGGTATTTTGGTTTTGCCACATACGGTATTTGAGCCATGGCGAGTTGAGAAAGAAAGGCTTCCACAGACAGCATACTTTTAAATTAGGAGACTATGCCCTGGAGCACAGGAAAGATAAGAGTCCCCCACCCCCACCCCAGGGCCTGGCTTTCTCTCAGAAAAGGCCAAGTCACTGTTGGTCCACAGCCACACTGCTGTTTGGCTAGCCCTAGGCAGCCATGACTCTCAGGGGCTCCAATATTTGACCAGATGCCCAGAAGAAGAGATGTCTCTACCCCCGCTCAGCTTCCCTTGCCTCTCTAAAAGCCAACTTCACTGGCAGGCCTGAGCTCATTGAAGTGGGGAGGAAGCATCTTAAGAGTCCCTAGTGTTGCTTTAGGGTCACCCTGACACAACAAGCCCTATTCAGTGTTTGTCATTCAAGGGTGAATAGGCCGGGGCCCCAATGCAAACAAACTCCATTCTCTTCTGTCCCTCTTCTACCTCGTTGTTCCTGGACATGAAAATCCTAGCCATTCCTGGACCAGGGCCGTTGGGTGACTAAGGGCAGGACGAACCAGATTGATGGAACAGGTGATGCAGAAAAGAGAGTCTCCCTCAACAGCGATTTCCACTGCCTTTGGTGTAGGAACCTTGTAAAGACAACGGCGGTCCCTGAAGAAAATGAAAATTCAGATCAGATTTAGAAACCGCGAGGTCTGGGTTTTCCAAACCAAAGGCTGTCTCCACTGGAGAAACTCAGGCCCGTCTCCCTAGCCCTTCCCCAGATCGGCCAGCAGGTGGCGCCACCATCAGGGATTTCAAAACCAAAACTCTACTCAACTGGAAACAGACTTTTTTTTCATTTTGTTTATGCAAATAGTTCATTCCCTACAACATTCCTCCGGGAATGGTTCCCACCCCCCTTCCCCTCCACGCTCATTCCCTCCCCCTTCCCTCCTCTGCATGACCGCTGTCTCCCTCAACGCAGAGTGGATGAAGACGCTGTCAGGAGAGTCTAGGATCCAAAAACAGGCCTGGAGAAATGTGAGTAAGGCTGATGGGGACCCAGGGAGGGAGGGAGGGAGAAGCCAGAAGGGAGAATCCTGGGCAACTCTGCTCCCAAATTTATTCAGGGAGACAGGAACACCCTTCCCCTCCCCGTATATCTTACCTTATGCCGGTATGCACATGCGGGCACACGCAAACACATACCTTCCATCCCTCCTCATGAGGACAAAAGGAGACCTTACACACGTGAGGTGATGGCCACGCTCTCTTCTTCCTCCCAGCTCATAGCAGGGGAGCAGCAAGATGGGGAGACCCACTCTGCCCAGGAGGGGTACGCTCTGTGTGTGACTCCATATTCTATAGGCCGTTTCTCCCAGAGGCCTTTGCTGGCCCTTGGGAGCCATATCAGAGAGCCATGACTGGAAACCCTCACCCTCAGTTAACTGGTCCCAAGCCAGCCCTATTCCGGGAAAGGGAGGGGAGTGTTGCGAGAGGGCAGGGGAGGAGGATTGGGAGAGAGGACAGAGAGTATGATGAACCTTTGGACTGGACATTGCCCCGGGGGAGGAATACCCAATGCAGCGGCTGCAGAGACCAGCCTCCCCTCTTCACCCACCCCCACCGAGAACATCTCTATGAGGTCTAGAATGGCCAGAGTGGAAAATGCCGAGCGGTATGACCATCCCAGCCCCCACCCCAGTCACTGCCAAAATGGCAAGGGTGCTGCACCCCTCCAGCCCTACAGACACCCACTTTCTTTTCGGCAGGTGGCTCTTATACCTCCTGGTGATGATCCTGTTCTGTAGGGTGGAAGGCTCCATCCCCATTTCTCAGAAGCTCTTTGGGGAAGTGACTTCTCCTCTGTACCCCAAGCCTTACCCCAACAACTTTGAGAAAACCACTGTGATCACGGTGCCCACAGGATTCAGGGTGAAGCTCGTCTTCTGGCAATTTGACCTGGAGCCTTCTGAAGGCTGTTTCTATGACTATGTCAAGGTATGGGATCGGGTTGGGAGGGCAGAGGGAGAGCTGGGTGTCTCTGGAAACTGAGGACTTGTGTTCTAACCACCCTGGATAGTATTCCTCACACATGGACAGAGCCCTAGCCCTTCAAGAGCTGATGGCCAAGTGGAGCTCTGAGAGTCAGGTGACACCCTGGATGTTGGGGGGGGGGGTCCACTGGATTTAGAGGCCCTCAGTGAGCACTGAAGGGAGAAACATGGAGGAAGGAACATACAGGTCCCACTTCCAGGAAATTTACTGTCCATAAGAGTCAGAAAAACCTTCCCCATCTGCTGACTTTCTGGGAGTCTTTGGAAAACAGCTGTGCCTCAGTTTCCCTGTTTCCATGTAGAATATCACCATGGCTGCCTGCCTAAACAGGAACATGGGGAAGAGAAATGTATGCAGTAGTAGCTCAAACATAGCCCTCAGCAAAGTCAATGGGCTCAGTCTCCTCACCTTCGAAACAACCAAGAGGGCCTTCCAAGTCTCAACTTTCTATATCCAATAAAAATGAGATTTAAGGTTCAGGATCCAAGTAGAGCCTACACACATCCGATAAATACCATTCCCAGGAGCGTATACCCTCTGGAGGCTATGTGAGAATGATCAGAAAATGATACATCTTCCTAACCCAGAGGACTTGAGAAGTTTGCAGGGTTGGGGGGAAGGGTCTCCGGGGTAAGGATAGAGAGGGATGGGGTGGGGGCAGGATGTCTTCCACTTTTGAGGGGTTAAGGAACCTGTGAAGAAAGAGATAAAGTGGGGGGTGGCGCCTGGGTGGCTCAGTCGGTTAAGCATCTGACTCAGTTTCAGCTCAGGTCATGATCTCATGGGTTCTTGAGATCAAGCCCCGAGTCGGGCTCTGCGTTGACAGCGTGGAGCCTGCTTGGAATTCTCTCTCCCACTCTCTGCCCCTCCCCCACTTGTGTACACTCTCTCTCAATTTCTCTCTCTCTCTCTCTCAAAATAAATAAATAAACTTAAAAAAAATTTCTTTACGAAAGGAAAGATAAGGGATTCTAGGCGATGCTTGCCGATATGAAGGCTGGAGAGGCTCACTCTCAGCTGAGTCTATCAGGAAGCATGACTGGATGTGAATGGTTTGCATAAGGTGAGGTGGAGTAACTAGACAGAAAATAAAGCAGACCTGTCGGGCTCTCAGAATGAAGGAATGCTAAAGACTTGGGTAGAGACAACCAGGATTCCAGTGGAAGACGAGCACAGGAGGTGGTGGAAATGAAGAAAGGTCTGAAACGTGCTGGGGGACGTAGAACAAGGAAGAGATGATGTACCAGGCACAGGGT
The DNA here is from genome assembly GCF_028749965.1 of Puma concolor. Taxonomy (NCBI): domain Eukaryota; kingdom Metazoa; phylum Chordata; class Mammalia; order Carnivora; family Felidae; genus Puma; species Puma concolor. Next base: position 101,188,960 of record NC_141673.1, read on the forward strand.
GACATGCAAGGAGCTACCCACTGGGAGACTCAGATGCACCATGGAAGTCCCGCCAGGGTGGGGAGAAGTTTACAACAGCCAGATCCCGGCAGGCAGAAACCAGGCAGAGGCTATTCCACCAGTAGAGTGGAACTCTTTGGGACACTCGCTCTTTGGAACAAGAGGAGGACCTTCACTGACCTTCCTCATGGGACGTGTCTCCTTAACAGCTCCTCTTCCCGCCCCTTCTCCTTCCTCCACCAGATCTCTGCTGACAAGAAAACTCTGGGGAGGTTCTGTGGGCAACTGGGTTCTCCACTGGGAAACCCCCCAGAAGCAAAGGAATTTATGTCTGAAGGGAACAAGATGCTGCTGACCTTCCACACGGACTTCTCCAATGAGGAGAATGGCACCATTATGTTCTACAAGGGCTTCCTGGCCTACTACCAAGCTGTGGGTGAGTGGTCCCTGGGTGCCTTTTTTTCTGGCCTTAGTCATATGGACTAGGGACCAGAAAAGGGGAAATCTTGAATCCAAAGGAGTAGGAAGCCTGTCCTTCCTTCCTTTTCCCCTCAAGAGAGCTTTGTCCAAAAGGGGCCTGCCAACCTGGGTTCTGTCACCATTGGGGGATTTCCAGAAGACATTATTAGACAGGCGTGGAAGTTCAGGTGGCCAAGACTTTGTCTTTCGGCCTCCGGTGAGTGATCTCTCTGAGAGCAGAGCCAGTACAGAAATCCCCGGCAGGAATTTAACCTCTCCTTCTGGAATCTCTTCCAGACCTCGATGAATGTGCCGCCCAGCGCAACTCGGTTGAGGAGAATCTCCAGCCCCAGTGCCAGCACCTGTGTCATAACTATCCTGGTGGCTACTTCTGTTCCTGCCGTCCAGGCTATGAGCTTCAGAAGAATGGGCATTCCTGCCAGGGTGAGGTTGGGGCACTGTGGAAGGGAGGCAGGGATGGAGCAAGGGCTTGCTGGCCAGCCCGAGAGTCTCCGGTGACCCCCCACCCGGCTCTGCTCCCACAGCCGAGTGCAGCAGTGAGCTGTACACGGAGCCATCGGGCTACGTCTCCAGCCTGGAGTACCCCAAGCCCTACCCCCCTGACCTGCGCTGCAACTATAGCATCCGGGTAGAGCGAGGCCTCACCCTCCACCTCAAGTTCCTGGAACCTTTCGAGATCGATGACCACCAGCAAGTGCACTGCCCCTATGACCAGCTACAGGTACAGCCGTCCTACTCCCTGAGAGACCGCCTTCCTCTCCTTCCCCTCTTCACCCGGCACCCCTCACCCCTGCTTCCCGCTAGATCCTCTGGCCAATCGGGACAGGAATGACCAACGTCACACATGGGCTAGGCAAGTTCCCACACAACTGGGTGTGGATCCTAGGGATCCCTTTCCCCCTCCAGCTGAAAGCATACACAAAAAGCAGACTTCCCACCACCGCCGCCCTCCTGGCTCAGTGGGGAAATGTCTGAATTAGAGAGATGGCCCTCACCTCTTCCCCACCAGATCTACGCCAGTGGGAGGAATATCGGCGAGTTCTGTGGGAAGCAAAGACCCGCTGACTTTGACAGCAGCAGCAATGCCGTGGATCTGCTGTTCTTCACGGATGACTCAGGGGACAGCCGAGGCTGGAAGCTGCATTATACGACTGAAAGTAAGATTTCCCGGGGGCCTCTCCCATTAGGCAGCACTGGGGCAGAATCAGATGGGTAGAAGAGACAGTGGCTCTGACATGAATATGTCCTCTGGTCTCCCCAACAGTCATCAAGTGCCCCCAGCCCAAGACCCTAGACAAGTTCACCATCATCCAGGACCTGCAGCCTCAATACCAGTTCCGTGACTATTTCATTGTCACCTGCAAACAGGGCTACCAGCTTGTGGAGGTAAGAGCCCGATGCTGAGGGAAAGCAGCTGGCCCAGCCTTCCGGGGGCAATTCACACGGGTAGCTCAGCCCCCTCCCCCCCCGCCCCCATCAGATTTAGGCTCAGTCCCGATTGGACTCACAGATGCTTGAGCTGGAAGGGTCACCTGGTCTACCAGCTCTCAAACTTGACTATACACTGGGAACACTTGGAATTTGATGAATACTGATGTCTGGGTCCCCTGTAAGAGACTGATTCCATTGACCTGGAGATTGATTCCTCGGCCTGGCACCTAGGGCATCAGGATCACTCGAAGCTAATGTGCAGCCAAGTTTATGAACTACTAACCTTGGGCAGTAACGGTAGGATGTGCAGTAAAGAATGTGGTTTTATTGGTTAATCTCACAAAATCCGGTAAAGTAAAATGCGGTTTTGAAAGACATGAAAGTTAGAGTGACCCCTGGGCAGGGGCACGGGACTGGACATCCCATCTTTGTTCAATAGATCCACTTGGAAGACCTCATCAGAATCAGAGAGAAGATCTTTGGTACGCCCTCAAATAGTAGTTAATTCATTCAGCAAACATTTTGAGTGTTCACCGAGGGTCAGGCGGTGTTCTAGATGCAGGAGGTCAGTAAAAAGAAACGCGCATATTCACGACAGCCTTCATTCAGCCTACCTATGAATGTTGCATCAAGCTGAGCTAGCCAGACGAGTTGCTCTTTACCCCTGGATGTCTCCAGCTACATCATGAGGACTGGCTGTCCCAGGCCCAGAAGACTGGAGACTCCCGTACTCTTTGCTCACCTTACAACCCTCCCTGTCTTCTGCTGCCACCACCCTTACCTTGGCATGTGTGACTCACATCATAGAATTTAAAGCAAGCCACACAGCTTGTCTCCCGTTATTTGCATTTCACTCAAACATCCTTGTTCTCGTACGCACTCTCTTGCAATCTTTTCCAGGGCTAACTCGCTGGGATGGTTGTTGGCCTTAATAAAACTCATTCATAGGGTCCGGTTAATTTTCATCTCAGAGGGTGCCATTTTCTTGCTTTGTGCTTGCTATCTACTCAACTACTATAGCATTTGGCTCACATCAGTATCTCAAGCACCCTGGAAAGTGGCTGGGCCCTTGCCCTTCAGAAAACTGCGGTCTAGGGGCACCTGGGTGGCTCAGTGGGTTAAGCAACCGACTCTGGCTCAGGTCATGATCTCGCAGTTTGCGAGTTCAAGCCCCGCGTCGGGCTCTATGCTGACAGCTCAGAGCCTGGAGCCTACTTCAGATTCTGTGTCTCCCCCTCTTTCTACCCCTGCCCTGCTCACGCTCTGTGTCTCTCTGTCTCTCAATAATAAACATTAAAAAAAATTTTAAAAAAAGGAAAACTGCGGTCTAGGAGAAAGGAAGTGATGCAGGCCGAGACCAGTGGGTACTCCAAAGGAGGAGAAACATGGTTCTACTTCAGGGCACGGTGTTTTGTTCCAACGCAGAAAACACCCAGCCAGTCTTGCTGTTTTTTTTAATCTAAACCTGTGGAGTCCGGATGGGCCTCCGTGGAAAAAAGAGTCTAGAGAGGATTATTGGGCCTGACAATGAGTCCTTGCTCTGACTTGCTGCTGTGTGACTCGGGGCTCCCCTCTGTAGCCCCGGTCTGAGAAGGACAAAGGAGCCGCACCCACAGAGGTTCTGAGGTCTGCGAGTTTGAGATGTTCTTGCACTGGCTGCTGCTCTGGGGTGGGAAAGGCGGGAAGGGAACCGCAGTGCCTTCTTGTACTAATGACGCAGCTACCTCTGTCCCTCTTCTCACACAGGGAAACCAGGTGCTGCTCTCCTTCACGGCTGTCTGTCAGGACGACGGCACGTGGCACCGTGCCATGCCCAGATGCAAGAGTAAGTCACAACTCAGGAGTATCTGCCCCTACTCCCACCCCCTGGCCATGGGGACCTGGGATGTGAAAGGAAGAGGGGGCCTGGGCTAAGCCACTCCTCAAAGGACTGTCCCCCCCACTTGTCCTCTGAAGCCTATGGCCCACAGCAGGAACCAGTCGGCCCTCCGCTCAGCTGTACTGGGGGCTTTCCCCAGAACTGAATTTCACTCCATCCAGTTCCCATCCGTCATAAGTTCCCCCCACCGACCGTAGTGCCCTGAGGTTCTCAGCTTGTTCTGTGGGCAGACAACTCGTGGTCCCTCCGCTGAAGTTCCAGTACGTTCTCAGCTCTCATACGGCCCTGTGTTCTCTCCAAGTCAAGGACTGTGGGCAGCCCCAAAGCCTGACTAACGGGGACTTCAATTACACCACCGCAAAGGGGGTGAACACCTACCAGGCCCGTATCCAGTACTACTGCCGGGAGCCCTATTACAAGATGCAGACCAGAGGAGGCATCAGTGAAACCGAGCGAGGTAGGGACCCATGCAAATGGCAGCCTCCTCCCTTCCATCTTCTCGGGACATCTTCTGAGATTTCTTCCAACATAATCCCTAGAGAATGGATGCATATTACGGTATCTTCCCAGAACACTGGCTTCAGGGGCCTAAAGTACGATGCCAAGAGGCATCTAGTAGGGTTGAATAAGGAGGCACCTGAGCCGATACAAAGAAAATCTCAAATCTCATAAACGGTCCGCTCCTTCTCACCACAAGCATCATCATTCCCACCCGCGCAAGCAGCGTCACCATCCCGACCTCCGTCATCATCATTTCCACCACCACCATCCCCACCACCTCCAACACCCCCTCAGGCTACTATGTTGCAACTTTTTTGCATTTAGATTTACTAAATGACTCTCAAACTTATCTTCCAAACTTTTCTTTAAAATAAATCAGGAGTGCCTGGGTGGCTCAGTCAGTTAAACATCCGACTTCTGCTCAGGTCATGATCTTCCAGTTTGTGAGTTCAAGCCCCATGTCAGGCTCTGGGATGACACCTCAGAGCTTGGAGCCTTCTTGGGTTCGGGGTCTCCCTCTCTCCCTGTCCCTCCCCTGCTCACACTCTGTCTCTGTCTCTGTCTCTGTCTCTCTCTCAAAACTGAATAACCATTAAAATAAAATAAATAAAATAAAATAAAATAAAATAAAATAAATCACATCCTATGAGCGCCTGGGTGGCTCAGTCAGTTAAGCGTCAAACTCTTGATTTTGGCTCAGGTCATGATCCACAGTTTGTGAGTTCAAGTCCCGCATTGGGCTCCGCACTATCAGCATGGAGCCTGCTAGGAATTCTCTCTCCCCCTCTCTCTCTCTGCTCCTCCCTCACTTGTTCTGTCTCTCTCTCTCTCAAAATAAATAAACTTTTTTAAAATAAAATGAAATAAATGACATGCTTTGTAGGTTAGAAACATCCAAAAAAAGAAACAATCTTATACTGAAATTATATAGTATTATTAAAGAGCTGGGCTTTGAAGTCGGACAATCCTTAGTTTGCATCTTGGTTCTGTAACCTAGACATTATGTGACCTTGTGCAAACTATTTCAGCTCATTTTCCTCCTCCAAAAAAATGAGGATAATAATGCATCCCCGAAAGTGTCACTGTGGTGCTTCAAGGAGATAATGTCAAGAAAGTGCTTAGCAACAGGTACGGTACTCCGTCAGCCATCAGAAAATGTAGCCACCATTATTATCTACAAACCCACTTCCAAGGTGCAGTCACTGACAAGATGTTCAAATGTTCCTTCCGGTTTTTATGTCTACCTTCACAAACAGGGAGCACATCAAACGTAGAGTTAATGTTCTGATTTTTTTCACCGAATGTCAACACCAAAAAAATATACGTAGGGGGCCTCACAACACTTGTGATATTCCATCCTTGTGTATTTCAACCTTCCCTTTGTCCGTGTTGGTTCCGGATCTCCCCTCTCCCCATCTGGCGCGCTCTGTGCTTACTGGCCTCTGCGAGCCGCTTCTCCCGCCCACCATCTCCCAGCCTGCTCATCGCCCCCTCTTTCCCACAGGGGCCTATACCTGCACCGCCGAGGGCATTTGGAAGAATGAAAAGAAAGGACAAAAGATTCCTCGGTGTTTGCCAGGTGAGTGGAAGCCCTCTGGGGCCATCCCCAGTGCCTTCGGCAACCCTGCGGGGCCTCAGGAAGAGCCTGCACAGAGCATGGAGACAAAGTGAATGGAGAGACACTCCAGCTTGAGGTCAAAAATAGGAGGAGTAAAGGGGAAAGAAAAGGAGAAGGCCCAGGAGAAACGGACAGAGGGACCCAGACAACTGGACTCGGTCCTGACATTCCCGCTTTTTCCCTGAGCAGATGGGGAATCGGGGAGTAAAAAAAAGAGCAAGAAAACCCCCAGGAAGAAATAAACCAGAGCCAGGAAGACAGGCTGACGAAGGCCAAAGACTCAGGGGGAGGGTGGGAATGGGAGAACAAAGAGGAAACGGCCCTGGCCCCCCGGAGCCAGAAATAAAGGCCTCAAGGGGGAACTGCCTGATCACAGAAGGAAAGAGGATGGGCCGGACTGACTTGAACTTGCCTTCTCTGTCTCTCCTCTCCAGTGTGTGGGAAACCCGTCAATCCCGTGGAACAGAAGCAGCGCATCATTGGAGGGCAAAGAGCCAAGCTGGGCAACTTCCCCTGGCAGGCATACACCAACATCTACGGGCCAGGCGGGGGGGCCCTGCTGGGCGACCGCTGGATCCTCACGGCTGCCCACACCCTCTACCCCAAGGACTACAACGGGGAAAATAACGCCACCAGGGATGTGTTCCTGGGCCACGTAAACGTGGAAGAGATCACAAAACTAGCAAACCACCCTGTCCGCAGGGTCAGCATTCACCCAGACTACCGCCAGGACGAGTCTAACAATTTTGAGGCGGACATCGCCCTCTTGGAGCTGGAAAATAGTGTCACCCTGGGGCCCAACCTCCTCCCCATCTGCCTCCCTGACAACGAGACCTTCTATGACAGGGGCCTCATGGGCTATGTCAGTGGCTTTGGGATAATGGAGGAGAGGCTTTCCTATGACCTCAAGTTTATCCGTCTGCCCGTAGGTAGGCGAGAGGCATGTGAGAGCTGGCTCCGGAAAAAAAATAGGAACGATGTGTTTTCTCAAAACATGTTCTGTGCCGGGGACCCGTCTCTAAAGCAGGATGCTTGTCAGGGCGATAGCGGAGGGGTCTTTGCAGTGAAGGATGAGGACAATGATCGCTGGGTGGCCACGGGCATCGTATCCTGGGGCATCGGGTGTGGCAGGGGCTATGGCTTCTACACCAAATTACTCAACTACGTGGACTGGATCAAGAAGGAGATGGGGGAGGAGGAGGGAGAGGGCTGAGCCCACAATTCACTAGGTCAAAATCCAGACAGCAGTGCGTTAAAAAAAAAAAAAATGATCTGACCAGTTATTGATAACCACTAAGAATCCATATTAAAATCACTGATGCAGAAAGACACTGTGTGAAATAAATGCTCTTTTCTATAATCCCATCCCTGAAACAACCCAAAGGTCACCTTTATTTCCTCCAAGGATTGCAGAAGATGTATTCCACAATCTCTAGTTATCAGTGTCCTCTTCTGTCATTATACCCTTGGGCAATTGAAACTCTTTCCAAAGAAAATTTTATGAGAAATGCCAGTGTGCAGAATGAGTTAAAAGTAGTATTTAACCAATATAAAAATATTTAATAAGATCATATTCAAAATACTTAAGGGGCACCTCGGTGGCTCAGTCGGTTAAGCATCGGACTAAAGTCATGATCCCGCGCTTCCAGGGTTCGAGCCCCGCGTCAGGCTCTGTGCTGACAGCTCGGAGCCTGGAGCCTGATTCACATTCTGTGTCTCCCTCTCTCTCTGCCCCTCCCCGGCTCGCACTCTGTCTCTCTGTCTCCCAAAAATAAACAGTAAGAAAAAATTTTTTTTTCTTTTTTTTTTCTTTTTTTTTTAACGTTTATTTATTTTTGAGACAGAGAGAGACAGAGCATGAACAGGGGAGGAGCAGAGAGAGAGGGAGACACAGAATCTGAAACAGGCTCCAGGCTCTGAGCTGTCAGCACGGAGCCCAACGCCGGGCTCGAACTCACGGACCGTGAGATCGTGACCTGAGCCGAAGTTGGACGCTTAACCGACCGAGCCACCCAGGCGCCCCAAGAAAAAAATTTTTTAATACTTACTTAAGAAGACAATCAGAATCAAAAATGTTTATGCACACATTTACAATTAGGGTTCTAGATAACAATTTATTTCTAATTTTGTTTTGATTATATAAGAAGAAAATCCTGATTTCCCCACACATGTAGTTGCAAATATAACAGTTTTTTTTTAAGCTCCCTTTCCAGGGGGCCCAGGTGGCTCCGTCGGTTATTGTCAGATTCCTGATTACAGCTCAGGTCACAATTCCAGGACTGTGGGATTGAGTCCTCCTTCGAGCTCCATATTGAGTCGGGCGCCCGGTGGAAGCAGAGCATGGAACCTGCTTGGGATTCTCACCCTCTCTCCTTCTGCCCCTCTCCCTCCCTCAAGTGTTTCTTTCCTCTCTCTCTCTCAAATAAAAAAATAAAAATTAACAAATAAGAAACATTCTTTAAAAAATAAATTTTAAAAATAAGCAAATAAAAGCTCCCTTTACAACTTCTACATGTTTCTTTTTTTGTTTATTTATTTATTTATTTTTAATGTTTATTTATTTTGAGAGAGAGAGAGAGAGAGAGCATGAGCGGGGGAGGAGCAGAGAGAAAGGGAGGCAGAATCTGAAGAAGATTCCAAGCTCCAAGCTGTCAGCACAGAGCCCGACAGGGGTTTGAACCCACAAACCGTGAGATCATGACCTGAGCTAAAGTCAGATGCTTAACCAAGTGAGCTACCCAGGTGCCCGTTGGTTTTTTTAAAGATTTTATTTTTACATAATCTCTGCACACAATGTAGGGCTCGAACTCACAACTCTGAGATCAAGAATCACATGCTCTACTGACCAAGCCCGTCAGACGCCCCTCTAAGTATCTCTTAAGGGAGGAGTGGTAATGAGGGCCACCTGGGTGGCTCAGTTAGTTAAGTGTCAGTCCCACTTTAGCTCAGGTCATGACCCCACAGTTCGTGAGTTCAAGCCCCACCTTGGGCTCTGCTGACAGTTCAGAACCTTGAGCCTGCTTCAGATTCTGTGTCTCCAACTCTCTCTGCCCCTCCCCTACTCATGTCCTATCTGTCAGTCTCTCTCTCTCTAAAATAAGTAAACATTTAAAAATTTTTTTAAATAAATAAACATTTAAAAAAATTTTTTTAAAGAAGTGATATGACATTTTTGTTTCCAAGTTGAAAGATTAACAATATTTTTAGGGGTGCCTGGATGGCTCAGTCAGTTAAGCACCCGACTTCAGCTCAGGTCATGATCTCACAGTGCGTGAGTTCGAGCCCCACGTCAGGCTCTGTGCCAACAGCTCAGAGGCTGGAGGTTGCTTCTGATTGTGTCACCCTCTCCCTCTGCCCCTCCCCCACTCCCACTCTCTCAAAAATAAAATAAAAACATAAAAAAGAAATTTTTTAAAAAACAATATTTTTAGATAACTTGTATTACTTAAGACACATTTTTTTTTAATGTTTATTTATTTTTGAGAGAGAGAGCGCGCACAGGCGGTAGAGGGGCAGAGAGAAAGGGAGACACAGAATCGGAAGCAGGCTCCAGGCTCTGAGCTGTCAGCACAGATCCCAAGGTGGGACTCGAACTCACAAACAGTGAGATCATGACCTGAGCCAAAGTCAGACGCTCAACCGACTGAGCCACCCAGGCGTCCCAAGACACGCTTAAAGGTCAGGGAAGAACCTGAAACTGAGAATAAGCATTGTAAGTATTCATAATAGAATGTTATCAGGATGTTATTGCACAACTGACTCTTCTGGACTTGTTTGAACAGCTTTACATGAACTGACACACACAGGCCTGAATTTTAAAAAGCAGTGCAGAGTTAAAACTTTCCGGAGTAGTGAGAATTGTTAAATCCAAATGAAGGTCCACAATCCCTTATCTGACACCCTCAGGGCCAACTGCCTTTCAATATTCCAGATTTTACAGATTTCAGAAATGTAGCAGACTGTTACGTCATGGCCCCAGCAGGGTCTAGGGCAACAATCTGCAACAAGAAAAGGGAATCATTCTTCTGAAAAACATTTGAATATTGTCAGCGTATGAGATAGGCAAAGACTCTAAATAGCTACCCATCAGGTCAGGTTTTGCCACTAAATAACTTTTGGTGCCAAATTATTTAAACACTTTCAGGTTTTAAGAACCCTTTAGAGGAGTGCGTGGATGCCTCGGTGGGTTAAGCATCTGACTTCAGCTCAGGTCCTGATCTCACAGTTCATGAGTTCGAGCCCCATGTTGAGCTCTATGCTGACAGCTCAGAGCCTGGCACCTGCCTCAGATTCCGTCTCCCTCTCTCTGCCCCTCCCCTGCACTCCCTCACTCCCTCTGTCTGTCTCTCTCTCTCTCTCTCTCTCTCTCAAAAATAAATAAACATTTAAAAAATATTTTTAAAAAAGAGCACTTTAGATGTCAGGATTGCAGACTTGTAGAGGCAGATATGACAGGAAAACATGTTTTCACACGGTCTACACAAAAGCATACACGGGGGGGGGGAGGGGGGTATGCAGTGTTTGAGGAGCACACGTTAATTGCAGTCACCGTGTATTTTTCAGAAGCCAAGTGCCTGCAGGATCCCAATGGAGATGGCAGTGGAGTGGGTGGGGTGGAAGAGGCGGAGGTAGTGAGAACAAAACCTGAAACAAAAATGAAAACATTGAACTGTATCATTTCTAAGGTTCCTGGCAAATGTAAGATTCTGAGTCCTTTGTCCTTACTGTAATCATCAAAGGTCGTCCCAGCAGAGTCCAGGGACTGCTCTGACCTTCCTGGTTCCCACTCCCCTCACCCAAAGTCAGATGCGGCTTGTCCTTCAGGTGTGCAGAGTTAAAAAAATAAATGCATAAATAAGGATAAAAGCAATGTTCTATGAACAGACGTCAGAAAAGGAAATACAAATTAAGATTAAGCTGTCGGGGGGCGCCTGGGTGGCTCAGTCGGTTGAGCGGCCGACTTCGGCTCAGGTCACGATCTCGCGGTATGTGGGTTCGAGCCCCGCGTCGGGCTCTGTGCTGACTGCTCAGAGCCTGGAGCCTGTTTCAGATTCTGTGTCTCCCTCTCTCTCTGACCCTCCCCCGTTCATGCTCTGTCTCTCTCTGTCTCAAAAATAAATAAAGGTTAAAAAAAAAATTTTTTTTTTTAAAAAAAGATTAAGCTGTGGGGCTTAAGCTAACTCATAAAAAGGAAAAGAGTTAAGACACCATTTTTTAAATGTTTACTTATTTATTTGTTTATTTTGAGAGAGAGACAGAGGGACAGAGAGCAAGACCAAGCAGGGGAGGGGCCGAGAGGGAGGGAGAGAGAATTCCAAGCAGGCTCCACACTGTCAACACAGAGCCCAACTCGGGGCTCGAGCCCCCAAACCGTGAGATCATCAACTGAGCCTAAACCAAGAGCTGAACAGTAACTGACTCAGCCACCCAGGTGCCCCAACCCACCATATTTTTAGCTTTAAGCTTTTTAGAGATAATATACTACGTTGGTGAAGATGTGGAGATAACAGTCACTCATGCATTGCTTATTGGAATGTGGTCCACACCCTGTAAAGAACAACTTGGCAACATGTTATCAAAACCACAAGTGCACATGCCTTTGACCCAGCGATTCTACTTCTAGGAATTTTTCCCACAGATATTCTCACATGTGAAATACATGACATATGGACAAGGTTAGTCATTGCAGTGCTGTTTATGACAGCAAAGTATTAGAATCCTGGATTCTGAAAGGTCTAGCAGCAAAGTTCCAAGCATATCATGGAATATCCAAATAATGAAATACAATGTAGCCATTCGATCTCCAAGATAAATGAAAAAGTAAAAAGCAGGACAGGGTGTATAAAATACTATTTGTACAAAAAGAGGAGAGGGTATGTACCGCTTTTATACCTATAAAATATTGCCGGAAAGATATGCAAGAAACAATGGTGATCTCTCGGAGAGGACAGGAGTAAAAAGAAAAGTTTTCACTGTGTACTCTGATCTTTCCAATTTTAAGCCATGTAGATGCTTTAGTCAAAAAGTAAAGAGATGATGCTCTATTAAAATATTTTTTAATTAAAAAAAAACTTTTAGGGGCGCCTGGGTGGCGCAGTCGGTTAAGCGTCCGACTTCAGCCAGGTCACGATCTCGCGGTCCGTGAGTTCGAGCCCCGCGTCGGGCTCTGGGCTGATGGCTCGGAGCCTGGAGCCTGTTTCCGATTCTGTGTCTCTCTCTCTCTCTGCCCCTCCCCCGTTCATGCTCTGTCTCTCTCTGTCCCAAAAATAAATAAAAAACGTTGGAAAAAAAAAACACAAAACTTTTAAAGGGGTAACTTTCAGGGTGCCTGGGTGGCTCAGTCACTTAAGCGTCCAACTTTCGATCTCATCTCAGGTCTTGATCTCAGGGTTGTGAGTTCACGCCTCACGCTGGGCATCATGCTGAGCGTGGAGCCTCTTTAAAAAAAACGGCGGGGGTAACCTCATTGGGAAGGTGGACATTTGGCAAAGAATGAAGGAAGTTAGATATTCAGAGATCTAGGGAAAAAGTATTCCAGGAAGAGGAAAGAGCCAGTGCAAAGGTCCTGAGACAAGAACATGCTTGAACCATTAGAGAATTGCCAAGGCAGTCAATGCAGAGTAATACGAATTCATATTTTCAAAAGCTTGCTCTGGCCGCTGAATTGAGATCAGATTCCAGGTGGGAAAGAGCATAAAAGGGAACCGGTTAGGAAGCAATTATGATAATCCAGGCAAGAAGTGAAGGTCGCTCAGACCAAGTGCTAGCAGTGGAGGTGATTTAAAGTCATCATATTATTGGGGAACCTGGGTGGCTCAGTCAGTTGAGTGTCTGACTTTGGCTCAGGTCAGGATCTCACGGTTCCTGAGTTCGAGCCCCGCGTCGGGCCCTGCGCTGACAGCTCGGAGCCTGGAGCCCGCTTCACATTCTGTTTCTCTCTCTCTCTGCCCCTCCCCCGCTCATGCTCTGTCCCTCTCTCCATCTCTCTCTGTCTCTCTCTCAGAAATAAATAAACATTAAAAAAATAAAAAATAAGTAAAGTCATCACATTACGGATAAAATTTGCGGGAGGAGCCAGAAGATTTCCTGGTGGAGTAAATACTGGAGAAAGCTGGATGAGGAAAAGAAAGAAGTCAAATAGATACAGAGGATTACAAGAGTAGGTCTGGTGAAAAACATGAGGAGATCCGTCTTGCACATGTCGACATCAGATGCCTATTGGATTAGGGTCAAAACGGAGTAACAGGGATTAAATTTACCCTCCTTCCTGAAACAAGCAACAGCAACAATGGCAAAAAAAGCATCAAATATATGACACGATAGTTCTCCAGACATTAAATTTCAGGGGACAAAAGACAATGATCCCTGAGAGACTGAGCCCTACCACTGCCCCAGCTTAGCTCTTGGCGAGAGTTTCCAAGCTGAGGTACTGGAAGGTGAAAAGCAGGTCGTGCTTAGTTGACTCCCTGAGCTGAGCCAAAAGTGAAGGGAGACCAAGGCCCCTCAAGTTCACAGAAGTGAGGATCAGAAAGGAGAAAGCCACAAAGAACGCCAGAGATCCGCGAAAGCTCCCTACCAGTATTCACCCATAAGTGAGGAAATTACTCAAGGATGGAGAATAAAGCTGTATGACGCGATCGGATGAAACAGTACCAGGCGATCAGCAGGGCTGGGAACAGTGCTGGATCCTGCCAGCCAAAATGAATTCACGGGGCATTGTGCAGGGCATGTGAAAGGGTCTTGCTTCAGTGGTAGGGAACAATTAGCCTTCGATTAAATGCTGCTGCAGTCCTGTCTAACAAATGTTAAAAGCAAGACCCCAAAGGATCAAACTGTTTCCAAGTAACTTAACTGAGTCCCAGAGCAAAGCTCCAGAATATTTATAGAATTACAAAAATATCCAGCACCCAACAAGATAAAATGTACAAAGTCTGGCAACCAATCAAAGAATATGAGGCATACAAAGAAGCAGGAAAATATGACCCGTAATGAGAAGAAAAATCATCAAAACCAGGCAAAAACTGACAGCTGTAAGAATTAGCAGACTGGGAGGTTAAAACAATTTCTGTGACTTCATCTTCTGTATTCAGAAAGTTAAATAAATGTCTGTTAGACACCCAACAAAATATGCTGAATACACTGTTGGATGCATACATTTGGAGTTGAGGGAACAGCTCTAAACTAAAAATGTCAAGTTTGGAGTTACTGGGAGGTGTATAGATGGGTATTGAAAGCCACAAGGTTGAATGAAACCACCAAGGGAGTGAAGATAGAGAAGAGAAAAGAACCAGTGCTTATGCCTTGAGGCATGTCATTATAAAAAGTCTGGGAGAACAGGAAAAATCAGCAAAGAAGGCTCAGAAGTTGTGACTGTTACAGAATAAATGTGAATCTCAAAATTCACATGTTGAAGCCCTAACTCCCAATATGTTGGTATTTGGAGGTGGGGCTCCTCGGAGGTAATTAGGTTTAGATAAGGTCATGAGGGTAGGAAAAGAAGAGGAAAATCTCTCTCTGCACATAGGCACCAAGAAAAAGCCATGTGAGCCCACAGTGTGGCGGCTGACTGCAAGCCAGGAGGAAGGACCTCACCAAAAGGGAATCTGCCAGCACCTTGATCTTGGACTTTCCAGCTTCCAGGACCGTGAGATATAAACACTCATCGTTTAAGCCACCCAGTCTGTAATATTTCGTCATAGCAGCCTGATTGAACTAAGACAGTGACCGCTGAAGTAGGAGGAAAACTGTAGAGTGCAGAATTTTGAACCCAAGGAAAGAAAGTGCATCCAGGCAAAGGACTGATCAATTGATTGACTTAGCCAACGTCGTTTCTGGGTCAAGATGAAGACTGAGGATTGATCCTGGGATAGAGCAATGCCAAGGTCACTGGAGAGCCAGCAAAGCACAGTTTGGTGGAATGGTGGGGGGGTGGGGGTGCGGGGCGGGAAGTCAAACTGGAGTTGGAGTTGGAAAGCGAGTGGAAGAGGAGGAACTGGAGACAAAGAGTATAATCAGTTGTTTTAAGAAATTTGCTGCAAAAGGGAACAAAGAAACAGGGCAAGCTATTGGAAGAACTGCAGTAAGAGAAGCGTGGCTTTTTTTTGATTAGAGAAAGAACAGCTTGTCTGTATGTTGATGGAAGTTACATGATAGAGGGAAAATGATGGTGATCAATGGAGGTAGGCGAGAGATAGAATCCGGTTGGAAGCATGGCTATGTTATCTATGCTAACAGACAGGCAAGCAGAGTATAAGAAGCTGGTATTTCAGTAGGTGTGGTGACAGAAATGTGTAGTTCTTCCAATTCTTCACTTGTCTTGGTGAAGTAGAAAACAGGGTCATCCGCTGAGAGTGTGAATGGGGGGTTGAGGAGAGAAAAGAAGGAATGAAAAGTCATCAAGGAGAGTGGGAGAGAGAACGGATTAGGGAATTTTGATTGCCCGGGGGCATTAAGGGTCCACCTGAGATTCATGGTCATGGATTAAAATGAGATAGCTGTTCTCACTGTTGTGAGACCATTGTATGAGTTCGATTGTATGTCTTCGGCCAGCCACTATCAGCTGCACCGATACAAGGCACAGAGGGGTTCCTTTTTGCCACATGAATATATTGAAACCACAGAAGGGCACGGGAGTCCAAGTTGCAGGTGAAAGAGTTATTATATTGAATTTAAGCTGGGTAAAGAGGAGACTAAGTACGGAGCGGGTAATGGGCAGTGAATAGGCAGTAGGACTGATGGATCAGTGTTCTGGTATTGTGGGATATAGGAATTGACCTGGAAAGATAGGAGGTGGTGGCAAAAGAAAGGGATGTGTGAAGTCAGGACGATAGGAGAGGAGGCAGTTATTGGGAATGAAAAGGTCTAGCTAGGCATGACCATGGGAATGTGTGGCTGAGATGAAGTGGAAGATAAAGGTGTGAGAGAAGACGATTTGTGGAACTACAAGGCTAAAGCTTTAGAGGGATCGCCTATCTATAACACCGAAATTGATAAAAACTATGACAGGAATAGTGTTAGAATGACAGTGAGGGGCACCTGGGTGGCGCAGTCGGTTAAGTGTCCGACTTCAGCCAGGTCACGATCTCGCGGTCCGTGGGTTCGAGCCCCGCGTCGGGCTCTGGGCTGATGGCTCAGAGCCTGGAGCCTGTTTCCGATTCTGTGTCTCCCTCTCTCTCTGCCCCTCCCCCGTTCATGCTCTGTCTCCCTCTGTCCCAAAAATAAATAAACGTTGAAAAAAAAAAATTAAAAAAAAAAAAAAAAAAAAGAATGACAGTGAGTCAGTTACCACAGTCACCGAGAAATGAGGGGAACGACCCAGGTTCCAGGAACGACCACAACAATGTGTAGGTGTAGATGATACGGTCTGATGATACGGGCATGAGCTTCAAAACTAAGAGGCCAGGAGAAGAGCATGGTCTGTACGTGACAAGGGGGCTCAAGGAGGGCAGTCACACAATGCCAGCCCTGGAACGGAGGCTGGGGAAGAAAAATGCAGTCACCAACTGAGTAAGCTGGAAGAGGTACAGTAGTTCAGGGAGTTCACTCTTGTGTCAAGGGGGCTGGCCTCTTTCTACCCATGGTAACTTGACGAGTTTCTTAACCTCTCTCAGCCTCAGTTTCTTTGTCTAATAGTATCTCATGCCAATTTTATACAATAGTATCTCATACAAATATCGAACAGTTAAATGAGAAAATACAGGTAACAGGCCTAACACAGTGTCGGCCATATTGTAAGCTGTACTAGGAAGATGTCCTCCTGGCACTTTGCTGCTTCAACTTCCACAACCAGAGGGCGAGGTCTTTCTTTGTGGCTGTGATCTTAGAATCGTGCTTTTTACCCCTTTACTTTCTCAACACAGCTTTCACTCAGTCTGACGTAGTGCAATAAAAATTACTATCAGTAAAGGTACAGAAACAAGGATGTGGTATGATTTCTAGGGTCCCGGGAGACTTTTAAGCCCCCCAACTTCAAGTAATCCCTCCCATTTCTGACTGATGACTGAAATGTCATTAACAAGGAGCAAACGTCCTTCAACATTTAGATACAGGTCAACCTGATGAGGTGACTTATATCTATTTGCACCAAAGGATGGTAGTGACGACAGCACAGGATGACCAAAGGGGAACAAGCAGCCAAGGACCAGGAAAGGAGGCTGGAAAGGGCTCACAGCCACCCATGACAAACTAACACAATGCCATAAATTGCTAAGGAAATTTTTTTTTAATTTTTTAAAGTGTATTTATTTATTTTTGAGAGAGAGAGACAGAGAGAGTGAGTAGGGGAGGGGCAGAGAGATGGGGAGAGAAAGAGAATCCCAAGCAGGCTCTGCATTGTCAGCACAGACCCTGATGTGGGGCTCGAACTCCCAAACTGTGAGTTCATGACCTGAGCCGAAACCAAGAGTCGGATGCTTAACCGACTGAGCCACCCAGGCACCCCCCCAAAAAAAATTTTTTTTAATGTTTATTTATTTTTGAGAGAAAGAGAGAAAGAGAGACAGAGCACAAGCAGGGGAGGGCAGAGAGAGAGGAAGACACAGAATCCAAAGCAGGCTCCAGACTCCCAGCTGTCAGCCCAGAGCCGGGCACTTGGCTCGAACTCACGGACCGTGAGATCATGACCTGAGCCGAAGTCGGATGCCTAACCAACTGAGCCACCCAGGCGCCCCCCCCCGCAATTTTTTTTTCATTAATTTGTGTCACAAGTAGAGAACGTCAATCACACACCCCCAAATTAGAAGCAGAGTTCACCTAGACCCAAGCTAAATGATTATTGTTTTCCGAAATCTCTCTTAGGGTATCTCTGGCCAGCCTCTAAGGTTCAGCTCTTCCCCACACTCACCACCTCTGCTTGGTTCCATGAGAAGACCAGAGTCTTTCCTTTGGGATTTCTTTGGGACATTGGTCTCTTGTGATCCCAGGATTCTCTTTCTCTTTTATTTTGTTTTCTCTCAAACATCTACTCAAGGAATTTTTGCTTTTTACCCTGGCTTCTATAAATTTTTATTCTAAAAATTCTTTTTTGTTTCCTGTTGGAAACCTTAGATTCTTCTTGGTTTGGGGGCACCTGGGTGGCTTAGTCAGTTAAGTGTCCAACTTCCACTCAGGTCATGATCTCGCAGTTCGTGAGTTCAAATCCCACATCGGGCTCTGTGCTGACAGCTCGGAGCCTGGAGCCTGCTTCAGATTCTGTGTATCTCTCTCTCTCTGTTCCTTGCCCACTCGCACTCTCTCTCTCAAAAACAAATAAAGACTTTAAAAAAAAATTTTTAAAAGATTCTTCTTGCTTTTTATCCAGGGAGATCAAGAAACATTTTTATTTTACTCATGAATAAATGGATACCCAGAAAAACCTGAGCATATTATGCCAAAAATATTTCACCAGTCAGTCCCAAGCAGTGAAGACAAAAGAAATAATTTGCTTCCACACTAAACATAAAGGGAGATAGGGATTGCAAACAGCCTATTTAGAGGTCAGACAGAATGAAGTGATTAAAATTAGAACCAGTGCCTTACTGGCAGTCGTTGGTATTCTGTGTCCTTTGTATTCCCTTGTAGTAAAACAAGAGATTTTAAAAACAGAAACTACTCCCCGGGAAACAAGACCCATTAGGGGACTCTCACTTTAAATTTATGCTCTCCCCTTTTGGGTTCTCCCACTGTGGTTCCTGTTGCCACAGTTCCACTGTCCCCCATCATTTATCTAGTCGCCCTCTTTCTCTGGCTGAAGGGTGGGCACGCCTGAAATTCAATTCCCTTGGCCCCCTGGCACAACTGAGAAAATCTGGATCTTTCAAAATTGTCTTTTTTTTTTTCATTGAAAAAGAAAAGAAAAAAGAAAAGAGTGTGACTATAAAGGGGTAGCATAAAGGAATTCTTTGTGGAGATGGAATAGTTCTGTTATCTTGATTGCAGTGGTGATTATGAATCTCCACAAGTGACCACTTTATAATTTTATAACCTCACACAAGACTATCCACGCATATTGTACCAACAGAAGTTTCCTGGTTTTGACATTGTGCTATAGTTACATAGGATGTAACCATTAGAGGAAATCAATGGGGGGGGCACACAGGATCTCACTGGGTTACCTTTGCAACTTCCTGTCAATCTATATTTCAAACAAAAATGATTTTTTAAACATCATGTAAAAAACGACAGAGTTCATGGATTTGAGCAAAATAAATAAAGTTTCTCTACCCACTTTCAACAACAGATCATCCCTTCAGAAAATCAATAAGGAAATATTAGATCATATGGATCCAAAAAACATTTACGGAACAACCCATAGAACAGCAGCAGAATACACATTCATCCCAAGCATACATGGAACATTCTCCAGGATAGGTCACACGTTAAGTCACAAAACAAGTCTTAATAAATTTAGGAAGATTAAAATAATATTAAGCATCTTTCCTGACCACAATGGTATGAAACTACAAATCAATGACAAGAAGAAAACTGGAAAATTCATTGGTTCTTGAATATAACCAATGAGTCAAAGAATAAATCAAACCAGAAATCAAAAAACATCTTGAGACTAATGAAAACAGAAATACACTGGCGCCTGAGTGGCTCAGTTAAGCCTCTGACTCAACTTCAGCTCAAGTCATGATCTCAGAGTACATGAAATCAAGCCCCCGTGTGGGGCTCTGTGCTGACAGCAGGAAGCCTGCTTGGGATTCTCTATCTCCCTCTCTCTCTGCCCCTCCCTCACGCTCTCTCTTTCTCAAAATTAATAAAGACACTTAAAAAATAAAATGGAAATACACCGTGCCAAAACTTATGGCATGCGACAAAAGCAGTTCTAAGAGGGAGTTCACAGTGATAAATGCCTACATTAGGAAACAAGAAATGTCTCAAGTAAACAACCTAACTTTATACCTCAACGAACTAGAAAAAGAACAAACTAAGCCTGAAGTTAGTTGAAGGAAGAAAATAACAAAGATTAGAGCAGAAGTAAATGGAGACTAAAAAGATAATGGAAAAAAACTAAGGGGCACCTGGGTGACTCAGTCGGTTGGGCGTCCAACTTCAGCTCAGGTCATGATCTCACGGTCCATGAGTTCGAGCCCCACGTCGGGATCTGTGCTGACAGCTCAGAGCCTGGAGCCTGCTTCAGATATTGTGTCTCTCTCTCTCTGACCCTCCCCCGTTCATGATCTGTCTCTCTCTGTCTCAAAAATAAATAAACATTTAAAAAATTTTTCAAAAAGAAAATGAAACTAGGAGCTGGTTTTCTGAAAGGATAAACAAAACAAACAAACCTTTAGTTAGATTTACCAAGAAAAAGAGAGAGAACTCAAATAAATAAAATTATAAATGAAAGAGGAAACATTACAACTGATACCACACAGATACAAAGGATCATAACAGACTACTGTGAACAACATATAGCAATAAATTGGACTACCTAAAAAGAAATGCATAAATTCCTACAAACATACAATCTACCAAGACTGAATCATGAATACAAAATGTGAACAGACCGATTACTAGTAAAGAGATTGAATTGGCAATCAAAAACCTTCCAACAAACAAAAGTCCCAGGACCAGAAGTCTTCACCAGTGAATTCTACCAAATATTTAAAGAAAATTAACACCAATACTTCTCAAACTTTTCCTTTTTGAGGGAACACTTTCAAACTCATTTTATGAAGCCAGCATCACCCTGATACCAAAGCCAGAGAAGACCCTGCAAGAAAAGTTCAGACCAAAATCACTGATGAAGAGAAATACAAAAATCCTCAAAAAAATGATCAACATTAAAAGGATTATACAGCATGATCAAGGGGGCTTCATTCCAAGGATGCAAGGATGGGTCAGCATCCACAAATCAGTGTAACACACCACATTAACAAAACAAAGGATAAAAGTCATATAAGCATCTCAATAGGTTCAGAAAAAGCATTGACAAAATTCAACATCATTGCATGATAAATACCTCTCAAACTGGATATAGGGGGAATGTACCTCAAAACAAATAAGGCCATATGCAACAAGTCCATAGCTAACATCATACTAAACAGTGAAAATCTGAAAATTTTTCCTGTTTTTTTATTTTTTTAATGTTTGTTTTTTTGAGTATTATATATTTTTTTTATTTTATTTAAATCCAAGTTAGTTAATGTATAGTGTAACGATGATTTCAGGGGTAGAATTTAGCAATTCATCACTTACATATGACACCCAGTGCTCCCAACAAGTGCCCTCCTTAATGCCCAACACCATTTAGCCCATCCCCCTCATCCATCACCTCTCCAGCAACCCTCAGTTTGTTGTCTGTATTTAAGAGTCTCTTATAGTTTGCTTTCGTCTCTTTTCATCTTATTTTTCTTCCCCTTCCCCTATGTTCATCTGTTTTGTTTCTTAAATTCTACATATGAGTGGAAATCATATGATATTTATCTTTCTCTGCCTGACTTTTTTTGCTTAGCATAATACATTCTAGTTCCATTCATGTTGTTGCAAAGGGCAAGATTTCATTCTTTTTGATCACTGAGTATTTTTCATTGTATATATATATACAATATATATATATATATATATATATATATATATATATATATATACCACATTTTCTTTATCTATTCATCAGTCGATGGACATTTGGGCTCTTTCCATAACTTGGCTATTGTGGATAGTGCTGCTATAAACATTAGGGTGCATGTACCCCTTCAAAACAGCACTCCTGTATCCATTGGATAAATACCTAGTAGTGCAATTGCTGGGTTGTAGGGTAGTTCTATTTTTAATTTTTTAAGGAACCTCCATGCGGTTTTTCAGAGTGTCTGTACCAGTTTGCATTCCCACTAGCAGTGTAAGAAGGGTCCCGTTTTCCACATCCTCGCCAACATCTGTTGTTTCCTGAGTTGTTAATTTTAGTCATTCTGACAGGTGTGAGGTGGTATCTCATTGAGGTTTTGATTTGTATTTCCCTGATGATGAGTGATTTCAGCATCTTTTCATGTGTCTGTTAGCCATCTGGAGGTTTTCTTTGGAAAACTATCTATTCATGTCTTCTGCCTATTTCTTCATGGGTTATTTGCTTTTTGGGTATTGAGTTTGATAAGTTCTTTATAGATTTTGGATACTAACCCTTAATCTGATATGTCATGTGCAAATATCTTCTCCCATTCTGTCAGTTGTCTTTTAGTTTTGTTGATTGTAGAGATTTTTTTTTTTGAGAGACAGAGAGAGAGCGTGTGAGCACATGCCCATGGGAGAGGGGCAGAGAGAAAGGGAGACAGAGGATCTGAAGCAGGCTCCCTGCTGACAGCAGAGAGCCCAACGCAGGGCTCAAACTCACAAACCATGAGATCATGACCTGAGCCAAAGTTGGATGCTTCACCAACTGAGCCACCCAGGCTCCCCTGAATGCTTTTCCTCTAAAATAAGGAACAGGACAAAGATGCCCACTCTCACCACTTTTATTCAACATAGTACCAGAAGTCCTAACCAGAGTGATTAGTCAAGAAAAAGATATAAAATGAATTCATGTTAGAAAAGAAGTAAAATTGTCTCTATTTGCAGATGACATGAAAACATATAGAAAAACCCTTAAAATCCGACCAAAATAAAACTGTTAGAACTAATAGATAAGTTCAGTAAAGTTGCAGGATATAAAATAAATACACAAAAACTACTCGTGTTTCTATACACTAACAACAAATTATCAGAAATTAAGAAAACAATCTTATTTACAGTAGCCTCAAAAAGAATAAAATATTTAGGAATAAATTTAACCAAGAAAGTGAGAGACCTATACACTGAAAACTATAAAACACTGATAAAAGAAAATGAAGAAGATACAATTAAATGGACTAGAAGAATTAATGTTGTTAAAATGTTCCTACTACCTAAAGCCATCTATAGACTGAGTGCAATCCCTATCAAAATTCCAATGGCATTTTTCACAGAACAGAAAAAAAATCCTAAAATTTGTATGAAGCCACAAAAGACCCTGTGTATCCAAAGCAATCTTGAGAAAGAAGGGCAAAGTTGGAGGCACCCAAGGAGGCAGTTCCTGGTTTCAAACTATATTACAAAGCTATAATAATTAAAACAGTATGGTATTGGCATAAACACAGACACACAGATCAATGGCAAAAAGTAGAGAACCTAAAAATAAACCCATATGGATGGCCAACTAATCCTGTAAAAAGGAGCCAAAAATTGGGGCGCTTGCGTGGCTCAGTCGGTTGGGCATCTGACTTCAGCTCAGGTCATGATCTCACGGTTCATGAGTTTGAGCCCCACATTGGGCTCTGTGCTGACAGCTCAGAGCCTGAAGCCTGCCTTGAATTCTGTGTCTCCCTCTCTCTCTGCCCCTCCCCTGTTCACACTGTATCTCTCTCTCTCCTTCAAAAGTAAACATTAAAAAAAATTTTAATAAATGAAATAAATAAAATGGTGTTGGGAAAACTGGATTGCCATATACAAAACAATAAAACTAGACCATTATCTTACACCATACACCAAAATTAACTGGAAAAAAAAGTCTTTAATCCTAAGGACTTAAACATGAGACCTAAAATCATAAACCACCTAGAAGAAAACATAGAAGGTTAGCTCTTTGACATTGGTCTTGGCAATGACTTTTTTTATTTGACACCAAAAGCAAAGGCAACAAAAGCAAAAATAAGCAAGGATGACTACACCAAACTAAAAATCTTCTGCTCAGGAAAAGAATCCATCAATAAAATGGAAAAGAAAACTACAGAATGGAAGAAAGTATTCGCAAACCACATATCCAATAAGGGGTTAATATCCCAAAAACACAAAAACAGCTACAACTCAGTGGCAAAAAGGGAAATAACTCAATTTTAAAATGGGAAAAGGACCTGAATAGATATTTTTCAGAAGACATACCAATGACCAACAGGTGCATTAAAAAGTGCTCAGTGTCACTAATCATCAGGGAGATGCAAATCAAAACCACAATTAAATATCACCTCACATCTATTAGGATAGCTATTTAAAAAAAAAAAAAGATAACATGCTGGCAAAGATGTGGAGAAAAGGGAACACTTGTACACTGTTGTTGAGAATGTAAACTGCTACAGTCACCATGGAAAACAGTATGGAGATTTCTCAGGGAATTAAAAATAAAAATACGGAGGTGCCTGCCTGACTCAGTCAGTAGACAGTGCATTTCTCGATCGCGGAGTGGTAAGTTCGAGCTCAACATGGGTGTAGAAATTACTTAAAAATAAACATATTTTTTAACAAAAAATAAAAATACATATGATCCAGCAATCCCTCCTCGGGATATATATTCAAGAGAAACCAAACTATTATCTCAAAGAGATGTCTGTACTTCAATGTTCTTTGCAGCATTAATCACAATAACCAAGATATGGAACAAACTAAGTGTCAAGAGATGAATGGATCAAGAAAATATGGTGTCTATTACATACAATGGAATATTATTCAGCTTTTTAGAAAAAGGAAATCCTGTCATTTGTGACAACATGGACAAATCTGGAGGGCATTATGCTAAGTGAAATAAGCCAGACAGAGAAAGGCAAATACTGCATGGTATGGCTTATATGTGGAATCTTAAAAAAAATTAATTAATTAATTGATTAATTAATTAAGTCAAACTCATAGAAACAGAATAGAAAAGTGGTCACCAGGGGTGAGGTGTAGGGGAAAGAGGGAGAGTTTGGAAAAAGGTAAAAGCTTTCGGTTATAAGATGAATAAAGTCTGAGGATCTAATGTATAGCATGGTGACTATAGCTGGTAACACTATAGTGTATAATTGAAATGTGCTAAAAGAGTAGAACTTAAAGTGTTCTCACCACCCAAAAAATATTTATAAGGGTAAATATGTGAGGCGATGAATTAATTAATGTGATGGTGGCCGGGGGGGGGGAACCTTTCACAGCATACATGTATATGAAATCATCACATGGCATACCTTAAATATTTTACAATTTTGTCAATTATACCTCAATAAAGTTGAAAAAATAGTTTTCTCTTATTTTTAGTTCAAAAAAAACCAGGTATGCGGGAAGCATAAAGTCACATCTCCACAGAAGAAATTGCTGATTCTAGGAATCACACTAAAAGCAAATTTTGAAGGTCTCAAAATTCCACGAGCACCTTCTGGGCTAGCCCGGTTTCAACTAGGTTCCTTCCATCAAGTCCTCTTGGACTCTGGGCACCTTCTATTCTCCCTGGCGTGAGAAACTGATCCACCAGTCCATTTTCTTCTGACCAAAGTGTGACCATTGACCTGCTTTTATTTTTTTTTAATTTTTTTTAATGTTTATTTATTTTTGAAGGAGAGAGAGAGACAGAGTGTGAGTGGGGGAGGGGCAGAGAGAGAGAGGGAGACACAGAATCCGAAGCAGGCTCCGGGCTCTGAGCCGTCAGCACAGAGCCTGATGCGGGGCTCGAACCCACGAACTGTGAGATCATGACCCGAGCCGAAGTCGGACGCTCAACCAACTGAGCCACCCAGGCACCCCTGACCTGCTTTTAAAAAGTTGTCTTTTCCTGGGGCTCCTGGGTGGCTCAGTTGGTGAAGCATCTGACTTTGGCTCAGGTCATGATCTCACAGTTCGTGGGCTCCAGCCCCGCATCAGTCTCTGTGCTGACAGCTCAGAGCCCGGAACCTGCTTCGGATTCTGTGTCTCCCTCTCTCTCTGCCCCTCCCCCACTCACACTCTGTCTCTCTCTGTCTCCCAACAAAATTAAAAAAAAAAAAAAAAATTCTTTAAGTTGTCTTTTCCTGAGTTTCAGGTGAAGCAGACATACGTCATTCCCAAGTGACATGTGAGGCAGTCTGACTGATACCCTTTAAATCACAGTGCATGATTCTCTAGGCCTTGGTGACGAGTCCTTCCTGGCTCTAAAGTCTCTGAGGATGATGCATTTAGAACCCCTCTCTGCCATACACCCGAAGTAATGATCTTGTAGTAAAGTTAACCATGCAAAAACCATAACCATCCTACTGCATAAGGCAGCAACAGTGAGGGAATTCTGCCCAGATGAGGCAATGAGGGAATACCCCAGCTCATTAGCAAGGGAAAAACCCAAAGAGACTGATGATTCTGGCCTGGATGGGCTTTCTTTGTCTGTTATTTGTCGGATTCCAGGCTACCTGTTTTCCCCTATTATTTCAATTCTTTCTCCTTTGATTCTTCAGACCTTCAGTTACAATTCTGGTTACTTCAACATGTGTTAACCTCCAGTCTAAGGTCAACTGTTGAATTTAGCCCTTTTGGTCTATGAAAAACGAAAGTCCTTTCTTGATGGGCCCCAAATACACACCTTTTGTGTAAAACACACAGACACACTTTTTGTGTAAAAACAAAACCAAAAAACTGGTCTCCTAAAAGCCTCACGTCCCATCAAACAGACCAGAGGCTTCCTGAACTCCTACTCTTACGCTCAGTCTGCGGCTTTCATAAGACACCCAGTTAGGGCAACTGCCACCCTAAGACAGGCCTCCTGTCCACAGTTTTAAAAATACTAGTCTCAGGGGCGCCTGGGTGGCTCAGTCGGTTAGGTGTCCGACTTGGGCTCAGGTCATGATCTCATGGTTTGTGGGTTCCAGCCCCGTGTCGGGCTCCATGCTGACGGCTCAGGGCCCTGAACCCGCTTCGGATTCTTTGTCTCCCTCTCTCTCTGCCCCTCCCCCGCTCGCACTCTGTCTCTGTATCACTCAAAAACAAATAAACGTTAAAAAAAAAAAATACTAGGGGCGCCTGGGTGGCGCAGTCGGTTGAGCGTCCGACTTCAGCCAGGTCACGATCTCGCGGTCCGTGAGTTCGAGCCCCGCGTCGGGCTCTGGGCTGATGGCTCAGAGCCTGGAGCCTGTTTCCGATTCTGTGTCTCCCTCTCTCTCTGCCCCTCCCCCGTTCATGCTCTGTCTCTCTCTGTCCCAAAAATAAATAAACGTTGAAAAAAAAAATTTTTTTTAAAAATAAAAAAAAAAAATACTAGTCTCAATTGTGTGGTTGTTTTTCATTCCTAATCCATCTTGTGGGGAGGAGGAAGGTTGTGTTGTTTTTGTGTTTGTTTTTAATTTTCACTCCCTTGTAAAAGAATAGAAGGGACAGTCTTTGGGTCCATCCATCCTCACCAGAATTTTCAGCTATAATGTCATGGCACAGAGTTTAATCCAGAGAAGGCATTGTTGCCTGACTGACAACTGATCAAAGCCACGAGGAAAGCAGATAAGAGCGTGTTCAATTTCTTCTTTTCTTCTTTATTAAGCCATAATATTGTATTATGCCAAAAAATATTGTATTATACAAATGAGTATTAAAGGAAAATTAATTTTCAGAGACACAAATAATTCATGCCTCAAAATTTTATACTTAAAGATCTTAAACAGCCAATTCTAACTGTCGTTTGTGGACTTCTGCATGAGGTTCGGGTTTGTTTCATAAATTTCAGGGGCACCTGGGTGGCTAAGTCAGTTGAGCGTCCGACTTCAGCTCAGGTCACGATCTCGCGGTCCGTGAGTTCGAGCCCCGCGTCAGGCTGTGGGCTGATGGCTCAGAGCCTGGAGCCTGCTTCCGATTCTGTGTCTCCCTCTCTCTCTGCCCCTCCCCCGTTCATGCTCTGTCTCTCTCTGTCTCAAAAATAAATAAAACGTTAAAAAAAATTTTTTTTTTTAAATTTCAAACGCACCTTATGGTACCTTGTACTGATGACATTCGTGCTGACCCACAATATTCAATAAATCTCAATTGGAAGAGAGGAGAAAATCTGAATTGCCTTTTCATGACAATTAAATATTAGCTACTAGATGACTGAATTTCCATGACAGAACAGCCCTTTCCTCGCCCTTTTCTGGGGCTGAGGTCCTGATGTGGAATAAGTCAAGTCAGCCAAAACTGAGTTTTAAACATGATTTATTACAAGTAGATAGTAGACACTGAGTATGATAAGGTAAGTGGAACTTCAAACAGTAAAGGGGAAACAAAAAATCAAGGGTATGCCCAACAATAAATTTCACAATCAGAACCGTATCGCCAGGCAATCATCAGGAGAGGGGAGAGGGGACTCACTAGGGAATAGCGCAAGATAGGAGCATTCTTCTCGTGTTGTTATCCATAGTTGGTATTCAAGGGAGAGGACCCCCACAGATTCAGACCACACCGAATGGCCAGCACAATGTAATGTTCAAACACTCCTGCCAGCCAAGTACCCCAACAATCAAGTTCTATTTAAATCACACTCCCAGGTCTTTTTTCAGTCATAGTGAAATCGTAGGAATATTGAGAGGAACAGAAAGCAAATGGATTGGTCATAGCCCTTGAAGAAGCTGGTGGTGTATGTATGGATTAGTCCATACTGGGGGGACTATTTTCCTGCATTGTCTTCTTTATCCAGTCAATGTAGTTCTTTACTCGTGTGTAGATTCCATAGGTTCCACACTGAGGGCCCCAGGACACCAGACCAGCTACATAGAATTTGGGGGTCTCTACACTGGGGATCTGTACAGCAAAAGCTCCGCCACTGTCCCCTTCACAGCTATCAACACCCTTCTGTCCTCCAGCACAGATCATGTTATTAGTGAAAACGAAGGCATTTATATCCAGTTTAAGATTTTCCCCTTTCACCTCCCGGCACCTTTCTAAGGGAGCAATGGGTAACTTTGCCCCTCTGAGCTGGCGCACATGATCTTTTTTCTCTGTTCGGCCCCAGCCTGAGATCAGTCCCAGGTCTCCCACCGAGGGATTGTATTCTGAGGAGGTACCTGGCAGGCAGATAGGGGAGACAGTGGGTCCCATTTTCACGGGCTCTTTCAGCTGCACAAGTGCAATGTCATTGTCAAAATTCTTCCGTGACTCTGGGTCATCCAACAATTTCCAACCCGGATGAATAATCACACGCTCAGCAGTAAGCATCTTGGTTTTTGTCAGATCTGAGCGGAGTACTGAGGTGGACCCAACGTACATTCCTGGGTTATGGTTTCTCTCCACGACATGGGCGGCTGTCAGCACCCAGTACTCATCGATGAGAGCCCCACCAGCCCGTGGGTCTGAAAAGAAGACTTGCCAGGGGAAATTTTGAATATCTGCAACAGATCCTCCAAATATCCTCTGTCTTCCTACAAAGGGCTTACTGGGAACACCACAGACTAGGAAAGAACAAGAACAAGGTGGAGAGGGAATAAGAAATAAATTATTGGCCTCCTACAGATCCTCCAACTACTCAAAAACTTGCCGGGCTTCACAATTCTCTAGCACAATAGGGCCAACCCTCCATTTGGTCAACCATCTGAGTATCTGACT
The DNA here is from genome assembly GCF_028749965.1 of Puma concolor. Classification (NCBI taxonomy): domain Eukaryota; kingdom Metazoa; phylum Chordata; class Mammalia; order Carnivora; family Felidae; genus Puma; species Puma concolor. The sequence goes on from NC_141673.1 coordinate 101,218,128, forward strand.
CATCCTGAATGTAATCACCAAACATCTCACTTTTCCAAAGCCAGGCAGGCTCATGGGAGAGAGTCTGGTGTGTGAACTGAGGAGTCCAAATGAACTAGTGCCTCACACTATGAAAACAGCCCTCTAGAGGTACACTTCATCCTAGGTTCAGCACATGGGGACAGCGGCCCAACTGGAGGCAGTGCTGGGAAATTCTTTCCTCATACAGATGATGGAGGAGGCAGGCGTTCTACCTCCTTCTGACGCCCAGACCAAATGCTTATCGCCTTCTGTACCGAAGTCCTAACCGCAGCCGAGGCCCTCCTAGTAATCCATGGAGGTAGGGCAAAGAGAGGGTTCTCTTCTTTCATCGCTCATTTCAATTCCCCATTGATTCCAGGCCTGAATATTTTGCCATTACCGAATGCAACTACCACTGAATTTTATTCCAGACCAAGTCAGTTTACCTAAATCCCTCAGTAGTCAGCCTGAGTGGACTCTGAGTTGAGCATAATATCAGGCTTTGGACTCAGACAGACCTGGGTTCAAAGTCTACTGCTGCCTGTTACTAACTCTGTGACCTTGTATTCAGTTCACTCATCTCTGAAATGGAACTAGTAACACCTCAAAGGGTTGTTGCAAGGACTGGAATGAGATAATAAATGCGATTAATTAGCTCAGTCCCTAGCTCTCAATAACACTGTTGTTACTACAGGATCACCAGTATTATTCTGGCTTTGCCTGAAAGCCTTCTTCTATTCAACTCTGATCTGTCTGCAACTCTTCCTTTCTTTTATTCCTCTATATCTTGTTGCCATATAGACTCTTACATAATAACTGAGCTATTCAGCTGGTCTTGTTTCTGCATGAGGAATCCTCACTCTCAATTTTCGGGCCCTGTTTTTAGCAATTCTTTATCCCCTTATTGCATCTACTTTACCGAACTTAACTGGCCCTCCCTCTGCCACCAACTGTCACTGGCTGATTTTCTATTTCCTGTCAGTTGGCCTGAGTCAGGGCGGTGGAGGAATTCCCCAAGGCCCTGGCGGGCCCACAGCCCAGTGTTATCTCCACCTCCCTGGGCTAGACCCAGAGTGTTAAGTCCTTTCCCAAAAAGACTGCAGCTACTTTCAGAGAGTGGCCCCCCTCACCTCCACCTATGTCTGTGGTCTCTCCCCAACCCTGAGCCCTGATTACCTGGAACACATTTTGGCAGCTCGGTGCCCAGCAACTCATTCACCCAGCTCCCGTTGCCAGCACAGCGATACTCCCCTGCAATAGCACAAGGGACACAGGACACACTCACCACCACATCTTCTCTCTTCCACCCCCCCCTTTCATTCAGAGCCTCCACAACTCTGGCGTTTGAGGAGGGAATCGAATCAAATCAACTAGAACAGAATGTTGAGAACACCCTCGAAACAATCCTTCTGTCCTCTATTCGGCCAAAGGAGGGAAAGGAAGAGTCCCCTAAGCAGAAAGAGGATTACAGTAGAGATTGGAAAAATGCTTCCAGTGGGAAAATAAATTCAATTAAAAGCAACAAAGTGGTACATATTATGTCTTAACCCATCTTTCATCTAGTACTGCCAAGTCCCCTCCATCAAGAAAGCCAGGCATTTGGGGGCGCCTGGTGGCCCAGTCGGTTGAGCATCTGACTCCTGATTTGGGCTCAGGTCATGATCTCACAGTTCATGAGTGTGAGCCCCTCATCAGGCTCTGCACTGACAATGCAGAGCCTGCTTCAAATTCTCTCTCTCCCTTTCTCTCTCTCTGCCCCTCCCCTGCTTGCGCTCTCCCTCCCTCAAAATAAATAAATACATAAACATTAAATATATATATATTTACATATATGTAAGTATACAGATACATATGTATATATATACATATACATGTGTGTATATATATATAATATATGTGTGTGTGTGTATATATATATATATATATATTTTTTTTTTTTTTTAAGCAATCATTTGGTATGGTGACTTGACACTGGAAGCATTATTCCCGTAGGTTCTACATTAAATAATTGGCCAAAAGCTGGATAACCACATGAATATGGATATCATAGGGGGAATTCCGGCCACAGTTGTGAAACCGAGCTAGTTGATTCTCTACGGATGATCCTATATCCCATAGGAAAACTGCATCTCTAGACCAAGCCAAGAGAATAAATAAAGTCCATCCCATCTCCTTCATTTCTCTCCAAATTCTCTCCAAGCCAGAAAGAGTGTGCTATTCACTCTCCAACTCTCACTCTTTCTCCTCTTTTCCCTAGTCAAAGAAACCTACCACTTTCTTCATTTTCCATGTAGTAATATGGCTCCTCACAAGTATAGCGAATGACAGAACCAAATAAAGTATCTTCTGGATCTTCGACTGTACCATGCTGAATGGGTTCAGGAATTCCACAGTCCACAGCTATCAGAGGAAGGCAGGAGAGTGATGGTCAGGGAAGCCACTTCCTTCCAGAAGGAGTCATTGGAGCCAGTTCCATCCTCCAGGCCATGCTCCTCACTCCTTCCCCACCCGCACATCCATAAGGACACCTGGGCTGAATCTCCCCAGGTCACTGAGTCCTGCCAAATCAGATAGCCCCTTGAAAGCTATAAGGAGTAGTAGCTTCTCAGTGGTTGGTGGAGGCCCCTGCAGAAGCCAGGAATGGACCTCTTTGGTGCTACTAAGTCTACCAACCCCACAGCCTCTTTCTTTGAAAGAAGCCTGCTAATCTGGCCAGTCTAGGACCAGAACTGGGCTGGCAATTAATTGGCTGGCTTCTCTTCAAAAAATCCAACCCACTCTCTCACAAGCCTAAGAGGAAAACATGAATTTGAATCTTGATGAACCCATCTTTCAATTCCCTTAGAAAGGAAAAAAAAAAAAAAAGTCCCATTTTAAAGAGATACATACGTTGACATTTCAGTTTGGAATTACTCCACTTTCCATCACTTTGACAAGTAGAATAGAAAGATCTCGAGCCAACACTTCCCTGGAGAATAATACACATCACCATTAATTTATAAGGAGAGATATGAGAAGCCAAAATCAAGAATGGAATCTATCTCTGGCCTTGGATCAATGAGGAGTCCTGACCATAAGAAGTTTGGGGACATCTTATCTTAGCAGAATGACCCAAAGCACCCAGGAGTGGAGGCTAAAAGACAACTTTGTCCCAGCATATCAGAATCCCTTCCTCAAGAAGACTGAAAGCAGAAGGAGAATGTCAATCTGGCCAAGGAGCTCCATGACTTACAAGGAGGGACTAAAGATCCTGCAGTATTCTGTTTATGGAAAAGGGGTTATACCTTGCTCAAACAAGGACATTCAGTAAACCATTAGATAATTCCAGTATGCTCATCCTGACTTAGAGATTAGGGATAAGCCCCTAAATTTGTACTTTACCTGTACGACTTCAAACCCTTCCAGGCAGGTTATCCTCACCACATCTTTGAACACATATTTTGCTTTCTCAGGCTCCCAAACAGAATTGTCAGTGACGTCTTTGGGACAAGGGATTGCTTGGAAAGAACAGGGGGAATCAAATTACCAAATAGTTGGAGAATCTCTATTCTATTTACATCACCTTCACACTTTCTAAAATCATTCAGTCATCCTTAGTTCTGATGCTTAACATTCCAATGCAGATGTCTAAAACAATATGGCCTTACCTACTCCAGAAAGAGTCATTAAGGCAGTTTCATCCTCCCAGCTGTGTTAGTACATACTAACAAACCACCCCAAGTTGTACATACTAACCACTCCACGTCATCTGCACCCGCAAGCCCAGCTGAAGGATTCCTAGAGGTCAAGGCATTTCTAATGACCACTGACAGGTTTAGATCCTGCTGAAGAAGTGACGTATCTCAGGTGAACTATCCATACAACAATCTACCTGTTTGGATTTTACATTGTCCGGGGACTTCGGTAGCACCAAAGACCAACTTATAGGTTACTCACGATCTCCATGGTAACGAAGTTTCCAGCCCCTTTTTTGCTCTGTTTGGTCAGTTTGGAAGATGATATTAAGAGCATTGCTCCTGGTTTCAATATTTAGTGGCCCAGGGAATCCATTACCACAGTAAGGACCAAATTGCTTGTCTCTTGCAACAAACTGAAAAGAAACAAAATGGTGAAATCGGAAGAGAGAAAGAACTAAAAGATACAGGTAGGTAAAATGGAGGGGACAAAAGTAAAGAACGTAATAAAAGTAACATAAAATAAGAAGGAGAAGAAGAAAAGAAGGGGCAGAAGGAAAGACAATTTGTCTTTGGGGAGAAATTGATCTGTGTGAGTTGGGAGGAAAACTAATCATTCATCACTCACAACTAAACTGTCAGGGCAATGGCCCCCTGAATCAGCTGGTTCCACATCAAAATCTTCTCTCCGCACAGTCACGACCACTTGGTATCCCTCCTCCAAGAGGACCTGATATTCACACCTTGAATTCTCTGGGTATGGATTGGGATAATTGGGACTTGTGATCTCCCCAATCAGTGCCGTGAATACATCCCCACTGCAGTTGACTATGGGAGAAAAAAGAGAAAAGGGCAATCAAATATAGGGTCAAGCAAAGGAGTTCCTGCTCCATTCTGTGACTCTTCTCGTGAACTAACCATCCCTAACTGGAGCCCCCATGCCACAATTACATACCCCATGCAAATCAGTAGAGATACCCAATGCCTACTCAGTTTCCATCACATTGCATATGATAAAGCCTTTCATGGTTATGAACAGCCCCAGGTAGACTCTTTACAGGCATCTATTTCTCCTCTCCAATTCACTAACTTGACCCTGTAGGCTTGTCTTCCTCCACTCTTGGGGCTCCTCCACAGCTTATGGGTAACTAAAGATAGGTGCCAAAGCAAGGCTGAGGCTAGTCAAAATTAGAAAGGCTGGGGCGCCTGGGTGGCTCAGTCGGTTAAGCGTCCGACTTCAGCTCAGGTCACGATCTCGCGGTCCGTGAGTTTGAGCCCCGCGTCGGGCTCTGGGCTGATGGCTCAGAGCCTGGAGCCTGCTTCCGATTCTGTGTCTCCCTCTCTCTCTGTCCCTCCCCCGTTCATGCTCTGTCTCTCTCTGTCCCAAAAATAAATAAACGTTAAAAAAAAAAATTAGAAAGGCCAACAAAGATCTAACTGAAGCCTCAAACCATTCCAAACCCCAGGGAACACGCACCCCTCTTGATGCCAAGCTCACCTCCACAATTCTTCATATCATCATGGAGGAAGTATTCTGGGGGGCAGGAGCAGTAATAACCACCCATGAAGTTGTTGCAGAAGTGGCTACAAGGGGCATTGGCAAAGTCTGTGCACTCGTTTACATCTAGAAAAAGCAGAGAAAGATTGAGGTCAAGGACAGAGACTTAGAAGGAAGAATGAGTTTAAACCCAACCCTACAAGGGTAAGAAACGGTAGGAACGGCCTGTTACTTAAATAAATGAGTGAATCACCTTTCAGGATGGTATTATTCTGTGTTACTCTCCTGAAATATGATTCGAGAGTTGTGCCCTGCCATTGCACAGCTATAAGGGAGCTCTCAATGCCAGAGACCGTTGGCCTTTCTCACAGAGCATTTCGGCTCCAGAGACAACACTCTACAGGCTCAACATGATGAAATGTCTACTTCAGGGAGGAGCAATTAGTACACTTATCACTTTATAGGATTTGGGCACTTGCGTTAAATCTAAACAACAGTTCAGCCTTATGAGATGTTCTAACTTCACTTTAACCTGGAGTTAGGTACAGAAGCACCCAGAATTTGAAGGTTTGTTTGCCATCGGATGGGTTTGAATACCACGCATTCTTCGTGTGATTCTTGGCAAGTTACTTAACTTTCCTAGTCTTCTCTTTCCTTATCTTTAAGTGGAGATCATAATACCCACCTTGAAGAGTTGAGGTGAAGCTTAAGTTAATATAGGTAAAATTCCTGGATTTTAAAATTCCTGGGTTTTAAAATCCCAGTTTATAGTGGTTCTCAATAAATCACTATTTATTACCTATTTTTACCATTATCATCATCACCCTTAAGATACCACGTGTTTGAATTTCACAAAGGCAATTCCTGGAAAGACAGACCCAAATCAAGTCAACACCTCTTAAGAGTTACAAACAGGGGGACGCCTGGGTGGCTCAGTCGGTTAAACGTCCGACTTCAGCTCAGGTCACGATCTTGTGGTCCGTGAGTTCGAGCCCCGCGTCGGGCTCTGGGCTGATGGCTCAGAGCCTGGACCATGCTTCCGATTCTGTGTCTCCCTCTCTCTCTGACCCTCCCCCATTCATGCTCTGTCTCTCTCTGTCTCAAAAATAAATAAACGTTAAAAAAAAAAAAAAGAGTTACAAACAGGATCCTTATTTGCTGAATTGCTGTTTGTTCTGCTTCTAATCTTTTAGCTGGACCCATGAGGCACATAAAGAGGGGTGAGCCTTACCTACAGCGACATAGTAGGCAGCAAACCCAGTGAAACGTTCTTCATTGGAGAAGTCTGACTTAAAGATCACCTGGAGTTTATTGTACGGGATTTGGAACTCTTCCACGATGGGAGAGTTGGGACTCTTGCTGGTCCTCTGCCCACAGAGTTTCCCTTCTTCAAAGTCTCCTGACATTATCTAAGAGAAGAATCAAAAGGAAGCTGAGAAAGGGTAATATTTTGGCATGGAGGTCAGAAAAGGGGAGAGAGGGAATAGAACATTCCACCACCACCCCCAGCCCTATCCTTTATGCGCTTATTATAATATACCTGCACTGAGTCATATGCGCAGTTCTCCGACAGCTCTATGTCCAGATGGGTGAAGTAGAGGTGGATCCCATACCCTTCAGGAACTTCTATATCCCAAGATTTCTCTACCTCATTGGGGTATGCCTGAGGATAGTTCGGGGACAGGATCTCCCCATACATAGTAGGCTCAGCATAAACGGATGCCAAAAGGGAAAACAGGAAGACGCACCTGAAAGACAAGACATACGGAGACGTGGGTGACCCAGGTACTGGCAGACTAGTGAAGTGCTCGAGCATTTGTCATGGGCAGAAGGGAGGGGAAAGGAAGAGGGCAAGAGCACATGGAGAATCTCGTTGGAATAAAGCAAAAAGGCCTAGGCTGAACCAAAACCTGGGCTTCAGAGCCGAGCTGCCTTCTTGAGAAGGTAAAGGGAATAGAGCCCATGTACGTACATCTCTGTAGACTCGTGATCACTTACCGCATCTCTGGCAATTTGTTCATCCCTGGTGAACGGCGGTACGCCTCTTGGTCCTGGCTCTCTGCACCTCTGGACTTTGGAGCAAAGGGGTGGCAGGCCCGGCTGTATTTGTCTAACAAACACAGGCACCTTCTTTGGTGGTGGGGTCACCTGGGGTTCAGTGTCACCTTCGTGACAATAACACACAAGCTAAACAAAGCCGCACACTGATCACCGCATGAGGCCTGTCCTCTCCCCGCCTCCCTGGTTCTACTTCAATTCATTTTCTAGACTAAAACTAGAGCTTATCCTTCTCCCATTGCTTCTCAGGATCTTCTCCCAGTTTTTCTCCCAAAGAATAAGCACTTTCTCCCAATTTTCTTCCTTCCCTGTTGCCCTCCTTCACCCCTACCCCCCACCCCTGCCCCCTCTCTATCAGCCTCTCTCCTGCCCTCGCAAAACAATATCCCCGTTTCCACTCAGGCTTTCAGGCGTCTTTCCCCATCATGACTATCCATCTAGGACATTTCTCCCTCCTCTTTTGGCAAAGATCCCCCTTATCACTTCACGCCAGCTCTCTTTACTGTGTTTACTGTCACACATATTTCTCTTGGTGCTCCCGATGACCACTGATGGAGGAAAGAGCTTCTTTTACTAGGGGAAGGCAGTGACCTTGGGAGAAGTGGTCTGACACAGGGTTGGGTGGGAAATGAGAAGAAGGGCAGCTGAATGACCAGAAACACAAAAGGAAGGAAAGGTATTCCCTCAATTTCCTATGTTAATTTTCCAGGGTTTGGGTTTGTTGTTTGTTTTGTTGGTTTTTTTTTTTCCCCTTTACTAAAAAGAGATCTCTTTTCAAAGTTAAGAGGCTTGCCAAAAATGTTTCTAACCCTAAAAACAGTGGTAAGTAGCGGGGTGGCGGTGGGGGGAGGGGGGCAACCTAAGAGAAATAGGTTGCCTCTCTTCTGCCTTCTTTTATTCTGCTCCTTCCAGCACCCCCCCCATCTTTGCCCGCAACCTTCCTATGTGAAGTTTTCTGCCTTTCTTTTGTCTTCCATCAAAGCTCTGCTCTTCCGTTTTTAAGGTTTTTACCTTCAGCAGCTGATGGGAGCAAGTGGGTCAGTCCCCTCTCTCGTGCCAGCGGGCATGCTGGGCGACCCTGCCGACTCCCAGGGAGAGCAGCTCAGGGCCTGGACGCTCCCTCTGCAGGAACCTCTGCCGGCCTCCCTGTCCTGGTTCTGTTCATATGATTCTCTACCCCAGTGTGCATGTCTGAAATTCCCTGATCTAAACAAACGGGGGGGCTGGGAGACCGGGACATAGGGAAAGGGTAACTCAGCCTTGATCTTGGAGCTCCCTCTGCTTTTGAAACAAGAACTGCATACTCCGGTCAGGACTGAGGTCCCTGCATCTGGGGCTCCAGGGGGAGAAAGGAGGAGAGGGAAATTCCACCGATTGCCCAACGTTCTTTTTCAGCCAAAGGGTGTGTTAACAGAGTTTTCACAGAAGTCAGGTGACTTGTAGGAAAAGGAGGGGATTAATATGGTGGGGGAAAAGCCAAACCCAGAAGTTCCAACCCTCCAACTGTGTATGAATCACGACTTAAGGGAGAGTACTTACCAAAAATGCCTCTCATCGCTGCCCTTAAAGCAAATTTAATGGTTAGATAATGACTTAGACCTAGACCCGAGCTGGTGTGGGATGATGGTCTTCCTCTTCCTAAAATCCCCTCCAAGCATCAAAATCCTATCCACCAATCAAGCCCCAGTTCAGATACAGTCCAGTCTCATCCATAACCCTTGGGTCCCGACGGGTTTCAAAATTCAGAATTTTACAGATTTTAGAAAGGCATTGCAGGACATGGACCCAATGTTAGGTAACACCTTCTCCCCCCCTCCCCTCGAAGGGCTGGGACAATGCTCCATTATCAAACATTAATATTTCTGCAGCTAAACATATTGACCTTCACAGTAAACGGAATAACTAAAATTATATAATTTGGTTATAATTAAATATGATATTTATACATTCCTTATAGTTATAAATTACCTTACATCGGTTCAGGTCAGGTGTTGCCACCAAAGAGGTTTTGGTGTCAAACTTCAAAACAAGCAAACAAACAAACAACACACACACACACACACACATACACACACACACACACACACACACAAACACAAAAAGGCTTTTGGAATTCAAAGTTGCAGCTAAGGGACCAAGGGACGGCAGGCTGTACGATTCCTCCACAAAGTCTTCCCTGATCTCTCACCTCCTCTTTGTGTCCCTTTTTACTTCCTACCCCTATTTGGTGACTGCATTCCAGTGAATCTACACCTTATCGAAGGAAGATGCTCCCTTCTTTTACACACCACTAGGAATAAACACTTGCCAGTTAAACTGTGATATATCATTGATTATAAGATGAATCTTGATTTCAGGAGCATTCAAATGTTGGGGGAAACCACGTGCCTTGAAATCGATTGCACTGGGCCTGGAATCAAAGGACGGGTCCAGGACGGGTTCATTACCTAACTTCTCAGCTTCTTCAAGTATAAAACAGAGAGAGATAACATCAATTCTGCCTACCTTACATGGCTGTCAGAAGACGCTAATGAAACAGTGAAAGAGGGGCGCCTGGGTGGCTCAGTCGGTTAAGCGTCCAACTTCAGCTCAGGTCATGATCTCATGGTCATGATCTGTGCTGATGGCTCAGAGCCCGAAGCCTGCTTCACAGCATGCATCAGCACACGGCGAGAAAAAGAGAGCATCTTACCAAATTGTCCAGGATTCCTTCCCCTTTTCCTTCTGAATTCAACACTCACCAGAAAAGTTAGTGACTCTCTCCTACTCTTCCGTGTTTTGACCTCTCCTTTTCAATTTTGTCATCCAACTAGATTATTTTATTTTCCCCTCGAAATCTCAAGACACATGTGAGGACATCTCTGGGCCCTGCTACCTTCCCTGGGTCAGCAAGAGGTCAAGCCAAGGGCTCTTACAGTGACAGGGGACATGTTACATAATCTTCCCAGTATCCTGGGGAGTCATAAAAATGATGGTGCTTATCGCCATCCTCAGGGCCATCTGAACCCCAGCTGAGGTGACAATGCTAATATACAAACCACAAATTTAGAACCTTCCGTGTTAGTATTAAATGTAACTAACACACATGGGTATAAACATGAAAAGGACATTTTATCTTGATTGATTGATTCAAGTGGAGTTTTTTTAAGTTTATTTATTTTTGAGAAAGAGAGAGGGAGGGAGGGGCAGAGAGAGAGAGGGAGACAGAGAATTCGAGAGAGGCTCCACACAGTCAGTACAGAGCCCAACATGGGGCTTAATCTCGCTAACCATGAGATCATGACCTGGGCCGAAATCAAGACTCAAATGCTTCATCGACTGAGCTACACAAGCACCACAAACATGAGAAGTACATTTTAGGATATGAGCACTAGTGCTACTCAGAATCCTAACTATCATATTCACAATGTTAGGGTCTCTGAGGGGCTGAATAATACCATCCCTCTTTCCATTCCAAGTTCTAGAGAGATGGAGAAATAAAACAAAAGCAGCAAACGGAGCCCAAAGTAATATCTCTAATAGCAATAAATGCCAAGATCGAGCAAGTAGCCTAGCGTAAAAGCCAAATAGTGGCTAACTGACTGCCAGAGTTAGAATTACCCTTCTAGGGGAGCCTGGGTGGCTCAGTCAGTTAAGCATCTGACTCTTGGTTTTGGCTCACGTCGTGATCTCACGGTTGGTGGATTCAAGTTCCACACTGGGCTGTGCGCTGACAGTGTGGAACCCACCTGGGATTCTCTCTCTCTCTCTGCCCCTCCCTCCCCCCAAAATACATAAACTATAAAAAAAAAAAAAAAAAAAAAAAAAAAAAAAGAATTACCCTTCTAGACACAGACAATGCTAGTCCAGGGAAGGCCTTCTCAAATAGAGAATACATGCTCCCCTTGGACAGCTCACTCCCAAGAGGAAGAAGGGCCAAGGTAAGGACATGCCCACGTATTCTTTCTGCCTTTACCAGGTAGATAAATCACTCTATCTCCCCAGGGCTGTGAGTGATGGAATGGAGTGGCCACAAGAGTCATATCATGGAGCTCTCTCCATCGGGAAAGATCTATCAGAGGTAGTACAAATATTTCTCCCCAACACTCCCAAGGCTTTTCTTCTTTAACCTGTTAGATTTGACAATTAAGCATACAATGAGCTAGGCAGACTACCTGGGAGAAAGGCTCAGCAATCTAATGAGGGCTCCATTCGGCCAAGGCCAACCACTGCTCCCCTTTTGTGTCCTCCAGCACCACTGGCCCCAGAAGCCCCCCCAAATGATTCTGAACAATCCATTAACATTAAGTATATTCCGCACCCAAGGTTGGAAATTCACCTATTCCATTCCCATCCCAGATTACACCCAGCCTTGTCAGCCAAGACAGCTATCAGAGCTCTGCAATGGGATTAAATGACGGTATTAAAAAATTCCAACAAGAGAAATTCTTGTCCTGACAGCCCGCGCCGTACGCCTCTCTACTCGAGGCCCCGCTCTGGGTGTAGACCTCTGCGTGCCTGCTGGCCTGTGGGGAGCTCAGGGCCTGGGTTCCCTGCGGGACAAGTGCTGACAGGAGAACGTGGCCTTGCTCTGAGGCACAACCGTCCGGGACTACGCCCAGATGAACGAGCTGCCTCCGCACCTCGGGCCCCAGGCCTGTGGTGCTCCGCTTCTCTTGCAAGCAGATCGTGCATCAGGAGAATGCCAAGAACAAAGAGATCCGAAATTCCCTGAGTACTTCCAACGCCGTAGCTGGTTCGAGCCCAACTTCACGCTGAGAAGTGCCAGGGGAACAGCGCGCAGGCGCACCCCTTCTTCACCTTCCTGCGGTAGGCTCTGCCTGCCCCTAGTGACGACGCCACTGCGCGCACGACCCGCCCCAAGTTCATCATCTGGTCTCCAGTGTCCCCACTGACGTCACCTGGAACTTCGAGAAGTTCCTGGTAGGCCCAGATGGTGTGCCTATGCGCAGGGACAGCTGCTGCTTTCTAACCATCCACATGAAGCCTGACATCGAAGCCCTGCTGTGCCTAGGGCGCCCCCTACCCCTGCTGCTTGGCAGTCACAGCGCGGCCCTCTGGGGATTTCATCAAGGATGGTGTTTTCTCGAAATCTGCGTGGAGGAACACCTGATGTCCAGGAAAATCTCCTGAGATGGGCGCTTCTTGTCCATCCCAGCATCTGCTCTCCAAACCAAGGCTCCTCACTAGTATAGTGTCGGGTGTCATCAGAGAGGAAAGAAGAAAGAAAGAAAGAAGAAAGAAAGAAAGAAAGAAAGAAAGAAAGAAAGAAAGAGAAAAAGGAAGGAAACGAGAAAGAAAGAAAGAAAGAAAGAAAGAAAGAAAGAAAGAAAGAAAAAGGAAGGAAAAGAGAAAGAAAGAAAGAAAGAGAGAAAGAAAGAAAGAAGAGAAAGGAAGGAAAAGAGAAAGAAAGAAAGAAAGAAAGAAAGAAGAGAAAGGAAGGAAAAGAGAAAGAAAGAAAGAAGAGAAAGGAAGGAAAAGAGAAAGAAAGAAAGAAAGAAAGAAAGAAAGAAAGAGAAAGGAAGGAAGGAAGGAAGAAAAATGAAGGAAAGGAAAGGAAAGGAGGAAGGAATTCCAACAATAAAATGCCAACAATAAAGAGGTGTTGCCAATATGAACAACTATTTTAAAACCTCTCATTATCAAACTCCAAAATCAAAGTCCAAATCTCATTGCAAAAGAAATCCCAAAGGCACTGAAGCCCAAAGTTCTTAAGTTAAACTCATGAAACCATCAGTCCCAATTTGTGTTCAGTTGAGTTTCAGCTATGGGGGTTTCCATACCTGAGCGGTGGTGTGGCTCCTTGAGTGGCTGCAGCCGGAGCCACAATGATTTAGTTCCTGCAAAATCCCAGAGACTGTGCAGATAGCTCTGAGGCACACCTTTCCTGAGCCCAGTTTTGGAAAGTCCAAAGAGTTCATGAGACACAAGAATATCGTAACACTAGCCCCACCACCACAAAATTTCTAAAACAAGCCATCCCCAGACCCCAAAGAAGACATCCCAGGAAAAATTAAAATTACATTTCCAAAACCCAGTACTTCATGTTGCCAAAGACTGAAGAAGAAATTCAGTAGCATCTGAGGGAAAGAGAAAATCTTAGTTTTTGATCTCACCTTAATGCCCCTTGGTTTATGCCAACTGTTCAGAATCCATATCTTGTGAACTTAAACACCACTGAAAGACAGCATCTAGGAAAAGGCTAATCTGGGCATTCTACATTTACCATATGGGGGTCCTTCTATATGACACATTTCCCTTCCATTTCCCGCCTTGGTCCCAAGCCTCTGGCACCCAGGGCTGCACTGATAGGTGAGCTTTGCCTACAATCCAGCCTCCACGATGTACAGGACAGATGGTTTCCAACATATGCCTCCGTGGCTTTTGCCGCTTTTATGGAATCTCTCAGAGCTGAAAAGCCTTCCCACTAAGGAAGGCTTTCTCTTCGTCCCCATGTTTGTTTCAGCTGCAAAAAAGACCCTCAGTAGATTGTTGAAACTGAGGTTCATTGTGAAGGTTCAGAAGCCTGTGCACTTTGGGAAGGACCAATACCTCTGCCAGATACCCTACTACCAGTTTCCTTCCACTTTTTAATGTCAATAATAGATTATGGTGACCTCACAAATTAGGGCACAGGCAATGCCAGAAAAGCCTACCTACCATAAAGATGTCATCTTGAGGGGGTGCCTGAGTGGCTTAGTCGGTTGAGCGTCTGGCTTTGGCTCAGGTCATGATCTCACAGTCTGTGGGTTCGAGCCCCGCATCGGGCTCTGTGCTGACAGCTCGGAGCCTGGAGCCTGCTTCGAATTCTGTGTCTCCCTCTGTCTCTGTTCCTCCCCCCCTCATGCTCTGTCTCTCTCTCTCTCTCTCTCTGTCTCCCTCAAAAAATAAATCAAAAACACATTTTAAAAAAAAAAGATATCACCTTGAAACCCACTCAGTAATTTTTTGAGAATCTGCCGCTCTCAAGCCTGTGAACAAGCCGCTTGAATTCAAGATCAGTCTTTCCAACTTCTTCCTTGGCCCTGAATGTAGACAGGCATTTGCCAGTTGAGCACTCATTACCTTAGCCGGGCACTCACATATGAAAGCTACTCTCCCAGTGCTCTGTAGCACCCACAGAACTCAGCTTCCTTACGGGAGGTATTCCTGTAAGGAAACATCAGGAGTTAATGGAAGAGGACCCCACGACTACTACATCTAGGGTGTCCGGATTATTGCAAAAATTCGAATATAAACAATGCTCGCCAAAATACCAGTTCGTTGTTCAATAAAACCAAATCGAGATCATTTTGTTGATGCACTTTTTTGACATGGAAAAAATCATTTTAAAAAAGTGTAGCTGTATCAGAATAAAGTGTAAGTGGGAGAGGGGGCTACAAGAAAGTAAACGTGGAAAAGAAGCAGTAATTTCTACAGTTTGCATGATTGTGTCCCCCCAAATTCACAAGTTAGAATCCTAACGCCCTATGTGCTAGTGTTAGAAGATGAGGTCTTTGGGGGTAGAGCCCTCAAGAATGGGATTAGTGCTCTTTTGAAAGAAACCCCAGAAAAAGACAGAGAGAAAGAGACAGAGAGACCCCAGAGAGCTCCCTAGCCCTATGTGAGAACAACGAAATTTCTGCAACTCCGAAGATGGCCTTCACCCAACCATGCTGTCACCCTGACCTTGGACTTCCAGCATCCAGATCTGTGAGAAGTAAATTTCTATTGTTTATAAGCCACCCAGTCTGTATTATTAAGTCCAAATTAAGAGTGTTAAATAACGAAAATCTACTTAAGTAATTTTAAAGAACTAATTGGGTTTTTTTAACTTCTTTCTAATGTTTATTTTATTTTTGGGGGGAGAGAGGGGGCAGGGAAGGGCAGCAAGAAAGGGAGAAACAGAATCCCAAGCAGCCTCTAGGCTCTGAGCTGTCAGCACAGACAGAGCCTGATGCCGGACTCAAACTCACGGACCTTGAGACCATGATCTGAGCCAAAGTCAGATGCATAACCAACTGAGCCATGCAGACACCCCTTAAAGACCTGACTGGTTTTATTAAACAAGTCATGTATCAGGCAACATCCCATCTAGCAAGTTGAGGGGAACTCCAAAGGGCTACAGAAAAAGAAAGGTTTTTAAAGATACAGAGGGAGGAGTACCTGGGTAGCTCGGTTGGTTAAGCCCAGACTTCAGATCAGGTCATGATCTCATTGTTTGCAAGTTCAAGCTCTGTGTCAGGCTCTAAGCCAACAGCTCGGAGCCTGGAGCCCGCTGCAGATTCTGTGTCTCCTTCTCTCTGCGCTCCCATGCTCACGCTCTGTCTCTCAAAAATTAATAAATGTAAAAAAAAATTTTTAAATAAATAAAGGTAGAGAGGGAGTGGAAAAAAGGAAATTATTAGCAAAGAATCCATTGTTTTAGGCAAGGTCACCTCCTAAGGAGAGCAGAAGGGGTCCATCAGTGAATTTCCTAGTGCTTATCAGGAAATTCCCATGTTGACTGGCTAAAGGTTACATTATGGGGAGGGGGGGAGGTCAAAACTGCAGTTAGGTTAGGTATTAAGCCTTGGTTTATTGGCTTGAGATCTTAGCCTAAGTGATGCCATTTTAAGCCTGTGGTTTACTTCCAGTGTCCAGAACCGTGAGAAGTAAATTTTTGTTATTTATAAGTCACTCAGTCTGTGGTATTTTGGTAGAGCAGTCCAAATGGACTAAAAGAGTAACAAAGTAAAGCCAATTTGGAGGGCTCCTCTGTTCCCACCTAAACTACATCATTAAAAGTACATGTACCTATGGCTTATGAAGTACAAAGCACTATGTTAGTTCTGTCGACATAAATTGACCAGAAAGAACTCTAATATGAGAAGAGCATAGAGTTTTATTTGAGCCCAGATTAGGACAGCTGCCTGGGAAACACAATATTCACTGGGAAGAAAGTGATCCAGGGAATGAACAGTTTTTACAGGGTTATATACTTTTTTACATAAAGAGCCATAAATCAATATGTCAGAGGTATAGTCTCTCAAAAAAATTATAAATTAACATGCAGGCAGGATTTACGAGTTTTAACATCATAGACTAAGAAGTAGGAGCATTGATCGACATCTTAAGGACAGGAGGCTTTCCTTCAAGCTGCTCTTTTTTTTTTTTAATTAATTAATTTATTTATTTATTTATTGGAGAGAAAGTCCGAGCAGGGGAGGGGCAGAGAGAGAGGGAGACACAGAATCTGAAGCAGGCTCCAGGCTCTGAGCTGTCAGCATAGAGCCCAATACAGGCCTTGAACCCACAAACAGTAAGATCGTGACCTGAGCCAAAGTTGGACACTTAACCAGCTGAACCACCCAGGCGCCCCCAGGCTGCTCATTTATAAAGCAGATGTCCTACACATGCTTGGTGGGCCTTAAATCAAGTTTTTGGTTTAAACAACGTTTATGTAGTCATGTTGACTTAGATGGAAATCTAAAATGGCCTCCCTCAGGTCAAGACTTAAGAGAGTTTTTCTCTCATCAGTTCCCCCATTTGATCAGTAATTTTTTGACAGAAAGCATTGATGATCATCATTTTGTCCCTTGATGTCAGGGTGATTCCTTATCCACCATGGGGCCATCATGTCCCTCCCTTCTAGGCCTGATTTAGGTGGCCTAGGAGTCTATGGTGGGGGGAGGGGGGGGCGGTGAGGTCAACAGTATGGCCTTTAAATAGGAAATATTACAACTGATTTTTGGGGCGCCTGGGTGGCGCAGTCGGTTAAGCGTCCAACTTCAGCCAGGTCACGATCTCGCGGTCCGGGAGTTCGAGCCCCGCGTCGGGCTCTGGGCTGATGGCTCAGAGCCTGGAGCCTGTTTCCGATTCTGTGTCTCCCTCTCTCTCTGCCCCGCCCCCATTCATGCTCTGTCTCTCTCTGTCCCAAAAATAAATAAACGTTGAAAAAAAAAATTTTTTTTAAGTAAAAAAAAAAAACAACTGATTTTTTTTTTCAATGAGATCAACCTGTCGTGCAAACATTGTTCATGTGCTTTGTGGAGTGTTTTTCCCCTTTGCCTTTTTGTAACCTTCATAGCATAAATATAGAAATAGTAATAAAAATCCAATTAATAACATTTAAAGCACCCAATGGGGAGTAAGTATAGATTCAGAAAGACAAGAGAAGAATCCAAAAAAATCCAGCACAGGTATTCTGATAATCTTGAATTAATTTGAGTATCTTCTTTATCTACAGTTATTTGTGCTTTGTGATATGTTTGAGCTGATTGGTTTAAAATGGTAATTACATTTTCTGTTATCTGTAAGGACTTCTCTGGCCCATTAGTTTCCATAGATAATACGTCTTGTGGTGGGTGTAATTCTCTCTCCCCATTTGGTCATCAATAACAATATTAGTATAATTTTTGTTAGCATCAGGCAACTCTATTTGAGTTGCAAAGCCAGTATTGTACCATATAGCAGTAGTGTTGTGAAGAAAAGTACTCTGGTTACAAAATAAATCAAGGAGTATTGCAGAGGTGTTTTATAAACCTTCCCAACAAAATCTTCCTTTTCCCGTATACCCTATGTTAGTTTGTATAGGCATAGCCATTGTAGGCCACGTTGGAATGAATTCAGGATTCCATTGTTGGTTAGGGAATAACCACATATTTTGCCTGAATTCACAGATGTTAGTAGATATTGGAATCCAGTAAGAATCAATGGCTAATAAGGCCCATTTTCCTCCAACGGGAAGAACTCTGTTCGTATTTACAACAGTTTTTGTTCCTACTCATTGAACAACATCCTAAGTCTGGTTGACCCTAAATTTGCCATAAGTACTAAGTTGCCGTAAGTACTAAGGCAGAAATTAAATATTTAATATAAGTTACAGGAGGCTTTAAGGATTTTCTACAGATTAGGAGAGCTATATAATTTCCATAAATATATATTTATGGAAATTATAAAATTTCCATAAATGTATATTTTGGGTTTCTGCAGTTAATAAAGGCCATTGGCCATATAGATACTTCAGATTCATGTGGATTAGCATGTCTAGGAGCCCTCGGGTTAAAGTACATGCTTTTCTCCATTGTTGGTTACAAGCATTTTTCATCATAATATGTTGTTTGATTTAGCCATTTTTTAAAAAATGTTCATTTATTTTGAAAGAGAGAGTGCGCACGAGCAGAGAAGGGCAGAGAGACCGGGAGAAAGACAGGCTCCAAGCTGTCAGTGCAGAGCCCTACACAGGGCTTGACTTCATGAACCAGGAGATCCTGACCCCAGCCAAAATCAAGAGTCGGAGCCTCCCAGGTGCCCCTAGCCATTTTATTAAAGGCTAGATTATCAGCCCAAGCAGATGCAGATTTCCATCCTTTACCTTCTTCCTGAAATAAACATTCTTCTAATTTTCCTTTTTGTCCAAGAGTGTTTTTTCCCTTTGACATGTCTTTTTTGTTTGTTTGTTTCATTGGTTGGTTTTTTTGTTTTGTTTTTTAATTGTTTTTAATGTTTATTTATTTTTTGAGAGAGAGAGAGAGACAGAGCACAAGCGGGCGAGGGGCAGAGAGAGAGGGGGACAGAATCCAAAGCAGGCTCCTGGTTCCAAGCTGTCAGCACAGAGCCCCATACTGGGCTCAAACTCCCCTAACCACAAGATCATGACCTGAGCCAAAGTCGCATGCTTAACCAACTGAGCCACCCGGTCGCCCCAGAACTTTTTTTTTAAGTTTTTATTTATTTATTTTGAGAGAAAGAGAGAGTGCATGCATAGGAGTGGGGGTGGGGGACCAGAGAGAGAGAGAGAGAGAGGGAATCCCAAGCAAGTTGTGGGACTTGATCTCAAGTTTTGTGAGATTGTGACCTGAGCTGAAATCAAGAGTCGGACGCTTAACTGACTAAGCCACCCAGACACCCAGACATGTCTTTATGAAAGGCAAGCTCAGCCTGACTGAGGGAGGATACCCAGACCTGATCCTTATGCCACCCAAAGTTTTCTTTCTTCACTGGAGCCAGTGCTGACTTATCCACCAAACGTGTTGCTGCCATTGTAAACCAACAGCTTTAGTACAATTAGGATAAAGATTTTGAACCCAAAAGCGTTGGGCTCGCCAGACTAGTGCTAATTGAGTAGTAGGAACTTCTCAATGTAATTTGGTCTGAGTATGCCATGAGGCTTCTCATAATCTTCTGGGTCCTAAGACAAAGTCAGATTTAGAAGGTGGATGAATCCACCAAGTCACTCTGCTAAAGTAGCATCTCTGGGAGATACCCATTGGGTTTTTTGGGTTTTGGTTTTTTTGGCTTAGGCCATTCCATCTACAAAAACATGGTCTGTGAATACATGGGATATTTTGGCGTGTCGGACAAGCTGTCACTTGTACCCAAGCTCCCACTGTGCCCAGGAACCTTTCTTAATAAATTATCATCTAAGTTTATAGAGCCACAATGGTCAATCTGTTGAGTGTCATACATAATGCAGGTTAAACTTGAGTTAGGAAGTCCTTTTTGAAAGACTTTTCCTAATAAAAGTCCTTTATAATATATATATCCTAAAAACCAAGCGTCAGAAGCTAAAGGAACATTACAGTGTGTCCAAGAGGTCATGAATATGTTATCTAAGTTATCATCATAGTAAAGTACTAGGGTAGTATTTGAAGTTACATTAGTTAAATCCGCAGGTAACCATGATATTTCATCAGGATGTAATAAAGGAGGAGGTGAAAGCAAACAGGTAGGTTTACTATATTCTAACATTACAAACTGAAAAAGAAAGAAGAGTAGAATACAGGCCTGGTCTCAAATCTGGGGACAAGCTGATGTCATCTATTTCTTATCCTGGTCTGGCATCCATTGCTTAGTCAGAGCCAAGTGTCAGAGACAAGAGTTGAAGTTCACTCTGGTGAAGGGACCTTTTTAAAGGAGAAATGTGGATGCCTGTATTTAGACCTTTTGACATAACAGCACAGGGTTATTCAGTAATACTTGATAAGGTCCCTTCCAGTAAGGTTGTAATGACTCTTTTATTTGATGTCTTTTCTAATAAACAAGATCCCCGGGTTGGTCTTTGAAATCTTCGTCTCCTAGGAGTTCACTGTAAAAGAAACTGTGAACAAAATTTTCACTTTGTTTAAGGGCTTTAATGAGGCCTTGATAGTAATGGCAATAATATTAATAAGGTTGGTTCATACATTCCTTCATCTAACCTCATAAGCCATGCAATTGTTATGACTTCAAAAGGGGATAATCGATGTTTTTGAAAGGTAGTACATCTCTAACCTGGAAATACAGTAAAACCTTGGTTTGTGAGTATAACTCGTCCCAGAAGCATGTTTGTAATCCAAAGCACTTCTGTATCAAAGTGAATTTCCCCATAAGAAATAATGGAAACTCAGACGATTCATTCCACAATCCAAAAATATTCATATAAAATGATTACAACACTGTAATATGATACAAAATAATAAAGAAAATACAAAATATAAAGAAAATAAACTAACCTGCACTTATCTTTGAAAACCTTCAAAGGCTGGAGTGAAGGAGACAAGAGAGAGGAGGGTTATTGTGTTGGACAACTTTCACTATCGCTAACAGAATCCCTGCTATCTATTGGCTCAATGGAATCTTTTCCCGCATGGCAGCTATTGTATACACTTACCCAGATGCTGACTACAGGACAGTATTAATAAACTCTTGGCATATATTGTACTTAGTATAACTGGCAATAAGGCAGCAGAGGAAAGGGTCTGTATCTGCAGGCAGCCTGACCTGGAAAAAGCAAAGCATTCCTAAACTTACTCTTGTATGGAAAAGCAAAAGACTCTCATAGGGGCTTTGCAATATCAAAAAATACACTAGTGCCAGCTGTGAGCACCTTCCAACGTTCTGAAAAATCACTGATTTCTGCCAAACACTACGGCCTGAGACCAAGCATCCGAGCATGGGAGACGATCACCCACAACTCCTCAGCAAATTAGAGAGAGAGAGAGAGAACAAATGGCGCAGTTGTGATCATGTGACATTCAGCATCATGTACTACTCATATTGCAAGACATCATTCATTTATCAAGTTAAAATTTTTTAGAAATGTTTGCTCGTCCTGCAGAACACTCGCAGAACAAGTTACTTGCAATCCAAGGTTTTACTATACTAGTAGGAGAGGTTTTGGCCATGGAAATTTAAATCGTTCAGAAAGTTTTGCCAAATGAGTCTTAATGGTATCATTTTTTCTTTCCACCAATCCTGGGGATTGCAGATGATAAGCACAATGGAAATGTTATCGGCCAAACATTACAAATGGTTTTAATTTTTGTCCAGTAAAATAGGAACCTTGATCAGGATGTAGTTCGGAGGAATTCCCCAAACAGGAATTATCCTTTCTAAATAATTTGCCTACCGTTAATGCCATAGCTCTCTTCTGTAAGGAAAAATGAAAACCAATGTGAAAATCATAGCCAAAACATATTTATACCCTTGAGATGGTGGCATCTGGACAAAATCCAACTGCCATACCTCAAATGGTCCTTTGGGAAGCGAGAGATGTCTTTGTGATCCATGTAATGACTTCCCAGAATTGTGTATTGGGCAAATGGTACAGCGGGCATACATTTGATAGGTTCCATAAACATTATTTACTCCATAAAATCACTTTTCCAGATCTCCAATGAGTCAATTAACAAATATGTGAAAGTAAAAGTATTTGTACTCCGATAGGAACACTAAGTTTTTTGTTAGGCCCAACCCATACCTGAGTGATGGGGTTGAATTTTCTCCCTTTGAGTCCATAAAAGCAGATCTTTTAATAAATTAATATTAAGGAACAATGAGCATTCTTGATGCTGGACAAAATTTGTATCTAGAGATACTCACTTAGCAGTTACATCAGCCAAATGATTTCCTTTTCTTCTATGGTATCAAATCTAGAATGCCCAGGTATCTAAATAATGGCAAGTTGTTGTGGTAGTTGTATCACACCTAATCACTTTGCAACCTGCTTCCCACTTTTTATAGGTTGTCCTGAGGACGTTAAAAATCCTTGTTGTTTCCATAACATTCCAAAGTCATATGCTACTCCAAAGGCATAGTGACTGTCAGTATAGATATTTTTATTTGATTTTTAGTCAATTGACAAGCTCAAGTTAGTGCAATTAATTCAGATCGTGAAGATTTTCTTTGGGGTAAATAAGAGCTTTCAATTATATCTGTTAAAGAAGTAATTGCATATCTAACTTAGTAACGTCTTTGACCGTCTTTATGATCATCTGTAAATTCCATAAACCAAATTAAGTCAGCATTATCAATGGGGTCTCATGTAAGTCTTTTCTAGGAATAAAAAGATAATCAATTAATGAAATACAGTCATGACCAAGATCTTTTGGCCTTTTTTTTTTTTTTTGGTAGTTTTATACCTTTATTTGACAAGCAGCAATTAGTTCTCATCCACATTAACTGTCTGCAGATTTTTGAAAGTGGTGACAGGTACATAAGTCACCAACATATAGAGCTTGTTTGGTGATTCTTCATCCTCATTATGTTTTCTGGACAACTGCATGCGGATACAGTTTGGAACATTCCTTTGCTGAGCCTGGTGTCAATGCACACATCTGGAGTTCCCATTCTCCTTCATGGCAAATTTCCAGATCATTTTGTATGCCAGAGAGGCACACTTCTTGAAACCCACTCCATGGATGTGCTTGTGAACGTTGATATGTATTCTCTGGTCACTACTTCGTTGGCAGAACAGACCTTCTTCTCAGCACCCTTCTTTTCAGGAGCCATTCTGCCAAGCCCTGGTTGGAAACCCATGATCAAGGTCTTTGTGTAGATCTGGAAGTAAAGTTGCAGGGTTAAAGTTACTTTGTCAAGCTAGAATACTATTAGGTGTGGAGAGTAATATTACTTTTTAAGAAGCTGACTTACAGAATAATGTTAAGATGAGAGTATAGAAGAGATACAACTGAATGTGGAATACAGTTAAGGGGAGACCATTATTTCCTCAGTGGCCTTGCATGTGAGTGTGGTTGCCTAAATTGCTCTCATACAAGGTGGAAGTCCTTTAGTCACCAAACCAAGTTGTTGGCTATAATATCCTATAGGTCAATGTTGATCACTATGCTTCTGAGTTAATACACTTAGAGCATTCCCTTTGTTTTCATGTACCAAAATGAAGAAAATGGGGTCATAATTGGGGTGTCCTAGGGAAGAACCTTGAGTTAATATGTATTTTAATACATCTACAGGAATACTGAAGGAGCTACACAAATCTATCACTATGAAAAGTAATGCTTATTGGTTGGAATCAAGGAGAGCAAAGTATGTGGATTTGGGACCACTGGATGTCAAGTCACCACAGTATTAGTTCTAGCTTTCAGGTCTTGAACAAATCTCCAAACTTTTCAGTAGATGTGTTACAAGGGCTAGTACAAGGAATTGAGTCCCCTTTTCAGAAACATGTAGGTGGCTATTGTGCATTCAGGAGCTGTTCAGCTTTATTTTTTTAAGTTTATTTATTTTGATAGAGTGAGTAGGGGAGGGGCAGGGAGAGAGAGAATTCCAAGCAGGCTCCATACTGTCATCATGGAGCCTGATCCTGGGCTCGAACTCAGGAGCCATTAGATTATAACCTGAGCTGAAACCAAGAGTCGGACGTTCAACCAACTGAGCCACCCAGGCGCCCCAGGGAGCTGTTCAGCTTTAGAGCATGATTTCGCATCTTCTTTAGGCTTTAGTTTTAGTATAAAATCTGGACAATTCTCTTGGGAGAGAAAAATATAGTGGACCAAAGTGTACTATTTATGAGTGCACTTCCAGGAGGCTGTGAAACACACTGAGGTATCCGGTGTTTCCCCATTGGTAGCCTAAAACTGCCGTGGGGTCTCCAAGCACCAGATGATCAATCCTTACTTGTGCATCCCCAGACAAGCCAGACTTTATTTACTATGTGAAGAAAATGAAATTCCCAATGGGACTGCTTCTCATCTTGAGGAATAATAACCTCAGATACTTCCATTAGGTTCTCGGTCACCTGAGAACGCCTTTTGGCTAGAAGGAGCAAGTATCCCCTATCTTCAGAGCTAAATAATTCAATCTCTCATTTTCTGACTCGTTGGTATTATCCAGTCTTTAAGGTTTTATTGCCAGACCAAAGCCAAATATGAATTAGCCAACCCAAGTTTTACTCCCTTGTCCAGAGGTTTCCTACCTAGAAAATCTTACCAGTACAAATAAAATCAGTCTAAAACCAGCTTGAATAAAAGTCCGGACTGTCAACTTAAAATAAGGAGATCTGCATAACAGAACTCACTGATCCACTCAAAGGTTGCTGAAAAGCCAGAGGTATACAAAGGGCCCATGCTGGTACCAAGTGCCAGGTTCCAGAAGACCTCAGGTGGCCTCAGGTGGATTTCTCTGATGTCCTGCCAACTAAGCCAAGAAATGTCCATGCAATTTGACCAGAAAGAATTCTAATATGATTTTAAAAAGAGAGAGAGAGAGAGAGTTTTATTCTAGCACAGATCAGGACAGCTGCCCAGGAAACACGATATTCACAGGGAAGAATGTACTCCAGGGAATGAACAGTTTTTACAGAGTTAAATACTTTTTTACATAATAATATGACAATCAGTGGGATGCCTGGGTGGCTCAGTCGGTTAAGCCTCTGACATCAGCTCAGGTCATGATCTCACTATCCGTGAGTTCGAGCCCCATGTTGGGCTCTGTGCTGACAGCTCAAAGCCCGGAGGCTGCTTCAGATTCTGTGTCTCCCTCTCTCTGCTCCTCCCCTGCTTGAGGCTCTCTCTCTCTCAAAAATAAATAAGCATTAAAAAAAATTTTTTTAATCTGTCCATCAGTATGTCAGAGGTGAATTCTTTCAAAAGATTATATTAATATGTAGGCAGAAATCACTAGTTTTAACTTCATGAAATAAAGGGAGTTGGAGTATTGATCAATATCTTAAGTGTTATGCCCAGAATTCGTGATCCCCAAAGACCACCAGGGAGCCGAGTCCAATGCAAAAGCAAAAGAGCCTTTATTCGAGCTAGCTCCAGCTCAATCCCCTACCTGCACCGACGCAGCGGTGAGATACCAGGGAGAGAGAGCGAGTTTCAAAAGCACAAAGGTTTTATTGGGGCCTAGGGGCAGTTGGTGAGGTAATGGTTGTGGCCTCAGCCGATTGGCTGGGGAAGGGTCAGAGTCCTGTTAGGCAGGTAAGGGGAGGGGGGGTTACTCAAGGGGAGGAGGCGTGGTCAAGGTGAAGGACACAGAACAAGATGGAGTCAGCCGGCGTAGGCCCGCCGTGTAGCTTTCATTCCCTTGCCATGTAGCTTGCGGACCCAATCATGGGACCAGCTGCATTTATGGGGACAAGGGGAACAGAGTTTGGAGGTTTACGCAAAATTCTGGGAACCAAGTGTCCCTGGGGTGGCTCTGGGAGGTCTGATTAAGTATCGTCCCCGAGCTGGTGTCTATGATCTGCCAGGTGATGTTTTGGGGGGCGTGGGGACTCCCGGCAGCATGAGCAATGACAAGCAGAGTTAACAGAGTTACCAATATTAGGTGGGTCGAATGCGCTGTAGCTTGAGCTTGAGCGGGTTGTGTTGGTCCCGACTTACGGCCCATTGCATGACAAAGTCCTTCCAGATCATGGAGGGGTCCGCTGGCTGAACGTGGGTGTGATGGACCCAGGTCGCAATGCAGTCTACTTTGAGAGCGGTGGGGGTTGTCAGCACCACGATGTAGGGTCCCTTCCAGCGTGGCTCGAGGGTCTCTCGGTGGTGCCTCTTGACGTAGACCCAGTCTCCCGGCCTGTACTGATGAGGTGTCGGGGTCGGGCCAGCCTCGTAGATGGCACGGAGGTGCGGCCAAATGTCCTCGTGCGCCCTCTGGAGCCCTCTCAAGGAAAGAAAAAGTTCTTGATTTTTAAACTCAGCAAGAAGTTCAGCTCGAAGGTTGGGAATAATAGGGGGTGGCCTGCCAAATGTGATCTCGTAGGGAGTAAAACCCAAGGTGTAAGGAGTGTTCCTAACCCAGTAAAGAGCATACGGTAGGAGAGTCACCCAGTCCCCGCCAGTCTCCATGGTTAATTTGGTAAGGGTCTCTTTTAGGGTTCTATTTATTCTTTCTACCTGTCCTGAGCTCTGGGGCCTATAAGCACAATGTAATTTCCAGTTTGCCCCCACCGCCTTGGCTACTGCCTGCGTTACCTGCGAGATAAAAGCTGGTCCATTGTCTGATACTACCATGGCAGGAAAACCATACCTGGGTAAGATGTCTTCTAGTAGCTTCTTAGCCACCGTCTGAGCCGTTTCACGCTCAGTTGGGTATGCCTCCACCCAGCCAGAGAAGGTGTCTGTAAATACTAAAAGATATTTATAACCATACTTTCCTGGTTTGACTGCAGTGAAGTCGACTTCCCATTGGGCTCCCGGTCCGGTGCCTCTGAGCCTGGTTCCTTTTTTATCTGATGTGGCTCTCGCGTTGGTGAGTTGGCAGGTCTTGCAGGCAGATACAACTTGCTCTAATATTGAGACTTTGAGCCGGTCTGGCAGCACGAGCTCCTTGTTAGGTGTATACCACCATCCCTTTATCTCCTGGGCCATGGGGAGTTTCTTGATCCGCTGCAACTCCTCCTGGGAGTATTTGGGCTGGTCTGGTAAAACTGGGTCTCCCAAGTCCGGTAGTTGTTAAGCTGTTTTCTAGCTCCCAGCATCAGCGCCTTGGTGAGGGCTATGAGCTCTGCTCGCTGGGCTGACGTTCCGGAGGGTAGAGCCTCCGCCCATACGGTGTCTGTTTCGGTGACCACCGCTGCACCCGCATACCTGTGTCCGTCTCGCACAAAGCTGCTGCCATCAGTGAACCAAGTAGCCTCGGCATCGGGGAGGGGCCGGTCGGTCAGGTCCGTCTGGAATCCATGTACTTGTTCCAGGATTCCCGCACAGTCATGTAGTGGAGCACCTAGGTCAGGGTTGGGCAGCAGGGTTGCAGGATTGAGGGCTGCACTGGGGTGGAACCGCACTCGTGGAGGGTTGAGTAGGAGGCTCTGGTAATGAGTCATATGTGTGTTGCTCATCCATCTATCAGGAGGCTGTTTCAGGACCCCTTCAATGGCGTGTGGTGTCGTGATCCAGATCTCCTGTCCTAGGGTCAGTTTGTCTGCGTCCTTGACTAGGAGTGATGTCGCCGCAATAATTCTTTGGCATGGCGGCCAGCCGGCAGCCACTGGCTCTAGTTTCTTGGACAGGTAAGCCACCAGGCGGTTCCAGGGGCCTAAGGCTTGAGTTAGAACCCCTTTTGCTATTCCCTTATGTTCGTCTACAAAGAGGTGGAAGGGCTTCCTAATGTCTGGTAGGCCCAGGGCTGGGGCACTTAGGAGGGCCTTTTTTAACTGATTAAAGGCAGTTTCTTCTTTTTCAGCCCATTTAAATGTTTTCCCCTCTTTGGTAGCTTCATATAGGGGCCTGGCGATCTCAGCAAAACCTGGAACCCAGAGGCGGCAGTAGCCGGCTGATCCTAGGAATTCCCTCACTTCTCTTCGGGAGGTGGGAGTAGGGATCTTTAGGACAGTTTCTTTTCTGGCATCTGATAACCGCCGCTGTCCGCCCTCCAGGATATATCCCAGGTAACTTACCCTCTCCCTGCATATCTGAGCCTTCTTCGCAGATGCCCGGTACCCTAAGGCCCCCAGCCGTGTCGGCAGCAATCAGGAAGTCATCTACGTACTGTAGGAGGGTGAGGCCAGGGTGCTCCCTTCTGTACTCACCCAGGTCCTCGTGTAGTGCCTCGTCGAAGATGGTGGGCGAATTTTTGAATCCCTGAGGTAGCCATGTCCAGGTGAGTTGCCCACTGTAGCCCTCCTCCGGATCATGCCACTCGAAGGCCAACAAGGGTTGGCTCTGGGGTGCCAGCGGCAGACGGAAGAAGGCGTCCTTTAAATCTAGTGCAGTATACCAGACCCTGGAGGGCGCCAAGGAGCTCAAGAGAGTATATGGGTTGGGAACAGTTCGGTGTATGTCCGTGACCCTCTTATTTACTTCCCAGAGGTCTTGTACCGGTCGGTAGTCATTTGTGTGAGGCTTTTTGACCGGCAGTATGGGGGTGTTCCAGGGAGACTGGCAAGGAACTAGTACCCCTAGGCTTCATAGTCTCCGGATGTGTGGCTGGATCCCCCTTCCGGGCCTCCCGAGACATGGGGTATTGTTTGATCCTTACCGGACTCTCTCCTGGCTTGAGCTCTACCAGGACCGGGGTCCTGTGAGCAGCTAGTCCTATCCCGCCCCCACCACCGGTATCTGCCCAAATCGAGGGGAATTCTTGTAGCCATCTGTCTATATTATCCTCTCTCAGGAGCGCCTCCTGGTGGAGGCGGTATTCATCCTCCAGTTTCATGGTCAGGACCTGGATGGGGTGGCCCTTGCCATCGGTGACCTGAGGCCCCCCTTGTCTGAAAGTTATCTGAGCTCCAATCTTGGTCAGTAAGTCCCGTCCTAATAGCGGGTAGGGGCATTCTGGTATTACCATAAAGGAGTGGGATACCCGGCCCGTTCCCAAATCTTCTGTTCTTCGGGTAGTCCATGAATACTGGTTCATACCAGTTGCCCCTTGTACCCAGGACTTCTTGCTGGCTAGTTTTCCTTGTGGGGTGCGGAGGACCGAATGTTGTGCTCCGGTGTCGACAAGGAAGTCAACAGGGGTCCCCTCCACTTTAAGAGTTACCCTGGGTTCGGGGAGAGGGTCCGAACCCTGACTCCCCTAATCACTTAGTTCATCTAGCTCTAGGACTTTTACTCCATCAGTCTTGCTTCCCTTCCCGCCGGCCCTTTTTGGACAATCTCGGGCCCAATGCCCTATCTTGTTGCAGTATGCACACTGATCCTTCTGCAGCCTCTGCTTCCCCCCCTTGGTGCTTTTACCTTTTCTTGTGTCGTCTGCCAGCTGCCGGAGACGGCGGTCTCGTTCCTCGGGGGAGTCAGCAGTGGTAGCTAGTAGTATTCTGGCCAGGTCTCGAATCTGCTTACTGCTGGCAGCCGCCATGGCGCGAGCCTGCTTGTCCTCAGGAGGTTCCCGGTTATTATATACCTTTTCGGCTACCACCAATAAGTCCTGCAGACTTTTTTCTCCTAGTCTATCTATTTTCTGTAATTTTCTCCTAATGTCTATGGCCGATTGGTTTACAAAGGCCAGGATAACAGCTGCCTTGCTTTCCGGAGCCTCTGGATCCATGGGGGTATAGGTACGGAATGCCTCCATGATCCGCTCTAAAAAGGCAGCCGGAGATTCATCTTTTCCCTGTTGTACATTTCCTACCTTGGCCAAATTGGTTGGCTTTCTAGCAGCCATTCGGAGACCCCCCATTAGAGTCTGGCGGTAGACCCGGAGCCTCTCCTTACCTTCTGCCGTGTTGAAATCCCACTGGGGCCGAGTTAAGGGGAAGGAGGCATCTATCTGAGCCTGGTTGGTGGTGGGATTCCCGTCTGCGCCCGGAACTAGTTTTCGGGCCTCATTGAGGATTCTTTCTCTTTCTTCAGTCGTGAACAGGACCTGCAAAAGTTGCTGGCAATCGTCCCACGTGGGCTGATGGGTAAAAAGAACAGAGTCTAATAAATCAATAAGCCCTGCCGGTTTCTCGGAAAACTTAGGATTCTGAGCTTTCCAATTGTAGAGGTCACTAGTGGCGAAAGGCCAATAGTGATGGGGCTGATTCCCCTCCGCGTCTGGGGGTCCGGTGGCTCGCAGGGGCGGAATAGTGGAGTCGGCAGCGGAGGCGGATTGCTCCCTCTGAGCCCTTTGTCTGGTAAAGGGTAGGCTTCCCACTGGAGGGTTCCCGCCTCCCGCTCTTGGAACAGCGTCTGCGTCCCCCGGAGGGGGAGGATGGTATTCTTCCGGCATCCTAGGGGGGTTATACGGGGGAGGAAAAATTAATTCTTCAGTCCCCCCCTGTAGGACAGGGTAGAGGGGTGCTGAAGGCTGGGTAAGACTTTTCTTCTTCTTTGTCCCCTGCAAAGCAAGAATGGGTTTTGGCTCCGGAGGGAGCGGGGCTAGGAAGGGCTTAAGCCAAGAGGGTGGGTCTCCTACAAGGTCCTGCCAAGTGATAATGTAAGGGAGCTGATCAAGATGGCCTGTCTTAGGCCGAGAGATGATACTCCTGACTCGGTGGATGGTAGGGAGGTCGAAGGTCCCCTCTGGTGGCCATCCGACATTGAAAGCTGGCCACTCGCTAGAACAAAAAAACTGCCACCGACCCTTTCGGACTTCCACACTGAGGTTGTTAGCTCTTCCCCTCACATCCTTAAAGTGATCAATCATAATACTTAGAGGAGTAGTCTGAGTCTGTCCCATAACGTCCGTCCAGTAAGTCCACAGAACAAAACAGAGAAACACAAAAACAGACAAACAGAGGGCCCCTAGAAAGTCTCCCAACTCCATGGAAGCAAAACTGAAAGCTAGCTTAGACCTTTGAGGGGATTCCACGTCCCTCCAAAACCGATGAGGGGATTCCACGTCCCTCCAAAAGGGAGGATCGGAACTTCTTCTGAAACTCCCAGCCCGTGGTCCTCCAGTGCATCCACTTAGACCGCGTCGGGCACTACCAGAATTTCAGAAATGACCTCACACAGAAAAGACGGAACGAACAGACACTAACCGTGGCCAGTCAGGCTCTCCGGGTCGGGGGTCCCTCGGGGGTCTTGGGGATCCCGGGCCGAGCCCCCAAATGTTATGCCCAGAATTCGTGATCCCCAAAGACCACCAGGGAGCCGAGTCCGATGCAAAAGCAAAAGGGCCTTTATTCGAGCTAGCTCCAGCTCAATCCCCTACCTGCACCGACGCAGCGGTGAGATGCTGGGGAGAGAGAGCGAGTTTCAAAAGCACAAAGGTTTTATTGGGGCCTAGGGGCAGTTGGTGAGGTAATGGTTGTGGCCTCAGCCGATTGGCTGGGGAAGGTCCGAGTCCTGTTAGGCAAGTAAGGGGGGGGGGGTGGTTACTCAAGGGGAGGAGGCGTGGTCAAGGTGAAGGACACTGAACAAGACGGAGTCGGCCGGCGTAGGCCCGCCCTTTCATTAAGGACAAGATGTTTTCCTATAAGCTACTCAGTTAGAAAGCAGATGTACAACGCATATTTGATGGGCCATCAATCAGGCCTCTGTTTGAAACAAAGTTTATGTACAGTCATGTTGACTTAGAAAGAAATCTAAAATGGCTTCCCTTACCTCTCAGGACTTTAAAGAGTTTTTCTCTCATCAGTTCTACATGGGACACAAAAGTGATAGGGTCAGAATCCTCATACAAGAGAGAGGAAAGTAAGCAACATGACAGAATATAACAAAGTGACAAGGAGAAAGATACTACATCTGGCTAAGGAGGAATCAGAAAGTCTTCATAAAAGAGTGGAGATTTCAGATAAGACACAAACATCTAACGTTTCAACTGTGGTCCTACTCTGCCTTCCCTTTGTTTGTTAATAACCCTACCATTTTCCCTGCCATCCAAATTCAAAGGTTTAATTATCTTTCATTCTTCCGCTCCTCTGCCCCCAGTCTTTGCTGAGACTTGTTTCTACCTTTTCACTGTCTTTCATATCCACTCCTCTGTTCCAAGTCAGAGCCTCATGACATCTCTTGTGGATAGATGCCTTAAAACTTCCCCCCCTTCCTCTTTCTCACCATCTCTAAATCTGTCCTACACAAACTATAATATTTATCTTCCTTAATGACAACCCCAACTACACTTTTTAAAAACATTAATGGCTTCCCTATGTCTTCAGAATTCAACTACAGAAGTTGGGCACAGGGTGCCTGGGTGGCTCGATCGATTAAGCGTTGGACTCATGGTCATGATCTCATGGTTCATGGGTTTGAGCACTGTGTCGGGCTCAAACTGACACAGCCTGCTTCAGATTCCGTGTCTCCCTCTCTCTCTCTGCCCCTCCTCTGCCATTGCCCTCTCTCTGTCTCTCAAAGATGAATAAATGTTAAAAACAATTTTTTTAAACAAACGAACAAACAAAAAGTTGGGGCACTAGGTGGCTCAGTCAGTTGAGTGTCCAAATTTTGATTTCAGCTCAGGTCATGATCCCAGGGCCATGGGTTCAAGCCCTGAGTTGGGATCTGTGCTGAGTGTGGAGCCTGCTTAAGATTCTCTCTCTCTCTCCACCTCGTCCCCTCTCCCCCATTCATGCGCTCTCTCTCTCTCTCTTAAAAATGTTTTTTTAATTAAAGAACTCAATTACAGATGGTAGTTACTCCAAATATTTTACTTCTTCAAAAACATTTTTTAATTTTAATTTTTTTTTTAATTTACATCCAAATTAGTTAGCATATAGTGCAACCACGATTTCAGGAGTAGATTCCTTAATGCCTCTTACCCTTTTAGCCCATCCCCTCTCCCACAACCCCTTCAGTAACCCTCTGTTTGTTCTCCATATTTAAGAGTCTCTTCTGTTTTGTCCCCCTCCCTGTTTTTATATTATTTTTGCTTCCCTTCCCTTATGTTCATCTGTTCTGTGTCTTAAAGTCCTCATATGAGTGAAGTCATATGATGTTTGTCTTTTCTCTCACTAATTTCGCTTAGCATAATACCCTCTAGTTCCAACAAACAAATATTTTACTTCTCACAAACAGAACATCTTTTCCCTAATGATAGCTTATTGAAACCTCCAATATTGCTATGCTAATCCATTCATTCATCTAGCAAACAGTCATTGAATGTCTGCTCTGTGTTGGAGAATCCAAACACTAACAAGAATCCCCAGTGGCCTCAAGGACCTTACTTTCTAGTAGGGGAGGAAGACAAGAAAAATGTGTGAAAGTCCTATGATAGCAGTTGTAGTGGTTTTTAAACATGCCCCCAAATTCTTTGACATTCCTTTGTTTCCTTCTCCTAAATGTGGCTAAGTGCTTATGACTTACTCCAACAATATAGAGAGGACAGTGGAAATGATCCTGCGTGACTTCTTTTTTGTTTTTCAGTTCCAAAGTTATTTATTTTCCTTTAGATTATTTAAACCAATGAAAAACAAACAACTCCTTAAAACATAATTGAACTTTATTCTCTTATATATAAAGAGGAAAAAAACCCTGAAATTTACATGTCATTACTGAACACTAATACATTTTCTCTTTTTTTCTTTTCCTTCCTTCCTTCTTTCTTTTCTTTCTTTCTTTCTTTCTTTCTTTCTTTCTTTCTTTCTTTCCTTTTTAATTGTAGTTAACATACAGTGCAATATTGGTTTCAGGAGTGATACATCACTCACATATAACACCCAGTGCTCATCACAAGTGATCTCCTTAATACCCATCATGCATTTAGCCCTTCCCTTCTACCTCCTTCCATCAACACTGTTCTCTGTCATTAAGAGTCTCTTGTGGTTTGTTTCCCTCTCTTCTCTTTTTTCCTCCCCTTCCCATATGTTCATCTGTTTCTTAAATTCCACATCTGAGTGAAATCATATAGTATCTATCTTTCTCTGATTTACATATTTCACTTAGCATAATACATTCTACCTCTATCCATGTCATTGCAAATGGCAAGATTTCCTTCTTTTTGATGACTAAGTAATGTTCCTGAGTATATATATCCATTTTATCCATTCTTTATCCATTCCAGTTGATGGACATTTGGGTTGTCTCTATAGTTTGGCTACCGGTGATGATGCTGCTATAAACACTGGGGTGCATGTACTTCTTCAAATCTGTAT
Organism: Puma concolor; assembly: GCF_028749965.1. NCBI lineage: Eukaryota > Metazoa > Chordata > Mammalia > Carnivora > Felidae > Puma > Puma concolor. The sequence goes on from NC_141673.1 coordinate 101,252,002, forward strand.
TTTTGCATCCTTTGGGTAAATACCAAATAGGGCAATTGCTGGATCATAGGGTAGTTCTATTTTTAGTTTTTTGAGAAACCTCTATACTGTTCTCCAGAGTGGCTGCACCAGTTTGCATTCCCACCAACAATGCAAGAGAGTTCTCCTTTCTCTGCATCCTCACCAAAACCTGTTGTCTCTTGTGTTGTTTGTTTGTTTTTTAAGCCATTCTGACAAGTGTGAGATGGTGTCTCATCATGATTTTGATTTGTATTTCCCTGATGATGAGTGATGTTGAGCATCTTTTCATGTGTCTGTTAGCTATCAGGATGTCTTCTCTGGAAAAGTGTCTATTCATGTCTTCTGCCCATTTCTTAACTGGGTTGTTTCTTTCTTTTTTTTTTTTTTTTTAATGTTTATTTCTGAGAGAGAGAGAGAGAGAGAGAGAGAGACACAGAGTGTAAGAGAGGGAGGGGCAGGAAGAGAGAGGGAGACACAGAATCCGAAGCAGGCTCCAGGCTCTGAGCTGTCAGCACAAAGCCTGATGCAGGGTTCGAACTCACAGACAGCGAGATAATGACCTGAGCCAAAGTTGGATGCCCAACCAACTGAGCCACTGAGGTGCCCCTTAACTGGGTTGTTTCTTTTTTGGGTGTTGAGTTTGATATGTTCTTTATAGATTTTTGATACTAACTCTTTATCAGATATGTCATTTGCAAATATCTCCTCCCATTCCGTAGGCTGCCTAGGTTAGAAAGGTCATCTTGCATCCACCTGGTCCTCATGACACACTCACTCTTGGAACCCAGAGGACATGAGGTAGGGAAGCCCAGGCCACATGGAGCCTACTCGTCCATGTTCTGGCTGAACCCACTGAGGTTGCAGCTGTCAAATCAGCATCACCTCAACACCAGTCATGTAAGTGACAAAGTTTCAAGACGACTCCAGCGCCATCTGACTGTGACTACATGAGACACCCTGGTGCAAACTGCTTAGTTGAGCCCAGTTAACACCCAGAACAATGAGCGATAATAAAGAAAAAAACGAGTATTTTTGTTTTAAGTCACTGAGTTTTGGAGTGATTTCATTATTCTGCAATAGATCATTGGAACAGCAGTAGAAATGGGATATTACAAGAGGGCATGAAAAGGGTTTCTATCCCAGATTTGAGTTAGGGAAGAAAATAACTCCTGAGTTCCAACATTGCTGAGTCAGGGCCATACATCCTCAGAGAATGTCCATGACCTCGTTATTTTCACAGGAAGCTGAGCAGCCTTCTCCACCAGCCAGCAACCCAATATGCAGCCTGTCTTCCTGATAAAACACTCAGGTGTGGGACCCTGGTCTGGATTTCACAAGTCCCACTTTACTCCATCTAACACTCTTTGCAAGTCTTTTTCTAGGAAGATCTTTGTTCTTTTTTGAAATTCATTGTCTGAGTTAGAGCACTTTATGATCACTTTGGTTTTTTTTTTTTAAGTTTATTTATTTTTGAGAGAGAGAGTGTGTGTGTGCACACGCAAGTGGGGGAGAGGCAGAGAGAGAGAGAAACCCAAACAGGCGCTGCACAGAGCCCAATGTGGGGTTTGAACGCACAAACTATGAGATCATGACCTACTCGTACATGTTCTGGCTGAACCCACTGAGGTTGCAGCTGTCAAATCAGCATCACGAGCTGAAGTCAAGAGTTGGCACTTAACCAATTGAGCCGCCCAGGCACCCCTATGATCACTTTATAGGAAGCTCCATTTCCTACTATCATTCCTAGGAAGCGGTATACACTGCATCCATATTTTCTCTCCTTTTGAAACCGTTGCCAGGCTCCCTGGATCAGCCCAGGGCATCTCTTCAGCTTCAGCTTCTTTATAGCTAACTAGTATTCTCAAAATCTGCAAGGATATCTGATCTTCCATTATCATTCCAAACACCCATGTTGCAAATATATACAGGTATTTATGTTGCAGGACATATAAAATTATTAGTTAGCCCCTGTATTAAATAAGTAGGCTAATGCAATAACAAATAAATCTAAAAAAAATTTTTCTGTTCAAACATAATGGAAATTTCCTGTCTACTCACATACACAGTCCAAAATGGTCCTAGATCAGCAAGACAGCAAAGGCCCAGCTATCTTCAGTACATTCTTTCCAGGGCCATTGCAAGAAGAACATGGGGCATCACACAGTGGGAGATTTCTATGAGCCAGGACTGAGTGTGGTACACATAACTTCTACTCATATTCCACTGGCTAGAACTCAACCAAGAAGTTAAACATAACTGTGGGTCTTGTGCCCAGAAGGATGAAGAGACAGGGATTTGGTGAGCAGCTAGCAGTCTCTGCCACTACCTCCAAATATAATGCCTATTTCCCCAAGTCGCGGATATAAATGGGGTCCCCGTAACATTTCTCTGGCTCTTCCTTCTACCCACTTATACTGGATCTCCAGCCCCATGTTCATAAACACTCTTGTCTGCTATCACCTGGCAACTTCTTCACCATATACTGTAGGAACTGTAACATCTCCTGGAAGGAACCTCCTGCTATTATACAGAAGACTATTAAAGTCTAAATCTGCACAGTAATGTAAAGTGAGGGAAGTGAAAAAGTTAATTCATACTATCGGGACCCACAAAATGGAAGTTGCCCCAGTGGTTTGGCCCAGGTCACAAAACTAAACCTAAGTCAGCCTACCCTCAAAGAAATGCTCCACTGTCAAAGAAACCTAACACCAGTTGCCATCTTCCCAGTCAGCGTTAGCTTACCTTATCCTAGCAAATAGGACCTGCTAGCCTTATGGAAACCACTGACCTCCGTGTCAATCACAGGTAGCTACCTCTGCTGATGCTCTGTAAAACTTGCTGTTACCCAAACATCCCTTGAGAGTGCTATACTCCCCCAATCCATGGGTTGTTTTCTCTTGAATAAAAAATATCAAACTCACTACTACATTGTCTTACTTTTGCCATCTGACCAAAGTAATGTAAAGAGAGAATAACATTTGCTATTCTCTTTTTGGTTATTCTTTCTAAGAAGTACCAAGGCAATGTGTAGTGGTACCAACGTCTTACAGAGTTTTCTGTGACACTATTCCTGCAGTTTTTAAACACAGCCTCCTGGACTCAGATACGAATTCATTTAGGCTGAGGTGAAGACCAGTTTGAGTGACGTGCACTGAGCAATAAGAAGAATTCAGTCCATCTGTCCGTGAGTCAGCAAATACTTATTGAGTATCCACCATGTGCCAGGCTCTGCTAAGCTCTGGATATACAGTGTTAACAAAACGGACACAGTCCTTGTCCTCACAGAAGTCAGTCTAGTAGTAGTCAGTCATATAGCTCTGGCCCTGAGAATTTGTTACTGACTTCATCAGGTTCCTTCTTCCCTTTGGGTGAGTTCTCTCCCAGAAGGCTCCTTGTGAAAATAGCCCTACTGTTACAGCCACCTCACCCATTCACCAGAGAGAAACAGATATGCATGAATGCCAAGTTAGGCTGGCATCACCACGTAGGTGAAGCCATCAGAAAGGATGAGGCCACTGGGAGAAAATATGTCAAAGCATGGCTATGAACTAATGGACTATAACCAAAGCAGGTCAGCAAATGTGTTTGGCTTGCCTTGTATTCTATTGACCTACACAGCATTTTTTAAGATTTTTTAATTAATGGTCAATGATGGAGGTTTGGAGTGATGGTGGGGTTCAGAGCTGATGGCCAAGAAAGAATTCTTGAAGACATCTTTGGTGCAAAAAGGTGATTTTATTAGAGCCAAGGGACAGGATCCATAGACAGAAAGAGCTGCACTGGGGTTGTGAAGAGACTGGTTATATACTATGGAGTTGGGGGAGAGACAAAAGTCAAGGGGAAGTTTCTTAAAGGGATTTCCATATGCTAAAGAAGACTCACAGATTACTGGAGGCCTAGCTATTGTCAAGCTAAGGTTGTTTTTCCCTCTAGCAAAGCATTATCCTTAAGACTGTAGGGAGTTACTGGAGATTAGGCTATTGATAAGATTGCCCTTTTCTTGTAATATTACTAAGATATTTAAAAACTGATGGAGACTATCAGTTTAACCATTTGTTTTCTGTCCTTTCCTTTGTTCTTGGGCAGCTAGAAGTGCCTGAGGAATGTCACACATATCCCCAGCAAGGATATGAGAGCTTATGCTTTGCCCTCAGCTTGCCTTTATGGTCCCCTCATCAGTTAACATTGAAAAACAGAAGGTTTTATACACACACACACACACACACACACACACACACAAAACCTTTATTTCCAGCCTCTTTTGGAGAAAACAGAATATCTAGCCTGAAGTTCCACATAAGGCATCCACTGTAGCTTTTCATAGTCTCAATATTTCCTATTGTCCCTGACTCTGAGGTCAAGAGTCGATTGACATTTGTCACTGTACTTTTCTTAAAGAGTTAAGGGAACTGTGTTTATTTACAGCCCTGCATTTTTATCAAAAGTGGGAAACCAAAAACAAAACAAGTTCAAAATACTAAGAAAAAAATGGGAGGGGATCTATTTCTTCATGGAAATAAAGAAGATACCTACCAGATTACTATGAAGACACCACTATAAATATATATATGTATATATATATGTATATATATTATTTATATATACATATAAATGTATGTATATATTATATTCTATATATATTATATATAATATATACACACATATATATATATATATATATATATATACATATATATGACCTACTTCACTTTTTCACATTATCTGCCTGACCTCTATACCATCTGAAGTAGAGGGGTTGGGGTCTGATATAAAATAGGGGTTGAGGGATGTGGTATAAAAAATATATTTGGCCTTTGTCCCCAGTTCCAGGTACAAAGCTCTTAAAACCTTTAGAATTTCCTGAGTGATAGAAGTGCCTTTTGTCTCTCATAAAGAGCCACTTTTGACAGTATGCTAATAATGAAGTGACTTAGGATGGACCCCTAGACAGCCTCAGGTTAGGGCTGACCACCAGAAAGACCAAGTGATTTAGAGGGCTAGAACTTTTAGCCCCTTCCACCGACCTCTGGGAAAGGAAGACAGGACTGGAGATTAAAGCTATAAAAACTATTGAACGGGAATTTCCAGGTTGGTAAATGTGAGAAATAAGCCCACTAACCCAATCAAAGGAGGGACATGGAGACTCTGAACACAGTGAGGTGAGGCTTTAATCAACATTCTTGCAAGAGCAGGTGTCAGATGGACAGGCACATTTGGGGCAGTTCCAGCAGACAATTTATCCCCTAGCATGCAAGTCCCTCCCCTGGTTCCTCATTGGCTGAGTACTACAGAGGTTACGGCCTTACCCGGACATTGCCTATGCCCATGTAAGGCACAAAGTAGTCTCAATGGAACAGATGTACATTCCTTAAAGTGACACAGAAACTTCAGTTCTTCAGTGCATGCTCATTGCAAAGCCCGTCAAAAATAATCCCTCAAAATGGAGAAGGGAAGAAGGCCAGGAAGTGAAGTGTCTAAGGGTTTGGGACTCCATTGTGGGGAGAGGGGCTCATACATATTGCCAATAGGTTGTAAACCTAATATTAATTAGACACCATAACTTTTATTTGGTATTTCTGAAAATACATCATCTCACTTCTCACAGTGAACACATGGAGGTTCTGGAAGACTGTGTCTTCAAGGGCATGGAAGCTCCTTGACCCTTCCCACATGCCTTGCCCTCTGCATCTCTTCCATCTGGCTGTGCCTGGTTGTTTCCTTTTATAATAAACCACTGATCCAATAAGAAAAAAAAAAAACAAAAAACAAAACCTCTTGAACAATGAGATTTGATGAGCTTCTGAGTTGGTGAACATATCCACATTTGGGGAGGGTAGGGCACCCCAATTTCATGGGGACAGAGACTCCTGCACTCAGGACTCTTCCATACCTCATTCTTTCTTTTTTTCTTTCTTTTTTTAAAGTTTATTTATTTATTTTGAGAGAGAACAAGAAAGTGGGAAAGGCAGAGAGAGAGAGAGGGAGAGAGAGAATCCCAAGCAGGCTCCAAGCTACCAGCACAGAGCCCAATTCAAGGTTCGATCCCACAAACCATGAGATCATGACCTGAGCCAAAATCAAGAACGGGACATTCAACCAACTGAGCCACCCAGGCGCCCCCAGACCTCATTCTAGGTACCTTTTCATCTGGCTGTTCATCTGTATTCTTCATAATAAATTGGTGTTAAAAAGAAAACCATGGGCCCAACATGGCATCACTTAGGTTAAGGCCCCACGTCAGTAAAAACCAACACTTAATACCTAACCTAACTGCAGTTTTGACCACCCCCCACCCCCTTCCCTGAGGAATGTAACCTTTAACGAGTCAACATGGAATTTCCTGGTCAATTTCCTGGTCAATTTGCTGATAGACCCCTTCCACTCCTCTTAGGAGGGCAACCTTGCCTAACCCATGTATTCCTTGCTAATAAATTCCCATCTTCTTTTGTTTGTTTTTTAATGCCCTCTCTCTACCTGTAAAACTTTTCTTTTGTTGAGGTCAGTGGAGCTCTCCTCTACTTGCCAGATGGAATGCTGCCCAGTTCATTAATTGTTTAATAACAATCTCTGGGTAGATAGTCAAAATTGAGTTGAATTGTAAGACACATAGCTGGTGTCACAGAAAACCGTAGGTGTAGGGAAAACCTCCACATGATTGGTGACCTGAAGTAAGTGTTTTTGTGTGAGTAATAAAATAGAGTCCCCAGAAAGAAAAACACAGCAGGGAAGAACTGGGTTTTCCCCTACATTGGAAGGAACAAAACTGAATTCATCTAATAGACAGGGGATATGTTAACAATGCAAGTGGAGTCACAACCCAGTTATACTTATGATGATCCACTGTCATTCTCCAAGATGCCTCAGTCTTCTGCACAGGCCAAATATGTGAGTTGGATAGAGATGTGGTGGAAATCAACACCCCTACATCGTTCAAGTCTTTGATGATGGGTGGCTCTCATCTCTGTAATCCCCCCAGGAATGGGGTGTTGCTTTTGTTTTACTAGGTTTTGCTTTTCTAGTAGAGGTTAAGGCTGTACGCCCCTTTGGGGAAGGCTGAGAGAAAAATCGACAATATACATTTTTTAAGGTTATTTCTTTATTTTGAGGAAGAGAGAGATAGAGCATGAGCAGGCGAGGGGCAGAGAGAGAGAGAGGGAGAGAGATAGAATCCCAAGCAGGCTCTGAGCTCTTAGCACGGAGCCTGACATGGGCTTCGAACCCACAACCCGTGAGATCATGACCTGAGGCGAAATCAAGAGGCAGACACTTAACCCACCAAGCCACCCAGGTGCCCCAACAATAGAAATTTTTGACAGTTTACCAGAGTCCTTCCTCAAGGGACTTGGCCTCTCCTTTGTTCAAGGCTTCTGGGTCTGTAAACATGATTGAGGGGCTGTGGCTCTATTCTTATGATTCAGATTAGACTTTTGTTCACTTGACCTAAACCTTTTCTGCTTATACAGATGAAGTAAGACTTCGGTTGGCTTCCTATCTATTTCATTTATAGGAACACCGTGATCAACTAACCAATGCCATAGTCCTATGCAAGTCACATATTTGTAACTGTTGTTTTGACTCTGCTACCCATTATAGTAACCATGCCCACTTTGCCTTTGGTAGTTGATGACCACCACTTGGCCCCGCCAACCCAAGATTCAATTACTCCCATTGTATTCAGGTTTCTCAATTCAGTGACTGCAGTGCCCACTGTGAGATCTGGCCTACAAAGAACAGCCATCACAGAACTCTTCAAGGATGCTGGGCCTCCACTCACAAACGTATTTCTCTTTACAAGTGGTGAAAGATATGTCTTCCAGACCCTCCCAGTGTGGGGAGTAGGTAGGTTTTCAATGGCAAATCCACTCCAAATTCCCAATCTCCCTAAGCCTTTGACTCCCTTCCTCTACATTAAACCAAGGCAGGCCTGGCATTTCTAATTCACTCACTGTGGGCCACCTTCTGGTCCCTGTTTCAGCCAATAAAACAAACTGTTAGAGCCCTTGCTAACTCCCTGAGCTGCACCATTAAATACAGAGTATCTGCTTAATGGGCCTGTATTAAATTTGGCCTGATCTAACTTTATGTTCCTTCCACCATTATCTTGCACCCTCAATATCGATTCCCGCACAAGTTTCCTGGATGTCTGTCTGTACAAATTAGAAAACTCAGGTAGTTCTTTTAGAGTGTAAATGCACTTATTCTTGGGTCATACTTTATACTTCACCTTTAGGGGCTTGCCAGGACTTACATCTGGTCACGTGTCTTGAAGCAAAGAGGTATGGTGGGTGTGGATCCTGAAGAGAAGCAACATTGTCTTTCTGTAGCAACTGCCTGAGGAAAAGCCATTGCAGTTTCTTCAGGCCACGCAGAGATAATCCCCTCAAGCAGAGGTGAGGGCTTGGAGGTGGGCTTGGAGGTGAAGAAGCTGCTTCCACGGGGGGGGGGGGGGGGGGGGGGGGGGGGGCTGAGAAGGCTTTTCCTCTGACAAAGATTCATCAGGATTTAGAACTGCAATGTCCTTAGCTTCATCAGGGTCTTTCTACACATTCCTATTCCAGTTTACGGGGTCCCATTCTTTCCCAATCAATGCTGCCACTTTAACAGCAGACACCCTGAGAGTCTGAGAGTTCAGCTTGCTTTGCAATTCAACAGGATATGATTCTGCACTTGATTTTCAGCAACCTTAGCCCCAAGCCTGCCGGGCACAAGGGAGGGTCCCGGCAGGGTGGTCATTACGTGGTGCTTACACCCTGAGCTCATCTTTTTCTTTCACCACTTTGGCCAGTAATGTTGGGAGCAGCCAGCCAACCTCATCGTGTTCCTTAGTTTTCCAAAAATGTTAGAAAGTATCATATACATAGTCACACACACACCCCTCCTTGCTTCTTATCCAATGGAGACACTTTGTGCATCTCCATTGTCAGATCACACCATGGGCTGTCAGTGGTCTCTTTTCTACCAGAGTCATTTCTCCCTTTTCATTGTCTTTGTTCATAGGTATCATTTCAGGTTTGCTTGTGTATTTCTCATCTTGGCTCTCAAGTAATACTGGGGAAGGAGTAAGGAAATTCTTCAAGGGAGTTGGCAGTTTCAATGCAATCATGTTGCATCAGGATATTTTCTAACCAAAATGATGAATCATCTGCACTAACACACTTCTTATCATTTCTCTCTTCCTTTTTTTTTTTTTCCTCTTCCTCTTTTTTTGCATCCCACCCCCCTCCTCCACCTCACTTCTGGAAAAGTACATCATCTAGTCCTCCATGTGGCTTTCAGAGTTTACAAGTATATTTTATTTAGATATTTGCTATTTAGTTATCTCTGTTCAACTGTCTAAAATCAACAGCTAATAAAATTGGCTGAGGCAGGCCCTGCTTCCTATCTCTGCCTTGCCTCCAGGCAATTTTTCCCAGTGAGAGTCTGGGAAACAAGAGTACCAAATAAAGATGGCACCTGCATTGGCTCCCCAGATGTGGGGCATGCTGGGATTCTGTGGAAGAGTCAACCATGACATACCTGTGCTCCTAGTCTTCGTTGCCCCAACAAAGGATGCTTGAGTAGGTCTCTTAGGTACTTGTCACTTATTTTTTCTTTTGGAAAGGGTTTTATTCTTTTTTTTTTTTTTTTTAAGTTTATTTTTGAGAGAGAGAGCACGCAGAAGCAAACACGAGCAGGAGGGGGCAGAGAGAGAGGGAGACCGAGGATCTGAAGCAGGCTCTCTTAACAGCACAGAGCCAACAATGCAGGACTCCAGCGCACAAACCATGAGATCATGACCTGATCTGAACTTGGTCACTTAACCCACTGAGCCAACCAGGTGCCCCACTTCTCACTTACTTTAGGAGAAATGTATGACTCCCTGGATATCTGGGGAAGTATCTGCTTCAGGTGTCCTCTCTTGTTTTGATTCAAGGTTTCATTATACTTGACAGATATTCCTTTTAGTCAATGATTTGGGCTGTAGCCACATTCTAATTTTATTGCAGATGGGATGTTCTTTTCTAATACTCATTTTATCATTAATTTTGGTGTTTTAGGAAGTGAATAAACATACTTTACTCAACCATCTTTTATTGAAACTCCCTTACCCTTAAACTCTGTCTTCTCTTGACTTTATTGGTATTACCCTTTCTTGATTTCCTGCTTACCGCTTGTGCTCTTGCTTGGGCTCCTTCTTAAGCTCCTCTATCTGCCCTGTACATTTTTATGTTCTCCAGGATTCTCTCTTTGGTCCTTCTCCATGCCTTCAGTGTGTGTTTTACCAATACCACCAGGCCATTCTCCAATTCTCCACAGACACTGACTAGGCATCCTGCAAAAGTTAACTCAATTCTAATACCATCTATCTGGAGATACTGTCAGATCTTACAGGTGAAGGCTCAGTCCCACAGGACTGCCCCCACTAATTGCAAGTTCAGGTTGTTACCTGCACTTCTGACTGACTGGCTATAAATCAGAGGTTCCCAGGCGCCTGGATGGCTCAATCCATTAAGCATCTGACCAATTTAGGCTCAGGTCATGATCTCACAGTTCATGAGTTCAAGCCCCACTTCAAGACCTGCGCTGACAGCATGGAGCCTGCTTCGGATTCTGTGTCTCCCTCTCTCTCTGCCCCTCCCCTGCTCGCTGTCTCTCTCTCTCAAAAAATAAACTAAAAAAAAATTTTTTTTTAAGTCAGAGGTTACCACATCCCTTCTTGGATTTGACTTATTTTCTAGAGTGTCTCACAGAACTCAGAGAAATATTTACTTCTGAAGATCAGTGTTAAAAAACAAAAGTTAGGGGCACCTGGGTGGCTCAGTCAGTTAAGCATCTAACTCTTGATTTTGGCTCAGGTCATGATTTCATGGTTCGAGGGTTTGAGCCCTGTGTCAGGCTCTGTGCTGCTAGCCTGCTTGGGATTCTTTCCCTCTCTCTCTGCTGCTCCCCTACTTGCTCGGACACTCTCCCTCTCTCTCTTTCAAAATAAATGGATAAACTTTAGCAAAAAAAAAAAAAAAAAGACATATAAAAGAACAAGTTAAAAAACAAGCAAATCTGAAGACCTAATTGGCTTTATTGAACAATCATGAATTGTGTAGCATCCCATCCAGCAAGTAGAGGGGAGCTCCACTGACCTCAAGAAAAGTTTTACAGGCAGAGAGGGCATTAAAAAGAAGGAGAAGGGAATTTATTAGCCAGGAAACATTGGTTAGGTGAGGTTGTCCTCCTAAGGAGAAAGGAAGTGGTTTATCGGTAAATTTCTTAGTATTTACCAATAAATTCCATGTTGACTGGCTACAGGTTACATTATGGGGGGCTGGGGGGTGGGGAGAGGGAGGTTTGGAAACTGCAGTTAGGTTAGGTATTAAGTGTTGGTTTTTACTGACGTGGGGCCTTAACCTAAGTGATGCCATGTTGGGCCCATGGTTTTCTTTTCAACACCAACTTATTATGAAGGATATTATGAAGAATACAGATGAACAGTCAGATGAAAAGGTACCTAGAATGAGGTCTGGGGGCACCTGGGTGGCTCAGTTGGTTGAGTGTCCCATTCTTGATTTTGGCTCAGGTCGTGATCTCATGGTTTGTGGGATCAAACCTTGAATTGGGCTCTGTGCTGACAGCTTGGAGCCTGCTTGGGATTCTCTCTCTCCCTCTCTCTGCCTTTCCCACTTTCTTTTTCTCTCTCAAAATAAATAAACTTTAAAAAAAAAAAAAAAAAGAATGAGGTGTGGAAGAGTCCTGAGTGCAGGAGCCTCTGTCCCCATGAAATTGGGGTGCCCTACCCTCCCCAAATGTGGATATGTTCACCAACTCAGAAGCTCATCAAATCTCATTGTTCAAGAGGTGTGTTTTTTTTTTCTTACTGGGTCAATGGTTTATTATGAAAGGAAATAATCAGGCACAGCCAGATGCAAGAGATGCCTGTGGTAAAGGGGTTCACACCTCTCCCAGAGCCTCCACGTGTTCACCAACTTGAAAGCTCTTAGAATCCCATACTACTGGGATTTTTATGTAGGCTTCATCATGCAGGTGTGATTGATTATTAACTCTACTTTCAGCCCTTCTCCCTTCTCAAGAGATGGGAAGGCAGGGCTGAAAATTCCAAGCTTCCAATGATGACTTGGTCTTCCTGTGACTAGCCCTCCTCATCCAGGAGTCTTCCAGGAGCCCATCCAGAGTTACTTCATTAGAACAAAAGACATTCCTGTCACCCAGGAAGTTCCAAGCTCCTATGTCAGGAAGAGAGGTCAAGGATCTTCTCACTCAGGAAATTACAAGGCTTTTAGTTGCTCTGTGCCAGGAACTGTAGAGACCAATACACATCTTTCCTATTATCTCACATCATGGTACCTGGCATGCAGCTATTTATCTGGCATACTTCTTTGTTTAATACCAGTTAGGAAAGACAACCAGAAGCAGTTTGCTTTTATCTGGCAAGGCCAACAATACAACTTTCACTGTCTTACCTCTCAGAGGCATATCAGCTCTCTAGCATTATGTCACAATTTAGTGCTCAGGGATCCTGATTGCCTTTCCCTTCCATAACATATCACACTTGTCCATTACATTGAGGGAATTATGCTGATTAGACTTAAGGAGCAAGAAGCAGCCACCACTCTAGACTTACTGCTAAGACATTTGTATGTCAAAGAGTAAGAAATAAATGCAACAAAAATTTAGGAGCCTTTTACCTCAGTGAAATTTCTAGAGGTCCAATGATGTGGGACATTTTGAGACATCCCTTCGAAGGGAAAGGATAAGTTATGTCTGGCTTCTCCTACAATCAAAAAAGAGGCAGAATGCCTAGTGGGCCTTTTTGGATTTTGGAGGCAACATATACCTCATTTGGGTTTGTTTCTCTAGTCCATTTACCAAGTGGCTCTAAAAGCGGCTAGCTTTGAGTAGGAACCAGGGTAACAGAAGACTCCACAACTGGTCCTCTAGACTGCTAAGTGAGCTGCTCTGCTTTGGGCAGATGACCCAGCAGACCCAATGATGTTTAAAGTGTCAGTGGCACTTTAGTGATGCTGTTTGAAGCCTTTAACAGGTGCCCATAGGAGGATGATAGTGTAAGCCCTTAGGATTTTGGAGCAAAGCCCTGACATCCTCTGTGGATAACTACTTTCTTTTGAGAAACAGCTCTTGGCTTGCTCCCGGGCCTCAGCAGAGACTAAACACTTAACATGGGCCACCAAGTTACCATACCATCTAAGCTGCCCATCATGGACTAGGTGTCATGTGACCCACCAAATCATAAAGTTGGGCATGCACGGCAGTACTCCATCACTGAATGGAAACAGTATATACGTGAATGGGCCCACGCAGGCCCTGAAGACATTGGCAAGTTACATGAAGTGGCCCAAATGCCCATGGTCGTCATTCTTGCTACACTGCCTTATCTCTCTTAGCCTGTGGGGCCTCATGGGGAATTCTCTATGATCAATTCAAAGACAAAGAGAAGACCTGGGCCTGGTTTCCAGATGGTCCTACACAATATGCAGACACTATATTGAAATGTGAATAGCTACAGCCCTACAAGCCCCTTTCTGGGACATACCTGAAGAATAATGGTGAAAGGAAATCCTCCCAGAGGGCAAAACATAGAGCAGTGCACCTGGTTGTTTACTTAGCTTGGAAGGAGAAATAACTAGATGTGCAATACAAACCACTACATGGGCTGTGGCCACTGGTTTAGTTGAATAGTCAGATACCTATAAGGAACGCATTGGAAAATTGGTGACAAGGAAATTCTGGGAAGAGGTATGTGGATAGACCTCTCTGAATAGGCAAAAATATGAAGAAATTTGTGTCCAATGTGAATGCTTACCAAAGAGTAACCTCAGTAAAAGGCTGATTTTAAGGATCAAAAGTAAAGAATAACCCATTCTGTGGATACCAGTCAGTCTCTTTCCCCAGCCACCCATCATTATTCAATGGGCTTATGAACAAAATAGTCATAGTGGCAAAGATGGAGGTTATGCATGAGTACAGCAAAATGAGCCTCCACTCCCCAAGGCCGACCTGGTTATATCCACTCCTGAATGCCCAAACTGCCAACAGCAAAAACCAACACTAAGTCCCCAACATGGCAGCTTCCCAGGGGTGATCAACCTTCCCAGGGGTGATGGCAAGCGATTACATTCTATCATGGAAGGGCCAGCATTTTCTTCTTACTACAAAGAGAAACCCTGGATATGGATTTGCCTTCTCTACACACAATGCTTCTGCCAAAACTACCATCCATGAACTTACAGAATGCCTTATTCGTCATCATGAATGGATAGCATTGCTTTTTATCAAGGAACTCACTTCACAGCTAAAGAACTATAACAATGGGCTCACGCTCATGGAATTCACTGGTCTTCCCATGTTCTCCACCATCCTGAAGTAGCTGGCTTGATAGAATGATGGGATGGCCTTTCAAAGACTTCACTACTGCATCAGCTAGGTGACAGTACCTTGCAGGGCTGGGGCAAAAGGTTGTATTGTTGCATCCACATGACTCCTGAAACAGAATGCTATGGGCACCAGTGACAGTCACAACAAAATTTATTGCAATGAGAGGCAAGGCCAACCAATGGGGACTGACACTCTTGACCAGAGTGCGGTCCAGGCTGTTATCTCTTAATCTACAGTGTTAAAACAAAGCTGTTATTTCTTAAGGCTACAGGTTAGCCCTACACTACAATTTAACCCTTACAGTATGTGCTTTGAATCAATTTCTGATATACAGTGCTATTTCTCCCATGCCAAGATTCACAGGTCCAAGAATCAAGGGAGTGGAAACGGGAGTTGCATCACTCACTACTAACACACTAGCAAAATTTTTGTTTCCTATTCCTGCATCCTTTTACTCTGCTGGCCTGGAGATCTTAGTTCCAGAGGGAGACATGCTTCCACCTGGAGACACAACAATGATCCCACTGAACTAGAAGTTAAGACAGCCACCCAGTCACTTGGGACTCCTAATGCCTCTAAATAAAAAAATAAGGAATTTACTGAGCTAGCTGGGCTGACTGATCTTGACCATCAAGGGGAAATTGTACTGATACTCCACAATGGAGGCAAGGAAGAGGATGTCTGGAATACAGGAGAGCCCTAAGGGTTTCTTTTAGTATTACCATGCCCTGTGATTAAGGTCAATGGAAAACACAACCAAATCCAGGTAAGATTACTAACTGGGGGGTATCCTGATCAGATGGGGGCCACCATATGTGGGGCACTCTGATCGGGTGGGGGCCAGCAGCATATGTGGTGAAAGAATTCACCCAGACATAACAAAAGGGATAGAAGTTAATTGAATACACCCATAAGGGAGTGTTGGGCAGGACAGCAGAGAAGAGACTGTGTGCGACAAGGCTGTGGTGGGGAGCCACAGTTATAGGACAGAGTGAGAAGGTATGGGAACTATGGGATTTTCCCTTTTTTTGGTAACTGTTCCTGGTTTAAGTAGCCCGTAGGTTAGTTAGGGCTTGCAGCCATCTTGAGGTGGGTCAATTAATGAGCTTATCTGCATTCAGCTTGGTGATCTCTGTGGGCCCTTTTGCCTTACTCTATAGTCATGGCCCAGATCCTTCAGGAATGAAGGTTTGAGTCATACCACCAGCTAAAGAACTACAACCAAATGAGGTCTTTGCTAAAGGCAAAGAGAATACAGAATAGATAATAGAAGAAGGTAGTTACAAATACCAGCTATGACCATGTGACCAGTTAGAGATGAAGACTGTAATTGTCATGAGTATTCCTCATTTTGTTATATACACATATCAAATCTTTGTTTTCTTCCCTCTATTATACCATAGTATTTAAGTTTTTTTTTAATTTTACATTATAGTATTTAAGTTATGAGATATCAAGGAGAAGAGTAAACATTTCAATGATTTTACTTCATCTTCTGGTGAAGAGGTTGGTGTGTTTTCAGTTGTACACAGGATTCTTGTACTGAGTTAGATGGAAATATGACCTTGCTGTTGTCTTTATTTGGAGAATAAGTATGGTTTAAGGAGATGCATGTGAATGCCAAGTTGATGAAGGATGGACTTGTGATGGTTAATTTTTTTTGAAGTTTATTTATTTTTTGAGAGAGATAGAAAGTAAGCAGGAGACGGTCAGAGGAGGGGGGAGACAGAAAATCCTAAACAGGCTCCTCGCTGTCAGCGCAGAGCCTGATGCAGGGCTCGAAGTCATGAACTGTGAGATCATGACCTGAGCTGAAACCAAAAGTCGGAGGCTTAACCAACTGAGCCACCCAGGCACCCCGTGATGGTTATCCTCAGAGGACTCATTAGCTCTTAATTAGTCATGGTGTCTTTTAGACCATGAAGACCTTATTCACCTTTGTTTTATTTATCTTTTTTTTTTAATTATTTTTAAATTTTTATTTTTTTAACTAGTCTCCACACCCAACATGGGGCTTGAATTTGGGGCCCTAAGATGAAGAGTCACACACTCTACCAACTGAGTCAGCCAGGAGCCCCTCTGTGATGGTTAATTTTATGTCAACTTGACTTGGCCTTGAGGTGCCCAGATATTCAGTTAAACATTATTCTGGGTCCCTAAGAGTGTTTCCGGATAAGATCAACAATTCAATAGGTAGACTGAGTAAAACAGATTGCCCTCCCCAAAGGGGGTGGGCCTCATCTACTCCTTTGAAAGCCTGAAATGAACAAAAGGCTGAGTAAGGAAAAATTTGTTCTGTCTATCTTCAAGCTAGAACATCAGTCTTCCCCTGCCTTCAGACCCAGACTCAAACTGTAGTTTATATCATTGGCTCTCCTGGTTCTCAAGCCTTCAGAATCATACCATTGGCTCTCTTGGGTCTATAGTCTGCTGACTACAGATATTGGGACTTCTTAGCCTCCATATTCACGTGAGCCAATTCCATAGATAGATAGATAGATAGATAGATAGATAGATAGATAGATAAGATAGATAGATCAGTCCTACTGGTTTTCTCTGCAGAACCCAGACTAATACAGAAGCCCAAGCATGTTCCTTAAAGATATAAAACTATCACAAAAATTGATTATCCATAAGCATTTTTTAAAGTAACCCATTTAGATAAATATTTTTAATTTTTTAGAAGAATTATTTTAGGTTTATTTGTTTTTGAGAGAGAGAGTGTGCAGGGGAGGGGCAGAGAGAAAAAGAGAAAGTATCCCAAGCAGGTTCTGCACTATCAGCACAGAGCCAGACACAGGGCTCGAACTCAAGATCTTGAGATCATGACCCGAGCCAAAATCAAGAGTCAGATGCTTAACTAACTGAGCCACCCAGGCGTCCCTAGAAAAATATTTTTAAATCAAAGAGGGAGACTACTGGGGCCCCTGGGTGGCTCAGTCAGTAAAGTGTTCAATTCCTGATTTGGGCTCAGGTCATGATCTCGTGGTCCATGGGACCCAGCCCCATCTCAGGCTCTGCACTGACAGTAGAGAGCCTGCTTGGAATTTCTCTCTCTTTCTCTCTCTCTCTCTCAGTAAATAAATAAACATTAAAAAAAAAAAAACAGGGAGACTGACTTACCTAAGATCCCACTAAAATAAGCATGAAGGGTAGAATGGAAAAGATATAAATCTAGGACAAAGTGAAGGCGAAAGAGAACTTCAACTACTTTCATTTTGATCTCAAACTTTCTGAGTTCTTTCCAGCTTATCTCTTAACTCAGGCAAAAGACTCTGAACAAACCACCACTTGATGGAAAGCAAAACTACCCCCTCACAGACCACCCTGAGCCAGCAAGACCCAGCCCGACCGATAAAGATTGACCTGACCTTTACTAACGACCTTTGTCCCACATTTGCCTTATATAAATCTGGAAGTATTTTCAGCACCTTGGGGACACAGACTTTAACCTGTGCCTTCCTAGTGTTGGCCTCACTGAAATAAATTCCTTTATTTCACTACCACACTTCTCTGTGCCTTGGGTTTTGTCAGCGCCGAATGGCTAAACCTGGTCTGTTTAGGACCCCCAGAACCAGGTCCTCTTGCCCCCCTGCACCCCAGTTACAAATAGAAGAAGAGATGCCAGCAGATGAAGCATTTAAACATGTTTCTGGATAATGGAAAGAAAATGGGGGGAGGGTAGATGATACAGTGGAGGGGGGTAGTTGGCGAGGAACCAAAATCAGAGGTCTGAAAGCCTAGACTCAAGCCTTCCCACACCCAATCACAGCTAATTTAATACCCAACTCCACCAGCACCAGGCAGGTAATTGATGCTATATTCTGAGAAAATGGATGTGAGAAACTCCGGACTCTGGGACAGTAGGCATAGAAAAGAACAAGGGAGAGATTTGGAGCTAAAAACTCCTGGCAGGAGATAGGCAGTTTCCTCTCTGAAGAAACTGAAGAATTCTAAAGGATAAACCTTCCACATACTGACATTTGGGAGTTTCTGAACAGAAAAGACAGCTCCCAGACCAATCACTTTCAGTGAAACTCACCAGTCAGCAAGCCCTACCCAATATATATCCAATCATCCCTAGATCCAATCAACTTTGTAATTTCTTGTTCATATATGAAAGAAAGTCATCCTAAAAGAGACCAAAGAAACAAAAAGAAACAGAAACACAGAGGAAAAAGGAAAAATGCGGAGAATAAAAGGACAGTGACAAATATAAATAAATAAAAGAAGAAAACTTTCCCCATCCCAAATTCCTATTTAATGTTCTCCAGGCTAAAATAGCAGATTGTGTACATAAAACAAGAATGTGCCTGGCTGGCTTAATCAGTAGAACATGCAACTCTTGATCTAAGAGTTGTAAGTTTCAGCCCCATGTTGGGTGTAGAGTTTACTTAAAAATAAAACCTTTTAAAAAAGAAAAAAAAAAGAATGCTATGGAGGAAAAAAAAAAAAGTATTCCAGCATAAAGTAAGACTTCTTGGAAATGAAAAATATGAGACAGAAAAGGGAAAGTAAATGTAACTATAGTTGCTGGCTAGTGGGTGATTAGTTTCATAAATGGTGAAAATGAATACCAAATTCTAATGGGGATAAAGAGTGATGGGTTAGTGTATTATTAGTCAGGATAAGTTGCAGCAGTAACTTTAAATCTTGTGGTTTAACACCACAAAGTTTGTATTTCCTGCTCAAGCCAAGTCTAAAGCTCTTTCCCCTACCATATAGCTATGCTATACAGAACGTATGGCCTCCACAAGCTTACCACAGCAAGGGAAAAGAGACGTTTAGGAGTCACTCTTGGCTTTTTATCCCTTTGGCCAGGAAATGGCACTTCATTTCTGCTTGTAATCCAATGGCCATAACTAGTCACATGGTCCTGACCTGACTACCAGGGAGTTGAGAAGTCATAGGCACATGGATGGATATTGAATGAGCACCAACCATCTCTACCATCATGGGAAAGTGAGATTGTATTCACAAAATTATGGTAGGGAGGGAAAGGAAAAAGAGGGCCGTAACTTCAGAGAAAGCCAAGGAAAGCTCTGCTGATGATAATAGACAGAGATCAAAGAGCCGGTGGGAAGGAAGGAAAGAAGGAAAGGAGGAAGGAAGGGAGGAAGAAATAGAAATAGATACTGAGATTGTTGCAGAAAAGAAGGACAGGAAAAGCAGCAATAAGAGAAGAGCGATTTCACTAACATGTTTTGTTTATTTCCATATGAACACTTCCACTTCGCTTTATAATTATCCCTTCACGTCCCTCTTCCCACTAGACACAGAGCTTCTTGAGGACAGGGACTGTCTCTTCTTCGTCTTTGTATTGAGGGTCCAGCACAGAACCTGACTTAGTAAGCCCTCAATGAGTGTGTTTAATCGCAAAGTGGAAGGCCACATAATCTTAACCTCTTCTTCCAAGCACCAGATACTATAATTGGAGAAAGAGGTGTTGCACTGGAACAGTAAGAAGAATGACGAGAATGTAGCTGGTCAAACCCTTGAGGAGTAAGGAAAATAGGCACTTATGTCAACAGAGACACAGCCTCGGTGCCATGCCCAGCCTTCTCTTGGAACACCAGAAGCTCAAGAAGGGGAAACATGCTATCTAATTGTATAACACAAAGAAAAACCAATTTTCTACATTTTTAAACAAGATGCTTAACCAAATATATTTTGCTTATTCAACAAATCAGATATTAAAGATCTTTTTTTTAGAGTTTCTTTATTTGTTTTGAGAGAGAAAGAGCAGGGAAGGGGCAGAGATAGAGGGAGAGAGAATCCCAAGAAGGCTCCACACTCCTGCTCTGCGCTGAGCCCCACTTGGGGCTCGATCCCACAAACTGTGAGATCATGACCTAAGCGGAAATCAAGAGTCGGACTGAGCCACTGACTGACTCAGGTGGCTCCCTGAGCGACTGAGCCACCCAGGCACCCCAAGGATCTTAAATAACATCTAGCCAAACACTTCAATTCAGCAAAATCTAATAAAGTTAAAAGTGTGCATAACCCATAATTTCCCTCCTGATTACAAACCCTAGAGAAATCTTTTCTGAACTGAGGACCACGAACTACTGGTAGGAATTGACATCAAGTTAGTGGATCCTGATCAGCAATTGTTTTTTAAGATTTTATTACTGAGATCTCTTACAGGAGATCTCAGTTAATTAAAAAAGAAAAAGTTTGGAGTCATGGCTCTAGAGAAACTCTCACTGTTGCCTAAAGGAGAATGCCCACTGCAGCAATGTTTGTCATAAAATAAGACATAAATAAATAGTAAATGATCCAAGTATTCTTCAACATGACCATGAAAAATGAACGGTAGTATAATCATACAATGGAATATTACATCACCATAAAATGAATGGATTCGTGCTACATGTAAAAACATGAATACATCTCAATAAAGATGTTAAGCGTAAAAACAACCTTCAAAATGATCCATTCACTGTAATGCCATTAATATAAAGTTTAAAAGTAGGCAAACAATATGTTCTTTCTAGATGTACACAGTATATAACATATAAAAATAGGCATGGGATTCATAAAAGCAAAGTCCGCAAAGTGGTGACCTCTCAGAAGGGAAGGAGAGAGATGCCACGGGAAGGGATATACCAGGCTCTTCAACTGTGTATAAGATGTTTGTTTCTGAATCTGGGAGGAAGTTCTCTTATTCTCAACTGTTCTGAATATTTCATATATTTTTTGAATAATTCATCTTTTAAACAACTTTTCCTAAAAAAAGGGGGGGGAGGGAAGTGAAATTTAACAGACTTGTTTAAATTCTGTCTCTGCCACTTACTGTTAAAGGAACTTAGCAAGTTCCTTAATTTCTCCAAGCCTCTGTGCCTGTAAGACAACATCATAATAATAAACATCCTGTTTCACAGCCAAATTAAGTGAAATAATATGGACATAAGTGCTTTAGAAAGCGCAAAGTGCTATAGAAGTATAAGCTATAATTGTACTAGAAGGTTCCACAAATTCCAGTTATAAGAAACTCTTAGTGTTCTTTTGTTACATAAGAACCTTGCTCCTTTCCTTCAGAGCATTTACTTTTGCTTGCAATTACACATGCATTAACACTAACTTTGGGCTTATCATTGTATTCCCCAGAGCCCAGGACAGTCCCAGGCACATGCTAAATGCTCAACACACCTTTGTTAGCGTAATCTGAACGATGGTTACCTGTAGGAAGTAAGAATGGGAAACAAGGTGAGAAGAAAGAACTTTTCTGTTTTCTGTTTCTAAACTGTTTGAACCTTTACCATGAACCTATATGAGTCCAATAGCGACAAATTAGTCCGTTTTAAATGAAAATAATACGGACCAAATCGGCATGTTTTAATTTCATCGCCTCTCGGGGGAAGGTGAGGTTTCAATCCGGGAGATTACGTGAAAACGGATGCATGAACTAAAAGGAGCAAACTGTTGTGGGGCGCTGGGCTCTCCCGACACCCTTGCGAAGGGAAGGCGGCGTGCCCAACGGTTTGAGAACCGCCCAGAGGTACCGTTAGGAGGCGCTCGCGAAACTGCTCCAGGAATTCCCGCCCTCCCCGTTACATGCCCCAGTAACCCCGGCGCGCCGGCGACCGAGAGTAACCTCGCGGTCGGGTGACGGACCCCCCCGCCCCGACTCTCGCCTGCTCCCAGCTCAGCCAATGGGAAGGCAGCGCACGAGCCGGCCGGACACTCGCCCTCACCGACTCCTCCCCCAAGCAGTTAGAACCGAGTTGTACAATCACCTCGCCGCCGGCTTTAGACTTTTCCAATCGCAACTCAAGTTCCCGATCCCAAGCCCCGCCCCTCGGCCTGCCCCGCGTTCATTCTCGGCGGGAGTCACCTTTGCTTTACAAACGTTCAGACCCGCCCTCTGCTTACCTTGCTGCGTTAGGCCCCGCCCCCTGCCCGGACGGACCAATAGCCAAGGGAGCCTGGAGCCACTGGGCGGGCCTGCAACCAATGCGCACGCCGTGGGCGGGCTCCGGGCCGGAATTGGGGGTGAAGCTACAGCCTTGTGCCCACATTCGGGGCGCGCGGAGCTGGGGGGTCCCTGGGGGACGCCCGGAGCTAAGATGGCGTCTGTAGCTGAGGGGGACGTGGGGACGGTGGCGGAGCTGGCGAGGGTGCTGCGGTGGGGTTTCGAGGAGCTGAGCCTTAACAAGTTGGCGACGTCCCTGGGCGCGTCGGAACAGGCGCTGCGGCTCATCATCTCCATCTTTATGGGTAAGGACCCTCCTGCCTCGCTCCGCCCCCTCGCGGAGTCCCCAGGGAATAGGGACGTGACACCCCCCCCCCCCTCCACTTTCCGGAGCCACCCAGGAGGGCTTTGTGAGGTCCGGATGTGAATCCTCAATCATGCCAACCAGCTGTCGAGAGGAAGACAAGTCTTTTCGAGTCTGGGGGTGCCGTGCCCTCTGAACCTCTTCACCTTTCTCTTCGACCCCTGCTCTACCCTTCTGGCCCCTCATTTGAAGCCACCACCGTCTCCTCATGCCATGATCTAATCTACCCCGTGTCCCCACGACCTATCCTTATTTGTCTCTCTTGAGTTCTACTCTCTGTCCATGTGTACTGCTGTCTGTTATTAATATCAACTCTCACACATGCGCGCTTCTTGTGGTAGGCAAAGGCCCCCTAACTTAGGTATTAGCTTTGTGGGCCCTTAAGCCCCATATCTATACTTCCATATTCGGAGCCTTTTTCTGCATTGCCAGCTTCCATTATACTTCTCTTTTCTGTCTTGTTTCTAATATTTTCTTCTTATACCATATTGCTTCTCCCCCACCCTTAACCACTCACCTGCCATTTACCCTGGAATATTATTTTAATACTGGGTTTGGGAAACAGGACTGACAACCCCCTTAAAAACTATGCTACTCCAAGCGTTTATGACCTATATGGTTCAAAGGATGTGATGTGTCTGACTTTATGTCACAACAAGCTATATTATAACTGGTTTATAGGCTTTTTTTACTGCATCTTTCTTCCATGGTTTTTAATACATGGAAACAGCATGGCACAATGATTAAAAAAAAAAAAAAAGTGTGGACTTGAAAGGCAAGCAAGTCAGACCCAGCCCTGCTGCTCCTTGCAAACTGTGGGGCCCTGGGCAAGTCACTTAACTTCTCTGGGCCTCGATTTTCTTACCTAGATTTTCTTACCTATGAAATGAGAATAAGGTGTACCTAATAGGACTGTTGTAAAGCCCTGTAATAGTTCAGAGGTCAAGATCTGATGCATAAATCTTGAGTAGTTGGAAGGTTTTGTGAAGGTTATGGGACTTTAGCTGGTATAGTAGGGGTGGGGAAGAACTAAGCAAACAGCTCTGGGACAAGAGCAGATTAGAGATCAGAATGGTAAGAAGTTTGAGATAAAAGTTGAGCAGATGTGCCTTAAATGCCAGAAAGAAGTTTGTAACGTATCCAGTCAGCACAGACGTGAACATATAATATTACCTAAGGGTGTTAACTAGATCTAGATAATGTGAGAGGCATCAATTTACGTTTAAACAGCCTTGGCAACTAATGTAATTGTTACTTGCCTTTTGTATATAAAACCAAGGTGATCTTCCAACTAAAGGTCACCTTTTCCCTCCCTTGTGGAATTGTTAAATTTTAGAGGTGAAAAGGACCTCCCGTGTCTCTTAGGTCTAACCCAGAGTTGTCAGCATTCCAATCTAGAGTTCTTTGCACCACACCAGCTTTGAACTTCTACTCCTTCAGCCTTGTCTCTGACCCAGTTATTTGTTGGGGTTGTAATTGGCAATTAGGAATGTTTACATTCATTAGTTTGGAAGCTCACTGTTGATTTCTCAACTATAAATTGAGAACGTAACACAGGTAGCAACAAATTATTAGGGGGCAACCTGTTAAATGGAGCTACGGCTGGAATTAGGACTTGGACTTGGTCCCTTTTTTGCTGACATAATTGAATACTGCCTGTGTGCTCCTGGTGGGCCACTGCTCTGTACTGTCCTGGGGCATACAACTGACTGGGACATTGTTTTTTCTCCATGTCCTTCTCTCCTCATTACCATGCGTTATCAAGTGATAAACACTTGGTGAATACGTCTGCCAAACTCCTGAGGCCCCTTGCCAGTCTACCATTTCCCAGCTCCTCCCTTCCTATCTCACATGTCCTGTTGCCTTCAGTAACTCTGGGTTTCTCATGTTTAGATTGACTTGGGGCCTCATGTTGCTTCCTATCAGCCATAGCTCTTCCACATGGATATATAGGATTGTGTTTTCTAGGTATGGATTAAATATATACATGCAAACACAAGTTGATGAGCTTGACACATGCCTGGAAGAAAGAGTGCATTCTGGTTGTAAATGTTTTCCTTACAAAGGTATTCTCATGTCTGTGTATTGTAACCTAGAAACACGAGTAGCCTTTCAGTAATGGAGTTCCTGGTTCCGGAACTCCGCTGTCTGGGGGAACTGGGATACTGAAGGAAATCCTTGTTAGAGGTACCAAGAAGGCCTGTAGTCCAAAATGATTTCTGACTCCCTTTCTACTACTTCAAGATTAATTTAGGTTAAAAGCACTTAAATGCAGATACCCCAAGGGAAGAGTCAGGTATATCAAGCATTCACGTTTTAAAGTGTGAATAACTTTTAATTGGATAGTCTCATTGCTCTTTCTTAACATCTTATTTTTTCCTGCTTAGGTTCTGTGTACTGATCTCGGGGTGGGCCATAGATCATTAAAGCAGTAGCTTTCAAACCTTTGTGGCTCAGACCCATGGTGAGAAATATGTTTCATATCCTGACCCAGTACACATGTGCACTTATATATGTATTTGAAGCACGTTTCAGAAAACGTTACTTATCCTTACATATGCGGTGTGTTTTTCTATTTTGTTTTTTAGTAGTGTTTATGACCCACTAAATTGATTTCATGACCTACTAATGGGTTACAAGTAGGTTGAAAAATCTTGAGTTAGAAGCTGTAATTTTTAATATTCAGTACTTCAGGGAAAGGATAAGCTTATGAGGATTAATGCATTGGAGTATCCTGAACAGCCAGAAGACTCCATTAAAGGGATGTGTCTATCTATGTTTGTCCTTTGTGTGATTGCAAGGAATTTGGTGGAAGATGAATTTTGCTATGGTGTTGGCAAATACTGCCAGAAAACATCTCCCCTTCAACAGCTGGGGTCTCATCACTCCTTAGATACTTAATAACATGAATTGTTCCAAATAAATTCTACAAAATATGCCTACTGTGAGTTAAACCCCATGCTTGAGCCTGCAAGGACAAGGGCATTGGTGCAGTATGAGTGATAGAGCCAGGCACTCAAAAGTATGGCTTACGGTTAGTGGGTAGGGAATGGGCTTGAGATAAGTACTCTAATAACCACAATAAAAGGCAGAAGTCTAAGTGCCATGAGACCATTACAAAGGTTATGAGATTGAAAGATTGGCCCTTTAATGAACTTTGAAAGCTGAATAAGGTTCCAGCAGACAGAGATGGTAAGACACAAGGAGTAGAGTGAGCAAAGGTATTGAGGTAGGAATGCATGGTGACACAGTAAAGGAACAGGAAGTAGTCCACTTGGACTCAAGCAGGAGTTAAATAGAGAAGTGGTGGAAATAAGACTGGAAAGTTAGGTCGTAGAGCCTTGAAAGCCAAGGTAAGGGGGACAGGTAAGGGGAAAGCCAAGAGTAGGGAATCCCTGGAGGTATTTGAAAGGGATATAATGTGACCAGAGCTGTATTAGGAAGATAATACAGCATAGGGTGATTTCAAGTAGACACAGACAAGAAGTTGGGAAACCAATGAGAAAGAACAATGATCTAGATGGTTATATTGGCTTGGAGGCAAGGTGGTTGCACCAAGAGGGGAACATAGGGTTCTCATGTGAGATATTTTAGGAACACAGAATCTTTTCTTTTTCTTTTAATTTTTATTTTAGAGAGAGAGAGAAAGCAGGAGCAGAGGAGAGAGGCAGAGAGAGAATCTTAAGCAGGCTCCACACTCAGCGCAGAGCTCCATCCCATGACCCCGGGATCATGACCTGAGCCTAAATCGAGTCAGACACTCAGCTGACTAAGCCATCCAGGCACCCCCTGGAACACAGAATCTTTTAAAAGGTAGATTCTGAAAAAATAAGTAAATAAATAAAAGGTAGATTCTGTATGCACGTTCATCTACACAGCTGCTCATGTCAAAAATCTAAGAATCAGCCCTGCCACTTTAACTCTGTCCCCACATCCCAGTCCCCAAGTCCTATCAATACCACCTCCATATTATGTCTCAAATACATCTACTTTTCTCCATCACCACAGCTGCTGACTGTCACCAGAACTACATGAGTAGCCTCCTGACTGGTCTCTAATTCTGTCCTTATCCCTCCCAAAGCAAAGAGGTCTTGATGCTGTGCCTTTCCTGCTCAGAACTCTTCGCAGGCTTCCATACGTGGCTAGTAAGCCCCTGCCTGCTGTTCCAGCCTCATCTCAAGCAAGTTCACAACTATTTTTTTATAACTTTTTTTTTTTTTTTTTTGAGAGAGAGGGGTTGGGGGGCAGACTGAGAGGGTCCACGCTGAGCATGGAACCCGACACAGGGCCCACAACCTAAGACCCTGACCCTGACCTGAGCTGAAACCAAGAGTCAGACACTCAACCACCTGAGCCATCCACATGCCCCTCACGACTTTTCAGCCTCAAGGCATTAAGCCCTTTCCTACCTTGGAGCCTATGTAGCTGCTAATGCAGGTGCCTAGAATTTTCTTCATTCATTCACCTAACAGACGTCTTTCATCTTTCAGGTCTCAGTTCAGATTGTCACTTTTTCTGAGAGTTCTTTCCTGACTCTCATTTTTTTTCCCCAATATATGAAATTTATTGTCAAATTGGTTTCCATACAACACCCAGTGCTCATCCCAAAAGGTGCCCTCCTCAGTGCTCATCACCCACTTTCCCCTCCCTCTCACCCCCCATCAACCCTCAGTTTGTTCTCAGTTTTTTTTTTTTTTTAATTTTTTTTTTCAACGTTTTTATTTATTTTTGGGACAGAGAGAGACAGAGCATGAACGGGGGAGGGGCAGAGAGAGAGGGAGACACAGAATCGGAAAACAGGCTCCAGGCTCCGAGCCATCAGCCCAGAGCCCGACGCGGGGCTCGAACTCACGGACCGCGAGATCGTGACCTGGCTGAAGTCGGACGCTTAACCGACTGCGCCACCCAGACGCCCCTGTTCTCAGTTTTTAGGAGTCTCTTATGCTTTGGCTCTCTCCCACTCTAACCTCTTTTTTTTTTTTTTTTCCTTCCCCTCCCCCATGGGTTTCTGTTAAGTTTCTCAGGATCCACATAAGAGTGAAAACATATGGTATCTGTCTTTCTCTGTATGGCTTATTTCACTTAGCATAACACTCTCCAGTTCCATCCATGTTGCTACAAAGGGCCATATTTCATTCTTTCTCATTGCCATGTAGTACTCCATTGTGTATATAAACCACAATTTCTTTATCCATTCATCAGTTGATGGACATTTAGGCTCTTTCCATAATTTGGCTATTGTTGAGAGTGCTGCTATAAACATTGGGGTACAAGTGCCCCTATGCATCAGCACTCCTGTATCCCTTGGGTAAATTCCTAGCAGTGCTACTGCTGGGTCATAGGGTAGGTCTATTTTTAATTTTTTGAGGAACCTCCACACTGTTTTCCAGAGTGGCTGCACCAATTTGCATTCCCACCAACAGTGCAAGAGGGTTCCCGTTTCTCCACATCCTCTCCAGCATCTATAGTCTCCTGATTTGTTCATTTTGGCCACTCTGACTGGTATGAGGTGATATCTGAGTGTGGTTTTGATTTGTATTTCCCTGATAAGGAGCGACGTTGAGCATCTTTTCATGTGCCTGTTGGCCATCCGGATGTCTTCTTTAGAGAAGTGTCTATTCATGTTTTCTGCCCATTTCTTCACTGGGTTATTTGTTTTTCGGGTGTGGAGTTTGGTGAGCTCTTTATAGATTTTGGATACTAGCCCTTTGTCCGATATGTCATTTGCAAATATCTTTTCCCATTCTGTTGGTTGCCTTTTACCTGACTCTCATTTTATATGATGTCCCCTGCTGTGCTCTCTCATATTGACTAAAACTTCCTCCCAAGTGTATATTCCAATTTGTAATTATATATTTGCAGAGAAGAGCAGAAACCATGTAAGTTTTGTTCACGACAGTATTCCCGGAGCTTAAGCACCTGGCTTATGGAAAAGGCCCAAGAAATATTTCATACATTCACACATGAATACATGAATGAATGACTTGGCAACTGATTAAATGGAGGATAAAGAAGTCGTTCGTAAAAAACTCAGTCCAGATGGGGCACCTGGGTGGCTCAGTCAGTTAAGCAATCTGACTTCTGCTCAGGTCATGATCTCACAGTTCGTGGGGTTGGAGCCCCGCGTCAGGCTCTCTACTGTGAGGGTGGAGCCTGCTTCAGATCCTTTGTCTCCTGTCTCTGCCTGCCCTGCACACACTCTCTCTCTCAAAAACAAACATTTAAAGAAAAAAAAACAACAACAACAATGCAGTCTAGGGCACCTGGCTGGCTTAGTTGGTAGAGCATGTGACTCTCGATCTCAGGGTTGTAAGTTTGAGCCCCAGACTGCGTGTAGAGATTACTTAAGAAAATAAAATTTGGGGGCGCCTAGGTGGTTCAGTCGGTTAGGCATCTGATTTTGGCTCGGGTCATGATCTCACAGTTCGTGAGTTTGAGCCACATTGGGCTCTGTGCTGACAGCTCAGAGCCTGGAGCCTGCTTTGGACTCTGTGTGTGTCTCTCTCTCTGCCCTTACCCCACTCATGGCCTCCCTCCCTCTCTCCTTCTCTCTCTCTCTCTCTCTGTCTAAAAAATAAATAAACATTAAAACAAATTGTGTTTAATAATAAGTAAAAAATTAAATAATAAATAAAATCTTTAAAAAAAAAAAAACAGTCTTTCTGCCTGGGTGGCTGGAAAGATAACAGTATCTCACAAATGCGGAGAAGTCGAAAGGAGTGTCAGATACTGTTCAGTGCCAGCAGTGGTCTAGTTTTGGATTTGCTTTAGGCTCCAAGGGCAACTCCAGGTGTCTTAAGGGTTGTGAAACCCAATCTTAAGTTCAGGAGAGAAGTGGGACTAAATATAGTTTTAGGAGTCAATATTGGTATTATAATTGAATCAGGGAGGGAATGAAATGCCGTGGAAAAGCTTACACAAGAGAGAAGAGAACCCAATTGTTGTTGACTGAGTATGTTAACCTTGCCACCCCGTGTCAATAATAACAATTGCTGGCATTTATTAAGGATTTGGTACGTACCAGACATTGTCTGAAGTGCTGAACAATACCCCACCTACACCTGCCAATTACTCATGAGATAATTGTAGTGCTGTGATCATTGCCCTTGTGGAAACTGAGGCCTTCAAAGGTTAAGTAACTTGCCTAAGCTCATACCTGTTTCTACCCAACTCTAAAGTCCCTGTCTTTACCACCCTGGGATTGCAAACTGTGGGGGTGGAAAAGATCAATGCTGTGGGTATCCTTTTAGTTTATGTGCTTAAACCAATATGTAATCAGCATATGAAATACCTCGCAGGGTCTAAAGCTGGAGCTGGCCAAATGGCAGATGGCCACCTGCTTAAGTATGAGTATTCTCTAGTCTTGGCCATGACTGTGGCTTGGCTATTAGACTGATCAGAAGTTGCACTTAAAGAGTAGGGATTCCTTCCTCAGAGGTTCAGGTTAGCATCACTAAGGTTAACAGTCTTTAAAATCAAAGTAGGTCCTACAATTCAGTTCCCTTTGTTTTTTGGGGTTTTTTTTGTTTTTTGTTTTTTGTTTTTTGTTTTTAATTCAGTTCCCTTTGGACCAAAGTCAGGTCTGGTCGTTCAGAACTAAATCTATTATTCAGTGCAAAAAGCCTTCTTCAGGTAGCACTGAAATTACAATGTGAAGAGACCAAGGCCAAGCCAGATGGAAATTAAACAGCATTAACTACACAGATGGGACTTTTGACCATAATACAAAGCAGGGTCCAGAAATTCTACTACTGAAAAATAAGAGGGTTGTCTTAGGTGACTTTCAAGCCTTCTTCCAATTCTAGAAGTGTAGATATATTCTACATTTTTAGACTTTATCTTTATTCTGATTCATAGCCACAGATTTTATCATAATCTAACTCTTCCTCTTTGGAGATTTCTTTTTTTTTTTTTTTTTTTTTTTTTTTTTTAAATTTTTTTTTTTTCAACGTTTATTTATTTTTGGGACAGAGAGAGACAGAGCGTGAACGGGGGAGGGGCAGAGAGAGAGGGAGACACAGAATCTGAAACAGGCTCCAGGCTCTGAGCCATCGGCCCAGAGCCCGACGCGGGGCTCGAACTCACGGACCGCGAGATCGTGACCTGGCTGAAGTCGGACGCCCAACCGACTGCGCCACCCAGGCGCCCCTGGAGATTTCTTTTAAATATATTTTTCCAATTCCTTTTTATCTGCACTCCAATATCTTACATTGCACAAAACTTTTCTTGAGTGCCAGTATTACTTTTTTTTTTTAAGTTTATATATTTTGAGAGAGAGAGAGAGAGAGAATGCATATGCATGTATGCGCTAGCTGGGGAGGGGCAGAGAGAGAGGGAGAGGCAGAATCCCAAGTAGGTTCTGCACTGTTAGTGTGGAGCCCCATGCGGGGCTCAAACACAAGAAACATGAAATCATGACCTGAGCCGAGATCATTTGATCTGCACTGATGGAACAGAGCCTGCTTGGGATACTGTCTCTCTCTCTCTCTCTCTTTCACTCTCTCCCTCTATCCCTTCCCTGCTAGTGAGCACGTACTCTCTCTCTCTCTCCCTCTCTGTCAAAATAAATAATCTTTAAAAAAATATTTGCGGGCACCTGGGTGTCTCATTTGGTTAAGCATCCGACTTTCGCTCAGGTCATGATCTCACAGTTCGCAGGTTCAAGCCCTGTGTCAGGCTCTTCGCTGACAGCTCACAGCCTGGAGCCTGCTTCAGATTCTGTGTTTCCCTCTTTCTCTGCCCTTCCCCCACTTGTGCGCTTGATCTCTCTCTCTCTCTCTCTCTTTCTCAAAAATAAATAAACATTAAAAAAAAAGAAATACAAAACTCAAGAAAAAGAATGACTCCATAAAAAAATATTTGCAAATCTTTTTTTTTTTTTTTTTTTTAAAGAATCACGGGGTGCCTGGGTGGCTAGGTCAGTTAAGTGTCCAACTTGGGCTCATGTCATGATCTCACAGTCCATGAGTTCGCGTCCCGTGTCTGGCTCTGTGCTGACAGCTCAGAGCCCCGAGACTGCTTTGGATTCTGTGTCTCCCTCTCTCTCTGCCCCTCCCCCTCTCACACTCTGTCTCTCACTCTCAAAAATAAACAAACATTAAACAAAAAATTAAAGAATCATTTATTTGCAGAGGCATGTGTAAATTTGGGCCCATGAGATTATATGCACAAGCTAATTTAACAAAAATAATTATATACCCACTGACATTATTAAATCCGTCTGGGGAGCCATCAGAACTCACCAGATGTGTTCAGTGCAGCAGCCTTTTAAAAATGGGATTGGTTTTCAAAAAAGAAATGGCATTTCAGCTGAACCTTAAAGGTTATGGAAGATTCTAGTAAGGGAGAGATGAGAGAGGAAGCTTTCCAGCTGCAAAGAATAATGAACATCTATGTGGAGACCAGGAAAAGTGAGAAAAACCTGAGGAACAGTAAGTGGGCTGGTTTGATTGGAACAATAGAGAATCCGTAAAGGAATAGTAGAGAAGAACCTGATAGACCTCTCAGGTAGGTAAGGGGTGAAATGGTGGAGTTAAGGTAGTAGGAGGTGTATTGTCTTTAAACACCTGCAGGCCTAAGTACAAATTCTGCATTAAATATGTACCAGCTGTGTTACAATAGACTAATTATTAAATTTCAACCACCCATTTCCTCATGTTCCCGAAGGCCCAAGGCCGATATTACCAAAGAATTGAGGTTAAGGATTAAGCAGTTTGTCTGATATTTAAATTGGATTTAATTCCTAACAAGCAACAATATTTCAAAACAGAATGTGAAATTTACATGAATTTTTAAAATAGCGTAGTCATCAAAGAAATGTTTTATTTCTAGAGAACTGCTTAGGCATACCCTTTGTGTGGACACATTCATTCTTCTCTGCTCTGGAAAAGTTTGGGAAGCTCATTAGGGTGTGAGGACTGAATGAGATAAAATGTATAAACAATGGGGGCACCTGGATGGCTCAGTCGGTTTAAGTGTCCAACTCTTGATTTCGGCTCAGGTTATGACCTCACGGTTCCTGAGATCCAGCCCCACCTTGGGCTCTGCACTGATAGCACGGAGCCTGCTTGGGATTGTCTCTCCCTCTCTCTCTGCCCCTCCCCTGCTCATGCGTGCACTCTCTCGAAATAAACTTAAATATATATATATATATATATGTAAGCATCTGACCAAGCCTAACCCAAGGTAGTTTTAAATAATTGCTCTCTTCCTTCCCTCAACAAATATTCATCTCCTTCCTTTCCAAGTAGACTCTATGGTCTTGGGACCAGAGTCATGAGCACCTCCTAGCATCTCCTGGCTTGCATCCTAGGAACTTGTTAGAAATGCAAATTCTTTTTTTCTTTTTTTTTTTTAATGTTTATTTATTTTTGAGAGAGAGGAGACAGAGCACAAATGGGGGAGGGGCAGAAAGAGAGGGAGACAGAATCCGAAGCAGGCTCCAGGCTCCAAGCTGTCAGCACAGAGCCCGACGAGGGGCTTGAACTCACAAACTGTGAGATCCTGACCTGAGCCGAAGTCAGACACTCAACCAACTGGGCCACCCAGGCGCCCCTAGAAATGCACATTCTTAGGTCTGCCCCAGACCTACTAAAGACGGGGCCTGATGATCTGTGTTTTAACATGTCCTCTGGGTTATAGTAACTACCCTGAGGTTTGAGGATCACTGGTTTATTTCTTCTGGTAGCTGTTTTGTAATACTTGGTGTCCCCATAGTATCTTCAGCTTTTTGAAATGGTGTCGTATCCCGTGATCTTTGTAATAAACAAATTTCTCAGATTCTTATTGCTTAGTTTTCCCTATTTGCTAGCATCACTTGTTATTCCTCAAATACTATTATTATTACCAAATTACGCTGTTAATGTTATTATAACAATGATACTGTTAGATCATCATCATCTTCATTGTCTAACTAACATCATTATCTCCACCATCTGTTTCACACTTTTGATGAGAAGGTTAAATGTAGAGGAGGTTTTTTTTGCGTAAGGTTGTTAGACTAATAGTTCCATCTTTCCTCTTCTGTCTTGCATCAGCCACCTCCAGCAGTATAGCATTCTCCTAATCGATTGCCTCACATTTCTTAACACAGTTGATAAACTGACTTGTAGCTCTAACAAAAACGAGGTGCCCCAGTCGCGGCTGCCAGGGAAAGCTGTCCTTCCCAAGCACAGAGTTTTTTAAGGTAGTGGTGTGTGTTTGTGTTGACATTTTTTCAGCAATTGGCTGAAGTCCAGGGCCAAGAGATTTAGGGCCCACCTAGAGTTCTCTTGGTGAAGCAGTAATAGCTCCCTAGAGGCCTTCAAAGCCTATCTGTGATTTGTGCAGCCCAAAAGATGATGTTGTATGCAGCTTTATTTCTACCCCGTTTTCAAAATGAGAAGAGTAGGGGGTGTGTAAGACACTAAAAATAAGGATAAGTAATTTCTGGATAAGAATTGCCTTTGGGCTTAAAATGGACTGGTTTTTAAATCCAAGTTCCTCTCTACTCAAGCACTGGCTTTGAAGATAAAGTGAGATTCATTAAATTCTGGACACCTTGCACCAAGTATTCTAAGAACCATATGTACCAAAATTGTTAGTAATAGAGGCTTCTGATAGAAATGCCACTGCATTCTAGCTGTAGGGACATTTGTCAGAAAGTGGGTAGAAGATCAGGCCAAAAATGAGCAGACCCAGGTTTTGTTTTTGACTCACATGAAGTCACCAAGTAGACTATTTAAATGCCCCACTCCAAGCATGGGCTGTGTTTAAATTAAAAATAAAAAGCTCTTGTCAATTAAAGATGCTTTTCAGTACCAAGTATTCATGTTGCTATGGCATTTTCATAAGAAAGGCGTACATGGTCATTCTGCTGCATAAAATATAAGTGGTGAGGTAGTAATTTTGTAGGCAGTTTACTAAAAAAAAAAATAGAGGATTCACGTATATATATCGTATACAGATCTGAGGCAGATATGGGATCCCAGGAAGCTAACGTTCTGATCACTGTATATTTGTAAATGCTGTGATGAGAAGTGGCTTCCATGTAGACATGGTAAATGCCTTATAGTTCCCGAGGTTTCCGATTTCTGCTGTGATAGCAACTCTAAACTCAGATGCACTTGGACACCACTCTGGATCACTGTCCATAAATACAAAGTTTCTGTTTGTAAGCCAGCAAGCAGAGGCCAACTGGAACGGTGCCCTTTTAAGTTTCTTATGACATATACCTCTGACGAAAGGGAGAAAGATTGAATATAGTTAGCGTACAAATAAAGTGGGGCTCTGACTAAAAATATCAAACCATTAGTGCTACTAGAAATCCTCATTCTTTAGCCAAAGGGTAATCTGACTGCACTCTTTAATTCTTCATTGAGTCTTCTGAAAGAGTAGTCCACAAAAGCAAAGCTAGGAACCAGGTGCCATACAATTATATTATTTACACTAAGAACCCAACATAATTATGGGGACCCAGATCATCATATCACCAGAAGCTCCAAATTTCTTCAAGTCTTACCCTCTTGGTTTATATTCTAAAGTATCTTTTAATTCTAAAATATATCATTTTTAGCTTTTAAAAATCTTCCCAAATATTCAAGTAATATTGAATGTAGAATTGAATATTGAATATAGAAAGAAATCGGTCATTTCCAACTTTTGTACATCCAAGGATATTGCCAAGAAAATGAAAAGATAACCCACAGATTATGAAAATATTTGTAAATCATACATATGGTAAGGATCTAGTGTCCAGAATATATCAAGAATTCTTGTAACTCAATAAGAAAAAGACAAATAACTCAATTAAAAAATGGGCAAAGGATTTGAATAGACATTTGCCTAAGGAAGACATACAGTTGCCCAATAAGTACATAGAAAAATGCTCAACTCATTAGTCATTAGGGAAATGCAAATTAAATGACATTACGTATCACTTCACACCCTCTAGTATGACTGTAGTCCAAAAACAAAACAAAACAGGAATAAGAAAGTGTCGGTGAGGATGTGGAGAAATTGGAACCCTTGTGCATCGCTGAAAGGAATGTAAAACAGTGCAGCCACTATGGAAAACAGTTCAGCAGTTTCTCAAAGTTAAAGTTACAGTATGACCTAGCAATTCCACCCCTCGTTTCTATACTCGAGAGAATCGAAAGCACACGTTCACACAAAAACTTGTACAACATTTGCGTCCTATGTTCATAGCACTATTATGATGGCCCAAAAGTGGAAACAACCTATTTGTCCACCAACTGATGAATGAATAAACAAAATGTTATATTCCTATGGTGGAATACTATTCAGCCATAAAAAGGGAAGTGCTGCCACCTGCTACAATGTGGATGAACCTTGAAAACATTATGCTAATGTTTTCATTATGTTAATATTGTGCCAAGAAGTGGCCACATTTTGTATGATTCCATTGGAATAAAATGTTCAGAATAGGGGTGCCTGGGTGGCTCAGTCAGTTAACCGGCTGACTCTTAATTTCCGCTCAGATCACGATCTCGCTGTTTGTGGGTTCTAGCCCTGCATCAGGCTCTGAGCTGACCGTGCAAAGCCTGCTTGGGATTCTTTCCCTCATCTCTCTCTCTCTCTCTCTCAAAATAAATAAATACACTTAAAAAAATTTTTTAATAAAATGCCCAGAATAAGTGGGGCACCTAGGTGGCATAGTTCAGCGTCCGACTCTTGATTTCGGCTCAGGTCATAACATGGTTATTGAGTTTGAGCCCCGCATTGGGTTCTGCTCTGACAGAGTGGAGCCTGCTTGGGATTCTGTCTCCGTCTCTGTCTGCCTCTCTGTCTCCCTCCCTCTCTCTCAAAATAAATAAACTTTTTTTTTTAATGTCCAGAATAAGTAAATTCATAAAGACAGAAAGTAGTTTGGTGGTTGCCAGGAGATGAGATGGGGAGGGAGGGTGAATTGGGACTGAGTGCTCAGAGAGGTGGGGTTTCTTGTCAGGGTGATGGAAATGTTCCAGCATTAGACCCTGGGGATGCTTGGACAACAATGAGAATATAGCAAAATTCAGTGAATTCTACACTTAAAAAAAAAGGCTAAAGAGGGACTGTGTATGATCACAGGTAGAGCAGAACCCAGCAATTAACAGCTATTCAGATTCATGAGGACAATTACAGGGCGTAATGCTGTTATCTTTCCTTCTGTTAGAATCTTAAATGTAAGAAAGGGTTTATTGTTTCATTTGCTGAAATACCTGCAGAGAAAAAAGTCTCACCTACCTTGTTTGTATTTACAAAGATCAGATTTGACAACTCTAAACTCTAGAGAGAAATTATCATGACCAGTAGGTGGGAGGGGTGGAGAAAGAACAGCTAATTAGCCACTTGGGCCTTGTGATGGGGCAACCCTCAGGCAACCTTAGGCAAGATCAAGTCACCATAGGAGCGAAGGACCCGTTTCTCCACTGAAAACCAGTGCCATAAATTCAAAGGGCGCGGGTGGGGGTGGGGAGGGCCTCACGTTACTACACACCAGTTAGACGTTTTTGAGAGAGAACCATAACGCACAAAATCCAGAAAGCATTAAAAATGGGGGGGTGGGGGGAGGAACACTTCAGGTCTGTACAAGGGAAGGAAGAGGAGGAAGCAATAACAGAAAGGGCAGGAAAGGAAAATAAGAGGCAAGAGGAGGGGGGACCGGTCAGAGAGCAGGGAAGGGGACTGCGCCGTGGGGGTCTGGCCAGCCCGCTGCTTCTCACCGTGCCTGTGATGGGCCTGTTTTCCCAGGTGATAAACATCTATGCTAGATGATTCCTACAGTCCTTTCCTCTCCTGGACCTACACAGATGCCTCTGCCATCTGAAATGCATAGCCATAGTATAATGAAATACAGGATACCTCACCCCCCCACACACACACACACCCCCATGGCCCCACTCGCTTCGCTTCCCTTCGCTTCCCTTCGCTTCGCTCCGCTCCCTTCCCACCCCTCCCCTCCCCTCCCCTCACCTCCCCACCACTCCCCTCCCCACCGTTCCCCTCTCCTCCCCTCTCTAACCCTGGCTGCATCCCCTTGCCTCCTGTGGTCTCTTGATGTAGCCAGCGTTTCAGCCACTGTACGTAAAACTTAATGAGCAAAGAAGAGCGCTTGTAGGCAACGTGTTGCTCCCTTGCTCTGCTCCCTTACTCTGCACGCTGGCTAGGGGTGACCATGTATCTTGAAGTCCACACCGACAGTCTTTGTGCCCCTTCTCCTCTTCAAAATTTGCTTCCCACATACCACCCTTGCATCCCACGTCCCAGCTGGCTCTCCCTGCCTACCAGTCACAATCCTGTCACAGCCTTCTCAGCCTCACCCCTCCTCAGACCTGTGCCGCCACTGACAGCCGGGATCCTACAGCCACCAACACTGCTGCCAAGCGTCCCCCACCACAACCCCCCACCAGAACTTATTTGGGGAATATGCTTGTCATTTGGAAGATCTTGGATGAAGCCCTGTACCCATGGGATTCTGGGAGTAGAAGAATTTTCTGGCATATGCCTAATTTTGTTGTGGTGGTTGATTTTTTTTTTTTTTTTTTTTTTTTTGTATAATCCAAGATTTGGGGGACCTGAAGCTTATATAATCTTGGGAACCTTTTTTAAGAAAAAGGCTACAAAAATAGCTAACAAGTTTCACAAAAACATATGACCATGTGAACATGCTGTTAGCTGCCACCCCCACCCCCCACCACTGCCCAGAGCCTTAAATGGGGCCTATGCCAAGGACGAGCCTTGAAACTAAAGCTGTATTCGCTTCATGGCCAATGGTCTTCTTCTGGGAGTAGCGGGTACAATTTACAGACCTTTATTTTTTCAACTTGCTATAGCCTTAATTTAGTTAAATCATAGTGAGGTGGGCAAAGGCCAAACCAGTTGAAAGAATACTCCAAGTTTAAGGTTAGGTATAGATTATGCTTATATAAAATATTTGCCCGTATGTAAGTTTTTTAAATTTTTTTAATGTTTATTTTTGAGAGAGACAAACAGAGCGTGAGCAGGGGAAGGGCAGAGAGAGAGGGAGACACAGAATCTGAAGCAGGCTCCAGGATCTGAGCTGTCAGCACAGAGCCTGACACAGAGCTCAAACCCATGAACCGTGAGATCTTGACCTGAGCCGAAGTCCAACACTCAACCGACTGAGCCACCCAGGTGCACTGACGTGTAGAATTTTTAAGTGGCCCCAAAGAAATCCATGTATGATGCTTCTATGGATATTTTCTCTTTTAATCTATACAACAACCTGCAGATATGGCTGCCAATTTCCCTATTTCACAGATGAAGAAATTGAGATGCAAATAATCTAAGTAATTTACCCAAACTGCAGAGCTGATTTTCTGAACTAGATTACTCTTGATTCCTGAGTCCAGGGATATTCTAGCTGATCAGATAATTGGCTGCAAGTTGCCACCATGTCGTTTATTAATTTACAGAAAATTAAAATGTGATACACTGTCTTTGCTAAGAAAGGCATTTTGGTATCTTGACGTGCCTCAAAGTCAGTCTGAACAGCTGTTGTCCCTGTTCCACTAAAATGGAGAAAGGCCAGTCAACAGCCTCTTTTAGCTTTAACATTCTTTCAGTCTGTACATTTTTGTAGAATAAGTCGGAGGGGAGAAAAAAATTTATCTACAGTAACAAAGTAACTATGTGACCATTTGAACAAACCATCGTAGTATAGAAAAATACTGTAACCGGACATTCAAACATATGGATAACGATCTTCACATCCCTTCTGCCATCTAATCAGACTTGAAATACTGCGGAGGGCTTGCCTTGATGGACAGCTAACTCCTGGACTAAGAAGCTACTGAGAATCTATTCGTGTCCAACTCCTTGTGGCATAACAAAAAATGGTGACATCAAAGTCAGTCCCCTGTTGGGTCTTAACTTTTCAGCCTTTGTAGCAGATTTTACCAGTTTAGCCAACGTGTGGGTCTATCAGCCGCCAGCACTAAGCTTAACATGGCCTTGCTTATTACTAAGAGCACTTGGTTTAAATGGAGCAGTTAAAGAATTACTCTTGGTGGGACTTCGGGGCAGCTCGGGTTTAGGTTGTTGGGTTGGGTTAAGTGACTAAAAAACTAATATGTATATATTTTTTTGAGAGAGAGAGAGAGAGAGAGAGTGCACGCGCAGGGGAAGAGCAGAGAGCAACAGAGAGAGAATTCCCAGCAGGCTCCATACCACCAGCACAAAGCCGAGTATTTCTTAACCTTCATAGCAAACCCTTTTTCTTTCTCACAAGTAACAGCCATCCACTAGTTTACCTTTGAAATGTCCCTTCTATTCATTGATCCCCAGGACATTTTGATCACTTGTCCCAGTTTTCTTGAATCTTGTATCACATTTGGCAGAATGTTCGAGATACTCAGCTGGAGGACGCTTTGAGAAAGGAACCACTATATTCTTACTGAGCTGTGTGAGGGAAGGCAGGGACGGGGAGTCCCCAAGAATTGGATTAACAAAGAGAGCACAGGAGAGCACCTAGACTTGGCATTAAAATGTAGAGGTTAATTGTTTAGATAGGAGATTAAGCAAACATAAACATGAGTGTGCATGTGTCTTCAGCCATATGCTTGAATGTAGATTATTGTTGAGCAAAGAATAATACAGCTGTAGCTTTAAAAGCACACAGCTAGGTATTTATTAGTGAGTCGCTAGCAGGTCACTGCCAAGTGCCAAGGCATGTGGCAAGAATATCCGAATGGAAGTCAAGTGATGTGGATTCTAATTTGAGCTGTGCTCTGTTAACCTTGGGCATGCTTGTGATCCCACTTGGGCCTTAGTGTCTTATCTAATGAAGGCCTTGGAGTCAGTGATTTCTAAGATTTCTTCAGGTTCTAAGAATCTGAATATATTATGAATAACCATTCAGCACATAACTCAGCCCAAGCTGTACAGGATTGTCAGAGTGTGGAAGATGTGTTGGCACCTTGCCCTTACTATCCGCAGGCCTAATCTGGTGAAGAGAAACAAAGGACCACTTCTGAACAGATTCCAAAGGTGAGAGCTTCGTCCTCACCTAAACGTCCAAAATCTACAGGTGCTCTTCTAGCTGACACAGTGATCAGTAACCGAGCATAACGTGCCTAACCCGTTACCAATTGCTTGAATAGGCAGTGTCGGGCAAAGCTTTCCTGTCCTTTCCATTTGTTTGTCTTCCTTTTCTCTGTATAGTGGTTGGGCACAGGAACTTCCACTTTGATGGAAAAAAGAAGTGAATGGCAGATCTTCAAAGTAGGAATAGTGACGATAAAATTATCACGTGAAAGTATTTGGTAAAAATAAACAACAGGGGCACCTGGGTGGCTCAGTTGGTTGAGCGTCAGTTGGTTCGGCTCAGGTCATGATCTCACGGTTCGTGAGTTCAAGCCCCAAGTGGGCTCTGTGCTGACACCTCGGAGCCTGGAGACTGCTTCGGTTTCTGCGTCTTCCTCTCTCTTTCTCTGCCCACGCTCTGTCTCTCTCTCTCTCTCTCTCTAAAAATAAACATTAAAAATTTAAATAAATAAATAAACAACAAATAAGCCACGTTCAAAAGCAGTCCTATTTTATATTCTGGTCTGTAATCCTTGGAAAAATTTAACTGAAATTTGGTTAAAAGAACAGATAGCTGTTTGATAGATCCTTCCAATATGGCCCTGCAGTATTGCCCAAAGCAAGATAGACATTATCTGTGGTAACCTTCCATAGACTAGAAAAATTCTAACATCCAGGCAAGATAAGAATGAAACTGGGGCTTTTTCCAGCCATCTCTAACTAGAAATTCCAAAGAGCCTCCGTAATCTTGTCAGTAAACAGTTCCTAAGAGCACTGCTGAAAGCTAAGAAACGGGTAGACAAGAAATAGATGAATTAGACCATGACTGTAGGAAATTGACTACAAAAGGAGTAAGTGGGATTGAACAGTAGCTAGAAGCAGCAGTGAAGGGACAGGGGTAGTTGGAAGGGCTAGAAGGGAAGTTTGAAGTTAGAGGAGATCATGTGCTAGGGGCTTAAGTCACGGACTTAGAGGTGAGACCCATTGGTTAATATCCAGCTGCATGGATTACTCGGCAATCAGCACAGTATAGCTAACTGTTTTTATTTGTTTGCTTATTCAGAAAGTGAAGACAATAATATTATTTCTTCCTTCATTTAATTAGGAGGATTAAGTGGCATAATGTGTGTAAAGTGCTTAACTCAGCGCATGCCATGTAGTAAGTACTCGGTAAGCGTTTCGTTGGTATTCACTGGCATTAATGATAATAATAATTGTTATCATTGAGGAAGAAAGAATAAGGAAGCTAGCAAGAAAGACCATAAAGTTCTCTGGTGAGACTGAGATGGCTAGAATTCCAAGGACTGGGCCCGAAGGGAAGGAGGAGATGTTTAAAGAGGAGGAAGGTACATCTTTTCTCTGAATCTGGAGAAAAGGATAAAAGCATGGATTTCAAGCAGATCTTAAGTTTTCTCACGGTCAGTTCCCTGAAGACGATGGTGGAAGACTAAATAAGTGTGTGCTCTCGGGCCCCGGGGTCTTAGCGTAAAGCAGCTGTTAAAAGACAGAAATGTCAGGGCGCCTGGGCTCAGTTGGTTGAGCTTCTGACTCTTGACCTCACCTCAGGTCTTGATCTCAGGGTTGTGAGTTCAAGCCCCACGCTGGGCTCCTCGCTGCACAGGAAGTCTACTTAACAACAAAATAGAAATGTCATTCGAGTCTCATGTTGTATTTGTAAAATACAAGGCAACGGCGCATTCTGTTTTGTATGATTTGT
This sequence comes from Puma concolor, assembly GCF_028749965.1. Lineage (NCBI taxonomy): Eukaryota > Metazoa > Chordata > Mammalia > Carnivora > Felidae > Puma > Puma concolor. Next base: position 101,294,407 of record NC_141673.1, read on the forward strand.
TTTTATATAATGAAGCTACTTAGCAGTTAAATTACTTGGAATTCTTTCTGCAAAACTCGTATTATCCGTCTTCATGTTGGGGTACGTGTACCCAAGGGGTACACAAGGACTTTCCAGGGGATACATGGGCATGGATTAGGGAATTAATTTCCAGGTTTTCAGCTTCCATATGTACTCTTGTCTAAAACTAATAAGCTGAAGACTGTCTGCTCTGAAGTTTCTCCTTTCCCAGCTCCCTTAAAGTCACCTGTTAGCAGCCTTAGACAAGTGAAAAAAAGGTATGGTGGGTTGCCCCAGGATGCCACAAAAGTAAAGCAAAGAGGAGCAGTCCCTTTTTTTTTTTTTTTTGTAATTATTTTTTAAAATATAATTAGCATATAGTTGAGCAGCTCTTATTTTATCCAGGTGACAAACTCATGACAACCTTATCTATCTGGCTTTTTAAAATTGTTTTAATGTTTATTTATTTTTGAGAGAGAGAGAGAGAGACCGATCGTGAGCAGGGGAGGGGTAGAGAGAGAGGGAGACACAAAATCTAAAGCAGGCTCCAGTCTCCAAGCTATCAGCACAGAGCCCCACGTGGGGCTAGAACCCACAAACCGTGAGATCATGACCTGAGCCGAAGTCCAGTGCTTAACCAACTGAGCCACCCAGGCACTCCTATTTATTTTTGAGAGAGAAAGAGAGAGAGCCAGGGAGGGGTAGAGAGAGAGAGAGAGAGAGAGACAAAGAATCCCAAGCAGGCTCCGCGCTGTCAGCCCAGAGCCCAGCTCAGCCTCCAACGCACAAACTATAAGATCATGACCTGAGCCGAAATCAGGAGTCAGATGCTTAACCAACTGAGTCACCCAGGCACCCCTTTTATCTATCCATCTTAAAACCAGAATTCAGAAATAAGATGGTCGTTATGAGAGAAGTATTAACATGTTTACTAGAACTTAAAAATGAGCCTAGGCCTCTTTTAACAGAAAGGAAGTCTGATCAAGCTGATTAGCCTGCCATCGGCAGACATTTTCCACACGTACTTAAAGCACAGCTTCAATATACATGTAAAAAACACATCACTTGCTATTGTTTAAGCTTATAACTAATAGATGACAACTTAAAAATGTGACAGGGTATAGAGTTTTTCATAAGTCTTTTAGGGGCTTATTCCAGCAAAAATCTTGAAGACCATCACAGTGGCTTACTCATCTTTAATTTCTCCTTTTCTGTCATCCCCCCCACATCCAGACAGTCCTGTTGCTTTTTTCCTGTTATGTCCATTTCAGACTGCCCATTTTCCAAACCTTCCTGGCCATTTTGTTATGCTGTTTTGCCCCCCTTGTAGTTAACCCCTCTTGAAGTGACTCTGAAGGGCTCTTTCCTACCTCTGCGTCTTTACTACATTACTCTCCTTCCAGGAGCGCCCTTTCCTTATCTTCTCTGTCCATCCTGACTTCTCTGGCCACTACTGATCTCTGTCCTTTCTGACTCCTACAGCATTGGCTATTCCATGCAGTTAGTACTTCAAGAACATCAGTGTTTGATACTTCTCTCTTATCTGCAAAGCTCCCTGGGGGTTAAAAAACACCTCTTTGGTTTCTACCAACATTCCCCTTTTTGCCTAATGCAACACTGACCACGCATAGTGGATGCTTAATAAACACTTCATTGGCTGCCTAGAGAATATTCTCTCATCCTTTCGTTTTGTCATCCATTCAACAAATATTTTTGAGACCCTTTTTTGTACCAGGATTTGTACTAGGCACTGGGGAGAAAACAGACAAAAATCCCTACTTTCAAAGGCTGATAAATAAACAAAATATATACTATGTAAATAATTAATTAATTAATTAATAAGTGCTGAGGGGGAAATAGAAAAGTAAAGCAGAGAAGAACAAGAAGTGTGTGTTGGTGGTGAGTGCTGGTGGGGAGGAGGAGGGAGTGTGTGCAATTTTAGATGGGAAGGTCAGGTAAGGCCTCACTGATAAGGTGACATTTTGGTAAAGACCTGAGGGACTGGAGCTTATCTGTACACAGAGCATTTCAGGCAAGGAACCTACTAATGGTGAGGGCTCTGGGGCTGGACCTGCCCGACTGCCTGGACGGGAGAGCCTTGTGGCTGGGGAAGAAGCATGGCGGAGGCAGAGATGGGCCAGAGAAAGCTGGGGAGAGTGAACAGGCCTTGTTGGCTTTGCTGAGTGAGATTGGAGGCCTTCTGAGGGTTTGAGCTGAGGAATGAGCTGATCTGATAGAATAGAATCCCTGTGGGTGGGGCGCTTGAATGGTTCAGTTGGTTAAGCTACCAGCTCTTGGTTTTGACTCAGTTGTGGGTTCGAGCCCCATGTCAGGCTCTGCACTGACAGTGCGGAACCTGCTTGGAATTCTCTCTCTCTCTCTCTCTCTCTCTCTCTCTCTCTGCTCCTCTCCCCCCTCAATATATCTCTCTCTCTTTCTCTCTCTCTCTCTGTCAAAATAAACTGAAAAAAAAAAAAAAAAAAAAGAATATCCATGGGTGCTGTGTTAGGCTAGACTGAACAAAGGCAAGAGCAGAAGCCAGGAAGTTAGGTGGCAACTATATAATAATACAGGCCAGAGACGGTGTTGGCTTGGACCAGGGGAAGAGGTGGTCAGATTCTGGGCTTATTTTCAAGGTAGAACAGACAGGATTTGTTGACTGGCTGGGTTGAGGGTGGAACGTGGCTGGGGAAGTCAAGAATGATGGCAGGGTTGCAGGGTCCCAGTCCTAAGGGAGGGAGGGGTGAGTTGCTGTTTGCTGAAGTGGGGCAGGCTAGGGGAGGAGCAGGTTTAGGGAGGAGGGTAGGTCGGCAGTGCCATTGCGGAACCTGTTAAATTTGAGGTGTCTGTTAGGCGTGCCCCTACTCAAAGTGTTGAGTAGTCCATAGCAGTGTGGGGTCCAAGGAAGCAGTCTGTTCTGGAGATGAAAACTGGGGAGAACTCAGCAAATGGGTGGTATTCACAGCCAGGTGACGAGATGAGATCACTGGGCACTTCACTGTTCAAGCAGAGGTGGCCCAATTCCATTTACTGAGCATCTGATGTGTATCAGGCTTAATATACAAACCCTAAGCTAGATACTCATTTTACTGATGAGACGGGTTAACAGAAACTGAGGACAAAAAGGTTAACCATCAACAAGCCTGAGTCAACAGCTAGTAAGTAACAACTGAGGTCTGTCTTAACTCCAAAGTTCGTGTTCTTCCAACCATACAGCGCCTTAATTCAGTAGTACATTGTATTTTGGGAAAGGTGCTGTTGGCAAGCCGAAGTCAGTACCCTTATAAAATAAATATGCTATGAGTCTTCTTTTGAAATGCAGATGGGAAGGAAACCCCTTAGTCATTTGGTTGTCACATGGAATGAAGATTAGATTCAGAAGCTCTGATATCCATTTGCCCCAGAATTTTCTCAGATAACGCCTGCTTTTCCTCCCTCTAACTTTTTTTTTTTTTTTTAACAAGAGAAATATGAGCTAAGAAGAGGATTAAGGGTCTGAGGCTACAAAGGGAAAAAAGACCGTTAGCAGGAAGGTGAAAGGAGATGTTTGGAAAACAAAGGCTGCCCTGTTTACCTCCCTCTAACTTTATGTGAATGTGTATTTGTATAATTTTGTGCCCACTTACAATATATTAGGCACTGTGCTTAGTACTTTGTATGTGTTGTCCTTACAACAACTCACTGAGGCAGGTGCTATTCCCCCATTTTACAGATGAGGAAACTGATGCTCAAGGTCAAACAGCTGTTAAACATCCATTACTGTTGACCAATCAAGCAAAAGACCTTAATACACAACAAAAATGTAAAGAATGGCACATTATAGCATATAATGACTTACCAAATGAGAGTCTTATTTCTAAGTACCATGGGTTTAAGGCACAAGTCCATAATATACAGGGCCATGAGTTCACTGTGGTCTGAGGTAGCCTTACAAAAGGAAAGAACTGGGTTTTCTAGAATGAGTGGTAGAGGGGTGGTTGGAGAAAGCGTTCCATGCAAAGGGACTGGCATGACCCAAGGTCTAGAGTCAAAAGACCTAAGATATGTTTGGGCAAAATCTGGCAGATCAGTTTTAGCTGAAGCAGAGAAATGGAAGTTTTAATTAGAAATGTAGTTTAGAAGACAGACCTTGAATCTTAGGCTTAGGGACTGGCACTCTGTTGAGTAGTCATCGGGAGTCATTTGGGAGTCATTGGTGTTTTCTGAACAGGAACTGAAGGAAGAGTACTCTGGTATAGGGCTGCTGGGAGCATGAGTTTCAGGGTGCAGGAGCTTAAGGATGAGTGCTTAAGGGTCTGACCTGCCAGTGGAGCACAGAAGAGAAGGTGGTAACAGTGCTGAGATCCTGTGGAAAGGAGGGAACTAAGGACAGGGAGGGGGCAAAGCCAGACTCAAGCTTTTGAACGTGGTTGGGTGACCTGGAGAATGATGGCACCATAAATAAAAACAGAAGCCAAGAGAGGGCTCGGTAGAGGGTAAGTCGTGTTTTAGTTAATACAGAATTTCAGATGTCCGGCCAGGAAGTAGGAAATGTGGAACTGAAACTTGAGACGTTAGGATTAAAGATGTGTTTGTCTTTGGCGTGAAGATCCTATTAATGGTGAGAGTAGATGCCATTTCCAGAGAGGCAGCGTAGCGAGCATGGTAAGGGAGTCAACACTGAATCCTGGAGATCAGCCATATTTAGGAGCCAGGAAAAAGCCTTCAGTGAACGAGAAAAAGAAAGATAGGTCGGTGCGATCTATTCAGCTTGTAACCGGCCACCTGTCAAAGCAAGCCAAGAAAGTGAGAGTCAACGTTTAGGAACTTTTTTTTTTTTTAACATTTAGGAACTTTTGTAGCAGTTTGACAGCCTCACATCATCCAAGCCCATGACTCTGTATTTTACAAAAGTATTGGTCCACAACAGGGGGGCGCCTGAGTGGCTCAGTTGGTTAAGCATCTGACTTCAGCTCAGTTCATGATCTCGCAGTTCGTGGGTTCAGGGTCTGCATTGGGCTCTGTACTGAAAGCTCGGAGTCTGGAGCCTGCTTTGGATTCTGTGTCTCCCTCTGCCTCTGCCCCTCCTCTGCTCACGCTGTCTTGTCTCTCTCAAAAATAAACATTAAAAAAAAATTTTTTTTAACAGAAGTATTGGTCCACAAAAAATGGGAGATTTTAAAAACTGGTCTGCACCACCAACTGAGAAGTGCAGGGTTAGACGGTAAGAGGACCAAGAGACCCGCTTTTAGGTATATACCTAAGAGAACGGAAAAATATGTGTTCACACATAAACTTGCACGCAAATGTTCCATAGCAGCCTCATTCATAGTACCCAGAAGTGGACACAACCTGAATGTCCACCAGCTGATGAATGAATAAACAAAATGGTGTATCCATAAACGGGATATAATTCAGCCATAAAGAAAGAATAATGCACCGTGCGCGTAGCTTAACATGCTACATTGTATTAACACGCTATATTGTACACCTGAAACTGGTAATCACATAGTATGTCAACTATACTCCAATAAAAAAATGTTAAAAAAAATTTTTTTTAATGTTTATTTTTTTGAAGGAGAGAGAGACAGAGTTTGGGGGGGGGGGGGCAGGGGGGCAGAGAGAAAGGGAGACACAGAATCCAAAGCAGGCTCAGGCTCTGAGCTGTCAGCACAGAGTCCGACACGGGGCTCGAACCCACAAACCACAAGATCATGACCTGAGCTGAAGTCGGACGCTCAACTGACTGAGCCACCCAGGTGCCCCTAAAAAAATGTTTTTAAAAATGAAGTACTGATATGTGCTATAACATAAATGAACCCGGAAAATATTATGTGAAGTGAAAAAAGCCAGACATAAAAGTCATATTATATGACTCCATTTATATGAAAGCCTTGTGGACAGAAAGTAACCTCTGGTGGTTGCCAGGGTCTGGGAACAGGAGTGAATGGAGAATGACTGGTAACAGATATGTGGTTTCCTTTGGGGAGATGGAAAAATTCTGGAAGTAGATAGTGGGATGTTTGCACAACCTTGTGAATATCCTAAAAACCATTGAATTCCACACTTTGAAACAGCAAAATTTTTTGGTATGTGAATCATACCTCAATAGAAAAAAAAAAAATACAGGAGGGCAGGTGAGTAAAGCAGGGAGGGAGAAAAGGTACAGATGTGGGTATTATAAGAAGGAAGATTAAGCCAAAACATCATTCCACATATCAGCAGTTCATCAATTCCCCAAGTGTAGTCCATGAGCCCCGAGGGGTCACTGAGAACCTTAAAATTGTCTTCACTATAATACTAAGATGTTATTGGCCATTTTTACTGCGTTGACATTTGCTCTGATGGTACAAACGGTGGGTAGACTGCGGGTGCCTTAGTGCCAGTCAGGGCAAGGGCACAGCTGTACCCTCAGTCACTGTATTCTTCACTGCAGCACACTCTCAGTCCAAAAAAAAGAAAAAGGCCAGGTTCACTTAAGAATGTCCTTGATGAGGGGTGCCTGGGTGGCTCAGTCGGTTAAGCATCCGACTTGGGCTCAGGTCACAATCTCGCAGTTTGTGGGTTCGAGCCCCACGTCGGGCTCTGTGCTGACAGCTCAAAGCCTGGAGTCTGCTTCGGATTCTGTGTCTCCCCCTCTCTCTACCCCTTCCCTGCTCATGCTGTGTCTCTCTGTCTCTCAATAATAAATAAATGTTAAAAACAAAATAAAAAAAAAAAGAATATCCTCGATGAAGCATCAGTATTAATTTTATTACATCTCAAGCCTCGAGTACACGTCCTCTTAATGTTATATTTGAGGAACTGGGAAATACAAACAAAGCATTTCTTCATCCTGAAGTGCAATGGCATGTGGAGGCCAAGGTCTTGTGCGGTGCTTGAGCTGCGTGTTGAAGTGGCAGCTCCTTTTTTCATTGAACACCATTTTTACTTGAAAGAATGACTGACAGACTGTGGTTGCTGAGACGTGGGCATTTGGCACATAGTTTCTCGAAAATGTGCACAGCGAGCCTGTCACTTCAGGGAAAACAACTGACACTATTTGTAGTCAGTACTAAAATTCAAGCTTTCAAGTGAATATTAGAATGTGGGAAAACTTGCATCCATTACCATGAGCTTGACAACTTCCCAATACACAAAGGCTTTTCTGCTGGAAATCAGTGGTGATATTAAGAAATATGATTTTAGGGACACCTGGGTGGCTCAGTCGGTTGAGCGTCCGACTTCGACTCAGGTCACGATCTCGCGGTCCGTGAGTTCGAGCCCCGCATCAGGCTCTGGGCTGATGGCTTGGAGCCTGGAGCTGCTTCCAATTCTGTGTCTCCCTTTCTCTCTGCCCCTCCCCCGTTCATGCTCTGTCTCTCTCTGTCTCAAAAATAAATAAACGTTAAAAATTTAAAAAAAATATATATATATGATTTTAGCTGGGGGACACCCGGGTGGCTCAGTCAGTTAAGCATCCGACTCTCAACCTCAGCTTAGGTCTTGATCTCAGGTTTGTGAGTTTAAGCCCTCAATGAAAAGTTCACTGATATGGTTGCAGATCCCACACTGCCACTTACCCTTAGGAAATTAGTTACTTGTCCAGTTTTGGTATAGTATCAAAGAATAATACTCAGAATGATCTGAAAAGGCTATTAAGATTCTCTTTCCAACTGTATATCTGCGTGAAGCCAGATTTTCTTCATATGCTTTAACCAAAACAACATATTAACAGACTAAATGCAGAAACAGATTTGAGAATCCTGCTACCTTCCATCTAGCCAGACAAAGGCTAGAAATTTGTAAAAATGTAAAACAATGCCACTGTCCTCATTAAATTGTTTTGTTTGTTTTGGAAAAATATAGTTTTTTTCATTAAAAGTGTGTTATATATTATGTAATTGGTTTACTATTTTTTATTTTTTATTTATTTTTAAATTTTTTTTTAAACGTTTATTTATTTTTGAGACAGAGAGAGACAGAGCATGAACGGGCAAGGGGCAGAGAGAGAGGGAGACACAGAATCGGAAGCAGGCTCCAGGCTCTGAGCCATCAGCCCAGAGCCCGACACAGGGCTCGAACTCACGGACCACGAGATCGTGACCTGAGCTGAAGTCGGACGCTTAACCGACTGAGCCACCCAGGCGCCCCTGGTTTACTATTTTTTAATGAATTAGTAGTTAAATACTTTAAAATTTTCTTTTATTTATTTATTCATTTACTTACTTATTTAGAGAGAATCCCAAGCAGGTTCCGCGCTGTCAGCACAGAGCCCCATGTGGGGCTCAAACTCAAAAACCACAAGATCGTGACCTGAGCCTAAATCAAGAGTCGAACACTCAACCCACTGAGCCACCTGGGCACCTCTTATTTGCTAATACAGTAGATATTGATAGATGGTACCCATATTAACAAATGTTTTTGAGGTCCTCCGTAATTTTTAAGAGTCTAAAGAGAGCAGAAAGTTTGAACACCACTACAGTATGCTATGGACATTATACCAACTCTTTGTATGGTGCTTGAGGTAGTTTTCTTCTTTGACAAAACTGGTATAAGTATCTGACTAAGCCAACACATAGCAGTTCTGTCTAACTCTGTCTTCTCTCTCACACTTGCCAAAAATGCTCTATATTCCTTTCACCGGGGTAATATGAACGACTGACTGATCAAATGGGGTCATACCATATTCCTCCAGAGTCCAGAAAGAGCTATACAGGTTGAAAGTCAAAGAAATTTGATTAATTAATTTCTGGACTTGAATACAAACAGCTCATTTCTTTCTTTTTTTTTTTTTTATGTTTATTTATTTTTGAGAAAGAGAGAGAGACAGAGTGCAAGTTGGGGAGGGGCAGAGAGAGAGGGAGACACAGAATCCGAAACAGGCTCCAGGCTCTGAGCTGTCAGCACAGAGCCCGATGCGGGGCTCGAACCCATGAACCGTGAGATTATGACCTGAGCTGAAGTCGGATGCTTAACTGATTGAACCTCCCAGGTGCCCCTAAACAGCTCATTTCTACTTCTTCAAATGAAGCCTCCAAACCTGTAGGATTAACAAGTAATTTCACAACTACCGTACAGAGAATAAGGAGTTCCATGACAGTCTAGGTTGTGATGGATCCTAGTTTCTGACTCAAGTGGCGCTTGGACCTGACTGATCCAGTGACTGGATAGTACAGCTGGAAACGCTCCATGACTGCTGAACCTCTGAAGAGGACCCACTTCAGTGTACTTTGAGGTTCAGAGCATTTTGAATGCCCTAGTTTTTGCTGTTGGAACATTCCCATTCCAGTAGGGGATCCTCAAGGTTTAATATGTGTTAGATCATCATCCTTCATCTGCTAATGAGTTTCTGAAGCCCTCCCCACCTTTAAAACGTAATCAAAAAGAAGAAACAGTTACAGTATAGCCAAACAAGTTCTCCTATGCTTCATAAACAGAATACCTGGCTTTAGTAGGCATTTATATAAACATTTGTCAAAGGAAGGAGGCAGCCAGCGATCCACAGGATATCTAGGAAATTAACTACTTGCGTGAAGCTGCAAATTTGTTTATAAAACAAACCTCTCTGCATGTTTGGTGCTATTATGGGAAAGACCAGAACCCCCGGCCATCAGGCTTAGAATGTTATTCTCAGGACCTAGTAAGTGCTGCCGGCTTGCTTTCAGATTTTCGTGAGGTGGTGCTTGTTAACCCTTGCGGCGCATCACGGTCACTCAGACCTGCCGAATCAGACTCGTGGGTGGGCGGTGAGCGAGGAGGTGCTCTCGTTGTTTTTTAAAGATTCTTCCGGTGACTGCAGCCATTACAGTAAGCGTCGACTCCCATCAAAAAGCCTTAAGACTCAGAAACAGCTTGAGGGACAACATCCTGCGCCAAACAGCACATCCCTCAAGGGGTGACTGGGCAGCCAGGCCCCGAAGCCCGCTGAGCTGAGTGGCAGCCAAGAGCCAGGTTTGATGTTTACGCTCAAAATCAGCTCTGGGTTGTCCCAGCAACTCGGCTGACACACAGCTCCTTCTTCTCTCTGAGGCTTCATTCCGGGCTTTGCTCTTCTCTGTTAGGACCTCCGTGTCTGTGGTAACCTGGCCTGCTGCCTTCTTTAATTTTTCTGCCAGTTGCTCCATCTTCTTGCGTGTAGGGAACTCAACAACCCCCACCCCGCCCCCCAAATATACCTGAAAACAGGAGGAAGGGGCCTGGAGCGGCCAGAACAGATGTCACCAGGCCTGTGCACTAAGTCTCCTGTAAGGAAAGCACCCAAGACTCTGGCTCTTACATCTTTTTTTTATACCTTTAACAACTTTACACAAAGTTACAGTTTCTAAGGCCTGCAGTAAAGTAGAAATTGGGAAGGGAACTCTTCGAAGCTCAAGAAGTGACTCCTGATCCCTGAATAGCAAGGGAGGGGCCATGAAGGCCATAAGAAACAGATACAAGAACTCAGAATGCCGAACAGTGGAGGGCCTACAGGGTCCGGGCAAACGGTTTCACACTCCTCGACAGGTCACAAAGCCATCATGACTGTACTGCAGAATAATTGTGGCCCAGATCACCAAGAAAATGTTAAGTATATTCAGGTTAAGGAAGCAGAGTAGTGTGTGTCGTGTTTTGTTTTGTTTTTTTAATTTCAAGCATTCTAAATGGTTTTAGTGCTTCCAGTTGGTTAAAGGTCTTAGTGCTAAAGAGATAAGCTCTTCGCTATCTATAGATGAACTCATTTACCAGTACTCTAGATAATTAAGATCTACCCTATTTATCGCTTCTATTCATTTGTACTCCTGTTTCTAAAACATTAAAAATGAAAAGCAGGAGCGCCTGGGTGGCTCAGTTAAGCCTCCGACTCTTGATTTCTCCTCACGTCATGATCTCACAGTTTGTGGGATCGAGCCCGCGCTTCACGCTGAGCATGGAGCCTGCTTGGGATTCTCTCTCTCCCTCTCTCTGCTCCTCCCCCTCTCATTCACACGCACTTTCCCTCTCTAAATAAACTTAAAAAAAAAAAAATGAGGGGCGCCTGGGTGGCTCAGTAGGTTGGGCGTCCAACATCTGCTCAAGTCATGATCTCATGGTTCCTGGGTTCAAGCCCCGCATCGGGCTCTCTGTGTCCAGCTCAGAGCCTGGACCCTGCTTCAGATTCTGTCTCTCTCTCTCTCTCTCTCTCTCTCTCTCTCCCTCTCTCCCTCTCTGCCTCTCTCTCTCTCTCTCTCTCTTTCTCAAAAATAAATATTTTTAAAAAGTGAAAAGCAAAAAATTTAAGGCAGTTGGACCCTATTCTATATACTTTCTAGTACCTGGCTCTGCTTCTTAGCAAAACTTGCTGTAACCTGGTGTTCTGTCCCTGCCCATGTGATATGTAATGAGACTCAATCCTGTTTCTTTGCTCATTCATGTGACTATGAAAGGGTTTATAGATGTCTCCCTCTCCCCTTGAGCCTAGTAATCCTATATCACTTCATCTTCTGCTAGCAGGAAAATAAACCATTACAGGAGTGCCTGGGTGGCTCAGTCAGCTCAGGTCATGATCTCACGGGTTCGTGAGATTGAGCCCCGCATCGGGCTCTGCACTGACAGTGAGGAGCCTGCTTGGGATTCTCTCTCCCTCTCTCTCTGCCCCTCCCCCTGCTTGCTCTCTCTCAGAATAAATAAACTTTAAAAAAGAAAGAAAGAGAATAAACCATTACATGCCACCTCCTTCCTCATTATATGCTCTATAATCAGAATACCTGGCATAGAGTAGGCATTTAACAAACATCTGTCAAATGAATGAGCCCATGATCCATAGACCATCTGCAGAATTAACTACTTGCAAGCAGCTGTAAATTTGTTAAAGAGCCTAGCCCATGATGAAAACAGCAATCAAAGAACATCAGCAAGTCCTAGCACCAAGAAGATCAAATAGTTGACACACTGTTCCGTGAAAAAACCAGGATACACAAATACCCGAACTGTGTTGGTAAATTAAAAGAAAAAAACGGGGAAAAGGACTAGAAAGACATAGGCCAATATAAAACATGATTATCCATTTTTCTATTCACTTAATAAATAATCGAGCACTTTCTTTGTGTCCAACACGTTCCTAAGCATCTCAGAGTTTAACCACGCATACCAGCATACTGCCCACGAAAAACTAACTGCAACCTATAATTTGACAGCAAGAGGTGCAGCAACTATAAATCATGAGCAGCTCAGGAACACTAGTTATGCAATGATAGGATATGTGAAGTGTCCTTCCAGAAAGACATGGGGATTCCAGTTCTCTGCACGTGCTCTGCTGCAGGAGGAGTATTTCTGGGCACGTTAGCCAGACTTCTTGATAGAACGCTTCCTGACCGGGGCGCCTGGGTGGCTCAGTCGGTGAAGCGTCCGACTTCAGCTCAGGTCATGATCTCACGGTTTGTGGGTTCGAGCCCCACATCGGGCTCTGTGCTGACAGCTCAGAGCCTGGAGCCTGCTTTAGATTGTGTGTCTCCCTCTCTCTCTGCTCCTCCCTTGCTCACATTCTGTCTCTCTCTCTCAAAAACAAATAAACATTAAAAAAAAAAAAAAAAAGTAGAACGCTCCTTGACAGAACACTGAATGTGTAGTAAAGCCATGGAACATACTGATTGTAGTTCAGAAATACCAAATGTTATTGACCCTTTTTAATTCCGTAAGCTGCCTTTCGCCATGCCTAATCAGTTTATGACCCAGCAGAGACCCCTTGTAGTTCCGTCATCGTGGCCCTGGGACTATACTCGGAATCACAGCTTTAGATGACATTTCCCCAGGATATTTACATGGATTTATAACACAGTTGATGCCCAGACCTCAGTATGTGAGGAGTCTACAAGTGTATGTGCAGTCAGTAATCCCATTTTGTAGCCTGGTTTTAATTTATATTTGTCCTCTTAATAATGTTAATAAGCTGACATTACTCTGCTAACAGGACAGGTGATGAAATCATAATCGAGCATAAAGGTGTAAACTAGCATCTCAGGGCATCGTTAGGCACCCTTAATTCCTTGTGTCATTTAGAAAAACGCAAGAGAAAATTCCTAGCAATATTTAATAGGCTATAAAGGAAACCTAGTCTTAGGACCCAGTTTTGTATTGCCTCAGTATAAAATTCATACCTTTAATTTAAAATTTTTTGTGTGTGTTTTATTTATTTTTGAGAGAGAGAGAGAGAGAGAAGGCACGAGCAGGGGAGGGGCAGAGAGAGAGGGAGACTCAGAATCTGAAGCAAGCTTCAGGCTCTGAGCTGTCAGCACAGAGCTCGAAGCCACGAACTGCGAGATCATGACCTGAACAGAAATTGGACACTTAACCGACGGGGCCACCCAGGTGCCCCCATATCTTCAGTTTTAAGTTTGTATTTACAAAGCAAATTTTGATTCTTGGATACTGTTCTCTGCTGTCATCCACATAAGGGACGTATTTTCCACTCTGGGCTGCATTTCATGCCAGAGAAACTTCCAAAACCCGGAGGGCATCAGGCATGCGTGACCCTCTGACTGATTTTTCTCCCCTCTAGGTTACCCCATGGCTGTATTTTATCGGCGTTACCTTTACTTCAAGGACAGCTACCTCATCCATCTCTTCCACGCCTTTACAGGCCTCTCAATTGCTTATTTTAACTTTGGTGAGTGAACTTGGCAGTAGCACGGCGATTGGAGGGAACCTGGGAAGGAACAGGCTTAAACAGAGTTTCTGGAGAGAGTGTGATGGCTAGGGAAGTTAATAACGCTCTGCTTGCAAAGAGGGTTTGTATGCACAGGACCAGAGCTTAATTTTCCTTTTCCATGCATCCCTTTCTCTAACATTTTGAGAGTGCTTGGTTACCTTTGCCAGCCCCCCATCATTTCCTCTGCTGGGGCTGTAACTGGATGCAAGATGCAAGCAGCCTTCTTCAGGAGCATCCCTTTAGCTCAAACACTCAGAAATGCAGCAACGCCCTGACAATCCCTTATATGTATACAGTTCATTTCCTTCCCTCCCACCAAGATCTGAGTCTCTTTGAAAAGAAAGAAATCCTAATACCAAAGGTTTTTTTCTTTAAATATTCTCTTTGTGTTTAGAAGTCTCAGCCCAGGTGAGAATGCGAAAAAACAAAAACAAAACCCAAAAAACAAAACCACCACAGGCTAAAAGTTGCTGTCCTCTCCGCCTCCAGGAAATCAGCTCTACCACTCCCTGCTGTGTGTTGGACTTCAGTTCCTCATCCTTCGACTGATGGGCCGCACCATCACTACCGTCCTCACTACATTTTGCTTCCAGATGGTAAACGCCTCTCCCTCGGCAGCTCAGACCACAGCCAACAGCCCTTGGGGGGAGGGGGGAGGTCGGGGACTGTGGCGCAGAAAAAGTGACCTAGGAGACCCGATTTCTAGTCCTTTCTCCCGACATCTCTCCGCAGCATGGCTTCAGGTAGGTCACTCTTCGCAGGCGCCAGGCGCCCCATCTGCAGGTTGCAGTGACGATGACCTGAACAGCTGAGCCCTTGCACAGGACTGCGCCATTCTTGTTCTTTGGTTTTGACCAGGACTACCCAGCTAGCTGTCCAGGAGGGGTGTCGTGTAAAGGCCAGGCAGAAAACCAGCTGAGACTGAGCTACGGACTCTAAGCTCCAAATTCTCAGTTGAGCCCTCATTCTGCTGAGAAGCCTTGAGCATTCCCCTCCATGGGTTCAGTTTCTTCCATGTATAGTAACTTAAAGCCTTTAGGGCCCCTGGGTGGCTCAGTTGGTTAAGCGTCTGACTTCAGCTCAGGTCGTGATCTCAACGGTTCAGAGTTTGAGCCCCACATCAGGCTGTCTGCTGTCAGCAGGGCCTGATTTGGATCCTCTGTCCCTCCCACCTCTCTCTGCCCCTTCCCCGCTCACGTTCTCTCTTTCTCAAAAATGAATAAACAATTTTTTTTTTTTATTTAAAAGATCAAACTTAAAAACAAAAGCCTTTAAGGAGGAGACCAAGAGAAGGGGAAAATGAAAGAATACAGTGGATTTTAGAGCAGGGAGAAAATAAAGAAATCCTAGCTGGTGATGCAATAAATTCTTCCCCCTCCCTAGGCCTACCTTCTTGCCGGATATTATTACACAGCCACTGGCAACTATGATATCAAGTGGACAATGCCACATTGTGTCCTGACCTTGAAGCTGATTGGTGAGTGCTGGCTCATTGCCTTCCCCTTTTACCCCTAGGCTCTTCCCCGTCTGACCGTAAACTTACTCTGTTTTCCCCGGTCCGCTCCTGGCTACACTCAGTCCACAGGCCACCTCCTCAGTGGCCTCTCCCCCTGCTCTACCCACACCTTCTCTCTCTGCTCAGGTCTGGCTGTTGACTACTTTGACGGAGGGAAGGATCAGGTAAGTTCCCATTCCTCTGCAGAGAGTTTAAGGAATTGAACCAGAGGGAAGGAGAAAGGCTGTTGTAATCAAAAGACTGGACCCAGATGCCAGGGGCAGAGCCTCTGCCTCATCCCCGGCCTGTGTGAGTTCTGTTTCAGATAACACTGAGCACGGATCAGCAAATCTAATTTGCCCGGATCCAGCTCTCGCACAAAGTCCAGAGATCAGTGCCAGCATGGCGTTTGGAAAAGCAGCAGCCACTTGTTGCTAAGTTACCCCTGCACATACTCATTTCCACGTGAGGCAATTACTCTTCTCCATGTCACGCCCTCAAAGAGACGGCTGTTTGAAGAACCCCAGTTCAGTGGGGTCCCAGGGTGGGGAACACGCAGACTGGCTCTTGGGGGGAGATTCAAGGCTATCCTGAACCATTCATTCTCTTCTCGGCATAGAATTCCTTGTCCTCTGAGCAACAGAAATATGCCATACGGGGTGTCCCTTCCCTGCTGGAAGTTGCTGGTTTCTCCTACTTCTATGGGGCCTTCTTGGTAGGGCCCCAGTTCTCAATGAACCACTACATGAAGCTGGTGCAGGGACAGCTGACTGACATACCAGGGAAGATACCAAACAGGTAATTGCCCCTCTTGGTCAAGACCTCTGTATAGGTGATCTCACCCAATACAAAGCCACTTCTAGGTGCCTTCCTGCAGGCCAGCCCTGGCTGCGTTCTCCAGCACGGCCCCGGCTCACAGGCCTGTGCCGCACAGGCCCCAGACTGTCGTAACGGGCGCTCCGTACCTGCTCAGTGCGGGTGGCGGGCCCATTTCAGCGTAGGCTACTTCCAGCCAGCCATTCTGACCTTGTAGTACAAACGTAAAAATTCACTTTTATGCCACAGGATTTTGCCTGAACAGTCACGTCCCTGCCTTTAAAACCCGTTTTCTCGGTTTAAAAGATTGTTAAATATATAAAAATGTGTGTGTGTATGTGTGTGTGTATATATATATGTGTGTATATATATATCACAGTAGAAAATTGAAAAGTTACCAGAAAAATCCTTTTCCTGAGAACGTGTCTAGCCTGTGTTTGGGCCTCGATTCAACCAGGGTAGGAAGGAGCAGACTGAGGATTGGTCATCCTCCAGTCCTCCGCACTGGATTTTCAGTCCCAGTGTGGATGGAGGCGGTTGGTGAGGCCATGAGATGTGTAGGAGCCCTGAGGGGGAAGCACCACAGACTCGTCCACACCGCTCCCCTGCCCACCCTGCCCGCCCCTGTGACTCACAGGGTCTCGCGTTCACCATTGCCCAAAGCCAACCACAGAGAGCTGTCTTTCCCTGAGACTGAATAAAGGCTCTGGACGGAGAGCCACTCGTCCTCCTCTGGGCGGATAGCCACACTCTGAAACCCCTCTCTCCGTAATTTAAGGTCAGAGGGCGAAGGGAATAGCCTCTGTCTGTTGTGACCTTGCTTGTTCCTTTCCAGCACCATACCTGCTCTCAAGCGCCTGAGTCTGGGCCTTGTCTACCTAGTGGGCTACACTCTGCTTAGCCCCCACATCACAGAAGACTATCTCCTCACTGAAGACTATGAAGTGAGTGCTTACTAATGGAGCAGCAGTGTGACTGCATCAGAGGTAGAAATGGACAGGCAAGGATCCCTGTAGATAGCCAAGAAGCGGGTAACACCATCTACAAATGCATGTTGGTTTCGCTCTAGATCTGTGAGAGTTGGTGTCAATGCCAGCCGGGCCGCGACATGTTCATCAGCCAGCACTGAACGACCTCCGCGGGCACAGGGCTGTGCCAGGTGCACTGTTAGCACCCCTTACCTCCCTCGGGAGCAGCTCTTAGCCTGATTTATTACAGCCAAGTGACTCCTTGGAGCAGAGCAGCTTTTGGTCCTCTCCAGCCTGTTTTCTTCTCTTGATAGATTGGGGGCTTCTAGGGAATTCAAAAACCAAGGGAGGGGGAAGTGCTGGCTTTTGCTCCTGCCCAGCTGAAAGGCTTGCAGCAGCTCCCTACGCACTCTGGGTAGGTTTATCTCCTTAAACTAACATTGACCATGGATATATAAAAGTCCCTCGGTGCTCCGTGTCCCGAATGCTCAGTGCGTTAGAGGAGTTTAGGGACAATGCTGTTTCTGGGACTCTTCAAAGAAAAAGGTGAATGGATGTTCACTGGGCTCCCTGCGTATTCCTCTTAGCCTACTAGAAGGGCAGCGAAGCGGACCGTCAGGTGGACATGAAGTAGTCAGCCTCAAGTTTGGAAGGGAAGAACATGAAGGGCATTTGGCCTTGCCCGGGGAGTATCCCTAATGCCTGTGTGTTCCTTCCTCAAGAACCACGATTTCTGGTTCCGCTGCATGTACATGCTGCTCTGGGGCAAGTTCGTGCTGTACAAGTACGTCACCTGTTGGCTGGTCACTGTAAGTAGGAAAGATGAACCCGGGTCATATTCCAACAAGCTGTGGGGCGCGGTGGGGAGGAGAGGAGCAGGAATGCTAACGGAATGCTCCCTCCCTCAGGAAGGAGTGTGCATTTTGACAGGGCTGGGCTTCAATGACTTTGACGAACACAGAAAGGCGAAGTGGGACGCCTGTGCCAACATGAAGGTGTGGCTCTTTGAAACGACCCCCCGATTCACCGGCACCATCGCCTCTTTCAACATCAACACCAATGCCTGGGTGGCCCGGTAAGCGGCTGGAACGGGGGTCCGGACCCTAGCTTCTTCCACCACTTTCCCAGATTTGAGCGCACGGATATGCGGTCCATCTTTTCCCACTCTGGGTAGAACCTCGTCGTTCTCGCACCCACCCACCACATACTGACTTCCGTCTCCACTCCCGGCCCCCCGAAAACCACTCCTGTCACATTCGCAAGGCACAAGCAAGACCGAGAGGTGCCTTGAATTTTAATCCCAGTTCCGCCCTGGTTTCATGTTCCCCTTTGCCATTTACAAACGTCTTTATTTGTCCCCACCAACGCACAAGTGTTGAGCGGCACGAGAACCGGTCTGCCCTGTTCAGCACTGCAGCTTAGGCACCGGGCGCTCAGCACTCAGTTATCTTGTACAAAGTGGCTCGCCCAAGCTCACCCAGCTAAGCGTGAGGTCTGTTTGCTGTCTCTGAACAGAGTCATCGATTCCGCTGCCTTTCATTTCTTTTTTTAATTTTTTTTAAAGTTTATTCATTTATTTTGAGACAGACAGTGAGAGTGGGGGAGGGGCAGAGACCGAGGCAGGGGGGCAGAGAGAGAATCCCAAGCAGGCTCTGCACTGGCCGTGCAGAGCCCAATGCGGGGCTTGAACCCACAAAACCGTGAGATCACGACCTGAGCCGAAACCAAGAGTCGGTCACTTAACCGACTGAGCCACTCAGGTGCCCCTGCCTTTCATTTCTAAAGCTAGTCTGATGGCACCGCCTCCCTCACCCCAGACCACCCGGAGCAGGAGCCACCAGCGTGGCAGCAGGCACTGCTCTGAGGCCCATCCCCACCCACCCTTTTCTCTAGTTACGTCTTCAAACGGCTCAAGTTCCTTGGAAATAAAGAACTGTCCCAGGGACTGTCGCTGCTCTTCTTGGCCCTCTGGCACGGCCTCCACTCGGGATACCTGGTCTGCTTCCAGATGGAATTCCTCATTGTCATCGTGGAGAGAAAGGTAGGCCTGAGGGGTGCCGGGTGAACAGGGACGATGACGAGCGAGACACTCACGACCTCTCCCCTCGCTCCCCAGGCTGCCAGGCTAATTCAGGAGAGCCCAACCCTGAGCAACCTGGCTTCCATTACCATCCTACAACCCTTCTACTACTTGGTGCAGCAGACCATCCACTGGCTCTTCATGGGTTACTCAATGACTGCCTTCTGCCTCTTCACGTGGGACAAGTGGTTTAAGGTAAGCGGAGGGGGCGGAAATCGCTGAAACCGCAGGCCGTGAGGACGGTCCTTGCTCTGTCTCTCGCTCAGTGGCCGGTATCTCCCCACAGGTGTATAAATCCGTCTATTTTCTTGGCCACGTCTTCTTCTTGAGCCTACTCTTCATATTGCCTTATGTTCACAAAGTAATGGTGCCAAGGAAAGAAAAGTTAAAGAAAGCGAAATAATCGATTTCCCTGGTAAGTGACCATCCCTGTAGCTAAGCTGAACCAGCAAGTTACAGACGAGAGCAACAGATTGGGGGCGGATGGCAGGGAGACAGTACTGAAACCTGGAGTGACTCTGAAGGTAGCCTGGCTCCCGGGAAAACAAGTGTGGGGCACTGACCACTCTAACTTGGGCCCCCACGACACAGAGTACTATACGATCACGGCAAACTTGGGCCCCCAGAGTCTGGTCTCTGTAGACCAGAGACTGGAAGGAATAACTCCGACCAGCCTGCCAATCAAATCTCTTCTCTTGCAGGTGGCCTAGCGCCGGGCTGGTGCAGAAACCACTTGTCTCCCTTTCCACAGCCCTCCTTCGCCTCAGAGCACAGAGAACATGGAAACCAGGGAGTGGGAAGACATGATACTCCTAGCCGTGCCTCTGCTGCCAGCCAAGTCTTCATCTGGGGCCAAAGGGGAAACTCTCGTGGGAGGAGTAGAGGGCCCGTGTCTCCCCTCTGGGCTCCCCCATGCACGTTGCCTTATCTCTCCCCCTCTAGCCAGGAATCTGTTGTGTTTTTCTCCTGCCAATTTACTATGATTGTATATGTGCCGCTACCACCACCCCCCCCATGGGGGGGCGGGGTGGGGTACAAGGCCCCACCTGCTCCACTTTTTCTACCTTGGAACTGTACCAGATAAAATCACTTCTCTTTGTTCAGTTTTTTACTGCTGGCATTCCTGGCTGCTTCCTTACAGACCGTTCTCCGTGCTTGCCACAGAGCTGAAAATTCAGCAGGGCTCTCTCCTTTACCGCCCAGAAGGTGGGAGTCAAGGCCTAACCGTAAAGCCTGGGACCAAACTTGCAAACGCTGTGACCTCACATCTTTTCCTGAAGTCTGAGGAGAACAACCATTCAGATTTTTTTCCACCATTAAGATACTGCTAATTTTAGGAATCCCCAAAGAACTACCAGATATTTATAGGATAAACAGTATTTATAGGCTAAACAAATAGCAAATGTACAGCCTCGGCTTCCCCAAACCCCCCACAGTGCCGGTGCAGGAAGGTCCTCTCCGAGCAGCGGGCGGAAAGCAGGGCCAAGGGATATAATGACAACAGTCTCTGTTTCAGAACAAGGTGCTATTGTCAGATGACCCCCCATACTTCTTCAAAGGCTGTGGTCAGTTTTGCACAGGTGAGGGCTGCAGACAGGGGGTAGTTGCTGATAGACACCATCTTCTCCGTATACTCCACATTGACCTAAGGAGAGAGACAGTTCTGTCACTCTATAACAAGTTCAGCCCGTCTTTGGGGAAGGGAAAACAGGGCTGAGCTAGTATTTCACAGTGCTGGGTTTCTTTCTAGATTTTATTTTTAAGTAATGTCTACACCTGGCATGGGGCTCGAACTCACAACCCTGAGATCAAGAGTGGCAGGCTCTACCGACTGAGCCAGCAGATCTTTATGGTGCTATTTTTTTAAAGATTTACTTGTTTTTGAGAGAGAGAGCGAGTGATAGTGCGTGTGGGGGAAGGGTGGGAGGGGGAGAGAGAGAATCCCAAGCAGGCTCTGCACTGATAGCGTGGAGCCCAACATAGAGCTTGAACCCATGAATCATAAGATCATGACCTGAGCTGAAGTCAGACGCTTAACTGACTGAGCCACTGAGGCGCCCCTCCAGTGCTGTTCAAGTTGTACAAAGGATGAAGAAGGCCTTGACTCTCACTGTCACAAATATACCAGCAGTCCTCAAAAGATACAGCTGGGGGGGCGGGGGCGTGCAGGTCGTGGAGGCCCTGTTTGTCTTCCGGCTTTGTTCTCACCCTCTGTCTCCCAAGGTCATCAAAATGCCAGCTGTTCTCAGAATTCTATACTAAGCCTCAGCTCTATGAAGAACCCAAGAGTTGAGCCCAGGCCTTACCTGGCCATGGGCAAAGGCCCCCACCACAAAAACAATAGGGTCACTGCTAGGCACCAAGTCTCGTACATCACTGACAACTGGAATGGAAAAAGATGTGCCAATCTTCATACACCCAACTGGGAAGTGATCTGACACTGGATTCTTAATTACCTAAAGAGAACAAGGGAAAAAAAGAAAAATCAGCCCCAGAAACAATCTCAGAACCCCTCCTCCAACCAGTAGGTGCCAGTATCTCACCTTCAAGAGCTTCTGGGGGCCATCAGCTGCTCGAACACTGAGTTTGTGTAAAAGCTGAACTGAGGGTGGGGAGAAAAGAGTTCAGAGCTAGGTGGTGACCCCATTTCTTCTGCCCAGAAATCTAACCAGAAAAACCCACAGGTAAAGTGGGCTCCGTGTGTCCTTTACATCCACACTATGGTCCTAAAATGGTACGAACGAGCAGTTGTCAAGCATATGACTAGTTGGATGGCAATGAGTTCACTCGGCCAGGAACCCATGCAGGTTTTACCCCAGCCCCTGGGAAGATGAGTCCTTGTTCTGGTATCAAACATACACCCCACTCCTCCTATTTACAAAGCTCACATTTCATTTATCTCTTTCCTCTTCCTCCCTTCTTCACTACTGCCAAGTTCGTTCTGAACCTTAACTCCTAGAGATCTCACCCATGAGGCCACAAAAGCGGTCAAAGGTTCTGGGAATTCGAGTCTGGGGGTTCACTTCAATCAGCACGTTCTTCTGTGTGTGGATATAAACCTGCAGCAAGCCAGCTCGGTTCAGGGGACTGTCCATCAGCATCAGTAAACTCTGGGGGACGCAGAAACCAAGGCATAGTTTCAAGCGAAGAGAAGCAGCACGCAGCTGCCCGACCTGTACAAAGGCTTGGGGTCGTGAGCTCTGTCCCTGGAGTTACCTGGTGAGCTATGTCTGGTCTCACTTCCCCAGGGTCCCGTCCATTCTTCAACAGCACAGACTTGTGCTTGTCACAGTTGAGTAACTCATAGGTCTTCCCTACCTAAAGAACAGGGAACATGACAGACAGCAACATAAGCTTCTTTTACCTAGACTAGTGGTTCTCAAAGTGTGGTCCCCAAAGCAGCAGCAGCATCATAATCATCATCTAGAAACCTGTTAGTCAAATTCTCAGTCTACTCCAGATCTTCTGAATCAGAAATGGGTGATGGGGCCCAGCAAACCTTTCAGGGGTTTACTGTGTGGCCACTGACCCTTTCTCCCCTACCCCTGTAAATGATCTTGGATGACAAAAGGACACAGCCTGTGATTTCACGTGATCTAAACTCCCGCACAGCAAAGGAAACCCATCCACAAAACAAAAAGGCAACCTACTGAATGGGAAAGAAGGTATTTGCAAATGATGTATCTGATAAGGGGTTAATATCCAAATTAACCAATACAGAGAACTTCTGCAATACCAAAAAAAACAATCTGATTAAAAAATGGGCAGAGGACCTGAACAGACATTTTTCTAAGGAAGACACCCAGATGACCAACAGACAAATGAAAAGATGCTCAACCTCACTTATCAGGGAAATGCAAATCAAAAGCACAACAAGGTATCACCTCACCAGCCAGAATGGCTAGTATCCAAAAAAGACAAGAAATAAGTGTTGGCGAGGATGGAGAGAAAAGTGTGAAAATTCTAATGATGCGGGAGGCGACTTCAGCAAGGAATACTTTCAAAAGTAAAACGGAAGAGGGTTGGTGCCAGTGTTAAGACTGGTCTGAGCAAAGGTACAGCTGGAATAAAGGAAAAGCAGAAGTGTCAAGAAGGAAAACGCATGCGGAAAAAGTAGAACTGAAACACTGAAGAACAGTGATTAAATATGACTGCTTTGTAAACTGCAAGGTTCCTCAAGTATCAAGCACAAAGCCAGAAATAATTGTGGAATAACAGGGCACTGAGTGAATGAGGAATATTATTCTGGTAACTCAGTGTATACTAGAAGAGACACTAACTACATGTGTGATACTAAAGATCTGGCTAAAATCTATAGCAGCTAAAAGAAAGAATTGCAGATTGCAATTTGGGGTCCTAAGGAGCAATAAAGTGGTCAGTAAAAAGTCCAAAACCACACCACTAAATATACAAATACAGGATTTGAGAGGCTGTGTTTTTATGTATCAATAGAACATTCGTATGTCTGGCAATAACTTAAGAAACATAACTCCAGGAGCGCCTGGGTGGCTCAGTCGGTTAAGCTGTCCGACTTCAGCTCAGGTCATGATCTCACAGTTTGTGAGTTCGAGCCCCACTTCCGGCTCTGTGCTGACAGCTCAGGGCCTGGAGCCTGCTTCAGATTCTGTGTCTCCCTCTCTCTGCCACTCCCCTGTTCACACTCTCTCTGTCAGGAATAAACACTTTAAAAAAAAAAAAAGGAAACATAACTCCACAAAGCTTGGGGGAAGAGGCATGTAGATTTTGAAACTGATTAACTGAAACAACAAAAATGTCAGAGAGTAAGCATAGGGAAAGAACCAACTCTGTGGGACACTCTTAGTTATTGAAAAAAAGAACCTCTTGAATAGAACAATCCAGTTTCTACCCATTAGTAAGCTATAACCAGGAGTTTTATTATTTTAATAAAATAGAAAAGAGTACTTTACATGTAGTCATGGTAAGTAGTACTTGATGAAGCTTTTGGTATCAGATAGTTGCATGTGTTTGTGTGTGTGTGTGTGTACTGGCTCACAATGTGACTTTTTTATTGCGGGTTGTGGTTAATAAGCTTGAAAACAACTAATTAGAATAATCAGAGAATGAGTACTATGTGTATTCATTTTCTGTAACAGGTATCAGAGCTATAAGAATTTTTAGAACCTTTTATTCCCTGCCCTCATGGAAGCCTTCTAGTGGAAGAGACAAACAGTAAACCACCACATGAAACCACAACCAAATTGTGATCAACATTATGAAAGAAAAATAAATGGTTTGTTAAAGGATTATTAACAGGAGGGCTGATTTATACCAAGAAGGGAGTCACTCCTATGAAGAAATAACATTTTAACTAATAATTGAAAAATGAACAGCATCATATTCAGTAATTGTTGCATGAACTGTCAAACAGGAATTAATAAAGAGCTAAGTAAAGGAAGCTTCCGTTAGAGAACATTATGTGCAACGGCCTTAAAATATCAGAGAACTTAGTGCTTTCAAAGACCTTAACAAAGGCCAACAAGTCTGGACTCTAAGGAATAAATAGGAGAGAGCAGGCTCCACGAGGCTAGCAGAACAAGAAGGACCAGCACCAGGAAGGCAAAAGATAATAGTACATAAAATTTCAACCAGCTATGAATTCAATCATCCCTGGAGTACCATTAATGACAATCTGACCTACATTCCACTAGCATGCTCTAAGAACTTTAATTTGGCCATGACCTTTTCAACTTCTTGATGAGGAACCTGGAATCAATAACAATGGCAATAATTTATTCCAAGTGACAGGCATCATTCTAAACCCTTTGCTGATATTACCTCCCTTCATCCCCTCAACCCAATAAGGTCCGTACTATCATCCCCATGGGACATATGAAGAAACAAGTGGTTAAGGGAGATTCAGAATTAATAGGCTGGAAAGACGGCAAGCAATTAACTGAGACATAAATATAAGATCCTGTAATTAAGTTGGAAATATCAATTACCTAAGAAAAATGGGGGGGAAAAAAAAGACTTTCTAGACTGCAAGCTTAATAAAGTAACACAAAGATTGAGGAAGTAAAAATGGAAAAGAATCACATTACTATCAAAATATTACTTTTAAAGCACTTTCAAAGTATTAACCTCCACTTTACAAACTAAGGCCAAAGTTGTTTTCTCAAGATCACACACTTAAAATAAGTATGAAAAACAAGTTTAAAACCCAGGTCTGACTTAGAGACCAGTGCTATTTCTTCTGGGCCTCCTCATTCGACAAGTTTAGCTCTAAAGGTAAGAGAAACAAGAAAGTCAGAGTGAGAACACTGCAGTTTTAAGATATACAATTGCTGGAATATTCGGGAAAAGGGCTGAATGACAGGTAAAAATAAGGATGTAAAAGTATTAAATGATAATTGATCCAGCCTTTCAAAGTGGATAGTACTATAAAGGAAGGTGACAAAAGACACCTAGGGATGACGCAATGGACATGTCTATCCTTCCCTACCCTCCCTCCCTTTAGATAACTTTTTACCACAGAATCCCGGTAAATCAATTGAAGTCAGGATGTGACAGCTGCAATGAGATTCACGAAGAGCAGAAGAAAACGAGTAACGCCAACCCAGGTGTTTAACCAAAAGAGTCAACTAGGCTATTCTTCCTCCAAAAGCATGTTTCACTCTCTCTGCTTCTCCATCCACTTTGAGCCTCTCACCCTCACCTCCCCCCCGCCCCGGGGTCCCATCCTATCGATCTGCTAATTCTCCACTTCCTTGTCCCAAACTACCTTGACTGTCTCCAGACTGGCCCCTTCCAGCACCACAATGAGCCTTCGCCCTCCGATCTTGTTTCCCGCCCCGAGTCGGGGCCGCTTGGGAGCCACCGCATCCCAGCCCTCTTCCTGCTCTCCAACGCGCCGCTCACGAGGTTGGAATCCGCCACTGGGCGCAGCCATCTTGCAACCGGACCGGAAATTGCGATAACGTCCTTAAACTTCGCGTTTGCCCAATCTCAAACATCCTTCCGGCTGCCATTTTGAAAGTGGGCACTTGGAAATGGCGATGGCTTGCAGTCTGGCGCTACCGAAGCCTCTCTGGAAGGGCAGGGTTCCAGAAAGGGGCTGGAAGTTCCGGATGCGTAATTCCTGTGCGCGAAGTTCGGGTCCTCAGCCCTGGGGAGGGTTTAGAAGGGAGCGCACTTCCGGTGCCCTTTCTCCCGCAAGCGCCGAGGGCCCCGGACCCTCGTGTGAAGGGGTGCGATCTCTAAACTGGAGCCGGGTAGAGGCGGGCCGGCACCTGCTTCTGACCTCTGGTGCCGCCGGCCATAGGATCGGACATGGCCCAGAACTTGAAGGACTTAGCGGGGCGGCTGCCCTCCGGGCCACGGGGCATGGGCACGGCGCTGAAGCTGCTGCTGGGGGCCGGCGCCGTGGCCTACGGCGTCCGCGAATCTGTGTTCACCGGTGAGCAACCTCTGCCCGCTCTCCGGACTCCCCCCACCCCCGCTAGACCTCTGCCCTGTCCCTCTGGGTCCCCGCCCTCACCCAGACCCTCACCCCCGCCCGCCTCCCCGAGAAGTTAGTAACGTACTCTCAGCAGCGTTTAGGCCTGACCCCCACCCCTCTCCCCACAGTGGAAGGCGGGCACAGAGCCATTTTCTTTAATCGGATCGGTGGCGTGCAGCAGGACACCATTCTGGCCGAGGGCCTTCACTTCAGGTAATGGCGGGCAGAGCGGACTGACCCTGACCCCTTCACCCTTGAACGCCAACCCACCAATGGTTGTAGTAGGGCTCTCGAAGGATTCAGAGCTGCTCTTTTACTGCCCCCTCCCTCCTTCTGCTGGAGCAGTGGGTGCTGCCCAAAACTCGGGCGGCACATAAACTGTTCTCCAGAGGGAGGAGAGAATTTCTCATTGCCCATGGTCATTAAGAGGTGGAGCAGGCCAAAAAACGCGTGGTGAGGGAACACCTGGAGAAACTAGTGAAACTGCAGTCCCCTGATACCTATCCCTGTTCCTCCCCTGCAGGATCCCCTGGTTCCAGTACCCCATCATCTATGACATTCGGGCCAGACCCCGAAAAATTTCCTCCCCCACAGGCTCCAAAGGTAGGTCTGGGCACCTGGGAGTCCCTGCCAGATGGCTCCATAAAGTAAGCAAGGAAGCCTGGCAGATCCTAGGGGAGGAGGATAGTGTCACATCCCTTGGGTCTTGGTTTCCTCTTCTGCAAAACAGCTATAATAAAAGGACCTGCTTTTGAGGTTAAAACAGTACGATTTGGACACCCTGTGTGTTTGCCCATATCTATCAGCTGTCCTCCCCACTACTGTAAGTTCAGTGAGGGCATTGTTTGTTCTTTGTCTTAGTCACTGTGTAGATCAAAGCCTTGTTCTAAGACCTTGTTTTGTTTTAACTGCTTGACTCTCCAGTAGTTTCTATCCAAGTCTATCCAGTAGTTTCCCCTGTCGTGGGGAAACTTGGCCCACTTTTCACGGGTGAACCTTTTCCCTTTTAGACCATACATAGAAGCTGTGTCTTTGAGATCACCCAGAGCCCTTTCTCATGTGCGTGGGCACGTACACACACACACACACACACACACACACACACACACAGGCATGCGCACTGATTCAAGTAGCTCATCTGTAATACACTGTTTTTAGCGAAAGTGGCTTAACACTCTCTGAATGGTAGGCCCTACGAATAAAGGACTCATAAAACACAACCCTTGTCCTCAAGTCCATAGTCTAGTAAAGAGAGAGGGAGAATCCCAAGTGGGCTCTGCAGTGAAAGCACAGAGCCAAACGCAGGGCTCAACCCCACGAACAGTGAGATCATGACCTGAGCCGAAACCAAGAGTCAGACGCTTAACCGACTGAGCCACCCAGGCACCCCAAGAATGCAAATGATTCTGATGCAGCATGAGAGAGCCTACAATAGAAGTTGAACACAGTAGAGAAGCAAAATGAGAAGTCAGCTTTACTGGTGGAGAGCTTGTGAGTAGAGAAGACTTTACAATGGGAAAGGATACATTTGGCCTGTCAGCCTGATCACCCTCCATTCCCCAGGGGAGTTCCAAACCGCACAGCACTGCGTTAGGTGTAGAGGGAGGTGTGTGGAGGAGGAGATGCTTGGGGAAGGGTTCTTGGCTAAGAGACCAGAGGAGGCCCCCATGGCCTGGACCACCCACTGCTGACCTCACTCTCAGACCTGCAGATGGTGAATATCTCCCTGCGAGTGCTGTCTCGACCCAATGCCATGGAGCTTCCCAGCATGTACCAGCGCCTGGGGCTAGACTACGAGGAGCGAGTGCTGCCGTCCATTGTCAATGAGGTGCTCAAGAGTGTGGTGGCCAAGTTCAATGCTTCACAGCTGATCACCCAGCGGGCCCAGGTCTGACCTGTCACCATCTCACACCTTCCCTCCTAGGCCTCGAGCAGTGGATATTAGGAAAGGCAGCTTATTAGAAAAGGGTCATGACTCTGGCTCCCTTTTCAACTTAAAGCTGTACTAATGTCCGCTGAGAAACCAGGAGAGTCAAGATCAGCACTCAGTAGCAGTCAGCATCAGGAACCAGGGGAGGAAACAGTGGCAAAGTCTAGAAGTGTAGATTATGTTGGGGAGAGTGGAAGATGAGGAGTCCCTGTGACCGGAGAAGACTGGACCAAGTCCTTTCCAACTCAGATGTTCTAGTGAGGAACTAAGAAAGGCTTAGTGGTTTTCTGCCGTTCTCAGGAGATCTGGTATTCAGACAATCACAGCAATGCCCTTCCCTTCCAGTTCTCCAGTCCCTTCAATCCGCCCGCCCCTCCCTGACCCCCAGGTATCCTTGTTGATCCGGCGGGAGCTGACAGAGAGGGCCAAGGACTTCAGCCTTATCCTGGATGATGTGGCCATCACAGAGCTGAGCTTTAGCCGAGAGTACACGGCCGCTGTGGAAGCCAAGCAAGTGGGTGAGTTATGAGAGGAATAAGGTTTCTGAGAAGGCAGGAGGTAGGCTGGGGTTCCTGACACCTCATATCTGTGACCTCCTGGCTCTCTCCCACCACAGCTCAGCAGGAGGCCCAGCGAGCCCAGTTTTTGGTGGAAAAAGCAAAGCAGGAACAGCGGCAGAAGATTGTGCAGGCCGAGGGTGAGGCCGAGGCCGCCAGGATGATATCCTTCTGCTAGGGAAGTCTCTGCCCAGCCCCTGGAGCACCCTGCTTCCCCTTCTCCCTCATGGGCCGGCTGATGAGACTAAGGCGAATGCGACTCTGTGCTCTGTCCTTGGCTCCCTGGGGATGGAGGTTTTGAATGGGGTCTGAAATCTTAGAGAGGTGCCTGAGGCCTGGCTCCTCCCTGTAAGGCAGATCAATAGCACTGCTGGCCTTGCCTCCATTTCTGCTGCTGCCTCCAGTTCCTGGCAGCTGCCTGCAGGGGGGGCCCACAGATGGGGACCAAAGTGGGACTAGGCACGAACTATCTGAGCGCGACCTTGGATCTGACAGTCCAGAGAAGGGCTGGAGTAGGAAGGATGGGGCCGCGGGTTGAGACCAAAACTGGACCTTGTGTGAACCCTTAACCCCAACCTGCTCACCTTGGAGAAGCCCTGAGCAAAAACCCTGGCTACATCAAACTGCGCAAGATCCGGGCAGCCCAGAACATCTCCAAGACGGTGAGCACAAGAGCCCAGTGTCCCCGAAAGGCTGCCATGAGTCTGGAATTGTTTTAAGTGAAAGCACATTGACGCAAAGGGATTCAAATATTGCTTACTGGGGTTTCTAACTCAACCTGGCTTCTCCAACACTTTTCTCCATGAAAACAAAAGGCATGACCTTTCGTTTTTGCCTCTGTTGTGGTGTTAATACATCGCTGTTGCTCACTGCTCTGGATCTTTGAGGGCAGAAACCATGCCTTAACTTGTCACCGAGTTCCTAACCCACACGTATTCAATCAGTGGTTGTTGACTTGCAAGGTAAAAGTCCAGGCGTGAGTTCAAACATCTGTTTATTTCTCGCCCTATAGATTGCCACATCACAGAACCGTATCTATCTCACTGCTGACAACCTTGTCCTGAATCTACAGGATGAAAGTTTTACCCGGTGAGACACCTACACAAGGGGGCGTCACAGAGAGCATGGGACCTGAGTCTGGTGGCTTGAAAGACACCATTTCTGTGAACAGTTAGAAAAGTGGGTGGTTGACAGTCCCGAGCTTGACTCTCGTAAGATTGGTCTTACGAGGTCAAATAGGATTTATCTTGTAAAAAGCACTCTAGTTGTGAGGTTTGGTCTAACTGAAGAGTAGTGAAAAATGATATTCTGTTCTCTTACTCGGAAAGCCCTAAAATCCATTGCTGCTCTAGGGCATGGGAGGAGTGGTAGTGGTCAAGGGAATCAGTCTCCCTTCTCAGCGTGACCTTCCTGGCTTCCAGATGTGTTTCTTTTTTTCTTGGGAGCAGAGGTGGGCTTAGAACTGGCGGGGCCTGAAACTGTTGGATCACACATGCATTTCTCTTCTCTTTCTGTGTTTCCCGTTCGTCTGGTGACCTGGTATCCGCAGGGGCAGGTAAGTTGTTGACTCATCCTTGTTTCAATAGGGTCTTGCCTCTCCCAGTACTTGTCTCCTCCCCTGTGGCCTCACCTTTCTCCCCTCATCGCACGCACACCCTCACCCAGGAAGGAGGGAGTGGTCTGAGGTGCTCTCCCTCTCACATTTATGTTCCCTAATGTCTTCCGTCTGTCTGGTTTCCACAGTGACAGCCTCATCAAGGCTAAGAAGTGAGCCTGGTGACCATGAACTCTGCCACCAGAGAAGTGGGTCTGTTTCTCCCCTGGTTTTTGAGGAGCCAGCTCGGGGTCCAGCACACACACACCCCCATCCCACCCCTCAGTATCATGTGATGGTCCCTTCTGCATCTGGCCTCCCAGCCCTTCTTGGATGAACAAAGCCTGACCAATTTTTTTGGGGGGGGGGGAATGACTTTGTTCCTCCCTGTGTTGGCCAGAGGTGCTGGGACAGCGTGATTTCTGCGTGATTTCCTACAGTGTTGGTTCCTCCCTCCAGGTTGGGAGGCAATAACCACCATCCCAGGAATTCTCAATAAATTTTTATTAGTTAAGCTTAAGTCTTTGCATCGTGTGTCTGAGTTGGGTTAGGAGGGTCACGCATGCGCACGTTAGTGTCATGCTCCCCTGGGTCTTTCTCTGCATCTGCCAGCAGGGGGCGCCGAGATTCTGGCCGGGGCAGTTAGGGAGGCGTTAGGAAGAGCCTGGGACCTGCTGCTTCCCGGTGGAAGCCCAGCCGAGTCAAATCCAAAACGGCCTAAGCTGGGAGCAGCAGGTCCTCAGACCCTGAGGCCCAGCTGCACTTCTCGCTCCACCCTCCACTTCTACCACATCGCCAACATCTATTCACCAACATTTCCTTTTTTTAAGGCTGGAGCAGCTGTGGCTTTGCTGAGCTAGACCAAAATAATCTGATGACCCCAACACAAGCTGTTTCCTTGGCAACAAGGCTCCATGTAGCTGTGGGGGAAACCATTTGTGCCTGTCGAGGTCCTTTATGCGTTCAAAAGCCCAGTGGATCATGTTCTTGCCGTGGGCTACCCATACTCAAATTTCTCAGTCATCAGCTGTGCGAAGCTGTTTGTGGAGCAGGGCTTTACCTGTGGAGGTCGGATCTTCATGCCCGCAGCCCTGGGCCCCCAACAGAGTGAGTGCCTATTTTCAGTCCCCACACGGGCTGCCTCCCCTTCCCAAGACAGCCTTGGCCACTCATGCATTAGAGAAATGAAGCCACTGCCTGTGCCTGAATACCGCAACGGCCCCTGTTTCCCACCCCTTGTCTTTTGGGGGGAGACCAGGAACATCTGGAGTCCTCAGCACGGGGGTGGGGGGTGGGGGCAAAGTATGTACAGAAACTACAGAGTGCAGTGGTTGGGGAGGAGATGAGTCTTACAGGGTTAGGGACCGGGTTCATCTTCCACTTCTCCCGATTGTTGAAGAAAAGTAGATTTATTTTCCCCTGCTCTGCAGGTAAGTGTCATAAAAGGGACAAGGAGATGAACCAGATATGTCAGCCCAACTCCTCCGGAGCTAGGAGCCTAAGATGAAATCAACAATTAGACAAAAGACGGGTCAAGTGACCTGAATCAGTCGGCCACGAGTTCCTATCCACACTTTATTTCTTTCATCTTCCCAAGGGGAGAAGAGAATGGAGGTACCTGGTATGCTTCCAAATCCTGCTGGGACTCTAGAGGCAGCCATTTTGTCTCCTCCCCATTGTTCCCTTTTTCTAATGATTTATACCCCCCGTCCAGAGGGGTAAAGGTCAGAGGTTGTTCCTTGGGAGGCCTCCATGGTCTTCGGGGCTCCCTGAAGGTCACTGCCGAGGGAACCGGCCGGGGGCCATCTTTACCAGACAGTGTTAGGAGCTTCACAATTAGACCATCCAACACTGTACTGGAAGATGGACCCAGAGCCGGCTGACATGCAGCTCCAGGCTAGAGCTGACCAGTCGCTACAGGGACCCTGGCCGCAGTCCAGGTGAGGTCTCTTGAGGGTATGTAGCAGATCCCAAGCTCAAGGTCGGCTGTGGGTTCTGGATCCACCAGATGACAAATCACACTGGGTTGGGGGAGGGGCTCGGGCCATTGTGTCCCTTCAGTGGGCAGCCAGCCAACGGAGAGCCACCTCTTTGGCAACACACTTCACTCAAGACGAAGGGGGTTCCACGGTGTGTGGGGAGGTTCGGGAGAGGGGGTTGCAGCCAGCGGGGGGCTGGGGGGCCTGAGGCGGTAGATGTCGCTGACACGGGAACGGGGGCCTCCATCATTACCCGGCAGTATTAGAGACTCCCAACCAGCACCCAAACACTGCTGGGTAAGACGGGGGCCCCTGCCCAGCCTGCCCACCTCCAGGTCGGGCAGTCCTCCGCCCAGGCTCCCTGTGGAGAGGCTGCAGAACCCTGGCTCCCATCCCCCACCACCCGAGTCCCTGGGGACACTTCCGGGTGAGCCCTGTAGCCCGCCACCAGCCCCACCCTAAGTTGCTGATCCACTGGGACTCAGGTAGGTCTTCCGCAGGCCCCTGCCCATCAGTTCTTCACCTCTGAGCCCCTTCCCCAGCCGCCCCCACAGCTTGTCCCTGATCCCCCCACACACACCGCTTCATCGGTCTCCATCCCCACTCGCTGGTTCCTGGCCCAGCCCCAGAATCCCTCTCCCAGTGGCCTTTACCTGTCACCGGGGCCGCCTGACCCCCACAGAGTGAGTGCCGGGGAGAGGAAGGGGAGTCAAGGCCCAGGATTCAACGGCCTAGAGCCCGCCCGCCCGCCGGGCCTCCACTCTTCCTCCTTCCTTCTCCAGGGCCTGGCGGGCGCAGGCTCCTCACCTGGGCCCCGCCCGCCGCCCCTGCGCACAGGTGTGTCCTCCTGCCATAGGCTGCCCCCCCACCGCCTTAACCCCTTCCCTCCCAGGGCCAGCCGCGCTGAGGCCTGGCCACCCCGCCAGGCCTCCCACCCTTTCCTAGAGATCCCTTCTCTCCTACCCGCCTCCTCTGCCCCCCAGCCTCCCCTAGGGAGCCTGGTCTCCAGGGGGGGAAAGAGAGGGGATGTCTCTGGGCTCCCCACAGCTACCCCTGCCCTCGCCAGCCCCTTCCTCCGAGGCCAGACAGCCCTGAGGTCAGCGAGGGGTCAGCTCAGCAGGGATTGGGTTGTGCCCTCCACCTGCCGGGCATCCCTGCCTGTTGACGGGTGTCTTCAACCCCCCAGCAGGGTGTCTCCCCGTCCTCAGCCCTAAAGTTGGGGAGCCCACCCCTGCCAGAAGGCCAGAGCTGGCCAGGAGCAGCAGTACTGACCCTATCCTGCTGGTGAAAGTACTGAGCTGCTGTCCTTCAGCCCTCCTAGCCATCCCGTGGGGAGAAACGCCCCTGCTGCTCCATGGGAAACGGACCGAGCACCCCGGGGCAGAGCTGCTCCCGGACCCACCTCAATGCCCTGGATGCAAGTCCCAGCCTAGGGAGCAGTTGGCCCTAGGGTGGTTAGAGGGGTGGGACCTGCCTTTCTTTTGTGCAGCTCTAGGCGTTGCCGGGAGAGAAGAGTCCTCCCCGCGCCCCCCCACCCCACCCAGGCGGCAGGTGACGCTCCACCCCACCCCCACCCCCTGGAGGGCGATGGCTCCAGGAGCTATTGTGTGGCCCAATCCAAGCTCTCCTTGGTCTCCCAGCTTCCTCTCAGTCTCCTTTGTTTGCATCCTTAACACCTGTCCGTACTTATTTCCTGTTTGTGGGCTTGTCTCCTAGCTCCCCAACAGGAATTGTCTTGTTCACATCATGCCCTCAGCACTGCTCCAGTGCCTGTGACACAGTGGACACTCAAGTAAAGCACATGCTAATGAATGACAGTAGGGGCCAGCCCACCCCTCGGCCTCTCCTGCAGCAGGGAGCTGGGCCTTCCTGGGCGGGACCCTCACAGGCTTAACTCGCCAGGAGAGGGGCCTTAATTCAAATCAAGATAAAGCCTTAACACAAAGAAGGGATCCTTGGTAGTCCACCCTGGACACAGGGCAAGGCCGAGGGGACAAAAATAAAACTGCCCAGGAGCACCAGGCCAGTAGGGGCTCCCGTCAAGGGAGGAGCACGGCGCACGGGAGCCCAGAGAGGGGTGGGGCAGTGGGTGGCACCAGGCCCCTGCTTCCTGGCTTGTACTGGTCTCAGCTCTCAGATCTAGAAGTCAGCGCTAGAGGAGTGCGGTTGTGTCCCTTCAGGGCGACCAAGGCTGCCTCTCCAGGAGTGTGTGCTCCGCAGACAGACGGCCCGAGTTCAAATCTCAGAGCCTCACTGCTCGATAGCTGTGTGTCTGCAGCAAGTCATGTGACCTACCCGTGCCTCAGTTTTCCCCACGGTGAAACAGGAATGACACAGCCACCCACGGTGAAACAGGAATGAGTGTGTAGTCTTGTAAACAGTGCCCGACACGTGGCAAACGTGTAATGAATTATTGTGGCCAGTTACGACCTTGATCCCTCACCTCAATGATCTTCACAACCACCCTCAGGATCATCCTCCATTTTATTTTATATATAGGTTTTTTTTTTTTTCTTTTAACCGAGGTACAGTCGACACACAATGTTCCATTGCCTTCGGGTGTACCAATTACCGATTCCACAAGTCTATACGTTATGCTACGCTCTCACCACAAGTACAGTCGCCATCTGTCACCATGCCAGGTGCCATTACAGCACCATTGATTATATTCCCTGTGCTGTAACCTTTCACCATTCTCCATTTAAAAATTTTTTTTTTTCAACGTTTATTTATTTTTGGGACAGAGAGAGACAGAGCATGAACGGGGGAGGGGCAGAGAGAGAGGGAGACACAGAATCGGAAACAGGCTCCAGGCTCTGAGCCATCAGCCCAGAGCCCGACGCGGGGCTCGAACTCCCGGACCGCGAGATCGTGACCTGGCTGAAGTCGGACGCTTAACCGACTGCGCCACCCAGGCGCCCCTCACCATTCTCCATTTTAAAGAAGAGACTGAGGAATCTGGCCCACGGTCACACTCCTGGTGTGTTAAGCAGAGTCCAGAACCAGGTCAGGTCAAAGGTGAAAGTCAAGCTTTTGTGCTTTTGTACACACACACACACACACACACACACACACACACACGGCTCCCTGCTCACTCCCCCTCCCCCAGTCCCCTTCTGAGCTCCTCAGGCCCAGGCAGTCACAGTTAGAGAACCACACACAGTGATCCTAGGGGCTTTATTTACAAGAGTATAGGGCCTGATGCTGCCTGGAGTCTCGCGCGCGGGGCTATATACAGGGTCAGGAAGAGGGAAGTAGGGACACAGCCACTTAAATTACAATAGAATGGGGGCGGGCTCCTCAGTTCCGGCCGTGGGTTGGCCCACCGGAGGCCTCTGCAGGGATCAGGGCTGAGGCTGCAAAGAGAAGGGAGGAACGGAGTAAGGGGGTGGCTGGAACCGAACCGGGGAAGGAGACCAAGAAGGTCTGGAATGGCCGGGAAGGGCAGGGGAAGGCCGCAGCTACCGCATCCATCCAGGGGAAAGCACTGGACCCAGCGATACCGGGGGGCAGGGCAAGGAGGAGCCCTGAGCAGAGGGGCCATACCCCGCCTCATTTCCTCTTGAGGGAACCCTTGCTCTTCTCCTTGTCCGCCGACCGCTGCTTCTTCACCTTGTCCTCCTTCTTGTTCTTACTGTGCAAGTTCTCATATACATCCTCCTTGTGTCTGCAGGTGGGGTGGGCAGTTGGCGCAGGTCAGGAGACCGTGCAGGGTTACCCAGCTCCAGCGGCCCCATCTGGCCCACCCCATTTCACAGGTGAACAAACTGAGGCCAGGAGAGAGGAGACCTGGTCACTGTCCTTTCACTAGACTAGAAGCTCCTTGTGGGCAAAGGCTCCATCTTCTACACCAGGAATACTACTGGTACCCAGCACAGGCCCGACATAGACACAGGCCCGACCCAGGAAATACTTGTGAACACAGGTAGTAAGAGTCAAGCTTGAGCTTGAACCCAGGTCTCCCTGACAGCAGCACTTGTCATCTCTGAAAGGGAGGGTCGGGCCGAGGAGGAGGAGGGGGGAGTAGATGCTGGGAGGTGGCAGGCGGGGGTCACTCACTTGGAAGAGGTGCGGGATGCCTTGGCATGGGCGTTCTTCATGGCTAAGGGGTAGGTGATGTTCCCGTACTCTGACTCCCGGCCCTTCTGGGACTGTGGGCAGAGGTGTGGTGGGAGGGCGGTGGTCCCAGCAGGGACCAGGTGATGCCCACGCCCCCCCCACAGCTCCGCCAGGCCCCTCTCTACACACACCTGAATGACCTCCAGCTTCTTCTTGGTGGTTTCAATGAACTGGGCGATGGCCACATAGATGAACTTGTACTGCGCCTCGGTCTGCACCATGCCGGAGCGCTGCGCCCGCACCATCTGGATGGTCTTCTGGATGTCGATGTCACAGTCCAACCCTGGGCAGGCATGGCAGTTGGACCTCAGGCTCGGGCGGAGGGGGTGACCGAGGGGCTGCTCACCCAGCCACCCACCTGCGTCTCCCACGGGTCCCGCTCACCCTTGGTGGAGATGCTTTCCATGAGCATGTCGATGACGATGATAGTGCCCGTGCGGCCAATGCCTGCGCTGGGGAGGGAAGGGGGCGCCGTCAGAGGCCTCACCGGGAAGGGAGAGCCCCGGCATTCAGCTCCAGCGTGGTAGCATGAAGAAACTGAGGCCCCCGGACAGGTGAGGTAACACTCCCGGGGTCACAGGGCCGGCAGGCCGGAGGCGGAAGCTTCCCTGGTTCCGCACCCACGCACATCACTTCAGCCCAGGGATTTGTAGGCGGGCCGGCTCTCAAGTGCTCCCAGGCCAGCCGGCTGCACCCCAACTCCCCCCGCCACCACTTCCTGCTTTGACGCCTCATTCCTGCTGCGGGCTGCTCCCTACTCTGGAGGATCTAGGAGCCCCAGCCCCATCAAGGTCCTGCCTGCCCCACAGACACTCCGGGCCTCCCCTGGCCCTCTCCCACACCCTTGGCCTGAATGAGGCCTTCCCTGCACCCTGCCCCTGCCCTTCTAAAGTTATATTTAGAGCTTTTTAAAGCAGGGCTTCGTTTCCCTTTTTTTCTTTTTTTTTTTTTCAGACCCTGACGGCAGGGAAAGGGCAGTCCTAGAGACAGCAGGGCACAAAGGGCACTGGGGTCAGGAGCTGTGGAGAGGTGGGGGAGCCACGCAGTAAGGGCTGTCCCCTTCCCCACCCTGTGCCACCACCCTTGGGCAAACAGCCCCGGGGAACCTCAGGACCCCTCGGAGACCGCAGTCCCACCCCCTTTGCTGGGCCCATCAGGCTGGTGACCTGAGTTGCACTGTCTAATTTCAAACCCAGATTGTCAAAAATAACCCCCCCCCCCTTACCCACTTCCTTCCTGTAGCATCTAAATAAAGGCCATGGGGATTTCAAGAAGTGGAAGGGGGGTAGCAGGAGGGTCGTTGTGGGCGATGGGCCTGCCCCTGGAGGCAGAGCAGAGTCCCTTAGATGGCACGTGGGGGGTACCCCCAGTTTCAGCCCACCCAGCCCTGCCCCAGGGCAAGCAGTTGCTGGCGGGAAGAAGGAAGAAGTGTGAGGCCCTCGCAGCCTGGGGTCACTTGGAGGGAGTGGGTAGGGAAGCAGAAAAAGCGGGCTCCCGTTTCCCCATTCTCTTCCTGCTGTGAGTTATTAAGCCATTCACAGCTCCCATTTCTTCGGGGATTCACTGTGTTCCCGACACAGTGACGGGGTCTCATTTAACCCTCAGAGCAACCATAGGAGATCCTGAATTTACAGAAGACAAATCTGCGGGTCAGAGTAACCGAGCAATTTGTCCACGATCACACAGCCGGTGAGTAGCAGAACTGAAATTTAAAACTACGGTCTCTGTCCAGGAACCTGCACCCACTGCCTCCCATGCACCCAGGCCAGGCGGGCTGTGTAGGCCCATCCACAGGACTCTGCCCTTCAGGCCTGATGGCCCCCCCCCACCTCCTCCTTGCTGTCCCCCCACCTCCCCGTTTAGCAGGAACAGGGTCCCCTAGTCATGAGGTTCTGCAGTGGAGCTAGTGATGCGTGGGCCCCTCTGGAAGAGATACCACCCGTCGCCACGCAACCCTGGAGGCCAAGGTGGGGTCACTAGCTGGGAAGGGAGAAGCAGAGAAGGCTAAGCGCCCCGGGGGCTACAGAGGGGAAAATGAGAAAACGTAGGGAGCCACACTGCCCCCAGATGGGAGACGCTTGGGGCCGAGAAAATATATACGCTGAGTAAGCCCGTGTGAAGAAACAACATGACCAGGACCAAGGTCTATTGTGAGTGTCCGTGCAGGCTCTCTCGCAGACCAGCTGGCAAGCTGCTGGGCCTGTTTTCTCATCTGTATGTGGCAGGGCTGGATGAGACGGTACATCCAGGGAAGTCTCGAAGTCTCTGAAGAAGCCACCCCCAAGGCACAGGATCAATCAGTGGGGTGGGTTCAAGCTTAAGTTTCCCACAGGGGTCTGGGGCCGTCAAGGAGCCCGGATGAGGCTGGGATCAGGGGGACGGACGCGTGAAATGCATTAGCTCGGAAAGCAGTGTTTACGATGAGCAGCACGCGACACTTAGCAGGATTTACTGGCCATCACGACTACTAACTTCATCATTGTTCTCACCTGCAGTGCACAATGATGGGTCCCGCATGAGGCAGACTCTCCTGCCGCTGGTTGATCTGATCCAGGAAGCTGAGGACACCCCCAGGCTCGCTGGGGACACCATGGTCAGGCCAGCTCAGGTACTGATAGTGCCAGATCTCCCGAACCAGGTCCCCCTGGGCAGAGTGCATAGGGCAGTGCCCTCTGTTCCCACACACCATCCCGTCCCACCCAACCAGACATGAGAGCAGCTCCCAGGAGGGGCCCCGGGAGTGAGACGAGGATGGAGGGGACACTCACATTGTCCAGCGGGGAGACCTGCAAGGTACGGAGTTTGTACTCAGCTGTGTCGTGCTCCCTGCAATTGGTTACTGTGTACGGTCCATAAGCGCGCTGAGTGCCCACCTCTGGCCAATATGGCACACATTTGTTCTGAAAAGGGAGGGTGGAGGTGAGGAGTGAGGCACAGAAGCGACACACAGGGACCTGTTCCAGGCCCTTTGCCAGGTCCTGGGTCCCTGGCGCTGGCCCAGTCAACAACATTTGTTGGACGAATGGATGAACTGGCCGAGAGTCAGAGACAGGATCCAGTCTTGGCTCAGCCACCAAGAGGCGGTGAGACCTGACCAGCCACTCAACCTTGCAATTCATTCGGGAAACATCTGCAGGTGCGCACGTTGTACGTGAAGTTGCGGAGACCAGGCTGGAGTCGCAGACACAGCGAAGACACGGTCTCTGCCCCTGTGCCTCTAGGAGGTCACAGAGAGGCGAACGGGGTTAACAGAGCCACTCGGGATCAGGGTAGAGGGAGAGACTAATCCTCCCTCCAGGTTACGGAGGAAATCACAGGTGGCTTCACACAGGAGGAAGCATTTGAGCTAGGTCTTCAAAAACAGGGAGTCTGTCCGGCAGAGAGAGTGCAGAGAGAGAGGAAGTCATTTCCTAGCAGAAAGTGAGCTTATGCCAAGGCGTGGAAACCTGAGGCAGGGAGTGTTGTAGCAAAGTCACCCCGCCTTGACGGCCAGGTCTCAGAGTGTGACCTGAAGACAACTGGGAGCCACTGAGAGGTGTTCAAGAGAGGGAGCAGCTTGATGGGGTGTATGCTTTGGGCGGGACCCCTTTGACTCCAGTGCAGAAGTGCCGTAGAAGGGCACGGCCCACAGGCAGGGATACCGGCTGGGTGGCGGGGTAAGGGTGAGGGGCAGACTCCAGAGAGATTTACAAGGCAAGGGAGGACAGGAGGGCTGTGGCTTGGATGGGGACAGGTGGGGGAGGGGCAGGAGGCAGGTTTGCTTCCGGACACTTTAAGAGGTGCCTAGGTGGCTCCATCGGTTAAGTGTCTGACTTCGGCCCAGGTCATGATCTTACAGTTCATGAGTTCGATCCCCATGTTAGGCCCTGTGCTGGAGCCTGGAGCCTGCTTCAGATTCTGTGTCTCCCTCTCTCTTTGCCAACTCGCACTCTATCTCTCTCTCTCTCTCTCTCTCTCTCTCTCTCTCTCTCTCAAAAATAAACAAACATTTAAAAAAAATTTTTTTTTTTAAAGGAAGAAAGCCCACTTAAAACCAGGGTCTGGTGGTCAGGAGCGCCCCAGGTTGGAAGCAGGGATCTGGGAGACAGTGCTTATCCAAGAGTGTCTCTGTGCCTCAGTTTCCCAACAAGGGTTGGACTTTGCCCTCTGAGGGGACTTTCTGCCCTGGCGTCTGGCATTTCTTTGGTTTAATGGCGATGGATAACAAAGCACTGGGGCGGGGGGAGGGGAGGGGGAAGGAGTGGGGATCAGGGGACAGCATGGGACTTGGCCCTACCCGGCCTTTCTCCACCTCTCGGGTGGTCATGACAATGACGCGGGTGTTCTCCTGCCATGCCATCTGCCAGAAGTCGTTGACTGTGGCCTCCAGGCAGCCCTGGCTGGCGATGTAGGTCTTAGCGTTCTCATCGGGGCTTAGCAGCTGGTTCTGGAAGCAAGGGTAGAGAGATGCATCCCAGGACTGTGAGCCCCTGCACCACCACCCTCCTCACCACCTAACTTCGCTACGTGTCTCTGGCTCCAGTACCCCCGTGAGATGGGGAATCCCCAGGGCCCAGCCTCTCCTCCCATGTGACCAGCAGGCGCCACTGACCTTGACGTAGTTGGCATTGATATAGTCGGACCCAGGGATGTTGCTGTCACGTCCCTGCAGGATCACTCGGGTGTGGTCGACTGGGGGTGGGCAGGGAGGAAACAAGATGGGCCTGGGTCAGCCAGGTACTCACCAGCCCCTGGGTCAGACCCTTCCTAAGCTCACAGGCCATTCTTATCTTAGAGGCCAGGAGGCTCTCCGAGCACTGTGGGCAGGTGGGGGCGGAGGATCCACATGGGGAGCGGGGTTGGAGGTCTCAGGAAGGAGGGCGGTGGATGTCTAGTGTGGGGAGGCTCCCTCTGCAGGAAGGAGGCCCTGTTGTGTGGGTGAGGAGGTGGACCCTCCTGGGGCGGGGAGTACGGACCTTATGAGATGGAGGGAGGTTGGCTGGGGGAAGGGGAGTCTCCTGGGTGAATGGACGCTGCCCGAAAGTGGGAGGGATGAAGGCAGCCTGGGGGCAGGGTGCTCACACGGAAGAATGTTCTTGTAACGGTTCTTGCTCTTGTTCTCTGGCCTCTGGCCTTCCAGCCGCTGGTGCAAGTTCTTTACCTCCTGCTTCTGCAGACTCTGAGGGGCGAGAGGGGGAAACTGAGTGCCAGCCCCCGGAGGGCCATCCGCGCACGGAGATAAGACGGGGCAGACCAGTGTATGGAGCGGGGAGAGAGGGGACGGGGCCTGAGACCCCACGCACTTCAAACTCCTCCCAAAAGCCGGCTTTGGCTGTGTCCTCCGACTCCTGCTTCTTGTTGAGTTCCAACACCCGATTCTCAATGTCAGCTGCGTTCACCCGAGTGGCATAGTACGGCTGGGTGGGGACAGGTAAGAAGTCAGCGCCCACTTGAGAGCACAGAGCTCCTGGGTCTGAGGGATTGCCAGGCCCGCCCCTCTCACCTGCCGCAGGTAGACGAAGGCACCCGAGGCCTCCTCAATCCCCGTCTTCTTGAAATGCTCCACCAGGTCTGTGAGGCTGTCAAAGGTCTCTGAGCCACCCACCGTGTAGCGTCCACCCTGAGGGATGCCAAGTCAGACCATTCTGCATGACCTGAGTCTCCCTCCCTACACCCCCAGCCTCGGACCAAAGCCTAGGCTGATCCTCCCCACTGCCGGGGCTTTGAGCATAGACAGGAGCCCCGGCAGGATGCCTTCCCCGCTGCCCGGCTGCCTTACCTCACACATGACCTTGATATGAGTGACTCTGAGTGGGGAGCCTGGGCCAGCCTTGGGCTGGTCGCTGAGCACGGACAGCACAAAATCTCCAGGCTGGCTGAGACTCTCACGCACGAGAAACGTCCAGGGCTCACCCTTGGCCTGCAGCAGTGTCTCTGCCTGCCCCCCAGACATGTGACCGTGGTACCACCTATAGAAGGCAACATCAGGGAAGGTGACCCCTAGGCCAAGGGGCAGGCACTGAGCAGAGACATTCACAGAGAAAGGGAAATAGAGTGACTATGATGTGCCAGGCGCTGTGCTACATGCTTTCAAATCCACCGCCATAGTTGGGTCCACTGCTCTCACAAAAATGTTGAGAGGTAGGTACGATCCCATTTTACAGATAAGGAGCCTGAAGCTGGGCCCAAGGCCCTTGGGTGGTAGCCAGGCCCGCCTCTGAGAGCATGAGACAGAGGCAGAGAGGCAAGCCACATCCAGAACAACTGTAGGGGAGAAACCGAGGAAGGGTCTCCATGAAAGCCAGGGCTGAGCTAGGGAAAGAGGAGGGGGACCAAGAGAAGCACAGAGGCCAAACTCTGCGCAGAGAGCAGTGGAGATTGGGAGAGACGGAAGTCACAAGGGAGTCGTGATGGGGACAACTCCCCCCTGGGTGGCAGGGAAGA
This sequence comes from Puma concolor, assembly GCF_028749965.1. Classification (NCBI taxonomy): domain Eukaryota; kingdom Metazoa; phylum Chordata; class Mammalia; order Carnivora; family Felidae; genus Puma; species Puma concolor. The sequence goes on from NC_141673.1 coordinate 101,337,451, forward strand.
CAGACAACCCTGCTGGGGAAACAGGGGTGTGGGGGGCTCTGAGGTGTCCAGGGTGACATCACTGAAGGGGAGGCTGGGGCTCAGAGGGGCTCAGAAGGGCAGAAAGCGGAACTAGGACCTTTCCCCAAAGCACACCCCCTTCCCAGGAGGAAACTGTAGCCCCACAATGCCCAGCCCCACAGGAAACCACGTGATGGAAAAAACACAAAACTCCTTCTGGGGAGAGAGTGAGAAGTGAGGGTGTGAGGTTTCCTCAGCCCAGGGACCAGGGGAGGGGGCATTTTCCAACCGCAGGGATGGGGGGAGGAGGGGGGGACCAGTCTGTCTTGCCCCACCTCGCTCCCTCCCTGTCCCCAAGCAGCACCCCAGGCCACCCTGTCCCACCAATCAGGGATAGACCAGGGCCCCCCCCAGGCAATGGGGAGGGGGCTGACCCTCGTCCCCCTGGCCCAGGATGAGGAAGTTTCCATGCAAATGTCAGGCTGACCATAGGCAGAGAGCTAGCCATTGGCGGGACAAATGCAAATTTCCTCGGAGGAGGGGAGGAGGAGAGGCAGCAGGCCAGGGCTGGGAACACAAAGGGAGGTTTGGAGAAGGAGCCTCCCCCACGCAATCCCAGGGTCAGGGGTGAGCCAGGCATGCTGGCGTCCTGGCGTGGGTCACCGAAAGGGCCTCTTGGAGTCAGTTTCCCTGGCCTGGATTCCCTCCATCCTTCCCTGCCCCCCAGCCCCCAGCTCTGCCCTTCTCCCCCTTCTCCCAAGCCATTTGAAGCCAGGCCCCAGCCTCCTCCCCAGGGGGTCTGCTCAGCTGCTCCTTCCCTCTTCTAGCTCCATCCACAACCTACTGCTTCTCCAGGGCCTCCAGCAACCCATCCTCCTGCAGGGAAGATGCCGGCTTTGGGCAAGGAGAAAGAGAGGTACCGCGCTGAGTTCAAGAGGGTCTAGGTGGCAAAGGCCCCTTAACGTTGCAGGCGGGGCATAGGAAAAGAACGAGAGGGAGCAGATACCCAATAAGGACCAAGGAGGGCCACCATGAGCAAAGTCATCCATGCTTGGGCTTCGCGCCTAGAAGAGGTGGCTTCAAGGCAAATGGATGAGCAGCTTCATGTTGGCTGGTGAGTGGTGCCCAGCGGTGGGCCCCGGGGCCTTCACCTCAGCCTCACCCAGTCCTAACTCTGAATCAGTGACTTGAACAAAAATACTGATGTGAGTTGGGAGGCACGCATCTCAGAAAGACCGAAAACGGACAGAATCAAGATTCACAATCATTTCAACAATCAACACCCAAATACAGGACATGGGCAAGTTGGCTTGGCCCCAGGAGTGTAAAAAAACAACAACAACAACAAAAACGAAAAATCCCTTAGAGTTATCGGGCTGCCCTTCACCTTAATGGAGCTGTCATTGAGATACAGCCACTAAAGTGAGCCATGGTGTAATGCCGAATGTTCTGGTCCTCCACCCCACCCCCCACCCCCCACCATGCTTTAGGGAGACCGCATAGGGAGCAGCCTGCCCAGTCGTGGGGACCACATCTTTGAAGCCAAAGGGACAGGGGAGAAATGTCTTGAGTGTCCTGTGCCCAGGTACTAGGCCCCTTGCACACACAACCATATCGGACAGTTTTCAACTGGTCTGTGTTCTGGTCAAGCTCTACCAAGCCCCCAAAAGCAGACCCGTCATCACTGTGTTGCTGAGATAAGGCATTAAATGTCGTCGTAAATACAAATCTCCTCTGCCCCTCCTCAACATTCGTCTCTCTGTGCACCAACCTGTGCTGGGGGAGAGAGTGGCTAAACGAAGGCCGATTCGGTTCCATAGACGGAAGAGCTTTCTAACAACAGAGCTGGCCTACTGTGAAAGGCGGCCACCAGGCCTCTGCATCACGAGCAGGCCTGGGAGGCCAGCTGACAGGGACCCCAGAAAAGGGCAGGATGATGTTCCCTGCATTCTCAGGGGTTGAGGGGAAAGGCTATGAGGGGTTAGTGCCCCGAGACACAGGCCCAGGATCACATGGAAGAAAGAGGCCCACGGAGCCCCGGGAAGGATGGGAAAATCAGGGACGGGGTGGGGGAGGGGGGAAGGCAGCCCACCTCCACGCGGGGGTGGGTCAGGGTATGAAGCCCCTCACCTCTCACTGGTGGGGTCGGAGCAGTTCAGCGGGTACTTGAGGTGGATGATGGTGCCATCCCGGTCCTGCAGGACACCCTGCTGCTGTGTGTAGTACTCCACCAGCTCCGTCAGTGTCGCAAACTTCTCCCCTCCATACAGGTCATAGAAATCTCCCGAGTTCTGGATCCGAATGTGGGTCACCTGATCCCCGACCCTGCGGGGCACCAGACGGTGAGGCCAGTGGGTGTAAGAGGAGAGGTAGGGACAGAGAGGGGGATGGGCTGGGGTCCTGAGCACGGGGCACACACAGGGACAGGGTAGACACGGAGCGGGGATGGGGGCCATGCTGGTGCTGGGGGCTGGGAGGTTGGAACCGAGAACGGAGTTGCGAAATGCGGGCCCTGGCTGGAATTGAGGGCCACCTACCTGACGGAGAGGGAGAAGTCGCCCTGGTTCTTGCGACTGGGCCGAGCCAAGAAGCTCCCATGGACCCCGCGGCCCTTGAGCAGCGTCTCTGCATCCAGCCCACTGAGGTCTCGGTGAAACCACCTGTAGGCCCGGAAGGCAGTGAGGAGAGGTCCCTCCGGCCACAGGGCACCCTCGCCTCCTGTCTACCGTGGTTCCCGGGACCTTACCTCACCATCCTGGGGGCTCCCTGAGAGGAAGGGGGTGCAGGGAATGAGATGTGCTGGTGAGCCCAGGCAGGCCGCCAACTCCCAGCGCCCAGGCCGCCTCACAGCCCTGGCGGTCCTGGTTCTGGGGCTGCCACTCCACTGGCCTGGGACAGCCGGCAGGGCGGGGACAGGAAGGGGCGCGGCCGACCCCTTGGGGGAACTCACTGTACTTCTCGTTTTGGAGCAGAGCGCAGAAGAGAAGCAGAGCAGGGTGGCAGTGGGGGTGGGGAGGGGGCCCACTTCCCACATGTCGTCTGCCATCAAAGGCTCCAGGAGCATGGCACTCCGCAAGGGTGACGACACAAGAAAGAAGGACGCAAATGTGCCTTGCAGCCCACAGGTGAAGACCGGGCTTCGTAAACGTGAGCCCACTCGCAGTCACATGCCAACCCTTCCTCCTCCACCAGCCGCATCCGCACAGCCTTCCCTGGTCCAAGCTAATAATAATGGTGACACTGAGGGGCGCCTGGGTGGTTCAGCTGGTTAAGCGTCCAACTCTTGATTTCGACTCAGGTCATGATCTCACGGTTCGTGGAGTTGGAGCCCCACATCGGGCTCTGCACTGACAGCGTGCAGCCCGCCTGGGATTCTCAGTCTCCCTCTCTCTCTGCCCCCCACCCCGACTCGCTTGCATGCTCTCTCTCTCTCTCTTTCAAATAAATAAATAACGGTGACAGCCACAACTCTCATTTCACGGAGTCTCCCTGTATGCCAGGCACTGTGCTCTCATGTCATTTATGTGCCTTATCTGATTTATCCCTCATCAGAGCCCCAATGAAGCAGGCGCTATCTTTATCCCCATTTTACAGACAAGGAACCTGAGGCTCAGGGAAGGTAGGGAACTTGCCTGAGGTTAGGCAGTCAGTTAAGTGGTGGTGCTGGGATGAACCCCACAGGGGTTCCAAGGTCAGTGATTTCAGCTCCTGTATGCCAGGCCTTAGGGCTTCAAAGAACAGAGGTCGGGACGTCCTGTCCACTGGGGGTTGCAGGGAAGGGGACACTTCCTAACAGCCACGGCCAAGCAGATGCTTACAAAGGGAGAGGTGCCCTCGCCTCCTCTGACCTACCCATCTGAAGAGGTACCACTGGGGCACTGGGATGGACAAAATAGCAGCTGTCAAACATACACCTTTTCTACTTCTTGCCCTAGTCTTTGTCCCTCTGTGCCCTAACCAGCCAGTGGAGCCAAGGAACAGAATGCAAGGGGAAGCAGAGCTGGGAAAGCAGGTGGGGGTAGAGCTTCCACGCCCCCTGGGGTCCTTCCACCCTATACCTGGGCCATAGGTTCTTGTCAAGGGGGTGGCTCTGAATTAGCCAGAGCTCAGGACTCTGACCAGGGGCCTGTCTCCTGAAGACTGAGGTCCCTGCCATCGACTGATATTCTCAGGGCTGGATGACCTCAAGAAGCCCTACACACTAGAAGTTCACGATGCTCCCTGTGTGTAATCCCACAGACAAACACAACACGCCAAACCAAAACGAGGAAAGCAATCTAACAAAGGGCACACAGAAAGCTCTCGTACTGGTGGCTTCCCCTAGGGAAAGAAACTAGGTGGCCGGAGGAGAGGGCTGGGAGGGACATTCACCTCTCCCTTGTACCTGTTTTTTTAATGGAAGGGTAATTGACACACAACGTTCCATTAGTTTCTGGTGTACAACATAGTGATTCGACATCTCTATATATTATGCTCCGCTCACAAGCATAGCCGCCATCTGTCACCACACAACACTATTACAACACAACTGACTGTATTCCCTATGCTGTACCTTTCATTCCCATGATTTATTCTATCTGTAACTAGAAGCCTCCACCTCCCACTCTACTTCATCCATTTTGCCCCCTCCCACCCGCCTCCCCTCTGGCAACCATCATTTTACTCTCTGTGTTCATAGGTCTGTTTCTGCTAGTTGGGTGTTTGTTGTTGGTTTGTTGTTTTTTTTTTAAGATTTTTAAAAAATGTTTTTAAATGTTTATTTATTTTTGAGAGAAACAGAGACAGAATGCGAGTGGGTTGGGGCAGAGAGAGAGGGAGACACAGAATCCAGAGCAGGCTCCAGGCTCTGAGCTGTCAGCACAGGGCCCGACGCTTGAACTCAGGGACTGTGAGATCATGACCTGAGCTGAAGTCGGGTGCTTAACTGACTGAGCCACCCAGGCGCCCCTTAAGATTTTTTTTAAAGTAATGTCTACACCCAGTGTGGGGCTCAAACTCACGACCCTGAGATCAGAGTCACATGTTCTTCCAATTGTGACAGGAGGCACCCCTGTTTTGTTTTGTAGGTTTCACATATAAGTGAAATCTACAGTCTTTGTCTTTCTCTTCTTTCACTTAGTACAATACCCTCTAGATCCATCCATGTTGTCACAAATGCCAAGATTTTTTTTTATGGCAGAGTAACATTCCATTGTACATATATACCACATCTGCTTTATCCATTCATCTGTCTATGAACATTTGGGCTGCTTCCATTCCTTGGCTACTGTAAACAATGCCGCAATGAATATAGGGGTGCAGATATCTTTTCGAGTTAGCGTTTTCATTTTCTTTGGGTAAATGCTCAGAAGTGGGGTCGTTAGATCAAATGGTGTTTCTACTTCTAATTATTTGAGCAAACTCCATACCGATTTCCACAGCGATTGCACCAATTTTCATTCCCACCAACAGTGCGCGAGGGCTCCCTTTTCTCCACATCCTCATCGACACTTGTTACCTCTGGTCTTTCTGACTCTAGCCATTCTGACAAGGGTAACGTGGTATCTCATTGTGGTTTTGATTTGCATTTCCCTGACGATCAGTGATGTTGAGCATCTTTTCATGTGTCTGTTGGCCATCTGGATGTCTTCTTTCCCTTATATCGTTTTGAATGTTGTAGCATGTGGGTATGTATTACCTTTATAAAAATGAATAAATTGACTGAGAGGCGGCAATTTCTGGGGAACAACTGGGGTGCTGGGAATGCTCTACGTCTTAATCTGGGTAGTATATACACAGGTGTATGTAAATGTGACATTCATCAGGCCGTACGCTTAACATTCATGTGCATTCTGTATGCTAGACCTCAATAAACACTAAGGAAAAATAGTAACAAAGTGTTAAAGCTGAACTGAAGTATTTTTCCTACAATGACTACTTTATCACTTTTCGAAATATCAAACATCGGTTCTCCCCCCCCCCCCCCCCCCAAGGGGCTCTCCCTGCCTTCCCCTTCTTTCTGGTACCTGGGAAGCTTGGTCTGTTTACCGTATGACCTAATACCGACCATCCCTTGAGTCCTGGACTTTGAGCCCCGTCAAAAGGCCATGAACGCCTTCCCGGAGCCAGGGGCAGCAAGAGCGTCTGCGGAGTCGGCCCTGCCACAGTGGGGTCCACAGCCAATCTTGCCAACCCTCGAATGTTCAAAGGCTAGCACGCCACCTCATGCAGAGTTTGTGTCGAGTAAACAAGCTCATCGACAGCCACGTACATGCCTGATCCCAAGTTCAGCTCCTGTTTTTACACACACACACCCGGCTTGTCACACACACAGGACACACATATACAAACACAAACAGTCCCACGCACGCACCTCGCCATCCTCGGCCATCTACACACATACCCGGCCCGGTGCAAATACCCGCACACGGACACACCATCCTGACCGCATGTGAAGTTGTGGGTCCACGCCTCCCTCCCCACTGCTTTACTCTGCTTGGGGCACCCTGTTTCCTGTTTCCTTTGTCCCCACAGGAGGGCCTCTGCTCAGGGGTGCTGGACTCTTGGTCACCACACGACTGGCTCTTCCTCACATCCAGCTCTCAGGGCACATGTCACCTCTTCAGGAAAGCCCTCCTGGATCCCTCCAGTTAGGGACGCCACTGGCACCCCCGGTCACTTGCTAGCACATGAAGCTGTTTTCACGTTTCTGCAGAACACTCCTGAGAATCTAAAAGTGTCCTATTTACTGGGTTCTTTGTGTAGTCTGCTGCCTCCCACTGGAATGAAGCTCCGTGAGGGCAAGGACCCCATCTTCTTCACTCCATATTGCCAGCACCGTAAAAGGTACCTGGCACAGGTGCCCCGGATGCATCTGTTGAATGAATGATGCATGGGAGGGGGACGCAGAGGGGCACCGAAGGAAAGTAGAATGAACACCAGACGTTGGGAAGTTACATGGGAAGAAGGGGGAGCTTTCTCAGGTCTGCCTCCCAGACACGTTATGTTTCAGATGATGTGGGTGACCCAGGGTTTCTGGTAAGCAGACAGCAGAAGCAGGAGGCCAGAGAGTGAAGGGAAACATGCAATGGAGAGAATAAATACACATCTGGTCGGGGGAAACGAGCTAGACAGAGAAAAGGAGGAGGGGGCAGAGGGGCATGAATGAGCCTAGAGTTCCTCAAATCTTGAGGGAGGGACAGGAAGTAGATCGCCCTTATGGTCGCACACCTGCCAGGAATGAGCAAGAACCCTCCCTGCCCCTCTCTCCCAAACTAAGAGGAGGCCGTGGCAGCCAGGTGGAGCCGGGGACTTACCCACCGGACAGCATCTCCCCAGAGGGATGGGGGAGTCACAGGCAGAGGGCCACAAGGGGTGGGGCCGAGCCTGGACGCAGCTGTGCACAGTAGCCCCAACAGGTGAGGAAGAACACTGGGAACTCAGCTACTTCCTCCTTGATGCAGCCCTCCAGGCCAATGGCACCACAGCGACGACGACGAGCCCCCTGACTAGTGATCCCTGAAAAAGGGACAGGTGGGCGGGGCTGGCCTCAGACTGCCCACAGAGGCCGGACTCTACCTCCAGCCCCGCTGGGTAGTCCAGGGCCGTCGTCCTGGCCTCCTTCCTTTGGGAGGGGAGGAGCCACTTGGAGCTCCACCTGGAGCTCAAGCTGACAGAGCAGCTGGAGGGAGGGCGGGTGGAGGCAAAGACCAGGAAGTAACCCTGGCCAAGGGAACACCAACCCATAGGGGAGCCTCCCAGCACACACACAAGCCAGGGGGCCTCAGGAAAAACCCAGGAAGAAGAGGTGCCACCTGTGCAGGCCTGACCACCCACCCATCCAGGGTGTTAAGGGGCAAGTCCTTCCTCCCACCGTGCCCTGGAGCAGGCAGAGTTGGGCCCAGCAGGAACCTAGGAAGGATCTGGACAGGGAGTTGAAGCAGCCTGGAACGGCAGAGGGAACCTGGGGCCAAGCGGTGGAGGTTGTCAGGATCACAAAAGACTGACACTGAGGCTATGTCACAGGCATGTTTATTATCCTCTGGAACATCAAGGTCTTCCCTTCCTGGGCAGTGTCCCAGGGGAGGGCCGACCCTCAGGAGGCAGCCACGCTGCCACCGGGAGCAGGCCCGTGGGGCGGCAATGTCATGGGTGGCAGGAACAACGCCTTCAGCTTGCCCGACAAGCTGGCAATCTCGGGATCCTGGGCTTCATAAGACTTGACCAAGCGGGCAAACTTAAGGACACCTGCAAGGGGAAGTGGAGCGTCAACCCACACCCCCAGGGGACAAGTGTGCCCCAGACATCAGGAGGGGGCAGCTTGAGCCTGAGTCACTGGTTGCTCCCCCTCTAGTCAGGGAGCTGTCTACAAAATAAGACACAAGCAGTCCTCTGCCCTGTGTCGTTTGGGTGAACCATTTCCACGTCTATACCCATCACAGCTGGATGGGATGCACTGAATGAAATATCCCAAAGCAGTGTGTCTCATGATCAGGTGAAACATTTTAGCAATTTAGTCACAAGAACCTGAAGCATGAACATCCACAAGATCTCAAGTCTATAACCTGGACACAGGAGGGCCATGGGCCAACTGGGCTGAATCAATAAGCACCTTTGGGGAACACCATGATCTCATCAAGGAAATTAGCCAGCCAACCCTCCAAAAGAGACTAGCTAAAACACGTTGGAGGGGCTGCACAAGTGCACTGTCACGCAGACATCCAACTAGAGCTATCGGAAGGGGGTTCCAGTCCAGCTCTGCTGTGACCTCAGGCACTTAGTTTACTGCTAGAGTCTGTTCCCTCATCTTAAAATGGGGTAACAGTATAATTACGGGTAACTGCAAACAGCATTTAAGACTTCGCCTGGCACAAGTTCACAGGAGACCCTTGGCTCTGCCCGCCAATACTGTTCGTCAGATTGTGGCTGCCTCCGTGTGGCAAGATGAGGGAGGACGGCTCAGGGACCCGATGGATCGAGCGCCCTCTCCCGGACCCACTCACCCCGACCCTCATCCGACCCACCTTCCCCGTCGCAGCTGAAGCCATAGGCCTTGATAACCTCCTGCTGAATCTGCGTGGCCACGGGCAGCACGAATTGCAGCATTTTGCCCATGTCGTTGCACGCGTTGTCCCGAGCCTCGTCCATGCGCACGGCGTTCTCCGGGGCCGAGAACGCCTGGATGACCTCGGCCAGGACCACTGTGCGGCAGATGCATCCCCGGGTAGGCGTCAGAGCATGGCCGGTGGGCCCAACCGAAAGCGCAGGGAAGAGGGCAGGGAATTAGTGGGCTGAAGCCATAGTAACCCGATAAACTCGGCCTAGATTCCCTCGCTCTAGGGGCAAGGACCCCTTTTGGGGGAGAGAGAAAGATGGTATCCTGTGCCCCCATTTCCCGGCGGCGCAACTACACCTCTGGCTCCGTACCCTCCGCCCGCGCCCTTCTCCAACAGGAAGCCCACCCGGTGGCTAGAATGCTTCTCACCCTTGGCTTGCTCGGCACTCAGGGCCGCAGGTTGGGCCGAGGCGGACGCCATAGGGTAACAAAAGCTGCACGTGCAGCCGAACCAAGGAAATGCACGGGAAAAACGATCAGCCTGCTAGAGCGACTCTCGAAACTGACGGGGGTGGAAGGGAAGCAGCATCAGCGGCAGCCGGAAGCCTCGCGGTGCAGCGCAATATTAAACGCCAAAACGCCTTAAAACGAGAGATGACCCAACTGGACTCGATGCCATTGGGAGGTAAAAAAAAAAAAAAAACAAAAACAAAAACAAAAACCTAAAAGCGAAAACCGCTCCTAGAACCGAGGTAGCTCTATTGTTGAAAACGCATTGTGGAGGGGGTCTTCCGGTAAAAACCGGAAAACCTGCTAGACAAATTCTAAAAGAGCTGTAACACTACAGGAAGTGGCCTGGAGAGAACATGGGATATCCATGAACGCCACTATTGGTGAGGGTGAGCTCAGTGTCGAGTTTTCTAATTCTGATTGCTGTATAATCAACGAGGGACACTATAACTTTCAGGAGGAAAGATAGGGGAAAAAGAAACTTGTTTATATCATCCATTTCTAGAGTTTGTGAACATTTGATTCGGACCTATGCAAATGAACCCAAAGCTGATTGGCTGGGAAAGCTGGTCACACCCCCTGCAGTTTTTGAGAACGATGTGATTCGCTGCAATAAACGCTGAGCGCTGAGGCGGCCCCCGTGCTTGCCTAAAATGGCCTTGTGCAGGGGTGTGCGCTCCAAAGTAACGCCCTCCAATTTCTCTTCTCTTCCACACGTTTGAAATGGTCACCCACTTCCTCCTCAAACCAAGGAGTACTTAAGAATCCAGACTTCGAATCGCTTTATCCTAGTGGAACTCCGCCCCTGCACCTCCGCTTCATAACCGTTTCCCAATCTATTCGACGGAAAGGATTCTGGACCCCGGTGGCTCCTAGCTGTGGGGCCAGTGGCAGAAACGCCTCCAAAGTCTGAGTGGCTTCCCAGGCCTGACCCTGTCAGAGGCGGGCCTGTCCTTGGCCTCCAGCATCTGGACTTCCCCAGCCTTGCAACTCAAGAGGGGACTGGCTAGCTCCATAGTACCCCTCCAGCGGAGCCAGGGCTCCAGGGCCCCTGGCTCTTCCGAGATCTCCTCTCCAACTCTGCAGGGGTCGCTATACCCCCTTGTGTCCGGTTCCACAGCCTTCTCTCCAGGCACTACTGCGTAGTCCCCCATCACCACCTCCCCAATCCGCCCCCACAGCCCGCAAAGAACCAGTCACAGCCATCTTCCTGGGGAGTCGTGAGGATGTTTTTGTTTGGTTTTGGTTGGGATGTTTTTTAAAGAGCGTCATATAGATATTTATATATATAAATTATTAATGTCGGGGAAGGGCAAGGGGCATACATCGCAGAAGGGACGCGCGCACGGGAACTGGGGAGGGGCGGGGGCAGCACACGATGCTACGCAAAACAGCCACATCTAACAGATGAAATAATCACACCAACGGGGTGGGGGAGGGGCAGTGGCCACCGGGGGTTGGGCATGGGGGAGGAAGAAAGCAGGGGGACAAGAAAGAGGGACCTGGTCCAAGATACTGTGCGCTTTCTGCCCCCACCCCCCACCCCCACCCCTGGCCACCCCACCTCTGCATACCACAGGAGCCTTGGCCTTCCATCTGTCCCTTCCTCCCTCCCTCTGCCCAGCTGCTGAAACCCTGCAAATGAGCAGCACCCCTCCTCAGCCGTGGGTGGCAGGCTGGGAGGGAGGCCTCCGAGGTCCAAATGCAGGGGCCATGGGTGCTCTCTTGATTGCAGGTTCTACAGTGGCTTGTCGCTTTCCTTCTTCAGGTGACTGGGTGGAGAGGGGATGCAGAGCAGAGGCATGAGACACCGAGGTCAACCCCGACCTGGCCCCTCTCACAGAGGAGGACTGTGGAGGAGGGGCTCCTTCCCCCAGAGGCCAAAGGCCAGCAGTGCGCTGCCCACACCCCATCCCGGGCTGGCTAAGGTCACACCCCCTCACCCCTGGCCCAGGGGTGTCCCAGGGTACCTGTAGTAGTCCTCCTGGGCAGGTAGCGGCACACTGTGCAGCGGGTGATGGGCGTGCAGCCACTGCTGCTGCTCCAGCGCCAGGCGCTGCAGCTCGGCCGACTGCGCGTGCATGGCCTGCAGCTGGTGAGCTGCAGACATCGGGGCAGAGAGGGAGGCTGGCAGGTCCCGGTATGGAGCAGCTGTGGGCAGGAAGGGCGGGGGGGGGGGGGGGGGGGGGGCATGACTGCTGGAGTCCTGAGTACTTACTCTGGGCCAGGACAGAGCTGGCCACCTTACAGACAGAGGAAACTGAGGCTAAAACAGGCAAAAGCCAGTCCTGGAGAAGATCCAAACTTCCGCCTGGCACTAAAACCTGTGCCTCTCTTGGGCATGGCCTCAGCCCTCCCTCTCCTGTTCTCAGCTCCTCTGGTTACCTCCTCATCCCTCCCCAAGCCCAAACAGGCGAATCCTACCACCCAGATTCCTCCTTTCTGCCCTTCTCTCGTTCGACCTTCCCCACCCCCAACCTCCATCCTTACCAAAGAGCTGGTGACGAAGAACTTCGTTCTCGTGCAGAGGGTGAGGAAGAAGGGGGTTGGGGAGGGTCCCAGCTGGGTAGGGGATCCGGGTAAGGTGAGACCCTGAGGCCAGGGGGTCAATGAGAGGGTGCACCGAGGCAGAGGCTAGAGGGTAGAGAAGAGGAAGGTGTCACCAGAAGGCAGGTTTGGGGAAAACCATGCATTTGGGTGAAGGGATCCAAGCCTGGGAAGAGATGGACAATCAACACAGGGAGACCTAGTGAGGAACAAAGAGACACAATGGAAAAACTAAGGGCCTGGTGGGTGGTCAGGACAAGACCTTACTGGAGTAGGGACATGTGGATGGCAGAGAATAGGAGACGGCAGTTGTCAGAGGGGTCTGAGGAAAAGGAGAGATGTGGACTGCTTAGAGGAGATAGGAAGGGATAGAAGTTTGGGAAGTAAGACAGGAAGAGAGAGGCGGCTAAGAGAGAGAGAAAGCACAAGGGAGCCAGGAAGGACTATGACTGTGAGGCTAAACCTGGCAAAGTACTGGACAAAAGGAAATACAGCGAAAGGATAGTAAATAAAGCTCATTAGCACCTATGATAACCCCAGTCAAAGCTATAGAGCTGTTTCTGGAAGGTAGGAGGCCTGGAGATGGGGAAAAACATGAAAGACCTCCACCTGGGAGGAGAGAAGATGGCAAGAAATGGTAACAGAGTTGAATTCAAAGGAGCAAGGACCCAGGTATGGGGCGGGGGGCTGTTCTGAGGGTAGAAAGGTGGCGTTCCCTCAAAGGTTTCCTCTATCGTGGGTGGGATGCTAGACTGTGAAGAGGGGCGGGGTGTGGGTTATTACAGTCTCTGGGGCATGAAGAGATGGGGGATGACAGGGAGGCCAAGATCAGGGGAGCAATCCCGGGAGAGAGGCTCATGCCAGACTAGAGGAGAAAAGTCTTGGCCTGAGGAACAGAAGACCCAATTACTTGCTAGGGGACAAGAACGCAATGAAGACAAAGAAGTAGGAGTCTCACCTGCATGGATGGCGTCCTGCTGGTGGAGGTGCAGGTGGGAGTGGATGTGGGAGTGCTGGTGGTGATGGGGGGTCACATTGAGCATCTGCAGCCGGGCCAGCGGGTCATTGCCCAGGGCTGCCACCCTTTCTGCATGCTGCCTCTCGGCTGCCAGACGCTCGGCGTAGGACATGTCAGGCCGCAGGGCTGGACCAGCTGCCAGCGCTAGACGTTCTCTCTCCAGGGGCCCCAGGCTCGGATGAAAGGGGAAAGGGTGCAGGCCGGGTGGGCCAGGCTGCAGAGCCAGGCCCCCATGTCGGGGGAAGGGATCCAGGCCCGGCCCAGGGACCCCATGTAGGGGTTCCAGCTCACTGGGCTTCACCTCAAAGCCAGGCTTGAGGCGGTCACGGAGGTCTCGTTCACGGGCTTCCCGCTCCCTCTCCCGGGCTGCTGGGTCACTGCTGTACAAGGCCGGGACATTGTAACCCAGGAGCCCCGGGTCCACTGCCCCTAAGGGCACGTAGAATGGATGGTTGCGATTGCCGGGAGACATGACGTGGGGCCGGGCGTATTCACTGAGCGTGCGCAGGGCTGGAGTGTCAGGACCCAGGTAGGGGGGCACTGTAGCCACAGCACTGCCCGGCTCAAATGGAGGGCGATGGGGCACTGGGCCGAGAGATGGGCACTCCACTGGAGCCCGGCCCTCCTGAGCCAACTTCTGTGGGATACAGGGAGAAGCAAAGTCAAAAGAGCAGGTCTGGTAAAATGTGGCTGATCCGGAGCTGCTCAATTGTCTCGGCAGCTGAAGGCCAAAATGCGTCACCTTACTGGAACTCAGCCTAGTAGGAATTTCCCTAAACCTTCTCCTGAATATTGGCTCTCCTTACCATCCACAGGTACTCTGATCTGAATTTGCCTCCCCCACCCAAGGGAGGATGCAAGGAAGGATTCCTCCCGCTGGAATCCCTGGGTCTCTATTTCCTGGGCTGCCGTGCTTCCTCCTGTCCGACAGGGGGCGTAATGACTTCCCCGGCCCCCCCCCCCGCCCCCCCCCCCCCGCGCGGCGCAGAGGAAGGCCAGAAGGCGGACGGCGCATGTGGTGACGCACCACGCTGCGTTCCAGCTCGCGCTCCTTCTCGCGTTCCCGCTCCTTCTCGCGTTCCCGCTCGCGCTCGCGCTCCTTTTCTTCGCGCGCGCGCTGCTCGGCCTCGCGCCGCACCTTCTCAACCAGGTCGGCCCGCTTCTTGGCCAGCTTGGAGCCCTCCAGCGGCACGAAGTACAGGTCGCTGCGCGCGCACGAGTTAAAGCCGCGGTCCAGGTGTTTGTTGAACCTGGAGGGCGCGAGGGCAGCGCGCGCTTAGCCCCTGCGAGCTGCCCGAGCGACCCCGCGGTGACCCTGCCCCCAAACCAGCCCGCGCAGGCGGTGAGGGAGGCGAGGCCCCCGAGTACTGTAAAAGGCACCACACGAACGTCAAGGCTCCTCTCTTGTCGCCTCTGCCGGTCTCTCCATTGCCCCTTCGTCGTTCCCCGTTCCAGGCCCAACCGCACCCCACCCTGGCGGCTCACCTGGCTGACTGGCTGGCATGGCTGGGCACGTCTACCACCTTGGGAGGGGGCGAGGGGCTGCGGGCCGGGGGCGCCGGACTCTCGGGGGTCTCATACTCTTCAGCCGGCTCTTGCTTGATCTGCGTGGCGTTCAGGGGCGGCCCCGAGGTAGGGGCCGCAGGTGGTGGTGGCAGGGAGGACAGGCCTGAGGGCCCGGCAGGTGGCAGAGGCCCTGGCCCCACTGTGGGCGAGCCTGGCTTGAAGGTCCCTGGGCCCGCGGGCGGCGAGGCGCCTCGGTAGCCGGGTGGGGTCCCTGTTCGGAAGGAGGGAGGCGACCCCGGCTTGTATCCCGGTGGGGTGGCTGTCTTGTAGGCCCCTGGGGACGGGGCTCTCTTTCCATACGGCGGGGGCCCAGGTGGGGAAGCTGTTTTGTAGCCCGCTGGCGAGGAAGCCACTGTGGCAATGACCGTGGAAAGCGTAGCCGAAGAGGTGGTGACCGGAGGCACCGGTGGGAAGGGATAGGGCGCTCCTTGGGGGCCCTGGGAAGGGGAGGGGTGTGAACATGGGTAGGATCCTTGAGAGGAAGAAGAGGAGTTGGAAGAGGAGGAAGAGGGTGGGGGGCCATTGGGGCCCGCTTGGCTGTAGGATACCTGGCTGTGAGGCGGGGGCAGGTGTGCTGGCCCTGGTGGGTAGGGCCTCAGAGACCCCAGGGAGGGCGACATGGCATAAGGGTGGGAATGGTGGGAGCTACTGCTCTCCAGGGAGTGGGGATATGCTCCAGGTGGAGGGGGCCCAGAGCTCCCATGATGTTGCTGTTGCTGCTGTTGCTGCTGCTGCTGCTGCTGCTGTTGCTGCTGTTGCTGCTGCTGGTGGTGATGGTGATGTGTTGGGGCTGGTGGGTGGCCTGTGGACTGGCCTCCAGTGGAAGGAGGGAAGGGGCCTGGGTGGGCATTGCTGTTGGCTAAGAGACGGCCATAGGGAGGAGGTGGGGGGGGACCCTGGCTCCATACAGCCTGGGATGGAAGGGAAGGCTGAGTGTATTTGGGTGGCTGATTGGAGACAGACAGGCTTGTTGGGGGAGGGAAGGAGTGGGGATAACTGGGCAATGCCTGGGAAGCTGGGTACTGGGAGGCAGAGGAAGAGGAAGAACTGGAAGAGGAGGCTGCTGCAGAGCTGCTACCTGCAGACGAGTATGGATACCTCATTGGTGGGGCTGGGGCAGAAGAGGAGGAAGCAGGGGGCAGAGGATGGGGTGAGGGAGCAAGAGTGGGGCCCTTCTCTGGGCCAGGAGGAAGTCCACCCATACCCTGCCCCATGGCATGGGGAGAGGGCAGATGCCCAGGTAGTGGCTGGGCCCCCAGGCCAGGAGGAGAGGCTGATGCATTGTTAAGGGGTCTCAGAGCAGGTGGGGGAGGCAGGTTTGGTGTCACATGGGGGAAGGTGGCTGGTGGTGGAGCAGAGGGTAGGTTTCCACCACCCACTGGAGTGTTAGGTGGCTTTGTTGGGGGAGCACCACCAGCCCCAGAGCTTGATATTGAAATGGGGGTGGTGGGTGGAGGGTGCTGTTTGCCTCCACTAGGAGCCCCCACTGAAGAGGCAGCCCCTCCTCCCTTGGGACCCATTGGGGGTCCAGACAAAACTCCTCCGCCAGTGCCCCCGGGGTAGAGCTGTGGGTGAGGGGGAGGGGCCCCAGGAGGAGCCTGGAACATTCGAGATGGAGGGGGCTCCATGGGAGCATGATATCCAGCGGGTGTCACAGAAGGATGGGGTTCGAAGCCAGGCTCTGGCTGTCGGGGGGTGCTGTCTGGCGGTGGAGGAGAGGGAGGAAAGAGTGGAGGGGGGTGGTAGGGGCGGGCTGGGCCCTGGGACAGGCCAGAAGATGAGTCGGAGTCATTCTCCACGCTTCCAGGGCTGTAGATGCTGGGGGACGTGCTTCGGTTATCCTGGTCAATATCCCTAGGGTCACTGCTGCCATCATCATTGAGGCTTCGCCCATCTAAACTATCCAGATCTGAGGGAGACTGTGGCCGAGGGAGCTCCTGCTGTAGAAAAAGGAGGACCATTTTTTTTCCCTTTTCTTTTCCCTCGCTTCCCCGAGATTTGGGGCCTCCCTTGCACAAAACCACATCCCCCTTCCAGCACACCACTGTACGACGTGATGAACTCTGGCTCCAGCCCCCCTCCCTGCCACGTGGGGATTCCTCCATTCTCCCCACATTCTCAGCTGCACCCTAGCAGCCACTCTTGTTCCCCTCCTTGTAAAACTCCATTCTTTCCTCAAGTGTCTGTCTCAAGCACCATCTTGCTCTCCACAGCTACACCCAAATCCTTGTCTTCCACCAGCTCATATCCGCCCTCCTCTCATCTCCTTCACCCCCTTAACTACACATGCCAGAAACCCGTGCTTTTTAAGAAGACCACTCCTTATGCATTTTCCTTATGATTTATTCCTTCCACTAAGACCTCTCACCTTTAACCTCCTCTCCAGCCCCCTCACGAAAATCAGGACCTGGAAAAGGAGAGGCTAGAATCCCTCACACTCTTCCAGGCCCTTTGGCCCTGCCTGGTCATCTAGTGGTCTGGCTAAAGCCCTAAAAACCCACCTGACACACTATAGACAGGACTCTCATGTCCCAGGCGAGATTAAAGTAGCAATCGTGAAGGGAAGTTTTTGGGAAAGCGTGGTCAGAAAATGGGTGAGGATGGCTGCAAGGGTCACCCACCTCGGTTTTGGTCTTTTTTGGTGCATTAGTCTCCTCACTTTCACTTTCTGAGATCTCCTCACTCCGGCCCTGCTTGCTGACCTTTGGGGTGGAGGCTTCCTCTACGCGGGCCTTCTGTTAGAGAGAAAGAAAATTCCTTTCTCCTACCTCCCGAGCCTCCACAGTTACTCTCTGCCAGACAGGAAGTTCCCCCACAACACACACACATACACCGTCAGCCCCAGTGCCTGGGCATCCTGTGGGAGGACCTGAGGACAGAATACCTTGGCTGTCTGCCTAGACTTTTCGGCTTTGCCATCACTGCTGGACGTGCTGACCCCTCCAGGGGAGGCCCGGCCCCTCGATCTCAGCTCTTCCCGGGGCCCAGGGGCCTCTTTCTTCCGTCCACTCCTCATTGACATCTGAGGGAAAAGGAAGGAAGCAGACAATGTAGGTTTTTGGTTCGTTTTTTTTTTGTTTGTTTTGTTTTGTTTTTACCTAGCACCTAATTTCATGGCGTGCCTTATTTCTATTCTTTCTCTCCAGGCCCTCACCGCTCCCCACCCCACCCCAGTTTCTCTGCCCCTCATCTGCCCCTTTGTGGCTCTTATTTTAGCTATTACTCACTGAGTCTTTATTCTGTCGTGTCTTCATTCTTCAGGCTGTGGAGACCCCATTCTCCTCTGCCTGGGCAGCTGAATACAGAAACTTCTCTGCTTCACCCCAAGTTCCCCACAGCTGTGGCCTGGGAAGCGGGAAGCAGGATCTCCCAAGTTTCCAGTGTAGGCCCCTGGAACTTGCAGGATTTGTTTTCAGTGAAGCCTGTTAGAAAAAACCATCAGAGTCTCCAAATTGGGGAACAGAGTCTGAAGGCGATACTGTTGTGCTTATCAAGGGGCTTGAGTAAGTGGCCCAACCCTAAGCCTTTGGGCTAAGAGGTACAACCCCCGTAAGACACTGCTGGCTCACCCCACGGGCTACCTCAGCTATCTACACATGAAAGAGACTCTGCTCACATCATCTCTTTCAACTCTGGAGAAGGCAGAAAACTCAGATGTACCCTACCCATGCACTCACATTATTCTACCCTTCCTGATACCTGGAAAGTATCTGTGGGTACACGAGTTCCACAGAGCCTTGCCAGGGAGCATAAAGAAATGTAGCTGAGGTATGAATTTATTGAGTGCTGTCTTTATGTCATGCCCTTACATGCAGTTTCATTTAATATTTACAACCTAACCCTGCAAAGTAGGTATTCTTATTTCCATTATACAGAGGAGGAAACTGAGGCTCAAAGATTGAGACTGTGACTTGCCCAACTTCATGTGATGAATACACAGAAACCAGTGACAGCACCGGAATCAGGCCTACATCTCCCTGACTTCAAAGCCCATGCTATTTCTTTTAGACTTTGCTATACTCTCGTCAGAAGTTGGTGGGGTGAGTTCTCAGAAAGCCTAGATCAGTCCCAGAGATATGAAAAGAATCTTTTCACATCAGAGTAGGTGGGAGAAGAATGCCCCATTCTATAACACAAATGCACACAGTCCTACCAATCCCAAGCCCAAACCTAGGTACCCCCAAAGTGCAGAACTTATTTCTGAGAGTCTCATGGAGACCTTCCCCCACCCACTTCTAGTGCCTGGGTTCCCCAAGGCTAGAAAGTCGGGACTTTCATTTTACCAAAGCAGTGAAAATCAGTGAGCACTTAATACAAATTTACAGACTGGTAAACCTGTATTCCCACTTGGTTTAGACAGGGACACATACCTCCTCACGGCCTATCTATCTCTGTACCTATATCTATAGTCAGCTATTTTCCTTTGTACTTGTTGGTATTTCTTGCTAAGGGTCAGGTCTCCATATTACTGGACCATAAGATCTTTTGGGAGCAAAAATGGTATCTTCTCACTGTTTTCTTCCTTTCTTTTTTTTTTTTTTAATTTTTTTTTTTCAACGTTTATTTATTTTTGGGACAGAGAGAGACAGAGCATGAACGGGGGAGGGGCAGAGAGAGAGGGAGACACAGAATTGGAAACAGGCTCCAGGCTCTGAGCCATCAGCCCAGAGCCTGACGCGGGGCTCGAACTCACGGACCGCGAGATCGTGACCTGGCTGAAGTCGGACGCTTAGCCGACTGCGCCACCCAGGCGCCCCTGTTTTCTTCCTTTCTGTATCTCCCACTGATGTCACGTATATATGCGTGCTCTGTTCCGTTCTTGTTCCTGGCCTATTGACTAACTTCAGTAGGTCTTTTCGAATAAAATGTTGCCCGACTTTGGTGGGAATGGGGTAAACTTACCCAGCTATTCTGAGTTACAAGGCCTGGCTAGGTAAATGGTATTATCACAGTATACTGCATATTTTTCCCCAGGAATACAGAGTAATTACTTCTCCTTCACCTCCACTGAACCCTAACTATTCACTTCCACTGAACCCTAACTACTGAGACCGGCAAGGGGAGGTAGGGGGCAGAGGGGGGTTGAACCTAACCTTTCCAGGAAACTTAATAATAATTTACTTAGAATCATAAAAGAGCTGGGACAGAGCTTCAGGTCTTCTGAACTTAGAACTAATGCTCTGTCCAGTAAACCAGCCACTTTTCTTCAACTTCAACTACTACCGCAGTTTTGAGTTGTTGTGGAGATCAGTTTTAAATATTGTCAACCTCCAAAAATCCAAAGAACAAAACCCGCTGTAACAAAAGAGGAAAACAATCTTAACAAAAGCACAGCCAGGATTACTATGTGTGGCTGGTGTGTCTTTGCCAGCCCCTCTAGAGGAGGGTGCCCATCTCTCCTTTCCATCCCAGAACCCATTCACCAAGTCCATTACAGCTAGGGGATCCAAAAGGTCAGAGAAATGCACGAATGTAACTGAAAAACACAGCAATCAGTGTGCCCCTCCCCCTACTGCAACTGTTTTAAACAGCTGAAATCTGATAAAATTAGCAGTGAGTAGCTTTGAAGGAGAAAAGCAGTCATAAAAGCATAGGTAATCTCGGGGGAAAGGAGTGGCAAGGGGAGAGGAATTAGGGTTGGGCCATGTATATGCTTCTGAACTCGGAGCATGCTTCAGCATCAACAAGATGAACTATACTCCATCTAGCCCTAGTAGCCAGTCACTGTAACTAATATTTATAAAGCACCTACTGTGTTTCTGCAACACACTACACACATTCCCTTTCATGGCCTTACTGCAAAAGAAGAAGGATAAAGACCAGATTGGGGAAATGCAAAAGTGAGAAATAGGGAAAGAGTCTCTAAGAATAGGAGAATAAGGGAGAAATACGAGAAGGATGTCAGAGAGAATACACAATCAAGGCATAAGGCTTTCTGGGAAAGGCTTGCAGGGTGAATTTCAGGATCACTGGCCCAGCCCCCCATCATCATTCCAGACCTGCCAGACTAACAAACCAGTCCAAAGTGACTCCTAGATAACAATGCGGCCCAGACCAGCAGATAAGTCTGCATGCATTAGTCTAAGCCTTCTTAGAACCAGGGGAGGTCAGAGGGGCCTCAGAGATCATCTTATCTATAACCCCTTCATCTTACAATGAAGCCAAGGCTCAGAGAAGTGACTGGCCCAAGGCCACAGTTAGAGATACAACCAGTACCCGACCCAGGTATGTTGGCTCCTGTTCAGAGTATTTCCACGGCACCAGGCTGTTGCACTGCCCTCTGGCCTGGGCCACCCTCAAATGAGATGAGCTTGGAGAGCCCAGCCACTCCCACAAGGTCAGAGAAGCAGAAGGTCAAAGGTTAGTGGATGGAAGGGGTCACTGTCGTGATAGTCTGGGAAAGAGAAAAAGGGAGACTTGGGAAGGGAAACTCAAGTTTAAGAAAACAGAAGAATATCAGTGCAAAGAAGCAAACAACTATATACTATATACAAGAAGTCCCTAATAATAAGGGAGGCAGAAGCCAGAAAGAACTACCAAAACCTGGTGTAACTTGAACAGAAGCTTCTCCAGCTTCCCACCATGCCTAAGGGGAGGAACTTGGAGCGACGTCTATGACCGGCAAATAACATGTCTACCTGTTCCAACAAACTGCTTGCCGGAAGGCGGAGGACCCCCTTGGGAACCTCCTATTCACCAGCAGCACCAGAAACACCTTCCAGAACCCAGCCAAGAGTACCAAGAACATAGCCAAAGGCTGAGGTCCAATCAAGATTCTGAACCCCCACCTATAGGACATCCCACTGGATCGTTGCTATGGCAACAAAATGGTAGAACCTGCCCCTCAAGAGTCTATCCCAGGAGTCCATCTGCCAGCCACTCCCCCTCCAGTTGCCAAAGCAACTCCTACCCTCCAGGAGCACCCTCAGGGAAGGGAGCTTAAGAAGAGTACCTACCCCAGTAGAAATAAGCCCATGCACAAAGAGAAATCTTTGAGCTCAAAACAAAAATGAAGATACCTCCCCCTTCAGAAACCCCAGCTAGAGGGGCCGTGGGTGCTCTGGGGACTTGAGGGTGGAGGTCACAACTTGCCTGGAGTGCGTATAAGACCATCCAATTCTCTCCTTTTCCACCCTCTCACAAACCCTTTCTCCCTAACTCTCCCTTCAGTGTTCCCATCTTCCTCCTCATAGTTTTAGGGGGACCAGAGCACTGGGCCCCAGTGTGTCCCTCTCCAAGAAGGAACCATGCTGGGGTCTGGAAAAACAAGGTCAGAGGTGACCTAAAGTACGGGAAAGAAAATAGAGTCACAAAGGCATCCACTTCCCACTTGAACCCTGTAACACCTCAGGTTCTGCTTCTCAAACGCGGACCTCTCCTTGGTCCCTTCAGAGCCTCCGTTTCCCCAGGTTCCATTCTCCTCCTTCATCAGCTAAGACCCTTCTCTTTCCACCTACCACACCCCTTCCCCATTTCCTACTTCCCTTCTACACCTACACCCCCAACCCTGAGTTCTGAAACCCGGGTTTTGGGCCTTTTCCTGGAGCCCTAATGCCCCACCTCGCTGCCATATCTCCAGTCCCTTTTTGCCTTCGCCCGAAGCCCCCTCGCCGGCATCCCCCTTTTTCCTCTAGCCACCCTCCACCTCGGTGCTCCTCTTTTGGTCCCGGGGTCCTGGCTACCCTCGCTGCCCCATCAGCCCTCCTCCTGAGACCCTCCCACCTCCCTCCATCCACCCGATCCTCCGGGTGCCCTGGCCCCCATCCCTCCTTGGGGGCCGGCCCCACCCCCTGAGTCCCCCGGCCTCAGGCCGGGCAGAGCCCGCAGTGGGGGTACCGGATCGGGAAAATAACAAATGGAGGCGGCGGCGGCGGCGGCGGCGGCGGCGGGAGGGGGAAACTGGGAGGGGTGGGGGTGGGGAGCCGCGGGCCAGAACCCGGGCGGGCCCGAGGCCCGGGTGGCAGCAGATCTTACCTGGTCGTAGCTCGGGACGGCTGGCTGGCTCCGAACGGGATCCGGGGCTCCGGCGCCTCCGGGGGGCGGCGGCGACCGCTCCCCCGCCCCCCTCTCCTCTTCCCGGCTTCAGTCGCCGCCGCGACGGCGGCGGCGCCGGCCCCGACCCCCCCGGAGGGCGGCCCCCATCCCCCCTTTTCACCCACCTGGCCCCGATCGCCCGCCTGCCCCCGGAGCAGACCCCGATCCCCGCTCTCGCTCAGCCCCTCCCCAGGCCCGCCACCTCCCCCCGGCCGCCCGGAATGCCCGGGCCGCGCCGCCCGCCCCCGCCGCGCCGCTCGCCCCCGCGGCCCGGCCGGCGCTCCGAGCTGCTCTGACCCGCCGCCTCCCGCCCGCCGCCCGCGCCCGCCCCGCGCAGCCCGCACTCGCGCGATCCCCGGCCCCCTAGGCGGCCTCCGCCCGCGGCCCCCGCCCCTTCCCAGGCGTTCGTCCCCCTCGCCCCCTCCTAGCCCCTCCTCGAGGCCAGCGGTCCCCCCTAAATGGGTCCCGGCCCGAGGCCCCGGCCCGACGCGGGGCTGCGGGCGGGCTGGGCGGCGCGTCCGGCGACTCGCACAGGAAAGCGGACGGCGAAGGGAGGGAGCTTGGGAGAGGGGGATGGGAGAAGGGAGGAAGAGGGAGAAGGAGGGAGCGCGGAGGAACGGAGGAGAGAGGGGCCAGGAGGGAGACGCGAGGGAGGGAGCGCGAGGCAAGCTGCGAGGGGGGAGAGAGGGGGATCCGGAGAGGGGGAGGCGCTGTGCGAGTTGGCCGAGGCCGGCCCAGGGGGCTGGGGCGCGGGGAGGGGTTCGCCGAGGCTGAATGTGGGGAACCAGACGACTAGGTAGGAGGGGCTGTTGGTTGTCAGGGCCGATAAGGGGAGACTGGAGAAGTTTGGGGACCAAGGGGTCTGTGGCAGAGGGGAAGTGGGAGCTTGTGGGTGTGTGGCAGAGATTGGTCTAATGGGGTTACGTTGGGAAAATGGAGCTACATGGGGGCTCCGAGGGCAGTGAGGTATGTGACAAGGAGGGATGACTAAATCTTGGGGTGACAGCGTCTCTGGCAGACATGTAGCTGGAGAGGTGGGGGGGGTGATTATGAGGGAGAATGGGATGGAAGTTTGGGGTCATGGGGAGAGGAAGAAATTGAAAAGATGGAGACATTGATATATAGGAATATGGGTTTTCTGGATGAGAGTAATTTGGAGGTGATTCGTATTAGGAATATAATAAATGTAAGAATTTAGGGGTGATGATGGAAAGCTGGAGAGAGTCGAGTTCAGAGACATCAGCATGGAGAGAAGTGGAAAGGTGAAGAACCTTAGGAAGGTTTGAAAGAGGTGGGGCCGGATGCATATTCTAGAGGGACTAGGGTACTGGGTGGCAAAGGAGGGGGTAAGACACAGGGATGGCTGGATTCTGGGGGTGGGGGGTTTCCAAGAGAGCTGAGGAGGGTTTCGGTTGGCAAGACAAAGGTGGATAGAATGGGGGTGGGGGGAGTGGGTAAAGAAGATTAGAAGGAAATGTAAGATAAACAAGGCCTTTGGTGGCAGTATGGAGGAGGGAAGGCCAGAGATGAGGAAGACGAGTGGAGGTGGAAGGGGAAAGCAGTAGAAGGAAATGATAGAAATGGGGGAAGCAAGCCCCAGTGTAGGTAAGGGATTAATTTATGGGAATGGGACACCGTCTTCTTCAGGCCCTTCTGCCTGGTGGTGTCTCCATTTTCCTCCCCAAACCTGTCTGAAGTCATCACAGACAGTACTCTTGGCCACAGGGAAGGGGTCAGGTGGGGATTAGGCTCACCGTGGAGCGAAATCCCTAGGGGCCCTGGTTCCCCAATCCCAATCATTCTACTATGGAGACAATCCCCACCCCACCCGCAGACCACAGGGTCTTCCTTCAACCCTCCCAGCTCTCCAGGCAGCCATTTCCAGTCTCCAGCCTAAAGCCAACACTTCCGCCCGTCCACCACCAATGTCTTCTAGGCTGTCTCCCTGGCCCCATACCAAGCAGCAACATCTCCCAGGACAAAGGACACCAAGACACTGGGTGATTTTTGGCAGCAGAGATTGGGAAGGCCAGAGAATGGGAGGGAGGCAGGCTGGGAAACTGGAAGAGCTGGAGCTGGAGCCTGGATTGGGAGCCCTTAATAGCTCTCCAGATTTGGGGTGGGAGTAGGGTATGTGTGGGGCCAAGCCAGCTAGAGGCCAAAGATAGGCCCTGCATGGCAGGATCCCACTAGCCTTCTGGGAAGGATGGAGGCTGGCTCTGTAGCAACTCAGTGGAATTAGCCTCATATTTCCTTGGGCCAGGCTCGGCCAAATTCGGGGAATACCCGAAGCTTTAAACAGATTCTAAAGCACTGGGGAACCTGGGCAAGGCTTCCTTGGCCTGGGGATGAATCACCACTCTTTAGCTTTTTGATTTGCCACTCACTTTTCTACTGCACGCTCACCTTCTGTATTCCTCAGGGCCTTCCACAGACCAGGCCAGCTCCCTGTCCCCCTCTCCCCGGTGATCCCTGCCCTCCCTTCCTCTAAGCCCTAGAATGGCCCCTGCTCCTTCTCCCCACCCCCCCAACTTTGTTCCAAGGCTCCTCCTACTCTCTCCCCATTGCATTTCCTCTCTTTCTGCACTTCTCAGTTCAAGTCTCCCACTGGGCCCAGGCCCAGGCCCTTCCCAGCTCCCTTCTAGGCGGAGCTGCTCTCTCTAGTTTTTTAACCACTAAGGGCTGGGCTAAGATGGTGACATACCTGAGCCTAAAAGAAAAATGTAGGCCTACGTAGGAACAGAAGACAGGTAGTCAGAGAAGCCAGGGCCTACCCCCTCCAATTCCTCCCCTATCTTAAGACCAGGCTCACCGTTCAGCTTTGGGGTGCACCACACACACACACACACACACACACACACACACACACACACGACCACCACCACCCCTCACCCCAGCCCCCCACAACCCACTGGTCTCCAGGCAACAGCACAAAGGGAAAGTGGAGAGAGGGGCCTGGGAGGCCCAGACAGAGCCAGCTGTAACCCAATCCAACCCAGAACCTTTGGGGGGGGGGGGGGGGGATGGCTGCCAGAGAAGCCCACCTAGCAAGGAGGGAGGAAAGGACAGAGGTTAGGAAATGTGGCTCCAACCAAAATGGTCTTGGTCAGCCCAGGAGTTGGAGAAGATAGATCCTGGGAACCCCAGAGAAAACTGAGAGGCACAGAACAAAGTACAGTGTGTCCCAAGGGGAACAGAAAGGGCGCCAGGAGACAGGAGAGAAGGGAAAGATGAGATGCCCCTACTAAGAGGCTTGGAGGAGCAGGGGCAAGAACTGAAAATGGCTGAGTATGTCAGGGACACAGGAAGAAGAGCAGTGAAATGGGTCCTGCCCATACAGGACTAAAATCCTCTTCTAGTTCTGGAGTTGGGCAGGATGGCAGGGCGCCCAGGACCAGAACTCAGAGTAGAAACAGAGTAGGAGGCCCATAGAGGGGACAGCCTTGAAATTCCTCCCATCCCACCCCTAGTTCAGGGGGAGCCTGGTGTCCCACAGAACCTTGCCTCCCTCTAGTGGCCACAGTGCCCCGTGTGGAACACCTACCTGCTGGGCTCTGCTCTGTGTCCCAGCCCTATGAGAGGGTTTCTCCCCCTAGGTGGTTCCTGGGTCCCCATCTCAAAGTCAGTGCTCCACTGGAGCTGAAGGTTTACAGTGGGTCTCCAGCCACACACTGGGGCCCTACTCGCAGGCCAAACCAGCCCTTGCTGTCCCGACTCTCAGGTTTCCAGGAACACTTTCTCAGGCCCACCTCCAGATCCTCTGGTACCATCCTTCCCTCCCCAGTTCCCCATCTTGCAGGGGGTGATGCCCACACAGCGCTGCTGTGGCCCACAGTGGCCAGGAATGTGTTGGGGAGAGGCCCAGTGGGGGAACTGCTCCAGTCCATAGCTTTATCCCTTCTTTGGTCAAGGCCCTATAGGAATCCAGAATGCTTTGGACCCCTTTTCCCAAAAATGCACACCCACACAATTTTTGACACTTCTAGGGATTCTTGGACTCCAGGTTAAGAACCCTTCATTGACCTGAGTCCTGGGGCCAGGCTTGCTGATGAGAAGGCAGGGCCAAGGTGGTCCCCACCCAGCCGGGGAGGGGTAGGCAGGGCCATTGTCTTAGCCATACTGGTTGGGTTTCTTCATCTTTCTGTGTCCTCCCCAGCTCTGCTATCCAGTTTCACCAACTTCTGGGTGCTCTCCCCTCATACGGACGAAAGACTCTTCAGACACAACAATGCACTGTGATTCAGACTTTAATGGTGGTGCTCATTTCAACGCCACAGAGGTGGTGGCAACTGTGAAGCGTGGCACAGGGGAGTGAGACATTGCTCGGGTGCAGCTGGAGGAAGAACAGGGAAGCCGGGGCTGGGGGAGAGCTATGGGGGAAGAGTCCCCGGGCACACAGCCCCACCTCTGGACTGAGCCGGCTTAGGTTAAGGGCTGGGAGACACGAAGGAACTGATGACAGGTCCCTTTTCTGTTACCCTTCCCGCTCCATTTTCAGCAAGACCTCCCACCCCAGGCCATCTCGGAATCTACGGCCACATGAAGTACCCACGCACACACACGCGATCTCCTCTGGTCAGGCCAGGGTTTGGCCCTGGAGTTGTGGAGAAACGCTGAATTAATGAACAAGACGAGTGAACAATAAATAAACAAATAAATAATTCACTGAAGTCTTCGGCCAGGCATGATCACGCGGCCAGCGCTCCCCTCCCCCTCGGCACTGCACACTCCCTGGCTCAGATGCCACGTGGACAAACGTGTGGAAGCGGCAGAAAGCACAGTGACACACGGCCCCTCTCTCAACACACCCCCAGCCAGCCCTGATGCACCTCTACACAGACCCTGACTGTTCTTCCATGGGGACTCCCTTATCATCCCCAGTCCCGTGGCCAGTTTTTGAGGAGAGAGAATAGAAAGGAAAGAGAAGTGGAGAGTGTGGAGCCCAGAGTGGGGAGAGCACAGAGCAGGGGCTGGACAAGCCAAGGAACAGAGCAACAGGTCAGCCGGGGTGTCCGGGGTGAAATATCACAGAGCAAGACAGGAAGAGAGAGGATCCAGGAGGATGGGAGAGGGGTTCCAGGTCTCCAGGCAAGGAGAGGGATCACAGCACGCTGGGATTGCGGAAATTATGTCCAGCAAAGCGAGCTTCGTCCCCCAGCTCTTCTTCAATTCTGGAAGGGATGAGCCAGAAAAGAAATAAGGACGCAGGAGGATTCCACTTCTCTTTCCAGGAGGCCCCTATCCTCTCCAAGCCTGTCATGCCACCTGTCCCTATGTCCGGCCCAAGCAGGGGCATCCCCTGGCTTCTCCACATGACCTGTGGGAGCCATCAATCAGGCCATGGGTAAACCCATCATTCGAAAACAAGTATTTTCTGGATATCTACTGTTCTCCAGGTCCTGAGTATCGGAGCTTTTAACCCTCTGGGCCCCGGACTCCCATCCCCCAGGTTTCCTCACCTCATGAGCTGGTTGTACTTAGCCAGACGCTCAGAACGGCACGGGGCGCCAGTCTTGATCTGAAACATCCCCAAACATATGCAGCTCAGTGGCTGCCCCTTCACTTCCTGAAAGGAAACTTACACTCCCTTGACATTCTCCCGACACCCGCAAACACCTGGAAAGAGAGATCCACCCGACAGAACCCACCAATTTCACAAAGATCGCCCTTGCACTCACCTGGCCCGTGCACAGCCCCACCACCAGATCGGCGATGAACGTGTCCTCAGTCTCTCCTGAGCGATGACTCACCATGACACCCCAGCCATTCTCCTGAGCCAGCTTGCACCTGCAGCCATACATCAGCACTGACCTCCAGCCCCTCACACTGGGCACTCTCTTCCCAGCCCCAACATTGGTCTATGTCGAGAAACACCTGGCCGGGGGCACCTGGGTGGCTCAGTCAGTTAAGCGTCCGACTCTTGGTTTCAGCTCAAGTCATGATCTCACAGTTTCGTGAAATCGAGCCCCACATGGGGCACTGTGCTGGCAGGGCACTCCTTGGGATTCTCTCTCCCTCTCTCTCTGTCTCTGCATCCCTCCCCGCGCCCCCACCCCCCCTCCCCTACCGACTCACACTGTCTCTGTTCACTCAAAAATAAATAAACTAAAAAAAAAAAACAAAAAAAAAAAAACCACCTGGCAGGAAGCTCTCTGGGAGGGGCACAGGGCATGGGGTGGAGGGGGCAGAGCCGGAAGAGCTGGGAAGGTGACTGCAGGTTCCCCGCTCTCCTCAGCATCTATGCCAGGACGAGGCTGGGAGCACTTGCCAGAGGCATCCTGTAGAAACAGGGGCCGGGTAGGGGAGAGCCAGGGGACACTCACGCTTGAATGGCTTCCGTGACTGAGCCGATCTGGTTGACCTTGAGCAGCAGACAGTTGCAGGCCTTTTCCTCCACTGCCCGCTCGATACGCTTTGGGTTGGTCACTGTCAGGTCATCGCCCACGATCTGGATCCCTACATTGGCTGTGAACTTCGACCAGGCGGCCCAATCGTCCTGGTCAAAGGGGTCCTCGATGGAGACCACTGCAGGGAGAGCAGAGGGGCCGCTGACCCTCCCTGGGGCTTGCATCAGGCAGGAACAGCCACCCTGTGATTCCCTGAAATGGATACATCCCCTGGCTAACTTAGGGGTTAGTTAGCCCCTTGCTCATCCTTGCTTCCCTGCCTCCGAAATAAGCCTGCCCTGACACTTACCTAGATTCTTTCTGAAAACCTTCCACACAACGAGGAGCACTAACCACTATGCGATCACGCCCGACACCTTCTGAACACCTTCCAAAAAACAAGCATTCGGGATCTTTCTCATAACCGCCTTTGCATCTTCCCACCTTCATTGCCAGGAAGCTTTCCCTCTGTGCTATTCTAAATCCCTCATTTTGCATTTATGTCTTGCTCTGTCTCAGGGAAACACAAACCAGCCTCCTCCCTGCAGGAGTCACAGCCTTTAGTGGGTTTGGAGAGGGTAGTTCAGCTCCTCCTCAGCCTTCCCATCCTACCCCCACAGCGCTTCCAGCTCCACTCAGTATCCACAACTTCATCCGTCAAAAACACTGATAGGTACAAGCTCCCTGCTGGGCCCAGTCACCCTCTCACCATGACTGGTTCCTTCCAAAGCCCTCCCCGTGATCCCAGCCACTGCGGGACACACGACTTTAATCAGGACCGGAAGCAGATGAAACAGATTCACCATAGGTACCTGCACATTTACATTACATACAAAGCCAGCCCCTGCAGAAGGCTCTTTGGCCCCTGTCCTGGTTCTCTGGCTCTGCTTAGGACACCTCCACCTGGCACCTAAGTCAGTGCCCCACAAGGTCCCAGGCTGCCCCACGCATCCCCGCCTGCCCCTTGACCCTTGCGCTGCCCTCCCTCCCATAGCCCTTGTTCTCACCAGGATAGTCCCTGACAAAATCCTGGTAGAGGGCCCCCAGCTGGTCCCCAGTGATGTATCGCGAGGGATCAGCAGGAGACTTAAAGTCCAAGTCATATTTGCCATCGCGATGAAACTCCGAGGCAGCGACGTCCATGCCAATGACAATCTTTTCTGTGTAGCCAGCCTTGTCGATGGCTTCCTTCACCAACTCCAAGGCTGGGGATGGAATATAGTGGGATCACCAGCAGGAAGGGTGGGCAAAGAGGAATGTGAAAAAGAAAGAAATTCAGAGCCGAGGCACAGGACTGGTGCTGGGAAGAAGCCTGGCTACAATTGTTGTTAGGGTCGTCCCAGGTCTGGGAAGAGCAGACCATCTTCTAAGAGGACAGAGGAATGGAATTCTGTTTGTAACAGGTTTTTTTGTCAATAGCTATCATTTAGTATGGGTTATGTCACCTAAGTACAATGGTGCTAAGAGGGAGATACTGTTGTTGTTCCCATTTTACAGGCAAGAAAGACAAGCACAGAGAAGTTGAGTAAGAAAGATCACTAGCCAGTAACTCTTAAGTCAAGGTTCAAATCCAGGCAATTTGACCCCAGAACCTGAACTCTTAGCCACTTCCTGTTATTGTTTTGTTTTGTTTTGTTTTGTTTTGTTTTTTTAAGTTGAGAGTGGGGAGGGCAGAAAGAAACAGAGAGCAAATCTTAAGCAGGCTCCACACTCAGCACAGAGCCCAAAGCAGGGCTCGATCCCACAGCTCTGAGATCATAACCCGAGTTGAAATCAAGAGTCAGACACTCAACTGGCCACCCAGGCGCCCCTTCCTGTTATTGTTTCTATTCACTATATAGCTCCTCCCACAGCAGAGAAAAATTAGGGATCTTAGAGACCTGAGAGGTTGGGGGTAGAAATGGGACAGACTCAGAATTGAATCCCTACAGTAGAGTATATCTCATCAAACTGAGAATCCTACAAAGTTCAAGTCCAGGATGGATCCTCCAAGTCACTTAGACCACCTCCCAGCATTCCCAGGGGCTCCAGTAAGAACTTACAGTTGCTAACAGATCTGGCTGGACAGGTGAAGACTGTCCTCTTAGGCCTGCCTGTAAATGTGGCAGGCCCTCTGGGACCCACTCCCAGTATGGGTTCCTCTTTGAGCTGGCTCAAGGGCCTCCCACCCATACCCCTCAGGATCTGGGGAGCTGTGTGGCCCTTCCTGATGTCCAAGGACAGAGCAAGACTTAAAGCAGGGAGTAGGGCTCCTGGCCTCACCTTCACTGTTCTCCAGGATGTTGGGGGCAAAGCCACCTTCATCTCCCACATTGGTGGCATCCTTGCCATATTTGTCCTTGATGACCCCCTTGAGTGTGTGGTAGACCTCCGCCCCAAGTCGCATGGCATCGCGAAAACTCTCAGCACCCACTGGAAGGATCATAAACTCCTGCATGGCCAGCTTATTCCCAGCATGAGAGCCACCATTGATCACGTTGAAGGCCTGGGGGGCCACAGGACAGAAAAGTCACAGAGCACTTCCCTCCTCTGCCCCTGGGTTGTTAACCCAAGATTCCACACCTGCTCCAGCTTCCCAGACTCAAAGTCTCAAGTCTCCCTCCTTTCTCTTTAGGTGCCTCAATGCACTCCCTCCCCCCACCCCCATCATTCTTCACAAGGTTTCATGCTCTCCCCCCACCCACCCCTGGGACAGGCACAGGCGTGGCGCAGTGCTCACCGGCACAGGCAGGATGAGGTCTGAGTTCCCGGCCAGCTGAGCAATGTGGCGGTATAGGGGCAATTCCCGCTCGGCCGCCCCTGCCTTACACACGGCCAGGGACACACCCAGGATGGCATTGGCCCCAAACTTGGCTGGGAGATTACAGAGGAAGGCACTGAGCAAAATGTCCCCTAAATTTCCGAGCCCTTGACTCCACTTATATACCCCAAAAGGAGCCAGTAAAAGAGATCCCCTCTCCCCTCTCCACTCCCGCGACACCTCATCAGTCCTCTCCTGAAAATAGCAGGACACACACACACACACACACTCGATGTAATGGGAAAGGGCAGACAGCTCCACCTATTTCTAAACATCTTGAGGCCAGACTGTCCCCTGCCAGCTCCCCCCCTTCACGCTGCAAAGTTCTTCTGTCTAATGTCACTCCCTCCTACTGTGGTTAAATTCTTCTTCTCTTGCTCTGGCTTTAAGAGGAGAATGGAAGGTGGGCTAGTCCGGACAGCCTTCCGAAGGAAGTCCCCACAGCACTGGCCCCTTCAGTGCCCTGTCTGCTCCACACACCCGCCCTGCTCACACCTCCTCACTTTCTCCCAGCCCTGGCTTACATTTGTTCTCGGTCCCATCCAGCTCCAACATCAGGTTGTCAAGCTTCTCCTGCTCCACCACCGACAGACCCTGTAGACAGAGTCACCATCACCCCAGGCCAGGATGGAGGCTGGGCCCGGAGGCAGAGGGCCCCACCCCATTCCCACATAGGCTCACAGCTGGCCAGGAGCCAACCAGGTGTCTGTGAAAGCAGCCTGTCTGGATTGGGAGCAGGGGTGGGGAAGGAGTCTCCCCACACTCTCCTCGAGAAGTATGATTCCCAAGAGGAATCTCCCTTCTCTCCCTCCTCCCCTCATCCAGGATTGCTTCCAGGACCCTGGTCCTGCCCACCACCGCCCCCAGCAAAGAGCAGGCCTCACTGAGCTGATGAGGGCTGGAGCAATGGTGGTGTTGATGTGGTCCACTGCCTTCAGGACACCTGGGGAGAGGCAGAGAGGCCAGACTGGGTCAGGCTGGGAAGGGCCAGAAGTGGGGCGCAGGCAAGAAGGGGGCTGTGGACTGGTGTGAGGTGGGAGTATAAAGCTGAGGGATGGGAGAGTCTGGAAAAGAGAAAAGGCCTCACCTTTGCCCAAGTAACGCTGTTTGTCCCCATCCCGCAGCTCCAGGGCCTCATAGATACCAGTGGAGGCTCCACTGGGCACTGCAGCCCGGAAGAGACCTGAGAGAGGGACACGAAATAAGGAGGGACAGAGAAGGACACTACAGGGACCAGGGATTCCTTCAGCTTTCTAGCTCTAACCTATCCCCACACTGCTAACATACACACACACACACACACACACACACACACACACACACACAAGCATAAGCAGGGGCCTCATCTGCCCAGTTGAGGTCCCACAAGCACAAGTAGGAACCCACAGATATGAAGCTATGCAGGCAGCACACATATGCACACACGCACACAGGTACACACACAGGCCTGCGGAGGCAGGATATATCCCATACATAAAATAGAACACAGAGATGAGCCTATCTGGGCTCCGCTGGACAAGAAGTATCCAACCCCCACAGTCCAGGCTGGTGAACCTGGCCCAGCACCCCATCCCCACTGGGAATCAAGGCAGCTTCCCCTCCCTAGCCAGGGGAAACCCAGCCTGAGGGCTGTGGGAAGGCCCATGCCCTGCCCACTACCTTTGGCGGTGTAGAGATCCACCTCCACCGTGGGATTCCCACGGGAGTCCAGGATCTCCCGCGCCCAGATCTTCTCTATCGACATGATGGCTGAGTTATTGGGTCGAAGGAAAAGAAGGAGAAAGATAAGAGGTTTAGAGAGGTGGAGCCTGATCAGTGGGAGGGGCCAGAGACTGGGAGCCATGGGAAAGAGGTTACTGCAGTGGGTGGGGGGTGGGGAGGAGCTGGCTGCAGTCCCGGCTTTAGAAGGGATCCCCCCCACCCCACGGGGAGAGAAGGTCAATGCAGTGAGGAAGGGGAGGTCACTGCAGTGGGGGGCGGGGTAGGATCAAACGGGTGAGAAGGGAGGACACCGCAGTGAGGAGGGAGGGGCACTAGCAGAGGTTCCCTCGACCCCCTCAGTAGCTCCAGCAGCGGATTCGTGGTGGGGTTCCCCCAGATCTCAGAGTGTAATGGCTGCCAGACTTGCATTTCTCCTTGTTGACAAAAGAGGATGGGCTGTCTGGGGCCTCTCCTCCAGAGCCCTCCTCCCCCGCAACCTAACACCCCCCAACCCCACTCCAAGATCCCAGTCTCTCTCCTAAACATACGTCCCTCCTCTTCCCAAGAGATGAACAGTAGAGAAGTCTGGGGAGAGGGTCCTGGAGAAGCCCTCAGACCCTGGGGGTTGCAGCGGGGGCGGGGAGGGAAAAGAGATCTGGGGGGAGAGGCAACGCTGGGCACATCCTTCCCCCCCACCCCACGCCAGCCCCTAGACAAATTCTCCCCTCCTCCCATCCCTCCCCCATCCAGCGGCTAGAAGCAATGTAAAAGGAGAGGGGCAGTATGGGGGAGGAGGGGGAGAGAGGGGAGTTCAGAAGTCTAGGGATGCTGAAGAATGGGAAGAGAAGACGTTTCTCCAGATGCAAAGCCAAGGGACGTGCCAGGATAAAAATGCACAGCCCAGGGAGACCCCGAACTTAACAGCGACAGAACCGGAGGCGGAGAGGGGCCGAGGGAGAGGGGCAGGCAAGGGTGGAGAAAGGCGCAGTTAGAAACAGGTGCGGAGAGACCTGACGCCCAGATGAGGAGGGGGCGACCGCCACTAACCGAGAGGAGCGGTCCTAGAAGGCCTGGGAGGGAGGGTGCCTGGGGAGGTGCAGATGACTGAGCAGGTGCGCAGCGCCACGGGGCGAGGGATGCGCGCAGGCCAGGGGAAAGGGCGGGGGGCGCGGCGGCGAGGGGAGGGGGCCGGAGGGGTGCAGGGGCCCGCTGGGGCTTCACCTCGGGGCTGCAGACTCAGCCTGTGGCGATGGCGGTGGCGGCGGCGGCGGCGCGGAGAGAGCGGGAGTGGTGGCGGCGGCGGCGGCGGCTGCGGCTCCCGGGCGGCGGGCGGGGGGCGGGCGGGGGGAGGCGCCGATAGGGCCGGGCGGGCGCATGTGACCCGGAGCCCCCGATGAGTCAGGAGCCTCCGGCGGAGGCGCACGTAGGAGTGCGGGTGGGGGGGCCTGTGGGGGGCCTGTGGGGGGCCTGTGGGGGGCGGGGTGGGGGAGGGCGCGGGGGAGAGCTATGGGGGAGGGGCTAGGGGCGACCCAGGACCTGGCCCCCAGCACCCACGCGCGCTCACACCCACGCTCTGCCCCCCTCGAAGGTAACAGGCACAGCCTCACACCAGTGAAGCCCATGACAGACTTGGTGTCTCACAACCCTAGTCAGACACAAGAGTATCAAAATGTCTCTTTATTTGAAAACCGAACTGTTGTAACACACCCAGCCGCCTCCGCAGCTCCTCTGCAGCCAACTCTAGGAGCATCCCCTGGGCCCATCCAGGCCTGATTTTCCCATACCTGCCCGAGGGCTGCCACACCCAAACACACACACACACACACACACACACACACACACACACACACACACACGTTCCAGGCAGGGCTCAGGCCCACCCGGACGCTGCCCAGGTGCCCACCCAGAGCCTGGACAGCAAGCTGTGATGAATTCCCAGGTGTGAGGCAAGAGAGGGCATGCTCTGTCTCAGGATGAGGGGGGTGAACGTGGAAGCCCCCCTAACTGGGAGTCTTCTCGGGTCTTAGGGCCAGTGTCTTTAATCTCCTGGAGGAAGAGGACAGAAGTAAAGCCGCTGGGCCTTTTACTGCATTCCCCGTGCTGCCTGTGACCCCATCACCGGTGCCCAGGGGCCACACCTCCCTGGGCTCACCTCCCCAGTCTCTTTCTGCCTCATTTTCCCTCCTTTCTTCCCAGAACCCCTGTTTCCTGTTATTTTTAGCTTCAGATTTTTAGCCCAAGATCTTCCTCCCCTGCCTCCCCCCAGCTTCCATCCTCAACCACCACCTCCACCCCTTCCCCCTACCCCTCACCACACCCCAGACCTATCCTTTCCAGCTGATCTCCACTGTGTGTCGCACGTGGCCACCAGCCCCCCACCAGCATCTCTGCCAGCCTCCCAGATTCTCTTTGGTTACTTTTCCTCCCCTAATGTATTCTCCTAAGCCTTTCCTCAGCTCCTCCCAAGCCCTCCTGGTCCTCTCTACTCACTCTGAGACACCCCTTGACTCCTAACTCTGGTCTTTCCAAGGGTTCTCCTGCCATGTCCCTGCCTCAGCCACCTCCTCCCATAGCAGCTTCTCTTCCCCTGGCTGCCAGACCCCTGGCCTCCTCTTCCTGCCTCTCTGTCTGCTTCCTTACTATTCTTGGAGGCTAAAAGAGCTGCTGCTACATGGAAGACTGCTCCAGTTTGAAGCTGTGCTCAGGCTCAGCCTCCTGCTCCTGGGTCTCCTTCATCCTCTGACGGATCTCATCAGCCTCAGCCCGCTCCTCCTCCTCGTAGAAATCTTTATCCAGGCGTTCGAGGTGTGCTATCTGCACCAGGGCCTCCTGGCGATAGTCACTCTCATCTGTACACGGGTTGTCCAACAGCACCAAGGCTCGCAGCTTGGGCAGGTCCCGAAGCTTGGCCAGCTCTCCCAGGTGGGTCACCATGTTGCCCCTGCCGGAGTGGTCAGGAGGGATTCACCTTGGGGCAGAATGCGCTTTGGGGGCCAGCTCCCAGGAATGGGGCCTCTGAGGGAATCTCCCACCGGGTTCCCTAGAACCTGCCTCTGCGGACTGGCGTGCTCAGCATTGCGAGCTTTGCAGCAGAGGGGCTGTCTGTCCAACCTGCTCCAGTCCTGCCTCTGCCCTTCCAGGAACCTGGGAGCACCATGGTCTGTTCTGTAATGCACCAGTCGTATTTGTCCTTTTGGAGCAGCAAAGCTAGGTCCCAGCCCTGTCTTGTAGTTGGGAGGGGAGGGGGGACATCTCCCTTGCAAAGCCAAACTTCTTCTGTTATCAATCCTACCTAGTCAAAGGTTAGCAAGTAGGAGGCAGGCCAGTGGACAAGGAGCTGGGCTTTAAGTTCACGGAGGTGAGTGGTGCAATGTGGGTGCTGCGTTCAGGAAGGAGCCTAGAGCTAGAGACGGTCTGGGGCCTCCTGGCCTGAAGAACAAGCTTCATCTCCTAATGTGCCTCATTAAACATAAAATATGTTTATTTTCATGTTCTTGTCTCATGCCTCTAGGAAATCAGGTTTAATTGTTTTTTCAGCCTTAACCTCAACGGAGGTGACTACACCTCACAGGGTGTTTCTCACTGGGAGCCCTACTCCCACTGCACTTCATGCTGGGCTGTCCTGTGCATTCCATTGCCCAGTCATTGAGCTACCTCTTCCCCACTACACTGAACTTCCAAACAACCCCAATTAACAGCCATTGAGGAGGGTCCATTATCTCAGGCTAGACCATTAAAGGAAAGGAGCCCACCGCCCACCCCCGCCGCCCCGCCACCCTGTAGCCCCAGCCCTGCCTGACCAATATGGCAGAACTAATTAGCAAGAGATTGTTCCAGAAGCCATGGCAGGAATTGGACCTTCAAGGTGCAATCACATCTCTTTACTTGGAGATTCTCTTTCCTTTGCCAGCTTTAAGAATTTGGCCATGTTGACTAAGGAGGCAGTGTCCTTACATCTTGCTTAAAGAAACACACATGAAATCCTCCATCAGACAAGGGCTGCTGAAAGAAAATCACCCCCTGATCCCTAGTGCCTTTCTATCTAGAGAATTTCTTTCAAATACTCTTCTCTCCTCAAATCTGAGCACATCTTGTGTTTTATATCGGTAAGGGAGCCATCCCTTATAGGTGGGGCTCAGGAGAAGAGAGGCAGGAAATGGGATGGGGAATAAGGGTCCCGGAGATGGGAGAAGGGCAGCAGAAATTTACATGGAATAGGACCAAGAAAAGAGAATTGGAGCCAGACTCTGAGTCCCTTGAGGACAGGGACCGTCTCTGATTCCTTTAAATGTTGCCAAAACACAGCACAAAGCCCTGGCATATAGCATGTTCTCAAGAACTGTGGATGGAGTGAATAAAGATTCGGGAGTCTCAGGCTATAAAGGTCTCAGTGTTGCAATTAGGACTGAATGCAGAAGACAGTAAGGAAAGGAGGGGTAAAGATCAGGATGAAGGTTGAGGTGAGAATCTGGGAGTGGACTAGGATTGGGACTTTGGGGCCAGGGAGGAATATGGGGTCAAAAGCTGCTCCTGGTCCAGGGTAGGGGCAAGGTGGGGCCTGGAGGGGGTACATACCTCAGGTTGAGATACTGTAACGATGTCATTTCCTTGGAGAAGCCACTCAGAGTCTCAATCTGGTTGTCTCGAAGATGCAAGGTAGTGAGATTGCTTAGGTTCTCCAAGCCCTCCACCTTCTTCAGCATGTTCTGGGCCTAGACCCCAGGATACAGTGCATACATTGGGAGAAAGTAGCAGGGACAGGGAAGAGAAGTCAGAGGCAACCTAAGAGTGGAGACAAAGGAGTGCAGGAGGGGAGTGGAGGTGGGTAGAGGTTGTGTAGAGAGTAAAGAAGACTAGGAGATGCTTCCAGTCCAGAGAAAGGTCAGCAGTAACCCCCTACTGCTCATCCCACCAAAGCCACCTCTTGATTAAGGAGAGATGCTTCAACCCACCCCCAGGCCCAAGAGTCCCCACGGCTCCACTGAGGAGAAATGCACTATCCTCGAATGAAGAAGCTCAAGAGTCAAAAACATGACATTTAAGTGGCTGCCTTAGCCTGGTATCTGTGCCTCAGTTAGAGCAAATTATGCTACTGCCTGTATCAAAGCAAATTGTCTTTATTCCTATGCATTATGTATTATCAGCCCTGCTAGGTGATAAGTACCTTGTCTGCTTTAACTTGGCGTCCCCAAAGCATCTGGCACCAACTAAGGGCTCAAGAAATGATACCAAATTATCACGATGATGATGAAGCTAGTAGCTGAGCCTCCTAGACACCAGGCATCCTGGCCCCCAGAACAGTGCCCACCTTCCTGCACCAACCACCCTCTAACCCAGTGAGCTACCAAGAAGAGGTTCTTCAGTTTAGGAAGGTTGATTCCCAGGGTGGTTTCTATCTGGTTCCCCCGAAGCTCCAAGGTGTGCAGGCTGATCAGCTTTTGGGGGTCCAGACCTGTCACCATGCGGATGCGGTTACCTGAGGAGCAGGAGGGTATTAGGAGCTCAGAGGGCCACTCCAGATATTCAGCAGGAGACCCTGAATGTTGGGAGCCTCTGCATCCTCCTGTCTGGTGGATATGAGGAGGGACAGCTCCAGAGTTAACACCCCGGGGCCCTGGGGCAAGTGGTATGGTAGTACAAGGGCCAAATGGACATGTTCACCCAAGCCTTTGAGGAGTGACTGAAGAATCCCCAGCAATCCCCATGGCTAACTCCTTCTCCTCCTTCAAATATTTGCTCAATATCAAGCTTCTCAATGATACTTGTCCTTACCAACCTGTTTGAAGTTGCACTTGTGCCTCTATTCATTCCCTTTACCCTAATTTACTTTTCAACAGCACATATTGCCTCTTAACATACTATATAAATTTGCTTATGTACTATGTTCATTGATAGTTGTCTGTCTCCCCTGACCAGAATGGAAGCTACATGCAAGTAAGGATTTTGTTTTGTTTACAGCTACATCTCCAGCACATAGAAATGTCACAACAAATCATAATGGATGTCGGAATGAATAAATGAATGAGTGAAAATTGCTCTGTGGCACAACCAAAGACCTCGCTGCCCATTTCTGTTGGCCACACGCGAGGAAAGAAAGAATCTCGTGTAGCCCAACCTAAGGACCCACCTTTGAGATCCAGGCTGCCCAGACGAGGGTGAGAGATGCCCTCTGTGTCAGTGATCTGGTTATAGGCAAAACTGGCAACCTGCAGGTAGGGCAGTTCATTCAGCTGGGCACTCCGCAGATGGTTGCCATCAGCCTTGAGCCAGAGCAGGTGTGTAAGGAAATTGAGCGGGGACAAATCTGTCAGGTGGTTCTCAGAAACATCCACATAGCGCAGATGGATGTAGGAACGCAACAAGTAGATATCTGTCAGATCCCTAGGAGATGGCAAAGGCCAGAGTTAGGGTTAAGAATCCAGCAAGGACTGACAGAGGTGCTAAAGCAGGGGGCAATAGGGAGATGGCCTATTAATGGAGAGAAGATTGAGTGACAGATGGGAGTGGTAAGGAAGCGGGACAGAAGGTAGGTGGGTTCTTAACAGTGAGCAGGGACCTTTTTTTGGTGGAGAGCCAAGAACCAACACTGTGAAGGACAAGTGAAGGAGTCCAGGAGGAATCCCCCGACACACCCTCGCAGCCTCCAATTCCCCAGGCCAGCTCTGATGGAGTCACAGGGCTCCAGAAAAGTAAATTCTACCCTTCCCTTCCACTGGCCAAGGTAAGAGAGATCCAAATTCCCAGCTGCGGCACCCAAGAAAGAGGATGAGAAAGGAAATTGGGCCCTACAACCTCAGGCCTCTTCTGGTCCCCCATAAAGGCACCTCTCTTTAACCTCCAGCTTGACATAAGCATGAGCCAGTCCATTGCCCGTCTTGCAGAGCAAAGAAAGCCCTTCCTTCATCATGTCCTCCGTGAGGGGGGTGGGCAACCACTGCAAGAAGAAGTGGAGTCAGGCATCCCTTTCCAGCCCAACTGGATCCCTTTGCCCTAGTACCCCTCTGCTCCCATGCTCGCACTTCCTCAGAGAGGTCTTCTCCCTCCTTCCTGTAGTCCTCCCACTCCTCTGTCTCCCTCTCATCCTCTTCCTTTTCCAGATCATCCTGGTCTGCATCGAAGTCTTCCAGATCATCTTCATCTGACATCTTTCTTCCTGGCTGAAGGCTCCGGAGTCAAATGAAGCTCAGTGCTCCTCCTGAGAAAGAACGTCTCCTCAGCTTTGACCAGCCCTCAGCTCCCTCGCCTCCATTGACAGGGTACCCCTTCCCATCACCCTTGACCTCTGACCTCCTCCCAACCGTGCTTCCTTCCTCATCCCTGTGAGCGTCTCATTTGGACTCCCAACCTCCGCTTCCGACTTCCCACCAAGGACCTGTCTCCTTTCAGGATGCCTTCCCAGGCTTTTTCTACCCTTCACAATGGCCCCAACTGTCTTCTAGTAGCTCTCCCTCCCTTCTCCCTGAATGTCCTCTACCCAGTTCTTCCCATCTCCCCCTTAAGCCACGTTCTCCTACCAGCCTCCTACACCCCTTCCTTCCGTTCCATCCCTAACACCTGATCCACTCATTTCTTTGAATTTTCCCACCCCGTCTAGCCCCATTTCCCTGTCCCCTCTGGGGCACCAGACTGACGCCGTCTCCAACCCTCCCACCCAATCCTTCGCTCGCAAAGGGGCGCAGACCCTGGTTCTGCTCGACTAAAGATGAGGTTCCGGAGAGGGTCTTGGCCCCGACCAGGAAGGACTGCTTTGAAAGAAGAGAAAGGCGCAAGGAGGCGTCGCGTACTGCTGTTATGGCAACCAGGGGGCGGAACACTTGGCTACTTCCGCGGGGCAACTGCTTAGAGGGCCGTGAGGGGACCACGACGAACTGAATGGAAAATCTGCCCGGGAGCAAGTGGACCAGTTGCCAGGTAAGGAGGGGCCAGCTTCCCCACCCGCAGAAGTGCGTTAATTGGCGCAGGGCAAAAGCAGTGGGTGGGGCTTGGAACAGAGCTGTGGGGAGGGGAGATGGGCGGGGCTACTCGTACGTCACTCAAGACGTTAAAGGGACCGCACATCCTCAAAGCAAAAGTACTGTGAATTGCAATGAAACATCCTCGGGAGCTAAAGGGGAAGGAGGAGCAAGAAATAAGTACGTGGTGGTCTGGTTTCTACCCCCACCCCAGCCTTGCACTTAGTTGGCCTTTGGAAGGTGGCTTGGTGGAGTGGAAGGAGCCCAGGCCCAATGTATCTTAAGGCCTGTGTTGAGGAGTCTTGGCAGATCTGCAGTTTACTAGCAATTTACCTAAGACTATTTTCTCATCTGTAAAATAGGCTTAGCTATACCAACTGACAGGGTTCGAGTATGAGTGTAATCTATGCTAACACACTGTAGATTGCTAAACCCAGTTTGGGAGCATTTCACTTTTCCTCATATCTTGGACTGGTTTGATGCAAACCTTTGGGGGCTAGTAAGGGAGAAAATCCAACAAGTGCCCACTGAACTACTCCTCATCGAATGCTGTTATATAAATAACAAGACCTGATACAAGCATACCCAGGTACTCAGGCCTGTGTGACTTGTTGAAGGAGATGAAAAAGAAGTTGAGATTCAAGAAATATTTCTGGAGAGATTGTGGGCTGTGTGAGATGCCTTCACAAGTGATAACTTAATCTTCACACCAGTCCTGTGAGATAGATATTTGAAAGAAGAGGAAACTAAGGCTCAAGGAGGTTACTATTTATGACACAATTCCTGCCAGGGGAAAAGGAGATAGTACCAATCTGTGGAATCTAATATAAATAAAAACAATTGGGCAACAAGGTAAGATATCATGTGATTGTTAAGTTGTGTGCTACAGACTTTATATAACATGCAAAGTGATCTGATGGAAGATGCAGTGGGCTGGAAATCAGGACATGTTACCTCCTACTCTGTCTAGCTTGGGTAATATAGTTAATAGACAAATCTGTTCACCTGATGTCACGGAAATAGCAGGGGCTTTAAAGTCAGAGACACCAGGTTCAAAACCCACTCTACCGTTTAATAACTGTGTGTTCCTTAGCATGTTATATAATTTTACTGAGGTTTAATTTTCACATTTGTGAAATGGAGATAAAAATGTCCACTTCCAAAAGGATTGTTAGAAGTTTAAAAGAGATGATGTGGGTAAATGGCCTTGCACTTAGTTGGCCCTCAGTAAGCAATTCTGTGCCCCCTCCCCACCTCTTGCCTGTTTCCTCAGTCCTGGGGTTGTCATGAGGAATAAGAAAGTAAATATGGAAACACTCGGGAAGGTTGGAAATGCTAGACAACTGAACGGTAGGGTCTTGTTGGAGTGGGGAAAGGAAAAGTCCATGTGGCTTGATGTAGCTGAAGGGAAAGGATATGATTTTCCTTGGCCCCGAAGAAAGAAGAAGACATATTAGGTGGAAAGAAAAGACGTGACAGAAGGATTAGGGAGGTATCGCTGAGCATATTTTTGTTAAGCACTTACTCTGTGCCAGGCTATAGGTACTAGGCCCTCATGGACAGTAAAACAGTCCCTGTCATCCGGAACCTTATAACCCACTGACAGGGTTAAGTAAATGAGTAATTCCATATAATGAGACAGATGTTATAATGATACCCGAGCTTTTACTAAGCACCAGTGGATAATTTTATTGTACAAGTGTATACGTAATATCATACACTCAGGGCAGTGATTCCAGACAGAGGAAGCACCTTTGGTAAGGCCTGGAGGAGAAAGAGCCCAGCCAATACCTGCGTAATGAAAGCTAGATACTCTGTGTCCTCTTTGATGACATCCTTCCCCCTAGAATGGTCTGAATAGAATCTTCTTGAGTTGTAAAAGTAATATTTAACTAACATTAAAATGCAAATAATACAGGTGTCCGAGTAGCTCAGTTGGGTAAGTGACCGACTCTTGATCTTGGCTCAGGTCATGATCTCATGGTCATACTGGGCAGAGAGTCTGCTTAAGATTCTCTCTCTCCCTCTCCCTCTGTCCCTCCCCCACTCACACTCTCTCTCTCAATAAATAAATAAATAAATAAATAAATAAATAAACAAACAAACAAACAAAATGCAAATAATAGAGAAGCATATAGAGAGGAACATACAAGTCCATGATCTCCCTCAGCATGACTCTCCTTTATTAGAAAAGATATAGATTTTTATTTTTTGTTAAATTTTCTTAATGTTCATTTATTTTTGAGAGAGAGAGAGAAAGAGACAGAGTGCAAGCTAGGGAGGGGCAAAGAGAGAGGCACACACAGAATCCAAATCTGAGCTGTCAGCACAGAGCCCGACATGGGGCTCGAACCCACAGACTGTGAGATCGTGACCTGAGCTGAAGTCGGACGCTTAACTGACTGAGCTATCCAGGCACCCCAAAGATATAGACTTTTAAAAAACAAAAATGGTATCACTCATACATACTATTCATCAACTGAATTATTTTCATTTAATATGTCTTGGACATCTTTAATTATCACTAAACATACATCTACCTCTTTCTTTTTTATAGTTGTCTAGTCTCTTCCATTATATGGATATATGGTAATTTTTAACTGTTTCCTATTGATGGATTTTATTTTTATTATTTTTTTTAATGTTTATTTATTTTTGAGAGAGAGACACAGAATGCAAGCTGGGGAGGGTCAGAGAGAGAGGGAGACACAGCATCCGAAGCAGGCTCTGAGCTGTCAGCACAGAGCCCGATGCGGGGCTTGAACCCACAAACGGTGAGATCAGACCTGAACCAAAGTCTGACTCAACTGACTATCTGGCTCAACTGACTGAGCCACGCAGGTACCCCCCCTACTGATGGATTTTAACTTTAAAAAAATGTCAACATTGGGGTGCCTGGCTGGCTCAGTTGGCAGAACATGCAACTCTTGATCTTGGGGTCATGAGTTTGAGCCCCATGCTGGGTGTAGAGTTTACTTTGAAAAAAAAAAAAAAAAAAGCTTTTCAAATTGTTTTTCCTGTTCCTGCCAAGTCTT
The DNA here is from genome assembly GCF_028749965.1 of Puma concolor. Taxonomy (NCBI): domain Eukaryota; kingdom Metazoa; phylum Chordata; class Mammalia; order Carnivora; family Felidae; genus Puma; species Puma concolor. Next base: position 101,382,034 of record NC_141673.1, read on the forward strand.
TAACAAAAATTTTTTTAATGTTTATTTGTTCTTGAGAGAGCGAGAGAGAGCATAAGCAGAGGAGGGGCAGAGGGAGAGGGAGACATAGAATCCAAAGCAAGCTCCAGGCTCTCTGAGCTGTCAGCACAGAGCCAGAGGCGAGGGGCTGGGGGGGGGGGGGGGGGGGGCGGGGGGCAGTGGTTCAAACTCACAAACTGAGAGAGATGGTGACCTGAGACGAAATCGGATGCTTAATTGACTGAGCCACCCAGGCGCCTCTAACAGAACTGTTTTTAAACAGCTTTATTTTATTTCATTTTTTAAAGATTTTTTAAAAAGTAATCTCGGGGCGCCTGGTTGGCGCAGTCGGTTAAGCGTCCGACTTCAGCCGGGTCACGATCTCACGGTCCGTTGAGTTCGAGCCCCGCGTCAGGCTCTGGGCTGATGGCTCAGAGCCTGGAGCCTGTTTCTGATTCTGTGTCTCCCTCTCTCTCTGCCCCTCCCCCATTCATGCTCTGTCTCTCTCTGTCCCAAAAAATAAATAAACGTTGAAAAAAAAAAATTAAAAAAAAAAAAAGTAATCTCTATACTGAACATGGGACTCAAACATGAGTTTGCATGAGTTGCACGCTCTATTGACTGAGCCAGCCAGGTGCTCCTAAACAGCTTTATTAATACATAATTTGGGGCACCTGGCTGGCTCAGTTGGTAGAGCGACCGACTTTGGCTCAGGTCATGTTCTTGGGGTTCATGAGTTGAAGCTCCGTATAGGGCTCTGTGCTGACAGCTCAGAGCCTGGAGCCCGCTTTGGATTCTGTGTCTCCTTCTCTCTCGGCCCCTCCCCTGCTTGCACTCTGTCTCTCTCTCAAAAATAAATAAAACATTTATACATATATATAATTCACATAACATAAAATTCACCCATTTGAAATGTACGGTTCAGTGGCTTTTAGTATATTCAGAGTTGTGCAACCATTACCACAATCATTTTTAGAATATTTTCATTATCCCTGAAGGAAACCCTGTGCCCCTTAGCTCTCATGTCCCTACCCTCCCCCTATCCACCTCTGCTGCTGGCAAACACTAATTTACTTTCTGTCTCTAGACTTGCCTATTTTGCACATTTTATATAAATGAAATCCTATAACACGTGGGCCTTTGTGACTACCTTCTTTCACCTTAGCATCATGTTTTCAAGGTTCATATGTTGTAGCATGCATCAGTACTTTGTCCCTTTTGACACTTGAGCAATATTCCATTGTATGGTTTATACCACATTTTATTTTTTCATTCATCACTTGATGGATATTTGGGTTGTTTCCATTCTTTGGCTATTACGAATAATGCTACTAAGAACAGTCAGGTACATATTTTTGTGTGGTCATATGTTTTCATTTCTCTCTTAATATCAATACAAAATTAATTAATATCAATACAAAAATAATACTTTTCGTATCAAAATACTGAATTCTAGGGGTGCCTGGGTGGCGCAGTCGGTTAAGTGTCCGACTTCAGCCAGGTCACGATCTCGCGGTCCGTGAGTTCGAGCCCTGCGTCAGGCTCTGGGCTGATGGCTCAGAGCCTGGAGCCTGTTTCCGATTCTGTGTCTCCCTCTCTCTCTGCCCCTCCCCCGTTCATGCTCTGTCTCTCTCTGTCCCAAAAATAAATAAACGTTGAAAAAAAAATTTTTTTTAAAATACTGAATTCTATATTACAATGAATGGATTCCAAAGGAGGACATTATTCTTTGCCACATGGAGATTTCATTCTAAAATACTTACAGTATCATCCTAGTCATTCATTTATTCAGCTACATATATCGAGTGCTTGCTATGTACTAAACATTTACTAAGAGCCTAATACAATCCCCCTAATAAAATACTATATGCGAATTCCCAGAAGGAAACAATTTTCATTTGAAAAAATCTATTACAAATACAACCTGACCTCAGACATTTCAACTTAGTTTATTGGCAATTTTTTCCTAACCAGTGGAACTGTAAGGAGTGGAATCGCCAGATCCTATGGTAACTCTAAGCTTTTAAGGAACGGCCAAACTGTTTTCCAAAATGGCTGCACTATTTTACATTTCCGCCAGCAGCATATGAGAGTTCTAATTTTGACACATTGTGGCCAACATTTGTTATTATCTGTGGTTTTGATTATAGCCATCCTAGCAGATGTGAAGTAGTATTTTATTGTGGCTTTGATTTTCATTTCCCGGATGGTAAAGATGTTGAGCATTTTTTTAATGTGTTTTTTAGCCATCTGTATATCTTCTTTGGAGAACTGTCTATTCAGACTGTTTATTTTTTAACTGAGTTTTTGTCTTCTCATTATTGAGCTAACTAACAGAACTTTTATATTACTGGGAGCAACATTGTGCCCAGTTAAAAAAATATGTCTCAGCCTCCACTGCTGACAGGTCAATGATATATTAGTGAAAGTCATCGGGTGAAACATCTAGAAAGCCCCTTTTTCCTCCTTCCTTTCCTCTTACTGTCTAAAACAGGAATGTGATGGCTGGAGTTGTAGCAACTACATGGGACCATCAGAGAACCCCAAGATTATAAGTCCCATGCTGAGATGCCAGAACAAATGTAGAGAGCAGCTTAAAAAACACAAAATCTCATGAAGCTGTTATACCAACCCTGAAGTGCCTCTCCAGACTTATTTTATAAAAGAGAGAACCCACTAGGTCTGGGGGGAATCTATGTTGTAGCCAAATGCAATTCTTAACTGATTATAACCAATTGTCGCAAACTTAGTACATTAAAATGACATTCATTATTTCAGTTTCTGTGGATCAGGAATCTAAGAGTGGCTTAGTTGTTTTTCATCCAACTGTTAGCCGGGCCTACAGTCATTCTGAAGGCTTGACTGAAGCCAGAAGGTTTGCCTCCAAGAACGCTCACTGATATGGCTGTTGGCAAGATACTTCCTTGCCATATGGGCTTCTCCATAGGGCCGCCTGAGTGTCTTCACAATATGGCAGCTCCCTTCCTCCAGAGCAAGTGATCCAAGAGAGAAAGAGACCAAGATGGAAGCCACTGAGCCTTCTGTGACTTAGTCACCAAAGTCACATATGACCACTTCCAATTTATTCTATTCTTTATGAGCTAGTCGTTAAATCCAGCCCACCCAAGTGAAGGGGAATTAGGCTTCACCTCTTGAATGGAGAAGTATCAAAGAATTTGTGGACATATTTTAAAACCATACACAGATATATTAACTTTGTTTTTTACATCCTGAAAATATTTTCCTGGGTGTCCTATCACTTGGTTTATAGAGTGTCATCTTACAGTAATTTGACATTTGTATGTAGTCTTTACTGCCCACCTCTTCAATAAGGCTTCTGAATTGTGTGTCTGGTTTAGAAAACCCTAGGGGCACCTGGGTGGCTCAGTTGGTTGAGCATCTGACTTCGGCTCAGGTCATGATCTCATAGCTCGTGAGTTCGAGCCCCACTTTGGGCTCTGTGATGACAGCTCAGAGCCTGGAGCCTGCTTCAGATTCTGTGTCTCCGTCTCTCTCTGCCCCTAACCCATTTGCATTCTGTTTCTGTCTCTCTCGAAAATAAACAAACATTAAAAAAAAAAAAAAACCCTTTCTCCACCCCAAGGTTATGAAAATATTCTCCTGATATTTACATTTTTAAGGCCTTAATTCATCTGCAATAATTTTTGTGTACAGTGTGAGGTAGGGATCTAACATTTTGCCAAAAGTGGAGCCAATTTTCTCAGCATCATTTGTTGAATAATCCCATCTTTACCTACTGATTTGAAATACCATCTTTATCACATATATATATATATATATGATATATATGTTATATTGTGTATATAATGGGTATACATTATATTGTGTATATAGTGTGTATATATATACATATGTATATACATACACATGCACACATACATATATACGTATGCATATACATACATGTACATACATATATACATATATACGTGTGTGTGTATATATATATACACACAATATATATATATATATATATATATATATATATATATAGTGTACAGTATATTGTTTCCAGACTATTTTCCACTGATCTATATCTATCTCTTTCACTATTTCTGCTCTAGTACCACACTGTCATAACTATTGATATTTCTCTATATGTCATGTATCCTGCTACCTTATTAATTCTAATAAAATACCATGTCTATTGAACAGAGAGAAGTGGAGGAATAATAAATTTTCAGATGTTAAGTTCTTAAAATAGAAAATACAGATTTTATATGTATATATATATAAACTATACATAGTTTATCATACACCATATATGTGTGTGTGTGTGTGTGTGTGTGTGTGTGTGTGTGTGTGTATATGAGGGCCTGGAGCAAGGAGGTAGGATGAAGAGGAAAATTTAACAGTACTCAACAACTAATGGATACAGGGTAGGGAGAAGAGGACTACAGGGTTCCTGAGAAAATAGTATTGACATTAAAAGGAATACAGAGATCTGAATTTGGAGCTGTGGAATGTGATCAGTTTCTTTGGGACTTACTGAGATTGAAATGATAGTTGAATATCCACATGAAGATGTCCACAGGCCACTAAAGACAGAGCTAAAGCTGAGCCTCAAAATTGGCTCATCTTTCCATTTCACTATGTCTTCCAGGACCCAGTCCACATACTGTCTTTTTTTTTTTTTTAAGTTCATTTATTTATTTTTCGGTGGTGGGGGGGACAAGCAGGGGAGGGGCAGAGAGAGAGGGGGCAGATGATTTGAAGAGGGCTCTGTGCTGATAGCAGAGATGTGGGGCTCAAACTCACGAGCAGGGAGATCATGACCTGAGCCGAAGTTGGACGCTTAACTGACTGAGCCACCGGGGGTGCCCCTGCAGTCCTGCCTTCTATGACTTAGTCTTCCCATAGTCATGTGATGGCTGCAGGTAGCAATCAAGGACCCGAGTGAAGCCATTCACATTCTGCCAGAGTTCCTTACTACTGCTTTCTCTTAAGAGTAAGGAACCCTCTTTTCCAGAAGCCCCCACTACCCCTGGATTTATTTTTATGTGAAATAACAAATGTCTTTATGACATGTCCTTTAATACCACTTGGTCAGAGTTTCTGTGACTCAGTGGAAAGCATCTTGATACACTTCTCTTTGCGAACCACTGACACAGAGAAGACTTTCTCTGTATCTGTACCAGTCATAGCTTAAAGCACTTCAGCAAAATAGTGTTGTGTGGGGTGTGTGTGTGTGTGTGTGTGTGTGTGTGTGTGTGTTTCACATTTTTCAGATTCAAATTATACTCTAGAGACTAAGTAACACCTATAGTTATGATGTGTGGTGTGTTGGTAAATGTCTAACAACAGCTGCTCCAGGGATAACAAAAAGCCTTAATTTTTAGCATTTGCCAATTTCTCTGGTGTAAACACTCCCACCATGGCTGACTTCACAAGGTAAATAACTTCAAGAGCATACATAACAGTAACATTGTTAGGGGCTGAATTTGCTCCCTCATCCATATTTTGAAGTCCTAACTCCCAGTACCTCTGAATGTGACTATGTTTGGAAATAGGCCCTGTAAAGTGATGGTGACATTAAAATGAGACCTTTATTGGGCGCCTGGGTGGCTCAGTCGGTTAAGCATCCAACTTTGGCTCAGGTCATGATCTCAGAGCCCGGAGCCTGCTTCGGATTCTGTGTCTCCCTCTCTCTCTTGGCCCTTCCCCTGCTCATGCTCTGTCTCTCTCTCTCAAAAATAAATAAACTAATTAATTAATTAAAAAAATAAAAAATAAAATGAGACCTTTAGGGTGGGCCCAAATCCAATCTGACTGCTGTGGGTTTAAGAAGACGAAATTTGGGCACAGAGAAAAAGACTGTATGAGAACACGAGAAAGCACCTTTTCTGCGAGAAAGGCCTCAGAAGAAACCAAACCTACTGACACCTTGCTCTTGGACTTCTGGCTCCAAAGACTTGTAAGTACCTTTTAACCTTTTTTAAGAAAAATTCAATTTATTTAGGGGTGCCTGGATGGTTTAGTCGGTAGAGCATGCCACTCTTCATCTTGGGGCTGTGAGTTTGAGCCCTCCATTGGGTGTGGAGATTACTTAAAAACTAAAATCTCAGGGCGCATGGGTGGCTCAGTCGGTTAAGCGGCCAACTTCGGCTCAGGTCATGATCTCGCGGTCCATGAGTTCGAGCCCCGCGTTGGGCTCTGTGCTGACAGCCCGGAGCCTGTTTCAGATTCTGTGTCTCCCTCTCTCTCTGACCCTCCCCTGTTCATGCTCTGTCTCTCCCTGTCTCAAAAATAAATAAAACGTTAAAAAAAAAAAAAAAAAACAAAACTAAAATCTCAAAAAAATAAAATAAAACATAATGTATTTAAATTTGTGTCTACGCACTTTTTAAAAACATAATGGCAGCCTTTAACAACTGGCTTAGCTTACGGAATTCATGAAAAACCATCGGCTGTCACAAGCCCTACAACTGAGTTTCGGCACACCAGCGCGTATCCCGCTGAGTTCCAAATTTCTATTTCCAACCAAGAACTCTTTACTCAGTGCCAGGCTGACATAGCTAACCTCCTACTTCTCCATTTATGTAACTCACAGACATCTCCAACCAAACACATCCCCCGAACAAATCCTGTATCTTTCCCCCTACCTCTGCTTTTCTTCAGCGCTCCTTATATCACCATTCAGATGTTCAAAGCAGGAACCTCGGGGTCATCCTTGTCATTATTTTCACCTTCGGTGACACTTTTCCCCACTGGCCTCCCAGTGAACATATCACAGAGTGCGATCCATTCTACCTCCAAATGTATCTTGAATACATCTACTTCTCTCCAGCTGCTGTGACACCTCTCTGACCTTCACTTTGGGGCGCAAGCCACACTTGGACCACATAGCCCTCTCTTCAGTTCTTCCCACCACGAAGCCCCTTCCTCCTTCAGGGCTTTCACTTCTACTCTTTTCTTCTGTGTAGAACTTTTCACCAGCTCCTGCTCATCATCCAGGCCTCAGAAAGGTCTTTCCTGATCTGGAATCCAAAGTAGGATCCCCTCTTACAGTTCCCTGCCTTTCCTGGATAGCAGTAAACACAATTTGCCTTAATCATCAGGTTTGCACCAGTCTAGATGTCATCAAGGACTTCTAAGTTGGCTTCTTCCAACTCCAGCAGACCTTGAGTTTCACTCTGCATCCTGCTGCCTGGCACAGTGCATGCCACATAAAAAGTGCTTAATAAATACTGGCTGAATCAGTTTTTTAAAAGTTGTTTTTGTCTTGGGGGGGCGGAAGGGGGTTTGAGAGAGAGAGAGCACGTGCATGCACATGCGCAAGTCGGGGAGGAGCAGAGAGAGAGGTAGAGAAATCCAAGCAGGCTCCATGCTGTCAGCACAGAGACTGATGGGGGCTCAATCTCACCAAATGGGAGATCAGGACCTGTGCTGAAATCAAGAGTCATACCCTTAACCCACTAAGCCACCCTGACTGAATGAATATTAAATGTGCTTTTAAAAAGTAATCAAGGACAGGGGCGCCTGGGTGGCTCAGTCCGGTAAGCATCCTACTTCAGCTCAGGTCACGATCTCACAGTTTGTGGGTTGGAGCCCCGTGTCAGGCTCTGTGCTGACAGCTCAGAGCCTGGAGCCTGCTTTGGATTCTGTCTCCCTCTCTCTCTGCCCCTCCCCTGCTCATGCTCTCTTTCTCTCTCTCTCTCTCAAAATAAGTACACATTAAAAACGGTTTTTTTGTTTTTTGGGGTTTTTTTTAAAGTAATCAAGGACAGGGGCGCCTGGGTAGCTCAGTCGGGTAAGCATCCAACTTCAACTCAGGTCATGATCTCATAGTTTGTGGGTCCGAGCCCCACATTGGGCTCTGTGCTGACAGATTAGAGCCTGGTGCCTGCTTTGGATTCTGTCTCTTCCTCTCTGTCTGACCCTCCCCAACTCGCATTCTGTGTCTCTCTCTCTCAAAAATAAAATAAACATTAAAGAAAAGTAATCAAGGACACTCTTCCCTCAGTTTGGATTTGTACCTATAGTTGAAACGTCCTTATCGCCTCAAGGCTTCCACTTTTGAGAATCAGTGAGGAGGAATGAACCAAGGACAAGCCTGGGAGACACCCAATTAGGATTCACTAGAAGGAGGAGCACCTGGGTAGCTCAGTCGGTTAAGCGTCCAACTTCAGCTCAGGTCATGATCTCGTGGTTTGGGGCCGGAGCCCTGCTTCGGGCTCTGTGCTGACAGCTCAGAGCCTGGAGCCTGCCTTGGATTCTGTGTCTCCCTCTTTCTCCGCCCCTTCCCACTTGCAGTCTGTCTCTCTCAAAAATAAATAAACATTAAAAAAGAAAAAGAAAAAAGGATTCACTGGAAGGAGTAGAGGCCCTGAAGGATATAAAGGTGGAAGGAAAATTAGAAAAAGTCGGTATTTTAAAAATTTTTTTTCAACGTTTATTTATTTTTGGGACAGAGAGAGACAGAGCATGAACGGGGGAGGGGCAGAGAGAGAGGGAGACACAGAATCGGAAACAGGCTCCAGGCTCTGAGCCATCAGCCCAGAGCCTGACGCGGGGGCTCGAACTCACAGACCGCGAGATCGTGACCTGGCTGAAGTCGGACGCTTAACCGACTGCGCCACCCAGGCGCCCCTTAAATTAGCACGCATAAACAAAAGGGTATATTTGGCAAGCAAGACATTTGATGACTGCCTAATTTTGGTGAGGTTTGCAGAGCTGAAGAGGCTGTGGTTATTATAATAGGTGTGCTCCTTTATACTAGTTTCTAACATAACCTGTGTGTCTCCTTCTTCTGATCTCCCTCTTCCAAGGTGAACAAAAAGATTCTCTCCTGTGGAGGGCCCCTAGACGTTACTTACTACCCTGAAGGAAGAGAGATGGAGATGCAAAGGAAAATTTTTTGAGGGATGGAGGAAGTGGGCCCTTTACTTGTAAAGATGTAAGCCTCGAATTGGAAACTGGCAGAAGCACCGGTCCCTTCCTCTCGCCTCTGGAGCCCTGGACTGGAGCCGCCCCTCAGCGGCCGGCTTAAGAGGCCCTAGCCTTTCAAGCTTCAGGCCCTCGCTTCCGCCCTGGGGCCTTTGTTCCGGCGCAGAACGTTCCAGACGCTCCGGAAGGCGGGTGGCGGGGGCGGGAGCTGCAGTGCCGGGGCGGGCGCTAGCTTGAGGGCTCCTACCTCCGTCGGGGCAGGCAGGTGGGACGCGAGGAGCGCCCGGCAACGGGTGCGGCCGCTGGGGGGCGTGCGAGCCCCCCGCTCTGGCGGCCCGCCCACGTGACCGCCGGCGGGCCGGGAGTCAGCGCCCCGCCCTCCGCCGCGGTTACGAAACGAGCGCCCGGGGCGGCAGCGGAGGGCGGGGCGGGGCGGGGCGGGGCGTCTCGCCCGGGCTTACAGGTTTTCTGCGGTCGCCATTTCGTCGCCGCCCTGGTGTTTTGCGAGTGGCTTCCCGTTTTTAAATCCTTGACGCTGTCGTTTACCAGCCCTGTAGTCTTGGGCGGGTCGCTTAACCTCTCCGAGCCGCGGTTTCCGAATCTGTAAAAATTGGGGTATCTTCAGTGTGAGGACTGAATGAGATACGTTGGGGTTTAATCATAGACGCACTTAACGCGAACTTCTTAAATAGGGGGCAGAAGGTTGCCCGCCACCGTTCCGCGCCAGTGTCAGATGGGAGACTAGGCCATGTTCTCTTTGGCTCCAGTTCTCGGCCTCTCCGTGCCTGTATCTTAGGCTGACTGCGACTCCAGTGTTTCGTTTTTAGAACTAGACCCCAGAACAGATGCCTCTTTTCCATATAACACGACCCATGTGAAGGCAATCCAACCATTTTACCAAGGGGTGGTTATGTCCACCTCCGACCTGGCACATAAATAGAACCTCAAGAAATTCACATGAGCGGTCAAGATTCAACAAATTTGTGAAGCCAGGTAGTAGGTCTTCCAAGTTCTTGCGTAACTGCTTAGCGACACCAAAGTAAGTGTGATGAACCTTTAATGAAGACTCAAAGAGCACAAATTTATTCCTGGAAGAAAGGAACCAAATATATGAGCCTAACAATGGCGATACGTGGCAAAAACAAAAACGGGGCGGGGGGGGGGGGGAGCTCTTGGTCTCAAGGCCTAGTTCAACCTCCTGCCAGAGAAGAAGAGAGCTTCAGATGGAAGGATTTCAAAACCAGGCAAGGATGGCCTAACGTTCAGAAACCACTTCATCTTTTAAAACCAGCAAACCGTTAGTGAGGCTGTGTCTGTGTAGAGCAGAGAGTAAAAGCCACCCAGAGCTACTAAAAACAATTGCTGGCTGGGGCGCCTGGGTGGCGCAGTCGGTTAAGCGTCCGACTTCAGCCAGGTCACGATCTCGCGGTCCGTGAGTTCGAGCCCCGCATCAGGCTCTGGGCTGACGGCTTGGAGCCTGGAGCCTGTTTCAGATTCTGTGTCTCCCTCTCTCTCTGCCCCTCCCCCGTTCATGCTCTGTCTCTCTCTGTCCCAAAAGTAAATTAAAAACGTTGAAAAAAAATAAAAACAATTGCTGGCCAAATGGCTATCTTTTAGAATATAACGAGGTTGGTATCTTGGGGGTGGGGGGGAATGCCCAACTGCTTTTATATTTCCAAACTAGAAACACAAGGCCCTGGATTGAAAATCATTAATGGCCTTGTGACCACCATTCTCCTCCTCTGTCATGGTGGCAGTGTAGCCCTTTCTTTAATAAAACCAGACGTGTTCTACAGGGATACAGATCCAGTGCCCTAAAACACAAAGCAAAACCAAACAAGAAGCTTGTACTCCAGCAATCACATGCAAACTGCTAGGTGACCGCAGCACTTTCCACAGCTGGGATTTACAGTTCTACATTCTACAAGTCAAGTAAGACCTCATAGAGGAAGACCTTGGCATATCATCTGATGTACCACACTCTTTATGAACGTGCTCCTAGAGTCATCGAAGACTACCTTTCCCAACATCACCGCTGTCCATCAGTTTGCTGACCTAAGCATGATTTTTCAGTCACATCCACGAGGCTGAGATTCCAGACTCTGACTCTCAGAGCCATGAATGCTGACCCTAATCTAAATGTGGTAAGGTTGGAAGAGTTGGACATTCTTCAGTCTTGCCGGTTACAACACTTCTATTGAACAGTCATGGCAACAATCAAGCTTAAAACAGGCCATGCGTGTTGGGAAGAATGTGTTTAGGATTTTAAGGGTTTTCTATTGACAGGGAAGTGAAACACACTGGAGTGCCTGGGTGACTCAGTCGGTTAAGTGTCTGACTCTTGATTTCCATTCAGGTCGTGATTGCACGGTTGTGGACCAAGCCCCACATCGAGCTGTAAACTGATCATGGAGCCTGCTTGGGATTCATTCTCTCTCTCTCTCTCTCTCTCTCTCTCTCTCTCTCTCTCTCAAAATAAACATTTAAAATTTTAAAAGGGGCACCTGGGTGGCTCAACTGGTTAAGCATATGACTCTTAATTTCGGCTCAGGTCATGATCTCATGGTCATGGGTTTTAGCCCTGCATTGGACTCCCTGCTGACAGTGTGGAGCCTGCTTGGGATTCTCTCTCCCTCCCTCTCTGCCTTTCCCCTGCTTGCTCTCTCTGTCTCTCAAAATAAATGAACTTAAAAAAAAAAAGTGAAACACATTGTTAAAATGGCCTAACAAGTGGGTCATGTTGGCTTTGTGAAAGAAATTGAAGGGGTGCCAGGGTGGCTCAGTCAGTTGAGTGGCCAACTTTGGCTCAGGTCATGATCTCTCAGTTCATGGGTTCAAGCCCTGCATCAGGCTCTGTGCTGACAGCTCAGAGCCTGGACTCTGCTTTGGATTCTGTGTCTCCCTCTCTCTCTGCTGCTCCCCCACTTGCACTCTGTCTCTCTCTCAAAAAATGAATAAACATTAAGAAAAATTTTTTAAAAGAAATTTAAGAACTTTTTTTATTAAAAAAATTTTTTGAAGTTTATTTTGAGAGAGAGACAGACAGAGAGCACAGGGGAGGGGCAGAGAGAGAGGGAGAGAACCCCAAGGAGGCTCCACTCTAGAACCAGACACGGGGCTTGCACTCACAAACTGAGACAAGAGATCATGATCTGAGCTGAAATCAGGAGTCAGATGCTTAACCAACTGAGCCACCCAGTCATCGGTGAAGAACTTCTTGAGAGCGACTGAGAAACGCTAAGAAAAAGCTTGAGGAACTGATAAAATCATCCCAGAAGACAAAAATATGATGAACAGGAAGGGATGACCAGATCAAATCATAAGTAGATTGAAGTTGCTGCAAAAATGCTGAAATACCTGACTGATTTAATTTCTGAATAAAATCTCTATGGAGGGAAACTGGAAAATCACATGTGGTTAACATTATATTCCTTATAACTCAGCAATTCTGCATGTAAGTATGCACCCAACAAAAGTGAGTGCCTAGGTCCACTAAAAACTTATACAATACTGTACATAGTAGCTTTATAATAGCTAACAACTGGAAACAAATGGCCATCAAAGGTGGAATAAATTGTGGTATGTCCATAGGATGGATTAATGTATAACAATGAAAATAATGAGTTAACCATTTCATGCAACAAGGTAGATGACTCAGTCATCATGCTGAGAAAAATAAGTCAGATACAAAAGAATAGACTATACCATATATATAATATATGGTATCATATGAAATTGAACAGGCAAAACAAATCTATACTGATAGAGGTCAAATAAGAGTTACCTTTACAGGTGCAGTGTCAAGGAAAAGGCAAGAAGGAGCCTTCTGGGATGCTAGAAATGTTCTTGATCCTTTTGATGACGGCCATTCAGCATACATAACAATTCATTGAATTTAAGATTACATATCTGGGGCGTCTGGATGGCTCAGTCAGTTAAGCTCAGGTCATGATCTCATGGTTCGTGAGTTCGAGCCCCTGCATCAGGCTCTGTGCTGACAGCTCAGAGCCTGGCACCTGCTTCAGATTCGGTGTCTCCCTCTCTCTCTGCCCCACCCCTGCTTGCACTCATCTCTCTCTGTCTCTCAAAAATGAATAAACTTTACCCAAGGGATACAGGAGTGCTGATGCATAGGGGCTCTTATACCCCAATGTTCATAGCAGCACTCTCAACAATAGCCAAATTATGGAAAGAGCCTAAATGTCCATCAACTGATGAATGGATAAAGAAATTGTGGTTTATATACACAATGGAATACTACATGGTGATGAGAAAGAATGAAATATGGCCTTTTGTAGCAACGTGGATGGAACTGGAGAGTGTTGTGCTAAGTGAAATAAGCCATACAGAGAAAGACAGATACCATATGTTTTCACTCTTATGTGGATCCTGAGAAACTTAACAGAAGTCCATGGGGGAGGGGAAGGAAAAAAAAAAGAGGTTAGAGAGGGAGAGAGCCAAAGAATAAGAGACTCTTAAAAACTGAGAACAAACAGAGGGTTGATGGGGGGTGGGAGGGAGGGGAGGGTGGGTGATGGGTATTGAGGAGGGCACCTTTTGGGATGAGCACTGGGTGTTGTATGGAAACCAATTTGACAATAAATTTCATATTTAAAAAAATGAATAAACGTTAAAATTTTTTTTAAAGATTACATATGCTACATTTCAATAAAAAGTAAAAAGATAAAATGTAGCATTATGTAATATTTGAACTATTATCAATACATTTGAGGGGGGCCTGGGTGGCTCGGTTGAGCGACCCAGTCTTGATTTTGGCTCAGGTCATGATCCCAGGGCTGTGGGTTGAGCCCAACCTCAGGCTTGGTGCTGAGTGTGGAGCCTGCTTGAGATTTTTCTCTCTCCTTCTGTCCCTCTCCCCCACTTGTGCTCTCTCGTTAAAACACACACACACATACACACACACACACACACACACACACACACACACACACACACCCCAAATGTTTGAGCAGTTCAAGATTCTGGGGTGACAACTGGTGAATACCATGTATTAAACAACGAGCAGCTGAGCAGGTGCACTTCTGAACCTGAACTAGACTCATCATGACCGAGGCTTGCTCTTTGTCCCCTAAGCCTTCAACCACGCAGTTATCACACAGCTCCTGCACTAACATTTATCATAGGCCACTATCCATGGTCATGATGTCATTATTTTTGTCATCACACTGGCAAGATTATCTAGGTTAGGTGGATGACAGGTATTCAGGATCACATCTTTCCTTTTAATATGTTTTCTTCTTTGTCTTCAATTAAAATTATACAATTTTATTCATACATCATTGTAGAATACTGCCACATACTGTGTTTTACACAAAACTAACATACGCTGTATCTAATAGATGGGGTAGGTAAGGGATTTTCAAGGGTAATTTTGACTACGAGACATGATTGTCACCCTATCTCTCCCAACTCTCTATCCCCCCAAAATGTGAAGCTTGTAGCACAACAGCACCTGACCTACAGAAAATGCCAAGTCAGCCTCTTCAACCTAGACTCCCACTTCCCACATGTGCTCTCTCACCAAAGTTGCTAATGACCAAAAAATTCTTGAGTGATCAAGCTTGCATTTTCTGCTCACTGTGTCCTCCTTAACCCTCTTCTCTCTCTACACACTGTCTCTGGGTCCCCTCACTGATTCTCCACAGTTCAGCCTCTGGCTGAAGGCTGCATCACCTCCCAAATTTATATCTCCAGCCCAGGCCTCTTACTACCCTTCAGACCTGCAGTTTTCACATGTGTTCTGAATGGTTCTATCTGGTTGTGGCTCAGGTCGGGCACCTCAAAAACATGTCTTAAAGCGCATTCATCTTCCCCCCACCCCCTGCCCCGTTCCAATTGCTTTTCTTTCTGCATTAGCGGTACCACTTTCCAACTGTCTTCCAGGCTAGAAACCTCCCTTTCTCTCGCCTCAGCATTTATCAGCCACCAAATCTTGCAGTTTCATCAGTGTTTCTTGAATTCTTTTCTTCCTTATTTCTACTGCCTTATTTCAGGCTCTTGCCACTTGTCACCTGGGCTGCTGTAACCGGTCTCTTTGCTTCTCATCGTATTTCCCTTGACGCCTCCTCTACATTTGCTATGCCAGGGTGGTTTTTCTTTTTTTTTTTTTTTTAATTTTTTTTTTTTCAACGTTTATTTATTTCTGGGACAGAGAGAGACAGAGCATGAACGGGGGAGGGGCAGAGAGAGAGGGAGACACAGAATCGGAAACAGGCTCCAGGCTCTGAGCCATCAGCCCAGAGCCTGACGCGGGGCTCGAACTCGCGGACGGCAAGATCGTGACCTGGCTGAAGTCGGACGCTTAACCGACTGCGCCACCCAGGCGCCCCCAGGGTGGTTTTTCTAATGATTTTTTTTTTTTTTTAAATAATCTCTACACCCCATGTGGAGCTTGACCCGAGCCCGAGATTAAGTGTCTCATGGTATACTGACTGAGCGAGCCAGGCACTCCCAGGAGGGCTTTTCTAAAACGAGTATCTGACCATATTCCTCTCCTGTTTCCCTCCTATGTGTCTCCCCATTACTGGCCTGTCCAACAAGAGAACGTTTGCATTCTTTAGCTTGATCTACAAGGTCACTGTCATCCGGCACTGACTTTTCTAGGCTTGTCTCTCCTGCTTCCTTTCTAGTTGCAGGGACACCAAAGTCTTCCCATCTACTGCTTCTGGCTTTTTTCATGCTGACCCCTCTGTCTGGAGAATGTCTTCTCCATGCAGCACCCCAAACCTAGCCCCCATCCTGCAGAACCACCTCTCAAGCCAATTCCTAGTCATTCTTTAAGATTCAGCCCAGTGTTAACTTCCTCCAGGACACTTGCCTAACTGCTTGATCCTTGGTTAGGAGTTCCATCCTTTTTTTTTTTTTTTTAATTTTTTTTCAACGTTTTTTATTTATTTTTGGGACAGAGAGAGACAGAGCATGAACGGGGGAGGGGCAGAGAGAGAGGGAGACAGAATCGGAAACAGGCTCCAGGCTCCGAGCCATCAGCCCAGAGCCTGACGCGGGGCTCGAACCCACGGACCGCGAGATCGTGACCTGGCTGAAGTCGGACGCTTAACCGACTGCGCCACCCAGGCGCCCCAGGAATTCCATCCTTTTGAGTCCCATAATACTTTCTTTGTATCTCCATAATTTCATCTACTACATGATAAACTGTTTTATAAATGTCCCTGTAACCTCCTTGGGATTCACTGCTGCATCTTCAGTGCTTAGCACAAATGATTAAATTTGAACCAGAAGCTCCTCTGAGTTTACATATATATAACCTCACTGAATCCTCACAATGCCCTTTGCAGTAGATACCAACAGTATCTCCAACTTACAGAGGAAGAAACAGGCACTGGGGAGGTTAAGTAATTTGCCCAAGGTCATGTGCATACTGGGTTTCAGGTATTCACCCCCAGTTAGCCTGGCTCCACATTTGGCATCTGTCATCACTATATTACATTGCCTTTCTATAGAGTGGACACTCAGTAAGTGTTAACAATAAGAATTATGCTTAGTGACTGCATGGATACGCACCAGGCTCTGTGCTAAGTGCTTTACCTGGACTATTTCAACTCCACAACGACCCTATGAGGTGACTACTATCATTATTCCCATTTTACATAAGAAAAAACAGGTTTAGAGAAGTTTGGCAACCTCTGCAAGGTCATAGAGCTAATAAGTGACATAGCTTCACTCACAACCAGTCTTAACCACTATATTCCACCATTTGAGACCAACAGCTCAGGAATGGATTGACATCCAAGATGAAGAATAGACCTAGGACACCTACCTCTGAAAACATAGTTCAAAGCCTCAGGCATAAAACAGACTTCCTTACAAGTGGGGCAGAAAGCGACCGGTCCAGAAACAGTGACCCAGAATCAAAAGGACATAGAAATAGATGCCAGCACAACGAAAGCCCCTCCTTGACCCCATGCCCCTCATCTCTAGGGGCTCATGAGTTGAGCGGCTCAAGCGGCTCAAAGGTCTTGACGATGGCGAACGCACTTCCTGGGATCCCAAAGCGGTGATCCCGTCAGAGTTCATTCTGAGCCTCGACAGCCTGATGCAGACTCCGTGGCTGCCAAGGAGGGTTAACCACCCAGGAGGGTCTCCACGCGGGGCGGGACCTCGAGGCGGGGCCAGAGGGTAACCGTCCGGGGACGGGTCCTGGGGGGGCGGGTCCTCGGGGCGGGGCTTGCCCTCCGCAGCAGCGACCCGAGTGGAGTGTAAACCTCCCGCGAGGAGCCCCGCAGGGGGGTGGCCACGGGGCGGGGCGCGACCTGGGGCGGTGACGAGAGGGTTAACCGCCCCGAGGGCCACGTGGGGGCGGGGCCTGGGGGCGGGGCGAGGCCGAGGGAGGTGCTGGAGGCGGAAGCGGCCGGCAGTCTGCGCCCTGCGCCGTTCGGCTATCTTCGGCGGGGTTCCTCCTGACGGCCTGTGACTCCCGGCCTGGAAAGCCAAGCGAGGTACGGGGGCGGTGACGGGGCACGGGGTGGGCAGAGGGGACGACCCCTGGAGAGATCCAAAGGGGGTGAACCCGCGAGAGTCTCGGGAGACCGGGACAGATGGGCGAGGGCAGGGTGATGGGCCTAAGAGCTTTGGGGCCGGGGTGGGGGGCGAAGAGGGAGTGGAGCGGTGGTGGGCAAACATGCATGAAAAGATGAGACGCCTGGGTGAGGGATCCCCGCCAGGATCCCGCCCTTTACACCCTCTTCTCTCCCAAGTCCTCTCCAGGTCAATCCTGAGCCGGAGGATCAACTTTCAGAAGAGAGGCGCCCCAGCAAGATTCGGGGAGTCCTCCAAGCTCCTCACCTCCATGGGCCAGACGGCCCTGGCAGGGGGCGGCAGCAGCACCCCCACCCCACAGACCTTGTACCCTGACCTCTCCTGTCCCGAGGGCTTGGAGGAGCTGCTGTCTGCTCCCCCTCCTGATCTGGGAGCCCAACAGCGCCACGGCTGGAACCCCAAGGACTGCTCGGAGAACATCGAGGTCAAGGAAGGGGGGTTATGCTTCGAGCGGCGGCCCGTGGCCCAGAGCACTGATGGGGCCCGGGGTAAGAAGGGCTACTCGAGGGGCCTGCACGCCTGGGAGATCAGCTGGCCCCGGGAGCAGAGGGGTACCCACGCCGTGGTGGGCGTGGCCACAGCCCTCGCCCCGCTGCAGGTTGACCACTATGCGGCGCTGCTGGGCAGCAACAGCGAGTCGTGGGGCTGGGACATCGGGCGGGGGAAGCTGTACCATCAGAGCAAGGGGTTCGGGGCCCCCCAGTATCCAGCCAGACCTCAGGGTGAGCAGCTGGAGGTGCCGGAGAGGCTGCTGGTGGTACTGGACATGGAGGAGGGAACTCTGGGCTACGCTATTGGGGGCACCTACCTGGGGCCAGCCTTCCGAGGACTGAAGGGCAGGACCCTCTATCCGGCAGTAAGCGCTGTCTGGGGCCAGTGCCAGGTCCGCATCAGCTACCTGGGCGGAAGGAGAGGTGAGGCCTGGGGCAGGTGTGGGGAGAGTGTTCTGTTACTGGTGGCTGTGGTTTGGGATGGAAGCTCATCACTTTACAAGAGCAGAGGGAATAGCCTGACCTGCCTCCAGTGTGGGGAATGGCTAAGGGTCTTCACGCATGTTACCTAATTGTCCCAGCAGCAATAGAGGTGAAAGTGAGGCTTGGGAAAGCAACTTGCTAGTAAGTGGTGAGTCCTCAGAACAGAGGGAGGCGCTCCAGGGATTAGGGATTCACCGCAGATATCAGCTCCCGGAGCAAGAGGTGCACAGGGTTAAATGGGTGCTGGGCGAGGTGTAGGAAGAGAACTGGCAGTGCCAGACGCCCAGGGTGTGTACCAGATTCCCTGGGTTCTGATCTGTCTGTGCTACTTCCCTCCTCAAACCCCAGTAAGGGGCCTTTGGGGCCCTGGGCACCTGGAAGGAGAACACCCGAAGAGGCAGGGCCCTGGGAGGGGACTTCAGGGGAGGGGCCTCCTCTAGAAGGGGTTGGGGCCAGAGCTTGGGGCTGGTTGAACTGTTCTCTGCAAGTTGCAGAGTACTGCTCCTTCGGTCACCCATGGCCAGCTGTTGTAAGAGTGGAGGAGGGAGGGCTCATCAGCCCCAGCTCCAAGGCTTTACGGAATCAAAACCTAGACCAGCTCCACCACTGTCAGAACTTGCCTGGCCTGTTGCTTGGAGGGCCTTAGCTAGAGCTTCACCCCCAGCTGCCTGGGATGTGTGAAGTCTGCAGAGCCTCCCAGCCCCGGGGGGCCTTAGATCTCCCTCTCAACCAAGACTCAGGGCAGGAAAGCAGAAGAGAACTTGGGCAGGACCCCGTAGTTTGAGGAGGTCGGGCCAGTGGCTGCACCCCTACTTACCTTCCCCTCCTTCTCTCTCCCAGCGGAGCCACACTCCCTTCTGCACCTGAGCCGCCTGTGTGTGCGCCACGCCCTGGGGGATACCCGGCTTGGCCAGGTATCTGCTCTGCCCTTGCCCCCTGCCATGAAGCGCTACCTGCTCTACCAGTGACCCCTGAGATACCACAGATTGTGCTGGGGCCTTAAAATCATCCCTCCCCTGGGGAGTGGGGAGGAGGCACCGCTGGCCTAGACCAGCTACTTAAAGCCAGGAGGTGGGGTGGGGGGAGGTGAGGCTGGGCCCCTCCCCCAACCCTAGCTCTGGGGAGCCCTACGGCCCTAGAGCCTTCCCGAGGGGCAGAAGGGGAGGCTATGGCGGCCTGGGCCTGGTGTGCAGGACATTTTTTCAAGTAAAAACAGTAAGAGATGTGCTGTCGTAGAAACCTGTTTGTGTTTTTTTTTTGTTTTGTGCACAAGTGTCCTACGGCTGCCTCAGAAAGGAAAAAGAGGGGATGTGGGCAAGGACAGTGAAGAAGGACACACCACAAGGCTTAGTGCCAGGTGTTTATTTCCCCCACACGTGGGACTGCTCACATATACAACACACACAGGCGTTGGCACCATGGGAGAGAACAGCACCCCTGGCCTCTGAGGGGAGAACAGGACTTTCTCTCAGCCCTTGGCCTCATGGCGGGAGATGGGAGAGGAGGATGGCTTCTCTCTCCTGCCCTCACTGGGGACCGAGCGGGGACCCATGAGCAAATTCCACCCCTTCCACCTCTCAGCCAAGGAGGAGCCACCTTGGTGACCTGTTTAGTTCCAACCACTATAGTCAGTGGAGAAGGGATTGGCCTGGTCCCAACCATTACAGGGTAAGGTGTAAACAGTAAGGAAGAGGTATAGTTTGGCCACGAGGGGGGCAGGTGACACCATCAGAAGCATGTGCGGGGTGGGGATGTGTGTGGGGGATAGGAGCACAGTCACTGGGCTTCTGAGCTACCTAGTCCCTGGCTTAGCAGGAAGAGGAGGGGAGACGGATGGGCTTATTGTTTGGCATTGATGATATCCACAAACTCAGGCTTGAGGGAAGCCCCGCCCACGAGGAAGCCATCCACATCAGGCTGGCTTGCCAGTTCCTTGCAGGTTGCCCCAGTCACAGAACCTGGGAACGAAGAAGAGAGAGGGAATTGTCAGGGATGGGATAGGAGGGCTGAGTCCACCCCCATCTCAGGCTGGAGCCAAACCCACTTACCTCCATAGATGATACGGGTGCTCTGAGCCACCGCGTCAGAGACATTGGACTTAAGCCATCCCCGGAGCTTTTCATGTACTTCCTGGGCCTAAAACAAGACGCCAGACTAAGTAAGCCTCTTTCTGCCTTTCACTCAAAGGCTAAAAGACCCTGGGCCCCACTGAAGAGAGGCAATGTGGGTTTGGGACAAGAACCCTGAGATCTGGGTCAGAATACCACAGCTCCAATTCCACCCAGGCCCTGGAATAGATGTTCTTGGACAAATCACTCTCCTTCTCTAGGCTTGGTGGGGGGGGGGGGGGGGGGGGGGCTCCATTATTATCATTATTATTTGGGGGAGATTTTATTTTTTAAAGTAATCTCTATACCCAATGTGGGACTTGAACTCATGACCCCGAGATCAGAGAATCAGACGCACTACCGACTGGGCCGGGTAGATGCGCTGGGGGCTCCTGTCTTTAAAATGAGGGGTTGGCTCAGGTGATCTCTGTGGCAGTCTAGTCCTACTGAGGCAGGGTAAGATAAGGGCAGAGTTCCTGGGCTTGGTTACCTGTTGGGGTGTTGCAGTCTTGCCAGTACCAATGGCCCATACAGGCTCATAGGCCAGGACAACCTTGCTCCAGTCCTTGACATTATCTGTGGACAGAGATCACAGATGGAAGGGTGAAAGGGAAGGAGCTATCCAGCCCACAGCCCAGGGAATGATGAATGATGGTGGCCTAATGCCCCCTGGTGGCTGTTGGAGGAACTCCAAGTGGCATCTATACCATCCAGGCAGGAACAGAAGTGGTATGGATGATGCAAGGGTTCTAACCTTCCTCCTTCCTTTCCTGTATCAGCATGGGATGGGGATCAAATTAGGCTGCAGGGCATCTCACCCCACCTTCTGTGCCTCCATAGCCCTGTCCAGGCTCAAAGGTCCCTTTCTACTGAGTTACCTGCGATGACCTTGGTTTGCTCGAAAACGACCTTCTCAGTGATGCCAGCTTCCCTCTCATCTAGCTTCTCCCCGATGCAAGCGATTACTCCAAGTCCCTCCGCCAGGGCGTGGGCCACTTTCTGTCCAATCAGCTGTTGAGTAACAGATTTGGTGAGACGCCCCTCTTGGAATAAGGAATCTCGTACCTCCTCTCCTGATTACTAACCTCGTCAGACTCCCCAAAGACATGCCTTCTCTCCGAGTGCCCCAGGACTACCCACGTGGCTCCACAGTCTTTGATCATGCCAGGGCTAAAGGAAGAGACAGACAGCCATGCTTCAGCAGAGAGCCCACCCTTTGGCTTTCCCCTCAATGAGGAAAGTGAGGGCAGAGCCCCCCCACACCCCTCTCCTGCCTGCATCTCACCTGATCTCCCCAGTAAAGGCTCCATTAGTCACTTTGTAGCAGTTCTGCGCAGCCACAGCAATCTTGGGATCTAGCTTCTGCCTGGCAAAGTCGATGTAGGCGGTGGGGGGTGCACAAACCACTTCTGGAGAGAAGACAGCACAAGGGGATGAAGTCATAAGGAAGCCATTCTCCAGACTTCCATCTTGGGTTTTGGAGTCCCCTCACCTGATTTCTTAGTTCTGCTTTCCACTCCTTTTCATCCCGGCAGGATAACCTTTGTCCACTTGCCAGCCCAAGCTGGGCCTGTACCCAACTCCTTGAGCCTTCCAGGTGTCCCTGGGAGGCCATGGCCCTTGCCCTGCCCTCTGCTCTTTAACAGCTGTGGTTCTGATTTCCCCAGGCTATTCTGGGCCTGGGCACCTCCTAGACTCAGCATTCTCTTGGAGCCAACCACGCCTCCCTTCTAAAATAGCCCATCCTTACCACCCCCAGGCAAGGATTTTTAGCAAAAGCAGAAGCAGCCAACTCCTGGGTTTGCACTGGGGTCTTTGGGGAATAAACCAGGGCCCGTTTTGATGAGGCCCGTGGTTCTGTGATTTAGGTGAGTGGGAGGGTAAAGACTCTGCCCGTGGGTGGCAGTGAGATGACTAGCTCATAGAGAGGCCTTGTGCTTTCCCGTTTCCGGCCTGGAGAAAACTGTAGGATAGCTCCTCATTCCCAAATGGCCCATCTTGTTTGGCACCTGCTCAGCCCCTTCGTCGGAAGGCAGCAGTCATCCAGGCTGCCGAGGGCAAAGGATACAGCGTGTAGTTCAGCAGGCCGCAGCCGCTAGTCTGGGGGACTCGGCCCGCCCAGCGAGGAGCGGGGAGGAGTCGTGAGCTACGTGCGGCGGCGCACGGAGCAGACGGTCGAGGGGGCAGGTAGCTGGAACCCTGCACGCAGGCTCAGCCTCCTCCCCCACACTCTATGGCTGTCACCAGCCTCCTGCGATCGTCCGCAGGGGCTCCGCTCCTATCCCCGGCTCCTGTTGGGTGCAGCCCAAGCCCGCGCCCCGGGGCCATCTTCCTCCCGGTGACCCAAGAAATCCTTTCCCGCCCCGCGGTCGGAGGGCACCATTAAATGTGGCCCCACCTTTCTTCCTCCGACACACCCCCGGTATTGCGGCTGCAGGGTCGAAGTCCGGACCCCCCAATAGCCCTTATCCTCACCCCTGCATCCAGGTCCACGCGGACACCCGGCTAACCGAGCTCGGGAGAGAGCGCTGCCACGCCCGACCTTCCCCACACCCCGGCCACGGCCCCGGCCCCGATCCCGGCCCCGATCCCGACCCCGACCCGGCGAGGGCTTACCGGTGTCGGCCGGCACCTTGGCCGCGTTCAGAGTGGTGATGAGTTCCCCCAGGTTTTTCTTCCGCCCATTCATCTTCCAGTTCCCCCCGACGAAGAACTTCCTGGAGGGCGCCATGGCGCTGAAACTGACACACTGAAGGTCAGTATCACCGCGCAGCCGCTGCCACTGCCCGCTTATATAGAAGGCCGTGAGGCAGAACTCCGCCTTCTCCCCGCCCTCGGCCATGGTTAGCCCGGCCCCCAGTCTGGAAATCCTTCCCGCCGCCGCCCCCACCACCTCCCTCCCGCCGCCGGTGTTGCAATGTTCTGACGTTGCCCCCGTTATTGTAGCAACGTTCCAGGGGCGTCCGGGGGCTCAGTGGCTTCAGCATCCATTGCGTGACTTTTGGGAGAAGGCGAGAACCTGCACTCAGAAGAACCCCCGCTTCACGACTACAGTCTCCCAGAGGGCCAGAGGTGGCCTGAGATCACATTGCTCGCTGGACGGAGGGAGCTGTGAGGGGCACCTCTCCAACTCTGAGAAAAAGCCCTCCCTTCCCCTGTCAGAGGGGGAAGGACCGCCCACATTGGCTAAAAAACTGGGCCGCTAAGAGGGAAGCAGTTCAGAACCCCCCCACCCCTCCTCCTCCGGGTGTCCCACTCCCTGCTCCAGCTGGCCAACCCAACACACCGCAGGGCCTAGCGGATCTGGGACACTTGGGAAATACCCACTTGGGCCCCCTCCCAGGGAGACTGCCGGAAGGAAAGCAGGGCTCTTCACCCCCCATCTTTGCTCTGACAGCCCCCACCCCTCCGCTGTCTTCTTTTGCCCCAGTGCTCACTTCACCTCGTCTCACACCCAATTTCCCAAGAGCTCTAGAACTAGTGAAAAGTTGAGAACTGCCAACGGAGGCGGCAAGGGGCAGAAGAGTGTGCGTGGGGTGGGGGTGGGGGGGAACCTGGCAGACCCACTCACCTGCTAATCTCCCTTAAGGTATCAAACAGGACACAACGTAGCCATTGTACTTTTATTCACATCGTGTATTTTGGCATTTTCCAGAGAAGGGCAGGGAACAGACAGGGTGGGGGAAAGACAAGCGGGAGGACGAGGGGGATCCCCATTTCCCTCCCAGCCCTCCTTGCCTGACCACACAGGGAGCAAACACAAAGGGGGAGGGGAGGCACAGACGCCCCCTCCTGTGGAAGAGGCTGCACAAAGCTACACCCACGCGCACACACAAACAAGCCCCCCTCCACACCAGGGGCCGGCAGGATTACACAGAGAAGCAGAGCACTGTGGGTTCAAGGGGTGGGGGAAAGCAACAAAGTCTCCTCACTGACAGGTGGCCAGCCCCTCCCATCCCCTTCCTGCCCTATCCCCAAAGTCTCTGGAGTGTCCCCCGCTTTGCCTGGCCATTCTCCTATGGCCTCTAGCTTCTTCCCTGCTGCTGAGGACAAAAAGAAAAAAGGGAACAGAGCAGGGGTGGGGCTGAAGTCCATTCCTCAGCCCCTGTCCCGCATGCCAGATGGTCTGTCCCCTGTCCTCAGTGGTAAGGGGTCAGGGCAGGCTCTTAGCTGGCCACTCTCTGGTAGAAGTAGATGTAGCCCAGGTCCTTGGGCGGCTTCTCAGAGGCACACACTTTCTGGTCATTGTAGATCACCCATCTGGGGAAGCAGGGGAGGGAGGAGAAGGATGAACAGACTCTGCATCAGCTTAGTCTCTGACATAGCCCTGGTCTTGGTGCTGCTGATTCTGGAGCACAGGTTCCTAACATTCTCAGCCTGGGCCCCCACAACCTACAGTCTAGCTGCTACCTGCCTGAAGGGGGCATCCGGTTCTCATTCCCTACTCCGAGCCTTCAAATCCTCCAGTATCTCTACAGCCACCCCCACCCAGTCCTGCCAGGCCCCCGTCAGGTCCGCAAACTTTTTCTGTAAAGGGCTGCACAGTAAATAGTTTAGGTTTTGGAGGTCATCCGGTCTCTGACACAATGACTCAACTCTCCTGTTGCAGCATGAAAACAGCCACAAATGATACATATGTGAGTTAAGTGCAGTTATGTTCATTAAAACTTTATTTCTGGGGCTCCTGGGTGGTTCAGTCAGTTAAGCGTCGGACTCTTGATTTCGGCTCGGGTCATGATCTCACAGTTCATGAGTTGGAGTCCCGTGTCCAGCTCTGCACTGACAGCACAGAGCCTGCTTGGGATTCTCTCTCTCCCTCTCTCTCTGCCCCTCCCCCCTGCTCATGCTCTCTCTCTCTCTCTCTCTCTCAAAAATAAAACTTAAAAATAAAAATAAACCCTTTATTTACAAAAGCAGGTGGCCAGATGCAGCACTTGGGCCGTAGTTTGCCGATCCCTGCTGTCAAACATTCTAAAAATGTGTGGTGTATCTGTGCCCCCCACCCAGCAGGCCTTTGTCTTCTCCTGCAAATATCCTAAGGGCTCCAAGGATGCTCCCACTCATTCTCACCACCGCTCCCCAGTTTGGAAGGTACACGGCCAGCCCCTCACCTGCCTTCCTTCTTGATGTGGCAGACATAGTGACCACACATGGTAGAGGTGCCCATGTGGCTGATGAAGGCAAAGAGCTGATACTCTAGAGAAGGGGGGTGCAGAGAAGACACTGAGAGGAATCCTCGAGCGACATCCAAAGGTACATCCAACAGCTCAAACTCAGGACGCAAGTTTCAGGGAAGGTGGGGCATGTACTGAGTCACAAGTCTGTCTCTGACTCCCAGAATCCCCCCTTCAGAAGCCATGTCAGCAGAAAGAAGCTTCTGCCCTCCCCCCGCCCCCCGCCCCCACCGGAGGCAGAGCTGCCTTGGAATGAGGATCTGGTAGCTGACTGGCTAGATTCCACTGGCCTGTTTCCCAAGAACACTCACTTCCAGGGCCATCCCGGACTTTAGGTCCCACTGGTACAGACTCGGAGATGGAGTCAGCAGCCGAGCGGCCCTCCGAGATGTCCATGGCGGCTTCCGCATCCAGGTCATCAATGTGACTGAAGATCCAGTCCACAGCCCTTTCTAAACTATTGTTCTTGGAGAGGAGGGAAGCATTGCTCTTTCCAACAAGTTCGGGGTAAGAAAAGCACCAGTGAACGGCTCAGCTCCTTCACCACGGCCACCAAAGGGTGGTGCCTCAGCCCTGGCCGTACCACACCGGTTGCCCTCGGTCTTGTTGACAAAAGATGGAACCTCACCCACACCCCCTTCTTCCCCACAGGCCCCCCAGTCCTCAGCCGGGAGACAGCCCATACCGTGGCCCGAAGAGCTTTCAGGGCCTGGTCCCGGGAGAAGCCCATGGAGACGATGGTGCTCACGCAGTCTTCCGGCGGGGGGTCAGCTGCCGCACTGGTAGAGCCAGGCCCGCTGGAGCCAGGCAGGATGAGGGGGTTTGCGAAATCTGCGGGGGTTGAAGGGGTTGAAGTGTGTGGGGGAGGACGGTGGCCCTGTTCCGCCCTGCTACCCACTCCCGCCTACCTGGATCGTCCATGTGTGACATGACCCAGTTCATGGCGGCCTCAGCCCCACTGTTGCCTGTGTAGTAGACGGCTTTGCGGCAGGCGTCCATAGGGAAGCCCATCTCCACCAGCTGGATAATGACGGACTCGTCCAACATGGGTGCTGTTGGGGGCAGAAGCAAGGCCACGGTGACCCGACTCCTTGGGCCACGATCTGCTCCTCCTCCCTCCCACAGTGCAGTCCCCCGGCCCTCTCCCAACCACCACTGCCCCCCCCACCCCCCGTTCCATGCATTTTTCTTCCACGGGGTGGCACCTTACTCCAGAACCTAAATGACAGCATGACATAACGTGGGTCCAGCAGTACTGAAGATACACAACTGAGGCTAAAGATCTCCCATGGAGATCTTGCCGTTTCTCACAGAATGGGCCCTGTTTCTGGAGTATGATGCCTCGCCCCATCCCCAAACAATGAGGTAACGAAGTAGAGAGGCAGTTAGCCAGTGCTGCTGCCGTCCACACAAACAATGTGGCTGGGAGCGCTCTACTCGGTCCTCACATCCGTCAAAAGAGGGCAGGGGAAATTGGAAAGGGAGGACAGGAGAAAATACGAAGGACAGGGTCAAGGGGAGGCAGGCAGAGAAGACCCCCATCGGCAAAGGAGAGAGACAGGCAGGAAGAAGAGTCACTAACATGTCGGAGAGGAGAAGTGAGGGGAGCAGAAGGAGTCTTCGTCTTCGTTGCCATAGAAACCAAGGCTACCTTTGGGCTCATCCGGAGTGACCAGGGGTGGGGCAATGTCAGGCAGCTCCTCCTCTCCAGGCTGCAGCCCTGTACCCCTCAACTGGGAGATGTCTAGTTCCTCGGGCATCTCAATGGACACATCTGTAATTGGCATGGCAGGAAAAGGGTCACTTCAGCAGCTCCCTGGGACCCTCCCTGAAAAAGCACTTTGGGAATCTTTTCAAAGCCCTGCCGCATACCTTGGCCCTGCTCTGTAATAAGTTGCTGCTCAGAGCAGAACAAGTCTTAGGGGTCCTGGTATAATACAATGGTGGGCCTGGGAATCCGGAGACCTGGATTCTAGTCCTAGATCTACCACACATGAGCTATGGACAAGGATGGGGGCTTCCCACATGTACAACAGGAAGACTTCCTACCTCTGCAGGCTCAACTGATCTAAGGAAATGAAGTTCAATTAGCAGCTCTCCAAGTCGGCAGGGGCTGTAAGACTCATGAGAACTGTTTCAAGATTATCTAAATGACAACATCTTCCCAAGTGTAAACGTAAAACTACGAAAATCGCTTTGAGTTGGAAATCACTGCTATGACGATCAAGTGCTTTCACAGTTTTAGTCTACGCTTTTCAAACGTGCCTTATCTTGAAACATTTAGGGTAATGTTTTCCTCCTTCAGAGGAAAGTTGGGAGAAACACTCGTTTATACACGTTAAGGTCCCTTCCTTTTCTAGCATTTTCTGCTTCACCTCCCTCATTCGTCCCAGCCACCATACCCAGTTTCTTGGGCACCCAGTCCAAACCGAAGGTGAACTTCTTGATCTGGATGACCAGGTAGTCAGGGAAAGAGGCAAATCGTGTGGTCCTGGGGAAGAGAGAATGTCCTAGTACCCAAAGAATCCCAAAGTCCTCCTCTCCTGAAACCCCCACCCTGAGTTTCAGCCTCTCCCCGGTAGAAGCCCTGATCCCCAGAAGATACTCCACATTCTTATCTTGCCCTTGGCAGGCATCAGAGCATCTGCAGACAAGGAGCAGCAGAAGCCAGGGGCCTGTCAAAGGGTAGGGGGTGGGGGTGGGGTGGGGGTGGGAATGGCTGAAATCCCTTGGAACCAAAGCACTCCTTCAGATCCGAAGCTTACGCTCATGACACAATTAGGCCCAAACTAAGTCCATTTGCTAGAAACCCAAATTCTGTCCACAACGGACACTACGTGCTTTTGCCCTGACTGAGTGGACAAAAGGTGCACTAAATTGTGACCCCATACCACAAGAGAAGAGGGAATCTCCGGCAGGGGCAGGACAAGGTAATACGGTCCATCGTCCGAGTCTACTCCTGCCAGGGCCTCTTGATTCCCTCGGGGCCAGATTACCAGCCCCAACTGATGCTAGCCCTGAGAATCCAACCACAAAGGGACAGAAGGATGGGAGAGAGGCAGACAGAGTCTTTGGGATTACCCTGACATTGGCCCGAAACCTTGGGCGCAGACCAACAAGACTTACTTGACGGCTACCGATTTGGCCTGCAGGGCGGTGCTCCAAAAGTCGTCCACCTGCTCAGGGGCCCCATAGGCCTCCAGGCAGGAGCTGAAGGGCACCTGGGCCCGAACCAGTTCTGGTAGTGGCAGCTTCTCCTCTTCGGCTTGCCGCTTCTTTTCCTCATACTCCAGAAGCTCCTCTGGGGACAGAATTGACAGGTGAACCCTTCAGACGGCACTGCCTCTTTCCCTCCTTAGCCCTGCCAGACTGGCTCTCTGTCCGTGACTACTTGGGCTCCTCCACTCTCCCCAAATCCACCTGACACACATCCACAAACGATCTTGCCTCTCTTCCCCAACACAGCTCTGACAAGCAAAGGTGATCCTACCTCCCCGAGATGCCCCAGCTTCGGCCCTCCAGCTGGGGGAGCAGGGCATACTGTGGGCTCCACTCCCATTAAGGGGCCCAAGCACTCCTACACCCTGGAGCCCCACTGCACCCAGGCCTCACTGAGGGCAACCTGCCTTTGTTAAGGGCCGCGTCCATGGGCACAGGCAGCTGCATGATGTAGTCCACTCGCTGGGTGTACTTCACCTTCTCTGTGGCCAGGCACTTGATCTTTTCCTCCACCAAGAAGCGGAACACTTCGTTAGGATTTTCAGAGCTCCGGCAATTCCTCTATGGGAAAGAGGCAGGGTGGGGAGGTCTGGGAGGCCAGGAAACGAGATGGGGGACTGAAAGGGTCACTAGGGGCTCAGGGAGAGAGAGAGAGGAGCAGAAGGGAGTCTACCACTAGGAGGCTCTCGGGACTCAAGAGTAGAACCCTTCCCTAATTAGCTCCCCCTCTCCGACTCTGGCGTCTTCATGGCACTGGGAGATTGCGGTGAAACACGCTGGTATTTTTCTTTATAAGCAATAGGCATCTCCCTATCAGTTTCTTGGGTGCATCCTTCATTAGGCCGCAAGCCCATCCAGTGTAAGGATCACTGCTTGGCATTACTGTCCTCCCCAGGGCAACCGCTACTCACAGGGAAGGCCCAGTGCATGCCCGCCGCCGGGTTCCAGGGGTGGGGCTGGTGGGGGCTGACAGGAAAGAATGAGCAGGAGGCAGAAGGGAGAGAACCACGGGCAGACGGAGGGAGCGTGGAGTGCCCTGCCTTGCCATCTTCCCAGCCCTTACCTCCACCATGTTGATGAGGTGAAGAAAGAACTCCTGGGCATCCTGCTGCCGGTTGGTGGAGAACTCGGGGTGACCCTTGCCAATGAGGGCCTTGAACATCCGAGGGGCAATGCCATCTTGAACTTCCTAGGCACAGCCAGGGCAGCGATTCAGCTGGGGCTCAAGGAGGCCACCAAGGGGCCTTCTTTAGACATCTCCCAGACCTCAGTTTCCCCATAATTCCAGAGCCTGAAAGGGATAGAGTCCCAGACTCACCTTTTGTTCTGGCACCTGCTCCCCATCGCCTGACTCCGGTGCTGGCTTGGAATATTCTCCCGAGAGAAGGCCATGGCCCAGTTTGGCCCTGCATTGACATCCAAGAGAACCACTTAAGCTTCAGTCAACTGTTGATCGTCTGACATCTATCTTGCCTTTTCCTCCCCAACTCAACCCCGGCATATAGACCTCAGACAACTCTCTAGAATGTGAAAAACCTGAGATTCCCCAGGAACCCAACTCAGGGCAGACAGCATGGCCAGAGGCAAACGTCCTGAACTGCTGCCCACTCCAGGTGGTCATGGAGGAGAACGAAGGCATACAGGCTGCGAGGCTGTACACAGGACTTGGCTACATACACCTGGGTGCTGAAGTCCTGGGTAGGGTCTGTCGGGGCATTCTGGAAGATCTTCTCCAGCTTGTCCACATACCTAAGAGCCAAGAGAAGGATAATTGGAGGTGCTCTGGCATGGGTTCCAAGGAAAAGGGGACTATTATCCATTAGATCGGGGGAACAAGCAACCTTCAGAGTAGGGAGTCATGTGGTTAAAACACAGGAGTCCATTTCTTTCCAGCAACCTGCCCTTCCTCCCCTTCTCAACTAAGCCAGCATGCAGTGTACCCTGATGCATTTTTTCCCCCCGGCCTCCTCCCCAGGAGTGAGCCAGGGGAAGGGAGAAAGTTGCCTGGAACAGAACGTGTCACCACATTGCTAAGTTTTCACATGTGCATCAAGTCCTTCTCAATTAGAAAGCAGGCTCATTTATGCTCAGAATCTGCCGTTTTGGTACCTTAGTGACCCAAGCCCTCCCCTCCCCCAAGTGCTACATGTCCATGTCAGGTACTCATCTGATGTCACTGGCCTCAAGTAAAGACCACCACCTCACCCTTGAGTAGTCAGGAAGCCAGGGAGAGCCCCAGCATTCGGTGTTCTGCTCCCAGTGGGGCTTGTGTGGCCGGGTGACAGTGGGGTGGCTCTAGAACTAATGGGACAGCGCCAGCCACAGTATAACAGGAACAAAGACGGAGCTAGCACACAGAGGTACTGAGGGTGGCTGAAGGAGGAGTGTGCCTAGAGGCTGGCGTCCAGGAGGAGAGCTGCGGGGTCAGGGGTACAGGGCCAAGGGGCCAGTCATGGGGAGAGGGCGCCACTCACTTCCTCTGGAAGTCGGGGATGCTGAAGAGGACCTGGACCACGGAGTTGAGGTAACAGCTGTTACCCAGGTTCCGGATGCCCGTGTAGCCAGGCCCAAACAGGGGCTTCAGTGGCACACTCGACTCCTGGATCAGCTCCCATTCGCCAATCCGCTGGTTCATATCTATCTCCAACTCAGTCATGGTCTTGTCCGTCTGCAAGGGAAGGGACGCTTCAGACAGGGCGAGACACTCAGCCCTGAATTTTTTACACTGATCCTTCACAGGGTCCGGGACGCTACCCTGCTGGAGCTCAGAATGTGTTCAATTATGGCCTCTAACATGGGAGACGCACTAGCTATTTCCAGTCCAAGTTCCAGAAGGTCTTGAGCGATCATCCCGGAGGCGGTTTAGTGGTCAGGCCTCTGCCTGGGGGAGAGGAAGAAATGAATGCGAGTCCTTCCACTTGAAGTGTTTTTTCCATTCCGAAGCTGCCCCTTCTCACCCTTCAGGTCTCCGCTCCAGGTCTTCCTGCCATAAGCTACTGCAGCACCCCCTCTGTCTCTTTCACAGCGCCCTTCGGTTTGTGTTCATTCACTCATGTGCCTGAGCATGTGATTAATATCTGCCTTTCCATCTAGAGTGTAAGTCCCTGAAAGGCCACACCTGTCTTATTCACGCAGTGACTAGCACAGAGCAAGTACTCAGTAGTGGTCGATGAATGAATAATGGATTCTAGAAACCTTTTCAAAGGAAGCCCACATGTGTCGGGGACCGGGATAACCGTGGCAGCTCGCTCCAATGCG
Source organism: Puma concolor (assembly GCF_028749965.1). Lineage (NCBI taxonomy): Eukaryota > Metazoa > Chordata > Mammalia > Carnivora > Felidae > Puma > Puma concolor. Next base: position 101,414,248 of record NC_141673.1, read on the forward strand.
CTGCTTCAGCCTCAGGCAAGACAGGGCCTGGCGGGCAGGGACGAGAAGAGTCTGAAGCTGCAAGGGGTCTCACCTTCTGCATCTTCAGCATGTCGATGCCAAAGTGGGACAGGTGCTCAGCCAGGTTGGGGTCCAGGACCATGTCATCCTCATCATAGGAGTACACATCTAGGGCAGGAGGCAGGGGTATCGTCAGAAGCGGTGGCTCTGGCCTGACCACCAGTCCCACTCCTTGCCCCGGGTTTGGGGGGAGGGGGGGTGGTGGAGCGCTGGTGGGACAGAAGGATGAGCCTGTAAGGGTAACCCTCTTGGCTCCCCTGACTATTGGTGAGGTCACAAGCCCTTCTGAGACTGGCGGTCAGGGAAGACGGGGTGAAAAGAGGCCAAGGGCTGGCGTTACTTGGGGGTCCACCCCCAGGATAAGGTGCTGGGGTCAGATGGTTTGGGAAGGATACTCACTACACAGATTATCTTGGTAACCTCTAAGGAGGGGGACTCGTATTTGGGGGGTTTAGCTGAAGCTCTAGTCTCGTCTGCAACATTCTCATTGTTTATCAAGAGGAGGTATTCCCGTGCTCCCCGAGTAACGGTTAAAGCCCACTCGAGCGTGGAGGCGGCTGGAGGAGGGGAGGGAGTACCGGCTCCATCAGGTGTGATGGTGCCCAGCTTGACGGCCAGCGGGTAGTTGGTCTCTCTGTAGTGTTCCACGGCGTGGTTGTTGCCCCCACTGCCATCGAAGTAGCGGCGGCCACAGAGAATGGAGCCGTCTGTCAGGTTGAGCCACAGGTTCTCTCTCATGTCACACTTGGAACACTTCCAGCCGCTAACCAGGGAGAAGAAAATATGCTGAACTATGGGGCGGGGGGTATATGGGATTGGCCTCTCCATTGTGAGAGCTCTCTCTGCTCCTCTCCTCTGGACGGCCCCTGGCTGAGTTCATCTCCCTCAGCGCCCCCCGCCTTAGCCTGCTCCCGATGCTCTCTCCCACCAGATCCCCCAGGAGAGTGGCCTCTTTACCCCTGCTCTGGGGGTGGTGCCCCAAGGTGGAGGGGCCAGGCCTCACCAGGGAGGGATTCGAGCAGGGTTGTCCAGCTGCTTGAGGTTGAAGGCATGCTTAGACACCTGCCGTACTTCCCCATCCCAGGCCTGCACCTCCTGCTTGCGGGAGGCCGAGTCAGCTGACAGTAGGGCCTCCACCGCACTGGTCACCTGGGGGAAGCAGAGGGTCAGAGACGGGACCCAACCCCCCGCCCTCTAGTCCCTCTAGCCCCTCAGTCTCCAGCTTTCTCAGTGCTTGCCCAAGACGTCACTGCTCTGGACCTGCCTGCCCCAGAGTCCCCGGCAGGGCAGGAAGGCATTCGTACCCGGTCTCTGACAATGTCAGGCAGTCCCCCCAACCCATCTCGGGCAATCTCCAGGTAATCCGGCAAAATAACAATCTTCACATCCTCATCATATTCATACTTCTCCTCGCTGAGGTCAAACCCGCCTTCAACACCTGGTGAGGCAGGGAAGAAGGAGGAGGGTAGGATAGCCACCATGGGTAAATGTCCCTCCTCCCAAACGGCATCTCATTTTGTCCCCTCCAGAGCTCTAGGGCCACTGGTCAGGCCCATTCTTTGGGGGGCCTTTCGAGTGCCTCTGAGGCCAGGAAAGACCAGCTCGGGAAGAACAGGGCTGAAATGGTGCTCACCAATAGCCAGCCGGGTGGGCTTCTTTCGGGGGGGGTCTCCAGTGCCTGTCGTGGTGTCCTCCTCTTTCTGCAACGAGGCAGGAAGGGCAGGATCAGCAGTGAGTGCCAGGGAAGGGACAAATGGGGAAGATGGACAGGACAGGGTGGGTTAATCTCAGAAGGGAGTGAAGCTAAATAAAACATGTGTGCTGAGTTTTAATGATACCAACAGAAACAGGCGAGAGGGGGAAATGCAGCCTCTGGGAGGTCAGAACAGAAGAGACAGATTCAAAATGAAGACCAGTGGGATGTGCCTGAAAGTCCCAGGCCTTGCCCCAGCTCCATGCCTACCGGGCGCCGGGTCCTCCGGAGATGCAGGTAGACGCGCTGGCCCGTCTTGTTGAAATGTCTCTCCACATACTGTTTCCCAAAGCCCAGGAATGTGTTCATGCAGATGTAGAGGCCACCCTCAGACTCCTGCAGTGCAACAGGTAGGGGAGGAGACACAGGGAGGATGAAGCCTGGCTAGGTGGGGAAACCAAGACCTGGGGTCAGAAACTGGTTTCCACAAGAAAGGCTCTGTTCTCTACCACCATGTGGCTGTTGGCAAGTCATTTAGCCTTTTGGGACCTGGTACACGGCTAAGATTCTCCCCATTCTCCTATGACTTTGATACCAACCAACAAGGACACCAGGAGCTAAGCAACACCTGTCAGTCACCATTCCTCTTTCTTCTCGCTCCTTCTTTGGGCTTTGGAGCCTTCCAATCAATTGCAGAGAACTCCCTTTACGAGGCCAATGGGAATCAAATACCATGGACTTCCAGGGCCAGTGCTTACATTCAGAGGGAAAAAGGGTCCATTCCCGGGAGAGGAAAGACCTGCATGTCAGACACTGAACCTACTCCCCACACACGACAAACCCTGCCTAATCTCCAGCATTCAGAAAACTTTCCAGACTGGAGGAGCAAAGATTCTAGCACCTGAACAATACACCCAGCTCCTGAGCCTGCCAGGAAGACCAGACTTCTCCTTTACAACATCCTACTAGGTCGTCAAATCCTGGTCCATGCTGAGTCCTCTCCCTCCTCTCCTGCTAAAGCCTGGAGCCAGGCTAACAGTGCCTTGTCTGGGGCTCACTGTTATACCTGGACCTGGTTCGGCAGGGACACGAAGACCAGCATTCTCCAGCCGCTGCCCTGCTGCCTCCCCTCTGACCAATAACTAAATCCCGCACTGAAGTCCATCAACTGCCAACCTCAAAGCCAATCCCTCTCTAGAATAACCTAGCAATACCTGCTGAGACAACTCAAACACATATAACGCAGGGAGAAAACAGGGAGAGAAGGGTCCACCCTAAATCACAGCTAAGGAGGGAGGATGAGCTTCTTGAACACTGAGCAAGTCTCCCAGTGTCTTTGTGAATAGTGAGGGATAAGGTAGCGGAGGTAACTGGAGAAAACAACAGTCTTCCTTCAGATCCAAGCAACGACAGGCATCTTCTTCCTCGAATAAATGCCTCAGTGGCCTTGAAAAATTCTCTGCTGCGATATGAAAAATAGGGCACCGTCTAAGGCAGTTCTTGGTCCCACAGATTGCTCTGTACCACTCCCTAGAACAGTGTGGATTACAATGTTCATGGGCAAATGGAGCATTTTTCATCACAGGGGTCAAACAGGCTTTCTACCATGAATTGAATTTGAAGATAATCAAACATGCTGGAAGTTGGTCAGGAAAGCAACAAGGCCACATTGGAGATCTCTTGACTTGGGATAAAAGAAGCAAAGTATAATAAGCTTACAAAAACACCATTTGGATTATTCGAAGCAGTTACTAAGGAGAGGCAGACAGGAGTGTGAAGAGGGAGCCACTGACTTCTACCATCTGTTGGTAATTAAGAGAAACCTGTCTCTCCTGAGAAAGACAGGACCAAGCCATGCACTTGATGAACTAGACGGCATGCAGGAGCTCTGCAGTAACCAAACTCCTCTGCTGGAAATAAAAATGCTGGGTTTCCCCCAGCCTTGGGAGCCCTGGAGCTCTGCTCTGAGCAGTCAGTCCTCTTTTGGCTCTGCCAAAGCCAGACTCCAGAGAAGCAGCACATTGTCTGAGGCCCAGATCAAAGCCTAGCAAACCAAGCAAACCACAAATCACAGTGATGATCCTGAACTGGGCCTTAGATCATGCTGCTATACTCAGCACTGGCGATGCATTAATGAAGCCTTTCCACTCTGACTTGCAGTTTTCCCTGCCACGAGCTGGTCTGGCTGAACACCCTGGGCAGGGCCCAGCGACCGCTTGACGGGAGGGGTGGTAAGGGGGGCGGATCCCAACCAGGCTGCTGTTGCCTTCTCAGCTCAGGCTCTGGCCAGGCCAAAGGCTAGTCTCTGCTTGACGGTGACACAGGAAGGCAGAACTGCAGGAAGGGAGGTTCCGGGTGGAGCCTACAAAACGTGAAGCATGGTGTGGGTGGAGGCTTTGTCTAACTAGTCAAGAGTGGGAGCGGGATGGGAAAAGGGTCTTAGTATCCTCCACGAAAGACACCATCTCCCTGGGAATACTTTTAAAAGGGTTCCCTGTGCTCTCTGTGATGGGCGGGAAAAGGGGGGCTGCGGCCATAGTTCACCTCAAAGGAGAAACGACTAGAGCTTTCCTCCCTTCTTTCCTCTCCTCCCTACCACCAATGACCCACCTCCCCGCCCCCTGTCCACATTAACCATGGGTGGAGTCTAAGTCGGCCTTTCTCAGAACCGCCCTTCTTCATGGTCACTTCCAGACTACTAGGCGCCCAGGAACTGCAATCCCCACCCTCCAACCCAAACCCCGGCCCAGAACAGTGCAGGGTCGCCCCATCCCTCCCACACGAGACTACAAAACCCGGAGAGCCGCGCGCGGCAGGCAAGGCCAACTCCCAGGCTTTCGCAGGGGTCCACTTGGGGGATGTAGTCCAGCGAGCTGGATGCGCCTCTACCTTGGAACGGCAATGAGGGGAGTGAGCGACTACGATCCCCACAGTGCTCCACGAGACGGGGAACGGGTGGGGCGGGCGCGGAGGCTTCCGGGAGCGGTAGTCACACGACAGCGCCAGCTAATTAAAAGCAACGGCAGGGAGGAGCGTGGGAGACTACAAGTCCCATGGTGCATCGCAGGGAGGCGGTAGCCCAAGCCTTGCAGGCCCCGGCAGAATGACCAGGGCGATGGAAGGAAGTCGTGCTCGCTGCGGGCGTGGGGAATGGGCTTACCGGTGTGTCGAAGGAGAAGGCGCACTCGTCTTTGTGGACCCGGTCTCCAGCCTTAGGAACCCGGATCGTCGGTAATACTGACAGCAGCGCCTCCTCACTCAGCTCCGCCATGACACCGGCAGCAGCTCCTCCACACACAGCGGCTCCCACCGTTCCCAGTCCCCCACCCCCTAGTCTGGCCGTCCAATGAGCACTACTCGTTAGGTGCATGCGCTAAAAGGAGGACGCGCGAGAATGGCAGTTGGACGCAGCCTGCCTACTAGTGCTCCGCCCTCTGCCCTACTCTTGAGTAACGCCAATGAAAAGCGCTTCTAATGCAACCGATGGTCGGAAGAACCAATCCCACTCTTCCAGGGCAGAGCGCATGTAGAGCAGCGAGGTGGGTCCGGGAGTTTTGGACGCTTGTACTCTGGGACCCCTACAGTCCTTTCGCGTGCCTTCTATCGGAGCAGAAACTGACGGTTGTTTAAACCAATCAATCCCAGAAACTTTCCTGGGTCTTGTCCAATCGGAAAATAGAAGGGCAGTTGTAGTCTTTTTATTTGAAAAGGGGCTGTCCAATGAGGCGGAGTTTGAGAGGGTCAGTGTCGAGTGATTGATAACTCCGTCGACCAATACGGATTACCATCTCGCCTGAGAAAAACCTTCATAACTACAGCGCCAGCCAGATATGTACATAATAGCGTCATAATTCATGATTCTGTTTTTTAAATAAAATCATTTGGTTCTGAAACTGGAGGTCTGAAAACCGAAGACTGGAACTCCTCAGAGTCTCACGATGGACAACTCGCAGCCGGTGGCGGAACAAAAGTCCCGTATTCAGGGAGGTGTCACCCCTGAGCAAGCCAGGCCGCTGCTCATTGGCCCCACTGTCCTCATGACAGACGTCCTCCGAGCCCAATGGCCTCCTCACAGGAGGCGGGTCTCATATAGGGGGCCTATTGGCGTCTGCGTCGGCTCAACCAATAGAGTCAAGGCAGGGGGCATGGCGGGAGGTTTGAAACTCGGCGTCGGGAGTTGAGGCTCGAGCTTCTGTGCATCCCGAAGAGGAATTGGGGCCCGGTAAGTGATTGGAATAAATTAATAGAGGGCCCAGCAGGCTCGCAAGGAGCTGGCTTGTCAGCTGCAACAGTCGTTGTTTCCACAGAGGCCTCTGGCCCAGCGGCGGGGAGGTTCCTGAGCTGGGCGCAGGGAAGATCGGGTGGTCTGGAGGCAAGAGATCGGACGCGGTCGCGGTAATGGCTGAGACCTGAGTCATTTCTCACAGGCGTCCCCTCCTCGCCCCGGGCCGGGCCCCGCCCCACCTTCTTTCTCCTGGTTGAGATGGGCTCAGCCAAGAGCTCCCCGGTCACTCCGGCGCGGCCTCCGCCGCACAACAAGCTTCTGGCTCGAGTGGCGGACCCCCGTTCACCTAGTGCCGGCATCTTGCGCACTCCCATCCAGGTACTCTGGGGCGGAGGGGCGGGGGCAGAGTCTGAATTCTTGGGCCTCTGCCTAACCTGATTCTGAGAAAGCCCTCACACCCTCCTCCTCCCTCTAATTTGACACCTTATTTTCCACTTTCTTAATCCGGTTGGGGTAGGCTGAATGCCTGAGGGCCCTGGCAATACCTGCCTGGAATATCAACCTGGGGCTAGAGACCTGGGAGGGAAGAAGAGTCGGGGTCCAGACTTGTTTTAGCTTTTGGTTCTGCCAGGTGGAGAGCTCTCCACAGTCAACCCTACCAGCAGGGGAGCAGTTGGAGTGTCCTAATGAGGCCCAAGACTCAGATCCCCGCTCTCCTACCCTTGGCATTGCACGGACACCTATGAAGACCAGCAGCGGAGGTAAATGGTGGGCCCAGGGAATTTTGGTAAGGCTGTCACCTAGCACCCTTGGGTTGGGCCAATGGAGCCATTTTCCCAGAGCTCCTGCTCAAAGGAGCCTCCATTCTTTTGATTGAGCCAATCTCACTCTTCTCTCAACATTTTCTCCCTCGATTTCTCTCTTCCCAATCAATCCCTCACCCACTAGAGCATGAGTCCTAAAGTTCCTATATGTATTCTTCTTGCTGAATGATTTGTATCATAGGGTCACTATCTCACTTGACTTCTGTTTAGAGCCCCCAAGCCCACTGGCGAAACAGCTGAATGAAGTCTTTGAGAAAGAAGCCTCCAAATTGAATCGTCCTCCAGAGCTTGTTCTGCCCCTAGAGGCAACTTCACCTTCCGAATTGAACTTGCCTCTGGGCACCCAGTTTTCCCTTGAGGACCGGATGCCACTCTGGAGCCAGACTGAGCTCCCCCCCAAGCAGGTGTCCTCCAAGGAGGAAGCAGGACAGCCCTCACAACCCCCCACGGCCAGCCAGGGCTCAGACAAGCCCTTAAGAGACCCTGAGACTCCCCGATCTTCAGGTACAGAACCTAAGGGCAAGGATAGGGAAGAGAAATTGGGATAATGTCCACGGATGAGTGTAGGAGGAATAAACTGTAAACCCCTAATTTGGGTTTTGGCTTTAACTCCTTACCCACCCTAGGTTCTAAGCACAATAGACGGAAAGGAAATGGCAAGGTACTAGGGAGATCTCCCCTCACCATCCTACAGGATGACAACTCCCCCGGAACTCTGACACCACGACAGGTAAAAGGAGAGAGGGTGAAAGCTGTTACTAGGAACCCCAGGATAGAGAGGTAGAGGGTGGGAGTCCTTTCTACCCAATCTTCCCTGTCCTGAACAACCCCCCTCCCTCCTCCAACTCACACACTGCTTTTGGCAGGGTAAGCGGCCTCCTCCCCTGAGTGAAAATGCTAGGGCACTAAAGGAAGGGGCCATTCTGGGAACTGGACGACTTCTGGAAACCGGAGGCCGAGTGTGGGAGCAGGGCCAGGACCAGGACAAGGAAAATCAGCACTTTCCAAACTTGGTGGAGAACTAGGCCGTGCGTGGCCCCAGCACCGGGTTCACCAGGGGCCTGGTGAATGTTGTGTCCTCACAGCCCCTTCTTTCCCTGGGAGACTGGAAAGGCTCGTTGTCTTCCACTCCCCCTAAACTACTAACTCGGGGGACCGAGCACTTTCTTAGGCTTTATTTGTGTCTTGTGTGTTTCTTGTATATTAAAGAAAGTGATTTTAAATTATGCTTTTAAGTGTTATGCCTAAACCTTGTGCTGGGCTTCTGTATGTAGAAAAGCAGCCTGAGAAACTTGTGTTCCCTGTCCTCCAGGCCTCTTCTATACACTTCCCTTAAATCCTAGTGTTCCCCCGGGGCTCTGTCCTTGGCCTTTTCCTCTTGCTCTCTCTAGGTGTTCACTTCTAGGGATTTAGGTATCACTTTCTTATATTCTAGTAACTTCCGGATCTCTCTAACCCTGACCTTTATCCAAGTGCCCCAGGCACTTCACAGGTAGTTTGTCTACAGTTGAATTTGTAATTGCCCTCCCTGCCCCTGCCGCCCCCAAAGCTATTCTTCATCCCCTGCTCTCTATCCCTGTAAATAACCGCGTTATCCACCCAGTTGCCCAAACCTGAACCTTGGCCATTATCTTGAATCCTTCCCTCTTAACATCCCATATCCTGGCACTTGGCACTCAATCCTGGTGATTCTGTATTCTTTAACCTCTTCCCCATCCTTTTCCCTGCCCCCTGTCCTATGGCTCTTGCATTTCTTGCCATCTACCTCCTGCCTTGTTTCTCTCCAGTCTCGACTCTCACCTTTTCATCAACCTACACCGCTGCTAGGGCAACCTTTCTTTTTCTTTTTTTTTTTTCTTTTAGTTTTCTTTTTTTTTTTTAAGTGGTATTTATTTATTTTGAGAGACAGACAGAGCGTGAGCAGGGGAGGGGCAGAGGGAGGGAGAGAGGGAGAATCCCAAGCAGGCTCCTCGCTGTCAGCACAGAGCCTGATGTGGGCCTCAAACTCACGAAATGTGAGATCACCACCTGAGCTGAAATCAGGAGTCGACTGACTGAGCCACCCAGGCGCCTGAGGGGTGACCTTTCTGAGAAGCACGTGACCGTGAAACTACTCTGCTCAAAACTCTTCAGTTGTTCCCCATTGCCCTTAGGATAAAGTCTACACCCTAGCCTGGCATTCAGGGTCTTTTATAACCCCATTCCTTCTCAACATAACCTTCCTGTAGAGATGCACCATAGGCAGGTTGTAGTCAACTATGTGTGTATGCTCCCCCAGCCACCTGGTGAGCACCTTCTCCACCTGACATGTCTCAGGCCTTCTCTGTGAGGCTTGGGCTTCTGCCTCCACCCTACTCTGCCCACAAGCTGTCTGGTACCCAACCTTCATCCCTGCACCTATAATGCTTTATTACTTGAGTTAGACCTGCATCTTTTTGGAACAGAAGTGGGGCAGAAGCCAGACATCCCAGGCCTGTACACTTTATTGCAGGTGCTTTAGGAGAGAAATAAAGAAGGTAGAAAAGGGAGACATCATGAAGGAGACAAGGGACAGGATCTTAGTGGTGCCAGAGCCATAGTCACAGGGCTGAGTGCTCTCTGCCACCCAGATCTGGATAAAGGTAGTCGCTCTGGGGGGAGGAATTCTAGGGCCTGGGGCCTCAGACTGGAAGCCTGTTAGGCTTAGCCAAGGGCTGGGGAGGGGTCAGTTGTCCTTGCTTATTAAGGGAGAAGCTGCAGGACCGTGGAGAGGGGAGACCATGGGAGGAGATGGGGCAGTTCTTTGCCCCTGTGTCCCTGATAATGCCTCCCAAAGGCAGACTCCCCATTTTTCCCCACCGCCCTCAAGGGACAAAGCTGGGTGGGAATGGCAGCTACGGTATAGAAGAGAAAACTTAAAGAAACCTTAGAAAAAAATTGGGCAGGGGAGGGGCAGCTGTGTCTTCGTGGCCTTTTACCTCCCCTCCTCCAGCCTCCTTAGTTCCAGACTTTGAGGAAGCTGTCCCAGGAGCCAGTGGCCACAGCCATCCCGTCAGCTGTGACCCCCAGGCAGCTGACCCTGTTGTCGTGGCCAGAGAGGACGCCTGAGAAAGAGGGAGAGGAGTCAGCCTGCTTTGGCAGACAGTTCACGTGCACATGTAGGAATTCTAGGTTAGACTGGCCATGGACTCTGAGCCCCTGGTGGGGACTGAAAGAGGATTAGCCCTAAGGGGCAGGATTTCTCTCGAGGCCAATGTCTGTGGAGGGTGGGCGGGGTGCAGGGCGGGGAGGGACAGGAGAAGGCTGGCAGTGTCAGTGTGCTGTGGAAAAAGCCAGGGGCACCTTGATGGGCCCTAGAAAATGGGGAGGTAGCTCTTTAGTCTCATTACTATGTTTCCAAATAAAGAGACTGAGGCCCAGAGAGAAGTGACTTGCCCGAGGGCCCTGAGAGCCTAAGGGACAGAATTCAGATTTGGATCCTGACCCTCTGGCCAGTGTTGTTTTCATTCAGCACGTGGCCTCTCCCAAGAGAAGAAGCCACCCCATCTGATTCAACTTCAGACCAGGGTGGTCCTAGATAAAGCCCCTAGGTTGGGGTCAGGGCCCTCAGGTCACTCTAGACCTCCTTGATGGGGCTTCTTGCAGTTTCCTGAGATTGCCCTTTCCTTCAGTGGATGCCCCTGAAACTGCAGAGGCCCTGGAAATCAAGAAGTGACTGGACATTCAAGGTCCACAGGTCTGGGGTGACACAGAAGCTCCTTTCACGGGAAGCAGCTATCTCATTAGGTGGTGGAGAAGGGCCACTAGAGAAGATGGCCCTAGATTGGGAGCCAAGGGGGACTAGATTCTAGGGATAGAGCTCAGAGTCATCCAGGAATTAGGGAACAGTGGTGAGAGGGTCCCAAGGAAGGAAGCTAGTAGGAAGGTCCTTCCAGCTGAGGTGGCAGAAGTGTGTGTGGGGGGGGGGGGGGGCGGGGGCAGCCCTTACCCACACGCTCGCCCTTCATGGAGTCCCAGATGTTGCAGTTGAAGTCATCATAGCCTGCGAAGAGCAGGCGGCCGCTGAGGGAGAAGGCCACGGATGTGATGCCACAGATGATGCTCTCGTGGGAGTAGGCAGTCAGCTCCTGATCTGCCCGCAGGTCAAACAGGCGGCAGGAGGCGTCGTCTGAGCCTGTGCAGATGGCCTCTCCGTTGGGGAAGAACTGAGGGTACAGGTGGCAAGGGGGTCAGGACTCAGACCTGGGCAGCCCGCTACCTCTCCTGCTCTCTCCCTGGCTCCTGCCCTGGTGCCTCCAGAACAGCCTCTCTGCCTATCCGTCCCCCAGCGCTCTTCACCGCTGACATTTATCCCACGCCAGCCACATGCCAGCGGCTCCCCTACACCCTTCACCTGTCCCTCACTACAGAGCGGCAGGCAGGCTTTATTTCCACATTGCAGGCGAGAGCCTGAGGCTGAGGGAGGGCGGGCAGCTTGCCCAGGGTCACATGGCTAGAAGGGCGGCGGCTGTCCCAGACTCCAGACTCCAGGCTGGATCAGAGCGTGGAAGTACGGGGCCAAGTGCAAATGCATGACCTGAATCTCATCACGATGAAATGTCAGATAAACTCAAATGGACGGAAAGCCTAAAGAAAACTGGTTTGTACTCTTCAAAAATGTCAACGTCACGAAAGACAAAAGTAGAAAAAAGGTTCCAGTTTAAAGGTAACTGAAAAGATATGGCAAGGAAATGCAATACACGTCCCTGGACAGAAACAAAACAAAGCCAAACCGTTGCTATTATTTTTGAGATAACTGGTGAAATTTGAATATAGACAATAGACTATATCGTGTCAATGTTAAATCTGATTTTAAGAATTATACTGTGGCTACAGAAGAAAATGGCCTTGTTTTTAGGAAACATGCACTGAAGTATTTAAGGGGTAAAGAGTCATGATAATCTGCAACTTGCTCTCAAAAGACCGAGGGGAAAAAACTAATAAAATGTATCTGTAGCCACATCTAGGTGTGTCTGTCTGTCTTTCCATGCTTCCCTCCCTCCCTCTACGGAGAGAGAATGATACAGCAAATGTGGTAAAATGTTAGCAGTGAATCCTGGTGAAGGGTAGATGGGAACTTTTTTGGTTACTCTGGAAACTTTTCTGTAAGGTGAACTTATGCCAAAGAGGAAAGTTAAAAAAGAAAGGGGTAGAGAGCTTGGGCCGGGATGAAGGATGCATGTGCTGGGTGTGGTGAGGGGTTCCCGGGAGCTGGGGTGCAGAGCGGGGCTCACGCAGATGGCGTTGATGTCCGACTCATGGCCAGTGAATGTCTGCCGACAGGTTCCCTCCCGCACGTCCCAGAGCTTGGCGCTGGCGTCACAGGCCCCCGAAATGAAGAGTTTGAAGTCAGGAGAGACGGCCAGACTCATGCAGTCCCCTGTGTGTCCCACAAACACAGTCTTCTGCTGCCCAGTCTCAATGTCCCACAGAGCACTGCCGGAGGAGAGGAAGCTGTCACACTGTCACAGAAAGGCCAGGACAGAGCTGCACCCCAAGCCCCGGCACCCACGGTGTTCTGTCCTCACCAAGTGGTGTCCCCGGAGCTGGTCACAATGTTGTTGTCGTCCAGGAAGCGGCAGCAAGATAGATAACCTGGGGGTGGTCAAGACAGCGCCCTGGCTGCAGGCCCACAGCACCCTGGTGCTGGGGCTTCCCTGGGCTTCTCGCAACAGGGACTGGAAGAGAGGGTTTCCCACTTACCTGTGTGAGCAGACAGCTCCCGGCTGACCTTGACATTGCCCTCACGGGATTTGAGGCTGTAGATGGAGCACATGTTGTCCAGCCCCCCACATGCCACAAAGTTCCCTGATGGGGCATAGGCACAGGTCATAACCCAGGAGGAGCGCAGGGGGATGGCATGCACCTGTGGGAGGGTGGACAGAGGCAGGACCTGAGCAGAGCTCCCAGGTGGGGAGGGCAGGGGAGGGTAGGCACAACGAATGCCCCAAAGGAAGGACAGGGGGATGGAGGGGTGGGGGGCAGCTACCTTATTGGTGGTATAGGTGTCCCACACAATCAGCTTCCCGTCTTGCGAGGCACTTACGAGCAGCCTGGGCAGAGAGCACCCCATGTCACCCAAGCCTCTCCTTCCTGCCTCCCCACCCCCGACCTCTGGGTGCCTCTCAAGTCTCACTTGGAGTCGGTAGCCCAGTGCATGGCATAGATCTTGGCCAGGTGTCCCCTTAATGTCCGCCTTGTCCGCATCTGGACTCTCCCCACGACCTCTAGGCCAGACACCAGCTGTAGAAAAGGGGGCACTAGAAATCAGGGTGAGTAGAACACCTACCTAGATGTCAGTGTCGCAACCACTGATCTGCACAAGTTTCTGTTCTGTGCCAGGCTCTGGGTCAGGCCTCCAGCCTTAGAGAAATAAGTCTCTGCTTTGGAGTGGCTTCAATTGATGTGGGAGAGACCATGCATGGCTAGCGGCACGTCACTAGGTGTTTGACAAGCACCTCTCCAGTGCGGGATGGGGGAGGAGGAGACAAGAGAGAATGATTTCTGTCATGTAAATAGTCCCACCTTGACCAGTTTCAAGCTGCCAGTGTGAAGTCACCAAACACGGACTTGGGAAGAGATGCACACATTCGCGGTCCCAAGCCACTGGGAGCTGGGTCCCATACAACACCTGCAGCATGGTTATCTCTTTCCCTGGGCACCCAGGGCAGCCCCATGACCCTGAAATTTGTGGTCCTATGTCTCTTAAATTCTATCCAGCTTCTAGACTTCGGCTCAGGCTCGAGTCAGTGGCCTTGACCTGTCATTTACTTGCTTTGGTATCTTGGGCAAGTTACTCGCCCTCTCTGATCCTGTTTCCTCATCTGCAAAATGAGGTTTGTAGCATCAACTCATGGTGTCGTCGTGAAAATTAAACGCAGTTACGTATCTAAGCAACTTAGCCCAGTGTTTGGCTCGCGGCAAGTGTTCAGTAAATGTTCCCTCTTACTATTAACATATTTAACCCAATATAAGGTGCCACCAACTCCAAGAAGCACCAGGCCTCTAGGTATCACTGAGAAAGAAAACATGTTGCCCATTATAAATGTAAGGCATCATCTATTTTTGGATGCATCTTGATCTCAGAGATGTCACAATGTGAAAAGATGTGCCCTTCGAATTGGTGAAGGACACGATTAGAAAACTAGTAACTGGTCTATAAGGGCTTTGTGATTTGCAAAGCACCGTCCCTCTCCTCATCCTCACCACCCTGTGAGAGCATGTGATCATTCTTGTGTTATGGGTGAGGACAGGGACATCATCTGCATTCTTAGCTTCCAGTAAGGGGCTGGCCCACAGCAGATCTCACTAAATGTTTGTTGAATGAATTAATCAATGTGGTTCCTCATTCTAGGGACACGCTGTACTAAAGCTTGGGCACCAGGGAGCTTCCCTCCCCTCCCCTGCCGTGCCCTCCGGCCCTGCCTTAGGGGGTAGGACAGGAGGTCTCACCTCTGCCAGAGTAATGTCAGCACAGGCTTTCCGGGCATCCTGGGAAGGGGGCGGGTGGAGAAGCAGACATCAGGGGAGCATCAACACAAGGTGAGGGTAGTGGGTGCATGGGCCTCTGAGGTAGGTGGGCTTCGGGGCTCTAGGGTTTGGGGGACATCTCAAATTTGAGATCCACGTTCAGAAAGTCTCTGGCCACTTCCAGGTCAGGGGTCTCTAAGGTGTCACTCAAGAGTAAATCCAGCCCCCTTCCCCCCCGCCCCCATCCACACTCCCTCGTGTCCCCAGTTCCATGTTTTCTGGGGTTCCCCTGTGGAAGGGCTCTGGGGTTACGGCAATCTGCTTCTTGAGCTGCTCCGCTTCCTGCCTCAGCTGCTCCATTTCCCCCATGGCTGACAGGCTGAGGGGTAGCTCCGGCTCCTGTCGGGAACAAGGGGTAAGCGTAGGGGGGGGTCCCCACCAGGCCACGTTTCTGTCCTCTCCCCCACACCTGACTCAGGGGCTGGAACCCACTACAAGAAATTGAGAGACGACTGGGTGGCCTGCACCACTGCCCCACCAGCCCCTTCACGTTTGGAGCCCTGCACAGCCAAGCCCAGCCCTGCCCGAGCCCTCCCTGCAGCCCCCAGCCCCAGACAGCCGAGCCAGGCCAGCCCCCTCTTACTTGGACTCTGACTGGACCTCTCCCAGGTTTCCAGGCGCTTCCTCACTCCCTCAGCTGCGACGCCAACCCGTCACCTGCCCCGGCTCTGCTGCCAGAGGAGCTCGCCTGGCCTGGCCCCAACTCGGGGGGGGGGGGGTCAGGGGGAGCACTGACAGAGAAGGGTAGGGCAACGACAACGACGACGTCAGGCCAATGAAATCAGCTGGCAACGGTGTGGGGAGAGGGCAGGAAGGGAGGTGTGCAGCTTCCAGAGAGACTTGGGCCCAGCCTGGGGCGGTGGGTAGGTGGGAACAGGGATGTGGGGCTATAGAGAGGAGCAGCCCCTCACAAGCCCTGGAGGGAAGAGGGGCTGAGGGGTGCTTCCTGGGCCAGTCTCCCTGTAGGCAGAGATAAGAGCATCAGGCCCCGTGGGATTAGAGCAAAGCTGTGAGGATTAAAGTTTGGGGTTTGGGAGGGGGGCAGAAGAGCAGAAGCAACCACAGCTCTAGCCCCCCCACCCCCCACCCCGCCAGGCCCTTGCCCCCACCAACGCTGATGATCGTGGCAGTCAGGGCCTGCCTAGCAACCAGTCCAGGAGCCAGAATAGGAGGGTGAGAGGTGGCTCATCGTCAATGCCCAAGATTTTGACTCTTAGTTCAGAGTTGTGGGGAAGGGGGGTAAGAGGGTTACGGTGAATATGGGGAGGGTGCAGGCAGGAGCTGAGATTAGAAGGGACTGATCTGGATAATCCTTCTTCTCAACAAACCCCAACCAGCTGCCCCTGGGTCTGATCCTGGGGGGTGGGGAAAGGCACAGGGGATCCAGAGAGGAAGATGGATGGGCCTGTCCCTGCTTTGAGTGGACCAAGGGTGGGAAGCGGGGAGCAACCCCGACCCCGCTCCCATCTGGGGTTTGGCCCACTCCTTGCCCCCATGACTCACGGAGTCCTGCTGGGGCTGTGAAGGCTGGAACCAGAGGGATCAGGCTGCCCTATGTCTCGGTCAAGCTCAGAGAGGGAAGACGGGGCTTAGAGTTGGAGGCCCAAGGAGCAGCTGTCAGGGGTTTAGGTCCATTTGCATGCGGGGAGCAGGTGGCCGAGATTTCCCTGACAAATCACAGGCTTTGAGTGGCCCCGCCTCTGGGAGGCCCAAAGACACCTGTCTCCTCCCAGGCCAGCCACAGCCACTCCCCTCTGCAGACACCAGAGAAACTGTGATACACTCCATCGGGCCCTGGCTGAGGGATCTTCAGCTCTTTATTACAGGCTGGGACAGGGCACTGGGGCTATCCTCCCTCTCATCCTCCACAATGGAAGCAGTCGGGTCCTATCCCTGCCATTTCTTTCCAGGGAGGCATAGTGTCCTCGGTCTGTCCTAGGGCTGGAGGTCCATCAGCCAGGCCTCGTGAGCTCTAGGCTCGTCTGTGCACTGTCCTCTGAGTCCAGGGCTGGACAGCCCTCGTGATCCCCAAGGGAGTAGGGGTGCAGGGACAGAGAGCTCGCTGTTCTGCTCTCATCACATGGGGGCTTCTCGTGGGTCCTGGCATCAAGGTGGCCCTTCACAAGTCAAGTGGCCACCTCCCCACGGAGCTGGCTCAGTCCCTCACAGCTCCTCTCGGACCCGAGGTGGTTTCCCAACTCTGTCCTGGACCCGCTGAAGCCTGCGGCTGGGGGGTTCTGGGGAAGGGTCTCTGCTTGGCGTTTCTTCCTCTTCCTCCTCCTCCTCCTCTTCCTCCTCTGGCTCCTTCAGTAGCTCTTTGGCTTCTGTCCACTCCTAGGGAGTGGGGAGGAGAGTCTGGCCCAATCCCCTGCATCGCCTTGCCCCAAGGACCCTCCCTGGGGCATCTCAGCCCCTGCCCCTCATCCTTCACACACCAGGAGGGCCATCCCTTCCTGCTCCCGCTCCTCCTCACCTGCTCCCTGTGCTCAGGTGCCCAGGTGTGCCACAGTGCCAGGGCGCAGCGCCGTCCCCGCGTCACAGCCCACACACCGTGGGGATTCTCCCCACCGGAGCTGAAGGCCACGAGGCGTCCACAGCGAGGACGAACCTGAGCCTGGGGGGTGAGGGCAGGTTCAGCTCCAGGGATAGGTGCTCTCAGAGAACTTGGCCCCGACTGCCTAGAGCAGGATGGGGGCAGGGGCACAAAATGTTCAGCTCTCCTACCCATCACTTCCCATTCCTGAATTCAGGGCCTATCTTGGGGGAAATGAGAAATCGGCCTCAACCTGAGGAGCACAAGTGCCAGACCAAGGCTAGAGGAGTTGGGAGCTAAAGAAAAGGGGCCTCCATGGAGGGCCTCCTGCCAGGCCCTTCCCAACCCCTGCCCAACCCTTTGGACCCAGGGTGATGCAATCTGAGGGTGCAAATGCAGTACCAGACTCTGGGTACTGGGGATAAGGATCTTGGGGACATTTTTCCACCTCAAGGAGGCCTTGGATTATCAGTAGCTGGCATTAGCGGAGAAGAAGCTAAGTGGGTAAAATGGAGGAATAAATGATGAAAACTCACTGCCCCTCTCCTTCTGCCCAATTCTAGCCCCTGGTTTATGCCTGGAATAGGGTTGGGGGTCCTGTGCTTTACCCACTCTACCTAAAGAGGTGAGGCAAACACTGAAGGCAGGGTGTGGAGGGGCCACTCGAGATCCCCTGAGGAGGGGTAATCAACCTCTAAGAGAGCCCCTGAACACAGACCAGTGGTGGAAAGGGCTGGGGAGGCCAGGAAAGGAAAGGGTTAAGGTGACCCCAGGCCATTTCCCTGCATTTGCCTCTGGGAACCTTCTGTTTTGAATCCTGAGTCCACAGCTGGGCTCCCTGTGACACCCCCACACCCCCTACCCTGCTTACTGTGACCGTGAGGGCGTTAGGCTCTGTGAAGAACAGGTCCCCACCATGGAAGTCATCATTGAGGTAGAGGAGCCCACTGGAAAGGGAAGGAGACAGCAGGCAGTGAGACCCCCAACCCAGGCCCGCCTGCCTGACCCCTGGGGGTGGGGGGCGCCCACCTATAGTCACGATAGGTGTAGGCCGGGGGCTCCCTCCAGCACTCCCCAGTGTCGGGGTCCAGCACGCAATTGTCTGCGTGCACCGGGTGACTCAGGTCCATGCGCTGCTCTTGCTCTCCTGGGAAGCAAAGGGGCCTGGTGAACACCCCCGGGGCCCATCCACTGCCATCCACACCCACCCTGAGGCTTCGGGGGATCACTGCCGGGCCGAGCAGCCAGGCCCTCACCGGGGCAGGGGAGTCAGAAAACCCACAGAGTGCGGGGGCTGCTGAGGGTGTACAGTGCCCAACAGGGGCTCGAGGTTGGGGAGGAACAGCTGGGGTTCCTGGTGATTACCTTCTATGGCACTCCGGCACACCAGGTGGGTGAAGGAAAGATGCAGGGGCCGCTCCGGGGAAAAGTAGGCCTGTGTCAACGTCCGGACGCGCTCGCTCACCTCCAGAAGCAGCTTAGCCCCCTGACTGCCCACGGCCCCGGCCCGGGCCAGCTGCAAGCGGAGAAAGGAAGGGTGGGAAAGGAGGGGACCATGGAAGGACAGCCCAGACCCAGCCCCTGCCCTACTTCCATTGCTCTCCACCCACGGGTTTGGAGTCTCAGCAACCGGCTCTGTCCATCAGCCCAAACTGCCCCTTCCATTGGCTCTGTGACCATAACCCAGGTCCCTACGTCTCAGAACGCCTGCCCCACCCCCAACTCTAGGCAGAGGACTCGGGTACTCTCGGTCTCCGGAGAGCCCTTCCACAGGAGAGGCCCAGGCCCGGGTTCCCAGCCTCCTGCGTACCCTCTTCTCCGGTTCTGGGCTTCAGACCAGGGCAGGGGGGCTTCCTCTCACCTGTGCAGCCTTGAGCACTGTGAGCCCCTCAAAGCGTTCATGGGGGGTGTGAGGGGAGCGGCGGCCACGATAGCCAGACCTGGCTCCAGCCTCAGCAGCATCCTGTGGAGGGAGAGAGTCGGCTGTGGAGTCATACTCCCTGGGTCCCAGGCTATCTCCCACCTCACTGCCCACAGGGATACAAGACCTTCCTCCAATCCTCCCGCTTCCTGCAAGAAGCTAGAAGCCCCCAAGTTTCTCTGGTGGCCCCCCTCCCTGAGCTGCTGCCCTTCACGCAGAATGACTATCTTCATGTCTGTATTGTCACTCTCTGGTAAAGATATGGAATCCCACTCACCAGGGCTTCTATGCCCAGAACGCTGGAGAGCTTCCTACAGTGGGGAAGGGGCCTCTGAGAGGCTAAGGGCTGTTGGAGAAGCGGGGCAGGAAGGGCTTGAGCATTCACTCCTGATGAGCTAATAATACAGGGGTCTCTCCAGAAACAAGGCCCTAGCAGGAGGTTTGATAGTCAGGCAAGGTCCCAACCAGCTCAAGGTGGGGAGACAGCAGGTCTCTGACCTTTTCCCACCTGACACACTCTTGGAGAACGTGAGGACCCTTGATGCTGAGTCCCAATTACCCAACCACCTATGCGAGTCTCATTACCTGGGGGTCTCCCGGTATTTGGATGTCCTTTTCCTGACACCTATTCTTTTGGTTGCTTTTTGAAACCACTACCTGTAACCCTGCATATAAACTCCATAGTCACCCAAGCCATCTAACCTTCTCTCTTTGTATTTATTCATTCAACAAATTTGTACTGAGTGCTTACTATATGTCAGGCACTGTTCTAGGCACTGAGTACACAACTGTGAACATGAAAAGGTCCCTGCTCTCATGCAGTTCATATGTTGAGATAATAAATGAATAAACAAGCCAGATCAATTCAGATGGTGACAAGTGGTATAAAGAAAAAAACGGAGGCATCTATGTGGCCCAGTTGGTTAAGCGTCAGCTTTGGCTCAGGTCACAATCTCATAGTTTGTGAGTTCAAGCCCTGTGTTGGGCTCTGTGCTGACAACTCAGAGCCTGAAGTCTGCTTCCGATTCTGTGACTCTCTCTCTCTCTGCCCCTCCTGTGTGCATGCTCTGTCTCTCTCTCCCTCAAAAATAAAATAAACATTAAAAAATTAAAAAAAAAAAAAAAAAGAAAGAAAGAAAGAAAAGAAAATTAAAATGGGGTTTCAACCTTGAGAGTACCCAGGCAGTGGTTAGGGGACAGCTAATTGATGAGGTGACATCCAAATTGAAAGCAAATGGTATGGGGCGCCTGGGTGGCTCAGTCAGTTGAGTGTCCGACTTCAGCTCAGGTCGCGATCTCACGGTTCGTGAGTTCGAGCCCCGCGTCAGGCTCTGGGCTGATGGCTCAGAGCCTGGAGCCTGCTTCCGATTCTGTGTCTCCCTCTCTCTCTGCCCCTCCTCCATTCATGCTCTGTCTCTCTCTGTCTCAAAAATAAATAAACATTAAAAAAAAATTAAAAAAAAAAAAAGCAAATGGTATGAAGGAGCCACTTCAACATGTGAGAGAGAAAATGTTCCAGGCTGCAGAAATAGTAAGTGCAAAGGTCCTGAGGCCTGAATGAATATAGTGTGATGAAGGAACAGAAAGAAAGTCCGATACTTGGGAGTTATCCCTGACTCTATCCTTTAGTCCTGAACTTCTCTATCTTTGACTTTCTAAATATTTTCTCATCTGTCCCCTCTCTCCATTTCCTTGCAATGAATATCTAACCTAAGGCAGTGGCATGCTTGCATCACCCCAGAAGCCTCTCCCCTTACTTTCCTTGCCCACTGCATTCTCCACAGTGCCACTAGAGGGATCTACCAATTCTGCAGGATGGTGACTCAGGACCCTGCTCCTGCTGAGGGATGGGAACGTAAAAGTCAACCCCTCCTTAAATTCTCCAACAAGCTGTCCACCACCTACAAACTCCCTGGTAGGGTACAGGAGGCCCTTCGCCATCTCTTCTGTACCTCCACCTTTGGGTTCTCTCCCCTGGACCTCTTCTGGATGATCCACAGCCTGATGATAATAGCGATAATAGATAATAGATAGATAATAGATAATGGCTAACCCTAAGCACTTTTTATATTCTTCTAACACCTTTACCATGTACTACCTCACAACAACCCTAAAAGAACCACTGCCTTTATCCCTGTTTTACAGCTCAAGAAACTAGGCTCAGAGACATTAAAATACACCGCGTGAGCTCACCCAGGTAATCACTGTCCCATGCTCTTAACTCCCGCGCTCTACTGCACTTGCCAGAGTACCCCCTGTCCTTCTCCCTTCCAGCCTGGCTTTCTTCCCCTTCTCTGCTTGTTAACTCATCCTTAAGACTGAGCTCAAACGCCAGCCCACCTCCCTCCGCCCAGTAAGCCTTCTGTGACTTTGCATTTTGGTGCTTCTGTTTGGATGGGTACATGTAGCAAACTTACCCCTTGCTCTAATTATGTGTCTCTGTGTCTGATTCTTTCTCTATGCAGTGAGGTCCTGAAGGCAGGTCCACGTTCATCTACCTCCCCCTGTAACCCAGTAGTTCTGAGCGCACAGCAGATACTCAGTGAGTGTGTGTGGAAGGCACACTGAGACTCAACCTGGTGAATATGGATCATTCAACCCAAACGAGCAGGGGATACAATGGATGGAAGAAGACGCCTGTGCGTCTGCTAAGCTATCAGCCAAGCCAATAATTAAACTCTCGGCTAATCAAGGAATCCTCGCCCGCACACTCACCCTTTTTTGTCCCTTCATGGTTTTTGTTTTGTTCTTCCTATCAATTTCTAGCAAAATTCCTTTGTAAAGAGTGTCCACCCACCCCACCTCAGCTAAGAGGAAGGGAACTTGTCCACAGCGGCGAGGTAGTGGCAGGCGCAGGGCCCCTGGAGAACCAGAGATGGCAGAACAGGGGGCAGGCTGGGTGTGCTGAGCCTGAGGTCCCTAACTAGCCAACAGTGCCTACTCACAGGTCTTCTTACCTTGGCCAGCTGCAGCAGCAGCCCACACTCAGCTGGGGTGAGCAGCCCATCCAACACGGCCCGTTCTGACCCATTCAGCTGTCTTGCATCCTGGGTCAGGGTGACTCCCTCCAGGAGGAGGACATCTGCAGGGGAAGGAACAGGACAGAGAGCGTTAAACGCCCCCTGGGGGCAGACCCAGCAGTAGCTGGCGGCCCCCGGCCCTCTCCGCTCCTGCTTCCTGCTCTCCTGGGAACTTACCCTTCCAGTGGGTCAAGGGCTTTGGCTGTGGCGGCTCATGGTCCCAAGGCCTCTTCTCTTGATCCTCTCTCAGGGGTGAGAGACATACTCAGTGGATGCACAGGCCAATCCAGACCTTCCAGGACCCCTCCCTCACCTTCCAGCTCAGGCCAGGCCACTCCCACCACAGGGCATCTCCTACCTGAGCTTTTCTCTAAGTGCCTCTGGGATGACAGCTGCTGGGGTCCAGGAATCCTGGGACAGTTAGGAAAAGCACCATCACCCACCACATCCAGCCTGAACCCCTGACATTAGACTCTGAACTTTCAGAGAGGAAGGTAGAGGTGAGAAAAACCCCAGACTCATTGTCAGGAGCCCTGGGTGCTGGGCCAAACTCTGTAACAACAATAACTGCTTACATAGAACTATTTGTCAGGTGCTGTTCTAACAACTTTATACACAAAAGTGGACTATATGAAACTTTATTGTTTAACGTCCACAATAGTCTTATGAAACACCTTTTATTAAAAAAAATTATTTTAACATTTATTCGTTTTTGAGAGAGCGAGCGAGAGAGAGAAAACGTGAACAGGGGAGGGGCAGAGAGAGAGGGAGACACAGAATCCGAAGCAGGCTCCAGGCTCTAAGCTCTCAGCAGAGCCCGACATAGGGCCCGAACTCACAAACCGTGAGATCATGACCCAAGCCAAAGTCAGATGCTCAACCGACTGAGCCACCCTGGTGCTCCAATCTTATGACACACCTTGTCTTAATGTGCCCATTTTACAGTTGAAGACTCTAAGGAGTGTCTAGGTGGCTCAGCCAGTCAAGTGTCCCGACTCCTGATTTCAGCTCAGGTCATGATCTCACGGTTCTTGAGTTTGAGCCCCACATTGGGCTCTGCACTGACAGTGTGGAGCCTGTTTGGGATTCTCTCTGCCCCTCCCCTGCTCATGGGCTCTCTTTCTCTCTCTCTCTCTCTCTGTCTGTCTCTCTGTCTCTCTCAAAATAAATAATAAAACTTAAAAAAAAAAAAAAAAGACAGGGGCACCTGGGTGGCTCAGTCAGTTGAGTGTCCAACTTCAGCTCAGGCCACGATCTTGAGGTTCGTGGGTTTGAGCCCTGAGTCGGGCTCTGTGCTGACAGCTCAGAGCCTGGAGCTTGCTTCAGATTCTGTGTCTCCCTCTCTCTCTGCCCCTCCCCTGCTCATGCTCTGTGTCTGTCTCTCTGTCTCTCTCTCAAAAATAAACAAACATTAAAAAAAAAAAAAAGACTCTAAGACACAGAGAGGTAGAGTAACATGCCCAAGATCACATAGCTAGTCGGTGACAGAGTTGAGACTCAAACTAGCTTTAGAGGGGCACCTAGTGGCTCAGTCAGTAAAGCATGTGACTCTTGATCTTGGGGTCATGAGGTCCAGCCCCATGTTGGGTGTGGAGCCTTCTTAAAATCCATCCATCCATCCCTCCATACATACTAAACTAGCTTTAGAGGCTATGCTTTGAACCAGAGGATCTCAAACAAGGAGATTTTGCCCCACAGGGGACATTTGGCAATGTCTGGAAACATTTTTGATGGTCATGACTCAGAGAGTGCTATTGACATCTATTGGGTAGAGGCCAGGGGAGCTGCTGAACATTCTACAATGCCTAGGAAAGCCCCCTTCTGCTCCTCTACAAAGAATTATCAAGTCAAAAAAGTCAATGGTGCCAAGAAGGTTGAGAAAACCTGCTTTATGCTATCATCCTAGCAATGAACAAAACTCTGCCCTTTCATTTCCTCGTATGACTACAATAAAAAGAATAGTATTGAAAGCAGCAACAACAGAACTTTCTCTAATTTCTAGCTAGTGCTATGGTTTCAAGAGTCCCATGAGACAGGTGTGATGTTCCCATTTTACAGGTAAGGAAATTGAGGCTGAGGCGAGTGAGGCTCCAGAGCTTGTGTATGGCAGAGAAGAGACCAACACCTAGGCCTGCATGACCCCAAAGGTGCCCTCTACTACAGGTACCTGCCTCTGTCCCTGAAAATCTGGGAATGCAGACTCCTCTCCAAGCCTCCCAGGGAGGGTGGGAAACAAATGGAGGGCATCACTGTTCTCCTCCTCCTGGGGGCGCACTGAAGGGTAGGATGGAGAGAAGGGGAGATACTCACAGGATCCTTGAAGCTGGTCCCCAGGTGCTCCATGGCGTAGTAGAGCTGTCTCTTCTCCCCCAAGGATCGAAGGATGAATTGCCGGATGTCCTGAGGCAGGGTGGGAAGCAGGGAGAAGGGGGTGAGACAAGGAGAGTGGGGCAGGGAAGTTAAGGCTGGAGGATGGTGGGGGAGGAGTGTGTGTGTGTGCGCGCATCTGTGTGCACGCACAGGAGGACACATAAGGCAGGGGCAAGGAGTGGTGAAGTTCAAGGAAGGGGGATGGCTGGCACATGGACTCGGGAAGGAGAGTCTGAAGTGGGGGGCAGGGAGTGGAGACAAGTCCGATGAGGATCTGGGGTTGCCTGTAGTGGACCAGATGGGGAGACAGAGTCCGGGTGACTCCGCAGGTATATTTGATTTCGGGTTACCTCACAGAGTAAGGATGGAGCAGGGGGTTACCTCTCTTGGCCCGAGGCCAGGTCTCGGCTCTCCCAGCTGGGCCTGATACTGGTTCAGAGCCTTCTTGGCAGCCTCATCTTCCGGGTAGAAGAGCAGGACACTCAGGACATTTTCCATAGCCTGGGACAGATTCCCCACTGGAGACAGAGCAAGAGGGTGGGGGTGGGGCCCAGAGACTGAGAAGGGCAGTGATCCCTGGGCAGAGGCAGAGAAGACGGGGAGACAGAGGCCGAGCCAAAGAAGGTGGTCTCCCAATGCCAAACAACTCCAGAGCCCCCATTCCCCCTGGCAGGCACACTCATCCATTGCTTCTTTCCAAAGCTTACTCAAACATACCTGTGCTGTACAGGCAGAGTTCAAAGGGGAGGAAGAGAGGAGAGATTAAAGGAAGGTGAGAAGCAGCAAGGGCAGAAGGAGCCCTGTGACCCATCTCCCGAGCTTTCCACAACGGCGCCAAAGGAGAGCAAACGAGAGTTCTCCTGAAGTGATGGTCCCCACGGAGCCCTGACCGACTAGAGATCCAGAGACAGATGGGAGGGATGCAGACATGGGGCTCAGGATACCATCAGAGGCAAAGCTTCACTTCCCCTGTTTCCAACCCCAGTCACCCTTCCCCAACTGACCCTGAGCATGGGCCTCGTGCAGCCGCCTCAGCTGGCTGGGAAGGAAGTCAGGGACAGGGAAGCTGCGGCCAGGACGTGTGGCTGTGTCCCCCACACAGCGCTGCCGGCACTGTAGGACCCGAATCCAGTGCCCTGCAGAGGACACAGGTGAACCATTCAGCTTGTGATGCCTCTCTCCGTGGCACCACAAACCCCCAGCTCCTTACCTGCAATGGTCTCATAGAGGCCCCCCTGGCCTCCAGTCCCTTCCTCCTCTTCTTCCTCCCTTTGCTGCTCCTCAGGCCCCTCGCAGCCAGCCCGGCAGCTCTCCACCTGGGCCAGGCTCTCCTGCAGGGCCTCCTCTAGCCGGGGCAGTGCCAGTCCTGCTTCCTGACGCCCCAGTAGCTCCAGGCCATCGTCATAGGCTGCCTGTCGGGGAGGGGGGTGGGCGGTCACCCGAGATCCTGGGGGCAGGGTGCCAAACAAGATTGGGGGGTAGAAAGAAGGGGCGGGGCGTTGGTCTCATTTGGGGCATGGACTCCTGACCCCACTTCACCTTGGGGAATATAGGGTGGGTCTCAGGATCGGAATGGTAGAACACGGGACTTGAGTGATCCTCAGGAAGAAAGCTAAGTCCCAGAGAGGGACTCTCCATCCAGGGTTACTGAGGACACGCATCTCCTGACACCTGAGCTACACAGGTCAGAGCCCAGTGAGCCCCATGGACCCAGCCAGTCAAAGGGTCTCACCCAGTATGGGGGAGTCTCCAGGTCCCGGAAGCTCTGGGGCCGCACCCTAGACATACGTCTGTACTTGGCCATGTCCTCCCGCATCTGGAGGTGTGTTGGGTTTGCTACAAAGAAGGTGTGTGCTGCGGCGGCTGCCAGGTCCAGCTTCTTCAGCTGAGAAGTGGGAAGGATGAGGAAGTTAGTGCCCTCAGGTATTGGGGTCAGACCTCTCTCTCTGCCCCCTCACTGGCCTTCCCATTCCACCCGCACAGCAGGAACTGCCCCGAGACCATCTGGAAGACTTGTCCATCTCTCAACCTCCAGACCCCCTAGAAACCAGTATTCTGGGGAAGTTCAGGAGTCCGGTTGCTAAGGAAAGAGGGGTTTCAAGACTTTGGAGCGGGTGCGATATGGACAGAGGGACCTCAGGGCCTCAGTTTGGGAGATAAGGTGCAAGTGATGGCTAAGTGCGGTAGGGAAGTGGGGGAGACCTGAGCGGCCAGTAAAACCCGCAGGTCTCTAGGACCCTGAGCTGAGGTGTGTGGGACCAGCGCCCCCCTCTCCCCAGCCACGTAGGCATTAGCTACTGAACTAGTAGCTGCGGCCCGCCCCCCAGACGTCCGGCCTCACCGCTCCTCAGCTTTACCCCTGCCAGGCAAAGGCTCACACTCAACGCACCGCCCCCCCCGCCCCCCCGCCCCCCCGCCCCCCCGCCAATACTTCCAGTCCAACCGTGGGGTTTCCCCCCATCCCCTCCGCTTCGCTCCTAGGAAGAGGCTGCTATCACCCCACGTAGGTCTCAGGAAGACCTAACATTTCAGGCCCCTTCCCTCCGTCTCCGATCTATTTCCACCCTGTCTCAGGAACCCACCCAGCCCCGCTCCAACTTTGCTCCCACTCTCCCTTAGGCTGTCCCTCGGCGACCGCAACAGGTACTTGACATGGTTTTCATGGGACCTGCTCAAAAGGAGAGGTCCGTTGACCGCCCTCCCCCCCCCCCCCCCAGCCCCACCCGGAGTCCCGGGCGCCGGCTTTCCGCCCTCTCCTGGCGAGCTCCAAGTAGCAGCGCAGCGCGGGTCGAGGCAGGACCCGGAAAGGGCCCGGGCGGCTCCCGCACCTGGTAGTAGGCCCTCTGCAGGTAGTTATAGGGCTCCCGGCGGCGGAAGGCGTCCCGGAGCGCGCTCCCCACGCGGAGCCGCGCCGCGCCCCCGGGGCCCAGCCTCTGCACCCCGCACTGGGTCAGGCACTCGGCCCGTCGGAGCGCGGCGCGAAGCAGCAGCCGCTCCCAGGCCCCCTGCGCCGGGCCGGGCCCGGAGTCCGGGGCGTCGAGCAGCACGGCGGGGAGTGCGGCCCCCGGTTCGGCCGCACAGCGCGCCCCGCAGTCCCGCCGCGCGCGGCCCAGGGCCGCCTGGCTCCGCAGCGCCTCCCGCAGCAGCGCCACGGCCGGCGCCCAAGCCCCGGCCGCGTAGGCGCGCAGCCCGTCCGCGTAGAGCAAGTCCGGGGCCTGGGGGGGCGCACCCGGGGACAGCCGGGCCAGGCCTGGGGGTTCGGGGGACCCCGGCGGAGGCAGCAGCAGCAGTAGCAACAGCAACCGGAGGAGCCGGAGCATGGTGCCGGAGGCGCCGGCCGGCTGCCGAAGCGGAATGCGGGAGCCCAGAGGGAGAGAGAGGATAGGGGGATGGGAGAGGGAGGGGAAAGGAAGGAGAGAGGGAGAGGAGGGAGGAGAGGAAGAGAGAAGGAATGAGCGGGGCCAAGGAGTGCTGATGGAGCCCAGATTCAACCCATATTGGCCACTATGAGAGCCAGAGAAGTCAGGAAGCCTGGCAGCGAGTGGAGAAAGCAGTCTTTAAGACGAAGGGTAGTGTGGGAGGCCGAGAAACAGGCGGGCCGTGAAGAGCAGATGGCAAAGGGCTGGAACTGGAGCAGGACCGGTGTTTGGAAAACAGCATGGGGAGCCTCTTAGGACCCTCGACTCCAACCCTGAGGCCCATGGGGTGAATGTAGCTACCGCAGCTGTGTTCCCCTCCACTCTGTGCCCCGCCCACCCCCGCCCACACACTGTTGAGTCCAGGACGAGGAGTGTGGAAGCCTCCCATACACCTACCCACACACACTTTTGGAAAAAGACCTTTAAAATGCAACATGGGATGCAGGCCTGTGATACCAAGTCAGGCCCAAATCCTTTCCTGCCCAGAAAGTGAGGCCTTAGGTGGATCTGGGGGAAGGAGGAGAGCTGGAGCATGGCAGATGGAATCACACCCTGAAACCACCTTCCACCAATCTGAACAAAGATCCTTCACGCCCCAAACCAGCACACTCAAGTGTCCCCCCATGCCCAGCACAAGATGCTCTTATATGCCCGTCCCTGTGGATGTCTTCATGTTTGAGTTTGTCCTTCTCCGGGTGTATTTCTGTGCCTCTGTCCACAGCCCCTGCTCTATTTTGTCCTCGCTGAGCCATTCCACCGCCCAGCCTCCAATCATATCCTTTACCACTCTAGTACAATGGACACCAAGGTTTCCATGGCAACACTTCAGGCTTTAATACAATTTGCTAAGGATGATGGAAGGTGAGTAGGACATCTCTGGTCATCGAGATAGGAGACAGCGGGGGCTCCGGGCCCCAGATCCAGCGCCCATCTCCCCGGAGTCTGGAGGCAGCTGCCCTAGGCTCAGGGCCAGAACAGGTGATACTCAGGGCCCCTCATCTGAGTCCTGCAGGCCCACTTGGGCTCACAGCGTCAGCTGGGGGAAAATGGGATTACCTGGGCCCCAGGATCCTCCCCAAGGTCTTGCACTCCCCTCACCTCCTGTCAGGGAGCAGCGTCTCCCTGCACTTAAGCCCAAAGGAAGTCCAGCGGCTCTGCTGTCAGGGGACCCAAGGGAAAGCCTGCGGGGTGAGAGGCCCAGGGGCCTGGGCCGGCGAGGAGAGGGCCCCGGCGAAGCAGTTGGAGAAGGCAGAGGTGTCTCATCAATGAAGGTGGTGATCTCTTCCCGGAAGAAGCCAGGACCCCGTGGGGGTCCCCCACCTGACCCCAACATCCCACCCTCCAGGAACTGGCGAAGGCTGGCCAGCCCCCCACCTTCAGCTTCCTCCTCATCCTCCTCATCCTCCAGCCTTTGTCTTCGTCCCAGGTACTCAGGAGGGCCCCCCAGGGCTCGGCTCTGGGCTGGGAGGACCCGGATGTCATCAGAGGATGACCACTTATGTAGGATGGAGCCTGGTGCCCGAGGTGTAGAGAAGATGTTGGTCTCATCATGGGACAGACGGCGGGACAGGGGTACCTGGGGAGAGGAGCAAGTAGACCCAGAGGGGCTATAGGGACAAAGGGGG
Source organism: Puma concolor (assembly GCF_028749965.1). Taxonomy (NCBI): domain Eukaryota; kingdom Metazoa; phylum Chordata; class Mammalia; order Carnivora; family Felidae; genus Puma; species Puma concolor. The sequence goes on from NC_141673.1 coordinate 101,443,486, forward strand.
TAAAGGCAGGAACCTAAGTGGGGACGCTGCAAGATGGCTTCACCCCCTTAAACTTTTGCAAAACATCCTCTGGGGGCTGCTGGGTGGCTCAGTCGGTTAAGCGTTAGACTCTTGATTTCAGCTCAGGTCTTGATCTCCGGGTTTGTGAGTTGCAGCCACGCATCCGGCTCTGCGCTGACAGTGTGCAGTCTACTTGGGATTTTGGGATTCTCTCTCTGCCTGTCTCTCTGCCCCTCCCCTGCTCTCTCTCAAAAATAAACTTAAAAAAAAAAAAAATCCTCTGACGGGCAAACCTGGTTCTGAGAGGTCTGAAGGGAAGCTTCTCTTGCCACACTTTTCTTTCACCTACCCCTTAGGTGCCCTGCAGGCCAGGGCTAGGGAATGGGGAGTCAGGATGGCTCTCAGAGACTGGACACAAGAAGAATGGGGATACCCAGAATAGGAGGTTCATTCCCTAGTCCCATACCTGTAAGTAGTGGACCCTCTCAAGAGGGGGAAAGAGCATGTGCCTTCCAGGCAACAGCTTCACCTGGGTGGGGTCCCTGCCCCCTGGTCCTGTGGCACCATTAGCATCAAAACGAACTTTGCACACTCGGCCATCTGCATAGTCATCACAGCCGCCATCTAGGAGAGAAAAGGGGCAGAGTGGTTACAGGCAGGGAATACCCACTCCCCTCCTCTCCCCCCCTTAAAACTTCCTGCCCCCTTTTTAAGCTCCCCAGAGAATCCTTCTGTTCACACTAGTCTGTAAGCTCCAAGAGGAAAAGCAGGAGCGTCTAACATCTGTTGCATTCAGTGCTTAGTCCCTAGTGCTTCATACATACAGACCTTTTATTGAAACAGTTACAAGCCCACCCCCAACAACTGTCCCTGTAGCTGGGGGTGTGTCTCAGGGAGGCTAACCTCCCCTTAATTCCACAGCCTTCCTTTATGGTTGTGTTAGGACTCTGGCCTGTTTCTCAGGCACTCTTCCTGGAGAGTGGAGGCAAAGCTGGGTAGTGTGGGCTTCCAGGGGGGAACCGACGCCCAGTGGAGGGAGCTCCCAGTACAGAAGGAAGCAATGGGCGGGCGTACATCGGGTTGCGTGATTAGGGAAAAGGGAGCCTGGAGTCAGCCCAAGGGTGGCGAGGGTTCCGTCCAGCAGGGGGCACTCAAGGGTAGCCCATCCCCACACGGAGAAGGGCTGGTAGAAATGGGCAGAAGAGGGAGTCCAAGCCCCCGGGAAAGCCAAAGCCCGGTCCCTCCTCTGACCGTCGTCGCCATCCTCCTCCGACATGATGGCCACGCACTGCTCCCACACAGTGCGCACGTCGGCACGGTAGCGCTCGCAGGACCAGATGAAGGAGGGCAGCAGCAGCGTCTGCGCCATGGAGCACCACAGCACAGCCAGCACCATCCACGGCGGAGCCGAGTCCGACTTAAGGGAGAAGAAGCTCACCACCTAGCGGGAGGATGGGGAATGGCGCGGGGTCACGACCCAGAGCTAAGAGGTCCCACTTGACCCCAGATCCAATATCCTAGTGCAGTGGGTGGACAAGAAGGAGAGGATGGCCCGGTTCACAGAGGATCGTGACAGAGGCAAAGTTGGAGGTGGAATGGGATGAACAGAGGGGAAGGGACTGATTCAGAGGAAGATCAGGGGCAAGTAGTGAAGATAAAGCCCCCGAGGGGTTGGGGGAGAAGCAGAGGTGGTAGAGAAAACTTGAACACAGAGAGAAATTCAGGAAGAGGGACTAGATGGGGATGCAAAAAGCTGGGGTGGTGGGGTGAACTCTCTGGGGTTTCCACCCAGAGTGCTGAGAGGCCCTGTGGTAACCGGAGAGTGGCAGGGAATGGAGAATGGAGGTCCAGGGGCTGAAGCAGGGAGGCACAGGGTACATGGTGGAGCTGGAAGATAGGTGGAGGCAGTAAAGGACGGATGACAGGGTTGAGCAGCAGCAACCGGGAAACAGATGATGAGGCTGGGGGTGACGGGAACCAGGAGACGGATGACAGAGGTGGGGGGCTCACAAATGTAGCAGGGGTGGGCAGAAAAGAGGAAGGTGGACGGCGGAGCTGCTGTATGGCTGATGACTTCGAGGTCAGGTGGTTGTGCTGGGGCCTGGATATTAGGGATAGCAGGTGGGGGACCCCAATCTCACCAAGATGGGCACCCCTGTGAGTGAGTCATAGAGAAAGACGATGGCGCTGACCAAGTTGGTGACCTGCAGGGATGTCTTGGCCGACTCAGAGCCGTCCAGCGAGGACCGCCGCTTGCCTCTGGCATCCTCCACCACAATGGCTGGCACCTCAAAAGCTGGCCGGGTACCCAACCCCCCTGGCCCACCCCCCTTGGCCCCACCCCCAACCCCCGCTCTCCGGGCCAGCCGAGCCCTCCGGGGCCGGGCCCACAACGTCTGGTAGAAGGTGATGGCCACACAGACCAGCCCCATGACAATGCCCCCAAGGAGCAAGAGGCTGAAGCAGACGCCAAAGCCCAGGCCAATCTTGGAGACTATGAACTGGCAGCCACGGGCGTAGTACCGCTCGCCATTGTTGTGCCAGCCGATGGAGGGCAGCGTGGAGAGGATGAAGCTGACCATCCAGATGCCCATGACAGCATGCAGCGCCTGCTTCTTGGCGTTGCTGAGGCGGTAGTTGACGGGCCAGCGCACCATCCACATGCGATGGTAGGAGAGCGAGGCGACTGTGAAGCAGGTGGCCAGGGCCAGTGTGTAGTAGGTGGACACAAAGACCTTGCAGATGCTCTCGTTCCAGTCATAGTCAGAAGAAGCCTGCCGCCGTAGCTGCACCACGGCGAAGGTGGTGAGGGGCACAGCCGCCATGAGTATGTGTGTGCCCGCCAGGAAGCAGAGCAGTAACTCCAGCGGCTTGTGCTTTTGCTGCTTGGCCGAGATGCTGAGGATGATCCAGGCATTGGCCAGCAGTGCCAGGAGCCCACAGGCCAGCCAGGACAATGCGTTTGAGCGCAGGGAGGCCTCCTCTGCCCCTGCCCCGCCCCGAGCCATCCTATCCTCGGTCCCCCCACCCCCCCTTGAACTCCTGGGGGTGGGGGCTAGGTCTCACCCTGGAGCCCCACTCACACACACACCCATTATGCGTACAATCCTTGCCCTGTAGTGAAGCAGGCCACGGCTAGGCCTACCTTCCTGCTCAGCATTGCATGACCGACCCAGCTAAAGTCAGGTGTGGAGGGCAGGGGAGGAGACTGAGGGTCAGCAGAGGTGATCCTCAGCCTCCATACCGGGTGGGGCCCTTCCTGAAGTATCCCTGTAATTGAGGGGAAGGGGGAGGGGGAGGAGGAGCGGGAGGAGCAAGCTGACTGCTTTCCCAACTATGAGGCTGGCTGAGGAGCTCTGGTCCCCATGCCGGGACTTCCAGTTCTCTTCTTCCTCTGGTTCTTGACCAGCCTGGGATCTTCTGGGCACCCCAAGGGGTGTGGGGGTAAGGCTCAGCCACCTGGACAAACTGCAAGGGAGAAATGACATGTGGTGGGGGGGAGGGCAAAGGTAGGGCTGGGGCTGGTCTCCAGCTGACTTCCTGTGCCCCCTTCTCTGGAAAGTATACGCAAACAACCTATTACTAGGGGTCATAGGGTCATTCAGAACATTCTCCTGCCTTAAACCAGATGGCCAATCACATAGCCCACACAGGTAAGAGCCCTGCTTTCCAGACCTTCAGGGAAAGAAGATATTCTGACCTCCTGTCTCCTACCCTTTTTCAGCCCTTTTTCCTCCCTCTGTCATTCCCTGGTCCCTTCTTCTTATATCCTCTGCTCAGTACTATTCAATCCCTATTTTCATGTCCCTGAATCTCTCTTCAGGGCTACTGATGGCAGATACATGACTTGTTTCTTCTTGAGGGTTCATGGTAAACTGGGATATGTGTGCTAACACAGCTCCTTCCCGATGCTCCAGCTCCTGGGCCCAGGGCTCTTGGTGCTCAGCCCCATTTCCCCCAAGCCTGCCCTGCATGATCCCCCTCTAGCTCACTAGGGACCTGGGAAGATGGGAGAAAGGAAGCCAGGGAATGAGGGGGGGGGGGGGCTAGGGAACCCGAAGGCGGGGAAACCGCTGACATCAGAAGCATCCAGAAATGGAAAGATGGGGAACTAGGGGGAAGGAGGAGAGTTTGAGCAGAAGAGAAAGAAGGGGCAAAGTGATAGTATCTGAAAATAGAAGGAAAACCCCAGAGACCCTTCACAAGAAGGCTTATGAGGGAAGAGGGGTTGCATGGAACGAGGGAGCAGGAAATAGGAAAAAGCCCAATGTTGAATAAGGTGCAGCATCCCACTGGTAGACCTCCACTCTTTCCTCCCATGCCCCAGCCTCAGTTTCCCTCTGATGGGAAGGAGGATAGTCCTGAATTTCCTGAAGCTGAGCTTCAGTGAGCCCTTGGGAGGGGACTAAGAGGAAATCAGATGAAACCCTGAACAGAGTGGAGGCAAGAAGGATGAGCTAATGGCTTTGGGGGCAAATAGGGGTAAAAATGGGGCACAGAAGTGAGAGGGTCTACTTCCTGTGGAAGAATCTCAGATCCTAGCCCTCCCTGAGAGGTCCTAGTCCGCCCCCCACCTTTGTTCCCTCTGGAGCCCAGTATACCCTAGTTGCCATGGCAATGGCCAGCCAGAGGGAGGTGGAAGGAATTGGTCAGAAGCGCTCCCCCCCCCACTACTCTCCCCTACAGCCTGGCACCCCTTCCCACCTACCCTCACCCAGGCCCAGCGGGTGGGTTTAGGAAAAAAGAGATGAGGAGTCAGAGAGGGAGGGAGGGAGGAAGGATGTGAAGGACAGAGAGGAGGTGAAGGACAGAGAAAGATCAGAGGAAGGTGGGAGGGAGGATCTGGGGGACTCCACCGCTGTCAGGGGTCCCTCGCCCTTCGGGGTGAAGGGGTAAGGTCAGGCGACTCCTCCCTCCTGCCACCCACCGTGTTCTCCAGGGCAGTGACAGCAGGTGGCTGGGGAGGAGGGGCCGGCCGGAGGGGAGAGAAGGCGGCTGGGGGGAGGAGAGGAGGGGGCCGCGGGGGACAGGGCAGGGGTCGTCTTACCTCTGGCTGCGCCCGGCACTGCCATGGAGACCGCACTCCCGACGCGGCTCGCCCGGGCTCCCGCCGCCCGCCGGCTCCAGCTCGCCCGCCCTCCTCCTTCCCTCCCTCCTTCCCTCCGGGCCTCCCTCCCCCTCCTCGGTCCCAGCCTCCCGGGCTCGGTCCGCCGCTCACTCAGTCTCTGCCCCCCCAGATCTGTCCAAGCCCCCCTCTCCCGGAGGCATGCCGCCCGTGAGCCCCGGGTCCGGGTCCGGCAGGGAAGCGGCTCGGGGGGCGCGGGGGCGAGTGCGGGGCGGGGAACTGGACGGCGGTGACTTGGAGGGGGAGGGGCAAGGAAGGCGCCGGCAGGGAGGGGGCGAGGACGCTGGCGGGGAACCGGCTTCATTGGTGAGACGGTTCGTGTCCTGCCCCCACCCCACCCCGGTTTTCCGCACGAACACAGGCTCAGAGAGGCAGCTGGTGGTGTTCGGGGACTGAGGAGCTGGCTGTTCGGGCGGAGGAAGCGTGTGTCACTGTGTGTATCCGTGAGGGCTGCGCCCTGGGTGTAGCTCAGTGGGGTATGTGCTGGAGGCTGTGATGGAGCTGGGGCTGCTGGGGGCGGGGCTGGTGGACACAGGTCTAAAAGAATATATCCACCCCCCCACCTCCCCCCACACACATACCGCTTCCTTCTCCTGGAACACAAACTCACACTTCTGTTGGGGATGCACACCATTAGCATGCACACATTACAGTTTCTCTTGGTCCTTTTTTTCCCACCACGCACATGCATGTGTAGAGCACACACAACCCCTGCGGCCTCTCCCTCTCAGTACATCACACGCACAGGATTACAAGGTCTTGGCCTCCTGCACACACAAGGCCCTGTGGGGTGGGCAGGTGGGTGATGGGCCTCCAGAGAATTTTTCCCTCGGGGGGGGGGGGGGGGGGGGGGAACTTCATCTCCTTTCCCTGGAAGCCTGGCACCTCTCCTCTGGGTCTGTCTGATCCCAAAGATTGGGAGATCCAGGTAGGTCCCCAGAGACGAGTCTGTCTGTGGCTGTCTGTCTGTCTGTCTCTCTCTCTCACACACACACATACACACAAAGAAGAACATCTTCTTTACAGTAAGTTTATTGTATTTTTCTGTCAGCTCAGGGAGGCAGGGGCGGGAGCAGGCAGGGATACGAAGCAAGCAGTGGGGAGCCTTGGTGTCAACTTGGTGTCCTCCCTGGAAGGGGCAAGCTGGAAAGAGAAGACAAGGGAAAGGGGGTAGGGACTGACACAGGTGGTGAGAAAGGGAAGGAAGGAAAGGCAGAGGAGGCTGAGGGTTCCTGAGAGAGATGGTTCAAGAAGAGGAGGGAAAATACTTGTAACCCCAATTTTCCTGCTTCCTGAATGGTTTGGAGGAGGGATGAAGGAAAGTGCAGGGCATGGGGACTGAACCCTTCCACGAGGTCCTCTCAGAGTATTCTCTCTCCAGCCAGCTCCTCGCCCCCTCCCCCTGGCAAAGCTCACCTTCCAGAAGGTTCTGCAACAGGGTGAGTGGTAGGTCACTGGGCACTCTCTCCCACAGGGCCTGTGTTCCCAGCCTGTGCTCTGATTAGGAGAACTGCCAGCTTTTGTCCTCTGGTAACAGGATTCTGCCACCAGCAGGTGAGAGAGAGGGATTTTAGGCAGGGAGGCCCTCTTCTGTGTTTCTGAACTCTCTGAGGCAGACCCTGAGTGGGGTGGTGTGCTTTTATGAATCCAAAGGTGGGTACTGGGCATCAGTGACTAACCAGATGCAGAGATTTGCATGGTGTTTGTGTCTGTGTTCAGGAAACAGCCACGGAACTAGGGGTTAAGAGACCTGCGCTAGTCCTGACTCTGGCACGTACTAGCTGTGTGACCTTGGGCAATCATCTGACCTCTCTGAGTTCCATTTCCGGTCTATAAGCTGGAGATGCTAATCTTGGTCCTGTCAGTACTAGCTCCGTAAGAGTTTCATAAGGTTTAAACAGACAAAGGATGTGAGACTGGCTCATAAACTGAGACATACTGCTTGGGTGATAAAGGAATTGTGTCTGTACACAAGGGTGGGCTATGTACATGGGTTTGTGTCCAGCGGTGCCTGTTTGTGCACAGGTCAGGATGTGAGTCCGTGCCCTGCCAAAACAGAGTGAGGAAGCGGGGAGAATGGAGCAGTGGACACTAGCAGTCAGGAGGCTTTTGATCTGGATGTGCCCTTGACTGGCTGTGTGATCTCGGGCTAGTGCCTGTCCCCTCTGGTCCCAAGGTCCTGTCCAATAAAATGGCAGCCCTATGCTTCATGCTTCAGATACCCACCCTTGCCCTCCATGCCAGGTACGGCTGGTCCCATGTGGTTCCCTGGGCCCAGGAGGCAATGGGGGAGGGAGCTGGGAAGAAATCATGGATCAGGGCTAGGCTTGATGCAAAGGAAATGGGGAGGAAATGGTGTAAGCCTCTGCAAGAGGAGAGCCAATGTCCAAGCGTGGACAAAGAGAGCAGGAGACGGCCGCCGGAAATGTTGGGGTCTGCTACATTCATCTGGTCCGCAGGCCCAGGAGCCCAGCAGGAAACGCAAGGGGAGACAGCTGGCGAGGCTGCACTGCAAGTGGGAAGCTCCCCGGTCCTGTGCCTCAAATGGGATTACATGTCTTCTGTAACCGGCTGGAAGAAAAAAGAAGAGCAAGTTTATTCCTCCCCAACTCCTTTGCCTCCTCGCAGCTCCGTGTCTCCCATACTGCACTTTCCCTTCGTGCAGTGGTGGCCTCTGGGCCACAGCTGCAGGGCCATATCCAGAAATATCCCAGGCCCTCGGCCCCTTCTCCTCTGCCCTCCTCCTTCTTCCTGCTTCCTACCCCCGCCTCCCCCCCGCCCCTCAGACATCCCCTTGTGCCCTTCTTTCCTCATCCATCACCTCCCTTTAACCCCCCTCCCCTTCCCCTGTATCCCTCCTCTTTTTCTTCTTTCCCACTCCTGCCCTCCTCTTCCCCTTCCCACTCTCCCCGGCCCCCTCAACCCATTTCCTTACTGGGAGCACTGGCAGGTTTTCTTCTCACTGAGGAGTCTCTTGATATGAGACATCCGAGCTGCCTGGCGCTGTCCAGGAAGAAGGAGAGGAGTCATGAGGGTCCCAGGCCTCCAGAAGGGAGGTGCCCCTTAGAGGCAGGAATGGGGAGAGCTGGGAGAGGAGAAGCAGTTACTGTGGCTGAGGCCATCTGTCCCAGAATTAACCCTTTGCTCTTTCCAGTCTCTCCCTCTGCATGGGATCTGGGACAGGGCCCAGTCGCCCGCGAGGGAGTTCCCGCGCCCGGTGCGCGGGCGGAGAGAGCCAGAGCACGAGTGCGTCGCATATACAGGAGATCCTTGTTGCTGTAAAGGTCTCCGGTGCTCACATGCCCTGTGGGAAGTGAAAGGGGGTTCTGGGGAGGCTCACTCACCCTGCGGTGCCAGTACTTAACACAGCAGTAGACCCAGAGCCCAGTGAAAAGCACGAGGCCTAGGACCCCGCCCAGCACGATGGTCAAGAGATTTGTCCAGGTCCTGGTGAGCACAGGAGGCAAAACTGAAGAGAGAAAGATGTGTTCAGCTCACTGCCCGCTGTCAGGGGGCCGGGCATTCTGGAGGGCCCTAGGAAGGCCTCACCGCCCAGTTACGCTTGGGTCTCATCCTTGGGCTGGGAGAGCAGGATAGGGTTTGCAGGGCTCTCGTGATCCACCAGGGCTGAAGGGGAAAGGCTGGGGAAGGGGCCTTAAGGGTTGAAAACCATACAGGACACCCTGGGGACTAGAAGCAGCGGTTTCAGGCTGTATACAGTGCATGCGTGTGTGCGTGTGTCCATGTGTCCGTGTGTCAGGAAGGAGGCAGGGCGGGGACTCTTGGTCAGGTGGGCCCTATTCCAGGGTTGTAGAGCTTAGGGAAGTGGGAACTTGTGGGACTCCAGGTAAGAACCTCACCTTGCCTTCCGTCCTGGCCCCTGTGTGTCCAGGCAGCGTGAGAATAACCCACCTGTCTCAGAGGGATTGGGGCGCTGGGACTCTGGGTGGTGTCCACCAACCCCGGGGAAGGTCCCACAGATGAAGAGAGAGGGGCTTGGGGTTAGGCCATGGAGCCTGGATCCTCACTCACCCTCGGCCTTGGATGCCAGCAAGACTTTGTCCTTGTGACTCAGTAGACATTGCCATGTTCCCACCTCGGCATCCTCCACCCTTACCATCTTCTGCTGCTTTGAGACCTTGGCAGCCTGTCCTTCGAGTTTCAAGCTCAGCGTCAGCTCAGGGGAGGTGGGTCCCAGCACCTCACAGGTCAAATTGTTCCCAGACTGAGTCACTGCAGAGGGACAAGAGCCTGAGGCTGGGAGCCTGGACCTCTGAGTTCCTGGCACCTCCTTGCTCTAAGGGGATTCGGTGGAACAATCAAAACACTTTACATGGCTACTCTTCCTTGAGCCTCTCAGAGCACATTTTCATGGTGGTTGTATAAAGCAAACACAGCTTTTGAGGCCAAGGGTCTTGGATTTGGATCCCAACCCCACTGCTTGCTGTGTCCTGCAGTCACCTGACAACCAAGCCTCAGACAACAGTTAAATACACAATAAATTCACAGACACATGTAAAGCGCTGGAGTGGGTGTGGCGTGTACTAAGCAGCAAGTATTAGCCGTGATTATTTGTGGAGTTACGATGATGGGGGAGATAAGGAAGCAAAGAGCTCAGCGGGTAGCCTGACACTACCCTCATCACGATCACCCTAAGAGCAGATTTTGTTATCTTCATTAGAAGAAAGAGGCCCACAGAGGCAGGGAGCTCAGTCAGGATCATAGAGGGTTGGCTGAAGGCAGAATTAGAACCCTGGTTCTCAGCTCATGCCCTTTGGGGATTCTCAGCAGATCCCACCCCAGGCCGGCTCATGGAGGTCAAGGAAGGACATGGGGACTCCAGTCTCAGTTTGAAACCAGAAGACCCTGGATCAGCTCTGTCGGGCCACCGGGCCTGTCCTGCTGGGCCTCACCCCTCCACCTTCGGCCCCTCCCCTCTGCTGCTCGGCCTAACTCCTCACCTCTCATCACCACGAGTTTTACTCACCTCTCATCACCACGAGTTTTACTTCCTGCTGCAATTGTCCCTTGTCAAGGACCAGGGTCAGGTTTCCAGAACCGGCATAACGAGACAAAACGTTGGGCAGGGTAAAGCGGAGCGGGAGTGAGTCCATCATCTGGAGTTTGGAGTACTGGTCAACCTCTTTCACAGATAGCTTCTTGTTATTCAAGGTGAAGGAGATCCAGAGCAGGGAGGAGGGAGCCCCCTCTGCCTTCCACCTCAGCTTCCCCATCAGGTTTTCATCTTCGAAGTTGAGCGGGAAGGAAAACTCCACCTGCTCCCCTTCTTTCGCATAGACCGTGTTAGAGACCTTCCGGAAAGCTGGAGGTGGGAAGAGAGAGAAGCTGGGTCAGGAGATAGGAAGATGAGGGTGTATGGGGTAGGGAGGGCATGTGGTGGGGGCAGCAAAGAGATGGAAGGGGGCCGAGTGAGTTCAAACACTTAGGTTGCTATTTCTGGCCCTTAAATTCCCATCTACCTCTCCAAATCTCTCTAGTCTCTCCACCCCAGCAGATTCCCAAGGCAGCACCTCTGCCCCCTGGAAGCCCTCATAGAACAGCCCAGCCACAGGGTCTGCTCTGTTCTCAGGATCCCTGGAGCACAGGGGATGTTTGGCATGTGCTACTTAGGTGTGTAATTCATCAGCCTTCGTAAGATAAGAGCAAATGCCCGACTAGGGCTTACTATGTGCCATGCACTGTTCTAAGTGCATTACATGAATCAATTCTCGCTGTAACACTACAAGGGAGGTATTATCACAGCGAGCATCATCTCTGAAACCAAGGCACAGAGAGGTTCAGTAACTGGCCCAAGGTCCCCCGGTGAGGTCAGAGCCAGGACTTAAGTCAGTCTGTGCACTTAGCCACCACATTACACTCCCTTGTGTCACATAAGTACAGAGGGCAGGATCTGGGGTGGGACTTGCCTTCTGGGCTCTTGGTACCCGGCATCACCCAACCAGGGTGCCTGGCTCACGATTTAAATTTTTTTTTAATGTTTATTCATTTTTGAGAAAGAGAGAAAGAGAGACATACATGAGTGGGAGGGCAGAGAGAGACAGAGACACAGAAACTGAAGCCGGCTTCAGGCTCCAAGCTGTCAGCACAGAGCCCAATGCCGGGGTTCATATGGGGGCGGGGGGGGTGCAGATCTGAGATCATGACCTGAGCCAAAGACAGAGGCTTAACTGACTGAGCCACCCAGGTGTCCCCCACCTCCCCCGCCGGCTCACGATTTAAAGGAGCAATGTAGAATTTCATCAGGGCTGGATTGCTGGTGTTAGGGTCCCTAAGTAAGTGGATTTACAACTTAGTGGGACTGGAGAGCTGAGACAACAAAGAAAACAGATGCCCTTAACATTGTTCCTCCTTTGGGGCCTCCTCCAGGGGATTTGGAGTCCCTCACATCCTTACATCCCCTGTCCCTTTCCTTCTTCCATGCCCACCGCCCTGAGGGGTGGCTATTAATCAGCCCCTTGAGGAAGAGAGGGTCCAGTGTATCCCTCAGGACATATTCAGCTCTGTGGGGAGTGGGGGGGTGGGAGGAGAGGGGGAGGAGGGGCTGGCCCTAGCCTCCCTCTGTTCCCCAGCAGCCGACCCAGGAGCAGAGCAGTGAGAGCGTGGGGAGGATCTGCCTGCCACTGAGGCAGAGGGGAGACGGCAGGGGAGAGGAGCCCCTCTTACCCAGCACCAAGATGTTTGTGTTGAACACCAGTGTCTTCTGGCTCTGGGAGACAGTGCATGTGCAGGTGCCACTCTCCTGCAACTCCAGCTGGGACAGTGAGAGGCTGTGGACCCCACTCTTGCTTTTATTCCCTGGACCTTTCCATTGCACCGAAGGGTTACTACCGGAGGGGCTCTCCAAGGTCAGGGTCAGGCTCTGCCCTTGCAGCAGGTGGATGCTGGTGCTGGTGCTGCTGCTGGTGCTGCTGCTGCTGCCGCTGCCACTGGGGTCCACCTTGGCAGTCACTGTGGAAAGGAGCAGGCCACCTGTGTCACATACACACTATCCCCAAGGGGAGGGAAGAAACCAGGAACCAAGAGTGTCTCTCCATCACCCCTGCTGACACCTGTGGGTCCATCCCCACCCCCACCCACCCAAGGCAGAGTTTCCTCCTTCTCCTCCTCTCCCTCCCTCCTTCCTCTGCCCCCTGCCCCTTCCCCCCCCCCCCCCCCCCCCGCCTCTAGGTTTCTTCCTCTCCCATTGCCTGACCCAAGGCCTGAGGAGGATTTGAGGAGATGTGGTGGCCAGTCTGACCCGTCTCTAGACTGTTGAGGTACCACTAGCTCAGGGCCTGGTTTGGGGGCACTAATGGGAGTCAGGGAGGGAGGCAGCCTGGCTGGGTGGTATCCCCGTGTACTCACAGCCGAACACCAGCAGTTCCACCTCTCTTTTCTTGTCCTCCACTTCACAGGTGTAAATCCCTGAGTCTGCGATTTGAAGGCTCTTGATGACCAGAGGAAAGGATCCTTGGTCCCACAGGATTTTTTTGCATTCAAAGCGAGTTTTCAGCTTGGAGGAGCCTGGGAGCAGAAGCCACGTAGAGGAGGTTGGGGTACCCTGAAGACACGACATCGCCGGAGAGGGCAATGCCCACAGCCTTTCTGATCTCAGTCGCTAACTTTCTGCAGAATCTGTCCCTAATCCGAAAACCCCAGACTGGAGAGGAGGTCCCATCAACATTCACTTAATTGGCCAGGACAATGTCTCACTAATCCAAAATAAAACGAGACCCTTATTTCAAGACCACCAACTCCTACATGCCAAGTACTTTCCACGCATCATCACAAGTGATCTTCACAATGATTCCAAGTAGGTACTGTTTGGCTTGTTTTGTAGATAAGGGAACAGAGGCTCAGACTCTTACTTTACACATTGCTGGCAGGAACATAAACCAGTACAATTTCTTCAGAGGGTAATTTATAACATTACCCGAATTATAAAGGCACATACAAAAATAACTGTCCGCCAGGAAAGAATAGGTTAAGTAAATAATTCACCCATTCAGTGGAATGCTGTACAAGAAGGAAGCTCTTGCACGGTTAAGAAAGGAATAATAAATAGTTAAGACACGTCATTAACTAAATCGAGCAAGGTATTGAACAGGCTACCATTTGTTTAAAAAGGAGGGAGAAATCTGTCTATCGATATCTATTTCTCTATCATCTGCCTTGTATAGGAACAAATATTTCTAGAAATAAATGTAAGAAAATGGTAACCTTGGTTGCCCCTGGGGAGAAGAAGTGAATATCTGTGAGACAGGTGTGGGAGGAGGGCTTTACACTTTTCTACCTTTGTTTTTTTTTTTTAAGTTTAATTATTTATTTTGAGAGAGAGAGAGAGCCAGGGAAGGGGGAAGAGAGAGAGAATCCCAAGCAGGCTCCATGCTGTCAGGGCAGAGCCCCGACTCGAGGCTCGATCTCATGAGCATGAGATCATGACCTGAGCCAAGATCAAGAGTTGGATGCTCAACCAACTGAGCCACCCAGGCACCCCACTGTTTTCTACCTTTTAAATTTAACTTCAACAAGTAGCAGAGACAGGATTAAAATCTGGGCCTGTTGGGTATACTATACAGTACTGTCTCTGGAAAGTTCCCCAGACAGGGACAAGTGGCCTCCTCCGGTCTCTTCTTTCAGTATCCAACAACCACCGCCATGAGGAAGTTCTTCTAAAGAGAAGAACTAATCACTTTCTGGGTGTGGCTCCAGAATTCCTGTAATGGACGGCTGTAAAGGCTAATCTTACATAGAAAATGCAGTTTTTACTTAGAATACGTGTTTAGAGGGATGGGGCAAAGGTGGCTGAAAAAAAAAAAAACAAAACCCTACCCTCAATGCCTTGGGCTCTACTTCTGTCTCCCTGAGCAGTCACGGGCCCTCTCCCTGTTTCTACCTGGTGTGCGAGACTGGGTGTCAGACTGGCCTCTTGGCCCCTTCCCCACTGCTCAGTCTTCTCCTCTTTGGGAGACCTTTCCGGTTGAGCTGTAACCCTGGGCTCTCCCTCAGCACTCCCCCAACCCCCTTGCCCTTGATGCTTTGGGAGTTCCTTACCTCTGGCTCTTTCCCTGGATCTGCACTTGGCTTAGTTCTCCAGGTGCTGTGAAATCCTGCTCCATTCCATTCACAGTTTACCAAGCTTCTTGGAGGAGTGCTCCCCTCTGGTTCTGCCCCCTTTTCCACCTTTTTTGTTCCCTCCTCCTATGTAAGCACCATTTCCTTTTCTTCCTCTTGGGCTCCTCTTCTGACATCTGCATTTAGGGGTTACCCCAGATCCTCTCCCCCATTCCTACAGATGTTCTAAATTCCAGGGCACCCCCTGTCAGTGCTGCGGCTGACTCCCAAATTGATATTCCCAGCCCCAACCTCTCTCCTCAGTTCTGGACCCACATTTCCAGTGACCCAAGGGATAACGTTATTTGAAAATCTTGCCATCACCCAAACTCACTTGGTTGAAAATGAAGTGTGTCACCCTTTCCCTAAAATAACGCTTCCTCCTTGCTCTCCTTTTCCTCTTCTGGGCCCTGTCATGGCCCTGTTACTTGTGCAGGATGTCACATACTTTGTTTTTTTGTTTGTCGTTTTTAATTTGAGAGAGACACAGAGCATGGGCAAGTAGGGAAGGAGGCAGAGGAGAGAGAGAATCTTAAGCAGGCTCCACACTCAGCATGGAGCCTGATGTGGGGCTCAATCTCATGACCATGAGATCATGACCTGAGCTGAAATCAAGAGTCTGACGCTCATGAGGCTCAACTGACTGAGCCACTCAGGTGCCACAGGACGTCACGTGCTTTGAAAAGGAGATCACAAGGTGGTGTGGAAGGTCTAAGAGTACGGGTGAGTCTGGAATACGTCGTGGAGAAGACCTGTGTTGCACCAAATCTTAAAAGAATAGGCAGCGGGCCAGAACGAAGATGAGGAATGAGCATATCCAGGAAGTGGAAATGCTCCAGGAAAGTGGTAGAGGCAACCACCTCAAAGCAGTGAGGAAAACCCCCGGGTGTCCAGGTTTCCAGGGGGAAGCTGTGGGAAGTGGTGCCGAGGTGGTGGATGTCTGGCAGAGCGTCCTGGGCCTGGTCCAGTGGACTAGGGAGCGACAGATAAAAGGCATTGCTTTGGAAGTCACTACTGAAGTGGGTGGAAGAAAACCAAAGTAGGAGGGACTGGGAGCAGAGAGAATTGCCAGGAAGCTTCCACTGTAATCCAGGTGGGAGTTCTGTGGCCTTGGCTAATGATGGTGCCATTCTCATGGGAACAAAGATTGTTAAATAACAAAAATTCAACCGAGTGAATTGTAGGGATCTTACTGGCTTCATAATCCAGCCATGCAGGGGGCAGCATCCCATCTAGCAAGTGGAAGGGAGCTCCCAAGGGCTACAGAAAAAGAAAGGTTTTTAAAGGTAGAAAGGAGTGCTCGCTTCGGCAGCACATATATTAAAGGTAGAAAGGAAGTGGAAAAAAAGGAAATTATTAGGGAAGAATCCATTGTTTTAGGCAAGATCACCTTTCCTAAGGAAAGCAGAAGGGGTGCCTCAGTAAATATCCTGGTGTTGACAAGGAAATTCCCATGTTGACTGGTTAAAGGTTACATTTCTAGGGGGTTGAAACGGCAGTTAGGTTAGGTATTAAGTCTTGGTTTACTGACCAGGGGTCTTAACCTAAGTGACACCATTTTGGGCCTGTGGTTCTCACTTTAACAAGATGAAACAGAAAAACACTTTCAAAGGAAGGAATCACCATCATGGGTGACTGATGGGAAACCAGAGATTGAAGAAGAGAAAAATAACCTCTGACTCTCTGGTTCAGAAATTGGGGAGGTCAGGAGAGTGAAACTGCCCTTGTCAGAGATCAGGAAGTTGGGAAGGGGAACAGTTCTGGAGGAAAAACAAATCCTAGGAACAGAACAAAAGCACTCACACAAAAGACAGGAATTTTTAGAAAGGAGCACCTTGTTTCAACCCCAGAGGCAATCAAAGAAATGCAAATGAAAACAACAGTGATATATTTTTCAACTGTCAAATTAGCAAAGAAAAAAAAGCATTAAATACTACTACTCAGTTCTGGCAACATGCAAAAAGCACACAGTTAACTGGACTTAGTGTAAACAGCTGGAACCTTTCTGGAAGCAATCTTACAGTATATGCCATCCATTATTAAAAGTTTATATCTTTAATCTCATTTCTAGAGCATTATCCTTAAAACAATAATTTAAAAATGCAAACCAGGGGCGCCTGGGTGGCTCGGTCAGTTGAGTGTTGAACTCTTGATTTTGGTTCATGTCATGATCTCACAATTGTGAGATCCAGCCCTGTGTTGGGCTCTGAGCTCGGTGTGGAGCCTACTTAAGATTCTCTCTCTCACCCTCTGCCCTGCCCCCCTCTCCCCCCCAAAATAAAACTTAAAAAATAAAATAAAATAGCAAACCAAAATGTAGATACAAAAAAATAGTGTCGTCAATAGGGTACAACATTAGACCAAAAGATAATGGCTGTATATTAGAGTATATTAATTTGATGGAATATTAGGTTAGCACCAAAATAACTAAAATAATTTATTTTTCTTTCTTCCTATTTAACCCATCCTCCCCATCCACTTCTGCTCTGGTAACCATCAGTTTATTCTCCATAATTAAGAGTCTGTTTCTTGATTTCTCTCTCTCTCTCTCTCTCTCTCTCTTATGTTTTCCTTTTGCTTGTTTATTTTGTTTATTAAATTCCACACATGAGGGAAATCATATGGCATTTGTCTTTCTCTGATTTATTTCACTTAGCATTATATTCTCTAGCTCCATCCATGTTGTTGCAAATGGTAAGATTTCATTCTTTTTTTATGGCTGAATAATATTCCATTGTATGTATATACCACATCTTTATCCACTCGTCTGTTGATCAATGAATCACTTGGGCTGCTTCCATATCCTGCTATTGTAAATAATGCTGCTATAAGCATTGGGGTACATGTATCCCTTTGAATTAGTGTTCTTGTATTCTTTGGTTAAATACCTAGTAGTGCAATTACCAGATCGTAGGGTAGTTCTATTTTTAATTTTTTCAGGAACCTCCATATTGTTTTCCACAGTGGCTTCACTAGTTTGCATTCCCACCAACAGTGCAAGAGGGGTCCTTTTTCTCCACATCCTCGCCAACAGGAAACTGTTGTTTCTTGTGTTTTTGATGTTTGACTTGGCCATTCTGATGTGTGTGAAATGATATTGCATTGTAGTTTTGATTTGCACTGATTTGCATTTCCCTGATGATGACTGATACTGAGCATCTTTTTTTTTCTCCCTTTTTTTCTTCCCTCCCACTTCCACCTGGCTGCTAACGGAGTATCTTTTCATGTGTGTGTTGACTATATCTGTCTTCTTTGGAGAAATGTTTGTTCATGTCTCTTGCTCAATTTTCAACTGGGCTATTTGGTTTTTGGGTGTTGAGTGGTATATATGTATTCTTTATATATTTAGGATACTAGCCATTTATAAGTATGTCATTTGCAAATATCTTCTCCCATTCAATAGATTGCTTTTTATTTTTATTGATTGTTTCCTTCACCATGCAGAAGCTTTTTATTTTGATGTAATCCCAATAGTTTATTTTTGCTTTTATTTCCCTTTCCTCAGGAGACATATTTAGAAAGAAGTTGCCACAGCTGATGTCAAAGAAATCACTGCCTATGTTCTCCTCTAGGATTTTTATGGTTTCAGGTCTCACATTTAAATTTTTTTTTTAATTTTTAATGTTTATTTATTTTTGAGAGAGAGAGAGTGTGAGCAGGAGAGTGGCAGAGAGAGAGAGAGAGAGAGAGAGAGACAAAGAATCTGAAGCAGCCTCCAGGCTCCAAGCTGTCAGCACAGAGCCCAACGGGCTCAGACTCATGAACGGTGTGATCATGACCTGAGCCGAAGTCGGATGTTTAACCAACTGAGCCACCTAGGCGCCCCAGTATTGAGTTTTGAGAGTTGTTTACATATTCTAGATACAAGTCCTTTGTTGAATAGGTAGTTTGCATATATTTTCTTACATTTTATAAGTTGTCTTTTCCTCTTCTTAATAGACTTTTGCAGAGCACAGTTTTTAATTTTGATGAAGATCAATTTGTACATTTTTCCTTTTATAGATCATGCTTCTGGTATCAAGTTTAAGAACTCTTTTCCTAGTCTAGATCCTGAAAATTCTCTCATATATGTTATACTTTTATACTTCACATTGAAGTTCATAGTCCAATTTGAGTTAGGAGTTGTTGGGTTTTTTTTGTACTTTTTAAATGTTTATTTATTTTTGAGGGGGAGGAGGGGCAGAGAGAGAGAGACACACACACAGAATCCAAAGCATCAGCGCAGAGCCCAATGCAGGGCTCAAGCTCACGAACCAAGAGATCATGCCCTGAGCCAAAGGCAGACCTTTAACTGACTGAGCCACCCAGCAGCCCCTTGAGTTAGTTTTTATTTATTTATTTTATTTTACTTATTTTATTTTTTTAATTTGTTTTTTCTAACGTTTATTTATTTTTGAGACAGAGCATGAACGGGGGAGGGTCAGAGAGAGAGTGGGACACAGAATCCGAAACAGGCTCCAGGCTCTGAGCTGTCAGCACCGAGCCCGACGAGGGGCTTGAACTCACAGAGTGTGAGATCATGACCTGAGCCGAAGTCAGACGCTTAACCGACTGAGCCACCCAGGCGCCCCAAGAGTTAGTTTTTAAATAAGGTGTGAAACTTAGGTCAAGGGTTGTTGTTGCCAATGGTGGTATTGTTTTTACTTATGGATGTTCCATTATTCTAACACCATTTGTTGAAAAGGCTATCTTTCCTTCAATGAATTGCTTTTGCACCTTTGTAAAAAATTTTTTTTGTTGTGCATATTTGCAAGGATCTATATCTGGGTTCTCTATTTTGTTCCATTGATCTATGTGTCTACCCCTCCCCCAATACCACACAATTTTCATTACTCTAGTTATATAATAAGTCTGAAAGCAGATAGACTGATTTTCCATACTTTATTCTCCTTTTTCAAAATTGCTTTAGCTCTTTGAGTTCCTTGGCTTTCCATATAAAGTTTTGAATAATCTTATTTACATCTACAAAAAATCTTGTTGGGACTTTGATAGGAATTGTGTTAAGCCTGTATATCAATTTGGGGAGAATTGACTTTCCAATGTTGAATCTTCTGATTATAAACATGGATGTCTCTCCACTTATTTAAACCTTTGACTTGTTTCATCAGTGTTGTTTAGTGCATGTCCTGTGCGTGTTTGTTACATTTACATAAGTATTTTTTGAGCATATGTAAATGCCATAGTACTTTTAATTTCTGTATGCACACATTCATTGCTAGTATATAGGAAAGTAATGGATTTTTGTATGTTTCGCTTATATTCTGTAACCTTACTAAACTCACATATTGGTTCTAAGAGGGTTTTTTTTAATATAGATTCTTTAGGATTTTCTACATAAATAATGACATCATTTGCAAATAAGAACAGTTTCATTTCTTCTTTTTTAATCAGTATTTCTTTTATTTCCTTTTCTTGCCTTATTGTCCTGGCTAGGGATTGCAGTACTATGTTGAATATGGGTAGTAGAGCAGACATCTTTGCCCTATTTCTGATCTTAAGGGAAAGTATTCAGTCTGTCATTATTAAATAAAATGTTAGTTGTAAGATTTTTTTTAGATGATTTTTAAATGTTCTCTCAATTTAGTATACTTTTATTTTTCTCTTGAGACTTCACTGTTGACCCACAAAAGCTGTTGTTTTCAAGTATTTGGCGATTTTCCTGTTACATTTCTGTTATGGATTTCTGGCTTGATTCCATGTGGTCAGAGAACACACTGCACAATTTCAATTCTTTTAAATTTGTTGAGGTGTATTTTATTGGCTCAAATATGGACCATCTTGGTATATGTTCTGTGGACCTTTGAAAAAGATATGCATTCTGCTGCTGTAGGGTGGAGTGTTCTAAAAATGTCAATGAGATCCTGTTGATTGATGATGTTGCTGAGTTCTTCTATACCCCTGCTGATTTTCTGTGGAGCTGTTTTGTCAGTTGTTGGGAGAAGGGTGCTGAAGACTCCAACTACCGATGTGGATTTGTCTATTTCTCCTTTTGGTTCTACCAGAACTCCTTCACATATTTTGCAGATCTGCTGTTTGGTGCATACCAATTTAGGATTATTATGTCTTCTTGAGGAATTGACATTGCCATTATTATATAATGTTCTTCATTGACTCTAATAGTTTTATTGATCTGACATTGACTTTATCCAATATTAATATATTGATTCTTGCTTTCCTTTGCTTAATGCTTGCATGGCATACTCTTTCTCCATCCTGTTACAGTCAACTCGCCTGTGTCATTATTTTTTTAATTTTAAAAAGAGAAAGAGAGTGTGAGTGGGGGAGAGGGGAAGAGGAGAAAGAGAGAAGATCTTAAGCATGCTCCACACTGAGCATGGAGCCTGACACAGGGTTTGATCCCACGACCCTGGGATCATGACCTGAGCCAAACCAAGAGTCAGACGCTCAACTGACTAAGTCATCCAGGTGCCCCTGATGTGAATTTCCTATAGACAACATATTGTTGGGTTTTGCTTTTTAATCTACTGTGTCAACCAGTCAACCTGTTTTTTGATTAGTATATTTAGACCATTTACATTTAATGTAATTATTAAAAGTTAGGGCTTAAGTCTGCTTGTTCTGTTTTTTGTTTTCTTTTTCCTGTCTTCCTATGGGTTACTTAAACATCTTTTTTTTTTCCAACATTTATTTATTTTTGGGACAGAGAGAGACAGAGCATGAATGGGCGAGGGGCAGAGAGAGAGGGAGACACAGAATGTGAAACAGGCTCCAGGCTCTGAGCCATCAGCCCAGAGCCCGACGCGGGGCTCGAACTCACGGACCGCGAGATCGTGACCTGGCTGAAGTCGGACGCTTAACCGACTGCGCCACCCAGGCGCCCCAAACATCTTTTTTTTTTAAAGATTTATTTTTATTTAAGTAATCTCTACACCCAGCATGGGGCTTGAACTCTTGACCCTGAGATCAAGAGTCACATGCTCTTCTGACTTAGCCAGGCAGGCACCCCTTGAATGTCTTTCTGTAACACATTTTCTTAGAAAAGTTTTAGTTTTACAAAAATATTGTGAAAATGATAGACTTTCCATGTACTCTATACCTAATGTCTCCTATTATTGCCTTACGTTAGTATAGAACATTTGTTATAATACATCAATATCAACACATTTTTATTAACTAGCCCATACTCTACTCAGATTTCCTTAGTTTTTATCTAATGTCCCCTTTTCACCCCAAGATCCCATCTAGGAGACCATATTACATTCAGTTATCATATCTCCTTTGGCTCTCCTTGGCTGTAACAGTTTCTCAGACTTTCCTTGTTTTGGATGATCTTGACATTTTTTGAGGAGTACTGGTCAGTTATTTTATAAAATGTCCCTCTATTGGGGGGATTTGTCCAATGTTTCTCTCTCTCTTTTTTTTAAGTTTATTTATTTTGAGAGAGTGAGAGAGAGCATGGGAGGGGCAGAGAGAGGGAGAGAGAGAATCCCAAGCAGGCTCTGCACTGTCAGCACAGAGCCCTATGTGAGAAACACAAACTGTGAGATCATGATCATAGCTGAAATCAAGAGTCAGATGCCCAACCGACTGAGCCACCCAGGTGCCCCTCCAATGTTTTTCTCTTAGTTAGACTGGGTTTATGGGTTTGGGGGAGGAAGATCACAGAGATAAAGTTCCATTTTCATTACATGTCAAGGATACATACCATCCATGACTTACGACTGTCGATTTTGATCACCTGACTGAGGTAGCGTTCTTCAGGTTTCTCCACTGTAAAGTTATTCTTGCCCCCTTTTCCATACTATACTCTTTAGAAGTTAATAACTATGCACAGCTCACACTTAAAGAGTGAGGAGTTAGTGCTCCACATCCTTGAGAGCAGATTGTTTACATGAATTATTTAGAATTCTTCTACATGGGAGATTTGTCTCTTTCCCCCATTTATTTATTTATTCAATCAATTATTTTATCAGTATGGGCTCATAGGTATTTATTTTATACTTGAGGATGTAAACATTTTATTTATTTATTTATTTATTTTGAGAGAGAGAGAGAGAGAGAGAGTGAAGGAGAGGCAGAGAGAGGGGGAGTGAGAGAGGGAGAGAATCCCAAACAGGTTCTACAATGTCGTCACAGAGCCAGACGCAGGGCTCAAACTCATGAACTGTGAGATCATGACCTGAGCCAAAACCAAGAGTCAGATGCCTAATTGACTGAGCTACCCAGGAGCCCCTGGGATGTAAATATTTTTAAATATGTTTTAGAATCCATTTTAATTTATCTGTGGTAGTTTTGAGTGTATCTCTTTGTATACTTTTAGTGATTAATCTAGGTATTACATTATATGTATATATAACCTATCACTTAGTCTACTTGTGTTATAATTTTACCTTATGTCCCTTTACGTCTTTTTAACATCCCCATTTATAATTAGTTATCTTAAATATTTCTCCTACATACATTTAGAAACACATAGATAATGTTATAATTTTTGTTTCAAATGTCAAACATAACTTAGAAAACTCAAGAGGAAAAGGAAAGCCTAATATATTTATCCATATATTTGTTTACTTTGTTCTTTCTTCTTGATATTCTAAGATTCCTTCTTCATTATTTCCTTTCTGTTTAAAGAACTTCCTTGAGCCATTCTTTCACGATAGGTCTGCTGGCAACAAATTCTTAGTTTTCTTTCATCTGATAGCGTCCTGACTTCTTCATTCCTGAAGGATGGTATAGAATTCTGGGTTTACTGTTCTCTTCTTTTAGTATTTGAATAATATCACATCACTTCCTGTAGACTTGCATGGTTTCTGATGAGAACTCTGTTGCCATTTAAACTGTTACCCTGTAGGTAAGGGAGTCAATCTTCTCTGCTTGTTTTGAAGACTTTTTTTCTTTTGTCTTTAGTTTTCACAAATTTCATTGTGATGCGTTTTGATATGGAATTCCTTTGGTTAATCCTGATTAAGGTTTGCTCAGCTTCTTGAATCAATAGGCTAACATCTTATCAAATTTATGGCATTTTAAGCCATTACTTTTTTTCAGCCATTATTTTTTAAGTATTTTTTCAGTTCCATTTTCTTTTTCCTCTCATTCTGGGACTACACTGACACAAATATTAGATTTTTTGTTATAGTTCCACAGGTCCCTAGGCTTGGTTCATTTTTTTTTTTTTTTAAGTCTATTTTCTGTCACTCAGATTGCACAATTTCTGTTATTCTGTCTTGTAGTTCCCTGCTTCTTTCCTTTGTCCTTTTCATTTTTCTGTTGGATCTATCTGCTGATCTTTATACTTTGGTTATTATATTTTTCAGTTCAAAATTTCCATTTGTTCTTCCTTTATCTTTTATTTCTTTGCTGAGTCTTTCCATTTTGTTCATTTGTTTCAAGTATATTTGTAATTGCTTGCTGAAGGATTTTTTTTTTTATTGTGACTGTTTTAAAATCTTTGCCAGATAATTCTAATATTTTTGTCATCTCATTGTGTGGGCATGCATTGATTCTCTTTTTCATCCAGTTTGAGATATTACTGGTTCTTGGTATCATGAATGATTTTTTAAATAACTTTCTTTTTTTAAGTTGTTGGGGTTTTTTTTTAATCTATATACCCAACATGGGACTGGTACCTGTGACCCTCAGATCAAGAGTTACATTGTTCTCCAACTGAGCCAGCCAGGTGCCCCTGATGAATGATTTTTTATTGGAACCTAGGCATCTGAATGTTATGAGAATTTGGATCTTCTTTAAACCTTCTATTTTAACTGGCTTTCTTTGACATCACTCTGACAAGGGAAGAGCATGGTGCCACCTTACTGCTGCCAGGTGGAGATAGAAATCTGGGTTCCCCTCTCATCCTCTATTGCCACTAGAGGGGGGTGCTCCTTATCACTGGACAGGGTAGAAGTTCCAGCTCCCACAAGGTGTCCATCAACCCTGTGTTAGTGCCTTTGTTATTGCTGGGTGATGATGAAAGCCCTGACTCTCCACTAAACCTCTTCTGACAACCACCCAGCAAGGAGGGGTGCCTCATGACTGCGGGTGGACGTGGAAATCCAGGCTCCTTATGTGATCTTTACTGACAATGCAGGGGGGTTAGGACCCTTTCCACTGGCTGGTGCCTCATTACAGCCTCAAGAGGGTGGAAGTTTAGGCTCTTCACTCAGCTTTTTCTGGCATGGGAAAGGGTGGGGCCCTTCTTCTGGTGCTTGACAGGAGTAGAGCAGTTATTGTCTATTACTTTGTCTTGCTAGTTTGCTCCTTTCCTGGTCCTTTGGCTAGAGAGAGGAGGCTTTTGTTGATGCTTATTTTTGTCTGTGTCCGTTGAGGCTTCTAGGTTGCTGGCTTCTTTAGCTCCAAGACTGGGATATACAAAGCAAAAGAAAATTCCCCACCATGTTGATCCTTGGGCCCCTGGGTCCCTACCAGTCTGCCCTCTTCTCTACATGTTTCAGAGTCTTCTTATGTTAGATCTATAGGTAATGTCCAGGGTTTCCTGTTGTACTTAGTGTATTTAGCAAAAAGTATGTTACTAGGGACTGAATTGTGTTCCCCCCAAATTCAGATGTTGTAGCTCTAATACTCAATGTGATGGTATTTGGAGATGGGGCCTTTGAAAGGTAATTAGATTTAGATGAGGTCATGAAGATGGGGCCCTCATGATGGGATTTGTGCTAAGAGGAGACACCAGAGAGCTTGCTTCCTGTGTCTCTGCCATGTGAGGACACAGCAAGAAGCCACCCCCTGTAGGCCAGGAAGACAGTTCTCTCCAGAACCCAACTGTGTTGATGCCCTAATCTTGAACTTCCAGCCTACAGTACTGTGAAAACATAAATTTCCACTGTTTGATTACCTAGTTTATTATTTTGTTATATATTTTGTTATATATATTATATTTGTTTTATATTTTGTTATGGCAGCCTAAGCAGACTAATACATATGTCTACTCTATTTTCCTGAAAGCCCTAATTTTTTTAATTACCTGAATAACTTTCCACCATTGTACCATAGTTCAATTCTTTCCTCATTAATGGATATTCGGGTTGAATTTTATTCTTTCATGTTATAAGCAATGCTTATGACAACATTCTTGTGCAGAGATCATGAAATATTCACAATTTTATCTCTGCCAAGTAAATTTTACAGAGTAGCTAGTACTTCATGGAAGAGTTTATAATTTTGTATTTACTAAACATTGGCAGATGACTTTAAAAATTTTTTAATGTTTATTTTTGAGAGAGAGAGAGAGACAGAGTACAAGCAGAAAAGGGGCAGAGAGAGAAGGAAACGCAGAATCTGAAGCAGGCTCCAGGTTTTGAGCTGTCAGCACAGAGCCTGACGTGGAGCTCAAACTCATGAACTGTGAGATCATGACCTAAGCTGAAGTCGGATGCTTAACCAACAGAGCCACCCAGGCGCCCTGGCATATTACTTTTAAAAAATAGTCTAGGGGTGCCTGGGTGGCTCAGTTGGTTGAGTGTCCAACTCTTGATTTCGGCTCAGGTCATAATCTCATGGTTCATGAGTTTGAGCCCCATATCAGGCTCTGCACTGATAGTGTGGAGCCTGCTTGGGGTTCTCTCTCTCTGCCCCTCCCTTGTTCATGCACACCTGAGTGCTCTCTCTCTCTCAAAATAAATAAACTTAAAAAAATAGTCTAATAATTGATTGTCCCATCATTATAAAATGTTATGAGGAAGTAGGTTAAAAGCTATATACAGCATGATATCATCTATTTAATAATATATATATCATATTTTCCACACTAAACAAAGCCCAGTAGGAAATAAATAAAAATGTTAACAGAGGATATCTCTCAATGGTGGAAGTATGCATGCACTTGATTTGTTTCCTATTTATTTACTTATTTATTGGCCTCTGAGGAAAAGGGAATCTTCATCATTTATTCTTTTTTGCATTTGCCAAATAATACTTTTTAAATCTGGAGGGGAAAAAAACCAGCAACATCAATAAAACTTGGCTAAAGGAAGTAATATACTGAAAGGTGCAAATTAATATGTAGTCAAATCTTACAGCAGACACCATTTGAGAGAAAGTTGTATAACAGAAAGATATCTAAAGATCAAGCTGACCTGGCCCATCAATATTGCTTCTAGGAATTTATCTTGCAAAGACATTTGCATATATGCCCAGAGATGCAAGGTTTGATTCACTGTTTGTGATAGCAGTAAACTGAAAACAGCCTAAATGTGCAACAGTATGGGATTAGTCAAATAAATCATGGTCTAATTATGAAAAAGAATTATGCAGTCCCTGAAAATAAATGAGGTAGAAATATAGACAGATATATATATATATATATATATATATATATATATATATATACACATATACACAAACACACATATGAAAATAGAACAACCTTCAAAATATCTAATTTAAAAGAAAAAAAGCAAGGTTAGAAACACTATACAAATTCTTCTTTTGTTTTCCACTATATTATATCCCCGGCACCTAATGTAGAACATTACCTAATCCTTGTAGGCACTCAATATATACATACCCATATATACATACGCATATATGATGAATTTATTATTTTATGTAAGAAAAGAAGGAACGGTATACATATATGCATAGATCATCTCTTGAAGGAAACACAGAAACTGGTTAAAAGCTGCCTCTGGGGAAGGGAACTGAGAAATTGAGGATCAGGAGTAGGAAGGAGATTTATTGTCACATATTAAAAATGAGACAATAAGCCCAAAATGGAGTCACTTATGCTAATCCCCACATCAGCAAACCAAGACTCTCCTAGGAATGTAATCTTTAATTAGTGAGTCTGGAGCTACCTGGTCAGCACTAGTGAAGAAGTCTGCCTGATACACACTCTCTGTCCCCCTTAGGAAGGTGACCTTGCCTGAAACAAGAGTTCTTTGCTGATAAACTTCCTTTTTTCTGCCCTCTCTCTGCCTTTAAAGCCTTTCATTTTCTATAGCTCCTTGGAGCTCCTATCTATTTGCTGGATAGGACGCTGCCCAATCCATGAATCATTGAATAAAGGCAATTAGATCCTCAAATTTACTCAGTTGAATTTTGTTTTTTCATAGATTTGGAAGCAGTGGTGGGATAGAAGGAAACTTCTGACGGCTTCAGGGACAATGAGAAACACAGGCTTGGTACTTGTGAACCCTTTTGAATTCTCTGTATTTCTCACCATTTCCGAGAGCCATGGGTGAGTCCCTCTCAGCTCTGAGCTCTGCTCTCTTTGCATCAGGCTCCTGATCTAATTAACTTCCCAGTCCGTTCCTCATTTGTCCATAAACACTAGTTCCATGTTGGGAATTGCTGGTAATTTGGACCACAATTGACCATTTAATTGGAAACTCCAGCCCTTGATTCTACCTCTAGATTCCAAACTGGGAACTGCTGGCAATTTCGTCTGCAATTTCTCATTTACTTGGAATCCTTCCCTAGATTCCACTATGGCAACTGCTGTTTGGAATCAGCCCATGGTCCCCATTCTTTGGGGTTTTCTAGTACAATCCCTTCGCCAAACCCCAGTTTCACCTCAGGAGTTGCTGGTGGTGCACTCAGGGCCTTGTCTTAGCCAGGCCACAGTAACACCTCTTGCTTAAGGTTGGTATGTTAAGATGCACCTGTTTGTTTTGTTTTGTGTAGATAAAGGTTATTGTTAATGGAAATCCCAGAAGTAGCTGCAGAATTGATGAGCACGGGTTGAGCACTTAAAAGCTGTCAGAGGGGGCGCCTGGGTGGCTCGGTCGGTTGAGTGTCCAACTTTGGCTAAGGTCATGATTTCATGGCTCATGGGTTCAAGCCCGGCGCTGGGCTCTGTGCTGACAGCTCAGAGCCTGGAGCCTGCTTTATATTCTGGGTCTCCCTCTGTCTCTCTGCGTTCTCCCGCTCATGCTGTCTCTTAAAAATAAATAAACATTAAAAAAAAATTTTTTTTTAACTATAGTTACATGATCTTGGTAGACTAACTGGAATTATTGAACTGGTAAGGCTTTCTATGATATAACACAAATTCAGGACTTTGTGTGGATCGTTGGCATTGCTTCCTTCTAAATGAACACCCCTCTGTGAGTCTGGCTGTTCTACCTGTTGGCTGGCACATTGTTGAACAGCCTACACAAAGAGCATGGCTGAAAATCATGGTAGTCTTCTAGCAACCTGGACATTTTACATCCATAACATAGGAATTTGGGCTTTGAACTAGCTGTTGCTTTTTATGTATTTTTCTGTTCCTCTTCCCAGGCTGGATGTAGTAAATCTCTAGCCAAAAGCATGTTGATATTTTTGCAAACCCAGCCGGTCCTGATCTCTAAGGTGACACTGCTAGCAGGCAGCACGTGATCAGGAGAATGGCATCAACTCTTACCAAGTGTTCTAGGAAGAGTTAATATCTGTTCTTCCCAAACTATGCAAAAAATACAAGAGGAAGGAAAACTTCCAAATTCTTCTGAGGCCAGTATCACCCTGAAACCAGATAAAGACACCACAGAAAAGAGAACTACAAGCCAATATCACTCATGAATATAAATGCAAAAATCCTCGACAAAATATCAGCAAACTGAATCCAACAAGACACTAAAAAAATCGTACACCGCTATCAGATGGGATTTATTCCCAGGATGCAAGGGTGGCTTCAATATTTGTAAAACAGTTAACATCATACATCACATCAATAAGAAAAAGGATAAAAGCCATGTGATCATTTCAATAGATGCAGAAAAAGCATTTGACAAAGTACAACACCCATTCATGATAAAACACTTGTGCAAAGTAGGTCTTGAGGGAATATACCTCAACATAATAAAGGCCTATATGAAAAATTCACAACCAACATCCTACTCAATGGTGAAAAACTGAGACCTTTCCCCCTAAGATCAAGAACAAGACAAGGAGGATGTCCACTCTCACCACTTCAATTCAACATATTTGCTTAAATCACAGCAAATAGACAACATAAAGAAATAAAAGTCATCCAAATTGGTAAAGAAGAAGTAAAACTCTCTCTATATGCAGATAACATGATACTGTATATAGAAAACCTTAAAGACTCCACCAAAAAGCTAGTAGAACTGATAAATGCAGGGGCGCCTGGGTGGCTCAGTCGGTTAAGCGTCCGACTTCAGCCAGGTCACGATCTCGCGGTCCGTGAGTTTGAGCCCTGCATCAGGCTCTGGGCTGATGGCTCGGAGCCTGGAGCCTGCTTCCGATTCTGTGTCTCCCTCTCTCTCTGCCCCTCCCCCATTCATGCTCTGTCTCTCTCTGTCTCAAAAATAAATAAACGTTAAAAAAAAATAAAAAAAAAAAGAACTGATAAATGCATTCAGTAAAGTTGTAGATACAAAAGCAACGTACAGAAATCTGTTGCATTCCCATACACTAATAATAAAGCAGCAGAAGGTGAAATTAAGAAAACAATCCCAGGGGTACCTGGGTGGCTCAGTTGGTTAAATGTCCGACTTTTGATTTTGGCTCGGGTCATGATCTCACAGTTCGTGGGATCGAACCCCACGTCAGGCTGTGTGCTGACATCCCGGAGCCTGCTTGGGATTCTGTCTCTCCCTCTCTCTCAAGCCCTCCCCTACCCGATCTCTCACTCTTTCAAAATAAATATACACTAAAAAAAAGTTGTTTTTTTTTTTAAAGAAAGAAAACAATCCCATTTACAATGGCACCAAAACCAATAAAATATCATGGAATAAACTTAGCTAAAGAGGTGAAAGACCTGTATGTTGAAAGCTACAAAACACTGATGAAGGAAATTCAAGATGATGTAAAGAAATGGAAAAACATTCCACGCTCATGGGTTGGAAGAACAAATATTAAAATGTCGACACCAGGCACCTAGCTGGCTCAGTTGGGAAAGCATGCAACTCTTGATCTTGGGGTCATGAGGTCAAGCCCCACGTTGGGTATGAAATATTCCATAAAAATAAATAAATAAATTTACAAAAAAAATTTTTTTAAATGTCTATACTACCCAAAACAATCTACATATTTAACACAATCCCTATCAAAATACCAACAGCATTTTTCACAGAACTAGAACAAACAATCTTAAAATTTCTATGAAACCACAAAAAACCTGGAATAGCCAAAGGAACCTTGAAAAAGAAAAACAAACTGTAGATATCACAATTCCAGATTTCAAGTTATATTACAAAGCAGTAGTAATTAAAACAGTATGGTACTGGCATAAAAATAGACACATAGATCAATAGAATAGAACAGAAAACCCAGAAATAAACCCACAATTATATGGTCAATTAATCTTTGACAAAAGAGGAATGAATATCCAATGGGAAAAAGACAGTCTCTTCAATAAATGATGTTAGGAAAACTGAACAGCCACATGCAAAAAATGAAACTGGACCACTTTCTTTCACAAAAATAAACTCAAAATGGATTAAAGACCTAAATGGGAGACTTGAAACTATAAAAATCCTAGACAAGAACACAGGCAGTAATCTCTCTGACATCAGCCATAGCAACATTTTTCTACATAATCTCCTGGCACAAGGGAAATAAAAGCAAAAATAAACTATTGAGACTACATCAAAATAAAAAGTTTCTGCACAGTGAAGGAAACAATTAACAAAACTAAAAGGCAACCTACGGAATGGGAGAAGATGTTTGCAAATGACATATCTGGTTATATTTGGTCATATATGGTCATATATGGTCATATTTGGTTAGCATCCAAAATATAGAAAGAACCTATATAACTTAACACACAAAAACTAAATAATCCAATTTAAAACTGGGGAGAAGCAGGGCACCTGGGTGGCTCAGTCAATTAAGTGTCCTACTCTTTATTTTTTTTTAATTTTTGGAAGTTTATTTATTTATTTTGAGAGAGGGAGAGAGCACAGGGCAGGGGCATAGAGAGAGAGAGAAGAAAGGGAGAGAGAGAATCCCAAGCAGGCTCAGCACTGCCAGCATGGAGCCCAATGCAATGAATTCATGAACCGTGAGATCATGACCTGAGGCGAAACCAAAAGTCAGACACTTAACCGACTGAGCCACCCAGGCACCCCTAAGTGTCCGACTCTTGATCTCAGCTCAGGTCTTGGTCTCAGGGTCATGAGTTCAAGCCCTGCATTTGGCTCCATGCTGGACATGAAGCCTACTTTAAAATAAAAAATCGGGAGAAGATATGAACAGACATTTCTCTAAAGAAGAAGACATAGATGACCAGAATACAAATGAAAAGATGCTCAACATCACTCATCATCAAGGAAATGCAAATCAATGTGTATCAAAGCTATACAGTGTGACATCACCTCACACCCTGATGGAGTGTGAATGGCTAAATCAAACATCAAAAACACAGGAAACAAGTGTTGGTGAGGATGTGGAGAAAAAGGACCCCTCTTACAAACTAGTGAAGTGGTGGGAGTGCAAACTGGTGAAGTCACTGGAAAACAGCATGGAGGTTCCTCAAAAAATTAAAAATAGAACTACCCTACTATCCAGGAATCGCACTACTAGGTTATTTAGCCCCAAAATAGAACCCAGGGTGCCTGGCTGGCTCAGCTGGAAGAGCATGTGACTCTTGACCTTGGGTCATGAGTTTGAGCCTCATCTTGGGCATAGAGATTACTAAAAAAAATAAATAAAACTTTAAAGAAATGCAGGAACACTAATTCAAAGGGATACATGCACCTCTATGTTTATTGCAGCATTATTTACAATAGCCAATCTATGGAAACAGCCCAAGTGTCCATCAACAGATGAATGGATAAAGGAGAAATGGTATGAATATAATGGAATATCATTCGGCCATAAAAAAAATAAGGGGGGATGAAATCTTGCCATGTACAACAACATGGATGGAGCTAGAGAGTATTATGATGCTAAGTGCAATCAGTCAGTCAAAGACAAATACCATATGATTTCACTCATATGTGGAATTTAAGAAACAAAACAAACGAACAAAGAAAAAAAGAGGGAGAGAGAGAGAGAGAGAGAGAGAGAGAGAGAAGGAAACCAAGAAACAAGCTCTTAACTCTAGAGAAGAAACCAATGGCTACCAGCAGGGAGGTGCGTGGGGGGACAGGAGAAATAGGGGATGAGGATTAAAGAGCACACTTGTCATGATGGAAGAAAAAAGAGGTTTCAAAATTCCAAAACACCTTCATTAAAAGATTCGTTGCAAAAAGGCAAATGAGATCTCACAGTTCCTACAACTGAGCCCCGTGTTGGGGTCTGCACTGATAGCCTGGGATTCTCTCTCCCTTCCTCTCTCTCTGCCCCTCCCCCATTCATGCTCCCTCTTGCTGTCTCAAAGTCAATAAATTAACTTAAAAAAAAGGCAAATGAAAAATTAAAGACACAAGAGGTACCTAAAACAAAACACTGTAAGACTGATGTAACCCCTGCTGCTCCCCTCTATCCTTCTTTATTTGAGTACTTAATGCTAGTAATCCCCCACCTGAATTGTCTTGCCCCTCTGAAGAGACTACAAGACTGTAAACAAAAGTCAGCCAAGGGGACACCTGGGTGGCTCAGTCAAGCCCCTAGCTCTTGATTTCGGCTCAGGTCATGATCTCATGGTTTGTGGAATCGCAAGCTGAGCCTCAGCCTGGAGTCTGGCTCCGTGCTGACAGTGAGGAACCTGCTTGACATTCTCATGCCCGCCCCCCCCCCATCCCCCGGTCTTGTGCTTGTGCCTTCTCTCTCTCTCTCTCTCTCTCTCTCTCCCTCTCAAAATAAATAAATAAAACATTAAGGGCACCTGGGTGGCTCAGTTGGTTAAGCTCAGGTCATGATCTCACAGTCCATGGGTTGTGGCCCACGTTGGGCTCTGTGCTGACAGCTCAGAGCCTGGATGGAGCCTGCTTAGGGTTCTGTGTCTCCTTCTCTCTCTGCCCCTCCCCTGCTCATGCTCTGTCAACTCTCTGTCTCTCAAAAATAAATAAATAAACATTAAAAATATTAAATAAATAAATAAAACATTTTAAAGCTTTTTTTATAAGTTTATTTATTTATTTTGAGAGAGAGAGACAGACAGAGGGCAAGCAGGGGAGGGGCCGAGTGAGAGAAAGACACAGAATTTGAAGCAGGCTCCAGGCTCCAAGCTGTCAGCACAGAGCCCGACATGGGGCTCTAACCCACAAACTGTGAGATCATGACCTGAGCCGAAGTCAGCTGCTCAACCAACTGAGCCACCCAGGCGTCCCAATAAATAAAACATTTTTTAAAAAGTCTGCCAAATGAGTGATCTTAGAGACGCCCCCACACTATCCTCACAAGAGGCTCCTGTCTGGACCCCTCCCAGAGTTGATGAAACTCTATGGGACTTTTCTGGTAAACTGCTATGTTATTCCCTTCAACAGCCAAGGGAAAACTAAATTAAAACTAATGGAGAAATTGTGGTAGATACCAGAGCTACAGATGGGATCCTGGAAAACCTGGCAGAGTCAGCTAAAGATAAGGATTCCTACCAGGGTCAGCTGTTCTGTATCTCTGACTGTAGTACCAAGTAGAGACAGGAAAATAAAATATCTTTTGCACCCTCTTTGGGGCCACCTCTTGCGTCTAAGGGGTTGTTCAATACTGCCAAGAATATTTACTGTTTGTCCTAGCTGAACACTGGTAAGATGTTTAAAAGGGTTCCTTTTAAGTTTTTCTCTCCTTTGCGCTAAAATACAACTTTGTGCCCAGAGTGGGTGGGGGAACAACTTGAAGACAATGTAATTAGATGGCCACAGAGGCTTCTTGCTATCATTTAAGTTACAACCCAATTCCTTGGGGGAATTGAAAGCATCTGCCCTTACCTTCTCTAGAAATAGTTCAAATTCCACCTCTTTTACCCATCCCCAAACCTCCCCTATTTATCTCGAAAGGCTTGTAGGAACTGCAAAAACGTGGGGCCTTAGAAAACAAAAATTCTTCTTAGGGGAACTTGCCTTCTTTCCCTGTGCCTTTTCGATGTAAGCCTTGTACCTTATCTACAAACTTAAGGCAGGTAATTCTTATCTATAAAAGGGAGAGAAAGGTTATTTGGGACTTGGGCAAACGTCAAACTATTGTATTTGCCACTAATGTGAATAAAAAGCATTAGCCATCTGACCAGGTGATCCTCACTTTTTCCAGCTGTTCTTTTATAAGCTAGTAAGTTTTGTATTATCATACCTGTCTCATGGTAGTAATTTTAAAATGAAAACTATGAGGTTTCTGTGTCTGTCTGTATGTTTACATCTGTCTGTATGTATATACATGTTATATATAGATGTGTGGTATTTTCTACCTCCAGAGGGTATTATCAAAATTCATTTGTGGAGGAGCTCTATTTAATTGGGCTAAAGAAAATTAAGTGCCTTTATGAATTATATGTTCATAAAATTCTTAGGAATGTGATAAAAAATGAAAGCGAGTGTTTTTCAGGTTCACATGATCTGAGGGAATCTTTAGTAATTAAAAGCTAGTTTAAGGTTGTGGGTTTAATTAAAATAGGCATGTCTTTAGAATTATCAACATTAAGGGGCGCCTGGGTGGCTCAGTCAGTTAAGCAGCCGACTTCTGCTCAGGTCATGATCTCAAGGTTTGTGGGCTTGAGCCCCACGTCGGGCTCTGTGCTGACAGCTCAGAGCCTGGAGCCTGCTTCAGATTCTGTGTCTCCGTCTCTCTCTGCCCTTCCCCCACTCGCACTCTGTCTCTTAAAAATGAATAAAACATTTAAAAAAAAATTAGAATTATCAACATTAAAAACAATGCAGACATACAGCTTTTATTCTACCTGAGTTTACTAGTCAAATAAGTTCATGTTATCTCTGTTGAAAAACTTGTCAGCGAGAAAAAATAACCTGGTATGATGAAATTTTTATAATTAACCTAAAAATAATTGTTGAGAACAAGTACATTAAATAGATGTGAGATAAAAGTTTTTAGGTGAATTTTTGATAGTTTCCCCAAATCTTTTTAGTAACCTGAAACCTTAAAGTTTTACAAGTTAAATTAACTGATGGCTAGTCATTAAATGTCTATATCATTTCTAAATCAGATAAGATACTGAAACATTAATTACTGAACATAGGTTTATTCACTTTTGGCTTCCTTTTTACAGAGGAACTACAGATATTTGCATGGATTAGTAAAACATGTTTTGTGCCACATTAAGAAATTTACTATGAGAAAGCATATGTTTCTAGAAATTAGAAACATTTACTAAGCCATAGAATGCTAATGTGAAGAACACGGTTGCTTACTTCAGTTTCTGCTAGAAACCAGGTTTCTAGGGGCTAAAACAGTCTAATATATGTAATTAAAACTACTTGAAATAATAAGGGAAACCTCTCCATGTGCAAGGAGAGTAGGATGTGTGTTTTTGGTAAAAGAAGGTACAGTAACAGGGCAGCTGGGTGACCTGTTGGTTAAGTGCCCAATTCTTGATTTAGGCTCACATCACAAGCTCATGATTTATGAGATTGAGCCCCACCTCCGGCTCTGCCCCGGGCATGGACCCTGCTTAAGATTCTTTCTCCCCCCTCTCTACCTCTCCCCCATGTATGTGCTCACATGAGTACTCTCTCTCTCTCTCTCAAAAAAAAAAAAAGTATGGTAAAAGAAAAAAGGGAAATGCTTTTTTTGTTGAGGGCAAAGAAAGTAATTTTGTCCTAAAATGAGGCTTCGGTTATTTAAATGTTATGTTTCACAGAAATGACCAGATTTCTTTGTCAATTCCATTATCATGAACTCTCATCAGATCTTTAACACTGAGCATTTTTTAAAAGTCTTCTGTCATTTACAGACGGTTTATGTTTTACTCAGATGCTTTTGCAGAAGTTTATCTACAAAAGTGCCTCATCAAGAAGATTCTTTGAGGGGGGCCTGGGTAGCTCAGTCGGTTAAGCATCCAGCTTCAGCTCAGGTCATGATCTCACAGTTTGTGAGTTCCAGACCTTCATTGGGCTC
Organism: Puma concolor; assembly: GCF_028749965.1. Classification (NCBI taxonomy): domain Eukaryota; kingdom Metazoa; phylum Chordata; class Mammalia; order Carnivora; family Felidae; genus Puma; species Puma concolor. The sequence goes on from NC_141673.1 coordinate 101,479,592, forward strand.
CCAGCTGTCAGTGTGAACCTACTTCCGATCCTTTGCCCCTTCCCCCACCTGCGCGCGCTCTCTCTCTCTCTGAAAAATAAATAAACATTAAAAAAAAATTTATTGAAAGGACCCTGGCCAGTACAGTTTCTGATAACTTTTAGATAAAAAAATGAACTAGGTAAGAGTCTCTAGAATTAATGGAAAAAAAAACTGGATTCAAGCAAGAATTAATAACATGAGACTTAATGAGCTGAGGAGGATGATTATAATTTTTATGACTTCTTAATTGAAACATTGCTGGTTCTTTAATGTTTTATTTTTCCAGATTGAGGAAACTTTTTCACTTAAGTCATTTATGACCTATAGCAAGTTAGTAAAGTATGCCTTTGTAAACACAGATGAAACATTTACTTTCTCTCTCTACTCAATCCCACCAGGATTTGAAAACTCTTGAGTATTCTTTTTATGACAAAATAGTTATTTACATAAGTTTAATGAGAATATGTTCTCCCTTGTAACAAGACATACACGGAAACATTGGTTATATTACCAAAGCTTTGACTGGAATGTTCTATTTAAGAGAGATGGGCATAGACTCAGATATGACCAGACAGCTTTGAAGAAATAAGGTTGACTTTAAGGAACTAATAGGGGCGCCTGGGTGGCGCAGTCGGTTAAGCGTCCGACTTCAGCCAGGTCACGATCTCGCGGGTCCGTGAGTTCGAGCCCCACGTCAGGCTCTGGGCTGATGGCTCAGAGCCTGGAGCCTGTTTCCGATTCTGTGTCTCCCTCTCTCTCTGCCCCTCCCCCGTTCATGCTCTGTCTCTCTCTGTCCCAAAAATAAATAAACGTTGAAAAAAAATTTAAAAAAAAAAAGGAACTAATAAAGCTTCTTGGAAAAATTGACCTTGTATCTTGTTTATAAGGTTCCAGCAAAACAGTCTTAAAAAAAAAAAAAGCAGCTTATATGGTAAACTGCCATTCTTGCCACACTTATGTAAATAACCAGACCAACTTTAATGCAAACAAATATGTTTTACCGTGATTATTATTTTTTTAATATATTTTTTCAACGTTTATTTTTGAGACAGGGAGAGACAGCATGAACGGGGGAGGGTCAGAGAGAGAGGGAGACACAGAATCTGAAACAGGCTCCAGGCTCTGAGCTGTCAGCACAGAGCCTGACACGGGGCTTGAACTCACGGACCATGAGATCATGACCTGAGCCGAAGTTGGATGCTTAACCGACTGAGCCACCCAGGCGCCCCTTACCGTGATTATTTTTGATAAAAATTGGGATAATCGTAGAGAGAAAAATGACATTTGTACCTTCTGTCCATACTAGATTCTAATCCTGTTGTCTTTGAGGTTTTCTTATACACCGGACTGGGTCCTGAATTCTTCTCTTTCCTCAACTATCTGGCTACAACTCTCCAAACTAACATTTCCAATTTGCTTTCCTCCTTTTGATTTGGAATCACGAAGAACAAAGACTGCCTTTGAATCTCCTTGGTTGGAGCTAGGAATCTCCTTCCTTACCTAGCTGGCAGCCAAACTTCAGGGACCTGGGCCTTGGGTACATGTTTTACAGCTGGAGAAGTCTCCTCCTGCCATTTGGCCCTCTGCACATCAAAATCTTTGAGCTGGAGACCTCAAAATCAAATTGTCTAAGAAGAGAAGTAGCTGATATTAAGGTAAGCTTCTTCCACCCAATAAGCCGGATCAAGACTTCATACTTCAACTGAACACGAAACTCTTTATTCTTCTCTTTCTTTCCTTTACTCTGGCATTGGCTTGGAAAGGTAACACCATCGTCTGTATCTCGCAGGCTGTGTGTAAGTGGGGGTAACCCTTCAGACTGCTGGATTTGTCATGAAAAATTTTGATCTGTCCATGATGCTGGAAATGCCCTGGTCCATTTCCCTGTCTCTGGTTAACAATCCCAAACCTGGGAATCTTGCATCCAGGTTCTGTACAAAGAAAGGGACACAAAGCAAGGGTAATCAGAATGAAACCACCTGTGTGGTCTACAGAGCCTTAAATTTTACCGGTCTCCACAGACTCAAACAGGAATTACCAGGAGGCATTTGTGACTCAATATTAGCTTGGTAGATGGATCAGTGTTTCCCCTGGCTAGTAGTAAATGCAAATGAGGCTACAATCAGGAACTTCTCATTAACCCTTGAAAGTATTGCAGAACCCAGTGTGAAAATAATAACAGCTGCCCAACAAAAATCTTTAGATTCTCTTGTCAAAGTTATTCTTGATAATAAGACAGATCTTAATTATCCTTTAGCTGAGCAAGGAGGTGTCTGTGCTGTGGCCAACTTCACTTGCTGTGCTTGGCTTAACACTTCTGGGGAAGTTGAAACTCAGGCACACAAGATCATTGAGCAAGCCACTTGGCTTTAAATGATCTCTTTTAATGGGGTCTTTTAATGCTGATTCTTTAATGGGGTCCTTCTTTGACTTATTTGATTTTTATTGGTTTGGGTCTTAGGGATCATGACTCCGAAGTACACTCCAAACATTGGGAATTATCCTACTTACAATAATCACAGAAGTTTCCCTGGTGCACTGTATCCTCTCAAAGGCTTGGAATACATGTTTGCAGCTGCTAACCACCAAACAAATGATCTCCCTGGGACTGGAACATCAGGAAAGTAACAAAAGGAACAACAAACTTAAAAGTCGGTGAACCTGAAGTTATAACCTGTGCGTATCATGGAGATTTGGGAGAAAAGTCATGACCTGTGAGTACCAAAGAATCAGCAGAAACTTCAAGAACTTCAGAGTAGTAGCTGGGAGTGGCACAAATGCCTTAGATTTTGATCACATCTCTCAGTTTAGCCAACAGTCGTGATCAAAAGAGGGGAACTGTTAAAAAAAGAGCCAACAGGCCCAAAATGGAGTCACTTATGCTAACCCCCACATCAGCAAACCAAGACTTAAGACCTAACCTAATTACATTCAGCTTCTCCCAGGAATATAACCTTTAATGAGTCAATCTGGAATTATCTGGTCAGCACTAGTGAGGAAATCTGCCTGATAGACCTGTTCCATGCACTTATGCAGGTGATCCTGCCTGAAACAATGCACTCTTTGCTAACAAGCTTTCTTTTCCAACCCATTTTCTGCCTTTAAAGACCTTTCCTTTCTACAGTTCTTTGGAGCTCCTTTCTATTTGCTGGATGGGATGCTGCCCAACTTATGAATCATTGAATAAAGCCAATTAGATCTTCAAATGGAATCAGCTGAATTTTGTTGTTAACACATTGTGTATCATTTGGATGGTTTTAAATGTTTACCATGTATCTGTATTACTTTTTTGAATCCTTTTACTTTGAAATTAATAAAAATAAATAAAGTCTCAGGTGATGGGCGTGGAGGAGGGCACTTGTTGGGATGATCACTGGGTGTTATATGGAAACCAATTTGACAATATATTTAAAAAATAAAAATAAAAAATACAGCCTCAGCTGAAAGTCTGCTTATTTCAAGAAATTTAGCAGAATAAATTCTAGGACAAGAAAATCACTTGCTGGGTTTGTGGGAGTTGTTCTGAGCTCTGCCCAAGGATGAAAATTACATAATGGGCACCGGGATCCCACAGGCCAGGGAAGGACGCAGGTTAGTTTCATCACAGAGTTCTCTTTAAACAGGGACATGAGGGAGAGGACATGGGCAGGCAAAGGGCAGTTGACCTGCTTGGTGTGTCTTTAACAGAAAGAGATCAGGAATTGGGGGTTTTGTTAATTTTAGGGAATGGCTTTGGGTCACTAAAGATCCAGCCCAATGTTCCCCTTTTTCTCATGTCCAAACATGAAGAGTGGACATGGGTGTCTGAACTGTCACTCTGGGAGCCCAGCAAGAATCTCCTTGGCAAAAATAGAGGACTTCCTCCCACTGGACAGAGAGGCAGGAAGAGGAGACATCTGTTTTCAACAAAGATGGTTTTCTATGCACTGTGGCTAATTCAGTTTGCACTGAGGATAACTTTCCACAGGAGAGCCTAGGCCTGAAGGTTGAAAGACCAAAGCTCTAGCCCCAATTCTGCCTCTCATGGGGCACAAACTCGGGGCAGGGACTTCTTCCTGGGTCTCAGTTCCCTCACTAGCAAAATCAGAGTCTTGGACTGGAGCCATATTTCCCAGACTTCAATCATTCACATATCTTACACATGATTTTGTCCAAATCTGCCTGTCCCATTAATGTAACATCTTTAAATGCATTAAATGCATTCACTTTTTTGGATTAAATGAATTTATTTTATTTATTTTCTTATTAAAAATTTTAAATGTTTATTTATTTTTGAGAGAGACAGGGTGTGAGTCGGGGAGGGGCTGAGAGAGAGGGAGACACAGAATCCGAAGCAGGCTCCAGGCTCTGAGCTGTCAGCACAGAGCCGGACATGGGGCTTGAACTCATGAACCGTGAGATCCTGACTTGACCTGAAACTGGATGCTTAACTGACTGGACCACCCAGACTCCCCTAAATAAATTTATTTTATTATTTTACTTTATTTTTTTAATTTTTTAATGTTTATTTTTGAGAGAGACAGAACATGAGCAGGGGAAGGGCAGAGAGAGAGGGAGACACAGAATCCGAAGCTGGCTCCAGGCTCGGAGCTGTCAGCACAAAGCCCGACTCAGGGCTCAAACCCAAGAACTGTGAGATCATGACCTGAACCGAAGTCAAGGCGCTCAACTGATTGAGCCACCCAGGCACCCCTACATAAATTTATTTTAAATTTTTTTTTTCAACGTTTATTTATTTTTGGGACAGAGAGAGACAGAGCATGAACGGGGGAGGGGCAGAGAGAGAGGGAGACACAGAATCGGAAACAGGCTCCAGGCTCTTAGCCATCAGCCCAGAGCCTGACGCGGGGCTGGAACTCACGGACCGCGAGATCGTGACCTGGCTGAAGTCGGACGCTTAACCGACTGCGCCACCCAGGCGCCCCCATAAATTTATTTTAAAAGAAAAGTTTATATCACTATAATAAACAGAAAGTCGATACCATTTGATATAACCAGAAGGCAACTATTTTAAAAAACTAAAAATAATAAAAACAACGTTATTATAATTATCACTTAAAGCTAACCCTTGAGCCCATCGATTAATTAATCTTAATAACAGAAAGAGAATGATAGACATCACATAGCTTCTGATGTGATTAAATTGGTAGTACAAAACACTACCTATGAGGTGATCTTATCAAAAAATTAAATATGAACTTGATCAAGTCTCTAGATTTAATCATCAATCTATAGGAGATTCAAGGGACAGAGGAACATGGTGTTAAATAACACCATGGGAATGTAGCCACCTCCTATTCAAACATGCAATACTCCACAGGACAATTGCCTCGCTTCTTCAACCAATGAGTTGCAAGAGGCAAAAAAATCTGAGGGAGTAAATATATAAATTCAAAAGGATTTGAGGGACATATCAATCAAACACCATGCATACATTTTCATCTGGATTCTGATTCAAATAAACCAACTGTAAAAATAATATTATGAGGTAACTGGGAAAATTTGATCACAGACTGGATATTTGTCATCATTAAGGGATTATTTTAAATTTTTAATTAAAAGTAATGTGTGTATTTTAATTAAAAATAAAACTGTGGTTATGCTTTTTCATTGTTTTTTGGGGTTTTTCTGTGGATATGTTTTTAAAGAGTCATTACATTTTATGGGGCGCCTGGGTGGCTCAGTTGGTTAAGGGTCCAGCTTTGGCTCAGGTCATGATCTCACGGCTCATGAGTTCAAGCCCTGCTTCGGGGTCTGTGCTGACATCTCAAGAGCCTGGAGCCTGCCTCAGATTCTGTGTGTCCCTCTCTCTCTGCCTCTCCCCTGCTCATGCTCTGTCTCTCTCTCTCTCTCAAAAATAAAATGAACGTTTAAAAAAATGTAAAAAAAGAATCATTACATTTTAGAGATACATACTGAAGTATTTACAGATTAAATGACACCATGTTTGGTGTTAGCTATAAAATAACGTGGTGGGGCATTGGGGGTGTAGATGAACCATTAATTGACCATGAATTGATCATTGTTGAAGCTGAGTGTGCTATGTGGGGGTTCATTATATAATTATTCTACTTTTATAGATGCTAAATTTTTCATAATTAAAAAGATGCTCAAAATAAGCAAAAAGGGTCACCTAGCTGGCTCAGTCAGTGGGGCATGCAACTCTTGACTTGGGGTTGTGAGTTTGAGCCCCACACTGGGTGTAGAGATTACTTCAAAATAAAATCTGTATAAAAACGTAAAAATCATAAAAATAAGCAATGAAATACAAGCAATGATAAATCTAATAAACTTTAAAATAAAAAATATATATATTTACAGGGGTGCCTGAGTGGCTCAGTTGGTTAAGTGTCTGACTCTTGGTTTTGACTCAGGTCATGATCTCACGGTTTGTGGGTTCAAGCCCTGCATTGGGTTCTGTGCTGACAATGTGGAGCCTGCTTGGGATTCTCTCTCTCTCCCTCTGTCTTTTCCTCCCCCCTCCCTCCCCCCAGAAAAGAAAAATATGTATATTTATAAAAATACATTCCATGCCGGTGAGGTTTTTCTCATATGATGCTTCTCTTCAAACATGTTGAATTTAGAGGCCAAACATACAAGAAAGAAGAGTTATTTAAAGAAGAGTACAGGAGGGCAAACCTTAATGTGACAGTAAAACTCCTTTATTGCAAAACAGTTGCAAAATACTTCTTAAAAAGTATTGAGATCTTAATTCCTTTTACTTTAAAAGGTAAAAAAAAAAAAATCCTTCTGTTGCTTTTTTTTTTTTAATTTTTTTTTAACGTTTATTTATTTTTGAGACAGAGAGAGACAGAGCATGAACAGGGGAGGGGCAGAGAGAGAGGGAGACACAGAATCGGAAACAGGCTCCAGGCTCTGAGCTGTCAGCACAGAGCCTGATGCGGGGCTCGAACTCACAGACCGTGAGATCATGATCTGAGCCGAAGTCGGACGCTTAACCGACCGAGCCACCCAGGCGCCCCGCTTCTGTTGCTTTTAATGGAAGTAAACAACACATCATCATGGGTCTGTAACAATAATATCCATGAAATTCGAGGTTATTTTTCTGACATCCGTTAAAATAAGTCTGTTCATATTAAAATCCTGAAACGATAACAGACCACCAAAAGCCATTCCCTCGGCCACCTGCAGTTGGCCCAGGGAAGCTCTGGACTGAGAGAGAGTCCCTGAGTCTCTGTCAACCCCAACCCCCTGGGATCAGAGTTTACTAGGAGCAGGGCTCTGACACCAGGGATGTTCAGGCCATAGTGTTTTTCTCTCCCGATGAGGAGCTGGGCCATCCTACCTGTAAGGCAAAAGATGGGGTTCTGACTTTCCACAATCTTGACCTGGGAAGAAAGTTTCCAGGTAAAGGTCATGTACTTCTTCTGGGATGCTTGGCAGGGCAGCTCTGCCGTGCCTCCTGCCTTCCCCAGCACCACTTCCTTTCCCTGAGGGACAGCTGCTTCGAGCATCACTAGACGGAAAAGGGGGAAGTCAGGCCTCAAGACTGTTACTGCCCATCCTTCACCCCATCCCCCCACCTTTGCATTTCCCAATCAGCCCCTCCCCGCTCTGGGACCCCAAGTCTGAGCACTCACCCAACTGCAGCACCAGGAGCAGGTGCCTAAAAGCAGCTCCTTGATTCATTGTGGCCTTGCTGAGGCAGGCAGGGTCCCGGGCTTTCGTGCACAAAGGGCAGGGCCTGAGGGAGATAATAATTATCAGTCAACAGGCATTTGTTGGGCCTGAGGCACACAGGGGTGATATGCACTTGTATGGGTGATATGCACCCATACAGCCGAGCCAGGGACCTAGATGCCCATACTTGTAAACAGACGGCCACCAGTACACGCCACACGATGCTGTGCCCAGGCTGGGGGTGAGTTCTCTGCCAAGTGGAATCAGGAAAGAATTCACAGAGAAGGTGGCAAGTTGATGGGGGTGGAGACGGGGGGACCAGGCCAGGTCATGAAGGTCCTTGAACACCATGCTGGGATGCTGGGCCGTGACCCTGGGGACTAGGGAGCCAGTAAAGGATTTTATGTCAAGAAGGACATGATTCGGGGCATCTGGGTGGCTCCGTTGGTTAAGCATCCAACTTCGGCTCAGGGCATGATCTCACAGCTTGTGGGTTCCAGCCCCACATCGGGCTCTGTGCTGACAGCTCAGAGCTTGGAGCCTGCTTCGGATTCTGTGACTCCCTCTCTGCCCCTTCCCCACTCATGCTCTGTCTCTCTGTCTCTCAAAAATAAATAAACATAAAAAAAAAAAAAAAGAAAGAAAAGTTGTTGGGGCATGTTGGTGGCTCAGTTAAGTGGCTAGCTTAGGCTCAGGTCATGATCTCAGGGCCCCGCATCGGGCTCTGTGCTGACAGCTCAGAGCCTGGAGCCTGCTTCAGAATCTGTGTCTCCCTCTCTGTCCTTCCCTGCTCATGCTCTGTCTCTCTCTCTCTCTCTCTCTCTCTCTCGCTTTCTCTCTCAAAAAAATAAACATTAAAAAAAAATTTAAGTTGTTATTAAAGAAATAATAAAGGATGATTCAATTTGCAGATTGTTTCAATTTGCAATTTCTCAGCTCCTCTAAGAAAGACAAGTTGGAGGAGGCTGAGCCCAGGAGGCAGGATTGCAACAATCCCGGTGAGAGAAGACAGGCCTAAACTCGGACAACTGAGAACTATGGAAATGTGGAAAAAAAAGATTGCCTTGAGGAGCACATCTGAGGGAAAATTCTCAGAACTTGGAGCCAGGTGCAGTGTGCAGGGTGAGGGAGAGAGGAAGCAGAGGATATCTCCCTGCTCACTGTCAGATCAACCCTGTAAGGCCTCCGAGAGAAAGCAGAAAAATGATATTTCAGCGTTGGTTTCTGGGAGCACCTGAGATGGTTAAGACCAGGGGAAGGGAGGCGGGAGGGGTGTAGACAGGCTCTGAATGGACTCTGAACAATAGGCAGCCCTAGGTTACAGCAACGACTCTCAAAGTTTGGTCCCGATCAGCCGGTGCCAGGGTCACCTACCAACTTGTTAGAAATGCAAATTCTCAGGCCCCACCCCAGACCTGCTGGGTCAGAAACTGGGGGTGGGTCTAGTCGGCTGTGTTTTCACAAACCCCTGGGTGACTGGCACAGGCTAAAGTTTGCAAACCATGAGTTAGATGGAAAGGAAAGGGGAGGGGCACCCCACCTGGCAGCAGGGGGGCAGGCAGGGGGGCAGGCTGCAGGGTTGTGCTCTGGGCTGGGGGTCTAGAGGGGGCTCAGGAAGTGAGGTGGTGGGATGAGGGAAGGGCTTGGAGGCCTGATCGAGAATCCTGACAGGTAGGCTAGAAGGTCAGGGCTTGGTTCTGCAGGTGATTGGGAGGAACGGCTGACTTTTGAGCAGAGACGTGACATGGTCTATGTGGAGCTTTAGGAAGGGGACCAGATGACATGGAGGGAGTGGAGACTGGAGGAAGATGATGTCTGGAAGGTGGGCAGGAACAGGGCTCATATCTTTGAGCTCCCCCTCCAGACTGTAAGTGGGCCTCAGAAAGGTGGCTGCTTTGGGAGCAGTGTCAGCGCGAACCTGGTCCAGAGCTTGGCAAGATGAGATCCCGCACCCAGATGTGTTTTTCTCTCCCCGCCGTCCAGCCTTTGCTGTATGAGTGCTGCAGCTAGCTGCCCAGTCTGAACTCCCCACAGCACCCAGGTGACACCCTTGAGGGCACGTTCCCTCTTCCACCTCATGATGCCCTGATTCCGGTTCCCATCTCTCCCCCTCGACGCTTGATCTCTTCCAGATGATAGTCCAGCCAGCCCCCGGACTTGGGGCGGGACTTGGGATGTGTTTGGTTAACTTAAACCAACTTGAATTGCATGGAGGAGGGAAAATCATTGATTTCTTCTTTCTGTACTCAACATATTAATTCTGTTACTAAAGTGGGTCATTTAAGGGCGTGTACACACCCAACCCTGGCCTGGATGAAGCCAAATCATCCAACCCGTGCTACCTGTTCTTGTGCGCCACCCACCACCCCTCCCCCCCATCCCTGAGCCACTCTCCATCCTCTCTGCCCTGCCCTCTACAAGGAGGCTGACCTCTGCAGACTCTACTGCCCAGGCTCCCTTGTCTTCCTGCTACTAGTTGGGGTTGGCTAGTGGGAAGAACCCACAAGAGATGGGAGGGTCAAGGAAAGAGGTTGGGGTATTTTTCCTACTCTGTTCCTACTGTGGCATACTTTCTGGCAATGGCTATTCTCCCTCCCTCCCCCTTCCTCTCCCCATGCCTCAGCTATAGCTCCTGTCGCGTGGCCCTTTATCCACAGCTCACACCCTCACTGGGTTCCAGAAACATCATTTCATTCTTGCCCCTCCAGGACCCTGCCTGCTACTGCTGATGCCTGTGTGCCTCCACGTGCTGGCTGGTTCCCCCTTCACACCTCTGTAAATAACCCCCTTCCTGCAGTCTCTGAACCATCTGAGGCAGATTCTGTTTCCTGTTAGGCACTGACCCATGAGAGGGATGAAGTACTCAGATGGGTTCTGGGGTCCTGGGCCTCCTAATGAGGTTTCAGGGAAGACAGAAAAAAGAAAAATCCTTCTCCAGTCACTCCATCTGCCCGAAAGAGGAATTTCCCAGGGCCTAACACAAGGTAGGGGCTTGATAGAATTTTTTTTTAAGGTTATTTTTTCAGTAACCTCTAAACCCAACTTGGGGCTTGAACCCGTGACCCCGAGATCCAGATTTGCATGCTCTTCTGACTGAACCAGACTGGCACCCCTGATCGAATTTTTTTTTTTTTTTTTGTAACCAGGGAAATAGGAAGTGAAGAGATCAAGAAGGTTTCCAGAAAAGGAGAAAAGAGGCTAGTCATGGGTGCAGTTGTTTACAAGTGAGCATGGGGCACAGGGGTGCTGAGGGGAAGGCTGCGGGGAGACAGTGCAGTATATTTAAGAGTGGTTCCCACTGTCCCCCCGTCCCAGACTCACTGTCATTCGTGAGAAGAGAGTATAGGAGTCTCTGTCTGGGATATCCCTTCCCTGAGGTCTAAATTCAGTGTAGATGCCTCGGGAAGGCTAGGGACCTTTTGACCCTTCCCCAAATGGTGGTCATCTCTTTCCCACACCAGGATCCTAGGGTCTGTGCAGAGGGCCACCTCCCCGCCTCCAGCTCCTTATACTGTGCCAACTCAACCAGGGTTCAGCTCGGTGGAGGAGGCTATGGGTTTCCAGCTGCTGCTTGCTTTGGTAACTTGGGCTTCCGCTGCCGCCCCAGAGAGCTGGCTTTTGATTCCCACTTCCTCATCCTCCCCAGAGGCGCTCTGCCCCAGTACAGTAGCATCCTGTACACCAGAGCCACTTGAGAGAGGCTGGGAGGGCTTGCTGGTCCCCCAGGTCCTGGCATCTCTCTTTCCCTCTCCCTCTTTCTCTCTCTTCTTATTTCTCCGCTCACATCTGTGCACTTCTGTCTCTGTGCCTGTCCACACTGATGCCTCCTGTCTTCAACTCCCCGCATCTGTATCTCTCTTCCTCTCGGCCTCATATGCCAGGAACCAATTCTGGCTCTGTTGGTCTTGCCTACAGTGCCCCTTGCCTCTCCTTTTTCATCTCCGCCTCCAGGGGCCACTAAGCTCTAGCCCCTTTGTGCCTATAAACAGGCATCCAGGCCTCTGGCAGGAAAGCAGCTTTCAACAAGCTTTGATGTGAAGGGAGCCTGCAGAGCACAGCCTGGAGCCGAAGGTGGAGGCAAGGGGGATGGCTGTAGGGTGGACGAAGGGAAAAGGAGAGATTCTAAGAAATGCAGAGGTCCTAGGGGAGGATGACTGAGGATGAGAGGGAAAGAAGGAGGTAGGGAGAGACCCAGAGCAGCTCATTCAAGCAGCAGCTAGCTACACTCCACACAATCCCCAATCCCACACCAGGTCCAAGGCTCTACAAACCAGGTCGAGTTGGAGGGAAAGAAATGAAGACATTGTGGAAGGCAAGACACATGCCCAGAGCAGTAGACCAAAAAAGATCAAAAGAGACTAAGAGAACCATGAACCAAAATGGCAACACACACACTCGCAAACTCTCAGAGCCCTTGAGGTACCTGTTGCCCTTGCCCTGGCCCCCCAGATGGGATGAGGAGTGAGACTGGGGAGAGGAAGAGGGCACAGCCCCACCACAGCAACAGTCTGTGGTCTCACAGACACTTTCATCTTCCCCCCAGAGCCCCCAGCCAGCCCCTCAAGCCCCACCGCCGGGGGATGTGCCCCCCCACTGCATACACCTCTCTCCTGCTCATTGGCTTCATATAAACTTCCTAGAGACCATGACCCTCTAGGGGACCCTTGTGGTTGAGTGGTTGCAACCTCCGCCATCCTCTTCTTTGCCTCAGATGCCCACGTGGGGGGAGCCGTGCCCTCCCTCCTTCTCCTATCTCCTCCAAAATGTGTGGAACGGAGCTCAGCCTTAGAGCCCTACAAACCCAGGCCCCTGTCTTCCCCCTCCCAGCACTCACCCCCTTCAAAGTTAGTTCATTCAACATTTATTGAGTGTCCAAAATGTGCAAGGCCCTTGGTCTACTGAGCCCCCCTCATTGCCACCTTACCATTACGGCCAGGATCGGGGCGTAAGATGTTACAAGGCTTCTGCCTAGAACCACTTGGTGATGGGGGAGTTTTTATTTTGACGTAGACCTCTTCTATATAAGTGCCCCTCCCCCAAACTGAAAGAAGGAAATCATGTCAGGAGTTCTCTCTGACCCTGTCCTCTGGGAACCCTTTCATCTGAGATTAAGAGGGCGGCCATTTTGTATGAGCCCACAGAATCGAACACAGCACGAGAAATTATTTTGTCAAAATATGAAATGGAGTGATCTCCCCCATCAGGTTTTACTCTCAGCCTTGCACCCCTGAACATTTAGGGACATTCAAGAAGAGCTAGCCCACCCAGAGGGAAATCTTTTGAATTAGCGATAGTAAGGCCTTTCTATTTGGAGGAATCTGACTGTACGGAGGAGGTCCCTCTCCCAGCATAAGTCTAGAAGAGAAGGCAGAAGACACCTGGGGGACAGTGCTGCAAGGCCATGGAGGTCTTAGGAGAGGGAAAAGGACAGAGAGAGTGCCGGTGGGAGGGGGGAGTTGCACAGGGCATAGCATCTTGAGGAGTACCCCTTCCTGCATCCCCCCCAACACCCTACCAAGCTCAGGGCCTGCAAATCCTTTTCTAAACCCCATAGCCTCCTTTTCTAGAGCAAAGGAGACATCTAAAACTAATCTCTTAGAACCAGTTTTTCTAATGACGTACTTACCTAAGAATATGTATCTATCACTTTTATAGCACTGCATACCTACGAGCTCAGTTTCAACCCTTTTTGAGAATTTTGCTAATCCTTTTAAAGCTCATGGAAATGGACATATTGTTCAAAAGTCCTTTAAAAATGCCCCAAAGTATTCCGATTCTGTATCTCCCTCTCTCTCTGCCCCTCCCCCGTTCATGCTCTGTCTCTCTCTGTCCCAAAAATAAAAAAAATAAAATAAAAGTTGAAAAAAAAAATGCCCCAAAGTAGACAAAAATGTAGAAATACCGATAGACAGAAAAGATAGTTAAAGGAGGCTACCTCAGTCACAGGGCTTATGAAATGCTGCAACGGTTTCTGGTGCGAACGTGGGGAGGTTGCATCTTTGGGAAAATTGATTTCGGGAGAATTGCCTCTAGACCGGATTCCACTTCTCTCATTTTCTTGTTTTTCCTTTGTTGCCTCTTTTCATTTCCGTTTTTTTTTTTTTTTTATAGGCATCCTTCCTCCTTAACATGTATTTACTCTTGCTATTCCTTTCCCACCCCTTCTTCCCTCTTTTCTCTCTCTTTCCTCTCTACCCATCTTCATCTCTTCCAGTGCCCCCTTGACTTGTTGCCTCCCATGGCCTTTCTCAGCCCAGTGTGGCCTCGGGTCTCCATGTCGTCTCTGATCTCGCAATCCAGCTCAGCACCCCTCTGAGGAGCCCCTTCTGCGCCAGGCCCTGAGCTGCACAGAGTGGGATGCAGATTGAAGTTTGCCATCACCCCGGCCTCTTGAAGCTCCCAGTTCCAGTGTGGAACACAAGAGAAGGTGGCCTGAGTTGTGGACAGAGGACTGGGAGTCCAGAACTTTCCAGCACATCTGCTGCCACGTTCCCCCTCCCCTTCCCAGACCCATGGAAAGGCATGGAGCTGAGTCCGTCCATCTTACCCCTGGGCCTGTGTCTTTCTTCCCCTCCGGCTTCTCGCACAGGTGTGTCTATGTGAAGGCTGGGTGCTCCGCAACCAGGAGCCCACCCAGGAGAGCGCTTGTGACTTCTGCAGAGACGTATGTACACGGAGAGACAGGAAGCCTGGTGGTGAGGTTCCTCCACACCCCAGACCTGGGCCAGCCCCCAACGTCACCATGTTGGGCTGGGGTCCCCACCCCCTGCCTCTCAGGGAAGATGTCAAAGTAAAAATGCCAAAGTCAAGGGGAAAAGTTAAGCAGACTGAGGCTGGAACATAGTGTCTCTGCACTTCTCGTTGCATAACAATAAAAAGCCCGATTTGGGCTTCAGGGAAAGAAGTAGGAAGGGAGTGGAGGGAGGGCACAGAAGGTAATTTGTGGAAAGCGCCAGACAGCTTCTCATTCTAGGGCCCTGAGGGCATTTGTTCAGTGGCGTGGCACCAGAGGCCTGATAGGTGGTTCAGTGTGGCAGAGAGGGCCTGGGCTGAGAGGAGGGTACCTGAGACCTGCAGAGTGACCCCCAGAGTGACCATGGACCAGACCCTTTTCCTCTGGGCCTTCGTCTCTGGCAGGCCCTCAAGTGTTCCTCTACCCAGGTCTCTCTCGAGCTCCAGATGTGTAGATCCATCCATCCATTGGACATCTCCACTTGGATGCTCACCCCACATAGCAAACCCAACATATCCCAAGCTACATTTATCGCCTGCTTCCCACTACCCTCCAGATCAACTTCCTGCAAGTCCCCACTCAGCAGGGGCTTTGCCACCTACCAGCTGCTCACGCCAAATAAACTGGGTGACTGGGTGTAATCTCTGACTCCTTCACCCACCCCCTCCCATGTGTTTATTTACCATTTCCTGTGGATGTTACCTTCACACTATCTCAGAAGTCTCTCCAAGTCACTCTGCCCAGCTACCACCATCCCATCCCCAGGTTACCACCCTGTGCCTGGACAACAGCTCCTGCCTCCTCACCAGCCTTCTGGCCTCCCCATTCTGTCTTCCTCTAGGCCACCCTCCTCACAGCAGCCTGAGTGAGCATGTAAATACGCACAGGTGACCATACCCTTTCCCTATTAACAAAAAAGTGGCTAGTTGAGCTTGCAACTCCAACAATTAATGCAGGCGCTTCTAACTTGAGACAACATTGTGATTCATTTGCAGCAGAAAGGCATTGTGCTACATCTCATTTTATAACACGGTGTACTGAAGGTTTGAGAGTCAATAAAATTAATATTTGTTGCTCATCAGAGGCATTCTTAAGTGAAACTGGCAGCAATATTTTTATTCTTTTTTTTTTTTTTTTGCTGCAAATGCCTGGTGGTGAAGAACACAATGACTATAGCATGGTTTGGCTCCGCTGCCTTGTTTTGTGCTAAGGCAGCGTTCTAGCCCAGATTGCTTTTGCAACATCATTGGAATGTCAACATAGTGACAAAAGCCAATAATGCCCTATTATTTTTATGAAAGTAGCTTGACCTCAAAATCTCCCTGCAAGGGTCTCAGGGACCCCATGGGCTATGGTTTGAGAATTGCTAATCTTGGAAACCTGTGTTCATTCTTTTTTTTTAATTTTTTTTTTCAACGTTTATTTTTGGGACAGAGAGAGACAGAGCATGAACGGGGGAGGGGCAGAGAGAGAGGGAGACACAGAATCGGAAACAGGCTCCAGGCTCCGAGCCATCAGCCCAGAGCCTGACGCGGGGCTCGAACTCCCAGACTGTGAGATCGTGACCTGGCTGAAGTTGGACGCTTAACCGACTGCGCCACCCAGGCGCCCCTTAAACCTGTGTTCATTCTTTAGCTCTTCACTCTGTCTCGGCACAGACTTTAGTTGTCCCCCAAATGTTTTCTCTTTCTTCCTTAGTAACGGAATCCTCCCTTCTTAGCTGAGCTCATGGCTGCCCAGATTTAAGTGATGCTTAATCGTGGCCTCCCTTGCCTCTGGATTTGGCTAAATGACTCAATCTTGGTCAATGGATTTAAGTGCAAGTGTTAGGTGCAACTTCTAAGGACTGTCTTTCCAGGGAGGGTGTGTGTCCTCCTCAGGCTTCATCCCCTTCCTACAGGCTTGTTTGCAGCGGGCCTGCTTTTCTCATTTACATTACCTGGCAGAGGTCCTAATAGGCATTTATTCTTCTAACCCCTGATCTAATCCAGTTCTGCCCACTCACTCACATATTCAGCAAGTTGCATGGTTTTTTTTTCTCAAGATTTTGTTTGTAAGTAACCTCTCCACCCAATGTGGGGCTCGAACCCACGACCCCAAGATCAAGAGTCACATGCTCTACCCACTGAGCCAGCCAGGCGTCCCTACTCAGCCAGTGTTAGGTGTCTTCCCGGCCCAAGGGACTCTGTGGGTGCTGGGGATGTGATAAGGCTGACATGGTCACCCCTCCGGCTTGTGTCATAGACCCTAAACCATTAATAATGCCATCACAATTGGACAAGTGCTACCAAAGAGAAGCTCAGAGTCCTGGGATCTTATCAACTTATTTCAACTGGGAGATCAAGACAGGCTTCCTTGGGAAGTGCGTATCAGAGAGCGTGTGCTCTGCTACAAGTGGAGGAACAGTCAACATAAAGTCAACAGCCCCTGGCTGTTGAATACTTAGACTAAAGGTGATTTCTCAAAGAGGTCTGGAGGCAGGTGCTTCAGGGGTAAGGGAGGTGAGGGGGCACCCCACTGTACCCTGCAGCAGGATTTGTGTGTCTGGATCTTGTTGCTTTGCCATCCTCGGTACGTGACCCCTCGTTTCCCTTAATAAGGTAAGACCTCCCAGGCCCCCGTGCTTCTTCGCCTTTGCAAGCACTTGTCCAAACGTAATCATTATGAAATTACTGCTTAGAGTCTGTCTGGCAGGCTCGAGTGGTGAGTCTGTCTGACTTAGCACCCAGCAGAATGCCTTGGGCCTGGTAGACCCTTCATACTTATTGAATCCTTTGTTAAAAATATTGAATCGTATTGATATTTATGGATGTTAAATGTGTTGTGGTAAAAGAGGAACACCGGAAAACTTACCCTGTTAACCACACTGAAGCCTACAGCTCTGTAGCATTAAGTACACTCATGTTATTATTATACATCTGTCTCCAGAACTTTCTCATCTGAAAGATGAGGTCCAACTGAAGCTCTGGACCCTTTAACACTGACTACCCATCCTCCTCCCCCCGCCCCTGGCTGTTGATTCATTTTTGAGTGAATGACTGGAAAGCAAGGATCACAAAATCAAACGCCTACAGGAGCCTGCTAGGTAATACAAGTGAGAAAGCAGGTTGACTGTAAACAGTAGGGAGGGGTGGGGACCGAAGGAAGTTGGCAGGGGGCAGGGAGGGGGCTACTGGCCTCATCTAATGAGGGCAGCCATGGACCACACAGCTCCAGCTGATAGGAGAGGTTGCACCAGAATAGGTGAACCCAGACTAGCCAGCTCTACCAAAATGTCAAGGGAAGGTGGAAAAAACAAACATTTCTATAATATCCCCTAACTCTAATGTTGGTGACAAATTTTCTGTTGTTGTTCTAACCCTGACTAAGTCAAACAAGGCATTCCAAGGACTGGATCTAGCTTAGGGCCACCAATTTGCAAGCCATGGACCCAATGGACTGTGGGATGCCATCCAGCTCTTGGGTCTGTGACCTTGTCAGCCTGTGATGATGGATCCTTAGGAGTCAACAGGCCCCAAGAACCTGGCTCTCCCTCTGGTTTCCACGGGAAACAATAACAGAAAGAGAGAGGAAGTTTATGTTGAACACTTAGGACCGCCATGTGCTTGATATGGCGATATATTTTATTTAAGCCCCACAGCCATGATAGGGTATAATCATTATTCTCTAGGTCATACAGATGTGGAAACTAGGCTCAAAGAGTTTAAGAAAATTGTTAACAGTCACAGAGCTATTAACTGTAATTGCTGGAACTGGGATTCCAACTTACCTACTGGGGCCCCATCCCTGGATTGTCCCCCTCATCCCACTGCCTCTCCTCTGCATTGAGAAAGGCCAAGATGGGAGCACCTGGATGGCTCAGTTGGAAGAACCTGCAACTCTTGATCTTAGGGTCATGAGTTTGAGCCTAAGTTGGGGGGTAGAGATTACTTAAAAATAAACAAATAAATTGAAGAAGAAGAAGAAGAAGAAGAAGAAGAAGAAGAAGAAGGAAAAAAAGCAAAGGCCAGGATGATGGCTAAGAGAAGTCTTCTCCCATGGTGACAGAGGGGTATGAGGCCAACAATCACATTTGGGGCTTCTGAGACTTCACACTACCACGATCCCTCATATGTACGGAGTGATTTTCCTTTTTCAAAGCACTTTCATGTACATTAGCACAGGCCAGACTTTTTGGTAGGTATTACTATTCTTGTTTTAGAGAAGAAGAAACTGAAGTTAAGTTGTCTGCTCCATCATAGGCCTATACCCATGGACCATGGGGATTTCCAGAAGAATCCTGCTTCTTGGCAGAGAGCTATTTTTGCTGCCTGTATTCTGTCTCCAGACTGGAGGAGGGGAAGGAGGCCAAGGCAGGCGAAAGATGGGGCGCATCGTGGACTGCTAATGGAGTGTCGGGGACCAGGCTGTTGGAGAAGGGGTAGGGCAGCCTGTGGAGTAGAGAGTTGGAAGCCACAGGTGCAGTCTTGTGGTGGCCTCCTTACCAGAAACATCTGCAGCTTCACTGACACCCTCCGCAAAGGGGGCTGGGGGCAGGGCTTGGAGATGGGGGAGGTACCGGAGGGGCGACAGAGGCTGTTCTTTGGGAAGCAGAGTCTTGGAGGGCTGCCCCACCCCCAGCCCAGCCATATTGTCCCTAACACCATGACCACTTTTGGCAACTCTGAGGGAGGTTCCTGGGCCTCCCACACCCCATGGGAGGTCTGAGTAGGCAAATTTCACAGTCTGGCCTGGGCTCAGCCAGCTGGCACCTGCAGCCCTTGAAGAAACTGCCAGCCACAGAGTGGAGCAGCTGGAACCTATCCTCACCCCAACCCCCTTCCCTTCAAAGGGTTAACTCCACCTGGGGGTGGGCCTGAGCAGGGACACCTAATCTCTTTGCTCACCTCCTTTGGTGGGGGCTAGGGGGGCAATAGCAGGGGCTCAGGCCTGAATCCTAACACCTCTGCCTGTCGGGGGAAGTGGGGCAGGGAAATTTCTGGGCCTGCCCTGCCCCAGGGAGATGAGAAGACCAGACCGAGGGTGGGGGACACCCGGCAAATGTGACCATGGGTATGAATGAGCACAACATGGCCTCTTGCCTAACACACTTGACTTGGCAAGGCCTTGGACCTCATTTGGCCTCCAGAACTTCTGGACAGTAGACACTGGAGGAGGCTGTTGGGCCCACTGCAGAGGCTAAGGGTGGAGGAACTCAGAGTTGCTCCTTCTCCTCATTTGGCCTCTCTTTCAGACACTGTTCCCCCATGAGAGCCAAGCTATCATAAGCAAGATGGCCCCCAATGATTCCTGCTACCTCCAGTTCACACCTTTATGTTGTCCCCTCCCACATTGTACCAGCGCTGGCCTGTGTAACCAATAGAATAGGGCAGAAGTGATGGTATATCACTTTCCAGATTAGGTTTTAAAGACATGGCAGCTTTTATCTTGGCCACTCTCTTCCTCTGGGAAAGCCAGTTGCTATGTGGTGAGCAGCCTTATGAAGAGGCCCACACACCAGGGCACCTGGGTGGCTCAGTCGGTTAGGTGGCCGACTTCAGCTCAGGTCATGATCTCACAGTTCGTGGGTTTGAGCCCCGCATCAGGCTCTGGCCTGACAGCTTGGAGCCCGCTTCAGATTCTGTGCCTCCCTCTCTCTCTCTGCCCCTCCCCCGCTCATGCTCTCTCTGTCTCAAAAATGAATAAACATAAAAAGAAAAAAAATGGAGGAGGCCCACGCAGGGAGGAACTATAGCCTCTGGCCACCAGCCACCTGAGGGAGGCTTTTTGGAAGCAGATCCTCTAACCCAGCCAAAGCTTCAGATTGACCATAGCCCTGGCCCACATCTTAACAACAGCCTCACAAGAGATCCTGGAGTCCGGGTGCCTGGGTAGCTCAGTCAGTTAAGCGTCCAACTTCAGCTCAGGTCATGATCTCGAGGTCTGTGAGTTCAAGCCCCATGTCAGGCTCTGCGCTGACAGCTCAGAGCCTGGAGCCTGCTTTGGATTCTGTGTCTGCCCCTCCCCCACCTGCTCTCTGTCTCTCAAAAATAAGCATTAAAAAAGAAAACTACTCAGCTAAGCTGCTCTTAACTTTCTGACTATGTGAGATCATATGTTTATTGTTTCAAATTACTAAGGTTTGGGATGATCTGTTATGTAGCAGTAGGTAACAAATAGAGCTTCTGTCCTCTTTAACAAGGGTTTAAGATGAGCCCTCACCTCAGCCCCCACCAAAGGTTCCTGAGTTCCCTGCCTCTTTCATGCCCCTTCCCCTCAGGACCTCAACCTGGAACACTGGTTTATCAATAAACTTGGAGATGCAAGATGAATTCACCTAGCTCCCTGGGAGAGTTAAGAGGACAGCAAAAGGCAGGGAAGGAGGAGGTGCCTGTGTGGCTCCGTCAGTTGAGCCCGTTGGGCTCTTGGTTTCAGCTCAGGTCATGGTCTCATAGTTCATGAGTTCGAGCCCCACATTGGGCTCCATGCTCACAGTGTGGAGCCTGCTTGGGACTTTCTCTTTCCCTCTCTCTCTGCTCCTCCCCCTCTGTCGGTCTCCCTCTCAAAATTAATTAATTAATTAATTAAAAAAAAAAAAAACATAAAGAAGAAGAGAGGGGTGCCTGAGTGGCTTAGTCAGTTAATCCTCCAACTCTTGATTTTGGCTCAGGTCATGATCTTGTGGTTGGTGAGATCAAGCCCCGTATCAGGCTCCACGCTGAGCTTGGAGCCTGCTTGGGATTCTCTCTCTCCCTCTGCTTGTCTACACTTTTCCCCTACTTATGCTTTCTCTCAAAATAAATAAACATTTAAAAAAAAGAGAAAAAGAGGTCAGCAGAACAGTCAGTGGTTATCCTGCTGGATGCAGAGGGGGGAGGTTGGAGGAGCTGAAGGGGCAGTAGGGATGTGTCACCCCTAGGAGAGACTCCACAGAGGAGGGGGTGAGAATGAATAAAAGGAACCCTGTATGCACAAGCCCCATGCCCCCTCCTCCTTGTACCCTTTGCTCTTCTCTTCCTTAGTGGGTAGAGGAACAAGGTGGCCTTTCACTCTGCTTCTGTCCCCTCCTTGTCCCCTTCATTCAGGAGCATGGGGAAGTCCCCACATAGACGACGGTGAATCCTTGATGACTACTCTCATAAGCCCAAAGGGCATAGGATGTTACCCAGTAGAGAGGAAAATTGCCACCCACAGAACTTTCCAGGAAACCCCTACCCCCATTAAAACATGGGGGCTTCCATTACAGCTGTGGAGAGCAGGGTCCTAGGGCAGAGCCGAGGGTCTCCTCGGCAGCTATCCCCAGGCCACAACAAGGGGGGACCTCAAGGCTTCTCAAAGGAACTTCAGGACTGCACTTGACAGTGTCATTATGGGCCAGAGTCTCTTTCTGTGCCACTGTTTCTCAACCTGTGACAAGATCACCGCCATACTAAGGCTCAGAACTTCAGGTCGCCTTAAATGCTTTGTTATTCAGGCTTCAGAGGGTGTCCCTCTACTTCTAAGGCTCTGCACAGAGGGATCCCAAAGGTATCCCTCTGTCCCCAAGTCTCTGGCCATCGTGTCTCCACAGGGATATGTCTTCAGCCTCATGGTTCGTGTCACCGTGCACATGGCACCCAGGCTCAGGGGGTACCTGGTGTGTTTGCCACAGCATGTGCACATGACCTCCTGTGCCTCCTGCTCCTGCAGACTCACTCCCACTGCCTTTCAGTGTTTTTTCCCTCCTGTCCGTGCCCTGCCAGAGCTGTCTGCAGCCAAATCCAGAGCCCAGCACATGTAGCAGGTGGAGGTCTAGGTCCATGGGGTGGGAGCTGCTGGGGGCTAAGGCTGTGTGTGTCCTCTGCTGCATGACCGTCTGCGTGGCCCAGGTGAATGTTCTCTCCAAGAGAGAGACAACACGGAAGGCAGGCAGGCTTGTGGGTCTTACGTGCACTTCCTGGCATGACTGGAACACGGAGGCCGGCTGCCTCCTTCACAAATGGGTCATTAGACAAGCACATCGTGAATGGGGGACCTCAGTCTTCAAAGCCCTTTTACTATCTGGTACTCACGGCAATCCGTTTTAATGGGTCATTATCATTATTCCACTGAATATGAGGAAACTGAGGCTGAGAAGATCAAGCCCTGGTCACATCAGCAGAGATAGAATCAGAAGCTGGGTCTCGGGACTCCCAAAGCTGCACCATAGCCAGCTGTCTTGCTGGCCATTTTTCTCCCCACGTGGGGCCTTTGTTCACAGCACGTCCCTTTGTCAGACTTGGATCACAACCTTGCCAGGGCCGGGGCTATTTGTCCTGAGGCATGCATCGTTCAGTGCCTCTCCTGGACAGCGTACACGGTATATGACCACCGCTTGGTGCACGCTCATGTGCGGACCACAGAAAGTGAATAGCACAAAGATGGTGACTGCACATCAGGGATCTGTGCCTGTCTGGACCCCAGCGCCGTTAATCTCCTCCAGCCCGCCCCAGCCTGCCCGGTGACCTCCTGTGGTATGACAAACAGTGACCACTGGGTGGCAGTGTGTTCTCATGCCTGGGACCAGACAGGTTGCCCAGAGCCAAGGAACATGGGGGTGGGGTGGAGGCAAGCAGGATCCACACCGCCAGCTGTCCAGAAAGGTTGCAAGACCTGATCCCCTGGAGGACGTGACATGGCAGGGCTCCCCCGTGTGTGCATGTGTGTGTGCGTGAGTGCCCGTGCCCTGCAGCAAGAAGGCCAAGGACAATGTGAAATGGAGCCAAGAGTGGGGTGGGGTGGGCCAGGGGAACAAAAATACGAAGGAAACCAGGGCAGCCAGCGTAATAGCGAAGGACACAGAAGAGAGCTGCCGAGGTAAGGGGTGAGGGCTTCTGGAGCGTCAGAGAAGCTATCCAGGAGAGAGAGAGAGCAAGAGAAAGACCAAGGCAGAAAGAATCACGAAGAGACCAGAAACAGAAAAGAGGAAGATAAGAGAGATTGGCTGGGGAAAGTAGGTCGGAAGGCTGAGGTGGGAGAAGGGAGCCCCCAGAGGCTGGGCAGAGACTAGAACCTTCACTGGACAAGAAGCAGCCAGACTCAGGATTGCTGCTGACAGGGAGTTTATTTAGACTGAGTTGTGGAGATCTGGCTGCCTCAGCTTCCAGGTCAGAGCTGCTCGGGCTCCGGCTCGGGCTCCGGCTCGGGCTCCGGTTCCAGTTCCGGTTCTGGCTCCAGCTCCCCTATCTTGCTCTGGGTCTGAGGTGGGTGAATCTCATGCTCCAAGGCAGAGAATCTTCTTGGACGCCACTATGGGAAGACATGGAGGGTAGGTGGGGAGAAAGATGAAGGGAATATGGAGAATACTGAGTCTCTCTATTCTTTCCCAGTCCCCTGTGTTCCCCATCTGGTCCCAGGCCTTTTCTCAGTCCCTTCAAGCCTCTCTTGGGTCGTTCGGGCACAAGGGGTCCTTGGAGAGGCTTATGAAGAAGGGGCTCTGCAGGCAAGATCAGGAGTCCACCTTGGTCATCTTCCCTGAGGAGAGGGTGCCAGACAGCACTCAGAAAACTAAAGGGAGGGGAAGCCAGTTGCCAGGGCAGGGGGCCGGGGGGTGGGGAGAGGCAGGGAGAGGTCCCTGGCTCACCTGTCTTCTCCAAAAGTGAAAGCCAAAGGCTCCAGTCATCAAAAGGAGCAGAAACAGGATACCAAGGATGAGAAACAGATGGAGCTGGCCTGTCTTCAGGGGACCTGAGGCCCTCCCAGAGTGTTGGGCACCTACAAGAGAAGTACAGCATTAGGCATAGGGTCAGTTGAAAGGATATCTTGCCACACCGTCATATGTTACAGATGCCAATGAGACAGTGAGACCCAGAGTGTAGGGACTTATGCAGGATTGTTAGCTAATTAATAGCAGAAGTGAGTTCAGGCCTGGACAAGAGCTGGAGGTTAGAAAGAAAAGAGCTGGGATGGGGCAGGGGAGGGGTCTGGAAAGCGGGATCAAGATGGTTGGTCTGGAGCTGGCGCTGTGGCGCTGTGGGGTCTCAGACCTGGGCCAGAGGGCTCAGCGAAGGATACCGCTGTCCCGAGAAGCCTCTCCCCCTGGTACACGTGGCACTGCCAGGGCTGAGAAACGTGTCTGGCCTGCTGCAACTCCAGCCAGGGTCCTGGGGAACTTCCCCAAGACGGCTTATCCAGGGGGCTCCACACAAAACGCTCTTGTCCGGATGCTGGAGTCACCTCACAAAGCAGTTTTCTCGGGTTGCCAGGTAACCCAGAGGACTTGGGAGTCACTGAAAAAAATCAGAGGGAAGAGACCTTTGGGGGCCCGACCCCCTCACTTGAAACCACAGAGTCAACTCCCCAGTCTCAATCGCCCTGCACTCACCTGGGCTCTGATTGGGTGAGGTTGAGGGGAGGAGATCAGGGTCATGGCCAAATTAATCTTATCAAGACAAAGCTCTGGGCAGATCACTCTGCTTGCTGCCTCAAAGCTTTCCAGGCTCTCTACTGCCTTCAGGGGACAGTTCAAACTCAAACTGGCCCAGAAGGATCACACAGCAAATACTATTTTGGATTCTTTTACATTACTTTCTACCCAAATGTTCAGGAACCCCAATATCAGTCAGGTATGTTGCCCCACCACCACCACCACCATACGCCTTACACTTTTCTTGTTTCCATGACTTGGCTCACGTCAGTGTCCCCTGCCTTGAGGTGCCCCCGAATGAACTCTACCCCCCTTTCCGAACGTTCGGAGAACAGTGAACTGACCCACAGACGGCTGATCTACAGACAGCATCTCAAAGCTGTACAGTGAGAGCATGGGTAAGAAGACACCAATGGTGAAGGGTCTTGAGTTGAGCATGGTGTACAGGCACCTGAAGACTTGGTGACAGACACACCTGACCTTAGACCCCGAGGCTGGTACTTCCCAGCTGTGTGATTTGAGAAATTCTTTCTCTGTAAAACAGGGGTAACAGTCTCTCCCAGTGAGCTGTCATGACATAGCATGGAACACTAACACGAAACAGCTGACGCTCAAGAAGACCTGAGACAGGGGCAGCTGGGTGGCTCAGTCGGTTAAGCGTCTGACTCTTGATTTCAGCTCAGGTCATGATCTCATGGTTCGTGGGTTCGAGCCCCGCGTCGGGCTCTGCACTGACATTGTGGGGGGCTGCTTGGGAGTCTCTCTCTCTCTGCTCTTCCCCATCCCTCTCTCTAAATAACTATAAATAAACTTAAAACAGAAGAAGAAGATGAAGACAACCTTGGATGGAAAGAATTGGGAGGCTTTGTCAACTGACTGGATGTGGAGGAAGTGGGAGGCTAAGTGTCAGGGCAAGTGGGATTGGGGCGGGGGGTGGGGTGGGGGGGGAGTTACTGACAGAAAGGCTAAGTCAGCAAGAGGGCTCAGTGTGAGGAAAAGATGGGGTTCAGAGTGAGGCTGAGGTGGGGGTACCATATCTAGGTATCCTGGAACAGGTGGAAATTCAGCACTGACCCTCAGGAGATGTACGACTGTTAACATATTCATTTATTCCTTCAACCAATGTACCTTATTAAGCACCTACTATTCGGTACCACTATTTAGCGGCCACAGGTGAGTACGGCAGGACACAGCCAAGCTGCTGTGGCTCATAGTTACCAATCAATCAACACATACTTCTGAGTTTTGAGGGTTTTTTTTTTCCTTCCTGTGTTTGTTTTATACTGTCTTAAAAAAAAAAAGCCCTTGTTCAGTAAATATTTGCTGACCAAGGGACTGATTGATTAACTCCTCCCAAATCCAGGCCACTTCCTGCAACTTTAACCCAAGCCCTGGTCCCAAAGTAGACAAGGATTCCAGAGCTATATTCCACCTCTTCTGAACCATTCAAACTTTTGCCACCTGTCCTTGTAACTTCTCAGACCCTCCCCCCCCCCCCCCCCATTCAGAGCAGGGTGGAATGTTCATCTAGTGACTCAGGGGAGACTTTCTGTTTCGGTGGTTCCTTATGTGGGGGCGAGAAAAGAGGAGGCCACAAGGGCAGCCTCTGCGACTTCTGCCCAGTGGCCTGGCATCGTGAAGCGGATTTGCCCAGTCTCTGCCCAGCCAGCCTTCCCTCCCTGTCCCAGCTCCCCTGGGATGGGACCTACTCCTTTCCCACCTGGGGCTGACCTGTGATGACTGCCAAGGTGACAGTGACACTGAGCTGCTGCCCCTGCAGATGGACGTGGCAGGTGTAGGTCCCAGCCTGGGCCTGGCTCACAGCCTCCAGTGGAAGGGTAAAGTTGCCATTGTCTCCAGCCACCAGGAGGTCGGGGCCTCCACCAGGAGGGGCCCACTTGGCAGTGAGAGAAGACTGGGTCCCCAAACCGGGAGGCAGGTGGCAGGGCAGCTCCACCCTTGAACCTGCTCCAGCATACACAGTCAGAGGCACTGAGGGCTCCAGACCTGGGAAAAAAGAGAAGCCAGAGTTGAAGCTGAGAGCAGGAGGCACAGAGGGGCTGGAGCCCTGGAGCTGTAGGTAAGGGAGGCAGAAGACAAAGGAGGTTGTCAGGCTCTGAAGGGTGCAAGGAAGCAGATAATGTGGATGAGCTGAGGATGCTCTGAAACCCCCATGTGGGCTGGGCCAGGGGGGAGACCAAAGGCTGGCCAGTGAGGCCACAAGGAAAAGCCAGAAGAGGGGAAGGTGGTGAGAAGGCTGCAATGCGAGATACTATGAGGGAGTTGGACAGTGAGGCCCAGGCAATCACAGTGGGCACCAGCTGCCAGAGACCTGGTTTGGGGACCCATAAGTCAGGGGGAGGTGTCAGGGGGGCAGGAAGGGGTTGTGGTCAAGTATGAAATCAGACTGGAGGAGTTACCCAGAACAGTGAGGTTGTATGTAATGGAGACATTGAAGCCATCTCTGTAGGTGAGGAGGCAGCCCCACGGCCCAGAGTCCAAGGGGCTCACTTGGGGCAGGAAGAGGAGGCTTCCAGCTAAGTGGTGATGGGGGGACTCCTGGACAGGGACTCTGCCTCGGAACCAGTGCACAGAGGCTGGCAGGTCAGGGCGGCTGAAGGAGCAGTTCAAGATGACCCAGTCGGAGATCCGGAGAGACCCTGGGGGGCTGGCAGTCACTGCTCAAGGATAAAGAAGGTGTGATTAGCTCCACAAGAAACACCTTCCAAACGCAGCAGGCCAACTAGGCTGGAAACAGGCCCCAAGCTGTAGACTTCTTTGTCTTTTCCACTCCAGCTCTCCTCCACCACCGGCCCCCCTGCCCCGCTCCACCACGCAACACCCCCTCCCCCGCCCCGCCCCAGTCCAGTGCCTGGCACATGGAGGCGCTTAGAATGGATGCTCAGGAATCTTCTGCCTACTTCCCCCCACCCCTGCCTCGGGTGCCTCCAGTTTACTCGGCTGGGTCTACCCTCCCCTTTCACCAGGCCTTGCCCGAGGATATCCACCAAGCCCACCCCCTGAGCTACAGAAGTCTGAAATGAGTCACTCTAGCCCAACACTCTCCCCCCTCCCCCCCCCCCGCCCCCCGCAACCCAGGGGTGCCTCCCCTCCTCCACCCTGGCACTCCCAGGGTGGGTGGGGGAGGGGAGTTCCAGGGGTGATACAATCTCTCCCTAGGGTCCTCCCCTCCCCCACACACATGCTTCTCTGGGGGCACCTTCCACTCTGCCCCCCCACCCCCTTCCGCTACCCTCCTGGAGGCGGGGGGGGGGGGGGACGCGGGGGGGCCCTCTCCCGCCCTGCCCAGGGCGCATTCTTAGAAGCACAGCCCCTGCCCCAGCCCTTCCTGCCTCCGGGGCGGCGGGGAACGCGGCGCCCTGCTCCAGCCCCGCTCCCCACGGCCCGCCCCCACCTACTGGAGGCCTGGCCCACGCGCAGACGGAGGCGGCAGGCGAGGGAGCGGTCCCGGAGGTGCACCGCAGCGCGGTACTCGCCGGCGTCGGCGCGTCGGGCCGGGCGCAGCCACAGCGAGAAGTCCCCGCGCTGGAGGCCGCGCTCTTCCAGCTGCACGCGGGGCTGCAGGGGCGGCCTCCCGCTGCGCAGGCCGCCGGGAGCCTGCATCAGCACCACGTAGCGGCGCGGCCCCGGGCCCTGGGCGGAGGGCGCCGCGGGGCGCAGGCTGGGCGCGGGAGCCGGCGGACCACTGGACGGGAGAGAGGGACGGGACTGAGAAATTCAAGGGGGAAGAAGCCCGGGGCGAGATGCAGCCCAGACCCACTTCGAGGATGAGGAAACCCACCCAAAAGATCTCTTGACCGCTGACCGTCCCCATCCTCGTCCCCCCTCGGGTGGGGCCAGCGCCATCCACGCTTGGAGAGGCGGGCATAGAAGGGATGCAGGTGTGAGGGGAGCAGTCTTCCAAGGAAAGGCAGCGGGGGAGACCGAGCCACTGGGTTCTGGGGGATCGACAGCTCAGGGCAGGAGACTGGAGGCTGGCTTGGGCCTTGGGTTATGAGTCTGGGTGCCATTGCTGTTGGATTTGGGGGTTCTGTTGCCCAAGTTCGGGGTGCATACCTGTCTGGTAGATGGTGCCAAGTGACCCCTGCTGTTCTCAGAAGGCTGACATCCTGGAGGGGGATTGTGGGGCTGCAGGGGAGCTGGGCAGGAGCCCCCTCCTGGGCCCACACCACAGAGACCTCTGTCTCAGACCCTGGAGCCTCCACTGGGGAGGAAAAGAGAGGTCAAGGTGAGGGACCATGAGCCAGAAGACTGAGGAATAGAGGAGCCTCAGCTACCTGAAGGAGAAACAGGGCTGAAGTAGACATTGGGCTGCCTCTTCCCCACCCAACGGGAAGACCATGGAGAGGCTTTGGGGCAGAAAGACTACCCGGAGCAGGGCCTTAGAAGAACCCACCGAAGCTAAGGACCTTGGCATCCGTGAGGTCCAGAAACCCCTGCTGACCACCCCCCATCCCCGTGGGTCTGGAGGGCAACCCTCCCAGAGGGTCAGCCCCATCTTACCTGGAGCCACCCGCTGCAGCTGCAGAAGCAGCAGAACCAGGAACTGAGCCTCCCACATCTCCCCTTAGGCCTGGGCCACGCTGAGCCCCCCAAAGGGAAGAGGTCAGAAAGAAGGGAGGGACAGATGGACAAAAGAGGGGTTCTGCAAAGATACCGGGTGGAAGAAGGGAATCTAGAAGAGGGACAGGGACAGAAGCCTGGAGGTAGGGGCAAGAACCAATGTACCAGAGACTGGAATCCAGAGGCAAGCCGGCCAGATTGGAGAGCGGGAGTTGGGGGAGGGGGTGGGGGTGTCCCAGCGAATGGGGCAAGGCAGTGGCAGAGAGCAGAGTGGAGGCCAGGTGGCTGTCTTGAGCTGGGAGGCAGTTCTGCTGCTCCTAGGGCCCTCGCCCCTGTCCTTCTGCCTTCCCTCCACCTTCCCCACTTCCCCTCCCCGTTGCCCCCCCCACACACCCCAGGGCTCACAGTTTCGCTTCGCAGTGGAAAGTCTGAGGGGGTTGATTCCCAGCAGCATTACCCTCCACTTCTGTGGTGGCGCTCCCCTTGTTTATTTCCTCAGTCCTGGGTGTCCCCGCCAACCCTTCACCCCCCTTCCCTCCCTCCCTCCCTCCCTCCCTCCCTCCCTCCCTCCCTCCCTCCCTCCGAATCCTTTCCCCAGGGACCTTCTGGTTCTCTCCAAAAGCCTTTTCTGCCTGGAACTACCTGCCGGCCCATCTCTAAGCTGCTACTCCAGTGCCGACATTAACACTTTTTTTTTCTTAGCAAGCTCTTCCCTTGGTGCCATCTCCTCCCTCATTCCCTTAACCTCCCCAGACTTTCACTTAGCACAACACCGGACTCCCCACCTGCCCAATGGTTCCTGGGAGTACAATGAACCTAAAAGATGGTAGGTATGGGGAAGGGAACCCCAAGTCCAGGGGGCGGAGGAAGCTACATTATATTGAGCTTTCATTATATGCCAGGCACTGTATAGGACACTTTACATACAGTAACTCATAAAATGTGATATTTCCCCATTGTACAGATGAAGAAACTGAGGCAGGTTCAAAGATTAATTTGCCCTGGTCAGTTAGGGAGTATGAGCCAAAAGGTGTGTGTATCTGGGTGTATAGTCCTGATGCTGGGTGAGTTAAGGGTGTCCTCTTGAAGAATGATGGGGTTGTCGCACACACCCCCCTCCAGCTCAGAGCACTGTGTCCTCTTCAGCTTCTCCCAAACCAGAGGCTTTTAACTGTGAGACAGGGCAAGGGTGATGTGGTGAAATGCAGAAATCCTGCAACAGAGATCAAACTCGAGAAAAACGGAGACAGAACTAGGGAAGGAAGCCTGACTGACAGAGGGGAACGCTTGCTCTCCACCCCACCCAGCCTGAGGAGCCCAGCCCAGAGGGGTGGAGTGCAGGTGCCAAGAGCCCCCACCACACCTGGGAACCCCAAGAGGCCCTGGACTTCTCTCCCCGGCCTGCCCAAGGGCTCATTTCGTCAGTGCCAGGTTTAGGGCACGTTTGATGCCAGGCAACTCTCACTCCCTGTCCTAGGAGGCCGAGACCCAGGCCTCCCAGCCCTCTCCCACTTCAGGGGCGGGACTTCCTGTTTCTGAGGCTGCTTCTTTGCCTGGTTCAGCACAACAGAGCTGGTAGCTTTCCACTGGGCTCAGCAGTGTCTAGACCTGGTGTGGGCTAGCAGGGAAGTGTGTACGTTCTGCTGGGGAGGAGAATCCCCAAGAATCTAAAACCAGGACAGAAGTTAGCTCTCACAGAAGCTGTGCTCCCTGTCCATCCCTGGAGTGCTGATCTTGTCTTCTTGAGTGGTGGGTGGTAGGAGGGTGCAGCTGCTTTTTTACAGAAGAAAAGGGTCCTGACAGAACCTGACGTCAGCCACCCTCCTCCCTCTGCCCCGGGAAAGCAGGAGACAGGTTAAAAACAGAAGCGCGACCGTTTCTTTATTAAATTATACAAAAAGGGGAGGGGAGGGGAGGAGGGCAGCTGTGGGGCTCGGCCCCAACCCTGGCCCCACCCCGGCCTGGCGCTGTCTGAGAGAAGGGGATCTGAGGGAGACTCAAGGATCAGGCAGGGTAGGGACGGGCAGGACATGAGGCTGGGATGCAGAGGTGAGGGAGGAGAGGCTACCCGAGGAGGGGTGGGGAAGGGAAGAGGAGAGCAAAGACAGGGAGAGGAGCAATTGGGGACCAGCTGGGGAGCTCAGATGGAGCAGGTCGGGAGGTGGAACAATGGCAGAGTGAGGATGGAAGGGGCAGTGTCTGGAGAGGCGGACATGAGAAGGCTGGGGACAAAGAGGGTGGCAGTTCTGGTGCAGGGCCCAGAGCAAGGAACCGGGTGAAGAGTGGCTGCACTCGTCTGTTCCCACCCCCACCTCCAGGCCCCGCGGGGCCTCCCACCCCCAGCCCATTGGCAGGGGGGCTCATGCCGACGCCCCATTTTCTGTCTTCTGCCGCTTGGGATCCGCTTCATCCTGTGGAGGGAGAGTTGGGGTAGCTGCAAAATGGGAGAGGGACCTCCCCCTGTCCCTGCCCTGCTCCAGCCCCCGCCCGGGCACCACAGGCATCCAGGTCCAAGTCCAAAGGGCTCCCAGCCCCTGCTGCAGCCCTGACAGCCCCTCAGGCCCCACAACCCAGCCCAAACCTCCTCTTCAGCAGCTCTCTTCAGCGCGGGCCCTTCGTCGTCATCTTCTTCTTCTTCCTCATCTGAGGAGCCAGAAACGGGTCATTGGGGAAGGGCAGGAAGCTCTGGCACAGACCCCCTGTGGTCGCCCTCAGCCCTGCTTCAGGTCTTCAAGCCCACCCTGACTCTGTTCCTTTGAGCCCAGCCTCCCCTGCCCCTCCCCACCTTCTTCTTCCCCCTCATCCTCCTCCTCTCCGTCCTCAGCAGTTTCTTCTTCTTCCTCCTCAGCTCCGTTCTCCTCCTCCTGCGGGGGACCAGGAGGGAGAGCAGTGTCAGGCTGGCCAGGCTGGCGGTGTGCCTCTACCACCACCAATGGCAGGGGTGTTGAGGGCCCAAAGGGTGGGGCGCGGAGGATGGGAGGGGCCAAAGCAAACGCAGGACCCAGCCCCCCCAAGGTAACTGGAGGGGGGATCTGAGTCTCCACCTGACCCCTGCGCACCTCCACCACTTCTTTCTTTCGCTCTTTCCGGCTTGCCTTCTCCTCCACCTTCTCTTTCTTCTCCTTCAGGTCCTGCAAGAGAGAAAGAGGTCACCTTCCTCTCACCACAAATGAACTGCAGCCGGTCCCTCTCGCCCCGTTCTCCCTCTGCAGTGAGCTTTAGAGGAGTGTAAAAACGGAGGAGTTGGCCACAACAGCTCAGAGGCAGAACAGAGGTCCCCGGGTCCCTACGGCCACAAAGGGGTTAAGACCAGACACCTTCCCCAAGACTCAAGGGAGGAGAGAAAAGTGATGAAGATAGAGGAATGGACAGCCAAGGTAACTGCTCATGACCCCCATCAAGTTCTCCAAAACCTCCTTGGCTGAAGAGTTCAGCTCAGCAAAGCAAATCCCCTCCATCTGCTGGCAGCCCTGATGCCCCACCCCCTCTTGAGGTCCCTCCGCCTTCCTGGCCTGCCCCCTCCGACAGCCTGCCCTGCTCTGCCTTTTGTCTACCTCTGGGGCCTTTTCCTGAGTATTCCCTCTCCTGGGCATCCCTCCCGGCTTCCCCTCTCAGCCTTGAATGCCTTTGTTTGTCTGTGTGTCCCCCAACTCCTCAGGCTCCTACTTGGCCAAACACGACAGGAATAGGGAGAGCACCCCAGCCTGATGCACACCTACTCCAAACCAGTTCCGAGTAGTTTCCTCCTCCCTAAGCCCAGCCCCTGGTGCAGGCAGTGGTGTGGAAGGGTAGAAGTCACCATTTCCAGGGGCAACATAGGTAAAGTACGATAAAGGAAACATGGAAGGGAGAGGGTATCGGACATGGCAGATGGAGAGAAAGACAAACAAGGTCTGGGGTGGGATGGGAATGTAGTAGGGGAAGGTACCTGCCTAGAGTGCCCTCCCTCCACTGCCCCCCTCTCTCTCCTTCACCCCAGGAGCCCACCCAGCAGGCACACCTTTGATGTCTTATTCTGATGTGGCAGACAGGAGTTGTGCATGGGTCCCTTCTCTCTGGACATCACACTGGCCCTTCCAATTTAGATTCCAGTCCTCTTTCCACACCCCCCCCACCCCCACCCCAACCGCCCTTGGCAGGCACTGTTCAACTGTGGATGTCCCTGTGCCATCTGATGTGGTGCTGGTGTGCAACTCTGTGTATCTGATTCCATGTGGATGGAAGTTTTCTGTGTGAGTGGCTCTCCCGGGAGGGTGTGTCCTTTCTGGAACAGGATCAGGAATAGGAGTAGAGGTTGGTGCAGAATGGTTGACCTGGAGGGACACTCAATTCCCTTTTCCCTTTAAGAGGAACACAGAACACTGGACCCTCTCACTCCAGCTAGGTTTCTTCATGCCACTTCCCTGCCCTCATTTCGTTGCCACATGGTGGGGATGGCATTTCTACTACCTGGTGGGCTCTCCTCTACATCCTGGGCCTAGAGAGCCAGGGGCTAGTCAGCTTCTCTCTGGGGGCCCCAGCACCAGGTCTGTGCTGCCCTGGCCTGAGTTTCCCATCTGGCCTGATAGAGAGGGAGGGAGGGAGGGAGGGAGAACGTCAGGGAGGGAGGGAGACTACCAGAGACCAAAGTCCAAGGGGCCGGGCCCTCTCCTCCCCTGTCCTGTCCTTCTGGTCACTGTCCTTCCCTGATCCCTTTTCCAGGAGGGTGTGTGACCTAGGTCTTGTGCTAAGCAGCTCCCTGGCCTCATTAACTCAACACAGGCACACACACTGACACAGGCTGACACCGATTCACACACACAGCTACAGAGGAGCGCCCACGAGATCCGGAGACACATGGCCCGGTGTTTGGGCATCCTGGCACACACTCTTGAGACAGCACGAGAGCACAGCAAAACCATTCGGCACTCACAAAGCAGCAACATGGCTCCAGAACATCTACGTCTCCACATGCACACATGTAACTGACACGGGCAGTCCCACACACTCGCTGGATTACAGACATACAAAGACACCTACTCAGTGAAGTCACATGCCACCGCACAGCCCACCGGAGGGCCGCTAGGCACACCTTATCAGCTCTCACACATAGCCCCTCTCAGCCACTGCCTTTAATCCCACTGGTTGCCCTCTTTCACTTCTGGGGCCTCTAGGAGACCTCTGTGACCTCCTCAACAACCAACCCTACCCCCTCCCCCGAAGTCGGGCTCCCAGCCCCCAAGCGCTGGCCGAATTAATTTCCCAAAGCGACACTCAGCAGGTTCCCTAGGGAAATTAGAGGAAGGCTGGAAGAGAGGCAAGGGCAAAGGGATGGGGCCAGGGAAGGGAGCTGATGAGAGCAAGGACGGCTCGATGCAATGCCATGTAACGCTGAGCTTCAGCTTTCTCGAAGGCTATTCCCGCCCCGCTTCTGATTTTTAGGAATCCAAGACTCTTTAAGCGTGAAGGGGGCGGGGGGTGAGGGGAGAGGCTGGAGGGGGCTCTGGAGAGAAAAGAAAGCTGAAGGCCAGTGGGGGAAGAAATGGATATAGATGGAAGGGAAGGAAAGGAGAGAAGGAGAAAACAGACACAGGCAATAGCTGTCCGAGCACAGAAGCAAGAGGCGGTCGGGCCTCGAGGGGAGGGGCCCGAGAGCGGCAGCCTCCCGGGAGAGTCCTGTTTACTCTGGAGGATCTCAAACCGCTTAGGAGAGGAAAGGTGAGGTCAGACTGGAAAGAGAGCCGGGGAAACGGGGCGCGGAGAGACGGAGCGGGGGAGGGGCACGGTAAAGTGAGCGGGGCGCGCTCCGACGGGAAGCGGACGGGGTAGAGGCGCGCGAGCCGGAGCCGGAGCCGGAGCCGGAGAGGGGTGGGGACGGCGGCGGGGGCCGGGCGCGGGCCGAGCGGCGAGGCCGGAGCCGCGGCGCGCGGCGCTCTGGAAGCTAGAGGGCGCTGGCGGGAGCCGCGCGAAGCGGGGTAGGCAGCGCCGGGCAGGGGAGCGGGGGGGAGGGCGGAGTGGGGTCCGCCGGGACCCGGCGCCAGGGCAGCGTGGGGCCGTCGGGGTTAGCGTGGGGCGCAAGACCGCGCGGAGCCCGGGGATCGCGCGCGGTCCGGGCCGCCGCCGTCCCCGCCCGTACCTTGGCGCTCAACTCGGCCGCTGCCTCCACGCTCTTCTCCGACATGGTGCCGGGGCCGGGGCCGGGGCTGGCGGGGAGCCGGGGTCCCGGGGCCGGGACGGAGGGGCCCTGGACGGCGGAGGGTGGCCGCGGCCGGAACCTGGCGCGGTGGCGGCGGCGGCGGCGACAGCGGCAGCGGCGGCCGCTCAGCAAGCTGGGTCTCTGGAAGAGGCGGCAGAGGCGCGCGGGGTGGGGCGGGGGTGGGTCTGGAGCGGAGACCCGCAGGGCTGCGGCCGTCCGGAGGGCGGGCGGAAGGGCGGTGCGGGCGGTGGCCGGCGCGCTCCGGCCGCGGTCGCTCGGTCCTCGGCTCGCCGCCCCCGCACCAGCAGAGCTGCCGCCGACCAGCCGCTGCCGCCCCCGGGCAGGGAACCCGCTTATAAAGGCGGCGCTGCCCGACGGGAGGGGCTTCCCAGGGGTGGGGCTGGCGGGAGCGGGGAGGAGAGGAGAGGGGAGGGGGATGAAAGCGGAGGTTGGCGAGGTGGGGATAGGAGGATGAAAGCTAGGGGAGGGAGCGCGCAAGAGGCGGGAGGGAGGACAGGACCAGGAGGGGAAATGGAGAGACTGACGGTCGAGGAGAAAAGGAGTGGAGCGAGGAGGTGGAAAGGGGTGGGGTTCCTGCGGGGAGGGACCTCTCCGAATCCCGACCTACTGCCTGCGAAAGTGGAGTCTGTCTTTTGGGGGCGGACTGGAGGGATGGCCAGAATCCTACTGACCCTCCCCCAACCCCCCCTCGGCCCCCCCGCAAGAAATCCTGAGATTTTGCCAAGGGATGGGGTGGGAGAAGCAGATGGAAAGGCCGGGCAGGTATTTGAGAAACCAAAAGCTTAAAGAAGAGGAAGAGGGTGGCGGAGCTACTTCCACATCGCGCTGGCTTTCCGTTCCCGTCCTGCATCTCCATTCTCTGGCCTTAAGATGGAAGGGCCAAAAGGGCAGCACACCCTCTGTCCTGCCCTAGGCTGACATTTGTGACCCCTACTGGGTTCCTCCCGTCCTGGATCTTTCTCGAGATCTAGAGGTGTCAGAGGCCCTCCAGGCTCCTTCCTTCTCTTCCATCTCGGACCGCTCTTACTCGCCCATCTCATCTCACTTGTCTTCGCCTGGTCCTTCTTTTTCTCTTCATCCCTGTTCATTCATCTGTACCCAGACCCCTCCCTCACAACAATTTATACCTCACATCTCTCATTCTTCGGTTGCCTCTTCTCCACCTCTCATCTCCCTCTTCTACCCTTCCATCTCTGACCTCCCCCCCCCCCCCCCCCCCCCCCCCCCCCCCCCCCCCCGCCCAGACCACACTGTTCCTGTCCCATGTGAGTCTGTCACCAGGCCCTATATCCTTTGCTGATTCCCTCCAACTCCTCTCCAGGTCCTGATTGTCCACATTTTCCCTCTCTTTCCTTTTCTCTTTCTTCGGTTGCCATCTTCTCTAGCCTTTCTGGATTGTATTTGCCCCCTTTGCAAGGGGTTCAGGTCTGGAGTTCCAGCCCCGCCCTGTACCACTCATCCTCAGTTCCAGGCCCTCAGTCTTGGTATCTTTGGATGATTTTGAGAAGCTTGGAATTTCAGGAGCTGGGTGTGTTAACCGTCAGGAAGGTGGATGGAGTGGAAGGCTAGGGTTTGGAAAAAGATACCTTTGGTGTGTGTACACTCCCATATTTGTCTATCATTATCATTATTTGTCTTATTATTTTCATTTTCTTAAGAAGGACACACTGATCAATCATCATCATTTGGTATCTGAGTGCTTAAAAATACCATCTTTTGGGCCCGTGGTGTACACACTTCCCAATTTCTCTTTCTGACTCTTCTATCAGTTTCTCGGTCTCCATCTCCTCAAAAATCTTGGAGCCCCACCCAGGTTTTTCCTTGCCGGACAGACTCTGATCATCGTTCTCGGAGATCTTTCCATCTCTATCTCGATCTGTTTCTCTGACTCACTCACTGATGTCTTTAGCGATCTCTGACCCGCTCCATCTCTGTACTCTTCTTGCTTCATTTCTCTCCCTCTCCCCTCTCCTTTACCCCCCACCCAGTCTCCCAGTCTCGCTCCCTCCTGTCAGTCTCTCCTCTCCTTCCCACCCTCCTTTCCTCATCCCCTTCTCCACCTCCCAGCCCCGCCTGCCGTCTCGGACACCCTGCTGGGCTCTTACCCTGTTGCCCTGGTAACCGCCCCCCACTCCGGTCACCTCCACTCCCCTCCCCCCTCCAATCACCGCCACCAACAACCTCCATCCACCTTCCTCCTATTTTTCCTCAGAGCCAATAGAAACCCTGTTGCCAGGTGGAATGCTCATTTGAATCAGCCAATCCAGGAGTCTAACTGTTTGCCCTGCCTTATATGGGGATTTGAGGAGGGCCACTCCCCCCACTCCAGCCCCACAGGGGACCAGCCCCTCCACTGTCCTTTCTCCCCGCCCTGGAGAGAGCCTGGGACCCTCCCTCTCACCCTTGTAGGAGGGCCTGGCCTCCCATTTCTCTAACTGGGACCACCGGGGTTAGTGTGGGGAGTGGGCCGGACTGTGGGCTGGGCCTCTGGGCTGGGGGTGGGAATGAGGTGTGATTAGGAAGGGGAGGCGGAGGGAGCCGGGAATTTTGCCCAGGGAGGGGTGTCTGGGAGCGGAGGCAGCTGCAGTGGAAAATTCCAGGGAGATGGAGAGGCAGAGAATGGGAATCCTGCCCCAAGGCCCAAGGGAGTGCCTTGAGAATCTAAGAGTTTGGACACTAGGGTCCCCAGGGACCACAAGAAAAAGATCCAGGAAGCAGAAGGCCTGGATCTAATTCCCTTCCTGCATGGGAGAAGCATCTCTTATGCTTTTCTGTCTGGTTGGACAGCAGACCAGTCTCCTGAAGTCTTGGCTTCAGGAGAAAGAAGCTAGAAGTGAAACTTAGGATGAATTTGGAGTAAGCCGTGAGCTGAAAGCCTAACCCCATACCCCTTAGGGTTAGTCTCTGGGCCTCTGGGGCCAGCGGTGTTAAATGATGCCAGCTTGTGTTTGCTCCTTTCCAGAGAACTATTTCTGAGACCTTGTAGAGGCTTGCCTATTCATAGGGTTCTATTACTCCCCAGTCCAACTGAGATTTTCTCCCACTAGTTGAATGGGGAAACCTGGTGCTTCTTACGAATTTTCTGGAGGTTGGAAAAGGGAAGCCAGGTGAGAATAAGGGAGGCATGAGCCCCTGGAAACCAGGACTTCTGGCTTGACATCCTAGAGATTTACTTCCTTACCGTCTGGAAGGTGTTCAATTCTAATTATTACCTTCTCAGT
Organism: Puma concolor; assembly: GCF_028749965.1. Lineage (NCBI taxonomy): Eukaryota > Metazoa > Chordata > Mammalia > Carnivora > Felidae > Puma > Puma concolor. Next base: position 101,518,351 of record NC_141673.1, read on the forward strand.
CTTTTGAAATGTGGCAAGTGGTTCTTCAGTTTCCCCACTAGAGTGTCAGCTCTGTGAGGGAAGGACCCAGGCAGACTTTTTATTTTTTATTATTATTTTGTTAAGTAATCTCTGCACCCAACCTGGGACTCGAACTTACAAACCAAAGATCAAGAGTCACATGCTCCACCGACTGAGCCAGCCAGGCGTCCCAATTGCTTTCTTATTCCTAAGTGAATTCTTCCCTCTCTCCAGTTTCCTGAGGTTTTTCAGTTGCCTATTTATCTGATAAGTTAAGTGCTAAGGAAGGCCTAGTTATCAGTGAAGGCATTGGACAACAGAAACCTGAAAGTTGGACCTCCCCACTGCTAAGGAGTTGGACTCCTCACTGCTTTTTTTATTCTCATTCCACTTCCAATAACTCATTGTCTATTCCTCATTTTTCCTTTTTTTTTTTCATCTTTTCAAAATTCAGTGGAGAGTTGAGAGGAGAGGGACCCCTAGAGAGATGCCTAAACCAGCCTAAGTTTGCTCACGTTTGAGTTCATTGCCTACAGGAAATTTCCTTAAGATATCCTCTTCACAGCGTGCCTGGTGGCTCAATCGGTTAAGCATCTGACTCTTGATTTCAGCTCAGGTCATGATGTCACAATTCCGTGGGTTCGAGCCCTGTGTCTGACTCTGTGCTGACAGCGCAGAGCCTGCTTCAGATCCTGCCTCTCCCCTGCTCATGTGTGTGCACCATGCTCTCTCATTCTCTCTCTCTCTCTCTCCATCAAAAATAAATAAACATTTTAAAAAAAGAAAAGAGGGGTGCCTGGGTGGCTCAGTCGGTTGAGCGTCCGACTTCGACTCAGGTCATGATCTCGCAATTTGTGAATTTGAGCCCCGCATCAGACTCTGTGCTGACAGCTCGGAGCCTGGAGCCTGCTTCGGATTCTGGGTCTCCTTCTCTCTCTGCCCCTCCCCCACTTGTGCTCTGTCTCTCTCTAGCAAAAATAAATAAAATATTTTTTTAAATTTTTAAAAAAGAAAAGAAAAAAAAAGAAAGCCTCCTCACAACAGTAAGCACATCCATCATGAACACTACCCGTCCAGTTGTATCCATCATCATGTTCTACGCACTTTTAAGTAGAGGTAAAGTTTTTAAATTCCAAGTTTTCTTTTTGCCCCCTTTATGAAGCCTGAACTCTTGCATTTCAACAAATTTTTATTGAGCTCCTCCTTGGTGTCAGCCACAACGCTCTGTGATGGAGACACAAAAGCTGAAAAATGGTCCCTGCCCTCAAGGAACAGATGGGGAGATTTCAAGGGCAACCTGAAAAGGGACATGTGTCCAGCACTCTATCTACCAGGCAAACCAGACAGCACATGGTCCCCTCTATCAGTACACTTTTCCAAAATGCCTCCCAGATCTCTCCCGGTTTTCCAAATCCTTATACATTGTTCCCAACTCCAAACAGCCTCTGTTGGTTCCTCCACCCTTACTGGTGGTCTCCCCCGTCCCTGTGCACTAGACCTAGCACGACTGGAGGCACCACAGAGGAAGAGCTCAATAAATCACTGAATTCCAAGCCCTGACACATCATTTCGGACCCATTCTCTGAGCCTTCTCTACCTTCTTCTTTGAGCAGGCCCAGGAAACACACAACCCACTCCCAGGACACTGACTTACCTCTCTCTCTGACTTGGGATTTTCTAACTACTGATGTCCTGGTGGTCACTGTCTTTTTATGCTATCATCGTCACAACCAAAAGTTGTGGGCTTTCTTACTTCCCCATGAATCTTCTCTCCAGCAAAAAGAATTGGTTTTACCATCCTATGTCTCCTCCAGATTTTTTGATTGGCTTCTTTAATTCTCCATGCCCTCTTCCTGACCTCCTTCACTTTTAGACCAAGCATAGTTTGCCACTGCCCGACCCTCTACTGTCCTCCTTTAATTTCTCTCCATGTGCACTCTTTTCAAAAGGCCTTCACAGACCCTCTGAAAAGTCCAGAAGGAACATTTATAGGTGCTTTCTGGCTCTGTCCAATAAGATTTTCTGTGATGATGGAAATGTTCTATATCTGCACTTTCCAATGCAGTGGCCACTAGCCACGTGTGGTTATTGAACACTTGAAATCTGGCTAGTGCAACTGAGGAACTACATTTTTTAAAAATTAATTTATTATTATTATTATTTTATTTTATTTTAATTTGAGAGCGAATGCAAGCAGGGCAGAGGAGCAGAGGGGGAGAGAGAGAATCTTAAGCAGGCTTCCTGGGCCCCGGGATCATGACCTGAACTGAAATCAACAGAATGTCCAGAGCAACTCTGGCTGCTGTGTTGAAAGTCACATGGGCCATTGTTGTTGTATACTTTACCGTAGGTGCACGTCCGCTCAGGGTTTCCACAGTTTCACAAATTCAACACACCATGTGGCTGAGGCAGAGGACAGAAAGTAAAAATGAAAAAGCTACAGGAAAATGTTACCAGGCATGACAGCTAGAGACTCATTTTGTGCAGAGGGAGGACTCAGTAACCAGGAGAAGGCAATGAATGACAGTGTTGCCCGAACACTTGCCTGTGACTCAGCCTCCCTTAGCGATTCCACATGTATTTCCCTGGTTTTAAGCCCCACTGCCAGCACAGACCTCAAATATGGATGACTCTCAAACCCCTCTCTCTAACACTGGGACTCCTTCCCTTCTGTTCATCAATTCTTGGATCCTCTGGAGCTCTTCAAACCTGACGTGATCCAGGTGAAATTCCCTTGTTTTCTAGTTCAGTTAAAGGTACTGTCCTTCACCAGTTCATTCCTGCAGCAGAGTCATCCAAGACCACCTTTTCTTTCCCTCCCCAGGACTCCCACATTTCACTTTCTAAAGATTCCTTAAGTGCCTCCCCTTCTCTCCAAACTCAGTCCTGTCTCACTCGAGAAGTGAACATCACTTGTTGACTTTAAGCTTAATTCACTAGGGTTTTCAACCATGATCTAAGAATGTTTGTATCTCCAGCACTGACCTCCCTACCTGGCATATTGGAGAAGCTCAAAAATGTTTCCTGAAATGCATAAACTGACTTTCTACCTAAAATACAAATGGACTGTTGTCATTTCCCTACATAAAACCTCTTGATAGCTTCCCCACACCTATAGGATGAGGTCCAGAAGCAAACAGGGCCCTTCAAGTTCTAGTCCCTTTGAACCTATGTACTCTTATCTCTCAGCACTGTTCCCTCAAAAGTTTTGCTTCATTCAATGTTTTCCTCCTTACAGTTCTTCCCAAATGGAGCAAGCGTACTTTTGCACTGATCGCATATCCTGCCTGGAGTACCCTCCTGGATTCCCTACCCCAGTCCCCAGGTCACTGACTCCTTCTTCTGAACCACTTTTGCACTTTTAATATACATTTTTCTCTTGCAGCCTTCATCACAGGATTATAATCAAATCCATGCTGCCTACCCTTGCTAAGCTGTGAAACTTCTTGGGCAGAGACCATGTCTTCCTTGTCTTTTTATTCCCAGCACCTAGCACAATGCCTGGCACATAGTAAGAGTTCAGCAAATATGGACAGGAGCTACCGCACAGGTAGCACAAACTCCAATCCTTATGTCTATGTTAATCACAAGGCATTCTGCCTCCTTCAGAATGTCTTCTTGAAAAGATTAGACAATAGGAAGTTCTTAAGACTTAAAACCTCAAATTCTAATGCTGATTATTCACATTACCATATCTACTCAAGATGGTCTAACAACTAATATCATGTGGTCAAACTGCATATAGAACTCACTTATTTATTTTTATTTTTTTAATTTTTTTTTTTGAGAGAGAGAGAGAGAGAGAGAGAGAGACCAAGCGTAAGCAGGCAAGGGGCAGAGAGAGAGGGAGACAGAATCCAAAGCAGGCTCCAGGCTCTGAGTTGTCAGCACAGAGCCCGACGCGGGGCTCCAACTCATGAACTGTGAGATCATGACCTAAGCTGACTGAGCCACCCAGGCACCCCTGGAATTCACTTATTTCTGTTGTCTACATCTCCTTCTACTTTAGGTAGTCAGCTGCTAAAGGTAAGACTATCTGGATCAGTTATCCTGTGTAGCCAGCCACATGGTCAGAATCTTACAGCCAGACACAATTTCAGTATATTCTCAGACCAGTACTTGTATGTTCTCAGTACAATGGGGAAAGCAGAATGGTCATTTCTTTCTCATCCAGGCACCCAGGTCAAGAAACTTTGGAGTTATTCTTGACTCTTCACAAAAATAAATAAATATTAAAAAATATATATATATATATATATGTATATATGTGTACATATATACATATATATATGTAATCTGACCACTCCTCCTCCTCCACTGTTTCTGATCTACTCTAAGGTACCGGCAGATCTCACCTGGATTATGGCAACAGCATGCTAATGTTTCTCCAGAAAGGGACTATTTGTCCCCCAACAGGGACGATTTGTCCTCCAATAGTCTATTCTCCATACAGTAGTCAAAGTGATCCTTTTGTAGGTCTTACAAAATCCCACATTATCTGGCTTCCTTCTTTCTCTGTGACCTTGTCTCTTACTACTGCTCTTCCTATCTTCCTATCTTCTCATATCCAATAGTGCTCTTCCTCAGTCTAGGCACATTGCCTTCTTTGTGGTCCCTTGAACACACTAAGCATTCTTCTGCCTCGGGGCCTTTGCTCTTACTATTTCCTCTGCCCAGACTGCACTCACCTCATCTATTCCTGAGCTTGTTAGGTCTCTGCTTAAATGTCATCTCATCAGGGGGAACTTCCCTAGTCACCCTAAAAAGCAACCACCACTTCCCAGCTACTTGCCTATTCCTCTATCCCCCGTCTACCTTGCTTTATTTTTCTCTCACTACTGTATCTCCAGAGCCAGGAATATTACCTGACACATAGTAGACATTTAATAAATATTTGCTGAGTGGATACGGATATGAAAACAAACTGAAAAGTTGACTTAAGAAACATGCTCCTGAGTCACTTTTTAATCTTACCCTGACCTGGTGTTCACAGTACAGCTTACTCTACCTAGGGCACCTTAGCACTAATTTTCAGGGTTTTTCTCGCTTCCCCAATACATATGTGCCTATACATACACACCTACACTCAATCACACCCATTCGCTTTGGCTCAGGCAGGAAATCCAGCCTCCCCTGACTCGGACATCATTGCCCCATCCTCATTCTGTGTTAATATCCAACTGTCCTGGGATTGCCCCAAATGCATGACCTCACAATCTAATGGGGGCTCCTTTTCTGGCCCAGCTCTACTCTCACAAGGACTTCCTGACTTTGACTCCATCAGATAGAGCAGGAAATGTGAGAACCACATTGTTTCTCTTCCTTCCCCAAATCCTATCCTCCTTGTGTTAAGCCTCACTCCTGGCAGAGTCCACACCCCTCCTACATCTTGTCATATACAAGACAATCCAGTGACTGAAGAATTTCTGTTCATCAGAGTTCAGTGGACAGAGATGGAAGGAAAGGGAAGGAGGGAAGGAAGGGAGGGAGGGAGGGAGGGAGGGAGGAAGGAAGGAAGGAAGGAAGGAAGGAAGGAAGGAAGGAAGGGAGAGAGGGAAGGTGTGAGGGAGGGAAGAAGGAAAGAGAAAGAGAGGGAGGGACAGGAAAGGGAAGGGAAGGCAAGGGAGAAGGGAGACACGAACTCTGGTTGTGGGGGACATAAAGGTTACTTGTAAAATTACATTCCTTCAATTTCTGGGGTAGATGGCTGCCTATGAAGTATGTCTCTGGGGACTCTGAAAATGAGCTCTTGCGCTTCCGTCTTCATCCCCACATATTCAATAATTTCTTTTTAACTTCAGACAAAGCCCAGGTTTGGAGCTTTGTCTCACAGTTAGAAGCTAAGTTGTAATTTGTAAATACTCTTAGGAGAGGTAATACACTGATTTAAAATCAGACAAAGGTAAAAATGACGGACATCAGATTCTTGTTTTGGAAGAAAGAAGAGAAAGTTTTCTACACATCTAAAAAGCAGTAGGTAGACAATACCAAGTAGTGGAAAAAGAAAAAAAGAGGAGGCCAGATCTCCTATCCAATTCTGTGAAAGTTGGACATAATGGGACGAGAAGGGAGAGGCTGGAAGGTGAGGGACCACACTTATAAGTCTGGGCCACAGAATGCTCACTGAGAGAATAACTGATCACATGCCAAACTGCCTTTGGGGCAAGAGGAAAAGGGGCAGTTGCAGAGTGGGATGTCCAGAGATAATCTAGAGAATAAACTTCAAAGATGTGACTAAATCTCTTCCCCAGAAATATCAATGAAAAACAAATTTTCTTTTATGCTGTTTTTGTCTTTCTTTGGTTTTGCCAGTCTGCCAGCTTCTAAATTATCTGTCCCCCTCTGTCTCCACTATTGTTTTTCCCTCTTTAATGATGATCAAGTCCAGGGGCACCTGGGTGGCTCAGTGGGTTAAGCGTCAGACTTCAGCTCAGGTCATGATCTCATGGTTTGTGAGTGCAAGCCCCACATCAGACTCTGTGCTGACAGCTCGGAGCCTGGAGCCTGCTTCAGATTCAGTGTCTCCCTCTCTGTCTGCCCCTCCCCTGCTCACACTCTGTCTCTCTCTCTCTCTCAAAAAATAAACTTAAAAAAAATGATCAAGTCCAAAAAACCTGACTGAGAAGCCCTGCTCCCAGTACCTTTTTCTGAGCCACCAGGAACCCCCTCCTCCTTCACCCCTAGTGAAGTACATATTGGGAACAAGTGTTTCACGTTGTCAGCCTCCACACAGCACTAATATGGCTAGCAGCCAGAGTAAAGAACCAGGGAGAGCTAGAGTTTGGAAGAGTCTGGTTTAAAGTCCCTCCCTAGACAGTCCAAATTCCCCTGACACCCAGGGGGAGGGCCCTTCTCTCCAGTGGGGCCAGATTTTATGCAAGACATTTAGTATGTCAAAGTTTCAGTCTTTGGCCTTGGAGTTGGGTCTTCTGGGTCTGATTTCAGCTCCACCCCTGGGTGATCCTGGTTAATGGAGCACTCCACCCCTTCTTCTCCCAAACTTTAGACCCTTGACCTACCAACCTACCTGCCTAAAGGCAAGAAAGATCAGTGCAGGACTCGGAGCTCTCGAGGACACAGCAGTCAGAGAAAAAGAAAGGGGAGAGACTGGCGCTAAACGAAATGATTTCAGAACTACAACCTTTGCCCAGACCTACCCTTCACACAGGGTAACTGAGGGGTCCAGGAGCCTCGCCAACGCCAGTTCCCAAAGGGCTGTAGTTCCAGCCTGGCCGAAGAGCGCCATCTGGCGGCCAGCCCTCCCAACCTGGATTCTCTTTGGCCCCGCCGGAGTTCTCGAAGCCAGAACTAGACAGGGGCAGAACTGTCACCTCCTCCTGTACGTCACTCCGAGGACCCCGCCCCTGCTTGGAACGCGCCTCCTCCCGACGGGACTGGCCCTAGCGCCTCCCCCGCAGAACGGCCGCCCTTCCTCCCTCTTGGGCTGAACGCCGCTCGGGTAGAAAAATCTGCTTAATGTTCCCCCCCAGGATCCGCCCCACCCAGTCGCCCACAGGGAGCCCGCCCCTCCCCGCCATGGGAATCTGCCCCACGGTCTCTTCCTTCCCCTGAGGGAACGTGCCGCACCGCCCTCCCCCGCCCCGTCCCTCCCGAGGAAGGGGAGCCTCTGCTCCTCCCCCACACCCTCGCAGGGAGCCTCTTCCAGTCCACAGAGCCCAAATCCAGGTTAGTGATGAGGCTTCCCCTCCCCTGGTCCCCGGAAGACCCCGCGGCCGCCAGCTCCGCCGCCCGGGAAGCCGGCCCCAGCCCACTCCCCTCGCCCGCCAGTGGGCGGAGCTCCGCGGGCCCGGCCCCGGGGCGGGCTGTCCCATCGTGACGTCACTTCCGTCCGGGCCTGGCCGCGGTTCGGGCTCCGTGGGCCGAGGGGGGGTACGGAGGTGGCAGCCTCGGGAGGAGGCGGCGCGGGAGGCCGAGGAGCACCAGCCCGGACCAATCCCGCGTCCCGGGCCGCAACCCCCGATTCTGCAGCGCACCGAGAGGCGAGACCGGCCGGATGGGCCGCTGAGCCCGAATCGGGGACCGGTGAGGCTCGAGCAGAGCGGGCAGCCGGGGCCAGGGCGGGAGCGGGCCCGCGGGGCTGCAGGGTCTGGGATGCGGGGAGGGGAGAGGGCCAGGCCTACCGTTCCGGCTCGCCCGGCGGCAGACAGGCGCGGTGGGGATAGTGAGGCCGGCCTGGGGGAGGCCTGGAGGCGGCTCGGGGTGAGAAGGGGGCCGAGTGGCTGGGGTCATTGCTGGGGCGAGGGCCAGCCCTCGGGATTCGCATCTGGAACAGTGGCGTCGGGGGAGGGGGCTATGCTTCTGGCCAGGGCTCTTGGAAGAGGATGGCTGTGAGTGGGGGGAGGCAGAAGACTGCGAGGCTTGGAAAAATTTTCCACGGCCCTCCTTGAGAGGTTTGAAGAGCTCTTCTCTCCCGTGAGGGTGGTGTCGACCACCACCTGGAGAAGGGTCTCACTGGAGTTTGGGGGGTTCAGTTACAGCATTTGGAAGGGACAGTGTCCTGAGTCCCTTCACTGAGCCAGGTGTGCAAAAAGCCTGGCTACCTCCGAGTAGCTGAGCCTCCACATCTTTACAGCGTGGAGCCCCCTGGAGCTAAAATCAGGATGTTCCGTTTTATGAGGGACGTGGAGCCCGAGGATCCTATGTTCCTGATGTGAGTATTCCCTCCCCCTTGTGTTCTAGGGCGCTCATCCTACTCCAATTCAGGTCTCTAAGTGATTCAGACAGACATCTGGGTTCCCATTGCTGGCATTGGCTGGAACCAGCTGGATACTCAACTCTAGCTCAGACTTGGAGAGGAAATAGGCGTCTGTGCCACTGTTTCCCCATGACTTTTCTTTTTTGCTGGGGGAGGCGGGGAGTGGGTGTTGACTGTTTGGCCCTTCTGCCATCCACACTGTATACTCACTCCACAGGGACCCCTTTGCTATTCACCGTCAGCATATGAACCGAATGTTGTCAGGTGGCTTTGGATATAGCCCCTTCCTCAGCATCACAGATGGCAACATGCCAGGGACCAGGCCTGCCAGCCGTAGGATGCAGGTAATGGTGCTGCAACATACCTGAGACCCAAAGGAAGCCTGGAGGGTTCCTTTGATCTTTCTTGCGCTTTAGCCAGCTTAACAAGTGGAATGATCTTTTTTTAGGAGTCGGGGAAAGGGTCTGCCAAAAGGGTTTTGTGATCCCCTTTTGAGAGGAGGATGGAAAAAAAGCTGGGCCCATGGGCTTGGGGTTGTAATGAATAGTATGTGGTCTCTAATTTGTTCTTTGTGTTTTCCTGCAGGCTGGGACTGTTTCCCCCTTTGGGATGCTGGGAATGGTGAGTCCTAACATCTTTGTGTCCTTCCATCTCATACACACTCTAGGCCCTTAGATATTTTTTACAAATGTGGCTCTCTGGAATAGCTTTATGGGTAACCCTAGAATCTTTTTAAAGTTGATTTATTTATTTTGAGAGAGAGAGGATGAATCCCAAGCAGGCGCCGTGCTGTCAGTGCAGAGCCCGACTCCGGGGTTCCATCTCACAAAGTGTGAGGTCATGACCTGAGCCAAAATCAAGAGTTCTGTCACTTAACTGACTGAGCCACCCAGGCGCCCCTACAATCTTTCTATAGTGTTCACAAAGCTCTGGTCCTGTTGTGTGCTCTGAGTCCTGTGGGTTAAAGATGTTCACTTACTGACCCCTGCATTCTAGGAGCAATACCTATTAGGGAAATGTGATTGCCTAGCAAAGTTTGTCTTCCTGAGGATTGAGATGCAGTTGAAGGGCCAGCAAGAGATGGCTTTTTAGAGGTTTTTTTTGTTTTTTACTATTTCATGCCCACCCCTTTTTTTGTAGGTTATAATTCATTTACTTGGGTGTGCTTCTTAAAGATAGGAGGAAATAAGGCAGTCAGGAGAACAAAGATGGGATCAGAGCAGCCATAGAGACTGAGGAGGAAGGTAGCAGTATGTGGGAAGGGAAACACGGAGAGGAACATTCCATGTACTGGCCATGCTAATGAAGAGACAGAGCTGTTGCTCCGTGTGAGGGAAGAGGAGAAAGGGAATGTGTAGCCATGCGTCTAGTGGGTGCCTAAACAAGATAATCTGAGCACTGACTTTGCTTTCCTGACTCTGTTTTCCATCTCTTTGCTGCAGTCAGGTGGCTTCATGGACATGTTTGGGATGATGAACGACATGATTGGGAACATGGTGAGGCTCTTGCGCCATACACTTTTGCAGTCTTGTTCTCAGTGATGGCTGGCGACACCTTCTTGAGTCCTCTGAGGCGGGGCAGGCAAGAGTGCGCTAGGGAAAGGCTCAAGCCAGATAAAGTCATTGAACCCAGAGAGCATTGGGTTCCCTTATCTGTTCTCGTGGCCTAACTAGGAAGCAGCAGGAGCAGTCCAACTAAGCATGCGATTAAGGCTCAGTCTCTAAAGGTCTTTCTTGTTTATTGTTGGACTCAGAGGAATTTGGGGGGTACTGATGAGTCCTGATGTTTTCTCATTTCTCATGTTTTGTAAGAAAGATACAGACAGGAACAGGCAGCTGAAATGTGGGATCCCTTCGCCAGAGGGACCGTTCAGTCCTGCTGTGTGTTTTCCTCCACAGGAACACATGACAGCTGGAGGCAATTGCCAGACCTTTTCATCCTCCACTGTCATCTCCTACTCCAATACGGGTGATGGTGCCCCCAAGGTCTACCAGGAGACGTCAGAGATGCGCTCGGCACCAGGCGGGGTGAGTTGAAGGGCTTCTGATATCCCAGAGAACACAGGGTTGAATGACACGCACAGAAACCCTGGCTTCTTTTTTCATGATTGGGTTGGGGGTGGTTTGTGTATCCCAGCTTGGTGTAGCCAGGCTTTGGAAGGGACAGCTGTGTGCTGTGTTCTGCCTCCTCCCAGATCCGGGAGACTCGCAGGACCGTACGGGACTCGGACAGTGGGCTAGAGCAGATGTCCATCGGGCATCACATCCGAGACCGGGCTCACATCCTCCAGCGCTCCCGAAACCACCGCACAGGGGACCAGGAGGAGCGGCAGGATTATATCAACCTGGATGAGAGTGAGCCTTCTTTTCTTCTCATCACCCTTCTGGCTCCTGGGCCGGTAGCCACTGGTCCCGTTCCTGCGAGCTAGGAGACACCAACCAGCTTTCTCTCCTTACCTCTGTAGATATTTCTTGGCAAAGTTCTGGGTGGACCTCCTATTCTTTTTTTTTTTTTTTTTTTTTTAATTTTTTTAAACGTTTTTATTTTTGAGAGACAGAGAGAGACAGCATGAGTGGGGGAAGAGCAGAGAGAGAGGGAGACACAGAATCCGAAGCAGGCTCCAGGCTCCCAGCTGTCAGCACAGAGCCCAACTGCACAAACCCACAAACTGTGAGATCATGACCCGAGCCGAAGTCGGACACCTAACTGACTGAGCCATCCAGGCGCTCCAGGCCTCCTATTCTGACCTCACTTGAGCCCTGTCCTGTCAGCTTTAGGGGCTAAGTCAAGCCCTGGCAGTCTCCTCGCCAAGGAGAGGCCAACTGTCAGGATCAGTTTTTTTCTTTCTCAAGTCAATAACTATTTATTAAGTACTTATCGTGTGCATGGCACTATGCTCCTTAACTTCATAATTACCCCGTTCCTGATTTCCTTCTTGAATAGTCCTGCCTTAGGCCTGCTGGTGGCTTCCACATTGGAATCGCTGTTGGCTATTAGCTCGTGGAACCATATGGAACCCCAGACTACTAAGAACAGAAATTGTTGGTGTCCTTCAACATGTCCCCACACATAGTTTCAGCCTTTGCTGTATTTGTTCACCTGAGAAGGCTGTGGCTCAAGCTTGCCTCTGCTTCCAGAAGCCAGCCTGTATATTTAAATGTCACGTCTGGTCTCTGTGCTCTTCAGGTGAGGCTGCAGCATTTGATGATGAATGGCGGAGGGAGACATCCCGATTCCGGCAGCAGCGCCCTCTGGAATTTCGACGGCATGAGGCTTCAGGGGGTGGGGGACGAAGGGCTGAGGGGCCTCCCCGCCTGGCTATACAGGGACCTGAGGACTCCCCCTCCCGACAGTCCCGCCGCTATGACTGGTGAGGGCCCTAGGCCCTCAGCCTCTCTTGTAAGTATTGAGAGGGAGGAATTGTAAGGTGTCAGGCACGGAGGGGGGGTTGAGGCACGTACCCGTGCACATTCCTTTGTCATGAGGCAGAAGGAGTCCAGGTGCCCAGCAATTACTGCCTTTGATGGTGTAAGTTTTAGTTGGTGTGAAGAGAAGAATGCTGCCACTGGAATGGGAGAGTAAACCCAACTCCTGGCCTTTACGTTTTGTCTTTTGACTCGCTCTTCTCTCTTTCCCTTCCAGGTACAGGCTGAGAGGCTGAGAAATCATCCCCCAAATAACTTTTTCCTCTCCAGCTCCCACTCCCAATTTAATATTAAATTAACAGGCAAGCTGGCCCCCCACCTCTCCCTGGGGGTCTCAGGGAGAACCTTTCACTGCCCCCTTTACCTACTTTTTCCTTCTTTAATCCCCTACCATGATGAGTCCACTTCTCCTGTATCTGCTAACTTGATTTTTCATTTTGCTGCTCCATCTTTGAGCCTCCTCACCTTCCCTTTTCTACCCTCGCCATGCATCGAAGGGGCTTTTGGGGTGAGCTCTGGGTTTAGGGGCTTCCTCTATCCCTCAGCTGCCCTGGATCTTTGCCCACCTCCTCCTCAGATCCCCCACTGCAGAGGCCACAGCCCTTATCCAGGGCTGTGTGTGGAGGGAGAGGACTGGCTCCCAACCCTTTCTCCCTTCCCACTCCCTGCACATCACAGAAACCTTCCCTACACCCTCCTCTGCCTTTATTTTTTGATTTGTGCAACTTGTAACTAGGTGTTTATGGAATAAAGGAGAATGGAAAAAAGAGCAAGTAGGATTCTGGCTTTACTTTTGATCTTTTCCCTGTTCAAATTCAACCCTCCTGTCTTCTCGTCACCTTCTTGCCTTCCCTCTGTCTCCACGTGTGGCCTTCTTAACTCGAGTTCAAGCCCAGTACTTCGGTGGTAACAACAGTGGGACAGTCAGAGCCCAGAGCAGCAGCAGCGGAAGTCAGTTGGGCTAGGCTGATGGGTGAAAACAAGCAGTTTCACCCTTGGCTGCTGTCTCCCTTGCTTTTACTGTAACTTCACATGTCAGGGAGAATGTAAGGCATGTCTCCTAGGTGCCTGAGGAATTTGGTGCCCCTTGTCCCTTGGGCATAGATTCTCCCCTGGACTGTGGGTGGGAACACGTGTGGTACCGAGCAGGAAGGCACAGGCCTTCGAGGGGGAGGCACTTTGGAGTCAGCAATGTCCTTCCACCCTCAGTTGTTGAGAATTTGAGCCCAGGGAAAGAGACCAGAGAAGAAAACCAACCTGGAACCTGAGCAGTACTGGAAGGGCATGAAGGGCTCAAATTTCTTAAGACGTTCACTCTTGGCTTGACCTGGCTCGGCCAAATGGGTCACTCTGTTCTTGGGAACTTAATGACAGTAAATGCTGGTAAGGGTCTGGTGATGGTTTCTTTATAACAATCTTTGGTTCTTCTCAGTTGATGGTAAATCAAAGTCAAAGAAACAAAACAGCACAGGCACCTGGCTGGCTCAGTCAGCACAGCATGCGACTCTTAATCTCAGGGTTATGAGTTTAAGCCCCATGTTGGGTGTAGAGCTTACTTAAAAAACAACACACACACACAAACAACTCCAGGCTCTGGTTCCTCTTAGGGAAGGGAGGATCTTTCCCATGTCCTCTGTGAACAAACAGATTCAAGAGGATCTGTCTAGTAGCTGAACAAGCAGAGGGAGGAAGTAGAGAGCAACGATCATACATTGACGTCCTATTCCAGGACACGTGCCAAATCTCATTACATAGGGCTGGTGAAGATCCATGATCGGGGTCAAGGGAACCAACCCTGTGGCCAAAAGAATCCAGGAATCTCAGAAGTCAAACAAGTACAGGCTCCCCCCGCTATCCGAAAACAGAGTGTTCCTGTGAAAGCTTTCGGAAGCTGAAATGGCATAAAGCGAACTGATTACTATTAACTTCTATGGAGAAGTGTTTGAGCATTCCCAGACCCAAAAAATAACCTTGAATTTTCTGAAACCATCTTGCTAAGGGACGCACAGAGCAAATGGAAGCTCACAGACGGCTCAGAGCTAGGCCTGATGCAGAGAAGCTGAGTATAGCTCTGGGGGAAGGAGCGTGGTGACCGCCCTCTTGCCGCTCTGGGCATATGGCACCTCTACAACTTGCTGCAAAATCAAAAGCTTGCCAAAAGCTATTTTCACTTTGGCAAAAGCAAAAATCCCCTTCGTATTTCTTTGTGTTAGCCCAAACCGGTCTTCTGCACATGTGAAGTGGCTTAATGTAAACTTGTAAAAGGTGAGGGGTGCCTATATAGATAATTCATCTCCTCCCGGGTGGCTGAGTGGCTGAATTGTAGATGATGGGACTCAAAGCATCCAAAGCCGTCAGTCCCAAGTGTCAATCTGTGCTCTGTCCAAACAGACATATATGTCCTTCTGGGAGTGGGAACAGCTTTCGTGAGTCTCCTGTGGAGCCCACAGGACAAAGATCCCTAGACTTGTAAGGGATGCCCAGAGGCTGGGTCCTCGGCTCTGCCACCAGCCCAGCCATGTGGTCTTGGGCAAGTTATTCACTTCCCCTGAAGTTTCCGGCAAGCTGTAAAATCTTAGGCTGCAGTTCATGGCCAACCTGGTCAATCTGGATTTCACAATGCCCACACTCACAGGTATGGTTCTGAGTGGGGGCTGGAGCAGGGCAAGGGTTACCCGGATTTCATTCTAGGTGAGTCAACCTAGTGTTTCACGAGCTCTCTCATATGGGAACTGGCTTTCAGACACATGAACTGATTTTCACCCCTACTTCCTGCACTTGGGTGAGGACCACCCTTCAACTCAGTGCTTCTTACTCCTAGAACCCGTGACTGGTTCTCAGCAGGGATCTGTTGTGGGGAGTTAGTGAGCAACATTCTCCTAGTGAGGTGCCCAAGAACCAGCCCCCTGGCACTTGTTGACCTGTCTGTCACTGCAGGGTGAGGGCCAGGGGGCAGAAATGGGAAAGGAACCCTGGGGAAAGAAGCCGACATTTTATTTCTGGTCAACTCTCCAACTGGGCCCAGCCTCATTCACAACAGCCATCCCCCCAGCCCTTGGCCCCAGCATCTGGAGGACATGGTTGGACGCATTATTTTCCTCATGGCTGATATTTGGCTGGAGGTCAAGCTATCTACAGGAGTGAAATTATGAACGCAGCCTGACTTGAGTAAGACCTGGCTCCACCACTTAGCATGACCGGGAAGAATTCTTAATCTCTCATCAGTTTCCCACTTTGTAAAATGGACCAGGAAGAATTCTTAATCTCTCATCAGTTTCCCACTTTGTAAAATGGGCCTTTCTAGGCGCTCGCTGATGGCAGTGGAGACATGGGTCCATCCTGCAGAACTGAAATCCGTGATGTAGTATGCAGAAAGCATTTGACACAGTGCACGGGTTACAAATGACTGATTTCTCCCTGATTCCTCTGTCTTGCTCCTTTGATGCTCTCTGGTGATCCTCATCTCTGTGCCCGTCCTCAGGACTCCTAAAATACTCCCAGCCACAACTTGGAAATCATCATCCTGGCCTCCAGCCCTCTGTGGTGCCAGCTACCCAATTATTATCTTCTGCCCTTTCCAGACCAAAAAGTGGAAGCAAATGTTTTGGGCCACTCTGACCCAGGTCTGCTTGCAGTTTGGGGTGTTTTCCTTCCTATGGTAACAAAGGGCCTCGGGTCCTACTGACACCCTTTATCCAATGTCCCTTTCCTCCCTTCTTCTGCAATCCAATGCCCAAGTCACAAACCGGTCACCCAGAGGACCAGGAGTTGATCCACAACGATAACCCAGTATTCAGGTCTCCCAACCCACATACTCCAAGTGCACTTAAATACTCCACATACCTGCCCTGCCCCGATGCTCCCAGTCCTGGGCATGGGGCCTCCCAACGGCTGACGGAGCAGCAAGGGTCAAGGTTTCCTTCTCCCAGTCCATTCCAGTTGGGATAGGGATTAAAAAAAAAAAAAAAAGTTGTCTTTATTTCTCTCCTTAGACATTACTGGGGTCTTCAGATTAGAGGGGTGGGATCCAGGTGGGGCTGCACTGGAAGCTGGGGAGGTGAAGACAGGGACAGTTAGGCACAGGAGGTGCTAAAAGGTAAGAAAAAAACAGGGGACTGGGGACATGGGGAGGGAAGGCCTTGGGTATCGGTTCCGCCAAGCAGCCTCCCAGCTAGCCTCCAACCCTGAGGAGAGCCTGTGGGGGGCACAGAGCTGGCATGGCGTGAGGGACGTACATGGAGGGGCCTGGGATGCAGAAGGCGGGCAGAGCTGCTTTGGAGGTTGGGCAGGGAGCGCTGGCAGCTCTGAGCCTTCCCATCCTCAATGTCCGCCCTTAAATGGGAGCTCTAGGGAGACAAGGACAAGCAGGTGGTGCTTCTCCCTCTGGGCTCAGCCCTCCCTGTCTGCGCCCCCCTCCCCGCCCCTATGCTCTGCTCTGACTGTCCCTGGGATAAGTTAGCACTCCAAGTTCCTTGGCCCTTGTCTGCCCTTTAGGATTTTTTTTCTTCCCTGAAGACCTTATCTTTGGCATAGGAATAGGGTGCTGCCCCCAGTTCCCCTCGGCATCCCTCCCACCCTCTTCATCTGCTGTCACCTGCCACCCGGAGGGCTTGCAGGTTCTGGAGAATTACCTCCAAGATGTAAGTGTTCGCCAGCCAAGCGGCCAACCGAGTGTCCGCAGCTAGGACATTTGGACACATGGAGCTGGAAGATAGGAGAGGGGGGCATGGGATACGGCCCTAGAGGTGGACTTGAGTCTCTAAAAGGGGGGGAGCAGAAATACCTTAGGAAAGGTCAAGGTCACACTGAAGTGGGAAATGGTTTGATGGAGAGATTCTTGGAAAACTGCTGGTGACTTTAGTGAAGATATCCTGGGTTTGTGTGTGTCGGGTGTGAAATTCCCAACTGACAGGCAACATGGCAGGGAAGGGCAGAAGCGGGTTCCCAATTCACATAGACCTTAATGTAAGCAAACCCCAGTTTGCTATATGCTAAATATATGCTATGAATAACGATACGCTATAACACTTTTAGAGTTAGAGACCTTGCGGCTCACCTCCTCTGGATGTTACCAAGTGTGGTAGCAGATGGGCATCACCACCCCGGACCTCCTGAAGCGGAATCTTGAGGTTGGAGAGGATTCCACACAGCTTAGCAACAATTACAGGTGTCATCCAAACCCCAGCTCCTATGTCACTGCTTAAGAAACAGAGGTGACTGTTGACCACGCAGTTAGCTAGCTAGCAGCACTGCAAGAGCCAGGGCTCAAAATCCAGATTGACACAAAGGATACTAATGGGTTGTACAGAATGTGTCACCATTGGGTTCCTTTATTTTTTTTTTTATTTTTTTTAACGTTTATTTATTTTTTTTTTGAGACAGAGAGGGACAGAGCATGAACGGGGGAGGGGCAGAGAGAGAGGGAGACACAGAATCGGAAACAGGCTCCAGGCTCTGAGCCATCAGCCCAGAGCCCGACGCAGGGCTCGAACTCATGGACCGTGAGATCGTGACCTGAGCTGAAGTCGGACGCTTAACCGACTGAGCCACCCAGGCGCCCCACCATGGGGTTCCTTTAAATAGTTCCTCGGTAATTTTTAAAAACTTTTGTATTAGGGGCGCCTGTGTGGCTCAGTCGGTTAAGCATCAGACTTTGGCTCAGGTCATGATCTCGTGGCTCACAGGTTCAAGTCCCACGTCGGGCTCTCTTCTGTCAGCATGGAGCCCGCTTCGGATCCTCTGTTTCTCCCTCTCTCTCTCTCTGCCCCTCCCTTGCTTGCACATGCTGTCTCAAAAACAAACATTAAAAGAAACAATTAAAAAAAATTTTTTTTTAGTGTTTATTTATTTTTGAGAGAGAGACAGACAGAGCGTGAGCAGGGGAGGGGCAGAGAGAGAGAGGGAGACACAGAATCGGAAGCAGGCTCCAGGCTCTGAGCTACCAGGACAGAGCCTGACACGGGCCTTGAACCCATGAGCCTTCAAGCTGTGAGATCATGACCTGAGTCGAAGTCAGCCGTCTAACCGACTGAGCCACCCAGGCGCCCCAAGAAGAAACCATTTAAAAATTACTCAAGTAATAACATTGCTTAAAATGATGAATACCAGTAGCCTATATGCCTGTTTTTTAAAATCTTGTATTTTTTTTAAGTTTATTTATTTTGAGAGACAGAGAGAGGTGGGAGGAGTGGAGAGAGAGGGAGAGAGAGAATCATGCAGGCTCCATGCTATCAGTGCAGAGCCTAATGTGGGGCTCCAAACCCAAACTGTGAGATCATGACCTGAGCCGAAATCAAGTCAGGCACTCAACTGACTAAGACACCCAGGTGCCCTAAATCTTGTATCTTTTAACATATAGTAAAATTGCTGTCTGTGTGTGTATGTGTGTGTGTGTACAGTTCTGTGACTTTTAACACATGCAGATCTGTGTAAGCACCACCACAATCAGGATCAAAAAAGTTCCATCACCCCTAACCCCATCCTGCTGCTCCTTTGTGGTCACACCCTTCCTCCAATCCTAACCCTGACAACCACCAATTTGTTTCCCACTGCTATAATTCTGCCATTTCCAGAATGTCATATAATGAAATCATACATGAGAGAAGCTCTTTCTTTCAGCATAATGCCTTTGAGATTCACTCATGCTGTTGCGTGTATTAATAGTTTACTCCTTTTTATTGCTGAGTAGTATTCTGTGTGCTTATAGTCTGTTTATCCATTCACCTGTCCAAGGACATTCCAGTTTCCAGTTTGGGGCAATAATGGACAGAACTGCCATAAACATTTGTGTACATGTTTTTGTGTGAACATGTTTAATTTCTTTAGGAATGAAATGGAGTGGGATTGTGAGGTCATATGGTAAGTGTGTATATATATATTTTTTAATTTTTTTAATTTTATTTTTAATTTTTTAAAATTTACATCCAAATTAGTTAGTATATAGTGAAACAATGATTTCAGGAGTAGATTCCTTGATGCCCCTTACCCATTTTAGCCATCCCCCACCCCACAACCCCTCCAGTAACCCTCAGTTTGTTCTCCATATTTATGAGTCTCTTCTGTTTTGTCCCCCTCCCTGTTTTTATATTATTTTTGTTTCCTTTCCCTTATGTTAATCTGTTTTGTCTCTTAAAGTCCTCATATGAGTGAAGTCATATGATTTTTGTCTTTCTCTGACTAACTAATTTCACTTAGCATAATACCCTCCAGTTCCATCCACATAGTTGCAAATGGCAAGATTTCATTCTTTTTGATGGCTGAGTAATACTTCATTGTATATAAATACCACATCTTCTTTATCCATTCACCCATCGATGGACATTTGGGCTCTTTCCATACTTTGGCTATTGTCGATAGTGCTGCTATAAACATGGGGGGGTGCATGTGTCCCTTCGAAACAGCACACCTGTATCCCATGGATAAATGCCTAGTGTAATTGCTGGGTGGTAGGGTAGTTCTATTTTTAGTTTTTTGAGGAACCTCCATACTGTTTTCCAGAGTGGCTGCACCAGCTTGAATTCCCAAGGTGTATATTTAACTGTATAAGAAAATGCCAAACTTTTCCAGGGTGGCTGCACCATTCTGCAGCATTTTGCATTTTTCAGCATTCTCAACAGCAATGTGAGAGAGCCCAGGTTGCTTTGCATCCTTGCCAGCACTTAGTATTGTCATTTTCTATTTTATTTTACCCCATTCTATTAAGTGTGTAGGCATTCTTCTATTTATTCTAATAGACATCTTGTCTATTACAAGTTTTAATTTGTACTTGCCTAAAGACTAATGATGTCGAGCATCTCTTCACGTGCTTATTTGACATCAGAGTTCTTTATATACTCTGGTTAGAAGTCCTTTGTTAAATAGGGATTCACAACTAATTCTCTCCCATTCTGTAGCTTGTCTTTTCTTCCTCTTGACATTTTCTTTTTCAAAGCAAAAGTTGTAATTGAGATGAAGTCCAACTTACCACTGTTTTCTTTTATATCAAATTTTGGATGTCATATCTAAGAACACTTTGCCTAACTCTGGATAACTAAGATTTTATCCTATGTTATATTTCAAAAGCTTTGTAGCTGTACATTTCATATTTACATCTCTTTCTTTTTGGATGAGTTTTGATAGCTTGTGGCTTTCAAGGAGTTGGTCCATTTTGTTTAAATTGTTGAATTTATGTGTGTAGGATTGTTTGTAGTATTCCCTTATGACATTTTAATGTCTGTGGGGACTGTAGCGATATCCCCTCTTTTATTCCTTTTTATTTTTAAGTTTAAGGTTTAAGTTTATTTATTTATTAAACTTAAGTTTAAGTTTATTTATTTTTTTTTAATTTTTTTTTTCAACGTTTATTTATTTTTGGGACAGGGAGAGACAGAGCATGAACGGGGGAGGGTCAGAGAGAGAGGGAGACAGAGAATCGGAAACAGGCTCCAGGCTCTGAGCCATCAGCCCAGAGCCTGACGCGGGGCTCGAACTCACGGACCGCAAGATCGTGACCTGGCCGAAGTCGGACGCTTAACCGACTGCGCCACCCAGGCGCCCCAAGTTTATTTTTTTTAATGTAATCTCTACACTCAACATGGGGCTTGAACTCACAACCCCCAAGGTCGAGTCACATGTTCTACTGACGGAGCCAGCCAATTGCCCCCCCCTTTTATTCCTGATATTAGTATTTTGTGTCTTTTCTCTTTTTTAATTTTTTAATTTTATTTTTGGGGTGCCTGGGTGGCTCAGTCTGATAAGTGTCCAACTCTTGATTTCAGCTCAGGTCATGATCTCACAGTTGGTGAGTTCGAGCCCCACGTTGAGCTCTGAGCTGACAGTGTGGAGCCTGCTTGGGATTCTTTCTCCCTCTCTCTCTCTCTCTGCCCCTTCCCTGCTCACACACTCTCTTTCTCACTCTCTCTCAAGCAAAAAAAAGAAAAAAAAACCTTAAAAAAAAAGATTTTTAAGTAATCTCTACACCCAACATGGGGCTCAAACTCACAACCCCAAGATCAAGAGTCACATGCCCTACTGACTGAGTCAGCCAGGCTCCTCTCTTTTTTTTTAATTAAAAAAAAATTTTTTTTTGGTCAGTATGGCTAGAGGTCAATAATTGACCTCTGGTTTCATTAATTTTTTTCTATTTTTCTGTTTTCAATTTCATTAATTTCTTTTTTTTTAAGTTTTTTAAAATTTATTTTTATTTTTTAATTATTTTAATTTTAATTAAAATTATTTTTAATTTTGAGAGAGAGAGAGAGAGAGAGAAAGAGAATCTCAGCAGGCTTCACACTCAGCACAGAGCCTGACATAGGACCAATCTCACAACAGTGAGATCATGACCTGAGCTGAAATCAAGAGTTGGACAATCAACCAACTGAGCAACCCAGGTGCGCCAAGATTTTTTATTCTTAAGTAATCTCCACACTCGATATGGGATTTGATCTCACAACCCTGAGATTAAAAGTTGCACACTCTACTGACTGAGTCAGCCAGGTTCCCCTCAATTTCACTAATTGATACTCTTATTATGTTTTCCTTCTGCTTGCTTTGTGTTTATTTTGCTGTTCATGTACCTTCTCAAGGTAGAAGTATAGATTGTTGACTTGAGACCTTTCTTCTTTTCTAAGATTTTGATGCTATAATTTTTCTTCTATATGCTATAATCATTGCCTTTAACCACATCCCACATATTTTGCTACTTTGTATTTTCTTTTTTGTTAAGTTCACAATATTTTCTAATTTCTCTTGGGACATCCTTTTTGATCCATGGGTTATTTAAGAGCATGTTGTTCAGTTTCCATGTGTTTGGAGATTTCCCTGTTTTCTGTTCTTGAGTTCTAATTTTAATTCCA
The DNA here is from genome assembly GCF_028749965.1 of Puma concolor. Classification (NCBI taxonomy): domain Eukaryota; kingdom Metazoa; phylum Chordata; class Mammalia; order Carnivora; family Felidae; genus Puma; species Puma concolor. The sequence goes on from NC_141673.1 coordinate 101,540,325, forward strand.
TAATGGTCAGAGAGCATACTTTATCGGACTTCTTTTAAATTTGTTGAGATTTGTTTTATGACTCAGGACATAATCTATCTTGGTAAATGTGCCATGTACCCTTGAAAAGAAGTTGTGATTCTGCTGTGTTGGGGACATGTTCTATAAATTTAAGTTAGATCCTGTTGGTTGATGGCATCATTCAGTTCTATATACTTTGTTACATCTGCTAATTTTGTTTATTTGTTCTGTTGGTTACTGGGAGAGGAGTTTTGACATTTTTAACTATAATTGTGGATCTGCCCATTTTTTTCTTTGATATCTATCAGTTTTCACTTCATGTATGTTGAAGCTCTGCAGTTAGACACAAAGTCATTTAGAATTGTGTCTTCTTGGAAAATCAAACTTTTCTTTGTTATGTAATGTTCATCTAGTATTTTCTTTCTTCTGAAGTTAATTGGCCTGATATTACTATAGCTACTTCAGGTTTCTTTTGATTAATATTTTCATGGTGTAAGTCTTCCCATTCTTTTACCTTTAACCCACCTATTTTATACCTAAAATGGGTTTTTTGAAGGCAGAATATAGTCAGATCTTTTGTGGTTTTTAAAAGCCCATTTAGATAATCTTTTAATTGATATATTTAGGCTATTTACATTTAATGTATTCATATGTTTGGATTTACTTCTATAACTTTATTATTTCTGTTTGCTCCTCCATTGATAATTCAGCTATCTCCACTTTCCAGCCTTCTTTTGGTTTATTTGGATATTATTTAGTATTTCTCTTTAACCTGTTTTCACTAAATTTTTCTTTTAGTTTTTGTTTGTTTGTTTGTTTTTGTTTTTTAAGTGGTTGTTCTAGGGCAGGAATGGCAAGCTGTTATCTGTAAAGGGCCAGATAACAAACATGTTGGCCTTCGCAGGTCACACAATGTCTCTTGCAACACTCAACTCTGGTGCCATACGCTGGTGCAGGCACTGTGGAAAACAGTATGGAGATTCCTCAAGAAGTTAAAAATAGAACTACCCTATGAGCCAGTAATTGCACTACTGGGTATACACCCACAAAATATGAGAATACTAATTCAAAGGGATACACACACCCAAAGAGATATAGGCACTCCTCAGGATGCCCTATGTTTAGAGTAGCATTATTTATAATAGCCAAGATATGGAAGCAGCCCAAAGAGTCCACTGACTGATGAATGGATAAAGATGTTGTATGTATACACAACGGAATATTAATCAGTTATAAAAAGAATGAAATCTTTCCATTTGCAATGATATGGAGCTAGAGAATATTAGGCTAAGCAAAATAAGTTAGAGAAAGACAAATACCATATAATTTAACTCATATATGGAATTTAAGAAACAAATGAGCAAAGAGAAGAGAGACAGAGAGAGAGACAGAGAGAGAAGCCAAAAAACAGACTCTTAACTAGTGAGAACAAACTGATGGTTACCAGAGGGAGGTGGGTTAGGAAATGGATGAAATAGGTGATGAGGATTAAGGAGGACATTTGTCATGATGAGTACTAGGTAACGTATGGAATTATTGAATCACTATATTGTACACCTGAAACTAATATAACACTATGTGTTATCTATCTTGGAATTAAAACAAAACAAAACATCTGGTGCTATAGTGTGAAAGCAGCCAGAGACAATATGTAAATGAGTAAGCTGTAACTATGTTCCAATAACATTTATTTACAAAACAAGCCTGTGGAATATGGCTTCCTAACCCTTGCTCTAAGGCTTATAAAATACACACTTATCATAGTCCACTTAGATTTTGTCCTTCACCACTTCAAATTAAATGTAGGCTTTACCACTATGTAGGTCCGTCCCTTTATTGTCTCTCCTTTATGTTGCAATTGTCTTATGTATTACATCTACAAATGCTTAAAACCCCACCAGTTTCATAATTTTTACTTTCAACCATTATAGACATGTTAAAGAACTTAAAAGAACAATCTATATTTACCATTTCTGTTGCTCCTCCTTCTTGATGTCCCCCGTTTCCTGTTATCATTTTTCTTCTGTTTGAAGAACTTTCTTTAGCATTTCTTGTACAGCAGCTCTGCTAGTGACAAATCCTTATGCTTTCCTTCACCTAAGAATGTCTTTATTTTATATAACTGCTGATTGACATTTTCATTGGATATAGAATTCTGACTTGACACTTTTCTTCCAGCACTTTAAGTGTTGTTCCAGCTCCCTCTGGATTCCATAGTTTCTGATGAGAAATCTGCAGTTATCTGAGTCATTGATTCCTTATAGGAAATGGATTCTTTTTTCTAGATGTTCTTTGGATATTTTTCTATATCTTTGATTTTCAGCAATTTGATTATTATGTCCGGTCATAGGTTTCTTTGAGTATATTCTGTTTGCCGTTCACCAAGCTTCTTGAATCTGTGTGTTTCTGCCAAATTTGGGACCAAACATTTTAGCCATGAATTCTTTCAATAATTTTTCTAAATCATATTTTTTCCCCTCACCTTCTGGGACTCTGTTGACACAAATGCTAGATATTTGGTCTTATCCCGCAGGTCTCTGAGGTTCTGTGGGTTTTTTTTTTTTTTAACCGGTTTTTGTTTGTTGTTTAGGTTGCATAATTTACATTGATTATCTTCAAAGTCATCTCCATTCTGCTCTCCAGTGAATATTTTATTTTGGTTACTCCTATTTTTCAGTTCTAAAAGTTCCACTTGGTTCTTCCTTATGTCTTCTATTTCTTTGCTAAAACTTTCTATCTTTCCATTTACTTCAAAAGCATTCTCCCTTTCTTCTTCCAGTATAGTTATACTAACTGCTTTGAAGTCTTTGCTTTAAATTCCAACATTTCTGTCATCTTGGGGTTGGTTGTCTTTTCCCTGGAGGGTACTTTGTAGGCTGAGTAATTTTATGTTGTATCCTGGATATTTTGAGTATCGTTTTGAGCCCCTGGATCCTATTAAAATCCCAGTGAGAGTGTTTTTTATTTTAGCAGTCTATCGACCAGGTTTGGTTCAAGCAGCCACCTACCTTCTTTGTATTGCGGTTCTGATGTCAGTTTAATTTTGTGGTGCTATCTAGATCAGTCCTTTATGTGTGCCACCCAGTGGTCAGTCAGACCTAGACAGTGGTCCACCCTGTAGCTCGTTTCATAAAGCTTTGCTAAGATGTTGAAGGTCACATCCATGCTTGTGCAGCTTTGAGGTGAGCCCAAGAGTTCACACACAACTCTATGGGACTCTCGATTTCCCTCCTCTCTGTGATCTGACACTCTGATTCTCTCGTTCTTCTTTTCCCAATCCTTTGCCCCCAAAAAAACTGGGGCTTTAACTTCTCTACTTTGCTGAGCATTTCCCACTATATGTCTGGGCTAAGCATCAAGAGAACAAAGAAAGAAAAAAGCAGAGGGATTTGATTCACACTCTTGGGACCACAGCTTCTGTGGTCAAAGGAGTTCTCCCTCAGTTTTCAGTGCCTGTGCAGTCACTGTTGCTGTCATTGTGCTACTATAACTACACCACCGTGGTACTGCCTGGGGCTAACGGGGGAAGAGAAGGGAAAAAGAAAAGCAACGGATTTCCCTGTCTCGGACCCTTAGAAGTCCCTTTCCTGCTCCTCAGACCTGCAACAGAGGGCTCCAAGAGGAACTCTTTCAGTTCATACCTGATGTACACTTCCAGGTTTGGGGAGGCCTTTTAGTGCATTCTGGGTGATAATGGAGTTAGGGGGAGGGGATGGTAAGCCCACCACTGTTTTCATGGAACTTCAAATTCTGGTTCCTTCCTCCCTACCATTTACTTCTCTGAAATCTCAGATAGCTGTCCCATGCGTTCTGTCCCGGAACATGGAGTGATGGGCAGGGGGTGTGCCTTCTCCACTTATGATGTGTGTAATCTCGAGCAAATTACATAACCTCCCTGTACCTCTTTTGTCATCTTTAGAAGAGGATAATAATGGCACAAACCTCAGTAGGTTGTGTAGATTAAATGAGTTTATATACATAAAGCATTTAGAATAGTGCTTGACTAAGCACTTAATAAGTATGTCTTTATAATTATTAGCAAATATCATAAAAAGATTGGAAAACAGAGACAGGCAGAAAAACAAAAATCACCCCAAACCCCAAAGCCAAGAGGTATAACATACACATCGCAGTTTATTCTAAATTTTTTTTAATGTCTATTTTTTTTTTTTTAATTTTTTTTTCAACGTTTATTTATTTTTGGGACAGAGAGAGACAGAGCATGAACGGGGGAGGGGCAGAGAGAGAGGGAGACACAGAATCGGAAACAGGCTCCAGGCTCTGAGCCATCAGCCCAGAGCCCGACGTGGGGCTCGAACTCCCGGACCACGAGATCGTGACCTGGCTGAAGTCGGACGCTTAACCGACTGCGCCACCCAGGCGCCCCTAATGTCTATTTTTGAGAGAGACAGAGTGTGAGTGAAGGAGGGGTAGAGAGAGAAAGGGAGACACAGAATCTCAAACAGGCTCCAGGCTCTGAGCTGTCAGCACAGAGCCTGATGCAGGGCTCGAGCTCAGGAATGGTGAGATCATGACCTAGGCTGAAGTTGGACGCTTAACCGAGTGAGCCACGCAGGTGCCCCCACTGTGGTTTATTCTAGTTCAGATTTTTCAGCCAAGATATATTTGCCAATTCATTGAATAGACAAATGAACATTTAAGTAAAAGAATAGAATTATATTCCCTGCCCCATTTCCCAAATTATTTAATTGGGTAGAGGCAGTAGGTCACAGGATGGAACCTTTCTGCCTCCAGGTCTTCATCCCACTATCCTCCCTCCCTTTGTCAGGCTAACTGCCACATGGGCTTCTAGTTTCAGTGGAAAGATCACATCCTTGAAGGCTTTCCTGACCCCAGGTTAGGCGTAGATCCCTCTGTTAAATGCTTTCATGTCACTCTATACTTCTTAGCACTTATCACACTTTTAATTATATCATCATATACTTAAGAACCTCAAAGGACAAGTCAAGTCTTCTCTCTTGTCCTGTACTTGAAGTTTCACCTTTGCACATCCTTCTCTTCCAGATGGTGACCTTGGGCCTACTTACCTGTTCTCCAAGGCACTGCAGTAAAAACCTTTTCAGCTGATCCAAGTTGGCACTGATCTGGGTAAATCTGCTTACATAAACGGGACTTCACAGCTCAGAGTGGAGTCAAAGAGGGCAGTGAAGGGATATTTCCAGTCCACATCCTGGAGATTCGAATTCAGTAGGAACTGAAGTGGGAGGAGGCTCCAGGAATATGCATTTTCAAGAACTCCCCTGATGTTTCTGATGCTGGTGACCCACAGAAACATTGCCTGTAGTAGGAAAATTCCAATATGGCTTCCAATGATCCCTGACTTCTGACAGTCACTAGACTGGACCTGGTGACTAGAAGTAATGAGATACCTCTTCTGTGATTAAGTTACAAGACTGATTCTGCTTTCCTGATGTGGTCTCTCTGGCTCTTGCTCTGATGGAGAGGGCTATCTGGGGTGCCTCTGACCAACAGACCGGAAAGGAGGTCCTCAGTCTGGCCACCTAGGTGGTAGTAAATCCTGCTGATAATCAAGAGTGTGGCTGGAAGCAGGTCCTTCCCATTGGAACTTTGAGGTGATATGGCACCACCTAACACTTTGATTACAGCCTTATGAAGGACCCTAAGGCAGGAAATAGTGTGCCCAGATTCCTGAATCACAGAAACAGGAAACTGAGATTTAAAAAATGTGCATTGTTTTAAGCCACTAAATTTTAGAGTAATTTGTTACACAATGTTAGATACACTGCCTAGACTGCCCCTCTAAGCTCCCAAACATGTTGGAAGACACATCTAAATGGAGAATTTCTAATCTTTCTTCAACAGGATTTCATGAATACTGACTATAGACGTTGTCTTTGCTCTTCTTGTGCATAAAGATGTACACTAGTCCAATTTCTGTTTTTAGCGTCAGACACTTTGGCTTAAATTTTTAAGTGTCACCTTTTCATATGCATGAACTCTGAATTCTCATAAAAGCAAGTCTTACTCCGTTTACCATAGTGGGCCAGCCCTAAAGATCACCTAAGACTGCTGTACATTAGGGATCAGTATGAGAGTATGCCAGTGGTGGTAAGAGTCTTGGTTGGAAATTTTCCTGGTGCCTTGTGCTTGATTATATACGTAGGATCCTTAAATCCTGAACCAAACTTCATGGTCAAAAACTGAGCCCCCAAATAATCTGCTGCCCCATCTTCATGCTTTGGTAGCCAAGGGCCCTGTCTTTGTAAGTCAAACACAAACTTCATTTGCATGTCCTTGTGAATGTGAATGGTTCCCCTCCTGCTTTGGGTGTTAAGCAAGGAGTCCCAGCTCAGCCCACAGTAGACTTTGGAGCCATCCACTGAAGGCTGGCACTAAGAGAGGTCAGGGAAGTAATAGAGCCATTTGCTGGAAGTAGCTTACAAAAAACCCCAAGATACTAAGTTCAAGTGAAAAGTTGGGGCAGGGGCAGAGGCAGGGGGGACAGGTTCAAAGTGCCATGAATTAGCAACTTCCACACATTGGAGGGTGTGGGAGGAAGAAGGAGTTTATTTAAAAAAAAATTCTTTTTTAAATGCTCATTTAGGGGCACCTGGGTGGCGCAGTCGGTTAAGCGTCCGACCTCAGCCAGGTCACGATCTCGCGGTCCGGGAGTTCGAGCCCCGCGTCGGGCTCTGGGCTGATGGCTCAGAGCCTGGAGCCTGTTTCCGATTCTGTGTCTCCCTCTCTCTCTGCCCCTCCCCTGTTCATGCTTTGTCTCTCTCTGTCCCAAAAATAAATAAACGTTAAAAAAATAAATTAATTAATTAAAAAAATAAATAAATGCTCATTTATTTTTGAGAGAGAAAGAGCACGTGCAAGAGGGGGAGGGGCAGAGAGAGAGGAAGACAGAAACTGAAGCAGGCTCCAGCCTCTGGGCTGTCAGTACAGAGCCCAACACGGGACTTGAACTCACAAGCCATGATGAGATCATGACCTGAACCAAAGTCAGATGATTAACTGATTGAGCCACCCAGGCGCCCCCTCACCCAGTCCACTTTTAATCAAAACCTCAGGATCTCACTCCACTTTCTAATTCTATGACTGAGACCTTTAGCACCAGTGAAGAGTGGTTTATCCTAAATCTCCGCCTAGAGAATAACACAACCTCTGGAAAGCAGCTCAGTCAATAGTGGGACCCTCAGGAGGCAATTGCTTCGCGTGCAAGTGGGAGGAGGGGAATTGTCCCTTACACCAGAGTTCCCAATTCTAAAGAGTGCACAGCACTACACTAGACGGAGGAGACCAATCCTCCCAGCACAGCAAGTTCTGCCTTGGAGAGCAGACAGGAGCCTGCTGCTTCTTACTAAGATCTCAGAGTTCTGTGTGGTTCTGATGCAAAACCTGAAGGTTATTATCAACTCCCCCCTGTATAAGTCTATAAGAAGGAAGGCAACAGGCTGAACTCAAGCTCCTTGAAAGAAGGGGCAGTGACCGTCATTTTGCATCTCCAGCACTTATCACATGTTGGTGCTAAGTATCCAACTGCTCCTGACTGAGTGCTGGGTTACTGAGCAATTTGTCCCGTCATACAACTCAAGATCTAGGACTCTCGGCTCCTAGGCCAGGACTCAGCACATAGTATCTGGTTCTCTTCTTCTTCCAGTACTTTGCTTTAGAGGGGACTGACAATGAACCTTCTTCCCAACCATGAATACCAAAGACAGAAGATACCCATTTCAGGGCATGTTTGTAGATAGACTTCTCATAGATTTATTTCTGTTTCATGTTATATATAGATATATGTATATATACTTTTTTTTTTTTTTTATACAATCTATATCCCCTTCCCTTCCCCACCAAACTCACAAAAGGAAGTATAAATCCTTCCAGGATTGCCATCAGGCTTTCCAAGATAGCCAGGGCTAAGAAAGAACCATCTCTCAAGATCTCAAGAGACAGCTGCCCTTCTTAGGCTCTGGGGTCATTGAAGCAGCAGCATTCCCAGGACCCAAGCGGAGGAGAGAGGAAAGGAAAAAACTGTAGTGTGACAGGATTCTAGGATGAAAGGGTCCAGTGACTCCTAGAATGGCAGACTGGCTCCCAGAATTCTCCGGGTGGGAATAAAGGTGGGAGCCCTATGGCTCTTCAGATGCTGCCCAAATAGGCTGGGGGTAAGGAGTACAAACTGGGCATTAAGCATGCAGGGGTGGAGAGGTACGAGAAGAAACACATGTGGGTTATGCTGGAGAAGCAGCCCCACCTACTCAATGATATATAACAAACAGGGAAAGATGTTGCTGCCCCCCCCCATTAAAGAAATAGGGGGAGAGTACAGCAGGGAGGTGGAAGGAGACAATGAGACACATAAGAAAGCCACATAAAGCAAAAGTACCAACAAAATCATGACTTGTACTTGCCTCCTCCCTAGAGAAGGTGTGATATATGCTTGGGGGTCACAGAGAGGAGAGGGAGGTTAAGGGTCATGAACCTAGGATTATCAGCTGGCCAGGGGCACAGGAAGGCTCTCTGAGGACTCCTAAGGGACAGGCAGGAAGCTGGGACCCCACATCCCCAGGGAAGAAATGACAGTCCTTTCAGTTCGACTTGGACCAAATCTTGGCGCTCCCTCGGAGCCTGTCAAGGGGAAGAGAGAGAAAAAGGCTGCAGGGAATCCCCTAACGCCTGAGGGCTCCCCCCATATCCTACCCCCATGCAAATGACTGAAGGGCTGAAGACAGCTAGGTCTCTAAAGTAAAAGCAGGGCACCCCAGAAGCAAGTGGTTCCTGCCACAGTGGCTCACCCCTTGCCCTTTGAGGCTTTCTTGCTGGGCTGGCGCTGGTTGGTGCCAGGAGCAGGTTCCCGCAGCTCAGTCAGGTGTTGCTCAGGGTCCTGAGAGGTAGCCGCGGCGGCTGCTGCTGTTGTAACTTTAATGGTTTTTTTAAGGTTGGCGACCTGCCAGCATGAAAAGAAATGGGGGATAGTGAGGGAAGTTCCAGAATCTGACAGTCCCTGCCTGTCTTGTCTATCTGCTACAGCCACGGTGCAAACCCCCCTGCACAGGACGACTGGCCCAGGCTGGAGGAGCCTGGGTCCGTCCTGATCCCCTGCCTGCTCACCTCGCTCTCGATCTGTTGCTTCAGGCCTAGCTGCTGCTCCTTGTGTTGGTTGGCACGGCTCACCTGCTCCTCAATGCCTGACAGCACCACCTCACAGCCCACACACCTGCGAGGATCAGGAACGAAGAAGTGTCAGTGGAAGGCAGCGGTGATCACGCACTCGTGAAAAACAGACTCAGGATATCCTGCAGCCAAACCCTTGTCCGAGTAAGGAACCCTCACCAGGGCACCTGGAAACCACCGGCAACAAGAGTCCCAGGAGCCACAGAGACACTCAGGTCAGATACGAGAGGTATAGGAAGTGCCCGGAGTAACATGTAACATGCGAGTAGGAACTAAAAACAAAACTGGGTAGACGTTGGAGAAAAAAATAAAAATAAAAAAGGTATATTAATGAATTTAAGCTAGACAAGAACAGAAAGAGAAAAACGGAAATGGAAGAGACCCATGGCCTGTAGACAGTGCAGGTTACAGTATCGCTCCTCCTCCCTTCCCCCACTTACTGTACCAAGGACACTGCCTCTGGCCTCCTGCCTCCCAGGCCCTCCTCTGCTCCCTTCTGCCCTCAGAAGCCTTTGGAGGAATGAGCTCATTTCCCTTCAACGTCTGGGATTCCACCGCTGCAGCCCAGCCCAGCCCTCCCTCCTTCAGAAGCCCTCCCCCTTTCTTGGAGTGAGAAGAGAAGGAACAGGGCCAGGACACGGGTCTCACCACTCCTGCAGGGTCCGAGCAATGGCACTGAGGTCCTGGCGCTGGATGTCCCGCCCGATGCTGTAGTCAACCTCTAGCCGCTGATTGCGCTGGTCCAGGGAGCCGCGGAGAACGTCGGCATACACAGCTTCAATGACAAGGTCTTCCAGCTGCCGCACATTGCGCAGGGCGAGGGCCTCCAGCAACACTGCATATGGGATACACTGGGGCCAGGGGCGGGGGGGTGGTTGGTTGGGCTGGGATCTGCGCAGTTCTGCAAACAGACAAGGGCTTCCAAGATTTTTCCCTTCTTTCCCCTCCTGCCCAGGCTCCCCTACCTACTCTCCGCTCCTATTCCTGAATGATTTCCTCTAAAAGGCTGGTTCTAAAGCAAAATAAGTAAAAGCACTGCCACCTGAAAAATAACATCCTGAGAAGAATAGCCAGAAATAAAATAGAAGATTTATATTCCCCTTCGACCTTATTCCTCCCACGCCACAGAGGAAGAAAGTGACATCTGCCTGGGTGTCACTCCTCTGGCCACAGCTCAGGACAGCACACAGACCTTGGTCCAGATAAGCCTGACAAAACGGGAGTATGTGGTGTGGGAGGGATCTGGAGTTACTGTGCATCATTTATACTCCAACTCCTTCCAAAGAGCATCTCACGACAGAGAGACATGTGATTTATGTAAAACCATGAAACAACAAGAGAATCAAATAATAATTGGGAGAAGGTAGACAGGTGGGAGAGGGTATTTAAAAAACTGAACCTGCAGAGATATTTCTAGCAAACAGAAGCCTAGCACTTCACCAGAAGAGAGTCTTGTTCTCAGATCTGAAAGCTGAGGCTGTTGGTGTGGGACTTTCTCTAGCGGGGAGGGTGACTGTTAAACAAAAGAATGGCATCCCAGTTGCTATTTTGACCCAAAAGGCAAAAAGTGTTGAATGAAAAACAGAAACAAAACAGAAAACTAAGAGAATAATATTCAGGCTGAAAGGCTACAGGCAGTAGAGTTTAGATACCTTGGAGGAACAGGGTGGGGGTGGGAAGGCAGAACAACTGTGTGGACATAGGCTGTCTGAGTGCAAATTCCCTTCAAATAGGCCCTTTGTGAAGGGATATAACTCTTTGGCTCAGGACTGGGGGCAGGGGTGGGGGTGGGGGGCAGGACTCTTACTCACCTTGACTTTGGCAGCCAGGGTGACAACTGATAGGTGTCGAAGCTTATTCTTCTGAGCCTCTGTGAGTGGGGGAAGATTCCGGGCTTCAGCTACAAAAAAAGGAGAAAGTGTAGGAAGTTCGGATTACGCTTTTGTGGGAAGCCCTAGCCTCTTCCTTTGCCATTTTTTTTTTTTTTTTAAGTTTTCCATGCCAATTCAAGTCTTAACCCTGACCTATGTACCCCAGGAGGGTATCCCAGCAATTCCTTCTAAGTTCTTTCAGAAATTGCCCTTCTGGGGGCATCTGGGTGGCTCAGTCAATTAAGCAACCGACTTCAGCTCAGGTCGTGACCTCACAGTTTGTGAATTCAGGCCCCACACTGGGCTCCGCGCTGACAGCTCAGAGCTTGCTTGGATGCTCTGTCTCTGTCTCTCTCTCTCTGCCCGTCCCCCACTCTCACAAGGATGCTTGTGCGTGGTCTCAAAAATAAATAAACATTTAAAAAAAAAGAGAGAGAAATTGCCCTTCTCCCACCTCCACGACGCCAGAGCTCTAGCTCTCCGGTTACCTAAGTAATCAGCATATGTCCCATAAGCAAACACTGTGAGCAGCCGGAATGTGGAAGCGAAGTCACTCTCAGCCAGCTGCAGGAATAGGAAGGAAGATGTGACAGGATGGGCCTCTCCCCAGCCTCCCAGCCTTACCCTGTTTTGAATTCTACTTTCTGGCCCCATCTGGCCCCTCTCCCATCATCTCTCCCAGCTCACGGAGAGGACCTCTCTGCCTCTCTGATCACTCTCCCTATGGGAAGGCCTCATTTCTACCTCATGGCCTTTGTTTACACTATTCTCCCAATTCACCAGGCCCTCTTCCTCCATACATCTTCAATTCCTACCCTAAATTCTGAATTGAAAACAAGTGTTCAGCAGCACGTGCACATGCATGTACATGTACACACACACACACACACACACACACACACACACACACACACACACACACAGTGTTCTGGTCCTTAGGGTGTGTTTCATATTTCTGAATCTGAATATCCTTTAGGAAGTCTGCTGTCCTTCCTAATTCACCCAACACTCCTGCATTAGCCTTACTCATCTCCGACAGCTGCATGGCCTCAGCAGGTGCTGGAATTTGTGGCCTCTGTGTCAGACCTGCTGCACCCAGGAGGCTTTCATCACCCAGGTCAGCGCACCCAGATCTCCTCTCCTATCACTGGTCACTCATACTGGCACTTAATTTAGGCTGTTACCTAAGAATATCCTTCTTTTCAGTAAGAGTACCAGTCCCTGGTATCCCGCTTAGGTCCCTTACTAGTCCCTGGTATCCCACTTAGTTCTAGAAGAGCTATGCGTGTGTTTGGCTCTCAATAAATACTTGCTAAATAAATAATTTACACATCTATATCCATTTATCTTATCTCTGCAACTGGAATATAAGTTTTAGAAGAGTAATAAGCACTGTGTCTGCACTGTGTCTTGTATTTCTCTGGTATTCCCAGATGACCAGCAGAGAGATAAACAAACACCCAATAAATACTTCTTTTTCTTCACCTTAATAGACCCTCTTTAGTTCCACGGCCTAGGAAAGCAGGGAGAGAAAGGCAGTTTTCTCCATACCAGAGTGGTCCCAAAAGGTTTAATCCATTGACTCAATCACTGGCCCTCAAAAACTTAACACAGTTTGCCCATATACCAATGCCATAGCATCTCAGGACTTGGGCTAATGTCAAACATCTTTGTGACCCACCCACTCTAGACTTTAACTCTTAACCCTGCCTCTTCTGTGTGAATAGTTCTCTCTGCTCTGTTCCTAGCATCTTGCCACACATCTCTGGGGAAAAGACACCTTCTAACACTTCTAGACATTTACCTCACTTAAGTGAATTAGCAAAGGGGACAAAGTGGGGAGAGGAGGGCATGTCAGTTTCACGTTCGTTCCTTCCATTTGTACTGGACTTTATACATCCCATAATCTCACCTGATTTCTATAATTAACAGTGAAGGGCAGTGTCCGCTCCAATTTTAAAAGAAAAAACTGAGGTCCTAAAGTAAAAATGACCTGATCAAGGTGACATGATTTTATTAAGGGCTACTACATTGGTGGAGACAGGCTGGAATCAGGTCTCCTTTTCTGAACCACATGTTCTTTTGCTTAAAAATGAAAAATACTGGGTTTTACAGATCACTCATCACCAAAGGGAACTAAGAGGTTTACCTGCCTACTTATTTATGCCAGCTGCTAACTAATCATCATCATATTCTAATTCAACTGAATGGTTATGGGGTTGCCAGTGAGTCCTGCCCACCCATTCTCAAATTCAAACTTAGACCCAAGCCTCCCTGTGGGCTATCCAGGTCAGGAACCCACCTCTCTAACATTAGGCATATCCAGCAGTTCCCCAAACACGTAGACACCAGGAGCCTCCAGCACCTGGTGGATGAGTGTGGCCAGCGCTGCCCCCTTGGCTGACTTGGCCAGGAGCAGAAATTGCTCCTGGTTCTGCCCTGTCACCTTCACCTCGGCACTCATGGCTGCACTGAGCTGGGGGGACCTGGGCTCAGGATATCTGGAGCTGCAAGGAAAGAGGATGTGAAGCTGGAGGTCCCTGAACACTGGGAGGACGAGAAGCACTGGGGTCAGGGGCTGGATTGCAGACGCACTGAGTCACTTCTGCAAATGAGGAAACAGAGGTGGAGTAGTTTAAAACTCGGATCTAGGAATCCTACAATTGGCCACTTTGATGGAAACCTGACTGAGACAGGGTTGCCACGCCCCCTCCCCCATCCCTGGGCCAATCCCAAGCCCCACCACGTGCACCCCATTGAACCCCTAGGCACAGGATGTAGTGGGGGAAGGGGCGTCACATGGTGTACACCCCAATAACAGTCCCTCAAATTTCCTTGGTGCCCCGCAAGTGCCCCCAACCACGTGACCTCACCCTCAGGATCCTTCCGCGTGGCTCCGCCCCCTCCCTTAAAGAGGCCGCCCAGGGACCGTACGCTCACGCCGACTGCCCAGTCGTACCCTGGGTCAGACTCTGCGGGCCGGCCGCTACCTGGAAGCTTCGTGTTCCAGCACACCGGGCGGGGCCGCTGCTCCGTCACCTCCGGCAGCTGTTCTGAGCCTTTCCTGCCACCTCCCTGCAGAGTCGCTCTGGCCACTAAACTCTATGGCTGGTTTCCGGGTCGTACTTCCGCTCTTAAGAGACCGGTTTGGGGCGGGACATGCCCCTCCCCTGCCTTCCGCCGGCTGAAGCTCCTGCGAGCGCCAGTCATTCTACTCTCTGATTGGCTGTTGAGGAGAGTGACGGGCGCCTTTTTTCCTGTCCTGTTTCAATAAAACTTTATTGTTGAGCGAGCGCCAGACGCTAAATGTAGAGGGAACCCCTGGTCTCCAGCAGGTACTGGGTGTCAGTATCTAAGCTGCCTGAAAGCTGGAGATCCGGGGCTGCACACTGTGTCTGAGGGACAGGAACGCTGTAACGGGAAAGAGAGAGGGAGAAGGGAAAGGGGGAGGGGTTGCGGGGAAAAAGAAATGAGGAGGAGATAGGAAGGAGACAAGAATCAATGATAGAAGTTTAGCAGCAACGATCACCTGGCTATTTTAACCACTTTTTTTTTTTTTTTTTTTTTTTGAGAAGCAAGAGGAAAGAAGTGGAAAAAGTAAAGGAAGTAATAATAGATAACGTGTATTGAGTGCTTACTGTTGGTCAGTTATCTTATCTCATTGAATCCTCATACCGCATCCCTAGTGTGACTCCAGGACACCGTTTATCATGGTAGAGTGATGCTTTGCTGTGCATTACATCTTTTAATTCTTCAGAGAGGAAATACCTCTCGGTGGAAGGAAGGCATCTGTTATTATTCTCATTTTACAGATAAGGAAACTGAGGCTCATAAGAATTTAGAGATTTGCCTGAAACTCGGGTTTCTTCAAGCCTGAGACCATTCTTCCATGTCACCATGATACTTTAGGGAAAATAATAAACAACTAACATTTCTATAGTGTTTAAATTTCATACCAGGCTTGCTTGCAGAAGGTCAAATGAGAACAAAGTTAATGACATCTCGGAGGCCTTTGTGTTAGGCGCTGAACTAAGAGCTTTACTTAATTCATTTGATATTGATAACAATCTATTATTGTTTCAATTTTCCAGATGGAAAAGCTGAGGCCCAGGGAAGTTAAGCAATTTATAAGCAATGAAATGAGAAGAAAGTGGGGGGGGGGGGGAAGAGAACATAAATGAAGGGAGTATCACAGGACTGTTAGACTGCTGGAGCTGAAGGGACTTCAAACTCAAAGTTTATGGTCCACATGGCTTAGTTTACGATAGCAAATGAGAAGCAGAACCAGAGTAAGGAGATGAGGGGCAGGGAGAGAGAAAGGATCAAAAAAGGAGGAGGAAGAGGCAGAGGAGAAAGAGAAGAAGAAAATAAGGGAAGAGATGACACAAAAGTGAGGAAAAGGAATCAAAAGCATACCAAAATATCCAAAGTTTGAAAGAACCAAAGAATTAAGGAGTCCAATCTTACCAATTTAAAGAGGAAAGGAAAGGGGCACCTAGGTGGCTCAGTCGGTTAAGCATGCGATTTCGGCTCAAGTCATGATCTTATGGTTCATAGGTTCAAGACCTGCATCGGGCTCAGAGCCCCTCTCTCTCTGCCCCTACCCTGCTCACACTCTGTCTGTCTCTGTCTCAAAAAATAAGTAAATAAGCCACTAAAAAATTGTTTAAAGAGGGAAGGAAAAAGAAAAATATGAGGAAAGAACAAGAGTCCACATATGTTCTATTATGTGCCATGTCTTTACTTATTTGTTCAACTTTCAGACTTTTTTTTTTTTAATTTTAGAGAGTGGGGGAGAGGGGCAGAGAGAGAGAGAGAGAGAGAGAGAGAGAATCCCAAGCAGGGTCCAGCACAGAACCTGACATAGGACTCTGTCCCACAACCCTGGGATCATAACCACAGCCAAAATCAAGAGTTGGACACTCAACCAACTTGGAGCCACCCAGTCACTCCAAGACTTTATTTTTTAGGGGCACCTGGCTGGCTCAGTTAGTAGAGCGTGTGACTCTTGATGTCAGGATTGTGAGTTCAAACCCCATGTTGGTATGGAGCCTACTTAAAATAATTTTTAAAAAAATTTTAATACTTTATTTTTAGCTTTAGGTTTACAATAAAATTGAGAGTAAAGTACAAAGATTCCTCATAAGTCCTGATCCCACATATGCCTAACCTCCCCATTAACAACATTACTCACCAAAATGGTATATATATATATATTTTTTTTTACCAAGGATGAATCTATATTGACCACATCATAATCATCCAAAGTCCACAGCTTATCTAAGGGTTCAGTCTTGGTGGTGTACATTCAGTAGATTTGGATAATGAATAATGACATATACCCATAATTATAATATCATACAGAGTATTTTCACTGCCTGAAAAATTCTCTGTGCCCTACCTGTTCATCTCTCCCCACCCTGGACCCCTGGCAACTACTGATCTTTTTTCATTGTCTCCACAGTTTTGCCTTTTCTGGAAGGTCATAGATTGGAAAACATACCATACCATATGTGGCCTTCTCATATTGGCTTTTTGCACTTTAACATTCCTCCCTATCTTTTCATGGCTTAATAGCTCATTTCTTTTTAGCACCACTAGTATTCCATTGTCTGGATGTACTACAGTTTATCTATTTACGTACCGAAAGACTTCTTGTCTGTTCCAAGTTTTGGCAATTATGAATAAGGCTGCTATAAACATCTATGTGCAGGTTTTGGTATAGACAAAGTTCTCTGTTCCTTTGAGTAAACATCAAGGAGCATGATCACTTGATCATATGGTAAGAGTATATTTAGTTTTGTAAGAAACCACCAAACTGTCTGTCTTCCAAAATGGCTGTACTCATCAGCAATGCATGAAAGTTTCTTTTGCTCCACATGCTGGCCAAACTTTGGTATTGTCAGTGTTCCAGATTTTGGCCCTTCTACTAGATGTGTAGTGGTATCTTGTTGTTTTAATTTGCATTTCCCTGATGACATATGATGTGGAATATCCTTTCATATACTTACTTGCCTCTGGATGTCTTTAATAAAGTATCGGTTAAGGTCTTTGGCCCATTTTTTAAAAAATTTTTTTTTCAACGTTTTTATTTATTTTTGGGACAGAGAGAGACAGAGCATGAACGGGGGAGGGGCAGAGAGAGAGGGAGACACAGAATCGGAAACAGGCTCCAGGCTCTGAGCCATCAGCCCAGAGCCTGACGCGGGGCTCGAACTCATGGACCGCGAGATCGTGACCTGGCTGAAGTCGGACGCTTAACCGACTGCACCACCCAGGAGCCCCAGGTCTTTGGCCCATTTTTTAATTGGGTTGTTTGTTTTCTTGTTCATTGAGTTTTTTGGGGTTTTTTTGTTTGTTTTTAATTTTTTTTAACGTTTATTTACTTTTGAGAGAGAGACAGAGCACAAGCGGGGGAGCGGCATAGAGAGAAGGAGACACAGAATCCTAAGCAGGATCTGGGCCCCGAACTGTCAGCACAGAGACCAACATGGGGCTTGAACTCATGAATGGCGAGATCATGACCTGAGCCAAAGTCAGACGCTTAACCAACTGAGCCACCCAGGGGCCCCAATTTAGTTTTTTTTTTTTTTTAAGTTTATTTATTTATTTTGAGAAAGAGGGAGGTGGTTCAGAGAGAAGGAGACAGAGAGAATCCCAAGCAGGCTCCTCACTGACAACACAGAGCCTGACACAGGGCTCAAACTTACGAACTATAAGATCCTGACCTGAGCTGAAACCAAGAGTCGAGCGCTTAACTGGGCCACCCAGGGCTCCCCTTCTTGTTTGTTGAGTTTTTTGTATATTTTGGCTACCAATCTTTTATCAGCTGTGTCTTTTGCAAATATTATCTACCAGTCTGTGGCTTGTCTTCTAATTCTCTTCTCTAGTTGGTCTATTGCAGAACAGAAGTTTTTTTATATTAATTAAGTCCAGCTTATAATTATTTCTTTCATGGATTGTGTCATTGGTGTTGTATCTAAAAAGGCATTAACATACTCAAGGTCATCTAAGTTTTTCCTGTTATCTTCCAGGAGTTTTATAGTTTTGCATTTTGCATTTAGGTCTGTGACCCATTTTGAGTTAATTTTGCCAAATTTCTTGTGTCTAAATTTCTTTCTTTCTTTCTTTCTTTCTTTCTTTCTTTCTTTCTTTCTTTCTTTCTTTCTTTCTTTCTTTCTTTCTTTCTTCATGTGAATAATACAGTGTTCCAGCATCATTTGTTGAAGAGATTATCTTTTTTTAAGGGGAGAGGATCAAACCATTTTATTGAGGGACTTCAGACAAAGGTCGAAGAGTTAGGAGTACAATGAGATCCAACATCCTTGGCCAGGCCAGGATCTCCCCATCTTCACAGTCACCAAAAGTGAAGAGATTATCTTTGATCCATTGTATTGCTTCTGCTTTTTTTGTCAAGGGTTACTTGACTATATTTATAGAGGTCTATTTCTGGGCTCTCTATTCTGGTACACTGATCTATTTGTCTATTTTTTCACCAATACTACACTGTCTTGATTATTATAGCTTTAAATTTTTTTAATGTTTATTTATTTTTGAGAGAGAGATAGAGCTTGAGAAGGGCAGAGAGAGGGAAACACACAATCCAAAGTAGGCTCCGGGTTCCGAGCTGTCAGCACAGAGCCCAATGCAGGGTGTGATCCCACAAACCACGAGATCGTGACCTGGGCTGAAGTCGATACTTAACCAACCAACTGAGCCATCCAGGTACCCCTTGATTACCATAGTTTTATAGTAAGCCCTGAAATCAGATAGTTTCAGTTTCCTAACTTTGTTTTTCCCCTTCAGTATTGTATAGGCTATTCTGGGCCTTTTGCCTCAGTTTGTTGATATCCTTAAGATAACTTTCTGGGATTGGGATTGCATTGACTCTATAGGTCAAGATGAGAAGAACTGATATTTTGATAATACTGATTCTTCATATCCATAAAGATGGATTATCTTTCCATTTATTTAATTCTTCTTTAGTTTTGTTCATCAGAGTTTTATAGTTTTTCTCACATAGATCTTATGTACATTTTGTTAGATGTACACCTAAGTATTTCACTTTTGGGCGTGCTAATGTGAATGTTGTTGTTTTAAATTACAAATTCCACTTGTTCATTGTTGGTATATAGGAAAGCAATTGACTTCTGTTTTTCTTTTGTTTATTTGTTTGTTTTTAAGATTTTATTTTATTTTTAAGTAATCTCTACACCCAACTTGGGGCTCGAACTTACATCCCTGAGATCAAGAACCACACACTCCACCCACTGAGCCAGCCAGGGACCCCAAAACTTGCTATACTTGCTTATTAGTTCCAAGAGAGTTTTGGGGTTTTTTTAGGAGAATTTTTTAATCAATTTTTTCAGATTTCCTACATAAATGATTATGTCCTCTGTAAACAAAGACAGTTTTATGTTTTTGTTCCCAATCTGTATACCTTTTATATTTTTTAAAATATTTATTTATTTATTTATTTCCTTATTACATTAGCAAGGATTTCCAGTGCAATGTTGAAGAGGAGTGGTGAGCAGGGACTTCCTTGCCTTGTACTTGATCTTAATGAGAAAGCTTCTAGTTTCTTACCACTAAGTATGATGTTAGCTGTAGGGTGTTGTTGCTGTTGTTATTCAATCTTTACAACAACCCTTTGAGGTGCATATCAATATCTTAGTTAACCTGTGGGGACACTGAGGGTCACAGAAGTTAAATAATTTATTGAAGGTCAGTATAATTAGCTGAGATCCAAATGCAAGTTTGTCTGATTTTGACACTGTGTTAAGAAAGAGAAGAAAAAGGGTTGCCTGGCTGGCTTAGCTAGTGGAGCCTGTGACTCTTGATCTCAGGGTTGTGAGTTTGAGCCCTATGTTGGGTGTGGAGATTATTGAAAAAAATAATAAAATAAAATCAAGAAAGAAAGAAAGAAAGAAAGAAATAAAGAAAGAAAGAGAAGAAAGAGAAGAAAAAGCAGAAAGGAAGGAGGGAAGAGAGAGACAGAGATAATCTGAGATGTAGTCCTTGGGCGCCTGGGTGACTCAGTTAAGTATCTGACTTTGACTCAGGTCATGAGCTCGTGGTTTGTGGGTTCAAGCCCCACATTGGGCTCTCTGCTGTCAGCATGGAGCCTGCTCTGGATCCTCTGTCTCCCTCTCTCTCTGCCCCTCTCCTGATCTCTCTCTGTCTCAAAAATAAATAAACATTTTTTAAAAATCTTAAGAAAAAAAGAAAACAAAGGAATAGAGATGAGGAAAGAGGATAAGGGCAGAAAAATAAAGATCTCCAACAAGAAAATGGGAGCTAATGAAATTTAAGCAAAGCCTACAAAGTAACCATGCATTCACTTGTTACTGACAGTTATGTACAAGGTCAATGGGGGGAGGGGCTGTGCTCTGTTTTTAATGTTAAGGATGAAAAACAAAATGCACTGAAATAAAGCTAGAGAAGCTGACTGACACCAAGGAGTCAGACACATAATAATATATTCATCGTTGATTCAAAAGGTTATACATTGAGCACCTCTTATAGCCAGGCATTGTTCTAGCTGCTAGGCATATAGATAAAATACCTTGGTATTTACATTCTTGGTATTTACATTCTTGTGTTGAGACTCAGGTAGTACATACATATGTACATTAATGGTCAGGAGGTAATAAATATTATGAAGAAAAATAAAGCAAGGAGAGGGGTAGGGAGAATGTAGGAGACATTTGGTATTTTATTTATTTATTTTTAAATTGTTTATTTTAGAGAGAGTGTGCACATGTGAGTGGGGGGGGCAGAAGGAGAGAGAGAGAGAATCTTTTTTTTTTTAATTTTTTATGTTTATTTATTTTTGAGAGAGAGAGACAGAGTGTGAGCGGGGGAAAGGCAGAGAGAGAGGGAGACACAGAATCTGAAGCAGGCTCCAGGCTGTGAGCTGCCAGCACAGAGCCCGATGCAGGGCTCGAACCCACAAACTGTGAGATGGTGACCTAAGCTGAAGTCAGACGCTTAACCAACTGAGCCACCCAGGTACCCCGAGAGAGACAGAATCTTAAGCAGGATCCACACTCAGTGTGGAGCCTGACGAAGGGCTTGATCCCATGACCATGAGATCATGACCTGAGCCGAAATCAAGAGTTGATGGTGCCCCACTATTTTATATATTGTAGTAAGAAAAGACCTCTCCGATAAGGTGACAATGGAGCAGAGATGTTAAAAGAAGACAAAGGAGCAAGTCCTGGGGATTTCTATGGGGACGATATTCCAGGCAGAGCCAACTACAAATATAAAGGCTCGAGATGAGAACATACTTGATGTGTTTGAGGAACATCAAGGGGGCCTCTGTGGTTAGAGCAGAGTGAGCAAGGGGAGAGACTTAGGGGATGAGGTCAGAGAGAGAACAAGGTGACTAGCTCTTATCAGGCCTTGTGGACCATTGTAAGGACTTTGGTGCTTACCCTGAGTGAGATGAGCAGCCAGGGGAAGATTTGAGCAGATGAGTAACAGGTTCTTGCCCATATATTTAAAATAGGAAGGCTGTGGGGCACCTGGCTGGCTCAGTCAGTGAAGTGTGTGATTCTTGATCCCGGGGTCATGAGCTTGAGCCCCACACTGGGTGTAGAGATCACTTTTCAAAAATTTTCTTTTTTAGTATGATGGCTGCATGGACAGAAACAATGAGTCCAGTCTGGAGTCCACAGTAATTACCCAAGTGAGAGATGGCTGTGGGTTAGATGAGGGTGGTAGCAGTGGAGGTGAGAAGTAGTTGGATTTGGAATTTAATTTAAAGCTCGAATAAAGAGAATTTGCAAATAGATTAGATGTGAGGTGTGAAAGAAAAAGAGTTAAGAACAACATCATACAGGCAAGTAGCCCCAAACTGCCAAAGTGCAGATCACATTAATCTTATATAAATTTTGCAGAAAATAGGAAAAGAAAGGACTCTCCTCAACTCATTATATGGGACCAGAATTGCTTTCATAACCAAACCAGAAAAGGGCAATATTAGAAAGGAAAATTATATAGGCCAATTTCATTTATTAACAGAGACACAAAAATCTTCAATAAAACATTAGCAAACTGAATCCAGCAATGTGCTAAAAGATAATACACCAAGACTAACTTGAATTTATGTCAAGAATTCAAGGGTAGCTTAATATTAGAAAATACACTCATTCTATTCATCATATTAGTACCTTAAAGGAATAAATCACACAATCATCTCAATAAATACAGAAAAAGCATGTGATGAAATCAACATGCAGTTTTGATAAAAAAAATTTTTTTAGAGGGGCACCTGGGTGGCTCAGTCAGTTAAATGTCAGACTTTTTTTTTTTAATCCAAGTTAGTTAACATAATGATACATAATAATGTATCATAATAATAACATAACATAATAACATAATAATGATTTCAGGAGTAGAATTTAGTGATTCATCACTTACATATAACACCCAGTGCTCATCCCAACAATTGTCCTCCTTAATGCCCCTCAACCATTTATCCCATCAGTCCACCCAACTCCACCACTAGCAACCTTCAGTTTGTTCTCTGTATTTAAGAGTCTTTTATGGTTTATCTCCTTCTCTGTTTTTATATTATTTTTACTTCCCTTCCCTTATGTTCATCTGTTTTGTATCTTAAATTCCACATGTGAGTGAAATCATATGATATTTGTCTCCCTCTAACTTATTTTGCTTAGCATAATTCACTCTAGTTCCATCCACATTATTGCAAATGGCAAAGGTTCATTCTTTTTTTTTTTTTAATCTCTGAGAAATATTCCATGGTATATATATACCACAACTTCTTTATCCATTCATCAGTTGATGGACATTTGGGCTCTTTCCATACTTTGGCTATTGTCATTAGCGCTGCTATAAACATTGGGGTCCATGTGCCCTTCGAAACAGCACTCCTGCATCCTTTCAATAAATACCTAGTAGTGCAATTACCGGGTCATAGCGTAGTTCTATTTTTAATTTTTTGAGGAATCTTCAGACTATTTTCCAGAGTGACTGCACCAGTTTGCATTCCCACCAGCAGTGCAAACGGGTTTCTTTTTCTCTGCATCCTTGCCAACATCTGTTGTTACCTGAGTTGTTAATTTTAGCCATTCTGACAGGTGTGAGGTGGTATCTCACTGTGGTTTTGATTTGTATTTCCCCGATGATGGGTGATGTTGAGTATTTTTTTAAGTGTCTGTTAGCCATCTGGATGTCTTTTTTGGAAAAATGTCTGTTTATGTCTTTTGTCCATTTCTTCACTGGATTATTTGTTTTTTAGGTGTTGAGTTTGATAAGATCTTTATAGATTTTGGATACTAACCCTTTATCTGATATGTCATTTGCAAATATCTTCTCCCATTCCATAGGTTGCCTTTTAGGTTTGCTGGTTGCTTCCTTCACTGTGCAGAAGCTTTTTATCTTGATGAAGTCCCAATAGTTCATTTTTGCTTTTGTTTCCTTTGCCCCCAGAGACATATCAAGTAAGAAGTTGCTGCAGCCAAGGTCAAAGAGGTTTTTGCCTATTTTCTCCTCTAGGATTTTGATGGCTTCCTGTCTTATGTTTAGGTCTTTCATCTATTTTGAGTTTATTTTTGTGTATGGTGTAAGAAAGTGGTCCAGGTCCATTCTTCTGCATGTTGCTGTCTAGTTTTCCCAACACCATTTGCTGAAGAGACTGTCTTTTCTTCCATTGGATATTCTTTCATGCTTTGCCAAAGATTAGTTGGCTATACGTTTCTGGGTCCATTTCTGGGTTCTCTATTCTGTTCCATTCATCTGAGTGTCTGTTTTTGTGCCAGTACCATACAGTCTTGATGATAATAGCTTTGTAATACAGCTTGAAGTCCGGAATTGTGATGCTTCCAGCTTTGGTTTTCTTTTCCAGGATTGCTTTGGCTATCCGGGGTCTTTTCTAATTCCGTACAAATTTTAGGATTGTTTGTTCTAGCTCTGTGAAAAATGTTGGTGTTATTTTGATAGGGATTGCATTGAATATGTAGATTGCTTTGGGTAGTATCGACAAACATCTGACTCTTGATCTCAACTCAGGCCTTGATCTCAGGGTCATGACTTTGGCCAGCACTGGGCTCTGTGCTGGGTGTGAAGCCTACTTTAAAAAGTATTTTAGAAAACTCAAAGAGAACTTGTTAATCTGATAAAGGAATCCCTGGTATCACTAATTCTATTCAGTCTTGTAATGGGGATCCTAACCACAGCACTAAGACAAGGGAAAAAAGGATAAAGGATGAGATAAAAAAGAAGCAAAGCTGTTGCCATTTTCAGAAAATATTAAAACGTGATAGCATATGTAGAAAATTCAAAAGAATGGAGGTGCCTGGGTGGCTCAGTTAGTTAAGCATCCAAATTTGATTTCAGCTGAGGTCTTGATATCACAGTTTGTGAGATTGAACCCCGTGTCAGGCTCCACACTGACAGTGCAGAACCTTTTTGGGATTCTCTCTCTCCCCCTCTCTCTATCCTTCCCCATCAATAAATAAGTAAACTATAAATAAATCAATAAATAAATAACTTGCAGAAGATAATATAGAATATATTCATGAATTCGGAGTAGGGAAGTATTTCTTAAGACTCAAATACACTAACTATGAAGAAAAAGATTGATCAATTTTACTACATTAAAACCAAGAACAGGAGCACCTGGCTGGCCCAGTCAGCTGGGTATCCAACTCTTAATTTTGGCTCTGGTCATGGTCCCAACATTGTGGGATCAAGCCCTGGCTGGGTTCTGAACTGAGTGTGGAGCCTGGTTGGGATTCTCTCTCTCGTTCTGTTCCCTCTCCCCTGCTCATCCTCTCTCTCTCTTTTTTTCTCTCTAGAATAAAAAATATTTTAAAAAGAATGTTTAAGCCTATGATTAAAAAAAATCAAGAACATCTGTTCACCAAAAGACAGGTCACAGAACAGAAAGAAGTATTTATAACATATATGACTAACAAAGGATGTATCCAGGATGTATATAAGTTAATAGGAAATATTACAAATTAATAGGAAAAAACCTCCTAACAACAGAAATTATAAGCGTGAACTAAAGATTTAAACTACAACTTCACAAGAGGTAATCCACAAGGTCAACAAACATGAAAAGTTGCTCCCCTTCATTAGTAACCAAGCAATGCAAATTAAAGCCATAATGAAATATCACTGTATGAACAAAAATAGCTAAAATTAAAGTCTGAAAAAATCAAATGTTGACAAGAATCCAGAGTAAAAGCAATTCTCATATATAGTTAATGAGAGTACAAGTGGTTAAACCACTGTGGAAAACTGGTTAGCATTATTTAATAAAGTGGAAGATGCCCTATGATGCATTAATTCCACTTCTACATACATAACAAATACATACAGTTTTATACATATATCTTCAAAAGCAGACAAAAGAAACTATATAGTTAAGGAATGTACACACATATGAGGAAAAGCAAGGAAGTAATTGCCGTAAAAGTCAGAATACTGCTTACCTATGGCGAGGAGGGAATGATGTATGAGCAAGCAGGAACACACAAGTCCTTTTTGAACACTGGTAAGGTTTTTTAGTTAGCCTGGATGGTAGTCACGGGAGTATTTCCTCTGTAAGTTTTCCCTTTGTAAGTACTCAATATATTTTATATTTATTTTTGTTGCATTTGTCTTTACGTGTGTCACATTTCACAATAAAAAATGAGCTTTAAGGGGCGCCTGGGTGGCGCAGTCGGTTAAGCGTCCGACTTCAACCAGGTCACGATCTCGTGGTCCGGGAGTTCGAGCCCCGTGTCAGGCTCTGGGCTGATGGCTGATGGCTCAGAGCCTGGAGCCTGTTTCTGATTCTGTGTCTCCCTCTCTCTTCTCTGCCCCTCCCCCGTTCATGCTCTGTCTCTGTCCCAAAAATAAATAAACGTTGAAAAAAAAAAATTAAAAAAAAAAAAAATGAGCTTTAAGGAGCATTTAATTCAACACCCATACATGACAAAACTCTTAGCAAACTAGGAATAAAAGGGATTTTTCCTTAAATTGATAAAAGTTATTTTTAAAAAACACACAGAAAACACTATTCTTACTGGGAAAACATTGGAAGCATTTCTTTTAAAACCGGGAACAAAAGGAAGATGCCAGCTATCACTGCTTGTATTCAACATTGTACTAGAGATCCTGGCCAGCACAAGAAAAGGAAATTATAGGCATAGTATCAGAAAGGAAAAAGCAAACTGCCGTCATTTGCAGATGACATGATTGTCTTTGTAGAAAATTTAAAAAGTCTATAGAAAAATTATACAGCAGAGAGAGCTTATGAAAGTGGTTGGCTCTAAAACCAATATTGAAAATCAATTGCATTTCTATTTACCATCAAAAACCAATTTGAAATGTCATCTTAAAGATACCATTTACCATAACACAAAAGCAATGAAGTGCCTAAGAATAAATAAAACCAAAGATGTGCATAATCTGTATGCAGAAAATGACACAACATCATTGAAAGACATTAAGGACCTAAATAAAGGAAAAGATATCCCAAATGCATGATAGGAAATTTCAATATCCAAAAGATGTCAGACTCAAATTGGACTTTGGATTCAGTGCAATTCCAATCAAAATCCTGTGGAACTTGACAAGTTGATTCTCAAATACAGCAATGGCCAAGAAATGGCAAAATATTCCCCCAAAAGAGTGTATTGGCAAGGTGGCATTTGCTCTAGGAGATATCTAGGTTTATTTTAAAGCTATAGGACAGTGTGCTATTGGTGCAGGTTTTAAAAAGTTGACTAATGAAACAGAATAGTGTCCGGAAATAGATTCAAGTAGATATAGAACTTTGATACATAACAGAGTTACCAAAGCAGATCAGGCAGAAGGGAGGGACTATTTAGTAAATAAAATTGGGATAATTGATTTTCCATATCAAAAAATGCAAAATAGATTGTCATAAAAATCCATCACAGAAAATCAATTCTAGGTAGACTTAGGACTTAAGTATAAAGAGCAAAAGTTTAAAATCTTTTGAAGAATATGTAAGAAAATATTTTTCTGACCAGGAGGGTAGGGTGATTTTTTTAGTATAAGATACAAAAAGCATAATCATAAATTAAAGGTTGATGAATATGCCTATATTAAAATGAATAACTTCTGATAATCAAGATACATCATGAGAAAAGTAAAGGACAGGTCACAAATATCTCACAAAAGAGAAGATATTTGCAATATATAAAGCTGACAAAAGATTTGTAGCCATAATAGATAAAGAACTCCTACAAATGAGTAAGAGTCAAAAAGAAAAGGTGTAGGGGCGCCTGGGTGGCTCATTTGGTTAAGCATCCAACTCTTTTTTTTTTTTTTAATTTTTTTTCAACGTTTTTATTTATTTTTGGGACAGAGAGAGACAGAGCATGAACGGGGGAGGGGCAGAGAGAGAGGGAGACACAGAATCGGAAACAGGCTCCAGGCTCTGAGCCATCAGCCCAGAGCCTGACGCGGGGCTCGAACTCACGGACCGCGAGATCGTGACCTGGCTGAAGTCGGACGCTTAACCGACTGCACCACCCAGGCGCCCCAAGCATCCAACTCTTGATTTCGGCTCATGTCATGATCTCATGGTTCATGGGTTCGAGCCCTGAGTTGGGCTCTGTACTCACAGTGTGGAGCCTGCTTGGGATTATCTCTCTCTCCTTCTCTCTGCCTCTCCCCAGCACTCTCTCTCTTTCTATCCCCCTGCCTCACAAAATAAATAAATGAACTTAAAAAAAAAAAAAAAAAAAAAGATGTAGGGGCGCCTGGGTGGCGCAGTCGGTTAAGCGTCCGACTTCAGCCAGGTCAGGATCTTGCGGTCCGTGAGGTCGAGCCCCGCGTCAGGCTCTGGGCTGATGGCTCAGAGTCTGGAGCCTGTTTCCGATTCTGTGTCTCCCTCTCTCTCTGCCCCTCCCCCGTTCATGCTCTGTCTCTCTCTGTCCCAAAAATAAATAAACGTTGAAAAAAAAATTAAAAAAAAAAAAAAGATGTAGAATAGTATACGCAGTATGCCGATTTTTATGTAAAACACACAGGGGAATAAGAATTTATATTACTATTTGCTTGTGCATGCAGAAACTGAAAGAATGCATAGAAATTAGTCACACTGAAGGCAGGGATGGGAACTGGAAAGGTGGTGGGTGGGGGAAAGAATGAGAACTCTCACTATACAATATTTTATATATTGAAAACTTTTCTTGCACATGTGAGTGTATTACCCACTCAAAATAATGAGTTGCAAAAATTAAATAGTTGAATTTAAGTTAGTAAAAGAGAAAGAGAAGGACTGGGAGGAGGAGAGATGGTGAATAGAGACCATCTTCTGAGATGCTTTGCTATAAAGGGAAACAGAGAAGGGCAGACACGGAAGGGGAAGGTGGAGCTAAGGAGGGCTTGTTTTCAGCTGTAATAAATTACAATACGCTCACATGATGCTGGGATAATCAAGTAGAAAGGACAGTGATGCCAAGGAGAGGAAGGAGAGCCACTGGAGTGAAGACTTTGGGTGGTTGAGAGGCCTGAGACCTCCCTTCACCCAGCAGGAGACGTGGGCTAGGATGTGGAGGCAGGGGTGGGGGTGAGGGAGAGTTCTCTTCTGTCTGCTTCTATTTTCTCAGAGAAACAGCAAGCAAGATCATCAGCTGGGAGTGGGAAGAGTTCAGAAGGGCATTGGACATTTGAGGACAGGAAACAGACAGAAATTTACCCTGAGAAATCCTGGGAAACCCCAATGAGCACAGAGATAATGATAAAGATACCAGCAGAGGCAGACACAGGGAAAGAATTTATAGATTGTGGAGTGAGGGAGGGTTCTCAAACTCATCTGAAGACACATTTATCACTCTGTATTTCATTGTCTCCTTCACTAGATTCTAAGTTCCATGAAGACAGTGGTGACTTTGTTCTTGCTCTCCACTGTGTCTCCAGCCAGCAGCACAGTGCCCAGCACGTAGTAGGTGTTCCAAAAAGAGTCGTCAAAAGAAGGCAAGAATCAAGAATAGCAGAAATATGGGGCACCGGAGTGGCTCAGTCAGTTAAGTATCGGACTCTTGATTTTAGCTCAGGTCATGATCTCACAGTTCATGAGATAGAGCCCTTTGTCGGGCTCCCCTCTTACAGTGTGGAGCCTACTTAGGATTCTCTCTTTCCCTCTCTCTCTGCCCCTCCCCACTCATTCTCTCTTTCAATAGAGAAATAAACTTTAAAAATAAAAAAAAAAAAAGAATACTAGAAATAATTGATAATGATCCAAAGTCCTCGGTGTGAAAAGCACTTACACGGGTAGTGAATACTGACTTGATAAATTTCACCCACACCCATCATTTAATGAGTCCTCTTACAGCATATCCTCAGGCTATGGGGTTCAGTGGGGCCCAGGATATGGCATGATTTGCACACCCTGCCTCACATAGTCTGGTTCACATTCACTGTATACTGTTTTTCCCTGACCACAGGGAAACACTAGGAGGGTGGCTCACTCACTGCTGTTTCTGACCTCGGAATGAAGGGCTGTCAGGGACAAACAGGAGGGCAACCGCTGCAGATGCTGGTCAGAACAGCAGGCTTCCTTCCGGGAGGCGGGAGTGCCAGGCTAATGACAGTAATAATGCAGACGATGGAGGGCAAGAATCTGGAGGAGCGTGGGTGTGAGCAGAGACTCAACCTAAAGCACTCAGCACAGGGCAGAGATCAGGGATGGCAGGCAGACAGAGAGGAAAGGCAAGAGGAGAGCAGAGAAGAGAATGAAGAATTCAGAGTGGGCAGGGGTCCCAGGTAAAATTTACTAAGCAATAAATATTGAACATCTACTATGTGCCAGACTCTGAGGTAGGATACAGGGTGAACTAGCCACATGAGATCTTTGTTCTCTAGTGTATGGCTGGCAGGGGTGGGGGGAGGCAATGAACAGTAAACAAATATAAGATCATTTCAGAGAGTGATGAGTTGGAAACATATTGATGAAATAGGGGTGCCTCGGTGGCTCAGTTGGTTAAGCGACCAACTCTTGATTTTGGCTCAGATCATGATCCCAGGGTCATGGGATCAAACCCCACATTGGGCTCTGTGCTAAGCAAAGAGCCTGCTTGGGATTGTCTTTCTCTCTCTCTCCCTCTGCCCTACCCCCTGATTGTGTGCACGCTCTCTCTCTCTAAAATAAAATTTTTTAAAAAAGGAAAAAAATCATATTGATGAAATAAAGTGACTGAATAACAAGAGGGAGCCAACCAGGTGAAGAGCATGAGGGGTGGGCAAAGGTTTTCAGGAAGAGAGAGTCAAAAGCGCTGGGGTGCTGAGGAAATGATTTCAGATGTTCTAAAACATCAAGAAATCTGATCTGGCAGGAGCATTGTTTGAACACGGAGGAGGAGTACAGGTTAGAGGGCCTCTCCTAACAATGAGTTCAGATTTATTCCAAGTACAATGAAAAGCCACTCAAATATTTTAAGCAGGAAAGAGCATGATATGATTTAGATTATAAAAATATTACTAGATATTGTGAAGACTAGTTTGTAAAGGGCAAGGGCAGAGGCAAGGGGCCAGCTAAGAAGCTATTGCCCTCTTCCAGATGAGCGACGATGGCTTGAACCAGGATGGAAGTAACATAGAAGGAGAGAAGTGGAGGGATTCAGGATATATTTTGTATGCAGAGCTCACCTTGCAGAACTTGCAGGTGAATTAGATACAGGGCAAGAATCAGTGAGAAAAGGGAAAGGTGGGGAAAGATGCTTCCTAGGTTTTCAGCCTGAACAAGTAGTTGTCATGTCCCAGCATGGGTCACACGGAGAGCAATGGATTGGCGGGGGAAGACTTCAAGACATTTATTTTAGCCACATTAGTTTCACATGGCTATTAGACGTCCAAGTGGAGATGTCAAGCAGGCTGTTGGGTAAATGAGTCTGGAGCTTTGGCTATAAATTTAGGACTCGCTGACATTTACATAGTATTTAAGGCCTGGGACTGGATGACATCACTGGACAGAGAATGTGGAAAGAGAAGAGAGCCAAGGACTGAGCCCTAGCAAGCACTAACATTTAGAGGTCGAGCAGAAGACTGGGGAAGGGAAAGCCAGTGAGGTTGGAAGGAAAGTAGGAGTGTGTGGCATCCTAGGAGTACAATCAGAATAAAACATGGTAGAGAGGGATGGGGTAGGATAGAGTCAGAGGGGAAGCTACTTTTGATAGAGAGGCTAGGGAAGGCCTCTCAGAGGAGGTGACATTGGATCTTAGTAAAATTTTAATGAAAAGAGTGAGTCATTGTGAAAAGCCAGGGGAAAACATTCCAGGCAAAGGGAACATAAGTGCCAAGGCCCAGTGGCAGGTTAAGATCCTCTAGTTCTAGGAACATAGATCAGGTCCAACGTGGCTAGGGCATAAGGAGAGTTAGGAGAGGAAATCAGAAAGCAAACTAGTGGACAGGTCATATAGGGCCTTGTAAGTCACAATAAGGAATCTGGATAATCTGAGTGCTAAAAAAGCTGAGTAATGCAACTCGATCTACTTATTTTAAATAGCATTCGCGTTGCCTCGGAGAGAATGCATTGTAAACAGGACCGGAGTGGAATGGGGGATCAAGCCTTGGGATAATCCAAGGATGGTTCGAGGTCTTCACCACCACCCTCAGCCCCACCTTGATCCCCAGAGCTCTGCCATCTCCACCAGGGACCGAGACGCGTTTAGGGACGCAGAGCCTTAGGTGACTCAGAATCTCAGACGCCGACGGGGATGAACATGGATGTCCACGGAGTTGGGTGAAAGGGGTGGAGAAGCCCGCCACCATAACCCGGGGGATCAGACTGGCGGTCATCCTCCGCTGCCCTCTCCAACCCTCCACCTGGGACCCAGCTGGGCGCACTCCTGCGGCACGGCAGCAGGAGGGTTAAACGGTGCGGGGCCCACCGCGGGAGGGGGAGAGGCGGAGACCGTGCTCTCGGAGCTGCCGCGCCGAGCCCAGCGAGCCGAGCGCAGCCCGAGCCGAGCCGAGCCGAGCCGAGCCTCTCCCGCCGCCGCCGCCGCCGCCGCCGCCGCCGCCGCCGCCGCCGCCCCGCGCCCCGGGCGCCCACCCCCCCCCCCCAACCCTCTCCAGCGCCCCGGCTGCCGGCCAAACCCCCCGACCATGCCCCGTGCCCCACAAGCCCTCTCGACCCCCCAGCCCCGCGCAGCCCCGAGCGCCCGCAGCTGTCGCGCCGCCGCGCCAGGCATGCAGGTGAGCGAGAGGGACCCCCCCCACGCCCTCGCCCGCGGGAGCCTGGCCCTGCCCTTCCCCACTCGGCGCCCTCCGCCCCCCGCCCCTGCCGGCGCGGTCCTTCGCCCGGGCTCGAGCAGCCAACCCCTAGGCGCGCCTTCCCCTCCGAGCTCTCCATCCCTCCGCTGGTCCCGACTCCATCCTGCCCTCCTGGCGCAGCGGTCAGCGTCCCCGCGGCTGCCTCCATCCCGCCTCCGGCTCAGCCCTCGGCTCTGTGCGTCCTCCTGCCTCGGGTTCCCTGCGCTCGACGCTCCCTCCCTCGGAGTCCGTTCGCTGACCTCCCGGTCCTCGCCTTCCCCCCACTCTCGCCGCTTTCCAGCCTGTCCGGGGAGCGCGGGCCCGTGGGAGGGGTGGGCCCGGGGCAGCCCTGGGGATGGGGCCCAGTTCCCCCACCCCAAGGCTCCCGCCCCACCCCCAGCTCGTCTCCTGCGCACAACAGGTCGGTGAGAATCGAGGAGAGGGTGGGGGTGGCGCGCCAAGCTAGGGACTGCGGGCTTCCTGGAGGGGGTGGGCTAAAGAGGGTGCGGGGCTCGGGGATTGGAGTTGACGTTGGTTTTGGGTGGGGGGGATGCACAAGGCAGAGAGGCAAGTGAGTCCTGGAGTCAGCTGGCCACAGATGTCCCCTTCAGCCCTTCTTCGCTTCACTGGTTCGCTCTAACCTCCTTCCTCCCTCCTTCCCTCCCTCCTGCTTCCTTCCCTTCCCGTCCCTCTCTCCCTTCAGCCCATCAGGCTGAAGGCGATCTCTTTCCATAGCTCCATATCCCTTTACATTTGAAGAAACAATTTCCAACTCCTCCATCTTTGCTGCTCCGTGTTTTGTCCCCCATCCCTTCCTTTTCTCATTCTGTCCTCGGTATTATGTTCTCTCCTTTTTCCATTTCTTTTCTCCCCGTGCCTGGTCTTCTCCACCCCTTTTCTCTCTTCCCCTTCCACTCTTTACACTTCCCATTCTGCCTGGACCTTTCCTTCCCTGTCCTCCTGCCCTTCCCTCTTCTTCCCCTGATCCTGCGACCCCTTCAGCCTCCCGGTTTCCCTCTCTCACCTGTATTCTTATATTGTTCTTCCTTTAGCATCCTCCCAGCTTCCCGTCTTCTGTGCCCACCTCCTTCCCAGTCTGTTCTCTTTCGGGACTGACTACTCTCCCTCCCCCTGTGCGCTGTGCCGGCTTCCTCTTCACCTTTCTCCTCTCCTCACTCTTAACCACCCCTCCCTCTCTCAGCGCCTTACCCCTTCACCTCTCCCCCCCACCCCCGGCCGCTCCCTCTTTCCCTTCCCCAGAATTTCCCATCATATTCCCCTCTTATTCTCTGGGAGTACTTAATGTGCAGAATCCAGAGGACCCCGGGTGTCATATCCTCATCCACTCTGGGGAGCCTGGCCCCCCAGATCCACCACCCTCAGCTCCGAGAACATGTCCTTCCTCTCTCAAAACCAGCCATCCAGATTCTCCCTGGACTCTTCACCCAGGAGAGTTACATTTGAGGGGGTGGCCTCTCCTCAGCTCCACCTCCCTTCAGAGAGCACCTATGCATTTGGATGATTTAACATTAAGCGAAAATTATACTCTGTAGTTTTTTCCCCACCCACCTCTGTCTTTCTTTCTTTCTGGTCTTCCATCCCCTATTCTCCTTCCCCGGAAGATGCAGATTCCCGGGCCCAGCATAAGAGAAATGCTTGGGACCCCTAGCCCGGTGGGCAATCTGGGAGGCTCCCCTTGGGCACACCAGGCACACATTCACACACTCTCTCAGATTGACTTCCTCTTCCCTCCCCCACTCTCAGACTCCCTCCCTAGTGGTAGGTGCTCAAGGAATCACAAGGTTCTTGGCTCTAAATTAAGCTCCAACAAGAGCTTGGAGCTGTGGGCAGAGGAAGTGAGAAGGAAGGAAGCCAGAGAAGAGAGAGTAGACCCTGAGGTGGGGAAGTTGCGGGATTTCTGGACAGTAGTAGATAAGGGGCTGGGGGCTAGACAGGAACCACTCTTTGAGTACCCTCCCCCTTCCTTTCCCCCCCCCCCCCCCCCACCAAGGATGCTAAGCAGCAGCTGGCAGCCTGAGAGGGCAAATGGGGATAGGACTGGTGGCTGAATGAGCTGGGGAAGCACTCAGGACAGGGTTGAGATGTAACGACCCTCCCTTTCTCCCCCAGTAAAGGCTGAAAATCTGGGTCACAGCTGAGGAAGAGCTCGGACATGAAGTCCAAGATGTGGTAAGTTTGGTACAGCAGAGGGAGGCTGGGGGCCACTTCTCCTGGGGTCTGGGCCCCTTCCCTCCTAGGTCCACCCAGGGCCTTCGATCCCAAGGGCCAGACCCTAGGAAGGTAGGAAATGAGACCAGTCTTTCCAAGGCCCACCTGCTTTTCCAGAGAAAGCTGGAGGGAGGCAGCCTGGGATCTCTGGTAGGAGCCTGTGCTCCCCACACATAAGCCCAAGACAGCCTTGAGTCTCACCCGCTTTCTCTCCCTTCTTGCAGGCCTGCACTGCTGCTGTCCCACCTCCTCCCTCTCTGGCCACTGCTGTTGCTGCCCCTCCCACCACCTGCTCAAGGTTCCTCCTCCTCCCCTCGAACCCCACCAGCCCCAGCCCGGCCCCCCTGTGCCCGGGGAGGCCCCTCTGCCCCACGCCATGTGTGCGTGTGGGAGCGGGCACCCCCACCAAGCCGATCCCCTCGGGTCCCAAGATCTCGTCGTCAAGTCCTGCCAGGCACTGCGCCCCCTGCCACCCCGTCAGGCTTTGAGGAGGGGCCACCCTCATCGCAGTACCCCTGGGCTATTGTATGGGGCCCTACAGTGTCTCGAGAGGACGGGGGGGACCCCAACTCTGCCAACCCTGGATTTCTGCCTCTGGACTATGGTTTTGCAGCCCCCCATGGGCTGGCCACCCCACACCCCAACTCAGACTCCATGCGGGGTGATGGAGATGGGCTCATCCTTGGAGAAGCACCTGCCACCCTGCGGCCGTTCCTTTTTGGGGGCCGTGGGGAAGGTGAGTAGGAGTGGGGGAGGCTGGTAGGGGGATGAGGGGTGGGGAGGCTGGTTGAAAGCTCTAAGGGCGGCGACAGAGTCCTTGTCTGTTAGTTCTTCCCACAAACGTGTCAGGCACTGTGCCGGCACAGGAGGCAGAGATGAACTGCCATCTGAGCCCCGGAGGAGCTCAGGTCCACTGGAGAAGACAGATGTGTAAACACTCAGGGATGAGTCAATGTAATAAGTGCTCTAATAGAAGCATACACAGCATGTTTTTAGGAAAAGAGGGAAGGGAGAGATTACTTTTGCCTGGGGATCAGGACACCTTCCAAGAATTGACCTTGGAGCTGGACCTTGAAAATGAAGTGGGAGTATTCCATGCAGAAGAACACCATGGAGGACAAGGGCCTTCAGGGTGACATCTCAGCTCAGGGAATGCCAATATAGGGCCAGTAGTTTGGGGTGGGGCTAGGGCACAGATGGACATTCCTACCCCTTAGTTTCTGTGCAGAGAGAGGGGTTCTCTCTGACCTTGTAGCCTCCTCCTCGTCACATGCATACAGATTTGGGAACGTGGAGGAAAGGAACTGAAAACTCTAGGGAAAGCGGATAAGAATAAAGGGGGGGGCGGAGTCCAGGAAAGCAGAAAGAATTGGACAATGTGGATTCAAATGGCGACACTCTCTAAGTTTAACTGAACCTGAAGCCTGGTCCCACCCCCACCCCCTCTTGGCCCCTACCACTTCAGGCCTCCCTAAAACTTTCTCCCCACCCCAATCAGGTGTGGACCCCCAGCTCTATGTCACAATTACCATCTCCATCATTATTGTTCTCGTGGCCACTGGCATCATCTTCAAGTTCTGGTAAGCTGCAAGGAGGAGGGTGCTGGCAGATGGGGACCAGATGTTTAGCAATGTTTGGCTAGAAGGAGGGCAGGAGCAAGGGCAGTGTTTTTGCTGGATGTGGGATAGGAAGTGGTGGGCTACGGCAAGGAAGACCTTGGGAAAAAGTGGTAAGGATTTGGGGTTGGAGAGACAGAAATCAGGGCAAATTACTTTTCCCAGGGAAATACAAGGATAACGGGAGGCAGGGGACTTAAGTGCACTGGGGGCTAGCAAGGGATGCCTTGGTGGGCATTTCCTCTAAGACAGAGAAAACTGACCTGTTCTGCACAGCTCCTTCCTGGGGCTGCCTGGGGGGGAAGGGAGAAAGTCCAGAGCTCTTTGCATGCATTTAATAATGGGTCGTTCAGTCCTTCACACTTTACTGAGAGAATCATTAGACTCAGGTGTCCAGGTCATTAGCTGATTTTGAACTAGAACTAAACTTGCCAGGCGCCTGCTGAAGAGAAATGGCTCTTCTGGGTACGCATGGGGGAGGGAGCAATTCTGGGGGACTCTGTGTTGGTGGGGAGGAGGTACTGATTCTGTGGACCTGGACCAGGTCTGGAAGGTTTACATCCCTGAGCCCCCCCCCCCCCGCCCCCGGGGGGGGGTGCAGGTAG
Organism: Puma concolor; assembly: GCF_028749965.1. Classification (NCBI taxonomy): domain Eukaryota; kingdom Metazoa; phylum Chordata; class Mammalia; order Carnivora; family Felidae; genus Puma; species Puma concolor. Next base: position 101,577,054 of record NC_141673.1, read on the forward strand.
GGAAAGTAGCTTTATGGACACTTGATCTCCAGAGATTTGATGTAGGGAACTGTTAAGAGGCCAGTTTTTCTGCTGTAGGATGTCGGGGTGTCTGAGGGAGGGTGGGGGTGGCCAGCACTGCAGGCCCAGGATGGGGGCTTCTTAAGTGTATGAGAGAACCTCTTTCTTTTTGGTGCACCAGTTGGGACCGAAGCCAGAAGCGACGCAGGCCCTCTGGGCAGCAAGGTGCCCTAAGGCAGGAGGAGAGCCAGCAGCCACTGACAGACCTGTCCCCAGCGGGGGTCACTGTGCTGGGGGCCTTCGGGGATTCGCCTTCCCCTACCCCTGACCATGAGGAGCCCCGAGGGGGACCCCGGCCTGGGATGCCCCAGCCCAAGGGGGCTCCAGCCTTCCAGTTGAACCGGTGAGGGCAAGGGCAAAGGGCTGGGAGGGCCGGGAGGGGCCGGAGCGTTGGTTGGGGGTGCTCCCTCCTGGGTGGGTGGGGAGGAGACAGACCTACCCGCCACAGCTCCTGGCCCTTCCTAGGACTGGACCAGCTCCTCTCTGGGGGACCCTTCCTTCTCCCCCTCTCTGTGGATCTATGTCCTGTTCTCGCGCTGCCATTTAACTCAGCTCTGCCCTCTTCTCCTTGAGTCCCTTTCTTTGCCTCAGACTTCCTTTTCAATTCTGGCCTACCCTGTGGTTCCTGACTGTGCCCTTTCCCTCTTCCTCTCAGGATTCCCCTGGTGAATCTGTGACGCCCCCCAATGTTGGGGTGCCGCCAAGCAGGAGGCCAAGGGGCCAGCACAGCCCCCATCCCACTGAGGGTGGGGCAGCTGTGGGAGCTGGGGCCACAGGCGCTCCTGGCTCCTGCCCTTGCACACCACCCTGGAACACTCACTGGCCCCATAGGTGATCTTACCTGCTCACCCTCCTTCAGGTGGGGGCCTCACATATTTGTGGCTTCTGGTCCCCCATCCCCACCCTTGCACACTCACATGAAAGCCTTGCACACTCACCTCCACCCTCCCGGGCCATTGCACACACTTGTGCTCTTGTACAGCCAGTCTTCTGCACCCTCTCTCCACCCACCCCCCCCATCCCTCACCTTCTCTGTTTCACACTTTCACTTTCTCTTCTTCCCACATTCCACACTCAGTTCAGTCACTCAGTGGTCAACGGGTGACTTTCCTGTTATGTCTCACATGCACTTTCTGGCCCCATGTTGTGGTGTTGTATGTTGTGCTCACACTCTCCCTCATGCACACCCACTGACCCGGTTTCTGTGGCCCCTGCATGCTGCCCTAGAGGTGGGTGGGAGGTGAGCTGGGGGCTTCTCATGCCCCCACCTGTCATGGTCCCATCCCAAGCCATGTTGTGTTTCATCATCTTCCCCATCCCACTCCAAGGGCGTGCTCATTACCCTGAGGGCTCCCCCATGGGAATGGGGGTAGTGAGGCCCCAAACTCCTCCCCCACTCCACTGCTATATTGTTGTCTGGGAGATGGGTTTTTGGGGAGTCACCTGCTGCACTACATGAGAAAGGGGCTCCCATTTGCCCTTCCCTTCCTCCTAAGTCCCTCTCGTCTTGTTTGTCCTGGCTGTCTGTGTGTGGGTCACTCTCTGGAATTCAGAGCCCCTGAGCCAGTCCTCCACTTTCCAGCTTCCCTAAGGGCCTCCCTAACTCCACCTAGGCTGCCAGGGACTGGGGCCAGCTGGTTCAAGGCCATTGGGAGCTCTGCCTCCCAATCTCTCCCTCCCCTTCCTGGGCTCCCTCACCCTCCTTCTCCCCTCCCTCCATGGTTCTTCCACTCTCCTTCCTTTTGCCTGTCCCCCCCACCCCGCCCTCCCCTCACATTTGTTCCTAATTCTCACCATTTTTCCACCTTCCTCCCTTTTTCCTCTCTTACCTGGCTCCTATGCTGTGATATATATTTTTGTATTATCTCTTTCTTCTTGTGGTGATAATCTTGAATTATTGTGGGATGTAAGTTTCAAAATTTTCAAATAAAGCCTTTGCAAGATACCTGAGTCCCCTGGTTCTGCTTATGAACCCTGGAGAGGGGAGAGGGAGAGGAGCAACAGGAAGCCAGGAGGGAGGAAAAGAAGGGTGGTGGGTGGGTGGGCTGGGGGGGAAACCTCTTAAGCCCCAGTGTGACCTGGCCTGCTTTAACCTGGAGTTAGGATTCCGGGGCTTTGACCTGGGATAGAATGGAAGGAGAAGCTGAAGGGAGCAGCCAGAACAGGAGGAGAAACTAGAAGAGTGGCTTGCCTGTAACTTGCCGGTGAAGGTTAAGAGAGACCATGAGAAAGAAGGCAGAGGAAAGGGAAAATTATGTACAGGGACAGGCAACGGAGCAAGCAAGACAAGGAGGAGAGAGCTGATAAGACAGATGGAGGGTGAAGGGTGAAAGGAGAAGGAAAAAAATGGAGCAATGGGGAAGAGATGGGAGGGGCCACAGGGAGGAGGCTGCTCTGCCTGGTTTATCTGCGCCTTGCTCCCTAACTTGCCCGCATCCACAGCTGCCCCCCCAAAAGATGTGCAGTACCGGAACCCCTGTGGTTAACTCTCACTAGCTTTCCCCACTCTGCTCTCTTGAGAGAGAGAGACACTGCTAGGGTGTGGGAGTGGAATCAAGGGGTATATTTGGGGGAGGGAACACAGGCTGCCCAGCTGGGATCAAGTCACCTCTGAGCCCCCATTCTAGGTTTGGCTCTAGTGACAGCCCTGTGAAAGCCCACACATCAGCCTCTCAGCTGTTGCTAGGCTCCGTTGCCATGGTAACCACCCAGGTCCCATTTCTCCCCCGCCCCCATCTGTGCCCCACTTGCTCCCTAGAAATGGGGAGCTCCAGGGTGGAGAGGAGACTGTAATGTGCCAGAGCTGGGCTGCCCTGGACTCTGACCACCTCCATGTGTTTATCTTTGCAGCTTCAATTAGGACGGTATGGGTGTTGGTAGGTGTGTGTTTTAGGTGTTGGGGAGCTTTATTGTGTACTCGAGGAAGTGTGGCTGAATCCATATTGCACACAATGGTGAGTGGGGAGGAGGAAGCCTATTTCTCAGGACCAGAGCAGTATGTGTAGTCAGAGGATCAGACTCCCTAAGAAAAACAGACTGTTACAGAGGAAAAAGGCAGAGCGGGGCCAAGGAGTGATGAACCAACTAAAAGCAGAGGTGCAAAGCCAACAAGCTGCTGAGGAGGGCTCACAGTCAACCTAGTGGGACCTGAAGAGATCCCAGCAGGAGCTGGGGGAAGGGAGAGGGCTGGATGGAACACGAGGGTGCAGGAAGAGGTGCTGAGGACATGGGGGGGGGGGCAGTGAGGGAGGGATCCGAGGTGGATTCCCCCCAGGAATCTAGTCCTTGTCAGGTGAGGGTGGGGGAGAAGAGGAGCACTGGCTTAGAAGGGGGAGGAGCTCAAGTGCCTGGAGAGCACACCAGGGCTCTCTCACTCTCTGCAACTGTACCTCTTCAGAGGGACAGTGTGACCCCGAGGCTCATCCATATGCAAAAGGCACGCATGAAGGCCCCTAATGAAGAGGGAATTAATTATTGCCTGATTAGCCTGCTGTTTCTCTAAATTTAAATAAATTAAAATACACCAGCAAGACACTGGGAAATCCTCACCTGTTCCTTCTCCCTAAATATCCTCCTTCCCCATGGAAAGTCAGAAGGCAGGGAAAGACAGAGGAGAAAGGAGATGTCCTAGTCTTTCCAATTGTTCTGAAGGAAATATCTCAAACCAAATCACATTGTAGTGATGACTATGAAGCGTTGGGCAGCCATGGGGACAGATCTTAACCTTTATCACTCATAAAGTTGAAACAGACTATGGGGCCTTTGGAGGTCCTTGCAGGCTGTAAATGGTAGAGGCAGAGTCATTGCTTAGTTATAGAACTCAAACAATGGCCACACTACCCTTTTGGTTCTTGGAGGCCACACCTCACAAGCACCACTGGGACCAGTGTCTCTCATCACTATGCTTTTTTTTTTTTTTTTTGCCTCCTGAGCTGTGCATCAAATGACTCAGCCAGGCTTCTCTTAAGCATTTTTCTGGAATGCTTACCATTATGGCTCAGACCAAACCAGGAAATGGGGAAGCCCCCAGGAGGAGGGATCTCCCAGGCAGAGCTCAGGGTGTGGAAGTGATTCAAGATGGAAACAGCGTGCCAGCTGGAAAACCCCAGGCTAAAATTAACAGCCCTCCTCCCCCTACGCCCCACATTTATCTCTAAAGCTCTTCTCTAAGGAGTTCAAAGCACTTAAAACTTGCTTCTTACAGCAAGGGCAGGAGCAAGGAATGACAGTTGGAGACACTGAGGCTCAGGGAGCACCGGTTAATGTAAACAGGAAAAGAAGAAGAGGAGAACTGGGACTGAGAGTGATCACCATTATTTTGTTCCCACTTCTCTATCTCAGCCTTCAAAGTCGACGTTTCTGGAATCAGCAATTTCTAACCCATGTAGCAACTAGGTCTGGTCACAGCTGAGCCCTTAAGATCTTATCCTGCCAACTGTTGCTACTCAGTTTAACATAAAATGAGTGCCCAAAAATGTGATCAAGAGAGTAGACACTTCCAAAAGGATACAAACTACAATTACAAACCAAAGAAACATATCTTCTATTTAAACATTTAACTTAACATCTTTAGGTGTCCTTTGCTAACTTCCTTGCTGTGACTTTGAAAAAAAATCACTTAAATCTTCACAATCTTATTTTCATTATCTGTAATGTGGACATTACAACTGTTTCTATTAGGGTTATTTCGCTTTCTAAGCAAGGAACTATTGCTGTCAATAGGAGGGACTTCAACTGCTGCAGTCAAAATAGAGCTCAGCCCAGGAGGATTCTGGTCAGATCAGGGTGCAGGCTGGAGGCAGCATTCATTTACTCAAATAGCATATATTTCTTCAGCATCTACTATGTTCTCAGCAAAACAGTGGGAAGGATACCATGTAGGAGACCGTTTCTTTCCTGAGGAGCTGACAAGCTTGCTGTAGAGTCCTATACACGAAATAGTTAAAAGAGTAACAAAAGGTACAAGACTAAATGCTGTGGAAATTCAGAGAAAGGGAACCATTTATACGTTCAAGCAATCCGGCAAGGCTTCCTTAAAGAGTTCATAGTAAGTGTTCATTTATGCGACGACAAACGTTTACTGACCACTCACTAAATGCCAGGCTCTGAGGATACAGCGGTGAACAATTCACAAGCCCTTGCCCTCACGGACTCGGATATTCCAACGGGAAGAGGTGGACAGCAAACAATATAATATCAGGTGGTGGCGAGTACAATATTTAAAAGTAAAGCAGCATGAGGAGATAGAGACGTGGACGAAGGCAACAAGAACATAGAAACCCAAAGCCAGAGTACGTGATGTGGTCAGGGAGAGGTTACCAGTTACTCTTCGGGCCTAAGTAGGGACCTCAAGAAAACAGGTGACACATCCTTATCTTTTCCGGCATATTCAAAGCATGGAGACATTCTTAAGAGTGTAACAAAAAATAATGGTAACTTCCTATATCAGCCTATTCTACGCTGAAGGAAGGGAAACGGACCCAAAGTGTTTTAAGAATTCCTACGTCCTCTCGTACCTGATGCATAATTCATAAACCTGTCGGTTTCCACCCTCCCACTTCCCCAGAAGTCCCTTCCGGAAGCCCGGGACCGCAGTTCTGAAGGTTCAACTTCTGCCCTTAACGGAACCCGCCTTCGCTTCCGTTGTGACGTCACATCCACACAGGGCTCTACCGCGTCGCTGGGCAGAAGCCACTTCCGCCCTTACTAGTCGTAACTTCTGCCCTGAGGATTCCGGAGCGCGGGCAGCGCCGGATGTGCTCTGCCGCTCCCGGAAGTGACTCGACCTTTGCGTTTCCCCCCCCCTTTTCCCATTGCCGCCCCCCCTGCATTGCCATTTCCCTCCCTCCCCCCCTTTTCGTTTCCGGCGCTCCCGCCTTCTCTCCGCCGCAGCTCTACTCTGAGCCCGTGGGGGGAGGGAGGGAGGGAGGGGGCGTGGAGGAATCGGGGTTCTCGGGAGCACGAGCTGCAGCACCACTTCCGGGTGAGTGTTAGGGGAGGGAGGGAGGGAGGGGGCCACCCACTGCCTCGCGCCCCCGCCCTGCGGGTGTCTCGCGCGCATTCCGTGCGTGTGAGTGTGTGGGTCTGTCTCGCGCTGAAAGTGCGTGCCCGCGCGCACCGCCTCGCGCTCCCCCCCTCCCCTCGCCCCCTGCTGGTCCTCCCGCCCCATTCGGCTCCCTCCTTTCCCAGCAAACGCCGCCCCTCCCGCGCTCTGGCTCAGGCTCTGGCGCCGCCGCAGCCGTCGCCGCCGGGTGAGTCTCGCGCCGCTGCTGCCGGCGCGCGCCAAGCTCTCTGCTCCTCCCCCCTCCCCTTTTCCTTGGGGGGGCGTGGAAGGGGGGGGTCCTCGGTGTGACTGTATGTGTGTCCGTCCCGGAACCGGAAGTGGTTGTGGAGGAGCGGGCGATGGGGAGGAATGGGGGGGCTTAGGGGGCGGGTGTCTGTCTGGTGGGTGGCAGAGTTCAGCTCCCTGGAGGGGAAGGAGGGACGTCCCAAAGAAGGGTCTTTGAGGAAGGGGTGGGGGGCGACATCAGGAGGAGGCTCCCAGGGGCTGTCTCAGGGGAGCGAAGGTTTTCTGGGAACAGCTGGGGTCTTCAGTAGATAGACCACTGTGCAGGCTGAGGGAGGTACTTCTTGGCGCAAGGCCTTGGGTAGGCAGGGGCGAAGTCCTCGCAGAAGTGGGGGGGGAGGCCAGAGGAAGTGGCTGGGCCTGAACTGGCACTGTGCCTGACACAAGGGCTTGTGCATCCCCCTAGTCTTCAGTTTTGCCTTCTGAGCCAGTCCTCAGGGGCAGGGGCCCTTCTCTTCTTCCACCTCTTCTGTTCTCTGACCCCTGGTTACCTGTGGCCCTGTGGAACGAAGAAGAACCAGTGCCTGAGCCCAGGAGTGGAACCCAAGCACTGGTGATAGAGTTCATCTTAGTTCCTGAGAATTGGATTTATTTCCCTGTATCCACATAGTGGGTGGCACTACACTCCTTGTTATACGATTGCATCTTTGGATTGCTGGTTGGGGGTCCGCCTGCTTTCCAGACTAACTGCTGACAGTCCAAGAATTCCTGAGGTTCTTCGCAGTTCTCAGGTGGCTGCACCCTTACTGGCCCCTGTAACCCAGACAATTTGTTCACAGAAAGTTCAGGAGCCCTGGAAAGGAGAAGGAATAAGACGACAGGAGGAAGAGAGAGAGAGGGTAAGACAATTTTGGCTTAATGGCTTTTCTGGATTGGGGGGAGAAGGGGTCATGATTAAATGGGCTTCTTGGGGACACTGTGACAGAATTCTTCAAGTAATAGCAATTGTAATACTGGTGTTAGCTGGGAGAGAAAAATTATCTCCTGACAATACCCAGGAAGTTTTTGCGTAAAAAGCTAGCACTGTATCTCATCCATTCCCACTAGTACTCAGAAATGAATTATGAAATGCTCAAGTGAAATCACTAAGCGGGGTTACATTGTGTCCAGAGGAGAAATTTATTCTGCTTTGGGGACAAATGGGCCCCAGTCTCCAGTGTGGTCCTTGTCGTAAAGCTTACGGAATTGCTTTCCTGTATTTGGAACAAGCAGAGTTGAGTTTAGCGTGGAGTTCATATTCTCAATATCGCAGTGGAGTGCTTCGGGTGGCTCTGTTGAGTGGTTAGAATCTGTGACACAGGGTTATTTTAATTTGGTGTGTCAGGATGAAGTTTTCAGGAAAAAAAGAAACAAAAAACAAAAAACGTGGTTTGTGGGTAGTTTGAAGTAAAGTAGATAAAGTTGTATGGAGTGGACTCCAGAACTAGGTCTGCAAGAATTCAAAATATGAAGCTTGATGTGGATAGTGTGTTAGGTACTCTGAAAATGACAATGTTGAGACCCGAAAGAGTTTGAGTTCCAAGCTCATAGAAGTGTCTTCTAAGAACCGATTGCAGGCTGGTTTATAAAATTTATTTCCCATAGGTTTCTGAGCCAAGTTGATGATTAAATATTACGTGCATATCCCCTCTCGTCCAAACGCCCCGCCCCCTTTCCCCTGCCCACTTTATTTATTTATTTATTTATGGCCTCACATTTCCTGGATCCATCATTTATAATGGCATGGGCAGGACCAGGGGAACCACTGTGCCCTTCTTCCCACAGGGTACTGAGTACCATTGGTCCAGCAGTCCCCAGGATAGAAGTTGCTGGCTCAGACTGACAGCTGTGGGGTGGTAGTGGTCCTGTTGGTGTGTTTGGGATAAACCTGTTCTGGTTTATTTTGTACTTGGAAGAGTTCACAGGTAGTAGGAAGGCCCCAAGTTCTATTGGGATGGTCCTTCTTGAATGTCCTTAGAACTGGAGGAAAGAGATTTTGTTTCCTTACTGAGGCGGGGGGAAAGTCATTGTCTGTGTTTCTTCAAGTTGTTAGCTAATATTGCAGCCTATCTACAATTGTGCTTTTTGGGACACTTTTTCTCACTAGAGTGTCTGAGATCTCTGAGCCAAGTTCTTTCTGTAGTTGAATTTGAGCTGATTGTTCTTTGCATCTCTATTGTTTGTGCTTCTGGTTGATGATTACTAAGCTGTAGGCTATAGATCTGATACTTTTGGGTAGTACCTTTGTCATTATGTGGTTTTTATGTAATTGTCAGTGATTGTCACTGGTAGTGCTCATCACATGGAAGTATTTCTCTAACTCTCTTCCATTCAGGAACACTTTAAAGCATTTTATTTATCCCCCCCCCCCCTTTTTTTAAACTGCCTCCCATCACCATATACCTTAGGAATTTGTTTTAAGGGGTTTATTCTCCTCTATCCTCTACTCAGATAGAAACTTAGTAGAATGATAAATTATTCAGAGTCAAGCACTGATGTGGGACCTAGAATTAAATTCCAGAAGTCTTAGTTTCTAGGTTCATTCTCCAGCTACTACACTTGGTTGGCACGAGTCTTTTAAGATTTTGTAAAAGTTTGTTAAGAGAATATTGCTTTCCTGAGGAAATGCTGTGCTTTATTTGAAAAACAACAATTATAGAGAATGTAGTAAGTACCAGGAAAGAGATGGTGGTCTTAACCAGGTCTACCAAAAACCACATGCTGCAGGCAGTGACCTCTTTATTTCTGGATGGCGGGTGGCACTATGGAAGGGTGGACAGATGGACAAAGCTCTGGTGCAAGAGTTCAAGTCCTACTAAACGTTTCATGGGTGTTACTTAACGTCTTTTTTTCTGCACTTCATTGGTGCTTTTGAGATTTTGTCTGAGATTGGAAAAGAAATATGTAGTTCTCTGACCCTCTGAAAAAAAAAAATACCATCCAACTTAATTGTAGTAAACCTTATATTAACAGAATAGTTGAGGTATAGTGCAATAGTAAAATTGAAATTAGAACTCAGATTTTTAATCTGCCAGCATTCTTTCTACTTATTCTTTCCTGTTTTTTGGGTCTATAATAAAAGACTTTCACTTCCTTCCCAATGTAGGGTAAACCAGTTCTTTTTATTATTATTAAAATGTTGGCATAATCATCAAAAGTGGCACTCTATGTAGAAATGAGATTTCCCTGTACTATCATTGGGCTTCTTCAGGTGTTAAGAATGTTGGTATATACCTGCTTGGATGTTGGGATGGTTTGGGGAGAGTTCCTCCATGAAAGATAGAAAGTTAAGAGGTTAATTGGTAAAGTGGACAGTAAACAGGTATTTGAGTGATCTGGCACCTGTTGCCCTGTTACACAACTCCAGGGGGCGCCATTTACATGGTATTCTGGCAAGAGCCTTCCTTCTTGGCTCTCCATTTGATATCATTTCAGGAATACAGAGATCTAAAGTCAGCCTTTTTAGAACAGTAGTATAGCATTTCTCAGATGTCACTTTGCAGGCAAATATTGCTTCTAGTTGGGTGAGCAGAACTTTCCATGTACCCTTCTTTTGGGTGGACATATTTATCAGAAGCCCACAAGGCACATTTATCATTTTGTCCTAGGACCAGCTGTGGTTTTCTGATCTTCGGTTTTGTTCTCTTAAGAACTAGAGCAGAGGGACAGACTGGGTATTCAGGGAAGCAGAGGAATCTTATTCAGTTTATCCCTCTGGATGGTCTGTTCTTTTTACTCTGATTCCATCATTAAGGTGTTTTGTTTTGTTTTTTCAATGTTTATTTATTTTTGAGAGAGAGAGAGTGCAAGCAGAGGAGGGGCAGAGAGAGAGGGAGACACAGAATCCACAGCAGGCTCCAGGCTCTGAGCTGTCAGCACAGAGCCCCACGCAGGGCTCAAATCCATGAACCACAAGATCTTGACCTGAGCTGAAGTTGGATGCTTAATCGACTGAGCCACCCAGACTCCTCCCGATTCCATCATTCTAAAATCAGTTATCTTAATGGCCAAGTGAAGTCTTACAGGTTGTGAACAGAAACTATCATCTTTAGCTACATTTTGCTCTTACCAAAATTCCACTTTTGGAAACATTTATAGAGAACTACATGGAAAATGTATAATCCATTCCTGGACGTGTTGTAAATTTTAATTGACGCATCAAGTCATAACATCAGAGAGTATGTACTTTAGTTGTAGGGTTTGGTCTCTTGTAGCACCCCCATTCTTAACTGGCTCTTTGGTATCTGCATTCAGATCTCTTCTCTGATATTTACTGTTTGACTCTGTGACTTCAGTTTCTTCATTTGAAAAATGGGGATTACAGTACCTACTTCATAGAATTGCTGTGGTAATTAAATCATACAATAGTTGTAAAGTGCTTAGGACAGTGCCCTGAACACAATAAGCACTTAATAAATGTTGATGGTGATGTTGACCTTGTCCTGTCCTCCACATCACTTTGTATGTCCCCGTTATAAGAACCTGCAGGGTCTATTTCCCTCAGAAACTTTCTCCTGAGCCACTTGTAGGACAATATGAGTGGATGTAATCTTTTTTGGTGAGGAGGGGCGTTGTACACAGGAATTCTATCTGAAGATATTATTTTCAGGCTTTCAGTTCCTGCCTCCTAAATTTTCACATCTGTAATGTGTTTACTTCCTTGACTTTTTAGGGGGAAATTATAATTAGATCCTCCTTTCTTTATTCTCTAGCCTAATTCTCTACTTCATTTCCACCGTATGTCATGACTTTTCTGTATCATTTCTCTCAGCTCGAAGGTTAGACAGATGGGGGTTGTGGGTTATGGTTTGAGCCCCTAGCATTGTTTTCAAAATCTGTGTGTACAGAGTCCAGTGTCCTTCAGTTTACTAAATACAGAATTGCTTACTGGGTGATGAGTCCTATGTTCGAGACAATGGGTAGGTCCAAGATGTGATCTCTGCTTCCCAAAAAGCTTGGCAAGATTGGATCCCCTGAAACCGTGATTTGGTCATTTCTCTTTCAATGTTTATTTATTTATTTTTGAGAGACAGCGCACGTGTGCACACAGGGGAGGGGCAGAGAGAGAGGGAGACAGGATCTGAAGTGGGCTCTGTGCTGACAGCAGAGAGCCCAGTGAGGGGCTCGAACTCACAAACTGCAAGTCCATGACCTGAGCCAAAGTTTGATGCTTAACCAACTAAGCCACTCAGGCGCCCCTACCATTTCTTGATTTCTGTTGCCTAAGAAGGACCTGGGTTAATGCTGGAAGTTAATGCTAAAGTTAATGCTGGAAGGAAAAGGTTAGCACCTGTTTTGGAGACTGTTCTGATGTGTTTTATGAGTTGGGGAGCAGGATTTGTCTGGGGTTGATCCTCAAATCAGTTAATAATGAGCCTTGTTTGTGTGAAGTTGTAGTCAGATTTGATGCATTCCTCTCCTCTGCTACTTTTTAGGAAAGAGTAGGTTGAAATTCAGTAGTGCTTCCCTTTATAGGTTTTATGAACATTGAGAGTGCTGTTTAATAGAGCAAAACGTGTGATGAGATTTCTGGAGAAGGATGAGGAATGGGGTTACGTCTAGAGTGATGTCCGTTCTGTTTCTCCTCCTTTGTTACAGATCTTCCTTAGTTTCCTTAATCTACTTCTAACCTGTTTCTGTGTCCAGTGTACCCTCTAGCACTTAGTAGCTCTGGTATCTATCTGCCTCCAGAACATCCTCAGCAGGACCCCCCCATGGCTGTAAGCCACAGGTCCTTCTTTCCCACCTGAATCTTGGTTGCTTCTGGTTCGAAAAGCAGCATGACGATAATGTTTACTTCTTGCTGTTCGTCATTTCCCCATTCCATCAGTCTCTTACTCCCTCTTCACCTGCCTTCTGCTGGGCTGGATCCAGAATTTGGGGAAGCTGCTCTTGAATAACTGCAGTTAACATACGGTCTTGCTAGGAGAAGTGATCAGAGTGGGAAAATGAGCAGTGGGATGCCTAGGTTCTGTACCCATCATGATTCTGAGGATTACTTTTCTTGCTTATTCCTCACTCCCAAAGTTTTAGCTTAATTATCATCCACATACAGAGAAGAATTTGAACGCTTCGAGGCATCATGTGTGAGATATACAGAGCAGGAGTCTAGTACTGTGTATGTGTTTTGGTGCACTGTTGTCCCTATTCTGAATCCCTGTAGGTAGAGATGTGGGGCGCTGCTACTCCCGGCACTGGAACCCTCTTTTAAACTGGTAGTTCCAGGTTCTCACTGCTTGGCTTCGCATGTGTGGTACCCATTGTGGCACCGTGGGTGTTCTTGGACCTTGGTGGGATCAGTGGGGCATGGTCCCCAGGTAGCATCTGGTACTCAGAAAATATCTTGGTTGTGATTTCCTGCCAATTTTGCTCTTTAATTCCCCTGCGCATTTTGTGTTCCAGCCTAGCTGTGTAGAACGACAGGTATGTCAGTTGAAACTCTTTCCCAAGGAAGCTATGTTTGAAGGATAAAGGAAAAGAGCGGGGATAGGTGCCCCGACTGTTTTTTAGCCAGTCAGTGATTTGCTTTGTGTGACCTTGGGTACATCCCTTCCCTGCTCATGCCTTCAGCTCCTCTTTTTGTCAGCAAAGAAAAGTAATACTGAGTCTCTTTCTAATGGGAGACATTCTGTGGTTAAGCGAGATGTGTTTAAGTTCTTCCACCAGCATCTTGAGAAGGATAGGCTCTGTTGGATTTCATGCTGAGTGGCTCTCTGGAACTAATATGGTAGATCCAGAGATCTTCACCGCAGATTCTCAGCCATGTAGTCAGGTCCTGAAGAGGAGGTCAGGAACTCCTCAGTGTCTTCTTCTCGGTTGCCAGGTTACTTCAGATTTATTCCTCACTATGATGTGATCTCTCTTTCTTTCTTCAGGTAGAATGGAAGAATCTCACTTCAATTCTAACCCGTACTTCTGGCCTTCTATCCCCACAGTCTCAGGACAGGTAGGTGGTGGTGGTGTTTTTCTCCTCCTTCCCTATCATGTACTTTTTTCAACTTTTGAGTAGTGAGTTCTAGTACTGTGGAGACTGAAGCAAGATAAATCACGTGCTGCTTCACCAGGTCCCCCACCATCGAGAACTCTAGCGTTTCTGTTTTGGCTTCTCTGGAAGCACAGAGATCTGAACTATTTACTCCTTGGAGGACGGACATCGTAAAGTGCTCGGGGAACAGACAAAATCAGGTTCTTTCTGAAGAGGCCGCTCGCCTCCCCTTTCCTTTTCTTTTAGATTGAGAACACGATGTTCATCAACAAGATGAAGGATCAGCTGCTGCCGGAGAAGGGCTGTGGGCTGGCTCCACCCCACTACCCCACCTTGCTGACAGTGCCTGCCTCCGTGTCCCTGCCCTCAGGCATCAGTATGGACACAGAGTCCAAGTCAGACCAGCTGACCCCACATAGCCAGGCGTCCGTTACCCAGAACATCACCGTGGTCCCTGTGCCGTCTACAGGACTGATGACTGCTGGTGAGCCACTCTGCTCTTCTCCAATCTGAGGTGTTGATCTTCCATGATCAGTACCCCAGGCTGGAGGGCTCCAAGGACATGGGGAGTGGGATATGTGTTTGATTACTCAATCACATTTTTATTAAGTGCCTACTGTGTGCCTAGCAATGTGCTAGGCATTGTGGGGGATACAAAGAAGTAGAAGATGCGGTCCCTGCCTTTGAGGAGGTGACATTCTTTCCTTCTCTGAATCAAGGAGTCTCCTGTTCTCAGAGGTGGAGAAGAGAAGGGAGTCAATCAAGGGGTAAATCTCACTGTTACTGGGGGTGGGGTGGGGACAGGGGTTAGGAGACCATTATTTTTCTACAGGGTTTGGGGTTTCCTATATACTCTGGGCTGGGGGGGCGGTGGTGAGGGGTTGATTAGACAATGATCTGGGGGGAAATTAAATAGGATTAGGATCAGGACTGGACAACATGACACCATCTCCTTTTTCTCCCAATCCTAGGTCCCGGTTTGGTAATCACGTCCCCCTCAGGCTCCCTTGTGACCACAGCCTCATCAGCTCAGACCTTCCCCATTTCGGCTCCCATGATTGTCTCAGCTCTTCCCCCTGGCTCACAAGCCCTGCAGGTGGTCCCTGACCTCTCCAAGAAGGTAGCATCAACCCTAACAGAGGAAGGAGGCGGAGGTGGTGGTGGAGGTGGCAATGTGGCTCCTAAGCCCCCTCGGGGCCGGAAGAAGAAGCGGATGCTGGAATCAGGGCTGCCTGAGATGAATGACCCTTATGTCCTCTCCCCTGAGGATGACGATGACCATCAGAAAGACGGCAAGACCTATAGGTAAGAGTCAGAGCCAGGGCAGTGAGGGGCAAGGATCACGGTCTCAGTTCACCTACCCCTTTGTGTCTTGCCCCGGATCAGGCTCCACGCCGACAGCTTTCCACCTCAGGTCCACTTGCATGTCAGGTGCTCTCTTGTGGGGGAGGAAAGTGGGGCTCTTAGCACTTCTCGAGTGACTCTTCCCCAGGATGCAGACCCATTTTACTCCTTCCCTTTTGGGGTAGTCAGCAGTGACTAATTTTTGAATGACATAATGGAGTTTCTTTCTTATGGTAAGGTGTTAGGCTGGCTTTCAGACTCTGTCTCCAGCTCCTTTTTGCTTTCTGCATTTTCCATTCCTATTTTTCTAAGAAACTTTTCTGAAAAGCCCCTGACCTTAACCTGTGTGCCATCCACTGGTTCTTGGGCCACATTTAAGCACTGACCCTGCATGGTGGGGATGATGGGAGGGGTCTCTATAAAAAGGTGGGAGGAATAAGATATCACCCTTTGGCCCTTGGAATATATGCTTATAAAGTGCCTGTTTTCTCACTTTCTAATTCATGAAAGTCATTTTGATTCTGGACTTCCCTTAAGTTGTCCATTGCCAAAAAGTGTTCTGTTTGCATGTGGTGCTATACGAAAATAATTACAGAGGTAGACTCCCCGCCCTTTGAAAGTTGCAAGTCTTTTAATCCCCTTGAGAACTATCAAGGGCCCTAGTGGGTTTGGGAAATTTGGTCCCGGTGTACACAGTGGGATAACCACTGTCACAGCTTTGGTGCAGACAGGGGCAGATGTGCATGGCTGGGAGACTGGGTCTGTCCTTAGTGTACCGAGATGGGCAATGTTGTTCCCATTTTAGGAGCGAAGGGAACTGCGGCACAGGAAATGGACAGAGCCTTGGGCTCATGGATTCAGTTCCCGGCTCCACCACGAACTTGCTGTGTGACCCTGGGCAAGTCCTTTCCCCCTCTCTGGGCCTCAGTTTCCTCATCTGTAAAATGGGGAGAATTCTGTTTATGCCTCCCATTTGTTGGGAGTATATATCAGATAAGATTTGAAATGTTGGGAACTTCAGAAGAAAGAGATTAGAAATAGTTGTCATTTAGCGTTTATTTTTATTTCTGCTGTATACGTCTACTGTGGAGAGTAGCCACAACTACAGAGTGTTTAAGTTCTTCTTTGTAAGTGAAGAGGAGGGGAGTTGCTATGTAGAAAGTATTGAGCATTGCAGAATCCCAGCCCATAATCTGAAAGTTCATTGCAGCTTTATTATTACAGGTGTATTCCACCTTATACAATAAAAGTGTTCCTGGAAAATGTTTACATCATATCATTTTATAAAGGTACCTGACAAGTTTGATTCATTTAAAAGCATCTTCTATATATCATTTCATAAAATGAAAGTCCCTTTTATTTTATATAAATCCGGATTTTTATGTATTTGCTTAAAGTGAGGTCATTGTGACATGGAGATACACCTATATAAAGTGTGTCGTTGTAAGACTGATGGGCTAGGTCCCTGACATCCTATGCTGCTTTGCACATGGATCAGGGTCCTCTGATTCTGTCAAGGGTTTTTTTTGTTGTTGTTGTTTTGTGGTTTTTGTTTTTGTTTTTTTGCTTGCTTATTTTTTGGACCCACATTAAAGCTATTTCTGGACTTCCCAAAGTGTGTCTATGGGAAGAAATGTGAATATGCAATTGGAAGGAAGTCCTGGTAGCATTTTCTACACTCTCAGTGTATTGGGAAGTCTTGAGAGGCCCCACACCCAGGTGACTAAAGAAAACTGAAATTTAAGGGCGCCTAATTATATTCTAGGTGAATGGAATTTCTTCAGAAACTCAGAACTCTGAATTTTCAAAGCAGTCTTTTTAATCACAAAAAATCCCTATTTCCATGCATGTTTGAGTCAACCACATTCATTCCTGTGGTCAGTGACATTTGACCTGAGTATTGTTGGACTAGGGTTCTATTAGTCTGGGCAAGTCCACTTATTTCTAGTTCTTTGTTCCCATCTGTAAAATGGGAAGCTCAGTCGTGGCCCCCATCTATCATGTGTGTGTTTTTGAGGGAAAATCAAGAGTATTTGAAATTATTTTTGAGTATCTTAGGGAAAAAATGGGATGGTAATTCAGTTGTTATTGTGAACAAGGTCATTGCACTGTGTGCTTCCAGAAGGGCCCCATTAGTATGTTGGATGTGAATGGTGCCCCCTGGAGTTGTGCACCTAGCTATAAGGGGTGGTAGCTTTTCTGCCTCCTGCTAACTGCCCACTGCCACAATACTCCTAAGTCAGATTTCTTTCCAGCTACCCAACACCTTGCATTAAAAGACTTGGACTCTTTTATCTGGCTTCATAGCATTTCAGAGTTGGAAATACTTTAATGGTCACCTAATCCAGTTCCTTCCCTGTAGTTGAGTCTTCTACACATTCCTGGCAGATGACAGTCTGCCTCTCCTTGAATACCTCTAGTGTGAGGAATCTTTAAAATTAGGTTAGAATCATAGCTTTGTAGTGAATAGCTGTTTGCCTTTTGGCAAATTACTTAACCTTTCTGAGCCTTCGTGTTCCTTTCTGTAAAACAGGGATAATGCTTGCTAGGCTGTCGTGAGGAGTGGAGACTGTCTTTAAAGTGCCTAACTGGTGTGGTGCCCTCGCAGTATCAGGCACAACAACAAATGGCAACTATGATTTTCATTACTCTGATCGTTGCTGTACCTTCTACCTTTCGAGAGGGCTTATTTTGTTGCCAGTCCGTTGTCTATGACTTTAAGTTTTGCGGATTCTTCTCTAGTTGAGCTTTGATGAAGAGGGTTATTTTCTCTTTTATAGTTAATTTCATACTAAGGGTGCTGTTGTGTGTTCCACACTCACACACAAACTATGAGCTTGTGTTTGAGTTAAAACGGTACGTGTTGTTCCACTTGTCTGAGGAATTTTAGCAACCAAGGGAAATTATTTTGTATCTTCAGTACTGTTCCCCTCAAGTGACAATGTGTCCAGTTTCTGACTTCAGTGAAATGTATAGTAGCATGAGCTCATCCGTCAGCACTGGTATGTTAACATTAGTGCAATTGAATTATTAGAGAACACTTGGCTTACCTTTGTTCTGAATATTTGCTGGCCCTGGAGGCAGATATTTATCTCTCCATTTTACAGACCAGAAAATTGAGGTCTAGATTGATGAGCAAGCCTGTAATCGAACACTGAGTAGAGCCCAGGTGTCCAGACTAACATTGGCTGTGTCCTTTGGGCCATACTAACTATAAACAGAACCTCCCCACCACGCATATAATGGCTGGGCAAGCCAAACAACAGCCAAGGATTGGTAAACTGGGATTGGATTTCCTTCATAGTTACCAAGTGACCAGGGAAATAGAAATTGACCTTAACGATTGGAATTTTAGTAGAAACATTAATACAGGAGCCACACCTCCAAGTACCGTGATATTTTTTTTTTCCTCTGAGGAATGCAGAGTTCTTTTTAGTCGTGATCTCAGTTATTTTCTAAAGATTTCTCCTGGGATCCGAAAAAAGCCGAAACCATCACTCTGCACCATCCCCAGCCCTGATTATAGGGAGAAGTTGAGGAGGAACCAAAGCAGAGGGACTTTTTCCCCAGTTGCCTGGCTTCCAGGTGCTGCCCTTTCTGCCAGCTCACACTGTGCACTGTGGGGTTGTTTAGGAATGAGAGCATTCCAGCTCACACACAGATAGCACTTCCTCGATAAAGGCTGAATAGTTGTGGCTTATCCTGCTCAGAGGCCTCCTTACTTGATGCTGTTGGGCAATGTCAGAACAGGAAGGATTACCAACCAGGTGATGGGGGAAAGTGTACCAGCTGCTGTTGATGTTATCCCCGAGTGCTGACTTGGGCTCCATGTGCTAGGGAAGAGGAAAGGTTTGGCATGGAAGCTCAGGGTTTCACAAATCTTTTCCTCCTCAGTGTTTGAGGGCTACAGCCCACTCCCAGCAGCAACCTCAGCTCTTTGTAAAAGCGGTTCCCTCACTTTATCGCCAAGGGGCTCAGGGATGGTGGTGGTCGGTGGAACATCAGATGCACAGTGGAGGCCAGATGTATATGATTTGGAAAAGCCCCTTCCACGTAATCCTGATCCTTTTCCACCCCTATCCCTCTAGGAATCACTGGCAAAAAGGAAGTAGGAGAGAATCTGAGAGAAGACAATTATCTGAGGAGACAGGAGAGAAGCCCTTCTGGGGAATGTAGTCAGTTTGTCCTCATTATCGTCTCAGGAACTTGAGAGATACCTGAGAGATGTACTTTATGCATGGGAAGTTGGGGGAAGGAGCTCTCTTTTAAAGTCTGAAATAAAGTTACAGGCAGAAGGAAAACAGAAGTTAGCTGATATTGCTGGCCCGATGAAATCCGCATCAGCCTAGAGCCGATAATAAGATTTTCCTGTCTTTTCTGGTTGAATTCTTGTTTCCGTACACACTTAGGGAGTCCAGTCACTCAGCAGACATGTACTGAATATTTGTATTGTGTGGGTCTGTATTAGTTTAGTCTATAAAGAGGAGTAGAACAGATCCTCCCCTCAGGGGCCTTACAACATAGTTGTAGTAAGAAAGATCAGATAGGCTGGCTTCTGTGGAAGTGGAGGGAGGGTTCAGCAGTGCTCTGTCAGTGGGAAGGTTCTAACCGCTGCCCTCGCTTGGCCCAGGTGCCGGATGTGCTCACTGACATTCTACTCAAAGTCGGAGATGCAGATCCACTCCAAGTCACACACCGAGACCAAGCCCCACAAGTGCCCGCACTGCTCCAAGACCTTCGCCAACAGCTCCTACCTGGCCCAGCACATCCGTATCCACTCAGGGGCCAAGCCCTACAGTTGTAACTTCTGTGAGAAATCCTTCCGCCAGCTCTCCCACCTCCAGCAGCACACCCGGTAAGGCTGCTCTTGGTTTTATCCCGTCACTCGGCTGCAGACCCCTTACCCTAAGGCCACGTTGCCTGAGCCTTCTCTTCTGTCCTCGTGGTTTCTTTTTTCCCTTGTGACTTTGCCCTTTGGGAGCCTCAGTTCGCTCTCATTACTGTCTGTGAAAAATAAACTATGTATTTTAGCAGTTTGCAGGGGCCTGGGAAATTGTGGTCTCCAATCCCAAAGTCTGGAACGGTTTTTGTGGTTTCTCTCTTTGTCTGTTTGGAAATCTTCTGCAGAGCAGGCCCTGCTTATACTGTATGCTTCAGTTCAGAGCCAAGGTGTGCATTCAACTTCAGGTCCATGGGGAACAGGCGGTATTTGGTCTTTGTTGAAAGTACTGTTTGGAATCAGGGTATATGTGGTGAGTGTGTAAGCTTAGAACAAAGCAGAGGGCTGACAAGACTGAGACCGTTAAGGTTACCAGGAGCCAGGGGCCACGGCTCTGCATCACCTCACTGCCATTCTAGCCACCGACGTAAGATCAGCAGCGACCTAGATCTGGGTGTCCTCGCCATTAGCCTCTTCAGGCCGGAGTATGTTTGGGAGGAGGGAGGAGGGGGTGCTCTCATCCGTCAAGCAACATCATTTCACCCAGCAGAGAGCTGAGCCCGTGGTGTCGAACTGCTTCCTCCTCCCCCCTTCCCTCCTCTCCTCTCCTCTCCGGCAGGATCCACTCCAAGATGCACACGGAGACCATCAAGCCCCACAAGTGCCCGCACTGCTCCAAGACCTTCGCCAACACCTCCTACCTGGCCCAGCACCTCCGAATCCACTCGGGGGCCAAGCCCTACAACTGTTCCTACTGCCAGAAGGCCTTCCGCCAGCTCTCCCACCTCCAGCAGCACACACGGTAAGGGAGAGTGGCGGGCTACTGCCCCCGCCCCGCTGGCATGCCCTCCCCACCCCCGCCCCGGACACACACAACAACCCGCATGCGGGGGGCGGGGGAGAGACCTGGCCGGAGGAGCATACGACTGGCGCCTGGGAGAAGAAGAAACAACAACCCTGGAGTGGATGCTCGAGAGAACCTTTCTGGGGCACAAGCTGCGCTGGGGAGATGCAATGACTGTGTGACATGGGAGGAAGAGACTCAGCTGGAGCAGAGACAACTTCTGCCTTCATTTCTCTCCCCGAAAACACCAATACGTACGTGTTGCAAGATTTTCTCCTGGATGCCGAAGCAAGGGCATTTGGTTGGAGAAGACCATACCTCTAGCCCTTAGGGCACCATGTATGAACAGGAAATGTAATCAGATTTTTTTCGCTGGGTCTCAGCCTGGTGACACCTACGGCAATAAGCAAGGCTCTGAAGGATGCCAGGAATAGAGAACAGAACGAAACATGTCTGAAATGATCACAGAGAACCGGCAAATGAAATGAAAAAGCTCCTGCTTCATAAGGATGCCCACTGTTTGTCCCATGAATCTGGAGTGACTAGGAGGGAGTGAACCTGCCACCTGGAAGAGTTGATGACATCCTTCATCAGTATCTCAAGTTGAACTGCAATCCAAAACTCTTACTGGCCAGAGGCCTTCTCACCTGGCTGTTTCCGGATGTGGTGATCCCTCTCAAAGTGGTCAGATACCTTGTTTTGCGAAGAGGAGAAGTCGGGCTTTCCTCACAAGGAGACAGACTCGTCCTGTGATGTTTCCAAGATTTTATACTGGAGGTCCAGAAAAGCAGCTGGTCACAAAGATAGTTCTGAAGTCCCCGATAAGTAGCAGGTGTCTACGGACCCTCAAGTCCTTGGCTCATCTCAGTGGAGGGCCCTGTAGTGTTTGGGAAAGAGGTCAAATTGGTACTAAAGTAGGCATCTCCTGCCATTAGGGGGCTGGACTCGGAAAAGCCCCAAGGAGTTTCCATGAGTATTAATATCACTGCTGCTCTCCATAATTAGCATAACTCTGATGTTCTTTGACACCAGAACTTTTTCTGGGAGTGGTGCTCAAGGCTGAGGGCATAGCTTCTGGTTGTATTGTGGGGGCCAAGGAAGAAGTGTTCTGTGTTTCTTTTCAGTGTGTTCACCATATGTTTTTGAACATTCATCAGGGACAGCTACTATAGTCGCTGACTTGTATGCCAAATTAGGGACTGCCTATCTCTTGGCTGCCACGCTGCCGGTTCCTCCTCCCCCGGCAGAGGAGCCCAGCTTGAACTGAGTGATGGAGGCAGTGAGCAGAGATCAGGCACTATGGCGTGATCCGTGTCAGAGAGGAGCTGAGGCTGGGACCTCCTGGAAACCCAGCTTGAACTCCTGTAGGAGGGCAGGCGTGACCTTGAGGTTTGTGAAGGAACTGATCCCTGAGTGGCCTTGCTGACCTCCTTTCCCTTTCTTCTTTTCTCATCCTATGCAGAATCCACACCGGTGACAGACCATACAAATGTGCACACCCGGGCTGTGAGAAAGCCTTCACGCAGCTCTCCAATCTGCAGGTAAATGTTCCACCTTCCACATGAGGCCTTGTGTCTGACACTGGGCTCAAAGTGCTGTTTGACTAGTACAGTGGTTCCTGAACTTTTTCAGGACCTGTTTACACCCTTAATAATTATTGGGAAACCCAAAGAGTTTTTGTTGATGTGAGTACAGAGAATCTAAAACTGAAAAACTTGAAAGCATATTTAGTGACTAATTTAAAAATAACAAACCCATTGCATACTAACATTAACCTATTTCCAAACATATGCCCACTCCCCCCAAAATGGAAAGAATGGCATCGTTTTACACTTTGCATGTTTTTTAGTGTCTAGCTTACCAGAAGATGGCTACCTTCCTGCTGCATTCAGTCTTTGTGACATCACGCATTGTGTGATCTCTGTACAGTCATGAGAGAATGAGCATGAAAAGGCCAACATAGTCTTATTATCATTTTGAAAGCAGTTTTGACTTTGGGGGCCCTGTGGAAAAGTCTTGGTATTCCCTAGTGTCCCCTCCGCTTCGCTTTGGGAACCACCAGGCTGGTGGAGCCAGTATAGCCATCCTTCTCATTTTCCAGGATCCTGGAATGTGCTGCAGGAGATACATACACCTCTTCCCTTTGCCTGTAACTCCTCAAGTTTTACTGAGCAGCTTCCCAGGGCGCCTGGGTGGCTCAGTCGGTTTAGCATCTGACTTTGGCTCATGATCACACGGTTCCTGAATTCGAGCCCTGCATTGGGCTCTCTGCTGTCAGCACAGAGCCCGTTTCGGGTCCTCTGTTCTGCTCTGTCTGCACCTCCCCTGTTCACTCTTTTCCCTGAAAAAGAAACATTAAAAAAAAAAAGGCAATTTGCATTGCCTTCCAATGGAAAGAGAATCTGGAAGGCTGACACCCAGCTCGGGGCTTTTCCATTAAGGTCACAGAGGCAGGAAGGAAGAGCCCAAGGTCCTCATCCTGATTCTTTCCCCATTTTCCCAGTCCCACAGGCGGCAGCACAACAAAGATAAACCCTTCAAGTGCCACAACTGTCACCGGGCGTACACGGACGCAGCCTCACTAGAGGTGCACCTATCTACGCATACGGTGAAGCATGCCAAGGTGTATACCTGCACTATCTGTAGTCGGGCATACACGTCGGTGAGTGCGCAGTGCCTTCCCTTTACTTCCCTCTGGGCCTGTGAGACCATGGTCCACTTCACCCCACCTCTCTGGATAAAGAGCTGTTGCCTTGAATATGCTTGCTCCCTAGCTCCCAACTTAACCAGAATCGATAAAGAGAACAGAAATGACACAGACATGTAGCTCGGGAATTGAGGGGGATGCCTGAGCTCTTAAGCCTATAGAGAAAGATTGCTAAGCAATGATTCTTTGTTTTGTTTTGTTTTGTTTTGTTTTGTTTTGTTTTGTTTTTTTGGCTAAGCGGTGATTCTTAATTTTACTTAAATACAAGGCAAAATAATGCAACTTGCAACTTGCAGTTTTGGGAGAAAGATTTTTTAAATGGCTCCAGGAAAAGGTGGTAAAGTTGTTCCATTCAAAGATCTTTGAGAAAATGATGCTTTCCCTGTGCCAAGTGAATGCCCCCTGTGACTCCAAAGGTCTCCCTCTCCTTTCTGCCCAGTATTGAACACTGAAAGAGGCTTCTGGAGAGAATTTGCCCGTGGCTCCAGAATGTCCCCGTATAAGTATGGCTCTATTTGAAGTAAAGTAAGAGCCCAGGATGCCAGTTATAAGTAACCTCTTTTCTTCTCTTTAATCCCTCAACTCTTTTTCACATCTCCTTCAGGAAACGTACCTTATGAAACATATGCGCAAACACAACCCTCCTGATCTCCAGCAACAAGTGCAGGCAGCAGCGGCGGCAGCGGCAGTGGCCCAGGCCCAGGCCCAGGCCCAGGCCCAGGCCCAGGCCCAGGCTCAGGCTCAAGCCCAAGCCCAGGCTCAAGCCCAGGCCTCCCAGGCATCGCAGCAGCAGCAGCAGCAACAGCAGCCACAGCCACCACACTTCCAGTCCCCTGGGGCAGCCCCCCAGGGTGGGGGTGGTGGGGACAGCAACCCCAACCCTCCACCCCAGTGTTCCTTTGACCTGACCCCCTATAAGACGGCGGAGCATCATAAGGACATCTGCCTCACTGTCACCACCAGCACCATCCAGGTGGAGCACCTGGCCAGCTCGTAGAGACCTGTGCTGCCACCCACTGGGAAGAGGGGAAAGAAGTTCTGGTCCCTTCTTTCTCCAACTTCTCTTGGTGGGAAAAGTCTTCTTCCTTGACAGGCCTTGCCTCCATCTCCTTGGGCCTCAGGCACGGCCTTCCTACACAGGATACCATGCTTATTCTCAACTCCTCTTCAAAAGGAATATCAGCCCTCCTGATTGGCAAAGGAATAAGGAGCTGGTAGTGTAATCCAACAGCCTCCCCTTCCAAGCATAGCTTTTCAAAATTGGGGGTTGGTGCTCAAGGGAGGGATTTGCTATGACCTCATAGAAACGTTTCCAGTGTGGGCACTTACCCTCTCGTTACCCTCATAATCCTCAAAAGTTGGGGCTGGTGGAAGACTAGAGGCTGGTCCTCCCAGATCTCTGAGAGAAGGGAGCCCTAAATGCAACCAGCCTCCTGTTCTATTCTTGCCTGCAAAAGAACGGAGGTTTCTCACACGCCCCGATGAGCGGGAGCCGTCTTCCCCTCGTGGTCTCACTTCACTTCCTACTTAATGCTGGAAGAGGGAGATCTCAGTGGGGGTCAGACCCCCTTTATTTGTAAGGGGCAAGGGCTGAGATGTGGTCCCCAAGGGGCCAGAGATCCCCAAAATGGTCGAGGGTGGCTTAGAAGTGTGGGTTATGGTTTTCCTTGGGGCCTCTCCCCTTCTCTGCCAGCCAAGGCCCTATACTCGGTCTCCCAGTCCCAAAGCCAGAGGAGCTGTGGGAGCTTTGTGTTCTTTATGAAAGCCCAAAACAAAGGGTGTTGCAGAGAAGGGAGAGTTCAGGGCAAACACAAGGACTGGACTTAGCTCCCTAGGTGCCACGGTCAATTGCCGGACACGGATTTATATATAAATATATATATAAATATATATATATACCCACTCATCACGGCCATCTTTGTTGTAACCATTTCTGTGTTTATAAATGCATTATCTCTCAGAATTTTCATATTTGATGTTTTGTTTATTTTTGTCTTTTTTGTTTTTCTCCACCCTGTCTTCTGGCCAACGGCATTTTTATTTCCTTTTGCCCTTTTTGTTTGTTTTTAAATCATGGCAGATTTCAGAGAAAAGACAAAATGAAAAAAAATCAGGAAATCAGTTGTTATAAAGCAATTTAAAATGAAGAAAAAAAAACTTATGTACAAACCAAGGGGTGTTTTTAGAACCTTGTATAGAAATAAATTCGTGTAAAAGGATCAGAGGCAGTGGAGCTACTGATGTGAGCGAGCATGGGAAGAAGCTATCTGGGGAGATGTTCAAGGACAGTACTAAGGATTTACACTAGAGTGTGTGTCTGTGAAGAGTGAATGCTGTGTGATGAGGCTCTGTGTGTGTGTCCCCTAATGTAAAAGGGCACAGCTTTGATAATTCAAGTGAAATCTTGCTTTATGAGAGTTTCTACATACAGATCCTGTCAAGGGGACTGTGATGCCTAAGTCTGTGACAGCAAGGTTTCAGTCATGTGTTAATAAAACCACGAAGCTCCCTGTCAAAGAAATGGAAGCATGTCCTCTTGAAAGGGCCTACACTCCTGCCTGAGCATCACTGGGCTCGGTTGTAATTCCAACTGGCAATGTGTGTACATACATATATCTATTATCCTATCCATATATGTAGGCTTGCAGTGGTGGAAGCCATAACCAGAACTGAGTAGCGAGGCAGGACAGTTGTAGTGCTGAGCAGAATGTGGTCAGGAAACCTGGACTTTCGCCTTGGCTTTACCGCCAACCGGTGTTGACTAAGAAGCTTCAGCTGTTAAGTAAAGGGATTGGACTAGATCACCTCCAAGATTCCGTTTTGAGAATTAAAAACCTTTAAGCACTGAAAAAGTTGTGACAAAGCGCCCAACACCTAACGGTGTGGCCGTCCTCTGTGTACGGCTGGGGAACTGTGCTCATTACCTGGTGGGATTTGTATAGTCAATGAATTGATGCCCACTTAAGTTTTGGGCTCGGCTAGTCTGTTGGGTGGACGTCCAAGATATCTCAATCTGTGGTGTGGCACTAATGAATGTATCCCATATGACAAAATATGTCCGTGTGTGTTAGCTTCCTGAATATTCCTTTTTTCCCCTGCTCTCACCAATTGCTGAAAATGCCCTGACCGTCCTATCTTCACCACAAGTATTAGAACCAGAATCTACTCTTTTTAAGGATTCATTCACACTCATTCGTAGCAGGAACTCTATGAGGTAGGTACTGTTATTCTCACAGAGAAGGACATAGGCACAGAGATTAAATTGCTTATCCAGGGACATGACAGAGTGGTCTTCTAGATCCAACTGCTGTATCTTACCACCTGCTCAGTAGTAAACCTGAGGTTTCACCTTACCCTTTTTCACATACTTGGTCTAAATTAGGTGGTTGAAAATCTGTATCATTAAAGCCCTGCCCTGCGGCATTGATAATTACCAAGAATTTGTGAGGGGTGACAATCTCCATAATGCGATTTTACTAACGCCACTATTAGGTTATGTGCTTTGAGTTGTCTCCCAGTGTGGTGGCAGTCTGTCGTGCACTGGATTGCTTTCCATTCTCATGGAGGATGAGTCCTCATGAGGAAGAGTCCTCATTCTGTAGCTGACTGGGACGACAGCTGTCATCTAACTGGCCCAGTTGTGAGTTCTGTGCCCCAATCCTTTCCAAATCGTGGTGTTAGTTAACATCATATATAAACGGGGGGGGGGGGGGGGGAGGCGGGGGG
This sequence comes from Puma concolor, assembly GCF_028749965.1. NCBI lineage: Eukaryota > Metazoa > Chordata > Mammalia > Carnivora > Felidae > Puma > Puma concolor. Next base: position 101,603,984 of record NC_141673.1, read on the forward strand.
GGGGGAGACAAAACTAAGAGGGCAAGGCCGGAAGTAGTATGTCATTTTATGTGTGTGTATATGTATTCAAGTATAAAAGGACATGAATCCGGACAAGAGGTGTGGAGAATTATAGCTTTATTGTGTAACTCTTAGTAAATAGAGATTATAAAAAAAAATAATAATAATCCAGGAGAGCTGATGTGCGTGTGAGTGAACAGAAAGGCGGAGGGTTTAAATCTCACAACACCAACTATGCCTCCCCAACTTCGTTAAGAAACTAGCTACCTTGAAGAAAGTCTGGATTCAGCCGGGACCTGCTCTGGTCACTAGACTCATACCCGGCAAAAAGGAAAAAAGAGTCTCCAGACGCTGAAAAGGGATATTTATGGAATACAATCCTAAAGAGACACGGATTTTTTTCCCTCGCATTACCGCACATCGCCTTTTTTGGAGGGAAAAAAAGTTTGATAGGTAATGCAAAATGGCGACCTGCAGTGACGTCATGCCTGCCTCGGTCGCGTACTGGGGCCTCAGTAAGGGCGGAAGCGGGCTAAAGCTGCCTCCAGGTACCTCAGTACGGGCGGCCCCGGCTACCTACGCAAAAGGGAAAGTATCAACGTCGGGCGGATGTGTCCCAGCGGATAATTTAGTGAGGGCGGAAGCTCTTCTTTTAAGGGCGGAAAGGCTCCAACCCAAGGATAATAGCTTCAGCGCCTGTTGCGATTCAGTCACTTCCGGGGCGGATCGGAAGTTGCTTTGTTTTGCTTCAAGATGGCTGCGGGGATGTATTTGGAACATTATCTGGACAGTAAGAGCAGGCTGGAGGAGGGGGTCAGGGGTCATAGAGTGGCGGTGGGGGGCGGGAATCGGGACTGAGGAGCCGTACGGCCCCGAAGTCCCGGTGGTCAGAAAGTCACAACTGTGAAGGGGTTCGGTGAGAGAATGTATTGGACGGTGTGAAGAAAGAGGGGGCGGGGCAGCAGGGTCGAGGCCTGGCTTTTGGGTGTAGACGAGGGAGGGGCTGCGCGGTAGGATTGAGGGGATGGCTCTTGAAGGACTAATGGGCAGAGCTGGGAAGATATTTGCCGACCCCATCTCCAGGGCCTCCAGCTTCAGGATATTTTTTTTTTCACCCCGAGTCGTTCCGAATCGATTGTGTTAGTGTATCACCCACTGCCATTTGGAGCGGCGACAAAGACCTGCTCGCAGCTACTCCGCTCAATTCTTTCTCAGAAGCGGTCTCTCTTGGGCTAGGGGGCTATGAGTGACTGTCGGGTGATCAACTGGAACGCTTCTCTTCTTGGATCCAATTCCTTTCAAATAGAAATCTGGTGTTATGTTTGCCATTTGTGTAATCCACCCCTTCACAAAGCCTGTCACCCCTATGGGCTTACATTTGTCTTAGTGTTGGGAGTCGTTCATTCATTCATTCATTCATTCATTCATTCATTTATTGAGGCCCTGCTCTGGGTCAGACTTAATGGCAGCTACTGCGGATATAGCAAAATGAGTAAGACAAAGACCCTGCCCTCAAGTGCTCATAACAGATTCTGCTAATAAATGATTACAAAACAATGTGATGAGTGGAATCATAGAAATACATTAAAAGGACTTGATAGCACTGGAGAAAGAAGGGCTAATTACCTGGGGGTGTAGGTACAGCTTTACCAGAGGATGTGATATTTGAATAGAGTTTTGAAGAGTGAGTATTTGCCAGTGTGGAGAGAGAAAGGAAATTGCTGGTTGGGAAAAGCATCAGCAAAGGTATGATGGGTTTATGGCAGGTCAGGGAAAAGTGAAGTCAGAGTGTTTGATACATAGGACTCTAAGGTGGAAGATTGGGAAGTGGCTAGAAAAAGAGGCTGGGGCTGGATTGCACAAGGTCTTTTAAGCCAAGCTAAGAGGTTTGCATTTTCAATAGTGAAGAACCAACAGATTTTCTTAAGTAGAGTGATTTTAATAAAGGAAGATAACTGATGTATGAGAGAAGGTCAGGTCTGAGAGAGTGACAGGAATATTTAGGAGCAAAAAGGACAGCACTGATTGAATGAGTGGTTGAGAGAGAAGGAAGAATCTAAGGTGATTCCTTGATCTCGTGCTTGGGAAATGAGGTAGACAGGATGCCATCAGCAATATACTTAATTCAACTTCAGGAGTATAGCAATATACTTAATTCAATTTAGACAGGTTTAGGTATGGACTGTAGGAGTGGATGAGATCAAGTTCATTCAGGGAATACAAGTAAAGTGAGAAAATGAGAGGATTAAAGTATAACCTCAAGAAAGCATTAACATTTAAGGGACAGGTAAAGAAACCATCACTATTGGAATTATCAGAAAGTATGTGATGAGACTTGGGATCCTAAGAGGAGAAAAAGTTGCTGAAGGCAAGAAGATGGGGCCATCTGCTGCAGACATATTTTTTTTTAGATAGGACTAATAACAGATCGTTTGATTTGGTAAGTCATTGGTAACTCAAAGTAATCTCCGTAAACTAGTGGCAGCAGACCTGAGATTATAGGTTAAAGCAGTGGAGGCATTTTAGAAGTTTGAAATGGAGTCACGAGAAGAGATTTTTCTTTCGTGGGGAGACAAGTATAGATGCACTTGTTCAGGTATTTATTTAAGACCCTCTGTCTGCAAGCCATAGCAAAATAAGAGAGAAGACAGACACTTCCAGAAGGAAGGCTAGGGAGATAGATACCAAATAACTGGTTGCACAATTAATTATTAATTGCAGTTGGATAAATGCGAACAACGGTAGAGATAGAATAACTTGAGAGCATAATCCAAGCCACCTGGAGTCGGGAGAAGTCCAGGTTGGGCTGAACTTTGAAGAACGAAGAGTTTAGTAGGCCAACAGATATGGTGGAGGTGGGATGAAGAACCCCAAGCAGCGCATTCCAGGCAGAGAAAGCAGGAGACGGAAAGCCAGGTAGCAGGACAAGCCCTGGCAAGTTGGGGGCACTCGGAGAAGACCAGTCTGGTCAGATCAGACAGAGCACAAGGGGGACTGACGTGAACGAAGGCTGGCGTAAGATGAGCATGGGCCAGAAAGTGCAAAATGGGAATAGGAATTGTGTGATAGGAAGTCACCAGGTGATTTTAAAGCAGGAGCATGACTTGACGAGGTTTACATTTTTTTTTTTTTTAAAGAACATTCTGAATACGATCTGAAGACCAGAGTGGAAGTGTGCGTGTGTGTGTGTGCGCGCGCGCGTGTGCATGTGTGTGTGAGGAGTGCTGGAGGATACCAGGAGGGAATTTGGGTTAATGGCAAGGAGCTTGGAGGCAAAGTTTGAAAGTCAAGGAAAGGGAGGGGCTGATTTGCAGAGTAAGGTCCTTGAGGGGACAAACGGTGGGAAAGCTGTGCAGAAATGGCAAAGTTAGTTGTGGAGAGACACAGACACAGCCTCCTCTGAGAAAGGCATGATGAGTGCTGTTGTAGATAAATCCAACGGTTCCAAGGAGGGAAAACTGAGTCCCGTTTTGGACCTGTACTTTAAAAACAACTGTTAGGCCTATGAAGTCCAGTGATTCTCAGTGTCTTTTCTTCTCCCTAGGTATCGAAAACCTCCCATTTGAACTGCAAAGAAACTTTCAGCTCATGAGGGACCTGGACCAAAGAACAGAGGGTACGTACAGAGTAAGGGGTTTGTGTATATAAGGAGTGTGGATGATCATTTCTTTTTCTCTTTGGTGTTACCATGTCATCTGCTCTGATCTGGAGAACTGTGGCTTCTCTCTTTTTTACTCTCTTGGAATTCTTAAAAGGAAAGCAGTGATAAACTGCATTCCTATATCCGCTTCTCATAGTAAATAGAGTATTGCGACAATGCCTCAAGAATTCAAAGATGTTATGTTCTTTATATCTGCAAGAAGAATTCAGAGATAAGGCAACTCTAGAATCATTTCTGTTCTCTATGTTCAATATGTCTATAGGAAGATTGTCGGAAGACTAGGATGTTTCTGCTCCACTGGATTGATAACATTACTATCAAAAAATTCATTGTGGCTGTAGACCGCAAGTCATGTTGGTAGAGAAGTCCTTAAACAGAAGGAAAGAGAGAAAGAAAAAAAAAAGAAGAAGGAAAAGCAGCAATTAACATCAGGATCTCTACACTGTATTCTTCAACCTTACAGAAGCAGTAGATACCATCTGTGGCCTCTTTTGGATGTTGAGCAAGTTTGGCTGCATTGAGGCATTCACTTGGAGCCTGAGGCTACTCTACAGTGGTCAGATTGGTCTCTTCAAAGTCAAAGATGTCGTCCGTTGGAGCCATCCCCCGTACCTGCTGAAGGATATATAGGTCTTATCTTCCACCCTTAAGTAGCCATGCTCAAAGATGTGACGAGCTGGTGTTAGAATACCCAGAGCTGTGATTTCAGCTACCCTGGGTAAGTTTACTCACGAAAAGGTGAACATCATCTAAAATCCTGGATGCAGACCCCTGAGAACTGGCTGCCAAATGCTGGGAACCAGCTTCGCATCCTTTGTAACTCAGTTCCAGCTCTTGAGTTCATGCACAGAAAGACAGTTGGAGATTATCAAACTATGTGCATTTTCAGCTTCCTCCAAAGGCCTCAGATGAAATGGGGCACAAACATAGTACGTACACAGATCCTGCCAGCTGTCTGTCGCTGCACCATGCTACAGTCATTCTTTTGTCTCTTTTCATCGACATGCTTTATGAGCCTTACCGAATATTAGGCAGTAGAAAACTACACTCTCACTGTCTTGGGACATCACCAGCCTTCCAGTATGAAAATGTTCGGAGCAATGTCTAAGATGAACAAACAGAAAAAAAAGTGATGGGAAATCCGAACAGGTTGATGAGCAAAATAGGGTAGAAGAACTGTTACATAAATGAACTAGGGCCTAGTTTTAAATGATGAGTCACAGATGTACAGACCTGGAAGCCGGCAGCAGCAGATGACCCAGTCGGGTTCGTAGCACTCAGAGCTGTTGCGGAATGTTTTTGAGACAAGGAATCGGGAGGCCGTGAGACAAAATTCATGGTTCGAGAAGCAGCCAGCCCTGCAAAGAAGCATCTTCAGACATCAACAAAAATATACTTTGGTGTTAGTGTGGTGTGCAAAGGCTCCCTCCCTCCTTATGTTTCAATAATTTTAAGTTCCAATGGTGCTAGCCATGTTTTCAGCACCTGAAGGCACCTCTAAGACAAATACTGTCAATATGTTGCATTACTTGAGTAAATGGCACAGTACCTATGAACTTTCAGGGCATTTTAGTTCGAAGGTTATGATGATCAGTGGAAAAGGTCCAAGAAACAAGAGGAAGAAGTGTGTTTCACCTAGCCACTCAGGGGCCATAGTGACCAGGCCTCTGTCTCTGTTGTAGACCTGAAGGCTGAAATTGACAAGTTGGCCACTGAGTATATGAGTAGCGCCCGCAGCCTGAGCTCCGAGGAAAAATTGGCCCTTCTCAAACAGATCCAGGAAGCCTATGGCAAGTGCAAGGAATTTGGTGACGACAAGGTGCAGCTTGCCATGCAGACCTATGAGATGGTATGGCCCTGTTCACGGCTCCCCACTTACCTCCCATCTAATCCTTGGGGTCCTAGACCCCTCCTTCAGCTGTATTGGGATCTGTTTTGGGTCTGGGAGATACATAGAATCCGCCTTAGCTTTTTTGTCTTTTACTGGAACTACCCTTGTACCTCTCTCTTTTCCTTCCTTCTACCTAGGTGGACAAACACATTCGGCGACTGGACACAGACCTGGCCCGTTTTGAGGCTGATTTGAAGGAGAAGCAGATTGAGTCAAGTGACTATGACAGCTCTTCTAGCAAAGGCAAAAAGAGTGAGGAGGGGGGCGGGGCTTGAGAGGTGGGCGAGGATTCAGAGGGAGAAGAAGCAGCTCTTCAGCTCCTAGGGAGGGGCAGCCGCGTGGAAGGAGGTGGAGGAAGGAAGAGTTAACCCATCTTTCTGTCTCCCTGCCTTCTGGCTTCCCCCCTCTTTCCTAGAAGGCCGGACTCAAAAGGAGAAGAAAGCTGCCCGTGCTCGTTCCAAAGGGAAAAACTCAGATGAGGAGGCTCCCAAGGCTGCCCAAAAGAAGTTAAAACTTGTGCGCACGTGAGTGTATAAGGGAGCGCTTTGCCAAATGACGTATTTTTTTTTTCTCCCGCCCCACGCTCGTGCCTCACGCTGCCCCTTGCCACTTTCTCTGTCTTCTGTGCCAGTAACTTCTCCTTATCCCTGTGGTATCTGCTGGATGGAGAAGAGAAGCCACAAATCCCTTGCCCCACCAGGATGTCTTTCTACCACCTGTGTAGTTTCCCTGCCTGTGGATGACATGTTCTCTTCCTCTTGGCATGCAGAAGTCCTGAGTATGGGATGCCCTCAGTGACCTTTGGCAGTGTTCACCCCTCTGATGTGTTGGATATGCCTGTGGATCCCAACGAACCCACCTATTGCCTTTGTCACCAGGTCTCCTATGGAGAGATGATTGGCTGTGACAACCCTGATGTGAGAACCAACCATTTTGCCTCCAGATGGGGTTCTGGGGGCCATGAGGGAGTGGGTACAAGAGGGGAAGACATAGTTGAATAGTGGGACTCCAGGATAAGAGGAAGGCGGAGTTGGTTGGCCTCGGGACCTCCAAAGAGGTATTCTCCAAAGAGAATACGGAATACGGGAACACTGTTCTCAGGAATCTGTGGAGGGAACTTCTTTTCTTTCCTCTGCCCTTCCCTGGCCCCTGACTTCTGCTTCTTCCGTCTTCCTCCTTTTCAGTGTTCCATCGAGTGGTTCCACTTTGCCTGTGTGGGGCTGACGACCAAGCCTCGGGGGAAATGGTGAGTGAGAGAGTTGCGGTAGGCGCTGGGCTGCCCAGGAGCTGCGTGGAGGAGGGCACTCTCCCTTTCACTCACTTTCTCTGCCCGCCTCTCTATCACGTTGCTTTCTAGGTTCTGCCCACGCTGCTCCCAGGAACGGAAGAAGAAATAGATAAGGGCCTTGGATTCCCACACAGTTTCTTCCACGTCCCCGGCCCCGGGCTAGTGGGGAGAGGAAAGCCTGTGTTGGGGCCCAGGGGCTCAGGGAGAGCGGTTGGCGCAGTGTTGTCACCCCTTCTCCTTCCCTCTCCCCACTCCTGGTGCTGAGGCTGCATCCAAACCCTGGTAGGGAGGGGTGCTGCAGCCGCTAACTGTTTGTGCTCTCATTCAGCCTGCCCCCCTCAGAGGGAAGTGGTTATGCCCACTGTCCTTTCGCCTCCATGCCGAGGTTGGTGCTGTATTTCCGAGGGATGGTCCTCTTTACTCCCCTTGCTTTGTATTTAAGGACTTGGGGCAGTAGCATGGGGGCACTCCCCAGCCCTCCTAATTCCCTCCCCCTGTGGGGGGCTGTGGTGTGATCAGCTTTCTTTGTTCTCCTCCTGCTTTTTCCATGGTAGGGGCGCCCCCAGAGCATCTGGGCAGTGGCCTTAGTTGAAGGGGCACCCCTTCCTCTGTGCCAACAGGATTCATCCTGGCCTTGTGAATGGGAGAGGGGGCAAGGTGGAATGCAGATCGCTCACATGTAAAGGAATTTGAGTAGGTGAATAAAAGCTCTGCGTGTTGGTCTGCTGTGTTTACTGTAGACACTATTTTAGTACATGTGCTAATTAAACTTTTTTTTGCATCCTCCGGGTTGGACTAGAGGGGGGAGGATGACAATGTCAGAAGTAGAACGAGACATAGAACCAGAAGTGGTACCCCTGCTCCAGAGTCCACAACTTCTCACCTTGGGGAGGACAAAGCTGGCTGGGGGGTGTGCCTCTAGGGCTTTCCAAAACTTTTTACAATTATGCATCTTTTCTCCGTAAACCATCTTTCACTTGATTTCCAATAAACATGTATTTGTGTTTTGTGCATGTACTATTACACTATTAGCTTGGTTTCTTGTTTTAAACACAAAACAGAAAAACACTTTTCCCGTATGAGGATGGATTGTCTTGCTCACTTCCCACTGGGAAACCACTTCCTTAGACTGAACCAGCCTGACGCCTGAGCACCTCCTCACCTGGACCCTGCTTGCTTCCCCTTTTGGCTCATTTCTTACCTTAAGGGCCCCTCTTTAGTTCCCACGCAGGTAGACCCGGACCTTGTTTTGTACATTCCGTCCCTGCCTGCCCCAGAACCCTGCCTACATTCACATCTAGGCCTATCCAAACCCCAGTTTTGTCACCTGTGATATAGGGATAATAGTATCCGCTTTATGGGATTACCTTGGGAATAAGGGAACACGTGCAGAGAACAACACATGTCCCACCGCATCGAAGGTACCGAGTCAATGACAGCTTTTGCCATCCTTATCCTCTCGAGTTGTAATATAACACGTGCGGACCCATCCACCCCGGCTGGCGCGGTGAACCCCGGAGCGCGCGTCAGTTTCCGAGGCCCCGCCCCCAGCCCTTTGTGACGTCTGGGCCGCACCTTCCACTCCGCGTAGGCGAGCCCGCGCCCGCGCCCGCCGACTGTCTCTGGCTTGGCCCGTTAGAGGCCGCTTTGGTCCGGGAAACGCGGGCGGATCGACTGGGGCCATGAGGAAACTACTCGCTGGCTTCCTTCTCTCACTCCTGAAGGGTGAGAGGTTCCCGCCCACTGGAGCAGTCTCTTTCACCCGGGGCTCCGTCCTCGGACCCCCAAGAGCCCTTGCTGCAGGGTTTTGAAACGCTTTCTCAGGGTGGTCGCGTTGGCTTTGCTCCCTAGCTACTTCTGGGGTCACACCTTAGCCTCTGCCCCTGGAATCTCCTCACCCTGATCGCCGGCCAGACATCCCCCAGTTTCCAATTTCCACGGGGCCCCACCTGCCATTCGGTCTGTCCAGGGACCGGAGCCGGTTTTGGAGTTCGGTCCATCCATCCGTCTGTTTCCCTGCCCCGCAGTGCTGCTCCTGCTTCCGACATCTTCCCCAGCCCAGGATTCAATTTCGGCCTCCACTCCAGGCAGCCCCCTCTCTGCCACCGAATATGAACGCTTCTTTGCACTGCTGACCCCAACCTGGAAGGCAGAGACTACCTGCCGGCTCCGTGCAACGCACGGCTGCCGGAACCCCACCCTCGTCCAGCTGGACCAATACGAAAATCACGGCTTGGTGCCCGACGGTGAGGACCAGAGTAGTGGGGCAGCCCCGTGCTCACTTGAGACCAGGGAAGGGTATGGGCTGCACCTTACCCTGAGGCCATATTCTCCACTCTGCCGACCATAGGAACCCACAGCCCCCTCCAGGAGGGAGATCCCCCTAGTGTGTTCACTTTCTGTACCCCCTGCCATTCTCAGGCGCTGTCTGCTCCGACCTCCCTTATGCCTCCTGGTTTGAGTCCTTCTGCCAATTTACTCAGTATCGTTGCTCCAACCACGTCTACTACGCCAAGGTGAGGCTCCAGAAGAAGGTTGGATCTGGTGTCCTAAGATCTCTGGAGAGGTGGAGGGGGTGAGGAGTTGAGGAAGGGTTCCACCAGAGGCCATCCTTAGATCCTCCCTCCCTGCCTCTTTGCCAGTCATGTGCTCAGACTACACATGAATACGGTCTCGCCTTGGGCTTTCAGATTTGGGGAACAATCTTGTTACTGTGAGAAAAGTAGGGATGAGGCCAAGAGACAAGCCCTCCCGTTTCTTCCAACACTTGAGTGACTTCACTCAAGTCAAACACCAGAGTGAAGGCAGAGGTGTGGCCTAGACACAGAGTCTTATCTCACAGGGGAACCCTTTCTCAGGTCTAGAGGGTTCCACCAGGGACCATATCCCTTCATCCCTGCCCAGCAACCGTGAGAGAGGACACATGCCAGAAGAGGACTGAGGCGTATGCGGGAGTAGAAGTCTGCCCTTTGGGAAAGGCATGCCCACTGTCCTTCTCTTCTTGCAGAGAGTCCGGTGCTCCCAGCCAGTCTCAATCCTCTCACCCAACACTCTCAAGGAGATTGACGCTTCCTCTGACATCCCACCCACCACGATGACCTCCCCCCTCTCTTCTCACGTCACAGGTGAGACCCTCCCAGCCCCTGGGAGGCTACCAGCAAGCCCTTCCACAAATCCCAGAGCCCCAGAGTTAAGAGTTAAGGCATCCATGGTAGGAAATGGGGAAGAACATTGAGCAGGGTAGGGGGTTGGCCACAGGCAGCTATTTATGTAAGCGAGGAACCTGCTCTTTATGAATACAAGTTAGGGCTTTCCCCTCCCAGAGTATCATCTGACAGTGCTTACAACTCTAGGAAAAATTCACTTTTCCTAGCTCCCCCAAACATTCCTGCGTCTGGAAGTCCTCTGGGACTTTCATAAGCTCACAGTTTCACTCTCAAAAGGATTAGCTGCTCGCTTTTCAGAATCTTTGGTGTTGCCTCAGTGAGAGGGACGCGAGGTGGGATTTGAGATGGGAGTTAGGGAAGAGGAGCAGTTGTAAGGGAGGTGGAAAGGAGACGCCACAATCGCCGTGGTAATTATTCTTTTGCTGTGGTATTTGTACCCCCACGTTTTGTGTGCTGCACGGTGCAAGTAAGTGTCATTTGGGCTGCTGTCCTGTGCTGTTGTGTCTGTGTGCGTCTCCCTGTAAACAAAGACACTCGGGGGCCAGAAACCTGACTGTTCCTTTCCGTTCTCTTTCTCGGTCCCTCCCAACCCCTGCTGCAGCCACAGAACGACAGGCCTTCCAGCCCTGGCCCGAGAGGCTCAACAACAACGTGGAGGAGCTGCTACAATCCTCCCTGTCCCTGGGGGGCCAGGAGCAGGGGTCCGAGCGCAAGCACGAGCAAGGGCAGGAGCACAAGCACAAGCAAGGGCAAGAACATAAGCAGGAGGAAGGGCAGGAGCAGGAGGAACAAGAGGAGGAGCTGGAGGAGGAGGGAAAGCAGGAGGAAGGACAGGGGACAGAGGAGGGGCTGGAGGCCATGGCTGGGCTGCAGTCAGACCCAGAGGTCAAGTTCCAGTCTGAGTTTATGTCTTCCAACCCTTTCTCCTTCACTCCCCGGGTGCGGGAGGTGGAGTCCACGCCTATGATGATGGAAAACATCCAGGAGCTCATTCGGTCGGCCCAGGAAATGGATGAAATGAATGATCTGTATGATGAAGAACCCATCTGGAGAAAGCCAACCCGTGACAGGTACAGATGGTTCTGACTCCCCCCACCAGCCCTACCTTCCCTGCTGCCTTTTTTGGGAAGGAGAAGCTCCCTGTCCCTGCCTTTGGCTTCCAAGACCCACTAAGGCCTGCTTCAGCTTCTGGGCCACCTAGCAGCTGTCTGCCCCACCTGTTCTGTCACCAGTCATTGGCTTGAGTGCTACCCTAAGATGCCCATTCTCTACATGATGTAGCTCCTGTTCCCGAAGCTACTAGGCTTGGGGTCTGGTCTTGTCTCTGCCTCTGATGAACACTGCAACTTTGAGGAAGATTACTTCCCCTTTCTGGACCTCAGTTCCTCATTTCTAAAAGGAGGCAGTTGGGCCGGAGGCCTCTAAAGCTCCGTCGGCATGCTGAATGTGTGTGACTAAGAGCGGACACCAAAGGGGAGGGGAAAAGAGTGGATGTGGCTTTCTGCTCCGGTCCTCTGTCCCATCCCCACCAGCCAGTGCTGTCTTCTTGCAGCCTCCTGCAGATGCCTCACGTAGAGGCCTTATTGGTGTTGTGCTATTCGATTGTGGAGAACACCTGTACCATAACCCCCACAGCCAAGGCCTGGCAGTACATAGAGGAGGAGATCCTTGGTTTCGGGAAGCCGGTATGCCTGCAATGCTGTTTAATGGATACATGCTCATTGACCATCCTCTGGGCCTGGCACCGGACTGGGCCTTGAGAGTAGGGGGAAGGTGGGGATACAGAAAGCCCGGCATCATTTCATTCTCTCCGAGTGAGAATCCCTTCCTTGGAAGGATATCTCCAGTTCACCTTAAAGGAAGAAAGCTCAGTAGGGTGCCTGGGTGGCTCACTTGGTTAAGTGTCTGACTCTTGATCTCAGCTCAGATCTCAGCTCAGATCTTGATCTCAGGGTCATCAGTTCAAGCCTCGCATTGGGCTCCATGCTGGCCTACTTAAAAAACAAAACAAAACAAAACAAAACAAAACAAAACAAAAAAAACGGAAGAAGACTCAAGACCTAGTCTGGAATCTGTTCCAGTCTGGAGTTCATGCTTCAGCTGAGTTGTTGTTAGGCTTGAGTCATCTCCTGATCTAGTTCACCATCTTCAGTACTTGGCCTTGCCTTAGATGTAGCTGCCCTTTCCAGAAGAGCGATAGGACCCGTTCCAAGGATGTGTAGAAAGATCCCAGTCTCGGTGTGCACTCAGCACCAAGGAAGCCCCATTCCCAGGAAGCTATTCTGTAGGTTTTCAAAGAAGACAAGTTAGCAAACCTTTGTCAAGAGCGGGCGTGCCATCTATCCATCCATCCGTTTGTTCAACAAATAATTGGTTTTTTGAGTACGGTGTACCAACTCTGTACTAGGTACTTGAGATTGTGGTGGTGAGTACACTAGACCCAATCTTCTTAGAATCTAGTGGGAGACACAGGTGAGGAAACAGGTGGAACCGTGTGAGGGATAAATGCAGCCATGGACAAGTACAAAGTGCACAGACAGCCGATTGGGGGCCCCACGGTCCATGTTTGGGAGGGTCAGAGAATTTGTCTTAGAGGAACTGATGTTCAAACAGCAGATCTGAAAATAAAAAAAGGTAAGCAGGCAAAAGAAGGGGCTTGGTAGAGGCTCCTGCTAGAGGGAATGGTAGGTACAAAGGCATGAGGGACCAAGCCCGAGCATAAGGCTCCTGCCCTTATGGGGTCCAGGAGCCATGAGGGATTCAGTAACATTATAAAAGAAGTGTGTGGTAGGTGCTGGAGAGAGACTTTTTTTTTTTTTTTTTTTTGAGTGTAGGAAGTTCGGGAGTCATGGAGAGGTCCCTGGATATCAGGGTCTGGTTAAGGGAACAGCAAGAAACATTTTACCTGGAGCAGAATGGCAGAAGATAGAGTGAGAGAGAGAGTAAGGGTCATAAGGCGAAAAATCTCAAAGGGCAATCTGAAGCATGTGCTCGGGTCATGGTCTCATGGTTCGTGGGTTCGAGCCCCGCATCGGGCTCTGTGCTCACGGCTCGGAGCCTGGAGCCTGCTTCGGACTCTGTGTCTCCTTCTCTCTCTGCCATTACCCTGCTCGTGCTCACTCGCTCTCAAAAATAAGCATTTAAAAAAAAAGCCCAACTATAGAACAGGGCTCTGATGAAAGCTAAAGGAGGTGAGGTGACAGCATTTATGGCCATGGTGCCTAGCACTGGGTCAACTCTGTAAATGATAGCATTATCATTAGCAGAGAGAGGGAGAGACAGGGAAGGTCAGGAGTCTTTTTCAGAGAGTCTAAGTTAGGAGTGCTTGTAGGTCACCCGGTGATCGACATGTGTCAGGCACGTGGCAATGAGGATTCGGAGCTCAGGAGGGAGATCCGAACTGATGATGAAGAGTTGGGTGTTGCCTGCAGAAAGATGAAGCTTACCTGGGCGTAGACACCTCATCCGGGAAGAGGGTGAAGAGATAGAGAGCTGAGGAGAGATCCTGGAGGAGCCCTCGGGGAGGGGGCAGGGAGAAAAGCTAGAGAAGCCTTTGCAAAAGCTTGAACGCGAAGAGGTTCTGTGGGGACAGCGCTGCAGAGCTGAAAGGGTCTCAGCCTCAGTCTGTCAACCACACTCCTGCCCCAGGTCTGTGACAGCCTTGGGCGGCGGCACTCAGCCACCTGTGCCCTCTGTGACTTCTGCTCCCTGAAGCTGGAACAGTGCCACTCGGAGGCCGTCCTGCAGCGGCAGCTGTGTGACAACTCCCACAAAACACCCTTCATCAGCCCCTTGCTCATAGCCCAGAGCATGTCCATCGGTACCCAGGTACCTTGCTGGGCGACCTGCAGTGGGGGAGGCCTCAGGCTCCAGGCAGGACTGGGCGGTGGGAAGGGAGGCCTGCTGGCTGGGGGGAGGGGGGCAGGGGCGTGCACGTCTCCTCTGTCCCCTGTGCCACAGGTAGGGACCCTAACATCAGGCCGCTTTTACGGGCTGGATATGTATGGTGGGCTCCGCATGGACTTCTGGTGTGCCCGGCTAGCCACAAAGGGCTGTGAGGATATTCGAGTCTCCGGCTGGCTCCAGACTGAGTTCCTTAGCTTCCAGGATGGGGATTTCCCCACCAAGGTCAGAGCCTTTCCCCAAAGTTCAACTCCATCCCACTGATCCCAGTTCCTTGCTCTAAGTAGCCCTAGGATGTGCAAGGGGGGCTAGGCCTCGGGCTTCTGGGAACCAGTCCTCCCTGCCTGCCTCTTTCCAATGGACGCCCTTCCACCTCCCCCACCTCCAAAAAAGAGAGCAGGATTGTGCTTGTCAAAGGAGCAGGAATCAGAGGGGGCGGAAGGGTGGGAGAGCACAGGAAGGCAGGAGACAGGGGTTCTGCTCCCAGCTCTGCCAGTTAAGGGGCTTTGGTCAAGGCGCTTCCCACGCTGGCCCAATGTTCTACTCACCTCTACAACAAATGACTAGGTGATGCCCAAGGTGTCACTGACCTGTGACCCAGTGTTTCCCAGCTTCAGTGGCATCAACTTTGCTTCCCCTCTCCCCAAAGTTACCTCCCCTGTGGAGCTCCCCCTGTAACTGACGGCCAAGTCCCTCCCTTCTGTGGCTTAGCAGGGAAAATCCAGGCAAGGCGATAGCCAGAACACCTTAAGAAAGGGCTGATAGCTGAGCCGACAGACCCCTGCCCAGCTCTTCTCCCTGGGCCCCTAGATCTGAAAAGGTTCTCTGAGACTGTCCCTGTTCCTCCCTGGATTTATGTAGAGATGGGGAGGCGAGATCCACAGAGGAGGGTGATTCACCCAAAGTCACACATGATTCTTCTACCTTCTCCCTCACTTAGCCATCACTAGAAGGCTCCCTGAGACTGGACCACAAATCGGACCCCCTTCCCCCTTCCTCAGCTGCTTTCCCAGCAAGCTGACCAGCAGGGCGGCCACTTATTCTCTGGCTCCTGGCTTTTCAGCACCAAACTGTGACTGAGGGTGGGGCAGGAAAAGCCAAGGGACAGAGGCCTATTCCTCAGGGAGGGGGCACCCCCATTGTGGAAGGTCTGGTTCTGGAGGGCTATACCCCTGGCCCTGGTTCTGCCATTTTGGGCATTCACTGGAGGGCTGGTGTCCTATAAGCTTTCTCATGTCTCCCCACCTCCCCATTCCCGGCTCCTGGCTTAGATTTGTGACACAGACTATGTGCAGTATCCAAACTACTGTGCCTTCAAGAGCCAACAGTGCCTGATGAGAAGCCGGGATCGGAAGGTGAGCCCCTCACCCCGCCCACCCCCTTCTCCCATTGGCTCCTCGATCTGTCACCACAGATCGGTCTATTCCCAGCACCCCCACACCCTGCTCCAAGCGGCAGGGATCAGAAACAGTTCCCTGTTTGCATCTCTGGGCAGAGGCCTCCACCAGAGCACTCTCTCCCACTCCTCCTGTCTTAGAGTGAGTGAGGCCCTCCCAGGCCAGGGGGGTCCAGAAGAGATGCTGCAAGTAAGAGGTGAGGGCCCAGAGGGCATGGCAGCAAGAATCCCTAGCCGGGTTGGGCATTGGCTGTTGAGGTCTTGGTCTTGCCTCCCGCTCTTACTCACCAAGTAGTCTGGAATAAGTCACTTCCTCCTCCATCTTGAGACTCCTGGCTTCTCAAAGGAGGGGGTTGGTCTCCTTGGTGTCTCTTGCCAGCCTTAAAAACCCACATCTGTTTCCTCCTTCCTTCTACTGCCCTGCACCCATGCCTGCTCGTCTCTGGTTCTTGTGGGGATGTCTGACACCTCCCCACCCCTACGCCTCTGCCTCCAGGCTCTGTGACACAGACTGTGTGTACCCAATCCCTGTGTAGGTGTCCCGTATGAGATGTCTGCAGAATGAGACTTACAGTGCTTTGAGCCAGGCCAAAAGCGAGGACCTTGTGCTTCGATGGAGCCAGGAATTTAGCACCTTGACTCTAGGCCAAGCAGGATGAGCTGGGATCTATCCTGTCTCCACCGCAGCCCGACCCTTCCACATTCTCCATTGCTTTTAGACCCCATCTGCCAGTTTGCTTCCTGGCTGCCCCTTATGGGTCTCTTACCTGGCCCCTACTCACGTTTTCCTTGGGTTGGGGCAGCAATCCCAGAAGGGTCCATGATGGAAACTCCACCCACCTTAAAGGATGGCTTTACATAAAGTGTTTATTTTCAACCTGTGTGGCCTACTTTGGTTATGATTCCATCCTCAGCACTGCCTTCCTGCCCCCTGGGAATCAACATTCCAAACCCTGGGATTTATGGATCTATCTGAAGGTGAAAGAACCTCATGAATGGTACTCAAAGAAGTAGCCATATTCCCGGAGAAGACCTAAGAAGTCAGGAAGTTGGATTGAAGAAGGCCATGACTGGGGTCTGAGGGGTTGTGTGAGCCATGCGGGCATGTGTCTTCATTTCTGAAGTCCATGACCACAGATGAGTATGGGCTTGTCCCTCTGGAGGATAAAGGCCAGAGCCTGACTGAGATAATGTCCCGGGGGTGGGGGTGGGGGGACAACCCCAGGGAAGTAGGGCAGAACTTACATTTTATCAAGACAGAGGAAACAGCTGGGGCGGGGAGCTCAGGAAACGCTTGATTTCACATCCAGTGATGGGCCAGATGGTCTGAAGGTTGAGGTGGTCACATTTTGACAATATACATTGAAATGTGACTCCAGCATTGGCCTTTAATAACTTGGGATCTCCCAAAATGTGTTCTAGGGACACGTATGTTTGAGAACCTGTATAGTCTCTCCTTCTACAGGAGCACCGTGATTAAGAACATTAAAAAAAATTGGGGAACCTGGGTGGCTCACTTGGTTGAGCATCTAACTCTTGGTTTCAGCTCAGGTCATGATCTCACGGTTTGTGAGTTTGAGCCCCGCGTCAGGCTCCATGCTGACAGCTCAGAGTCAGCTTGAGATTCTCTTCTCTCCCTCTCTCTCTCCGCCTCTCCCCTGCTCACTCACTCTGTCTCTCTCTCTCTCAAAATAAATAAATACACTTTTTAAAAAATTAAAAAAACAAAAACAAAAAAACCCCCAACTTGTTTATTAACAGAAAAGTTGAAACGCACAAAAATATAGTATAATGCCCCCCATGCACCTTCATCCGCTTCAATTATGAGCACATGGTCAATCTTTTTATGGTATGTTAAAGGCTCTGAGAAGCCCTGTAACAGAGAAACCTGTTCAGTCTGGTGTGTCTCAGACTTATTTGACTACGACATCCTTTTTCACCTACCACTCAAAAACTTTAACTCGTTTTTGTGTATTGAGCATGGACAACATGCCTAGCCTTGTTGATACAGAAGACAAGGGGCTCAGCCAGAGGGCACAGAGACGAGGGACTGTCCCCCAGCCCTCAGAGCTCACAGCCTGAGGGAGCCAGACAGAAGCAGGGTGGAATGGCCCTGGGCAGGGTGGGGGATGGCCATGAGTGGATAGAGCGAAACCGCCTGCTGGAACCCAAAAGAGAAAGAGACACCCAGGGGGAACTGGTGAGTACAGTGAGAGGTTGGTGGGTTAGTCATCTAGCATCAGTGAGTGGGTGTGCCAGTTAAGCTTCCCGGAAGCTAGGGAGTGTGTGAGCAATGGGTGGGGGGAATCATTAATAGGCAAGGGTTGGGGCTGGATTAAGTACCATTCTCTGCTGGGATTTCTTCTCTGGCCACCTCCGAAGGCCACTTAGGGCGCTGCTTCCTCTCTCTCCCGGTCCCGTGTGTGGGGTTGGGTGAGTGCAAGGAGCTGGGACCTGCTGAGATCTGCCAGGAGAGTGTGTCCCCACCCACCTCAGGAGCAGGTCCTACCAGCCCAGCCCAGCTCAGAGCAGGCAGCGGAAGCCACAGGGAACACAGGTATGGGGGTGTCACAGGGCGGGGGGGGAGGGGATTGAACTTCGTAGGGGGCACGATGGGGAGCATCCCTCCTTCAGAGTGGGGTTTGTGGGTGGGATGGAGATGAGGGTGGGCCATGGGCCCTGGAAAACCTCTTTGAATAGAGTAAAAAGCTAAAAGGGGCTGCCTCAGGCAGACAGGCCTTTTGGGGCCAAGCCAGGGGAGACAGCCACCACGCTTGGCACACCCAGGAGTGCCCCCTCTGAAGTCTGAAGCCCCTACACTGGGGCATCCTGGGGGAGATGTGACCTCCCCTTCACACTTTAGGTCCCCACCATTATGCTGAACATTGGGCTTCCCACGGCCACTTAGGAGGGCTCTCTGGTGGGGGGCGTCCAGCCCTTCCCCACCCTCAGATAACTTAACCCCCCGCTCACCCTCCGAGGCCGGGCCCTCTGCTAGATGACAATGAACTCAACTTATCGGACTCCACTAATGGGCTCACTGGCACAGATGTGTTCTCCTAGTTATCCTTCCCAGCTAACCAAGGTGCGTTTTAATGGGGCTTTGAGAAACACCACCTTAACCCGGTGCGCTCGTCTTCTATATGAGAAGATTAGATGAGATGGTCTCTAATGTCCCTAGAATTCTGATAGAATGCGACTCATGAGTGGCATGAAGGGGATGAAATTTCAGATATTGAGCACAGGTGGGGGAAATATTTGAGGGTCGGCAAGGCCTTATGATACCCTCGTATCATACTACTAAGGGCAACTGCCTACCTATTACCTGTGTTTGGGGGGGGGACCTCCCACCAGGTTGTATCTTGAGCTCCTTTTAGGCCGAGTAAGTCTTAGACCCAGGGGGAGATGGAGGTAAGGATTGGGGGGAAAATAGAAACTCACTCATACCTGTAAGCCTCACTTCCCGGGAGGCACCAGAGCCCAGCTCCTGCTGTTTCTGCCTAAGGCTGTCAGCCCTCTCTAGCCTGCTGCCCTCTAGCCTGTGCCCCAGCCACATAGATGCCTTGTATGCCCGGGCACCCGGAGAAGGAGGGGAGGGGGGAAGCCGGGGTGCACAAATGCCTCCCGAGGTCAGAGCAAGGTCAAAGATGCCCAAGGGCTCCAGATTTCTCTGAGGGGGCAGGACCCAGCCAGCCCCCAAAGCAAGGGTAAGATGCATATAGACTACTCCGAGTGTAGGGCCGTATAGGGCTGAGCCGGTCTGAGTGACTTCTCTGGATTGTAACTTTATTTCCTGTTTTTCCAGCTCTTGAAAGCAGGGTGGAGGGAGATGTGCAGGTGGTGAGGTGACATCCACACACAGGGGGAAATGAATTACTGAGCTGTAGGCCACCTTTGCTTTCTGCTGCTTCCCAGAGAAGAATGGGAGACAGGAGGTCAGAATACCCAGGGAGGGGGAGAAGACGTGGCTGAGAATGATATCAGATGGGGAAGCCAGGGGTGGGGGGGTGGCGGGGGGAGCGAGGGGGGGAACAGGGGGGTGGAAGGCTGGAGCAAGAATTTGGGCTGGAGAAAGCAGGGCAGGCCTGGAAGAGGAGGAGGGATGATGGAAAGAGGACCCAACTCCCCCCTGGAGGCCTGTGCCTGAGGCTCTTCTCCTTGAGAAGAATGTGGCCCCTCGGGTAGGAAGAGGCTGTCCACTGAGCCTGGTGACACTGTACTATCTCCACACCACAGACCCCTCAGATGAGCACGATTCATCTGTGTCCTCCAAGCAGCTCCAGGACAGAGCTTTTCACAAAGCCTTCAGACTTTGTTAAGCTTCTGCTGGAGGCTCCAGCATAGTTTGGACCCGTTGGAGGAGCGCGAACATTCAGGTAGTAAGAGGTATAATTTACAATTAAGCATGTCTGTGGGTAAAGGGTACATCCTCCTACTGTTGCCTGCACACAACAGCAGAAGTGGACTTAGCCGACAGGATGGTCAGAACCCACACCGTGTAGGGGTGGGACACACTGGCTGGCCATGACTCCCAGCTGTGGCCTCTGGCATCGAAAATGAGGTTTGGGGCTATTCTAGAACGGATCTTCCGGGGCAAGGAGGAGGAGATCTGAGATTCCTTCTTTTCGAACTTCTGGAGGATGTGAATTACTAAAAAGAGGAGACAGAGAGAGCAAGGCATTTGGTGGATATGCAAGAGGGACAAGGGGGGTGCGCACGGGGAGTGTGGCGGACAGGAGGAGTCTGGACAAAGAGGAGTTATTTCTCTTCCCCGCCCTGCCCCCATCACTGTCTGGGATCACCTATTCCTTTCTCTTCAGCCCTCTCTGCATGGCTGGTCAGCCGCCAGAAGGGTGGATAGCACGGGCAGGTTGCGTGGAGAACAGGGAGGAATGGCCATGACCTAGCCTCCTGCCCATTTTGACTCACATTCTCACTTCCTGCCTGGCAGAAAATAGCTCTGCCCCTCTGGCTTATCTCAGCAAAGAGCAGCGCCCAGCCCAGCTCAGAGGGCAATGGAACAGGTCCAAGAGGACTAGAGGACCTAAGGAGCCTGGGCCTTGGATGTGCCCACAGGAAGCTGAAAGAGACCGAGGGAGGAGGAAAGTGGCCGTCCACGGTCTGGTGTGTGAGTGGTGTGGAGGGCGGGTGGTGTGGAATGGCCAGTTCCCGGGGCCTCCATATGCAGGGTCCCTTTTTGCCCCTCAGTGTCTTGGCCCTGGGATCTATTTGTGCACCTCTGCATGGGTATGTGCTCCTGAGGCTGCCTGACTCTGTACGTCTGGATGTGTAAGAATATTGTCCCTAAGGCAAGGGCTGGGTCTACTCTTCCTCCTCTGGCCCAGTTGTCCGTGCCTCCACACATGCACATACTTGTGTGGGAGAGGGTGTGGGCGTATAGTGATTTGTATGTTACGAGGGATCTCGTGTGCACATCTCCTAGTGTACCTACACCTCTCTGTGTCCTTGGCACATGCACGTGTGCGTAGTGGTATGCTTGTTACCACATCCGTGCGTGTTGAGGTTACTAAGATTATGTGGGCCTCCCAGTCCCTCCTCCTCTCTGGTGAAACGGAGCCCCAGTGTTCATTTTTTTCTGGGGCAGCTGCTGTTTTTGCTTCCTACGTTTCCCCCACAACCTGACCTCTTTCTCAAGGCAGGACTGGGGAGAGATCCTGGGGCTGCCCCTCCCCCCCCCCCACCAGCTAGAGCCCTCCTTCCATTTCCTGTTTGCCTTCTTTTTGGCAGTTTTTCCCATCTTTGCCATCTGGCCTGGCACTGTGCCCATTCAGCTCCACTGACAGGAGCCCCAGGGAAGCAGGCAGATGGGGTGGGGACCAGGGCAGGGCCTGGCAGCCTCTCAACACCCAGCTTGGGCCATTGTGTGTGTGTGTCTGTTAGAAAGGGGTGACTTTTTGACAGAAAGGACTTCTCCACTTTGGAATTCAGTAATGAAGGCATAACCATCTGCTTGATGGGTCTCTAACTGTACCTTTATTTTATTTTAATTTTTTAATGTTTATTTATTATTGAGAGACAGAGAGACACAGAGTGTGAGCAGGGGAGGCGTAGAGAGAGGGGGAGACATAGAATCTGAAGTAGGCTCCAGGCTCTGAGCTGTCAGCACAGAGCCCGACGCGGGGCTCGAACCCACAAACTGCGAGATCATGACATCATGACCTGAGCCGAAGTTGGTAGCTTAACCAACTGAGCCACCCAGGCACCCCTCTAACTGTACCTTTAAGCAGAAGCTCACCTAGTACCTTATGGTCTCTTTAACATTGTAACTTTATTGACAGAAATACTTGGGATTCTTGGAAAATAATTACTCATTCACTCATTCATTGTCAGGCATGTGCCTCCCAGTTGTAAGAAGCTATTGATTCTTCAAGCAATGGTTCAGAATGATAAAGTGTTACTGTAGTTATAGTGTAAACTGTTTTTGAAATTTTAATGCGGGCTGTTCCCGAACAGGCCTTTTAGGGGACATGGTCCTTTACTAAGTGAGTTAGACACCTGGACAAGATAGGAGTGTGATAAGCGGTTGACTGATTGATACAAAAGATATTGCAGCAAGATTACAGGATGGGTGGACATTGGGGGTGGGGGCAGATTTCCTTCCAGGGGGCCAATGAATGTCACAAGGGCCTGCTAAGCAGAGACTGAAGTGTGAGTGAGCTTGGGAATAAAGCGATGGAAGATAGGGCCCCACCCAATGACCTTACCATCTAGGTGGGGATAATGGAATCAAATAAACACACATAAAACAACCGGAGGAGTTCAAGGCAGCAAACTAAGTGCTTAAGTAGGTAAGAGGACATCCTAAGGAGGGGCACACTTGTGTGTGTGCGTGAAAACAAGAGGACTCTGTTACCAGTGTTTGAAAGTCGAGAAAAAGTGGGCTATTAAAAAGTATATATTGTACCTGGGCAAATAAGGAAGTAAACACAATTTATTTGTGGGCACAGATTTCTTTTTTCTTTTTCTTTTTAATGTTTATTCATTTTTAGAGAGACAGCATGAGCAGGGAAGGAGGCAGAGAGAGAGAGGAGGACAGAGGATCTGAAGCGGGCTCTTGCACTGACAGCAGCGAGCCCGACTTGGGGCTCAAACCCACGAACTGCGAGAGCATGACCTGAGCTGAAGTTGGACCCTCTGCCGGCTGAGCCCCCTGGGCGCCCCTATGGGCACAGATTTCTCATGGGCTAAGAGACCAAGTGCTCCGTGCAACATGCGTCCTCACATCCAACCATCCACTCTTGTTGCAAGCAGCGGGGCAGCTTGGAGCTGGGTTGGAATCCTGAGTTTGAATGCCAACCGGAGCTCTAGAGCTTCTGTTTCCTTTCCCGTAAAAATCAAGATGAACAGTCAAAGGACTGTTGGAAGGAATAAAGACGAGGCGCCTAAAATACCCCGGGATGTGGCGGATGGTCAGTAAATGATCGCTAACAATTTTCACACAACATGTATTGAGGTAGTGGCTCGGACTACAACGATGACTAAGTCCCAGTCCGCAGCCCCTCCCTCCAAGAGCTCACAGTCTAGTGGGAGGGGCAGACCAAGAACAGCTAATTACAATACAGGTGGGACACTCAAGGGAAACCCGTGCGCAGAGTGGAAGCACCTGTGAGGGAACTACAGCTGCCCTGTGGGGAGGGAGGGAGTCAGGCAAGGCTTTCCGGAGTCCTAAGAAGTGATTGACTTTGCCAGCTGGGGAATGGGAGGCAGAGCACGTGCAAAAGGCATGTGCCCAATTATCATTAGCTTGGTGTGACCGGAGCAAAGAAGCATGGGGGGGGGGGGGGCATGGGTCAGGGAAAGAGTCTCATTTCATTGCCTTTCTGTGTGTTTCATCCCCCCGTAGTATTATTTTCATTGTTGAAATGGGTATTTTGCAGAGGAAACGTTTATTTCCTTTATTCTACGAGACCTCTCACAAGTCTTAAACTGCTGGTAGTCGTAGTTGGGGGGAGAACAAATGAGCAAAAAACCCACAAGAAAACTCTTAGAGTCAGGTTTACAACTTGGTTCCATGCAGGAAGTTAAGCAGTTCCAGGGCTCGTGGCTGGCTCAGTTGGTGGAGCAGGAGACTCTTGATCTCGGGGTTGTGAGTTTGAGCCCAGGTTGGGTGTAGAGATTACTTAAAAATAAAATCTTAAAAAAAAAAGAATTTAAGCAGTTTCTTTTGAAAGGAATAAATCCAGTATCTTGGAATAATTGCTCAGGGTCTCCAGATGACCCTGCTCCCTCAGATGGCATGTGGACCCCACGTTCACAGCATTATTCACAATAGCCAAAACGTATAAAATTCCAAGTAACCATTGCCAGATGAATAGATTAAAAACAATTTATGCATATATTATTCCGCTATAAAAAAAAGATTGCAATTCTGATACATACTACAACATGGATGGACTTTGAAAACTTTATGTGAAGTGAAATAAGCCAGACAGAAAAGGACAGATACTATATGATTCCACTCATACGAGGAACCTAGGATAGGCAAATTCAACACCAAAATACCAAGTAATCTATTTTTAAAAATGGGCAGAGGACCTGAGTAGACACGTTTCCAAAGAAGACATACGGATGGCCAGTGGACACATGAAAAGATGCTCCACGTCGCTCATCATCAGGGAAATGCAAGTCAATCTCAAAGCAATGTGATATCACCTTACATTTGTCAGAATGGCTGGTATCAAAAAGACAAGAAATAAGAAATTCTGGCGAGAACGTGGGGAAAAAGGAACCCTCTTGCATTGTTAGTGGGAATGTAAATTGGTCCAGCCACTCTGGAAAAGAATATGGAGGTTCCTCAAGTAATTAAAAATAATTTACCGTATAATCCAGTAATTCCACTGCTGGGTATTTACCCAAAGAAAATGAAAACACTAATTCAAATAGAGTAGGCAAATTCCTGGAGACAGAAAGTAGAATAGAAGTTACCGGGAGCTGGAGAGAGTGTGGGGAGAGAATAGGCAGTTATTATTTAATGGGTATAGAGTGGTTTGGGATGATGAAAAAGTTCTGGAAGTAGCAGTGACGATCACGCATCATTGTGAGTGTACTTAATGTCACTGAATTGTATACTTAAAGACAGTTAAAATGGTAATTTTGAAGTTCTGTGTATTTCAGCCCCCCGCCCAAAAGATGGCATTTGGGCGTTAAAGAGGGAGGAGTAGCTTCTGTGGCATTAGGACATTAAGGAGGGTGGGATCCTGTGACCATCTCCTGTCCCTCTGACTCCTCTACCTCCTGGCCATATCCGTTGTCCACCAGCTTTTGCCTGAGCACTGTGGCTGCTGTGGTCTGCTCTCTCCAGCAGCCTCGGCAATGCCCTCGGTACCTCCTCGCCCCACTGTCACGCTTTCTGGACTTAGGGTCCCCTCTGAACCCTCATTAAAACAACACCTTCTGGGGCACCTGTGTGGCTCAGTTGGCTAAGTGTCTGACTTCAGCTCAGGTCGTGATCTCGCAGTTCATGAGTTTGAGCCCCACACTGGGCTCTGCTGCTCTCTGCCTGCTTCGGATCCTCTGTCTCGCTCTCTGCCCCTCCCCCACTTGCTCTCTCCCTCTTTCTCTCTCTCTCTCTCAAAGATAAAATAAACTTAAACAACCCCCCCCCAAAAAAAAACAAACAAAAACAAACATCCATCCATCACAGACCCCATTTGGGAAGCTCCCTAGTCAGATCCTCCAGGGAACACTTGGAAAAGTACAACCTTCCCCTGCCTGGCAGGACCATGCTGATGTGTGATCCGCCTTTGAGAGCCCTTTGTGTTATTATCCCCAGTTTACGGATGAAAAAACTGAGAGAGGTCACACAAGCTGAACCTCTGACCACAAACCCAGCGTACACAGGAGCAACTGTGATGTAATGAGTGAGGCTCAGGATTTTGTACTGCACTGGGGAGTTTGAACTTTATTCTTTAGATAACTGGGAGCCAGCAGAGCTGGGGAGTTCCAGGAGAGGTGCTCCATCATAATTCTCACCATCTGACATAATACCTATTTACTTGCACTTTATTATCTGTCTCCCCTCAATGGAATGTAAGGCAGATGGGGGCAAGCAAGGCCTTCATTTTGTTCAGTGCTTTGAACATGCCTGGAACCTTCTAAAGGCTCAGTAAACATCTGTAGAAGACAGAAAGGAAGGGAGCAATGTTATTTGATAATAACAGCAACCTGTGCACTTTACACATATCTCATTTCATCTAACAACCTCATGACGTAAGGGACCCCCTCTTTTTCCCCCCAGGTAAGGAAAATGAGAGATTAAGTCACCTTTCTGAGGACAAAGCTAGGCAAGCTGGCAAAACCAGGATTTAAACCCTGGCAGTCTGATTCCAGAGACTGGGCATTTAACACTGTGCTACACAGCCTTCCTGCAGAAAGCTATTCTGGCCGGATGGAAGGTGGGGGAAAGACCCAAGAGGCCAGCCAAGTTAGCTAGATAAACATTTGTGACTTCTACCCTGTCTTTGCATACTCTTGACTTTGGCTTCCCTTGCTATTCCAGGTCTCCACTGCTGGTGAAGCCGTGACCCAAAGCATCCAACCCCTGGCAGCCATCTGCTCCGCAGCCATAGCCCACATTCCCATGCCCTGCTTGCTTTGGGGCTCTCTCTCTGTGCGGCCTCCAGGCCCCGCCCTGGAGATGAACGCGATGCCAGGGTCCTAGTGTGCCTCATGATGCCCCCAGCCTAGCTCCTCCCCACACTTCGGTACGATGTTGCCCAACTCTACCAACAGTTCTGTTCCCCCTGCCAACGGTTCTGTTCCCCCGTGCCCCGACTACCGGCCCACCCACCGCCTGCACATGGTGGCCTACAGCCTGGTGCTGGCCGCAGGGCTCCCCCTCAACGCGCTGGCCCTCTGGGTCTTCCTGCGCGCGCTGCGCGTGCACTCCGTCGTGAGCGTGTACATGTGCAACCTGGCGGCCAGCGACCTGCTCTTCACCCTCTCGCTGCCCGTGCGCATCTCCTACTACGCCCTGCACTACTGGCCCTTCTCCGACCTCCTGTGCCAGACAGCGGGCGCCATCTTCCAGACGAACATGTACGGCAGCTGCATCTTCCTGACTCTCATCAACGTGGACCGCTACGCGGCCATCGTGCACCCGCTGCGGCTGCGCCACCTGCGGCGGCCCCGCGTGGCGCGGCTGCTCTGCCTGGGAGTGTGGGCGCTCATCCTCGTGTTCGCCGTGCCCACCGTCCTGGTGCACAGGCCCTCGTCCTGCAGCTACGGCGGCGGCCAGGTGCGCCTGTGCTTCGAGAGCTTCGGCGACAGGCTGTGGAAGGGCGGGCTGCTGCCGCTCGTGCTGCTGGCCGAGGCGCTGGGCTTCCTGCTGCCCCTGGTGGCGGTGCTCTACTCGTCGGGCCGGGTCTTCTGGACCCTGGCGCGGCCCGACGCCACGCAGAGCCAGCGGCGGCGGAAGACCGTGCGCCTCCTGCTGGCCAACCTCGTCATCTTCCTGCTGTGCTTCGTGCCCTACAACGCCACGCTGGCGGTGTACGGGCTGCTGCGGGGCAACCTGGTGGCGGCGAACAGCAAGGTCTGCGATCGGGTGCGCGGGGTGCTGATGGTGATGGTGCTGTTGGCCGGCGCCAACTGCGTGCTAGACCCTCTGGTGTATTACTTCAGCGCCGAGGGTTTCCGCAACACCCTGCGAGGCCTGGGCACTCCGAACCGCGCCAGGACCTTGGCCACCAACGGGGCTCAGGGGGCGCTCGCCGAACAGCCCACTGAGACCACTTGCATCACCACCCCGGCTACCGCCGAACAGGGGCTGCTCAGGCCCTCCAACGTGGGGACACCCTTAACCCAGCTCCCCGAGGATTCGGCCCTCTGACAGCACATCATGCCATCGCTCGGTCACCCCCACCTCTCACCCCCTCGCCGCTGACACGCATTAGGGTGTGTACACGAGGGAAGTGGATTGGGCACTTGGGACTTCTGGAAGGCAACTCCCGCCCAGAAATGCAGAAAAGAACAAAGTGTGGGGAGCCTGGGAAGGAGGAGCGCTGTGCTAATGGCCTTCTTTAATTTGGTGGTGACGGTGAGCCTGAGGCCGGACCCCTTCCCCAGTCCCTAGGAAGTGAAGCTGTGAGCTTTCCCAATGCAGAGGCAGATGACTGGATGGCATGCCCTTGGCGTGGTCATGAAACACTCTTGAGAGCTGGGAGATGGAGCAGAAAGTGGGTGTCCTGGATTTACAGCCACCACAGTAGTCTTAGGACCTCAGGTGCCACCCACCCTCATTTCCACCTGGGCTTCCCTTGCCCAGAACTTTCCTTGCCGAGTAAACTCAACGATACGGAGTTTAATGGATACAGACAGAATTGGTTTCCTTGTTGGTTAGTGACTTGTAACAATTTGGACCTGGCACCCAAAGTGGGGTGGTTGGGGGCAGGACAAAACTGTGTGTTGGAGGGTATTTTTTTCCCCAGATCCAGTCCCTGTAGCCCTTTTCACCTGTCTCTGTCCACTCCACACCGCTTTTGAGACTGCCTCCACTCTAGGTCCTAAATTCTCTCTCTCTGCCTCTGGTGCATCATCTAGAATTAAGGAGAAAATTCTTTGTACTAAAGTAGCAGTTCTTAAACTTTGTTCCCAGACCCTTTAACAACTCAAGGATTCCAAAGGGCTTTTGCTTGCACTTTATTCTTTTGAGACTTAACCATAACAGAAATTAGAACTCACGAGTGTTAACGACAGAAACACACAAGCACACTTTCCATTAG
The DNA here is from genome assembly GCF_028749965.1 of Puma concolor. Taxonomy (NCBI): domain Eukaryota; kingdom Metazoa; phylum Chordata; class Mammalia; order Carnivora; family Felidae; genus Puma; species Puma concolor. Next base: position 101,632,033 of record NC_141673.1, read on the forward strand.
CTGTGAGAGCAATAATGTCATCACATTTCATGAAGCCTCTGGAAAACTCCACTGTATACCTGTGAGAGATGAGAATGCAAAGAACAAATGACATGATGGGAGAAGCAGGATTCCAAAAATAACTTTGACCTTGTGGACATCCTTAAAGAGCCAGTATTAGAGCTCACGTGTAACTTCTTCCCAGGGCATATACATACATTACTTTTTATTACTACCAGGGACAGGGCAATACTTGGGCAAATCAATTGCTAATTGTAGTCCAGAAGGCTTGAGGGTTTGCAGGTGGGAGTTGCACACCCAGTGTAACACCACCCTGGACTTCCTGGAGTGGCAGCCCTGAGGTGGGGGTGAACTAGTCACACAAACACTCTGAGGAGGGGCAGGGCTCCTCTCTCCCTGGGAAGGGAAAAAGGAACTATTGCCACAGCCAGGAAAGAACTTTCCAGCGAAAAAAGAGTGCAATGGGAGGACAGGAATAGGCTGGCTGTTCTTTGCAAGCTGGAGGCAAGGGACATGGAAGACTGGTTCATGGGCCACCTACTGTTTTCTTCCCTCTTTACAGGAGTTGGGCTGGGAGGGGTTGCAGAGTTGGCATCCTGAGACTCTGTGTAACCGAGGAAGTTGCTGCCATGCGTGTGTCCTGTATGCATTTCTGTCTCTGTGTCTCTCAATGATGTATGTTTCTGTGTGTGGGAGGGGGGAAAGAGAGACGGAGAGAGAGAGAGAGAGAAAGAGATTGAGAGAGACAGAAAGACAGTGTCAGGGTTTTCCTGTGTGTGTCTCTGTGTGTTTTAGTTTGGAGCAAGCCTTTTGTGTGTCTTTAAGCGAGTGCTTCAGATGGTGATTTACAGGGGTAAAATGACCCCTGGTGGCCAAAGCAGAGAAGTGACCCAGATTCCTCAGTGATAGCTTTCAAGTAGAGCCTTCCACCATCAGGTGCGAAGATACAGCCCTGGACCAGGCCCTCTGGTTGCTCTAGAAGAGGCCTGATGGTTAGCACCTGACCCATCTTGCTTCATCCTTAGGGCTCAAGACCCATGCCCTCCCAGCCCTGGGAGCATCAAACGTGGTTGTATTCCAAAGTCTCAGAACTTTGCCCTACCCAACCGAACTGGATTGAACACAGTTGTTAAAAATTACTTGAGTATTTTTATATTCTGATATGTGAATGGAATCCAAAGTACCAAAAATTCACATAGCAAGCATCTTCTAACATTCTATATAATTTACTTATTTATTTTTATAATTTTTATAATTTCTTGTCTGTTTCCCCGCCCCCCCCCCCCCACCCCCCCAGGTATGATGTAAAGTCCCTGGAGGCAGGGATTTTGGTTTGCTTGGTTCTTTGATGTATCTCCAGCATCTAGAACAGCTCCTGGAACAAAAAAAGTGCTCAATAAATACTTGTTGAATGATAAACAGTTGAATTTCGGTGTGGAGTAGTTTAGTATCTAGTGGGGGAGCACAGACAAGTCAATAACTACCATTCAAAATACAAGATTCAAGAATGGGGAGTCAGGTGTTGGCAGTTAATTTAGTTGGCAGTGGGAAGCCCGTAAAGGTTCCTGAGTGGGGTTTTGCTCATTCTGGCAAACAGTGTGGGATAAATTGTAGGGAAGTGAGGAGGGGAATCTAAAGGGAAAGGAAGACGGGTCAGACTGCTGTTAAAATTGTCGAAGAGAAGTGTGACCATAGCCTGTGGAGGTGGATGGAAATGGGTCCTCTCCAGTGTGAAATCTCGGGTGTCTAAGTTCTGGTGGACTGTTTCCCCATATTCAGCACATCCAAAGAGTTTCTATCATGAGTACAGAGACGCAAGACTAGATTAAGGAGATGTGGCAGGCAGAGGAGGAATGAACAGAAGAACCTGACAAATAACAGGCTGGGGAAGTTTAAGAAGACCCGTAGCCACTGCCATTTTCACAGAATTCTCCAATTACTGAGTGCGCAGTAGGATGGAGGTGACACATGGGGAAATCCAGAGAGAGCCCTCACCCCACGTCCTAGAGTCACCGTTTTTGAGGTTTAGGAAAGTCCAAATGAGGAAAATGAGAACATCCTAGGTGGAGAGAGAGGAGCATTAACAAGTTTTAAAAATACTTGCGGTGATCCCAGTGTAGTGCTTGTTATTATATTATTATTTAGTGATTGAGAATTATAATAACCCTGTGAGTTAGGGACGATTATTATCCCCATTTCACAAACAAAACGTCCTAAAGAAGCTTCAGTCTGAAGGTCACACACCCAGGAAGAGGCACAGTATCCATTTGGCTCCCAAACTCCTACTCTTTGCAGTACATTCCACTGTCTGTCTCCTTTCTCGGGCTTCCCACCTTCTCATGGCTCTGTCACATCCACCCTCCCTGGGTTCCTTACTCCTCCTTCCCTCCTCATGCGGGCCACCTCTCTTGATGACTTCTCTCCCCCTAAGTCTGCTGTATCATCTCTGCTCCCTCTTCCCACTACTTCCTCCCTGCTCCTAACCCACTCACCCTCCGGCACACCTTCCCCCTCCCCCTCCCCTTGCCTCAGATTCCTGTGCAGAACACAACACCGCTGTGTCAGTGCAGAGAACTGGACTTGTTCAGGGTTCCAGTTGTGCTGAGCCCTGAGATACGTCCCATCGAGGCTTCAGAAGGGAGTAGCAAGTTGGTGGAACACCCAGGCAGGATGGCCGTGACTCCCCTCCCCCAGCCAGGAGGTACCCAACATCTCCAAGGCAGCACTCTTGATTGCCTGCCAACTAAGCTGAAGAGGGGACCTCCCCCTGGTTCTCCTCAAAGTCGGCCTCCTCTGTTGGATGGTCCCTCCACAGGGTGAGAGTAGGTGGGAGTAGACACACAATCATTGGTCTTGAAATAAAACAAATTCAGGAGAATCACAGCCAAGGTAAGGGGTACCAAAGGGGCAGAGAGGCTTCTCTCTCAGCCCTGAACGATCTTGAGGAAAATTCCTACTGGGTTGCCACCCGGGGTCCCATGGAGGAAATGGGGGGGGGGGGGTGTTTAATCTCACAACATGGACTTTCTTCTTCACTCTTAGGAGACCCTGAGACAGAGGGAGGCTGGGTGGTCACCGTGCCATATCCTTTCCAGAGGAGATAGCACTGAAAAGTGCAGTTTCTCACACAGGCCTTGGGGAACACAAAGGCTCTCAGAACTTCAGAATCGAACCAACCTAGGTGGTACTAATTTCAGCTCTGTCACTTCTTGACAATGTGACTTTAGCAAGACACTTAAACACTCTGAACCTCTGTTTTCTCCTCTGTGAAATGGGGATCATAGTATCTACTTGTTGGGTTGTTGAGAGATCCATGAGATCACCTTTGAAGGGCACCTGAGAGAAATCCCATAAGGGGGAGCTCTCTTTTCAACAGGAGTGTGGGGAGGAGATGCTATTGGTAAAGTGTGTTTGTGATGCCCAAGGGGAGTGTTTCTGGAAGACAGTAAGGGCTCCAAGGTGAATCCTCACCCAGACAGAGCTCTGCCAGCAATCAGAACTAGGGCCAGGGGATGGGTGGGCAAGGCAGGCTGGGCAAGTTTCCATGGTGCTAGGTCAAGTAGACAGTTTCCAGGGGCAGTGACTGGCCTGTTGCCCTCTGGGGGCACTCTCTCCCCACTAGGCCTAATAATGTCCATCCCACAGACAGAGGAGTCTCGGGTAGAAAAGTGCCTGAAAGGGAGAGGAGAGGGGGCATGGGACGAAGAACCAAGCAAAGGAGAAAGGGCAAGAGAGGAGGCTGGAGGGGAAGTAAGGGCCCAGGCAGGCACAGGGTGGGGCCCGGAGAGGGGCCTAGGGCAGGAGGGCGGGAGAGAGCCCGGGAGGGAAAGCGCCGAGGAGGGAGGAGGGAGGGACAGGGAGGGAGACCAGCGGCGCTGACACAGCCTCGATGTGTGGAACGGGCTGGGGTTTGGCCCACAGGTCAGGCGTCTGGCAGTATTATGGGATGGAGAGGCCTTAGGAGACAGGGAGAGTATTATGGGCTGGAACAGCCTTAGGAGACTGGGGAATATTATGGGCTGGTGAGGCCCGGATCCAACTGGAGGCGGGAGGAAGGGGTGCGGGGCGGGAAGGGGGGGTGGTGGTGGAAGGGAATATTATGGGCTGGAGGCCTCCTGCGACCAGAGGCAAGAGTATTATGGGCTGGCAAGGCCTTCGGTGGCCAGAGGGGGGAGCAGCGGGGGATGGCACCGGCTGCATGTGACTGAGGGGGGGGCCAAGTTGGGGGGGGTGGCGAGTGGGGGTGGGGGAGCATATTATGGGATAGCTCTTTGTACCTACTGCGGGGACTGCTTCTCCAGAAGATATTATGGGATGTCGTGTGTGGGAGGGGGAGTGGGGCTGGGGGGATTATTATGGGATGGTGGTGCAGAATGGGGAGGGCCTGAGGAGCTCTTCTCCAGCCCCCCCACCCCTTACTCTCTTTCCATCCACTCTAAGGTCTGCCTTCTCTCTCAAACGGTCCAAGGGGAACACCTGAAATGCACCCCCCCTACACACGCACACACTTTGAGCACCTCAACCCATCCTAGGCATCTCCCCTGACTAGCAGACACCTCCAGGGTGCTCAGGGGGAAAGGCAGCCCCTGGAGAATGGGGAGCAAGCCCCAAAGCAGGGCTGTGGTGGCCAGTGGACCACACCTCCCACCTGCACGGTGTCCCCTTGGCTTCCTATCCCCTTGGGCCACTCTCCTCCCTCTTCTTCCTCCACAAAGTGGGGGCCCTTGATCCTCTTCCCCTCCCCCCTCCCCTCCATTTCCTCTCCAGCTCCCTCCACAGCCGTAACCAGTAAAACAGGCGGCCAGCTATTATGGGATGGCTGCTCCCGGCAGCTCTGCAGGGAGGGGGCGGTCACCGCGGAATGTCTCTTGTGGGTGGCTATTATGGGATGGCCGCCTCTCTTTTTTTGGGGGGGGGGTGGGGGCTAGCAAGGAGAAGGATTATTATGGGATGTGCCCTGCACAGCTGGGTGGGGCTGTCCTGGGTAGGTGAAGCTCTGGGGAGGGGTGGGGGGTGGGGAAGGAAAGGAAGGAAGAGGGAGGGAAAGGAGCTGTGGAGGGTGGGGTGAGCCCTGGAGCCAGACCTGAGGCCTGGCAAGAGTAACTGGCTGGAGAGGTTCTTCTGTGACAGATGTTTGAAGGGGCCCCTGGGGCAGGCTGGAGCTGGTCAAATTTGAACCCTGGACACCTGGGTCCTTTTGCAGCTTGTGAGCTGCATGGTCGCTGAGTCCAGGGCCAGCAGAGCTGGGCTGGCGGTGAGAACGCCTGCGTTCTGGTGTTCTGGCTGTGTGGCACATCAATGGGAGTCGTGCTCCTGGGTGAACACAGTACCCAAGTACTCTCCTCCCCCTTGGCCTTCCTGGATTTTGAGCCTTGGGACCATAGCTCGGGTAGCAGGGTTGGGCCAGGGGGGCTTTGCAACCTTGCAGTCATACCCAGGAAACAGAGACTCTTGGTTTCTGAGGGGCAAATGCCTAGCCTGTCACTACAGCTCTCCCCCCCCCCCCCGCCCCCCAAGCCCTGCGCGACCTGCATCCTGTCTAGCCATCAGAATGCACTGTCACTGTGGCTTTTTTTTTTCCCTATGTTGTCTTTCCAAACTCCTTTTCTGATAAAGCAGGAGAACACTGGTCTCTTAGACCTCTTATGTACAGAGTTTCTGGGGCTTACACAGAACGGAGATGCAGAGAGAGCATGTGCTGAAAACTCCATGGACAACCCACTCTGAGTGTTATTCTAGGTTCTTCTGTACCACGGGATGGAAACAGAACTCTAAGGTAACCAGCTAGAGAGGCTGTCCCCCTGGGTGCGTTAATCAGGAGATTATCCCACCCTTAGTCTCTGTGGGCCAATCACGCTAGTGGTTTATTTATAATTTATCTGGAAGGGTAGCATGGGGCCAGGGTAGGGAGTGGGGGAGCATAGAAGCATAAAGACCACAAAAGCAATACATAAACACACACATCCCAGCCTTCTCTGGAATTCAAGAAGAGAGAAAGGGATTCTAACATTCTTGTGGCGGTAGCAGGGAGAGGTGGGGAGTAAGATGACAAGGGGATAAGTGGGTAGAACTTGCAGGGATAGGGGCAGGGAGGGCTGTGGGGGACAAAAGCTATCAGTGTTTATATCACGCACAAAGCTGTGACTACCCAGTTATAAAACTGTCTTCCTGGTTTACATTACGAATCATTGTAGTAATGTGGTATATATATGATGAAAAGTCTGTGGGGCAGATGGAGATATTACAGAAGGGAGTTTGAGGCTGAGAGGCAGGCTGGATCCCCTAGAGAAAAGGGGAGAGAGGAGGGCACAGTAGATACTTGCAGCTCTGTATACAAAGGAGTTAAAAGAAGGTATACCCACATTATGGTATCTTAAAAGAACTCCCTCCTCTCCCCTAAATGAGTACAAGGTTCATCTTTAGTACTCGGAACAATCATGGGGGAGGATTTGCACAAATGAATGGGGCCCAATCTTGGTGTCATGAGAATTGAATGAGGAAGACTGTGGCAGCTTTGCAGAATGGGGGTAAGGGTCCGCATACCACATGGATGTGGCAAAAGGATTGTCCAGGGAGTTAAGTCAGGCAGGAGTTGGTGGAAAGATGTATCAGCATCACTTGTGCTCCGCTTAGAAACAAAGGGATGTTGACTTCCTAAAGCAAGCTCTTGTCTCTCCTGAATTTATTTGTCCTTGCCACATCTCCAGCCCTGGGTTCCAGGAGGAGGGCAGAGTCCTCTGGCCAGGCCCTTTCTCTAGGAAAGTTGAGATTAGGAGGGCAACACAGAGATGGTGTGAGGTTGATCCTACTCACGTCTGATCAGGAAGGCCCCTCCTAGGAGGAAGTTCAAGTTTCTCTTCAACCTGTCCCACTGCCACAGGTCTTGGATTTGTGTGAAAAAGGCATATGAAAGCAAAGACAGACATGCTCTCGGGCTTGGGGGTTCAGAGCAGCCAGGCAGTGGTGATGGGACACTCATTTTCACTTGGATCCTGGTTCTCTGGGGATCAGAAAGAGGGCAAAGTGACAGGTTTATGGGTTCAGGTTCTCTGAGAGCTAAAGGGTTTTAAGATTGGGCTCTTGGTGGGGCGCCTGGGTGGCGTAGTCGGTTAAGCGTCCGACTTCAGCCAGGTCACGATCTCGCGGTCCGAGAGTTCGAGCCCCGCGTCAGGCTCTGGGCTGATGGCTCAGAGCCTGGAGCCTGTTTCCGCTTCTGTGTCTCCCTCTCTCTCTGTTCCTCCCCCGTTCATGCTCTGTCTCTCTCTGTCCCAAAAATAAATAAACGTTGAAAAAAAAATTAAAAAAAAAAAGATTGGGCTCTTGGACTTTCTAGGGCTGGGTCCCCAAGGTACCTGCAGGCCCAATTAGGGAAGGGGAGGGTATATGTTGAAAGGCTACCTTGTGACAAAATTGAATGAAGAAGGCATCCTGGAATGCTGACTTGTACATGGGAGGAGGGAAGATGGTGAATATTACACATCAAAGGGATTTTTTTTTTTGGATGGAGAATGAGGCTGCAACAAGATGAGGTCATGATCTCATGGTTCATGAGTTCCAGCCTTGCGTCCAGCTCCGTGCTGAGTGTGGAGCCTGCTTGGGATTCTCTCTCCCTCTCTCTCTGGCCTTCCCCTGCGTGCTCTCTGTATCTTTCTCAAAATAAATAAAAATAAACTTTAAAAAAAAGGAGGGCAGATGATATTATAGGATTTCAGTATTAGAAACACTGGATAGTTGAACATTGCTTTCCAATGAAAATCCCTTAGTTTGGTAGGGAACAGATGGGAGATATCTTGATTACCCATCTATATTGTAAATCCTTTTGGAATACCTTCCACCCTCTAGAAGGACTATTAAGAACCTCTACTGGGATCTGATCTCTTCTCTCTCTCTCTCTCTTTTTTAGTTTATTTATTTATTTTGAGAGATAGAGCAGGAGAGAGGCACACAGAGAGAATCCCAAGTAGGCTCTGCACTGCCAGCCCAGAGCCTGACTCGGGGCTTGAACTCACAAACCATGAAATCACTACCTGAGCCGAAATGAAGAGCTGGATGCTAAACTGACTGAGCCACCCTGGAATCTGATCTTTCCTGAGATCAGTTGGGATTTGTTTTATTCTCTGTAACAGGAAATGGGAAATAGCACTCAGTAGTTCTTCCTGGACACCGGATATTCTATCTTCTCTCATAGTTTGATGGATTATTTATACTTCTTGGAGGGAGGCATCTGGGGTCCTTGCATTCCCCATGGTGTCCAGCTTGGTGCCTTACTAGGTACACAGTTGTCGACGTCTGTTGGATGAACATGAGTAGTAGCAGTGAGTGAGTAGAGGGAAAGCAGGTCTAGACTCTTGGTATCTATATAGAAGGATCCTCATTTCACATTATGGTGGAATGTCCATCCATAGGAGTGACCCACGTGTGTTGATGAATGGACCACCTGACCTGGGGGAGGCAGGGTGAGGTGGGAGGAGGACTGCTGGAATGTTGAGAAATAGTCTAAAGACTCCTTTCTAAAATAGGAGTTTATAATTATTATGGGATGCTGTGGGTAAATTAAACTTTATCTAAGTGGCTCATTTGGCCAGCATGGTATTTGATTGGTCTTACTCAAAACTAAGAGCTGGAGGTAAGTATCTGGAGAATAACTGGATTTTGGTTGGATTGCGTGGGACCCTGGGTTGACTCTCAGTTCCTGAGTGTCTGGAAATGGTGAGATGAGGAAAGGTAGGGTTTGTCCTAGACAGCAAGAGGCTTTATGCCAGGATACTGCTTTGGCCCAGAAAGGGATGAAGGTGTGTACAAGTTGGGGCGGGCACAGGGCAGTGTGGGTAGCCTGCTTCACCCTTGTGGCTCTGGTTGTTAGAATAGACTGACAGCCAGTGGAGGTGGGGGAGGTATGACTATGAATATTATGGGATGCCTGGCTGGAAAGGTATAGGGGTGGTGGCTGGAGATGAAGCATTATGGGATGTGAGGCTGGGTTGTGCTAGGAGTATTATAGTATGTCTGGTGGACCACAGGCTCCTTGACATTATTATGGGATATCAGGGTGTGGGGTAGGGGAGTAAAATTACGGGATATCTTTCCAGTGTTAGAGGAAAGGAGATTAGATGACCATCTCTGTAGGGTGCTGATCGTTATGGGATATGTCTTTGACAGGGAGAAGTGGTTATCATGAGCTGTGGAGTTAGAATGAAATGTGTGAAGGCTGAGGGTGCTGGTGTGAGGATCTAGACCCTAGCCTGAGCTGCCCTCAGCCCCTGCAGGCTAGGGGGTTGGTTATTATGGGATGCCAGTATAGAAAGTAGGAAACTGATTATTACGGGATGTGTGTGGGAGGAGGCCGTAGTGTCCGTTGTTGTAATGTGGTGGGGGGGTGCGTTTCTGACTATTATGGGATATCAAACTGGGGGTGGATGAAGAGTGGTTATTATGGGATGTCTGTGGGGGATGGGGATGAATATTATGGGATGTGAGGCTGAAGTGCTGGGAGGGGTGCTTATTATGGGATGGCCATGAAAAGGAGAGGTGACGAATTATTATGGGATGTCAGCATTAGGGCCAAGAGTGAAGAAGTTGGCAAAGGGTGGCTATTATGGGATGTCTGAGGTGGGGAAAGGGTTAGTTGCAAAAGGTCTGCAATATTATGAGATGTCAACAGCCTTGGCATATAGGTGTATGGAGTGCGTGTGTGGGGGGGGTGGTGTGTGTGTGTGTGGGGGGGGTGTCCGTGTGTATTATGGGATGGCCAGGAGGTGGGTGGTTGCCCGGGTGACACGCGCGCGCGCGCTCGAAGGGGGCGTGGCCAGTGGTTGCCTGAGCGACGAGGGGGCGGGGGTTGCCCGGGAGACCTAAGGAGGAGGGTGGCGGTAGTGGAGGGGGGGTTAGAGTTGGTTGAGGTTATTATGGGCTGTCCGTGGGGGGGCGGGGCCTGTGCGGTGGGATTTCCCGGCCGGTGTTTCGGGCCCTTTAAGAGGCGACGCCGGAGCCGGAGCCATTTTCCCCCCTTCGGCCGCGGCGAGGAGGAGCCGGAGCGGGAGTGACACCGGGCCGGACCCAGCGCGACCTGCGGCGGCTCCGGGGTGAGGAGAGCGCGGGGTTCCCAAAGAGACGCCCCTCTCAGCCCGACCAGCCCCCAGGCTTATCCCTCCACCCACCCCTTCCTCAGACGTCCGGGACTCGCGGACCGCCCCCTGCTTGGAGGAGCTGACCCTTCCTTTCCTTGGCCTGCAGGGCGCCCTGCCCCCCCCCACCCTCCCCCCGCCCTAAGCCGGCCGGAGTCTTGCTCCCCTCGACTCCCACCTCGGGCTTGGTCTCCCACAATGCCCGGCGCCCGCCCCCTCGCCCTTTGCTCACTTGCCCCCCGGGACACGTGGCCCGGCCCCCTGCCTGGTGGGCGCTCCCTCGGCCCCCACGTCCCTATCTCCAGCCCCTTGGAGCCCTGAGCCTCCACGCCCCCTCGGCCCCGCGGCTTCTCTGGAGAACCTGAGTTTGTCCCAGAGGACAGCCTTTGGAGAGCTGCCCTGTCTGGGGACTGGCCCCTCCCCAGGCGCAGGGAGGCGCCCCCCCACCCCCAAGTGACCTTGTGTCCCCGAGCGCCTCGCTGCCTGCCGCCTCCCCCGGCCCCCCCCGCGCCGCGGCCACTCGGACACCCCCTCCCCCCGTCACACCCTGCTCGGTCCAGCCCGGTTTCTCCCTTCCCCAAGCCTGCACCAGCCTGCCCTCGGGGGCGTCGCTCCCGCTCATCTGGGGGGGCTCCAGTTGGGGAGCCGGCTTCCGGGCTGCCCTCGAGGAGTGTGGAACTAAGTTCAGCCTGAGTGGTTCGGGTGCCCTGCTAGGGTGGCTGGGGTGGGGGGGCCGCTGGTGGTGGTGGGCGGAAAGAGCGGGTGGGTGTGGGGGAGGGGGACAGTGCGCGTCACTGACTGTTCTCTCTTTCTTCCCCCCCTCCCCCGCACAGTGACTCGGGCCAGTGTAGAGGGCCCCAGGCCGCAGGCAGGAGCAGCTGGGCCAATTCCCTGGCCGGGAGCGGAAGGGGATGGCGTCGGGCCTGGGCTCCCCGTCCCCCTGCTCGGCGGGCAGCGAGGAGGAGGATATGGATGCACTTTTGAACAACAGCCTGCCCCCACCCCACCCAGGTAACATCTTCCCCAAGGGCCCAGGGCAGGAAGGAGGCATTTGGGCCCTCCCTAGCGACTCTGGTGAGGCAGGGTTGAGTTTCTCTCTCTCTCTCTCTTTCTCTGTGCAGAGTCTGAGGTGGAGGGCATCCGAAGGGAGTGGTTCCCTTCTGCGGAGCTCTTGTGGGAGGGGGTGGAAGCCATGTGCCTCCTGGGCTCTGGGACCAAGATGCAAGCTTGCTGCACTGTCTGGTCTTCAGGAATGCTATGCAGGTCCCCGTTGAGGGAGCTCTCTGGGCTGGCAGACCTTACCTTGTGTGGGTCCTTGGAGAAATGCAGGTGGCTGGGACCACGGGGGGCGGGGGGTGGGGTGGGTGGGGGTGGGTGTTGAGGATTGCTTGCTGGAGACCAGCCGGGCATCTGTGTTAGCAGGATCTTGTGGTTGCTGCTGTGGAAAGGAGAGAGGGAGTGCTGGTTACTCTCTATCTGATTATTTTTAGCTTCTGATCAGTTACCGGTTTTCTGTGCTGTCTCAACTGTGTGAAGTTTGAATTGCGCTCCTCAGCTGGGTTGTAGAGCGCTTTTAGCCTGCAGATTGCTGGAATGTTTCGAGTGGGGAAATGATGGGGGCTAGGGGTAGGATGTCACAGCCTGAAGGTTATACTAGGGAGCACCCCCTTTCTCTGGCAGGTGGAAATAATCCAGACTTTTTTTTTTCTTAGAGGCTTCTACCTCTGCGCAGGTAGCCTGGGGTTTGGGCTGGTGGCCTGAAGTGTTTGTGTAGGTGTGTTGGGGGGTTGTTCTGTCTGTGTTTGGGGGTGGCTCCTTGGACTGGCCAAACTCGTATGGTTATAACCATCCTGCCTGATTGGAGTAGCCCTTGTCTGTTCTCAAATGGTGATTAATGTCATGCATCTAAGTGGATGTCTCTCTCTCGCCTGTCTTTCCTTTTTCAGAGCCCTTAGCTAAGTCACCTATTTGTTTCCTTGACCTTTTTTTTTTCCAGGTGTTTGTTTTTTTGGTTTTTTTTGACATGCCATTTCTTTAGTCTCTCTGTTTATATTTACTTATTTTTTTTAAGTTCCAGAGCTTGCTGGTTCTGTTTTTGTTTCCCATCAAACATTTTTCACTTCTGCCTTCTTCTTAGCTCCAGCAGCAAGTTGAGGTGGTCTGGGAAAGATGTTTCTACATTGGGCATTTTCTAAGTGGAAAGTCTTCATTTGAAACTGGGGTCTCTTTGGAGAGGGGCAGTCGTGTTACTGAGTCTTCAGCTGTTGGGATGAGAAACTTAGGCTTGAATCTCATCATCCTTGTGTAGGGCAAGGTGGCAAATTTCTGTGCTGTTGCCCGAGGTGGGGGTGGGGTGGTGGTATTAGTAACCTGATCTGATCCTTTCTGTGAGGGGCGAGAGAAGTAGACTAGTGCTATCTAGCTAATATTGGTTCCACATCTTGGCTTCCCATCGGGCCCTTGGTCTGGGGCTGCCCCCCCATGTTGATTGGGAGCTGTGCAGGCTCCCAGGGTGAACTCTGCCCCAAGCTGTAGCATGACCCAGTTTTTCCACTTGCCACACCCCATTCCTGCCCCTTTCCCAAATCTTCTTTTATGTCTCAGCCACTTTGCCGCTTGTCATGTCAGCACATTATCTGCCTGAGAAGTTTGGGGGTCTTATGTGGATGGGTGTCCCCTTCACTTGCTTGGGTTTGTCCTTGTGCCCAGCTCCAGCTTTTATGGAAGGGAGGAGGACGAGGAACCGAAAGATGTAACTGATTAGTGAGGGGGACGACATGGGGATTGCTGGGGAGCAGCCTTAAGAAAATGAATGGTTCTTTCTGGTAAGATCCAGGCTGGTGTTCCTTTCCCAAGGGAATGGGAGGGGCTTTCTTGTGCCTGGCCTGATCCTGGGCTGAGTGGGGGGAGGCTGATGGTGCTTTGTCAAGCTTAATGTCTCATGTTCCCTAGTATCTGCCTTGCTCAAGAAGGGCGGAGTCAGAAGCATATTAGGGCTAGTTCTGGGGGTCAAGAGCGAAGAGCATGTGTAGGATTGAAGGAAGCATATTATTGTCCAGCACTGTCCAGGTGCTGCTCATTTTTTCTTGGTGTAGACATCACTCCCATATGTTGGATAGGTGGCTCCTTCTAATCCGTGAGAGGTGGTTTAGGATCTATTGCTTGGACTCTTGGGGAAGGTAGCTGGTGAGGAGGAAACTGAGTTTCAGAGACTTCTGGTGGGTTCCCATTCCTCAACGTAAATCTTTTGGATATCAGAAATTTGAGGTTTTATGTTCTGACCGCAGCTCTACTGAGCCTTTGTTAAATCTTAGTACTGATGATTGAAACAATTATTATGATTGAGGGAGTAGTCTCGTCCCTCTTGTAGTATTACGTTCATGTCTGTCTTGGGTTTCTTTGCGTAGGACATTAGAGTGGCCTCTTGAGAACTGTGTCATCCCAGAATAGGTGTTAGGAGAAGTGGCATGTGGACTTGGGGCCAGGTAGTAATTTGGGAAGTCTTTGTGAGGGTAGTCTTTCCCCGGCTACCTCTATCAACCCCACCCCCCTCCCCTGCTACTTCCTGTCTGTCCTATGTTGGCAGCTGGGTGCCCTGGGCTGGCTTCTGCGGTCAGGAGCCATTTTCCCTCTCTTCAGTGGGTGAGGCACTCCCTCCTTCTCTCCACTCCCTTCTCCACTCCCCCCCCTCCCAGGGCGGGGGTGGCTTAGGAAGAAGGAGAGAGAGGAGGGAGGAGGGAGCTGGTGTGAATGTGTGTTAGTTACAAAGGAAGCTGCCTCCTGGCCTTCTCCTCCCCCTCTGTGCCCCTTCCCACCTATCCCTGCCCAGGAGCTCTCAGTATTACCCCAGGCTTTGTGTGTGCTCCCAGCCAGGGGAGGAGGTGGAGCCAGATGGGAGGAGGATGGGGGGGGGGGGGGCGGTGTGTGTGTGTGTGTGTGTGTGTGTGTGTGTGTGTGTGTGTGTGTAGGGGATGGTGACAGCTGGGCTGATTTGGGCCCCTGGGGAGAAGAGGCTACTGACCCAGGAGAAGCTGGGAGGAACAGTGGAGCTGGAGATGGGGAAAGGAAATTATGTTTGAGAGTGGGTGTGATATTGGGCTGGCAACTGAACCTGGGGCTTGGTGGGGGGGTGGGGTGGGGTTGGTGGTTTTGAGCAGTGATGACCCAAAGTGGGGAGTGAAGGGTGTGGTTTATGGGACCCCTGAACTGATACCATTCTGGAAATGTCGTGAAGGTGTATTCTCTTGTTTCGGCCTTCTGGGTAGGACCTTTCATTCTCACTCCCTGGTTTATAGAATACTTGGTGGCCAGTTACAGGAGAGCTAGACCTATTTCTTTTATTTGGTTAACTCTCAGCATCTTGATTCAGCTGCACTGGTGAACATACAGAGGACTCCTATTAGGTACGAGGGAAAGGAGGCAGGGGTCTGGACAGCTGCCTGAGGTGGGCCTGCTCTGGCCTGGCAGGCCTATTTCGGGTATATACAGCTCTCTCTTTGTCTGTTTTTGTCCTGAGTATCAGCTTCCTTCTGTGGAGAGTATAGCAGTTCTCTTCAGTGGAATCTGGGACAAGAGGTGGGGGAATAAAGTCTAAAGCCTCTGGATTAGGCTCTAACCTTTTGCTATTGATCTATTCTCTACCTGCCTTTCTCTGCCAACTATGTGTAGAAAATGAAGAGGACCCAGAAGAGGATTTGTCAGAAGCAGAGACTCCAAAGCTCAAGAAGAAGAAAAAGCCTAAGAAGCCTCGGGACCCTAAAATCCCTAAGAGCAAGCGCCAAAAAAAGGAGGTGAGTGGGTGACTGGATGTTTTGGGGAATAAGAGGAAGAACAGAGGAGCTCTGTGAAAGGTTGAGGCGCGGGGTGGGGGGGGGGGGGCGGTGGCATGGCATTTGTTTCTTCTGGAGTGGTGGGCCAGGTCCTGGGGATGAGCCTCAGGGCTGTCCTGAGGTCAGCATGTGTGTAGCATGTGTGTGTCTGTCTCCCTCTCCCTCTCCCCCTTCCCTGCTCCAGCGTATGCTCTTATGCCGGCAGCTGGGGGACAGCTCTGGGGAGGGGCCGGAGTTTGTGGAGGAGGAGGAAGAGGTGGCTCTGCGCTCAGACAGTGAGGGCAGCGACTATACCCCTGGCAAGAAGAAGAAGAAGAAGCTTGGACCTAAGAAAGAAAAGAAGAGCAAATCCAAGAGGAAGGAAGAGGAGGAGGAGGATGACGATGATGATGATTCAAAGGTGCCTGGATCTCTGTCCTCTTCCCTGTGCTTGCTGTCAACTTCTGTCTTTTGTCTCCCAGATACTCCACTGCCCCTTAGAATGTTTTCTCTTCCTGTTTATAATGATTTTCTCTCCACTCTCCTCCCCTGGTCTTGCAATCTTTTGTTTCAACTCATTCCCTGAGCAGGGGTGGGCACTAGATGTCAGGTGTTTGACCTTGCTCTCTCTGCAGGAACCTAAATCGTCCGCTCAGCTCCTGGAAGACTGGGGCATGGAAGACATTGACCATGTGTTCTCAGAGGAGGATTATCGCACCCTCACCAACTACAAGGCCTTTAGCCAGTTTGTCCGGTAACAAGAGGGTTTTGGGGCTAGGGGAGGAGAGTGCTTCTGTAATCTCTTTTCACTTCTCTTTCTCTCTCTCTTTTATTCTTAAACTTTTCCTTCTTTGCTGTTCTTGTCCATCTCTCCACCAGACCCCTCATTGCTGCCAAAAACCCCAAGATTGCTGTCTCCAAGATGATGATGGTTTTGGGTGCAAAGTGGCGTGAGTTTAGCACCAACAACCCCTTCAAAGGCAGTTCTGGGGCATCAGTGGCGGCAGCAGCGGCAGCAGCGGTGGCTGTCGTGGAGAGCATGGTGACAGCCACTGAAGTTGCACCACCTCCTCCCCCTGTGGAGGTGCCTATCCGCAAGGCCAAGACCAAGGAGGGCAAAGGTGAAATGGGACCCAATGGGACTGATGTGGGCTTGGGATATGAGGACAGAGAAAACATGGAGATGTTCTTCTGTCAGCCTAAAGATAGAAGTGGGAGGGAGGAATGAGTCTTGGATTTAGGAGGGACATTTGGGAAGCTGGACACGGGGAAACCAGCTCAGGTAGAGAACACTTTACTGTCTTCCCCTCTTTCTGCCCTTTGCTGTGCATTTGGATTGTATGATCTTACTTGCACTCTTCTGGTTTTAGGTCCCAATGCTCGGAGGAAGCCCAAGGGCAGCCCTCGTGTACCTGATGCCAAGAAGCCTAAACCCAAGAAAGTAGCTCCCCTGAAAATCAAGCTGGGAGGTTTTGGTTCTAAGCGTAAGAGATCCTCGGTGAGAGCCCAGCCTATCCCGTTGGTGAGGGTGCCGTATCTGATAGGATGTTACCTATGTCGGGATCTAGCCTTCACAGTAGGCATGTAAGCATGGGGAGAGTTGGCCCTAGAACAAGGTGACTAGGCTCCTTATATGATAGTCCTTGCTGGGATTCTAGCATCCCTAGTAAAAGAGGAATCCCTTCTCTAGCACTCCCCTTCCCTTGGCTTCAACCTCTAACCTTCTCCTTTTTTATTCTGTCAGAGTGAGGATGATGACTTAGATGTGGAATCTGACTTCGATGATGCCAGTATCAATAGCTATTCTGTTTCTGATGGTTCTACCAGCCGTAGTAGCCGCAGCCGCAAGAAACTCCGAACCACTAAAAAGAAGAAGAAAGGTGTGTTTCTTTTTTTTATCTGTGTGTGATGGGATGGGGTGGGGATGACTGGGGAAGAATCTCCCTAAGGAGATAGGAGTTGGTTTATTTTAGAGGGGGTGGGGGGAGGTAGTTTTTTTCTAATAACTGGGCTTTCCCTCTTCCTTGCCCAGGCGAGGAGGAGGTGACTGCTGTGGATGGTTATGAGACAGACCACCAGGACTATTGCGAGGTGTGCCAGCAAGGCGGTGAGATCATCCTGTGTGATACCTGTCCCCGAGCTTACCACATGGTCTGCCTGGATCCGGATATGGAGAAGGCTCCTGAGGGCAAGTGGAGCTGCCCACACTGCGTGAGTACCTGGCCATTGTGGCTTTTTGGAACCCTCAAGAGGAAGGGTGGGGTCATCAAAGATCTTTTGGGCTTGGGTGGTGTTGCTGGTGTGGACTTTGGGAAACATTCAAAAAAATGATGAGTGTGGTTCAGACTTGGGTGGGTGGGTGGGGGGTGGTAATAATCTGACTCTGGACTTTTACTGCAGGAGAAGGAAGGCATCCAGTGGGAGGCTAAAGAGGACAATTCGGAGGGTGAGGAGATCCTGGAAGAGGTTGGAGGAGACCCTGAAGAGGAGGATGACCACCATATGGAATTCTGTCGTGTCTGTAAAGACGGTGGGGAACTGCTCTGCTGTGACACTTGTCCTTCATCCTACCACATCCACTGTCTGAACCCCCCACTTCCAGAGATCCCTAATGGTGAATGGCTCTGTCCCCGTTGTACGGTGAGTTAACTGACCCCAGCCAGGGTGGGATGTGTGGATAGTGTAATCTAGCAGAGGGTTTATCTCTTCTATATGTAGGCATCAGGAGGCTGAGGTGCAGGAGAGGTCATTGGAGAACTGTATCTTTTAGCCCTGAGATAGGTATTTTCCTTTCTCATGCAGTCTGGGGATACTTTTGTCTGGGAAAATGTAAGACTAACTTTGAACAGAGGAGTTGATGCTCTGCCAGCTCTCTTAAGGAGAGTAGAGCAGTGTTCTTCCATCCTAGAGCATCCATTAGGTCTTGGTGGTTTAGAATGGTTTGATAGGGTCACTTAATTGCTTTTCAGTTACTTCATAGAGAGGAGTTCTAGGCTCCAGAAGTGGAGAGAGGGAGTTCTATTATTCTTTACTAGAATGGTTCTTTTTAAAATGAGAAGTGTTATTTTAATAATTCTTTGATAATGTTGAGGCTGTGGGCTGTATCATTTCCTCCCCTTGGTAATGATTTGGTGTTGAATCATCTTTTTCTCTCAGTGTCCAGCTCTTAAGGGCAAAGTTCAGAAGATTCTAATCTGGAAGTGGGGTCAGCCACCATCTCCCACACCAGTGCCTCGGCCTCCAGATGCTGATCCCAATACTCCCTCCCCTAAGCCCCTGGAGGGGCGGCCAGAGCGGCAGTTCTTTGTGAAATGGCAAGGCATGTCTTATTGGCACTGCTCCTGGGTGTCTGAACTGCAGGTAAACCTGGGAAGGCTAGAGATCTGGGGGCCACAATGGAGAGGGTCATGAAAAACAGCCTTGTGGATGGAAGGAGTGAATGCCACTCCTCAGTGACTGAATCAACCCCTTTCTGTTTGCAGTTGGAGCTGCACTGTCAAGTGATGTTTCGAAACTACCAGCGGAAGAACGATATGGATGAACCACCGTCTGGGGACTTTGGTGGTGATGAAGAGAAGAGCCGAAAGCGCAAGAACAAAGACCCTAAATTTGCAGAGATGGAGGAACGTTTCTATCGCTATGGGATAAAACCTGAGTGGATGATGATCCACCGAATTCTTAACCACAGGTACCAGAGGAGCTGGGCCAGACTGGTGGCTGTCTTGGGCATGCTGGAAATAGGCAGCATGTCCACTGGGAGACTGCTGCCAAAGGAATTGAGGAAACAGATGTCACCAGTAACTTAAACTTGGAAGAGATGTATGCTCCATACATTACTATTAACTGACTGAATCCTGGTATTTGAACCATAGAAGACTAGAGTAGATGTAATTTTAGGTCCAGAGACTGGTATGGTAGAGACTCCATATATGTGGCATTTGGCCTTCCTAGAAGTCTGTTTGGAACATACATTACTGGCAGTATTTGAAAGCGAGGCTTACTTAGGAGAAGAGGAGCATGGCCTTCTGGTTCTGAGGACTTTTTTTCTCCTTGACCTTGCAGTGTGGATAAGAAGGGCCATGTCCATTACTTGATCAAGTGGCGGGACTTACCCTATGATCAGGCATCCTGGGAGAGTGAGGATGTGGAGATACAGGACTATGACCTGTTCAAGCAGAGCTATTGGAACCACAGGTGGGTGACTTTGGTGAGGTGTGGAGTTGGTTCTTACTGAGAAGGACCTTAGGCAGCCTTGTGTTGTCTGTCTTCTTTAGGGAGTTAATGAGGGGTGAGGAAGGACGACCAGGCAAGAAGCTCAAGAAGGTGAAGCTGAGGAAGTTGGAGAGGCCTCCTGAAACTCCAACAGTTGATGTGAGTTGGGGCAGAAGAGGGAGGGCACAATTTGTTGGGTTGGACGATAAATCTTGTGTGCTCCAGTCTATCGATGGCACTCTGCCGGTAGGAACTTCAGAGCTAGAATGCTTCCCCACTTCTCCACATCTCTGTGAACGAGGGAAATACTAGGATCATTTTCTCTTTGCATCATCAGAAAAATAAAAACATAGGACATATGCTTTCTACGATTGAGAAAGTGTTAAGAAACTTATCGGAACCTGGGTCTTCTGACCCTTAATTCAGGGTTCAGTTCCTGTGGGTTTTATTTGTGTAATATAATATGAGGACTGTTAAGGTGAAAAAGATGACTCCAGGGGGAACATATGATTATTTACCTGGTGGCTCTTGTGTAGTAGAATTATTGTATTGCTAGGGAGGCTATGATGTGTCTTTCGTGAGATTTTAAGACCAAGATCTCTGATCGCCTGATAGGTTAGTTGCCTTGCTTCCTGGAGGATACTAAATAAAACACAAGATTACAATAGCTATTAAGGATATTTTCCCCCTACGTTTCTTTTCTTTTTTTTTTTTTTTTTTTTTTAGTGTTTATTTATTTTGAGAGAAGGGGGCAGGGAAGGGCAGAGGGGGGGAGACCGAGGATCCAAAGTGGGCTCTGTGCTGATAGCAGAGAGCCTGATGTGGGGCTCGAACTCGCAAACTGTGATCATGACCCAAGCTGAAGCTGGATGCTCAATCCACTGAACCACCCAGGTGCCCCTCCCCACAATTCTTTGTGGCTCTTGAGGATCTAGTGAGGATGTGTGAAGAGGAGGCAGCTTCTGTCTTACGGAAGGTAGGGAGTTCCTGGCCAGCTCTTCACTTCTTCCTTTCATTCTTCAGCCAACAGTGAAGTATGAGCGACAGCCAGAGTACCTGGATGCTACAGGTGGAACCCTACACCCCTATCAGATGGAGGGCTTGAACTGGTTGCGCTTCTCCTGGGCTCAGGGCACCGACACCATCTTGGCTGATGAGATGGGCCTTGGGAAGACTGTCCAAACAGCAGTCTTCCTCTATTCTCTGTACAAGGAGGTACGAAAGTTGGGGCTGTGAGGTTTTTGTGTATGGGTATTTCGTGTTCGTGGTCTTTTCACACAATGAGGAGAAAGAAAAAAGGAAGAAAATAATTGGTCCCAGACCTTGAAGAACACTGTGGAATGACATGAAGATAGACGCTTTTTTTTTTTTTTTTAAGTTTGTTTATTTAAGAGACAGAGACAGCACGAGTGGGGAGGGACAGAGAAGGAGAGAGAGAGAATCTCAAGTAGGTTCCACACTGTAGCTCAGAGCCTGATGTCGGGCTTGAATTCACAAAACGGAGATCATGACCTGAGCTGAAACCAAGAGTCAGATGCTTAGCCAACTGAGCCACCCAAGTGCCTCTAAGACAGACATGTGTACATAGAGACAGACGAAGTGGATGGAACCTTGGGTAGAATCAGTGGTGGATGCATAGAGCCTCAGTCCTTGGGGGGAGAATACCTGTTGAGATGAGCAGAGTTGTGAGTGGAATTAGCATGGAAAGACTTGTAGGAAGAAATTGGGTTTTAAACTCCCTGTAAAGGCGAGTGTGACTTTGTGGGAAGGAGTAGGCAGGGCGTTGAAAAGGTGAGGATAGGAGCAGCAGCACACGTGCCAGCCCTCAGCTGGTCCTAGTGTAGAGGTGGGTGCTGGGCCAGCATTGTGTTGGGGCCCTCAGTCCTTATTCTGCCACTTCTCTTCTTTCTCCAAGGGTCATTCCAAAGGCCCCTTCCTAGTGAGTGCCCCTCTTTCTACCATCATCAACTGGGAGCGGGAGTTTGAAATGTGGGCTCCAGATATGTATGTGGTGACGTATGTGGGTGACAAAGACAGCCGTGCCATCATCCGAGAGAATGAGTTCTCTTTTGAAGACAACGCCATTCGTGGTGGCAAGAAAGCCTCTCGCATGAAGGTATCTCACTGGGAGGGAGACCACCTTAGAGAGTTGTTGATGTGGGCTTAGTCTGCTTAGAGTGGGGTGAGGCCGAAGGATAACAGTTGGGGGGAGGGAAAGTCCCTTGGGTTTGCCTGCACTGGAGGAGTTGAACATTAGTGACCGGGTCACCTCCTTGTGCAGAAAGAGGCATCTGTGAAATTCCATGTGCTGCTGACGTCTTATGAGTTGATCACCATTGACATGGCTATCTTGGGTTCCATTGATTGGGCATGCCTCATTGTGGATGAAGCGCATCGGCTCAAGAACAATCAGTCAAAGGTGAGAAGAAAGGGGGGAGGGAGGTTATGGCCTCCAGTTTTAGTTTTTTAGTGCCACCTACTCATTAAGGGGAGTGTTAGGAGGAGAGGAACTGGTCAAATGGCTTCTGCACTCCTTCCTTACTTGTGATACTCCTTGGTGGTCAGACCTTAAAAGGGAGATGGAAATGGAGGGGAGATGGCAGCTTAACCATTGGGCAGCAAAATAAGCTTAGTTTGCAAAGGTATACTGGAGCCCTCTTTTCACTGAATTTTATCTTCTCCATCTGCTTCTCCAGTTCTTCCGGGTCTTAAATGGTTACTCACTTCAACACAAACTGTTGCTGACCGGGACTCCATTACAAAACAATCTAGAAGAGTTGTTTCATCTCCTCAACTTTCTCACCCCAGAGAGGTTCCAGTAAGTGTGTGTTTATCTGTAATCAGCTGATAATTCTGCTTCTAATTCTTCCTGTTGCCCATTTCCTATATGACTGTCTTTTCTTTTTCTGAAGCAATTTGGAAGGCTTTTTGGAGGAGTTTGCAGACATTGCCAAGGAAGACCAGATTAAAAAACTGCACGATATGCTGGGCCCTCACATGTTGCGGCGGCTCAAAGCTGACGTGTTCAAAAATATGCCATCCAAGACAGAACTGATTGTGCGTGTGGAGCTGAGCCCCATGCAGAAGTAAGTCAGAAGGGACAGAAGCACTGACTCCATTTTGTGGATAGACATCTACTAGTTTGCCAAGTGTTTCTTATTCCTCCCTGCATTCTGCTTCAAGGCATCTGGTGATAGGAACAAGCAAAGTCTACAGAAACCTAATTGTTTCTAGTCATAGTTCTTACTTAGTTAAGTACTTTATTTAACATGATGGTGTTTGTGCTGTTGGTGTTGGTGGTGCTTGTTAGGTTTCCTTAGTCCTGAAGCAAGATATGTTGGAAGGAAGATCTCAGACCTTGGGACTGTCTTGGGAGTTGTATAAAGGTTGTAAGTCCTATGAAGGCTCTTGAATCTGACTTCTCTTTCTGTTTTGCCCATGTAGGAAATACTACAAGTACATCCTCACTCGAAATTTTGAAGCACTCAATGCTCGAGGGGGTGGCAACCAGGTCTCTCTGCTGAATGTGGTGATGGATCTTAAGAAGTGCTGCAACCACCCATATCTTTTCCCTGTGGCTGCGATGGTATGTTGTGCCTCCTCTCGTTCTTTGCTGGGTTGGAATTGCTCCATTTTGTTCAGTGTTGTTTTCTTTTTGCTTCTTTCTTCAGGAAGCCCCTAAAATGCCCAATGGCATGTATGATGGCAGTGCTCTAATCCGAGCATCTGGAAAATTATTGCTGCTACAGAAGATGCTTAAGAACCTTAAGGAGGGTGGGCACCGTGTACTCATCTTCTCTCAGGTATTGTGTAGGAGGAGCTGGGAGCTTTGAGAGGGAGCAGTAGACAACCGTCAGTGACGTGAGGAAAGCAGTTACCATCTGACTCCCCTTTAATTAAACTCTGCTCCTTTTCCAGATGACCAAGATGCTGGACTTGTTGGAGGATTTCTTGGAACATGAAGGTTATAAGTATGAACGTATTGATGGTGGGATAACTGGGAACATGCGACAAGAGGCCATTGACCGCTTCAATGGTAAGAGGAAAGGAATACCTTCAATCCAGGAATTCTCATTGACTCATGTCTTTGGATGGATTACTTGTTCTTGTGTATCTGCTTTTCTGTGTGGTTCTTTTGAGTTTTTGTCAATTGATATGGAAGAATTAAAGCATTTGAATGCCTTTGATTGGAAGAATGTGTTGAACTATTCCTAGCAGATTTTTTTTTCTTTTGTTGGAGTCTTCGTTCTTTCTGCTGGAAGAAGAGCGTTGTATTTAATTAACCTTTTTCATTGTATCTTGAGGCCCACAGAGGGAGCAGGACTTAACCCAAGCTCAATTAGCAATTTCGTGGCAGACTTGTCTCCGTAGCCACCCCTCCCCCCTCCTCATTTTTTTATATTGTTTATTTTTTTAAAAGGTTATTTATTTTAGTAATCTCTACACCCACCATGGGGCTCAAACTCATGACCACGAGATCAAGAGTTGTACGCTCTTCCTGATTGAGCCAGCCAGGCGCCCCCTCATTTTTTATTTTAAAATAATTTTGGACTTAAAAGTCGGAAGAAAATAATACAGAGTTCACATATATCTTCGCTCAACTTCTCTTAACGATAACAGTTTATATAACCACAGTACAACTGTCAAAAGCAGGAAATTATGAGTGATGTCATACTACTAACTAAGCTGTAGACCTTAATTGAATGTCACCAGTTTTCCTCCTAATGTCCTTTTCCTGTTTCAGGATCCAGTATTAGATCCCACATTACATTTGGTTGTTGTGTCTTTTTCTGTCTGACATATTTCTTCATTCTTTCCTTTGTTGTCGTGCCATTGATACTTTAAAAAAAAATTTTTTTTTTTTAACGTTTATTCATTTTTGAGAGACAGGGACAAGAGTGTGAGACGGGGAGGGGCAGAGAGAGAGGGAGACACTGAATCCAAAGCAGGCTTCATGCTCTGAGCTGTCAGCAAAGGGTCTGACATGGAGCTCGAACTCACAAACCAGGAGATCATGACCTGAGTGAAGTTGGCTGCTTAACTCACTGAGCCACCCAGGCACCCCTATTGTTGATAACTTTTTATGATTGCTGGTTATTTATTGTGTAGAATGTCTGGGAGTTTGGGTTTGTCTGATGTTTTCTCATGAGTAGATTGAGGTTTTTAGACTTTTTGGACAAGAATACCATAGAAGCAATGCCGTGTTCTTTCCCCCCCCCATTTATTTTAAAGAACTTTTTAAAAAATGTTCATTTATTTTGAGAGAGAGTGTGCACGCTTGCACACGCACATGGAGGGGAGGTGCAGAGAGAGAGAGAGAGGAGAGAATCCCAAGCAGGCTCTGTGCTGCCAGCGCAGAGCCTTTTGCAGGGCTCGGTCTCACAGACTATGAGATCATGACCTGAGCTGAAATCAAAAGTTGGATGCTTAACTGAACCACCCAGGTGCCCCTCCATGTTTTTTAAATTTATTTATGTTGAGAGTGAGAGAGAGGAAGAGAAAATGAGTGGGGGAGGGGCAGCGAGAGAGAGGGTGAGAGAGGATCCCAAGCAGGCTCTGCACCATCAATGCAGAGTTGGATGTGGGGCTTGAACTCACGAATCATGAGACCATGACCTGAGCTGCAACCAAGTGTTGGTTGCTTAACCGACTGAGCCACTCCGGTGCCCCACAGTGTTATTTTTGGTGTATCATGTCAGGGGGAGGACATGATGTTGATAATGTCTCATTACTGGTAATGTTAACCTTGATCCTTCAGTTCAGGTGATACCTGCTTAGTTTCTCCACCGTAAAGCTACTCTTTTTCACATTGTAATTGATAAATATCTTTTTTTTTTTAGTTGAAGTATATTTGACACAGTGTTAACATTAGTGTCAGGTGTGCAAGGTAGTGAACTTAGAGTGTAACTCTAAAAGTTACACTCTGCTCACCACAAGTGTAGTTACCATCTGTCATACAACACTATTACAGTATCACTGACCATATTCTCTATGCTGTGCCTTTCACCCCCACGATTTATCTGTTACATAACTGGATGAAGGAGGTATTTGAGAGTATGGTCATGCACTGTTTCTTCTCAAACTTTTACTACTCTGATGTTTGCCTGATGAGGTTTTGTATTTCTGACATTCTTTCTACATTTATTAATTGGAATTCAGGAGACACTTTTTTTTTTTTTTTTTAAGATTTTTTAATTATTTTTAAGTGATCTCTACACCCAACTTTGGGATCGAACTCCCAACCCTGAGATCAAGAGTCAAATGCTCTACTGACTAAGCCAGCCAGGTGCCCCTCAGGAGACCCTTCTAATGATTTTTGTTCCTTCCTTAGCACCGGGTGCTCAACAGTTCTGCTTCTTGCTTTCTACTCGAGCTGGGGGCCTTGGAATCAATCTGGCCACTGCTGACACAGTTATTATCTATGACTCTGACTGGAACCCCCATAATGACATCCAGGTGAGCAGAGGTAGTTGCCTTCATATACAGTAACTTATTGGTAATGCAGTGTTCTCTGTGAGGGCTCCACCATCTGGAATTAGTTGTTTCAGGGGAAAACAGTAGATTCTTTTTGTGTCTTTTACCTTATTGTGAACCAGAGAGTTTGGGTTAGCCAAGGTCTTAATTTGGGGGTAACAGAGAAGGTGGGGTCTGGGGGGGGGAAGTTTGTGTGAAGGCAAACGCAGAAGCAGGAAAATAGGATTACTTGAGTTTCTGACTTTGCATCGTGCCCACCTTCAGGCTTTTAGTAGAGCTCACCGTATTGGGCAGAATAAGAAGGTGATGATATATCGGTTTGTGACCCGTGCGTCAGTGGAGGAGCGCATCACGCAGGTGGCGAAGAAGAAGATGATGCTGACGCATCTAGTGGTTCGGCCTGGGCTGGGCTCCAAGACTGGATCCATGTCCAAACAGGAGCTTGATGACATCCTCAAGTTTGGCACTGAAGAACTATTTAAGGATGAAGCCACAGATGGAGGTGAGCTAGTCAGGAACTTGTTTTGGTGTGGGGCTTGGCCTCTCTAGAGGGTATATTTGATACTTAGGGTCCTGAGACTTGGACCTAGGGTCCTGTGGGACTTGCTTTTTCACTGCAGCTGCTGAATCTGACTTTGAGGGTATGGACCCCTGATTCTTTGTAGGAGGAGACAACAAAGAGGGAGAAGATAGCAGTGTTATCCACTATGATGATAAGGCCATTGAGCGACTTCTGGACCGTAACCAGGATGAGACAGAAGACACAGAATTGCAGGGCATGAATGAATATTTGAGCTCATTCAAAGTGGCCCAGTACGTGGTGCGGGAAGAAGAGATGGGGGTGAGTATGAGTCCAAGGCAATGCTGTGCTTGATGACTGGTCTGGAATTTGTTATTGCAACCAGGATGGTATTTGAGACAAGAGGAAAACATCTGTAGGTAAATCAGTACATTGAATTGATATACCTCTTTGAAAGTAAATATTATGACACATGGGCAGTCACATTCTCATTTTTGCCGTGGCTATCAGGAAACTCATAGCCAAATTTCACACTCAAAACATTTATATATATATTAGCTCTTCCTTATCAGAATCTCATTTTATCTTCTGTAGTTTATTGATCCTACAAATAAACTTTTGATTTCTATCTCAAATCTCTTGGGAGAAAAGGCAGGAGATGAAATACATATCTGGGCAGCCTATTTCCCTGTACTTCTTTTTTTTTAGTATTTTCATTTTGGAGAGCAGGCGCTCGCACGTGTGTGCAATGAGTGAGTGGAGGAAGAGCACAGAGAGAGAAGGGGACAGAGGATCTAAATCGGGCTCTGTGCTGACAGCAGAGATCCTGATGTGGGACTCCAACTCACAAACTGTGAGATCATGACCTGAGCCGAAGTCAGTTGCTTAACCAACTGAGCCTCCCAGGTGCCCCTATTTCCCTGTACTTTTTATAGCAATAGAACTGTTTTCCCTTTTTCTTTTCTTCCTTTTTTACCAAAAACAAAACAAAAAAAAAACCCTAAAACTGATGAATGTGTGGCTTCTTTAATAATTTTCTCCCCCAAAAGTAGAGTATAAAATGAAAAAAACAAATTGACTTTTTCTTCTGGTCCTCTTTAGACCATTCAACTCAGAGTTCTTTGAATTGGCATAGCTTTCTGGCAGTCTTTGCCATCTTTTCCCAGCTTTCCAACTCAAAACCATCCCCCCCTTATTGCTGTGTTTTTGTGATATATACCTGTTCTCTTTGTTTTCTTCTGGAGATGATGCTACTAGACTCTGTTGGAACTGTGACTGAGAAGTCTGACATAGGTGTGTGGGCTGTAGTATTCAGTCAAAACCGCCCTCCTGTAAGGTGCTTTGTGTTTCTGTTGGGCAGTGACTTCATGGAGGGGTGATTGGCTTGGGGCAGCACATGCTGAATGGTTGGGAAGGGAGGGTGGTCCTCCCATTGATAACCTCTGCTGTTGACTACTCAGGTATACAAATGGCCCTCTCATTAGCAGCTGTGGCTGCCATCTACCTTATAAGATTTTTTAAATTGTATTTTTTGAATAAGTAGTAATGCACACATTCAAAATTCAGAAGATACCAAGGTATCTCTTTCCCATCTAGTTCCCTCCCTGGGGATAACTGAAGTTTTCAGTTTTTTGTATATTTTCCTAAAGGTATTTTATGTGCATACAAATTACATTCATACGTATGTATACATGCATGTGCCTATATATACATACATACACACATATAAACACTTTTTTCCCTTTTCATTTTAAACTCAAAAGTAGTCATATATGATGTTCTGTACCTTGCTTTTTGTCCATTTGATTAATCTTGGAGATTTAGCCCAAATAAATTACATAAAGAGCTCCTCCTCCTTTAAAAAAAATTGTTTTTAAGATTATATATTTTTTAACTAATCTCTATACCTAGTGTGGGGCTCATACTTTATAACCCTGAGATCAAGAGTCATGTGCCGTACCAGTTGAGCCAACCAGGCCTCCCCTTCGCCCCTTTTTTTTGCTGCATAATATATCTTTGTTTGTAAGTACCGTTATTTATTTACTTAAATATTTATTTATTTATTTATTTAGAGCATGAACAAGCAAGCGGGGGAGGGGCAGAGAGAGAGAGAGAGAGAGAGTGAGTGAGAGAGAATCCCAAGCAGGCTCTGTGCTCTTAGCATCAGAGCCTGACGTGGGGCTGGATCCCATGAACCATAAGATCATGACCAGAGCTGAAATCGAGAATTGGACACTTAATCCACTAAGCCACCCAGGCGCCCCCATGATTTATTTTTTAAGATTGAGGTAAAATTGACAGCATATATGTTTAGTTTCTGTTGTACAACAAATTGATCTGATATTTATGTATTTTGTGAAACGATCACCTGGTAAGTCTAGTTAACATCTGTTACCATGCATAGTTGTGCATTTTTTTTTCTTGTGATGAGAACTTTTAAGATCTATTCTCAGCAACTTTCAAATATGCAATACGGTGATTATTAACTGTAATCACCATGCTGTGTGTTATATTCACAGGACTTGTTTATTTTATAACCGGAGATTTGTACCTTTTGACCCTCTTCATCCATTTTGCCCACTCCCCACCCCCAGGAATTGGTTCAGTTAGTTCCATAATGATAGACATTTAGGGTGTTTCTAATATGCTGTTAGTAGTGGTTTAGTTCTAATGTAAGGGATTTGGAATCAGTTACTGGTCTTGAAGTGTCTGAAAAAAAGATTTTTGGAGGAACGTAAACATTACTAGAACATAAGAGAGTATGTATGTATAATTTGGTTTTGTTTTTTGCACACAGTTGGCAAATTTTTATGAAATTATGAAGAACAGAAGAGCTTATGGTCCTTCTACTTTATCTCTTATGAAGATTTTTTGTAGTATTTCAGAAGCCCTTTTTAAAAAAATTTTTTTTTTTTTAACATTTATTTATTCTTGAGGCAGAGAGAGACAGAGCATGAACGAGGGAGGGTCAGAAAGAGGGAGACACAGAATCTGAAACAGGCTCCAGGCTCTGAGCTGTCAGCACAGAGCCCGACGCAGGGCTTGAACTCACGGTCTGCGAGATCATGACCTGAGCCGAAGTCGGCCACTTGACCGACTGAGCCACCCAGGCGCCCCCAGAAGCCCTTCTATTCTCCCTTCCTATCTAATCTCTTTTTCATATATTTTGCTGTCTCCCAACTGTGTAGGTCTCAGTAAAAAGTGTTAGAAGAAAGCATACTGTCTCTTCATGCTTCTCTTGTGATAACGTCATCTCACGTTTTTCTTTAGTTATGTTGACTGCTAATCTCTATGTAATTATGAGGAGCCATGTCCTGTCAATTAAATTTCTCTTAAGTTCTTAGGTCCAACCAGGCACACTAAGTATTTCAGAGTCCAGTCCTGAAAAGGAGCTAGCACAGTGGGAACTGTGAGGACCAGGGGTAGCTGGTGGTGCTGACTTCAGCACCCCTGAGTCCTGGCCCTCCCTCTGTCCCAGGAGGAAGAGGAGGTAGAACGAGAAATCATAAAACAGGAAGAAAGTGTGGATCCTGACTACTGGGAGAAATTGCTGCGGCACCATTATGAGCAGCAGCAAGAAGATCTAGCCCGAAATCTGGGCAAAGGAAAAAGAATCCGTAAACAGGTCAACTACAATGATGGCTCCCAGGAGGACCGAGGTGTGTGTGGCCGGCCCCGCCCCCCACCCATGGGCCGTTCCACTAGAGCAGTGGGCCCCGCTCATCTGCCCTCTCTCCCTCCAGATTGGCAGGACGACCAGTCCGACAACCAGTCCGATTATTCAGTGGCCTCAGAGGAAGGTGATGAAGACTTTGATGAACGCTCAGAAGGTGAGGGCTATGCCTTTCTGCTGACTTTTAAATGTTACTTTGTTTAATACCTCTGTCCGTGTCGCTTATGCCTCCTTTTCTTTTTGCAGCTCCCCGCAGGCCCAGTCGCAAGGGCCTGCGGAATGATAAAGATAAGCCATTGCCTCCTCTGTTGGCCCGTGTTGGTGGGAATATTGAAGTAAGTGCTGTTTGATTCTAAGGAGGGGTGATGGGTGAGTGCTTGATATTTGGTCTTTGATGGAGTAAGACCTGCTCCCTCTCACGTAGGCTCCTTCTTCTTGTAGGTACTTGGCTTTAATGCTCGTCAGCGAAAAGCCTTTCTTAATGCAATTATGCGATATGGGATGCCACCTCAGGATGCTTTTACCACCCAGTGGCTTGTGAGAGATCTGCGAGGCAAATCAGAGAAAGAGTTCAAGTAAGTTGAGAGCTGGAGTGACTGTACAGAGCAAGAGTTTTTAATCTCTGGTCATTCCACACTACTCGTCCAGGCTTTGCAGGGAAATTGTCCGTGTTCTCTGTTGAAGTTGATGGGTGAAGTAATAGGTAATAGGGCTCTTTGTGTTTCTAGCTTCCCTAGAAGAGAACCTGGGGCGTGGTGTGGGATCTGGAGAACCATCCTTCAATGCGATTGTGGGCTTTATCTCAAGATGGAGCCAGAGTGGTTGTTGCCTAAGTTAATGCCTAAGTGGTTGGAAAGATCTCATCTAGGAGTTGGCCTGATAGCTGTTTAACTCATTTTTCACTTCCTTACTACAGGGCTTATGTGTCTCTTTTTATGCGACATTTATGTGAGCCGGGGGCAGATGGGGCTGAGACCTTTGCTGATGGTGTCCCCCGAGAAGGCCTGTCTCGCCAGCATGTCCTTACTAGAATTGGTGTCATGTCCTTGATTCGAAAGAAGGTGAGCCCTGAGCCTCTTTTCATTGTTCAGAGTTTGTAGGGGAAACTGGAGGGCCAATAGGAAAGGAGCCTAGAGCTGGAATTGAGTCTTCACTATCTTGTCTTATTGCTCCAGGTTCAGGAGTTTGAACATGTCAATGGGCGCTGGAGCATGCCTGAACTTGCTGAAGTAGAGGAGAACAAGAAAATGTCCCAGCCAGGGTCACCTTCCCCAAAGACTCCCACACCCTCCACTCCAGGGGACACACAACCCAATACCCCTGCACCTGCCCCACCTGCTGGTAAGTGTGCTTGTACTCTCTTTTTCTGTCTTTTGTCCTTGCCTATGCTTTGTCTGCTCCCTTGTGCTCAGCTCTAACAGGGGAGTCTGGCAGGACACAGAGCAATCTCCCTCTCAGTTTAGGAGAGCCGTCCTAAGAATAGGGCTGGCTCTTAAAGGCACGAGAGGACAACTTAAGATGAGACAAACTGAGCGGGTATGACCTTCTCGCTGGTCTAGGACCTTCCTCCTAATTAATTGTCTTCTGTTGGTCTGCAGAGGATGGGATAAAAATAGAAGAGAATAGCCTCAAAGAAGACGAGAGTGCAGAAGGAGAAAAGGAGGTTAAATCTGCAGCCCCAGAGGCCACTGTTGAGGTAAGAGATGTGGGTGACTGGATGCCATACCAAAGGTAAATGGATAAGCCCGTTCATCCTTTTCGATCGTTGGCCTGTTTGCTTCAACTTACGTCTTTTTCCTTTGAAGTGTACACAACCCCCTGCCCCTGCCTCAGAGGATGAAAAAGTCCTTGTTGAACCTCCCGAGGGAGAGGAGAAAGTGGAAAAGGCAGAGGTGAAGGAGAGAACAGAGGAATCGATGGAGACAGAGCCCAAAGGTATCCACATTTTCAAGTACTACATTGTGCAGATCCCTGTGAAGCTCTTGGACTTTTAACTGGGCTATGGGGTGTCAGGAAGAAGTGAAACCCTGAAGAATCTTGCACCCTTGAATTTAAATTGAGGGTTTTTTCCCCCTTAAGATGTCTTTTATGATGTTAATCATGGAGATTTAGGATTAAGACTGTTCCAGGGCATGTGGGTGGCTCGATTAGATTAGTTAAGCGTCAGACTTCAGCTCAGGTCATGATCTTAGGGTTTGTGAGTTCAAGCCCCAAGTCAGGCTCCTTGCTGACAGTGCAGAGCCTGCTTGGGATTCTCTCTCTTTGCCCCTTCCCCATTTGCATGTGCTCTCACTCCCCTGTCTCTTTCTCAAAGTAGATAAATAAACTTAAGAAGAAAAAAAAAAGACTGTTCCATTTGGTTATGGTGACGAACAGAGAACATTTTTATTTTTTTATTTTGTTTTTTAAGTTAATATGTAAATTTAAAGCAAGCATGAGCAGGGTAGGGGCAGAGAGAATCCCAAGCAGGCTCTGTGCTGTCGGTGCAGAGCCCCACTTGGGGCTAGATCTTGTGAGATCATGACCTGAGCTGAAACCAAGAGTCAGATGCTCAACTGACTGAGCTACCCAGGAGCCCCCTTCTTTTTTAAGTCAATTAATTAATTATTATTTATTTATTTTTGTTTTGTTAAAAAAAAATGTTTAATGTTTATTTAAAAAAAATTTTTTTTTCAACGTTTATTTATTTTTGGGATAGAGAGAGACAGAGCATGAACGGGGGAGGGGCAGAGAGAGAGGGAGACACAGAATGGGAAACAGGCTCCAGGCTCTGAGCCATCAGCCCAGAGCCTGACGTGGGGCTCGAACTCACAGACCGCAAGATCGTGACCTGGCTGAAGTCGGACGCTTAACCGACTGCGCCACCCAGGCGCCCCTAATGTTTATTTTAAAAAATTTTATGTTTTATTTTTTTTGAGAGTGAGTGCAAGTGGGGGGATGGGCAGAGAGAGAGAGAGAGAGGGAGACATCCGAAGCAGGCTCTAGGCTCTGAGCTGTCAGCACAGAGCCTGAGTGGGGCTCAAACCCACGAGCTGCTCGATCATGACCTGAATTGAAGTTGGACACTCAACTGACTGAGCCACCCACGTGCCCCTTTATTTATTTATTTTTTAACGTTTATTTATTTTGAGAGAGAGAGTGCACGCAAATGGGAGAAGGGCAGAGAGAATCCCAAGCAGGCTCTGTGCTATCAGTGCAGAGCCAGATTCAGGGCTCAGTCCCACAAATTGTGAGATCATGAATGACCTGGGCCAAAATCCAGAGTTTGATGCTTAATCCCTGAGTCACTCAGGTGCTCCAAAAGATTTTATTTTTGAGTAATCTGTATATCCAACATGGGGCTTGAATTCACAAGCTCGAGATCAAGAGTTGCATGTCTGTGACTGAGCCAGCCAAGCACCCCAAAACTTTCTTCTTTATACTCTCTCGATGCCATCTGTTCTCCCCAGGTGTTGCTGACGTGGAGAAGGTAGAGGAGAAGTCAGCAGTAGATCTGACTCCCATTGTGGTAGAGGACAAAGGTGGGTGTTTGGAGAAGCTGGTTATGATTAAAAAGGACTCTAAAACTAGATGCAAGGATTTTATCTCTGGGATAGCCCCTGGCCTCTTCCCATCCACACCCATATAGCTATTTTATCCCAAGCTAAAAGACTCCATCTGTCCCTACATATGATTGTCATGGGCCGGTGGCATCTTTTTCTGGGTTTGAGAAACAGTGTGGAGAAAGGGTGGAGGTGGCTAGATACTTGCAGCATATAATGCTGTGGGTAAAGGCCAAGGTGCTATGCTTTTGTATGGCGCTGATATTTTTCTTCTGCATATCCTGTAGAAGAGAAGAAAGAAGAAGAAGAGAAAAAAGAGGTGATGCTTCAGAATGGAGAGACCCCCAAGGACCTGAATGACGAGAAGCAGAAAAAAAATATTAAACAGCGATTTATGTTCAACATCGCAGATGGTGGTTTTACTGGTATGACAATGAGGGACCATCTGGGGTTAGAAGCATCTAAAGTGAAATTAGGGTTCCTGTACAAAGACTTCATTAGATGAGGGACTGTCAAGCTGATTCTGTATTAGAAAGCCATAGGCATGGCATACTACTAAGATGGCATCTGTGGGGGCAGAGATAAAGAGTTTTTTGACTTCTTAAAGACATTTGTGTCTCTTTTTCTCCCCAACCTTCCCCAAATTCTCTTCAGAGTTGCACTCCCTTTGGCAGAATGAGGAGCGGGCAGCCACAGTCACCAAGAAGACTTATGAGATCTGGCATCGGCGACATGACTACTGGCTGCTGGCTGGCATCATAAAGTATCCTTTGCCTGAGTCTGGGCTGAGGTTCTTGGTGAAGGTTTCTGAAGATCCCATGTTTGAGGTTCTTTCCTTGTTTTGTTTTTCCTGAGCAATTTTCCAATAGCCATGGCTATGCCCGGTGGCAGGACATCCAGAATGACCCACGCTATGCCATCCTCAATGAACCTTTCAAGGGTGAAATGAATCGTGGCAATTTCTTAGAGATCAAGAATAAGTTTCTAGCCCGAAGGTTCAAGGTGAGCAGGATGGGGAGGAATGAAATGTTGAAGTGACAGCTTTCATTTTTATTTTATTTTATTTTATTATTTATTTATTTTGGGGAGAGGAGGAGGGGCAAAGAGAGGGAGAGAGAATCCCAAATAGGCTCTGCACTCTCAGAGACCAGACGTGGGGCTTGATCTCACAAACTGAGATCATGACCTGAGCTGAAATCAAGAGTTGAATGCTTAACCAGCTGAACCACCCAGGCACCCTGAAATGACAGCCTTTACAGTGCAGAAGGGACTACAAAGGAGGTAGTCTATTCATGCAGCCATGCTGTTTATTGTGTATTCCTGTGTATGTTACTTAACTTTTTATATTGTGAAAGGCTTTGTTCCCAAGTATCTTAAATATTAGAAATATGGGGGCACCTGGGTGACTCAGTCGGAAAAGCATGCCACTCTTGATTTTGGGGTTGTGAGTTCAAGCCCCACAAATACAGAGATAACTTAAATAAAAAGTTAAAAAAAAAAAAGCAAAAAAATTAAGACCTAGAGACTCGAAAGTTAACCAGCTCTTCAAGGGCTGAAGATGACTGTGCCTAATAAATGACACAGACAGAATGGCACCTGGCTAACTCAGTAGGGCATGCAACTCTTGATCTCAGGGTCATGGGTTCAAGCCCCACGTTGGGCATGGAGCCTAGTTAAATACATACATACCAATAAATGACACAGACATGCAGTGGATATGTTGGGGGAACACTATAGGTTGGAGTGTGCAGGAAAGATACAGAGATGGGACTGAATTGGATCTTTGAAGAGGGAGGGCTGTCAGTGGGCTAGTGGTACTTTTGTCTGCATCTGAGAGCACCTGTGTGGGTAAGGGGTGGGGTGGATGCAAAGAGGAGATGCAAAGGTAGAGCTTCATTCTCAGAATCACTAGAGTTAGTAAACCCAGGGCTGAAGAGAGTCTCAGTCTAGAATTCGGCAAACGTACATTGAGGGCACCTTTGTGCAGACCATCAAAATGGGATACCATGAAGACAAGATATGGGGATTTTAAGCTGACTGTAACTGGGGGGTAAGAAATGTACACTAATAAATCTTCAAACATGTGCCAAGCAACGAGTGGCACAGGGATACAAAAATAAGGCATGGTACCTATTCTCAAGGAACTTTTGGTTTAAGGTAGAGGCAAATGTGGGATAAAATGAATGCCACTCTGTGTATTGGGAGGGATTCATATGGAAGTTCTCCAGGGAAAATTAGGGAGCCAGAAGAGAGCTCCCAAATGGTTTTGTGGAGAAGCTGGTATTGGAATTAAGTTTTGATTAATGTAATAGAGATAACTGGATAGAAACAGAAGGCTGTTTGAACCAACGGGATTAGGTAGGGCAGAGACCTAGAGGCAGCAGAGCTTATGGTGTTTGCAAACAGCAAGTAGTCCAGTCGGGCTGTAGAGAACACTTGTTTGGGTGATGGTGGGAGGTAGGTTGGAGAGGTAGGTAAGGGTTAGAGGTCAGTAGGTGCGTTTTTTGGCACCAGATGAGAGTTTGGACTTGACCCTATAGTTAGTTAATGGGCAGGCATTGAAGGATTGTGAAGAGTTTTGATATGACCAAGGGAAATGGAAACAGCATTCATGAGATTATAGAACTGCTGTACAGTCATGAGGTAGTAAAGGCTGGGCTGTGGTGCTGGTTGTAGAAAATGAAAAGGATAAGATAAAGGAAACAAAATACCAAATAATTGATAGGCTTTACTGATTTATTGTAGGGTCAGCAAACCTTTTCTATTAAAGGGCTCGATAGTAACTATTTCAGGCTTTGTGGGACGTACATGTTGCAAATACTCTCGTAGTGTGCAAGTAGCCACAGGTGATAAACGAGTAAGTATGAATGTGTTCCCATAAAACTGTATTTATTGATGCCAAAATTTGACCTTCATATAATTTTTATAAAGTGTCACAAACTGTTGATTTTTTTCTAGCCATTTAAAAATGTAAAAAACTGGGGCACCTGGCTGGCTCAGTCGGTAGAGTGTGCAACTCTTGACCTTGAGGTTACAAGTTCGAGCCCTACGATGGGTGTGGAGATTACGTAGAAAAACAAGATATTTTTTTAAAAATGTAAAAAAACCATTCTTAGCTCTTGAGCCATACAAAAACAGCCAATGTGCCAGATTTTGGCCATAGGCCATAGTTTTCTGACTCTTGACTGATTGGATTTGAGATACAAACTAAAGTTTTGAGCCTGAGTCACCAAGAAAAACGATCATTGGCAGTTCAGAGAAGTATGAAGAGGGAGCAGTTTGTAGAGTTAAACTTTAGAAAAAGTCCTAGTGTTCTCCCACTACCCCCATCACCATAAACAAGTGGGATCAGAGTGATCAACCACATGAGTGGGATCAGAACGCTCAGTGCTTTGAAATGAAGGTTCAAAAAGCATCATTTGCACAGAGGTGCTGGCTGAACTGGGAAAGGAGAAATCACTTAAGGGAGTGCGTTAAAAGAATAGCAAGCCGAGGGCTGGCCCTGGAGAAAGCTCATAGTATGGGACAGGAAGAGGCAGCTGGTGAAGGAGACAGGATCTGTAGATTGAAAGTAGATGCTTGGTCTGTCTGGGGATAGATTATTCTGCTTGATGAAGCATGTCCTGTGGAAGAAACAACAGCCCATTATTCTCATACTGTCCTATTTCCTGACCCCTAATGGCTTTATTGTTTTTAAGAACCAGTGGATGGATACTTGAGCAAATTAAGTCTTATAACTTCTGAAACAGCATTCTGTCCCTTGGAATATATTGCAAAGAACCTTTTACGTAGCTCCATCAGGTGACGTGTAAGTGTTCATTGCAGCATAATTTTTGGTGGTGGGGCCTGTAGGCAACCTAGATGTTCAGCTGGGACACTGGGAGTGTGCATAGGTAAAATGTGGGTTCACATCATGAAGCGTTCTAAGCAACAGAAGAAACAAAATATATGTAATAGAACAACATAAATTGAACAAATTAAAAAGATCTGAAGTGGGGAAAGGAAGAAAAAGCTTTTTATGTGTACAGAACAACATTTTGTTAAATTAGAAATATGCACATGAACCAATATTCAGTTTTCAAAAACACCAAAAACCATGCAGTAAGTATATTATAAGCGTTGCCTATTGGGGAAGGAAGGAAAGGGAATGGAAATGAGATATGGAGACAAAAGAAAATAAAATAATTTTAAAAAGTAAAACAACTTAAGTGATATGATGTGGTAGGTATATCCATAGAAGGGACTATCATGCAACCACTAAAAAGCATCTTTTGTCAGGGGCGCCTGGGTGGCTCAGTTGGTTAAGCATCCGACTTCAGCTCAGGTCATGATCTCATGGTTAGTGAGTTTAAGGCCCACATCGGGCTCTGTGCTGATGGCTCAGAGCCTGGAGCCTGTTTCAGATTCTGTGTCTCCCTCTCTGCCCCTCCCCTGCTCCTGCTCTGTCTTTCTCTGTCTCTCAAAAAATAAGTAAATGTTAAAAAAAATTTTTAAAAAAAAAAGCATTTTTTGTCAAGAGCAGTTAATAATAAAGGAAGGTTTTTACTATGGAATTTTGGGTGAAGCCATGATGTAGATCTATAGAGAGAGAGTGATCTCTGGTACATAAAAATATATATATGCAAAGAAAAACCAGAACATGTTAATAGTATCTTTAGGAGGTGCAATTACTTACAATCTTAATTTTTTATACGATCTACTTTCTAAATTGAAACTATCATTTTTGTATAAGCAAATCAATAAAGGGCAAGGAGTTTTAAAAACATGGACTTCCAAATGGGGATTAAAAAAAGCAAAAGCAATGTGATGTTGAGCTGCTTGTGTGTGGGGGAGCCGTCTGTAAGGTTCTTTATAGGTTCTGAGAAGCCTGTCAAAAATCAGAGTAAGTATCAGTCCAACCCCCATCTCCTCTTTATCCTTCTCTAGCTCTTAGAACAAGCCCTGGTGATTGAGGAACAGCTGCGCCGGGCAGCTTACCTGAACATGTCCGAGGACCCTTCTCACCCTTCCATGGCCCTAAACACCCGCTTTGCTGAGGTGGAGTGTTTGGCGGAGAGTCATCAGCACCTGTCTAAGGAGTCAATGGCAGGAAACAAGCCAGCCAATGCAGTCCTGCACAAAGGTAGCCAGTGGCTCCCCTGCCTCCTGCTGACTCGTCTCCTTCCTTCTCCCGAATACATAGTTACTCCTTGTTTCCAAAACTTTCAGAGTCCCTCTGGCTGGGATCTTTGCCTTCTTCCTTGAAAAGCTAATATCTTAGAGGCAATCAAGGACAGTGGTTCTTTGCTTCTTTTAACTCCATATATTCAAGTTCTTGGAGGTGGAAAGCAAAGCAGAATAATAGAGTATCATCTGAGATAATTTAGAGGTGACTTCAGGTGATTTAAGGTTCAGTTAGATTCTAGATCCCTTTCAACATTTTGTTTCTAACTAAAGTTCAAACATGGGGGGTGGGGTGGAGGGTGAAATGAGGAAAAAAAGGCTGTTACAAAGGAAGGAGGAGATAGCTCCAAAAGCTGGAGAGGGAAGATGATGAAAAAAGGAAACAGGAATAAGCTTCTCTCATGGAGGGAGAATACAGACGAGACAATATGGAGCAAAGTGCATTGAGGGCTAAGTGGCATAAAAAAGCATAGCATCATGGACAGTTGGAAGTGGAATATAAGAAGTAGTAACTTGGGTATGGTGGAGGCCAGTCAGGTGACTCTGACTGACAGACCATACTCCAGCACATCAGTCACTTGGATCACTGAGAAGTAACAGAGGGGCCTGGTTCACCGTGCTAAGAAGGATCTCAGTCTTGACTACCACAGCTCACCGTCTGTTTCCCCCTGCACCCCTACCCCATGCAGTTCTGAAACAGCTAGAAGAACTGCTGAGTGACATGAAAGCCGATGTGACTCGACTCCCAGCTACTATAGCCCGAATTCCCCCAGTTGCTGTGAGGCTACAGATGTCAGAGCGTAACATTC
The DNA here is from genome assembly GCF_028749965.1 of Puma concolor. NCBI lineage: Eukaryota > Metazoa > Chordata > Mammalia > Carnivora > Felidae > Puma > Puma concolor. The sequence goes on from NC_141673.1 coordinate 101,671,358, forward strand.
TCAGCCGCCTGGCAAACCGAGCACCCGAACCTACTCCACAGCAGGTAGAGTGTTTTCTTCTGGCCAGCTGTTCCAGCAGAGCCAGTCTGGAACTTGTAATATTGCTCTCCTGGTTGGGGGGTGCAGGGGCTTACCGGTGAGTTCCCTTGGGATCAGGTAGATTCCTATGGTTTGGAATTCTGACTCCCTTGGCTCTCTTTCCTGTAGGTAGCCCAGCAGCAGTGAAGATCCGGATCGATGATACCACCTCCACCGCTGAGCAGTGACCTTCCTCACTTTCCCTTGCCCAGCTTCTCCCCTGGGGCCTGAGAGACCCTTCCTTCCTTCTGCCCCATCTTCCACATTGTAAAGGAACAGCCCCCAGTGCACTGGGGAAGGGGAGGGAGTGAGGGGCGGTGGTGCCCTTCCTGCTGGAGAGACATGCAGCAGTAGCGCCGGCGCCATCTGCAGGGAGCTGGCGGGCTGGCCTTCTTCTGGGCCCTGGCTTCTCCCCACCGTAACGCCTGTTACACACAAACTCTTGTGGGTTCCCGCCAGGCTTGAAGAAAACGATCTGAATTTCTTCCTTCTTTTGGTTTTATTTTGTTGGTTTATTTTGTGTTTTCTTTTCTCCTTTTTTGGGGGTATTCAGAGTGGGCCGGGCCCCTGGGCGAGACACAGCTACCTCTGTTGGCATCTTTTTAATACCAGGAACCCAGCGGCTCCAGCCACTGAGCAGCTAGAATGAAATAAAGTGGAAAAAAAAAAAAAAAAAAGAAAAGAACCAAAAGCATAAAAAACCACAGCAAATTTCTTGATGAAAATTGAAAATAAAAGTTTCCTTGTATTTTAGTGCTCTGGTTCAGTGTGGGTGTAGGTGCAGGTGGATGAGTGTGTATGACAGGAGCTCTGGGAAATGTGTATTTGAAACCTAAGGGGGTCACCTTGTGTTCTGATATTCTTTAGAAGAGCCATGTTCTGCGTGCATGTGCCTTATGTGGTGGGGATCAAGGATGACTGCCACCTGGAAAATGCGAGGCTCCAAAACCATACTTGGGTTCATACCCTGTACTACTGATTCATGGCTTTGTGACCTGAGGGAGTTAACTTACCTGGGCTGTAGATTTCTCCTATAAAATAAAGGTATCTTCTTCATAGAGTTGTGAAGATAAAAATAGTAAAGTGCTTGGAAATGTTTTTAACAGCTGCTAAGCACCGCCTTAGTGTTTATTTGGAGGAAGGCTGTAATTTTTTCTTAACTAATGTGAAATTAGGACACAAGTCTTGCTCTAGCCTCTAGAGATGTGAACCCAGGCAGAGACGAACCTTACTTAAGGGGCTGAGCGGGGGTTTTGGGGGCCGAAGAAGCGGGTCTCCTAATCAAAGGGCTGGGAGGTGAGAAGCATGCGATTCCTTGGTCTTGAGACGATGGTAGGGCGGAGGAGGGCCGAAGTCTCACGCCCTGGTTGGAGGAGCGGCGGCGTGGAGGTACCAGTTTTTCCCACTGATACCTGCAATGAGGCAAGAGGCCAACCCTTTGCGGACCGGGGTGGGGTGTGTGGGGTGGAGGGGGGGTTGAAAAGCGTTCCGTCCGCATTGCTTTCTCCGCTCCCGGGGACTGAGTGGAAGCGGTCCACCTGCGAATTTCCTCCGGCGGTGCTGCCGCCAGCCTCGCGCGCGTTCCCAGGGGGAGCCTACGTTCTGGGTTCTGCGGCCGACCGGAAGAGGCGGGGCTACGAGGCGGGAGCGCTCTGTGCGCCTGCGTGAAACATTTCCGTGGCGTGTGGTGTCCGACCCTAGTCTCAGAGTGCACGTGGAGTGCCGAGCTGCTTATCCAGGGTCCTCTCGGGCCTGGACCCTATTTCAAGTGAGCCGAGGCTTCGGGTGGGTGTGGAGGAAGTTGGGGAAGGGTGACTGCACTGACTCAGACTGGGGCGTCGGGAGGGGGACGTAGTACAAATGGTGTGGGACCCAAGGGCCGGGTCCAGCATAAAATGGAGGTTTTGTCATGCCATTAGGGGCTGTTGGGAGTGCTGAGTCGAGATTCGAGGCGATTCCCTTTCCCAGTCTAATATGCTACGTATGCGGTCTCCGTTTCCCTTTCCAATACGCGCGACTCTACCTTCTCCCATTTTTCTTTTCCCCAGTACTATGGGGCGCAAGTTGGACCCTGCAAAGGAGAAGCGCGGGCCAGGCCGTAAGGCCCGGAAACAGAAGGGTGCTGAGACCGAACTAGCCAGATTCTTGCCTGCAGGTAAGGGTTAGGCCTGGCCTCCTCCCCTCACCTCCTCCCTTCTCCAGTTCTTTAGGTTTTGCTCCAGTTTTTCATCTGTATCATGTCCCCTTCCGTTTTTAGTCTCTGTAGTCACTGTTCAAGTAGACTTTTCTTTGAGCCGAGTTACCGAATTTAGACAGTTTCTAGAGAAACCAGAGTATATTGTGTGAGTTATTAGAAAGTAAGTATGAATCAAACACTGTCCTTAGCACTTACAGAAGACGTAGCAGGGACTGAAGCACCCATGCAAGGGGAGGTCCAGTTTAACATTGAAGGAATTTAGACGACCTACACAGAGTTTAAAAAGATTTTAAGCTGGGGGACACCTGGATGACTCAGTTAAGAGTCTGGCTCTTGATCTCAGCCCAGGTCTTGATCTCAGGTCACGATCTCACAGTTTGAGGGATGGAGCCCCTTGTAGGGCTCTGTACAGCGCAGAGCCTGCTTGGGATTCTTTCTCTCTTCTCTATGCCTCTCTTTCTCTGTCTGCACCTGCCCTGCTTGTGCTCACTCAAAATAAATAAATAAATGTTAAAAAAAAAAAAAAGAGAGACTGTAAACTGGGTTTTGGAAGATGGTTGACATGTTAGTAAGTGGAAGTTGAGAAGAAAGTGGTCACCATCAACTAGTTGTGTTGTGGAGGGCATGGCTATGGCAAGGCACAGATCTGATTCCCACATGTCTGCTGCATGGAAGGCTGGGGTGGGAGAGAAGAATGGACAGGTACTTTGTGTTGGGCATTTAGAGAAAACAGTGCAGATTATTGAGGTATTAGAAAGTGCTAGGCACTATACTGAAGCTTTTGGATACATTATCTTGCCTCATTCATCTCGTTCTCTTAGCGCCCTGTGAGAGAGGCATTGTTAAGGAGATGAAAGCTGAGAGATTAAGAAACTTGGTCGTGTAAATGACAGGGCTGAGATTTAAACTTTCTGTTCCTTGGAGAACATAAGAAAAAATCACCTACAAAGGTAAAATCTGTGGTTGGTTACTGAGTAAATTGAGAGGAAAGGAAAGGAAAGGAGAAGACAAGACAGTTTTGTTTGTTACATAACTTCGTCCATTTCTTACAGACTTAGCAGTGTTTGAAATGGTGGAGCTTCTACAGGTCTTTCAACTCCTTCGGTCTTCTGTTGGCAGACTTAACGGCGATGGCAGAAGTGGTAGTGTAGGGACCACAGTGCCAGATCTGCGCAGCTTAGTCTTTGCATCTTGGTTTTGCCACAGAAGGAGCAAGTGTATGTGCCATGCTGGCTTATTTCAGATTGTTTTCACCATTTTCCTGAAGGAGGAATCATAACGGGTCCCATATTTACCAACCCATTACCAGCTCAGACCTTTGGTGCGTTTAGCCATGTCTCTGTACACTAGGTCCAAGGCCAGAGAGAAAAGATGAATTTTGAATCTTTTGTTTTCAAGATGGTAGTAATGCTATTGATTGAAATCAGAAGCCTGGAGGGAGGCCCAGTTTGGATTTGGGTGATGCACAACCAGATGGAGATCATCTTTACATCTCTCATCCAACTCTTCCTGGAGGGCTATGAAGCAAGTTACAACCTACTCCCTTTAATTAGTGAATTAATTTTTTCTTCACTTTTATTTTCTAATGTTCTTTTTTCATTTCCCCTGTGACCTACTGTTTTGCCTGTCTCTCTTTTTTAAATACAGCGGGTGATGAAAGTTCTAAGAGGCTGTCTAGTCGTGCTCGAAAAAGGTGAGTGTGGGTGTCCAGACTTCCATAGACGAAATTGGTACTGTTCATCTTTAGTCACATGATTACATGTGATCATACTGATGGAAAGGGTTGTTTGGGGACTGTTGCATTTCTATGCATTTCTATGGCAGAGTCTAAAGGTGTGTTCTGTTTCCTCCACATATCGTTTCAGGGCAGCCAAGAGAAGGTTGGGTTCTGCTGAAGCCCTTGAGATGCCTAAGTTTCCTGGGGCCAAACCATTCCCTGGAAAGTTACCAAAAGGTCAGTGAACATAGGAGCTGTGTGCTACATGAGAAGTCCTCTATGTCCTGGGTAAGGAAGGACTTGTTGAGCATTTCTGGAGTGAAAGGAACAGCCAGAGGACATTTTTAGGGGTAGAAAGTACAGGGTTCATCAGTGTGTGCCTGCCATCAGTCTAGGATTATTCAAACCCTTAGGAGTCTCTGGAGGAGCTGTCCAGACACCTGGTAAGAAGGGAGCCCAGTCCTTACTCCGTGCTTCTCAAGGCAAGAAGCGTCCAGCACCAACCCACAGCAGTGAGGAGGAAGAGGAGGAAGACGACTCTGAAGAGGATGATGTGGTGAACCAGGGGGGCCTCTGGGACACTGAGGACAGTGACGCTGATATGATAGATGACTATGGCGCTGACTCCACTTCAGATGACGATGATGAAGGTGAAGAGGTGAGGTTTCTTTCTGTGGGTGTTCAGGAAGGGATCCTTGCCTTTTAGTTTTTCCAGATCCTTTTTTTTTTTTTTTTACATTTGTTTATTTTTGAGAGACAGAGTGAGACAAAGTGAGAGTAGGGGAGGGGCAGAGAGAGGGAGACATAGAATCTGGAGCAGGCTCCAGGCTCTGAGCTGTCAGCACAGAGCCTAACATGGGGCTCGAACTCATGAACCGCTAGATCATGACCTGAGCTGAAGTCAGACGCTTAACTGACTGAGTCACCCAGGCGCCCCTAGTTTTTCCAGATCCTTGAGAATATCCGTCAGTGATGAGGATACGTGGAGTAGAGAAAAGGGGTTTTAGCATTCTGGCACTGTTTTCCTGTCATCTGTGTTTTTGCTCAGTGCACATACAAGTATAGAAAAGCTGTAGGATAGAGCATTTTGAAATAGGAGACTGTTCAGTGGTGGTGAGGATATGGTCAGGGGAATCTTTGAATGCCCAATGTGAGGGGAATAGAAATGCATACACATTTTTTATAAAGCATTTGGTATCTGAGAACCTTAGGAGTTTCTTCCTTTTGACCTAGTAATTCCGTTTAAGAAGATGATCCAGAATGTGGACAAAGATTTATTCACATTTATGTAGGGGTTTCTGGCTGGCTCAGTTGGTAGAACATGCAACTGTTGATTTCAGGGTTGTTAGTTTGAGCCCCATGTTGGGTGTAGAGATTACTTAAAAAAAAAAAAAAAAAAAAAAAAATCTAGGGCGCCTGGGTGGCTCAGTCAGTTGGGCGTCCGACTTCGGCTCAGGTCATGATCTCATGGTCCGTGAGTTTGAGCCCCACGTCGGGCTCTGTGCTGACAGCTCAGAGCCTGGAGCCTGTTTCAGATTCTGTGTCTCCCTCTTTCTCTCTCCTCCCCCGCTCATGCTCTTTTCTCAAAAATAAATAAATGTTAAAAAAATAAAATTAAAAAAAAATCTAAAAAAAAATTATCTACGTATTACACAATTAGTATATGTTAGGAAAACTCAGGTGATACAGGGTTGTATAGGATGAAAAGAAAGTTCCCATTTGCACTGTTTCTCACAATCTGCCTTTTCTCTACAGAGTTACTGTTGGGAGATTTGCAGACACCTTGTGGACCTTAATGCCCAAAACTCTGAAAATTGCCAAAATAACCAATATGCTTCAGTAAATTATGGTTCATTTATATACTAAATTAACATTTGGCCGTTATGTCTATGAAAATGCTGGTGATCTGTGAATGAATGAAAAAAGGCAGGAAACACATGTGAAAATGCATCACAATTTCAACTGTGAAAAATAGTATGTCTGGAAGAAATGTGGCAAAATGGATATCCAAGGACAATTTTTGTCTCTTCTGTATACATATGGGGGTGTATTAACATTCAGAACCTTTAATGGGAAGTGAGTTACACACAAAAGTAGAATAGTGTGATGAAACTCTATGATGTTACTTAGTTTCAACAATGGTTGACATATTCACTTCTATTCACTTCTTTAGCTTTCCTCCTTCCTTCTGAGAGTTACATTTGCATTTAGGAAACAAAGTACAGAGATGGGATACTACTTGGGAGGGTGACAGAGCAGGCTTTGCATTACTAGCCCCTGCCTCTTTTTTCAGCTGCTGCCCATTGAGAGGGCTGCCCGGAAGCAAAAGGCCCAGGAAGCTGTTGCTGGGTGAGTTTTGGAAACTCTTAGGATGGAGCCCAGGCAACAGCTGGGATGAAGGAATTGAGGAAGGAGGAGGTGTCTGTTTTCATCTGTGAATCACTGTTTCTGGACCTGTTTGTAGGAGCCAATGGAGTGAGGAGGAGACTGAGGAGGAGGAGGAGGAGGAGGAGGAGGAGGAGGAGGAGGAGGAGGAGGAGGAAGCCGAGGAAGAATCCCCTGAGTCAGGCCCTCAAAAGAATGATGAGACAGATGGGGGCCTGCAGATCAATGTGGATGAGGAGGAGCCCTTTGTGCTGCCCTCTGCTGGGGAGGTGGAGCAGGATATCCTTCCAATGCAGGGTGAGGGGTAGGGAGAAGGTGCTTGAGAGGGGATTTCCAGGCCCTGGGACATCACCAAACAGTTCCTTAACGCGTCCACATGCCCAGGCTCCAGACTTGCAACGAATTCACAAGCGCATCCAAGATATAGTGGCAGTGCTGCGTGACTTTGGGACGCAGCGGGAGGAAGGTAGATCTCGTTCTGAATATCTGCACCGGCTTCAGAAGGATCTGGCCACTTACTACTCCTATGGAGACTTCCTGCTTGGCAAGCTCATGGACCTCTTCCCTCTGTCTGAGGTAATGAATTCTAATCTAAGGCCCCTTCTGCTTTTCTTATCTTCTCTGTTTTACCCTGAATGAGGAAGGCAGTCCGTCTCCTTGCTCTTTTCTCTTCTGCCTGAGCTCCTTGGCCAGCCTGACTTGCTCCCTGCCATTTTGCTTCCTCAGTTGGTGGAGTTCTTAGAAGCTAATGAGGTACCTCGGCCCATCACACTCAGGACCAATACCTTGAAAACCCGGCGCCGAGACCTTGCTCAGGTGAGGGCTGAATTTTGAGATTTATCTCAGGGAAGTGTTGACTTCTAACCCCAGAGACTCCTCTTTCTCACTCTGAAGGGGGTTGGGGGGCAGGGGTCTTAGTACGTAAGCATTTCTTGTACAGGCATGATCCCAGGAGGCAAACCCAGGCAGGCTTAGTGTCATGCTGGATTTATCTGACTGACTCAGGGCCCAGGACCTCTGTGGAGTGGGAGACTCATCCCTTCAGCCTCTGTTCCTTGTGACAGGGTTAGGACGCTGGCATCAGGGAAAAAGTGCTGCCTCAGAACAAAATGGGAGTTGTCTGCCTTTTAGATCATTGAAGCGTTGGTAAAACTGTGGTTCCTGCCCCCAGAAAAAGACATGACACACATGAACAAACAGTATTTTAAACTCCTCGTTTCCAAGGGTTCAGGGACCCCATGGTAAAGACCACTGTTCTACGGTTAGTGGTGTGGCGTTGTATGTAGTCTTTCTCCTGGTGCGAAGGTAACCTACCTGATCATTATCTTTAGTGTGTTGTGATGTTACATTTTTGGATGGCAGGGGTGCCTGAGGCTTTTGGAAAATCAGAGTTCAGTTCCAGGAAACAAAAGGACAGGAGCTGGCAGTCTGCTCCATTGGGCTGGAATTCAGACCTTGAGTTGGAGCCTCAGGCTAAGGGAAAGGACATCATAGGATGGTATGGGAGAGGCCACAGCCAATGAGTCTGTGGTGATTGTATCATGACTACAAGCTCTGGAAGTGATAGTGCCACAGGCCTCAATAGAACCACGTTTTCATATTTCCACCTGTTTTCTGGGTGTAGGAACCTACAAGGTCTTAAAATCTTCATTTTATCTTCAGGCGCTAATTAACCGTGGCGTTAACCTGGATCCCCTGGGCAAGTGGTCAAAGACTGGACTGGTGGTATATGATTCTTCGGTGCCCATTGGTAAGTGTTCCCTGCCTGGAAGCCCTTCTGTCCCTGCCCTCGTCCCAGCACGTCACAGATGGGTGTCCTTCCACAGGTGCTACCCCCGAGTACCTGGCTGGGCACTATATGCTTCAAGGAGCCTCGAGTATGTTGCCAGTCATGGCCTTGGCACCCCAGGAACACGAGCGGATCCTGGACATGTGTTGTGCTCCTGGAGGAAAGACTAGCTACATAGGTATGAGAAGGGAAGGTGGGGTAGGAGCCATTTGGCTTTCTGCTTTTGGAGTAGATGGGGTTGCTAACTTATTAGTGTGCAAGAAAACCATACACAAGCAACTAGCAGAGTAGTGAGGAGTCTAGGCTCTGGAGCCAGCCTGGTCCAGCCCCATGTGTGCCACTAACTACCCATATGACCTCAGGCGAGCCCCTGGTCTTCTCTCGTTATCTGTAAAATGGGGTGGTAAGTGTCCTTGGCTTGGGGGTTATATTATGCTTGGGTTGTTAGGATTAAGATACACTGTTAGAAGTCCTTGGTTAAGTGTTCAGCACATAAGTAGTCATAACCGTTTCATTTAGCTGTTAGCACCAAAAAGATGTTCGGTAACAGCGAAAAAAACCACACCAGCAGTCTTGTTCATCTCAGAGTGCAGATTGGGTAGACCCGTACAGTAGACCGTGGGGAGGAGGCTCATTGGGAGTGAAGTTGCCTTGAAGCAGTGAGACTTCACTTACGGGTTCTTGGGCAGGAGGGTGGCCAGCGGGTGTGGAGGCAGAGGAGCTGGCTGGTGAGCACTGTGCCCTCTCTCCCCTCAGCCCAGCTGATGAAGAACACAGGTGTGATTCTTGCCAATGATGCCAATGCTGAGCGGCTCAAGAGCGTCGTGGGTAATCTGCACCGGTTGGGAGTCACTAACACCATCATCAGCCACTACGATGGGCGTCAGTTCCCCAAGGTGGGGTTCCCCTATGTGTGTCTCTCTTGAGGTCTTTGAGTTCACCTGTCCCCTTCCTGACCTCACGGTATTTAGACTTGCTCCTAGGAAATAATGGTGCGGTACAGGTTGCCAAAACATCTAACTAACCTACCCCTTCTCCCCAGGTGGTGGGGGGCTTTGACCGAGTACTTTTGGATGCACCCTGCAGTGGCACCGGGGTCATCTCCAAAGACCCAGCTGTGAAGACTAACAAGGTGAGGAGTTGGGGGGTGGGGCTAAGCGTGGGAGTGGGGGCCAGCTGAGAGGGCTTGGCTGGGCCTTGCAGAGGTGGAATGGGAGGTAGAGGGGCACCTTGAGCAGTTAGTAGCTCGCCTCTTCTGAGGCTGCCTTTTGAAGTTTTGACACCCTCGTATCGGTCTCTCCTTGGGACAGGATGAGAAGGACATCCTGCGTTGTGCTCACCTTCAGAAGGAGTTGCTCCTGAGTGCTATTGACTCTGTCAATGCCACCTCCAAGACAGGTGGCTACCTTGTCTACTGCACTTGTTCCATCATGGTGAGGCCTTTGTTGTGGCAGAGCAAGAGGGGACAGGGCTAGGGGTCTCTTTGCCCCTTAGAGCCCTCTTCAACTCCAGCTCTGCTTTTCCGTCCATTTTTGTCTCCCCCACATATCCAGGTGGAAGAGAATGAGTGGGTGGTAGACTATGCCCTGAAAAAGAGGAATGTGCGGTTGGTGCCCACAGGTCTAGACTTTGGCCAGGAAGGTTTTACTCGCTTTCGAGAAAGGCGCTTCCACCCCACTCTGCGTTCTACCCGCCGCTTCTATCCTCACACCCACAATATGGATGGTTTCTTTATTGCCAAGTTCAAGAAATTCTCTAATTCTATCCCTCAATCCCAAACAGGTAAGCAGTCTGCTCTTTCTCCCCTTCATCACCCACCACCTTTGCTCTCTCTGCCTTGAAAGAGGCGTGTGACGCAGGGAAGGGAGGTACTTCTGCCTCCCTTACATCAGCCTTTGCGTGCTTGGATGAGAAGCCTCTTTCATTTCAATTAGAATTGTTCCGGAGCCTGGACCCCATTTGAGTGTATGTTAAAGCACACGTACAGATGGGGACTTTTCCCTTGATTCTGCCAAGTTGCTGCAGTCTTTCGGCACTAGATGCACTCCCAGTGCAGTTGTGGTTTCTTTTCCTTCTTGGCCAAGGGGTGCCTTCCTGGTAATAGACCTCTGCTGGTCCAGCACTGTCAGCACCGGGTTGGCACAAGTCTCCTCAGAACTATCAGCAGTTCTCTGAGTCCATCACGTTAATTGCAGCTCTTTTTCTCAGTCATCTTGAGTCTGGCCTGGATCTCAGAGAGAAGGGTGGGGTTACTGGAACAGGCTTTATGGTGCTGCATGCTGGGATATAACCCAGGTTTAGTTAGAAGAGGGAGAGGCAGGTTTCTTGGACTACAAATTGTGACTTACTGAGTTGATTTTTTTATTTACTTATTTAAGTAACTTCTTAAGTTCAAGCCCAGCATGGGGCTTGAACTCATTACCCTGAGATCAAGAATCATGTGCTCTACTGACTGAGCCAGCCAGGTGCCCTGATTTTTTTTTTTTTTTTCTTTATAAATAATGTCCCTCACAAAAGTCACATCTGAATGTTAACAGAAACCTTAAGAACTAGAACTAGAGAAATTTGCTGTAACTTTTTTTTTCACTGTAACTTGAAAAGTACCTATTTAATGTCATTTCTCCTTATGTCTTACTGGCTTGTTTCTGGTTGCTATGTGTGACTTATTTTCTTGTATCTCATCAAAATCCACATGAAAAAAAAATGGTCTTTGATTTAAAAAGCCCAGTGCTTCAGGTATATTCAGGATTTCCCTCCTCCTCAGAGTGCCTTGTTACCTCCTGCCCTCAAGGGGACAGAGCTTCGTTTGAAACCTTTTTGCCTATGGGTGGGGAATGATCCCTTTCTCGTAATTTATTTTTTGATCCTTTTTTCCTTAATACGAGGTTCAAATATGACTTGAGTAAAGGCCAGGTGATGTTAAGTAATACGAATTTAGGCAGTGTGCTCTTAGGCACTATCCCAGCTGTGTGGAACACTTGGCCAACAGTACCCAGGCAGTTTTCTTATCTTAATACCATTTACCTGCTCCACTAATGATGAGGATCCAGTGATGAGGCCCATTTTCTCAAACCATATGCTTAATTTTAAACCAGGAAATTCTGCAGCTTCCACCCCTACAAACCTAGACTTGCCTGAGGTGAAAGATCAGATGACCCCCAAGCCTAAGGGCAGCAGCCATCCTGCCAAGAAAGCCAGAGTGGCTGTGAAAGCAAAGCAGCAGTTGCAGAAACGGCAACATCCCAAGAAGGCCTCCTTCCAGAAGCAGAATGGCATCTCCAAAGGGACAGACTCAAGTTCGCCTACTGTATCTTGTGACACAAAGTCCCAAGCTTCTTCTAAGCTCCAAGATAGCAGCCAGCCAGCTCAAAAAGCTGAAGTGATCAGGGGACCAAAGGTGCCTAGGAAACTAAAGCAACAGTCAGCTATGCCACAGGCCTCCAAGAAAGTTGCCTTCCGAAAGCAGAATGCTTCCAGGGGCACGGACACGGAAGTGCCAGTGCTATCCCTCTCCAAGACCCAGGCCACTCTCAAGCCTGAGGACTGTGATCAGCCCCTTGGAAACAGCAAAAGGGCTGAGAAGGTAAAGCAGCAATTGCCAGAACAGCCTTTCAAGAAAGCTGCCTTCCGGAAGCAGAATGGCACCCCCAAGGGGCCTGAGACTTCCACTGTGTCCCTTCTCAGTTCCAGCCGGCCCCCACCAGCGAAGAGGAGAAAATCTCAGTCCAGAGGCAGCAGCCATCTGTCGTCTTAGACGAATGGTTGAAAGTAGGCAGGGGTGGTTCATTACTGTTAATCACTGGTTTGGAACTATGGCCTCTGTGAGGTTGGTGTCCCCACTGTGCATATGAAATTGAATACACATTTTATACTCTCTGGCCACTGTGTGTTTTTTGAGGGGACTGGGTCCTGGCTTTGCTGCTTAAGGGTAGGGCTGGGAAGGTGGGACAGGGACCCTCTGAAGAGAGGAAACTGGTATACTGAGAAATCAGTTTCAGGCTCCTGGGTTTCCGTGGTCTCAGGGAGGAAGAGTCATGGAGTCAGAGCTTAGGGTAGTTGGACTCCAGGGAGAGGAGGGCAATAGGGATGTAGGGAGGATGGACATCCTGCCACCAGAACCCAAAGAGTACTGAAGGGCCTGGATTTTATGTCTTTCTGCCACCCTGGCTGGATTGCAGGCGTGGACTGGGGTCCGTTCAGCCTCAGACCCGGAAAGGTCCGGGTGCCAGCCTCCAAGTGAGCCTTTCATTGGCTTCTTCCCTGTCCTTCCCCGCCCCCCTGACCTCTGCCCCTCCCGCCGAGCTGTCTGATTGGTTGTTCCGCGTCCGCTTGGCGCCTCATTGGCTCTCCTCCCTTGCCCTCCATCCCTGCTCCTGTAGCGGTCTCGGTCTCCCAGCAGAAGACGCAGCCATGAATCCGTTATTCGGCCCCAACCTCTTCCTCCTACAACAGGAGCAGCAGGGGCTGGCCGGACCGCTAGGGGAACCCCTGGGAGGCGACCACTTGGCCGGGGGAGGGGACGTGTCCCCGGCGCCGCTCGCCCCGGCCGGCCCGGCTGCCTACTCGCCGCCCGGGCCGGGCCCGGCGCCCCCCGCCGCCATGGCACTCCGCAACGACCTGGGCTCCAACATCAACGTGCTCAAGACCCTGAACCTCCGGTTCCGCTGCTTTCTGGCCAAGGTGCACGAGCTGGAGCGCCGCAACCGGCTGCTGGAGAAGCAGCTGCAGCAGGCGCTGGAGGAGGGTAAGCAGGGCCGGCGGGGCCTGGCTCGCCGCGACCAGGCCGTGCAGACCGGCTTCGTCAGCCCCATCCGGCCCCTGGGGCTGCCCCTCGGCGCCCGGCCGGCCGCCGTCTGCACCCAGTCGGCGCGGGTGCTGGGCTCGCCCGCGCGCTCGCCAGCCGGCCCCCTCGTGCCCTCCGCTGCCAGCCACTCGTCGCCCTCCACCTCCACCTCCACCTCCTACTCCTCGTCAGCCCGCTTCATGCCCGGCACCATCTGGTCCTTCTCTCACGCCCGCCGGCTCGGGCCGGGACTGGAGCCCACTCTGGTGCAAGGGCCTGGCCTGTCGTGGGTGCACCCCGACGGGGTGGGCGTCCAGATCGACACCATCACCCCCGAGATCCGTGCGCTCTACAACGTCCTGGCTAAAGTGAAGCGCGAGCGGGACGAGTACAAGCGGAGGTAGGGGACCGGGCAGGTGGGGACCGGGCTCAGTGTCATGCCACACATGGGGCCTGGACTAGGTGTGGGTCCAGGAGAGGAGAGCGTTGCGGCCCAAGAATCAGGGAGGAATAAAATGAGAGTAAAGTTCCTGCTGTGTAAGGAGGAGCTTGGAAGTATTTACACGGCATTGGATACAGGAAGACGGGAATCCACAGGGAATGCAGAAGTCGCACTCGTGACAGGAAGAAGGAGACTCGGAGCGGAGTGCTGTGGGGAATACATATTTTTCTTGTGGCTTTTCTTTCTGTCTCATCTAGACCGCAGTGTTTGGCTGCCTCTGTTCTGTGGGGTTGTATGAGATGTGAAAGGGTCTCACATTTGAGAGGTCACATCTGGGGTAATACCAGTCTCAGCCCCCAGGGCACTTTTGTGATAGAAGCTCCAAGTACTGATCAAAAGGATAATCGCTTTCATTTGGGAGTCTACTGAAATTAGGAGGGGGTGGTGAGGGAGGGGCTGCATCTCACAGTGGGCGATCCTACCCCTGCTCTGGGTTTCCCAAAGCAGTGTCGGTGGAAACTGGGTACCTACCTACTCAGTTCCATATGAAAGGCTCTGGGGCCTCAGAACATTGTGTGGAGTAAATAAAGGAAAGAAAAAAGAAAAGAAAAGAAAAAAAGGGGAAAAGGAGTTCCCTAGGGAAACGGGGAAGGGACTGGTAGTTGTCCTAGGGCCATGGAGGCTGGGGGAATCTGTAAAAGCACAAAGAGCCAAAGGATGACGAAATGTGAGTAGAGCCAGCAGAGGAAGTGAGTGGGGAAAAGTTGAGAATATGGACACACCCTGCGAGTACAAGGCATCTGGAGGGCAGGCCCAGTGCTCCCTGAGGATGAGGATTTGGCTTTCTGCGGGGGACTGGCAGGGTAGCACAAGGGGCCAGGAGAAGGGATGTGATGCTAGCGCTGGCTGTACAAGTGGATCCCTCAGAGGGTTGATAACCAGGTCATTAGTAAGGAGCACGAGCACAGCCAGCTCTTTGTAGACTTTGAGGGATGCCATGGTGGAGGAGGAGGATGACAGGTCAGAAGGAGGCTTTAGTTTGGGCGCCATCAGGTTTAACCTCTTAATCAGCTACTCTGACCCCTTGTGGACAGGCCTGGGAACTACCTTTGCAGTCCTGTGTTGCAGCTTGGTGTGGGCTGGGGCTTGGCTGAATGCTATGGGAAATTACCCCTGAGTCTGGGGGCAACCTTCAGGGGTCTGTAACCTGCTAGAGTCTAGCAGATTGCAGATCAGCAGGCTTTCTGAGGTTGAGTCCTGTCCTCATGCTGGCTTCCTTCGTTGTAGTCCATGTTATAAGTACCTTTGGGACTCTCAGACCTCCTAAAGCCATCACGAAGATGCCACCCAAAACCAGCCTGCCCCTGCCCCTGCCCCCGCCCCTGCCTCTGCACGAGTTAATTAACACTGTCAGCAGCAGAATGGGGGCAGTTCTGGAATGCATCCATAACCACAGAAACAACTGCTGTTCTCCGGTATTTTTTTTTTTTTTTTTCTTAACTGAAAGAGTGTTTGTCCTTGGTCCAGCTGTCCAGGGCAGCAGAGAGTTATTCCTTGGGGACTGATGAGCTCATCGCTCTGCAGCATGCTGCTGTGCAGAGGGCCCCGCAGCTAGAGTTGTATGGTACGTGACACTGGCAGTTACTCATTCTTCCACCCCAGATCCTGTGCCCTCGTTCTGTTCTCTTTAAAGCAACACTGTAGCTCCTGTCAGTAGCCCGGAAGTCATGGGTATAGCTTGAGCACTAAACTGGGAAGGAGCTGAAGCCTCCTGGGTTCTATTTTCAGCACCCCTGCTGTGTGCAGCCTTGGGTGGATCTCTCTTTCCTGGCCTCAGTTTTTCTAGTGTAGGAATGGCCCCGGCTTCCTCACTTTGCTCCAGGATATAATTTATTTGGGAGAGAGGTCTTTAGTAAACACAGAATACACGGAAATTGTTCAAATTCTACTCATGTCTAGGGGACCTTGTAAGTGAGATGAGATTTGAATGGAGGTCGGAAGGAACCTATTTGTGGGAAAGTCTGGATGGAGAGCAAATAGGATTCTAGTAAGCATCCAGGGGGACCATGCGACTCTTGATCTCGGGGTCCTGAGTTTGAGCCCCATGTTGGGTGTAGAGATTATACTAAAAAAAAATTAATAAATTTTAAAGAATTCTAGTAACTTCTAGATGACTTATTTTCAGATTTTTTTTGTGTGTGTTCTAAGACTGTGTTCATCTCAATCCTTCCCTAATTTCCTTAAATTTCTACCTGAATTTGTCGCTTGCTACCCTTTCCCATGCATCTTGTCCAGGGCCATCGTCACCTTGTGAGTCTTGCTTTCTTTCTCCAGGGACTCACAGGCTCAGGAGTATGAGGGTACTGCGTTCCATGCCTTCAGGTTGTAGATGGAGAAACCACAGGCCCCAAAAAGATAAAGTCTTATCTATGAAACTGTATAACTTGATGCTGCGAGGGCCCCTCACTGACCCCGACTGTCTGAGAATGCCAGTGCAAAAGTGGGAAGGACATGGGGGCAGCAGGGAAGGGTGGACAGAGAGCCAAGAGGGCCTGGGGCTGGGCTGTGTGATGGGCCAGCAGGGTGGTGGCCAGGCTGGCCGCCTCTTCCCTGCCCATGCGGGAGGGGTAGCGGGTGATGTAGAGGAGTTATTATTAGGAACACTGCAGTGCAGATGGGGGGGAGGAACAGGGAAGAGGCTGCAGGCGAACCCGGGGAGGAGAGGAGGAAGGAGGGTTGGGGGGGAGGATGGAGGTGGGGAAGGGAGGATTGAGTCCTATGTCTGCAGAACTCACTCGCTTGGGCTTTCATTTTTCTTGCCGTCCTCTTTGAGACTTAAGCCATGTTTCTGATACTGCGGTTTCTGTCGTGGTATCATCCCCTCCTTTCTCACACTGGAAGAAGCGGCAGGCACTGAGAGTCTGGGTGAATGGGGTCTGAGAAGTTCTGCCATCCTGGCCACCCTCGCAGGGTCCCAAAACCCTAAGCAGGGCCATGGCCGCCTCCACTGCCCTTTCACCTTGGCGATGCCAGGGCCTGTGCGCCGGCTCACCGTGGACTCACATTGAGTGAAAAACCTAGCCCCGGGCAGCCAACCCTACCTGCGGCCAAGGGTGTCTTTTAGCCACTTGGGGTTCTAGTCTCGGAATTCTAGAGCCTAGGACATGCTGCTTCTGGTTCCCAGCCACTGTAGAGCAAGGCGCTTTTTCATACTCTGATCTCCCTGTCCCTCCAGGTTTGGGTGCCTGGGAACTCCAGGCTCCTGCTTTCCACAGGTTTCTTGCTTCAGGGCCAGCCCGGTCTCCTCTCTACGGCTCGCTTCCACGGGTCCTGGGTGGGTGGTTTCTGGAGCTTGTGGGGGATGGACTTTGAGCATCTCCTACCAGGCTCTTGACCAACTCTGTTGATGTGGTGTGTGTCCTGCAGCTGCTTCTCCAGGGTTAAATGGCACCACAAGAGGCAGGGCAGCGGGCTAGAGGAGCCCTGGTCTGGTGCAGGCAGGAGGCGGGAGACCGGATCTGTGCCACTGAAGGTGGGGGACCGGGCTGGTGGGCCTGGTGGTCTGGTGCGGGCAGGACAGGGGAGGAGGCCAGCCAGGCAGCTGGTGGGGCTGGGGCCTGAGGGGATGGGTGCCATGAGGGAGCACAGTGGCAGCAGTTGCTCTTAAATACAGTTCCTGGGGCGCGGCCCAGAGGTTCCGGGAAGGCAGCTGGCCGACTCGCACTTGCCAGGAAGTGTGGAGCCACCGGACAGCTGCGGCTGGCCACCCGCTGGCCGGCCAGACGTGGCTGCCCACAGCCCCGGTGCATCTAGGGCACCAGACCTAGAGTCAGGGAGAGGCCTGAGCCAGAGGGGTGGGGAGCAGGGAGCTGCCGGGGCGGGGTGGGACTCTGCACCCACGTTCCCTCCCTGCCCCCCCGTGTCTGCCAGGTGGGAAGAGGAGTACACTGTGCGGATACAGCTGCAGGAGCGAGTGAACGAGCTGCAGGAGGTGAGGGCCGCCTGCCCCCCCCCAGCACCCTCAGCCCCCTGCTGCCCACCCCCCCCCCCCCCACCGCCCTTCCTTGTCTTCATCTGCCTCCTACCTCGGCAGCGCCGCGCCGCTAGCCGCTAACAGTGGGGCTTTCTCCCTGACTGCAGGAAGCCCAAGAGGCTGACGCCTGCCAGGAGGAGCTAGCGATGAAGGTGGAGCAGTTGAAAGCGGAGCTAGTGGTCTTCAAGGGGCTCATGAGCAATGTGAGTGCAGCCGCCGCACCCCGAAACCGGCCAGAGCAGGCGGGCCCCTCGAGTTTGGGCCGGTTGACTTCCTGGTCACTGTCGCTGCCTGGTGTGCCGTGCCTCTCCCTCTGCCTGCCCCCCACCCCACCCTCATTCAAGAGGGAGAGAAGGAACGGAAGTCCCAGTGTCGTGTCTGAGAGGCAGAGTGGCCTCCCTCATTTCTAGAGGTGGTTAAGCAGTTAGTTAAGAGGCCAGATCCCGGCTCTGCAGGCTGCTAGCAGTGTGGCCCTGGTGAGTCCCCCCACCGCTCTGCCTGTGTCCTCTGTGGAATGGGCGAGGCAAGGCGTGTGCCCGTGAAGACATACTCTACTTAGCACCATGCTGGCACAGACGTAATGCTGAAGTGTCAGCCGTTCTTCTTGTAATACTTTCTCCACTCTTGTAACTGCCACTGGCCTCTCTCTCTGGCAGCGTAAGTTCTGGGAGGGAGCCCCTGCACGTCCCGGGCCTCCGTGTCCAGGGCTCCCCCCGCCCGTGCGAACAGCGCGCCAGCTGCATGAGCAGCCCACGAGTGCCGGGGGAGGGTGTCCAGGAGGAGGGGTCAGCGGTGATATGTGACTGGAAGGGTGAGGGTCTTGCCGGGGCCCTTACTGGTCCTTGTCTGGAGTGCTGGCTGCCTCCTCACTGCTCCCTGCGTTCCCCGGACAGAACCTGTCTGAGCTGGACACAAAGATCCAGGAAAAGGCCATGAAGGTAGATATGGACATCTGTCGCCGCATCGACATCACCGCCAAACTATGCGACGTGGCTCAGCAGCGCAACTGTGAGGACATGATCAAGATGTTCCAGGTGAGGGCACTGGGCTGCCCGCAGGCCCCGGGACGAGGGCAGGCCTTGGCCCCAGACACCCTGCCCACACCTCCCCGGTGCCTGAGCTCCTCAGGAGAGGGTGGGGGCAGGCCGTGAACCTTGCATCATTGCTGGCTGGGAGCCGGGCCCTGCCCTCCTTCTTGGAGGACCTTACCTCGGCCCCCTGGGGCCCTTGGTGGGATGAGTCTTGGGGGGCAAGGAACAGCCTCTGAAAGAGAAGGTTTGGAAGCGTCTCTAACACCATCTCTCCCCTCCCTCTCTCTCTCCTCTGTCCACCTCCTCTCCTCTCTTTCTTTCATCTTTTCTTGCTTTCTCCACAGAAGAAGCTGGTTAGTTTTGCTCTCATGCAAGCTTTTTAATGTCCCAGTCCCAGTTTCTAAACCACCCAGGCCTTGGCCGTCAGTTTTGACCCGCTGGGCTTTTCAGCACAGATTTCTTTTCCTGTCTCTGTTTTCTTTGCCCTTCCCCCCTTTACTCTACCTCGTGCCCTCTTTGCTTCATTTCTATCCCTTCTGCGGCTTTCCAGATCTGGATATATGATTCAGGTTCTCCTTTGTCTACACCGCGTCCTCCTCTTCCTTGCAGCCAAAAACTTTCCTTTTAGTTTGGTCATTTCATTAGAAAGACTTTTTTTTTTTTTTTTTTTTTTTTTTTAGAAAACAAATCCTCTGTAGCCATTATGCACATCATAGCGTGGTCACAACAGGCCATTTCTCCCCTGATCTTACTGCCCTATTTTCTGTTTCTTCTTTTTCTTCCTTCTCAGTCTGCAGCCCTGTCCCCATCTGTGTCTGTCTGCCTGTCTCTCGGTAACTCTGGTGTCTGTTCCTGTCGTTGTAACTGTGTCTTCTCTCTCTGTCCACCCCGCCCTCCCGCTGGTTCACGCTTCTCCCCTCCCACCCGCCCCACCCCTGCCGGCGCCCACCCGCCCTTCTCCTCATGCACCCGGCCTCGTCTCTGTAGTCTCTGCACTTGTCTCCCATTAAGGTCCCATCCATGGGGGGGCGGAAGCGGGAGCGCAAGGCTGCCATCGAGGAGGACACCTCCCTGTCGGAGAGTGATGGGCCCCGCCAGCCCGATGGGGATGAGGAGGAGAGCACAGCCCTCAGCATCAACGAGGAGATGCAGCGCATGCTCAACCAGCTGTGAGTCCCGAGTCCTCCAGGCCCACCCTCAGCAGCCCCCCAGAGGCCGGAGCTCCCCGACAGTGGCCCTCCGCCCGCAGGAAGGCCCCACCCCCCTCTTGACAGCGGGTTCCCTGTCTCTAGGAGGGAGTATGATTTTGAGGACGACTGTGACAGCCTGACTTGGGAGGAGACTGAGGAGACCCTGCTGCTTTGGGAGGATTTCTCAGGCTATGCCATGGCAGCCGCAGAGGCGCAGGGAGAGGTAACGGCCCCTCCCGGCCTCAGGGCCCCGCCAGTCCTGCCCCCCAGCTGGACGCCCCGTCCCCCCCTCCCCTCCCTGCACTCCTTGCTGCTTTCCCTCTGTGGCCTCCATCCTGTACCTGCCTCTCCCGTCTTCCTTCTTCCTTCTCTCGGCTTTCAGCAGCTTCCTTTAACCGGACTCTCTCTCTCTCCCCTGGCTCGCCCCTGTGGAATGCCCCCACCACCCTCCCCATTGGCCTCTCCCTTGCTTCCCTTTCCGCTTCAGCAGCAGGAAGACAGTTTGGAGAAGGTGATCAAAGATACCGAGTCCCTGTTCAAAACCCGGGAGAAAGAATATCAGGAAACCATTGACCAAATAGAGGTAAGACTGGCGTTGAAGCCGAGGCCCACAGGTGGCCCGTGGGTTGTGAGCGGGGCGGCGGGACCCCAGACACCAGGCCTTCCCCGTTTCTTTTGTGGGGGTGGAACCTTAAGAAAGACCTCAGGTTCTTCAGGGAGGAGGACGGATGTGGGCTCCGATCTCAGCCCTGTCACCTACTTTCTACCACTCCAACTTCTAACAGGCTGCTTATGGTCTCTCAGCCTGTTTTAGTTGTCACGCGGGACCTTTTTTTTTTTTTTTTAAGCTTAGTTATTTTGACAGAGAGACAGAGTGAGTGGGGAGGGGCAGAGAGAGAGAGGGAGATACAGAATCCCAACCAGGCTCCTCACTGCTAGCACAGAGCCCAGTTCGGGGCTTGAACTCACAAACCGTGAGATCATGACCCAAACGGAAATCAAGAGTCAGATGCTTAACTGACTGAGCCACCCAGGTGCCCCTCAAGCGGGATCTTGATCGTACCTTCCTCACAGGGTTGTTTGAAGATCAAATGAAATGATGCACACGTAGAGCTGAGGGCAGTGTCTGTCTCCTAGTAAGCATACTGCATGGCGGCTTTATTAGTATTATCACTCCTGGTGGTGTGATAGTGGAGTCCTCTAAGAAGTGAACTTGAACTTGGGTGATTCTTCAGTTCAGCCTTTCAGCTGATGGAGGAACCTCCGTTGTCATTCCCTAGCCTGGAAGATCCTTCTCGAGATGGCAAGGGAAGCGGGTGCTCTAACTTAGATGCTAGGTCTGCAGGGCTGTGGCGGTTTGTGGCACCCTGGGTGGCGGGGCTGAGGGGAGGGGGCTGGCTGCGGATCCTGGGTGCCCTCCTGCTCGTGGAGAGGACCCTTCCCTGGCCCTGAGCGCTCCGGCTTGGGGAAGACGCATGTGGGCCTCTGTAACTCTCGGCCTCTCTTCAAGCCCACGTAGCACATTTATACCCTTGCTTGTCTCACGCCGCCCGCATTTTGAGATGGAAGTTGACAGATGATTCTCCTACACACATCCTCCCAACACACATTAAGTGGTCCTGCTCCTTTAAGCCAGCCTGTTTTTGTTGCTTGCCCAGGCAGACAGATGCTAAGTTTTAAAGGTGCAGCTAGGTTTCTGTTCTCTGTTGAGTAGAGGGGAAGGGAGAGGCGCTCTCTGCTCGCTCCTTGACACCCATGTCACAGTCTTCCTCTTTTCTCGCAGCTGATTGGTGTTAGGAGAGGTGTTGGGAGAGCTGACAGGGGGCTTTGGGTGCAGTGCTGACCGTGGTGACCCATCCTGGGGTCACTGGCATAGATGCAAGGAGCATTTCCCATTGTTGGTGGTAAAGCCAAGGCCCAGGTGGAGGTTGGGAGGGAGTTCATCCTTCCTCTCCATCTAGTCCCAGCCCTATCCTGTCTCTGGCCACACAGTGAGTCTGCAGTTTTCAGTGGAGGCTGTTAGATGCCTCCCAACTGTGGTGCTGCCTCTTCTCACCCCTGCTTTAAAATTAAAAAAAAAAAAAAAAAATTTTTTTTTAATGTTTATTCATTTTTGAGAAACAGCGCGTGAGCAGGGGAAGGCAGAGACAGAGGGAGACACAGGGTCCAAAGCAGGCTCCAGGCTCTAAACTGTCAGCACAGAGCCCGACACAGGGCTAGGACTCATGAACTGTGAGATCATGACCTGAGAGGAAGTCAGACGCCCAACCGACTGAGCCATCCAGGCGCCCCTCCTCACCCCTGCTTTAAATGCATGAAGTAAGGGCATATGTACAGATATGTACAGACAGCTGGTGGTCCTAGCCTTGTCTTTGGATAGAATATAATTGCTTCATTTCTTTCTTTCCTGTCCTGGTGAGTGCTGGGCTCCGGAAGCTAGCCCCTTCCCCTGCTGCTCTCCTTAGCTGGAGAAATTGGGGTGTAGGTGGCAGCCAATCTGGGCAAGAGCTGGTGACATCATGCCTTCCTGCACTGAGCACGCCCTGCTGCTCTGGAACCAGGGCCGCCATCCGAGCTGTACTCACTAGGCTTCTGACCCACCCAGGCCACCATCTCTTCTCTCCGGCCCTGTGACCCATTTACTTCTTCCTCCCAGTTCCCATCCTCTCCCTGTCCAGTTTGGATTAGTTCTGGGTGGTTTCTTCTATCCAATTCAGATTATTCACGGGTAGTTTCCTACCCTTTCTCTTTGCTCTCAGGCAGTCAAGCAGGTTACTTCCAAGCCATTTTATTCTGCCTCTCTGTTTGGCCCCTGTCCTTTGTACCCCAAACAAAGAGAGGCAGCAGATTGTCTCTGGCCCAGATCTTTTCCACATCACCCCTCCTCTCAGCTCTACCTCAAAGCCTGTGGCAGAATCTGGCTCAGAGGGAGTTCGTATTTCCTTGATTCTGAGCCCACCTTTTCCCACATGTAACATTTCTTGAACCGGGATACATCTTTTTTTTTTTTTTTTTTTTTTTTTTTTTTCAACGTTTATTTATTTTTGGGACAGAGAGAGACAGAGCATGAACGGGGGAGGGGCAGAGAGAGAGGGAGACACAGAATCGGAAACAGGCTCCAGGCTCCGAGCCATCAGCCCAGAGCCTGACGCGGGGCTCGAACTCACGGACCGCGAGATCGTGACCTGGCTGAAGTCGGACGCTTAACCGACTGCGCCACCCAGGCGCCCCGAACCGGGATACATCTTATACGCAGTAGGACATTGGGTGTGGCAGAAGTCTTTCTGTTGGATTCTGAGAACTGCCCACTCAGGAGATGAGAGTGATAAGAGGAGGATTGAGCCTCTTTCAACAGTGCAGGGCAGGTCCCCTCCTTTGTGCCATGAGGCTTATGGCTACTTCAAAAAGTCTCACTAAGTAATTTCCCATCTTGGGGCTGGGCACATGCAGAGATGAGTAAGACCTGGGGCTGGGAGCGGGGGCGCCTGGGTGGTTCAGTTGGTTGAGCTTCTGACTTCGACTCAGGTTGTGATCTCGAGGTTTGTGAGTTCAAGCCCCTCATGGGGCTCACTGCTGTCAGCACGGAACCCACTTCAGATCCTCTGTCCCCCTTTCTCCCTGCCCCCTCCCCCGCTTGTGCTCTCTCTCTCTGAAAAATAAACATTAAAAAAAAAAAAAAAAAATGGAGGCGCCTGGGTGGCTCAGTTGGTTGAGCTTCTGATTTCGGCTCAGGTCATGATCTTGTGGTTTGTGGGTTCGAGCCCCGTGTCGGGCTCTGTGCTGACAGCTCAGAGCCTGGAGCCTGCTTCAGATTCCGTGTCTCCTTCTCTCTTGCCCTTCCCCCACTTGTGCTCTGTCTCTCTCTATGAAAAATAAAATTAAAAAATTTTAAAAAGGCCTGTGACCACCTTCCAGGAGCACCCAAATTAGTGAGGGAGACAGACTGGGTGCAGCACTGTATTGGGCCTGCAGGAAGCCCAGGGAGGGAGCAAGGCCGTGCACAGATAGCCACCCTGAGCTCTCTGTCCTGCCCACACTTAGGTTCCTCTTGTCAGTGAAGGTCTGTTGCAAGAATGCAGGCCTGTAGCAGAGACCTCTGCCTTCCTCTGTAGGCAAAGATCCCCAGGAAAACTAAAAGGAATGATGGTATATTGGTGACTTCTGGCTTGATCGGACTTTTTTTATTTAAAAAACAAATGTTTATTTTTGAGAGAGAGAGAGAGAGAGAGACACGGAGCAGGGGAAGGGCAGAAAGAGGGAGGCAGAGGGTATGAAGCAGGCTCCTTGCTGTGAGCACAGAGCCCAGTGCTGGGCTTGAGCTCACGAACCGTGAGATCATGACCTGAGCCAAAGTCAAGAGTCAGCCACTTCGCCGACTGAGCCACCCAGGCGCTAGCATCTGACTTATTTTGAAATCTGAGCCTTCACCCGTGGCCACCTGGGCCCCATGCCTGGTGCTCTTGGTGTGTTAGCCCCTGGGGGTTAGGGGCAGGGGCACTGCTGACCTGGATGGTCTCGTCCTGCGCCTGCCACAGCTGGAGCTGGCCACGGCCAAGAATGACATGAACCGGCACTTGCACGAGTACATGGAGATGTGCAGCATGAAGCGGGGCTTGGACGTGCAGATGGAGACCTGCCGTCGGCTAATCACCCAGTCTGGAGACCGGTGAGGACCTCCCCCTGGAGTGTGGGGTGCGGCCCGCCTTCTGTGTCCTCCTCCAAGGGTGCATGCACCAGAGGCCGTTGGTGGGCAAGCCCTAAGAACCCCGTAGCTAAAAACCGGCAAGGAACAGAAGGGGCATGGGGGCAGTTTGTTATTGAAAGCCAGGCCCAGTTCGTGCATCTCTCTGTGAGTTAAACCCCAACAAAAAAGTAAGTTCTAAAAAGTCACAAAAATACTACAGAGAGACACAAAGCTGGGGCCATCAAGTCTGCACTCGGGCTCAGACAACATCTCTCATACTGCGATTTGAGATATTTCTGAACTCTGAGCCTCCCAGAGTCCCCAGGATAAAGACAGGGACCATATCCCCCATCAGGGTGGGGCGGGAGGGATTTCCCTCTCCCTTCCCCACTGCCCTCACCCTGCATCTACCCTCACCCCTGTGGCCCTCCTGTCCTTGCCTGAGATGGCATTCACTGGCCTGCCAGAGAGTAAGGCCACGGGAGAGGAATGCCAGTGTCATCAGGATTCCTCCCTGCCCCAAGGTGACAACTGGTGTTTTTTTCTAGAAAGTCTCCTGCTTTCACTGCGGTCCCGCTTAGCGACCCGCCGCCGCCGCCGCCAAGCGAGACTGAGGACTCCGATCGCGATGTCTCATCTGATAGCTCCATGAGATAGGGACCTACCTCCAGCCTGGTGGCCTGGGGCCCCACCCTGCCGGGAACTCACAGAGGCAGAGGGGTGGGGGGTTCACAGAAGGGGAACGCCATCCGTCCCGCCGCACCAAGCCTCGCCCCTGGGGACTGGGGCGCTCCTCCCTCGGGCTTCCTGCCTTAGTCCTTGGCCTTCAGGGTTCTGAGGTGTCTGGAGCGAGGCTCAGCCTGCCCTTCCCAGGTGACTCCCACCACAGCTGGGGCTCTCCTGCCTTCACGCGTGGGCGTCTGCTACTTCTCATCTTTAAAATGCTGCCAGAGCGATCGTGGCCCCTTACTTTCTCCATTGAGTAAGGAATGTGATTGTCAGATCTTCCTTGCATCTCTTGAGGCCTCGAGCCAGCTTACTGTCTTTGATTCTGTACTGGTGCTAACTGGCCCAGGCACTGGTATGAAGTGGATTAGGCTGGTCCTTCCAGGGCTTGTGCAACACACATGCAGTGGGAGAGGGCTTCCCTCCAAGGTGCAGGTGGAGGGAGGCGGGACCGGGCAGGGCGCTCTGTCCCCCCTTGCGTTGTCATCCACCCGTGGATGGCAGTGATGGGGCTGTGACCCGTCCTTTATGGAAGTGCCATGCATTGAAGGGGCCTCCGGTCTAGGCGGCTTCTGGATCCGACTGGGTGCAGTACCGTGGAGGGAGATGGAAGTTTCCCAATGCTGAGTGGCAGAGAAAAAGGTGAAGCTACTTGTATGTGTGTGTGCATGTGTGGTGTGTGTGTGTGTGTGTGTGTGTACATGTGTGCTCAGGGTCTCAGTTTCTTCAAGTATCAGCTGAAGATGTGCCTCCTCCGTGCCTGTCATACACTGAGAGCAGCAGGCTGAGATGTCCTGGACTTGGAAAAGCTTGGGAGAAACTGGGGAGCCGTGAATGCGGACACGTCAGCATAACTGCCTGAGGGAAGCTGTGCTGAGCGGACATTTGAATGGAGTCTTTAATAATAATGAAACTGGCGAGTATTTATTGAACACTTCTGTGTCACTGTTTCAAGCACTTTCTGGTAGTAGCTACACCATCCCCTCTGTGAGGCACACACCGGTTTTCCTCACTCGACATACAAGCAAGTGCAAAGGAAGGCACCTGGAGGTGGTAGGTAACTTGCCCAAGTTGAACAAGTGGCAGAGGCCCTGGACCACAGTTTGTGCATTTAACCCTCTGTAAGTTATACCTCAACAAAAAAGTTTTAAAAAGTCACGAAAAATACTAGAGAGACACAAGCTGGGGCCAAGTCTGGTTCTGGGCCCAGAACCAGGGCCTCTGCCCACGTGGCTGGTGCCAGCCTGTGTCTCTGCCCACGGAGTCCTCACCCACAGATGACGGGAGTAATCCTCTTAAACCGCTGTGGGCATTACCCCTTTTCCTGATCATTTGCTGCACAGTGCTGTGCACTTATGTAGCCGACTGAACATAATCCTTCTGGAAAACCTTTAGGGGCTGGGTGTAGCGGATCACTTTGCAGATGAGTAACTAGGGCACACAAAAGTAAATAATTTACTCAAGACCTCACACCTGTGAGGCAGGGTGGAATTTGCACCCTGGTGGTTTGACTGTATTCCACGTCGCTAGCGCTCTGCTTCTGAGTGACCAGGTAACCAGTCAAGGCCGCGAGGACTTGGTAGCCCAATTCCTAAGCCCTGACTCCCTGTGCCAGTGTTCCTCCTCCAGAGGGCGGCAGACAGAACAGCTTTCAGAGAGAGGAAGCCAGGTGACCCAGTGACAAAACAGCCTTGTCCTCTGAAGTGGACATGCCCCATCGCATAGCACCTAAAAGCCTTGGAGGGAAACTAAGCCAAAGCGAAGACAGACTGGTCTTCAAATTAGTGAGTGCCCATGCACATGTGCTTTTGTAAGGCCTTTCACTTGGGCCCAGGACCTACAGCGGAGTTTCAGGTCTGGTTGGGGTATGCTGGGCCCTTCTTGGGTACTCGCAGCAAGGTCTATTTCTCTTTGGCACCAGCCTAGCTCCCCTCCCGTTTGTCCCAGACCCTGGAAAAAGCTAAAAAACAAAACAAAAAACCCACAAGAGTTGGTTGGATACAGTATACTTTATTGATGGTACATGATAAGGTAGGGCTCCCCAAGCCCCTCCCCTTCTTCAGGGGGTCTGGGATGGAAACTGGAGATCAGGAGATTCTCAAGTGTGTTGGGTGACGAACGGGGGCAAGGACTCCCCAGCAGCTGAGGGCCTCTCTCTTCTTCCTCTTGCTGGGGCTGGTGGTCCAGGGGGCTCTTACTCCTTGGAGGCCATGTGGACCATAAGGTCCACCACCCGGTTGCTGTAGCCAAATTCATTGTCATACCTGAAAGAGGATCAAGAGTTCAGGCCTATTTTCATGAACCGGCCACCAGAGGGCGCCACACCCCCAACCACACCCCAGCAGCATACCAGGAAATGAGCTTGACAAAGTGGTCATTGAGCGCAATGCCAGCCCCAGCGTCGAAGGTGGAAGAGTGGGTGTCACTGTTAAAGTCGCAGGAGACAACCTGGTCCTCAGTGTAGCCCAGGATGCCCTTGAGGGGGCCCTCTGATGCCTGCTTCACCACCTTCTTGATGTCATCGTATTTGGCCTAAAAAGGTAAAAACGAGATGGTTATTCAAGTTCCAATCTTGCTGTTTTTTATCCAACACACAAACCCTGAGCCCATGAATCCTTTTCCAACTCCTACTTACAGCTTTCTCCAGGCGGCAGGTCAGATCCACGACGGACACATTGGGGGTGGGGACACGGAAGGCCATGCCAGTGAGCTTCCTGCAGACAGCAGGCAAAGCAGGGTCAGTACTGCTCCTCCCGGTTCCACAGACCCCCAGGGCAGAGAACAGCAAGGAACCTCACCCATTCAGCTCAGGGATGACCTTGCCCACAGCCTTGGCAGCGCCAGTAGAAGCAGGGATGATGTTCTGGGCAGCCCCTCGGCCATCACGCCACAGCTTCCCAGAGGGGCCGTCCACGGTCTTCTGGGTGGCGGTGATGGCATGGACTGTGGTCTGCAAACATGGAGGAGGGAGTGAAGGCCCGCACAGCACCCCTAAAGTCATCTACCCCTTGACCCCCTCCTCCCCCGGGAAAACTTGAGACAGTGACCTGAGCCAGTCCCTCGGAACCCCCAATGCCCCATGGTCCCCACAGCCCAGGGCCACATTCGAAGAAGGGAAGAGGATCTAGCCCTGGGTGAGAAATAAACACACTGGGCACTTTCCCCATCACCCGTACCATGAGTCCCTCCACGATGCCGAAGTGGTCATGGATGACCTTGGCCAGAGGGGCCAGGCAGTTGGTGGTGCAGGAGGCATTGCTGAAAAGAGGGAGGCAGGTCAAGGCAAGAACACGTCCACCTGGCAACACACAGTACCATCTGACCACCTCCCCACTCCCCTCTGCTGTGCTCACCTGACAATCTTGAGAGAGTTGTCATACTTCTCGTGGTTCACGCCCATCACAAACATGGGGGCATCAGCAGAAGGGGCAGAGATGATGACCCTCTTGGCCCCACCCTTCAAGTGAGCCTGTGGTAGAGTAATCATCATAATCCACACTCTCCCTCTCCTCAAGGGTTCCCCATCATTCCCGCTATACCAAACCCCACCCTCCATCTTTACTCTCCCTGCCACTCACCCCAGCCTTCTCCATGGTGGTGAAGACCCCAGTAGACTCCACAACATACTCAGCACCAGCATCACCCCATTTGATGTTGGCGGGATCTCGCCTATAAAGGGAGACAAGTCGAAAGCTCAGGGACATGGGGTACCGTGTACCACCCAAGGGTGTCAGCCCATCCTAGTAACTCCCTCAAAGCAAATTCCACCCCGTTCCGTCTTCTACACTTACTCCTGGAAGATGGTGATGGGCTTTCCATTGATGACAAGTTTCCCGTTCTCAGCCTTGACTGTGCCGTGGAATTTGCCGTGGGTGGAATCATACTGGAACATGTAGACCTGGAGGGACAAGTGAGGGCCATCAAGCGGCTGCGCTTCAGCCAGGCTCTGCTCCCTACGCCAGCTGTGGGGGCAGCACTCACCATGTAGTTGAGGTCAATGAAGGGGTCATTGATGGCGACAATGTCCACTTTGCCAGAGTGAAAAGCAGCCCTGGTGACCAGGCGCCCAATACGGCCAAATCTGGTAAAGACAAGAGGCGAGAAGGAATGAAAAAGGGGTAGAGAATTCTCCCAGGCATGGAAACAGCCCTAGACCAACCCATCCTCTTCCAGAGGTTAGAAGATGGCACTTCCCTCCAGAAAAGTCCAAGAGATCTAATTTTATCTTTCTTGAGCAACCCTGCCAGGACAGCCTGGCCAGAAAGTGAAGCCTGCCCAAGAAGTGATTAGGTTCAGAGACTGGCCCAACTCCCTAGTCATTACAAGTCCTGCAAAGGAGCAATGGCCATGCAGGGCTCTGCTCTGGCCACCCCTGCAGTCTGGACACATGCCTGGCACATGGCATTTATCTCCCCCACTATCTGTGCCCTCCCTGGGAATGCTTGCTCCCTGTCTGGCCCAGCATCAGGATACACCCTCCAGGGAGGAAAGAGTTGCATACTTAGCATCACCAAGTTCAAAGGGCAAGAGTAAAGGTCAGAAGTTAACTGGAAGGGGAAAGCCCATCTCTTCCTCCAAAGGG
Source organism: Puma concolor (assembly GCF_028749965.1). Lineage (NCBI taxonomy): Eukaryota > Metazoa > Chordata > Mammalia > Carnivora > Felidae > Puma > Puma concolor. The sequence goes on from NC_141673.1 coordinate 101,700,995, forward strand.
GAAAAAGGAATGCTTCTCAACCCCCTGATCTGAGGGCTCTAGTTTGCTAAGCCACTTGTCCCTGCAAGCCCTCTTCCAAAAATCAGGAGTGGGAGCGACAGATGTGTGTGTGGGGTGGGTGGGGGCAAAAAGTAGTAGCCCAGGCCCCAAGCTGCAGAAAGGTCAGGCAGCTATATTTAACCCCAGATTAGAGTGAAGAGGGGATCTGATTTCTGGAAGATGGAACGGGGAGAAGGGCAGGATTCCCAAGGCTCACAGACACCTAATCCTCCCAGTGACCTTTATAGCCTGGCCTTTAGGGTTGGGTCAGCTCTAGGTATGGACGGAAGACAGGAGCCTCCAGGAGAGCCAGTGTGATGAAAGGGGCTGCTGCTACAGAAGCCATTTTGTAGTGGAAAATTTCTGCCCATGACTCAGCTCCCCCAACATGGCACTAAGCTGCAGCTACCACACCTCTCCGGAAAAGGGGGGAGGAAAAAAAAGGACTCAAGAGGACTCCCCTAAACCCATGTTTGATTCATCAGAGAATCGTCTAGAAGAAGCATCCCTGAGGGGAAATTTGATTGGCAGCTTAAGGGATGGTCTCCGGTCAGAGTTCTGAAGTCCAGCTCTTTTAAGAGCAAGACCGAGGGAAGCCTTGCCTCACCTGGTTTACGGGATAAAGGCGACTCCACCCCACCCAGGCAGGATCATGAGGGTTAGTCATAGGCGAGGAAGGAGGAACAGTGAAGAGCTAAGGAAGGTTGCCTAACGGTGGTTCATTCACTTCCTTCCCTGTTGCAACATGGCGGCCGGGTTCCCGCAAACGGGCCCTCCCAGCGGGCTCTGCACCCAGCTCAGCCCCGGGCACCCCGGTAGGTGGGGAGGCCGCCGGCCGGTGGGGGAGGGGCTCCTTCCCGGCACGTGACTCCGCAGGGCGCGAAAGCAAAGAAAGAAGCCCCAGCTGGGGATTAAAGGGATGGGTCCTATGCCGGGAGGGGGGCGCTCTCGTCTATCGGAGGCAGGTGGGGCGGAGGGCTGCGAAGGGCTGCGGGCGGCTCGCGCCCGCGGGGGCGGCATTGCATGAGGAGCCACAGCTTGGGGGAGGGTGGCCCACGCGGCTCTTTAAGGCGGGAGCCTCGGCCAGGTCAGAGCGCCGACCTTGAGTTCTCCTTGGGGGTGGGGGTGGGGGGGTAGGACCACCGCACCCACGTCCCTCACGCGCTTGCGAAGACTAAGCAGGGCAATGCCCGCAGTAGCGTTTCGCCCGGGGCCGCGGGACTCGATGCCCCACCCTACCCCACCCCCTAACTCACCCGTTGACTCCGACCTTCACCATCGTGTCTCGGGGACGCGGCTGCGGGCAGAGAAAAGCGACCATTAGAACGCGGGGGCGGGTGGCGGCTGCAGCCCGGCCGCTGCCCTCCCCTCCCCCAGGCCTCCATTCCCAGCCCGCGCTCGGGCACGTCCGTCTTCCCGCCCCTGCAGTGCGGGGGCCCGGCCGCGCGGCCCACCCCCTGCCCGCGAGCGCTCCCGGCCCCCTTCCGAGCCGTGCCCGAGCCTCCCGTGGCTCCCCTCAGCCTAGCTTTGCCTGGCTTTGCCTGGCTCTACCTGGCACTGCACCAGAAGATGCGGCTGTCTGTCGAACGGGGAGGAGCAGAGAGCACCGAGGGAGGCTGCAGTCTCAATTTATAGCGGCGGGGCGTGGCGGGGAAAAGAGGGGGTGCGGGCCCCGCCTCCCGCTGGCTTGCCCAGTCACGGCCCAAGGGCGCAGAGGCCTGAGCTACGTGCGCCCGTAAAGCCGTGAGTAGCAGGGCCCGGTTTTTTTTTTTTTTTTTTTTTTTTTGGTCAAGTGTGCACGCACCTAGCATGTGGGCTAGGAACAGAGTGGGGGGGAGGGGACCGAGACGGGCCCAGTGGAGCCAGGGATCGCTGATGGCACCTAGGGCTGCCCTGTGGGCATGCAGCAAGCTGTGGACTCCAGGGCTGGCCTCCCGGTGACAACGGAAGACCTCCGGGAGCCAGGACCGCTGCACATATGAAACGGGAGGACTTTGGGAGCTTGTGGGATGGGGAGTTGGGGCCAGAGACGGGTTGCTCGCGGCCGCACGCTGCCACCCTCCCCCCCCCTCCCCCCCCCTCCCCCCGTCCCCTTTCTTTCAGAGGCTGAGAGGCAGGAAGGCTGGGGAACTTATTCTCAAGGCTCTCCGGTAGTAGCGGGGGAACCGCAGAGGAAAAAGGCCCGGGAGGGGTCAGCCAGTCTCAGGCCGGGCCCTGCCCAGCCCCCACTTCCCCCTCCCCAGGCCCTGGCTCCCGGCCTCTCTGGGCCGGGGGCCTGGGCTGGCACTGGGCAGTGGGGGCCTGGAGAGGAAGGAGGCTTGGCGGGCGGCTTGAGGGGGAGGTTTCTGCACTGAAGGTCACGCTGTCCTGCAGCTCGGGCAGCCCAGAGAGGTAATAATTGGGGCGGACAAACCAGGCCCTGTGTGCACCAGCTGCTCTCCCCCAGGCCGGGCTAGGCCTCCCACAAAGTCGCTCCCGGGAGACCAGAGTGCTGTGCCGCCAGGGCTGGGACACAGTGCCCCCTTCATCTCCTCCAGCCCGGGGCCGCTATCGGGACGTGAGGGCGGAAGTCCCTCCCAGTCCTGGGACGTGCCGGTCGGCCCCAGAGCCAGGGACTCCTCTTCCCTGCCTGCGCCCAGGGGATGTTGGGGGCAGGGTGAGGAGTCCAGAAGAGAGAAAAAATTGGGAGGCTTTGGGCACATGGTGGGAACAGGCCCCCAGACCCACACGAGGTGGAGGAAGGGATCCACGCCACTCCAACAGTCTGGAGCCCAGGCTGCGCCAGTTTTGCGAGCTGAGGATGGAAGAAGGGCTACATTTGAACGCTTGAGAGGACAGAGGGTTTGGAAGGGGGTGGGGTGGAATGGACATGGCCCATCAGCAGGTGCTGGGGGCCGGGGATCCAGGGGCCTCTTTGCTGGCCCAGCGTAACCTGAGACCAGCCCCCTTTTCTAGCTGAAGAGCCTGTGGCTAAGTTTAGCCTGCCTGGTGATAACCTTTGCTTAAAAGGCAGAGGGCACGCTCTCCCGCACCCCGATTCCAACCCTGGCCCCTGCCCTTTCTGGGACTGCCCTCCCTCCTTGGGGCCCCAGAGCCAAGTCTGTATCTGTCTGGCGGCCTCGTGCATGGCTGGTTTCCAGGCTTTTCATGAACCCCAAGAGTAGGGCCAGAGGGCACCTAATGGTGACAGGAGGTGGCAAGTGCCACTGGCGGTCTGCTGGGGCCTGGCACTGGGACCCAGCCGTCCCTGTTCCATTCTTGCTCATGCTCAACCAGGACCATTAACCCTTTCCCTGGAAAGGGCCTCAGGGGCCCCTCCGAGCCCCGGCACTACCCAAAGTGCGTGTGTCATCTTTCATTAGTGTCTTCTGCCAGAGGGAGCTCAGTGCCCACGGGAGCATTACTGATGCAGCCTGCTGTTGTCATGACAGCAAAGACACCAGTGTTGTCATGAGAACACGCTCACTGCCTCTGGTCCAGGTGACTCAGCAGAGCAGACTTGGGGAGCTGAGGGGTGGGCAGGCTGAAGCAGTGCCTGCGCTGAGAGCCGACTTGCCACAGACCCTGGAACAGTTAAGGAATCTCTAGGTAGACAGACCGACTCCACAGATATTATCTAGAGCTGGAGGGGATCAGGACCTGACCTTCCATCTGTTCAGCCGGCTAGGTCAGTCACTGCCTCAGAGATGGGCTCAGGGAGCACGCCGGGGGAGGGGAGAACGCAGATCAGCCCTTGGTCTAGAGAAGGGTTTCTCCACCTCGGCACCACTGATTGGCATTTTGGGCCAAATAATTCTGTTTTGGCGGTCTGTTTTCTGCATTGTAGGATATTTAGCAACATCCCTGGCCTCTGCCCACTAGATGCTGATAGCATCCCTCCCACCTAGGTTGTGATGACAAAAAACTATCTCTAGGCATTGCCAGAAGGCCCCTGAGTAGTGCCACACTGGTCTGGAGACTGGCCGCTGCACGCTTCTCCACCGTGCAGCAATCCTGTCCCTCATGCGGTGTAGGGAGGTGTCCTGTCCTTCGTGCGGCATGGGGAGGTGGAGGAGGGGAAGATGAGGCACTGGGGGAGCATGGAGCTTATCAGATCTTCAGACAGGCCCCAGGACTTCAGGGCTCCTCTCCCTGCTGCCTGCATCTGGGCTCATGTAAGCTGAAACAGACAAGCTTAGGAAAAATGTCTAAAAGTATATAAAAAACATTTATTCATTAGGAAACAAGGAGACTGGCAGACATAGAGTCCAATGAAAGCAGCTCAATTCAGTTCAGTAAGGCCAGTTTAAGAGAAATGCTTTACATCATAAAGACCATTCTATATTAAAAAGACAAGAGGACAGGCAAGACGGTATTTTACAAGGGAGCGGAATTCAAGTTCACTTCATAAGATACCCCGCACAGCAGGGACAGGAACAGGCAAGATGACTTCCTAGGGCCTGTGCCTTCGAGGAGGTGCTCGGCGGATGGGGGTTGTTTTCTTGGGTGTCTCGTCTTCCGTCATCTCTGCTGAAAGCTCTATTCAGAGGATTGGAGGAGGAAGAAAAAGCTGAGTCACAAAGATGGTGAAAAGTACATCTCTGAGAACAAGTGGGACAGCCCCAGACTAGGCCCAGAAACAAAACCCATACTGTGCCCAGAGAAACACACCTGGGGGAAGGGCAGGGGCGGAGAGAATCTACATGGGGAGGACCCCATCAAAACTAGCTTCCCCCGACCCCTCCCCAAGCTATGCTCCTTGCGAGCCACATCTGGGAGGGAGCATCCTACCTTCCTCGCTGGACTCATCACTCGAGAAGACAATTCTGGGTTTCTTTTTCGAAACTCGCTGTTGGGTGTTTGGATGCCGACGGGCAGTGCGGTGGGGCTCAGGAGTGACAAAGTCACCGTCTGATGAGGCTGCAGAAGCCAGACGCTGGTGCCGCTTGGAGACTAGAAAAGGCCAACACATGAGTCCCAAAAAAAGGATACTCTGAGAGAAGGGCCCGATCTCTCCACTTGTGGGGCTGCCTCACGTACCAGTGGATGGTTTCTTGGCTGATGGGGCTCTCTGGCTACCCCCCTGGCCAACCTCAAGGTCTTCCATCGCATCCAGCCCTCTGGTGTGGCAGACCCGAAGCTTCTGCTCAAATTCATCTATTACAGCCTGGAGGGAGGGGAAGAGATTAAGAGCAGGCCTGGAAGGGGCACCTGGGTGGCTTGGTCAGTTAATCGTCAGACTTTGGCTCAGGTCATAATCTCAAGGCTCTTGAGTTTGAGCCCCACACTGGGTTCTATGCTGACAGCTCAGAGCCTGGAACCTGCTTCGGATTCTGTGTCTTGGTCTCTCTCTGCCCCTCCCCCACTGATGCTCTGTACCTCTCTCTCAAAAATGACCATTAAAAAAAAAAAAGAGCAGGCCTGGAAACTTATTTCTAAGATGAAAAAGAAACAAGGCCATGGAAAGAAAGACATGGTGAAAACATCAACGCATATCACTGAGAGAACCCAACCCAGGGAGGGTACACACTGCAGGACTACAAGTATATGACATTCTGGGAAAGACAAAACTGTGACAACAGTAAAAAGATCATTGGTTGGGGCGCCTGGGTGGCGCAGTCGGTTAAGCGTCCGACTTCGGCCAGGTCACGATCTCACGGTCCGTGGGTTCGAGCCCCGCGTCGGGCTCTGGGCTGATGGCTCAGAGCCTGGAGCCTGTTTCCGATTCTGTGTCTCCCTCTCTCTCTGCCCCTTTCCCTGTTCATGCTCTGTCTCTCTCTGTCCCAAAAATAAGTAAACGTTGAAAAAAAAAAAAAAGATCATTGGTTGCCAAGGGTCGGGGGACAGAGGGCGATGGGGGAGCACAGAAGACTTCTTGGGCAGTGGAACTGCACTGTGTAATACTATAATGATGGACACAGGCCACAACACACTTTGTCCAAACCCACAGAATGAGTGACCCCTAAGGTCAACTATGGACTTTGGGTGATAATGATGTGTCAACATAGGTTCATCGATTGTAACAAATGTGCCACTCTGGTGGGGGAGACTGGGGGGGGGGGGGGGCTTTGCATGGGTGGTGGCTGGGCACATGTGGAAGAACTCTACCTTCAACTCAGTATTTACTTTTGAACCTAAAACTGCTCTAAAAGATAAAGTCCATTTTAAAAAAGAGAAAAAGAAAGACACAGGAATTGGAGTCAGAAAGATCTGGTCTCAGGTGGTGCTGGTTACTTCGCTGCAGTCGAGCCGAGGGAGGGGAACGGGCGGGGTAGGCGAGGCAGGTCCGGGCAGTGCAATGCAGATGAACTCATGGCACCGGGATGGCCGCTGCGCTCACCTTGCCCTCGGGCTTGGCTCCGCGTCGCACTTTGCCCACAACTGACAAAAAAGCACTAAAGATGGACTCATCCGACAGTTTGTCCCCAAAGCAGTCAAAATTGTCCAGCATCCTGCGGAGGCCTCGCTCTGTGAGGGGCAGCTGTGACACACAGTAGGCCAGGTCCCGATACTGCCGCTCGGTCCTGCAGATGGCAAAGGCGTCGTGAGGAGAAGCGAGATGGAGGAGCGAAGGCCCGTCCTTCCCCGTCGGTGCCCCACAGCCTCAGGGACACCCCTTGGGAAGCCGGCATACCGGGCAGTGCGGAAGCGCTGACACAACTTCTCCACCAGGCTCTCCGTCTGCTTGTCCTTGGTGATGTAGGAGAGGAGCTGCCTGAGGAAGGGGAGATGTGGTTGTGTGGCCTCCCAGGGGCAGCTCCGTCCCTGTCGGGACAGTCCTGTCTTCCCCTAGCACCCGCCTTCTGACATCGTCCTGCCTTCTTCCTAGACCCTCAGAAAAAATCCACCCCACCCCCTCTGCAAAATTCTCACCGAGAATGGGAATTTGTAACAAAAACTGCTGCCATGTCCTGAGGACTCCTATGCGCCTACCGCCACACTAGAAACTCTATGGTACTGAAGCCCCTCAAGAACTAAGGGGCAAGTGTCAGAGGCCTCACTGTACAGAGGAGGAACAGGCACAGAGAGGCTAAGTTACTACTGAAGGTTATACAGCTACAAAGTAGCAGAGCTAGAGTTCAAATACAGGTTTGTCTGATTCTTAAGCATGTGCTACATGAAAACTGGGCCCCAAGGCTCAGGGAACCATACTTCATGATGGTGTGGAAAGGCTCTTCCTCCACCCCTCCCTCAGGGTCTGACAGGCGGCTGATGATATCTGGAAGGAGATTATAGATCGCATTGCCCTGTGAGAGAGAGAGTCATGTTATCGACACTGGGTGTGTGTCTGTGTGTGCGCGCCCGTGTTCCCTCGACAGTGGTCTCCCGCTGCCTCTCACCTTGTGGGAAAGCTCATTGAAGAAGTTCTTGGCCAGGGCAGCGATCTGAGGCGCGGGGTCGATGAGCAGCACAGCCATCTCGCTCACTTGCCCCTTCACCTTCACCATGTCCTTTAGAATCAGGTGGGTCATCACCAGCCCTGCTGTTCTCCGCACCTGCTGAGCTGGGTCCCGGAGCCTAGGAGTGAAATCTCAAGTCACTGGCACTAATGGTGAGTTATATTGGGACACTGGTGGGAAAGGCCCTCAGCAGGAATCTGTTGCCCCTTCTTCTTCTTCTTTTTTTTTTTTTTTAAAGTAAACTCCACCCTCAGCGTGGGGCCCTAACTCATGAACCCAAGATTAAGAGTTGCATGCTCTTTTGACTAAGCCACCCAGGTGCTCCTCTATCACCCCTTCTCAATGTGACATTCTAGAAGCAGTTAGAAAGCTGGGATTGGGGTAAGAGGCCAAGCTTGGAGCCAACGCTTTGGACAGAGGTGCCCATTCCTTTGGGGCTATACTTAGCGAGGGCCTGTACAGGGCAAGTATCAAGCAGATATCAAGGTAATGCTAAAGACCAGAGAAACAGTTTTAGTGATTTTCATCCTGACTGAACTATAGCCTTCCAGGGCTAGCAAGGCCTGCTACAGTGTCATGAGGGATTTCTCACCGAGCATACAGATGAGGTGTCCAGGGGTCCACCAGGTTAGGGAAGCGGATGGCCAGATCCCCAGCAGCAACCATGAGGTTAGACCGGACAATGGGGAGCGAGGACTTTTCCAGCATGGTGAACAGCAGGCGAAGCTGGGAGTCGCAGAAAGTGGCACTAGGGGCAAGGAAAGGATCATCAGGGAGAGGCACCATCCCCATCCTCTCTGAGAGGGCAGTACTGGCCCCAGGGCCTACCTGATCATGCAGAACTTGCCAAGGGCAAGTGAAGCGGCTGCAGAGAGCTCTGGGTTGCTGTAGAGGCCCGGGTTGTTGCAGACTTTAAGCAGAAGTGGAACAAAGGCAGCCAGGATCTGTTTGCCTGTCAGAAGAACGGCTCTAGGTCTGGGACAGGTTATCTCGGCTGGGGAGCAGGTCCCTCAGCAATTCTTCTTACCATCTAACAGCTCCTTCTCACAGATGCTGCGGATGAGTTCTGCCTCTGGATCATCAGCGGCAGCGCCCGCCAGCCCCATCTCCTCCTCTATGGTGGTGTCAGAGCTTGTGTTCTAATGGGGAAGAAACCAGGGATCATGGCTCATCCAAGACAGCATTTTTTTTTAAATTTTTAATATTTTATTTTTAAGAGAGACAGCATGAGCAGGGGAGGGGCAGAAAGCAAGGGAGACACAGAATCTGAAGCAGGCTCCAGGCTCTGAGCTGTCAGCACACAGCCTGATTCAGGGCTCGTACCCATGAACTGTGAGATCATGACCTAAGCTGACATAGGATGCTTAACTGACTGAGCCACCCAGATGCCCCCAAGACAGCATTTTTAACTCCAGCCTGTCTTTCATTTTGCAGGAATGTGTCTGGGGAAAGGCAAGTTCTGTAAAACCATTCCTACAGTGGTCAAATGTGTCTATAAAGAGGAAGCACACCTTAATTAAACAGGAAAAGAACTAGGATTCTGTAATTTTACTTCTAAGTTGCCAAATGTGAACTGGCAAATTCAAAGTGGAACAAGCAGCATTATTTTCAAGTTGCTAAAGCATATTCCTACGTCTCTGAACTCATCCTCACAGAAGCACGTCATTTCCTGCATACAATCAATAAACGGATCATGGGGACAATGGTTCGAGGTCACAGAGGTCAGACCTAATTCCACTGCTGCAAGATACTCTGTGTCTTATTTGTCTGCAAGACACCACTGCCTCTAGTGGAAAGAACACAAGGTCCCCATAAGGTGGCAGGCCCAGCAACCACGGCTGATGGGAAAGGGGGTGCGTGTGTGCTTATTCTAACAAGCAGTGCCTGAGGGGAAGCCTAGATTTCATGCTGAGGTCCCTAACTCAACGCTCTGTTTCCCTAAAACTTTCCTTCCTGGGTGGTCACCAACAGATCGCTCCATCTTTGTTCTCACTAACCTTTCCCAGTAACAGCAGCAAGGAGGCAGGGTGTCTTCCTCATTTAACAGTAGAAAAGCAGAGGTTCCCAGAAGGAAACGTGAGTGACCCACAGTCAGGAAATAAATCCGGGAAATGCTTGGGACACAAACCCAAACACGCAGGCACTTCATTCACCTTCTCCTTTGGATCCTTAGTCTTCTGCTCCTGCTCTTCCCGAAGAACCCGGCGCCGACAGAGCTCCCCGCTCACTGCCTGTTCCAAGTGCACCAGCTGCTGCAGAGCCACATCTCCAGCCAGGGACAGCAGGTTCATCAACAGGAAAGTGGGGAGCATGGGGGTGTCCTCTGGAGGAGGGGAGGCAAAGCAGGGAGAAAGAGACAAAATTAAATCTCATAGGACCCTTCATTCTGTGTTGATGGCTCTACCTCTTGCTCATGTGCCATACACAAGCTGGCGCAGAAGAGAGAGATGGAGACGGTGGAGGGTGGGCGGGGAGGGACGGGGATGGTGGCGGTGACTGGCCCAGTCTGAGTGACAGAAGTGAGACAGTGTGGTCTGCGGAGGGTCAGGGGCTGCTGTAGGAAGCAGTGCTGGCAGTGGCTACTGACTCGACAAGGAAAGCAGTAGACTCTGGCTGCTGCCCACGGGGGACCCTCTTGCCTACTTACTCGGGACCTCCTGGGTGGCGCTCTTCTCCCCCAGCTTCTCCAGGGCCTGCTTCGCACAGCCCTGCAATATCTGGGCACAGATCACCTCGGGGCCCTCTGCCAGCTGGTAAATGAGGGTCACTGCCACCTCTTTGAATGGGATCCAGAGTGGGTCTGGGTGGACAAAGCCTGTAGAGGAGAAGGGAGAAGTCACCCACTGCAGACAAAGGACTCCATTCTACCCGAGGCCTTCACGATAGCTCACCTTTTGTGACCACCTCTTGCAGTCGCTCAAACAACCTATGTTGCTGAGGCAGCCGGAAGGGAGGGTGACGTTTGCTCAGAGAAGGCTGTCGAGAACAGGAAAGACAAAAGATGGGTATGTGTGGAGAGTGTGTAAGAGGATGGCCACTCTCCTTGGTCTGGAGACCCCATGTACCTTTCTCCTGTCAGAGATGTTAGCAATGGCATGGCACACCTGCTGGGCCAACCTGTAGTCCTGTGGAAACTTCTCATCCAGTCCTATGCTCACCAGTGTGTCTAAGTTGCTTCCCACGATTTCTGGTTTTCCTCTAGAGGAAGGAAACCACACAGTCAAAGCTAGTCAAGGACAGGACTCTGTGGGGGAAAATGCCAAGCGGGGTAGGTAACAGCACTCAGTGCAAGGCTAGAGCCCTGGAGCAGACAGCAGAGGCTCTGACATGGGGCTGGACCCTCAGAATCCCTCTTGCTGTACCAAATCCCGTTATTTCTGCTGCACGGGGTGCAGAGGAGGGCGCTGGTACTATTTTATTTTTCGCTTAGGTAGCCGACTCACGCACACAGCTTGGCTGGGCCTGACTGCTGTTATTGAAAGAAAGGGAGCTTTCTCAGAACCTTCCCTTTCCCTCTTATTCCTAGCGTCTGTCTGGATCTGAGCCTCACCGTGCCATCATCCCAAGAAGCATGACAGAGGAACAGCGCTCCAGAGGAGAGCAGGGGACCTTCTCGGTCGCCCGCTCCCACAGCAGCTGGGTCACTGCCGGTTTCAATTCATCCTTCTGCACAAACTCACAGAGCTGAAGAGAAAAGAGAAAGGGCTCAGGCCAAAAAATAACAACCCCCCCCCAATCCTTGGTCTGCTTCTCTGAAGAGAACGTTGAGAGCCCGAAGTGGGTAAAAGCAATACTTAGGGATGGAAAAGGAAGAAGGAGGCTTGAAATGTAAAGCTGGGGTTTGGGGAGGTACTTGCACCTCTGTCACTTTTCTACCTTCATGCCTTCAAAACTACATTTATTAAGATGACATATTGAAGTCTGTGTGAGTCCATGGCTCTGACTACATTCCGGGGATTTCTAGTAGCTGTTGTTGTGCTGTGACCACAACTCAACATGTCTAAAACAGAAGACTCCATCCTTCCTTGCCTTTTCATTTTGCCCAGGGTACCAACATTCTCAATCACATATGCTTAACACTTCACTCACAGTCAGCTAATTTCTTCCCCACTTAATCCTATCCATTTTTCCTTTATAATCTATCTTCCATTAAGTGCAACTCCACAGCTTTTCCTCCCAGCCCGAGTCTAGTCCTTTGATGCTGCACACTTCCAGAAGGTCCGTAGACCTCGTCTCTAGCGTCCTCTCCAACCAACCTGTATGCTCCTGTTGGACCAGTCTCCCAAACATCTTCTTCATCACGCCACACCTCTGCTCATCATCTAGAAATAGCTCTCCTTTGGAGCACCTGGGTGGCTCAGTCGGTTAAGTGTCCGATTCTGGCTCAGGTCGTGATCCTGCAGTTCGTGAGTTCAAGACCTGCATCAGGCTGTGTGCTGAGAGCTCAGAGCCTGGAGTCTGCTTCAGATAGATTCTGTGTCTCCCTCTCTCTCTGTCCCTCCCCCACTCACGCTCTGTCTCTCTCTCAAAAATAAATAAACATAAAAAAAAAAAAAAAAAAGAAAACAAAACTCTCCTTTGCCTATAGTAGGGGCTCTGGACCAGGAGAGCTAGCCTGACATTTCAGCCCAGCGGCTGCCACCAGGCTCCTTTTCTCCCCAAGAGAAAAATGTGGCTGGCGGTAGTGCTCCACCTGGTGGAAGCTGGTGGTCAGCACACCTCCACCTGTCTCCACAACCCAAATACTTTTACTTCAAAAGCAGGTCCACCTCACTAAAATGTTGGCCAACAAGGTGAAAGTCCCGGACTTGTGAAAGGCATGCAGGGACCTTTACAATTCAGTTCCCACCTACACTCCCACTTTATTATCTTTTGCATATAACAGTTTCCAGCCAGAACGTGATCTTTTTCATGCCACAGCTTTCTGTGCTCTTAATTGGCTTTCCATCTACATGTTCCCTCCTTTCTCTCTCTACATCCTACTCATCAAGACCCTGTTTCAGTCCTACCACCTCCAGGAAACTGTCCTTGACTGTTCTACCTCATACTGCTCTCTTGCCCACTCAGGACTCGTCAGGGTAACGTACAAGGTATGAGTATGTTTTCTGGAGCTCTTATTGCCTGAGTCTCTGCCACCAACCAGCTGTGATTAGCCAAGTTCCTTAACCTTTCAGTGCCTTAAGCTTCTCACTGTAAAATGTACACTAACAGTATTACCTCACTGGGTTGTTGTGAGGTTTACACAAGTTCATATGAGCAAACTGCTAAGAACAGTCCCTGGCATGTCATTAGTGTTACCCTATCACCATTGCTGCTACAACCATTACCTGTGCCACATTTTTTTGGCACTGAATTACCTATGTGCCACATCATTCTATAACTGTTTTATGTTTTTTGGCTACCCACTATACTGTTGGTTCCTTTTAAGTTGGGAACTTGAAAACAATCTTATACTTTGTGGGGCTGAGTAAACTGATGAACATGTACATAGTAATCACTAATACTTGTTGAATGAATAAAGAAAATAGAAGTAAGGGGGCGCCTGGCTGGCTTGGTCAGAAGAGCATGTGATTTTTTTTTTTTTTTCAACGTTTATTTATTTTTTTGGGGACAGAGAGAGACACAGCATGAACGGGGGAGGGGCAGAGAGAGAGGGAGACACAGAATTGAAAACAGGCTCCAGGCTCTGAGCCATCAGCCCAGAGCCTGATGCGGGGCTCGAACTCCCGCACTGCGAGATCGTGACCTGGCTGAAGTCGGACGCTTAACCGACTGCGCCACCCAGGCGCCCCGAGCATGTGATTTTTGATCTCAGGGTCATGAGTTTGAGTCCCACATTGGCTGCAGAGATTACATAAACAAACAAATAAGAAAGAAAGAAAGAAAGAAAGAAAGAAAGAAAGAAAGAAAGAAAGAAAGAAAGAAAGAAAGAAAGAAAGAAAGGAAAGAAAAGGAAAAGAAAAGAAGGGAAGGAAGAAAGGAATGAAGGAAGGAAAGTAAGGAAAGGAAAGAAAGAGACTTACAATTTCCTCAAGACACTGGATAGTCCCAACTGAGGCATCCACTAGTAGCAAAGAGAGATTCTGAATCAAAGTCTGGGCTTTGGCTCTGTGGGAATAGCAGAGAGCAGAGGTCATTAAAAACTGGCAAGTTAAACCTGGCAAACAGGTGATTAGGATTATCCCACCACAGTGTCAGATGACTTTACTGGAAGTCCAGCCCCGCCCTGAGACCCATTAGATTCAGGGCTCCTCAAGAAGGATGCCCCCATCCCCTGCCATTCCTGTAGGAGACTGCAAATGTCCCCTGAGAAGCTGACCCTGTTAAAGCTGGCAGAGGCAAAAGTACCACATATACCTGGCAGAGTCCCCTCTGGGGCTGAGGTAAAGCTGGCGGTAGGCATTAAGCACAGCTTCCCGGATGCCAGGCTCCTTAGACCAGATGAGAGGGAGCATGCGGCGCACCCCGAACAGGGCCTGAGGTACCCCAAATTGGAACACCATCACAAAGAATTCAATCACCTCCTGCACCACTGAGGGGAGAGACAGAAATGTCACCCATCTGCTTGGCAAAATTCCCCCAATACTTAGAGATAGAACCTTTCCTACTGTAGCAACATGCAAGTGGAAGCTTCTTCCATTTCCCCTGAGAATATCATCCTAGATGGCCCTGTCGTGAAATACCCTATGCATACCACGTCTGCTCCACAGAGCTAGACAAAGCAAACGGAAATAAAGAATCCTTGCCTTTTGAAGGAGCAGACAGTTATCAATAAAATACAGGCAAGACTGGTTTTTCCAACCCCAAGACACAGTCCTTACAGAGAGGGATGCTGGCACACCTGTAGTTGTGTTTTCATACATCATCTTGCTGATGATGCTAATGGCCTCTGTAATCTTCAGAGAGAAGCTGTAGGCGTCCTGCAGATACTGCACCAGCATCTCCTGCTTCACCAGCTCATCGCTTCCCCTGGATTTCACGGGCTCTGACACACTGGGCTTGTCTTTACTGTCTGTCTGTCCTGGGCCCATGTTCCCTGCAGAACCCTGGGCATTCTCCTGTGTGGAAGTTGCTGGGCCTAGGAATTAGAGAATTCTAGGATGGTTATTGCTCGAAGGTGTATGGGGAAATCTATCGGCTACAACATCCCCGGATAGTTCTTTCCACAATGGGAGGGTATACACTTAGAACCTACTGTAAAATGTCTTGGTTCATTTCTCAAAAAATTCCGAACATCCCTATGGTTTGGAAATACCATTTCACGCCATATGACTATCAATCTTAGGTCCATGGGCTGTATCCATTCCAGAGCACTGCCACATCTCCTCTGGACTGCTGTGGCACAGTGCCTCCTGGCACTCCCAGGCCAGTGTCTGGCATAAAGTAAATAGCCCATCAATACTAATTGAAATGTTTTGTTTGCTAACTGAAGAAGGAAAAGAAATACCTTTGAAGATAGTCCCCAAGAGATTCAGGAACCTGGTCTCCTCTGACTCCTCTGGGTCCACATGACTGAAAGGCTCAGACTCCTGGAAGTGGCCTATAGCTTCTCGAGTGAGAATGATGGCCTGCCTGGAAGAACATCCACCGGTCACCAACTTGGCACCCACGGGAGTGTCACTGCAGCCTTCTGTAATGCAGCCTACCTCATGATTACATCGAGAACCTAGACTTACTGCCCCAAAGAAAAGGGACACTTCTCATGCTTAAAAAGTTGAGAAGTGGGGCGCCTGGGTGACCCAGTTGGTTAAGCATCTGACTTCAGCTCAGGTCATGATCTCACGGTTCATGGGTTTGAGCCCCATGTCGGGCTCTGTGGTGAGAGCTCAGAGCCTGGAGCCTGCTTTGGATTCTGTGTCTCCCTCTCTCTCTGCCCCTCCCCTGCTAGTACTCTGTCTCACCCTCTCTCTCAAAAATAAAAACATTAAAAAAAAAAAAAAAGTTGAGAAGCACCTACAAGGGTGGAGCTCAAAACACTTTCCCATTTTTGAAGTGACAAGGCTTTACTACATAGTCTTCAAAGAAACTCAAATAAGACTTTTCAAATTTAAAGGTCACAAACCTACTCCAAACATCTACTTAAAAACTTTGCTAAGTCAAAGTTTAGAAAAAGTAAGTGTTCAATAACTGATTAATTTATGGGACATCCATACAATGGGAGTCAATGTTAGCGTAAAAAAGAATGAGGCAGCTATTCATGTATAAATATTAAAAACACTGCAGTATGTTGTTAAGTGAAAAAAAGCAAGGTGGTAGATCAGTGGGTAGAAAATTCTACCATTTGTGTAAGAAGGGAAGGAAAAGAACATATGTTACACTATACGTCTTTGTTATCTCTAGAAGGGTGTGCGATAAACTCGGAATGTTGCTTCCTTGTAGGAAATGAATCTAAGTAGCTAGGAAATAGGTTTGGAAGGGACTTTACAATGCATGTCCTTGTTTTGTAACGTGTGAATGTACTAATTTAAAAAAAAAAAGATTTTTAAGTAATTTCTACACCCAATGCGGGGCTTGAACTCACAACCCTGGGTTTAAGAGTCGCATGCAATACTGACTGAGCCAGCCAGGCTCATTTTTTAATGTAATTTTCTGTTCTAAAAAATACTATTATTAAACTGTTAAAAAGTTTTTAAAAGAAGTTTTGTTCTAACACACATTTAACTGGCATCAAATACCTCACTTATTAAGACCATAACCCAGCACTGACTGCTGAGGTTTTCTGAAGGAGGAGGGGACATCTTTAACATGAGAAGAAATCTTTATTTTAACTGACAGGAGAAAATACTAATATGGTTGGAGGCAGAAGAAGCAGTTATAAAATTACAGTACCTTTTTACACCTTAGCAAAGTAAATAAAGACACCAGAGAGACATAAGGGAGAGCAAACTAGCCACCTTCCATTCAGTCTTTTCTGAACAGCCTAATTAGGTAGGAAATAAATCAGTAACTTGTGGCTGAGGTTTAAGGAGACCTGCTGATAGCTAGAAGGGCTTTTGTTGCTAGCTGCCCTGAAGTTCTAGAGTCATAAAAACACTGGGAGAAATCTGTTCTCCAAGGTCAGGATTAACAATGAGGCTGATTTCAAGATTAAAGTAGGATTAATGGAGTTTAATATTATTTATTAGCTCACAGGATTTAGTAGAAAGAAATTAGAGACCACATGATCTAGTCAATTGCTTTTTTAAAGGCTTTTATTTTTTTAAAGGTTTTTTTGTTTGTTTGTTTCTTTTTATTTTTTTTTTTTTTAAATTTTTTTTTCAACGTTTATTTATTTTTGGGACAGAGAGAGACAGAGCATGAACGGGGGAGGGGCAGAGAGAGAGGGAGACACAGAATCGGAAACAGGCTCCAGGCTCTGAGCCATCAGCCCAGAGCCTGACGCGGGGCTCGAACTCACGGACCGCGAGATCGTGACCTGGCTGAAGTTGGACGCTTAACCGACTGCGCCACCCAGGCGCCCCTGTTTGTTTCTTTTTAAAGTAAGCTCTACGCCCAATGTGGGGCTTGAACTCACGACCCTGAGATCAAGAGTTGCATGCTCTACTGAATGAACCAGCTGGGCGCCCCTAATCAATTTCTTATTTTACAAATAATGAAACTGAGGCCAAGGAAATTTAAGCAACTTATTTAAGATTATACAACTAGAATTATACTTACAGGCTTTCTTCTTCAAATGGAGAACTTTTGCATATTTAATTATAATATTATTTACATTTAGCTGTTTTCATGGTTTCTTTAAACATTTGTAAAAGTAGAAAAGCATGCTTAATTGTGGACTGTGCCTTTGGCATAAATCTGGTGTTCAGGCCATTATTATAATGAAAACACCTACCATCACTTGGTGGCAGCATACCCCAAGTACAGTTCATTTCATTTATTTAAACAAAAATTTTTAAATTTATTTTGAGAGAGAGAGACAGAGAGAGAGCGAGAGCAAGCATACAAGCAAGGGAGGTCCAGAGAGAAGGAGCCCGATCCAAAACAGGCTCCACAGCATCAGCGCAGAGCCTGACACTGGGCTCGAACTCATAAACTGTGAGATCATGACCTAAGCTGAGATCAAGAGTCAGATGTTTAACCGACTGTCCCACCCAGGTGCTCCTATTTACTTTTTAAAGACTTTTATTATTTTTGAGAGAGAGAGAGAGAGAGAGAGAGAGAGAGAAAGTGAGCAGGGGAGGGACAGAGGATCCGAAGCAGGCCCTGAGCTAACAGCAGAGAGCTGGATGTGGGGCTTGAACTCATGAACCACAAGATCATGACCTGAGCAGAAGTTGGACGCTTAACCAACTGAGCCACCCAGGTGCCCTGATGTTTTTTTAAAGACTTTTAAAAAGATTTCTTTTTTTCTTTTTCTTTCTTTCTTTCTTTCTTTCTTTCTTTCTTTCTTTCTTTTCTTTCTCTCTGTCTCTTTCTTTCTCTTTCTGTTCTCTTTCTTTCTTTCTTTTCTTTCTTTCTTTCTCTCTCTCTCTTTCTTTCTCTTTCTGTTCTCTTTCTTTCTTTCTTTATGAGAGAGAGCGAGCGCATGCGCACACAAGTGAGAGGGTGAGAGGGACAGAGAGTGAGAGAGAGAGAATCCCATGCTGTCAAAACAGACCTCAATGTGGGGCTTCATCTCACAAACTTTAAGATCATGATCTGAGCTAAAATTGACAATCAGACGCTTAACTGACTGAGCCACCCAGCTGTCCCAAGTGCAGTTCCTTTTAAAGAAATACTGTTCCTCAAAAGTTAACTCTAGAGGCGCCAGGTGGCTCAGTCAGTTAAGCGTCCAATTCTTGGTTTCAGCTTAGGTCATGATCTCATGTTTTGAGTTCGAGCTCCATGTTGGGCTCTGCGCTGACAGTGCAGAGCCTGGTTGGGATTGTCTCTCTCCCTCTCTCTGCTCCTCCCTTGTGCTCCCACACACACTCTCTCAAAATAAATAAATAAACACACACAAAAAAAGTTAACTAACTCTAGGGGCACCTGGGTGGCCCAGTCCGTTGGGCATCCAATTTTGGCTTAGGTCATGATCTCACAGGTTGTGAGTCTGGGCTCTGCACAGGGCTCTGTGCTGACGACTCAGAGACTGGAGCCGGCTTCAGGTTCTATGTCTCCTTCTCCCTCAAATATAGGTAAAACATTAAAAAAAGCAAAACAAAACAAAAAAACCAATGGGGGTGCCTGGGTAGCTCAGTCAGTTAAGCATCCGACTCAGTTTTGGCTCAGGTCATGATCTCACGGTCTGTGAAATGGAGCCCTGCGTCGGGTTCTGTGCTGACAGTGCGGAGCCTGCTTGGGGTTCTCTCTCCCTCCCTACCTTATTCTTTCCCCCTTCCCGGCCCATGCTGTCTCTCAAAATAAGTAAATAAACTTAATAAAAATAAATACATACATACATACACACATAAATAAGTTACATACACACATAAATAAGTTAACTCTAAACCTAAAAAGATCATTAGAGAAAATCTCACTCTTTCACATACTTGTAACTAGCCTTGGCAAGCAACTGATGGATGTGTTCTTTCACATCTTCGGTGGTCTCTGTACTAGCAATCACCACAGGAATCTCCTCTTCTTCCTGGGGAAGCTTTAGCAGCTGCTGCAGGGTAGACCTCAACTCTGGCAGCATGGCTTCCCACTCCTCCTCTGGGTCCAGCACTGCAGCTGAATGAGAAAGTCTCACTTAGACTCTTGGAGTTTCTGATGGCAGGGAACAGGATGTCTAGGGTGAGGATTCCTACACAGTAACTACTTACAAGCAGCTGCAGTTCGCCTCTGGGCCCTCATCTCTTGTAATTTCTGGGTTTCCTTCTGCAGTGGTCCAGCAAGGTCAGTGTCACTAAGCTACCAAAGTAAAATGAATATCAGGGTCATTAAGTCACATAATTTCATTCCTGTTTCCATTTATTCTTTCTCTTTTGGGTAGATCAAGCCTACTTACCTTGCAGGAAAAGGGATTATTGGCAAGAAAACTGGCCAGCAGCTGAATGGCATTTTTACATACTAGCACTGACTTGTCTGCCAGACGTCCCACTGCTAGGGCCACCACTGCTTGGAAACGTGTCAAGGGGAGAGCCTATGTGGGGTAGGAAGAGAAGAATGAGCTCACGTACCACATCATCCATTCTGTTCATCATACTCAAAATGTTCTTGAAGTACACTATATGTGAGCTACCTACTCACTCTAAAGAAACTTTTCTATGGGATATAAAATAGTTACTCTTTGTCGTGGTTAAGACACAGTATAGTCCTTAAATGGAACCAGGCATCCTTGTCCTTGGTAGAGGAAGACCTTTATTACTGGTAGTAAGAATGTGAATTCTAGACTCTTCTGTGGGACACGGGATTCCTCTTTTCTCCAGCCTGTCTACAGAATACTGTTATGTCTTTATCATGCAGAAGGCTATTCACCTTCTGCTGGACGATTCGGGTAAAGAGCTGCAAAACACGGCTCCGCACAAAGGAGTTGACGTCGTGGCCATGGGCTTGCAAGGTGTCCAAGAACTGGTCTCTGGTGTCTCGGGCTGCTTCCTCCAGTTGATCACCATTCAGAACCTGCAGGACCATCTCCGCCATAGCTGCCAGCACAGCATTGCGCATCATGTAACTCTACGGGAGAAGTGGTCTGGTCTGAGGCTCCTCACTCCAATGCTAACTCTCCCTTCCCCAAACTCTTGGGCCTGTCCAGGCACAAAGAAGAGGTGAGGCCTTAAGTTAAGGGTAAGCTTGCTTCACTCTGACTTTTTCTGGTCAGTTGCCTAGGTATCCACTCCTGAGATCAATGGAAGGGGCCTTGTCTGCTTGAGAATATAGGGACAAAATAAACAAGAACCCCCATTTTTTTCCCATAAGGCTCATCACATCTGTATACGTTTAAAAAGCATTAATTTCTACCTTTCATCTGAAGCTTCAAAGCCTTGGATCCATCCTAATAAAACACCCCCTTCCCTCCCACTCTCCTTCTTGCATTTTACTGACAAAAGAATGAAACACAGAGAAGCACAAGTCAGCCCTAGGGTGCCATGCAAGTCCACTGCAGAATGTGAGGAACAGGGGTTGGGGTTTTTACCAGGCCAAGAGCCAGAGAATGGAATCTTGCACAAGAAGTTATAACACACTAGATGACCTAGGAGACTATCTTTGTCCTTGACATTGACCCGGGATGCCCTGCATCAGTGCGGGAGGCAGCCAGGCAGAAAGAATTGAGAGTGGAACTGTTCCGAGAGTGCAGGCAAGCTCTATGGTAGGAAGAATGGAAGGAGCTTCATCCTGATGAATGGAAGGGACTCAGAACGATGGCCGAGTGACTCTCACTAGACCTAAGGCATGGAATTGCCATCCCCTTACCAGGCGTGGATAAAACCGGTTGATACTGAAATGGAGATTAACAAATGGCTCTTTAGTCAATAAACTCTATCTGCTTCTCTGTAGGAAGAAACTGCCACCAAGTTATGCTTAGACACCTTGACTTCACGGGAAAGCCATCTTCTTGTTATAAGAAACAGCCTTAAAATTCCCAGAAGAACCTGAGATTCCCAGGGGACCACTTACCTCTCCATCCAGATGATCCAGCAAAATGCACATGCTGGACATCAGGATGGCTGGGATGTGTTCTGCTAGTTCTGTCAGAAAAGCTGCAAAGCCCTTTGCCCCTGAAGGGTCCCGACTCAGCTCCTGGGGACACTTCTGTCCAATCTCTCTGTGCAGGAAAGAAAGCACAGCCACAGCAAGATAATTCAGTTCCCAGTAAGGGAAGGGAAGTCAGCTATCTAAAATCTAAAGAAACCTAGTATGTACAGAGAACGCATTTCTAATCTTTCTTTTATCTTCCCCCTGAGGGAGATGAGAATCAGAAACTTAGACAAGAGTCACCTTACAATCTCTCCCACGATGCTCTTCATTCCATAATCAGTTGCCCACAGACTCACAGCCGCCACCAGTACCGGTGCCAGGTGTTCAAAGTGCTGCAGCATCTGGATGATCTTCACAGTGGCACCTGTGGAAATACTACACGTGAGAAATTACGGGCAAAATGGAAACCGCGGGGCAAGGCAGAGGGCTAACTTACTGAGCATATGATTATAACGTGTCAAGGCGACACCAAGCAGGCGTGTTATAGCTTCCCGGGTGGGGCGGTTCTTCTGGTGACTAATGGTGGGGTTCTCCAGGAGGCGGTAGCAGCAGCCAGTAACCAAACTGAGAAAAGGAGGGAGGGAGATGATGAAGTCAGCTGTGTGGATTCATCTATACTGGGGCCCTGCCGCTTTCATTCTCCTTCTCCTGCCCCAAAGTCAGGGTCTTCTAGCTTTCTTCATTCTTTTGATCACCGTCTACACCAAGGTGCTTTGCTTTGCCGACTCTAGATAGGTGCTCTGTCCTTCAAGATTACCAACCTTCAACCAGTTATACTTATACAGAACCCAAATAGATGATAAAGGGTAGGAGAAAGTGACCAATGACTTCCCATGGTTAAACATCATGGTTAATTCAGTTCTTATCTTGGTTGACCTTTTAGGTGCACTGGATGCAGCTGACCACATTTCTCCTGGAAACACACTTCATGTGGCTTCCCAGATGCCAGACTCCCTTCCCCAGAGTACAGTAAGGATTTCTGCTCTCCTCTAGCTATGCTTACTGATTTGGTAATCTCAGACTTGGGGCATAAATACCATTTATATAAATACACTGACTGCCCAAATGGGTACCCTATCTCAGACCTCCCTCTCGTGCTCCAGACTTGCACATTCAACATCGGAATCAGACAACATTGCTTGGATGTCTGATAAGGACCTCAATCTTTGTATCCTCTCTTTGTATTCAAACTTTGAACTCTTTTTTTTAAGCATTTTAAAAAAGTTTATTTATTTGAGAGAAGAAAGAGAAAGAAGCAGGGAAAGGGCAGAGAGAGAGAGAGAGAGAGAGAGAGAGAGAGAGAGAGAGAGAGAGAATTGCAAGCAAGCTCCATGCTGTCAATGCGGAGCCCAATGTGGAGCTTGAACTCACGAACCGTGAGGTCATGATCTGAGCCGAAATCAAGAGTCAGCTGCTTAGCTCCCTGAGCCAACCAAGCATCCACCCCTGCCTCTTTTTATGTTTATTCTGAAAGCTCAGGTCAAAACCCTGAGTGAGTCATCCT
The DNA here is from genome assembly GCF_028749965.1 of Puma concolor. NCBI lineage: Eukaryota > Metazoa > Chordata > Mammalia > Carnivora > Felidae > Puma > Puma concolor. The sequence goes on from NC_141673.1 coordinate 101,723,537, forward strand.
TGACTGAACTCTCCCTCAAACTTCATACACCTCTGTCAGATTATCCTATAAGCTCTACCTTAGGGAAAAAAGTACAGAGTCCATCCACTTCTCCCCATATCCACTGCCACTCTTGGGTCTAAGCTACCATCATCTCTTGCCCAAGTTACTGCAACAGCCTCCTAACTGGTCTCCTGCTTTCTTCCTTTCCTTTCATAGTCTGTTTCAACACAACAGCCAGGATGATCCTGTTAAAGCCCTAGTCAGACCACGTCACTGCCCTGCTCAGAACCCTTGAGTGGCCCCATCTCACTCTGAGAAAATGCAAAGTCACCATGATGGCCAAGGATCTGCACAGTTGGCTCCCCACTGCTTCTGGGATTTCACAGCCTATCCCTTTCACCTGCTCAGCTGCCATGTCTCTCGCCTCACTGCTACCACCTGTACATGCCAGATATATGCCTTCCTCAGGGTTTTTGTACCTGCTGTTCCGTTCCTCACCCTTGTTTATTCCTCCATATTCTCGTGCCTCATACGGCCTCCTCTGGGTTTTTGCTCAAATGTCACCACCTCAAAAAGGCCTTGCTAGAACAGCTGATTTAAGATCACAACTCTCGGGGGCGTCTGGGTGGCTCAGTTGAGCACCCAATTTCAGCTCAGGTCATGATCTCATGGCTTGTGAGTTCAAGCCCTACATTGAGCTCTGTGCTGACAGCTGAGCCTGGAGCCTGCTTCAGATTCTGTCTCTCCCTCTCTCTCTCTCTGTCCCTCCCCCGCATGCTGTTTCTTTCTCAAAGAAATCACAACTCTCTTCCATCAAACTCCCCATCCCCTCCTCTATTGTTCTCCACAATCATAAAGTATAAAACAAACCATGTATTTTACTTACTTTAAAAATCATCTTCTGCTCTATAATATAAACTCTAAGAGGGCAGAAACTTATGTTTCTAGTGCCTGCAATACCAGCCATGCAGCCAAGAGATTTTCAATAAATACTATGTCATGAATGAGCAAATGGGCATTAAAGATAAGAAACCCATGGCAGTTTCTAACAGTTATCTACTTACTAACAATTCTATGTTATGAGTATACTTCTATGTCTTACATACAGAAGTGAGGCATGAAATGAAGTATTCAGAAAGAAGACATATCTAGCAACAGAGCCCTCGTTCCTCACAGTTCACTATGACCATCTTAACCACCGACCTGACAAATTCCTCTTCAATTATTGAGTGGTTCCACAGGTGACGAATGTCCAGCTGGAGCAGCTGTGTTAGAAGCTGAAGAATTGGTTGCCTCTCTTCTTCCCAGTCAAAGCCGTGGGCGGCCTTGGCCCGGGTTTTCTTCCCCTAAAAAAAGGATCATGCATACATTTAGGGAAAAATAAGGAAGACAAATCAGGTCAAAATCTGCTAGTCTGAGTGCCCAAACTGTCCAGTATTGAGATAAGGTAGAAACTAACACAGCAGATGTATTACAAATTGTAAAATATAAAAGAGCTCCTTGTCAGGGCAGGATATACTGTGATATTTTTGAGTACTTCCTCATAAATCCTAAAAAAGGACAGACAGGATTCCCAGAATTGTTGGATTCTCTTCTTTCCCACTGACCCCCTGATCTCCCCAGGCCCCATGTTGAGTGAGCCAGGAACTCCAATTACCTTCCCAAGGTCCAGGTCCATGAGGCTTGTCTGGCTGCTCATGGTCTCAAATGATTCCACGAGGCGTATCAGAGCATAGCAGTTCATTTTGAGGGCATTTAGGTGGGCGCTCCTATCTGACACACTCAGAGCTGCATCATCCAGGACAGTGGGAAGTTCCTGGGAATGACGGGATACCACTGCAAGGGGCAAAGTCCGGAGTCGGCTTTGTTCACTTTCCTCATCTGCTCTGGCTTCCAAACACCCAGCATCAGCAGCCATCAGATTACCAAAGATCTGTGTTTCATCTCTCAGTGGCCACAACACAAGCCAAGTCCTTTGGGACCCCTGACCCCGACACGCTGAACACGCCCTGTCCCCACTCTCTCAGGCCAGCTACCTCAGTTTCTCCTTGGCAACTGGAAGAACTACCTCTATTAAAGAGAGGCAGTTCAAAAGTAGGAAATATTTCTTGTTGGTCTGCCCTTACAGCGAACACACACAACTCTGTATTGTCCACCAAGATTACAGACCTTAATAGGTCAAAGGTCCCCGGGCTTAGCCAAACCAACTGAATCACCACAGCCTTGATATCATCACGTGGCTGATAAAATGTAGGAAACAGTAAACAAACAGACAACAACAAACACCTTCCATCCCCTACCCCCTGACCCATAAACACCTTTCATCAGGAATTCCAGAGTATCTTCCTTGAGGCCAGGATCTATACTTCGAAAGTGACTATGAGGGAAAGAAAGTGTGGGGGGTGAGATAGGAAACTGCAGAGCCCATTCTAGATCAGATCAAACCTGAAGAATCTAAGACTTAAACACATCTGTGAAATTGCTCAACTGGTGTGAAGTTGGGGTCAATGCTCATTAGTAGAATTATCAGCACCCCGAACCTTTATCAGTGAACCTATAATTTGGAATTTCAGGACTAACATGCAACGTTAAGGTAAACAGCCGCTAGTTCTTATGGCACCAGCCAGATGCGTTCTACTTACTGTAGAATGCTGTAGACAGTATCAAAGTGCTCCAGCATTGCCAGGGGCCCCTGAGCTCGGAAGGCAGCCTGAAATGCTACAAAGATGAAAGAAACGAATCAACACAGAGGGGAGATGCCTTGTTGGTAAATTCCATTCATGGCAGAAAATCCAGTTAATCACTTTTACTGCTTGAATACCAAAAAGAGACAGTTCATTTCAATGTAACCTATTATGGTTTTTTTAATTGTGAAATGACAAAAAGTGGCAAAAACAATACAGAGTTCTTGTACTGATTCACTCTGATGATGTTAACATCTTCTATAACCACAGTACAAGAGTCTATAAGAAATCAACATGAACTCAATGCTATTAATGAATCTACAGACGTTATCTGAATTGTTAGTTCTTCTATTTATGTCCTTTTTCTGGTCCAGGATCCAATCCAGGATCCCACAATGCATTCAGTTGTCATGTCTCCTTAGTCTCCTCCCATCTTTGTGTTTCACAATCTTGACACTTTTGAAGTATAGTATTCAGTTATTCTGTACAATGTCCCTCAGTCTGGGTTTGTTTGCTATTTTCTCATGATTAGATTGAGGTTATGTATTTTTGGCAGAATGACCACAGAAGGGAGCCTCCTATCAAAGCATCACACCAAGAAGTACATGGTATCAATGTCTTATTACTATGTTAACCTTGATTACCTGCTAGTGTTCGCCAGCCATCTCCTCTGTAAAGTTACTATTTTCCTCTTTTGCAGCAAATAAGTATCTTGTTAGGGAGATACTTTGGAAATTTTTTTTTTTTAAATTTTTTTTTTTTCAACGTTTATTTATTTTTGGGACAGAGAGAGACAGAGCATGAACGGGGGAGGGGCAGAGAGAGAGGGAGACACAGAATCCGAAACAGGCTCCAGGCTCTGAGCCATCCGCCCAGAGCCCGACGCGGGGCTCGAATTCACGGACCGCGAGATCGTGACCCGGCTGAAGTCGGACGCTCAACCGACTGCGCCACCCAGGCGCCCCGGAGATACTTTGAAAATGTACAAATATCTTGTTTCTCCTCACATTTTGCCCACGAATCTGTCCATGATTCTTGCCTGCCACAGTTATTACTGAGGTGTTAGTAAACACTTTGACTTTTCTTTTTTCTTTCTTTCTTTTTAAAAAGATTTTAAAGTAATCTCTATACCCAACATGGGGCTCGAATTTACAACCGAGATCAAGAGTTGTATGCCCTGCCGACTGAGCCAGCCAGGTGCCCCTATATGGTGATTTTTCTATCTCCATCATTCCTTCTACACTTACTAATGGGAATGCCACTCTAAGGATGAGCTGTCCCTTTCCCTCTGGTTATTTATTCAAATTGGAATAGACTCACGGTTATTTCCTTTATTCCATTTTAATGCATTCCTACTACTATTTATTTTGTTGCTTAAATGATCCCATGCTTGACCACTGGGAGGTCCTTCAACTTGGCCTGCCTGCAGTCTTTTCAACGTGGTCCCTTCACTTTTGCTCTCTTACTTCCTGGTATAAGATGTTCCAGGCTCATCTTGTACTTTCCTTGGCCCAGTTCTGCAATCAACCATTCTCAACAGAGTCCTCATTTCTTTTGTGGAAGTATGGCATGTAGAAACCAAGTTCTAGGCACTAGTTAAGCTTACTGCTATTGCACTGTATCATTGGTTTTAGGTCCTCTCAGTAGAGAATAGCAGGACATGTACGTGTATATACATACATACCTATCTGTTTTGATCTGTTTATATATTAAAAATGAGTTAATTTACATATTTTACTTAACCCTAGTATACACATAAAGCAGTTTTAGAATTGCTAACCCATATTCCTATAAAAAATATTTTACTAACTCAGCTTACAATAATTGTGTAAAGTTCTTTCTTCTAGAGTATATACACAATTACATTTTTTTTTTTTAATTTGAGACAGCAAGCGAGCCCAAGTGGGGGAGAGAGGCAGAGGGAGAGAGACAATTTTAAGATTCAATAAAAAATAAACATTCAAAGTATAATTAAAAAAAAAGAATGAGACACAAAGCACAAGCTCTTTTGTAATCCTTCTTCCCTATCAACAAACCTCTCTGCCAACATCTTCCCATTTTTTGCTGGAGTCTCAAGAGAAAAGCTAACCTGTCCCACTGCCCCAAAGATGTGTCTCCTCTGTTTCACCTTTGGTTTTATCCTGTCCAGGAACTGCTCTTATTCTGCCAGCATGCTCAGGCCTCCCTTCTTTATATATTTATTTATTAAAAACTTTTTAAAAATGTTTACTTTTGAGACACACACACACACACACACACACACACACACACACACAGAACCTGAAGCAGGCTCCAGGCTCTGAACTGTCAGTGCAGAGCCCACCATAGGGCCTGAACTCACAAACCATGAGATCATGACCTGAGCCGAAGTCAGACGCTTAACCTGACTGAGCCACTGAGGAGTTCCTTTATACTTTTATGTTTTAAAGTTTAATTTATTTTGAGAGAAAGAGAGCATGAATGGGGGAGGGGCAGAGAAAGAGGGAGACAGGGAATCCCAAGCAGGCTTTGCACCGCCACTGTAGAGCCTGACACAGGGCTCCAACCCACCAACCAAACCCTGAGATCACAACCTGAGCCAAAATCAAGTCAAACACTCAACTGACTGAACCACACAGGTGCCCCAGGACTCCCTTCTTTAAAACAAAACAAAAACACTCAATGCCTTTCATTTGACTTTGCTATCATATCCCTTTTAAGATTTATTTATTTTTGAGAAAGACAGAGTCGCAAGTGGCGGAGGGGCAGACAGAGGGGGAGGCACAGAATCAGAAACAGGCTCTAGGCTCCAAGCTGTCAGCACAGAGCCTGACTCAGAGCTCAAACTCACGAAGCATGAGATCATGACCTGAGCTGAAGTCGGATGAATGAGCTACCTAGGGGCACGTGGATATCCCTTTTAAATTGTGTCTCCTCTTTCAATTTCCTGATCTGTTTGTGGGATTTATCAACCTAACAAATATTCTCTCAAATATTACCAACTACCTATTTTTTTTTTTATTACAACTAATGATTTTCTTGGTCCATATATCTGTTTAATTCTTTGAAGCATTACCTACTGATCTAGTCTAGAGTCAGACTGCTAATTTAGGTTTATATCCGGCTTGAACATTTACCAGGCCAAGCTACTTAGCTTACTAAGTCTGTTTCCTCTTCTCTAAGTGAGGAATAATACAAGATTGCACATCATAGGGCTTTTCAGAATTTTTTGGTAAAGGTTAAGTAGAAATAATCCTGTGAAGCAGTCAGAATAATACTTAGCACACAGTGTAACTCAGTATATGTAATTTATTTATCACTCTCTTTTTTAAAAGCTTATTTATTTATTTTTTGAGAGAGAGAGAGAGAGAGAGAGCAAGCAGGGAAGAGGCAGAGAGAGAGGGAGACACAGAGGGAGAGAGAGAATCCCAAGCAGGCTCTGCACTACCAGCGCAGAGCCTGATGCAGGGCTCAATCCCATGAACTGTGAGATCGTGACCTGAGCCAAAATCAAGAGTCAGATGCTTTAACCGAATGAGCCACCCAGGCACTCCAGCTATTTATCACTCTTACAAACTTCCTTCTGTAATCTGGAAAATATAGAAAAATGGAAAAGAGAAATACACAGCAATTAACATCTGGCTAACTTTTTTCCACCTCTTTCCTATGCTTAGTATTTCTGCTGTTGAGGTCATATCACATACTCACTTCTCTGTTCTGCTTTTTAAAACTTAATATTATGGGGTGCCTGGGTGGCTCAGGCAGTTGAGCATCCGACTCTTGATTTTGGTTCAGGTCATGATCCCAGGGTTGTGGGATTGAGCCCTGCATTGGGCTCTTGTGCTGAGCGTGGAGCCTGCTTGGGATTCTCTCTCTCTCTGCTTGTCCCCCACTCTCTCTCTCCAAATAAATAAATAAAACTTAATTTTACAATAAGCATATTATAAAACCTTCGTAAATAATTTTAATGGTCACATAATAGTCCATCATATATATATCTTAATTAACTTACTATTCCTCTATCATTAGACATTATATCTTTTTTTTTTAAATTTATTTTTCTAATGTTTATTTTTTGAGACAGAGACAGAGTGTGAGCTGGGGAGGGTAGAGAAAGAGGGAGGCACAGAATCAAAGCAGGTTCCAGGCTCTAAGCTGTCAGCACAGAGCCCGACATGGGGCTCAAACTCATGAGCATTGAGATCATGACCTGAGCTGAAGTCGGACGCTTAATCGACTGAGCCACCCAGGTGTCCCTCTCTTCTTTATAATGTAGGCTTCGTGTCCAATGTGGGGCTTGAACTCAGGACCCTGAGATCAAGAGTAGCATTCTCTACTGAGTCAGCCAGGTGCCCCTATTGTTAGACAATATGATATTTCTAATTTTTTCCACTAAAATTCACATTTACTCCCTTGGCAAACCTGGATTAAATTCAACTGCCTGCTTACTTCATTCATGTAATCATACAAATAAAAATGGCTTGACAAAAATATACAATCATACTAACTATTCTTACTTTAAACTTATGACCATTAATCTCAAGTGGGCCCTTAGTATTTCTTGGTAAGCCTGTTAGAAATTCCCAGGCCTCTTCACCTTCTTCTAGGCAATTATTTCACACCTTTCCTCTGCTCATAAGATCAAGGCCTTCTTCCCCAATTCCTTCTCAGTTAAAGGCTTCACTTCCTATCTCACTGAGAAAATAGAATCACACAGAAGAGGGGCACCTGGGTGGCTCAGTTGGTTAAACAGCCAACTTTGGCTCAGGTCATGATCATGCAGTCTGTGGGTTCAAGCCCCATGTCGAGCTCTGTGTTGACAGCTCGGAGCCTGGAGCTGGCTTCAGATTCTGTTTCTTCCTCTCTCTGCCCCTCCCCTACTCTCTCTCTCTCTCTCAAAAATAAACATTAAGAAGCACATAGAAGAGAACTTCCAGCTGCCCCAAGATCTGTATTTCCCCTCACTACGTGCATCTGTGCCCAGCTACTCTGTCTTTTCTTTTGCTACTGCAGATAAACTGTCCCAACCCTCTAGTAAAACCATCTCCTCCCTCTGTGCACCAGATTACACACTCTCTTACCTACTAAAGATACTGCTCCAACAATCTGTCCCCTCTCCCTCTTGCATCATCAACCTAACCTTCTCTGATAGCTTCCATTCAGTACATACACATGTAATGCCACCCATCTTATAAAAAATCCTCCCGGGGAGCCTGGGTGGCTCAGTCAGTTAAGTCTCTGACTCTTGATTTTGGCTCAGGCCATGATCTCAGTTTGTGGAATCCAGTCCCACGATGGACTCTGTGCTGACAGCATGGAGCCTGCTTGGGATTATCTCTCTCTCCTTCTCTCTGCCCTTCCCCTGCTCTTCCTCTCTCTCTCAAAATAAAAAAATAAACAAAAAATCCTCCCTCAACTCTACCTCCTCCTCCATCATCACCTCATTTCTCTGTTACTCATGAAAGCAAAACAATCAGAAAGTTATCTAAACTGTCTTCCCATTTTCTCATAAACCCACCTATTTCAATTAGCCTTTTGCCCCCACTACTCCTCTGAAACCGCTTTCCCCAATCACCACATTGTGAAGTCCAGTAATTAGTTTGCAGTTGAGCTCTCCACTTCTTTTTGAAACATCTCTTAATTTAGCCTCCGTTTAGTGCCTTTGTTCACTTTCTGCCTCAATGACTGGTCCTCAGTTTCTCCTACTGGTTCTTTCTCATCTTTCCAGCCTCTAAATACTGGGCTGTCTCAGCTCTTGCATCTCTAAACTGCTTTTTGTCTCCATCTACACTCAAATTTCATGGCTTTAAATGGCCTTCTACATGCTCAACATTAAACCCCAAACATATAGCTGTAGCGGGCACCTCTCCCCCAAACTCCACAATTCTACAACCAACAGCCCAAAGCTGCTCCTCTCATAAGTTACCCCATCTCAGTAAATGGTACTTCCATTTTTCTAGTTGCTCGGATCCAAAAACCTTGTAATCATCCTAGATTCTTTCTCTAACCCTGTAAATCCCAGCCAATCCATCAACAATCCTGTTGGCTCTACTTTTAACATCTATTCAGAACCTGGGGTGCCTAGGTGGCTCAGTTGTTGAGTGTCCGACTTCGGCTCAGGTCATGATTCATAGCCCTTGAATTTGAGCTCCGCATTGGGCTCACTGCTGTTAGCATGGACCCTGCGTCAGATCCTCTGTCCCTGCCTCTCTCTGACCCTCGCTCGCTTGCACTCTCTCTTTCAAAAATAAATAAAAAATATTAAAAGGCAAAAACATCTATTCAGAACCTAACTTTTTATGAATACCTCTACTGTTATCACCCCAGGCAAGGCAAGCTACCTGGTACTACTGTATTACCCTCTCAATGAGTCTCCTGCTTCTTCCCTTGCCCCTCACACTATTCAACACAATAGTGATACTTTTAAAATGTCAGACTGTGCCATTCCTGTGTTCACACTGAAGCTAAATCTTTATTATGACCTACAAGACTCCAGATTAGTGCTTCTCTAACTTAAATGTGCATCTGAATTACCTAAGGATATTCTTAAAAAACGGATTTTCTGATTCAGTAGTTCTGGGATGGGTCTTTATCTTGGATTTCATTTTTTTTTTTTTTTTTGGATTTCTGATAAATTCCTAAATCATGATTCTAATTTGCTGGTCTGAAGGCCACAGTGTAAGGAGCAAGACTCTAGAATAACCTGGACCACTTCTCATCTGACATCTTTACCTAGCTTACCCCACTCCAACCATATTGGCATTTTCCCACCTCCGAGCCTTGGCACTGGCTTTTCTCTCTGCTTAGAAGGCCTATGAGAACTATCTGCATAATTTACTTCTTCACTTTTAAGGCCTCTGCTCAAATGTCACTGATCAGCAAGCCTTCACTGATCATCCAACATAAAATGCATTTCCTACCCTGCCACACCATATTTTGTTTATCCTGCTTACTTTTCTCCCTGGCACTTATAGCCATCTGACATAGTCCTTATTTATTTATTCCTTGTTGAGAACCTTGAGAGAAAGAACTTTGTCAACTTGCCTGTTTTGTTTACTGTTGTGTCCCCAGGACCCAGAACAGTGTCTGATAGTGTATCGTCAGTAAATACTTATTGAAAAAGGAAATGATTTGATCTTATAGAACTTATAGTTAGGGTTCTAAACACCAAAAGCAATGCAATTATTATAAAAAGAACTCTTAAAGTGAGTAATTATTCATTTAAAAAATGATGCATTATAATAACTGAAGAACAATTTACTACACTGTGCAGCCTGTGCAATTGGTGACGCATATATCAACACTATATGGAGAGAATAGTCTATCTCCACCATAGTGGATTCTGTTGACTTGCCAGCTACTGGTTGACCTCCACACTCTGCGTTCTTCGCTTACCAAATGGTGATATGTCTGGGTTTAGGGAGGCTCCTAGATAATAATCTTTATCAATTTAGACAATCTGGGTAAATCTGTATCCCTTATCAGTAATTAGTTCAGGGAAATAGGCAAAATCCAATTCTGGCTAGGTCTGTTGGGAGGCTTCTGGTAAAGTTTTAAAAAAAGAAAGAAGTATACTACTTCTGTACATAAGAGCAAGGAGCTGGCATCTAGCAACCATCATGGCCAAGAGGAGACAAGCTGGAGTTAAATTATCAAGCTGCTGCATTAACCAACCCTTCTTGTTACAGAAGATAATAAATGAAGTAGGCTATTATCCCTATCTTAACAGATGAGGAAACAGGTACAGACAGAATAAGTAACTTGTCTAAGGTGAGAGTGGTAGAGCCAGGATTCAAATTCAGATAGCTTGGCTCCAGAATCTTAATCTCTACTCTATGTACCTCTCTAAAACAACTTGAAAGACCACTTCCAAGAAGTATAGTGACATTACAAGGTCTTAGTGATAATGTATAAATTGCCTTGTTCATCTGTAGGTTTCAACAGATAACTGTATTGTGCATATACTGTTCAGTGTTGTAGGTGTACATATTTTTTTTCTTATTATTGCACACCCCTGGAAACAAGAGATCTAGACTCTAAAAAAGTACTACCTGAAACAGGTCAGGTCAAGTCCCATACATTCTGAGAAAGCTACCTTTTCCTGTAACTTTTAAATCCATCAGAACTTAGTTTTGGCACATGGTAAGAGGTAAAGATCTAAAATAAGTTTTTCTCCAAAGAGTAGCTGCATACACCAAGACTGTTTTTTGAATGATTGAGAAAAGGAGGTCAATGTGGATACTCTTCATGTAATACATCCCAAGCAATGCTAGGAAGAAAACCATGAATAGGAAAGATGGGTTCTTTCCCCGCATGGAGCTTAGCAGTGTAGTGCAAAAGGCCAATAATATAATTACATGGGAGATGGCTGTTTTGAAGGGCCAGGCACAGTAGCCGCTACAAAGTCTTACCTCTAAGCTGTGCTGGAAGATGTCGGATGGACAGCACCTCTTGCACTACATACTGATTCACTCCTCCACTTTTCAACAACTCCTCTGGGGCTAAAGGCAGATGGAACTCATACAGCTGGGGACACATCTTTCTCCCACTGGCTCACAGGGCTGGAAACCAAACAGCAAACAGATCAAGATCTATATCTAAGGACTGTCTTTTTAATCTGGTTCTATTATTCCTCCACCCTCAGATATATGACGCTTATATCAAACTTATACCACGGCGGTAACGTTATCTTAAGAGGATGTGAGGCAACCCTGGACTAGTCCAGGATTCTAGTCCAGAATCTAATTCTAGTTGTGACTCTGCTATTTGGTTATGTCACTTACCCCCCTGAACCTCATCTGCACAACAGAGTTACTAATCTGATTATTTTGCAAAGTTGCTCTGAGGATCAAATGAGTCAAAAGACATGAGAATGTTTAAAGAAATACAAAGTGGCAGGGCACCTGGGTGGCTCAGTCGGTTGAGCGTCCGACTTCCGCTCAGGTCATGATCTGGTGGTTTGTGGGTTCGAGCCCCGCATCGGGCTCTGTGCTGACAGCTCAGAGCCTGGAGCCTGCATTAGATTCTATGTCTCCCTCTCTCTCTGCCCACCTGCCACCCCCCCCCCCCCCGTCACATTCTGTCTCTCTCTCCTTCAAAAATAAATAAACATTAAAAAAAATACAAAGTGGCAAATCAATGCATCAAGTTAGCATTTCCATTTTAACGGACATTTCCATTTTTATGCACTGAGAGAAGGCCTCACTCAAGGCTAGGGCAGTGGGCCAGCATGGACTAGTGCGTGTCCTGGCTCCAGAATGGGAGAGTATTAACATTTAACATCTGTTTACTCTGTGTCACGTTCTTATTAGGCTATTTGAATATATCATATCTGATCTAGTTCTTCGAATGCCAATCTCATGGAATGCATGATAACACAACCCTATTTACAGATGAGGAAACTGAAGCTAAAAAAAAAAAAAAAAGGTTAAGAGATTTGCCCATATTCCGCACGGGTCTGTTAAAACTTACTGTTTCTACTACATCTTACCGCCAGAATTACGCCTAATATCGCATCATACTGCCCCATCCCCAACCTTCCCAGTCTTTCATTCCCCGCTGCCCATTAACACCACACCTCAGAAAAGAACTTCACCCGCCGCTCCTCCGACTCAGGACGTGGGGCCGAAATGAAGGAAAAAACACGGACTGCACAATACGCACCAATCAGCACCGCAGCACTCAAGCGGGCAGAGAAACCGGCCAATCCCCGGCAGGCGGAGGCAAAAACCCGCCTCTGAGCCAGGCGCCGCGCGGGCAAAGCCACAAAGGTGGAGTTCAAATCTCAACCGCCGTTAGGAGGCCAATCGCGTCACTCTCTGCAGAGACCCGCCAATCACATCTCAGGAGCCTGGAAGCCAGACGCGCCGCCAGGGGCGGGGCAGGGTCTAGATCCCCTGCCCGCCTCCCCTCGTCTCGCGGCTGCCTCATTCTGCCGCCCTTTCAAGCTAGGCGGTGATAGCGCCCTTGGGCTAGTGACCCACTCAGTCACCGCCCCGCCCCTCCCCCCCCCCCCCCCCCCCCCCGGGGCAGAAGGCAAGTCCAAGCCGGGAGTTAAAAGGTTTAGGCTCTAATCCATGTTCCGCCATCTCCTCTATGTGACGTCCAGCAGGTCACTTCACTCTCTGCGCCTCAGACTTCCTCCCCAGTAGAAAAGGGATAATAAATACAGCTACAACACAATACTGCTGTGAGGCACAGAAAAAGAGGTTTTGGGTTCCGGAGTTTGCACCTTCATCTCCCTCACAGTTGAGGGACGCCCCCAGGAAAGAGTGAGTTTCCTCGAAATTCAGTTTTGGGGCGTCCTGGGCAACGACGAAATGAATCCCTCTACTCTTCCGACTCTCCAAGACTTCGGCGGGCGAACCGGAAGCACCTGGGCGGGGTGGGAAGGGAGGGAGGGGTTTCAAGGCCTCTGTACACCGGAACTTGGAGGGTGGGGTTTGTGGCTGGGGAAGGAGGAGCCAAGACGGGTCTGGCTGCGGGAGGTACCTCGATGAGACCCAAGATGGCTCCTTCCGTCTAGTGTCCTGTGAGGCTGGCGCGGAAGGTCCCTGTCAGCTCCTCGAAGGTCACGTGTGACCCTACTCTTATGCTTGTGTGGTTGCTGTTGTAAGGGAAGAGACGAGAGCAATGGCAGGGAGCCTCTCTTTGGGGGCAGGCAGGGTCCTATGGGGCCGGGTGCCCCTATCCTGCAGAAGCTTCTCTCTGGGTAAGTGGCTGATGTAGAAATTGCCCTGAGAACTGCTTGTCAGTAAGCGGCTCAGACTCATTCCCTTTCTTCCCCGTCCCTAGGTATTCCCGGAATGTTCCATGTAAGGCTCACCCTCCCGCCTCCCAAAGTGGTTGATCGTTGGAACGAGAAGAGGGCTATGTTCGGGGTGTATGACAACATCGGGATCCTGGGTAAGATTCGATTCCGTGGTACAGAATTTCAGAGTAATTTTTCACGTAAGATTATCTCCCCCCCCCCCCCCCAAGTGTACGAATGGTACCATGCTCAGTAATAAGAGCCGACACTTAACGTGCGTATTCTGGTTGTTTTTGACGCTGTTCTGAGTGCACTACATGTATTAATCCTTACAGTAAGGGTTGTTTTTTGTTTTTTCAGTTTACAGGTAAGGAAACTGAAGCACAGAGGGGTTAAGTGATTTTTTTCCAATGCTAGTAAATGGCAGTGCCAGAATTTGAACCACAAGCAGTCTGGCTCCAGGGTCTGTGCTCTTGATCGTGTAGGTGCTGCTTGTCTGTAGACGCAGCTCAGGAAAATGCAACTGCATGCTGAAGGCTTAGCTGGTGGAGGCTGTGTTCGTTGCCTCTTGTCTGGGAACTAACGTGTTCTCTCACATTACACAGGAGACTTTGAAATGCACCCCAAAGAACTGATCAGGGGCCCCAGATGGCTTAGAGGCTGGAAGGGGAATGAATTGCAACGTTGTATCAGAAAGAAGAAAATGGTTGGAAATCGAATGTTCCTTGATGACCTGCACAACCTTAACAAACGCATCAGCTACCTCTACAAACACTTTAACAGACATGGAAAGTACCGGTAGAAGAGAAAGCTGGGAACTGTGGAAGAGACACATCTGTCACGGGGGGGGAACAGTACTTTTCCCTTTGGGATTTGTATGCTCTCTAATAAAATGGGGCTTCTTTGGAATCTGTTATCTGCTCTTTATTTTACTCTTACATTTTATTTTACTCTAGATGCTACTTTTATTCATTCAAGTAGACTATGAACTCTGGCTCATCCATCCATAAGTCTTAGGTTTGGACTTCAGCACTTGCCCATTGCAGACTAGCTATATTTTTAGCCTTTAAAAAAGAAAAGGGGGTGGGGGCGCCTGGGTGGCTCAGTCAGTTAAGTGTCTGACTTCAGCTCAGGTCATTGATCTTGTGGTTCGTGGGTTCCAGCCCCGCATCCAGCTCTGTGCTGACAGCTTGGAGCCTGGAACCTGCTTTGGATTCTGTGTCTCCCTTTCTCTCTGCCCCTCCTCTACTCATGCTCTGTCTTTCTCTGTCTCTCTGTCTCTCTCTCAAAAATAAATAAACATTAAAAAAAAAAAAAAAAAGAAAGAAACGGGGCACCCGGGTGACTCAACTGGTTGAGCCTTGGATTCTTGATTTCTGCTCAGGTCCTGATCTCACAGTTCATGAGATTGAGCCCCTAATGGGGCTCTGCGCTGACGTCGTGGAGCCTGCTAGAGATTCTCTTGGCCACTCCCCTGCTCTCAAAATAAATAAACTTTAAAAAAAAAAAAAGAAAAAGGAAATTGTTGGCACTTTTTGACATTTAGCTTTTCATGTATTGAAAGTGGTAATTTCTTACTGCTTCATAATGCTGTTATCTTAAATGTATGTTTGAAAACATTTTCACACTGGAATGAAATGTAACAAAATTATGCTTGTTCATTATTTTCATCAAAAATATTGGATACTTTTTCTAAGTTGAGAAATGCAAGAAAAAATGTAATAGATAACATGGTTTCCTAGTTAGGGGATAAAGATATATTCTCACATGTACACTTTATTTTTTTTTAATTTTTATTTTTCAACGTTTTTTATTTATTTTTGGGACAGAGAGAGACAGAGCATGAACAGGGGAGGGGCAGAGAGAGAGGGAGGCACAGAATCGGAAACAGGCTCCAGGCTCTGAGCCATCAGCCCAGAGCCCAACGCGGGGCTCGAACTCTCGGACCGCGAGATCGTGACCTGGCTGAAGTCGGACGCTTAACCGACTGCGCCACCCAGGCACCCCTCACATGTACACTTTAATATGAGGTATTAAGTACCATGTGAATGGTTTGCATACTAAGCCTGACTGATCATCAGAATCACGTTGGTAGTTTCACGATTTCAAAAGCCGGGTCCCTGCCCCCAAAGATTTGTGATCTGTAGAGCTGAGCTGAGTCTTGCACAACTACTTTTTTAAAAAATACATTAAAGGGGCGCCTGGGTGGCGCAGTCGGTTAAGCGTCCGACTTCAGCCAGGTCACGATCTCGCGGTCCGTGAGTTCGAGCCCCGCGTTGGGCTCTGGGCTGATGGCTCAGAGCCTGGAGCCTGTTTCACATTCTGTGTCTCCCTCTCTCTCTGCCCCTCCCCCGTTCATGCTCTGTCTCTCTCTGTCCCAAAAATAAATAAACGTTGAAAAAAAAAATAAATAAAAAATACATTAAAAAAATGCATACAATGGAAATTTTTTAAATTACTGAAGGGTAATCAGGTAAAGAGTATTCTCACGGCCTGTTTTTTTTTTGTGCTTTGCAGAGGCAACCACTATTTTTTTTTTTTAGTCCTTTGGACATAAACTGTACATGTATAATCATGTATTAACTGTATATCTCCTTTTGAAAAGAGGATTCTATTTATTTTTAGTTTTTATTTTTAATGAAAAGAGGATTCTATATACACCGTTCTATACCTTGCTTATTCACTTAATACAACCTGGATTGTTTTATATCCTCACATTCTATACCATAATGATTTAACTAGTTCCATTTTGATAGATATTTAGATTGTTTCCAGCCTTTTACTTTTTCAAAGCATGACTCCTAATTTTAGATAATTCTGATTGTAAAATCCCTCAGGCGATTTTCATTAACCGTGTTTAGAAACCACTGGTGATAAATGATCTAAATAAGAGATTGTATTTGGTCTAATCAGGAGAGGCTTCCTAGAAGAGGCTGGATTTCAGCAAAGAAATAAGTGGTAGAACATTTCAAGTGGGGAAGAGAAGAGTGATCAGTGGTGCATATGACCCAGCAAATCCACTCCTAAGTATATACCCACCAGAAATGAAAACATGTTCATACAAAAAGTGGTACATAAATGTTCATAGCATTGTTATTCATAATAGCAAAAAAGAAGAAACAAAGCAAATGTCTATCAACTGATACAGAAAATGTGGTATATTCATGCAATGGAATATTATTCAGCCATAAAAAAGAATGAGGTACTGATACATCTAACAACATGAATGAACCGTGAAAACACTTTAATAAACCAAAGAAGGCAGTCATAAAAGGCTTGTATTGTATTCATATCAAATGTCCAGAATAGGCAAACCTACAGAGACAGAAAGTAGATTAGTTATTGCCAGGGAATGGGATAAGGGATAGGGAATGAGAGATGACTGCTAACAGATACAAGGCTCTTTTAGGGATGGTAAAAATGTTCTGGAATTAGCAGTGATGGTTGCACGACCTTGTGAATACACTAAAAAACAATTGTATACTATATAATCATATGGTATATGAATTATATCTCAATTTTTAAAATGGTGTAGGAGACTTGATTTATTTCTAAATTAAGCTTTATTTTTAGAAAATCAAAGTAATGCATGCGTATAGTTAATTAAAAAGAAGGGAAAGTCGTGTGACAAAAAGTCCCCTGCTTCACCTGTCTACCCTCCAAATTAGCTTCCTAGAATGAAAGGCTCTCACTTCTTTGAAATATTTTGGTATTTATTATCATAATTTGAAACAATATGCCCCACTGCTCTTTATGATTTATCAGCTTTAGACTTTATTAGCTTCCTGTTATGAAAGATGAAGATTTAGCCCAATGATTTAAAATAAAAAACCTGTTAAGCTAGGAACAGGAGGAAATTTCTTTAACTTGGTAAAGATTACATACTAGAGATCAACCACAAATATTTAATGGACATGCATTCCCTTTAAGATCTGTAATAAGACATAATAAGCTAAATAAGTCAGAAAAAGACAAATATATGATTTTTTTTTACAAATATATGATTTAATTTGTATGTGGAATTTAAGAAACAACAGATGAACATAGGGACAGGGAAGGAAAAATAAGGTAAAAACAGAGAGGGAGGCAAAACATAAGAGACTGTTAAATACAGAGAACAAACTGAGGATTGCTGAAGGGGAGACAGGTGGGAGGATGGGCTAAATGTGTAATGGGCATTAAGGAGGGCACTTGTTGGGATGAGCACTGGGTGTTATATGTAAGTGATGAATTACTGGGTTCTACTCCTGAAACAAATACTATACTGTATGTTAACAAAGTTGAATTTATTTTTATTTTTATTTTTTTAATTTTTTTTTTTCAACGTTTATTTATTTTTGGGACAGAGAGAGACAGAGCATGAACGGGGGAGGGGCAGAGAGAGAGGGAGACACAGAACCGGAAACAGGCTTCAGGCTCTGAGCCATCAGCCCAGAGCCTGACGCGGGGCTCGAACTCATGGACTGCGAGATCGTGACCTGGCTGAAGTCGGACGCTCAACCGACTGCGCCACCCAGGCGCCCCAACAAAGTTGAATTTAAATAAATAAATGTTTTAAAAAGAAAAAAAAAGATTAGTAACAAGACAAGGATGTGTACCATTCCTGTTGCACTTTAACTTAGTATTGAAAGTCCTAGTGAATGTCAAGAAAGAAAGGAAGAAAGAAAGGGAAAGAAAGAAAAAAAGAGTGGATATGAGGGTTGAAAGAATAGAGATCAAATTATGATCATTTTTAAAATATTTATCAAATTGTGATCATTTACAAACGATATGATTTTCATTGTCTAAAACAGGAATCTTTTAAAAACATATTTAATGTTGATTTATGTATTTTGAGGGAGAGAGAGCGTGAGCAGGGGAGGGGCAGAGAGAGAAGAAGAGAGAGAGAATCCCAAGCAGGCTCCACAGTGTCAGTACAGAGCCCAACGCAGAGCTTGAACTCACGGAGTGTGAGATCATGACGTGAGTTGAAGTTGGGTGCTTAACTGACTGAGCCACCCAGGCTCCCCTAAACATTTTATTTTTAAATAATCTCTGCTCAGTGTGGGCTTGAACTCATAACCCTGAGATCAAGATTCACATGCTCTACAAACCAAGTCAGCCAGGTGCCTTGGGACTTCAATATAAAAATTTTTGAAGAACACAATTCAACCCATAACAATAGTCTTTGGTGTCCCCAAGACATTCTTGTGCTTCTGTTGTTAGTTCTTGAAATTCATGATTCCTTATAGCTTCTATAGATTCTCCAGGTTTGATTTTTGAAGAGGAAGCCAGTGGCCTCTATTAGTTATCTTGTCAGGAAACTGGATTTACACTCTGCAATCCTCTCCTTTCTTGTAGCCCTTTCCCCATTCCTCTTCATCATAGTTTTATCAGCATTTTGGCTTAAATCAGTAGACAGTATTTACATTATTAGGACTATGTAAATATTGTTTACTACTTGGTGTACTGGGGGATAACTAGTGTTTCTTATTTAAAAATTCTGTATCTTGGGGCGCTTTGGTGCCTCCGTCGTTTCAGTATCTGAGTGGCTCAGGTCATGATCTCGTGGTTCATGAGTTTGAGCCCCACATGGGGCTCTCTGCTGTGAGCACTTCAGAGTCCACTTCAGATCCTCCGTTTCCCTCTCTCTCTGTCCCTCCCCCAATTTCTCATTCAAAAATAAATAATCATTTAAAAAAAGAAAAACATTTAAACAATAAAACCTCCATATCTTTATCGAGATACAATTCAACCAATCCAATGGATTTTAGTATATTCACAGAGTTGTACATCCATCATCATTTTGGAACATTTTCATCACTACTCCAAAACGAAATCCTATGCCCCTTAACTGTCACCCTCAATTCCCCCTCCCTCCTGGTTCTAGACAACCACAAACCCACTTTCTGCCCCTATACATTCTTGCCTATTCTGGATGTTTCATCTTAAATGGAATCATACCAGATTTCATCCTTTGTGACTGGCTTTTTAAATTTAGCATAGTGCTTTCAAGGTTCATCCATGTTGTAACATATATTAGTACTTCATTCCTTTTCATTACTGAATAATATTCCATTGTATGGATATACCACCTCATATTTATCCATTCATCAGTGGGTGGACATCTAGGTTGTTTTTACTTTTTGGTTATTCTTTTTGTTTTTTGTTTTTTTAAGTTTATTTTGCGAGAGAAAGAGAGCACAAATAGGGAGGGGAAGAGAGAGAGGGAGAGAGTCCCAAGCAGGCTCCACACTGTCAGTGTGGATCCTGATGTGGGGCTTGAACTCATGAACTATGAGATCATGACCTGAGCCGAAGTCAAGAGCCAGATGCTTAACCAACTGAGCCATCCAGGTGCCCTGTGGTTACTCTGAAAAATGCTGCCATGGACATTTGTGTAACAAGGTTTTGTGTAGACATTTTCATTTCTCTTGGGTATAAACCAAGGAGTGGAGTTGCTGGGTCACTCTATGGTAACTCTATGTTTAACTATTTGAGGAACTGCCAACTCTTTTCCAAATTGGCTGCATTATTTTGTATCTCTACCTGTGGTGTATGAAGGTTTACTTTCTCTACAGGCTTGTCACCATTTGGTATTCTTTGTTGGTTTTTCATTATAGCCATCCTAGTAGGCATAAAGTAGTGTCTCACTGTGGCTTTGATCTGTATTTCCCTGATGGCTAATGATATAGAGCATTTTTCTTGTGCTTTATTGGCCATTTGCTTATCTTCTTTTTGAGAAATGTTTATTTAGATCCTCTGTCCATTTTCAAATTTTTAAAATTATAATTGAGTTGGAAGAGTCCTTTATATATCCTAGATACAATTACCATATCAGATATCTGATTTGCAAATATTTTCTTTGATTCTGTGAATTCTTTTCATTGTCTTGATCACGTTCTTTGAAGCACAAAAGTTTCATAATTTGCTGATGCCCTGTTTATTTTTCCTTTTGCGGTTTGTGCTTTTGTTATCATATCTAGGAAATCATTGCTTAATCCAAGGTCATGAAGACATATAGCTATGTTTTCTTTTAAGACTTATATAGTTTCAGCTCTTACATTTAATTTTTTGATACATTTTGATTTAATGTTTGTGTATGGTGGGAGGTAGCCATCCAAATTCATTCTTTTGCATGTTCACATCCAGTTGTCCAGCAGCATTTGTTGAAGAGACTATTCTTTCCCCCATTAAATGGTCTTGGCACCCTTGTTGAAAATCAATTGACATAAATGTAAAGTAACTTCTATTTCTTATTTAACTTTTTTTTTCTCAAGTTAATTGCCTCTTTTTCTTTTGTATAATTTTCTATGTATCTAGCTCTAATTTTTTTCCATATATCCCATCGGAACTGTTAAATACTTGTTCATATTATTTTTCAATTATTTATTATGTATTTATTTATGTTTATAATTTTTTTTTAAGTTTTATTATTTATTTATTTATTTTGAGAGAGAGAGAGAGAGAGAGAGAGAGAGAGACAGCTTGAGGGGGGAGGGGCAAAGAGAGGGAGAGAGAATCCCAAGCAGGCTCCACACTGCCAGTTCAGAGCCTGACTCAGGGCTCGAACCCACGAACTGTGAAACCATGACCTGGACTGAAATCATGAGTCCAACGCTTAACTGACTGAGCCACCCAGGTGCCCCTTATTTATTTATTTTTAAAGTTTTTATTTATTTATTTTGAGAGAAAGAGAGTGTTTATGCACGTGTGCATGAGTTGCGGAAGGGCGGAGGGAGAGGGAGAGAGAGAATCCCTAAAAGGCTCCGTGCTGTGAGCACAGAACTTGACCAGGGCTGGATCCCATGAAAGCCGAGATCAAGAGTCAGATGCTTAACCTACTGAGCTACCCAGGCACCCCTTACTTTTCAAATATTTAAACATGGCAGATACTTTATCAGTTTTTTTCTCTGGAGACTTTCCTGCAGTTTTTTTCCATCCTCTTGCTTCAGTCAGGACACATGGCACAGCTTCCATACCCAGGATTTTCTTTAAGCAGTTTTGTGTGTGGATCCAGCATTCCATTCCTTATATCTATTGCCTTTCTCTTTCCTGTTTGCCAGAGTGCATCTTGTAGTAGCCTACTTAAAAATTTTTTTTTTTCAACGTTTATTTATTTTTGGGACAGAGAGAGACAGAGCATGAACGGGGGAGGGGCAGAGAGAGAGGGAGACACAGAATCGGAAACAGGCTCCAGGCTCTGAGCCATCAGCCCAGAGCCCGACGCGGGGCTCGAACTCCCGGACCGCGAGATCGTGACCTGGCTGAAGTCGGACGCTTAACCGACTGCGCCACCCAGGCGCCCCTGTAGTAGCCTACTTAAATAGAGAGGTAAGAATTTTGATAATGAAAGGAGTCTATATTCTTCTTTTGATATACATTGATCTTTTAAAAAAAATTGATCTTATATTGGTAGTTAGATTGGTATGAAATTCTAGGTTAATGATATTTCTTCAGAATTTTAAAGACACTGCCACATTGTCTTCTATCTTCTAATACTGTATTGAGATGCTATTCTGATTCCTGTTCTTTTCCCCCCTCTTTTTGAATTTTTTTAGCTTCTTCTCTTTTTTCCAAAATATTCCAATTTCATAAAAATGTGTCTTGATATGCTTCTTTTTTCTTTCGTTGTGTTGGGCACATAGCACACTGTTTAATCCAGAGAGACTTGTTCAATTCAGGAAAATTTTCTTTTATGTCTTTTAAATCTCTGTCTTATATCCTGTTTTCTCTTTTAGAATTCCTGTTAGTCAGATATTGGACTATTTGGCTTGATTTTCTAACTTTCTTTCTTACTTCCTATCCCTACCTCTGTTGGCTCTTGCTCTTGGACCTTTGTTCCTTATTTGTTTGCAATTTTTGACCACAATTTATATTTTTTGGAACTGTATCTGTGGAAATTCCCCAGGGCCTAGATCAAAGATGAGCTCATCCAGAGAGAATTGCATCACTTTTGCCAGGTGCTTGGTGGGACTGTCAACCTAGAATCACTTTAAATTCTTGCCATTTTGTTCTCAGGATCAACAAAAAATTCAGGCAGTAAAGCCACAGCTTGTGGTCATAAATTCTTTACTAGTGTTTACAATAAAAAATAAAATAAAAAAAGATCTCCACTAGGTACCTAGGTTCCAGACAAGCAGTTTCCTATGAAGTCCCCTAGGGACAGCATGGGTGTTAGAATATTTTGAATCCACTCTTAAACGAGGACATAGAGGTTCTGACTTAATGGTGGGGATCTTCTGTTAGATTTCCAACCCCAGAAAAGCCCTGAGCTCTGTCTCCCATGACACAGTGGCAACTGGTGAGTCCATCACCATGCCTAAATTCAACTTTTTAGCAAATGCCGCAAGGCAAAACAAACTTCAGTGCTCAGCTTACCTCTCTGGGTAGCAGCTTTGACTTTGACTTAGTTTTTGGTCTATAGTCTTTATTTTGGTCTACAGTCTATTTTCTTATCAGCTCATAAATGCATTAAAATTTTTTTTAATGTTTATTTACCTTTGAGACAGACAGAGACAGAGTGAGTGGGGGAGGGGTAGAGAGTGAGGGAGACACAGAATCTGAAGCAGGCTCCAGGTTCTGAGCTGTCAGCACAGAGACTGACTGGAGGGGTGTGTATGTGTGCTCACAAGCCCTGAGATCATGACCTGAGCCGAAGTCAGCTGCCGAACCAACTGAGCCACCCAGGTGCCCTGTAAATTCATTTTAAAGATAACCTTTGAGGCAAAGAATCTAGAATAGCTAAAACAATTTTGAAAACAACAACAATAATAAAGTGGGAGAAATAGTTCTACCTGATGTTAAGACTTACTATTTATAGCTACAGTAATTAAGACAGTGTGTTATTGGCAGAAGGAAAGACACATAGATCAGTGGAACTGAAGAGAACCCAGAAATAGATCTGCCCAAATATGCCAAACTGATTTTTGACAAAGGTGCAAAAGCAATTCAACAGAGGAAGGTTTGCTTTTTTCAACAAATGGTCTGGAGCAATGGACATCCATAAACAATAAAATGAACTCGGATCTAAACTTTACACCTTATACGACAATGAACTCAAAATGGATCACAGACTTATATGTGAAACACAAAAATGTACAACTTTTAGAAAATAAAATAAGAGGGGCACCTGGGTGGCTCAGTCGGTTAAGCGTCCGACTTCAGCTCAGGTCACGATCTCGCGGTCCATGAGTTTGAGCCCCGCGTCGGGCTCTGGGCTGATGGCTCAGAGCCTGCAGCCTGCTTCCGATTCTGTGTCTCCCTCTCTCTCTGCCCCTCCCCCGTTCATGCTCTGTCTCTCTCTGTCTCAAAAATAAATAAAACGTTAAAAAAAAAATTAAAAAAAAAAAAAGAAAATAAAATAAGAAAATAATCATCAGGATGTAGGGCTAGGCAAAGCTTCTTAGACTTCACACCAAAAGTATAATCCATAGGAGGACAAGTTGATAAATTGGATCTAAACAGAATTGAAAACCTTCGCTCTGTGTGAGATCCCTTTGAGAGGATGAAAAGGCAAATGACAGACCAGGAGAAAGCACCTATCAGACAAAGTACTTTATCTGGAATATTTAAAGAATTCCCAAAACTCAATAGTAAAAAAATGAACAACCCAATTAGAAAATGGTCAGGGCACCTGGTGGCTCAGTCAGTGAACCATTCGACTCTTGATCTCGGCTCAGGTCATGATGTCAAGATTTGTGAGATCAAGCCCCATGTTGGGCTCTGTGCTGACAGCACGGAGCCTGCTTGGGATTCTCTCTCTTCTTCTCTCTCTCTCTCTCTGCCCCTCCCTTGCTCACGTGCACTCTCTCTCTTTCTCTCTCTCTCAATATCAATAAACATTTTTTAAAAATTAAAAAAAAAAAGAAAATGGGCAAAAGATATGAGCAGACCTTTCATCAAAGAGGATATATATATAGGAGGCAAAAATCACATTAAAACATGTTCAACATAATCAGCCATCACAGAAATGAGAGTTAAAACTACAATGATCCGGGTGCCTGGGTGACTCAGTGGGTTGGCGTCTGACTCTTGATCTCAGCTCAGGTCTTGAATTCAGGGTCATGAGTTCAAGCCTGGCATTGGACTTCATACTAAGCATGGAGACTACTTAAAAAAAAAAAAAAAGAAGAAACTACAATGATATATGACTACATACCTATTGGAATGGCTAGAATAAAAAAGAAACAGTGACAACACCAAGTAGTGGTGAAGATGTGGAGAAACTGGATCCCACTTACACTGCTTGTGGTAATTTAAATGGTAAAGCAATTCCGGAAACCAGTTTGGCAGTTTTTTCTGAAACTAAACATGCAATTACCTTCCAACCCAGTAATTGCTCTCTTGTCCCAGAGAAAATTATGTTCATGTAAACCTGTACATGGCTGTTCATAGCAGTCTTATTTGTAATCTCAAACTGAAATCAGCCCAAATGTCTTTTTTTTTTTAAAGTTTTTTTTTTTTTTAACGTTTATTTATTTTTTGAGACGGAGAGAGACAGAGCATGAACGGGGGAGGGGCAGAGAGAGAGGGAGACACAGAATCGGAAACAGGCTCCAGGCTCTGAGCCGGCAGCACAGAGCCCGACGCGGGGCTCGAACTCACGGACCGCGAGATCGTGACCTGGCTGAAGTCGGACGCTTAACCGACTGCGCCACCCAGGCGCCCCCCAAATGTCTTTTTATCAGGTAGATGGTTAAACAAATTACGACATATCCATTCCACAGAATACTACTCAACAATGAAAATTATTGATACACACAAATTGGATGGATCTCAAGGATATCATGGAGGAAGGACTGCTTTTTCAGCAAATGGTCCTTGAGCAATGGGACATCCATAGGCAAAAATGGGAAAAAAAAGCCAATCTTAAAAGGTTTCATTTGTATGATTCCATTTCTATAATATTCTTGAAATAAAATTATAGAGATGGAGAACAAATTAGTGTCTGACAAGGATTGGTAGGTGTGGCTATGAAAAGATAGTACAGAGGAGTCTTGTAGTAATGTAACAGTTCTGTATCATGAGTGTGGTGGTGGTTACAGGAATCTACATTTAAAGCTACATGCACATGTGAATGCATGTAAAACTGATGAAATATGAATAAACTCCATGGATTGTACCAATGTCAATATCCTGGTTTTAATAGGGTACTGCTATCACTGGGGGAGCTAAGTGAAGGGAGATGGAGAACCTATCTGTACTTTTTTGAGGGCCACCTCATGTGAATTTATAATTATTTTTTTAGCAAGTTTAAAAACATAGTAATTGTTATTTTTTAAATTTATTTTTAATGTTTATTTTTTTTATTTTTTAATTTTTTTTAACGTTTATTTATTTTTGAGACAGAGAGAGACGGAGCACGAACGGGGGAGGGTCAGAGAGAGGGAGACACAGAATCTGAAACAGGCTCCAGGCTCTGAGCTGTCAGCACAGAGCCCGACGCGGGGCTCGAACTCACGGACCGCGAGATCATGACCTGAGCCGAAATGGGCCGCTTAACCGACTGAGCCACCCAGGCGCCCTTTGATGTTTATTTTTGAGAGAGAGAGACAGAGACAGAGAGAGAGAAAGAGAGGCAGAGCATGAGTGGGGAGGAGCAGAGAGAGAGGGAGACACAGAATTCCAAGCAGGCTCTGACAGCTCAGAGCCTGACTGGGGCTCAAACCAATGAACCGCAAGATCATGACCTGAGCCAAAGTTGGACACTCAACTGATTGAGCCATCCAGGCACCCCAAAACATATTAATTTAAAAAAATTCAGTGCTTTTAAGTTTTTTTCCCAGTGATCTTAATTTTTTAAAAACTCGGTGATTTTAAGGTTTTTTTCCCAGGGGAGATTTGGTGGGGTTTTGAGGGTTTAAGCAGGATTGTAACATTTGGATAGATCATCCTGGTAGTTCCTTAGAGGATGGATATGAGGGAGGGCAAGACTAGAAGCAGAAAGATATAGTTTACTGATTCTAGGAGGCATTTTTTCTTTTCATTCTAACATCTAAATTGGGGGGTGCCTGGGTGGCTCAGTTGGTTGAGCGTCCAACTTCAGCTCAGGTCATGATCTCCTAGTTGGTTAGTTTGAATCCTGCCTCCGGCTCTGTGCTGACAGCTCAGAGCCTAGAGCTTGCTTGGTTGGGATTCTGTGTCTCCCTCTCTCTGCCCCTCCCCGCCTCTCAAAAAGAAATAAACTTAAAAAAAAAAAAGATGGTAAAAAATATCTAAATTGGGATGTTTCACTGTAACTATTAACCAGATGGTAGTCATACTGTATTTGTCATACCTACTCAGAAGAATCAAAACTTGCCAAATGGGTGTCTAAGGCTTGGAAGAAAATTCTGGAGACAGAAGAGAAACACTCTACTTTAAGAAATGCCGCATCACCGAAGCCCTTGATGGCATGCACAGAGGACTACGTTGTGTGAAAAATCATGGACATCTAAGAGTAAGTAAAAAAAAAAAAAAAAAAAAAAATCATAAGAGTCAGGCTCTGAATGTGAAGTTTTGGGAATACTGTTACCATGTTGCTCTTTTAAAATTTCCTTTTTATGTATGCACAAGAGTGAACTATTATAAAAATCTGTATCTATATAAATCTACACTTTCAATAAATATAAAATAAAAATTCTGAGTGATAAGAAAGCATTGTGTCAGTTTTCTTTTTTTCTTAGTGGAAGCTAAAATAATGGTAAGTTTTACAACGGATAGTGTCCAGGCAAGGGATAATAGTCTAAAGTGAGAGTAGGACAGTGATACGAGGGAAACGAATCCTTGAAAAACTAAGAAGGAAAGATCCACTCAGCTTGGTGAATTATCAGAGGAGGGGTACAGATGAACGGGGAAGGAGATCTAGGGTGGTTTCTAGGTTTCTGGTTTGGGCAACTGAGTCAGTGTGGTAGCCTACCTGGGAGGGATTACAGGGGGAGTTCGATTTAGGATAATTCATTGCATGAGGAGCTTGCTGGCTATGTTGAAGGAAAAGGATGAATAAAGCCTTCCTAATTGCTCTGGAGGGACAGAACCCCGCGTCTGGTACTGGGTCTTGAGGACTTGGGGCTCAGCCTTTATGGATTCTGTACATCAGAGTTGTTTGTGAGAGGTGGGTAGGTAAGGCGCAGCGCCGACCAGGTCTGCTCGCCTGTGAGCTGAACCTCTGTGAGCGGAACTGCCTCTACACCCAGCACGCTGGTGTCTAGGTCACCGCGAGCTGGGCCCGCCCGCGACTGTGATTGGCTGGTGCTGCGAGCGCCTGGGGTCGTGGGCGGGCCCGGACTGCAGGAACTGCTCAGCGATTGGCTGCTAGGTACCCAAAAGGCCTAAATCAAACTGTTGGCGCCTCCCTTCCAGAGAGCTGGCGCGTTTTTGCATCTAGTCCCGTCTCTTAGTTAGACTGGTAAGCAAACGACAGTTGAAGTGGTCAGAGAACCGATCCCCTAAGCAACGGCTCTTTTCCGGAGTCGGGAATGAGAGGGGAGAGCTGGGATTGGCCAATTTGTAGGGACGGGCGGGCTTGGCTTTATTCGGGCTTGGCTTCTGGACTGGCGCCTGTCCTGGGTTCGGATTGGGCTGCGGGATTGTCTACGTTACTGGGAGGCGTGGCCGACACTAATAAAGAGTGAGGCCCGCGCGGCAGCTGCGGTATGTTCCACCGCAGCTAGAGCCCCGGGTGGTCAGGTGGAGGCGAAGCGCGGCACTTCCGTCGACTTCACCCGCAGCGGTCCCCCGGTCTGTAGTCTCGCCGCAGCCACGGGAGAAAAGACGGAGCCCTCCGCCGCCACAGAAATGTGAGTTGACTCTGGTGTGGGGGGCTCCACACTTCCTCGCCAACTCCCACCCTCAGCGCCAGACTCTGCGGGACGGAAAATGGCGCATTGCAGCAGCTGCAGCGACACGGGGAAGCACCACCGCGCGCCGCCCCCAGACCTGGCCACCCCTGGGGAGAGAAGGCAGTACCCCATTCCTGCAGCAGCCACAGCCAGCACCCCACGGGCGGGGTAGGGGCGCGGGGGTCCCACCTTCATTGCACTGTCTTCTGTCGCCTGCGGGGCGCCTCATTCAGGTCTCTGTAATAGTGAAGCCCGGGACCAGGCGAAGGTGGGGCATGGAGACACTGGGGAGGGGGTTCAAGACCCTTTCTTGTTGTCTAATTGTACTTGCGGCCTCTGGAAACAGTAATGAGTAGTGCACCTGCCAGTTAGTAACTTGGGTTGCCCTGCAATGTCTGGATTTATGTATGCCCCTCATCCCAACTGTGACGCGTTACCCACCTCTCCCACGCCCCTCTTGGCAGTACGCAAAGGTCCCGAAACTTATCTGACAGTTCTTTGGCGCCAGGCGAGCAGCTCAGAAAGACTCAAGGGGCAGTGGCATGTGATTCCAAGCAGCCATTCATCTCAAGGCCACCTGTATAGGAGGTGTTTTCCTGTTGTTGACTCTTAGCCAAGTATTTGGAAGAGAAATAGAACCAAGGATCCCTGCCTTCCCCCAACAAATCAATTTAGTCTCTGACCGTCTTCAACATCAGCCCTGTTCCCAAGATCCTGGGGGAGAACTGTGGCTAGACGAATCAAGTATTTCCCTGTCAGGACCACAATGAATTAAAAAAAGATTTTTCTTTCTTATTACTGTCTGGAGTCCTGGCTTGGTCCTAGATATATTTGTGTTGCTTCTCCTAGTGACAAAAAAGGGAAAAGATTTCATTGAGGTTTCATATGGGTTATGACTACCCCTGGATATTTTATTGCTGAGTGTTCCCAACTTCCAACAAATAGTAAGTGAAATGGTCCCTTCAGATGCTTTGTAACCATTTCATTTTTCTTTATTTGATTTCTACAGTTTTAAATGTATGTGATATTCTATGCATTTTGGCCAAGCCCTAAGATTCCATTTTTTTTTTTTTTTTCCCTCCTGCTTTGGGGAGGAGGGGGGATCCTTCTCAGTGGACTGGTTCCCAGTAGCAGGCATGTGGGATGAACTGAAGGAGATGGAGAGAGCATGGTGACTAGCAGGGCATCACGAGATCTCTGACCTTAATCTTGTCATTGGTGCCACCATACTGGACTGCTTCCAAGATCAAATACTGGCTGCTACATACTGAATTTTCCACCTTCAGAGAACTAGATTGCTTAGCTCAGTAGTAACACAAGAGTCTTGTGGCTTCCATGGCTTTGTGTATTTCTTTTCTTTGCTTCTTTTGTGCTTTAGAGGGAAATGAGAAAGTGATTTCTTGAATGGGGATGAGTCGGGTATAATCAGCTGGTAAAGCCTTTCTGAAGTTATTCTCTATTTTTTTAAGACCAAAAGAAATTCACTTAGGGAGGAAGAACTTCTGGGTATTCTATTGTGAGTAGTCAAGGCATTTCCTTTTGGTGACTTGTGATGGTTTAATTCCTAATGCTTTTTTGCTCTTGGACTGGGCCTGGGAGGTATGTTTTTGAGATTCTGCTTCTGTTTGAGGAGTTCTTACCATAACACCTATTCTCCATCAAGTTTGAGAATCTCCCTCTGCCAGTGCAGTCTTCCTTGGGAGAGAAAAATCTCATGCCCTAGGTTAGACTTCTAGAAATTCTTTAGGAGATGAATTTAGCCTCCATTGTTGGGACATGGAAAGGAGCTTATGTTGAAGACCCTTTCTAAGGCTAAGGGAAAGTAAGAACAATCTCTGTGTATAGTAGTATAAACCAGGATTTCTCTTTGGGACATAAAGAACTAGGGGAGCCTCCTGAGACTTGATGCCAAATCTAGAAAAGGAAGGGACATGATGTTTGTGATGCATGTACATTGGGGACCATTACCCATATTTTTGCTTCCTGTCTATGTTCTTGGAACAGTTTCATAACTAGCACAATTGCTTTGGGCCCCAGTTCTACCTAAGTAAAACCCCCATCTTCTCTGCCCCAAACAAAGCAAGCTAACAGTCCTGACTCAACTCTACCTACAGAAGCCTTGCCTTTGGTGATTTTCCCAAGTTGTCCTTATGGCAGTCCCAACATACTAATGATTGTGTGAAACAACTGTTAACTAGATCCTCTTAAGCAGGGTCTGTCGGCTTGCCCTTTCTTCAGGCTTTGTGTAAAAGAGCTGCTCAGTGCACAAGCTTGTCCTGAGGGTTTAGTCTTTTGTGTGAATTTCTCCTAACCTGGATAGGAATTTTCCAGTTTGACTTCATGTGAAAGGCTTCTGACAGGAAAGTACCATCTAGTCTAAGACTGGCACATTTGTCCCCGTGGCCATTGTGCCAGAGGATATTTGAGTTTGGGTCAAAGGATAGCCCCAAGCAGGATCTCTTGATGCCATCCTGGATGTCCCTGAGCCCCATCTAAGTGTTGTTACAGGATTTTTCATCTTTTGGTTCTTCCTGTATGCTGCATCTTTTTACTTGGTGTTGTCAAGAAGTTAGAATCCCTTCTAGTTGCATATAACCTAATCACCTTGGCGTTGGTGATGGGGGTGAGAATACATGGGATTCCTTTCTGTCTCGGTTACGTTGTGTACTTGGCCCACTTCTCTCCACAGGTCTGCTCCGGCTCAGCCGCCCACTGAAGGGGCAGAAGGGGCTGCCCCAGGTGGGGGCCCCCCTGGCCCTCCTCCTAATACAACCAGTAACAGACGACTACAGCAAACCCAGGCACAAGTGGAGGAAGTAAGTGGAGAGCTTTGTCTCTGAGAGTTTCCAGCTGCTAGAAGTTTAGAAACTTTTTTTCTTTTTTCTTTTTTTTTTTAATAGAAGGGCAAGGCATTCTTGAGTTACATGGGGCCAGACTTGTGATTCCCTTGTTGTTCTTACCTCTGTCGCTAGCAAGGAAGCTTACTGGCTTTGTTTCTGCAACCTCCCTCAGGTGGTGGACATCATGCGTGTGAATGTGGACAAGGTCCTGAAGAGGGATGAGATACTGTCACAGCTGGATGACCGAGCTGACGCCTTGCAGGTGGGAGCATCACAATTTGAGAGCAGTGCTGCCAAGCTAAAGAGGAAATATTGGTGGAAAAACTGCAAGGTGAGTTTTCTTTTTCTCTCTGCCTTTACTTCCTGGGCCTCAACTCTTAGAAGGCAAGAAAACCTTTGGGCGCATACCTTCCTTACCTCTAGTGGCACAGGATCTCTGCCCTTCAGAACCCGGGAGAAAACCTGAAAGCCTCCTTGGGATGCATTACCCTGAATTGGCCACCAGGGTAGGCTAGAGTATTCAGAACCACTAACTGGGGGCCGGTGATACCCTGAGGAGTTTGGAAATGGTCAGTCAAGCTGCTTTTCCCCAAAAGATCCCTGGAAAAATTTCCCCTGGACATTCCCCACACACAACTAACCTCAGCATGATGGCTAGGATAGATATATATTTAAATACCTGCAGCTTTTAGGAATCAGCTGAACACTTCATGATGAAAAATGAACTAGCTGGATAAAGATCCCAAGTCTACACCTCCACTCGAGTTCCTTTCAAGGCCTTCGGGCAACAGGCGCTAAGCGAAACAGAGCAGGCTGCAGATGCTATAATGTTTCTGGGAAGCTTCAGATGTGGTGCAGGGTTAGGGTTAGGGTTATAGGTCATTCCTCCTTCCCTAAATCCAAGGGCCCATTTTTGGTCAATGTTTCCTCAGATGATGATCATGCTGGGAGCTATCTGTGCCATCATCGTGGTAGTTATTGTAAGTAAGTATCGGTGAGGTTGCTGGTGGGGTGAAGAGGTGGGAAGGTCCTGGAGTCTTCTCCCAGCCCTGCCTGCCTGCCTGCCTGCCTGGGGAGTGGGGCTGCTCTGACTGAGGTATGGAGATCGCTGCTGTGGGGTCATCACCCGGTTCGGGAGGGAGGAAGGTCAAGGACGAAGGACTTCCTAGGTGGGCAAGCCTTCCCTCTGCAAGATATTGTGGGAAGATGGTCCCTCCTATTCTGAGGAATTGGGGCTATGCTGTTTGTCACTGGCTGGGCTTAGGGGAGACCATGGGGATGGGACACCTGCAACTGTAAGCCCCGACTGTCTAGTAACTTGATGTAATTTGCCCTCTTGTTTTCTCCTGTCTCTTTCTCTTTTCCATCTGGGACTTCCTGATTCCTGTGTCCAGTCTACTTTTTTACTTGAGAATGTGCCACCCCTTCCCTGTTCTCCATTGCCATCCAACTCATGTCCCCTTCCCTCTGTTTACTCTCTCAACAAACGTCCCCATCTACCTCCGTCCACCCCATCCAGGCTTCTCCGTTGCCCACTCCTTCTTTTCTGTTGCTTTCATTTGCACTGTGTCCCTCAACACTAGAAATGCTGCTCGTGGCACCGTCCTGAAGTAACCACCTGAAGAGCAACAGCTGGCACCTTCCCCCTACCCCCTTCTTATGTACCCATTCAAGTTCCCCCAAAGCCAAAAAGAGTGGGAGGCCAAGAGAAGAGGAAGAGGTGTAGCTGGGGTGATATGCCCAAGAAGGTGCCAAGACCAGGGGGGAGGAGAAGGGTATCTGGTGCCCGTGGTGCCACCAGGAAA
This sequence comes from Puma concolor, assembly GCF_028749965.1. Lineage (NCBI taxonomy): Eukaryota > Metazoa > Chordata > Mammalia > Carnivora > Felidae > Puma > Puma concolor. The sequence continues at coordinate 101,756,378 of NC_141673.1, forward strand.
GGCCAGGCCACTGGCAGGAGGAGGCTGTGAACAGCTAGAAGAATGGCAGCTCACTCAAGACTGCCCTGGTCACATGGGGCTCTTCTCCTAGGCCAGGCCTGCAGAGGATCCTGGGGTGGGCCCAGAGACCAACTTGGTTCTGGTGCGATACCCTTTTAGAAAGTCAAGCTTATTTTTGCAGTAATTTCTAATCTGTTAGTCCAAGATTTTCTATGTTGTCAGGGATATTACAACCTTTTGCTTTGTTTTCTGGAGACCTAGAGCACACACGTTAATTGCTAAAGTACCAGCTTCATTCCTATCCTAGATGCAGCCCCATAAGCTCATGACTACAAGGGGCTGTCTCTCATCCACATTTTCTGCAGCATTCTGTGTTGTTCCTGAGAATACCAAATATAGAGCCAAAGCTTGGGACTCTCCATTTTAATTGTTGGCATAGATAAAGAGAGAGTATGTGTTAATTCCAGAGAGACAATGAGTCAAGGACCCAATCTGAAAATAACAAGATCGGAAGAAGCTACCTCTTGCCTGCTTTTTGAGGAGGGTCCTGTTCCTTCCTTCCCATTGATAAAGTGTGAAGTGTTAGGAATGAGGGTCCTTGGACTCTCAGGGGCTCCTTTTCTCTACACTATTCCCAGCTACTTGCCAAAGGCAAGGACGAGGCAGGAGGTCCTTCCTGAGGGTAGCCGATTCTGAGTGTTCAGAGAAGTCCAATATACTTGCCAGCCCAGTCTCAGGTGGGAGGCGGGACGGTCTGTAGACAAGTGTGCTTGTGGACTGCTGTGCTGTCATGGGGCCCTCTCATCAAGAGCCACCTGTCTGTTCTTCCTGCACTGTATTCCCCTTCTAAACCACCTGTACCCATCTGAATGCCACTTTGCCTCCTTTCCTTTCCTCTGCGTGGTTTGTGGGGACAGACAGTGGAAGCTGAGGCGGCCACTGGTGGACTTCAGGATAGGGTGTTGAATGGAACAGACCCAGGTGTGAGGGGAGGAGGGCAGGCTGGGAACAGGAGGGGGAGCACCCATGACCCTTTATTCTTCCCGTCATCTGGCCCATGTGCAGGAAGAGGCTGAGGCCAGGCTGGGCTGGGTCTGGATGCCATTTTCCACGCAGCAGCATTTCATTGTGCAAAACCATCCTTCCTTTCCCTTTGCCCCCTTTTCCCACATTCCCTTCGTCCTGCCCCAGGGCAGGACTGAAGAGCTGGAAGAAAGCAGTCAGTGTACCCTCCCAACGGCCCCCCTCGAAGGTCTCCACTCTCCTCTGGGCTCCTCCTTGCCTAATGCAGGGGGTCACCGCTGGAGAAGAACCACCAGTGTCCTCGATGTGTCCCAAGCCTGGAGCCAATTCGCCCTCTTGGCCCACCTAGCCCTGTCACAGGAATTCTTTCCTGGGTTTCTGTCCCTCTGAGGCTCACCAGATGTAGTTGGCTTTGTTCTTTTGGGGATGTTTGCCCTTCTACTTTCTTTCTCACCCCACCCTGTACCCTCTTCTGTGTCTTTGCTGTCCCCCCAACCCCACCCCCCCAACCACCCATGTGCATGAGCAAATATGCAACCAAACCCTGGGACTTTGCAGTCAAATGAAGCCAAGCTTCCCACATCCCCTTCTTCTTTGGTTTGCCATGAGGCGATGTGGGGTTTCCACTGTTTGTCTGTCATCACCTCTGTCTTTTTTCCTACCCCCAACCCCACACTTGTATAGAATAATAACAGTTGTACTTCCACCAAAGGCATGTGGCATATTTACCAATCTCATGTATTCTGAACAAAGGCAAAAAATATAAATTCCTACCACTATGCTGACTTGGTTGTTGTTTGGGTTGGAGTCACTGAGGAGGGGCCAGGGTAGGGGGTTGTTTTCCTTCTCTAGTCTGATGTTGTGTGAGGCCGGAAGGCTGGCTTATGTGTGCTGTGTGGTCTTCTCGAGATGAAAGGTGTGTGTGTTGGCAGAGGAAGTGGTCTCTGCTCTTGTTCGTACCTGGAGCAGCCCAACTCTTCCAGGTGCTAGCGAGAGGAAGTGATGGCAGGAAGCTGAGTGGGCATCTCGAACATCACCTCACAAACAACTGCAGGTTTTCTCAGACACCTCCTGTCCACCTCCTTCCTAGGTCCCCAGGCTGCGCGGCCTGTCCCGGGGGCGTGCTGAGATGAGGCCTCAGCAAACACGCCCGTTCCCCAGCAGCCTCACGTACAGTTTCCTTATGCCGAGTTCCACTGTGCTGACCAGACACAATTTAGAAATGGATGAAAAGAGACATCTTCCCCCTGCAGTTGAGGGACTGAGGAGTTTGTAGGTATCCTGAAATGCCGGGTAGCTGTCTAAAGGGGCACAACCTTAATTGCAGCTCAAGGGTACACAGAGCAACTGGCGTGGCGCCCCAAGGCTGCTTCTCAGGGCCTTCGTTTGACACCTTGAACACTCTGTGAGTCGGCGGCATGGCTAGGCTTGGGGACAGGGCTCATTTGGGTCCAGTGTGGGGAAAGATGGCAACGTGGAAAAGCTTTGTTTCTGAGGACACAAGGGGCTTTTATTTGGACAGAGTTCAAATGTTTGCATGTGATGGCCCAACCCCCACCCTTTTGCCCCCCGGCCCCTCACTTGCTCCTTTCTTAATGTCTTCCCATTTTCTTTTCCTACCACAGGCTTATTTTTAACCTCCACACAGACATTCTGCCTTCCTACCCTCTCACCTCTTCACGTTTTCTCCCTTGGTGTTCAGCCCAGGGACACAATGAAGGAAGGCAGAGACGTGCACAGAGCCGGAGCCCGAGCCCCTGTGACCTGTGCCTTCCTCATGCTTTTCTTCAGGCCTTTTTGATTTCTGACACTTGGCTAGGGTCCTTCTGGGAGAATGTGACTACTCTTTCTTCTTACTGAGGCAGGAGAGTGGTTACCGAGAGGGCCTCAGCATCTTGGCAGACCTCGGTGAGGGAGCTAGGGGAAAACAAGGGGGTAGGAGGTTGGTTTCAGTTGGGGTAACCCCATAAATGGTGGGGGGATGGGCCGGGACTCGGGACACTTGGGTTTCATCCTTGGTCTGGGTGGGGAGGGGGCTACAGCTGGCTAATCTTCAGGTGAAGAGGGGCTGGGGCAGGGCTATGGACCAGCAGGAGCTTACCTGGCCATCTCTGGAGCCCCAGGAACAACAGTGTAAGAAGGAAGAGGCTGCTGGCCAAGAGGACTCCAAAGGCCGTTTTCTGCTCTGTAGGTTGAAAGCAGCATAGGCAGGAATTAGTAGGCAGGAATCCTTTCTGAGCCCAAGCCAGATCCCCAGCAAGAGGAACAAAGGAGGGAGGGAGGGAGGGAAGGAGAGGGAGAGACAGACAGACACCCTATCACTGGTGAAGGAGCTCATAGCAAGTGTTCTGCTTTTGCCCAGGAACTGGGCGCACTGTAGTATTCATACTTGTTCAAGATTGTTGGGTGTCCGTGTGTTCCTCCACACGGGATTTCCTACCTCTTCCATGCTGGGACATTTTTAATTGCTTCATGAGAGCGATTTAGATTAGATTAATTGTTGACGGGTAAACTGGAATTTTGCAACTAGCTGGGGAATGGTGTAAGCTGAGGCAAAACTCCCAGTTTTTGGGAAACTTGGCAGTCTGGCGAGCCACCAAATGATGCCCGGTGTTCCTGGATGTTTGCATCTCTTGTCGAAAACCTTTCAATGACATTCTGTGACTTCAGCATGAAATTCCAGCTCTAAGGCCCATTGTGATCTACCCACTAATAGCCAGAGAGGGTTGAAGGCTGTAGGGGAGCCCATTTTTCATATTTTCTTTTTTACCATTTATGAGGTAGGTGACTTTGGGCAAATTTCTTAACATCTGTAAGTGCCAGTTTGCTCAACAGTAAAATGGAAGTTGTGATAATATATGTGATTGTACAGCTGAGTGCTTGATTCGTGTAAATGCTCAATAAATGTAGTTACTTTCAAGCTTTAGAGCCACTTCTCTCTTTTCCCACACACCCTTGGCTCTAGCTGTGCAGTTCCCACATTTTCCTTAGACTTATAATTTGGCCGTCAGACACGCCCTTTTTCCCATCTTAGCTGTTCCCTTCCCACTGAGCTAGCTAGCTTGGCTTGAATGTCTCCTCCAGGCTGTCCTCTGACTGCCTAGTCAGTCCCTCCAACCTGACTAAGCGCCTTGAGGGCAGGAACAATTCACCCTTGATCTCCCGCTGTCAGTACATCACCTAGTACCCTGGAACCTGGGGTGTAATGATGCATCTCGGCATGTGGTGGCAGCTATGGAGGCTGCCACCTTGGGAAAGGAGCCAAGGCTGAACAAAGTGCTGAGGGAAGCAGAACAAGGCCAAAGATGAGCTGGGGGCAGGCGAGCCATGAGCCCAAGTATGGAGGTGGGGAAAAGAGGGCACTCCTAGTACCTGGTGGGGCAACCCAGGCGGTGGACCTAAGGGGCTCCTCCAGGGAGATGTGGGAGACCTGGCAGGTGTAAGTGGTGCCTTCAGGGCCAGGTTCTGCCTTCAAGAAGGAGGAGACGCTGTAGGTGCCCGCTGTGCTTTGTCGGAGGCTGGAGAAGGAGGCCCCAGAGACGGGGACTGGGGCTCCACCTGGCTCTTCTCGGATCCACGTCACAGTCACGTCCAGAGGATAATAGCCAGCGATGTTGCAGATGAGGGTGGGTGGCAGCGCTTTGTTTGTTAAGCTTAGTTGTACTTTGGGGGAAGCTAGAAGAAAGAACGAGGAATCAGATTCCAGAGATATCCAGCCGGACAACAGAGTTGCCCAAAGCATTCTCTTCCTGCTGGGAGTGAGAGCGGGTTGTGGGAGCTCAGTGGAGTGCCAAGGGGGCTGTAATGGGTCCACTCTAGATGCGGGCCAGGAGGGGTGCGCCTTCCACAGGTAATTGAAAAGCAATAGGAAAACCAACGAAAGGTTGGCTTCTTATCATCACTATAAGCTGGCGATTTTAAAGGACGTCAGTGATGAAATACTCCTGCCAGTCAGACAGCCCCTCCATGGTTTGCCGCTGCTTCTTCTTAGGATGTGCTCCAGAGGACGGAGGTACTTGGAGACAGCCAGCCAGGGCCGGGCAGCAGGCTCCTGGGCTGGGAAATTGCGTACTGGAATTACCCTGGAGTCTGACAGAGAACAGTCGGCACTTCTAGGATGGAGATGGCAGTTAGGTTGTGGCCATTCAGCCTGCTTCTCAGAAAATTGCCCTTGTGTTGGATGCTGTCCTGGAAAACACCTCCATAGGCATATCCCTTCCCCTTTCCTTGGAGAACCAAAAATGACCTCACCTTGGACGTGGAGCTGGATGATCTGTTGGGCTTGGTACAGAGAGGTGGTGATCTGGCAAATGTAGGTCCCCTCGTCCTTCAGGGTGAGGCTAGGCAGGGTGAGGGAGGCATCCCCGGCCAGGAGTAGCTGCTCTGACTCCAGGGAGGCACCCTCCCGCTTGGCCTGCCGCTGCCCCGTGGTCCAGCTGTACACCAGCTGGCCGTGGCCCTTATGTTGCAGCCGCCACTCCACGCCAGTCAGGTCTAAGCCCGGGGCCACGGAGAAGCCACAGTGCAGGGAGGCTGAGGACCCCAGCAGGAAATTCAGCAATGGGGTCTGTGTTGTCACTTGGAGCTCCACTATAGTGAGAAAAAGAAGGGTGACTGTGGGCTACTTCCTCCTCGAGTCCACCTGATCCCTAAACTGTGGGCATGTTGTGGGCGTATGCCTGCCCCTGCCTCCTTCCTGGACATTTCCCATCAGGTGCAACCACAAAATGGGGCGTGTGGGTGGCACAGTTAGGCATCTGACCCTGGATCATGGCTCAGGTCATGATCTCACAGTTCATGAGTTCAAGCCCCACGTTGGGTTCTGCACTGATGGTGTGGAGCCTGCTCGGGATTCTGTCTGTCCTTCTCTCTGCCCCTCCCCTGCTTGTGCGCTCTCTCTCTCTCTCTCTCACAATAAATAAATTAAAAAAAAAAAAAAAAGATGGAACCACAAAGAAATGGTGCTGTGGAAAAGCAGCATGGCACACATGGTAATCCTAACTATTTTGGAGTCACTTACCCCTGGATAATCTGACGAAAGCTATGGACGTCTCACCAGAAAATTACACATGCAAAATTATGTGTTACCATTGACCCTCAGGTAAGACCACTGGAATAGCAGCAAAAGCTTTGGAACCCTGCTTCTTCCACTTACTAGCTCTGTGACCTAGGGCAAGGCAGTAAGGGTTGCCAAGGTCATCTGCTTAAGGCGAAGCTGCTGCGAAGACTAAATAGGAATAAGAGATTTAAAAAGCACCCAGTGGTAGTATTTGTGCCAAACATGCTGAAGCTGAATCCAATGACGAAAACAATCAGACACATCCAAATGGTGGGATACTCTACAAGACAGCAGGCCTGGACTCTTCAAAATGTCAATGCTAGGAAAAGACTGTTCTGGAGTAAAGGAGGCTAAAGGCACAGGACAACTGAATGCATGACCCTTGTTTGAATCCTGGACTTAAAACAAAAACAAGGGGCGCCTGGGTGGCTCAGTCGGTTGAGCGACAGACTCCAGCTCAGGTCATGATCTCATGGTTCGTGAGTTCGAGGCCCGTGTCAGGTTCTGTGCTGACAGCTCGGAGTCTGGAGCCTGCTTCGGATTCTGTGTCTCCCTCTCTCTCTGTCCCTCCCCCGCTCATGCTCTGTCTCAGAAATAAATAAACATTAAAAAAAAATTAAAAAAAAAAAACAAAAAAAACCAAAAACAAACTAGAACATTAGTGGGACCACTGGAGAAATTTGAACTTGGACTCTATATTGACAGTACTATTGCATCAATTTAAAAATTTCTTAAGTCTGGCGGCACCTGGGTGTCTCAGTCGGTTAAGCGTCTTGACTTCGGCTCAGGTCATGATCTCACGGTTCATGAGTTCAAGCGCCATGTCCAACTGTGCACTGACGGTATGGAGCCTGCTTGGGATTCTCTCTCTGCCCCTTCCCACTTGTATGTGCGCACATACGCCCATTCTCCCTCTCTCTCAAAATAAATGAACATTAAAGAACATTTCTTAAGTCTAATGCTCAGTGGTGTACCAAGTAATGGTAGGAATGGACTGCCTTGGCAGGGAGGAGTGTTTTATCAGTGATAGTGTTCAAGATTGTCAATATGGTGGTGATGTAATGGTGAGAATATGTTCTTAAAGTCTTTACACACTGTACTCCCTTATTGCCTGCACCACCCTAGACTGCTCCCCACCTTGATTTGCTGCCAAGGTGATGGTTTTGTGATTATGAAAGAGAATATCCTTGTTTTTGGTTATAAACTTTGTGTTATGAGCCAATACATGACATACATGGAAACATTTGGGGTGAAGTGTTGGAGTGTCTGCAATTTACTTTCAGTTCAGGGAGGGATACCTATCCTTCCATCGATCAAGAGAGAGAATGCGGCAAGACATTAATAATTGGTTGATACAGGGGCATCTGGGTGGCTCAGTAGGTTAAGCTACCAACTTTGGCTCAGGTCATGATCTCATGGCAGGTGAGTTCGAGCCCTGTGTCAGGCTCTGTGCTGACAGCTTGGAGCCTGGAGCCTGCTTCGGATTCTGTGTCTCCCTCTCTGTCTGCCCCTCCCCTGCTCGTGCTCTCTCTTTCCTTCAAAAATAAATAAACATTAAAAAATAATTGGATGAATGGTATACAGGTGCTCATTACATTATTCTTTTACCTTTTTGTAGGTTTGAAATGTCCCTACAAAAGGTAGAAAGACAGGGGGGGAATACCTCCCCCAAAGGGGGAATACCCTAGCATGGCTTAGGGGGAATACCTAAGCCATGCTAGGACTATGGCTGACACTGGACAGACATGAGAACCCCTCTTTTCTGCTGTGGCAGGGTAAAGTTAGGTTGAGTCTTCTGGGGCTTTCTAAGGATAAGAGGCTAGCCCCCTAATCTCTGGACCTGGTTGTCCTCTTTTTGGAGGCAAAATACTGGATTTGAGGAACTCTGGAGAAGCCTGTCATCATGTTCTCAATTTCCTGTGTCCTCTGGGATGTACCAGGTTGGAAAGGGCAAGAACCAGGTTTTGCTAATAAGAGTTAATGAACAAATCCTGCATGTGCGTCACTCTAATCATCTTGAAGCACCAGAACAGGCTGGCTTTCACCGCGATACAACTGGTGCTTGGTTTAATAAGACTGCTATGGACAGCGTACGTGAACAGAGCCTCGCATGTCATTTCCTCACACAAGGGAGGTGAAAATGATCCCAATCCAATCCTTTGGGTCTTTAGGAGAAAGGACTGAGGCTAGGGGACACCCTGAGATGACTGATGTGGATGGAAGTGTACTTATTTATTCCCTTCCTCCTTCTAGTTCCCCATGAGCTGCCCACTTGAAAAAACCCACAACTTTATTTCTGCTACTTTTAATTTTCTTACCTGCAGTCTGCACCATCCCCTGGGGGCTCAGGGGCAGCTTCACTGTGGGGTGCAAGACAGCCCCATTCTCAGCATCCCTGAGAACCTTCATCACCATGGAGACACTAGGTCCCCCTCCGGGTACCTGCACGTTGGCAATGAACGAAGCTTTCTTAGTGGCCTGGAGGAAATAGTGGGAGATCTCACAGGACACCTCCTTCCCGTCGCAGTCAGCATGGAGTAAGGCCTCGGCTTGAGGAATCTGTACCAAGTTCACTGGGGGAGAAGGGCAGCACAGAGGTCTAGTTGGATTGAGAACACCTGGGTCCATGGGAAACAGGTGCGGTGGGTGTCCTCAGGAACTGCGCCGTCCCAGCGGAGGGAGCCCAGAAAGATTGAGACATAGGGTGGAGGGCTCTTACCTGAGGCCTCGAAGGTAACAGGTGGGTTGTCTTTGGCCAGTGTGCCCCCTTGGAAATCAGTGAAGGCTTCCAGGGAGCCGTCATCCAGCACTGGTACCTGCCTCAGCACGAGCAAGGCCTCCACCGTGGTCCTACTGCCGGCAAGACTTCCAGGGTGCCTGTCTTCCTCCACCAGGAAGCAGTCTAGGACCACATCCACGTTCCGCCACTGCCTTTCTTCTGCAGGTTAAAGACAGGAGTGAGCACCCTCTTGCCCAGAGAGTTGCTTCTGTACTCGCCTCGCACCCCAACTGTGGAGTCATCAAGGAAGGTGTAGAAGTTGTCATCCAGGGTCCTAGCTGTCTCTGTGTCCCTCTCGTCACCCCCAAACCAGCTTTCTGGGAAGCACCTGCTAGTCCAGGCACATACCTGGTATGAATTAAAGTCCTGATTTACATTGGTCAGGAGAGTTTATGTTTTTATTCTCATTACAACTGCCAGCCAAAAAACTCTCTCTTCAGTCAAAGGAATTCTCGGCAAAAGCACATAAATGAGCAAAATTGCCACTGGGAGAGGAGGGAGACAGGCCGCCCGTGTGGCGAGGGGAGTTGGCACAATTTCCCAGCCAGCCCACTGGGTCTACTCAGCTTTCTGCGGTTACAGGTGGCCTTCCCCTCCCCCACCTCCAGGGCACACCTCCCGGGGATTTCCCAGCTTTCCGCTTGGGAAGGTGTCTGCTCCCAGGCAGTGCCCTCTCCACTAGGCCCTCCACCGCATCCCCCAGGAGGCCTCTCTTCCTTTGCCCTTTCCCACAGGCTGCGGCCTCCTCCCCAACACCATTGGTTCCTTATTTTGCCAGCCTTTCTCCTGTTGGGCTTAGGAGGTTGCTGGAAGCCGGCCCCCTCCCCCCACCCCCTTCCCCTTTGGAATCTCGGGGTGGGTGGGTCCCTGGTCCGCCCTGGGCCCAACACCCCCACCCTCCTCTTCCCTCCCCCTCCCCCCACTCCGGCCGGCGCTCCCCGCTCACCTGGGCCTGCCGCCACGCGGGACAGGGCCAGGCAGAGCAGCAGGCACCAGCCCTGCCCCGCGCCCATGGGGGCTGCGCTGCCACCCCTCCCGCCCCGCCCCGCCCCGCCGCCCTTCCCCACTGCTCCGGCGGGCGCGTCCCGGCTGGAGAAGAGGGGCTCTCCGAACCACCCTTTCTGGCCTGTAGCTTTCTCTCCAGCCCTTGGCCTCCTCCTCTTTCGCTTTCACTTCGAGTTTCACCGCGGCTGCTTCTGCCTAGGAGTGAAACCACTAACTAGGCGCGCGTGCCAGCGTCGTGATCACGGTTCTCCTTTCTTCCCCCGCCTCCCGCAAATCCTCTCGTTCTGTCAAGACCTGACTTCAACGGCATGCACCCTTGGACCCCCCCACCCAAGAGAGCGGAGCCGAAGTAAGGGAGGGGGTGGGGGGAGGCAGAGACCGAAGCCAGAAGCAGGATCCCCAGGAGCCTGGGAACCTTTCTTCATTTTCGGTTGGTGCCACACCCCCTGGCGGTCCTCCTTCGGCGACTGGGGCGGGCCCCTAGCACCAGTCCGCCCAGGAGAGAGCTCCTCCTTCAGATCCCGGATCTGGGAGTGGCTGGCGCGCAGAGACTGAATTTCAGAGCGCGCGCGGAGAGCATCGGTGTGTGGCTGGCCGTCACTTTATTTTGCAGAATTTCTACGTCAGTGATACAGCACGTGGGGGTTCGTAGGCAGAAGTGTGTTTTCCAGCTAGGGCCTCAGCCCTCCAGTGCAGCGCAGGGGCGAAGCCGGCTGAGCCAGGGCACACTCGGGCGCCTGTGACCCACCCTCCACCGCATCCCCTCGTGTCCTTGTCACTGCCAGTCTCCAAAAGTCACGCTCTCAAGTCTGCACACAGGAAAGGGTCCTGATAAGAGGATGGTACTGAAACCGGGGGTGCCAGGTCTCATTCGGCTCATCGGCCTGGGTGGCCGATGGGGTGGGACTGAGGCTGGGATTTTATTGTAGTGATGACCTCCCCACCCCCCAAGGCGAGCACGCTCAGGGGTAGGAAGCAGGCTCTGGTTTTCGGTAGTCTTCCTGAATGGGGATGGCGCCCCCCTCTTCCTCCCTGGGGCAGCTGTAAGGACAAGGCTCTGCAGGCATCACTGGACTTTCTTCTTTGTCTGCAGGAGGAGAATCAGAGGCAGTAAAGGTGGGGGGTGGTGAAGAGAGTGGACATGAACAAAGAAGGGTTAGCTTGGGGGAGGCTGTCAGGGGGTGCCGACGAAGAGGCGAGAGAGAAGGCAGGAGCAAGGGTTGGTAAAGATGGTGTGAGGGAGGCTTCCGAGAGGTTCCAGGCATGGGTGGCGGGGCTAAGGAAGTAGGGTGGGGTGCAGGGACAGGACTGGAGACCTGCATTTTGTCTCTTACTTAGTCCATTTTTTCTTTGTTGATGGAGGCACAGGACTCCGACCATGGTGAAAGCAAGAAACATTCCAGAGAGGACCACAAAGATGCGGATGCAGTCTGTGCTGCACAGGGACCTTTGGGCTGTGGTAGACAGGGGCCACACAAGTGTTTTTGGGGAGGGCCTAGGTCTCGACTCTCCTCAGCCCAGGCCTCCTGTTACCCATCTGCCATCTCTCTCTCACCCCAATCCCCACTGCTACCATTGGACTAAGTCCTTTCCTAATCCTTAGATTCTGCTTCTCTTACTTCTTACTCCTACTCCAGGAGCTTTCTGGCTGACTTCCCTCTCTTGTATGCATTCTCTCTTGTATGCATTCTCTGGGGGTGGAGAATGGGGAGGAAACTCACGTGGTCCGTGGGTAGAGAGAGCTGGGGCAGGCAGCCACCTGAAATCAGCTAGAGTTTGCACCTGCCGGACTGTCCCGGCCTCTGGCATCTCTGGAAAAAGAGACAGGGTGGGCAGCAGCAGGGCACCTCCCAGGGCACAAGCCTGGGCTGAATGAAGGCCTGAGGCCTAAGAGGCGCTGGGTGAGATGGGAAGGCTGAACAGCTGGCCAGGCAACTTATGTGGGGAGGGTGCTGGTTGGGGGGGGGGTGACCCTTATCCCTGTGACTGGACAAAGTATTGCCTGGAACTTACTTTTGGCGTAAGGTAAGTGGGTGGGTTGTGGGTGTGGGCCTGGGGCCTGAGATGGACGAGGTGTCAGTGAGGGGTTTGAAGGAGGATCACACTCGGTACACTCCTTGTCCCTGCACTGCCAGCCCTTGGGACAGGCACACTCTGCATTGGCGGTGAGGGTGCAGTTTCGAATGAGGAGACCTGGGGACAGAGGAGGGCAGGAGGAACACGAGAAGCTCAGGCCTCAGAGACCTGCAAGGTGCGCTCGCTAAATCCTATCTTGAGCTGCCGTCCCAGACCTGGATCCCGGAACTCCTGCCCCATCTACACAAGGGCCTGCCCCTCCCTCGCTGTCACCCAGTGCCTCTGCCTTTATTACTATTGCCATGAAAGGAAAAATGTAGACCTTTTAGAAAATTCATGCTTCGGAAATGCAAACTGGAAAAAGTAGAAACAGCTTGCATGATATTCTCTCTTATTCACTGATACTTTTATAGCTTCTTGAAGTGTAATTTACTTACAGAGAGGTACACAGATCAGAAGCGTCAAGCTTGAGAATTGCTACAAATTGGACCCATAGACAAGAGAAGCAGAGTTCCTTTCTAGTCACTACCTCCTCCCACCCACACATAACCCCTATCTAGCCTGACTTCCTAACACTGCGAGTTCATTTTGCTTCTTTTTGCACTACATTTGTGTAGTCATGCGTGTGTACTTACTTGTATCAGGCACTCTTATTCAATCTTTGTGAAATTCATCCACATTGTAACCATAGGCTATTCCTTCTCCTGCTGTATAGTATTCCACTGTATGAATTTCCCATGATTCAGTTATCTACTCTACTGCAAATGGCACGTGGGTAGTGTCCAGTTTTTAAGCAATCAGGAATAGTGCTGCTATGGTCCCTGATAGGTTTTTATTTTTTAATTTGTTTTTAAATGTTCATTTTTGAGAGGGGGGAGGGGCAAAAAGAGAGGGAGAGAGAGAATCTCAAGCAGGCTATGAGCTGGCAGAGCCCGACGCGGGCTCAAACCGACAAACCGTGAGATCATGACCTGAGCTGAAATCAAGAGTTGGACACTTAAGCAACTGAGCCACCCAGGTGGCCCCCTGATAGGTTTTTAACTTTACTAGAGATTTACTTCATTACTAACACACTTTGCCTTTTTAAAAAAATTTTTTTTAAATGTTTATTTATTTTTGAGAGACAGAGACACAGACAGAGTGCAAACAGAGGAGGGCAGAGAGAGAGGGAGACACAAAATCTGAAGCTGGCTCCAGGCTCTGAGCTGTCAGCACAGAGCCCGATGCAGGGCTCAAACCCACAAACCATGAGATCATGACCTGAGCTGAAGTCGGACACTCAACCGACTGAGCCACCCAGGTGCCCCTACTTTGCCTTTTAAATAGAAATGTTATTCAAGTGTAGAGGTCGGGTGCTGAATGACTGCCAATAAATTATACTAGAGGAGGAGGATGTGAGGGGTTCTAGTCTGGGTTGGACTCACAGGTGGTTGGGGTTAAGAAGAGGAGGGTGATTCTGGGGAAGGCATTGGCACCCGGACGTGGGCCAGGTTTGCCCGTGGACTGGTGGGACCTTAGGACGGTGCACTCATGGGGAACCAGGGAGAAGAGCCCCCACAGGCAAGGAGGGGTGCAGAAAGGAAGGCTGGCAGATGTCGAAGATGCTTACTAGTACTCTAATATTCCTTTAGCATGTGCTTTTTGTGAGGAAAGGGAGAGGGACACAAATTCCTTCTTCCCATCCTTAGGCCCCTAGGGCTGCTTCTTTCTGAATTTTGACTCGTAGTTGCTACTAGAATTTGGTTTCCTTGTGGCTTACCAGGAATTGTGAGCCAGCCTGGACAAGGATCTGCAAGAAGAGAACAGTGATAGGGGAGAGGAGAAGAGGTAGGCAAAGGTGAGGAAGATCACCTCAGACCCAGGAGGGGGTGGGCAGGAGGGTATCTGCCCAAAGGCAAGAGAAGGGTTAAGGAGGGGGCTGGGCTTGGTTACAATGGAAGGCGTGCCATTGTTTTTAGTGAGGAGTATCCAGAGACCTGGGAGTTCTTTTCACCTTGTATAACCTGTGCCCCAAATTCCAGGCGAATTTAAAGCACTTTTCCATCTTACCCATGGGAATACTGAGGTCCAGAGGGGGCCAAACTCATTCAGCCTCACCCCTGGCCACCGTCACCTGGAGTCCCTCAGCCAATTGCTGCCTGAGAGTTTTGGGGGCCTATGGGCTGAGTCTGAACCGCCTGGTCTGGAACACAGCAAAGGGAGTTCAGGCTGGTTCAGTATTGGGAAAAGGCCTTTTGGCGGGGCCTGCAGAATGCGTGGGTGGACTTTGACTAAAATAATTCCAGGGGTGCCTGTGTGGTTAAGTCGGTTGGGCATCCTACTCTTGGTGTTGGCTCCAGTCATGATCTCACAGTTCCTGAGATCAAGCCCTGAGTAGGGCTCCGTGCTGAGCATGGAGACTGGTTGGGATTCTCTCTCTCTCCCACTCTCTCTGCCCCTGCCCTGCTCGTGTTCACTCTCTCTCTCTCTCTCTCAAAATAAATAAACATCAAAAATAAATAAATAATTCCAACCCTGCTGGGGTTGCTGGCAAGAAGAGAAAAGCATCCATTAATATATTTTTAAGTTGAGTGGACTGAGGAATACTTCTTGTGTATTTGAGATGTTGGTTTTTTTTGACTTATTTGCAATGGCAAACCTTTTTTTGTTTGTTTTTATTTTTATTTTTTAATATTTATTTATTTTGAGAGAGAGAAAAAAAGAGAGGGGGAAGACCAGAGAAAGAGAGAGGGAGAGAGAATCCCAAGCAGGCTCTGTGCTGTCAGTGCAAAGCCCGATGTGGGGCTAGAACCCACGAACTGTGAGATCATGACCTGAGCCGAAGTTGGATGTGCAACTGAGCCACCCAGGTGTCCCAAGGGACCACTTTAAAGTCTGCTGCTCTATCTGGGCTGGCACACAGATTCTGAAATTCTAGCTAAGATGCAGAAATAATAAAAGAATTCACATCAGCTGCACACGTTACTTCTTCATTTAAAAAAGATAAAATTACTGGGGTGCCTGGGTGGCTCAGTCAGTTAAGCATCCGACTTCAGCCCAGGTCATGATCCTGCGCTTTGTGGGTTTGAGTCCCACGTCAGGCTCTGTGCTGACACCTCGGATGGAGCTTAGAGCCTGGAGCCTGCTTCAGATTCTGTGTCTCCCTCTCTCTCTCTCTCTGCCCCTCCCCTGCTTGCACTCTGTCTGTCTCCCAAAAATAAATAAACATTAAAAAAAATTTTTTAAGATAAAATTACAAAATAAACAAGAAATATAGGCCACATACATATTCATTTTCCTAAATTGGCTGTTGTGCAAAAAAAAAAAAAAAAAAAAAAAAAAAAGAAAGGATGTTACTCGACTGGCTGGTATTGTTATTTCCTTAGGGGCACCTGGGTGGCTCAGTCAGTTGAGCCTTCAGCTCTCGATTTTGGCTCAGACCATGATCTCATGGTTTGTGAGATTGAGCCCTGAGTTGGGCTCCGTACTGACAGCTTGGAGCTTGCTTGGGCTTCTCTCTTTCCCTCTCTCTCTCTCTGCACCTCCCCTGCACTCTCTCTCTCTCAAAATAAATAAAAATAAATATTAAAAAAAAAAGAAAGGGGGTGCTTGGATGACTCAGTTGGTTAAGGATTTGACTCTTGATTTTGGCTCAGGTCATGATCTCACAGTTTGTGAGTTCAAGCCCCACATTGGGCTCTGTGCTGACTGTGGAGCCTGCTTCGGATTCTCTCTCTCCCTCTCTCTGCCTCTTCTCTGTTCTCTCTCTCTCTCAAATAAATACATAAAAAAAGAAAGAAAGAAAGAAAGAGAAAGAAAGAAAGAAAGAGAGAGAGAGAGAGGGAAAGAAAGAAAGAAAGAAAGAAAGAAAGAAAGAAAGAAAGAAAGATGTACTCCAAGTTCCAAATGAATGTGCACTTCAGACGCAGCCAATTCATCAATGGGGGTTTGCTCACCTGAAATCTGGGACCTAGGACCACCTCCCTTTTTTTCACTTCCCCTTTATATTGTCATGATCTGAGTTGTGCACCCATTCTCCGCAGCTCCCCAAATTCTGCTTACCCCATTCCCTGAAACGCTAGAGTTCTCTCCACATCAATATGTGCCCTGCCCAGGGCACCCCATTTCCCAGCATTGGCTCCACTTGCAGTAGCCTTGAAGTGACAAGCTCTGACCTCCCTCCTCTTTGCTTCTCCATCCCCGGCTCTGCCACCTGGATCCCCCAGAGGTTTGCCCATCTCACCAGAGTTACAATGCCGACAACTCTCACAGTGGCGCCGGATGTGGTGGTCTGGTGAGAAGGAGGCCCCCGGTATGCATGGATCACACTGAGCAGCCTCTCCGTGTCTGTCACAGTCCTTCACCAGGAAAGTCCCTGTGAGCAGAGGTCCGGGTCAAGGCCCAAGGAAGGCCACTTCTCTGCCCTCTTCAAGGTGGCACCGGATTCCTCTCCTTGCTGGAACTCAGATGCACTCTCCACTGCCCTTCACCCCAAACCCCTGGCGAGGGCTCCTCTCTTACCTGGCTTACACATCTGGCAGCACAGTTGTCCCTGGGCCCAGTAATGCTTCTCTGGACAGCACTGGGGGGCCAGGGTAGCCGAGAGCCCCGCCAGGGTCCCCAGAATCCACAGCCAGCAGGGGGGTGGCCGGGCCATGGCTCTTGCCCAGGGGAGCTCTTTCTGCACTCCAGCCACTGACCTCTGGGCTCTGCGGACCTGCTGCCCGCAGCTGGGTGCGGGTGCCTGCTCTCTGCACCTCCTGGGCAGCAGCTGTAGGTGCTCTTCGAGTTGCTGGTTTCAGGTGGCAAGCCGACCTTTGATGGCAGCTGAAGCTCTCTGGTGGCTGTTTTTTTTCTCAAAGCAGTGACTTCCACCCCCTCCCCCTTTTCCATGTGCTGGGTGCTGGGTGTGGGGAGAGCATTAAAGGGCACGCTCTGTCAGAAGACTTGCTGCTCTTCAAAGGCATCCACCACCTCCAACACGCTGGCCTCTGTGCTCACTAAGAACTTAACCCATTCGTGCCGTCCTCTTTTACCCAACGTTGGATGCGTGGGGCACTGACCTCTCCTATTCACGCACTTGTACACGTTATGCCCACATCACCCCCTGTTCACAGCTTACAAGCTCTTGATGGTTTAGAGGAGGAAGGGGAGCCTGAACTGAGTACAGGCCCACAAATCTTTATCTGAAACAGTTGGGGTCAGATAAGTTTCTGAACTCAGAATTTTTCAGACTTGGGGGAGAAGCTAGCACCACAAGATGCCTCATGGGGCTGGGGTAGCACTCACACTCAAGCACAACATTTCTGTAGCAAAGCTATTGAATATTTAAACTAAGTGGGGGTTGGGGCACCTGGGAGGCTCAGTTGAGCGGTTGAGCGGTTGAGCGGCTGACTCTTGATTTTGGCTCGGGTCGTGATCCCAGAGTCATGATCTCACGGTTGTGGGATCGAGCCCTGTGTCAGGCTCTGTGCTGGGGCATGGAGCCTGCCCAAGATTCTTTGTCTCTCTCTTCCTCTGCCCTTCTCCCTCCGCTTTCTTTCTCTCTCTCTAAAAAATAAAAAAAAAACAACCAAAATTAAGTGGGGATGGATAAGACTGTAACTAACCCTTGCATCAACCGAGGTCTGGTTTTATGGCCAAAAGACTGCTACAGAATTGTTCAGAACTGCAAACAAGGGATTTAAACCGGTTCCCTCTCTGCCGGACTCTGCAAGGAAACGACATGTGATCTCATCTAATCTTCCTGCCAACCTGTGGGACGGGGATCACGCCTGTCCATTGGCCCTCCTTCCTCACCTTACTACCATCTTTACCCTCCCTTCCCACCCCCACCTCCAGCTGTGTCCATCCCTGGTGTCCTGGAGCACCTGGGGCATTTCCCTTCCCAGCTTTGTCATGTGGGGTTAGACTCCTCTGGGTCTTAGACTCCTCCTTGCTCTGTCCTCCTGGAAAGGCTGATCTGGGGATGTTAGAGCTAGCTGGGCTTTTCCCTCTTTGAGTCCTGGGAACACATGGCTTATTTCTCCAGGCCACGTTTCATTCAGGGGCCTCGCAGTTGTTTTCCGCTCTGCCCATAAAATGTCACACTTCTGTGATCTCACTTGTTAGGTCTGTTCTCTCTCTCGCCCTGGTTTCCTTTCTCTTCATATTTTCCATCCTCCCGCCTTTCCCCAGCCCCCTCTTCTCTTCAAGAGGGTCCTCCCAAGTGGGAAGCCATGTATGAGTGTGATCTGAAGAATGACTTGTACCCAACCATCCTTTCCACTATCTGGCAGGGTGCCTGAATTCCCACCTCAGAGTGTGAACCGTGGGATCTGAGGCTTGTGCCGTCACTACCAGTCCTGCCGCTCCCCAGATTATGGTCACTGTCTTCACTGTGAATCTTAAACCTTGGTGGGCATGAGGAGGTAGGGGCCTGTGGGGATGGATGACCCCATGCAGGAACAATGGGCAGTTGGGACCTTTACAGAGAACTTACCCAAAAGGGAATTGGGGACCCTGGGAGGACTGACTAGTCACGAGCTGCTCAGCCATGCGAGGGAGGATTCCGTGCTCTGAGCTAGGGCCCATCGTCCCCTCTCCGTGGGGGCAAGGGCAGGAGCAGCGTCTGCCTGGCTGTCCTGGAGTACCCTGGCCAGGAGGAGGAAGGCCAGCTTTCTCGACCTCACTTTCCTCTGGGCAAATGGAATGACCTCATCTCCTGCCTGCTGTGCTGTTTGCATCAATTTCTGGCGAGTCTTGGCCTTTCCTGGACTGGCTCCCTGGACAGTTCCTTCCTTTTGTCCACAGACCCTGTGAGTGCAACCTGCTGACCTCTCCTTCAGAATCTTCTACTACCACATTCTCTTTTGGGGTGCAGCTTCTCTCCACACCTGCTGGCACAGAGATACATATTCTCTTCTCAACATCTCCTTCCTTCTCTTGCATCTCCAGAGACAGGCCCACAGAAGACTTTTCTTTTGGTGATATTTGTTACTTTTTTTTTTTTTTTAAGTAGGCTCCATGCCCAGTGTGGGGCCTGAACTCATAACCCTGAGATCAAGAGTCACATGCTCTATCAACCGAGGCACCCAGGCAACCCTGATTTTCATTACTTTTGAGGGCCTGACTAAACTCTCGATCTGGAGCAGTGACCATAGCCTGGATGTCAGCTGGGGCCACTCTCCTCCTCGACATCTAGGTAAGACACTGCTCAGCTTCCAAGCAGGGCAGATCCTGGGCAGAATGGGGAGGAGACAGGACTGTCTACTGGATAAATTTCGGTGGGTCAGCTGTTACGGTCACCTCTCGTTCTGACTCCTCTTTCAGCTAAAGTCCTGTTCCTGCTTCTGTGCGCCTGGCTGTTCCCTTACCTCTGCTCGCACAGGTTCCAAATTTGAGACACAGGGCTTTCTTGAATTTTCCAAACCAGCTATAAACAGAAGCTTGTTAGGTGTGGCAAAACTTTTACTGAAGGTTTTTTGTTTTTTTAAAAAAATTTGTGAAATGTTTATTTATTATTGAGAGACAGAGACACAGAGTGGGAGCGGGGCAGGGGCAGAGAGAGAGGGAGACACAGAATCTGAGTCAGGCTCCAGGCTCCCAGCTGTCAGCACAGAGCCCGATGCGGGGCTCGAACTCATGGTCTGCGAGATCATGACCTGAGACGAAGTCGGACGCTCAACCGACTGAGCCACCCAGGCGCCCCAGAAGGTTTTTTTTTTTAATGTTTATTTTTGAGAGAGAGAGAGAGAGAGAGAGAGAGAGAGCATGAGAGCAAATGGGAGAGGGGCAGAGGGAGATGGGGACAGAGGATCTGAAGTGGGCTCTGTGCTGACAGCAAAGAGCCCAATGTGGGGCTTGAACTCATGAACTGTGAGATCATCACCTGAGCCAAAGTTGGACACTTAACCGAGTAAGCCACCTAGGCACCCCTGAAGGTTTATATATCATAAAGATACAACCTAAAATTGTATTTTGGATATTCTTGTTCTCAATGGTCCTTCCCGCCCCAGAGATTAATCAGTGATCTTGCTACCTTACAAGACGGTAAAGGCACGATCTTGCTGACACCGCCCCCACCCCACCCTGCCCTTTCTGTCACAGTCTGCCTTTCAGAAATGTTCTGTCTGGCAGCATACCTCATCTGTCTTCAGCTCCTAATCTCCAAATCAGTCTCGGCCCTTTATAAATCTATCAGTCAAAGTACTCACAGGAACAAATTCTCTCCAAGATCTTTCATTAGAAGGAAGTTCTGTTACATTACATAGGCATCAGAAATCACTGTTCCTGATCTTTAATATCCAAATGCCTTAGTTTTTCTAGCCTTCTTTGTCCCCCATTCCATTCCTTTGTCCTCCACTCCTGCCTTTCTTTGATGATGCCACCCCCTCCTTTCCCCGCTACCCACCACTTTAGGTCCTCCTTCCCAGCCACTCTTTGAGAGACCACGTAGCCAAGTGGGCAGCACAGTGGGGTGCACTCACTTCCCACTTCTATAATTTGCATTCTTGGGACTCCTCAGTCAAAGGGGACCAAGCATTTGTGGGCATTTCTTCCAACCTCTGACCACTTTTCAGTTTCTCATCTCCAGCTCCTAGCATCTCCTGGCACTTAAGTGAGTATTACTTGCTGAGTATTAGATGGTCTACCTCAGCTATATTCCTTGACAGTTCTATCCACAATTATAAGTTTGAAATTTCAGGGGGCCTGAGGGCACATTGACCTCCCAAATTCCATTCTTCTCTCAACAAGAATTTTTTGCACATACATTCTATGCCAGGTAATGGATCACAAAGATGAAACAAACAAACAAACAAACAAACAAACAAACAAACAAACATGTGGTTTCTGCCCTCATGTAATTGACACACCAGTGACAGAATCAGAAATTGACCAAATAATCTCAACGACAAATGTAAAATTTTTATTTTATTTTTAACATTTATTTACCTTTGAGACAGAGAGAGACAGAGCATGAACGGGGGAGGGTCAAAGAGAGGGAGACACAGAATCTGAAACAGGCTCCAAGCTCTGAGCTGTCAGCACAGAGCCCGACGTGGGGCTTGAACTCACGGACTGCGAAATCATGACTTGAGCCAAAGTCGGCCGCTTAACTGACTGAGCCACCCAGGTGCCCCTAAAATTTTTAGTAAAGGCCATTACTGCAGCACCCTGAAGGGGAGAGATAGGGAGCAAACAGATGCGTGTCCCTTATGGGGTGAGGAATGCTTCAGCCAGGAAGTATGTGGGGTCTGCCAGCTCTCCACCTTCCTGAGAACTGTTTCTTCCTTTGGTTTAGGTTTCTAGACACCACCCTATTTTTTTCTTTGGCCACTTCTCTTCTTAAGCCATAAGAGTTTTTCTTATATACAGGTGATATAAAATAGGGATGATCTGGTCCTCGAAGTCTTGGTAGAATGTGCGTGTGTATACGTGTGTGTATTTTGAGTGTGAGTTTTTCACTGCTGATTTAATTCAGGTTTTCAGTTTCTTCTAAGTCAGTTTGTTGTTTTATATTTTTCTGGGAGATTATCTATTTAATCTCTTTTAGATTTATGGGTGGAAATATTTAAAATCACCACTAGGTCTACAGTTATTTTCATTTCTATTATTGTTTACTTATAATTTCCTCATTTTTTCTTGATATAGTTGCCAGAAATATATCTAATTATTAATTGCTTCAAAGAACCAATTCATTTTGATTTCATTGTGTTTTTCCATTATTTCTTTGTTTTCTTTGTTACATTTTACTCTCTGGTGTATTTTTTTTCTTTTAATTTTTTAATTTTGAATTTTATTTTAAATGTTTATTTATTTTGAGAGACAGTGAACACACATGTAAACAGGGGAGGGGCAGAGAGAGAGGGAGAGAGGGAGAGTCCCAAACAGGCTTTGTGCTGTCTGCAGAGATCCTGACGTGGGGCTCGGTCTCATGAACATGAGATCATGACCTGAGCCGAAATCAAGAGTTGGACACTTAACTGACTGAGCCACCTAGGCATCCCCTCGTGTTGCTTTTAAATTATTTCTTTCCTGGGGCGCCTGGGTGGCTCAGTCGGTTGAGCGACGGACTTCGGCTCAGGTCATGATCTCATGGTGTGTGAGTTTGAGCCCCGCGTCGAGCTCTGTGCTGACAGCTCAGAGCCTGGAGCCTGCTTCTGATTCTATGTCTCCCTCTCTCTGCCCCTCCCCCACTCATGCTCTGTCTCTCTCTGTCTCAGAAATAAATAAACATAAAAAAAAATTATTTCTTTCCTTTTACTTTATTTGGGTTTACTCTGCCATTCTTTTTCTAACTTCTTGGATTGGATGCTCAGTTCATTAATTAAAAATTTTCTTTTATAATGTTTGCATTTAAGGCTATAAATTTCACTCTAGGAACTATTTTGGCTATGTTGAAGCAAGATTTTGTGAAAATAATAAAACATATTAAATCATAAGTTTGCTATATTGTGTTTTAATTATGTCAGCTTATTATTTTTTCCCATTGTTATTTATTTTTGAACTACATATTATTTATAAGTACATTTTAAAATTTCCACATCATTGGGGTGCCTGGTTGGTTAAATGCCTGACTCTTGATTTTGGCTCAGGTCATGATCTCATGGTTTTATGATTTGAGCCCCACGTTAGGCTCTGTGCTGACAGCACAGAGCCTGCTTGAGATTCTCCCTCTCTCTCTGCCCCTCCCCCAATCGCTCTCTCTCACTCTCTCGCTCTCTCAAAACAGATAAACTTAAAAAAAAAGTGTTAAAATTTCTACATCATTTCTTACATCATACACAAAAATAAACTTGAAATGGATTAAAGACCTAAATGTGAGACCTGAAACCATAAAACTCTTAAAAGAAAGCCTAGGCAATAATCTCTTGGAGATCAACCTTAGCAACATATTTTGGCTATGTCTCCTTGGGGGCGGGGGACAAGAGCAAAAATAAGCTAACGAGGGATGCCTGGGTGGCTCAGTCTGTTGAGTGTCTGACTCTTGATTTCAACTCAGGTCATGATCCCAGGGTCATGGGATTGAGCCCTGTGTTGGGCTCTGAGCTGAGTGTGGAGCCTGCTTAAGATTCTCTTTCTCTCCCTTTGCTCCTCTTCCTCTCTCTCTCTCTCTCTTGCAAAACCAACAAAGAAACAAACTACTGGGAAAATTAAAAAAAAAAAAAAAACTTGCACAGTAAAAGAAACCATCAGCAAAATGAAAAGGCAGCTATTGAATGGGAGAAGATATTTGCAAGATTTCCAATCAGGGGTTGATATCCAAAATATATAAAGAACTTATAGAACTCAACACCAAAAAATCCAAATAATCTGATTTTAAAATGGGAAGAGGACCTGATTACACATGTTTCCAAAGAAGGCCAACAGGCACATGAAAAGATGCTCAACATCACCAATCATCAGGGAAATGCAAATCAAAACCATGATGAGATATCACCTCACACCTGTCAAAATGGCTAGTATCAAAAAGACAAGAAATAACAAGTGTTGGTGAGGATGTGGAGAAGAGAATACTCTTGCGCTACCTTCCTTTAGGAAGGTAAATTGGTGCAACCACTCTGGAAAGTAGTATGGAGGTTCCTCAGAAAATTAAAAATGCAAGTACCATATGATCCAGTAATTCCACTTTTGGGTGTTTACTCGAAGAAAAGAAAACACAAATTTGAAAACTTATATTCACTCCTATGTTTAATAGCAGCATTATTTGCAATAGCTAAGATATGGAAGCAGCTCAAGTGTCCAGCAATAGATGAATTAATAAAGAATATGTGATATATATACAATGGAATATTACTCATCCATAAAAAGAATGATATCTTGCCATTTGCAACATGAAGAGACCTACAGGGATTATGCTAAATGAAATAAGTCAGGCAGAGAAGGATAAAAACCATAAAAAACAAACAGCGAACAGAAACAGACTTATAAATATGGAAAACAAACTGGTTGTTGCCAGAGGGGATGGGGGTGGAGGGATGAGTGAAATAGGTGAAGGGGATTAAAAGGTACAAATTTCCAGTTGCAATATAACTAAAAAATATAACTTACAAGAGACTAAAAGTGAAGCATACAGAGTATAGTCAATAATATTGCAATAACACCTAATGGGTGATAACTATATTTATGGTGGTGAGCATTGCATAATATATAGAATTAAAAAAATTTTCAGATCCTTTTATAGTTCATAAGCATGATGATTGGGGGGTCATGCTTTTGTGTGACATGTGCCACCCTTAAACCTTGTTATGACGTCGGCACATTACCCGTCTGAAATTAAAAAAAAAAATTTTTTTTCAGGGGAGCCTGGGTGGCTCAGTGGGTAAGCTTGTGACCACTCTTGATTTAAGCTCAGGTCATGGTCTCATGGTCATAAGTTTGAGCCGGGCTTTGGGCTCTATGCTCACAGCTCGGAGCCTGCTTCAGATCCTCTATCTCCTTCTCTCTGTCTCTCCCCTGCTCTCTTTTGCTCTGTCTCTCTCTCTCTGTGTCTCAAAAATAAACAAACATTTAAAAAAATTAAAAAATTTCCAGATCAATGAGGTTTAAAATGTTTCCTTTTTATCAATGTTGGTTTTATTTCATTGTGGTCAGAGAATGTCAGCTGTATGTGTAATATGGTAGGCAGAATATTGGCCCTCCAAGGATGTGTACATCATTGGAACTGAGTATGTTGTATGGCAAAGGGGAATCAGAGTTGCAGACAGAATCAAGATGGCTGATCAGTTGTCCCTGAGATGGGAAGATTATCCTGCACTATCCAGGTGGACCCATTACAACAGCAAGGGTCCTTATAAGTGGAAGAGGGAGGCAGAAGAGAGAATCAGAGGGGTGGCAGCAGGAGAAGGAGTCAGCCTGTTATTGCTGAGTTTGAAGATGGAAGAAGAGGGTCATGGGCTATGGAATGTGGAAGGCCTCCAGAAACTAGAAAGACCAAGGAAACTGATTCTCTCTGGAGCCCCCCAGGGAGAATCGGGGAGCGATGCAGCCTGTTGACATTTTGATTCATTTCCAACTTCTGACCTACAGAGCTCTGATAGTAAATTTGGATTCTTTTCAGCTAATCCAGTTTGTGGTAATTTGTTAGGGCAGCCATAGAAAACTAATACATATAGATCCTCTGGTTTGGGATTTAGTCTGTGGTCTAGGATGTAGCTATAAATGTCCCCATATGCACTAGGAAAAAAAAAAGTATATTTCTAATTCAGTGGTCTCCAAACTTTTTTGATTTTGTACTTCAGTGATCAAATGATTTTGATCATGTATCCCCAAATGTATGCAATATTTTTAAGCAAATTATGATCATTATTCAAATACAAATTCTATGTAAGTATATGGACATTAAAAAAGATGGGACAAAATGGCATAAGTCACATATAAAAATACAAAAATGATGAGGTAAAGTTGGGGATAACAATATTTAAAGATAATATATTTACCTATTTACAACATGAAGGATCCTTTTGCTTTCATTAACATATAATGACATTTTATACAGTATAACAATATACTAGTAATAATATATTTAGTAAAAGCAATATGATTTAATATGCTTTATTATTTTCACAAAATATTGCTTCAACACTTTATATATAGCGACCAGTGGATCTGGGTCTAAGTTCAAATATTTGGTTTTAATGACTGATTTAGATGAAAAAGGCGCTCTAGGTTGGGTGTGTTTTCTTTTAATGTTTATTTTGTTTTGAGAGAGAGAGAGAGAGAGAGAGCATAAGTGGGGAAGGGGCAGAGAGAGAGGGAGACAGAGGATCCAAAGTGGGCTCTTGTGCTGACAGCAGAGAGCCTGATTCGGGGCTTGAACTCATGAACTGTGAGATCTTGACCTGAGCTGAAGTCAGATGCTCAACCGACTGAGCCACCCGGGTGCCCCGGTTGGGTGTGCTTTCTAATTTTGAATCACGGGCCTATCTTCATCAACACTTTTTCTGTTGGGTTACTTGGTGGCCCAGGTTGAGGGCATGTCCCTTCAAGGTGGCTTTGCAGGTGATTTTATCAGACATTCTAGGGAATAGTACTCACCTGAGACCAATTTATATGTTATTTTCTCAGAGGCAGAGGGGGTTTCTCAATCATGATTGTACAAATTTGAACCCTCGACCTAGGTGATCACAGGCTTATAGTTGCAAATTTTCAAGTTAATTTTTTCTCCACCCAAAAGGAAGACAGACAGAGGCAGGCAAGCTTCCTTGTGGAGGCTCTGTGTTGTAGAGTGGGTCTTTCTAGATTTTTCTTAAAGGTTTCTAGCTTTATGTGGGAGTGTGTCTTTTCCAATTTGGCCCTTGTGGGAGTATTTACAACTGTGTAAATGAGTAAATGCCACTACAAGCCAAGGACTCTCTGTCCCAGAGAGTCAGCTGCTAAACATTTACCATCACATCATTTCTGCTGGCTCACTAGAGCCGAGCCCAGTAATTGTCGTTGGTCCTTTTTGTTTTTGAATCCAGAGTTATTTCCTGTCTGGACCCTAGATTAGAACTACTCCTGGCAAGCCTTTATCTTCCTACTTCAACCAGCCTGGGATCCCAAACCAGCAGAGCTGGATGGAAGGTTTTTGATCCTCCCGGTGTATCTACTCATCTTACGGATGTCAGAACCACTGGCCAACGAGGTGAAATAATTTGCTCTTTGTGGCAAAGTTGAGAGAAAGCCTAGGTCTCTTGAGTTCCAGTCCACTGCTAACTCTAGCACTTACAGAGACAGACACATATTTGGTGCATGGTGCATGTGCTGGATTGAATGAATGCTTGACAACACCTTCTGGACTCAGCCTGCAGACATGTCTGGGTTGCTCTTCCTGTTCCTTTCTGCTTCCTATCTCACAGAGATTGTTCCCTGCTCTTCCGCTTTATGAAGCCATCCCAACTTCTCTTTGCTTTTCTTTTTCTAAATGGAAATTTCATTACACAAGGAATACCTTCCTATGTCTCTTTCTAGAAAATTAAGCAAGTAAAACCCATTCATTCTACCAGTAGTTATATGCACTAACAATTCTCACACATGTGCCCCAGGACACAGGTGCAAGAAGGTTCAAACACTACTATCTGTAACAGCAAACAAAAAGAAAAAGAAAAAGAGAACCCATAGGTCCATAAGTGGTAGATTGAACAATAAAGTGTAGTATGTTCACCCAGTGGAATATTCACTGAGTGGAACACTTAGGAGAAATGAAAATATCACTAATGCGGATGAGTCTCAAAGACACAATATCACACAACCATGTGACTGTACTTAATGCCACTGAATTGTGTGCCTAAAACCCAGCTAAAATCATAAAATTTGTGTTATGCAATTTTACCACAATAAAAAATATATAAGCAAGCAAATAACACCATACTATTGAGCAATATTGAGGGAAGAAGGCAGGCTACAGAAAAGTACATGAGTAACATTCCATATATATAAAGTACACAAACAGGCAAAACTAAACAGTTTGCTGTTCAGGGATACACACATAGATGGTAGAACTGGAAAGAGAAGTTAAGGGAGTGATGGACACAGCCCAGAGCTGGTCCCGCCTGTTGGGGAAGGAAGGGTATGATCAGGAAGCTTCTGAGGTTCTGCTAATATTACAATCTTAGCATAGGTTTTCAATATTGTTAAAACTGGATAGTATCGGGGCGCCTGGGTGGTGCAGTCCGTTAAGCGTCCGACTTCAGCCAGGTCACGATCTCGCGGTCCGGGAGTTCGAGCCCCGCGTCGGGCTCTGGGCTGATGGCTCAGAGCCTGGAGCCTGTTTCCGATTCTGTGTCTCCCTCTCTCTCTGCCCCTCCCCCGTTCATGCTCTGTCTCTCTCTGTCCCAAAAATAAATAAACGTTGAAAAAAAAATTAAAAAAAAACCAAACTGGATAGTATCTTGTATATTGGATATAGTTCACAATGAAAAGAGTTAAGAATATAAATTATATAAAGGTATTTATATAAATGTATAAATAAAATGTCTGATAAAATAAACTGCAAAGCTACTTTAAGGGGACATGCCCTCAACCTAGTCCACCAAGTGTTCCAACAGAAAAAGCCTTGTGGAAAATGGACTCATGATTCAAAGAAAACACACCTGAAGCAGTTTGACCTTCGTCTAACTCAATCATTAAAACCAAATATTTGGGGCCAACCTGGGAGGCTCAGTCAGTTGAGCATCTGTCTTCAGCTCAGGTCATGATCTCAGGTTTGTGGGTTTGAGCCCCACATCGGGCTCACTGCCATCAGCCTGTCAGCGCAGAGCCTGCTTCAGATCCTCTGTCCCCCTCTCTCTTCCCCTCCCCTGCTTGTGCTCTCCCCCCCAAAAAATATTAAAAATACCTCAAAACAACCAAATATTTGAACTTAGATTCAGATCTACCAATCACTATATATAAAGTATTGAAGCAAGAGTTTGTAAAAATGAGACAGACACACTAAAACAGTGTTCTTACTAAATATTTCTGAATATACTTATGTTGTATAAAATTTTGTTATATATTACTATTTTAGTGGGAGCAAAAAGATCTTTTATGTTGTAAATAAGTAAAAATAACATATTTGTTTTCCGCAACTTTATCTCCTTTTGTATTTAAAATATTAGAAGTGAAAATGGAAAAAACAAATGAAACAATTCTAGATAAGCCTCAAAATCCCTTTGATCAGTTTTCTCCTCCAGCCTTCGTTCTCTCTCTGCCTGCTCAGAGGTATCACTGTTTCAAATTAGCAACTATTCTTCCAGAACTTTTTCTAAACAGACAAATAAATTATATGTGTATATGTTTTATTATTTTAGGAATGTTCATGACCAAAAATGAGGGAAGATCCCTTTCTCTTGTTACTCTGTATGGTAATAAACAGGTTCTTTTTTTAATTTTTATTTTTAAATGTTATTCGTTATTTTTTTATTAAAATTTTTTTAAACGTTTGTTTATTTTTTGAGAGGCAGAGAGAGAGCACTAGCGGGGGAGGGCAGAGAGAGAAGGAGACACAGAATCCAAAGTAGGCTCCAGGCTCTGAGCTGTTGTTAGCACAGAGCCCGACGTGGGGCTGGAACCCCGGGAACTGCGAGATCATGACCTAAGCCCAAGTTGGTCACTTAACTGAGTGACCCAGAGGGCCCCCCTTAAAAAAATCTTTTTTTAACGTTTAAATGCTCATTTATTTTTGAGATAGTGTGCACACGAGCAGGGGATGGTCAGAGAGAGAAGGGGACAGAGGAGCCGAATCCTGCTCTGTGCTGATAGCAGCAAGCCAGATGTGGGGCTCAAACTCATGAAACCATAAGATCATGGCCAGAGTCGAAGTGAGACGCTTAACGGACTGAGCCACCCAGGTGGCTCTTTTTATACAGCAGAGAATGGAAGAGCACAACCTCTGCAGACAGACATCTGTCAGCAAAAAATCAGGTGGATCTTTCTAGCAGAGTCTTTTGTTTTTTCTTTTCTTTTCTATTTTTTTAGTCTCTTTTCTTAAAATTTATTTTAATGTGTATTTACTTTTGAGAGAGAGAGAGAGCAAGCAGGGGAGGGGCAGAGAGAGAGGAGACACAGAATCCGAAGCAGGTTCCAGGCTCTGAACTGTCATCATGGATCCCGATGTGGGGCTCCAACTCACAAACTATGAGATCATGACCCAAGCCAAAGTTGGATGCTCAACCGACTGAGCCACCCAGGTGCCTCTAGTACCCTTTATTTTCTATTTAAATATTATTAAGTGATAATCAAAGATTTCTTACTCTGATCCCAGTCCCTCTCCTACTGAGGACCCTCTCCTTGAATTTGTCAGAGCAGGGAAGATCCCTTGTCTCCCAGGAGGTGGGTGAAAATCCTCATATGTAGCAGGTGGTCATTACTTCTCCCTAGCAAGGTCTTACACCCCTCTTTCATACCTGAGATAATTGACGGTGAGGACACCTGATTTTAACTTTTCCTTTCTTATTTGGGGCATGGCAGTTTACCTCTTTTCTCTAAAGTAAATATTACACAAGCCGGCAGCAATTCTCCTAATACAGAATAAGATATAAAGTCTGAGGAACAAATCATCCATTGGTTTTCGCCACTTATTAGAAAATTATCTCATGGGGGACGCCTGGCTGGCTCAGTTGGAAGAGTGTGCGTGACTCTTGATCTCGGGGCTGTGAGTTCGAGCTCCACACTGGGTGTAGAGATTACTTAATACGTAAAACTTAAAAAAAGAGGCTAAAAAAAATCCCCAAAACAAAAAACAAAATAAACAACAAAAAAATTATCTCTTGGAAGTGAAACAGTCCCAAGCCTGGCGATTTTATGCTCTTCATGTGTTGCTTTTAAAGCTCATCTTTGTCCAGATGAAGAAAAGATTCTTTTTTTTTTTTTTTTTATGTTTATTTACTTATTTATTTAGGCTATGCACTGAGCGGAGCCCTACGAGGGGCTCAATCTCATGACTGTGAGATCAAGACCTGAGCTGAAATCAAGAATTGGGCACTTAACCGATTGAGCCACGCAGGCACCTGGGTAAAGGATTCTTACTTGGCCTAGCATCTCAGCCTGCCCCTCAGAAATCTCCAAGGGCTTCTTCCACACTAGTGTTTTGGGTTTTGTTTTCTCATAAGTGATATATATCATTCTAGAATTTGCTTTTTAAATCCAATAACATAGCTTGGAGATCATTTTATGATATAGAGCTACTCATTTTGTTAAATAGACAATGCATGTACATAGGGTTTTTAGCCATTCTCCTGTTCATGAACACTCCCCTGCCCAAAACATTTCATTATAACAAATGGTGTCGTATAAACGTTTCATACCTCCCCGTGCATGTGGGAGTGTGTCTTCAGAATAAATACTGGGCATTGGAATTGCTGAGTCATAGGGTATGAATATTTTTCACTTTAATAGATACTGGCAAGTTGCCCTCCAAAGTGGCTCTACCAACTCACACACCCACCAGCAGTGGAATGAGAACACATATTTCCTCACATCCTGCCAAATTTCATATTAGCAAACCATTTCTGACAATCTAATTGGGGGAAAATGCTGTCTCATTGTTGTCTCCGTGTATGTTCTTTTGATTGCCAGTGAGGTCAAATGTCTTCCACAATTATTGGCCGCTTGTATCTCCTCTTTTGTGATGTCTTTATCCTTGTGACGCCACCAGTGTTCTAAAGTCCACTCTTGGCTCTTCTCTACAAAATCCTCTGCTTTGTGACCCAACCTTCAGGGCCTCTGCCAATCCTGTGGATCCCTTCAGATGTTCGCCATCTCCCTAGGAGCTGAGAGAAGCCACCTGGTGGCAGGGGAAGTCATTCTTGTCCCCCCACCTTAATAAGCCTCAGGACATTTCAGATCTGCTCAAAGGTGGTATTTCTTAGCTCATTTGGGAGCTGGATGTTGGGACTTGGCTGACCTTTATTTAGACTCCTCTGTTTCAGCACCAGATGCCTTCCTAAGATCTATACTGACCTCGAGCCAAGACTGAAGGACTCCTTGGTGCATGTTGACTCTTTTTAAGTTGAGATAAAATTAAACATTTTAATCATTTTATAACGGGGGTGCCTGGATGACTCAGTCGGTTAAGTGTCCAACTCTTGATTTTTGTTTCAGGTCATGATCTCACGGTTGTGGGGTTGAGCCTGGTGTTAGGCTCTGTGCTGGGTGTGAAGCCTGCTTAAGATTCTATCTCTCTCTCTGTCTCAAAAAAAAAAAAAAAAAAAAAAAGTTCAACTATTTTATATGTGCAATTCAGTTGTGTTTAGGATTTTCACAAAGTTGGGCAGATAGCACCACTATCTAATTCGAGAACATTCCCATCTCTCCTAAAAGAAACCCCATACTCATTGACAGTTAGTCCCACTTGTTCCCTCCCCTCTCTGCCCTCCTCCACCCCCCCAAACCATTTTCTGTGTCTATAGATTTGCCTATTCTCACCATTTCATGTAAATGGAGTCATATAATATGGGGTCATTTTTATGTGGCTTCTTTCACTTTAGCATCATATCTTCAAATTTTATCTATGTTGTAGCATGTAACATCAGTACTTATTCCTTTTTATGGCTGAATAATATTCCATTGATGGATATACCACATTTTGTCTATCCATTTATCAGTTGATGGACATTTGGGTTGTTTCCACTTTTTTGACTATTATGAGTAATGCTGCTATCAACATTCATGTTGATACAAGTACAGCATGTACAAGTTTTGTGTGAACATATGTTGGGTATAACCTATGATTGGAATTGCTGGGTCATATAGTAACTCTATGTTTAACTTCTTTTTTTTTTTTTTTTTTTTTTAATTTTTTTTTCAACGTTTTATTTATTTTTGGGACAGAGAGAGACAGAGCATGAACGGGGGAGGAGCAGAGAGAGAGGGAGACACAGAATCGGAAACAGGCTCCAGGCTCTGAGCCATCAGCCCAGAGCCTGACGCGGGGCTCGAACTCACGGATTGTGAGATCGCGACCTGGCTGAAGTCGGACGCTTAACCGACTGCGCCACCCAGGCGCCCCTATGTTTAACTTCTTAAGGAACTGACAAACTAACTGTTTTCCATAGCAACTGAACCATTCTGCATTCTTATCGATGGTACATGAAGATTTTAGTTTCTCTACATGCTTACCAACACATGTTAATTTCCATTAAAAAATTAGACCTACCCCAGTTAGAATGAAGGGGTATCTCATTATAGTTTTGATATGCATATCCCTAAGACTAATGGTACTTAGCATTTTTTTATGTGCTTACGGACCATTTGTATATCTTCTTTGAGAAATGTCTATTCCTTTGTTCATGTTTAAATTGGATTATTTGTTGAGTTGTAAGAGATTCTTTATATACTCTGGATACTAGACCCTTATTGGATATATGATTTGCAAATATTTTCTCCACTTGATGGATTATTTTTTCACTTTCTTGGGAGTAGCCTTGATACATAAAAGTTTTTAACTTTGATAAAGTCCAATTTCTTTTGTTGGCATTTTTTTCTTATGATTTTGGTGTCATATGAAATTGTTGTCTAATCCAAGGTCAAGCAGATTTATATCTGTTTCTTTCTAACATTTTTATGGTTTTAGCTCTTACATTTATTTTTTTGATTGATTTTGAGTTATTTTTTTGTATACACTTTGAGGTAGGGGTCCAACTTCATTCTTTTGCCTGTGGATATACATTGTCCCGGCACTATTTGTTGAAAAGGCATTTCTGTTCACATTGAATAGTCTTGGCATCTTTGTTAAAATCAATTGGCTATAGATACATGGGTTGACTTCTTGAATTGATTCCATTGATCTATATGTCTCTTTATGTCAGTACCACACTGTTTTAACTACTGTAGCTTTGAAGTAATTTTTGAAATCAGAAAGTGTGAGTCCTCTGACTTCTTCTTTTTCAAGATAATTTTGGCAATTTGGTGTTTCTTGCATTTCCATATGAATTTTAGGATTAGCTTGTGTCTATTTCTGCAAAACAAGGCAGTTGAAATTTTTATAGGGGTTGGATTGGATCTGTACATTAATTTGGGGGAGTATTGTCATCCTAATACTAATAAGTCTTCTAATCCATGAACACAAGGTATCTTTTCTTTTATTTAGGTGTCTTTTACTGTCTCTCATCATTTCGTAGTTTTCAGTGTACAAGCCTTACACTTTCTCCGTTAAGTTTATTCCTAAGTATTTTATTCTTTTTCGTGCTTTTGTAAATGAAATTTTTGTCTTAGTTTCATTTTCTAATTGTTCATTGCTCGTGAAGCATGTTGGCTTTTGAGAGAGGCAGTGGTTTTCCCCACAGAGTTGGAAAGGGATGCCTTGTGCCGTAGGCGTGTTGCTATCACACCCTGTGGGCCATTGCTTGGGCTTGCTTGGAACTTATCTGAAGTCACAGATGGAGAGTTTGATTCTGTGATGCAAAAGGGAAATATATCTGACTCATCTTCCCCACACTCCCTCTGCTTCTGAAGCCTTCCTCAACTGGGAGAGGAAGAGAGTGGGTTGGTGGCCAGGGCTTCCCCTTCTCTTACAGCTGCTTCTCCTGACCCTCTTCACCTTCATGGTTTTAAGGGCACCGCTGAAGTTATTCCTGAAGAGCAAGGGCTGTGACAACCTTCTCTCTCACCTGCAAATTGGGCCAGAATCTTTCCTCCTTTGGTGAGCATCTTGTCCATAGAGGAATGTTGAGGGTGATAGGCACAGGCAGAGTCCTGGAGGTTGGGAGGGGATGGGTCAGAGGAATCTGGGAGGGGGTATAAGGATCAACCAGATGGTAAAAATTTGAGAAGTGGAGGACCAGTCAAGGTAGATCTGTGCTGCCTAGGCTGTGTCCAAGGCCATTTCTCTTCTCGATCACTTGTTAGCTGGGCCAGTGACTCAAGTTGTGAGTCTGTTTCCACTGTAACATGAGGATGCTGAAGCTTGCCTCACAGGGTAGATGTGAGCGGTCAAGTGTGGTAACATGGGGACACACCCTGCCGAGGGCTTGACACAGAAGGTGTTAGTAAATACTTCTGGGAGTAGGAGTTGATCATCAAACTCTTTTCCTTCTAGGGGTTGGGGCAATGTGAGAGCTCAGGATTCCTGAAGTGTCACAGAGCTAATAATGGAAGGGAAAGGGTGGAGAAATCCTTCAGGAAGAGGTATAAGGAAGGCCTGTGGGACAAATTTCTCCTTTACTAGAGCTCAGAGTTAGCAATGGGAGCTTTAGGATGGGCAATGTGGAGGATTCTGGGGCTGAGAAGACCCCATTACATTTCATGCCATAGAAATGGGACAGGCTGGCTAGGGACAGTTGCAAGAAGTAAGATGTTGCAAGTTTATATGTTTTATATTTGAGAGCATAGAAAAATAGGCTATGCGTAGTTACTAGAATTTTAAACAAATATTAGTTTATTAAAGTAATCAATGTCAAAATCTAATTTTCTGATGCTTTTTAAGTTTGAATTACAATTTTTATTCTATTTTGAATCTAAATAAATTTGAAAATCTTACTTATTGCTTTTCTTTAATTGCAGCCTATAGATTTTGTTTGATTATTTATAATATAGTAAAACAAAGGCAACGATCTTCACTTTTGGGAGCACATTTTTATTGTGGTAAAGTACACATAACAAAATTCATCATCTTAACCATTAAGTATACAGTTCAGTGGTATTAAATACATTTACATTGTTGTGCAACTATTACCATCTATTATCATCTTTATAACTTTCTTCATCTTTTAAAACTGTAACTATATCCATTAAACAAAAGCTCTCCATTCTCCCTTACTCCCAACCCTTGGCAACCACCATTCTACTTTTTGTCTTTATAATGTTGTCTATTCTAAGTACCTCATGTAAGTGGAATCATACAGTATTTGTCTTTTTGTGACCATATGACTTTCAGTGTATTTTTCTTTTATTACCTATGCCTTTGATGTCATATCTAAGAAACCATTGCCAAACCAGTGTTGTGAAACTTTCTTCCTGTGTTTTCTTTGAAGATTTTTACTGTTTTAGGTCTTACATGTAGGTCCTTGATCCATTTTAAGTTAACAGATGAGGGTCTAACTTTGTTCTTTTGCATGTGGACATCCAGTTTTACCTGCACCATTTGTAGAAAAGACTGTTCTCTCCCCATTGAATGGTCTTGGCACCCTTGTCAAAATCATTTGAAAAAAAAAACGTATGTACAAAGGTTTATTTCTGAGCTGTCTATTCTGTTCCATTGGTCTATGTTTGTCTTTATGCCAATACCACACTGTTTTGATTACTTTAGCTTTGTAGTAAGTTTTGAAATCAGCAAGTGTGAGTTCTCCAGTTTGTTCTTTTTCAAGATTGTTTTTGCTATTTGGGTCTCTTGAGATTTCACATATATTTTAGTGTGGGTTTTCCTATTTCTGCAAAAAATATCATTGGGATTTTGATAGGGATTCCATTGAATCTATAGATCACCTTGTGTAATATTGATATTTTAACAATATTAAGTCATCCAATCCACAAACATGGAATGTGTTTTATTTATGTCTTTAATTTCTTTCAGCGATGTTTTGTAGTTTTTATTGTACAAGTCTTTTACCTCCTTGGTTAAGTTAATTCCTTAGTATTTTATTCTTTTTGAAGCTATTGTAAATTAAATAGGTTTTGTAACTTGGTTTTTTAGATTGGTCATCGTTTGTGCATAGAAATGCAAGTGGTTTTTGTGTGTTGACTTTGTATCCTGCTACTTTACTGAGTTCATTAGTTTTAACAACTTTGTGTGTATGTAATTTTTAGGGTTGTCTACATATAAGATCATGTCATCTGCAAACAAAGATGATTTTACTTCTTTTTTCCAATTTGGATACTGTTTATTTCTTTTTCTTGCCTAATTGCTCTGGCTAAAACTTCCAGTACTGTGTGAAATATAAGTGGTGAAAGTGGGCATTCTTTAGGTAATTTCTTGTTGTAGAAGACAAGCTTTGAGTCACCATTGAGTATGGTATTTTTGTGGGCTTTTCATATATGGACTTTATTACGTTGAGGTAGTTCCTTTCTATTCTTTTTTGGGGGGAGGTATTTTTATCATGAAAGTGTGTTGATTTTTGTCAAATGTTTCTTCTGCATTAATTGAGATGATCATGTGTCTTTTTTCCCTCTTCATTCTGTTGAGGTGTGGCATATTACATTGATTGATTTTCATATGTTGAATCAACTTTGCATTCTAGGAATAAATCTCACCTAGAAGATTATGGTGTATCTGAAGATTAAGATTGGTGTATGGTGTTTCTGAAGATTAAGAAGATTAAGGTGTGTACACCTTATGGTGTATCACCTAGAAGATTATGGTGTATGGTAAGATTATATCATGGTGTATAATCCTTTTTGTTAAAGTTTATTTATTCATTTATTTTGAGAGAGAGAGAGAAAGAGAAAGACAGAGGGAAGGAGAGAGAGAATCCCAATCAGGCTCTCTGCTGTCAGTGCAGACCCTTACATGGGGTTTGACCTCATAAACTGTGAGATCATGACCTGAGCCTAAATCAAGAGTTGGATGTTCAGCCAACTGAGCCACCCAGGTGCCCTTATAATCCTTTTAATATGCTGAATTTTATTTGCTAGCATTTTGTTGAGAATTTTTTTTTTTTTTTTTGCATCAATGTTCATAAGGGATATTGGTCTGTAGTTATCTTTTCTTGTAATGTCTTTGGCTTTGGTGTCTGGGTAATATTGGCCTCATAGAATGAGTTAAGAAGTGTTTCCTCATTAGGGCACCTGGTTGGCTCAGTCAGTAGAGCATGTGACTCTGGATCTTGGAGTTGTGAGTTCCAGCCCTATGTTGGGTGTAGAGATTACACCCAAAATAAATCTTAAAAAAATAAAATCTTAAAAAAACAAAACAAAACAAAAAAAAAGTCGTCTTCCCTCCTCTTAAATTAAAAAAAAAAATTGAGAAGGACTGGTATTAATTCTTCTTTAAATGTTTGGTAAAATTCATCAGTGAAGTCACCAGGTTCAGGGCTTTTCTTTATTGGGAGATTTTTTTTTTTAAGATTTTATTTTCAAGCAATCTCTACACCGAATGTGGGGCTTGAACTCACAACCTCAAGATCAAGAGTTGCACACTCTACCAACTAAGCCAGCCTGGTGCCCTGTTGGGAGATTTTTGACTACAGATTCAATCTTCTTACTAGTTATAGGTCTATTCAGATATTCTAGTTTTGGGTATGTCTTGTGTTTCTAAGAATTTGTTCCTTTCATCTAGGTAATCCAACTTGTTAGTGTACAATTGTTCATAGTACTCTCTTATAAGCCTTTTTCCCCCTGTCAAATAGGTAGTAATGCTCCACTTTCATTTCTGATTTTAGTAATTGAGTTTTCTTTTTCTTGTAGTCCATCTAACTAAATGTTTGTCAATTTTGTCGGTCTTTTTGAAAAAACCAAGTTTTGGTTTCATTGATTTTCTCTATTGTTTTTCTATTTCCTATTTAGTTTATCTCTGCTCTAATCTTTGTTATTTCCTCCCTTTTGCTAGCTTTGGGTTTGGTTTGTTCTTTTTTTTTTTTTAAGTTTATTTACTTATTTTGAGAGAAAGAGACAGAGAGAACAGGGGAGGGGCAGAGAGAGAATCTCAAGCAGATTCCATGCTGTCAGCACAAACCATGAGATCATGATCTGAGCCGAAATCAAGAGTTGGACGCTTAACTGACTGAGCCATCCAGGTGCCCCTGTTCCCCTTTTTCTAGTTACTTAAGTTGTAAAGTTGGGTTGTTGATTTCAGATTTTTCTTATTTTCTTATTTAAAAAATTTTAAATGTTTTATTTTATTTTTTGAGAGACAGAGTGTGAGCAAGGGAGGGGCAGAGAGAGAGGGAGACAGAATCTGAAGCAGGTTCAAAGCTCTGAGCTGTCAGCACAGAGCCCGATGTGGGGCTTGAACCTGCAAATGCAAGATCATGACCTGAGCTCAACTGACTGAACCACTCAGGCACCCCATCTTCTTTTCTTTTTTTTTTTTTTTTCAACGTTTATTTTTGGGACAGAGAGAGACAGAGCATGAACGGGGGAGGGGCAGAGAGAGAGGGAGACACAGAATCGGAAACAGGCTCCAGGCTCTGAGCCATCAGCCCAGAGCCTGACGCGGGGCTCGAACTCACGGACCGCGAGATCGTGACCTGGCTGAAGTCGGACGCTTAACCGACTGCGCCACCCAGGCGCCGCTCTTATTTTCTTTTTAACGTGAGCATTTACAGCTATAAATTTACCCCATAGTACCACATTCATTGCATCCCCCAAGTTTTGGTATGAACCTTTTGGCTAGAACCACCATCTTCTGGTAATTTGCCAGAATGACCAAAACAAAGAGAAAGAGGAGGCACCTGCTATACGTTCTCTAGGCCTTTTAGAAAACAGAGTTGTTCCTTTGGCCACTAGCACGTGAATCTACAAGAAAGGTGATATTGTAGACATCAAGGGAACGGGTACTATTCAAAAGGGAATGCCCCATGGATGTTACCATGGCAAACTGGAAGAGTCTACAATTTTGCCCAGCATGCTGTTGGCATTGTTGTAAACAAACATGCTTACAGGGTTTGATTCTTGCCATGAGAATTTTAATCTACGTGTTGAGCTTAAATATTAAGCACTCTAAGAGCTGAGATAGCTTCCTGAAGCATGTGAAGGAAAATGATTAGAAAAGGAAGGAAGTCAAAGAGAAACCTACTTGGGTTCAATTGAAGTACCAGCCTGCTCCACCCAGAGAAGCACACTTAGCTGCTGGAACCCATTACCTATGAATTCATGGCATGATATATATATGTATATATATATATATATATATATAGAGAGAGAGAGAGAGAGAGAGAGAGAGAGACTCTAGACTCTAAAAATGTTTCTCTTAATTGAGAAGTGTGATATTCCCTCTCCTAAAGAAAATTTTAAATCAACACACACACACACACACACACACACACACACACACACCAAAAACCAAAGTTTTGGTATGTTGTGTTTTTTTTTGAAGTTTACTTGTTTACTGAGAGAGAGAGAGAGAGAGAATGAGCAGGGGAGGGTCAGAGAGAGGGAGAGGGAGAGAATCCCAAGCAGGCTCTGCACTGTCAGCACAAAGCCTGATGTGGAGTCGTGAACCATGGGATCATGACCTGAGCCAAAACTAAGAGTCAGACACTTAACCAACTGAGCCACCCAGCCACCCCTGTTGTGTTTTTATTTGCATTTGTGTCTAAGTATTTTCTAATTGCACTTTTGATTTCTTTTTTGATCTATTTGTTGTTTAATAGTGTATTGCTTAATTTCCATAATTTTGTGAATTTTTCAGTTTTCCTTTTGTTATTAATTTCTAACTTCATCTCATTATAGTCAAAAAAGATAATTTGTATGATATCTACCTTTTAAAATCTATTGAGACTGGGGCACCTGGGTGACTCAGTTCGTTGAGCATCTGACTTCAGCTCAGGTCATGATCTCACAGTCTGTGAGTTTGAGCCCCGCGTCAGTCTCTGTGCTGACAGCTCAGAGCCTGGACCCTGCTTCGGATTCTGGGTATTCCTCTTTCTCTGCCCCTCCCCCACCTACACTCTGTCTCTGTCTCTCTCTCAAAAATAAATAAACATTAAAAAATTTTTAAAAAATCTATTGAGACTTAATGTGTAACCTAATATATGGTCTATCCTGGGGAATGCTCCATGTACACTTGAGAAGAATGTGTATGCTATTGTTATTGGGTAGGGTGTTCTATACATGTCTGTTAGTTCTAGTTGGTTTATTGTGTTGTGTAAATCTCTGCTTTCTTACTCTCTGGTTGTTCTACCCATTACTGTGAGTGGGATTTTGAAGTCTCCAACTATCATTGTAGAACGGTCTATTTCTCCCTTCAGTTCTGTCAGTTTTTGCTTCTTATATTTTGATCGTCTGTCATTAGGTGTATAAATGTTTATAATTATCATATCTTCTTGAAATATTGAACTTTTTATTAATATATATTAACCTTTGTCTTTTGTAACCTTTTTTTGGCTAAAAGTCTGTTTTGTCTGATGTAAGCATAGCCATTCTTGTTCTCTTTTGGTTATTTATTTGCATGAAATATCTTTTTCCATTCTTTCACTTTCAATCTGTTTGTGTGTTTGGATCTCAAGTGATTCTGTTATAGACAACATTGAGTCGGATCATGTATTTTCAGCCATTCTGCCAATCTCTGTCTTTTCATTGGAGACTTTAATCCATTTACTTTTAAAGTAATTACTCATAAGGAGGGGTTTCTTTTGTCATTGCCCTATATGCTTTCTATATGCCTTATAGCTTTTTTGTACCTTATTTCCTGAATTTTTCTTTGATTAAAGAATTTTTCTTTGATTAAAAAAAAATTTTTTTTTAATGTTCATTTATTTCCAAGAGAGAGAGACAGAGACAGAGCACAGTGGGGAGAGGAGCAGAGAGAGAGGGAGACACAGAATCAGAAGCAGGTTCCAGGATCTGAGCTGTCAGCAAAGAGCCTGATGCAGGGCTCGAACCCACAAACCACAAGATCATGACCTGAGCCAAAGTCGGATGCTTAACCAACTGAGCCACCCATGCGCCCATATGCTTAGTTGATTTTTATACAGTGAAATATTTAGTGAAATGATGAAATACTGTGGTGAAATGAAGCTTGTATTTAACATCCTAAAGTTATAACACTTTGGTTTGAACTTATACCATTTTAAATAGCATACAAAAACTCTACTCCTTTACAGCTCATCTCCGCCCCTTTCAGTTGTTGTTGTCACTTTTTATACATTGTGTACCCCAAAACATAAGCTGATCTTTATTTTAAGTTTATTTATTTATTTTGGGGCTTGGACTCATGAGCCATGAGATCATGATCTGAGCCAAAGTCAGATGTTTAACCGACTGAGCCACCCAGGTGCCCCTAAACTAGTAATTTTTTTAACTGCATTAGTTTCTTACATTATGTAGAAAACAATATTTGTTTGTTTATTTATTTATTTATTTATTTATTTATTTATTTATTTATGTTTTCATTTATTTTTGAGACAGAGACTGAGCATGAGCAGGGGAGGGGCAGAGAGAGAGGGAGACACAGAATCTGAAGCAGGCTCCAGGCTCTGAGATGTCAACACAGAGCCTGATGTGGGGCTCAAACTCACGGACTGTGAGATCATGACCTGAGCTGAAGTCAGATGCTTAACTGACTGAGCCACCCAGGTGCCCCTAGAAAACAATATTTGAAGTCACAAACCAGAAGTTAAAGTAATATAGCTTTTCCACTAATAGTTGCTTTTTTCTTCAAATGTATTGATCTCTTAAATCAAAGCAAAAAGTGAAGCTATAGACCACTCTTATAATACTAACTTTTATAATTGCCCATGTATTTACCCTTATTGAGATCTTCATTTCTCTGTACAGCTTTGAGTTTCTGTCTAGTGTCCTTTCTTTTCACCTTGCCAGACTCCCTGTCTTTCAGGGCAGGTCTAGTGGTCATGAAGCCCCTCAGCTTTTGTTTACCTAAGAATGTCTTAATTTCTCTCTTACTTTTGAAGGATAGTTTTGTTGGATATAGTATTCTTTGTTGATTTTTTTTTTCTTTTAGTACTTTGAAGGTATTGGCCCATTGCCTTCTGGCCTCCAAAGTTTCTGATGAGAAATCTGCTGATAATCTCATTGAGCACCCCCTTTATGGGATGATTTGCTTCTCTCTCACTGCTTTTAAGATTCTTTTTGTTTTTGCTTTTTAAAAGTTTGATTATATGTGTCCTGGTATGGGTCTCTTTGAATTTATCTTACTTGGAGTTCACTGAGCTTCTTGGATGCTGATATTTATGTCTTTCATCAAATTTGGGAAATTTCCAGCCATTATTTCCTTAAATATTCTTTCTTCCCCTTTCTTTCTCCCCCTTGGCCTTCTGGACCCCTTTGATGCATATGTTGATTCTCTTGT
The DNA here is from genome assembly GCF_028749965.1 of Puma concolor. Classification (NCBI taxonomy): domain Eukaryota; kingdom Metazoa; phylum Chordata; class Mammalia; order Carnivora; family Felidae; genus Puma; species Puma concolor. The sequence goes on from NC_141673.1 coordinate 101,798,645, forward strand.
TGTTGTCCTACAAGACATCATTTTTTCCCCCTATTCCTCAGACCTGATAATTTCTATTGATTTATCTTCAAGTTCATTGATTCTTTTTTCTGCCTACTCAGATCTGCCTTTGAATCCCTCTAGTGACATTTTCATTTCAGTTATTGTACTTTTCAGCTCCAGAATTTCTTCATGGTTTCTTTTCAAGTTTTCTATCTCTTTGTTGAAATTTCCATTTTATTCAACACTATGTTTTCTTGACTTTCTCCACATCTTCCTTTAGTTCTTTGAGCATTTTATCTTCCATTAGGTCTTTTTCAGAGATAGTTTCTGTTGATCAATTTTTTTTTGGAATGGGCTATACTTTGCTGTGTCTTTATATGTCTTGTGATTTTTTTTTTTTGGTTGAACATTGGACATATGAATCTAATAATGTGGTTAACTCTGGAAATCAGATTCTTTCCCTTCCTCAGGGTCTTTTTTTTTTTTTTTTTATTGTTGTTAGCTTTCTCTGCACTGAGTATCAGCCTGAGATACAAACTTAAAGTTTTGTCAGATCTTTTCTCAGCCTTTCCCTGGGCATACATTGTCACTTTCCAGTTTTCCCCAAATATGCAGTTGTTTTTAAATGTGCTAGTTGTCAGTGTCTGGCTCCTGAAAGGGGAAAAAAGTGAAAAATTAAGGCAGGAAGGGCACTAGCCTTTTAAGTCCCCTTGACAAAATTTCATCCACAGAGGGAGCACTTTGCAACAACTGGGGGAGTTGCACAAACAGAGCCTCCTGCCTCTTTATCTGCACCTCTCTGACCAGAAGCAGCAGTTAGCTATCAGAGCATAGATTGCTGATATTTATAAGATGGTGTCTTTTTTGCCTGGCCCAGCTCCCCCAAGCTGTGTGCAACCTGCTCCAAGAACATGTGCACAGCTGCCTGTCATGTGGCTAGGGACAGGGAATGGATAGTTGCTACTGTGATAGTAGCTGAAATTGACCAAAATTAACCATAATTTACCATCCAAGTCTTTCCCTGGAAGTTGAAGGCCTTCAACAGACTCCAAAACAGCTACACGATTCTGCCAGTGCAGATGTTGTCTAGGAGAGGAGCCAGATTTCTGGTGCTTTCTATGCTACCATCTTCCTAGAATCCCTCCAATAATCTTCACTTTTTTAACATTAACATTTGATTAACTTAAACTGAACAGTCTGAATTCCACGAACAATTTCAACTACAACTATAGCCCACTGAATGTTTTAAATATTTTAAATTACATATCTAAATCTCAAATATCTGGTTTTCTTTTGGAGTGCTTAGATGCATGACTGGATAAGCGTATTGACACTAACAAGAAAAAACTTCCTAAATACTTAAATGGTTTTTGTAAGTCTAATAAACATTTAGGCATAGTGGATCATAAGTTCCCTCAAACATGGTAATTCTGTTTATAGTAACGCCTTTTACATGCTTGAACTTAGAATCACTAATCGAAAATCAGTACACATTTTTTTTTATTTCGGATTTTTATTATCACTTACAAATTGTATTTTCTCCTCTGATTTTTTCCATTTATTTGTTTGTTTGTTTTTTACTTATTTATTTTGAAGTATAATTGACATACAACATTATTAGGTATTTCAGGTGTACAACATAGGATTCAACCTTTGTATATATTATGGAATGATCACTTCAATAAATCTTACCATCTGTCGCCATACAAAATTAATACAATATTATTCATTATATTTCTTATGTTTTATATCATGTCCCAACGACTTAATTTAAAACTGAAAGTTTGTACTTCTTGGCCCCCTTCACCCATTTTGTTTTCCCCCCCAACCCTCTCCCGACTGGCCACCACCCATCTATTCTCTGTAACAATGAGTCTGGGTTTTGTTTTGTTCTGTTAGCTTTGTTTTTTAGATTCTACATATCAATTCCACGTTTTTAATAAAATAATGAGGCTAATCTTATAACACTACTATGTTAAATTCTTTTAAGCATTACCAAAGCTTTAAAAAAAATTTTTTTAATGTTTTTATTTATTTTTGAGACAGAGAGAGACAGAGCATGAGCAGGGGAGGGGCAGAGAAAGAGGGAGACATAGAATCGGAAGCAGGCTCCAGGCTCTGAGCTGTCAGCACAGAGCCTGATGCGGGGCTCGAACTCACAGACTGTGAGATCAGGACCTGAGCCGAGGTTGGACGCTCAACCGACTGAGCCACCCAGGTGCCCCAAGCATTACCAAAGCTTTAAATACAAAGTATACATAGATTTTTCCCAATGATTCAAACTTATTTGAAACTTAGCATGAGTTTGATTTGCTGCATCACTTTTGATTTTTAAGAAAAATTTTTTTAATGTTTATTTATTTTTGAGAGAGAGAGAGAGAGAGAGAGACAGAACATGAGTTAGGGAGGGGCAGAGAGAGAGGGAGACGCAGAATCCAAAGCAGGCTCCAGGCTCTCAGCTGTCAGCACAGAGCCCGAAGTGGGGTTCGAACTCTCGAGCTGTGAGATGGTGACCTGAGCCAAAGTCCACTGCCCAACTGACTGAGCCACCCAGGCGCCCCACTTTTGATTTGTATCAGTGAAGGTTTGTCCTGAGAAGAAAAACCACTATGGGTGACATGGAATAAGGAACTGGTGATGGATCTATGGATGTCTGTTACCTCTGCATCTGTGGTGGGCCTGAAATCGTCACAGGTCAGTGGGGAAGAAATACTGGATGTGAAGTTGGGGAGGGCAAGGGCCAAGTGGAATCTGTATCTGTCCCTCACCACCCCAACCCTGATGGTCTGGGATGTCTGCACAGGGACCTGGTGATGCATACATGGAGTTAGAGCCTGAAGGAAGTTAGATGGAAGAGATCTGACAGGAGCTGGAGGCCCTGTGGGACTGGCTGCTACCCATGCCCACAAAGTGAACCAGAAGAGTAGCAATGAGATACAAAAGCTGCAGCAGTCCTAGCACTCCAAGCTGACCTTTACAGCATCATGGCTGCTGCTTCAATTCTGCCTTTCTGCCTTTCCGACCTCACGCACAGTTGTCTTGTGGCCAATTCTAACCTTGAGTCATCCAAAAAATATGGCTTCATCATAGCTAAGCTGACATAGTACAAAGCCACCTTGTTAGTTCCAAACCTTCTTGGAGTTCAAAGGACATCTCTCCACTTAAAGCAGCAGTTTTCCTATCTCCCGTGGATGATGTATGACCATGATCTGTGATTACTATCTCAAGATGGCTAAGTTGTCTATTTGCCAGAGACTTGAGGTTAGGATGCCAGACCTAGGGCTTGCAAACGATCTAGGTGAGTCTTCTCGACTTAAATGTTTTCAACTCCATTTATAAATGTAATATTTTTGATTTTGTCTAAGCTCATACTCTTCGGATGGGCTTAGATTTGCTTCCTGTCTTCTGTATCCAAACTGCACCCTCACTAGAGTACATGGCAGTGTGGGATCCCCACTCAAGCTGCAGCTACTCTTGGTAATTCTTCCCTTTGGCCTAAGTAAATATTGATCCTTTCCTTATTCTTGTCTGAGTGGGTCACTACTATAGAGATGTTTGAATGACATCCCATCTGCATAACCTACAGGGCTGGGTTCATAACCTGGAAATCATACTAAGGACTTCAAGCACTGGGTTCAGATCCTTCGGAGCCCCAGGAGTGACTCCAGGCAGGGCATGGAGAGCAGAAGTGTGTGCACTATGTATATCCAGGACCAAGATCTTCATCGGGGTCACCTCTAGGGAAGGGACTGAAGTCAGCAAGAACCACACACAGACTTTGCAGGACCCCTGCAGGACACTGGGTGTGGGTAGAAGGGCTTTATGGACCAACTGTATAACCAGGAGCTCAAGTTTTGGCTCAGTGCCTGGGGAACTGCTCTTGAGTCCTACTGAGCCTAGAAAAGATGCTTGTTGCCCCATCTGTCTGGGCTTTGAGTGCCACCTTGTGGTGGAATAGTGATTCTGATCTTCAGAGGGTCCCATGCCCTCACAGGAACCCAATCTTCTGGCCCCAAGGCCATTACTATTAAAACACAAGGGCGGAGGTGTCAGTCATTTGACATCTCCCCCAAAGCTTTTCTGTGTCTGCGGTGCAGGCTGGGTTTCAGTGAGTCCTAGGGATTTGGGGAAGCCCCTAAGTGAAGTCAACTGATAAGAGGGGAGGGACTTAGTTCCAAAGACTCCAGTCTGTAGTTGTTAAGGATTCTGTCTTTAATAAAATTCCAAAGAATGTGCCAGAGTATTATGTGATCTTAAAAGCCCCTGTACTTTCCAGCCTATTTTAGCCCAGGCTGCAGACCAGTGGCTCTTAGCTCTTTTGGGGTCAAGGGCGCTCCTCTGAGGATCTGAAGAGAGAGGTGGATCTTCCTTCAGAAAATGCACAAGCATACAATATTGTGAATAGAATTTCAGGGAGTCAGTGAACCCTTTGGGATCCAGGAATGCCTACGGTTTGTAAAACCTCTACTCTAGACGGCTGCCTCTGTTAATATTTCAGAGCCTTTATGCCCTCAAATGATGTGCTGTCCTTCAGAGATTAACAATGTCCACGTAAGGACGAGACATCTGGAGACAGAGAAAGGACATGGTAAAATTTCTTCTCATAAGAGAAGTAACATCATTAGCTTCAAGATGTATAAGGAGCTGTCTTGTGTTGAGAAACAGATGTTCCTTTTGTGAAAATGTCTGAGAAAGACAAGTGATGGAAATAGATGATTTACATAATGAGGTAAAAGGCAAACCACTTTCTGAAAGGGTCTCCTAAGGCAATTCTTTTTTTTTTTTCTTCCTTCTAATGTTTATTTAATTATTTTGAGAGGCTCCTGGGTGGCTCAGTCAGTTAAGTGTCCAACTTCGGCTCAGGTCATTATCTCCCAGTTCAGGGTTCAAGTCCTGCGTCGGGCTCTGTGGTGACAGCCCAGGGCCAGAAGCCCGCTATAGATTCTGTGTCTCCCTCTCTCCCTGCCCTTCCCCTACTCTCTTCCTCTCTCTCTCAAAAAGAAATAAATATTAAAAAATTAATTATTTTGAGAGAGAGACAGAGACAGAGAGAGAGACAGAGAGAGAGAGAGAGAGAGAGAGGGACCACGTAGGGGAGGGGCAGAGAGAAAAGGAGAGAGAGCAACCTAAGCAGGCTCCACACTGTCAGCACGGAGCCCCACTTGGGACTTGAACTCATGAACCATGAGATCGTGACCTGAGCCAACATCAAGAGGGGGCTGCTTAACCGACTGAGCCACCCAGGTGCCCTGGAAAAGAGGATTTTAGAGTTGGCAGGAACTTCAGGCATCTGTTATTCGGATCCCTTTATTCTCAGACAAGCAACATGAGGACCAGAGATATAAAATGTCATTCATTCATTTATTCATTCATTCAGGCTTATTAATCACTTCCTGTGTGTCAGGAATTGGACTTTGCATGAGGAATAAAAAAGGAAAAACACTGAGGATAATCTACTGGGGTAGAGAGGTATATAGGTAAACGGCCATAATCCAATAAGATTAATCATTTTAATGGAGGCTATTCAAAAAGCAGAGGAAGCTTACCAAAACAACAACAACAACAACAACAACAACAAATCCAATACATCGGCTACAGTAAGATGACTTTACAGAGGAGGTAGCTTTTGAATTTGCAACTCGATGGATGAATGGAGGTTTGCTAGGTGGCCTAGCTGTGTTTGTTGCAAGCTTCAGCAATGGTATCCAGGTTGGTCAATGCAATATGGTGCCAGGCCAAGGGAGGAGGGAGGCCTAAAATCCAGCCTGCGCTCCACTGAGAGGAAGAGGCATCTTTTTTTATTTTGCACAAAGGCACAGTATGGGCCTCCAGTTCTGCGATGCAGGCAAAGGCATAGAAATGTAGAAGAGCAGGCGTGTCTTGAGAACGATTAGTTCTGCGAAGCATTGGCTCAGCATTGCTAGTGTAAAAGTAGAGAGTGAGAGGTGATGAGACCTGACAGGTAACGAGGGCTTTGTCCAGGACCATAGCTTGGAGTAGGACCGCTGGGAATGAGACCTGGGCGTCTTCCTTCCAGACCATTGACCTTTCTGCAGCACCAAATTGTCTCTGCTTAGACTGTGAGCTCTGGGCTGGGTGCTGGTGAGCACACAGTGAGGAAGACACACAGGCCTTGACTGCGGGGTTTGCAATCCGGGAAAAGGGCAAAATCTTTGAAGAATAGGAACAGTGAAATGTGATAAGGAGCAAACAGGAGAAGAAGGAGCACAGGACACAGACTCAGGACCCAGAAGCGCTTTGCCTCAGGCCACAGACCAGGCCCTGAGGAGGATTCAAGGTTGGGGCTGTCTGACTTCAAAGCCTTAAAAATGCCCACGCTCTTTAACTCAGCAACTCCAGTGCTAGGAATTTAACCTAAGGAAACAAATGAAGATGTGTTCAAGGTATAAGGATGTTCTGTGAGAATTTTTTTATAACAACAAAACATTAACAAAAGGACAAAATCTAAATGTCCAACAATAAGAGATTGGGTAAGTGTATTGTATTAAAAACGATAGACTATCAGGGCCCCTGGGTGGCTCAGTCGGTTGAGTGTCCAACTCTTGATTTCCGCTCAGGTCATGATCCCAGGGTCATGGGATCAAGTCTCGCACTGGGCTCACACTGAGCATGGAGACTGCTTAGGTTTCTCTCTTTCTCCCTTTCTACCCTTCTCCCCTCCTCATGTGCGCTCTTTCTCTGTAATTTAAATATTAATAATAATAATTAATAGAATATAAAATAGCTATTAAAATGATGTTTTAAAAACTATATTAATAAGGAAAATGGCTCAATACTTTATTGAATGAAATGAGCATATTTAGCTACATACTGCATGATATTGTTTTTATGAAGAGACTGAGGAATTTATACCTGGTAGGGCATAGTAGTGAGTAACCTAAAGAGATGTGATGATGGGTGACTTTTATTTTATATATATTTTGCTAACCTGAATCTTCCGAGTTTTTCCTAAAATGAATAGGTCTTACTTATGCAACAACAACACATAAAGTTATAACAGAGTATTTTACAAAGAGTTTCGATCTCCTCCCTGGTAAGATGGGGGTATGTTAGGATTAGATACGATAAAGCATTTAACATTCAGCACAGGGCTTGGCATATAGTTAAGCGTCATTAAATGTTAACCACTACAGCATTAACTACCACTGCTACTCAAATTACTAGTCCTGTTATGACAACAGAACTACCCCCACACCAAGACTATCACTACAACTACCGCTGCTGGTTCTGATTCAGGGCCAGGACTTGAAAGGACTGGCTGGAGCTGTGATTTTGGTTTTCAGGACGCAGTCCAAGTAAGAGGCTTTGCTTCAGTAGCAAATTTTGGATGCGAGGCAGAGTCAGAGACTAGAAAATGAAGTAGAGACTCAGTTCTCAGTCCAGCTCCCGGCCTTGGTGATGTCAAGTTCAGTGCCAGAGTGCTGGGTTGGAGCTGCAGGTGTGCTAGGTGAAGGCCTGGGCGTGGGAGGAGGGGCTGAGGAGGCTGGGGGCTCCTTGGAGAGCCTCACTGAGCCTATGATTGTCATGAAGGCCCAGTCATGCTTGCCTTTGTCCGTATTGCTTGAACACACAGCAACTGAGAATCCTGCTCTCTCGGGAGTCCACCCGGTAGAGATCTTGCCTACCAAAACAGATCCCCTTTGATACTTTGTACCACTTCCCCCCAAGCTGTTACCCAGCTAGGGGTTCTCTTTCCAAAGCCAGGCCTTATCCAATCTTAGCACTGCTTCCCAAGTCTGCAACGGTTGGTGGTGGTCTCTGGACCATGTTCCTCTTCCAAAATTGTCTCCCACTATGAAGTATCAGACTGCCCCACAGCATCTTAGCCTATGCCAGCTAAATCCAACCACTTCTGGCTATTTAATTGATTTGTTAGCAGTAGGATCCCTAAAACTTAATGCCCCAATGATGATGATTATGCATTCTTTGTCTTTGATAGCATTTTCTTTCTTTTTTTCAATGTTTATTTATTTTTGAGATAGAGAGATAGAGAGAGAGAGAGAGACAAAGTATGAGTGGGAGAGGGGCAGAGAGAGAGATAGAGGGATACACAGAATCGGAAGCAGGATCCAGGCTCTGAGCTATCAGCACAGAGCCCCACGTGGGGCTCGAACCCACGAATCATGAGATCATGATCTGAGCCGAAGTCGGATGCTTATCCAACTGAGCCACCCTGGCGCCACTTTGATAGCATTTTCTGAGAACACATGCAGTGTGGCAGGATGCAGAGGCATCTGAAAAGAGCTTGATTTTTTGTTTGTTTGTTTTAAAGAAGTTGACGCTTATTTTGAAGTGTAATGCATGTGCAATAAAACACATAACTATTAAGTGTGCAGTTTGATGAATCTTGACAATTACATACACACATATTACACCATTCTAATCAAGTTATGGAATATTTCCATTGCCCTGGGAAGTTCTTGTGTGCCCGTTTCCAGCGTGCCTCCCCCACCCCATGAAATACAACCATTGTTCTAATTTTTATCACCATAGATTAGTTTCGCTGTTTCTAGAATTTCATGTAAACGGAATTGTTATTTTTGTCTAACTTCTTTTTTTTAAATATATATTTTTTAATTTTTTAACTTACTTTGAGACAGAGAGAGAGACAGCAAGGGAGCAGGGGAGGGGCAGAGAGAGAGAGAGAGAACAAGAATCCCAAGCAGGCTCCTCGCTCTCAGCACAGAGCCTGATGTGGGGCTCCAACTCACGAATAGTGAGTTCATGACCTGAGCTGAAACCACCGGTTGGACGCTTAATCGACTGAGCCACCCAGGCGCCCCTTGTCTTAACTTCTTTTGCCCAACATGATGTTTCTGAGATTCGTCCCGTGTTGCTGCCTATACCCATGTCTTTTTGTTAAGTGTATTCTACCACGTGAGTATACGACAATTTGTTTATCCGTTCACTTGTTGGTGGAAGTGTGGGTTGTTTTCAGTTTTTGGCTAATCGTGTCGAAGCTCCTGCGAACATTCCTGTCAAAGTGTTTGGGACACATGTTATTATTTTTCTTAAATAAATACTTAGGAGTGGAATTGCTTGGCCATAGGATAGGTGTATAGTTAGCCTTCTAAGAAACTCCCAAAGAGTTTACCAAAGTAGTTGTAACATTTCAGACTCGCACTAGTGATTTATGAGCTTTCCAGTTCTTCTATACACTTGCTAGGATTTGTGGTTGTCAGCCTTTAAATTTTAGCCAGGCTGTTTTATTAACCATGTGTTTTTATTTATTTTTAGCCATGTGTTTTTCATTTTTTAATTTTTTAACATTGATTGAGAGAGAGAGTGGGGGAGAGACAGACACACACACACACACACACGCACAGAATCCGAAACAGGCTCGTCTTTGAACTGTCAGCACAAAGCTTGATGTGGGCTTGAACCCACGAACTGTGAGACCATGACTTGAGCTGAAGTGGGATGCTTAATGGACTGAGCCACCCAGGCGCCCCTAGCCATGTGTTTCATTAATGCAGCACTGCCCTTAGTCAGAAGCAAGGCTGTCCAGGGTCCCCATCTCAGGGGGCCCTGTGATTTGGATTGCCTTTCTCACGAATTTTAAGTCCCCCTCCTGTGCCTTGGACCAGTGAGCCTGGCAGTGCCATCTGGTGGGGGGGGGGGCGGGGATGCCTCCAGACTAGACCTGGTCCTTTATGGATCCCTGCCACCAGAACAGTGCTGATACACTGGTTTAGGGTGACTGTCGAATCGGATATGTTCAGGCCTCTGGGATATTAATATGGCTCACTGCCAACCCTTGGGGCTTGAGTCTTTTGTGTGGGCCTGTGGGTAGTCTCTCTTCTGTTCACATTACTACCATGGTGCTGCTTCCATTCTATAGCGCTCAAAAGGGCAGAGGCATGGGCAGGCATCCTACCCTAGGTCACCCCCCACCCCCCATACTCCAAGGAAAGTCAACGCAACCCCTCTGTAGGCTCTGAACTGTGGGGTCCTCTCTTGCCTGTGGCCGATATGGACATGTGTGCTTTTGGGTCAGTCTTTTTTTTTTTTTTTTTTAACAGTTTTGAGATATAATTCACTATCATACAGTTCACCTATTTGAACTGTGCAAGTCAATGGTGTTTAGTATATTCCCAGAGTTGTGCAACCATCACTATAATTTTAGAGCATTTTTGTCACCCCCCCCCCCCAGAGAAACTGGGTGGTCATTAGCAGTCACTCCCTATTTTCCCCATCTCCCCAGCCCTAGGCAACCATTAATCTACTTTCTGTCTCTAAGGCTTTGCCTATTGTGGGTATTTCATACAAATGGAGTCATATGATATGTGGTCCTTTGTGACTGGCTTCTTTGATTTAGTGTAATGCTTCTGAGGTTTATCCATGTTGTACCATACCATATATTAGTAGTCCATTCCTTTTCATTGCCAAACAATGTCCCATTGTATGGCTATACCACATAAAATTAAAAAAAAAAACAGTTTTTTGAGATATATTAATATACCATACAATTCACTTATTTAGCATGTATAATTCAGTAGGTTTTAGTACATTCACAGTGTATGCAACCATCACGGCAGTCAGTTTTAGAACATTTTCATTATTGCGCCCCAAAAATGCCCACACTCCTTAGCCATCTCCCCTCATTTTCCCTCAAACCCTCCCAGCCCTAAGCCATAGCCAGTCTACTTCCTGTTTCTATGGATTTGCTTACTCTCAATATTTCATATGCATGGAATCTTACAATATGTAGTCCTGTAACTGTAGTCCTCTTTGACTCAGCATCATGTTTTCTTGGTTTATCCATATTGTACTTCACTCTTTAGTATTGCTAAGTAGTATTCCATTGCCTGGCTAAACCACATTTTATTTACCTATGTATCAGTTGATGGACATTTAGATTGCTTCATCTTTTGGGCTGTTATGAGTAATGCTGTTATCAACATTCGTGTCCAGTTGTACAACTTTTTTGTGCGTGGACATATGTTTTTATTTCTCTTGGGTGTAGACCTAGAAGCAGGATTATTGGGTCATGTGGTAATTTTATGTTTAACCTTTTTAAGAGCTGTTAGACTGTTTTCCAGAGTGACTGCATTTTACATTCTCACTAGCAGTACACATGAACACTAGTTATTATCTGCCTTTTTAAAAAACGTTTCATTTAAGTAATCTCTACACCCCACATGGGGCTTGAACCCACAACCCTGAGATTAAAAGTCACACGTTCTTCTGACAGAGCCAGCCAGGTACCCCTATTACCTGTCTTTTTAAAATTATAGCCATTCTAGCCGGTGGTATCTCACTGTGGGTTTTTTTTTTTTTTAATTTTAATGTTTATGTATTTTTGAGAAACAGAGAGACTGAGCAGGGGAGGGGCAGAGAGAGGGAGACACAGAATCCGAAGCAGGCTCCAGGCTCTGAGCTGTCAGCACAGAGCCCGACGTGGGGCTTAGACTCACAGACCACGAGATCATCACCTGAGCTGAAGTCGGATGCCCAACCGACTGAGCCACCCAGGTGCCCCTCCTTTACCCATTTTTGAACTGGGTTGTTTGCTTTTTTTTTTTTTTAATTGTGTCATAGGAATTCTTCATGTATTCTAAATACATAAAGATGTATGATAAAGATGTATCAGATGTATGATTTTCAAATGTACGCTCCCATTCTGTGCGTCGTCTTTTCACTTTCTTGATGGTGTCCTTTGAAGCACAAAGTTTTTAATCTGTTTTTATTTTTTTAAAGTTTTTAATTTTGATGAAGTCCAGTTTATGCTTTTTTCTTTTGTTACTTGTGGTTTTATTGTCATGTCTAAAAAAACCATTGCTTAATCAAAAGGGTTAAAATAGATTATACCCATATTCCTTCTCAGAGTTTTATAGTTTTATCTCTTGCATTTAGGTATTTTATCCAGTTTGAATTAATTTAAAAAATATTTTTTAGCATTTATTTATTTTTGAGAGATAGAGAGAGACAGAGCACGAGCAGAGGAGGGGCAGAGAGGGAGACACAGAATCCGAAGCAGGCTACGGCTCTGAGTGGTCAGAGCCTGCCCGATGCGGGGCTGAGGTCACATACCGTGAGATCATGACCTGAGCTGAAGCTGGAGGCTCAGCTGACTGAGCCACCCAGACGCCCCACCCACTTTGAATTAATTTTTATACACAGAGTGAGATGGGGTCAAACTCCATTCTTTTGCATGTAGATATCCAGGTGTCCCAGCACCATTTGTTGAAAAGACTGTTTTTTTTCCCATTTGAATTATTTTGGGACCCTTGTCTGTCCTGGGTTAGTCTTAGACTATGCTTGATGAGGGATGGACAGTTCTCATGTGATTGGTTCCTTGGAGCATCACGCCGTAGTTTAGGAGTGAGCTAAGGATTTAAAAACATTTTTTAAATGTTTATTTATTTATTTTGAGAAAGAGAGGCAGAGAGAGAGGGAGAGAGAGAATCCCAAGCAGGCCCTGCATTGTCAGTGCAGAGCCCGATGTGGGTCTTGAACCTATGAACCATGAGATCATGACCCGAGCCGAAACCAAGAGTTGGATGCTTAACTGACTGAGCCACCCAGGCTCTTCAGTCAACTAAGGATTTGAAAGAGCTTGCTGATTTGGGGGCTCTCCTCTTGTTCCTTCTTTTCTGAGATTGCCTTCAATTTCCAGCTCAACTGTGCCAAAGTCAGACTCATTAGCAAGAGTGCCAATTTCTCTTGAGCTCTATCCACCCACCTCTCCCATGCACATCATAAAAACCTCCAAAGTCAGATAAATATGGAACTCAGTATGTTTTCCTTTTTAAAAAATTTTTTTAAATGTTTATCTTTTTTTGAGACAGAGACAGACAGAGCATGAGTGGGAGAGGAGCAGAGAGAGAGAGGGAGACACAGAATCTGAAACAGGCTCCAGGCTCTGAGCTGTCAGCACAGAGCCTGACGTGGGGCTCGAACTCACAGACCGCAAGATCATGACCTGAGCCGAAGTCGGACACTCAACCGACGGAGCCACCCAGGTGCCCCTGTTTTCCTTTTTTTTTTAAGCACTAAATCTCTTTCAGTTTCTACCCTTTTGGTCACTCTCTGATGTCTTCAAACAACTGTTTTTTATATTTTGTTATAAACACATATACAGTAGTCCTCCCTTATCTGTTGGGGATGTCTGAGAACACAGACAGTGCTGAACCTATATATATATACTACGTTTTTCCCTATACATACATACCTATAATAAAGTTTAGTTTATAAATTAAGCACAGTAAGAGATTAATAGCAATCACTAATAGTAAAATAGAACAATTATAACAATCTACTGTAATAAAAGTTATGTGAACATGGTCTCTTTATTTCTTTCTTGCTCTCTTCCATCCCCGCCCACAACACAAAATGTGTTGTGATGATGTGAGATGATGAAATGCCTCCAGGATGTGATGAAGTGACGTGAATGGCATAAGCATTGCAATGTAGCGTTAGGCTACCTTCTGAGCATACATCAAAAAAGGATCATCTATTTTCGGACTGTGGTTGACCAGAGGTAATGAAACCACAGAAACTGAAACTGTGGATAAGGGAGGGACTACTGTATATATATATATTCCAATACAAGCTTCTCTGACATTATCAGAACAGTTTGATCTTTAATCTCGTTGTCAGATTTCAGCTAGTCTGTGTAGAAGAGTATTGAAGGACCTGTGGTTTTCTGGGCTAGGAAGTTCAAGATTCTGGCAGAGCCTAAATCTTAAAGGGAAATCAGCTCATTCACTCATCCTTCTAACACTCAGTAGGTTCACTAAAGCATGTGTTAGATATTAGGCGCTATGCTAGTAGGAGGAAATGTCTGACACCTGATTCCTATCTTCAAGTTTACGGCCTAGTGAACAGACAGACATTGGTGTAGTGTTTAACAGTTTACACAGCACACATTCTGTCACATTTAATATCACTACAACTCTGTTATTTCCCCCACCCTACAGATATGGAAACTCTTTGACCACAACCTCCAATTCTTACTAAATCACTCCCACTATGCCTGGTCTGCACTCAGGACCCCCAGGGTACTGTCTCTCCACTTGATTTTCAGCCATTAGCTCCTTCCACTTTGACTTCCCTGTCCATCTGAGATCGTACAGGCTACCACTATTTCTGTCGCTCTTTTGTTGATATTATAAAATCCTCTGTCTCTCTGACCTTTAATCACATCTTTGTGGGATACACCCCAATCCTGGATGGACTTCTGTATGCATATAACCGGGTCTCTCTGAGTACCCCTGGGCAGTCTCATATGTCAGCATAGATTGGTACAAGTTTATGGTCACCAACTGTACCCTCAACACTGCCTGGTGATACTGCTCCGTCCTTGTAACTAACATGCCCTTCCCCTCCAGGCAATGGCTACTCACACTCCCTCCATTCAACCTTCCAAGCCCTATCTCATCCTCCTGTTGTCAACAGCTGACCATGTTTACCAAAAAACTAAACACCACCAAATTTACAAACACACACACATTTACACATATCCTCATTCCCTGTCCTCCTCTACATTGGACAAAGTTCCCTCCTTCTATCAATTCCTCCACATGCACTCTGAACCCCACTTCTTGCAGCCTGGTCAGAAATCTTATGATATTGATTATTCCCTCCCTCTTGATATTTCAACCTCTTCTCCACACTCCTTCTCCAAAACTTGTAAATATGCCCCAATTTTTCCTCATCTTAAAAAAATACCTCCCACTCAATGTTGTTAATGTATCAGTACTCCCCAGCTTGATCTGTAGACTCAACACCATCTCAACCGGAATCCCAGCAAGTTATTTTGTGTATATTGACAAACCAATCTAAAGTTTAGAAAGACCCAGAAGAGCCAACTCTGGATTGGAGAAGGATAAGGTCAGAAGACTGACACTACCAGTTTCAAGACTTACTACAAAGCTTCAGTAATCAAGACAGTATGAGATGGCGAAAGAATAAACAGAAAGATAAATGGAACAGAATAGAAAGCCAAAAGTAGACCCACACAAATAGAATCGACTGATCTTTGGCAAAGGAACAAAGGCAATCAATGGAGAAAAGATAGTCTTTTCAACAAATGTAACAATGGACGTGCAAAAAAAAAAAAAAAAGTCTAGAACAGACCTACTTTTCACAAAAATTAACTTAGGGGCGCCTGGGTGGCGCAGTCGGTTAAGCATCCGACTTCAGCCAGGTCACGATCTCGCGGTTCGTGAGTTCGAGCCCCGCGTCAGGCTCTGGGCTGATGGCTCAGAGCCTGGAGCCTGTTTCCGATTCTGTGTCTCCCTCTCTCTCTGCCCCTCCCCGTGAGTTCGAGCCCCGCGTCAGGCTCTGGGCTGATGGCTCAGAGCCTGGAGCCTGTTTCCGATTCTGTGTCTCCCTCTCTCTCTGCCCCTCCCCCGTTCATGCTCTGTCTCTCTCTGTCCCAAAAATAAATAAAAAAACGTTGAAAAAAAAATTAAAAAAAAAATTAAAAAAAAAAAAGATATCTCTTTAAAAAAAAATTAACTTAAAATGGATCATAGACCTAGATGTAAAATGCAAAACTATAAAACTGCTAGAAGATAATATAACAGAAAATCTAGGAGACCTTGAGCTTGGCAAAGACTTTTTCATTTATTTATTTTTTAAAGTTTATTTATTTTTGAAAGAGAGAGAGAGAGAGGACAGAGAGAGAGAGCTCAAGCAAGTGGGGGAGGGGCAGAGAGAAGGAGAGAGAGAATCCCAAGCAGGCTTTGCGTTATCAGTGTGGAGCCCCACATCGGGGGCTCATGAACTCATGAGATCATGACCTGAGCCGAGATCGAGAATCAGACACTAAACTGACTGAGCCACCCAGGTGCCCCTTGGCAATGACTTTTTAAATACAATAGCAAAAGTAGTATCTGTGAAAGAAAAAAATTGATAAATGAGGCTCCATTAAAATGAAAAACTTCTGTTCTGTGAAAGACACTATTAAGAGAATGAGAAGACAAGCCACAGACTGGGGAAATATTGGCAAGATGCAAGTCTAATAAAGAACTCGTGTTAAAAATATACAAGGAGCTCTTTAAACTCAACAATATGAAAATCAGCAACTCAACTTATTTTTTTTTTTAAAGTAATCTCTACACCCCACACGGGGCTCGAACTCATGACCTCAAGATCAAGAGTCGCATGTTCCACCAACTGAGCCAGACCGGTGCCCCAGCAACACAATTTAAAATGGACCCCCCATGGGGCGCCTGGGTGGCGCAGTCGGTTAAGCGTCCGGCTTCAGCCAGGTCGCGATCTCGCGGTCCGTGAGTTCGAGCCCCGCGTCAGGCTCTGGGCTGATGGCTCGGAGCCTGGAGCCTGTTTCTGATTCTGTGTCTCCCTCTCTCTCTGCCCCTCCCCCGTTCATGCTCTGTCTCTCTCTGTCCCAAAAATAAATAAAAACGTTGAAAAAAAAATTAAAAAAATAAAAATAAAAATAAAATGGACCCCCCAAATGGCAAAAAGCTCTGAACAGATACCTCACCAAAGAAGATATACAGATGGCAAATAAGCATAGGAAAGATGCTCCATATTATATGTCATTAGGGAATTGCAAATTAAAACAAGATACTACTTCACATCTATTAAAATGGCTAAAATCCCAAACACCAATAGCTGGTAAGTGTACGGAACAACTGGAGCTCTCATTCATTGCTGATGGAAAGACAAAATGGCATAACCAATTTGGAAGACAGTTTGGTAATTTCTTGCAAAGCTAAACATAGTCTTATCATATGACCTGGCGATTGCATACTTTGGTATTTATCCAAATGAGTTGAAATCTTACGTCTGCACAAAAACCTGCACATGTATGTTTTAGCAGTTGTATTCATAATTGCCCAAACTTAGAAGTAACCAAGACATTCTTCTAGAGTGTCTTCTAGACACTCATTCTAAGTAACTGTGGCACATCTAGATCATGGAATAGTATTCTGCAATTAAAAAAATGAACTATTGAGCTCACCCCTGCAAAAACATGAAATAACCTTAATGCATATTGCTAAGTGAAGGAGGCCAGTTTGAGAAGGCTACATATTGTGTTTCCAGCTATGACATTCTAGAAAATGCAAAACTATAGAGACAGTGAAAAGATCGGGGGTTGCCAGGGGCTTGGAGAGAGGGAGGGATGAATAGATGAATCATAGGGGACTTTTAGGGCAGTGAAACTACTTTGTATGATACTATAATGAGGGATATACAACATTACACATTTGCCAAGACCCATAGAGCCACACAACACAGAGTGAACTCTAATGTAAACTATGAACTTTGGTTAGTAATGATGTATCAATTTGGCTCATTAGTTGTAATAAATGTACTACAAGATGTTACTGCAAGATGTTGATAGTAGGGGAAGCTGTGTGTGGAGGAACAGAAAGAATATATGGACCCTCTTTGTACTTTCTGTGCAGTTTTTCTGTAAACGTAAGCTTTAAGAAATAAAGTAAAATGAGGGGCGCCTGGGTGGCGCAGTCGGTGGGGCGTCCGACTTCAGCCAGGTCACGATCTCGCAGTCCGTGAGTTCGAGCCCCGCGTCGGGCTCTGGGCTGATGGCTCAGAGCCTGGAGCCTGTTTCCGATTCTGTGTCTCCCTCTCTCTCTGCCCCTCCCCCGTTCATGCTCTGTCTCTCTCTGTCCCAAAAATAAATAAAAAACGTTGAAAAAAAATTAAAAAAAAAAAAAGAAATAAAGTAAAATGAAGTGAAAGCAAAACAAAACAAATACTACCTTCCTTCAATTCCATGTCCCCCTCCAGCTATGGTCATTTCCCTCCTCCCATCATGGCCACTCTTCTTAAAAGAGTTTGTCTATGGGGTGCCTGGGTGGCTCAGTCGGTTGGGCGGCCGACTTCGGCTCAGGTCATGATCTCGCGGTCCGTGAGTTCGAGCCCCGCGTCGGGCTCTGTGCCGACAGCTCAGAGCCTGGAGCCTGTTTTGGATTCTGTGTCTCCCTCTCTCTGACCCTCTCCCCAGTTCTTGCTCTGTCTCTCCCTGTCTCAAAAATAAATAAACGTTAAAAAAAAAAAAAAACAGTTTGTCTGAGTACTACAGAAGATAATAATTACATGAACTGAATGCTTATTATGTGTTAAACATTTTACGTAGATGGTTGCATTCACTTCTCACAACAGTTCTCTGTTATAGATTTGGACCCTGAGGTGTAAAACGTTTGAGTAACTTGACCAACTTCACATCGTTAGTAAAGGGTGGAATCAGTGCTTGAGGATAGGCTGCTGGGCCTTAGAGATTAGAGGTACTGCTCTTTTTTTTTTTTTAATGTTTTATTTATTTTTGAGAGAGAGTGCATGTGTACGCATGAGTGGGGGAGGGGCGGGGGGGGCGGAAAGAGGATTCAAAGTGGGCTCTGCACTGAACAGTAGTGAGCCTGATGCAGGGCTCGAACTCCTGAATCACGAGAACCTGAGCCGAAGTTGGATGCTCAACTGACTGAGCCACCCAGATGCTCCTAAATTAATGCATCTATGTGCCCCTCTCCAATCATAATCAAACTTTCTTTTTCCTAGAGCAATGGCTGCGTGGTCTTTGGTGATGATCATATTAGTTTCACCACTTATGTATCCATCACTGAACAATGTAGTTTAGTTTTTTAAACTTTACGAATGGAATCACACTGTATGTTTTCTTTTCTGTCTTCCTTCTTACTCTCAATAAAATATTCATGACATTCATATTTATTGTCATGTTTCACAAAGTGCATCCATTTTCAGTATAACATTGCACTGTGTGGCTAAACCATTATTTATGACGATTAACATTGGGTTTATTTCCAGTTTTCGGATTCTGTTGACCCTATCATGCAGGAATCCTTGAAATAATATGCATACATCTCTCTTTGTATATACCTAAGAGTGGAGTTGCTGGGCCATGCCAAACTCACTTCCAAAATGATTGAACCAATTTCCACTTCTTGGGCATTATATGGGAGTTCTGGTTGCTCCACACACTTATCAATATTTAACACTATGTACTTTCAGAGTTCTGAGTTTTTGCCAATCTGGAGGGTGTGGTTTTATTTGTACTTCTCTGGTGTCTAATGAAGCTGAGCATCTTTTTTTGGGTTTATTAGCCATTTGGATTTCCTTTTTGGTGAAGTGAGGGTTTAAGCTTTTGCCATCTCTATGTCTGGATTCTTACTGTCT
This sequence comes from Puma concolor, assembly GCF_028749965.1. Taxonomy (NCBI): domain Eukaryota; kingdom Metazoa; phylum Chordata; class Mammalia; order Carnivora; family Felidae; genus Puma; species Puma concolor. The sequence goes on from NC_141673.1 coordinate 101,817,779, forward strand.
CTTCTGGTAATTCATTATGATTGCCATCTCCCTGGTGTTTTTTCCATGATTTATGAAAAGTATCCATTATTTTTAGTTGCTTTCAGCCAGAGGTTTAGACTGAAAGAGCTAGTCCATTATTACTGGAAACTGGAAGTTTTCTATTGGTTTCCTTAAAAAAATTATTATTATTAAAAAAAAATTAATGTTTATTTATTTTTGAGAGAGAGAGAGAGAGACAGAGCATGAGCAGGGAAGGGACAGAGAGAGAGGGAGACACAGAATCTGAAGTAGGTTCCAGGCTCTGAGCTGTTGGCACAGAGCCCGATGTGGGCTCCAAAAATTATTTTTTAAAATGTATATTTATTTTTGAGAGACAGAGGGAGGGAGGGGCAGAGAGAAAGGGAGAGAAAGAATCCCAAGCAGGCTCCGTGCTGTTAGGAACCGTGAGATCATGACCTGAGCCCAAATCAAGAGTCAGATGCTTAACCAACTGAGCCACCCAGGTGCCCCTAAAAGTTTATTTTTAATGAAATATTTCTGGCATATAAAAAAGTATAGATAATAATATAAATAGTCACACATGTAACCATGGGTCTGCTTAAAAAGTAAAACATTGGATGTAAAATTAAGGCCCTTTGTATATCCCTTTCCCCCTTTTCCCTAGAAGAAGTTAATAACCTGAATTTGATTTCATCATTTCTTTGCATATTTTAATAATTTTTCTAGAAATATGTTCGTAGTCTTCTTTGGTATTTTGCTTGTTTCTTAATTTCATGTAAATGGTATTTAACTGTATGTATCTTTTTAGCAGCTGATTTTATTTTGACACTTCTCTACACACACACACACACACACACACACACATACACATCATGTGCCATGTATCAACATGGGTAAATTTCCAATATATATGTATATGTGTATATATATATACACAATAGTAAGAACGAAAGAACTAAAGCTATATGTATCAAAATGAGTAATTTACTATTTTTACTATGGTATTATATTTATATTACATTATATAAATAAACTCCAATGTACATATCCATTCTATTGATGGATGTGGTTTTCACTTTTTCAACTATTAGAAAACAATACCTGAGTCAACTTTGTTGTTTATGTTCCCTTGTGCATGTGAACAAGAGTTTCTCTAGACTAGATATCTAGTTACCTAGATATGAAATGTGCATCATCTGTAAGAATATATATCTTCTGTTTAGCAAGATGTGACCAAATTTTGCTTCAAAATGATTTAAATTTATTTTGCCATTAGTTATGCATGAAAGCGCTGGTTGCTCCAAAGTGTCACCAATTCTTGCTTTCATCAGATTTCTTAATTGTTGCTAAGTCTATATGTTCGTATTTCATGACCTAGTAAGGTTGAGCATCTTTTTTTTAAAGTTTTAATTTAAATTCCACTTAGTTAACATACAGTGTAATATCAGTTTTGGGTGTACAATGTAGTGATTCAACGCTTCCATACAACACTTGGTGCTCATCATGACAAGGGCACTCCTTACTCCCCATCACCTATTTCACCCAACCCCCACCCACCTCCCCACCAATAACTATTAGTTTGTTCTCTATAGTTAAGAGTCTGTGGTTGAGTATCTTTTTAAATTATTTTTTTGGCATTGGTTTTCTTCATTAATGAGTTGCCTGTTCATATTCTTTACCTATTTTTCTGTCAGATCATTTGTCTTTTTCTTACTAATTTTTTTTTTAACATTCTGGATGGTAATTCTTAGTCAGTTATATGAATTGTACATATCTTCGCTCAGTCTGTCCTGTGTTTATATGGTCTTTCGGTGCACAGAATTTTTATATTTTCATGTAATCAAGTTTATTAATCCTTGATAATTTTCTAGTTTGATAAATGATATTACCACCCATTCAGTTGCTAAAGCCTGAAACCTTGGAGTCATCTTTGTCTCTTTTTTTTTTCTGTCTTACTTCCCACATCCAATCAGTTAGCAAGTCTAATTATTCTACTTTCCAAATATCTCTAGAATCCATCTTTTATTCCCACTGCTACCAGCTTGCCCAGGTGACCATCATCTTGTGGGCTCCTCCTGATTTCTCCACACACTCCTCTCTTGGTACCCCTGAATCCATTCTCCCTACTGTAGTCAGAGTAGTATTTTATTTTTTTATTATTTTTTAAAATGTGTGTTTATTTTTGAGAGACAGAGACAGAGTGTGAGCAAGGGAGGGGCAGAGAGAGAGGGAGACAGAATCTGAAGCAGGCTCCAGGCTGCTTCAGGAACAGCTTTATTGCCATAAATTTGATAACTTAGATCAAATGAACTGATTCCTTGAAAGACACAAACTTCTAAAATTCACTCATGGGAAAATAGATAACCCAAAAGAAATTGAATTTGTAGCTAAAAACTTTCTAATTAATAGAACTCCAGGCTGAGATTAACTCATTGATAAATTATACCAAACAGTTAAGGAAGAAATCTGTTCCAGAAAATAGAAGAGGGAACACTTCTTACCCAATAAAACTACCATTGCCATAATACCCAAACCAGACAAAGGTGTTATGGGAAAAGAAAACTACCAATACCAATATTCCTCATGAACATAAGTGTATAATTCCTCAACAATATCAGCAAATCAAATCCAGTAATATATAAAAAAGGTACTATAGCATGACCAAATAAAATTTACAAGAATGCAAGTTTGATTAAATGTTAAAAAATCAATGAAACACATCATATTAACAGATAAGGTAGGAAAAACCACATGACCACCTCAATAGATGCTGAAAAAGCATTTGACAAAATTCAACATTCATTCATGATAAAAAGCTTTCAGCAAAGAATAGAGGGGCTGATTCAAAGAATAAGCTATTCCTTAGCCTAATGAAGAATATCTGTGAATAACATACAGATAACACTAAACCTAATGGTGACAGATTGAGTGAAGATTGGAAACGAGACAGGATGTCCTCTCTCACCATTCCTGTGACATAATAAGAAATATATGCTCGGTTTCTGCCCTTAGTTCCTGACACAGAGCTCCCAAAACCCTTGTAATTTCCTGATAGGAGAGGTTTTAAATTTTATTTCTATTTATAGATTCATGCAAAAATTCAGGCTTTATTTTTACTTATTTTTACATTGGTGGAAGCTGATGTCAGGAACTTATAAGAAAACAATAACTTTTGTTTTCTACCCCTTGGCTGAACAAATATACACACAGGGTGGCATTATCATTAAGCAAGACTTGCTTTTTTTTTACATTTCATACATGAATGCAATGTTATCCTTTCTTGAACAAAACTCATCAAAATGCCCAGATTACTACGGAAGCCATCTTTGGAGGAAGTGTTTAATAAACTTATTTTCTTTAAATAAATCCTCCAGTAGGAAATGGGAGAATTCATTACCTTTTCTTAGAAGGAAGTCTTTGAAAGTTATTATTTGTTAAATTTATGTGTTCAGCTCACCAACATTTCCTTATTGGAAACATCAATATTTCCACATCACTGTTTCCCAATGATTTTAAAATCTCAAAATTCTGTGTCTACTTTGGCTTGCTTCTCTCTTGATTCCACGCGGGCTTCATTAATGGTTCGCTTCATTTCTTCATTTTCATAATCTTCATTTTCATAAATTTTCTTTAGAACATTCATCAATCCCTTGCTAGGATCTGTTTCAGCGTCCCGGGAGGGCTTTTCTTTCTCTTCTCATTCTTTTTCAACCTGAATCAGGTAGTGCCACCGCGTGTTTTCTGCTTTCTTTCTACACAGGAACTGTATCTGTCTTGACTTTTTTGAACTGCCTTCCGCAGAGATGGATTTCAAGAGATTGTTCACCATCATAGAGTAACTCTTCCCATTTAGATTCCTTACCAAAAGATCAAATAATCGCTCTGGGAAATGCACCTGCACATTCTCAGTGGGGACTTGGACTCCAGTTAAGGTAATGAAGATTTTCACAAACTCATCTGACTGATCCCATCTACAATTACTGATTTTCATTGTATATCCCGTTGTAATGGGAGGAACCACAGCAGCTGGCTTTTCATTGTCAAGAAATTCTGTTTTTCCCTGTGATTTCTGCTGCATCTTATTCTTGATTTCTGCCTCAAGCATTGATTTTTCAGCTACAAAGGCATCATGTACCCTTTTACTGGTGGCCTTTTCCAGCAGCACCTTCACCTCTTCTAGATCTTTCTGTAGCTCTTCCAAAGCTGAAGTCATTCATGGTCCAGCTGTGTCAGGCGAGGCGCGAGCTGCAGCCACACGGGGGAGAGAACAGGAAACGCCACCAGGCGCGCACTGACCCAGAGGCAGACCCGCCGGCAGGAGTCGCAGCGCCCTTAGCCTGTGCGCACACCCGACCTACCGGCCTCCTGCACTTGGTGCCTCTCAAGTATGTTTCGTGTTAAAGTCGTGACTCTTGGTGTGTTCCTTCATAGCTTCAGGGTAGGAACTGGTTACTAGAAAGATTAAGCCACGATTAGAAGCTTGAACGTTCAGCCTTACCCACCCGTACTCTAGGGTGGGGCGGGGGAGGGTAGAGATAGAGTTAATAACCCATTCTGCTTACATGATGAAGCCTCCATAAAAATCTCTAAACTATGGGGTTCAGAGAGCTTCCAGGTTGGTGAATGCATCCATGGGCACCCCAAGCTCCCAAGGTCTGGACTCTTCCAGACCTTGCCCTAGGTACCTCTTTATCTGGTTGCTCACTTGTATCCTTTATAATATCCTTTGTAATAAACCTGTTACTAGTTAGTAAGGTATTTCCTTGAGTTCCATTAAGGTGTTATAGCAAATTATCGTAGTTGAAGCAGCGGGGGGGGGGGGGGGGGGGGTGTCTTGGGAGCCCCTGATTTGTGGACAAGTTGGACAGAAGTGTATGTAACCTACTAGCTCTGTGTAGTTAGTGTCAAAATTGAGTTAAATTGTAGGACATTAAGTCAGTATCTGCAGAGAATTGGAGAATTTCTTGGTGTGAAAAACCCATACATTTCACCAGTGTTGTGAGTAGAAACAGATCCTACTAACTGGTGTCAGACAAGTGGGATTTGCTAAAACAGCCACGGTTCACAGAAACTTATGGTTTGGGAAGAGAAAGTAAGAAAAGGCAGGGAATAAGGAAGCTTTGATCCCTGGACGGCCACTTAGTCCCTCATGGTCTGAAACTACAGCTGTGCTGAGATCAATTATGATCCAGAAATGGTGCTGGATTTGATTCTCAAGGAGTTGGCTTATTAGATATGTAAAGAAGTGCAAAATAATGAGAAGCATGCTAAATGTACAGTCCCCTGGTTATTATCTGTAAAAGCCAAAGTGAAAGTAAAAGAAAGTGGTGGGTCAGACCTTGATGGTGGATCACGAGCTTTAGCCACTAGTCCCAAAGTCTGAGCTTTAGCCTCTAGCCTCAAAGCAGCCTACAAGGGGGAAAATTATGCTCTAAGGCCTCTGCTTACCACGAAGGTTGTCAAGATGGGGGGAAGACAAAATCAAGACACTACTGAAGCCAGAAGCATAGTGTGAAGGAGTTGTCTTATTTTGTAGATTGCTATCATTGGTTCCCTGAAGAACTTTTACTGAAATGGATTGTGAGAGTAATTAATTTGGGGGCTGTGTCCTTGGTTTGGAATGCTGCAGAGTAGAAGAGCATGTTTGGATTGATACAGGACTTACAGCTCATCCTTGAAAAATAGAAGGTGGAGATACATGATCCAGGAATACACAAGAGATTATTCAAGAGGCAACAGCCAGCATGGTGGACTGGACAGAAACCACTGGAAGGCGTGTGTATCCTGACAAGATGGACTACCCAAAGTGCCCTATAAATGCCAAGTGGAACACCCCAGATGAAGCAGCTATGTTTCATACACAAGCCATGTGGGATTGGCTTTGTGATGGCCAGGATGTTCACCTGCTGAATATGACATTACCTTTGACATATGGAGGTATGTCCTTGACACAGGAGCCAAGTGCACTGGGAATTCACAACCTGTTGGTGAAGTTTAACAGGAGCTAAGATTGGAGTAGGCGGATATGCAGGTGCAGTAATTGATGGAATTGAAAGTCAGGATGGAAATTGATGGTGGTTCCAAAATGCATGGCCAGTATCCTGTTTGAAAAGCTGCTGTGTTAAGACTGTCAGATGGAAAGACTGGTAGAAGGTCGTCTCTCAATGGGTTGAACTGTGTGCTGTTGTCTAGCTGTGATGAAGTATTGAACATTGGTTAAAAGCCCCTGTGTTTGGGTTTTTATGGACTCATGGGCAGTAGCCAACAGCCTGGCCATGTGGTCAAGGTAGCTGGGCAAGCAAAAACTGAACTATTAAGGGGCTGCCTGAATAGGGTGAAGCCATGTGGAAATCACTCTGGGGATTTAAGGAACACATTCAAGCAGGGCATGTTGATGCCCATTGGACAAACTTCCTTCCAGATTTACAAGGTGATAGAAACCACCAGGTAGACCTTTTGGTGCACTCCCGTGAGGTGGCCACCTAGTTTTATGAAATGGGTGGACACGTGGGTGCTGAAGCAATACAGAGGTGGGCTGAATCTAGACATATTCCTCTCGCACTTTTTGAGGCACAAAATGCTAACAAGAGAGAGAAAGACTGCAGATGGCGCTGGGAAAGATGCCCCCGGAAGGATGGCCCTGCACACAGCTGACATGCGGACTACATTGGACCAGTGCTGGTAGGTCCGGGGGACGATAAGTGGGTCCTAAGAGGAATAGACACTTAGGCTGGACTGGGCTTTGCATTCTTGGTAGTAGACCCAAACACTTAAAATGCTATTAAAGGACTGGTACAGAAGACATTGTACCAATTTGGGCCACTGAGTAACATTTCTTCAGACCAAGGGATGCACATTATAGCCCATAGTGTCCAACAGTAGGCAAAGAGATATCACATCAAATGAACAAATCATTGCATATCATCCTGAGAGTAACTCAGGCAGATGGTTGTGTAACTAAATCTTGATCAAATTCTTAGAAAGGTTCCCTGGTTATAACTGACAATATAATGGCGGAATGCACAAATACATATCACCCTTGTTTTTGTGGATAGAAAGCTAAATATGGATAGCTTTGTGGATAGATAAATATGTGGATAGAAAGCTAAGCAAAATAGGGAAAAACAATGAGACTTGAAGGGATTAAAGTAACGGGCATCACCTGGTGGGTTCGAGTTCCCCTGGAGAATGGCCCGCACCCTGAGGCAAGGAAGGCTGTGGGAGGTCTTGTGGCATAGTCAGACTAAGTTACATCTAGATGTGACTGCCTCTCATTTAACCCCAGTATAGGGAGACCCAACATTTTTGGGTAGAAGGTTTTGTTGTTGTTTTTTAATGTTTGTTTATTTATTTATTTTTGAGAGAGTCAGAGAAAGAGTGCGCGCATGCTGGGGAGGGGAAGAGAGAGCAGGAGACGGAGAATCCCAAGCTGTTAGCGCAAAGCCCAACGCAGGGATCAAACACACCAACTGAGAGATCATGACCTGAGCTGAAGCCAAGAGTTGGTCGCTCAACTGAATGAGCCATCCAGGCGCCCCAAGAAAATAAACGTTTTACAGATTGGAAAGGAAGAAATAAAACTTTGTTTGACAATGACATAGTTGTCTGTATAAAAATCCCAAAGGAGCTACAAGAATATTCCTAGAATAAGTAAGTTTAGCAAGTTTGTAGGATACAAGGCCAATATACAGAAGTCAATCATATTTCCATATATCAGCAATAGACAATTAGACTTTGAAATTAAAAAAAATATGATTTATAATAGTCCTCCCCCCCAACACACACTTAAGTACTTAAGTAAAAATATAATAAAGTATGGGCAGGATCTGTCTACTGAAAACTACAGAACACTAATAAAATAAATCAACAAAGATGTAAATAAATGGAGAGATATACTGTGTACGTGGATTGGAAAATTCAATATTGTACGGATGTTACTTCTCCCCAGTTTGATTTATAGAGTCAATGCATCCTCAATCAAAATCACAGCAGGCCTCTTTTTTTATTTTTTTTATTTATTTTTTTTTAGAAATTGGCAAGTGGATTCTAAAATTTATACAGAAAAGAAAAGGAACTGAAAGGAACTAAAAAAAGAATGCTAGCTGGAGAAATTACACTACCCAATTTCAAGACTTATTAGGAAACTACGGTCATCAAGACGGTGCGGTATCAGCAAAAGGGTAGACACATAGGCCAGAGGTACCAACAGAGAGCTCAGAAATAAATCCACACAAATATCATCAACTGATTTTTGACAAAGGTACAAAGACAACTTAATGCAGAAAGAACAGTCTTTTCAACAAGTGGTGCGGGAGCAAGTGGACATTTGTATGTAAAAAAAAAAATTACACACATACCACAACACATTACACCAAAAGTAATGGCTCATAAGCTTAAATTTAAATAGTGAAATGGCAAAATATCTAGAAGAAAACACAAGACAAACTCTGGGTGGACCTTGGGCTTGGTGATCAGATTTCAGATACTACATCAAAAATGCAATCCATGGGGGCACCTGGCTGGCTCAGTCAGTGGAGTGTGCGAAGCTTGATCTTGGGGTTGTAGGTTTGAGCACCATGTTCGGTGTATAGATTACTTTAAAAAATGCAACCCATAAAAGTAAAAAAAATTGATAAAGTGGACCATATCAGAATTGAAAAACTTTGCTCTGTGACAGATATGTTAAGAGAATAAACAGGCGAACCACAGGCTAGGAGAAAATATTTGCGGATCGCATATCTGATAACAGACTTGCATCCAGAATACATAAAGAATTCTTAAGGGTGATAAGAAAAACAACTGATCCATTTTAAAAATGGGCAAAAGATGTAAAAAGGCTCTTCAACAAATAAGATATATGGGTGGCAAGTAAGCATATGAAAAGATGGTCAACATTTGTCATAGAGAAATGCAATTAGAATCACAATGAGGTACCAGTGTTCACCTTCCAGAATTGCTAAAAATCACCACCACCACCACCCCATGGGATGGAACAACGGAACTCTCACTGCAGGAAGAAATACCAAAGGGTATACTATAGGCATGCGGAAGGGTGGTTTGACAGTTTCTAATCATGAGAAAACATCAGACAAACCCAAAGTGAAGGACATCCTGTAAAGTAACAGATTAGTACTCTTCAAAACTGACAAGGAAAAAATGAGGGAAGAAAACAAGGAAAGAAATGGTTTTTCAGAGAAGACTACAGGGTCATGACCACTAAATAGAATGTAGTAACTTGGATTGGATCCTGGACCAGTAAAAGGACATTAGGGAAAACCTAGTGCAATCTGAATGAAGTCTATAGCTTAATTAGTATTAACAATGTTAATTTCTTAGTTTTAACTAACAAATCATGAGTATGTAAGATATTAAAATAAAGGAAGCTGGGTGAAGGGATAACAAAACTCTCTGCAAAGTTACTATCTTTGCAACTTTTCTGTAGTTCTATAATTATTCCAAAGTAAATAATTTTATAAGAAAAGAAACCCCACGGTGAGAAATATACTCATTAAAGTGGCTGATATCTTTTTTAAGTTTATGTATTTATTGTGAGAGAGAGAGAAAAAGTGGGAGCAGGGGATGGGCAGAGAGAGAGAGGGGGCCAGAGGATCTGAAGTGGGGTCTGTCCTGACAGCACAGGGGCTCAAATTTACGAACCGTGAGATCATGACCTGAGCCGAAGTCAGACGCTAAACCGACTGAGCCACCCAGATGCCCTAAAGTGGCTAATATAAAGGTGAATGACAATCCCAAGTTTGGGTAAATATGTGAAGCAACGGAACGCTCATGCATTGCAGGGGGAATTATAAATTGCATCATTTTAGAAATGTTTTAGCTGTATTAACTAAAACTATACATATTTCTACCTTATGATTTAGCAATTTTACGCCTAAATATAAACTGAAGAAAAATGAGTGTCTCTAAAAAGACATGTACAAGTATATTTGTAATAACTTTATTCACAATTGCTGAAAATTTGAAACAAGACAAGTCAAAAAGAACCAAGAGAATGGATAAATTTATGTGTATTTATACAGTGGAATACTACATGAGACAATTTAAAAAAGAAACCAAGCACCTGATGCTAGCAACAGCAAGGATACATCTCAAAAACAGGATATTGATTAAAAGAAGTCAGACACAAAATGGTTAATATGACATGATTCCATTTATATGTAGTTCAAGCATAGGCAAGACTAATGGCTGGGGGTAAGTCATTAAATTAAATAGTGAATATCTCTGGAGATATCCTGTATCTCAAATGTATTATATGTCTCCCAGAATAGTAACTGAGACCCAAGCAGTAAGGATTACTGAGGGGGGAGGGATGTGATGTCTTCTAGGGTACTGAAAATGTTCTGGATTTTCTGGGATGGCAACATGAGTCTGTACATACGTAATAGTTCTTCAGGTTATACACTTAAGAACAGTATAGTCTATGTACTTTACCTTATGTATCTTATGACTTAATAAAATGTGAAATAAAAAAGAATAACAGGCACCTGGGTGGCTCAGGATCCTGGGTGGATCATGCAGGTCATGATCTCACAGTCATGAAACTGAGACCTCTGTCGGGCTGTGCGCTAGGGAGGGAGCCTGCTTAAGATTCTCCCTCTCCCTCTCTGCCCCTCCCCTGCTTGCTGGCACATGGCTCTCTTTCAAAATAAATAAACATAAAAAAAGGTAAAAAAAAAAATCTTTAAAAAATACAATAAAATTAAATTTAAGATTCAGTTCTTCCATTGCACTAATCCCATGTCAAGCATTCATTAGCCAGATGTGACTGGCACCTACCATATTGGACAACACAGTTAATGATTTTTATCATTACAGAAGGTTCTGTTGGACAATGCTGATAGAACTTTTATAAATGGACTAATCCAAAGGGAGGCTTTAGGCCTTGAGTTTAAAAATAATTGCCTTTTTGAGGTCTTATTGCTCTGGAATGGCTTCTGCGTGAATCACCCTATTTTACTGGACAAGCCCCTTTATCAAACAGGTGTTTTTGGTTTAAAAAAAATTTTTTTTTACATTTATTTTTGAGAGACAGAGAGAGAGAACAAGCGAAGGATGGGTAGAAAGAGAAGGAGACACAGAATCAGAAGCAGGCTCCAGGCTCTGAGCTGTGAGCACAGAGCCGGACGTGAGGCTCGATCTCACAAACCATGAGATCATGACCTGAGCCGAAGTCAGACGCCCAACCAACTGAGCCACCCAGGAGCCCCTCAAACAGGTGTTTTGAAGGTCAGTTCATAAGTTGAGGATATCAGAGGTATGTTACTTGTAACAAGTAAATCTCTTCATGATAAGCACATAAAAATGAACAGATGCCTAGAAAAAGATCTAACATGAATGGCACGGCTCTGTGCTGAGCAGCAGCATGGATGGGGGACGTGTTGACACTGGGGTGGGGGAAGGTGAAAGGTTGGCCATCCTAGATATTAAACTAAATTAACTCTAAGGTATAACTCCTTAAGGATGAAGGAAATATATGTCGGAAATATAAATATAATTATAAAGCAATGAAGAACATAAAATAGACTAATAGTACAGGCCCAGCTCATTTATGAGAATCTGAATAAAATATTAGCAAACAGGATCCCAAAGGTACATTAAAAGAAAACAACAAGATCAAGTGTGGGTTATTCCAGAAAAGTAAAGATAGTTTAGTATTAGGAAACTGACTTATGCAATTCATCAGATTGATAGATTTAAGGAGAAAAGTGGTGTAATCATCTCTGCAGAATTTTAAATTTTTTTTTTTCAACGTTTATTTATTTTTGGGACAGAGAGAGACAGAGCATGAACGGGCGAGGGGCAGAGAGAGAGGGAGACACAGAATCGGAAACAGGCTCCAGGCTCTGAGCCATCAGCCCAGAGCCCGACGCGGGGCTCGAACTCACGGACCGTGAGATCGTGACCTGGTTGAAGTCGGACGCTTAACCGACTGCGCCACCCAGGCGCCCCTATCTCTGCAGAATTTTAAATGACATTTGTTTTCCTCTTGTAAAAATTCAATATCCATTGTTAATTTAAAACTTCAGTGAAATACGGATGGGTACTTCCTTAGCATAATAAAATGAACACATCTATTGTAACTTCTGCTGAAAGGGGACATTCCCATTAAAATCAGGATCAAGACAATGATGTTCATTAATGCCATTACTATTTAACACTGTTCTAAAGGTACTAGGCAATGTATTTAGACAAGATTAAAATGTATTAGAAGTATAAAAATTAGACAGCAGAGATTAATTTCATATTATTTATTATAGGTGATAGTGTAAGAGAATCAAATGAAAAACTATTATAGATGAGAAGAGAATTAAGTAGGTAGCTGGGAAAAAAAAAAAAAAAACTAAGAAAAGATCTCATTTCCATGACACTTACACAGATAAAACACCTAGGAATGAACTTAACAAGAAATACTCAAGATCTATATTTAAAAAAAAAAAATTGAACATTAAAACACTACTGAGGGATACAAAAGGAATCGATACACAGAAAGTTACCATGTTCGTGGCGCCTAGTTGGCTCAGTCGGTTGGGCATCCGACTGCAGCTCAGGTCATGATCTCATGGTTCGTGAGTTCCAGCCCCACATCAGGCTCTGTGCTGACAGCTCAGAGCCTGGAGCCTGCTTCGGATTCTGTGTCTCCCTCTCTCTCTGCCCCATCCCCACTCACACTCTGTCACTCTCTGTCTCAAAAACAAATAAATGTTAAAAAAAAAAAGTTACCATGTTTTTGAAAGGAAGACTAGTACCAGGAAAATGTTAGTTCTGAGTAATCTAGAAGTTTGGTAAGGCTCAATACAAATACCAATAGAAGTTTTTTGGGGTAGGGTTACTAAATAAGCTGATCTTAAAGTTCATTCGGAAAAAGAAATAAGAAAATATAATCAGGAACATTCTAAAAAAGGAGATTAAAAGGAGCTCTAATATATATTAAAATATAAAGCTAAAAAATGGAAAGACTGTGGAACTAGCAAATTAAAAAGATCAGAAGAGGAGACTTGAAAATCCAGAAGTAAATTCAAGTTCTTACACAAACCTGGTTTACGATAATGGTAGTGTTTCCAGTTAGTGAAGAAAAAAAAAATCATTGTTCAATAGGTGATTTGGGGGATAGCAAGATTACATTTGAAAATTGCCCAACAGAAAAATAGTAAGAGAGATGAACAGACAGTGGAAAGTAGTTTACAAATGACTCTAATGTAATGAAAATATTTACTCACAATGAAATGAAAATTGTCAGTCACAATAAGAAATGCATATAAGAGGTGCCTGCGTGGCTCAATTGGTTAAGCATCGGACTCTTTTTAAAAAAATTTTTTTTCAATGTTTATTTTTGAGACAGAGAGAGACAGAGCATGAACAGGGGAAGGGCAGAGACAGAGGGAGACACAGAATCTGAAACAGGCTGCAGGCTCTGAGCGGTCGGCACAGAGCCCGACGCGGGGCTCGAACTCACGGGCCGTGAGATCATGACCTGAGCCAAAGTCGTGACCTGAGCCAAAGTCCCGAAGTCGGACGCTTAACCAACCAAGCCACCCAGGCGCCCCAGCATCAGACTCTTAATCTCAACTCTTGATCTCAGCCCAGCTCATGATCTCACAGTTCATGAGTTTGAGCCCTGAGCTGGGCTCTGCCTTTGCTGGCAGCACGGAGCCTGCCTGGGATTCTGTCTCTCCTCTCTGCCCCTCCTCCTCTCTCTCTCTCTCTCTCTCTCACTCTCAAAATAAATAGATAAACTTAAAAAAAAGATGCAAACAAAAATTACACTGAGCTAACATTTTTCACCTTTGATGACCTCAAATGTTTGATAACACACCAAAGTTGGTGTTTGCACATGGAAATGGACACTCTTAAAAATAGCTGATGTTCCGTCTCTATGGACGGCAATTTGGTAATATTTATCAAAATAAAATATATCTGCCTGTGATCCCCAATTTTTTTGACCCCAAATTTTATTTCTAGCATTTTTTGAAAGCAAAATTCGCACATGTGCAAAACGACATAGTTTATTATTGTAGAATTGTTCTTTTTTTTCATTTTTTTTTTACATTTACTTATTTTTGAGAGAGAGAGAGAGAAAGACAGAGCTCAAGTGGGGGAGGGGCAGAGAGAGAAGGAGACACAGAATCTGAAGCAGGCTCCAGGCTCTGAGCTGTCAGCAGAGCCTGATGCGGGGCTGGAACTCAGGAACCGTGAGATCACGACCTGAGTGGAAGTCGGTTGCTTAACCGACTGAGCCACCCAGGCACCCAGAATTGTTCTTAATAGTAAAGATTGGAAGTGAATTAAAAAGCCTCAAAGAAGTCTAGTTAAATGGAGCAGCCATATAATGGGATACTATGCAGATGCAGATATAAAAATTAAGGAGGAAGCTTTTTGATACTGATATGTAATTATGGCCAAGCTAATTTGATACATGAAAAAGGCCGGGGAAGGATATACAGAGAATGTGCTACCATTTGTGGAAAAAGGAGGAAGGGAATATATGTGTACATATTTGTAAATTACCTCTGGAAAAGCATCAGAAACAGTAACATTGTTTGCTTCCAGGGAGGGCAAGTTGGTGATTGAGGGTCAGGAATGGAAGAGACATTTCACCATTTACTTTTTGATACTTTGTGAATTTTGAGCCATGTGAATAAATTACCTACCCCAAGAAAGGAAATAAATAAAGTTAAAATTAAAAAAGAAAAAGAAAACTTACTCTGGTTTACACAAAAAAGAATGGCTCATGAACCATGTGCTTTTCTTTTCTTCCAACACCTCCATCCTCAGAGGATTGGCTTTTCAACTCCATGACCTTTCCTTCATGACAGCAAGATGGCTGCCCCAAGCAAGATAGCAAGATAGGCATCATGTTCTCACACAAACATTCCCCAAACACGAAAGGAGGGACAAAGGAAGCCAAAAACTTATGATGTTTTTTGTCCTGGGAAGGAAGACTTCCCTATACATGTCATTGGTCAGAAATGGATCCCATGCCCATCCTAAACCTGGCAAAAGGTAATGGGCTTACTGGCTCTTGTGATTGGGGAAGGGGCCTCCCTTCCTAATATCATGGACTCTCTGCCCTAGTACAGAAATAAGGGTCTGTTTCTAGGAAAGGTATGGAAGTCTGTTGCATATGCTGCAGAAAGAATTCATCACAGCTGTCAATGTGAACCACTCCATCTTTTGGAAAAAAAAAAAAAAAACAAACTTAATTACCCAAGGACAACATAGATAAGCATGGGCAGTGTTATAGGGTGAATTATGTCCTCTGAAATGCATACGTTGAAGTCCTAGGCCCTAGTATCTGAGAATGTGACTGTATTTGGAGATTGTCTTTAAAGGCATAATTAAATTGGGGGCACCTGGGAGGCTCAGTTGGTTGCGCATCCGACTCTTGATTTCAGCTCAGGTCATGATCCCAGGATCAAGCTCTGTGTTGGGCTCTACACTGAGCGCGGAGCCTGCTTGGGATTCTTTCTCTCTCTGTTTCTCTCAAATTAAAAAAAAGAAAAAGAAAAGAAAGAGAGAGAGATAATTAAAGTGAGGTCATTAGGGTGGGCCCTAATCCAATCTGACTGGTGTCTCTATAAGAAGAGGAGATTAGGACACAGACATACAAAAGCCAGAACCATGTGAGGACTCAGGGAGAAGACAGCTATCCGCCAGCCAAGGACAGAGACCTCAGAAGCAACCAGTCCTGCTGAAACCTTGATCTTGGACTTTTAGCCTCCAGAACCCCGAGAGAATAACGTCCTGTTGTCTAAGCCATCCAGTCTGCTGGGCTTTGTTATGGCAGCCCTAACAAATTAACACGGGCTGATATAGTCCTAAATTTGAATGGTGTCACCTAGGACTGGGCCTCAGCACCATTTCTTTAAAAGACGTTTCCTCCTTTTATTTTGTTGAAAACTGTATACTTTTTTTTTTTTTTTAAATCTAAATACCTTGAACGATTATTAAGGATTCATGTTGTCTGGCTCTGGCATACTGGCAGAACGGGGCATTAAGTCGTGAAGATATAGCTCATGATGACTTACTTGTCAAGAAAGGAATTTGGGTCTAATGTTTTCATGGTCAACCTTAAATAACCCATCCACGCAGTCGGATCAGATGGCCCCTGTAGCCACACCGTCTTGATGAGCCCCAGCAACAGTGTTCTCAACATCAGACCTAGCCGGTGGCCTTTTATGGAAGCAGCTGTCCGCCGGCAGCTGCTTTCCTCCCAGTCGTTCAAGTTCAGGTTGTCTCTACCAGGCAGTGAGGTAGACAAATTCTGGGCCCAGACGTTTTCTAATAATAGAGCTTGAGGAGGTTTAAAGTTCTATTTGAGAAAAATTAAATAAGGCAAAAGAGAATAAGCAAGGAAAAATCAGGAGTGTGCCTTGCGAGTGGAAGGAGGCTGGCCCATATCTCTTCCCCAACAGAATGGGAAGAATATTTCACATTTTAGGGCTAATGTGCGTATCTTTCCCTTTGACCGGCCTTGTGGAAAGAGCACTCTTTCACTTTGCGTTGTGGCTGCAGGTAGGAGATTGGGCTGAGATTGAACATGCCTGCAGAACATGAGGCAGGTCTGATTATTTGAGAAAACCAGCCCATTTTTGAACCCCTGTTCAGAGAAACTCTGTAAGGGTATGGTGTGTGAAGTTTTTACCCGAGAGGCCCCTACGGCCTAACGGGGTGCAAATCCAGCTTTGCCATTTGCAGTTGAATTAGGCAAGTCATTTACCCTGTCTGTGACTCAGTTTCCCCAATAGTTAAATGCGAATAGTAATACTATCTATCTCAGAGAGATGTTGTGAGGGTAACATATGTTAATATTATAAGGCATTTATTTACTTATTCATGTTTATTTATCTATTTTGAGAGAAAGAGAGAGATCCTTCGCGTGTGTCCGGGGAGGGGCAGAGAGAGGGAGAGAGAATCCCAAGCAGGCTCTGCACTGACAGCAGACGTGGGACTTGACCTCACGAACCGTGAGATCATGACCTGAACTGACATCGAGGGTCAGATGCTTAACCAACTGAGCCACTCAGGCACCTCTATTGTAAAGCATTTAGAACACCATCTGGCACCTTGTCAGGGATGGCCGGCTAATACAGTTATCACCTGAATTACAGACACCAGCCTCTCATTGAAATACCTTTGTAGGATTATATTTTAATGTTTTGACCTTTGCCTTTGACACTGCCCCAATGCAACAGTGTTTCTATGTAAACCCCAAGAAAATGAGTGATCTAGGTCTCGATCTCCTCTTTATTTGCATGTGGTTACAATTTATAAATACACTTGCCGTTTTCCTCTCCCTCCAAAACTCTCCCTTCTACCTAGTAACTGTATCCAAACCCCCAGTTTTTAGTGACTCCCTTTCTAGGAGGAGAGGGGAGGGGTGGTCCTCCATGTAACTCCATCTTCTACAGGGTCTACTTCAGTCCATGTGAAGTGTGGGCTCTCAAAGGGCCTCTGAAGCTTGGGGATGAGCACCACGAATCTGCTGGAGGTCCCGCTGATGTCCTTGCAAGTGGCCATGTGGCTGTCCTCCTTCTGTGCCCTGCTTAGGGTGCAGAATGCCGTGGCGGGCAGCAGTTAGCATCGTTTGCCCTGTCCGTGCCCGAAGCCGGGCCAGTGCAGCCCCGGCGGGCAGGAGGGTCTGCAGTGAAGTCTCAGGCCTGCACAGGAGGCGGTGAGAGTCTTGTGCCACGCACATACCCAGCCAGTGCCCGGCCCTGCTCTCAGAGATGCGTCTCAGGCCCGGCCCCTCAGGGTCTGCCTCTCAGGGGCCCTATCCAGGCCCTCTGTCAGTCCTGTGTGGGTCGGGCAGCCGCAGGGAGAAGATGCTCTTGCACCTCCCTTCTCCTGGCTTTTCCCAGACACCAAGAGGCATGGGGGACAAATTGGGTCCTTGGCCCTGTTAGAGGGCATGGCACCCCAGTGTCTCTGTTTCAGCCAGGTGCCAAGCTTTGCCATCCTCCTGGTAGGGTGTAGACAGCCCGGGGGGTCCTGGGGCACCCTCTTCAGGGGTGGGGTATGGAGGTTCTGGGGGAGCAGGGGGGTCTCCAGGGCCCCGTGCTCCCCCCAGTACTGGCCCGTTGTAGATGTAGATGTTGCCAGTGACAGTCACAGACCCGCCGGTGACATGAATGCCGTTGGTACCTGTGGGAAGGGAAGCAGAGTGAGAGGGGCCGACGGCTAGCTGTTGGAGTCTCTGTTTTGCTCTGCTTCTGTCTGGCTCACTTTCTCCTCTTGCACACCCTCCCTCCCACCCCACCCTTCCATGCCCCCTCTTCTCCCTCCTGCCTGCCCCATGCTCACCATGGGCCACCTGGCCTTGCTCTGGGAGCTCAGCCTCCAGCTCCCTGGCCTGGCTTAGAGGACTCTGCTGCTGTAGCACCTCTTCCTCCAAGCCTGGGGTCGCTGGGAGCCTGGCCGAGGCCGGGGCCAAGTCTCCAGAGAAGGGCAGAAGTGGCTTTACCAGGTCAGGGAAATGTGGGTTGACCCTTGGAGGTTCCCAACTTCCATCAGCAGTATTTGATTCCTCTCCCTGCAGGAGAGAGGCAGAGAACCAACCAATGACATGGGCCTCAGACTCCATCGTTCTTTAATTCCCACACCCCACCCCATGCTTAGGCAGCTCATTGTTCTCTCTTCCACTTCTTGCTCCCTGCCACAGGGCCTTTGCACTTGATGTCCCTCTTCCTGGGGCGCTTTCCCCCCAGATATTCTGATGGCTGGCTCCCTCATTTCTTCAGCTCTCTGCTCAAATATCTGTTTATCAGAGAGGCCCTCTCTGTCCACTCAAAGATAACATACCCCCATCCTTTGCCACTGTCATTCACTGTCCCACTACCACGCTTTATTTACCAATTATCACTACCTGATAAATGTTTGTCTAACTTTATTCTTGCTCCGCTGGCATGTAACTCCAGGAGGGTAGGTAATTTGTTTTGCCCACTGCTATATCCGTGGTGCCCAGAATGGTATCTGACACATGGTGTACTCAATCAGTTATTAGCCGAATGAATACTGAAGCCTGCACACTCTTATCCTGCCTACCCCACCTGTTCACGTATCCCCGTCTACCCCTCCCTGTGGCCTTCTCAGCCTCCCCCATTACCTCTGGACGCCTCTTGAGCAGGGATCCTGCAATGGAAAATTAAAAGGGTGTGGAGCCTCCGGTATGGCTTTCACCCTTCCCCCACACCACGATGTTGCTCCCCACCCTGGGGTCACAGAAGGAACACGCTATCTTTGCCCTTATCTCCAGCCTCAGAATGGGGGTGCTGGGTGGAGATGATGTCCATGCTGAGGGCAGGCACTGGGAGTCTTAAGGGTGTGGAGGGACAGAAGGGTTAGCCCTGGGGAAGCTGACTGTTCCCTCCAAACCCCCTTCCCCATCAGGTGGGGACGGACAGCCGGCCAGGCCTGCGTCCCTGCCAGCATCCAGCTCCTTCCTACCCAGCTTCCTGCAGAGAGAGGGGTGGCTCTTCCAGGAGCAGGCCAGGACCGTGGTGAGGAACAGGAGAGAGGCCAGCGGCAGCAGGATGGCCAGCACCAGCACGGTTCCTGCCAGGACAGCAGACGGAACAGCTGTGACGACCCCAGGAAGGGCGGAGGGGAGGGAAGCTAAGGAACAGCTTTCTGGTCCTCTGGACAACTCAGAGAAAAGGGGCGACCGCAGCTTTTCCCTTCTAGACCCACTGCAGTTCCTAAAGGCAGAATTGGAGAAACTTCCCTTGGGTTACAGAGAAAGGGAACTAAGTTGGACTGGGGCAGGCCCTCCTGACTGCCGGGGGAAACTCAAGCGAGGGTGGAGATCTCTGGAGGGCATGGCTGGTGGCCACCATGTAGAGGCCAAGGACGGGGGCAGTCTTGTGGGTGAGGACAGGAGTGTGGGCACTTGGTTTTCCAGGGTTGGAAGTGGGGGTGGAAGGTAGTACGGGGAAGGTGGGACTTGGGTTTGTAAGCAGACTCGGGCCACAGGGTAGAGCCACATTTCTGCGGACGTGACCATCTTAGAGAGAGGCTGCTATAGGAGCTGAGATTGCCCCTCTGTCTCTGTGGGGGTGTTTACAGGGGTGGGGGGGTGGGGCCTGCAAAGTCTCCACCCCCTGGCTCAAGGCAGGCTCCAGGAGGGGAGGGAAGGGAGGCTGGGAGCTGGGATTCTCAGGTCTTGGTATGTAGCAGTGGATAATTTCTGTCTTTCACAGAAGAGTCTAGAGCACCCATCAGTTGTACCTGGGGAAGGTCAGGAAGACTTGGACATTTGTATACTGGGAGCTGGCCCTTTCTGATCCACCTAAACCTAGGGCCTGAAGGAGCACAGAATGGGAGGTGTGGGGAAAAACTGGACCTGGCATCTGAGACGTCTGTGTCCCGGCCCAGTTGGGTGACTTTTTAAGCCATTCTACCTCTTGGAGCATCAGTTTCCTCAAAGATACAATGAGGGGGGTTTGGTACCTACCGTCTAAAATTCCAGCTCTAGGGGCGCCTGGGTGGCTCAGTTGGTTAAGCGTCTGACTTTGGCTCAGGTCATGATCTCGGTCCGTGAGTTCAAGCCCCGCATCAGGCTCTGTGCTGACAGCTCAGAGCCTGGAGCCTGCTTCCGATTCTGTGTCTCCCTTTCTCTCTGCCCCTCCCTGGCTCGTTCTCTCTCTCTCTCTCTCAAAAATAAATCAACACTAAAAAAATTAAAAAAAAAATAAAAATTCCAGCTCTAAAGTGCCAGTTGTATTTGATACATGGTTAAAAAGTACTAAGAGGACAAGGAAAAAGATGATATAGCTGAATGAAAAATCAAGTGACAAAATATTCAAATGACTCCACTTTTAGAAAACCAATTCTATATATAGATATCCATTGAAAAATGTCTGGCAGGATATATTAAAAAATGTTAAGAGTGGATATGCTAAGTGATGGTCCTGTGAGTGGTTTTTAGTTTTACTTCTCTGAATTTTCTTTTTTTTTTTTTTTATTTTTAGTGTTTATTTATTTTTTGAGAGAGAGCACATGTGCAAGTGGGGAGGAGCAGAGAGAGAGGGAGAGAGAAATCCCAAGCAGGGATGAGGGGCTCGAACTCACAAACTGTGAGATCATGGCTTGAGCCGAAGAGTCAGACGCTTAACTGACCGAGCCAGCCCAGTGCCCCTGTTTCTCTGAATTTTCTAATTTTCTATGGTGTGCATGCATTATGGTACACGCTCTGGAGTATGAAAGAACTGAGTACAGGTCTTTGTAATACCAGATACCAGTGAGTGATCTGGGCCAAGTCCCATAACCTCTCAGCCTCAGTTTCCTCCTGTTCTCAGTGAGGATAATAATAGAACTACCGTTGACCCTTGAACAATGTGGGGGTTGGGGCGCTGACCCCTGTGTAGTCGAAAATCCACGTCTAACTTTTGACTCCCCCCAAACCTTAACTACAAATAGTCTACTGTTGATCAGAAATCTTACCAATAACACAGTTTGATTCATGCATCTTTTATATGTTATGTATTATATACTGTGTTCTCGTGATAAAGTAAGCTAGACAAAAGAAAATGTTATTAAGGAACTCATATGGAAGAGAAAATACATGTATAGTAATGTTCCGTATTGATTGAAAAAAAAAAAAAAGCCACATATAAGCGACCCGCTCAGTTGAAACCCATGTTGTTAAGGGTCAGCTGTACTTTACAGGGTCATTAAAAAGATTACATGAGCTAGTGATTGTCAAGTGCTGGCAGAGTGCCTGATGCCCTAGCTCTCAATAAATGAAAGCCATAATTATAAATATTTGGTAATTTTTAAAAAGTTAATAAACTCTCTCCCCGCTAATCATGTTTACAGTTATTAGAAATACCCCTTAATCATCTGTTAGGCTAGGAAACCAGCAACGTCACAGAAAAGAAACAAACAAAACAGAGTCAAATGTGGGATGAACTCTCTAATAATGAAAGTGTGTAATCTAGTAAAGAGATTTTTGGTCTGGTAAGTGGGTTATATGATGGTGGCATGTCCAAGATGAGGACAGTAATGTCAGTTACAATTACATCTCAGGGTAGGAGTGTTCCTTGGCATAATAGTACATGTAACTTACAAGTTATGTGTATAACACATAACTTAAAAAGAATGTGTATATCAAGCTGGCCTAGGGATACTCCAATTTTTCCTTAGGGAACTTTTCTGCTTGCCCCAATTCTGAGAGAGAAGGATTAATCTTTTCCCCATCTTTTTAGCTGGGAGAAATGAAGGCATTTTCCCAGATTCCCCCCATGTGCCCCTGGGCCCCAGACTCCTCACCTGGCATCTCAGGGGACTCGAGTGGATTTCTGCAGCTGGTGTCAGACTGGGCAGTGCCTGGAACTGCCTCTACCAGACCCTGTTCCTCACACCTGTGAAGGAAAGGGAAGCCCAATTCAAGCGGGCACAGGGCTGGAAGTGGAGGCTAGCCCATGCATGCGAGCATAAGGGTGGTCAGCAGCTGGGACTTCTGGGATGGTGGGGGTGCACTCACCTCGTGTGGGGCTGGCAGCGGGCCCTGGGGGAGGAGGTATTCTGGAAGTGCCCTGCCTTACAGGGAACACAGTTTCTCTTAGCCTCCGCGACTTCATCTGGCAAGAGAAAAGCAAGGCCAGCCAGGGTGAGTGGGCAAGGGGCGTCTCTCCACGCTGTGAGTTTCCTTTATTCCCACTGAATGGCCCTCCCTGCCCGTAGCACCTTTCCTGATCTTCCTCTGGCCCGAGCCTCCCTGAGCTGAGAGAAGCCTCCTTCTGAGGCCCCGAATCTGTCCCCTGTCCCCGTTCCATTTCTCTGCAGACCCCTTCTGTGGGCCTTTAGCCCAGGGAGGGAGAGGAGGCTCTTTATGTCAAAGAGAACTACCTGGGGGCTCCCCACAGATGAAGTACGCGCTCCCGGCCCCCATTCAAGATCACTGGCACCCGGTCTCCTCCCCGCCTTCTGCCCACAGTGGCCTCTGACCTTTGAGCTCCACCTCAGTGCCAGGTGGGCAGTTGGAGAGTGGCTCGCAGTGCACACACTCGGTGTCCCAGTGCACGCAGAACATTCCGGGCTGGCAGCGGCACTGGGTTTTCTGTTTGCTGGTGCAAGGCACAGTCTCCTCGAAGCCCAGCACTGGTGGGGAGACAGACAGGGGAGCTCGGTGGAGGGGCTGCGCTCCAGGAGATCCCAGCCTCCCCGGGCACACTGCCACTCACTCTGGTCACAGGGGCGGCACATCTGGCAGAAGGAGAGATGGTTCCAGTGCTCGTTGTAGGAATTCTCGGGGCACATGGCACACACTGTGTTCTGGCCGCGGCTGCATTCCACTGAGACACGTGTGCCTAGGATGTGAGCGAAGCGATCGGGGTGTCAGGGGAGCAGGGCTCCCACCCTCACCTCTGCCGCCTGCCTGCCGTGTGACCCTGTCCTCTTGGGGGCCACGTCCGACGGATGGCCGGCTGCTTTCCCGATGCAGGAGAAATGCCTCTCTTTTCCCGGGGCAATGGTGTCTGTCTCCCCTCTGAGGCGGTAAAGGTGGGCTGGAGTGCCCTGTAACCCACCTCCCGTCCCAGGCGTCCTGTGGCCCTCGGGTCTCACCTGGGGGGCAGCGGGAGCAGCAGACCCGATGCTTGGGCTCGTAGTACTCCTTTTCCCGGTCCTGGCACGTTTGGTTCTCCGTGTGGTATGGGGGCGCCTTCAAGGGGAGATGGAGGTGGGGGGAGAATTGTCCAGGGGGCACCTGGGGAGGGCAGAGGGACTAGAGGGAGGGCTGCCCAGACCCCGCTTCCCCTCCCGAGTCTGCCCTCACCCACCTGCGCGGGCCCCTCCCTCATCAGTGGGGCCTGGGATGCTGCCAGGAGACTGCAGAGGCCCAGGACGAGTGGCCCCCAGGCCAGGCCGCAGGGGGAGGCGGCCCACGGCAGGCGCATGGCGGCCAGTCGGCCAGTCGGCCAGATGGGTGGAGGCCTGGGGGGTAGGTGGGAGGCCTGCACGTCCCGGGCAGTGGTGGCAGCGACCTCCCCCCAAGCCCAGGGTCTGGGACAAGGCTCGGGCTGACGTGCCCCTGGGGCCGAGAGCCCGGGCCTGGCCTGGCCTCCAGGGCTCCAAGAGCCGGGCTCAGGAAGTGGGAGTGGAGCAAGCCGGCCTCGGGGCGGGGACAGGGAGCGCTGGGAGCAGAGGCAGCTGTCGCAATCGGGGAAGAGGAACAGGCTTGGCCGCCCCGATGCAGGGCGGGAGGGGGCGGCCGGGAAAGCACGTGAGGGCAGCAGGGCCGGAACCGGGCCTCCTCCCTTCTTCGGAAGCCTGGCCGGGAGGGGAGGACCGCTAGGTGGGAATGGGCCACAGAGCCAGTGGACAGTGCCCAGATGGGCCTCTGAGAGCAGGGCAGAGCTGACTCGGAACAGAGGGAGAGCCGGAGCTGGGTCCAGCCGGGTGCCAGATCTCAAAGTGGAAGGGCCTGTGAACGGCAGACACGGAGAGCGCAGACACCCGCTGAGGCCCACGGCCAGCCAGCTGCAGCATCTGGGAACCAGAAGTCCCAGTTGGCATCCATCTGGACTCCTGGGGGTTCCTGCCCCGTTGTGTGACTTTTAAAGATAAGCTGCAGAGGAATAACAAGCCAGCCAGCCCTTCCGTCCCCTGATCCACCCCAGTGCACACATTAGTGGGCACAGGTCATCTACAAGACACTGCAGAGAGTGCTGTGGCCTCTGTTCCCCTGTCCTTTGACGACGGAGGACCACGTAGACCAAATTCCCCATGAATAGGGGCGGCTGCACCGGAGCTGGTAGCCACAGTCTTCAGTCCCAGTTTCCTCACCCAGGAAGGAGCTTCTGAATCCTTCTGAACTGGAGGAAGCTGAGAGACCACCAGTCCATCCGCTTTGCCTTAATCGTGAGAAGATGGAGGCTGAGGGTGCCACATAGAGAGAGACCAGGATTCCGGGGGGCTTGGTCTAGTCCCTGCCCGCTTTCTTCCCACCATTTACCGGCAACCCGTTAACAACAGCCCCTGCCATGCCCCCTTATGCCAGGCTCTCTGGTCTTCAAGTTGCTGTGCTCCTGGCGAATTCCCACCCATCCTTGAGGCTCGCACGGGGTCTGGGATACACCCCCACCCCAGGCTGCACAGATGCCACACAGACAGCGGTCTGGGCTTATTCTTTCCCGCCTCACCAGGCTGTGAGCTGTGCAATGGCCTAGACTGGATCTTTAGGACTGGGTCTCAGTGCTTGGCCGAGTCTGGCCCATACCAAGTACATGTTTATGGAATAAACGATGATGCCTTGTCCACATCACATAGCCAGTCTGCGGCAGGACTAGCCTAGACTCCAGAGTTCCCGATTTCTGGGTCCCAAGCTCATTCCTGCCTGAGTTTAGATATTTCACTCTCCTCTCCTGGTGCAGACCTCAGACCTGTACTCTGCAGGCAAATGTTTATATGGACGGTCCCAGGCAGCCCGGAAGGGGAAGAAATACCAGAGGAGCACACCCTGCTCAGGGCTGCCGCTCTTTCAAAGTCCAGGGAATTGGGGGCTGAGACTGGACTCACCACTGAGCTCTTCAATGCATACAGGTATGTGCATGCAGTGGCCTTAGATTCCTTTTCCTTTTTATTATGGAAATTCACACACCACACACACACACACACACACACACACACACACACACACGAGGAGAAAATAATACTGTGAACTCCAGCTTTAGCTCATGGCCAGTCTTATTTCTTCCACACAGCCCTCCTCCATTCTTCTGATCTCCTCTTAATTATTTTGAAGCAAATCCCAGACATATATCATTTCGTTTGAAAATATTATAGGATTTTATCGAAAAGAGAGATCTCTCTCTCTCTTTTTTATTATTGAGGTATAACTTATAAACAGTGAAATGCTTGAAGGACACTGATCTGATGGATACAGATCAATGAGTTTTCACTTTTGTATGTTCTTGTGTATCTCCCCCAGAACATTTCCTGTACTTCAAAAGGCTCCTGCTTCACAGGTGAGCCCTATCTCAGATCTTTTTTAACCACAGCTGGCTGAACTGTATCCTTTCTGCTGCCAATCTCATGCTGTCACTTCAGCCTTCAAGGAGTCTCTGGGTCCTAAAGAAAGAGCCTTCAGATCTGGACTTTAATCCTGGTCCCGACACTTCCCCTCTCTGGGCCTCTTTTTTTTTTTTTTTGTATTTGCCAGTCAACTGCTGGTTTGCTTACAGATCTGTCCTCCCCTCTTCCTCTGCTGTTTTGTATCACTGCTGGGAACTACATTTCCCAGACTCCTTTTTCCTCGGGCTTCTGGGTAGTTTCAGCCAATAGGAAGACAGGTGAGTGAAGGACAGGTAGGTGGGAGGAGGAAAGAAGCCAGGCTATTTCTCTGTCTCTCTTTGCTTTTCGGACATCGGATATCACCTGTGTTTGCCTGTGTTTCTTCCTTCCCTCCTTTCATAATCCCATCTCCTGTCAGGCAGTCCCCACTATTTACTTCCTGCCAAATAACTCAGGAGGCCTCTGGGTCTATGATGCTTAATTACCCTGCTGTCCTTCCAGCCCTAGAGATGTAGCTGCTTCCTGCTTCGCTGTCCCCCGTTGGCTTCTCATCTCTTTCATCACCCGTGTACCAATTTCTTGGGTTAACTTTCTTCCATTTGGAAGACTTAAGAGTGTTTGCTGTTTCTAAGCTGGACCACAATTGATAAGTCTTAGCAATAAATGGTTATTATGCTTACCCAACCTTCTCCAGGAGGGTGAAGGAAACTCACAGGGGGATCCATGAATTCTTTGTGGGCAGGGCGTTGTCTTGGTTTCTTTTTCTTTGTGTTCTTTGCCAGCTTCCTTGAAGCTCATTTCCATTGGGCAGCACCAGGGCTGGACTGAGTACCCCACAGATTCCCAGAATGTTTGGCCTTCTTCCGAGAGGACTGCTGAGAGATCTTCCTTCCCAGAGGTCCATGAAGAATCCAAAAAGGGTGCCTGGTGGGAATGGATTCTTCTGGATACTCTTTCCCACACAGTTCTTAGCCAACTGGTGCTCTCAGAAAGGGTCTGGTAAATACGGAGAGATGTGTCATGGGTGAGGGGGTCATCCTTCTCCGGAGACTTTGCATTTTCATTGGGGACCATCCCTTTAAATAAACCCAAAGAATTATCCAAATGTCAGTTGTGCTGAGGTGGAGAAATCCTGCCTTGACCCAAAGGAATAAACTTCTAATGGTGAACTTCTAAGCCTCCTGCCAGGTGACTAGAGTAGGAGTGGTATGGAGGAGTTTTCTGGTCATTCCCACCATATAAGTGCAGATAGAAAGCCCACTGTTTTCCACAGTGGGCAGCCCAGTGTTGAAAGGCTCATTAATTCCAAGTAGTAAGAATAAAGAGCTGCATTTAATTGAGTGACTCATTTTTTACCCTAGAAATGGAAAAAATGAAGGAAATTCAGGCAAATTAGTAGATGACAAATTAATGAGTTATCAGAGGAAATTAGGATGTTCAATGGAGATGCTTTCTCATAGCACATCACTCTCTGCCGAAGATAAATCTTGAGTCTTAAGATGCTCATTCTGCCATCTTCTGCAGATTGGGTCAACAAATAGTGACCACTAGACAGTGGGATGACCAAGATGAATAAGCCTAGAGCTTGTTCTCAGAGAACTCATAGTATGACCTGTGTATACGCACACATGCACATACTAGGCTAGTAATCATATACAGTGGTAAGTGCGGCCATAGATTCTCAACAAGACTCTCTCTCTCTGGCAGTGTGGAAGAGAAAGTGATTATTTCCATCATCTTCTGTTCCCCAGAGAGCAAGAGGCAGTAAGCCCCTTTGAACTCATGACCCTCATCCCATCGCAGACTCCCTATTTCACTTCTCTCCCTGTAGCGTTTGCACATTTATGGCCACATAGGGTTAGGGCATGGCTAGTGCCAGGAGGGAAAGAACAGCTCCAGTCTGGGAGAGCATTTTCCAATGCTGGGGAAGCTTCCAAAACAAGGACCACAGGGCCGTGGGACCCCACAGAGCAAGAGTCCACTTCTCTGGAAGTCAGGGGAGCAGCACTGAACATGGAAAGGAGAAACTCAGCTCTCCATCTGGCCCCACTCCTAACTCCTCACTCCTCTGGGCCTCAGTTCTTTCTTGTGTTAAGCAAGGGTTAATGCACAGTCAACTGGAAAGGGCTTTTGGGACCATCTGGGACCCTCACTCTCCCTTCCTCCTGCCATTTCACTTTTCAGATCAGAATGCAGGAGCTCAGAGAGGTATAGTGCCTTTTCCAAAGTCACATAGTTTAAAGGCAAAATGGAAGTCACAGAATACCTATAATATGGTCCCGTTTATGAAAAAAAGTATAAATGTAAAGAAATGCATATAATTTTATAAAAGCACACAAAAGATACAGATGGATATACCGATTACAACAGCCCTCCTTGGCCTGAGGGGTGGGTAGGGAATGGGACAAAGGGAAGCTTTTGCTGTTCTGTATATTTCTGTCTTGTTGGAAAGTCGCATTGTGGCAAAAATGTATTTGGGCATTATTTCTGCACTTTCAAAGATAACACTTAAAATGGAGCCGTGACAGAAGTGCAGATTTCTGTGTTTCTCACAACAGACTTGCTCTGGCCCATTCCAGATCTAGAATGACGCCTTCCCTGAGCATGGGCTGTCCCCCACCCACTGCCCTGGTACACTGACAGGCACTTCTGGGGACACCACGTCCACGTGCTCCGGTCAGCCCAGACCCGTCCTTGTGATTCTTCTCACAGAGCCCTTGAGACGAGAACTATTTGCTGTGCTGCTTTGAGCCCGTGGTTGGATTTCAGACACCAGCTAGCAAACAGAAAAGGCAGGGAGGTGCCTCTCCTAACCTTTGAGATCAAACAGGCAGGGTGCTGTGTACTCCATTTGTTTAAGAACCTGGCTCCGGGGAGAATAGGGGTTCTAAGGCTGTCTGGGTCCTGTGGGAATGTGGGGTCAGTGTAGAGAGCTTTCCACAGAGCTGGGGAGATAAGCCAGGACCCAGATTGCCAATGAGCCCATGAACTCTGCGTTTGAAGCTCCTAGGTTTCAAAACCAGGTACAGGGGGGCTCCAGTTCCCCATGAGTCTGCGGCTGGTTTGTCATGGGAAATAAATGGCAAACGTCCTAAGTAGACATCCCTGCAGGAAAAGAATTCTGATTTTGTGTTTCTCTCGGCTGCTGTTTCGTTCTGTGCCCTCAGAAAACTGGCTTCTCTTTATGGAGGGTCGGTTTCTTCATCTCGAAAATGAAGGAAAAACCAGCCTTTCTCTTCCCAGGAGGGTGTTCCCAGCAGGTGTCAAGGGGAGTGATGGGACCGGGTTTGGAATCCTGGCTGACAGCAGCTCTCACTTTAAGAGGCCACAGGAGACCTTCTGCCCTAAGAGGAAGCCGCAGGGCCCAGCTGTACCCTGAGTTTGGAGTACCCCGCTTCCCTCTTACTTGTCTGGTACACCCCTTGGTGTTCCTCAAGACCCAGCTGAGATGTGACCTTCTCCAGGAAGCCTTCCTGAGTCTCCTCAGGGTGAGTGCCTCTGCCTGCCACCCTGAGGCTCCCTCAGCACTTACTTCTTATCTCTGCCACTAGAGTCCTTATCTTATGTAGCATGACTGCCTTCTTCCGCCACTCTCCATCAGTGCTCAGGCTGGGCCTGTGTCTGCACATCCCAGGCCGGCTTCCCCCGGGTGCCTCCGATGAGGGTCCGCTGTGGCCGACCTCCTACCATCAGGCGCGGGGCCTGGCTTGTGTGGTTGGGGCTGCTGTGCCTCCTTGGGCTGTCTCTGGGCCCTCTCTCTGACCCTTCCCTTTCTGTGTGCTCACTGCTTACGCTTCACTCTTTATCCTCTTGCTGGATTAAGTTCGGAGCAGAGATATTGGAGGAAAAACACAGCCCCTACCAGCGAGCCTTTCCCTCTTCCCAGGGCTGGTGTCCACTTGGGCCATGCCCACCTTCCTCCTTCCCGACACCCAGTGCTGCCTACATCCCTCCCTATTCGCTCAGGGTCCACTGTCCCTAGAGCTCCTCAGGCTCCAGGTCTGTGCCCAGGTGCCCTGCCTGGCCCCTGTGCTGCCTCTCGGTGACCACATTCCTGCAACCCCGTGACCACAACAGGGGACATTACACATTCCTGGCCTGGCAGCCAATGGTGTAAAAAAGAACAGAATGTCCCAGGGCCCCGCCCAATCTCCAGCCTCACCTGGGCCCCTCCCTGGCCTGGACGAGGTAAGGGGTGGCAGTGAGGAGTCAGGAGGGAGAAGGATGGACCAGGAGGGAGAGGCAGAGGGGTGCTTTGTGCCCCAGTGCCCAGTGGGGCCAGGAGGTGTCCCCACTTTACTGAGTAGATACCCCTTCTTCTTCTATAAGACCTGGGGGTGAGGCTGACCTGTGGGTGCCTTTGGAAGGAGTGCCCAGAGAGAGGACCCAGCTCCTGGAAGCCCACTTGGGGCTTCATCCCCTCAGTCTCCTGGCTCTACCCCCTTCACCCCCCTCTCTCGGCCTCTCCTCCAGCCCTCCCTCCCAGGCCTTCATCTTGTCTTCTTCCATCCATCTCCCTTTTTCTGCCTTCCCTGTTCTGGTCTCCCCTGCCTTAGTCTCCCTCATCCTGGCTGGTTCTTTTTTCTTTGTTTTGCCCTCCTGGCTTTGTGTTCAGGATCTCTCTCCTTGTCTGAGATCTCTGGCCCTCCCCCTGCCCTTTTGTCTCAGATCTCCTTGCCTGTCAGCCCCCAGGGCCGTTACTCTTCTAGGTGGGGGGGGGGGGGAGCACCCACCTCCTCCAGTCCCACACTTCCGGGGCACCTGCCCTCAGGAGCCCTCCTCCCTTTGGAGAACTCTCAGCTCAGACTCCTCCTTTGCCCCTCCCCCTGCCCTGCTCACCTTTAATTGAGATGCTAATGAGGCTTCTGTCGCTTCCATCCCAGCCTGGCGGGCGGGCTCCCTGGCTGGGCCGCTGCACCTGTCAGGTGAGGGGGAGGAGAGGCTCGGCTGCCAGATTCAACTGGAAAGGAACCAGTCCCAGTCCAGCCACAACCTGGGAGCTGGGAGCAGGAGGCCGTCCAGACCTCCTGGAGCCCTGCAGTCCCTGGGACGGACACAGCCCAGGGCCAGGGCCAGAGGCGGAGGAGAGAGCCCACTCAGAGAGGGAGCAAGGCAGGGAGGAAGAGGAAGAGAGGCAGGACCAGAGAGCCTGGCACACAGACAGGAGACAGGCAAGGAAGACGAGAGCTGAGAAAGGGACCCAAAGAGAAGCAGAAAGCAGAGAGAGAGAGAGAGAGAGAGAGAGAGAGAGAAAGAGAAAGAGAAGAGCTGGGACACAGAGGTCCTGGAGGAAGGAGACTAAAGATAGACTGACTAAGCAGGGCAGACTGACAGCTGAGGAGACAGAAAGGGAGGTGCTGGGACAGAACTCCGAAGGGTGCTTCTCAGGCAAGCCCAGCTACAGGTCTCCTGGCCCGGACTCCAGCAGGTCAGCCGGCTCCTGGGACGGTGGAGGGAGGGAGGGAGGGGTAGAAAAGAGTGGGCTCAGGGCGGGATGCGGGCCTGGCCAGGAGCAGCCTTGCTCTGGGTCAAGGAGTGAGGCACCAGAGCCTAGAAGTCAGCCCTGACCCTGGCCCTCCATGACCCCCCAAGGCTCATGAAGGGAGAGCAGCATGAGGAGCAGGGGCTGGGCCCCGACCCTGCGGCACCCCCGCAGCCCAAAGAGGAGGAGGAGGCCCTGATCGAGTTCCACCGCTCCTACCGAGACCTCTTCCAGTTCTTCTGCAACAACACCACCATCCACGGTGCCATCCGCCTGGTGTGCTCCCAGCACAACCGCATGAAGACGGCCTTCTGGGCTGTGCTCTGGCTCTGTGCCTTCGGCATGATGTACTGGCAGTTCGGCCAGCTGTTCGGGGAGTACTTCAGCTACCCCGTCAGCCTCAACATCAACCTCAACTCGGACAAGCTCGTCTTCCCCGCCGTCACCATCTGCACCCTCAATCCCTACAGGTCAGTCGACCCCTCTGTCACTTCCCCGGCGCCTGGAAGTGGGGGACAGAGGGCGCGGAGGCAGACCCGCAGACCCAGGAGTAGGAGGGGATACTCTTGTCCCTAGGTAGACCTCCCTTTGGGCAAGATAGGGAGCCCCCGACTCGATGGGCTCTGCCCATCCGAGCGGCTCTGCCAATGGGGCCCTCCAAGTGCCCACAGCTTATCCAGAGTGTGGTTGTTGGACTTCCCTTCCTCCTCCCACAAGTGGGAGGGCGAACAGATGAAGTGAGATGCGGATAGCTCCAAAGAGCACGGTAGAGATCATTCCCATCCCTTCCCTGGAGCAAGAGGAGGGCGAAGAACAAGGCCTCCTCCGCCTCGAGAGAAGAATCTAATGGACAGGTGAAGCCGTTGGCAGGTGCTGTGGGGGTGGGTGGTGAAAGCTGGCAGGGCTGGGCCCTGGTATGTTGGTCTCAGTGTAGAAGGGGAGTTTGTTTTGGGGAAATCAAGGTGGGGGCTGGTGGCAAAGGGTTGGAGAGACTTGAGGCTGGGGGTTGAGTCAGAGGGAAACCAGGACAGGACAGAAAGCAGCCCTCCCCTTCCCCCCCCCCAACCTCCCCTCCCCCCAAGATCCAGTTGACCCCTGCTGGGCTGTGTACTTCACCTGCCCAGGTGCCTGACTTTTAAGTGCTCGGGTGTGTCCTGAAGGTTTGGGTTTCATCGTTGCTCTTTGCCAGTTTTTCTTCTAGAAGCCAGAGGGGATGGTAACCATGGAGAAGAAAGGAGGGCACAGCTAGGTGTTTATCCACACCTCTTATTTGTATTTACTCAGTCATGCAACACGTGGGGGATACCTGGAGCATATGCCCAACACTGCTAGGCACCTGGCAAATGGGTTCATTAATAATTCATTCAGTCTTCACTGAAGGCCAGGCACTTTGCTAGGTTCTGGGGACAGAAAGATAAAATACGGTGGAAGAGATAGGCGACACAGATAACAGCAGGACAGTGTGGCTTCGAGAGTCAGTCTCTGCCCTTAGGGAGTGTAAGATTTGTGAGTGCCTACAGGTGTGATTGCGTGAGTGTGCATGTGTGTGTGTATATGTGTGTGTGTGTGAGCAAACATTGGGTATAGGTATGATTATGGAGGATGGAGATTGGTCACATATTAGGGATGAAGGCCCCCCATGTGTTCCATGGTGTCCAAAGGTGTATCACGGACTAAAAAGGGTTGGGACGTCCCGTGCTGCAGGGAAAGCCCTGCCGGCCGTTTTCATGGATAAGCCTCCATATGCTGTCCAGGCGAAGGGCGCGTTTCCTAAGCTGCTTCATGCACCAGCCACTGCTAAGTACTCTGTGGCACCCCTAATTCTCCCAGAAACCCCACAAGGCGGGGACTATTGTAATCCTGTTTTGCATTGGAGGAAACTGAGGCAAAGGCAGACAAGTCACAAGGTCACAGAGACAGTGACGGAGCTGTGGTTCACCCTCGGATCACAAATCCCTCCTTTTCTTGATATCCAAGGTGTGGGACACGGAATCAGCGAAGTGTGTAATCAGATGTGTACATCTCATTTCCCAGCTCTCCTTTTCTGGCTCAGCCTCATTTCTCTTCCTTGGTGCCCGTGAGCTTGGCTCCTCTCCTTTCCGACCCTCTGCTGCTTCGCTACCCTGATCTTTCCCCTACTTATTTCTCTTCACCCCCTTGGGCCATGGTGGAGGGCACTGAGTCAGCAGGGAGGGGAAGGCGGGCAGGCAGGAAGGACTAAAGGCTGGGTAGTAGGCTCTCAGTAAATGTTTGTGCTTGAAAGACATGGGTGGGAGATGGAGAGCAAAGGGCTACATCTTTTGAGGCCTGCTGAGGGCAGGGTCATGGACAGTCTACGAAAAAGCCCCAGGGGATGAAACCAGAGCCACTGCTCCTGAGGCCTGCAGGCTGGGAGACAGGTGTCCACACAGAAAGAAATCCCTCCTGCCTGACTAGCGGCCACAGGGCTTAGAGGGGAGAGAGCCCCGGGGGAGGGAGGGGAGTCAGGGAAGGCACAGGGAACCGTGTCGAACACCTGCTACATGCTCACCCTTTGCTGGGTCCTTTATAAGTACTATCTCATTTCATCTTGACAAGTCCATGGCGGTGGACATAGTTATTATTTCCATTTGGAAGTGGAGGCAAAATAATTTGAGCAAGGTCACAAAGCAAATAATAAAGAAATAGCAACAATAATAGTGAACACTTCTTTAAAATTTTTTTTAAATGTTTATTTTTGAGAGAGGGAGAGAGACAGGGCACAAGCAGGGAGGGGCAGGGAGAGAGGGGAACACAGAATCTGAAGCAGGCTCCAGGCTCTGAGCTGTCAGCACAGAGCCCGACGGGGGGCTTGATCTCACGAACCTCAAGATCATGACCTGAGCCGAAGTCAGATGCTTAATTGACTGAGCCACCCAGGCGCCCCAAGAACACTTCTATAGTACCTAATGTGCACCAGATATGTTACATTTTATATGAAATTATTTAATTCTCACAACAGACTTCTGAAGTAAGTACGAGTATTATTCCCATTTTATAGAAGAGGAGACTGAGGCCCAGAGAGGTTAAATAACCTGTCCAAGTTCACACAGGTAGCAGGTGGTGAAACTGGGATTCAAAAGTCACCCACCCACCCCTCCAAGCAGCCAGTGCATTTCTGGTTAGCAGCTGAGTCACAAACCAAATGTGTTTGATATCAAAGCCCTTTATCACCTCTACACTTTAAGAAGGTGCCACAGGGTTGCCCGCTGCCAGGTGGGGGCTTATGGGTGAGACAGATGAGGGGTACTTGTCATGAATGGAGGAGAGAGGGATGCAGGGCTCTTGGCTCCTATTCAAGGAGAGAGGCAGGGGTGGGTGGACAGGTTAACACAGCCTGGTAGGTGGTGACCCGAGGGTGAATCACAGGTGCTGGCTTGCGGCTGGTGCAGGGGACAGGCCAGATGAGTGATTCCTACCGAAGCAGCAGGGAGTAGGTGGCAATTTGTGGACAGGATAGACGAACTGGTGAGATAACAGGAATGAGGCAAAGTCAGACCAGGGATGCCCAGAGCTGGTGGGCACGGCCGGACGTCCACGGCCCGCAGAGGTGGAGGGGTTCTGGGTTGCTTGGGAACTTCTGAGAGAGGCTGCAGGGGCCACAGTAAGCAATAAAGCGCGAAGAATCCACTGTGAAGGGTCAGCCACTGCAGTTGCTTTCTTTGTGGCCAAAAAGGGCTTTATTCATCCAGGAGAGAGGGCCAGTCTTAACCACATCCACAGAAAACAGAGCCCAAGAACATATTTTTCATCTAGTCCTGGGAGGGACTGAGGCTGGGCCTAAGGAAGAACTCAAGATCCTGAAACATCACAGGAGGTGATGGAATCCCTTCCCAAGATGGCAGAGCAGAGGCATGGCACAGGAGTGGGGAGAGGAGAGGGGCAATTCCCTAAAGAGGGAAGCTGTGGGCCTTTTTTTTTTTTTTTTTTTTAATTTG
Organism: Puma concolor; assembly: GCF_028749965.1. Taxonomy (NCBI): domain Eukaryota; kingdom Metazoa; phylum Chordata; class Mammalia; order Carnivora; family Felidae; genus Puma; species Puma concolor. Next base: position 101,853,227 of record NC_141673.1, read on the forward strand.
AGAGAGAGAGAGAGAGAGAGTGCGTGAATGGGGCAGAGGGGAGAGGCAGAGAGAGAGAGAGAGAGAGAGAGAGAGAGAGAGAGAGAGAATCTTAAGCAGGCTCCACGCTCAGCATGGAGTCCGACATGGGTCTCTCTCCCAGGACTCTGGGATCATGACCTGAGCCAAAACCAAGGGTCAGACGTTCAACCTACTGAGCCACCCAGGCACCCCTGAGCCTAACTCTGCAAAGTAGGGCTAGCAGTTCGCTCTGTGATGCCAGGCCTGGCAGGGACAGAAAGCCAGGACTCTCAGAACTGCCCCCCTTGGCCCCCAGTGCTGGGCTCCTTCTCCTGTCGGGACCCTCCCTACCTCTGTAGCAGCCGTTGTTAGAAAGTTCTTCCTCAGGGCACCTGGGTGGCTCAGTCAGTTAAGTGTCTGACTCAAATTTGGCTCGGGTCATGGTCTCACGGTTCATGGGTTCGAGCCCCACATTGGGCTGCACGCTGATGGCGCAGATCCTGCTTGGGATTCTCTCTCTTCTCCTCCCCATCTTGCTCTGTCTGTCTCTCTCTCAAAGTAAATAAATAAATAAAAACTTTAAAAAAGAGAGAGAGAAAGTTCTTCCTTAGGTAAAGCTGCAGCTGACCTCGTTATAACTTCTAGCTTCTGCTCCTGGTTCTGTGTCTTTGACACAACCCTAAAGATAGCTCCTTCCTCACCCACCGGCCACCAGCCCATGGCAGCAGCATCTTCAAGGTAGCTTGCAAAATTCACCACCGAATTCAGATCCTCCTAACAAGCTTGTTAGATAAGGAAGGAGATACCCGCCCCCTCCCCCCTCCCAGCCAGATGCGAAAACTGAGGCTCTGAGAACCTGCAGGCTTTGCAAAGGTCACCCAGCTGTTATGTGGAGGGGTCCGAATTGGAATCTGGTCTTAAGTTCTACTTTTTTAAGACCACAAAGTCACGTGGCAGCTAGGTGGCAGTCCTCCTGTGTCTCCTCCGCCTGCTCTTCTCCAATAACAGTGCTGATACGAAGACAATAGCAGTAGTTGTACAGTGTCTACTCGGCCAGGTATTTTTCTCAGTACTTTTCCTGTATCAAATCATTTCACCTCCACAATAACCCTTTGCCACAAGGACTCTTTAAAAGAAATAGATTTATTTAAGTAATCTCTACACCCAGCATGGGGCTCGAACTCGCAACCCCAAGATCAAGAATCACACACTCCTCCGGCTGAGTCAGCCCGGCGCCCCGGCAAGGACTATTAATAGTCCCATTTTACAGATGATGAAGCAGAGGAACAGAGGCTAAGTAACTTCTCCAAGACAAGCCATCAATTTTTTAAAAATGTTTATTTTATTTTTGAGTGAGAGTGTGTGTGCAAGTGGGGGAGGGGCAGAGAGAGAGGGAGACAGAAAATCCCAAGCAGGCTCTGAGTGGTCAGTGCAGAACCCGATGCGGGGCTCAAACTTACCAACGGTGGGATCATGACCTGAGCCAAAGTCAGATGCTTAACCTACTGAGCCATCTAGGCGCCCCTCCAAGGTAAACCATCCAAACGGTGGGCAAGGCTTAGATAATACACCTGGAGAGCTGATTAAAACTTTGTCCCTGCAACTTTTCTTTGGATGAAATGGTTTCTAGAGCTCTTACCACCCTGGCTGTTCATCTTTGGAACAAGCATTAGTTTGTGAACATCTGTTGGTCTAAAATGTTGCAGCCATGGGGCGCCTGGGTGGCTCAGTAGGTTAAGCGTCTGACTTCAGCTCAGGTCACGATCTCATGGTCCGGGAGTTCGAGCCCCGCGTCGGGCTCTGGGCTGATGGCTCAGAGCCTGGAGCCTGCTTCCGATTCTGTGTCTCCCTCTCTGTCTACCCCTCCCCTGTTCATGTTCTGTCTCTCTCTGTCTCAAAAACAAATAAACGTTAAAAATAAAAAATAAAAAATAAAATAAAATGTTGCAGCCAGGATGGAACTGAACATGTAATCTGAGACTCAGAACTGACCTTAGAGAGGCTGACTCTGTCTTCAGGAGGGCTCTGGCTGAGGGGCTTCTTGAGGGCACCCAGAGCTCACAGAGGCCCCAGGGAGGAAGTTGGAGGTGCTGAGATGTGGAGGAGAATGGGGCTGAGGGAGGAGCCAAAGAAAGGGAGGTCAAGGTTGTCCCTGGAGGAAGGAAGGTGCCGGGTAGGTCCCCAGATGTACCCTGGCAGGGGAGGAAGCTGGTGAGTTTCCAGTGCCCAGTTCTGCCAAGTGCTTCTGGAGGGCTGGCTGAGAACGCTCCACTAGGGTCCTCTGGGGGCACGGGGCGGGGGGTGAGCGGGGTGATGAGAGCCTGGGCAAATCCAAGGCTGCTCCGTGAGAAGGGCTCTTTTGTGAGAGGGGGCCACCAAGGGGAAAGGGGGAGGGAAGAGATACACATAGGAAGATAGCAGGGGTATCAGTCCTTAAATCTCTCAGTATCCCTGCTCCTGCTAATCTGTCCTGGGCAGAGAAGAGGGGATGCGGGTGGGGCGGGGGGGGGGGGGGGTTGGTGACGGCCCGCTGCAGGGAAAGGAGATTTTGCTGCCCATTCTCAAGTGCCTCTGAGCCCGGAGGCAGAAGTAGCAGAAAAAGCAGGGACCATGAAGTCGGACAGGCCTGGGTTCAAATCTTGACTCCGGTACTTCCTAGCTGAGTGGCCCTCGAGAAGTTGCCCAGTTGATGGTCCTCAGTTTCCTCAACTGTAAAGTGGAGTAGTAATGCCTGCCTGATTGAATTGGCAGGGCTCCAATGTCGGGCTGTCAGCCAGCGCAGATGAGAGTGCGGGTAGTGACTGGGACTCGTGCAGGAAGTCAAGGTTAGGGCTAGACTGTCTTGCTGCAGCTCCAAGTGTGTATTCTTTATCCCCTCTCCAGCCCTGGTCTCCTCTTGCCAGGGCCCTCCTGCTTGCAGGATAAGATCTGATGGCATTAGTGAGGTTTACTCAGTGGTCAGTTTTCTTAGTTCTAGGTGTCAGGTGAAAGGGAGGGAGAGATTTCTTTTCTGAAGGGGTGATATGGGAATATCTCTTCCTTAAGGGCTCCCCACCAAAAGGAAAGTAGACCTTGGGAAGGAGGGTGTTTTGTATGGAGCCCAGCCTCTTCTGGAGGTGGGGGTTGTGGTCTCATCAGAGGCCTCTCTGGAAGAGGCAGGAAGGAGCTGAATCTGAGGGAGACCACTGAGGGGAGACCTGGCTTAGGGACAGCTTGGGGCTCTGTGGGGAGGAGCCTTGTGGCTACAGAAGGTGACAGCTCTGAGTCTCTGATGAGGATGAGGCAGGTGTACAAGGCAGAAGGGGGGCACAGGGCGACTTGAGACAGCTTAGAGGGGTGTGCCAAGGGAGGCTCAGCCAGAGATGTGGTGGCTCAGGTGGAAATGACTCCAGCCATGGTGGGAGACCTGGATTCTTCCTGTGTGACCAAGTTGAGTTTCTTGGGCTTTGGGCCCCCATCCATGTCTTCCTGAGATTCAATGGCCTCTTCATTTTGTGCCACTGAATACTTTCTCATTTAACCCTGTAAGAGCTTCATGTGGTATGCAGATCTAGTGTTATGCCCATTTTACAGATGGGGAAACTGAGGCCTGGATTCAGGAAGGTTGAGTTCCTCACCAACATTCCCCAGCTAGAAGTGTGTGGCTGGAATGCCAGGCCCCACATCCAGTCACTTCTGGTTCTGGTGCTCTTTCTGGGGCAGCTTGTCCATCTGCTAAAATAGCCAGAGCTAGCAGGGACAGAGCAAAGGACAGTGGGATGGATATAGTGCTTTCTGACCTGGTTCCTGGCTGCGTGATCTTAAACAAGTCACCTTCAGGTTTTTCAGGTTTTTCACCTGTAAAAAGTATTAGCTAACAGTGGCAGATAGTTTTCTGAATTACACTGAAGATTGAGTGTTCATTCGAATACCACAGGGCCAACCTCATAGTAAGTGCTCAATAAATCCGAGCTATCACTGCCATTCTTTTCATTACCAACCACAAGCAAGTCTCTTGGAATGTCAAACACACACCTTGGTTGGACCTGGGCTACATTTTCTGAGGGCATGAGGGGTATCTGGAGCCGATGCCTAACGGCCTAGCCAGCTAGACTTTATGAAGGAAAGAGAAACAGAGCCAAGTGGAGTAGACAGTAGGGTATGGCCTAGAGACTGTTTAATGTAGCTGCACTTTAGGGTCCCTGGGGTTCTTGTAAAACAACCTTGTTTGGGCCCCACCAACATTCCCAGTAAACACCAATCTCTGGCAGGGCCCCCCTAAACACAGGTATGTGACTTTTTCTTTAGTTGAGGTATAATTTACTTATGATGAAATGCACAAATCTTTTTTTTAAATGTTTATTTTTGAGAGAGAGAGACAGAGAGAGAGAGCAAGAGGGGGGGAGGCAGAGAGCGAGGGAGACACAGAATCTGAGGCAGGCTCCAGGCTCTGAGCTATCAGCACAGAGCCTGATGCGGGGCTCGAACTCACAAACTGTGAGATCATGACCTGAGCTGAAGTCAGACACTTAACCGACTGAGCCAACCAGACCCCCTAAAATGCACAAATCTTAAGCCCTCACACAAATCTGAAGCCCTCACCGAAGTTTGCTAATCAAGGTACTGAACATTTCCATCACACAATGGCCCTCTGAAGCCCATTCCTCTCTCTCTCCCACAGCCATTCTCTGACTCCTGTCACCATCAATTAGTTTGACTTGTTCTCAGACTTCACATCAAGGGAATCACACAATATGAATTTTTTTTTTAATGTGTCTGGCTCAACATACCCATTTTACTGAACTTAATATTTCTCAAATTCTCTCATGCTTTTTGCCTGTATCAGCCCCCCCTTTAAAAAAAATTTTTTTTTAATGTTTATTATTTTTAAGAGAGAGAGAGAAAAACAGAGCACAAGAGGGGAAGGGGCAGAGAGAAAGGGAGACATAGAATCTGAAGCAGGCTTCTGGCTCTGAGCTGTCAGCACAGAGCCTGATGCAGGGCTTGACCTCACGAACTGTGAGATCATGACCTGAACCAAAGTCAGACGCTTAACTGACTGAACCACCCAGGCTCATTTGGGTTGTTTCAAGCTTTGTGGCAATTATGAATAAAAGTGCTTATGAACATTCACGTACAAGTCTTTATGTTTTCCTTGTGCTTGAGTCAATAGCGGGGAGTGGAATCGGGTAAAATATCCAGAAGTGAAATTGCTGGGTCATAAGGTAGATGTATGTTTAACTTTATGAGAAGCTGCCAGATGACCCGCCAAATCAACTGTGCTGTCTGACTCTCCCACCAGCTGCAACCCCAGCTGCTCTCCATTCTCACCAGTTGACACTGTCCAAGTCTTTTACTTGTTTGGCCCTTCTCACGGATGTTAAATGGTGGCCTCATTACCTGTTTTTAGAAGTTTGCCTTTTTTAATTGCATTTTTTTGTTGTTGAAGTAGAGTTGATGTGTAATATTCTATTAGTTTCAGGTATGCACCACAGTGAATTGATCATTATGGTTTTTAAAAAAAATTTTTTTTTAACGTTTATTTATTTTTGAGACAGAGAGAGACAGAGCATGAATGGGGGAGGGGCAGAGAGAGAGAGAGAGAGACACAGAATCCGAAGCAGGCTCCAGGCTCTGAGCTGTCAGCCCAGAGCCCGATGCGGGGCTCGAACTCACAGACCGCGAGATCGTGACCTGAGCTGGTTGGATGCTTAACCAACTGAGCCACCCAGGTGCCCCGATCATTATGGTTTTAATTTGCATTTTTCTGAAGGCTAATTATGTTGAGCACATTTCCTGTGTTTAGTGACTGTCTATCTTTTGGTGCATTTAAAAAAAATTTTTTTTTGCATTTATTTATTTTTGAGAGACAGCGTGAGCAAGGGAGAGGCAGAAAGAGAGGGAGACACAGCATCTGAAGCAGGCTCCAGGCTCTGAGCAAGAGCCCAACACAGGGCTCGAACCCACGAACCGTGAGATCATGACCTGAGCTGAAGTCTGAAGCTTAACCGACTGAGCCACCCAGGTGCTCCCTTATTTTAGAGAGAGAGCAGGGGCAGAGGGAGAACAATAGAGAATCCTAAGCAGACTCCATGCTCCAAGCAGAGGGGAGGGCTGGGGGGACGGCCCACATGGGCCTGACTCAGGGCTTGATCCCATGACCCTGGGATCATGACCTGAGCCGAAACTAATATGCAGCCGCTCAACCCTGACTGAGCCACCCAGGAGCCCCTAAACAACCTGTCTTTTTATTGCCAATTTGTAAAAAGTCTTTATATTTCACAATAAGTTCTTCCTTAGATACTTATTGCAAAAAATACTGTCTACCTCAAGGTCATGAAGATATCTTTGATGTTTTCCTCTAGAATCTTTCTGGTTCTGAATTTTACGTTTAGGTCTGTGATTCAAACTGACTTAATTTTTGTGTAGAAACTGAGGTGGAGGTTGAGTTTCTTTTTTTTGTTTTTGTTTTTTTTCCTTTCTCAATAGAGCATACTCTGTTTAAAAAAATGATTTTCCCCATTGAATTGAATTGGTGTTTTGGTCAAAACTCAGTTGACTGTATACGTGTGAGTATATATCTGGACTTTATTCTGTTCTATCGATCTACTGTCTGTCCTTACATAAGCACTACACTGTTTTGATGACTGTGGCTTTATAGTGAGTTTGAAGTCAGGTAGAACTAAGTACTTCAATTTTGCTCTTTTCCAAAATTGTTTTGAGGGGCACCTGGCTGGCTCAGTCAGAAGAACATGTGACTCTTGATCTCAGGGTCATCAGTTCAAGCCCCATGTTGGGTGTAGAGATTACTTAAAAATAAACTTACAAACAAAATTGCTTTGACCACTCTACATTCTTTACATTTCCACATACGTCTTAAATCAGCCCATCAGTTTCTTCAAAATGTGTGCTGAAATGTTGATAGGGGTTGTGTTGAATCAAACGACCAATTTGGAATATATCTTAACTATACAGAGTTCCAGACCCAGGAACTCATGTAACTCTCTATTTTGGTTTTTGAGTTCTCTCAGCATGATTTTCGGTGTAAAACTCTTGCCTCTTTCATTAAATTCATTCCTGGTATTTGATGTTGTTTATGCTATTTAATATGGTGGTTTTTGTGATGTAATTTTCCATTTTTTTGTTGTTATTATGTAGAAATACAATTAATTTTTGTACAATGGTTTTGTACACTACAACCTTGTTGAATGTATTAGTTCTAGGTGTATTTGTTTTGTTTTGGTAGATTCTATCCCTACGGCGCTGCTACTATGGACTTTCATGACGGAGCGGGTAACAATGCCTGTGCTGAGAAGGAATGTGATGATTTATCCTGGACAGCGTTTAACTTATGGTGTTTGGGCCCCACCCATCTCATTAAAACTGAGTCTTTGATGGGGAGGGGCCGTGTGCAGCATCTGTAGTTTTAAAGTTCCTGGGGAAATTCTAGAAGTGCAGTTAAGCATCCCTAATTTAGAAGGTGCCAGGCGGCAGACAGAGCCAAAGGCCACCCTTGCCGGAGGAGGCCAGGGTGGGTTGACCTGCTCGCTGGGTCTGAGGGAGCTTGTGGGCGAAGGCCGCGGCCACACCCTCTCCCGTCTTGGAAAAGGGCAGACGAGTTCCGGGTTCCCTTCGCGGCCAGGGCGAGTGGGAGGAGAGGGCCTCACCGACAGGAGCCTCCGCCTCTCCCTTCTGATAAACAGGCCGTAATAAATGCCGTCACCGCCGGGGCTCATAGTCGCCTCCACTAACTCCGTGGAAAACCAGTCTACACCCTCACGTCCCCATCCCTCCGAGAGAGCCTTGGAGACACCAGAGTTATTCCCTGCAGGCTTTTCCAGGATGGACCGACCTCACCGGTTTCTGGCGAGGAAACCGAGGCCCTGAAGGGCCAGGGACTAGCGCGAAGCCGCCCCCCAAATCCGACCCTCTTCCCATCGCCCCTTCCAGGTACACGCAAATTAAAGAGGAGCTGGAGGAGCTGGACCGCATCACAGAGCAGACGCTCTACGACCTGTACAAATACAACTCCTCCAGCACCCTGGGGACCCACCCCCGCGGTCGTCGCGACTTGCGGGAGCCCTGGCCGCACCCCCTGCAGCGCCTGTGGGCCCCAGCCCCGCCCCCCGGGGCCCGCGGAGTCCGCAGCGCCGCCTCCAGCGTGCGGGACAATAACCCCCAAGTGAACAGGAAGGACTGGAAGGTCGGCTTCCAGTTGGTAAGCCCCGCCCCCGGGGCCCCGCCCCCGGCCTTCGGGTCCCGCCCCTCCTGGTTGCCCGGACCCTCCGGTTCTGCCCACTCCCCGACAGCACTCCCTTTCCGGACCCCGCCTTTGTTGCCTAGCGACGGGAGGCGGAACCTCGTCGGCCTGCTGGCAAAATACATAACTAAATAACATCTCTCTGAACGCCAGCTTGTGGGGGTCTCCTCGCTGGGACCTCTGTGGGAGGGTTTAAACGTCTGGAAGTCAAATCTGTGGCGGAAAAAGCACCTTTCTGAATCGTCAGCCCCCCACTGGTCGGGACTCCCTTGGGACCCTCCTGTATGGCAGGGAACTGGGGCTCTGCCTGCCTGAGATAGAGAATAAGGAATCAGTAAAATGAGAGACTTAGAAAATTATTTTAATAAAAAATAAAAGGGAGAGTAAGTGGAAGCGGGAGAGGAGCAGAGGGAAGAAGAGAGGCCCCCTTTGGGGAGAGTGGACCGCACAACCAGGAGACCTGAGTTCCAGTCCTAGCTCAGTCGCTAGGGCAAGCCTCTGGATTCCTCCGTCTTCCCATCAGTAAAGTGGGGAGATGAATCCTTGCTCCACCGTCTTGCAGAGGCTGTATAAATGACCCACACTTGGGACCACAGCTCCTGGTCTCCTTGGCCGACTGCTCCCTTAAGCCTAGGCTCTCCTGGTCCACTCTCTTACGGGCTTCAACTTCTGCCTTCTGTTCTCACTCTTGGCTCCCCACCCCAGTCCTCAGGACCTCAGACCACTCATTCTTTGACGTTAGCCTGCCCTGCCGCCTGTCCCCTGCTGCTGATCCTCTGATGCTCTCTGTGTTTAGTGCAACCGGAACAAATCGGACTGCTTTTACCAGACGTACTCGTCAGGGGTGGATGCAGTGAGGGAGTGGTACCGTTTCCACTACATCAACATTCTTTCTCGACTGCGGGACACTTCTCCATCCTCAGAGGAGGACATGCTGGACAACTTCATCTTTGCCTGTCGCTTCAACCAGGCCTCCTGCAATCAGGCGTGAGTCCCTCCTGCTTGGCTCTGTGCTCTCCACGGAGTCTTCTTTCTGAAGTCAGCCTGAGGCTCAGATGGGCAGCACCCAGGAAAGGCCTTTGGACTAAATATATGCCTGCAGGGAGGAGGGGACACACTGACCTCAGGTCTAAACTTCTGCCCCATGGATTATCCTGCAGGGCTGGGTCTGAGTGAGGCAGCCTAATATGCTGCCCTGGGAAGGCTGTAGTTGAGGTCTGGCTTTGAGAATCCAATGGCTGGAAGCATGGTTCTCCATCTTTCGAAGGCCCCTCTGTCACTAGCACCAAACTCACAGGTGCCCGGAAGGTCATCTTCTCAGATGAGGTGGACAGCAGTGGTTTGGAGGAAATAGCATGGGTTGAATGAAGGAGGGGACCTGAGTCACTGCTCTGGCTCTGTAACTTTCCGGCCAGGTGACTCTGGGCATTTCACATCACTCTTCAGAGACTGTTTCTTTGTAAAATGCAGGGAAAATGAGATTCATTCATTGTGTATTCAGACAAATACTTTTTACTGTCTGGGCTGTGTGCCAGTCATTGTTTTAGGCATTTGGGACACATCAAACAGGGCAATGTATATAATCCGTGCCCTTCTGGCACTTTTACTCAAGTGATGAAGATGTTGATAACACCCGTCTCCACGTTCATGAGATACGCGGGAGGGCATTTTGTAAACTGCAGTGAAAAATGGGTCTCTGTTGCTCGTGAACGGAACAGGTGAATGTGACTTGCCCTAGGCCACCAGGCCAGCCCTAGCTAGCTAAGGATCCTTCCCACTCAACTGCACTGCCCGCCAGGCATTCCCTCTGCTATAGATCCAGTCACAATGTCCTTGCAAAGAGGTCATGGCAGCTGGGCAGTTCTCTGAGGCTGTAGCCTCTGGCCCCTCCTACCCCACCCTTCCCCTCCTACTTCTCCTTGGTTTTCACCTTTTTCGGGCAGGGTGCTGAGGCAGCCTCTCCACTCTCTAGGGGCCCTTCCCGCCCCCATCGCTGCAGAATGGCAGCAGGGCCAGGTGTCACCTGCTTCTGCCCCACCCTCACCTGGTGCACACACTCTGGTCAGCATAGGATTTTGTTGTTGTCTCCAATCTTCTTGTTTGTTTGAAGACAGGAGCTGCCTGCTGGGAAATGAGACAGTAGCAGGGCCTGGGCCCCAGTCATCTCACCTTGCCACTGGGTGTCTCTAATTGTCACCTTCCCACCAGTCCTCTTGCTCTGCCAGCCCCATGCTCCTACCTCCCCATCAACGGAAAGTCCGTAGTTCATCTCAGTCTTGACGGTTAGGTCACTTCCTTAGCTCAGAGCCTCATCATTTCTCACCTGGGTTATTATAATCCCTTCACCTCCCATTATCTTTCTGCCGCCAAAGCCTCTCATTATTCCGCAACTCTTCCAGTTAGTCCTGCTCAAAATCCTCCACTGTCTCCTGTGGCCTCCAGAACCAAGGTGAAGCTCCTTATCGTGGCTTTCTCATCCCTCTCCTCCCCATGTCATCCTTTCTCCTTCTCTCTGTAATCTTTTCTCCAGTGACAGCTTGATTGAGATACAGTTACCACACCACAAAAGTCATCCTTTACATGTATACCATTCAGTGATTTTTTAGCATATTCACAGAATTGTGCAAGCCCTATCTAATTTTAGGACATTTTCCTCACCCCCAAAAGAAACCCTACACCTCCTAGCGGTCACTCCCGATTCCCTCCCCTCCTCCCAGCCCTGGAAACCAGGAATCTAGTGTCCATCTACGCGGATTGCCTATCGCGGGTGCTTCGTAGAAATGGAATCCTACACTATGCGGCCTTTGTTCCCGACTTCTTTCACTTAGCATCATGTTTTCAACGCTCATCCATGTTGCAACATGTGCCAGAACTTCATTCTTTTTATGGTTGGATAATATTCCATTGTGTGGATATCCCACCTTTGATTTATCTGTTCGTCAGTTGATAGACATTTGGGTTGTTTCCACTTCTTGGCTATTACGAGTAATGTTGTTAAGAATATTCCCGTACCAGTTTTTGTAGGGATGTATGTTTTTATTTCTCTTATGTATATACCCGGGAGTGGAATTCCTAGGTCATGTGGTAATTCTATATTTTGAGCAACTCTCAGACGGTTTTCCAAGTGGCCGTGCTATTTACATTCCCCAGGCGGTATATGAGGGTTCTAAATTCTCCCCACCCTCCGCTTGTTACTTTTTTTTTTTTTTAATGTTTATTCATTTTTGAAAGACAGAGACAGAGCACAAGCAGGGGTGGGGCGGAGAGAAAGGGGGACACAGAATCTGAAGCAGGCTCCAGGCTCTGAGCTGTCAGCACCAGAGCCCGACGCGGGGCTTGAACTCACGAACTGCGAGATCATGACCTGAGCTGAAGTTGGACGCTCAGCCAACTGAGCCACCCAGGCGCCCCTACTGTCTTTTTCACTTTAGCCACCTTAACGGATGCTTGTAACCTTAAGAGCAAATGTATACAGCTCTTACTAAGTGCTAGGCACCTTCCAAGTGTAATTTCAACCTCACAGCACCCCTGTGAGGCAAGTCCTGTTCTTATCCCCATTTTACAGATGGGGAAACTACAGCATGGAGAGATTAAGTAACGTGGTTGGTCCCACAGCTAATACTTGTTAAAGCTAGGGTTCAAATATGGGTAGTTTAGTTCTGGAGTCTGTGCTCTTAACCCTCACGTTATATTGCTTCTCATATATTCTCCTATGGATATATAAGTGGTCATGTCTCGTTTCCCCTCTTGTTTTCCTAAGCTCTGTTTTTAAGATCCATCCATGTTTTTCCATCTAATTGGTTGATTCCACCTGCTGCATACCGTCCATGGTGTGTGTCCATCACATCGTACCTGGCTGTCCCCTCTCCCCCTGAGCTGGGCTTACAGGCCCTTCAGGACTGGCCTCTGTTGACTTCCGTAGCCTCTTCTTTCCTCCCTCCCTGAATCCTGCCTTAGCTCTGGAAATGCTGGCTTCCTAGCACTTCCTAGAATGTGCACCAGTATTTCGTATCTCTAGGCCTTTGTTCTTCAAGGCCAGTGGAATATTCCAGATCATCCAGTTCCAGCCTCCTCGTTTTACAGATGAGAGTAAGCTTAGAAAAAATGACTTGCTCAAGTCCATCCCACCAGAACCCTCTCCCTCTCATATCTGTCCTGGGATCTGACCTTCCTCCGCTCAGCTCTGTGTTCATCACTGCTCTCACTGTCTCCCCTAACTCTGTTCCCTTCCATTTCTCCACTTTATTCATTCGACCACTGTTTATTAATGATCTTCTGCAGGGCCTGTAGGTCAAGAACTATTCAGTTAACCCAGAGATGATACAGAGACGAAGGAGATGTGACTCTTGTCCTCAAGGAGATCACAGTCCAAATGGGGAACTAAGATTTAGATTCACGAGAAGCTAGGGACACTGCCAAAGTCTTCGTAATGCAACAGAGTGACACAAGAGAGGTCACAAGGCCAGTGAGGTCAGGTGGCCTGGTGGGGAGGAGACTGCATTAGAAGGTAGATGACCTGTGTTTGAGTCTCAAGTTTGTCATCACGGTGTGACCTTGGACAGCTACTTGACCTCTCTGAGCCCTAGCTTCCTCTTCTGTGACGTGGGGATGATGCCCTCACAGACTGTTGGTTGGAGTGGCTGAGGGAACATGGGGAAAGCTTCTAGCACATAGTAGGTGATCAGGAAACAAAGGTCACTGAAAGTCCCGCTCTCTCTGACCCACCCACCCCCCAACTTTCTTTTTTGACTCTACTTTTTCTCTCTCCCGGATAGGAATTACTCCCACTTTCACCACCCGATATATGGGAACTGCTACACTTTCAATGGCAAGAACAACTCTAACCTCTGGATGTCTTCCATGCCTGGGATCAAAAATGGTGAGCAAGCCCTCATTTCCGCAATCCCTGTGCCTCAGCACTTCTCACGGCCCTGCCCACCCACAGTTACCCACCTTGTGCTCATGTCCTAGACATGCTGTGTGCCTCTGGGCCTCCCCACAACGTGCCTGTCTGCATCCTGGAAGGAGTCCTCTCTGTTCTTTGTCCCCCATGGGTACCACAAAGTCCTTTCCAGGTGTTACAGGAATCTTGTCCCAGTTCTTCGTGCCCACCCCTGAATCCAGCCCGGGGGCTGCCAAATCCCTATGTAGGTCTTCTTGGCCTTGCCCTCCGTGGAGCATTAGAAACTAGGCGCGTGGAAGGGGCTTTCCATCCCCCAACACTCCTCCAGGACCTCCCCCACTCCACTCCCTCTGCACCCCTAGGTCTGTCCCTGACGCTGCGCACAGAGCAGAATGACTTCATCCCGCTGCTGTCCACAGTGACCGGGGCCAGGGTGATGGTGCATGGGCAGGATGAGCCTGCCTTCATGGACGATGGCGGCTTTAACTTGAGGCCTGGTGTGGAGACCTCCATCAGTATGAGGAAGGCAAGAGAGGGCCGGGAAGATGGCAGGGGAGGTGACTCACCAGCCAGAAGACTATAGAGGGAGATCGTGTGGGGTGGGCCTGAGGCAGGTGGCCGTCTTCAGAAGCAGAGTTAGGGGCGAGGGGCTGGAAGAAGTAGGGACCTGAGGAGGAACCTTGGGTGAGTGTGCTGAGAAGGGTTCAGGATGTGCTTAGGGTTCCAGGGGTGCTCTGGAGCCAGTGTCCTTGAAAGTAGCACCCAGATGGGCGTTGGGGGCTGCTGGGGCGTGTTTTGAAATGGTGAGGCAGACAGGAGAGGCTGGTAGGTGCGAGATACAAATGGCCTGGACCTGAGGGAAGGTGGAGAATTCAGGAAGAGGTCTGGGCCATTTGCTTTGACTTCTGACCTCTGATTTCTTTGTGTGTGGGGGTTTGCAGGAAGCCCTGGACAGACTTGGGGGCGACTATGGTGACTGTACCAAGAATGGCAGTGAAGTCCCCGTGGAGAACCTTTATCTTACCAAGTATACACAGCAGGTGAGACCAGCCCATTTCTATGGCGACCATCTCCCAGGCCTGCCCTGTTGGTCAGTCCAAGTTGGAGGGGGGTGTGTGTGTGTGTGTGTGTGTGTATGTGTGTGTGAGCGAACGGGACAGGTGGAGAGAGGGGTACAAGTATGGTGAAGAGCATTGTTTGTCCTCCCCTTTCCTGCCTCTTTTGGGCTGTGTGTGGGGAGAGCAGGCCTGAACCCCCTTTCCTGTCACTCCTGTGTCCCCCAGGTGTGTATCCACTCCTGCTTCCAGGACAGCATGATCAAGGAGTGTGGCTGTGCCTACATCTTCTATCCGTTGCCCAAGAACGCGGAGTTCTGTGACTACAGGAAGCATAATTCCTGGGGTGAGACCACAGGGAGCCCCTGGCCGGCCCCTCTGCCCCAGGACTCTCACAGACTTCCCTCTCAGACCCTCTGTGACCCTCATTCTCCCTCTGTCCTGCGCTCCAGCCCCTCTGTTTCCTGTCACTCCATCTCTCCCCTCTATTCCCTTCCTCCCTCGGGCTTCTCTCTCTGGGTTTTGGCTTCTGTGTGTTTATAGAGAAAGGCCCCCTTTAAAAATAACCTGCAGCAGAAGGAAGGAGGAGCACGTGAAGAAAACCTTGCTCACTCCACACTCTGCCTGTAGCTTCCCTGTCTCACTCTTCCGGTGCCGGGCGAGGCACAGGACAGCTCAGCAGGTGCAGGAAGAAAATACTAGAAGTTAGATGTATCTACCTCATTCCCTAACATCTTCCATTTTATATATGTTTTATAATGTACTTAATGGATCAATTCTATAGTAGCAAGTTTGTAATTTATAAATCAAATACATATGTTGGAGTTACTTAAGACCTTTTTACCTACAGGTGGGCACAATCAAAAAAAGTTTGGAGAGCACTGAGATCTCCTTTTTTTTTAATGTTAATTTATTTTTGAGACAGAGAGAGACACAGCATGAGCAGGGAAAGGGCAGAGAGAGAGGGAGACACAGAATGTGAAGCAGGCTCCAGGCTCTGAGCTGTCAGCACAGAGCCCTACGCGGGGCTCGAACTCACGAACTGTGAGATCATGACCTGAGCTGAAGTCGGATGCTTAACCGACTGAGCCACCCAGGCGCCCCTGAGATCTCCTTTTTAATCCTGGATTACGAGTAGACAGATCCCTGTTCCTTTCCACTATAGCGGAGTTATGCCCCATGGAGGCTCTGTGGTAGGAAGCTGAGAGAAAGGAAATCCCAAACAAGAAACTGGAAAGTAGAGGGTTAGAAATCCTGGTGCACAGGCTCTCAACTGGCGCCTGTGACCTGAGGGTCCTCCTGTCTGGCTCCCTTGGGCCCAGCTCTCCCTCTGCTGGTGGCCACTGCTGGAGGAGATGAACCTCCACACCTCTGAGGGGATGGGACAGACCCCAGGGGTTATAGTGTCTGCCTCTCTTGGTTCTGTCCCTGTGGATCTTCCTGCCTCCTCCCTTCCCTGGGTCTGCTCCACACAGCTCTCTCCCCTGCCCTGCATTTGGTTCCCATCTCTCCCACCTTATGTCAGAGCACATCAGAGCTGGAGGGACACTCAGGGGCCCAGGGGGAAGTCGTGATGTCATGTCTGAGGATGAGGAGGATGTGCAGAGCAGGGACTCCCTGCCCCCTGCTCCCTGCTGCCCCCAAACAATGATTTCTAAGTGCTTGTGAGTTTGAGGATCTGTGAGAGGAAAAATAACAATGCTGATGGCTGAGAAGCCGTGGGGATGGGGAGAGGAACAGTCTCCCAAGGACTGTTTACTCCCCAGAGGAAGGGACCCAGCTGCTCCCCATGCTTCACCGTTCCAGACTCCCAGCCCTCATAGATGGAGGGATTTGGGTCAGAAATGGAGAAGGACTTCTGGACCAGGCAACTAAAAGTAGCAAGAATGACACAATAGAACATACTTACTTAGAACCTGGCGAATAGGGGAGAAGGGAGATCCATAGACTCATTCTCCCCACCCCCCCTTTTTTTTAGGTAGCAACTCAATTGAGATAATTTCTATCCCAAGTAATTCACCCATTTGATTTTAGTATAGTTTTAGTCTTCAGTATAATCACGGAGCTGTACAGTAGTGGCCGGTCAACTTTAGAACATTTCCATCACTCCACAAAGAAACTTCTTACCCATCAGCACTCTCTGAGCTTCCCATCCTCTGCACCCACAGCCCCCCACCTCACCCCCAGAAACTACTAATCTACTTTCTGTCTCTACAGATTTGCCTGTCCTGAGCATTTCATATAAATAGAATCATCTGTGGTCCTTTGTGACTGGCTTCTTGTATTTAGCACAGCATTTTCTTCTTCTTTTCTTTTTTCTTTTTTTTAGCACACCATTTTCAAAGTTCATCCAGCTTGTAGCATCTGTCAGTACTTTGTTTTTATGGCTGAATAATGTTCCATTGTACAGATTCGTCACGTGTGTTTATCCATTCATCAGTGGATGGACATTTGGGTTGTTTCTATTTCCTGTTTCCATTTTGTGTGTGAACATATGTTTTCAGTTCTCTTGGGTATATACCTAGGAGTGGAGTTTCTGGGTCATATCATAACTCTGTGCTCAACATTTTGAGGAACTGCCAGACTCTTCCAAAGTGGCCACACCATTTTATGTTCCCAGGAGCAATAGAGGAGCATTCTAGTTTCTCCACATCCTCACCAATACTTACTTACTTATTTATTTTTAATAGCCATCCTGGTGGGTGTGAAGTGCATCTCATTGTGGTTTAATCTCATGATTCTTCCATAACAATTGTTCCCAGTTTTCCTTTTGACTTTTATTTTAGAGAGAGAAAGAGAGAGAGAGAGAAAGAGCGTGAGGGAGAGAGTATGAGTAGGGGAGAGGGGCAGAGGGAGAGAGAGAGGGAGAATCCTAAACAGGGTTCAGTCCCATGACCCCGAGCCATCAATCAGTGAGCTAGATGTTCAGGTGACTGAGCCACCCAGGCACCCCTCTTTTTGAATTTTAGAATTTTGTCCATATCCTATTCATCTTTACATAGATGAGTCCTGGGTTGTTTTTTGTTTTTTGGTTTTTTTCCTTACGTAGCTTCATTTTTTCAACATTTTTGGTGTTGCCACTCAGGAGACATCACTGTAATGCTACTTGTGATGTGGGAACCCACATATCTTGGGAGACCTCTTGGGTTTGGGGTGCAGAAGGTTGAGGTGCCCTAGGGAAATGGGCATCTCTCTGCACCCACAGGTTACTGTTACTATAAGCTCCAGGATGCCTTTTCCTCAGACCGCCTGGGGTGTTTCACCAAGTGCCGGAAGCCGTGCAGGTGAGTGTCCCCTTCCCCTGGGGCACAGGTTGGGCAGCTAGCCACTTGGCTGGGTGGGAGAACCCCACCCCCATCACTGAGCTCCTTTCTCCATCCCCAGTGTGACCAGCTACCAGCTCTCTGCTGGTTACTCACGATGGCCCTCAGTGACATCCCAGGTAATGTGGGGAAGGGGAGGGATACGAGGGAGAGGGGATGTGTGTGTGTGTGTGTGTGTGTGTGTGTGTGTGTGTGTAACACTGTGGTCTTTTCTGGGTGTATGTGTGTGTATGGATGTGTTTGATCCCACCCCCCACCCTGTAAGCCTGAAGAGTATGGGGTGACCCCATTGACACCCCCATTCTTTTCTAGGACTGGATCTTCCAGATGCTATCCCGACAGAACAATTATACTATCAACAACAAAAGGTCAGTCCTACCCTGATCCAGCTGAGGGGGACGAATCCTTGGGAGGGAAAACTGATCTGGGAAGAGAGGAGGGTATTTGTAAGGGTTTGAGAAGTGAACCCATTGCCATTTCTCCCTCCCTTCTCCCTGACTCCAAAGAAATGGGGTCGCCAAACTCAACATCTTCTTCAAGGAGCTGAACTACAAAACCAATTCTGAGTCTCCCTCTGTCACGGTATGTCCTTGCAGTTCTCTTGGAGATCTTGGTGGGTGTCTGTCAGAGAAAACAAGGGGGTGCCTCTGTGGGGCCGGAAGGTCTGGGCCTTGAGGGCAGGGGACCAAGGAAAGGGGGGGGCGAAGGTGAGGTTGCAGAGGTTGGAAGAAGGGGAGCTTGGCTGGGGAATGAAGTCTTTCGGTGTGGTGGTGGAGGGGGGGAAGGATGCGCCAGATGGGTATGACTAGGACAGAAGGGGTCCAGGGGACCACCAGGAGGCTGAAAGGGGTGAGGGAGGACCTCAGGGAGGGAGGGATGGGGCTCTTCTTCTAGAGCCCACCCAGGGCCCTCTGCCCCAGTGATCAATGTGCCTTTCTCCCTCACAGATGGCCACTCTCCTGTCCAACCTGGGCAGCCAGTGGAGCCTGTGGTTCGGCTCCTCGGTGCTGTCTGTGGTGGAGATGGCTGAACTCATCTTTGACCTCCTGGTCATCACGTTCCTCATGCTGCTCCGGAGGTTCCGAAGCCGATACTGGTCTCCAGGCCGAGGGGGCAGGGGTGCCCAGGAAGTGGCCTCCACTCCAGCTTCCTCCCTCCCGTCCCATTTCTGCCCCCACTCCACATCCCCACCAGACCCTGCTACCTCCCCGGCCTTGATGGCCCCTCCACCTGCCTATGCCACTCTGGGTCCCTGCCCATCTCCATCCAACTTGGTGGAGGCCAGCTCCTCTGCCTATACTCTGGGGGAGCCTTGAGAGGGAAGGAAAGTGCCCTCCCCTCCCAAGGCAGGCGCTTCCCCTGGTGGGAGGGGAGCAGGCTTGGCAGGATTAAAGAATGTCTTGGGACTTCCTCTCAGAGCTGCCTAACTGCCTTTGGTGTGGGGGAGGGAAGCAGGGTGGATAAGGGGCTACAGAAATTGCCCAGGAAACGGGGGCCAGGGAACCTGCCCATAATTGCCCTGGCTTCTGTCCTGTGCCCTCTGGTCCTGCCTCTAGAAGACTCTGATTTCCCTACCCAACTGCAAACAAGTCTCCTTTTCCCTGGGATCAGCCAAGCCAAACTTGGAGCTTAGACAAGGAACCTTCCTAGGAAACCACTGGCGACCGGAAACAAAACACAAGCAAGGGCACACAAAGGCATGCACAGGTTTCCTACCCAAAGATGACTGAAGCCAACCCCGGGCCTGGCCACACTGCTTTCCAATGACACAGACATTTGATCCTCTTCTTGAACTTGAGTGGGGAACCCCACCCAAAAGCCCCCTTTGTTCGTTCTTGGGCAATTCCCCTTCCTAGGGCAGGGGCCGGAGCAGACCAATGTAGTCAAGGCTTAGCCATTCCTAGTTGGCTCCAGGCCTTTTCCAGCCCCATCTAGCCTGTGCCCCCACGGAGCCGTACCCCAATGCCTCTGTGTCTTTCATACCTCTACATATTTGCTCAAGCTATTTCCTCGGCCTGGAAGCTTTCCACACCATCTGGAGAACTCCTGTGTATCCCTTAGAACCCTACTCAGACACCTCTACTTCTGTGAAGCCTTCTGCCCTTTCTTGTCTGCCCCAGATTTGCTCACTTCCCTCTCCCCTGGCCTCCCATAGCACAGCATAACGTCTCTTGGGGTGCTGATGTTGCATCATACCTTCTCGTTCACTTGTGTCTGCCTCCCCAGCTAGACTGTGAGCTCCTTGTGGTCAGGGAATGAATCTTGTTCATTTATGTATCCTCAGGGTCTAGCCCAGTGTCCCGCTTGGAGCAAGTAGGCAGGTGCTCAACAAATGTATGTTGCATAAGGAATGTCTGGAGGGCTGTATGGGGGTAGGGAGTGGATGCAAGTCCCTGGGCCCCAGACTTCCATACCTCTTGGCTTCACTATGGAAGGGCCCATTCTTCAGGGGCATTGGCAGAGACAAACTTTGCTGCCAGCTCCTCCATGGGCGTTGCTGAGCACGTGCTAGGTGCCCATCACCAGGTTAGGGTGCAAGAGCGAAGTCATGGTGCTGCTCTCCTTGGGAGACCTACTGGGCAATGCTTGGGATGACTTACCATCATCCACTGTCTGGACTTTCTTGTCCTCCCCAACTTTACTTACTGTCATCAGTAATCCTCCTCTGTGATCACTGAGTGCCACCTTCCATGCAGCTGTAAGATAAAGCCCTCACCTGCCCACCTCCCCATCAACTGTCCTGTAGTGGGGGTGGTGTGGGAGGATGAGACTCAGGCCAGTTTCTTCTGGAACTTCAAAGCCTGCTATGCTGTATTCTCTCATCATTGCAGAGAGAGCAGCAGCAGCAGCAATCCCCCCCGCCACACCGCTTTTAATAAAGGATAAACTGAGGGGTGAGTTGAACCCCAGTTTTGGGAACCCTGGTTCCTTTCTCTAGCATCAGACCTGGCATCCGGAAGTTACTATTCCTCGTCATCTTTGGGGACACTTCCCTTGCTGCCTTGGTCTTACCCCTCTCAGTTACAATCTCCCTGTCCTGCGGTCCATGGGAACCTTGGGGAAAGAGGGGGAGATGGTGAAGGGAGTGGAGAGGTAAGAAAGGTTGTGACCAGGAACTGACGTGAGGACTTCTGACTTCCCTTTCCTGAACTCAAACTGATGGGGGGAAATGGTGGTGTCACAACCACCATTGGTGTCCAATGGTGTCCTCGTCTGAGCCCTCTTGTCTGCTTTCTGCCGCAGCCCAGCCTGGGCCTTGCCCCTCCCCAGGCCCAGCCCCTCTCCTCTGGCAGACTTCATTATGGATGATGGCAATCAGTTCCTCTACCCCCACCACCCACCCCTACTAACCATGCTGGAGTTTCCTTATCTCCATGCCCTATCTGTACGTACCGGTGGACCCCATGGTTTAGGAGTTAGAATTGGTGTCAGAGAAGAAAGGCTTTAGGTTGCCTCCTTTTCCGTCTAGGGCAGGTTAGCAGGTGAAGTGACTTGCCCAAGTTCATGATTCTTACAGACCCAGCTTGGAGCCAGGTCTCCTGCTATGACCCACCATGTCTCCGTGCCACACATGGAGTTGGATGGCAGGGCTGGGGCTAGAACCCACGTCACCTTGACTTGGAATCCAGTGCCTTTGCGATCACTCTGTGCTGCTGTGGGGGTGTGTGCGACATGTGATGGGTAGGGGTCTCTGCTCTTCTGTCTTCATCCATTGCTCTACAAGCTATAACGGCCAATTCCATCATCCCCTAGTCGCCCCTCTGCTATTTCCCCATCTTTCCATTCTCTCCCTCCATTATTTCTTTTTTGCCCTGGAAGGATTATGGCTACATTCTCACCTCCTCCATGAGATTAGTTAGCTTTTCATAATCCTTTTTTTTTTTTTTAAGTTTTTATTTATTTTTGTAGTAATCTCTATACCCAAGGTAGGACTTGAACTCCTGACCTGGAGATCAAGATTTGCATCCTCTTCCTACCGAGCCAGCCAGGCACCCCAGCCCTTCATGTTCTTACAAGCATCCATCCCTCACTATTTGTTTCAACGTTTATTTATTTTTGAGAGACAGAGAAAGACAGACAACGAGCAGGGGAGGGGCAGAGAGAGAGAGGAAGAGACAGAATCTGAAGCAGGCTCCAGGCTCTGAGCTGTCAGCACAGAGGCCAACACAGGGCCATCGGGGCTCTAACTCACAAGCCATGAGATCATGACCTGAGCCGAAGTCAGTTGCTGCACTGACTGAGCCACCCAGGTTCCCCAAACCATTTTTTTAAAAACATAATTTATTGAACAAATTAATATCATATTTTTCAAAATTTAAAGTAAATACACATTTATCCTAAACAATGAAAGAAACTCTCTTTGCACCAGGCTACATATAATGGCTTTGACAACTGACACAGACTATTAAAAATTCCTTGTAACACTAAAAATTAGGACATTAAAGTTATTAATTGTGAATAGTATTAATTGTGCAACTCTTTTTTTTTATTAAAAAATTTTTGTGTTTATTTTTGAGGGAGAGACAGAGAGCTAGCAGGGGAGAGGCAGAGAGAGAGGGAGACACAGAATCTGAAGCAGGCTCCAGGCTCTGAGCTGTCAGCACAGAGCCCAACGTGGGGCTCGAACTCACAAACCGTGAAATCATGACCTGAGCTGAAGTCGGTGTTTGACGGACTGAGCCACTCAGGCGCGACTAATTGTGCAACTCTTAACATTGCTACCACTTATTGAATGCTTCATATATGGTAAGCACTTTTTTCTTCAGAAGCTGGAGGATGGGGTGGAGTGAAATCAGCCAGAGAGAGGTGGGAGGCATCTGAGCTCCACTGTCATCTACAGATGTCCTACTCTTGGGATCAAAAAGGGGAGGCCAGGGAGAGCCAGGGAGTGTGGAGTCTAAGGTGTGGGGTCAGCTGGAAGATCAAGGGGAGAGGGAACCAGGAGCTCTGATTCCAAGTCACAAAGACCTAGGACCTCACCCTCCAGTCTCCCTGCGTTTCTAGCAACCTCAGTAGATGGAGGACCTTGGGCCTGGATGGGGTATAGTGAAGGTCATTGTGCCTATAGGATATTTGGGTGAACGTTGTAGCCTTGTTGTGGGATTCATTTGGGTGAGACCCTGCACAAATGGGGGTGGCATGAAATACCCAGAGTCAGAGTGTGGTGTCTGACTCAAGGGGACGGATAGAAAAGTGGCAATGTGTCTATCATAGCAAAATGGGCCCTTGGACTGAAGTTGGGGCTCGGGGGTTTCAGCTGGTGGTGCAGAGAACATGCCTTGTGTGTCCCCAGGCCTCGGTTTTCTCTGAGACTTCGCCTCAGGTCATGATCTCACGGGTTGTGAGTTTGAGCCCTGTGTCGGGCTCTGTGCTGACAGCTCGGAGCCTGGAGCCTGCTTCGGATTCTGTGTCTCCCTCTCTCTGCCTCTCCCCCACTAGCTCTCTGTCTCTCTCTCAAAATTAAACATAAAAAAATTTTAAATAAAAAAAAGAATCACACGATTAATCTATAAAACAAGGTGCTGCAGCAGATTATGTCTAAGGTCAATTTGGATTGATGTATCAGAGTATTTGGGAAAGGGGGCACTGAGAATATACTGGTAATACCTGATCCAGGTATCTGTGATTTTCACGAATAATGATCTCATCAAGCCTCATGACAGCATTTTCCCATGTAGGTGGGCTAGGCATTGTTACTGTCAATAAAGGAGGCTTGGTGGAGATTTTGCGTTCTTTTTTTTTTTTTTTTTTTTTTTTTTTTTTGCGGCAGAGGCACATCAGCGCCTGGGGGGGTCCCAGCCCGGCAGAGAGTGAATGAGCACCAGATTGGGGGGGGGGGGGGTGGTGTCAGGGCCCCAGTGAGGGCAGAAAACTAGGGTTTGGGTTTACTCCAAGTTTGAGTTTGGGTCGGAGGGGTAAATTCCCAAGAAAGCGAGATTTGGGGTGTCGGTGGAGAACTCTGGGGCTAAGGGAAGAGTTCTTAAGGAACACCAAGTACCTGTCATGGATCATATGCTTACCTGTCCTGTCTCAGTCAGTCCTTACAGTAACCCCATGAGCTAGGTGTTCTCTCTCCATTTCACAAACTGGAAAACAGACCCACAGAGTGTTGGTTATTTGTCCCAGACCACCCAGCTCAAAGGCAGAGGATTCTGAACTGAAACCCAGTGAGTTTGACTCCAAAGCCCTGAATCGTTCCAGTGGTGTTCACGTGGGGAAGGCCGGGTGACTGGGTGAGGAGGGAGGGGCTTATCGCGCCGTGGGGGGTGGGGGGTGGGGGGGTGGGTCGGGAGGGGTCCGATTGGTGGGTTGCGGGCACCAGGCTGCTGGATCCGGGACTCTGGCGCCTCTGACTGAGCTACGAAGGGTTAAAGACCTTCGCCCCCCTCCTCCCGCCTCCTCCTGTCTCCTCCCCCAGGCTCTTCCTGTCCCGAAGTTGCAACACCCCATCTGCCACTCTCCCTTCCCTTCTACCTCCACTCTCCTTTCTGCTTTAGTTTTCTCCCAGTTCTCCGGACTCGGCTCCGGCTCTGGCCTTAGGGGTGTGAGGTCCCTGGGATCAGGCGGTGACCTTCACCCCAAGCCCATCCCGCTCAGCTTCCCTCCCCGGGGTGCGGGCTCTTCTTGGGACCTCCCGACCCCGCGCATCCCGGACTCCGGTCGCCGCCGCCGCCGCCGCCGCCGCCGCCGCCGCCACTGCCTGAGCCCTGATGGGGGAGTGAGAAGCCACAACTGGCCGGACATGGGCCTCCCCACCGTGCCTGGCCTCCTGCAGCCACTGGTAAGACCCCGGACGAGGGCCTAGTGGGCTGGGGGCGGGGGGGAGGAGGGGGGAGGGCGCCGCCCCTCCGGAGTGGGCCCTCGCCCCGGGCCCCGACCTTCGGCCGGCGTGGCCCAACTTCAAACTCGGCCAGAAGTTCGGGTTTCCCATTCTGAGGCCTGCTCTGAGTCGGAGGCAAGGCCGAGGGTGAAAGGGAACCCGAGGACAGCCAAGGAAGTTTGCTGGGCTTTGGGGTGGCCAGGAATGTGGGGGCAGGTGATCCCCGGAGGCGGGGCGCATTTCGGAAGGGTAAGGAAAGGAGTGGAAGAAGGACGTTTCGTCCTCTTGGAGTCCAGATGACTCAGAGTTCTGTCCTCCGGTCAGGTGGCCAGCCGGTGTGTGTGGGGTGGGAGAGGTGAGGCTGCCCGTGGGCTTTGGCTGAACAAACCTTGGCAGGGCATAGGAGTTGGATGCTAGTGAAGGGGGAAACTGAGTCTGGGAATGGAGATGGGCTGGTGGGTAAGTTTGGGATGCTGTGTGTGTGTGCCCGTGTGGAGAGGGGGTATTTGGGAGTGGAGTGGGAACCGGATAGGGACAGGGCAGTGGAGAGCCCCCCAGGGCCAGGACGCCCACCTGCTGGCATTCCCCACTCTCTGCTTCTGGCTCAGCTTCTAGGCAGGTGCCCTCCGTTGGACTGACTCTAGACAGCTGCCAGCGCCTCCACCTGGTCCCAGACCCTGTGGCCAGCCTTCAGCCCCCTCCCCACAGACCCAAACAACAATCTCTTCGTTTCTTCTTCCACAGATCAGTTTGGGGAAGTTAGTAGAAAGTTGTTTTCGTCACTGGAAAATGTCCCTTTCTTGTGCCTCAGCCTTGTTTCAATGTATCCTCCATCTCCCTGCATGTCCTGGAATCAGCCTGTGCGATACCGGGAGCCCCTGTCCCCCACCTAGTAGGGCGGATTTTCCTGGCCTGTGGTTGGCCAGTTTCTCCTGGGTCCCTGCCTGTCTCTGGCCCCCATCTTCCTCACTGTCCTCTCTGGGTCTTGTCCTGTCTCTACTAACCATTTCTTCCTTTTCTGTTGGTTTCCCCAGAAGTCTCCTTTCTGAACCTTTTTCTCTCTGGTGCCTCCCTCTCCCTCTCTTTTCTGCTGGGAGTCCACATCTCCAGACCGTGATTCCCCGTGCAGCACCTCTCTCTCAACCTGAGTTCTTACTCTTATTCTCACTGTCTCACCTCCTGTCTCCCCAGCCTGTCTCATGACTTCTCTCAAGTCTGTCCTTCTCCCAGGCTCCCTCAGCCCCCGTCCGACTGCCTTGTCTTCTCTTCTCTCTTTGGGGGTACATCACTTGGATTCAAATCCTGGCTCCCTCACAGACTAGCTGCCCGAACTTGAGCAGGCTACGTAACCTTTCATGTCTTAGTTTCTTTATCTCTAAAATGGATATAATGATCACTACTTCCTAATGGTGTTTTGAAGATTAAATAGATTGACACACAGTTGACCCTTGAACAAACATGGGTTTGAACTGTGCACGTCCACTTATATGTGGATTTCTTTCCCATTAAATACAGTACTGTAAACATATTTTCTTTTTCTAATTTTCTTACTAACATTTCCTTTTCTCTGGCTTACTTTCTTGTAAGGATGCGGCATATAATACACATAACACACAAAGTATGTGTTCATCAATTGTTGATGTTATCGGTAAGGCTTCCAGTCAACAGTAGGCTATTAGTTAAGTTTTGGGGGGAGTCAAAAGTTATACGTGGATTTGTGATTAAGTGGGGGGATGCTGATGCTCCTAATCTCTGCATTGTTCAAGGGTCTACTGCGTGTTAGATCTTCAAAGTATTAAGTGCTGGGTCTGTGCTAGACATTATTTTAAGTGCTGGGGTGACAGCAGTGAACGAAATCTCTGCCCCCATGGAGTCTACATTCTAGTAGAAGAATAAGGTCTAGCAAATAGAAAGCACTCAGTAAGCGTTAGATTTGTTTTGTTAGTATAGTAGGGATTACTCGGGGGCTCCTGTGCTTGGAAGACAGAGGAGGCCTGAAGAGATAAAGGGAAGTGCCTGGTGGCAGGGGCGGAAGATGGCAAGTGGGAGGTTGGCTGTGAAGGGACCCAAGTTCAGCTTGGAGCTGGAGGGGAAAGAGAAGGAATGAAAGGCCTGAGCTGTTTTCAATTGCTCACCAGTCACTGGGCAATACCGAACGCACCAGAGTATATGTGTGGTTGTGTGTGTGGGAGGTAGTGGAGAAGAATACAGGAGAGAGTGTGGCAAAGCTCCTAGGATTTTGCTGTTCTCAAAGAGCTTGCAGTCTGGGAGCCAAGATGGCTTACAGCAAAAAAATGAGCTCAGAACAGTCTGGGGAGAATATCCACAAAAGCGTTTTGATGTGGTGCCCTGGGACATGGATGGGAGGCAGGACCAGGGAAGGGAATGAGCATCATCCAGCTGCTTTTTCTTGCTTAGCTGGCCTCATCTCTGGTGTCTCTGCCCCAGGAACCCCTCCTGCATAGACTGCAGAGCCTACAATGAATGGATTGTCTCTGACCTGGCTGAGAGCTTGATAGCATGGGTGGCGTGAATTCACTAGGTCCCTAGCAGCTATATGGGACCTGGTGCCCATGTGATACTCCCTAACTCTATGGAATGACTCGAGGAACAGGCATTGGTCAGATGGAATGAGGAAGGGAAATCCTCATAGAAAACTGGATTTGGAGTTGAGATTCAAAGTCACTGACTGGCAGCGTGGCTAGAAAGAAGGGAGACTGGTTTGAGGGAGAGTAGGGGAATGGAGAGGTGGGATTTTGTGTTGGGGATGGTGGTGGCAGGAAGCTGAACACCTTGGCTGGAGATGGAAGGACCATGTTGAGGAACAAGAAGATGTGAGAATGAGAAAATTGGAGGGAGTGGGGGCGGGGATGAAGAGAGACTTTGAATGTAGTCCCAAGTAGAGGAATTCGAGGAATTCATTCATTCATTCATTCATTCATTCATTCAGAAGCAGTTCTCTGAAAGACCCATGGCAGCTGGGAGTGTGTTCAGAATAGCAGTGAGGTACCTCTGCAAATACTCACACAGGGAAGGAGTGACTTGTGTGGAACTGATGTTCAAGGTCAGGCTCTGGAGAAGAAGATTCCCACACATGTGGGTACAAGTTGAAGCATGAACACAGATAAAGTGCGTAGGATGGATTGGAGCAGGAAAGAGGCTGGTGGCTGGGCCATCAGCTGGAAGACAGTTGCAATAATGCGAGCGTGAGGCAACCCATGATTATGGACAGGACTGAGAGATCATGGAAGACGGACTGGCGAGATGAACTGACAGGCTGGATGGCCGCAGGATCGGGACGGGGGACCTTGAGGAGAGAAGGGTGGCAAAGCTCTCACACTGTGGGTGCTGAGAAGTTGGTGGTGTAACATTTGTCTAGACCAAGAGATTGATGAACTAGGTTTGGGGCATGTTGAGGGTCTGGGAACAGCTAAATGAAGTGCGTACCTAACAGACTAGAGCAGGGCTTCTCAAACTCTTATCTGCCTTTGGATCATTCACCAGTGATACTCAAAAGGGAGTGTGCGTGTGTGTGCATGCGTGTGGGAAGGAGTGGGCATAGTTTGACCACTCTCCCCTGGAGATGAGTATGTTCCTTCACGGGAGCCCTGACTCTTCTATTTCCCTCTCTGGGAGTCACTGGCTTCGACTGGAGTGGAAGACAGATGAGTCGTTAGATTGGCCAATCAATGATTATTCTGCTCCTTCCTTTGGTTTTGGGGGCTGGGAAGATACCAAGACCATAAGACACTATCTCTGACCACACACGCTCTTTCTGATCGCTTATCTCATAAGAGTTTATGGTCCTTTCGGGGAGATCATATCTACACGCTCAGGATAATTATATTATAATAAGATCCCAAAGTAGATATAGTTAATCCCTGTTATTGGTCTTCACAGGGGGCTGGGCATCTAATGAGCTCAAGAGGAGGAAGTGGCATTAATGGAGGGCTTCAGCGGAGGGAGGTGGGATCTCAACCGAGCTCTTAGAGGAGAAGCTGTCATAAGCTCCCCGAAGATTGACATTAAAAGAACAAACACATTTTAATTTCGTGAACAAATTAATGCAGGGGAAGGGCACAGCTAGGTCATGAGGTGCCGGGTCAGGGTTAGACCACAGGGTCGCTCTGCTCTCATCCTCTCCGCCCCCTCTGCAGCCCTGGTACAGGAAGTCTCACTTTAAAGTCTCCCCAAGCGGAAGTTGTGGGGGAGTTGGAGGGGTGCTGGGCCACCCCCTCAACTGTCTCTCCCCAGGCACCTCCCAGCTTCCTGCCCTTCCCCTGCTCCAGGCGACAGGTGCAGGCTGGCTAGGGTCTTTGCTCTCAGAGCTCACCTCCTAATTCAGCTGCAAGGTGCAGCTGCTAAGAAGGACACGCTCCCCAGAGCCAGCTGGTGCCGACTGGTGGGGGCCTGAGGCCCTGGCTAGGAGGGGTCAAGAGCAGGCTGGCTGGAGCACTGCTGGGGACTATGAGAGACCTGGGAAATAGTGCTGGCTGTCTTACATCCCTTCTTGCCTGCCTCCTTACTCCTGGAAGTGAGCGTTCAGGGCTCTGGAGTTTTTCCTGTGCTGCCAGTGGACTTGCAGGGAGGGGCTATGGAGACTCAGGACTGGCCTTATTTCCTAAGGATTGTTTGGGGACCCCAGGGAGGTCCCCAAACCCAATCCAACTGGCCAGAATCAGTCAGGCTGTGGGAATGCAGTGAACCCCGGGTGAGAGGGCAGCCTTAGTTTACTTCCTTTTGGAACTGGGGGGTGTCAGGGGCCTCCTGTGAGAATCCAGGGAAAGGGCTGGTCGGTTGGGGACTGGTTGGATGGGGAGGAGGAGCCTGGGTGGGGCCTGGTCTAAAGGAAGGATGCTGAGGGGCGGAGAAAGAGCTGAGTGGCCCCTCAGTGGGGGTGGGTAGTGACCCGCTGGGAGGAAGCCAGGGGTTGAGGAGACTTCCCTTTGGGATGGATTGGGAGAGGGGGCCATTTCCCGAAATATGCGGGCCAAGTGGGACAGGGGTCTGTTGCCGACTCTTTTGAAGGGGAGGGTGGCGGGGGGAGGAAGTGTGCTCCGAGTGGGGGTTGGAAGGAGAGCCTGGCCCACAGGAGAAAGGGCTCAGATGGGGTTCTAATTGCTGGCTGGTCCCTTCAGCCTTCGTGCTGACTCATGACCCTTGAGGAGCTGGGGAAGCTGCTGGTTCTATCTCCCTTCCCCTAGATGCCCTCCCTCCCTGGCCTGAGTCACTGGGCGGAGTTGCTGGGAAAAGATTTCTCTTTCCCGGATCTGACTTAACCCCCAAAGTGCTGGAGACCCAGGGGGATGCTAGGCTTGAGAAAGCCTCTCTCCCTCCCTCCCTCCGTCCTTCCTTGGAAGCTTACTCCTCACAGGCCTGTGGTCCCTGAAAGGCTCCCCACCAATGCTGTGGGGGGTGGGGGGAGGCAGAACTGGAGCCCTCAGTTTTTCTTCCTGACTTTGTCTCTGCCGGTTGGCTTTGCTCCTGCAGGAGGGGGCCCTGCATGGAATTTCAAGTGCCAGTAACCTTGGGTCCTGAGAGCTCTTCGGGGAAAGGAACCACAATTTCAGGATTGGGAAGTTCTTCCTATAGCCACCCTGAATTATTCCTGTGGCCCTGGACGCCCCTGTCTTGTTCAGGGGAGACGGCATGCTGGAGTGGCTCAGGGAGGGGACTGCTCTCTGAGTAGGGGAGCGCAGCCCTGCCTTGGCCGCTGCTCTGTTTCTCAGTGTGGCTTCTGATTGTGGCTGAGGCTCCAGCTTCCAGGCTGCAGTGTCTCCCAGAGGGTGACTCAGGGCAAGCACGACCTGCCTGCCTGCCTACCGGGCTGTGGGCTGCTGTGCTGTCCTGTCTCGGACTGGGGTTTCTGTGATCAGATTAGTCTTTCTCCAATTTTAACATGCTTTGAGGACATCCTCTTATCTTTACATAAAGCAGCTCTTATAGCAGAGGGAAAAAAAAGAAAATCAAGACCCAGGAAAAGCCAGAAAGAGGCTGATTAAGAGATCAAGGAAAAAAGTCTAGGCTGGAGCTCAACACTGACTCCTGGCTTTGCTGTCCCTGGCTCTGAAGCCAGAACTGGGCAAGTGATTCAGCTGCTGAGGGCTTGCCCTGAGGCTGTAAAAGGTGCCTCTCAGAATGCCCCTGTGTGCAAAGGGCATCAGGACTCCAGCCCATCCTCAGCTCCTGACTTGATGGTCACCTGAGCCCGATCACCAGCCTCTGGATACATACATTGTATGTAACCTACATGCCTTTTTCCAATCCTGCCTGGACCTAAACTTTGTCAATCTCCTACCTCATTCCCACCCTGAAACTTTCCCTTTTACTGCCCTCCCCGTTTGCCCTGGCCAACCTGGGGTATTTGTGCAACCTGGTGGAAGGGGATGCAGCATGAGGTCTGAGGGCAGAATCCTGAGTGAGGTTTTGATACAGATTTATAAAGAAACTCTTCCTTTTGCCCACTCCCTACAAATGGTGCCCACAGAAACGTCACTTACTTCCACTCCAATCTGATTTTATTTATTTTTAAAGTTTTATTTATTTATTTGTTTATTTTGAAAAAGAGAGAGATAGCGCAAATAGGGGAGGGGCAGAGAGAGAGGAAGAGAGAATCCCAGCTAAGCGGGCTCCATTGCTGTCAGTGCAGAGCAGATATGGGGCGTGAACCGTGAGATCATGAGCCGAAACCAAGAGTCTAGCTGGATGCTTTAACCAACTGAGCCACCCAGGTGCCCCCTCCAATCTGATTTTATAAACATACCCTTTCTACTGGAATTACGCAATCTGGGAAAGTGCACAGATCTAACTGCTCACCTCTGTGGATGTTTACAAAGTGAACACACTGTGAACATAGCACCCAGAAGGAGAAACACCACTTTAATATCCTTAAGGCTCCTTGTTGGAAGTAAGGGCCCCAATTGAGGTAACCAGTTCCCAATAAAAAAAAAACATTCCTTAAACACCCGCCCTGTGTCCAGCACTGTTAACTGCTATGGGAAAATAAGGATAAAATACAGTCCAGGCCTGGGGTCTACTAGTCTTAACTTGGAGGGACAAAAAAATTAGTACACAGAACAACTAGAGAAGAATTAAGCACTAGATCACATGGGGCCAGCTGTCTAAGCTTAGAGGAAGGATATCCAGTGTGAGCAGGAATGGCCTGGGGGCAATGTTCCACTGAGAAAGGACTTGAGCTGGGAAGGCTTTGAACTTGCTACCTCTAGGGTTCCCACCCTCCCTCTCCTGATAGGATCTCCTCTGTCTGATTCTTCCCCAGGTACTTCTGGCTCTGTTGGTGGAAATATACCCATTAAGGGTTATTGGACTGGTCCCTCACCTCAGGGACCGGGAGAAGAGAGCTATTCCATGTCCCCAAGGAAAATATATTCACCCTCAAGATAATTCCATTTGCTGTACGAAGTGCCACAAAGGTAGGAGAAAGTGGGAACAGTGAATCACCTCAGTTACGGGGTCCTCCTTCTTCCTTTGCTTTTTCCAGATATTCTAGAACTTGGGGATCTCTGACCTCCAGGCTCCTAACTTTGCTGCCTCTTCTGGGCTGGGATTTTCTCCCTTCTTTCCTCTCTTACAGACTTCAGAGGCATGGCCCTGGCTATTCTCTCTAGCATAGGGCTCCTTCCTTGAGCTCCCGCTGCAACCTAACTGATCCCCCATCACAGGGACCTACCTGTACAATGACTGTGCGGGCCCAGGGCTGGACACGGACTGCAGAGAATGTGAAAATGGCACATTTACTGCTTCAGAGAACTACCTCAGACAGTGCCTTAGCTGCTCCAAATGCCGAAAAGGTGAGTCTCAGGAGGTGGCGAGGGCTCTAAATGGAATGTCAGGAGGATGTGTTAGAGCAGTGGGCTCGCCTGTCTGTGTGTGAGGGCAAACACAGGAATGTGCATGCATAATTGAGTGCAGGGGTGTGGGCGTGTGTACAGAGAAAGACACACACGGTGGGGGGGGGGGGTTGTGCTCACACCCTGTCTCCTCCCCCCTCCAGAAATGTACCAGGTGGAGATATCTCCTTGCACAGTGTACCGGGACACCGTGTGTGGCTGCAGGAAGAACCAGTACCGGTATTACTGGAGTGAAACCCATTTCCAGTGCCTAAACTGCAGCCTCTGCCTCAACGGCACGGTGCAGATCTCCTGTGAGCACAGCTCTTCCATAGCCCGGCCCCGCTCCCTGCCCCAGGGTGGGCCCTGTCTCAGGAGAAAGGCCTCTGCCTTTCTGTACCCCAGCCCCCTGACCCCACACTTCCTCTCCTTCCCACTCCCGAAGTCTGTGGGACCATTCTGGCCATCTGCCCCCTGCCCCTCCTAGCTTTCCCTGTGGTCCTTGGTGCGGGGTGCCCCTCCTCTAGCTGTATTGTATCTCTCCCCACAGGCAAGGAGACACAGAATACTGTATGCACCTGCCACGCGGGGTTCTTTCTAAGAGGGAATGAATGCGTCTCTTGTGTTAAGTGAGTATCTCCACTGGCTGCTGGGCACTGGATCGGGTGAGGGGGCTTGGGGTGGGGCGGCGAATGGGGTGGCTGCAGGTGAGAGCCACCAGCAGGGCAAGGGAGACAGCCCAGGATGCTCTGGTTCTTACTGACTGGTTGATTCTTGGTGTCAAAACACCAGACAGTCCTTCTTCCTGCCCTCCCGACCCCCCGCCAGAATTGTTCCTAAAATCTGAAGAAGTCTTTGGGAATAGAGGCTCATACTCCACGGACTTGCAGTTCTTTGAACTTAGACATTTGGATTTTGGGGTGACAGGGTCTACTACATATAGTTCATGGATTCTAGGACGCACATTTTCATGTCTCTGAAATCAGACTGCATCTTACAATTGATGATGTATCATGGTTTAACTGGCAGCTCTGTGTGTGTATGTAGTATGTAAATGATGGTGCTTTTTAGTGATGGCATCTTTGAGGCAGTATGGTATTTCTTCCCCAGTCTCTGTTCAGGCCTCCTCACTTCTTTTGGCTCCACAGGGTCTGTTCTTGCATACTTGCTTGCAAAGAAGGAACTCTGAGGGCTCTACAAGTTCAAATCTCAGCCTAGCCACTTATGTGTGACCTTGGGCAAGTTACTTAACATCTCTGAACCTTAGTTTTCTTACCTTTAAAGTAAGGATAATGACATCTACTTGGCAAAGCTGTACAGCTATAAAGTAACACCAGACTATTTGTTTTCTTTTTCTACTAAGTGTCTTTTCTCCTTCAAAGAGCTTTTACATTCATTCCATGTGGTTCTCACTGTGAGTTTGTGAGGTTGCCTCTTCCTGCGGAGCATTGACCTTCCCAAGTTCCTTCTAGCCCCTCATGGAGTTCTCATTACTCCTGCTGCCCAGTGACAGCTTCCAGCAGGGGGAAGATGTGCTTGTTCTAGAGTGTTCTCTGGCTGCCCCCCAAAATAAGTCTTTTTAAAATTTTCACATGCATGTTTGACCCCTCTTTCCACAAAGTCAGGGATTGTCACTAGCAATGTCATCTCAAGAAAAAGCTCTCCAACCTCTCTTTGCCATGGGATTCTCACAACAGTTCAGTGACAGCCACCATTTATCGAGTGCTTTCTATATGCCAGGCATAATGATCTCACTTCTCAATTCTGACAGGTGGGTAAGGGTCTTACTTTACTGATGAGCAAACTGAGGCTTACAGGTTAAATGACTTGCTTGGAGTCACAGTGCCAGCCAACGAATGGACTGGAATTCACACCCTGCCCCTTACTGCTTTGAATTAGTTCTTTCTACACAGCCTCCTTGAGATTACTTCCAATTCTAAAAGGAAATGATTTTGTGATTGGCTTGCGTTTCATTCCTCTGAGTCAGGAGAGGTTTAATTTCCATTATTTCAAGAGATAGCTAAAATGTTTGGAAAGCAAAGAAATTTCCAACAGTATGGAGTTTTCTTCTTTTTCCTTTTTCCCCTGTCTTCCTCTTGGGGGAGGGCCCCTACGTACCTGTGCGATCTCTTCTTTCAGCTGTAAGAAAAACACAGAGTGTACGAAGTTGTGCGTACCCATCGTGGAAACTGTTAAGGACCCTCAGGACCCAGGTGAGGAGAAATAACCCCTTTCCCATGCTCACCTGCCCTCTCCTAATCCTTGCCCCTCCACCTACCCAGCCAGCCCTGCCCTTCCTGCTTCCCTTCTCCTCTCACCACAATCTGCCTCGCCTCCAGGCACCACAGTGCTGCTGCCTCTCGTGATCTTCTTCGGCATTTGCGTTTTATCCTTCTCCATTGGTTTAATGTGCCGCTACCAACGGCGGAAGTCCAAGCTCTTCTCCATTGGTGAGTGGGGCCCTTGGGAGGGGAAAGCTTGCTGCTGGGGGATGTGGGAGGGGTTGAGTGGGTGAGAGGGATCAGCATGGAGGGAAATGAGGGAGTGTCCCCTTAGCTTGCTGCTGAGGACCCCGCTGGCAGGAGGTGGCCCTGATGGCTTGATGAGAGGTCACAATGCATCAGTAGGTCTCTTGTCCCTGGGGCCACTTTGGCCCTGAAGCATGTCACCACAAGTCCCCAGGGCCAGCCCCGGTATGGGCGCCAGGGCTGAGAGAGGAAGTGAAATTTGTGACGCTTGGTTTCTTTTTTCTCAGTTTGTGGGAAATCAACACCTACAAAAGAGGTAAGATGAAACCAGGAACCTACCCCCAGTCTTTCCCGCTGATTGTCCATTACAATCTTGTAATACCTAAATGACCCTCGGTCACCCTTAATTCCAACCCCCCTCCAGAAATAAAGAAGGTTCGGGCTGTTTGTCCTTTCCTCCACTAACGCTGTGCCTTCTCTCTTTCAGGGAGAGCCTCAGCCCCTGGCCACAGGTCCAGGCTTCAGTCCCATCCCCAGCCCCACCTTTACCCCCAGCCCCACCTTCACTCCCAGCCCCACCTTCACTCCTAGCGACTGGGCTAATTTGAGGGCTGCATCCGTCTCCAGAGAGATGGCTCCACCCTACCAGGGGGCTGGCCCCATCCTCTCCGCGGCTCCAGCCTCCAGCCCCATCTCCACCCCAGTTCAGAAATGGGAGGACAGCACCCACACTCAACGCCCAGGTGAGCTCCTTGCAGGGCCAGGTGGGTGGAGCTCCTGGAGGGCGCGTGCGCGCGAGGGGACGGGCGGAGCCGCCTCCGCGGCCAGAGGCTCACCGCCCGGCTTCCTCGCAGTGGATCCCGCCGACCCGGCGACGCTGTACGCGGTGGTGGACGGCGTGCCCCCGTCGCGCTGGAAGGAGTTCGTGCGGCGGCTGGGGCTGAGCGAGCACGAGATCGAGCGGCTGGAGCTGCAGAACGGGCGCTGCCTGCGCGAGGCGCACTACAGCATGCTGGCGGCCTGGCGGCGACGCACGCCACGACGCGAAGCCACGCTGGAGCTGCTGGGCCGCGTGCTCCGCGACATGGACCTGCTCGGCTGCCTGGAGGACATCGAGGAGGCGCTGTGCGCCCCGGCCTCCCTGTCGCCCCCGCCCCGCCTCCTCCGGTGAGGCCACGCCCCGCCCCGTGAGGGGCCTGCTCTGAGGACCGCTGCCTACAGGCGGGGCGGCCCAGAAGGACGGTGCGAGGTGCCCTCCGGATCCCCTCTTTCTGGACAAGGGACACGAAGGGGCAGGCAGGAGCTGGCAGCCACCTACTTGGTGCTACTCCCTCAGTGTACACAGAATTTTCTCCGTTTTCGGAGCACTGCCGGAGGGTCAGCCTTGTGTGTGACAGATGTGTGCGTGTGATCCTGAGAGAGGCTGAGTGTGCCAGGGGCCCCAGCTTGTGGTTGTAGAGATGAGGGGCGCCATGCCTCATCACCCACTTTGGGTTTGGAAAACCCAGCAACGCAGCTTCGGGGCCTCTGGGTGATCCCTGGGCCCTTGTCACAGTAGATAAGCAATCTTTTTTATCAATTATGTTACACTAATAGAAACTGGGCACGCCTCTGCCCCCTGCCTGGACAAGCACAGGGTGAGCTGACCTGTCCGAAGGCAGGGGCAGGCACAGAACAATGGGGCGGCCAGCAGGAGCTGTGGACTTTTGTAAATACACTAAAACTCTGGAATTAAAGCTCTGCTCCTGGACGGGGTGGTCCTTCTGAGTGGTGGGTGTGGGAGGCTGGGGCAGAGACTGCGATCCTGATGGGGGTGGGCTGGGAAAAGCCCTGAGCTTGGGCCAGGTACCCCACCACCATGATACCAGCTGACAAAGGAGCAGCCTGTGCTCACTCTCTGACCCCTTCCTCATCAGGTTCTCTTTCTTCCCACCCTTATCTAGTAATGACCAGGCGGTCATTTTTATGTACAACTTTATGTGGGGCTCTGGTATGTCTATGGTACAAAAATGTACAGCACTTGATCCCAAAGCCCTCAGAGCAGGAAGGGCATGGTGCCCAGGCCAGGCTTCTTATTAGGAAGTGTGGTCCTTGAGGTAGAGTCCAAGGGTGGGGTGGTGACCAGCACTCGTGGGGAGAGATTTCCTCCGGGAGAAATGCCAAAGGTCCAGAGTGTTCCTCACACCTCTCTGAAAAGAAAGGAGGTGGGTGTTAGGCAAAGTCAGATGTGGGGTGAAGAGTGAGGCTAAGTACCCTTCCTTGCCATGGCCCCTGCTCCGGTATTGCCCTCCTTCTATACTCTGTCCCCACTGACATCTTTGGTACCCCTCTCACTCCATACTGGCTTCTCCACCCCCTCCCAGGCCACCTTCCCTTCAGGACTTACGATGTGGACAGGGGGGTGTCCAGCTGAATGATGTGGGGCCCACGCATTCTCCGCAGTTGGACCCGGGTCAGCTTCTGAGGACTGTTGTTCCTCCGAGGCTCGGGGATGCCCTCAATCCTCTGGCTGGCCAGTTCTTCCCGGATCTCTCTGAGCATGTCCTCAGCCCGGAGAGGGCGAGGGGAGGGGGTGCAGTCAGGTCTCAGGAAGAGGGGCCCTTCTTCATCCCCTGAGGACTCCCAGGGGCTTTCCCCAGCAGAGTCAGTGTGGGTTGGGGATGGGGGGAGCTGTCTCCGAAGTTGGGCCCTATGCAGCGTTTCTGCTACCACATTCCCATCTACTGAGGTCCCGTCTTCTTCTTCAGACCAGGTTGGTGGATCTCGCCTGGGAAGGCTGCTTCCTCTTCGGATACCTTCCCCTGGCAGTTCAGGGGCGCTTTGGCGTTGAGGGGCTTGGGGGTTGGGAGGTTGAGGGCGCAAAGGAACATCTCGGAGGTCCAGGGTGGAGAAGGTGAGACGAGGGTCACGCCGAAGGGCCTGTGGGCGTAGACGGCTCACAGAATGGGGCCCCTTGGGGGAGCCTGGGATCAGGGTCCCATAGCCAGAGTCTGAAGTATCATCTGGTACCAACAGAGGCTCTTCATCCATGTCTTCTGTCACCACCAGCTGGGGGATGACGGTTGAGAACTCTGGAGTCCTACAATTTATAGGAAGAGTAAATGGTCAGAGTCGGGTGCTGAGGGGTCAAGTTCAAGTCCAGGAATTTTCCCTTGATCTTCCTATCCAGAAACAGCCCCTCCTCCAAACTTACTTTGGTACCACCTTTACAATGCATGATTATTTTCTCATCTTGCTGGCTAGACTGTAAGCTCCTCTAAGGTATTTTAGCCACAGCACCTGGCCCAGGACCTTGTACCAAGCAGGTGCTCAGCTATCTGCTGAAGGGTTCCTGAGCTCCCCTGAGGCAATCCCCCAGTGATGGATCTTTCTTCTCCTTAACCATGCTGCTGAACAGATGTGTTCCTGTGAACGAACCTCTCGCCCTCTCTGGATCCTTGCAGCTGCGACATTCTGCAAATCCCATACTGGCTCTCACTCTCCATCCCTGGCCTGGGGAGCCTGCTCCTCTCAAGGAGCTTGCGTCTCTTGTGTCTGTTTCTGTCACCCTGGCAACTGTTGACTAGTGCCAACCTGCTCCACTCTAACCCGTAGCCTGGGTTCCTCTGTCTATTTCCAATGTCCCCAGAAGCTGTGTTGCCACTTCTCTGCTGTGTGGGTTCCTCTCCCCTCTCTCCCTGCTTGCAGCCCCCCTACTTTGAGAGACTTGTGGTCCCTGTGGGTCTTACCTCCCTTCTGCGCTGCTCTGAGAGTCCTCCGGGGGAGGTGAGGAGGGCCTGGTGCGTGGGGCCTCCCGGTCCTGGTCCCGATAGAGAGCTAGGAGCTCCCTCTTCTGTTGGACATACTCCTCTGTCTTCAGCTTTTGCAGGGTGATCTGGGGTGGGCATACTTTCATTAAGAGCTCTCATTTATTGAGACTTGCTGTATGTCACCCATGTGCTAAGTGCTTTACATACATATTATTTCGTTTAATCTTCACAGATTATGACTATATTATGAAGGCTATGAGGCAGATATTATTTGTTACTCCTACTTTACTAGGGAAAAATGGAGACTCGGGATAAGTAACTGCCAAGGTCATGGGGCAAAAGAGAGTGGGATGGCGCCAGGAACTGAACCCTCCAACTGGCTCTGGGGGTGGGTGAGGTGAACAGAAGACCCCCTTTCCTGCTTGTGCGGTTCTTCCTGCTTCTTATGCCCCCTTGTTAAGCCCTCTATCCAGTCTCTTCCCTCCTTCAGGGAGCCCTCCCTGATATATGGTGATGGTGGTATAAGTGTTCTAAATGGTGGTGGGCCCTCAAATTACTCCTTCTCCTGCTGCCAGGGTGGGCAGGGTCAGGCTTTGTCCTCTGCTGTCCTTCAGAGATGAAAGCAAGACCGTCCCAAGAGGAATGGAGGAGGATACACTGTATTTTCTGTCTTCTTCCCTCAAAGTTTTCACACAGGTGCCCTCAGAACAAAATAGTGACATCTGAGAAGCACCTTACAGGGCACCTCCACATGCATGTGATCATTTGATACACACCATCACCCTGTAGGTTGGAAAGCATGGATATTAGCCCATTTTACAGATGAGAAAACAAGACTTAGAGAGACAAAGGGACTTGCTCAAGTCCCACGAGAAGAGAAGCAGAACTGGGACTGGGCCTTCTCTTTGAGTCCTGGTTCAGGAACTACATTGACTTTCAAGGGCAGCCTTAAAGGGCAGAGTTGCTAAAGGACATTTGCTTGGGGAGGGGGAGGGAAGGCAGCAGAACCCACAGACAGGTTGAAGGCACAGGCTGGGCAAAGGGAGGTCCTGGTGGCAGCTGCGGGCAGTGCTGGTATCAGTACTCACTGGTATGGCCATATCATTGTTAAAATATTGGAGTACTTCCATGCTGGTGAGCAAAGGGCTGCTGTCCAAGCCTCCTGCCTCCTTTCCCTAGGACTGGTAACCCCATCCTTCAAGATCCAGTGATAATATGTGGCACAGCAGGGGACCTCTAGCACACTCCCAAGCTCCCAAGATGCTCCACTTTAATTGGATGATGGCCATGCCATACTGGTGGTTAAATATTTTGATTATCTCTCCAGCTTAGGTATCTGAACCAGCAACTCTTGGACACCTGGACGTTCCCAAAGCCTCTCCAGAAACACGGGGTAGCTGGGTCAGGACAGTAGACATGTTGGAGAAATGGATGAACAGGGATAGGAAAATGACATCAGGTTTATATTGCAAGTTTCCTTTCTCTGGCTCTCCAGTCCCTCAGTCCTGTGAGTGACAAAGCAGTGCAAAGATTCTTAGCAGTCTCATAAGATTAGTCAGTTGGCCAAAGCAAGGGATGATGGTACCTGGGTGCAGAGAACCAGCACACCAGGGCCAGGTCCTGTGACCTCCTCCCTCATCTCCAATGTGGGAGGGAACAAGAAGCAAGGATGCTGGGTGGGGTTGTTCTTGGGGCCAGGGTGGAGTGGAGCAGCCTGCTTGTTGGGCTGAGATGACCTGCCCTTGGCTCCACATGACCCAAGTTCAATGGAGTGTTTGGGAAGTCCAGGATAGGATGGTGTGGGGAAGGAAAGAACTGGGAGGAAGGGGTGGGGTTTGTAAGGAACATCTAATACAAGTATCTCCATCAAACGTGCCCCTGGCAGTTGCCCCTGGCCCAACCCTAGGAAAAAGCAGGGAGGGAGGGGACCTGAGGCATCAGGGAATGGGGCTGTTTGAGGTCCCCCCCCAGACACCCCAAAGCTTCTCCAGCAACCCTGGGAGGATCTTCTCAGCTTGGGTAAGAGGAGAATCAAGTTGGGAAGGGAAGAGGAAATCGGTGCCTGAGCCAAAATGTGGCTCCTCTACAAAGCTGAGAAGAGGAAGGGAGGGCTCCCCCAGCATGATTCTTCTTTCTTTGCCCTGGTGGAAGACATAAGCCTTGAGAGGAAACACCTCTTCTCCCCACTGCCTCTGGGGTTCCTCCCAGATTCATCTGCTCCTCCCAAAGTTCCCAAGTGGACTAACACAGATCTCTCAAAGTGCCCACGAACTCTGAGCAGCTGTGAGGCCTTTCCCTAGTCAGCACCTAGCCCCGCCCAGGCGCCACTGATCACCTCCTTCTTCTAATGATAATTACAAACATTTATGGAGCGCCCATTAAGTGCTGGGCCTCATGCCAAGCAGCAACAATAATTGTCCCATCTCTCCTGCATGACTGTGCCCACTATCACTGCAATTCCCCAGATGGGGACTGGGCTTGGAGAGATGACATAACCCCTGCAAGAACACAGATAACAGGTGAGAGCTGGGCTCTGGCTATTACCTTAGCAGCCTGCTTCAGCTTCCTGCCAGTCATTTTTTGACCTCTGTCTCTGACAGCTTTTCTGTTCCTGTCACTGGTTCCTTTTTCCTCTTCCCAGTCCCTAACCATGGGCATTTCCCAGGATTTAGTCTGTCTTCCCTAGAGAAGCTATTTTTTTTTCCCCCTAAAAGTTTAAGCTGCCCTGGCTAGAGCTGCAGGGAATAAATCTACATCTACATTTCTGTGAGGGGGAGAAAGCAACAGTCCCACCCTTGAGTGGTTGCTCTATCAAGGGGACCAATAGATATTCCACTGCCTTTATCAGTTTACAAAGGCTGATGGCAATAGAGAGCAGTTTTCTTTAAGAATTCAGTGTGAAACAATAGCAGGACAAACTAATTTCAGTTTCAGTGTTTGTTTTGCTAAGGGAGGCCAGGGAGCTTGTGCACTGCTTGGTTATGTATCAGAAGTGACCTCCTTTCCTCTGTTAGCCAGGAGTGAGACTGCCCGAGGTAAATTAGTTTGAATAAAATCCCAATAGTTTGTAGTGGTCCCTTGGGGGTTCTAAAGGGAGGCGGGAGGGGGTGTCATTTTGGGACTGAGAACCAAAGGAAGAAGACAGAATTCTGACAGTGGGGTGGTGAAGGAAAGAGCCTCCTGTGAGGGCCCCCCACCTGGTGCCTTGGGGAGCCCTGTGGCTTGTTTTAGGTATTCAAGGAAGTGGCAGTCCTACAGGGTTGTAAGACACAAGATCTTGAGGTTCCGTCTTTAATTCTTATTTCATGCCTTTTTTTTTTAATGGCAAAATCCTCATATTTACTTTCTATTCTCCTAATTCATGGTTTTTAATACACTATTTAAACAGAGACTAAGTTCTGGATTTTCTTTTCTTAAATAAGCTCTCCACATTATGATATGATAGTATAGACGAGATTTCAGGAAGAATGCTTAAAATTATTTAAAGAGCAAGACTATTTTCACACATTTTCAAAAGTTCCAGAAGCCTTAATTACCTAATGTGCCAAGGACAAATCATTACTATCTATTCATTAAAGCAAGCCCTATGAGAACCACTAATTTGATTTTAACTGTAAAAATAATGAGGTTGCATTCTTTAGAAACAGTCTACATTAAGATTTCTTGCTTTGTTCAAAATGCCCTTTTTTTTTTTGGTAATTGAAGTATAATTGACATAACATTATATTACCTTCAGGTGTGCAGTGTAATGATTCAACATTTGTATAATGAAATAATCACCTTGGTAAGTCTAGTTAACATCTGTCACCATACGTTTCACAAAAAAAATTTTTTTCTCTTGTGTTAACAACTTTTAAGATCTACTCTCTTAGCAACTTTCATAGTTCATCCTTTGTCCACACCTGAACCCCAGGGCTGTGTTCTACACTTCCCAGAGTCCCTAAGGTATGTCCACTTGCCTAGCCCCCACCACATCACTTTCAAAGTGCTTCTGTTTAAAAGTTACTACTGCTCTAGACCCACCGCTCCCAGGAAGCAACAACCAACCCAACAGGTTTCTCTCTTTGTATTGATTTCATTTCACACAGAGGGGGCTGCCAAAGCTGTCTTTCAAAGGGGAAATCATCCTTTGTCCTCCCTAATCTGTGACCTGCATTCGGGTGCATTTACCTAGAGCTGGTAGCATGCTGCCTTGCTTAATCAGAATGACTTCTTGGGGGCGCCTGGGTGGCTCAATTGGTTAAGTGTCCAACTTCGGCTCAGGTCATGATCTTACGGTTGGTGAGTTCGAGCCCTGCCATCAGGCTCTGTGCTGACAGTGTGGAGCCTGGAGCCTGCTTCAGATTCTGTGTCTCCTTCTCTCTCTGCCCCTCCCCCGCTTGTGCTCTGTCTCTCATTGTCTATCAAAAATAAATAAAAATGTAAAAAAAATATTCAAAAAAAGAATGATTTTTTGGGCTCCTCTCTATGAGGCAAGGACTGCCATTATTTATGTCCATTTTGCAGGTGAAGAAATGGAAACTCAGCGGACCACATAACTCACCTAAGGTCACCCAGCTAGGAAGAGGTAGAACTGGTGTCTGAACCTGGAGTTTCTTGCATTCAATATAGGTTTTTATAATTTTTTTATTTTTAATTTTTTTAACGTTTATTTATTTTTGAGACAGAGACAGAGCATGAATGGGGGAGGGGCAGAGAGAGAGGGAGACACAGAATCGGAAGCAGGCTCCAGGCTCTGAGCCATCAGCCCAGAGCCCGACGCGGGGCTCGAACTCACGGACCGCGAGATCGTGACCTGAGCTGAAGTCGACGCTTAACCGACTGAGCCACCCAGGCGCCCCTCAATATAGGTTTTTAATCACAGTCTCCCAAAGGCTCCTCTTCCTTCTCTAGCTCCTTTCTCTAACCTGCCCCCCTCCAACTTTTCCCTTTTTTTTGCAACATGTCCCTAAGAATATGACACTAAACCTCAATATTTCACACTCAAACTAGTACAGTAAATCTCCTGCCACCAATCTCTCTTGCCTCCAGCCCACCTATCACGCTGCCAGCTATCAATTCAAGATGAACACACTGATTTCACCGTGGCATTCCCTTGTTCAAGAATCTATGGTGGCTCTCTCTTGTCAACCCAATTCAATTCAACCTTGTCCCGTCTGCCCTCTTCTGTAGCTTTTGGGGTCCTGTAAAACCTGGCCTCTCCTCACTTGTTCACATAAACCCTTGGCTCAGACTTAGACAGATGTGGTCACTGTCCCCAGAATAATCCAACCCAGTTGCTCCCTTGATTCTTTTCTTCCTGGTCTTCCCTATCCTTAAAAGGCCAATTCAAATCTTTACTTTTTGGCCATTCTGTTCCTATGGTGGGTTGAATAGAGGCTCCAGAAAGATATGTCTAGGTCCTCACCCCCAGAACCTGTAAATGTGACCTTACTTGGAAGAGGGGTCTTTGCAGATGTGTAAAGATCTTCAGTTAAGGATCTCAAGATGAGATTATCCTGGATTTAGGGTGTCTGTACAAGAGACAGGAAAGGGAGATTTGTACACAGAGACAGACCGAGAGGAAGGCCACATGAAGACAGAGGCAGAGACTGGAGTGAGGCAGTCATGAGCTAAGGAACACCAGAAGCTCCCAGAAGCTGGAAGAGGCGACCAACATCTGGCCTCCAGAACGGTGAGACAATGTTTCTGTTGCTTTAAGCCATTAAGTTTATGGTAACTAGTACAGCTCCATTTGGATCTTTTGAATTCCTCTAGCTTTTATCACATGAATCTGCCCTGTTAAACACCTTCTCTCGATCCTTGTCATCGATAGGACAAAGTTCAAGTTCCTTAGCATAGCACCCAGTAGTAGACATGAGCTGGTAGTACCTACCCCCTGGCCTCTCTGCCACTATGCCTGCTCTGTCCTGGTAATATCAACTATGAGGCCAGTGGTTTTCTCAACACACACACAGTTTCATGTTTCCCACATTTGCACAATCTGCTTCTCCATCTGGAATAACTTTCCTTCCCATCCTTGTTCTCCTCACGAACTCCTAGATGTCCCTCCAAACAGGGCTCAGACAATAGCCTCTCTGTGAAAGTATCTCAGCAGACCTCCCTCTGCAATGTCCCCTTTCCCAACCAACACACCAGACAGAATGAA
Organism: Puma concolor; assembly: GCF_028749965.1. Lineage (NCBI taxonomy): Eukaryota > Metazoa > Chordata > Mammalia > Carnivora > Felidae > Puma > Puma concolor. The sequence continues at coordinate 101,897,782 of NC_141673.1, forward strand.
TTACTCCCTTCTTGGTCATAGTTCCATTCTGTGTTTTCTATTATCTGTACACTAATATAATTTGTACCCTAATGGAACATAGTTCCATTCTATGTTTCTATTATTTGTACACTAATTTGTCCAGCTAGGCTGCAGTGCATATTCCGGGTGGGGGTGGGGGTGGGGGTGGGGGGGGAGGGGAGTGGTGTTTTATTCTTTTCTGATTCCCTAGCACCCAGCAAGTGCTCCATTAATGTTGAACGGAAGATGAAGTTCAGAAGATCATGGTTTCAGGGTACAAAAGCCTTTAGGGGACACTGTCTTGGGCTCTCCCAGTGACTGGCACAGTAGCTGGCCAAAGGCTTTCTTTCATGCTCTTGTCAAGGCTGTGTCTCCCTCCTGAGGGCCCAAACCAGACTGAACCTGCATCCACCTCAGCCTCTTTCTCTTCCTCCCTCCCTCTTGTGCTCCCGTTTCTGACCTCCAAGGGCCCCTCCCCGCTCTCTACTCCTGGCTTTCACATACCTGGGCCTTCTGGGTCTTCTCTAGCCACCGGGCACGGTCTGCAGCATTGGGACAGTGCACAACGAGGGCACTGGAGACGCACTGGAATTCAGTGAGATGGATCACCAGGAAGCTGTCTGGGTAGAGAAGGTGAAGGTCTGCTCAAGGGCTAGACCATATTTGATCCCCATCCTGACTGCTCCTTCCTCTTGCCAAGAGGAAAGGAGAAGGAAAGTGTCCCCGCAGGAGAGACATACTAGGGTCTCGGAGTGGTCGGCACACAAGCTTCTCCAGCATGAGTGGGGGACGGATAACCTTGGCTTTGTCTGCCTTGCGTTGGGGCTTGGTCACCAGCAGCACATCAGAGAAGAGGAACAGGTGCACATCCAGCTGGGAGGCAGGTGTCAGAGAGAGACAAGGGTCAGCTGGAGCAGGGGAAGGGTGGCACATGGACTGGGGCTCCCGCATGGTGTGCGTGCATGGGTGCACATGTGCACAAGGGACAGAACCATGGAACGCTAGAGCTGGAAGGGATGTCACTTTGGTCCCATCTCTTGTCTTACAGGCTGATTCAGGGGCGTACAGACAAGCAGAGCTGAGCCACAGCACGTCCCTTCTCAACACACACAGACACACAAACATCTCTTTGCCCAATTCCAGCTTTTCTGACTCTTATCCTGTGTCCTGGCACCCCTCCCTTCTCTTCGTCTACCGGCCGTCTTCTCTGGTCTTCCCCGTAGCCCCTCACCTTCCCTTCTCGCCCCTCCTTCACTCGCACGGGTCCCTCCAGCAGCAGCTGCCTGGTGTGCTCGGGAGCGACCCCCAGCATGGGCGACATCAGGTCCAGGGTGCAGAATGGACGCAGGTTCTGAGGGACACAGCGCGGAGAGGATCACTGCCTCCCCCTCCCCCTCCCAGCCACCATGGGTCTTTGTTCTATCACCAGCACCTTCTCCCCTCATCCTTGCCTTCTTGGAGGGAGAGGAAGCAGCCAGTAATTCCTTTTCACTCTTTAGAACTCTGACCCTCAGCCCCTCCTCATGGCGAAGGAATGGTGGGCACGGGCCCTCTATGCCACCTCTGCCCCTTAGCCTCCAGGCCTCTGCTTCATCTTCTTTCCCAGGGACCTTGTTTTGCTGAGCCCCCTCCCCCCTGCCCTCCCTCACCTTCTCCACCTCCTCGCTGGATGGCTCCAGCACTTCGTAGGGCCCAATGCGTTGGGCTGCAGCCACCAAGCTCTCCTGCTCTTCCCCTTGGCGCACCTGTTTATTGACGTATCGCAGGAATGACTCCACAGCGGCAATCTAGGTGACGGGCGGGGTGTGGAAGAAGGAACAGCTCACCTCCTTACCCCGTACATCTCACCCCACCAATGACAACCCAGGCGGCTGGTCGGTGCCACACTGGCACGTACGTATGAGGAAAGAGACCCTTAAGAGCCTTAAGAGTTCCGGGAAATCAGTTCCCACACACCAGCCCCCAGCGCCCAAGGCACGGCCCTGCCAGGCCACATACCATGGCGCTCAGGCCCTCCCGGGCATGTGCCTCAGGGCTCCTCTTAAGCACAGCCTGGAGCAGCAGCGGGTACTTGGTGATGCGCTGGTGGGGCTTGATGAGTAGGTCACCCAGCATCTGCCTCCCCGAGCGCTTGTGCTTCTCACACCACTGCCAGCAGAGGAGGGCAGGGGGTCAGGAGTCTGAAGGCCCCTTGCCGCCCCATTCTATCGCTGGACTCAGCTTTGGACCCAGCTGGAGATGCCAGATGATCTGGTTGTTTCAGGTCCACCCCAGCCCCCTTCCCAGGCGCCCTCTCTCCCACCTGCACAAAGGAATGGAAGAGAGGATTGTTGTCTTGCTGTTCCTGGGCATAAGCCATGGTCTGCTTCACTTGCAGGCAGTATTGGACATAGGGCTGGAACCGCTGGCTGAACTGAGGGGACAGATACGGGCAGGCAGGGGGAAGAAGGTCATGAAATACAGGCTCCAGCTGCAGAACACGGGGAGCACGGAGGAGAGAGCCTCCCACCGACCCTTAGTCCAGTTGGTGCCAATCCCTACCCTCCATGACGCTCTCCCCCGTGACTGCCAGCCCCACCCTCTGGGTTCCAGGGAGAAACTGAGATCCCAGGAGGCTGACCCATGGCCACTCTCTGAGCTCCTATGCACGGCCCCTACTGTACCCTGCTTCTCTGGACGGACTCTCCTGTCATCAATAATTCAGCTGGAATGTTTTCAGGACACAGCAGGTCTCGTTTCACACAGAGGTGGGTAGTGACCTGAGGCTTGCCCAGAAGCCCTATTCCTATGGAAGGGGGTACCAATGGCTCCCAGGAGACTGTCTCCCCACCTCTGTCCCCTATTCTGGCTCTGCAAGGCCCGCATTTTCTTGATTGGGTAACACCGTGGAAGAAAGTCTGACCCCAGGCCCCTTGCTTTCTTTCTTTCTTTCTTTTTTTATTTTTTAAATTTTTTTAATGTTTTATTTATTCTTGAAAGAAAGAGAGACAGAGCATGAGTGAGGGAGGGGCACAGCAAGAGAAGGACACAGAATCTGAAAAAGACTCCAGGCTCTGAGCTGTCAGCACAGAGCCCGACATGGGGCTCAAACTCACAAGCTGTGAGATCATGACCTGAGCCGAAGTCGGACGCTCAACCAACTGAGCCACCCAGGCACCCCAGGGCTCTTGCTTTCTTATTACATTTCTCCATGCTCTGGGTGCCCTGTGGCCTTTTATACCCCCCCACCCCCAGCCAGTTGCCCAGGGGATGCCTTGCTTCAGCCCCATTCTTCTTGCAGCTGTTTGTCAGAGGCTTTCTGGCCAAGAAGTAAGATTGTATAGTTAAGAGATTCAGTGGAACCCTTCTCTGAGATAGCTGCATTTCATTTCAAAAGAGTCACCAAAAGACCAAAGAACTTTTGGGACAGAGGTCGTATCGGTGGAATGAAGGGCAGGAGGTGAGGTGATATTCTGGGGGTGGGGGCGTGCCCTCAGACTCCCCCAACTCCCAGAAGGGTTTGAGTGGCACAGGCTGATCCTGCAGACAGGATCTCTCTGGGCTCTCCCAGGCCCGCCCCAGCCACACGTGGCCCTTTGCCATGCCTTACCGTCAAGAAGCCGTCTTGTAGACTGACAGGGTCCAGAGGCTGGCCTGAGGCTCGAGCCTCCCCCAGGGTGGGCCCCAGCACCTCCTCCCAAAATCTCTTGTGGACTCGAATCAGGCTGGGGACATTTCCAAACAGGGTCTCAGCTGATACCTGGAGGAGGGAGCAGAGCTTAGTCACAAGCTTTGGCAGGTCACTGTCAGGCAGCACTGGCCGTGGACAGGCAAGGAACCATAAGCTTGGATGAAACTTGCGGGGGAGCTGAGAGATGGAAGGGGCTGGAGCTTTCCCTTCTATTTCTCTGGCACATTGGCGCAGCTGTGCTGAGCACCGGAAAAGAGCAGAGGCCAGTCTGCTTGGGGTCGAGAGCAGGAAGGGGACCAGGGAGGGCAGGGGGTGTCCTAGAAAACAGAGAATTTGGACAGCAGCCTGTGGGGCTCTCTGCAAGCCCACTCCCACTCTGCGGGCTCAGGGCTTGGGGTGTGGAGGGTCCTCCAGAGTACCCACTCACCTCGGTCAGGAGCCCCACTCGCTGCAAGTTCAGCAGGCCGGCGGCCAGGAGCTGGATGCAGGGAAAGATGAGAGTCTCAGCACCTGACCTCTACCTTTCGGACCCCAGCCTAGTCCTCTGAAGTGTCTCTACCTCCAGATTTACCACTGCTAACCTTCTTCCTAAGATCCCGGGGAGGTCTCCAATGGGGGGGATCTCTCAGCTGCCTGTCCCCCACCCCTACCTTCCTCCCACCCCCTGCCATGGTCCTCCCTTCTTGGCCTGGGGGAATGGGGGACAATGCAAGGGAGATGGGTAAGTGGCTGAGGTGGGGGCCTGGGCTGGAGCTGGGGGCAGCTCACGTCGGTCATGATTTTGAGCTTCCGCACATAGATCAGCTCGGTGGTCAGCAGCTCCCACAGTGCTTCCTGTTGGTGGCAAAGCTCCCGGCTCATCTCCTGGGGTAGGGACAGTGCTGGCTCAGTTGGGGGAATAATGACAAGAACAGCAGCTGTCATCTGTTCAATGCTACTAGATCTACTTCATAGATGACCTTTTAATCCTCAAGTGTGTAGATGATGTTATCCCCATTTGACAGATGAACCAACTGAGGCTCAAAGAGGTTTACAGTCTTGAGCAAGGTCTCACTAGTCAGTGGCAGAACTAGGAGTTGAACCCAGAATGAGATGTCTCCAAATGCTTTCCCCATGTGACCCCACTTCCCAAGGCCTTTCTCTCTTCCAGGGCAGAGGGGAGGTATATGTGTGCGTCTGTGACACCACAGGGACCGACACTGTGTTCCAGGCCTACCTTGTGCCCAGGCACCAGCTCCTTCCAGGACTTCTCAATGACCAGGCCACTGTCAGTGCCCTCTCCTATCTCCCAGTGCTGACGGTCCTCAGGGGGCAGGCGGGGCATCCCAAACATGCTGAATGTATGCAGCCTCATCTCCAGTTGTTGGGCCTTGGGGACTTCCTGGGAGAGCCAAGAAGGGGACCAGTCCTGGCCATGTCCTGTGCACCCAGACCCCTGGTCTGGGGAGGGCTGCATGTGCGTGTGTGTGTGTGCGTGTGTGTGTGTGTCTGAGAATGGGAGGTGGCAAGCAGCACTATCTGTGAGTGGGGACACGGAGGCCTGGGGGACAGGGGTTGACCCTGGCTGGGATTACAGGCAAAAGGGCATCGCTGAAACACGGATGGAGACGTACCTTGGTCTCCAGAAAGGTGCCTGACAGAGGAGTCTGACCTAGGCTCTCTGACCAGAAAGATACTTTGTAGGGCCCTTCTGAGGCAGAACCCTTTAGAGGGACCTTTGGGTGGAGACCAGACAGGACTAGGGAACCAGTGGTCTCAGGCAACATTTTGACATTTGCCTCTAAAATGAACATTTTTATGAGGCAGCATGGTTTGGAGATGCATCCTTGAGAGGGTCTCTAGACAGAACCGGATCCAGCTTCTTGGAGGAGCTGGCCATGCTCTTGGCCCTGACCATCTGTGGAGGACCCCATGGCTTGGCTATGAGCATGGGAATGGGAGAAGAGGGGCCCCTCACCTTGAGTTTGGGGGAGTGTGGTGGGCCAGCCCCCAAATAGCCTCCATGCCTCTTCTCATGCTCTGGCTCTCGCAACTTCAGGGGAGACAGGCCTCGGACCTGGCCGGAACCCTTGGCAAAGGGGACGTAGTCTTGGAAGCGCCGGCGACTGGGATCCTGGAGGAGGAGGAGTAGGGTAAGTTCTTAGAGGGGCCTCCCTTTTCCCAGAAGTCCCAGGGTGGTAGTGGGGGCTTGACTCCAGACGGTGTCCCTCACCGCTGCAGGCAGGGCGGGCTCACCTCTCCCCTCAAACCAGTTTGATGTGAGCCACTCCTGCCCTGAGTCACAGCACCTGCTGCCAGGGAGGCCAAGCGGAGCTGGGCAGGGGCATGCCAGCTTGGCTCCCCTAGTGGGCCCAGGGGCAGAAGTGGGGGGCCTACTGTAGAGCAGGCGCACAGGCACCTACACGCCTGGGCTCTGGTGTGTGTGTCCCCCAGCATCTGCCCACTCACAGGCGTGCTTCCTGTACCATGGGCTTGCGTTGCACAGTGCATTCTGGGTCCCTCGCAGCTTTCCTTGCATGTGGGGATGAGGGAGCACGCATGTGCGGCCTCCCCCCCCCCCCCAGGGGCATGCAGCCTGTGTCCTTTCCAGTTGGGAGTGGCTGCCCTTCTACATGAGAGATTGAGACCAAACGCAGGCCACACACACGTCCTCCCTCCCCCCCCCCCCCCCCACCCCGGGGCAGGCCTGGTCACATTCCTTGATCTGCCTGTGGCCTGACTAACACTGCGTACTTCCTAGTCTCCCTTCCTGCCCTCAGCCTGGGAGAGTCCCTAGCCATCCTCTTTGTCTCCCAGGGCAAAATCCTCTTCCAGTAAGACAGGGGATACCCCAGCTGGAAGCAGAACTGTTCTCAAGGTGACGGGGTAGCTTGGAGGCTGAGGGAAACACTGCTTGGCCTCCACACCCCTTTTCTTGGTCAGCATTTGAGGCAGGCCAGGAGGGCAGAGCAGTGGTGAAGCCCAGGCAGGCCTCCGCACCCCTCCCCGCTTGCAGAGTAGGGACATCCAGGACCTTTGCTCTTCCTTCAGTGCTGACTCAGAGGGAGCAGGTCTCAGGGAGCCCACAGGCTCCTCCCAGGTAGAGGCGGGAGTCTGGGAGGTACCAACCCCAAGGGTTGATACATGCCACTCTCCACCACCCCCCACCCCTCACCTCCATGCCTCAGACCTGTCTAACAGCACCTCTTCTGAGGACCTGGCTTCTCCTGGCTCTCTGCCTCACCTGCAGCATCTGTCTGGGATGGGTGTGGAGTCCTGGGAGTCTGGCCCAACCCTGCCCTCCTCTCCCTCACAAGCCAGGAAAGAAGGTAGGGGTGAGGGACAGGAATAGAGCAGCCCATGAACCTGCAAGATAGACCTGAAAGCCTTGGTATCCTCCCTCTGCCCCACCCAGGTCATTTTGGGGGCAGCCTGGACTCACCAGCACAGGCCCTCCTCGGGGATAGAGACTGCCAGCAGGATTCTGGGTGGTGGCCCGATGCCGGCCTCCATAAGTCTCAATGCGGGAGGCCACAAGTCCTTGGAGGGGACCATCATCTGGAAGAGCAAAGGTCTGCATCTTTTCTCTCCTGGGTCACCTCGGAAGGGTCATAGCTTCAATGTCCAGGAGAAAAGGGTCCCCTGAGGCTGTACAGAGAAAATAGAGAAATGGAAGGGCCAGCCTTGATCAGTGGGTGGCTCCAGGTTGGAGACCAAGGGACGGAAGAAGGAAAGATGATGGAGTGGGGGAGGAAGGAACAAGAGCTTGTCACTTATTGTGGGGGCATAACTGCCTGTGACATGGTGGAGTTGGGTAGGACCCCACATGCTGGGTGGAAGCCCCCTTGGAGCTATGCCTCCTTCCTCACGTGTATGCACATTTGGGGTACAGTCTTCCTCGTCTGCCTCAAAGGATGCTTGCAGTCCTGAGTAGCTGGGAGCAAGAGCCATAGGCAGGTCCCCAGGCTTCCTGGATGCCCCCTTCCAGTGGGGGTATTTCTTTTGCACCTAGCCACCCACCCCCAGCCCGGGGAAGAGCTGCAGGGAGAACACGGGGTGGGGGGCACTGGACACTGAACCACCTGCCTACTGTTTTTGTACAGCCCGAAAGCTAAGAATGCTTTTCACGTGTTTGAATGGTTGGGAAGAAAAATCAAAAGAAGAATAATATTCCAGGACACATGAAAAGTGTACAAAACTCAAATCTCAAGGTCCCTAAGTAAAGTTTTAGTGGAACACAGCCACATTTACTCCCTTCCAACTGTCTACCACTGCTTTATTGCTAGTTGTGACAGAGACAGTTCCTATAGGCTTCAAGTCTGACATACTTACTCTCTGGCCCTTTATTCAAAGTTTGCCTACCCCTGACTGGACCCTCCTGGCCACAGACAAGGAGGTGAGGGAAGGCAGCTAGCAGGCCGCTGGGCTTACAGACAGAGGCAAGGGGCAGGAGGGTATGTTTGGTGCTCCCCAGCCTCTGGGAACACCTCCAGAGAGCCGAGCCCGGAGCCAGGTCGGGGGGTCCATCACTTCCCCGTAAACCTGGATAGAGGACCTACCCTTTGAGTGGGCAGGGCCTGGAGAGCAGAGGCCTTCTAAGTAGCTGCTTGTGCCCCTCCAGATGGGCCTGAGGCCCCTGCTCAGCTCCTTACTTTTCTCCGGTTTATGAGCAAGGGAGGAAAACGTTCATTGTCCCCCAGGTCCCCTCCCAACAATCATCTCTTCAAGGGCTGCCTGTCTCTCTCCCTCTTCCTACCCCCGGACCTTTTCGAGCTCTGACGCGGGCTTCCCTTCCCTTCTCGCCCCCGCGCCGCCAGCCTCGGCCCCCCCCCCCCCCCGCCCCGCCCCCGTCCGTCCGGCTCGCAGCCGCTCACCTGTGCCCGCAGGTGTCCCAGCGCCCGCCGCCCGCGCCGCCGGCCCCCCGCCCGCGGGGCTCCCGGTCGCCGACGGCTGCTCCGGCAATGCCAGCCCCGCAGCCAGGCCTGGGTCTGGGACCGAGCGGCCCGCGGGACCCGGGCAGCACAGGGCCGGGCCGGGAGGGAAGGTGGAGGGAGAGGGGCGGGGACGCGGGCTGGCACCGCCCTCTCACCGCGGGCTCTGGACCGGCTGTGCCGCGAGGGCACCCGTGGGGCCCCGGGGACGGAGGGTGTCGTGCCAGGGACGCAGCCACCTCTCCCCGGGCCAGGAGAGCTCACTGCGCAGCCCCCCCCTCCCCTCCCTCCTTCGCACCCGAACTCACCAGCTACCCGGACTGTGCGCAACTTGGAACCGCGCGCCACCCTCCGGCCCTGCTCTCCCGGCCAGACCCCTGCGAGGCGCCAGAGTAATGAGGCATAAATGCGAGGCTGGGCGTCGCGGCAGGCGGTGGTGAGGGTAAGGACCGAGTGATCTTTGGCGCCCACCTGGCTTTCAGGTGCAGCGAGTGGCCGGCTATCCCCTCCTCCCCCAGCCTTATCTTCCTCCTTTAACTGGGCAGGGGAGTGGGACTGCCAGTAGAAGGGGTACAGGGGCCCGGGTTCTCTGGCTGAGTCCAAAGTGTGACCCTTATCTCTCACATGCCTGCCCTGGCCATCGGGTCGAAAGCTGTCTCTGGACTTTGCCTTTGCTCCTGGGATGGCACTTGGTGCCCCGCTGAGGCCGGACCCGGCACTTCTCCCACCACCCAGGACTAGGGGCGGGTGGACAGGGGTATCAGATGGGGACACCCTCACACTTCACTGGCACACAGGCACATCCCAAGTTTCACAAGGACCATCCTGGCACCTGCAGTGGCTGCTGACATGGTCACTGTTCCAGCAAGGGCTCTGGCTGGACATTACACGAAAGGACCACATTTTTACATCCCCAAATCGTGACCCATCACCCGGCTGAAGCGCTGGATATTGGAAATTAGAAGTGTCCACGGATGCGGGGTCGTTATAACCTTACAATCATGAAGCCAAAGAGCCTGTAGTGGTGGGGGCTGGGCAGTCTTCCTCCCACAGATCAGCCATGCAGCGATGGGTACGACTCCTTCCATTTGTAGAACATTCTGAAATTCATGAAACATTTTCAAAAGTATAATTTCATTACATCACTAGGGGAAAGGGTCTCCATTCTTCTCTCCCTTCTGACATACTTTTTTTTAACGTTTATTTATTTTTGAGACAGAGAGAGACAGAGCATGAACGGGGGAGGGTCAGAGAGAGAGGGAGACACAGAATCCGAAACAGGTTCCAGGCTCTGAGCAGTCAGCACAGAGCCCGACACGGGGCTCGAACCCATGGACCGCGAGATCGTGACCTGAGCCGAAGTCGGACGCTTAACCAACTGAGCCACCCAGGCGTCCCTCTTCTGACATATTAAACACACAAATGATTGGAAGTGTTCTAGTCCTTACTCCAATGATTCCGTTTTGTTTGGGAGAGAAGTCTTTTTCATTCCATGGCTTCTAATTTCATCCACTCTCCTTATATTTGCTCCTTCAATATTCTCTTTTTTCTGAGCATGCTGTTACGGGATTGCTCTGTTGTTTTGGAAGAGTACCTCTAGCTCCCTGCGTCCTACCTCCTGTTTCCTGCCTCCCAGTTGATCAAGATTAGTTTTAGGGAGAGGAGCTGAGTAGGGCAGGAACTGTAGTGGAAAGAAGCCCCGTTCTTTTCCATTCACACCGTGTGTGTGTGTGTGTGTGTGTGTGTGTGTGTGTGTGAGAGAGAGAGAGAGAGAGAGAGACAGAAACACAGAGAGAGAGAGACACAGAGAGACAGAAAGAGACAGAGATTCAGGGATGACAAGAATAGCCATGAGGGAAAGACAGCTAATAAACCAGGAGATGGTGATTACTGGCAGTATTAAATGACACCCCAGAGAGAGCTGGTGCCTAGGGCTCCTGGCTTCTCCTCCCAAAATCTCCCAGAAGGAGGTGGAAGGAGGAGTAAGAGGGAAAGGGAAATGGAGAGAACACCAGAGACAGTTCTGGACTTACAGGGCTCTGGGGTGAGCTGGCTAGACTGGCCCAGTGGACACAAGGAGAGTTAACCCTTTCACTGCCCTCAAGTCAGTGATCCAGTCTCCACCCGCCACTGCCTTGGGGCCTGTCTTCAGCCTCTCTGGGAGGAGAGGTTCCCAGGAAAAGCTGGAGTCTAAAAGTGGGAGGTGTGGCTGGGCACAAGCTGTGAGCTGGGAGGCGGGACTCCTGTGATCTAGCCATTCTATTCCGGCCTTGTCAGATCCTCGCCCTCACAACACCTATTTCCCCGTGGGAGGTTCCCCTGTGGAGAGCCCCCTTCAGACAGGCTGAGGGGGAACTGGGCTCAGGGAGCTGAATGAAGCCCAGAGACTTGGTGGTGGTGGTGGGGGGGGGGGGGTTTGCAGGGTTGGCCTCTACTGTGGGGCGCTGGGGAGCACTTGGCCCTTGGTCCAGAGAGGGGCACTGGCACTGGATGCTTGTCTTTCCTCCTGGTAGGCCCAGACTTTCCTCACATCTCTAGCTTGAGTCCTATCCCTCCTCTGAGCCTGAGTTTCTCCCTTAGTGTGGATACCCTCTGTCAGGGTATCTGCCAGCCTCACCCCACAGCTGATGAGAAGGTGTCTGTGTGTCCAAGACCAGAGCTTTGAGGATTCAGAGCATGAGGGTAATCTTCTGGGGGCGGCATGTGGGGCTCCATGTCCCTTCTCCCTGCCTCCACAGGCGGGAAGGTCAGGGAGACTCCCTTGAGCTCAGAGCTCTGCCCAGCCCACACCTCTCGGGGCAGGGCGGGAGCCATCTGGGTTAATGAGGTGCTAGCAGGTGCATCCTCATTAGCCCAGGGTCAGGGAGAGGAGGGGAACCTGAGGGTTTGAGCTGGGAGGTGCCGGGGCATGTGAGGCAGCTGAAACCAGGAGGCCAGGCCACTGGGCACAGCTGCCAGTGCCGCAGACCAGGACTGATGCCCTCCTCCCCTTTCCTGCTTCCCTTCTCCCTCCCTCCCAGCCTTCCTTCCACACTTACACTGACAGTGTTCATCTGTGCAAGAAGGTATAGAAGGGAGTGTATAGAGCAATATATTCTCAGTATGAGGATTAGTCCTATTCCTTGTGCAAGAGACAGTCCCTGGCCTCCAGGCGGCTACAGATAACGGAGAGACGGATGGATGGTGAACAGAACACTGATCTATACGTCATACATATAACGAATGAGCCAAGAGCTACGGAGGCTCTTTGGGGGGGACTAATAGCTACATGAAGGAGCCAGGGAAGCTGCATAGAGGAGGTGAGCTTTGTACTGGGACTTTAAGGATGAGTAGGAGTTTGCAGCGCAGAAAAGGACGAAAGGGCATTTCTGGAGGAGGGAACAGCGTGGACAAAGACCCAGAGAAGTGGAGAAGCATGTGTAAAAAGAAAGGGGGAGGAACACCTGGGTGGTTCCATCAGTGAAGCTCCTTCGACTCAGGTCATGATCTCACGGTCCTGATCTCATGGTCCTGAGTTCGAGCCCTGCATTGGGCTCATTGGGTTCATGGGGCTTGCAATGCCTGATGTGGGGCTCAAACTCACGACCATGAGATCATAACCTGAGCTGAAATCAAGAGCCAGATGCTTAACCCACTGGGCCACCCAGGCACCCCTAACAGATACCACTCTTATTCTGCCCAATACTGTCACTATTGGATATGCCCATGTCCCTCACTAGACTCCAAGCTCATTGAGAGCTGGCCCCCAGCCTAGGGCCTGGCACAGGACTGGCATCTAGTATCTGTGGAATTGAACTGCATTGATTCTCTAGAGGATCCAGATGGAATCGAGTTGTGGGTAGACTCGCCTACTGTCATCTCTCTACCTCTGCTCAAAGGAACCACCTTTGTTTTTTAAATAACTGGGATTCTGGGGCGCCTGGGTGGCGCAGTCGGTTAAGCGTCCGACTTCAGCCAGGTCACGATCTCGCGGTCCGTGAGTTCGAGCCCCGCGTCGGGCTCTGGGCTGATGGCTCAGAGCCTGGAGCCTGTTTCCGATTCTGTGTCCCCCTCTCTCTCTGCCCCTCCCCCGTTCATGCTCTGTCTCTCTCTGTCCCAAAAATAAATAAACGTTGAAAAAAAAATTTAAATAACTGGGATTCTGTCCTAACTTCAGTTTGGCATTCCTGCTCCATGACTGTAGCTTCAGCATTTCCTCGCTGCTTCTTCTAAAGGTTCCTGTCTCATTAGGACAAACATACCATGTAAGTTTCACCTTGCACATCACTCCTGATGGGTTAGTACTGGTCGCCCTAGCATATTATGCCAAGAAGGATTCTGTGGATGATGAGGGCTCAGAATAAAGAGCCCTATGATGGCTTAGCAACATTTGCCATGTGAGGAGGCACGGCTCCCTCTGCCTTCTGTTTATCAGATACTTTTCTTACGTGAAGTCAAGACTGGGGCACCGTGAGAGTCTGGAGACTTTCCCTCTGGTGGAAGCCAAGGGAGGAGAGGGAGCAGAAGAGGAGCTGAGGGCTCCAAAGGTATGTTTATCATCTTGAGGTTTCCTAGAGCAGTCAACGGTCTGTGCTCTTACGTGATCAGTCCCCAGAGCTGGCTGTGGACTCTTAGCAAGACCAATAGGGCCTCGTGGCTCGGGATGCCCAGCAGGTTCCTCAGCAGGTGAACCCAAGGCAATGGCCCTGAGTTCCCCATGTGTGGGAATGTTCCCAATTCCTCTCTCCTCCTAGGCAGCTAAGGCTTCAAGAATGATAACAATGTATCAACATGTAGAGATATTTTATTTCCCCTCTATCTTTGCTGCATTGCACCCGGGGGCCATGGTCTCCTCTAGTGGCATCCCCCCAAAATGCTATGAGATTTGACTTGGTTTCTGGGGCCAGGAGTGGACAGGCCCCCAAGCCCTGCCCTTTTCCATTTGAATAGGACCCATGTAGTCTTGCAATCCAACAGTCCTCCTCATGTAAGAACACTGGCTAATGACCTTGACAGATAGCCCCATTATCAGTCTCTACCTGATAACCTCCAGTAATGCTGCTTCTAGATTCTGTGCCTTTGTTCAAGTGGTTTTGATTAGTGGAGGTGTGCTCACTTCCTTCAAGCCCCCTTCCTCCCAGGAATCACCTGATTTCCTTCCTCAGGTCTATACTGACAGTGGGTCTCCACCTCTTCGGCCCAGGGTAACTCAAAAGTACTTGTAATTGTGAAATTTAAGGCTCTCATTGGTCTTTGCAAATGCTCTCCAAGTTAGAACAGCCTGGCTCCCTGCCATAGTCAGTTTCTAGCTCTGTGACCCTCATTGCTTCGTCCAAGGTTACAGCCAGTCCTTGTTCTTGGACTGTATATTTTGAGGCTTATTTGCCCAGGATGGCTGACTGTCTCATCCCATATCATTATGATACATGTTGCCCAGTCCAGGAAGATGGGCAGATATTTTACTCTTTGAGTAGAGGCCAGCACCACAGTCCTAAATCATTAGTTCTAATTTAAGTTGACAACCTGATTTTCAGGAAGTTCTTTCTCATCTCTGACCCAAATACCTCCAGCTCAAGCTGAAGATAATTTCCTCATACTATGGGAACTATCCTTCTCTGTATCATGAACCCCTTTTTGGATAATTGAGCCACAATCTGGGTCATCTTAGAGACCATCCTTTAGAGACCTTAATTCTCAGTTTGGGTTCCTGTGGACAGGCACATAGGTCTGAGGCACCTAGGTCTGGTGCCAGGCACTGTGCTGGATGCCCAGTGTAGTTGATTGATCAACATTCTCTTACTCAACCCAGTGGAAACAGGTACTACTGGTATTATCCCATTTGATAGATGCAAGGTTGAGTCTTGGAGGTAAAGTAACTTGGCTAAGGTCACAAAGCCAGCACACGGAACACTTGGGATCCAATCCCCACATCTAACAAGGCTTTAGAGCTGGGAATTGGTCCAACCACTAGCCTCCGAACAGGAGATCTTTGTGAGCATTTAGGACAGATACCTTCCTCTGACCTGACTCCCATTTTACATTGGTTCCCACCCTAGTCTTGCATTAATCCTTTCTATCTGCCTAAATGACCTTCGGTCATAGCCCTACACCTACCTTAATGGTCTTTGTTCCCTGTCAGTGTCTTTGTTCAAAGGCAAGCCCTTCACAAAGGCTTCTGGGGCAAGAGGACTTGACTTTTCTAGGTCTCCATCCTTATATGTAAAATGAGGATAATAATATTAAATTTTAGGATCACTACAATAATAACAGCTAACATTTTAATAAAGCAATTACTATAAGCAGGCATAATTAAGCACTTGACATGTTTCACTTCATTTAATCTTTACAAAAACTCTATAAGTTAGATATTATCCTCCTAGGACACATGAAGAAACAGGCTCAGAGAGGTTACGTAACACACTTCAGATGACTAAGTTAGCAAGAAGAAAAGCCAGGATTTGCTCTCATGTTTTTGCCTCACACCGAAGCTGGCACTTTTAGCCCCTGTCCTATGGGAAAATAAATGGGCTGCTCTGTGTATGTAGCTTGCCATGTGACAAGATAAACAGGAAAATGGACTGTCTTGTTTCAACCCTGAAGGTCACCTCAGCATTCAAAGGAACAGAAATCTAACCCCCGAAGCCTTGAGAAGTAACCTTGGTCTTTGCTAAAGGCTGTTGACCTGGAGCCCAGGGTCTTGCAGCCGACCACATGGCAACAATTCCTTAAAAAAAGGTCTTTGCACATCATTCCCTGTCCCCCAAAGATCCCTTCTCATCTGTTCAAACCTCTCCCACCCTCTTTTCTGTCTCCTTCCAACCCCTGTGCCTGGTCCTTCCCCCCGCTGCCCCCCCCCCCCCCCCCCCCCCCCCCCCCCCGCCAATCCATTCCTTTTCCTTTATAAAGCCATCCATTGTCACCTTCCCTTGTGCAGCTCGGTCCACCCTTCCACTCAATAAAACCAAAGATTTTCCTGAAAACCTACCATTCTCAAAAGGGGGTAGTAAATCCATATACAAATTGAATAGGATTGTCCTTGGCATGCTGGGCACTGAATGCGTGTCCAGGGGAGGTGGAAGGAAACCCTAAGTAGCTGAGGACACAATGAAGAGGGGATTTAGAAATTGACTTTCTTCCTAGGTCCCCCATTCCATCCCTTTTCTTTCCCCTCCTTCGGTACCTGGAGGAGTGGAGAGGAAATAGAATTATCCCACTCTCCTTACTCATCATCTGACTCAATGTTGCATGTTGTGCAAGACCCAGATGAACCCCCCACCCGACCTTCCCCACCTCTCCAGTCCACAGTGCCCTTTCCTACCTTTGATTCCTGTTGCTTTCATCCCCCTACCATTTGTCTTGGTTTCAGTGTCATCAACCTTTCCACGGTGGTGTATCATCTCCTAAAGTAGGCTATAAGTTCCTTGAAAGTAGGACCTTGCCTCTCTGTTGAGCGCAGCAACGTGCTGGGCACACGCAGTGATGGAACTTGAAAAAGATATTGTCAAAGATTTGCTAGGGAGGTGGCTGTGAAATACTGGTTAAAAGAGATCTCTGAAATTTGCATCATGGCTCCATCACTGTGGATCGTCCCTGGGTTTTTATGCCTCTGTGGCTCTCTGTCATCTGAGAGCACCCTGCCACACTCCCTCTGGGCTTGGCCTGGTGATTTGCTTTGGCCAATAGAGTGGCAGAAATGACGACGTACTGGTTTCCAGTCTTGGGCCTCAAAAGGCTTTGTGTGCTTTCATTCTCTCGGACCCTTCCCACCATCACAAGAATAAGCTCAGGGTAGCCTTCTGGAAGATGAGAGACCATGCAGAAGAGACCCAAGTCATCTCAGCTGAGGCTGGTCAGGCAGAATACATTGACCCATGGCCACAAATGCATGAGTGAGCCCAGCTGAGGTGAGCCTCGCCTGGCCCAAATCAGCAGAAGCTCCTAGCTGACCAATAGACTCACTCGCAAAAGTAATTATTATTAGCCTGTTAGTAGAGGTTTTGTGGATGTTTGTTATGCAGCATCAATGTGGCAATAGCAAGCTGATACAACCACTTACTGGCTCTGTGACCTGGGGCAAGCTATTTAATCTCCATGTGCCTCAACTTCCTTATCTGTAAGATGGGGATGCAGCAGAGTTTTCCCTTCCATGGATTGCTTCAGCTGAAGAGCTGCATTACTCAAGTGTCTGCCCCTTCCCCTGGGGCAGCCTATGTCTGATGACTGGCTGATGTGGAAGTATAAAGTTCTGGCCCCCTCGTTCCGATTTGGGACAACCTGCCTGGCCATCCCAGCTCCAGAGCTGTCTGTGGGATCAACTAAGGCTTTTGTTGCAACTGTGTCATTGCCCTACCTCTCCCTCTGCCCAGTCCTGCTTCATTTGCCCTCCGCAAGGGTTGAAGCCAAGAGTGCTTCCAATAAACTTCATCTATTCATAGCTTCATCTTAGAGGCTGATTTCCCGGAGCTCACCAATGACAGAGGCTGCAAGTGACCACGTAGTGAGTTCTGGCCAATGGGTGAAAGCAAAACATGGCAGTTTTCTGAAATGTTCTTGATTAAGACTGCTGTCTTCAAACTTTGTACTCGTTACCACTACCAAAAGAATTTTGGACAACTATATACATCCTTGCATACTTTTTAGGTCTAAACTTTTTCCTTATGTTAAAAATTTTTTGGGGGCGCCTGGGTGGCTTGGTCGGTTAAGCGTCCGACTTCGGCTCAGGTCATGATCTCACAGTCCATGAGTTCGAGCCCCGCGTCAGGCTCTGTGCTGACAGCTCAGAGCCTGGAGCCTGTTTCGGATTCTGTGTCTCCCTCTCTCTCTGCCCCTCCCCTGTTCATGCTCTGTCTCTCTCTGTCTCAAAAATAAATAAACGTTAAAAAAATTTTTTAAAAAATTTTTAATGTTTTTATTCATTTTTGAGAGACAAAGAGATATAGAGTGCTAACAGGGGAGGGGCAGAGAGAGAGAGAGGGAGACACAGAATTTGAAGCAGGCTCCAGGCTCTGACCTGTCAGCACAGAGCCTGGCACAGGGCTTGAACCCATGAACTGTGAGATCATGACCTGAGCTGAAGTCGGAGGCTTAACCAACTGAGCCCCCCAGGCGTCCCTTCCTTATAGTTTTAAATGTAATTTTTAGCATATTATATTAACATTAAAAAATTCATTTTTTATTTAACTTACTTAGAGAATTCTAAAATCAAAAAATTTTTAACATTTATTTTATTTTTGAGAAAGAGAGAGAGACAGAGCATGAGCAGGGGAGGAGCAGAGAGAGAGAGAGAGAGAATCCAAAGCAGGCTCCAGGCTCCGAGGTGTCAGCACAGAGCCCCATGTGGGGCTCGAACCCACGAACCGCGAGATCATGACCTGAGCCGAAGTCAGATGCTTAACTGACTGAGCCACCCAGGCACCCCCTAAAATTTTTTAAAAGTTGCAAAATGATATGATAACTTCTTGTATATGCTTTCCTTGGATTCATCAATAATCAACATTTTGCCCTGTTTGCTCTTGCCATACTCTACACATCGTTAGAATCATTAGTACAAAATTGATCAAAGCAGAAATATATTTCAAATACACATTACACTTAAAAATTTGTTGGACTTGTACTTCCCCAGTGGGATGTCCAGAGCTTTCCCTGACCTTAAATTTTTTCAGAGAGGCAGCCTCATGCAGTTTAGCTCATGAATGTAGTCAGCAGCCTGGATTGGAAGCCTGGTTCTGTCACTTATTAGCTGTCTGGCCTTGGGTAAGTTATTGAATCTCTCTGTGCTTCAGTATCTCCGTAATAGTAATACGTATCTCATATGGTTGTGAGAAGGACCCAATGAGTTAATATCATAAGGTGTTTAGAACTTTACCGGATACATTGTAAGTGCAATTTATGTTTGTGATATAGATAGAATGTACCAATGGACAAATAATTATTTATTGCTAGAATAGAGTTCAGAACAGATTAACATGAAGAAGAAAATATGTATTACCAGTAAATTGGAAGCTTACAAAAATAATGATTGTTGTTGAATACGTTATTTATAGGAGATCACATCACAGATGTTATTAAATTAATCTAATAAAAACATGGTAGGAATAAAGGGTCCCAGAAGTGACTGATAATTTATAGCAAGCAGGAGACATGTACACAAATTTAAAAAAAGAAAAGAAAAGAAAAAGAATATGACTTTTCATTATCCAATAATTTGGGGGGCAAAAGTTAATGAAAAATTTTTTTGTACAAGTCAGTAAATGTTTACAAAAATATGAAACACTAGGGGCGCCTGGGTGGTTCAGTTGATTAAGAGTCCAATTTCAGCTCAGGTCATGATCTGACGGTTCGTTGAGTTCTAGCCCCACGTCAGGTTCTGTGCTGACAGCTTGGAGCCTGGAACCTGTTTCAGATTCTGTGTCTCCTTTTCTCTGCCCCTCCCCTGCTCATTCTCTGTCCCTCTCTCTCTCAAAAATAAATAAACATTAAAAAATATTTTAAAAATATATGGAACACTTAAAGTGCCTCTGATACATGTTCTTTTTCTTTAAAGCTGTCATGTTCATCTGTTGAAAGTAAATGTGAAACTTTTCACTTCCTCCTCCTTGAAGTCATGCAAATGTGCAAAGGAGAACAGACCCAGACAGGATGGCTGAGGACGCTGGCCACACTCTTTCTAACCGCTGACTGCACATTGAGGGCACTGAGTAAGCTTCCTAGTGGGTCGACATTGCCCAGATCCTTTTTGGGAATCACGAATCGTTTTCAGATGGATAGATAAGGCATGGAGCTCTGTCATGAGTTTGTCACCTGCATGATATGATACCTTTAGTATTTCATTTCTTTGTGTCCAAGGGATTCTCCCTTGGGACATGGGCATTCTTGAACAGTTTGGGGGGGCATGGAAATTAACACCACCTTTCTGCTGCTCCAATCTATGCTATATCTGAATCTAGAACATCCCAACATGAACCATAATATCTTCCTTCTTTTTCTTTAAGTAGGTTCCACACCCAGCATGGAGCCCAATGCTGGGGTTGAACTCACGACTCTGAGATCAAGACCTGAACTGAAGTCAAGGGTGGGATGCTTAACTGACTGAGTCATCCAGGTACCCCATAATATCTTTCTTCTTTTAATGTTTATTAATTTTTGAGAGAGAGAGAGAGGGAGAATGAGCGGGGGAGGGGCAGAGAGACAGGGGGACAAGAGAATCTGAAGCGGGCTCTGCACTGAAAGCAGCAAGCCCAATGTGGGGCCTGAAACCTGTGAGACCTATCACAGGTTTGTGGTGATTTGATTACAGGGAGTTTCACCATATTTCGGCATTTTTTTTGTTTGGGGCCACAAAACTTTTACACTCTAAGCATTAGATCTTAAATTTTTTTTTATTTTTTAACGTTTATTTATTTTTGGAACAGAGAGAGACAGAGCATGAATGGGGGAGGGGCAGAGAGAGAGGGAGACACAGAATCGGAAACAGGCTCCAGGCTCTGAGCCATCAGCCCAGAGCCTGACGCGGGGCTCAAACTCCCGGACCGCGAGATCGTGACCTGGCTGAAGTCGGACGCTTAACCGACTGTGCCACCCAGGCACCCCTAAGCATTAGATCTTAAATTCAGGAGGGATGACAGCCTCAGGCTGAAGTGTTTGACACTTTTTTCCTCTTTTAGACAAAATTATTTTTAGCAGTAACCCTGAAATGAAGTAATTACATTTCATGCCTGCTCTTACTAGACAAAAGGGGTCCAACTTGGAATCTGCCCTCCTTTTCACAGTTTTAATTTTTAAACACAAATTAAAAATCCAAGGAAACAGGTAAAATAACTCAATTTATTCCTTTTGTCTTTACATCCTGAGTGCTGTCATTGTTTCCTTTGAATCTCCTGTTTAAACCAGAGATAAGTAGTGTGCCCAGATGGATGGGCTGACCTAGCATGAAGGGCCATCCCACTGGAAAGGGGCATGCGTGGCTGAATTGGAAGTTGAGGGGACCACCGTGTAAGTGGAGTTTCCGGAATGAAATTCTCTGTAGAAGATAATGTTTCTTCTTATTTTTTGCAAGTTTATTTATTTATTTTGAGAGAGAGAGGGAAGGAGAGAGAGAGTGTGGGAGTACAGTGGGGGAGGGGCAGAGAGAGAGAGGGAGAGAGAATCTTAAGCAGGCTTCACGCCCAGCATGGAGCCTGACGTGGGCCTCGATCTCACAAACTGTGAGCCAAAATCAAGAGTTGGACACTTAAGCAACTGAGCCACCCACGTGCCCTGAATATAATGTTTCTTAAAGATATGCTATGAAAATATGCTAATATTTATTATTGAAAGCCAATGGCAACCAAAGCATTAGTTTAGATTTATTTGTTTATTATTATTTTTTTAATGTTTATTTATTTTTGAGAGAGACAGAGACAGAATATGAGTGGATTAGGGGCAGAGAGAGAAGGTGACACAGAATCCGAAGCAGGCTCCAGACTCTGAGCTGTCAGCACAGAGCCCTACGCGGGGCTCGAACTCACGAGCTGTGGGATCATGACCTGAGCTGAAGTCAGACGCTCAACCGACTGAGCCGCCCAGTCACCCCTAGATTTAGAACTTAGACCAACAAGATATATTTTCAGGAAGGAATATTTTGTTACTGATGTCGTCTAGAATTGCTGGTTGAGGTGATAATAAAGAGCAGCTGGCTTTTGGTTGATCACTGTTTTAAAATTCTCGATAGACAGTGCACCCCTTTGCCTCCCCTTGGTGGCAGGGTGACAGTTTCCACTACCCTGCTTTTGTGCGCAGTTGATGAGAGGTCTACCTTTCGTTTATAAAGTGGCAAAACAGTGGCTCATGCCAACAGGCAGGTGGGACAAGAGAATTGGCAGAGGCCTTGACTGTAGGCAGAAATATCTCAGGAAGGAGGTGACAGAATATGAGCTGGTGGAAATGAATTGCCCTTCCAATGGTGCTGAGTACCTGTTGCCAGATTTAATGACCTCTGTTTTACACAGCAGCCAACACAAGCCCTTGGCCCCCTTTTCCTTGTTCCTGTCTCTATCCTGCAATCCCGATGCAGATACTGCCCTCCTTGACCATGAGGCAGAGGGACTGACCTGTAGGGCTGGCAGAGTGGGAAGCAGCCTGGGACCCCAGGACTCCATTAAGAGCCCTCATATCTCCAGACTTTACTCAAGTGAGAGATAAATGAGATTCCATGCTTTCTGGGGTTTCTAGCGCTTCCAGCGGTCAGGGAAGGCCCTGACATTTAAGGGACCTAATATTTAAAGGATGAATGGGTGTTTTCGGAGTAAAAAAGAAGAGTGAAGAGAATTTCCAGGAGTAGGAAGTTCATGTAGGAAAGTCAGGAGCCAAGAGACAGCATGGCGAGTGTAAGGAATGGAAAGGAGCTCAAGGTGGGGAAACTCAAAGTTCAAGGGGATTTGGGGGGGTCTTGAGAAGGAACTCCGGAAGAATGGCAAATGATTTGTCTGTGTTTGTTAGCCTCACCTAACATCCCAGTTGGGGAGCTCTGCTGTTCTAGGAAG
This sequence comes from Puma concolor, assembly GCF_028749965.1. Taxonomy (NCBI): domain Eukaryota; kingdom Metazoa; phylum Chordata; class Mammalia; order Carnivora; family Felidae; genus Puma; species Puma concolor. Next base: position 101,919,861 of record NC_141673.1, read on the forward strand.
TTCTCAGAGGCCAAACCGAGAAATCCAGGGCCCTGCCCTCCCAGGGTTGCCCCAGGCAACTTCTATTAGTAAAGAGTCCTGTTTATTACCTTGTGACTCACAGGCACCTGTGGTTTCCATGGTTGCCACCCACAATGAAGCATAAGTCCATTCCTAGAGGGTGGGGTTTGCTGGTGGGGCTGTTCTCTCTCTTGTCTGGTTCAGCACCCCAGCAGAGCTGCCCAGCATATAGCAGAGGAGATGGGTGGGGGGACTCTCGGGGGTGGGTTTCTTTGGGAGGGGATGAGAGAGAGGCTGGGGCACGGGGCTGAGTGGGGTTAAGGAACTGAGTGGGGTTACCGTGTGTAACGGAGAACTGTGCAGCCCCTACTCTCTCCAAATACGGGAGGATCCCAGGAGATGGAGAGACAGGGAACCTTGGGACACAGAAGGGTTAGAGCAGGATTTGGGAGACCTGGCCGACTTCTTCACCAGGGACAAGCAGGGTTTGTTCCCCATTGTGGTGGTAGGAATGATAGGCCAAGTATACAAACGCAAAGCCAGAGGGATTGGGCTGTTTGACAACTGGTGGGGTTGTACAGGAAGGAACCAGAAGAAGAGGAAGCTAAAATATAGACAGCATTTTAAAAATTCATTAACTAATTAATTTCTAAAGTTTATTTATTTTGAGAGAGAGAGAGAATCCCAAGCAGGTTCTGCACTGTCCATCACGGGGCTCGATCCCACAAACTGTGAGATCATGACCTAAGCAGAAATCAAGAGTCGGACGCTTAACTGATTGAGCCACCCAGGCACCCAATATGGCATTTAGGAAAAATGATTTCATCTCATACATTTGCACAGTCTCACAGGTTACAAAGCATTTGAGCATCCATTGTCTCATTTGCTTTTCACAGAAGCCCTGGGAAGAAATCAGAACAAAAAAAATACCAATGTATTCTAAACTGGGGAGACTGGGGTTTATAGAAGTTATTTAACATACCCAAGGTCAAAACCAGGACCAGAATCTAGCCCTCCTTGCTCCCTGTCCAGTTCTTTGCATTAAATCTGTGTTTCTTAAACTTTGGTACCCATAGGCCATTTTAATGGATGTCTGGTACATAAAAAGTTCCTAAATTAAAAAAAAAATGTTTATTTTGAGAGAGAGAGACCTCACAAGCAGGAGAGAGGCAAAGAGAGAGACATAGAATGAGAAGCAGTCTCCAGGATCTGAGCCCCCAGAGCCCAACACGGGGCTCAAACCCACGAACTATATCACAATCTGAGCCGAAGTCAGATGCTTAACCGACTGAGCCACCAGGCACCCCATTTTGATAAATTTTTTTTAATTTATTTTTATTTTTTTTAACGTTTATTCATTTTTGAGACAGAGAGACAGAGCATGAACGGGGGAGGGTCAGAGAGAGGGAGACACAGAATCTGAAACAGGCTCCAGGCTCTGAGCTGTCAGCACAGAGCCCGACGCGGGGCTCGAACTCACGGACCGTGAGATTATGACCTGAGCCAAAGTCGGCTGCGTAACCAACTGAGCCACCCAGGCGCCCCTCATTTTGATAAATTTTAAAAATTATCACAATTTTTAAAATAGTGTAATAAAACATGTAAAAGTAACAACAATGGCTTTGTTTTAAATCAATGAGAATGATATGTTTGTAATCTTCACTAAGGTATTTGTATTCAGCTCGATATCAGATAGTTTGAGCCATAGCTTGGATCCCATAACCAGCAGGGCTGTTTTTTTTTTTTTTTTAAACGTTTCTACTAAGTTAAGAAAATTGAAGGAATGGCATTAAGTGCTTCATCAGCCAGTCCTGGGTAAGCGGATTAAACTTGGACTCAGAACTGTGGAGAGCATTCTTAGTGACAATTGTTTGCAAACTACCAGGACCTAGGTCTATAAGCACATGACGCACAAAAGTTGGAATATTAACTATTGTAACCTAGGAGGTGGGGGCAAATGGATTTCTTATCCAATCCTCAGCTTTGTTCAGCTTTGGAAAGCACTTCTTGTTATGATGTAGAAGTTCAAGTGTGTGTGTGTGTGTGTGTGTGTGTGTGTGTGTGTGTGGTAAAATACATAACACAGACCTTTCCGTTTCATCAAAGTGGTTTTAAATATGCCCAATAATGTGGTTTTTTTTTATTTCTTTCTTAAATAAATCAAATATGGGATGCCTTGGTGGGTCAGTCAGTTAAGCGTCTGACTTCGGCTCAGGTCATGATCTCACGGTTTGTGAGTTTGAGCCCCACGTCGGGCTCTGTGCTGACCGCTCCGAGCCTGGAGCCTGCTTCAGATTCTGTGTCTCCCTCTCTCTCTGCACACCCCCTCCCGGCTCATGCTCTGTGTCTCTCTGTCTCTCAAAAATGAATAAATGTAAAAAAAATTTTTTTAAAAATCAAATGTTAGGAAATAGTAAAACTTTGATGCCGCCATAGTTCTAGTTTTGAGAAATCCCCATATTGTATTCCCAACATTAAAATTGTGAAATTTCACTCACAACCTGAGTTCTGAGTTTCTGACATATTGCTAAGGTATGTGAGTAGACCATTTGCAGTTGGAGAGATGTTCTTTGTTGACATTATCAATGTCATGAAGTGTCACCGTGCATTTCAAAAACTCATATAGTGAAAAGGAAGAAGTAGAACTATCTTTGTTTATCTTTATAGTAAAACTACTATATATAAAAAGACATAATCTTTTATCTAGAAGACCCTAAAGAATTTACAAAACACCAGTTAGAACTAATAAATAAGTTCAGCAAAGTTGTAGGATACAGGATCAAAATACAAAAAACAATTGTGTTTCTATACACTAGCAATGAACAATTTGAAAATGAAGTTAAGAAAATTCCATTTATAATAGCATCAAAAATAATAAAATCCTGGGGCACCTGGGTAGGCTTTGTCAGTGAAGCGACCAACTCTTGATCTCGGCTCAGGTCATGATCTCATGGTTTCATGGGTTTGAGCCCCACATCGGGCTCTGTGCTGACCATGTATGGAAACTGCTTGAGATTCTCTCTCTCGCTCTCTCTCTCTCTCTCTCTCCCCACTCTGCCCCTCCCCTGGTCTCTCATTCTCTCTGTCTCTCTTAAAAAAATACTTAGGGATAAAGTTAACCAAAAAAGTACAAGACTTGTACACTCTGAATCATTGTTAAAATAAGTTAGAGATGGTCTACGTAAATCTAACCACATCCTGTGTTCAGTGTCTGGAGAGTTTAATATTGTTAAGATGGCAATACTTGCCAAATTGATCTCCAGACTCAGTGCAATCCCTGTCAAAAATGCTTTTTTTTTTTTTTTTCCAGAAATGAGCAAGCTGATCCTAAATTTCAAATAAAGCAAGGGACCAAGAATAACCTGTGAAACAGTCTTAAGAAAGGACAAAGCTGAAAGACTCACACTTCTCAATTTCAAAATTTGCTACAAAGTTACAGTAATCAAAATAGTGTGGTACTGGTGTAAGGAGACCTATAGACCTATGGAGTAGAATTGAGAGTCTAAAAACAAACTCATATACTTATGGTCAGTTGATTTTTTAAATTAATTAATTAATTAATTTTTAAAATGTTTTTATTTATTTTTGAGACAGAGAGAGACCGAGCATGAGCAGGGGAGGGGCAGAGAGAGAGGGAGACACAGAATCGGAAGCAGGCTCCAGGCTCTGAGCCGTCAGCCCAGAGTCCGACGCGGGGCTCAAACTCGCGGACCGTGAGATCATGACCTGAGCTGAAGTCAGACGCTTAGCTGACTGAGCCACCCAGGCGCCCCCGGTCAGTTGATTTTTGACAGAGGTGCCAAGACAGCTCAATGGGGAAATTTTTTTTTCAACAAATGATGCTGGGACAAGTGGACATCCACATGCAAAAGAATGAATTTGGACTTCTATCTTATGTCATCTACAAATCTTAACTCAAAATAGTTCAAAGATCTAAATAAAAGAACTGAAAGTAGACAGCTTTTAGAAGGAAACACAGGTGAAACTCCACATGGTTTCAGATTAGGCAATGATTTCCTAGAACACCAAAAGCACAAATAAAGAAAAAAATATATCAATGCGACTTTATCAAAATTAAAAATTTTTGTGGGTTTAGGGTGCCTGGGTGGCTCAGTTGGTTGACTGTCTGACTCTCAATTTTGGCTCAGGTCATAATCCCAGGGTCGTGGGATCAAGCTCCATGTTGGGCTCTGAGCTGAGCATGAAGCCTGCTTAAGATTCTCTCTCTCAATCTCTCTCTCTCTCTCTCTCCCCCTCCACTCTTCCCCCACGCTAAAATAGAAAAAAAAAATGTGTGTGTGTCAAAGGACACTAACAAGAAAGTGAAAAGACAATAGAATTAGAGCAAATATATGCAAATCATATATCTGATAAGGGTCTAGTATCCAGAATATATAAAAAAACTCTTACAGCTCAGCAATAAAAAGAAAACCCAAGTAAAAAAATGGGCAAGAGATTTGAATAAGCATTTCTCCAAAGATATACAAGGGGCCAATAAACACATGAAAAAATGCTCAATGTCATTAGTTATTAGGAAAATGCAAATCAAAACCTCGAGACACCACCTCACACCCACTAGAATAGTTATAATAATAATAGTAATTACAAAAAGGAAAATAACAAGTGCTAGTGAGAAGGTAGAGGAATCGGAACCCTCTTACACTGCTATTGGGAATGTAAATTGGTTCAGCAGCTGTGGAAAACAGTTTGGCAATTCTTCAAAAGTTTATAGAATCACCGTACGACCCTGTGATTCCATTCCTGGGTATACGCCTAGAAGAATTGATAACACATTCACACAAAAACTTGTACATGAATGTTCAGAGCAGCATTACCCACAATAGCCAAAAAAGTAGAACCAATACACTGTTCGTCAGGTGATTAATAGACAAAATGTGATATAGCTATGTGATGGAATATTATGCAGCCATAAAAAGGATTGCAGTATTGAGGCCAGCTACAACACGGGAGAACCTGGAAAACATGATGCTAAGAGAAAGAAGCCAACCCTAAAAGACCACGTACTGTGCGGTTCCATTGATAGAAAATGTCCAGAATAGGCAAATCCTTAGAGACAGAAAGTAGATCAGCAGTTGCCAAGGGATGGGGGAAGGAAGGAATTTGGACTAACTGCTAATAGGTGTGGGGTTTCTTTTTGAGATGACAGAGACGTTTTGGAATCAGTAATGCTGGTTACATAACATAGTAAATATACTAAAACCTCTGCAGTATATCCCGTAAAATGGTGAATTTTATGTTACATGAATCATATCTCAATGAAAACGTTAAAACAAAACAAAGCCAATCCATGTGACCACCTTTGCCCTCTAGAGTCAGAGGATCTGCTAGGAGTTGGGAGGAGGAAGCAGTTTCTGGGACACGCTGCCTATTTCTATGTGAACGTGTTGGAAAGAATGTAACCTTGGTGACTGCAATTTGAATCACGGTGAAAATATTTTCTACTTCCTTCAACACTGAATTGGATTCAGGAGGCATATCGAAGGCTGTCAGCGGTTCTCTGTGAATTGAAGTGTTCAAACTAGCATCCGTGTAATGCAAACAATAATCACCTTTATTGAGCACTATCTGTCTGCTAGACATTGTCCTGAGCACTTCGGATGTATTTCTTCACTGACCTTTCCCAGAACTGTATGAAACAGGAATTATTATTATGATTACTATCATAACCATTCCCCTTTTTTAGAGGGAAAGAACCCGAAGCACGGAGGAGTATAACTTCTTTCATTACGATTTCAACTTCCTGCCTTCTTGCTCCCGAAGTCAATGCTCCATCTGTACTAATGCCAATGTGCCTCTTTCATTCACAAAATGATCTCTGGTAACACAAAATAATTTTTCTCTTGTGGCAGGGAAGTTTAGAGGTAAGGAGAGCAAAAATTCATGGACTGTTTTGCCACCATACGTCTCGTATCTACTCTAAAAGCGATGTCACGGTCCGCGTGTCAGGATTTTAGCCAACTCCGAAGAGACATGAATACTAGTGTGCATTCAGGATGGTGACTGCTCTTGTATCCCGTTTGCCAGTTATGTGATACCCAACAGTAGTATTTGCTAAAGCTGCTTTCTCTGAGTATTTATGTCTTTAACTTCACAACTGGTTTGTCTGTCTTCTCTGTTGGGTGACTTGTACCTGTATTTGCTCTGAGGAGTGAGGACAACTTGGAGTGATGTGCTATATTTTTGGTGCCTTTCTCTGCCTTTGGCACAAAATTAAAATTTTATTCTGGGAAGTGCTAGTGTGTGCTTATTTTGAAAAAAAATCATTAGGCTCTAAGTTTTGATGACTTTGAGCGATGATTTGACATTTCAAAGCTTGATAAAGCTTTGGGGACAAGGGGTGAATAGTCAATAAAACCTAGTTTCCAGATAATCTTTGTGGTAGCTCCTATCTGCAGTTTCTTTTTTGCTTATTGTGCAAAATAATCACTCTGACATTTTTCTTTGTCTCAGTACATGTAGACATATTATATTCCCACTGAAATCCTGCTCACTGTTTATGGATGACATTGTTCTGAGTTGTCAGATCTATATTACTATGTTCATTGCTACTTTTATGACTCCAGAAAGAACTTTGAACCATTAATGACTTTTTTTTTGTAATTTGGGGATAAAACATAGCACAACAGTCTGAACACATAAAGTACTTTTAAAACCTAAGCAAAAACATGCATAAACTGGTCCCTTGAATGAAAGCAGTCCTGAAATCTTTAGAAATGTAATAATTGTTAACATGAGAGATCTGTGACAGCCATAATCAATGCTGTATTTCAAATTTGTGAAAGATAGGGAACAAAATTGTTTATCATGTTTTCCCCTGAAACTGCCAGTCTACAGTTGATAAAACTGCCCTTGGAAACATTTCACTGCTCCAAGAGATTTGATTTATTTATTTATTTATTTATTTATTTATTTATTTATTTCATATGAAATTTATTGTCAAATTGGTTTCCATACAACACCCGGTGCTCATCCCAAAAGGTGCCTTCCTCAATACCCATCACCCACCCTCCCCTCTCTCCCACCCCCCATCAACCCTCAGTTTGTTCTCAGTTTTTAAGAGTCTCTTATGCTTTGGCTCTCCAAGAGATTTTATTTATTTATTTTTTTAAAAAGTTTTTTTTTTAATGTTTTTATTTATTTTTGAAGGAGAGAGACAGAGCATGAGCCGGGGAGTAGCAGAGAGAGGGAGACACAGAATTCGAAGCAGGCTCCAGGCTCTAAGCTGTCAGCACAGAGCCCGATGCGGGGCTCAAAACCGCAAACTGTGAGATCATGACCTGAACCGATGCCGGATGCTCAACCGACTGAGCCCCCCTCCCCCCCCCCCCCCCCCCCCCCCCCCCCCCGCCAGGCGCCCCTGATCCACGAGATTTTAAATTCCAAAGAGATGAGCTGCGGGGATGGTGATTGAAGGATAAATGGCAAAGGCCCCGGGAAGCATTGAGGGTAGACTCCCAGGGTGGATTCAAGCACCTTCCCAGGAATCATGCATTTCCTCCTCTGGCCTGGGGGGTCCTTATGCCAGAGTTACAGCCCACCACCAGGGGGCACTGTACAACCAGGGACGCCAGCCATGTTTCTTGGGTCTATTTAGAGTTCTTTGTTTCCTCCAGGCGTTCCTGAACGCTACCCAAGCCTCAGCAATTTAATCATATTCATTTCATTTTTCTCCTTTATATTCAGGGTTCTGAACCTGGGGACTGTGGTCAGGCTTCTGATGGTCAGTGATCATCTAGAATTTATATATAAAATTTGCGTGCCTGTGATGAGCTAGCTGTATTTTTCTAGTTAGAGGAAAGTTTTATAGTTTTAGTCAAACTTTCAAAGGGATCTGTGACGTTCCCCCCACCCCCCCCCGGACCCCCCAAAAAGCAATAGTATTCCCTTGAAGGTGTAGAATGTAATGGTGTCAGGTACTAATTTGTTGACATCTACCAGTGGCAAGCACCCAATATACACTTAATATAATGTTATTTAACATAATCCTGAAAAACACCTTGTAAGATATCTTCACTTCACAGATAAAGAAACTGAAGTTCAAAGAGGGGAATGTACTTTGCTCCAGGTCACACAGCTGCTTAGCGGGGAGGCTGGGATTTAATTCCAGGCGTGGTTGATTCTCACTGCGCTATTGATACTCCGAGCAAAAAGCAAGGGAGACTCACCAGCACACATGCAGGAGGTACTGGCTTATGTCTGGTGGTGTGCTGGGTGCCAGGGACAGAGCGGGGAACCAATAGACTTGCTGCTTGTTGTCCTCAAGCTCAGCTGCTAGTGGTGGTCATGTTCATGGGAAACAGACAGTAAACAAATACGCCTTCAGTTGCACATTAAGAAAAGTGCTGGAAAGGAAATAAATAGGGAACAGCGACATAGAAAAATGGGGAAATCTCCAGGTAGGTTGGCCAGGGAAGGCCTGAGGAAATAGCATGTCAGCTCAGACTAAAGGGTGAAGGAGCCTGCCTTGGGAAGGGGCAGAGACGGAGCCCTCCAGGGAGGGAAGAGCCTGGCCTGGGTGTGCATCTGATGGGTTGCTGGTGTGGCTGAGCAGGGGACCATGAGCAGAGGTGAGGGTGACAGGGAAGCAGAAGTCATAGTCTCAGAGAAATGAGAAGCCATCGTGGGGTTTAAAACAGGCGAGAAACGCCAGCTAATTTATGTTTTTCTTATTTTACTTTTAATTGTAAAATGAAACACATAAAATAAAATTTACTGTCTTAACCACTTTGTAAGCTTACAGCTCAGTAGTTTAAGTGCATTCAGATTGTGCATTACATTTCTAGAAGTGTTTTCATTTCGCAAAACTAAAACTCTACACCCATTAAATAACAGGTCTTCTCCCACCTACTTCCCGGCCCCTGGCAATCACCATTCTACTTCCTGTCTCTGTGAATTTGACTAGGCTAAGTGCCTCCTGTAAGTGGAATCGTACAGGACACAAATATACGGTATTTTCTAGTGACTAGCTTATTTCACTCAGCATTATGTCCTCAGGGTTCATCCATGTTGAGGCATGTGTCAGAATTTCCTTCCATTTTGACGCTGACTAATCATCTTCTGTATGTGTACCCCGTTAGGTTTACCTAGTCATCTGTCAGTGGACACTTGTGTGACTTCCACCTTTTGACTAGTGTGAGTAATGCTGCCGTGACCATGAGCGTCCAAACATCCCTTCAGGACCATGCTTTCCGTTGTTTTTCTTTTCTTTTTAATTCATGTGTTAGAAGTGATAATATATGAGTTTGACACGAATTTCAAAAGATACAAAATCACTGTGTCTGGGGTGGAGGAGCGTTGGAGCCAGTCAAAAGTGCGAGGATGTTATGTGGTCCAGGTTGGCCACGGGGTGGCCTGGCCTGCGGTGGTGGCCTGCTGATGGAGAACAGTGGACAATATCGGTCCATTCTTAAAGTCCTGGGAGGCCTTCAAGGAGCCACGTCAAATAGGCAGTCTTGTGGGCAGGAGTCGTGGTGACATAGATGATACCTGAGGTTGTGAGGATGGTGAAGATGGCTGAGGCAGAGCGAACTGGAGAAGATGGGGGCCTGGGACCAGATCTGGATGTTCAGTTGGGTAAGAGGAGGAAGCTGAAGAGGAGACAAAGGACTAGAAGGAGGGGGGAAGCATGGGCCCCAGGGGGTGAGAGGAGGGAGTGATCCACTATGGGGTCCTCGTGGTGACAATGGGAGGGCAGAGGGGCAGCGCCCCCTGGATGTGAACAAGAGTAGTTCCAGCCCAAGCTGGGGGCAGAGGCCAGCAGAAGCAAGAACAGGGGTGCAGGAGTGCAGACAGCAAGGGCAGACAGCTCTATCAAGAAGCTGGGTTCTGAAGATCAACAGAGAAACGGGCAGTCCTGAGCTAGAGGGATGTGGAGAAAGAGCCGGGTTTTTGGTAGTTGTTTGGGCTTTTAAAATGCCTTCCACTATGGAAAACAGTATGGAGGTTCCTCAAAAATTTTAAAATAGAAGTAGCGTTGGGATCCAGTAATTCCACTGTTGGGTATTTACTCAAAGAAAATGAAAACACTAATCAAAAAGATATAGGCACCCCATGTTTACCACAGCATTATTTACAATAGCCAAGGTAAGGAAGCAACCTAAGTGTCCACCAACAGATGAATGGATAAAGAAGATGTGGTGTGTATATACATACCATGAATATTACTCAACCATCAAAAGAATGATATCTCGCCATTTGCAACAACATGGATGGACCTAGAGGGTGTTATGCTAAGTGAAATAAATCAGAGAAAGACAAATACCATATAATCTCACTTATGTGGAATCAAAAAAACAAATGAACAAATGAACAGAAACAGACTCATAAATACAGAGAACAAACCGGTAGTTGCCAGAAGGGAAGGGGTTAAGAGACACAAACTTGCAACTATAAAATCATGGGGATGAAAAGCATAGGAAATGCAGTCAATATTATCATGATAACTTTGTCTGGTGACAGGCGGTAACTATGCTTAATCACGGTGAGCATTTCATAATAGAATTGTGGAATTGCTATGTTGTACACCTGAAACGAATACAATGGTATGCGTCAACTGTACCTCAATAAAAATAAAAATAAAGAAAATTTAACTAGAAAGCAAATGCATGTATAAGACCATGATTGATGTTGAAGGGAATGGTGAGGGTGGCAGAGAGAATGAAGACAGCAGCTGTCAGAGTGGGGATAGCAGGAGAAATCAACAAGATGGATCCAGGGCTCCTGTGGATGGCTGGTTTTGGGGAAGAGGGACTCTTCCCCTGTGGTATCAGGAAAGGAAAAGGAGATGGGGTCCGGTGTTGATGGGTGAATTTGGTCACAGGAGGTGGAGAAAGCTCCTGTCTGCTGGCTCTATGTTCTGAGGAAGTGAGAAAAAAGCTGTCAGGTGAAATTCAGGAGGGTCAGGGCCAGGAGCAGTTTTGAGGGGCAAGGAGAATGCGAGAGGGAGCTTGCTTCAGAAACATCTTAGGATCATTGGCTGCTCCTGGGGCCCCGCTGGAGGGTGGCGGGCAAGAAGTCATAGCAACATCATCCGCCTGGTTGATGTGGTTTCTCCAGCAATGTCTGACTGTGTTTGTGTGGCCTGGAGAAGTTCATCCAGAGCTGAGGTTTTGTTAGCCGAGTATGATGGGAGGAAAAGAGGAGACTGAGGATTTGTGAGTGGATCTAATGAGGATCCATTGACGGTCTCTTGGTGGAGAGGGAAGAGAAGCCAGAGGAGGGGCGACAGGCTGGAGGTCTCTGTGACACCAACGGATTGGTTTGTAGGTAGTCCGTGAGCAGGTGGCCCGAGCTGGGATGACGGCACAGGTGCTTGGGGGGGGGCGGGGCAGTTTCAGGTTGGAGATAAGATCCAGGGTGTGCTGAGGGGGAGGAATTTGTCATCACGAAGGAAGAGGAAAAGAGAGGCCGCAGTGATGGCAGGTCATGTGTGTGGATGTGGAGGCCCTGGAAGAATGGGAGGAGTGAGGTGGAAAGCAGGGTGGGGACCAGGGGCTGAGCCTTTAGGGAAGGAAGGGGAGTGGCCAGGAGGCCAGAAGATGGCAGCAAGAGGGAGGACAGGGTGCTAAAGCTGGATGCCCAGATTCTTCAAGGATGTTTCGAAGGGGTGGCAGGGCTGGTGGTGGGACATAACGTCTGGAAGCAGCCATGAAAAGCCGGAAGGGCGCCAACTCACTTCTGGCCCCTAACGTATGTGGGGAATGTGAGCATATGTTCAAGGCTGGATTTGAAGAAGAAATTTCTGACCTTGCCGGGCGGGGTGTGAGGCATGAAGACTGGCAGCTAAAGGAGTCCTAGGAGGTGTCTTTTCTTCCAGGACAGGTTGAGAAGCGGAACTGTCCCCACGCCCAATCCTTCATTTCCCTATCTCCCAATCTTTCTGAAGCCTGTTAGGGGCTGTCTGGCCTCATGTGCTGGAGAGATTTCATCCATTCCACACAATTCTACTGAGCCACAGATATGTAGTCTGTTCTAGGCACTGCAGAGACAGAGAAAAAACAACAACAACAGAGAAACATAACAGAGAAAAGAAACCCCTGTCCCCTCGAGCTGGCTGCCTAGCAGGGGGATTTGTTTAGTTTTTTTTTTTTCTGACGCAAAAGCTACCAGCAGGGTAGATTACTCACGAGTTCTGGAATCTGGATGTGGAATGAGTTAAGAGAGTGAGTCTCTTTTGCTTCTGGGGTGTAGGAAGAGATGGGGTTACTGGAGAGACATGGAAAGAGCACCAGGGCTTGGTGTTCCAAGGGCTGGGGGCTGTGCAACCTTGAATAAGTCATTTACCTTTTTTTTTTTTTTTAAACTCATCCTGTTGGCTGATCTGCAAAACGGGAATAATCTCTCATTCCTTGGATTGTTGTGGAACTGAACGAAAGCGTTGCCTACATAATTAAGTTGTCTACAAATTGTCATCATGCTATGAAGTCTTTATTTCTTTCTCCGAGTATGGACACATAACAGCACCTGCTTCACCCAGGGTGGCTGTGGGTATTTAAATAAAATGAGGCACATTAAAAGGCTTAGCAAGATGTCTGGTACATGTGCTGGATCAATGTTGGCCACTGTCATCAGTTCCCAGTTCATCTCCAGAGAATTCTTTGCTATCTGAGGATCAAGCTCAGCCGGGAAGGGGAAATGGGTAATTGTGCCAGGCTGAGGGCGGGGGTTGAGGATGCTGGGGGCCAGGCATGGGATCCCCCTGGGCCTGACATGGTGAGCAGATGATGGAGACAGGGGAGCTCAGGGTGGTGTCTCAGTTCCTTGGAGATAAAGGGAAGAGGAAGAGGCCCACTGATGAGGAAGTCTTGTGAGATTTCTAGGGGTAAGGGTAGCTGGAGGAGTGGATGGGGACCCCTGCTTTCCTTTTGCCTGCTCCCTTCTCCCTGTGGGACAAAGTCCCTCACCCATTCATTCATTTGGTACGTTTTCATGGAGGGCCTACTGTGTGAAAACCCTGCGTTTCGAGGGGGGGGTGAGGGGTGGCCAGCCTGACAAGCAGGCCCACTGTTCTTGCAGGCCCACATCCCGGGTGTGGACAGAGATGGATAGGAGTGGCAGGTGGTAGGCTAGGTCGCTGGTCTTCTGCCTGGAATCTAAGGGTATTTCTGGTCTTTCTTGGAGGTTGGGGTGGCTGGGTAGGCCCCCCCAGCTTCCAGCTCCAATTTGGCATTGGCGTGGGTCCCCGAGCAAGGCCAGAAGCTCATCTTTTAAAAGCACAATGTAAAAAAAAAAAAAAAAATCACAATGTGTTGGGAGAAAGGGAAAGAGATCTCCCCCCCAACTTTTTATTTTGCAAATGCTCCTCTCTACAAGAAAATGAAGAAAGCCCCACAAGGAACCCCATACAGCCTTCAGTTGGCTTCCCTGGAAGCATCCCGTGGGGGCTCGGCCGCGGGCGGGGCGTCGGGCGCGGGGACCCAGGCGGGGCGTCCCGGCTGGCCGCGAGGGGGCGCCGCTGGCCGGCCGGAGGGGCCAGAGCCCGCCCCGTGGGGCCGCGGCGCCCGCGGGTGACTCAACGCGGCGGTGGGAGGATGAGTCAGCTGTCCTCCGACTTCCCGCGCCGCGTCCGGGCCTCGCTTTCCCCCCCTCTGCCTTCCCTGACCGCGCGCACCAAGCTGACCCTGGGAGGGGGCCGGGCCCCGGGGCGCCGCTCTGTCGGCGTGCCAGCTCTCCGCCCAGGCCTCTTGGGACTCGGTTTGGGCCCAGGCCAGGGGCCCCAGGCCTTCCCCGAGGCCGGGGGTGCGCGCTCGGCCCAGCAGCCCGCATTTTCTCTCTGTGGAACCAGGGCTTCAGGAGGAGACTCTGTGCTTGCTGGGGCCCTGGCCTGCCCCGTCCCCCGACGCCCCCCTCCCTGGATCCCGGGGCTGCCGCCCCACCCGGGTTCCCGGAGGCGCTGGCTGCCCTGAGGGGGTTCTGGGACTGAGCCCAGGTGGCATTTCCTGCGGGGAAGAGTGGCCCTCACCCTCCTGTCGGGAATTGCTTCCCTCTGGAAGGGGGCTCAGGGCCCCGCCTGGGCCTGGACCGGGATCTGTGGACCTTCTCTGCGTGCCAGGGCTGGGCCGCGGGCGTAGCGCAGAGGGAAACATGCCCCCTGCCAAAACCACACGGGAAAGAGCCTGCTCTGTTTCTTGGGTGTGCCCGGGTGTTTTCAGCTCTTCTCAGAGCAGGTCAGAAAGAATAGGAGCCCCTGGGTCCTAGCGGCAGGTTGAAGAAGGTGCCCTGGGAGGGTCTCTCTCAGACCCTTAGGCTGTAAAGGCTTCAGGAGACATCGCAGAGCCTGGGCTATCAGCCTCTCTTTGGGGATCCCTCTCAGGGAGGGAAGTGACTTGTTCCAGGGCCTCAGAGAGGGAGCCCAGAGCTCCTGGGTCTGGGCCTCCCACTCACCAGGTGCATGGAAAGTGACTAAAATAGTGCTTGGCACATAGTCAGCCCTAATATATATACCGCTAATCTTTATGGGGCATTTATGGCATGCCAGGTATTGTTCCAAGTGTTCTCCACATGTTAATGATCTTATCTGACCTCACAACTACACTAAGACATAAATACTATTGTGTCCATATGACAGCTGAGAAAACAGAAGCTCAGAGAACTTAGGTAACTTGCACAAGATCACGCAGCTAGGAAGTACAGGGTAGGATTAAACCCAGATCCCTTGACTTTAGAGACTGTGTACATGAGACTGACTTTAAATATTGATGGCATCGGGTAATACACTAAATGGTTTGCATTCAGGGTCTCTGAAGAGGAGAGTGTTAAACCCAGCGCCAGAGGGAGGAGCCATTTTCCTCGAGCCTTGTAAGCTCTGCCCCTCCTGCCAGAGACCCAAGCTCTATAGCCTTCTTTCTCTGTAGCCAGAAGAGAATCACTGAGTAGTGCTCTTGCCCCACTGTTGACCATCTGTGTTGTCCCAGTACCTAGTCTCCTGCCTCCACCATTATCCCCGCTGGTTGGGTAGGCCACACTTTCGCCTTTTAAGGAAAGTTGCCTTTAGCAGGGTTTCCCAAATACTTGTCAAAAGAGTGAAGTGGACTTGGGGTTAGAATCAGTTGGGGAGCATGTGAAACACACAGATCCCCAGCCCACTGGAGAGCAGAGATTCTCAGCCTCGCTCATACGCTGATACCCAGTGGACTTGAAGAGAGCCTGGGTTCTACCCTCTAGAGATTCTGATTGAATAGATCTGGGGGTCAGCCTGGACGTTGGGATGATTCTGGTGTGCAGAGGACGTTGAGCACCACTGAGCCTCCAAAGACTGAATCAGCAAGGTTGAGATGGCCCCAGGAATCTGTAATTTTTAAGACAGAGCTCCAGCAATTTTCTTGTGCAGCTACGTTTGCAAACCTCTGGTGTAGAACCCAATTTCTTCTAACTGGCTTTCAATAGTGCCCCCGATTTTTCCAATGGAAGCATCTGGGTCAGTCTTTTGGAGTTGCGTCCCTTCTCAACCTCCCCTGGCCCCTACCTCAGTTTATAGAATTTCTCCCCTTAGCAGGCCGGAGCATTCTCACCACCACCCCCACCCTGGTGGGGTTCACTTCTCACTGGTCCTGGGCCAGGTGGTCGGTCACTCCTCTGAGCTTGTCACCTGGACCTGGGACCCTTGAACTCTGAGGGCTCAGGCTAGCCATGTTGGCAGCCACAGGATGTTAGTGACCTCTCATACCTGTCTTCTTTCCTCAGATCTCCAATAGACTGTGTTATCAAGACATGTGAGCTGGATAAAGTGATTGCTTCTTCCCTTCCCCTGGGTCACATTGTTGATCCCTCTCTTTCAGTGTCATATTCCACCCTGGAGTAAAGTTATATCTGTCATCTCTGAGCTTGATAGCCTTTTTCGCTTGCCTTTGGATCCTGAGTGTTATCCTGGATGTTAGGTGCACATGCTGTATAGTTGGTGTTGAGCTAGGAGACTAGGGACCTGTGCACTGAATTAACTGTGTGCTCTGGGTCATATCACTTCACCTCTCTGATCCTCAATTTCTGTATCTGTGAAATGGTCACAAGGCTTCCCGTGTGGTTCAAGTGAGGTAGTCTGCAAAGGTGTGCTTTTGTGACTGCAAATCAATCGTGACACCAATGTCATCTATATTCATTGAGTTGGATAAAGTGAGATTTCTCTTTCCTGGTTGGCAGTATTCGTAGGGAATGCTAAAGATGTCAGCAGCTGATAGTAGAGTCTTTGACTATGGTACATCCTAGAAATGTGCCTCCCTTCCTCATTGAATCAGAATGTACTCACTGAGAGCTTACCCTATGTACCAGGTGTGGAGTTAGGTGTATGGAGGTTCTAGGCCTTTTGTTGGGAGGTAAGGCCATCTACATAGAAAAAGAAGTGGGTAATGCTGGGTAAACACTGAGTACTATAACCTGTGTATGCTTTGGAATTTCAGAGGGACAGTGTGGCATTAACGACCAGAGAATAAATACTCTTTGGGGGGAAGGCCTGAGGGAGAGAGACTGCATTGACAGGCCACCCCTCACCCTGATTTCTATAGTAACCCAGCTCAGGAGGATCGTCCCAGGCATGGAGGCCTCTTAGGCACCAGCATCAAAAAAGGGTGTCATATAGTGGTCACCACATGAGGCGATGGCCCCTTCCCTGTTTCTTTGCTTTTTATTATCTATCTATTCATTTATATATTTGTTATTTATTTATTTATTTATTTATTTATTTTAATGTTTATTTATTTTGAAGAGACAGATTGAGAGAGAGTGAGCAGGGGAGGGGCACAGAGAGAGGGAGACAGAGGATTTGAAACAGTCTCTGTGCTGATAGCAGCAGAGAGCCAGATGCGGGGCTTGAACTCATGAACCATGAGATCATGACCTGAACCAAAGTCAGACACTTAACTGACCAAGCCACCCAGGTGCCCTGCTTTTTTTCTTTTTTTTTAAGTTTGTTTGTTTGTTTGTTTGTTTGTTTATAGAGTGTGGGTGTGCATGAGCTGGGGAAGGGCAGGGAAAGAGAAAGGGAGAGAATCCCAAGCAGGCTCCACGCTGTCAGTGCAGAGGCTGATGTGGGGCTCAATCTCATGAACTGTGAAATCATGACCTGAGCCCAAATCAAGAGTCAGATGCTTAACCAACTGAGCCACCCAGGTGCCCCTGTTCTTCTGCTTTTTAATTTTTTATTTATTTTTTTAAGCAAAAAGGCACATCCTTCTTCAAGTAGTTTCCTCTGAAGGGAGAGCTGGTGCCATGCTCTTCTAGAATCTGCTGCTCACTAGTAACCTTTTTTGGTGCACTGAAAAGGAATGACAAGTGAAAGCCTTCCTTTTTCCATTTCATTGGCGGGGGGCAGAGGCAGGGAGCCATGGTTTGATATGTCCTTATGTTGCCAACACAGTAAAAGTTGCTTATTGACGACAGTCTGAACATGTTAGGTTTCCAGATCAGCCCTCACAGATGGCTCCCCCATAACCCGCTCTCTTTCACCCTGGGTTCTCGGGCACCCCCTGTGCCACCTCATTCTGTTATTTCTTCTCCAACGTAACATCATTTGTCCCTGCCCAAATGCACCCCCCCCCCCCCACCCCGAGCTGCCATCCATTGTTCTCAGAAAAACTCTCTTTGGGAATGGATGCAACAAGGGAAATTACTCTGGGACTGAGGAGGAAGGAAAGAAGGACAGGAATGGAATGGGTGGGTGATGGAAAAAGTGACTTCTAGCCATTCCTGGGGCTTGGGTCTGAAAGGCAATGCAGTGGTTGCCGTGGTGACGGCCAGACAAGCACACTGCTGTTTCCCCTCTTCTCAGAACTGAACAATGTTTGTTGTGCCTTTGTCTTGTACTCTAATACCTCAAGCCCGTGCCTGGTATGGAGTACGGATTCTCTAGGTTTAGCTGCTCGTGCCTCAGTTTCCCAGCCTGCCCAAAGGAAGACAAAGAGGGTGTGCTAGATATCCCGTTTGCCCCTCTGTACTCGCTTTCCACCCTTCTCCACCTACTCTGCACCCCAGTGGGCTGACCTTTGTGGACCTCTGCTAGTGAGCTCTTGTCTGGCTTCCAGTCAGCCCACTGGAGGCACCCCAGGACCAGGAGGCTGAGACGAGAATGCGAAGGGCACTCATCCCCCTCCCCTGGCTCACTTGCCACTGGGCTGCTGATTGGCAGTGGTTTCGTTCCTTTCCCGAAGGCCACAGCTCCTGTCAGGTAGCCCTCCCTTGAAGCGCCAGGCCTTGCTGGCTCCTGCTCCCTTCCCCTTGCTTCTTTATGCCTCAGAGTGGCAGTGGCTTCTAGCTTTTTCTAGCCCCAGAGTGCTTCACCATCTCTCGTTGGTTTTCTTCAGCCCTGCCTGTTCCTCCATGGTTAGCCTCTGCATCACAGTCTTCTCGGTCACCCCTTCTGGATGCATTCTCTGCTTGCCGCTGAGACCCTGGCTGATATATCTAACAATGAGGAAGGAAGGTAGCTGTCTCAGGACTCCTTTCTTTGTGGTCAGGGCTCCTGCAGGCTGGCTGTGTGGGAGGGGTAGCCGCCTCCGCCTCCGTGTAATCTGAGACATACCCAGAAGTCTACCCTGCTCAGAAATAGCCAGGCTGTAATTCTGAAGTCAGAGGCCATTTCTCTGAATTAAAAAGCTTATCTGTAAAGAGGCCACCCTTCCTAGGAAGGTGAGCACATGATCTAGTCATTCATTTCTCAATGTGTCTTCGTTTCGTCAGATCACAAGCTTGACTAAGCTTCATAAATTCAAGGGCTGTGTTTGTCTTCATTGTGTAGACGTGGGTGGCATTTGGCCTGGTGAAGGGTAGGCTTAAATAAATATCTAAATATCTGGTGAATAAATGTATTCACCATTCAGTGACTACTTCCCGAGTACCGACTATGTTCCAGGCACCATTCTAGGTGCTTGGGATATATTCATGAACAAAATAGACAAAGATCCCCCTCAGGCAGAGTGACAGACAATAAATTATATGTATATATAATATTAGAAGATGATGGGTGCCATACAAAAAAAAAAAAAAAAGAGCAGGATAAAGGAGATAAGAAGTGGCTGGGGCAGGTGTTATTGAAGTGTTATGTGGGGTGTTTGGGGTAAGCCTTATTGAGAAGATGACATTTACGCAGACCTGAAGGAACAGTGAGGTCTCTGAAGTTTTTGGAAGAGGAGAGTGATAAACACAGAGGGAAGAGCCAGGACAAAGGCTCTGTAGCTGGAACCTGCCTGGCACCAGTAAGACACAATAAAAAGCCCAGTTTGTTTGGAGCAGAGTGAACAAGGGGGAAGTGATTTGCTATGACATCTCGCTTTCTTTTCTGTGCCTGACCTAACATTTAGGGTCTCTTGTACCAGCCCTTAGGCCTCCAAGGAAGCCTCTGGAGAGCCCCACTGAACCCCCTGACCCCAACACAAACTTGCTCTGCTTCCACTGCTATTAGCAGCCGAATCTCCTATTGTTTCCTTAGTGTATCTGATCTCATGGGTAGTTGATCAGGAAAGCAAAGGCTCCTAATAAATGCAACAAATGTTGCTCCTAGGAGTCTTTAGAGTGGATCTTATTTATAATCAATTCCATATTGGTGAAATTGAATGCAGTGTAACATACTGTATTAAGAACAGTCAGGTTCTGTCTGGTCCAAGATGGCAACATAGGAGGCTCCAGAATTCCCCTCTTCCCATGGACTCACCTAATCTACAGTTACATGTAGAGCAGCTTCCTCTGAAAGAAATCCAGAAATCAAATCAGTGACTTCTATACAGTGGATAAATGGGAAAATACCCACCTCAAAATAGGTTGGAAAGACTGGGGTACACTCTTGCTATAACCCTTACCTCCCATCGTGGCAGCAACTTGCAGATAGAATTCACAACTCCCAACTTCTCTCCAAGGAGCAAAGGGTTTGGACCCAGTATCTTATACCCTAACTTCTAAGACTTCCACTTGAAGGCTAGGGTCCCAAAATACTTAGCTCTGAAAACCAATGGGGCTTGCATCCATAGGACCCACAAGACTATAGGAAACAAAGCAATGGTCCTTAAGGAGAAACCTCCCCTCCCCTCCCCCAGGGCTCAGTGCAGAGGGAGCAGAGAAAATGTCCACCTCCATATTTCCCAGAAAGAAGCATATTTGGATACTTTAAAATCTGCTGCCTGAGGGTCAGCCTTCTAATTTAGCACACATCTGGGAGCTAACTGTTATCCTCCCAGAAAGTGGAGATGGGAACCCTGGCAAGGCTGTCTTGGTATTCTCCCTCTGGCCTGCTCCAAGTAGCTCGTGTCTCCTTGGAAGGAGCTCGTGTACATGTTTGGTGCCCTGGCTTTTGTAGGTGCCACCTAGAGGACCTGGCCATTGATCATTTGGCTCTGGTGGCCAGTGCTTGTGTTCATGGATCCCACAGGACTGTAGCAAAAAAAGAAGAAACAAGAAAGAAAGAAAGAAAGAAAGAAAGAAAGAAGAAAGAAAGAAAGAAAGAAAGAAAGAAAGAAAGAAAGGGAAACAGTTCTTAACTAGCTATCCCTTTAGGACTCAGAGAGAGCAGACAGAAATGTCCATCTCTCAGTCTTTCCCTGAAGGAGATTTATTTGATACTTTAAAAGCTGCCAATAAGCTTGCATCTAGGTGCTGATTAAAATCCTCCCCTTTGGGCACTAACAGGTCTTGGCACATGCTAAACTACTGGGAGCCACTAAGAGCAAGGAAGGTAGCTTGGAAAGTCACATAATTTTGAGAGACAACTAAAGGCTCAGGCTGGGTTGAACAATAAGGTTCATCTCCTACCTTACCAATCTTTCAAGACTGGGAATGAAGTCTGTTTTATCTAATGTGCAGAAACCAATGCAAAGAGTCAAGAGGAGTGGAGAAAAAAAGGAATATGTTGCAAACAAAAGAACAATGCAAAACTCCAGAAACAGACCTTAATGAAATAGAGATAAGGGATTTACTGTATAAACAGTTCCAAAAAAAAAAAAAGACCATAAAGATGTTAACTAAAGTTAGAAGAACAATGGATGAACACGGTGAGAATTTCAACAAAGAGAGAGAAAATATAAGGAAGTACTAAACGTAAACCATAGAACTGAAGAATACAATTACTGAACTAAAAAATTCAATAGAGTGGTTCAACAGAAGACTAGATAAATGGAAGAAATGATCAGCAAACTCAAAAATATGACAGTGAAATTCATCCAATCAGAAGAGGAAAAGAAAGAGAGAGAGAAAAGAAAAAGAGTGAAGATAACTTAAAAATTTTTTTTAACGTTTATTCATTTTTTGAGAGACAGAGAGTGGTGGGGGGGAGGGGTGGAGAGAGAGGGAGACACAGAATCCAAAGCAGGCTTCAGGCTCTGAACCGAGAACACAGAGCCTGACGCGGGGCTTAACCCACGAACCGTGAGATCATGACCTGAGCCGAAGCCAGAAGCTTAACCTACTGAGCCACCCAGGCGCCCCGTCTCTGAGTGAAGATAACTTAAGAGACTTATGGGATACAGTTAAGTAAATCAATATATGCATTATAGAAGTCCCAGGAGGGAAAGAAAGATTGAAAGAGGCAGAAAGATTATTCAAAGAAATAAGGCTGAAAACTTCCCTAACCTAGGGAAAGAAACAGACATTCAGATCCAGGAAGCTCCGAAAGTTCCAGTCAAGAGGAATCCAAAGAGACCCACAATGGGACACATTATAATTGAATTGTCAAAAGTTAAAAACAAGAAGAAAATCTTAAAAGCAGCAGAAGAAAAAACTGTTACATACAAGGGAAGCCCCATAAGACAATGGGTTTTTATTTAGCAGAAACTTTTCACACCAGAAGAAAGTGGCATGTATATTCAAAGTGCTGAAGAAAAAAAAATTGCCAACCAAGAACACTCTATCCAGCAGCAATGTCCTTTAGAATTGAAGGAGAGAGGGGCACTTGGGTGGCTCAGTCAGTTGAGTGTCCGACTTCAGCTCAGGTCATGAACTCATGGTTTGTGAGTTCGAGCCCCATGTTGGGCCCTGTGCTGACAGCTCAGAGCCTGGAGCCTGCTTCAGATTCTGTGTCTCTCTCCCTCTGCCCCTCCCCAACTCATGCTTTGTCTCTCTCTCTCTCTCTTTCTCTCTGTCAAAAATAAATAAACATTGGGGCGCCTGGGTGGCGCAGTCGGTTAAGCGTCCGACTTCAGCCAGGTCACGATCTCGCGGTCCGGGAGTTCGAGCCCCGCGTCGGGCTCTGGGCTGATGGCTCAGAGCCTGGAGCCTGTTTCCGATTCTGTGTCTCCCTCTCTCTCTGCCCCTCCCCCGTTCATGCTCTGTCTCTCTCTGTCCCAAAAATAAATAAACGTTGAAAAAAAAATTAAAAAAAAAAATAAATAAACATTAAAAAAAATTAAAAAAAAAAAAAAAAAAGAATTGGAGGAGAGAGTTTTCCAGACAAGCAAAAGCTGCTCATCCCCACTGGACTGGCTTTACAAGAAATGTTAAAGGGGCGTTTTAAAGCTGAAATGAAAGGATGCTAATTAGCAACAGAAAAACATATGAAAGTATAAATCTTACTGGTATGGATAAACATATAGTTACATTCAGAATACTGTAAAATGGTGGGGGGTAAATCACTTATAAATGTAGTATGAAGGTTAAAAAACAAAATTATTAAAAATAACTATAACAACAATAACTTGTGAATGGGTACCCAAGGGAAAATGATGTAAGTTGTAACATTAAAAGCATAAAATGTATGTGAGGGGAGAACAAAAATATAGGGCTTTAGTATGTGTCTAACCTTAAGTTGCTATCAGCTTAAAATAGAGTGCTATAAATTAAGATGTTTGAAGTAAGCCTCATGGTAATCACAAAGCACAACTCTGTAGCAAAATACACAAAAGATAAAGAGAAAGGTTGCTAAGCATACCACTACAGAATATCATCAAATCACAAAGAAGTGAGCAAGAGAAGAAAGAGCAAAAACTTTACAAAACAGCCAGAAAGCAATGAACAAAATTACAATAATAAGTCCTTTTTTATCAATAATTACTTTAAATGTAAATGGATTAAATTTTCTAATCAAATGACATAAAGTGGATGAATCGAATTAAAAAAAAAAGACCTAGGAGGAGACCTGTGTTGCCTCCAAGAGACTCACTTTAGCTTTAAGGACACACACAGACTGAAAGTAAAGTGATGGAAGAAGATATTCCATGCAAATGGAAACCAAAAGAAAGTAGGGGTAGCTATACCTACATCAGACAAAAATAGACATTAGGCCAAAGACTACAATAAGAGACAAAGAAGGTCATTATTTAATAATAAAGAGAATCAATCCAACAAGAGGATATAAGATTTGTAAATATTTACGGACCCAATATGGAAGTACCTAAATGTATAAAGCAAATATTAATAGACCTGAAGGGAGAAATAGAGGGAAGTATTATAATAATAGGGGACTTCACTACCTTATTTTTAATAATTGACAAATCATCCAGACAGAAAATCAATATGGAAGCATATGGTACCTAAACTACATGTTAAACAAGATGGACTTAACAGACATTTTACATCATTCTATCAAACAGTGTCAGAATACACATTCTTCTCAAATGCACACGAAATATTTTCCAGGATAGATTATATGCTAGGGCACAAAACAAGTCTTAATAAACTGTAGAAGACTGAAATAATCTCAAGCACCTTTTCCAACCACAATGGTAGGAAACTAGAATCAAAAGAAGAAAAATGGAAAATTCACAAATACATGAATATTGAAAAACATGTTGCAGAACAACCAATGAGTGAAAGACAAAACCAGGAGAAATTTTAAAAATCTTGAGACAGATGACAATGGAAATACAACATGCTAAAATGTATGGATTTCTAAGAGATAAGTTCATGGTGATAAATACCGACATTAAGGTGAAAATAGGCCTCAATAAACAACTTTATACCTCAAGGAACTAAGAATAAACTAAGCCCAAAGTTAGTAGATGGAAGGCAATAACAATGATCAAAGTGGAAATAAATGAAATAGAGACTAAATAGACAATAGGAAAGGTCAATGAAACTAAGAGCTGGGTTTTTTTTTTTTAATGTTTATTTTTGAGAGAGACAGAGACAGAGTGCGAGTGGGGGAGGGGCAGAGAGAGAGGGAGACACAAAATCTGAGCAGGCTCCAAGCTCTGAGCTGTCAGTATAGAGCCCCACACAGGGGTTTGAACTCACAAACTGCAAGATCATGACCTGAGCCAAAGTCGGAGGATTAACTGAGGCACAGGCACCCTAGGAGCTGAGTTTTTTTGAAAAGATTACAAAAATAGACAAAGCTTTAGCTAGATTCAACACAAAAAGGGGACTCAGACAAAATTATAAACGAAACCTCTTATAAACGAAACATTAGAACCAAAACAAATGATCACACAAATACAAATGATCATTAAGAGACTATGTGGGGGTGCATGGGTGGCTCAGTCAGGTAAGCCTCCAACTCTTAATCTATGTTCAGGTCATGATCTCATGGGGTCGAGCCCTGCCTTGGGCTTTGCACTGACAGCATAGAGCTTGCTTGAGATTCTCTCTCTCCCTCTCCCTCTGCACCTCTTAAAATAAAAAAAAGTAAACTTTAAAGGAAAGGAAAACAGGATATTGAAGAGATTATCTGCACTGTTCACTGCAGCATTATTTACAACAACTAAGATATGGAAGCAACCGAAGAGTCCATCAGTGGATGAATGGGTAAAGAAGATGTAATATATACGTACAGTGGAATAATATTTAGTCACGAGAAAGAGGGAAATCCTACTGTTTGGAACAACATGTATGGATCTTGAGGGCAGTATGTAAGTGAAATAAGCCAGACAGAGAAAGACAAATACCATATGATATTACTTATCTGTGGAATCTTAAAAAGAGAATAAAGTCTGAGGAACTGATATGTAGCCATGGTGACTATAAGTAACTATAATGTATTGTGTAATTGAAAGTGATAAGAGTATAACTTAAATGTTCTCACCAAGAAAAAAGAAAAGAAAGAAAAGAAGGAAAAGAAAGAAAAGGAAAGAAAAGAAAAGAAAAGAAAAGAAAAGAATGAAGAAAAGAAAGAAAAGAAAGGAAAGAAAGGAAAAGAAAGAAAAGAAGAGAAAAGAAAAGAAAGAAGGAAGAAATGAAGGAAGGAAGGAAGAATATGTATGTGCAGTGATGGAGCTGTTAATGAACTAGAATGGGGGGGGTCCCCTCTCACAGTGTATATGTATATCAAATCACCCTGATGATGTACACCTTAAATGTCTTCCAACTTTTTGTATCAACTATACCTAGATAAGGCTGAAATAAAAACATCAGGTACTGTATATGTGTGTGTGTATCAGTGTCCTTAGTTGCAAAATGTAGCAGTCATTCTTGTTGTGGTTGGAAAAGGAATTTGTTTTAGAATATTTGATTCCCAGGGAACCTCGGGGAGGACCAGGGAAACTAGTTTGTGGGCAACACAGACCCTATCTCTGACCACATCAGAAGACCACATCAGAGACCAAATCTCTGACCACCCTATCTCTGCCCACCACCCTTCCTGGGTAAGGGCAGTGCATCCCATGCTGCCCATGCTGGCCCCCAGACGCCGGAGCCTCCAACCCTTCCATCACTAGATCATGCATCCCACATGTTGGCTGCCTCCTTAGGCTCTTTCTTCACCTGCACGGTAGACCTCATTTAGTTATATCTGGTTAGTGGGACATGGGTCACATGCCTGGTCCCCAGCTACAAAGGAGGCTCATAAAACCTGTTTCCTGACTTCTCCCTTGAAAAGAGGAATTCCCCAGACACAGGGAGGGTATTCGAAGGTGTTGGGCAGCAAGAAAACATGACAAGTGTCCCGCACTGTAAAGCTATGTGGGGCCTGTGAGATGAGGTCAAGAGAGGGTCACAGCCCCTATCAGTCTGCATTCTTGGTCGCAGCCGAAAGAAACAGACTGTCCTTCCTTAAGCGAAAGGAACTTATTGCAGGGAAGACGGAAGAAGAAAACTACCTGCAGAGGGGAAGGGGTAAAGGTCATTTATGGAGCACCTACTATGTGCTTTGTCACACGCATTATTTCTTTTAAGTTTCATGTGGACCGTGTGAGTTGGATATTGTTACTCCCACGTCACAGGTGAAGAAACTGAGCCTCAGAGGGGTTCAGTGGCCTGAGATGGAAGAGGTAGTAGGTGGCAGATGTAGAAATAAAATTTAGATCTTTCTGATTTAAAACGCTATGCTGTTTCTGCGGCTTATTTTTCTTTACTTTTTGTGTGCATGGATTGTCCAACATCTCCCAATATTTTTCCTACTGCTGGAGCCCGGCACAGGCAGCAAGTGGGGTGGCTGCCTGAGGCTGTGGTGGCGGAGGAGAGAAGAGGGAGGGCTGTGCCTGTGTGGGCCCTTTGTAGTCAGGTATTTATACATCTGGACCTTCTCCCTTGTAGCAAATATCAGAGATATTTCTTCTGGCTCTTAGACTCGGGGAAGGTATCCACGCCTCTGTTCCCAGGAACACATCCAGGAGAGGCAGTGCTGGGTGTCAGGTGAGGCCAGGCCAGCCTGGAGGTGCTGGAGACCGCCCTGCCCTCAGCCCTTCTGAGAGAAGTCATCCTGAACCAGGGCCTGGACCGGGGCTTTGGTGTCAGGGCTGTGCCCACACGGGAGGTGCTGGTGATGGGCTGGGCCTTGGGGCAGAGGGGACCCAAGCAGGAAGATGCCCAGAAGGAAGAGAAAAAGAGGCAGCCCACGGGAGAGGTGGTCTGGGCTCGGAGTCCCGGGTGCTGAGCACTGTCCCCCTGCTGAATTAGAAGTCCCACTTATGGCTGTTCCTGGAATCCTCAGTCTCTTCTCGCTGTAAACTCCTTACGAGAGTCCCCTCTTTTTTGATCTAATTGAGCGAGGATGATTGTGGCAACTGGAAGAAATGCATGTGGGGGCGCCTGGGTGGCTCAGTCGGTTAAGTGTCCGACTTCGGCTCAGGTCATGATCTCGCGGTCTGTGGGTTCGAGCCCCGCATCGGGCTCTGTGCTGACAGCTCAGAACCTGGAGCCTGTTTCAGATTCTGTGTCTCCCTCTTTCTCTGACTCTCCCCTGTTCATGCGTTCTCTCTCTCTCTCTGTCTCAAAAATAAATAAATGTTAAAAAAAAAATTAAAAAAAAAAAAAAGAAATGCATGTGTATAGCCCCATATCACAGAGCCTGATGTGGTCTGCCCTGCCACACTCACAGGGGTCAGGACCTGGTGGCCTGTGGTGGCCCACACTTGGGTCACTGGCTCCTGTGGTCCATAGGGATGCCTCAGGGCCAGAGTCTGAAGTAGGGGTAAGATTTGGACCAGAAGCCAGGGAGGAGGGAAAGGAAGGGCCAGAAGGACCATGGGGTGGAACCATGAATTTCCAGTCATGACATCACAACATAACTCGGTCGTGGGGTGGGTTGTGATAGTCAAAGCGCTAGTTTGTATTTTAAAGCATATATTTACTTATTCAATATTTTCAGATTCAAAAGACACAGGAGGGGGGCACCTGGGTGTCTCAGTTGGTTAAGCCTCAGACTTTGGCTCAGGTCGTGATCTCGCAGTTGGTGAGTTCCAGCCCTACGTCGGGCTCTGTGCTGACATCTCAGAGCCTGGAGCCTGCTTCGGATTCTGTGTCTGTCTGTCTGTCTGTCTCTCTCAATAAACAAACAAACAAACAAACAAACAAGCAAACAAGCATTAAATTTGTTTTCCAAAAGGCACAGGAGGGAATACACTAAAAAATCTCCCTCCTTCCTGTCTGGCAGCTCCCACCCCTGAGGCAGAGGTTTCTGCCTCCCAGAAATGTTTCATGCACATAAGCAAACACATTCACATACACATTCTTTCCCCCCACTTATTACATAAATGCCAGCATACTATTCCCATTGTCCTGCACCTTGTTTTTTTAATGCATGAATAATTAACTAGCTTCTCCCCTGGAGAGAGCAGATTTGAGATCAACCCTACAGCCAGGTGGCCCTGGCTCATTTGCATTCCGAGGCGCCTTTCTGCAACGGTGAGAGAGGGACCGCCCTTACTTAGGGAGGGGTGTGGGGGGGCACGCGCACAAGTGTCGGTGTGATGTGGGCGTGCACTACCAACAAGGCCAGCAGGAGAGAGTGCAGAGGCCCCACTCAGAAAGCCTGTCTCTGTGTCTGGCGTCTCACTGCCAAGTCAGGGCCTTAACCCCCCTCAGGCTGATTCCTTCCTGCAAAAGGGTGATGGGGAATGTTCCTTGGGGTTGCTGTGGGGTGTGGAATGAAGATGAGGTGAGAAATAGTCCTGTGAATTGTCAAGTCCTCTGAGGTGAGGGGTTATTCTCAGCCTGACTGAATCGGAAGTGGTTTCCTCCATTTTTCTTAAGGGCAGGTCTGACCTCTGCTTCTCTCCCACTCACCTCCTTATTTTGAGTTGGTGGCAGTCACCTCCAGCTCAGGGAGTAAATAGAAGGCCCCCTGGCCCTCCCACCCACACCCACTTACCCATTTATGGGCATCTACCCCACCTCACCTCCCTCTCACCCTCTCTTGGGCATTTGAAACCTGACTCCTCTCCTGCACTCCCCAAATCTTGAACCCCTTTCTCCTTTGGCTCCTTCTAATCAGTATTTCTTCCTGTCTTAAAAAGCAAACCCTCCCTTGCTTCCCCCATCACCTTCCACTGTTTTCCTCTTCCACTCCAAATTTTTTGAAAGATTAGCTTACACTCAGTACCATCACCTCCGGTTCCATTCACTCCTTAGCCCTAGTATTTCTAGATCAAACATTTATTGAGCTCTATGTCAGGGGCTGCTCTAAGGACTTGCATGTTCTGACCCTTTACAAAATTTTTTTTAGTTTTTAAATTCTCATTTAGTTTTGAGAGAGGGAGGGAGGGAGAGAGAGAGAGAGAGAGAGAGAGAGAGAGAGATTGAGAGAGACAACCCAAGCAGGGAAGGGGCAGAGAGAGAGGGAGACACAAGATCTGACGTAGGCTCCAGGCTCTCAGAGCCTGACATGGGGCTCGAACTCATGAACCACGAGATCATGACCTGAGCCAAAGTTGGACACTTAACCGACTGAGCCACCCAGGCGCCCCATGTCCTGACCCTTTTAATCCTCACCACAACAACCCAAAGAGGTAGGTGCTACTACTAGCCCATTTTATAGATGAAGAAACTGAGGCCAGAGGTTAAAGGCAATCACACTGAGCGCAACCCACGTGCAGGAAGTAAGTAATTCTGGTTTCAAAACCAGGCTATCTGCCTCCAGAGCCGGCGCGCTTAGCCACGTCACTACCTGCCTTCTGGGTGCAGTGGCCTAGTAAACCGATTTGTGCAAGGGCAGTGACCTCTGCTAAAAAACAAAATCCAACTGAGTAAAGCTTTATTAAGTATTTTATGAATTGGGCAGCATCCCACCTAGCAAGCAGAGGGGAGCTCCTGGGAGTTGTTCAAAATTCAGGGTTTTTATAGGGAGGAGGGTGGGGCAAGAATATTATTAGCAAAAGCAAAAGATTGTTTCAGGCCAGGTCATCTTCCTTCCTTCCTTTATTTATTTTTTTTAAGTAATCTCTACACCCAACGTGGGGCTTGAACTCACAACCCAAAGATCAAGAGTCACCTGATCTACTGACTGAGCCAGCGAGGAGCCCCCAGATCATCTTCCTTTAGGGGGTAGGGAAGGGGGGGTCTGACTAGGTGGATTTCCTCATCTTTTGAGGCATGGAGAGGGCCCATGGGACACATTACCTCATTGGAGCTGACCAGAAAATTCCAGATTGACTGACTTAAAATTCTACTCCTAGAGGGGTGCCTGGGTGACTCAGTGGGTTGAGCATCTGATTCTTGATCTCAAAGTTGTGAGTTCAAGCCCTGCCTTGGGCTCCATGCTGGGTGTGGATCTTATTTTAAAAAAGGAAACAAAAAATTCTACTCCTGGAGAAGTTGAAACTGCAGTTAAGTCTTGGTTTGCTGTCCTGGGAGCACTTGACTCTGAGTTTGGCCTGTAGCTGGCCTTCTTTTTAACATCTCTTGGCTCGTACAATGGCACTTTTCAGACATTCTCCAATGGGTGTTTCCTGCTGCATCCCCAATGACTCTGTATCCTGCCTCGGCTTGTAAGACTTCCATGACCAACTCCCATCCTTCACCCTGGCTGCCATCTTCCTTCTGACCCATCTCTTGGCTCTCACGGCTACTCTACCTGCCATCCCACTTGAACATCACAGAGATATTCTAAACTGCCCCAACTGAATGTAGGCCATTGTTAAGAAGTTTGGATTTTTTCATTTGGGCCTGGGAGGCCATGGAGGGCTGCTAGTCAGAGGTGGGGGTGGCAGTGTTTGATCAGATACATGCTTTCAAAAGCCTCTAGCCTTGAACATGCTGTTCACTGGCAGGTGCCTTCCCACTTCTCCCCACTTTCTTAGTCAACTCTTGAAATATCTTTGGTCTCAGCTAAAATGTTACTTTCTCAGGGAAGTATTTCCTAAGACCCCACCCCCACCCCTATACATACAACCTAAGCGTCCTCACTGTAGATTCTAGGTGTCCCCTTCTGTCTCAGATCCCTTATTTTGGACTGTAATTGCCCATTTTCTTGTCTGTGCACCCCCTCCCCCAACGGAACTGTTTGGCAAGTTTGTCTAGATTTGGCACGCACCATAAAACACTCTATTAAACGTGTGCCGAATGACATTTTAATAATGTAGATCTTTCTGCAACTGTGGAAGGGAAAGAATTTCAACTGTGGAAGGGAAAAGAGTTTCAAGGTGGTGGTTTGGTTCAAGAGGAGTCAAAGGGAGAAGCATGGAAACAGAAACATGAGAACGGAGACAGCTGTGTGGGTGTGTGTCTGTGTTCAGGATGTCTCTTACCTTCCCATCTAGGGGTGGTCACAAGAGCACGGGTTTCAAAGCGTGGTGGAACTGCGTTCAAATCCCAGCTCCACTAATTATTGTGTGGTGATCTAGAGAAAGTCCCTTAACCTGTTTGTTTCTCAATGACGTAGGTTATCTGAAACTCGTCGTGATGTCAGTGGGCCAGGGCTGTGTTCCTGGTTCTGTGCCGAACTGTCCTGTGCAGATAGCCTCTCCTCTCTGTGCCTCTGTTCCCCATCCGTGAAATGAGAGCAATGGCCAGTTTTTCCAGCGGCACTTTCACGTTCGAGCCTCTTTAGCTTGCTGTATACCTCTTGGATTTTACACTCTGGACCTTTGACACCGCAGGGAACATTTCTCCTGGAAGAAGATGGTGATGTTTCACCCAACAATCGTACACCCACAAGAAAGCATGCCCCTGCCCACCAGAGGAGTGATCAGGGAGGTTGTTTACGCAGAAGGGCCAGCCCTCATGACAGAGACCACCATGGCCTCTTAAAGACTGCTTCAGAGTCACATGGACTTTGGTTGCATCCCCACAGCAGGGAGGCTGAAGATCTGATAAGACCCAGGGCTGATATGACCTAACTTTTGTACAAAGCTTATCTCCTTGGTTTCACAGCAGCCCTGGAGGCAAGGGTTGTGACTCTACACTTATAGCATATTGGATATGGCGAGGGGTTTTATTAGTCAGGGCTTTCCAGAGACAGAACCAGTAGGATATGTGTGTGTGTGTGTGTATATGTGTGTATGTGTGTATGTATGTATATATGTATGTGTGTATACACACATACATAGATATAAACATACACACATATACACATACATGCATATATATACATATATATCCATACATATATACATACACATACATATATACATATGCATACATACATATATATACGTACACACATATTTAAAAAAAAATTTTACATTTATTTATTTTTGATAGACAGAGACAGAGCACAATTGGGGGAGGGACAGAAGAAGAAGGAGACACAGAATCCAAAGCAGGCTCCAGGCTCAGAGCTGTCAGCACAGAGCCCGACGCGGGGCTCGAACTCACAGACTGAGAGATCATGACCTGAGCCAAAGTCGCCCAACCGACTGAGCCACCGAGGCGCCTCTTAATATATAAATAGTGATTTGTTTTTAAACATTGGCTCATGTAATTATGGAGGCTGGTGAGTCCAAAATCTGCATGGTGGGCAGTCAGGATGAAAGTCCAGGAAAGAGCCAAGGTTGTGGTTCATGTCCAAAGGCCATCCCCTGCAGAAATTCTTGCTCAGGGAGGTTAGTCTTTTGTTCTATTCAGGCCTTCAGCTGATTGGATGAGGCCTACTCATATAATGGAGGGCAATCAGCTTTACTCAAAGTACACCAATTTTATTTATTTTTTATTATTAATTTTTTAATTTTTTTAATGTTTATTTTTGAGAGACAGAAAGACAGAGAGTGAACAGGGGAGGGGCAGAGAAAGAGGGAGACACAGAATCTGAAGCAGGCTCCAGGCTCTGAGCTGTCAGCACAGAGCCCAGGGCAGAGATGGAACCCATGAACCACAAGATCACGACCTGAGCTGAAACCAAGAGTTGGACGCCCAATTGACTGAGCCACTCAGCCACCTCTCAAAGTACACCAATTTTAATGTAAATCCTACCCCAAAACACCATCACAGAAACACCCAGAATACTGTTTAACCAAATATCTGGGTACTGTGGTCAAGCCAAGTTGACACATAAAACTAACCATCATAGGCGCTTTCTGTTTAATCCCTACGACCTGGGAGGTAGATGTTGGGATCCCTGTTAATGGTGAGAAAATGAAGACTCAGAGGAATGATGAGGTTAACTCAGGGTCACAGAGCTACGGTGGCAGGCAGTCATCAAGGGGCCACCTCCTACATAGTGGACAGAAGAATTCTTGCTTGGTGGGATACACGAAAACCAACACCCGGGTGACCAGAGCAGAGATGTGTGAAGTCATGGTTAGAACCAGATGGAAAGTATGAACATGCTTCTTACCAGAAAGGAGGCTGCTGGGTAGCTGAGTCACTCCACCTCTCAGTGGCGGGATAAGAGTGGCTCCTTCCTTCACCCATGTTGTGGAAAGTCCAGAGTATTCCTCAGGATTTCTGAGATTGCCTGGGGTGGAGGTTGGAATGCATTCCCTTGGTCACTTGGCCCCGAGTTCCTGCTTCTGCCCAGGCAGCCATCTTATCCCTCTTGCCTGAGCAGATCCTGTCTGTCAACCTCGGAACCTTTTTCCTTTATTTCAAAACTCACCTCCTTCCCACACCACCAATAAGTGTCTGTGTGGCAGGCTTTACTGATGGCCTGGGGAGATGGAGAGAATTTACGGAGCGTTGGCGATGACTACGAATTGGATATTAGACCACATGTTCTCATACAGGCTTCCTGTAGCCATTTCTACAGCCCCAGCACTGCAGTTGCTTTGCATTCTCCCTTCCTCATCTTCCTTCCTCTTCCTTTCTCTGCCCTCTGTTGTTGCTATCCTCTCCCTCTCAGAAATAAAATTTACTCCCTCTCGTTTTCCTTCACAGGGGAATTCTACGTTCTTTCACCCAGAGTGTTCCTTTTGGCTCCAGGCCTTCCTCTGGGGGCCCTGGGGGTGGACAGATGCTTTCCAAGAATTCTTTGAGAGTCTGTGGCTTCCCCCTCTCAGGGGCTCTTGCGCCGGTGGGGTCTGGCTCCTTCTCCCACGGGAGCTGGGGTGAGACAGTGTCTGAGGTCAACCCAGGCACGGCCCTTCCTGGGACTGGCTAGGTGAGGAGGCCGCCTCCATCTGTCTAGGTGGTGGCAGGTGAAACTCGGTTGCCAGGGTAGGTCCCCAGTCTACTTCAGCTGAGGGCTCTGGGGCTCCCACACATCTCTGTGGTTTGTTCGTTCTCCCCTGTGACTTGACGGCAGTGTGTGAGCACCCTGGCCAGAGGGCGGGAGGGTCTGGTCTGAAATGGCACTTGACATTTCAGTGTCTGTCAGACTCTCTGCTCAGGTAAACACCCACCATGAAGCCCACAGTTGCCCTCTCCGCTTTGGGCTTTTGTGTTCAGGACCCCTCCTCTGCCTCTTAGGCATCCGCATGTGCCCTGTTGCCTGTTAGGGGCTTTGAAGGATGCACACAAAGCACCGTAGAGTTAGGCTTCCCAGGCCCCGGAGGCCTTGGGGCTTCTGGGAAGCACGGGGTATCGGATGCTGGGGCTGTGGGCTTTGGGGGCAAACACACATGCTTAAGTCCTGACTCCATTTCCATCACTTATTGTGTTGATTTGGGCCAGTCACTTATCCTTCCTGAGCCTTAGTTTCTTCATTCGTAAAAATGAGGATCACCACACCTTTGTTGTGAGACCTGCCGAGAGGACAAGGAAGGTGAGTTATGGCCAGCACTTTGCACGAGACCCCCATGTTCAGGTCAAGGTCCAGGGAGCAGAGAGGCTAGGCCCTGCCCTCGATATGCTCTGGTCCCTAAGAGGAGTGGGGCCTCACCTGGTGCCCCCACCCATCCCCCAGCCTGGCTTCCTCAGGGTCTTTGAAAAGCCTCACCTTTGGGAGATGTGGCCTGTGGCTCCAGCTAAGGTCCCTAATGAAGGCAGCGGATACTGTATCACCCATGTGAGTGTTGTAAGTTGACAACCTGAACCATGAGGCCCAGAAAACCCATTCGTGGACGTCAAGATGCTCTCGTCCTCTGAATGATACCCTCAGACGACCCAGCCCTGGGCATGGACAGGGGCCCCTCTGCTGTCCTCTGTGCCTGTCCCTCTCTGTGAGCTGGCAAACTTCACTCAGTGGCAGTGAGCTTCTGTTTAGACAAGCGCTTACAGTCTCTTAGTCAGAGTTTGGACAGAAGAAGAGAGAAGGAAAAAAAAATCAAGTTCAGTGTATTCATTCAATAATTTTTAGTGACACATTCCGTGTACAAGCAGTACCACCTTTAGACCTGGCCCCGGCCCCCACTGCCCCAGCTCCCACTGCAGCGTGCCCTCTGACTCTCTATGCCATGCATGAACTTGACCTGAGGAGTCCCGGGGTGGGGTGGGGGTGTGGGGGGTTGGGGGAGGGCGACTCTGCAGCCAGGCCTCGGCCCCAGGAGAACAACCTGAGTCTGTTTGCTCCTGATGGCTGGTATGGGATCACAGAAGACTGAGTTCTGAAATGGTGCTGACCTGTTGATTTTGTGTGGCTCAAATTGTTTAACTAGACAGCGGCCCAGAAAAGGAACAGTTGCCCAGGACTGCCTTGCCCACTGTTGGGGGTGGCCCTGGTGCTGGGCACCTTGTCAGGCACTAGAACTAAACAGTGTCCTACCCCGCCCACCCCCCACCCTCCCCGCCACCCCAAGCTTATGTTCTGGTCAGGAGAGACAAATTGGGGTGACAGGGGCTATGAAAAGAAAAACAGCAGGTTAAGGAAGATAGATGATGACAAGGAGGGCTGGCTGGGAAGTCCTGAGTGAGGAGCCAGCATTTGAAGAGCCGTGGAGGGACACCTGGGTGGCTCAGTGGGTTAAGTGTCTGACTTCGGCTCAGGTCATGATCTCACAGTTTGTGAGTTCGAGCCCCGTGTCAGGCTCTGTGCTGACAGCTCAGGGCCTGGAGCCTGCTTCAGATTCTGTGTCTCCCTCTCTCTCTGTCCCTCGGCCACTCGTGCTCTCTCTCTCAAAAATAAATAAACATTGAAAAAAAATTTGAAGAGCAGTAGGAAATGTGCCAGGGTGTACCTAGGGGATGGGCTCTCCAGGCAGAAGGAACAGGAAGTGGAGGCGGGCACAGGCTCAGCCTGAGCCAGAGAGAAAATGATGAGGACAGAGATGTAGTGCGGGCCAGGTGGGGCAGAGAGTCTGCAGACCCTTGAAAAGCCTGGCCCTCACTCCAAAAGAGAGGAAAGCCATTGAGGGGTTTGAGCAGAGGAGTACCTGATCTGACTTATATTTTTAAAAGGGTGACTCCGTTCATTCCTGTTCCCTGCTATGTAGTATTTCATCCTGCAAAGAAAACAATTTAGTTATCTGCTCTCCTGCAATGACCTCTTGGGCCATTCTAGCTCTTCACAACAAGAAACAGCACCGTTGAGAACATTATTTACACATCTCCAGGTGCGCCCGTGCAGGCATTTCTGTCGAGCAGATACCTAGGAGAGGAATCGCTGAGCTGTATAACGTCATGTCGAAACATCGTGGGAAAAAGGCCGAGTTGTTTCTCAGAGTCGTTGTACCTATTTACACTTCTAAACATATACAGGAGAACCTGTTGCTGTATTTAAATAAAACCTCTTCCCACACATGGTCTTGTCAGGGTTCATCATTATTACCAGTTGAATGATGTCAAATGGTACTTCCTGTGGCCTTGATTTGCATTTCCCTGATTACTAAGGAAGCTGAACACCTCTCTCCTCATGTAACTTGACCCACCAGCAGCACTGGCCTGGGCTCATTGCTCCTTCCTTTCGAAGCACTTTCTCTGCTAGCATTCCTGGATCCTCCACTCTGTCCTCTCCCCTCACGGGCTTCTCCTTGCTGGTCTCCTTTGCCCCTTTCTCCTCGCCAGCCTGACCTCCTGGCCCTGTCCTGTCCTTGTCTCTCTCCTGTTGTCACGTATTCATAGGCCCTGTCATCTGGACTCATGGCTTTAACAGCAAGCATATGCTAATGTCTCCCAGTTTTAGCTGCTGCCCAGACCTCCTTCTGAACTTCATATATTGAACTTCTGACTATGTCATTCTCTACTTAAATTTCTAATTTGCATCTAAAATTCAACTCCCGGGATGCCTGAGTGTCTCTGACTTTGCCTCAGGTCATGATCTCACAGTTTGTGAGCTTGTGAGACTGAGTCCCGTGTTGGGCTCTGCACTGACAGCGTGGAGCCTGCTTGGGATTCTCTCTCTCTCCCCCCCGTTCTCTCTGTGCCTCTCCCCCCTTCAAAATAAATAAATAAACATAAAAAAATTTCAACTCCTGATTCCTTCACTCCCTGGACCTCCTCCTAAAGTCTTCCTGTATTGGTAAAAGGCAACTTCATACTTATTGTCCCTCAAGCCAAACAACCTTGGACTCATCCTTGACTTTATCCCATTAGCCAATTTCATTAAGTTTACCTTCAAAATGATACCCACTTTTCACTGCCTCCTCTCCTGGTGGAAGCCAACATCATCTCTCAGCTGGATTAATCCAATAGTATCTTAGCCCACCTGCATCCTCCTCCTTGGTTTCCCTAAAACCTATTCTCTAACCAAAGAGACATTTTTTAGACAGAAGTCAGATCAGAACATGTTCTCTGCTCAAACCCTGTAACGACTGCCCATCTCATTCAGGATAAAACCCAAAGTCCTTGGAATGACCTGAAACCACCTGGCCTCTTGCTACCTTTCTGACTTTTCTCATGTTACCCTCCATTTTGCTCACTCCGATCCAGGCTTGCTGGCCTCTGTGCTGACCCTAGGACCTGTGGGCACCCTGCTGCCTTAAGCTTTTGCACTGGCTGTTGCACTGAAATAGCTTCAATGTTCCTGTTTGTTTACTTACTGTCTGCTTCCTCCTGATAAAAACTCTTTGCAGGCTGAGGCTTTCTCTCCTTCCTTTCTCCTTTCTTTCTTTCTTTCTTTCTTTCTTTCTTTCTTTCTTTTTCTTTCTTTCTTCCCTCCCTCTTTCTCCCTCCCTTCCTTCTCTTTCTTCTTTCTTTCTTTCTTTCTTTCTTTCTTTCTTTCTTTCTTTCTCCCTTCCTTCCCTCCCCCTCTTTCTTCTTTCTTTCTTTCCTCCCTTTTTCTCCCTCCCTTCCTCCTTTCTTTCTTTCTTTCTTTCTTTCTTTTCTTTCTTTCTTTCTTTCTTTCTTTCTTTCTTTCTTTCTTTCTTTCTTTTCTTCCCTCCCTCTTTCTCCCTCCCTTCCTTTTCTTTCTTTCTTTCTTTCTTTCTTTCTTTCTTTCTTTCTTTCTTTCTTTCCTTCAGTTTTATTTATTTAAGTAATCTCTACACCCAACATGGGGCTCAAACTCACGACCCTGAGATCAAGCATCACACACTCTTCTGACTGAGCCAGCTGGACACCCCAGGACCTTTGTTGTCTTTACCACTGTCTCCAGCACCTACAACAGTGCTGGGCACAGAATGGACAACTATTTCTTGAATGAATCAATTACTGGATTATTATTATGAGCTATGTAATCTAAACCAGGCAAAGGAAGTTACATCATGAGGGTGAGAGGCGGGGAGAAGGCGATAAGGGCAATGGTTGGGAGGCTCTGGGTAGGTTTGGGAGATTGTTGGACCTGGGCTATTAGCGACAATGAGTTTCAGTGACATGAAGAGATTAAAGAGTGTAATACCTGGGTTGAGTGGGTGAAGTTTCTCCATTGTTCTACCTTCTTGGCTACTTCACCTCAATCTCCTTCATTGGTTTCTCTTCAGCTTTTTGATTTCCAAAATTGGAGTGAAGTAATATAAATGTTTAGGGCAGTGTTTTTCAAATTGAGAGACGTAGCTCACTAGTGAATCATAAAATTAAGTTAGTGCATCTTAAAAAATGAGGTAGAACAGAAACAGCAAATCACGGGTAAGTATCATATTATAAAACTTTATTTAATTTATGTATGTGTAGACCTAGGTGTTAATATATGATGTGTGTTATACTGAGTCGCATGTATGGTTGGGTCATGGACAAACAAGTTTGAAAGCCACTGGTCACAAGAGTGGCTGAGGAGGCCAAACAACTGACAGGCCAGGTCGTTGGAAGGATTTGATTGTGAATCCTGAAATCACCAAGACTGTAGGGGTAGCACTGGAGAGAAAGATACTTTACCAGGGTCCAAACTCTTCAAGAAATGTCCTGGAAGTCTGTAGATAATTGCATTGAGGTGGTTCTTATTCCTTCGCTAAGACTTCTAGTTCTTTTTTTTTTTTTTTTTTTAATGTTTATTTATTTTTGAGAGAGAGAGAGACAGAGTGTGAGACAGGGAGGGGCAGAGAGAGAGGGAGACACAGGATCCGAAGCAGGCCCCAGGCTCTGAGCTGTCAGCACAGAGCCTGACGCGGGCAAAACTCAGGAACTGCGAGATCATGACCTGAGCTGAAGTCAGATGCTTAACTGACTGAGCCACCCAGGTGAGCCAAGACTCCTAGTTCTAACCCTTTCCTGCCCTTCCCCAGCCTGGAGCCTGCTGGCTCTTTTTACCCCCACCGGCACATTCCAACCTGCCTCAGTAGCCCTAGCAAGCTGTTTCTGACTCCTGGGTCACAGCCCCAGGGGCCGGTTTCCTCACTCATCTCTCTGGCCTCTCCAAGCATGCTCATTAGTGATAACAGCCGCACAATATCAAAGCCAGCCAGCATTTACGGAATCCCTCTCTGTGCTCTAGGGCAACAATGCAAGGTACACATTGTTGTACCTTCGTTTTAAGAAGGGGAGATGGGAGTGCAGAGGTTAAGTGACGTGTGCAAGGTCACTCAGTGGCAGTCAAGATTTGAACTCAGGTCTGCTTTCCCTGTGAAGCCTTTGCCAAAACCTCCCCCAAAGGCTGATGGATTCACTCTCACAGACTGTCCTTACAGCATGAAATTCAGATTTCATGCTTCAACACAACTACAAATCACTACATTTCATGGATGTTGGGTTCTATAATTCTGACACAAATTCTGATATGTGGCTTTTTCACCCTACACCGAGTAATTCTCTGACAGCAGTGGGGTGTCTTACAATTCCACTCAATTCTGACACTGTCTACCCGGCGATAGCATCTGATGCCACAGGTTGAAGGCTCAGTCCCACAAGACTGCCTCCCGGTCTCAGACTCCAATCACAAGCCTGTCTTGTTACTTGTGCTTCTGACCAACTGGCTATAAGTGGGAGGTTCCTATGATCCCCTCTGTGGATTCAATTAATTTGCTAGAGCTGCTCACACAACTCAGGAAACCAGTTTACTAGTTATTACAAAGGATGTTAAAGGACACGAATCAACAGCTAGATTAAGAGATACATAGGGTGGGGTCTCCAACCAGGAGTTCCCGTGGAGTTTGGGGCCTGGCACAGTGGCACGTGGATACGTTCTTGCTCACCGACCTGGAACCAAACCCTATCCTTTTGGGTTTTTATGGAGGCTTCATTACATAGGCAAATAGATTAAATCATTGGCAGTTGGTGATTAATTCAACCTCTAGCCTTTCTCCTCTCCCCATATGTCAAGGGGATGGGACTGAAAGGTCCAACCCTCCAATACCATGGCTGGTTCTCCTGGCACCCAACCCCCATCCTTTGGTGCTGTTCCAAAAGTCAACCTCATTAATTTAACTGTAGGTGTGGTTGAAAGGGGTTTGTTATGAGTATCAAGACACCTTTATTGTTCTTATCACTAAGGAAATTCCTAAAGGAGCTCTATGCCAGAAATGGGAGTAATATTAGATATATATTTCTTTTTTTTTTTAATGTTTATTTATTTATTTTGAGAGAGAGAAAGAGAAAAGGAGAGAGAGTGCTCCATGCATAAGTGGGGGAGGGACTAAGAGAGAGAGAGAGAGAGAGAGAGAGAGAGAGAGAGGGAGAGAGAATCCCAAGCAGGCTCTGAGCAGCCAGTGCAGAGCCTGATGTGGGGCTTGATCCCATGAACCAAGAGATCATGACCTGAGCCGAATCCAAGAGTTGGCGTCTTAACCGAGTCACCCGGGCGCCCCTTTATATTTCTTATTACAACTCACAATATCACAGGTTCTTTTAAGAGCTGAAGTACAAACATCAAAATTCTTGAATGGTTATTGTGTCTACTGAATGCTAACCTTGCACCCAGAGCTGTGTTGGGGATATAGGGAAAAAGTGAAGGCCGGGCCCTAGCCTCAGGAGGTTACAATCGGGGGACTTGAGACCTTGGAGATTTTCCACATTTAACAACATGAGTCATA
Organism: Puma concolor; assembly: GCF_028749965.1. Taxonomy (NCBI): domain Eukaryota; kingdom Metazoa; phylum Chordata; class Mammalia; order Carnivora; family Felidae; genus Puma; species Puma concolor. Next base: position 101,960,591 of record NC_141673.1, read on the forward strand.
ATCCAGGAAAGAATTAGAAGTCTTGGAGTGAGGACAAAGAATTTGTAAACTCCCGGGTCATGCTTTATCATTTCTCAAAAGCTTTTCATACTTGGTAAAAAGTCTCTCCAACACTATTGCTATAAAATCTTGTTGGCTTCCAGAATCCAGGTCTCCTGTCCAGTAGTTTATACCTTCCACAGGTTGAGATGACAAAAGGACAGTATGGGGCATATATGAATCTGGCTTACAGTGTTAGGACCTACCTAACCACCAGGTCCTGCCCCATTCTGGGTGTCCAGAGGCCAGGTGCCCCGAGTGAGACTGTGACCCTTCCTAGCCCTGGGCCTGGGCCCTGGGGAACGAGTCTTGTTTAGTTTGACCCACTTATGGTAATTCCACTCCACTTGCCTTGATTTAAGAATGAGCAAACGAGGAGGCGGCTGGGAAGAGGATCAAAATTGGTGAAGGAGAATGGGAGGTACAGGCTTCCAGTTATGGAATGAATAAGTCATGGGGATGAAAGGCTCAGCATTGGCCATATAGTCAATTGTATTGTAATAGCCTTGCATGGTGCTAGCTATGCTCGTGGTGAGTGTAGCATAAAATATAGAGATGTTGAATCACTATGTTGTACACCTGAAACTAATGTAACACTGTGTGTCAACTATACTTTAATTTTTTTAAAAAAAGTTTTTAATTGTTAAAAAGTAGGAGCATTGGAGGGGCACCTGGGTGGCTCAGTGGGTTGAGCGTCCAACTTTGGCTCAGGTCATGATCTTGCAGTCCATGGGTTTGAAGCCCCGTGTTGGGCTCTGTGCTGACAGCTCAGAGCCTGCAGTCTGCTTCAGATTGTGTCTCCTTCTCTCTCTGCCCCTCCCCCACTTGCACTCTATGTGTGTCTCTTTCTCTCTGAAACATAAATAAACTTAAAAAAAAAAGTAGGAGCATTGGATAGAAAACAATGAGTCTGTAGTCAACTTTGACCAATGAGATGTGAGGGGATGTCTTCTGAGGGAATCTGGGGAATAATTTTCATGTTCTTAAAAAAAGACACACAGAAGAAATATTTTCTCTTCTATTATTTAAATATAGATGTTATGGGAGGAGATGAAGCCCTGAGTTGTTACAGCCACCTTGTGACCATGAAGGGGACAGACACTAGGGCAAAAGCCAGTGTACTGAGGATGGTCAACCATGGAGGTGCCCTCCCTGTGAATTCCTTACCCAGGAGTAAGTTCCTTATTGGTTAAGATTTTTTTGAGTTCAGCCTCCTGATACTTATAGCCCAAAGCATCTTAACCAATCGAGGCAAAATGTGGCATCAGGTGGCCTTGGCTCTGAGCACTGGAGAAGGTCAAGCAAAGCAGGAGTCGGTGGCAGCCAGAGCTGTAGGCTGGCTGCTGTAACACCAGGCTGGCTGCTGGAAACCTGTGTTTAATGCAATACAAACTATTTTCTCCCTGTGTCGCTGTCCGTACACAGTCTCATGAAGTCACCCTTTCGTGTGGTCATTCTGGGACCCGGGGTCCTTTTTTCCTTCTTCTCTGTTCTTGAGATGCTCTCCATTTAGCCTGTAGGCAGGGATGAGGCAGGTGTGCTTGCTTCTTAAGCACTGCAGGCCGGAAGTTACACTCATTGCTTCTACTTTTGTTCCACAGGCTAGAAGTAGTCACGCAGCCCCTCGTGGTTGCAAGGAGACTGGCTGGGCAGCCCCTTCCAGTAACAACTGCAGGGACATTTGACAGTCAACAGGCCATCTCTGCCAGAAGCTGTGGTGGCTGGGCCTCCAGAGAGGAGGATCCTGGTGAGGAAGGGAAAGAAGGGCTTTCAGCGGGGGATGGTGGACACAGTGTGTATTAAGGTAAAAAGCTGATTCAAAGGGCACCCGGTTGGAGTAAGCCCTGCATTTGGGGTGGAGAGGTATATAGACTTGAGTAGAGAGACTGAGACCAGAATGCAAAAGGCCCTGAATGTCTGTGTCAATCTATTTTGTTTTGTGTTCCCCAGAGTTGAGTTGGGACTGTTTGTTATGCAGATGCGCTTTGTCTGGGTCCCTACCTGGTGAGCATTGGGATTCAGGAAGAATCCCACAATATTCCATGGCATGGATAAAGAAACAGGCTTTACTTATTTATTGAGGGGTGGGGAAAAAAGAAAATTTACAAGTCCAGGGTCAACAAAACTAAGTTGTCATATTCTAATAAAGAGACCCTGGCCCTTTTCATAGGGCAAATACGAAAACAACCTTGCCAATGAAAAAACACACAGGCTGCTTGGGGTCAGCTAGTCTGGGTCTGGGTGCTCACTGTTGGCCATGGACCTTGGGTCCTTGGGATGTTAGGTTGTAGGAAACTGAGTTTAGGGCAGCCCCTCCCACTTGGAGAAGAGGAATCCCCATCCCAGTGAGCTCTCTGCCCACACTACCCAGAGTGGGCTCCCAGGGCCATTTTCCAACAGCCCTGGTCCTAGCACCGCTGGGACCTGAGGATTTTGTGATCTTTGGTTGAAGATCTAACATTCTTATGTAACATTGCAAGAGGGATCAGCGCCCTGGGATTCAGCAATAACAAGACCATTTATTGTGCGTTGACTATGTGCCTAGCTTTATAGTTGCACTTAGTAGGCAGAACAAGCAGGGCCCATGGGTTTTAACCTTACAGCCACTCTCTTTTTTTTCTCTCCCTGTTCCTAAATTGTGTTCATTGGGAGCAGTTCATCTTTGTCCAGGATGGATATGTGGCAGTCCTGTGACTGTCCTGATGACTTTTAAGGTAAAGTCCTAAAGTGGCTTCGAGCTGGCAAAACACAGTCTTCATTCCAGAATTACAAGGTTTAGTCACAGGTGATAGTCAAAACTTCCAATTATAGTTAAAGATATGGCTGCTTTCCCTGTGCTTGGGAAGGAATGTGGCCAGCGTTTCTTTCCTTGCTTGGTCTGCTCACCTAACAGCATTTTCTGAGGTCCAACTTGGGGAAGGCTTTGGGAATCCCAGGCCAACGATCAGGGGCATAGAGCCAGCCTCTCCCCAGCCCTCCCAGTGCCAGCAGCAGTGGGTACATGGCCCCTTCTCTGAGCTTCTAGGGTCTGATGGCCTTACCCCTTCTCTCTGTTCCCCCACCCTGTGTTTTTTTCTGCATTCCTTCCTTCTCTTTTCTGATTTTTTCAGTCCTCTAAAGTGTGTTTAACCAACTCCCTGTATTCAGTTCTTCTTGATGAATTACCTATTTTAGATTCTGTCTTCTTGGTCAGACTCTGGTTGTACATTGGTTAATGATTTCCAACCAGCCAAAATTGAAAAAGATGTGAATTGTATTAAATACAACAGTCAATTATTTATGGAGAAAATGATGTCACATTTGCTTATGTCAGCCAGGGTTTGATTAAGGTACTGCTCTCCCTGGGAGTGATTGGTATTAACTGAAGTGCTATGACCTTCCTTCTCTAACTCTTCCCTAAACCCAGAGGGTGCCTAATACGTCATTCATGGACCAAACTATGAATACACCTTCCATCACATTAGCATCATCAGTAGGATATGGGAGTGAGGAGCAGACTCCACTCTCAGCCAGAAAGAAATGATATACAGACTGATGGCCACTGAATTTGAGTCTAGGTCTTTCTAGGGCTGGTGGGGGCAGGAGACATGGCAGAAGAGAAAAAAAAATGTTCCCTTGGGTCTCTCATGACATCACAGGGTTGGGCTTGTTTTCAAGCCATTCAGAGGATTCGTAATTTTAATTTGCTGAATAACATCTTTACATTTTGTCTTCATTCTCTGGTTCAGCTGGTTCATTTAATTACCGATGACTGCTTTGAAGAGGAAGAAAAGTGGACCAAGGAGAGTTTGCCCCTCTTTATTTCCACACCAAGGCAAGGTAGCTAGGTAAAGGCTGCTGCCTTCTGTCCAAATGCTAGAACATTTGTCTGTTGGGGCCTCCACTCCTCACTGTCTCATTGGAGGTGTGTGCTCCTCCTCCTTCTCCTCCCCTCTGCTCTCTCTCTCTTCGTCCTCCTTTCCTTGCCCTTCCCCCCTTACCTTGTTCCTTTTCTTCTTCTTCCCTCCCCTTCTCCTCCTCTTCCCTTTATTTCCTCTTCTCCCATCCTCTCCTCTTCCTCCTTCTCCTTCACTTTCATTTCTCTAATGCTTTTTTTTTTTTTTTTTAACAGACGTTGTTTTATGTGTTCCACAGTTTTGGTCAGAAGGTTAAAAAATGTTACCGCCTTCAGTGCACTCTTAAAGCTGTAACTTTACTATCAATCTTGATCAAAGCTGTGCATTCCAACTATCAGAATTGTTACTCTGCAGGCATCCAAATTGGCAAGGAAGAAGTAAAACTCTCACTATATGCAGATGATATGATACTGTACATAGAAAACCCTAAAGATTCCATCAAAAAACTACTAGAACTGATAAATGAATTCAGTAATGTTGCAGGACACAAAACCAATATACAGAAATCTGTTTGTATTTCTGTACACTAATAATAATAAAACAGAAAGTGAAATTGAGAAATCAATCCCATTTACAGTTGCACCAAAACCAATAAAGTGTCTAGGAAAAAACTTAACCAAAGAGGTGAAAGATCTGTAGTCTGAAAAATATAAAACACTGATGAAAGAAATTTAAGATGATGCAAAGAGAGGGAAAGACATTCCATGCTCATGGGTTGGAAGAACAAATATTGTTAAAATGTCTATGATACGCAAAGCAATCTACAGATTTAACGCAATCCCTATCAAAGGACCAACATTTTTCGCAGAGCTAGAACAAACAATCCTAAAATTTGTATGAAACCACAAAAGACCTCGAAGAGCCAAAGCAATCTTAAAAAAGAAAGACAAAACTGGACCTATCACAATTCCAGATTTCAAGTTATGTTACAAAGCAGTAGTAATTATAACAGTAAAATAAATAAACATTAAAAAAGAAAAAGAAAAAGAAACCAGTATGGTACTGGCATAAAAATAGACACATAGACCAATAGAATAGAACAGAAAACCCAGAAATAAACCCACAATTATATGATCAATAATCTTTGACCAAAGAAGAATGAATACACAATGGGAAAAAGACAAACAGCGTTGAGAAAGCTGGACAGCCACATGTAAAAGAATGAAACTGGACCACTTTCACCATATACAAAAATAAACTCAAAATGGATGAAAAACCTAAATGTAAGACCTGAAACCATAAAAATACTTGAAGAGAACACAGGTCTCTCTGACATTGGCCGTGGCAACATTTTTCTAGATATGTCTCCTGAGGAAGACATATCCAAAGGAAATAAAAGCACAAGTAAACTATCGAGACCGTATAAAAATAAAAAGCTTCTACATAGTGAGGGAAACAATCGACAAAACTAAAAGGCAACTAATGAAATGGGAGAAGATATTTGCAAATGACATTTCCAATACAGAGTTTTATACATATACATATATATAACCTATATATAAAATATATAAAGAACTGATACAACTCAACACACAAAAAACAAATAATCCATCTAAAAAATGGGCAGAAGACATGAACAGACATTTCTCCAAAGAAGACATCCAGATGGTCAACAGACACATGAAAAGATACACAACTTCAGGGAAATGCAGACCTCACACCTGTCAGAATGGCTAAAATCAACAACATAAGAAACAAGTGATGGTGAGGATGTGGAGAAAAAGGAACCCTCATGCACTGTTGGGAACACAGACTGATGCAGTCACTGTGGAAAACAGTATGGAGGTTCCTCAAAAAATTAAAAAAGGAACTACCCTATGGTTCAGGAATTGCTCTACTGGGTATTTACCCCCAAAATACAAAAGCACGAATTCAAAGGAATACGTGAGCTTCTGTGTTTATAGCAGCATTATTTATAATAGCCAAATTATGGAAGCAGCCCAAGTATCCATCAACTGATGAATGGATAAAGAAGGTATGGTATATATATATACATATATACATATATATATATGTATATATGTGTATATATATATATATATATATAATGGAATACTACTCAGCCATCTGAAAGAATGAAATCTTGCCATTTGCAAACAACATGGGTAGGGCTAGAGAGTATTACGCTAAGTGAAACTAGTCAGTCAGAGAAAGACAAATATCACATTATCTCATTCATATGTGGAACTTAGAAAACAAAACAAATGAGCAGGGTGGGGGGAAGTGAAAGAGAAACCAAGAAATAGACTCTTAACTATAGAGAACAAACTGATGGTTAGCAGAGGGGAGGTGGGTTGAGGGATGAGGAAAATGGGGGATGGAGGTTAAAGAGTATACTTACCATCATGAAAAATAAAGTAAAATGAAAAAAAAATCATTGCTCTGGCCTGCATGCCAATGAACAGCCCCCAAATTCATGTGGAAGTTCATGGAAGCTGCCACCACCCAGTACCACCATGGTAAGTAGGCTCAAGAGTCATGTAACTGGTGTTTAAATGAATCCATAAAAAATTTGCACCTGGCACCCCACTCTGACATCTTATAAGATACATCTTGATGTCTTAGTTGAAACTTCCATGTTATCATCCTGTTACATGCACATTGACATTTTAAAATTGTTAAAAAAATTTTTTTTAACGTTTATTCATTATTGAGAGACAGAGAGACACAGAGCATGAGCAGGGGAGGGGTAGAGAGAGGGGAGACACAGAATCTGAAGCAGGCTCCAGGCTCTGAGCTGTCAGCACAGAGCCCGACATGGGGCTCGAACTCATAAACTGTGAAATCATGACCTGAGCCGAAGTCGGTCGCCCAACCGACTGAGCCACCCAGGTGCCCCAATTTTAAAATTGTTTTTTAAATTTTAGACTCTATTTTTAGACCAATTTTAGCAACACTGAATGAGAGTTCCCAACTACCTCTTCCTCCCCTCTGCTCCTTACATGTATAACTTTCCACACCATCAACATTGGCATCGATGCGGTACATTTGTTACAATTGATGAACCATTGCTGACACATTGTCATCACTCCAAGTCTGCAGTTCACCTGAGGGTACCACAGTTTACTTGGGCATTGTACATTCCACGGGTTTTGACAAGTGCACAATGCCATGTACCCATTAGTATATGTGGTACCATACAGAATAGTTTGACTGCCCTAAAAATCTCCTGTGCTCCACCTATTCATTCTCTCTCCCTTTCTAACTCTTGGCAAATTACCTTTTCACTGTCTCCTTAGTTTTGCCTTTTCCAGAATGTCATATAGTTGGAATCACATAGTTTGTAGCTTTTTCAGATTGGCTTCTTTCACTTAGTGATATGCATTTAAGGTTTCTCCATGTCTTTTCCACAGCTTGGTAGCTCACTTCTTTCTAATACTTTCGATATGCAAAACTTCCCTGTGAGATAGGTTTTATCAGCTCATACTTACACATGAAGAAACCAAGGCCTATGACGATGCTAGCTGAATGCTAAGGGACGTCCTTTGAACATAGATCTGTTTCAGGGTCTCATTCTGACCTTTCCTCCATAGCCAATGGGTTTCTCTAGGTTTGGTTGAGCTCTGTGGTCCTGGGCAAGTCACTGCCTCTTTTCTTTGGCCCTCAGTTTCCCCATGTATTAAAAATAGAGAGGGGCACCTGGGTGGCTCACGTCCGACTTTGGCTCAGGTCGTGATGTCACAGCTTGTGAATTTGAGCTCTGTGTTGGGCTCTGTGCTGACAGCTCAGAGCCTGGGGCCTGCTTTGGATTCTGTGTCTCTGTCTCTCTCTTCCCCTCCCCTACTTGTGCTGTCTCTCTCTCCCAAAAATAAATAAACGTTAAAAAAGAAAAGAATAGAGAATAATCCTCATGTTTCCCTAACTCCTGGGACAGTGCTGAGGGTCAGTTGGACAGCCCAAACTCTGTGACTGTACTTACAGGGTATGTTGGAACAACCTCACTGGGTCCCTCACTGCCTTGCTTGGCCAGGTCAGCTCTGGCTCCTAGAGCCCTGGAGAGGAGTAGAGATTCCACATTGGGATAAGATCTGATTCTGTCTGCACAGCTAGCAGGGAAGCAGATGGTTTGGGGAAATCCAATTTAAAAGTAAAGAAATTGAATTAGCTCTCTAGGGGTCTGCTGGCCAATGATTGAGTAAAAACTATTACATTAGCTTCTCAGGCGTCTCCAAGCTAGCATAAAAACTGAGGGCGGGTGGGATGGCCTGAGGAGAGGAGAGGAGAGAAGAGAACTTAGCTTGGTGGTGTAAAAGTCCTTAGCTGCTGATGATCCCTGGCCTGGGACTGATGAAGCTGTATCTGCCTCTGCCATTGACTTTTCATGGGTCACAGACTCTTTCTGTAACTTTCCTTTCTCAGAGACCCACACGCATAATCCTACCTCTCTTGGAGTGTGGTCACACCTGCTGAAGGAGAACAACCTCAACAAGTGTAATTACTCGGAGAATCTAATTGGAGATTGACCTTCTTGGTTTTTCTCCCCTTTGTATCCTCAAACCCCTACCCCTCTCCTTAGCTCATGTAAGCATCATGTTGCTTGGCTGTCTTTGGAATTTCCATGTCTCTGTGAATTGCCTGTATGTATGCTATTAAATCTGATTGTCTCCTATTAATCTGTCACATGCCAATTTGATTCTTAATCCAGCTGGAAGGATCTTGAAGGGCAGAGGAAATTCTTCCACCCCAACACTGCGTATTTGCTTGGAGACTTACATCTTCATAAGATTTTAGAGATGGGAGGGATGTAGGAGTTCCTCAAGGCCCCACTGGTGCAGGAATTGGCACACCCCATCTCCAGCCTCTCCTGGAGCCTCCTTCACACTTTGGGGCACACTACTCTGTTGGATAGTCCAAGGTTCTAAGGAGTTTTCTTTGTATTGAGGCAACATCTGTTCCCTGTGAACTCCACCACAAGTTCTCACTGTGGCCTCTGGGACAACATATGCTGCTGGACCACTTTATAGCACTTTAGATATTTGAAAACCAAGATTGTTGTGTTGTTGGTTCCCCCCACCCCACCCAGGTTAGAATCCCTTGGTCTTTCACTCTCCTTTTGGATGACATGGTTTTAGGCCCCTCCCTAATAAGGTCTCCCTCATCTCCAGCTGCCTTACTTTTTGAGGAGAGGCGCCCCCAGATTGGAGCATCATACTGCCTTAGGGTCTGACTGCTGCATTTGTTGTGGCTGTATTATCTCCCTCCATCTGGACACCTATCTCTCCAGATGGAGCCCCAGATAGCCTCACCTCACAGTTTTGGCTTCTGTTAAGTTTGTGGTAAGCTACATTTCCTTGTCTTTTTTCAAATGAGATTCTTTCTCCATCCTGAATTTATGTAACGAGTTATTTTAATCAAGAGGTTCCAGTGTGTTCCAAGGGGTGCCTGGATGGCTCAGTCGGTTAAGCGTCCAACTTTGGCTCAGGTCATGATCTCGCAGCTTGTGAGTTCAAGTCCCGCATCGGCTCCATGCTGACAACTCGGAGCCTGGAGCCTGCTTCGGATTCTGTGTCTCCCTCTCTCTCTGACCCTCCCTGCTTGTGCTCCGCCTCTCTCTCTCTCTCTCTCAAAAATAAATAAACTTTTTTAAAAAAAGAAGAGGTTCCAGTGTGTTTCTGTTAAAAAAATCCCTCTTATGATGTTAATCCTGGAGGCACCACTGTGTAAAATGTGCAATAAGACTGGAGAAAAACAGAACTGGATTCAAATCTGTATTCAATATATTAACTGTATGATCCTGGGGCAAATACTTAACTTCCCCAAACCTTATGTCCTCCCAGTTTAAAATGGAATAAAAACACCCATAACTCATTCGTCCCTTGTCCACCTTCTTTGTATCTAAGATTGGAACAATTAAATACTCATGTTCTCTGCTTCCCTTGTATCCGAGTACTCATGTGACAGATTTTGGTCAATGATGCACAAATGGAAGTCAGCTTCCAGTCTTCTGGGGGAAGCCTTTGCATTTTAGATAAAAGGGGTAGTTGTAGCAAATATTTGCCCTTCTCCCCTACTTTCTGCTGTGAATATAGAGATGTTTGGAGCTGTGGCAGCTACCTTGTGACAGAGTGGGAGAAGCCAAGAGGATCACAGAAATGCCATCTTTGATATAGTGCCTCACTGCTAACTCAACACCTGAGGTTGCCTCAAGACTTAATATATAAGGGGGAAAAACCCCCATCATCTAGCCAGCCAAACATGCAATTCACGTATTATTCAGCTACAAGTGTAAGGAGGAGGACCTGTGTTAAAATACATTATGTAGATTGCTTGATTTCATTTACTTAATTATTCCTGTTAAGATATAACCTTTGGGTGTTGTAATCCATTATTCTAGATCCTAACATCTCTTTGAACTATAATTTTGTTACTCACATTCCTGGGTATTCCTCAGAGCTTTGGGACACCTATAATATTTGATAATATTCCAAGTTATTTAAAACATTGATGGGGATAGAGCAAAGCAGGGCCCCCAGCCTACCAATAGATCTCTGCTCTTGCATGGGAGTGTTCACCCAGCTACGGATCTGCCTCATGGTGCTGTAAGTCCACCCCTACTGCTCTGTCGTGGGCCCAAGCAGCTCATGAGGTGTCCTAATTTTCAGTGGAACAAAAATACACTGTCCTTTTGGAGTGTCCTAATGCACTGGTTAAAACCTCTTCCCACGGGAAATGGCAGCAGCATGGAATGAGTGCCAGGATGCCTGCGGTCTTGCCTCCACCCTTGCAACGCTCAGCTCCAGCCTAGAAGGCACAGAGTTTGGGGATTTTAAAGCACTTTCAGTCCTTGAAGGGCACCAGATAAAGTAATAACCTTTAATAACCTTTACTACCCACCTTATATTCAAACTTGTAGCCCCTGCACTGCCTTCCACAGCTGAACCAAGAGGCCAATACACCCAGCTGTGTATTCATTCCTCTTTTGCTCAAGGAGGTTCCTTCTGGACCCACAGCTATTAATGCTGTTGGCAGTCTCTTGCCCTTTTGTGACTAAAACTTCCTAAAGGCCTTTGTTCCACAAGCCCTTCAGGTCCTGAGAGCCAGGACCGTCTTGGTTTTGCCTTAATTGCAGAGCGTCAACTAGACTCACCCACCAGGAGTCAGAGCAAGCTTGTTGGGCTGGATCAAGGGCTCTGTGGACCAGCTGGCTCCTTTCTGGGTGTCTGCCAGCTCTCAGCGATCCCTCCTATTCTGGTTGTAGGCTCCGTCTATAGGTCAAAGGGTGGCCAAGTCTTTACTACACGCGCTCCTTCCCCGAGCTGCCCGCTGAGGAGTCAGGGATAGATAATCCACTGAAAACTGGGTCAGATTTTCTCTCCCGGACGTTGAGAGAGGTCACTGGACGTTGTCTGTGTGAACTTGGGGGTTCAAGCCTAGTGCTTTTTCCAACCCATGTGGACTGAGTAGCAGAGACAAGTATACTTGTCTCTTTGGAGAGCAAAACACAGCACTCAGAAGTGCAGAGCTGCAGGGAATCCTAGTCCACAGTTCCAGGAACCTCCTATGGCTCAACTGTGTTTCCGTTCTTGGGTTCCGTGGGCACCACTTCAAGCTTTCGCTTAAGCTAGCCAATTGGTCCTTTATGACAAACTGAACAGACAGGATACAACCCTGAAGTGTTCCTCTATTGAAGCAGTAGCAAGCTGTTACACTCTTGAGTCCATCCACTTTTCAGCGAGGCAGCAGAGTGGAAAGTGTGTGGATGGGACCTGCTTTTCCTAGAGGGAGCTGGCAGTCACAAACAGGGCAGGAATTAGAGCTAATCGGGAATTGTGATGCCTGAGTGAAGACAGTCTCATTCACACTGTCATAAAAAGAACAGTTGGCCTGTTATTTCCACATTGAAACGGTACAGTTAGCTCTCAAATGCTCAGATTAATAGGGCTCCTGGGGCCACAGAACAGCAAGGAGATGCAAGCCTGCTACGCTGATTTCTCCCCCTCCTCACAGGGGAGGCCTGGATGGAAATGAGGCGGCATTTTCAAGTTCACACAAAACAGTTGCTTTTATGAGGGCTCATGTCTGCTTCTTGAGCTCCTGGCCAGTGTGTGTTTAGTTCCACTACATAGGGTCCTGGCCTCTGTAGGACCCACACCACCATCAGAGGAATAAGAATTGATATAGATTTGTTTGTCCTCATGGGTGCTAACTCATGTTCGACTTCTGGCCTGTTCTTGCTCTCCCCAACTACATCCATCTTCTTGCCTTCCCGACTGTCTGCCCTGTGGGCTTCAAGATCCAGTGTCAAATGCAAAAACAATGGATTTTATTTATTTATTTATTTATTTATTTATTTATTTATTTATTTATTTATTTTTTAAACTCCAGGCTGGAACTCACCACCCTGAGATCAAGACCTGAGATGAGATCAAGAGTCAGAAGCTTAACTGACTGAACCACCCAGGAACCCCACAAAGACAATGGTCTTAAAGAAACTGTGTAAGCAACTCCAATGATTGTCCAAGGTCAAATCCCTGTAGCAAATTACACACACACACACACACACACACACACACACATTATAAATATGTATTATATATTATATGTATTATATATATATAATGGATATATAGGATGGAAATTATATATAATATTTAACATCAATATCTTGCTTCCCTGATCAAACCCCGATGTGTATGCTCTCATTTATTCAACCAATGAATATTAATGGATAACAAATACTTACTGAGCACCTACTATGCACTAGACAATAGGTTCTAGGTGCTTGGGGCACAGCAGTGAATAAAACAAAGTCCCTCCCATCAGGGAGTCGCGTTTACTGTTGCCCCCCCAAGATACAACCTAATGCTACAAGGAGGAGTCGTGGGCTAGGTTCTGGTGTGGACTCCACACCAGGTGCCCCAATTCAGAGCTAAATAAATGTTAATAATTGTGTGATCTTGGATCAAAATCCCTTCATCTCTCGCTTTCTTCATTAGTCACGTAGGGAGACCAACCTCCCAACCTATTTCTCATATAAATGCAGTTAGACAAAACAGCAGTTGAAAGACATGTGAAAAATAAATAGCTGTAAAAAAATAAAGGAAGCAGAAACCAAAAACGAGTCGAGGATATTGTCATCATCATTTATTATGTATCAAATTGTCTTCAACATAAGTTACAACCTGATTAAGTTTGATAGACATTTTTTTATCTATTTAAAGACAAAAAAAATTCTCTTTATGTACAATATCTTTTGTCTAGAGTCTAGCAAATATAGTACCTTTCATTGCAGGATTTCTGCTTAACATAATAAGCAAAAACAAACAACCAAAAAATGTAAACCAAAGCAAACCAAATCCCCAAATCTCTCAACTACAAATACCAATATTGAATAAAGCATTAAAAACACAAACACGGAATAACTTTTGTTTAGCAATGCGGAATGAATACTAACGTTAGTGGCAAAAAAATAAAAACGAAAACAATACAACACCAAAAAAAAAAAAAAACCCAAACAACCCCCCCCCCCAAAACACAATAAAACAAAACCCCAGGAAAATAAGCAACAATTTTTAGGGGTGGGCTTTCCTGCTCAGGGGTACAAGCTGACTCTAGACCATCTCTCGGCTCCTGCGGATAGCACAGCACAGGATCATACTGAAGATCATGCCAAATATCTAGAAGACAGAAAGGAACATGAGGAACAGGGTGGCGTGGCTCAGGGAAGGTTGAGGGACAGGAAAGACAGGAGTCATTTGGGCCAAGACAAAGGAGAAGAATGGTGACTGCATGGTCAGGCATGTACAGTGTGCCAAAGCAGGAGAGACGGAGGCTAGCTGGCTCTAATGGGGAGAGCCGCTGACTGGTGGGACTCTGAGGGTCTGCAGCCACTTGTCAATGTAAACTGCACAAGCAACTTCCCTGAAGAACTTCCAGAGTGTGACAAATAAGCTCAGAGCTAAATTTAGAATTAAAAAAAAAAAAAAAAAGTTTTATTTAGTTTTGAGAGAGCGTGAATGGGGTGGGGGGCGGGGGTGGGGGACAGACGATTGGAAGAGGGCTCACTTGCTGTCAGCAGGGGTTGATGAGGGGCTTGAACTTACAAACTGTGAGATCATGACCCGAGTTGAAGTCAGCCGCCAGCCAACTGAGCCACCCAGGCGCCCCAATTCAGAGCTAAATTTAATGCTCAAATGCCAGACGTTCCGATAATTCACATAGGCTTGTACTTCCCATCTTTGTGAATGTCTGTTTTATATTCTATTTTAAAAGGTATTATTACGCCTTTTACTGAAAGCTGCCTCAAAGCCTTTCTTAGGTGTAAATAACCACTAAGAAAGGAAAGAATTCTCACTTTCTTGGGATAGTCTTACTGGGGCAGAGGAAGGCCCCTCTTGGGGAATGAGAGAGTAACCCCAGGGAACCTTGTTTGCACTTAATGGTTTCTAGGGCTGATTAGCAAGACAGTAGATTATTTGAAGCCTGGAATCTTCCCTCTGGTTGTCCACCTTTGCATGCCTTTCAGACTATGGGTGTGATGTGTGTGTGTGAAGTAATTCCTGTCCATGTAACTTTCACTGAACTACTTTCTCTGGGAAAAGAAAAGCAGGCACATAACAAAAACAAGTCCTAAAGATTACCTCAGGATCACTAACAGGGCTGGGTGATCTACACCCTTGCTACTCAAAGCGTGGTTCATGGACCAGCAGGACCAGCATCCCCTCACATTTGCCCCCTGAACCCTAAGGGTTAGAAGAATGCATTCTGGAGACGCACAGAGCTCAAATCCCAGATGCTTCACTCACGAGCTCAGAGGCTTTGATCAACTCGACCTGTCCCTCTACTCCCTGGTCTGTAAAATGGGAATACTAACAGCTCCCATCTCATAAGTATGGTGAGGATTAAATTAATTGATGAATGAATTGATTCATTAAAACAGTGCCTGGGCAGACTATGTGCTTCACAGATGTTAATCGCTGTGACATCATTCCCTCCCCACGTTCTCAATACTCACCATCACCACAGCAATCCCAATGCCCACTGCGCCGATGATGTGGAATTTGTTGTGAAAGACTTCTTTGATGGCCTCAGGGCAGGGCTTAGGGGGGCAAACCAAGACTCGGGTCACACACAATCCCTGCTCCAGGCACACCTCCCCCCTCCCTCAGCACCTGTGTCACAACAGGACATTGGGGATCCGGGAGAAAGGGCCGAGGACAGGAGTGCTCAGGTGTCCTGACTGGCGGATGGAAAGGAGAACCAAGAGATATGGAGGTGGGTCCTTAAAGTCTGGGTAAGAAATAAGGGAAGGAAGAAGGGGAAGCACCTGCTTTGGGGCCTATTTCTTATCAGGCCATCAGGCTACTTCCTATTATTCTGAAGTGTGGACATGAGCTCTAGCTTACAGTCATGAGCTGTTTGTACGTCTAAGAAGCGGGAGTGCAGAATTCAGAGCACAGCTGGGGGAGGCGGGATAGAAGCCAGCAGCTGGCAGATGCAGGTGCCACTAGAACACTTTGCTGTTTCCCTGGTCTGGCCTTTGTTTTGCTGCCCTGGAGGAAACAGAGGCCCCAGGGAGGGGAAGAAAGACATGGCTGCCACGGGGCTCTTCCGCAGGTGGAAGGCGTAGTTCTGAAGCACTTAGATGCCTGTCTTCCCAGAATAAGAGGGCAAGGTTTCACTTCAACCCTTGTGGGATTTGTCCAGAGCAGCGGGGCCAGGGCGCAACAGTTTACCTTCATTGGGTTTTTAAGTTTACCTTCACTGTGATGGATGACAGTATATCCTTTTGGGGGCAGATGTCGGAGATAAACTGTTCTACTCCACCAGCCAAACCACAGCAGTCCAGCTGCAGGGGGAAGCGCAGGGATGGGGCGAGAGAAACAAACAAAAAAGGATGATTGGAATGGAGATGCACAGGCTGGTGCAACCAGTACCCCGTGTGCACGTGCGTTCTGACGGAAGGTCAGCGAGGGTCGCGGTGTTGGCGCAGGTGACATACCGCATAGTGGATGGCTTTCAGGGTGTCCCGCTGGGGCTCATCCTTGGATTTCAGCTTGTTGTAGGTGTCCTTGTAAAACTCCTGGACTTCCTGAATCACCTACGACGGGCGGTCGAGAGCGGGGCAGATATGGCTTTTTCAAGAACATATAAACGTCACCTGTTCCATCTTGTTCACGCTCAGCCAACAAATTCTTGTGCTTGGAAAATGTCACTGAGCAGACTGAAGCCACCAGACTGGTCCTGCCTCTCCCAGCACCTCCGGCGCCCTTCTCGTCTCCTCCCACGTCCCTAGGAACCCAATCCGGTTTTCCCTTCTTCTCTTGCACCTTTGGCAGGTCCCTCCTGCCCCAGTTGGCAACTTCTCCTCTACTTGTGTACCAAATGGACTCTCCTCAATCTAAAGAACAATAATAATAATAAAAAAAATTCTACTCCTGACCGGGCTAGTTCTTCAGGCTTGCAGCTTTTCTTTTTCACTTAGAGGCTGTGTGACTTTTGGCAAGTTACTAAACCTCTCTGTACTTCAGTTTCTGCATATGTAGGATGGAGATTATAAGAGTCCGTCCCTCAGTGGTTATTGTGAGGACTTAAATGAGATGCTGCATGATAAGCCCTTAGTGCAGTGTCTGGCACAGAGTACTGGGTACCTCAGTACACCTTAGTTTAACAAACGCCTGTCCCTTGCCCCCCCCCCGCCCCCAATCAATTAATTAACTGACCAACATCCAGAATTTCTCCAGCAGCTGTCGTGATCACCCCTTCCTCTTTCTTCAGTTGTAGCATTTATATCTGGATAATTAAATCTTTTTTTTTTTTTTTTTAAACAGGGTTCCTGCATCCAGTCTCTCGTCTCTTCTCTCTCTTGCTAAACATGCCAAGACTGCCTTTCCTAATACACGGTTCTGATATGGCCCATCCTGGCCCACAACTCCTCCCTCAGTGGCTTCCCATCAGAACCCACATTCAGCTGTCTCTGCCGGAAAGTACTGGGTCTCCCACCAACTTTCCTCCTGAAATCCTTTCTCTCATCCAAGATTTAGGTGAGTGTCCCCTTCTCCATGAAGCCAGAAGAGATTTCCTGTTGGCATGCCGCCTTCTCAAACCCCATGGAATCTTCTGGATATAAATGACTTCTAGGACACTTCTCCTAGTGCATATTTGCATATATGCATTCTCCAAATGCATATTTGGATGGAAAGTGAAGGGACCACAGCTTGTGTATCACTGGACCCACACTGGGTCTGGCCAGCACTTGGCTCATGGTGGCACATATTCATAGACTAGGTGAAGGAGCAGGGGGCTCCAGCCCTCGCAGAGGCTCGTTTTCCTAAGCCATCCTTCCAGAGGAGTCGGGGACAGGGCTGCTGAGGTGCGAGACACATACACACACAGACCTGATGAGTATTTCTTGAATATCTGCTCCGTGCCAGCACCATTCAGGGAACTGGAAGCTGTGGCTGGCACCACACCCACATCGCCTGCCCTGGGGGATCTCACACTCTGCTGGGCATGTGGGAGCGTGGTGAAGTAGGAGCATGTTTGATGGCTGAAAGCTGACCAAAGTGGCCAGCTGAGACACCTGTCACTCTCATCATTCCCACCCCCGAATTCCGAAACCTGTATCACTCCCGAGAGATCTTATGGAAGACACCTACCTCATCTTTGTGGGAATAGCCCCAGATGGCCGCAGCTATTTCAATGGCAAATATCACCAAGAGGAAGCCAAAGAACTAGAAGGCAAAGAAGGGGTAAGATGAGGGGAAATCCCAGCCAGCCAACCACAAAGGGTATTCCGGAGGATAAGGAGGAATAACTCCCTGGGAGTTGGGCATCTGGGGGCGCAAATGAACAGCCTGGAAGGGATGGAAGAAATTTATGGAACTGTGAGCATTGAGCCAAGGGGAGGAGCGAAAGCAGTAGTAGGAAGAGATTCCCATTCAGGAGGAAAGAATGGGGCACAGCTGACCCCAGAATTGATATTCCTAAGGTGTTAATTAAGAGTCAGTGATAAGATACGATCGCTCACTCACAAAACCCACAGGGATTTGAGGAAATAAAGAAAGTGAATGCACTCTGGAATTTGAAGAAAATTGTTAACAAATTTTAAAATAAGAGAAGGCGAAGGTACCTGTGGATTCAGGGAAAAAAAGCAAACGTGGTCCTCGAAAAGGGGGAAAACAAAGTCCTGGCATTTAGTTGCCTAAAGGAAGTGATAAGACAGAGAGGCTCCAGAACAGAAGAGAAGCAAGGCATCACTACAGGGGAGGAGGGCAAGATGGCTACCTGGCTAGGAGGCTGGGGTGGGGCCTGGAATGGAGCAACACTGTGGGGGCTGAGGATAGCTCATGCCTTTAAGGTACCCTCTGGACCCCATCCCACCCCATCTGTTCTATGAGATCTTGGGGGCGGGGCCCTTGGGTCAGAGTGGCTGTGGGGAGCAGAAGGGGTACTCACCAATCCCAGCATGCACTGGGACTCTTGCACGGCCCCACAGCAGCCCAGGAAACCCACCAGCATCATGAGGGCACCAGCTCCAATCAGAATATAAACTCCTGAGGACAGAGAGCAGAGGGCAAGGCATGGGGTCATTGTTGTTGAGACCCAGACATGTGCTGCAATTCTTTTTCCCCCCTCTAAGAATCTGTGCTGCCCCCATCCTTAAAAACAGCCTCCTTGGGGCTCCTGGGTGGCTCAGTCAGTTAAGCACCCGACTTCGGCTCAGGTCATGATCTCGCAGTTCCTGAGTTTGAGCCCCACATAGGGATCTGTGCTGACAGCTCAGAGCCTGCGGCCTGCTTCAGATTCTGTGTCTCCCTCTCTCTCTGCCCCTTCCCCACTCATGTTCTGTCTCTGTCTCTCTCTCAAAAATAAACATTAAAAAATAAAACAACAACAACAAACAGCCTCTTCCACCTCTGCTTTTAAGTCTCCTCCCCACCAATCTCTTTTCTAGGACCCTGCCCCATTAAGCCCTCACCCCTCTCTTACCCTCACCTTCCTGGAAGGTGCTCATTACCTTCTATAACCAGGACAAAGATACCCATGGGAACCCCCAGGTTTGACTCAGGATGTGAACTGATCCAGTTTGTCAGCTGTTTCCAGCAAGATGAGTCCATTCACACTAACTAAAATAGACCCTCCAAACTGGGGCTAACTTCCTGGGACTCTGATGAGCCTTCTGCTGGCCTCTACCTGACAGAAGAGTCTGTCAGAGCAAGTTTTCCAAAGGAAAGGGGTTGTGTACACTTAGACATCCATGCTCAGGTGGACCAGCTCTGCCTCATTCCCAGAAGGGATGCCTCTCTGCCCTGCTTCCAGGTGGCGGTGAGGCATGTGCAGTTAGTAACACCCAGGGGCACAGGTTGGCAAAGGTAGGGGTACTTGCTCTAGTGCAAAGAACACAGCCCTGGTGTCAGAAGACCCTTGTTTTGATCTCAACATTGCTAACTGCTGTGTGATCATGGGGAAGACGCTCTCCCTCTCTGGGCCTCGGTTTCTTTATCATTAGAATGAGAGGTTGGTGGCTAGAACATTTCAAAACATCCCTTAGAGTGCCCTAAAGAGATCTTACAGTTGCAATTCATTTACCCCAGGTGAAGGCTGAAAAGGATCCTCCTTTAAAGGGAGGGTGAGTGAATGACCCTGTTTCTAAGTCGTCAGTTTGAGTAACTGATGGGGGGAGAGGGAGGCGGTGAGAAGGGAGTGACTTCTGCCTAGGCCCAACATGAAGCAAACCCCTGGGAGGGGAACACACTGGAGCCTGGCCTTCGTCATCCTATAACCCCCCAGGGAATGCCCAGACGGACCCATCTTGCAGTTATTCTTGAAAAGCCTCAGCTGTCCTGCAGGGACCACCCCCTTTCCCAGCTCCCCAACATGCAGGCCCCATGGGGACACTGGCAGAGCAATCCCGTGTGCCTCCCTGTCTTGCAGGCATATTCTGTCCAACCTTGGGAAGGACTCCTATCGCATGGTGAGAGCATGTCTGGGTGTGAAAGCCAGCTCTGTGACCCTGGGGAAGCTGCTTAATCTCTCTGTGCAATAATTTTCTATCTGCAAAACGGGGATGGTACTAATGCCTGCCTCAAGGATTGTTGTAAAGATTAAGTGATCTAACCCAAATGTGCACAACAAATGCTAGCTACTGTTAGTCTTAGTAATACGGAGGATGAATGACAATTATTAATAACCACAGTGATGAATTTTTACATACTCGCGGAACCCTCCCTACAAACTGGGACTAGGGAGACTTCCTTGAAGTGCAGGGCTGAAGCTGAGAGAGAGTGTCTGCGATGTATCCACACAATACACAACAGGGTACTGCAGTGAGAACCTTGGCAGGTGTCACAGTGACCTCACTGTCCCACATCTGCACCCCCAGTCCCGGGGCCGAGGCTTTGCAGGCAACAAACCGTGCAGTCTGCCTGCAGCTGAGGTTCACGGGCAGCACCCAGCAGAGCACACACAAGGGAGCATTTGTGTCTCTGCCTTTCCCCCCACATCTGTCGTGATGTCAGGTCACGTGGGTTTACTGGCAAACCCCTATGTTGTATGAATATGGGTATTGTTCCCATGCATGCCTGGCCCAGACTAGGCAAGGGGACAAATGCAGCCTGTCCTGGAGTCAAGTCCTATCCTCCTGGGCCGTTCGATACTGTGGGGCCACGGGTGCACTGCATGGGTGCCGTGGGAGGGGCGGCCTCCCTCAGCTTCGGGCTCTGCCATGGGGCCACCAGTGAGCTGCAGTAGTCAGTCAGATGGCCCTGGTTTCTCCCCATCTCACTGGGGCAAGACA
Organism: Puma concolor; assembly: GCF_028749965.1. Lineage (NCBI taxonomy): Eukaryota > Metazoa > Chordata > Mammalia > Carnivora > Felidae > Puma > Puma concolor. The sequence goes on from NC_141673.1 coordinate 101,981,264, forward strand.
ACGAAGGATGAGGGTCACTCCTTTGAGCTCTGCGGCAGGGGCTGAATAAATAGGGCGTATTAAGAGATCAAAAGGATTTACAAGCACATGGAATAGAGTCAGTGGGAATGAACAGACAGACATGTTTTCTCTAAGTCCAGACCCCAGTTCATAAGCCGGGACAGCCCTGGCAGAAGTCAGGAGAGTTGGATAAGCAGCAGTAGGGAGCTACACTAAAGGAAAAAGCTTTCCCATGCATAGAGAGAGAGAGAGGGAGAGAGGGGGAGAGGGAGAGGGGGAGGGGGGGGAGAGAGAGAGAGAGAGAGAGAGAGAGAGAGAGAGAGAGAGAGAGAGAACATTCTCCTCCTAATGGGCTTCTTGGTTAATTATAAACATCCATTTCTTGGGCTCAGCAGATGAAGCTTGTAGGACAAAGGGTCTTGTTGGGTTTAAATCTTGCTCAGGTAGCTGCCAATCTGGGGTGTCTTGGCTTACCCTCTTCAGCCGGGGATGAAGACAAGCAACCCCCTGGTGGCTGTCCATGGGGATTTTAGCACCGGCCATCAAACTGGAGCGGGGGCTCATCTGCAAGCCACACCTCCCCCCCTTCCCCCCCCCCCCCCCCACCGGAAGCCACAGAACCACTGGAAGGCTTGGCGGCCTCTTACAGGGCCATGCAGGGCTTCCCTTTGGAAAGGCTCCTCCTCGCCTGCATCCTGAGCTTGTTAGCAAAGGCCGGCAATGATAAATGACAACGTGTTCCCCTTTATAAAACAAGTGAATGTTAGCTTTCTGTCTGACTCATGGAAAAAGTTATTTGTCACGGAGCCTTCTCCAGGATTACTGTATTAATTTGCTTAAGGGCTGTTTATTCTTCCTTTTTCAGGCTGACAGTGCAGGCCTAACCAGAGAGAAAAAGCTTTTGGTGCAGCAGAAGCAAATGCCCGGGTGTCCTTTTATACACGAAACTGAGCATTCTTTCCCCCTGTGTATCAGGACTCTGGGCTTCGGCGACAGAGTGACACATCAGCCTCTTGGCATCACCCCAAGCCCATCTCGCAACTTAGAACAGTTTATTGTCTCCAAAGACTCAGTCGGGGGTTCAAAGGAACCCTACGCGGCTCCCCACTGGCTCTCTCTCTCCGTCCTGCTTCCTTCCACCGATGGCCATTCACACTAACAAGCCAAGCCCGGTAGGTAGTTCTCTGTCTCAGAGAGGTGTGGGGTGTGTAAGCTCTGCCAGTTTCAGGATGGGGAGAACCAGGCACAGGGCAACAAAACAAACTGCCCGAGGCCGCTAACTGCCCTAGCTTGCAGAGGGCAAAAGCCATGTATTCTGGAAATTATCAGGTGCCTTGTCATAAACAGAGGAATGACCCTGGGGAGGGGTGGCCATCTGTGGCCTCTGGCTGGAGCCCCCAGATGTCCTCATTTAGCGGTGATGGTTCTGGAAGGACACCAAGGAGTTAAGAAGGGCTGCTGGCCCCGGACCAAGAAAATGAAGTTCCCCAACACGTTTGCGGCCTGGGATTACAGATACTGCTGACGGGCTGAATCTCCCAGGGCCTGAATTGGAGAGAAGGCCCATATAAGGCTGTCAGCTGTTCTGGATTCACTACTGACTGTTCTGAATGTTGGAAAGTTTCATTTTTAACTTGCTTCTCTGCCTGGCTATGTGTTCTTTCTTTATTTTAGAAGCTGTTGCCCCCCTGAAGAAAAGACACCCCTGGGTCCTTCAGGTTTTCTGAAGGGCCAGTTGTGTGGTCAGGCTGGCCTGGGGGCTGCCCTGCAGATGGTTAGTGCCCCAGTGCCAGGTACGGTCACCCCACGATGCTGGGAATATCGGCAGGGGTGGAGCTGACACTCTGCTGGAAGAGGGGCCATGGGCCAATACAAAGGCTGGTGTCACAGCTCAAGGGGGAAGGGGACACACAGAATGAAGCCTCCTTGGCCCTTTGCCCATGGATGACGATGACTCAGTTTCCCAGAGCACTTGGTGAATTGCAAGGCCTAGCCAAACCCGGGCGGTCACTCGTCTGACTGATGTTCTAGTGTCACCTGAATTACCCTCCTTTGCTTGGGCTTCTGCAAGCAGAATACAATCACCAAAGTGGAGCCCTTTCCTAGGGAAGCAAAGCGTCAACAGTCCTCTGTTAGATCCGAGGGGATGATGGCCACTGGCCTCCAACTAGAAATCCCTGAGTGTCTTTGGGACTGTGCCTTCAAGTCACCTTCCTGGTCACTTCAGGTAGGAACACTGGCCTCCTGCATCTTGTGAGATTCCCAGAGGCAGGCTGTGCCTCCTCCACCCGTGTGCTCATCACTCTTCTGCCACCCTGTGCACCTTCTCCACCCCATCTGTCATCGGCTGGCTAGGGCCACCAGCGTTGGTGACCTCTCTCTCCCAACTACAGTTTGGGTGAGGTCAAAGGCCAAGGTTCCCCCAACAGGGAACATCTAGTCGGTGGAGATCACTTCTATTCCCACATGGGGCATCCTCCCCACAATCTAGCATGGGTAATACAAGAAGCAGCTTTTGGGGGCACCTGGGTGGCTCAGTCAGTTAAGCCTCTGATATCAGGTCAGGTTCATGAGTTTGAGCCCTGCGCTGGGCTCTGTGCTGACAGCTCAGAGCCTGGAGGCTGTTTCGGATTCTGTGTCTCCCTCTCTCTCTGCTCTTCCCCTGCTCATATTCTGTCTCTCAAAAATAAATAAACGTTAAAAAAAAAAAGGGGGGGCACCTGGGTGGTTCAGTCAGTTAAACATCAGACTTTGGCTCAGGTCATGATCTCATGGTCCATGAGTTTGAGCCCCACATCAGGCTCTGTGCTGACAGCTCAGGGCCTGGAGCCTGCTTCAGATTCTGTGTCTCCCTCTCTTTCTGCCCCTCCCCTGCTCACACACACACACTCTCTCTCAAAAATAAATAAAGATTAAAAAATAAATAAAAATAAAAATAAAAAATATTATTAAAAAAAAAAAAAAGCAGCTTTGGTAGGCCTGGGTTCGAATCCCAGCCCTGCCTCTTAAGGGGTACGAGCTTGGGCAAGTTCTTTAACCTCTCTAGGCCTTGCTTTCTTCATTGAGAAGATGCTAATCATTCCATGTACCCTACGGAATTATGAGGATTAAATCACATAACAATATACATGAGAGAGTGAGCGACACATGAAGGAGGAGTTGTCTCCCTCCTAATATGTCCACTTGCCAGTGAGATTTTTGCTGCCCACATCTAAAAACACTTGGAATTAGTCAGAGTCCTAGAGACCGAAAGATAGAACCAGGGCTGTGGGGCCGCTGGGAGAGGTGGGGCCACTGGGAAAGGTGCAGCCAGGCACCCTGCACAGAACAGTGCAGACAGAGCAGGAGGCCAGGCTGTCCTCAGGACAACTGGTCCCAACAGGATGCCACTCGCTTCCACATGTGTGCAGATATGCTCTCCCCTCTCCCTTAGAGGGTTCACAGCTCCCTGGTGCAGCAAGGGGGTGCTCCAGGTCCCCCCCTCAGCACAGTACCCTCGTGCTGCTCTCTCTCCACAGGGCCGCATTCCAGGCTCCCAGCCGCAGACCTGCAAAAATGCTGTTGCTAAAACAAGTCAGGGCACTATGGAAACCTGCTTCCTAAAACCTCGTGTGCGTGCGTGTGTGTGTGTATGTGTGTGTGTGTAGTTTTTTTGTTTTTGTTGTTTTTTTTTTTTTTTTCAAAAAATATACTTGTGCTTTTCTTTCCTTCACTTTCTTTCTGGAAATAGGGACACACACCCTAAAAAACAACAGCAACAAGCAATACAAGCAGGGAAACATCCAGAGGGCCTGGGTGCATGTGGCTAAGCAGGCTGGGCAGGCCCGGCCCAGGTGGCCTCTGGGAGGCGGGAAGGGGGTGCATGTGTCTGCCAGCCACCTTGTCCTTCCAGAAGGCCTGGGGAATAACTCTCTTCAGCCTGTGTTTTCCATCTTTTTTTAAAAATAACTCCTTTGGTGGGTGGGAAGGAAGTGACCAAACTTACACTTTGAGCCTGATGACATGACAGTGTAATCCTAAAAATAGGGGGCTCCTCCATTTCTCGTAAATGAAGTGTTTCCTACCCCCAACACAGAAAGAAGGGCTACGGATTTTGTGTCGACTAGAAACTGGGGGTGAGCCTTGGTGGTGACCCAGCAGGTGAAAAGGACAGACTAATGGTAGAAAAGACAAAAGAATGCCCAGGAGCCATGTGTAACCTGCTAAGCCTATTTGTGTTTAAACTGGAAACTTTTGCCCTAAAGCAAAAGCACTTTAGAAAACACACAAATAGGGGCGCCTGGGTGGCTCAGTTGGTTAAGTGGCCGATTTTGGCTCAGGTCATGAGGTCATGATCTCGCTGTTCGTGAGTTCGAGCCCTGCCAGCTCTTGTGCTGACAGCTCGGAGCCTGGAGCCTGTTTTGGATTCTGTGTCTCCCTCTCTGCTCCTCCCCCACTCATGCTCTGTCTCTGTCTTTGTCTCAAAAATAAACATTAAAAAAGAAAACAAATAAAACCAAATACCCTGTGGCATTTACCAGCACTAAGGGTCTGACTCTCTTATTAATCCTGACTGTACTATGCAGGAGACAGGTGTTTTGGGTCTCAGAGCCCCTATCTGTACAGTGGGGAGGACTCACCCCTCCTACTCCTGGGACTCTGGATCTCCAGGACAAAGTTTTTTGAATTAAAGAAATGATCAAGCCTAAAGAGACATGACATTAAGAGAGGGTCAGGGACAAGAACAGAGGTTCTTAAACCCTTAAGAGTGGCAGTAACTTTGGCAAAGCCCATTTCCTATTGGGGGAATGGTCAGAATGCCAGACTTAGTCAGCATGAAGAAACCAACCACATCAGTCCGATGCAAATTTGTGGCACATGCAATACCAAGCATGGCTGGAAAGGGACGTGACAGGCCAGTGTGGCCAGAGCAAAAGTCTTTCCCCAGGCCCATCCCTGGATCAACACAGAATCTCCACGGTTGGAGGAAGTACTGTCTCCCCCTGCTCACCTGTGTAGAAGCTGGAAGGTTGACTGTCTTGCTCGAAGATGCTCTTGGTCTGAGAGTCGAATCGGAGCCATAGTCCAACAGCAAGGACCGCGATCCCAGCAAGCTGCAGGATATACAGGATGTGGACATCAGTCCTGGCTGCTGGTAGGAGCACAGCCCCACAACACCAAAGGGGACACTTGCAAAGGGTTCTGGGACCACCCTTGGTGGTCCCTGCCTCTCACCGTGCACCTGGTAGTAACAGGGGCCCAGTGTGGGAATCAGTCCATTTGCTAAAAATATCAGCAAGCTGGGAACAATTACTTACTAGCAGTCCAGCCGGTAGAATGGATACTTCATGGACACTAGAATACTCTACAGCAGTGAAAAATGAGCCACTGTAGCTACGTGCAATACTATGAGTGCATCTCATGATGCCAAACAACAGCAGCAAGAGACACCAAAAAAACATACAATGTGATGCCTTATAGTTAAGAACTGCTCTGCTTTTCAGAGGTACATATAAATGACCAAGATAAAGAAAAGAATTAACATAGAGTCAAGTGTGCAGTGCCCTGTAGGGGAAGGAAGGGATTTCTGATAAGGGAATAGCACTTGTGAGAGCAGGGTCTAGGGCACTGGCAATATTCTAGCTCTTAACTTGGGTGGTGGTGACGCGGATATTCCCTTCCTGATTATTCTTTAATCTGTTCATGTTTCAGATGTACTCTGTATATGTACCATATGATAAAAAAGAAGCAGGTTGCTCAAGGGGCACAGCTATGCACCAATGAGGTCGATTCCTTACAAAATCACACGGCTCATTAAGTGACATAGAGCAGCGTCCTCCCTAAGTGGCCGACATTTGTCCCTTCCCTTTCACCCTGGGAAACCTCACAGGCTGACCCCCTCCCATTCCAGGTTTTAGATGCCTGCTCCCTTACGAGTGATCCTTACATAAACATCAGATAAGACACTTCTGAGTAATCTCCCAATCTTCTGAAAATCCCATTTTGTAGGTGGGCAAGTTGAGATACTGGACCCTGAAGGGCAGCCCTTCCCACCAAGGGACAGAACCGAGGTGCCAAATCCCAGCCTGGCACTGTTGAACTAGAGGCCTGTGCAGGCGGCACCCCCTGCCAAGTTGTCCTTGACCCCCAGGGCCAGCTGGTCTCCCCAGACTCTCGCTCGGACCAGGGTTTGCATGAGAGTGATTCCCATGGATGCCTCCTCAACAGAGGCGCCCTATGTCAGAGCCCTGCTCCTGAGAGAGCTTGGTTCTCTGCCCTGAGAGCTGGGACGGCCCACCGTGTGGCCAGGCCTCTCTTTCTTTAATTGTTTGTTCCACTTCTTTTCCCCAGGACTTGGTGGTGGGTGTAGACGTGTCGGGTGGAGGTGGAGGTGGTGATGGTGGAAAGGACGACCCAGGGCCTCAGCCTGCCATAGGGTCAAAACTGTGCCCATGCCTCCAGTGGTGTATTTCCACAGCGAGGCTCTGGATTTCCTGGCTCAGAGCCCTATTGCCTCAGTTTTCCCATCTGTAGAACAGGAATGGCGAGATGTGGCCCTTCCTTGCTTTTTAAGTATGGCTAACAGTAAAGGAGATCATATTAGAAGTATTTCCGAAAGGGGAACCCAATGGGCTTTGTGAGAAGAACTTTATGAGCACCCCGGTCACCAGCATCACACTCCTCCCCGCGGAGGAGTCATTCCGCATCTCCCCAGATCTCTTAGGCTTCATGTGACAGAAGGCAACCACCAAACATCGGTAGGAAGTACATACCCCCAGGTGCCCCATGGCGGACAGTGCAGGAAAGAAAAACTCATGGTTGCCAGGCTTTCCTTCTTATTCACAGGACACTTGCAGGTGAGTGAGGGTCTCCTGGCCTAATTCCAAGACAGCAGACATGGCTCCGTGGGGGAAAAGTAGGAGTCTCCCTCCCCATTTCTAGCCTGGATGCTCTGGCACAGACTGGGTTCTCTTGACTCACGAGTGCCACTGTTGGGGCAGGGACACAGTGGGGCCAGGCTGGGACCTCCCTGTACACTGAGTACAGGACAAGCACACACTAAGTGGGCCCTGACTCTGGTGGGCAGGCTCTGGCCTAGCTCCCCCCTGGGATCCTGGAGAGTTAAAAGAAAGAAGGCAATACTTTCTCCTCTCCCCACAACATATGGAGGCCCAGTGAGGCTCCTGGACAATGGGAGACTGAGGCTGCTGGCTTCCCTATGGACATGACAGTGTTAACCTGAGAATGCTGTGGGCAGGGACTGAACATGCACTGGAGGCACAGTCAGCACTTGCCACAAACCTTGTCCTCAGTCCTCCCTCTTGTTGACAACACCTGGGACCTAAGAGAGGTCCGTGTCCCTTACTGTCATTTCTGCTCTACGCTTGTGCTTATCAAAGAATTAGCCTCGGGACGCCTGGGTAGTTCAATCGGTTAAGTGACTCTTGATCTCAGCTTAGGTCATGATCTCAGGGTTGTGAGTTCAAGCCCTGTGTTGGGCTTCATGCTTGGCGTGAAGTCTACTTAAAAAAGCAGAAACAGGGGTGCCTGGGTGGCTCAGGAAGTTAAACCACCAACTTTGGCTCAACTCATAATCTTGCGGTTCATGAGTTCGAGCCCCACATCGGGCTCTATGCTGACAGCTCAGAGGCTGGAGCCTGCTTCAGATTCTGTGTCTCCCTCTCTCTCTGCCCCTCCCCGACTTGTACTCTGTCTGTCTCTCTCTCTCTCAAAAATAAACATTAATTTTTTTTTTCAACTTTTTTTTTTTTTTTTTAATTTATTTTTGGGACAGAGAGAGACAGAGCATGAACGGGGGAGGGACAGAGAGAGAGGGAGACACAGAATCGGAAATAGGCTCCAGGCTCCGAGCCATCAGCCCAGAGCCTGACGCGGGGCTCGAACTCACGGACCGTGAGATCGTGACCTGGCTGAAGCCAGACGCTTAACCGACTGTGCCACCCAGGCGCCCCATTAATTTTTTTTTTTTAAAAACAAAAACAAGTTATCCTCAATTATTTCTCTTTGGGTATGATTCCATGGATAACAAGAGGGTACCCACCTAAAGCCTGAAATGGTGAGGCCTCTTCCATTTTATAATTTCAAGGAGCCTGAGCCAATCTGTAAAAGTCCAGTCATTTATCTGGTCTATACACACATGTGTCAAAAAGGACACTGTACTGGAGAATTGGAACCAGGAGAGAAAGGACTTCAGGTCTCACCCTGGCTAAGGACAAGGCCAGACAGAGTCGGGAGTCCATGTTTGGACCCCACCCAAAACCTGGCCTCACACTGCTTGGTTGTCAAAGCCACAACACTTTACTAAAAGGAGAAAGAAAAAGCAGCTGGCTCTGGAGAAATGGAAAAAGCAGTAATGATCCCAGTTTCTTACGCCTATAAACTCACCAAAAGAGACAAGGAGGAAGGTCTAAGAAACCCAGGTGGAGGAGAGGGTCAGGGGCAGAACCGGGAGCACACAGTTCACAAAAATCAGAGGAATGAGCCCTGCTGCTCTTTTGGATTGAATTACTCAGTTAATTGGCCTGAGGGGAAGATATGTAAGCCATTAGCTGCCCCATTTTCTGTAATGCTATTGGAGAAATGGCTTTATCGGCCGGGTAACCGATGGATGGTTCAGGGTTACAGGGCCACATATAATGGGTGTCACCTAATAATGGCTCATGGTTGTGCAGGCAGTATTATCTAAGGAGCTCGAGAGTTACTTTCTAGAAGAGTTCACTTTTTGGTGTGGCACTGAGAGGGGTCCCAGGCCCCCACCTGGCTCTCACCCCTAGCTATGTGGAATACTAGGAGAAAACAAATGGCAAGAACCAGGGAGAACTTTACCTGTGACAAAACTGTCACACTGAGTCGCTTATGAAGGGACTCCATGAAGTAAGAAATCGGGGATCTGGGAGGCCAAGAAGTTGCTGGTTTCCTCCCAGGTTAGTTAGCTGATGTGTGGCAGGAATGTTGGCCACACAGTCGTCATGGTGGCCGCCTTGCTTTGTAACAGTGCAGGATCTGAGCAGGTCTGATGTAGACGTTCAGTTAGCCGATTCCTGATCACAGGCCCCCCTCCCCCACCATGTAAAGGACAGCAATCAGCCTCAGACCACCAGCTGGGTGGTGGGGATGGATGTGAAAAGTCCAGAGCCTCTACTCCTAGCCTGAGGCACTGCCCAGTCTGCCTGCTTACCTCATTCTCAAAGGAAGCCAAAGGAAAACCTTCCGGTTTGGCTGAGAAAAGGTCCTTTGCCTTCAGGCCAAAAATGGTCCCATCTATCTGACAGTGCAGGGAAAAAAAGGATAGCCTTTCCCCATTGTTTTATTGGAAATTCTTAAATTCTTCACGCATGTTCCTTTTGTTCTTAGAAGACAGCCATGAGAAAAACCTAAACTGAGGACATTCTACAAAATACTTGCTCGTCAGCACTTCTCAGAACTACTAAGGTTATGAGAAACCAGGGAAGACAGAAACGGTCACAAATCATAGACGGAGAAGTATGACAACCATCATGTGGTACCACGGATGGGACCCTGGCACAGAAAGAGGACATGACTGGTAAAACAAGTGAAATCTGAGTAAGTTTAGTTTAGTTGACAGCAACATTATCAGTGTTGGTTTCTTAGCTGTGACAATGTGATGTGGTAATTAGAGGTGCTAACTACAGGGGAAATTCTTGGGACATAGGGGGTTTGCTATACTGTCTTTGCAAACTTTCTGCAGATCTGAAACTGTTCTAAAACTAAGAACGTATATACATGTGTGTGCACATGTATATACATATTTATGAAGCCGGGCTTCTCTTTCAAAGCTTCTAGGTCTCTCTATCCTAAAATTCCCAACAGAAACGAACCCTCTCTTCTTCCAGGCTCACTGCTCCTTCTGGTTGCCCTGTGCACTCACCCCTGAGCTGGTGGCTTACCCCTCTCCAGGTCCCCACAAAGTGGTCACGGTATAATGCACCCAGCCCTCCATGTGGACAGCAGCCATGTCCCTGAAAGGCTTAGGTCAGTCGTTCAGTTTTTTTTTTTTTAATTTTTTTTTTTTTCCAACGTTTTTTATTTATTTTTGGGACAGAGAGAGACAGAGCATGAACGGGGGAGGGGCAGAGAGAGAGGGAGACACAGCATCGGAAACAGGCTCCAGGCTCCGAGCCATCAGCCCAGAGCCTGACGCGGGGCTCGAACTCACGGACCGCGAGATCGTGACCTGGCTGAAGTCGGACGCTTAACCGACTGCGCCACCCAGGCGCCCCCAGTTTTAAGATTTCAGGTGTTAGCTGTGTCTTCATGTTTTCTGATCTCTCTGCAGCAGGACACCACGGAACCCTGATCCCACCTCCTCCTTACCCGCCCCTTAGATGGAATCACTCAAGTTCCCAAATAAGTCCCCTGCATCCTCGCCTCGGCTCATGCCAGCCCTTCCTTCTGGAATGCCGTCCTGGCCACCCGGGCCTGCTGCTTCCCCACCAAGACGTCCTCAGTCTCTGGAGGAAACGCAATCCCACCAGCTGCAGCATCATCACACACGCCCTTTTTCTCACGGGTGTTCTGGGCTAGGGTCTCACTAGAGTGCAAGTTCCTTCAGGGCAGGGCTGCTTCTCAGTCATTCTAGCAGCTCACCCACCCCATCCATACCTTGGACACAACAGTGAATAAATTCTAAATTCATGAATAAATGATCAGTCAATCAACAAATAATCATCCGACAAATGAGAGGATTGCTGCAATGGGAGAGAGTCCCTGAAATCCACCAGAATCCGCTCTCTCTGTTCCTCTTCTCTTCGATAAGCTTCCTCTCCCTTCTGGCCTTTCCTCCAGATTCAGCTTCTAGTTTCTCGCTAGAAACTGCCAAGTCAGAAACTGCCAAGAACAATAACCTAAGAAAGACCCACCACGGCATTTGATGAGTATCGCAGTGAGATTCAGGGACAAATCCATAGAAAGTCTTTTGAAAACGAGAGTTTATGAAAAGTCCATGAGTCACTGTCCTCACCCCACGAATAAGTCCAGTTCGACACTCCAATCTTTGGTGAGCACACAGGTAACCCCGTCACCCGGGGCTTATGCCAATTCCAGGGGCCATGAAAACCCAGCAGGGCCCAAGCTCAGGCTCACAGAGAACCATTTTCTGGTCACCCCTCTGCCGCCACGGAAAGCACCACTCAGGAAAAAGGCAGCCACGCGAAGCCGAGTGCTTCAACGAGTCACGCCATGAATCTCGCTAGAGGGCCAGGCCCAGGGATCCTACACTAAAACACACCTAGAGTTAAAGGAAGTGTCTTTAATTCCAAAGGAAGATTGAAAACAAATCAAAGCATAATGCCACTTAGGGGCACCTGGTTGCTCTGGACCCGGTGCCAAGTTTGCAAAACTGGTTCCAGTTAGGACCTGGGGAACTATTTACATGCAGGCAGCCCCACTGACGGAAACATTTGAATGACGCCTGCAGAAAGATGTGACAAGAAGGGCAGCTGCGTGTGTGTGTGTGTGTGCACGTGTGTGCATGTGCATGTGGTGCTGTGTCCTACCCCTCTACAGGAAACAGCCCTGTTTGCCTTGGACAAATCCCACTTCAAAGAAAAATCTCATGGCAAACAAACTGGGTGGTCTTGGCTAGACCCCCCTTTCCTCCAGGTCCCCTTTTTCTTCTGTAATATGACCTGACCGGTCACACATTTTGTTAAAGGACAAAACATTCATCACGCTTACTCTATCCAATTGCCTTAGAAAGCCCGGAAGGGGGAGGGTGGATCATTCTCCACCAGCAGTTTCTCTCTAAGGCTGAGCTCAGATTTTAAGTGATCACATCTGCACTTTTGGGGGGTTGCAGGTAGGCCGTAGTAAGAGGACAGAGGTAGGGTAAGGAGGGGTGCTGGCCTTCCTGCTTCTCGCTGTCCTTCTGGAAAAGCAATGGCCATGCGGTTACTTTGGTGAGCCGGTGGTCAGTAAGATGCTATAACATTCTTCAGTGCGGGGCAGAAAGAATGACAAAGCAAAGGAGTAGGAGGCCCTGGTTCTGTCACCTGTCATTTGCGTGCATGTGCCAACCAGACCTGGTCTACATGGGGTGGATGTCAGAATCACCTGGGGAATTCTACATGTGCATCTGTCTCAGCACCCCCCTCCTCCAGGGTGTTTTCTGGCACACCTCTGCTGAGAAGCCCCAGATTAGCAGATAGCCATGGACTCTGGGTGTAACTCTGGTCTGCCACCTAGATGCTGTTTCATACTAAGCACTTTCCTTAGCTTCTCCAACCCTTAGAGTTCTCATTTGGGCACAAGATTGCAGGACGCCTGTCCTGCCTTTAATCTAGCTTGAAGGCGAGGATAAATGATGTAACCCATGTACTACACTCTGCAGACCACAATGACCACAATGTGGCATAGCCAGCCAGATTCCGTAGGGAAAATAAGGACGGTAATAAGAATAATAAACCTTGAGAAAGACACAACACGACAGGGGGGCAATTCATGGCAGTCGGTGGCTATCAGTTGTGTCCCTCTACAATTGGAGAGGGTGGTTGGGCAGGAGGGAACAGGGCAATCTAGGACACTGGGGTTCTGGTTTCTGTGGGTCTGTGCGAGTTGCGGTGCGGTGGAGGATGATGGATAAATTTACCTCCTCCACACCCACACTGGCCACCCGCAGACAGGAATGGCCAAAGGAAAGTGGGGAAGGAAGGTTAAAGGGGACAGTCAGCTCTGTCCCGGGATCACAGGCTGCTTCCCTGGGTGAATTAAAAAAGCAGATCAGAGAAGGAGGGGATTTTATCTCTTTACTTTCCTCCTTCAGTAAGATACGCATCAACCCTCGTTATTTACTTATTTTTTTTTAAAGGACTAAGCATGGGAGACCTGTAGGCATAGTTCCCCATGGCACCTGGGAAGTCGGTAACAGACTGAATACCAAGGATGTGAGTTTCCCCTACCAGCCTTTTCTGGGCCCCCGAATACCAGTCACGCTTTAAGAAAGCCTCAGAAGCAGAGATAAGGGCCTCTATGTTCACACAGGCCTCAACATTTAAAAACAAGTCAGGCCACCCAGACCTGTGGGCTCGAGCCTCACCCATCTCCATGGCAACCCTGGCTCACCGCTGACTGCCAAGCCTCGGATGGGCTGATTCACCCGTCAGGAGGCTGGGCCCGACGCTGGCAGCATGCACCAACAGGAGTCCAGTCCTCACCACCTCTTCTGATCCTCTCCTGGTACCCTCCGCTCCCACCTCCAAATGAAGGCTGAGGCTGTCATCTTTGGAAGGACAAAGACGCCTGGCAGGAGCGGAGGCTGGAGTCCTCCTGTACCCAGTCCTACCACGCAGGAAAAACAATGACAAAAACCAAACTCCACTCTCCTGAGTGGAGAAAAAACTACCATGACTTGCCTTCAATTAAGGATCACAAGTAAAATGTTACTTCCTGGCAGAATTTAAAGATAGCAACAAGGGACCTGTTATTAACTTTAGTTTTATTAGAGAGGAGTTGAAAAGCTGCAGAGGTGACAGTCCTGGAGAATAAGTCCCTCTGTATGATCATCCTGGGGGGTCATCTCGTCCCTCTGGACAACTTCTGCTCTGAGGCTTTGACCAAGCCACTGATCTGGGGGCAGTGCTCAGATTGACAGAAGCTGGGCCACTGGGAAACTTATCTCTAGGCCAGAGGGTCACCACGTGTGGTCACCAGACCAGCAGCAGCACCTGGGAATTTGTGAGACATGAAAATCACTGCCCCCATCCATCCTAGACTTACTGAATTAGAAATGGGTGCGGTGGGGCCCAGCAATCCCCCCAGATGATTCTGATACTTGCTCAAGTTTGAGAACCACTGTTCTGGACCTTTATGTAAACACCAAACAATCGGATGACATGGAGAAGCTTTCCTCTGGGCACAGAGACTAGCTTCCTTTTTCTTTCTTTCTTCTTTTAATTAAAAAAAATTTTTTTTAACATTTATTTATTTTGTTAGAGACAGAGCGGCAAGCGGGGGAGGCGCAGAGAGAGAGGGAGATACAGAATCTGAAGCAGGCTCCAGGCTCCGAGCTGTCAGCACAGAGCCTGACGTGGGGCTTGAACTCATGAACCTTGAGATCATGACCTGAGCCGAAGTCAGACGCTTAACCAACTGAGCCACCCAGGCGCCCCCATGAGCCACCCAGCCACTCCCAGAGACTAGCTTTCTAAATGCCAGTGCTGAAGGTCAGGAAGCCATGGAGTGGGGCGGGGGGTAGGAGCTTTCTCTGGGCTCAGCCCTTACGTGGAACAGTGTTTTGCCATTCCACTTTACACAGTAATCTGGAGAGTATGGGCTCAACTCTTCCACCTAGTGCTGTAGAGCCATGCGACTGGGCCTCATGCTGCATGGTGACAGTCAAAGGGAGGACACAGGTCAGGTAAGTGGGAAGGAAGCAAGAGGTAAGAAAGAGATAATGGCTGCACAACTCTATCTTGAACCCACTGAGCCTAGGCACTCATAGTAAATGGTTCAAGTTAGAACCTGCATTTGGCTTCCAAATAAGTATTCATCACACAAGCTCAGCCCTGTGAACTCTCCTCTCCAAGAAGCCAAAATGACTCCCACAGCCTCCGCAGCAGGGTGGTCTTGGTAAAAAATTCCTCCTCCTCCTGATTTCTGCAGCCTGAGTTCTCCCTAGGCTGGACAGCCATTAGGTAAGAGTGGATTCTTTTCCTCAACTAATTATAAATTCTAGGGGGCAAAATTTTATTTTTTTTTGTAAAGAATATATGCAGAGGCTGATGGTCAACGATGTCATAGGTTAGTGTTGAGTTGACTTCTGGCAGGTTTTTCTGTCCATGAGCAACTCCTCCAGAGGCTACAGAAGGGAAAATCAATAATACAATAATAGGAATAGTTACTCTCTATGGGCGTCCATGCACATCTCACATTATAGGAGGTGGATGACATACATCATCTCATTTAATCCTCTCATCACCTTTAGAGATAAAACAGGTTCCAAGAGGTTAAGTAACAACTCACTTGAGAGGACATGGCAGCAAGAGGCAACATTCACACTGAACCAGATCCACACAGACAACTCAAAGCTGCCTCTTCCTGACACCGTGCTCTCTCCCTGGCCAGCTGGTGAATGGGAAGACTAGGAACCCCTAGGAACTTTTCTCGGGGAATGAGAAGGTCATCTGGACATGCTGAATTTAGCAAAATGCTCTGACCTAAACCTTAATTTGTCTGCTGTGGTGAAGTGATTCAGACTCAGGGTGCCAACCCCAGCCTAGGGGAAAGCCAAGAGGGACGGAGCTCACTGACCACTAACTTCTCCTTGGGGTTTGTTCTCTCTCTCTCCTTTCCCTTCCCCTCTGTTGAGGCTGGGAGAGGTGGTGGTTTCAATCCACCATCACCGGGTGCCAGGGAAAACGCACCCTTTGGGGCCAGCTCTGCCTTCTTTCCCCTTCCTGTGGGGTCCACATAGAAGCAATGGTGACTTTGGCTCTGCCCCACTCTGAGACCTGGCTTCAAGGTGTCAAGAAAGTTCTAGATAAGAGGAATCTACCTCTTCCTGGGAAGCACAAGAAGTGAACAGGAGAGGTGTCGAGGCTATCCTTCCTGGTTTGGAGGAAGGGCAGATTTCTTCCTCTTATGGCTATTGTTGAATTCCCAGTTCGACTCCACAAGGGGAGGGGGGCCCTCTGCCAAATGGCCCTGATGCTGGGGCCACTCCCATCTATGTGCAAAACTGGTCCCTCTCCTCACCCACCTTTCCCATACTGGGGAGATCTCTAAAATGGGCATTTTGTGGACAGATGGAAAGACAAGTCCTCTAATTCACCTTCTAAAAGGGATAAAACCTAGGGGTAAAGGTTCAGCCTTGAACAGTCCAGCGTGATGTGGCTTTACAGAACTGAGGCGAGAAGACATGGATGAATGTGACTCTTTAGGACAGCTTCAATCTCTGAAACATTCCAAGAGGCAGTAGTAACAGTAACTATAGCAGTAGCTGCCGGAACTAACACCCGAGTTCTTGCTTGGAGCCAGGCACTGCGAGAAGCTTTTTACATTAAATATGCCACCATTTCTAACAACCCTAAGACTTTGGGGGTGTTACCTTCATTACTCAAACAAGGAAAGTGTGGCTTAAGGAGAGTCACTGATTTCCCCCAGGAATCTGCATTTCTGAAAGTCAACTCCTCCCACACCCAACAATCGCTGTGTCATAAAGGGCCCTACTACCATGTGCTCTTCTTTTACACCACACCAGGGCACATCAGAAAGTCAACAACAAGCCCAACGGTCCCTGAGAAGCCAGGTCCTTGGGGAGGCACACTGCTGCCTCTTGTGACCATTTACAGCCCTAAATACCGAGGAAATTATGGCACCTACCCCATATAATTCAATATTTTAAAAAATCAGTATTATAAAATAAATATAAAGAAGGTCAGAAAAGTTCTTATTTTCTCCATGATTCCTTGGGCTTACCTGCATTGCTGACATCCTAAGCACCTGTTTGGCCTGCTCGCTGAGCTTGCAGGGGTTCACTTTCTGGGGATTCCAGTGCACTTGGGGGGGGGGGTCTCTTGGGTGGAAGGGTGAAAGTGGTTCAATAGCTATAGCCTATGGGTGCCATCAGTTTGCTAAGAGTGGCTCTGTTGGGCCAGTGTGTGTTCCAGTGTGACTTCAGGCTAATGGGAACATGCCCTATAGGAGTGACAGTGGGATTTCCCAGGGAGACGAGGAATGTGAGGGAGCTAGATTTCTTCAGTAAGGTCCTGCTGCCCCTTGTGAATCTAAGAGGACTGGTAGGACTGCCTTATGCACTTAGAGGTAGTTCTGATCATCCCAGTTTGAGATGAGGAAACAGGCTCAGAGAGGTAGTTACTTCCCCAAAGTCACAGAGCAGGTATGGAGCAACTCAGCGATCAACTCTCTCCCTCTGTCACATGCACAGCACATGCCATGTGGAGGTTAATTACTTGACTGCCTGTCTCATCCCTGGTGGAAGGGAGCTAGCGTGGTCCCCTCTCTGGGGTGTGGCAGAAGGTGAAGGGCCTTGTAAGCTTTTTCTCAGCACACCTTAATGATAATTAGGCAGTGACCTGCTTGGAACAAGCTCAAGAGTTGAGAAATCCTCCCTTCCAAGGACATCACCATCAGTTAAAAACCAGAGCTCTTATTCTGCCCAAGAGGAGAAAAATTTCAGCTGATATGATGGGTTAGTAGTAAGGGGATGAAGGATAGAGAGGGAGGGCCTCTGCCCAAGATAACCTCTTTCTAAACAAGAAACCTCATTTCAAGTTTCCACTGCCTGCTTGCCAGACATGCAGCATACATCAGCCAGCCCATAAATCTGTTTTCTGCTGAAAGCAGGCATTCTGATCTTAACCAAAATCATCTGATGTGGGGGATTGTTTGGGGGATGTTTTGCTTTAAATTCCAGAATACCACACATTTGTTTTCCATTGTGTATGCCTCACTAAGACACTTGGCGATTACACACACACACACACACACACACACACACTCTCTCTCTCTCTCTCTCTCTCTCTCTCTCTCTCTCTCTCTCTCTTATTTTAGCCATGTGGACCAGTTAGCTTTCATTCCATCTGTGGGAACAGTTGCCACTTGCTTGCATGGCCCTGAATGGTGGGAGATGCCCCTTTTTTTTATACCTTTGAAACAATGCCATGTGGCATGTGGATTAGCAATGTTGGCAAAAGGCATGCCCAGCACCGCTCAGTTAAATGGCCCTCCTTCCCCAACATGGTGCATTCTGAGCACAGAGCCAGGAAACAAGCAAGAGCCAAGGTCCCCAACTGTTGTGTCTGACCTATCATCTATCCCATCCCTTTGCCATGATCCCTGCCTACATTTTAGGTCTCTTAATTATAGCTCCCATTTGCATAACATGGGTTTCAACTCATACACAAGTCCAACCATACGCAGATTTTTTTGATAAATACAGTACAGTCTTGTGAATGTATCTTCTCTTCCTTATGATCTTCTTAATAACATTTTCATTTCTCTTGATTATCTTATTGTAAGAACACAGTATATATAATACATATAACATACAGAGCATGTGCTAATTGACTTATCGGTTAGGCTTCTGGTCAACAGGAGGCTATTAGTAGTTAAGTTTTGGGGAAGTCAAAAGTTATAAAGAGATTTTTGACTGCATGGGGGTTGGTGCCCCTAACCCCCGCATTGTTCAGGGGTCAACTGTATGTCACTGGACAGCTAGCACGACAACACAGCACTTCACCTGTAGTATTTCATTTTCACGGTAGACCCACCAAGTAGGTACTATTTACTTTCATTTTTTAGATGAGAAAACTTGGGCACAGAAGCAGCTTGTCTGAGATCACATAGCAAATAAGTGGCTGGGTTAGAACTTGAACCGTGGACAGTCTGACTACAAAGCCCATATTCTCAATCATTTTGCTAAACTGTCTTTTAGATCAGTTTCATTGATTTCAGAGCCAGAATTTTTCACTTTTGTGCTGTCTCCCTCCTAGCCACATCTGATCCCATTTCAAAAGGGTACCTTCTATCCTTAAAGGTCCCAAGAGAGCCCACCAAAGGGCTTTACCTTCTCAGGACAGACAAACACCTGCAACAGCCACCTGGCCGCAGGTGCCCCTTGAACCTGGCCTCTCTCCGAGGCCAGCTGCCTGATGGACAGTCTAGAGAGAGAATGCACTTCCTCCTGCTGGCCTCTGGCCCAAGAGTGGCGTCCACACCCTTGCTGCACTGGCCAGAAAATCTGTGTGGACACAAGCACTGCTCTGGGAAACAGATTCCCCGCAGTAACTTGGCATGTTTTCTTCTTATCCCAACTTCGCTACTGTCACAAACCTGGCAAGTGCAGACACTGTTAGATCTGCCCAGTGGCCACCGTCCTTGCATCCCCTATAGGAATGGCACCAAGGTGAGGCCCAGAACCTCTGCCCTTTCCCCACAGCACCATCCTGCCAGCAAAGGGCACGAGAGGGCATGACCGCAGGCCTGTGTTGCAGCCCCAGCCATGGGGTCCTGAGAGGCACCAGCCACATGAGGATAATGCCAGCTTCCCATACTGATGGTCCCTCCCCAGCACCGGATGAGAATCTAATTCCTATCTGAAATAAGCTTTCTGGGTCTCTTAAGGGTTATGTGTCTTAGGGACTCAGAGCTATAATATAGGGGGGGGCAAGGGAAAGCAGGGGATGTGGAGATGTTCCCAGGCTTGCAGAAAGGAGGCTTTAGAAAGCCTGAGCATAATAGTAACAGATTTAAATGTGCAGCCCCGTACTGCAAGAAGCAACGTGAAGCATTCATACTGCGTGGGGGAGAGCAGGAGACCGTCTTAGTGGGAAGGGTTTCTTGGGTCTGGACTGTGCATTCTGCTCCAGGAGCAGAGCTGCTGTAGGGGGTGAGGAGGCCTGCCACCCACCGGAGGGGGACACCGATGTGAGCTGTGTGTACAATCACTCACCTAGGCGGGAAGAGGTGATTTTGATTTGAACATATAAATAGCTATGTCTGAGTCCATTTGGGCTGCTATGACCAAATACCATCGACAGGGTGTCTTAACAAGAAATTATTGCTCACAGTTCTGGAGGCTGGGAACTCTGAGATCAAGGTACCAACAGACTTGGGGTCTGGTGAGGAGTTGCTTCCTGGTTCACAGAGGGCTGTCTTCTTGCTATAATCTCACATGGTAGAAGGAAGGAGGATGCTTTCTGGGGCCTCTTCTTTTTTTTTTTTTTAAATTTTTTTTTTTTCAACGTTTTATTTATTTTTGGGACAGAGAGAGACAGAGCATGAACGGGGGAGGGGCAGAGAGAGAGGGAGACACAGAATGGGAAACAGGCTCCAGGCTCTGAGCCATCAGCCCAGAGCCTGACGCGGGGCTCGAACTCACAGACCGCGAGATCGTGACCTGGCTGAAGTCGGACGCTTAACCGACTGCGCCACCCAGGCGCCCCATGGGGCCTCTTCTTTTATAAGAGCACCAATCCTATTCATGAGAGTGAGTCAATCACCCTGAAAGCCCCTACCTCCAAATACCATCATGCTGGGTTTTATAACTTAACATATACATTTTGGGGCGGGGGGGAACACCTTCCAGTGTATAGCAAACTATCTTTTAAAAACACCAAACTTCTGGGGCGCCTGGGTGGCGCAGTCGGTTAAGCGTCCGACTTCAGCCAGGTCACGATCTCGCGGTCCGTGAGTTCGAGCCCCGTGTCAGGCTCTGGGCTGATGGCTCAGAGCCTGGAGCCTGTTTCCGATTCTGTGTTTCCCTCTCTCTCTGCCCCTTCCCCGTTCATGCTCTGTCTCTCTCTGTCCCAAAAAATAAATAAACGTTGAAAAAAAAATTAAAAAAAAAAAAAAAAACACCAAACTTCTGTTGACTTGGAAAGCAATGCGTTCACAATTAAGTAGGGGTTTGCTGATCTTTTCATTTAAAGTTTTAATAAATCAATTTTATCATTTATCATGCTATTGATTTGATCAATGTAGGTTTAAAGATAAAACCGGAGTGTTATATAGAAATTTGTTTTGAATTCAGTGAAACTGTCTGATTTACTTGATTGTATTTTTGAAGCCCTGGTCAAGGATTTGCTGCTACGATCCATGTGTTGTGCTGTTTTTACACTTGGACACTGACATGTAGCTCATGCTGGGAACAGAAGCAAGGGACTGTGTCCTGAGCACAGGAGGCGAGGGCTTGGTAGAAGTCATGGGCCATTGGCCTGCCCGGCCTGAGAGGTGTTCAGTGGAACCTGGAATCTACGTTGAACATAATAGAAACAGGATTAAGCTTTGGAGGGTTTCTTTTCTAACAGCACCAGCAAGAGTCACTGTTTCAGCTCCCCTGCACAATGCCTGCCAAGAGGATTGAACACGCAGGATCTTTAAAACCCAGATTTCTGATTTTTCTCCAAGTCAATAGTCCCCAAACCTCTCCACCTAGGGATCTTTGCTACAATCAAATGAATCCAGTCCCCTCTCCAAGTCAGAGGGCTTCACCCTCCTCTGCTATTCAGCCAGACTGAGTATCATCTCCTCAGGAGTCCAAATCCCCAAATGATCCCCCAGAGATACCCCTCCCTTTCCAAAGTCCTCAAGGGCAAGGCCAGGGAAGGTTGGCTGATTTTAGTCTCCATTGGGTGGGAAGGAGGAAGGGGGAAAGACAGAACTCAGTTCTTCCTAAACAAATACAAATCACCCAAGCTATGGGAAACCTAACCCAAGAAGCAAAACTTGGCTAGAAGCTCATAAAGTTGGATTCTTCATGTGGACTAGAAATACAGAACACTCATTAAATTAATCGAGAGTCAAAGCCACTCCCTGGGCAATGATTAAGCTGAGAGTCAGAGCAAGTATGGGTGGGGAGGCTAGCTCTCCAGTCTACACTGTTGTTGATCATCAGGGAACTTAGCCTTTCTCAAATCACCCCCAATTCCCCCACATAGTCCTTGGGCAACCCACTACTCATGGCTGAAACAAGGGATTCAGAATAGAGAAGAGGTTGCTTGGAAAATAAGAGAGAAAAACTAAAATGAGGTGTTCATAACCTAAGGTCCATTGGCCTCCAGAAAAAAAAGCAAAAACAGAAACAAAACAAAACAACGACAAAAAGGCCTAACATTTTTCTGGAGGCCGGTCCTACTGATTTTGTGGGATTCCCTAAAAATCTGGTTAAGGTCCATGAATCTAGGACGATAGCACACAGTACTTACAAACTATCCAGAACCAAGTACTTTTTTGGGGTGGTGGTTGGGGGTCGGGGAAATTGGAATTACGGGTGGATGTAATTGTTATAAAATTATCTCATCTGGAGGCAGGATGCTGCTTTCCACAGCTGGATGCCATCACTTGATGGAAAATGAAAATGTCCCTGGACCAGCACGACTTTTTCCACAGAATGAAACAGGCAAGTGATCTGCAGTCAGACTTCAAAAACATAAATTTTAAAAGTGTATTATTGAGATCAGCTCTTCTGGTCTCCTGAATTCCCCGTAGTTGAGAGCACGGGGCCAACAGGCCCTTCCCTAGGTTTTCAGAACCCTAAAACAATGAAGTCATCACCCTCCTGTATGGAAGAGATGGAAAGGTGGTTTCTGCAGGGCTTTGGTTGAAAAGACCTGTGGAAGGAAGTCCCACTGACTCCCACCTGGGGAGGGGGGATCACAGAAAATAAACACGCAGCTCCTCAAACTTCACTGTCTTCTCCCCAGCTGGACACAGTTCTATTGAGAACATCCAGCTACCAAGGAGACAACAGGTTACAGGAGCCACGATGACCCATGACCTGCGGTCCCTTATCCTTGCAGCCGGGTGCACCCAGGAAAGAACTGTCAAGGCTGTGTTCTTTAGAAGAAAAGGTGCTTTGGCAAGTTCAAGGTGTATTATTAAGTTGCAGACTGTGTGACCAAAAGCCACACCTCCTTATAAAATTGAATCGAACCGGAAAACAAACACGGGACACACAGCTCTGCGTCTAACAGGGAAGATTCACGTGTAATACCAAAGGGTGTGAGAGCACTGACTTGTGAGGTTTGAAACCACAGATGCCTCATTTGGCAGAGTTAAGTGCTCTGGCAGGGATGGCCCTCCGTGGGGCTGCTTATCAAAGTGGATCCAAATTCAGGTCTTAACCAGCAACCTCTTCCTTGGAGTACAAAAGAGTAAGGTCTGGAACGGTGCCATGGGGCACTTTGAAAGCGAAGGGGGAGAGAGAGACAGACAAAGAGAGAGAGTGAGCATGTGTGTATGTGTGTGTGTGTGTGTGTGTGTGTGTAGAGGAATCCCCTTCCCCACAAATCAGGAGTCAGGTCTTTGTTGTTGACAACCAATGCAGGGAAAAGTGCGGGGAAAGCCATCAAGATTCTGGGCAGGGGACAAAGGGAGAAGTCCTATTTTCCTTAGCAGATGCAGACACCTGGCCTCAACTCACCTCTCCCCAAACCTGCCAGCCTCAGTACAAACACAGCCAGCTTTCCCAGAGCTCTGGCTGTCTGCGTGCCAAAGTTGGGGAGCCATTTTAGGGAACAGTCCTAGCTGCTTGCTCGGCCCCACGCTGAAGGTCAACAGCTTCTGGGGGAATTGGCAAGTTGGGTGGGAAGGGCTTCTGCCACCGCCACCCGCCTAGGTCCATACCCCTCCCTGACCCCGAAGCCTGATGTCTTAGGGTTCCTGTGCTGTGTAGTTTATTTTCAGAAGTGGGGTGCCGCCCCATAATCAAACGTGTAGCCACACATAAAATGGAGTGGGTGTCCCAAAGCGGGAATCATTGAGGCGGGGTGGATCATGAGGCTGGCAGTGATGCAAGAAGAGAAGGAAAGGAAGGGGGGGGGGGGGAATGTGTGTGGATTTTGAATGTGGATTCCTGCCTATGTCCCTGGTTTCAATTTCCACACTTCTTGCTTAGGGAAGTGCTCCCACCCTCCCCACTGCTTCCATCTACCTCCAACAGAGGAGCAACCACAGCTGGAGTAAACAGAAAGTTAAGGCTACTATGCCAAGTGCAGCACATACATTCTCTCATTTTGCCTACAACAACGCCATGGGGTAGACGCTGGCTCCATCTGGTGATGGGGAGACTGAACCCAGAGTGGTGCGCTGGTCAGTGGGCAGGACTACCACAAATGGCGAGGGCGAGGAAAAAAGAGAGCCCCCAAACATAGGGACCCCATCCAGGGCAAGAGAGGGGAAAATGTGAGGTTAACAGGAAAGAGACCAAGAATCAGGCCCCAGAGGTAAAGACCCAAATGAAGCCAGGCTCCGAGGACAAGCCTTCATAGCCACTGCACATGTCCATCCCCCAACTCTGATTTTGATTTTGGGTTGTGTGGGGAAGTCCTATTGCTGTAGGTACTCGGGGTGGGGCCAGGCTCATAGACTGAGCTGAAGGGATTTCTGTGACCATTTGTTTCAACCCATCATCAGTTCCTCAGATGAGGAAACTGAGTTCTGGAGCACAAAAGCAACCTCCCCTAGGTTTCAAAGTGACATGAGGACAAAGCTAGACTTTCAAAGTGACATGAGGACAAAGCTAGAGACCCAGGTCCCTGTCCAGGTTCCCACTGTTTTTTTGGGGGGGGGAGGTGGGTGGGTAGGTAGGGCGGTCTGGAGGAAATACAGAAACACTGAAACAGAGCCAAGAAGTTAGCGTTGTGAGGGTGCTGGATGAACAGGGTGCTTGGTCTGGCAGTAAGCACTGAAGGCCCCACTTGGGGAGGGCAGGGGTGCAGGCTCAGCTGTCACTGAGGGTTCCCCAGGGCTGAAGGCAGGGCCAGGGAAGAGGTGTACCCTCTCCCCACCCTCCTAAGCCCACTGCCACTGAGGTGGGCTTTTCTCTGGGTCCCTGCGAGGCTACCCCTCTCAGCAT
Source organism: Puma concolor (assembly GCF_028749965.1). Lineage (NCBI taxonomy): Eukaryota > Metazoa > Chordata > Mammalia > Carnivora > Felidae > Puma > Puma concolor. The sequence goes on from NC_141673.1 coordinate 102,005,598, forward strand.
CCTTTGTTCAGGAGGTGCTGGTGGCTCCTGGCCTCACAACTCCTATTTTTCAAGGCCCGTATCAGATCCCAAATGCTAAGTTTATAAATCTCTGGTCTCAAAAAAAGGTACCTGGTAACTGGGTACCTTTCATCCCAGGTAACTGGGATGAAAAGTACATTGGGCTTTAGGCCAACCAGACCTGCCTTCAAACTTACTTCTCGTGCTATCCTGCTACATGACCCTGGATAAGTCATTTAACTTCTCTGGGGACTCTTTTCCTGGTCATCAGTACAATGGGGATGATGCTTCCTGCTCTGGCTAGATCATGAGACTTGGAAAGGGCCTTTGCAGGCTGCACAAGTGGATCCTGATACCCCTTTATTCCATCATCTCTACAGGGCCCTTGATACACTACTGAACAATAGTTAATTCAGGAGAACGTAGCTAACCCCCCTACACCAGCTCATTTGCCAGGTCCCCTTGTTGGTTTCATGATGGAGACAGAAGAGGATGGGACTCAAGTAAGGGACACAAGGGTTGTGGTATTGGTTCGGTCTCTGTGATCCTGGGCCAATCATCCCTCTCTGGTTCTCTGCTTCTTCATTATGAATACTAGGGCCAGACTGGATGATCACTAGAGCCCTTCCTAATTCTGGACCCAAACATTCCCAGAGTGAGTCATTTCTGTTTCAGATGACATAGCTGATCAGCAGCACCTAGCCCAGGCCAGGGCAGCTCTGACTGTGGGTGGGGTGGTAGGCTGGAGACAATAAGAGACAGCAGATCCCAGAGGAGCCCTGGAGCCTCCCATCAGGCTCCTGCATGTGCTACAGGGCAGACTTGGGGTATGAAGGCCCATGGTAGTCTGTGGTTCCTTCCCAGCCTGAAACCCTGATGCAGCCTAGGCAGATAGCTGAGGACTAACCAACAGACGGGCGGGGCGGGAGGGGGGCGGTGTGTGTGGCGGAGGTTGTGCTGGGGAGGAAAACTCCCCAAAGGACAAGGGTGGGGTGGGGTGGGGCGGGGCTAACCCGCCTTCTCACATTCTTTTCTGGTGCCAGCGGTTGGGGAGAGGAGGAAGCCAAGCCTGGGAGCTAGCTGGCAGCCTGGCTGCTGGGGGCTGGTGGGAACACCGGGAGGAAGTAATGCCCACCACCAGGAGGTCTCCCTAAAACAGGCCAAGTGTTGGGCAGGGGCACATCTATGTGCCATCCTCACTAGAACATGTGTTAGGTATGGTAACTCCTGCAAGGGCAAGAGTCAGCTCCGGGGAGAGGATTAAAATCTCAAGAGGTTTGTCCCAAGGTTCCTGGGGACCCCAGTGACCAGCTCCAGGGGAATAAGTACAGTATATTTTTTTGTTACAAGGCTCTGGTGGCATGGCTGTTTCTACAGCCATCTCTCGAGTGGCCTAAGGGCTGCCTTTCCAAATCCCTTTCTGACTGCAAAGGAGCAAATATTGCCCATCTGTGTGCAAGGGATGTAGTCCTCAGACTATTCCTTGCCTCTTTTCTGTCTCTGGGTGGTCTCTTAATCCTCCAAGAGAAAGTGTGGAGGGGACATCCCCTTTTCTGCTGCTTCCCTCTGGCATTCCATTTGCAGAAAAGCTGAGTGTGGCCAGCAGTGGGAGTCAGGTAGCTTCCTGGCCTGGTGTCCTCTCCAGGTGAACTTCCACTCTCCGTGGCCCCGCCTTGCCACTGGGTGGGCTGGCATGGGGGCGTAGGCGAGGCCGGAGGCCCTGGGCTGGCAGTGGGCGGCAGGCACCTGATCTTCCCCCGGAAATGGAGAAACACTGGACTAAAAGCGCCAACAGGCATCTGCCCCTCCTCTCCCCAACTCTCCCAGAGTTCTCTCCAGTTCAGATACTTATCGCCTTTGAAAAAAAAAAAAAATCAAGACAAGCTAGTCTTTCAGGTAGTTTCGAGACAGTTTGGACTTTCTCACGGTGGCGGCTCAGAATCAAGCCCGCAGGTACCTCCTCGAGGGTGGACGGGGTCCTAGTCCTCCCTCCCTCTCCCTTTCCAGTGTAAAAGTGTCAACAGCTCCAGGCTGAGCTCTCCCCGCGCCGCTGAAGTCCTCAGTGCATCCCCCCTCCTCGAGGCCCCTGCCACTTGTGAGACCCCACCCAGATCACGAACTGTACTGCCCGCCACAGTCCTCCTTGACCATGGCCCCAAGTTCCCAGAAGAGGGGTGCTCCGTTTCTCTCTGCCGTCTTCCCCCTCCTGCACTCGGAGGAGTTTGGGGTGGGAACAGACACAAACCCCACCCCAAACCCTCGGCGAAAGAAAGGGCTGGGGCCGGTCTCCGCGCCCCAGCTCGCTAGGGCCCCCCGCGTCCCCCTGCCAGCTCGGCTTCGGAGGAGTCTTCTATGATCGTGCCCGCCCAGCTCGTCCCCGGACCCCGTCGAGGAGCCAGCTGGCGACCGCAGTGCCTTTTCTCTTCCCGCCCGGAGTCCACCCGGCGCGGGCAGCGCCAGTTACCGGCACTTCCGACCGCGGACGGGGTTCCCGGGACGAACAGGTGGCCCCGCAGAGGAGCGCGCGGCAGTCGCACTCACTCACCCAGAAGATGAAATTAAATCCGAAGAGCAGGTATTTGATACACTTGGTGCCTCCTTTGACCGGCATCGTGCGGGCTAGACGGGCCTGGACCGGGCGGTGAGGGACTGGGGGGACGCGCGGCCGGGACGAGCGGCACCAGGCTTCGGACCGAGGTGTCGGCGGCTGCGGGCTGGCCTCCGGGCTGCACTTTTAAAAAGTGCCACTCCTTACTGCGCGCGAGGGCTGCGGTGCGCATGTGCCGTGGACCCCGCCCCCGGCCGACCCCGCCCCTGGCCCCACCTGCCCCGCCAATGCCGGCCGGCCGGCTACTGCCCAGGTTCCGCGGAGTCCGGCTCAGCAGTCCCGCACTCTCATTTCTCCTCCCGCCTCCCGCACGGCCCTCTTCCCCCCTAATCGGCCATACCCTCCTTCCCGCCACAGACCTCCCGCTTTCCTCTCAACCGTCCAGGGATCACTCCAGACTGACACCGTCCCCCCCTCCCCCTCCCCCCCCCCCCCCCCCCCCCCCCCCCCCGCCGCTTTTACCTAGGAGTTCTATGAGGCCTCGCCCTTCGCCCTTCGGTTCTCGCTTTGTTGATTCTGGGCTTCCTGCCTGAGTCCTCTTTGGGGAGATTTTCCTCGGGTCGTTGGGGTAGAGTCCCCTTGCCCGCAGAATGAGGGCTCTTCTTGCTCAGGGCTCCCCTTGAAGAGAAGCTGCCTGGCTTTATTTCTCCTTGAGGTGGCTCCTTGCAAACTTGCATTTGGAGTACACTTACTTGGCACATCATGCGGAGTAGGAGGAATTAGAAGCTGGCAATCCAGGTGGGAAGAGAGGTTGGAGGCTTATGGGAGTAATTTTCAAATATAATCACCGAATGGTAATATGGCTGAGAATCGGGTGGTCCTGGAGTGCTTCCTGGCCTTGAGGTTTAAATGCCCTGAGAGGAGGAGAGTTTGTAGCCAGGCTTCTGTTCTTGCCTCTACTCCATATCACCCTCTGTCTTGCCCTTTGGCCTCGGGATGCTGAGTTCTGAGCCTGTTTCTCCTCCACCCAAAAACTTTCAAAAACTTTTCCCCATTCAATGGCCCAAGTTGAAATTCCCCATACTGCATCAGCTCCTTGTGCTGAACACTGCTCTACCTGGAACACACTGCCCCATTCACTCCTCACCTCTGCCTGGCCTTGCATGTGGTGTGTGCCCTCTGGTTGGCTGGCCCTGCCCTCTTCAGATGTAGACACTCTGAGGCTCCTCTAACATTCCTTTCCTGTTTCTCACTAAAGGACGAGGAGAGTCTTTTCAAGTCCCAAAAACCCCTTTATTTAAGTTTTTCAAAACGAATTATTGTTTGCAAAAGCAAGAAACATCAGAAAATACCAACAAGCAAAAAAAGAATATAACTCAATTTCACCCACTAGAAACAGAGGGGGTCAGCACTTTGTAGCTCTTATCTTGCTGTTTATTATCACTGTCATATTTGGCTCATTGATTCATTCATTCAAAACATTCTTCAGTGTCTATTTATAAGGGGGCTCATTAGGGGCAGGGGCTGGGTGTCCACTGGTGGAGGGATTCAGGCATCCAGACAATGAGGGAGAGTGCTATTTGGGTGTCATAGCTCTGAACAGATTGGTAAGTAATGCTGCAGAACCACAGGGAAAGTTGTAATCACTGGAGAACATTGGGCAAAGCCTGGAGCTGGGGCTGTCTGGGGTCTGGGCTGGAGCTCACGGTTGGGGAAGGTACGTGGGAGGTGAAGGTGGAGACCCAGCTGGGGTGAGGTGAAAGGGAGCCTCCCCTCCGCACTTTGCACCCTGAGGTAAGGGGTCGCCCACTGAAGGGTTCAGGCAGGGAATGGGTTCCATCTGTTGTGTGATTTAGGTTGATGGCTACCTGTATTTTAGGCAGCTGGGTGGGGGAGGGCAGGAGGTACAGGATTTTGGCCCCTTGAAGTTAAGGGCTATTGTTTGTGCAGACCTTGGCTCAGAGCTTTGGGGGATTATGTGGAAGGTGACAGGTGACAAGTTGTTGTATGGGGTGGGGGGGCCCTGCAACTGGGTAGTGTGAGGGGAGCATGGGACACAAAAGGTGAGGTGAGGTGAGAACATATGGAGAGCAGTTAGGAGGCTCTAGAATAGTTCAGGTGAGAGACAAAGAGAAATGGATGGGGGGGGGCGGGGGGCGGCGGGGAGGGGCTGGAGAGTGCAAGCAAAACCAGAAGAGGGGACAGTGTGTGTGTGTGTGTGTGTGTGTGTGTGTGTGTGTGTGTGTGTGTTAAGGGGGGGGCGCGTGGTGAGGAGAGATTCCAGCCAGAACAGCAAGAGACAGATTATGGAGGATCCATGCACGGGTTCTAGTGCTTCTCAGGAGCCCACTATGCCTTGGACTGCACTGTATACTGAGATGGAGGGAGCTCTGATCCTCACGGAAGAATCTCCATGCAGGGCAGGTAAGTGTGAGCTCAGGGAATCTTGGCTCAGGGGAGATGTGGTCTAGGAACAAGGGGCGACACAGGGTGCATCCCCAAGCCTGCTAGAGTCAGGAGAGGCTTCTCAGTGCAGGGAACACAGCAGCAGCTGACTTTGGGAGGCGGGGTGGAGAGAATTCCAGGCCTAGGGAACTGTATATGCAAAGGCACAGAGCAGGAAACTACAGGAGGCTGGCTGCTCTGGGGAAACTGCCACTAGTGGATGAGAAGGAGAAGGAAGGATGAACAGGAAGGAGGAGCCAGGAAAACAGGGCTCCCTACAGTTTACACAGCACCAAGAGCAGTCAAGTGGAGGAATTTTGGTAATGCTCTACCTCAGTCACTCACCGTAATCTAGTGTCCACTGAGGATGATTGGGGCAGGGCAGTATGTGGGGGTGGTAAAGAAAACAATGTCCCATTGTGTTGCTCTCAGGCAGAGGCTACCTATCTAGGGAGAACTGGTCTAACGAAAGAAGATTTTATCTTTTTATATTCTTCTCTCCTCGCCTCCCCTCACCCCAACCTGTTCACAAGCAAAGGTGGGAGGAGTTCAGTAAATATTTAAGCTTATAGTAGAAATTACTTCCTAGGGTAATGTGCATATTGAATGAGGTAATCCACTAGGAGGGCCTGGTACAGTGCCTGCCACACAAGTGCTCAAGAAATGTTATCTATTGTTACTATTACTATTATTATTTATACTCAAGAAACAACGGAGGGGGGCATAGTTAAGCTCCCAATTACAATCAAGGGGGTCCTTATCATGTGAGTGTGGAGACAGATCTGAATTCTTCATCTGAACTTTTGGTTTATTTTGGACAAGTCCCTTCCTCTCTCTGGGCCTCAAGTTCCGCACCTGTAGGAACATTTTGGATTAGGAGATGGCGGGGCTCCTGCATTGTGACATGCTATGATGCAACAAGCCTCTGGGCCAAAGTGTGTTTATTACACACAGTTCTACAGGCAACCAGGAAAAGCAGAGATGGAAAAAATATGGTTTGCTTTAGCTGAAAGGGGAAAATCTGGGTAAGCCCCTGAGTCAGAGATCACATGGAGGCAGAGAGGGCTTCCAGCCTTTGTGGCGCTGGGAGTGGGAAACTTTTCCTCCCTTCCCTCAGGGCATCCTGTTTCTGGAAAAACTCAGATTCAGGCTGAAGGTCCGCTTTGGCTTTTGTGCGCCCCCTGGTGTTAAGATTGGAAGCCTCAGGGGCGAGGCGAGTTAATGAACCCACCACACCCAACTCCAGCTGTGGGTCGCAACAGGCAGGACCCACAATCTCTGTCCACTAACGCCCTCCTGGCCGCCAGGATCACACCAGTGATCATTCTGTGGCTTGTTTTCTCCCTGATGCTGCTGTAGCATTTCACGCTGCTGACCATCCCTTCTTTCTGGACATTTCTCCCTTGGTGTTCCTGGTGCTGTACCATCTTGGTTCACTCCCTTCACTTCTAGAAACTTCTTTCCTGCTCCTCTTACTAAGCTCAAATGCCACCATTTCATGAAGTCTTCCTTGAACATCCCAGTCTTTCCCTCCGTGGATTACCTTGTTTGAATCTTCCTCACGTGTGACTCATTGACCTTTATCATGTTCTCTTGTGGGTACACATTTTGGTGGTGAGCTTCTCTAAAGGATGATTAATTCACTTGATTAATTTCTGGGTTCTCCATAGCTCCCAGTCCCTTGGTGGGCCATCCAGGTCCTCTGGACACGTGTGTGGAAAAACTGCAGAGGACTGGTTTTTCTCAGGCTTTAGTCCTCTGCCCTCTGCTCCCCTCTAGACTCTCTCTGAATACTCACCTCCCTCACCATTTCTCTTTTGAGCTGACCTCTCCCTAAACTCGTCATGATATCCAAGGGCCTGTTGGGCATTTCTACTTTAATGGCCCCTCACATCCTAATCCCCCAAATCTGTGAAGATGTCACCTTACACGTCAGAGGGCATTTTGCACACATGATTAACTTAGGGATCTTGAGGTGGATTACGCTGGTGAGTCAGGTGTGATCATGAGAGTCCTTACGAGAAAAGACAGGAGGGTCAGAGTCACAAAAGGAGATGTGAAGGTGGAAGCAGAGGTCTGAGTGGCGTGGGGCCATGTGCCAAGGGACACAGGTAGCTGACAACAGCAAGGAAGCCAATTCTCCCATATAGCGGCCAGAAGGAACAGCTCACTTTAGATTTCAGGCCTTAATGTGTTACAGAAGCAAGAGGAATCTCAAAATTAACATCCAGATCAGAATTCATGACCTCGAGGGCCTCCCTGCACTGGAAGCCTTTCTCCTCACCCTCTCATCTGTCAGCCCGGAAGTTCATGTCACCTGTGACTGCTTGTCCCTCCAGTCCCACACCTGCTTAAAGAATGTGGTGCTTGCTTCTGGGTGTCTCTCATGCCACTGCTGGCAGTTACCACAGAGGCTGTCCAATTTAGAGATACGGAAGCAAGGGTAAGGCAGGAGATAGTGATTTGTGGCAAAGATCAGGCCTCAGGCCTTCTGCCTCCAGCTCCGAGGGGGTTTCTCAGCCTTCATTCCTCCTGCCTCCTGTGGGCCATGCCCTCAAAGCTCTTCCTCAACCCAACAACCATCCCACCCTCCTCCAACCCCTTGTCTTCGCCTATCCAGTCTGCACACATTGCTTGACTGGCCTTGTGCTGTCACTGGGCTTGGGCTGCTCCACGCCTATGCCCACCTTCTTTCCATTGCATTAAACACACACACGGTCAATGGGAGACCACCCATGAAGATGCCATGGAGAGTTGGCTGTGAAGAGTTGGATGAGGAATGAGAGCTCACAGGCCAGAGAACACCATTCTTTTATTTTTAAAAAATGTTTGTTTACTTTTAGAGAATGCAAGGGAGGGAAGGTCAGAGAGAGAGAGAGAGAGAGAGAGAGAGAGAGAGCGCTACCTGGGTCTCGATCCCATGAACTGTGGGATCACTTGAGCCGAAATGAAGAGGCAGATGCTTAACTGACTGAGCCACCCATTCGCCCCAGAGAGAACACCATTCTAAAATCCCTTTCAGGATGTCTCTTTCTTGAAGCTTGCATTCTGTGGCAGGCACTCCTGCCTTGTCCCCTGCCCCTGGCACAGCCCTGCCAGCCTTCTCTCCATTTGGAGCAATGGAGCACTCACTTGGCATTTCCAGTTTGTAGCCTCCACTCCCACTACCCCAGCTTGGCAAAGCAAGTCGTATTTCTCAGGATCTGTCCTCTTTAAAAGACTGGGAGGCGGGGAGGGGTTGTAAGTAATGGATATTTAATCAACTTTTGTCATACTCCTAAAGCTTTGCTTTGCTCTTCCCTACTCATTTTTCCTGCTTGAAAACCTCCCAACTGCCCCTGCGTCTACACTGTTTTCCTCGGCACTGTCACTTTCTAACAGAATGGGGACTTTTCTTAGTGTGTGTACTGTCACTGTCTGCCTCCACCTGCTGGAAGGAATATAAGCTCCAGCAGAGTGGGGAGTTTGGACTGTCCTGTTCGCAGACGTGTCCCAAGTGCCTTGAACAGTGCCTGACACACAGCAGGTACTTGGGAAATATTTATTTATTGAACGTCTGAAAAGCTAATGTTCCAATTCTGAAATCATCACTAAGGCCCTGGGCCCTCTTAACTGAAACTTACAATTCTGATATTTATAATTCTCTTAGGATCCGTGCTCACTCCTGCATCTATGCCTGAGCTCCCACCTCCTGTGTCCTCAGCTGGGACATCCTCCTCTCTTCCCTTGTGTGCAGCTGACACGGCTTGAGGCCAATGGGGCCTCCACCTTCCCCAGTACCCTTGGTCACTGCAGGCTGCTCTGACCACCGCGCCCCCCGCCCCCCCCCCCCCCCCCCGCCACACCTCAGTACTCTTGTAGCAGCTTTCTTCTGAATCACCCACTAGACTTGTTCAGACATTGTCCCAGATGGGAATATCACATTTCATGAGTCTTTAAGAAAAATCTCCCAACCAGATTATCAGCTCCTGTGGTACCCACTGTAGGTGCTCTACAGATACTCAGTGAAAAACGGTCCAAAGAATAACTCTTAGATGGGCACATGTGATGTGCCAGGTGCTGTTCTACCTGCTATAGAAACTCATTTAGCCCACAAATAGCCTTCTGGGTCAATAGTCTTATTACCTCCCCTTTACAAATGGGTAAACTGAGGTACAAGGAGGTTAATTAACTTGCTAGGAAGCAGCAAAGCCAGGATTTGAACTCCCATGGACCAGCATCAGAGACCAGTGGATGTGTTAACACTTTTTGCCTTTGATCGTGGCAGAGGGTGAAGGGGCTGCAGGTGACGCCCCAAGGGCTGGCCCATCCCGAAGGTGCCTCTGAGCAAGCTGACTCTCTGAGTCTTAGGGGCTGACCACAGGTGAAATTTGCACCTTGGCTGGCCTCTGCTAGCTTCTGTCTTTCTGAGCCTCCCTTTCCACAGGTGTGGAGCTGGGCGATTTACTGCTTTTCCTCTGCCATGCGGAGTGAAGATGACTGCTGACTTCTGTTCTGGGTGGTAGTTCTGGATTCAGGAGAAGGGTCAGAGGCTGGACACAGGCTCCTCCCAGAGGAGGTGTGTGTGTGTGTGTGTGTGTGTGTGTGTGTAAGACCTGGGACCCTAGTGTGTGTGGGTTCGGGCAGATATGGGCAGGTGTAATACACTTAAGGTAAGCCTAGGGGTAAGAAGCTGTCACTACTGTCTGCCTGGGGCCTGTGAGAAGGTTTGCGAGAGGGAGAATATTGCCACAGGGTCATTGCCTGAAGATCGATAAAGTCTGGACCCCCCTGCACAATGCAGGAGGTTATCTGGCCTATGCTGATGTCTGTCACCCATTTCCCCACTTCTAGAACCTGATGTGCTCTAGACATTTTGCTCTACTTTTCTTTTTTTCTTACTCTCTTTCTTGATAGCCTTTTAAAGTCCGGAATAACTCTAGGGTTACAGAAAAGTTGTAAAAATAGTACAGCTTCCCCCTAATGTTAACATCTTATGTTACCATGGGATGTTTGTCCAAACTAAGAAGTTAACACTGGTACAGTACTATTAACTGAACAGATTTTATTCGGATTTCATCAGTTTTTCCACTCATGTCCATTTCCTGTTCCAGTATCCAATCCAAGATCTCACAGTGATTTAGTATCTTGCATTTCTTTTAATTCTCTGAATTCACTGGGCTCATGCTGGCCTGTTTGCCTTGGAGCCTGCCATTTTCTTTCTCACAGTAACTTTCCTGCTCACAGCAAATTCTTTTTTTTTTTTTTTTTTTAATTTTTTTTTTTTTTCAACGTTTATTTATTTTTGGGACAGAGAGAGACAGAGCATGAACGGGGGAGGGGCAGAGAGAGAGGGAGACACAGAATCGGAAACAGGCTCCAGGCTCTGAGCCATCAGCCCAGAGCCTGATGCGGGGCTCGAACCCACGGGCCGCGAGATCGTGACCTGGCTGAAGTCGGACGCTTAACCGACTGCGCCACCCAGGCGCCCCCAGCAAATTCTTATTCATCCTGCAGTAACCCTTTTTTTGAGTCAAAAATAATGTGGGGAACTTGGTAGGAGTGGGATTTGGGTATCTGGCCCTTCACAATACTGAGTGGGGGAAAATGCCACTCCCCTTTCCACGCCCAGGATCTCATTTGACTCTCACTTGGGTTTTATATATCCTTCTTTACACAAATGCAAACAAATACTAACGCATATTACTATTCATTCCCCCTTCTCCCAGCCGTGGTTACTCAAGGTCCACAGGTGACTTTCATAGGACAGCATAGTTGGCCGGTGGCAGAGGGGGAACCTGAACCCAAGTCTCTGAGTTCCAGTTTCATCAGCTGGCTGCCTGGATCCTTCATGTGTGGCCTGTCTCTGCTGTCCTCGGTTGTCCAATCTGGGTATGCCTCGGTATAACACTTGGCACAGTGTGGTGGATGGTGGGCTTCCTGTGGGTTCTCACCTCCGTGCATATTTAAAGTGATTGTATCATCCTTGGCTTTGGGGACTTTCCTCAGGTTACTCCAGGCTATGTTGTGGCTGGTGTCCCCAACACCCATCAACCCACCTCTGCCCAACAGTCCAGGAAAGCCCCCAGGATGCCAGACCCCTGGGTTCCCTGACTCCGTGTACCACCTGGGGCTTTGGTGGACTTTCGGCTCCGCCCCCCCCATCCTCTCACCCCCAAGTCGCCATTACGTGGGGTGCTGTCTCTCACCTACCACCTTTTGGGGATGTTTGGGAGGCTAACTTTCCATGAAGCATGAGGGGTGTATTTTCCTCTAAATTTAACTTGAGGTGATTTAACATCTGAAGTTTAACATTTAGATGATTGAAAAAGAAAGATATAAGAGTGGAGAGGGAGAAGTGTCCCTCTTAGAAATTGTTCTAGATTAGGATTTAGGAGTCATATCAACCTTAGGCAACATATGGGCCTGGTTGGGATCCTTATTGAACCAGATCAATTATTTAAAAGATTTTTTTAGGCAATTAAGGAAATTTAAATATTGACTATGAATTAGATGATGTTAAGGAAATACTGTAATTTTTTAAGTGGATGATGGTATTGTGGTATATTTTTGAAACACCCTATCTCTTAGAGATTCATCCTGAAGTTTTTAAGCCTAGAATGATCTGGTGTCTGGGACTTTCTTTAAACTTCTCAGCCCCTTCCCGAAAAGTGGGGAGGCAAAAGAAATACAAATGGCAAAATGGTGGTCATTGTTGATGCACGGTGAAGGTACATGGGATTCATTATACTACTCTCTGTACTTTTGTGTGATTTGAACACTTCCATAATGACAAATCTTCATCCAACCTCCTATCCCCTATCAGTCTACCCCCCCTCCCAGCAACCAGTGCTGGTTTCTATGCATGGTTCTTTATGCAAATACTAATACATATTATTCCTCACTCCCTTTCCCCACCATTTTTTAGCACCTTTTGCTACTGGTGCATTTGCCTTTTTCCATCTTGATTATGTGCAGTGGGCAGAATAATGCCTCCCCCAAATGTCCACATTCTAGTCCCTAGAACCTGTGCATATGTTACTTTACATGGCAAAGGGGACTTTGCAGATATGATTAAGATACGGACGATTATCCTGAATTATACAGATGGACCCAATCTCAGCACATGTATCCTTAAAATCAGTGTTGTGGTCCTGGCTATGGTTAGAGGGAGAGGTGATAAAAGGTCAGAAAGACAGGACAGTACTGGCTTGAAAGCCAGAGGAAAGGAGCCACAAGCCAAGGAATGAGGACAGTCTCTAGCAGCTGGAAAAGGCCAAGAAACGAATTTTTCTTCCCTAAAGCCTCCAGAACTAGGAACACAGCCCTGCGGGCACCTGGTTTTAGCGCGATGAGAGCCACGTGTCAGACTTCTGAGCTCTAGAAAGGCAGTATGATAAATGTGTGTTTAAGTTTATGGTAATTTGTTACAGCAGCAATGGAAAGGTGCTGCCTTCCATCTTGGAGATACTTCTGTATCAGAATAGAGATTGTGCAGCACTGGTTTCCCAGGTTATATACACTGGCTCTGAAGTCTGACAGATCTGGGCTGGAGTCTCAGCTTTGCCGCATACAAGCTGTGCGGTTTCAGGCAAGTTACATCATGTCTCTGAGACTGTCTGCTTATCTGTAAAAAAGGGAGTAATAAAAGCACCTGTCTCATAGGGTTGTTAAATCATAGGAGGGTTAAATCATACAGCCCATGCAAACAATGAGCACAGTGCCTGACAATAGTAAATGCACATAAAAGCACAGCTGTCAAAGTATGGAAAGAGCCGTAATGTCCATCGAGATGGAAGAATGGATAAAGACGATGTGATATATATATATATATATATATATATATATATATATATATGACATACATATGTGATATGTATATATATCACATACGTATATGTATATACACATATATACACACGTATATATACATATACACATGTATATATATACATGTATGTATATTCACACAGTGGGTACAATGGAATATTACTTGGCAGTCAAAAAGAATGAAATCTTGCCATTTGCAACTATGTAGATGGAACTAGAAGGTATTATGCCAAGATTAGTCAGTCAGAGAAAGACAGATATCATATGACTTCACTCATATGAGGACTTTAAGATACAAAACAGATGAACATAAGGGAAAGGAAGCAAAAGTAATATAAAAATAAGGAGGAGGACAAAACATAAGAGCCTTATTTATTTATTTTTTAAAATTTTTAATCTTTATTCATTTTTGAGAGAGAAACAGAGTGTGAGCAGGGAAGGAGCAAAGACAGAGGGAGACACAGAATCCAAAGCAGGCTCCAGGCCCTGAGTCATCGGCACAGAGCCTGATGCGGGGCTCAAACCCACAAACCGTGAGATCATGACCTGAGCTGAAGTCCGATGCTCAACCGACTGAGCCACCCAGGTGCCCCGAGACTTTTAAATACAGAGAACAAACAGGCTTGCTGGAGAGGTTGGGTTGGGGGATGGGCTAAATGGGTAAGGGGCATTAAGGAAGACACTTGTTGGGATGAGCACTGGGTGTTATACATAGGGGATGAGCCACTGGAATCTACTCCTGAAATCATTATTGCACTATATGCTAACTAACTTGGATGTAAATTAAAAAAAATAATAATAATAATAAATTAATTTAAACAAAAAGGCCAGCTGTTAGTAATACTATTAACATAATTACCATAACAAGGATCTTTCCCTGGGTGCTCCAGGGATAGCTCCAAAGCAGCATCTGAGAGAGGGTGGCCATCACTGATCTCCTATTTTTTCCCAAGTTGAGGCTCCCTCCTTCCCACACGAAGGGCGTGTCAAGGGCCAGTGGATCCTGGCAGGCTCCCATGCTGCTCCCACATGGCGTAGCTTCTCTGAGTGATGGGGACCTCCAGGATCCCTCTCCGTACCTGTGCGAGCTCACCTCCTGCTCGGGCTGGCAGTCTCCTATGGGTCTTTGTGGTTATTGGAAAGGTTTTCACCCTCCCTGTGACCCCTGTCCATGTTCTGCCTTCTGGCCACCACATGGAATGAGTTTGCTTTCCCTTCCACACGGCAATCCTTCTGCTTTTTAGATGAGTGTGGAGTGGGAGAAGGAGTGTCCTAGGCTGGGGGCAGGGATGGGGGCACTTATTTGCTGAATGGCCCTGGGATTATGTGAGCCTTTTCTGTTTCCATCATCTGTAGAAAAGGAACAAAAATATCTATGTTTCAGCATCCTTGTGGGACCCTATGGAAAATATCCCCCACACAGTAAATTCAGCTTCCGTTCTCTCCCACTCCAGGCCACACCTTAACTGCTCCTTGGGGAGGAGGTTTGAAGTCTGCCCCGCCCCCTCTGGCTACTGGGGAGTACAGGGCCCTGACCTAGAGCCGGCCTCCAGGGATCCATAACCACTTGGAATCTTCTGCTACGGGATAGTCTTTGCTGTCAACCCTTCCCCGCCCCACCTTGGGCCTTATCTCTGCTTGGCTTCCAGGCAGGAACAGCCTTGTCCTCTTTGGGGTTTGGGTAAGCACTGTCCTCTCACTGCTGAAGATGGAGCCCCCACCCCCACCCCCCAGCTCTCCCTGCTTCTCTGGCCTCACTGTGCCTGATGATGGGCTAAAACTCCTCTCCCTGCCACACAATCCCACAGATGCTAATGCTTTTACTCGGCATGGAAATACTTCCTTATTTTTAGCTCTGGCCCTGGTCCATCCCTCTGCACCCCTCTCTTTGTTAACTTGTCCAGATCTGCAAGTTGTTTTCCCAAATTTGTAGAGTCACAAGAATGCACTCTGGTCACAACACTTACAGGGGCTGTGCCCACACTTCTCCCAGTCACCTTGTTTACTTGTACACATCTGTTTCTGCCATATACATCCTCAAAAGTGTCTCCCCGGCTTCTTCCTCAATTCCTGTACCTGCCCTGTCCCTCCCTCCAGCAGAGAGGAACAGTCCCAGGAAAACCAGAAGCTGGAGGGGTCAAGGGAAGATGGTGAGAGAGAGACATCATTTCCTTCCTGGCCCCAAGAGGCCAGCTGGGGAGGGTGTTATATACCGTCCTGTGCATGCACACGCATGCGTACACACACACACACACACACACACACACACACACACACACACTGTGTCCTGCCTTCTGTGGCGGGTGGGGGGATGGCTGTGGCTGGATTAGCCAGCTTTCCGAGGCAAAAGTGGTTAACCCAGAAATTACTGTGCTTTCCCTCCCAATTTAAATTTAAGATGAACAAACAAACAACCGCCGTTGGAACAAAGAGTCTTAAACTAACATTGACACAGAAAACCAGGCTTCTAAATTGAGACATGCAGTGTTTCCCCAAGCCTGGCAGTCCAGGTTCCTCTCTCTTGAGGCAAGCTGGGTTCCACATATTTAGCATGAATTCCACCTCTGGGGCTTGCTCTGCTCCCAAACTGAGACTGGAAGTTCCCTGAGGGCATGGGACATTTTGTTCGCCTTCCTTTTGTATCCTCAGGTCCTCAGGGTGAAGCCCAATTCCTTAGGGCCCGCAGTATATGGTGCACCTTTCCCAACACATACACCCTGGACTCTCGGCTGTTCCTGAAATCAACAGGCACACTCCCCCTTTGGCCTGGGCACTCAGTGTTTCACCAGAATCCCTCCTTCTTCTGGGCCTCTGCTCTGAAGCACCCCTATTGGATAGTTTCTCAGCTTTACCAGTGACACAACCCAGCCCAGCCCAGCTCAGTCACCCATTCCCTGTCCTCCTCCCCTGCTTTGTTCCTCCATCACCCTTAATCACCACCTGAAGCACATTGGTTTGTTTTGCCTGTCTCCTTCCACTTGAATGTAAACTTCACAGGGACAATGGCAGTCCTTTTATTTGCTGCTCTATCTCTGGGGCCTAGACCAGGCCTTCAGTGGGTGTTAGTACATAGCTGTTGAAAAGGGAGTGCTTCATATATGTGGATGGATGTGGCTTGCAGTGGATGCTTCTCAGCCGGGACAGCTGGGCCCCTGGATAAGGACCTCGTCAAGAGAGAAAGGGGCCCGCTTGGCCTCCCTCTGAGGGCTAAGTGGCCACCCACTGTCCAGGCAGAACACAGAGTGGGGAGGGCTGGTGTGTGGGACTAGGCCTAGTCAGAGGTGAGGTGTCCCTGGCTCAGCAGCCAGCCATTCCTGCCCGTCCCTTCCTGTGCAGTGAGTAAGCCAGGTTGGGGAAATGAGCCAGGAAAGTGGCCCCAGTCAGGAATACAGCGGGGTTAGGGGTCAACAAAACAAGAACTCGCACCCCTCCCACTCTGCCCATCAGAGGCGCCTTTTCTGTACCTCCCATCTCTGTTTTGGTCAGTGTCTTTCTGGGTTGAATCGTGCCCCCCACTCCCGAATTCATATGTTGAGGTCCCCACCGCCGTGTACCTCAGAATATGACTGCAACTGGAAATCACGTCACTGCAGATATAATCAGTCAAGTTAAAATAAGATTACACTGGGCTAGAGTGGGCCCCTAATCCAATATGATTCTGTCCTTATAAAAAGAATGCCACGCAGACAGGGATGGATTTTGGAGACGTGATGCTAAATGCAATTAGCCAGGCACAAAAGGACAAATATTGTACGGTTCCCCTTCTGAGGTACCTAGAATAGTCAAACTCCTGAAGACAGAAGAGAGAGCAGTGGCTACCAGGGGCTAGGGTAATGGGGGATGGGGACAGAGTTTCAGTTTGGGAAGATGCAGAAGTTCTGGAGATGGATGGCGGTGATGATTGCCCAACATTGTGAATGTGCTTCATGCCACTGAACTCTTAGGCTTCAAAATGGTTGAAATGGTAAATTGTTTCGTTATGTATATTTTACACACACACACACACACACACACACACACACACACACACACACTCACAAAGGCCCTGTGAAGAGAAAGAGACACAGACAAAGGGAAGACATTGTGAAGACAGGGAGAACACCATTGACAAGCCAAGGAACACCCACAAGGGGGACTGCAAACCCACAGAGGTAGGGGAGAGGCATGAAATGCTGTCCCTCACAGCCTCAGCAGGAACCAACCCTGTCCCCCTTGTCTCAGACCTCTGGCCCCTGGGGCCATGAGACCATACATTCTCATTGTTTACCCCCGAGTCTGCAGTAGGTTCCGGCAGCCCCAGGAAATGGATATAATACCTCTCCTGGTGGTAACGCTTCCTGCCAGGGTCCCTTGATTTCTGGAATTCAGACTCACAGAGAGAAGAGCTGGTTTGTGAGGATTCTTCTGCTTCTGCCTTTCTTTCATTCCATTTGTTCTCTTGGTTGCTCCTTCCCTCCACTGCCTCCTCCCCCTTCTCTACGGTCCCATCACAATATAGGAACAATTACTTGTTCAGTGTCTATCTCCCCCTCTAGACTGTGGGTCCAGGAAGCCAGGGACCTTTTGTGCTCATTCACTGCCATGTCCTCAGTGCCTGGCCCTTTGGAGCACTGGGTACACATTGTAAACGAATGAGCACTGTAAGAAGGGGAAAGAATTAATCTTGCCATGACCGCCCTCTACCCCTACACCCTGGTTCAGTCAGACGTGTGTTGATAAAATGTGCTTATAATGGCAGAGGCAGTAGAATCCCCCTCCTGACCATGCCAGCTGATTGGGATCTCTCCTGGGTGGGTTAGTTGCTACTGCAGAAAGTCCCAGGGGCAGGGCAAGGGCCTGGTGGACAAAGCTGTTTCCTTAGGTCTGCCCAATTCACACCTAGCACTTGTCCAGTAAAAGAAGGGCTAAGGAAGAAGCTGGCCCATATTATGTCAGGCAGAGCCTGGAACCGGATTGGAGAAGAGTCCTGGGTGGATATTGGAGTATGCATTCCTCTTTCTCTTTCTTACTCCTGACCCACTCTGCTTCTCTGTTGTGGGAGCAAAAAAATAGGAGTGGGGATGAGAAGTAGAAAGAAATAAAAGTCCTCTCCTCATCTTTTATTTTTATTCATAGATTCGATGACTATTTATCGACTGACCATGTGCCTGATACTGTGTTTATGCCAAGGATGGAGAGGTGAATAGACTCGTTCCCCAACCTCAAGGAGCTCACAGCCTGAACAGGGTGATAGACAGGCAAACTGTCCCAGAATAAGGTCACAGCTGCTCTGATGGAGGCTATGTAGGTGGCTGTGGGAGCAGAGGAGATACTCTGAGTGTGGGACTTAGTGAAGGCTGCATCAAGGAGGTGCCCTCAGAGAAAGGACTTGATGGATGAATAGGAGTTTGACATATAAAGAAGAGGAGACGGTGGGGAACGGGGAAAGCTTAATATAAGCAGAGAGCATAGCACCTGGCAAGGTGGGAAGTCACAAAAGTGCTATGTAGATCTGGGGTGACGGACGTGGGCATGGAGGTGGTGGGAGGTTGTAGGGAGATGGTGTGGCCAGAGTGCCTGCTGGCCTGGACTCACCAACTTGGGCGTGCTCCTGAGAGTGAGAGGGAGTGAATCTAGGCCTCGTGTGTGCGCTGGTTATTTTCTCTTTGTTCTCCTTCCTGCTAGCCCATCCACTCACTTCTCACCTTCTCCAAACACTGCTTCACCCAGGCTCCCTGGCCCCCTGGTTGGAGGACAGGAGGAGAGATAGGTTGGGGTATTTATCCCCTGGTTCCCTTGTCACACTCCAAGCAGTGGCTGCATCCCTCTGTGGCCATAGCTCTGGCTTTCCTTGGCTTCAGTAGCATGGTTTCTCTCTGCCTCTCAGGCCTAGGGAGGGGGAGGCTTTCTGCTGCCCACAGCTAATCCCCAGAGGCATCCCCACCCCTGTCCATTCACTTAATCCTGCATTAAACTCTCTTTAGAAAACCCCTCTGACAGTTCCTCTGCTTCCCCCCAGCAGCCTGCCTGATGCAGTAGGGGTGTGGCTTAGTCAGCATTTGGTGGGCAAAATAGCACTGGTGAGGAGGTAGACAGGTGGGGAGGGACGGAGCCAGGAATGCTAGTTAAGACACTTTTAAAGTCCAGGTAAGTGGGGGAACCTGGGTGGCTCAGTCAGTTAAGCATCTGACTGGCTCAGGTCATGACCTTGGGTTCGCGGGTTCAAGCCCCACAGCGGGCTCTTTGCTCTGGCAGAGCCCGCTTCAAATCCTCTGCCTCCCTCTCTCTCTGCCCCTCCCCTGTTGGTGCTCTCTCTCTCTCTCAAAACGAATAAAAATAAACTTAAAAACTTAAATAAAGTCCAGGTGAGAGACGATGGGCTGGCATTGACCCAGTGACAATGGGATGGACAGGAGGGACCAGAGCTGGGAAGCATTTCTGAATTAGAACTGTCACGTTTTGGTGACTTACTGGGTAGATGGGGGAGGTGAGCGGAAGCAAAAGATGGACCCCCAGGATCTGCTTGGAAGACAGAAAATATCGGTTCACAATTGCTGCCCAATAAGCCGTTAAATCTATTTCCAATCCAAATTTGGGACTGTTTAGTTTTTGCTTAACCTCTCCTATCTTGAAAACACTTAAGTACCCTTGGAGGCTGTGGTTTAGATACCAATTGGGCAAAATTGTTATCCAACAGGAGGCTGTTCAAAGAACCAGAGACAAAGCCACTGAATCAGAGACAAAGACAAGGTGGATGACGGAGTTTAATTCATTTTCATTTTCACACGTGCGCATCTCAGGCCACTGAGCATCCATTCACCCTTTGGGTAAAAAAGCACCTCACACGCCCTTTAAGAACCTCCCCTTCCTTCCCCCCACCCCTGCTCCCCATTCTGGCACTTATACTTTGGGTGGGATTGATCCCACTCTATGAGTCAGCCTGACTGGCCAAAACCAGTTTGTCTTCCAGGCTTGGGAGGGGCCTGGGCTCCAACCAGAGCCAATGAGACTTTCTGGAAGAGAGGTGGGGGCTCCTCCCCCACAGGCTTGAATCTGGAAGCGTGGACATGGGAACCACTGTCTCCATTTTTGCCATTGGAGGTGGCCTGAGAAGACACCAGCTCAGGGAGCAGATCAAAGACGAGCTGAGACGTGGAAGGGAACCAAGGTTTTGTGGTAGCGTAAACCTCGGTCAGGCGACACCAGAAGCGGCTCAGCCCTTCTGCTGGACTTTTCAGTTCTGTGAGCTCGTATTTGGTTTCTGCCTTTTTCTTTTTTTCTTTGGTCACTTGCAGCTGAGAGAGCCCTAGACGAAACAGCAGATGTCATCAAATTGTGTCTTAGATTCTAGTTTTTTAGAGACAGTGCTTCGTGGAAAGTGTAATGGGATTTGGTGACAACATCACAGTTCCCCACTTAGGCTAGCTCCTTCCATCGCAGGTCTCTGTGTGTGAAACAGTGCCAGGAACGCCTGCCTATTTTGAAGGAAAAGTAAGAAAAAGAAAAACTGTAAGGTGTTTTCAGATTTTCATTACTGTTATTTTTATGCGCTCCTTGTGGGTAGGAACTAGAGTGTTTTTTGTTTTTTGTATACCACAGAGACCGCTAAAGTGCCTCACACAAAGCAGGTGGTCAATAAAACTAGAGCTCTGTTTGAATCAAATTGAATGTTCTTCCTGCTTATTCTGTCCAAACTACAGAGGAGGAAAATGGAGTCCCAGAGAGACGAATGATCAAGCCACGTGCCAGGAGCAGACTTGGGAATCCTGTTGCTGAACTCAGCTGAGGTCAGAAACCTCAGTGAAGCTCCATCCCTTTGAGATGATGAGGTGACACTTGAGTCGTCCGGTCGCATTGAAAGGGCGGGCCTACGCCGGCCAACTCCATCTTGTTCTGTGTCCTTCACCTTGACCACGCCTCCTCCCCTTGAGTAACCACCCCCCCCAACAGGACTCGGACCCTTCCCCAGCCAATCGGCTGAGGCCACAGCCATTACCTCACCAAGTGCCCCTAGGCCCCAATAAAACCTTTGTGCTTTTGAAACTCGCTCTCTCTCCCCGGTATTTCACCGCTGCGTCGGTGCAAGTAGGGGATTGAGCTCGAGCTAGCTCGAATAAAGGCTCTTTTGCTTTTACATCGGACTCAGCTCCCTGGCGGTATTTGGGGATCATGAATTCTGGGCATAACACCATGGCCTCTGTCACTAGCCTGTGAGGTAACTTTGGAGGAATCCCTTTCAGCCTTCTGGGCCCAGGTTCCTCATCATTTGAATGGGGTTAGTCCTCACCTGTAAGCCTCAGTGGGCAAATTGACAGGCCACACCCCCCTGCTCCCCCAAGGTGAGTTAAGTGTGATATTCCTGGCTGCCCAAGGACAAAGAAAAGGGGAAAAACAAATGGTTAACTGATCAAGATCATAGTCCCACGGGACCTGAGTCTCCATCTATTGACAAATATCTTAGTAAATCACAAGAAAAAGGCAATCTCAATAGCTTAATCTCCAGAAACCTATAGACTCCTTCTCCTGGAGCCCCACCATCACCCCTCCATAGTGATGTGGGAAACGAAGGCAGAAGGAAATGGCAGAACTAAATGTCCTTATAACCTGCAGCCCATTGACAAATACTTGAGGCTGGCAGAGTAAAAAGTTTCTCCAGGAACTCCCAACGGTCTGAATGCTAATGCTTTGCTAGAGGGAAAAACAATGTTAGCCTGACAATAGCTAGGCCTCCACTATCCTGGGAATCTTCTTTAGCATATGAAAATCTCCCTGGAAACTACCCCTGGACTTTATGCCTCCTAACCCCTAACCCCGCAGGATAAAACCAGTCTCTCCTCATGGTCCCCTGGGCAGCTCTTTCTGTCCGCTGGTACTGTCCCCGTGCTTTAATAAAATCACCTTTTTGCATCAAAGATGGCTTCAAGAATCCTTTCTTGGCCATCGGCTCCGGACCCCGCGAACCCCACTGTCACCCCAAAACCTCATCACAAAGGTCTTTTTCAGCAGGTGCTGCATGAGGAAGAAAGCCGTGTGCTGGGGGGCCCTCCAAGCGCCCTCGTCCACACGATTTCCTGTGCTTTTTCCCAGGCTGTGAGAGATTTCTCTCAGTGACAGGGAGAAAGCTGAGGCACTGAGAAGTTGAGTGTCCTGCTGAAGGCCATCAGCTAATCAGAGACACGGCAGAATTCACACCCACTATTGTGACTTTCAGTTCAGGCCTGGCACAGGCCTCTGTGCCTCCTGTTGGGAAAGCCAGTGCCCCTAGGGACTTGCTCACAGATGGTGCTCCATAAATGCTGAGGGGTAGGCTCAGAGGAAGCCGGCTTGTCCCAAGGCCAAGACCGGTGCTGGTCTGGCCACTCTGCAGATGGCCTTGCTGAGGCCTGGCTGGTGGGGGCGCTGGAGGCCCAGGTTACCCAGTGGTTTATTTGGGAGGTGGGTGCTGTGTTTCTGACGGAGGTGGGGTTGCTTCAGCAGGACTTGGTGAACAGCCTCTCTCAGGGACCAAGGGAGGCACGGCTCAGACGCTGGGCTGGGCCGTGAATAGCTCTTCCGGCCATTGTACTCACCAGTGCCCCGGGTCATGAACACAGAGGCCAGGATGCCTTTGTAGAAGTCACAGCAACACCCTGTACTTCCCCCCGCATTCCAAGGAGGCTCCTGAGTTTGGTCACTTATGGGAGGTCTTCCAGACACCCCCTTCCTCTTCCTCTCCTGGACGCCATCCTTTTCGGGACCCAACGACAACTCTTCATGGTGTGATCTGAGGGCTGTGGGAGGGCCTGTAACAACGTGGCTCTCCCCATGTTGGGCAGCCCTCCTTCCAGACGTTATCTCTTGGCTACACAAAATATTAACGTCACAGCAAATATTTTCTGATTTAGGCTCTGTTTAAGAGCTTTACATACTAATTTTGTCAACAAATCCATGAAATAAATGCTATTGTTATCGCTCCCTGCCTGTTGTTATGAAGGCAACTGAAGCATGGAGGGGTCCAGTAACTCCCCCAAAGACACATCAACAGTGAGTGGCAGAGCCAGGCCTCAGACCTCATGCATCTGAGGCCGAAGCCTATGTTCTTAACCACCTTGCCGCATTACCCTCTGTGTTAGCCTGGTAGTTTGTACTTTGGAAATGGGTAAGGATGAAACAGAGACATTCACTCATGAATCTTTTTATTTTATAAGTTTTTATTTTACAATATTTTTAGATTGGGGCACCTGGGTGGCTCAGTCGGTTAAGCGTTCAACTTCAGCTCAGGTAATGATCTCACAGTTTGTGGGTTTGAGCCCTGTGTCGGCCTCTTTGCTGACAGCTCGCAGCCTGGAACTGTAGAGAATGAATTTAAAATTTTGTATGTCTTGCCTATTGTTCGATGTGAGCACCGTTAAATTTTTCTAGACTTAGTTTGCTATACCCTAAGATTATAAAAATACTTACTAACCAGCATTTTCTCGCTTCTGTAATCTTGCTTGCTTAACACATTCCTTCCCTTCCCCCTTCCCCCTTCCCCCTTCCCCCTTCCCCCTTTTTCTCCCGCCACAAGTAACGGACAAAGCCTTCCCGCCAAAAGACAGACAAAGGACGCCCAAGCAGAGAACAACAAATGTCCTTACTTTAAAATCAACTAATCAGGCCCCTCATAATCTGAAACCTCCCCTATGCTATTTGTCTCTGTCTATAAAAACGCTGTACCAACCCTGATCGGGGCCTCTTAGCGTCACTGGCAACGAGTGCGCGGAGGTCCAGGTTCGAACCTGCAATAAACGACCCTTTCCGCTTGGCTTTGACTTACGACTCTGGTGGTCTCTTGTGGGGGGTTTCGCGACCTCGGGCATTACAGAACCTGCTTCAGATTCTGTGTCCTCCTCTCTCTGTCCCTCCTCCGCTCGCACTCTGTCTCTCTCTTTCAAAAGTAAATGAACATTGGGGCCCCTGGGTGGCTCAGTCGGTTGAGCATGGGTGGCTCAGTCGGTTGAGCGTCTGACTTCGGCTCAGGTCATGATCTCGCAGTCCGTGAGTTCGAGCCCCGCGTCAGGCTCTGTGCTGACAGTTCAGAGCCTGGAGCCTGTTTCGGAGTCTGTGTCTCCCTCTCTCTCTGACCCTCCCCCATTCATGCTCTGTCTCTCTCTGTCTCAAAAATAAATAAATGTTAAAAAAAAATAAATGAACATTAAAAAAATTAAATATTAGAATATTTTTAGATTTATAGAACTGTTGTGCAGATATAGTACAGAGAATTCCTGTTAACCTGTGTCCAGTTTCTCCTATTATAGACCTCCTGCATTAGTATGGCACATACATCACTATTAATGAACCAATATAGATACATTATCATTAAGTAAAGTACATAGTTTATTTAGATTTCTTTCTTTCTTTATTTTTTTACCTAATGTTCCTTTTCTGTTCCAGGATGCCACATTACATTCAGTTGTCATGTCTCCTTAGGCTCCTTTTGGCTATGACAATTTCTTAGACTTTCCTTGTTTTTGATGACCTTGACAATTTTGAGGAGTACGGTCAGGAATTTTGTAGAGTGTTCCTCAAATAGGGGCGTCTGGGTGCCTCAGTTGGTTACATGTTCAACTTTGGCTCAGGTCATGATCTCACGGTTCGTGAGTTCGAACCCCACATCAGGCTCTGTGATGACAGCTCAGAGACTGGAACCTGCTTCAGATTCTTTGTGCCGCTCTCTCTCTCTGCCCCTCCCTCTATCTCAAAAATAAATAAACATTAAAAAAATTTAGAATGTTCCTCAGTTAGAATTTGTCTGATATTTTCTCATGATTAGGTTGGGGTTAGGGCTTTTGGGGAGGAAGATCACAGAGGTAACGTGCCGTTTTCATTATATATCAAGAATACATACTATCAACATGACCTGTGACTGTTGATTTATTACATATCAAGGGTATATACTATCAACATGACCTGTGACTGTTGGTGTTGACGTTGACCACGTGGCAGGGGTAGCATTTGTCCATTGTAAACTTACTCTCCCTTTCCAGTACTGTACTTAAGAGGTATTTTTTGAGCTCTAGGAGGAGATGAAGCTGGTGACTTTCTTAGAAGCAGGGACAGGGGAGGGAGGGCAGAGCAGGGTGATGGCTGTTCTTCTGCATCAGAATTAAAGAAATTGCACTTTCCCAGGAGGAGAAGCTGGCGGACTCTGAGGCAGGCTTGATGTAAGAGTCAGATCTGGGGTTAGAGCCAGAGCAGACACTTAGCACGGCCCAGGGTTAGGAGAGGTACCTGGCCATTCCCTGGAGAATCAGAACAGACAGGCCTCGCCACTCAGCTTGGGTCTCATTTTCACGGACCTCCTCTCTCAATAACACAGAGACACACAGTGACAGCACACAAAAAAGATACATGCTGTTCAACTCTAAACTCGCATCTATCTTACCATTGGGCCATTTTGGGTAAGAGTTCAGGATCAATATTTGTTATAAATCCTGAAATGATTTTGTAGATTTACACCATAAGATTGTATTATACTTTCAGGCTGAGGGTGTAAATTTTGCATTGTAAATATTTGAAACAGATCTCAAGTTTTATAACCTTGTTTGGGTACTTCCTCATTTTATAAAATATATGTACTGGCAATCTAAAAATACGGCAGTGGTCTGGGCCCCCTCCTGGGACCCCTGAGAGATGCTGCCTCCTTCAAGCACCAAGGTCTAGTGAGAGGTGAACCCCAAGCCTCGCAGACTCAGAGGGCCAGCTGGACCAGAGCTACACAGAACTCTGTGGCCAAGTCATGTGCTTACATTAGTCTGTCTGACGAGTTACATTTGTCTGTCTGAGCTAAATGTGTGACATTGAATTTGACATTTAGTTGATCTGAGAGGCAAGGCCCTGGCAGGCCAGATTTTGGTCCCAGTGTTGGAAGGAATGTGGGAAAATAAAAGGATGCTTTGCATGGAAGTGGCCATCTATGATTTCCAGAATAGCTCCAAAAGCCTGTCGCTGTGCGGACATTACATAATTAGAGATAAAGATCCGTGGATATTTGGGGGTCTAGGAGTTACTTGTTAATTGAAAATGCTCCTAGGATATGAAATCCCTGTGGCTGTTGGCAACAAATATGGCAGAGGAGGTTAACCAGCTTCCTGAAAACAGCCAAGTCCTATGAGAGAAGAGGCCCAAGACAGAAGTCTGGAGAAGGTTGACAGGCAAAGCCGCAAGGGGCAGGGGGTGAGGAGACACAGACTGGGGCAGTGAAGGGAGGCTCCAAGGACACTCATGAGTCTGTGGAAAGCTGTCTCTGTGACATCCTATTTATATCTGTTTGACCTCAGATATCTGAGTCACTCCCCCATTGCTTCAGTTTTCCCGACTTCTCTGGAACATCTCTGTAATGGTCCCGTGGTCAGGATGGGACCCTTTCCCTCATTTTCCCACCACACACTGTGCCTTTATCACCCCTGCCATGGCCACCATCAGCTAACTACACTGTCCCAAGTGGGATTATACCTGATTTAATTCTCACAGCCCTGGGGCATAGGGCAATAGCCTTCACTTCACGGTTGGGGAAACAGCTTTTTAGAGGTTAAATAGCATACGCAATGCCACCTGCCAGCGATGGGTGGGTGTAGGGCCTCCATGGCGACGTCAATCTGGTTGAGGGCTGGCAAACTTTTCCTACAAAAAGTATTTTAGGCTTTGTGGGTGACATATGATGTTCTGTCCTCTACCTTCTCCCACTATCTTCAACACTTTAAGAATGTGAAAACCATTCTTAGCTCATGAGTGGTACACAGACAGGCCACCAGCTAGATTTGGCCTGCAGGCCATAGCTTACTGACCCCTGGTAACAGGTAAATGGCAATGCAGAATCGTACACCCTCCCAGATTTCAGAGGAGGTCTAAAACCCACTCAGAGAATCCTGGCCCGGGAGGGTGACAGGGTGACGTATCTGGTCCAGATGGGTGCTGGTTTGCTGAAGACCGACTGGGATGTGGGCTCTGGGGCTTCGGTCATTGCCTGTCCTGCTGGGCAGTCATGCCCCTCACACTTGCCCCTCTGCCTGCCCGACCTCCCCTCTGCTCCCTACTCTGTGGAAAGCCTTGTGGGGGTCATTGGGCCCGGGAGTCTCTACCTCCTTCCCATCCTGTCTTCCTCTCCTTTCTCCTGGGACTTCTGTTCTTGGCTGGGTAAGGCCAGCTGAGAAGATCCATAATCAGCCACTTGTTCCCAAGCCTTTTTGCCAGGCCGCCTTGGCATGGGGTGGGAGATACTGAGGCAGAAGAAGGAGAAAAGGTATGGGAAGGCTGCCGCCAGAAGGGAGGAATGCAGTGGCCTGGGCAGGAAGATTGGCAACCTCTTTGTTCCCTAAGGCGTCTCAGAGTTAAGGAGGTTTGGGAAAGGAAGCTCTCATGTAAACACAGGAGATTCTGTTTGTGTGTGGCGGGGGGGGGGGGGGGGGGGGGGGGTGGGGGGGTGGAGGGCTGTCTTGCATGTGTATCATGTTCAGCCAGTGCCTGTGTGCCTGTGCAGAGGCCACATGGAAGGAGCAAAAGCCTCGGGCTCTAGGCGGCATAAAAAAAGAGTTAGGCCAGGTCTATACCTGGGTTCAAGTCCTGATGCATCAGTGGCCAACTATGTGACATGGGCTCAGTCCTTCAACCTCTCAGACATTCGCTCTCCTCGTCTATAAAATGGAAATAGCAATAGCGGTCTCACAGGCGTTATAAAGTGTACACAATAACACTATTTGTTAAACGCTTCCTACACACCAGGCGCTATTCTCAAAGGCTTTCGGTATTTACTTTATCCTATTTGTGGATTCCACGTTTGCAAATTCACCTCCTTACTAACACTTATTTGTAACCCCCAAATCAGTACTCTGGGGGTTTTCACAGTCAGTCAAGAACATGTGCAGACCAGTGAAACATTGGAGTCGCCTGGTACGTGTGTTGCCAGCTGAGGTCAAACAAGGCGACGCTCTGCCTTCTTGTTTCAGCAGAGACTGCCCTTTTCATGGCCGATTTGGTGCCATGTTTTTCTTGTTTTGGTGCTTTTTGTTGGTGATTTCACCATTTAACATGCCCCCCAGTGTTGGGAAAACTGGACAGCTACATGCAAAAGACCACTGTCTTACATCATACACAAAAACAAACTCAAAAGGAATTAAAGACCTAAATGTCAGACCTGAAACCATAAAACTTAAAAGAAAACACAGGTAGTAATCTCTTTGACATCAGCCATAGCAGCATTTTCCTAGATATGTCTCCTCAGGCAAAGGAAACAAAAGCAAACATAAACTACTGGGACTACACTGAAATAAAAAGCTTCCGCACAGCAAAGGAAACCATCAACAAAATAAAAAGGCAACCTGCTGAATGGGAGAAGATATTTGCAAATGATATAGCCAATAAGGGGGTTAAAATCCACACACACATAAAAGAACTTCTACAACTCAACATAAAAAAAAAAAAAACCCAAACAATTTGATTTAAAAATGGACAGAGCACCTAAGTAGACATTTTTCCAAAGATGACAACCAGATGGCCAACAGACATGTGAAAAGATGCTCAACATCACTCATCATCAGGGTGATGCAAATCAAAACCACAATGAGATGTCACCTCACCCCTGTCAGAATGGCTAGAATAAAAAAGACAAGAAATAAGTGTTAGTAAGGATATGGAGAAAAGGGAAACCTCGTGCACTGTTGGTGGAAATGTAAATTTTTGTAGTTACTGTGGAAAACAGAAAGGAGGTTCCTCAAAAAATTAAAAATAGAAATACCACATGATCCAGTGATTCCACTACTGGGTATTTACCCAAAGAGAATGAAAACACTAATTCCAAAGGATATACACATCCTTATGTTTATTGTAGCATTGCTTAAAATAGCCAAGATATGGAAGCAACCCAAACGTCCATCGACAAATGAACAGATAAAGAAGAGGTGATATATATATATATGTATATGTATATATACATATATATATATATACGTATATATACATATATATATATATATATACGTATATATATGTGTATATATATACACACACACACACAATGGAATATTTCTCAGCCATAAAAATGACATCTTGCCATATGTGATAATATGGATGGGCCTAGAGGGTGTTATGCTAGGTGAAATAAATCAGACAGGAAAGACAATACGTGATTTCACTTATATGTGGAATCTAAACAAAACAAATGAACAAACAAACAAACAAGCAAACCAATGAGACTCTCAAATACAAAGTGGTGGCTGCCAAAGGGGAGGGGGATGGGGAGACAGATGAAATAGATAAAAGGATTAAAAGGTACAAACTTGCAGTTATAAAATAAATGTTGAAGAGGTGAAAAGTCCAGCATAGGGAATATCGTCAAGAATATTGTCGTAAGTATGATGACAGATAGTGACTATGCTTCTCGTGGTGAGCCTTGAGTAACGTATAGAATTGTCAAATTTATATGTAGCACCCTGAAACTGATATAGCATTGTATACCAGTTATCCTTCAATAAACAAAGAACAGTGCTTATACGTTCAAGAAGTCTGTAATGCACCTTATGAAGAAAGATGTGTTAGATAAGCTTCATCTGGGCATGAGTTGTAGAACTGTAGGCTGTGAGTTCATGTGAATGAATCAACACTAGACGTCAAATGAAAGCGTGACTGCTTGCAGGAAACTAACCATCCTCTACTTCCCCAGGGACAACGGTTTAATATTTGCTAATTCGCTGTGCAGCAACTTTATAGAACATCACTTCCCTGGATGCCAAGAATCAACTGTAGTAACTCAGGTCATCATCACGACCCTACTAGGTAGAGCTCTCGTTATCATCTCAATTTTGCTGATGAGAACGTGGAGGCACAGAGGGGTTGCCTAGTTTATTAGAGGCCATACAGCTCTAGGTAACTGAGCTGGCATCAAAGCCAGGCTGTGGCTTCAGAGTGAAGTAAAGCAATGTGCAGAGAGCCTTTGGCAGCGTCCCACACATCATGTGTGCTCATCAAGGTTCTGCCACTCAGGGCCACTGTGGCCCTTGGATTAGATGGGCTCTGAAGGCCTTTCTGCTCTGATATTCTAAGGCCTTTGATTTCTGCCAGTGCTTCCAAGTTTGCAGGAGTGGGCTGGATCTGCAGGCTGGTGGGTGAGGAGCTGAAGTTTCAGGAGTAGAAATGGGGGTGGACAGGCTTTGGGCATGGGAGGGAACATGCTGGGGCAGAAGATCCCATGGGCTTAGGTGGTGTCCCAGAGAAGCCCAGGGAGAAACTTGGCTGTCACCTCTCCTGGTTGTACCAATGTCTTCAGAGCTGGCTCCTCACTGAATGGGGGTGGCTGGATAGGCTCTTTCTCTTTCACAGAAGAGTCACTTGAAGCTGAGAAGGCTTTCCAAGATGACAGAACACTTCGGGACAGACCAAGAACAGATTTCACGAGGAATGACATGAAAAGTATTCAACAACTGTGTAACACAAGCCACTGGCCAAAAATCCCAGATGCTGCTGTAGACAAGGAGGCTGTCTGCACTGGGGATGTCCTGCCTGCTCAGTTCTGCCTCCTCTGCCTCTGTGTCACATGCACGGATGTGCGGAGGTGGGTGGATTTTTCCTCTTCAATAAGAATGGTACCATTGTCTGTGTTCTATCATGTCACATGAATCTTTAGCAGGTGCCCTTCCTGGAAAATTCTAGTGGTGGGGGTATTAGTGGTAGGGCTCACCTCTCCTGCACATCACAGTAATTATCCATTAAGTGCCCTGTTAGTGAAGAGGGAGGACCAGGAATCTGGAGAGAAGGTCTGAGCTCAAATCTGGGGTGTTCATCAGCCCGTGACCTGGTGCAAGTATTTCTGCCCTTCTAAGTCCGGTTCTCTTTGGGGTAAAGTCAGATAAAACAACCCACCTCACAGGGTGTGGTAAAGATTGAGTACAGTTTTACAGGTGACCACACTCCAAATGTTGAAAAATTCTGTACATCAGATGAAAAGAATTGAGCTGGGCTCTATCCCAGGAGGCTCATGCAGGGAGCAGGGGCTCGACATGTAGGTCAGATGGAACTGCTTTGGATACCCACGCGTCAGAACTGTGACCTGTCCCCACATTCTCCTTCCCTTCTTCCATAGTCATTTGATTTGGGTTGGAAACATGACTTCCCAGAATAAGGGATCTTTCCCAGATCCCTTTGGCCCCACAGCCAAGTTCTGGCCAATGGATGTGCACAGAAGTGGTGGGTGCAGCTTCTGGGCATGTCCTTAAAGGGCAGGACTCTAGCTTCTACAGCCCTCCCCCACCCAGCTCTTTCCTTCCTCTTCCTGGCTGTCCAGAGCCCGGATGTGGTGACCAACTGTCTGAGGCCATGAGATATGGCCTGTCCCCCACCCCCACCCCGGGGATGGCAGAGCAAACATAGACGGTGCCGGGTCTCCACCATGAGGAGTTGTAGCAGCCTGGACTACTATGTACAGAGCAGTGCACGAGGGAGAAATGCTCTCTATCTTGTTTATATCACAGTTATTTGGATTGCCTGTTACAGCAGTTAGATCCATAGCCTAACCGTGTGAAGGTGAACCTGATGGTGAAGTCAAAATGGTAAACCAGTTCTTAACAGGTTAGTTGCCAGTGCATTGCTTTTGTTTAAGGATGGGTTTTGGGCTGGGAAGGGCAGGTGGATATAAGAATTCCCTGGAAGGGTGCCTGGCTGGCTCAGTAGGTTCAAGTTCAACTCTTGATCTTGGCTCAGGTCACGATCTCATGGTTTGTGAGTTCAAGCCCTGTGTCAGGCTTTGAGCTGACAGCCTGGAGCCTGCTTGAAATTCTCTCTCCTTCTCTCTCTGACCCTCCTCCACTCTCTCAAAATAAATAAATAAACTTCCAGACATCTTTAGGTCATCCTGGGAAGAGTTGATCACCAGGCAAGACTTTAGGGATATCAATGGCATAAATATTCTTCCTCCACCTACCCGTTCCCTCATGTCTCCCTCTCTTCCTGGCTCCCTTCCTCTCTCCCTTATCATGGGCCATGCATCATACCCACTCTATATCCCCGAGGATCCAGCAAGGAAGAATAACATACAGTTCCTGCCTTCAGGGCATGATATAATGCCGACTTGAGCCACTTAGGTCATGAACGTCAGGGTGACCCTCAACCCTTCTCTTTCTCTCATACCCTGCAAGGAATTCATCAGCACATCTTGTCAGACCTATTTTCAAAATATAACCAGAATCACTGGGAGCCTGAGTGGCTCAGTCAGTTAAGCATCTCACTTCGGCTCAGGTCATGACCTCATGGTTCGTGAGTTTGAGCCCCACATCGGGCTCTCTGCTGTCAGCACAGAGCCTGAAGATCTTCTGTTCTCTCTCTCTCTCTGCCCCTTCCCTGCTTGCTCTCACTCTCTTAAAAGAAAGAAAGAAAGAAAGAAAGAAAAAAAAGATAAAATAACCAGAATCCACACTTGCACTCCTACTGTCCTGGTCTAAGCTACCACCGTGAGCTCCCTAGCAGGTTTCTACACTTTTTTACCCTCTCACCCTCTTACCCATAGTCTGTTCTCAACAGAGCACCCAGAAGGACCTTCTTAGAACATAAATCAGTTTGTGTCACTTCTCTGCTCAGAAGTTTCCAATGATTCCAGAGTAATCCTCACATTCCTTTAATTGGCCCACAAAACCCCAGGTAATGGGGCCCCCGAGTCTTGCCCCTCGTTCACTTCACATGGGGCCGCCATGAGCACCACTGGCATGTTTCCACCTCAGGGAATTTGTGTGCAGCTCTCTTTGCCTTGAATATTTCCCCCTGGATAGCCCATGGCTTTTCTGTCATCCAGCCCTCTGCTCTCACATCACCTTCTCGGAGAGGACCTCCTCACTACCCTCCATAAATATCACTCTCCCTATCACTTGCTGCCTGCCTTACCCTACTGCACTTGCTTCCTGGCATTTATTACCAGCTTACATTTGTTTCAGGTGCCGGCAGAGTGAGATCTGGGGGAGGACTGTCTTCCTGGTTTGCCTTCTATCCTCACATGGGCTTCCTTGGTATTCACACAAACGTAGAGATCTCCTGTCTCCTCCTCTTCTAAGGCCACTATCTCATCTTGGGGGCCCCACCCTATGGCCTACCCGAAGCCTAACTACCTTTCAAAGGCCCCCTGCCAAATGGACATCACAGTGGGGCTTAGGGTTTCGACATGTGAGTGTCAGAAGCACACAGATGGTTTAGCCCATGGCAATTTTCATTGACTTCCTCTCGCCACTGAGTATAAGCTCTTTGAGTGGATCGTCTGGCACTCCGGATCTCCATCGCCTGCAATGATGCCAGGGCACAGTTGGGGCTCAGCATGTTTGCTGGATGGGGAGCAGAGAGTGCAGGATGAACTGCTCTAACAGCACAGAAGTAGAACTGCCTCCTCCAGGGTCCAGAGAATGCAAATCGATCTGGGCCTTGGAGGCTGACAGGGTGGGGGTGCTTGGCCTCGGTCCACTCAAATGGCCCAGCAAGCCAGCCAGGCCACTGCTCCGACCTCCGTTCTGGAGAGTTTGGTGACCAGGGAGCCATCAGGCAGGAGCTGGAGGGATAGATGTTTCCATTAGTCAGGAACTATGTCCAGGGTGGTCAGCAGAGTGAGAGGCAGGGGCAGGAACGATAGCTGGGATAAGAGAGAGGGTTCTGGTGGCAGGGGAGGGGCAGGGGCAGGGGTGGTGGTGGGTGGGCTGGCAGAAGGGATCGGGGTGTGGGCCCAGCCTTTTCCAGACCAGCTGCCGGAGTCTGCTGCGGCGCCTGCTGTCTGCATCCAGGCCTGGCTGTGTGTTTACTCGGCCAGAACTTTGGGCAGCCTTGGCCTTTCCTTGCAGAATAGTTATTGCTGAACTCTGGAGGCAGAGTTAAGTAAATACTGGCTCCCAGATACGGGAACTAAAATCATACAGGAAACGTTGAGGTGGGAGGGGAGCAAGAGGGCCAGTGCTGGGCCTCTCCTGCCAGGGGCCCCCAGGAGCACACACCCAACTCATTCATCCCCAGCCCTGTGAGAAGTGAAGGGGGTCATCCTGTGTTTTCCAGCGTAAACTTTTCTTCATGGCATTCATTCGTTCCTTTGTCTGGCAAACCCTTACTAAGCAGTCCATGCCACTAGCAGGCTAGGAATGCAGGAAACCTGAGTGTGCCAAAATTTGTATCCAATGTTCACGGTCTCCCTCTTCTGCAGGTTCCCCTCTGTTGCTCTTGAAACTTCTCCCCACGTCAATTCCAAGCCCTAGACTGGTGCTGTCTGCCTGGGAGATGCTGGTAAATGTTATGGTATGCTAGTAAATGTTTTACATGTGACTCTCTGGAAATAAAGCCCTGATCTGTAGCTGATTAACATGGTGTAAATATTCTCACCGTGGCTACATATGGCTACATTTTCATGCTGCCAATGTGATGTCACTGAATTACAATGTGATGTCACCGAATCACAATGTGATGTCACTGGATGCAAAATTGGGCAGAGTAGCCCAGAGTAGATGGTATAGCACATCCACCATGCAGATACACTAGTCTGTCTGTATAACCTCAAGAGCACAGATAATAATAAAATACAAAATAATTAGGAAATGAGTTTTGAGTAGTTATTGTCTCTGTGTTAAATATCATTTAATTATAAGCTTATATATAATTTAATTTTAAATAATGAGTGTATTTAATAATTGTATTTAATAATTGAGTCACCAAATTCCCGAAAATGTAACAATCCCCTCTTGCAAGCCACCTTATCACTGCCTGGGAGCTTGGGTGTCACAACAGATCTACTGAATCACAGTAGGAACTTTAAACACTTTTAACAATGTCCTAATAATTTGTGTGCATGTCAGAGTTTGATAAATGTGGCCTTAGAGGTAATCACTGTTTACAATTTTGTTTGCATCTTTTAGAACTTTTGCACAGTGCAGATGCATATAATTTTTTATATTTTTCCGGCTTTTTCTTTAAATATTTTTTTATTAGATGTTACTTTTTATTTTATTTTTTTATTATTTTTTAATGTTTATTTTTGAGAGACAGAGAGAGACAGAGTGTGAGCGGGGGAGGGGCAGAGAGAGAGAAAGACACAGAATCTGAAGAGGCTCCAGGCTCTGAGCTGTCAGCACAGAGACCGACGTGGGGCTCGAACTCACAAGCCTTGAGATCATGACCTGAGCCGAAGTTGGATGCTTAACCGACTGAGCCACCCAGGTGCCCCTAGATGTTACTTTTTAAAGCAGCTTTAGGTTCACAGCAAAATTGGGCAGAAGGTAAGAGATTTCCCATATATTTCCTGTCCCCACACAGGAATATCAACATATCCCAGCAGGGTGGTACATTTGTTACCACTGAAGAACCCACGTTGACCCATCGTTATCACCCAAAGTCCATAATTTACAGCAGGATTCATTCTTTGTGTGCACATTTTACAGGTTTGGACAAACTTATAATAACCTGTATCCACCATTGCAGTATCACACAGAATAGTTTTATTGCTTTAAATAGAAGCATATCATTTTTGTTTTGTTTTATTTTTGAATAAAAATAGAGTCATGTTGTAAATGTTTTGCAAGTTTTTTTTTTTAACTTAATATGTCTGATAGCTTTCCATGTCAGTCTATAGAGATCTAGTTATTTTTAAGGTCTCCACAGTCTCTTAGGGTATGAATGAATCATAATAAAAAATAATCATTGCTCTGAATGGACACATAGTGTTTTCCCCTTTTGCTTCAAGAAAAATTTTTTTTTACTTTTTTTTTTTTTTCGAGAGAGTGAGAGTGAGTGCAAGCTGGGGAGGGGTAGAGGGAGATGGAGAGAGAGAACCTCAAGCAGGCTTTAGGCTCACATGACCATGGGATCATGACCTGAGCCAAAATTGAGTCAGACGCTTAACTGACTAGCCAGCCAGGCTGCCAAGGCTGCCCAGGAAACCTCTTCATTAAATCTTTTCCCCTTAACTTTCTCTCAAATTATCAAAATCTATCTTTAAAAAACCCTGAAAATGAATTTATACTAAAGGTTAGAGGCTGAAAATAAGTTTATTTTATTATTTTTTTTGAAAATACTTGTTTAAAGTATCTTTCTTCTTCCCCAGATTTAAAATGCTTAGTTAAAACTTGTCAACATTTATTGATATATTTATGCATAAGTTTCTAAGTAAGCTGACAGGGAATATGAAGAAGCTAGATACAGCACAACCTTAAAATGCTGATAGCCTGGGTGGCTCAGTTGGTTAAGCATCCGACTTTGGCTCAGGTCACGGTTCATGGGTTCAAGCCCCGCATTAGGCTCTGTGCTGATAGCTCAGAGCCTGAAGCCTTCTTCAGATTCTGTGTCTCCCTCTCTCTCTGCCCCTCCCCCACTCACGCTCTGTCTGTCTCTCAAAAATGAATAAATGTTTTAAAAAATTAAAAAAAGGAAGGGCTAAACTTTTAAATAAATAAATAAATAAAAATTTTAAATGCTGATAGCCCAGCAAAGGGAGTACAATCTGTGGACATATATATAATCACAAAATGAAGTAGAACGTATACTAGGATCTGTTTCTACCCACAGAACACTTCTGACACCAGTAGGTGGGGTTTTTTTCCCCCTGCTAACCAATTCTCTGATACCAGCTGAGTGTCCTACAATTTAATTTGATTGTGACACAATCTACCTGGAGTTAGCAAGAGATCTCACAAGCTCAAGGACTCAGCCTCACAAAAATGACCCTACTTCAGACGCCAATTGCAAGTCTCAGGCTTCCTGTACTTCTGACCAAAAGGCTATAAATTGGAGGTTTCCATGACCAGTCTTGCCCTCTGGCTTGATAATTTGCTAGAATGCATCACAGAATTCATGCTTCATAGAAAATCACTTTCCTTGCATGTACCAATTTATTATATATAACTCAGGAAAGCCAAATGGAGGAGATGCATAGGGCAAGGTACGATAGAGTTTCCACGCCTGATACGTTCTCCAATCTGAAAGTTCTCTCGCTTTAACTGTTGAGGGCTCTCATGGAAATTCCATTACACAGCACGACTGATTAAATCACTGGGTATTGGCAGTTAGCTCAGTCTCAGACCCCTCTCCACTCCCTAGCGGTGTGGGGTGGGACTGAAAGTCCTAACCCTCTGATCATGCCTGGGTCTTTCTGTATGTAACCAGCCCCCATCCTGAAGCTCTGTAGGGACCCAGCCACGGTCACCTCATTAGCATACAAAAAGGCGCCATTATCATTCTGGAGAATCCACGGATCTTAGAAGTTCTGGTGTCAGGAACCAAGGACCAAGACCAAATATAACAAAAGGATCAAGACCAAATATTATAACAATATTATAATTGTATCACCCCCTCACTCAGGAAATTAGAAGGCTTTTAGGATCTTGCCAGGAGCTGGGACTAAGATGAAATATGTATTTTTAATTATATCACCATATCACCACATGTGATGGAGACAGGACAGTTACAAGCAGCATTGGTACTGTAAGAACATAGAAGGAGGGAGAAAACTTTAACTAAGAAACTGATGGCATTAGAGGCATTGACCAGTAACTGGGGAAGCGCCCATGTGTCCAGGGCCCTCAAACAGCTTCGTAAGATGAGATGGTGCCGTCAGCCTTAGGCTCATAGGGTGGGATGGGAAGAGAGTCACAGGGGCCAGGGAGTACTCTTGCCTGGTGCAGGGGATACAACGTTCACGACCATCCTAAAGTGAGGTTTTCTTCCTCTCATCCATTTTTTCTCCAGGTCTAGTTCCTGGCTCCCGTATTTTCCAGGAACCCTGATCTCCAAAGATGACGGACATTCTAGTTGGTTCCTGCCTGAGGCTCAGCTCAACCTGTGTGGTGGCTCTGTCTGGGCCCTGTTCCTTTGCTCCAACAGGAATCAGATTGTGATCAGTCTTGGAATGCATTCCAGAGCTGGCTGCAGCCCCAAGCCTTGCCTGGCTGGACAGCCCTGGTGCTACACATCAGTCCTCACGTCTTCCTTCCCGGCTCCTCACACACCGCCAGTGGGTCCCTGAACCCTGAGTTTCCATTAGTGGGCTGTGTGACACCAGGCAGGTACCAGGCAGGAGCCTTTGCTACTTCCCAGGGTACAGACTGACCCTCCACCCTTGGCTTGATTCACCTTTGTGTCTTGCCAGCCCAGGCTTCAAGCCCAATCTAGCAGCCCAGGTCAAATTTGGCTGGAAATTTTTGCTTCAAGAACTTAAGTCTTCCACCCTCTGTAACAAGGCTTATCCGTTCCTTAAGAAAGGGGTGGCGGTTCTCTTTGAGGGCGGTTTTTGTTTTGTTTTAAAATTTCATGCATAAAAAATAAATGTAAAATGCATGTGATGAAGCAAATTTACAAAATGAACATCTTTGAACACATTAGCTTATCTAAGAATTAGAACGTGATCACATGGTTGCATCTGCCTCCATGCCTCCTTCCCTGCTCTGTTGGCCGGCCTCCCACTATCCTGAATTTCGTGTTTATTATTTCCTTGTTTTTAAGAGCAGCTTCATATACATATGTGTATATCCACAGAGTATTTACTTTTGCTTATTTTTGAACCTTATGAAAATAGAGTCATATTGTATGCAGATATTTTGCTGTCCTAGATAATATTGCTTTTCATCAAATAAAATGGTGTTCGGAGTGATCACATCAACTTATAATCCTATAAGCAGTATGTACGAGTTCACATTGGTTTACATTCTAACAACCACTTAGCAGTAGCAGACTTAAATTTTCTGCCAAACCCGTTCATGTAAAATGGTATTTTATTATGGACTTAGCTAATTTCCTTGATTATTAATAAAATTGAGCTTCTTTCCATATTCTCATTTACCAGGTGGGTTTTCTTGTCTTTGAAACACCTATGCTTGGGGCACCTGGGTGGCTCAGTTGGTTAAGTTTCAACTTTGGCTTAGGTCAGGATCTCACAGTCCGTGGATTCGAGCCCTGCGTCAGGCTCTGTGCTGACAGCTCAGAGCCTGGAGCTTGCTTCGAATTCTGTGTCTCCCTCTCTCTCTGCCCTTCCCCCGCTCATGCTCTGTCTTTCTCTCTCTCTCAGAAATAAATAAACACTAAAAAAAAAAAAGAGAAAAAACCCCAGAAACACCTATGCTTATCTTTTGGCTATTATACAATTGCATTATTTATCTTAATGATTTGTAGAAGGTCTTTTTTTTTCTGGGAAATAGTTCCATATTGGTTATATGTTTTATGGATATGTTCTCCCAGCTTATATCTTGTTTTTTGATAAACAAAAATTTTACATTTTAATGTAGCTAAATACATTAATTGTCTTATGATTAGTATTTTTACTTGCTTAATAAATCTACTCTGTGATCACAAAGATATTTTCTTCCCAAAATTTTAAAGTTTCACCTTTCATATTAAAAAAATTTTTTTTAATGTTTATTTATTTCTAAGAGAGAAACAGCATGAGCAGGGGAGGGGCAGAGAGAGAGGGAGACAGAATCCGAAGCAGGCTACAGGCTCCGAGCTGTCAGCACAGAGCCCGATGTGGGGGCTCAAACTCATGAACAGAGAGATCATGACCTGAGCTGAAGTCAGACACTTTCTGACTAAGCCACCCAGGCACCCCTCACCTTTCATATTTAATCTCCTAATCCACTGTGAATGATTATTGAGTATGGTGTAAGCTAGGGATCGAATTTCATTTTCTTTCTCATATGCATAACTGATTATTCCAATATTATTTATTGAACAGTCCAACTTTACCCAATTGATCTATGATATCAACTTTGTCATATATAAAATTTCTGTATAACTGTGGGTCTGTTTCTTGGCTCTTGATCCAAGTCCTCTGATCAATTTGTCTAAACCTGCACTAATACCATTCAGTCTAAAATGCAATAGATTTATAATAAGTCTTGATATCTTGTAGGGTAAGTCCTCCCATCCCATTCTTAAGGAGTATATTGTCTATTTTTGGCCAATAGCACTCTTATCTATCCATCTATCGATTGATCAATTGAGAGATAGATCAGCTTGTTGAAGTCCTTAAAAAGTTTGTTGAGATTTTGATTGGCATTGTATTTGGTCTACATATAAATTGGGGAGAACTAATGTTGTTGTGATATTGAATCTAAATATTCATAACATAACTCTCAAATTATTTAGGTCTTAATTAATGTCTTCTAATAATATTTTGTTATTTTTTTCCCTACATGTATTGAACATCTTTTATTCAATCTGTTATTATGTTCTTATAATCCTGAATTACATTAAATAAGTTTCTTTTTTTTTTTACAATTGTATTTTCTTTTGCTAGTGTATGTAAATGAAGTAGATTTTAAAACATTGATCTTATATTTGGTTGCCTTGCAAAAGATTTCTATT
The DNA here is from genome assembly GCF_028749965.1 of Puma concolor. Classification (NCBI taxonomy): domain Eukaryota; kingdom Metazoa; phylum Chordata; class Mammalia; order Carnivora; family Felidae; genus Puma; species Puma concolor. Next base: position 102,045,691 of record NC_141673.1, read on the forward strand.
GATTTGTACTATTTTGTTTGTAGATATTTTTGAGACAATTATATGTGATTAATGATAAGCTTGTTTCTTTAAAGACTTCATTCTTTATGACTTGAATTTATTTTCCTTGTTTTGTTGCATTGGCCAGGGTTTCCAAGTAGTTTAAACAGATATGGTAAGAGTGGGCATTCTATCTTGTTATTTTAATGGGAATGATTTTACGTTTCTTATACATTCGCGTTAGAATGATGAGGTTTTTATTAATCTTAGTTAACTTAAAGTATTTTATTCTATTCCCAGTTTGCTGAGTAAATTTGCCAAATGCTTTTTCTGCATCAAATGAGATGCTAATATTAATTAATTAATTATTTTATATTGAGGTATAATTGACATTATATTAGTTTCAGGTGTACAACATAAATGATTTGTTATATACATGAATTGCAAAATAATCACCACCAAAAGCCTAGTTAACATTAGTCACCATACATAGTTAACAAATTTCTTTTCTTTTTTTTTTTTTTAATGTTTATTTATTATTGAGAGACACAGAGCATGAGCAGGGGAGGGGCTGAGAGATAGAGAGACACAGAATCTGAAGCAGGCTCCAGGCTCTGAGATGTCAGCACAGAGCCTGATGCGGGGCTTGAACTCACAAACTGTGAGATCATGACCTAAGCCGAAGTCAGATGCTTAACCAACTGAGTCACCCAGGCGCCCCAGTTTTTTTTCTTGTGATAGGAACTTCTAAGATTTACGCTCTTGGCAACTTTCAAATATGAAATGTAGTATTATTAACTATAGTCACCATGTTGTACATTACATACCCATGATTTATTATAACTGGAAATTTGTACTTTTTGATCATTGTCACCCATTTGACACCCCCCCTCCCCGCCCCCCCCCACACACTCCCTGCTTCTGGTAACCACCAATTTGCTTTCTCTGAGCTATTTTTTTTAGACTCCACATATAAGTGAGATCATACAGTATTTATTTGTTGTTCTCTGACTTATTTCATTTAGCTTAATGCCCTCAAGATCCATCCATATTGTTGCGAATGGTATGATTTTATTTTTAAAGGGCTGAATAATATTCCTGAAATAAACATTTTCTTTATCCATTTATTCACTGATGGACACTTGGGTTGTTTCCATATCTTGGCTATTGTAAATAATTCTGCAATGAACATGAAAGTGCATATATCTTTCCAAGTCAGTGTTTTTATTTTCTCTGGACTGTCCAGAAGTGGAATTGCTGGACCATATGTCAGTTCTATTTTTCTTTTTTTGAGGAACCTTCCACCAGTTTACATTCCCACCAAAATGTCTGAATAGGTATTTTTCCAAAGAAGACCTACAAATTGCAAATAGGTACATAAAACGATGTTCAACGTCATGATTCATCAGGGAAACGCAAATCAAAACCACAATGAGATATCACCTTACATCTGTTAGAATGGCTTACTACCAAAAAGATAAGAGATATCAGGTGTTGGCCAGAATGTGAAGAATAGGAAACACTTGTATCCTGTTGGTGGAAGTGTAAATTGGTGCAGCCATTCATATTTTTACCCTTTAATTTGCTAGTGTGGTGTTTCATAATCTATAATAATAGATTTTCTAATGCTAAACCACTCCTAAATTTCTGGAATAAATAAAACTTGGTCATAATATATTATCTTTTTTACATACTGTTGGACTCGGTTGCTAATATTTTGTTTAGGACTTTTCACATTTACTTTTTACTCTACGTTCATGAGTAATCTGACCAGTGATTTTCTTTTCTCACTTTTCATTTCTCATATTTGGTTTTGTCATTAAGGTCATATTGGATTCATAGTCCTGAATTAGGGATAATTTTCTTCATGGAAGAGTCTGCCAGTGATTCTCTAATAGTTATTTGGTCCTTCTTGAACAGAATGCCAACTTTCACCTGGCAACATAATTAAAGATGATATTTCCCAGCTTCCCTCATAGTCCCCCATGTGATTAAGCTTCGGTCACTATCTCTTTATTGGTACTATAGTAAGTCACTTCTCTGTAGAGAAGTGATTATATTCATAGCCTTGACCTCTGGGATTTATTTATGCCTTGCACTGAGAAATCGGTCTTCAAGGGCATTTATTTCTAATAGTGACTAGTTTCATTAAACCTAAAAATGTGATCTAACATATTTTAAATATTATCAATAGTTTAAATAATACTGATATTATAAATATTAATAATCAAATATTATAATACTATGAATATTATTGAATATATTAATATATATTTTTCTACCTTGGGATAAGATTTATGTCTTCATTGTTTCTTGATACACATTTTTAGCTTCTCTAGATACCTTAACATAGTGGAAAAAATATCAATTCTTGAAGCCACTAAACCAGCAACCATTTGCATGAAAGGATGTCAGTTATGAAACATTTTCAGCTTTTACAAAGATTTTTAAAGACTTTTTGTCTGATGGTAAGAAAGCTTGCTCCTAAACATATGAACCAGTGCAACTTTTGTATTAAACTAATAACAATAATTAAAAAATGAGTTATCATGGGGTACAGCATGACTTACTGACCCATGAGTTAGTAGTATGCTTAAATTTTTCCAGGCATATGGAAATTAAAAAATAATTAGATTTTTAAATTTACTTCCAATTAATTGTGTTATACTGAGAAACATCTTAATATTGATTCCTTGAAATTTTTTGAGACCTGTTTTGTGGTTTAGTACTTGGTAAATTTTTACAAATGTTCTAAGTGTATCCTCTCTAGTTGTTGGGTATAGAATTCTATATATGTCCAATCAAACTTATTAATTTTATTGTTCAAATTTCTTCTTTTCTTTTCTTTTCTTTTCTTTTCTTTTCTTTTCTTTTCTTTTTTTCTGTCTCTTTGATCTAACAGTAATAGAGAGAGGTATGTTGTCATCTCCCCCATGATGGTGAATTTGTCAGTCTCTTCCTGAGTTCTAAACCAATTTTTTTAAAGTAGGCTTAATGCCCAGCATGGAGTCCAATGTGGGGCTTGAACTCACAACCCTGAGATCAACACCTGAGCTGAGATCAAGAGTCGGAAGCATAGTCAACTGAGCCACCAGGTGCCCCCAATCTCTCCCTGAGTTCTATGAATTTTTTGTTTTATATATCTTGGGTCTATTTTATTATTTTGTTAGGTTAGTGATAATCATATCTTCTTAATAAATTGAACTTTTTATCATTGTTTAATCTCATTCTCTATCTGTAATAGTACATTTTTTTCAAAAGTCCATTTTGTCTGATATTAATACAGCCATCCCAACTTCAACTATTTCCATGTGCTTAATTTTAGGTTGCCTCTCATAAACACCATAGAATTATGTGGTATCCAGCTTCCAAGATAGACTCCTATGAGTCTTGCCCCAGTATTCACACCCCTGATATATCTACTCCAACACTAAAAAGGGCTGACCTGTGGAAAATATTGTGGAAATAACAAAGTTGGACTCCCAATGTTAGGTCATAAAAGACAGTGTGTCTTTCATTTTGCTTTCTCTTGGATCACTTGAACTGGCAGAAGCCAATCACAATACCATGAGTACATTTAAATATCCCTATGGAGAGGTTAACACAACAAGGCACTAGGATCTCCTGACAACAAACAGCACCAACTTACCAGCCTTGTGGGTGAGCCATCTGGGAAGCAGACTCTCCAGCCCTAGTCAAGCCTTCAGATGACTGGGGTCCCGGCCGGCTAGCCAAATGCAGAGGAATATTTCTTAGCATCCACAAAGAGATATGGTTTCTTGTTTTCTTGAAACTCAGCTTTCTTGGTGTATCTTATTTTTTTCACTTTGATAGAGAAATGACTACAAAGAAATGTTTCTATACTCTATACACAATGACAAGGCACTTGGTATGCAAAAAATGGCAACTGGATTGGGGCTTTATTGTTGGAGACATGATAGCATGTGGAAGGGACTGGAAAGTGGGAGGGATCACGCCTATCTAGAGTACACCATCCTTTCCAGCTGATTTTTCCTTTATGAGAATGTGGCCCTGTGATGTAAGATGAGCCAGTCTTCCAAGTGATGCCAGAAATCCATATCTTTTAGCATAAAAGATCCTGAATTTTTAATATTGGCTCAAGATTTAGAAATGCATACAGAAGTGAAGCACACCCACACACAGAATCATGTGCACAAATGGCTGATACTTTGGGACTTTGGGGCAGGTGAGGGCCAGAGACTTTTAAGCACTTTCTCAAGGCCGGGTACTAAGCAGGTGGAGACTCTGACGCTGAAGCTTCTTCCGTTTCTGAGATTCTGTGATTAAATATATGCAGCTTTTCATTCAAATCAAGGTGATTTGATCTCACTGTTTGCTTGCCCCAAGGGCAGTTCCTAAGTGTATGTGGTCTTTGCTTTGAGCAAGAGGCTCCATTCTCCGTGAATGACTTCAAGGAGGTGGGGGCAGCTTGTTCAAGGCCCATAGTTGAGGACGCATTAAGTTTTCCATGCAAATTATAGCAGGTAATTCAGTTTCACAGAAAGGGAGAGAGGTTGAAAAGTTAGGAGGACAGAAGAATTTGGGGAAGCAAAAAGAGATACCTGTTTTTTTCCTAAATCAACAAAGGCTTTGTAGTATGGGAGAAGCCATTTCATGCAGATAATGATTATGTTACAGGAAGCTGAAAAGATAAGAGGCAAGTTCCCATGGTGTGTGAATGTGGGCATAAAAGCCTCCGGTGAGAGGGCGTGGCCTGGTTTGCAGAGCCATTTTCTGGGTCTCCAAGCACATGCCTGGACCTGTAGACTAACTGAATTAAAAGCAGGGAGTGCTTGGTCCAGCCAAATCATCCTATCCCAAAGCTCTTTCCTACCAGTGAAGTCTCAACTGAGGGGATTCTAACCAGTGCTTCATAGTCAACCGGAGAGGCCTTAGCCAGAGATTCTGGGGCCCATCAGCGCAGTCTGCCCTTTGGGAGAGTTCTGGGGAAAGTGCCCAGCCCTAAGACTTCCTCCACCTGTGAAACCTGATACCTCTGTTTTTGGATTTGAGGGCTGAGCCAGCAGGAAGTCTCCGCTTGGACTAGACAGAGGGGAAGGCAGTGATGGTATCTGGCTGAGAGCACTGGACCAAGGGTCAGAGGGCAAGGGGTGAACAGGGACTTTTCCTCTCCCTCGCTGTGTGGCTAGTGGCAAGTCACTTTACTGGGCGTTTACTTCCTCATCTGCAAACTGGGAACAACACCGCCTGTTCTTGCTAACTCACGGTGGTGGTAGAAGGCTCTGAGGAGGTCGTGTCCGTGAAGGTATCCTGAAAACTAACAAGCAGCACAGAAAGGATTCATGTTGCATCCAGCACATTTATACCTCTCCAGCCCTATCACCTACCATGTTTCCGCCTGTGTTCTGTGTTCCAGTCACGCAAACCATCTTTCAGTTTCTTTGCAGGCAACTCCCTTCTGCCACTGGGCCTTTGCACCTGCTTGTTCCGTGGCCTGAAGTGTTTCTTGGCTTGGTTTTTCCCTTACTCGTCACATAGAACTCAGCTCAGTTGGCAACCCCTCCATCCTCCGCCCCCATCAGTTTAGGTTGGAACCCTCTCTTACACGTGTGCCTCCACAGCATCACTATCTTACTGAGATAGCTCTTATCCCTGTTTGCAGTTCTAATTTGTATAGATTTATGTCAGTTCTTGTCACTAGACCATAAGCTCCATGAGGTCAGGGAATGATGTGTTTTTGCTCATCTTTGTATTCCCAGAGCCTAGCCCAGATCCCAAACAAATATTGGTAACTGTAGAGTATGTTGAAGAGTGTGGGTAGCAGGGATTCTGGATATAGGAGCCTGGGTTAGGAATCTTCATAAAGAGGAACAGTCAGGAGAGTCTCCTCTCTGAATAAGCTCCGTGTTAGCACTTTTCTTCCACTTCCTTTATGCCAAGCTGTGCCCCACTTTGTGATGACGTGTTGCCCGTATATATTGTATATATCAGATGATGGCAACTAATTGTTCACGGTAAGCAAGGAATGCCTCTGTGTCCATCAGGACAGGCAAGTACCTCTGGGTCCAGAGAACAGCCCGCTGGAGCAAGAAGTGGGTTTCAGAACAAGGAGAACAAAATCTGTTAGTAGATGCCACTCTGTCTGGAACACTGCTTGGGAGACTTGAATTATTAATAAAAATTCTAGGAAGTCTGCTAGCTTTTCAGGAACCTTGATCCAATTAAGGGAAGATAAATTCCAAATATACTTCCAAGCACCATTATTATTATTTTTTTCATTTTGAAAGCCTCATATTGATGTACAATATTCATAATGAAAATACACAGATCCTAAGTACCCAGTTCAGTACTTTCTCACAAACTAGACACTCCCTGTCATCACCAGCACCCAGGCTCAGAAATTCCACATCACCGGCACCCCAGAAAGTCCTCTCATGCTGCTTTCCAGTCACTCCCCCCTCCTCCAAGGGGAAACACTTTCCTGACTTCTAACAGCTTAGATTTGTTCTGCCAATTTTTGTGTTCTATGTAAATGGCATATCCAGTAAGTACTTTACTGAATCTGGCTCCTTTCACTCAACATTATACTTTTGAAATTCATCCACATTGTTGTGTGTGGTTGGGGATATTTCTCACTGCTATATAATAACCCATCGCGTGAACATAGCACAATTGTGTTTATCCGTTCTCTGTTGATGGGCATTCGGGTTGTTTCCAATTTGGGGCTATTACAAATAGAGGCATTGATAAGTTTGATTCACTCTAAAGAGGTATTAAAAGGTAAATCAAGCTGCTTTTCACTGTGCTTGTTTCGCAGTTTTGTTTTCAAAATTGTTTTCTAGGGAAGTGAAAATCTGGGTGAAGAAAGAGCATATCCCTTTTCCTCAGAATTCACAGGTGACTTCTCCTTTCTCCTTCTCTCTTCTGAAACTTTACTTTGTAAGCTGAATTCTCCATGACTTTCTGTGTTTGATTTCCCCCCTCACTTTTTTTAACACTAAAAAAGTGCAGAACATCTTAAAGACATTAGGTACTATCATAAGCCTATTGTGAAAAAACTGGAAAATACAGAGAATTTTAAAGAAGAAAATGACAACCTCCTGCCATCCAGAGATAAGTGTAAATATGTTAGCATATTTTTAAAAAAGATTTTACTTTAAAAAAAAATTTTTTTTTTAGTGTTTATTTATTTTTGAGAGACAGGGAGAGACAGCATGAGCTGGAGAGGGCAGAGAGAGAGAGAGGGAGACCCAGAATATGAAGCAGGCTCCAGGCTCTGAGCTGTCAGCCCAGAGCCCGATGCGGGGCTCGAACTCACAGACCACGAGATCATGACCTGAGCCGAAGTCGGATGCTCAACCGACTGAGCCACCCAGGCGCCCCCAAAAAAGATTTTACTTTTAAGTAACCTCAGCACCCAGTGTGGGGCTTGAACCCATGACCCCAAGATCAAGAGTCTCCTACTCTACTGACTGAGCCAGCCAGGAGCACACTCTGTGTTAGCCTATCTCTTTAGTGTTTTTTTCTCCATACGTTTTACATAGTTGCAATTACATGGAATATGCATATTCATCTGTCCTGTCACTTAAAGATTATTCCACAAACATTTCCCCATGTCATCTGTAACTGTTCTTCAACACTGTTTTTCCCAGCTACGTGATAATTCATCCCATGTGCGTGCCAAAAGTTATTCGACTAATCTTCTAAACCGGGACGTGTAGGATGCTTACACTTCCATTTTGACAATTAGAAACAATGCTGCAGTGACTATCTTGGATGCAGATCTTTGCCCTCATTGTAGGTAGTTTCCTTCAGTTAATTCCTAGAAGTGGACTTAACCGGATCAAGAGTTGAACACGTTACAGGAGTCTGATACATCATGTGTTCCCAAGTTGCCATATTTATACTCCCACTAGTTTGAAGAGCTGAGAGCACGAAAGAACACATTCCATTGCATCTTTACATTCTTTGCATATCGCTTCATATGGAGTATCTTCATATGTTTGGTTTGAGGTATTTTAAAATTTCTCTTCTGATTTATTTTTTGACCTCCAAGTTATTTGGAAGTATGCTTTGAAATTTCCAAATATATGAGGATTAAAAACATTTTTTAAACTGACTTTTCAATGTAAATTGTAGTGTGCTCAGAGAATATGGAGTGCATGTTACCTATTTATTCTCTGAAATGTGCCAGAAATTGTGCATAATTAATTTTTGTAAATGTTGGGATGACTAACCATCTCTGTTTGGGACTGAGGGGTTCCTGGGATGAAGGACTTTCAGTGCTAAACTCAGGAGACTCCTGGTCAAACAGGACTGTTATCTTCTGTGTACCTGAGGATACTGTGGATTCTCCAATTATTGGTGCAAAGTTCCAAACAGATACATTAGATCAACCTTATATATTGTTTTTTAAAAACAATTTTTAGTTAAAATCTTTATTTTCAGAAAATTATAGATTCATGTGCAATTGTAAGGAGCAGTACAGAGAGATCCATTGCAATTCCCCTTAATGGTAACATCTTGCAAAACCATAGTAAAATGTCACCTCCAGGAAACTGACATGGATGCAACCCACCCATTTTATTCAGAGTTCAGTAGTTTTACTTGTGTTCGTGTGTGTGTGTGTGTGTGTGTGTGTGTGTGTGTGTATTTAGTTCTGTACAATTTTATCACATGTAGGTTTGTGTCTCCACTACCATGTCAACATACGGCCATCACAACAAAGATCCCTCTCATTGCTCTTTTATAACCACAAGCACCTCCTTTTTGTTTTTTTAATTATTTTTTTATGTTTATTTTTATTTTTGAGAGAGAAAAGGAGAGTTAGAGCACGAGCAGGGGAGGGGCAGAGAGAGAAAAAGGAGACACAGGATCCAAGCAGGCTCCAGGCTCTGAGCTGTCAGCACAGAGCCTGACGTGGGGCTTGAACCCATGGACCGTGAGATCATGATCTGGGCTGAAGTTGATGCTTAACTGACTGAGCCACCCAGGCGCCCCAAGCACCTCCTTTTTGTACCCCACCTCACAAACTCCTCTCTTCTGCCTCTAACTCTTGGCAACCACTAATGTGTTCTCCATTTCTGTAATTTTGTAATTTCAAGAGTGTTACATAAATGGAATCATACAGTATGTCAACTTTTGGGTTTTTTTTTCACTTACATGTTGTATGTGTATCAGTGGTTTGTTCTTTCTTATTGCTGAGCAGTATTTCATAGGTGGATGGACCACCATTTGTTTAACTCTTAACCCAATGAAGGACAACTGGGTTGTTTCCAGTTTTTGACTATTACAAATAAAGCTGTTACAAACATTCATGTACAGGATTTGGTATAACCTAATTTTCCATTTCTCCTGCCTAAATGCTCAAGAATGCAATGACTGGGTTTAACTGTTTAAAAAAATTCCTATTTTACCAGTTTGATCTGCTTGACCTATAGATATCTGAGAAAGGCTTTTAGGGGCGCCTGGGTGGCTCAGTCGGTTAAGTGTCTGACTTCGGGCTCAGGTCATGACCTCACAGTTCATGCGTTCAAGCTCTGTGTCAGGCTCTGCGCTGACAGCTCAGAGCCTGGAGCCTGCTTCAGATTCTGTGTTTCCCTCTCTTTCTCTCTGCCCCTCCCCTGCTTGTGCTCTCTCTCAAAAATAAATAAACATAAAAAAAAAAAAAAGAAAGACTTTGAAATTGACTTAGTGACTTATGTATTTTAGAAGCTATCTTATAAGATGTCCACAATGTGAGAATTGTTATAACTTTCTGTCTGTAAAGCTAGAACCCCAGGGCCTGGGATAGTGGTTCTGGGTTCAGGAATCCTTTGGTGCTGTGTGGACCAGAAAATCCGCCAGATGTACTGGTTTGCAACTCTCTAACTCTACGGCAATAATAACGTGGTGTCGTAGTTACCAAGAATGTGAGAGAATTAGTTTGAAGTTGTGCCACCCCTTTGACATTGGACCGCAGGCACGTCATGACCATGATGATGACTGTAGAGGAAGGAAGTGAGCATACTATTTCGCCCCCACAGATGTCCCTAGGAGACAGGAAGTAAAGGAGGATGGCTTCCCTTCAGGTGCTGGCAGTATATGCTGGAAGCTGGGAGCCTGGTTTGAAAAGTCTACTGTGTTTGTTCATTTGGCGTGAACTGCCCCAGAGGAAGTTCTCTAACCTGTGGAATTTGCACAGAAGAGATGCTCCAAATACACAAAGAAAAGGCAAGTACGAGCCCTGCTAGGAAATCCTTCCTTCTGGAGGTTCTTTTGCATTTGTATTAGTTACACTCTGGAGAATTTACTGCAGGTAGGCAGAGGTCAACTCCGGCATTCCCCCTGCGTCTGGGCAGCATTCCCGGAAGTGCCTTCAACAGTCACACCTTCCCAGGTGTGCAATTCTGCTTAGCATCAGATCCAGGGATCCCACTTCCTTGAGCCCCATAGCACCCATTGTCCTCTTAACACTAATTTAACAAGGCTGCCTGGAGCAAGGGCTGTGCAGCTCTGCCTGTGTTAGTTTCCTATTGTTCTCGTACCAAATGATCACAAACTTAATGGCTTAAAACAACACAAATTTGTATCTACTAGTTTTGGAAGCCAGAAGTCTGAAATGGGTCAAAATCAAGGTGTCAGCAGAGCCGTGTTCCTTCCGTAGGTTCTAGGGGGGAGAATCTGTTCCTTGCCTACTCTGGCTTCCAGAGTCTGCCCACGTTCCTTGGCTCATGGCCCCCTACCACCCCAAACTCTGCATCTGCAGTCACATCTCCTTCCCTGACTCTGCTACTGCCTCCTCACATAAGAACCCTTTGGATTAGATTGGACAATCCAGGATAGTCTCCCCATCTCAATTTTTTAATTTTTAAAAATTTTTTTTTTTCAATGTGTATTTATTTTTGGGACAGAGAGAGACAGAGCATGAACGGGGGAGGGGCAGAGAGAGAGGGAGACACAGAATCGGAAACAGGCTCCAGGCTCTGAGCCATCAGCCCAGAGCCTGACGCGGGGTTGGAACTCACGGACCGCGAGATCGTGACCTGGCTGAAGTCGGACGCTTAACCGACTGCGCCACCCAGGCGCCCCTCAATTTTTTAATTTAATCGCATTTGCAAAGTCCCTTTTGTCAAAGGGTATCTGCTGGCTGTATCTGCTCAAGATCCAGGGCCCCGTTTAGGCCCTCATTGTGTATCTTCTGGAAGCGTCCGTCAGCCACCTGATCGGTCTCCCTTTGTCTATTTGGCTCCTCTACAATCCATGGCCTCTGCAGCTACTGTGTCTTACCCAGAGGCTACTGGATCAACACAAACCCCTGACCCTGGCTCAAGGTTCTTGATAGATTGTCTTCCCATTTTTTCTTATCTCCTACAAGTCTCGTTTATTTGCTTTAACTACCAGCCTATTTTGTCACATATGTATTTTAACATGCACAGAGTTTTCTTGCTTCTCTGCTATTACTTCTTTCTTTGCATCTGAAATGCCCTTTTCCCTCATTTTTACCTGTTGAAATCCTGCTCGACCTTATCATCAAAGACCTTAAAATGTAGATGACCATTGATCCAGAACTTCCATAGGAATTTCAGGCAGTGGAATAATCCTGAGGGTTGCGCATAGATCCAGCTTCAAAGATGTTCACTGTAGCACTGTTAATAAAAAGAAAAAGTAGAACCAACCTAAATAGATATCCAACCTATAAACTCAGGTTATAAAACTATCTGTATAAAAAGATTTTATTTAAAAATTATATCTTAGTGGTGCCTCGGTGGCTCAATCGGTTAATCGTCCAACGTTGGCTCAGGTCATAATCTCACAGTTCCTGAGTTTGAGCCCCACGTTTGGGTTCTGTGCTGACAGCTCAGAGCCTGGAGCCTACTTTGGATTCTGTGTCCCCCTCTCTTTCTACTCCTCCCTGGCTCTTGTTGTCTCTCAAAAATAAACAAAAAAAGATTATATTTTGTATGTATGTAATATATATATTTGAAAAGGAAAGTAAAATGCTTAAACTTTTTAAAAAAATTTTACATTTATTTATTTTTAAGTTGTTTTTAACATTTTAAATTTGTTTTTGAGAGACAGAGCATGAGTGGGAGAAGGGCAGAGAGAGGGGAGACACAGAATACAAAGCAGGCTCCAGGCTCTGAGCTGCCAGCACAGAGCCCGACATGGGCTTGAACCCATGAACTGTGAGATCATGACCTGAGCCTATGTCAGACACTTTAACCAACTGAGCCACGCAGGCACCCCACGTTTATTTATTAAATTCAAATTAGTTAACATACAGTGTAGTATTGGTTTCAGGAGTAGAATTTAGTGATTCATCACTTACATACAACACCCAGTGATCATCCCAGCAAGTGCCCTCCTTAATGCCCATCACGCATTTAGCCCATCTGCCAACCCACTCCCCACTAGCAACCCTGTTTGTTCTCTGTATTTAAGAGTCTCTTCTGGTTTGCCTCCCTCTCCATTTATATCTTATTTTTCCTTCTCTTCCCCTATGATCATCTGTTGCATTTCTTAAATTCCACATATGAGTGAAATAATATGATATTTGTCTTTTTCTGCCTGACTTATTTCACTTAGCATAATACCCTCTGGTTCCATCCATGTTGCTGCAAATGGCACGATTTCATTCTTTTTGATCACCCAGTAGTATTCCATTGTATATACCACATCTTGTTTACCCATTCGTTGTCGATGGACATTTGGGCTCTTTCCATATTTTGGCTATTGTCAATAGTGCTGCTATAAACATTGGGGTGCATGTGCCCCTGTGAATCAGTACTCCTGTATCCTTTGGATAAATACTTTGTAGTGCAACGGTTGGGTCGTAGGGTAGTTCTATTTTTAATTTTTTGAGGAAACTCCACACCGTGTTCCAGAGTGGCTACACCAGTTTGCAAAAGTGTTCCCCTCTTTCTGCATTCTTGCCAACATCTGTTGTTTCCTGAGTTGTTAATTTTAACATGCTAAACTACTGATGGTGGTTGTTTCTGTGTAATAGGATTATGGGCGATTTTTATTTTCTTATTTTTATTTGTCCATACTTTTGTCCATACTTTATAACCATATGCTGCTTTTATAATAATAAAAAAGTGATTAACGTTGTTAAAATATCACTCTACCCACCCTCCCCGGGTCAGTTCAAACTCCATCCATTCCTGCTAGGGAAGGTGTTGGTTGGCCATCATCCCCGACGAAGGTGAGTGCCCTTTCCTTTGACTCTCCATCACAGTTTGTAACCACTTAGTGTACTTCCTGTATTTTTATTTATGAAATTGCTCCAGAGCAACCTCTGGGAATAGAACTTCATCACTGCGGTGTAAGGCTGGCAGCTGCTCTCCTCCCTAGGGAGCACGGCCCGAGTGGGAGCACTCATACATCCCATACTGCACACCCCGTGGCAGGCAGCCAGCCAGGATGCAAGGCAGGGTGACTGGAGGTTAGTGGTTTGGTGGGTCACTTTTGCTAAGGGTCTTGCTCCTGTGTTTGGAGGTGAGGTGGAGTCTGGGAAGGCAGGCTGCTTTCCAAATTCCATTCCCATTCTCATGGAACTGGTGGTCTGATTAGGGAGATAAGGCATCAACATATCACGTTCATAAAAAAAAAAATACAAAAATTGCCAACAGATATCTTGTGAATAGTATGAGGGGAGAGGAAGGAGAGGTCACACAGGTCATGGCAGAGGGACGTGCTCCGGACTGTTAAAACATCAAGCCAATGCGATTAGATCCCCAGGCTATATATAAGTGTATCTCAAACACTCACGCAGCTCAGGGCCATTGGTGAATGTCTACAGCTTTCATTTCATAGAGCGTGCTTTTATACACAAAGAACTTCATAGAATCCCAGGAAAGCCAACAACCTCAGTGGAAATATTAACTCAGAAAAGGCTCCCTGGACAATTTTCAAATTTATTAACTGATCAACTGGATTTAATATGTAAAATTAAAGTCACTGGGCTTATACTGGCAAATGTAAAACTTGGTGGCATGGTCTACGACTTGGGATTTCCGTAGGTAATGATTTTAGTGGCAAATGGCCCGATTCTAGGTGTGCTAAGAGGAGTCAGGGGTTGGAGGGCTGAGGGCTCCACAGCCTGCACCTGCAGCCCCGGGTGCTCCTCACACTGTGGCTGCTGTAACTTCCACCCCAATGCGGTTTATGTGGCCCTTTGTGTGGCCAATCAGGAGTCCCAGCTGCATTCATCGCTGTTCCCCTGTAGTTAGAGAAAATAGTCTTTTAAAAAAATGTTTATATAATTGAGAAAGGGAGAGAGAGTGTGTGTGAGTGGGGTAGGACCAGAGAGAGAGAGGGAGAAAGAGAATCCCAGGCAGGCTCCTCACTGTCAGTGCAGAGCCTGATGTGGGGCTTGATCTGATGAACCGTGAGATCATGACCTGAGCCAAAACCAAAAGCTGGACACTCAACCAAATAAGCCACCCAGGCGCCCTGGCACTGCCTATTTAGATATGACACTGGAATTTCTATTTTATCAGAGTATAACACTCTTGACTGAAATATTAAGACTATAATGGGGCACTTGGGTGGCTCTCTGCAAGGGAGGGATGTGGAGGATGATAGCAGAGAGGAGTGGGAGAAGAGGAAGGTCTTTCAGAGAATGGAACCAGTGAGCTAAGCACAGGAGGTGTCTGGGAGTGATGCTGGTGGGCAAGGAGCAGACATTCTGGGGTACACGGTGACGCCAGGGTTGACAGGTGCACAGCAGGGCCCAGGAGGCAGTTAAGTGCACTGACTATGGAGCATGAGGCCCCAGAAGGAGGGACCTACCGAAAAGGAAGAAGTAGGGGTTCTGGGACTCCCTCTGCTGCCTTCCTTTGGTGGCTTCTCTGTCCTTTGGCTGCTTCTGCCTTGCCTACACTGTCTTGGGGTTCAGGAGGGAGCAGCAGCATCCCGGGGAGTCAGAGGTCATGGAACCTGGACGTTGGGGGCCACTAGTCTTTAGAGGAGTTGTGTGGGCTTGGGAAAGAGGAAGTGCAAGGGGATGGGCTAAGATTTCAGAAACTTGACTTTGCTTTCTGAGCACATGGCACCCCTTGGATTCTTGTGTCACCTTGCCTTGAGGAAGGTTGCATTTAATTTGATTTAAAGCAAATGAAAGGATGTGGCATATCCCATGAATGCAAGTTTGTGGACTAAGGTTCGTAGTCCCCACAACAGATTTGAAGATTCAAGTTGAAAACTTTTGTAATATTTCTGGAAGTCTTATCCAAGAAACTCATACCAGTATTGCTTCTGAGAGGGAAATTAGGGGGCCGGTAGGGTGACCAACTGTCCCAGTTTGCTGAGAACTGTCCCAGTTTTAGTAATGAAAACCCCATGTCCCCAAGAGTCCCTCAGTTCATAGCGAAGTAAGATCATTGTCATCCACCTGAGAGGAAGGGAGGTTTGACTTTTCATCGTGCACCCTTCTTAACACTTTGTGTTTTGTACTTTTACTTTGGATCTATGGAACCTAGCACCTCCTCGCCACCAAAAAAGCATTAAATGATTCCTCAAACTCTCGCACATAAAAAAAAACAAACAAAAAAACCCTTCATAAATAAAGGTTAAAGGTACAGGAAGAACAGAGAAAAACATTTGCATACTAATGTGAGGAAAAGGGAATAATATTCTTTCTTTTAAAATTTTTTTTTAATGTTTATAATTTATTCTTGAGAGAGTTAGAGAAACAGAGCACCGGGCGTGGGGGGCGGGGGGCGGTGGGCAGAGAGAGAGGGAGACACAGAATCTGAAACAGGCTCCAGGCTCTGAGCTGTCAGCACAGAGCCTGACACGGGCTCCAACCCATGAGCCATGAGATCATGACCTGAGCCGAAGTCAGACACTCAACTGACTGAGCCACCCAGGTGCCCCAATAATATTCTTAATCTATAAAGAGCTTAAACAAATAATCAAGAAAACACAAACATCTCAGTTGAAAATGAGCTAAAGACACAAGAACTTCACAATAGAAGAGATACAAATGGAAATAGTAGAAAATATTTCCCAATAATGAAAGGAATGAATATTCAAACAATAATCGCATACCAGTATCTGCCAGTGAAGTTACCAAATAATAAAAAAGAATTGTCTTAGTTCAGGCTGCTGACTTAAAAAAATTTTTTTTTAGTGTTTATTTATTTTTAAGAGACATGGACAGAGTGTGAGCGGGAGGGGGACCAAGGGAGAGAGGGAGACACAGAATCTGAAGCAGGCTCTAGGCCCTGAGCTGTCAGCACAGAGTCTGATGTGGGGCTTGAACCCATGAACTGTGAGATCATAACCTGAGCCGAAGTCAGATGCTTAACCAACTGAGCTACCCAGGTGCCCCAAGCTGCTGGCTTTTTAATGGTATTTCGCTATTTAAAAAACCCCCACAGCCTGGGTGTCCTTAGCAACAGATATTATTTCTCATGGTTCTGGAGGCTGGAGGTCCAAGATCAGGGTGCCAAGAGATCCATTTCTTGGTGATGGTCTGCTTCTTGGCTTGCAGACAGTTGCTTTCTCACTGTGTCCTCACATGTCAGAGAGAGAAAACTCTCGTGTCTCTTCCTCTTCTTATTAGGGCGCTAATGCCATCATGGGCCCCACCCTCATGACCTCTAAGCCTAATTATTTCGGAAAGGCCCACCTCCTAATACCACCACATTGAGAGGGAGGGCTTCAACATATGAATTTTGGAGGACACACATTCAGTTCACAATAATAATAAAATGCCCTGGGGGGCACCTGGGTGGCTCAGTCGGTTAAGTGTCCAACTTCAGCTCAGGGCACGATCTCACGGTTTGTGAGTTCGAGCCCTGCATCAGGCTCTGCACTGGCAGCTCAGAGCCTGGAGCCTGCTTCAGATTCTGTCTCCCTCTCTCTCTGCTCCTCTCACTCGCACTCTGTCTCTCTCTCTCAAAAATAAACAAACATTAAAAAAATGAAAACAAAAATAAAATGCTTTGAAAGTGTAGATTGGCATAATTCTTGGCAGAATGTATAAAAGTCTTAACAATTTTTGTGCCTTTGACCCAGTGATTTTTTTTTTTTTTTTTTTTTTTTTTTTTTTTTTTTTTTTTTTTTTTTACTGCAAGGACTTTGTTTTAAGGCCATAGGCCACGTGCGCAAAAATGTGTGTGCAAGGATGCCAGTGACTCTGCTGCTTGTAAGGGCAAAACCATACGCCAAGGTCCCTGGCCTCAGGGCTTTACTTAAAAAAATTTTTTTTTTTTTTTACATTTACTTATTTTTGATAGAGAGTGACAGAGCACAAGTGGGGCAGGGGCAAAGAGAGAAGGGGACACAGAATCCAAAGCAGGCTCCAGGCTCGGAGCTGTCAGCACAGAGCCTGACACAGGGCTTGAACTCACGTATCTTGAGATCATGACCTGAGTTGAAGCCAGAGGCTTAACTGACTGAGCCACCCAGGCACCCCCAGGGCTTTACTTTTAAATGAAAATTTCAACCTTACAGAAAACTGAAGAGGATAATATAGTATAATAGTTACATAGATAATACAGCCAGATTGGTCCCATCTCAACATGTTTCCATATTTGCCTCATATTTTTGAAATGATGAAATAAATAAAGCATATACAAAGAGGAATACCCCTGTATGTACTGTTCTCTGGATTTCATCTTCTTTGATCCCCCTAGAAGCAGCCACTATCTTGAATTTACTGGTCATCACACCGTGCACGTGTATGTTTAGTCTATTGGCAATTAAACATATTTATAAGCAATAGTATACAGCTTTATTTTACATGGTCTTTAACTTTACAGAAATGCTAGCTCGCTGTAGAGACCCTCTGATACTTGCTTTTATTTCTTGCTCACCATTATTTTGGGGGATTTATCCATGTTGGTACACAGAGCCCAGATTATTTTTTGACTGCTATTTGGCATTTCATAGGATGAATGTATCGCAAGTTATTTATGCACGCTGTTGAAGTATATTTAGGTTGTTTACACGTTTTTGTGACTACATTCACTGTTGCAGGTAAACATTCTGTGCAAATTGCTTTGTGCACGTGGATGAAAATTTCTCCAGGGGGATATATCTAGAAGTACAATTGCTGGATCATGGGGAATTGCTGTTAAATGTAATAGCTATTTCCACATTTTTCTCCAAAGTGATACACCATTTGTCACAACAACAGCAAACAGGAGTTCCAGTAGCCCCACATCCTTGCCAATCTGATGGGTAGATAACCAATTGTGGTATTATTTTGGATTTTCCTGATGACCAGTGGGGTTGAATTGTTTTTCATATGTTTACTGGCCAAATGGGTTTCTTCCTTTTCTGTGAATTGTCTTTCTGTATCACTTATCTATTGCCACTGTGTTGTTTGTCCATTTTTTTTTTTTAACTTAAAAAAATTTACATACAGGGAGGGATTCCTGGGTGGCTCAGGCAGTTAAGCGTCCAACTTTGGCTCAGGTCATGATCTTGCAGTTTGTGGGTTTGAGCCTCACATTGGGCTCTGTGCTGACAGCTCAGAGCCTGGATGGAGCCTGCTTTGCATTCTGTGCCTCCCTCCCTCTCTGCCCCTTCCCTGCTCACGCTCTGTCTCTCTCAAAAATAAATAAATATTAAAAGAATTTGACATGTAAAATTATATTAGTTTCAAGTGTACAATATAATGATTTGATATTTATATATATTGTGAAGTGATCACCACAATACATCTAGTTGACGTCTGACACCACCCATAGTTACTTTGTTTTTTTTTTCCTGGTAATGAGAACTTTTAAAATCTACCCTCTCAGCAACTTTCATACGTATAATATAGTATTATTAACTATAATCACCATGTTGTACATTATATCCAATGACTTATTGATTTGATAACTGGAAGCTTGTATCTTTTTACCCCTTTCACCTCTGGCCACCACCAATCTATGAGCTTGCTTTTTAAATTTTGTTTTTCTTTTAGATTCCACATATCAGTGAAATCACATTGTATTTGTCTTTCTTTGACTGACTTATTTCACTTAGCATAATGCCTACAAGGTCCATCCATGTTGTCATGGATGAGATTTCCTTCTTTCTCATGGATGAGAAATATTCCTATAAATGTACATACTACCTCTTCTTTATTCATTCATCCATTGATGGACACTTAAGTTGCTTCTATGTCGTGACTATTGTAAATAATGATGCAATGAATATGCATATATGTTTTTGAGCGAGTGTTTTCATTTCCCTCAAATAAATACCCAGAAGTGAGGTTGCTGGGTCACAGGGCAGTTCTATTTTTAAGTTTTTGAGGAAGCTCCCATAGTGGCTACACCAATTTACATTCCCACCAACAGCACACGAGGGTTCCCCTTTCTCCACATCCTCTCTGACGCTAGTTATTTCTTATCTTTTTCATACTAGCCACTGTTCATTTCCTACTGACAATTTTAAATTTCAAGTTGTCTGAACTATTCTTAATCTTTTGCTTTCCATATGGATTTTGATCAGATTGTCTAATTTCATGAAAAGTCTTGCTACATTTTGATTGGAGTTGCATTTAATTTATAGAGTAATTTGAGGATAATTGGTATGTTTACATTATTGTGGTTTAGTATGTATGAACACAGTGTACCTTCCTATTATGTTTTCTTTTATGTCTTGTAACAAAATTTATGATTTTCTGCATAATGGTATTATACAGATTTTATGGAATTTATCCTTTTTTAAATAACAGTATCCCTCTTTTTATTTCTGATATTGTTTCCCTTTGTTTTCTTTCCATTGTTTTTTCTTTTCTTTTTAGGTTTCTTTTTTTTAGTAACCTCTACACCCAGCTATGGGTCTTGAACTCATGACCTCAAGATCAAGAGTCATGTGCTCTTTCCGACTGAGTCAGCCAGGAGCCCTTGGAATTCATTCTTAAGTGCCTTACAGTATTTCTTTCACTGACAGAGTCACTTTAAAGATTGTATTTTATAATTATACAGGAACATAATAGATTTTGAAAATTCATCTTGTTTTAGCAAACTGCTGAATTCTTAATAAGATTCTTTTATGTCAATTCTCTGAAATTTTTCTATACCGATAGTCTTATCTTCAAATAACTATTTTGCTTTTCCCCATCAAAGTTACATATATGTCCTCGTGTTTTGCTACTGTACTGGCCTGAATGTCTGATTCAATGTTGACTAGCAGTGATGATACGGGACATCTTTGTCTAACAGTTTTTAAAGGGAAAGTGGCTTATAATTTACTGTAATTGTGAAGTTTGTGCTCTTTCTTAGGTCAAGAACATTCCTTTATTTTAGTGGCTAATGTTTTGTTTGCTTGCTTTCCTTAAGTGAATGTGGTTTACTTTTACCTAAAGCCTTTTCACTTTGCCTTATAATTCGATAATTTTTAAAATACTTTTGGAGTTTATATCATGAAGTGCACATAAATCTATAATTATCTCTTCCTGGGGTGTTCATCTTTTCACCAACTTTTTATCCTCTTTATGTCTAAAGATGACTTTTATCCTATGTCTGTTTTGTCTGATGGTAGTATAACAATCTTTCTCTTGGTTACCATGACCTTTTGCTTTTTTTTCCCTGTGCAGTCTTGTGTCTTCATGTTTTAGGTCTGTCTCTTGAACGTTGCTGGATTGTGTGACTTTTAAAAGAAATCCAGTCTGAGAATCTTTCTTTTTACTGCTGATTAACAATGTTTAGATTAAAAAAAAAATTTTTTTTTTTAAGTTTTGGGAGAGAGAGCAAGCAGGTGAGGGACAGAGAGAGGGAGAGAGAGAGAGAGAGAGAGAGAGAGAGAGAGAGAGAGAATCCCAAGCAGGCTCTGCACTGTCAGCACGGAGTCCAATGTGAGGCTTGAACTCATGAATTGTGAGATCTTGACCTGAGCTAAAACCGAGAGTTGAACACTTAACTGACTGAGCCACCCAGGCACCCCACCAATATTTGGATTTTTGTGTGCTTTAAAAAAATTGTTTCTTCAATGTTTATTTATTTTGAGAGATAGAGAGATAGAGAGATAGAGAGCCAGAGCCAGAGCAGGGGAGGGGCCGAGAGAGAGGGAGACACAGAATCTGAAGCAGGCTCCAGGCTCTGGGCTGTCAGCACAAGAGCCTGACATGGGGCTCCAACTCATGAACCAGGAGATCATGACCTGAGCTGAAGTCAGAGGTTCAACTGACTGAGCCACCCAGTTGCCCCTGTGTGCGATCTTAATTCGCTATTTGCTTAAACGCTATTTGCTCTGCTCTTTTCATGTTTTTTATTTATTTATTTTTTTCTAGGTCAATCTAGTTTTATTTATTTCTTGTTTTTCCTCGTTGGTTTGGAAAAGTACATTCAATTCTATTCTTTTAATAGCATTTCTTGAAATTTTGGTATTCATGGTAGATTTAACCAAGTCTGCAGTTATTACGTCTTTCTTTCTCCTGAGCAATTCTAGGACATTAATATACTCTCATGCTCCTCACCTACTCCTCATCTTAGGTACTATTGCTGTCTGGTATTTTGGTTCTGTCTTATTTTTTTTTTTTAACTCTCTAATCATTGTGATTGTTATTATTTGTTTTAATTTTGTTTTAACGTTTATTCACTTTTGAGAGACAGAGCATGAGTGGGGGAAGAGCAGAGAGAGAGAGGGAGACATAGAATCTGAAGCAGGCTCCAGGATCTCACCGGTCAGCACAGAGCCCGATGCGGGGCTCAAAGTCACTGACTGAGCAACCCAGGAGTCCCTGATTGTTACTATTTTATGCAATCACTGCCTGCTCCTATTTGCCTCTGTATTTGCCAATTTCTTGGTTTGCCTTTTCTTCTGGAATATTCTTTCTGGGTTTAATTTCCTTCTTCCTGAAGTACTTTCTTTAGTAGTTCTCTCAGAAAAGACTCTTCTTTCTTTGTTTCTTTCTTTTTTTAAGTTTATTTATTTATGAATAAATATTACGAGAGATCACAAGCGGGGGAGGGGCTGAGAGAGAGGGAGACACAGAATCCGAAGCAGAATCCAGGCTCTGAGCTGTCAGCGCACAGCCTGACCCGGGGCTGGAACCCAACAACCACAAGATGGTGACCTGAGCCAGAGCTGGATGCCACCAACTGAGCCATCCAGGTGCCCCTCCAAAAGGACTCTTCATGTTAAACACACTGTCATTTTTCTCAAAAGTGTCTCTACTTTCCCTTAACTCTGAAAGATAATTTAATTAGGCAGAATGCCTCTCCCATGCCCCTCTGAACTTTGTATGTTTCTTCTAGCCTGCCGGAGTCAGCACCATTGTGCCTGAGGATCAGGGTGTGGAGGAGTTAGTGCCCCTGGGGAGCAACCCTTGACAATTAATCACCCGTGTAGGTTTAGAACTGCCCGTGCTCTCTTGACCCAAGAGTGGGTTAATTCTGAGCATGAGACTCACCCTTTCTCCAGACTTTCCTCACAGGATTAAGCTCAGATGCCCACGTGGCGGCTGTTTCAGAAACATCTTTTGCTGGCTGCTCTCCCTTCCCCATATCACGTCCCCACTTCCCTTCTGGTGTTTCCTGCTCTGCCAAATAAATGATATGCACTAGAATTCTCAGGGCCTGCTTCCGGGGAGGCATGCAAGCGAAGCCACGGCATATAGACGTCTACATTGAAGGACAATTGCTCAGCATTTCTCTTTGGATTTTCTCATTCTGTTTCTTAACCCATCTCTCATTGTTCTCATCTCCTTATCTCTTTGAATAATTTCCTCAGCTCTATCTTCCAGCAGTTTGTTTTCTTCAGGAATGTCTTGTTTGTATTTGGAGTTTTCAATGAATTTACTATGTATTCTCATTTCTTAAAGTTCTTTTTCAAGCCTTCCTGTTCTTTTCTCATTATGTCTTTTTCTTTTGTGTTCTCAATTCCTGTTCTTTAGTCTATGATACCTTGAAACACTTTGGTTTTTTTCATCTCTATGTGATCACTTTATTATCTGAAGTTCTTAGAGGATCTAATCCTGCTTTCGGTCGTGACTGCCTATTCTTGCTCACGGTGGATTGTTTTATCAAGTGTTTTGACATTTGTGATTGTGAAGTGATCCCTTAGAGAACTTTATCTGTGGATATCAGATATCTGTGGATAACCTAGGAAGAAGGTTTATCTTTCTTATTTTTTTATTTATTAAAAGTTTTTTAAATGTTTGTTTATTTTTGAGAGAGAGAGACAGAGCATGAGCCAGAGAGGGGGCAGAGAGAGAGGGAGACACAGAATCCCAAGTAGGCTCCAAGTGTGCCGACAGCTCAGAGCCTGATGTGGGACTTGAATTCATGAACCATGAGATCATGACCTGAGCTGAAGCCGGACGCTTAAATGACTGAGCCACCTAGGTGCCCCAGAAGGTTTATCTTTTTAGTGTTTATTTATTTTTGAGAGAGAGAAAGAGAGAGAGAGAGAGTTCGAGCAGGGTAGGTGCGGAGAGAGAGAGAGGAACACACAATCTGAAGCTGTCAGCACAGAGCCTGACGTGGAGCTCGAACTCAGGAGCGGAGATGTCATGACCTGAGCCGAAGTTGATTGCTTAACCGACTGAGCCACTCAGGCTCCCCAGAAGGTTTAGCTTTTTAGATAGATTTTTTAAAATTTGTTTCTGCCAGGAGCCCCAGGTACTGGCCTAAAACTGACTTCTGTGTCAACTTCTCAACTTGGGAGTTCCTGGACCATGTGGTAATGTCAATTTGAACCTGAAACCTGCATGAGTGTAGGCCTATGGCTACAAATTCTAGAGAAAGACTTTACTTTTCCATCTCCAAAACCAATGGAGATAGACAAACTCCTTATCTTCTATGTTGATGGCTGGAATTTTTCCTGGCCCACCCTTTGGAAGGGTTCTCTTCAAGTATCAGCTTCATGCAGGAGTCTTGTCCAGCTGTCTGGCTGGGTCAGGCCCAGAGCCTCACTTCCTGTTCTTGCAATGCCTGGCCTCAAGCCTGGAGTGTACCTGGACTCACTAAACCTGTGGGCTTGCGCCACTTCCTGCTCTTGGGGATCCTAGATCCTCGGAGGTGTTCATTATTTTGCTCCCAGTTTAGCTGTGCATTCAAAAAGCATTTGTCTTATTTACATGGCATTTACTTATTTATTTATTTAAAAAGTTTATTTAATTATTTTGAGAGAGAGCTTGCGTGTGTGTGCACGGGGGAGGGGCAGAGAGAGCGAGAGAGGATTCCAAGCCTCCACGCGGTCAGTACAGAGCCCGATGTGGGGCTGGAACTCACGAACTGTGAGATCATGACCTGAGCCGAAATCAAGACACTGATGCTTAACTGACTGAGCCACCCAGGTGTCCCTGACACGGCATTTAATGATACTTCACAGTGGGCAGATTTTCAGGTATCAAGTAAAACAAAACAAAACAAAACAAAAAACAAGCTAGAAATGGAAATCCTTAAGTACCTTTGCTACTCTACCATACTAATTCTGCCTCTACTGCCGTTTTCTTTCTTGGGAACATTCGTCCTCCTCTCCTGGGTGCGAAAGGGAGTGGTAGAGCATGAGGTATGGGAAGTGGGGAAGCTGGGGACTAATGGTCTCCCAGAGTCTTAGGGCAAGTGGTAATGATCCATGAGAAGCAATGATGTGGGCTTCTTCACCTAAATCTGTCTTCGGCTGCCTGTCACCGTGCCTGGAACCCCACGATGAGAGAGTCATCTTCCTCCTCTATTTTATCAGCGACGTCTTTTAGCAGGAATGAGTTTAGCAGATGATGCAGAGAATTAGGCTCTTAGGAATGGGAAATTGGGAAGAACGACTGGGGTATACGTGTGCATGAGTGTGTGTATGTGCGTGGGGTATGTGTAGTGTGTGTGGTTTTGTGTATGTGTTTGGGGTAGGTAGTAAATGTGCTATGTGTGTGATGTGTGAGGGGTGAATGTGGTGTGTGTGGTGTTGGTGTGTGTGTGTGTGTGTGTGTGATGTATGTGATGTGTGTGCATGTGTGGTGTAGGTGTGGTATGTGCGTGTGGTATGTGTGTGGTGTGTGTAGGATGTGTATGTTATGGTGTGTGTGATATACATATGTGTATCCACCTGTGTGGTGTGTGTGTGTGTAATATGTGTGTATGGTGGGGGTGTGAGTATATGTATGTGGTGTGTGTGCATGTGGGGTGTGTGTGTTGTATGTGAGGTGTATGTATGTGGTGCTTGGGGGTGTGGTGTGCGTGTATGTGTGGGGTGTGTGTAAGGTCGGGGAGGAGTCAGGCACCAGCGGTGGGAAGAAGAGTCTGTGGGGGAGGATTAGATTTAAACCGTCCTGGCCACCATTTTCCAAAAGCCTGGGCTTGTGTCCAGGCCCCTCATCCTTACCTTGTCCCTGGACACTAGCTGTGAGTCAAAGGGCCTGTTTTTGTCAGGGCCGGGACTGCATCATTCATACCTTAGCGTGGAGAGGAAGCATCATTCTCTTCTTTCTCCAAACACAGCCACCAATTTGGCTCACGTTGAGGTGTTTTTCCAAACTTCCCCGGTGTCTGGCCTTGGAAGCCGGATCCAGAAGCTGTGTTGATCAGGTCTGGATTCTTCCCTGGCCTGGGCCAGCCTGCCCTGGGCCGGCCAGAGTTCGTGGTCGTCCCCTGTCTGTATGGAATCCTGTGTGTGGGCAGGATCGTGGTTGCGGTGTGGGGGGCGTGGGGAGGGCAAGGCAGCCCATTATGGCAGCTGGCCGAGGTCTCCCACCAAACTCTTCAAAGCCTTATCGGCTTGGAGGTATTTCTAATACCATTTCCGCTCATTGTTTCCTTCTGGTAATTAACAGGAGGCCAATGCCCTGCTGTGGCAGCTCACAGCTATTGTGGTGGGAAAGGAGGGGGGGCTGGTGGACGTCACAACTTGGCCTTTATCTCCCCCTGGCCACCGGGAGTGCGCAGCCCCTGGGTCACTTAACAGCAACAGTCCAGAGCTGCGAGCAGTCCCATTGGCCTCAGCTGCTGGGGAACATGGCCTAGGCCGGCGGCACCATCGTGCGGCACTGGGCTTCCTAAGGGACCTTGGAGATACCTGCGGCCCCCGCTTGCAGGGAAAGGTCTGGGCTTTTGGGAACAGGGCTGGCTCAATTGGGGGAGGAAGATCAGGACTGGGCCTTACCCTGGGGAACCGGGGTCCTCTGTCCCGGGGCTAGAAGGGATTGTTTGGAGGGAGCCAGGGACCTTCCTAAGGCCCACTCTCCACTTGTCCCTGGGGAGTCCTGTGGCTGCTTTTGTTCGTGGTGGTGCTACTGCTTGTACTACTTGACGAGGCAAGACTGGAAGGAGTTCTGCCCTCACCTCTGGGTGTAATCTGAGAGCAGCCTGACATACCTGTGTGTTGGGAGGTTTTAGAGGGTCACTCGTTCTGAGACCAAGACGTGGCCATATCTGATGTCATCCAAGTGTTACTTCCGCAGGTATATAACAGACTGGGTTTGTCTCTCTTGGGTTGGATGAGGCACCGAGTAGGAAAGGAGTCACCCCCAGTAAATCTCAGGTGATAAGAGTCTATACCTGTTTAACAAGAGGAGAGGGCTGTGGCGGGGGCTCTACGGGATTGGGGTGGGCTCTGAAGTCAGGGTCGATTCTCTCTTTCTGGAGGGGGGCACACGATGGGAGCCTTTCCTGGGCTCGGGCTACTGGACTCCTGTCCATTTAACAGCTCGGCCCCACACACATTGCCTGAGCAGGGGTATAGTGCCGGGGACTGACCTACAAATGTGGTTGTTGAGCATTCTCCACATCTGGGTGCCTGTGGTAGGAACAGAGCATAGGATAGCTTCTTCTCCCCAGCTTGCTGCCGAGCGTGGAAGGATTAAAAGGCAGGAGGGAATCAGGTACGCATGGGCTCCTAGCTGTTGCAGGAGTGCAGGGGAGTGAGAGGCCAGGCTGGCCTAGTTCCTCGCCTGCCTGGGCTCTGGGACTGCTGGTTGGGGAAGGATGCCTGGGGTCTGGCTCACAGTGATTGTTACTCTTGGGCCTGGGCCTGGCCAGGGGCTTTTTTGGGGACCAGTCTTCCATATTCAAGGGCAAACAGGGGCTGGGAAGGATCAATCTTTTCTCTTGCTTAAAAGAAACTGTTCTTCCCACTTCACACACGGACAGTAGTACATCCCAGCAATGATCTGTGAGGGCAGTGATCACCAGTCATTTCTCCTGCTTCTCTGCAGATGTTTCCTGCCAGACCTGCGAGAGTGCTGCTTGCTCTGGCCCTCACCTTGCCAGGTGGGTACTGAAGTGCTTCCGTTCTTTACTCCTGCCTCAGGGTCTTTTGGAACAACTCCCTTCCAGGAATCAGCAGGTGCGTCTGGAGCTCACCTGTGTGCCAAGTCCCGTGTTAGGCTTGGGTTGGGCCTGCCAGAGTCACTGGTTAATTCTTCCTGTGAAGGTTCTTCAGAGCCCCTTGCCCCTGACTTGTATTCCTCAAGGAGCAGCTACCTGCAAATGCCTTCTCTGACTGGACAATTAAGAAGCACAGGGGTCACACAGAACAGTCTTCTATGATGTGGCTGCTGGATGGGGAAGAAGGAACCCAAGACTTGGACAGATGACTAGTTTTAGAAGGGATTGCAGAGGTCATCTAGTGGAATCTCCCATAGTACAGATGAAGAGACTGAGGGTCAGAGAAGAAAAATGAATGCTCCAAAGTCACATAAAGCAAAGGTCAGAGGTCAGTTCTCCTGGGTCCTAGACCACCACTCGCACTGGACTACAGTGCCTTGCTTCCCTTGCTGAGATACTGAGTCTGTGAATGGTGAGAGGGACCCTTTTCTGACTCTGGCTTGTCCCCACTTAGATCATTCAGGTCAGCAGAATCCAGCCTGTTGCTCACAGTTTAGTGTCGGGGAAAAAAATGTATATTTTTCATACCCTCTACATCTTCCTACTAGATGGTTCCTGTGCCAGGGGATCCAGAAAACTTAAAAATTTACTATTGTGGTGCCCCACCTGACCACACACACACACACACACACACACACACACACACACACAGTGTGAAGGTGGTAAGAGGGTCTCCTGGGAGGAATTAGCTTATGGCCCTAAAGGAGTTAACACTCCATAGATTCTGTGTGTTAGACACACCAGCTAATTTGTTTGAATGTAAACTGTTCAAGATATAGTAGATTAATGTAAAAGGTTGCTCATTACAACCTTTTAAAAAATTTGGAAAAATGCTAAGCACCTAATAATAGGGTTAATATTATTATAATGTATAAATGTATACATTTAGATGTGAAATATGCTATAGTCACTGCAAAACATGTTTTGCAAGGATACACAATGGCATGATAAATTCTTTACAATACATTGAGAAATAAACAGGTTATAAATAGTTTGTATGGGATGATCACAAATTTGTAGAAAACCTGTAATTATATATCCATATGCTGTGAAACAGAAGGATAAAACTAAAATGTTAAGTCCAGTTATCAAGGAATATTGGTTAATGATGATTTTACCTTGATTGAATTTTTTCTGTGTTCCCCAAATTTTCTCTGATAAAGCATGTATCACATTTTAAATTAGTAAGTAAATGTCATTAAAACAAATAGATATTCTGAGAAGCTGTTCCTCTGTTATTACTGCGAGTCCTGGGTCATTTTTGAGGGCCAAAAGCAACACTTTTTTTTTAAAGTGTTTATTTATTTTGGGGGGGGTGCAGAAAGAGAAGGAGAGAGAGAGAATCCTAAGGAGGCTCCGTGCTATCAGCACAGAGCCCGATATGGGGTTTGAACCCACTAACCATGAGATCACGACCTGAGCCAAAATCAAGAGTTGGACATTTAACTGACTAAGCCATCCAAGCGCCCCCAAAAGCAACAGCTTTAGTCTTGCTTGGGATGGAAAATACTTCCCTACAGCCCAATTTTTATTAGGCACAAGGCTGCAGTGGCTGGATGGTCCCAGCTGTGCTCACCTGTAGTCTCTCCCTCCAGGGATCCTTTGTGCAAAAGAGACTGTTGGCAGATCGTCGATGGCTCGATGCAGCCTCTTTGGAGGTGACTTCATCAACACCTTTGATGAAAGCATGTACAGCTTTATGGGAGACTGCAGTTACCTCCTGGCCGGGGACTGTCAGAAACACTCCTTCTCGCTTATTGGTGAGTCTGGGGCACTGAAGTGAGGGATTCAGAGCAGGTATCGGCTAAGCTCAACCCTACTGTGGGGCACTAGGGGCATTCTTCTGGCAGGGCCTGAGCTTGCAGATCCTTGTGGAACCATGGATGGAAATGGCCTTCCATGACCAAGAGCTTCCCTTAGCCTGGCCCTGGGTCTCTCCCATCAGAGCCTCGTGGGATGAAGCAAGTATTTTTCCAGTGGTCATGTCCATTGCTCTGGGTCCAGGCAGCACTTTGGGAGCTCCAAAGCATCAAAAGAAATGGTGAACCAGAAGATGCTTTGTAGTACACAGAGCCCCTAGAAAAAAGGGAGGGGTCATTGCTGTATTCTTGGTGGAATTCAGAGTACCTACCTGATGTTGAGCACCTCCTGTGTTCCTGGGAAAGTGCTGGTATGTGCCTGGGTTATCGCTGCACCCCACAGTGGCTCTGAGGTGTAGGTACAGGTGCTGAGCCCAAAGAGGTGGTCTGATCCTCCCAAGGGTTGACAGTAAAAGGAAGAGCTGGATTTTGATCCTGGGTTTGTCAGGATTCAGGAACTTCCCTCTGCACTAAGGAGAGATGGCACTCTCCAAGGCCAGGAGTGGGGCTGCAGGCAGTGATGGGGGATTGTGGTTTGGTGACCTTCACACTCTGAGAATGAATCAGATGTGTGCGATGTGTGAGTGAGGCTGCTACAAAACCTAGCAAAGACAGGGTCCATAGCCTTGGGGAGATGACACGACAATGGACAGATCCACATTGTTAAAACAAAATCTTTCATGACACTTGGTATAGGCAGTGAGGAAAGCTTTATTCAAGAGAGGCCACTGCAATGGCGGGGGGGTTGCAGTGGGGCAGAGACATGGGGCTCTACTTCTCCACTCCAAATATAACAAGGATGAGTGGGGACTTTCAGCTGGGTGGGGGTGGAGGGTCAGTGGATGGAAAATTACCAAGGGGAAACATCAAAGGTAACATCTGGTTAAGCCAACGTGACAGGGTTCTTGCTGAAGTCAGGCCAGGGTGATAAGTATTGATGGAGGGGCATGAGGAATTGGTCAGATATTGAGGCCAGGGGATTTTCGTTAAACTAACCCAGCAAGATTCTTGCTAAACTGAACCAATCAGACCGAGGACAGAGTCTAAGGTGGAGACCTGATGGAGAGGAGGGGTCAGAGGAGACTGATCCAGGTTTGGCCAAAGACAGGTTTTGGCAACACTCAGACCCTTGCCGAGATGCAGGCAGTAGGGCCCCCGGAGAGGTCACTCCACCGGTCTCCAGGGTTTCCCAGGTTGGATGCAGTCCTCAGTGCTCAATGTGGGGCGAAGCTGTTTGGGAGCTACATGAGCTGATAGCTGCCTTAATTATGAGGCTCCCCTGCTTCTTTGGCTGTCACCATCCACCTTGCCTCTGCTGGAAACCCTGTCACAGTGTGACTTCAGGGCACTGAACTTCGCCAGACTGCCATTTGTCTTCCTCCTCTGTGAGCACCACCCCCCCCCCCCCCAAGGGCAAGGACCAGGCCTTATGCATCTTTGTTTTCTGGTGCTTGGGTGACCGGGGTCTCTGGCAGCACTGAAGGTGAGGGAGGGGATGGGGATCCACAAAGCACGGGGCTCTGTTGTACCCAAGAGCCGATTTCGTGAAAAGCATGACATGTGAGGAGCCCTGGGTGAGGAGTTTCGGTTGGGCAGAGAGGACAGGGCAGACACAGGGAAGAGGCTGGAAGGAATGTATGTTCCTTCAGTGCAGCGTAGTGGGGAGGTCGGAGTGGCTGGTTCAGTAGTTCTCAAACTCCAACTTGCATCAGGATCTCCAGGAGGGCTGGTTAAAAACAGGCTGCTGGGCTCCATGCCCAGGCTTTTGGAGTCAGTGGATGTGGAGTGGGGCCTGAAAGGCCCATTTCTTACAAGTTTCTGGATGCTGCTGCTGCTGCTGCTGCTGCTGCTGCTGCTGGTTTGGGGACCAAATCTTGAGAAGCATGGGGCTGAGGAGTAGTGGGAGGTGAGGCAGGAATGAGGCTGACAGACTGATGGGAGAGTTTGTTTCCGGAGTCAGCAGCAGTGAGGAGTTACTATAGAGGCTTGTGCAGTTTGAAGGATTTAGAAGGAATTTGCTACTTTGCCAAAAACGGTCAGAAAGGGAGAAAGACAGGAG
This sequence comes from Puma concolor, assembly GCF_028749965.1. NCBI lineage: Eukaryota > Metazoa > Chordata > Mammalia > Carnivora > Felidae > Puma > Puma concolor. The sequence goes on from NC_141673.1 coordinate 102,076,824, forward strand.
GCTGGGTGGTCTTGGCCATGATAACCAGGCAGGGGTGAAAAGGACCACAGACATCCCCAGGGCATGACAAATGGTGGAAGCCATTCTGAACACTGAACTTGGGGATCCCCTTTGCTTCAGAGGCAACAGCTGGGGAGTAACTTGGGAGAGCAGCTGCAGAGAAGAAGCACCCTGTCACCTTCTCTGGGAGGCTGAAGGCTGAGGACCTCCTGTCCAATGTTTACTTTAAGTGGGTTTCTCTACCTTAAAAATCACAGTGCATTTGCAACAACATGGATGGATCTTGAGGGATTATGCTAAATGAAATAAGCCAGACAAAGACAAATACCGTGTGATCTCACTTTTATATAGAATCTAAAAAAGAAAAGAAAAACAAAACAAAACAAAACCCAAACTCTTAGAAAAAGAGATCAGATTTGTGGTTATCAGAGGTGGGTAAGGTACAAACTTCCATTTGTAAGATAGATCAGTCCAGGATTTGGGAAGTACAGTATGGTGACTAAGGTTAACACTGCTGTAGGGTATATTTGAAAGTCTCTAAGAGAACAGATCTTAAAGATTTCCATCACGAGGAAAAAACCGTTTCTCTCTCTTTTTCTTGTTTCTCAAAAAAAAAAAAAAAAAAAAAAAAAGATCCATTGTGGATTCTTGTAACTCTGTAATAAAACCCAAAAGTTTTGGGGATAATATGTAAGATTTATTTTTTATTTTTTAAGTTAAACTTTTTATTTTGAGATTAGATTCACATGCAGTTGTAAAACACACACACACACACACACACACACACACACACACACACACACACAATCTGTGTACCCTTTACCCAGTATCCCGCAATTGGTAATATTGTACAAAATTATTCTCAAATATTACAACCATGAAATTGACATTGACATCATCTACTGATCTTTCTTTGTGTACTTAGTTCTTTGAAAAAAATTCATGTTTTTATTTTATTTTTAAGAGAGAGAGAGAGACAGAGACAGAGAGACAGAGAGAGAGAGAGAGAGAGGGAGTTGGGGAGGGGCAGAGAGCGAGGGAGACATGGAATGTGAAGCAGGTTGTAGGCTTTGTGCCTGATGCGGCGCTTGAACTCATGGACCGTGAGATCATGACCTGAGCTGAAGTTGAATGTTTAACCAACTGAACCACCCAGACACCCATACCATTTTTTTAAGTAGGCTTTGCACCCAATGTGGGGCTTGAAGTCATGGCCCTGAGGTTAAGAGTCGCATGCTCTACCAACTGAGCCAGTCAGGCACCCCTTGTTCTATGCATCTTAAAAAAAAGTCGTGGTGGGGTTCCATACAGACGCCCTACTTGAGATGACTCTGGGATATCAGTGAGAATGGAGCAGGTTAGGAGTGACAGGAGAAAGATTTCAAAAGAAGACACAGTGACATCCTTTCCACTGTGTGGCTTTGGGCTTCAGGGGACTTTCCAGGGAGGGGGACCCTACGGAGACACTGGGAGTTGCTGTCTTGATTCCTGCTATAGACTCCCTACCCTCAAGGTGGATTTGTAAACAATGTGTAATGAAATCTTAGGACCAGGCACAGAGCTCATCTGGACTCAGGGAGGCAAGCAGCATGTTGGAAAAGTCCCCTTCCCCTACTTAAACCCACTCTAGACTCTTCCCTGCTAAGGGTAGGCCTTGAAGACAGGGAAACTCAGGCTGCCTGGGTGCCTCTGTGCAGTCACTGTCACCTCCTCCAGGAAGCCCCACCCTACCCCCCACTACTCTGGTCCTGTCCAGCACTGGTCTCATCAACTTGTGGGGATTGGATGTTTTCCATCCTCTAGGACCAGGTGGCTCTGCTCCCAGCGCCCCTCTGCTCAGAAAATCAGAGCCCTTGTCTTGGCTCTTCCTCTTCAATGAGTGTCCTTAGGGAAGTGCGCAATGTCTCCCAGCCTCCATTTCCTTGTCTTCAAAATGGAGACACAGTGAAGATCAAGGGAGACAAATCATTTACAAGTGTGAAGTGTTACCCAAACCTTAGTGATTGAAAGCAGTCACCTTTAACACATGGTGGACACAGGAGCTGCTGGGCCCTTGGGACCGTTTCCGTCAAGGTCAGGGGAACATCGCTTGGGTTTGTGTCAGAGGCCTGGCCTTTCTGGCCATCCTTTCTGGGGTTTCAAGGGCCAAGGGGAAACTGCAGGGCTGTGTTAAGCCTCTGTTTCAAATATCTTGTTGGGACCCTCGCCCCCACCCTCACTGGGTCATTGTTCTTTTTTTTTTTTTTAATGTTTAATTTAGTTTTGAGAAAACGTGAGTGAGGGAGGGGTGGAGAGAGAGGGGGACAGAGGATCTGAAGTGGGTTCTGTGCTTACAGCAGAGAGTCTGACGTGGGGCTCAAACTCATGAACTTGAGATCGTGACACGAGCTAATGTCGGACACTGCAACTGACTGAGCCACCCTGGCGCCCCCGGATCATGGTTATTATAACAACTTGTCAGATGTCAGTTTTCTGGCGGGTAATTGGCCTAAACCAGATTATGGGTTAATCATACTTTAACTGAGATTGGTTTAATTCCCACCCCGAATCATCAGAGAGAATGGGTGGCTACTTTTTTGTGTTTTTGGTGCTGGTGGCATGGGGAGCATTGGGAAGAGAGGCATAATCTGAGGAGGGCGGGCCTGGGGAGGGGTGAGTCAGTGCAGCTGCTTCAGGAGCCTGAGGCCCCAGGGTCCGTCCTGCACGCTTGGACACAGCATCTCCAGTTTACATGTACATGCCAGCAACCTCATATACTCCTCTGCCCCATTGTTCTCCAATGACATCCTGTTTCCCTGCTTCGAAATCCCAAGTTTCCATTCCTCTCCAGTGCCTGCGGACCTTGTTCACATCCTGGGTAAAGCTGTTTATGTCCAAGCGTGAAGCACCACCTGGTGCGAAGGGAAGGGCCCTTTCCTTGATCCTGGCTCTTGGTGGGGCAGGTCTGGGCAGGCCAAAGCTACCAGGGGTTTCCTAGCCCACCAGCACGAGGACCAGGGAGAGAGAACACTGGAGTCCTGGCGCCCCTCTGCTCAGAAAGGCTGCTTTTCCTAAGCCACCCTGCAGGGTCTGGTTCCCAAGCCAGCCCAGAGAGAGCCATAGAAAAACCAGACAACGTGCTGAGTCACTTACTCAGCAGGGGGGCCTTCGTTTCTACATCAGTAACTGGCGCTGTTACACCAGATCCCTGGTTTCTCAGTGTTTGGAAGATGATCACCTGCATCAGAATCACAGGGGTGGAGGTGGAGCGTCTGTTAGAAATGCATAGTAGTGAGCTCCACATTCTGAAGTCCGGGAAATCACCCAGACCTGATGCTGGCTCCAGCTGCCAGCCTGCTCCCCACTCCTTGTGGGGGAAGACTTACTCCCTCACCTAGTCCCTTGGTCACTGAGTTCAAGAGGCCAGATGAGAGACAGAGCCTCCCTGGGGAAGAGCTTGCATGGTTGGCTCTGGCCTCTTGGGGTGGACACCCCGCCCACCTTCCCCCAGCGGTTACAGGAAGTGCTAACGTGCTCCTCTGTGGAATGTGGGAGACCCTTTTGGGCTCAATTTCCTAATAGCTGCACGTCATCAGATTCCCCCCTGAGTTCTGCAGGGAGGGAAGGAAGCAAATAAAACAAGCAAATAAAATCTAGAGTTCTCTTCTGCATCAGTGGCTAACTAAATCCAGAGCACTCAGATGCCCCGTTAGGCAGCTTTGTGTTTCCAAAGGAGATTTAGCCTTGGAGTTAGAAAACCTGTGTACAGGCTCTGCCTCTTGATGACAGGGTAAAGCAATTGTTCTCACCCAGGGTGATTCCCCCCCACGAGGACATACGGCAGTGTCTGGAGACGTTTTGGATTGTAACAACTTGGAGGGAGATGCTACTGGCATCTAGTGAGTAGAGGTCAGGGATCCTGCTGATCACCCTACCATGTATCAGAAGGCCCCCACTACAAAGAAGTGTCTGGTCCCAAGTGTCATTATTGCTGGGGAGGACAGACCCTGTTGTAAACGTAGGCTTCAGTTTCTCTAACTCTAAAATGGAGTCAGTCTAGTTCAGTGTTTTTCAAACTGAGTTGTAACTATGGATTTAAAAATAATTTAATGAGTGTAACCAGTATTTAAAGAGATTACATGGAATAGGATAGAAAAACCTCAGAAAGTAGTCAGGGGGCCTGGCTCACGGGAAGGGCAAGTGGTGTGAAATGTGTGAGTGTGTGCATTCTGGGTCATGCAGTAAACTGTTTTTACTCTGCTTTCGGGGCAAAAGTGTTTTAAAGCCACCTGTTCTGACCATCCCTAAGAGCCTTCCCGTTGTCCTACTGTGTGTTTTTTTCTGTGATGAAGTCTTCTCCAGGACACAGTTTCCAGAATCTCCTTGCTGCCCTGCTGCTTTGGGTGTGGAGTGACTGCTCTTAGGGCCTCCCTCGCCGTCCAGGGTCAGGGGTTGTGCAGACTCCTCACAGTTCAGGCCTCGTCAAGGATCCCAATCCCAGCTCCCCAGGCTCAGGAATTCTGCAGACTCCTCACAGTTCAGTCCTCCCCAGGGCCCCTGGACAAGTGAAGATCCTGGGCAGCCAGCCCCACCTTCCCTGAACAGGGTGCTGCCTCAACCAGTGCTCTGCTCAGCAGGTGGTGAAAGGTACTCCCTGGCTTCCTCATGGTGATCCCAGCCCCTCAAATACTTAAACCAGTGCCTGGTCTGAGTCCTGACTCTCTCACCCCTCACTGGCTCTGTGATGATGGGCAAGTTACCCTGAGTGTAGCCATCTGGGTGGACCCAAGTCCCTCAGTCTGTGGGGGCAGGCTGCCTTCATCACTTACTTGCAAAGGGTTGGGGGTCCCATGTAGCCCCACACAGTGGGAGCCTTTCAACCTTACAGGGATGATGAGCTCTAGCTTTCCTATGGCACCTGGCCTCTGTGGAGTGAGCGACTGGGGGATTCTACATCCCTGAAAGCTCTAAAGAGTTGCAGATCTGCATCTGCAGGGCAGCGGCTCACCCCAAGCGGCCTGGTTGCATGCGAAGCGTTCCCTACTCACCCTCCAGCCACATGCTCCCTGCTCCCTGGTTGACTTATTCTCCTGAGCCCTGTTGAATCCCCATGAGAGGCAGGGGGACTCTGCAGAGGAGAGGCACAAAGGGACTCTTCTCGTTTCCAGGAGGGAGAGGTCTTTGGCTCAGAGGCAACATACTGGTTGAGTTACCCAGTGAAGGAGGTGTAGGAGCCCCCGTGCATCTGCTCTGTGACACTGGGCATGGGTGACAGGGAAAATTGTACTGATGAGGAGACAAGTTTCTGTGGTCATAAGGGAGCTGGAGCCCCTGACTTCTTGGGCTCATTGCCCACCATCTCCAGCAGGCAGGTGGTGACTGGAGGCTTGCCCTGTCCCATGGATTCAGCCCCAAGAACGGACCCTGGAAGGGAACTGGTTTTTGGTCCACTGCGCATGCCCAGGGGCATGCATGGTTCGGGGGAGGGACTGACTGCCAACCGGAGGTTGTAGCGGGGCTATCCCATTTGCTTGTTTTCTCAACATTTTACTACGCAAATTTCCAAACGTTTAGAAACATTGAAAGAATAAGACAGTGAACGCCCGTATGCCCACCACTCGGATTCTACCATTAACGTTCGACTCTATTTGCCTGATCACTTATCTGGGGGTTGTGTTTATTTTTCTTTGGCTAATTTCTTGCTGCCAGAATGTTTGCTTAACTGTTTAAAGATGTGCTTGCTGCGAAACTGCTCTAAGTGAAAATGCAGGGCAGGCAAGACTACCAGGACAAAAGCTCCTCAAGCTAACAGGACAAAAACCCTTTGATGTGGCTGGGATCTCATTTCCCTCCTGACAGTGTTGGTCTGGAGCTCTGCAGAATGCGGTTTGTGGTCTGTGGGTGGTCTGTGGGCCTTTCCTGGGCCCCCCATCCCCCCACCCTGAGCTGCTAACAGTGTACCATTCAGGAATCTATTCTTAGAACAGGCCAGTTGTTTACATGTGACTCCCTCACGGAAATGTCACCAGAAAGAGTCTATTTTCTGGTTGGTGAGTGCGTGCGCGCGCATGCGGGTAATAGCTAATCGCGGTCCTCCAGCCTCTGGGTCTGGCCCAGGCCTCAGCTGAAATCCTCCGCCAAAGACTGTCAGTGGCCCAAGCCATGCAGCAGCACCTCTTGCCAGCGTCTCCTGCACTTAGTTCCGCAGACAGTCTTGCCTCCTCTTTTGCTGAGCGGCTGGAGCTCACGCTCTTCTAGGCGAGGGAATATTTCCTCATTTCCAAGGTTAACCTTTTCAGCTGGGTCCTTTGCTGCATTTCTGCAGGAGCCCTCAGGCACTGAGTCTCGTATTTGACCCCCTTTTCTCCAGCACTTTCTATCTCTGTGTTCATTGCTGCCCTTCATCTTCCCTGTTTTCATTAACTTCTTAGTCTCCAAGGCTTGAGATTCAGACTCCACATTGTTCCTTCTGGTTCCTTCACTTCCTGTGGCCAGTCGGTTATCTCTGGAGACCGCCAGTTCTCAGGGCCTCCTGGTAGGATTAGTCTCCATGGTGCTGTGGAAAATGGGTCTTCTGCTTCTTTTCCTGCTTTTAGGACACCGCCCCCCCCCCCCCCCCCCCCCCCGCCACCGCCTCTGTGTTTGCCCCTCACAACTGAACCCTTGTTCACAGACTATTTTCTCATGTGTTGACCTATTCACACATCTCGAATGGCAATACCAATCATTTATTGCATCCTGACTTCCTTTCTCGTGCAGAGTGAGGCACTTTGCCGACAGGATCTCTAAATTTCTCCCAGAAAATCAAATTCAGTAAACTGATTTCATGAACTCATAAATCTCCATTTTCAACAAACAGCCTAGGGATTCTGGTTTGGGCTGTCTTAAGAGAACATTATACTGTCCTAGAGTACCTGTTACCAATAACTCACAATGTTGCTTTTACTCTCTTTTTAACTGTTTATCTTATTTAGATCATAAGCTCCCAGAAGAAGGGGTCATGCTTTCATAGTTTTCTTTGGAGAAATAGAAGAGACTATTAGTGGGTTATGTATCCAGAAGGCACTCAATAAATATTTTTAGATGAATGGAAAAATGAATGAGTAAATGATATTTTGGGGAAGATTTTTGTGGCCCATTTGATAAGTTCTGGGGGGGGGGGTTTCCCACTGAGATAAGATTAGTGATGTGTATAAGATGATGAGAATTAAACATATAATTTTTTTGATAATAATCACCACTACTGACTTTTTTCTCTTTCAGGGGACTTCCAAAATGGCAAGAGAGTAAGCCTCTCTGTGTATCTCGGGGAATTTTTTGACATCCATTTGTTTCTCAATGGTACTGTGCTGCAGGGGGACCAAAGGTAAATCAGAAGCCCGGAATGCCAGAATTAAAAAGGACCCTGGGGATCCCTCTTGCAGTCCTCCTTATTTTTTGAGATGAGGGAACTGGAGCCCAGAGTGAGGAAGTCAATATGCCTAGGGACAGTGAGTGGCAGGGCTGGGCAAGAGGCCAGTCTCCTGACTCCTGGTCTAGGTCCTCAGAGACTTGGCACCAAGGTCCCAACCCTGGAGCATGGGGCTGGGGTTGAAAGGTGGGAGGGACATCCAGGAAATTCATGAGAAGCATACTTCCTGAGTTCATCCTTGTCCTTCCAGCATCACCATGCCCTACGCCTCCAACGGGCTGTATCTAGAGACTGAGGCTGGGTACTACAAGCTGTCCAGTGAGACCCATGGCTTTGTGGCCAGAATTGATGGCAGTGGCAATTTTCAAATCCTGCTGTCAGACAGATACTTCAACAAGACCTGTGGGCTCTGTGGCAACTTTAACATCTTTGCTGAGGATGACTTCAGGACTCAAGAAGGTAAGCTTTTCTGAGATACCTTTTCCCTCAAGTTGTGGTTACACATGTAATTTCCCTGCTTACAAACCTTCACTAAGACTTCTCCCCTGCCATGTTATATTTATCCTACCAACCTTTTTTTTTTAAAGTTTATTTATTTATTTTGAGAGAGAGAGAGAGAGAGAGAGAGAGAGAGAGCAAGAGCAGAGGAGGGGCAGAGAGAGAGAGAGAGGTAGAGAGAGAATCCCAAGCCCCTGATGCGGGGCTAGAACTCACGAACTATGAGATCGTGACCTGAGCTGAAATCAAGAGTTGGACACTTAAATGACTGAGCCACTCAGGTTCCCCTCCTGTCAACCTTATCTCTTAGTGTTCCACCCCACTGCCTGGACCACCTGGCAAACCACATCTTGGAGCTCCTCAAAGCTGACTTGGTTCAACTTTGAATTCCCCATAGCAGCTTACACATGGTAGATGGTTGGTAAATGCTGGATGGTTTGGAGACTTGAATGAGTGCAGTAGAACTTTATGGATGAAATCTGTAAAGGACGGCCTGCTGTCCAAAAAGGCCAGTTTATGTGTCTGTTCATGAGCAATAGAAGGTAATATGGACAATGTGGAAACCATTACTAATCTTTACTCTTCTTTAGATAATTTCAATTACATAAACATTTAATTAGTGATGCTCCCTTACAAAAGCTGAACATTTGTACATTAAGTTATTCTTCTTCCTTCTGACTCAACTACCCTCTGATTAAGGGATAAGTGTCTAGAGAACAGTTGACCATTCCTTCCATTCCACTGTATGTGTTGGAAAATAGTGAGATCATTTGTTTTTGTCTTTTCCAGCACCAATTTCTCAAACTTTATATTGTCCAATATGTACATTTTGTCCAATGTGTACATTTAAGGCTGTAAGTTTTCCTCTAAATGCCATCTTAGCTACACCAATTTTGATATGTAACATGTTTTCATTTTCATTTAGTTCTATGGATTTTCTAATTTCCATTGAATTCTTTCTTAACCTATAAAGTGTGTTCAAAATGTTCAGATGTTTAGACTTTCTCAAGTTATCTTTTATAACTAAATTGATTTCTAATTTAGAAGTTTGGGGAGACTTGTTGGTGCCCACCTACATGATCTTTTTTGCAATTGTTCTATGTATGTTCCAAGAGAATGCATTCTCTGATTGGTGCAGGATTCTATATATACTTTTTGAATTAAGTTTGTTAATTGTGCTATGCAAATAGTCTATATACTTACTACTTTTTTGTCTGCTTCAACTACCCATTACTAAGGGAAGTGTATTAAATTTTTTTATGATCGTGATGAATTTGTCAGTTTCTTCATGTAATTCTGTCAAGTTTTGCTTTATCTATTTTGGGCCTTTGCAGTTAGATTTTAAAAATGTTGAATGTTTCTAGTGAACTGTTCCTTTTATGTACTGACTCGTCATTTTTCACAATGCCTTAAAGTCTGTCTGACAATAATATATAGTCACCTCACCTTTTTTTTTTTTTTTTTTAATTTTTCAATGTTTATTTATTTTTGGGACAGAGAGAGACAGAGCATGAATGGGGGAGGGGCAGAGAGAGAGGGAGACACAGAATCGGAAACAGGCTCCAGGCTCCGAGCCATCAGCCCAGAGCCTGACGCGGGGCTCGAACTCACGGACCCCGAGATCGTGACCTGGCTGAAGTCAGACACTCAACCGACTGCGCCACCCAGGCGCCCCTCACCTCACCTTTTTTAAGTCGGTATTTACTTGATCTTTTTTTCATATTCTCAACCAGTCCATGTGGTTTTGTTTCAGATATATTGCATGAAAGAAGCACATAGCTTCTTTTATTTTATTTTATTATTATTATTTTATTTTATTATTATTTATTATTTTATTTTATTTTATTATTGTATTCTTTTATTTTGTTTTATTTTTATTTTATTTTATTTTATTATTTTATTTTGTTTTATTATTTTTATTTTTATTTATTTATTTATTATTACTATTTTTATTTTTTTATTATTTTTTTAAAAATTTTATCAAGGTGTCCTTTACATACAGTAAAACCCATGCTTCCTGGTCTATGAGCTTTTGTGAAAGTGTCGAGCCATGTAACCATCATAAACTATGGAGCAGTGTCCTCACTGCCAGAATTCTTGTGCTCCTTTGTAGGAGCTCTCCCCCAGCTCCTAGCCCTGGTAGCTCCTGTTCCTAGAGTTCTGATTTTTCCAAAATTTATATAACTCTAACTCTTCATACTGTACCAAGAGTACTTTGCCTTTTAGTTCTGGCTTCTTTCACTTAATATCATTCCCCCAAGGATCCATTTGTGTTGTTTCTGTAACAGTAGATTGTTCCTGTTTATAATTGAAGAGTGCTACCACGATTTGTTTATCCGTTCACCAGTTGAAGGACATTTTGTCATGTCTAGTCTTTGGCAATTATGGATAAAGCTGCTATAAACATTCATGTATAGGGCTCCCCCCCTACCCATTAAAAAGAATTTTTTTTTATTTGAGAGAGAGAGAGTATGCACACATGCAGGGGAGGGGCAAAGGAGGGGGAAGAAAGAGAGAGAGAGAGAGAGAGAGAGAGAGAGAGAGTCTCAAGCAGGCCCTATGCTGAGTATGAAGCCTGTAGTGGGGCTCTATCGCACGATCCTGGGATCATGACCTGAGCTGAAATCAAAAGTCGGACGCTCAACTGACTGAGCCACCCAGGCGCCTCACTCTACCTATTTAAAAAATTGTGGTAAACACACATAAAATGACATTTACTATCTTACTCATTTTTCATTGCACACCTCAGTGGCATGAAGTATGTTCACACTGTGGTGTAACCAATCACCACTATCCATCTCCAGAACTCTTATTATCTAACAGACCTGAAACCCTATGCCCATTAAACCAAACTTCCCATTCTTTCCTCCTCTTCCCCAGCCCCTGGCAACCATCATTCTACTTTCTGTCTCTATGATTCTGACTGCTCCAACTGCCTCATATAAGTGGAGTCACACAGCATTTCTCTTTTTGTGACTGGCTTATTTCACTTAGCGTAATGTCTTTATGATTCATCCATACATCGTAGCACATGTCACAATTTCTGGTTTGTTTGTTTTTTTTTGTATTTAAATCAATTATTTCAACACGGCATTGTTTTAAATTTGCACCTTGTTTGGTTAACACATTTCAGCATCTAGAGAACAGGTTTGAGAACAAGAACATAAAACAATTACTTGTCAACAATTTAACAAAAGTGCTTAAGCCCTGTTTATTTCAGAAGCACAGATGTGCCAGTCATGAAGAGTTGCGAAGTTAAGTGGGGATACACTTACAGATTTGCTTGGAAAGTAAAATATTTACATACTCACACTGTGCATTGAAATGGGATATTCTGGGGGTGCCTGGGTGGCGCAGTCGGTTAAGCGTCCGACTTCAGCCAGGTCACGATCTTGCGGTCCGTGAGTTCGAGCCCCGCATCAGGCTCTGGGCTGATGGCTCAGAGCCTGGAGCCTGTTTCCGATTCTGTGTCTCCCTCTCTCTCTGACCCTCCCCCGTTCATGCTCTGTCTCTCTCTGTCCCAAAAAATAAATAAACGTTGAAAAAAAAAATTAAAAAAAAAAAAAAAAGAAATGGGATATTCTGAAGTGGTACTGCTATTATTAATAACAAACTCTTAGGAATAAGTCTCTTTTTTATTGCAGTATAATTAACACAGTGTTATATTAGCTTCAGGTGTACAGCATAATCATTGAACGATTCCACATTACTCAGTGGTCATCACCATAATTATAGTCACCATCTGCCACCAAACCATGTTTTGCAACCTCATTAGCTGTACTCTCAGTGCTGTACTTTTCATCTCTTGTCGCAGACTTTGAGGCTGGAATTCTCTCTTGTCCAGCAAGAGAGAAGATGCAGAATTAACTGCGAGAGAGGCTAATGTCTGGGAGGAGACGAGAGTCCTGAGTAAGGGTCCTTGCTCCATATTTATTAGGATCAGAAGGCTTACAAACGTGATGGATGTCCATGAAGAGGCAATGAAACTATGAACATTAACTCGTGTGTGAGAGAAAGGGATTTTGAAGATATGCAGTGTTAGGGGTTTGGGTCAGTAGAAAACAAAATCTCAGCGCCTAGCAGAGGGTTGTTTACTTTATGGCAGGCACGAGGCACCTGTCTGTTTATCTTAACTTGCCTACGGCATAAGACGGATAGAGCAGGCTACCTCAGGGTCAACAAGGCACGTTTCTTTTGCTAATTAGCTCAGGTCCTGGCAGTTTCACCCTGCTGCAGTGGTCTATAGCCCCACTTACCTGTTTACCTATTCTGGACCTTCTGTCCTCTGAAAGCAGCTTTCTGCTTTTGTACTGTGTTGGGGTCACTTCAGTTCTGTTTACCTAATCTTGGATGCTTTCATCCTAAGACTTGTTAACCCATTGGTGCAAGCTCAGGGAGTTCCTAAACTTATTCCCCACAGTCTTTGTGACTTATTTGTTTTGTAGCTGGATGTTCATACCTATTAATCCCATTTATCTCATAATTCCTTCATTTAGAATGTACATTGTATGTATATACCACATTTTGCTTCTCTATTTATGCAATGACGGACACAGGTTGTTTTCATGTTTAGCTAGAGTAGATAATGGTGCAATGAACATGGGTGTACAAATACTTTTTCAAGACCCTGATTTCAATCCTTTTGGGTATATACCCAGAAGTGGAATTGCTGGATCATGTGGCAATTCTATTTTTAATTCTTTTTTTTAATTAATTTTTTTGAGTTTATTTATTTTGAGAGAGTGCACACACATGAATGGGCAAGGGGAAGAGAGAGAGGGAGATAGAATCACAAGCAGGTTCTACACTATCAGTTCAGAGCCTAACATGGGGCTTGAACTCACAAGCTTGAGATCATGACCTGAGCTGAAATCAAGAGTCGGGTGTTAACCAACTGAGCCACCCAGATGCCCCTATTCTTAATTCTTTGAGGAGCTGCCATACTGTTTTCTACAGTGGCTGTTCCATTTTCCATTCTACCCACAGTGCGCAAGGATTCCAAATTCTCACAACCTCACCAACGCTTGTTATTTTCTGTTTTGTTTTGTTTTATTTTGTTTTGTTTGATAGTTGCCATCCTAGTGTGAGGTGGTATTGACATATGGGTTTTTGTGTGGAAGTACACTTAATTTCTTTGGGAAAATATTTAGGAGAGGGATTAATGGGTGGTATAATGAGCATATGTTTAATATGATAAACTGCCAAACTGTTTCTTAAGTTGGCCATGTTCTCTGCATTTGTCCCAGCAACGTGTGAGTTCCAGTTGCTCTGAGTCATTACCAGCATTTGGAATTGCCACATTATTATTATTATTATTATTATTATTATTATTCTCTTAGCTATTTTAATAGATGTGTAATGGTATCTCACTATATCTCATTATTGTTTATTTATTTATTTATGTATTGGGAGAAAGCGTGAGTCGGGGAGAGGGACAGAAGGAGAGAGAGAGAATCCCAAGCAGGCTCTGTGCTGTCAGCACAGAGCCCAATGTAGGGCTCGATCCCATGACCCTGGTATCATGACCAGAGCCAAAATCAAGTCAGACACTCAACTGACGGAACCACCCAGACACCCCTCATTATTGATATTTTAATGTAAATTAATCATTTCTGTCTTCTCAGTGTAAAGTTTGGCTTCTTTTCATTCATTTTATATTCAGTTGTGTTGATGTATTTGGACTTCTATTAACCATCTTATTTTGTGCTTTCTATTATTACTGCTTTTTAAAATGCTACTTCTTTCCCTACTACCTCACTAACCTCCCAATCTTGTTTGAATACCACTAAATTTGACATTACTATGATAGATTTACACAATCAGTGCTTCTTTAGCTATATCCTCATGTTTAACAGGTTCTTTGCTCATAATTTCTCCTTGCATCTTATTCTTTTTTTCTAGGTTCAACTTCTATTTTTCTAAAAAATATCCCTTAGTACTTCCTTCATTAAGGGTCTGGTAGTGGTAATAGTGATAACTGAAACAAACAGCCATGCATTCTTATATGATACTTTAGCTAGGTATAGAATTCTAGGGCATCAGTCATTTCTCACAGTGCTTTGAAGATGCCATTCTATTGTTGCTGTTGAGAAGAAGGTTGCCAGTCCAATTGTTATTGCATTGCATATAGTATTCTATCTTTGTACGTAAGTCATCTCTTTGTTCTTGTATTCTGAAATTTTACTATGTTGTGTCTAGATGTGGGTTTTATATTTATTATCTTACTTGAGACTGTGATGCCTGAATCTCAGGACTTGTATTTTCCATCAGATTTAGAAAACTTCCAGTCATTTTCTCTCCTGTTAGATGTATATTGTATATTTGTATTGCATCCTTTTTTTTTCTCATTACCTTACTTTTATTTTGCTATCTCTCTATTCCTCTCTGTTGCTTTTTGGGTGCGCTCATGCTGGCTGCTAAGAACGGATTGTGAGCATCTTTTCCAAGTCTGCATTCAGTACTGTCATGTTGGTAGCTTGAAGTTGGCCATGGTTGGAGTATTTGCACCATGGAAATCAGCAAATCCTAAAAACCAGGGCTTTTCTTTTCTCCAGATGGCTGGCTCATCAGCACTTCACGTCTTAGGTCTATCTTCTAGTTCCCTAATTCCCTCAACTCTGTCTAATCTCCAGATGATGTCTAACCCATCAGTTGAGTTTTCTTTCTATTTCCTTGACTATATTTGTAACTTTAGAAGGTAAATGCGGTTCTTTTTCAACTCTATTGTTTTTTTTTTCTTATTGTCTTGTCCTTTTATCAGGCTTCAATTTCTTCATATTTATAACAAGAATTTTAAGTATATTTGTTTTTTATAACCTCTGTACAAGAATGAAATTATTTGAAGTTTTTTGTAGTTCTCACGGTATGTTAGAAAGCAGATAAGCCTGTGTGACGTGGTGACTCAGAACCCAGAGAGCACTTAACATAATGCCTGGCACATAGTATAAACTCCATAAATTTTTTTTTCAACGTTTATTTATTTTTGGGACAGAGAGAGACAGAGCATGAACGGGGGAGGGGCAGAGAGAGAGGGAGACACAGAATCGGAAACAGGCTCCAGGCTCTGAGCCATCAGCCCAGAGCCTGACGCGGGGCTCGAACTCACGGACCGCGAGATCGTGACCTGGCTGAAGTCGGACGCTTAACCAACTGTGCCACCCAGGCGCCCCTAAACTCCATAAATTTAAATTCCCTTCCTTTTGGCTTCTCCATGGCTTAAAACAACAGAAGTCTAATCTCTCACAATTTCTGGAGGCCAAATGGCTGAAGTCAAGGTGATGGTAGGGCTCTACTCCCTCCAGAGGCCCTAGGGGAGAGTCTCTTCCTTGCTTCTTCCAACTACTGTGAGCAATCCTTGATGTGGCTGCATCATCTCGATCTCTGCCTGTCACAACATTGTTTCCTCTCTCTCTCTCTCTCTCTCTCTCTTTCTCTTTCTCTCTCTCTCTCTCTCTCTCTCTCAGTCACCTCCTGCTGCCTTCCTCTTATAAGGATACATGTGATTGCATCTAAGGCTGACTTAGGTAATCCGAGATAAGCTCTTCCTCTCAAGATCCTTAACTTAATCACGTCTTTTGCCCTATAAGATAATTCATAGGTTCCATGAATTAGGAAATGAATCTTTGGAGGGGGCCATTTTCCCTGCTTACCCCACCCCAGATGCCAACTGACAATACTTCCAATGTCCTGCTTTTCTTTCCCTCAGGATTTTCTATTTTGTTTTCTTGAGTATATGATTTGACCTTGAAACATGCTTCACTCTTCTGGACCTGGCTATGCAAAAGGACCACTTGCCTCAATGCTTCATTAGTCTGTTTGCAGTGAAGACTCAGCAGTGACATTGGGTATCTCCTTTGTCGTGTAAGCCCATAGGCCCTCGCTCTGTTGTGGGAGCCAATGGTGGCATGGCTGGTATGAGACCAAGGCACAGATGCTGTGAAAGCACGGGGGATGTGGTGACTGGGGGCTCAGGTTCCGTGTCACATTCTTACCTTCATTCTGCAAAAATGTTTCAAGTGTCTACAATGCTAGGAATTCAGAGATAAGAGACACAGCCTGTACCCTGAATTAGGGAGCTCACAGTTGAATGGAGTATGACTATAAACAAAGGAAATACCAACACAAAGGAGGATGAGGGTTTTGATGGAAGGGTGGCTGTGGTGCTGAGGGAGCACAGGCTGGGGTGGGGGGCAGGGAGTAGAACTAGTTCAGAAGGGCTTCCTGGAGGAAGTGGCTCTGGAGCTGCATCTCAAAGAATGAGTGGAGAGAGTCAAGGTAATAAGGGGTGCAGAGGGGAAAGGTGCACAAGGGCATGGAGACAGAGTGAACGGGCATGTTCCCCATCGTCTTCCATGTCACTTTCCTCACTGTGCCCATCTGCCCAGCCCCCCTCCCCCAACACTGACCTCTGAGTGCCCGTGGGCTATGGTGTTACACTGAGCACTGCACAGAAGTTACTCCCCACCCAGACGCCTATGTACCGATCTAATGGAAGGTTGATTCAGGTGATGACAAATCTAGAGTTTTCCCTTAGAAGTCCTGGGTCAGTCTTAACTGTGACTTCATTCTCCTTGAAACTTTCTCCACAGGGACCTTGACCTCGGACCCCTACGACTTTGCCAACTCCTGGGCCCTGAGCAGTGGGGAACAACAGTGCAAACGAGCATCCCCTCCTAGCAGCCCGTGCAACATCTCATCTGAGGAAATGCAGAAGGTAGGTGTAGCCCAGGCTGGATGTTATCTGAATGCAGTGGGACTTCTGGAATTGAGAAGCAGAAATTCATCTGTTCTCTAGTCCTCCACTGAGACGCAGAGTGGGCCTACCTCTGCGGGTCCCTCTGACTCTTCAAAGAGGGGTTCCCATGGGCCCCTTTTCTCCTGAAAACCAACTATGGCTGGAGTCAGGTTAGCTCTAGTCTAATGCTGCTCTGGGCCTGGAGCTCTAAAATGTCCGTCCAGTGAGTGGGTATAGTGAGCAAATAGACTTTTCTGTTTTTGTTTTTAATTAAAAAAAAAGTTTATTTTTGAGAGAGAGAGAGAGAGAGAGACAGAAAGATAGAGCATGAATGGGGAGGGACAGAGAGAGATGGAGACACAGAATCTGAAGTAGGTTCCAGGCTCTGAGCTGTCAGCACAGAGCCTGATGTGGGGCTCGAACTCACAAACCGTGAGATCATGACCTGAGTGGAAGTTGGATGCTTAGCTGACTGAGCCACCCAGGTGCTCCTAGACTTTTCTGTTTTATACTCCAGTGCCCTCTCTTGTGCCCAAATATCTCCACCATTGCCTGCCACCTGTCTGAAATTCTGCGATAGGAAACAGTTCCTTTTTAGGTGTTCAATAAGTGGTTGTTCTAAAGTATAAATAGGAGGACAAGGCCCCTAGGTCTTATCAGCACATCAGCAAGAAGAGGGTTACTTTATAGTTAGGGAAGCTGAGGGAAGAGGAGGGCCTGGGTGTGATGGCAAATTAATTTTAAAATTCGTGGCTTACAACAATAGGAATGTATTCTCTCATAGTTCCGGAGACCAGAAGTCTCAGTTGGTTTCCTTGGGCCAAGATCAAGGTGTCAGTAGGGCTGCTCTCCCTTGGAAGGCTCTAGGGGAGACTCCCAGTTCCAGTGTCTGGTGGCTGTGGCATTCCTTGGCCTGTGGCCACATCAATCCAGTGGCTGCCTCTATGGTCACATGGCTTCCTATTGTCTGTGTGCCTCTGCCCTGAGACTCAGTACCGACGGTGGTACCTCCCATCCCTTTCTCTGCAGCTCATATTTCTAATCATATGGTAGCTCCTCAGAAGCTTCTTCCCTTTCAGAGTTGCCTCTTAGGACCCCACTACCAGAACCTTCATCTTGGAGGAGAGGGGGTCTGGCGGGAGGGAGTGCACAGGACTGAATCCTGCCTCTACCTTCTTCAGGTGGTAGCCTTTGTGTCTTGGTGGTTAGGGTGTTGGGAGGGTGATGCTTTAGGTGGGGAAAGACCTCCCTTGATGGACGACCCTACTTCCCCTTGGAGTTGGGCTGCTGGGGCTGAGAGAGGAGAAACAGCCTGTCACTGGGGTGAAGCTGGGCCCTTGTCAGCACAGGGATTGTCCTAGTGAGGCAGGGACTCACTGTCTTGGGGGTTTTCTTGGAGGTGTTGTAAGTCAGGCCCCCCCTGTGCAGGGAATGACTGGGGACCTGTCAGGAGCAGCATCTGTAGGGGGAGAGAGAGGCCATGCTGGGTGTGGGGAAGGTGAACAGCCATGTAGTTACAACTGGGGCCTCAGCTGATCCTTCAAGGAGCTCTGAAAGCTGGGGTGGCCCTGCTAGACAAGCCTGTACTGATCCTATATACAGTGACCATGCTGGTCACTGTATATAGGATTCCTTTGGGCAGGGAGGCTTGGGCTGAGGGCAATGCCTGCAGATGACTCCGCTGTGAGTCTTTACCAGCCAACCCTCTAGGCCGTGAGTGGATGAGTCCTTGGCTTTGAAGGGCATCTGCGCTGTACCCTACAACCCCTGTGGAGCGGGCCACTTAACAGCACCATCTCCCAGCCTCCATCCAGGGAGCAACCACCCTGTTCCATCCCACAGGAAGAGGGTGGTCCCTGCTTCTGTCCAGGACCACAGCCATGACAGGACTTGACAGGCCACAGTGGGCCTGTACAGTTCTGCAGGGAGATGAGGAAATCACAGCCATGGGAGGTTAAGTAGCTGCCAAAGTCACCAGCTAACAAGCTTCAGAGTCAGAATTCACTGTCTCTGGCTTCACCCCCCTCCCTCCTCCCTTGTTCTGGCTGCATTGCCTCAGGCTGCTTGTTATCTCTGCCTGTGGCCCTTGAGTTTTCCCTCAGGAGTTGGCTTCCAGGATTCTTACGGTTCCTTTCAGCTCTAAAACTTTGTGTGTTTCTGTGGATTGGGCTAGAAAGTCAGTTTATAATAAGTTGCAATAAACATTCAGTGGGAATAGGCGGTGGTATGTGTCTGGAGATTGGGACAGCCTCCATGGTATTAACCCCCAGTCAGCCCTTGCAGAAGTCTGATCTTCCCCAAGTCTGCACAAAAGTAGAGAAACTCCAGCTCTCTCCTACTCCAGAAGCAAAATAAACACACACACACACACACACACACACACACACGCACACGAGAGAGAGAGAGAGAGAGAGAGAGAGAGAGAGAGAGAGCGCTTCATTACTGGCTGGTTACTCACGCAGTGAGTCTTTTCTGTTTTTGTGGAACAATCTGATCTCCTGAACCAAGGACCATGTCAGGCACAGGAAAACTATTCTAACTTGATGTTTCATCCAGCTGCCTAGATTGTAAACACAATTTCCAATTTATAAACAAGCACATTCCCAATGCCTCTTTTTTGTGTTGCCAGTGTTTCAATCGTGCTAGGTTTCTGGCTAGCCCATGAACATCCGTGGCACCTGGAACGTAGCCCAGTACCAGCCACTGACCGAGGCAGACCAAGTTCTAACACCCGAGGGGAGGGTGAGGTTGTGTGGAAGAGAGTAGCTTCCTCTTCTTTCCAGGAAAACTTTGAAATATCTGGTCCTTGCCCTTGGTAGTTCCTTGATATTCTCATCCGTGGGCCTCAGCATTATGCTAAAGATATGGGTGTGGCGTCAAGCCACTTCCTGGCTCTGTAACTCTGAGTGAGACATGAACTTCTCCAAGCATCAGCTCCTGCAGAGTAAAATAGGCATAGGAAGAGTGGCCGCTGCACAGGACCACAGTTCAGGATGAGAGAGAGAGGCTATGGGTAGGCTGTTTAGCCCAGTGGGGCTCAATCCTATGAGCTGTTCTTGTTATTATTATCATTATTTATTGGCTCCTGATGTTCTCCCGCTGTCTGCTCACTGCTGCAGCATCTGTACTATGGGATGGGAAGAAGCCAGACACACTCAGGACTTTAAGCATAAACTCTAAAATTAAATTTTTCCCCCCACCCTCCTCCCAGTTGTAACCCCGTTCCTTTTGGGGAGCTGAGCCCAGTGCGAGGTTAGGAGAGAAGGTGTCTGGGGGCGCCTGGGTGGCTCAGTTGAGCATCCAACTTTGGCTCTGGGGGCGCCTGGGTGGCTCAGTTGAGTGTCCAACTTTGGCTCAGGTCGTGATCTCGAGGTTTGTGAGTTCAAGCCCCGCTTCTGGCTCTCTGTTGTCTGCAACAGAGACTACTTCGGATCCTCTGTTCCTCTCTCTCTTGGCCTCTACTCCGCTCACACTCTCTCTCTCTCAAAAATGAAAATTAAAAAAAAAAAAAAAAGGAGAGAAGATGTCTGAACACAGCCACATCAAGGGGTGGGGAAGTGACAGAAGCCAAATTTTCTTCCAGAGCTGCTTGGTAACCCAAGTGAATTTCAGATTGAGTGCCCTCAAGGATCATGTGCAGTGAGGGGCAGAAAGAGAGAGTTTTTATCATTTCTGTCTTTTATGTCCTAACTTACCATTTTGTGGCTGGCAGGTGGTTCACTCTCTCCACCCTTTAGTGTTTGCTAGGCAGGGGTGGGATTAAGGCAGGGGGTGCTGCAGTGGTGAGGTTGTGGTGGGGCCACATAAGTCCTTCTGATATTGAATGGCTCTTTGAGGGCATGGGTTTTGTTTTACTTTATTTTGCAAACACAGGCCAGCACAGAGTAAGTGCTGGATGAATATTCCCCCACCCTCGGAGTACAAAGGAGTACTCCCATTTATCCATAAGAAGTGGGAGATGAAGACAAGGTTTTCACATGGAGAACCTGATACTGGGTTGAGTTGAGGAGGGAGACAGAGCACTTTGTCTCCTGGAGACGAAGGGGAAGGAGGGACAAAGAATCCATGAGAAGCCTTGTTTGTCTCCCTGCCAACCCCCCCAACTTTTGGAGGCTCCAGCTGCAGGCTTGCTACTCACTTTGTCTCCTGGGTGCATTAAAGTCCTTACTAACCAGCGCCCTGGGAGCAGCCTGAGAAATTGGTTACCAAGTTCTTAGTGCTGGGCTGAGGCCCCCAAACGCACCAGACCTCCCGAGGCACAAGCTCCTTCAAGCTCAGAACTAGCTTCAGGGTTGTTTACCTGAGAAGGGAGACCTGACTTTGTCTCAGCCAATCAGGTTGTGTTCACTCAAGTCCGGGGTGCTCTCATTGGTTGGGAAGCACAGCGACTCATCTCCTGGGAGGTGATTAGTGCCATCTTTGGAAGGAATTGTTCACAGCCTGCTTAGTCCCCTGGGCCCCTGGGTTCAGAAGTCAGGTCTGGTAAATGGGCATCATTTACAAGTGCTTGCCATTGTGGCTCTAAGGACTATTTTGTGGTGGCAGAATGTTCTGTGGGGAAGACTGCATTGACCTAAGAACTTTTCTTGAGAGCCACCAGAATCTATTCTCCCACTTCTCTGGGGCGTACCTTCTTTCCAGGCTGGTAGCAAGGAGTTAGCTTCTTCTGAGGAAGGTCATATTACGTATACCTAGGGGATGAATGTTTCCTTGTTATGCCAACAAAACCCAGTGCCTCTCTACTGGGACTGAATAATGGCTTGTTTGATTGCATGCAAATTTACAGTTTTTTCAGCTTTAGAAACAGAAGGCAGGGCTGCTAGATTCTGGAGCTCAGAGTGGCAGACCCAGTAGTAAGAAGCCCCAAGCTCTAAATGCTCAGATAATTAATGATGATTTCAGGTAACTCTACTACACAATTAACATTTTAGAAACATTCTTAGGTTGCCTTTTTTTTTTTTAATTTACATTCTTTCAGTTTGGGTACTGTCTGCAAGGGCTGAATCTTATAAAAGGATCCTGTCTTTGTCCTCAGTGCTCACTATAGCATGAAGCCCAAGGCTGCAGCTGGTCCATCCAATGCTCTTGCTAGTTAGAAAAAGGTGCCCCTTCCTGAAGGCACTTTACCGCTGCCTATTGGGAAATCACCATAATAATCATTAGAAATGTACATAGAACGTACGTGGACATGTGTGGTGTCCACAATGTGAACGATAACCCCGTGGCATATTGCCATTGTACACTGTATGACCTGCGGAAATATATTCGATGGTCATGACCTTGGCCTCACTTCCGCTGGGAAATGCAGTTGCTGCAGCCATCCTCCTCCCCAGGATCACCTCTCCCAGACTGGGAAGGCCATCTCCCGCTTTTGCTGCTGCCATCTGCATGTGAGGTTGCTTTCATGGCTCCGGCTCCAAGGATTCTCTCTGTATTCCCCAGAGTTGGTCCTCAAGATGGCCAGTCTTTCTTGAGAAGACCGAGTGCACCATTTATCACTCAGCCTTCTGGTGGTGAATTTTCCAGCAGCAGCAGCAGCCTCAGGCAGGTGTCTGGAGCAGAAGAAAATTTTTAAATCAACGTCAGGACTCTTAGGCTTCTCATAACTCAGAGTGGCAGTGAGCCCATGTGCTTGTGGTGGGATGGGCATGACCTTGACCAGGGTGCTTTTGGGGGTTTAGCCTTATAGCAGAGATCAGAGGCTGCCACAGGGTTTCAGAGATTACCCTCAAATCAAGCAGAACACGACTTTTTAGTATACTTATTTGACGAACCCTTGAGGAGGGTCAGATGAGGTTTTAGTACTCAAGCTTTCAATTCAAAGGCCTTCCTAACATAAGAATCTCAAAATCCCTTAACAAGTGGCTTTCTTTCCCTTTTCCTTCCCCTCTGGTGAGGAGGAGAATGAGCAAGAATCTGATGGTGCCTATTCGAACATATTTATTGAGGTATTTTGTGTGGCTTGGGTGATACCAAACTATGAAAGTTGGATTGCAGTCCTGTTCAGGGGACAAAACACATAAGACAAATTGAACAACCATGAAAGAGAAAATGCAAATGCCATCTTGGGTCAGTAGAGGACGAATTACTAAAAGAATGGTGAATGGTATTAGCTCAGGGAGTCAGCTCCTATCACAAAGCTGATGATCTTTCCTTACTGGGAGCAGGATGAGTAGAGTGGTTCCACCCCCAGAGCTTGGACAGACCCCAAACCGGGAACCTGAGGATGGTGCTTGGCCCTTCTCCCAGCCAGCCAAGCCCTGCCCTGATCCCTGACGATTGCTCACATGCCTCCCAGAAGACCAAGGCACAGGGTGAGGAGGGTCCTTTGGGATACAGGGACTTCTGTGACATATCCAGTTACCCTACTTCTCATGAGGGCTGTACCCCAATCACCT
Source organism: Puma concolor (assembly GCF_028749965.1). NCBI lineage: Eukaryota > Metazoa > Chordata > Mammalia > Carnivora > Felidae > Puma > Puma concolor. Next base: position 102,099,844 of record NC_141673.1, read on the forward strand.
CAGAGAGAGAAATGTCCAACTCCACAAAACAAAACAAAACAAAACAAAACAAAACAACACATCCATTTGGTAGAAACCTATCAACCAGTTTCATGGGGGCTTTGTGAGTCAGATCTTGGAATGTGGGTAGGAATCCCAGGCCAGCCAGAAGATATAAATAGAATCAGCCACCCCCCCTCATCCATCCTTGCTGGCTGACCAATGACAAACTGTGCCCCACCACAGGGGTGAATTCTTGAACCCACTACTCTGGGTCAGTTCAGGCGCCAGGCGCCCCCATACCTCCCCCAGGGCCAGCCACAGGACACCCACCCCAGGGCTGGAAAGATCAGGGCCTGGGTGAACAATCTTGCACTTTATTAGCTTCTCCTTTCTTTGTTCACTTCAGTCCTAGGAATGCCCCCTCCCTTGTCCTTCGTCAGCTGTTTGGGAACAAACACAATAGCTAAGCTTTAGATCTCTTGCCACTGCTTTTTCTCTTCCCCGCTGTCTGCCACTGGGGAGATGAGCTTCTTTTCTGTCTCCCTCCCTCGAACCGCCTTGGCATCTCCAGAGAAGAGGCCTGGACTTCTTTAATGAACTGAAAATGTGATTATGTTGGGCTGCAATTGGGTCTGCGCACCCACCCGGGCAGGATGAAGTCATGGGCTGATGGAGCTGGGCTAGATATCTCTTGACAGCCTCTGGCACCACAGACAAGAGATGAAGGAGGATAGAAGTAGCCGTTGCCGGGCACTGGAGCCAGGGAGATGCTGGAAGTGTGCAAAAGAGCTGACCATCATATGTCTCTGCCAGAATGGTTCAGCAGAGAGCTGAGGAGAATAACCATTTTCGAACTGTGTGGCTAGTATGGACAACAGACCGATGATAGTAGTTCTAAGCCCTTGATTGCCTTTCCTGTGTAACCTCATTTAGTTTTATTTTGCAGCAACTGGCTTCGATAGGTATTGCTGTCTGTGTTAGGAGTAGGTTCCTCTGTGAGTGACTGTACACCCAAAGTAACAAGGGCTTACACAACATAGAAGTTTATTGCTTTTTCTCGGTGTAGAGAACTTGGGTGGAATGTCCAGGGCTAGCACAGGATACCACGGTATTGAGATCCAGGGTCCTTCTGTCTCGTTTCTCTGTTGTTGTTGACGTGAAGCTTCCAGTTCATGGTCCAAGATGGCAGCTCATGCCTCAAGCATCACAACCATATTCTAGCAGTGGGGAGAGAAGGAGCTAAGAAAGAAGCGCCCTCTCCTTTTGGGGACGTTGCCTGGAATGTTGCCCATGACCCTTCTGCTTATGTCCTAGTAGGCAAAGCTTAGTTATGTCCATTCCTGGCAACTGGGGAGGTGAAGAAATAGAATCTTTGTTCCCAGCGGGCATGTGCCCAGGAGACAGTTGAAATTTGAAGGTTCTATGACTAAGAAAAAAGGGAAGAAGAGATCCTGGGCAACTTTCAATCTCTGCTACACCCTGCCTTCTTTATAGGTGAGGAAACAGGTGCAGAGGGGCAAGATAATTTTCCTACACACACACACACACACACACACACACACACACACACACACACACATACACACACACTATGGAAGTGACAGGGTTGGGATTGCAGTCCAACCATGCTTCTAAAACCTGTGCTTTATCTGCTGTGCTACACTGTTGTCTAACCTGGTTGTGAGGAAACAGTTGGCGAGGTGTGGCTCGCCAATGTGGCAGTTTCCACATTGAGGGTGTGGAAAACCACGTAAATGGTGGTTTGGTGACAGGTGACTGACCTGTGGGATGGAATCAGGCTTTGAGCCCTGCTTGGTACAGCAGTTTGTAAATTACTTAGCTGACACTCTTAAAAATGATAGAGGATGGGAAAGAGATTTTCTGTCTCTCTATGTATTTAATGTTTATTTATTTGTGAGAGACAGAGACAGTGTGAACAGGGGAGGGGCAGAGAAAGAGGGAGACACAGAATCTGAAGCAGTTTTCAGGCTCTGGGCTGTCAGCACAGAGCCCAATGAGGGGCGTGAACTCATGAACTGCGAGATCATGACCTGAGCCAAAGTTGGACGCTTAACTGACTAAGCCACCCAGGCACCCCGGGAAAGAGATTATCTATGGATTATCTATTGATTATGGATTTGGATTTTCTATTGGTACATACTATATTAGACAATAAAACAGAAATGTAAAACATATTCACTTAAAAATAATAAACACATTATATTTAACATGGATGCCATCTTTTTAATAAAAAGAACTATAAATTCCAACAGAAAATGTGGAGAGAGAAAAATGGCATTGTTTCACAGTTTTGCAAATCTCTTTCCTATCTGGCTTAAGAGAAATCAGCTGGATTCCCATGTCAGCTTCTGTAGTCAGTCTGTTGTGATATCACATACCATGTAGCCTCTGGAAAATTCCACTGGACACTCATGAAAAAGTGAGAGCATAAAGGTCAAATAACATCTTAGTATTATTATAAAAATATTTTTGATCTTATGGAGCCCTGAAAGGATCTTGGGAATCCGTAGGAGGTTCCTGGACTACACTTTGTGAACCACTGACCTAGTTAATGTTTTACTCTCTCTATGCCTCAGTTTCCAAATCTGAAAGACTGTCTCTCTTGCCTTTCCCCGAGGAGGTTTGCGTTCTTTGAAGGTGTTGCAGGCTCATGAAGGGCAAGTTTGTGGGAACAAGTGCTGAGGCGGTCTCTGAAATAACTGTTTGCTTTGGGGACATGGGTGATGCGAGAGAAGGGGCGTGGGGGTGGGAATGAGCTGGAGTCAGATCCTAAAAGCCTGGCCTTACTGCCTTTCTAAGGAGCTAGGACTTTGCCCTTTAGGCTGTGGTGGGACACCGTCAGATTTGCCTTGTATCCTGACTTAGGCATATGCTAGAGACCTAGAGACCACATGACCAGTGCTTGCTGAGTGAAGGTTTGGTCACCTCCTACCTGACGACGTCTCTCCCCAGGATCTGAGAGGACACGAGGTCGGCTCCATCTTGGACTTTTTTCTGTCTTGGCACCTGGCCTGGCCTGGCAGGGCTACCTGTGGTGGAGTGGGGAAGGCTGGGGGGAGAGGCACCATGCTGCACTGGGGGTCCTCAGACGGTGGTCATGCTACCATGACCTACTAGGCCAAGTTCAGGACAGAGCTGACCGAAGGAAGACTGTAGGGCAAGATGGAAAGACAAACTTTCCCTTTTGTCTCTGTTGAGGAAGAAATCCTACCCAGATTTTCAGGTGCAGACACAGAGGGCAAAGGCATTGTTCTAAGAAGGGAGGTGGCTGTTTCTGCAGAAATCCACTCCCATCCTGCAAGTGAATAGTCAGAAAACACCCTTCTTGCTGCAGCTTTCTATAAACCATTTAGTACCTCAAGGGACCTCCCAGGAAATGTGCTGAAATACTGGTCCCATTCTTCCTCTGAGCAGGGAACAGACATCTTTGGGCCAGCTGGAGATGGGTCATGCCGGCCTCTGCCCCACATCGCTCTCAAAGTGGGAGGAGATGTCTAGACTCCTGGGTCTCTTCTTTCCTCTGGTTGACACTGTGCTTGGCTGGTGGGAACCCTAGGTATCTGGTCCCTGTGCCTGTGCGAGATGTCCTGTGGGCTGCTCCAGACCCTGTCCTACAGCCTGGGTGATGACACTATCATCCCATGGAGTTGCCTTTTTGGGTTTTTCTCTAGTTGTAAATTGTGGGTGAGGAGAAAAGTAGGCAAGAGCCTGAGCATCCAGTCTTCTCTGGGACACCCTTGGCTGCCCTTTAAGGGTCCAGGAACCTCACTTTCTGAGGGAAATTTCTCATGGGGCACGCTGTGGCATTTCCATGGGGGCATTTCCATGGCAGAATGGAAAGAACTGGACGCAGGCCTCAGCCTCCTCCCCTGAGCCTGAGGAGAGTTGTAGACCCGCCTGGTGCAAAGAAGAGTTGGTCCTTCTCCCATCACCCCACTTGAAAGAAACCCACTTTGTTCCGGAGGAGTATGAGCCTCTCAAATAGCAGATGAAGGAGAGCAGCCCCTCTGTTCACCTCGGAGTCTCCAAGATGATAGTAGTGTGATAATGTTGTCATGGCAACCATTCATCCCTGTTTAGCCTGGGGAGATGGAGATGGGGGGAAAGGGACAAAGATGTCCTTCTGTCCTGCTGGTGAGTTGCCCACCATTCTGGAGGATAAGCCTATTGGCAGAAGGGACAGGAGGGACCAGGATTCTCTGGTGACCAGGAGATCCATGATGATAATATGGAGTCGCCATTTATTAGGTGAAATTTTACATGGGTTATTTCATTCAGTCTTCACTACCATCTCATCAGATAGGAGCTGTTACTATTATCCCCATTTTGTAGAGGAGGAGGGGTTAAGCAAATAGCCAAAGGTCATACAGCTAGCAGGTGGAAGAGGCAAAACTGACATCTGGGGCTGTGAAGTCATAACAAGTCCAGGGACTCTTCCTGGCATTGTCTTCAGAGACCTCAGTTTCCCCTGTGTAAAGGGCTCAGGGTGGCAAATGGAAGTAGGCATGCCATAGCCCAAGACCTCAGCGGTCACGGGTGACCCTACTGCCATCTTCATTCATCGACTGCTTGCTCAGTGCCAGGCACTGCGGTGCCTTCCCACCACCTGCGAGGCAGCGCCTGTTGGTATCATTCCCATGTTACCCAAGGACACCCTTCTCCAGCAAGGCAAGGAGGTTTGCCTCAGCCCCACTGCCAGGAAGTGGCAGAGCTGGGCTTAAGCCAGAGCGTGCTCTCAGCCGCACAGTGGGTGTGGAGTCTCCAAGCTGATGGGAAGGAAGCCAGAAAACTGGAGTCCTGGAGGGAGTGCCGCTCTCAGCTGTTGGCTTCCAAGACGTGGGGCTGCTAATTGTCCGGGCAGGCAGGTCTGCAGCTGCAGCTTCGCAGTTCAGCAGCCCTCGCAGCTGCGGCTTTGCTAACAGGCGGAGGGAACCAGCCACACCCAACTGCTTGGGCCAGCTGGCCCTGGACCTCCTTCGGAGTCCCTCCTGCCCCCGGGTCGGTGTGATCAGGTGCAGCTGTGACATTCCTCCCTGCTGCCTAGTTCCGATGGCAGACTCTGTGCAGGCTCGGTGGGGTGCGGGGGCCCCAGCTCAGGGCCCCTGTGGGCAGGGTGTGGATTTTCCCTGGGACCACAGCTTGTCCCTGGAGCTGCCAGGGCGGGTCTTGAGGATGGTGAGCAGTGTTGGGTCAGATTTCTATTCCTCCGGGCTTTCCACGTTGCCACAAAAGACCCCCCTCCCAGCCTGGCTCTTGATTTACACAGGCTTGCTCTGGCCATCCTTTGGTACAGTTTGAGCAGATTGGATTTCCTTCTCTTCAAACCTATCATTTCTTCCCTCTTTTTTACTGTCCCTTTTGTGAACACTGATTTGCTCTGGTTTATCCTTCAGGACTCAGCCTTCCATTGAGATGCTCTTGTAGTTCTTTCTTTTTAGCTGAAGGTTGTTTTTGTTTTTTTTTTTTTTAAGTATTGATTTATTTATTTTTAAGTAGGCTCCGTGCCCAACAAAGGGCTCAAACTCATGACCCTGAGATCAAGAGTCGCGTACTCTACCGACTGAGCCAGCCAGGCACCCCTTGGCCGAAGGTTTTAAGTCCATGTACTAATTCTCCAGTCTGAGAGCATGTGTATGCATGAAAAAGCTGATGCCCCAGCAGGGAGCACCTATGGTGACCATACTGTATTGTCTCAAGTCCAGGACATGTCATTGTTCCATGTATCACTAAGAAAGAAGACCTGAGGAACAAAGAGAAGGAAAGTAACTGGGAGTGAGAGGCGGAGAAATCACACTGGGGAAGCCTGTTATCAGGGCCAGTGATTATTCAACTCAGTTAGTTGCCTGATTTACTTTGAAAATAGTGTGAACAAATTAAAAACAAATTCTTTTATGTGCTCTGTACATTCTCTTTGGGTTTTGTTTTGATCAATATTCTGACACAGAGGACAGATGCCACTCTAGACAATTTGAATAAAAAGGATTTATTACACCAGGTCAGATGGCTTAGCGGTTATTAAGACGGCTGAATGAAACTCTGTAGGTTGAGAGTCCAGAAGACATTCTCAAGTCAAAAAAAAAAAAAAAAAAAAAGCTGCCAATTGAAGTGTGTTATTGATTGTAAGATGCACACTAAGTTCAGAGATTTTATTTTATTTTATCTTATCTTGTCGCAGAAAGAAAATTTTATTTGCAGCAAAGAAGGAGCTCATGGGGAATGGCTTCTAAAGCTGTACCTCCCAACTTCAGAGGTTTTAAACTACAAAAAAAAAAAAAAGTACATTTAGAATCATTAAGACACAGAACACAGAGATGTTTACAAGTACAATATATAGGGATGTTTGTGCTAACATGTTACTAGAATAGTCAATGACGATTCTGAACCTGCCCTGTGTTGTTGGGTTGAGGGTATCAACAAGGTGGCAAAATCCAAGGACAGCCCTTGCCTGGCAGAGGATCTCAGGGACATTTTCTAGAATCCTAGCTTGTTTTTGCGGGTAGGAGCTGGTTCCATCTGGCCCCAGGAATCACCTGGTGAATGCCCGGAAAATGTACTGCACCCCGATATGCTGAATGTAAATCTCAGCAGTGTCTGCTTTATGCAGCTCCTGGTGCCATATCCTCCTGTATGGTGGGGAAGACCCAGACGGGGAGAGGGGGCTGCTGGGTCAGTGCAAAGCAGACCCTCGTCAGCATTCCTGATGGCCCGACTCCAAGCTCAGCACCCTTCACTCCCCTCCCTCTGCTCGTTCCTTTCCTAGGACCCCGCCTGTCACTGCTGTTCAGAGTGTCAGTGCTGTGGGTTCTGCATGTTCAGGGCTCAGTCTGGGAGATAACCTGAGTCTCTGTCCATCTCTTGTAGCATGAGTTCAGGATTTTGCCTCTGATGGCTGGAGACTTTAATCTGACAAATGTTGATAAGCACCTCCTAGATGTCAGGAATGAAGGAGCTTCCTCGGTTTTCCCGGCGAGAGTGCTTCTTCGTGGAGCCACATTCAGGAAGCCGGGACTGCGGGGTGCTGTTCCGCACTGAAGTGGTGTCTCATTCCTGCAGGGCCCGTGGGAACAGTGTCAGCTTCTGAAGAGTGCCTCGGTGTTTGCCCGCTGCCACCCCCTGGTGGACCCCGAGCCTTTTGTGGCCCTGTGTGAAAAGACTCTGTGCACCTGTGCCCAGGGGCTGCGGTGCCCATGCGTGGCCCTCTTGGAGTATGCCCGGGCCTGTGCCCAGCAGGGGATGGTCTTGTACGGCTGGACTGACCACACTGCATGCCGTAAGTCAGCACCCACCCTCCCAGCTGGGCATGAGTGGTGTCTGTCCTGGAGTGTCACTAGGGAAGCCCTGGGACAGTGTCACAATCCTGGGCCTTTGCCACACCCCAACCGGCCAGTGCCTGCAGGACCTTCAGTGCCTGGGCCACCTGGTCACAGAGGGCTGGCCCGAAGGCGGAATCCCCTCCCCTGAAAGCTGCAGCTGGGAAGACCTTCCCATGCCTCTGTTCTGTGCCATGCCTCCCCCCCCCCCCCCCCCCCCCCGCCCCCGACTCCCTCGGGAAATCTGTTGCCTGGACTTGAGAAACATCCTCCTTCCCTCATGGGACCCTCAGCCATCCTGATCCCAATTCACATCCTCACTGCCTGCCTGTCTGAATTGACGAGGAACAGGGCGTTGTCCCAACTATCCACGGGGTGATCTTGGAGAGCCTGGCAGGCTGTCATTACATCCGTCTCTTGTATTAACCCAGCCTTCCTTCCTCTGGCCACAGTGCTTATCTGTCCCTCCCCCACCCCCCCACCTCACTTGGTGACGCCTGGGGTTTGGATCTCCCAGTCTCAGTGGGCCCCTCATCATTGTCATTGTCACCATTCCCACATTATCGTAACTGAGTAGGAGCTTCTCTGGTTACCTTGTAAGAAGCTTCCCCTCTCTGCAGACTTTCCCTAGATCAAAAGCCATGCAGATGGACAGTCTGTGATAATCATACAGGTCATCCCGGCTGATAGAGACAGAGCGGGGAGCCGGATATTCACACCACATACATGTTTCTCAGTGTGTGTTTTTTCAGTTTATAAATTAGAGCTTTTATCTTTGCTGTGGAGGTGTGAGAAGGGGGTAATTAGCAGCTGGTTTCTCCTCTGTGAGGTGGAGCAGCTGAGTTTTTAGTTTTTTGAAGATAGGGTAGGGGGAGATGCCTGACGTATCTTGGAGGAGAAGGGGTTGGGGACAATCGTTTGGTGTTGTGAAGCCCAGAAAAGAGCGTTGGTGTGTTCCAGTTCTTCAGCTGCTCTGAGCCTCAGTTAGCCACGAGGTCGAGAGACTAAAGAGAGCCAGGCCCTGCCCAGGAGGAGCTGGGTCCAGCGGAAGGGGACAGATGCTTAGGCGATAAGGCTCCGAAGGCTTGCAGCACAGTGGAAGATAAATGTGGAGTGAATGTCACCCACGTGGGGAAGGTGGGCATGAATGGCGTGCACCCCGTGCTGGGTGGGGCCTTTGGGGCCAAGTTCATGAGGAAAGTGGGGCCCTTAGAGGAGGGGTGTGATGGAGGACACATTTACCTCTTGTTTGGCCCCAGGAGGACATTTATTTTCAGCTTAGAGGAGTTTGGTATTACTTTGAGAGGGTTTTAGGTGAAAGGGACCAAAAAAATCCCAAGCTCTTCATGGAAAACAGATGACCGAGGGGAAGGGGTGGTGGTCCCAGGTGACCCTGCTGAGTCTTGGCCAGGCCTTACAAGATGGAAGATGTTCCTTCAGGGGAGGGTGGTTGGCAGGATGGTCTTGGAGGGCATATTGGCCATTTGGGTGCCATTGGGGTGAAGAAGGCCCCTGGGGCCCTGAAGACAGAGGGGAGAAGCAAAAGAACATGAAGGCTCTGAGTACGTATGAGGCTCTCTCTGGGAGGGAGCTGCTCTGGGGAGACCCCTGGCTTTTCCATTTCAGGACCGGCATGTCCTGCTGGCATGGAGTATAAGGAGTGCGTGTCCCCTTGCGCCAGAACTTGCCAGAGCCTGCACGTCAAAGAAGTGTGTCAGGAGCAATGCGTGGACGGCTGCAGCTGCCCTGGTAATAAACTCATTTTATTCACAAATCCGAGACCTTGCCAGTGCCCTGGGCTTGGGGAAGCCAGATGAAGGCTACTTGTGTTTGCTCCCCATTGCTAAAATCAGAAGCCTTTTATTTATTTTTAAAAAGTCTTTGTACCGAGTGATCAGGATGGAGCTGGCGTTTATTTGTAATTGATGTTTTCCTGTTGTACTGTATCCATGAAAGCGCGTGTGTCTAGGAAACAGAAGGATGGTCTGGGCTCCAACAGTGACTTTGTTTGGGGAGCATGTGACCCAATCTGAGCTGCGGTTTTGTTTTCTCAGTGAAGTGTCAGGGAAGCGGTCTGAGTGAACGATCTTTTAAAATGTCTCCTGGGTTTGCCACGTGAGCTCAACTGAAAGAGAGTTTTGCACTAGAAAGTTTTTCTCAGGAGAGACTGAGCTTTGGTGGAAAACCCTGTTTAATTACAGAGAAGTGAGGCCTGTGTGTTTGGACTCTCCTGGCTTGCCCACTGGGAAGACCTTGAACAAAATTCTTGCCTCCTTTCTTCACCTGTGGAACGGAGATTAATAATGCCCTCTCTTTCATTGCATTAATGTGAAAGGTCAGCATCACACAACAAGTTTTTGGAGCTTCCGGGGAGAAGCCCTCAGCCTAGACTCCTGACCCCCTCACTGGTAGACCTTGAGCAAAGCCCTTTCCCCCATTTCTTCAGCAGTAGAGAGGAGATTCATAATCCCCCTCTCCCAGGTTGCACAAACGTGGGAGAGCAACAGTGCAGGACAGGTTCTTTGAGCTTCCTGGAAGAAGCCCTCGGCTGTGATCATTCGTGGGCATTCTGTAGTTGGGAGATGAGCAATGATGGTAAGTTGAGTCTTTGCCTCGATGCCCTTGAACACAGAGGGACAGCTCCTGGATGAAGGCCGCTGCGTGGAAAGCGCTGAGTGTTCGTGTGTGCACGCCGGGAAGCGGTACCCTCCAGGAGCCTCCCTCTCGCAGGACTGCAACACCTGGTAGCTGGGGCTGTGTGCTGTGGGCTGGGGCGGGGGAGGGGGTGCACTAGGTAGTGGCAGGTGTGACAGGACCTGGTTGGGCAGAGGGAGGAGAGGCAGAGATGAGGTGGTTTGGGAGGGTGGAGAAGTCGTTGACGAGGAGCAAGGATGGTGTTATGGATGGGCCTAGAGGAGGGGGTCAGGGAGGGAAGGACGCTTTAAGTGCAAACATCATCTCTAGCTTTCCCCCCAAACTATGCTTTAGTTAATGGCTCTCTCTGAAGAAGGACTGTATGACAGTCACCACGCCACAGGCAGTTTTCTCCTTGAATACATAACCTTTTGTTCCACATCCAGGCCTCTTTCCTTTGCTGTCGTTTCCTTGCTTGGCTGTCTCCCAGGAGTCCCCATGGGCTGCCTGGCATGGTCCTGGGTTGTCATTTTCAGCAGCCCCCCTGATCTCTCTTCCCCTAGCTGTGTGGGGGTAGGGAGCAGTTGGGGGAGTAGGAATTTTCTGGGTGGCTGGTGGATTTTCAGGGACATTGGGTCCCCTAGGTTTTCTTCTTCCATCTCTCCATCAGGGCTTCTTCCCCTTGGCATGGTCTCCAAGATTCCTCTGTGGCCACAGCCCTGTGCTGTTCACCTTTAACCTCATAAAGATCCCCCCTCACGCCAGCTCCTTTCTCTTCCCAGATCCCTTCCTTTTGGGGGCTGTGGTATCTGTGACGAGCTCTTGATCTGTTCATGTACCCTTGTGTTTGCACAACTACCCATGACCTGTGCTGCTCTCCCCAACAGCATTTGCCGAAATAGCCTGTGGGTCTGCAGCAATGAAGAATGCCCAGGTAGGTGATCTTTTGCTCATTCCCTCTCTCCTCTGAATGGAGAGGTGTGTCATCCTTGCCAGACAGGGAGGGCCACATCTCAAGGCAGGGAGGAGGTAGCCTCTGCACCACAGCTGTGGCCCCCTGACTACAGCTGTGGTTTCTGATACCAGCTGTGCTAACCCACTCATGGGCCAGCAGAAGGACATCTTGTGTAGCTGAAAGGGCAGAATGCACCTGGTCTAAGGTTTTATTGTTGTTTTCTGGTCACCTGTTTGCTCAAAGGATTATGGTTGAATGAGCTGTAAGGACTGTGAGGTCACAGTTGACTAAACAAAGATGATGCAAATTCTTTGGAAATTAAGAGGAAGAAGGGCCCAGTAATTCTTTAAGCTCAGAGTGAGAAGTTTCTGGAATGCCTGATAGGAAGATCTTAGAATGGCCCAGGAGCTAGGAAAATCAGATCACCAAATGATTTCTTCTACTCCATCCCCTCCCTGGAAAATCTCCTTACAGGAAAAGTTGCTGTATAATCTCTGCCCTTTACTTGGTCTTCTGTTTGGCCCTAACTCTATTCTATTTGCTGCAAACTTTGCCCATTAGAAGCTCCCTTCTGCCTCACCCCTCCCCTCCCCAATAACACGGGCTCTTCACTTGATAATTTTCCCTTTTGTGCTCATTCACGTGGTGTTTGCTATGTGTTAGGCTCTGTGCTAGGCGCTTTACAGGTGAGTCTGTGAAGCAGGTGCAGTTTATTCTAGGTTTACAAAAGAGGAAGCAGAGCCAGAGAGGTTATATAACTTGCTCAGTGTCACATGGCCGCTAAGAGACAATGACAGGACTCATACTCCAACTATCTGATTTCTACTTTTCTCCTTCCCTTTACTCCCCTTCCTGGTCATCAATCTATTCTTTTGCAGGAAGGTCTTTCCATCCTTCATGAGCTCTGGAGAGACCCCACATTTGGTTAAAGACCAGCTCAGCCTCAGATCATATGCTGGATACTACTTTTTGGGTTCCCATGGTTTGTACAGTGGAATAAAAAACTGAAGACAAATAGCCAGATAACAGGCTCCCCTCTCTTAGGCCCCAAGAGACCACATTGGCTTTGGTGGGCTACCAGGGGCTTGAGCTTGGATACTAGGATCATATTTGGGGCCTATGGCTTTAGGGTCATTTAGGAACTTACTCAATGTCCACTATACTGGAAATATTCTGAAACTAGATGGAAAGTGGGCACTAGGGCTAGGTCAACTACTCTGGCTCACGGATGGCCAACCAGCCAGTTTATCTCCTGTGCAATTTAAAATAAGAAAAATTTTTTTTGATGTTTGTTTATTTTTTAGAGAGAGAGGAGACAGAGCGCTAGCAGGGGAGGGGCAGGGAGAGAGGGAGACACAGAATCTGAACCAGGCTCCAGGCTCTGAGCTGTCAGCACAGAACCTGATGTGGGGCTCAAGCTCACAAGCTGCGAGATCATGACCCGAGCTGAAGTTGGATGCTCAACCGACTAAGCCACCCAGGCACCCCTCTTCTGTGCAATTTTTAAAGGAAGCATGAAGGACAAAAGATTGTTCTTGCCACTGATATCAGTGCTCCAATTTAACATCATCACACCCTGTGAAAGACCTAAGGAATCCTTTGAAAGATAAAAGGTTGCTGCAAATGACTTGTGAAAAAACTTTTAATATCTAAATCATAAGCGTTCACTGTATAAGATCTGTGAGCCACAATGGATGGAATTAGGAATTTACTTAACTGTGTTTTGTCAGATTGGCTACCAGATTAAGAATTCTTTAAAAAAAATTTTTTTAATGTTTATTCATTTTTGAGAGACAGAGAGAACAGAGCTTGAGTGGGGGAAGGGCAGAGAGAGAGGGAGGGAGAATCCAAAGCAGGCTCTAGGCTCTGAGCTGTCAGCACAGAGCCTGACGTGGGGCTTGAACTCACTAACTGCGAGATCATGACCTGAGCTGAAGTCGGACACTCAATCACCTAAGCCACCCAGGTGCCCCCCAGATTAAGAATTATTAATTACCACTTTCTATAGGGAGCATCTTCCACCCACCCATCCACTCATCCATCCACCCATCCAATCAACCATCCATTCATCCCTCCATCCCTCCATCTACCCACCTACCCGTCCATCCATTCATCCATCCATGCACGCAAACATCATCCATATATCCATCTAACCAACAATTCATCCATCCATCTGTCCATCTACCATCTGTCCGTCCATTCATCCATCCAACCATCTATTCATTCATCCATCCATCCATCCACCCATCCACCATCCATACATCTATCCATCTATCTACCCATCCAACAATGACTGGAACACTCACTGTGCACATGATGGAATGCTTGGTCTGGAACAGACAATACAATTCCCTGGTCTTCAATTCAAAATTTAGAATCTAGCTTTGCTGAGGATGAAAGAAATTTTCTTGATGCTTTAATGGGAAGATAACCAGTTCCAACTCTGGAGTCTACTGGGTAGTTTGATATTTTGCCAACACAATCACTAAGCTTTCGTTCTGTATATTCAAAGCCTCAGCTCTGACCCTCTTTTTCTAGTACTGGAGTTTAGTTGGTCATCTCCCACTCCGTTTTTACCTATAGCACATAGTCATATTTCTATTCCTTGCCATGATTCAGCTGGCAGTGGGCCTGTCTTATGCCCTCAGTGTGACGATTGCTGGTAGAGCTTCTGATGGAAAGGTTCTGGAAGGGGATATACTTGGCTTTGCTAGTATAGCTAAGAGCAGGCTGTGGCTTTTCCATAGTCTCTGGAAGAGCTGACATTGTGAGCCTTAGAAATAGAGAGCTGGGTTTTGATTCTGTGAGATAAGATGAGAGTGTACTAGTTGTTTATTATTGTGTAACAAATTACCCCAGCTTAGCAAACAACAAACATTTATTATCTTAGAGTTTCCATATGTCAAGTATCTGGGTGTGGCTAAGTCTGGCCCAAGGTTTCTCAAGAAACTGTAGTCAAGTTGTTGACTTGGGCTATGGTCTTATCTGAAGGCTCTATAGGGACTGAGGAGGACACGTTGAAGCTTAGTCACATGATGGTTGGCAGGCCTTAGCCTCTCACTATGTGGACCTCTCCTTGGGGATGCCCCATGACATGACAGCTGGCTTCTGACATCACTCAGAGAGAGTGAAGGAGAGCAGTCAAGGCAGAAGCCATGGTCTTTTAAAACCCTGATCTCCGAAGTGACATCCTTCACTTCTGCTGTATTATATTTACTATAAACAAGTCAACATGTCTAGTCTACACTCAAGGTGAAGGGATCACACAAAGACATGAATATAGGAGGTGGGACCATGGCAGGGGGAGATTCTTAGCAGCTACCTGGCACAGCACATATGTATAGGGAGTGGGAGGGAGAAGAAGTTGCCCAGGAGAGCATCAGTCTATACAGAGAGGGGCTGGAACTTCTTTTAAATGCTCCTTAGGCCTTCACTGCTCATTGCATCCCTCTGTTCTGGTTAAGAGTTAGGGCAGCTCCAGGCATAACTGTGGTTTCCCCATAGTCTGCAGACTTCCCTTTCTGTAACCTCAAGCTTCCCTTCCCATCCTCTGCAAAACACACTGCCCAGAGAAGTTCTGCTAATTCGGCTCCCATTGAACCATAAATGTTTGGTTAGGATCAGTGAGGAAGGAGTATGCCTATTAATAGGGACTATTCCTCAAACACATAAAGCTCTGGTTAGAATTTCAGACTCCTGATGGAAGAGTGTGGAAGGTTCTTTCTTGCAGCTGGGAAGGTGGGAGCGGAGGGCTTCTCATTTGCCCATCCTGTGCGCATGGATGGGTAGCATTGCAGGGGGCCAAGGGAATGGGCTGTGCACTCAGTCAGCCTGGCTGGGATTCCAGTCCCACCACTTACTAGCTGGGTGACATCTAGCAAACTGTCTGATCATTTGTAGCCTCAGTTTCCTCATCAGCATCCTAACACAGGGATGATAACAGCAGCTTCATCTCATGGAAGCTGTTGCTTGAGCTTCCAATAAGCACAATAAGCACTCAATAAATGTTAGCCATTTTCATCCTCTCAGTCATAACTGCCTCATTAAGCGGAGTCAGAGAAGGACTGAGACACAGGCACACATGCAGAGGTGTCTGGCACGGGAAAGGGTGGTGGGAGGCAGGGTGTGGCTGGGGCCGGCGGGGCAGGAGGGTAAGACAGAGCCTGGGCCTACCTTGAGCTTGGCCGTGAGACAGGGGAGGGCCTTGACGTAACTTGTTACTCATTTAGTTCTGGATAATTTCTGATGCATTCTAACACAGCCCTGTAAGTCAACCTTAGGATTCAAGCTGTCTGTTCTGAAGCTTTCAGGAAGGAAGACAGACTTCCTCGTTGGCTAACAGAGAGTGATCAGGGCCAATGCCTGTCCAGGGAGAGCAAACTTTCCTAGGTGCCTGGGCTTGCCTGGGAGATCTGAATGCCTGAGTTCATGCGAAGTCTCCTGGGGCCTGCCCCGGCCAATACTGGGGTTTCTGGAGTCACGCCGGGCCACTGTCAGGACAGGCCAGTGCACCCCCTTTAGAAACCGGGGCTCCCTTCCACTCAGTCTCCATATCCAGACTCAGTCATACCTATGGCCCTTGGCATGGGCCCATGTGTGCCCAGGATCAGAATGATATCGGGCTTAGCTCTCACAAAATTAGGCTTATGAGAAACTGCAGGAGCGAAGCCATGAGGCGGTGTTGGGTGGTGTGAGTGCTTTGAGCTCTGGAGGCAGACAGAATGCTCATGCTCAAATCCCCATCTGACCACCTTGGGGCCGTGGGCGAGTTTCTCTCTGTGCTTTAGTTTCCTCATCTATGAACTGGGGATAATGAGGACTGCCTCCTGGGAGCAGTAAATGAGATGGTACCTACGGAGCACTTAGAAATGCATCTTGTGCATTTGAAGATTATGTTATTGTGATTTAGAGGCAGGCTTTGGTGAAAACTTAACGTTGGGGGAAGTCTGTGTTCCTTTGCTAAAGGCCTGTGGGCTGGCGTTTCTGTCGGGTGCGTGGAAAAGCATGGAAGCAGATGGGCTGAGCAGAGAAGCCCCTTAGAGGGCTCACTTCCTGCAAACAAAAGGGTTTATTTTAGAAGAGGTAATGTGTTTCCATCAGATGAGAGATATCTTTTCCTTTTCCTTTTTTTTTTTTTTTTTTTAAATCAGGGAGGATCTTTACTCATGTAGTGGGTCTGCTTTAATTCCTGGCTGTTCAGGGGTGCGGGGGTGGCTCAGTCAGTTAAGCGTCCGACTTCGACTCAGGTCATGATCTCATAGTTCGTGGCTTCGAGCCCCGTGTCAGGCTCTGTGCTGGCAGCTCAGAGTCTGCAGCCTGCTTTGGATTCTGTGTCTTCCTCTGTCTCTGTTCCTCCCCCGCTCACACTCTGTCTCTGTCTCTCTCTCTCTCTCAAAAATAAATAAAGCTTAAAAAGAAAATTCCTGGCTGTTCTACTTTTGGTACTGTGTTAAGAATCACCTATTCTTCATCCATTCACCAAACTTCTATTGCCCACCTGGCCTGGCTGGTGGTGGGCTAGCTGTTTGCTGGGAGCTGCCTTTTGCTGGCTGACCAGCTGACTGGGCATGTCCTGGCTGTCCTGCTCTGGGCAGAGTGGGTGAGCATTGCACCCCGTGGCCCATTGTTCTGGCTAATGTCCCAGCCCCCAGAGCTGAGTGGTACCTGGCAGCCCACCCATCTGTGTTCCCAGCTTACCTGCCTTGCAGCTCCATCCCTCAGTTGTACCGAGGCAATGAGCTGAATGTAATATTTAGGCTTTGGATTCCTGAGAAACTTCAGAACACAGACCAGCGGGGGGCAGAGCAGGAAATCAGATCGGAGGATTAGATTCTAGCTCTGGAAGTTTTGCTTTTGAATGTTTGTACATTCTCTCATTGACCTCTCTTTTCCTTCGCCTTGTCAGAGATAACGCAAGTCCAGTTTCATACTTAGATAAGAGCGCTCCTGAGAAAACAGAGAAAGGTCAGGGGAAGAATTCCCACCCATTTTATTGCCACAGGGTCAAGACATTTGACACAAAGCGCCATATCACTCTGCAGAATGGTGGTGGGTTCTGAGAAATAGCCATTTGAGAAAGGCTTTCCTGTGACACCAGTGGATTTGGAATTTCATACATCAGCTGGGATAACCCTTGCCCCTACCTTATTGCCTGTTCTGTTCTGCCTTCCACGAACAGTGACCCTCACTCTTGCCCTTCTTTGGGGTCAGTGCAGTGGGAGGACATGATCTGTTCCTACTAACAACACTTCTGACACCAAATTTGTGTGCTTTTCCCCCAAGCCAACCCATTCTTTGCCTTTCTGGATACCAACTGAGTGTCCTGTAATTCAGTTCTGACACAAAGACCTGAAATCAGTGCAGACCCAACAGATTAAGGGCTCAGTCCCACCAGACTGCCCCACTTCAGATGCTAATCACAAGTACTGGGTTCTCATGGTACCTGCTTCTGTTTGACTTGGCTACAAGTTAGGGGCTCCCACAATGCCTTCTTCAGGTTCAGTAATTTCCTAGAATGGTTCACAAAACTCCGACACTTTACTTACTATTACTATTTATTATAAAGGCTATTATAAAGGGTACAGATCAACAGCCAGATGAAGAGGTGCATAGGGCAAAGTCCAGAAGGATCCTGAGCATAGGAACTTCTGTCCCCATGGAATTGGGGTGTGCCACCCTCTTGCATGTGGAGACATTCACCAACCCAGAAACTTTCCAAACCCTGTTGTCTAGGGATTTTAATGGAAGTTTTATTATGCAGGCATGGTCAGTTATTAATCCCCAGCCTCTCTCCCATCTCTGGAGGTTGGAGGGTGGGGGCCAAAAATTCCAGCTCTTTGATCATGCCTGGGTCTTTCTGGTGACTAGCCCCCATCTGGAATCTATCTAGGAGCCCACCAAGAGTGGTTTCATTAGAACAAAAGATGCTGCTGTCACCTAGGATATTTCAAGTGCTTTAGGAGCTCTGGGTCAGGAATCAGGGAGAAAGAACAAATACATATTTCTTGTTATTGCAGAGGGTGATGCCGATAATGATCTGGGCCTCCCTATTTTCTCCTAATTTCTTCTGGGCTGAGTGTAGCTTCCTGGCCCATGCCATTTTGGAAGGGTCAGCTGCCCTGGGGACTAGTCAGAGGACACTCAGTAACCTGAGGCTACTCTCCCTTACCCCTGCTTTCCAACACATACCAAAGGCAGGGCCACACCTGGGCCAAAGCTGTGCCTGCTGTACCCTTCAGTGAAAATGCAGGCATGAGAGGCAGGAGGCGGTGGCGGGGGGAGGGGGGGTTGCTGTGGAACTTGTCTTGGGCAGATGGGGAGCAGAGATCTCCCTGCAGTCTCTGGGAACCCACTGACCATGCGACTGAGCCCAGCATCAGCCCCTGGGGATGGGTCGAGGTGGGATTGGCTATAAGATCCTTGTAAGAGGAACTTCAGGTTTAGACAGGATTAGTGCTGTGGAGAACAGATGTCTGCTGTTTGGAGGTCAAGGGTGACTGAGTAGGAAGGAGGGCCCCCTACTTTATGGAATGGCCATGGTGTGTGTCTATATTTATTTTTCTAAAGAGTAGAAAGCACAGATGAGAGGAAATACATAAAAAGAGATTTGGGAAGAGATCCAGATCCACACTTTAGCTTCAATGGGTCCATTGTGGGTCCTGGAGATGGGATTGCCCTGAGTTGGGGCGGGGCCTGTAGGGAATCACTGGAGACATTGGCAGAGGTCCCCCCTGCATGGATACTTGCCAGGATGTGTGATCTCTGGTCTGTGGTTCACTGGGCCAATGGCATGGCTGGATTGTGGTCTGGGGGAGGATGGAGGGGGGTTCAGGTGGAGGGTGAGCTGAGGGCTCCGAGTTGCGGGGCAACAAAGGGATATCCTCGTACCCACCCACAGATGTGTCAGCCTGAGCTAGGAAGCTGGCTTGGGTGGTGGTGAGATCATGGGCAGATGGCCTCCTGGCCCCCCATTGGCCCCAAATGAAGTCACAACAGGGGACTTGCCCACGAGGAGACCTTAGGGCCACCCCTCAGCTGCGGGGTGAGGATGGCACCTTGGTCTCTGCCCTGCTGAGCTCAGAGAATGCCCGCCTCACCCCTCCTCTGTCCCCCATCTGGGCTGGACTTTTAGCCTGCTTGCCTTAGGGGACTCTCGTGGGTGGGGCTGTGCCCTGTAGCCCCCCCACAACACCAGTGCAGAGAAAGGCCTGTTCCTGGACCAAGCAACATGTGACCCCAGCAGAGCCAGATCCTGTGGGGTGGCTGTAGGGAAGGGCTGGGAGTCATAGTGAACTGAGAACAAGGAGCTGCGGGTTCTGGGCTGGGCTCCACCACTGACTGCATGTGGCTGTCACTTCCCTTAGTCCTCCCTTCCATAAAGTGAGACATTGACCCGAAGATCCTACTGTGACCTCTCACGGACTGAGGAGAGGGACGTGAGTTAGAGTCCTCCTGTGGAACACGTTTTCAGACTGGTGTGGGGAAAGAACATCTGGAGTTTCCACTTGGGGTGCCTGGGTTGCATGTGCATTCCACCTTTGCCACCTCCGAGGGGCTTCCGCACCTCCTCTTGCTCTTACCTCCCTCCTCTGTGTCCCTCCAGGGGAGTGTCTCGTCACAGGACAATCCCACTTCAAGAGCTTTGACAACAGGTACTTCACCTTCAGTGGGGTCTGCCAGTATCTGCTGGCGCAGGACTGCCAGGACCACACCTTCTCTGTTGTCATAGAGACTGTCCAGGTGAGCTTGCCTGCCACGAGTCAGGAAGCTGTGACCGGGGTTGGGGCAAGGTGGTCCCGTTTCCTTCGTGAGCTGCCGGGGTACATGCTCCAGAGACCGAAGCAAGGAGGGGAAATCTAGAGGGCACAGGGCTCCCCGCTGAGGACTGAAGTCCCAGACTGGCTTTGGAACCATAGGCCCAAGAGTTCTTTATAAAGACTGGAGCAGGACTGGGAAAGGGTGTGGGGAGCTGGGCTCAGGGCCGTGTTCTGGCACACCTCCAGGGGCCCACTCACAGAGACGGCTCCGTCAGAATGGAGCTGCTTCTCCTAAGAAGGCCAGACGCTGTCTGGGGCTGTGCTCTTTCTCTGAGGAAATGGGTCCTGGGCTGGGGCACTGGGCTGGGGTTGTGTGACATTACTCTGTGTGCCGCTCTTGGCAGTGCGCTGATGACCCTGATGCTGTCTGCACCCGCTCCGTCACTGTCCGCCTGCCCAGACTGCACAACAGCCTTGTGAAGCTGAAGCATGGGGGAGGAGTCTCCATGGATGGCCAGGACGTCCAGATCCCTCTCCTGCAAGGTGTGCTCCCTCCTCCTCCAGGCCTGGGGCGGGTGCAGCTCACCTACAGAGCTCCTGCCCCTCAGCAGTGCTCACTGCCCACCTCTTCTGTGAGGAGAGCTAGCTTCGGAGGGGTGGGTATCCTCTATCCTCGGCATGCATCCTTTCAAGAAAGGAAGGCTTCCTGGAGGAGGAGGAGGATGGGTGGAGGAAGCTGGCTGGAGGCAAGGGAGCTGCTCTCTGGCATGGAAAGGGCGCAGAGGGGGAAAGGTGACCAAGAAGGTTTTCACTTGGCTTGAGCCAAAGGGGCGAGTTGAAGGTTGGGCACGGTGGTTGGAGCTCTCCTTTGAGGTGGGAAAGGAGCAGAGGCTGACGTGGAGAGGTTACAGGGTGGCTGGTGATGGGTCAGACCAGAGGATATCGTGGGGCAAAGCCAGGCGACCCCGTGACCTGTGGGAAGAGCCGACCTGTCCAGTGACTTTGCCAGTTGGCACCACACCCTTTTGAGCAGCGTAATTGCCACCTTCACCCTCAAAGTGGCTGTCAGATCCTCCCTATTTCTTTCCCATGACCTTCATGGACCATGTGGCCCATTATCCTGGCATTGACCACAGCACGTCCACCTGTGTTTAATGCTGTCTGAGTCTCCCCATGAGGTACCTTCCTCCAGGGCAAGAGATTATGTCTCCTACCTCGTCTCCAGTGAGAACTGCTGTATTCAACCACACAGCATCGCTCAGACATGACGACTGAGTAACTCAGCCTAGAAGTGGGGTGCAAGGCCAGAAGGGCTTGGGGAATACTCAGGGGTCAGGGGTTCAATGGGAGGCAGAGCCTCAGAAGCCAAGGATGCAGAAGCCTCTGCCGCCTTCTTGTGGCCGTGGAGTGAATGGCAGGCTACGGCCGGGTACAGGGGCACCTTTCTACGGCACCCAATTTGTACTACATCCTGATTATCCTTTCTCCTGAGACCCCGTTAAGCCTCATGGACATCCCCATCTGCCCCCAACTCCTTGATTTCATTGTTACAGTCCTTCGTGAGATACCCCGTCTCTTCCCACTATACATCTGCCTGTCACCACCCTGCCCTCTCCCCATCTCAGCCTGAATCCTGTCCCTGCTCTGTTCCAGGTGACCTCCGCATCCAGCACACCGTGATGGCGTCCGTGCGCCTCAGCTATGGGGAGGACCTACAGATGGACTGGGATGGCCGTGGGAGGCTGCTGGTGATGGTAGGTGCCCTCCCAAACACTGCTTCCCTGTAGCCTGGACCTTACAAAGTTCTTCTTGTGCTCTGGCAGAGCTCTGGCTTTATGTGGTGGGAGAAGAATTCCTCTATCCCCAGGCCCTACGCCCCCAGAATAAGGAACAGGCCTCTCTTGTTTATGAGAGGCTGGTGTTTGTTGTCTGGACACCCCTTGTTTGCCCTGGGGGTTCTCCCTTCTGGGGCTCTGGTACCCCAAGGCCCTCCAGACTGGGCTGGCTCCTGAAGGGCTAGGAGGTAGCCTTTGGTGCCCAGCCTCCTGGCTGCAACAAAGCTGGGGAGCAGGGGTGTCTCTCAGGGGGTGCCCGCTGTGGGCAGCAAGGGAAGAGCCCATCTGGAACTCGCAGCCAAGGTCCCCTGTTGTGCACCCTGGGGGACAAAGCCATCCTACTGCCCAGGAAGTTTGCCCTGGGAACTGCCAAATCCCTCCCCCGTCCCTGGGTCTCTGTGGTCTGGGGGGCCACTTCCTTGTGTTCTCTGTGGCCCTAGAGTCACATTTGGGTAGCAATCCATAGATTTCAACAGGGCTTCCTCTCTGGAAATTTCCCAGAGCAGATGGGCAGTGTGATTGCCACTGCCATTTTTATAAATGAAGGAACCCAGGCTCACGTGAGTCAGGACACGTGCCCAGGACTACACACGTCATTGGTGGTGGAGCGGGATCAGCTCTCTGGCAGTGTCATTCCTGCTGGACCAGAGCTTCTCATTTCTTGGTCTTCAGATGACTTTGTACTCTTAAAAATTATTGAACACCCCAAGATCTTTTACAGAGGTTGTATCTGTCAATATTTACCATGTTGGAAATTAGAGAATTAAAATACATACTTATGAATTCACTTAAAAAATAACAATAATAATATATCGTATGCCTGAAACTAATATAACAATGCATGCTAATTACACTTCAATTGAAAAAAACCCAAACAAAAATAACAATAATAAATCCACTACATGTTAACATAAACAATAATTTTTTTTTGAAAAATAACTATGTTTTCCAAAGGAAAAATAAGGAGTGAGAAGAATATTATTGTTTTACATTTCTGCCAATTTCTTTAATGGCTGGCTTAATCGGAGACAGCTGGAGACTCACATCTCCTTCTGCATCCAGTCTTTTGCAACATTATGTGTCATGTAGCCTCTGGAAAATTCCACTGTACACTTGTAAGAACATGAGAGGGAAAAAGCTGAATAACATCTCTGTATGATTAGGAAAGTAGTTTTGGCCTTGTGGACACCTTGAAAGGGCTTCAGGGACCTCCATGCCCCAAAGGGTCCCAAGACCTCAGTTGAAGACCATAGCGCAGGAAGATCTCGGAGAGCTTCTTGTCAGCCTCTCCTCTGCAGTTAGAAATAAAACCCATCATTTCTGGAACAAGAAAAAACTCACCCTGGTCTCATGGTCTTTTGGTTACAGAGTTAGGATCAAAACTCAGGTCTCCTGACCCCCGACTAACTCACCTCCTGCACCCTGGTCTTCAGAAAGGGTGCCTCCCACCCTGCCATTGGCCATACCACCTTCTCTAACCTCTCATGTCACAGTAAGGGTGCTCGTGATCTGAGGGCTGAGCCTACCTCTGGAACAAGCCAAGGGGACCCAGGGGACAGAGGAAGATACTGCCTTAGTGGGGATAGTGTGACAGCAGGCCTGGGGGTGACCAGAGGGACTTTGTGGGGGAATGAGGGTACTCACGGTTTGGGAATGAGGAGGAAAGAGAGGATGCTGAGGCACAGGTGGAGGGAGTGAAGACATCACCCGTTTCGCTGCTCAGGTCAGGGCTGGCCTTGACCGCAGGCATTGCATTTCAGCTTGTGTCCTCAGAAGAACCTCATTCATTCACGAACTTGCTCAGTCATTTGTTCAACACATAGTTAGTGAGTGTCCAGAGGCACCATTCTAGAGGACAAGGCTACAACTGTGAAACTCCACAGACAAGGATCCCTGCCTCACTTAATTTATGTTGTACTGGGGGAAGACAGACGATAAACCAACCAAACCAGTAAATTATATCGTATATCAGAAGGAAATCCTGAGGAGGTGAATAAAGCAGAGAAAGGGACAAAAAGTGTCAGGGTCTGAGCATTTACATTTTAAATAGGGATGTTAGGGGGCACCTGGGTGGTTCAGTCAGTTAAGCATCTACAGCTCAGGTCATGATCTCATGGTTCACGAATTCAAGTCCTGCTGAGCTGTCAGCACAGAGCCTGGAGCCTGCTTCGGATTCTCTGTCTCCCTGTCTCTCTGTCCCTGCCCCACTCGTACTCTGTCTCTCTCTCTCTCTCACAAAAATAAAATTTAATTTAAAAAAATTAAAAAAAAAAGTAGGTCAGGGAAGGCCTGGGTGCCTAGTGTGGCCAAACTTGAAATTCGTAAGGCAAACAAGGAAACGTTACTTTGTTCTCTTCTAATGGCATTTCCTTGGGTACATTTTATATGGGTCTGGAACCTTCCACTAGATTGTTCATCTTGCATTCTGTGAAGTCATAGCTGGAAGCTGGAAGGGGCTCCAAGAGATGTCCATAGGAGCTCAGTTCTAGTGCATGATGGTTTCAACACAGGGAGGTCATCTGGCTGTGTTAATTACATGCAGAGCAGGAGTCAGGATTCTGGGGTCCCAGACCTAGTTCCATCTTTGAATCAGGGCCGTCTCAATAGAAACCAGCAGCTGCCCCAAGCTGTAAAATGTGAAAGGCAGGTTTAACTCCCCAGCTTGTCTGTGAATATGCACTTTGGGCTCAGAAGGACGGAGAACAAGCCACATGCTGATGGCCTGGAGTTTGACCCGCAGAACTATCCTGGTCACCCATAGTGGGCTGCCCCAGATTCCTTGCTGACCCTACCTCCTCTGATCACACCACCTAGAGTCCTTCTTGGTCATGGTCCTTTCTTCCCAATGACACTCAGCGGCTGAGTCAAATTGAGATGGGAAGGTGTTGTTCTTTGTCACTGGGACTACTTGGACCATAATGGACTCAGCCTGCTTCACCCACACGTGTGACCGATATAAGTGTTCAGTAAAGGGGTGCGGACTTTGCACTTGATTCCGTGGGTGTCAGGGCTACCGCGTCTCCTCTGACAGGCGAGGGTGGCACAGAGCCCTCTGGACTAGGGCTCAACCTGGCTACTACTTCCAGCTCTGCCAACACCTCTGACCTTAGGCCAGTCATTTTCCTCTCTGGGACTCAGTGTTGCCATCTTTAAATGGCTAGATCTCTAAAATGCCCTCTGGCAAGACTGCTCTCTAGGGCTGATTTAAGAGCAGGGATGTTGCTGGTGGTAAACTTACACTACAGTTAGCTTTTCTTCCCTCTGCAGCCTCGGACTTGGCTACGGTTTATTAAGTTCGTATTTATTTTTCACCCTGGGAGCTCTTTTTGATTACAACTATCTCATTAGTTACTGGAAGCTGTGGCTGCTTTGGCCGCCACGGCTCCAGGGTAGTCTGCCTCTCCCTTTAGCTGTCCCCCATCTATGCGGGGAAGACGTGCGGCCTGTGTGGGAATTACAATGGCAACAGGGGTGACGACTTCGTCACGCCCGCTGGCCTGGCCGAGCCCCTGGTGGAGGACTTCGGGAACGCCTGGAAGCTGCACGGGGACTGTGAAGACCTGCAGAAGCAGCACAGTGATCCGTGCAGCCTCAACCCGCGCCTGAGTACGTAAGCCTGGGGGGCAGGGGGGGCCTCGCGGAGCCCTGAGGTGTCTCCCGGGTTCCAGTGCATTCCATGGCACCAGTGCACCCACTTTTGGGGGACAGGGGCACTTGGCTTTTACCATCAGCATTTGATTATCTGCATCTGGATCATTTATTCTTCAACGGCCCTTGATTGTGCACCCTCCGTGGGCCGAACCCTTGGAAAGACGAGAATAGTACATGTTTCCTGTCCCTGGACCTTCGCAGTCTGTTGGAGCAGCAGCCACACAGAATTAAATTATCGGAGGATAAATGCACTGGGGTGGCCATTTGCAGGTTGATCTGTGACATCATTTCAGCCCTGCATTCATTTCCCTCTCTTACCCAGCCCATCGTGGAACTACTTCTCCCGTCTGTCCGTGGGTGGTGTGCTCTGGAAATGCAATTTATTATGTATTTAAGCCAAACGTAAAGTTTATTGGTTGCAGGAGAAAAATCACAGTGATTTCCGGTCGCTTTGCAGCGCGTGCTGCCGAGGGGGAAGCCGGTTGGGGGATTTCAGAGTGGGATTGGTCACTGCCGTCCGGGGGCGGGAGCTCCGAGGGCGGGGGCGGGGCCCCGGCCAAGCCTGTGCGCTGTTCTCTCTCCCGCCACAGCCAGGTTTGCGGAGCAGTCGTGCGCTCTGTTGACGTCCGCCAAGTTCGAGGCCTGCCACCGCGTCGTGAACCCTCTGCCCTACGTGCAGAACTGCCGCTATGACGTCTGCTCCTGCTCCGACGGCAAAGACTGTCTTTGCAGCGCCGTGGCCAACTATGCCGCAGCCTGTGCCTGGAGAGGCGTGCACATCGGGTGGCGGGAGCCCAGCTTCTGTGGTGGGTGCCCTCCCTGTCCGCCAGCTCTCGCACAGCCCAACCCCGCACAGTTCTCCTCGGATGTCCTGCGTGCAGCTCGTTCTTTTCACGGCAGTGTCTCTGCATCATTGCTTTCAGAACCGGGCCCAAGCGCATTTGGCAAGCATGGGTAGTGAGAACTGTTTATTTGCAGCCGCCCTCTCTACCCCCCCCCCCACCCCCCCAACTCCTTCAGGACAGGCGGTGGGGACTGGCTCTCTCTCTCACAGGACAGTGTGATTACTCTAGCCTGTTCCGGGAGGGCGAGTTGCATCCCTCTACCTGGTGGTGGTCTAGAACCTTGGAGTTCCTGGGAAGCAGAGATTTCATGTGGCTGCTGCCACCTAGTGTTCCATACATGTATGGCCAGGTGGAGGAATGAGTGAGTCCCAGATCCCAATGGGTCTCTGCACTCAGGTGTGGGGAATGCACCTGCGGATCCTTTGCTTGTAACTCCAGCCAGATGATCAGTAGACTCCTGGCCCACATCTCTGGCATTGATAGAGTTATGTAAAGTTGAATGACATCAATGTCCCCAGCTGACTTTGGAGTCTCACTCTGCCATGTTAGATTTCTGCCACCACAGCTGGTATCTGCTCCACATTCTGGACCCTCGAACAGCTAGATTGTGCTCACTCTGTTGTTGGTGGTGTTGCACGGGGAACATGTTCCGAGTGCCCAGCATGGTCAGGCAATGCCAGTGGTGTAGAAACTGCCTCCGTACTAGGTGACTGTCACACTGAGTAAAAGGATAATGAGATTAAGGCAGAGGCAATCAAGGAAGGCTTTCTGGAGGTGGTGTACTCGACCAGGCTTTAAAAAGTCACTATCTTGGCAGAAAAGAGTTGTTCCACAGGCGGATAGTAGTAGTGATGCATGGAAATGAGGAGGATATTCTGGGAGGATGAGGTGTCGTGAATATTCTGATTTTTAGGGTGAAGTAGATGTGTGTGGAGACTAATATGCCCGTGGTCCTGGCAGAAGCAGGGAAATAGGAGCTATGAGAGGCGGAGAAAGGTCCTAATGTATATCACGTATTTGAAGAAGCTTAGGTACAGGACTCTAGAAATGTCGCTATTGGGGTCTAATGAGCCAACTCATGTTTCAAGTCTAAGCAGTGTCCTAAAAAAACAGGAGCAGAGACAGAAGTGAGGATGAAAGGGACCACATGTATGCATGCATGCAGTTGTGCCTCCCTGTCCCTCTGGGTCGGGGATGCCAGAGTCATGGCCAGCAGCCAGAAGAGCAGAGTCTGAGGCCTTGCTGGAACTTGCGGGTGACTTCCCCGCCCTGTGGCCTTGAGCCCATCATCTCCCCCTCCACACCTCAGTTTCCTCATCGGGGTTTGCTGTTTAGAAATTGGGCAAAGTAATGAGGAAATGGCGTGCTGTTCATGACTATGCTTTGGTTGTCCACCAATATTAGAAATTCTGCATTATCAGTGTGCTACAGCATCTGAAGGATTTCCTCATTTAGGACGTTCTCCCATATCACTGAGGGCTTACCGGCACGTTCTGTAATCTCACGAAAGCTGCTGTCCTTCACCTCCGGAGAATAGAACGAAAGGGAACAGGCTGAGACTGTGGGAGCAGGGACTGAAATTTGGAGGCAGAAAATGTATGGGTGGTGGGAAGTTTTCTGTCTCTATGGGCTTATGTGGAGGTGAACCAGAGAAGAGGCTGGCCAGATGGTCCTGGAGGCCTGAGCCTCGAGGAGGGTGGGCAAGACTCCTGGGTTCCTGACTCCATCCTATACCTCATTTTCTCCCTGAGAAATGAACAGAGCTCCCTACACCACTAACTCCATCCTTAAGAAGAGCCCCCATCAGCTGGGGATGCTCATGAAGCAAGGACTGATCATGCTGTGAGGAGATTGGGAGAAGCATGCTTTGTTTTGCTTGTTACTTGGTTACATTTCCTTTGGGAAGAAAAGAGCATAGGCTTCTTGTAGATGGGGATCAAGTCTTAACCACTTCTGCCTCCATGAGCCTAGCACAGCCCCTGGCACACAGTGGGAGCATGAGAAACGTCTGTTAAACTGAGGTGGCCACTGTTCCTTCTGGGGAGGAAGCCCAGAGGAGAAATTCAATATGGCTCGAAGCCAGTTCTAGAGACATCTGTCAGAGAGAAAAAGCTCTCTGCTCCAGCTGCTCCTTAATGGGTAAATGAATGTGCCCTTAACATCACAGGTTCAATGGATTGAAAGAGAGTTGCATTTTTATTGCCCAAAACACCCCATCATAACACACCCTGCTCTCAATACTCATCCACTGACCCAACCTCTCTGCTGGTTCAGAGAAAAACCCATGTCTAATATGGTTACGGAGCCCCCTCCCTTCTCAGCTCCCCTCAAATACTAAACACTGAGCAGGTGCAGGAGGGGAAGCCTACAGGGGCTCTCCAGGTGTTCTCACCCCCATGTCTGAGGTTCACAGCCAGGGCTCCCTTTTACACTTTCTGTGACACATTTTGCCAGTGGGTGTCCACTGTAGAAATGGATTCTAACAGAGAGGGCAAGGTTTCTAATGGTCCCAGCAGGAGTGTCCTCAGAGTGAGGTGGTCATTTCTTGGATAGGAGCTGATTAGCAAGAAGAAAGCCTTTAGAAAGGGCAAAGCACTTCCCACGCCCCCAGTAAAGGGTTTCCTCATTGGGGTGCTCACGGTGTTGGCCAGAATCCAGGAGTGCTAGGTCTTCTTAGGCCTGGGCCTTCATTTGGAATACCCCTCCCATCTGGAGCCCCCTGTGCTGGGGCTGTGTTTCCACAGTCATCATCATGATAAAAGAGCAGTGAGCATTTACCATGTGCCAGGCATTACTCTGAATTTGTTAGCTCTCTTAACCTTGACAACAATCCAGGTGGGTATTAGTCTATTCCAATGAGGAAACTGCTCAAGGTCACAGCGTAACTAACTAATGGCAGAACCAAGGCTCGAACCCAGGAATTTGGGAGACAGAGCCTGTCCACTTCCCTGTATTGCTGCGTCCTCTTGGGTCTTGTCTGCTGTGCTGTTTCTCTGTGGGAGGAGGCCAGGGAGAGTGAAGGCGGGGAGGAGACAGGGCTGCCCACCTGGCTGAGGCAGGCACAAGAGTGTCCCTGCACTTTGTGGCTGTCCTCAAAAGCATGGCTCCTAAGGGGTTGTTTCCTTTGTAGAGCATAATGGTTAAGAGCATGAGCTCTTGGTCATAGAGAGCTGGGTTCAAATCCTGCCTCTGCTTCTTCCTGGGAGGCATGACCTTGACAAATTACTTAGCTTATGTTTGAGTTTTCTTACTCGTAAGAAGAGGGCTATGAGATCTAATTCAATGGGAGGTGTAAAAGGCACAGAAGCTGGTGAAGAGCAGAATATTCAGTAGATGCTCAATTATCATCATCCCAGGAGAAATGCCCTTGCCTGCCATGCCCAGTTCTTTTTAATATTCACAGTGTCAAAATCCACCTGATTTCTACATGTCCCAGACTTCAAGGATTCAGAGACCACTAAAGCAGGATCCCTCTAGTTCAGCAGAGGGGAAACCGTGTGCATTCATTATTATCATAGGCATTTGTGAGCATGACAATACAGTTTTGCTCCTAGTAGGAAAGGAAGGTAGTGATTGTACAGATATAATTGGGGTTACAGGTCCTAGAAAGACAGTCCTTGTCATCTTCATGTTTCCACTGAGGCCTTCCTTTCCCTTGCCTCTCTCCCAGCGCTGAGCTGCCCACAGGGCCAGGTGTACCTGCAGTGTGGGACCCCTTGCAACATGACCTGTCGCTCCCTTTCTTACCCGGATGAGGACTGCAATGAGATCTGCCTGGAAGGCTGCTTCTGCCCCGCAGGGCTGTACCTGGATGAGAGGGGAGACTGTGTGCCCAAGGCCCAGTGCCCCTGTTACTATGACGGTGAGATCTTCCAGCCCGAGGACATCTTCTCAGACCATCACACCACGTGGTAAGTGCATGCAGCAGGACCAGGGACCTCGGGAATGGCAGGGCTTGAGAGGAAAATGGTCCTCCAAATCCTTCATTTTGTGGGTGGGAAACTGAGGCCCAGGGAAGAAAGTGACTTGCCCAGCAAGTCAGAAAGAAGGCTGGGATTTCACCCAGCTTGAGTGGCTTCCTTACTCATGGCTGGCGGGAGGACTGCTTCAGCTTCATTGCCAACTCTCACGTGTTGAGCCCCATTTCCCTGCAGTAGGTCTTAGTTTCCCTGTTTGAGAACAGGAAATGGGAGGGCTCCCTGTCCCCTCCCCTGTAGCCCCCTGGCAGTGTTCCCAGGCGGGGGCATTTGAACCAGCAGAAAATAGACGAAGGCAGCCTCACCTCAGTGGTTCATTGCTACCCTGACTTGCTTTACATACTTCCCTGAAAAATAGCTCCAATCACACTTGCTTCTTTTGGCCCTTTGCCCCGTCCCTCTGTCCTGGTCCATTTCAGAGGGGCTGTCACAGTCACAGGAGAAATTTATGACATTTCCTTGTCACCTGCTCTGGCCTGGGTGCTGGCTTAGAGACTGGTGATCTGAAGGAGAACAAGACACAGTGTGCGCCCCAAAGAAGCTGATGGTTTACTAGGGAGACCAGTTAAAATGTCCTGTGGAATATTTCAGACATAAAAGTAGAGAGAATAGAGTGAGGAGCCCTAAGGCATCTGTCCCCAGGTTCAGTGATTATCAACACTTTGCCATTCTTGTTTTATCTATTCCCTCCTCCCCCTTTTGGCTGGAATAAAGAAAATCTCAGATATTACATCATTTCATCTGAAAATATTTCAGTATGTGTTTCTAACAGATAAGCACTTAAAAAACCCGATCTAACCATAATACCATTGTTCAGATAAGCACTAGCAATGATTCCTGATAACACCTAATATTCCATCCATGTTAGCTTTCTTGACTGTCTCAAAATGTTTTTTTTATATATAATTGGTTTGTTCAAATAAGAATCTAAACAAGGTCTGCACACTGTGTGTGGTATGAAGCTTTTCCTCCTCACTTAGTGAGATAAGTTTGTGGTCCTTCACCATCGCTTATGCCCAG
This sequence comes from Puma concolor, assembly GCF_028749965.1. NCBI lineage: Eukaryota > Metazoa > Chordata > Mammalia > Carnivora > Felidae > Puma > Puma concolor. The sequence goes on from NC_141673.1 coordinate 102,130,830, forward strand.
AGCAGATTGGTTATGCTTGGATGGAAAGAATGGTTGTCATTGGACTTGGATTTAAGCAAAATGCGTTGTATCCTCCTCTGGACTGTGACCTCCCCAAGAGTAGAGACCACATCTTAGGTCCTGATTCCCAGCATCCAACACACTTATGGCAGAAAATAGGCATAGTCAATGTTTACTGAGATGAAATAACATTCATATTTGGTAGGCTCACCATTTTGTAGACATAAAAATCTCTACTCACTCAGAAAAGGTCAGATTGCTTCCACTTGGGAGGAGCTGGAGAAGACCCAGTGCAGGAGGTAGCTTTGGGTTTGAGGAAGATTCTAGCAGTGGGCGTGGGGCGGGCCTGTGGAGGAGGGCTTTGGGGTGGAGCCGAGGCCCAGGGCCAAAAACACACAGGGAGTACTCACCAGTCACCAAGGTAAGTCCTCTGGGGGGGCATATGTTGCATGAAGGGAAGATAAGCCTTGGAGGATGTTGGGCATCTTCGAAAGATGGGGAGGGGGGGACTGGAGCAGTAGGCAGGGAGGACCTCAGAGGTTTTGAAAGAGCAAATAGGTCAAAGCGTAGCTTTAAGGAGTGGGTTCTGGAAGCTGCATGAGGTGTGGAGGCAGGGAGATCAGTTGTGGGAAGAAGTTGACACAGTCTGGTCAAAAGGTGCTAAGGCCCCGGGCCAATACTAGCAGTGGAGATGGAGCAAGGGGACAGAGGCCAGAGACCCCAGGAAGTAAACAGACTGGGGGGACATGTAGGGGGATGAGGTTGGCTGAAGACGGCCCCGGGGTTCTGGACTGGGGTGCCCAGGAGTGCAGGAACAGCAAGAGGGCTCCTTGTGGGTAGGGGGAGGATCATGAATTTGGTCTTAGCCCGGATGGCTGAGTTGCCAAGAGCGCATGCTGGTGAGTGAGGGGAAACAGTCACCGGAGGGGTGGGTGTGGGACTCGAGTGAGAGGTGGAGGCTGGACAAGATTTGAGTGGAGGTGTTCTGTATGGCTGCAGGGGCAGCCAGGCCCACGAAGGAAGTGGATTGAGGAGCAGAAAAGGAAACTGAGTCCAGAGCTTGGGGGGATGTTCAGAGGGCCAGGGGAGCAGAAAGAGGATCCTATGAGAGAGGCCAAAGGAAAAAGGCAAGCAAAAAGGCACAGCGAATGCCGGGCCATATGGTGGAGGTGAGGAGAGCAGGAGAGTGACAACATCTGTTGGTCTGAGCATTGGGCCTTCACCCAAGCGGTCGTTTTACTCCGCTTGTCCAGCTATGATTTTCAGGGTGTTTCTCTCTGGGACCTTAAAACAATGCCGTTAGAAGGCAAGCATCGCTTTTCTTAGTAAGGAATTTGAGGCTTAGGGAGATTATCACTTTCCCAAATCATCCAGCCAGTGATAGAACCCAGGGACTCTTAGACTCTTCATATTACATGGAGAGGAGGCTGTTGAATTTGGCAATCGGAAGGTCATAGTGGCCCCCATGTTGCAGTAGTGTGGTGAGGAAAGAAGCCAGAGGGTAGGAGACTGGGGTGACTTGGAGGGCAGCACGTGTCCCTGGTCATTTTACCATATTGGAGGCACAGGGAAGGTGGGGAGATGAGGTGCAGAGGGCCCTGGGTGAGCAGAGCTGGGGAATAGCCCTGGCTTCAGGCTTTCTTCAGGATTTGCACACCAGTGACCTCTCCATGATATGTTCCCGGGCTCTCCTTTGGGCACCAGGGCTGAAAGCTATTGTCTGTCCCGTCTCTCCACTTCATTTAGAAAACCGGATTTCATGGAGAATGGGAACCATCAGGAACTTGGGGCTTGTTCTGTGGCTCTTTATTTTTATCCCCGCACACTGAAGGGTGAGCCCCATGGAGCAAATGCTGGTGATGCCCACAAGAGGTAGTAGGAAGGTACAAACACATGTGTGTAGAAGTATCTTTAGGCTGTTTGGTCACCAGACAGGCATCATGGTAGAGCACTTACACTATTGCAAGCCAGGTTCTGGGCCAGGAGTTGATTATAATCCTACCTACAAGGTTTTTCTTCTCTTTTCTTCTCTCTAAAAATAAAATTAAGCTTTTGGGTCATGTCCAAATGACAGACAGACCATGACATGAGGATATTTTAAAATCAGGTGTTAGTTAAAAACCAGAGGGCGCCGTTTCTGCATGTGCCCAGAGAGGGAAGGGCTGATTCTCTTTTGCTCATTTAATAAATTTTCATTGAACAGCAGCCACATTAGAAATCATTCAAAATCATTACTGTTAGAGAAATACAAATCACAACAACGAGTATTACTTCATATCTACTAGAGTGGAAAAATTTGAAATCTGGATAATGCCAAGTGTCGGCAGGGCTGTGGAATATGGGGCCCCCGCTCTGCTACTGTTAGGACATACACCTGTTCAGACACCCTAGTATCTTTCCCAAACCTAAATCTGATTATGTCGTATCCCTGTTTGGAATCCTTAATAGCTTCCCCTCAGTAGGCCTTAGGATAGAGACCAAATCCCTATGATGGCCTCCCAGGCCCCATGCGATCTGACCCCTGCCTACCTCTCCTTTCTCCAGTGTCCTGGCCTTCTTTAATCTGGAAGGTGCATTGCTCCCAGCACCCAGGAAAGCAGTTGGCATGATTTATGCAAATTAGATACCCACACTTGATATCTCCACAGTCCTTCTCTCAGGCATATACACTAAAGAAACTCTCACACAGGCTCTTAAGGGCACATGTATGAAGATGTTACTCACAGCTTTGTTTGAGGTCTGTGTCCATCCCTGGGAGGGTGCATGGGGAAAAGGCAGTGGATGCACACAGTAGAGGATCTTGCAGCCTTAGAAGCACCGGGAAAGTAGGTATGTATTAGCAGGGTTCAATCTTGAACACGTGGTGGTAAAGAAAACGACAAAACACTGTGATATATGAGATAGTACCACTTATACAAATTAAACATACAGGCATGCGAAAGAAATACATATTTTATGAGAATATATGCAGGCAGGTCTACACTGAACAGAATAAGATTGTATTAGTTTTCTGTATCTATTGCTGCATAAAAAAATTAACCCCAAATTTAACAGCTTGAAAGAATGGACATGTATAATGTCACATGGTTTCTAAGGGGCAGGACTCCTGGAGCAGCTTGGCTGGGTGACTAGGTTTGCTCATGAGGTTGGAGTCAAACTGTTGACCAGGGCTGCAGGCTGAGTCATCTGGAGACTTGCCTGGCTCTGGAGTCTCCATTCCCAGCTCATTCACACAGCTCTTGGCAGAAGGCTTCATTCAGTTCCTCGCCATGTGGGCCTCTGCATTGGGCTGCTCGTGAAGTGGTTCCCTGGAGTGAGTAATCCAAGAGAGTACCAGGACACGAGCTGCAGTCTTTTATAGCCTAATCTCAAGTGACACATGGTATGTCACTGCTGCCACATACTGTCGGCACACAGATCAACCTTGGTGCAACGGAGATGACACAAGAGTTTGAACACCAGGAAGTGGGGATCCTCGGGGGCGCTTTAGGAGACTACATGTCATAAAAATAATTGCCCGTGTTAGGGGAGGGGATTGGGATCGGAGGAGAGGAATAAAAGAATATGTAAAAAAAATATTGAATACTTTATGCAGAGCCTTATGCTGCCTGCTGAACAGATAATGAGCAAAACCGTCTTTGATCTTATAGTCCAGTGACACAGAGAGAGATGTTAACCAAATAATAACTCCAATACATGCAGAGTCACAAGTGTGGAAGAAAGAGAAGTACGTGGTCTATGAATCCTTGAAATGGGCTAGAGAAAATGTAGGCAGGAGTCAGATCGCATGCGGCCAGGGAGGCCATCTGAGGGATTTGGTCTCTTTCCTAAGGCCTCTTGAGGGGAAGCTACAAAGGAATCTCAGCAGGGAGGTGACATAATCATATTTAGGCTTTGGAAAACCCTTGGGCTGCCAGGAGGAGTGTGTTTTGGAGAGAGGCAAGAATAGGTGCAGGGACATCAGTCAGTTAGGAGCTTCTGCCTTGTCAGGTGACAGGTGGTGGCGGCTTATGGCAGTGAAGGTAGAGAAGTGGATGTGAATGCCAGAGACGTTTAGGAGACAAGGTCCAAGGGCTTGGTGATGGTCAGACGTGGGGGTTGGGAAGAAGGCAGTATCAGGGCTGACCCCTCGTTTGCTGGTTTGTGAAACTGGATGGTTGGTGGTATCATACAATGAATCAGAGCCCTGGCGGGGGACTGGCTTTGGTGGTGGGATCATGACTTCAGTTTTGGGCATACTGAGTTTGAAGTCTTTGTTATGCCAAGATGGCTATCATGTGGGCACTTGCATACACGGATCTTGGGTTCAAAGGAGAGATCCCAGCTGCTGATGTAAATTTGTGAGTCGTTTCTGTCATAGAAGCTGAGTGTATGGATGGCAGCCTAGAATGAGAGCCCAGGGTGCAGCCAGCAGAGGGGTGAGCCTGAAAGAGCAACTAGAAAAGTAGGAGGAAAACCAGGAGAGATTTGTTTCTTGTCCTAGAAGAACAGGATAGTCACAGTGGTCGAATAATGTCGAAAGGGATCAGGTAAGGAAAGAACTGAAGACGTTCCACTGGGTTTGGTGACATAGAGAGGGTGAGTGGCCTTAGCGGGCTGTGTTTCAGATGAGTTATGGGACCACCTTGACTTGGACGGGGAGACGGTGAGTGGGAGGTGAGGAAAAGGAGCCAGCAAGCATAGCCGCTCTTACGAAGCTGGGTTCTGACTTTCCTCTCTGCAGCTACTGTGAGGATGGCTTCATGCACTGTACCACGAGTGGAGCCCCAGGAAGCCTGCTGCCTGACACTTTCCTCAGCAGCCCCCTGTCTCACCGCAGTGAGTACTGTCCCCCTGGAAGGGCTCTTCACCTCGCCACTGGGCTGCTCTGTCTGATGTGCCTGTGCATTCAGGCACATGTCAGGGTTGACACCATTTTTATGTTCATGTGAGTGGTTTTCAGGCCTTGACATGCCTTTGCATGTGTGCATCCAAATTATTGAGGCAGGGAGGAATTTTATTTCAGGGGAAAAATTGAGTTATCTGCAAGATGGATTCAGTGAGACCTCTGTTTTGCCCATGGTGACCTTAACCCAGTGAGTAGCTGTAAGTTGGTCACCTTGATTGTGGTGAAGACCACCCCCCTTCATTAGCCTCTTTTTACTCAGGGACATACTTACAAGGATGTCTGTTTGTCTATCTATCTGCTTATCTATCTAATTGTTTTATTTTATTTATTTTTCTTTCTCAGGATAAGTGTACTCTCTTTAATCCCCTAGTTCCCCCATCCCCCCACACACCTCCCCTCTGGTAACCATCCATTTGTTTTTTGTAGTTAATAATCTGTCTCTTGGTTTGTTTCTCTCATTTCCACCCCCCTTTGCTCATTTGTTTTATTTCTTAAATCCCTATATGAGTGAAATCATATAGTATTTGTCTTTCCCTGACTGGCTTATTTTGCTTATGATTGTACTCTCTAGCTCCATCCATGTCATTGTAAATGACAAAATTTCATTCTTTTTTATGACTGAATAATGTTCCATTGGATATATATATCACATCTTTATTCAATGATTTATCCATGGACACTTGGGCTTCTTCTGTAGTTTGGCTATTATAAACAATGCCATTTAAAGGCAGATGTGCATGTATCCCTTTGAATTAGTGTTTTTGTAATTTTTGGGTAAATACCCAGTAGTGCGATTCTTGGATTGTAGGGTAGTTCTATTTTTAGCTTTTTGAGGAACCGCCATACTGTTTTCCACAGTGGCTGCACCAGTCTGCATTCCCATCAACAGTGTACGAGTGTTCTTTTTTCTCACCTCCTTGCCAACACTTACTGTTTCTTGCATTGTTGGTTTTAGCCATTCTGACAGGTGTATGGTGATAATGCATTGTGGTTTTGATTTTCATTTCCCTGATGATGAGTGATGTTGAGCATCTTTTCATGTGTCTGTTGGCCATCTGGGTGTCCTCTTTGGAGAAATAGTCTTCTTTGCAGAATGTCTTCTGCCCATTTTTTAACTGGATTATTTATTTTTTGGATGTTGAGTTGTATCAGTTCTTTGTATATTTTGTATACTAACTCTTTATCAGATATGTCATTTGCAAATATCTTGTCCGATTCTGTAGGTTGTCTTTTAGTTTTATTGATTGTTTCCTTTACTGTGCAGAAGTTTTTTGTTTTGATGTAGTCCAAATAGTTTATTTTTTTATTTTATTTCCCTTGTCTCAGGAGATTTATCTAGAAAAATGTGGCTTCAGCCAATGTCTGCAAGATTACTGCTTGTGCTCTCTTCAAGGATTTTTTATGGTTTCAGGTCTCACATTTAGGTCTTTAATGACAAGGGTACCTGTTTAGAAAGCTTCTCAGATGGATGTGAAAGAGGAGAGTTTGGGCATATTGTTCTCAGTTTGAAGGTCCTAATAGTTGCTACACTGTTGAAGGACAAGGCACAGAAGGGAGAAGGGGCTGACCTAGATTTGAGGGGACCATATTCACACTTATGGATCAGGGAAAACTAATTGGCTTCCAGATGGATCCTTGCTTAGAAAGGACTGTCCCAGTAGGAGGGAGAGGGATGCTATTAGGCAGATAAATGAGCTATTTTCAACATCTGGCTTGACCACCTCTCTCTGCCTTCTGCTTCCCTCAAGACACCATCTCTCCAAGTGACACAGATGTGTGCCATGCATTGGCTTTCCAGTTTGTCCTGGTGAGAAGTCAGGCTGCCCTGTATGACTGATTGGGGAGCATCTCTCAGCCTTGAGCTGGGACAAGATCCTAAGATGTGAGTGGCTCACAAGTTGAAATCAGAACTTGTGACCTTGTCTTTTTCTGTTCAGGTGGCTATAACAAAATACCACAGACTAGGTGGCTTAACTATGAGAAATACAGGAATATATTTATATATGGAGGCTGGAAGTCCAAGATTAGGGTGCCAGCAAGGTCAGGTAAAGTTTGCAGACTTCTCCTGTGTCCTCACAGGGCAAGAAGGGCTGGGAGCTCCATGGGTTGTCTTCATCAGGGCACAAATCCAATTCGTGAGGGCTCTACCCTCATGGCCTCATCACTTCCCAAAGGGCTCATTTCCTATCACAACTACCTTTGGGGTCAACACATGAATTTACGGGGGCACATTCAGTCTGTAGCGGACCTCAGGGTCACTAAATCCTTCTCCTCCTCTCTTTGCCGATTGCTCGTGTCCCTGCCCTCTCTTGGCTTTTTTCTAGCTGATAGTTCCTGGAAGCGGTCATCTTTTGTGAAGTCAAGAAGCTCCTAGAATTTTGTACGATTAGGAAGAGCCACTTGACCTTTTAGGGTTTCAGTTTCCTAACAAAAGTTTCCATATAAAATTAAGACTGGGGGGTGCCAATGTGGTTCAGTTGGTTAAGCATCTGACTTCGGCTCAGGTCACGATCTCAGAGTTGGTGAGTTCGAGCCCTGCATTGGGCTCTGTGTTGACAGCTCAGAGCCTGGATCCTGCTTTGGATTCTGTGTCTCCCTGTCTCTCTGCCCCTCCCCAGCTCATGCTCTTTCTCTCTCTTAAAAATAAATAAACATTAAAAAATTAAAAAAAATAAGGTTGGAACCTGTTCACAGGAGACAGTAAGTGCTCTATGCAGTAAGATAGAAATGCTGTGAAGTGTATCTGGGTTTTTGAAAGGAAAGTGCTGTATCAATCATCTGATGTTATCATTTATTCAATCAGCCATTGATACCTCCCAACTGTCAGGAAATATGATACATCCTGAACAAAGGAGACACAACCCCTGCTTTCACCGAACATTTATTCTGGTATTCTAGTTGGCAATGGGTGGGCAATCAACAAATAAGTAAAACAGACAGTATATCAGAGGGTGGTATTGGAGGCCATCCGATGGAGGTTTGACAATGCAGGCAGGGCGGGGAGGGGTGTCAAGGGACAGAGTGTAGCAGATTTAAATAGAGCGGCTGGAGTGGCCAGGGGCTGGGCAGAAAATGACATAGGGGCACCTGGGTGGCTCAGTCGGTTAAGCGTCCGACTTCGGCTCAGGTCATGATCTCGTGATCTGTGAGTTCGAGCCCCGTGTCAGGCTCTGTGCTGACCGCTCAGAGCCTGGAGCCTGTTTCGGATTCTGTGTCTCCCTCTCTCTCTGACCCTACCCCGTTCATGCTCTGTCTCTGTCTCAAAAATAAATAAATGTTAAAAAAAATTGAAAAGAGGGGCGCCTGGGTGGCTCAGTCGGTTGAGCGTCCGACTTCGGCTCAGGTCATGATCTCGTGGTCCGTGAGTTCGAGCCCCGTGTCAGGCTCTGGGCTGACTGCTCAGAGCCTGGAGCCTGTTTCAGATTCTGTGTCTCCCTCTCTCTCTGACCCTCCCCCATTCATGCTCTGTCTCTCTCTGTCTCAAAAATAAATAAATGTTAAAAAAAAAATTAAAAAAAAAATTGAAAAGAAAAAAAAGAAAATGACATAGAAATCTCCCCTTAAGGTTTTTGTAACTAAATTAGCATGACCATTTTAGGAATGGTCCCTTTGGGGCCCCCAAAGGTTACTTTTTATCACCCAAATGCAGGTCCTATAAAGCCTAGGTCTGGACATTTCTGCAGTGCCTCCCGATTTAATGCAACCTGCTATGGCAGGCTCAAGGGGATGAGGAACGTGGGCAGTCATAGGGTTGTGGAGAGCCAGAGAGGTGCCTTCAACGTAGGCAAAGGTCAGGAGCTCAGATGAATAGATGAGGTGGCCATCTAGTCCCACTTGGGGAACCTGGCTCAGTGCTGGACCTGCTGGAGGTCAGGTCATCCCAGGGAGGGGGCAGTTGGGTCTCTGGAAGTGAGTGGCTGCACCTGGGGGGACCAAGGACAGTGTGGAAGGTAGATTCATCCTTCACGGGTCGCCTCTTTGGTTTTTCTACTTCCAAGGCAAAAGGAGCCTGTCCTGTCGGCCCCCCATGGTCAAGTTGGTGTGCCCTGCTGACAACCCGAGGGCTGAAGGGCTCGAGTGTGCCAAGACCTGCCAGAACTACGACCTGCAGTGCATGAGCACGGGCTGCGTGTCCGGCTGCCTCTGTCCCCCGGGCATGGTAAGCCACCACAGCCACAGAGATGGGCAGCCTGGCGTTTCCCTGCAGGCGGGCACACATAAGGTGGCTCTGGGGCAGAGAGAGGAAAAAATAGGAGCCAAACAAGAATGGTAATGGGGGCGGAAGCGGTGATGGGGTCAGGGGTGGGGGAGCGCCTTCTGTGGCTGACTCAGCCGCCAAAGTTGGGAAGGGAGATGGTGGGAAAGTGTCTAGAGTCCATCCTGATGAGATCTGAGAAAAACACAGGAACTTAGGGCACAGAGGTGCCGGAGGAAGCAAAGCAAGTATTTCCAGAAAATACTTACAAGTGACAACAGGCATTTCCCCTGGAATTTTCCCAAGGGCCGCATTCTACTTACTCAGAGGAAAGAGCACACATGTATTTGGATGTAATTTGCATATATACATATGAGTTTCTATTTCAAGAGATGTTGATGTTGCTGCCCTTTCACCAGCAAGGACCTGCCCAAGTCCCTTCCCCTTGCTGAGCTTTGTTTTCCTCATCTGTAGAGTGGGTCACAGTCTTGGCCAGCTCTTGACATTCCATGATTCTGGGGCTGGGGCTTCAGACACCCAATCTGTGGCCAGCGGTTCCTTGGATGCCTTGCAGAGTCCAAGGCATGCTGGTTTGCAACTACCTGGCTCTAGATTGCTGCTGGCGGCAGTGGTGTGAGCGGGCCCCTGCCCCTTACCTTCCCCCCAAGTCTGGTTGTCGGCTGGTGTAGTGTAAACATATGACAGTAGTCCCCCCATCCGTGGTTTTGTTTTCCAAGGTGTCAGTTACCCACAGTTAACTGTGGTCCAGGAGCAGATGCTCTTCCTTCTGACGTCTTGTCACAAGGTCAATATCAGCCTCATGCTTTGTCTCAATGCCTGTGTCATTGACTTCACTCCATCTCATCCCTTAGGCATTTTGTCATCTCATGTCATCACGAGAAGGGTGAGTGAGTACAGTACAGTAAGGTACTTAGAGAGACCACATTCATAGAACTTTTACTGCAGCATATGTTATAACTGTTTTATTTATTGTTGTTAATCTCTTACTGTGCCTGATTTATAAATTAAACTTTATCATAGGTATGTGTATATAGGGAAAAAAAGAGTATATATGGGGCTCGGTATTATCTGCGATTTTAAGCATCCCCTGGGGGTCTTGGAATGCATCCCTGTGGATAAGGAGGGAATGCTGTAGACCTGTTATTCTTGTCACCCTGAAAGAAGCAACTTCTGGGTTCTTCTCTTTCAAAAGCATCAGGTCTTCTTGCTTTCTCTGACTCCAATTCCCCACACCCAAAGTGAGCAGTGTGTGTCTGGGGCAGGAGTTGTGGACGCCAAAGTGGGAGGGGGCAGGATGGCTCTCATATGGTTGTAAAGGGCATCAATGATGCCCAGGCCTTGACTTGAAGGTCAGGGTTCTGGGCGATGGGAGATGCCAATGTTCTATAGATGCAACGGGGACTCATCATCGGTAGCCCACAGGAAGGCTGTGCATTGGGGTGTGTGCAGGGCAGATGATTTGTCTCCTTTCCCTCTAGCCCTCTTCCAAGACAGAGAGACTACCTGTTCATTCCCCCCTGGGTGTTCCCCTCTGCTTTAGCCTCTGATGATTCTAAACTGTCTTCTAATGGGGGAGCTAGAGATTGGCCGGGGAGCACCCCCAACCTGGATGGTCTTGTTTGATGCCTTCACAGAAGGTGGCTATTCAAGGAGGGGAAACTCAGAGCTTGGTAGGGACAAGAAATAGGCCAGGGGAGAGGAGGCTTCTGTATTGCTCTTTTTATCCTAAAGGATTCTCATTTTGACTGTTCCTTCACTGTACCTGGAGGGGAAATTCTCCAGACATCAGAGAAGGCTCTGGCAAGAAAAGGGGCATCCCTCAGGGGATTATGTCAGCATCAGAGACTCTTCTAAATGAACCTTTTGTTTTTTTCAATGAAAACAGTGCAGATCATCTGAGATAATAAGCACAGTACTTGCGTTATGGTCCCAAACCCCCAGTGGAGAGCAAGACCTCAAGTTCAGGATGTGGACACACGGTCAGGAGCTCATTTGCATTCCCGAAGCCTCTGGCATGCGCTCTGAGGACAGTCTGTGGATGTTTGTCCCATAAGGGGGTGACTCTAACCTCAACCGCAAGGGATTCTAAACTCAAAAGCTCAGAGTGTAAGAGATTGGCTTATTTTCACAACTGCTTCATTACGATGCCGACTAAGGTGCAAATCGTTGAGGCCAGATTCTGCAGAGCAGCAAAGCCCATGATTTATGAAGTGCGCAGTGTGCTGGCTGCTGCATGGGACACGTGTTCTTGGCTGAAACACAAAGACAAAGGAGCTGGAAACACCCTGCTTGGGCCCGTGTGATGGTGTAGACATCCTACCCAGGGGTGTTTCTCTGTGTGGCCTGTCCCCTGTGGGAGATGGTGAGGATGTGGTGTGTGACTGAGGGTTTTGGGGGAAGAGGTTGGGGATTCTATATTCTGGGGACTTGGAAGAGGGCGGTGGGGGGTGGGGTGAGGAAGTAGCTCTTTGGGGGGGGCAGATCTGTGAGAGTAGAAAGAGCACCCAAGTAGGAACAAGGCAGAGGGCCAAGCCCTCTGTTCAGGCCTCGCTCGCCCTTGGGTGAACATTCATTCTTTCTCTGAGCCTCAGTTGCCTCACCTGTGACATGGGCACATAATTCCTGTTATGGGCCCAAAGGGGTTATAGGTGAAAGGGCTACAGAATTGTAGGGATAGCTTTAACTCTTTTCAGAAATAACCGAGGTGCAGTCTCAGAGGCTCTGCTCACCTCCTGCTTTCCACAGGAGAGATCCATAAAGGTCCTGTTTTCTTAAAATTTCCATCTGTTGTGGACCAAAGCTTTTGTAAATACAATAGAAAAGAATGATCAGAAAAAAAGAAACAAAAAGTAATGACATGCAAAATATGAGTCCCTCCCCCATTTTTATTAGATTCCACAGATGATGTATTACTCAATTGCCATATGATTTTCCAAACACCTACCCAGTTTGTGTATTTGTGTATTTGCATCATCATAGACCCGTACTGGCCCTGGACTGAGCTTTGAGCAGCACTGCTCTGGGTTGAAGATTGCCTCTCCCCTTACAGGGCATCTCTCAGTATCCACTGTAAGGCTAGCAGCAACTGTCTGAAAATGTTGGGAACAGGTTGGGAGTCCCCCTCTCTGTAGTTTGTTTCAGGCTTGGCACCTGCTTACAGCCAGGTTTTCTGGGCCATATTACCAGTCCTGGTACATATGCCTCCTTGCATGGAACAAGGTGTGTGTGTGGGGGGGTGTTTTTTATAAGTGGTCAACGCCCTGGTAAATGGTATGGAAAAGACATTGGATTGGAGTCCCATACTTCCAGGTGTGAATCCTGGCTCCTGAGATTTACTCAGCTCTAAAACTGGGTTAAAGGGCTGTTGGGAGGACTGGGGGTGACAGTGACAGGGACATGGAAGTTGCTTAGTAAGTAGTAGTTTAATGACCACTGTTACAAGAAGTTTGTGGGGGAAAACTGTGAATCCTACTGTGAACAGAGAGATATGCTGTAGGAAGTTAGCACACAATGGGAGCAATTCTAAGACCTCTGTATCCACACCCAGAGGCCCACTAGATCAGTAAAATAAGGATGTTGCACTGGAAAGATTCCCATCTTTTTCTTTAGTTGAGAAATTCTGGAGTGAACTTCTTGCCTTTGTCAGAATGTTCCCCACTGTCACAGCAAGGTGGCAGCAGAGCACAACCCACTGCCCAGCTCCCTCCTTCCAGCCCGGAGGTAGTAGTAATTCTCTCCTCTCCAGGAGCATCATCCGGTGGTAGAGTGAGGAGGAGCCCTAAAGACCCAGGATTTCAACCCTTCTATCCCCCAGGAGTCTGAGCAAAGATAGGAACCGTTGAAGGCTGGAAATCCTCGTCTCCTGAGTCCTAGACTGGGCTCCTTCAGCCCTACTTGCCTCCCTCCCTCCCGTGAGGTGGTCTTGGAAAGTTTGGCACCCCCATCTGGGAGACGCTCACTTATCCTCCAAAATCTAGTAGTTACACTTTCCAAGCTGGTACCTAGTTCTGCTAGTAGGAAACCTCTTGGTAGCTGGGAAGCATGTTCATTTCCCTGGTCCTTTGATGCCTGGCTTTATCACTGGCCCAATAGGAAGACTCAAAAGACTCTGGCATTGCTTTTTGAAATGCAGAGTTTGGCTCTGGGGCCCATTCAGGGTCAGCCTCACATGTGGGCACTGTATATCCTATGAGATGTCATTTTAAAAGGCCCAAGAAAGCCATTCTGTCTCAAAAATATCTCCTACCCCTTATGCGATTTGTCACCTAATTAGGCTTACTGAAGTATGAGGAGCATGAATTCATTCTGGCTAACAAGCAGGGGTTTTAGAAAAGCATACGGCCTTATAAATCCTCATAGGAAGCCATTCACACCTTAGTATGAATTATTTAATCAGATTCTTTCCTCCTAGCCAAATACCTAGTTGAATTCAGCTGCACTGATCTGGAGGTATTAATGGGAACAAAAGAGAGAGAGTTGGAAGGCAAAAAAAGATTTTGGAGCATGGGTCTGTATGGTGTTTATGTATGAGGGTTGGGTCAGGGAAGATGAAGCCTTTTCAGAGAAGAGTGACAAAATCACTTATTTTCTACTTCATAATTTTTCTTGTGGCTGACCAAGACCTAGTACCATGTTCTTGGCATGAGCCATTCTTACTCAGGATGTCCCAAGTTGATGGATAGTGACAATGATTTCTGCTTGTTTGCTTCTGAAGTCTTGGCCATTTGTCAACTTTACCTTATTATCGTCTGGCGTCCCAGAGGGACAAACACGAGGCAGAGATGCTTCTCTTCATTAAAAAAAATTTTTTTAACGTTTATTCATTTTTGAGAGACAGAGAGAGACAGAGTGTGAGCAGGGGAGGGGCAGAGAGAGAGGGAGATGCAGAAACCAAAGCAGGCTCCAGGCTCTGAGCTGTCAGCACAGAGCCTGATGCGGGGCTTGAACTCACAAACTGTGAGATCATGACCTGAGCTGAAGTTGGATGCTCAGTTGACAGAGCCACCCAGGTGCCCCGGGTTCTTGTCATTTTAAATACGATGTTCAAGTGAGTTTCCACAAAGTCCAGTTAGGGACCACTATCCTGGCTTACCCTACGTGTCTGAGCAGTCCTCATCTTGATCTTGTTCATCCCCTGAGTTGTGCCTTTATCTCTCTATCTCTAGGGATTTCTTTAATGCTTTAGGGCTCTCCGGGTGTTTTTTTGCTGGGCTGGTGTTATTTGATCTCTCCCAAATCAGAGCTGGTACTGAGGTGTGGCACGAGAACCCTCTCCTTTCCTTTTAAGGTTATGCTTTGTCCCCTCTCCAGCTGTGACTTATGAATCTAACCCCACACCTCTGTTGTCTTTATAGCAGTCCCCATCCAGTATGAAGGTCCTATTTTAATCCTGTAATCCATCAGTAAGTCAGGGCGGAGAGAGCCATATGGCTTGTCAGTGAGAGTGCAAAAGGAGGAAGGGGGCACTTGTGGCTTTATCTCATGACCAAGCTGGGGTTTGAGTTTACGTCCATTGCAGGAGGCTGGGACTCACCCCTAGGCCAGGGGAGGGGCTACCTGAGCCATGGGGGTGCAAGACTCTTTGTCAATGGGCTGAATATCCTGGAGAGAGGTAGAAACATCCAGCATGCAGACCAAGAGGCATGGGAGCCCTCCAGCCAGCCTGCTCAAAGGCAGAGGGGCAGTGCACATTCTGCTGAGGTGGGGTGAGGTGAGCAGGGCTCTGCTTCCTGGAATCCACCTCTGTGCATCCTCATCACTTTTGTCTCACATTACGTTTCCAACAAGGAGACTTACTGTCTGGTCTCCATCAGCTGTAGGTGTGGGTGTTGGAGAGCATGTCAAGCTTCCCCAGTAAATGTATCGGTCTTTCTTAGAGTAGCCATTAGGTGGCAGGCCTCGGACTTAAGTTAGAAGTGATGACGCTTTGAGGGGGGGATGTGAGAATGAACCCTAATTGTGATAGTTTCTGAAGGCTGTGGTAGAGAGACATTTGTCGCCTCCTCCCTGATCCTGCCAAGCTGTCGTCTTCCCTACTGGGTGCCTAAGCTCCTTGTCTTCCAATAACAGGGCTTGGCTGACCTGCCTCTTCCTCATACTCTGTGCTCCCACCCTCCCCCTTCACTTAGGTCTTGAGGACTTGGGGTTGGGGGAAGGTGGTGGTTAATTGGAGGTTTTTCTTCCGATCCTGTTTTAACACACACACACACACACACACACAGACACTACTTTAGCCTATGGTCCCCAACATGAAAGCTCTTTGTTTAGGCCAGGACTGCCCCATTCCCAGGGCTTTGTTCAGTTCCAAGCCCAGGGAACTCAGGCTTGTCCAGGGAGTAACTGGAACTCATGGATCCTGAACCAGGAACTTCTCACCCCTTAGGTATCTCTGGAACCAATGTGCTGTGGTCCTTTCACCTGAAGGTGACCCATGGCTCTTTTAGATTACCCATAGCCCACACCAGAGCAGACATCCAGGGCTGTCCTACGGGGCTGGGACAGAAGCATATCTACGTGCTGGGGTCAGAGTAGGTTTGGAGAGTTCCTTCTGAGCCCACTGTGGCCAGTGGGTCTTAGTTCTTTCTTCCCTCTGACCCCTACAGGCCTGAGGAGTACAACATGTTCACATAGTACTTTCTTCCTGGGTTGAGGGCAGGGAAACAGAGCATACCCCCATGGAGGGTGTATCAGAATCCCAGGGGACTAGGCGAGGAGCAGGTATGTGGGGCTTGAACAAGCCCCGGACTCTGGCTTTGGTCCATCCCTGTCTATGGGCAGTATGCAGCCTTCATCTCCAGGGGCTAAATGCATTTAAGTTTTATTAAACATATTTTCCATCATTTCCACTGTAAACATAATATATGCTTATTGATGAACATTTGGAAAAAAAATTTAAAAACCAAAAAAGAAAATAAAAATCCCCTATTTTTCTGTCTCAGGCTTCTATCTGGATGGAACTTCTGTATTTCCTTCTAGTCTTTTTGTGGCATATTTTGGATTGTGTGTGTGTGTGTGTGTGTGCATATGTATATGTATATGTGTGTGTGTGTATATATATATATATATATATATATATATATATGGACTGTATGTAAGTACAGTCTTTCCCTGTTTTAAAAATTAATAGTGTCAGTATTTCTCACATCATATAAGAGTTTTCCAAAGGGCCATTTTATTTTTTTTTTTTTTAAAATTTTTTTTTTTTTCAACATTTATTTATTTTTTGGGACAGAGAGAGACAGAGCATGAACGGGGGAGGGGCAGAGAGAGAGGGAGACACAGAATCGGAAACAGGCTCCAGGCTCTGAGCCATCAGCCCAGAGCCTGACGCGGGGCTCGAACTCACGGACCGCGAGATCGTGACCTGGCTGAAGTCGGACGCTCAACCGACTGCGCCACCCAGGCGCCCCCAAAGGGCCATTTTAATAGCTACAAAGGATACCATTACCTGGGGATTCCTTAATGGAGTTAATCATTTTCCTATTGTTGAACAGTTGGTTGTTTCCATATTTTGCAATGATAAATGATTCTACATTAACCTTTGTCCGTAAGCCTGTTTGGTTTGGAGACATCCTCTGCGTGGTGTTACTGGGTCTAAGGAGATGCACATCCAAGGGCTTCTGCCACATGTTACTACAGAGTCTTTGCCACTGTCCCAGCAGGGTGTGAGGGCAGAGGGTGGTCGGAGTGTCTCTAGCTGAGCTGGGGGGATCAGTGTGTGGATAGGGGCCCATGTTTGCCGAGCCCCAGCCTGGGTGGGCATGGGTTTCCTGGACTGGCCTGTGGCCAAGGCCATCTTCTCAGCAGGGCCTACATCACTCATTATGGCCCCTAAGACATTTGGATTCCTTTCCCTTAGGTCCGGCATGAAAACAGATGTGTGGCCCTGGAAAGGTGTCCCTGCTTCCACCAAGGCAGGGAATACGCCCCAGGAGAAACGGTGAAAATTGACTGCAACACTTGGTGAGGCCCTGGGAGAGGCTTTCCTGGGGCCTGCGCCTTTGGGGTGGGGTGAGTGGGAGTGGGGTCACAGTGGCTGACGTGACCACAGGACTCTGGCACTTGCCTCCGGCACCCTGTGGGAACATGGTTGTTCTTTTCCTTTTCTCTGTGTCTCTGTTTCTCGAACTACAAAGTGGGGAGAATCTTTATCCTCTCCTGTGCTCACCCTGCATCAACCCTGTCCTGGAGAGTAGTGTTTCCAAGAGGGACTTTGGCCTATGACTTTGGTCATGGCATGTGTGACCAAGCTGCCAAAAGGCACGGACTTTGGAGGGTCCTTCCCTGGCCTTATACTACCCCCTAAGCATTCTGCAAGTGTGCGTGGCATGGCTGGTTCTCTTCTTCCTTCTCTGTGCCCGCCATTCACTAGCCCTTTTCTCTGTTCACTCACCCTGCCTGTGACAGCTTTAGAGGAAGGTCCCCAGGAACAGAGGCAGGAAGGGCTGGGACCCGGAAGGCGCTTAGCTGTCTTTTGGGCCTGAGGTCTGAGCTTACCACCTCTGACGCACAGAGTGGGCTCTCTGATGTCAGCTCTGGTTATGGGGTGGGGTGGGGTGATGAGCGTTGTGGTAGTGGACACATCACTGTGGATTGAAACATAGCTCTGTACACACAAAACCTCTCCTGGCAGAAGTTCACGGTTGATCACTATTTTCCCAACTCAGAACTTTCCTGCCGTTGTGTCTTTTTCTCCCTGTTAGTGTCAGAAGGCTCTCAACTTCAGTGTCTCTGTTCTGTAGAGACCCCATGGCCACTCTCAGGCATCTTCCAGGGAGGCTGAACCTCAGCAGATCCATAGCAGGTGGTCTACAGAGGAACTGGGCTTCTTCCCCTGGCTGCCCATTACCTTGGATGACCTGTTTCCCCCTTTGCCTCACTTCCCCCTTGAAGCAGGAGGGCAGCATGGCCTTCCCTTTCTCCCCCTTGGCCCTGTGCTCTAAAAATGTGACAGTTTATGGGGCGCCTGGCTGGCTCAGTTGGAAAAGCATGCGACTCTTGATCTTGGGGCCGTGAGTTTGAGCCCACATTGGGCATGAAGCCGACTTAAAAGAAATATGACAGTTTATGACTGCAAACTGCCCTTCCCCATCCCACCCCACAGGCAGCTGGTCCTCCACTTCTAGAGGCTTCCTGGAGGGTTGGGTGGCACCCCAGAGTGATCTGCATTCTTTCATTGTCTTTCATTCCCCAGGGCCCAGAAGGGCCCCTCACACCACAGTACCCACTGGTCATCCTGGCCATTATTATTCCTAGTGTCTGTCGGGACCGGAAGTGGAACTGCACGGACCATGTGTGTGATGCCACGTGCTCTGCCATCGGCATGGCGCACTACCTCACCTTCGACGGGCTCAAATATCTGTTCCCTGGAGAGTGCCAGTATGTTCTGGTGCAGGTGAGAGCGAGGGAGGGAGGGCCTGCTGTCTGTCTCCAGGAGGCACTGGGAGATGCTGACTGCCCTTTGGGGGTTTCCAGATCAGATTCTACTGTTCTGTCTGTAGAAACAGCTCTGGGGCTGGTTTCCACTGGAGCAATTTTCCAGCCCCTAAAAGAGGTGCCTGAAACCCAGAGCCGTGGCCCATCTTCCTTCAGCTTACATGGAGACGTATGAGAATAGGGCAGGAGCTCATTTATTGACTGGGAGTGGTGTGGGAGCAAGGCTACCACCAGCCTAAGGTAGTACCAAAATGGAATTAGAAAAACACATCTGTTCTTTTTGGCAGGCACAGCCTCGATCAGGATGCGCAGTGGGGAGGGTGGGATCGCAGGCTGGATCGAGCCCCTCTCACCCTCACCACCAGTGCCCTGGTGGGCGGCCCAGAACAGGGGGCTGGTTGGAGTGATCCCTGGAGTTGGCTTCCCACCCCATGATCCTATTGCGTTCTCTACCATTTCTATTTCTAACCTAGTGCAATTCAGAAAGGGCATCACAGAAAAGTCATACTGCCCAGGAAATCCTAGGTGGTGAGTGAGGGCACCGGCCTCTCTGCCTTTCTCTCCCCACTGGGTGGATTCCTGTCAACTTCTTTTGCTGGTTGACACCAAAGTGAGTAAGCAAGGAGGTATAAGTGCCTTTCTCATGAGGGATGACACAGCTCGACTCTGTGAAGCTTTAAACAAATGTGGTCTCACTGTCTCCATTCTCAGGAGGAGGAGTAGGACTTGGCGTGGTCTGAAGGGAGGACCACAAACTGGTAGGAGCCTCAGCCTCAGAGACAGAACTGCAGGGCCCATGAGTCAGGCAGTGAGGGTACCTGTAGAGCATGCTGGGAGTGGGGCAGAACGAGCAGCAGCACTGAGAGGCTGTGCACAGAGCATGCTGGGAGTGAGCAGTGGCACCAACTAATGGAGCCTCCTACCTCCCATGACCCAGTCTGGCCCCAGAGAGGCATGCAGTGTGCTAGAGAGACAGGGCATGCACATGATGACGTAGTTTTACTGACACTTAGGAACCTGGGGTGTATCCCCCTCTGGAGCATTCCTACAGATTACATATGGCAGCTCGTCTTTTGATTATCTGCCTCCTAACCTTGGTAACAAAAGATGAGGTGACACCAGCTCTGGCATTCAACCACCCAGCCAGTATCAAATGCAAGTGTGCATCCAGAAAACACGACTAGACTGATTTTGCGCAATGAGAAGCAGCTGGTCAGATCCACTGCTCCCTGGCTTTCCCTGCCCAGGCAGAGCTTTCCCAAGCGGGCCAGTTTTAGTGTCCCTTTCAAATTGTCCCCCTTTGTAGGTTGCTTGTCTTGCATCACAGCCAGTTCTGTTGTCTCCTTCTGATACGTTGTCCCAGATCCTCCCCTTTCTCCCTTCTTTGGGAGGTATCATCAAGACTTAACTCTTTTTCGCAAAATCTCAGCTGGTGACAAGAACCATTTATAAAGCACCTGTCCTTTGTTCCCTCTTTTGTCCTTCACCATCCCATTGACTCAACATAGATCCATTTAACCTAACAATCCCCACTAAGTTGGCTGATCCTGTGTTTTAGAGGGGCCGATTGTGTGTGTCTGTGTCTGTGTGCGGGCGTGTCAGAGAGGTAAGTGACTTGCTCAGTGTATCCAATAACTGGCAGAGCAAGGCTCACACCTAATTTTTCTGTCTTTTTTTTTCTCCTACCATACCACAGCTATAGCCACCATGGGGAGGTATTTGCTAGAAGTGTGTCCCCTTTTTGTTAATTTTCTATGAAATTGCCGGCAAGGACCAGCACTCCGTCATCCTCTATTCCCAGCCAGAGGTGGTAGCTTAGCATCTGTGGAGCTGTGTCAGACGACCTCTGGTTACGTTTCTGGGCCGGCAGTCCAGAGGGATTCAGCTAGAATTTAGAGCCACAAAGTGCCATGTGGTCAAACTGTCCTAGTTAGCTGGGTGAGACTAAGCACTAACAGGTTCTAGGTAGGGGTTTTTAGGCTGATGTGTTCAGCAAAGCATATCACGTGCCACTTCTCCCTCTCCCCTCCCCCTCTCCCTGCTTCTCTACCTTGTGCTCACTGACTCTGGTTCATAGGTAATGGCTGAAGATGACACACCTGTCCCTTTTCCCCCGAAAGTCATTCTCTCTCCCTCTCTCATTCCCTCTCTCTCTGTCTCACACACGCCCATGCATGGACACGGTAACATCCTTTAACACATATCCTTCAATGGTCTGAGATGGTGAGATGCCAATATTCTGATCTGGGGAGAGGTAGCAGGGATAATATTTCTCTCCCTTTCCCCAGGATTACTGTGGCAGTAACCCTGGCACCTTCCGGATCCTGGTGGCGAATGAGGGGTGCAGCTACCCATCAGTGAAATGCAAGAAGCGGATCACCATCCTGGTGGGAGGAGGCGAGATTGAACTGTTTGATGGGGAGGTGAGTGCCAGCCTCATCCCCTCTACGCTCACACCCCTCTGTTCTTCTGTCAGCTGATTAAGAGCATGTATCAAGCGCTGTTTAGAACTTGTGTGACAGAATATCGTACAGTGAGCATGAGGTAGAGTCGTATCGTCTGACCTTCATATATTCTATGAGAAGAACAAGTTGCAGGTGACCATGGATAACACGATCCCATTTTAGTAAAATAAAGTTCAGATATGTGAGTGGACATAAATGTGGGACTGTATCCACAAAAGTGTAGGAAGAATCAGGAGGGTGGGGTGGAGATTGGAGGGCAGGAGGCCTTTCCCTTTCATATACATATGTATGTGTGTGTATATATTTATGAAATATGTAGATAGGAATATATATACACACACCACATATACACACATGTACACATATACTAATGTATACACATATGTACCTATATATGTGCATATGCACACACATATGTAGTGTATATACATAAATATCATGTATACACATATCATATGCATACACATCATATATACACATGCACACATACACACATATACATAATATATACATATATACATATCTGTCATATGATATACGTGGGTATCATTACTACACAATACATATATGTATACATATATATATGCACACATGTACATATATTATATATACATATCTATCATATATGCACTAAAATATATAGATATATATTATATTTACACACACTTAAACATTTATTTTGGGAAGTAATGATGTTTTGGGGATTTTTACTGTATGTTTTTCAGTTCTTTTCAGATAAAATCTTTTCAAAAGAGTTCAAAAGAGCAGTGAACATATTTAGTCCTTGTATACTAAGAGTTTATGAAGTGGTTCTCAGAAGAGTACAGAAGAACCACCTGGCATCTGATTTAAGATCCTGATCCTGGGGTCCACCCTGAGATTCTCAAAGGTCTGAGGGGGACCCCAGAATCTTCATCTGGAGCTCCAGGTAGCCTGGAGACCACAGTTTTGCTTCTGTTGGTCTGAATGTCTTGTACTAGGGAGAACAGGGCCTGGGCTCAAACCTATCCTGGTATCATCATTTTATTCCATGGTCTCAGCCCGCATCCCTCACTTCTTGGGAACATGCACCACCGATATCAGGAGATGGGGAGTGAATTCCCCATTACTGGCTGTAGGTCAGCAGTGTCAACTCTGTGTCAAAGGACAGATGACAATGGTGATGTCGAATAGGAGGTGAGCACTTATGATTAGCTCTGCACGTGTGTGTCACGAAGGAGAACCTTGGCAAAGGGTGACAGGTGCTTTGCAACTAATTCAGTTTTATGAATTAGATAGTCAGCCAAGCATGCTGAGCTGGGCTCTGAGGGCTCGCACAGGCAACAGTTCTGCCAAGTCTAGGGTCTAGGTTGGAGTCCTTCTGGAAACTGAAATCCATGATTCCTGCCACCATCGCTGAGCTTTTCAGTCTCTCTGTTCTCTGTCAGCTGACTCCTGATGACAGGGACTCTGGGGAGCAGGAGATGGGGGAAGGAAAGGGAAGAGTCTAGTGCTCATTTATATAAACGGATAGATTTTTAAATGAATTGCTTAGCGATATTTAAAATCATTGCCATGGTTTTTAAAAAAATTTTTAATGTTTATTTTTGAGAGAGAGAGAGAGACAGAGTGCGAGTGGGGAGGGGGAGAAAGAGAAAGGGAGACACAGAATCTGAAGCAGGCTCCAGGCTCGGAGCTGTCAGCAGAGCCTAACACGGGGCTCGAACTCACAAACCATGAGATCACGAGCTGAGCGGAAGTCAGACGCTCAACCGACTGAGCCACCCAGGTGCCCCTAAAATCATTGCCATGTTAAAACTTGATTAGGAGACCTCGTGCATTTAATGATCAAGTATAAAAAATTATTTTTGTGAGGTGATGGATATCTTCCACTGGTAGGTTTCATTGTATTTTTGATCTTATAATTACGATTTTGCTGCCATCTCTGCTATGATCCCTGAGTCATAGGATTCTTGGCCAGTGATAGGCAAGACTGACGCAGAAACATCCAGGCAGGGTGTAGGCCCCAAAAGGGCATGCTCTGACCAGGTGGGGCAAATGACTTGTAGTTCTGGAGACAGGCAGGGGTGTGGGGTGGAGGGGGTCTCTCATGTCTGCCCTTCACTCCCTCTTCTCGTGCTTTGTCATCCTTCAGGTGAATGTGATGAAGCCCATGATGGATGAGACCCACTTTGAGGTGGTGGAGTCTGGTCACTATGTCATTCTGCTGCTGGGCAAGGCCCTTTCTGTGATCTGGGACCACCGCCTGAGCATCTCCGTGGCTCTGAAGCAGACATACCAGGTTAGTGACTCTTCTCTGTTTCCTCTTGGTCTTGTCTGTGACTTGCTGTTTGCACCTTTCTCAGCTTTCTGAGCAGCAGCCCACTGGCCCTGCCCACTGCCACGGGGGAAAGTGGCTGGTCATCTCGTCTGGCCTCCTTTCCCAGACAAGTAAGACCATTGATTCAAGGTGTAGAGTCAGCCTTGGCTGTTTCCGGAAACCAGCTGCATGTAGGAAGGACTGTGGCTGGCCCCAACCCAGCAAACCATTCCTTGAATGGCCTTGCTAGGCATGCAGTTTATATCCCCCAAAGAAGGAAGTGAAAGATGAGGCAATAGCTTTTCTTAAGGTTTTTTGACCTAAAGAGGCATACTGATCACGCGCCATATTGTTAAAACACTGTGAAACATTCTGGGGTGTTGCCTTGCCATTTGAACCATAGACCAGTACATTCTGAGAGCTATTTGTAGAACTGCTGACAGCCTAGTTTAGAGAAAGTTACGCCATTTGTGTCCAGGTTCCAACAGTTTGTTTGGACTTTGTTTTTCTAACCAGCAAGTGTGGGACAAGTACTCTGTCTACTCTGGTGGCTGATTTAGCCTCAGTAGCATCTCTGACAGCACCATTCATTTCGGCTGTACTGAAGTGAGGCTGCACTGCCCTTATTTCCTGTGGTGCCCACTCTACTTCCTGAACACAGTAACAATTCACTCATTCATTTATTCAACAAATCCTTACTAAGCTCTGTTATGTATCAAGCCCTGTTCTAGGCACTGTGGCTACAGCAGGGAAAAAATTACATATGTATATGCACGTATGTATATAAATATGGGTATGAATATGTGTATGTATATGCGTATGTGTGTACATGGGAATATATGTGTGTGTGTGTGTGTGTGTGTATGTAAACCCTTGTCTTAGTTTCCTATTGCTGCTATAACAAATTACCAAACTTAGTAATTTAAAACAACAACATAAATTTATTTTATTTTTAAATTTAATGTTTATTTACTTATGACAGAGAGAGATAGAGAGTGTGAGCATGCATGCAAGTGGGGGAGGGGCAGAGAGAAAGGGAGACAGAGAATCCAAAGCAGGCTCCGCTCTGCCAACACAAAGCCTGATGTGGGGCTTGAACCCACAAACCATGAGATCACGACCTGAGCAGAAGTCAGGCGCTCAACTCAACCAACTGAGCCACCCAGGTACCCCAGGAACATAAATTTATTATCTGAGGGTTCTGGAGGTCAAAAGTATGAAGGGCTGCATTCTCCTGGAGGCTTTAGGGGAGAATCCGTTTCCTTGCCTTGTCTAGCTTCTGGGGCCTGCTTGCATTCCTTGGCTCATGGTCCCATCCTCCATCTTCAAAACAAACAGCACAGCATCTTCCAATATCTCTCTGCTTCTGCCAGCTCACCCTTCTCTGACTCCTCCCGTGCACCTTGTAAGACCCTGTGATTATACTGGGCCTACTTAGATTGTCCAGGACAACCTTCCCATCATGAAATCCTTAACCTAATCACATCAACAAAGTTCCTTTTGCCATGTGTGGATTAGGGCATGGACATCTTTGCGGGGGGGGGGGGGGGCACGGTGTTGCCTGACACAACCCTGGTGGAGATTGTATTCTAATGGGGCTATTATTTTAGATTGGTTGGTCTGATGAGACCTGTCTGAAAAGGTAACATGAGCAGAGTCTTCAGGGAAGGGAGGGAGTGAATCATGTAAATATCCAGACAAAAGAATTTAAGCTGTTGGAATAGCATGTTCAAAGGCCCTACAGTGGATGGCCTTTGGGGTATTTGAACAATGAGGCCAGTGTGGCTGGAGAAGAGGGATGGAGTGAATGGTAGTTAATAAGGGCAGGGGCCGTACTATGAGGGGCCTACTATGAGTAGGCCTTTCGTCCAATTATGTGAACACTCTTCTTATATGTTTCCCAGTAAGTTCATCCTTGTACCAAATAGATTCTCTGTATTGAAACAAAAGAGAGCAAGTCACGTCTCAAGACAGGGCTCTAAGTATGTTGTAAGAGCATAATATGCTTTGTTTTCCAGGCTAGATATTTCTAGTTCTTTACATAGTTTTTATGTGATGGTTTCCATTCATTCAGCAATCACTTGTTCAGGACTCGTAGCTGCCCATGCTTGCATGTTGTATACATGATAGGTGAACACAGAGACAAATAAGATATTATGTCAACCCTGGTGGCATTTGACATACAGCAGAATCCTAGCCAGCCTGTTCTGGACAGGCTGCAGTTGTCCAGATAATGGGCTTGCATTATTACATTGTCCACAGTAAAGTATGACTAGAACATTCCCTCTTTGGATCTGTACACTCTCATTGATGTGATGTTGAACTGGCTCCTCTTTCTGCTCAGCCTGTTGCTGGGGAGAGTGATGGTTTATACTGGAGCAGGTTGTCTCTCTTTGTGAATGACCTCTGTTTAACTTGAAGATGGGGGACGTGAGGAAGCCTGGAAAAACCTTGGCAAGGACAAGGCTTTGCCGATTATCCTGGTCTGCTTCTGGGTCTCCGTCCCTGTCCTTTTTCCAGCCTCTCCTTCTTCTGATGAACCTGCCTTCTTTGCTGCCCGGAACTCTCCTTTCCCCGAGTCAGAGAGTTTGCTCCGAGGTTTACAGTGCTCATGATCTCATCTTGTCTGTTAGGAGAAAGTGTGTGGTCTATGTGGGAATTTTGATGGCATCCAGAACAATGACTTCACCACCAGCAGCCTCCAAGTGGAAGAAGATCCCGTGGACTTTGGGAATTCCTGGAAAGTGAGCCCGCGGTGTGCCGACACCAGGAAAGTATGTCTGGGGTCTCTGTGCGGACCGAGCCCAAGAAGCGTGCTTCCTGGAACGTCCCCATCAGTTTTATGGGGGTTGGAGGGGGGTGGGGTGGAGGGGGGGTGGTATGAACTTCAGTGGAGGCATGGCTCCAGAGGAGGGTCTCTTGGATCCTTCTGGGCTGTGTTTTGGTCCATCTGTGTCCTCTTGCCCTGTTCCCCAGGTACCACTGGACTCATCCCCTGCTACCTGTCACAGCAACGTCATGAAGCAGACAATGGTGGATTCCTCCTGCAGGATCCTCACCAGTGATATTTTCCAGGACTGCAACAGGCTGGTGAGGGCTGTGGGGTCATTGGAGGCAGAAGACTGCTAAGGGTTGGCTGAGTGGCTTGGGCACTTGGAGCATGAGCTTCTAATTGTGGACACCACCTTGGAGGCTTTGAATTGGTCTCTATCAAGTCACCTCTTTACTCCTTTTCTCGGCTTCAGGCTGGGAAACAGAAAGCATAAAGGACAGTGTATGAGGAGAGCAATTCCTGGCGAGCCATTTTTCTTCTACGCAAGGCAGAGCTCTTCTGGGCATCTGACAATGCTTCTCTTTTGGCCTCAGTCTTAGAGCTTGTGTGCACATGTATGTGGGTGTCTGTGTGGGTACACGTGTATATATGTATACGTGCACGCACACAGCCACGTACACACGCATGCGCTCTGTAGCACCACATGTATGAAACCAGTCTCAGCAATCCTTTTATCCATCCAGTGACTTTTAGTTCCTGAGGATACTTCAGAGAGTACCTAGGGTTGGCTAGTTGGGTGGACACCCTGGGCATCTCGGTTGGAGGAAGGAAGGTAGTGAGGCAGCCAGGGAGATCAGGATTGTTGGAATGTGTTGGAAACAATGATGCGCTTAATGTCTGAATTCATTCCTACCACAACTACCTTGGAAAAGGCCAGTGTGTGCAGCAGTGTGTGGGGCGGGCAGGGAAGGTGAGAAGGGGTTACTGAGATCTAATGTGGGTAGTGAGTGGGAAGCTTGGGGGGCAGAGTCTGGGAGGCCCAGGCCGGTCCGGTCCTACAGTCCAGCGGAATAGCCCCACAGCGCCCCAGTGAGGCAGCATGAGCAGTCCTGATGTGTTCCTTCCTTCATTTTGAGGCAAAGGAAGAAGGCAACCAGCATGTATGTGTTTATGAGAAACAGCTAACACCTGTGAGGTTGAGTGTGGGTTATGGGAATGGCTGGCTGGCTGAGCAGGTATGTGGGAAGATGGATAGAAGAGAACGTTCTGAAAAATTCTAAGGCATATCATATCCTATGAAAGGCCAGCAACACTCCTCTATTCAGCTTTTCTTGTTGGAATCCAGATTAGGACTAGGAATTAGTATGCCTTTGTACCCACTCCCTGTTGGGGCCACTGACCAGCATTTCTCCTTCTACCCTGGAGCCCCAGTTGCCCTACTCTGATCACCAGAATATTTTCCCCCAGACCAAGAGCCAGGGTTCCTGAATTCTGCCCAGGCCTAGGCCACCCTGAGACTCCCTTGCAGGTGGACCCTGACCCATTCCTGGATGTTTGCATCTACGACACTTGCTCCTGTGAGTCCATTGGGGACTGTGCCTGCTTCTGTGACACCATTGCTGCCTACGCCCACGTGTGTGCCCAGCACGGCAAGGTGGTGGCCTGGAGGACAGCCACATTGTGTCGTGAGTCCTGATGTCCCTCAGACACCATCCCTCATGGATCTAGACTTTAACACCCCTAAGTGGGGTGTGGGAGGACTCCTTCGTGGGAGAGAACATAGAGCTCCTGTATGGGGACAGATGGCTGAGGGTTGAAGGGAGTTAAGACATTGATGGGCATGCCTGGTTGGTTCAGTCAGTTGAGCATCCGACTCTTGATTTCAGCTCAGGTCATGATCTTGCCACCTACTTGGGATTCTATCTCCCTCTCTTTATTTTCCCCTCCCCCATGCTCGCTCTTTCTTTCTCTCTCTCAAAAGAAATAAACTTAAAAAAAAAAAAAGACATTGATGTGAGTGAGTAGGGAGAGGGGACAGTGATTGAAGGCATTAATACATAGAGAAATTCCAGAAGAGGGAGAAGATGAAACAGTGATGAAAAGAAGAAGGAAGTCAATATTTTAATTAAATTCAATATCTTTAATTAGATGCTATTATATTTGCCAATGTGAGTGATCAATGCATACATTATTTATAGAGAGTCTTCCTTGGGTGTCAGCAGCTGAATGTTTTTTTTTCAACGTTTTTTTTTTTTATTTATTTTTCGGACAGAGAGAGACAGAGCATGAACGGGGGAGGGGCAGAGAGAGAGGGAGACACAGAATCGGAAACAGGCTCCAGGCCCTGAGCCATCAGCCCAGAGCCTGACGCGGGGCTCGAACTCACGGACCGCGAGATCGTGACCTGGCTGAAGTTGGACGCTTAACCGACTGTGCCACCCAGGCGCCCCTGAATGTTTTTATATGGAGAACAGATTCAGAACCATTAGGTTCCTGGCTTAGGTGCTTTAAAACCTGGGCAGCCTCTAATACTGGTGACTCACATGCTGCTTAGTTCCCCACCGGCATCATCACTTCCCCCAGGGCCGTCACCACCATGGGTGTCACCACCATCTCTTTGGGGCCTTTGGTGCCCTCCCGTCTTCTCGGGTGGCACAGGGTGCCTGCTCATGTTCTATCTACACAGCCCAGAGCTGCGAGGAGAGGAATCTCCATGAGAACGGGTATGAGTGTGAGTGGCGCTATAACAGCTGTGCCCCGGCCTGTCCTATCACGTGCCAGCATCCTGAGCCACTGGCGTGCCCGGTGCAGTGTGTGGAAGGCTGCCATGCACACTGCCCTCCGGGTAAGTCAACTGTCCTGGGTCGGGAAGGGTTGGAGGGCGGGGCTGGGCTGTCAGGAAAGGTGCTTCCTGGTGGTACTCAACTTCACCCCGTGGTGTCCTGTCCCTGTCCTTACCACCCTGGGTTCTGCTTCCAGGTGCCCTTTCATCCAAGCCAGGCCAGCTATGATTTTTGTCAAGTTTAGCTCCTATACGTGCTTGTGTCTGCCTATTTATGGGCTTACCATTAAGAGCACTTTCTGATAGAACTTTCTGGAATGGCGGGAAAGTTCTGTGGAAAGGTAGCTCCTGTGTCTGAGGAATTGAAGTTTCAATTTTATTTAGTGTCGGTTTACATTGAAATTTTACTAGCTGCCTGTGGTTACTGGCCACTCTATTGGATAGCACAGATCTAGAGTAATCAAATATATTCTTTGGTGGAGTGAAAACAGCCTTGGAGATAAGATTGTCCTGAGGCTTGGGCGTGGTGAGTTAGGGGGAAGGAATATCCCCTCCCAGTCTTACAGAGGGATACACCAGGCCCAAAGAAAGAGAGTTGCTTTCTAAGTGGTGAGGTGGCCCTTGAGGGAGGCGGGCAGAGCTAGCTTCTGGTAGAGGCTCCTTTAGCTAAAAAGCGAGTCTTCCTTGTGGGAGAGGTGAGAGTTTTCTTCCTAATGGGGGGTTTGTCATGCAGGGAAAATCCTGGATGAGCTTTTGCAGACCTGCATCGACCCCAAAGACTGTCCTGTGTGTGAGGTGGCTGGTCGTCGCTTGGCCTCAGGGAAGAAAATCACCTTGAACCCCAATGACCCTGAGCACTGCCAAATTTGGTAAAACAGACCCTCTGGTGTTTGAAGTGATGTTTTCTGGGGCCTCTTCAGAGACATAGGTTTGGGGAGGAGCTTGCTATGTTAGTTGAGAGGTTGAGTGCTTGTTTTGTTTTATTTCTAGACTTTGCTTCTCTGTCTTTAAGGACAGACTACATTGCGTCCCCAGAAAACACTTCTTGAGAGACTGAAGTATTTTCGTTTCTTCCATCTTGTGGAAGGATATAGTCTCTTACTGTTAGAAATAAGCCCATTGACCCAATGAAAGGAGGGACACAGAGACTCAGAGCACAAAGAAGTGAGGTTTTAATCAACCTTCTTGCAAGAGTGGGTATCTGACAGACAGGAGCACTCGGGGCAGTTACACAGACAATTTATCTCCTAGCAGAAGTCCCTCCCCCAATTCTTCATTGGTTTGAGTACTACAGAGGTTACAGCCTTACCTGGATGTCTCCTATGCACATGAAGGGCAAAAAGTAGTCTGGTAGGAACAAATGTTCATTCCCTGAGGTGACACAGAGACCTTTCAGTCCCTCCTCCCTGTTTCCTTTGGTGCATGCTCATTGCCAAGCCTGCAAAAATAAGCCTGAGAAATGGAGAGGGGAAGACCTAGGAAGTGAAGTATCTAAGGGTTTGGGACTCCATTGTGGGGGTCAGTTGTACGTATTTCCAGTAGGTTGTAAACTCATTGTTAGACAATACAACTTTTATTTGGTACTTTTGAAAATGAATCCTCTCCCTTATTTCTCATATTATTGTCCCTGGAGGTCACATCTAGTCCAAAGACAGATACCTATGGAAGTCAAATTGCTTTTTACTCAGAGCCCCGACCCCTCAGTGTGATATAGACACCTTGGGGCCACAGCCAAGGTCCCAGGATGGGGCTTTTGTAGTTGGGAGGGAAGACACTATCACTGCACCCTGGGTTCTCACTTGGATTACCTCTGGGAGCTGGCCTTTGGGGAGGTGAGAAGGAGTCCTCAGGGTGAGCTCTGAACTTTCTGAAGCTCTGCTCCCAAGTAGGGAACATGTGTTCAGATGTTGATGTGTTTAACACCACGCCCTGACACTGATCGAGCCTTGTGGGAACTTGAACTTGAGAACTTACATTTTCTGGGGAAGGGCTGTGGCCACAGCTGCCAGAGTCAGACCCCACCACTGCCATCTGTACAAACAAGGGGAACACTGTCCGGGGTTAATTTTCTAGCAGACACAGGAAACTAGAGAGTATGGCACTCATGCATTGTTAACCAAGAATTGAAGCAATAAATCGTGTGGACCATGGGGGAAGTAAGAATTAACTTCCCAGTACGATTCTGCCTGCCCACCTTCCCCATGCTGAAACGGAGACCGTAAGGAATGAAAAAGGGGAGAAGCCACCACTGACTTGGGGTTCTGAGCCACACAGGCATGAGAGCTTAGAGCCCTCTCCCGGCCTCCCTCTGCTGTCCCATGGGGAGGGCAGCTACCAGGGTACACACTGTGGCTTCAGACAGCTGTGTGCAATAATTCCAAAACAGGCTGGGGACATTGCATGAGAGGCAAGGCACAGGGGACATTTCTCAAGGCTCAGGGAACTGCTGCCTCTCAGCTTTACTGGGGTTGCTGAGGGCAAGTGGCCTCAAAGGCGGAGAGTACGTATAGGGGATGGTCCCAACCTCTGTGGGTCTCCACCATGGGGCAGCTTGATTTCACCTGTGGTTTGGTATACCTTGCCATCTCTAGGACGCTGGTGAGGAGTGACCAGAGGGGTCTGGAAACTTGGTTTGTTAGTGCAGGAATTTGTATGAGGGTAAGGGCTCTGCTGCAGACTTGTGCTTGGAGCTGGGTGCAGGGCCTAGCCTCTCCCTGGCACATGACAGGTGTTCACCGCATAGCCCTTGGAGGAATGAATGAACAATCCACTGTCTTTTCCCCTAACATCTTGGACATTCCCAACTTTGTTCTGGGATAAAGTTGGGATTTTGAATCTTTATTCATCTTTCCAAAACGTTTTTACTCCACTTTTTTCTCTTTTTCTTGAGGCCCAACATATTATACAAAATTCGTACAGCTTAAATTGTCACAGAAAATACTGTAAAACATTTATCTTCAATAGGACCTTTACCAGTCTTGGTCAGCATCATTCTTTTAGATCATTATTTGTCTTTGGAGACACTTGGAAGAAGGTTTGGATTATAATTAAATATTTATGCTATTAGAGATGTAGGTTGAAAAGACATCAACTTTGAATGGCAGTGTGGATATCCTAGAAGCAAGAAAGGTTCTTCCTAAGGTGCTATGATGGATTAAAGCTTTGGCTTCTAGAATAAAGGGAGGCTTATTGCTGCATGTGTAGAGGTGCTATTTGGGGACATATGTTAAAAAATGCTGTGTCACTTAGGTGGGGAGTGATTCATGGGACCTCAGTTCAGGCAGGCCAGGCAGGCAGTTCTAGGGGAATATATGTGGGATGGTTCTAAATAAGGCTGAGGAGTGCCCAGAAGTTTTTCCTGAACCACTCCTGGTTTTCTCTCTCTACCGCAGTCATTGTGATGGTGTCAACCTCACCTGTGAGGCCTGCAGGGAGCCTGGAGGCCTAGTGGTGCCCCCCACAGAAGGCCCGGTCAGAGCCACCACCCCATACGTGGAGGACACCCCGGAGCCGCCCCTCCACGACTTCTATTGCAGCAGGCTTCTGGACCTGGTTTTCCTGCTAGACGGCTCCTCCAAGCTGTCCGAGGCTGAGTTCGAAGTGCTGAAGGCCTTTGTGGTGGGCATGATGGAGCGTCTGCACATCTCCCAGAAGCGGATCCGCGTGGCTGTGGTGGAGTACCATGACGGCTCCCACGCCTACATCCAGCTCAAGGACCGGAAGCGACCCTCGGAGCTACGGCGCATTGCCAGCCAGGTGAAGTATGCAGGCAGTGAGGTGGCCTCCACCAGCGAGGTCTTGAAGTACACTCTGTTCCAGATCTTTGGCAAGATTGATCGCCCTGAAGCATCCCGCATTGCCCTGCTCCTGATGGCCAGCCAGGAGCCCCAGAGGCTGGCCCGGAATTTGATCCGTTACGTGCAGGGCCTGAAGAAGAAGAAAGTCATCATGATCCCGGTGGGCATCGGGCCCCATGCCAACCTCAAGCAGATCCACACCATTGAGAAGCAGGCCCCCGAGAACAAGGCCTTTGTGCTCAGTGGTGTGGATGAGCTGGAGCAGCAAAGGGATAAAATTATCAACTACCTCTGTGACCTTGCCCCCGAAGCGCCTGCCCCTACCCAGCATCCCCCTATGGTACCAGTCACTGTGGGTCCAGGGCTCATGGGGGTTTCATCCTCAGGACCCAAAAGGAACCCCACGGTTCTGGACGTGGTGTTTGTCCTGGAAGGGTCCGACAAAATTGGTGAGGCCAACTTTAACAAGAGCAGGGAGTTCATGGAGGAGGTGATTCGGCGCATGGATGTGGGCCAGGACGGCATCCACATCACAGTGCTGCAGTACTCGTACATGGTGACTGTGGAGTACACCTTCAGGGAGGCCCAGTCCAAGGGTGAGGTCCTGCAGCAGGTGCGGGAGATCCGGTACCGGGGTGGCAATAGGACCAACACTGGACTGGCCCTGCAGTACCTGTCTGAACACAGCTTCTCAGCCAGCCAGGGGGACCGGGAGCAGGCACCTAACCTGGTCTACATGGTCACTGGAAACCCCGCCTCCGATGAGATCAAGCGGATGCCTGGAGACATCCAGGTGGTACCCATCGGAGTGGGCCCTCATGCCAACCTGTGGGAGCTGGAGCAGCTCGGCTGGCCCAACGCCCCCATCCTCATCCAGGACTTTGGCGTGCTCCCCCGAGAGGCTCCTGATCTGGTGCTGCAGAGGTGCTGCTCTGGAGACGGGCTGCAGATTCCTACCCTTTCCCCTACCCCAGGTATGCGGGCACCTGGCCTGGCGAGAGAGCTGCTGACTGCTGGCAGGGATGCAGTTCTTGGGTACTAATCCTGCTTTTCTGCTCTTTTCAGTCAAACCCTCACCTTTAGAGTACGAGCCTTTTGGGGAAAGGAGCTTATAAATTCAAAGGTTATACAAGGCTATTGTTAAAATATAAACAATAGGGGCGCCTGGATGGCGCAGTCGGTTAAGCGTCCGACTTCAGCCAGGTCACGATCTCGCGGTCCGTGAGTTCGAGCCCCGCGTCGGGCTCTGGGCTGATGGCTCGGAGCCTGGAGCCTGTTTCCGATTCTGTGTCTCCCTCTCTCTCTGCCCCTCCCCCGTTCATGCTCGGTCTCTCTCTGTCCCCAAAAAAATAAAATAAACGTTGAAAAAAAAAATTAAAAAAAAAAAATATAAACAATACCAACGATGTAGAGTAAAAAAAATAAATACAAGTTTTGGTTTATCCCACAGCCTCATCCCCACCTAATCCCACTCCTTGCTTTGGAGATAACCTGTTCAGTCTGGGGACTCTCAGCTTTGACCGCACTGGATGGGTAAAATTACTCTAAGTAACTGGTGTTCTTTGGGGCAAGGCCAGAAGTTGGGTGACAGGCGGAGGGTTGCATCCTCAGATTCTGGAACCAGACTGCATTAGTTTGAAATTCAACTCTGCCGCTTACTAGCTGGGTGATTTGGGGCAATTTATTTTTGGTAATGGTTTTTGGGCAATTTTGAGCAAATACCTCTGTGTATATGCTTCCTTATCTGTGAAAAAAAGTGGGATGGCAATAGTACTTGTAAAATGCTTAGGGCAGTTTTTGGGCAATTTTGAGCAAATACCTCTGTGTATATGTTTCCTTATCTGTGAAAAAAAAATGGAGATGACAATAGTACTTGTAAAATGCTTAGGGCAGTACCCAGGACATAGCCAAGCGCTCAAAAACTGGTTGCTACTGCTATTGTTGCCTCCTTCTTAACTGATACTAATGTCTAATCAGCTCTTAGTTCTAGAGCACAGGAATGTTTAAGACAGTCCTTGGTGTGTTTGGGACCATCCCAGAATAACTGATTTCTTTTTTTCCCCAAAGAACTTGATTGTTTTTTTTTTTTAATTAAGTGTAATTAACATACAATGTTTCAGGTGTACAACACAATGATTGAACAATTCTATCCATTTCTCAGTGCTCATCACAATGAGTGTACTCTTAATCCCCTTTATTTCACGCATCCCCCACCCACCCCCTCTCTGGTAACCAACTACAGTTTTTTTCTCTGTATTTAAGTCTTTTGTGTGCATGTATTTTTTTTTGTTTGTTTGTCTCTTTTTCCTTTGTTCATTTGTTTCGTTTCTTGAAGTCCAAAGATGAGTAAAATCATATGGTATTTGTCTTTCTTTGACTTATTTCACTTAGCATTAGGTCTACGCTCTAGCTCCATCCATGTTGTTGCAAATGTCACTATTTTCATTCTTTTTTTATCGCTGAATAATATTCCATTGTGTGCATGTGTATGTATGTATGTATATACACCACATCTTCTTTATCCATTCATTTATGGAAGGACACTTGGGTTGGTTCCATATCTTGGCTATTGTAAATAATGTTGCAGTAAACATAGGGTGCACATATCTTCTCGAGGATGTGGAGAAAAAGGAACCCTTGTGCACTGTGGGTGGAATGCAAATTGGTGGAAAATAGTATGGAGGTTACTCAAAAGATTAAAAACAGAATTACCACATGATCCAGTCATCCCACTATTGGGTATTGCCCAAAGAAAATGAAACACTAACACCAGAGTAAGTGTCTCTTAGTTAATGTCTCTTCATTCTCACACTTGTTTTAAGTGCCTTTGTTTTTGTTTTAACCAGAGCCACAGGTTTTTTTAAATTCTTGTGATATTTCTGCTGAGGAGAACGGTAATAGCATTATCTGATCAAATCTGGAATGGCCTTCAGGCCAGAGGTTGTTTCTGTGCTGTGATCGATCATGACTCTGTGCCCAAACATTACCATGCACACTGGTCATTTATAGTTGGAATACCTTATAGCACATTCACCAGCCCATAAGACTTGAGAGCATAGAAGTCACCCTCTAGCCCCATGC
This sequence comes from Puma concolor, assembly GCF_028749965.1. NCBI lineage: Eukaryota > Metazoa > Chordata > Mammalia > Carnivora > Felidae > Puma > Puma concolor. Next base: position 102,166,566 of record NC_141673.1, read on the forward strand.
TGCTGCTCCATTTCCTTTGGCCATCTCCCTGTTATTCTTCAATATTTTGCTCAATTCTAGAAGAGTTGCAGCCTCCAGTTACTGAGGGAGCAGATGCATCTTGCTCTCATCTATAGGCATTTAAACTGCCTTTGGGTGGATTTGGAGTCTTCCCAAGGTCTGCCACCCTGGGGCACTCCTGGGTTCCCTTCCCCCTTTCCCGGCCCATGTTACCATCATGCAGGACTGGTGGAGGCACCCTCCCCTTCATGGTTCCTCATGGTGGGTGGCATCCTGCGTGTCCTTGGATGCTGTATCTGCTGCAGTGGGCCTGGTGTGCTCACTTGGGTGCCCACCCTCTTGGTGTCTTTGCAGACTGCAGCCAGCCCCTGGATGTGATCCTCCTCCTGGATGGCTCCTCTAACTTGCCAGCTTCTTATTTTGGTGAAATGAAGAGTTTTGCGAAGGCTTTCATTTCAAAAGCCAACATAGGTGAGCGATGCACCTGTTGGAGCAGGTTGGGAAGGAGCTCTTTCTGAGGCTCCACCTGATCCAGAGTGCGATTTCCACGTTGTCTTTCCTGTTAGGGCCTCGGCTCACTCAGGTGTCAGTGCTGCAGTATGGAAGCATCACCACCATCGACGTGCCGTGGAATGTGGCCTATGAGAAAGTCCATTTGCTGAGCCTCGTGGACCTCATGCAGCAGGAGGGAGGCCCCAACCAAATTGGTAACCTGGTGCTATGGGCTGGGAGGCAGGAGCTTCGTCTGGTCTTAATTCTTGGCATATGTAACTAAGTGACCTCGGCCAGTCACTTTGCTCTTTAGGCTAGTTTCCCTCCCTGTAAAGTGTGGGCCTGGATGCTCTTCCGGATCTGATTTGTGTGTTTCTCTGTCTCTGAATCCTTCTGTTTGGTTGACCTAAGGATCTGCCATGAGACAGGATGCCCAGCATTTCCTGCCGTCAGGACTGACTTGGTGTGGACTGTTCTCCATTCTCAGGGGATGCTTTGGGCTTTGCTGTGCGATATGTCACCTCAGAAGTCCACGGTGCCAGGCCTGGAGCCTCGAAGGTGGTGGTCATCCTGGTCATGGATGTCTCCACGGATTCGGTGGACGCTGCAGCCGATGCAGCCAGGTCCAACCGTAAGTGTCCAGTGTGCAATCCCGAGCCTCTCCTAACCTGCTAGAAGATTGAAAGCAGCTAGCGGGATTGCTTTTGGATGGCCTGATGGTTGTGAATGCTTAATAGCCACCCGTGGCCTGGTTCCAAACAGCAGGAAGTGGACCAATCCCTGTGTTACTTAGAAACCAAACAGTAATAAATATGCATTTGTCCTTCATTTGTCTGCTTGCTTTCAACTGTCACTTTTAAGGCTTCCCTTTGTGTCCAGGGCTGGGGCTGGGTCAGACCTCCACACCTTTCCTTTTGGAAGTGGTGTGGTGTCCTTGCCCTGTCCCCAGTCTCACCACCTCACCACGTCTGAGGCCAGAGGGACTCATTATGGGGTGGTGAGAACCATCAGACCTTCACATGTGCCAAGCCCTTTTCCAGTACCTGCCTAATGGGTTAATGATTGATGAGATGATGACCTGAGCCGAAATCTAGAGTCAGACACTTAACCGACTAAGCCACCAGGCGCCCCTGTAATAGCTTTCTGATGGAATCCCAACTGCCATCCTTGTCCCCTGTAGTTCATAAACAACATGGTGGCTGTAGCCACCCTTTAAAAACTGGTCAGCCCATGTCACTCCTCTGCCCCAAAGTCTTGACTGGCTTCCCCTTTCATTCAGAGAACATGTTATGTCCTTGTGTGGGCTGTGAAGATTTGCATGGTCTGTGACCCACTTCCTCTCGTGTTTGGTCTGCTCCAGCCACCCTGGAGCACACATTCAGACTGCTGCTCAGAGCCTCTTCGCTCATTGTTCACTCTGCTTGGGACATCCTCTTGGCTTCTTCTGTCCTCACCTCAGGTCTCTGCTCAAATGTTATCAAATGCTTATCCAGCCACCTTGCATGAAACAGTAATTCCCACTTCTACCCCGGGCACTCCCATCCTCATATCTCATTTTGTTTTTTCCTAAGCACTTACCCACGTCTGAAATACTAGAGATTTCCTTATTTTTGTGTTTTTTTGTCTGTCTTTGCCCAGTGCAAGGTCCACAAAGACAGGGACTTCATCTGCTCGGCTCACTGTATCCCCATTGCTTAGAATAGTACTTGACACAGGGTGGTGTCATTAAAACTGGTTGACTGACTGAATATTTGCTGATGGGGTCACTTTATGTGACCCATCTAGGAAGCATGAGGCTCTGTAAAGATGCTGGGGATAGGTTCAGGTCAGTCCATTTTGGGCCCACCTGACCAAAGCAGGTTAACACAGACTGTTTCTTGTTCCTCTGCTAACCCCAGGAGTGACAGTGATCCCCATTGGAATTGGGGATCGGTATGATGAGGCCCAGCTGAGGATCTTGGCAGGCCCAAAGGCCAGCTCCAATGTGGTGAAGCTCCAGCGAATTGAAGACCTTCCCACCATGGTCACCCTAGGAAATTCCTTCTTCCACAAGCTATGCTCTGGTGAGTCTTGTAATGCCTTTCATACCACCTCAAAAGGAAAAACTCCATTCTAGAGACCCAAAGGTATGCATGCACAAGATCTGGCCTTGAATGAAGATTGTTACATAGACCAGGACGTTTAAGTTTCTGCTCATGGAAAGTTTGTACTATAAACATCCGAGGGACCACCAGAAAGTTCTCTGTGTAAAGCCCTCCTTCCATCCTAACTGTCCATCAAGACTTTAGCAGAGACAACCCATGCTTGCTGGCGCAGAGTGATCTTGAACAAAGAAGTGGAAGACAGATGCAGGGAACCCCAGCAGCCTGCAGACCATGGTCTTCTTCCCCATGCCCTATATTCACCCTCAGCCTGAGCATATAGGGCCTTAGAAAAACAGTAATGTAGAATCTAATATCAAAGTGCCATGGCTTAAACTGACTTAGGTTAGAATTTTTATTTTTACCATACATAATTCTTTTTACCTGATTTTATTTATTTTCCTAATGTGATTAGCTCTGAGTCAAAACCTACTAGAGTTATTGCCCTTTCCTGCTGGAAGCTAGCTCTCCTGGAAGGACTCTTAAAGGTCTCTTTTGAATTTCTGGGACCTTGCCTCATTTCCTCCCCAACCCCTCACTAGGCACTGATCTACACATGAAATGGGAAAAGGAGTTTCTGACCTGAGAAGCTTCATGCCTTGTAGAGATTGCCGTGTTCTTACTGTTGTTATCACCATAGTTATTGAGAACCACAGAGCATGCCTGAAGAGCCACAGGGTGACCACCTCTTAACCTGGTGGACCTGCATATACTCACAGTCAAACCTGGTCAGACCCTTTTTGCAGAGTGAAGTCCCCTTCCGGGACTAGCCCTGGGACCACACAGACTTTGTGAATGGCTTCTGCTGCAGGTTGGGAATGGGAACTCAGATCTTAATTGTGTCTGTTTCAGGGTTCCTTGGCGTTTGCGTGGATGAGGAAGGGAATGAGAAGAGAGTGAGTTCCCTTCAGCGCTGGCTTTGAAAGAAAGATAAGAATGAGTATTTGGGGTGCTTGTTCCCCCTTTTTCCTCCTTTGGTCTTGGTCCAGTTCTCCCTCTTATATCCTGCTTTTGTGCATGTGTGTGGATGTGTGGGGACGTTCCACCTGTAAATCTTGTGTTCTGCATCCTTGCTGCTTGGGCCCATGTCCAAGTCCTAGTCTCTGTGTCCTCAGAGGGGGTCAGTTGCCCAGTTGATGGGCTTAGTGCAGGACTGGCTCATCCTGTACCTGCCTGAATCTGCTTCTTTCTTCTGTAGCCCGGGGACATCTGGACCCTGCCAGACCAGTGTCACACAGTTACTTGCCTGCCAGATGGCCAGACCTTGCTGAAGAGTCATCGAGTCAACTGTGACCGAGGCCCGAGGCCATCATGTCCCAACAGCCAGCCCCCTCTCAGGGTGGAGGAGACTTGTGGCTGCCGCTGGACCTGCCCCTGTGAGTCCAATGCTTCATCAGCCTGGGTGGTGTTGCAGGGGCAGTGCTTTTAGCGTGGCTGTGCAGAGAGGTAGACCAGAAGCCCCTTTCCCTCCTCACTACATGTAGAATGCTACTTTCGCCCATGTCCCCTCCCTCTTGTGTCTTTTGGATGTATGTTCATTCAGTCCCAGGGATCGGTGTTCTCCTCCTGTGTCTTTGGAAAGCACCTCCCCAGATAATGCATAACCAGAAGGAAGAATTGATTGTTTCTTTCTCAACTTGGCTGTTGGCAAGTCATTAGGAGTCTATGCTGTAGAAGTAGAACAGTGAGAGGGACGCCCCCAGAAAACTCTCCACTCACACCTGGAGCTGGATGGGAGTTGGGTGCCATTGTACATCGTCACAGTGGCCTGGTTTATGAGGAGGACATAGTAAACTCCATCTTATGCAGCCCTGTGGAGGGCATTCATCCGTGGGGGAGGGTTAGCCCCCGCCTCATGGTTGGGAGAAATGGCTGCATAGGTAATACGTAGCCGGCGTATAATTCCTGTGTTAAATAGACACAACCAGTGGGATAAAACCAAAACTGTATTTTATTCCTCGGCCTCCCTTGACAGTTTATTTAGTAGGATAAATGATCTCCCTGGACTGGATGAGAATGCTACCAGACCTGTGTCATCTCTGTTTATTCATAAAGAGTTCTATGGTTACTTTAAGTTATAAAACAAAGGCTCAACTTGGTAATTAGGTGCCCACTCCTGTGTAATCACCAAAACCTTAACCTTGAGTTAGAGTTAAAACAGCTCCCTACTCCCAGTTTGTGCTGCCTGCCCCCAAGAAAGGGGTGTGTTCTGCCTCTCCCCCAGCTTGGGGAACCTTCTGAAGAAGGTTCTCCTGTGACTGGTGCTTCTGTGAGAGGGCTCTGTGCTCTCTGGCCTGGCAGGTGTTTAAGGTGACCACTTTACCTTGCCAGCTCTCAGAGGCTCCCCTGTTCTATTCCTCTGGTACTCAATCTTGGGGTGCAGAAGGATTCTGTATCATTGGGCTGCCTGCTGCTTCTCCTTGCCAGGGAGTGGAGTGTGCCTGCTTCCCCAAACAGCAGCAAGCCACATCTGGGCAATAGTAATAGCTTCTTTCTTTTACGTTCTTCAGGTTAAGTTTCAGACACTGGTCCAGGGTCCCTGTAACTGCATGATACACAAACCCATCTCTGGGAGTGGCCTCTTGAAAGTCCTGTTCACAAGGCTTGGTTGTCCCTAGTGGGGCACCTGGGGGTGTGAGACCCACAATGCAATAGGAACTCTGTACAAACAAATGTCTTCTTAAATCCAGTCCCTCAATACCCCTCTTGACTCCTTTTATAACCTTGACTCTTTATACTCTCTTTTTATCAGAAGCAATAAAACTAGATTTGGGCTATTTTTTTAAGCATTTAAAACATTTTAAAATTAAAAATATTTAAAACTTTTTATTTTGGACAATTTCAGGTTTACAAAAAAAAGCTGCACAAATGATACAAAGAATTCCTGAGTATCTTCACCCAGCTTGGTGTATCTTATATAATCACAGTATAATGATCAAAATCAGGAATTAACATCCATAAAGTACACCTGTAAACATCTTACTCAGTTTTTATCAGTTGTCCCACTCATGTCCTTTGTTCAGAGGTAGGATTCAATTCAGAATCCCACATGACATTAAGTCGTCATGTTTCTGTAGTCTCCTTCAATCTACAACAGATCCTAAGTATTTCTTTGATGTTTATGACCTTGACATTTTTGAAGAGTTCTGGCTAGTAATTTTGTAGAATGTCCCTCAATTTGGGTTAGATTTAGGTTACACATTTTGTTAAGAATACCCTGGAAGACATGCTGTATCTTTTTTGGTTTGTCAAGAGGAGACACAGGATATCAATTTGTCTCATTACAGGTGACGTTAAGTTTGATCACTTGGTTTAGGTGATATTTACCAGATTTTTCCACTGTAAAATTACCGTTTTCCTCCTCGTAATTAATAATGATCATATACAGAGATATTTTGAAACTATGGAAATATACTTTTACCCACTAAGTTTACCATGCATTGATGATCCTCACCTGAAACAGTTTTTATTGTGTTTGCCAGATAGTGATTTTTGATTTCCATCATCCCCGTCACATTTACTAGTTGGAATTCCATTGAAAGGAAGAACTTTTCCTTCTCTGTCATTGATTAATTCAGTTAATTATTTGTATCAATATGGGCTCATTGGTTCTTATTCTATGGGGTATAATCAATTACTAGCATTATTTATTTTCTTGGTTGATGGTCTCAGATGTGGCTAATGGGAACCCTTTCAATTTTACTCTTGTGTCCTTTTGACATGTCTACCTCCCTCTCTCACACGGTAAGGAGTCTGGCTCTCATTATCCACGATATATTTATATGTTGGCTTAATCCCAGAATACACATAAAGTAGTTTCAGAATTGCTAACCAATGCCTGGATGAAAAACAAATCTAACTAGAGTACAGTATTCATATGCAATTCTTTTTGTCTTTTGCCTTTAGTACAGAGTACATTCCCCCCAACCCCACCTGTATTATTTAGATTAGTTTCTCCCCTAACAGCGTAGTTATGTTATTTATTACCATGATTTCAATTTGTTTCTGTTTGTATTTCGTTTTGGGTTTCCCTCATCCCCATCCTTGTTGAGTTTATTCATTTGTTCTTGTACGTGAATTACTAACATTGCCCCAAATGTGAAATGTACAGAAAGGTTTATTCAGAGTGTCACTCCACTCTTCCCATCCCTCCGTGCTTTCTACTAGTTTCCACTTATGTTCCCTGCAGGTAACCAGTCTCATTTATTTCAGGTTCATCCTTCTTCACAAATGAGCTTTGCCTTTTTTGCTTAAAAACATAGTCCAGAAATCCTCCCTACCAGTTCAAAGACAGCAGAGGGCATAGGAGAGGACCACAGAAGTGAAGTAATTTATCCAAGGTCACAGTATAAGCACAGGGTGGAACAGAATTCAGTCTTGAGTTTCTCTGGCTCTGAAGCACCCACTTCATGGTAACAGTTTATGTGACGCTGGGCAGAGCCATTCTCACTAGCTTGCCACGTGTGAGCTAATACTTCTTTGCCTGTAACTTGTGACATCCTCATAGCAGAGGGGCTGATCTCCTAAAGACGTGACACTTTCCATAGCTCGAGTGTTGGGAACCACTTGCTGCATGGGCATCAAGTGCCCCTCGGGAGTGACTGACTGCTCCGGGTCTCAGGGGATTTTGAGTCGAAGAGCTCCACGCAGGCTGCTCAGCTCTGACAGATGGTGCATCCAGGCTCTTCATTTGTTAGTGGCTGTGCTGCTTGACGCACAGGCCACGGATGCAGGTGGAGGTTGCCTGGACCTGGTATGAGCTAGGGACATCAGTGCAGCCTCACAGACCGCTGAGCCTGCCTCTCAGTCCTTGGGCTTTTATTTACCCACTACCATAGCTGTGGTCACAGATGCTCTGGAAAGCTCATCTCCAACTTCCTTTAGGTCTAAGATTAGCTTTCAAATCATGCATGGCAGTGGTGCCTTCCATGGGAGGGTTTTACAGAATCATCTTATGCAGATGCAAGATGATGAGTGTTTCCAAGTGGTGTTTTAACAGGACCCTTGAGAATTTGCTGATCGTGTGAATGAATGAGTGGCAAATGAGGGAGTGTGGAGACCCAATCATTTGTTTTGGCTTCAGAAATATTTCTCTCGTGTGATCATCTCTTAAGGGATCAAGTCAACATGGCCACTTGTACAATTAGAAACTTGGCAGCTGAGAGGACACATGTGTCTTTAGGTGAACTTTCTTTACAATGAGCTCATAAGCTCATGGTACACTTAGATCCTCATGATTTCAACAAGTCATAACAACCCTGAAACTTAACTTTGTTTCCTGAGCCAAAGCATCCCTACAGAGGAGATCATTCACTTTACACGTTAACATTTTTTGGAAGTATGGTTGTATAATTTTCCATATTTTTTTGTGATACTGTCCTTCTAAACCTTCTCTAGAAAAATATTTAATGGCCAAGTGTTACTTAGCTAAGCCGCTCTCTCTACCTCTCATAATTTCAGATTCCTAATCTGTAAAAAGGAGGAAGTTAGACTACATGACCTCAAAGGGCCCGTTCTGCGCTCAACTCTATTTATCTGTTTGCAAAATGGTAACATCTGCCTCTTTGCATGTGTGGGAGTTTGGATAATGTCACATCCATCCTTTGCTCTCCCCTGTTCAGGTGTGTGCATGGGCAGCTCTACCCGGCACATTGTGACCTTTGATGGACAGAATTTCAAGCTGACTGGCAGCTGTTCCTATGTCCTCTTTCAAAACAAGGAGCAGGACCTGGAGGTGATTCTCCATAATGGTGCCTGCATCCCTGAGACGAGGCAGGCCTGCATGAAGTCCATTGAGGTGAAACATGACGGCCTCTCAGTTGAGCTCCACAGTGACATGCAGGTGAGAGGTGCTTTCTGTGGGTCCCATGCAAGGCAGCAACAGAACCCCCAAGAAGCCTCTGGTGGCACTTGGTTTTAGCTGGTGTGTCTGTTAGGGACACACCAGCTTCTGCCCCACCAGCAGAGCACCACCTTCTTAGGAGAAGCTTATTTTCATCTCCCTTGTGGCATGATTTCATGTTGTTCTGGGCCCAGATTTGGAAGAAAGGATCCATTTTAGGTAGCATTACATGACAAATCTAGTGCTGGTTTCTGGTGCTGGCAGAAAATTGGGAGAGACACCAGAGCTGTTTACCCAGCAGGCATGATGAGCCCAGTGCACAGGACCTGTGCGTTTTCCAAAGGAGAATATTTAGGATCTACATTAGGGCCTTTGAAAATATTTAGGGCCTGATCAAAACGTATGGCTCCAAAATTTGAGAGGAAAGCTGCAACACTGATAAAAATAAATGTTTGTTTACAAAAGGCTACATATGACAACTTCTTGTTCATTTAGAAATCACAAATATTTCATTATGTGAAAGTAACTTGTAGTAACCTTCTTCTCATTTTGTAAGAATTTCTGAATATGCACATTCATTGCTGAAAAATCATAGCTAGTCCTATATTAAATGAGTAGCTCAAGCCCAAAATTTTAAAATCAAAAGGATAAAAAGCCTTCCAAAACCTTTAACAGCAAAAATTATATTCACCCTGGGACTTTTAGTATGTTTGATATGATGTATAATGGGGCCTCCAAAGAGCTGGTGACCAAAAATATGCATACATACATACATACATACATACATACATACATACATACATAAATGGACTTAACATAGTCCTGTGAGATGCTCCTGGAGACACCGCCCTGATGAACTGACAAAAGGCAACTTTCTCAGTGTTTCTGGAAGAGGTTGCCCTTCCCTGTTGAATGTACACAGACTCAAGGCTGGCTTTAACCCCTGGGCTTTCAGGCCATCTGTATAGGATTGTAATGCTCTGTTCTCCCATCAAGCTCTGCAAAGCCCCTTCATCTTAGAAGAGCTGCTGTCAGATATCAGAGTTTGTGGATGACACTGGAGTTGAATGTGGCAGAAGCGTAGGGACTATCAGTAACCTCAGGAAGAAGCGAAGATGAAATTCTAAGATTCTTTATTGTGATGACCACTGATGAGTCATTTTCTTCTTTGGGCAGCTGACAGTGAATGGAAGACTGGTCTCTGTCCCATATGTGGGTGGGGACATAGAAGTCAATGTCTATGGCACCATCATGTATGAGATGAGATTCAACCATCTTGGCCACATCTTCACATTCACTCCACAAAACAATGAGTTCCAGCTGCAGCTCAGCCCCAAGACCTTTGCTTCGAAGATGTATGGTCTCTGTGGTGAGAACATTCTCCTGACTGTCCCCCCTTTGCATTTATAAACCTTCGCTCTAGTCTCGGGACTCTTGGCTGCTTGTGCTTCTGGGTCCGGTTGGTTATAAGTTTCAGACGCTGGTGGGGATGGAGAACGGCCAGGTCTCTAGCATCAGTAGGTGGGCACCCAGGGCTAACAATCTTGTCTTTCCTCATTTGTATAGGGATCTGCGATGAGAACGGGGCCAATGACTTCATGCTGAGGGATGGCACGGTCACCACAGACTGGAAGGTGCTCATCCAGGAATGGACGGTACAGCAGCCAGGGAAGATGTGCCAGCCTGTTCCCGAGGAACAGTGTCCTGTCTCCAGCAGTTCCCACTGCCAGCTCCTCCTCTCAGCCCTGTTTGCCGAATGCCACCAGCTCCTGGCACCAGCCACCTTTTACGCCATGTGCCAGCAGGACAGTTGCCACCAGGAGCAAGTGTGTGAGGCGATTGCCCTGTACGCCCACCTCTGTCGGACCAAAGGAGTCTGTGTTGACTGGAGGAGGAGTAATTTCTGTGGTGAGTCTCCACATGCGTCCTCCTGAAGTCGGGAAGACCAACTAATCATGGGCTTGCTCAACCTCTTGGAGCCTCAGATTCTTTTTCTGGGTGATAAAGATAAAAATCCCTGCTTTTCCTATTATGTAGGATCCCATTTAGGATCAAATAAGATGGTAGATGTTTAAGTCATTTGAGTGCAGGATTTCTGTGCAAATGAAGGCATTTCTACAGTTCAGACAGATGTGACTTTAATGTATCAGACACCTATAGGCATCAGCAAAGTACAGAATGACCAGCCATATTGAGTTTGAAATTCCACCAGGTTTAGCAAACGCTCACAGAGTAAGCCATGCCTGAGCAGGGTTTTGAAGTGTGAGTGGATTTTGCCACTCAATATTAAGACATGTCTTAATAACAGATACCACGGGATTGCTAGTGTAGATACCTCCCCAAGTTCAGTTCCCCTACTTGGACTTGGCATTTATCATTTAACATGTGGGGGGTACCATGATGAATCAGATGCCTCAGGGGGTGCTGGAGTGACAAGAACACTGAACTTCAGCACCCTCAGTTACTGAATATGATCCCTGACTTTTTCTGGAGGGAAATCAATATATGCAAACATCTCAGAGTCTCGGAGTTTATTATCCTAGAGCTGTTACAGATCTCATCTGTGGCTGGAGGACTTGGGCACCCTAGTCCCAGCTCAGCAGGTGACCAGCTGTTCTCTATCTGGACCTTGCTTTCTGCATCTCAGAATAGGATCATGGGCCTAGACAATCCCTGGGTTCCTTCCAGCCCTGGTGTTCTGAGTCCATTAGATGGTAGTGTCTCCTTTCAACCTGCCTATATAGATCAAGGAGCAAATGATAGTTTCTGAGTTAGCCACAGTCCTTTTCTACATACTAATTTCTTTGTCTACCCCTGGCTACTTATTGTGCATTCACAGGAAAATGCTTGGTGCTCTAAATCCTTAGACAGTCCTGCCCCCTGCCTTGGCACCATGAGAACATTAGGAAGGGGTTGAGCAGGGCCAGAGTCGGACAAGTGAATCAACTTGTAGCTTTTCTCCAGGCAACTCTTCATAGCTGTGGATTCCTTATTTAATTTAAGAGGATTTTTATTTAAAAAAATTTTTTTTTCAACATTTATTTATTTTTGGGACAGAGAGAGACAGAGCATGAACGGGGGAGGGTCAGAGAGAGAGGGAGACACAGAATCGGAAACAGGCTCCAGGCTCCGAGCCATCAGCCCAGAGCCCAACGCGGGGCTCGAACTCACGGACCGCGAGATCGTGACCTGGCTGAAGTCGGACGCTTAACCGACTACGCCACCCAGGCGCCCCTTAAGAGGATTTTTAAAGGAATAAATGCACCTATATTTAAAAGAAAGACCCATAAGACTTCCCAAGGATATACAGGCTAACATCATCAGTTAGGGCTAAGTTTGACTCAAGTAACAGACAAGGAAAATTCTGTCACACAACTGATCAGAGGGAGGTGGCTCCAGCTCTTTCTGGGTCTCAAACTGGGCTCTAGTTTTTTGCTCTGTTCTCACTTGGGCGTGTTTTTTCCCTATGGTTAAAGATGGAGCTCTAGCTATCACATCCAGGTTCCAAATGGCAGCATGAGGGAAGAAGGGAAAAAGGACAAAGGATATGGAGAGATGTCTTTTTAAAAAGATTCCTCCTGAAACCAATACTATACTATATGTTAACTAACTTGAATTTAAATAAAATCTTCGAAGAAAAAAAAAAGGGAAAAAAAGATGTGGTATGTATATATATAATGGAATATTTGTCAGCCATCAAAAAAGAATGAAATCTTGCCATTCGCAATGATGTGGATAGAGCTAGAGCGTATTATGCTACGTGAAAGAAGTCAGTCAGAGAAAGACAAATACCATATGATTTCATTTACATGTGGAATTTATGAAACAAAATAGAAGAACATGGGAAGGGAAAAGAAAAAGAGGGAAGCAAACCATAACAGACTTAACTATAGAGAACAAACTGAGGGTTGCTGGAGGGGAGGTGGGTGGGGGGGGGGGTGGGCTAAATGGGTGATGGGCATTAAGGAGGGCGCTTGTTGATATGAGCCCTGGGTGTTATGTGTAAATGATGAATCACTAAATTCTAGTCCTGAAACCAATATTACATTATATGTTAGCTAACTACAATTTAAATAAAAATTTGAAACAAAAAAAGTTAAAAAAATAGAATAGGATAGAAAATAGAGCACATTCTATGCAGTATTCTGTGAAACTTACTTGATATCTATCTATCTATTCCTGGTCTATGATGTAAAATGTATTTCTTATTATATTCATTGTCAAAAAAGTTCGAATGGTACTGAATTAAGTGATTCTCCTTGAAAAAAAAATCAGGACTTAGTGACATGACTACGTTAAGCTGCAAGGGAGGTCGGGGAATGTAGTCTTTATGCTGTGGTTGTGTGTCTAGCTTAAAGGTCTATTTCTATGGAAAACGGAGAGAATAAAAATGGGTAGAAATAGTCATTTCCACCCCAGCACATTTGTCAGATCATCAACCTCTTTGAATCAGCTGTGCCTCTGTTTCCCTGTTGGTGTGGGCTGAGTGTGACCTCATTCTCTGTTTGTAGCTATGTCATGCCCACCATCCCTGATGTATAACCACTGTGAGCGTGGCTGCCCCCGGCTCTGTGAGGGCAATACGAGCTCCTGTGGGGACCATCCCTCAGAAGGCTGCTTCTGCCCCCCACATCAAGTCCTGCTGGAAGGTAGCTGTGTCCCAGAGGAGGCCTGTACCCAGTGTGTCAGTGAGGATGGAGTCCGGCACCAGGTAGGAGCCCTGGCCTTTTACCTCCTGTGGGGCTGCTTCTGTCTCGGGTCAGTAGGGTGAAGTGTTCACCAGTGATTGTCCACACCACCCCCCAAACTGTGGCAGCAAGGGTCAACTCTTAAGGGGATCATTGAAGGATAGGGAAGCAGTTTGGCATAATGGCTTTGGAGCCAGATACATCTCGGTTCAAATCCTGGGTCTGTCATATAGCAGCTGTGTGAAAAACCCCCAGAGTATTAACAACATATTACTACAAGTACTCCTACTGTTATCGTAATTATATTCATGTAAGGGGAAAGCTATAGGAACCCAGAAGGGGATGGGTAGAGAATATTTTACATGGTGATGTCTGCTATTATGAAGATATATTGTATACCTTGCATTGTACTAAGCACTCTATATTCATTATCTCAGCATTATTTCAAGGTGTGTTTTGCAGGGTATTAACAGTTACCTGTGGTCAAGAGAGCTTAAAGAGCACTAGCTAAATAGGTTTCTTTATTGTAGGACTCAGTAGAGCTTTTCATGCACTAATGTATAGTGCCAGTGGTTAGGAGGGATTTTGCTTCTCAAACTTATCTGACCATGGAACTTGTGTGTGTGGCCAAATGAGCAAATGTATGTCTGTGTGTGTATGGCATCCTCTTGGATCAGGGTTCCACAGAACACACTGGGATGTCTTACATCATCTTATAAAGACTTAACATTTTAAGAGAAAACCAAGGCTTAAAGAGCTTACTTTGCCCATGGACACGGTTTGTAAATGATGGAGGTGAGAATTAGACTCAGTATTTAAAACTCTGGCTCCAAAGAGCGTGCTCTTTCCGATGTATGAAAACGCATTTTTGCTAGGTCTTCTTTGGGCTCATTTGCTTGGGAATTGAGTAATTAATTGAGTAATTAATTATTTTAGCCCCTTAGAATTTGTCGAGTCCATTTTGAAAGAATATTTACCAGAGTCTTCCCCCATCTTGGCCTGAGATGGCGGTCATGTCTTCAAAGGTGACAAAATGTACATTTGTAGTATCTGGGTAGTGTCTGTCTGTGCACATGTGAATGTGTGCGGTGGTCCTGTCCTTCATCTCTGATAGTGATACTACAGAGCATGGTACAGGGAGAACAGATCTGGCTTCCAGCAAAGGAGAGTGTATTCTCTGATCAGGGACTACACCCAAGATCTAACATCTCCATCATTACGAGGGAGGACTTTTATCACTGAGTGAACCAGCTGAGGTGACTTACTAGATTTAATCACAGCTCAGAGAACTCATGGTAGAGCTAGCTGACCAATCTAGAGAATGACAAAAACAATAATTTCAATAACTACACTTTTCTCTCCCTGACATTGTAAGACAGGAAATGGACCATTTCCCTTGATTCTCCCCCAAACCCCATAGGGTCATTATTACATGTACCATTGAATAGGTGAGGACACTGAGGCTCAGATGGCATGAGGAGATTATGCTGGGATTCCTATCTACCACACTAGGTCATCCCATAATGTTCTAGCCCTGACATTGATCCCCTTGGAACTGCGAGCTACACTTCGAGCTAACTATGTTTTCATGTATGCGTGGGCGATCATCCAGCTATTACTGGATGGCTCTCATCTGCTCTGTTTTCTCACTGGGCTTTATCTGAGTGGACCCCATTTGTTCTCATCGTGAAGTAGATGAGTTAGGAGGGTGAAGGTGGACCACTCATCCTGTATTGCTGTATTTGACCTTGCCGACTGAAGTAACTACCTGTATCATCTTACTCTCCAAAACAAGTAAATAAAACCTTACCTTGCTGTCCCTGATCTGCACAGCTCCTGGATGCCCTCCTGCTGGGTTCGAAGGTTACGAACCATTTATGTGTGGTGCCAGCACCCGGTGGTAGTTTCAGGCCAGATTTGCTGTTAGTGGTAAGGTACTCTCAGAGGGCGGCAGAAATGGGCCCTACCCTCTTCTTTGGCATTCTGTGATGAGAAGGAAGCTCAAGTTTGCAAAGCAGTTCTGGCTCTGTGACTGTCCTTATGCTGTAGGGTGTGGAGAGCTAGAAGCTTGTGAACTTTATCTTAGTGTCTCCACCCACCCCCTCTGACTCTATTTCTCCTCACTGGTCCCCTCACCTTCTGCCCAACACATTGGAATATGCATTTGAGTTGTGTGAAGAATGCTTCCAAATAGTGCAATATTTTGGACACAGAAACAGTCTCTCAAATATATTTCAGAATCAAGGGACATTAAAATTAGTTAATCAAAAACTATGAAGGGAACAAAGCCAGTTTCAGTTTATTTCAGAAAATATAGTTTAAATGGATGAAAACAAATATCTTATCAGGCTCCTTGCAATTTCCATTTTTCCATGCAAAGCAGGGAAAGAATAAAAATCTAACATGAAGGACATTTCCATGAAATGAAATTTCTTTAACAGAAAAATAAAGCCTAGACAACTTTTCTTCAGGGAAATAATCCAGGGTATAAATCTCTGGTGGTAGCTTTGGAAGGGCAAAATATTTACCAGTTTCCATAGCTCTTGTTTATTTTACAAAACGCAGTGTAAACACGTGAGCCTTTGTGGCTGGCTCAGAGGGGATCCAGGGCCTAGCACCAGCTGTCCCTCTGTGGTTGGGGGCTGTGCGGGGCAGCAAGGACTGCCTCCATCGCCCCGGACGGAGCTCCTGGAGCCTGCGTTTCCCCCCTGGTCTCCCCTGTTCCGTGCCAGCCCAGCGCTTACATTTTACCTGCATCTCCTCTCAGGTCCTTGGCTGTGGTGGATGGTGCATGGTGACTTGCTGTGTCCCTTCTCTGACCTGGGGCTTTGAAGACTTGAGTTTTCTCTTACCAGCTGGCTCACATGCCTGTTCTCTCCTGGAAATAGTCACGCCCCACTCTGGAACCCTGTCGGTGAGACAGGACTGGCTGGAGTTGGCCTGTCCTGGTGCAAGAGTGCCCCCTGGTGCCGTGTTTGCTGCATAACCGGACAGGTTGGGCAGCTGCGGGGGCTGCTGGTGCTTTTAGTTAAGCACTAGCCAGAAAGATCTTTTTCAGGAGCCATAGACTCTGTCCCCTGCCTCCAGCACGCCTCATTAAAGCTTCCTGGGGAAATGAAAATCTCTGGAAAAGGAGGTTTAACACCTGATTTTGGTCATCTATTGTGGTGTTGTCCACTCTCAGGATCATGGGAAAGTTGTATTATTTATTCTTGACTTTAGATGTCTAAAGTTCACATTTAAAAAGAGGAGGGGCGCCTGGGTGGCTCAGTTGGTTAGGTGTCCGACTTTGGCTCAGGTGATGATTTTGTGGTTTGTGAGTTTGAGCCCCACATCAGGCTCTGTGCTGACAGCTCGGAGCCTGGAGACTGCTTCGGATTCTGTGTCTCCCTCTCTCTCTTTCTCTGCCCTTCTCCTGCTTGCACTCTGTCTCTCTCTCTAAAAAAATAAATAAACTTAAAAAAACTATTAAAAAATTAAAAAAATAAGGGGAAAAAACCCCAAGACATATAAAAAATACGATCTTCTCCATTCTTCTTTCATCACCTGTGCCATTTAAATGTGTAAACATAGATCCCTTGATTTGCCATTTTCTTTGCATCCCCATCAGTGCAAAAAGCAGGAAAGAGGCAGAACAGAGAGAGAGGCCTGGGGAGATGTGAGAGGTCCCCCTCCTCCTTCCATTCCCAGGCCTCTGAGGCCAGCACCCTGTGCCTCCTGGGACCTTCCCAGCCCCTAGGAAAGCCCTGGTTTCCTGTGCTAGTCCCTCCCTTTTCCATCCTGCTCACTGTCACCAGGGCTGTTCATATTTGACACTCTTCTCTTTGAGGCAGGGTCCTGCTCACAGAGCTTCCGGGCTGCAGTTATCCTCCAAGTTAAACACAGCCCCCTGGAACCGACAGTGAAGGCCTCTACGGTTGTCTGGTGACTACAAGGACGTTCTGTCTTCTGTTCCCACCTGGAATCCCTTTTCCTTTTCTCTGCCTGGTCCTTCCCACTCAGCACAGGTGCATCTTTGTGGGGCCTTCCTGGAGCACCCCAGCATCTGTGAACATTTCTTTTGCACTGCTGTGGCTCTTTTTCTATTTCTCATTTTTAAAAGCAGCTTTATTGAGGTATAGTTTACATGCAGTCAACAGTACCTATGTAAAGTGTACAATTTGATGAGTTTTGACGTATGCACACACCCATCACCACAATCAAGTTAATCAACATTGCCATCAGCTCCAAAAGTTTCCTTATGCCTCTTTTTGATACATCCCCAACCCCCATCTCCCACCCCCAGGCAGCCACTGCTCTGCTTTCTGTCACTATAGATTCGTTTACATTTTCTGGAATTTTCCATAAATGGAATCATGCAAGGGGTGCTCCTTTTTTGCCTGTCTTCTTTCACTCAGCATGATACCTTGGAGATCCATCCATGTTGCATGTTTCCATAGTTTGTTCCCATGGCTGAGTCACATGCCATGCTGTGAATGTATCACAGTTCTTTTATCTCATTCAGCTTTTCATCAGTGAGTCTTATTTCCTCAATTTGAGTGTCAGCCATTTGAGGCTGGGAGCGTGTGTGTATTTGGTCCCCACCACTCCTGCAGCGCCCCCCGGCAGTGTGACCTGCCCATGGCAGGCACTGTGATTACCAAAGAGAGAGGCAGCTGTAGTTAGTACAGAAAGCATGTGGTGTCTGGGGCCAGAATGCCAGGTTCAAATCCTGGGATGTAGCACCTGGTCAAGTTCCTTGTCTGTGTCTCCATTTCATCGTTTGTAAGTGTAGATAATGCCAGTACTTACCTGATAGGGGTATTGTAAGGAATATAAAGTGAATAAATGTTAAGTTCTTAGAAAGGTATCTTGAACCTATTTAATGCTAGTTCTTGGTGGGAGGCAGTAGAACATGGTGTTAAAAAGATGGGTTCTGGGCTCAAATCCAAGCTCTGCAGCTGTGATGGTGTGCCCTAAGCAGGTGCCAGCTTTCTCCTTTGACAAGTGGGGATGGTAAAAATATCCTCACTAGAGGGCTGCAGTGAGGATTAAATGAGGCATTTATAGGAGCGCCTGGGTGACTCAGTCGATTGACTCTTGGTTTTGGCTCAGGTCATCATCTCACGGTTCGTGAGTTCTAGCCCCGCATCAAGCTCTGCACTGACAGCGTGAAGCCTGCTTGGGATTCTCTCTGTCTCCCTCTCTCTCTGCCCCTCCCCGCTCACGCTGTTCCTGTCTCTTTCAAAATAAATAAACTTAACAAAATAAATAAAAACATTAAAAAATAAAAAAAAATAAGTCATTTATATAAAGTACATAAAACCATGGTACATAGCATATGCTCTTTAGATGTTGGCTGTTATTACTTACTGAGTGAAGGGAAGGTGTTAAGGGTCACAGGTAAGAGGTCCTGGAGGAGGACCGGCAGCTTGGGGGAAGGGTGTTTTCCTTGAAGACCTCTGATCTCCCTTCTTCTCGGCTGACTGATTGCTGGCCATGGAAGCAGATGGAATAAATAAAACCTTCTTGACCTGGGAATTTGTTAGAGGTCTTTGAGCTACTGGATAAGAGTGTGTTAATTCAGGGGCAGGTAATTTAAGGTGAATTTCATTTTAACTCTGAATGTGACTCACTGGCTGAGTGTAGAGGGATGCCTGCTCCCGGCTCTGTGGTCCGGTCCCTGTCCGTGCTGGTCACAGTCTGCCCTGCCATAGCTGTCCTGTGAGGAGGCCTGAGTGCCCTCCCTTTCGTGGGCGGGAAACCGGCCCGGGGAGCGAGGGCCAAGTAGGAGTTCAGGTCTCCCTGACCTCACGGCCCTCCTGCAGTGGGGCCGCCTGCCAACTCTGGGAAAGCTGCTTCACGGGCTGCGGGAACCCTCATCTGAGAGACTGCCCTCTGGTCTCAGCCACTCCCAGTCCCAACAGCGTGACGAGTCTCAGAGTCTTGCTGCCCTCCCCTCTGCTCTTCCTGCCCCGTCCATGTCTTGTCAACTCCACAAGTAAATGGAGTCTGTTTCTCAAGCTACACCCCAACTCTGGCTGGGGAAATGGCCAGCTGCGTGGCACGGGAATCCTCATCTTCTCACCTTGCTTAGTTTTAGTGCAGCTGCCAGAGATGGCCGCACTGGAGGGTTTTCTGCAGTCTGTAGTTCGTCATCCCCGGAGTTTGTGCGGTGGCAGGGACCGCCTCTCCCAGAGCCTCATACTGCCTTTCAGCCTGTGTGTGTTCAACTGTACGGAGGCCGGGCTCAGGCACTGCCCTCTGAGGGGAGACTGAGCCAGAGGTGGGGGGACCGACTTCTATGGCCTCCGAGGCTTTGTGCCCCCAGTGTCCTGGGCCCTCCCTGAACTGTGTTTTCCTTCAGTTCCTGGAAACCTGGGTCCCATCCCACCAGCCCTGCCAGATCTGCATGTGCCTCAGTGGGCGGAAGGTCAACTGTACGACACAGCCCTGCCCCACCGCCAGAGGTGAGCTCCCCACTCCCGGCTGCTCTTGGAGGAAGGACTCCCTTGGGCCATAGCCACCTGTCTGCAAACCTGGTGGGCTAGATACAAACGTCCATTTCCTCACCCTGCCCCATACTTCTTTACCTCACTGGTCTCAGGGTCCCCTTTTCTGTACCTGGAGTAGATATGCTCAGAGGTTAACCCTGCCCCCCTGGCCCCACCTTGGCCTTCAGATGCAGAGTCTCCTGGAAGGCACATTTGAGGGGGCCACCAGGACACCCTGGGGAGACTCATTTGTCCGAGGCCCCTCGGCCTGATTCCTGGTGGGCCTCCCATGCAGGGCCTGTGCTGGTTTTCAGGGGACGGGAGTCTGTGACTTTTTGCAGGCTGCAGGCTGCAGGCTGCAACATTATTGGTTTCTCTGACCTCTGTGACATTCTCTCTCAGCTCCCACATGCGGCCCCTGTGAAGTGGCCCGCCTCCGCCAGAGTGCAGAGCAGTGCTGCCCGGAGTATGAGTGTGGTATGTGCCCGGCCCCAGGGGACCCACCCAGCAGGTGCCGAAAGGCACGTGTGTGCTCAGGCACAGGGTACTCGAAAGGAGGTGGATGAGGGGTGATTGGATTTTCCAAAAAATGGCAAAAATAACTTCTGGAAGGTAGCTTCCTGGGAAAATTCTGCAGTGAATTATTAAATGTGAAATTTGAAAGCATTAAAAAAAAGAATGGAGTCATCACTGGCGGGGGGTGGTGCAGAGATTTACTGAAGAAAAAGCCATGCCAAAGTAACCCATTTGCCTTTTAATAACATTCTGAGGATACTAGACACAGAAGGCCACCCACAGGGCACCTTGATTTCAGCAAGTTATTCGTCAAAGGGTTTCATTATAGGCTTGCAAACTGCATGGTGAGTAATGGGCTGAATAAATAGTGTAATGAAACGAATCCAGAGCTGATGGAATTATGGTTAACATGACAGGAAATCTCCAGTGCCCCGCCGCTGTCCTGTCCAATGTGTTTATTAATTGTACGGATGAAGACATAAAGTACAGGCGTGTCAAATGTGCAGTGGTGCAGATCTTTGAGGGAGAGCAAACAGAACAAGAGACAGCCCAGCGATCTAAAAAAGAATGAAATAATCTGAGACATTTATTTATGCTGATGAAATTTATCAGGCATAAATAGAAGTCCTACGTGGAGGGAGACGTGTCTTGAGAAAACTTTGTGTCGTAAAATAGGTCTTAGAATATTAACAGGAGAGAGAACTGGGGCCTCATTTAGTTCAAGCCCCTCATTTTATGGATGTTATTAAGCTTCTATGATGTGCCAGACACTTTGCCTTTGCTATTTCATGATATCTTGAGGCTGACCCTGGATGGTAGACTTCCCACCTTGCAGAAGACCAGACAAGGCCCAGAGGGTTTGAGAGGGCTTGGCTGAGATCTGGAAGTCCCAGCAGTGACAAGAGGAATCAACATGAGCTTATAATATGACTCTAGATCTGTCTGTCTGTCTGTCTGTCTATCTATCTCTTCCCGCCTTCTCTATCGCCACCTATACCTCCTCCTCCTCCTCCTCCTTGTCCTCATCCTCCTCCTGCACCCAAAGCAGTAGAAGTCTGTAGGAATAGAAATGTCAGGTGCCACTCACAATAGTGAGTGACCTTGCTGACTTCTGAGTGGGCATCTCTCTTTCCTGGCCTCAGTGTGTGACCTGTCGAGCTGTGATGTACCACTGGTGCCTCCCTGTGAAGGTGGCCTCCAGATGACCCTGACCAATCCCGGCGAGTGCAGACCCAACTTCACATGTGGTAAAGCCTCTGCAGATGACGAGGGGGTGGTGCGGCCACTCTCCCCTGGCCAGGGGAAGGCGTCCTGTACTCCAGTTCATTGAGTCTGGGCTTCAGGTACATCTGGAGTGGAGGGGTTAAGGTCACACCAGGATTGAATCTCCCCAGCCGTGTGCTGCTTGCAGGTGAACCGGATGTGGGCACAGCAACAGGCACCTCCCTCTTGGGCTGCATGAAGACAGTTGGGCAGATGGAGAGGCCTCCAGATTCAATCTTTACTCACTCCCATTCTCCCAGACACCCCCGGGGGGTGGGAACGTCCCTTGGTTTGTCCTTACCACTGGATCTTCTTCCCAAACAAATTCATTCATTCCCTCTCGTATGTTTATCCACAGAGTTGGACTAAACCAAGGCATGTTAAGGAACAGAATTCCATATTTAGTCTGTGAGAATACCCACTTTATGTCCAGAGGAGTTCCTGTCCCCTTGTTTTAGAATCTCACTTGAGCTCCTAGATGTAAGGCCTGGAGGGAGGGAGGAGACCTCATCCTATTTGAAGGAAGTTGGAAAGACGCAGAGGACACAGGGATGGGATTGGGATTTATAAAATGACACTGTGGATTTGACAGGATTGCTAGCATTTTTTTGTTCAACATTGTTGGAGGACCCGAAACTGCAGGGTACTGTTCTAGGTATGGAGGTGGGGAATGGGTCACATAAGCTACCAGCACATAAGAATTTTGGGGTGCCCAGGTGGCTCAGTCGGTTAAGCATCCCAACTCTCAATTTTGGCTAGGGTCATGATCTCATGGTTCATGAGATCAAGGCCTGCGTTGGGCTCTGTGCTGATAGCATGGAACCTTCTTGGGATTCTCTCTCCCTCTCTCTCTGCCCCTGCTCTCAAAAATGAATAAAAAAACATTAAAAAAAAAAAAAAAAAGAATGCTTACCAGTGCATGGTATGCCCACGCCTGTCTGGGTCTTGGAGACTCAATGTCTGCTGTCTCTGAGAATCAAAAGCTGGAAGGACCCTACTTCTTTATGGAATGGAGACCAAGCAGCCTTTACTTCTCCTCCATTAGAATTCCTAGCTTCACATTTCTCCTTTTGATTAATGTTCCTATTTTTTCTGCAGACTAACTGCTTTTTGGTATGATTGAACATCTTATAGCCCCTGGGCTGGGACTTAGTTTCTGATTTAATTTTGTGGGTCTGGAGTTCCCTGGGATCTTCTATCATAGCTCAAATACTTAGGACCCCTGGCTATGTGCACTACCCCGTGTGGGACTGGAGCCTCACCTTGTGCCCATCACTCAGCCTGCAGGAAGGACGAGTGCAGAAGGGAGTCCCCGCCCTCTTGCCCCCCACACCGGACGCCGACCCTTCGGAAGACCCAGTGCTGTGATGAGTATGAGTGTGCTTGCAGCTGCGTCAATTCCACGGTGAGCTGCCCACTGGGGTACCTGGCCTCCACTGTCACCAACGACTGTGGCTGCACCACGACAACCTGCTTCCCTGACAAGGTAGGGGCCACTGAGTTCTGGCTGGGAAGATGGCCAAACACTTGTTCCTTAGGAAGCGTTTGCCTACCTGAGCCTCCTTTCCTGCCCAAACTGAGCACTTTAATAGTGGGGAGCTGCCAGCATTGCATCACGGTCTAAACGGACATTTAATTAGTTTGGGAGATATTTATAGAGAACCTAGAATGTTCTCAGCATGACGAGGTGCTAAGGTTACAAGCAAGGTATAGGACATGGACCCTATCTTTAAAGAGCTTATTTTATAGGTTAGCTAAGGAAATAATATGATTGCATGAATTATTTAGGGACTAGGTATAGTTAACTTATTTGTTAATTGCTATCAATTCATTCATGTGACCATCCGTCTACCAGTCTTTCCTTCCTTCCTCCCTCCTTTCCTCCCTTCACTCCCTCCATCCCTTCCTCCCTCCCTCCCTCCCTCCATCCATCCATCTATCCTTCCTTCCTTCCTTCCTTCCTTCCTTCCTTCCTTCCTTCCTTCCATCCATCCATCCATCCTTCCATCCATTCTTCCTTCCATCCATCCATCCATCCATCCATCCATCCATCCATCCAGTTTTTACCGAGCAACAACTATGTTCTATCAAAGCTGGTGCTTTGTTAGGTGTTATGGGAGAAACGTAAGACTCTCTTATGATCTCTTATGATCTTGCTAGCATATGGAAGACAACAGTCCAGAAACGGAATACAATAAAGTGTCAAGGGATGGTACAGCTATTAAATGCAAATGGCAGTATTATGGGGACAGATCCACCAAGATGAGCTATCATGAGCCAGAATTGTCACAGGGAGACCTGGGCATAGTTGCAGTGGCTGGATTATTAAGGGCGAGTCCCAGAATGAATGCCAGAGAGAGGCCTCGATTATCTTTCCCTGGATGCTTCCTGCTTGCAGGGTGTCATTGCCTCCAGACTTTTTGGTGAATAGAGCATGGAAATGTATTTTTAAAGAGGATGAAACTCATGCATTCGTTATGATATTTTGGATTCCAATTCTATTCTAAGGTTTTACTTAACTTCTTCGATTTATACTTGTACCACTTCTAAGTTGCGGTTTCCTAGCATGATTAACATAATTACTTATTTGCTTTCTGTTACAATATGCCTATAATAATCTCAAAAATAACAATGCCAATATTATTGCTAACACGTTCTTTATCATAGGAATATAGCCCATCAGGGATATATAGTCAGAATACTGGGTTTTAAAGTTATTTGAAATAATTATTTCCCTTGTGTGATTTTCCCACTGCTCTAGTGGAAATATCTAGTTAATCAGATATTTCAGTGTGTTTTCCATTTTTAGGGGTTGCATTTACTTCCTTTTTTTTTAACATTTATTTATTTTTGAGACAGAGAGACAGAGCATGAATGGGGGAGGGTCAGAGAGAGAGGGAGACACAGAATCTGAAACAGGCTGCAGGCTCTGAGCTGTCAGCACAGAGCCTGACGCGGGGCTCGAACTCACGGACCTTGAGATCATGACCTGAGCTGAAGTCAGACGCTTGACCGACCAAGCCACCCAGGTGCCCCTGCATTTACTTCCTTTTTGGTTTGCTATTTTGTTATACGAAATACCATGGCAGAGTAACATATTTACTAATAATGCTGTAACAAATAGCCTTGAGCACCTGTCATTTTGTATTTTGGGCATTGCATCTTTTGAGATAGATTCCTGGAAGTGAATTTTTGGGTGGTAACATTTTCCAGCAGGCTTCTTGATAGAAGAATCAGGGGTTCCATTCCGTAAGTTCATTATACAGAAGCTGGAAGACAGAGTAGCTAAAGGACAAGGGCTTATAAATACTTGTACGGCTATGATATGAATGAGGGTGGAGACCTGTTCATGGCTTCAAAGGGAAGACTTGGGATTAATGTCAAAACTGTCATTAAGTGTCATGATTCCTTAGCGCCTCATTCCTACAGAGTAAAGTCTGAGTACTGTGTAGCATGTACATCCCAGGCTTTACATATTCTGATCCCAATCTACCTTTGTACTTTCATTTCCCACATCCCTTCTGTAGCCTATAGTTCTTCCGAGCAGGATCCCTCGTCTCTCAAACGTATTCCCATTCTCTGTGCCTCCTTGTTATGTGCGGGCCTCAAGGGAATACCCATTCATAGCCTCCACTCACCTCCAGTCCACTCCTGAGGGGAACAGAGGGCTATGTGTGGATGGGTGCTAAGTCCAGCGACTTTACTGGGTCTGAGGATTAGGGAACAGTTTTCTGCGTGACATAGGAGGGAATTAAATGCAGTTAAGGCAGTGATAAAACTGGATTAAGGCAGCCAGTGAGTTATTTCTGAGCCTGTGGTCCAAGAAGGACCCACCAGGGGCCCCTCCCAGGGTATGCCAGCCATGGCTCTCTAAGGCTGGTGGGCAAGGAAGGGAAGAGGAAACGTACTTGATAAACATCCCTCCAGGTGGGCAGAGACCATGTTGGCTTTATATATTGCTGTTTTCAGCACCTACGGCACCTTCCAACACATAGCAGGTGCTTACTAACCTCTTGTTTGAACAAATGGAATGAGCTTGCTCACAGAAGCCTTGTGTGTGTCTGCAGGTGTGTGTCCACCGAGGCACCATCTACCCTGTGGGCCAGTTCTGGGAGGAGGGCTGTGACGTGTGCACCTGCACCGACATGGAAGATGCTGTGATGGGTCTGCGCGTGGCCCAGTGCTCCCAGAAGCCCTGTGAGGACAACTGCCGGTCGGTAAGGGGCGCAGAGGGGCTGGGCATTGCCAGGAGCAATCAGGGTGGGAGGTAGGGGCGGGGGGATCCCAGAAAGGAGCAAGAAAACCCCTTTACTAATTGGACAGAGGACCCAATTCATAGGCTGAGCTGAGCCCATCAGTTTTCCTCCTGAGAAGTTAATCTATGGAAAACAAAGACTGAAAAAGTCAGATTAGACAGGGATGAACCCGGACCTGCAGAGCCATGTTGAGCTGCAGCCAGACTCAATAAAGACACGTGCAATCAAAATTTATGAGAAAGCAAAACTTCCTCCCAGAAGCAGTCTGCCTGCAATGAGGAGCTGGAACTGATGGGCAGAGAGAAGCAGAGACGGGGACTCATGGGACAAATGGAGAGAAACACTGTATGACCACTGTGCCCCCTTGCATCTCCTGCATTTCATTTCTGAGAGATTCCCTGCCTTTCCCATAAACCTGCTTTCATTTTAGCTAGCTTGAGTGGCTTCTGTTCTTTGCAGTCAAAACCCCCTGCTGATACACAAAACATTGGGTGCTGGTTTTATTAAAATGACCTCTAAGCAGCACTCTCTTACTTTACTTTTAAAAAATTTTTTATTTTATTTTCAAGAGCAAGAGAGACAGAGCACGAGCAAGGGAGGGCAGAGAGAGAGAGGGAGACACAGAATCCGAAGCAGGCTCCAGGCTCTGAGATTATCCGCATAGAGCCCGACGCAGGGCCTGAACTCATGAACCATAAGATCATGACCTGAGCCAAAGTCGGACGCTCAACCGATTGAGCCACCCAGGTGCCCCAGCAGCACTCTCTTGCAAGTTGTTTCCATCCCCTTTCATGGCCTATGGGAGGAGATGGAGACTGATGGGTTTCCAAAACTTAGCGTTCCCAGTAGACACACCTGGATACCACCGCATCATCCTCTCCCAAGGGTGCCTGGCAACACCGCTCCTCCTCAGTACCAGCAAAGCAGGTAGAGGCAGACAGACTGAGGAGACTCTCCCACTTTGGGATTCACACTTGGGTCCTCCCTTCCATCATCAAACCACCCACTTCCAAACCAGCATCAAGAGCATTAGCCTCATTGCTGTCGTGAAGACAAGCACAGGATATATGCACTTGTCTGCTTTTTTGTCATCATCATCTCCAGATAACATTAAAGGGATGATGATGATGATGATGATGATGATGATGATGATGATGATAATGGCCCTAAACCAGAATTTTACCCACAATTCTCCCTGCACAACCATTGCTCCCTTTTTTCTAGGGTCTGACCAGTCTTAACTGGCAAGAATAGAGTGCCCCAGAACACACAGGAGCCTTAGGGGCCGGCTACTGCAAGAAGAATTAAAAACTGAATTGGGACAGCAGTGATCATGTTTTCTGTACTGCAAATTATAAATGTGGTCTGAAAAATCAGCAATCTGTGTAGACACATTATGGGACAATGAAACTGGGAGCACCTCCAGAATCAGACTAAATTGTGGCTTTAGGAGCTGTGTTCTGAGGGACTAAATACAATGCATTATATTTTATTTGTCCTCATGATTCTCCTCCAGAAGGAAGAAGAGGTAGGGTTGTTCTTCCCACTTGCCAGATAGGAAGCAGGGGGCTAGTACAAGGAATGAAGTTGCCGGTAGTTTACAGCCCTTTGAAGCCAGTAGAGTGTCCTGACTCCTGGCCTGCAGCACTGTTAGGCTAGTATCTTGGCAACACCAGCAATGCAAGAGCCAGTTCGATCCAGCAAAGAGACAAAGCACCAGAGCTCCAGGCCTCCCACCTCCCATTTTAGCTACGGCAATTGTGCTTCAAGGGTTGGGCTGTTAGGGGTGCCTGGGTGGCTCAGTCAGTTAAACATCCAGCTCTTGAATTTGGCTCTGGTCATAATCTCAGGGTTTGTGAGTTCGAGCCCAATGTCAGGCTCGTGAGCTCGCACGCGCTCTCTCTCTTTCTCTCTCTCTCAAAATAAATAAATAAAAACTTAGAAAGGATTGGGATGCTAAATAAATTGGGAATTTATTTTCAGGGACATATCTGTCTTCAGATTGGGTGGATAGTAGATACACTTAATTCCATTCTTTTTTTTTTTTTTTTTTTTTTTAATTTAAATTCAAGTCAGTTAACATACAGTGTAGTCTTGGTGTCGGGAGTAGAACCCAGTGATTCATCTCTTACATATGATACCCAGTGCTTATCCCCAAAAGTGCCCTTCTTAGTGCCCATTACCCAGAAAACAAATAACCAGTGAAGAAATGGGCAGAAGACATGAATAGACATTTTTCCAAAGGAGACATCCAGATACACATGAAAAGATACTCGACATCACTCATCATCAGGGAGATACAAATCAAAACCACAAAGAGATACCGCCTGACACCTGTCAGAATGGCTAACGTTAACAACTCAGGAAAAAACAGATGTTGGCGAGGATGCAGAGAAAGGGGAACTTTTGCACTGATGGTGGGAATGCTAACTGGTGCAGCCACTTGGAAAACAGTATGGAGGTTCCTCAAAAAATTAGTTCCATTCTTTTTTTATACTTTAAAAAAATGTTTATTTTTGAGTGAGAGAGACGAGCATGAGTGGGGGAGGGGCAGAGAGAGAGAGAGAGAGAGAGAGAGAGAGAGAGAGAGGAGACACAGAATTCAAAGCAGGCTCCAGGCTGTCGGCACAGAGCCCAACATGGGGCCCAAACCCACAAACTGTGAGATCATGACCGGAGCCAAAGTAGGATGCTTAACTGACTAAGCCACACAGGTGCCCCAAATAGTTTCATTCTTAGTTGGGGAACCAGTGCAAACAGGCTGGAGAAGAGTAAGAAGAAGGGTGTGAGATGTACCTTTTGAGCAGATATAAGCCATAGGATTCGGAGGAGTATGGGAAAAGGAGAGATGACATATATAGGCTGAACCCCAGTTGCTCAGCAAGAAATGGGGATGTTGGAGGTGTGGTGGGAATCTTAGAAAGATGGCAGCCAGGAAATTTGGTGGCATGGTGCGAGAAGTGGGTGGGGTTTTGAGAACAAGGCCTCTGGTCTGGGAGTCAGCTAACATACTGATGACCACGTTTGCAGGTGAGGAGGGCAGCAGCAAACAGGAAGATTATGCAAATCCACATGACTCAGCACTCTGAGGGAGGCACACAAGAGTGACTCGAGGCCCTAAAGGGATTAATGACTGTCTTCTGTGCTCCCTTGAGGCTTTGTTTCTTTCACAGCGCTTTGTGTATTCTGCTTGTAGTGGACGGTGTCTAGATTGTATCGCCCTAATTTGTTGGCTCCTCCAGAGTATCTAGTACGTCATAGATGCCCCATGAACGTCTAGAATCCCAGCTGATATAGGACTGGGGACAGCTCCGTGGGCACTGCTATGACGCAGGTGGGGATGTAAGTAGGTCCTGTGCAGATGGTGTAAAGTTGAGCCAAGTCTCTGGAGTGCCCGAGTTCCCCCAGAGAGAGGCACTGGCATTGTGTGCATTTTCTGACTTGGCCCTGCTCATCATGAGTGTGCCTGTGGAGCAGAGCAGGCTGGGCATCCACACCCACCCTGGACAGCTGCCGTCATTCCTTGTCTTTCAAGGACAGAGCTCCAAAATGAAGCGTGGTCCTGGGTTCTCTTTCCTTGGCTCCCGGGACAAACACACGTATCAGTGATTTGCCTGTTCTTTGTATATGGCTTTGGAGTTTCAGGAGATTTCAGTCCAAGTTCCTAATGCTTTGGCCATTAAGATGTGCTGGCATGGGGCGCCTGGGTGGCGCAGTCGGTTAAGCGTCCGACTTCAGCCAGGTCACGATCTCACGGTCCGTGAGTTCGAGCCCCGCGTCAGGCTCTGGGCTGATGGCTCGGAGCCTGGAGCCTGTTTCCGATGCTGTGTCTCCCTCTCTCTCTGCCCCTCCCCCGTTCATGCTCTGTCTCTGTCTGTCCCATAAATAAATAAAAACGTTGAAAAAAAAAAATTAAAAAAAAAAAAAAAAAAAAAAGATGTGCTGGCAGACTGCAGGACACTGGTCTCCCTGGAGAGACACTGGTCTCTCCTTTCTGGGAAAGGTCAATCTGTGCACTTTCTTATCTTACTGGGCCCCATAAGCTGCTAGGTAATATCAAGCAATGGCCAGGGGAAACCCAACTCTGTATGTTGGTGAGAGCTCTTGGGATCAATGTGCTCATCTTGTATAGGTAATTATCTCTGTTACAGCGGAGACTAGATCCCAGGCATCCTGACCATTCCCTCCAGTAAATGAGGGGCCCTGGAGTTGGCCATGATAAAGATCAGGCCAGGTGGCTGCTGCTGAGTGGATTTTGGACTGTCTTTAATACTCCTGTGGACTGCATCTTGGTTTGAAATTGGAAGCTTTCAGAGGGCATGGTTATGTATCTTCAGCTGGTATAAGACCTAGCTTAGTGACTCAGTGGTTGGTGCCTCTTACCCACTTCTTAGCATGATCCTGAGGCTGTGGATGACAGAGATGAATATGTTCACTCCAACTGGTCTGTAAATCCCCAAGGCTCAGTGCACATACAGAGTAGATAAGAACACCTGTGTTTTTGCTGCTGGGCTGTCCTTACTCGCTGTTCTTTGTATTTTTCCAGGGCTTCACTTATGTCCTCCATGAAGACGAGTGCTGTGGAAGGTGTTTGCCAACTGCCTGTGAAGTGGTGACTGGTTCACTGCGGGGGGACTCCCAGTCTCACTGGAGGAATGTAGGTCTGGGGCCCAGGCTGGTAGTGCCTTACCAGCTTGGTTGTCCATTCTGTGGTCCAGTGCTGAATTCTCTGCCTTTTGGTTTTCCCATAGGGAGTTGCATCTGGCTGTGGTATTATCCAGATGTTGGCTGGGATTACTTTCCCCTTAGGAATAGTTGAGATTGCCTTAGACTTCCCATTTGGTGGATTTGGGGAGAGGCCCAGTTCCTTCCCTAAGAGTTTTGTGAACTCCTCGGGGATTCGTGTCCTCCTGTTTACCTGTGGATCTGAGGTCGACTTCCCCCAAGTGGTTGGTATGGGATGGCCTCACCATCCTGCATGTGTTGTGGGCCCACCACTGCTCCAAAGCCCCACAGGCTATAAGTACTGTTCTGCCATGAGTCGGGCCACTCATCCACAGGCCTGGAAGCCCCAGGGACAGATTGCTGGGCTGTAGGGGCCAGATGCTAGCATCCCTAGTCTCTTGCTTTCTCCCTGTAGGAGTAAGTGGGAAGTAGCTCCTGGCTAGGAAATGAGTGGAATTTCCCTTCTACATCCCCTCTGAGTCAACCCATGCTGCTGCTTCTTGGTCAGAGTGCCCTAGAGCCTCTGAGCTCAGCTCACATCCAGGGCTGAGGGTGGAGGAGAGTGTCCCCAGGCTTCCCTAAGGGGTTCACTCAGTGCTGAAGACTGTGTCTGTAGAACACATGGCTCTGAGCTAGGATCTTAGGATGACTTTGACCTGGACTTATTGAAAGACTTGGGATGAGCCCCATTCACTCACTCTGTGGGCCTTACCCTGTGGGTGGGATTTACATATTAAGCTGGGGCTCACCCCCAGAGCCCAGATCCTCACCCTGAGAGAACAGCACACCCCACTGGGCCCTCAGCCCAACCTTGCTCAAGTCTAATGTTCTAACCACAGGTTGGCTCTCACTGGGCCTCCCCTGACAACCCCTGCCTCATCAATGAGTGTGTCCGAGTGAAGGAAGAGGTCTTTGTGCAACAGAGAAATGTCTCCTGCCCCCAGCTGGACATCCCTACCTGCCCTGTGGGCTTCCAGCTGAGTTGTAAGGCGTCAGAGTGTTGCCCCACCTGTCACTGCGGTAAGGCGTGCGTCCAGGGGCCCCACCTCCAAGCCTCTCTTTCCACTAAGAACTCCTGAATTCTTTGTCTTTTCAGCAACTCGGGGAAATGGGCAGGATCAAACTCCTCGTATCTGTTCGTAATGCTTTTGTGGGAAAGCAAATACGATGAGAGAAATATTATAGTTTCCTAAAGGTCATCACTGTGCCCAGTGGTAGCTTTATATCATTCCACCTCCAGTTATTTGCCTGTGTGTGTTAGTAGTGGTAGAGCTCCCAAACCCCAGGCTTCTCAAGCATCCACTGTATTGCCTTTGCTGGGGAAAGGTGTTCCACCTTCCCACCCCCAACTCCACCAACAAAAAAAATAGCATCTCTCTCCACCACCTGCTCTGAATTCTTTGTGTGGTTTGAGCTTGGGACTTAAAGTTTCCAGAGTAGAGTTTCATTCTTTCAGAAGCCCAAGTGCCCTCCCACTCACACTTAAAGTGTGAACCATTTAAAAGGTTGTCCCTTGAGGCTGAGGAGGGGGAGGATCTTCTTACTGTGGGCGGCATGGTAGGACACAGGCAGCCTGCCCTTCCTCTGCAGGCCTGAGAGGAGTGAGGCCACTGTGGGACCCACAGCGCCTGGGGTGGGGTGGCGAGAGGGACTGCAGATGGAGGAGAGGGGTGCAGATGGGGAGGAGAAGACCCTGAGGGGATCAACCCTGCACCTTTCTCTCTCCCCCAGAGCCACTGGAGGCCTGCATGCTCAATGGCACCATCATTGGGGTGAGCCTTCTTCTCCAGGGCGAGTTGTGTGGGTGCCGTGGGAAGGATGGGCAGCTCAGTCATTTGAAGTGGAAATAAAAGGAAGCAGGGAGCCCTATCCCCCACTTTCCATTGCTTCCAGGGCTTCCAGGGCATCTGGCTGCCAGGCTCCCGCCATCTTGCTGACTCTGTAGGGCCTCACCTTCCGGCCCCCACTCGGGCTCCTGAGCATCTCTTCTGTGTGCAGAGAAGCACTCTGATGGCATCACACACATTTCAATCCGTCTCCCTCTCTCACTGCTCAGGCTCACTTTCTGGCATAAAAACTCTGACTTACCGTCACCATACTTGAGGTGGAAGGCAGGAATGGAGCGGGTCCCTGGACCCAGGAGGAGCATCAGGGTGATGGCTCATCTTGTGTGGGCAGCCGGGCCCCCTCTCCTAAGGCAGATGGCTGAGGTGAATGGGAGGGTCAGGGGCAGGGGGTTGGTGTGCTGGGGAGCCTGATCCTGGTGCCTCTGGTTTCAGCCTGGGAAAAGTCTGATGATTGACGTGTGCACGACCTGCCACTGCACCATCCAGGTGGGGCCCGTCTCTGGATTCAAGCTGGAGTGCAGGAAGACCACCTGTGAGGCCTGCCCCCTGGTAAGAGGGCTGTTAGGCACCCGGGTGATGGCCTGGGTACTTGTGGGACCCAAGCAATGGGACCTTACTGGAGTCTGTATATAAAGCTTTTGTTATTTTCTGACTATGGACAATATTTGACAGCTATAATGAAGAGTCTAGTTTTGGAAATTTAAACAAACACAATATTTGCAAGACTTCTGACGCCATATTTACAGTTCTTTATTGTTTTTTTACACAACATTTTAAGAAGCCATCATTGCCATTCTTTGAAAACATTAAAAATTATTTAACAATTATCAGACACTAAATGAAAAATTCTATACAGTATTCCTTAAAACGGATGTACGTCATCCCGTACCTTCATTATTGGGCACTGAATTGGCTGAAAATATTTCACCCTGTTTCTGCCAGGTCACAATGACTATGCTCACTCTGAATCCCTCCGAGGGTGGATTCTGAGAAGTGGAATCATCATTTCTAGTTAGCCAGATGAAAACCGGCATTTCCTTGTCTTCACTGTGACCCAGCCCCACCTCACGGATCTAGACCTAATGCTTCTTCCTCAAACTGCCGTCTGTGCTGGGGGCTCCTGCTTTGTTCAAAAACACAGTGAGTCAGACGAGCTTCTTGTGAGCCAGAGGCACAGAATAGAGTAATAGCACTTTCAGGCAGTGCAAGTGGAAGGCTTCCCCCCTCAACTGTGCAAGGGAGCAGGCAGGCTCTGGGGTGAGGCCGGGGAGGAAGGAGTCCTTCCTGCGAGGAGGAGTGTGGCCAGCCAGAGCAGGAGGAAACATCAGGAGGGTAGAGATAAAGGATGCTGGAGCAGGTCCCGTATACAGAGTGTTCTCCATCTGTAGAACCGTTCTTCATGGCCCTTGGCACAGAGTTATACTCTCAGTAGGGGCTTAGTAAAATCTATGTGGAGCGAATGAGTCTATAGGAGACACAGCTATTTTTTTTTTTTTAAGTAAAGGTGAATTTTTTTTTTAACATTTATTTATTTTTCAGACAGAGAGAGACAGAGCATGAACGGGGGAGGGTCAGAGAGAGGGAGACACAGAATCTGAAACAGGCTCCAGGCTCTGAGCTGTCAGCACAGAGCCTGACGCGGGGCTCGAACTCACAGACCGCGAGATCATGACCTGAGCCGAAGTCGGCTGCTTAACCGACTGAGCCACCCAGGCGCCCCCAGCTATTTTTTTTTTTAAATATTTTTATTTATTTTTGAGAGAGATAGAGCACAAGCGGGGGAGGGGCAGAGGGGCACAGCACAAGCAGGGGAGGGGCACGAGCATAGAGAGGGACACATAGAATCTGAAGCAGGCTCCATGCACTGAGCTGTCAGTACAATGCCTGATGCGGGGCTCGAACTTGTGAAACGGGAGATCACAGCCTGAGCTGAAGTCAGACGCTTAACTGAGCCACCCAGGTGCCCTGAGACACAGCTATATCTGATAGAATGATTCAGAGAACATTCCTGCCTCAATGAGGTTGAAGCTAATGAGGCACATATTTTTGCTTTTTGTTGCTGTTGTTAAATCCTAGTTGCTTCTCTAGGGTTTTGGGTGGTGTGTGTATGTATGTACGT
Source organism: Puma concolor (assembly GCF_028749965.1). NCBI lineage: Eukaryota > Metazoa > Chordata > Mammalia > Carnivora > Felidae > Puma > Puma concolor. Next base: position 102,200,928 of record NC_141673.1, read on the forward strand.
GTAACAGCTCCCCTGGAACACATCTGGGCTTAAATAGGGAATTAAATAATGCTGCACGGAGTTTGTGGCATCTCTTCCACCTTGGATGTCCACTGACCTACAAATCAGCGCAGCAAGAGGTCCACACCAGTGCGGTCTTGAAGCAGCGCTTCCTAGAGGGGGAGCTACTAACTCCCTAACAGCGCCCTCTAGTGGCCAGAAGGTGGTACAGTAAAGTCTCTACATCCATAGAAATCCAGCAGTGGAATCAATCCAGTCTAGATACATATGTTTCAGTATTCTTAAATCCATGGCCCCTTTTGGTACTCTTCCTCCTTTCCTCCCAAATCCTAATATCACCCATGGCAGTGTACCCACTTCCTCCCTGTTGAGAACTTCTAGATTAGTCCTCCTTCTACGTGTCTCTCAACCTTTGCTGAAAACTGCCTCAGTTGTCCCCTTTCTAGCTCAGCATCCTTAACTGATCTTGCCACATGCCTCTGCCATGAAGGTCAGAGAGGTCTCCTGAGGGTGGGGAGCTGTGGTCAATAAAGTTTAGGTAGGTGTGCTTGAACTGCCTACATCAGACTCAAGTGTTAGTGTCACTGGAGATGTGAGTCCATTTCCTCCCCGGGAAGGCGGTGCTCATACCTTAAGGAGACCTGCAGAGGGTGGTTTGTGCTAGTGGATAGTAGACATGAAACTTAACAGGTGAAGGCCTGATGGAAGCATGAGGAAGAGAGGTCACCCTGACATGGAACACTGAGAAGGCAGCTGGAGGGGCACGACCATGAGCTGACCTTGAGCAGTGAGTTGAATGTAGAATAGAGGACCTTCCAGGGAGGGGAATGGGGACCAGACTGGCAGATAGAAGTAAGAGTTAGAAGAGGTAAGACTAGAAGGCTTTGAGCAGCCAATGCAATTTATGGAAAGTGCTATGGGACACAGGCAGGGCAATGTTAGGGGCATGAGTGGGCAGGGGCAGGACTTGTGGCTGCTCAGACCTACACAAGTAGACTGGCTGGTGGGAACTTGGCTGGCAGGCAGAGAAAGCAGTTGCTTCTGATTGGATGTTCTGGGGAAAGCCCATTCAGCACTGCCCTTCTGTGTGTGTGTGTGTGTGTGTGTGTGTGTGTGCGCGCGCGCGTGCGCGCGTGTGCATGTGTGCATGCATGGCATGTGCTTGCCTTTGGAACACACAGTACTGCCTGGCGTGGCCAGGAAGCCTTGCAGGGCTTGGGCAAGCCCTGTTACCTGGTGCAGCTGTATTATGCCTTACAGGACAGGGGACATGCAGAAGGTCTGTTTCCTTGTTTACTCCTGGAAGTGGGTCCTGTCAGGCTCCCCGTGCACCTCCCTCCCTTGTTCCCAACTCCAAAATCATTGCCCCTCTCCTAGTACCTTCCACCCTCTCCTCCTTTTCTTCCTGTTCTTTGTCCTACCATAACACCCTCTGTTTTTTCCTGTTCTTAGCTCAGTTGTGCCCTCTGCCTCTCTGGTGTGTGGGTTTTGTCTCCACCGCCCCGTCCCTTCACTTAGCAGTCCCCTCCTCCCTTTGTCCCCTGCCTACTCATTTCTCCTGTAAAGATTTTGTCCATTTTCCTCTCCTTGGGCCTGCTGAGCAGAGCGTGTTTCCTAGTCTCTTCTCTAACACTCACTGAAAAGAAAAACACCCAAATCTATGCTCCCACGAAATCCTGCCTAATTTAAGCCCTGTTTAATCTCCCCCTTCTGACTATAACCACCCACACTCACTCATACTGTTTATTCTCTTTCTTCCTGTTCCTTTACCTTGGTCCTACACCTTTAAGGTATTGTATGCTTCTGAAAACGCAGTTTAAAGCTTACAGTAAACGACAAACTGATGCCCTCAGACTCCAGCGGTGTCTTTCCCAGTGTGGAAGACTGTGTGGTGTGGGCCCAGTAGCTCTGATGCTGTGCTGAGCTCTATACTCACTCGCTTTCTGCACGGCCTGCTCCCTGATGACACACTGAGTTCAGAAGCTTGGTTTATGAGTAGCAAATTGCTTAAATTCATTCTGAGCAGGCTTAGCGACTCCTAACCTTGCCTGCTGATAGGGGCATTGAGCCCATGTGCAGTGCACAAGGGGGCATTGCAGAGAAGCCCGTGTTTTCTGTCTGAGGCTCCAAACTGACTGGCTAGAGATTCATATGAGGAAAACCTCGGGGCCCAAATGAATGAATCTCTAAGTGGTTATCACCAAATGAGGCAAAATGAGAAAAAGACTGAAAAAGAATGACATTGTGGTTGGTTTCTCATATAAATCAAGTTATTCTTTAAAAATATTGTGAGATTATGTTCTTCCTTTTTTTTTTTTTTTGGAGTGGTGGGTAGCATTAAAAGAGCTTTAATTTTGATGCAGTGATGAAGCAGCTGATGGTAGCTTTTTGATTTTTGTTTTATTAACATTGTTGAGAATACTCTTACTTTGCAAGATTAAAAGTGGTTGCCCTATGTTGACTGCTAAATCTGGGGGCATTTTTGCAAAGACTGTGAAATCCTGCTGTCTGGAGGCTGCTGCTTATTCCAATGCAGATATAATGAAGGACTGTCACTTAAAGCCACTGCCAAGGAGTTCCCAGCTCAACTCATCTCAGTGAGTGTAGGAGGCCTACTAAGGGCCAGGTGCTGGGATACAATGACACACAGCATAAACTGAGTTTGGAATTCACATGCTTCTCAGGGAGAACAAATGAAATTTTCAGATTGTGTTAAGTGTTATGGAGAGTGTGTGCATATGTTGTATGTTGTATCCTCTCTGAGGATTGATAGTTGAAATGATTACTAAAGGATGAGAAAGAGCTAGTCATACAAAATGTGGGGAAGAACATTCCAGGGAGAGGGAATAGCATACACAAAGACTCTCAGGTGAGGAGGTTGGCATGTTCACAGTCCTAGGAGATGCACAGGGGTAGATTGTTAAAAGCAAGGGGATGGTGGTAGAAGATAAGGTCAGAAAATTAGGAAGGAGCCATGTGGGGCCTTGTAGAACATGCTAAGAAGATTGGGTTTTATTCTAAATGCAATGGGAAGCCATAGAAAGTCTTATTTTTTCCAGGGGGAGATAGTTTACCTAAAATAAAATGCACAGATATAAAGTATATAGTTTGATGAGGTTTGGTAAATGGACAAGCCTGTGTAACCACTAAACTAGTAGTCGAGGAAGTGCAACTAAAAGGCCAATAGGGGAGAGAAAATGAAATTCTAAATAAACAACTTGATTAAACCAAAATACTATGGAAAAAAAAAAACATGGAACAAATAACAGAGAAGACAAAAAATAAAATGAATAGTATAATGGTAGATTTAAACCCAGCCATATCAATAATTTCGTTACTGAAATCATTGTAAATGGGCAAAACAAAATCCTGATAACAAATGGAGATTGTCACGCTTGGATAAAAAAGCAAGACTCAATCAGTATACTGTTTATAAGAGATGCGCTTTCAGTTTTATTTATTTATTATTATTATTTTTTAAAGTAAGCTCTATATCCAACATAGGGGTTGAACTCATGACCCCCAGATCAAGAGTCATATGCTCCACCGACTGGGCCAGCCAGGTGCCCCAAGATGTGCTTCCTATTTAAAGAGATGAAGAGATTGAAAAGAAAAGGATGAAAAAAGATATGCCAGCCAATGCTAAGAATAAGAAAGCTAAGATGGATATATTAATACCAAAATAGGCTATAAAATGAGGAATGTTACCAAAAATATAGAAGATTCTTTCATAATTATAAAAGAGTAGATTCATCATGAAGACATAAGAATCCTAGATGTGTTATGTATCTGGTAGCAGAGTTTCCAATACATGAAGCAAAAACGGACAGAACTAGAGGGAGAAATAGGCTTGTCTACAAACTTATTTTGTAATTTTAATGTTTTTTCAGCAATTTATAGGATAAGTAGGAAAAAATCAGTAACGATATAGAAGATTTGGAAAACTGTATCCACCAACTTGACCTAATTGAAAACGATAGACTACTCTATTTTCAAACTGCAGAGCACACATACTTCTCTAATGCACATGGAATTTTCAGTTATTTGGATCAAATTCTGGGCCATTAAAAGGTCAATACATGTCAAGATTTTGATAACATTTAGGGTATATTCTAAGACCACAATTTAAATTAGCTTGAAATTAGTAACAAAAAGGTATTGAGAAACATGCCCCCTCCCCATATTTGGAAATTAAATAAAATACTTTAATCCATGAACCAAAGAAGAAATCACAAGTGAAGATAGAAAATATTTTGCTAGAGATAATAGCAGTTACTCTAGAGATTCCAATATGCATCCTTGACTTACCATAGTCTACTTTGATCTGATAATATACATTTTGTGTATGATGTACTCTCCCCCCATACTTTGTGCTATTGTTGTCACATAGTTTACTTCTATGTGAGAGATAAATTCACAAGATGTTATTGGTTTTGCCATCCAGTGCTTTTAACAGTTGTTTACAAATATTTTGTCAAGAATTTATGATCTACAGAGGGCCAGTCTGATATAAGCTGCTCTGCCATCACTAGAACCACAACTCCATGGATGGTTTTTAAGCAGGAGAGTGAAGTCATTCTGGCAGATGTGTGGAGACTTACAGTGCAGGGTCAAGAGTGGAGGTAGGAAGACCAATTAAGTCTATTACCAGAGTCTAGTGGTAGATGCTGACGGCTTGGACTAGGTGATGACAGAGGACACTGGTCATGACAAGCAGAGGATGAGTTAGAGAGGCATTTTGGGCAAGATTCAGTGATGAGTGGGGCGTTGAGAAAAAGAAGTAAGTCAAGGGTGACTCCCCAGTTTCTGATTGGAGCAACTGGGTAGTGAAGCCATTGATCAAGGTAAGGTGAGGCAGGAGAAGGACGAAATTTGGGACAAAAATCAAGTTGCATTTTGTATATGAGTCTTGAGAAGACAGTAAGATAAACAACTGTCAGGCGAGCAATTGAATTTGTAAGTCTGGAGCTCAGGGGAGAGGTCTGATTTAATAGGTGTGGCCGCTAGCACTTGAGCAAGAGGTGCGTATGTGGAGGGAAGGAATGCCATCTAGAGAACGGAGAACTGACAAAGGTTAGCTAAGAGGTGACTGTTGACTTTCTGAACTCCTGGTAAAACTGCTGGATGGGAGAGATGAGAAGCTGGAAAAGTAAGCCTCCTTATGATTGGGGTGCTCTGGGAGGTTCACTAAGGCTGGCTTTTCTCCTGGGTACAGGGTTACAAGGAAGAGAAGAACCAAGGTGAATGCTGTGGCAGATGTCTGCCTGTGGCTTGCACCATCCAGCTAAGAGGAGGCCAGACCGTGATGTTGAAGGTAGGAGCAACTTGAACTCAGGAGTTTCCCCTCAAGTCACCACTGGGTTTCCTACTTGGAGATCTCCTCTCCAAGAAAGAGGGACTGCGTTTGCATCAATACTGGCTCCCCACCTATTTCTGATTTTATAGAGAAAAGATGGATAGTCTATAGAAGGTATAGAATTTTTCTCTCTGATTTAGCAAATTTTTCATTCTTATTGACATGAGTGTCCTTGGCGTGAGGCCCATGATTTGGAGTTGGTTGATCTCTAAGATTTCTTCCAGCCTATTGTCTGTAAGGCTAGACGGGCAATCAGGTGTGAAACAAACTGATCCACGAAGGCGGGAATTCATTGCTAGGGCTTGGAGGTGGTGCCCTGGTTCATCTCTGGTTCCGTTGTTGATTTGCTAGTTTACCCTCACTACCTCTTAATGCTTTTAAGCTTCTAGGTGGTCAGAAGAGTTTAGCGATTCTCTGCATTGATGCAGCCCTATTCACAGTAAATAAGTTGTAACACTGGGGCTCGTCTCGTATGCTCTGGGTGTGGAGACTATAGATATTGTCTCATTCTTGTTCCATAGTCCTCCAACCTGTTTCAACAACTTCGAGGTGTCAAGGTCATGGTTTGAAGTGTCTCTGCAACACAAACACTGCCTTTGGATTTGCTCTACCCATTTCCCCTCTTTCCTTTCAGCGTGATGAGACACTCCAGGATGGCTGTGATAGTCACTTCTGCAAGGTCAATGAGAGAGGAGAGTACATTTGGGAGAAGAGGGTCACAGGCTGCCCGCCCTTTGATGAACACAAGTGTCTGGCCGAGGGAGTGAGTAGCTGGAGCTCAGGCTCTGCTTTCCTCTTGACTGCCCCATCTTTGACTCTAAGAACAGAGTCCTCTGAACAGCATGCAGTCCCCACTGACATGATGTCCCAGTGTCCAAGGGAGACCCCTGACCCAGTTTAAAAAATCACTGAGGTTTCAAAATCAAAGCCTGTTGGAGAGATAAAACTCTCTGCACCATACGATGCTTTCATTAGATACCTTCTTCTTGGGGGAGGTTGTTTGATGGAGAGGTGAGAGATCAAATGATTTCTAGTCTCCCCTGAGAATGATGGTCCTGGTGAGCCAACTGGGAGAGAATCCAGAATACTCAGAGTTGTTACAGGCTGGTCAGGTGGGGGTGGGGCCAGTCTGCTCACATTTGTGATGGCATTGCACAGTTTATGTCTAGAGACTGAAGCTCGGGGCTGAGTCCAAAGCCAGGAATTGGCCTGGAGTGACCCGACAGCATCCACTGTGTACTATTTGTGCCTAATCTGGGAATTTGTTGTTTTCTTAGGGGAAAATCATGAAAATTCCAGGCACCTGCTGTGACACATGTAAGTACATGACCACTAGCTTGTCCCTTGAAATCCGTCAGACCAAGTTCAGGGACTATTCTTTGGAGGAAGCTTTATTCTGGAAAGATAATTCTTAATTATTGGCCAGTTGCTAGGTTCAGTTCTTCAGGAAACTGCCACCTTCCCTGAAGGTTCTTAGACTGCCTCCTTCTCAGATCACCATTCAGACGCCTGTGAAGCAGTTTCTTCCTTTTTTCCTCTGAACTCCTAACTATTACTCTCCTCTTATCTGCCTTTCCCCTCCCAGAGGTGTGGGTGGCTCATATCTTATTTTTCCCACCAGAGCTCCTGGAAGGCACCCTTGATCCATGATCTTGACAGAGCAGACACTCAATATACATCTATTCTTTGAGTGTCAGACAGCCACCTCCCAGAGAAAGAGAAGCCACCAGCTGGCTAACATCAGCTCCCCACCATATGCTGTGGGAGCCACAGAGAACACAGAATCTTCTCAAGGATTCACAAGACTGGTCTACATGTATTAACCTCCCCTTCTTCACTCTCGGCCCCTCTTGACCTTGCAGTTATGTCAGCCCATAGCTCACAGCAGCAGCTTTGGGGATGGACCCCTGCAAGGCTGCCTGTCAGGCAGCAATCTCCCCACACATTCTTGTGTTCATGAGCACAAGTAACATGCAGTATCCTAGTGTTAGTGCTGTGTTCTCTGAATATAGAATTACTTGCCTGTGCTAATGTTTTTTGGTTTTAGTTTAGTGTTTTGTTTTGTTGTTTTTGTTTTATTTTGGGTTCATGGGCCCGTGTTCACCGTGTTCAGTATTGGGTAAAGAAAGAGAGTGAAAAGTGTGAATACCTCCCATGCTTGCTTGCTTGTTTGTTTGCTTATTTATTTGTTTATTTATTTATTGAGAGAGAATATGAGCGGAGGGAGGATCAGAGGGGGAGAGAGAAATCCACCCAGTGTGGAGCCCAACTCTGGGCTCAATCTCTGACTGTGGTGATATCATGACCTGAGCAGAAATCAACAGTGGGATGCATAACCAACTGAGGTATCCTGGCACCCCAGTCATTCTCTTCTCGATGGCTCATTCTGACAGTCCCTGCCTTTGCCATAACCAGGTTGCAGATTGCAGAAACACACTCTGAAAGCAAGTCTTTCTATGATTCCTGTCTGCATAAGCTTAAGAATATGAAGTCAGGAAACCATCAGAGAAGATGACTTCTCTTTGGGCACACTTTGCACAATGGAATTTGGTCAAGAGGCTGTTATTTGCAAAGCTAGCAGGGAGGTAACAAGAGGCCTTTGTTGGTCAGTACTTTTAGGAGGCAGAGACCCTTCATAAGGAGAGGGAGCCAGGCTCAGGATTTAAACCTACAGCAAAAGAATATAGTATGTTGGCCTAAATATGTTTTCCTTATTCATTCTTTTAATGTGGTTGGCAGGCTTTCACTGTACAATGGAGTTATTTGGAAGTTGGGAGGCAGGCTAATATGTAGTTAGGGTTGATTTAGTTTGGGAGCCATTCAAGAATGGAAAACTCCCAGTGTGCAGATGGGGAATGGCGAGCTGGCATTCAATCTTAGAAATATTGGTGGGGACAAGTAAAGTTTCAGGTCTGAACGCCACTAATCCCTGCCATGCCAGAGAGCTGGAGACAGCTATTCCCAAAGGGAGGCCTCCAGGGCTCCCAGGCATCCTCTTAGCCCCTCATGTGGCCATGACATTTGCCTTTCCTCTTTTCCAAAGGCAGAGACAGATAGATAATAATTATATTTATTGACTACTTCATTGCCCATTAGCTTCCAGATATAAGCACAAGAAGACTGCTCCAGTCATTATAATTTTTAGAGTCTACAATTACATAAAAGCAAGTCTCATCCATCTACATCACCAAAGTGCAGTGAATCTAGGCTCCTCCTGTGGTTAAAATTGTACCATTAAGTGAGTTAAACCCAGCCATAACTATATCTCTAGATTGGAGGGCCAGGAGATTCTGAGGTGAACCAGGATAATTTAACTCCCCTCCTTGCAGCTGGCTTTGGTGATCTGGCCACTGTGAAACTGACCTATTTCCAGTAAAGTGAGGGAACTGGGCTGGAGAGTGTCCTACAGAATCCCAGTCAGGTCCCAGGTCCCAGGTCCCATCTCTCTCCTGTCCCGTAGGTGAGGAGACAGAATGCAAGGATATCACTGCCAGGCTGCAGTATGTCAAAGTGGGAAACTGTAAGTCTGAAGAGGAAGTGGACATTCATTACTGCGAGGTAAGGGGACCCTGACTTCAGTGAGGCCTAAGTGGGGAGGGGTGAGTCTTCTTGTTTGGATACATCTCTAGTAACCTATTAGAAGCACCTGGAATACTCACAGGGAAGTGATGTGAGTGGAACCAGAAGCATATATTTTTAAGCAAATATTGTATTGAAGTACCTGGGAACTTTTGACCCCAGAAGAAGAAAAAAAACAAAAACAACTGTAGACAGATTCAAATCCTCTAAAGAGAATGGAGAGTTGTTTAAGGGGAGCTGGGCATTATGTTTCCTGATGGAATACGCATAGAAATTGCGGCTAGCGGGATTTGGATGTAATAGTACCATAAGGAGAGTGGATATGCCAGACTTTCCCGAGATCTACCTTTACAAAGCGCGCAGCAGGACTCTCCAGCATTGCAACTCTCACCTCTCTCTGCCCCGTCACAGGGTAAATGTGCCAGCAAAGCCTTGTACTCCATCGACATGGAGGATGTGCAGGACCAGTGCTCCTGCTGCTCGCCCACTCGGACGGAGCCCATGCGGGTGCCCCTGCGCTGCACCAATGGCTCCCTCGTCTACCATGAAGTCCTCAATGCCATGCAGTGCAAGTGCTCCCCCAGGAAGTGCAGCAAGTGAGGCTGCCTCCCTGGGCGCCTCCTGTCGCCTGCCTCACTGGACCTGACCGGCCGGAGTGCTGCTCTGCCCTCTCTGTGCTCTGCTCTTGTGCCCTCCTGAGCCCACAATAAAGGCCAATCTCTCACCTTGCAAAAGGCTGATGGTTCAATGCGTCTTCTAGGCTGACATGACAGTGGTAGGCTGAGCCCGAGCCCTGAACCTGGTTCTGAGGGAGAGAGCACAGGCTCCATCTGAAAGCGCCCCAGCCCCAGGCACGGCCAATCTCTGGGACAAAGTGGTGTCTTTGCCTCTGTGGGCTGGGGAGGGTCTCTGCCCAGTGCCCTAAAGTAAAAGGGATTTGCTCAGCAACACTAGGGTCTCCAAGCTCTGGATCCAGGGGCTTCTGAGCAGAGCAGAGCAGAGGGGTGGGCCCTGGAGCCAGGCTCTTGCCAAGACAGACATGGTTATTGGCAGTGTGGCTGACCTTGTGGTGAAGGATCTTGAACAGGTGTGAAGGGGCTTTCTCTGAGCCCTTGGGTCTCTAAGGTCCTGTGTACCCTCAGGGGCCCCTGTGGGAGGGAGGGGTGCTGAGGACTGAGGGGGCTGGAAACAGTGTGCTGGCAGGTGCAGAAACAGGGTCCCATCCAGCATAGGCTGGGCCATGGCAGATGACCCCCAAGCCTTGGGGGCAGGCCTGGGTTCTACACATGGTCCTTGTTCTATTGTGTGGTCCCAAACAAGACCATTAGTGGTTCTCAGACTTCATTTCCTTGTCTGGAAAACAGGAATGTTAGTCTCACTCAAGGGATTGAGAGGGTAAAATATGGCTGAAAGTCTGGGGATAACTGTAAATTGCTCTATAATAATATAATAACCTAAGAAGTGACAAGAAAAAACATGGGAAGGAATCAAGTCTCAAAGCAGGGAATATGTGTCTCTATCATCAGTGGCAGAGAATTAGGGATTTACTTTATCCTGAGGGGTGAAAGAGCTGAGTTTCTTTTGGGCTGGATGCTGGAAGCCGAGGGTCTGTCTACTCCAGACATCTTTTAGTGGAAGATGTAGATAACACCAAACTTCACTTGGTCCCCAAAGCACTGTCTGGTAATGTCACTCTCAGGAAGAGATTGTCCCTCCTTAAAATTTATGAAAGAGCTTTACATGAAGATGCTGGCAAGATGGTGGAGACTCTAGTTGGGGAGAGACTACCCATGAGAATAAAGGAAATGCCCTGGGTATGTGACAGGAATTTGGTGGAGAATTTTCACTCCAGATCCTTCTAACACAGGAGAGACTCTATTCACTTAAAGTGCTGGATGATGGAGCTGGAAAGGATGTGGGCATCATCTAATCCAGTGCCCCTCCCCTGCTCCTTTACAGGGAATAGAAGCAGCTCAGAGAACACCAGTGACTTGCCAAAGGTCACACAGCTGCTGGGGGGCAGGCCAGGTTCAGAACCCAGGTGCCTTGACACCCAGGCAAGAACTTCCAGGCCATTCCACCAGAGCCACGCCATCCCTGTTGCTTACAGATTCAGTCCTTGCTGTCATGGGAAACATTGACTCCCGCATTTATTTATTTATTAAATTTTTTTTTTTAATGTTTCTTTATTTCTGAGAGAGAGAGAGGGAGAGAGAAGGAGAGAGACAGAATCAGGCTCCGAGCTGTCAGCATAGAGCCTGACATGGGACTCGAACCCAGGAACTGGGAGATCATGACCTGAGCTGAAGTCAGATGCTTAACCAACTGAGCCACCCAGCTGCCCCTGACTCGCACGTTTCTAGGACCCAACTGCTTCCGATATTGTGGGGAATAACCCGGAGGGAAGATCCATTACAGGCAAATAGCATGTGTTGAGCAGTTTTGGTGGGGAATTTAGTAAGAAGAGGAAAGGAAGAATGGATAGAAGGTTTATATAACTGCTGAATAATTCAAAGGTGGTCATCTGTCCATCCATCCCGTCTCCAACTTTGAATAGCCTCTGAGGTCTCTGTAGGAAACCAGATCCAGGGGCAGGGAATTACTGTCTCTCTTCTTACTGATTCCCTAACACTCTACCTGGGGATGAGGTGTTATTGGAAGCATCAGCCACAGAGAAACTCAGCAGTTTCTCTGTGAGGTGACCTCTCCAGCATCAGGTGTCAGTTTTCCAACTGCCTGTGGCTCCGTAGCCTGAACTTCTTTTCATATCTACAGATATAGCAGTTCACTACCAAGAAAAATGCCAAATCTGAAAAACTGTATGTTTGGATTAAAAAAAAAAAAATGTCAGGAGCAAGGTAAAAAGGCTGCAAAAAGAGAAACCAGTAGTGGGGTGTGTCTTAGGAGTTTCCCTTTCTCGGCAGGTACTGTGGGGCAGGGCCTGCCTCTGGGGTCAGGGACTCTCTTACATACTCTCAGAGCAGGTAAGAGTGTCCCCCAAGGGGAGACTTTTAGGTGGCCTCGCAAGGAGGGAGTATACAGGGGCTGAGAAAGTGCTGGAGGGAGAGAAGAAAGGGAATGGATCTGTAGAAAGGTTTCCAGTGCTCTTGGCATTGAGAAGACGTGGGACAGGGTCCCTGGGAGTGAAAGGGGAGACAGGCATCGTTTGGGAGAAAGAAGCTGAATGGCAAAGTGTTGGGGCACGGACTCTGAGCAGGCTGCCTGCTTGGGGATCCAGGCAGACTCTTAGAGGCGAGTTGCTTTGACCTTTTACACTGTAGTCTCATCCCTGAGCCCAGCACACTAGCAGTAACGGCCTCATAGGGTTGTGTCATTATTAAATGATCTCCAGGGGTAAAGCTCTGAGAAGGGTGCCTGAGGATGAGGAGGTCCTGTATAAACATTAGCCTGACTATTCCTAGTGGCCAGAATAAAGCTCTGGATTGGGACATTTTGGTTCTCCTTCTGTGCTGCCCCTGACTCGTTCTGTGTTGTCTGCTCCCCTCTGTCCTCTAGCAGCAGGTGGGGAGCAATCGCCACCAGCCTACCTTATCAGTGCAGGAGATAACCATTCTTCACGCTCAAGAATGAACAGCATACTTGACCTTAACATAACACCATTTCATTTGTCGGGTTCCTGGCATTAATGAACTTGTTTAGCTTCAGGGCATCTTGGAGGTGGAGATTCCATTATCCACACTGGCCCTTCAGAGGGCCCTGGCTTCTCAGTTCATCGCTGGGCACCAGAACCTGGCGGCAGAGATGGCGCTCCTCTCGTTCTCCGCTTCACAGTCTCCCTCCTCCCGCCAGTCCCAAGCTTCTTGGGGGGAGGCTCCCATTAAGACCGACCCCTCCTTCTGCCTCTTGCAGCCCCTCTTCCTGTCCTGTCTCTTGTGCGCTACTCCCCTACTCCCGCCCCGTGGAGTCTAGGGAACGGTGGGGACAGCTGGTCGCCAGGGCGAGTGAGAGTGAAGGCAGCTGGGCCAGGGAGCTTCCCACCCCGACCCGGGCAGTGCCCCGGACCGGGCGGCGGGGCGGAATTGGAAACTAATCAGCCAGACGGTGCACGAGATAATCCGGCTGAACATTCACGCCCCAACCAGGTTAGGAGGCACCTCCCCCGGGTGGAGGAGAGCAGGCGGCCGTCTGCCCCGCGCGCCCCTCCGCTTCACGAACCCCAGCGCGGCCTGGGTTCGCCCCTACCTCGGGCGCGCTCCTTCCCCACGTGGCGCTCGCGGCGCCGGGGCGCCCGGGGCGCAGCCAGGAGCGCCCGCTCGAACCCGGGCGGCGCGGCGGGCGGCGCGGGGTGGGGGGGAGGGCAGGGGGAGGAGCGGGCGGGGGGCGGGCACGTCCGGGCGCTGCTGAGCTCGATGGAATTAGCCCCGCGGCGGAATAAACCGGTGCAGACGCCGGCGCCGCCGCGGGCCAGTCCGGGTTTCGCGTCCGGTGTGTCCGCACCATGGCCGCCCCCGGGCTGCGCGGTGAGTCTCCCCTGCCCGGGACCCTGGTCCCCGGCGTCCCGGCGAATGGTAGGAGGGAGAGGGGCTGGGAGTGACGGAGCCGGCATCCTAGCTCCTTGCCTTTGGGACTGGTGACCCCACGTGAACCTGGAGAGGGAGGTGCTGGAGACTGGTCCCTTTTCCGCCGGGGTAGGGGAGGCGAGGGACGCCTGAGCAATTTCCCACACTTATTATTACTATAATAATACTGGTGCAGCGGCTTTTTGGTGGTTGATTACCAATTCCTACCGGTGCGTTTTTGCCTCAACTCATGCGAGTCCTTGGATGTTTAGTTCAGGTTATGTGGGGCAAGCAGACAGCTGGGGTTTAATTCACCAGCAGTCTGCTGAGGACAGAGGTTCGAATTCATCCCCAGCGACTTTGGCTTTGGCCTCCCTGGAGTGTTCTCAAGGTTTCAGGACGACTCCTCCAACCCTAACCCAGACCTGAGCTCAGAAAGGGCATTTGCACCTCAGGGTGAAGGGAAACACAGGCACGCCTTTCCCGGGGACTTTTCTTAGAGGAAAAGCAAGTGGAGGTGGACTTTGCGGGAGGAGGACGTTATTCTGCCGCATCTCCCAAGTTATACTGAGCAGACACATGGGCAGGGTCCACCTTGCCTGGAAAGGGATTATGTTCTCGTGGTTGTTGAGAGAGGTGTGAAGTGGGGAGGTGCCCCCTCCACTGGCATGAATAGTGAACCAGAACTAGGCGTCGGTCCTAGTCCTGAGACCTCGGGAGCCAGTGTGGAGAGATATCTCGGGAACCACGTGGACCCCGGTCCAGGACCGAAGGCCCCATTGAGCAAGGTTAGATCTAAGCCCGAAGGCAAGTGGCAGGTGGAGGGAGGATCTTAGACAATGTAGGGGCTTTCCTAGAGGACTGTGGTACTCTGGGTCCCTCTGCTTGCCTGGACTTTGTTTTGTGATCCGACCTCAGAGCCCTGGCCCACCTAGCTGTCTGTCACCCTGTAGTGGCTGCTGGGCATCCAAGGCCCTTTTACTCGCTGTGTCTTGCCATGCACCTGTCATTTTGGGAGGCAAAGTCCTAATATGGTCCTTTCCAGCAATCTCTAATGCCCTCTGAGTTGCCTGTATGTGGGGACCTGGGTCACTTTGCTGGCTGATTGAAGTGGTTGTGTGAGGGGTAGGGGTGGGTTCCAAACACCAGCCTCAGGTTCTGATCTGGTTTCCATGTGTACCTTCTCTGCCATCATCCATTGTGGGCCAGGGCTCCTGGACCAGAGTCATAGAGCGTATAGTGAAGCTTGTCTTTGATTTAATGAAATGAGGACCCCATTTTCTGGAAATCCACCCTTCTGTGGACTCTTTGTGCTGGCTGAGAGAAACTTGTCCCACCCCATTTGTGGCGTTCCTAGAGCCCACGGAGAACAGAAATTTGACTGCTAGACATGAATCCTGCCTCTGGTTACAAAATGGAATCAGTCTCTATTTGTGATCAGGTGGTTTAGGAAAGGCCTCTCTACGGAGATGAGTTTGAACAGAGATCACATTCAATGAAGGAGCAAGACTTGCAAGATATCTGGAGAATGATCTTGCAAAGGCAAATATAGGCGGAAGACCTTGTGGCAAGAGTGTGCTCGAGCTGTCCAAAAAGTAGCGGGGAAGCCGAGTACCTGGAGCAGAGAGGTGAAGTGGGAGAGTGGCAAGAGTGAGCCAGACCAAGCAGAGGCTTGTAGCTCAGGCCATATGTTCTTGGTTTTCGGAGAAAAGGAAGACTAACATTCAAGTATCCAGTATATCCAGACACTGTGCTCGCTAGGTGCTTCGCCTCACAACTTTGTGGTCAATGTTAAGTCCATTTCATTGAAGAGGAACCTGACTCTCGAGACGTTAAGAAACATGCCTATTATATTGTGTCAACCACTGAATAATCACAGAAGGATAAAATTGGAATTCAAACTTGTTTTCCCAGCACCTCACCTTGTTGCTTTTGTTCTGTTCATAAGTCATTAGAAGGAAGTATGGATATGTGCAAATAGGGATGGGGAATGTGGGTGGAACTGGGCTTTAATGGAGATGTAATTTTTCAAGGCTCTTAGGTAAATGCAGTAGTCATAGTCCAGGCAGGGCTGTGCCTATACACCGCCCTTGACCCTTGAACAACACGGCTTTGAGCTGCGTGTGTTCACTTATACGCAAATTTCTTACAGTATAGTACTGTAAATGTATATGTTCTTATGATTCTCTTAGTAACATTTTCTTTTGTCTAGTTTACTTTGTTGTAAGAATACGTTATATAATATATATACAAAATGTGTTAATTGACTGTTTATGTTATTGGTAAAGCATTCAGTGAACCATAGGCAATTAGTAGTTAAGTTTGGGGGGAGTCAAAAGTCACAGTCGGATTTTTAATCGTCCAAGGAGATTGGCACCCCTAACCCTGCGTTGTTCGAGTCAGCTGTATTTCCAATCTGGAGTCATCATGGTTAGTTTATTTTGTGGGGCCAAGCCCAAGAAGCCTGGTTGTCATCACCAAACTTGTAAGGACATGTGCCACTGTGATCTACACTGGGGACGTGTCTTCACCAGCACGGATGACCTGAGTTCCACATTTAGGGTTTACGGGGACATGGGAAACTGAGCTAGTGACCACTGGGGGAAGAAGGTGTGCTTAGGATCCTGATGGGCTCTAGCAAAACTGGCTCACTATATTATGCCCCCGTAAGTGTGACTCATGTCAGCTCGGAGGCCAACTATCAACTGGACTGTATGCCAGATGCTATAGTCAGTGTTGGAGTTACAAAGATCAGTACACCACAACACCTGCCTGTCAAGACCTTAACCTTCACCCTAAGATGATCTTAATACTTTCACAGCCTTATCCACTGTTGTTGGTCGCGGGAAGGAGGAAGTGGGGGTCAGACATTGACTTGCTCTGACTGCAACAATGAAATTAACCCGACTGTACAGTAATTATTTCAAGATGTACTTTAGGTCTTTTTTGAACTCCTCTCATCAACCCTGCTTTTCCTCCAGAAACTTTAGGGAAATAACTTTTAAGTCTGTCTGGCTGACAACTCTCCATTGATGTTAACTTTCACTGATACTGCTAAAGGATTACAGTTCTCACCGTTAGCTGGTGTCATTTCCTCCCTGTTTGGCAAACACAAGTACACTACCCTTTGTCAAGAAAGTATAGGAAGTATAGATACCAATTAGCCCAAGTAAAAATTCAATGGAATAAAATCAAAGATCTAATTTTATTTTAATTAAGTTGTTAATTATCGTTTTATTAAATGATACATGAATCCAGCAACATCCCATCCAGCAAGTTGAAGGGAGCTTGGAGGAGTTATACAAAATGGAAGTTTTTTATAGGAAGGAGGGTGGGACAAGAAGTTATTAGCAAATGCAGACAGATTGTTTCAGGCCAGGAAACCATCTTTTTGCAGGGGAGAGAGTGGCAGTGTTTTATTATACAGATTACTACCTCACTAGTGCTGATCAGGAAGTTTCAGACTGACTTTTCAGGGATAGGTTGAAACTGTTAAGTCTTGGTTTGCTGGGGTGTGCTTGTGTGTGCTTGTGTGTGTGTGTGTGTGTGTGTGTGTGTGTGTGTGTGTGTGTGTGTCTGCACCTGTGCAAATGATTCCATTTTGGGCTTCTTTTTTAATACTTTGTATCTTCTGACTTACTCACTGACATAGGGATAATTCCCATTTTGTAACAGTCCTTGATGCCTGATATTCATCATAAGCTAATTAAACATAGCTTTAAAAAAGCAATAATATACTTCCATTGTGAAAAGTGTTTAAATACAAATAAATAAGAATAAAATTTCCCTTATTTTAAGTAGTATGGTAATTGTTGTTCACTCAATTCCTTTTTAATCTTTTTATTTGTGCCTGTATCAAATAGCTATTTCTATGTATTACTTATCTTCAAATAGTTTACAAAAGAAGAAAATCCAGATAACAATAAAACTTAAAACAAGGGTAAATGAACAAGTGTGAAATCATGAAGGATTGGGAGCACAGTATTATATCATAAAACCTAGACTAAGAATAGGTACTATCGTTGAACAAAAACTTATCTGGAAGCTTCCTCACAGGCAGGTCAGAAAACAGACAGTAAGTTATAAGTTACACAGGTTTCATAGTCCAACAGCAGGAGGCCAGTTCTAGTTCATCAACATTAAACGTTAGGAAGAATGTCACAGTGATATTTGTGCTATTTATATAAGACATTGCCCAACATAATGAGCTGTAGTTTCATTAATAGATTTTTGGAAAGCGTATTATTATCACGTGAGCATTTATTGTTTCTGGCTTTTTTAAAGGGGTGTTTGTGTTTTATTCTTTTCTGGTCCACTCCACAGTGTTAATATTTTTTTAAAATGCTGTCAGCAGACCTTTAGATCACCAGCCATTGGGTTAAACCTCTCATTTGAAAAGTAGTAGCTTATAGCATATAAAAAGCTCCATGGTTCATCGTCCATTGAGACCAGGGGCTGCCAGTCTCTTTCTCCTCTCCTCGAGGGGGAGGGAGACAAGACTTCCCAGACACAACTTTCTAGGCTTCCATCTGTTGTCATTTCCCTGGAGCCTGAAGGACCTCCATTAGTGTGGCTTGAAGTGTGGTTCTGCTGGTGACAAATTCTCTCAGCTTGTGTGTGTTTTTTAAAAATATTTTAATGTTTATTTATTTTTGAGAGAGAGAGAGAGAGAGAGAGAGAGAGAGAGAGAGAGAGGAGGGGAGGGGCAGAGAGAGAGGGAGACAGGGAATCTGAAGCAGGCTCCAGGCTCCAGGCTCCGAACTGTCAGCACAGAGCCTGATGTGGGGCTCGAACTCAGGAACCGTGAGATCATGACCTGAGCCACTCAGGTGTCCCCGCTCAGCTTGTGTTTTTATGGAAAGTCGTCTATTTCACTCTCCTTTTGGAAGAATACTTGCATTGGATATAGAATAATGGGTTGACAGTTTATTCCGTTGAGCACTCCAGGTGTTCTCTGTGGGTCTCCATGGGTCTGCTGAGAAGTCAGCCTTAATCCAGATTTTTATTTTATTCATGTAGAATACCTTTATAATCTGGTAGCTTTTGATATTTTATTTTTATTTTTGGTGTTCAGTGGTTTGACCATGATGTGTGCAGGTGTAATTTTATTTGTATTTTTCTTAACTTTGAGTTTGTTGACCTTCTTGAATGTGGACATTACTGTATTTTATCAACTTGTGGGGATGATTTCAATCACTATTTCTTCAATTATTTTTCTGCCCTATTTTCATCCTCTTCTTTTACTGGAGCTCCCATCACATGTATGTTAGATTCTGTGGTCCCACCAATTCCTGAAACTCTGTTAAATTTTATTCCAGTCTCTAGTCCTCTGTTTTCTAGATCAGATCATTTCTATTGATCCAGGCTTAGCTTCACTGATCTTTGCTCTGCCTTCTCCAGTTTGCTGTTAAGCTCATCTGATGATGTTTTTCTTTTTAGTTATTGTAATTTTTAGTTCTAGGAATTCATTTTTTGAAAATAATTCCAGGTCAGCTTTGTTGAGATATAATAATAAAATCCACCCCTTAAAAATATAAGTCAGTAGTTTTTATTATATTCACAGAGTTGTGCATCCATCACTGCTGTCTAATGTTAGAACATTTTCATCATCCTAAAAAGAAACCTCATACTCACTGACAGCCATTCACCTTTCCTCCCTCCCTCTAACTCCAGGAAACCACTAATCTAATCTCTGTCTCTGTGGATTTCCCATTCTAGACATTTTATATAAGTGGAATCCTATAATGTATAGTGTTTTATGTCTGGGCCCTTTAACTGAGCCTGTTTTTAGTGTTAAGCCATATTGTAACATGTATTAGTATTAGAATTAACATGTATTAGTTCTTTTTATAGCTAAATAATATTCCCTTCTGCGGATATAACACATTTGTTTATCTGTTGATGGACATTTGGATTTCCACTTTCTGGTTACTATGAATAATGCTGCAATGAATGTTCAAGTTCAGGTGTGTGTGTGTGTGTGTGTGTGTGTGTGTGTGTGTGTGTCTAGAGTGGAATGACTGGTTAACTTTTTCAGGGATTGCTAGGCTGTTTTACAAAGTGGCCGTACTATTTTACATTCCCACCAGCAATGTCTGAGGGTTCTCATTTCTCCACATCCTCATCAACCTTGTTATTGTTTGTCTTTTTTATCAGAGCCATCCTAGAGGTATGAAGTGGTATGTCATTGTAGTTTTGATTTACGTTTCCTTCATGACTAATAATGTTGAACATCTTTCCATGTGCTGTTGAATATTTCTTGCGTGTCGTCTTGGAGAAATGTCTGTTTATGCCCTTTGCTCATTTTCAAATTAGGTTAATTGTCTTTTTATTTGTTGAGTTGTGAAAGTTCTTTATATATTTTGGATACAAGTCCCTATTCTGATATATGACTTAGAAATATTTCCTCCCAATTCTCTGGGTTATATATTCACTTTATTAATGGTGTCTTTTGAAACATTTTAAATTTTGATGGAAGGCAGTTTGTCTATTGTTCTTTGATTGCTTGTACTTTTTGGTATTATAGTAGCTAAGAAACCATTGCTTAACCCAATTAATAAAGGTTACTTTTGTGTTATCGTCAAGTTGTTTTATAGTTTTAGTTATTGCATTTAGGTCTACGATCCATTTTTGAAAATGTTAATTTTTTTTGTGTATTGTGTGAGGAAAGGGTCCAACTTCCTTCTTTTGTGTGTGGATATCCAGTTGTCCCAGTACCATTTCCCCATTTTTTTCCCCATTTCTTGGTACCTTTGTTGAAATTCAAGGTTTTATTTCTGGAATCTCAATTCTTTATTTATTTATTTATTTATTTATTTATTTATTTTTATTTTTTTAATTTTTTTTCCAACGTTTTTATTTATTTTTGGGACAGAGAGAGACAGAGCATGAATGGGGGAGGGGCAGAGAGAGAGGGAGACACAGAATCGGAAACAGGCTCCAGGCTCCGAGCCATCAGCCCAGAGCCTGACGCGGGGCTCGAACTCACGGACCGCGAGATCGTGACCTGGCTGAAGTCAGATGCTTAACCGACTGCGCCACCCAGGCACCCCTTATTTTTTATTTTTTAAAAAATGTTCATTTTTGAGAGACAGAGAGAGAGAGAGAGCAAGCAGGGGAGGGGCAGAGAGAGAGAGGGAGATGCAGAAACCAAAGCAGGCTCCAGGCTCTGAGCTGTCAGCACAGAGCCTGATGCGGGGCTCAAACTCACAAACTGTGAGATCATGACCCGAGCCGAAGTCAGATGCTTAACTGACTGAGCCACCCAGGCACCCCTAGAATCCCAAATCTAATGACTGATCTATTTTTCTGTCCTTATGCCAGTACTACACAGTAACTTTGTAATAGTTTTGAAATCAGGAAGTATGAAACCAATTACATTTGTTTTTGTTTGTGTTTTCTATTTCTTTGCACTTTTGCAGTTTCCATATCTTCCACTTAGTAAGATTGTATTTATCTTTATTATCTTTATTAGATACATATTTATGTTTCCTGCTTTTAAAGTCTTTTCTTTGGAGGGCGCCTGGCTGGCTCAGTTGGAGGAGCATGTAACTCTTGATCTCTAGGTTATGAGTCTGGCTGTCTTGAGAACAGGTGTGTGTGTGTGTGTGTGTGTGTGTGTGTGTGTGTGTGTGTGTGTTTCATTTGTTTATTTTTGGTGAACAAGTCCTGTTTATTTTATTTTATTTTTTTTTTTAAATTTTTTTTTTCAACGTTTATTTATTTTTGGGACAGAGAGAGACAGAGCATGAACGGGGGAGGGGCAGAGAGAGAGGGAGACACAGAATCGGAAACAGGCTCCAGGCTCTGAGCCATCAGCCCAGAGCCCGACGTGGGGCTCGAACTCCCAGACCGCGAGATCGTGACCTGGCTGAAGTCGGACGCTTAACCGACTGCGCCACCCAGGCGCCCCAAGTCCTGTTTATTTTAAAAGCATAAACAGTGGAACTAGGAAGGAGTAAGGAGAACAAAACACCAGTCCCCTTGACAGGGCCAGATCCAGCACAGGCCCTGTCTGTTATGTGACCTGGAAGCCTTGACCAGCCTTTTCCCGTGAGGACAACGCAGGTGCCATCTTCCATGAAGTTGGGGATAGAGTAAAAGTGAAAAAGGCCAGAGGGCTGAGATCAGTTTTTATTGCTGGCTTTGTGTCTTTCACGGGTCACTTACTCCTGTTTCTTTGCATGTCTAGTAAGTTTTGATGGTAAAATGGACATTGTGTGTGATACAGCATTACCTTTCTCTCAGGAAGGTTAAACAAATTAAAAAAGTTCTCTAGCAGGCGGTTTAATTACTGGCTGATTCCTTTGAGCCTATTTAGGTTTGGTTTTCTGCTTTGTTAGGGTATATTTGTAGAAAATGCCAGGTATTTCCCAAGATTCTCTAACTCACTAAGACTCAACCTCTCAAGTCTGTCTCCCCTGTTGATTTACTCAGGGCATGGCCTTAGAAGTTTTTAGGGATAGTCTACTGTAAACATTTTTCTAGTGCCCATAAAATAACTGGTACTGGGGTGGACACTCTTCTGTAAACAGCCGAACAACAGGATAAAATACATAAGCCAACCATTTTCAGGCACTGAAAAACCATCAACACGGAAGTGGAATCCCTGAGAACAGAAAGTCACAAATGTAGCGCCATAAAGACATGTTATTGACTGGGGTGCAGGGAGCAGGAATCCAAGAGAAGCAAAATCCCACTGAACCGAGGAGGCAGAGGCCAAGGCTTGGAGCAGCTAAAATGGCTGGAATAATGGGGCAGAGCACAGAAGAGAAGGAATCTGTGCAAAGGAAATAAGTTTTTGTCAGCAGGTTTTTAATCAGAAAGTATTTTGTTAACAAATGGTTTCAGATGTAGGTCATGGGCAAGGGCCAGAAATGACAGGGGTCTCTAATATTAATTCAAAAGTGAGCCTCATGATTTAGAAAAGAGTGAAATTGTTGTGTTTATTTAATTTTAATGAGAAGCTGAGATCCCAGCCTTCATTTTTGTCTTAAGGGAGAGTTGGACTATGGGGGCACCCTGTGGGCAAGGCCACAACTTTTCTTTAAAATCACCTTTGTTACTGCTCAACAGTGCTTGAACTCAACATTACCAAAGCTCCAGAATTCTTTAGCACAAAGCATAGGGGAGATTATTTTGCCCAGAACTCTTTCTGCTCATGTTTTCAGCATTTCAGTTTTTAAATATACTCTTTCATTGAGCACCTACTATGTGGCCAGCTGCAGCGAGGGTCAAATATGATACCCAGTCCCTATCTTTGAGTATCTTCTGCACCGCACCTCCACCCCCCCGCCGCCATGATTTGTAGAAATTGTGAGGGGGCTGTTAAATCTGTCAGGTTGGGAGAAATTTGGGAAAAGGTCTGTTGAGCAGGGCTCTGATGTGTGGGTATTTGGTTCAAATGGTATCTCAGTGGGCTAACTGCTGCACTTGTAAGTGGAGTTCTTTATTATTATCTGCATTCTTAGTGAAGGGTGCTATGCTAGCTAGGGTCATGCTCAGCTAGCCGCTCTAACAAACAGACCAAAAAATAAATGAGTAAAACACAATAGTTCACTTCTTGCTGAAGTAATAGTTCAGGTGGGTAAACAAGTTACTGGGGTGGCTCTTCTCCATATAACTTTTCAGGAGCCCCTCATGATGGAGGCTTAGCCAGTTTCAACTATGACTTCTAGGGTGACACTGAGGGTTATTCTACAGTTATCTGAAGGGGGAGAAGAGCCCAGAGGGGTGTGCAGGAGCATGCGCAGAATGTTTCTATGGGCTAGGTCTGGGAGTAGCACATGTTGCTCTGTTTACTTCCTCTGGCTGGAATTCAGTCTCACAGGTTCATCTCATAGCCTGCCATAGCAAGGGAGGCTAGAAAATACAGTCTAGCTGTAGGTCCAGAAAGAAGAGGAGAGCATGGAGTTTTGGTAAGCAACCAGTGGTCTCTGTGTTAGGGGCTTCTCAAAAGTGATAATTTTGGTGTGGCATGGTCACACTTATTTTCCTGTATTAAATATATAGATTTACACACTTGCATCTCCAGTGTGTAAGGCTCTGAGGTCTTCCAAGTTTCAGCATCTAGGGAAGGACGGGGGTGGTAAATGCTTATTAAATGGTTTTTGAACGAAGGAATGAATTTTTAAATTTATTTTTATCTGTCTGATGCCAGAGTCCCCAGATGATGATGATGATGTTGATAATTACAGAGATAAGAACTACTGTTTACTGAACATCCGCCCTGTGCTAAGGTTTGCAAGCGTGATCTCATTACTTTGCTAAAACATTTATTATGTTTCTTTTAATTTAATCATCATAAGTGTACTCTTTAATCCCCATCCCCTATCTCCCCCGCCATCCTACCCACCTCCCATCTGGTAGCCATCAGTTTGTTCCCTATAGTTAAGAGTCTGTTTCTTGGTTTGTCTCTCTCTCTCTCTCTCTCTCTCTCTCTCTCTCTCTGCTTTTCCTTTGCTCTTTTGTTTTGTTTCCTAAATTCCACATATGGGTGAGATAATATGGTATTTGTCTTTTCCTGATTGACTTATTTTGCTTAGCGTTATACCCTCTAGCTACATCCATGTCATTGCAAATGGCAAGACTTCATTTTTTTAGTGGATGAATAATATTCCGTTTTATATATATACATACACACACGACCACACACATGCATACACACACCACATCTTTTTTGTCCATTCGTCTATGATGGACACTTGGGCTGCTTCCATAGTTTGGTAAGTGACTCTGCTATAAACATATGGGTGCATGTATCTCTTTGAATTAGTGTTTTTGTATTTTTTTTTTTTTTTTTTTTGGTAAATACCCAGTTGTGTAATTCCTGGATCATACAGTAGTTGTATTTTTAACTTTTTGAGGAACCTCCATACAGTTTTCCACAGTGGCTGCACCAATTTGCATTCCCACGAACAGTGCAAAGGGGTCCTTTTTCTCCACAACCTCGCCACCACTTGTTGTTTCTTGTGTTGTTGATGTTAGCTATTCTGACAGGTGTAAAGTGATACTGCATTGTGATTTTGATTTGCTTTTCTCTGATGATGAGTAAGGTTGAGCATCTTTTCATGAGTCTGTTGGCCATCTGTATGTCCTTTTTGGAGAGATGTCTGTTCATGTGCTCTGCCCATTTTTTAATTGGATTGTTGTTTGGGTATTGAGTTGTATCATTCCCTTATATATTTTGGATACTAACCCTTTATCGGATATGTCATTTGCAAATATCTTCTCCCATTCCATTGGTTGCCTTTTAGTTTTGTTGATTGTTTCCTTCACTGTGCAGAAACTTCTGATTTTGATGTTGTTCCAGTAGTTTATTTTTTGCTTCTTATTTCCTTTGCCTCAGGAGACACATCTAGAAAGATGTGGCTACAGCCAATGTCAGAGAGATTACTGCATGTGCTCTCTTCAAGGATTTTTATGGTTTCAGGTCTCACATTTAGGTCTTTAATCCATTTTGAGTTTATTTTTGTGATAGTGAAAGAAAGTGGTCCAGTTTCATTCTTTTGCACGTGACTGTTCAGTTTCCCCAACACCATTCGTTGAAGAAACTTTTTCCCATCGTATGTTGATTCCTCCTTTGCTGAAGATTGATTGACCATACAATTGTGGGTTTATTTCTGGGTTTTCTGTTCTATTCTATTGATCTATGTGTCTATTTTTATGCCAGTATCGTAGTGTTTTAATTACTACCACTTTGTAGTGTAACTTGGAATCTGGAAACTTCGAGTTTTGTTTTTCTTTTTCAAGATTACTTTGGCTCTTCAGAGTCTTTTGTGGTTCCATACAAATTTTAGGATTGTTCTAGTGCTGTGAATGAAGGAATGAATCAATGCTGAGTTGGTATGATAACAGTTGGCCAGTGGATTCAATTGCTTCTTTTAAAAATATTAAAAAAAACCTTTTAAAAAATTTATTTATTAAATTAGAGGGAGCATGGGAATGACAGAGAGAGAGGGAGAGAGAGAGAATCCCAAGCAGGCTCCACACTGTCAGCACAGAGCCCGCCCGATGTGGAGCTTGAACTCACAAACCACAATATCACGACCTGAGCCAAAATCGAGAGTTGGAGGCTTAACTGACTGAGCCGCCCAGGTGTCTCTAAGGTGTCAATTTAGAGGAAGTTGCTTGCCTTTCTGTTTGTTATGGCAGATAGACGAACTTCTAGTTCATCCATAAACTGTACCAAATCATTCAGGCACATGTTAACTACATTTAATGACATTTAGCGTTTGCATTTACTTGGATTGTGTAGAACCCATTCCTACCCCCTTTGGCTCTCAAGCTGGCATTATGATCCAGGTTCTACAGTGTGCTTTGGTAGTCGGGGAGTCGCAGCAAGGCCACATACGTGGAGGGTCTTAGCCCTGGTTCAAGCACACACTGCATCTATAGCCAGTGGGCCAAAGCACGCTCATGGGTTGCCAAGCATGGTAGCTTTCTTTTCCTTCTCCAGCAACAGGCTTCCCTTGCTTCTGGGTTCACGTGGCACCCAATTTTTTTTCAACACCCAGGCCAAGACAGGTCTCTAGCTCTAAATGTTTATCTTGGCCGTGCTAAGTGGTGCTTTGTTTTATTTGACCTCAGCTTGCTTTATTTACGGTCTAGGTAGTGTGCCTTTCTTTGATACGTCAGGACCTTGCGACTAGATCTCTGTTTACGCTTTTGATTCTATAGACCAGCGATCTCAACCCTGGTGGCACAATAGAGCACCTCAGACAAATTAAGTCCAAATCTTGAGGTGGGGCCCAGACATCAATATTTTAACTTTTTTTTGGTGATTCTAATATGTACCCAGGGTTGAGAAGGAGGTCCCTGTCTCCACTGGTCCTCATCTTTCCCAATTGCTGAATGCTAATATTTAAAAAAAATTTTTTTAATGTTTATTTTATTTTTGAGAGAGAGAGACAGAGTGTGAGTGGAAGATAGTAGAGAGAGAGAGGGAGACACAGAATCTGAAGCAGGCTCCAGGCTCTGAGCTGTCAGCACATAGCCTGATGCAGGGTTCGAACTCACAAACCGTGAGATCACGACCTGAGCCGAAGTTGGACACTCAACCGACTGAGCCACCCAGGTGCCCCTGAATGCTAATATTTTTTTTAAGTCTGGCTTCCCACAACCATCTCTGCCTCCCCCACAGAGCAGCTCTTGTATGCTTCTATTTCTCCTTCTCCAGAACCACTCCTCCTGGTTCTGTCCTTTGGAATGTGGTGATCATAACCTCACTGATAGTCAAATGAGGACGCATCCAGTTTTAAGGAAGAGCAGTTTGTCTTTGGCATGGTCACCACAGCCGCCTAGTAGAGGTGGAGTCATGAGAAATTACCAAATGGGTCTCTCAAGCTGTTCCCCTACTAATTACTATTGGATCTCCAGTCCTTTTAAAAGTCTGACCTGGCAATTCTGGGAGTCCCTAGGAGTGTCTCACATGTGTTCATGAACAATTCTTTAAGCTTCTACTTCGTGTTAACCATCTTAGCTGACGCTTGATGTTGAGCTCCACCTTCCCAAGCTGTGGGAAGGCACTTGTCCTGCTCCCGAAGCCAATTACGGGCCAGTCCTCATGTTTGGGGCTAAGCATACAGGGGCGAACAAGATGGGCACTGTTCCTGTCCTCAGGAAGAGCACCGCTGAGCACATGAGGCTTGCTGTCTATATGATATGAATTTACTTATTTCAGTTAACCACACTGTAGCGGAGAGAAAACTTTTGAGCAATTTCCTATCGATTATATGTGTATTTGGGATATCTTATAAAATCCTGAGGCGCATCCATGTTCCTCTTGTCTGCTGAATCTCTCTGTATCCCTCATATCTCATCCAGATCCACAGGCCTCTGCAGTCTGAGCAGGGCATTGTGATTGCAGGAGCTGTCTTAGGCTTTAGCCTCAGAGCCAGTCTGTTTTGGGCAGCAGAGATCTGTCCCACCTTCTTTGGAGAGCTCAGAATAAGGCAGAGCTCATCAATCTTGGTTATACCAGGAGGAAGAGATGAGAGGTAGGAGATGTTTGTGGACGGTGGAGGAAGATGGGGGACAAGGTGGGACTCCCCCAGGCATGACCAGGAGAGGAGCCAGTCACCCTCATAAAGTGGTGTGCATGTGTGCATGCGTGTGTATGTGAGCACATGTGAGCACATCTGTGTGGAGGGGCTGGAGGAAGGCTTGCATTTTCCCCACCATTGCATCGTTATGTTCTTTTCATGTTATTATACTTGCGAAACAGGTTATGATTAGCTAACAGAGCAGTTTTGATCAATTGCGTTGTAGACTGGCTGCTTCCTCCTGACATGGGGGGGGGGGGGGACATTATCCCTTATCCCTTATATGATGACATTATCCCTGATGTCATCAGCCACACAACCAACCACAGTGTAGGATGAGATGCCCATGAATAGGTTTCATTTGAGGAACTCATCCAGATCCCAGTCCCTGGGTTCTGCCCCTGAGGGAAGCGCTTCCTGAAATGCTGCTGCTTTTCTTGACCTGGGTCTTCACTTGTAGGATCCTGGCTCTGAGCAATGACTATAAGTGATCTTTGTTAAAAGGCCTTTTTAAAGTGTTGAGAGATGTCAGGAAGGGACTTACCAAGTAGTCTTGGTTGAGGAGAGATGTTTAGGGGCAAAAGGGAGAACAATTCCAAAGATCAAAGAGTAGGGGTAAGAAAAAGCAGGTCGCCTTCTTCTGGAAGCTGCTGGTAGTTTATTCTCTCTGATGTGTGTGTGTATTCTGTGTGTGTGTGTGAGAGAGAGAGAGAGAGACAGAGACAGAGAGACAGAGAGGTAGGGAGGGAGATAGAAGAAGGAGGTGGGAGGGAGGGAGGAGTGACTAGCAGGAGATGATTGATATTAGCAGGAAAGATAGTAAGGGGCCTCGTAGGCCCTGTTAAAAAGTGTGTACTATAAGCCCGAAGTGCCCTTTCTTTGCCCACCCCGAGTTCTGCCACGTAGCTGGCTACCTATTGGGACTACGTGGGTGGAAGAGGAACACGAGGCGGACGCATGCCTTGTTCTCAGGAGGCTGATGACCTGAAACAGGCAAGCCCAGCAGCTGATTGCGAAGGACCATACAAACAATTGCCCTTCTCCCTGGAATCTCCTTTCCTCCCTTGCCCATTGGAAGATGCCTACTTGTCTTTTCTAGATGCTCCTCAAAAGTCACGTACTCTGGGAGGCCTGCTGGCTCTAAGCAGAGCTGCGGGCTTCTGCTACTGTAGTTCCTTGTTTATACTCCGGCCTCAGCTTTTCTCTTGTTCCTGAAATCTCCTTATTAATCTGTTCTCCTTATTAGTCTGCCTTCTTTGTGAGCATCTAGGGCAAGCCTTCTATTTCCAGTGTATTACACAGTGCCCAGGAGGTTAAATGGTCTGAGAAGAATAGAGATGTGAGCAATGGCATATATGTACGCTCCCCCACTCCCCAAGAGCGGCCAGGTGTGGTTGGAGCATGGCCTGTGGTGTGTGCATGGGGCCAGGAGGCTGGAAAGGGTAAGCAGGCCATGGATGGATGTTAGGAGATGAAACGGTATTCGGCTAGGTAGGCAGGGCCCAGATCATGAAAGGCCCTGCGTGCATATCAGACAATTTGGTTTTCATCTAAGAAGAATGAAAGCCCCTGAGTGGGAGTAACTCGGTCAGGTTGTGACCTGAGGATCAGCAGGGAGCCAGCTTAGTGGCAGGGAGGCCAGTTAGCTCTTACTTATCCAGGTTCAAGGTAAGGATCCACACTGGGGCTGTATCTTCATTAGGAAGGGAATGTTTGAGCATTGGTAGAGAGAGGGCTGTTTTTGAGTCAAGATAAGCAGAGCCGAAGAGGGAGAGGGCACTGGAAGATCATCCCTCTGTTACTCTGGCCACATGCAGAGGCCCAGAAAGGTACTGTTTAACAGGAACTCTGGGGTAGAGAGTAGGGTGAACAGCAGGGCCATTGCAAGGTCCAGATTTTAAGTGTGGAGGCTCAGATTTTGCCTGTCAGATTCATGTAGGAAAACAGAGTAAGACCTCAGCATAAAAGTTGACCCTAACTGAAGTGCAGTCCATCTGTCCCAGGATGCTTGGGGAGGGTCCAGGTGAGCGTCCTGAAGGCGCCCAGGTCTCTCTGAGGCCCACCAGGAGTCTTGTCCCTGGCCTAGGAGAGCGTGGATGTGCCATCTCCACTCAGGGCAGCCCTGGCCTATCTGGCTTTGCTGGAAGCAGTGGCCCCGAAAGGCCGGTGAGACAGGTGGCCCTGTCTTTTGGGGCACCCACACTTGCCCTGCCAGTGGTTAGTAGTGAGGCAGTAACAACGCCATGAGGGAAGCTTCGAGGAAGAGCCGTGCTGCCTGGAGGTCCTGCTCCCACAGGAAACCACCTCCTGCTATTCTTTCTTGGAGGCTCTGGAAACCTCCTAGGGCCCCGGTGACTCACCTCACCCTCCTCCGTGCCCGCTGAACCCACTTCCTGCTCCCCGTCTGTGCAGGCTGCTGCTGCCTTGCTCTTGACTGTGCCTCCGGGTCCCTTTGCTCCAGTTTTCCTGCCATCAGCTACTGCCCGAGCTCTTCTCACCAGCCCCCCACCCGACTCTCCACAGTCTGCTCCTGCCCGGCTCCCCAACTCAGGGGCCCCTCCTTGCTCTGATCCTTGGCTGTGACCCTGAAGGTTCTTGCCAAACTGCCCGAGAGCTGAGGCATGAGTCGAAGGGTCCGGATCTCTCCCTGTGGCAGCCCTCCCCTCACCCAGCGTGGGGTAGCAGTGCCCACCACTAGAGAGTATTCCTCACAGTGAGACCCCTGCCCCTGGACCCCTGCAGGGCCAGCGGCATCTCCAGAGCCCCTGAGAGTTTTCAGAATGCCTTCCTTGTATCGCTTGTCTCGGGATGCCAGCAAGGGCTCCCTGTACTTCGCAGTGTATTAGCTTCTCAGCCAAGACAGCCAAGAGCTAAATGGGGGAATGGGTGTTGGAAGACCCTGGTGGTGGGTGAGAAAGTGCAGCACAGAATGGGGACCATGGCTGGGTGGGGCCTTGGGTAGGGTGTGAAAGGGCAGGCCATGGGAGGACCCCGAAAACAAGCTATACCTGTTTTTTCATTGAGATTTGGGCCTCTCCCTGCCTATAGTCTCTGTTCTTTTCCCTGCAGATCTCTGATCCTGCTCCTTCTTTGTCTGCTTCTATAGCACAGCCTGAGGTACCTGCAGCCTTTCTGGGTAGTGGAAATTGGATCCTTCTAGAAGAGACAGAGTTCACCCCTGAAATAGTGGGTTCTAAAGGATAAGAGGGGCGCCTGGGTGGTTCAGTCGTTTAAGTGTCCAACTCTTGGTTTTGGCTCAGGTCGTGATCTCATGGTTTGCGAGTTCGGGCCCCACGTCAGGCTCTGTGCCGACAGTGTGGAGCCTGCTTGGGATTCTCTCTCCCTCTCTCTCTGCCTCTCCCCTGCTTGTGCTCTCTCTCTCTCAAAATCAAAATAAACATTAAAAAAAAGGATTAGAAAGCGTGTGATGGTCCCAGATGAGAAAGGAAGTTGCAGTCATGGGGGATAGACAGCTGCCTAGTCCAGAACTTCCAGGAGGAGGTGAGTAGTCAGCAGGCAGGTGGGTGGCACAGAAGGGGAATTCTGGGGACTTAGGGCACAGTGACTGGAATGGAGCAGAGAAATCGGGGTGGGCAGGTGCAGATGAAGGGGGCAGGCCCTGAGCCCCAGAGTAGGATTTGGTAAAGATCCCTAAGGTTTCTGTAGCTCACGTACTTCCAAGGAGTTGTAATCTCTTCTCTTACCGTATCATCACACTCACCCTGTGAGGGAAAGATATGGTAATGACACCCTCCTCTCAATCACGGAAGTAAAATGTGCAGAGAAAATACATTATTTTTCTGAAATTCTGGCAATGCCAGGCCTAGGCACCAGGGGTCCTCCTGCTCAGTGTGGGGCTCATTGTGTAGTGGAGTGCCATTGGCTAGTCCTGGGAGGGGTGGTTGTAGAGTGGGATGGAGAAGGGTGTGGCTGTCGACCTAGCACTTCTCAGTTGTCTGTAGAGCCCACCCCTGTGCGACACTCATGTCGTCCCAAATCACAGCCTGCCTTTTAGTGACTTTCTTATTCCTGGACTGCAAAAGACTGTCCGCCGTGGACCATTCAGACAGGCTCCAGGTCCTCCAAACATCAGGTCGAGACTA
This sequence comes from Puma concolor, assembly GCF_028749965.1. NCBI lineage: Eukaryota > Metazoa > Chordata > Mammalia > Carnivora > Felidae > Puma > Puma concolor. Next base: position 102,232,528 of record NC_141673.1, read on the forward strand.
GAACACTGCTCTCCTCCCCTTCGATTCCTCCTCACCCTCAACAAGTGCAGCTCCCTCCCCTTATCCCATGGCCCTGGGTGCCGCTGTGCTTCAGCGTCTTAGCAAATGGAGCAGATAAGAATATTTAGAAAGACTCTAGTCTCAAAGAGGGGAATGGGAAGGAGGGTGAGGGCAAGGCTGGAGAATGGATGCAGCACCTTTCAGTTCATGGTGAAGGTTTTCTACTCTAGCAGTGGGGAGCCATTGGAAGGCTTCCAGTGGGAGAGTGGGGCGGTGTGATTCGAAAAGATCCCTCCGAAGGTGGCGGGGGAGAATGTCTTGGGACAGAGATGGATGTGGGCAGGGTCTGGTGCCAAGCTGGGGTTGCCCTCTGTCCATGTTTAGCGGGAGGCCCCTGGTCATTTTCATCTGGTTACACTTTGACTAGGTGAGGAAGGCCTTTCTTTCTCCCCACCCCAATGCTCCAGAAAGTTTATGAGGGTGTGATTAGTTGAAAAATGGGCTAGTCCCATATGGGGGAGTCACTTGGGGGTGGTCAGATCTGGGCAGAAGCTCGGAGCACAGGAGTTCCTTTGACTAGACAATCAGTGGGCTGCCACCAACAGGTTACCTTTATTCAGTGACACCAGCCAATAAGTGCCCCACTCTCTGTAGTTCCCTGCTGACCAGTGGAGTCCATTGGATAAAGCTTGGAGGCCTTCGTCTGCTGACTTTACATGTGTCTGTGTGTCCCCTAAGCCCTTCCTGCACTACCTCAGCTTCTGGAATTTAAGTCACGTCTGAGGTGGAAACAAACTAGCTTTGCCTGTAGTATCTGACTATTTCTGTCTTATACCTTGATCAGTAGCTTCTCGAGACAGGAATGTGTTACTTCTGATTTTCTGGGTCCCTAATGGCCAAAATAGCAGGTGGCCCACAGCTAGACGAAGAAGCACATTGTAGCCAGAGGGAGGAGCATGGGTAAGACCCTGGGCCGGGAGGGAGTATGGTGCATTCCAGACACTGCAAGCAGCGTGGTATGGCTAGAGCTCAGAAACGCAGAGGGACATGGGGAGAGATGAGGTGGAGACGTGAGCGGGCCAGGCTGTGCAGGGGCTCACAGCTTGAGAGTGGTGGGAAGCACCAGAAATCTCCACACACGTGGGTGTCATAGCGAGGTCGACATTTTGAAAGGACCCCCTGGCTGCCTTTGGAGAACGGTGAAGGAGGGAGAACAAGGGCGCATGGAGTAGGCGCTATTGGGAGGCTGCTGGGGTTATCCAGCTGAATAAGTGTGGTAGTTCGGGCTAGGGTGGTAGTCATGGAGGTGGTGAAAAACAGATGGATTTGGGAGATATTTCAGGGCAAAATTCATAGGAGTGGTGACACATTGGCTGTGGGGCATGAGGGAAGAAGACTCTGGAGGCTGCCTGTAGCTTTCTGGTGTATGGACTGAACGTAGTGGTGGCATTCATGGCCGTAGGGAATCCTGGAAGAGAGTCATCTTGTAGAGCAGATTGTAAGTTTGGTTTTGGAGGTGGAGGTTTTGAAGGAGCTCTGAAGCATCCAAGTGGAGATGCCAGGTAGGCGGGAGGATGTGTGGAATCAGAAGCTAGAAGAAAGTAAGGGTTAAAGGCAAAATGTTGAGGGTTATGGGGATGTAGGTGATCATTAAGGCCATAGGAGCAGATAGAGTATCTAGGAGGGCATAGAGGGCATAGGAGCAGATAGAGGGCAAGGGTAAGAGTGTAGAAAAGAGGCCCCAGGTCTAAGCCTTGTGAAAATCCATCCAGGGCATCCAGAGGTGGGTGAGCCATGCCCTTCAGGGCATCCATAACCCAAGAAGGCAGCTAATCCTGAACACCCAGGGATCTGTTTTGCAAGGCGGCATGTACCAAGAGCCAAGTAAATGGTCAACGAAGGAAAGATTATTTTCAAATGAGTATCATGTTCCGTTCCATAAGCTGTGTATGATGACCTTTACTTCGGATCAACCCCAATTCACCTTTTTTCAGCTTCTTAGAGGATTCCTGAGGAGCGTGTTCACCTGCCCTATTCTTCCTGATGCCCAGACATCGCTCACATCCCAGCCCCCACCCCCCACCCCCTCCCCCCATCTGCCATCACAGCCTTCGTTTCATGGTGTAAGCCAGCTCTCTTGGATCTTTCCACCTCTGTGTCGTTACTGCATGGTATGTCATTTGCAGCTGAAACAACTCAGCCATATGCTGTGTTCTCGTTGGTTGGGAGAAAAGGTGGGCATGAAAGCAGGGCCTCATGCAGCCATGGTCTATGTGTCAGAGGCAAGCAGAGGTTGCTACTGGGATGGCTGGTGGGGCCCCGAAGGCCAGCCTCAAACCCCAGGTTGTACCTTCAGGAGACCGTGGCTCCCGGATAATGGTTTGACCAAAGTTTTGGGCTGACTCTGAATATGAGCTATCTTGAGTCACAGGTGTGAATATGAATATGGCTGTCAAGGATGCTTGAGTGAACGTCACCTTTGTCATCTGCCCAGTTATACATCAGTATGGTCTTGGGCTCCTTAGACATGCATCTGAAGGTTTTCAAGCCGTCTCTGGGCTGTAGAGCCCTGTTCTCAATGCTGCCCTGGGCCAGATGGCAGGCAAGCATGCAGAAAGGCACAGGGGGAAAGGGATGAGGTGAGACTAAGGACCGAGGAGAGAATCCACTCCCATGATGTCTTGAACTGCCCCCTGTCGCTCTACCAGCATGCATACCCACTGTTGCTTTTCTGTGTTCTCTCTCCTGCCTTTCAGAAGCTGTCCACCCTTTGAGACCAGCTTCAGGCTCAGTTCCTCAGGAAGCCTTCTAGCCTTTCTGGTCTTCCACAATACGGACTAGAGCCCACAAGTGTAGAAGTAAATTATGAGAGCTTTCCTCTGCTGGTCTTCATTGTGCTTCCTACCTGCCAGGTCTGTCCTCATAAAGAGATGATAAGATTTTCCAATGTAGGGACCAAGTGTCCTAGGGCTCCTGAACTGTCCTTCAGAGAGCTGGGCACCTAAGGGGCTGCTCTACAAGCTGGTCACTGATCAGAAGCTCTCCTTCCAGCTGCTTTTTGTTCCTTCATTCATTCAGTAGGTGCTGAGGGCTGAGCTGGATGTATATGGTATGATTTCTTCTTACACGGAGCTCAAAATGAAAATAATAATAATTATAATAAGCACCTTTTATTGCCCACCCATGGGCTGATGACTGCCCTGGGTGTTTCGCATGTACATCTCTGCTTTGGATTCTCACTACAACCCTGCAAGTGTGGGATTCTCATGTTGCAGTTGAAGAAACAGGCTCAGAGAAGTCTCAGAGCAAGTGGCAGAGCTCAGGGTTAGGCCCAGGCGCACTGGGTTTGCTGCTTTGCTGGAGAGAGTATTTCTCAGACGCAGGGACAGATCGAGTCTCATCAGCCTCAAGGCCCTGGCAGCTAGCTCATGGCCCCGGCCTGGGGCTTTTTGGTGCAAAGCGGAGTGTTTAATGCTTCAGTCCCCTCCAGTTGTGACATTCTGCAATTCTGTCAGCAGCCTGGGTCTTTTCCCTCCAGGGGTGAAGCTGGAAGTTCCCTGAAATAGCACTGCTGCTCCCGCTGTGGGTTGTTCGGGGACTGTTCTGGGGAGGGCCCAGAAGGGGCTGTGGAGCTCCGAGGCCCCTGTGGGGGCAGCAGGTGCATGGGAACCCCTCAAGGACATTGGAGGCAGTGCTTTTGTCAGAGCCCGGCCCTGCCCTCAGGGGCCCCACAGTTGGTCTGTCTTCCTCTCTGCTCTCTCCTCGGGCCATGAGGGCTGCCTGGCTGCCCTGGGAGAGGCCCCCAAACTCAAGACTTTGGCATTAATTCAAGGTGTCTCTCCAAGGAGTGCTCCACTTACCCTGGCTCGCCGGAGCCACCTTCTCTTGTTTGGGAATTATAAGAGGTTATGACACCCATCATCTGAAGGGGCTCCTGCTGGTGGCTCCATGCCCAGTGTGCGTGCGTGTGTGCATGCGTGTGTATATAGCGGCTGAGACCCTCTTCCCCCCTGGTTAACCAAGGCTGTGAGGAGATGTGGCCTTTTTCTTAGGGACATCCCAGTTCCCCTCCCATCAGTGCCTCAATTTCTCTGTGTCCTGGGTTTTCTGTCACCTGAAGCTGCTTTGCCTCTTTTGTCTCTTCCTCTCACAGATATCCCCCTGCTCCCTGGCTCCCCACGCCGGCTGAGCCCTCGGGCAGTGGCCAGAGGTGGCCAGGGCCCCAAACGTGGCCAGCAATACCTCAAGGTTCCCGGTTCCCAAGCCCGGGGTCCGCAGGGCAGTTCCGACCATGACCGAGATTCTGGCCCGCCCTCCGGTGGAGGGAGCTCCTGTGGCAGCTCGGTGAGTGCTGGGGTGGGGTAAAGGCTGGCCCTGTTGGGGGCCCAAAGGGAGCCTCTTGACTGAGACACTCTCCACCTGGGGGACAGGGGTGTGTGTGTGTGTGTGTGTGTGTGTGTGTGTGTGTGTGTGTGTGTGTGTGAGAGAGAGAGAGAGAGAGAGAGAGAGAGAGAGAGAGAGAGAAAGAGAGAGATCTCCAGGGTTTTTCTTAGGGCCTTTTCCTCTCTCTCTCCAAGTCATGGTGGCACAGTGTCCCGACTATGCTGGAGTCTTGTGGTCAGAGGACAGGGAGAGGGAGGTGTGAGGCCACGTGAACCCACCTGTTGGTCTGCAGACTCCTTGGCTCCCCTCACAGGTCTGAGGAACCAGACCTTTGCCGTGGTGGCTCTGAGGCTCTCCCCTGTGGCTGGCGCTTCATCTGGTTGCCCAGATGACCTCCCAGGTGGCTGCAGAGGCAGCGGGTACCAAACCAGTAATAAACAGGGAGACGCCCAAAGGGAGGGAGGCAGGTCCCTCGCCTGCTCCGCCTTGTTCTTTCCCCTCCTCTTCTCTCAACCTCCCACCTCCAGGCTGGTCGGGAGCAGAAGTCAGTCCCCCTGCTGCTGTCCCCACTGGTGGCTGCAGAGGAGGAGGAGGAGGATGTGGGGCTGTGAAGGGGCATAGTGTAGAGTGAATCCCCGTGGGGTGGGGCTGGGGTGGGCCGGGTGACAAGAAACTGGCCCTTGTTGCAATGGATCCAGAGAACTTGCCAGTGAGTAATCTGTGTGTGTAAGCGTGCATGCGTTTGTAGGCAGGCCGGTGGATCTGCAAGGAGATGAGTGTGCGTGGGTGTGTTACCGTGCATGTGGAGGGCTGCGTGTGCCAGAGTGCACTTGTGCACAGATGGGTGCAGGAGAGCTGGTGCAGAGGTGCTGTGTGTGGATGCTGTGTGTGCGTGTGCAGGGGTGGCTCATGGCTCTGGTGTGCAGGCAGGTGCGGAAGCACAGGGCTTTGCTGCTGCACGTGTCGTCTGTGCATGTGAGCATACGTGTGTGCACGGATGCCAGGGCAGGAGTGAAGGCATCGGTGTCCAGGCTGTGTACATGTGGGTGGAGGGCTGAGTGGGTTGGGTATGGTGGAAGGATTTAGGCCGCTGTGTCCTTTCACTGGGCCTGAGGGCCTTGCCTCCTAGTCCACCGCCCTGGGCCCAGAGCACAGGGTCAGCCTCCTCCATCTCTCACTCCTCCTCACTGGACCTCTCTGTCTCTGTCCCGTTCTCTCTGGCCAGGTCATCAATAACTACCTGGACGCCAACGAGCCAGTGTCCTCGGAGGCCCGTCTGAGCCGCATGCACTTCCATGACAACCAGAGGAAGGTTGACTATGTGCTCGCCTACCATTACCGGAAACGCGGGGTGCACCCTGGCCATGGCTCCCCTGGCCCCTCACTGGCGATTGTCTCCAATGGGGAGACGGGCAAGGAACCTCGTGCTGGTGGCCATGGTGACATTGAACTGGGACCACTTGATGCCCTGGAGGAGGAGAGGAAGGAACAGCGGGAGGAGTTTGAGCACAACCTGATGGAGGCCGGGCTCGAGCTCGAGAAGGATGTGGAGGTGAGGCTGAGCAGGTGGTAAAGGGTCGTGGGATGGGATGGCCTTGCAGGACTGGGGCCCTGGTGACCAGTGTCACCTGCCGGGAGTGTTGGCTTTGTTCTGGCAGGTGGCGTGGTTTTTTTTTTTTTTTTTTTTTTTTTTTTTTAAATCTGATGAGCATACAAGATTTTCTTGTTCAAAGACTTGAGGAAGAGCATTGGTATAGCTGGTGCCTCTGCCTAGGGGAGTCCCAGGTGGTGAAGGCAGTGATGGTGATGTCCAGCCTGTTCTGTGGGCATTGGCCTAGAGATTGGAGGCAAGACATTTCTGCCTTGCCTTGGTTTCTTCAAATGGTTTCCTTGGAATGAAGACCCAGATTGCCTGTGCAACTTTGGATCAAATTCCTCTCTAGGGCATATACTTCACTAAGGAAATGTGCTTGCCTGAGGCCCTCTGAGGGAGATGATTAATTGGAAACTGAACATTGGACATATTTTACAACTTGTGAGCTACATATATTCTCATCCCTGGTCAGTAGCAGCCTAAAGGAATCCATGGAAGTCCATTTATCTACATATCCATCTGTCCATCCGACCATCCATTCTTGGATCCATCCATCCATCCATTTCTTCATATCACAGTGATCCTTTAAAGATGACTTGGCCTAACCATCCCCTCTGAACTCATCTTCTACCCCTCCCACCTTCTTGTACCTCCTCCAGCCCATTGGCATTATCTTGGTTGTGTGTCGGTCACCTTTACCTCAGGGCCTTTGCACTGATTGTCCCCTCTGCCTTGGGCACCCTCCGCAGACCTGGGCATGCTCAGTCCCTCACTTCAGACCTCTGCCTAAATGTCACCTCTTTCCAGACATCTTCGTGACCATCCTAGCTAAAATACTCCCACCCTATCACTCTGTTCCTTGACCATGCTTTACTTTTCTTCATCACACTTGGCACTGCTACCTGAAACAACATAATAGATTTGTTTTTTTTATTTTTTTATTTTTAAAAAAAATTTTTTTTTTCAACGTTTTTTTTATTTATTTTTGGGACAGAGAGAGACAGAGCATGAACGGGGGAGGGGCAGAGAGAGAGGGAGACACAGAATCGGAAACAGGCTCCAGGCTCTGAGCCATCAGCCCAGAGCCCGACGCGGGGCTCGAACTCACGGACCGCGAGATCGTGACCTGGCTGAAGTCGGACGCTTAACCGACTGCGCCACCCAGGCGCCCCTAGATTTGTTTTTTTATCTGCGCCCCAACCAGCTTCATGAAGGCAGGGGTCTTGTTTGGTTCACTTCTGCATCCTCAGCACTCAGGACAGAGTCTGAACAGTAAAGTCATGTAGTTGAATAAATAAGTGATCTCCCTGTATCTCAGGTTCCTCATCTGCAAAATAGGCAAATGCCCTGCTGGACTGTAGGTTTACATGCCCCAGCAATTGATGGGCAGTGAAAACATTTGGCACAATGTGCAATACATAGTAGGTGCTCAATAAATGCTCCTTAGTATTATTTTAAATATGAGTCATGCTGAGGGGTGGGGTGCCATTCTCATTAGAAACTTGTTTTGTAGCACTCAAGTTAATACTGTCCCCAAGCTGGACAGGACTGCCAGGGGTCATTCATCCATTTCTCTGTCTCCAGGAGGGATGGCATGCGGCTCGGCTCCGACCCTTGCCCTGCTGATGTGTGCTGCCTATCTAGACCCTCAAAGTAGGAACTGCTTCCCTCCTTGTTCTTTCCACCAATGCAGGAAGATTGTACTCTTTTAGGACTCATTGGGGCTCCCTTGATTTTCCCTTTTTGAAACCCAAAGTTCACTTGATGAATTGGGTCTGGTGGGAAGGTTTTTCAGGTGGTAATGTGTTTTGAAGACCATGCAAGGAGCTTGGTACCACCACTGTGGACACACCTGTCTCTGGGTGTCAGGGAGCAGAGGCCTGGGCCTTGTTCAGCCACTTAGTTGGGGCACAGCATCATGTTCAAGATCTCTTTGCACAGATGTTCACATCCCAGGTCTGGCGTCCAAGTTTCCATGTCTGTAAAAAGGGGGTAGCGATGTATTCTTCAGGAGGTTGTTTGAAGAGGAAAACAAGAGAAGTAAATTAAGTACTTAGGACAGTAATAGTGCATGTCACTACTGTTATTAATTAGAGTTGCCAGATTTAGCAGATTCAAGATGGCTAGTTACATTTGAATGTCAGATCAACAGCAAATCCGTTTTTAGTATAAGTATGTCCCATGCAATATTTGGGATATACCTAATCCTAAAAAAATTATTTGTGGCTGATCTGAAATTCGAATATAACTGCCCTGGCAACTCTTACGACTATTCTATCACTGCCCAGCTTTGCTGCCCACCAGCAGGTTCCATTTAGGTTTTCCTGGCTTTGGCTGGGAATTCGGAGGGCCCAGAAATAGCTCTTGGGACTGACCAGTGTTAGATGGGGGCATGGAGCGTGTCCTGGATGGTCATCCCTGGTCTGCAACCAGCACAAAGCGCCAACCTCCACACCCCCGGCCCCCCACCCCAGCTTCAAAGCCTGTTTAACTCTTTTGCCGCACGAGACCCCTCCAGGTCACTCAGCAACCCAGAGCCCCCTCCACTCATGTGGCCTTTGTGACCTACTCTCCTGCAGTTTTGTCTCTCTCTCTCTCTCTCTTTTCTGAAAATTAATCATTGTTAGTTTTGGGACCTCTGATGCAAAGCGTTAGGTTAATGGCACTTGTCAGTCGTGGCACATTATCACCATTGGCGTACAGGGAGGACCCTCGCGTCATGTACTTGAACGCCCGCCTTGATACTTGCCTGTTCCCTCCACAGGCAGTCGTTCCAGTGCAGTATGTTCCTGGGGGAGTGGATGGTGCTGTTCTTGCCTTTTAAATTTTTTTAATGTTTTAATTTTTTTTATTTTTGTTAAATATAATTTATTGTCAAATTGGTTTCCATACAACACCCAGTGCTCATCCCAGCAAGTGCCCTGGCGCTGTTCTTGCTTTATGCAAGTTTTTCATTTAAAAAGCGGACTTTATTGTTTAGAACAGTTTCAGATTTACAGAAAAATTGGACGGAGAGTTTCCATCTACTCCGTACCCAGTTTCCTCTACTATTAACATCTATATTAATACGGTACTTTCTTTTCTTTTCTTTTCTTTTCTTTTCTTTCTTTCTTTCTTTCTTTCTTTCTTTCTTTCTTTCTTTCTTTTTTGAGAGAAGGAGAGGGAGAGGGAAAGGGAGAGGAAGAGGGAGAGGGAGAGGGAGAGGGAGAGGGAGAGGGAGAGGAAAAATCTTAAGCAGACTCCACGCCCAGCATGGAGATCAATCTCACGACCGTGAGATCATGACTTGAGCCGACACTTAACCGACTGAGCCATCCAGGTGCCCCTGCATTAATATGGTACCTTTATCACAATTAATGAACCAGTATTGATATACTATCATTAACTAAAATCTCTATTCAGATTTATTTAGCTTCTACCTCCTATCCTTTTTCTGTGCCGGATCGCATCCCAGATGCCACATTACTTATAGGTATCCTGCCTCCTTAGGCTCCGCTGGCTGTGATGGTTTCTTGAAACTGTACATGTTTTTAATTTACCTAGGAGGTACCCTGTTTTACAGCTCATTCTATTCCTGACTTTCCCTCTCGGCCCTGTATTTTGGGATCCTTTGCGCTCTGCACGTGCATCTAACCTAGTTTTCCTAATGGATGAGCAAGTTGCCGTCACCGCAGTTACCCGATGACTTCCCCCAGCATATAGGGCACCCACGTGGCCTCCTACCGTGTGTCACCCCAACAAGATTGAGAAGGAATTGTCACCTCCTTCAGGGCCGGCAGTCCTTGATCTTCTCTGGTTCCCCCTCGCGCCCCTCCCCTGTGATGCCATGTTGGTGCCAAACACTGGCTGGAGCTTCATTAGCCGGAGCCCCCGAGCACCTCTCCTGGGGGCCTATGGGGGCCTGCAGAGCTCTCCTGTGCGTCAGGATGCTCAGTCTTTGTCATGAGCTAGCAGCCTGGAGCTGGCACCTCCCGGGAGCAGGGCCGTGGCTTGGCTGCACCTGAAGGCAGCTTGGAGGGTGAGTGTCGTGGTCCCATCTGCTCAGCTACCCCTGCCCGTCTGGGCCCCGCTGTCTTTTAGGCTCTGGTTTCAATTCGATTTTAAGATAAATGGAGAGGAAATGGGTTTGTATCAGAGACCCATTAGAAACTATTCACTTAGCCTTATAGATCAAAAGAACTTTGTGTCCATCAAATTCTAGTTGATTGACTATCACAGGAGTCATTTCCGCCCCTGGTGGCCGAGTGAATTTTACACAGGATAATGATTGGTGCATGCCTTCTGTTTGGTGCTCTGCATTTTCAGTCAGTGGGCGTAGTTCCATGTATGGACATTGTTCATGTTTTAAAGGCTGTTTAGTATTTATCAGGTGACAGTTTGCATATATGTTTTCTTACGTGTAGCCATCTGATTAGATTTCATTTGAAGAGGTTGTGCTGGAGATGCCTGTGGGTGGCAGAGATGCCTGCACCCTCACTGCCAATTTAGATTCATGAGGGCGACCTGTCTAGAGACGGGCATCACTGCCGAGTGGGAGGGTAATGCGAGCATTTGAGGGATTTACCCACCCAGGACCTCCAGACGGGGCTGTGGAGCCGGGGGGCTGACTGAGGCCTTCTGTGACACACCTCCTCCTACCTTGTCCCAAACCTCCTGCCCTGACCCAGACAGCCAGAAGGACAGAGGCAGAGACTCAGATGAACAAGGGGCACCAGGGGGCATCCCAGAGCGAGGCGCAGTGCTAGGCATGTGGCAGGCCTGGGGGCGGGGGGCATTTGTGGACTTAGGGTGTAAAGGTCCTCGCCCACACTGCAGGCCCTGAGATTCTAGCAGGCACGGCCCACGACTCCCTCTGTGTGGATAGCTGGGCCTTCCAAACTGGGAATGGAGGAGAGGGCATTGACCGGGAGGCTAGGGGCCGCCTTGCTTGGGGCTAGGTCCCCTGGGATTAGGGCACCAGAGAACCGATAGCAGAAGCTGCCTTTATTCAGCTTGGTCTGGCATCTCCAACAAGTCCCTGGGCTGCTTCTGGCAGAGCCAGGCCTGGAAGGGGCACGGCGCCAGCTGGGAGGCACCAGGAGGTGGTGCTCTCCTCTCTGACTTGGTATCAGGTGGGAGCCCGGGACTGACCAAATCCCTTCCCTCTCTACAGAGAGGGGACCCCTCCCCACCAGCCTTAGAATGACCCTGACACCTGACTGTTCACCTTAGAGCCCTGGATGTCTGATATCTAACCCAAATTACTGCATGGAGCCAGAGAAATGGGCTGGGGGACATCTGGGGTGTAGGATGTCAAGATCTCCCAGGAAGGCTGATTTAGGGGAAAAGATGTGGGCCAAGAATATCAGAATGTCTTCTCACTTTCTTAAAGCCAGAGGCCACTGTTTCTTGACCTTTGTCATCACCTCCTGTTCCCACTTCCTTTTCAGAAGAGTTTTTATACTTCTGATTAAACAGTGTGTCCTCCTAGGCCCCTGGATGGAGCTGGGGTGACTTTGGGAAATTTGCTCTCTATCATTAGTCTGTGGTTTAAAGGGAGGAACCCAACTTTCCTGAATGCCTTCAGTGTGCCTCCTAACGTGGATCTCACTTTCACTTGTGCTCCCTCATTTCGTCTTTGGGACTATCCTGCCAGGCGGCTGTTATCTTCATCTTCTGAAGGAGATGAGGAACCAGGCTGAGAGGCTAGCGGCTCCGTCACGGTGACACCTACTTCGAGATCCAACGGAGGTTCGAACTCCATCTGAGGGTCTGGGGTCTTTGTTGCACCAGAGATGCCTGCCAAGCCCTCGACAGCGCTTTCCTAGTCTTCCTTCCTCAGAATTCCGAGAGGAGAGGCTCCTGCGAACACAGGCAAAATACAAATGAGGAGCTAATGACGCCCCAGTCCATGCTGTTTCTCGGTGATGGCTGCTGTGCTCCCCTGGGTGTGGGTAGCAGTCACACTGCTGTTGACTTGTGCTAATGACTGAGGAAAATGTGCTGATTTCCCCCTGGCTTTGCGTGTGTTCCTGTCCCACGTGCCCCACCCTGAAGCCGCACGCGGGAGCCTTAGGCTTCTCACCTGCCTCTCTCTCCTACCCTAAGGGATCTTCAGGGGACACAACAAAGACAGGCCCCAGCAACCCCTGCCCCTGGGGCTGCACAGCTGAGTGGAGCAGAGCCTCCACAGGGCTGGTTGGATCTCATCTCCGAGGGGGAGGCCTCTCAGCAGCCTGGGGGTGGAGTACAGAGAAAAGTGAGGAGGGGAAGTCAGGCCCCCCAAAACTGGGTAGATGTTTCCTTTTCCAAAGAGTTAACAAAAATGGACACTCAGTATTCTTGTTTGATGCTAATGGCGACCATGCTGAGGTGGTGCAAGCAGCCATTGTCCCTTGTCCGAGCCGGTGTCAGGCTGGTGAGGAGCAGATCTGTGCCTTGCAACTGCTCCCCCTGTTCTCTTAAAATGACTCTCCAGGGGTGACATTTAGTCTACACAGTTGCCCATCCGGAGGCGAGCACCATCTGGGTCGTGAAAGAGTTCGGGCAGTGGGTCTGGTGAAAAGCAGGCCGGGGGTTTCAGCAGCAGAGGACAGGAGCTGGGGTGTGGCCCTCTCTCATGTCCTTCATGTCTGGTGTCTTCCATCTGTTGACCAGGGCTTCTAGAGGTCTCTAGAATTCCTCCAAAGGGGCTGGAAGGAGTGTCCAGCCTTTGATTTGCCAGTCCCACCACACAGGACAGAGGGCAAGGGTCAGTGACTGGCCTGGCTGAGGGCCTCTGGCCTGTGTGCCACCTTAGCTGGCTGTGTGTCTTGCTGGTTTTCTGTTACCAGGTGCAGCTGGTGATGTATGAGAAAATGCAATCATAGGATATTAGAGCAGGAAGGGCTTTGGATCATTTCTTTCAATTCTGTCAGAGAACAGGGCCTAAAGTTGGGAGGACATGGCTTGTACAAGGTCACACTGCTAGGCAATGTCTTACATAAATGAAACACTGATAGAGAGTCTGTGCCGACAAGCAGGTCAAGGGGGACTGATTTCCTTCTGGTAGCTCTGTCTTCCTTGGAGCTGAGTTACTGTCTTCCCGCAGGGCTGGGGTCTGACCGGTGCTCCTGGTTTGACCTGTCGCACCAGGGTCCTTGGCCAGTGCCTGTTCTGACTTCAGACACGGTGCCGGTTGTTACATATTTTGAGTATCCCTTGTGCTTTCTGCTATCATTTACGTGTGCCTGGAAAAGTTGGTCTCTATCCTGCTAATTAATCTTGCCTCTTCAGGGCAGTGCTAGATGGTTTGGGCCCTGAGACAGGCATGGAGAAGGAAGGCCACCCTCCGTTTGTCAGTTGATAAGTTCGACATCTTTGTGGACCCGAGGCTGCTTGGGCAGTCACTTCAACTGTAAAGACACGCAAGGGATCAGCTCCGGGGAGGCCTACCAGACTCTGTCCCTGCCACCCTCTCCTGCCTCTCATTTAGCACATGTTGACTGAGCGCCTACAGGTGCCACATCCTGGGAGCTGATGAAACATGTGACTAAGATGTGGTCCTTGCCTTCGAGGACCTTGTAGTCTATTAGGGGATGCTGGCCTGATTGCAGAGAGTCACCTAAAGTCTATCTAAAAAAGCGGTAAGAGAGGGTACCAGGAGAGTGACAGATGGTCTGGGTGACCCCAAGTCCTCCCTCTGCTTGGAAGCTCTCAGCTGGCTCACCTTCCCTTTCTCTTCCCCGATGCTTGGGTCCTTACAGAAGTGAGGGGGCTGAGTCTTCTATTCTTATCAGGTCTCTGGGCAGGATTCACCCTCTGCACGCTGAGCTGCTGGTAGATGCTGTGCAAGTTAGAAGTTTTGCTGAAGTGGGTGTTGCATGTGGAAGGGTCTTTCTTTGAGCCTTCCAGGTCTGGAGACACCTGGTAGTTGTATCTGATGCTTGGTATGTGGTGAGATTGGTTCTGGGGCCACTTCAGCCTTAAGTGTCTCCTTCTTCCTGCAGGCAGGGTCTCCCAGCCACCCTAGGTCAGCTCATCTGGGTGCCCCAGTGCCTCATCTCTGATGACCCTGGGGCTCTGAGGCAGCATCGGGAGCTCTGAAACCTTGGGAATTTTGTGAATAGAATTCAGGGGCAGAATTCATTAACCTGGATGCTAGAAAATTGTACTTTATTTTCACCAACACTTAACTGGAACTTAGTGTTTACTTCAATTAAGGACATAGGTACAAAGCTACATTACTATGAGTTCCTGTGAGTTTGTCGCTGATAGAAATCACACATGGATTTCTGTCGCATTATATAGTTGTTGCACAAAGCTCCAAAAGCACGGATCCTCATGCTCAGTTTAGGGGTGCCTGGGTGGCTCAGTTGGCTAAATGTCCGACTTCGGCTTAGGTCATGATCTTCCAGTTCGTGGGTTCGGGCCCATGTCAGGCTCTGTGCTGACAGTTCAGAGCCTGGAGCCTGCTTTGGTTTCTGTGTCCAACTCTCTTTCTGCCCCTCCCCCACTCATGCTCTGTTTCTCTCAAAAATAAGTAAACATTAAAGAAATTGAAATTATGACAGTTTTGGGTTGTGCTGCTAGGTCTTGCTATTTATTGTGTTGATAAAGAAACAGGTATATGATTATATCATGAGTTTATGCTTAAATACTTTTTTATAAGTTTATTTATTTATTTTGAGAGAGAGAGAAGGAGAGAGAACCAGTGAGGGGGGGCTGGAGAGAGAGGGGACAGAGGATCCGAAGAGGGCTCTCTGCTGTGCCCAATGTGGGGCTCGAACTCACGAACTGTGAGATCATGACCTGAGCTAAAGTCAGACACTTAACCATCTGAGCCATCCAGGCGCCCCTTAAATATTTTAATAACTATATTTCTATATACTTAGTCTCCTCATTATTCTGTGTAATTATTTTACACATCTAAAAATATTCTGTGAAGGGGTCTATAGCTGGTCTTTAGCTGACCATCTTAGGGCTCCAAGGCCCAAAAAAGGTTATGAAACCGTGAACATAACCTCTAAGACTGAGGAGAAGCTTCAGGCAGTGAGTGGTGGTCCTGTCTGGCTGCTGTGGGGATCCCTCCCCACATGGAGGCCACATGGGGATGCCCACTGGCTGCTGTCTGGAGACTGTCTGGTTCAGAGAAGGTTCCTGGGGAGTTCTGAGGCAGAGGCATGATATGAGGGGCATGTGAACAGAACACACTTGTGACATCCCCTGAGCCCCTCCCTGCTGCTGCCGCTGCTACTTGGGGCCTGCGTGGTTAATTGCATTTGGAAGTATGTGGTTTAGTCCATAATATGCTTGAACTCAGGAAGGACATGGAGAGGAAAGAGGGTTGGGCTGAGTACCAGAGACCTGCGTTCTAGGTTCTGTTCTACTACCAGCTGGTTTCTTTCTGGATCTTTGACTTTCCCATCTGGAAAAGGAGAAGGTTGGGCATCATCAAGGATTCTCAAACGGTGTACTTGAGAGTGCTCGCTTTCCATGACTTAGACTGATGTAGTCTATGCTAACATAAAAATTGCTACTGTTTTCTCAATTTACTGGAAAATTGCAGTGATAAAGATGATTTTCTCAATTTAAAATTGTTCTTTCCTTAAACCTTTGGCGGCTGTTACTCCTTGTCTGCCAGTAAGTACTTGTTGAGGGCAGAGGAAGTGGATGAGAAGTAACAAGAATATTAATGTTAGGAAAACTTAGAATTGGGCAATCATGTTTAATTTTGCAACTTAGGTTTGGTGGTGGGTGTTTGTTGCCCATCCTGTGAGTCCTTCCACTGAAATTGGTCTTGGTTTGAATGTTTGAAGGACTTTTATGAAGGGTGTTCTAACAGCTCTTATGGGGCTCCACGGCCCCTGTGGATTCAGGCAGTTATAAACATATGGCACCCGGTGGTGCAGTCTGCTAAGAAGGCTGACCCTTGTTCTGGATGAGCAAAGGGCGAGTAGATTGGTGAGTCTGAGCAGGATGATGGCTTTTCTGCAGGGGAGATAATGCTCATGTTTACATCAGGCTGCAAACAAAAGCAACAGTGCCCCTGATGTGTTCCCAGCCTTCCCTGTTCTGTGCATCATGACCGTGAGGAGGATGAAGTGACAGTACCTTGGAAGCAAAAGGATGAAGAGATGGTAGGGTTGTTAGCTGTGTCATTGTCTTTTGGAATAGACAGTGCTCTGTGGAGACCCTACCTTCCCTCATCCCTCCATCCCTCTTGGCTTGGAGGTCAGCTAAGGCAAGAGTGTTATGAATCTCCCCAGCAAGATTCATAGAGATTGCCATTTTTGGTCCAATGGCTTCCAGGAAGTCCTGGGTGCATTGTGATGTCTTCGGGAACGTGTTCACCATCCCTTGATCGTTGCTGGTTTGGGGTTCTCATCTGCTGCACCCCAGCCCACTGTGGATAGTAGCCGGACTCCCCATCCAGCTCAGCAGTCCAAGGGGCCACGTGACCACTGGCATTCTTGTAACTGTCTCGTTAAGTTTCCACTTGGGGATCCCTCCATTGCTGTCAGGTGTCAAAGGGTGGAGTATCTCTGGCTGTGAATGTTTTAGCTAAAGCTATGTTTCTCCCTCCCTCTGAACTCGTCCAGCCCAGGGAACTTACACTTAGCTCATCCACAGGCCCTCGGAGGGTCGAGGCTTCCCTGGCTGCAGAGAGGGCCTGTGGCGTTTTAGCACCTTTTCAGGAACAGGAAGTCAGAAGGAGTGGAATTTGATGGGTATGTTGGTCTGTTGTGTTTTCTTTGTCAAGTGCAGACACAGGAACCCAAAGGCTTTGTAGCTGAAGCCCCAGAGCCCTCAGAGTTTGTGTGGGTTCGTGGTTGGCTCCTTGCCAGACCACCCGCCCACGGTTACGGCGTTGTGTGTGTTGCTATGTACTGTTCTCACTGTGCGCCGTGAAGTTGAGGGGGTGCATTCGGACCAGCTCACACCATGGCCTGTGAGCACGGCCTGGGTGTCCCAGCTCTGCTAGCAGAACAGTTTGGAAGACCAGTGGCCGTCAGTAGGAGTTACTTCGTGCAGGTCACCTGGACTTGCCCGGCAGCAGAATGTAGTGGGGAGAACTTTGTGTGTGGAGGGCCACAAATGGGACTCACTGACCCGTGCTTTTGTGCACGTTTGTCAGCCATGCTGGGTCTCTTTTCTTATTTGAGATGGGTAGGCAGTACCCTCCACAGGTGAACATACTTCCTAAACTGTAGGCTGTCAGAAAATGAAGTGTCCTTGTTTTCACCATCCTTTGTAGGGATCATGTGGGGTTTCCTCTTTGCCAGTGGGCCCGAGTTGGCTCTCCCACCTGTCCACGTTTCTGCTTTAATTTTCCAATTTTTTACCCTCCCTATGAGCTGAGCTGAATTTTGTGTCCATATTCTGAACGCATGAAGGTATCCCCAAAGGGAGGAGGAGGTGCGGGAAGTTTACTGTCGAGCTGGGAAACGAGACCTCCTCATGCAGGCACATGTGCTCACTGCGTCTCTTCTGGACTGGAGAGTCTCACAGCACTGGTTCTGAATATCGTGGTCGTGATCCTGAATACCACTGCTGACCAGTGTCAGGAGTTTACTCTCTCTACTCTTATTTGCTGGATTGTTTTTGCTAAGTTGGCTCACTTTTTAAACTTAAATTTATTTTATTTTATTTAAATTTGTTTAAAGTTTATTTATTTATTTTGAGACAGAGAGAGAGCAAGCATGCGGTGATGGGAGGGGCAAAGAGAGAGGAAGAAAGGGAATCCCAAGCAGGCTCGCACTAACAGCTTGGAGCCCGATGCCGGGCTTGAACTCATGACCTGTGAGATCATGACCTGAGCTGGTATTAAAGAGTCGGACGCTTAACCGACTGAGCTACCTAGGTGCCCCGTTAAAAAAAAAAAAAATTGTGTTTGTTTATTTATTTATTTTGAGAGAGAGAGTGCCAGCAGGGGAGGGGCAGAGAGAGAGAGAGGGAGAGGGAGAGGTAGTATCCCAAGTAAGCCTTGCACTGTCAGCACAGAACCCGACACTGGCCTCGAACTCACGAACCATGAGATCATGACCTGAGCTGAAATGAAAGATCAGACACTTAACTGACTGAGCCACCCAGATGCCCCTTAAATTTATTTTAAAAGGAAATACCATATCCTTATCATAGAGAACCAGTATCACTGGCCAAGAAATAGACAGTAATGCAAAAATAAACCACAGAAAAAACCAAATAACGTCATTCATTTCTGGCTGGATGCAGCAGCTGTGGAAGATCTTAGGCCATTGGGGGTGGGGGGTACTGCTCACTCTTTCTTGAGAAGGAGGCTTAGCAAGTGTTGGAGAGGTTAAAGGTGTATTGGCATCTGAGACTTTATCTTTGCAGGAAAGTTAGAAAGAGGCTCACTTTTGCGCTATTTAAAAATGCTATTTGATGCTCTGTTGTGTCTGTTCACTGTTTGACACTCCTTATTCTGTACTTGGGCAACATCACCCAAGCACTTAGTATAGCCTCTGAGCTTCACTTGTCCCTGGATCGACTGAAGACTTTGAGAACAGGGACTGTGTTTCATTCTTTCTTTGTTCTTTTGGACAATGTCTGGCACATAGTAAGTGCTCAACAGTGTTAGTTGAATTGATTCAACGCACAATGTGTAGCGAGAAAGTACACTGTAGAGCCGAGGGGAGGGAGAGATCCACAAGAGTTAGGCTTGGCAGGGAAGGCTTTCCAGAGATGGGGCACTCTCTGCAACCCAGCCCCGCCCCTCTTCCAGCAGGGAACCTGTCCCTTCACTCTTCCTGGGGAGTCCCCTCCCAGTTCCTGTTTCTCCTTCTTGGTTCCCTCACCTCCTTCCCCAACCAGGGAAGAAAATGTGACAGCAGGCTGCCTCCCCCTCAGATCCACCTACCCTGAGGAGAGGTGGGTGGTCAGGAGACTTGTGGGTACGCCTGAGCCCTTACAGGCCACCCTCGGGCCCAGTGTTGAGGGGGGTTTGGTGCCCTGAGCCCTGGGGGTTATCAGCTGTCCTTTTCTGTCTTTCCATCCTCCTTCCTCTCTAGCTGTCTCCCTCTTCTTTCTTCTAGCAGCCTCTAGCTCTCCTCTGGTGGGCACCTCCCACAATGCCACAGACCACTGTGTTGAAGCCCTTGGCGGTGGTTGTGTTTATGCCAGGCTACTCTCTGTGATATGATTGTCCAGTCCTCTAGGAAAAGACGCAGGTCCTGTTTGCTGTGGACACTGTGGCAGGAGCTGCCCATGTGACCCATGGCCATGCTCCGAAGGCCCCTCTGGCATCAGGACCCCACTTTCATCCAGTCACTGTTGGTCTCAGTGTTGCCGGTGTTGGGGGGGGGGTACCTGTTCTCTCCCTCCTGCCATGGGAATCTGGACCATTCCCTCCCTGGGCATCTTGCTTCTGCCTTCCAAGTTATTCTTAATGAGCACAATGACTTCTGTGCTAGGTACATCAAGTAACTCATTTAGTCCTGGTAACAACCCTCTGTAGTATTTACCGCTACTGCCCCCTCTTTTGTAGATAAGGAAACTGAAGTTACCTAACTTGGTCAGGGTCCAATGGTTAGTGTCAGGGAGGGATACAGACAGACCCGCAGTCTGAGCTCTTGGTCACTGCGGTGTCCCACCCGTCCAGGGATAACGCTTCTGTCATATGAGCTTGGTGTGAGGAGAGGGTGGCCATATTGTCACCATTGGGATTGCCAGCAGCTAAAGCAGGTTCAGGAGAGGAAAAGGTAGCCTCTGGACTTGAGATTATTCTGCTTACCTCTTTGCTCCCTGTTGGGCACACCTGTCTTCCATCCTGTCTGTCTGGGGAGGTTGTGGGTTGGGGAAGAGTTGCATCCTGTGGACACCTTTTAGTTACAAGGTTTGTAATTTGTGTTTGTGGCAAGAATTGGTCTGCTCAGGGGTGCCTGGGTGGCTCAGTCAGTTAAGAGTCTGACTTCGGCTCAGGTCATGGTCTCATGGTTCGTAAGTTCGAGCCCCATGTTGGGCTCTGTGCTGATAGTGCAGAGCCTGGAGCCTGCTTCACATTCTGTGTGTCTCTCTCTCTGCCTCTCCCCTACTTGTGGGTAGCATCCCCCCCCCTCAAAAGTAAATAAATAAACATAAAGAATATTAAAAAAAAAAAAAAGAATCCATCTGCTCAGGGCTGGCCCTGAGGCCATTAGATGGGTGTGGAGCCAGTAGGCAGGGGCGAGAGGCAGCAGGGTTTGCCAGGAGGGTGAGGCTGGGGAGGGACAAGGCAAGAGCTGGAGAGCACGTGGGGTGCTGTGGGGCGTCGGGGCAGTGTGGCATCCGGAGCTTCTCGGGACCCCAGCAGGGAGGACATTGAGCCGGGCTGGAAGCTTCTCTGTGGAGCAGGGTTGGGATGATCCCTAGGTGTGTGTGCTGCCCTTTTCTGCCTTCAGGCACCAGAGTGGGTATGGGGGACCAGGAGGCGTTGGTCTTGAGCGTGCTTTTTCTGTGCATTTTCTGTGGCTTCTCCCCGTCTGGTTTCTCCATCACTCTACATCCTTTATGTGGACTGTCCGGTCTTTCCTTCAGACCCTTCATGTAACCCTGCTTTGAAGCCGCTACACTTGAATAGGGATCAAAGCTTCAGGCTTTTGGGCACCAGCAGGTGGAGCGAGGCTCTGGAAATCACACCATACTGGCTCTTTCTTTTTTTCAAGGACCATGGCCCCAGACCGGCCTCCCTCCTTCCTTTACCCCAGCTGTCCTAAGCCGCTTACCTTACAGCCTAATGCTGTGACAGCCAGGCACCGTTTGAGATGGAATGCCCTTTAAGCGCGAAGGCTTCTGTTCTGATCTGGGATGAAGGACGTGGTCAGTACATCTGGGGAGGTCAGTGTTTAATGAAGAAACAGAAGGCAGACAGTTTTTTCAGGGTCATGCAGGATGGCCCCTGTAAATGTGCAGGTTTATTCCACGTGTGGCTACTTATGGAGGGTGAGTGGTTAATCTGCCCACAGCCTCCTGCATTCTGGGTCATTCCCTCCTGCTGTTAGGATGCTCAGGAAATGGAAGCTAATTCAGTCATTAATCTTAGCCTAAGCCAAGCTGAATCAGACAGATATGCTAGGATCTCCCTCCCTCAGACCCAGAGTGTAACACCCTCCAGGACCAAAGGGCTGTGGTTTATCTGCACCACCCCTCAGCTTCACTGGTTTGGGTGATTGCAAATTGCACAGACCTCGTCGGCATATGTATGTAGATACACATTCTAACTGTCTTGCTTGGAACCGGGGAGGGCAGGGCTGGAAGATTTCCTGAGGGAGAAAGTTCTGATGTAAGCAGCGTTGGAATGCCAGACTGCATCTGAATCCCAGCTCAGCCACTAAGCGATGTATAAGCTTGGGCAAGCCGTATGATGTCTCCTGTCACTTTAGTTTTCTAATTGGATCTCTTCGAGTTGTTTTGAAGAAATATCTGGCACATTGTGGGTACTTAATATTTGTCAAGGAAACAAGTGATTCAGTGAGATGACATACCCCAAAGTGCTTGAGAGCCGTGCCTGGCATATATATGCCCGAGATTCAGTTTCCTTGTTATTCTAGTTCCTTGATCTCGGATCCAGAGATCCCTAAAAACACTTCTGTCTTTTGCTGACCTCTAGGCTGACCTGTCTGGACATGAGATGTAGTCTCCCATCCAGATGACATCCATCTGTCTTCTGGTCTGGCTTCATGGACCAGCAGGAGACTCTAACACCTGCCTGTTGTCCCAATGCCCTGAGGAGCCAGCCCCTCTTTAAAAGGCTTTTTTTTTTTTTCTTTTCTTCTTTCTGGAGTCTCTGGAAATCTCTCTCAAAAGCTAAGACCCCGTATCAAATACCTCACCAGAAGGCTGACTGGTCGCCAGGAAGGCTCACCTGGAATCATACAGACCTTCACATTCCCGGGCCTGTGACTAGATCTTTAATCTTTGTGCCCTGGTTTCGGCTAGCAGTCTAGCCTGATTTTATAAAATTTTTTTTTTCAACGTTTTTTTTATTTATTTTTGGGACAGAGAGAGACAGAGCATGAACGGGGGAGGGGCAGAGAGAGAGGGAGACACAGAATCGGAAACAGGCTCCAGGCTCCGAGCCATCAGCCCAGAGCCCGACGCGGGGCTCGAACTCACGGACTGCGAGATCGTGACCTGGCTGAAGTCGGACGCTTAACCGACTGTGCCACCCAGGCGCCCCAGGCTTTCTAGCCTGATTTTAAAATCCTCATTGAACTTTAAGCATTTTAATGTAACTTGTTATAGTAAGTCCAGTTAAAATTCTTAAAATTTGTTTATTTATTTTGAGAGAGAGGGAGAGCAAGAGAGAGAGAGAGAGACAGAGAGTACACATACACACAAATGGGGGAGAGGGAGAGACAGAAACCCAAAGCCTCATGCAGGGCTCGAACTCCCGAACTGTGAGATCACGACCTGAGCCGAGATCAAGAGTCGGGTGCTTAACTGACCACATCACCAAGGTGCCCCCGTAAGTCCATTTTTAAAGTGAAAAATCAGTGCAATTTTTCTGCTTTCTAAATCTGGACTTTCAAATCTCAAGTTTGAAGGGAGGCACACCGTACCTTCTTGCTGTGCTTTGCTGAGAACAGCTATGCACTGTATAGCTCCAAGCACATTCTAGCCTCTTATCCTACCAGAGGAAGAGAGAATATAAACTGGCTCTTTTGCTTGCTTGTGTGGTATCGTGGAACTCAAGAGGGAAGTTCTTCTTGGTGTCTAACCTAACTCCCTCCAGAGCAACCATGTGTTGGTGAAGGAGCCGGTCAGATGGCATGCATTTGATTGGCCCCGCTGGGTCTCATGTACATGTCTCATGTCTCCAGAGCCTCGTTTTGAAGCTCCCATGTCCCAGGCAGTGGAGCCAGTAGGAGGATTGGAAAATATCTTCCTTTTGGGCCTGAGGAGGAGAGAGTCTGACAATCTGCAGATTGGAGCTCTTTTCCCAGCTTTGTCTCAGACTCAGGACAGTCGTGTGACTTTTCCCAGATCTTGAATTTCAGTGTTTTTGGCTGGTTTGGGTTCCTCCATCCTCTGTCTCCTGTGACACCAATAAGCAGGTCCGCTCACTGTTTCCTGAAGATTCACATTTTCCTCGGTGGGCTGCATGAGATATCTGGAGGTCATCTTGTCCACGCCCCTGCCTCTGGAACAGGCTTCTCGTGTCCCTGTCCTTCAAACATCTTCCTAGAGACTTCTCCATCGTTTCAGATAATATCTCCCTATACTTTAGGGACAAGGTTCTTTCTAGAGTCTGACTTAAACCTCTCTTGCTGCCATCTCAGTCCCTTGGTCCACCTAGTCCTGGCCTCTAGAGAGGCGCAGTACAGCTGCTTGGCCCCGCCCCTGTTCCTTCCTTGTTCTTGTTGGGGTATCACCTCCGTGCATCCAGCTCGTGAATCCCCCAGCAATTTCTTTGTCACTAGATCACATTGCAAGCTCCTGTCCAAATGCTGTCTGGCCGCTTCCTGTTCCAGGCATCTCCCTCCCACCTGAGTATTTGTGTTTCTGATTATTTATCCCCAGATGCAGCAGCCACATTTTTCCAGGTTGAATCTGCTCGTTGTTACTTCCTGCCTGGGTTTGCTAACATCTCCAGGTCCCTTTTGCAGCCTCTACCGCACGGGCGTGCTGGGCTGCGTGCAGCCCTCGGAAAGCAAACCGCCAATGGAGCGGGCTCTGGGCTGGGGAGAGCCGGTTCTTCTGCTGAGAGGGGCCCCACCCCTCTGAAGTCAAGACTCTCCCCAGGAGGACATCTGAATTGATGAACACAGAAAGCCATCAAACGCTGCCAGCAGGGGGACGACCTACCCCGAGACCTGTCCCAGCTGTTCGGCTTTCTCTTAGTCTCCTGAGCTGAGAACAAGGGGACGCCTTCCTGCCCTCTTGGCCTTGGCTCTGTCCAAACAGCCATCACCAGTTCTAATTAAATACTCAGCAGATGAAGCCACCGAGTCCCGCCGGATGAGGGGGTTGGGGCCATTTCCTGTCCAGGTAGGGGCCTGGGCCAGGATGGCAGGGGCCACAAGTTAAATGCAGAGGAAGAGTGAATGCTCCCCCCATTTTTTTTTTTTTTTGGAAAAGGGAGGGTTTATTTTATTTTATTGTAAACCCCGATGACTCAGAATGTCAGAGTTGCAAGGGACCTTTGAGAGTCTTTAATGCTCGTCTCATTTTACAGGTGGAGGCCCATGGAAGTTTGGTAACTTTCTCCAATTCCCAGAAGCATTACAAATTGTCCTCTGCTCTCTAGATGGGTGCTCACTACTAAGCATGGAAAGTTAAGTCTCTCTCAGTGAGGAGGGGCTCAGAAACAGATGCCTGTCCAAACAACCTTGTCTTCCTCCTGCTGTATCTTGCCTCACTCTTTACCTTGACCCAGAGCTAGAAGGTGATGTCGGGTGCAGTGGTACCTCTCTAGCCTCCCAAGGCTCTCGGTTTACCATGATTAAATTGAGGTCCAGGAGTGTGAATGAGGGTGAGTGGGATGGCTGCTCCAAGAGATTGTCAGAACTTGAGTGACCTGGGAAGGGGGTTGGCTGGGGCGGTGGGGGTGGGGGTGGGGAGAAAGCTGTTAAAGACAGAACTCCTGCATCCTGCTCCCCGTCCCAGTGCTCTTTCTCCCTATCCCCGGACAGCTTCTGAGTTTTGAACATGTTGCTGTTTAGGAGGCTTCCTCAGAAGATGCTGATGAATTTGGAGTGATTTTAAAATTCAACTGGGGAAATAAACAGCTGCAGCTTGAAACACAGACACACACACACTGTGCTGCCGTGTCTCCCTCCTTCCCAGTCTAGGAAAAGCACACACACCCAAGCCATGTAGAAACACAGAAACCCATGTGGATGGGCTGAAGGAGGACTGCAGAGGGAGAGGGATTAGCTCTTGGCATATATCGCACCAGGAGACTGCGTGGTCTCAAGAACATGCGTCTGGAACCCTAGAGACCTTTGCATCCCTGGTGTGTGGGAACTCTTTGCAAGGCAGAGCTGGTTTTCTTTTCTGAAAACCTTCCACTCCCTTCGGGAAGGGGGAGGAGAAAGGGAACAGGCATTCGTTTTTTGTTTTGTTTTGTTGTTTTTTAAATATTTATTCATTTTTGGGAGAGCACAAGTAAGGAAGGGGGGTCAGAGGATCCGAAGTGGGCTCTGCTTTGACAGGCTGACAGCAGTGAGCCCGATGTGGGGGTTGAACTCATGAACCTGCGAGATCATGACCTGAGCCAAAGTCAGATGTTCAGAGCCACCCAGGTGCCCTGGGAACAAGCATTTGTGTGGTCACCCGAGTATATATTCATATTCTCTTAAAGCTATTGTGGGGTAGTAGTTATTGTGAAATTATTCCTATTTTATAGAAACTGAGGCTCTCAGAGATGAAATGAAGCTCCATTTCAGTGCCATGCACTGAACGTGCATGCCATGACACATGCTGCCACCTTATTCTCATGGGTTCTGACTGAAGATCCTAGAATCCATGGTCTTTGAGGGACCAAGCGATTTTGGGGGATAGCTGCTAACCCACTGCATGTGTCTTTTTCCTTCTCTGAAGATGGAACTCATGCGACTTGGCTACTTGGCTAAGTTGTTAGAATTCCTAATAACATGAAGTCTGTAATTCTCTGAGCTGTGATCAGAAATGACTGTTAGGGGAGCCTGGGAGGCTCAGTCAGTTGAGCGTCCGACTCTTTGGTTTTGGCTCAGGTCATGATCCCAGAGTTGTGGGATTGAACCCTGCATCTGGCTCCTCACTGAATATGGAGTCTGTTTAAGATCCTCTCTCTCTCTCTCACTCCCTCTCTCCCTGTCTCCCTGTCTCCTTCTCTCCCTTTCCCTCTCTCTCTCTCTCCTTCTCCCCTTCCCTCACTCCCTCCCCACTGCCCCTCCCCTGCTTGGTGCCTGGACTCCCTCCCTTCTTCCCTTTCTCTCTCTCTCTAAAAAAAGAAATGACTGTTAAAGAGAGATTTGCTGGCTTCTAACCTGGAAGCACCATCCAAAGGGGTTGTTTTAAGTAGTCTACTGTGTGTCTCTCATGCACAGGCACAGTAGGGCAGAATGTGAAGTCCCAGCTCAGGCAGAGAGCAGGGGAGTCTCTCCCACCCTAGCAAGAGACAGCAAGCTTCTTGGCTGCCACTTGCTTTTACATGCCCACCCTTTTTTCCCCTGTCTTTGGGAACCCCTCTTTCAACCCTGTTACCCCTCCAGTTATCACCTGCTCGCTCCTCTTCTTCACAGCCAGGCTTAAAGAAACCTTCCTGTTGAAGTGTAACATATATCAGAAAAGCGTATGTGCACAAATTCTAAGTGTAGGACTTGATGAATTATCACCAAGTGGATCCATGTGTGTAACACCACCCAGATGAAGAAATATAACATTTCCAGCTCTCCAGAACCCCCCTTGGGCCTCTGCCCAGTCAGGGGCCCCTGTCCAAAGGTCACCATAACTACTTCTATGTTCAGGCGTGAGTGTTGCCTGTTTTTGAACTTTAAGTAAATGGAATCATTTGGTATATACTTAGTGCCTCATTTTTTTTTCCCTCAACATTAAGTATGTGATGTTCATCTGTATTATGTGTAGTGGTGGTTTATTCACTAGTATAAGGGTATTTATTTCATTTGAGTGTACCACAATTTACTTACTCAGTCTCCTGTCAGTGGACATTGTTTTCTGCTTTAAGCTATGAATAGTGTTGCTTTGACTGTTCTTTTACAAATCTTTTGGTGAATGCACAGGGGAGAGGGGCAGAGGGAGAAAGAGAGAGAGAATCTTGTGTAGCCCAATGTGGGACTTGATCCCACGACCCTGGGATCATGACCTGAGCCAAAATCAAGAGTCAGATGCTCAACCGACTGAGCCACTCAGGCGCCCCTTGGTGAATGTACTTCTGATGGGTATTCTTTGTGGGGGGAAGTGCTGGGTCATATGGTATATATGTTTGTTTAACTTTAGTAGACACAACTGACCAGTTTCCAAAGTTTTTGTGTTAATTTATACTCTCCATTAGCGGTGTACAGGAGTTCCAGTTTCTCCACATACTTGGCAACTCCTGGCGTTGTCAGTCATTTTAACTTCAGCCGTTCTTGCTACATACATAGTGGTGTCTGAGTGTGGTTTTAATTTTCATTTTCTGATGGCTAATGAGATGAAAACCTTTTCACATGCATTTTTCCCCTAGCCATTGGATATTCTCTTTTGTGAAGTGCTTGTTCATGTCTTTCAGCCATTTTAAGAGATGAATTGTCTGCCTTTTTCTCATTGATTTGAAGGAGTTCTTCATATGTTCTTGGTATGAGTCTTGTGCTGAGTATCTGTTTTCCAAATATCTTTTTTCCACTCTGTGGTATTTCTTTCCTTCTTCATTTGTGCCTTTTGGTGGATAGAGTTTCTTAATTTTATTCTAGTCTAATTTATTGATCTTTTCCTTATGATTAGTGTTTTTTGTGTTCTGTTTGAGAAACCATCACCTTTAAAGTACAAGTTGTGAATATATTTTTTAATGTTATCTTCCAGAACTTTATTGGTTAACAATTCACTTTTAGACTATAGTCCACATAAAGTTGATTTTTTTCTTATGTGTGTGGCATGTTTGTGAGTCAAGATTAGTTTTTTTCTCCACATGGATGTCTGATTGACCCAACAATGTTTGTTGAAAGAACCGTCCTTTCCTGTGGCTCTGCAGTGTTCCATGTCATCAAACAAGTGTGTGTGGCTGCTTCTGGATTCTCTATTTTATTCTGTGGTTCTGTTCGACTGTATTTGTGCTAATACCTCCTTGTTGTAAACATTGCACTTTATGTTAGGTATTTCACAGCCTTTCAGAGTTTTTTGTTTTTTTTTTTTTTACATTTTCTGTTTGTTTGTTTGTTTTTTTTTTTAATCTTTTTATCTTATTTTTTTTTTTAATTTTTTTTTTCAACGTTTATTTATTTTTGAGACAGAGAGAGACAGAGCATGAACGGGGGAGGGGCAGAGAGAGAGGGAGACACAGAATCGGAAACCGGCTCCAGGCTCCGAGCCATCAGCTCAGAGCCTGACGCGGGGCTCGAACTCACGGACCGCGAGATCGTGACCTGGCTGAAGTCGGACGCTTAACCGACTGCGCCACCCAGGCGCCCCTAATCTTTTTATCTTAAGCAAGCTCCTTCAGTCTGACTTCTGTTCCTGCCACTGTGCCCCAAATGGCCCCCTATGGGCCATAGATGACTGTCCCCCTATGGTTGGTGCTAAAACGTAACAGATATTTTAGTTCTCAGCTTCCTTAACCTTATAGCAACATTCAGAAGAGCTGACCTTTCCTTCCTGTTTGAAACACTATCTAAGCCGATGCCATGCTTTCCTGATTTCCCTTCTACTTCTCTGGCCACCTCCTCTCAGTCTTCTTGGCTGGGTTATTCTGCTGGATTATTATTTTAATACTTTTTGATTTTTGATTTTATGTTTTTAATTTGAGAGAGAGTGCGCACATGTGTATGAGCAGGGGAGGGGCAGAGGGAGAGAGAGAGAGAATCCCAAGTGTAGAGCCTGATGCAGGGCTTGATCCCACGACCCTGGGATCATGACCTAGTGAAATCAAGAGTCAAACACTCAACCGAATAAGCCACCCAGGCTGCCCCAGTGTTATTATTTAAATGTTGGGCTGCTTTGAATCTCATTTCTAGGCTCCCTTTTCTCATTTTACAGTTACTCCCACGATGATTTATTTCCAACATTTCTGCTGCCGTCTTCATGTTAAGAGAACTCCTGAATTTATATCTCCACTTAGAATTTTCTTCAGAGCTTGAAATCCTGGATTATCTCAATCAGAGTTTTTCCCCTTGTCGTTCTCTTCCTGAATTATTTTTTTAACCCAGAATGTTTTATTATCCTACCTTCCTTATGTACTCAGATCCCCTCCAGTTGGGGCTTCAGGCAAGGGATTTCTTTGAAATTCAGTTGCCCAAAATAATTAATTGGGGGTATTTCTCTAATTCCGTAGGAAGCTGAGAGAATTACCCCGTTTATTTCTGTCAATTTCTTTGTTCTCTTAAGAAACAGGTGATATCCCTGCGAAGGTTGGTTGTCAACCCTCCTAGGTTTCTGTGAAGCACTCCTCATCTTTGGTGTTACTCTTTTCATCTTCATTTTGACATATAGAATCGTAGAGCTTCAAAGGAGGGGAAGATGAAGGCACAGAAATGCCAAGTGAATTCCTCCCACCACAACTGATAGGCAGCAAGGCCCTCAGTTTTTTCCATCAGACTCCCCTCACAAGGACCATTGGTGATTCTCAAAAACCAGATGTCCAGTCTCCAGCCTTAATTACTAGTCCAGGGGTGGGAAAGAGCTGCCCCTTTTACCCTGCTGGGGAATTGACAAACAGGCTTATTTATTTGTTCATTGCTTATGTCCTATGATTCTCCTGATAATCACTTTAGAACTTTTTTTAGGTTGAAATCATCCCCTGTATCTCTTGAAGCTGGAGATACAGTGTCATGGGGACTACTAATCAGGATGTCAATTAGATTGAAAGATCTTTTTTGTGTGTTTGTATATGTAGGTGGTCCATTTGTTCTCAAATTTGAGCATTATCAGAGTCACCTGAAGAGCTGATTTAGGACTATGTTTCTCTGTATGTTTTGATTAGCAGTTGCTCTAGGAATTACAGTAGATATGCTTATGTTTTTATAGTCTATTCAGAATCAGTGTTTTACCACTTCAAGGTGAGTGCACAAACCTTACCATCTCATAAGTCCCTTCCTGCTTTGTCTCGTCATTTTCTTATGTAACTACGGTGACATCTATTGAAAAATGTGTCAGACATCCGGATGGCCAACAGGCACATGAAAAGATGTTCAGCGTCGCTCCTTATCAGGGAAATACAAATCAAAACCACACTCAGGTATCACCTCACGCCAGTCAGAGTGGCCAAAATGAACAAATCAGGAGACTATAGATGCTGGAGAGGATGTGGAGAAACGGGAACCCTCTTGCACTGTTGGTGGGAATGCAAATTGGTGCAGCCGCTCTGGAAAGCAGTGTGGAGGTTCCTCAGAAAATTAAAAATAGACCTACCCTATGACCCAGCAATAGCACTGCTAGGAATTTATCCAAGGGACACAGGAGTGCTGATGCATAGGGGCACTTGTACCCCAATGTTCATAGCAGCACTCTCAACAATAGCCAAATTATGGAAAGAGCCTAAATGTCCATCAACTGATGAATGGATAAAGAAATTGTGGTTTATATACACAATGGAATACTATGTGGCAATGAGAAAAAATGAAATATGGCCTTTTGTAGCAATGTGGATGGAACTGGAGAGTGTGATGCTAAGTGAAATAAGCCATACAGAGAAAGACAGATACCATATGGTTTCACTCTTATGTGGATCCTGAGAAAATTAACAGGAACCCATGGGGGAGGGGAAGGAAAAAAAAAAAAAAAAAAAGAGGTTAGAGTGGGAGAGAGCCAAAGCATAAGAGACTGTTGAGAACTGAGAACAAACTAAGGGTTGATGGGGGGTGGGGGGGAGGAGAAGGTGGGTGATGGGTATTGAGGAGGGCACCTTTTGGGATGAGCACTGGGTGTTGTATGGAAACCAATTTGACAATAAATTTCATATATATATAAAAAAAAAGAAAAATGTGTCAGAAATGTTATAGTTTTTATTTTAACTACTAAACATATTTTTAAAAATCAAGAAGAATAGAATGGTGTATTTCATTTACTTAGATATTTACCATTTTTGTGGGTCTTTCTTCATTCCTGATGTTCTAAGTTTCCCTTATGTCTGAGGACTTGCCTTTAGCAATGCTTTTATTGTTGGCAGGAAGTTATATTGTTTTCTTTCATCTGAGAGCCCTTTATTTTAACCTTCATTCGCGAATGACATTTCCACAGGATAGAGAATTCTGGGTTAATTGTTCTTTTCGGTCTGTATTTACAAAATGTTCTTCTGCTGTTTTCTGGCCTTCTCGTTTCCTGGTGAGAAATCTGTACTCATTCAGATAGTTGTTTTCTGTTTACCTTTAGTATTTTTTTATCTTTGTCATTAGTTTTGTCAACAATTGATTATGATATGTGTGAGGATGGATTTCTTTGGATTTATTCTGTTTGAGATTTTCTGGGCTTCTGGAATCTGTACATTTCTATCTTTCACCAGATTTGGGAGGAAGTTTTCAGTTATTAAAAAAATTTCTTTTCTGCACTGAGCTCACTCTTTTGTCTTTCTGGGAGGTTTGGTGGCATTAATGTTAGATCGTTTTGGTAATGTCCTATAGGTCTCTGAGGTCCTGTTTTTCTCTCTGTAGTTCAGATTGGATAATTTCTTTTTAATTTAATTTTTTTATTACTCAAAAGAGATTCATTGTAAAATGTAGCTTTCTGACTCTGTGCTTGTGGCTTCAACATTTTCACAATGATTTTCTGCTCCTCAGTAAGAAAAGCACACTTGATCCTATCATGAACACACTTAGCACGCATGGAACCATCATGGACCCCGCTGACATGTTTTCTTGTTTTAGACAACCTCATAAGAACTTTAGGTCTCCCAGCACAGACTCCTTGAAGTTGGCCTGGATGCACGTCACATGCAGATTTTAGGGCTTTCTTAATCTCCTTGGTATAAAGGTAAACGATTCTATTACCAGGGGTTCAGGATAGCCTAGTTTTGTTAGAGGCTGCTTTGTAGGACAGCCTATGATGACATGTCAAATGCTGGACCATTCTGAATGCTTATGGATGCCGTCCCCCTGGAAGAGAGCCAGACTGGATCATTTCTATTGATTTTTTGAAGGATTCTCTTTCTTCTGTCACTCTCATTCTGCTATTGAGCCCATCAATGAGCTTTTGATTTTGATTATTGTATTTTTTTTCCTGGAACTTCTATTGGGTTCATTTTTATGTCTTCTGGTTTTTTTTTTTTTTTTGGCTGAAATTTTCTATTTCAAGAGTGTCCCTTTCTGAGGCATTTTTATAATAGCTACTTAAAGTAGCTTAAAGGTGTTTGCCAGGTATTTAGTATCTTTGCTGTGTTGGAGTTGACATCTGTTGCCTTTTCCCATAAAATCATTTTCTGTTTCTTTGTGTGCTCAATAATTTCTGAGCGCATCCTGGACATTTTCAATATTATGAGATGTTGGGTCCTGTTTAAATCCTATTTGTGTTTTAGCAGGCACTTGATCTGCCTGGGAGGCTGCAAGTTCTGACCAGTCCTCTGTGGACCGTGGTTTCAATATCAGTTTCATTTTCAAAGCCTTGTGCTGTTTGGATCTGTCCCGCAGATGCTCCCAGGTGGCTAGTTTGGAACATGGGCAGTGGTCTACCACGTAGTTCAGTCTTTATGTAGCCTGCTGTTTAGGGTCAGATGCATGTGCCTAGAGCCCAGGGGTGAGCGAAGGAGTTCATGAACAGCTTTATGGGGACAGTTTGCTGTGCTCCTCCCTCTCCGTGATCTTTTTGTACCTTCCAGTTTTCCAACGTCCCCTTTGTCACCTTTTGTCCAGAAACCTTGGGATTTGCTTACCCTCTTCTGCCGCATATTTCCCACAATTGCATCTGTATCTGGGTCAAGCGGTGGGAGAACAGAGAGAGAGAGAAACAGCAACAGGGATTTGCTCCACCCTCTTGGGGGCACAGCCCCTCTGTTCAGGGGAGAAGGTTCCTTTCCCTTAGACTTCTAGAGGCCTGTGGGCTAGGGTGCAAAAGCATAGAGAAAAGAAAAAAAATGGGGGTTTGCTTCCCTTCTCTCTGAGTGTTGAGGTTCCCTTTTTTTTTTTTTTATTTCTCAAGCCAACACTAGAGGGCTTCTCTTGGGGCTCTCTGCTGTGCTGGTGGTGCCCACCTCTGGCTTTTGGACTGCCTTGGCTCTAAGCGGGGGGATACCGAAGGAGAAAAACACCAGTTTGGTGTTAGTTTGAGGAGCTCCCTAGTTCCTCAGTCTGCCTACTACTGTTTATCTTTCAGAATTCTCGAGTTGCTGCTCCATACCTTCTGTTCAGGTTTCGTAGCTGTGTTCAGAAGAAAAGATGCAGGGAACATGCTTACGTCCTCTTACCTGGAACTGAGACTCCTGGAAGGCTTGTTTAGAGCACAGCTTTCTGGCCCCCACGCTGAAAGTTTCTCTGATTCCATTAGTCTCAGGGCTGGAGAATTTGCACCCCTAACAAGCTCCCAGAAGCTGCTGATGCTGCTTGTCCCAGAACCACATTTTGAGCCTATCCGTAAATAATCATGGGAAAACTTTTTATCCAGAGTAGACTGTACGTCAAGTTACTTCATTTTAATAACATTAAGTACCCAATGGTTTATTATTCAATAAGCTGCAAGAGAAAGGACAGTGGAAATCCCTTGGCTGAGCAGATGAGATTAAAAGAAATAAAACATTACAGAGTTTATTATCTATTAGATGGCCAAATGGGAACTATGGTTGATGCTTTACAAGTTTCTAGAGCTTTACAAGTTTGTAGAACTCAAGACTTGTGGAAATGTTGTCATGGGGAATTTCCAGTATTAAGATATCGGCTTTAGGTATAAATTTTTCAAGCAGAATGTCATGGAACATCTAGTAACTCTTGAATTTCTTTGTTTGTGGGCTGTATCTTTGAGTGTAGGAAAGGCGGTCAGAGGAACTAAATTTTCATCTCATGAAAAGCTGGTTGGCAAAGGAAGAGCCCCAGTTGTCCATGCCATCCTGGCAGTGATGAAATCTGACCTGGTGTGGTCAGATACGGGCACCAGGCTTTTCGTGTATGTATGTTTTAAATCAAAGAAAAGGTATATATTGCTTGAATGTGTATCACAAGAATGGGAATTTTAGAAAAAAGAAATCCACTTGCACTCCCTGGTCCTTAACACAGGGCTTGAGAAGTGCTTGCTGGGTTGGACTCTTTCTGGGTTGGATTCTCTCTCACTTTTAATATGTGCTTTTAGGAAAATCCTGAAAGATAGAGCCACTCAAAAATAATTAACTCCAGATTAGGTATATGAATACCATATAAAAAGAGCAGTCTGTTTATCTGTTCTGACATGTACACGTCTGCCTTGGGCTCTGGGTGCAAGGCCCACCTCTGGGGGGTCCCGCAGGGTTTAAGACAGGGTCTTACTCTGTTACCCAATGCTGTTCCAGTGTGACCAGCTGGAAGCACATTCTCCTCTGGCTAGTGCGCCAGCATCGAGGCTGCTAGCGTCTAGAGCGGCTGTCATACTAGAGGAATGAGCTGTGCAGCCACAAGAGGCCTTGCCACTTTCCCCAGGCCCCTGGGGGGAGATTTTCCATGCTGCCAAGGACTCAGTACAGGTGGAATTACCACCTCTGGGCAGAACTGTTTTCCCCAAGTTGCAGGTCTGGGCAGAAAATTAAAAAGAGTGGAATCTTAAGCCCCAGGGGCCACAGACCAGAGAAGGCATAGACCCGATGAGTCCTGTTTTCCATCTGTGTACCTGCTTTTGCTTGTCCACAGACACACTGCCTATGAATATCTATCCTGTCTGAACTCTTAGCCCCAGGGCATTATTCGCACAACTGCCACAGAGTCCTCCAGGCCACCAGGAGGCAGTAAAGAGCCTTGGAGGGCAGCTTCACCAAGTGAAACCCTACAAACCAGGCACAGCCCCCCTGTAAGAAGACTTTACTTCTCGTCAGGCCCTGACCTAAAAAGTCCTCATTTTCCCTCTCCTTGGGAACCCCACTTTGTCATTCCTGGGTTGATTGTCCATCTGGTGGCCAGCACACCCCAACTCTGTCACTCTCAGTGTGGCACCGGGAAGGAGGGGCTGTGGAGAGGAGGACATGTGGTCCTGGTTCCCAGGAAAGCCGCCAGCAGGGGAAGGAGATAAAGACACAAGACATGTAGCATCTACGAGTCCCATCCGCGTGTAGGTGTCTTGACTTGTTGAGGCTGCCGGGTGCTCATATGCTGACCCACATTTGAGCAAGTTTCTTCTTGGACTACAACTGCTCCTGTCCTGTTGTTCCCGGCAGCGTGTGCCCTCCTTGAGGGCAGCGGTCATGGGACATTAATGTCTGTATCTCCGCATGAGCAGGGCAGAATCATGGCTAAGCACCCTGACTCAGGGGCCAGATGAGTCTAGATTCAAATCCTTGTGTAAGTGCCAGAAGCTTTGTCTCTCTCATGAAGAGTTGGCATTTACATCAAAGAAAAAAAAAAAAAAAGAAGAAGAAGCCATATCAGCCGTATGTGCCCCACAGAGCTTGTGTGAAGCGTGCAGGAGATGATGCCTGTGGAGAGCTTAGAGGTGTGCATGGCATGTTGCAATGTTCCAAAACATTAGTTACCCTGCTCCCTTCCTGCTCCCTGCTTCCCTGCTTCTGGAGCTCCGCCCTCCCCCCCCCCCCCCCCCCCCATGCTTGGCATGCAGAAGGTGCACATGAAGCATTAGTGAATGACTAAGAGAATGGCTGAAGAGAGAAAACCAGTTGTGACTCAGCGATATGGCTAGTTGGGCCTCCGGGAGACAGGCGCCCCCTTTTCCCTGGACACTGGTGGGAAGGGACCGCCACAGAGCCGGGGAAGGGGCCGGCCCCCAGTATCAAAGTCTTCACTGGGGAAGCAGTAGGTTCTCAGGGTTGGTCCCAGCCCATTCGTGAATGATCTGCCTCAAATCATACATTTTTACTGAGGACGCTGCTGTGTCAGGTAGGGTTACCTCCTTAAATAATTCAATTTTGGAAGATTTAACTTTCACTTTCCTGGATTTCAGTGAATCTATCCTTAACATTTCATTGGGGTTTGAGGCTAGTGAACGTAGCTCTCTGTGGATTTTGTGAATTACTCATTCCTTTTTGACTTTTTTTTTTTTTAAGATCCAAGCCAAATTTTTTAAAGTTTATTTATTTTGAGAGAGAGAGACAGACAGACAGCATGAGCAGGGAGGGGCAGAGAGAGAGGGAGACAGAGAATCCCAAGCAGGCTCCACGTGGAGCCTGACGAGGGGCTTGATCCCCCAAACCATGAGATCATGACCTGAGCCGAAATCAAGAGTTGGACACTTAGCCGACTAAGCCACCCAGGCATGCCTCAAGCCAAATTTTTAATGGCTATTAGATTCAAGAGACATCACATTATAATTTTTTTTTGTAATTGTGGTGAAATACACATAGTTTAAATACCTATACATACATATGATTATACACACAATTT
This sequence comes from Puma concolor, assembly GCF_028749965.1. Classification (NCBI taxonomy): domain Eukaryota; kingdom Metazoa; phylum Chordata; class Mammalia; order Carnivora; family Felidae; genus Puma; species Puma concolor. The sequence goes on from NC_141673.1 coordinate 102,268,594, forward strand.
TAAATAACATAAAGTGTGCCATGCTGGCCATTTTTAAGCATACAGTTCGGTGGCATAAAGTACATTCGCATTGTTGGGTAACCATTTCCACATTCACGCCCAGAACTTGTTCATCTTCCCCAGATGAGACTCTGTCCCCATTTAACACTAACTCCCCACTCCCTTCCATCCCCAATCCCTGGCAACCACTGTTCTATTTTCTGTCTCTTTGGACTTAACTACTCTAGGTACCTTATATTAAGGGGAGTCATACAGTATTTGTTCTTTTGCGTCCTTTTATTTCACTTGGCACAATGTCTTCAAGGTCATCCCTGTTGTAGGCTGTGGCAGAATTCCCTTCTTTTTAAGGCTGAATAATAGTCCACTGTATGTATATCCATGGTCTGTCAGTGGTCACATGGGTGGCTTCCACCTTTCAGCTAGTGTGCGTAATGCTGCTGTGACCATGAGTGTACAGATGGCTCTTTGAACACCTGCTTTTCCTGTTTGCTTTTAAACTTGCTTGGGAGGGTCAGGGCAGCTTCGGTTTGCAGGCTGGGAAGGGCCTCTACTCCTCAAATGCAGGTCCTGAGTCCCAGGTCAGGACTCTATTCAGAGTCCTCTTGGCCCACTGCAGGCATCTACTGGGTGATAGGATCTGTGGTTTTCTTCTGGTGATCCCTGCTCATGGAGAGGGGCAACGGTATACATCTCCAGAAAAACGGACACAGGAAAGTTTGCTCTGGCTTTGGCTGGAGTCTGCCTTGACAGACTCCCATTTCTTGTTTATGTGTTGATTCACAGTCAGGGTCTGTAAGGCAGATGCAGGCAGGACTGTCCTGGCCCAGGGTCTTTTTTTTTTTTTTTTAATTTTTTTTTCAACGTTTTTAATTTATTTTTGGGACAGAGAGAGACAGAGCATGAACGGGGGAGGGGCAGAGAGAGAGGGAGACACAGAATCGGAAACAGGCTCCAGGCTCCGAGCCATCAGCCCAGAGCCTGATGCGGGGCTCGAACTCACGGACCGCGAGATTGTGACCTGGCTGAAGTTGGACGCTTAACCGACTGCGCCACCCAGGCGCCCCAAGTGGCCCAGGGTCTTAATTAGCCCCTGCACAGCCCTCAAAATGATCCCTGTTGTTGCTCATTAAGGATTGAATGGGTCTAAGGGATGATCCAAAGAACTCAGACCCTGCTGGTAGTGTGCTCAGTGATTAAGGACTGGGACTCTGGATTTGGACAGAGTGAGTTCAGGCCTTGGCTCTGCCACTTACTGACACCCTGGGCACATTACCAGACCTTTCTTAGGCTCACCTTTTTTTCCATCTGTGAAATGGGAAAAAGAATTGTGTGTCCTTTCTGGGTTTGTCGAGAGAATTAAATGAGATGATGCATTTAAAACCCTTACATAGCACAGTGCCTGACATGCGGTAAGTTGCTCTGTAAATATTAAGTATTACTGTACTTGCTTACGGCCACCTCCCTTTGCCGAGCCTTGGTCATTAGTCAGTAAGCATGACCTTCAGACATAGCCTGGTCTGTGCCTTTAGGGCATTTCCCCTTCAGTTATTCTCTCCCTGCAAAAGCCCGAGCTCAGGTCTCCCAACCTGAAAGCTTGGTGAAAGGTCTGACACCTTGTAAAGCCTCACTCTTTCCTAATAAGTTTGTGTGTGAGTCCGAGGCCGCCCGGAGTGTTTATGCTTCCGGATCCCAGCACTGGGGAAGGGGTGGTGGCTGCCACTGGCTTTGTAAGCTTCCGGGCAGCTGGGGCCAACTGGAGAGGTCAACCCCACCGGAGGAAATTTCGTCCGGCTTCCACGGAATAGGAATATTAATCTGACACGGGGCCAGAGCAGGCTGGACCAGAGGGAGATGAAATAGCAGAACAAGAATGTAGTGCTTTCTGGTAGAATCAGGCAATGGATGGCTGCAGCAAATCGGAACCAGATTTTTGAACATGGTTCTGATGGTGGCGGATGGGAAGTTGGTGCATCCTGCTCTGGGTCCTCTCTGCTCTTCATCGTAGCCCTGCCCTGGGGCTGTTTGTCCTTCACCATGTCCTTCACCATGCTGGGGGAAGAGAGTGGGTTTCAGGTCTGCCTGCTGGCTTCCTCTCTCTTCTGTTTGGTCCATTTTTCGTCCAGATGATCCAGAGCTATCTGCAGGCCCAGTGTGTTTTCTTAGGTCACAGGTTGGAGAGAAGGGCTTAAGCAATTGCTGTTTCCTCCAATGGAGACTATTAGGCAAGGTGGAAACACCTTCCCGAAGTAGGCTGGACACTGGCACCTGGCCCCCAGGAAGAGTTTCCTGGCTTTTGTGTTGCCATGGCCTGTCCACCACTCTGGAATGGTGCAGAAAGTGTGGAATGTCCTGGGTCAGGACAGAGATGGCCTCGGGGCCTTAGTGAGCTGACCTTGCCTTCAGGCTACCTTGCCATCATGCTCTGATTGCTTTTCATCAGGAGATATTTGCAATTAGAGCAGCGGGAAGGAGAGCTGGGCAAGGGGGCAGAAGGGCAGGCTTTCAGGTCTTCACTTGGCTGGCATTCACGCTGTCTGCAGAAGAGACTGCTCAGGTAGATGGGGTGGGACGACATGTCCGAAACTGAAGCTGCCCTTGTGTTCTGACCAGATGCCAGTAATTGCATCCTCTGCTCTCATGAATTTTACAGCACCCTGGTGGCAGCAGCTAGAATCACTGCCCACCGTGGCCACAGTCTAGTGTTGCTGGGCACCTTGGCTGGGAAGAGGTCCAGATTCAAAATGCCCTTCCCTTCATTCACTGCCGGTGCAGCCACAGAATGTCCGGGTTCGGTGTTCAGGGTCTGGAGATAGATGCCTGGGGTTTGCGATCTCCAGTTTTTACTAGTTGTGTGACCTTGGGCCACATTTTAAACTGTTCTGTACCTCTGTTTCTCTGTCAAATGCTGATTATAAGATATGCTCGCCAAGGCTGGTGTGAGGTGTAAGTAAGTTAGATAATGCACCAGAAGGGTTTCAAGAGGTGTCTGCCACATAGGGGTTGATGTGCAGAGAGAGCAATCCTGTGATTTCTCCCAGGCCATTATGGTATGCTCACGTTTGTGGCATTTACAGCTTCAACCAGTTTTCCGGACATTGGCACAGTGTTACAGAGCTCAAACCTTTTGACCAGGTCAAGGAACGTTTGCTATTATAGTTGTTCGTTATAAATACTTGGCACTGTTTCAAGTGCATTAAATAAGCCCAGAAAATGTTACAGCTAGAAATGACCTGTGACATTAGTCATTGCATTCAACCTCCTGCTTCCATGGAAAAACCAAGGCCTGGCAAGACGATGTGTCTTGCGAAGGCCTCAATTCTAGCTAGTAGAAAAGCAGGGGCTTGAGGTGAAGACCTGAGCTCCTGGCCCAGCACTCTCCCTGCTTCCCTGAGGGGCCCTCTTCTCCAAACTCAGAGAAGAGTCCTGCAGAACAGTCAGAGATCAGACGGCTGAGCAGACATATGCAGGTACAAATCCACTCAAGTCTTTGTGCTATTTGATGGCATTGATGACTGAGCAAGAGAAATTACTCAGGATGCATATGAAACAAACCACTAAATGACATTTCTATGAATGCTTGCACAGAGCTGTTGTAAGTTTGTGTGTAAGCTCTGGGGCACCCGGCTTCTCCAGGTCTATTTTATAGGTAGAGTATGTGGACCTACCCCTGGGGCGTGTGAGTCTTCTTTCTAGGTTAAATTGCACTGCAGTGAGTGTGGGCTGTATGTGTGAGCCTCAGGTATTTAACTGATCTTAGTTTTCAGCATCCTAGCTGGTGACAGGAAGCCGGAGGAGGGGAACTGAGCCACTCTGAGATTTGAGGCCAACACACAGGTGGTGGCCTTAGTGGTTTCCAGGAGGGCGTATGGTGAGTGCTTGACACGCCTTAAGGATGCTTTCCTAGCAGGAAAACCACAGGGAGGCATCTCTGCCCACAAGCACCCCTCTTTGCTCTCATCTCCCCTTCTTGCTCTTTTAAAATTATGGGTATTTTGTTGTATTTTTTTATTGAGAGAGAGAGAGAGGTGGGGGGGGTGGGGAACATGAGCAGGGAAAAGAGAGAGAGAAACCTAAGCAGGCTCCATGCTCGGCATGGGGCCTGACACGGGGCTCAGTCCCCCAACCCTGGTATCACAACCTGAGCCGAAATCAAGAGTCAGGCATTCAACTGACGGAGGCACCTGGGAGCATCCCTTTCCAGCTCTTAACCTCATTCTCTTCTTGAGAATTTTCCCTTTGTCCATCATCTCTCCAGTGGACGGCACTGCATGGCTCTGTGGGTCGCAATGCCACCTGAGCCTAGTTGTAGCAAGGTCGTGGCCTTTTCTCTTGGGGCCTTTGTCTGCTGCTGGACTTTGTGTCAGGAGGACAAAGAGAGCGCTGTTTGGGGATGTGGGCGACCAGGCGCTCTGCTCTCCTTTCTCCATTCCTTTCCTGTTCCCTAATTGCTCTCTCAGACCACCCAGCTAATGCCTCTCCTAGCTTTGATGTCGGTTTCCTCTGAACCTTGGAAAAGAAGACCTGTCACATGGCTAGTCCTCTGGCCACCAGTCCCTCTGATGTCTGACCAAGCTGTGAATGTCCTCTTGTCCTCTGTCCAGCCGGTGGGCCACGACCCGAAGCTGGCACAGCCCCTACTCCATGCCTGTGGGGAGGCATCCAGATCCTGGCCTTGCTGTTCGAAGGTGTCATTTAAGGGCCATGGCTCTCCAAATTCGCTTCCCTGAGAAGTGGAGAAGATGGAGCACAGCAGAAGGTTCTGAAGTCAAGTGGTCCCCAGAAATCACTCTAGACTTTCTCGTTTGTAAAATGCAGACCACAGCCTCGCGGGAGTACGTCCACCTCCTCCTGGTGTACCTGGCCCACTGATGGAAGCTTGAGTTGGGGAGAGGCATTATTTCTTTCAGACCCTAGGAGAGGTGATGGGTTGTGCTGACTGAGTGGATATGGGTCAGGGTCTACTGGTATTGCTGGCATACAGTCTCAATCCAGAGAGGTTTTTGCCTGCTCCTTTCCATTCTTAAAGATCCCTGAAGAAGAGGCAGCACCTTTCTTCTCAGTGCTATCCAGCCTTCCTCTTTCACTGGTGGTTTACAATTTGAGACCTCTTTTCTATGCCTCTCCAGCTGCCACCCCCCACCCCCAAACCATAGCCTGCAAGAGTTAACTCAGTTCTTGGCCCCTGCCAGGAAGAGTCTCAATTTGCCAGCAGAGTCAGCCCAGGATGAGCATTATTGAAATTGCTAATTTATTTCTATAGCTTCAGTCTCCAGCCTGGAATGGAACAATGAGACCAAAAGTGTTCCAGACACATTGTTTGTTTAATAAAGGAACATTCTTCCAGCTGAACTGTATGGCTGTTGGATTTTCTGGTTTGATTGGTTAACCCTCATAAGCAGTTTGGATTTCTCTTGTTAGAGCTGGTGGGAGTAGGGGGTCGAGGGGTCCATGAGCCTCTCTGATTGTTATATCATTATTCCCCTGACCCTGGCCTCTCACCTAGTCAGAAGGTTTGACTTCTGTAACATTGTCCTGCATCCGGAGAATTGGTTAAAGCTGTAAATCTCACAAAAATGAGTGTGCTGTATGGCCCCAGGAGAAATTACAGGATTGCCCCTTCTGAATTTCAACCCCTTTGGCTTTGCGAAGGCTGTTGATTTTATTATTGATCATTGAGTTTGATCTGATGCATTTCACAGAGACTTGGCTCTGCGGTTGTGCTGTTGGCTCCAGGGGCAGCGGCTATGCTGATGACGAGTTTTTCCGTTCCCCCCGCCAGATGCAAGAGGTGGTAGGGTAGATGCAAGCCTACTCCTCCCTTCCTTCTGGCAAGTCTGATTTGGATGCATGCACATGTGGGTTTCTGTATGTTACTGATGGCGTGAGTTAAAAATTGTTCTTGACATGCTGCCAGAGGCAGGGGGATAGATGGAATGACCTTTGGAAGGCTCTTCTTGGTAAAATAGCTATGAATTTTTTTCTTGTTATTCTGTGGACTGGACAGTTCTTTTTTGTGTAGAGATATAGGTAGATGAGTATATGGCTTAGCCTGGAAGAGATGCCCTGAGGTCACCTTTGTCTCTCTGGCTCTGGAAGAAACCATCGCAAATACAACCCATGATGCAGACAGTGAGTTCAGGGGTGGTCAGTATGAAGTGCTTCCATCCATCCATCTGTCCATCCATCCAAATGCTATTTAGCAAGTGTCTGCTAAATTTTAGGAACTATGTTAAATGTGCTCTATATTATTTAATTTTGTTTAATATTTCCATTCAGCGAAATCAAAGATCATTTCAGTCCTGTTTTTACTTGATCATTCTTTTGCATTTGACACAGTTGACCACTTCCAATTTGGTATTTTCTCTTACAAAGGTTCCAGGGTCTGTAACATGATTTGTACCTACATTTTCTGTGCTTCTCTGGGCATCCTTGTTATTCCCTCTCATGTGCTTCACCGCCTGCCCCTCACCCCTTATCTTCCGTTGAAGTAGCAGTGTTCTTAGAGTTTCATCTTCATCTCCTTTTCTCCTTTTTCTTTTACTCCTTTCTTCAAACACTCTTTCTGGGATGTTTCACCCATGTCACTGTGGCTAAGTTATTATTTACCTGCATATGATGATTCTCAAATGCTCTTACGTAACTTAGCTCATGTGTTCCAGGCTCTCCTGCCTGTCTCCTGACCACACGTGCCTGGATGTCTCAGACTCCACATGTTCGTAGATGAACTTAACATCTTCTCTGTCAGTCCTGTAACCTTGATTCTATCTTGGGGGTTGTTCTAACCATTCTCCTTCTCAACCATGTCAGAATCTGGAAGCCTCCCTAGATGTCTCCCTTCCCTCACATCCACTTAGAGACCAACTCACGTCAGTCCTCTTTCCCATATCTGTTTCCACCTCTCCTTCCCCAGTGCCACCATTCTGATTCCAGCACTCGGTACCCGCCCCCCACTCTTACATTATTGCAGTATCCCCCAACTGATCCCTATATTGCCTGCTGTATAACCATCTTCATGCTGTATCAAGGTGGTCTTTTCATACAAATCTGATCAAGTCAATCCCTTTAAAATCTTTCAGTGGCTTCTAAGCACCTAAGATCAACTTCACACTCCTCACACATGTTATAGCAGGTTTCTGTGATTAGCTGCTTGCCCATGTCTTCACTTTATCTCCAGTAGGTCTGTTCAATGACTTGACCCCAGACACACACCCTAGACTCTGGCCACACCAAACACTTGCTACGCTGCCTCTTGCCTCCAGGCTTTTGCCCACATTCTTTCCTCCACCTGGCATGGTGTTTCCTCCCCTAAGATATGGGTCTTAGCTCAGGCCTGTTCTTCCTTGGAACAAGACTTCCTTGTTCAAGTCTTCCTTGATGCCCTAGGTTTCCTCCTTCCCACTTCTCTTGCTCCTTGAAAATGTTGTAATGATTTGTTCCATTCTTACAGACCCTTCAAGCTTGTGGTTATGCGAGAGGTCCCAGGGTTAATGCTCCCAGTGGCCATTTCCACTTTCTTCTCTCCAATAAAATGTTAAGATAGACCTGAGTAGAACAGGAATAGCACTTTGCTTTAGAATAAAATTTTAGAGGGTACAGCTTTTCTTCCTGCTCCATTTTCCATGGAAGATTGAAATCTTAGTAAAGTTAGTAGGCAACGTGTTCCTTCAGGGGAGTGCTGAATCTCAGTGCCACCTTCCCTGGCTTCTCTAAGTAACAAAAGACACATTTTCAGGAAGTTTGTGTGTCCACATAGGATGCTATATAGATCAGTGTGGGAATCTGACGTTCCCATAAACCTGCCGGTTCGTCTGGGGATTGCTGTCTAGCTTTGTTGGTGTTGGGTACTTGCTTCTATGCCATGTGGGCTGAGCTTAAGAGAAAGTCACTAATGCCAGTATTCAGGGCAGTCGAGTGTTTGGGACACAGGTACTATTAGCCAGGCATGGTGCTAGGGCTGGTAATATAGTGGGGAACTGAATTGGTCCCTGCCCAAGGGGCCAGTGTGATATTATGGAAAGGCATTAAAGTCACATAGACCTGAGTATAAATCTTAATTGCATCCCTTCTTATGATGTGGTCCTGAACAAGTTACTCAACCTTCTTGAGCCTCAGTTTCTTCACGTATAAAGTGAGGATTATTCTACTTCTCTTACAGTCTCATTGTAAGAATTAGAAAGTACATAAAACATAATTTGGTTGGTACAGTGCTTTCCACTTTATTAGGTGGAGACTCCTAATTACTGTCTACTGTTAGAGTAGAGATTATAATAAAATATAAAACTCAGATTCCCCAGTCTGCTTTAGCTGATTGTAATAGTGAAAATTTATAAGGTTTGTTCCCTAACAGAAACTCTGTTCTTCATGCTTTACATGTACTAATGCACTAAATCCATACAATGGTCTTAGGAGGTCGATACTTTCATTATTTTGTAGAAGGAGAGACTGAGGCACAGGGAAGTTACATAACTTGCCCCAGGTCGCATAGCTGGTCGCATTGGCTGCAGATGTGAACCCAGGTGGTTTGGCCTCATGTTGTGTGCTCTTAACTACCATGTTGTACTGCTGCCTATGAATTGCTCAGCCTGATAATATTTCTCTTTTTAAAAACACATTTTTAATGTTTATTTTTGAGAGACAGAGAGAGAGAGAGAAAGAGAGAGAGAGCGAGAGCTAGTGAGAGAAGGGCAGAGAGAGAGGGAGACACAGAATCTGAGCTCTGAGCTGTCAGCACAGAGCCTGACGCGGGGCTCAAACTCACAAACTGCGAGATCATGACCTGAGCCGAAGTTGGATGCTTAACCACTGAGCCACCCAGGCACCCCAATATTTTTAAGTCCATAACTGTATTTGTTTTTTAAGGCTGCCATAAACAATTACCCGAGACTTGTTGGTTGAAAACAACAGAAGCTTATTCTTTCACAGTTTTGGAGGCCAGAGCCCACAATCAAGCAGGTTTGTAAGTTCTGGAGGCTCTGAGGGAGGACTGGCCCATGACCCTCTCCTAGCTTCTGGTGGTTGCCAGCAATCATGGAATTCCTTGGCTCATGGCTGCATTACTCCAGTCTCTGCCTCCATTTTCACATTGTCTTTTTTCTCTTTGTGTCCCTTCCTCTTCTTACAGAGGCACCAGTCATTGGATTTAGGGCCCACCCTCATGCAGTATGACTTCATCTTAACTGACTGTATCTGCAGTGACCTATTTCCAAATAAGGTCATATTCTGGAGTTTAAGGTGGAAGTGGATTTTTAGAGGACACTATTCAACCTACGATAATAACCATTCTCTCTTCACTTCAAGATGGCAATTGATGAAGGAATGTTTATTTAATGCCTTATTCCAAAAGGCTGGTGAAATAATTAAAATAACGCTCTAAAAACCTAATCGTATGTTAGAACATGATTCTTAAAGTTTTTATTTAAGTTACAGTTAGTTAACATACAGTTAGTTTCAGGTGTACAATATGGTGATTCAGCACTTCCATACAGCACCAGTGCTCATCACAGCAAGTGCACTGCTTAATCCCCATCACCTCTTTCACCTGTCCCCCTGCCCACCTAATGTCCAGCAACCATCAGTTTGTTCTCAATAGATGAGAGTCTGTTTCTTGGTTTGTCTATCTCTTTTTTGGGGGGAGGGGAGGAGGGACATGGCCAGACAGTGGGCTATGAGGGACATTTACTTCTTTCTCAGGTGGCCGAATATCGTGATCCCTCACCCATACCCTTGCCTTCTCTAATCAGACACCTTCATCCATTTTTCATTGGATGTGGTCTTGAGTTCTTCTTTCCTCATGTCTCTCCCCTGAATGGGCTCTTGTTTGTCTGTCCCTCTGCTCCCTTGAAATGCATCAGTGAGAAAAGAGTCCTCCTCTCTGCTGTTCTAGATGCAGCCTTGGTCACATCAGCTTTTCGTAGTGCTCACATCATGTTGAAGCCCTGGGACCAGTACTGCCACTTACTGCAGTGATTTTGAGCAAGTCACAGCCTCTCTGAGCTCAGTCTGGTCTTCTGTAGAATGAGGATCCTCCAAGTCCATCACAAGGATATCTTGAGTCAAATGGCCTGATGGGTCTGGATGCTCCGTCTTACCTGTGCAGCATAATGAATGTGTTGGTGGTAGACGCTAGGCATCTGCTGTGGGTTCAGATGAAAGGCACTGGAAGCTCCCACAGATGTCTGCCTTCCATGGTTGATCCTGGTCCCTGGAGGGCTATTAGTCGGGGTTAGTTAGTGTGGGAGGGGGTGGAGGAAGATCCAGGAGGCAGTGTGTCTGGTCCAAACTTTTGATCAAGAGGTGCGCCCTTTGATGTAGCAGAATGTAGTTCCCTCCAAGAGCCGTGCTGAGGCCAGCAGGCCAGCTTGCCCTCCCCTGCATTCCCTGGCAGGCGCTGTACAAACTTGTGTGGCTGGGTTTCAGCTCTGGGCCATCCTCACATTGGGGCTTGTCTGCCTCTTGATACCTCATGGGTCTGTCCTAGAGATGATCTCCCTAGGTCATGAGATGTGAAACACGTGCCATTATATCAGGGCGGTAATAGGACATTTATTGGATATACATATATAGTATATATGAGGCACAGTATTAGACTGGGATCCAGGAGTTAAAAGACGAAAAGCCTGGGGCACCTGGGTGGCTCTGTCGGTTGGGTGTCCCACTCTTGATTTCAGCTCAGGTCATGATCTCATGGTTTGTGAGATAGAGCCCTGTGTTGGGCTCTGCACTGATTCTCTCTCTCTCTCTCTCTTTCTCTCTCTCTCTCTCTCTCTCTCTCTCTCTGTCTCTGCCCCTCCCCTGCGCATGTGCATGGGCTCACACTCCTCCTCTCAAAATACATAAACATCAAAAAAAAAAAAAACCCATAGTGCCAGCTTTGAATAGACAATCACAGTGTTGAGAGAAGGGCCAAGTGGAGGTGTGTCTATCAGTTGAGACCTGCCCTAGATTAATCATTGGCAAACTGTGGCATGCAGACCAAATCCAGTTTACCACCTATTTTTGTGAATAAGATTGTACTGAAATTCAGCTGCAGTCACTTATTTATTGTCTATGACTGCTTTTGCACATCAGCAGAGTTGAGTAGTTGTGACAGAGACAATGGGGCCTGCGAAACTTTGAAATATTGAGTGTTTGCCCTTTTACAGGAAAAGCTTGCTGCCCCCTGACCTAGATGATGGCTCAGCAGGTGAGAGTTCTGAATAGAAAATAGACATGGACCCTATTCTCAGGGGCTTTCCAAAGTTTTGTTTGTGCAGCTACAAACACAATAAGGGAAAGGTGACCTGAGGAGCTGGCTGGGGGAGAACTTTGGAGCCACGATTGAGGTTTTGACAGGGAGGTATAAAGTCAGAAAACAGGGCAGGCAGGCAGGAGGCATGAAGGGTTGGGAGGGAGCTGTGTGTCCACAGGTACACTTTTACAGGTGCACACAGAAGCCAGGGGCAAGGAGAGGCCAAAGCTGGGGGCTAAGCAAGGACAGGAGGCTGTGACCACAGAGGATTGCATGGACTGCAGGCCATGCTGTGGTAATAAAAGTGACTCAGTGTAAAGCATCAAAGAAGCACGTAGCCCTGGAGCTGCAAGGGGCCTCACAGGTCTGCCTCTACCATTCATTGCACAAGTGAAGGGAAGGGAAGGGGATTGAGGTGTCTAGTCCAAGCTTACCCAGCTGGTGAATGGCAGGTCAGGTGGAAGTCTCTTTTCTCTCTGCCATTTGTGACCTGAGCCCCGGGACACTGACCGAATGACCTGGCTCTTTAGGAGAAAGGACTGGGAAGCCCAGGCTCCTCCCAGCTGTCCCTCTCTCTTAACTTTTCTTCAGCCCTTAGACTTTCAGGCCTTTTTTCTAGCCTCTTGGAGGGTTCCCCAGTCTGTATGCTACTTGAGGGCAGGGTCTGGGTAGGGCTTCTGTCTGTGAGCCCCTCCTCGTTCAGACTGGGGTCTCCATGGGTGTGTGTGGAAGAAGTGAGCCTTGAGGGCTTTATTCCCATCTTCCCACGTGTGGGTGTGAAGTCTGGGATTCTGTGGGTATCCCTCGGTCGGGGTGGGAGTAGGGCCATGTTACTGCTTCACGGCCATAGCTGGTGTCCCCGGGGCTGAGAGGCCCCTCAAGAAGGCTGTGAGGCTGTCACTGAGCCCTGATCTGCTTTACAGCTCCCCATGCAGATTGTCACATATGGTCTGGCCACCTGCAGAGCCTTTCCTCTAGAACACTTCACCGTGCCTGGACAAGGAGCTTCTTTAGATGCTGAATGTCTCCCAAGCAGCCGCATCAGTTCAGGGAGGATTCAGTCGGGATGCCATGCATCTTCGGTGATTGACAGAAACACCTCATTTGTCCTGATGTGTTGACGGAATGGCTAGATGAGCAGCCAGAGATGATGCTCCAGCTCGGCCCATCCCTCATTGCTAGGACCTGCTCCTCCCAGCCTCTTTGAGTCTTTGAGCAGACTCCCCTTGGCTTCCCCCCAGCGTGCTGGACGGGTGCCAGCCATGGTCCCTCCAGTGAGTCAGAGACAGGTCAGGGGCATGGATGGGGAGGGGAATGCAGCAGCCATGCGGTGCAAAATGACTTGGCCAGTGTTTGCCCACGCAGTTCCAGATTTGTCATCTGTACAGCAACGTAAAAGTTGTCTATGGTCAGAGGCTTGGCCAGCTCAGTGATAGAGCCAGAGGACACAGGCCAGAATTCAGGAGACCAGGGACACCAGGTATCATGAGAGAGACAAAGAAAACTGCTTTCAGCACTTTCGAGCAAAAATTACAGTTCCGACCCTGGCAGGACCTGTAACCTCCCCAGTCCTCACCCCCTGTCTTTTTTATTTACAGCAATATAGAAGTTGGTCACATATAGTAGCCTCGCTGACCTGCCCAGGTTACCAAATATTGAGAAAAAGAAAAGGCCCAAGTGCAGTGGTTCCTATCACCAAAGGAAATACAAAGATGTGTACCTGCCATGCGTATGCCCATAGACGGTGTCTCCCACACTTCTTCACACCGGCTCCTCATAGCAGTCTTGTGAAGGATGCCATTTCTTCCACTCTGTGGGCCAGGGATCAGACTAGTTAGATCACCACCAAAGTCATACTGAAGGAATAGTAGGGCCATCAGATTCTGGACCCATTTCTTTTCCTGTCTTCTCCTGGGACCATGGGCACATCCTTTTCTTGGGGAAGCACTATCCAGGAGGCTCTTCCGGAGTCCTAACAGGGCTGGTCCTCTTTGTGGGAAGAAGTGGAGGTCTAGGTAGCATGATTTGAAAAAAATGGAAATGGAATTCTAATGCCCTAAAAGCTTCCCCAGTCATTTTTAGTATATTCACAGAACTGTGTAACCATCAACTAGGTGGCATGATTTTTGGGTCTCTTTAGAGATACCCCTGGACTTTTGTCTTCTCCCTCATCAGCCTCCTCATGGGCCTTCATGCCTGCTGTGAGTCACTGGTAGCAGAAGGTGTTCAAGCCCCTGTCACAGTTCAGCCTTGTGGGAGCAGATCTGCCCCAGGCTTTAATGCCTCTGGGGGTTGCCTTGTCATAGACTGACAAATCAGTCTCTTGGTAATCTCACAGCATGGGAATCCGGGGTTAGACTGTGAGCTCCTTCAGGACATCCAGGGCCTCCCTTAGCTGGACAGGATGTGGGTTAAGTGGCAGGTGAGCCAGGATGAGGGAATGCTCAAGGCACAGACCCTTCAGAGCAAGACAGAGGCAGGTGGAGGGTCCAATGGAGAGTGCTCTGAAACAGCTGGGTATCAGGAGAGGGAGGACAGCAGACGTATTTTATTCCTGTCTCATTTACCTGAACCTTGTTAAGGCTGATGGACATCCTGAGACTATTTTCTGGACTGCTTCTCTGATTCCCTTGGTTGCAGGGATGAATAAAATGAACTTAGAAGATTGTGTATCTCTAATTTTCTCTGGTTTCAGAGACGCCCATGAAGCTCCATGAGCATGTCCTGTGTGCAGGACTTATTGAAGGGACTTGAAGTGGAGTGTGTTGGGCTTCCTAGCCAGCCATGGTTTCTTTGTAGGCTAGGACATAGGAGTCCTGGATTCTTTGATTACCCACTAGTAGGTTCTCCATTCCTCCATTGGTTCCCTTCATTCCAGTGAGCTGTTGAGGTGCTTACTTTGCTATAAGCATTGTGTTGGGTGCCTTGGGACTTGATGGGGGAAGGCATGCACCCAGTCTTTAAGAAATTATTGCCTTGCTTGATCCTTTAATATATATATATATTCCACAGGAGGTGTTCTGCTTTGACCTACCGGTCATTTACAACTTGTGAAGATGACTTTTCCAGATTATTGATTCTTGAGAGCAGGTTTTGCTTTGGGGCACTGGAAGGGACACTAAGCTCTCCTGTCCCCTCTCTGGTTGTTTTCCTGTGGGTCAACATCCAGGGTTAAGACAGGGGCCACAGCTAGTCCATATGATATCTTTGTGCCAATTAGAAAAAGGTCTCCCTTCCTCAAGATGCCTTGCTTCCATTCTTGTAAAAATTGTTTTAAGGGGCGCCTGGGTGGCTGAATAGGTTAAGTGTCTGACTTTGGCTCAGGCCATGATCACGTGGTTCGTGAGTTGGAGCCCTGCTTTGGGCTTTGTGCTGACAGCTGAGAGCCTGGAGCCTGCTTTGGATTCTGTGTCTCCCTCTCTCTCTCTCTGCCTCTTCCCTGCTTGTGCTTGCATTCTCTCTCTTTCTCTCTCTCTCAAAACTAGGTAAACATTAAAAAAATTTAAAAAATAAAAAAATTGTTTTAACATGATTTTGTTAGATCAAGACACTTTACTGCCATGTGTCAGAAAACTGTCAACTCTAAGATAACTTCTCTATGGTTAGGACCCCCTAGTAATGTGACATCTTTGTGCATTACATGGCCTGTACAACTGTAGGGGGCTGACTTGGTTAGGGTAAGTACTAATGTTTGGTAAGTACTCTTGCTGGCTGATGTCTGCTGTATTTTTCTTCCAGCAGAGAGGTGCCTTCTCCCGAGTTGGACCTTTGACCCTTTCAAGTTTTGGAATATGAGAATAGGGATGGGAGCCTCGGGGAAAGAAGACAGAAGAAATATTCTGTTTAGGCGGTGGTAGTTTTTGTGACTCTGTACTCTAGTTTACCCCTGGGAGGATGGGGGGCTTTGCAGCCCATCAACTTACTTTTGTGGTAGAATGACTGAAAGGCCAGTGCTTTAGGATGAATTGCTAAGAAAACTCCCACCTTTCATGAAGTCAAAGATCTGTCAGTGCAAGGGAACCTTCTGAGTTCAACCTTATTGTTGTACAGGTAAGCAGAAAGCAGAGGCCCAGAGAGGCGCAGGTGTGACGTCCCTAAGGTACAAGTGCAGAGCTGGCACCAGGACCTGGAGCTCTGTGTCATCAGCTCATGCCTAGTCTCTCCCACTGCTCGTCCTCAGGGGGACGCAGTGCTGGAATAGCGTGGGTCCAGGAGAGCAGAAAAGACGGGGGGCTTGCTTTCCGCAGAGACCTCGCAATAGTGGAGGATCCTGCTGGGTTGGGATATGGTGAACCTGCTATGCCGAGAAGATGCTCTAAAAATACTCCCGTCCCCCAGCTTCTCAGAGGCAGATTTTTTGCATGTTTGGTTCTTGACTTTCCCCTCCAGTTGTCCCTGATGCCAAAGTAGGCTTAGCTTCAAAGTAAATTTTTGGTGTTTGCTCCTTTTATCCCTTGAAACACACATGTTTAGTGAGAACTGTGGTGTTCTTGGATTTAAAGAGGGACTCCTGCCTTTCTTCTAAGAGCTTGACTTGACAGTGGCCCCCAGCAGCGATGACTTCTCTGCAGAGCCTCACTTAGGTTCCCAGAGAATGAGTTACATGTTGTTCTCCCAATTGCTGTTGAGCATGGGAAACTTCTGCGTAAAGGAGGCAAGTGCCTCAGGGAAACCCCTGTAGTTTTATGAAGCCACTGCCTGCATCACAGCCAAATCAGAAGAGTCATCATCAATTGTCAGCCGAGGCTGGGGTGTACGCTTCATCGTGTTCCCCAAACCCATTATTTGTCCTCTTTTCCCTGGACCCTGAGTGACCTCTGGTTTGTGTTCTGGCCTGAAAAAGGGCTAAACAGACAACACGTGTTTGATTCCGGGACACCATGATCTAGGCTAGTTGCACCAGGATAGGGATGAAGACAGAGAAGCCTCAGAAATCATCTTGACCCATGAAGAGGAGAGAAATTCTTCCCTTTGTTGTGTTGAGATGATGTCACTGCCTCCTCCCCCTTTTTGTTGCAAACCTACTATGGGCTTAGTGGCTTAGCACATGGCTCCAGGAGGAGCCAGTGAGCTCCAGAGCTGGGTCTTTGTCGCCCTGGAGGCAAAGGAGTCAGAGAGGCCTACAGTCAGAAATGGTGATGCATGTCACAGATGAGTGACATGTGAGGAGACCGGTGTCCCTTGCTTTAAGAGTCCGGAAGGGCTTCTTGGAGCAGGTGTGACTTGAGTTGCAGCTTGCATGGAGGACTGCCTTTGGAAGTGAGCCTTGGAGAATGCTGCATCGCCCAGCCCGGTGGGAGCTGGGGCACCGGCTCAGCTGACACCAGCCCCTTATCCGTGTGGCCTCACCACTAGGCTTCCATCCCTTCCTTGTCGCTCACCTCTTGCTACCCATTCTCCCACTTGCCACCTGTCACCTGCCTAACTCCTCATCTCCCAGCCTTTTCCCAGCCCTCCCCCCACCAGTGTCTATGTTTCTGATTATTCCCCCCAGTTAGTTATTCGCATTCTTCTGCATTGAATCTCATTTTGTTATTTCCTGTCCCATATTTTCTAAACTCCCCAAGTCCCTTCTCATTTATTTCCCCATCCTCTCTGGTGCTGTTTGCAGCTCCGCCCAGTTTGTTATCATCTGTAGATTTAATTAGCATGGCTGATGACCCCTTTTCTTCCCAACTGGAGGCCACAGGGAGGGACGGGCGGTCTCAGGCAGGGCCAGCCCCACGGCAGTGTGCTCCCACGGCTGTGGAAAAGCCTGTTTTGGCTGCATGGAGGGTACATGTTCCAAACTGGTCTCTTGCTTCATATAGGGGAAAAAATGCCCTAGGAGCCAGGAGCCAGGTTTTTCTGGGAAAAGAGGGAGGATGCTGGAAACCGGATTGCACAAACCCCCTCAATTCAAATTCCTCTGGCCTAAAGACACCATCTGCAAAATTCAATTGCTGTTGGTGTTATGTGCCAGGTGTCATGAGAGGTACCTTTCTTGTGTCATTGCTAGTCTTCACAGGCGCTCTGTGAGGGCGCTGCTGCTTTGGATGATCATTTTTCTGTTTTACCAACAAGAGAAGCGTGTCTCAGAGAAACTACATTACCATATCCATCGTCACACAGGGGCATATGAAAGATCTGGGATGTTAGGCAGAGTCTCTCTGGACTCTTCCTTAAATGTACCCTGCTTCCCAGAGACCCCATCTACTTCATCCTCTGGCCCCCAGACCACTCTAGGCTAATGGATTATTTTCATAGCATTCTTAGCAGACGGGCTGGTTCTGGGTATTTTTTGAAGCCCACAAAATAGTCAACTCCTCTGTTCTTAATCATCACCATGATGGGTCGTTTCCTGAGTGTCCCTCATCAGCTCCTCAGTATCAGATCCAAGATCTAGATCTTGGTTAATTTAATAGCCTTTATTCATAAATTAATTTCATTAAGCTCTACCTTAATATGTTTTAAGTCTGGGTCTGGTAGGGTGGGGGCGGGCAACTGGTGCGATAATTTGCTAACGCCTGCTTCTGTGTCTGGTCTGATCAATCTGCTGGCAGCATGCTGTTTTTCGACTACAGGTCCTTGAGCTCTAGGGTTGTGGTTCTTGACAGAGCAGTGTTTATTTCAGGAAGGAGAATTTTTCTCATGCGGGGCTTTCTAAAACATTGAAGCATGTTTGGTATCCCTTCTTCCATCTACTAAATGACAGTGGCGCTCCCTAGTCAGTGTGACAATCAGAAGCTTTCACCCATTTCCAAGGGGAATGTACACCTCTTGTGGTTTGCATAAAGGTGGCACAGAGACTATATCAGGGCCAAAGATGGCTGAGCAGGTGATGTTCTGGTCCTCCGCAGCTCAACGAGGGTAGTCCTTTGAAATATTTGAAGAAAGGGTTCTTTACCCGAATAAAGCATAAACTAGTCTTGTGGAAGGTTTTACAGCTTCTTTGTACATGTTCAAAGTCTACCCTGCCTCCTATATAAGATCTCTGTTATGAAGGATGAATGGCCCCTAGAATAAAGCCAGAGCCCTGCCTTTACGAAGCCTGCTTCCCCTGACCTGCAGAACATCACAGTGGCACAAAGGAGGCTTGTTCCTTTATTCTGTTGACCACAGTCTAGACCAACTGCAGAGCGGATGGGCAGTCACTGCCCACCTATTGTATTTCTTGGGCTCACTGGAGAATAGGAAGAAATTCCCAACTTGAGCTCCGCTGGAGAAAGGAGGAAGGCATTTTCTCAAGGTTCCCTGAAAAGCGGGACGCTTACTCTTCTCTCTCCTGTTGAAGATGTAATGAATCTAGGTGACCATACAGGGTTGATCCGTCCAGGTTGCTGTCATTAGGTTCATGGGCAGCAGTAACATAGTGAGCAGTGTGGCCAGCACAGCCCACAGCTCAGCCCTCTGGCTCCCTAGCTTCCACCCCACTGTAGGCAGGCTGGTCTCCACACGCTGTACACATTCCTCCTTGTACCTTTGTCTGCCTGTCTCTTCTCTTCTGTGCCACCCAGAACACTTCGCATATGTAAATCCCATCATATCGTGTTCACAGTATGACTCAAGCTCCCTGTTCTCCAAGGCATCCTCTCTGGCTCCTCTAGCCCAGATGCAGCTCTTTCACTGGTTTCTCACAGCAGTGAGAACTCTTGTTTGCACTGACAGAAAACCGGACTCAAACTGGCTTAAACAACAAAGGGAATTGATGAGCTCATGTAATCAGAAAGCTCATAAGTGAATTTGGTGAAGCTTGATCTGGCAGCTCAGATGATGTCCCCAAGGACTCCCTACTTCTCCATCTCTCTGCTTAACCTTCTGCAGGTTCTACTTCGTCTTCTGTTTACTCAGTGGTCCCTTGGCTGACCCAGGTCTTCCCCTTATGGAGCAAATTGACTTCCACTATTCTCCCCAGAGTTTTGTGCCAGAAAGAGAAAGCTGCTTTCTCCAGAACCCCTGGCCAACATTTCCTCACATTGTATTGGTTCTGACTGCATTACAAACATATTCCAGAACCAATTGTTTTGGCCTAGGGGAGGGATATGCTGATTGGCTCAGGCTAATTGGGCTCATCCCTGGAGTTGGTGATAGGATCAGGTCACTGAAAACATAGGCTGAGATCCAGGAGAAGAATTGCTTTCAGAGCAGAAGTCTGGCAATTACTGATGAGTGAAAGGGAAGCAAGAATCAAGTGAACATTCACTAGTTGTCCTGTCTATTTGGACATTAATTACTGCCTAGTTATGATGTTATTCATCTGTTTTATGTGTTAGATATAGTTCATCTGGTTTCCAAAGAGTCTGAAAGCCGTGTGATGGCATGATAGCTTATATTTCTTCTGTATGCCCTTAATTCTTAGCACACTGCTGAGCACACGGTTGTTGTCCAATAAATACTTGTTCAATTGAAATATGTTGAGATGATTGAATCATAGAAAATAGTGGAGCTGTTCCTTAGGGGAGAGGTGAGTCACCGCTAAGAGAAGACAAAGGCACATCTTTGGGAGGGAGAGGAGTTAATTAATGATAGCTTGAATGTTTTATAGAAGTGTCTTCAGGGAGGAAGAAAAGTATCAAAATCAAAGAATCACATAAGTTTTGAGTTAGGAGGGATATTAACGATAGGGTACTTTCAGAGGTAATACAGTGGGCTTTTAAATGCCTGGAAATGCTTCTCTCTGAGTGGGACATTTATCACAGGAGCCAAAGGAAGGAAGGTCAGGAAGGAGATCCTGGGCACTGCTGCCCAAACGTCTGATGGCTGTTGAATTTAGTGGTGCTTGTTGCTGATCACAGGGTGACCCCAGGATTTACTGTCCGATCTGGAGCATTTTTGATAATGCTACAGTGCTGTACAGGATGGGATGATGAGGCAAGGGAAGTAAACTGGGACTGTGCCAGCCCACCCAGGACCTATTGATCATCCCCGGTCTGAGTATGTATCGGCCACCCAACGGGGGGCCCTGTTGCCCACCTCTGTGCATCTGCTCTTCCTTCCCCTGGGCACTGAAATGCTCGCAGCGTCCTGCTGGGAGTGAGTGGGAAGCCCACACACCGCTGAGAGCTATCCTTCTGCAGCATCTGATTCCACTTGCGGGATGTTGACTGTCCAAAATAGTTTCACTGTGACGAATAGGAAAGGGCAGCATTTTTGTCTGGTCTTTCCTTATGGTTTATCTGTGACCTTTCCCCCTCTGTCTGGGGCTGGCCATGTGTCCCTGCAACCTGGTCATCAGCCCCACCCCCAACCCTGCCAGTCTTCCTTAGTTTTTGCAAGAGGCCCTGTCCTTTCTGCCAGCATCTTAAGGGCTGATGCATTTTTGTCCTCTATTTTTGTAGAAATTTGGTCCCTGGCTGATGGATTCTGTTTAGCTTGTTACTTTATACATGGCAACTGACCTGTGATAAACCACAGATATTTAAAGCATCAAATCTATTGAGTTCTGATGTGTGTACACACCTGTGAAGCCATCATCAGAATTGAGGTAACGAACCTATCTACTCTGCAGAAGATTCTACGTGTGTCGTTGTATAGTTCATCCTTTTCTCCTCCAGGTAGTATTATTATTAATTTTTACAATTATTTTAACATTGTCTCTGAGTTTCAAGAGCTTTGGTGATGGGGCCCCTGGGTGGCCCAGTTGGTTAAGCATCCGACTCTTGGTTTCAGTTCAGGTCATGATCTTATGGTTCGTGAGATCGAGCTCCATGTCAGGCCCCTCACTAGTGTGGAGTCTGCTTGGGATTCTCTCTCTCTCCCTCTCTCTCTGCCCCTACATCTCACATGTACATGTGTGTGCTCTCTCTCTCTCACTCTCTCTCTCAAAATAAATAAACTCAAAAAAAAAAAAAAAAAGAGCTTTGGTGACTTGTCATAAATGGCGCAGCTGGTAAGTGACAGAGCCAAGCTCCAGGACTGGGTCCTCAGGCCCAAGTACCCACAGCCTTCCCATGTCGTGTCATGTATGGTGAAGATTTCCCCCCATTTCTTCTGCAGTATTTTTGAAGTAGAATGAGCCCCAGAGAACACTTATTCGCACTCTATTCATGTGATACTCCTTCCAGGGTGCTGTGTTGCCCTTGGGGGCCTCTACTCAGGGGTTGGTGGGGGAGCAGGTTCTCTCAGCCCTTGGTGTGTAAGAGGGTCTGACTCCTTGGCTCTCCTAGGTTCCCTCTCACTGCTTCATCTTCACCTGGGCCTTGAGCAGAGGTTTTCTAGAGGGCTCCTGTCTGGAGTACAGTAATAGGTGATACACACAGTAGACACTACAGCATGGGTCCAGAGATAATTGCTTCTGGGCACCTGTCCATTTTGGTAGCTGACCCTAGAGATCCTCCTGGCATAGAGTGTCTCTTCCCCTTCCAGGAACTTTGGGGATGGCTGCTTTCAATAAAGGACAAGATTGGCTGAATTGTAATTTCCATAGGACCCTGGCTAGGTTGTCCTGAATCTTTGGTTGGGAACTAGGTGAAGTCTTTTCTGTAAGAGGGGACATGCCACAGGTATATTTTGGGTTGCGGGGACAGGGTTAGGTGGGCATTCATTCCTACCCTTTGCCTTTGTTGATCACTGACCCATCCCCACCTTGGTCTGGGGAGGCTAGGGTTCAAGAGGGGGTTCCCTTGCTCTCATCCATGGCTTCTCAGAAAGGCAAGCTTTCGTCTCTCCTCCTCCAGCCAGGACATTCTTACTTGTGCTCAATTCTAAGTCCCTGGGTCTCCAGGAAGTCAGGCCAGAGCCCACTCCCTGACCATAGGTTGGAAGTTCCGGATGGCTGAAGGCAAGTGAAGACTTTGGTCTTAACAGTGACACAGGTAGACCGTGGTGTTCCTCAGATGGAGCAGTTGTGAGGACCCCCTCATTTCCTGCTCACATTTCAAAAGTCTCAGGGCCACTTCTCCACACTCCTCTTTAGTCTGTGGTGATGGCTGCCCCAGCCCTGGTCTCAGCACCACCTGGTAGAACTCCTCTAGTGTATGCACATCAGCTGTGGTGATTTGAGAACGTGGGAGTCACAGAGGGCTTCTCTCACCCTCACTGTGGGACCATATGCCTGTGGTCCCTGCTGATCCAAGATGGCCTAGGTTGGTGATATCTTAGACAAGTCTGTCCCTGCTTTGTCCCTCTTCATGTCTACATGCTCATCTCTCCACCCTTCCTCTGGCAGCCCCATTCGTGGGCCACGATGTGCTGCAGCTGATGTTCTCAGCTCACAGCAGGGCTCGGGACCAGAGTACACTCAGGCGTCTGGGGTCAGCGTTGAGGTGGCTTGGCAGGACTGTGTGGGAAGGAGGCTTGTGGAGTATCGGTTTCCAGTGTTTGGCTAGGGCTGCCTCCCATTCATTCTTGTTTCTCTAGAGGGAAGACGTGGTCTTGCAAAGCCACATGCAATCTTTGGATAACAACAGCAAGACATAAACAATATGGATAATCTCACCAGGAGTGCTTGGCCTCTGGTCCCTGCCAAGGGCCTTGAGCAGTGGTGGGAACACTGGAGGGAGGTGGCTGGGGGTACAGTTCCCTCCTCTAACACTGCTGTTCCTCCATCCCTCATTTGCCCGATTTCTTGTGAAGGGAGAGGCTCAGGATTGACCTCAGACACATCGGAGCCCCTGGGGACGTGTGCTGCCATCCCACACGGGGATTATGGGATGGAGCCTTGGTGTCAGGAGACTTGGATTTCACTCCTGGCTCTGCTGCTAACTGGCCGTATGTCCATGTCCAAGCAATGGAGTCTCCTGAGTTCTAGGTCTTCATTTGTTACTTGAGAAAGATACGTTAGCTATCTTTGGAGGCCTCTTTATCTCCAGAGTACTTTGGCCAAATCAGCGCATTCTTCTGAAATTCACCACATGCCCATCAGCTGGCTCTGCTTTGGATGCATCCTCTGCTGAGGATGTTGAATGGTACCATGGAAGTCTGATACTTGGCAAGTAAAGATACCAAAGACTTTTACATTTGATGTCCCTTTTATTTTCCAAGGTATCCCTGATTCTTTTCCTTAATACTACAGTGCCCTTTAATGCTATCAGGCAGAGAGGTTCCAGGTATTATGTGGTCCCAGCTCAGTTCAGATTGTGTTTTATGAGCACCAGATGAATGTGTGCAGATGGGTTAGGCCTCCAGGAAAGGAAGCAGTGGCCTGCAAATGGTCTGCAAAAACAGGGCTGGGGGCTCCTGTTAGGAATGGAGAGGTCCTCCTGCAAGGTTTTCATAAGTTTCCTGGTCAAGTGGAATCTTGAATAACTTTGGTTGTTAACATGAGAAAACGGTTCAGAAATGACAGTTAAGGGTAATTGAATTATTCTCTTAGAATAGAATCAGATTTAAATGTGGTTGGCCAAAGGTCACCAGTTACTTTCTGGGCTGTGGTAGCCAATTTTTAGAAATTAATCACAGGATGGGGCGCCTGGGTGGCTCAGTCAGTTAAGCCTCCGACTCTTGATTTCAGCTCAGTTCGTGATCTCATGGTTTGTGGGATCAAGCCCTGCATCAAGGCTCTGTGCATGGAGCACAGAGCCTGCTTGGGATTCTCTCTCTCTCAATCTCTCTCCCTGCCCCTCCCCTGTTCATTCTCTCTCTCTTTCTCTCTCAAAATAAATAGGTAAACTTCTTTAAAAAAATTAATCACAGATCTAAGCAGAACTAGGTATCTATGCATGTTGAAGTTACAGTAGATATTTATTTAGTGAGTGTTTACCATATGTCAGTACTGTGTTGGCTGCTTAGGACAAAGCAGTCAGCACGATAGACACATTCTTTGTCTTCATAGAGCTTAAGGTCTGCCAGGAAGGCAAGCATTAAACACCTACTCACCGTGATTGCAATGTCGGCCATTGCTATGAAGGACAAGGACAGGAGCCATGCAGGCAAGAGGGGGGCCAGGCATAATCCTGGGTTCAGAAAAAGTCTTCTGGAGGAAGGAATGTTTAGCTGAGAACTAGTTAGGAGTTGGCTAGGTCTGAGGGTGGGGAGGACTTTGCAGAGGAGGAAATAGCTTACAAGCAGGTTCTGAAGTGGGACACTGGCTGGAGCAGTTGGTGAACAGTGGGAAGGGCTATGTGGCTGGAGTCCAGGGAGAGGGCGGAGGTACTGTGTGCCTTAGAGAAGGTGCATTTGATTGGGCCTGCTGTCTAGGCAACTTTAGAGAAGAAGGGAGGAGGGAGAGGGTGGGAAACTGGCCGATTAAGCAAGGCACTGGTTAGAGATGGGGACCTGCTTTGCTTGGTGAACTCTGTGCTCCATTAATGTAGTTAGTGGTGACTAGGTCTAGGAAACCAAGTGACAGCACAACTTAAAAGAGACCTAGAAAACCAAAAGTCAGGTTATGACTGAGGAGTACAGGAGGCCCCCTTA
This sequence comes from Puma concolor, assembly GCF_028749965.1. Classification (NCBI taxonomy): domain Eukaryota; kingdom Metazoa; phylum Chordata; class Mammalia; order Carnivora; family Felidae; genus Puma; species Puma concolor. Next base: position 102,293,156 of record NC_141673.1, read on the forward strand.
TCCATGGGGTTACCTTCCAAAGCCCCCAGTGGATGCCTGAAAGTATGGATGGTATTGAGCCCTACATATACTATTCATTTCCTTTGACCAGAGTACCTGCGTCATCTTCTTGGGTACCTTTTCCCTGACACCCGGGAGCTGGACAGACAGAATTTGTAGGGTTTTATGAAAACAGAACCATAGTGAAAGGAGTGGCACAAGACATTGCAGCTGAGCTGGAGAGATTTTCTGGCTCTGTTGTATATTTCACGTTTCTTGCCTCTGGGATAGTTGCGTCCCCAAGATGGATGTGCTTGTGCTTGCTCAGAGAAGTCTTTGGACACTGGTTCTTCTTTGTCTGATGACCAGAACCAAATTACATGTTGTAGATTGTTTTACATGAACTTGAATTTTGGTTGCCTGATGTGATTTGGGAGTCCCTCTGTTCGCATTGATGATATGTTTATAAAATATCTTCCAGAGATGGGTTATATGCTCTGGTAGGCAAGCTTTATATACTGTTTATGTTGAATTTTGTGTTGATTTCAGAGAGTCATGTTTTCCGACATTGTCCTCAAAGTCTGGAGATGTGCTCTATTTCCAACCTGTGAATTCCTTTAGGACACATGGGACATTTTGAAAATCCTGTAGATAATTTTAAAAGTTCAAGGGCAGTAAACAAGGATTACTTAGTCACAATTTTAATGGAACAGGAACTGGTTTTCCCTGAGTTTTTCTATTGACTGCAGAGATTCAGGGAAGATCTCCTATGTGTCCAGCCCTGTGGGAAGTGCTTGAGGAACACAAAAGAAGCATGAGATGCTGTCCCTGCAGTCAGAAAGCCATCATTTCAGTTGGGTGGAGGGAATCACCATGGTCATGGCCCATAGATACGTCTCAGATGGCCTGTGTGCCAGGCCCTGGGGCAGGGACCTCACACACTGTCTTCAATCCTCACAACAGACCTGCAACATTTCTCATCCTTATTCAGATAAAGAAACTGAGGCTCCGTTGGTTCAGTGCTGTCCAACGTCCTCCAGCTATAAAATCCAGGATTCCAGTCTTAATCTGTTTTTATCTGAAGCCCAAGCTCTTTCCACTCCCTTGCTGTGCTTGAGAGAATTCAAATATGGGGAAGAATGGAAGTCAATTGAGCCTGGAGAAGAAGGAAACCATTTTTTTTAATTTAAAGCTCAATCTATATTTATCTCCAATTTTAGATTCCTGGGTTATTAAAGAGAGCTTCTGCATTTGGGGATGGTTCTGCTCAGGGGTTTTCAAGTATTTGTTTTTCTTCAGGAGACGTGGCCAGTCACACGAGCTAATGTTTCACTTCAGCTCCCAGGATTTTCTTTTCTTCTTCTTCTTCTTTTTTTAATTAAAAAATTTTTTTTCTTAACATTTATTTTTGAGAGAGAGACCGAGTGTGAGTGGGGGAGGGGCAGAGAAAGAGGGAGACACAGAATCTGAAGCAGGCTCCAGGCTCTGAGCTATCAGCACAGAGCCCGATGAGGGGCTTGAACTCACGAACCATGATGAGATCATGACCTGAGCCGAAGTCGGACCCTTAACTGACCTAGCCACCCAGGCACCCTGTGTGATTTTCTTTTTTAGGAGAGGGTAACAGTATTGCCTGGGTTGAAAGGGTCATGACTGGATGTTAGCACCACATGATTGCATACCAGCCTTTATCTTCATTTAAAACAAGTTCCAGTTGAGGAGAATGAAGTATGCTTTGCTGGAGGCAATGAGCAAAAAGGTTGGGCTGCAATTAATAGACCCTCTAAAATCACAAGGGCTCAACAGTTTTATGTCTCATGTAAAAATCCCCGGGACAGCCAGGGCAGTTACAACACTCTGAGAGGTTAGGACTCGGCTTTTCTCTTGATACTTTGCTGTTTCTGGCCTTGACTTTGACCTCAAGGTCTGAGATGCTTGTCTCCATGTTCCAGGCAGCAGGTCAAGGGTAGGGAGGACGATGAACCTGCACACTGTCTTTGAAGAGGGTGGCCGGCAGCTGCTTCATGATTAGTATTATGGTTACATCTAACTTCAGGGGAGATATAGGCTTGATTCTGGATGGCTATACACTTAGTTTTAAAGTGGATGAAGGAGATGATAATGGCTTTCAGGGGACAGCTAGCAGTCTGCCACCAAGGTCATGAGATTTGACCCTTGCTTTCTCATTCCTTCCTCAAACTTTGAACATCTGTAGCCACTTCAGTGCACACTTGAGCTACCAATTCTATGCAAACTTTCAAAAAAAAGCATTCATCACAGGGGCGCCTGGGTGGCTCAATAGGTTGAGTGTCTGACTCTTGATTTTGGCTCAGGTCATGATCCCAGGGTTGTGGGATCGAGCCCCACATTGGGCCCCGTGCTGAGTGTGGAATCTGCTTAGGAGTCTCTCTGTCTGCTCCCTCTGTTTGCTTGCGCTCTCTCTTTCTCTCTCTAAAAAAAAAACAAAACAAAAAAAACAACCAAAAAACAAAAAACCATTCATCGCAATTTAAAAATAAAGACAAAACATCATGTATTAAAATCAATAATAGTCATGATTTCATCTCAGTAAGAAGGATGGTACTGTTCACTGCCTTTCACCACAAACATCTTTTCTGGGGCCGTGATGGAGAGCTGAGGGTGCAGGTCAGCTTCCCAGGTGGTTTTCTTTCTTACCCTTCATTTTCACTAAGTTAGAAAAGCTTAAATTACAGTTTGAAGTAGCAGCAAGTGATTGATAACTCTGTCTAGTACTCCTGGATAGTGTAACCACAGACAGACATGGAAATTGAGGAGATTCCTTGCTGAAAGCCACTGCCAGTGTTTGGTCAGAACTATGTCATCCATGGAAGCCGGAAGGTTGAGTGTTTATCTTAGGACTGCCTTGTATACTCCTTATCCATCCTTTGATTTGACTTTAGTCTGAAAAGTGTGTCTTTATGCTCTACTACAGCTCTTGGAGGTGGCTGTTCACTTTGCCCAGTAGTGTGTTATGTCTGCCTCCATGGCCAAGAAAGTCATCAGGTAGGGCATAGACTGCTTTGATCCGAATACCTTTTTGTCACACTATCTGTGTAACTTTGGACAAATTATTTAAATTTTCCCTGTCTTGATTTCCTCAACTGTAAAAGAGAGACAGTGATAGTCCCTGCCTGACGGTGTGGCCGTACATCTTCTTTGTTCTAAAACACATGACTGTTTGGCTCTGTGCTGGCACATGATATGCGCTCAGTAAATACGCATCACGGCCATGGCTCTTATTTTCAGGTGTTTGCAAACTCTGGACCCTCCAAGACTTTCATACCGTGGTTCAGTCTTCATACAAAATCTTCATTTCTTCTTCCTTCTTCTCCTTTTTTAAATCATAAGCTTTCATCCCCAAAGTGGGGAGTAGGTTCTGGGTATGTGAATTACTGAATGTATTGTGCGCCTGCCGTTCAGAATCATAGAATCATAGAGATGCAAGTCTTCACTTGCATTCTGAACACCATAAAGTGTCTCTTTATCTTCTCCATTGTCCTGTGAGCACCGTCAGTAGTCCATATACTTCAATGGGGAGCGCAGTCTTCTGGTTTGCTACCTGTTTCTCTGCCTAGCACACTGGAAAAGCCGATGGTAAGAGGCTGGATGTGAATGGCTTCCACTGTTATCTTCAACACAAAACCAAGACCAGAGAGTGGATTGATGAACACCAGCTGGTCTTTATGAATGAAGCTGGGGAATGATTTTCAAAGGGGACACCTTTTACGTGAGCGGGAATACCTTTGTCGCACGCAGAGTTGGTGTCTTCTCAGTACTGGTCTCCGTGCTTCCTGCTTCACAAAATACACCGTAATTCAGTAGAAGCCTCAGGGGGCCTAGGGGGTCAAGAAGTACAAGCACGTCTGTCTGTGGAGCACACTCACTAGGACCTGATTCCCACGCTGCCCCCTGACATCAGTAGCAGGCTGGCCAGCACACCAGCATCTTCCCACCACGGTGCACGGGTTTTAGGGGATCTCTGACGGTCATCCAATGAAGGCATGGTGCTGCCTGCTTGCTATGCTTTCTCTGCGAACACCGCATTTGTAATGAACTCTGCAGGTGGTTTTAGAAGCTTCTCACCAATAATGGCACTTTTGCCCATTTTTCTGACTTGTTTTGGTTTCCTTTCATTCTTTAGTGACAAAACTAATTGAATTAAGGTCAGAGGTAGTTGTTTTCTTTTTGTATTTGTTTTGAAAAAATTTTGAGGTTTTATTTGAAGATGGGGAGAAACTGATGGCTTGACATCATAATCTGATCAAAAATGTTTTAATGTTTATTATTTATTATTGAGAGAGAGAGAGAGAGAGAAAGAGAGAAAGAGAGAGCTAGCAGGGGAGGGGCAGAACGAGAGAGAGAGAGAGAGAGAGAGAGAGAGAGAAAAAGAGAGAGAGAGAGAGAGGGAGGGAGAGGGAGACGGAGAGACAGAATACCAAGCAGGCTTCTTACTGTCAGCATAGAGCCTGATGCGGGGCTCAAACCCACAAACTGTGAGATCATGACCTGAGCCAAAGTCGGACGCTTAACCAACTGAGCCACCCAGGGACCTCCTGACCAGTTTTTATCACACACACTGTAGCCAGGGCCAAGTGGATTACTAAATCAATATGACCTAAATTTCAGATGCTCATCACTGCATTTCCTTTCCTTTATATTTTTTGGGTGAAGTCTATATACTCATGGAATTCCTTGTCCTGGGTCATAGATTCATATTCCACATTCACACTGGAGCCCTGTTCATGGTTTATGTTGATGATGTCATTTTACATTGTACTGTTTACATTATAATTATTGTTAAAATTTTTTTAATGTTTATTTATTTTTGAGAGAGAGAGAGAGAGAGAAAGCTGGGAAGGGGCAGAGAGAAAGGGAGACACAGAATCCGAAGCAGGCTCCAGGCTCTGAGCTGTCAGCACAGAGCCTGATGCGGGACTTGAACCCATGAACTGTGAGATCATGACCTAAGCCGAAGTCAGATGCTTAACCAACTGAGCCACCCAGGCGCCCTGTTTACATTATTATTTGTATCCTTACTTTGGGGCTTAGGTGAGCCACTTTTGTCATTTGAGGCTATGACCCAGCATGATAGAGCACAAATATGTGAATGGGGTGAGTTGTAGGCTGTTCACTGAATGCTAGCAAAGGTAAACTCCCTACTTGTTATGAAGACTATAATAGGGTTTTTGCAAAAATCGTAATTGCTTATGTTTCAAATCTTGGGAACATACTTGTTTTAATTCTTCTTTTCTTCTGAAGCCACCAAGCCTCCAGGGACCACACTTTGGGAACATTACCCTGTGGTTTTTGATGAGGGCCCTTCTGGAACAGAGCTGGTGACTAGATAGGGGCAGGAGAGGACAGGACCCTGGTGTTTTGTTAAAGAGAACAAACACCAGAAACTGAAGAAATGCCAGGTCGGGGCTTCTAGTTTGGGAGAGCTAGGGAAACAGGAATTTAAGCTATGTCCTTCTAAGTGTTTCCATTTCTTCTTCCTTTGTACCTTGCAGAGTAAAAGCCAGGGATCCATCTTTGTCCGGATACACGCCCCGTGGCAGGTGCTGGCCAGAGAGGCAGAGTTCTTGAAGATCAAAGTCCCCACCAAGAAAGTATGAGCATGTTTCTTCTGGGTTTGGGGGCCTCCGGAGGGTGGGCTGGCTGGCAATAGTGTGGGAACAAGGCCAGGGTTTGGGGGATGAGGGTTTGTGGAGTTGAAATTGCTCTTGCCTCCCTAGGGACCCTAAGTATGGGGCAGTGATGTGGGTGGGGTGGGAAAGCAAGTTGGGGTGCAGAGAGGGGCCGGGTTTGGGATGTCCCTTCACCTTGGAGCTCCCCCTGGGGTGTGCTTCATGGGAAGCCAGACATTGCTCTGGTCCAGATTCTTGGTTTCTCTGTTATACTTCCTCTCTCCCTCTTCTTGAGGTCCTGACACTTCCAGGCATTTTTTTTTTTTTTTTTTTAAGACCAGGTGTAGCAATGAGAGCAGACAGCAAGCCATGTGGACTGGGTAGGCAGCATGCAGGGAGAATAGCTCCGAACTTGCTGCAAAGATCCCTATTCTGGTTGTGACTCTACCACTAAGTATTGTGTGGTGGCTTTTGCTGGTCTCCTCTGTAAAATAGAAGGTTCTTAATCAGGAGAGTTGATCAAAAGAAAACCATCCGGGGAATGTTTTTAGAATGTCATGCCAGCCTCCCAACTCTGGGATTTTGATTCAGGTGGTTGGTATGGAATGAGGTTCTGGCACCAATATTGTGAAGAAAAAATCCTCAGGAGGTTCTGATGTATATTTGGGTTGAGAACCACACAGTTCAGATGAGTTTTGAGGTTCCTTTCAGTTAGTATAGTTTATGTATAATTTCAAAATTCCCCCAGGGAATTCTTAGGTGAGCTTCTCCGTGTATAACAAAATCCAGTGAACATTTCCAAAGAGAAAGGAAAAGTGTCCACAGATTTACTATTCTTTTTTTTTTATTGTTGTTGTTAGGCATTTTAGGAGAAAACAGTGGCTGTTGACTTTGGCCACTTGTGATGTTTCTCTAGGAAGGGTTCTGGGGCACATGCTACTCTAGTCTAATGAGTGATTTATAGATGATATCTCTTTTTCTCTTTCTCGGTTTCTTTGTCTCTGTCTCCCTGTCTCTCTCTCTCTCTCTCTCTCTCTCACACACGCACACACACACACACACACACACACACACACACACACACACAAAGTATTTCATAAGTGGTGACCTAACTTTGCAGAGATCATTTTCCTCATTCTGACCACCGTCACCAGAATTTCCACCCCCATCAGGAACAGAACTCCATGTCTGTTGCTTTCTGCACTGCCACTGTTACCACCTGCCTTATCACCGTCTTCACTCTCATCACTATCCTCAGAGTCAGCAGCACCATTTTGATCAACGTCATTGTCTGTGCTTATACCGTCTTCCCTACCAATAGATCGACCGTCCCCATCAAAATTCACTCACCAAATACCAACATGTTTGCTACCCTCATGAATCCCCTACTCAAGAGGGTAAAGTCTGTGGGTTCTGTTTTTATAGGTTTATTAAGACAGACGATACCTTCGTGGCAGGTGGACACATGACAAACAGTGAACAAACATAGACGTGAATATCAGCTACAGATATTCTGCCAAAAGAAGTAAATGTTTTGGGGTCACCTGCCTGAGTGTCTTGTTTTCACAAGGACCATACCAGGGCCTTTGTCCCTTCATTTGCACTGCTGCATTGTCTCCTAGTTTTGGACCTCTTGCTCCTAATCCCATTGTCCTTGAACGCAGGCGCCATCTTTATTGTGGACCTCCACTCCTCCTCCATAGATGATTAGAGGATTTCCTGGTTTGCTGGCAACATGCCTCAAGTATCAGTCTTGGATGGAGGCTTCTGCTTCCCTCTGGTGGTGTCACAACCTGGCTAACCATTTCACTTCTCTTTCTTCTGGCTTCTAACTTTCTCTCTGCTGGCTGATCCTTGGAAAGAAGGTGAGCAAAACTCCAAAGCCCATGCTATGGCTTCTGTCTCCCAAGATGCTCCTAATAGCAGGGAAGCCAGAGACACAGAAGAAGCGTGTATCCTTCTTCTTTCCCCTTTTTGTGTCTTCTTTGCTCTCCTTGCCATCCTTCTTCCCTCTCCCTTGTACCTCTCTCTCCTGGTGCCTTTTCCTTGCCTCCCTCTCTGTTCTTGGGACATCCTACCATACCTCTCGTTTCTCTACCACCTTCCTCTCCTCCTCATTCCCAGACTCAGCCCCCAAGTAATGCCTGCCCCTGGTCTCTGCTTGTCCTTGCATAGGCTCATACCTGTGAGAGCATAGATCCGCTTAAATGACCTATTTTCCTGCAGAGTCATGTGTCCCCATACGCTTAGCCTGTTGGAACTACCATCTATAGTTTGGGTAGTACCTGCATTTGAATTTGTAGTTGGAATGATTAGGGCAAGGACATATTACAGTGCAGCCATCTCTGAGTTTCCCTCCTTCTTTGTCTTTTTTTTTTTTTTTTTTTTTGCATTTTGAAAGAAATCAAATATATTTGACATAACCTTGTGTAAATATAAGGCATACAACATGTAAATTGGGCACATTTATATACGGTAATATGATTGCCATTGTAGAGGTAATTAGCACCTGTATCACTGTTACATAATTATTCTTTCTTTTTGGCGGTTGGAATAATTAAGTTCTAGTCTCTGATTATAGTACAATGTTGTTGTCTATATTCACTCTACTGTGCCTTAAATCTCTATGGCTTATTTACTACTTGTTACTGGTTTGTACCCTTTAAACAGCAGCTGTTTTATCCCCCCACTCCATTCCCTGGTAACCACCATTTTACTCTCTGTTTTTATGGGTTTGGCTTCTTAGATTCCACTATAAGTGATATTACATAGTACAGTATTTTTTCCTCTGCTTTCATTGCACTTAGTATGGTGTGCTCAAGGTTCATCTATGTTGCAAATGGCAGGAATTCTTTTTTTCTCATGGCTGAGTAAGATTCCACTGTGTACACATACTACATCTTCTGTATCCATTCATTGGTTGATGCAGTCAGGCTGTCCCCACCCCCTTCCTTTTCCTTTTAGAGGCTGAGGGTGGTAGACACTGTGGTAGGGTCTAGAAGACCAGACTTTTAGCCTTGGTTCCATGTTTATTTGCTGTGTGACTTGGGGATGTCACTTCGTCTTCCAGAGCCCCAGTTTCCTCATCTATGATATAGGCTATAATAATACATGCCCTATTTTTTCTTAAAAGGGTGTTGTAAGACTCTAACTCCTAACTGGTGCTATGGAAGTGTAGGAGTTTATCATTGTGTCTGTGTGCTCAAATATTTTTATGTGCATTCTCGATTCCTAGCCCTTCCCCGACCCAGCCAGCTTCACTGCAGCCAACACTGATGGAGGACCTGTAGGGGGTCTTTGGAGAGACACTGAAGGGCACAGAAATAATCCATGCTCTGAGAGAGTTTACAAAGGGCTCATCAGGAATGCACATACGCAGACATCAAAGCATGAGTAAAACACTATCTCAAATGGCAACTCATTAGCACAGCACAGATCTATATGCAAATACGATGGGGCAAGGAGTCTGGGGAGAGCAAAGCCAGGTGGTGGCTCCTGGAAGGCTGCAGATATAACAGAAGGAACTTCTCCCCAAAGTTTCTGGGTCCCATACTTGACACAGGTGAACTGTGTGTCATCCTTCTGTGGGTCCAGCCACATGGCCCTGATCTTCTTTGTAGTCACAGGATGCAGTGGCTGACCTCACAGGGGATGTCATAAGCAGGAGAGGAGGTATAACTTGGTAGGCAGGGTAGGATGCATGTTTTTCAAAATCAGTCTGACAGAACCTGATCACAGGGGTGGAGGTGGGGGCTATACCCAGAGGCATGGACAGGGAGGATGAGGCAGGGAAATCTGTGCAAGGTTAGCATGGGGGCCACTGGCGTTTTCCTCCTGTTTTAGTGGGTTTGGGAAGTGACTACGATGAGAATAAACTACGTTTGCAGAGAGCCACATCCTGGTGGCGGGGGGAACGTGGAGGAAGGCTGAGGCACGGCGTGGGATCAGTTGAGCATCCTCCGGGCCGGTGGAGGTTTGTATCATAACTCAGCAGGGTCTGGAGAGACCAGGAAGATGGGGAGGAAATCACAAAATCAAGATCTCCAAACCTGGACAAATCCATAGTAACGCGTCTAGGGACTCAGAGTCCTGAACACAGATATTAACCAGGAGGGGGATCTTGGAAGGAAACATTTGTTTTCCAAGAACAACAACAGAAGAGCCAGCATTTTGTGAGGGACACTCAACCTCCGTGCACAGGAAGGGGGTGGGGAGGCCTGGCCTTTGGCCCTGGGGTAGCCTGGGAAGATTTGAAATGGGTGCCTTCTCACCTCTGCTCATTACCAAAATGGGCCTTCTAGATTGCGCTCAACATTTATGTTTCTCCCTCATTCGCCTTTTGTCCATATGAACGAACATTCCCCCCCTCTTTTACCCCTTACGTTCACTGACTCTCCAAGTGCTTCCTGCAACAGAGACAAGGCTGGAAGCAGACAAGGGGGAGGTAACGGAGTCCATTCTTGTCCATGAGGTCATATTAATCTAGCCAGAATCCACCAAATTTGGAAGAAGTGATATGCCTGGGGTGGGTGAAAATCACTTTTGTCCAGTCTGTCAAAATTTATGTAGCTGTTTTGAGTAGAGAGACTGATATTGCAGGGGCTACTTTTGCTGTTCCCAGAAGCCTATGAGGACATTAGCTTATGAGTCCTTCGCAGGCAAGGAGATGCTGTTAACTTCCAGCAAGTTATATCTTTTTAGGAAAGCAGGCTTAGAGGAAGCCTCATTTCCAAAACAGGAGTAATAAATGTCGTGGCAGGCTGTTGAAAGGAGTGGTGATGAAAAAAAAAAAAAAAAAAAAAAAGAAAGGAGTGGTGATGATATCGGATGTCTAGCATAGAGGCACACACAACACATGATAGCGGGTACTTTTACTGTTGTCGTTGTTGTTCACACGTGATGTGAATAGGGCGGCACAGTCGGCAATGAATCGGCCGACTCTTTCCTGCTGTTTCCCTTCATAGCCAGCATCTGCAGCGTTGGGGGAAACTGGACCCAGTTCCTTAAACCTGCGACGGCAGCCAGAAGCCCAGACATAGAGTCTGGGGAGAGGCGGGAACAGATGGCCTTTGCACTGTGTGCTGGGGGATTTCTGTTTCCTAGAGCATGGCTCCTTGGGGTGTCCCTAAACATAATGGTTGCATGTGTGAGACCTGTGGTGCAGTCCCTGGGAGAGTCAGCAGGAAGACTGCTCAGCCCCGCAGTGCAGGAGGGAGGTCTTGAAGGCGCCCATTTCCAGGGATAGACAGCAGATGTGGCAAAAGGAGACTTGAGTTTCACTATTGGCTCTGCCCCCATGAACCTGGGGTTGATTCATATCTTACCCTATTTTGCAAAACAGGATTTTGACGGGTTACAAGCAAAATCATAAATACAAAGGGATCATTTTTTAACAAAGGGTAAATAGAAAAGAACCCTGTGATTGGGGGACAGTAAGGAAGTGCAGGGGAAATGATGACAGTAGAAATGAAAAAATAAGAGTGATTAATGCAAGTGTGACAGATTTCCCTTTGAGCTTCCTGGTAGCCAAGGAAGGAAGGACTGTGGTTCATGTAATCCATGGAGATGAGCATCTGTTTTGTCAGAGGACACAAACTTTTTCTTGTGGTTAAAGTATAATTGCAATGTAAAGGACAGAAACAATATAAGGGACGTATTTTTAGTAATGAGTTCATATAAAGTGCTGGAATATTCTTTGCATAGCAATCTTTTAACTGCTTTTGGATAAAAGCTGAGGTTGCCACGTTAAACTGCAGTGCAAGGTGGATTGTAGTACAAAGTAATGTGTGGAAATTTCTGGTGAGTCAATGATCCAAAGAGAAAAGAGCAGAAATATCATTCATCTTTTAAGTCTCTCCATGGAATCCTTGGTTTGAGATCCCTTTTATCTACCAAACTGCATTTATTAAAGAATAGTTCATCATTTGATTTTCATTAACTGAAAATATATATAAATGCCATTAAGAAATTGGTGTTACCACACTGAACTATTAGAATTCCATCTTAAAAGCAAAGAAACTTGGCATTTTGGTTAGCTCAATGGCCCCTTAGAGGAAGATATTAATTCCATTAAGCCTTATAAATTATTAGAAGTTGTTCTCGGATACCTGCTACTGCCTCTCTAGAGATTCTGATTTGGTAACTGTGGTTTTGCAAAAGCTCCACGGGAAGACTCTCCCTCTGGCTTATGGTGTCCAGCCAGCTTCAGGTACTCTGCCCAGTCAGGACCACAGCACTTCTTGCTTCTTAGTTATCTAGACGTGAGGCTTATATTAATCAGGTTCCTCCAGAGAAATAGAACCAATAAGACGTGTGTGTGTGTGTGTGTGTGTGTGTGTGTGTGTGTGTGTGTGTGTTATATTTATTATGAGGAATTGTTCCAAGTGATTATGGTAAGCTGATTTATGGTACCCAAGAGAGCTAATGGTATAAGTTCTAGTCCAAATGCCCATCAGGTTGGAGACCCAAGAAGAGCCCATTTCAGTTCCAGTCTGAGGGCAGGAAAAAAAAAAAACAATCAATGTCCCAGCTGAAACAAGCAGGCAGGAGAAGTTCCCTCTTAGTCAACCTTTTTGTTCTATTGAGGCCTTCAACTGATCGGATGGAGGGCCACCACATTAGGGGGGCAAACTGCTTTACTCAGTGTATCCATTCAAATTGTTAATCTCATCCCAAAACCACCCTCCAAACACACTCAGAATAATGCTGGCCAAATATCTGGGCACCCCGTGGCCAGTCAAGTTGACACATACAATTAGCCATCACAAGTGCTTGTGCTTTTAAGGTCCATAATCCTTTTTTGTAGTGGTATGAATAGTGTGTCCAAAAATAGGTATCCAAGCCCTAACTGTGGAACTTATGAATGCGATCTTATTTGGAAAAAGGGTCTTTGCAGATAGAATTAGGTAAGGATCTCAAGATAAGATCATCTTGGATGTTGGGTGGGCCCAAATCCAATTATTGGCTGAAAGATAATTGAGATCCACAGACACACAGGGAAGAAGACCAGGTGAAGGCAAAGGCTGTGAATGGAGGAATGCAGCTCCAAGCCAAGGTGAATGCTTGGGGCCCTCAGAACCTGAGGAAGGTTTTCCCCTTAGAGCCTTCAGAGGGGGTGGAGGCCTGTTGGCAGCCCAATTCCAGACTTGTGGCTTTCACATCTGTGAGAGCATACATTTCTGCTGTTTCAGGCCACCCACTTTGTGGTAGTTTGTTATGACAGCCCTGGGGAATGAGTATACTCTTCCTCTGGGCAGGAAGTAACAAGCCAATGATCCAGGACCTGGATCTCAGGTAGGCTTGTGGGTTTGCTCTGTATCCCAGGAATCCACTTGGCATTTTCTAAGGTTGCTTGAAGTAGCCTTGTTCATTCCTTGATGCTGGGCTGTGGACTCCTCTGGAGGAGCCTTTTTGCAAGCATCCTCCTTCATGACCTCACCATGTCTGTGTCTGTTTCACGTTCTGCTTTTGCTTTAATGAAATCCGAAGAGACTGGAAGGGGCTCATCTTAGCACGCATGGTGGAAGGAGACCCAGTGTGGCTAAGAGCTGCTTTTCAATTCAGCAATTATTTCCCCACTTATACTTCTGTTCCCAAAGATAATTGTTGGTTTGATTAGGTGAAAGCTTCTTTCTTCCTTGATAAGGGGTAAATAAGGATAAAGTCTGTTAGCGTGTTTTAAAGGTTGCCCATATTTCATAATTCTTATGGTTGGCTTTGAGAAGAAAGGTAGTAAAACCACTCTCAATAATATCACTGAAAATATCTGAAAATAAAAGAACTTATAACCAGAGATATAAGTTGATAAATAATTAAATTGAGTTTTAAATGTAGCTAATGCTTCTTATGCGCTGTGTTCTTTGATAAGAGCATTACATGCTTTTTGTTTTTATCCTCACAACAATATGTGGTAAGACTAGCTTTAGCTCCATTTTATAGGTGAGGAAACAGGTTCAGAGAGGTTAATAAGCTTCCCTAAGGTCACCTGGCATGAAGGGGTTAGACTCATTTCTTTCTGACTGCAAAGCTGTGCTCCTACTTCACTTTACTGAAACGTCCAAATTGAAGCTTGGGCTAGCATGGTCTAGAACATCATTTCTCAGAGCCTATACTCTAGAACCAGTGGTCTTTTTTTTTTTTAAATCATGGTCTGGGGTGCCTGGGTGGTTCAGTTGGTTGAGTATCTGACTCTTGATTTTGGCTCAGGTCATGATCCCGGGGTCATGGGATTGAGTCTTGCGTCAGTCTCTGTGCTGAGTGTGAAGCCTGCTTAAGACTTTCTCTCTCTCTCCCTACCCCTCTCACTTGTTCTCTGTCTCTCAAATCAAAAAATAATAAAAATAAAAATAATTCATGGTCTAACAGACTTTAGAAACACTAATTATTAAGTTTTTCTGACCAATTAAAAGTTCTAAGAAGACTCTTAGTCTAAGAGCGAGGTTCCACTTTAACTCTTTCCCTCTGAACACTCATAGGTTATTCATAGGTATGTTCCTAGGAATCCTGGGGAACCAGTGATCTGCAGAACATACCCTGGGAAACTCCATCTCAGATTACATACCTCTGGGCTGGGACAGGTAACACATCAGAATTTTTCTCTTGTCATTGCCTGGGACTGGAACAGTGAGTTACTTAGCAGTCCTGGATGATAGCTTTCTCATCTGTAAAGTATGGAGGTTGGACCCTAACTTCTCTGTCATAGCTTTAAAATGTTGGGGTCCACACATCAGCCAAGTGACAGTTAATGAATTTGTTCATTCTTTCCCCATTATTGATGTTAGCTGAGGGACTCCTGTGGGGTCATTCACACTCTGATTGTGTCCAAATATCTCAGAGTAAAATTGTCCCACATCTGTCACTTCTTCAAGCTGTATGCTGAATGAGGTAGTACACTTAGCATGTGGATCCCTACTCTGTATCTGGGGCTGCCCTTTATCCTCGAGCCTGGTAATGTCACTGGGTTTTCTCTGAGTTCTCTTGCCCATGCCTATCTGTGGAGCCTACATTGAGCTCCCTGATTTAGACTCTTGTCAGGAGGAGAGTACTTTACTCTCTCTTCCAGGGCCTGGAAACTTTTCACATGCTTTAAATATTTGCCTCTGGTCCTAGAATGATCTCCCCATCTTCTCTAAATACACAATAAACAATAAAGAAACACATTCTTTGCATCCCAGCCCAAATCTCACTTCCCTCATAGACCCTCCTTTATTCCTTAAGTGGATTCTTAGTCAACCTATAGTCAGGATTTTTCTCATTTGTTAGTTTTTCCTTCTTACTCTTGTGCCTCCTAAGGTGCCACATCCCCACTCCCCCTCTGAGAACTATAGTTTGTGTTTCCTGTGTATTCCCTGCAAACTCTAGTTTCGTGTTATATAAATAATAGATGCTCAGTAAATATCAGATTGATTGGCTGATTGATGCCAGATTATCCTTGCTCCCCCAGCCCCAGGGTCTTCTTGCAGCTGTGATCTACAGTGTAATAGCAGGACTTTTAGCTCACAGCTGTGTATAGTTCATGTGATCTTCCAGAACATTCTTTTCCCTCCTCATTCAGACCAACTCCGTCCTTCATCAGGTGGTGAGCTAATTACTCTTTGGGGCTATTTTGATAGTTTAGTGAATCCTCTCTGGTGACCAGAAAGTAAAAAGCAGGAAAAACCCAATGAGCTTTGTTGAGGATGGAGAACTTGTAGATTCCTGGTCACAGGGAGAAGGGTCACTGTCTACTCAGCCTTCAAGATGCCTTTCAGGGCAGATTTCTTTTTATTATTATCAGCAGTAATTTTTAAATGAACCAGAACTGTTGGTGTTTACATAAGGTTGGCTGTAGGTGAGGCCTTGCCCCATGTTGCCATTTTCTGGTCCCAGACATTTGTTTTTAATGGAGGTACAGCTGAAAGAGTAGGGTTTATATTTGATATCTTTATGGGCTTTTCGGTGCATGCTCTTTGATTGGTATTTAAATAGGCTGGAAAGAGTGCAGCTTTTTATTCCTTTGGCTTTTTATTCCTTTTTGTTTTAGGTAATGCTTCTCATTTTCAAAAATAGAAATAAAATAATTGATGCCACCTAAGTGCTGTGGTTTGAGTGAGGAACCTGAGATGGCATATGGCCATGTTCTAGACATGCATATGGGCCTGGTGAGACCATATGGACCTGGCAGACCTAGTGTTGGTCTGTTAGTGGATAAGTCTGACTCAGGGCTCAAAAACGGTGAAGAATATATGAAAATGCTATGGGAAGTGTTTTTGAATTGTTGTAGTAAGCTATTTTAAGACTCATGGTTAAAAAAATGGAAATAGGGGGGCGCCTGGGTGGCGCAGTCGGTTAAGCGGCCGACTTCAGCCAGGTCACGATCTCGCGGTCCGTGAGTTCGAGCCCCGCGTCGGGCTCTGGGCTGGTGGCTCGGAGCCTGGAGCCTGTTTCTGATTCTGTGTCTCCCTCTCTCTCTGCCCCTCCCCCGTTCATGCTCTGTCTCTCTCTGTCCCAAAAAAATAAATAAACGTTAAAAAAAAAAAAAAATTTAAAAAAAAAAAAAAATGGAAATAGGGGCGCCTGGGTGGCTCAGTCGGTTAAGCGTCCGACTTTGGCTCAGGTCATGATCTCGCGGTCCGTGAGTTCGAGCCCCGCATCGGGCTCTGTGCTGACAGCTCAGAGCCTGGAGCCTGTTTTAGATTCTGTGTCTCCCTCTCTCTCTGACTCTCCCCTGTTCATGCTGTCTCTCTGTCTCAAAAATAAATAAATGTTAAAAAAAAAAAAAGGAAATAGAAGTGGTGGCTTTCTTTTGTTAAAGCCTAGAGTCATGTCTCTCTGAACTGGGGTAACATGTGCCATACTGGGGTTGGCTGGGACCTGGTGCTGGAGGGCAGTGGATAGGTTGACCATTGAATTTATCACCCAAAGTAGGGCTCTTTGAGGGTGGAAGAGCTCCCAGTGATTATGCCAGGACTGTCCTGAGTAACTGGGATATGTGGGTGCTCTTCCAGCTTGGCCATGGCTGCTCCTGAGGGTGTATGGGAAAGAGTGAGCAGAAGGGGAGAGGTGGAGAAGCAGGCAGAGGCAGTCAGCTTCTGGCACCTGGGGCTCATGGGCGGAGCTCTTCTTACCCAGTAAGAACTGGGGTCAGTGACATGTTGGCTCATAACACCTGTCGAGATCTGATTGTTACTTTTTCAGGAATTTTGCAAGGTAGTGGTTAAACTATTGATAGCTTGAAAATGGCCATGGTGGGCACTGTTTATACCATAGAAATCCACAAATGTTATAAATCAACAGCCTCTCCATTAGTTGGTAAACATTTACCAGCACTGCACCAACAAAAGCCCAAGGATGTACACTTGAGTATAAAGGCAGAGTGGGGCCACTGATGTGTGCCATGGCTGGGGCAGGGTCCAACCTGAGGGTGTTTTGTGGTTCCTGCAGTAGGCATTAAAGGGGCATTGATCAGAGAGGGGCCAGGAATAATAATGTCTATGTCAGGGACTCTGAATGGATGCCACATCTGCTGCCTCTGATACAGAAATTTATTTCCTACGTCTTCCTACTTGCTGGCTCTGCTCCAGCCTCACTGGCCTCCTTGTTCTTCCTCCAGAATGCCAAGCCTTTTTCTATCTCAGGGACTCTCTGATTGCTCTTCCCTCTGCCTGGAAGACCTCTATCTACCCACAGAATTCACTCCCTCACTTCCCTGGGATTTCTGTTCATATGTCCCCTCCTCGGACAGTCCTCCCTGTCCACCCTCTGTGAGGCATGCTCCCAGCAACTCTCTATGCCCTTCTCTTGTTTTTTCTCTAACAGTACCACCGGCTCCTGAGTCATGTATTTGTGTTCTTGTTTGATTATCTGTGTCCACACTACACTGGAAGCTCCATGAGGGCAAGGATTTGGCTTTGTGATACAGGTAACACCTAGAAGGGACATGGAATAGAGCAGGCATGAAACTAGTATGTGTTAATGAATGAAAGAATGGGTCACACATACCAGACCTAATTTGTGGTGGCAACTGGATACAGACTGATGCTGGGTGGGCTCTGAGGCCCATTTGAGGACATTAAGAAGGATTCCTGTCATCCCATAGGGCTGTCTACATGGGTGGGGCTGGCAGCACATGTACCATGTACCATATTATCCATTCCTGCTCTGGGTTTTCAGTTGCCCCTTCAGTTGCCAAAAAACATTTGGGAAAAGTCTAACTGTAGCTGGAATGGGGCTAGGTTGTATATAGGGGGTCCTAGCCTTTTGGAAGGCCCATTTTTCATCTACCCACCCATCCACGCACCCACTCACCCATGCATCCACCCATCTGTCCGTCTGTCCATCTGTCCATCCATCCATCCATCCATCCATCCATCCATCCATCCAATGGATACCTATTGAGTATCACTATACTCTGCTGAGGGCAGGTGATTCAGTGGTGACCACACTGGTCTTGGCTCCATTGGCTTTGGCATGGTGAAGACTCAGAAGTTAGAGAGCTGTATGAGCTGGGAGGCACCCACAGAAGAAAAAGAGCGGGGTGGACAGAGCCAACCAGAGGAAACTAATTTAGGCGGGGGGGGGGGGGGGGGAGGGGTGGTGGAGGGAGGGTGAGGGAAGGCGCCATTTGAGCTTAGACTTGAGGGCCAGGTTGGGGTTTGGCAGGTGGGGAGGACAGGTGAGAACCTTCTCAGGAGAGGGAAGGACAGGTCATCAGCCCCAAGGTAAGGAAACCCCAGCCTCTGTGGGGAACTGAGAGGAGGCCATTATGCATATAGTGGGAGGCAGGAGGCGCAGCTTATAGGGGATTTGTCAGCCATGTAAGTAGTTTGGATTTTATCCCGTATTTTTAAAGTCAGCAAACATTCATTCATGTGTAGAGTACATACCAAAACGGAATTAAAAACCATAAATGAATATAGAGCTAGACAAAGGAGAATGTGCATTTTGTAGTATCACTTTCCAGGCTCAGTATTGCTTCAGACAGGAAATTTACCCGTAAGCATAGGTAGGGATGAAGAGACTGGTTAGCTTCTGTTGCTGGTGTCACACAGAGTCTCCCTGTGGGATCTAGGATGCGGCTGGTCTTGGGGATTCTGGTGCTGTTGGCATTTTGGTGAATAGCTTAACACTCACACACAGGTAAATGCTTATGCGTGGGAGTCCTTGAATCTGGTACAGAGTGTGCACACATGCGTGTGTACGTGTGCGTGTGTATCCCTCCCTCTGCCCTCTCAGGCACCGGCACGCGGGATAAGAACATGGGGGCAAATTCTGCTGCATCTATAGCTTCCCTTTCTCATAACTTCTTTAGTCCAGAGCCTTCTGCCCTTGTCGGCTAGTGGCTTGTGGTGCCATGCTCCACACTGACTTCTCAGTGTGCCTGAGCCTTTTGACATTAAAGGTCAGCAAGTGGGTGTGATGCTGATCTTCAAGCCCTAGCCTTAAGGCGAGTGAGATGTCATCAATTGTAACAGTTGACCTTCAATTATCTAGTGACTAGGAGGAGCAGAGGAAAGCATAAATAGATGAAAAGAGGCAGACTTTTGGGGTCATGGGATATAAGCAGACACACATGCTCACAGCGGGGCTCACTGTCCATCTTGATGCCTGGTTTGTGCTCTTCCCACTGACTTTTCCTACGAGTTGTAAGGAGAGGCCTTCTTAGGTCACTACAGGTGAGTGACTCACAGATGATCAAGATTATATCATTTATAGCTCTTATTGTTGCACCTTCTCCTTGATCTCTGGGGTCATTGGACCTCTTCATGTTTGTATGGTACTGGGCATGTTAGTAAAACTTTCTGTGCCTTGGTTTCTTTATCTGTAGAATGGGGACAGTATTATGTATCTGTTCATGATAGACATCACCATAGCCTTGGTTCCTTGCATCCCTGGAGGGAACATGATTCCAACACAGGAAGGAAACAAATCAGTCCTGAGACCACAGTGCTGTGCCCCTCTGGAGGGGAGAGGCAGAGGGAGACAAGGGGGGGAGAAAGAAGTAAGGAAAGAAGGGATCTCGGTAAACCTCTTAGACTATGACAATGAGGCCAAAGTGAGCTTTTATGAGAACCACATTTGAGCCCTGGAATAAAAAATAAGAGCAACATACTTTAAAAATTATTTATGATTTTAAGCACATGAAAGGCGTATCATGTACCCAAGGAGGGCATAATGGGGAACAGCTGGCTAACATGTGTCTTGCCATTTCTGAGGATGTTCATAATTCTCTGATGTCCAAGAATAACAGTAATAACGAGGCCGCCGCTGAGCATATTAATGACAATAAAGAGGGTCGGGGTGCCTTTCCTGGATCCTGCTGGACACAAGAGAAGAAAGAGCCTGGCTTATTGGGTTTGGTGGGACCGAAAGGGAACTCCAGCCTGCTTCCTTCTTGGGGGATCATGGGGCCCTTCCACGGATCAAAGGTTGAAGGAAAGAGCCTGGATGGGGAGGTGGGGGGGAGTCAGGAAACCTGGGTTTCAGGCCTGGTTTCACCAGCGACTCTGGCAATTCCTTGCGTCTGAGTCTGTTTTCCTGTCTGTAAGGTAGCGATGCTAATGCTACTTGGCAAGCACACTTGCAGAGTGTTCATGGGGCCCGATGAAGTGGTGCCTACGGAAGTGCTGGGCACATTGCAAAGCATTCTGTTTTGGAAGGGTCATCATCAGCTTTGTGCTTCTTCAGCACTTGGCAAATCAACCACCAAGCTCAGTGCCTGCATCTAGGGGGTGCCCACGATGTTGAAACATAGAAACATCACGAGTGTTTCTTTTTCATTAAATGTTTAAAGCTGTACACTGTTGGACAGGACTTTCCAAGGCACTTA
This sequence comes from Puma concolor, assembly GCF_028749965.1. Lineage (NCBI taxonomy): Eukaryota > Metazoa > Chordata > Mammalia > Carnivora > Felidae > Puma > Puma concolor. Next base: position 102,313,589 of record NC_141673.1, read on the forward strand.
GTCCAGTTCTTTCTTTTATGATTTTTGAAGTGGGTCTGGAGCAGTGCATGGTCTAGGGCTAATGATCCCCCACTACCGAGTCAACCTGAGTACTCTTCCCAGTGCCCTGTGGATGATGAGATTTTCCATTCTGCCTGATGGGAAGAGGTGCTATTTTCAGTCCTTTTAGATGGTTCTTTCTCCAGGCTCAGCTAGGTTCCTCGCACCTGTGTGGTCAAATGGTCACAGGGGACCTTCTGCAGCTCTCTGGAGCTCCTTGTGAAGCTCTCTCCTCTGGGCTATCCTGTCCTGTGAACTCCATTTGCCTTGGCCTCCCTAGACTTCCAGCTCTGTCTCCTCAGCTCAGGGGTTCAATGGGCCCCACTTGTCTTCCCTTCCTGCCCCTTGGCTGAGAACCTCTGTCAAGGCAGTGAGCTGGAGCCATCCCAGGAGCCATCTTGCTTGTTTCCTGTCTCCTAGGAACTTTGTTGCCTGATAGCCAGTATCTTGAAAACCACAGTCTCTATCCATTGGGGCTGCTATAATGGAATACCATGGATGGGGTGGCTTATAAACAAGAAAGTGGGCGTGGAATTCTTTTTCAGAGTTCTGGAGGCTGGAAGTCTTAGACCAGGGTGCCATTGTGGTCAGGTGAAGGACCTCTTCCTCGTTCCTAGCTGGTACTTCTCACTGTGTCCTCGCATGGCAGAAGGGGCTCCACCCTCATGATCGAATCACTTCCCAAAGGCCCCACCTTCTAATATCATCATATTGGGCACTAAGGATTTCAAAATATGAGTTTTGGGAGAACACAGCAATCATTATTTCATGTTTTTTTGTTTGTTTTCGTCTGGGTGTCTTGGTTGTTTCTGATAGGGTAAATCTGGTCCATTTTACTCCATTGTAGTGGGAAGTGGGTATTCCCTAGTTCTCTCTTTAGAGGTGAAGAACCTGAGAGGGAGAGTGACTTGCCTAAAGTCACACAGCTCCTTGGTGTCAGCAAGGACCAGGACCCAGGTCATGCACTCAGTAGATGTTATTGTGTTCCTGCTGTGGACCAGGCACACAGGGTTTGGTCCCTGCTCTCCAGAAGTCTATAGTCAGTTAGGGAGACAGGCAAGTGAGCCAAGAATTAGAGAAGAACATGATAAACTTCATGACGCAGGCACTTGTTCACAGGGTACTGAAGAAGCATGACGAGAAGTGAGCAGCCAAGGAAGTTTTTCTGGGCAAGTTGATCCTTAAGCCTAGTGGTGAAGGAGAAGTAGGAGTAGTCCAGATGAAAAGGAAGGGAAGAAGTTTCAGGAATAGGTACAATGCTTAGGCAGGGAGCAGGGTCCTTTGTCCTGTGAGCTTATGTGTCCCTGGCATTGTGCCATGGGTTCACCCACCTGTGTTTTATTGTGAGTACATGTCTGGCTCCATCCCCCACGAGCCCCTGAAGTCTGGGAAATCTCTTTCCAATGTAAGTCGATCAGATCTTTCAGCCTGGACATGACCATGTGGGGTCTTGGTCAGTGCTGTGGAGTGGATGTTACTTTGATGTTTCTGGTGAGACTCTCCTCCACGTTTTACATTTTTCCTGGAGGCGGATGATATTGCTTTCAGTGATTTGGAGTACCCCCATCAGGAAACAGTCGAAAGGTATCCTGGGCCCATGCCTGGTCCCTCTGAAGACATACCATAGGTGCCTACTCCTTTTAGCCCGTTTCTCTAAGTGAGCTCTACCAGACCCACTGCAGGGTGAGGGTGAAGAACTACGTGGAAGTTCTCAGCTAACCTTCTGCCAGAACAAAGCCCTGACACAGTTGCTGGGTTATTAATCTGTACCTGTTGAATACAGGCATTCCTGGCCTCTGCTGAGGCTGGGCTCCCAAGTGCCTTTGCAGTTGGTGGGGAGACAGGGAGGGAAGCTGTTCAGCCAGCCAGAGTCTTTAGTATTTTAGCTTGACTCTCCAATCCCATTTATTTCTACCAGGCCTGTTACCTTGTGGCTGTTCCGTCCCCAGCCTGGGCTCCTCCAGTGGCAGCAACTGCCATCATCAGTGCTGGTTTCCCACAAAATTTATCATTCATTCATTCATTCATTCATTCATTCAAAGACAGGAAACAGTTTGGACGGTATCCTGCTTCATGGAGATCATGGTTTGGTAAGGCAGCTGGACATTAATCAAATAATCATTCAAGTGAATGTAAAATTACAACTGCAGTAAGTGCTACGAAGGAGAGGAATTTGGGCCCATGAAATACTGTGAAGGTAGGACTTGACCTTGTCTGGAAGCCAGGAAGGACTTTCTTTAGGAAGTGACGATTAAGGGAGGCATCAAGTGTGAACAGAGTTGGGGGGGGGGGCAGGGAGTAGATGCAGAGTGTCGAGGGCTCAGAATGTTGGGAAAACTGCAAGAGGGCCAGCAGTTGGGTGCAGTGAGCAGGGGACTATGGGGACTCCTGTGGGGTCCCATGGGCTGTGTTAAGAACTTTGTTCTTTATCATTAGAGCAATATAACCATTGAAGGCTTTTTCATAGGGAGGTTGAAGGCTTCCCAGACTAGGAGAGTCTGGGAAGGTAGTAATGGAGAGAAGTGGACAAAGAAGAAATACCCTGGTGGGTCTGAGTCTGTCATTCCAAGGCATCTGGAAGACAGAGTCCATCAGCTTCCCTCCTGTTTGGAAACTTTAATTTCCATGCACATGCCATTGAAAGACACATGGTGATGGGTATGATTAGCACATTGCAGTCTCAGTGCAGGACACGTGCCTGGTCAGCACCTGCCCCAAATGACCTGTGAGATGTGTTCTGGGACTGCATGAGGGGGCCATTGCTCTGTCCCCATCCCTCCAGGCTCAAAGATTCCTGAGGGATGAGCTCTTTGCATTGCAGTGACCAATGTGTGCGGAGAGACTTGGCAGGATGCTTAAGAACTTAATGACAATGGAGGCATGATTATAAGTGGCACACTATTTTTTCCCCCCATGATAACTCACATTTTAGCAAACAAAGCAGTAGAGTAGAATAGTCAAGAACACAGGCTTTGCCAGGGGATTCAGATACTCCAGTTATTACCTGGTTTACACTATCTGGATACTCCAAAGAAATCAGGCCATGTAACCCTTCTTCAATCCAGCTTGAACTTTTCTACTTTCTTGTTTGTCTAGAATGTCTTTGCCTGCATCTGTTCAAGCCTTATTCATTCAAACTATTCATAAGATAATGTTAATAGAAGTGCGATCAAACAAGATAAAGCATGTGTAGAAAATGAAACAAATGCCCATCAATAGGGGAATGACTAAACAAATTAGGATTCATGTCTGCTGTGTAATATTACACATTCATTAAGGTAGTTCTATGTGAACTGACCTGGAAAGGTAATATATCTGTGATATATTGCTAAATGAAACAGGCAAATTGTGGAACCATACATGAAACAGGATCATAGTTGGATTTAGAAAGGAATGTGTATGGAAAAAGTTAGGATGAAACGTACTCCAAGTTGTTAATAGAGATTTCCTCTGGAAAGGATGGTGGGATTCGGCTGGAAATGAAATTGAACTGTTCACATACAGTTAATGTACTTTTATGGTTTGGGTTTGCTTGTTTACTAGAACTGTGTTAATTTTGTAATTGAAATAAAATCAAAATGCATCAAAAAACTTGTTAGAAGAAATAAACCATGGTTCTATTTCAGTTGTTAGATTGGGGACGTTCTTCCCCTCCCCCTAATTTATTATTTTATTAAAGAACAAAATGATAGCAAGAGAAAGTTACCTTTCTATAAAAGCTCAACAAAAATGCTATTCCCCAATGACACATGTTTCTGATTCCTCAATTGGATGTGCTGTCTCCTTTCTTTGAACCCTCAAATACTTTGTGTGGCTTTTGCGGCATTTAACTCTGTCTACCTTGTATTTCATACCTGTTTTACTGCCTCTCTAGATTTAAGCCACTGGATGGATGTCATGATAGAGAAGAAAATCAGCTTTCAAGTTAGAAGATCTGGATGTTGGCCCTTGTTCTGGTTTTCTAGCACAACGTGACAAATGAGCTCAAACGTAGTAGCTGAAAACATAGTCACTTTTTCCTTTCTTATGAGTTTATGGTTAGGAACTTGAGCAGAGCTGGGCTGGATGATTCTTCCACTCATGTGGTATTGAGTTGTGTCCCTTGGTGGAATTTAGCTGGGGGTTGACCTGGACAGGAAGGTCCAAGAAGACTTCCTTCATATGGCTGATGCATGGCCAGGCAGCTGAAAGGCCGGGTCCAGCTTAAGTCCTTTGTCTTTCTGAGCGAATGCTCTTACCTTCCCATGGACTTCTTCCTGGTGGCTCCGGACTTTGAGACAAAGGCAAACCAAACAGAAGCTGCCTGTCTTCTAGAGGATGCAACCAGCATAGTGTCTCTTCTGCTGTACTGATTAAGCATCTGCAGAGCCCACTCAGATTTAAGAGGGTAGGAACAGAATAGTGCTTCTTGAAAGGAAAATTTGTATGAGAAATTTGTGGCCACCTTTAATCTGTCACAACTCTGCTGTAAGTGCAGCCTCCATGTCTCAAGGACTACATCTATCAATTAAAAAGAACAAGATCTGTAATGTATGCAAAAACACCCTATGCATTATAAAAAGCTATGTGTACTATATATATATCAATAATTATCTTGATACTAACTCTGTATCTTACTCAAGGCAGGTATTTTCTAGAGGTTTAGTACTTTGAAAACAGACTCATTTATCAGCTAATTCCCAAGAGGAACACACAAAGAAAGTGATGTGGGGCATGGTGTAGTTGCAGAGTACAGACTTTGACTAGGTTGACATGAGTTAAATCCAAGCTGTCACTCAGTTACTATCTGTGTGACCTTTGTTGGCTCATTGCACCTTTCTGAGCCTTAATTTCCTCCTCATAGTATGAGAGTAGTATTTACTGAGCTGGGTTTCTGTGTGTATTGGAGCTAATTTGTGTGGAGCACTTAGTATGGCAACTGTCACATAGTAGGTCTTCTGTTTCTCTTAAGATGATGTAACAAAGTCATATAGCAAATTTGGCCTCCTCGCTGGTTTCTCTGCATTGGTTACTCCATCCGCAGAGATGACTGAGACGGGGTCGAGAGACCACACCTTTGTGAAAGCAGCAGGGAAGGGAGGGCTCCACTTGTCTCTCCCAGTCTCCTCCTCTTTCCAGAGTGTCCCTCGCTGGGGGTTTGGTGCCCCGTGCAGCTGTGGTTGTAGTCATTCTTCTCTCGGTTGGATGCGGTCTCCTTTTTAGGCCTGTGGCTTTGCCTTTTGTAGATGTATGAGATCAAATCAGAAGGCAGCATCACGAAGAAGTTCAACGAGCTTCTGCAGAAGCTGAGCTCGCCCCTGAAACCTAGAGTTCCAGAGCACAGTAACAACAAGATGAAAAATCTCTCCTACCCATTCTCCAGGGAGAAAATGTATCTGTAAGTATGGGAGCTGTTGGGGTAGGGATGTGGCAGGGGATGGGAAGGGAAATCAAATACCACTCAGTGTCTCAGCTCCCACAGTGAGTGCCCCACAGCCTGGGAGATAGGGGAGGAGGCATACTCTCATGGTGAAATGTTCCCTGCATCTTCTTCCTGAATCCCCTTCCCTAAATGAGATTATCCCAAAGAGCTCCCCAACATGTGTCCAGTGGCTCATGGAGCACCCACCATTTTAGTCATGTTGCATGATGGATGGAAAATCATGGAGCACAGAGCCATAAACTTTGGGGTTCAGTGAGAAAATGGTCAGATACCTGTTTGCCTTCTGTGAGGAAACCATTCTGCCCAGTTCCTAGTCTAATAGGGTTTCAACATATTGTGATAAACCAGAGAGAAGGAGAATAAAGTTTCTGGATTTTTGTATTCCCATCTACATACTCATGTACCCACTGACTCTGAAGAGATGCCCACCCAGATCCCCCCTAGGGAAGGGGGCGGGATAAGAGCTCTTCACAGGGATGGCCATTTGGGAAACCTTTGGAAGAATGAGTCATGGTTGGGAAGTGAGAGATGGAGCAGGCAAGCATCAGTTCTGTTGTAGGTGCTGATGGGAGAATAAGAGTGTCAGGATTAAGAGAGGGAAAGCAAGGACCAAAGATAGGTAGAGGAGATAGAAGAATCTGTCCCTTTTGGGGAGATGGCATTCCCAAAGCTGTGTTTCTGGTGTTGATTGGATAACATCTCCTACCCATTTTTTGCCGTATTAGATAATAATTCAATACACATGTATTTACTGTTTGTTTTGCACGTATTTTCTCATTGAATCATTATTCCCCTCATGATTCTGGTCCCAATTCTGGTCCCAATTTTGGTCACCAATTCCAATGTGTGTGCCGGTCTTCCCATCCACCAAGGAATTCTTTGACATCCTGCAATTCGACACAGTTCTGACACTACCTACCCTTGGAGAACATTACATTTCCCAGGTTGAGGGCTCAGTGCAACAAGACTGCCCTCCACCTCAGATGCCAATCACAAGTCCAAGGTGTTCCCTGTGCTTCTGACTGGCTGGCTGTAGATCAGAGGTTCCCATGACCTCCTCTTCAGGTTTGATTAACTTGCTAGAGGAGCTTACAGAACTCAGAAAACTGATTTACTCACTAGATTACTAATTTATTACAAAGGATATGAATCAATGGCCAGATGAAGAGATACATAAAGTGAGGTTCTGAATGAAGGTGCTTGTGTCTTTGTGAAGCTTGGGGCCTGCCATGGGGGCACATGGAGGCATCCTAGTTCCCCAGCCTGGGTACTCTGCAAGCCCTTTCCTTTGGGGTTTTTCTAGAGGCTTCCTTATGTAGCCATGGTTGATTAAATCACGGGCCATTGGCTACTGATTTAACCTCTAACCCCTCTCACCTCCCCAGAAATCAGGGGTGGGACTGAAAGTTCCACCCTCTATTCAAGGTTGGTTCCTCTGGCAATCAGCTCTCTCTCCCCCACCTCCCTTCCACCTTTAGGGGATTTCCAAAAACCACCTCATTGATAAAAGCCTAGTTGTGGCTGAAAGAGGCTTGTTAGGAATAACAAGACACCCATTTCACCTTTATGGCTCTGAAAATGATTTCAGGAACTGAGGACAGGAGACCAAGTATTATGACAAAACATGTTCCCATTGCCCTTATTGTTCAGAAAATTCCAAGGAATTTGGGAGCTATGAGTCACGGGCCCTGGATGAAGACTAAAAGATGTATTTAGCATAAGTCACAATGTCACCCTGCCTCATGAGGTGGCCATTCAGATATAATGGTGTCTCATAGAGAGGAAACTAAGGTCGGGGATCTGTTCAAGTTCACACAGCATTAAGTGGCTGAACTGGGACTGGGACTGGCACATTGACCTACTGGCTGCTGGGGTTTTTTGTTTTTTGGTTTTTTTTGGTGCTCTGTGTCTCTTCCATGCTTCCCCTTCCTTGGGTCTGCATGCTGGTGCTGGCATCTGAACTGCCATCTCCCATGCATCTCCATTCATTCAGTGCCTGTGACCCTTCAAATCCAGTTCCTAGACACCTCCATCTGGAAGAATCTTCTGTCCTTCCCGCCCAAAATAAGCTCTCCATCCTCTGAATTGTTAGAGCAATGGTCTACCTACTATCATGTTCTACTCTTCATTGGTTACTAGGAAACACATGCACCCAAGTGATGGGGGCTCCGGGGGAGCTGGGAGCACATTCCAGGCATCTGCACCCTGAGCACAGTCAGATCTACACAGGTGTTCTTTTTAGCGAAAAGGTCACAGTGTGAAGTGGAGAACAGACGCGGGCCTTCCATAATTAAGAGTTTGGTAGCTAACTGATGTGACAGTAGTGACAATATTAAATGAAAGTTTGAAAAGCAAAGCCTTATCATCCCAGTACCAGGAAACTATTCTCTTTCTGGTGGTTGTTATATTGTTTACTCTCTTTGTCCATACACAGGAATCCTTTCTACATACTTTCATGTTTAAAACATATCATAGTATAATATTTTCCTGTCAGTCTAAAATTTTCTACTTAGGATGTTCTCATAATTATAATTTCCAGTGACTGCATGATAATCCACCCTGTTGATTTTGGAATTTCATTTTATGTCCACTATCCTTATTGTCAGTAACTTTGCAACGAACATTTTTATTTATGGAACTTTTTTCTTCTATTGAATTTATATTTCCTAGGATTCATTTCTGTGATCAGTTCTCATAATTACTAGGTCAAAAAAAATTATAAACACTGTGTGTGTGTGAGCATGTGTGAATATGTGTGTCTCACACATCTTGCTGTGTTGCTTTCTCAAGGTTTGCTCTGGCCTGAGGTGACAGTGGTCTCAGGACAAGGGTCATAAAATGAGTTGACCTTCTGTTTTCTTGGTGTCTCCAGGTACAACATCCAGGACAAGGACACCTTCTTTGATAATGCCACCCGTAGCCGCATCGTAAGTACACAGGTCAACTACGGGTGGTGGGTTCTAGAATAAGGGGAAGGCTGGGTACCCAGTGTGGTAGGGCCTTCTCTTGCTCTTCCTGCTACCTCCCATCATCCTTTGCTTGGGGTTGCCTAGCAACCAAGGGGCGGATCCAGGAGCTTCCCAATCTTAGTGGCAAAAGGAATAGCAAACAGATCCCCTCACTTAGAGGCTGAGAGAAGTCTCTTCTCTTTAGGATTCTCCACCTTGGCCATTTGGAATCACAAAAACAGGAAATGTCTGAGCTGGTGGGGTCTTTCAGCTAATCAGGTGACCCCCTTGCTTGACAGTTGGGGAAACTGAGGCAGTGGATTGAAAAAATTCATACAGATCACTAGTGTCTGAATGAGGACCCGTTGCGGGGCTACTGTGTTTCTTTTACCCTCTAAGGAGTGTTGTGCATTTATATCACAGGGGATGCTAGAACTAGCCAGTTTGTTCAAGAATAAAATTCCCAGCCCATTCAATAGAAAGCCAAAATTCATGACTGTAGCTGTTCTTCTACTATTTTTTTTTTTTTCCTTTTGAAATCAAGGTTTTGGCTTTTGCATGATGATGGATTCTGACGAAAATCTGTGTATGGCCTGTGGCCCGTGGCCTCCATCTGAGCTGTAGCGTGTCTCCATGCTCTGGTCCATTTATTGTCTATCTGCCTGGAGAGCATTCAGCATATAGACAGAGGAGAAAAAGAGGGACCCAAGAAAAGCTGCTCACTTACTTACGCCACAGTGGAAACAATGGCAGTGTGTTTCCATTGTACCCTAGGAAAGAACTTAAGTTTCAACAGAGGAGAAGTAAGGGTCAGGTAGTAGAAGGACTTCCAAGTCAGCAGGGTGATCAGAAGGATGAGAAGTGACAGGTGATTAGAGGAAGCTACAAAACATTTCTTTTTTTTTAAATTTTTTTTTTTCAACGTTTATTTATTTTTTGGGACAGAGAGAGACAGAGCATGAATGGGGGAGGGGCAGAGAGAGAGAGGGAGACACAGAATCGGAAACAGGCTCCAGGCTCTGAGCCATCAGCCCAGAGCCTGACGCGGGGCTCGAACTCACGGACCGTGAGATCGTGACCTGGCTGAAGTCGGACGCTTAACCGACTGCGCCACCCAGGCGCCCCGCTACAAAACATTTCTAAGGCACACTGAAAACATGGCCCTCCCTGACTCTTTGCTCACAGGTTGGGGAAGAAAACACCTCAGGTTCCTTAGCCTAGTGTTTTAGGAAGGTTAAAATGAGTACATGATTTATCATCCTATGGAAAAAGGCATAAACTTCCCATTTTTTTGTTGATGCTATTACAAGCTGTTTAAATCGCCCTGTGGCTTGGGTCTCATGTCTATGGGGGAGTTATAGGGTGTTGTGGAGATTACCAAATAATTGCAAAGTACTTGTAAAATAGTCAATGTCATATAAATGCTGTTCCTAATTATTATTGCTGTCGAATTACTGCACAGTATTATAAGTGAATTAAACATTCTTGGGCCCCATAGTGCTGGAAGTTATTTATTTTCCACTCGCTCTAGGTCTGTGGCTGGAATATGGGAATGTGAATGATGATGCAGGAACACGCTTCTCTCATTCAGCTCTCATTCTGGAAGCTTCTCCCTTTCCCTAGTCCCCCCCCCGCATAGTGAGAAGGGGTAGAAAAGAGCCTTTGAGTTTTGCCTTGGGGTCTACTCTGCCCTGGACTATTGTCTGAGGAACTTGCTCGTATCTGTATATGGCATCCCTGTGCCCCTTCTTTGTAGGTGTCCTAGCACCCCAGCTATTTGTCCTAGAGCAGACTTCCTTGCTGGGAACCTCTTTATAGTTGGGCACAGGCTTGGGACCCTTTGGAGGGCACTAGCTGGCCAGTCACTGTTTCCTCTGCAGCCCTCCCTCACATGTGAGAGACATTTCCCTGCAAGTCCCACGTCCAGGGCTCTGTTGGCCTATTTCGCCATACAGTCATCATTGGGCTGAGAGCCTGGTATGTGCCCCAGAAGTGCTCCGAGACAAGGAGTCTTGAGGAAGTGTCTGACTGGGGAGACAAGATGAGGACTCAGGAAAAAAACAGAGAAATAATAGTAACAATGAGCAAGATGTATGTGGCCCTCTATGAGTTTACAAAGCACTTTCATGTTTTCTTAGAACAGCTCTGTGAGTCAGCTTCATTACAGAGAAGGCCAGGGACTGTCAGGGCCCTCAGGGAGGTTTGCTCAGGACCCCTTGGCTAGGAGCTGGGCCTGGAACTGGATTCAGCGGCCTGCTCATCCCGGGCTTTCCCCAGCGTGGTGCTACTCAGGGTTGGCAGACAGGACACCCTCCTCTTCCCCTTCCCTGGACGTTCTGGCCCCAGCACTCCCTCCCAAGCCCTCCTGAAGCATGTGGGTCTGGGCTCCCTGGCATGTTTTCCTTACCTCCTGTAACTGCAGTCCATATACAGCCTTTATGTTTTCGGGGTAGGGCGAAGGGGATAGTGTGCGTGTGAGGGACTTAGGTTCTTTGCTTCCTCAAAGCACTCAAGTTCGAACAGGTTTGATGTGCAGTGCATGAGCTTGGCATATGCTTGGCTTCCCCCTCTCTGGAAGTGGGTCCAGTTGCCTGGTCCCCTGCCCGCCCCCTCCCATGGTGGCACACACGGTCATGGTGCTCATAGCCCTGCTCTTGTCTGTTTCAGGTGCACGAGATCCTGAAGCGCACAGCCTGTTCTCGGGCTAACAACACAATGGGTAAGGACCCCCTCTGCCGCCCACGGGCCCAGTGCTGATGGGCTGCCACGGTGCCAGAGCTGTCCTCTCTGCAGCTTGCTGCAGGGTATGGGGGGCAATGAAGAACAGAACAAACAGACACCCCCATGGAGGAGGGGAGGCTGCTTGCACTCAGGGCCAGGGGTCCTGCTTGCTCTCCAGGAGCAGCAGCACCCCATCTTGTGGGGGCAGGGGTGTTCCCCAGATTGCTGTAACTTCTCCCAGACCTTCATCCCTGTCTCCACAACCTATACAAGGTTTTAATAATCACCCAAACATGGCAGGTTTAGTTTATTTATTTAGTTTTTTTTTTTTTTTTAATTTTTTTTTTCAACGTTTATTTATTTTTGGGACAGAGAGAGACAGAGCATGAACAGGGGAGGGGCAGAGAGAGAGGGAGACACAGAATCGGAAACAGGCTCCAGGCTCTGAGCCATCAGCCCAGAGCCTGACGCGGGGCTCGAACTCACGGACTGCGAGATCGTGACCTGGCTGAAGTCGGACGCTTAACCGGCTGCGCCACCCAGGCGCCTCAATTTATTTAGTTTTTAAGAAGAAAGGCATCTCAGAGACCCTTTAGTGCAGCCTTCTCCCTTTATGTGTGAAGGAGCCGACCTCCTGCAGGGTGACTTTTCAGAGGTCACACGTTAGTCTGAAGGTGCAGCTCCTGAGTTCAGCTTTCCTGTCACCGAATGTGGCTGAATCTGTTCCCTTGGTGATTTGTTTTTGAAACTTGAGTGTATTAGTCTTTGCAGTGGGAACGTCAGCATTTGGGAGCCAATAGGGCAGGCCAACTGATGCTGGAGAACTTTGCGGAAGACACACAAAATGGCTGAGGTGGAGATGGGAGCTTATGAGCACAAGCACGCGTCCTTTCCACAGGAATCACTCTGCAGGCCAGAGCTCTTTCCAGAGCAGCTACCAGCACTCAGAATGGCTTTTGAAACCTTTGAGAGAAATTCCTTCAAAATACACTCTGGGGTGGCAAATCTTTGGCTTTTGAGGCAGCCTTGAGTTAAAGAGTTCAAAGTCATTTAGAGGCAAGTCTAGTGAATAATGTAGTCAATCAAGCCAAGAAATCACAACAGTGCTAATGATAATAAAGGTAGCATTGGAGAGTTTTGCGGGGGGACTCATAAGCTGCCTTAATACCAAGGGAGTAGTCCTGGAGAAGGAACCAGAACAGGTTTTATATAGTGATAGTGCCTTTAGTCTAGTGCAGAACTTCTCGAGGGGGCAATTTATGATGACGGGCTGCGTTGATGTATTCATCTTGTACAAAATCCCAAATAACACTCTAGTTTTTGAAAGTCAAGTCTTGCATGTGGTGTTGTCTGTCTGGAACATGGTACTGATGAGGTCAGGACATGAGTGAGGGAGGTAATTAATTAGCCCAGCTTGATTCCATGGAAGGACTGAAGCCCCCACTTAGAGCAGCCATTTTTCCTTGGTTCCAAGGACAACCAGAAGAGTCAAGAGATCTTAGAATGTATTTTATATTTTCTCATGACTTCTATCAGAATTCTTGAATTTACCTCATTTCTTGACCAGTTCACTCCTCAGCTCCATTAATCTGCCTTTTATCCTGTCAGACCATCCTCAATTTGACCAAACCTGCTCCCTCAGATGTCATGGGTGACTTCCAATTCCCACATTTCATGGCCTTTTTCTTAGTCTTCCTCTTCTTTAACCTCCTACACATCCTTCCACACCTTCTTTATGGACCTTCATCCTCTGAGAGTTGATATCCAGGAAGGTGCTTACTGCTGTACTGATCTGCTGCCACTCTTAAAAAAAATAATAAAAATTAAAATATATATATATATATACACACATATATATATTTTAGATATCTATATCTATATCTATATCTATATCTATATCTATATCTATATCTATATCTATATCTATATCTATATCTATCTATAGAGAGAGAGTGAGTATGAGCAGGGGAGGGGCAAGAGAGAGGGAGAGAGAGAATCCCAAGCAGGCTTTGCACTGACAGCACAGAGCCCGATGTAGGGCTTGATCCCATGAACCATGAGATCATGACCGGAGCCGAGGTCAAGAGTGGGATGCTTAATACTTGAGCCACCCAGGTGCCCCTCTGCTGCCATTCTATTTCTGCCTCATGGACCACACTTTCTTTGGTTCTTCTTCCTTCTAGATTTTAGATGTTTTCTTCTCCGTATTCCCTTGGCCTCCTTACTTTTCTCTGTATACAGATGACTAGGAACCATGTATTTCTATTTCCCACTTCTCTCACTAATTCTAGCCCAACATTTCCAACTGACAGATGGATATCTCCACTGAGATGTTCACCAGAACCTTAAAATCAGTATATCAAATGTCCATTTCTAATTCCCCCTCTCTTCCTCTCTCTCCTGCTTCTCTTCCTGTTATTGTGACCACTGTCTTCTCTGTTTTTGCTCACATGGTTCCCTTCACCTGAATGTCCTCCCCCCATCCCCCCATGCCCATCCCCAGACCAAACATGGCTGTCCCATGGGTTCTTCCAATGCCCTGTCCTTGGAACTCCCACCAAATTCAGTCTCTTTCTTGCTGATTGCTATGTCCATGGCCTAGGCTCCCAAACAGTCCTTGACGTGTGTTGAATCATCTCCTATGCCCCAGTGCACCTAGCTGTCTGCCTTGCACATTCTAGTCCATGAATTTGGTTTAGCAAATTAATTAAACATGCCTAGCCTGTTAGCCCACAGCGATTGCTGGTAATTGTAACTATGGACAAATAAATTCTCTGCAACTCAGTTTCCTTGGATGTAAAGTGGGATAGTAACATCTATCTTGCAGAGTCTTTGGGAAGATTGAGCTGTTAGTTTGTCTTGTAAACTAGGAAGTCCTTGAAAACTGAAGTTTATTTTGAGAGACCATCTCTGGGTTCTCAAAAGGCCATTGGGGATCCTTTACTTTAACACTGAAGTTTTTTTTCTTTTTCATTTGAGGATATGAATTTTTTGGTGATGTCTCAAATCAAACTTCTTAAGAATTTTGTTGTGTTGAGTAGTTTTCAAAAATTTCTTTTTTGTCATTCAGAAAACATTTATTGAGCACCTTGTCTGTGTCAAATGATGTTATAGAAACTGAGAGATGCCAAGATGAATGTGACCTAATTTCTAGCCTTGAGGGCTCTTAGTTTAGCTATGCAGACAGTCATGTAAATAAATAATTATGAGCTAATCTGTTAGGTACAACTATAGAGACATGTACAGAGTGCAGAGGGAACACAGAGGTGGAAGCAATTAACTTCCATGTGTGTGTGTCTAAGTATCAACATAAATTATCCAGTATTCATTTTGTAGCTCAGGGGAAAGTTGGCATGTCAGTAATTCTACAAATGGGGACAGAGATGACATGTGACTTGTCCAGGGTCACATACTGAGTCATTGTCAGATGGGTCTAGAACTTGGGTTTCTTTGCTCCAAATCTTATATCCAATACCTTTGGGATGCTGTGAACTAGAGGTGGAATTAGGTTGAATCTTTAAAGTCTGTTACTACAGAAGCAGTAGCCATCTGGCCACTGATTTATAGGCATTTGAATTGGAAGGGAGAGCCTACCTTCTTTTAACATATATTGAACCTTAGGTCCTAAAACACCCAGGTACTTCTGCTAGGGGTCTTGGCAGGGAAACGTGGAGAAATGAGTTCAAGTTCTGTCTTTACTAAATTTGGTTAGATTTTGGTAGGCTGTATTGTGTCTGTTAGCCTCAGTTTTCCTGCACTTACAAAATGCTGAAAATGAAGGAAAACTGAGGTTAACATATTATAAAGCCTCTTCTTTAGTGCTATTCTAATATAATTTAAGTTAAACTTTAAACAACTCACTATACAAATAAATTTTAAAGCCCCATTGTTAGCCAAACTATAAGAGACTCTTAAAAACTGAGAATAAAATGAGGGTTGATGGGGGGTGGGAGGGAGGGGAAAGTGGGTGATGGGCATTGAGGAGGGCACCTTTTGGGATGAGCACTGGGTGTTGTATGGAAACCAATTTGACAATAAATTTCATATTAAAAAAATTTAAAAAATAAAAAATAAATAAATATCTGGCAGATTTTACCAGTTGTGTGTGGGGGGAACCCATTGTTGATTTCTGTACTTTAAGCATGGGCATTATAAAAATGAGGTGATGAATTATATTTTCTCTAGATTCTCAGAACAAAGTGTCTAACTACACACTCTGTGTCTTCATGCAGATGCTCTGAAGGAACCTCAAGCACAACGTAAATCAAAAAAATACAGACTTCCCTTTGGGGGGACAACCCAGCTCTCATCCATGTACCCCAAATTTCAGTGAACTTTAGTTCTTAATTTCTCAAGCCTGGAACTGTAACAAAGTGCTATTGGGTTGATCTTGTGAACATCTATGAAATAGGCACAATTTGACTCTTTTTATTTATTTTTTTAATATTTATTTATTTTGGAGAGAGAGAGAGACAGCGTGCAACCAGGGAGGTGCAGAGAGAAAGGGAGACACAGAATCCAAAGCAGGCTCCAGGCTCTGAGCTGTCAGCACAGAGCCCGACGCGGGGCTCAAACCCGTGGACTGTGAGATCATGACTTCAGCCGAAGTCGGTTGCCCAATGGACTGAGCCACCCAGGTGCCCCTAGACACAATTTGAGTCTTTACAGCCATTATCCTACTCTGTATCAACTGTGTTTTTTCTTGAATTTATTATCCCAACCACTAAAAGGTCTTCTTAACCCTAGTTTTACCCATTTTTAACCTATAACGTAAAATTAACAGCCCGTGTGAGCTTCTTAAAATGCATATCTGATTATTTCACTGGTCTGCTTGAAATGACAAAATAGATCCACATTTCCCTTAGATAAAATCCAAACCTCTTAATAGTTACCTGTTATGAACTTGATGTTTGTGTCACCCCACCCCCCGATCCATAACATTGAAGCCCTAACCCCCATCCAAGAGTCTGTTAGTTCAGCAGTAGCTGCTGCTGATTTACTAGCTTTGTAACAAGGGACATATGACTGAACTTCTCTGCTTCCCAGCAGAAGAGAACCCCCAGGCTGATTTTCAAGTTGTTTGTCTTCTGTGTTGGAAAGTCAAGTTCCCCTTAAGCTCTTTGGCCAATGTACCATCTTACTTAGAAGATCAGAAAAAATGAGGAATGTAATGACACTCAGAGGCCTCAAGATAATATGGCCCTTTGAGCCATGGGGTAAATTTTGATTTTATTGCCCTTCTCTCTGGTTTTATAGAGAAGCACAAATGACTAGAATTGACTTAGATTCCTCCAGAGGAATCTGCCTCATAAAAAGAAGAGAACAGGGAGAACAGGACAGTGCTTGGAATTGTTTTCCAAGGTATTTTTCTTGATCCTTCACCCCTGGAATTACTTTTTATATGGTCACTATTGTGGCCAGTTCACAAAGCTTCATTCCTTTGCCATTGTACCCAATTACAAAGGGAATTAGAAGATGGCAAAAATAAGAAAGACTGGAATCAAAGCTGGAAAATATGCTAAAGATAATAGTAACTCAGACACACTCCTGGTCATTTAGTATTATCACTTTTTTCTTTGTAGAAAATACTTTTTTTTTTTTTTTTTTTTGAGAGCCTAGTTTTGCAAAGCATGAAGCTGTATATGAGTTGCATGTATGGAATTATTTATATTCCCGTCTTGTTCCACAAAATTTCTGAGGTGGCTTACAAGAAAAACAATAAAACAGCATAATATAAATAAATAAAGAAATAAGAACCAGGAAAAACACAAATTAAAATAGAATGTCAAAACTAGGGGGGAAATGGAATACAAATATTTAAACCATAAGGGCCTGTAGTTCCTACAGTTGGGGCTGCAAATTTGACCTTGAACCAAGTGAAAGGGGAGTATGGTTAGTGGTTTAGCTCTTAATATCCTCAGCAACATCTTTTGGTACAGAAATTTTTCTAAAATCTCTCATGCTATTCTCTGCTTTCTTATGTAGAATAGATCAAGGTATATCTTCTATGTAAATGCATATGTAACTTTTTTTGGATGGTTCAGGATCATCACTAAGAACAGAAGTTTTTAGGGTGGCTCAGTCGGTTGAGCGTCCGACTTCGGCTCAGGTCATGATCTCACAGTTTGTGAGTTCAAGCCTGCGTCGGGCTCTGCGCTGACAGCTCAGAGCCTGGAGCTTGCTTCAGATTCTGTCTCCCGATCTCTGCCCCTCCCATGTTCATGTTCTGTCTCTCACTTTGTCTCTCAAAAACAAATAAATATTACATAAAAATTAAAAAAAATAACATCAATTTTTAAAATGTTTCCTCGAGGATTCCCAAAGTATTGTTAGGGTTCTTTGCCCCATACTCTGTGATATCTTGAATTTTTGACTCTGGTAACCTCCTTCTCTGAATTCTGCTCTTTCAGTTTTTGCTGTTTGGGAGACAGAAAAAGCAGCTTATTAGAATTTGGAGCAAAGAGAGAAAATGCATTGAGGGAGGGTCTGAGGATTCTGCTGTGGTTACGGCATGCGACATTAGAGAATGGGTTTTGTGAGATTGAGGTACTTTTTCTTTCTTCTGGGCTCTCTGTTGTGACAACTGAGATAAGCAGATAAGAGCTCTCTGAACACATAAGGTATTATTGTAACCAGAATAATAAGGACCCCTTGCACATGTGCACTTTCACACTTATTTCTCATGTGATCCTTGAAGCCACCGTGCAAAGTAGGGTCAGCAAATATTACGTAATTTCACAACTGAGAAATTAACAGGGTGCTCAAGATCAGAGATTTAGAGCCAGATTTAGAACCCAGGTGCCCTGGCTCTTCTTCAGTTCTCTTTAAATTAATTAAATTAAGTTCAATTAAGTTAGTGAATAAATGGATGAATTTATCTGGGAAAGGTTTCACAGAGAAATGGAAGCTGAGGTCTTCCCAGTGTAGCATCCATTCATTTACTCAATGGATATTTATTGAGCATCTACCATGTGTCATTCATATCTAAAGAATAGAGTAGTGAATCAACCAGACACAACACACACAAATCCCTGCTCTTATGGGGCTTACATATGAGGTAATATTTGAGGAGAAGAGGAAATAGGCTGCCACTGTGGCTGTCTGGAAAGACAGATGCATGCAAGGAGAGCAAATAATACAGGAGACATGATGGAAGCTACTCCCGAGAATCAGGGTCCCAACAGGAAAAAATGACACTCTCAAAATAGGATAATTTAAGGTAGAAATATTGAGATACCATTTATAAAGGTGTGGATAGGGAGTTGGGGATGCCTGGAATTAGAGCAGTAAAGCTGTTCCTAGCTCCAGATCCATGAGGTGAGAGAAAGGTTACTGGAACATGGATGGACAGAACTGGGTAGAGGAGACCCATTAGGACAAGCAGGTGACTATTCAGGGAGGAGGTCAGGGGTCCCAATTCCCTCTGACCTGCTGAACCCAATGGAAAGCCAGAGAGCAAGGGAGCCCATTCATGTCAGATAGAGAAGGGGTGAGTGTGTATCTAGAAGGAGCAAAAGGAGGATAGGCACATGCCCAGCAAGACTGGAGAAGCAGGTGGCATTTCAGTTCTGGGACGAGCAAATTGAGAAACTTAGGTCAAGTCACATTCCCTCACTGGACCCATTTCTTTCTCCCCTTGTAACATAGAGGCCCCACAGTGTGCTTGAAGCTTCTAATTCCAGGTCCAGCATTTCATAGACTTTGATTCAAAGGAACAACATGGTCTCCTTTCCATAAGAGCCAGCTGGGCTTGGAGCGCCTGGGTGGCTCAGTCGGTTAAGCATCCGACTTTAGCTCAGTCATGATCTCTCAGTTTGTGGGGTCAAGCCCTGTGTCGGGCTCTGGGCTGACAGCTCAGAGCCTGGAACCTGCTCTGGATTCTGTGTCTCCCTCTCTCTCTGCCCCTTCCCTGCTCATGGTCTCTATCTCTGTCTCTCTCTGTCTCTCTGTCTCTCTCTCTCAAAAATAAACATTAAAAAAAAAAAAAAAAAGAGCCAGCTGGGCTTAGACAGGGGACTGGCTCTTCTATAAATTCACACTGAGCAGGTCCTGGGCCATAGCCAGGACTTGAGGTGGTATGATGTTTACGGACCTCAAAGACCATGGGAGAAGACAATGGGGGGAGGTAAGGGCAGGGAGGATTCAGGACTACTGGCTAGCATGGTTGGGAGAAAAGATTGCATTCCTACATCATTCCTTTGCCCGAAGCCCTGGGTGACATTGCTTAGGTGTGGCCACGGTCCATTGGCATCCAAAACCCCTGGTGTACCTTGGAAAGCCCTGGCTCTCCAAATCCCACACAGGATTTGCCGAGCCAGACTCTGTGTGTGTGTGTGTGTGTGTGTGTGTGTGGCGGGCGGGGGGGTGGGGGGTGGGGGCAGGGCTCCAAAAGCTGCATTTCTAACAAGCTACCGAGGTGATTCTTAGGAACTCTAAAGTTAGATAAAGATGACTTTGGGCTGGCTGCCACAGGCTTCTATTCACATCCGGGAATTGGAAAGAATCATGCAGAGTGCTCTGTCCTCTGGGGATGTGGCCACTGGTTTTCTGAGGTACCCAATGATAACCAGGTCATCTTTGTGAAGGGCCTAATTGTTGCTGTTACTTTTCTAACATTTGTCATATGGACATTTAGCATTCAGTCCCTTTTGTCCTAGCCAGCAGTAGGGCCTTGTGGACTTTCTTTTTTCTATTTTCTTTTTTTCCTTTTTTGTCCTGTGGCGGAAGGATGGGCAGGAGGGTAAAAACAAGTATAATAAGGTAAAGAAAGGGTTACTGACCTTAAAAAAGTATGGGTGGATTGGCATTTGGTGATGGTCTAATTTATATTTGTGGGGATTTCTTCTGTGCCTTCTGTAACCTTCTTTCTCTCTTATTCACCCCTGGAAGTGAAGGGATTATGGACGAATGTGCACAGTGTTCCGAGACCGAATATATTCATGAGTTTGGGTTCTGCGTGGTGGTGGTAGTGTGAGTGGGTTTGGCCTGGCGAAACTTGGCGGTGCCTCCTTAGCACCATGATGCCTCCTTAATCAACATCATGTAAGGTCACCTGCCAGGGCTCTGCAAATTCACCCTTTCATGGAATGCCTTTTTTAAAAAATTGAAGTGTCATTAACATACAGCGTTCTATTAGTTTCAGGTGTACAACATCGTGATTCAACAGTTGTGCACGTGGTCCAGTGCTTACCATGATAAGTGTAGTTGCCCTCTGTCACCATACAGCATTACTGCAGTATTGTTGGCTATATGCCTTGTAAAGCACACTTTACTGTGGAGAGAGTCACAAGCCCCCGTGACCACGTCAGAGGGAGAGAGAGACACCTTTTCTACTCCTTTCGTATGGAAGTTGTTGCTGTCTTTTCTTGGACAGAAAATTACAGATTGATGGGACTACATTTTCATAGACATTTTGGTGTCAGAGCATTTCAACAAATGTACGCTTTGGGACTCTCTCCTCCCCACTCAGGAGACGATGTCTTAATTATTTTGACCAAAGCCAGACTGTGTTGTGTGTTGTAAACATCTGGTTTATCATTCATCCAGCTGAACTGGTTTATATTTTGTTAGAAGAAAAGGCTTGGGATTAAAGGCATTTAAGTAATTAAGCACACGTCAAGACAATTTGGTGATGGGTAAATATAGTCTCTGTTAAATGCACCGTCTGGGGCCTCTGGTTTAGATTTACGTCCGGCTGGAGTAGGGGGATGAAAGCAGATGCCGGGCGGACTGGTCCCTGTTCTGGGGGGAATCAAAACCAAATGGGTTTTCAAGAGTTCAGCCCCATCCTTCTAAGTACCTGTCCCGCTGGATGAAAGTTTTCTTTGAGTTTGGCCTGGAGGGAATAGAGCCGCAGTCCCCATCACCCAGCGGCACTCACAGATTTAATGAGGCTCTCTTTGGGAGGCCTACCATAAACTGTGCTTTGGTTGATCCTTTGTGTCCGGGAAGCCAGAGATATCCTGGAAGCTAAATGCTAGGCCTCGGGTTTTGTGTTCCAAGTGTGTGTTTTAGGTACCAGTCCTGGAGCCTGAGCCTACCCTGCTTTGTTCCTTGGCCCTGACCCTCTGGATGGATGATGCCAAGGGACAGCGTTGCCAGGCCTGGCCGGGTCAGTCTGTGCAGAGCTGTGGTTGGCGGAGGGGAAGCATGAGCCCTTTCCTTTAGGGATCATAGTTCTAAAAACAAGAAATATGAAGAACCTAGTGACTCAAAGGGACCGTACGGATCAGTGAGGGGGTCCCTAGTGAGCTGTGCTGTGTTTGAGCCGAGACACTGCTTCTCTTTGTGGGGAGAGGGAAAGGACAGTGTCCTCTGTGCTTTCTCCTTCTTGCTGGCCCTGCTTCTGGGGGCAGTGGGATGAGTGGTTAGGTCTCTCTTTCTCTGTCTCCCTGGGTCTAGAGCAGAGAGGAAAGACTAGATGTGATCCTGAAGAAGAAAGCTTTGCCATTATGGCCAGATGGAATGGTGCATGATGGAACCAATTAGCTCATTTTTGCTGAAAAGAGAGGAAAAAATTCAGAATTTCAGTTTTCAAAGCAGAGACTCCTTTTTAAAAAAAAACGTTTGATTATTTTCTTCTTTCAAACTGATTTCCATGCTTGTTTGGGGGTAGGATCTTGGTTTCTGAAGTCTGTGGGTGACCCAAGAGGCCAAAGCAGTTCCCATTCTTGGGTGAAGTTGTGGCTGAATAGTTATTTTCAACTTGCCTCCCCCACCCTCCCCATTCTTCTTCTTTTATGTGCTGTTGCCTCCCTCTGTAGCAGCCACTGGTTGGAATCGCCCGTCTGATGCCCTCTGGAAAAAGGAGGTACACAGCCCTGGAGGACAGAGACACATCATGTACAGCATTTTGGGGCTCTGGTTATCTGGGTTGGGACAACTCCGATGTGATGAACTGAATTGTATTGGCCCCAAGACAAAGAACCATTGGTTGGGTTTCCTCTCTAGGAAATGGACTAATTGACTAGAGTTTAAGGGTTCTTCATCAGCATAGTTTGCCATAGAAAATTGGAGTAGTGAAGAAGATGGTGCCTGTGATAAATGGGAAGAGATACTGCGTACGTTTAGCCATGGGGCTGGTTACTCTTACCCACCATTATCCCTTCTGTGTTCCCAGCAGTGTACTAGGTGCCATGAGAGATACAGGTGAGGGGAGAATGCTCTCTGACCTGGGGTACCTTGTAAGCCTTCAGGAGACACCCAACAAGGGGCAGACAACATCCCACAAGTGAAGTGAGCTGCCTGTTCCAGGCACGTGGTGCAAGGGAAGCTTTATTTGAGACCTCCAGTGATTTAGATCCTCCTGAGGATCTGGCAGCAGGACCCCTGAGTCCAAGTGATCAGCTTAATGCTGTCAGACACTCGGCTGCTGTGCTCAGTGCCCAGCACAGCAGAGATTTCAACACCTGTTTAACTTTTTCCAGGCAGGCTGGGGGCTGTCTCCAGGGTGTATGTTGCTGCTGTGGTTACCATGGGTGTGAGTGCAGGGATTGATTGGGTGGGGGTAGTGCACAGGGTGTGGTCTAGTTTAGAGCTCCACCTGCCTGTGATGCTTCAGCCTCTATCCATGTGGACAGCCCTTTTGTAGCTTTGGAACATCCCCCACCCCCCTCCTCACTTGGGACTCCTCCCCTTGATTATTGTAGGGTGGCTTCACATTGCTGTGGTTATGGCTCTTGAACTGATTAATGATGCTCAGAGTGAAATTGTAGTCTTGTGAGTAAGACAGATCTGCAGCTCATTCAGCACCCCCCGGGCACCCCTCCCGTCCACACTCCCTTTTACCCACTGTCTATTCCCCCCCAAGCCCCCAAAGTTATTTCGGGTGGTTTATGTTCATGCCAAGGAGGAAACTTAAAATCAGGAGAGGACTGGTCCTTTGGCGATGCGGCGGCTCTCAACTCACTGCAGGAGTGGTCGCTTCCCAGAGCGCCCCCTGCAGTCTCCCGAGGGCCTCTGCTTCTACGTGGGGCCTATGGCTGGTCCTCCTGGATTCCAGGGCCCTAAAAATGAGGCGAATAGGGGCAGGGTTTGAAGAAGAGGAGGCCGATGAGGAGAGAGGATTGTTTGAGAGCCTCTGTGGTCTCTCAGTATGTGGGTGGGGTATCGCTTGGGAAGGGGAGGTGGAAAATGTTGTCTAGATTTGTTATCCATCCTTGTCATTTATCCAGAGCCGTGCAAATGCACATTACTTAGCATTTGCACATGATATGTGTTTTCCTCCCAAACCAATTTTCTTCTCATCTCACAACTGTCTGTAGTCTCTCTGGAAAGAATGGTTCAGAGCAGAATGTGTGTTTGAGACAAGGGAAATCCCCATGAACCAGAGCTTACCCCTCCTTCTCCCCCTCCGTGATTACACGTGCATCCTCGCATGGTAGGGTCGTCGGTACTTAGGGTTGGTGGGATATAATGTCTCCCATATGGGAGCCAGTGACCCAGGACAGACTATCCTGAGTCAGAACATACAGACCATTTTATAGTCTCTGAATAAAACCATGAATGAAACAAGTAAATAACAGTGCCTTTGTCCTGAGCAGAAAGTTCTCTGTTGTGACTATACCGGAGTTATAGGGACAGAGTCATTGACTCATTTAGCATATATTTCGTAGGGTCTGCTAGGTGCATGTGGTGTGAAATACTGTCGGGATTAAAAAGTGAATCTCGTGTGTGGTTCTCAAACTTTGTGATCTCAGGAAACCATTACACTTTTTAAAAATTATTGAGAGCATCCAAAGGGCTTTTGTTTTGGTGGCTTATATCAGTCAATATTTATTGTATTAGAAATTAAAACTGAGGGGCGCCTGGGTGGCGCAGTCGGTTAAGCGTCCGACTTCAACCAGGTCACGATCTCACGGTCCGTGAGTTTGAGCCCCGCGTCGGGCTCTGGGCTGATGGCTCAGAGCCTGGAGCCTGTTTCCGATTCTGTGTCTCCCTCTCTCTCTGCCCCTCGCCCGTTCATGCTCTGTCTCTCTCTGTCCCAAAAATAAATAAACGTTGGAAAAAAAAAAAAAAACTCTATAAAAAAAAAAAAGAAATTAAAACTGAGAAATTAAAAAACAATTTTTAATGTTTATGTTTGAGACAGAGCGAGTGAGGGAGAGGCAAAGAGAGAGGGAGACACAGAATCCAAAGTAGGCTCTAGGCTCTGGGCTGTCAGCACAGAGCCTGATGCAGGGCTCAAACACACACACTCTAAGATCATGACCTCAGCTGAAGTCGGACGCTTAACCGACGGAGCCACCCGGGCACCCCAAAACTGAGGAAATTTTTAAAGCCCAAGGATACACAAACACATATTCCATTTGCTGTCAGGGGGATGATGCCACCCCATGTCACAAAATCCCACTGTACACTCATGAGAGAATAGGAGGGAAAAAGCAAAAAATGTCCTAGTGCTATTATAAAATTAGTTTTGACCTTCGGAGCACCCTGAAAAGGTCGTGGGGACCCCCAGGGTTCCCCAGACCACACTTTGAGAACCACTGCTCTACGGCCCTCTACCTCCGGGAGGCAGACCAGCACTGCTCTGGGACGGAATGGGAAGGCACCAGAAATGAGTTCTGATAACGTGCTGTGGGATGCTATGACATATACTTTTCCTGATCATATGACAGTAATCCATAGTCACTCCTGTGCTGTCACTGAACACAGGTAGTGTCACCTGATGGTGGTGGCAGAGACTTTGCGGTGGTCGGGGGGCAGGAGAAAAGGGGAAGCATGAGGTTTGAGAGAGTATATTTGATACTGAAACATAACTTTGTTTTTGGGAAGTAAAAATATTGTCCTTAGGCTAAGAACTAAAGCTCCACAGAAACTTGTAGATTGAGGGGTGACAGAGGAGCACGCAGTGCCTGTTTTCAACAGACAGAGGTGAGGTCGAGAAACTCCTGCCCTACAGTTGCCATTTTCACCTTCCTTTCTTCCACAGGCATTAACTCTCTGATCGCCAACAACATCTATGAGGCTGCCTACCCTCTTCATGACGTAAGTATCCTTTCCGCGCAGTCTGCAAACGGCTGTGCAACGCAGGGGACACGGTGGCCGAGTACACAGCAGGCGAGGCGTGAGGGAGTCACGCCGCTCAGACACCTGGGCCGAATCCGGCCTCCTTGGGGTGGACAGTAATCCCCACAACTGCCTCTCCGGGTATTGTCCAATGGCGGGATGAGCCGGCTTTGGTGGGAGCGTTCCCCACGTGCCCTGTGGTGGTTTTGGGAAGGCAGACGTGGCATGCCAGTGTATGATGGGAGGGGGTGGTGGTGAAGGTGGGTGGGTGGCGGTGGAAGGAGAGTCGAAGGCCCAGGTAACACACATCCTGGGCGGTCAGACCCTGAAAAAGTCTGAAGGTGATATTTTGTGTGTGATTGTTTTGTGTGGGTGTGAAATTCCTCATCCTATATATATATAATAGGCAAATATATATTAAGTATCAGGTTTAAAAAAAAAAAAACATATTTAACAATGTTGAAGCCAATCTCTCAAAATTGCTTTTGCTGTTGTTTGGTTCAGTAGAGAAAACAGACGGACTTGTAAGTAAAGCTTTCCTTGACTGAGAGTCATGTTATAAACATCCCACAATACAGAGCGATGACATTTCTTCGAGACGCTTTGTGAAGAACTTGCCTGGCCCCTGACCTAGGTGCCCTCACAACTGCACTACTCCTTGACCGGTCACTTCTTTCCCACGGGTCACAGAGTCATGCCCAATGAGACTGTGGAGGTGGGGCCTCTGAGTACCCGAAGGAGTTTCCAGATGGCAGTCTCCCACCCCCATGCCTTGGCTGTGGGCAAATATGCTGTTAGGTTTTGCCGCTTGTGGACAGGGGGCGCTGTGCCCTGGCGCCGGGCGAGTTCACACCGTTTGCTGGCCACGGCCTCTGCCATTGTGTTTGCTCCGAGGAGGCACAGGCTGATGGCAGACGCCTAGGAGGGGAGCATCTTTGTGCGAGAAGCTGTCCAGAGGAAACATGGCAAATGTTGATGACTAACAAAACTGAACATTGGCTCCTTACCGTGTCAGGCTTTTGACTTTCCCCCAAAGGGAATGACACAAAGGGGTGATGCTAGAAGATGGAAAAGAAAATCCTTTCTCTGTTTTTGAGAGTTCCCTTGGCTTGATGCAGCCATCCCTCCTGTCTTACAGGGTGAATATGACAGCCCAGGGGATGACACGAATGACAGAAAGGTAAGCCGGCCTGGGCCACACTGAGTGCTTGGGCACAGGAGACTGTGGGTGGGTGTGGGGCTGGCCCCAAATGTCCTGCTTACCTGATTAAATATTTTTCAGCAGCTCTTCCACAGCCCCCTACCCTCCAGGCGTTGGAAACGTGAGGGCCATTTCTGGTCATTGACATGACTGTGTGTATGGGGTGCTCACACTGGCATTTAGTGCTTGGACAGCCCGCAGTGCTCACCATCCTGAAGTCTATCCAGAAGTCCCGCCCAGAAGCATTGTCCCACCTCTGATGATGAAAGGGCATCCAAATTCCTTAATTTATAGGTGGGAAAACTGAGACCCAGAGAGAGTGAGCACCTTGCCCATGATGACACTGCCACAATTAAAGGGAGGAGGCTTGGAACACCTCTGACTCTCCAATCCAATGTCCCTGCTGCATAAGTGTGTTACTATCCGTGCCATCATGGCTGTTTTCTTTTGGGGGGGGGTGTCATCTTTAACTTATTCTTCTTATTCTCTAGGCAGACAAGTGGGGAATAGCCATTCCCAAGTTAGAGATGAGAGATGTGAGGGAGAAGGAGGATCAGTCATGCTGTATATTCCGGGCAGCTAGGAATCAGAGGTTATAGTTAGGGGAAGGAAAAGGTCCCTTTGGAAGGACCCCTTCTGTGCCAATCACAGACAGTACCTGCCCCTACCCCTCTCTCCAGGCTCTCCACCCAGATCCGGTTCTTCTGTGTGGGTGTGCCACCCTCCCTCGCCATGGTGTGGCGCTCTAACAATCACCCGCCTCTTTAGTGGGGACTGCCCCATCTGGCTGTCAACCCCTTCATGCCATCCTCCCACCCAGCTTCCCCCAACCATCAGCAACTCTGGTGAGCAGAGGAGGGAGGGCAGAGGTGGGAGGGCTGAGGAATTGAAGCCCGAGGAGTTTCCCTCCCCCCAGCTCTGTTGTCTGGAAAATTATTCATCCCCCAAGTTGCCTTTTGAGCAGCCTTCTTTTTATCCTGCCTATTAGTCCCTGTTATGAAGTGTTAAGTATTAAAAACATAAAAGGTCTTTTCCAGAAATACTGCTGTGATTGCTTACACATGTCCCCTCTCTGCCTGCCCAGGGAATCTGCTGTAGTATTGCGATGTCTTAACCTCATCTGTTTTCTATCTGATGCTAATAGTCTCGGTGTTTAATTTCCTGAAAAGTCCCGGATCAGAGTTAAAGGAAAAGGAGGAAGCATTTCTCCCCTTGTCTCACCTAGCTCACCCCAACCGTTTTCTGCCCTCCCGCTTTCTCATTTCACCTTCCTCCCCTTTAAAGAGTGCTCGCCACTGCTGCCCACCTAAGGATCCTCCTGCTGAGTGGGTGGTGACCCCAGCTGGTCAAGGTGGAGCACTCTACAGGAACATTCCAGAGACTGGGAACACACAGCAACTCCTGGCAGAAATCAGCCAGACCTCTGTTACCTGCACAGAGGCAGAGGGGAGCAAATTGTAGACTATCTAAAATATATGTCTGTTCGTCTTTGGGATGATGTTATGTTAGCATTAACAACACGACACAACAAAAATTTTTCCTTTCAGGAATCTTTTGGGTAGGCCAACAGAATTATTCCCAGTGCACAGCCCAACCGGCAGAATGGGTAGAATCTGGGAGGCAGGGAGAGACCAGGTCGGATGGAACCGCACCTTGGTGGTTAATTCCCACAGCGGATGTCAAAGGTAGACAGCTGTCTTCAAAAGACAAGAGGCCCCTTTCTTGTGGCTTTGCCTTGGGTTTGCTGGCCAGTCCTTATTTTCCTCTGCCACGGTCATGGTTAGGGATATTGGCTTTGCTGGGGTTGGGATAAGGGAATCCGTGGGAGAGGGGACGCTTTTTTTCTGTCCATTTGGGTTGGGAAACTGATACCCAGCAAGGTGAGGAGATGGTTCCAATGGCCATAAATGATTGTCGAGTCAGGACTAAAACCCTGGCGTCCAAATCGCAGCCTGTGCTTTACAGCCAGGTACACAGGGTCTTGTTGTATGGCAGCGGGAATTCTCAGCGCTGTGCTGGGTTTGTTCCCACAGTTTCAGTACTGTATGAGTGGGGCCTAAAAGTATCCTAAGGAAGAAAGAGTCCAAACCTCTGAATACGTGCAGCATATTGATTCGTTTTAATTGTGTTATAATAGTCTAGTGTTCTTGGAGAGAGCTGCAGGAAGGATTTTGGTTGGGTGCCAGGGAGAACCCTTGCATCTGTTGCTGGAGGGTGTGAAGGGTTAGGCACTGCAGTGGGGTCACCCCTCTGGGGGCCTTTAGAGGTGATTTGCAAGGGCACCCCAAGCTGCCCATCCTGCCGGTATCTAGATGTTCTCTTTTACTCCTCCCTGCAATTTGTGCCTGTTCCCATGATCTCCTCGAGGCCCAGGCTCCTCATGGGCAGATCCCAGGAAAGACCAGAGGCCCCTGAGAATGCAGTCTTCTTCCCTTCCAGCTTGCCTTGTGCATTTGTGCAGTTTCGATGACTCAGCCCCAGCCAGGGGCTGGAAGTCTCTCTCCCTGTTCCTGGAGGCTAATTACCAAGACGCAGCCTGCCTCTGAAGAACAGGGGTTTCCCACCTTTTTTTCCTTTTTTTAAAGTTTTTATTTATTTACTTAGAGAGCAAGCTGGGGAGGGGCAGAGAGAGAGAGAGAGAGAGAGAGAGAGAGAGAGAGAGAGAGAGAGAGAATCCCAAGCAGGCTCCACACTGTCAGCCCAGAGCCCGACTTGGGGCTCAAACTCACAAACCATGAAATCATGACCTGAGCCGAAACCTAGAGTTGGATGTTTAACTGAGCCACCCAGGCATCCCAGATTTCACACCTTTCTAGAAAGCAGGGCAGCAGGAAGAGGGAGCAGCATGGATGTGGATGGGTCTCCCCTGTCTGCCAGTAGCCACCTAATTCCACATTAGCTGGACCTGCCTGGTTTTCCCAAGCATCCCAGGGAAGTGACCATAACCATCTTCTGAGGGCCGCCTTAGCCTTGCCAGCTCCCACAGCTTCCTCACCCACTTACAGGGGTGCCTAAGGTACATCACTGGAATGTGATTCTTCTTAGCAGTTTTTAAACCCTGGGTCTTGTATTTTCCAGCTTTTGCAGATGATTGTTTTCTCTAGTGGACGGTTATAAAGTGACCCACTAAAAGGTGTGTGAAGAGAGTCAGTCTGTTTTTCTGACCAGAAAGGTACTTTTGTCCTGGGTGTCACTTGAGGATTGATTTTTCTCCTTCTGCACTAATTTTGCTACTGGAGAAGACCGAGATAGTTGAAGTGAGTCACTAAAAATTCAAACAGGTCATTGCAGGATCTGGGAGTAGAATTCCATTCTCTTCCATTGAGTTTGCCCTGTTCCATCACCACCTTTCGGTGGGCTGCAGCTGGCATCTTTCTTCCTGTTGCAAGCCTGGCTCTCGGAGGAGCTCGAGAGGGCCTCGAGTCTCAAGCATCTTGCCATTCTCTGGCATTGCAAATGGTTTTAACAGTTGGGTTCCTTTACAGTCTCATGAAATACTAAAACCAACTGACCCACTGTCAAATGTGATCCCCAGGGAGCCCATGGGCTGCTTGAATGCCCTGATCCATCAGGCAGGGTGGCCCCTGTGGGTCGTTGCTTCCTGCCGTAAAGGTTTAGGGTCAGGCCGACGTGTTTGGAATGACATCCGGGCCTCTGAAATAAGGTACTGTCCATTGAGAGGGAGCTGTAGACCTTCCTGAATCTATTTGCAGGCTTGGCCGGTCATGAAGAGGACGTGGTGTAGCTCTGAGGGAGAAAGTGGATTTACTAAAAGCTGCATTAGAAGGATCTAGACTCTGCACACGTAAAGGGATTGTTACAAGATACTGTGGACGTCTTCCTGCACTTTCCTCCACCACGCTAATCCCTAGGCGGCAGACTCCAGAGCACGTCTCCCTCCACCCTGACTGCCAGTCTGCTCTGGGACCCCGTAACCTGGGCTTTAGTATGTAAGACTCACTTGGTCTCTAAGTATGTGTGAGTGAACATTTGTAGAGATGGCAAAGGGTCTGCAGCGCTCGAGCCAGCCTGGAGAGAGCCACGTGGGCATTCGGCCCTCACTGCTGCATCACTTCCCAGGCTTGGTGTCCGGTAGCTGGAGCTCCATTGCAGGGGCTGCCCCGTGATGTCCTCTGTGTCCATCCTGCCCATCTGCACGGGGCTCACACAGCTCTCTTGGCTCATCCTCACAAACTGAATCTAGCTTTGTGCTCCGAGGGTGCCACGCTGAGAAAGGGACCTCCAGACGTTTCTTGCAGCATGCTCGATATCCCACCAGGGGCAGGGCTTGTGAGCTTGGCTGTCACTTTGGGCCCAAGCCAACTGTGCCATACTGGTTCTTGGAGTGTTTTTAGTTTTTCCTTCCAGGGCAGTAGCAGATGGATGTTCTCAGGCTCAGGTTTTGGCAGATTCGGAGAGGAATCTTCTCTGGAGGTCAGAACTGGGACGCAGGCAGTGACGACCCACAGCCCTCAGGGGAGTCCTTGTTCTTACCTCCTGACGCACATCGGCCTCCCTTTGGGCCACAGATGATGACAGCCAGGTGCTGGTGAGTGCAGGGATTGCACTATGAGAGGGAATAAAGACCCAGGGCAGTAGTAGCACCTCAGACAAAGGGGAGGAGGTGGTGTAATAGGAACAGTGAGATTAGGTTAGACGCCACCTGCCCAGAGTGAGTGGCATCCAAACTCACGGATTCACATCCTGTTCTGCTGGTCATGGCGCTGCGTCGCTTTTCGTGTGTGGGTTTCCTCCTCTGCAAGTGGCGGTGACTAAGGCTGCTCTGTCAGGGTCCATGTGGTTTTGGGTTCTGTTCTGTAGTGGTTGGGAGGTATGATGATGATAGAAGTCTTTACCCATTAAGGAGGAATGCCACTTCTTATGTAAGTTTACTTAAAAAGCATGTCTTTAAAGGTTCTCAGGTGAAAAGGTTGGCTTCCTAACGTACAACTGGATATCTAAAATACCTAGTTAGAGCAGGGTCTTCTTGACAGAATTCCTTATGAATTCTGTGTCATGTGTAAGGATGTGTGATGTGTAAGGAGAATAAAGAACATTAACAGGATGGCCAGTGTATTGTCAATGCTTGACGTCTAGCTTGACTTGTCAATGCTAGACGTATAATTCAGTTACACGCTAATATCTATTCAGCTTGGGTATGTAGATGACGTCTAATAACGGTTCATTACCAGATCACTTCATTTCCAGGCGGATGAGCTGTGAAGCTCACCGGCGAAGTGTTTGAAACCAAAATGTGGTTTGCCGCTGGGATTGACACCTAGGTTTTGCCCACATGCTGGCTCTGCTAACGTTGCTGGGAAAACGTCACAGGACGGCATGGCTTGATGTGTTGGTGCCTCATTTCCTCCCTTAACTTCTAGAATGTGGTGCACTCAGGTGTTGCCCCCACAGCTCCACAGAAACCCCTCTTGTCAAGGTCATGCGTGACCTTACAGTCACCGAGTTCGGAGGTCACTGCTCCATTCTTATCTGACTTGACCCATCAGCAGTGTTTGGCACAGCTGGTCATTTTGTTCATTTTGAAACCAGTTGTCCCTTGGTTTCTAGGACACCACACACGTCTAGCACATTCCCGGCTGCTCTGCCGTCTCCTGTGCTGTTCATCATCTCCTTGCTCTCTGACCATTGCTGCACTGGCGCCCTGATGTCACGCCTCTTCCTTACCTACTTCCTCTTCCTTGGTGGTTAGATCCTTAGTTTAATGACCTTATAAGTCATCTCTGGCCTGACACCTCCCAAATGTACATCTTCTTTGTAAAGGAGATGGACTCTCCTTTGAACTCCAGAAGCTTACGTCCAGCTGCTTACTCAGTAGCCCCATGTGGATGCCAGAAGGGCATCTTGGATTAGCACGTCCCAAACGGAACTGGTTCTGCCTTGCTGACTGGTTCTTCCCACAGTCTCCCCACCATAGTGCATGGAGTCACCATTCACTCAGCAGCTCAGGCCAGGTTCTCCATCTCTCATTCCACATCCAATCTAACAGTCAATCTTACTCTACATTTAAAATATAAAGTGGAATCAACCACTTCTCATTACTTCCCCCACTGCCTCTGTGGCAAAGGCCACCATGATCTCTTCTGGACCGCTGTGGTAGACCCCCTACTCCTGTGCCAGCTCTTAGTCTCTTCTCCACACAGCAGCCGGAGTGGGAGGTCTGTAGTCAAGGCAGACTGTTTCTCCCCACTCCGGCAAATCTCCCCTCCTGGCTTCCTTCAAAGTCCAAAGGTTTGGGCGTGGCCTACAAGCCCATGAGTGATCTGCCACCTCAGTACTTTCTGACATTATCTCTCATTTTTTGCCTCACAGTCACACTGCCCTGGAAGTGCAAACAGGCTTCCCTGTTTTCCCTAGGATATAATGCATGCACTGTCCTCAGGGCCTTTGCACAGGAGAGCACTTTTCTGCCTGGCACATTCCCTCACTTCTTCAGCTCAGAGGTCACCTCAGAGAGGCCTTCCCTTGCCATCTATCTAAAATAGCATCCTACTCCACTCTGCTGCCCTTTGTATTCTATTCCTTTGCCTCAATTTGCTTTTCCTGAAGCCATTATAAATCTATTTTTTTAAAGTTTACTTATTTATTTTGAGAGAGAGAGCGAGAGAGTGAGCATGTGTGCAAGCAGGGGAGGCGAGGAGAGGCAGAGAGAGAGAGAGAGAGGGAGAGAGAGAATCCCAAGCAGGATCTGTGCTGTCAGCACAGAGCCCGACACAGGGCTCAAACTCACAAATCATGAGATCATGACCCAAGCTGAAACCAAGAGTCAGATGCTTAACCAACTGAACCACCCAGGTGCCCCAAGCATTTATAAATCTTACATGTTGGTGTGTTTCTGTTTGTTTCCACACATCAGGGTGTAAGCTCCATGACAACAGTGATTTTGTTTGGTTTATAGCTATATCCAGCATCTGGCACGTAGTAGATGTTCAATAAATACGTTAAATGAGTGAATGAAAGCAAGCCAGGACTCATTTTCCTGGACGAAGCAAGGCAAGGGAATAAAGAAGGTGGGGTTATGATTGTCACGCACTGCCCCAGAGTGTGATAAAGGTCACCTCTATAGCCTCCTATAGCCAAAGAGGAAGTCAGCCTCTGTAGCCTCCTGCCTTTGGATATCTCTCTGGTGGATCTCGTGAGAATTTTCCTAGAAGCTGAACTTTGGGGATTCAATTTTGATTTGCTAGGGTGGTTTGGGGTGCTAAAATTTTGACTTGCTAGGGTGGACAAACAGGTGAACAGTTGTCCCCCTGCACCTCTTATCTGTTTCCCTGTTTTTCTTGTTTAGCTGCTGTATCAAGAATGGGCACGCTATGGAGTGTTTTATAAATTTCAACCTATTGACCTCATCAGGTAAGATCTGGGGGGCACTCTTGGGAGGACCCTAGAGATGCAGATTCTGAAAGGCACCCGTCAACCCTCTTAACCCCTGGCAGTCTGTTGGCCAAGGAGAGGGATCTGTTTTTCTAGGCTATGATTGTCCTGCTCTATGTCTGATGCATGAGGAAGCAGCTCAGGGCAGGGAGGGGGATGGGGTCTGTGTGGGGCAGCAGTTAATGTACATTGATATACCATGACTTCTGTCTCTCAGCATATAGTCTCTCTTTCCCTGCCTGTGTGTGTGTGTATGTGTGTGTGTGTGTGTGTGTGTGTGTGTGTGTGTGTGTGTGTGTATGCAGCTATCACTCTTACTATTGTCCTTCAAATTCATCCTGGAGGATAGGGTGAAGCAGATCCTTGGGTTATGCCCAAGTGGCCATGGTGTTGACCAAGAGAAGGGAAGACCTGACTAATCACGTGAGGAATAAACTGGCTCTTCTGACAGGGAATGTCAGCTCTTTATGGCTTCTTCACATTAGAAGGGAGAAGAGACTGGAATCCCTCCCTTTAGTGCTGCCCCTCAAATGATGTCTTGGTACCTTGAGAGTTTCCCTAGCTTCTGCAGAACATTAGTGAAAGTCCTTTGAGAGAATGTACTAGAATGCTGTGGGTCTGACTAGCCTCAAGTGGGTTGAGGACTCTGGAGTCTCAGTGGGCTCTCTGAGCCCAGCTTCATTCCCGGCTGGAATGTTGGGAGGCAGCACTGTGAAGCGGGAAAGCACTGAGCTGAGAGTGGAGGCCGGGCCTGCCATTGTGGGCTGTGGCTTCTTTGGGCAAGCCACGTTCCTTCCATGGTCATCGGGATCCTGGTTATCGTAAACTGAAAACAACAAAAAAAAAAAAAAAAAAAAAAAAAAAAGGAATA
This sequence comes from Puma concolor, assembly GCF_028749965.1. NCBI lineage: Eukaryota > Metazoa > Chordata > Mammalia > Carnivora > Felidae > Puma > Puma concolor. The sequence continues at coordinate 102,348,193 of NC_141673.1, forward strand.
ATAAATTGGGAGGCTGAACTGAGGGATCTGTGAGAAGATTTGGTAGCACAGGCCCATTTGGAAAAGATGGGAACTTTTGGCCTCATGACTGCCATAATGGACTCACTGCCACACGGTCACTTGTGGCTCTTCTAATGAGCTAATTAATCAGCCAGTAAACACAGAGAGTGTTCCTGGCTAATTGCCCTGGGCTGGGATTGTGAGAGGGGCAGCAGCCAGAAGGATTGTGTCCAGAGGGAGGGATTCCAGCTTCTTCTTGGAAGAAGAAAGCAGCCTGGGGGCCGCAGCTTGGGTAGGTTCACCTCCCACACAGAGATGTGACGGCCCGCCCAGGGAACTGGGAGCTTGCTTGGATGTCTCTTGACAGCAGGTGTTTGTTCCAGCTGAAGACTGTTAACTGAAGCGCTGGGGTTGCAGAGCAGGGCCATGGGGTGCCTGTGACTGAGGCTTCCTCACCCCACACCTCCCATTCCCTGACTGCCTTGTCTGAAGCACTGGCCACCTAGATTGTTCTCTGGGCCACACCAAGGCTGTTTCCTCCATGCTTGGTGGGCTTTGATCTTCCTCCTTGCATCCCAAGTGGCCACCCACTCTGTCGCCTGTTTTCTCCAGCTACATACTCGTTTTTACAAAATATGATGAAAAAATAAGAATTTTCCCTACCAGAGAGCCTTGTCTTTTCCCCCAGAGACTTCAGGTGACTGGCCGCCAGCTAAGTGGAAAAAGGCTCCAATGTGCACTCAGTTTTGGCCACCAAAGCGGCCTCACCTGCAGGGGAAGAATTACCTTTGGAGCAAAGCCTTGCTCTGGGGCCTGGCGGTTCCTGAGGACACAGAGCTCAGATCTGTCTAGACGGGGCATGGTGTGCTGTGGAGCTGGAGGCTGTCCACTGCTCCTCATACATCAGATGGCTCAGGGAGCTCCCACAGCTCCTGGGTGAGGCCAGCGGCTTGGCTGGTTTGGCTGGGAGGAAAGAAGGCTGGAGCCTCAGGCATCCCTCCGAGGCTGGCTGTGGGGGAAGGGAAGGGGGTCACTGGGTGGTGTATGGGGGTTGTGGGGGGGGGCTGCTGTCCACCCAGTGGTATAAGAAACTCTCCAATTTCAAGGAGCTGCTGGAAGGAAAAATTGACAGTAGTGGGAGAGAGGGAAGGGCCAGGGGCATTAGGGGCAAACAGAGTACTAGGCGGGGAAGCAGAGACAGGTAAGCGAGACCAGGGTGTGAGAGGGGTCATGGAGAGAAAAGAGGGTGCAAGGTGTGGGAAACAGCTATCCACACCCAGCAGGCACCACCCTGGACTCCCGTTACATTGCCTTGCAAATGGCCCAGCTCACCTTGCCCGATTCAAAGCCACCTCCTTTTTCCTCTTTATTGGCGGCCCTCTTTCTCACCTGCCACTCCCTGCTCTGACACCAGGTCCTGTGGGTGCTTCTTCAGGGCCATCTCTCTTCAGCAACTTCTCCATCTTTCCTGCCACCGCCTGTCAGGACCCACCTGGCCTGTGCAGAGTCCAGCCCCTGGCTGGCCCCCACACTGTGTCAGTGTTGTTCCATTGCTGCTTACTAACGTGGACCACACCCTCTTTGGGCCTCATGTAGAAATTGTCTCCATGTGCTTGTGTTGAAAGCCTGGCGGAAGCAGGAAGTCCTCTATAAGTTGGAAATGACAATTCATACAGAGGCTTACGGGAGGCATTTCCCGCCTGTTTCCTTGGACACTCAGCTCCTTTCTTTTCAGTACTGATCTTCTGTTCCTCCTGTGGATCCGCAGTGCTCCTCCTTCATGCCAACTATTTGGAATGTTCTAAAGCATCGAGCAGTTGCTCGTGGGGTGGGAGATCTGTGTGCATTTGAAAGCCCCAGGACTACTATCTTTTCCCTTTCAAAGGCCTTCAAGCCTAAACTGAAAATTTGGGGTTTGAGGCCCCTTTCCCAGGTGTTAGAAGTGGACAGAGGGGAGGCAAGATACCTTTCCCTGCACCCCTCACCCCTGCCTCCTGCTGCACCTTCATTCATGCCCAGCAGGCTGCACTGTGAGACTGCTAATGGGTCTCTCCCAGCCCAACAGGGCTTTCCACCCCTGGATCCTGTCTTTGCTCTGGAAAGCTTGGGTGGGGCCTGCAGGCCTGAGCTGTATGTGTGTATGTGTGTGTGTGTGTGTGTGTGTGAGAGAGAGAGAGAGCATTGCCTGGAAAGTTCCCCAGGGAGGTATCCAGCAGGGATACCACTCTCAGTAGCTCTCTCTAAGAACTTGCAGCCAGCAGCACTTGTGCCCTGGTAGAAACACAGCTTGTGACCAAGACAATGGATGAAATGATGCCTTAGCTGGAAGGAAATGACTCTTCTGGTCCCTTAGGAGCCATAAGAGGGTCCTCACAGCCAGAAAAGTAGATTTTTTTTTGTCTATACTGCTCTAGGTTAACTCCCCAACTTCCCAGGAGGGAAACAGCCTTTATTTTCCGGGGAACCTGGAGGCCTGGAGCCTTTTGAATTTGTGCAGGTGTGATCCACTATTAGGGCCATGACCTGTCTTTTCACTAAAATTAATGTCTGCTCACAGGCTGATTTTCTTAGCTGGAAGGTTTTGGTATAGATCAGACAAAGCAGTAGGCTTTAAGCTGAGTTTGACTTAGCTTCTAACTATGTTGAAGTTGGTATACATAAATTTTATTTTAAGCCCATGCCGCTGCTTGCCCATGACTTTGTCAGGAAGAGAGGGGTCCAGAAGTCTCCCAGGCTTAGCATGACTGCAGTCCATTGACTTTGGGGAATTCTTCAAGAGGATAATGCATGGACAGCCTCGGGTTTGCCACACCGAATCAGGATTGCAGTCTGGAGAGGAGTGATTGACTCTTACTCATTACTTAAAATTTTTTTTAAATCTTTATTTATTTTGAGAGAGAGACAGAGTGTGAGCAGGGGAGCTGCTGAGGGGAGGGAGACACAGAATCAGAAGCACGCTCCAGGCCCTGAGCTGTCAGCACAGAGTCCGACGTGGGGCTTGAACTCACGAACTGTGAGATCATGACCTGAGCCGCAGTTGGACGCCTAACCGACTGGGCCACCCAGGCACCCAGACTCTTACTCATTACTTAATGCCCACTTCATGAGTGAGGCTTCCTAGATATCAGGCCTTGGGCATGGAACCCGTCCATGTGGCAGCTCTGGAGTTCTCTTCGAAACGTCCTGGCCTAACGTCTTGAGACACAAACACTTCCACAATGACTTGAGAGTGATTTCTATGGGGTCACACCATCTCCGCAGCCTTTGGGGCTCATCTGTGAATAGCAAGAGCGGCCCTGTGCCCCCACCTTGCTGCACATCTCTGCCATCTTAGAATCCAGCCCTCTCCAGCCCTGCCCATGGGGAGCCTCTCTGGAGCCCTGGCATCACAGGAATTGCCTTTCCCTCCTCCTCTGCAAGGCGGAGGTCCTTGTGCTTGCCAGAGTTCTCCAGGACAGCCACTAGACGGCTGTGTGATTTGCTCTGTCCCTCTCGGTCTTGGGGCCCTACTTCTACCCCCCTGAAATGTGACCCATCCAAATCCCTCCAGAAGGAAGACAGAGGAAGCCACATTCTTTCTTAGGAGGCTTCTCAGCAGGCCAGGCTCAGGAAGGACCGGCCGCAGCTGGTTTGGGGGAGGGACTGGAGAGGAAAAAATGTTGATCAACCCGTGATTAATTATTTCCTGAGCACTGCTGCCTCCTCCTTGATCCTTCTCTGGGATTTATAAAGTCAGTTTAGTCCAATGCAGTAAGCATTTACTGATGCTTACGGCGAGCAAGTCTCTGTGCTAGGAGGCATGGGGAGGTGCAAGATGAATAAGGTGGGGTTTGTGCCCTAAAGATCTAGCAATTATGTAGGGAGGTAGATGTGTGCAAGGCAGGATGAAGTGAGGGCTTAAAAGGATTATAACTTAAGTACAAACATAATACTGCAGGACAGCAGATGAAGAGTAATTGCTACTAGCAGAATAAGGGAAGGCTTCCTGGAAGAGGTGGCACTTGAATTAGAAATGTTACTTTCTGAAGGACTGAGGTTAAAGGACATGAATGTGTATTCATGGCCAGCCTGGGCTGCCCTTTGTATGGATTTACTGTTTAGCCTGATACTGATGGCTGGAAATCCCACTGACTCAAAGCTAGATCCCTCATGACTGTTGACTGAGAGCCGTTAGGTCAAAAAGTTGACTTACAGGTCTCACCTGTATAGACTCTGTGCCAGTCTGGCCTGTGTCCCTGGCTCTACCCTGTGAATTAGCAGAGAATTGGAAGGAGGTGAGGCTAGATCCAAGGGAGGGGAGACCAAGGAGAGACGAAGTGCAGGGCTAGCACCTTGGTATTTGCATGGGTCCCAGCATTTGAAGTATTGGATTTGGCGGGGCAACCTTTTGCAGACTGGAAAGAAATAGTATCTTGTGGGCCTGAAGAATATTTTTCCTTTACCTCCCGGGTTGGGGGAACAGAGTAGACACAGAGCAGCAGGCAGTAGCTGGTTGAGGCAAGGCAGAAACAAGGATTGTAATGTTCTGTGCTGTTATATTCTGGCCCATCATACAGGTCAGGAAGTAAGCCAGGCTGTTTATTAAATGTAGCTGGGACAGGGTTCTTGCTTCCCCCACTGAGAGCCACTGTCCTTCAGGTGCACCCCCCCCCCCACCCCACCGCCCAGAGGGAGAGCAGTAGATCTGTGGTCAACCTGTGGACAAGGAGTTGGAATTCAGTGCTCTCCACTCCAGTCCAAGGCTGTGCCTGGAGGCCAGCTTGGTCTTATGAGGGTGGCCTCCCAAGCCTCAGAACAGCCTTCCATGGATGGTGGCTCCTGTTTCAGATCAAACTTTTAATCTTTCTGCCTACAGTATCAGCCATATGGTACAGATGGTGGATCCCAAGTACCAGGAGGCCACACACACACACACACACACACACACACACATGCACGCACGCACGCACGCACACTCCCCATGGCCACCCAGAATTCCATGGGCAGAACTAGGGAAAGAACAGGTTGTCTGGCTCACAGCTTATTGCCTCCTTGACTCTCTTATGTCCAATTTCGCAGGGAAGAAGAGAGGCTGCTGTTATTCTAAAAATACATGGCAAGCTATATTTTCCATTTTCCCCTTGGGCCCTTGTGAGCAGTAGACTCTCAGCTACCCAGAACCTCCGGGACCAAACCATACCGGCAGAGGAGGAATGCACTTAGGGGCCGCCACCCCAGTGCCTAGGCCTGGAATGAAGGGATGGAGATTTGCTCTCACAGCATATTCCAGCAAATGCCCAGCCTCTGCTTGATTTCTCTTGTAGTAGAAAGCATCTTGCCTCAGGGGTCACTTGTTTTCTCTGCTGGACATTTCTAGTCACTAGGAGATCATGGAGCTGGATCAGGAACTTTGCCTATTTCCCTCCTTCGGATTCTAATTCAGCTCCCTGGACTTTTTTTTTCTTCTACATAAAATGCTCCTGGGCCTTTCTGCATGTCCTTGTGTGACACGGGCTCTTCAACAGCCTCATCATCATGATGCTTCTCTTCGGGACTCACTGGCCTTGGGGTACTCAGAGCAGGGTCCTTCTGCACACATTAGCTGGTGTAGTTGAACCAACACATATTTTGCACTGACCATATGTCAGACACTGGTGCTGGAGTTAAGCATGGCCCCGTTCTGAGGGAGCTTAAGTTCAAAGTCAAATCTCTAAGCTTGTAGATGGCCACTAGGCTTTTCTGGGAAATGGAGGGACAAACTGATGGAGAAATTTACAAAAAGTAACTGTGAGGCTGTGAAAACTAGCATATGGAAAAGATCATGAGGGGAAATTGACCCCCAAACTAGTCATCTGCAATGATGGGCTTAGGGGTATCAGCCATGCCTCAGGCAAAGATTGTTGGGAGGTGACCGTAACTCTTTCTTTAGACATATCCATGTGATATGTCACAGTACCCACAGACCCTGGAAATCCTCAGGAAACATTTTAGGATCACATAACTTACCAAATCATGGCAAAGCCTCACATGTGTCTAACTGAGGTCATCGTATCTAAAGAAAAAACTCAGCCAGGCTGGAAATATTTCAGGGAAGGGAAAGTAATGTGATCAAAGATTTGGAGAGGACGCATATGAAGACAGACTTAAACAAATAAGAGCTCCCTATCCAGGAAGGAAATGGAGAAGGAGTAAGGCTGCCACTTACTAAGTTAAAAGATGGATAGAGTGTGCATGTGTTTAAGTCCTGAGGCACTTGCTTAGGGACATTCTCTTAGGTGAGGAGCAGTGGGTTAAGAATGAAAAGAACTCAATTTTAGCTCAGCTTTGTTTCCAGTTGATGAAATGTCTGGACAAGCTGTCTCCCAAACCTCAGTTTCCTCAGCTATGAAATAGGGACCATAACACCTGTCCTACCTGGCCAGTGATATTAGTTTGAGGACTGTGATAAAGTATTGTACAAATACTGCGGTGATGGACATAGGTTTGGTTAAGCGAAGCTATTATTTATCTGCTCCCTAGAGGAAAACGATAGTATTCCCTAAGCTAGCAGAACTTTACATAGCCCTTCAGCTCAAGAGTTTTGACAAATATTGCATAATCATAGGACTATGTTTTCTCATTGTAAAATCAGTGCATTGCAACTGTGCACTTTGTGTGTGTGAGCTCTGTGCCTCCCAGTGACCCTGCAACATGAGTATTCTTACCTCCATTTTACAGATGGGAATACGGAGCTCAGTAAGATAAGGACCTTCCCCAAGCCACAGAGCTGGCAGCCCATCTGGGATTCACACCCAGACCTGTCTGATTACAGAAACTATATTTTTTCCCTTGTAGCATGTGGCTGAAGGTGACACACGGCTCCATCCAACTGGACGTCAGGCAAGCTGGGTTTCCAGCTATCTGGTGTTAATCTCTGAGGGAAAACTAGTGTGGGCTCCTGGTGAGTGGAGCTCATTGGCTATAGTCAACCTCTGCTTTACAGTGGTGTCATGGTTATGAACAGTCCCCTGGGCATGGCAGGGGTGATGGGCCACTCTTGGCTCGTTGAGCTGGAGAGAATCATTTGTGCCTCTGTTAAGCAACCCCAGAACGCCATGCTTTTGATTTCTCAATTCTGTTTTTTGCAGTCTTTTTGTTCTGACTTCTTCCATGTTGTCAGGTTGTCAGTTGTCATTTCTTGCTCTTGTCAATCAAGTAGCTCCTGCCCAACTCCAACGTGCTGCTGTGTCTCATTTGCAGGTTTCGCAACCAGACACCCCAGCAGGTTCGCACTGTGTACCAGGTGAGACTCTTCCACAGTCTGTCCCAGAGTCTGGCTCCTGGCTCCTGTTAGGTGTGGGATTTTGTGGAAGGTCTGCCTTTGTCATGGGAATGTCTTCTTTTTGTTCCCCAGTGAGAGTGAAATGGTGTTTCTGAAGCTCAGGGGGCCTCAGAGATGGGACCAGAATAAGTGTGATGTCAGGTCACAAGAAACCCAGATGATCAAAGATTATTCTCAAAATAGAACTCTGTTAACAACACGGTCTTTGCATCATGGGTCTACTGGATGAAGAACTTTGCCCTGGGTGTGGCATCACAACTAAAAGAAATGGGGGAGCAGGAAGCTTGAAGTGTTATGTTGGGACACAAGGTGCTCGTAATGGAACGCTGCTGATAGAGGTCACAGAGCTGTAAGTAGTGCCCAGCAGGTAGCTGACACACCAGATATATGTTGATGTGCAAGGAGCAGGTGGTAGAAGGTTTAGAAGGGGTAGTGCCTGGATTTAGTGTGGTTTGTGAGGGAAACATGTAACTTACGGAGCAGGTGAGTTTAGAGTAGAAAGCAGAGGTATGAAGGAGAGAAGAAATATGGTCAGGAGCTTTACAGGACTCTGATAAAGGCATTTGTGGTCAGGAGAGACCCGAGAATGGCCAAGGCTGAGGAAGCTCTGAGAAGAAAGCACAGCGCTACGGGCAGTGGTTGGAGGAGACGTTTGAGAGAGTGTGGCAAGAGAGCCCAGACAAAGGAGTCACGACAGTGGAAAACCAAAGGGGATGCTGTCAAATGGCTTCTCTGGAGTGTAGGCAGGTGGCAAAACAGGGCTCACGAGGGTTTCAGGACTCATGCACTCCTAGCTGTGAAGTGGTAGCAGGCAGTTTCTCACCCACTCTCTTGGGAAACTTTGGGCAAGTCACCCAGCCCCTTTGGACCGGGTGCAGTCTCTCTCCTTGATGGAGAGAGGGGGATCTCTTCTCCTCTGCAAAACCTCTAGGCTGGCCGTGGCAGGTGCAAGCCTGTCTGCGGAAGTCGGGGACCTCAGGTAGATCTGAGGGACTGCTCTTGCCCTAGCAAGAGGGAAGGGACTAGCATGTGGATAAGTTACCATGGACACGGCCCAACTGTTTGATCCCGTGAGCCACTGTCTCACCACGTGTCTCTGGAACCCTTGAGCTCCCTGTTCCTGCTAATGATATTCCCTTGAGTGATGTTCTCCACCCACACCACATGGGTATGTAACCAACATAAACAGAAAACGTCTTAACACATTGAATAACATTGGCGGAACACACGTTACAACAACAACCACAAGATAGCTAAATTTAATTAGCCCGGCACGCCCAGGCTTTTCGCAGAGGGACATGCCTCTGTTTTAGAAACGGAAAACCACAGCATTTTGTGGGTCTGGAAGTCACAGACATAAGCAAGAAACAAAATAGAGCAAAACAAAAAGCTTCAAGATCCCTGCCTGGGAGGTTGCTGTCCTCCAGTACCTTTGAGATTATCTAAGGTATTCAAAGATATGAGTGGTTGGCTGACCGCCAAGGATTGCTGTCTGCCTCTGGCAGAATGGTTGACGCAAACTTTGAAAGATGTGGCACCTAGCTTGGGTCACCCAGCCCATTGAAGGGACTCAGGAAGACTCATCTTGAGGGCTTAGGCCTCAGGGTTGTTGGCTCCACCTCGTCAGTTTCTCTCATAGAATCCATACTCAACTGAACACAAGAGAGACAGAGAGAGGATTAAAGGACTGGGATTTTCAACTTTTTATGTGGGCATTTTTGTCCAGATGAGGGTAAAGACAATGACTGATTTCCAGCTCTTTATCAATAACAAAATGGCAGTATTGCCTTCGGTTGATATTCTGCCCAATCCTCAACCTTTGGTCAGGAAGGCAAGCTGCTCAGTGGAGAGAAGAACCATCCTAAGGGTGTCTCTTTGCCCCACTCATGGACACTCAGCCTCCTGGAAGCCCCACCTGATGCACCTGAGAGAGATTCCTCTTGTCTGTGGAGCTTCATTCCCCTTCACTTCATTCATCCTCCATGCTTACTCCGTGATCTGTTTCCCCTCTTTGTCAAATCCTGTGAGATCGTATCTCTCTTTGGAATACTAGCCCTTCTCTGAAGGCTTAACACCATCCAGTCAAATCCTGTGAGATCATATCTCCTTTTGAATAATATATTAGCCCTTCTCTGAGGGTTTAACATCTAACCATGCAGTTGGGAAGAAGACTCCATGTTTTTGGGGAAGAGGCTTAAGAAATTCTGTAATTCAGTTCAGTTTTATCCAGTGGGTTCATTGAGCGCCTTCCCTGAGCCAGGCACTGTTTTAGGCACTGGAGTTAAAAATGACAAAAAGGTAGATAGCTATGGGCTGACTTTGGGTGGTTACATTATTTATCATCTACCTGGAACACTTTTAAGAGTAAAGGTGAGCACTATTAATAATTATGCTGAGTGTACTAGTCAACTATTGTCACGGTAATGCTGCATAACAAAGTACCCCAAAGTCAGTAGCTTATGACAGCAGTAACTTATTTGTCTTGCTCGTGTATCTGTTGGTTGAGTGGAAAAGCTCTGCTTCAGGCTGCGGGTTGTCTGGGCTTGGCTCCAGACCTCAGACTGTCCAGGTCTTCATAGTTGTGTACATTCTCCTTAGATCAGAAGCTACCTGGGGCATGTTCTTATGGTGAATCACAAGAGCACAAGCAAAGGAATGGAAACACATAGCACCTCTTAAGGTATCACCAACATCACATTTGCTACTGTTCCATTGGCCAAAGAACTCACATAGCCAAGCACAAATCTATGTTGCTGGGAAGTTAATATTGGCTGAAAACCAATTTGACCTACTACACTGAGACAGCAAGTATAAACCAAGACTGTCCCGGGAATATCTAAACCTGTGGTCCACACTAGTCTGATCTCCTGGGGCTTGTGATCTAGTAGGTAACACAGATAATATATAGTTAATTTTAAATGTGGCATGGTTTACAATGGAGGATCATGGAATGTGATGGGAATAAAGATGTAGGGTAATCTAACCTAGGTGGAGAAGGACTTTGAACTAAGTTAAGGAAGTGACTTTGAACTAAGTTTTCTTAAAATTTTTTTAATGTTTATTTGTTTTTCAAAGAGACAGACAGAGCTTGAGCAAGGATGGGGCAGAGACACACACACACAGAATCCAAAGCAAGCTCCAGGCTCTCAGCTGTCAGCACAGAGCCCGATACAGGGCTCGAACTCATGAACTGTGAGATCATGACCTGAGCCAAAGTCGAATGCTTAACCAACTGAGCCACCCAGGTGCCCCGAACTAAGTTTTGATACATGAGTGAAAGCAAAGATAAGCCAGGCAAAGGTAAGCAGAGTAATGGCAATAGCTGATATTACATGGTCCTTCCTGTGTGTTAGGCACTGCTTAAGCTCTTTGCATTTGCTAACCTACAGCAGCCCTTTGAGATAGACATCACTATAGTCCTTTCGCAGATGAGAAGTTAAAACACAAAGAGATTGTGAAGTCACTCAGGGTCACACAGCTAGTAAGTAAGAGGTAAGATTTGAACTCCTGAGTCTGGCTTCAGAGCTGGTTCTCTTCACCACTGTGTATACTGCCCCACTGTTGGAAGAGAGTGCATTAGGTCTGCAGCGAGGGGAGTGATAGGGGACCAGGCTGGGGTGAAGCAGGACTCAGGTCCTGGAGGATCCTGTAGGCTGGTTGAGGATTTGGGGCTTTATCCTAAGGAAAAGAGTACGTCCTTGAAGAGTTTGGCTTATGTGGGTGCACTTGTGTGGACGACATTAACATGATCTGGCTTTTACTTTTAAAGGACCTGAAGTTCTTCCTTGTGGGGCACTAGAAAGAGATTGCACATTTTGTGCCAGACAAGATGGAGGGGCGGGGTTGGGAGGGTCTGGGGAGAAGAGCAGTTTCTGCTCCTGAGATGTCTTCTGTCCTTCCAAGAGGACATGACAGATGTTCTGGGTGGTATGACACTAAGCTTAGAGTCTCTTTTCTGTTTTCTCCCTTCTACATCCTAACTAACCCACAGATTTCACTAGGTTGTAATGGCCCTGTTCCCCAGTGGCAGATGTCTCAGTAGGCATGATGATGACCAGTACTAATAGCATTGACCCCTATACTCACTGTGCACCTGTGTCACCATGCCCTCTGTATGCGTGCTCTGCTTGGATCTTCATGGTAACCCTGTGAGGTTGGCACAGTCACCAACCTCATTGTCAAAAAGAGGACACTGCAACACAGAGTAGATAAGTCACTTGCTCCAGATCTCACATAGTACAACTCCAGAGCCCATTATCTTAACCACTTTGTACCACTTTGAGAGAGAAAGGCTGTTGGTGAGATACAGGGGCTGCTTCCTAAAAGGAGCCTCCAGACGATGGTGGGGGATAGTGAACGGATGTGGTCAGATGTTTAGATGGTATGGTGAGGGGACTCTAGGACCTTTTAGAATAAAACAGATCTGGTTCCTTAAAGGGGGTATTGCCAAGGATCATGGAGACTTAGGAATTTTAGATTTGCAGGGGAGGTCCTTGAAAGCCTCACTTTATAAAAAGGGAACCAAAATCCTCTAACAGATTTAATGGGGCAGAGGGACATCATTCCTTTAATGATAAGGAATCATTAATCTTTGCTGCCGTAACCTGCTGATATTTAATACAGACAGTGGTGAGCTGGGAGGTAGAAGGGTGTGTGGGGTTAGAGGTGGTGGAAGATGTTCCAAGCAGGTTGACTTACCTGCTGCCTTCCTCACCTAACAATAGGGGGGTTGGGATGGGTGATCTGTAACATCCCTTCCGGGGCCAACTTTCTAGGCTCTCTAGATAGAATCTTAAGCCTGAAGCTGGTCTGGGGCAGGACCCCAGGTCTCACAATGAGGCAAGTTGATTGTGGCAAGGAAGGATTGGAGCCTGGGAGTCTGCACCCCCAGTTCTAGACTCAATCCATTGGACTCACCACCACCCAGGGTACCCCTGCTGCCATAACCCCTGGATTTCTCTCTTCCTCTTCCCTTTCCTGAACACCCCCATCTCTGTTTTCTTTTGCCTCTCCAGCTTTGATCACATCTGGAGCATTTTGTGGAGTTGATGAGTGTGTGTTTTCCTGTTGGGACACATGGTGTATATCAGAAGCACTTAAGAAGCTTTGGATGAGTGGAAAAGTCTGCGTGGCATCTCAGGGGCTGATGGCCTGGAGGGTCGATGGCAGCTGCATGGCAGGACACCTGGCATGAGGGCTGACTGACTTTGGGAAGGCTCAGAGGCCCGGCTTGGGGGCTGCTGCTCCAAATGGCTTTGAGTTGTTCCAGTGGTGTTGGTGCACGGGAATTATGTGCGTGTGTGTGTGCATGTGCGTGAGTGTGTAAGCAGACTGGACGGCCCTCTGCCTTGTTGCCACGGGATGCTGCCCTTCAGGGCTTTGCTCTCCATTGTAACAGGGGCTCTTATCTGCCTGCGTGCACATCCAATAACATAAACCAATGGTGTGTTTTCTATAGGTAGACGGTGGGTGATGAATGTGACATGGGGCAGAGAGGCAGAGCAGTAGTGTGTCTTTGAAAGGTGACAGTAATTTCCAGTGAGCCACCTGGTGGGACCACTGAGCAGTGGGGATAGATGAGATGCAAAGTAGACTTCCCTAGTGAATGAGCTGGGAACAGTCTGGTCCCCTGACCAGGACTCTCTTTGCTGTCTGTTGTCCCTTCTCTCAGTGTTGGCCTTTAGTCCTCAGAGTCTTGGACATGGGCGGAGGGGAGTTGGCATGTTTCTCCGTAGGTGAAGATACTTTCGTGGGTGGCGAGGAGGGGTGGGTGTGCCTGGCCAACTCTGTTTACTATTCATTTGGAGCCGGACTCCTGGCAAGGTGTTTTAGAGCCCATCATGGCTCTCTGGTGTCCTTCGCAACCCTTCCCAGGGCCTGAGTTAGTGATCTTCAGGCTTCACGGCTGCGTGCATCTCCCTCTAACCTCTCTGGTTCCCCTGCACTTTCCCTTCTCCCTCCTCCAATAGCCATCACACTTTGTTCTTTCCTCTTCCATCTCCTTTCCTTACCAGTCTGTTGCAGCTACTCTGTATCTGTTCACCCCTAGTGACATCTTCCAGGTTTGGGGGTGACTGACCCCCATCTTGGCGTGCCAGAGATGATAGTGATAGAAGGTATTTATAGGCTCAAGGTAGGGGTGGTGCCAGAGAATGCCACACAGGGTTCAGCCTAGAAGGTTGCTTATGCTCTCGCAACTCTAACAGAGAACAGTCCTGTCTAGCCATGGCTCAAATTAAATTGCAGATGCCCCTAACTCAGGGTTAGGAACGTAAACAACTAGTGGGTTGTAGACTTCAAGCAGTGAGCAAACTCGGCAGGAGAGAGGCCTAGTGAGGGCTGGCTGTGGATGGATTTTCCAACTGATGTTTTTCCAGAGGTTTCCTGACTTCTTAAATTCCAGGCACCAAAGCACCTCTCGGGCAGCACATCTGGGAGTGTGGCTCCTTCTTGTTTGTGAAGCAGTTGTGAGCAGAGGGAGCAGAGGTTTCTTCCATTTAACTGGGCCCGCTCAGGGAGAGGATTTAGACAGAGGGTGGAGAAGGGAGTGCATGGGCTGCAGAGTCCACACTGGGTTGTGTGACATTCTGACATAGTCCCAGGAGCCTGAGTCTGAGCTCAGGATACTGTGACAAGGGCTTAGTTTGCAGGCCTGGCCCTTCCTGTGAGGCAGGTAGGCCGCCGCCCCCGTGATGTGACTTGCTCATCATTGATGCCCTCATCATTCAAAACACTCAGTGATTCAAGCACATATACTGTGGCAGGAACTGTACAGGCAGTAGTAATGAAAAATCCAGGCCTTTGAGGGGCTTATAGTCACCTTGGAGAAAAGATGAGTCAGCTAATATCTACAGATGTGTGATGACTGCTCAGACAGAATATGTGCAGCAGAATTAGGAGGTACAAAAAGGGGGTTCCTGAATCAGAGGAGGCCTGGAATATGCATGACTGAGCTATGAATAATGACATAAGTTGGGTAGAGAGGAGGGGGGTGGGCATGAATTAAGGCAAACAGTGGTGAAAAAACATAATCATTCAGGGGTCTTCAGGAGGCTGTGTTTCACAGGAATGAAAGGTATATGTGAGGGTGGGGAGGGATGTAAGGCAGGAAAGATAGGCAGGCATCAGATCATAAAGCCAGCGTGAAAACTCTCAATCAAAGTGACGTGGAAGGATTTTGAATAGGAAGCGGGTAAGATCAGACTGAAGAACATTATCTGAGGGATAAAATTTCCCCAACTACTTTTCCCAAAAGTGTGTCAGGGCCAGGGCAATGCCAAGCCTTGTGGAAATGGGGCATAGATTGAGTCTCTGGTGGGAGAGAGGGTGCCAGGATGGGAGAAGGGGCAAAGTTTCTTGGAGAGGGAGACCTCATAGGAATAATTGGAAGCTTAGGAAAGACAGCTCAGTAGCCCAAGGCCATGCAGCTAATTCACAGCAGATCTGGGGCTGCTGAGTGGAAGCCAGACAGGAATAGTGACCCCACAGTTTTGCTCTACGGTGGCCCCAACCTCTCCATTTCCAGCATTACTTGTCACCTGTGAAAGTGAGCTGCGGGAGTGTTCATGGAAACATTTATACAAAATCCGCACACAGATCACAACTTTACCATCACCCTGGAGTTTTGCCAAGATACTTTCTAAGAGCTGGTGTACTTGTTGGTGTTTCCTGTGCTTCTGATCTCTGTTCTCCTGGGGGTAGAGATTATGAAGGACAGAGGTAGCATTGATTGGCCAGCGTCAGTCAAGAGGTTGTGTTATGCCATCTAGTCACTAGGCTCTGGGTCCTTGAGAATGGGAGGCATACTTACCAGATTTTCCATTGGTACACATGTGGAAGAAGTAGTTGCCCTGAAAGATAACGGAGTCAAGATTCAAAGTTATGGTGTCACTGACCTTGAGCTGTCAGTCCTCCATGGAAGATGGTGCTCCATTCTGGGCATCCCATTTTAAGAGGTACATTGACACTAAAGGAGAGTCACGTGAAATATATGATTTCACTCATATATGGAATTTAAGAAACAAAACACATGAACACAGAGGAAGGGAAGCAAAAATAAGATAAAACCAGAGAGGGAGGCAAACCATAAGAGACTCTTAAATACAGAGGACAAACTGAGGGTTGCTGGAGAGGCGATGGATGGGGGGATGGGCTAAATGTGTGATGGGCATTAAGGAGGGGACTGTTGGGATGATCACTGGGAGTTTTATGTAAGGGATGAACCCCTGGGTTCTACTCCTGAAACAAGTACTACACTGTATGTTAACTAACTTGACTTTAAATAAATTGATTAATTAAAAAAAAAGTCACAGATGGTGCAAGTTGGTGGCCCCAGGGAAGATTTTAGCCAGGAGACATTTAAAAAGATTTGGTCCAAAAGATGTGTGAATATTCTTAGTCTGAACGTATGCTGTCTGGTTCCCCACACCCCCCAGCAGTCCCTATTGTCTTATATCCAGCAGTTCACATTTCTGCTGTGTCTTTTAAAGTGTGACTCATTTAAAGTGTGACCCTTGAATTAAAGCAGAGATTCCCAATTCTAGCAGCACACCAGAATCACCTGAGAAACTTTTTAAACACGGATTCCCTACTTCCACATCTGGTCATGATGGAGTACCTACTGTAGGACTAGCTTTTCTGCCATAAACAACTACAAACCTAGTTAAAATTCAAATAATAACTGTTGCCAGACATTAGACAGCAGGCAGGTAATCCCTGAAAGAACGAGGTGAGCCCTTCTGTGGCTCTGAACAAGTGCAAAATAAAATAGCAAGATGGTGTACTTCTATCCAAGCATATTGGTAATTACATCAAGTATAAACGGGATAGAATATAATTGTGAGGTTGGATTAAAAACAATACGTAATTATATGGTGCCTACTGGAAACATACTTTAAATATAAGGGCACAGATAGGTTTAAAGTATAAGGATGAAAGGAGATATACCACATAAACGCTAATCAAAAGGAAGCCAAAGTGTCTATGTCAATATCAGACAAAATAGACTTCAGTGTAAGGAGTATTATCAGAGATATGGATAATATTTGTAATCAATAAAGGAGCCAACTTCTTAAAAAGATGCAACGGCCCTATTTATGGTTGTGTGTACCTAACAATACACAGGGAGCAAAAATTGACAAAACAGGAGAAATAGACAAAGCCACAGTGATATCTAGGGATTTCAACTCTCTCAATAACTGATGGGAACAAGTAGACGATCAGATGTGGTACACCTGAACAACATTATGAATGAAATTATCCTAATTGATATTTATAGAACGCTGCACCCAAATGGCAGCAAACACATGCTTTTTGTGTGCCCACGGGCCATTTACTGAGCTGCTGTACTCTAGCCCTTAAAACAAGTTCCAGTGATTTTTTTTGGAATTGAGGTCAGATGGCATATCTCCTCAGACCACAGTGGCATTAAGTTGAAGGTCATTAACAAAAAGGCCTACCCGCAGCCTGCCGTGCCTCTGCCCCTGTGTTTATGTAGGGCCACCCCTTGTTCATCTGCTTCACGCCGACCTAAGCCAGTTCAGCCACCCATAATTCTTTACCATAGTCCCTGCAGTTTTTGAGTAAGTGACATTTATTAACAAGTGTGAAAAATAATAGCTCTCACGACGTGTTCAGGATGTCCCAAGTCATCTCTCTTTTGTATTCTCTGACCCATCTCCATGCGTGAAAGATTGATTCCAGGCAAACCCCTCAACTCTAGAGACAGAACTTTGTCACCTTTATAAACAGTGTCAGGGAAATAGAATCCAGAGACTCAGCTAGACATGGGGCCATATAGGGGTTTAGCCTAAGGCATCTAGGACAAGGGGTACAGGCCCCCTTGGATATTTATAAGCAAGGGTAGGAAAATGTCTGAAATAGGTCTAGCCAGTCCACATTATTTGAATACCTCTAATTTCACCAAATGAGAGCTCTTTTCTAGCACTCGTTATGCTAGTCAACAAACAGGCCATCGTTTTTACCCACAAAAACCCATTTCTGACACTCTATGCTAATTAACCAAGCTGTGCTTGTCGATGGAGATGCGCGAGGCAGAGAAACCACCTGCGAGAGCGGGCTTCCTGAATAGAGCGCCAGCTGAACACCTGGGCCGTCTTGGCTGGCACCTGCATCAGAGCTGTGGCCGAGTAAGACACCTCCGCTCACACTTTATATGATCAAGTATTTTGAAGTAAATTCTACACATTGTAACATTTTCCTAGACGGTTTCTCCTTCTTTTAAAGATGTCCAGGAAAGGACGCCCAGTCCCCTTCCCTTGCAACCTGTTCCAATACCTCATGAAGTGATCAGGGTTTCCTTTTCCCCTTCCAGAACTGCTTCCAGGAACATCTTTATGCTTGTTTTTGGAGCCTCCCTCAAAATGTGCACAGCCTCTACTGCATGCCCTGCCCTTGTAACTTTGATTTAAGACTCGTAATTCCTCAGGGCAGAGCGCGGGTTTGGCCGAGTTTCACTGCTGGTGTGTTTACAAGTGAACAGCCACGTAAGTGGCTATTAACTTTCTCTCTGTGGTTGTCGTACTAATTGTTTTATGCTCAGATAATTATTTTCAGTGATCACGTTGTTCGCTAGCAGTCTCTACTGAAACCAAAGGAAAGGCTGAACGTGTTGAGAGACAAGAGGTGTTGCTGGACATTTCTCTGTGTCCTTCCCTGGTGGCTGGTGGAGCCCAAGAGATCAGACATGGCTGCTTAGTTAGAGGCGAGGGCCCGGACTCAGTGACACCCGTAAAAGGAGGAGAAATTGGTTTAATTTGTTTCTTGCTTTTTATTTTGAAATGATTTCAAACTTACAGGATGGGAAAACTGTAAAAGTAATGCAAAGGACTCCCTGATTGTCAGCGCTCAGGTTCATCACTTGTTCACATGTTGCTGCATGTGCTCTGCCATTCTCTGTCTATACATTTCTGAATACATTATCTTTATTGAACCATTTAGGAGAATGTGGCAGACGTCATGCCTCTTTATCCCTTAAGTACCTGAGTGTGTGTTTTCCAAAAACATAGATTTTTTTCTTACAGTGTAATTTTTAACACCAGGGACTTGAACATTGCCTTCGATGCCATTATCTGTTCTAGAATCCATATTGGAGTTTCAGTGGTCCCAATAATGTCCTGTATTACCATTTAGAGTTGGTATGTCTCTTTAGTCTTTTTCAACTTGTGATCTTGTTTTAGTCTTTCATGACTTTGGCATTTTTGAAGAATAAAGGATCATTTTGTTGAAGGTCTTTCCGTTTGGGTTAGTCTGACGTTTCCTCATGACTGGATCCAGATCATGTATTTTTAGTAGGAATCCTACATAAGCGATGTGTGTCCTTGTCAGTATATCACGCAGGAGGCCTGTGCTGTCTGTGTGTCCCTTTTATGGTGATGTTAGCTTTGATCACTGGGTTCTTCGTGGTGTCTGCCAGATTCCTCCACTGTGTGGTTACTGGTTTTCCTCTGTAATTAATAATAAATTTATGAGGACAGTCTTTGAGACCCTGTGAATATCCTGTTTCTCATCAGATTTTCACCCCTTACTTTCAGCAAGCAAGAATTGCTTTTAAGTTTTTGTACCTCTTGGGACGGCATCTTGAAGGGAGACGTAGTAGAGAAACTCCTTATTAAAGGCCCTGCTTGGTGTGTGACCATTTTCTGTCCCTGTTCCCTAACACCATGTAGCATTTCCTGAAGAAAGTAGACATTTAGATTACTTAAATTGAGAATAGAGAAGGGAGATTAATTTACCTTCAAATGGCTGTGTGTGTGTGTGGGGGGAGTGTGTGTGTGTGTGTGTGTGTGTGTGTGTGTGTGTGTGTGTCTGTGTGTGTGTGTGTCTGTGTGTGTATGGGGAGAGGGGGCGTGATAAAAAATGTGGAAATGAAAAAAGGAAGTTTGGCTAGAGAGAAGTGAGTAAGCAAAATACTGTTGAGTGAGTTCTTGATTCGATACTGTCACTGCACAGTAAGTTTCTGTAGTTCATCAGGTGAGCAACCAATTAGGTTTCCCATTTTAGGTATAGAATCCTGGATCTAGGTGTGTTCAGAGGTCATCAGACTGGGAATGTCTGATGAGTTGTTGGGTTTTCCTTTATTTTTTGATACTTCAGAGGGGAGACCCCACCATTCTTTCTTACATAATGCAAAACTGGGAGCTTGGGGAGCAAAACAGAGATCAGATGAGGCCCCTATTTTTAAGACATCTATGTACTCTTCCTTTTTTTTAAGTTTATTTATTTTGAGAGAGAGAGCGAGAGAGAGCATGCACACAAGTGGGGGAAGGGCAGAGAGAGAGGGAGGGAGAGAGAATCCTGAGCAGGCTCCACACTGTCAGTGCAGAGCCCCATGTGGGGCTTGAACTCACGAACTGAACCATGAGATCATGACCTGAGCTGAAACCAAGGCAGACGCTTAACTGATTGAGCCACCCAGGCACCCCAAGAGATCTGTAAATTCTGCTAAGAGAGATGTCTCAAATGACCGTTCCCCATCCTCATCAAGGTTCTTTGGCCTTCATTTATTTATTTGGCCTTTATATCTAAAATCAACTCCACTCTTTTTGGACTGCTCTGTCTGAATTGTGACACTTACCTATATTTGGCACTTAATGCTCACTGTCCCATAACATTCATTATGCTTTCATGTCACACTGATCTTAGTTTGAGATGATCATTTTTTCATTGATTCCAAGAGTCTTCTGATTGTAAGATATACATTTATTTTATGTAATACTTAAAGGTGAACATTTGAATTAATGAAATATGGCATCAGAATGGTGGTGGTAGAACCTATTGTTTGTGCTTGTTCATTCATTCATTCACCATCTACTTGGCATAAAACAGTGTGCTCGTTTTTGTGCAGAGGTACAAAGAATTCCCTTCAGCACTTAGCTGAAAGTGAAGAAAATAGAGAAAACAAATCAGAATTGGATGAACTTGAATTTGATCCTCGGTCTACCATTTCCGGGATTTATGATCTTGGGAAGCTCATTTAACTTCTCTGTGTCTCCGTCCTCACCTATGAAACGGGATTCACAATACCCATCTTGGAGTGCTGTTGTGAAGATTGCTAATAATATTTGAAAATCACCTAGCTTTGTGTCTGACACACAGTGCAACCCTTACTTTAGGGTAAGCATTCAATAAATATTTGTAAATAGATTGATTCATAGGCATGCAATTAATATGCTCTGTTGTAAGAGTACATACAACTGGTCATTTCTTTTGATGTCTGAATTGTGTTCCCTCTGCTCTAATGGAAGCAGTTTTGTTCCATTTCCAGTGGAGATGGAGAACAGCTGGACACTGACCCTTTGATAAAATTTGAGGACACAAGTGGACTCACCCTCATGCATTGGTCTGGAGACTGTAGGGAGATGATGCGTCACCTTACCCATTTAAGTGTCAGACATTTGGGGGCCATTTATTTCTAGTCCCCT
This sequence comes from Puma concolor, assembly GCF_028749965.1. NCBI lineage: Eukaryota > Metazoa > Chordata > Mammalia > Carnivora > Felidae > Puma > Puma concolor. Next base: position 102,368,935 of record NC_141673.1, read on the forward strand.
CTGGCAGACCACATGTCTGCTCCCACCGAATTGCAGTTACTTTCCTGGCTGTCAATGTTAATGACAGGGCTGGGTGCCACTGCTGTTTGGATTTGTTGACCAGTGACAATTATTTTCCTAGCATGTTCCAAGCTTGCTTAAAACCATACTACGCATTTTGGTCCCTGGCCGTTCTTTTGTTTTTCCCTTTTCATTTTGAAATCTGTATGTGTTTTTCTGGCACAAGGAGAAGAAGATGGGGGTGGGGAGGTACAATCAAATCCATATGTTTGTGATGCATTTGCCCTGAAATAATCAGACAGCATTGCTGGGGAAGAGCCTTTGGATGACTTCAGAGCCACTTTTACAAGCCCCATGCAGCCTCTGCAGGTCCTCAGCCCATGCCACTACTTGCCAGGTTTTGAGAGGATCATGTTGACATGGGGACACTGTTCTCTTTTCTTCCCTCTTGCTGCCTTTTTCCCTAAGACCTTGTCTCCTCTGTATCCTGATCGTGAGGTGAAAGACAAATGATTGAATCTTTCCTTCTTTCTGGAGCCTCCCTGAGGCCTTAGCTGATTTTTGCTACTACGACCCCACTGCCTGATGGAAGGACCATTCCTTTTATCCTCTGCAGTGCTGAGGGTTCTTGGTTGATGCCAGTGCCTCAAGCTACAGCTCAGTGGCCCTTGTGAGCTCCTTCTGTCCAGCCACCTTTTTACTTCTTCCAAGCTCATGCCATCTGATTATTTCCTCCCTCAGTCCCTTCTGCATATATTTTAAAGGGGATAGTTGTCCTTCATGCATTTGCTATCACGGGTCTGGGGTTCCAGAAATACTTTGAGGGAGGTTTGGAGAAGAGATTCATGACCTTCCCCTAAGATCTGGAAGCTGAGTCCTTCGGGGCCTGCCATGGTTGGGAGCTCCTCTCCTCACAAGCTGGAGTGGATGAACCTTGAAGTCATGGCATCAATCTGCACTCACACACCTCAGGAGCTGCACCAAGGAGCTGAAAGCATGTGACCTTTGACTGAAGCCTTAAGTTCTGCTAGGCTTCCACATTTGTATGCCAACGAGAAGAAAGCGCTGGGACTGAGGTTGCATCTAAGCTCAAAGGAGCCCTTCATCCCTTGTCTGTAAGTCAAAGATGCTGGGAGAAAGCTCTTGAGGGGATAGCCAAAGCTGCCCAAAGGTAGATTCTTCCAGAGAATCAGGACTCTGGTCATAGAGACTAGTGCTGCTTTATTCCTAAAAGCCACTCATCTGAAAAGTGAATCACTTGAGGCTTTCTTTCTTCTACTTGCCATTACTTGACAGAAAGAGGAGGTCACTTCATATGCTCCTCACTCATGCGTTCAGCAGGGGTTTACCAAAGGCTGGGAAAGGGCAGAGCTTTGCCCAGTGCCCAGGTGGAGAGGGAGAAGATGGATAATCCTTGAGGTGTTACAGCAAGGCTAGGGAGACCAGACACAACCCCTGAAATAATACAAAAGTAGTAGAGCTGCAAGAGCTCGGACAATGGTGACAGAAGACATGGCCTGAGGCCCAGCATCCCGTGTCGTGGCTCTTTGGCTTTGGGCCAGTTGTTTCCATCTGTGACCTTTACTTTTTTTTCCAAAGAGTGTTTGGGAGGATTGCATGGGATAGAGTATGTGACTGTACTTTGTTCACAATAAAGTGCTGTGCAGATTTTCAGTGTTATTGATTTTAATGATAAAGCTTCAGTGCAATGCAGAGGAACCAAGTTCTAGAATGTAGGTGAGGTCTGAAGACCTGTGTCTGCCAACAGTGCTCATTGCCAGTGTGGGGCCTGAGTAAGGAATAATTGGATTGGGGGAGGATATTCTGATCGTCTCCCTTGAAGTCTTGGAATGTCTAGGCATCTTTACCCCCAACCACTATAAGTGAGGATGGGGTTTAGATGTTGTTAGTTTATTTCTAGTTGTTGAGCCCATGCTGCTCTGTTCATTACTGTCATTTACTGCTTACTGCACCAAAAGCTGCAGTAGGTACTGGGAAGGGCACTAGCTGGGAAGGACTTCTGAGCTTAGGGAGTGTACATTGTCAGAGACCAGAGAGGTGCACCGTGGAGAGATTAGAGGGAGAAAACTATTTAGGAAACTATTAGAGAAAAAATTTATGGAGCTCAGGACAATGCATTTTAACTGTTGGAAAAACAATTAGGAGGTTTTTAATTTTTATTCTTCCATAGTTTTTAACATGACTCATATGGGCATGTGGTGATCTTCTGGGTCAAGATGAGACAATGGAGATTGTTCCTGTTTGGTAGGATCTGTGTGTGTGTGTGTGTGTGTGTGTGTGTGTGTGTGTGTGTGTGTGAGAGAGAGAGAGAGAGAGAGAGAGAGAGAGAGAGAGAGAGAGAATATGATTCTATTCTCTTATCCATTAATCATATTCTAGTGGTAGAGGAGGGAGGTACGATTAGCAGTGGAAAGAGGGGGTTTGGAATTGGCACAGTGGGGCAGTAGGAAGGATCAAAGACTGTTAAAATAGATTTCAGTTGGAAATTCAGGTGTGTAGCTAACTGGGTGTGGATCTGGGGCATGGGATTTGACTTCTTTGAGGCTGGTTTTCCTTATCTGCAAATTGGGGGATAATTTCTAACTCATAGGGTGAGGACTAACTTACCTATGTATGTAAAAAGCAGTGTAGGTGCTTAATACATGTTCTTTTTCTTCCCTTCCCGGTGGATGAGACGGGAACAAATTTGGGAAAAGAAGACATCACCAAGAAGAGGTGTAGTGCCCAATGGCAGAAAAAACAGGGTTATCTTTTTTTTTTTAAGTTTATTTATTTTGAGAGAGTGTGAGCGTTGGGGAGAGGCAGAGAGAAAGGGAGAGAGAGAATCCTGAGCTTAATCCCTAATGATGAGATTGTGACCTGAGCCAAAATCAAGAGTTGGACACTTAACTGACTGAGCCACCCAGGTGTCCCAAACAGAGTTATCTTTAAGATGGGAAGTGCACCTTGAACCAGAAAGAAAAAACCAGATTCCAGTTAGGTTTTCACATGGATGAACACTGAGGGAAGAATGTGGGCTGCCTGTGTCTCGGTAAAGAGCAGACATAGTTTGGGCGGGCTGGGCTCTCTAACTGAGCTTTTTCTGGGGGTCCCACCATGCTAGCAGGTGTTCTTTAAAAACATCAATACCAACGTTGCCCATAAACTTGCAGTAAAACTGTGCTTTGAATCAAGACCTTCTTTTCATCAACCTTTCAACATGAAATATAACAGGTTTCTTGGCATGGTTGTTACACATCATAGCGCTGGTCTTTCTTTCCCCCTTGAGAATATTGAACACTGAAGAATGATTTTTTGTCATACGGGAATAAAGGCTTATTTTTTTTTCTGCCACCCCCACACATTATGGAATAGTGAAGTCAGAACAGCTCCTCAGCCTCTTCTTATTCTAATCTCTGGCCCCTTTTCTTTTTGGAAGAATGTGGAGTAAGGAAGCCATGGTAATTTGTGCTGGAACCCTCTGCTTTAGAATTCTGAAAGCACGTTTCCTATGCTGCCTCAGTGGATATTTGTAACCACTCAGTGAGATGAAGGTCATTTTCATTTAACAGTGACGGCTGCTTGCTGGGGGACCTTGAAGCGGGGCCATTCTGGGACAGCTATGCAGAGCTGAACAGGGCATCTGGTCAAGGGAGTATTAAGGGGCTGGAATTCACTCCATGCCACCACCAAGTCACGAGCCTTGGCACTTCTTTCTCATTCATACTGAAGGTGGCAGGGGTCTTGCCTTGGACAGAACCTTTTGGGGCTTTGGTTTCTCCATCTACAAAGTAGGATTGATTTTAGGATCCTTAGGCTGAAAGGATTGTGTATTTTTAAGTCCATGTCCCCTTTTTCTGAACTGGATTGGGAATTGGTGCACGACGACGATGATGGTGATGATGATGATGCTAGCTGACAGTTCTGAGTATCTACTCTGCTCAGGTGCTGTTTCAAGCAATTCATATGTATGAACTCATGGCTCTTCTCATAGCCATACATTATATGGTCTCTATCACTCCTGTGTCAAATTCTGGTCTCTGATTGTGGCTCTGGCTTGTTTTTGGCAGGGCTTTAGGACAAGTCTGGTAAGATCCTTTAGCCTCTGTTCCCTAATCTGTAAAAGGAGAGGATTGTAACAGATCAGCAACCTCTAACTCTCATCATGTGCTTTTTTTGACTGTTGAACCTTGTATTTATTTAGGAAAGAGGAGGCATGCTCAAATGTGATTGATTAAAGGAAATCCAGAAAGGATGGGAAGGCACCCTAGGGGTCAATCAGCAATAGTGGGGAGCTGTTAGTACCTCTAGGCCCAAAGGGGCGGGAGGGGGCTGTGGTCACAGAACACAGAGAGGTGGGCTGTGGCTGAAGCCACTGTGCAGGTGAGGCCCCTGCTGGATGCTGTGGCCCCACGGCCAGCCCATTCCCCTACCCTTTGATTTCCTGCTGATGCCTCCCACTGGCCAACCCAGAAGCCAGAGAGCCAGGGGACCTGCTTGACTCTCTCCCCTGAGGTCACCCTCGTGGGACACAGACCCTGTGGAGCTGGGTGGGTAGAGGGTAGGTGTGTGGCTCTGCACGGACCACCTTCATAGCAGCCCCTAGGAATTGTTTAAAAATTTTTTTGTTTATTTCTGAGACAGAGACAGACAGAGCATGAGCGGGGGAGGGGCAGAGAGAGAGGGAGACACAGAATCAGAAGCAGGCTCCAGGCTCTGAGCTGTCAGCACAGAGCCCGACACGGGGCTCAAACTAACAAACCGTGAGATCATGACCTGAGCCGAAGTCAGTTGCTCAACCGACTGAGCCACCCAGGCGCCCCCTAGGAATTGTTTTTAAGTCAGAATTATGTGGAATATGATGAAGAAATGATTCTAAGAAAAAGTAGTTTATTTCAAATAAATATTAATGGGTACTATACTATACAATTCATTACATCTCATCTTTTATAGTATTCATTATACATAAAGGCAAGTCTATCCTTTTTTTCGACAGAGGTAGCACATACTGTTTATGTTATCACATTAAATTATGCAAGGAAAGAAAGACATGTCCCAACAAATACATTTTTAAGTAGCAGAGTGTGTCATCCTTGGTTTGGGTAATGATGTATGTAAAAACTTAGATTAGAACTTATCATCATATTAAAGCTCCCAAATAGAAAAACACTTTTCTGACTTGAAATTTGGTATATCTGCGTTTTGAGTTCAACATTTAATGTGTATTCTTCATTCCCAAATTAAGAGCTACAAGAGAAAGTTTTAGGTTACATTTACAAGGAGTTCTCTGCAGATGACACACGGTAGTTGGGGACATTCTTTAACCCTCAATAAATGAAAAGCCAATTAAATATAATTGGATACAATAGCTCCTCCAACCTTTTAACATTGAGTTTGGCAATAAGGGTATCTTATGTCATATTAATAATTTTGGCATGCAGTCTATGGATCTGTGTGAATATCACCTAGAGGCAAATTTATTGACTTCTTTCTTGCCATTTTCCTGTTCTGCATTAACGTGTTATATTTCCACATCGGTATCCTTCATGTTTCCATCTTTTTTAAAAAGATTGGTTGTGGGTAAGAAATAAACCATATTTAAGAGTGAAAATGCAAACAATGTAGAATGGTCAAAACCACCAGGTGCTAACTGGGGGGTCTGTGCACGAGTGTGTGTCTCTAATCACCATCTGATGTGTCTTGGAGGCTCTCATGCTGCTCATTAATAAACAGAAAATGTCTGTATAATCATTTTATATATTACCTTTTTACAAATAGAAATTGGAACAGATGCTATCACTGGCTTCTCCAATGTGAATGTGCTTCTGGGGGGAAGGGCTGCAGGGTTTTGTAAGCCTTTGAGTGGAGAATTCTGTTTCAGATGAGCCTTAGGGTTCCTTTCAGTTTTTTTCTTTTTAATTTTTTTTAACATTTATTTATTTTTGAGACAGAGAGAGACAGAGCATGAATAGGGGAGGGTCAGAGTGAGAGGAAGACACAGAATTTGAAGCAGGCTCCAGGCTCTGAGCTATCAGCACAGAGCCTGACGCAGGGCTCGAACTCACAGACTGTGAGATCATGACCTGAGCCGAAGTCGGATGCTTAACCGACTGAACCACCCAGGTGCCCCAGTTTTTTTTTTTTTTTTAATAGAAGATAACTCATAATACTTAGTAAACCAGGAGGGTCCAGTCTGCATTATCATCTGTTCCATTCCTGAAGGGATACATGCTATGGGGACAGCATAGGCTTGAGATCAGGCATCCCTGGGCTGGAGTCCAGATTCTTCTCTTGTTAGCTATGTGACGACACAAGTCTCTCAGTTCTCAGAGCCATACTCAGCTCATGCTGAGGGATAGGCCTAGTAACCACTCTGAGGGGTTATTGTGAGGAGTTACTCATCCACTAATCAAATGCTTATTAAGCCACTACTGTGTACCAGACACATTCCAGGCACTAGGGAACAATAGCGAATGGGACAGAAAATGTCTCTGCTCTTGTGAAGCTTACATTCTAGCAGCAGAGATGGACAAAGACACCAATAAACTTAGCACATAATGTTGGGTAATGAGAAGTGTCAGGAAGAAAAATGAAGCAAGGCCAGAGAGTGGGTGATATTTGGGATGGGTGTGTCACAGAAGGCCTTTCTGAGGAAGCGAGTATGAGAAAGTCTGAGGGAGGGGTGTCCCAGGCCAAGGGCACAACCATAGCAAAGACCTGAGTTAGGAGCTGATGTGGTGTGCTTGAGGAGTAAAAGGGGGTGAGTGAACTGGAGCAAAGCCAAAGAGGAGGGGCAGCAGGAAAACATGAATTTGGACTTGTTTCAAGGGGGTGAGGGGGTTGGGGCCAGATCAGATAGGACCCTGCAGGTCATGAAAACAATTTCAGGTTTTATTGTACATGTGATATGAAGTCATACAATTACCTTGAGCAGAGGAATAATGAATCTGAGAGATGTTTAAACGGATTCTTCTGCCTTTTATGTAGTGAAGAGATTTCAGGGCATGGGTGGAAGTGACTCAGGAGAGAGACTACCGAAGTGAGGCCAGGGTGTGAGTGGTGGAAATGGCGAGATATGGTTGGATTTGGTGGGTTTTTGAAAGGACAGTCTGCAGGGTCTGCTGATGGATTGGATGTAGAGTGTGGTGAACAGAGTCCGTGATCTTCCTTCCATGTGTTGTCCTGGGCACCTGGATTGTGGTTCTGTGTCTCCAAATGAGGAAGACTGGGGAGGACAGTTGAAGAGTGGTGGGAGAGGTAGAGAAACCAAGAGTTGCACTTTGGGTGCATTGACTTCAAGACTCTTATTAGCCACCATAGGGAAGTGTCAGGTTAGCTGGTGGAACTGTGGGATTGGAAACCAACAAGCTGGGAGAATATCAATCATTTTGCTTTTTTCTGTAGTTCCATCTCATGAACTGGGGACAAATCGCACAACTGGGGAATGAGGCTTCTTGACTATTTTAGGGTCATTAGGAATCTACAGCCATTGCTGTTAACTATTGGAAGGGCTTCCTGAAAGGCACTCCTCCCTGCTTTGTGATATTAGTGTGGTAGTAGAAATCAGGGGTTTTTGGACCTAATCAGTGGATTAGAGTTTGAATATTGGCTCCATGACCTAATGGCTTCATGCACTTGAGTGAGGTGTTTAACATTTAAATACCCATCCCGTCATCTATTAGATGGGGATATAATGTGTACTTCTAGGACTGCACACAGACTTGTGAATTTTGTGCCTTGCCCGTAGGTCCCTGGCTGAGAGTGAGTGGGGTCTGGAATCCACACCATGCTCTCTTTCCACGCCTTGTGCCCTGATGTGGGCTGTGTATTCCCAGAGGAAGGAACCTTTTCATTCACACAAGGACACCATTTTTGCCAAGCCCTGTATTCCCTCACCGGGTTCTTGTGAGGAACATAAGGGAGAATGCGATGAAAGCATTCCACACAGTACCTGAAATGAAGTGGACAATTAGAGATGGAGGTATTTTATTTTACTTTGTGATCTGTTTCTCCTTTTGGCTGGGGAGACATGGCTGTTAACAGAGGTCTATCCAGCTGCTGAAGGGAATCCACAAATGTGTGGAAAGAGCCAGGATCAGAACTTGCCTTCAGTATTTCTCCTGGGTTCTGGAGAAGATCCTGCCAGTGCTCTGGCTTTGGAGCTTGGTTTTTGCTGCCTTGTTTTTCCTACTTTAACTCACTTTCCTACCCTGATTTTTTTATCTGTCTAACTTACCATCACCTGAACCTCCCTTCTCTATTTGACCCTGGGCTTGGCATCTCCATCCTGTGGTCCCTGGCCTCCCTGGTCTTCTGTTCTGTTTGCACCTCTGGACACACCTGCTGCTTGAGGGGCCTGTGATGGGCCACTTCAGCCCAGCCAATTCTGAGTCCTGGGCCTGGGCCTGCAGCTTCCCTTGCTTCATACAGCAGTTCTTTATTTGGAAACGTTTTCAAACAGAGGACTTGGAGGGGAGAGGGAGACAATTGACAGAAGTGGCACAGGAGAGTGTCATGGACTTAGGGTGCTCTGATTCCAAGGAGTATTTTTTCCCCTCTGGAACTTCTGAAGTGCTCCCATCCCATTAGCTGGCATCTGTGTTGTCTCTTAATGTCAGGACTTGAGCCAAGCCCGGTTTTTACAGCCCTGAAGCCTAGCCCATTCTTCACTCTCCTTTCTGAATTTGCCCCATATTTGCAAAATGTTCTTTTCAGAAGGAGGTCTTCTCTTGACCTCTCTGGGACGGCTAAGCACTGAGAGCCTCCTGGCCCTCCATTGTTGATTGGAGGAGCCACCTACTGTGTGTGCTGGCCTGTGCCTCCCAGAGCTGGAGGCAGCCTGGCTCCTGCTTTTGGCTATGGTAGATGGGTGACAATCCAGCTGCAGTTCCCCAACAGTGGGACACCCCCCCCCCCACTCCACCCAGGGATGGGTTCAGGCCCTGGATTGCCAGGCTGGTGATCAGGAGGCAGAAGCTGGGAGGTGGGATGGGGGAGAGGCCTGGAGAACCTTATGTCCTGTGATGGTGGTCTCTTTCTCACAGACATGTCTGTATTCCCTGGAGAGAAGCACCATGTACTTCAGGTCTTAGGATCATGGGTCCTAAGAAAAGAAACTGATAAGCACCAATCTTTAATGAGTATAATGTATATCTGTATAGACAATGTTTGAAATCTCTTTTGATATAGATTCTCGTCTTGGGTTGCTTTTCCAGCAACCTTTCTGCTACCCACCCCCACCTCTCCCAGCTGCAGGGGGTGGGGCAGTACTCCCTAGGATTGCGGTGAGGCGTGGAGGGGATAAGACATGGGGAAATTCCCAACAGACAGAAAGGGAAAACCAGCTTTTCCAATGAAGGAAGTCCATTGTAAGAAAGAAATAGAAAGATGTAGGAGAGTAGGAGTTGAGAGGTCATTATTCTGGTGCCTCCTTAGGGTCAAACCATTCTGGAGTAGGAGAGGGAGGTGAAAGCAAGAGGAAGCAAGCACCTGGATATTTTGGGGGTTCACCCTAGTGCCCAGGGTTTGCACCTCCTGTCTTAGAGTGCAGTCTTAGGAAATTACAAGTCCTTTAGAGAAGCCCAGCATCCAGCATGGTGCCAGCGTTCATGCTGCTGCCAGGGCAGCTGACTCGGGATAGCTGAGCCTGAAATAGCACCCCCTTCATCCCACAGACCACAAATAGAGTCTGGGGGATCCAGAGCTTCTCATGAACTAGCTGACTTGAAGAGGCTGGAATGGGGACAAGGAAGAGGAAGCCTGGGGTGGATGCCCCAGTAGGACCATGCTGGCCTGGCCACCCCTTGGTGGATGCCCACACAATACTGGGAGCCAATCCAGCCCAGCTCAGCTACTGAGAAGTGGGGACCAGGGCAGGGCTCCAAGGTCTAGACCAGGAAATTCCCAGCGGACAGCCTTCTGGCCAGAAGTCCCCTCCCCTCTTTCAGCCTAAGGATGCACCTACTTCCTCCTTACCTGTATACTACCTTGTAAAGTTGGGGAAGCTCTTTGAGCTGGGCAAGACCATTCTGACAGGGAGCTTGAACCTTGACTTGACTGAATATTATCCCAAGAAAGACTTTTTAAAAACCTGACCAAACCAAGTCATCTTTCACTGTTTTTGTTCATCTGAATCTAACCTTAATTCCAACACTAGTTTTTAGCTTGCCTTGTAAGGTTTTGTAGGCATTATTTTTTTTTTTATTTTTTTTTTTTCAACGTTTATTTATTTTTGGGACAGAGAGAGACAGAGCATGAACGGGGGAGGGGCAGAGAGAGAGGGAGACACAGAATCGGAAACAGGCTCCAGGCTCTGAGCCATCAGCCCAGAGCCCGACGCGGGGCTCGAACTCCCGGAACGCGAGATCGTGACCTGGCTGAAGTCGGATGCTTAACCGACTGCGCCACCCAGGCGCCCCAAGGTTTTGTAGGCATTAAATGAGATAATGTGTATAAAGCACTTAACCAAGAGCTTGGCATATGGTACATGCTGAATAAATGCTGCATTTCTCCTCTTGCTCCCAGTGCTGACCCCTTATCAGCTATGATTTCCAAGAGCTGAAGATACAGGAAAGGGGCATTGGTAATTGGCCCAATCTCGTGGTTTCACCAAGGAAAGGCCTTTGCTGGCTTGCCTGGCTCCTTCTGTAGCTGGGAATTTCCAGGCTGTCTTCCAAAGAACCAGCCATTGTGAACTCTAATTAAAGGCTCCAAACTTTCTCTTTGGCATCCCAGCACCTGCCCACAGTCTGTCTCCTGAGGGGCTGGGAAAGCCTGAGCTTTTCGTAAGACCAGGAAGGAAGGTGCTGTGCTTTTGCCATGCTGTCAGGCTGATGTGGGCTTGGCAGCAGTTGAGAGCAGAGTTCGCTCCCTCTGGCTGACAGGGCTGGCTCCCCCGAAACATGCCCTGCTGGCATGTCTGCTCCACTTCGGATCCGATCGCTTGGGAATGACACAAGTAGCATTCAACCCCATCACTGCCTTGGGCTGCCCCGCCGAATGCCGACCTTGCATTTCAGGGCTGGCAGCCTGGTTCTGGAAGCCTTGTCTTTGTTAGCCTGGCCTTTTTGCTTCACTAAGGTGAGAACTCCCTGTTCAGATCTGGTGATAGACTGGGCCTGAATGATACATACACCAGATGTGGATTAAATGCTGTCTGGCTTGAAGGCAAGAGAATGGACAAAATGATCTTTAGGGAATCTGTTGGCCTGCAGATTATAGGACATGTGGTGTCTTTTTAAAACCATTTTCAGATTGCTTTGGCTATTTGGGGTCTTTTGTGGTTCCATACAAACTTTAGTATTATTTGTTCTAGTTTTGTGAAAAATGCTGTTGGTATTTTTATAGGGATTGCTTCCAATCTGTAGATTGCTTTGGGTAATATGGACATTTTAACAATATTAATTCATCCAGTCCATGAGCGTGTAATATCTTCCTATTTGTTTGTGACATCTTCTTCCAGTTTCTTTAATCAGTGTTGTATAGTTTTTGGAGTACTGGTCTTTTACCTCTTTGGTTAAGTTTATGTTTGGGTATTTTATTTTTTTGGGTATAATTGTAAATGGAATTGTTTTCTTAATTTCTGTTTCTGCTACTTTGTTATTAGTGTATAAAAGTGCTACTAATTTCTGGGTATTAATTTAGTATCCTGAAACTTTACTGAATTCACTTATTATTTCTAGTAGATTTTTTGGTAGAGTCTTTAGGGTTTTCTCTATATAGTATCATGTCATCTGCAAATAGTGACAGGTTAACAACTTGTTTACCCATATGGATACCTCTGATTTCTTTTTCTTGTCTGATGGGTGTGGTGAGGACTTCCAGTACTGTGTTTAATAAAAGAGATTATGATGAATATCCTTATCTTCTTCCTCATCTTAGAGGAAAAGCTCTGGTTTTTTTCTATTAAGATGTTAGCTGTGGATTTTTCATATATGGTCTTTATTATGTTGAGGTAGGTTCCCTCTAACCCTACTTTGTTGAGAGTTTTTATCATGAATTAATGTTGATATTTTGTCAGATTCTTTTTCTGCATCTACTGAGATGATCATAGGATTTTTATCCTTCATTTTGTTGATGTGATGATTCATGTTGATTAATTTGCAAATATTGAACCATCCTTGCATCCTTGGAATAAATTCCATTTGATTGTGGTGAATGATCCTTTTGGTCTTGAGAAAGAAAACAAAGCTGGAGGTATCATAATTCCAGATCTCAATATATACTACAAAGCTGTAGTAACTAAAACAATATGGTACAGACACAAAAATAGACACATAGATCACTTGAACAGAATAGAGAGCCCAGAAATAGACCAGTGATTATATGGCCAATTAATCTATGAAAAAGGAGGCAGGAATATACAATGAGGAAAAGAGAGTCTCTTCAATAAATGGTGCTGGGAAAACTGGAAAGAATGAAACTACACCACTTTCTAACACCATACATAAACTCAAAATGCATAGAAGACCTAAATGTGAGACCTGCAACCATAAAAATCCTAGAAGAGAGCACGGGCAGTAATTTGTCTGACATTGTCCATAGCAACATTTTTCTAAATATGTTTCCTAAGGCAAGGGAAACAAAAACAAAAATAAACTATTGGAACTACATAAAAATAAAAAGGTTTTGCAAAGTGAAGGAAATAGTCGACAACTAGAGAAGGTATTTGCCAATGACACATCTGATAAAGGGTTAGTATCCAAAATGTATAAAGACCAAAGACAACACCAAAAAAATAAATACCCGATTAAAAAATGGGCAGAGGGGGCGCCTGGGTGGCGCAGTCGGTTAAGCGTCCGACTTCAGCCAGGTCATGATCTCGCGGTCTGTGAGTTCGAGCCCCGCGTCAGGCTCTGGGCTGATGGCTCAGAGCCTGGAGCCTGTTTCTGATTCTGTGTCTCCCTCTCTCTCTGCCCCTCCCCCATTCATGCTCTGTCTCTCTCTGTCCCAAAAATAAATAAACGTTGAAAAAAATGGGCAGAGGGCCTGAATAGATATTTTTCCAAAGAAGATATACAGATGGCCAACAGACACATAAAAAGATGCTCAGCAGCATTAATCATCAGGGAAATACAAATCAAAACCACAATGAGATACCACCTCACACCTGTCAGAATGGCTACAATCAAAAAGACAAGAAATAAGTGTTGTTGCAAAGATGTGGAGAAAAAGGAATCCTCACGCACTGTTGGTTGGAATGCAAACTAGTGCAGCCACTGTGGAAAACACTATGGAGGTTCCTCAAAAAATTAGTAATAGAAATACCAAATGATCCAGTAACTCCATTACTAGGTAATTACCCAAAGAAAATGAAAATACTCATTCAAAAAGATACATGCACCCCTGTGTTTTTGCAGCATTATTTACAATAGCCAAGATATGGAAGCAACCTAAGAGTCCATTGATAGATGTGAATGGATAGGAAGATATGGTATTATATATAATGGAACATTACACAGCCACTGAAAAGCATGAGATTTTGCCATTTGCAACAACATGGATGGACCTAAAGGGTACTGTGCTAAGGAAAATAAGTCAGACCAAGAAAGACAAATGCCATATGATTTCACCCATATGTGGAATCTAAAAACAAAACAAAACAAAACAAAATGAATAAACAAAGAGAATGAACTGATGGTTGCCAGAGGGGAGCATGGGTAAAATGGGTGAAGGGGAATGGGAAGTACAGACTTCCAGTTATGGAATGAATAATTCACAGGTATAAAAGGCACAGCATAAGAAATATAGCCAATGGTATTGTAATAGCATGGTGTGGCGACAGAGGGTAGCTGCACTTTGGTGAGCATAGCATGTTTTAACTTGTTGAATCACTATGTTATATGCTTGGAACTAATGTAACATTGTGTATCAACTACACTCAGATAAAAACATTAATAAAAAATTTAAAAATGAAACCATTTTTAGGGTCGCCTGGGTGGCTCAGTCGGTTAAGCCTCCGACTTCAGCTCAGGTCATGATCTCACGGTCTGTGGGTTCGAGCCCCGCATCAGGCTCCATGCTGACAGCTCGGATCCTGGAGCCTGCTTTGGATTCTGTGTCTCCCTCTCTCTCTCCCCCTACCCCCACTTGCACTCTGTCTCTCAAAAAGGAATAAATGTTTAAAAAAAATTAAAATAAAATTTAAAAATGAAACCATTTTAAAATCAAAGTATAATATACCTATAGAAAGGTGTGCATATATAATAAATATAATTTGTTGAATTTTTGCAAACTGAACCCACCCATACAACCAGTCCCCAGATCAAAGAAAAATACAATTACACTACTATATGGACTTCTAGCACCGTTATTTTGTTTTTCAACTTTATATAAATAGAATAATAAAGTATATATATTCTTCAGTATGTGGCCTCTTTTGTTCACTGTTGTATTGATGACATTTATCCATATGGTTGCATGTTCTTTGTAATGTGTTCATTCTCACTGCAGCATAATATTCCATTGTGCAAGTATATCACAACATATTTATCCATTTTATTCCTTATAGGCATTAGGGTGGTTTCCAGCTTGGGGCTATTATAAATAGAGTCTTGTATGGGTCTCTCAGTGCACATGTTTGCACTTCTGTTGAGCGTATACTTAGAAGAGTTACTGCATCACTGGGGATGCCCATGCCCCACTGTAGTAGGTGCTGCCAAGCAGTTTTCCCAAGTGGATCCACCTGTGTATATCCCACCTGCACTGCGTGAGCATTTTGGTTTCTCTACATTTGGCCAAAACTTGGTATTTCCCCTCTTTTTCATTTTTACCATTCTCTTTACTAGGTAGAGATATTGCATTGTGATTTCATTTTCATTTCCCCAATAATCTGATCATTAGGGAAGTTGAGTACCTTTTCATGTTTATTGGTCAGTTAGGTATCTTTTTAATGAAATGTTCCTTAAAGTCTTTTTCTCATTTTTCTATTGGATTCCTAATTCATATTAATCTATTCTTTATGTATTCCGGATACAAGTCTATTGTTGTATAAATGTATACAAATATTTTGTTTCCCTATTCCTTGGCCTGTCTCTTTACTTGCTTAATAGTACCATTGATGAAGAGAAGTTTTTCATTTTAATGTAGTAGACCACGTGGACTTTTAGAATAACATCATCAACAACAGGTAACATTTATTACTTGCTTCCTGTGTCCTCCAGCATTTATTACTTGCTCACCATGTCTTCCTATACCTTACTCATTTCATTTTCACACTAACGTATTTTAAATGGAAATAAAATTAAGCTTAGAGAAGTGGAAGACTTTCCCAAATTAGGAAGCAGAAGAGGGCACACTCATGCCCAGCTCTCCCCACTCCAAGCCCCTGCTCTGGGATCTCTGCTCTACCAGAGGGGGCACCAGATGATAATCCCATAGATATTGTCCAGTCCTTGGATATTTTTGTTTGACTCGCACATTTTTTTCCAGTTGAGTTAGTTGCCAACGTTGAAAACTTAGGAGAAATGCAGATTTCCAGCTTTTCTTGAAAAATCTAGGTTCTGGCAATTCAGGTCCCATTTTCTCACATGTCACCCTGGACTGCTGGAGCTGAGTAGTTACTGGTCCCTGAAGACAGACCTAAGCCCTCTAGTGTTCCACTGGAGATGCTATGATTGGTCATGCCTGGTCTGCATCAAACATTTATGCTTCCTGCCTGGCTTCTGAAGGCATCTGAAGTTTTGACTCTACTAAACTGTTTTCCTTAAATGACATAATTGATTTTTTTTTTCCTTTTTTGTTCCATCTGTTCTTACCGTAATGCTTTTTGACCTTCCCACCTTCCTTTTCCAGGCATCTAGGCTCTGTATTCAGGCTTCCTGTCCACCTCTCTGACCAGCAGTGTTTTTATGGTAAAAAGAGGAGTAAATTGCTTAGGTAGAACAGTTAGAAGAGCCCCTCAAAATACCCTACCCCTTCCTTTAAGGGGTGAAGGTATTGTGTTTCCATAAAGCTTGGAATGTAATTCCTTTCCTGGAAGAAGTGATGAAGTATCCCAGTAAGGTTTAATTTATTAGATCAGCTTCTTAAGCATAAGTTTGGGAAACAACAGGAGAAGAGATTTGTAGATTATATGGGTTAAGAGAGTGGTTGGGGACATCTTATGTCTCTGAATATGCTTCAGATGAGATGCTGTGGTGGTCTGGCTTCAGAGCTGGAAAAAAAAAAAGTGAGAACATGGCAAGGGAGGGGGATGGATAAGTAGCTATATATTGTCCTTCTCCAACTCAGCAAGTTTTCTCTGGGTGTGTCCCCTTGCCCAACCATTTCCTTTCCTTCTCTAAGTCCTTCCTGGAAGTCAGTATACTATGGAGGTGAAGAGCTAGAATCTCAAGTTAGCCCCACTGGATTTGAATCTTGTCTCTGCTTTCTTACTAGCCATGTGAGTAATCTTTTAGTCGAATGTGGCTAATCTTTCTGTATATCAGTTTCTTCATCTGTAACTGGTGGGTAATAGCATACTACTTCATAGAGTTGTGAGGACTGAAAAATAAGACATTATTTAGAATCTCTTAGAACAGAGCTTGGCAAACAACCAGTCCTCAATAAATTTCAGTCACTATGGCTTCTGTTGTTATCCTGGCAAGAGCAATGGACATGGAAGGGTCAGATGACAAGGGATCAAGCTCTTGCCTTGCTCTGCACTAGCCATGTGACCTTGGACAAGTCTATCTATCCAGAGAGTTTTAGTTTTCTCACCTGGAAAAGATATCGTGAGAATTTAAAGTGGGGCCGTACAAACAATCAAGACAAGAGCACTAGGGCAGTTTGTGTTTGTTATGTCTTATGTGCCTCCTGCCTTCTCTGTTCCTCGCTCTTCTTCCAGAGGTGGGCAGTGTGAAGTGGAGGGGAAGGCAAGATGAGCACACCCATGAGGAAGCAGCTAACAGTATCACATGGTCATGGAAAATAGGATCTGTAGTGATGTCCCTTCTTTCATTCCCCATGTTGGTAATTTGTGTTTTATCTTTCACCTTCTTGATTAGTCTGACTGAACATTTATCACTTTTATGGGTCCTGTCAAACAACCAGCTTTTGGTTTCATTGACTTTCTCTATTGATTTTCTGCTTTCTTCCTCACTGACCTCTGGTCCCTGCTTTATTATTTATTTTCTTCTTCTTGCTTTGGATTGAATTTGTTCTTCTTTTTCTAGTTGAAGTGCAAGCTTAGATGATTTTGATTCAGAGATTTCTTATGTTAATACAAGTATTAATTGCTGTAAATTGTGAAGTATTTCTGTAACAGCGTCCCACAATTTTTGATATGTTGTGTTTTCCTTTTCACTCAATTGAAAATACCTTCTAATTCCCTTTATTTCTTCTTTGTCCCTTCTTTGGGTTATTTAGAAGGATGCTGTTTAATTTCCAAGTATTTGTGGTTATTTTCAGATATCTTGCTGCTGTTGACAAAAATCAACTAAAAAGTTTAACTTAATTGTGGTCAGGGAATAAAATTTTCATTACTTCAATCCTTTTAAATTTGTTGGATTAGCCTTATGACTCAGAATATGGACTATCTTGGTGAATGTTTATTGAAACGAATGTATTTTCTGCTGCTTAGTGGACTGTCAAGTCAAGTTAGTGTGTAGTGACATCTATATTCTTACTGATTTTATGTCTAGTTTTCTCTCCATTACTTGAGAGAGAAGTGTTAACATCTCCAATTTATACTTGAAAATTTGTTGACTCATCCTTTTAGTTCTATTGGTTTTTATTGTATGTATTTTGATATATGCAGCTGATGTATGCATTTTACTGTGTGCATTTAGGATTATTAGGCCTTCTTAATGAATTGACCACATTATCATTAATTGATGCCCCTCTTTATCCCAAGTAATGTTCTTTTTTTCTGAAGTCTTCTTTATGTGTCCCAGCTTCCTTTTGATTCATGTTTGCATGGTATGTCTTTTTTCATTTACTTTTTCTTCTATATATGCCTTTATAATTAAAGTAGGTTTCTTATACATTTACATTTAGTGTTAGTAATGTATCTATATTTTAAAATTACCATCTTACCATCTTTGTTTTTTATTTGTTTTGTCTGTAGTTTATTTCTGTTTTTCCTCTTTTCATGCCTTCTTTGCAAATGAATATATTTTATGATTTCCTTTCATCTCCCATTTTGGCCTATTAATTATACGTATCCTAAAAATTTAGTGGTTTCTCCAGGGTTTACCAGAAAACATCTTTAATTTATCACATTCTACCTTAAAATAATATTATACCATTTCACTGATGATGAGTGATGTTGAGCATCTTTTCATGTGTCTGTTGGCATCTGGATGTCTTCTTTGGAAAAGTGTCTATTCATGTATTCTGCCCATTTCTTTACTGGATTATTTGATTTTTGGGTGTTGAGTTTGCTAAGTTCTTTATGGATTTTGGATACCAACCCTTTATCTGATATGTCATTTGCAAATATCTTCTCCCATTCTGTCAGTTGCCTTTTAATTTTGTTGTTTCCTTTGTAGTACAGAACCTTTTTATCTTGATGAAGTCCCAGTAGTTCAGTTTGCTTTTATTTCCCTTGCCTTTAGAGATGTGTTGAGCGAGAAATTGCTGTGGCTGAGGGGAAAGAAGTTGTTGCCTGTTTTCTCCTTTACAATTTTGATGGTTTCCTGTCTCACATTTAGGTTTTTCATCCATTTTGAGTTTATTTTTGTGTATGGCATAAGAAAGTGATCCAGTTTCATTCTTCTGCATGTTGCTCTCCAGTTCTCCCAGCACCATTTGCTAAAGAGACCGTCTTTTTTCCATTGCATACTCCTTCCTGCTTTGTCAAAGATTAGTTGGCCATACATTTGTGGATCCAATTCTGGGTTCTCTATTCTATTACATTGATCTATGCGTCTGTTCTTGTGCCAGTACTGTACTGTCTTGATGATTACAGCTTTGTAGCTAAAATTAACAACTCAGGAAACAACAGATGTTGGTGAGGATGTGGACAAATGGGAACCCTCTTGCACTGTTGGAGGGAATGCAAACTGGTGTAGTCACTCTGGAAAGCAGTGTGGAGGTTCCTCAAAAAATTAAAAATAGAGCTACCCTACAACCCAGCAATAGTGCTATTAGGAATTTATCAAAGGATACAGGAGTGCTGATTCATAGGGGCATATGTACCCCAATGTTTATAGCAGCACTATCAACAATAGCCAAATTATGGAAAGAGCCCAAATATCCATCAACTGATGAATGGAGAAAGAAGATGTGGTTTATCATCAAAACCCTAGAGGAGAAAGCAGGAAAAGACCTCTCTGACCTCAGCCGTAGCAATCTCTTACTCGGCACATCCCCAAAGGCAAGGGAATTAAAAACAAAAATGAATTACTGGGACCTTATGAAGATAAAAAGCTCCTGCACAGCAAAGGAAACAACCAACAAAACTAAAAGGCAACCAACGGAATGGGAAAAGATATTTGCAAATGACATATCGGACACAGGGCTAGTATCCAAAATCTATAAAGAGCTCACCAAACTCCACACCGAAAAACAAATAACCCAGTGAAGAAATGGGCAGAAAACATGAATAGACACTTCTCTAAAGAAGACATCCGGATGGCCAACAGGCACATGAAAAGATGCTCAATGTCGCTCCTTATCAGGGAAATACAAATCAAAACCACACTCAGATATCACCTCACGCCAGTCAGAGTGGCCAAAATGAACAAATCAGGAGACTATAGATGCTGGAGAGGATGTGGAGAAACAGGAACCCTTTTGCACTGTTGGTGGGAATGCAAATTGGTGCAGCCACTCTGGAAACAGTGTGGAGTTCCTCAGAAAATTAAAAGTAGACCTACCCTATGACCCAGCAATAGCACTGCTAGGAATTTACCCAAGGGATACAGGAGTACTGATGCATAGGGACACTTGTACCTCAATGTTTATAGCAGCACTCTCAACAATAGCCAAATTAGGGAAAGAACCTAAATGTCCATCAACTGATGAATGGATAAAGAAATTGTGGTTTATATACACAGTGGAGTACTACAGGGCAATGAGAAAGAACGAAATATGGCCCTTTGTAGCAACGTGGATGGAACTGGAGAGTGTGATGCTAAGTGAAATAAGCCATACAGAGAAAGACAGATACCATATGTTTTCACTCTTAGGTGGATCCTGAGAAACTTAACAGAAACCCATGGGGGAGGGGAAGGAAAAAAAAAAGAGGTTAGAGTGGGAGAGAGCCAAAGCATAAGAGACTGTTAGAAACTGAGAACAAACTGAGGGTTGATGGGGGGTGGGAGGGAGGGGAGGGTGGGTGATGGGTATTGAGGAGGGTACCTTTTGGGATGAGCACTGGGTGTTGTATGGAAACCATTTTGACAATAAATTTCATATATTGAAAAAAAAAGATGTGGTTTATATATACAATGGAATATTACTTGACAATGAGAAAGAATGAAATCCTGCCATTTGTGGCAAAGTGGATGGAACTGGAGGATATTATGCTAAGTGACATAAGTTAGTCAGAGAAAGACAGATCTCACATGTTTTCACTCATATGTGGAACTTCAGAAACGTAACGGAAGACCATGGGGGAAGGGAAGGGGAAAAAATAGTTTCAAACATAGAGGGATGCAAACCATAAGAGACTCTTGAATGCAGAGAACAAACTGAGGGTTGATGGTGGTGGGGGGAACAGGTGATAGTCATTGAGGAGGGCACTTGTTGGGATGAGCACTAGGTGTTGTATAGAAGTGATGAATCACGGGTATCTACCCCCAAAACCAGGAGCACACTGTGTACACTGTATGTTAGCTAACTTGACAATAAATTTTAAAAAAGTAATAATATTATACCCTTTCAAACACAGGGTATGGGCCTTCCAACAGTATATCTTGGTTTCTTCTCTCCTGTCTTTTGTGCTATTATTTTCCTATTCCTACATACGTTATAAACTCCATAAGACATTATCACTATTTTTGCTTGATATCAGTGTTTCTCTGCCTTTATTCCATTGTTGCTACATGAAATTTTAATACCATGTATATACTATGTATCTGTTTATGTACTGTGGCCCTTTGGAGACCTAAAAACCACCTGAAAGCTACCTAAGATAGTTTTGGCTTCCAAAGAACTAGTTTTATCCCCCATAGAAGCACTATGTCACATAATATTCTGTATTCTGCTTTGACTGCTTTTTTTTTTTAATTTCCATATTGTAAGGTTGGCACTCTATTCTTCTGGCTTGCATAGTTTCTGCCAAGAAATTGACTATAAATCTTATCTTTGTTCCTTTGCATATAATACCCTCCCCACCTCACCCTCACCCTCACCCCAGTTTAATTAAAGATTTTCTATCTTTGTTTTTCAGAAGTTTGATTATGATATTGTCTAGCTATGTGGGTTTCTGTTTTTGTTTTTATATTTATTCTGCTTGGGGTTCTCTGGAGTTCTTGGATCTGTGTTTTATTGTTTTCGATTAATTTTGGAAAATTTTTTTAGCCATAATCCATTCAAGTGTTTCTTCTGTCTCTTTCTCTTTATCTTTCTGGGACTTCAGTTACATATGATAGACCCTAGGATATTATCCTATGGCTCTTGATTGCTATAATTTTCCTCTTTTCTTTCTCTTTGTGTCTTAGTTTGGATAATATTTGTTGACTTATATTCAGAATTATTCATTTTTTCCTAAGCTGTGTTTAGTCTCCTGCTAAGGCACTCTAATAAAGATGTTTCTCATATCTGATATCCATTATTGCTTTTTTTTTCCTCTAGCAATTCCATTTTGCATTTTTGTATTTTCATCTCTCTATGGGAGTTCCCAATTTTCTCATGCATGTTGCCTATCTTTTGCATTAGATTCTTCCTTAAAAAATGAATTATAATTACTTTGAAGTCCCTAATAATTCTGGCATCTAGAGCAACTTTGGTTTTGTTGATTTCCTAATTTCTTGACAGTGAGTGTTTAATTTTTTATGTAACTCAGGATTTTTTTTTTATTGAATTTTCTGAACATTGTGTATGAAAGGACATAGAAACTGAGGTAAGTGGTATTTACACCTAGAAATGGACTTGGGGCACCTGGGTTGCTCAGTCGGTTAAACAGCTGACTCCTGATTTCAGTTCAGGTCATGATCTCATGGTTTGTGAGATCTAGTCCCATGTCGGACTCTGTGGTGACAGCATGGAGACTTGCTTGGGACTCTCCTTCACTCTCTCTGCTCTTTCCCCGCCTGTGTGCTCTTGCGTGCTCTCTGTCTCTCTATTTCTCTCTCAAAAAAATAAATAAACCTAAAAGAAATAAGAAAAACTGAAATGGGCTTATACCTCTTCTGTCATGAGGGGAGCAGAGTCAACCTAGTCAGAGGTTGGGCATGGCTTGGATTTTGTTGTTGTGAGAGTCATCTGC
The DNA here is from genome assembly GCF_028749965.1 of Puma concolor. Taxonomy (NCBI): domain Eukaryota; kingdom Metazoa; phylum Chordata; class Mammalia; order Carnivora; family Felidae; genus Puma; species Puma concolor. Next base: position 102,391,289 of record NC_141673.1, read on the forward strand.
AGCATACGACAGGCTTCACATTCCTTCAGCAGTGGGATGCTATTACCATGTGCTTCACGTGGGCCCTGGAAGTGCTGACAGTTTGTCCTCATTGTCCCCTTTCCACCGTCAGCTGTCAGCAGTCCTTTGCTGCAGAGGGGTCTCTCTCCTGCTCCTCCCTCACTGCAGACTGCTGATCCTTGTCACTCAGTGATTTGAATAAGAGATGGTCCTGGGAGATGGTGTGCTTTCATGCCTCTCTGCAACTAAGGAGGCCCTGTCCAGTTTCTAACCTTGCCCATTACCGTCGTCCTGAGTACCGAGTGGCGGTCCTTGGCTAGGATCTTATGAGTGAGTGCAAAGCCCTCTTGTGTCTAGAGCTGCCATTTTTTCTAACATGTCATGCTAACCTATACTCAACCTTTAAGGTTTAAAAAATGTTATCTATTTCTTTGTGCCCACTTTTATGGTGTCTGCCTTTTCTTCCCATGCTCTGCCAAATCTGAAAGTGTTCACATGTCCCATCTTTCCTGGGAGGGGCTTGTCGTTGTTGTTTTTGCTTTTGTTTTTTCAATTCAGTTCCCCGATTACCTTGCAGCTTCCACTCCCTGATGGAAACTTCAAGGGAAGTTTGATGTCACAGATTATCCAGATTTCTCTTGCTGTTAGGGTGGAAGCCCCATTTCCTCGCAGTCAGCACCTCTGGTAGTAGAGAAATAGATTCTGTTCTCTGTTGTTGTTCTTTCGTTCTCACATCAAAGACTGGGCTGCCCTCCCTTGTCCCTCCTGAGTTTTATGTCAGACGCTCTCAAGAAGTAAAATCTGCTTGTAGTTTTCTCATCAGGTATCCATAACCAATATTTGTGTAAAGGAAAAAAAATCCCTTTTTAGAGACTTGGTATGATAATTTACTACATTCCTGAATGGGGATCAAAAAGATAATGGCTGGTTAATTTTCTCTTTAAAAGGATTTTTTTAATGAAAATAATTCATTAACAAAGTAGTTTAAAAATGCAGAATGATAAGGGGTGCCTGGGTGGCTCAGTCGGTTAAGCGTCAGACTTCGGCTCAGGTCATGATCTCACAGTTTGTGGGTTCGAGCCCCACATTGGGCTCTGTGCTGACAGCTCGGAGCCTGGAGCCTGCTTCGGATTCTGTGTCGCCCTGTCTCTCTCTGCCCCTCCCCCACTCATGCTCTGTCTCTCAAAAAATGAATAAATGTTAAAAAAAATTTTTTTTAAATGCAGAATGATGAAAAATAAATAAAAAGCCACCCATCATCCTGTCAGCTAAAGAAACCACTGCTAATATTTTACCAAAATGCATCTAGTCCTTTTCTATGGGTTTTATGGTTTGTGTACACAAGTATACATGCCCAGCTATATACTTTGTGTGTTTTGTTCATATAAGCAAGTTCTGAAAAGGTGTGGTTTTTTGTGGGTTGTAGTACTTATGAGATGATGATGTGTCCTTCATGTTTGTCTGGTAAAGATGCCAAAACTTACGGCATATTCTCAGCTTGCTGTTAGGGCTGGATTCCTTCCTGCAGCTATGGCACAGGAATAGCCAGGGCAGGTGTGTGTGTGTGTGTGTGTGTGTGTGATTCCAAGGGAACGTAATTCATATCAGAAGAGACCCGTTGATCTTTGTGCCGAGGTCCCTGTTTCGCTATCTAACTTCCATCTCTTTTCCTTTATGCCAACCCATTGTCAGGTTTAGAACAAACAGAAATGTGGAATGTATATGGTGTTCTTACTATGTGTTGCGATTTTCTTTCTTTTACAGAAAGTATTTTGGAGAAAAAATTGGACTGTATTTTGCCTGGCTGGGATTATATACATCATTCCTCATCCCATCTTCTGTAATCGGGGTGATCGTGTTTCTTTATGGATGTGCAACAATCGAAGAAGATATTCCCAGGTGAGACGGTTTTAAAGAAGAGGGCTCAGTTCCCACATGGCAGTAGTTTGGCGATTCATCCCAGTTGCGAGTACATTTCACACGCTTCTTTCCAAAGTCCTTACCCTCTATTCTCTCCTCCCCTTACTGCACATGCAACTTCCCTCCAGAGACAGATCTGGGAACTACAGAGTCTGGGAATGGCTTCAGAGCTGTGCTGGGGTGGCTCCCTTTCTCTCCTACTTAAGCTCTTCTCCAGGGCCTAAGTCTGATATGGGCAGATGAATTATACCTGATGAAAAAAAATCATGCCTGAGAAATGCGTTTCCCCCTCAACTTCATGACTTACTCTTTTCTCTGGTTTTCTATAAAGACCCAAGTCAGGAGATGTTGAGCGGTGTTGGGTGGCGATTGCATGTTTATATGGTCAAACACTGTGAGGCTGACCATGGAAGCAGGCAGTTCTGGAAAGGAGGGCTCAGCCTCTGGTTCAGGAAGTTGGAAACTGCAGGTGATAGGCCCCATGGTGAGGCTCTTGGAAAGCCAAAGATAGAATAAAGGCTGGTCCTTCTGGTGAAAAGACAGACTACAAAGAATATAAGCACTTAAAAATAGCATCCTTTAGGATGGACAGCATTACGTATTAGCTGTAGGACTGGGTAGTTCACTCCCTGAGTCTTCCTTCCCTTGGCTGTAAATGGTGGTAATAACTCGTACCTCGTGATGTTGTTGTGAGGATTCAAGGAAACAATGTTTGGCACATAGTAGAATATTAATAAATAGTTGTTGAAAGGGTCAACGTCTGTGGAAATAAAGTACAAGCGACACGAGAGACACTTATATTTCAAATTTAAATCTCTTGCCATCTGCAGCACTGTCCTTGAAAAGCGAAGCATAGTTAGTGGGTTAGTGTATTTTAATACTTTTTCAGTTGCAAGTGATAGACGTGCAACATGAAGTAGCTGAAGCAAAAAAACCCACAACAACAACAAAACGAATTTATCATAAGGGTTCTGGGGTGTGTCGGGGGAGCCTAGTGGCAGGCATGTGGCTAGCCTAAGAGACAACGGAAATAGGGACTCCTGTTTATCTCCTGTCTCTGGTTCTTTCTCATATTTGTTTCACTACAGATTTTCTCCATTGGATGTAAACAGTCCTACTAATAGCTCATGGGTGTTACAACTTAGAGCTTTCTACTTGATTGGTCCTGAATGAAAAAGGCCTGTTGGCTCACTTTGGGTTAGGCGGAGGGCCCGGGGCCAGCAATCGTGGCTGTGGGCCGGGATCACGCTGTACCAACAGGATGTTCCCTCAGTAGCCAGGTGGATGAGGACACTGGGCAGACTGTGGGTGTCTACTGTAGTTGGAGGAAGTAGTGGCTATTCTGGAGGAAGGGCCAAGAGCTGTGCTCCTTTGAGGAAAAGGTTTCACCAATGGCAGGAACCAGGTAGCTCTTGTTTCCACCATGTCTGTCTATAGGAATGGTCTTGTAAACTAGAGAAGCTGGAATAGGCATTGCCCGTGGTTAGAATAAAGCAAAATACCTTGAGATAAGAGACAAGGGTTTGGATATTTTTGTGTGTAAAACTCCAGGACCAACTGTCTGGCGTTCTTGCCTGGGAGCTCTGGGACCTTTGTCACACGAGATACATAGCAGAGGTTCTGCTTTCTTCAGGCCATGGAGCACAAGGGGAGAATGGATACTTACTAGATGCCTACCTTGTGCCAGGCATGGTGCTGGGTGGTTTTCATGTATTAGTTTTTTTGATCCTGTAGAGATCAATGGTTGTAAACTGTTATTATTTTCATCTGATGCTAACTATGGTCACCTAACTTGTCCAACTTCAACAACTAATAATTGTCAGGGTTGCAGTTTGACCTCTGCTGCCTCCTGCTCCCATCTTTGCTTTTTCTGCTAAGATGTGAAGTCCCCCAGAGGGCTTATATCTTCCTTGGTAGCCAAGTAGCTTCAGCTGGCCTTGCCTGGTGCTTTCTCAGGAAACATGGCTCCCATGTTTCCCTTTACTGAGTTTGATCCCTAGAGAGCTGGGCCTCAGATTGATCCAAACTGGAAAACTGCATACTGTGCATAGAGAGCCGATGCCAGTGTAGGAGAAGGGGTGTGGGCATCAGTGTCCTGGTTAATGTTGGGTTTTAGAACCTTTGCCCTGGTTGCCCATCTGGGAATACATGAGACAGTGACCATTTTAGCTGGAAATTATCATGGTCTACACATGCTGAAAAATGTATATCTATACACATGTGCTTGTATATATGCAGGTATATAGTCATGTAAAAGATCATTGTTATCACTGCAGGTGTATCTTATTACCTGTAAGAGTGTGTAATGTTTCAGAAACTATGTATAACAACCCACTAGTGGATTAAAGAATCAGTTGAATGGCTATGTTTTAAGTGAACGAGAAAAAGACAGGATAGAGTAGAGTGAAGTATAATATTAGTATTCATCATAAGAAGGAAGTATAGGTATTGTTTTATGAGATTTTATTTAGTTATCTTAGTATGTTTATAGGGGAGAGAGTATGTATTTGTATACTGGAATCTGATTAAAGGATTTTTTTTTTAGACTGTAGGTCACAGTCCAAAAGTTTGAAATTGACTGTTATAAAATTGAAATTTTGGTTATTGGTTTTGCATACTTAAGGTGGGGTGTGATAAATAAGGAAGATGTAAATGATAAATTATGAAGAATTTTTTAAAAGAACTGATCTTTAATCATAATTGTGTATCCATCAGAAATCCAAGCTCTTTGGGCTTGATGAAAACTCATGAAATACCACTCGCGATCAACAAAAGGATAGTCTTTAAGTCCCAATACTGAATCTAAACAAATTCATACTCTTCTGGGATCTGTGTCTGTCAGCTACTCCTAAGCATGATTAAAAACTTGCAGAAGTAATTCCTGGGATTACTTTAGAGTATTTTGACATTAAGCCTGGAATTTATTATCTATGTATCATTTAAAAAATGTTTTATTTTGAAAACATTATAGATTAATAGGAAGATAGTACAAAGGACCCACTGTATCCTTCATCCTGTTCCCCCCACTGGTTGTGTCTCATGTAACTATAGTATAATATCAAAAGCAGAAAATTTACATTATGTGGAACTTTGAATGGTACCTTTTATCACCCACAACTTTGATATGTGAGATACAAATATCACTTATGAGTAATAAATGGTTCCATATGTACATGGCTTGTCTATAGTACTTTACTAACCAAGGGATTGATTCCATTTATTAGGCATTTGCTTACATGCGTAGGAAAGACTGGGACATTTAAATTTTTTTTTTTCAACGTTTATTTATTTTTGGGACAGAGAGAGACAGAGCATGAACGGGCGAGGGGCAGAGAGAGAGGGAGACACAGAATCGGAAACAGGCTCCAGGCTCTGAGCCATCAGCCCAGAGCCCGACGCGGGGCTCGAACTCACAGACCGTGAGATCGTGACCTGGTTGAAGTCGGACGCTTAACCGACTGCGCCACCCAGGCACCCCAAGACTGGGACATTTAAAAAAAAAAATCTGATTGATCTAAACCATGTTGAAAAAAAATGGTTACTTTAGGTCTGAGTCCTTAATAGCAATGTTGTGTCTGAATTTCTTGAATAAATGCCGTATTGCACCTCTTCCCTTCATGCTAGCACAGCCCTGTATCACCTAATCTGTGAGCAATGAGTTACTACTGATTAAGAACACCACTCACCTTGGGGTCCTGGTTCAGCTGATTGCCAGACCATTTATCAGCCCTTTTATGCTTTCTAGAGAAAATGATAGATTGAAGAAATATGAGTTATAGCCACATTTGCATCTAACAAGAAATCTGTGGATTATGCAGCTGGTGAATAACCCAGATGTGATTTCAGTTCTAGCGAGCTTCCCTCATCTTTCTAGTTGTCTTTTCAGTTTGTCTAGAGAGACGGCCTCTCTCAGAGAATACGAAGTCATTTTAATATCCTCCTAAGGCAGAATTTCTCTAGAATTCTGTTCAAATTGCTTGCATCCAACAGACAAACAAAACAACCCAATACCTATAAAGCATTCTGACTTCAAATTTAAATGATTTGAGAAGTCTCCATGTTACAATGGCTGCCATTTTGTACAAATGATTGGTGACACAGCACTTAAGTTTCAAAGTGCTTTGCACCAAGCTAGTTGCTGACACTGTGTTCATTCCTGACCTTTTTTTAAAAAGCATTGACCGGGTTTGGTTAGAATTGGGTTGACTAGGATTATCCCTCCCCCAAGTCTATGTGTAAAAAAAAAAAAAAAAAAAAAAAAAAATCCCAAACAACAAAGTGACGTCCCTGACACACATACTTAAGGACAGCACTGAGGAACTTATATGTTCTCAAACATGGCCTAAAAGCACAGCTCTTTACTCTAATTTATACAGACTAACAGTTTTCTGTGTGAATCTGTTTTCTAAGAGGGTAGTCTCATCTCTGAAAATAACAACTCCTCAGTGATACAGCGGACACTTGTCTGACCCATAAGACTTAGAATAAACCTTGCTCTCCAGTTACCAATAAGAATTTACCCAAGTGTGGGGTATCTGGGTGACTCAGTCGGTTAAGTGTCTGACTTCGGCTCAGGTCATGATCTCATGGCTTGTGAGTTTTGAGCCCCATGTCGGGCTCTGTGCTCACAGCTCAGAGCCTGGAGCCTGCTTCGGATTCTGTGTCTCTTTTCTCTGCCCTTCCCCTGCTCGCACTCTGTCTCTGTCTCTCTCTCAAAAGTAAACAAACATTACACAAAAAAGAAAACTTAAAAAAAAAAAGAATGTGCCCAAGTAAAACCTGCATGGCTAAACTTACTATTAAGATATTATTTAATATTGTCTATGTGAGTGACTCACCCCTATTGACACTTGCCAATGGACAGCTTCACAGCGAGTCAATGGAGGAATGAGGATTTATTCAGAGACTTAGAGTTTCCATTCTCTCACACAGAAGGCCTTTCCTTGTTGTGGGCTTAATGGCTCATTAAAAACAAGCCTGAAAGCTGGGACTTGACAGACTGTGACAGCCCTCAGGGAAATCCTTCAACTTCTTCACGGAAGGGAGCTGGATCCAGGCATCCCCTGACTTCCACGTTTCATCTAAGCACTTGATTTAGCACAGGGGATGCCAGCCAGCTCACTGTGGCAATGGCCTCCCTCTTGTCAGCCATGCTCTATAGTGCCCTCTGCTGCCTCTTTCCAGAGGAAACACAGCTGTGGTTTTTAGTGTAGTACCTCCTACCTCGCTAAGACTGTGTCTCCAGCTGCTCTCTGAGAACAGCCAATGCTTCATTTTCATGAAATCTCGAGTTCTCCACCCTTTTCCCCCAAACAATGAGTTTAACCATCTACCCATTACCCCTGGGGAAATATTACACACCAGAGTGATGAGTTCATTCATTTTCCTACCAATATGTAGTGTGGAAGGACACTGGGGAAGCCATTAGGGCTGGTAGTTCTTTGGTTCTTATTTGCAAGCATTCATATGAGCCTGAATTTATTGGATCTAGCTAATCACCTAAAGAGTGAATGGAATTTCAACTATATTCATTAGTCCATTAAATAGAATGGATAGCTTAGAATATAACCAATGGTTATTTGACTCGTGTTGCTCTCTACAAGTATCATAGAATCTAGACTTTGGAAGAATTTACCTTATTCTTGCATTCTCCCTAATCCCATTTCATGTTTTTTTTTTTAAATAATTTTTTAAGTTTATTTATTTTAAGAGAGAGAGAGAGAAAGAGAGAGAGGGTGAGAGAGAACAAGTGGGGCAGGGGCAGAGAGAAAGGGAGAAAGAATCCCAAGCAGGCTCCATGCTGACACAGTGCAGAGCCTGATGTGGGGCTTGAACTCACGAACCACGAGATCATGAACAGAGCCGACATCAAGAGTTGGATGCTTAACTGACTGAGGCATCCCCCATTTCACAGTTTTGATCATTCTTATTATGCTGAGGGTATTAATCCCCATTCTACAAATGGGCGTGCAGCTGATGCACTTAGAAAGAGACTTCCAACCCAGCTCTGACTCCATTCTTCTTTCCGTGGCTTCTTCTTTAGAAAGAAGTAAGAGCTTGTGTTGATCCAACCAGACTCTTGGTTTGCTTCTTCCCATGACCAGTCCCACACCTGTTTGGGGCAGCCATCAGGGTTTAAGAAGACAACCTGGGCTTGATATGATGGTGGTGGAATCGGACTTCAGGCAGGTGATGGATTCAGAGTCATCGGTGCTCCCCACCAACCTCATAGATGCAGCACATTTTGAGGGGACTTTATAAGGCATCACTCAGTGTACAACATCTCTGACAGATGCTCACTAATTAGGACACTCCTAGTGACAGGAGGATCCGCACCTCAGAAGTGGCCCATCCGTTTCTTTGACAAAATGCAGAAGTAAAACTCTCATGGCAAAGAATCCAATTCCAGCATCTCTAACACACCTCACCTATGGAGTTGATAAGCTTAGCCATGGATTTGGAAGTGGGAGAGGTTTTCAGGGTGATTTGCTTGGGGTGGGTCCTCCTTGACTTCCACTTGACCCAGCAGCCTCTCTCAACTGCAGCAAAGAGATGTGTGACCAGCAGAATGCCTTCACCATGTGTCCCCTGTGTGACAAGTCCTGTGATTACTGGAACCTCAGCTCAGCCTGTGGTACAGCAAAGGCGAGCCACCTGTTTGACAACCCTGCCACCGTCTTCTTCTCCATCTTCATGGCTCTGTGGGGTAAGTGGTCACCATGAGCCTTGCTTATATTGGTGATATCTTTAAGTGGTTACAGTGACCATGCTCTGAAGCCCGTACCCTTTGATTTATGTCCTTTAGTATTTAATACTTATACCTCAATAAGTATTTTAGGGACAGTAGCTTTCTCTCTTCTACATGTGAATAGACCTAGGAGTACCCTCCACGGCTTTATATATATTTTAAAAGCATATAGGATGTTAATCTTGTTTTAATCTCACATATGATCTATTCAGAATTTGAACCAATGCATGTTTGAAAACCCCTAGCACATCTGTAAGGTGCTCCAGGTTTATCTACTAAGATATGTAAAGTCATAGATATTCAGTATAACACTCAGAGTGGTGGGGTGACTACCATGGTCACCAAGGTAGCTGGTGGTCAAGATGGGCCTAAACCTGGTCTCCTGACTCCAGGTTCAGTGCAATTTCCAGGATACCATGAGTGTAGATGTTAGAGATTTTACTTAATGCCAGAGAAGTATGGTCAGTATTTCCACCAAAGGGATTTGTAAAGAACAGATAGTTTCATCATTTTCCTTCTCCTCCCTTACCCCCAGAGTATTAGGGTAATAAACTTTCTCTGGGCCATAGCCATCTGACCACACACACACACACACACACACACACACACACACACACACACACTTCTCTTCACAAACTGCAATGGAATAACCTGGAATAATAACCCTGTGGTAACTGGACATTTCCAAGAAGACACACCCACGTGTATCATACAAGGAACAGAGTCAACACATTTCAGTCCATCTTGAGTAGCTACCTGACTTTTACTTTCTCCTCATTGTTGGATACACAAGCCCTTAGCTTCCCCATTGGATCGCAGAGCAGCAGGGCCATGATCCTTCTGCAGAGGATACTTGATTATCACTGACTCCATGGCGCCTGAAGGACATGCCAGGATGGGACCATGAGTCACACATTCCCGAAAGTGTGAAGAGGGGACAGGGAGAGGTCTGTTGTCAGTAGTGTTGGGAGTACCTAACACAAGTGTTCTCTGTTCCCTGTAGGGACCTCTACTTGGGTGGAGATAGAACCAGACTGGAAAGACCGCCATATTACTAGGTCACCAAGAAACATTTCCAGGGGACACTCTATTTTCTGTTATCAGGTGGAATAGCCAGTACCCAGGAGCACATGGGCAGTAGTCAGCCCACAGAAGTAGGGACAGGGAGTAGGAGGAAGTGGCACTTAGTACCATTTGGCCCTGGAATGGTTCACAGGAGGGGTTCAGTAGAACTGGCTGAAGCTGAAGCTTGTTGCCTGGGGCATCTTGGGCTGCAGCTCTGTGGCTCCTTGTCAAGCATGGCATCTCATAACTACCCCCAAATTCACTGGAACTCATTTGGAACCTGGAACACATATTTAGTTTTTGATATATTACAGTCCTAATTCCCACCGATTTGTCTTAAGAGATGCCCATGACTGAATAGCTAAAGCTTAATAACGCCAGACCCATGATCCCTTACAGACTTTTCCTAGGATCCGTAATCCCTTGTCATAGACAGACTTGGTTTTCAATTGTACTTTCCCACTCTCAAGCCCCAACAACTACCTCTCCTCTTTCCTCAATAGCTGTAATTAACAGATGCCTCTCAACCCCCCACCCCCCGGGATCTGCCATAATTTACTGCCCCCACCCCCGCTCCTCTCCCTCCCCCTCCTGTGGCCGTGCGGGGAAAGCAGGAAGGGTGGGATGCGTCAGAGCTTCCTGGCATAGCGTGGGGTTCGGTTGTGTTTTTTAACAGCCTTGCTGTGTTTTATGTGATTGTGTATTTGGTTGCGGCAGCCAAGAGCCGCTGGGCACAATTGCCTGCAAATTACAATTAAAAATAATGGTACTGCCTCTCATTACCATGATTATTATGATCAGTGATGCTGTGCTGGGTGGGCCTGGGCTGGGGCCCAACCTGCCAGGAGGAAGGCTGGGGAGAAGTGGCACTTTGCAGAGAGATTCTCTGTCAGTGGGGCAGGAGTGGGGGCTGCTGAGCCAGGGCTGTGTGGAAGGTGCTAGTCTGGCAGGGTCTGGGTCTGTGGGAGTCTTCAGGCCCAGCTCCTGGTTCCTCTGTCGTCCGGCTTCAGACTCCAGGGAACTTTGGAAAGTGAGTGAAGCTCTATTGAAAAGGGAAGTAACGGGACAGGGTTTCTGGACTGTCTTCGGAGCCAGGCAGTCCTAGATGTGTGTGTCTCAGTTCTGCCCCTTACCAGCTGAGGGTCCATGGCCAGACAGTGTGGATCTGGCTCCTGGTCACAAAAGTCAGCACTCTGTTTTGTTTTGTGTTTTGTTTTGTTCTTAAGTTTTATTTATTTTTGAGAAAGCGAGCACAGCCAGGGGAGGGGCAGAGAGAGGAAGAGACAGAGGATCCAAAGCAGGCTTGGTGGGGGGCGGGGGGTGGGGTTGGTGAGTGACAGCAGGGAGTCCGATGGGGGGCTTGAACTCACTGATGCTCAACCGACTGAGCCATCCAGGTGCCCCACCAAAGTCGGCACTCTTAACTAAGGTGCTGTATACCTGGAGCAAGGCTCTTAACCTTTGGGCCTCATTATGCTCATCTGTGAGGTGGGTGAAGGGATACTTACCCTGTAGTGTTCCCGTGAGAAGTGAATGAGATATGTGTGGAGCACTTAACATAGTCCCTGGCGTGTAATACACACCAGGAGCTGTGAGCCGCTCTTCGTCGTTATAACAGTCCTCCCTTGTCCTCATGGCTCCTCTGCGGTGACTTCTTTGCCCCTCTCCTCTGTTCACATGGTCAGACTTGTCTGCTTCATAGAGATGGCAGTCAGGAAGCACTCTGAGTCCCACTGTATGCAGAGCCCTCCTCAGGCGCTGAGAAGAGCGTAGGAAAAGGAGGGACGCCCTCCTCTCCACCTTGTTCTCAGGGCATCCCCAGGCCAATGCCAGGGTTGGGAGGTCATGATGCACTGACATGAAGAAGCCTCAAATCCACAGGAGAAACTGCATGAACCCATGCACTGTAATGTAGGTGCCAAGTAAAACAAACATAGCCTTTAGCAACTGCACATTCAGCTGGTCTGTAGGTGTTCTGCTTAGTTCTGTGCTGTGCCCTTGGTAGACAGGCAGCTAAGAGCTGAGGAAATTTCTGGCCCTGTTACTGCACTGCTCTGCATGGTGCAGCAACAGGCGCCCAGGCTCTTCCCATGCTTGGTGTCCAGGTGAGGGGGTGGCCTCAGGGAGTGTCACTTTCCTTTTTGTCCAGGGCACCAGACCTAAAGGACAATTAGGAGTGTGGAGGAGAGGGTGTCCCAAGCCTGATCCTATAGACGAGGTGGGGCTTGAGTGGTTCAGCAGAGGATGAGGGTAGACAGTGGAGGGCACCATAGGAGAGCGGGACAGTGTGCATGAGTTGGGGACGAGGAGGGCAACAAGGAGGTGACCTTAGCAGCAGTGCAAGTGTGAGGTTGTGTGTTGACAAACCGAGGGAATGGATTCAGACAGATGGGTTGGGCCGCATATACAGGATCCCCCCATCCAGAGAGAAGAACTAGGCAATAAGGAGCCATTGAAAGTTTAGATGGGGGAGAGTGGGCATCTGCCCTCTTCCCACCCCTTCTTCACAGCCCAAATGCCATTGTTTTCGACTCCACTCAGGTGGTTTCTCTGGCAGCCAGGGCTCCCTCTGCTGCATGTCCACAGCTCTTATCTGTGCTGTTCTTTAGGCCCTGCTCACTCCATGCCTTGTATTTTAGTTATTGACAGTCTCTCCCCATAAACAGTTTGAGAGCAAATCCACGTTGGTTTCCCTTGATCTCCCTCATGATGTCTAGAACAGTGTTGTATATGTTACAGATGACCTTAGTCAGGCCTGGTTCTTTTTGCAAGATTGGAAATTGGTTCAAGCTTGCTCAGATAACAAGAGATTTGTTGTAAGAAAGCAAGAAGCAAGCTCATGGATGCAGGTAATGACAGAGCCAGGTGTCTGGGGAACTGGAGCTGGAGGAGCTACCGGAAACCATGGCCCTTCCTCTGTTCAGGTGCTGCATGGCTCGTCCCATGTCTGCTTCTCTTCGTGTCTCTTAGTTTCAGTTATCAAAAGAGAGAACCGGCTTGCTCCATCAGCAGGTGTTAGGTGTTCAGTCCTGGTATCACAAGCCCATGGGTGTTGGTTCTCCCTGGGGCATGTTGGGCTATCCCTTTAAGGGGCTGCGGCTGGAGCAGGCAGACCAACCGGCATGCAGGTGTGGGAGGTGCACAGCAGCTACTTGCCGAACAAATGGAGGAATGGGTGAACGTCACTTAGGGGAGATTGCTCCATGAGCCACATGCAGGGTGGCTCAGAAGGCTGAGACTGGGGTCAGTTAGGAGACTGTTACATGACCTCAGGTTGGGATGAGTGGGGCCCAGAGAAGGGAAGGGGTGCTGGGGACGGAAGGAAAGATGGAGAGTGAGAGCCAGCTGAGGAAGGTGCAGGAAGAAAGAATGTGTGTGGAGGCAAGATGAGGCTTGTCAAGAAAGACTACAGACCCTTCCAGTCTTATTTTCTTCATCCTTCCCTCCCTCCTTCATGTCTTGAGGTCTGTGTTTACCCTCTCCTCATAATCTAGAAGTGGGAAAGGCGCACACAAGCATGTGTGCATGTGTATCTCCCTTTAAATATATGGAGTGAACAGTCAGGGATGTGGAATGTTTTGATCAGTTCCAGCTAGAAGTAGAAGGAAGGGAATAAGTGCTTTAAAGAGAGTCCCTAAATTTGAAATCAGTATGTTTATCCTTCACCTCCATTGGGGAACCTAAAGTGTACTCAAAATCTTCCCTTTAAAATTAATAGAACTTTTTCTCTCTTTTTAAGCTACCATGTTTCTTGAAAACTGGAAGAGATTGCAGATGCGACTGGGCTACTTCTGGGACCTGACTGGGATAGAAGAGGAAGAAGTGAGTTTCCTTGCATACTTCTCTGGGTCCTTTCTTGGTTTCACCCTGGAAATAGATCTTCTTGAGTGAGATGACCACTTAACATTTGCTGCCACATCAATCCATTGGCTCCATGGTCTTAGCTGTGGTTGATAGGCACTGAGGCCAAGAGTTCAAATCTCCACTCTTCTCTTGAGCTATAAAACATTGGACCTGATAGGTAGTCATGTGGAAAAAGAGGTGGTATAAGAGAAAAGCCTTATGGTAGCTTTGGGATTTAACTTAACTTTTGAGATTTAATTTCTGTCTCTCATGTCATGGCTGCTAGTGTGCATGAAGCCAAAGGGTAGGAATCACTCTCATGTAGCCCAGAGCATGCATATGTAAGCCTACTGAGGGTCAAGGGAGAGGTGTGGGTGCCAGATGCTGATTGCCTTTGATGCCTATGGAAGAAGAACCACTGAACTATTATAAGCCAGTACAGCATGTGTGAAACTGGAGGATGAGCTAAGGGCAAAGGGTAGGCTCTTCTGGAGTCTAGTTTTAGGGACAGATGATATTGAAAAGACTGAAAACAAATCAGCCGTCCCCCTGGGCTCTTATGAGAACCAGGTCCACAGTCCTGATGTTGGCAAACTGGCAATGAGTAGTGTGTGCATGATTGCTCACAGTTCTTATCTGTTTCCACACGCTACCAGTGACTGAACAGTAAATGTGAATATTGGGTAGGCACTCCTGATATCGTGGACATTGTTGATGAGGTACTGGGAACGGTGTCTAGAAAGATCAAGGGGCACTTGCATTTGCCTGAGTACCCACATGCAAAGGCTGGCCACAAGCATTATGGCGGCTACATGGAGAGCAGGCCTTTTCTGTATTCTCCCATAGTAATTGATGTGCCTCGCCTTACACTCGGGATCTTTGTGAGTCCCTATGTCTGTAGCATGACATCATTTCTTCTCCTTGATGCTATAATTGGGCAGGTGGGCATTCCATTACCATGCACTGAGTACATGGGCTCACTGTATTCCAGTCCTGTGCGTTGAACATATGCCCGGGGACTGACGGCATCATGGGTTCCATGGCAAATCAGGGAATGTGCATGTGGATTCTACCTTCAGAGAGGATACAAATAAGGAAGATAAGCAACAGAGAATAATGAAGGCAGTTGCCTTTCTTGGGGGAGAATGCCCAAATGAGTGCTTCCAATAAAAGAGCTGTAGAAGTGGGACTGTGGGTATGACCTGACTGGGAGATCCTTATCCTGTTGGTTCCAGTTGCTTCAGCAGAGAGAGAGACCGGGCAATTATGGCCAGGTGTGGGGATAGTGGTGGCTCCCACTCTCCTAATGAAGGGCCTAGCATGTCTCCAAAGAAGAGAAGAAGAAACATCCTGGCATCCACGCCTGCCTGGGGCCAGAGACCAGCTAAGTGTGTGGGCTAAGTAGAGCTGAGGATGCCAGCAAGTCTCTGTTAGGAGGTATAAACACATTCACACAGAGAAAGGCATTGGTTGTGACTCAGTTCCCTCAAAATCTCAGTCACAGGCCCCTGCCAGGGGTGGCCGTATGATCCATTTTCTTTTAGTAGCCAGGTTTCCTGTTTTCTTTTTTTTTTTTTTTTTTTTAAATTTTTTTTTTCAACATTTATTTATTTTGGGGACAGAGAGAGACAGAGCATGAACGGGGGAGGGGCAGAGAGAGAGGGAGACACAGAATCGGAAACAGGCTCCAGGCTCCGAGCCATCAGCCCAGAGCCTGACGCGGGGCTCGAACTCACGGACCGCGAGATCGTGACCTGGCTGAAGTCGGACGCTTAACCGACTGCGCCACCCAGGCGCCCCCAGGTTTCCTGTTTTCTGATGAACCCAGCGAGCAGTGGTAACTTCATGGGAGGTACATGATTTCAGGAACTCATGTGCAGGGTGAGAGTGGTCTGGCCAAGACTGGGTTTACCACAATGAGGTGGTCCTCATGGGCTCTGGTCACTCCTGATGGGTGAGGTTACTGCAAGGCAGGTTGGTTCTACAGCATGGTTGGTGTGCCCTGAGTATGCAAGCCCAGGGCCAGGCATGGCTGAGAGGAAGGGAGGACAACCTTGTCTTTTCCTTTAATGTGTTTATATTTCAAACTAGGATGTCAAACACACTTTAAGTTCAGTTCAATCTGAACATACCCAGTAAGCACCAACTATGTACCAAGTTTTGATATGCAATATGGAATTATGTCAGGTGGTCTCTGAGCATCTCCAAAGGATTCTATTCAACTAGGGTGCTGTCTGGTCTCTAATATTTAGAACACAATGGTAAATATGTGATAGAAATTCCTTCTGGCTAATGTAGCCAGAAGAAGAAATGCCTTTTTAAAAATGTGTTTTGTTTTGATCAGAGTTTTGAAGACTGGGCCAAATTCCATTGAAGAAAATTTCAAAGGGAAGAAAGGGTACCCACAGGAGGAAACAGCAGGCAGAAGTCTTGATCCGGGAAGCTAGGGGTATAGATCAGAAACAGTGAGATGATGGGAAGGTGCAGTTGGCTGTGGGAACAGGTTTGGGGATGTAGTGGTGGACAAAGCAACAAATATAGGCATGCACTCAGGTCGGGGCGGTTACTGATGGCTGCTGTGCATCTCCTGTAGGTCATGGGAAGTCATGGAGGGCAGGATAGGAAGGTGTTTATGACTTTACAAGATTCCTTATCTGAAGTGTCGTGGGCAGGTTTAACCTGCATTCAGGCGAGGAGCAAGAGGATGGCGGGTATGACTTGGGCATTGGGGAGAGGGAGGCAGGGGCCCTTGGAGGTCATGATTAGAAGTTGTTTCTATTTTAACCAGATGGTATCTCTAGGAATCAGGAATATTCCCATGGTCAACTGTCTGTAGTCCTAAGACGTTATGCTTCCCCGTGGTCTTCACTAGGAAACACTTACCTCCTCAGGGGAGACGAGAGTGGTTAACTCACCGGGACAAAGGCTCATTTCCCCTCTGTCCTTCCCACCTGGGGGGAACCCACCACGTGGGCCACCCCAGGAAGGGTTAAACAAGTGGGATGCCTCAAGTCTAGGTTGTAAACCAGGGAGAAGTGGAAGGAGGCTAGAGACTGCTTTCTTTCAGGGCAGGGAAGGACGTGAAAAACCAAACTCAAGAGCCAACTTCTTGGGTCAGTGTGTCCCCTGCCTGAGGGGCTTCCCTGTGGAACCAGCAAGGGCACCTCAAGGGATTTACTTTGGATTCTGTTCTTGTTGAAGGGAGGCCTGCAAGATCTCAAGAGTCTTTCCCTGTGAGGTGGGATGATCTTCAGCTCAGTGGGCCTCATTTGCCTCATTAGCTTCTGTCAGACCCCAGGTGTTCCTCTTAGAGAGTGTGGCCTTGTCTGAACACAGATATCCTCCCCTCAATCTCTCTCCCATCCCTCATCTGTCATATCAAGCTTTAGATGACCCAGCTGGTTTCCTATCACATAGGAAGCAAAATCCTCTACCTGCCTTTTTTGACCTCAGCACATGTCATTCTCCTCCTTGCTCAGACCTTCCAGCCATGTAGACCTTCATTCTTTCCCACGCTCATTCTAGTCTTTGCACTGGCTGTCACCTCTGCCTAGAATGCTGCAGTCTCCACATGGCCTATCCTTTCTTGACTTTTCCATACCAAAACATTACCCTCCTCTGACTGGCCTTCTCAGAATCCCCATTCTAAAGCAGCCATCCTATTTTATTTCTTCTGTTGTTCTTATCCCTATCTGCTGGTTTCTTATGTGTGTGTTTGCTTACTGTCACCTTCCTCCACTTGAAGATAAGCTCCTTGAGAGGAGGGACCCATTGTGACCTCAGAGCTTGGAAAAAGGCTCAGAGCACAGTAGGAGCTTGGGAACTCTTGATGAAGGCATTTGTTGAACATATCTCTGGATTTACCTCTTTAGATCATCTCAGAGAAGGCTGGTCCTGAGTTGGCCTGGTGCCATCCTTCAGCCAGTTCCTGAGGAGACCAACCAGGTGGAAGTAGCCTTGGGAAATATTTCCCGGAGTCTTGGTGGGAGGAGTTATATGTTTGTGATGATTTTGCATCAGACCACCAATCCAGAGAGGCCGTGTATGGGGAACATCAGAAATAAGAAGGACCTATCCATGGCTGGGTGCATTGGAGCAACCCTCACAGGGACTAGATTCTGCTCTGGCCATGAGCTCAGTTGTCCAGCCCTCTGCCTTTGAAGAATTCTGTAACCTCACCTGACCTTCTTGGCTACCAACAGAGAGATCCTTGTCTGACCTGCCTCAGCTAGAATGCAGAGCAGCCTAACTCTGCTTTGAGAGTCTTGGACTCCTGTTCATGCACCAAGAATGCTCGGCTTGTTCCAAACAGAGGAGGGGTTCTGAATGGGGGCCCAGTGTGGGGTGAGGTGAGCCATAGCCACCACTAGAGGAATGCGGAGACATGCCTGATGGCGTGGCACGTCTTTGGAAAGTCAGAGGCAGGTTGAGAGCAGCCTCCTAGTCAAGTAGGGAAAGTTCCTCGGCCCCTTTTCAGGGTATGAACGGTGGAAACAACTCTAGCTTGAGGGGGGTTAGAATCCACATTATGGTACTCACCAAAAGGATATTGCTATGATTTTTTAATTAAAATCTTCCATGGAGGGCAGATTTCCATGGAGGGTGGCTCAGTTGGTTAAGCATCTGACTTCAGCTCAGATCATGATCTTGTACTCCATGAGTTCAAGCCCCACATCAGGCTCTGTGCTGACAGCTCAGAGCCTGGAGCCTGCTTCAGATTCTATGTCTCCTTCTCTCTCTGCCCCTCTACCTCCCATGCTTGCTCTCTCTCTCTCTCTCTCAGAAATAAACATTAAAAAAATAAAAAATCTTCCATGGAAATAATATAGATAAAAAGTGGCCAGATTTCAGAGGCCATGGAGGACAATTTCAAACCCCATTTCTCAAAGTATTCCTATAGGATGTCAATTGGAGCAAAGGGATTTTTTGTAAGAAATGGTGGCTTTAAAAAAATTAAGCAAGTGTCTTCACAGTAAAACTTTTCAGAGCTTCTAATATGCTCATTGTGACTCTCAGGTGATACCTTGTATGGGCTTTTCCAATCTCTTAGACCCTGAAATCCCTTTTTAGCTAAAACTCTTTTGGCACACACATTAGGAAATGATGTGGTAGAGAATGGATGAAAGTGAGAGACAAAATCAGTGAGCTTCACAAGCATTTAGAGATTCCCGGGTGCTTTGCATGGTGCTAATTACTGTGAAAAATACAAAATAAGACAGTTTTGGTAGCAGATCCTCATATTAGGAGACTCTCACACACAAAACAGCTAGGAAAAAAATAAAAGAAATATACATAATTGAGAACTATCTGTGGTACAAACTATGCAACTCTAGGCTATTCAAGAGGAAGGAGATTCCCCCAGGCATGCTGCCACAGAGAAGTCCTGGAAGGGACGGGGCTGATGCATCCTTGGAGATTGGTAATGACAGGGTGCCTTAAAACCCTTCAATAGCATCACCCCCTGTCGCAGTGGTTATGCTTATAAGTCACATGCATGGTTTCTCCTCTCCAATGTTATGAATGTCCTGGGAAAGCCAAAGACTGGTCAGGAGCCTAGCTTGTTTGGCTTTTGGAATCTCTGACGTCTGAGCAGTGGTAAAGAAATGTGTGTACTCTGGGTCAACTGTGAGCCAGTGCCTGAACCCTTGCCTACAAGTTATCGATAAATGATGCGGGAACATGAAGTCCTCACACCTGTAGATATTTATCCTTGGACGCTGCAGGGAAGACCTGCCAATGAGGCCAGGTGTACACTGTTAAATTCTCTTTGAAGTAAGTCCTGCATCTTCCTGCTTCAGCATCTGCATTGGTTTGACCGTAGTCCTCTTGATTAGTTAGTCTCTTTCCCCTGCCTGGTGACTCACTATTCAGGTTTATATTGCTGAATGGCTCAGTGATATCTCTTGAGCATTGGTGTACTTGCCAATGAGTTACTCACCTAGGTTGTACAGGAAACAGGTTCAGGCAAGTGAGTTTTAAGATTCCCTGTGGCCATCTTTAGCTTTGATGTTTATTGGTCGCCATTTTAGCTTGCAGAATAATGGAGCAGGAAGTTTTGCTGTTGCCCTAACTCCCAGCTGTGGGGCACATCTGTTTCTCTGGCTGGGATTTGGCTCATTGAAACTTAAAGTTTGAGGTATGAGGATAGTTAGTAGGACAACCAGATGCTTCTGTTTGTATCAGCTGTCCAGTTAATGTTTCCTCTCTCCTTTCTCAACACTGGCGCCATCCCCAGGAACGTGCCCAGGTTTGGTTTTCAGTGTGGTAACAACTATTGTGTGTTCCTTCCCTCTCCCCCACATTGTGTTCCTGGTCTAGACTCCTTGTGATTGTGTGTGGTGTTCATATCCAAATAGCATTCGATCCTAAGTCCTGACTTTATACCGTACTCGTAGTGTCTGATTATCACCCACAGGCCAGGGGCTCTTCTGCCTGCTTACCTACTACTCTTTGACTCTTGGGTTTTAGGAACACTCCCGGCCTGAGTATGAAACCAAAGTTCGAGAGAAAATGTTAAAGGCAAGTGGCAAGTCGGTGGTCCAGAAATTGGGCACCAATATGGCTGAGGATGAAGATGAGGTAAGTTGCTGGTGCTTGTTGCTCGCCATCTTCTTTGTTTCTGAAGGTGCTTTGTCATTTCATTTGGAATGCCTTCATCAGAGACTGGGCTGTGAGAAGAGGTTGACAGGAGTGGGACAGGAGGGGATGATTCATGACACATTCCGTTGACCCGCACTCAGAGCAGGCTTTTGCCATGACTTGATTTGTCTCTCTTTCTGGATGGTGGTGTCTGGCCAAAATGGGAGAGTAGGTTGGAGAAGAAAGAAACAGTTTCAGGGCAGGACTGAATCACCTAAATACCTAATAATGATAACTACCACCATACTAACTAGCACAATGGCAGTTAACCCTTGTCGAATGCTTGCTCTAGGCTAGATGCCATTCTAAGTGCATTATATTATCTTATTTTCATGGTAAATTTATGATGCTGGCACTCTTATTAGGCAAATGAAAACTAATGACAAAAGTTATGTTCATAGCTTAAGTCAGTTGCCAGAAGTCACCCAGCCAGTAAATGGTGAGTAGATCTGGGATTCTGTACATCTCTGACGGTCTGTGCATCTAACCACTACATGCAATACTGCCCTTCAAGTGCAGTGAAGAAGTCCAAGCAAGACATGGCTCTTAGGGCCAGCCGAGGCAAATTCATGCCTGTGTTCACTTGAGCTACTCATATAAAGTTCCTTACATTTCATTTTATCTGGGTGGGCTTTCACAAGTACGAATGTGATGGTGAACATGTCTTCCGAGTCCTATTTCTGAGTTTTACGGTGGCATTCAGACATTAAAACAGAGCTTCAGAATCTGTGCTGTGATCTGTAAATACGCATAGTGTGTGTGAGCTGGGGGTACAGTGTGGGGGGCTCCTCTTTGGCAGTGCCTGTCTTCTCTGAGTGCCACCCTTCTTTGAATCTGTGTGTGTGTGTGTGTGTGTGTGTGTGTGTGTGTGTGTGTGTGTGTGTGTGTGTGTTTATGTCTTTCCTAATCTGGTTCCTGAAAAAAATCAACAAGATTGGAAATCTGTTGTTTTTGCATGTGTCTTTTCTCCATCTTGGCTTTGAATTCAAATTTCATTTAATTTTACATTCTTAAAGTTGGAACCATTCATGTTAACATGCAAATTTATTCAAGCACCAAAACAGAAGAATGTGGTGTTTTTGAGGCCAGAACACTGGCTTTTTTCTTCTTTCTTTCTTTCTTTCTTTCTTTCTTTCTTTCTTCCTTTCTTTCTTTCCTTATCTCTTTTCTTTCTTTCTTTCTTAAAGAAAACAGGACTTAGAAGAGAAAGAGCATGGCTCTCTGAGTTATTATTTTTTTTTTTCCTAGACAAAAAGTAAGTCCAAGACCACCAATTATTCAGGGAAATAATGAATTCATTCTTAGGACAGACTAATCATCACCACCACCCTCATCAGAAAGCAAGAATTCTGTGTTCTCAGCTTTAGCAACTCCATGCAACCTTCTTTCTCCACCCTAGAGCAATATACAATGGATAATTTTATGGAAATCACATGTAACTTTTATTGACCACTGACTCATTTAATTTTAATTCCATGGACGGGAATGCCAAGGAGCTGGAATTGCGTACATTGAGACTGTGGTTCTAATATAAACTTTGCTTGGATATATATGCATGATAGGTCACATAACTTTCAGGAACCATGAATAATTGAAAAACATCTGAATGCATTATGAATGATACATATGTTTATGTTTTAGCATTCAACATCTATTTCCATTACACTGTTGAGAATGCAAAGCTCAAAGCATCTAATGTCTTTTGGGCACTGGGGAGAAAATGACCTTCCTGATTGAGCAGTGAGAGATGAAAATGGCTTGGAATGTGATTGTCAACATCCTTCTTCTGTTCCCTCCATTCTGTTAATACTGTAAATCTTCTGTTCCTGCTGTAAGTCTAGCCAAAGATGGGAGATGAAGGGAGGAGCACGTGTTGCTGTCTGATGGGAGGGATGCTGCTCTTGCCTACTGGAAGAGTTGAGGTCAATACCCACTGTATAACATGGCTCTGGAGACCCTCTCATGTGTGGGATATTTAGGAAAGGTCCCTTCTGCTGGGGAATAGACAGGGACAAAGAACCAAAATTTAGCTGGTGGTCTTGGATATGCCTCTTTCATCCCAGAGGATCCTCTTGGCTCTGCCTTGACTGTGACCCCGAGTCTGCATATCCTCACCTCTCTTTACTTTCCTTCCAGTTGGATGATAAGCTACCATTTATTGAGACCCAGAGCAGTATGGGAATTTGCCCAAGACCATATAATGTGTGTGGGGAAGCTGGTAGTCAAACTTAGCTTCACCCAATCCCCAAGGCCTATTGCTTTTTTTTTTTTTAATTTTGAAGATATCAACCCCATTTTTAAAGACTTCTTTATTGAGATTTAGTCCTCAGACCATAAAATTCACCCACATAAAGTGTATGATTCAATAGGTTTTAGTATATTCACAGATTTGTGCAGCATTTCTACCATCTAAGTTTAAAATATTTTTTTAAGGTTTATTTATTTACTTGATGAGAGAGAGAGAGCAAGCGAGCACACAGGGAAGGGGCAGAGAGAGGGAGAGAGAGAATCCAAAGTAGGCTCCACACTGTCAGTGCTGAACCTGATGCAGAGTTGGGACTTACAAACCGTGAGATTATGACCTGAGCCGAAATCAAGAGTAAGATGCTTAACCAACTGAGCCACCCAGGCACCCCTCAAATATTTTTATCACCCCAAAAAGAAACCCTATACCTAGTAGTTACTAAACTCTGGAAAAACAACTAATCTACTTTCTTTTTCTATAGATTTGCCTATTCTGGCCCCTGGGTGGCTCAGTCAGTGAAGCATCTGACTCTTGGTTTCAGCTCAGGTCATGATCTCACGATTCATGAGTTCAAGTTCTGCATCAGGCTCCATGCTGACAGCGCAGAGCCTGTTTGGGATTCTCTCTCTTCTCCTCTCTCTCTGACCCTCCCGCATGCACACACTCTCTCTCTCCCTTCTCTGTTTCTCTCTTTCAAAATAAATAAATAATACAATAAAAAAAGATTTGCCTATTTTGGGTTTTCATGTCAATGGTATCATGAAAAATGTAGTATTTAGCTGCTTTTACTTGGAAAAATGTTTTCATAATTCATCCATGTTTTAGCTACATCAGTATTTCATACTTTTTTATTGCCAAGTAATATTACCATAGTTTAGATATACCTCCTTTATCAATTGGTATGATAAAGCCACTTGGATGGCTTCCACCTTTGGGCTGTTATCAATAATGGTGCTATGAATATTTGTGTACAAGTTTTTGTGTGGATGCATGTTTTCATTTCTCTTGGATTTGTAGGTAAGAGTGGAATAATTGGGTCACACAGTAGCTCCATATTTAACAATTTGAAGACCTGCCATACTATTTCCCAAAGTAACTGTACCATTTTACAGTCTAACCATACAATGTATGGTTTCTCCACATCTCAGCAACACTTGCTGTTATCTTTTTTATTTTATCTATCCTAGTTGTGTGAAGTGGCATTTCACTGTGGTTTTAATTAGCATATCTCTAATGACTAATAATGTTGAACATCTTTTCATGTACTTATTGGCTGTTTGTATGCCTTCTTTGGAGAAATGCCTATTCAAATTCTTTGCCCATTTTTTACTTTTTATTTTATTTTTATTTTTTTAAGTTTATTTATTTATTTATTTACTTATTTATTTATTATTTATTTATTTATTTATTTTGAGAAAGAGAGAGTGGGGGGAGGGACAGAGAGAGAGGGAGAGAGAATCCCAAGCAGGCTCCACGCTGTCAGTGCAGAACCCAAAGCGGGGCTTGATCTCATGTACTGTGAGATCCTGACCTGAGCTGAAATCAAGAGTTGGACATTTAACTGACTGTGCCACCCAAGTGCCCTCTTTGCCCATTTTTTAAATTGTTCTCTTATGATCATGTTGTAAGAGTTATTTAATAATCTGAATACCAATCCAGTATATAATATGATTTACAAATATTTTCTCCTGTTGAATGGATATTGTTTTTTAATTTTATTGATGATACAATTCAAAGCACAAAAAGTTTTGTTGTAATTCAAATTATATGTATTTCCTTTTGTCACTGGTGCTTTTGTATCATATCCAAGAAATCATTGCCTAGTTCAAGGTCATAGACATATACTCCTAGGTTTTCTTCTAAGGGATTTTTGTGTTGGTTCTTACATTTTTAGGTGTATGATCCATTTTGAGTTAATTTTTATGTATTAGTTAACTAACTAAGGTGTCCAAATTCTTGTTTTTTGTTTGTTTTTGCATGTGGATACTCAATTGTCTAGCACTATTTGTTGAAAGACTGTTATCTCTACTGAATTATATTGACATCCTCATCAAAAATCTATTCAATATAAATGTAAGAATTTGTTTCTGGACACTCAATTGTATTCTGTTAACCTATGTGTCTATCTTTATGCCAGTGCCACATTGTCTTGATTACTACACTTGTGTAATAAGTTTTGAAATTGGGAATGTGACTTTGACTTTGTGCTTCTTTTTCAAAATTGTTTTGATGATTCTGGGTGCCTTGCATTTCCATATGAATTTCATAACCAGCTTATCAATTTCTGTAAAAAACACATGCTAGGATTTGTGATAGGAACTGAGTTGAATCTATAGGTTAATTTAGGAATATTGCCATCATAATACTATTAAGTCTTTTTTTTTAATTTTTAGTGTTTATTTATTTTTGAGAGAGAGAGAGAGAAAGAGCGAGAGAGCAGGGTAGGGAGAGGGAGAGAGAGGGAGACACAAAAACTGAAAAGGCTCCAGGCTCTGAGCTGTCAGCACAGAGCCTGATGTGGGGCTCGAACCCATAGACCATGAGATCTTGACCTGAGCCAAAGTCGGACATTTAACTGAATGAGCTACCCAGGCGCCCCACACTATTATAATCTATGAGCGTGATGTATCTTTCTATTTATTTAGATCTTATTTAGTTCCTTTCAACAATGTTTTATATTTTCAGTGTAGAAGTCTTATACATATTTTGTTAAATTTGTTTGTAATTATTTTATTCTTTTTGATGCTATTGAGAATCGTTCTTAATTTCTGTTTTGCATTATTCATTGCTAGCATATAGAAATATAATTGATTTTGTGTATTGATTTCGTATCCCACAACTTTGGTGAACTCATTGTTTAATTCTAATAGTTTTTAGTGAACTCCTTATGATTTTCTATGTATAAGATCATGTTATCTGTGAATAGAGATAGTTTTACTTCTTCCTTTCCCAATCTGGATGCATTTTATTTCTGTCTCTATCTCTTTTTTTCTAGCTAATTGCTCTGACTACAATCTCTTGTACAATGTTGAATAGAAGTGAGGAGAACAGACTTCCTTGTCTTGTTCTTGATCTTGATCTTAGGAGAAAAAAAAATTAGTCTTTCACCACTAAGTGTGATGTTAGCTGTGGCCCATTGCTTTTTTGTTCTCTCTTTGTAAGGCTTCCCAGAAAACAATTTACATCACATAAACACGATGCTTATTTGAAATGAAACATTCTATACTGTAATGAGGTGGTAACTACATGTCCACATTCGGGAGAGACAGTGTGGTATGGCCCAAGGCTGGCTGGCTAGGTCATGGTACTCTCATCAGGTAATTGAGCTTTTCTCTGGGTCTTTTCTGCTTCAGCTGTCACATGGGAAGATTGAGTTATAGCCTCTGTGGTTCTGAGAGTTGTTGACTTTCTTTGTTTATGTGAGAGATGATGTTGGCCCTTAGCCCATAACTTTGGGGCATAGACTGTCTCTTATTTGTCTTAGGTGGTGTTAATTTGGATATTCTTACATCTGTTTTTTAAATATGCCTTTTTAAAAAGTTTTACTTTAATTCCAGTTAGTTAACAACAGTGTAATATTAATTTCAGGAGTATAATATAGTGATTCCACACTTCCATACAACACCCGGTGCTCAAGTGTCCTCCTTAATCCCTATCACCTACTTAACCCCTCCCCCTGCCCACCTCCCCTCTGGTAACCATCAGTTTGTTTTCTATAGTTAAGAGTCTGTTTCTTGGTTTGCCTTTCCCTCTCTCTTTTTTTCCCGTTTGCTCATTTGTTTTGTTTCTTAAATTCCACATATGAGTGAAATCATATGGTATTTGTCTTTCTCTGACTTATTTCGCTTAGCATAATACTCTGTAGCTCCATCCGTGTCTTTGCAAATGGTAAGATTTAGTTCTTTTTTATAGCTCAGTAATATTCCTCTGTGTGTGTGTGTGTGTGTGTGTGTGTGTGTGTGTGTGTGTGTGGTATATATACCACCTCTTCTTTATCCATTCATCAGTTGATGGACTCTTGGGCTATTTCCATAATTTGGCTATTGTAGATAATGCTGCTATATGCATCAGGGTGCATGTATCCCTTTGAATTAGAATTTTTGTATCCTTTGTTTTTAATTTTTTTTTAACCTTAATTTTTTTGAGACAGAGAGAGAGCCTGAATGGGGGAGGGTCAGAGAGAGAGGGAGACACAGAATCCAAAACAGGCTCCAGGCTCTGAGCTGTCGGCACAGAGCCCAACACGGGGCTTGAACTCACAGACCCTGAGATCACTACCTGAGCCGAAGTCGGATGCTCAACCCACTGAGCCACCCAGGTGCCCCCACATTTTTGTATCCTTTGGGTAAATAACCTAGTAGTGCAATTGCTGGATCATAGGGTAATTCTGTTTTTTTTTTTAATGTTTATTTATTTTTGAAAGAAAGAGAGACAGAACATGAGCAGGGGAGGGGCAGAGAGAGAGGGAGACACAGATTCTGATGCAGGCTCCAGGTTCCAAGCTGTCAGCACAGAGCCCTATGTGGGGCTTGGACTCACAAACTGTGAGATCATGATTTGAGCCAAAGTCATATTCTTAACCAACTAAGCCATCCAGGTGCCCCAGGATAGTTCTATTTTTAACTTTTTGAAGAACCTCCATACTGTTTTCCAGAGTGGCTGCACCAGTTTGCATTCCCACCAACAGTGCCTTGGGTGGGAAGCCCAAGAGGGTTCCTTTTTCTCCACATCCTCAACAACACTTGTTGTTCTTGCATTTTTTATTTTAGCTATTCTGACAGGTGTGAAGTGATGTCTCATTTTGATTTGTATTTTCCTGATGATCAGTGATGTTGAGCATCTTTTTATGTGTCTGTTGGCCATTTGTATGTCTTCTTTGGCAAAATGTCTTTTCATGTCTTTTGCCCATTAAAAAAATTTTTTTAAAGTTTATTTTTGAGAGAGAGATAGAGCAAATGGGGGAGGGATAGAGAGAGGGGGAAAGAGAGAATCTCAAGCAGGCTCCACACTGTCAGCATGGAGTATGATGTGGGCTTGAACTCACAAATTATAAGATCATGACCTGAACCAAAACCAATAGTTGAATGCTCAACTGACTGAGCCACCCAGGTGCCCCATCTTTTGCCCAATTTTTAATTGGATTATTCATCTTTGGGGTGTTGAGTTTTAGAAGTTCTTTATATATTTTGGATACTAATCCTTTATCAGATATGTCATTTGCAAATATCTTCTCCCATTCCATAGATTGCCTTTTTGTTTTAGTGATTGTTTTCTCATTGTGCAGAAGCTTTTTATTTTGATGAAGTCCCAATAGTTTATTTTTGCTTTTGTTTCCCTTGCTTCAGAAGACATATTTAGAAGGAAGTTGCTACAGCAGATGTCAAAGAGGTTACTGCCTGTGTTCTCCTCTAGGATTTTTATGGTATCAGGTCTTACATTTAGATTTTTTTTTAATTTTTAAATTTTTAAATTTATTTTTGAGAGAGAGAGAGACAGACAGACAGACAGAGCGAGAGCTGGGGAGGAGCAGAGAGAGAGAGAGAGAGGGAGACACTGAATCTGAAGCAGGCTCCGGGCTCTCAGCTGTCAGCACAGAGCCCGACATGGGACTCAAACTCACAAACTGTGAAATCGTGCCCTGAGCCGAAGTTGGATGCTTAACTGACTGAGCCACCCAGGCACCCCTCAGGTCTTACATTTAGGTCTTTAATCGGTTTTCCATTTATTTTTGTGTATGATATAAGAACATGGTCCAGTTTCCTTCTTTTCCATGTTGCTGTCCAGTTTTGCCAACATCATTTGTTGGAGAGGTTGTCTTTTTCCCATTGAATATTCTTTCCTGCTTTGTTGAAGATTAATTGACCATATAATTGTGGTTTCATTTCTGGGTTTTATGATCTATTAATCCATACATCTGTTTTTATGCCAATACCATACTGTCATGATTTCTACAGCTTTGTTAGATAAGTTGACGTCTGGAATTGTGATGCCTCTAGCTTTGCTTTTCTTTTTCAAGGTTCCTTTGGCTATTTGGGGTCTTTTGTGGTTCCATATAAATTTTAGGATTGTTTGTTCTAGCTCTGTGAAAAATGCTATTGGTATTTTAATAGAGATTCCATTAAATGTGTAGATTGCTTTGGATACTATAGACATTTTAACAATATTTGTTCTAGTCCATGAGCATGGAATGTTTTTCCATTTCTTTATGTTATCTTCCATTTCTTTCATCAGTGTTTTATGGTTTTCAGAGTACAGGTCTTTTGCCTCATTGGTTAGGTTTATTCATAGGTATCTTACTGTTTTTGGTGCAGTTGTAAGTAGGGTTGATACCTTAATTTCTTTTTCTACCGTTTCATTTTTGGTATACAGAAATGCAGAAGATTTCTATATATTGGTTTTGTATCCCGTGATTCCACTGAATTTGTTTATTAGATCAACAGTTTTTTTGGTGGAGTCTTTTGGGTTTTCTGTATGTAGTATCATGTCATCCGCAAATAGTGAAAGTTTTACTTCTTCCTTGCTGATATGGATGCCTTTTATTTCTTTTTGTTGTCTGCTGTGGCTAAGACTTTCAGAACTATGTTAAATAATAGTGGTAAAAGTGGACATCTCTGTCTTGTTCCAGACCATAAAGGAAAAGCTCTCAGTTTTTCCCTATTGAGGATGATAATAGCTGTGGGTTTTTCATTTATGGCCTTTATTATGCTGAGGTGTTCCCTCTAAACGTACTTTGTTGAGGGTTTGTATCATGAATGGATATTGTGCTTTGTCAGCTGTTTTTTCTGCATCTATTGAGAGGATCATATCGTTCTTATCCTTTCTTTTATTAATGTAGTGTATCATGTTGGTAGATTTGCAAATATTGACTCACCCTTGCAACCCAGAAATAATTCTCACTTGATTGTGATGGGTGATTTTTTTTAATGTACTGTTGGTTTCTATTTGCTAGTATTTTATGGAGAATTTTTGCATCCATGTTTATCGGGGATATTGGCCTGTAGTTCTCTTTTTTAGTGGAGTCTTTATCTGGTTTTGGTATCAGGGTAATGCTGGCTGCATAGAATGAATTTGGAAGTTTTCCTTCTTTTTTCATTTTTTAGAATAGTTTGAGAAGAATAGGTATTAACTTTATTATTATTAAAAAAAATTTTTTTTTAATGTTTATTTATTTCTGAGACAGAGAGAGACACAGCATGAATGGGGGAGGGGCAGAGAGAGAGGGAGACAGAATCGGAAGCACGCTCCAGGCTCTGAGCTGTCAGCACAGAGCCCGATGTGGGGCTCGAACTCACAAACTGTGAGATCGTGACCTGAGCTGAAGTCGGCCACTCAACCTACTGAGCCACCCAGGCACCCCTTAACTTTAAATGTGTGGTAGAATTCACCTGTGAAGCCATCTGGCCCTGGATTTTTGTTTTTTGGGAGTATTTTCATTACTGATTAAATTCCTCTGCTGGTTATCAGTTTGTTCAAGTTGTCTGTTTCTTTTGTTTCAGTTTTTCTGGTTTATATGTTACTAGAAATTTGTCCATTTCTTCCAGGTTGTCCAATTCGTTGACATATAGTTTTTCATAATATTCTCTTATAATTGTATTTCTGTGCTGTTAGTTGTTATTTCTCCTCTCTCATTTGTTGTTTTACTTGTGATTTTATTTATTTGGGTCCTTTATCTTTTATTTTTGATAAATTTGGCTAGAGATTTATCACTTTTATTAATTTTTTCAGATAACCAGCTTCCTGGTTTCATTGATCTGTTCTATTGTTTTTTTTTTTTGTTTTTTTGTTTTTTTTTTTTAGTTTCTATATCATTTATTTCTGCTCTTATATTTTTATTTCTTTTCTTCTGCTGGCTTTAGGCTTTATTTTCTTTTTCTAGCTCCTTTACATGTAAGGTTATATTGTTTATTTGAGAGTTTTCTTGCTTCTTGAAGTAAGTCTGTATTGCTATATACTTGCCTCAGAACTTCTTTTGCTGCATCTCAAACGTTTTGGACAATTTTGTTTTCATTTTAATTTGTTTCCATATATTTTTAAATTTCTTCTTTGATTTTCTGGTTGACCCATTCATTGTTTAGTAGCATGTTGTTTAACCTCCATGTATTTTTGGTCTTTCCAAATTTTTTCTTGTGTTTGACGATTTTCATAGTGTTGTGGTCAGAAAAGAGGCATGGTATGATTTCAACATTTTTGTATTTGTTGAGGCCTGTTTTGTGAACTAATATGTGATCTATTCTGCAGAATGTTCCATGTGCACTTGAAAAGAATGTGTATTCTGCTGTTTTAGGATGGAGTGTTTTGAATATATCTGTGAAATCCATCTGGTACACAGTGTCATTCAAAGCCATTGATCCTTGTTTATTTATTTAAAAAAAATTTTTTTAACGTTAATTTATTTTTGAGACAGAGAGAGACAGAGCATGAACAGGGGCGGGGCAGAGAGAGAGGGAGACACAGAATCTGAAACAGGCTCCAGGCTCTGAGCTGTCAGCACAGAGCCCGACGTGGGGCTCGAACTCATGGACCGTGAGATCATGACCTGAGCCGAAGTTGGACGCTTAACCGGCTGAACCACCCAGGCGCCCCATCCTTGTTTATTTTGTTTACATGATCTGTCCATTGATGTAAGTGGGGTGTTAAAGACCCCTACTATTATTGTGTTATTATCAATGAGTTCCTTTATGTTTTTTTTAAATATGAAATTTATTGTCAAATTGGTTTCCATACAACACCCAGTGGTCATCCCAAAAGGTGCCCTCCTCAATACCCATCACCCACCCCCCCTCCCTCCCACCTCCCATCAACCCTCAGTTTGTTCTCAGTTTTTAAGAGTCTCTTATGTTTGTTTTTAATTGTTTTATATTTTTGGGTACCCCATGTTAGGTGCATAAATACTTACAGTTGTTAGATCTTCTTGTTGGATTTTCCCCTTATGATTATATAATGCCCTTCTTTAGCTCTTGTTACAATCTTAGTTTTAAAGTCTAGTTCATCCAATATAAGTGTTGCTATTCCAGCTCTCTTTTGACATCCATTTGCATGATAAATGTTTCTCCATCTCCACCCTTTCAATCTGCAGGTGTCTTTGGGTCTGAACTGGGTCTGTTGTAGGCTTCTTACATATATTCTTATGATTTTCAAGGGTATAGGCATAGTGAGGATAGTAATAATAATAAAATTCTGAGTAATATTTATGGAGTGCTTATTTTGTGTAAGGCTTTACATGTTTTATTTCATATAGGTCTCAAAACCATTATTATCTCCAATTTATAAATGTGAAAAGGCTGAGGATTAAAGAAATGAACAACTTGCTCAAAGCTAATATGTGGCAGAATCAGAGTATGAGCCAGGCAGTCTGACTCCAGAGCAATGCTCTTGACCACTGTGCTTCTCTGTCCTTCGAATGTTTTCCCTCAACAGATCCTCAAACATTACTAAAAAGTCATGCTTGCTTTTTCTTCCTTATATTAAGGCAAGAAGGACAAGGGTATTCATTGGAAAGACTGGAATGAGACAAACTTGCTAACCTACTTTTTCTTTAATAGTTTTGTGTAAATGCTCATGGCATGATGCTCTGTTTCCACTGAAGACAACCATGAGTAGAATTAGCTCAGTTTACAGCAGGAGGTTCAACAGACAGTAGGAAAAATTCAGGAACATAAACATATATATGTTGTGTTTCCAAGGAAGAATCTAGAGTCTGATACTTTTAATAAAAGAATAGGCTCTCTCTCTTTCTCTTTCTACCCCAGCCCCCTAAATCAGTTTGAATCTCTTCTGCACTAGTCTGTCCTGGACCAATTTGGAGGTTTCCTTAAGTTTTCCTCCAGGGCAAGGTTTTTCTCTGTGCAGGATGATAAGGCTTGAAGCTGAGTATGGCAAGATGCTGTGGATGGTGGGATTGGGGAGCAGTCCCGATCTTTCCTGTCATCCCTCTGACCTTTCACTCAACCCCTTCTAATTCTAGCCTATGCCTCCTTTTCTTTCAATAAGCTTTGTATTAGCTAGAGTACACTCAGAAAGCAGAGCACATGCCAGTTGAGGGAAAACAATAGGAGGACCTAATTATAGAGGTGTTAGAACTGGGCAGGTAGAGGAAGCAGGAAACAGGAAGCCCAGAGATTGGCAGCTTCAGGGAATTGCTGCCATTCTTAGGACTGGAAACACAAAGAGGGAGGTGGGATTACCAGAGGCCAGGTGCCACGACCACCCAGTGGGGGCTGGAACCCTGCAGGAGGTGCAGCTACTTCTGGAGATGCCTTGGAGGAGACAGTGGAGGAGAAATACCCTGAATCTCCCCCCCTACCCTCCAGTCTCCCACCAGTGCCCCCCATTGGCCAAACCCAACTCAAAGTCAGTTGTTCACTTCTTCTGGGAAATATTGTTTTCAGGGGTCAGTACCCAAGCAGAGGAAGGGAATGGCTGAGTGGATCTGAGAGCAAGTGGCAAAGCACTGGAACATGGGTTCAGTCAGTAAGTCAGCACACCCTTACTCATTGTAGCTGATGAGCCACAGCTCCTTCCTAGCCAGGCCCTTACTTTGGGGAGTTAAGAAGCTACTGGGGCGCAGAAATAAAAATTTGGCAAAAAGCACAATAACGCCCACCACTAATAATGAGTACCCAGAAGATCAGTTGTTCAGACTGCTCATGAGTTGTGAATGTTTGTGTGAGCATGTGTGAGAGTGTGTGGTAGTATGTGTGTGTAGGAGAGACAGAACGTGTGTGTATGATGGGGCGGGATGTGGGGGGGTTGTCACTGGCGCGACACAGGTGGGATCAGATAACCGATGGCTTCAGAGAGGAGGGGAAATACATTTTCATGTCAAGGAACAAGGAGCGTGTAGCAAGCTGGGGAGGTGGCAAATGTGAGACCTAAAAGCGTGTTCTCCTGTAAAACAAACCACTGAGAGGACTCTAAAGCAAACTCCTATCTAACCGGTCCCCAGAGTTTACCTCACAGGACTTGTCACCCAGCTGTTTACCCGGTGCGGGCGCGCCACCTGTGCTCCCATGGCGGCCAGGCGCTGCCTGCGATGCTACATTTACTGAATGTTTTATGGGGAGCGTCGAAGCTAGAACATGTGCCAAAAGGAGGCCTGGGGATAGATGGGTGTTAATTTACTGTTCAGTGCACCACTCTGGGGACAATTATTTCAAAAGAAAACTCATCTAAAGTTAAAGTATTGAAACATTTACGACAGATGCCTCTGGCAGGCGCAACAGACAAAACATGTGGAATAAATTATGCATAATTGTAGGGCCTTTGACGAGGAGGCTGGGACAACAGCACCAGGAAGCTCAGGACTGTCAGCTCAGGGGGGAAAAGGGGCCCAGGGAGAGTCGGGGCTGTCCGGGCCAAGGGGGTATGGCCCAGACTTTCCACAGAGGCCCTCGGTGGTCCGTGAGAACGTTCTGTGGAACAGAGTGAAGTTCCCTCAGGCCCTCTTTGAAGGCACTAAATGACCATTTGAGGGTCAAAAAAAAAAAAAAAAAGAGAGATCTAAGTAATTCTCTCAGACTCTTCTTAGGGGTTAAGAAGGTTCCCCATCAGCACAGGGATACAATGGGAACAGAAGATGACTCAGTTTGCCAAAGAGTCACATCATGAAGAGCTAAGGTGAGGCTCGAGCCTGGGTCCATTGCTGAAAGCCTCGTGTTTGCATTGGTGCCGACAGTCACTAATCTTCTTTATTATCTGGGTGTTTCATAGCCTCTCACTATTATGGCTGAGTTCTAAATGCTGGCACCATTCTGGGCCTTCAGTCTCACCTGTGCTTCTGCATGAACTGAGGACTGTCAGGAAAGAGGCTGCTTCTATTCCATGCTCCTTCTGGAGGAGTCAGTCTCCTTGCTTCTCAGACCAGCCCTTACTTAAACTGATAAGGACCAACTGACCAAGGGCTGGTCAGCTCTGAAATCCAAGTCATTTATCCTTGCTCCCCTGGAATTTCTCATGCTTGATAAAAAGGGCAATGGAACAGGTCACTGTGTACGATGTAGCTCCATGGGTGAAACACAGCTTACTGAGTTGAATTGTTACTGAAGGCCGCCCCCCTGACAATTTCATGTACTTTTATTTACTTTATTTTTTTTATTCATTTTATTTTATATGGTTACTGATTGATTGTTATTTTCTTGTATCTTTGATTCATTGTTTCCAGCTCTGGCTCATCTAGTTCTGCTTCTCACCATCCACTTCCCCTGGATCTCACTGTCTTTGTGCCATCTCTCAAGGAGAGGCTTCTGTTTCTCACCTATGGTCCCTTCCTCCCTAGGCCAGTCTTGCCAAAGGAAATGGATAAGCAAAGGTGCAGAGAAATGGATGTAGCAAGGGACTGGGGAGTCCATCTGTTTGACTATAGAATGGAGATGTCTTCTTATGAATAGTTAAGGACTCGAATTTGGAATTTCAGGGTTCTGCATCCCTTTCCCTCATTGGTGGGACCTTGTCCCCTGGCTCCACCTAGAGGAAAGGCAGGCTGGGAAATATGGTCATTGCCAGGCAGCAGCTCCAAACTAACAAAGGACAGTGGCCTTCCCCTCTGTAGCATCATGATGTGAGTAGAGTGTGAACAGTTAGACTCTGGGAAGGTGCATGGAGGGAGTAGTGTGGAAAAGCCCACAGTCCTGTTCCTGACTACCACCCTTGAGAATCACTGTTATGGAAAGTGAATTCTCCTCAAGAGGGAAATGTTGTAAGAAGAAGTAAATGAGAAGTGTTCGCCTATCAGTGTGTGACAAAGCCTGTTTGAGTCCTTTAGTGACTAAGTCCCTCCACTGGAGTTTGGGACTCACCCCTCTCTGCACAAAATTAGCCCTATCTGAAGTGGTATTGTAGGTAAAGTGTTTGTGTTTGGGTACATTACAATTGTGGGGTTTTTTTTTTGTTTATAGTTATTATATGTGAAAGCATTCTCGTCAAGAAAAGTTCCACATGAGAGATAAAATGAAGGGCTCCCTCATTCGCACCTCCTCCAAATGTTGTTTGTCTCCCTAGAGGTAGCTACAGATATAGTGTGGTTTGTACACTTCCAGACCTTGCCTTGGGCACTTTGATTCATGTATGCACTTGTATTTGTTTGGTTATGGGTTCGTTTACACACACACACACACACACACACACACACACACACACACACACACTTAGGAGAAAGTCATGGACAGATAGTTTCATTGTGTTGACAAAGGTTGAAGCAGGAAGGCTGTGTTTTCCAAACTGTGCCCAAGACACCCCCCCAGAGTTCCACAGTGAACTCACAGAGGTATAGAATTTATAAACATTTTTGAGGGAAGCCCAGAAATACTTGATGTCTGTCAGACAGACACCACATGAACTACCCCCTTGGCCCTGTCAGTGTTAACACATATGATAAGCCTTTCAATGTCATCCTGTCTTAGTGAGGTCAAGCTCTCAGTGCTTATGATACCAGTTCCGCACAAAGCCATCATAGAACCAGGAAGTGATAGTGGTCATGTCCAGTCTGATTCCAAGGTTGGTGAAGTTGGATAGTGTCCAACAGGTGAGCACATCCTTTTAGTAAGCAGTTAAGGCTAAGAATGAAATAAAATAAAATATTTCTTCTTTCCATTTGTGTGTATTTTCCCCCAAATGGCTACTAAACTTGTTAGTACAAAAACGCTCACTAGGTTCTTTGGACTCAACTACTCTGGAACTGCCAAGGGTTTCTTTTAGCCTAGGGCATATGTGTAAAAATTACGTAGACATTAAGGGTACCACGAACTGAGAAAGTTTGGGAACTGCTGCATAAAGAACTTCCTGAGTTTTTTAGAGATTTCAGAGTGAAGTATACAGCCAAAAGCAGAACATCTTAAAGAGATAAGTAATGAGTTTTAAAGTTGCAGGAATTTGGGGCGCCTGGGTGGCTCAATCGGTTAAGCCTCTGACTCTTGATTTCTGTTCAGGTCATGATCTCACGGTTCATGAGTTTGAGCTCCACCTCAGGCTCCACACTGACAGTGCAGAGCCTCCTTGGGATTCTCTCTTTCCCTGTATCTCTCTGCCCATCCTCTGCTTGTCCTCTCTCCCTCTCACTTGTCTCTCTCAAAATAAGTGAATAAACTTTAAAGCTGCAGGAATTTATTTGGGGGTGGCAACATTCTGTGGCAAAGTGTGTGCTAGAAAAGTGCCAGGTGGACTGACTTCTTCTACACTTGCTCTTACGTCTCCCACTGACTACACTCTTGGGCCACAGAGTATATCTGCTCTAGGACGGTCTCTCTGTGTCTCTGCCTCTGTCTCTGTTTCCTCGTCTGTCTCTCAGTGTGTGCGTATGTGTGCATGTGTGTGTCTGTGTGTGTCTGTGTGTCAGGAGGGGACTGAGGGTTTCTGATTATGGACATCCCTTTAAATCCTTGGGTTTAAAAATAAATGCGACATCTTATCCAGAAGACCTTGCTTTACTTACAGTCTCCAGGGTGGTTTGGGCTTCGTGGAGAGGGATGCCAGAGAAGCACAGAATGTGTCCATAAACATATCCCTTTGTGGAGCATGGGAATTACTCATCCCAAAGAGAGACTCCTCGGGTGGCCCAGGCTATCATACAGGGGCTCTGGCCCTCTTCAACTGACAGTCCATTCTCAGCATCAGAAGTGCTGGCTAAAATAAGACCTTCCCTATGCTCTCATTGTATACATTTCCACTGGCCCTGGTCTAAATTAAGAAGTTACAAATAAGGAGAGTCCTGAGGACTGTGTGATGCAGGAGAAGCCAGAGAGATGGGTCAGCCCTTGAAGTAAGAGCGTGCTGCGGGAGGAGAAGCGGTGGCTCTAGCCTCTGAGCTGAGGCTGGGCAAATTCAGGATGGTATTTCAGACCAGACCCTCATGGAAAACACAAGGCCCAAATATGTGCAACGATGGAGAATGCTGGAACGGCAGAGTAGCAAATGGAGGCCAGCACATACCGTCAGGATGTGTGATGTTTGCCACTATTGACTTGCAGTTTGGACTTTTCTTTTTTCAGTCTAAATGATTTTTCCATATACGGCCTGAAGCATGTAAATTAAATTTGTCTTTTGCTGTCTGGGCCAAGGTCATTATTTCACTTCCCTAGAATTCACTGGAAGCACACATAAGCCCTTCAGGTTCCTTTGCCGTCTTCCCCGTCACGTGCCAGAAAATCAAGTGTCGGTTTAAAAAATTCCTCCAGGGTCAGGAGGTATTCTGGCTCCCTGTGATTCTTTTGACATGATGGTCAGAAAGAAAGCTCTTGGAGAAAGCAGGTGGGATTGCTCTTTTGTGGACAGAGAAAACAGAGGTCTCAAGACAGTGCTCTTCTACCAGTCGTTACCCAGGCTAGATGAGGTTTCTGGAACCTCCCCTCTCCCTGCTAGCACCGTGGCCTGCTCAGCCATGCTCCAGCTGGTGAGAAAGTGCTTCTCATTCAGAGCGTCTGCAGCACAGCGTTCTTCCTGGACATGACTTTCTACACTTCCATGAAGAATAAGGAACTAGGAAGACAAGAAAACAGGGTCCTACTTTAGGTGGCCCCAGATGCAGACCTGGAGCCAAGGATTCAGGTGCAAAATTTATTCAAGAGGTGGAAACCCCAGTAGTGGAGTGGGCAAGTGACAGAGGAAAGAAGGCAGCCAATAAAAGGTGCGTTGTCAATCAGGTTACTGCTGTGGACAACTGGAGCTGTTTCTGTTGGGAAATTCTGGGAGCTGAGCTAGAACAGGCACTTGGCAGTTTTACTGCCTGAGTGGGCAGGAAGCTCCCATGGGTCACCATTGAGGGAGGTTGTGTGTGTGTGTGTGTGTGTGTGTGTGTGTGTGTGTGTGTGTGAAAATTCCCCTGCACTTCTGACCTGCCCTGAAGATACACATGAACAGAAAAGACTCAAACTACCAAAACAAGTCTTCAGGCAAAGAGATACAGGTGCTGGAAGTTGGAATTTGGACCTCCTCACTCTGTAGTAAAGCTCCTGGAGGTCTGAGGTAGACACCAACAGTATAGAGCTTCTAGGTCCTAAAATGTATCAGTCAAGATCCAGTCAGAAACTTGGGAAGCCCAGGAGGTCAGCAGAGGGAATTTAATACAGGGAAAGTTCGTTAGATACGTGAATCGCTGACAAGCTAAACAGGGGTGGTGAAGCAACTCAGAGATAAGTGGCAGCAGGAGCTGGGGAGCCAAGGTAGAAGATGGTGTAACCAGAGCACAGGGCTGGGCTGCCTGGGCACCGGAACAGTGGTGGAAGCTGCATGGTGGGAGATGGGGTCATCGGAGGAAGGGCAGTAATGGCGGGGTGCTGGAAGTATGGTGGAGGTGCAGCCACTGCATAAAGCAGATAGAGGGAAGGGAGCAGTACTCAGGATTCTTCTTTCCATCCACCTGCCAATCTGCCACCAGTTCTTGCCTTGGCTGAGTCTAGTCTGAAGCCAGTTGGTGAGAGAGTCTTGGAAATGGGACTTCAGGGACCACTGCCCCTATATTACATATTAGAGCAAAGGATGGGCAGATCTGAGAGGAAACAGGAAAAGGACCGGTCCCTAGTCTTAACCCTTTATCTGACATAAATGCATGCCTCCACCCCCCTATTTCACAGGTCTTTCATATGACTGTTGGGTTTGTTATCTCCAAAGTGGCCTCTGGAATTTCTAAGGAATTTCCATGGACTCCATTTTGGGATAGGATAGATGATATGATGGGGAACATACTCCATACCCTTCCACCACCCCCTGCCCCATTCTGAGGTGTCTTGGGGCTGTTTCTTGTGCCTTTTGTTCTACATCTCCTGCTCCCATCATGGCAGTCATTGAGGAAACACCACATCTTAAATAAAAAGCTCTTTTTTCTGTGTCAGGCTTACCAAGGCTTGGTGTTTACTCTGTTTCAGTGAGGTAGGTTTCTTTCCTTTCAAAACATGGAACATGCTGGGTTCTTTCTCGCTCTCTCAGCCTTTTACCATGTACATATGTCGGCTTTTATCTGTTCAATAAAACCAAATGTCAGCATTCTATTTGCTAGTAATAGTGATCTGATTCATGCTAATTTTCCCCCACCGAGGGCTCCCCATGCCTTTAGTGGTTACCTCATTTGTTCTTCCAGCCTTCTTGGAGAGAAGTATGTCCATGTAGTCTCCTGTTCTTTCAGATGGGGCAACCTAAGTGAGGCTTTCATGATTAATGTGCACCAAGTCTAGAGCAAAGCCAATGCCAGTCTCTGCTTTCCTTGGTTACTTCTTCTGAGTTGGAGGTTCACTTAATAGCTGACTTAATCCATAAAATACCTAAGAACACAGTGATCCATGTTCTCTCTTTTCCTTTAATATCTAAGACCAGATTGATAGGTGTATTTAATATTCACAGGCTACTACCTGCTAGGAGAATGGCATCCTCCTGTTGCAGGCAGGCCAGATATGCAGTTCAAGGGAAAATATACATTGGAATTGGGTCAGTGGGTGTGCCAACCCCAGAGAGAAAGGAGTTGGATCCCTTTGTGGGAAAGATAAGCACAGGATGTTAATTTAGTTACTTGTCTCACACTGTGTTCGGGTTTCAGAGATTGAGACAGGGTGATGCGGGGAGCGAGGAGGCGATCCTTGATTTAACTTGCCTTCTGTACCTGTCTTCTCTGTAAATCATGCTTCTTTGAAAGAAGATGTCTAAAACCCACCCCTGTGGGACCTATCTTATTTCTGTATCTTGTCAGCTAAAGCCCTTGAGATGTGGTTACAAAACGACCTTGAAATGCAGTTCCAGATCTTCTGGGCTAACTTGGGCATTCCATTTTCTCTGAAAATGAGCATGCTTTGTCCTCCAACTGGTGGGAGGTGGGAGATGGAAAAATATCCCTGAGGAGCTCCTGAGGCCTCTGCACGGTTCCCACATAGCTCTCATAACCATTTATCTGCTACTGTCAGAAGCTGGCTGCAGCACAGCCAGAACTAAGTGCCGGCCTGGGCAAAAGGGCGGCCCGTTCCACGAGTCATTCTTCATCCACAGATTTTTCCAGAGTCAGATCCTCATCTGGGGAGCTGCTGCTGTTGCTTTTCTTCAAAAATACTATGCTTTCCCAATATTATGATGCCACATGCAGGATTTTCCGCACACTGGCTTTCTTTTTGCTTGGTCTAGGGCCGGTGGGCCTGTACTGATTTTCATGGCACCTTTTGGCCACTTACATCCCTGTGGTGGAGATATACATAACCTTGGAAGCTTTGCCACTCACCCAGGGCCAAGCAGTCCTGCTCATCAGTGGCCCAGAGTTGGAAAGAGCCTCATGGTTCTCAGGAAGGACAGACGTGATGGTGTTCAGTTGGCTGTAGATATTTGACATCCAGTTCATTTTTATTTTAATGGTGTGTGGTCTGCCAGCCAACTTACATAAATTTGGTTCTGAATTTGGGCATCTGCATCAAGTTTAGAGAACTGCAGCAGGAAGTTTGCCCTGGAAATGTACTCCGCCGAATATTCTCACTCCTTAGCATGAAGTGACTCCCATCCAAGAATCCCAGAGAGCTCGTCTATAAACATGAATGAATTAATCCTCCTAACACCACTGTGTGCTCTTTGCCAGCTGGATTGTTTTAAGGGAAGTGACCAGTCCAGGGGCCTATAGTGAGTCATGAAACAACTTGCTCATAACCAGAGGGTTTGGACTGCAGGATGCGGGGTGGAGCCAGGGATCACTCTGGACCCTTCCACGCCCAGCGATTGGAGTGTCAGAATGGGGGTCAGCAATCAGCACAATAATTCTGGTGATGCCTGGCCACCTTCCAGCTCAGCACATCCTTCTTTGGCATCCTCATCACCAGCCCCCTAAATCCATGGCATTGTCAAACGATTATTTTTTCAGTATATAAAAGTAAAATGTGCTAAGTGTAGAAAATTGAAAAAGGGAAGTAATATATAATGAAGGAAAGTAAATCATTATTTCATCCCCCAGAAAAACTCTTGTAAACCCCATTTTAATGTATATTGTCATGGAGTTAAAAATCATTCTACATGTTTAATTTTCTGTCATGGGTTTTTAAAGTTTACTTATTTTGAGGGAGGGAGAGAGGGAGAGAGGGAGGGAGGGAGGGAGGGAGAGAGAGAGAGAGAGAGAGAGAGAGAGAGAGAGAGAGAGAGAATATCCCAAGCAGGCTCCACACTGTCAGAACAGAGCACAACACGGGGCTCAATCTCACAAACTGCGAGATCATGACCTGAGCTGAAAAACCAAGAGTCTCATGCTTAACCAACTGAGCCCCCCAGGTGCCCCATCATCATTTCTTTACTTCATCTTAGAACATGAGAAGTTCCCAGTCTTGTTAAATAGAGTTCAAGAGCATCATTACAATGCCCAATATGTTATCATGTGAATGTATTATATTTTTCTTAGCCCTTAACTTGTAGTTAGCATATGATGAACACACTCATTTCTTTTCATAGATTTTGGGTTATTTGGATTAATATATCATATGAATGTATTATAGTTATCTTAGTCCTTAGCCTTTAGTATTGTACTTATTATTACTTACTTGTATTCATTATTAGTTATTTATACTTATTTGTACTTATTATGTCAGTGGGAGGATGGTTTGGATTATTTCAAGAGGTTATATTAATAGGAGAGATCACTAGAAGCTTAAGATCTTTATTCAGTTACTGGGTTCCTAATTGCACATGCTTGTGAACTTGTTGGAGGAACTACATAGAGCTAGCCCTTGACCTGCGACTGGTACGTAGAAACAGCTTGAGTGTAATTGCCTCTCTTGCCACCGCTCAGTTGTTCACTGTGAGAGATGGTGGGTCAGGTCACTTAATTCATGTCCTAGAACTTTCCCATTGACTTGGGTGCCCCTTCTGGGAAAGCAGGAGGCCTTTGTTCTTTTTGCATGTGCAGTGGGAAGAGCAGATGTTCTGGAGCATAGGTGGGTCATTATCTTCGACTCTGGGGGTCAGTGCTGGCCAGAGAGCCATTTATCACATCCTGGGAATGGGTGGGTAACTTGTATCAAATCCTAGAACTGTCTACATCTTCCGACTCCATCATTAATGTGGAAAAATGCTTGTGGGGGCAATAGATGGATCATGAGTGCTTCTCCAGTAAAGATATTTTATCATTTGAACTAAGGCTGATTTTTGGCAGGGAAATCAGTGGGACAAATTGTGAGCTATGGTTTTAGTTCCAAGAGGAAATGTGTCCCGGTTGGTAAATGATCAACCAAGAAAGTATGAAATGATAACTTAAACTTCTGGAAACAATTTAGAGGGCAAGTAGGGTCACTCTGACTTCCGAGAAGGGGAAGGATTTTCTTGTTGTTGAGATGCCGATTTTTTTTCCAGCTTTACAACATGTACACACACAGACTGTTGACCTATGGAAAATATTGTTAATCCACAGAAGAGCCCTTGATAAATACCTTAATATGATGCTCTTTCTTTAGTACCATTTTTCATTTGACTGAACTTTCCATCAGTAGTCACTTTCTCTCCCCATAGTACTTAGGCACACCTTCACACCCTTTGGTAAACCAGGAAAATGTAGCATTAGCCCCCAAACTGATCTAATAGGGCTCTGAATTTGGAATTTGTGCTTTTCCCTGTCTTTGCTTTTCCAGTCATACATAGTTTAGGATAGAGGTTCCTAAGTAGTTCATGCTGTGATTCTAAACTGGGCACCCTTGAAATTCTAAAAATCCAGGTTAAAATAAGTAGACCTCTTTAAAAGGAAGCAGAAGAAGGAGGAGAATAAAGAGAAAGGAGAAGAAGGAGGAGGAGCAAAGGAATGTATGCAGTTACCCCTATTCATAGATAACAATGAATGCTGTATTATAACCCCAGTCTCCATAGTTTTTAGCTTCTTCCCATAAATGGAGTGTTTGG
Organism: Puma concolor; assembly: GCF_028749965.1. Classification (NCBI taxonomy): domain Eukaryota; kingdom Metazoa; phylum Chordata; class Mammalia; order Carnivora; family Felidae; genus Puma; species Puma concolor. The sequence continues at coordinate 102,434,578 of NC_141673.1, forward strand.
GGCTACTTCTAGCTCTCTGGAGGTCCAGGCAGGAAACAAAGCTGGCAGTACCACCAAGCTCGTCAGACCTGGGGGTTGGCTAATGTTTCTTGGGCCCGGTGTACAACTTGCCATGGCCTCAGGTCCACTGCAAGTCCCAAAGCCAGCCTCCCTGCCTCCTCTGTTCTTGTTTAATCCCTGTTTGGATGGCAGGAAGTGGGGTGAGTCCTTATCTGAGGTTCCTTCGTTTGGACTCAGAGATGTGGACATAATAGCAGAGCTGGAGGACTAATGGGAATTTGGCTAAAATGACTGTGTCCTCTGAACTTTTGCCAAACAAAGGTCACTCCAGAGTGATCTGATAGAGTGGCAGATAATCCGCATGTGGGAAAGTCGAAGGAATGGGCCGGAATCTTGGCAGGCCTAAGCAGAGCAGGGAGGTTGCTCAAAGTCTGCAGGCTCCGGGCCAGATCCTGATACTGGATCTTGTTTCTTCCGGCTTTAGCATCTCTCCCTGTGTCTCCTTTCTTTGGCAGAAGCTAGGAGCTGGCAGACGGAAGGAGGACCTGAAGTGGCTCCCCAAGTAAATGAGACTAGTGTCTCTGGGCCAGCTGAGCCCTGAGGGGAAGGGTGTAGCTGGGAACACCCCCTTTGCCCAGGCTTTTTTAGCCAATGTCATGGATGGTAGATGGTGGAAGAAGGATTCACTCTGAGTTTTCCTTGTTTTGGAACCAGCAGAGGAGTCTGGCAACTTGAAATATGGAAGTTGGTGGGGCTGCCAGTGTGAGTCATGCCAGAGAGGACTTGGTAACAACTGCTCTGTAAACAAGCTGGGAGCTCCCAGTTCCCAAGAGCCCACCATGTGTCATCTTCCATATTTCTTCCAGGAAGCTCCATAAACCTTCCCTCCTTGCACTGACCCCTCTTAGCTATTTAATTCATGTGTTGTCGCAGCGCTGATTATAATGTTGGCACACAGGGTCGGGGGGATTTAGCATTCCCCTCAGCCACCTGCCGAGTTTCCCCAAATGGAAACTGTGGCTTTGACCGGCTGCTTTCTGGAAGGAAATGTTTAAAGTAGCTTGAGACACAAAGAGACCTTCAAACACTAAAGAAGTTCATCTAATGTCTGTATCCTTGGGTTAAAAAATAAGTGAAAAATGAAAACAAGAATAAATGCATGTGTTGTATGCTTGTTAGATGACACCAATTTTGAAAGACTTAGTTGTGTAAGCCAGAAACTTTGGAGCCATCCTCAGTTACTCTTTTCTCTTCATCCCCATATCTATCTGCCAGGGCGTACTTAATGTCCTGGATTTATCCCTTCTTTGTCCTCTGAGTTCAGGCCCTCATCACATCTTGCCTAGACTTCTTCAGTGACCCCCTGACTGGTCTCCCACCCCTTGTCAGGCCCCCTTCCAGCTGTGTCAGAGGGATCCATCCAGAATGCAAATCTAATTATGACACTCCCTTGTTTAAAATCCTCTAATGCTCTCCATAGTGTTCAGGATTATTTTCAAGCTTCTTGGCTTTACCCACAAGGCCCTACATGACCCACCACTCCAACAGCTTCTCCCGCTGTCCCATATGAAGCCATTCTGCCAAATATTTCCCAACTACTTGCAGTTCTCTGAGTACCTCTTGCTGAATCATGCCTCAGTGACTTTGGACATGCAAGTCTCTTTGCTTAGAAAATGCTTTCCATGTTTTAATCCAACATGCTCCTCCTCATCTAGAAAACTTAGGGCTAATGTCATCTCTCCTGGGAGGCCATCTCTCACTCCCTGATGGACTTAGCTGTTGGCCTTCAGATTTATATCCTAGGATTCTTGTGACAAATTACTGTAAGCGGGGTGGCTTAAAACAACAGAGATTTATACTCTCATGGTTATAGAGGCCAAAAGTCCAAAGTAAAGGTTTTGGCAGGGTCACACTCCCTCTGAAGGCCCTAAGGGAGAACGCGTCCTTGCCTTGTCCAGCTTCTGGTGGCTCCAGGCATTCCTTGGCTTGTAGCCTCATCTCTCCAGTCTCTGCCTCTGTCTTCACTTGGCCTTCACCCCTGTGTCTGTGTCTTCTCTCCTCCTGTCTCTTATAAGGATACTAGTCATTGGATTTAGGTCCCCACACTAAATCCAAGATGAGCTCATCTTAAGATATTTTGCTAAGTTACATTTGCAAAGGCCCTTTTTCCAAATAAAGTCACATTCACAGGTTCCAGGGGTTAGGACTTGGACGTACAGTTTTGGGAGTCACAGTTCAACTCACTCCTTTTAGGAGGGACTCTTACATAGGGTTTTAAAGCATTGACTGATATTCTTACCTTCCAGATTAAATTTCTTGGAGGGCAGGTCTTCTGTTTGACCTTGTATCTTTGACTTCTAGCATAGGACCAGGCTGCATCTCAGCATGACACTTCATTACATTTAAGAAATAGCTATCTAAAGGCTGTTCTTAAGCACTTATCTTTAGTTTGGGCTGATGTAGGCATGCTTGGAAGCAGGAGGTTGGACGGTATCATCCCTGCAAAGCCCATACAGCTCAAGGAACTTGTTTCTGCAGTTTTGTGTGGATAACCAACAGAATGGAAGAAGAGATTTGCAAATGACATATCAGATAAAGGGTTAGTATCCAAAATCTATAAAGAACTTACCAAACTCAACACCCAAAAAACCCCACAAATAATCCAGTGAAGAAATGGGCGGAATACATGAACAATTTTCCAAAGAAGACATCCAGATGGCTAACGGACACCTGAAAAGATGCTCAACATCACTCATCATCAGGGAGATACAAATCAAAACCACACTGAGATATCACCTCACACCTGTCAGAATGGCTAAAATTAACAACTAGGCAATAATCAATGTTGGCGAGGGTGTGGAGAAGGCAGAAGTGAATTTTTAGGCTGATTTCAAGGAATATCCAGAGGGGAACCTTGGGATATCACAAATCATAGGGAGAGCCCAAACAAGTTCATGTACATTCTAATGTGTATTTTCTCATGTATGATGACTATATGCACATTTTTCAAAGTCACCAAATGGCTGAGAGGAAGCACTTTAACATTTCTCAATATATATAGGCATTGCCAGGATTTCCTATATTTCAAATGCGAGCTTGGCTTTTGAGGAAGGAGCAAGTCTTGGGAAATTGGTCAGTAAATTCAAGTATGCTACATTTATGAGAGCGGCAGCTTTTATTGTCCGGGCCTTTGTTTGTTTGTTTGTTTTTTCTTTAAACAGAATTGTCAAAACATAACTCCTGACTTTTTGATTTCCTTTATCCACTTGTGGTTAGAATTTGCCCTAGGAGTCCAAAATCCCGTCTACCAAATCATTCTACAATGATTATTAATGAGGCCCTACTGCGTGCCATATATTTATCCATAGGCCTGGATAAATAAGCCCATTCTGTGACTCTTATAGCCCTTTGGGAACATGAATCTTAACTGTTCAGAGGGTTTTCATCTTTGGTTACAGGAGGCAAATATGAAAATAATTTGGCAAGAGGCTTCTAGCTCCTGTTTAACCACTGCCTTCTCTCTCTGAGGTCTCCCTTCCAAACCCACATTAACAAGACTGTTTATGTGAAAGAACCTATAAAATCAAACTGTTCTTTTGGAAAAGGGAGGATGCAGCTAATTCTCAGTGCTGTGTAAACTATTTACAAAAGGCTTAAGTATTCTCGGTCATCTCTGCCCTATGTCACGGACAGAGAAGAGTCCTGGGTGCCAGGCCCCCTTCTCTGTGCAGAGCAAACTACACCATTCGCTCTCTGAGGAGCTCTTGCCGCAGCTGGGACCTGTCCTTTCTCTCCGCAGTAATCACCTGTTACAGAATGGCCTGACATTCTAGAATCTAAGCCTCTGTAATCTTGGGCTTTCATGAAGGATCTCCCATCTTCAGGCAGAGCTGCTAGTCACACTGGTCTCACTTTCAACTTATCACCTCTGCTTAACACCTTTCTTCATTCACCGCCTCCCTACCAGCCTCCTGGTCATTATGTCTCCTCCACTACTGAATCCTCACCCCAACTGCCCAGAGCAGCACCCAGAGCAGCAGATGTCAAGGCCCTGTCCTCCAACACCATTCTCACTCTCACTGGGTAACTTTTCCAGTTCCCACCACTTTCCCAGACCCCTGGATCCTCATGCACTCCATCCCTTTCTTTCTGTATTTTCTTCCATGGCCCATACCAGCTGGCCCATGATTGGCCCATGATGCTTTCTGTCCTTACACAACAGTTAGGCTGGGGCATGAGCTCTAGCTACCAGCTAAAGGCACTAGAGCTGCACCCCTACCTCTCTATTGAGGTTTGGGCATCCCCAGAATTTCTCACAGTCAGATCACCCTGATAGTACAAAGAGAACAAAGAGGGAGGGAAGTGATGATGTTGTGGGTCACTCATTTACCCTAAATGTGTTGCTTGTAGAAAATATAGATTCCCAGAGAGATTGGTCAAATTATATATGAATGCAGAACCATGAGTGAATAAAGAAGCTGAGCTAAGCTCAGTGGATGGGGATGCAGGGGAGGAGTTTCAAGCCCACTCATAGCTTTCCTGGAGGCCTCTGGTTGGTTGCCAAACTCTTGCTTGAATGGAACCTGAGTCCAGCTCAGTATTGATCCCTTCCTGGGATCAATGGGCATAGCAGTGAAGAGATTTAAGTACATGGAAAGAGCTGAAATTAAAAATATTTTGATCAAGAATATGCTTAGGAGAAGAGGGACTGTCAAAAGAGAGGGCAACCTCTTTCCTTTTAAAGGCATGACCCAGAAGTTGTGCATGTGATTTCTACTCATATTCCATGAGCCAGAATTTAGGCAACAGCCATTCCTCATGGAAAGGGAGGCCAGGGGGTATAGCTTTTCTTTTGGACATGCACAGACTCAGCTAAAAGCAGGAGCTTTAACAACACGCTGAGAAAGGAGAATGGATTTGGGGAACACCAGCAACCTTTGTGGGTGGGGGTCAATACATTTAGTTAATTGAACTAAGTGGAGGCTTTTGGAAGAATCAAAGTAGATAGGTTTGCGAATGATCCCAAATGCTATTTATTGAATCACTTATTCAGTAAATATTTTATTGAGCACCTGCTCTGTGCCAGACACTGTGCTAGTTGCTGTGGATGGGAAAGTGAATGAGACAGACTTGATCTCTGTCTTTGTGAAGCTTACAGTTTATGGAAAAGACATACTTTAAGGAAATCATTGCATCATACTTTCATTCAGTGACACAAATGGAATGGGACCGCATAACAGGAGAAACTAGCCTACTCTGAAGAGTTGAGGAAGCTTTGCTGATGAATTGATATTTAACGAAAACTGAAAAGCTGAGCGTAAGTTGATGAGTCAAAGAGGGAAGAAAAGAGCTAAGAAGAACTAATGTATCTTATGTGCCTTACTAAGTGCCAGGCTCTCTTTGAAGCATTTTAAATTTTTTACAGCATGGAGCTTACAAGGTAGGTACCTTGATTATCTCCATATTACAGATAGGGAAATTGAGATAGAGTTTAAGTAATGTGTCTAAGGTCACAGGGTGTTGGGTGACCAACGTGACCCTTGACACCCGGGCATTCTGACTCCAGGGCACATACCCTGAACCACTGTATAAGTAAACAGGCAACTTGCTTAGTAGTCAAGGAAAAGGATGCCTGCACTATGGAATGTTTTGTTGAGAGCAGGGGCTCACATGGGACTAAAGGAGCTTTGGACGCCTGGCTAAGGGTTTGGCCTTATTCTTAAGACCCGTGGGAAGTCACTGAAAGATTTTAAAAGCAGGGACACTCCATGATGAGAGTTGCATTTTAAAATACTCTGGCTACTGTATGGAGTCCTGGGGAAGTAACTCCATGTGCTGGGACATCAGTGAGGACAGTAGCTTTTAGGCCAAGGAATTAGGAGTAGACACAAGTCCAGATACAGAGCAGGTGAAATTCACCAGGTTTGGTTAGGAAAACAGGGAAGACCCACATGCAGGTGTCTCATGTGAACAGCTGGGAGGTGGTGATTTTATCTACTAAGGTGGGGAAGACAGGAAGAGAAACATTCAGGGGAAGGATGATGAGTTCAGTTTTGGACATACTGAATCAAGGTGTTTATAAGAACATCTGTGTGAAGAGTTCATTTCAGCAGTTGGATCCAGAGCTCAGAAGAGAAATCTGGGCCAGTGATAGAAATCTGACATTCCAGATGGTATTTGAAACATGGACATAGAATCGGGATGTCTTTGTCGATAAATATCTTATTATTTAGCATATATCATTTAGAATAAAATTAACTCAAGACAGTTTAGCAGCATCATGTAGCATGGTGTGAATTCCATATATGCCGTCTGTTCAGAGGAAGGAGAAACCAGTGTCAAGCTGGGAAGGCTGGAAGTGGTGGAGAAACTTTCAAAGCTAAGCCCTGAAGATACATGGATCAGCAGACTCATGTGCGTAAAAGTTGATTGAGCATCGTCTGGGGGGAAATGCTGGGAACACATTAGGTCTGCAGAAGACCTCAGAGCTCTGAACCAGGTCAGGCTTGGTTCTGCCACTTCCTAGCAGGGTCAATTTGGGAGGAAGCATTTGATTTCCCTGAACTACTAGGATCGACACCCATCCTATCTGAATCAGAGGCTGTAATGACTGTAAAGAACAAACAGGATCTAAACCTAAATGAGTTATGCACATTGTAAAGCTCCACAAATTAGATAAGCTGTATTGTTAAATGAAATTTCAGATCCAGAGTGGACAAGGTCACCTGGCCAGGAAGTGCAGGAGTTGGCAGTGGAGCTCTGGTCTTCCAACTTTCAAGGAAGGGAAGGAGCATTGCTATGGTTACTAGTTTAGCATCCTTGAGCGGGTTACTCACCCTCTCTGACTCTCATCTCCCTCACATGTAACTTAGGAGTAACACCATTAACTCAAATATTTCTTGGATGTGTACTATGTGCCGGGCACTGTTCTCAATCATGGGATTACAGCAATGAGCAAAGGCAAAGTGCCTGTTTTCAAGCAGCTTCCAATTTGGTGGTTGAAGGACAGACAATGGAGACAAACTCCACTACGTATTTACGTAGTGTATCAAATATGTAGTGTATCAAAGGGTGATGAACGCTCCAAAGAAAGATAAAGCAGTGTACAGGGACAGAGAGAGATGGGGCAGGAGGTGGAGGGAAAGGTACTGTTTTGTTGTTTTTTTTTTAATAGGGTGGACAAGGAAGATCTCTCTGAGAAAGTAACATGTGAGCAGACATCATCATGAAGTAAGAAAGCAGGGGCGCCTGGGTGGCGCAGTCGGTTAAGCGTCCGACTTCAGCCAGGTCACGATCTCGCGGTCCGTGAGTCTGAGCCCCACGTCAGGCTCTGGGCTGATGGTTCAGAGCCTGGAGCCTGTTTCTGATTCTGTGTCTCCCTCTCTCTCTGCCCCTCCCCTGTTCATGCTCTGTCTCTCTCTGTCCCAAAAATAAATAAACGTTGAAAAAAAAAATTAAAAAAAAAAGAAAGCAAATAGTATGGATATCTGGGGAGAGAGCATACAGGTAGAGAAAATAGTAAATGCAAAGGCCCTAGGGTAGGAATCCTCTTGATGTGTTTGAGGAACAATCAGGAGGCCAGTGTGACAGTGACAGAAAGAGCAAAGGGACAGTGGGAGGGATGAGGTCTGAGAAGTGGCTGGAGACAGGATCCTGTAGGGCCTTGTTGGCCACCGCAGGGCCATTGTTTTTTATTCTGAGTGAGATGAGCAGCCCCTGCAGGGTTCAACAGAGACATAAGGGATAATATTTGTCCTATTGGTAGAGTTTTTGTGAGGAGCAGATGAGGTAGCTAATGTGTATAAAATTGCTTTATGAATTGGAAAGTTAGGTTCAGGAGTATTTCCAGGGTCATATAACTGGCCAGGCAGTAACCGAGCCAGAATAGAACACAGTGTCCCTGACCCCCAGGCCACCCTTCTTCCCATGGCATCTGGGTTCTCCCTCAGAAAGCGTAGGGCACAGTGTCAGTCTAGGGCCAGGCTGAACCCTTGAGCAAGGCCAAAGGTACTCTCTCCTTCGCAAGCCAAAAGGCTTTGGGAACCTCATTGACCTGGCAGCATTTGACTCTTGGAAGGAGCTATAGGGGCTTGTGATCTTAAATGGGTAGAATAGAAAGAAGGGAGCTGGAACCATCCAAGGCAGTTGGGATTCAGACAGTAGAAATCATCTTAAATTAAACACAGACCTCTGCTCAGGGCTGGACTAGACAATCCAAAACACCAGGACTTAAGAGGAAAAACCAACAGTTATCATAGGCTTTGGAGAATTCCTTTAATATCTATTTAGGAAGCCACAGAGTGGCCAAAAACAATAGAGTCTGAATTTGTAAGAATTTATAGTTGTTTATATAGTATTAGGCCTGGATTAAGCAGATGTAATAGTGCATGAATTGGGGTGCCCATAAGTGACCTTGTATTGTATGCGCCTCTGGAGGACCAGCTCCATAGATGGTCACATTTGGTTGAGGGCTCTGCCTGGCCTTCCCATCGTGTGGACAGACTGATAGGATGCTGGAGGGTGAAGAGGGGAAACCACACTGTGGTTCTTGGCTGGGGAGCCTGGGGTTAGAGGTCTGGCACCCTTGTCTCTTCACTGTTTATTTAGGATAGGTTTTTTTCCTCCGTCCTCCTCTTTTTCTTCCTTTCTTTCTTTCTTCCCCCCCCCCCCCCCCGACCCCCGCTTCCCTCACTCTTACCGTGGGCAGAGGACATTAACCAACATTTGATTCTCCCTCTATTAAAGTTATAATAGTTCATAAGACAACTATCTACCTATTACACACCCAGAGTCCACCCCTGACAAGCAAATATCATCACAGAATCTCCATTCCCAAATAAAGCATGCCCTATATGCCTACTAAAGTGGTCCTCATAAATCACCAGCTCTTAAGAAAATAAAGTGTCATAATTTTTTTCAATGAAACTTTGTTGGATTCCAACTGTATAAAAGCCATAATGATGAACAATCTGTTAGCGAAATTATGTTTCTTAACCACAGGTATGATTTTCCCAGAAGTGACAGGCAATTGATATTCCAATTTCAATTACTTTAAGTAGGTGAGTTTTAAAAACATAACTACCTTAAGGTCTGTGCATTATTCAAATAATTCTTGTTATAAGCTAGGGTTTCTTTGCCTGCAGTTCCCTCATATCTGAATCTTGTTAGACTCAGAAATAGATTTCTTTTAAAAACATAGAAAACATGGGGTGCATTTGAAAACATGTATAGGATAGGGTGTATAATACACACACACACACACACACACACACACACACACACACACACACACTCATACACATACACACATTTACTCTTGCTAGAGAAGCTCACTCGGGGGGTTTCCAAGGGCAGAATCAAGTCCAAGTGGTAAAAGTTTCAGGGAAGACAGATTTCAGATTCCTCGGGGAAGAACTTTTTTAACAGTCAAATCTGCCCACCAACAGAATTGGCTGCATCACAAAGTTCAGTTAAAAGGCTGGGTTTTTTTGAGAACTTTGTAAATACCAGAAGCTTCCAATGACAGGATTGTTCTAAAAAGAGCATTATTTTATGCCTGCCCATTTAAAAATCATGCCTTATAAAAAGTAAAGAAGAAGCTGCTGTCATAGCACATGGTGAGTGTGACCTGCTGAGTGGGAATGACTGGTTGGTGATGTCACAGAAAGCACATGGACAGGGGCAGATATAGGTTGTGATCGATGATGGCAATCTTGATAATGCAGGAGTCACGAGGGATCTCAGACATTTATGTATTCTGGCAAGAGGCTAATGCTCTGAAATATTTAATTGCAATTCTGCAAATGTATTATATGCAATAAGTGCCCCCCATCCCCCGCTCTTTTCCCCCAATCTTTTTGCTCTTTTGGATCTAAGACTGAAAAATTTCAAAAACAGCACACTCCCTTGTCAGATCAGATCCTGGGTATTCCGAATAAGTAATCTTCTGTTGTAGTGAGCTCTCCACTTCTGGAAGTGATCGCATGAAGGTAACATGGATAATCACCAGAAACATTCAATGAGGAATTTCTGCCTTGTGTGGCTAGAGGAAACTGATACTATGCTTTTAAAGTTGTGAAATACTTTGAGCACACTGAAGAATTTAAAGAGTAAACTAATGAGTACCTATGTAACTGTGACGCAGCTTTGTCATAAAGCATGCTTTGTCATAAAGGACGTTTTGTTGTAAAGGACGTTTTGTCATATTTGCTTCAGATTTATTAAATATCATTATGAATATAATTGAAGCCCTTGCTCTTACATTCTTGCTCCTTCTTTTCCTAGAGGTTACTAATCTCCTGAAGTTTGTGTTTACTGTTTTCATGGATATTTGTGTGCTTTTATACTTAACATACATGCATACAAATACTATACTGTATTTTTTTTGCATGTTTGTAAACTTTATCTCAATAGTATCATACTACACATATGATTTTGTTACTTGCTTTTTTGCTCAGCATTGGTTTTCAGAGAGATCATTTTGAGATATGTACCTCTAGTATCATTGAAACTGAATTACCATATTCCTTAGATTAGTATACTGGCATTTATGTATCCACTGAGGCTGATGTCTTATTTTCTACTACCTGCAATGCAGTTACAAATCCTCTTACACGTGTATCTGGGAACATTTATGTAGGAATTTCTCTAGGAATGGAATTACTTACTCCTACAGGAAACACATCTTTGCGGGATATAATCAAATTGTTCTCTAAAACAACTGAACTGATTTCTGCTGCCACTAATGTATGCATCTCTACAAGCACTTCCCGATAGAAGAATAAAAATTTTGCCAATTGCTAATTATTAAGTGGTGTTTCATTAGTCTTAAATTTAGATTTAGTCAGATTTTTTTTTTTTTTTTGGATTGTGCCTCTTTGTGTTTGCTGAAGAAATTGTTCTCTACCCTGTAAGAGCATAAAGATACTCCATTTTTTCCCTAAACTTTTTTAAAGATTACTTTTCTACATGAATGTTAAATGAATCTTAAGCTACCTGGAATTTATTTTTATGTATAGAGTGCAGCAGGGACCAATTTTCATGGTTTTCTATATGATGGTTTTATTTTACACATCCTGGGTTACTGATAAGAATGAGCATCTCTTCCTAGGTTTATCATCCATGTGAATTTTTTGTTGTTTTCGTTTGCTCATTTTCCTGTTGAATTGTTTGCCTGTTGATTTATAGGATTTTTTTTTATATATTGTAGATACTATCTTTATGTGTCGTATGCATTGAAAATGTCTTCTTCCAGTCTGTGACTTGTTTTTACCATGATTATGGCATTCTTTGATGAATATTGACATTATTTTGTTTGATAGAACTTGTGAAACATGGCTCTGGTATGTATTGTTTAATTTCTTAGATCAAGTGTGCCAAGTGTGGTTTTCAGATTTTCTGTAACCTGCTGAAGTTTTGCCTTCTTGCGTTATCAGCTACTGAGTGCTCTAAGTTGAAATCTCCCCGGTGATGGAAAATTGACCATGTCTCAAGCAGGAGGCAGGTCTGAACGTGTTTTTACAGAATTTGTATTACAAAGATCACATTTCCTGAACACAGTGCAGTAAATTCAGAAATGATTTCTAAGGGTTATCAAAACTACCCCCATATCTTTAAAATGGAAAAGAAAATGTCTTCCAAAAAACTCAAGGGTTGAAAAGCAATGAGAAAAGGATTGGAATTTAATGACAGTTAAATATTGAAATTTGTCAATTTCTCATGTAGTTCTAACAATTTTTGATTGTTAGTAGTTGCCTATTCACTTAGAGCTGGTGGATTGGTACATTTATTTGGAATTGTTTCCTTATTGTAGCGCTGGTTCAGGCATACTTAAAGAAGATGTTTCATATATTTTCACAAGAATTAGTGTGTTTTCCATACTTGGAAGAGATCTGCTTCACATTTTGTTTACCATGCTGTCAGAAATGGGAGTGCCTCTTCTATTTTCTGTTCAGTAGATAGTCACATTTTCTGCAAACAATGACAATTCTATTTTTTTTCTGTTTTAATTTTTGTATTTTATTTGTTTTCTACTCTGTGGCCATTGTTCTTTAGTACCATGTTCACTAAAAATGTAGGCTTTTATTTTATTTTGTTTCTGATTTTCAATGGAATGCTTTTAATATTTTATTCACCAATAGGAAACTTGCTGTGGTTGTTTTTTGTCGAGACCATTTATCAGATAAAAGAAGTTCTCTTCTGTTCCTATTTTGCCACGATACTTAAGATTCAAATTTCAAATGCTTTTTCGATACCAACCCAAATAATCATGTGGCGTTTCTCCTTTAACCTTTGAATGTAAGGAGCTTCAGTGACCGGGCACTGAAGTTAAATTGTGTATGCACTCCCAGTAGAAGCCCATGTGGCCATTATGTACTTATTTTAATATGTTGCCATATTTGATTTAGGATATTTGCCTGTATGTTTCTTAGTGAGGTTGGACCACTAATTCTTTTTCTTGTACTGTGTGTCTGGTTTTGGTGCCAAGATTGTAAAAACTGCATGTCACTAGTTTAAACTGTTCCTTCTTTTTTATTTTCTGCCATATATTATCAAAGGGCAAAATTATTTGTTTCTGCAAAGTCTGATAAAACTCAGTGTAAAAACATCTGGCCCACCTTCTGGGTATTTGTGGGTGGCTTTTTAATTATGGAATTTATTTTTTTTTTTTACTGGTTCTGTTCTATTCAGATTTTTATCCTCTTCTTGATTGTGTTGTTAAATTATATTTTCCTAGGAAGTTGCCCATTTTGTACATATTTTCAAATTTATTGGTATAAAATTCTTCATAGAATTGTCTTTTGAAGTCCTTAATCTTTGTTCCATTTGCTATCATATTCCTGCCTTTATGATTCCATATATTGTTTATGTCATCTTTCTTTTTAAAAGTATGATCAGTATGCAAGATATTTATTTTTATTACTCTTAAAAAAAAACAGATTTTGGTTTAATTTACCCTTTCTAGAATTGTTTGTCTTCTGTTTCATTTATTCCTGTCTTCTATTACTTCTTGCTTCCTTTTTCCTTTCTTTGGGTTTAACTCTGTTGTTCTTTGCTGTTAATGTTTAACTCACTAATTCCCAGTCTTATTTCTTTTATAATAAAGCATACAAATTTATTATCATTTAACTTGTTCATTTATTCATTCCTCCCTAATTCCACAAACACATATATGCCAGGCACTATTCTGGGTTCTATGAATTCATCAGTGGACAAAACACCAAAGCCCTGCCCTCATATTTGAAAAATTCTATTTTGAATTCTTTATTCCATGAATTATTTCTACATTTTAAAGTATGTTTTATATTTCTTCTGATGTAGGGGTGGGGATGTTGGTATCCGGGTTATTTCTAATTTGCTTGAGTTTTGTTTAGAAAATGTGGCATAAATGATACTGGTTTTGGCAGTATTTTGAGATTTGCTTTGTGACCTGGAATGTGTTATTAGTATTATTATTTTTTGTAAAAGTTCCATATGTGCTTGAAAAGAATGCTGACCAATGATCTTAAGATCCTTTTCAACTTGGCAATACAGTGATTCTATGTCAGTGTCAATAACCTTGCCTGATCTGACACGTTGTTCAAAGTTGTCATTAAAAGGGCCTAATGCACATTAGGCTGATTCAGTAGTGAGTCAGGAGTGGCGCTTGAGTGCTCTCCACTGAAAGACAAGAGTTTAATGAGGGCCAGTCCCCTTTTCCTTCTTAGGAGTAGTGGGGCGGGGAATTGTAGAATATCAAAACCAGAAAAACCCATTAGAGGCTGTCCATGGCTGGCAGCAGCCGAGCTGCCTAACCATTATTCAGCAGACACTTACATAGCACTTAAGTACGGACTTTACAAATACCAACTGTTCTACCCCATTAATACCAATGCACTTAATCTTCATACCAGGCCTTGACAGCATTCATATTATTGTCCCCGGTTCTCTGGTGAGGAAACTGGCTGGGCCTCAGAGAGATTAAGTCCTAAAGTCTCGCAGTCAGGATTGGATTCAGGCAGCCTCTGATCTCAGGGACCAAGCTCTCAGTTGTTTCGTGGTGCTGCCTCACACCCAGATCTGATGTTAAACTCTTGTTAAAAACACATATTTTCCTGCCCACCAAAGATTCACACTAATCAAAATCCCTCTGGGAATAAAGTGTTTTGGGTTTTGTTTTGTTTCTTTTTCAAAACTTAATTTTTTATGAAGTTTTTTTTTAAATTTTAATTCCAGTATAGTTAACATACAGTGTTATATTAATTTCAGGTGTACAATATAGTGATTCAACACTTATGTACATCACCTGGTACTCATCACAAGTGCACTCCTTAATCCCCATCACCTATTTTAACCACGAACCCCCCCCCACACACACACACACCTCTGGTAACCATCAGTTTGTTCTCTATAGTTAAGAGTCTGTTTCTTGGTTTGTCTCTAGGAATAAAGTATTGAATGCCATGTGCTTCACACAACTCCAGGCTGATTCTGATGTATAGCCAGGTTTTGGAACCATGATCAGGCCATCCCCTTTGTTTTACAGGTGGGAAATTGAGGCTAGAACAGAGGAAGGGATTTGCCCATTAGTTAATGGCAAGTAAGGAAAAATCTGTTCCCCTAATGCTCACCCCTCTGTAAGCTCTGTGTGAGGTTGGTGGGGAGTTCAGCAATCACAACATTGTCCTGGAAAGCCGGGCTCACCACTCTACTTGTGGATCTGAACAGCTCAGCCTTTCCCAAGGAGAATCCACTGCCTCCATCTGACTTTCTGTCCTTCTGTCTCTCTCTTTCTCTTTCTGCCCCTATGTCTCTGTCTCTCTGTCTGACTGACTATCTCTTGAGTAAAGCCTTCGACTAAGGCACTGAAGCAGAGATCCTAGAAGCTTTGGGGGTTGGTGTGAGCTTTGGGGCACATTCTTTCATAGTGGAGAGAGCTTTAGAACCAAATGGGGCTGTTTCAAGTCCCGTATCTGCCACCCTCTGGCTCTGTCAATATTGGACGAGATGACTTATTGTCCTCTCATTTTCCTCACCTATAAAGAGGGTCACCATAAGACTGACCTTGTAGTATCTTAAGAGGATTAAGTGAAGGTGCACTTGTAAAGTGCCTGGTATGTGGGAACAACAGCACGTGTTGATTGAGGCCCCACTCTATGCCAGACACAGATCCAGGCTCTAGGGATGCGGCAGTGAAAAAAAAGGACAAAAATCCGTGCCCTCGGGGTTTGCAGTCTAGTAGTGGGAGACAGACAATAAACTAGTGAACAAGTAAACATCTCATGTGTTCAGTAGCAATATGCCCTTTGAAGATAAAGCAGAGTAAAGGGATAGACTGAAGAGGCAGATAAGGTGGTCAGAAGTGGCCTCTCTGGCACAGTGGCACTTGAGCTTAAATGACGCAAGTGAAGGAGCAAGCCAAGAGGTGGTGAGGGTGAAGGGTTCCAGGCAGAGGGAGCAGCGAGTGCAGAGGTCCTGATGTAGAACAAGTTTGTTGTGCTCAGGGGGCAGTGAGGGGGCCAGTGAGAGCTCTTGAGAGAGGAAGCAGCTGGAGGGAAAGGCAGGATGGTAGCTTGAGATGGATCATGGAGAGACTGTGGACCTTTCAAGGGCCCTGGATTTACTCTGGATGAAGTGATAAGTCACAGGGACTCTGAGCAAGGACTGACATAGTCCACTAACATTTTTGAATGTTCACCCTGGTTGCTTTGTGGAAACTAGACTATTGGGGGCAAGGGCGGAGCAGGGAACCAGTAGAAGGCTATTGTGGTAGTCCCAGGGGAGAAAACAGTGGCCTGAACTAGGGGGATAGCCATGGGGTGGTGATAAATGTTCTTATTCTGGCTCTATTTCAAAGGCACATCCCTCAGTATTTGTTGATGGAGTGAGCATGAGATGTGAGGAAAAGAATGAAATCAAGGATGACTATCAGATTTTGGCCTGAGTACCCAGAAGGATATTGGTCAGGGAGGATATCTGGAATTTAGTGGCGAACATGTTCCATGGTGACAGCTATTATGGTCCCTGTAGAGATGAGAGAAGTCACTTCGATATTTTCAGGGCACATTTTCTTCATCTGTAAAGTGGGGCGTGAGAAGACCGACCCCATAGGATCTTGAGAGAACTAAGCGGAAGCACACTTGTAGAAGGCCTGGTGCATGGGAACAACAACACGTGTGGATTGAGGCCCCACTCGATGCCAGGCACAGACCCAGGCTGGACAGTGCGGTGGCACTTAGATGCTTTCTCAGCCGTGAGATTCTCTGAGCTCACCAAGTCATTGAGTACGGGTAGAGAAGAGAGATGCCCAAGCACTGAGCCGGGGCCTCTCTGGGGTTTAGAGACTGGGATAATAAGGCCCAAACAAAGTCACTGAGAAGTGACAAGTAATATGGGAGGAGGAGTCCCAGAGGGTCACGTGAGGGAGATTCCTCGGGAAGGGCGGGGTCACCGACTGCTTCCCCCGCGCTGCCATTAGACCAACGTGGATGTGTGACTGGTGCTCAGCAGTGCCCGTTTTCACTTTCCTCCTTTCTCAGTT
Organism: Puma concolor; assembly: GCF_028749965.1. Taxonomy (NCBI): domain Eukaryota; kingdom Metazoa; phylum Chordata; class Mammalia; order Carnivora; family Felidae; genus Puma; species Puma concolor. The sequence goes on from NC_141673.1 coordinate 102,451,097, forward strand.
CATCTTCCCATTCCCTTGCCAACTCTGCCCTCACCCGGGCCGCCTCATGACCTTCTGGTCTGGGAATGGGCACCTGGAAAATGGCCTCTTGTTATCACTCGCAGACCCACCAAGGCTACGGACATCTTGCTAAAACCCAGGCCAGCTTGGGATGCTGGGCTTCCGTGGTAAAACTGCTTGGTGGGAACACAGCACCCTACACGTGAGTGTAGGTCTGCTGCCAGGACCCAAACGTAGTTGATTGCATTAGAGTCAGATCTTGGCCTGCCCCTGGGATCTTTGAGCCATGTCATAGTGGAGGGGCTTAAGTGAATCCAGGAGTCAATGCATCTCCTTGAATTTAGCATTCAGTATCAACCAGATGTCAGCCAGCTAACAAGTTAATGGGGTACTTGTTAACAAATCTCCAGTTTAAGCATGTGTCTTTTTTGAATAACTTACATAAAAAAAATCAGACAGACAAAAACTTAGAAATCATCCTTGATTCTTTTTCTTCTGTTGTACACTGTATAGATGCTCCACAGTAAGTACCTTTGGCTCTAGTACTGAAATATATCCTTCACCTGAACGCCCCTCACCCTTCTCACTCCTGCAAACCTAGTCCAAACCCCCATCACTGGGCCTGGGTTATTGCAAGAACTACCCGTCTGCACTGTCTGGGGGACTCATTCTCTTGTAGTCTAGCCTCACATGTTAGCCGGGATGAGCTTTCTGAAGTATAGATCAGATGATGTCACCCACATAAAACCCACCAGAGGCCTCCCCCATTGTGTCTGTAAGATCCTGCAAGATCTGGTCCCCATCTCCCTCTCTCCTTCCATGCTTCACCTTGTTTAACACTCAAGTTGCATTCGCTTTTTTTTTTTTTTTTGGTCCCTGAAATAATAATAGTTCATATCCATCTTAGGGCCTTTGGTTTGCTGGGAGGTTCTTTCTCAGTGTTCTGTTCGGCTGTCTGCTCTCCTCATCACTCTCTGGAGAGTTCTTTGCCAGCCCTAGCTGTCGTGGCCCTTCTGCCTTCACCTGGGTGATTTTCCTTTAGCACCTGACAGTACCCCAAACAGTCTCACTCATTTATTTCTTACCACTTTGATGCCTATCCCCTCTTTACGTCAGCTCGCGGGATGCGGGGAGTCTGTCATTCCACTGTTCGCACATGTGCTATTGAAGTGATCACAGAGATGGGGAGTCTATGACTTGTCACCGCCGTGTGCTCTCTCTCTCTCTCTCTCTCTCTGCAGTAGTGCAGAGACTTAGTAGGTGTTCATTCAATAATTGCCTGCTGGCTGGTCAATAGTCAGAGCTTCTAAAATTAATTTTAGGTCTAATTTCTGATTTTCGTTAGGTTTCCAGCTTTATTTTTATGCTGAGAATGGGGGCAACTTGTTCCAAGTATAATGAACGTCGGTGTGATTCTGCCTGAACCTTTGAGCCAATTGAGGCCCAGAGTGAGGGACCCTCTTTCCCAGGGTAGGAGTCGTGCCCTCCCACCCCCCACCCCAGCTCCCAGCTCCTGTTTTCACACGACAGGGTAACACCAGGACAGCAGGAAACCTCGGGCAGCTACCTTGGAAACTCTTGCCCTGGGGTGACTTGGCTGATGTCCTGGCTTGAGCTAGAACAGACCAGGCACAGAGCAAAGGAGAATTTCACCCCGCGGAGGATGTAGACTTTCAGGAATCTGCAGAGCTGGCCAACTTATGTTAACATGAAGCTGGCCAAGAGCTTTGGCTGCCTCGTTTTCCTCCTGGAGATCCAAAGTCAGTAGCAACTGTGGATTCCCTCATTCAGAGTACTCACTCTTATTTGGCTTTTTTTTTTTTTTTTTTTTTTTAAGTATGTTGTTTCAGGGGAATCCTGAGTGAGAAAATAGTGAGGCAGGGAGGCAGGCGGTTCCAAAGCTGTGGGCTTCAATCCTGGCTGCTTCGGGACTGGATTCAGGGTGGTTTGAGCCCCTTGTCACCTTTGCCTTCATGTCTCCCATCAGTCCCATGCATTCATTCTGTCGCGAGTGCCTGTGTTAAGGAGTGACTTCCTCCATAGGTCCAGCCAGCCAGTCGGTTCTCAAAGCAGAAAGTGCCTGGGTAATTTTAGAATTGACTTTGCCCTGCTACGTCTGGTTGTGCAGGGCGTATGGAGAGCTGCTTTCCGCGAGCGGTCTGAGACTTAAACATGTCACAACGAGGCTCACACACTACGCACGTCGGGCGTCTGTCTTATGTCAGCATCTTACACAAGCAACATTTTAGCTGCCTTGCTTAGGAAAAATCATTTTCCATTAGCAGCCTCCAAGAAGGGAAGAAGAATACAAAGCAGGCTTAAGTTCAGCAATTATTTCTTGAGTGTATACTATGTGCCAGACGCGGGGCTGGCAACTCCACAAGGTCACACCCTAAGCTAGGCCACAAGAAAAAGAAGAGACCGCAGCAGGCCAGGCTTCTCTCTTTAAACCTGCCCATTGCCATGGACACCCCTGCAGGAGTCTCAGTCCACCTGCTTGTGTGTCACAGTGGGCTTGAAGGGGAGCAGGTCTCAAGGTGCGGGGCAGCTGAACACAGAGATCCCAGCTGGGTCTGGAGGAAAGGGAAGAGCCAGTCATGGGAGCAGACCAGAGTCTGTGAGAGCTTAGGAGCAAGACCTCAGTCAGCATTGGTGAGCCGGGGCCTGGCCCTGGAGGTCACACCTTGTGAGGACCTGAGAGGCCAGGCCCGCAGAACAGTAGATTCTGGGTTCCACCAAGAAGGTACTGAAATGAAGCCAGTTCCCACCTCCCGCAAAAAGCCTGTCTCTATGCTCATGATCCCATCTCTCCCTGTCCAGTCCTGGGCTTTTACTCAAAAATGATCTTTTTTCTTTCACATTTGTAATCTCTAAGTTATCTCCCGTTCTTCCCCTAAAACCAAGTCAAAGTCCTGCTCTCTTACAAATGCCCCGTCAAATATGTACCCCCCCCCCCTTTAAGTATCCTTGATGTCAGTTTCTCTTACTGCCATTCTTCTGGAAGTTCCCACCTTGGCCTCCATTCATCCTATTTGCCCTTTAATAACCTTGCCATCTGTGTTCCTTCCCAAATCTTCTGAAACAGATCTCTCTAGGATCATTAGTTGCCTTCCTAATCAAGTACACCCTGTGGCTCTCACTTTGTCTTTGCTCTCTGCATCTCCATTACACGACCTGAGAGGGCAAATCCCTGATTTGAGGCCTTGGCCCTTTAAGACTGGCACTTCCTGTGCCTCCAGACTGGACAGCAGGATAGGGACTTAGGAGACTGGTGTACTGATCATCTGAAATAGAAATACGAGTTAGGTAGGAGACATGGGGTGTTCCTGGTGCTCAAAAACCTCTGACAAGGGAGGGGTGCTCCCATGGGTCAGGATTTTCTTTTTAGTGGAGCTAAGGAATAGGGATTGTGTAGAAGAATGCTAGCCTTGGATGAACCAGCCGCCACTGGGCCCTATTACCCTTTGACCTATTTGCAGAGTAATAGGCGAATCTGGATTAAACTGTGTGCCATTGTCTCCTAGGTTTGGATAAAGCAGCATGCCTAATTGAGATTTTCACCTTCTGGGTCTAAGCCCTTTAGATCTAGGCTCCCAGGGATTTGAGTAGGTACAGATGGGATTAGATTAGTCAGTACTTTAATCCTCCCTCAAAAGGGAGTAGAGGAGTCAAGCCTTTGTTTAGGGGCAGCTGGGGCTTTAAAGATTGTAAGAAAATCCTTGTCAATGGTATAGCCAGGGCTTTGTGTAATTGAGAGGGCCCTCTGATTAAAGCAGAGAGGGGTGACTGGTCCTCCTTGTGAAGGATTGTCCTTGCTCCAGGCCTCTTGTGACACTCAGCCGGTCTTTGCTTCTTGGGCTCTTATTCAGGCCAGACTTCCTTCCCTTCATGATTTCCCAAAGCACTGAATGTTCCAAAGCCATCCCCACTCCCATGGGAGCTGATGGGCTCAGCCCATTGCTCAGGCCCTGATCCAGGGGTAGAATTTTGGCCTCTTTCTCACCACTGTTGTTGTTCCTGTGTTTTATTTATTTCTGTTCCCCCACAAGGTCCTAATCATTGAAGTAGGAACCTGGAAGGAGAAGAGGGTTTGTAGCGATGACTAATACTATTTTTTAGTGGTCTTACTGGATTTCACCGGACATTCATGATGATAATACAACAGTCCTCATAATATGTACCTTTCCCTAATGCTGCTTCTAACTCTCAGTATAATGTCAAGGCAAAAGCAGGAGAGGGAACCAATGGGGGGCATGGGGCCAGACCACCTGGTATCCTTTTCAACAGTCCTGTATTTGCTGTGTAACCTTGGGAAAGTTTCTTTCCTTCTCTGTGTCTGTCCCCTCACATGTGTAACAGAGATAATCATGTTGGTCCCCTCCCTGCCTCAGAGGGAAAGAGAGGATGGATGAGATCATGTCTGTAAGTGTGTGGAATTCCTTAGAGAAAGGTACTGTGGAAATTCACAGATGTTGGGTATTTGTGCAGCACTCCAAGTTCTCAGAAAACATGGCCTCGTGCAGGGGACACCTTGCATGCTGCTAGCATTCAGCATCAAGCCCCAGCATCCAAAACATATGAGGGGGGTGGGGCGTCCCCCAGCCTCCATCCAAGATCCCGCCTGACCAGCCCAGACTTGTGGATGCCAACTCCATTTCACAGAGTTTCTTCAGTAAGATAATTGCACACACTTCATTGGAGGTATATCCTGGGGTTTCAAAAATCCCTCCTGTGGGACAGTCTTCCTGGTGTGGGGCTCTCCGAACTCTCGTTTTCTTTTGCTCATGTTCAAGAAAGGTCATTCATTCATTTTTATTTGGCAACTGTTCTCAGCCAGGCACAGGGTTAGGTGGTGGACAGGATAGGCCCTTTGAGCTGAGGGTCCAGTGCAAAAGGCAAATCACTAAAGAATGTGGAACATGACATTGACAATGATGCAACTGTGCATCATTGGAATAGGTGGAAACAGTGCCTTGTGCAACCATTTGTAACCTAGCTTAACTCAGTTGTTTAAAGCACTGTTTATCAACTGTTCTCAGCCAAAGATATGCCAAGTATGTTGCTTCAGATGATTTTCAACCTTTTCTAGGTGGCCTTCCTCTTTTTCTTCAGTTTCTTCTCTATCCTGCACTTACCTGTCACCCGTTGTTTCCCTCTGTACACGTTCAGATGAATGCGTGCACACCCACACTTTCCTTCAGCCTCCTTTACTCGAATTTGGATGTTTCATGCTGGCCATCAGGAATATCTTTGCAGAACACCCAGTTTTCCAGAAACACTGAGTGGGCCATGGTAGATGCACATGAGGCAAGGGAACAGGGTTGGGGCATTGTATTTCCACTGTTTGCACAAGGAAGGAACTAAAAAGAATAATTAAATTGGCATTACAAACCATCAGAAAACCGTTCCCACACTGACAGTGACCCTGCCAGTGTCCTCAGGTGGACTGCTTGCTGCCAGGTTTAGGTGCCACACACTAGCCTCCCAGAGGGCCATGGGTCCCTTTAGTGTAAAGGCCCCCAGCCTTCCCTTAAGATGCCCCTAGACCTTCAAGAAAACCAACCGCTCCCCCTTTGTGCTCCCATAGCATTTAAATGGACTTCTATTTTACTACAAGTAACAGTTGACTGCCTTTGTGGCACAGTTTAATGGTATAGATCTGTTTCCCCTTCTAGACTCTGTACCCCTTAAAGGGGATGGACCATGTCTAATTTGTCTTTGTCTCTTCATTAATCTGACACATAGTAAGTGCTTAGTAAGTATTTGGGAAATAAAGAAGGAATGTAGACATTTTATATTGAAATCCATACGGAGAGCTCTGGAAATTCCTGTCCATGGTACCTAGTTAGCACTGCAAGTTGATGAGTGTTTAAGAAAGATTTTGTGTGTGTGTGTATGTATGTGCAGACAATGTAGGTAGTGGTTCTGTAGGGGTCAACAGATTTGGCTAATGGCTTATGAGAACACATATATGCTTTTCATTTCTCGGGGTGCAGTGAGCAGGCAGTGGAGGGCTCTACCAGGAGAGGGGGAGTGAAACCTTGCCATTCCAGAGAGCTGCCCCAGGACCTGATCCTGCGGGAGTCTGCCCACTGGCTCGCTATGTAGAGGCTGCCCCACCTTGTCTGGGGGGCCGGCCCCTCTCTGCCTGATACCAAAACTGTCTGTTTTCCAGATGAGAAGAAGCCAGTCTCAATAGAATCATCTCTGCTGCCACTTGAGGGGGGTGCTGCTCCAGCAGAAGGATTGGGGAAATGGCCAAGTCCTCTGTGGGCAGAGCTATTTGCAGAAGCCAGGCTGGAGTGAGAAGGCTGCCACAGGCAGTTGTCCTGTCCTGCCCTCAGCTCTCCCTTGAGGCCCCTCTTCTCTGTTGTAGTTGGGTGGAGGTGAGTGGTGAGGGAGTAGATGGTGATGAAGGAAGGAACTTGACCTGACTGGGAAGGGTGGACTATCACCAGCCCTCACTCCTATGATCCTTTCCATGTTCACGGAGACTCCTGTGGACACGCCAAGAGTATCATTGGTACCCTGTAAGCCCCCAGCTTTCCTATGGCTCTTGACCCCAGTCCTCTGCTAATTGACCAAGTTCAGACAGCCGTGCAGGCCTTACTCTGAAGGTCAGGCCCCTTTCCGGGGTGGCTTAGTAGATGCTTGGGGCCTTCTCTGTCTCTTCTACCACTGGCCAGCCCAAGAGTAGAGAGAGTTGATTCCTCATAACCATGCCAAGATGGGCATAGGCAGTCTCTGGCTCATACTGAGTCTCTACTGTGTACAGATCTGGCACCAAAGAACCCTGACTTCTTGAGAACATGCCATGTACATGACACAGAACTAGACCTTTCTCCTATATTACCTTATTTAATTGCTGTTACCTTATTTAATTGCTACTCTGGGAGTTGGTTAATTTCATACATTGTATAAGGGGTAAAATGGAGGCTCACAGAAATAGGTAATGTACCTAATCTCCTAGGCTAATATGTAGTGGAGCCAGAATTTGCACCAAAGACCCATGACTCCAAAGCCTGGGCCTTGAACCATTGTTTAAGCACCAGGCTCTCTAGGACTTCCAGGGGGAAGATTAAAATGAGTAAACAATCTGGACCTTATTCTGAAGTGGGTAATGGTTAGAATGGAACCAGCATTAACTACGTGGGAAGGAGGCACCAAAAATATCAGCAGATGGGTGTGCCATGCTGTATCTTACAACCTTCGAGGGATATAGAGATTTAGGATGGAATATGGTTAGTAGGGAAAGGCTTCCTAGAAGAAGTGGTGTTTCAAGCAATGCTGAATACTAGGGCCAAGGCAACCAGAGTAGTTGGGAAGAAGTTGTACTCTTTTGGGGGAATGGTATTCCCAGGTGGAAGCTGACCCACTTTCAACCAAGAACACCACGTGGAGCTTCCGTGGCCCCCAAAGAGGGACAGCTACCTGTGTAGTGCTCAGACTTTGTAAACTAATTTCTTCTTACTCGGCTATTTCCCCACTGGATTATCAACTCCTCAATGGCAAAGGCCTTCTCTGTTTTATTATCATAGTGTCTGTGTCTAGCCTGTGGCCCAAACTCAGTGAATATTTGTGAATTGGTGCTCTGATCCCTTAGGGGAGCAGTGGTCCCACTGTTGGCAGTGACCCAGGTGCTAAAAACCCAAGAGCAGCTGGTATTTCTGGTGGAGCTGTTTACTGCCAGATCTTGGTGCCACATTGTGAGCCGAGGAGCCTGGTGAGGGGTGGGGTGGGAGGGACACCTGGCATGAAGGGCCCCAGGGCAGATACTGGGCCTGCCTAAGCTTTGAGTGTGACCAGAGTGGTGGTGAGGACAGTTGTTTATAGTCTCCTGTCTCCATGCCTTCCTGTCCCTGAACACACCTGCCACAGTGAATTATAGATGGTGGAACACTATCCCACATGGGGGCAGAGGGAGGGCCCAAGTGGAGCAGATTCAAGAGAGATGAAGGTAGGAGCGGAGGCAAGACAGCTGCGAGGCCAAACCTTGGAAGGGCTGGACTAGTGGGTGCACTCACTTGGAGGATGGGGACCATTTCCAGGTCCCTGCCATGGCCTCCCCCATGAAGCCATCTCTGACCTCTTCTGCCTGCACTGAGATCTTCCCCCTCCCTCTTCTGAAGTTCTCTTACACATAGTATCTTTTTGACTCTTTGGCATACAATCATGGTGACTCTGTTTTCTAAGCTGAAAATCAAGACATATGACCTAACGATTGATCCGGTTGTTAAAATTTAGGTTGTCCAGAAAATTCCACTGTATGTGGCCAACACAGAATTGACTCTGTGGACCCCCGACTTGCCTGTTTAAGTCTGTTATTATTTGTTTAGTGTTTAAGTCCTCACTTGTCTGAGCCTTGTCTCCTCAACCAGATTAAAGTCTATTGAGGGAAGATGGTATACATTGCATTCCCTTTAGATTTTTTAATCTTTTACAGATCTCTGACAGTTCAGAGAGAGTGGGAGAGACATCTGAATCTTTCCTCCACTTCTTGATTTTTTTTTTCCCCAAAATAAGATAGTTCAGGATCTTGCCTGAGCTGTGTCTTCTGACTTTAATTATAGGCTCACATAGAGAGAGGGCCATGAGAGAAGGCTTATGATGATAATAAGGCAGACAGCTGGAGGTAGTGTTTCTCACAGCCCAGGGTCAGGATATGCTTTTAGAATGCACAGAATAGAGACAGGTCCAAGAACACTGCAGAGAGGGGGTGGCCCTAGGGGACACTGGCTATATCATCATAGCCCTCAGTGCTACAGGGTCCTAGAGGTTACCATTCTTCTCTGCTTTCTCCTGATAAGTATAGACATCTCAGTGTGGAAAAGAAAAACTCCCAACGTTTCTTGTCTCTCCATTTGCCTCCAAATAAGACCACATTTCACTCATTCCACTCAGGTGAGTGATCTTTGTTGGATATCCAAATATGGTATCAACCACATGATTAGCTCCTTGAAGGTAGAGAACCATAGTTTATCATTTCATTTCCCACCATAGTTGGCATGGCAGTAGCCACATAGCAGAATTCAATAAATCTTTAACATCCAGGGAAAGAGATGGCCAGTCCTTATGTGTTGCCTGCTTTCTTGCCTAACTGCATTCACAAACACAGGCTCTTCAGTGCCTAACATAGTATTTCTTGGCCTGTAGGACATTACCTGAGCTGGACACAGTAAGTTCCCAGGGCATTGGAGCTGAACAGCATGAACTGCAGGACTTCTTAGCTTTGCCTCTTTCCTGTGCCTGTGGCTGCTGTGAGCATGGTTCTCTTCACCCCCAACCCACCACTACCCAGGCCTCTATCCCTCATTGTTATGACTGACCTTCCATATTCCTTCCCTTTGCCTAGCCCCGCTGAGAGAAAGAGAAACAGAGAGAGAGAGAGAGAGAGAGAGAGAGAGAGAGAGAGAGAGAGAATACAGCCGATAACTCAAGACCATAATAGTTTCCCTTGTAGATTACTCATTTATCTCTTAAAATCTCAAAAGACCAGAATTCTCAACCTACTTTCTGGTTTGGGTGTATATAGGAGTTGAAAAAATTTAAGAATCCAAAACTGTGGGATAGGAAGCCAGAAAGAAAAACACAGGTCTTAGGATAAAGAATTCAAGAACCATTGAACTTATCTCTATGCATGTTTCCTCCCTTCTTCCTCAGAAAAAAAGAAAATTCATTAAAGAGAAAGCATGAATATCACTTTTTGAATAATTTAAGTAAAGCAATGGACCTCTTCTTCCATAATTTTGTCCAGTTATGCCTTCTACCCCTCTGTTTCCCAGCACAGTCTATGCTTAACCTCTGGATCCAGGAAGGAAACTTGCCAAGACTGATCCTTCTGTGTTCCTGGGGGTTAGTCAAAGGAAGTGTAGGTTTGTGGATTGAACAGGGAAATGAGGGAGAATAAGGGTTGTCAAGGAAGAGATGTAAGAGCTTAATAAATAGCTCTTTGACTCGAAAAATAGCCACAGGGGCCATAAGTAGTAATGGGCTCGAGGGAGTAAGAAGAGGATATGAAGCTGAATAAGGAAGGAAAAGGTTAGAGGAAGAGAGTAAATTTCCTCCCGGGTGGAAGCGACTGCAACATCAGTGGGGGATTTGTTCATTAACTTTTAGTGGGACTTGCACTTTAAGCATTATTCCCAGGGATGGGAGTGGGAAAGCGGGGCGGGGTCAGCCGCAACTCTGAACGCTGTCCTTATGGAGCTTTTCCCCAAGGACACCCTGCTTTGGCCTCATCCTTATGGGAAATTGATTACACCTTGGGCACTCCGTCCCTCCCATGTGTGCTGTGACCTTGATGTCACTGAACCAAAAGTCACAAAATCCATGAAAGTCGTAGCAAATGTGAGAGGTGGAAGTGACTAGTCAGACATATCTGTAGCCCTCCCCTCCCTTCACTGAAGAGAACGCCAAGGGTAGATAGGGGAAGTGATCTCCTGGAAGTCCCATGGCTGCCACACTGACTCCACCCCAGATCTGTTAATAGGGATGCTATCTGTTCTGAGTTTATCTGAAGTGTCTTTCCAGCTTAGAGATCGCCCTTCCACACAGAGCACAAGGTAGTGCCCTGTTGCAAAGTCTTTAGTGCAGGTCCTGTGGCTGGTGGCAATGGCACCAGGTCCTTGGACAAGTAACGGGTACCTCCTCCACTCCGGGTGTGTCTCAGCTTGAGCCTCGTGCAAAAAGCTTTTCCATTTTTCACTGCAGAGCAGTTCTCTCATCCAGAGGCTCGTCTTTATAAAAGAGCTTAACCTTGTCTGTATCCTTTACCCTGAGACCACCTGTGAGTCACCTCCCATTAATCCTCGTGACCAAAATTCCAGCAGGTGGCTAGCCATGACATATCCCCTGTTTGCTTTTCCTCATTACCTGGGATTTTTTCTTGCATCATTATGTGGCCCTGAATTCACAGAGCCCCAGAGTTACGAGGGTTCCAATAAGTTCTACCATGTCTCTGATAGGTGCTCATTTAGCCTCTGCTTGAATGCTCCTAGGGATGGAGATTTACTACTTCATAATGCAGCCTGTTCCACCTTTTGATCAGGAATCCCACAATTTCCACCAGTGGGTCCTAGTGCTGCTCTCCAGGTGCACACAGCAGAGGCAGAGCCATCTTCACAAGACAGTTCTTCCGATAATTGAAGGTGGCTGTCCTGCCTCGCTTGAGTGTTTTCCATTCCTCGCAAAGCATGCCATCTATTTCACCCATCCCCTACTTGACACTGTTTCCAGATCTTTTCCTATTCTGGTCACCTCTCCTATTTGTGAGTGTCCCTTTTAATAAGGTGCCAGAGAAGAGCTCCAAAAGTAGACAGAGTTGGACTTACTGGATTAGATTCAAAAGTTATACATCTGTCAGTATAATCTAAGTTTTAGAGGCTGCCTCACGCTTTTGGCTTATGCTGAGCTCAGATTCCTAAGTCTTGTTCAGATGAGCTGACATTGGCATGGGCTGTGCTCACCCATATGCTTTTTTGAACCTAAATATAGGTCCTTACAATTGTCAGATTCAAACCCAACTTGTGAATTTCAGCTACTCTTGCTAGGCAACTGAGATCTTCATGGGTACTCCTACTGACAGCCAGTGTGTTATCTGTTCTTTCCAGCCTGGTGATATTTGCACAGTTTAAGCTTACTGTCTCTGTCTTTAATCCAGATCATTGATGAAAATATTGACCAGGAAAAAGCAAAGGACTGTGGCACACTATCAAGGACCTTCCTTCATTATCTCACTTGTCAACACTCTTGGATATTTTTACTTAACCAATTACCAGTCCATCTAATTCCGTGTAATTCAGAAGAAGATGGCGTTCACTCCATATCAGCATTGTGTTCCAGTAAATGTGTTGGAAAATGTTAACCTCAGTCCCCAGCGTTCACCTTGATGTGTCTCTTTATACAGAGACTGGTCCCAGATATGTCCCAGGAAACTGACAATTTGGCCTCCTAACTCAGAGCTCAGAGACACCCTCGCCACCCAGTTGGTGCCCTGAAGGTTTTGGCTTAAGCATAGGTGGACTTGGAGCCAACTTGAGGCACTAGTCCAAGGCTCTGGTTGGACAGCCCTTCAAATTCCTAACACAAAAGATCCTGTCACATCTGGTAGAGGTGGAGGTATAGGGATCTAGCTATGCAGCTAGTGTTCCAAACTGAGAGTCTTTCTAAATTAGAATCAGAACATCTTCAAGGTCACCCCCAGGAAATACATGTCAAAATCTGCCAACTTCAATTACCCAGGGGCCACTATCTCCGAACTGAGCCTGAGGAGTAGAACTTCTCAACAAGGAGTCGGGACCCAAAGCCTTTGATGGCTTCAGGGAAGAAAGCAATGTGTCCATAGTCTCACTCTTTTCCTGGGGTGGGTTTTCTTCCCTACCTCTAGCTGATCTTCCCTCCTGCTCATCTTCAGCAGAAGAAGTTTTAAATTTATTTATTTATTTTGAGAGAGAGGCAGAGAGAGGAAAAGAGAGAGAGAGAGTCAGAGAGAGGATCCCAAGGACACCAGGGGTACCTAACCAGGGCCTCGGAAAAACCAGAACATCTCTCATTCTTCTGTCTGCAAAGTCCCCTTTTGCTAAAGGGGGAGGAGAGGAGGGTAGAGAGGGATAATGGATTATGCTAACAGAATAATAAATAATAACTAATAAAAGGATAATAATTAATAACTAATAAAAGGTAAATACATGTTGAAAGGATGATACCTTCTTGAATCTCCAAACATCAAGAAGTAGAGTAATGTTGTCTTTGCTTCTGTTCTGAAACAGGATTTGGCTTGTTGGTTTGCACTTCCCATTTGTCTCCTGTAGGTCTGACTTGTGTGTGAACAGGATTTGTCTTCCATGACTTACTCTCCTTTCCGGTGGGTCCCAGGGGCCTTCCTAGCACCACCCCTCTGGCCCCAAGTGTCTCCTGGAGCCTTTCCCCTTTGCCTGCCTCGTGCCCCTCCTGAGTCCTGAGAACCTCTATCTTTTCTCTAGTTCCTCAAGCTCATGCATTTCCTTCTGTTCAATCTGGGGTCAGTTCTGCAGTACATTTTAAAAGGGAAGAACCTTTTACTTTTAGCATTTTTATTTTCAAAATCTTAGGATGAGATGACATTTACAATAACTTAGTATTTTTTTTCTCCTTACAGAACAATGCTTGTTTACTGCAGGTAAATTAGAAATTACAAAGAAGTATTTTTTTTTTAAAGCAAATGCTGTTTTTTAATGTTTATTTATTTTTGTGGGAGAGAGAGAGAGCACAACCAAGGGAGGCTCAGAGAGAGAGGGAGACACAGAATCTGAAGCAGGCTCCAGGCTCTGAACTGTCAGCACAGAACCCAATGTGGGGCTTGAACTCATGAACCACAAGATCATGTCCTGAGCCGAAGTTGGACGCCCAACTGACTGAGCCACCCAGGCACGCCTAAAGCAAATGCTTTTTAAAAGTGTCATTCCTAATGTGATCCCTGTCAACATTTTAGATATACTATATATTGCTTTGGATCTTTGTGTGCTTTCGTGCATCTTTGTCTGTATGTAAAATGGGATGTACGGCACACTTTGTAACCTCAGTTTTTCACCCAATAATTATTGTGAACAGGGAGCCATGTTTCACCTGGTTAGTTGGCTTGATGCTTCTAAAAGCAAGCAGTCTCATCCTTTTGTTGTTCATTCTTTGTCGGCACGAGACAATTGCCCAGCATGTTTGTTTCTTGGCCAAGCCATGACCGAATGTTCTTTTCATTCCTGTCTATCTGAGAGATCCCCTTTCAGTGGCTGATCCTTTCCAAAGTGTATTTCTTACCATGGTGTTCAGAGAGCTTCTTTACCTTCAGGAGAGGTTGTTGGCAACTCTTGCTAAGAACCCTGCCTTCCTCTTGTCACCTCTTGCCCCTGTGACAGGGAAGAGCAGTGTGTCTGGTCTCTAGTAAGGAGAGGGGCCCTGTGAGGAAGGGGAGCAGAGTGGTACACAGTGTGCCATCTTGGCAGAAGTGATGTGGCTCCTGGTCCAGGAGCCCTCTGTTGAGGAGCGGTCTAGAGGGACATCATGGTGCAAACCACAGGGAAGGGGGAGGTGGGACACGGACCTCCCACCTTAGAAGGGCTGTTCAGCTGCAAGTAGACCTGTCCTGCTCTCTGTGGCCCTGAGGATAGGGTGGGCACATGAGTTGCATGGATAGTCAAAGCAGATGAGAATGTAGAGATCATGGACACCTTTATTTTACAGATGAGAAAACTGGGTTCCAGAATGGAGAAGTTCTTATAGCAAGTAACATTAGAGCTGGGACTTGGGACCAGGACTCCTGGCACCTGGGGCAGAGTTACTGCTACAGCCCATTGTTAGAGCAGCTTTAAGAACTTGCCAGAACGGTGGTGACATACTGGGGCAAGAGACCAAGGGCAAATGTAGTTCCTCGAAAAACATCAGGAGTAAGACTCAGTTCACTTCGTCTTTCCTATTAGAAAGGCTAGCGTTTGGAGAGGGAGGGATCTAGAGGAGGTGATGACTGGCAGCCTTTCCCCTGAAAGATGCCATTCAACCAGGAGGTGTTTCTTAAGTGCCTGATTTATGAGACCAAGAGGTCTAGTGAATAAGTAGCCCTTGCTCTTAGAGTGTTTACGAAGCCCTGCATTGTGTGGTGGAGACTTTGCATGTTACAAACACACTAGAAAAGGACCGAAAGTAGTGGGCTGTAGCTGGCAGAAAACTTTTGGAAGAAGCTGGTCTCCTAAGGATGAATAGGATATACATAGAGAGGTAGCAGGAAGAGTGTCATATCTGGACGTGGACTCACACTGACCAGAGACTCAGATTCCAGCCCCTCCCTTCCTTCCTTCCTACCTTCCTTCTTACCTTCCATCCATCCATCCATCTACCCATTCATTCACTCATTCATGTATCCAACTAATATTTGTTGAAGGGCAGGAACGCTCCTAGGTTTTAGGAACATGGACGTAGACATAGCAGCACCCCGTGCTGTCATTCAGCTTACATTCTAGTAAGGTTGCAGACTGACCTTGGGCGGCTTGACCTTTTACCCCTGAGCTTTAAAGCTGACATACTGACCCCATCCCACAGGCTTGTGGTGAGCGAGTGAGGTGGTATGATGAGAGTGAGAGGGCCTATGCAGAGCCCTTCTTGGCACCCAGCATATGCAGGTGTCACCTGCCTACTGTCCCTGTTGTTGTTATTGGGATGATTTATTATTGTTATTATTGACTAAGAGCTGGTAGGGAGACACTCTCCCAATGTCTGGGAACAGAAGATGGCTGACGGGGAGCAGGAGGAAATGAGGACCGGAACACGATGTGGGAGAAAGCTTGGAGGGAGAGAATTGAAAGCCAGGGAGCAGAGTGGAAGCCTGATGCAGTAGGCAGTGGGGGTAGGGGGTGGTGTTCTGTTTTAAGGGCCACAGTCATGATGTTAGATAAGTCACATTTATCTAGCACTACCAGCCTACCAGGTGCTCTGCTCAATATTTTGCTAGGATACTTTCACTTAGTCCTTATAACTCCTCCAGGAGGCAGAGGTTTACAGATGAGGAAAACTGCGGCTCGGGCAACTAAAACAATGATTCAGAACCCAGTGTGGGAGGCAGGATTCAAACCCAGCACTCGTCACCGCTGCAGTCTGGGTGTGGTGGAAGAGCCGGCAGCTCTGCACCTTTCCCAGAGAGTGCTTCTTCTAGGAATACGTGGCCACCGGTGCCAACAGAAGGCTGTGACCCTGGAGGGAGCCTCGTGCCAGCCATTTTCTGTATTTGAGACAGTGCTGCTTGCCAGAGCTGTTAAGTTCCTTCACTTGTGGCTGGCTGGGAGAGATTTCCCAGGGCTGTGTGTGGGGAGGGGTGACATGTTTATGTGGAGGTAATGACTGTGTTGGCTCCCTAAGGGAAAATTAGGATGAGAGCCCAGTGCACTGTTTGGGGACTTGACCTGAGATTCTCTGGTGGCCTGGAAAAGACATATACCTTGCAGATTAATTCAGAAGATTACCAGCCAATGGAAGTTTTACTTTGCTCTCCTTTCCTGTGCTCACTAGCTACCACAAGTTTGTAATTACTTATACTGGTGAGTGGAGAGTGGTCGCGGTCTCCAACAAAAGCAACAACTAATTTCCTGGGAGTCCTCCTTCACTTTTGGAATCTCTGAGTAAATATTGTTTTCTCCAGGGGGTCACCCTCTCTCGTACATGACTGAAGCCAGCAGTAAAGAATTGTGACTTCCTGAGATCATCAGTCTGATGGAAGACCAGAGTTGGTCTGATGGGCAAGGGCAGGTCAGGGGTGAAGTGGGGGGAAGCCAGGAGGGACAGTAAAGGTGGCCCTGGGAGAGAATTTCTCATCCCTGCCCCAAATTTGGTGCTGCCATTTCACCCCCACCCCTTGACCTGCCTGGCCTTCCAGCTCAGCTTTGTCCAGGGGTGGGCCTGAACATTGCCAGTAGGTGACCATTAGAATCCACGGGGTTCTTAAATGAATTCTGAAAATGAAGAAAACCACTATTTCTGATTCTCTGGCGGGAGGGTAGGAAGTGACCTCAGGCTCGAGGAAGGCTTTTGTCGCCAGAGTAAACCATCGCTGGTCTGGCTCTGAAAGGAGCCAGTTCTCTGTCTCTGGATTACTGCAGATCCCATTAAATTGGAGTTTGGTAATCAATCAGTTTTGCTAATACTTATTTTATGAAGTAGCTACTATGTGCCGAGCACCGGGCTGGGGCTTCCATGTGGTGAGGCCATTTAATCATTTGAAGAGATAAGGGCTCAGAATTGATCTTTGCATCATCTATGAGGAAAAGGTTTATTAAACAAATGAGTAGTATGTGCAAGATTGCCAGGGGAGATTTTAAGCCACTTAAAGAAGTGGACAAACTGCTTCTGAGAGGCTTGCTGGGGCTTAAGAGATACTCCTTTACATGGTATTAAAAGACAAAATTGAGCGGAGTAAATTTAAAAAACCTTGTTGGTTTTATTCAGTGCCTTATGAATCAGGTAGCATCTAGCATCTAATCTGCCAGGTAGAAAGGAGTTCCAAAGAGCTGTACAAAATGAGAGACTCTTCTCGGCAGAAGGGGACAGAACAAGGAAGTTACTAGCAAAAAGTGGATTGTTTAAAGCAAGATCTTTGGGAGGAAGGCAGGGGTCTGTCAGGTGGATTATCTCACTAGTGCTGATCAGGAAATTCCAGACTGACTGGTTAAGATCGCATTCCTGGGAGAGGCTGAAACTGCAGTTGGGTTAAGGTATTAAGTCTCAGTTTGGTGACATGGGCGTAGCACAAGAGACTCCATTTTGGGCCTGTTGTCTGTTTTTTAACAGTGAGCAAATAGCAGATCCGGGAGACAGTGCAATGGGAAGGCAGCACAGTGGAAAGGACCCAAGACAGAAAGTCAACAGAACTAGCTTCCATTTCTGGTTCTCTGCCACGTCTCCACCACTGCACAGCGCTATCCGCTCCCCATTTCTCCAGCTTGTCCTCAGAGTTAGTATAGCTTTTCTCAGGCTTCACCAAAGGTACTAAACAGGGTGCAGGGTGTGCCTCCTTTTGTGTAAAAGAGGGAGAAAACGCAAGTAAACGCACACACACATTTGTACTCCTGTATTCATAAGTCATCCCGTAAGTGTAGTCAGGAAATTCGTAATAGTGGTTGCATCTGGGGAATGAGAGCCAGGCAGGTGTGGACTTGGATAAGAGGAAGACCCTTTACCATGGATACACTGGGGTGTTTTGAACCACTGGAGCACATTACCTATTTAAAAATTAAATTCATAAAAAAGCCTTCCTGAAGTCCAGAAGTAGTATTACATAGAACTTCCAAACAAAAGGGAAGTTATGGCATTATCTACTCTAAGATACTAATATTGGCTCTTTCTTTTTTTTTTTTTTTAATTTTTTTTTCAACGTTTATTTATTTTTGGGACAGAGAGAGACAGAGCATGAACGGGGGAGGGGCAGAGAGAGAGGGAGACACAGAATCGGAAACAGGCTCCAGGCTCTGAGCCATCAGCCCAGAGCCTGACGCAGGGCTCGAACTCCTGGACCGCGAGATCGTGACCTGGCTGAAGTCGGACGCTTAAACCGACTGCGCCACCCAGGCGCCCCAATATTGGCTCTTTCTAAGTGCGTGGAATTCTCTTTGAAATTGTTCACTTCTAGACTCTTGCCCAAGGTGGATGTTATTCCTCATTGTGAGGTCATTTGGCAGAAATTTTCGATGTATTTGTTGTCTGCTACTTTCTCTGCTTCCTTAGCAGGCGCTCATGGGTACACACACACACACAGACACACACCACACCACACACATATAGGAAGCTGACTCCCTTACACCGGGTACTGACATCCAGGGACCATCCACACTAGGCCCAAATCTAACTTGAAAAAATGAGCCAGGCAGCATTTACTTGAAGAGCTTGATTCTTCAATCCAAGGACTATGCTTTTTAAATCCAGATCATTAGAAGGGCACAGAATGTAGAACACTGCAAAGCCTCTGTTATCCTTCACAGCCCCTGCCTCCATGAGGTATGAACAGCCTAGCCTCCCAGAGAATGCACTGACAATACAGTCAGTGCGCCTTGTGAGTGGACCACAATTACAGAGTTGGACTTGGCTTTTTTCCCCAGCATCATAAAGTTGATACATTTTTACATATCCTTGGATGGGAGGATGGGCGGCCTGGTCATGGGTTTAGCTTCTGGTCTGCTGATTGCCTCTTGGTTCTGTGGAAAGCCCAGGAGATGCCACAGAGAATCTGGAGTATGGGGAATCCAGCTATAGCTTGAAAAGTCGCCTGATTTAGAGAGGAAGTGTGGAGGAAGCATTTAGGGGCTGTCCTTTCCAGCCATAACCCCCCCCCCCCCCCCGCCAACCGACCCACCAGGAAGAGATACCCAAGCAGTGCCATGCACAGTGACGTGTGCAATGGATGTCCTGTGACAGGCACGGTGGGAGTTTCTGAGGTGGCAGAAGTGACTGGGCAATGTTTCCCAAGCTCCTTGGTGTATTCTGCTTGGCCAACCAGTGTGTTGCTGCAAGAGCTTGAGAGAAAGTTAAAACGTGGGGCGAGAAAACACAGCCCATCTGGTGACTTCCCTGTAATGGAGAGGGAGAGATTTCTAGGACGTGAGCCTTGGCAAAATATGGTCAGAGTAAAGAAAATGGTTGAGCGTGTCTCCATGCTTTCGAGTACTGTTGGTGTTACTTGTGCTATGTTGTTCTTCCTTCCAAGGGGCTATTTAGGGAAAATTGTGTAGATCCCAGTGTTGAACTTCCAAACAAACGCAAGCTGCAGCCAACTCTGGCACTGCAGATGGCCATGTTCCTAGTGTGGCTTTTGAGAAGTGTGTTTCTTTTTACTCAGCTCCATCTATCCCCTCTTCCCTGACACACACACATGCACGTACAAAAATGCACACACACACACACACACACACACACACACAGTTCCTTCCTTTGCAGAAGAGATGGGCAGTCCTCTCTCCATTCTAGAGCAAATCCTTTTGAAGGTGAAGACTATTGTGATGATATTTTTGTCTCTTTGTGCTGTTTGCTAATAAATTTAAAAGTATCATTGCCAGCAGATTTGAGGCAGTTGCTAAGATGCAGGCCTGGGTGCTATAGCACTTTTGGAGTCTCCAGAGATGGCTACTCAGTGCTCTTGGGGGCTCAGCAAATGTTTGCCGATGATGATTGTGGCTTTGAGGAGTCTCCATATTCCTTGAATTTCTCAAATGAAATGTGGAAGGGGGTCCCTGGCATAGGAGGGGAAGGTGGATTTTTTTCTCATGTCTCCACTGTTTTGCAGTCATATGCCTCCCTTGGAAGCAAACCTGTACCTTCAAAGAACCTGTTTCTGAGTGAGCAGGCACCTGCTGTGCAGGACAGTCAACTCCCCAGAGATGGGCAGCTGGGGGTGTGGGAGAATGCACAGAAGTAGCAACCTGTGGTCTCAGACCCAGCTCTGCTTTTAGCATCCTGTAGAACCCGCCCGTTTCCTCAGTTCTGCCTCAGTTCCCCATGGGTCAAGTGGGACCAGGAAGACTCGCCTCACATTGTTGTCAAGAGGATTGTTTTAAATGCATGTGTTACTAGAACATTTCAGACATACACAGAAATGGAGGAGACAGTGGAGTGAACCTTCAGACCCCCTTACCCAGCTTCAATAATTATCATCTCACGGCCAGCTTCTGCCATCTCTACCTCCATTCATGGCTTCTTCCCCACTATTACCCTCCAACAGCGGAACAGGGGCACTGAAGGGAAAGAAACAATGGTGAAGTGCCTTCTAGAGTCCCTAACAGGTATTAAGTGCTTAAAAAATATCTGTGGAATCTGAACTTGTGATCGTATGAGCTTTAGAATTATTACCTCTTGGCACCTCTGTGGGTGGAGGGGAGGTGGCCAGATGCCACGCTATTTTTTGCTGCCTCACAGTGAGAAGACCTCATGGTAGGTCAAGTGACTTGTCTAAGGTCATGTAGCCACCAGGGATTATGAGGCTGTCACCAGGTCCCTGGTCTCCCACATCCCATGTGTGTGCTCCTAGCTCCATGCTGCTGCCTCCGTGTTGATTTTTCCTTTTGGCTATCTTCTTAGAGAGGAACGGGAGACTTGTAAAATTTTATGTGGGCTCACAGTTTAAAGAGAAACTGGTTATGGGGCTATAATAACCACACATCCATGGACACAACTGCTTACTGTCTTGAAGGATCAGCAAATCCAGTTCAATTAATTCATCAGACACTTAGAGTGTAACCTTTGCCTTGATCTCCAGAAAGCAGAAGATGAGCAAGACATGGTCTCGGCTCTCAGGGGGCTCACAGTCTGATATGCATGGAGACACACAGAAAATCAGAACAGAATGCAATGAGTGTATGTTGACAGCATGAACCGAGGGCCAAGGGCGCAGCAAGGAAGGCTGTGTAGCTCCCAAGCACTGTCTCCATGAAGGATTACCAAGACTGCCAGAAATTCTGCAACCCTGACACTGTGGCAGTGTGTGTTTGCATTTATCTGATTCTAAAAGCTGACTACTACATTTAAGGCAATCCCTGTAATCTTTTCATGAAGCAAGAGCCCTTACTGGGTACGTTTCCCAGACCACTACAGGAGGAATTGCTCCACCAGTAGAAGTACCATCTGCCAATCCGTTATTCAGTATTATCCACCATAAAAGTTGAGGCCAACTATAAAGAGTTAGCTCACTTCAGAGTTAGGAGCCTTCGTCTGCACAGACGACCCTCAGCTCTGACACAGATCACAAGTCTGGCGGTCCCTATACCTCCCTTTGGTGAGTTGCTGGAAGGACTCACAGAACTCACAGAACTCACTGAAAGCTGTTATATTGATGGCATAGTATATTCCAAGGAAAGGACATAGCTTGAAGGCAGCCAAGGGATGAAGTACATAGTGTAGAGTCCAAGAAAGCACCAAACACGGAACTTGGAGCGTCCTCTCCCCATGTGGTCAGGGCAGTGTCACTTTCTCAGCATCAGTGTGTGACAATACTCACAAAGTAATGCCCATTAGGCAAACCAGAGCTTTGATGTCTAGAGTTTTTATTGGGGCTTGATCATATATACCACCTGCATGACTGATCCTTAGTCTCCAGCCTGTGTGGGGGTAGAACTGATGCCATGTGGCCCAAAGACCTCACCATAAATCACATTATCATACAGTTTGGTGGCCAAATATTCCAGACAAACAAAGATGCTCCCATCAGCCATGGCATTCTAAGCAGCCGAGGGCAAAGATCTGACCTCTTTTTGGTTAAGGTTAATTATTTACTGCACAACTACCAATGAGTCTTCATCTGCTGAAATATCAGTGGCCAGCTTTGTGGGAGAGCCTGAAGCTTTGGGAGAAAAAAGGAGATGGATATAGTAGTGAGCATAGTTCAGAAAATTAGTTTACTTTTTCAAGGTAAAATTCAGTAGTGAGGAATTTGAATGTCTTTTTCTTTTCCTTCTGGCTCCTGAATGGCACACAGCAAGTAAATGGCAGAGATGGGGCTAGAACCTCACTTCAGGAGTGCTTCCTCAGCACAAACCAGTGGTGATGTGAGCCATCCATCCACTCTAGGGCAGCCCCGGGGTAGCTGCCTGATGCTTTCCTCCCCACACTCAGGAAGGAGGGAGAGGGGCACCTGGTGGCTCAGTCGGTTAAGGGTCCAACTCTTGATTTTGGCTCAGGTCATGATCTCACAGTGGTAAGATCGAGCCCACTGTCTGGCTCCATGCTGAGTGTGGAGTCTGCTTGGGATTCATTCATTCATATTCTCTCTCTCTCTTTCCTCTCCCCGTTCCCCCTCCCTCCCTCCTTCTCTTCTTCCTTCATTCTCTCTCTGCCCCCCTTCCCTGCTTACATGGGCACACTCTCTATCTCTCTCAAAAAAGAAAAGGAAAAAAAGGAGAGAGAGAAGTCAACAGGAGTAATTTGAAACTCTCTTTCCTTCACTTTTGTTTTCCCTCCTTCTTTCCCAGAAGTATTTGTTGAAGATGTAGTGAAATGGATGGAAATAAGGGCAAGAAAGCAAGAGTGATGGAGGAGACTCCTTGTTTCTATCAGGCATCTGTTGCCCGGGGGCTTCCTTCCAGGTTACTTGCCATTTTCAAGGAGGTAGATTTCTCTTCCCTCCTCTGCCTCAGTCCTCACTGTTATATCAGAAAAAAATCAAAACATAATGCATCCTCCATAAATTCTGATCTAGCTCATGCAGGATCCCAGAGAACCCTGGCTGCCCTTTGCCAGGGTCTGGAGATGGAGGAGTGAGTGGCGGAGAGGTCAGAAGAGGGCAGGCTCTTATGTGAAGCTGTGCATTTTGTTCCCTAAGTAAAGGGATGCCCTGTGCATGACCTGGGAGCCAACTCCCAAGAGACTGAGATGGGGTGACTTGAGCTCATTGGAAAAAAAACAAAACAAAACCCTTAGCCTGTGATATAGGGAGGTGGCTGTACCCTGTGGTACAGAGCAGGGAGCCTGGTTGGAGCAGCTGAGGCTGCAGATTTCTGGGCAGTCATTGCCCAACAATGTGGTGAGTCAGGGCCTGGAGTGCAGGGAGGTGACATGTGTTGACTCTCTGGGTCAGAGGTGGTGGAACAGGGATGTGGGGCAGGGTGCAGAGTGGAGGGGCTTCCCCCAGGTGGACACAACACTGTGTCAGCCTTGGCTTCTGGTTCTTGGCTGCAGGTGGGGAGAGGCAGGGCCCAGTCCCTCTTTCTGAGGCAGTGAGTAAAATCTCTTCTGGGCATGGAGCACGCGTGTCTGGCTTGGTCCTGCCAGTCTGTCTCTTTTTCAGGAAGAGAACTATGAGCAGGATGGAAAGAGACACTTAAGTACAGATAGATCTCTCTAATGCTGAAGTTGGCAATTGAGAGGCCGAGCGTTGAAAGCGAGGTCATTATCCTGCCAGCCTAACAGTAGTACCTGCAGTGGAAGGTATGAGGCTAGAATAACCAGGAAGATGGGTGCTTGCCCCCGGCCAGTCACAGTTTGAGACCCAGAGCCAGGAGACAGGTTGAGAAGGTTCCAGTGTATGTGCAGCCCACACTTGCAGATCAAACCCCTCATTTCCATGAGGTCGTTTACCCTCTGTGTTTCTTGGAAAAGCCATGCAGCTCAGGGGAGAGAATAGAGGTGGAAGGCCCATTGGAGAAAAACATCTTCAAGATGCAAGGGATGGGTTGTTGATCGGCATAAGGTCAAATCATTATTTGCTGGCTGAATAAAAAAAATACCTTGCTGGGGGGGTGGGGGCAGAAGTGCTGGGTTTTAATCCTAGATCAGAAAGGGTATAAAGCAACTTTTGTCAAAAAGCCATGGGACTGGTAGTTGGCCACCAAAGAAGTTTCATGATCAGCTCGGTCTGGGAATGCTGGCTTAGGTGGAGATACTTCAGGTCTTCTCAGAGCCTCTGGTATTCATTGGCCTGTTACATTTCCTAAAAGAGAGAGAGGTTGTGCATGTGGAACATCCAGTGTTCTGAAGGACACAGTGTATGGAATGCAGGAAAGATAAAAAGAACACTGACTTGGAATCATTTACATCTAGATTAAAATTCCAGCTCAGTGACTTACAAATGTACTAGCATGACCCTGATCAAGTAAGTAATCTTCTTGGGTCCTAATTTTCTCAGGTGTAAAATAGTCTAATAATTCCTATCTCATAAATTTATTGTGAGGAATAAATGAAATCAGATATATAAAGAATCCTGAAAAATGCTTGTAACATAGTAAGCACACAGTAAAGGATGGTGGGTAGGTGGGTGGGTGGGTGGATGGATAGATGAGTGAGTTGGTGGATGGGTGGAGGGGTGAGTGGGTGGATGGATGGATGAGTGGGTGGGTGGATGGGTAAATGAGTGGATGGATGGATGGGTAGATAGGTGGATGGATGGTAAGCACACAAAAAGGATGGATGGATGGGTGAATGGATGGATGAGTGAGTGGATGGATGGGTGGATGAGTGAGTGGGTGGATAGAAGGGTGGGCAGGTGGAGAGATAGATGGGTGGATACATGGATGAGTGGCAGATGGATGGATGGGTGAGTGAGTAGATGGATGGATGGGTGGGGTAGGTGGGTGGATGGATGGATGGATGGGTGGGTAGACCAATGGTAAGCACACAGTAAAGGATGAGTAGGTGGATGGATGGGTGAGTGGGTGGATGGGTGGATGGATAGTAAGCACACAGTAAAGGATGGATGGATGGGTAGGTGGATGGATGGATGGATGGATGGATGGATGGATGGATGGATAGATGGATGAGTAAGTTGGTGGATGGATGGACGGGTGAGTGGGTGAATAGATGTGTGGGTGGATGGATAGATGGATGGATAGATGAGTGGTGGGTGGATGGGTGGGCGGATGGATGGATGGATGGATAGAACAGTCAGTCTTGGACCACTACCTTAGTTAAGCAGAGTTACTATCTGGGGCACTCCCAGACTACAAAACTTGATTGTGTATACGTGTGCATGTGCGTGTATGCACACATATGTATACAAGCACTCATTCGTGCATTTTCCCGAGTCTTTCCGAAGACATAAAAGTTAGGAGCACTTCCCCCATGCTTCCATGGCATCCTGGGCATGGCCACATCCCAGCGACTACTCCACTGCACTGTAAGTGTTTCCCCATCTGTCTCTGTAATGACATTGAGACTCTTAGAGCACAGCACAGTCTCTGCACAAGGTAGATGCTCACTAAATGATTGTAAAAGGACTCGTTAGCACCTCCTCTCAATAGTCTGGCAGCTAGGGCTACTGCATCAGTGGCATCTGAGAGGCCTGACCCCACCAGCCTATTAATGTGTCATAACCTTTCTTGAGTGTCAAAAGCAAATCCTTTGAACTCAGTATTGACTGAGAGCTAGAGGGGCTGATGACAAGGTCTCCATATGGGTGAGACGAGAGCGGGAGGTGCAGCAGTACAGGGGGTCTGCTGATAGCAGCAGGCCCCAGGTCCTTCCCTTCCTCACCACATGGCCTGGTGGCAGTCAGTGCAGAAGCTCCAATTGCCCTCCTGTGCTGGGATATGCACACACTTAGTCCACCCAGTAGCCCTCTGTGGGCAGAGCCCCGTCCTGGGCCCTGTGGTGTTACTAGCAACAGAGGAAGCTGGGCAGAGACCACCTGTGCATTCAACCACGAGCAACAATCCTCTCCCTTCCTCCTCCATTTCCTCCCCTTTCTAGATTTTCTTCCTGTCGTTTGCTTCACTCCCCTGTCTGTGCCAGAGCCTAGTGAGGCATGCCAAGGACACTGCCTTCTGTTATGGTCCTGTGGCTCTGTCCAGGATATCCTCAGCCTAACAGGACAGAGCCAACTCCTGGTCACGGAAGGCACCGAACCCAAAGAAAAAGCATGCATGGCTGGGGCAGGCTCTCACCTTACCCACAGTCCATATGGAGGGAGACATCCCTTGTATGGATTATTTCACTTTTTAATTTCAGAACAGGATGTGTTTTAGTGGCTCTGGGTGTGTCTACAGGAGGTGCCAGGGCCAGGGTTGGAGATTACTGTTCTCCTGAAGCATAATGGAAGACACCTTCCTTGACTGGGGCCCCCAGGTTTGAGGAAGATCTAGGAAGTGCTTCTGGGTGCCTTACCCAATTTTCCTTGCTGGGGTTCCTTTCCATTTGCTCTGACCTCTGTTTTTAATGAAGAGGAATAGCAACTAACCACTGTTGTCTACTAGTTAACAAAATCTGAAACCAAACCAACAAACAAACATTGCAGGCTCAAGTTCAGTGTCACTAAATTCCACAGTGAGAGTTAATTACAGTGTCTTTTTGCCAGTGTACTGTTGTTGCAAGTTCCTGAACAATTGTTTCTCATGTAGACCTAGTTACAAGCACCAGTTTAAATGTATGCAATCTAACAGTCTAACTGTGGTGTGAGAGTAACACCCCTGTCCCTGGCTCGAGGCCAGAATTTATTGATGTTGTTACTAAAACCATGAACTCAGAAGAGTAAAGTTCATTATTTACTCATTTGCACCTGAAATCTTTCAAAGGGCGCAGTCTTTAAATAAAAGTTACCAACACAGTTCCGAATGTCATTTTTTCCCCCATGCTGAGAAGCCTGTCACCTCTGCTTTTGAATGGAGGGCAGGGACCATCCCCTAATATGGTGTCTATTAAGCTGCTCTGCACCTAGTGGGGAATTTTAAAGCTCAATAAGTTCACAAAAATGCAAGGTAAACTTTGCAAACGAAGCCAGGTAATCAGCTGCTAAGTCTTCTCTGACATGTGCAACAAATGGTTTGCAAACCACACCAGGCCTCAGCTACTGGCCTTCCAAGCATGGCTGATGCCTAGGGCGTGCGTTCTCCTCCGGGTTCTTGCCAACACAGCACAGTAGATCTGAAATTTATCCCCACACTCGAGTGTGATGGGTGCCTGCTCCATCTCTGCAGTCAGCCTGCGGGTGGGCGGGGAGGGTGTGGATGGGAGCCAGTTGGCAAGTTGTCTGGGCCAGCAGGGCAGCTGACATGACACATTCTATGTAGACACTCTTCTTATGAGGGAATTGTCTCCAAGCTTGCTTCCACGCTGTGAGCTCCTCTCCGAGACTGTTCACAGTGGGGCAAGCCACAGGAATATGGGCCCTGGAGCAAAACAGCAAGGGAGGGGTGAGTCTTGAAGAGTAGTTCCCAAATTGGGCTGATCTACAGCATCACCCATGAAGCATTTTCAAAAACTGATTCTTTTACCCCTTAGATTCTGATTAAGTAGATCTGGGGCCTGGCCAGGAACTGGTGTAGTTTCAAACGCTCCCCAAGTGGTTGTGATGATTAACTAATGTGGGAGCCAGTGACATCACCGTGGGTGTCCAATTCCAACCTCACCCCTGCATAGCAGCGCCACCCATCTTCTCTTTGCCCTGAGCATCTATCTGTTGGGGGATGAGCCCCCAACCCTCTCCTGTCCAGTTTCTAAGGCTCAGGACCTACTTCCCAGCCCTCTGCCCACCCCAGCACTGTGAGCTGTGGATACCCACCTATAGGGCCATCATGGTACAGAGGGAGTAGATACAGACGGGAATGCAGAGCCATATGTGTTTGGCAGAAAAAAATAAGAATGATGAGTATGGAACCTGAAGAAAGCAAGAATAAGGGGGGATTTCATGAAGAACTTCCAGTTTGTAAGCAAATGTTCTACAGATCGGTTCTGTCTTCTGTAGGCTAGAACATCAGGAAAGGGTCCAAACTGAAGCTAGAGGCTTGTAGGGTACAGTAAGATATAATATGTGACCCAAAGGGACAAGATACAACCAGGAGGAGCTAAGTGTGGCTGCAGGGTCTCTGTCACAGAGATCTTCCTGATGAGCACAGGATGGCTTGTGGCCTCCTAGCCTGGAGGCAGGAAGATGGGTCAGAACACCTCTGGTTATCAGTCACAGGCTAAAACTCTTCCCTGTATTGTTTAGCGTGAGAAAAGCTGTCCTCAATGGCGCGTGCCCGTGGGACATGTGCTTGACTGTTTTTTTTAAATGTTGAAAGGTCACCATGAACCATTTGCATTTCCCCCTTAGGTCTTGGCACTGGTGTGTAACTCGAGGCAGTGGCACAGCATTGTTTTGTGGGCTCCTCTTAATGTGGCACTAAATTTGTCGCACTCCAAGATTAAATACTTGGTCCCAACCTTGCGAGCACAGAGTGCTACCAGAATGAGCTAGGCTGTTGTTTGCAAGCTGATATTCACCCACTGAGTCCTACTTGCACGTGAACTCCATGGGCCAGGCTGACCACAGCTCTGGAGATCCCGTGCAGAACTAGACACAGAAGCTGCCTGTCCTCGTGGAGCTTCTGTTTTCCTGAGGGAGACAAAGAGGAGATAAACAAGCAAGATAACTTCAGATAGTGAAGAGATGTGATCGAGAATGGAAAGGGCCAGGGGATGGACTGGAGCGTTGGGACAGACCTCATGGTGGGAGGGGTGCTAGGACTGAGAACAGGAGTGTGAGCAGAGGGCCTAGCTGGGTAAAGAGGTCAGCGAGGAGTCTGACAAAAGTCTTGGGGTAGAAACCAGCTGGGGTGTTCAGTGAGCAAGAAGGAAACCAAGGGGCTGAAATGGAGTAAGCAAGGGATTGAATGGTAAGAAATGAAGTTCGAGAGGAGCCAGACCCCGGATCAGGTCAGCCTTGGAGTCTGGCACAGGGTTTAGACATATTCTAAGTCCATGGTCATTCGGCTTAAGGCCTTTGTGTGATGTTATAGCTGGAGTTATATCTTAAGGCCTCACATATAGTACTAGTGGAGGGGCTAATGGCTTCAGCCCAGACTCCCTCCTTTTACAGGCAAGGAGGCCTGCCAGGGGGTCAGTGTAGAAGAGTGTTCCCTTGAGAGAGTGAGTAGGGAGGGGCTGTCCCCATTCTGAATCTGGGCAGAGCACACAGTGGAACGGTGGGGACCAGGGTCAGGGAGAGAGAAGATCTCAGCCCAGCATTGGAACCCAGGAAGGCCAAGGCAGCAGGCTGAGAAACAAGAGAACGTGAAGCAGCAAGCTGTGTGGGGAGCCAAGAGGGCAGAGTAAGCAGGCTGGACCTCAGGACAGGAGACAGAGAGCCAGAGTCTGTTTTTCTATGTCTGCTGGGTAAACCAAGCAGTGGGAGGATTAAAGAATGTTTTCCATTTTAGCCACAAATTACACTGCATTCAGCCCTGGGCTTCAGGCATGCCTGTAGACTTAGGTGCTGTGCCATGTGACTGCCTCATGCTCCTTTGCCAAGACTTCCCTCCTCGATTGAGGCCCTGTCCCTAAAAGTCTTTCTTTATCTCTAGAGTCTCTAGATGGCCCTGGGCATCAGTCGTGGGCAAGTCCACAGGGCTGAGGGGCAGGAACTGGGCTCAGCCCAAGAGGCTGTGTGTGCTGGGGCTCTGGGGACCAAGACCAGTTGGGGGTGGGGGTGCTCAGGCTCAGTGAAAGGAGGGACATGTACTCAAAAGCTGGCCTTACTCTGGTCAGGCTATGAAGGGTTCCTGGAGAAGGAACTATTTTTGGAGACAGAACTAAAAAGAGAGAATATGGTAAAGTTGGTGGGATCTCTGTTTCTAAAGTAGATGTTTTTGAGAGTTCTTGAGCACTCACTCAGCAGAGGGAACGTTGGGCAGCTATGTCTGAGGGCAGAGTGGCACCAAAATGGCAGAATGAGGCCACACAGGATGGTTGTGTAGCTCTGGAACAGGAAGAGTCGTCCCTGGGTCTGAGCTATAGGAAGTATTGCCCAAAGTGAATTGGGGTTCCTTTGCTACTTTGACAAGGAAACTTAACCTGATATGTTCCAGTCATGGCCAAGGTCCATGGTAGATGAAGCCATAATAATGATGGTAATGATATTAGGTAGCAAATACTGGGTTCTAGCTGTGTGCCAGGCACGGACCCATACAAATTCCCATGTGTTACCTCATTTCATCTTCACAGAAGGTGTCTTATACAGTTATCACTGTTCTCAGTCTCGTTTCTAGACTTACCCTATGACATAGCAAGCCCATGACTTGGTAGTTACCTAAGTGAAATGAGAACCTATTCTCACACCGAAACCAGTACACCAGTACTTACAATGACTTTATTCATAATCATAAGAAGGTGGAAACAGTCCAAACACCTCTCTGCTGCTGATGGGTAGGTGGACCATGGCACGTCCATACAATGAAACACCATTCAGCAATGAAAAGGAGCAGACTCCTGGGAATGCCACAGGGATGAGTCTCAGCTGCCATGTGATGAGTGAAGGAAGTCAGGCCCAAAGGCTCCATACTCTCTAGTTTACTTATACGGCATTCTGGAAAAGGCAAAAATTAAAGGGACACATGGCAGGTCATGCCAGGAGCTGGAGATCGGGGAGATGGACTCCAAAGGGACCTGGGGTTTGGGGGGGGGTATTGAGTGAATTGTAATTATTCCTTGTCCTCATTGTGCTTGTGGCTACACAGCAGTGTATGTTTATCACAACTCATGGAACTGCACACTAGTGAGGGGAATTTTGCTCTATGTAAATTATACCTTAATTAAAAATGAAAATACAACTCAGGGATGATTGGCCGCTTTTCAAAACTGCTCCGGAAGGATTTTGCTTACGTAGTATTCTCACCTGCTACACTGTCAGTGCTCCCATTTCCAAAGGGCACTTTGTTGGTTTCAAGTGAATATTGCGGCTGAGCTGTTTGCTATTTGGAGACTTGGAAGTAGGAGCCATAACCCGGAGACAAAGACCCAAGACAGCAGAGACAAAGAAACAAACACAGAAGACAGCTAGCCTTGTATCTTAACAATGGGGACATTAGCTAAGTGCTTCCTAATCCTTTGATACCTTTGACATAACCATAAAGCTGATGAGATCTTACTTTTGTCTGCTACCGCCTTATAGCTTACAAAGCTCTCATGAGGCATTCACTCCTGATCTGCACAATGCCTCTGCCACTTAGGTGGGACAAGTGTTGTCATCTCCATTGTTAAAAGAGGAGGGAGGTGCTGAGAGTTCTTACCTCTGTGTGTGGGTGCATGCCGCTTGGCCCTCGCCACAGGCTGGCTAATCAATCTAAGATGCATGGTAATTTGGTGTGATATTACTATCTTACTTATCCTCACTTTTCCTCATCAAAATCTCAAATATCACTGGTGTGAGTAAAACTAAGAATTGACACTGAAGGAGAAAAGTAAAGGAATGCTAACTGCCTCTTAATGTTGGCCTAATTTAGAATATGAACGCGTCTTGTTCCAGTCCTAATAGGAGTAAGTTTACAAGCTCCCACCTGTTCAGAATGGTCTGAATGGTTAGTTACCTGTTCTCACTGTGTGATGGAAAGTCTGCTGGGCTCGGTGTCTAGAGCCTGGATTATATCATGCCATCTATGAAATATGAGTGTCACTTACTTATGTCATCTGGGACTGACTGTGCTAATCACTGAATGGCTTCTGCCCTAACCCTCACTTCCACCCCCATTTATTGAGCCAGCTCAGCCCTGTGCTCAGTTTCAATGTGCCGTGAGGAAGACACACACCATTCCTTTTTCAAGTTGCCCACAGCCTCACTCCTCAGATAACCCTCTCTCCCAAATGGCAAGTGCTTCCTGAAGCTTTTTGGTGTGGGTGTCCTTTCTGTGTCATCTGACTGTGAGCCTCCCAGGGCAGTGATCATATCTACTTTCTTCTGTCTTCCCACCACACCTGGCACTAGGGTCTGCACACGGTGGGCGCCCACTTGTCTTTAGAAAGAAGTCTTTTAGGCCAGGAGGGCCCTTAGCCTACAGTACAAGCTCTCACAGGCTAGATGGCACTGTTGCTAGAGTCAAAGCAGGTGTGTTCTGAAATAAGAGGGAGGAGGGAAGAGAAAATAGAGCAGGAGGCCCTGGACCGTTCACTTGCTGAGTTTGACTCAGACACATTGCAGAGACGCAGGGGGACTCCTGCCTCACCAGCATGGAGCGCTTTGCTGTTCCAGGGCATCTTCACCAAAGTGGCTTTAGAGGGTTTTCCCCACAACCTTGGTAGTAGGCAGGACACTGCACCAATTCTAATTTTATAGAACGGCAGCTTGGAGAAATCAAGTGCCCGGGCAGAAGTTAAGTGGAAGCTAATTGGTAGAGATGTCTTACATCCATACCTTGCTGACGTCGCCCTGCCAATGCGGGCCCCCAGAGTTTGTCCAAGGTGGATGACTGTGGTCAGGAGAGTGGCCTGGGTGAACTGGACCCAGTCTGAGAAGGAAAGGTGGGGTTCGCAGACAGATTGACTGCAAGGCATCAGCCCAACCTCTGCCTCAAAATGTTTGCTTTTGTGACCGGGGGGCAGAACATAGTCCTTTCGGAGGAAACAGACGATCACACGTGCAGGTTCTTTGAAGAACGGCAGTTGTGGGTAATTTGTATACTTACTAGGATCTACAGTGAATGGTTGATGTTTTATTTAAAGAATGATCTATTTGGGGATGCTGCTCTTTGGGTCGGGTTCTGTCTGTCATCTGTCCGTTGCTTTATTACATTCACATATTTCTCTTTAAAATGAAACAAAGTAAATAAAACCATCCTGTGCATTAGGCAGAATGGGTGTCATGACCACGCCCGTTTTACAGATGAAGAAATAGCGGGTCAGAAACGTCAAGAGTTGTGTCTGAGATCACACAGCTGATAGCTAAAATGTCAGCTCAGTTTGAGGCAAGGATCAAATCTTGTCCTCATTTCGCCTTGGTTTTTCCAGGCTATGTAGAGATCACAGAATTAGGAGGGCTGTTGTGGCTACCAGAGACTAGGAAAACACCTATCTAGAGTAATGAATGATTAAGGATATGCAAATTGGTGCAAATTTGAAAGAAAATCGATATATCTGTTTGTGCCTTCTGATTGTACTCTCCTGTTTCCACAGGATGATGAAGATAAGCTGACCTGGAAAGATCGTTTCCCAGGTTACTTGATGAACTTCGCCTCCATCTTGTTCATGGTAATTTCCTTGATGGAACACCTGCCTGTAACTTATGCATGTAGATCCTGTAGAGCAAATGCTATGGGTGGGTTATTCTAGTATGCTGTGGGGATAACGAGGACTAGTAAAGATGAAGCCACAGTCCTGTCTAAACAGGGAAGATCTTACCTGATAGCGAGGCCACTACC
This sequence comes from Puma concolor, assembly GCF_028749965.1. Taxonomy (NCBI): domain Eukaryota; kingdom Metazoa; phylum Chordata; class Mammalia; order Carnivora; family Felidae; genus Puma; species Puma concolor. Next base: position 102,484,189 of record NC_141673.1, read on the forward strand.
CGCCATCTGAAGAGGGAAAGGTGATTCCCTTGGACCTGGGATGGGGGTCAGTGGCCTTCAGTGGCTACAGAAGGGGGCTCTGTCTTCCCAGCCTTGAGCCCAGGTATTTGAAATTGGAACTTCCGGGGGTGGGTTGTGATGTGGTGCCTTCCGCATTGAGACAGACCAAGACCTTGGAAGAAGTAATCCAGGTAAGATGGCTGCAGAATTGTGGCAGCCTGTTGGGGCTGTGGGCTGGCTGGCTCTCCCTGATGGTTTGTGGAAGAGAACAGAGCCTGGAAACCACAGAAGACAGCCAGCTTTGGCTCCGCGAGCCTGATTCTTCAGCCTTGCCATGTTTACTTCCCTATGTTCTCCCTTAGAGTTTGGAAGAACCTTTTCAGAAGACCCAGATGGTCTCAGCTATGTCAGCAAAGATCAGGAATAGGTCTGTGATTCAGGCTCAAGTCAGATCAGAAAAGTGGTAGCTGGTCATTCTTGGGAGCCAGGATGTGAGTGGAGCAAGAAGACCTCAGGAAGGTGAAGCTCAGAAGGGCTCAGCTCAGGTCACTGAGACACCTGCCCCCCCTTTCTATGTACATTCCTTCTAGTGTTCAAGACTGGAACTTCCATTTTACAAAGGAGAGTTGGGTCCTTAGAGCATTTCTAAGCATTTCTAAGCATTAGTTGTGGGGTTGGGGAGGGATTGCTTATTCTGGGACTGAAATCATAATTATTTTCTGGTGACTCTGGCAACTCTGGCCCTGATCTGAGATTATTATTGCCATTATTATGGTCCCTGTGATCAATGGGGACAGGAGCCATGTCTTAATCTCAGAAATTGAAAAAGAGAAGGGATCCTAGGCACCATCTATTCCTGCTCCTCATTTCACAGAGCAGTACAGAGATGATGTACAGATCTTCTGAAGTACAGAGGCGATGGGTGCCTCGCCAAGACTTAGAAGTCTGCATCTGTTACCTTAACAAGAGCAAGGCATATAGAATTTATTCAAGAATATGTGGCAAGTTGCAGGGTGTTACACAGGAATGATACAAAGTTTAGTTTAGCAGTTCAGAGCCTCCCACAATATGCATATTGTCATCACCAAGTTTATTCATTCATTCAAGAAATGTTTAACGGGGCAGGTGGGGGAGGCACCTGGCTGGCTCAGTTGGTGGAGTGTGCGACTCTTGATCTTGGGGTTGTGAGTTCGAGCCCCACATTGGGTGCAGAGATTACTTAAAGTAAAATCTTTATAAAACACTATTAAAATATATTTAATGGGTGCCATCTATGTGCTTGACACTGTTCTTAGGCACTGGGGATAGAGTAGAAAATAAAAGTAATCCCTCCTTTAAGGAGTTTACAGATGGCAAATACATACATAAATAAGAAAATTGATAAGTAAAATAGACTTCTATCTCTAGTAGTGGTAGGTTAAGATATTAGTAGCACCCCATCTTGCTGAAAATAACAAAAAATTCTGGATGAATGTATTTTTTCATTCTTCCTAAAGGCTTGGGGGGCTGATAGGTTAGTAATGAATACTAGGCGATTCCTTTGTTTTTTAATTTTTAATGTTTATTTATTTATTTATTTATTTATTTATTTATTTATTTATTTATTTTTTTCAGAGAGAGAGCGAGTGTGTGAGCAGGGGAGGGGCAGAGAGATATTGAGACACAGAATCTGAAGCAGGCTCTAGGCCCTGAGCTGTCAGCACAGAGCCCGATGCGGGGCTTGAACTTGTGAACCATGAGATCATGACCTGAACCAGTTGGACGCCTAACTGACTGAGCCAGCCAGGCACCCAATACCAGGCTATTCCTAATATGGATCCATCTAGGGGAAACTGAGAACCAAGAAACAAATACCTGGGCATTAATACTGCTTTTACTTTGAGGACATTTTCCCATGTAGACAAACTTGGGCTTTGGTTTTGGTGGTTTTATGGGGCAAGGAGGATAGAAATCAGAGGATATGGCTCACTCAAAGTGGGGATGCTAACAGGAAGTTCTCACCAAGTTAAACTGGAACTCCACAAGGAACCACACTCTCAGAATAAATGTGAAATAGAACTAAACCCACTCCCTCCCGACTCGTGAGACTGTAGAGAACACTGCTCTGGTTCTAAGTAGAACAGGGAGAAAAGAGGAACAAAACCTTGTCTCTGAGAAGTGGTCATGGATGATCCCCACCGTGGACTTACAGCATAGTTTGTCACTTGAGAGACCCAGGGAACCTCGGGCTGTAAACTTGGTCGAGGACAGGCAGCCCTTCCAGGTGTCTGGCAGAAGCCAATACAGATTCTCTGTAGGAAGGCATATTTACACCAGTCCTCAAAAAATCCCCCAGAAGAATTTTTCCAAGACCAAAAAGAGAACACAGTTAAAAACAATTAATTGCACAAGAGGCTGAAGCACTCTGAAAGAGAACCAGTGGGGATAGACAGAAAAGACTAAAGGTCACAGGTTAAGACAGCCAGTTTGAAAATATCTGCCAAAAATAAGAAACTATTTTAAAAATGACCTAAAGATTTGAAAAGCAGCCAATAATCTTCTAGAAATGAATATATATTGATAAATATGAATATATATTTAATAATGAACATATGTGATATGAATATGAACAGGAGTATGTAAATGTACATAAACATAATATTACGTATGTACACCATGGATGGGATTAACAAGAAATTAGACATAGCTGAAGAGATAATTTGTGAACTACAGCACAGGTTAGAAAAAATTATCCATAATGCAGCATAGGGAGACAAAAGATTGAGAATTCAAAAGAGAAATTAATAGATTTGGAAACAGACTGAGAAAATTTAACATGTATTTAATTGCACTACTGCAAAAGGAGCAAGAATAGTAATGAACAAGATACACTAACCGATGGTCACCTAATTGGCTAATTCTGCTAACAGAATTCCAATTTGGAGATTGAAGAATCCCAGTGAGGGGCACCTGGGTGGCTCAGTCAGTTTAGTATCTGACTTCAGCTCAGGTCTTGATCTCACAGTTTGTGAGTTCGAGCCTCACATTGGGCTCTGTGCTGACAGCTCCGAGCCTGGAGCCTGCTTTGGATTCTGTGTCTCCTTCTCTCTCTGCCCCTCCCCCACTTGTGTGCGCACGCGCGCGCTCTCTCTCTCTCTCTGTCTCTCTGTCTCTCTCTCTCTCTCTCTCCAAAATAAATAAATAAATAAATGAAGAATCCCAGTGAAATTCAAGCAGGAAAAATAAAAAGAAATCTACATTTACATTCATCATAATGAAATCATAGAATATATAAGACACAAGAAAAATCTCAAATATGTTCAGAAATCAAGATTACCTTCAATGAAGAGACTGTCCAATTAGCCATTGATTTCACATAGCAGTTGGAAGTCAGAATATACTGACATGCTGTCTTCCTGTGCTAAAAAGAAAACACTTGATAATCCAGAATTCTATACCCAGGAGAAATACAATATAGAAGTATTAGGATAAAGATATTTATAGTGAAACAAAAACTGAGGTTTGCCACCAACTGAATCTTTCACTAAAGGTAATCCTAAGAATGTACTTCAGATGTGATCCCATATGGAGAATTATAGTTTTAAGAAGTGAAGAACAAAGTGGTAAATATGTGGGAAAGCCTATGCGTACCTTGGCTGTGAAAACAATAATGACGGTGTCTCATAGGGTTAAAAATAAAGTAGAATCGGGGTGCCTGGGTGGCTCAGTCAGTTAAGCGTCTGCCTTCAGCTCAGGTCATGATCTCATGGTTCATGAGTTCGAGCCCCACATTAGGCTCTGTGCTGAAAGCTCAGAGCCTGGAGCCTGCTTCAGATTCTGTGTCTCCCTCTGTCTGCCCCTCCCCAGCTTGCACTCTGTCTTTCTGTCTTTCTGAAAGATAAATAAACATTAAAATAAAAGTAAATAAGGTAGAATTACAGTGTACACAGTAATAATAGCATATAAGTTGGGTGGCCATTAATGGAACCATAACAGTGTTAGGTCTTTTTATTTTCTCCCTGACAATTTATATGGAAGGACAAAGGCTAAGAATATACCAAATGAACACTTATTATAAAACAGTAATAAATACAACGGTGTGGCATTGTTGCCAGGATATAATTAGACCAGTGGAAAAAACAGAAAGCCAAGAATCCGAGCCATGCAAGTGGCACTGCTTATACTTGGAGAAAAGGTGAATCCAAAAGAATTTCATCATAGGATGCAAAACAGAGGGAAGTCCACGATGACTTTAAGGTTCTTATCCTTTGATAAGGTTCTTATCAAAAAAGCTGGAGTTATCCCTTACTGGGATAGGGAGGAATTCTGGAGTTGCCTTCATAATGGATATAAATTTGCAGTTCAGGGGACTCCTAATCAGATGGTTACTGGTGGTATTTACAGCCATGAAATTGTATGAGATTACCAGAAGGCTGAGGGTCAATAGAGGAAAGTCCTAGGGTTGAGTCCCAAGACACTGCCATGTTCAAGTTTGGGAGCATGAGGAGGATCCAAAAGACAAGATTAAAAGTAACAGCCAAAGGGTTGTAGGGAGTTGTGGAAACCAAGAAAGTATTGCAAGGGGAGGGCAATCAATTATGTCATATGCCAGTGATCAGTCAGGCAAGGAGAGCACTGAAAATAGAAGCTTGTCTACTGTCTGAGAGAGGAACTGGTATCATCAGCATCACTGTCAACAACAAACAGGTTACCTCACCACCACGGACAAACGAAGGCATACCTTTGTTTTATTGTGCTTTATTGCGCTTTGCAGGTGTTACATTTTTTATAGTTGAAGGTTTGTGGCAGCCTGCTTTGAACAAATCTCTTGGCACCATTTTCCCAAAGCGTTTGTTCACTTCTGGTCTCTATGTCATAGCTTGGCAATTCTTGCATTGTTTCAAACCTTTTCATTATTATTATATTTGTTACGGTGATCTGTGATCAGTGATTACAACTGACTGAAAGCTCGGATGATTAGCGCTTTTCAGCAGGAAAATATTTGTTAATCAGAGTATCTATGATGGGTTTTTTTTAGACATAATGCTACCACACACTTAATAGATTACAATATAGTACAAACATAACTTTTATATGTACTGGGAAACCAAACAATTCATTTGACTTTCTTCACCATAATAACTTGCTTTATCGCGGTGGTCTAGAACCAAACCCCCAACACTCTTTAGGTTTGCCGGTACTGAAAACTGGCTCAATGGTGGGTCATCTCCCCAAAGTTCTATTTTTTTTTTTAATTCCATGGAGACCTCCTAACTGGTGTGGAGTTTTTTCTGTGTTGTTTGGAAGTAATATATAATTATATCTTTGATCTTCCTTTTCCCAACCCCACCCAACTGACTACACATCTCGATACAAATGGGAGATTCAATATTGGAACCGAGAACTAATTGTTGCGTCTCTCTATGCCTGGGGCCCCCCACCTGTCATCAGCCAGTGCCCAGAACTGGACTATGTGAACAGGAGCTAGGAGGAGAGTGGTAGAAATAGGGCAGGACCCCTTTAAAGATCACCCCTTTACAGTCAGGCATGCTTGGGTTGACAGAAATAAAGATCAATAGCACTCCTTCTTACTTTCAAAAGTATTATGGGTTGGACAATAAATTACATAGTCTCATACCTATTAGATTTTTAAAAATCTTTATTTTATGCTAACTTTTCCTTATTTTTTTTCATTGAAAAAAAAAACAACTCTGTCTTCTAAAGAAAAGGGCTTGGCACAGCCCTAGAACAAGGTGTGGAGTGGCACATAAAGGGGCAGGGTAATGTTTCTAAAAAAGTGGGGTTTGGTTATGGAATTAGGGTAAAGCCAAAGGCATATACTGCAACACATGTGAGTACTGAACGTCCTTCTCTCCTCCACCCCCTGTGACTAAACGTTGGCAGGAGAGGTCAGGACCACGGCTGTGGGGAGGGTTTCAGGGATGCCAGTCTGCCAGATCAGCTGGGGATATTTTTCATGGGATGGTTGAGAATAAGGCAGTGCCTGCTGCTGTGTTCCTCTTCCCCAGCTGTGACAGAGGCCAGCGTGGGACAAGGTGAATTTTCTCTTTCTTCTCCAACTCAATGTGTTGAGCTACAACAGTGTTTTTCCTTTTTGAATTAAAGGTCTTTTGTTTTCTTTTTATGTGGGAGGGGATTATCAGAAGCAGGTCCTGGCTCTAGAGCTAGGTGCCTGAGCTTTCCTTCCATGCCCAAGGCAGTCATTTAGTTCCACTTGTGTGTTGGGGACCAGCCCCCAGAAACCCTCCTCTGTCACCTGCCTTATTGTGGTGGCGTCCCAATTGTGCCCCTCCAGATTAGTCAGCCTGCTGAGGTTCGCTGGCTCAGCTGATAGAGCATGCGACTCTTGATCTTAGGATCGTGAGTTTAAACCCCATGGTGGGTATAGAGCCTACTTTTAAAAAAAAAAAATCTGGGGCGCCTGGGTGGCGCAGTTGGTTAAGCGTCCGACTTCAGCCAGGTTGCGATCTCGCGGTCCGTGAGTTCGAGCCCCGCGTCAGGCTCTGGGCTGATGGCTCGGAGCCTGGAGCCTGTTTCCGATTCTGTGTCTCCCTCTCTCTCTGCCCCTCCCCCGTTCATGCTCTGTCTCTCTCTGTCCCAAAAAATAAATAAAAAACGTTGAAATAAAAAAATTAAAAAAAAAATCATCAGCTTACTGATCTTTTTAAAATCTGGATCAAATCATGTCACTTCTCTGCTCAAAACTCTCTTAAGGCCCTGCATCTCATGAGATGTAGAAGCCAGCATCCTTGTGCCACAGGAATGGCCCTCCTCCTCTCCACACCCACCTCCCCCTTTTATTCTCCTTTGGCCACCCTCTGCCTGACAGCCCCTTCCCTCCGATTTCCCTCTTTAGGGCCTTCCTGAAATATCACCTCCTCAGCCATGCCTTTCCTAACCAGATATACTCTCTGTTTGATGCATTTTAGTAGTTTGTTGTCTGTCTTTCCCCACTAGAAGATCAGTGCCACGAGGGCAGACACTCCTGGGCAGTCTGCTCACTACTATATCCCTGACACTTAGAATGGTGACTGGCATGTAGAAGGTACTCAAGACATATTTTATGAGTGACTGAATGAGAAAGTAAGGTAATTAATCATTAATAAGTTGCCAGAGACGACCTATTACTTCAATGATAAAGTCGATAGTGTGTGTGTGTTTTAAAATTGAGCTGCTATTATGTGCCCTGCCTCAGACTGGCTCTTCTCCCACTGGTTCAGCCAAGATTGCTTCTGACTTATCTGTTTCTACTTGTTGTTGTTTTTTTGTTTTGTTTTGTTTTTTTGTTTTGTTTTGTTTTTTTTTTTTTGGTATTCTTCTCTCCAAACCTTTCTCGTAGGAAACTGTCCCGAAGCTACTTCTGTGGGATTTTCTCTGACTAATCCCCCTGTGCTCTGCTCGGCACATATGAAGCTCATGAACTGAGCCCGTACTCTGTCTGCCTGCTATTAGGCTCATCCTTGTACGTGTGCAGTGGTTTTCTCCACCATGATTGTGGATGTAAGACCTGGAGCGTGGGGACCAGACTGTCTCTCCTTCCTGTCTCTCATAGCATTAAATAGGACTCCGGACTCAATAGCCTGGGTTCTGTTGCAGTTTGGCTGTGTCCACAAGTAAAGCTATGGGATCAGAACACCAAAAGCAATGGGGACCATGGTGATGTTCCCATGTTCTGGAGAGCTAGGGTGCTAGAGCCAGGGACCAGCAAATCTTTACCAAGTAGGTTCTGCAGTAAGGCACCGCTGTGAAAGGGCATGAGGCACAGAATGCAGTCCAAGACAAGTCCCCACTTTTGGCCTATTTGGGGGGAGACTGCTCATAAACATGAAATATCCCCAGCACATATTTCCTGAATTTACTAAGCAACATCAACACTGCAGCCACAGTGGTGAAAACAGTGCTGAATTTAGTACTACTAGAGAACCTGCTTTCTAACATCAGGATAGGATGAGATTGTAGACGTGGGAGCCACAGAGCAGGGTTCACATCCTGGACAGTCAGTAAATGGCATCCACAAAAGGCATGTTTTACATGATTGTTATAAGGATAAGTGCTCAGGAAGATGTGTACTGAATAACGCAATCGAGAGGGCACCGCCATTAGCATCCCAGCTTTGCCAGGAGCTGTCCAGACCCTGGACCGATCACATTGCTGCTTCTTGGGCCTCAGTTTCCTTATATATGAAATTAGAGGCTGGACGTGGATGACCCCTGAATGCTAATATCCTTTAACTCCCATCAGGATCCCAGAGGCTAGGGTTGTAGGCCACGCCTTGTGACCTTGAGCAAATCACTTCACTTTTCATGCCTGTTTCCTCATCTGCAAACTGGTCACAGGACTGGGCTGGTGTCCTCCAGGCTTATCTAGCTTGAGGAGTCCTGAGGAGCCTGCAGGGACACTGAAGGACAGCTTCAGACCTGGTTGCTGTAGTGGAAGGGAAAATCAGGAGCTGAGAATCTAGGATTGCACAGAACAGCACCAGAGAGCTGGGGAGGGGTGTGTTGGAGGTAGGGCCCAGGAGGACAGGAGGCTGGGACAAGTGAGTAGAGCAGTGCCTCTAGAACTTGGATAGGAGTCTTGTTCAAGTGCAGATCCTGAGCCACTGGATCTAGAGCTGTCCTGGAGATGCTGCATGTTGACCAAGCTCCTGGCCCATGCAGCAGGTCCATGGATCACACTCTGGGTAGCAATAAAGAATTTTCTTCCTTCCCCAGTTTAGCAGCTGGGCCTCTTGGAGAAGAATAGAAGCCAATCTCCTTCCCCCTCATTCCTCCATGCCCCACCCCCAGGACCCAAAGCAAAGGATGTTTTTGCCATTGTTTTCCCCCCAGTCTTTCCCCTAGAATCCTCCAGAACGCTCACACACACTCACTCTTTGATGCCCTGGCCTCCCCCGCCTCATCAATACTTCCATCACTGGCCTTTTGCTGCAAAAGTGATTTCGGGGGAAAAGAATCTCACACCACGTTTTCCAGGCCCTTACTGTCTGGCAGTGACAGTCCCGGAGGAACGGGAAGTGAAAATGTCTACATTGTTGGAGAGCGGTGATGTCATGTCCAGCCTTTCCTACTTACACGGTGCCCATTCCTCCGTCGTCCTGGAGGCTGGGGCTTCTGCCGCTCCCACTCCCTCTAATGAGGGTCTCCCACACGGTGTCATTCCCATGTAACCTCTTCTCCACCCTGACATACACACATGTGCGTGCGCACATGCACGCACACACGCGCTCTACCCAGAGAACGTTGCCATCCTGCCTGCCTTAGGGAGGCCTCCTTTTTCACACTGTGGCCCACAGGGCAAATGCTGATATTTGTACAACGTGCGGGGATAAACAGCTGAGGCTGCCACCAGCACACCCCCAGCTCTGGCACCCCCAGGTGCCCCCCAGAGGCCTGAAGTCGTTCATACCTTGACACATCTGGAACCCATTCCCCATTCGCCCACCGGTGTCATACACAGCTTGCAAAGCATTGCTTGAACCAGAGCGCCCCCCCCCCCCACCCCTGCTACCCCCTCTCTCCTCCCCTCCTTTTTAGGGAGGGAACGTGTAGTCCAGGATACTTTGTATTTTCAGAGGGAATCTTTGCTGTCCCCAGCCAGCACCAACCACCCCCCTCCTGCCCCCACCATCCCCTGATCCCAGAGGAAATACTACCTGAACAGCCTTCTGTGCAGAAAGAATTCTAAGAAGACTTCACTTGACTGACGCGTATTAGTTTTGCTCTGAGCAGGTTACACACCTAGACGTTCAGTCTCCTTCCTCTGCCCTGAGAGCTTATGCAGGGCACTTTCTTCCCCAGACATCCTTCTGCTTCATGGAAATGGTCCTCCCTGGCTCTGATGGGAGAGGAGAGGGCCTGGTCTGGGAGAGTGAGTTATTATTCTTAGGTTCTAGAAAGAGGAAATGGGGGGCCCTTGGAGGTCAAGCGACTGGTAAGCTTTCCTTTCAGCCTAACAGCCGGAGATTTCTGCACCAAAGGAGAAATCCGAGTCCTCTATTACAGTTGCCTGGCAGAGAAATCTTACAGTGATATTTTGTTCACCCTGAGGACCAAGAGTCTACAAATCTCATGCCTGGTTTATCTCTCTTTATTCTTCTTTGGGCAGCTTTCCCACACACACCGCATGAAGCTGACTCACTGCTTCTCAGCTCAGACACCTTCCACGGCTCCCTGTTTCCTTTCACCGAGAGCCCAGTTTACATCCCATTATTCCCCTGATCTGCTTGTTCCTCTGTACTCTCAGCCCCGTCACAGAGCATGCAGTACCTCTCAGGTATCATTCACTCTAAGAGTTCAGCTCTCCTCCGTGGTCAACTGGAAACCCCCTAATGAAAGAAATAACATCACGTGTGTTGTACGCACCTCAGCGTCCAGTGTTTTCATCCTTAGGGGTTTGTATGTGTTAGAGACCATTTGGCATTTCGTAAATGGAAGACAGTCTCCATGGACAGTGCACCCCTCCATAGAATTTGCACGAGAGTTTAGAGGGTGTGCCGCCCCCTTGTTGCCTACTGGTGAACTCCAGATTAATAGTACCTGACGTAGCGAAGAGGACTGTTGGCCGACCAAATAATAGCTGCCCAGTACTTGTCTGCTGAGCCATAACTCTCCCTGTCTCTCAAACAGATTGCCCTGACATTCTCCATCGTCTTTGGGGTCATCGTGTATCGCATAACAACTGCAGCAGCCCTGTCTCTCAACAAGGCTACACGCTCCAATGTCCGGGTGACAGTGACAGCCACAGCAGTCATCATCAACCTCGTGGTCATCCTCATCCTGGACGAGATCTATGGTGCTGTGGCCACATGGCTCACCAAAATCGGTACTGTGTCACCAAATCCCATGTCTGCCCTAGGCCCCCTTGAACGAAGTCGGCTCAACACATGCGAGGTTTTTGGTGGTGGTGACTGAAAACGAAAAAAGGAACAGGAACAAAATGCTTTGTAGAGTGCATTTTGGTTGGAGAAATGAGGAAGTACTGAAGTTATGTACTTGCAGGGCCTGCCAGGGGCCTCCCCTCAGCGAGAAATACTCCTTAGGGCATTCTCTATCAGTAGTCTTCCAGCCCAAGTTGATTGCCTCATTGTCCCCAAAGAATCATTCATGGGACCTATTCTTTTTAGCCTAACCTAGAAGCAAGATGGGTTCAACACTTCCTGTTACAAATTACAGAGTTTTAGCCTTTCCTCATTTTCCCAGGAGTGTTTACAGAGTGGAGAAAGCTCTTGATACTTGAGCCCTGGAGGGTCTCATCTATCCCGATATTGCTGAGGCCCCAGAAAATCCACACATTCCCCACACACTGAGCAGACTTCAAAGAGGCATATCAGACTTCCCAAGCTTCAAGCCAGTGAGAAAAATGCGGTGGCCTCAGTATTCAGACGTGTCATTTGAGCCACAACCTGCTGTTGCCTGAGCACCATTTTTTGGCATTTGCGCTTATTAGACAGGGGAGAGCTGAGAACTGAGACCCTTTCCTCATGGTACTTATCCTGGGTGGCCTTGGGGCATGCACCTCTTTCCCTGGTGGAATCTGGGGACTAGGGCTGTCAGCTTCTGACTATCCTCAGAAAAATGGAACTAATGATTAGATGTCTTTAATTCACTGACTAGTTAAAAGCTAGACACTTGATAGGATAACCCCCTTGTCAAGAGAGCCTTCCCTGGAGGATCAGAACATTCCAGAAAGGTTTCACTAATTCCAGTTAAAGGGATTCTTTCAGTGCCTTTCCCTGGCTTGGCCTCTACTCATGGTGGACATTGACTTTTGGTCTCCATGTGGATGTAGCCAAGGTACCATCTGGAATGGAGGTTCTGCTCTCTTTAGGCATGTGCACATTAATAAGTGTTACCCGTCCGTGTTCTTTCATAGGTTTCTGGAGAAAAGTCAGCAGAGAATGTTGCTTCAGGGTGTTTAGTGGTATGTGATATTCTATAGAAGCACTTAGGGGGAGCATCCTGGGGGGGCTTCTGAGGTATAAGGGCATCAAGTTGGATTGCTCAGGTGCAGAGGGAGGGGGAAGAGGGCAGGAGGAGAAGAGGTTCCTGGCAGAGGAAACAGAATAAGAAATCTGGCAGTGAAGGGAGAAATCAGACCCTTCAGGGTCAGAAAAGGCCCCGGGGGGGGGGGGGCGTGCACAGGGGCTAGGCTTGTACAATGGGCACAACTTTGGTGCCAGGGGAGCTGAGGGGGCAGAGAGCTCAGCGTACGGAAGAAGGAAGCACGAAGCATGTCCAGGATGCTAGGGGAGTCCAGTGTGGTGGTTCTTCTAGGGTCTGCAGCATGTTCAGGGCATAGCGGAATGAGAAACTAGGCCCAGAGCATTGACCCAGACCTGATTTTTCTGTAGAAGACCTTGAATGCCAGGCCAAGGATGCTGCTAATTTTCATAGACATGGGAAAGTGTTTGCTGGAGTTTGAAGAGTCATCTAATAAAAAGTACCTGTCTTTCAGCCCTAATCATTGAATATGCTAAAAAGTAAGATGTAGGCAAAAGCCAAGACTTCACTTTTAAAGCTAAAATAGGCTACATGGGAGGAAACAGCTTAGCAGGAGAGCCAGATAGACTTCCTAATACAGGATTACAGACAGACATCCCTCCCAGTGGCCAGCAACGGAGGGCAGGGAAGCCAGGCAAATCTTAGGATGTGGAGGGGCAGGGCATAGACCCTTTTCTCCCCAGAGGAAGGGCAGAGGGGGTGGACAGATGAGGCATGCTGGTGTCACCCTCCAGGCTGACTAATGAGATAAGCTTCTGTCCCTCAAGAGGGTAAAGGATGAGGTGGGGGAGACAAGTTAGGGCATTACAAATAAGCACACTCCTTCCACATCGGGGAAGCATCAGGAGTGGAAAGAAACGTCCCCCATCCCCCTCAGTGGCTCTGGCCCCACACCACTGGGGGACTTTCTGAAGAATGCAACATGATTGGAGCTGTATGTTTGCAGAACTATCCTGGCAGGGACATAGGATGCCACAGAGAAGAGAGAGGCAGGAAGGCCTAATGTAAAGGAGATTAATGAGTGTGTGGGCAGGAAGTAGGGAAGAGAGGAACAGGAAATCGGCGATGGTGCAGAAATGTCTTCCTGCTGTCCATTTGCATTACTTTGTTTCACTTGTGTTCCATGGCTCTAGAGAGTGGTAAGCTAGAAGATAGAGCGTGGTCCACAGTCAGAACCTCACTGACAAGGGTTTAGTGAGCACCTCCTGTCTACAACGCAGGGCAAATTCTCTTTGCATTGGGCCATAAAACACCATCCACACTGTGAAGCTACATCCACTGTTCCTAACAGCGCTTTCTCCCTCACCCATAAAGTTCAGGCTCCCCCATGCTGTGCAACCAGTGGCTGGTAAGGAAGTCTGTGCTCTGGAAAGGAGATGAAATCCTGGCAAGTACCTTTTGTTCTTTGTGATAGCGATACTCATAAAGCGACTTTCAACTTAAAAGAGTTCTGTTATCCCATTTCATCCTCACAGAAACTGTGTGTGGTCAGCAAGGAGAGTATTATATCCTCATTTTACTAAGGCTCAAACTCAGATTGTCCCTCTGAACTGCAAATACCTTTTGCGCTCTGTCGGTGTGAGTTTCTTACTGTCTGGACCAAAGTGGTATATTGGGTCTCCATGCAGGAACCCATGTGGGCCTCGTCCTAGGTTGCTGCTCTTGTCTGCCTTGGACTGGATGTTCTCAGAGGGTCAGACAGGTGTTTTTGTATAGTGGAAGGGCCACTGAATTCGGGAGCCCAGTGGAAGGAACCTTTGAGTTCTGGGCCTGACTCCTTCTCCCTCCCATCCCCAGATACGCGGCATTGGGCAAACAGGGAGCTTTTCTGGAACCAGTTTTATTGATCTTTCCTTCATTATTTCCCTCCTTCCTGTCCACTGATCATCACCTCTGTGGGGACTGTTTTCACAGCCTAAGGACTATGCCCTTGTCTTTAGCCTCTGTCTATGGGCCTCCTGCTTGGAAATCCCCACCCAGTCAGTCTTTTCAAACTTTCTCCTTGGGCTGGGGGAGGGGAGCACTACTCCATCCCCCCACAGACAACTTCCGTTTGCCCTTGGGTCAGATATAAACTAGCATTCGAGGCCCTTGTGTGTGGATTTCCCAGTCTTAGGGTAGACGAGACTCTGCCAGGGTGATAAATCTATCTTAAAATCTCAGGTGCATAATTCGGACTTGTTTACTTGTTCTTGCTCACGCTCCATGTCCAGTGCAGCAGGGCAGGGGCTCTGGACCCAGACTGATGGAGGCCACATGGACACCAGGGAGGCTGTGAAACACACCATCTCTCACTTCTGCTCACAGCACACTGGCTGGAAGCAGCCTAATTGTGAAGCAGTGGGAAGATACTCCATGGACAGCAAGGGTCTCTGCTGCTGGCTCCAGCCAGGCTACAAAGCCTTGGAGAACAGCTCCTCGGTCTTACGTTTCCTTTTATGTCCCCCATAGTGCCTGCCTCACAGGAGATCTGTGAGTTTGCTGATGCAGTTATCTCTGTCTTCGTTTATGCATTCAAAAAAATTTTTTCCGGGGAATGCCCATAGGCTAGGCATCCTGCAAGCCACAGTGGAAGCTACCACAGGCATGTATGCGTTTGTTATTTCCTACCTTCAAAAGGATTTGCAGAAACATTGAGATGAATAAGGTAAATGTGAAGTTGGCTTGATGGGACAGTCACTGAAAGATGCAACAAACCTATCAGAAGACTTAAAGTGCCCTTAATGGCAAAGAGTGTGCACACTAACCCACTCACCGAGGTGGTCGTGCACAGCAGGGGTGACCTGTGCACCTTCAGGCAGAGGTATGACTGCAGAGTCCCCCAGGCCTGCATGGAGACAAAAAGTTGTGAATAAGGCCACCTAATGGAATGAGGATTCTGCCAGGCTTAGGGGTTTCCTGTGCCATTCTCACGCTGGCTTTAATACCCGTCTGGCTTCTTGCCTCAGATCTCCTGATTGCTGAGGAGCCTATGACTACCGCCTTGCTCACCAGGTGCAAACAGCTGGTGTAAACAACCCCAGCGAGTTCCCAAGTGTTTCCTGCAAAGGCTGGGTGGTGAAGACCGATTTCTTGGGAGCATCTCCCAACAGGCCCAGACATCAGGCCCATCTGAGGTCCCTTCTGGCCACAAATATTTGTGACAGACTCCAGAATGTGTTAAGAGTTGGCTCAGCAGTGGTAGATAAAGACACAGTAATCACCTCCCTGGCTGCCATGGTAACAGTGGTCACAGGCTTGGGTGCAAGACACACCGTGAGCTGGTGGCTGTATGGCAATGGTGGGGCAGAGACTGAGCTGGGACCTAGGTGGTGGGATGGGGTTGCTAGGGGAAAATGAGTGAAGCTTGGGGCCTTGGTGGCCAGAGTCTGCTCTGCAAGGTGGGTAGCCCCCTTCAGCAAGCATCAGTAATTAGTTTGTGAGGATCCCAATGAATAGGTGGGACAGTACAGTCCCCAGTGATCTGTTCATTCCTGAAGGGGTCCCAGGTGATGGTTTATAGGAAAGGGTCTGGTTCCTGAGATGGGAAACAAGCAATAGCTGGGCAGGACATCAGGACCCCAGATGTCTAGGAAAATCAGACCGGGCTCAGATGTCATGGGAGGCCAGGGTATGAGGCAAGGTGACAAGGGTCACCAAGTAGACGAGCTCAAGGCATGCTTTGGTCCTAGCCTGTCCAGCTGCTATCACAGAATACCACATAGTGGGTGTCAACAGCAGAAATGTGTTTCTCATACTCTGGAGGCTGGAAGTCTGAGCTCAGGATGTCAACAGGGCTGGGGAAGGGTCCTCTCCCAGGTCCTATGGCTGTGCTTTCATATAGCAGAGGCACTAGGGGCCCCTCTGGAGCCTCTTTTACAAGGGCACCCCACTCACTCCTGAGGGATCCCCCTTCATGGCCTGAGCACCTTCCAAAGGCCACACCTTCCAAAGGCCCCACCTCTGAATACCATCACAAGGGGGATTAGGTTTTCAACATATGAATTCTGGCCGGGGGTGGGGTGCACAAGCATGAAGACCATGCTTTTTCCTTGGCACAGGGATAGACAGTGCCTTTGAGGCAGCAAGCTTCTGAACCCACACATGGGGAGCAGGATGTCCAGAGCTCCTGAAAACTGTAGGGTCTTCTCGTGACCAACATAGGCATGGGTCAGGCTCGGCCCAGATGGGGAGCATGTCCGCACTCCAGCTGTGAGAGGGGCAGGGCTGCCAGCAGGCTTCTAGCCTTAATAACCAAGATGTCAGCAGCTTGTTTTTTATCAGGATCATTCTCGATCTCTAGCTCTTCCACCACCACCTTCTCTCCCTCTCCCTTTCAAAACTGTGTGCGCAGCGCTGGCTGTGTGTGGAGCTGTGTGGTTCACCCTTCACTCTGTGGTGAGCCTCTCCTAGTTTTGGGGTTGGGCATCTTGCAGGTGCTCAAAGGATGGTGGTGTGCCAAGTCAGAGTCTCCAAGTTGTAGGAAAATGGCTGTGTTCTTGAGTTGTTTAAATACTGATGATGCCGTGCTTCTGAGTGTTGCTGCCCGGGGCCACTGAAGTGGGGCTAGGAAGGGAACAAAAAGAGGGATGGGGTGAAGGACTTTTGGGGGCACCTGCCATGTGCCAGGCACTGGTAGACATTGTACATACATCATCCCACAGAATCGTCACCGTAGAGCTGGGAACTGGTCATGGCTTTCATTTCACTTCTGGGAAGCCTGAAGACGCTTAGGAACTTGACCCAGGAGCATCTGGTTAGTGGCATGTGTGAGTATGTGTGTGTATGTGTATTAGAGCATGCCAAGCGCTGCTGTAAGCACTTTCTGTTTATCAGTATATTTAATCCTCAAAACAAGCCCCAAGGGCATCAGGACTCTTAACACTCCCATTTTAGAGTGGAGAAGACTGAGACACAGAGATAAACAGCTAATAGGCCCGAGGTCATGCGGCTGGGAGGTGGTGAGTCAGGCCTCAACTCTAAGACTGTGATGTTCTACTGTCTGGTAATATATAGCGGTCCTGGTTCCTCAGGGAACTTTAGATGTGTGGAGAAAGCCAAAGAAAGCACACCAGAGGCTCCAGAAGGTTTAAAAGGCAATGCTCCGGCCCATGTGAGTGGCAGATGGTAGGGGTCTCTGAGACGATCAGGGAGACTTGGAGGGAGCAAACTCTGAGCGCATCGTCGCCTGCCTCCTAGGTCTGCGTGCATCAGGACACCTGCGCAGGTTCACAAACTTTGGAGTCCCTCATGCTTTATTAAATTTTCTAAAAAAGCTTTTTTCTGAGGATTTGAAATGGCTCAGTCTAAAATCCAGTTCTAAGCTACCATCAGGAAAAGCCAATGTATCACTACTAAAGAGAAAAGAGGGAAGAAAGGAAAAAAAGGAGACAAATCTTGCTACCAAAGGCTGCCAGGACATCAGAAATTCTTTAAAGAAGAACATTTTGGACATACATGGATGGATCTAATTTTCCATCAAATGTGGGCAACGTGTGTTTTCAGAGTTAGGGGGGACGTGCTGGCTTTGTTGGCTTGGATCCCTGGGACAAGGGGAGTGGGCTTTGCTGCAGACCGAGTCTGCTCAGGAAGGTACCTCCACAGCGAAGACACGAGTGGATGCAGGTGGGTGCGTGCAGCCAGGACCCATGTCTTCCCGAGGACAGGGCGGGGGGGTGGGGGGGCTGTAGTGCTGGTAATTTGAAATCTGGCCTGAGTCAGGTCCGTGGGGTTGTATTTGAGCTCCTGACTCTCTGGGTGGCCTCAGGCAACTGGGGAGGAAGAGCCTCCTGCCTGCCCATCTGTGAGGCCAGGGGAAGGGTGTGGTGAAAGTGGATTCTGCCATTGTCTGAGGGCCCCCTTGGTGCTGCGGGCACGAAGTATTGTAAATGTTGTCTGGGAGGGTCCTGGATCATGGGAAGCTGCTGCTAATAATAAAAAAGACCTGATCATGGTTATAGCCCAAGTTCGTGGAACAATCCATGCCAGTTATATGAAACTATTATTAGCAGCATGCTACTTGTAATAGTTTCATATAACTGGCAAGAATTTCTTCCCAAATTTGAACGGTAACTATGAACACATCTCTCTCCTTTTTCCAGTTAGTCACTGAAGCACTCATATCTCCTGTTAGTGGGAAGTCCGATATATTTCTCTCCCTTTCTTTGAGTTTCTAAGAACCCAGACTCAAGACTTAAGCCACAAGAAGAGAACGGAGTATGGTGGGCATTCTCTGTTTGCCTTGTTTTCTCTCCAGACCCCTTCTCCACCCTTTTGCACCATGTCCTGCATCCCCGAGGCTCTGCCGATAGTATCACTGGGGCCCCCTGCTCTGACTTCAATAGGAAGCCATGGAAGAGCAGAAGGAAGCTTAGCAGGCACAAGGGAGAATTGGGGGTAGTTCTTCCCTGCTTCTCCCTCATCTCTGACAAAAATGCACCCTTTCTGGGTGCCTGGGTGGCTCAGTTGGTTCAGTGTCTGACTCTTGATTTCGGCTCAGGTCATAATCTCATGGTTCATGGGTTCAAGCCCCACATCAGGCTCTGCACTGATAGTGCAGAGACTGCTTGGGATTCTCTCCCTCTCTCTCTGGCCCTCCTCCGCTCACACACACACACTCTTTCTCAAAAAATAAATAAATAAACATTTAAAAAGCTTTAAAAAAACTGCGTGTATCCACAGATTCTACAGGATGAGTCCTCCCTCATGGCCCTTCTTGGGCTCCAGTGACACCATTTCTTCTCCTTGCCCCCTCACTGCAGTAAGTAATACCTTCATTAGGGTCACTTCCTTTGAACCAGTGAGGGGAGTTCTGCTTCCTGATGGGATCTTGACTCATAGAGGCGGTCAGGCCAACATCCACATTTAAACAGGGAAGTCAGACCTGCAGTATGGCCAGCCCTCCTCTCATTGCTACACAGCATTGCTGTTGGATGCTGGCCCTGTCCCATCTGACAGAAGAGTCTGGGCCATTGCTGAGAGGGTCCCTCCGGGTCGCAGGCCCCGGGCAGGCCATTGCTCTTCAGGGAGGATGATCCTCCCCTCTAGAGTGAGCTCAGTCAAGGGTCTGCAGCCATCAGGGTCGCCTGCTTTCAGGACACCCGTCTATGCCTCTACCCCCATCTCCAAGATGTCATCCATCCTCTAGGCTCCGGGACATACAGCTTGTCTTCTTAACCTTCAAAACACAGTAGATCTGATACTATCCCTCTGAATCTCCCTCAGAGAGAGGTTACCCTGGTGACTCCAGGGGCCCTCACCAACCCAAGTGATGCCCACCCCGATCTTCTAAGAGGACTCTGTCAAGATTTTTAGGTAACTTGCAGGTACCTGTCTCACTAAAGAGGAGGCAGGTGTAGAAATTAAATGTCTGCTAGAATGCTTTGGTACATAAAATAATAAAAGCAAATGTTGGAGCCCTTACTCTATGCTTGGTGCTTTCCATACTTTATCTCCCTCAGACTCTACAAGAAATGTTTAGGAAGGTCCCATCTTAGGAATGAGGACAGTGAGGCGCAGAAAAATAAATCCCTTATCTGGGAACACTGGGACAGAAAAGTCCTTCCGGCCCAAGGTCTTCCTGTGTTCTTCTGTTACAGCCTTGTGAGTTGTGTCACAGACAATAGAAAAAGACCAGAAGCAGGAAGCACTTGGGATATCACAGGGTGTGCCCTCCACCTGGGGCCATGACTTGCTCAAGGCTCTGGTTCCTTGAAGCTAGCTGGGTACCTTTGAAGGATGGTACAGTTCATGCAGTGCTCCATCCCACTGGGGGCACGGCCCAGGGAGGACAGAAGCACAGAGGTCCAAGGACTCCATGTGTCCAACTTTGAATTCTTAATTTTCCCTCCAAACCTGTTAGTTCTCACCCACTTTTTTCCCCTCTCAGGAAGTGGAACCACCAACCACTCAGATGCTTGTACTAGAACCCAAGTGTCATCCCGGACCCGAACTCACTCTTTCTATCCCTCTCTCTCTCTCTCTCTCTTTCTCTCTTTCTTTTCAAACCTAGAATCCAGTCTGTTAAGTATTGTCCACTCCATCTTCAAATATACCCCAGATCTGATCACAGTTCACAGGTTCCATCCTAATATTGGCCATCTCTTGCCTGGACCACTGTGCACTCCTCATTTGTCTCTCTGCTTCCATACCTATCTCCCTCTTGACACACATATACACAGCCCATCTTCTGTGATATTTTTAAAATATAATCTCGCTATATCCCTCCCCTGTGCAAAACCCCAAGGCGACTTCCCATTGTACTTCCAGTGAGGTTTAAGTCCCTTCTGTGGCCTGTGAAGTCCCATTGACCTGCCCCTGCCTTCTCCTCCAGTTCTACTGCCTAATAAATGCTTTCTCCTTGCTCAGAATGTTCCAGTCCTTGGGGTCTTTCCATCCTCTACACATCTGTAGGTCTCTCCTGTCTGCTGCCCTTCCCTGTGGTTACCACCCATGGCTCCTCCCCAGCTCATCCGTGCTCCCTCCACCACATCCCTGGGGCCTCAGCTGAGAGGTCAGCTCTCCAGAGGCCCTTCTTGACCGCTCTGACTAAAACCATCTTCCTGCCCCCTTTTCTTCTCATCTCCCTGCCTTTTATCCTCATTGCTCTCCAGAATGGTCTCATTAATCTATGCCCCTCTTCTAGACTGTAATCTCCTCATGGCAGGGAGCTTATTGGTTTTGGCCACCACTGTATTCCCAGTGCCTGATGCCTGGCACACAATAGTCACTTGATAAACATTTGTGGAACTAGGGAAGGATGAAAAAGATAAAAGCATTCCTTCTGAGCTGCCTTCCCTGGAAAGGCATGAGGAGATGGGCTAAGGTGGAATGACTCCCTTCCTTCTCACCGGGCTTTTCCAGACTTGTGTGTGTTTGCAAGATGACCCACTGGTGTCGTGGGAGTGTCGATGGCCACAAACCAGGCACACCTACCTGTTGTCTCCCCACTCCTATCATTGCCATGGGGAGACAGTCCTCACAGGGCTGTGATAGCAATCACATGGGGAATCCATGGCAAGTGCCCGTATAGTGCCCGGCACATAGTGGGCACTGAGCATGGGGTTTTCCTGATTGGCCCATAACAGTATTAATCAGTCTCTCTCTCTTCCTCTTCCCCCTCCCAGATGCTCCCGTCCTATTTAGTCTCCTTCTTTTTTTTTTTTAATTAAAAAAAAATTTTTTAATCTTTATTTATTTTTGAGAGACAGAGAGAAACAGAGCTTGAGCAGGAGAGGGGCAGAGAGAGAGGGAGACACAGAATCCAAAGCAGGCTCCAGGCTCCGAGCTGTCAGCACAGAACCCGACATGGGGCTCAAACTCACAAAATGCAAGATCATGATCCGAGCTGAAGTCAGCCGCCCAACCGACTGAGCCACCCAGGCGCCCCTAGTCTCCTTCTTTCTTAAAATGAGATGCCCTGTGATGCTGTCACCTTGGGCTAGGCTGCTAGACAGCACAGCAGGTCTCACGTCCCTTCGTCTGGGATCAAAAGTCATCTTCCTGACTCTAAAGGAGGGATCCCTTGCACTACGGAATTCTCTAGGGTTCAGGCATATCTCAGGAGTGCCCTTCCTTAATCTCTAGTTCTGGGGCTCTCAGCTCCTTTAGGCAATGCTCTGGCTGCTTAATTACCCAGCTGGCTGGTTTCTCCTAAGGTGATTCCTTTCCGATGACACAAACAAGGCAACAGCATCACATTGGAGGCTGAGACACACCTACCTCTGCCCCGCCCCCAACACACAACACACACACACACACACACACACACACACACACACACACACACACACACGGAAGGCCAGGTGGTAGGGCTGTCAGAAAACGTAGCTGTTTGCAGAAGCTGGATCTGCCCTGGGGGAGAGGCGGGGAGAGGGGCAGGCACTTCTGCTTTCTGACTCAGCCACACAAGTTCAGGCCCTCCTTCCTTCTGCCCAGAGCAGTGCCGGGGCTGGTACTTCCTGAAACATACACTTGGACATCTCATTTCCTTTTGTCACCATCATTCTATATCTGCTGTCTGGGTTGCTGGGGGCTCCAGTTACCCCGAGCTGCTTTTCAAAAATTCAGGTTCTGCAGCTGGCATCCTCTTGCTGGCCATACTGTTTCCATATGATTAGGATGGAGCTCTGGGGACTTTGAATTCTGAGCTGGCCCCCTGGGACTAACTTGGGCTTTCATACTAATTATTTTCCAAGGCAGTTTACAGCTGGGTCATTTGTACTCATATTTTTTCATGACACAACACTCCAGAGGTTTAACACTTAACAAAAAGGGGGGCTGGGTAATGGCTCTGCATAGGAATTCCATGTGGTTGCCCTTCCTGGTCCTGGATAGAGTCTGCCCTCTGTTGGAAATCTGCTTCAACAGGTTGGGAGCAGGCAAAACCCTCAGAAGGCCTCCAGTCAACCTGGGGTGACTTTCTGGGGGATATGGGATTTCAGGAGCATATAATGACAGAGAAGGGTTGCCTTCTACTTACCCACACTCTCTCTGTGTTGACTCCCTACTTCACCTCCCTGTAGCGATTGTAGCCTAAAGGCACTGGGCTTGGAGTTTTATGAAGCATAAGGCTGGGCTGTTTTCTCATGGTCTCAGATTCAGACCACTCCAGAGGTCTGTGTCTTATGAGAGGATCCTGCCCAGTGGCCTGCAGTACAAATTGTTCTGCTTGTACTGAAGACACCATCCCATCCCAAGTGGACCCTGGGAAAACTTGTTCTGTTTCTTGAGTCATATAGTCTCTGTCATAGACAGATGAGGTTCCTAGTGTTGGCTACTGAGACAGATCCAATAGTCTAACTGGAGCTTCAGGGCTTTAACACTCCCACCCCACCCCCACCCCCACCCCACTTATCTCCATCCCTGGAAGGTATTCCCTGGGAGCCTTCCCTGGAAGGCTCTGTGAAGCACATTACATGGCTGCAGAGCTTCTCTGAGGTGGGGGCATCCAGCTGATTTAGTGGCCTATCAAGCGGATTTGGATTGTTTATTGGAAATGCCCATTATTTATGATGGCTCATGGCCCTAAAGGTGCAGGCAAAGGCTGTTTTCAGAAATAAAACTAATAAATAATAACTAGGCCCATGATTTATCAGTATGGAGGAAAGGAGCCACTCATTTCCAGTTGGAGTAAAGCATCCTGAAAGGATCAGATTCTCTTTCCCCAGAACTTGGAGGAAATTCCTGCAGGGATTGGGAGATCTGAGTACAAAGAGTTCAAAGGAGATTATAAAAGAAAATCAAAGACACGTGCCTCTCTGTTCCTCATTCTTAATCCCCTTCTAGCCACATTTACATGACAAGTTTCCAAATTTTCAGCTCCTTAGACCTGAATACTTATTTTGGGGTGACATCAGTTTTAATTTTCTTATACCCAAACTATTTTAAAATGAGAGACAAGAAGTGGTTGTTACTGTTGAATTGGCTGCCTTAGGTACATGGGACAAAGGCTCAAAATCCTACTGAAAGCCTTTGCTTCCTTCCTCCCCTCCCTCCATCCCTCCTTCCCTCCCTTCCCTTCCCCTCCTCCTTCCTGTCTCCCTTCCGTCCTCTTTCCTCCCTTCCCCTCCTCTCTCCTCCTCCTTTCTTTTCCTCTCTGCCTCCATCCCTCTCTCCTCCCCCCTTCCCTCCGTCCTTCCTTCCTTCCTTCCTTCCTTCCTTCCTTCCTTCCTTCCTTCCCTTTCCCTCCTTCCTTCTCTCTGTGTCTCTTTCTCCTCTGTAACACAACAGGGCACATGGTGGTCTCTGTTCATGACCTGTGGCCATGTTGAAGCAGGACTCAGTCCTTTGGCATATCCCTCCCCTAAGAACAAACCCAGAACTCTTTCAACACTGGTGAGGAAAGCAGGTTTTAATGCGTCTTTACTAAAGATTCTGTGGAGATGCTAATGATGGGATCCCACTACAAATGACAGGGAAGTTAATGAACATTTCTGCTGGGTGCCTCTGCCCCTCCCCCATCACTTACATTTCTTCTTTGGCAGAGAGCACCTCACCTCCTGTCCCTCCCTGCCCCTTGCGTGGCATGGGCATGGCCCTGCATCTAACCCCAACATCCCCAGCTCTTATCTTGTGGATAAGGTAGGGAAATTTAAATCGATTAAATTAAATTGAAATTGAAATTAGGCAGATCTGTCTTTCTTGTGACTCCATACCCACAAACAGTGGTCCTTGGAATATGACAGGGAATTTTTAATAAATGATAAATATTTTTTCACTATTCCAAATCATATTTTTTCATGTCATTCATTCATTCATTCATTCATTCATTCATTCTTTCAATGAATATGCTTAGAAGAGTACATCTAGTGATAGCTGTGGCCTACCAGAAGGTGTATCTGACTATGCTCCTTGTTTTGCCACCCAAACCATGCATGGCGAGGGGAGGGTGGCATGGGGCTTGGGAAAGTGAGGGTTAACAGTCACATGGGGGTTCACAGTTATGAGATCTTTTTTTTTAATGTTTATTTATTTTTGAGAGAGAGAGCATAAGCCAGGGAGGAGCACAGAGAGAGAAAGAGAGAGAGGGAGAATCTGAAGCAGGCTCCAGGCTCTGAGCTGTCAGCACAGAGCCCGACACGGTACCTGAACCCACGAACCATGAGATCATGACCTGAGCTAAAGTCAGACGCTTAACAGACTGAGCTACCCAGGCACCCCTATGGTTATGAGATCTTAAAATGGAAAGTGACCTTAGAAATTGATGGTAAGCATTTCCTGGGCCTCAGCATTTTTTTCTTTTGTCAAGGAGAATAGGAATCAGACCGAAGAAAGGGATGTGGATCTTGAGCCCAGGGAAGACTTGAGAAGCATAAATCAAACAGGGATGCACTGGCCTCTTTGTCAGGCAGAATTTGTAGCAGGAACAGAAAAGGCCTTACAGTTTAAATATCTGAGGGGCTTTGCTGATGTACATAAACTAAAGAAGAAATAGCAGCTGAGACAGTGTTCACTGTAAATGGTGAACACAGATCATTATCCAAATGCTTATTGGGCAAGGCAGTGTGGGACTGGCCCGGACTTCTGTCTCATGGGCAATGCCGTGTCCCTCCAGGCGTGGAAGGAAGGAGAAAACTACCAAGCTGTCTGCCAGCTGAGGGATAGCACGGTAGACTTTTCCAACTTCATCTCCTATAAAATGAGGACAGTGTCTCCAGATTCCCTGGCAGTGTTTATTTTCATAGTTGTCTGGAGAACCTCGGGAAGCTTGGGTGGTGGACTTCTGCAGAGGTGAGGACGGGCTGTTTCGATTAGATTTTCCCAGCTATGTGCCAGCAGGATCTCACTATCCTCCCCGTTGATTGGTAGAAAGTGCTCATTAAACAACATGGAAAGGATGCCCAGAATCTTTGGGGCTAAGACATGTGCACAAACACCTGGCCACGGATGGCCCAACCGTGCTGCAGAAAGCAGGGCTGCCAGCTTGGAGGAGGTGATGCAAGAAGAGAACACTTTAGGACAACAGAAGCTATCCTTGATTGAGGTCTGGCACTTGCCAAGCACTAGGCTGCGGGCTTTCTAAGAATCCTATGCAGTTTTCAGGGCAACCCTGTTGGGCGGATGTCATTATTCTTTTTATAGAAGTTCAGACCTCTAATTATGCTCTGCATTTGAAATCAGGTGTGTCTGATGCAAAAATCTGCCCCTACAGCCACCTCTGGAGTGACACAATCAAATAGTCACTCCCCTCAACACACAGCTGAGCCCAGAATAGCGTGACTGGGTGCTCTGTAGGTTCGGCATGGCCTGCCAGGGCCTCTAGGACTGTTCGTAAGCATAAGCAAACTCAAGTAGGCTTCAGGATGATGAGGCACCTGGAGAATGAGCTGGTTTTCCATGTCACTGCCTGCCTAAGGATGATGCCATGTTTCTTAGGGCTCATGGGGGCTAGGACATGACTAAACAACGAGTAGCTCTCATCTCCCAAGGCTCTTTCGGCCTAGAGAGAAGTCAAGGCCAGATCACAATTGTGATCACTACCTGCATCTCTAAGCTTTCCCATTCTCAAGGCCCCTCCCATGGCCATTCATCCCCAAGAGCTCACACATGCCTGTGACTGTCTCTTTAGTAGGTTTATGCTTGTGCTTGGACCACACTGATGATGTTGGGCACTGTCTCTTATCCTCAGGATTGTGTTCTAAGATTGCAAATGAATGAGGGGCGCACTGTGCTGTGTGGGAAAACAGATCATGGAAATACAGCATTCTTTCCCTAAGATCCCCTTCCGCCATGACCTGAGGGGAAATGATACCTTGCCACTCATAGATTCAGTCTTGAAAAGACTTAGCAGTTTGCAAAAGGTTTTCACAGAGACCTTGCTAAATTAAGCTCTTTGAGGAGTGTAAAGTCTTCATTCATCCTGGCATCATACGGCGGGTGTTCAATTAATGTGGACTGAACAGTCACAGATATTTCCTAGGTATATATCATGTTAGACTGCGGGTGGAGGGTGGGGAGGTGACAGAGGATGTGCGATGTAAACAGTAATCAAAGATCTTGATTTCACAGTGCGGCAGAGTAAAAATTGTCTTTGAAGACAGGCAGATATGAGTTCAAAACCTTAACTCTTACGTAATCCATAAGAGCCACTGTGGCTGTGTGATCTTGAGCAAGGCTCTAATCTCTCTGGATCTGAGCTGCCTTTATTTATAACAGTGAGATGTACTGTCTCCCCGCCCCCCCCACCCCACCCCAACACAAGTAGGTAAGGATGACGTGAGATAGCAGATGTATGCAACAGGTGTGGAGCAGATCAGAGCAGATACTCCTGAAAGCGCATGATCCCTTTGGCCACCCAGGAGGTCACTGCAGCTCCCTGCATGTGGGTGTTCTCTGGTTGTGAGCATGCTCAGCCCATGCATAGGACAAGGTGGAAGTGCTAGGGAGTCAAGTCCAGCAGTAACCTTCAACCAGGTAGGGGCTTCACTTGCTCTCACTCCTCAGTGTAATAATTATGAGGGGGGTTTCACAGTCTCTAAAAAGACCCCCCCCCCCCAGTGGGACTGAGCCCTGGTAGCCTGCTGCATTAAATTGTTCGTGAACACATCCGTGCTGTCTTCCCCACTCCTGTCTCACTACCCCAAGCTTCCTGGGAGCACTTCCCAAATAAGCCACTTACTCCCAAACTGCTTACTTCTTGACACAGAGGGCCACCCCAAGTAAGACAGAGGATTAATTAAAGCTACTGTTGTGGTTTTCAAAGGGCTTGGATGTGGGTAATTAATACAGAGAAATGTAAAATACTGTAGGAGAAAAAGAGATTTCTACCATCTGACGTCATCTGGGAAGGCTTCAGGAAGGAGATTATAGGCAACATCTGATCTGAATGGTAAAGGATATGAAGGATTTGTACATGAGAGGAGGGCCCAGGGAAAGGAATTCCAGGGGAGGGAACAGAGTTTCGTGTCCACTTTTCCAAAGATCCTGACAAAAGCTATGTGTGAGTCAGGTGGGCAGACAAGTCAGGTGGGTCCATGTGTCAGCCTCATCTGGACACGGAACCTCCTGGCTGGCATGGTCCTGGTACTTTGGCCCTGTGCTCAGCACGCTTTCAGGCGATACTTATCAGTGCACATGATACAGGGCTGGTGCTTTCTTTCTGCCCCTGAAATGTGACCCTTTAACCTCCTATCTTTGCCAAGCCATTTGTCACAGTCTATGAAATCCCCATCAAACACTCTGCCCAGTTGTCCACCGAGCATCCCATGGGTCTCGGGTCTTCCAAAGGCATCAGTGAGGTTTTCTGCTCAGTATTTCTCAGGCCCCTTTGGGGATTATCAGCTGGCTCCTCTGCTTGGACCTCATAGAACTCAATGGGGCTGTGGCCCCCGAGTTTGAGACATTATTAGGCTTGTGCTTATTTCACTTATCTGATGATCCTTCATCATTTGAGTGAGTGCATGAGAAGTGTCTCAGCGTATCCAGAGAGCACACAGATCCAGGCTGTCCTGCTAGAAATGGAGGAGGCGGAAAAGAGGAACAATGTCATGGTGCCCAAGACAAGTCTTTGCTGCCTATTGACTGTTGTTCATTGGTTAACAAGCCTTTTTCATCAGGGATTTTGTTCAGATAAAATCTTATGGAAGCAGCAATCACACAGGGAAAAGCTGACTACCCCTTGATGAAGAGAGGGTGGTTGGAGAAAGTTCTGCCAGCCAAGATCCCCCTCAGAGGGGTATGGTAAGAAACCATTGCTAGAGTGGGTAAGAAGAGGGAAGTGGAAGGAGAAAGGTGATGATTATATGTACCCTTGGCCTTCTGTAGCCTCATAGTATCTGGTAAACCATTTGGGACTCCCAGATGACTTCAGTTCTGCTGTGCTAGAGAGACAGGTCTCTTGGTTTCTACCCTGAAGCAGTAAGAGCCAAGAGACCAATGGCTTATGTAATAGGGATTAAAACTCTGAAGAGGTGAAAAATATGCCTCTCAGTCTTAGCATCTTTGCTCTTATCTTTCAGAGGTTCCAAAAACAGAACAGACTTTTGAAGAGCGCCTGATACTCAAAGCTTTCTTGCTAAAGTTTGTCAATGCCTACTCGCCTATCTTCTATGTGGCCTTTTTCAAGGGGCGGTGAGTATAATGGTGTCACACGTGGTGACTTGTCACTAAGACAGGGGTCCCTGCTAGAGTCAGCTTGTCCCTGCTGCCCATTCACACCCTCAGTCCTATTCCCCACTTCTGTCCCCACCTTGTCATTCCTGAAACAATGGCATTCGCACCACATCATTTTGGATTAGAATCTTCAGATTCAGGTAACCAGGGAAACTGCAGGGATTTGACCCTGGGCCCCAGAGGGTGAGTCTTAGAATAATCTGGACATCCCAACTTTGAGGATGACGTAGGAGGAAATTTCAGGTCTGGTGAGTGATTTGGAAGTCTTTCAATGCATTTCTGACACTAGCTACCCTGAGTTAGCACATACTTCACCAAGTAAGGGCATGATCTTCCACGAGACTGCTCACTCCGAACACTAGCTGCAGGCCCTGGGGTTCCTATGCCACTTGTGATTGGTACCCACTGGCTACGACCACTAACTCCTCAGGTTTGATAATTCTCTAGAATGACTCACAGAACTCAGGAATGTGCTGCACTTAAAATTACAGTTTTACGATAGAAAGGGGGTACAAACCCAAACCAGCAAATGGGAGAGGCACATAGGGTGAGATTTAGGAAGGTCTTAAACAGAAGCTTCCGTGTCCTCAAGATGGATCAGTTTCCTGGCACGTTGATGTGTACCATCAACCATGAAGCTCATCCAAGCCTCAGTGGCCAGAATTTGTAAGGTTGCGGTACGTAGGTAGGTATGATTGGTTAGATCATTCACCATGTGACTGAGCTCAACCTCCAGTCCTCCTTCTCTCCCTGAGGTCAGGCTGCTATTACATGGATCAAAGGTTCAACCCTCTAATCACATAGTTGGTTTTTCTGGCACAGCCTCCCCCATCCTGAGTGATCTCATTAGCATAAATTTAGGTATAGTCCCAAGAGGCCACCATGAATAACAAAGAGACTCCAACCAAGAAATTCTAAGGATGTAGAGGCTTTCCCAAGAACCAACAACAAAGGCCAGTCAGATTCTTTATTATATAGACTGTCTGGATGTAAAATGACTTCTGATGAATACTTTTCATGGTTAGATCACTTGGCTACCTATAAGGAGATTTCCCAGTAATGATTAACTGTCAAGAAGCTTTCCTATCACTAAAATCTCATCAAGCAGGCATTGATAGCAAGAACTGTTCTTGTACATATTTGATAGTTTCTTATAAATGTTTTTTGACTAAAACCACAGCGTCCTTCCTGGGATCTCTGCTCTTGACTCTTATGAAATTATAGTAGTAGAGAGACTGTCTGTATTAATGGGTATATACTCCACTGGTGCTTTGTCTCTAGATTTAATATCCATAGCAAATTTTATACATGGAAATTCCAGGCCAAAAAATAGGGTCCTGACCCTTAGGTAAATTTGTGGCATATTGAAAAAGATGGTCTTGTCAACAGCACACTGCAGTAAATGCCATAAGAGAAGTGTTAAGAAAGTGATGGGGAAATATGTAATTGTGAACAGAGACAGTAAGAAGACTTCACAGAGAAGGAAAGATTTGAGCTGAGCCTTAAATAGATGGGTAGGATTTCAACAGGTGGATGAGGGGCTGACATTACAAGTGAAAAGGAATCTTCTCATTACCTGTCTGGTTCCATGATTGGCTTTTACCTCTCTGCTTCACCCCCACCTGCCCCATCCTCTTGTTCCCCAGTAAAATAGACCCTACTTGGAAGAAGCATGAGGCAGGCT
The DNA here is from genome assembly GCF_028749965.1 of Puma concolor. Lineage (NCBI taxonomy): Eukaryota > Metazoa > Chordata > Mammalia > Carnivora > Felidae > Puma > Puma concolor. Next base: position 102,514,465 of record NC_141673.1, read on the forward strand.
GCTTCCATTCCTTCAGGTGCTTTCAGTTAGGAGTCTGGATTTTTCTTTTCGGACCCCAGGAATCTGTACTTGCAACTTTGGCCTGTCTCCCCCTTCATTTCCTGGGAAATCAAAAGCTCTCACCGAGGAGCTGCAATCAGAACTCAATTCTTGGCATTAGTTGGGGGAAGAAGGTGCACAGAAAGTACACTTAGGTATCATGCAAACCGTGTGGTGTTTAGGCTCAGAGATTGTCACACATGCACACCCACACATGTGACCTTCCCAGCCCCACACCAGCTCCAGCCTCGGCCCCTATTCCCTGGAACCCTGGGTAGTACAGGTGAGGGCCCTAGGTGATTTAGCCCCTACTTTCAAAGAGGATGCCAGGTGGTGGCTGTTCCACTCTGAAGGCCATGCCTACAAGCAACCCTGCCTTTCTCCTTCCCTAACTCTCCCATGCTTGTGGATTTCAGGTTCGTGGGCAGACCTGGAAGCTACGTTTATGTATTTGATGGCTACCGCATGGAAGAGGCAAGTATAGCCACCAGTGATCCATGGCTGGCTGGTGGTTTGTAGGCGCCCCCCTGGCCTCAGCCTCACCCTTTCCCCGTTTCGCACGCTTTACTTTTTGCCCTTGCTTCTCTGAGCTCCCCTTGGTCTTAACCACATCTACTGTTATCTTCTCTTCTGGGCAGTGTGCTCCGGGAGGCTGCCTTATGGAGCTCTGCATTCAGCTCAGCATCATCATGTTGGGGAAGCAGCTGATCCAGAATAACATCTTTGAGATCGGAGTCCCGTATGTAATGAATTCTTCTTATCTCCTCACTTGCCACCAGGGCCTAGCCCAGCAGGGCCAGACTTTCAGCAGGATGCTCCCTGCCTCCTCCCCTCAGAGAGCCTGGTTATTTACTCCTCTGCCCACTTGCCAATAGTTTTCCCCATGAGGCAGGGCCCCTCCCACGAGGCTTGTCTACCCATCTGATTGGGGAGGTTTGAGGCTCTGAAAGATTAAGCACTTGCTTAAGTAATGTAATGACTAAGTGGCAGAGCCAGGACTCAGGTATCTCGGGCCTCAAAGTGTAAAATATTTTTAATGCTCGCTGTCCTCCCACTGAATAAGTAATGTAGACTTTCATTATGGTGGGTAGAAATGAATACGAAAGGGGGAAATACTATGTAATACTTTAGACACACGTGGTCTTGGAGGAGGGAATGGTGCAGAGCTGATGGAGCTCAGGCTGGATTTGCATGTGGATCTTCTCTCTCCTCCCACATGGTTTTATACAGATTTCACAAAAGGACTTCTTTCCCTTAAGTGTTGCATTGAGATCGACTTGAAAATAAACACAGACTTGTAGGCACTAGATCTAAAAGGAAAGAAAATGCAGTAAGTGAAAATCTACCTTCAGGTCAAAGAAAAATGTAACCCCTCCCCCCTCCCCTGACTGCCGCCACCACCACCACCACCACCACCACCACCACCACCACCACACATTTCTATTGCTTTTTGGTGTTCTCGTACCATTACTTAGGCTGAATGCTTAGGGTGCTTTTCTGTCCTCACACTGACACAATCTCAGATGGCTCTTGGGTGTGTGTTTTTCTGGTATAAGGACTGGCAAGAATGTTGGTGTCTGGACATCTTGTTTCACCTCCCTGCTGCAGCCAGCCTCTGGTCACCAGTCCGGAAATCATCAATTTTGAGAAACCCAGCCCTCTGAAACTGTGCCCCATCCCCAGCTTTCTGGTTGACAGTCATTCGGTGATAGTCAAGCAAAGCTGGTAAGACACATGGTCACTGTCCCCTAGGAGCTTACCATCTCAGAGAGAGACTACATTTGTTGTGGAGAAACATCCAGAAAATATACAGCCCAAGAAAAGATGTACCAAAGCCACATCTGGCTCCTTTGAAGCCAAGGGACCAGCCCCTCCACTGCTGCTACAAAGGAAAGTGTCCATTCTCCTTCAGACATCTGGGAAAGACACCTGTCCTTCCAGTGTATCATTATTCTGCTCTGGATGGAATTGTATACAGCTTGCAGGCATGAGATTTATTTATGCCTGGACATCTGCTCTACTACTTAGCCCATTTACTCTGGACCAGAGGCCTTTTATAGATAGAAGAGAGGCAAGAGCTCAGGCATATGTTTGGACAGTGTATTGGCATGTCCCCCACCCATCTACTTCATAACAGATGAAGTTAACACATGGCTGTTTGCCTCAAAGGCTAAATTTTCTTGTTTATGCTTGATATGTGTTTAATATGCCACACTTTAATTAATTGATGCAAATTGTACAGTGACTCATGAAGCTGGGGACAAATCACTTCTCTAAGTCTTGCTGTCCTCATCTCCTGATGAAAATAATGGCATTAGAATCATCTCCAAGGTGTTCTCATTTCAGCTGTGACATTCTGTGACCATGTCCTCTACTCAATAAAACTGGGCACTGCTGCTTCCAAATACAAGTTACTTCTGTTTCAAAAGATTGTTCCTCATTTCAGTTTCTGGGTTGCTAAAGGACACATACAATTTAACTGTGTAGTTAATTATAATATATATATGAACTACATAAGATATATAGTTAATTATAATAATAAGTATGTAATTAATCCCTGAGGATGTAGAGCAGAAATCCTTCTACCAAGCCCTGGAGTCTTCTGTCTCCAAAGTTCTTGTAATTTTACAGGTTGTATTTTGAGTTCAGTTACATGAAATCACTATGATGGTGATTTTTGGATTTTCCCCTCCTTGCTCAGAACCCACTCTCAATAAATTAGACCCCATCCAATCCAGAGTTTAAGCACCTGGAGATATCCTTATATGAATGACACAGTTGAGAAACATGAAATAAGCAAGAAAATAAAAAGGAGTCTTTCCAAGTCAAAAGAGATATGACAGTTGACCTGACAGGAAGAAGAGGTATAAATGATAAGAATAAGACCCATTGGTCTTGAATTCTTTGGAGGGGGTAGCACATTTCAGTAAGACAGAGATTGTCCAATAGATCTGGGTTTAAATTGAGCCATTGTAGTATACTCACTGTGTGACCTTGTTAAAGTTATTCTAGAAAGATTTTCATGCAACCTGGCTTATGTACAAATAAAGGTTGGATAAATGCTCAGCTATCTCGAAAATAGAGCATATGAAATCCGAGAAAGGAAGAACCGTTCTTAGGGGCTCCAGGCAGCCAAGGTGTTACTGAATGTCATTAGCTTTATGTTTGTAAGTGACGCTTTGTGACTGTTGCAAGCCCAAGAGTGAGATTAAAAAGATCAAGTCAGGAGCACTGTTTTTCTCTTCTGTTCAGGGCCTGATGGCCTTTGAGTCATGTACCTTCAGAGCCTACATCAAATTCTTTCCCCAAGGGAGGTAAATATTAGTCTTAGATACCGGATTTCATTTTTAAAAACAGAAGCAAGGCTGAGGAGTTAGGTAGGTGATTATACTAGTTAAGAATATTTGGGGTAAAAAAACATGAGATTATACAATTAGAAGATGTTTATCATCTACTTCTGGAAGTAGTTTTCTAAGATTTTTCCAAAGAAAGTTTTAAAATATTAAGAGACTATCTAAGTGACCTTTATCAGTAAGCCAGGTAGTCAGTTACCTCTCTCCCTGAGGTTGAAGGATGCAACATTCTTAGTAGATTCTCTGTGTGTGTGTGTGTGTGTGTGTGTGTGTGTGTGTGTGTGTCTTACAAACATACCATAACCACAATTTTAATGCCCTTGAGAATTGTATACTCTAGTAGGCTTCTTGTAGAACACTGTGTCCAATCTTTGGTGATTTGTGAACTAACCTTTAAGTTTTTTTCTCCATAACTACCTAAGTGACTGTTGCATATTAATTTCCTCTAAAGCAACTCATGTTTTATTTAAATTCATTACATTTCTGAAAATGGAACATGAACACTATCAGCTACTGTGAACAGCAAATCACAGTAGAAAGAAATACAGTCAGAAGTAAACATTATTAAATAACCAATGACATTAGCTTAAGATCTGCATTCTCTTTGTTCTAAAGGAAGCTGCACGGGCACTGGGGAGTTGTTAAAGACATGCCAGCAGCAGACTGGGGTTTTCTCCTTAACCACCATCAGAGGGGCTGAACAGGAGCAGGAAATGAGCTGAACGGGAGCATCTAATGAGATGAGGGCCAAGTGTAAGGACCTCCAAAGGTGTCAAATGAACTGCTGTTGGAATGTGACTGTTGCTTGGGAAACGTTGCTTTAGAGCAATATTATCACTTCTTAATCCCACAGGCTTCCACAAGGCTGGCACAGATACTAGGCATGTCCATGGTTACTGTACAGCTGCCCTTTGGGACCTGGATAAGCTCCACCAACTCTCTCAGACTCTCCTTTGCTGCCCCTAAATCTGGCAGGTGTCCCAGACAGGGCCGTGCAGAAGCCCAGCTCCCTCCAGGCACCTTCCACCAGACGGCAGCAGTCCCACCTTGGCTAGGCCTGATTCAGAGACCCTGGGGATGGAAACACAAAGTGCTTCAAAGGGAGGCCATAAAACTGGGGGCACTAGGCTCTTTAAAGGCAGCTCTGTGACTAATTGAAGACATGATAATAAATAAAACTGGGTTGCGTGATCTGGCCTTGAACTATCCCCACTTAGCAACCCCAGGCTCCTGGGGCCTGACACAGTTGTGACAGATGCTTTCCAGAGAGGAACTGGATGGTTTTAAACATTACAGGCCCCAGAACAATGCTCATCGGCAGCTCCATCTGAGATGACTTCAGACATGGTGGGCGGTATGGCAGAATCTGATCTTGTGCTATTTATTACCTGAGTCCCCTATCGGGGGTTTCTGTTCCCTCACTGCTGCCCCCCACACCCTGCCTTTCCCATATGTGTTTGTGCAATATAGACTTTTGGTATGAATCAGATGGTGCCCCTAAAACGTGCCACCCCACATCCTAACTTCTCACTATAATTTTCTCTCAAACTTAGTTCCAGTCTTCCTTGAAGGAAAGTTGGAAATGAGCCTTTTATCATTCAGAAAGATGGGTGTTTTTTTTTTTTTTAATAAAAGGTAAAATGCCTACCTTTTCCAAATGCCAGATTCTTTCCTGGGCAAAGTCTGAGACAGAGCAAATAGATCAATACTTCCACTAGCAAAATGTCCCCCCATCCCTATTCTTACTAAAAACACCAGATCACATCCCCAAATAGTTGTAATGTACCCTGGACACGGCCAGCAAGATTCTATAAACTTTATGCTTTTTTTTTCAGTAAATGTGATAAATATTACATTTCAAGACATAAAACAGTCTCACTTTAAAGCCATCACAGGCAAAGGAGGTCTGTGTTCTCAAAGACAGTGGAATCTGGCCATGAATCAGAAGTTTAAGGAACAAATTTGAACCTTGTCAGGTGTCAAGGAGAGGAATCATAGCTCAGAGGTTGCTGTGTTCATCCTGTTTGGCTCATTTAGTGCTTAGTCCTGCCCTCTTTAATGAGGCTTGAGGCATACGGAGCTGCCTAGGCCCCAGATTCCTGCAGTGGGAAGGCCTAAGGTGTGACAGACAATCACCATGGTCTTGGGATGAGCCCATGGGGCACAAGCAAAGGAAAGGCTCCAAGCCTTCCAGACAGTTTCTCGGACCTGTCATTAAAAAGGGACGGAAAAATAGCAGAGCAGATGAAAAGGACAAGCGGGTAACATCAAAGGAGTTATTTTAACGAGTGAGTGCATCGTACAGCCGGAATCGTAATCTGAAGTTTTCCAAACAGCCCATCTGTATGGTATACAATTTGCAGGATTCCTGTTAAATCCTATTCTTGAGGGACCTTCTTTATTAATTTTTTTAATGGTCACTGAGATCTCCAGAAGGGCAGCTTCTGGGAAGGAAGGGTTCATAAGAATTACTTGTGGGTTGTTTTTCCCCTCATCGTCTTTGACGTGCCCACAGTGTATTACACAGTGACTGCAGTGTCATTCCTGAAGCTCCCCTCTGCCCTTCCCTTCTTTGCTACATGGTCTAGCAGTTGGCCTTCTGTTCCTGTGACTTCTGCTTTCCTGCCCTTGGAAAGCTCCTCTCCCTCTCCCCATCCCTGGACTGTTGGTATTCCTTCCCTGTGCTCCATCCACAGGTGGGGCTCATTGCTATGGTTTTGGTTGCTCTCTCCAGGATGATTCTCAGTATTGTTAGCTTCCACCCAAATCTGTTTTCAGGGCTCTAGACCCATGTATAAAATGCTTACTAGACATCCCTACTTTCTTGTCCTGTGGGATCCTCTGCCTTGACACGCCTGCCTCCCCCTCATCAAAAGGGCCTCTTCTCTAGTGTTCCTTGTCGCAGCAAACTGTACCACCATCCACACGCAAGCCTGAAGACCCCAAAATGGTCCTTGGTTCCTCTCTTTCCCATGTACAGGTCACCACAGCTTCTTAAGTCTGCTTCCTGAGCCTGTCTCAGTCTGCCTCCTCCTTCTCATGTCCACTGCAATTACCCTGGACTCTGCTGCCATAATCTGTCAGCTGGGTCACTGCCTAATATGGCTAACTTTCCATGCCATAGACTTGTGCTGCCTTCTTGCTCTTCTCTTTCCTCACTTTTCCTCTCCTACTCCATGCTCCGAGCATGTGGAACTCCATTCAGTCCCTTCTCTGAGCTGTTCTCATATTTGCCTTTGGCCACTGCACAGATGATCTCCTCTGCCTAGAACACATCTTCACCCATCATGCCACTTTCCCTTTCCTATGCTTCTGCCATCTTTTATCATTTAGTTGGTTTATGCATCTCTTCCTTGGGGAAAACATCCCCTGCTTCAGGTCAGGTTAGTTTTCTTTGTTTTATTTTGTCATAATTACCTAAACTTCTCCCTTCATGATACTTACTACACATTATTGGCAGTAGTTAAGTGTCCATTTTCCCAGCTATATGGCCTCATTTAACACATCAGATGTCTTGTTTTTTTCTTGGAGACCATCCTCTGGGAATCTTCATTCTCCTGTTCAAACCAAAACTGTTCACTGAACCTTCTATGTAGCTGTGAATCCCAGTTAGATCTAGCACTTCCTTTTTCTGCAATTTCTTGTTTGCTGGATTCCATTGTTACCTTTCTTGTTTTATATCATTGGTTGGTGAAATTCATTCTCCAGGAACAAGAGTGGATCCACAAGAGTGGATGCATGGATATCTTTTTAAAAACCTTGTTTTTAAAGGCATGTTTTACATTTTTTCTTCTGCCTTTGCACTTGATGTATACTTTGGCTAGGTATAAAATCCCTTGCTAAAAATCATTTGCCTTCTCAATATTAATAAATTCCCCTGGGGCTTTCTAATGTCAAGGACTGATGTTGAGAATTCTAATATCTTTTTGTTCCAAATAATTTTTAGAGAATCTGTTTGTCTCTCTAGTCATGGAAGCTTTTAGAATCATGTTCATTGTTCCTAGAGTTGTGAAATCTCATGGTGATGGGCTTTGGTGGAAGTCCTTTTTTTCATCATTATGCTGAGTAGGTCCTTCCAATCAGAAAATGCATATCTTTCAGCTCTGGACATTTTCTTATATTTCTTTATGCTTTCCTCACCATTTTCTCTGTCTTCTCTCTCTGATTAAATGTTGGAGTTGCTTATTTGTCTTTCCTATTGTCTATTTATTTTCTTTTCTATTTTTTCTTTCCTATTGTCTTTTCTTTCCTATTGTCTATTTATTTCTTTTCTATTTTTTTCTGTGAGTTTATTGATTTTTTTACTTCCGATCATTTTATTGGACTCATTTCAGATCTGTAATTTCCCCAGTTCATTTTTTCCTCTGAATAAACTTCTTAATCCTGCTGATTAATTAATAAACTTCTTAATCCTCCTGTGGGAGAAGTGGTAGTCAGTCACCTGGGCAATATGGTTGGGCAGAGACACTAGGGTCTACTCTTCCTCCTTAAGCAGTGCCTTGACCAATCACTATTGCCTGCCTTTAGCAGTACCTAGTGCCTAAAACTTCTGAACCTTTTTGAGATTCCAGCATGAGAGGGCTTGCTTTTTTTTCTGCTGCTTTTCACTGCAGGCACTTGGTGTTCAGCCATCACAGCTTTGCTAACCCCTTTATCCACTGTCTGTATTCTAAGGTATTTATTAACATCTCTTATACACTGCTGTATTCATGACTGTTTTCTTTAACCTTGTGGTTTTGTTTATTCTAAAATTCATTCGCTATCATTTTAGTCGTGTTTCAGAAAAGAGATATATACATGTGCTCAATTTTCCATATTTAATTAAAACCACTGATTATTCTTTACTAAAAATTTGGCCACGTTTTCTGATTACTGCTATCTGGAGGAAAAGTCTCAATTTTAGTTCTGATTCCAGACCGTCCCTTCCTCCATCCTTCCCTCCTTCTCTCTTTTTTCTTTTTATTTTTTTCTCTCTTTCATTTTTTTTTTCTTCACTTCTCCTTTTGCCCTGACCTACAGACAGGGTCTCAGCCAGTCCAAACTATTTGGCTTCAGAATCTTTAGGCTTCACCTAGATTTTTCTCAATTTCTTATTATCACAGAATTCTTGCTTGCTCTTTTATTATGAAATACTGTATTTTACTGTGGCTTCTGTGGATCTCAACTCATTCTTTAAATCCTTCTGTGATGGTGATGGTGATAATGATGACGGTGATGAAAGGGACAAGGATAAATATACTTATTGAGCTCTTAGCATGTACCAAGCCCTAAGCTAAGCATGTTACAGAGATTATCTCCTTAACTGACCCTATGGGGTATCTGATATTTATTTTCTCATAGATAAGAAAATTAAATCTTACGGAGTTTTAATAGCTTGACCAAAAAAATATAGCTGGTGAGTTGTGAAACTGGGTTTTAAACAATTATTTTCTGACATCAAAGATCAGACTTCTACCCACTACACTACACTACTATACTACATCTTCTTGATGACAAATGGTAGTAGACAAGACACTGATCAAAACATTGTTTTGAACCATTAGATTTCCACTAACTGTGAGAAGCACTTTCTAACAATGGAATGCTATACCTAATGATATTGAGAATGTTCTTCTGGAAACACAGGGGTTAAATCATCTTGTGTAGGGAATGTGGGGGGAATTCCTGCATTGAATAGAGCATGGACTTCAAAATCCCTTTAACTTTTCACGTCCATGATTCTGACTGTTCTGCTATTAATTCTCCTCCCAACTATCTCCTAGAAACTTTCTCTTAGATTGATTAGCAGAATTGGCACCTTGTTCCTTTACCTAATTTCATTCCCTATGATTGTGCATTAATGGGAAGTATGAAAAGACCATATCCTCAGGCATATTTTAGCATTTAATATTAAAAATAAAAATATTAATTACCTATTGAATGCTTACTATGTCCAGATATTATGCTAAGGATCATATAGACATTGTTTCACTCAATTCTCATCCAAGCACTGAGAGGCTGGGCCATTATTATCTTGGTTGACTTAGTCTCCTTGGGCTTCCATAACAAAATATCATAGACTGGGTGGCATAAACAACAGGAATTTATTTCTCACAGTTCTGGATGCTGGAAAGTCGAAGATCAAGAATTGGTAGAGTTTGGTTTCTAATGAGGGCCCTCTTCTTGGCTTGCAATAACCATCTTCTTACTGTGTCCTTCCTCACATGGTGGAGAGAGAAAGATCACTGTCTCTTCCTTTTCTTATAAAGCTACCAGTCCTATTGGATTAATACCCCAGCTTTATGACCTCACTTAATCTTAATTACCTACTAAAAGCCCTGTAGTCAAATGCAGGCACATCTGGGATTAGTGCTTCAACAGGTGAATCTTGGGGGACTCACTTCAACCCATAAGAGTAGTTGACAACATTTAGTTTGGATTTAATGAAAAATATGGTACTGTTTATGTTATTAAGACCTGAAAATGTTTGAGCTTGGAGGAAAACATCTTTCTAGTACTTTCTGGGCATCCTCTCTTCCCCATGAAGAGGGTGGATAGATCACCTGTTAGACAATAGGATGATCTCAGCATTTGGCAAGAAGGGCCAACTCTTTTGCTGCTCATCAAACAGTAGGAAGAATTCAGTTTCTTTGGTTTTGAAGAAACCTGACCCTTTTTGGGGGGAACCTTTCCTTATCCTGTTGAAAAACCCCAGGTTGTCTTTAAGAGAAAAGTAGTCTTTTTAGTGTCCTTCTGTGTGTCCTTGGAGCAGAGATAACTGCAGTGTCAAAAAGCCTTAGTTTTTCTCCTCCTTCTGTCTGTATAACTAACTCTGTCTTCCAAAGGCTTTTAGTGACTGGTCCATTTCTTTTCCAGGAAACTAAAGAAACTATTTCGGAAGCTGAAAGATGAGACAGAACCTGGAGAAACTGACTCTGCCCACTCAAAGCATCCAGAGCAGTGGGACCTAGACTACAGCTTGGAGCCATACACTGGACTGACTCCAGAGTACATGGAGATGAGTAAGATCCTATTATCTTTCCTTTTACTGGGGACAGGTTCACACAAGGGGTCTGCAAAAAGGGCTAGGGAAGAGGGTAGGGAAATGACTGGGGCAGTCTCTGCTTCCTCCTGGGCTTCATGGCTACACAGTGTCACCTTCAGTGCCACATGGAAGTTGAGGGAGGGTAGGGCAAAAGGAGTCCTGGAATGAGAACCGAGAGCAACTCTGTCACCACCTTGACACTAGGGTAATATCCTTTTCTTCTTGGGCTTCCTCTCCTCATCTATGATATGAGAAGTTTGGTCTCAGGTATTTTGCCATGGTTTCTGGCATTGATAAAGCTGAAAAGGAAATAGTGAAGTCTGAAATTTAAGAATAGATTGTCATTAGGAAGAGTAAGGACATATAGCATCTTTAACGTGGAGAATATAGAAGAGTCCCCTACTCTACTCAAGTGGGGCTGGGTAACATGTCAGATTTTCTCTTAAAAAGTTGGGATGTTTTGTGTAGGGGATGAGAGGTATATTTCCAGTGAGAGAGCCTCTCCTTGTTCTTGGATAAGGCTTGAAAGTAGGAGTGCGGGTAGTACAGGCTGGTAGAACACAGTCATTTCAGATGTGGTTTGGAAGCCATGAAATCTCCATGATAAATGTCCCAACTTAGATAAGCTGCCTTCAGACTCTTGGTTTCTTGTGAATAATCCTGACCTTTCACTGGGGTAGATATTTGAGAAGCCTCTTCATAAGATTTGAAACTAATGAATTAAAAACATAGGACCAAGAGGTCAGCCATATCATCTAAACATTTATTCAATCCAGAATGTATATGAAGAAACATCAGTGGGACCCATCAGAAGAATCACTTGGAACTTTGTCATTGGACCTGTCATTGTGTTTGCATAATGGCTCCTGCCTCCTTTGGTTAATCACTCGCAATAGGGGGGTCACAGATACCTTTCTGTGCACTGGGTCCCTTGCTTGTTATTTCTAGTGGATATTTCTCCTCTTCTGTTTATAAGAATGTGTGTATGTATGTTAAGGGTAGAGGGATGGACAGGGTCTAGATTAGATGGCCATAAAATGTCTGTTCTAGTTCTGAGGTATCTAAAATTCCAGGAAAAATTTGTACTTTATAATCTAAACAAACTTATCAGAAGAGAAACAGTTATATCTGCTTTGGGAGCTATAGGGTAGGAAAATATCAAGACACAGTTTATGGAAATATGTAGCTCCCTTATGCTTTTTCCTTTATCTAAGTACTATCTCTGATCCCTCTCCAGCACTGAGCCAGGTTTTTACACAGAGGTGATCACTCATACTCCAGATGCCACTCAATGTCTGCCATCCTATCAGACAGAAATTGCTGCCAGAAGCTGAGGCTTCCATTTGGGAAGGGGCTTACATTAAATATGGCTCCCAACCCCCACCCTCCAACATTACTCCCCTACCCCACCACCCAGCTATCCATGTAGGTCTTCCTGGCCTGTCTACCTGTCTGTCTAGATAGCTGGCTCTTTCAAAGTTCCTCTTTTGAATCCTTAAGAGCAGAGACACTTGAGCTCTACTCTCTGGGTTCAAATCCTGGCTCTGTGACCCAAGTATTTGGACAGTTTTGGGAAAGTGGCTAACTTTTTGTGTGTGTCAGTTTGCTTTAGCTGTAAAAAAAAAAAAAAGATATTAATAATAATATCTACCTCATAGGATTGTTGTATTTAATGAATTAGTATCTGAAAAGTGCTTAGAAGAACATCTAACACATATAAAAGCCGGGTTTGTCAAGTATTGCTGATTCTCTTAATGGTCTTGAACCCTAGGAAAGCCACGTGCAGGGATATAGGCTGAACTTTGTCAGCCACCTTATCACTGAATGGACATCCACTATGTGTTCAGACGTGGGCACTTTACAAAGTAATGAGAAGAGGGGAAAAAACAGCGAGAACTAGAAGATTTAGTGGCTTCTGGAAGAAGTTTATACCACGATTGTAGAGAGTGAAATTCATTCTGTAGATTAAACAAAACGCACACCCACACACACGCGCGTGCGCGCCCACACAAAACTCCTTACAGGTTATAAGGGAACAAAACAACCATATAACAGAAGGCTTGAAAATAGAAAAAAGAAGGGAACATGTCTCCCAGACTTACCTCATTTCAGCCCAATGTTTACTAGCATTTTGGTGCCATTTCTTCTTAGACCCTTTTTGTTATGTATATGATTTTTAAAATAAAGTTGTGATCACATACACACATTTGTTGCTGTTTTCCAGTTAGCATTAGATGAATAAATATTTCCAAGTTGTCATATAATATCCAAAACTAAGAGCTGCATAATAAATGACCCCCTCTAATAAATGTACTGTAGTTCATTTGCTGATTTTCCAGTGAAACACATTGGAGACTCACTTTCTGATTCTTCCCCTATTTTGGTAATCTAATATATATTATCTCCATGCATATAATCCTTTCCATATTTGCTAATGATTTCCTTAAGGTAGAGTCCCACAGATGTGATTACTAGATCTAAGTTACGGCCATTGTATAGTTCTTGATTTATTTATTTATTTTATGTATTGCTTTCTAAAAGGATTAGACCAATTCACCGAGCCACAGGCAGTGTACAAAATACTCTTCCAGTGAATACAAATTATTTAGTAGCCTGAAGTAATGTGATATGAAGGAATTATCAGTGCACAGTAAGTTTGAGATGCTCAGCCCCCTGTAGCCACCTCATTCCACTTTGTTGATTTGAATATTCCAGACTTCTCCTCCTTCAAAAGTTAGCTTTTCATGGTGCTTTCCCTGTGAAGTCTCCCTAGATCAAGCCCCATTCCTCCTGAGAGGAATCATTAATTATTTGCCTTTCTGTCCCATTACATATAGGTACACACACTGATGGTGTATCTTCCAGAATTATGGTAATACTGGTCACATATCTGTTCTGCAGACCCAGACTATTAGATTCTAAAGAACAGTGTGTAGGAATCATGGCTTATTCATCTTCATGGCCTCCATGACCCAGCACATTTCCTGGCATATAACAGACACTCAGTGTGTCTGATAAACAAATATGAGTAAATGAATGAATGATTTCTTAATTAGTGAGGGAAGTTTTCTTAACAGAGGTAAGCTTTTAACAACTTTAAGTGGCAAATGAAGGATCATTTTCAAAGCGGGGCTTGGTTGATTGTGGGTGGGTCAAGGATGTTTTGAAGCGATTTCCAGCTGTAGGTAGGAGGTTGGGCTTGATTCCTGAGGTCCCTTCTGGTTCTGACAGTCTACATATTAATGATAAGAGTAAGGGAGAGCATTCCAAGGAAAAGGACTCGCAAGTTCAAAGAGTCTCCTGGCCACGAGTAAGTATTGACATAGCAAATGGTGGTTTTGGGGCAGATAGGGCTTAGATAAAGACCTGGTGCATTAATTTGTCTGAAGATGAGACAAATTTGCGTTTCACATCAGGCTGTAGGGAGCAGTTGTAAAATCTTAGCCAGTGCTGTGACTCTGTTTCCCTTGAGGAGATAGGCAGCAAGTGTGGAAGGGAGGTAGTAAGAAAGACTAAGGAAGGAAGAAGAAACACAGGTGCACTCATTCACTCATTCATTCATTATTTCATTCATCAGATATGTATTAAACATATAAAGGGAGGAACAAGTTTGGAAACCAGAACAGAGCCTTCAACAGTTCAGGATGATATTGATTCAGTCAACAATGCAGTTGATACTGATTCAGGCTTCTCTAGAGGAGGAAGCACGAATCACACATGGGTTTTCCAAGCTGGGTTCCACAGAAACTCACTCCCAGCATTCTTTAGGCCATTTTGCCAAGCTGTCAGCCACTTCAAAGATGTGATTATTTTATTTCATAGTTTATATAGGTGCAAGAGCTATGTTTCTGACTTAGAGTCCTTTTATTCCTTTTGTCTCTGGAATATACTCTTGACCCTTGTGAAGAGAATATTTGTTCCCATGTACAATCAAAGATGGACTGCAGACTAAACTTTACCAAACATTACACCATTTAGCAACATAGGCTAAGTGAGGGTAGGGGTGGGCTCTGGAGTCAAACCACCAGGCTTCCAGTCCCAGGCCTGCTATGGCTAGTTACATGACTCTGGGCTGATGTATAAAGTCAGCCAGGCTCAGTTTCCCCATCTGGAAAGTAGATTTGATGATAATAGCACCTACCTTACAGGATGGTTCTGAGAAGTAGGTAATGAATATAAAACATAGTTAAAAAACAGTGCTTGGTCCACTTAGGCTGTCTATGGATATGAGCTGCCACTGTTCTTGTCAAGAGTCCAATTTCTTTCCCTTTAATCTAGGAATTGACTAAAAACAACTTAAAGCCCTCAATGTAGTGAGCCCTCAATGTATTGACCCATTAGTATAGGGTTGGGCAGTAATGTTGAAAGACTGTGGGTACCAGACTCCAAGGCAAATCTAAAAATCACACTCAGAAGTCTGAGAGGTAAACACTCCAAGATGTTTGTCTTTTCAGAGAATCTAAGCCCTTAGGGTTCTCCTTGTCAAGTCTGGTATTGCAAATGGGCTCCTTTTGTCATCTGTTTATCTAAAACCCGCAAACTTTTGTTCCTCCAGTCTTCTAAAAAATAATCACTATTGTCTTCCTGACTCAGGAATTCAATTATCCCCCTAGAGCCTTCCTTCAGCTTCTTAAATAGGCCTATCCCCTAGGCCGTTAATGTGGGTGACAAAATGAATTTTTTCTGTCGTTCACATAGTTGTTAGAGGAAACCTCATTTTTCTTGGTCATGAGTTTACATCCTGTCAAACTTTAGTAGAAAGGGAGGTGCATTGAGCTTGGATATTTACTTACTCATTCATTTGGAGTGAAGGCCAGGTCGTGACTTTGGAGGGCCAAGGGCTGTCCACCAAGACTTGTAAGAGTCATCCAGCAGGTGGAAACGCATGGGGTAGGTCCCAAAGATTGCAGTGCCCTCCTGAAATTGCAGACTTGAACTTCTGGGTTCAGAAGGAGCATCACTGCATTGGCACAGACCTTGTCTTCTTCTCCAAGATTCCTGTCTGGCTTCGCATCAACGCCTGCTGAGGAGAGGATCAGTATGATCCAGGGCCTTTTATATTCATGGCTCCTTCCCTCACTGGCTTTGCCTCTGCCAAGAATTTTGCATCCCCACTCAAGCCCTTGCCCTTCCTCCTTTTTCTTCTTCTTCCACTTCTTTTTTTATTATTGACTGTGTTCCCTATGCTGTACTTTTCATCTCCTTGACTTACTTATATTATAATGGCAAGTACCCACCTCCTTTGCATGACTCCAAATGCGTCCTAACTTGTCCCCTGCCTCCTTTTTCCCTCTTTCCCATTTCCTTTTTAAAATGGCTTTGCTAAGGTACAGTCCAGAGCATGTTCTCTTTTGTATGTCAAATCCTTCAACGTGATAGAGTTCCCTTAAGTGAAAGTTCCAGTGTCCTGCACGTATAGCTTGTAAGAGCATCCTCGCGCTCCTCGCGCTGGCTCTGCACATGCGCACCTGCTTATCTGCCACCACCAGGGCTGGGTTTGCCTGTGCTAGTTCACCTGCCTGCAGCAAGTTCTTGCTGAGTTGCTCAAGCTCTAACCTGTCTCTTGGAAGCAGTTTCTTCCATCAATGGCTCCTCTCTTCTCCTACACCTGCTTTGGTAGAGGAAAAAATGTGAGTTTGTGGGGGCAGGGGCCCCCTTATCCCTCCCTAGTCTCACCACTTGGCACAATTCCTGGAATGTAGTAAGTAAGACCTCAATAAAATGTGTCTTGAATGAATGGCACTTTAGCTCCCTTCCTTCAGTGGCAGAGAAATAGAGGCCCCGCTTCTTTCTATCCCATGATATTTGGGCTGGCCTCCCTTTTCACCGTGAACATATTTATATATATTTTTTATATGCAGCAATTTTCATCTCCCAAGACCAAAGTGAACCACGTTTATTATCAGGGCTTCCCTTAAAGAAAAGTCACTTCTGGCTTTAATTTGTTCCTTTGCCTTCAGGGATCAAGTCATTAGCCAAAATGGACAGAGTGGAATGCTCTCCCTCAGACTTGGATTTAAGCTCAACTCAGATTTCACGTCTTCCCTCTTCGGTGCCCCCTCCTCGGCTGTCCCCAGGAGCATTGCTGCTCCAGGACCTGTGCCAGGCACTGGGGGCACAGAGGCAGTAAGTGGGCCCCGGGCCCCCCAGGACCTCAGGGTCTAGCGGCAGAGTGACAGGGGCAGAAGGTTACATGAAAGGGCCTTGTTGTCACACACACACACACACACACACACACACACACACACACACTGCAGCTGACTGTGCTTTCTTCAGAGAGGCTAGCCCTTTCAAGCTTCCATTTGATGGAGCAGAGGTGTATTACAGAGAATTATCCATTCTCTTCTTTGTTCCGGCTCGTAATTGCCAACTGACCAAACTTCCTTGGGTTTGGAACCCATGTACTGAGGCAGAACAAACTCTGGCCTAGAAACAAGAGACTCATCTCCCACCCACTACCTCAGGCTTGTTTTGAGACAACAGACGGGCCAGGAGGAGAATCTATCCCAGGGGAGACATTTCTCAGCTCTTCTGTCCAGAGACTCAGCTCCTGTGTGACCATTTCCTGCCTTCCCAACCACTCGTATGGTTCCCCCTCCCTCCAGGCCCCTAGCTGAGAAATCTCAACATCGCTGCTCATTCACTCTTCTGTCTCCAGACACCTCCCATCCAGGCTCCCATCTTTCCTCTGGGATATCTCTGGAGGCTGCTGCTTCTGCTCAGCCTCTTAATCTCCTACACCTAGTAGTTTTTTTCCTGCCACACCCTCAACACAGCCCCTTACAACCACCGCCATCTCTCCACTGCCCTGTTTCTTCTTACGAAGGTTAGCATTCATCTTGCCATCCATTGTTCTAAAACTTCCAGGGTTCCCATATCTTTCCTAAGGCATTCGTGGGACATTGTTTCGGTGTATTTAACCGTAGGCCCTTTTACATATTCTTGGGTCCAGCCAAAATGGACCCCAACAGACAATTTATCACTCATAGCCTTCATTTCATTCCTTCTTCCCTGCCCTGGAATCCCCTTTGCCTTCTTACTCTGCTGTCACCTCCTTCCCAAAACAGCTTCCCTCCCATCCCCCTCCCTTCCTGCTCCTCTTTCCCCTCCCCTCCTCTCCCATTCCTCAGGATTTTAGCTGTCCCTACTCCCACCCCAGGATTTCAGACAAGCTGCCTCCTAAGACAGTAATGCCTCTGATACTTCTTGGTAACTGATTTCCTAGGTGGTAGGTTCCTGGAGCCACAGGGCCTTGCACACAGCATGGGCACTGAAAACACACCAAAAAACCCTGTAAAGGAGTGACTGAACAGGAGGGTATCACTTATCTGGCTCTGCCTTTCTCTTATCTAGGCTGAAACAACTTACTTCTAGCAATGCTGCTGTCAGTTCTCAAGTATTAATGGGCTGATAATCCATTGAGTGGATTACCAAGAATTGGGGGTTTTCCCTATTTCTCTTTCTCTGCCCTCCTCCTCCTTTCCTGTCTCCCCTCCCCCTCCTCCCCTTTGCTTTAGCCTTCTCCCCTCCCCCAGCCCAGGCCTATTATGTACTCCTTTCCAGTGAGTAAGCCAAGGAAATAAGAGAAGGCGTAATATGAACCCTTCCATGCTGCTCATAGGTAGCAGCCCTGGGAAAGCTTTCCTAGAGAGAAGACCCAAGTCCACAAATGTCAAAACCTTGTTGGAGGCGATAGTTTCTGCCATCTCTGTGGATAATTAAGCTTTGGTGGTGGTGATCATATCACTGCTTCTGATTTCTCTGCACCTTTGTCTTCAGAATGAAGCCTGCTTTTCTCTTCAGATGATCACTGTAGGACAGAGCAAGCTATCTCTCTCCTTCCCAACTTTCCAGGGTGTCTGGTGAGAAGTGGATGTGAATCCAGTTCTGCCTTTAAGCGCACGTGTGACCTTGAGCACCTCCTATCATCTCTCTGAACCTCACTTTCCTCCTTCACATTAGAGGGAATTAGACCAGATGGTGAGTTTTTCCTTGCAGAGACCTGACCCACTGGTCTGCAGTCACAACCAAATGTGTAATACATCACAACTTAGGTGCTCCTACTGATAATATAGTTTAAAAATATAAGGTAAAGCAGAGGCAACATCACCCTCACTTTCTCACATTTCTAGATTATTTTTGAATGAGAGAACAAAGAAAGTTTCAGCATGCACAAAACCTGGCCACCCCAATGGAAGTGAATGGTGCACGTAATCATTTTTCACTGAGTGTCTTGACAAGAATAAAGAGTTTCAAACCGCTGGACCAGGTAACCTCCAGGGTCTCTTCCAGTGCTGACATCCCAGTTCACATATCCATCTTAGACAGTGTACCTTGAAGCCAAGAGGCCCAGGGAGTGATGCAAGTTGCCTCAGGTTGCCCCACAGACCCGTTAGTGGGACTGAAAGCCAGAGCCCCTTCCTGGATCATTGTGTAAGAGACTTTCATGAGGACTTATGGGAACTTGGGCTTTAGCGGAGGAATAGGGGTAGGGTGAGGTATCCTTCTTCCTTCCCAATGGGCTAGACCTCCTAATTCCAGAAAGGCCCTTGTCTTGGGCTTTGAACAAAAATGAGAGCAGTGAAACCAAAGCTGCCCACTCCCTCTGGTGTGCCTGACATGGTGATCCCTGGCCCCGCTCTCAGCTGTCGGCTTCCTTCCCCGTGATCCCCAGGACCACCCATGCAGACAGGAAGTGCGCTGAGCCCACTCTGAGCCTGTCAGTTGTAATGGTGAGGCACGTCATCAGTTGAGGGAGGCAGCAGAGAGAGATGTATTATATTTACATTTTTCTAAATTGAACTGGAACCGGGGCCCAGCAGGCATGGGGGAGGGGCCATGAGGTGAAGGGGAAGCTGGGAGTTGGGGGGTGGCATGGGGGGGTTGCTGAGAGTCAGCCTGTGGAGGGGGCACTGGCGGTAGGGAACTACCTCTGGGCAGCACTGGTGGTGGGGATGGGCCAGCCCCAGACAAAGAGAAACCTGAGAGTGAGGGATTAAGCTGGAGAAACCTGTGAGGGGAACAGCAAGCTTTCGAGGGAATCTCCAATATCAAACCCTTTTCCTGAAGAGCTTACTAAAAAGGACTTCAAGGGTAGTCGCCCACCCCCATCTCTGAGGGGAGGAAAGAATGCTGGCCCAGGAGCAGGCTGTGACATTAATCATCACTGTCCCCAACCCCAAAATGGGGCTTCAAAGCTTTTTGGCCACAGGCCCCTCACAGCCCCATTGTGGAGTTTTCCTCAGGGCCAATGGGAGAAAATTCCTGAGTTGCTTTAAGGCTGCAGGCAACGTTAGTTCTCTGTTACTTGCCATAGTTCCACTTGTGTAGAGTAGCTTTGGCATAAGAACGTGGGCCCAAATTTAATTCTATAAGTTCCCAAAGAATCTCTCGATCAGGTTTATTACCAGTTTATCAGATAAATAAGTGATACAATTGAAGACCAGTGGCCTATGCTCATATTCATGAAACTGTGAAGGGAGCTTCTTGAGGTCAGGATTTGTGTTTTATTCATTCATAGCACCTAACCACCGGGCCTGGCATACAGTAGGTCCTCAATGAATGTTTGAAAAGGAAAGAAGAGGAATATAGAATGAAAGAGGTGATTCTGTAGTGTGGACCTTGAAGACAGAGTGACAGTTGGACTCCACAGACATCATTGTTCATCAGAGCTCTCCAGCCCCTCTGGCTGTGTTGATTTAGCTGGCACAATCTACCCCTGACTTCCCCCAACCAGGGGCCAAGAATCCTTATTTTCAAGTGCTTATGATTAGGGAATGGTATCCTCCCAAAGGCAGGCTTCCTAAGGCCATACAAATTGGTAGACTTGTTTAATCATCTGGATACTTCAGGCAAAATATTCTATGTAATAGTCAGCTACAGCTATGATAAAGCTTTGTAACAAATGGCCCGAAGTCTCAGTGACTTGCAACTGAGACAGAGAATAACGAGCAATGGAAAGAGCTGGCTCCATACCTCCCTGAGTATCCTCCCCTGGAAATGACCAGGTAAAGGTAGCCCCTTACTAAAGAAAGAGTAGAAAGCTTCCAATAGAGCAGTGACTTTGGTGACACCCAGGATCCCTTCCATATTCTGATATTCTTTGGTCATGGATAATAGAGACCACACTGGGTAATTTCCAAGTTTCTAACGGGCTGGATATATAAAACTAGTCCCAGGGGTGCCTTAGCTGTAAGTGATGAAATATTCCAGAGTATCTGTACAAGCATTAGCACTGAAGCTCGATCATTTTGTCACAGAACTCCAAGATTGTGTGCTACGAGGCAATGGCTCAGAGAATCAGGAAATTCCTTTCCCTGAACCATCCTGTTTATACAAACTGAGTCATCTCACTGGATAATCAGGCACCTGCCATCTTCTCCAAATGGCATTTAAACACAGTTCAGGCAGTATCCAGGGTCTCATTCCAGTATTTCTGGGAAGTAGGGTGAGTCACAGTTCATGTCTCTCTCTCTCTCTCTCTCTCTTTGAAGTGTACATTGCTTGTCACTTTCTGTACTAGGAGTCCCTCTCTCCATACATACTTAAGAGAAAAGACAAGAGTATATTTGGATATGATACCCCTAAGTGTACTACAGAAGGCTTCTGGTGAACAGAAGATGCCCAGTCAGTATTTATGAAATGAGTGAATGAATGAATGGAAGGCAGTCTTTAAGGTTAAAACTTATGGAGAACACCATCACTTTATCATTTCTCTTCTTTCTGGAACACCCAGGAAGCTCAGAGTGAACTCTGTTGCTCAGCTGTGGCCCCATAATAGGTCCTTAGAGTTTGCATATTTGTTTCTCCCTCCTTTCTCTGTCACTTCCTTTTTTCTAAAATTCCATAAACCTCACTATGTGTTCCTTTTGTTGACTTTTTTACAGCCCTTTGGGAAGATGAAAGGGGAAAAGAATAAAGGAAAAACGTTCTTAATCATTTGTTGCTTGGGAACTTCTTTCCAATCATGCCTAGTTTCATTGCCCTTCTGCCTCACTGACTGTGTTACCATGGCCCAAATAGGTATATGGGAGGATTGACGGATGGATGGATGGATGGATGGATGGATGAGAGGAAGGAATAAGTAACCGGCCTTCACATTCCCATTTTGCAGGTGGATAAAGTAAACAAGCATGAGTAAGCCAGGTCATTCATTTGTTCACAATAAACATTTATTGGAAATTCACCAGGCTGTTCTTTGAAAATCAGAAATAAATCAGTAGATCTCACCAACTCAGTTCTCTCTTGTTTTAAGATGCTGAACTAGGTCCACTGATGTCAGTTTTTTGAGGGGGCACAAATTCAGGCCAGACAGGAGTAATGACATGGACAACAGCAGGGACAGCTCTAGTGCACCAGTCATACAAGACATGTGAGTGAAGGTGCTTTGGAGAGTGAAAATATCAGCACAGATGCTGGTTCACTGTCTGACAAGAATATTAGAAATCAGATTGGAGAAGATCCAATAAAGGAAACCTAAGAGATGTGAGAGTGGACACAGGGCCTAATATTTACATTTTTGTGTGAGGAAAGGATATTGAATTATGTTGGCATCAGAAACTATCTTTGTTTCCCATCTTCATCAATTGCTAGGTATGTGGCCCTGGGAAAATTATTTCATCTGAGACTCAGTTTTCTTACTTGAAAAATGGAAATAATAATAATACTTGACACTAAATATTATTTTATGAACCAGAGAGCATGGTGCCTACACATGGTAGATGTTTAAGAAATGTTGGTTGAAGCTCCATGAAGTCTGAGCGCTTGGAGTTTTGCTTAAAGGATATGGAAGGGGAACAATGGGCAGATTTTTTCCAGAAGACCATAGTGTCCAGGCCTTTAAGCCCCCTGTGGCTGAGAGTCACATTCTCCTGCCCTTTTCTGTGGTCGTCAGCACACTTCATCTCTGAAGGCTCCCTTGACCCTAGCCTCTGCTCCCAAGGAGGGAAGAGAGCTGCTAATGGACTGGTCTGCATCATACTATCACCCAGAGTTCTGCTGTTATAGCTAGACTCTGAATTGTTGAAGAGCAGGACTCTCAAAAGTCACTGGATCTTCTTTCCCCATCTGAAGAAACTAGTATTTCAGAATTTGTGTGGGGGGAGGGCAAAGTGGGTATTGGGTCTCCCTTAATCACAAAGAAAAGAAAATATGCCTTGCTGATCTGTCCCAATGTTGCATTGATTTGTATGCAGTAAACTCTTAATATTTAAGCTGTTGCTTCAAACCTGTTCCTTCCTGTTATGACTTCCAGAGTTTCTGAATTGAGCCTGATCCATTGTATAAACCCCAAGTGACTCCATACATACTGCAAAGGAATTCCACTGACTGTCTTTATTTCCTAAGTAGTTCATTTGTAAACTTGGATCTGTGGATTTTCTTTTTTTTGAACAATTTTTTAATGTTTATTTATTTTTGAGAGAGAGAGAGAGACAGTGTGAGTGGGGAAGGAGCAAAGAGAGAGAGGGAGACACAGAATCCAAGTAGGTTCCAGCCTCTGAGCTGTCAGCACAGAGCCCGATGTGGGGCTTGAACTCACCAACCGTGAGATCATGACCTGAGCTGAAGTTGGACGCTTAACCGACTGAGCCACCCAGACGCCCCGGATCTGTGGATTTTCAGGATAGATCTTAACTACCAACCGTATAGCCAACCTTCAAATGCCTCTTTTACTTTGTTCTTCAAGTCAAGCCCAGTGGTTGTGAATCTGTGAAGCCTTCATGGATCTGCTGGTGAATGTGAGTTATTCCTGCCCTGGTGCTCTATTAATGCTGCCATTAGAGTTCAACTCTGTGACACCAGCAGCATTTGTTTTCATGGCCAGCTTCTCCACTGCATACTGTGAGCTCTTGGAAGGATGACATAGTAATCTGTTCATCTTTGTTTCCTAGCAACAAACATGGTGCCCAATGTATAGAATGTGCTCAATAAATGATTGCTGGATGGGTGAATGAATGGTGAATGATGGGCATTGAGAACCTTCTTATATTCTTTCAGGGCTTTTAACTGTTTTCCTAAGCAGTACAGGCCCAGGCTGAGGAACCAGCTCACGCCCTTCTCAGCATCTCTTTCTATTTAATCATCAGCCAACGTTTGCAATTCTTTTTTACAACAGATACTCTCAGTGCTGAGCACAGTTGGCTTCCCTTGCCCTCAGGAGGGGGGCATCACTGGGTTGCAGCCTTGAAATAGGGGCTGATGAAATCAACAGTGATGACGTACCCTTACTGTGTTTTCACATAAGCGCTTATGTTAATGGGCTGTTTGTAGTTTTTAGTAACTGCTTCCTGAGTGAGAAGACAAGCTCACATCAGTGTGTCCCTCGATAATTTCCTTGCATTGCTTCTTGTTAGTGGTTCATAAAAGGGAAAATTCTCAAGCCCCCAGGTTTTAATCCCCTTAAGCAGACTGTGTTGCTTTTACTAAGCTATCAAGAGTTGAGGGGAAAATGCTATAATTATTTTCATTAGATTTAGACTCTCCTAACTGACTGGTTTTACACCACTTTCCTCAAAGTTCCCTGTGCAAGTTTATAGCACTAAAAACTGCTGTGTGGAGGTGTTAGCATTTATGCCCCATCTCACCTCACCATCACTAAGTGCAGTGACTTCCATTCCCACAGTTTAGAAGCTGCCTCTTTTTGTATCTGTTTTGTGTTTACAGCTGGTAAAAAAGGGAAGTTTGTATTTATGAAATAAATAATCTCTGAACATCTGTTGTGGGATAGGCACCACACAAAATTGTGGGGACTCAGAAACGAATCAGTTATGGCCATAGTCTCAAGGGGTTTCCCATCTAGGGAGCAAGTTAGACAGACAAATAGAACAAGACTTTATGGAGTGAGGAGGTGGGTGAGGAGGTAGGACTGGGGTGTAGGAGAGTCTCCATAGAGAAGGTTAGATGTGAGTTGGATCTGAAATGTAGATGGTGATTCATTCAGCAGACAAGAAGAGAAGGATAATTAAGATGTACGAAGGCTCAGAGACATGGAAAACATGGTGAGTTTGAAGAAGTACAAATGGTTTTGAAATGGTTGGAAAGCAGGCAAAGTTGGTCTTCAAGCATACCAGCTAAGTGTTAACGCTGAGCACAGAGTATGGGTGAGGAGATGTGACTGTAAAAATAAATTAGGGTTAGATCACAAAGGGTTTTGAATGCCATGACAAGGATCTGTGTGTGTGTGTGTGTGTGTGTGTGTGTACACATGTGCACATGTGTAAGGGGAGGGTGGATATTTTCACTGAAGAATTTTAAATAAATGAGTAAAAACTATGTTCCATCAAGAGCTTTTCCACCAATCCTGGCCAATCTATTCTACCTAATGTACTATTTTTCTTCTTTAAGCACATTGTCCTGGAATGTCCTTGCTGGAAGCCATCTTGTTTAATTTAATACACTCCTCCTTGTTATTTTAACCTAAGCCCAGGTAACCAAGGCCAAGATTTTAATTGTCTCCAGCACTAGATAGTATAGGGCTGGTGGTTATTTTAAAAGGTCCTAGAGACTGAGATGAGAAAACTGATGGAGTTTGGGCCTCGGAATGTTTCCAATCTTTCTGCTTCCAGCTCAGCATTTCTGGAGCACTTCACAGCAGGCTTTGTAAAGATTTAGTTGAAAATCAACTTATGGATTCCTCCGTAATTGGCTTGGCCAGGTTTAATCTGTTGTTGGTCAAGCCAAGCTGGCTTCTATTATGTAGTGCACTGAGGGTTCCTGGCGTTGTTCTTCTCCCAGTGGAGGCTGGCTGTTTTTAGAAGCAAATCTTGGTGTTGGTGAAGGCCGGTATCATCGTGTCCTCTGAAGTGAACCCAGAAGGACACCCGTCTGATACGGCAGTTAGGCCTTTGACTAAAAAGAAAGTCTTGGATTTGGAATTTGTATGCTAGAAGGCTATAGTTTGATATATTTTTTCTCCCCAAGATAAACCAAAGCTTCCTATTTGTTTCTGCCTCTTTGGGTTGATTCCTAGATATGTGTAGTATGCCCCATCCAAGCAGGCAGCACCTGCAGAAATGGAGCATCTACAGAGAGTGGCTCCTCTCAGCCTAAGTACCCCAGGTAACACTGGCCTGTGCTGAGCCCAACCCCTTGAGGCTATCCAGTGCCGGACACACAGGCTTACATGGCAAGGAGAAAGACAAGAACCATATCATGGACTTGAGGTAATTCATGGGCACTGATAGCACTGAGCTGCCACTGGCAGTCCTTTGTGCCAACAGAAGAGAAATCGAAGGGAGCCTGTGTGTCTGGAGAGCTTATGAAGGTAAGAAAGCAAACTGTCAGGGCAACCCCTGGGAGAGGTCTCATATCTGCCTCTGGAGATGACGTGAAGGAAAGGAGAGTAAGTAGAGAGTCCTGTTTTCCTATAGCCAGAAGACACTGGATGTGTAGTGCCCCTGCTAGGAGTATGGTGAGGGCAGGCTGTCTACATTTATAGTCACTCAGAAGTAACCTGCCCCTTCCTTTTCCTGTCAGTCTCCTTGCCTGGCCCTTGTTGGGGCTTTGGAGAGTTTACACAGTTCTGTGAGAGGAAGTCACTTACAAGACGAAGAACATTTGCCCTGTAGAACTGAGCTCATTAGAATCAAGAAGACCAATTTAGAAGTCCATAAATAAAGACAGGTTCATATATATGCACTTAAATACAGACATGCATTTTACAGGTTTTAGAAAACTAGTCTAACATCTGTTTTGCTTTCCTTGTTAATTCCACTCTCTCTGCCCCCCCCCCACCCCCAACTCTAAAGTGAATTCCTCAGCAAAGCCTGATTTAAAAGATGCCATAGACCCTGCATTTTGAACTGGCTCCCAGAGCTTGTTTTTGAAGATTTCTCTTTCCCTCCCCACCACCCCAACCCCTTTGGCCAGCCAGCTTGGCAGTCATCCTTCCAAGGGCCCAACCTTAACAAATCCGAGCCTTCTGCTGCATCTTGCCACCAACTGGCACCTGCCGGTCTCCCAGGGCCAGCTGAGAATCCACTGGGCATCAAGGGCCATGGAAGTGACAGACTTGTATCAGCAAGAGCAATAAACCACAACTGTGGGTCCGATCAGGCTGCCAAATCAAAAGCAGTTGTGCTGGGTGAAGTTCCACGCATGTTCTCTTTCTCGAAACTTCGACCGAGTTTAGGCATATCCCTCTGTGAACATTTATTTTTTTCTTTTTTTATTATTTTTTTTAGTTTGGATCCTGTTTTTAATTCTTTATTTGGATAGTCTAGAATCTTGAAGCTTCTCTGAGAGAATGAGAACCACAGCATCGTTACAAATCAGACCTGAAAGGAATTTAAGCCAGTCTCTTCGGAATTTATCAATGGAGATACTGAAGTCCATTGAAACAGAGTAAATTGCCCAGAGACATACGGCTAGTGAGAAACATATCCAGGGCTAGAGGTTAGGCCTCCTGACTCTCAGTGCTTAAATTTGTGTCTGTCTAGGGGCACCTGGGTGGTTCAGTCGGTTAAGCGTCCTACTTAAGCTCAGGTCATGATCTCCAGTTCGTGGGTTCGAGCCCTGTTCCACGATCTGCGCTGACAGCTCAGAGCCTGGAGCCTGCTTCAGATTCTGTTTCCCTCTCTCTCTTTTGGCTCCTTGCCTGCTTGTGTTCTCTCTCTATCAAGAATAAATAAATAAACATTTTTAAAAAAAAGTTTGTGTCTGTTTAACATGTAAGTGTGCAATATACATGGCAGCCATCTGTAAGTATTGATATTTATTCCAACAAGAGTAAACACATAACAGGTAATATTACTGAACAATTATTAGGTGCCAGACATTGTTCTAAGCGCTTTATTTGTACAGTATCATTTACCTTTGTGACAACCTAGGTGGGTATTATCATCCTCAATTTATAGTTGAAGTTACTAAGACACAGAAAAGTAAATAACTTGCCCTTGGTATGTACGGGTGTCCTATTAGACTGGTTTTCCTGGGGCTCAGGACTGTGGGTGCTGAGCCCCTAGGGTTGGACGGAGCCCTTGCCTGTCTAGTGGGAAAGGAAGACATGTGAGTAGATCAATCACAACAGTACATGACAATGGCCGTAACAGAGGCAGGCACAAAGGTGGTGGTGCGAGGATAGAGCAGGAGGAGCAGGCTTCTCCAAAGAGATGGTATTTGAACTGTCTCGAGGGTGCATGGACATTGCTAGCTGGTGAACGAGTGCTTGTCCACAAGTGTATAGGAGCACCTGACAGGATCAGAGAGGATCCGGAGGGGCAGAAGCTCAGTGCCAGAAGCCACAGGCATGATGGCTGGGGGGAGATGTTGAGAGACAGGGCTGGAGGGTGGTCGGGAGCAGATTATAAGGTACCTGCATCCCAACATGAGTAATTTGGCCTATACCCAGTGAACACAAGGGAGCCAGCAGACATTTTCGGGAGGAGGTAAGTGACAGGATCAGACTGCTGGAGGTTCTGGGAAGACTGGTGACAAGGGAAGCAGTTAGGAGGCTCTTGAAATTGTCCAGGTGGAAGGGATGAGGAGCTGGGCTCCACATGGCCATCTGATTGGCACAAGCTGCCTCCTTTCCTTTGCTCACACTGCTTCCATGGCTTGGGATGCTCTCTTTAATCCAGGCCCACCTTTCAGGACTAAGCTTAGGTGTTTGATATGGAGGCTCTCTTGGCACACATAAAATCTTGCAGCACATCTTTGTGTACATTTCTCTCTTCTGCTTTAACACCCAGCTCCCTGAAAGTAGGACCAGACCTTCGCCTCCTTAAATACTGGGCAAGGTGCCTGACCCTCAGTGAGCTCTCAATAAATGTGTGATGAATGAATAAACTTTCTAAATAAAGGCAGGGACTATGGGTATGGAAAGAAGAGGCCAAATTTGGGAGGTGATTTTTTTTATGTTACATCAGGGGATGGCAAACTATGTCCCATGGGCCAAATCCAGCTCAGTTTACGTACTGCCTTTGTAAATAAAGTTTTATTGGAAGCCCATTTGTCTACGTTTTGTCTCTAGCTGCTTTCACTCTACAATGGCAGAGTTAAGTCATTGTGACAAGACTATGTAGCCTACAAATACAAAAATATTTACTCTCTGGACGCTTGCTGAGAAAGGTGGTCAACCTGTGAGTTAGAGGATCAGGATTAGTGACTGGACATAGAGTGATGGAAAGGAGAGATTCCTTTTCTCACGTCTTCTCACTGTGCCTAATGCAGAGCTTTGCTCCTGGGTGACAGCCTTGGCTGGTGGGCCTGCAGATACTGAGAGAGAAACACCCATGACTGTGGGCAGGAGAAAAAGGGAGCCTGGGAGATCAAGGTGGGAAAGAGACCCCATAAGAAAAAGCCAAGGGACCATAGCTGCAAGGCAAAATTTATGTAGCTCTTACTTCTTCCCAGCGATGCTTCTCCTCCTCTTCTCTCTCGTAGTCATCCAGTTTGGCTTTGTCACCCTCTTTGTGGCCTCCTTCCCTCTGGCACCTGTGTTTGCCCTTCTCAACAATGTCATTGAAGTGCGGCTTGATGCAAAGAAGTTTGTGACTGAGCTGAGACGGCCAGATGCCGTGAGAACCAAAGATATTGGTATGTCCCCTGCTTAGAGACCATGGCAGGCCCTCTGCCTCTGTCTGTCCCCTCAGTCTCCCTGCCATGACCTGCCACCACCATCACACCACGTCTGGAATCAAGAGGGCTGGGGGAAGCCCTTGGAGGTCCTCATCCTCATATCTTCAGGCTCTGGGAGACCTTTATCCACCCCTACTTGTCCCCCTGCTTTCCAGACGGTGGAGGGGGACACCTAAGGCTTTGTAGGCAAGCCCATTTCTGGGGGACCTGGCAAACCTCCACTGGTAATGTGCCTGTGGAGCATCACCCTGAGCTGCAGCCTTGTTGTCACCGGGCCAAGGGTGGGAATGAGCCAGATGCCCTTCTTTCTGTCTTACAGGGATTTGGTTTGACATTCTCTCCGGGATCGGCAAGTTCTCTGTTATCAGCAACGTAAGTGTTAAATTCGTGACACCCTGGCCCTGTGGTAAGGGCTTTCCACAGGACCTGAGGTCTTCAGAGCAGGATACCAGCCCTCGTTACCTCCCAGCCTTTTCCTTCTGGAGCTTTGTTAAAGGCAGCCCCCTGGTTAGTAGTGCATACGTGGTGCCATTGGCCAGAGCCGCGCTACTATATCGTTAATTTCACAGAGAGAAAGGAAGGTAATTACCCACCAGAGTGCATACCGTGGCCTTAAGAGTCAAAATCTGATCTTTCCTCGGAGCCAAGAATAATGAGGAAAGAATTCCGCATATCTATCCATCTCTTTCCTTTCTTTTTCTCCTCCTGAGCTAAACAATACCTGGAGCATTGCCCGGGCGGCGGTTCCTAATTACGGTTCCTCCAAGCTGTCAATGTGAAGTCCTAATTATTCCCATGGACTCTGGCACCGCGTAGGTTAAGATAGGACATGCAAGAAGAGGGGTCCTACCTGTTGTGACCTCTTTAACTGCCTTGCCAGACATGTCCACATTTCAGAGGAAATCCTGATGGGCCCAAGCCAATAGCAACTTCTGCTTCTGCCTTTTGTATGGATGGTGGCTAGGCAGGGCCTCCTGTCCTACCTCCCAAGAAAAGACCCCCAGCTTGGCACCTCCCAAGAAAGCCACCACCCATTTTCTCCTGGGAGAGAAACATTGATTCTGTACTTGGTTGCCTATTAAGAACACATAAAAGGCCTGGAGAGGCAGGAGGAAAGGCAGAGAGTCAGCCCACTGCACTGTGAATGTTCAATGTAGGAAGCGCATATCTTGTGGCTGAGAAATGAGGTGCAATTTGAAAACAGATCAGTAGCTCCTTTGGGGTTGTGTCTACTGGAAAAGAGGCCCTGCGTTCTAGGTACTTTCTATCATATGACAGAATGACAAGAAATCTTACTTCCCTGGGTTTCTGTCTTCTTTACCTATCTGTAAACATGAGAGAGCATAAGATTACCCACCAAATAGGATCATTCTGGAAATTAAATGGGAAGATGAAAGGACATGTAGCAAGTGCTCGGTAAGTTGTAGCTGTGGTGATTGTAAGCACATTACTCATTCTCAAATATGGTATGGCCATCCGCACTCATATATACATGTAGAAAACAACGCCTAAACTACATTTTTAAAAGGGCTTTAATTGTTAGTGCAGAATACAGTATAAACACCTGCCAAAAAGATTTAAGGTTTTCTTTGCAGAAAGTACCTCTACATTTAAACATGCAATCACTCACTTGGTGTTTGGTTTGCTCCGTAGACATTTATAGAACACTTAAATATGCCAGATAGTATGTTAGGTACGTGTGGTTCGATCGGGCAAGACCCGCTGCTTTCTTTGGTTGAAAGAACAACTTCCGTTACATGCTGTGCTGAAAAGTGTCAAGAGACAATGGTCAAATTGGGGGAACTGTGGACCCATATCCTTGGTATTCCTGGTTTTCTGGTGTCACTCAGAGGCAGATGTACATGGCCATTCAGTGTCCTTGCACATTGCACTTAAGTGACACTCTAATCAACGTCAGTAATTTTCTCAGAATATCTTCTACTCTGCTTTGACTTGGCTAACACCAGTGTCAATTCAGACCAGAGGTGGCTCATTCTCTCCAGAACCAAATGATCCACACTGGCTTAGCACCCTTTGCATCAGGGATTGTAATTCACCCTCCTGACAGCCACTGTCTGTGGATTCCCTTACACATAGCAAAGATGGAAAAGCCGTGGGAGCTCAGAGATAAGGACTTCTGTATCAGCCAGAGCAGTGCCTCTGGAATGGGGAGCCCAAGGGGCAGCAGTCTGTCAGCCAGAAGGACCCTGTTCCACCTGATAGCATCCATCCTGACCACTCCTCAAGTGCGTGTGCTCTGTCCTGCAGGCTTTTGTCATTGCCATCACCTCTGACTTCATCCCCCGTCTCGTGTACCAGTATGCCTATAGTCACAACGGGACCCTGCACGGCTTTGTCAACCACACCCTCTCCTTTTTCAACGTCAGCCAGCTGAAGGAGGGAACGCAACCAGAAAACTCACAGTTTGACCAGGAAGTTCAGTTCTGCAGGTAAAGAACTCGGGAGGAGGAGGGCAGCAGATGACCGGATGTGGTAGATCCAACTAATTATCTGGAAGATCTAGATTGATATCACTCTCCTCTCCATCTTTCTCCTGCCCTGAACCTTCCGAATAACTATAAATCAATTTCAGTGCATCAATAAATGTTTATTGAGTGCCTTTTGCTAGACACTATGGAGCAAAGAAGTATATAGCCTTGTCCTTACCATGAAGAGGTTTATGGGCTGGTTGGAAGAAATAAACAGAGCGGATAAGACATAGCTGGCTATTCAGGGATTATATCTAATGTGGAACATGAGCACTGTGGGTGTTCAGAAGAGAGAAAGATTGGTGGGGGCTAGAATGGGAAGGGTAGGCTTCCTGGAGGGCCTGAGGAGTCTTAAGACAGAAAGAGTATGCTAGGTGGGGAGTCGGCATGGGCTAAGTCATGGGGTGGGGATGAATTTGGGGTGTTAGATGAACACTTAGGGGCTAGGTGATGTAATTAGCAAGGAGAGTGCTTAGAAGATCACAGTAAGGAATAATATAGGAAATACAATATATCAAAACTCCTAGGATAGTATAAGCCAAAGCATTGTTGAATTTGAATAGGTAGATGAAGTAGGTAATGGGAAGTCTTGAAATACTGCAGGCATTGTAACATGATGTAATAGGAAGTTACCTTTTTAGAGCCAGGAATGATAGATAAAGTGTATGCGTAGGAGAATTAATCTAGTCTCAGAGAGAAGGATGGACTAGAATTGGGATAACTCCAGGAGGGTGGCTGAGTTGCTGCTGTCACCAGCCATGAACCTTGGTGAACATAGACCAGAGTGGTGGAAGGGGAAGTGAGAAGATGAGCTGTTTACTAGAATACCTGACAGCATTGGTGACAAGGGACAGAAGAGGGAGCCCAAGGCAAAGATACCTCCCAAGATTGGGCTGAAGTCAGAGGACCGGGCATGGTGGGTCCATTGACAGGGATGGGGAAGATGCTAAGAGAATCCAATTTTATGGTAAATATGATGAATTTTATTCCAATCACATCAATTAAAATAATGGTAGGGAGAATGATGTATCCCGGGTAGACGGGCTACTCGGTGCTCGGTGGTGGGACCTCGAGTAGAGGATAGGCTCTGAGAGGTGAGGTGGGAAGAAAAAACAGAAGCCAGACCGTGAAGAATGTGGTGGGCATATGGAGGTGTGTGGACTTCATCTTAGGGCAGTGGGGAGCCACAGGGAGCAGGGA
Organism: Puma concolor; assembly: GCF_028749965.1. Lineage (NCBI taxonomy): Eukaryota > Metazoa > Chordata > Mammalia > Carnivora > Felidae > Puma > Puma concolor. Next base: position 102,547,146 of record NC_141673.1, read on the forward strand.
TGAGATCCTACTTCTCATTAGTGTTCTCTCTGGCTGCAGTGTGAAGAGCAGTGGGTTACATGTGCAATAAAGAGATGCTCTACTCTACGGTGTAAGCAGGTGTCCAGAGAGTGGTGTCAGCATATTATCTAGATACAGCATATCACATAGGTGTACTTTAGGGCTACCTTTCCTAGATGGGTAATAATTGTTGATGGGAATCTCTGCCTCGGTATGCTCTACTCACTGCACGCTATGTGAACTTGTCTGGCCCAGGAGTTTGGGAGTGGTGGCTTAACCTGCTGATGTCTTTGTAAGCCAGGAGTCGTCAGTGGCTGTACAAAATAGAAATGAAGGAGAGTTGGGGGGGGGCAGGATGGGGAGGAAGAGAGGGAGGGAGAGAGGATGAGAGACAAGGAGAGAAGGAGAGAGAGATTGTGAGAAACAGAGAGAGCTCTAGAGCTAGCCCCAAAGCCAATGTTTAAAACTGCTTCCATGGTGGGAAATGAAAAGTTTGCCCTGGTTTTCTGGCAAATAGTGTTGGGAACTCTATGACCCTTCTTATTCTTAGCTTTCAGTGACCTCTGGAGATAAATGTGGTCAAATAAAACTGAGGTCTCGGGCTCCAGCCCAGCCTTGCCAGGGATAGAGGTATCTTAAAAATAGCAATAAAAGTTAGGACAAGTCTCCAGCTGCCCATTTGAGATGCATTCCCAGCATTTTTGGAGCAACATTTTCTTCAGGCCTCTAGCTGCTCCAGCAGGGGGCTGCTCCAGAAACAGTCCGGCGACGTCAGGCAGCAGGCATGATTAGTGGCTACCGACAGGGTTGAAGGGCTACCATGTCCTGTACGGTGGGTGGTGGCTCAGGCTTCTGGCTCCACTGGAAGGGAGCAGAGGGTCAGTATGGGAGAGAGCCTGGCTGGGGATCTGGGTCCGGGAGCTTGGGGAGCCTACTTGGGCATGGCCAACCCAATGGGTCTGCTTAGAGGTGCTGAACATCCAGAAACAGCATCCTTGGTGGCCCCTGCTAGGTTTCTTTGCAGGGCCCGAGTTCTTTCATATCCCAAAGTCATGTGAAAAGTCTTTGAAGAGGCAAGTTCTCTTCAGTACATGGCTGCCTCTCATCTGTTCCTCGCTGAAACCAGAGGGAGACTCAGCTTTTCCGGGTGTTTCCTTTCCTGATCTTTATCAACCACTGGATTAACGTGGTTCTCATTAGTTCGTAATTGCCTGTACTGTTTTCCCTTGTCAAAGGCCAGTTTCGGAAGGCAGTTTGAAGTAGCTCAGATGGTATGAAAATATTGTATGTAATTGTGTTTAGCATTAATATGACATTAATTTCCATCGGGACTATTAAAACAATTAACATACCGTGGTTGGAGTTGAGAGATGTATTTACTAATTGATTCATAGTGTAACTAAAACCTCATTTTTGGAAAAAGCCATTCCTGAGTGTTGATGTCTAACTCCTCTGTCTGTTACTTCGGTATGTCCTCTTCCTGCCCACGGTGATTTTGTATTACGATGAATTGTGGCAGGTGTCATGGTCACTGGTCACTCCTGCAAGTGAGGATGGTGGGGGGACATCTGAGCCAGGAGTCTCTCTTCCTTCTCCACATCTCAGTTTCCCCATCTATAAAAATGGGAACTTGGAATTAATAATCTCCGAAGATTCCTTTCTGTTTCTAAAAAATTAGTATTTCATGATACATGTAATATATTAATCTGTTCTATAGAGTCTATAAAAACTCTAAACATTACAAGCAACCTCTCTAACTCTGTCCTACCTCCACCCTAACCTCTGCCCAGTCCTGGGCACTTTTCCAACAGTAATCTCAGTCACACCTTTGTGTGAGTCTTTCTCAGACATTTCTCCATGCATCATCATCAAGTGAACTCATAGAACCTTTAGGGTATTTCATGGCTTTGTTTTATAATAGTGAAATACATTTTGAATTCATGGGAACCTTCTTTCTTTAGGTAGTGTATAAATACAACTCAATGTGATTTTTCATAGTGTTAGAACAATCTCGATATAATCTTAAAGTAACTTAAAGCTAAGATATAATGATTTTTGTACCAGTTTCACTTACTGTGTGTGAGTCTGTCTCAGTTAACACTATAATTTAGGTCCTGAAAGCTTAGTATAAAAGTGCACGGAACAGAATATCACCGTTAATTATATTCTTTTGAAATTATGAACTTTTTTGCTATCATAGAAGTAATTCTGTATACATAGGTATATACACAAAAGGAAAAGACTTTCTCCTTAGCCCCTACCCCAGTCATTGTCAGGAAACCATCCTGTTTATTCTCTGTGGAAGCCTCCAGAAATCACATTCACATGCATTGTCTTACTTAATTTTCACTGTGCTTTCCTTTAACATTTAATGTACGCGCACACGTGTTCATTTATTTGTGGCTGGTGGGAGAGAGCTGGAGCACTTCTCTGTACTCAGCACATTTCACTAGCCCCATTTAACAGATCAGAATGCTGAGGTTCAGAGGTAGGAAATATGTTTCATGGGGTCTTACAGTTAGTAAGTGACAGAGCCACTCCCAGGGCACACTAACTCATTAGACACTCTAGTTGTTTGTAATTACAAGCCTCTCATTATTATGAGACTCCAGGGAACTCTCAAAATCAATGTTAAGGCTCAGAATAAGGAGAGCCTTGGAGGGGTGAGGGTGAGAAAGGAATGGCTCCTAAAATCATACTTCCGAGCTTAAGTCCCAGCCAGCAGGTGCAGGAGGTGACCCGCTATGGAGGTCACCCAGTGCTTGGCCACTCACAGGGACTTTGGGAGACGTACTCCCTCAACCAGGGTGAAGTATCTCGTTTGGGAAGGCCTTTGAGCTGATGGGAACAGAGCAGAAGTTCTACTTCCCACAGGCCTGAGGCTTACCTATTTTGTGCCATTTCCCTGGACAGAGATCCTGAGAGAAGCCCCTTGCAGATGTGGCAGTGGCTGACTTTCTCATTCATATCAGCACGATGGGAAACTTGGAGCATCTGCGCCCGAGTGCTCAGAAATCCCCCTGGAATGCCAGGGGGAGCTGGGAAGAGGGGCACATGTGCTCTGTCCTCTTAAAGAAAGAGGCGTATTCCATAATGTGCCTTCAGTCGAGGGAGAAAGAATAGCTAGTGTGTATTGGGCATGTACCTGATAGGCCAGGTGCTGTCGGGTGCTCTTCATTGACCTTTCCTCCTCATTACATGCCACCTGGGAGCTGGAACATTGAGGCTACTTCATAGACCAGCACCATGGCCATCAGCACATCGGGTAACTTTTTAGAGGACATAGAACTAAAGTGGTAGAGAAGACATCAAGCCCTCACCTGTGACTCCAAAGCCCATGCCTTTGCCAGTGCCGTGCCCTGGGCTTAGAAGCCAAACAGACCTAGCAGACAACCGTCACTGCTGCGGACGCAATTAAGTCCATTTTTTTGTGGCCATTTCTAGTCTTAATTATCTCCTTGTTTAATTAGCGTCTTCTTGTTGCTCAGGGAAAACATTTGATAAGCTTGACTTCTTAGGATGCCACTTTAAACAATTATGAAATCTGAACTTCTATTGGAATGTAAACAATTACCTGGTGGCAGAGGCTTACCGAAATCATATTTTTCAAACTATGAGTCATTGTTCATTAGCAGATTATGAAATCATCTTAGCAGATCATGGTCAGCATTTGAAAGACTAGAATAGGATAAGATAGGGTAGGATAGAATCAGAAAATATCAGTGCACACAGCCAGGGTAAGTATGTTTTGTGTAATTTTTATTTCCTTGACATGTACTTATGTGTGCATTAATGTAAAATTAATGTAATGTATTTCTTAGTAATGTAGGTCACAGTTTTTTTTTTTAAAGTTAGCTTTGGAAAGGGAAACGTGAACAGATGCAGAACTCATTAAATTGTGTCTTGTTCTTGTCTGTGGGTAGTTTGTCCTGTCATTCCCAACAGGGCTCCCTCTAGCCCATTGGCGTAGGGGTATTTCCAAGTAAAGCTTTCTGGAAATATCTGTGTTAGTCTTTCCTCAGATCTTTGATTAAATGGATGTGCTTGTTAGCTTTTAAAAATGTCTTGGACACTCGAGGAGGGCAAAGTGACATTTCCAAAAGCTGTGGCGAGTGAGGAGCAGAAGTGGGACCAGAATTAGATTATTTATGGACTCTTTTCAGACTGGGAAAAAGAGGAGTGAGCAGTGGCCCCTACACCAAGGCCAGTGAGCAGCTGTCCCTTCCTAGATGGAGCTAGAGAACAAGACAAACAGACTTTGATTGTAGCAGGAGGGATGGGCTGGACCTGGGGAGGGATGTGCCTGTGGTACAAAATGGGCATATGTCCCGCCTCCCGAGGTCTTGGGAAGAGTAGAGAAATCCCCTTTTGCCGTGAGATCCTTTGGTGGGGGGAGCAGCAGGAGGGCGGGCGAGCCGGGGTTTTTCCCACTCCAAAGTGTCCCTGTCCTTTAAGCCATGCTCTCCCTGTCTCCCGTCAGCAAGCATAATCTGGGGTTGGCCGTGCTTCTGTCCTCAGCCATGGATTGATATGCTGAATCCTGTGCTGTTTTGCTGGGCTGCAGTTAGCTTTGCTTTTCATCCGGATGGCAAAGTGAGCCTGCAACAGCTGTGATCAGCTGTTGGAAGTGGGGGTGGGGAAGGGGCAGCTTCTGGCCTCCTGCCCAACCCTAGTTGACTGCTTAGTATCAGCCTCTGTCTCTCTTGCTGACTCTGCCGCTGTACGTTTTTCTTTCTGGGGTGTGTGTGTGTGTGTGTGTGTGTGTGTGTCTCTTTTCCTCTTCTTCCTTTTTTCCTTCTCTTCTTCTTGCATCTCTCCTTGGACAGTGGGAAGCCACCGTGCTTTTTCCTGGATCTTTTAGGGCAGCTGGCTCGTTCAGGGCAGGGAAGGGACAGAAAGCACCCATTTCTGAATCCCCCGCCTCAAACTGCAGCTGTTGGTGAGGTGCTTTGTGACAATAGAGAAAAGGCCTGCCTTCAGCCAGACTTGGGGTCTCACCTTGACTCTGCTTCTTGCTGGCCATGAGAGAGACCTTGGCAAGTAATTGGCTTTCCCTGAGCCTCAGTTTCCTCCTGTGTCATGTGGATATCAGTGCCTGCCCAAGGATGTTGTGGTGGAGATCCAATGGGGAAAACTTCCAGTAAAGCTCCTTGCTCAGGGATTGGCACATTCTGCATGTTCCTTTGTGGCCCCTCCTCGGGCAGAGTCCCCTGCCCGCCCCTGCCTTCCTTGGCAGCCATGCACCCACTTGGTGGCCTCATGCCACCCTACTCCTTCCCCCAGCCCGCGGCTTGTTTTGCTTTTACTCAACGTCAAAGATCTATTGAATTCCAGGGAGAAAACAGTTCCACGAAGGGTTATAATTCTTCTGGTACCAGCTCTTGTCACTTTTCCAGGCTTAGAAAAAAGTGAGTCTGAAAAAATGAGCCATTTTTAACATGAGTCATCACAGAATGGGGGTGAAAAGGCAGCGGTGAGGAAAAGCCCTAGATGGTTCCACGGGTCTGAGAAAGAGGCACAAGTTTACATCACGCACTGACATTGTGTTTCTTTTCTTTCCTTTCCTTTCTTTTTCTTTTCTTTTCCTTTTTTTTTGAGAGAGAGAGAGAAAGCATGTGCGTGCACACGCATTGGGGGGATGGGGGGGAGAGAATCTCAAGCAGGCTCCCTGCCTAGCTCAGAACCCAATGCCAGGTTCTGTCTCACAGCTGACCATGAGATCATGACCTGAGCTGAAATCAAGAGTTGGATGCTTAACTGACTGAGCCACTAAAGCGCTCCTGACATTTTGTTTCTTTAGCCACATGGACAGATCATAAATATGGTCAGTAGAAGAAGATACGGACCAATAGCAACTATTACTGCCACCCCCCAAATTCGCTCAGCCTTGAGCTTGGTCTGAGTCAGCCTTCCTTGGGGTGCAAGAATGCAGCTACCAAGCAAGGCCAGCCCCTCTATGGCTGTGGTCCTGAAACAGCTAGCCAGAAAGGAAGCCTAGGATTGTCCACAGGTGCTTATGTTCTCCCTGAGCCCCTGGACTGCAGAGAACTGTCCAAGGTTTCTGGGCATCTCCCCTCCCTTCTCAAGCTCATGGAGCCAACATGGATCCACTGCCTTGGGCTCCTCTGGAAGAAGAATCCAGACACCAGAGGAAGCTGTGGGGGGTGTTGGAGAGAGTGTTGGAAAAAGACATATCAAGGCCAAGACTGGTTGTTTTGGACTTTGATACTTTTATTCCATGGACACTTGTTGGTTTATTCCACAGTTGGTCAGTATTCTCTTCTACTGACCATGTTATGATCTGTCCACATGGCTTAAGTTCCACAGACATTTGTTCCTCCCTGCTTCCTGCTACTTCCCAAATTGGGGAGGCAGGGGCTTGCCTGCTGCTCTCATCCTTGAGGTTTCCCCCTGGAGAAGCACCCCCTTCCCTCTACCTCGTCCCAATCTTAACACCACCTTTCTCTCTGGGCAGGTTTAAGGATTACCGAGAACCGCCGTGGGCCCCGAACCCGTATGAGTTTTCCAAACAGTACTGGTCCATTCTGTCTGCCCGTCTGGCTTTTGTCATAATCTTCCAGGTGAGTTGTTCAGATAAAGAGTAGCCAGTTAGAATCCAGGCTGCAGGGGTAAAGACCACATGGCTCTTCACCGGCTCCTCATCTGCAGGTTTTAATGGCGCTGTGACCTAGGGGTGTCTGCATGTGGCAGGCAGAAGTGAGTGCCTCCCCAGAGGAGGCAGGAAGCACTCTTGAGAGGGCTTCCATTCATGGATGGATTTGCAGCAAGAGAATAGAACACAGAGTAAGGTTACAAGACAGATGTGGAGTAAGTTGCAGGGTGGAGATAGCGTCCCGTTCAGACGTAAGACAAGACAGGAAGTAAGAAGAGCAGTGGAAACCAGAATCTCATCCCCGATGCAGACAAACAGTCCCGCCTGGTCTCCGCAGCCCAAGAAAGGGCTCAAGTTCTGAATCATTCTTCTAGCTCTCGGCTGGCTCCCTCCTTTGTTAGAGTGCCTCAGCCCCTGAGACATCTGGCGGAGAGGGCCCCAGAGCCATCCGGCCATGCCTCGGTGAATAGCAAACTCGAGCCCCGTGATTGCTATCTCTGACAATGGCCACAGCTCCGGTTGCACGGCAGAGATCCGCCAAGTGCATGGCCCCAGCTCCCGCTTGGGGTCCTGCCGGACTTCAAGATCCTTTTCTCTTCCACTCCCTCAGGCTTTTGTATTCCCTGAAGGCAGATCTCTGGAGGGCTGTAAGATATCTGGCTTTGCCCCTGGCCCAGGAAGTGGAGAAGCCCCTCGGCTAGTCTTTCACCTAAAGAAGATAGCCATTCTTCCTCTGGGGAGATGGAGTGGTCTGTGAGAAAAACCACTCCGATGCCCCCCTGCAGGTGTCCCCTGGCTTTCCCACAGCTCACCTGTAACATTTGTTGGCACTGTGAAAGTTGGCTTAGGAGAAGAGTGTGACTCGAAGCAGCTTTAGAGCATGAATGCACCCAGGAGCCTCTGGAAACAGCAGCTGGTCCCGGGGCCCTCCTCTGGGCCCCTGGGTGCAAGCGAGGTTCAAGGTCAAGGGGGGACTAGGTTTGGAGCCTGGAAGACAGCCATACCCTTATGATCTTGTGCCCAGATCTCAGAGCAAGCATGTGATTGGCAGGCAGAGCAGGCCACCACTGGAGCAGCATACTGGGCAGAGCATGGCCTGGGGAACTGGGTGGGGATCGGGCCATGCTGGCACTGTTGTGATATATTTACCGCTTCAGTGGAAAATGCTGCAGGGTAAGGTAGTCCTGTCTTACCTGCGTTTCCAAGGGAAGGGATGGGGCTCCACAGGTGGAAGAAGGAAGCCAATTACAAGTGTGCACAGAAGCTTAGAAAGGAGAAGGGGAAGCTAGGGGCAGGGACCCTAGCTGGGCCAGTGTGACTGGCTTAGCAGGAAGAGAGAGCAGGATGAGTGTGAGGTTTGCTGAAACCAGAATTCAGCACAGAAACCAAAGGACTGGCTCTGATATGGAGGACAGAAGGCAAGCAGGAAGCAGGAGAGGAGCCGCTGGCCCAGCAGAAGCCCTGGAGAGGCCAGCAGGCTCTGCGCCCACTTCCTAGAAGGCTCTGGAGCAGGGGACCTGGAGGCTGAGAAGCCAGGCGGGAAGAACCAGAGGGGAAAAAGCAATAGGTGACACTTCTCAAGCTCCACTGCGTGCAAGGTATTGACTTACTTAATCCTTGCAACAACTCTGAGAGGCAGGTGCTGTTACTGTTCCACTTTCTCCACGGGGACCCTGCGGGACAGACACTTCTGCTCATTGGTTAAGACCACCTGCCAGTAAGCAGAAGAGCCAGAGGAACACGGAGGTATCCTGCCCCTGGATCTGTGCTCTCCACCACTGCCACCATGGCATCACACTGCCAGCCCCGCTGCTGAGACCCTCACTCTCACCCACTGGGCTGGGCCTCTCTTCGCAACCCTTCTCCTTTCTTTTTGGCAGAACCTCGTGATGTTCCTGAGTGTCCTCGTGGATTGGATGATCCCAGATATCCCCACGGATATCAGCGACCAGATCAAGAAAGAAAAGGGCCTGTTGGTGGACTTCTTCCTGAAGGAGGAGCACGAGAAACTCAAGCTGACGGACGAGCCAGCCCCAAGGAGCCTGGGAGGGGGGCGTCGGAGCAGGAGCCAGGCGGCCAGCTCGGCACCCTCGGGCCGAAGCCGGCCAGGCAGCATCACGTCTTCTGCCTCACAGCACACCAATGTGTGAGCGAGTCGACCCCACCGCGGGGGCTGCCACAGTGGCAAGGGACCTCACGGAGCATGCCTGTGCACCTGCATGGGAGAGCTGGCTGGTGTCTGCCAGGGCCCGGCCTCAGGGGGTCTTTGCAAAGGTGCATTTGTGCAAAGAGAGAGGGGTTAGAGCGAGCGAGCGAGCAAGCACAAGCAGGAAGAGAACTGGAGCTGCTTCTCAGAAACTTCAAGCTTAAGTTCCTTTTAGGTCCTCTTTGATCCTTTTGGGGGATCGGCACCCCATTTTGAGTCACCCGGTGCAAGAACTGGGTATCTCTACCCCAGAGCTCCCAGGCGCCATGCACCTTCCTTGCGTTTCCTCAGGTGTCCCCTCTCACGCGGTCACAGTCTGTGAGAGGAGCAAGCCCCCCCTCCTGAGCGGTCCCTCTCCCCTTCCCACCAGCTCCCCAAGCAGACCCCTCTGAGTCGCTTGCAGCTGGGACTGTCACAGCCTCAGTGGGTACAAATTAAGTCATAGGGCTGATGGCTGTGGCCACAGGACTTGATGGTGAGTGGCAGAGGTCCCAACCTGAGCTTGTCTCCATGTCATGGGGATGCTTTGAGCTTGTGCAACTAACCATCACTTTATGCAGGTTCAGATTTAAAGTAATAAAATAAATCAAAACATTCTTTATAAAGATGCATCTCCTTGTCCGTGGCTCTCTCTCTTTCTGTCACTTCATACCAATATTTATTGAGGACCAACTGCTTCCCAGATGGTCTCTGAGATGAGAGATGAGCAGAGTAGAAGAGATAAAATGTCTGACTCATGGAGCTCACTTTCTGGGGAGAGACAGGATTTTGGCTAGTAATAAGGGCTCTGGAGAAATACAAGGGATAGAGGAGGCAGGAAATGTTAAAGCAGGAGACGTAAGGGGCTTACCATTTTATATACAAATCAATGACAGACCCGAGATGGTTCTGAGGTTACATCTTTCCTCCCAGAGCTGGGGGGCCAGATTTTCAAGTATAGTTGGAAGCAAAGGCCAAACACCATTCATCACCGTCCTTTGCACACTTCAGCCCCACACACTGTCCAGAAACCTGTTGCACAGTCCTCTTCCTCGGGACCCGGCCCCAGTTCCTCCCAGGTCATTCTCAGTGTCTGCATAGAAGCTTTGAGGAGGGCCACACTCCAGAGAAGACATGAGTGTTCTCATGTTTCAGCACACCTGGTAATTCGAGGGCCTGGGGTGCCGGGCTGGTCATCCTTGCCGCTCCCCATGGCTTCTGTGTCCTCCTGGCCACGTGCAGGATCGCACTGCCCTGCCAACTCTTGCTCTGGAAAGTAGCTCCTTCTTTCATGGGGACTCCAGGGCATAGATACAGCTTTAGAAGGAGCAGCAGACAATCCTGTCCCACGCCGCTCACATACCAGTAGTCCTACAATAAATTTTAACCACTTCACGCTTTAATGTTCAAACTTACCATGTTAGCCTAGATTCAAACTACAGTATTACCAAAACACTGCCTCATCTTACAACAGGCTTCAGCTAAGTCAGCGGGGAGGGAAGTGGCCAATAAGAGAAAAATTTCACTTCAGGAGCACTAATGACAGAGATTCCAGGCCCATAAAAAGGAGGAGGATGTCCCCAGGACTCCTATGGGTGTGGGTGGGGTTGGTATTTCCTGCAAGCAGTGATGGTCCATTCTGATGGTCAGGGGCCACCTCCAGCACCAAGACACCCACATTGCACGGACTGTGGCTGGCTCAGGACCCCACCTCTTTTCCTTTTTTCAAGTACACACTTTTGTATGATCAGAGAGGTGGAACTTGCACACCAAGAGTCAGATGATCTAAAAAACAAGGGGCACCTGGGTGGCTCAATAGGTTAAGCATCCAACTCTTGATTTTGGCTCAGGTGATGATCCCAGGATTGTGGGATCAAGCCTTGAATTGGGCTCCACACTGGGCATAGAGCCTGCTTAGGATTCTCTCTCACTCTCTCTCTCTGTCTCTCTCTCTCTCTGTCTCTCTTTCTCGTTCTCTCTCTCCCCCTGCTTCTCTGCCATGCACACCCTCTCTCCCCTGTTCTCAAACACACACACACACACACACACACACACACACACACACACACAAAAACCAGAAGAAAGTGAAATCACCCACAGTCCTCAAATTTGTAATCAACATCAACAATTGCTGTGTTTCCTTCCAGACTGTCATTCCCTCTCAAGTGCATCTGTATTTTTGGTTGCAAATATGCAGTGTATGCTATCTTGCTTTCTTCTTCTGCTTCATGTAGCTTATCATTCCTTTTATCCCATAAGTTTGTTGTCAATTTTTTTAATGTTTATTTTTGAGAAAGAGAGAGTGAGTGGAGGAGGGGCAGAGAGAGAGAGAGGGAGACAGAATCCTAAGCAGGCTCCAGGCTCCTAACTGTAAGCACGAGCCCGATGTGGGGCTCAAACTCGTGGACCTTGAGATCATGACCTGAGCTGAAGTCGGACACTCGATTGACTGAGTCACCCAGGCGCCCCTCAGTTGTCTTGAATGTTATTCAAAAGTACGTACCGAACAACTACCATGTACTAGGCTCCATATTGGGCACTTGGGATACATCACTCAACACAATGATTCCTGCCTTCTTGTAGGTGAGTCAGGATGACACAATAAACAATGAAAATAAGCTGTATAGTGTCTTAGGGGGTAATAAGTGCTATGGAGAAAAAAAGTCAAGCAAGGTAGAGGGGATTGGTAGCAGGGGTAGAGGCTCCATTTTAATTTCCGTTGCATAATGGGCGTTTTTGTTTTGTTTCCTGCCCCACCCCTTCCTGTTAAGGGATTGCAGATTGGGTGTGGAAGCCTGTGGTGGCCAAAGCCCACACTCTAGTGATTAGGCCAGACAGCACCTCCCAGGGAGATCTAGATGGAGAGGAAGGGAGATTCCATCTGCCCAGATATACATTTCCACCCTGAAAGGACTCCACTTTCTCCCTCTCTCTCACTACAAATGAATTAGGAATTTTGTGATTTGCCCCCATCCCCAGGCTAAAATCATCTCAGCACCTGCCTTACCAGCATGACCACCAGAAGTGCCTGCCCAACAGGGCAGCAACTGGGATGTAGGCTAAGAACTTCCCAAAGGATTTGTTAGTCTGGGTAGAGAGATGGTAGGTGCATCCTACTTTATTTATTTTTAATGTTTATTACTTATTTTGAGAGCGAGAGAGAGAAAGAGGTAGAGTGAGAGCATGCAAGCAGGGAAGCAACAGAGAGAGGGAGAGAGAATCCCAAGTAAGCTCCACACTCAACACAGAGCCCAACTTGGAACTCAATCCCATGAACCATGAGATCATGACCTGAGCCAAAATCAAGAGTCAGACCCAGACCCTTAACCAGCTGAGCCACCCAGTCATCCCCAGTCCTAATTTAAAACAACAATTAAACCTACCCTCTGCTTTTTTATTTATTTTTTTAAACATTTATTCATTTCTGACAGTGAGACAGAGCACAAGTGGGGGAGGGGCAGAGAGAGAGAGGGAGACACAGAATCAGAAGCAGGCTCCAGGCTCTGAGCTGTCAGCACAGAGCCTGACTCGGGGCTTGAACTCATGTGAGATTATGACATAAGATGAAGTTGGATGCTTAACCCACTGAGCCAAACAGCACCCCCCACCCTCTGCTCTTTAAGGAAATTGTAAACTTTGACATTTCACTGTAAAATACAAAAGAAAATTAATTATGAGCAAACATCTGTAACACTGAAGAAATGAAAAAAATATCACTCCTTTTCCTACACCTTTTCTCTAGAAATAATAACAGTTAATGTCTGAGTTTACTTTGACTTCATTTGTGGTCTCATGGTATATGTGTGGTCACTTACATTGATCTGGAATAGCATCTATTTTGTTTAGTCATAAAAGTAACATATACTCATTGAAGACTTAGAAAATGCAAAAAAATGTAAAATGTAAATAAAATAGTTTAAATAATCTGAATTTTTAACTCCAAGAGAAACAGCCATGAGCTCTAGATGGAGGTCATGGCGGCAAACAGTATTTACCATTGGGTTCATCAGTTTTTTCCTTACTAAGAATAAAAAGAAATGGAATCCCCTTGATGGCTGATTTACCGATATAATCTTTTTAAAAAAATGTTTATTTTGAGACAGAGAGAGATAGCGAACAGGGGAGGGGCAGAGAGAGAGAGAGAGGGAGGGAGAGAGAGAATCCCAAGCAGGCTCCACACTGTCAGCATGGAGACCGACGCTGGGCTTAATCTCACAACTGTGACATCATGACTGGAGCTGAAATCAAGAGTTAGATGCTTAACTGAGTGAGCCACCCAGGCACCCCTACATAAATAATCTTGATGGCTATTTTCTTGATGTACTCATTATAAAGAAAAGAGCATGGAATAAAAGGTGAACTTCCCTTCCCTCTCTCCCCTCTCATAGCCTCTCCAGAGCAGCCCTGTCTAGGACAATCCTCCTTGGGGGTGGGGGAAAGGTGCTATTCTCGGCAAGGATTTTAAAGATGCAGAAAATCATCATTAACTCCTCAATAAAATGGTTGTTGTTTTGCCATATGGAACTTTGCTTTTCTTCCAGGCAAATGAAAGCCTTTGGGTTTGCTAATGCACCCAAAATAACGTTCTAACCTTGTAAACAGATGAGTCCTTGTTAAGAAACACGGGAGAGGGGCGCCTGGGTGGCTCAGTTGGCTAAGCGTCCGACTTCGGCTCAGGTCACGATCTCACAGCCCGTGAGTTCGAGCCCCGTGTCAGGCTCTGGGCTGATGGCTCAGAGCCTGGAGCCTGCTTCCGATTCTGTGTCTCCCTCTCTCTCTGCCCCTCCCCCGTTCATGCTCTGTCTCTCTCTGTCTCAAAAATAAATAAAAACGTTAAAAAAAAAAAATTAAAAAAAAAAAAAAAAAAGAAACACGGGAGAGAAACTTACCAGGTGCTTTTCTAAGCGGACATAAATTGTGGTAGGAGATTCCACCTGGCTGTGGAAGGCATTCTAGAAGTAAGGACAAGAATGAGTTGGGAAAACTCAGGGACCAGTGTGCCCCATGGTTGTTTGAAATATGTAGCCAAATAGGGTTTGAGGTTAAAAATAAATTAGGAAAATGCTCCTGTCTTTTTATATTGTCACAGTCTTCCCTTAGGTGTCCAGAGTATACCTTCAGGTAATATGTTTTTTTTAACAATGTGGTGTTAAAGATTCTACCCAGATCCCTTCAGGATTGAGGTGCTCACTCCCTAGCTTCTGATGGTCACAGTTTGAAGCCCCTCTCAGAACTGCTATAAGTGAAAGGAGGCTGCCTGGACCAGGGCCACTTCTCTGCTGGGGGCAGCCTCTCATCTCTGTAGTGGAGGAGGCCCCCCCTTGGCTCAATTTGAGATAATTCTAAAGGGCTTCCTCAGCTCCAGAGCTCCATATGGAATTGGCCAAAATGTATTGCAGCTCAGCTCTTCTGGCTGCCCTGGTCTGCTTACCTCACCCCTCCCCCTGCCCACCACTTCGGCAGGTGTGCTTCTGGAACACCCTTCCCAGTCAACCTCCTGCAGGTCAGGTATGCAGTTCCCATCTCAGGGGACCTGACCAAAGACATGGAGCATTTGCTTTTGTTGGAATGGTGATTTGACTGGATTTACCTTTCTTGGGTCACCATCCTTTCTTTCAAAACATGGCTGTGGCAATTAATTCATGGTCTTCCAGGGTTTCAGAGGGAAAACCTCTGGCATAAGCCTGATCGATATTCCTTTGTACCTTTCTTTTTTCCTCCTGCCTTCGTGCAAATAGGGTTTTAAAATGTATTCTTGGAATTCAAAAATTTCACTGGAATGTGCCTTGATGCGGGTTTCATTATTTAACAGGCCTGAAATATTGTGGCCACATTCAGTCTGCATATCACTTCTTTCTCGGCTCTGGAAAGTACTCTTCTAGTACAGGAACAGAGTCTAGTGTAGCCATTCCAACTGTTTTGATTACTTTAAGGAAACACTGAAGGTTTGGATCACCTTTCCAGTGTTTTATCTTCATGGCCACCATCTTCTTTTTCTCAGCATGTTTCTCCTAGTCCTGATCCTCCATATTTCAGAAGCATGCCCTTCCTGGAGTACCATGTTATTTTTTGCCTCCTCCCCTCAGAAGCAACCCACCTATAATCTCAAACATATTATTCTAGCAGTTTCCAAGCTCTCACTTGTATGATCCTTCATGGATAATCAGGGAGAGGTGAAGATTTCTCCTCATCCCCCCATACCCTACTCTTCTGAATTTCCTGTTCTACTGATGGCCCGACCTTTACCTGCTGCATGTATTTTCCAAGATATGCTCCTTGCTAGTAAATGAAGAGGTTGGACTGGACAAGCACTAACATCCTTTCACATCCATGTGTTGACATGTACAGTTCTACAGGATCACCATGGTACGGCAAACACGAAGAGCATAGTCAGTCTTATCTTCCGCGTTACCATTCTACTCACCTTTCACAACCCAAGCCGTGGCCATCTGTGTCTTGGATAACCTAACCCAATTCAGCCCAGGGAAGAGTTGCCTGGAATTTCTACTCTTGTCCCAACCCACAGTAGTATCTGTTCTGCTCAGCCACAGCAGAGGGCGCCAGAGAGCAGAACCCACCCTTGAAGGCTTAGCCGCAAGTTCTGGAAGACAGAGCAGATGTTTCTTCAGAATGCAGCCCTATTTACACATCTGGCTAACCTCTTGCTCCCCTTCCCTGTTCTGTACAGCAGGAAATGGCAGTGCCCCAAGAACCAGACCCCTTCCAAACCAGGCTAGAAGATAGATGCCTCACCAGGACTCAAAGGCAGTGGAACCCACTTATTCTTCTGCACTTCCCATGGCAAATGCAGCTTTATCTGCAGAAAGGAAGTGCAAGGTGAAAGCCAGATGGGAATTCAAAAAGACAGCTCTACATATGAGTTCAGGAACCTTCATGTTTTATTGCCCCACCTTTGTCTCACTTCCTGTCTAACAGAGTAAGGAGCTGAGGACTGAGGCTTCCAAGCCAAGATGTCTTCCTCAATTAGGGGAATGAAGCCATAGGCCCTAAGGGAAGAAGGCAGACTTTTGACAAGGATCCCACATAATAACCTGCTCCTAGTTTTCTCCCAGCATGATGGACTCTGGTTGGCCTGCATCTAATTCTTCAGAGAGCATGTGTCAACTTCTATCAAGAACCACATCTGCTTGGTCTGAGTGAAGCTGCTAGTTGAGAAACAGATGAGGCCCCTAAAATAGGCCTCTTCCACCCTTTTCTATGGGCCTCATTCCTACTACACTCAGAAACTTTTCTCAGTGTCTGCCTTAACCCTTTAAATTTTCTCAACTGCCTCACCTCTGACTTCACTGTATTCCACCTGTCTCTTTTGATCGCTCAGTATCTTTTCACAGAGCAAGGTTTTCCTTCTTTATCTGTCTTCTCAATGGTTCCACCTCCTTCCAGAAAGCTCCCTGAAGCTCCTCTCTGCGTCGATGTGGAGCATATGTAGAGCACTTTTCAATATCGTTATGTTAAAAGTAGTGTGATTAACATGGGCAGATCCTGGTTTTGTGGGCCCAGAAGCTTCTACAATTTTAGGGATCCTCTTCAAGAAAACATACTCAAAATTATAAAATAAAATCAGGTACAAAAGTGAATATTTAGCATGAAAAGAAAAGTTCCAAAATACAAATTTTAGTCTAAACCAGAAACATGACAAAATCTATGACAAATGGTTTTATTTTTTTATTAATGAACTGACTTGCTTGCCTTTATATTACAGTACTGCTCCCTCAACATCTTTAGTCATGTACTTTTTGATTGCTTTTCATAACAAGATTTTCAATTAGGAAAGAGAAAGGTAATTCACTCTTTCCCCTAGCAAAGTCAATCAACATTTGCTTTTGCTTTTTTTTTTTTTTTTTTTTTTTTTTAGACAGATCCTGCCACACACAGGTGTATTTGTACCAATGGGACAGGAGGACACCAACTCTTGCAGATAGAAGCCAAGGGGTCATGCCAGTCCCTCTGTCCTCACGCTGGCAGACAGAAGCCTCTATGCTGGAGACTTTGGTGGCGGAGGGGCAGAGGAGGTGGGGGTGGTCCTGTGCACCTTTGGGAGCCTGAGCCACAGCAGGAGCTGGAGCCAGAGCTGTCTTGGTTTGAGCCTTGGCCTTAGACTTTGGGCCACAGAGCCTGAGACCCTTGGCGATGCAGGCATGACCACGTTTCCCCAGCATGGGATGAGCGATATAGGCAAACTTGTGGTTCCTCCCTTTGGGATCTTGGGCTTGACCTCTTTGGTCTTGTTGCGGGCCTTGATAGACTTGACACATGCACTCTTGGCCTTGGCATTGTTGTCCTGAACCTTCTTCAGGCCCTTCTTGTGCTTCCTGGCAAAGTGCACATTCCTCAAGAACTCGGGGCCTACCCATCAAGAGATTAATATCTTTGTAAGTGGGGTTTCTTAATGCCATTCCTGTGCCATTTTTGTGACTGGTTGTGAGTGGTATGGTTCTGGGACTTGGCCATATTTGCATGGAAGCCTATGGCCCTTAAAGCGCCTCGGACCGTGCTTTTTATTTCTAATAGAAAATAAGAACCTAGAAAGTTGTTTTCAGTTCCACAGCTTATTGGTGATTTCATCTGAATGTTAAGACTATTGCCAAATTTGGGAACGCTTCTCTCAAGTTTCTTTCATATATAAGCTCTAAGATATGAAACAATTTTCCATACATTTCAGAAGTCTTTCCATAGATCCTGGGCTCCCTTGGAAGGAATCTCACTCTAAAGTTGCCTCTTATCACTGGCCTCTGAAACTGAAGCTCTGGGGGCTTTAATCCTGGGGTTCAAACTCCAGCCTGTGTTTCTTCGGCATCATGACACCTCCGTCAGAAGTCCATTGGCCCTGGGTGCTCTGCCTGAGACCCGTGGAGTCACGTAATCATAGTGACAGTACTCGTAGTGACAGTAATGGTAATCACCACCCGAGGAGCACTCACTAGGAGCCAGTTGTGATAAGAACTGTACACTCATCACCTTGCTTAATCTTTACAACCTCCTGGAAAGTGTTTTTATTCCCCATCTTACACTTAACCAGGTGAGTCACACTGCCACACTCAGTTGCATGTCTCTGTTTTCCCCATTAATCACTTGAGTGCCCGCATAATTTTTGATAAAGCTGGAATGAGAGACCATCGATATCTCCTTCCTGAGGCCACTTACCTTTGATTCCTCCAAGTTCCCTGAGCATACTCCACCCCAAGGGGGCTTTCAGGGACCCCTTAAAGGGATGACAGAGGTGTATTCTCTCCTCTTTGGCTAACGTGCACAAAGGGCACCATTGGAGAATTTGCCACTCAACATGGGCACCCTTGCTGAACAGATTTCTGATCATAACAAAGTCATGGCCTACACTTGCTACAAGGTATGGCCTTACTGTGCCACAGGGGGCTGGATCCCCAAGGGCTTTCAGCCTCATCACATATGTACCAGGCTCGGCCCTTCCCCAGGAATAGCTGGATCTTTGCATTAAGTCAAGTTCACCACCGAGAACACCACTTCCACACAGGGACATCCCGTCTAAGGCCCTGGGGTCTTTCTTGCCACACTGATCCACTCTGATAAATGCTAATTTGGGATTTTCAGTTGGGGGTCTTGGAGGGTTGAAAAATCTTGCCTCTAGCCCAAGCTGAATCTAAGGGTTTGCCTCTCTAAGGCTACAGAAGCTTCTAGTCTCCTTCCACTCTGTGGAATCCCTTGTCACACAGAAGGAAATCTTTGTGTCAGCCTTCACTGAATCTAGAGCCTCTAATCCTACCTGGCAGAGATGGTATGTGGGGTCATGGCAGGGGATTCTGGCACTCTGTCACACACAGATGCAGAATTCAAGGCTCAAAGAAGTGTTGCCTCTGCTAGAGAGTACAAAGCGAGGAAGTGGCCAAGCTGGAATGAATTGCAGTCTGCCACCCCTCCAAACCACTCATTGGTGAGAAGCAAGAAGGAACATTTCTCAGTTGTCTGTGTTTGGGTAAAGCCTTTTGGGGGACAGAGACTCATATGATGCTGAGGCAATGTACTCTAATGGAAAATGCACTCTGTTTTGGAGCCAGACTTGGTTCTAGAGCCCACTCTCTCAGTCAGGCGAACTCCAACTTCTCTGAGCTCTTTCTCCATCTGGAGCATAGAAATGATACCTGCCCTGCATCCTTCTCAGGACTGCAGATCATGAGATTTATATCAAGGAGTGATATTGTAACAAACACCTACATTTCTAAGAAGAAAAACATCATCATCAATGGCTAAGACAAATATATGCCCAGTATAAAACCCATTGGTAGAGACTATTGTGGCCAACAATAAACCTAATGTCCAGGTTCCAAGAGGGTGGCACAGATGCCAGGAAATGGAGTATTTGCGTGCTGGGATGATCTCTGCAGAGTACCCGGCACTGGCTGGTTAGCATTCTTGACATCAGCACGTTTGCTAAACTCCATTCCAGGCTGGGTTTCCAGATGAGTAAACTATTGAGGGAGACCTCAAATGCAATGTCACTAGCCAGGATGCACTAAAGAATTATTGTCTTTACTCCCCACTCCTGTTAATGTGCCTTGGTTTTTAAAACAAATGCCTTGCTTTGACGTCGAATAAGTATGTCGTGGTTTTCTGAAAACATTGCACCAACTCCATTAGAAACATATCAAGTGATACCCAAGTATAAGCTTCAGTCGCTAGGCCATGATTTTCAGAAAATGCATTAATCTAAACTAATTTTTCATGGTTTTTGTGGTTTCCTTGAGTGGTTCCTTATAAACGTCTACCAAAGAAAAGAGAGTTTATTGTGGGAGCAGGGTAGACTTCTGGATTGAAATGCTTCATCATCAAGACTGAAATCCCCTCAGAAGAAAACTGGCTTTTCTACTGATCTTTGGATGATTACTTCATAGCATCACGGCACGTCTAGAATCCAACATGGTGACTCTCGTTACACTATCTCCTGTTCAGGATGCCACATGGAGGCAATTATTTTCCAGGATCACGAAATCAGAAAATCCCAAAGGACCTTCAGAGAACTGGCAACCAAGAATGGGCTTTCTGAAAAGTGTCTACCGTCTATCAGTGCAAATCTGCACTCTTGAATCTATTTTCAGTAAGGTCAGAAATGAAGAATCAGATGCACATTGAAGAGTGCTCACTCACATCAGAGTTTATAGTGGAAAGATATTATGTAGCCATTTCTCTGCCCCTTATAGGGGAGGCATGTGGGCAGTGGCATGCCATTTGGAAAGCAAGGGATCAGTTAAAAGCATGTCTCACTGGTAAAGAGATTTTTAAAAAGAGAAGATATTTCTATTTCTTTATAGATTACCCACTCTGAAGAGAGATTTGAAGCTGTTATTATATACACAAGGGGATTAAAGTAGGGAGGGTGAGAGGGGTGAGAAAGTACATGCAGGGGGGTGTCAGGTAATGGACAACACGAGGATTATCAATTCATTCAACTACTACAACAACAGAGGCTGCAAATCTTCACCGAGTATCTAACTGGACTCCTCAAGTTACGTGATCCGTACTGTTTGAGCAGGAGCAATGGTCAGACAGGCTGTGGCTCCCAGCTGCCTGACCCTCCACATGCCCCATGATTCTATGGGGTGCCCAGACAGGGCCTGACCTTTCTCTTCGCCTATGCCATTCTCACCAGGCTGAGCTCTCTGCCCTTCCCTCAGTTCTCATGCCCAGGGATCCTCCTGCAAGCTTACATCAACCTCATCCCTCATCCCTGGTCATGCCCTTCCATGACACTTCTTAGGACAGGTCAGGAGACTCCTGGCCCACCATGGTCATGGCCACCTGGCCCAGGCTTACCATTCCACCACCTCCCTCCACAAACACTTTACAATTACCTCCTTTACTCTGCAAGGGGGATTACGTACACATGGTGGGTCTGGGATCCAAAGGGGTTTAGGGAAAGTGAGGGGGATGGATATGCACATATGGAACAACCACTCATTAAGACTATTTTGGACCGGGCACATTGGAGTCATTATTTGTAATCCTCACAAAGACCCATAACAACGATCCCATTAATGGATAAAAAACCTGGTGCTCTAAGACACTCTCTAATTAACTTAAGGACACCTAGCTAATACATTCATGAGCCACAAGTAAAACCCAGGTCTTTTTTTTTTTAATGTTTGTTTATTTTTGAAAGAGAGAGAGAGCATGAGCAAGGGAGGGGAAGAGAGAGAAAGGGACAGAAGATCCAAAGCGGGCTCCATGCTGACAGCAGCGAGCCCAATGTGGGTTGAACTCACTGTGAGATCATGACCTGAGCAGAACTCAACTGGCTGAGCCACCCAGGTGCCCTGAAACCCAGGTGTCTCTTAAAGACTATGCTATTTCTTCTGCCATGCTGCCATTAGTTTTTTTCTCCAGCCTTCCCCCCACCCCCCGCCCATTATTTAATTATATAAACTTTCTACTTTGGCCAAACCAATCTGTTGTGGTCTCTTATATATTCCCATGTTCCTTTCCTAGGCTTTTGCTACATCTGGAATGCTCATTTCTGGTGTGCTGCCAGAAAACCCATGGTTTTACACCTGACCTTTGGTTCCCATTCAAGGGTGCACACACCAAAGGGTCAGCTTTTTCTCTACACTGTTTTTCAGACAGACCTCTCTCCAGTCCCCAACTCCTCACTCTTCTGTCACAAAACCACTACAAATGTGCTTGTGCAGCAGTGGGCCTGGTGTTAGGCTAGGTACAACCCACCCGTAGGCTTGACTTCCCTGAAGGAAAAAGGGCACATGTTAATCTCTCTAAGATCCAAAGCCTTGCACAGTCTCTGGACACATAGTCTGCACTCAGTGAAGGTTGGTTGCTGTAAGGAAGGAGGGTGGCAGGTAAGAAGCAAAGTGGGACTGGAGTAGGTATTTAGAAGGTGGTCAGCAAGGAGGATTTCATTGGAAAGCAACAATAACCCACCACTTCCCTCCCCTTTCCATGTCTCATTGCTGCACTCTCCACAGCCACATTGCAGAGGAGCAGAGCCCATACTTCACTGACACACCAGCAAGTCCAGACTGAGGACTAAAATATTCATATAATTTTCTACGAGATTATAAATAGCCACTGCCTGCTCCTGACCCAAAGTCCCCCAAGGGTACCTCCAGGCCACCTCAGCTACTCCCTGGAGGCCTCCTGGTCCTCCCTATGATCCTGGAAGTAAATAAAGGAGTGATGCTTGTCACGCCAAGGGACCTCAGCACTCTGTAGTTGTCCAGACTGTTCCAAGTATAAAATGTTTGAATATCTCTGCAAAGAAATACCAATTCCTGGGTGTCTAGTCCTGGAAGTCTCCTCACTTTCCATTTGCCCTCCACCCCACCCCGCCCCACCCCACCCCACCCAGAAACTCCCTTCCAGAAGCTTAAGATCACTGGAATTTGCTCAGATACTCTGAGTGGAGGTTGCCCTCTCTTGCCTCTAGGCTCTTAAGTCCCTGCAGACAGCCAACATAAACAAACCCTGAGGAATTTGCCTGAGTTCATTCCAAAGGAAACAAGCGGGTAGCTGCCTACCTTTGCCTTGGCTCCAGAACGTAAGTGAAATCCAAGACGGGAAAACCTTTGGCGTCTATCAAGTTGGCTTCTCTGTGGAAATCTTATCAAGAAACATTGGACCTTCCAGATTTCCTGAAGAGACTGTAGCGAAGGCAAGGTTTTTTATGTCTCCAATTCTTCGTGTCCCTCCTGTGCTCCCCAAATCCTAGTCTCTTCCTAAAGGAAGAGTTAATTATCATTTCTAATCCAATCTCAGGACATGTATTAATCACAGCTGGCCCTGCATCACATCCCCAAAGCCCTGAAGAGTCTCTGCCTTTATTATATCCTGGTGAATGTACTCTGAGTCAGTTGGCATCCTTTCCAAGGGCGACTTGAGTGGCTAAGATGCATTTGCATTGAAAGCAACTTGTGTTTTCTCAACACCAGATAGTAGATTCAAACACAAAGAAACCTAGTTTAATGAACACCTGCTATCTTCTCCATGCAATAAATCTTTTGCAGGAGAGGACAGCGCTCACACAATTCTCCCTGCCTACACTTAATTCATTTCCTTCCCTTCTCTCCCTCCTGCTGAGAAAGAACTCTCAAATGCTAAAATGGGCCAAACTCTGGCCTAGTTGGTGGTGACATGACTCAGACACACACTGATAATTCCTGTGGCTTGTGGATTCCTCTGGAGGTCACCTCCTTCATCCCCCTGCCTCCAGGCCAGGAACCATATCAAACTCATCCCAGACGGGTATGTCAAAGACCAAATGGGCAAACGAGCCCAGGGCCTGGAAGAAATTAGTCTAAGATGAAAGGAAACCATGTTCCAGGAATGAGAATGGCAACTGGAACAGATAATACAGACCAGCCTTCTGGTACCATATTGCCCATGGCCAGAGGTGGCCAACCACAAGCTGGTGTCATTACAGCCTTGGTAAATGTGAGAATGGTGTACAGAACATTTGAGAGGGGGCAAAAGACTAATTTATGTAGAACTTAAATTCAGAATTTACCTGACTCAAATTGTTTTTAGGAGATGGAATTACACAGCTGCCATGAGGTACACCCTGGTGGCACAGACTGGCTTTCATGGGTTCTGAGGTGAACGTTGTGGTGGTGCCACTTTCCAGAGAGTCAGGTCCCACAGCTTCATGAAACACATGAGTCTTTTCTCACCTAAAGCCTCTGTACTTGAGGTTCCTCTGCCTGAGGTTCTCACATTCCTTGTCCCCTTACTTTATTCAAGTCACTGTTCAATCATTACTTCCTCAGAGAGGCCTTCTTGACCACCATGCATCCAGACACTTAGGGGTGCCAACACTGGTGACATATTCCATGCTTGGGAGGACAGACCCACAGAAGAGGACACGTTGCCCTGGGAGTGGGCTTGGGATGATTTAGTCTGAAAATTCTGGGGTCTTGAATATTAGCAAAGTGGTCCAGAAGGGGGCATTCCTTGTTGCAAGGGGAGGGGCATGGCTGGCAGATGGCCAGAACAAACACAAGGCTTCCTTTGCAGGATCCAGAGGACTCATGCAGGCTTCTCTCCTCAAGGTCATCTCAGAGCTGCAATGGCCTCTGCTCCAGCCATCATTGTATCCTAAGTAAAAAGGATTAAAGGGGCTTACTTTTCTTAGGAGCTTTCTGGAAGCCCCACTCTATAACTTAGGTTTACAGCTTATTGTCCAGGGCTTAGTAAGTTCCCAGCAATTGATCTGAGTGTTTAGGAATGAAACATAGGTCATCTAGAAAATGAGAAGGTGGTTCTAGAAGAAGGTGGTTAGCCCAACTTTACAAGTTCCTTTCAGTGTTTGTAATCTGTGGCTCCAGGATGCTGAGGTCTTGGGAGAGTTGATTATAATACTCTGGGATATTTGTTTGGAATACACTTATTGGTTACACTTAGTGTAAAGCCCTTTGTTGGCAAGTTTGATCACTGGATCATGGAAGCTGCCTTTCCATGCCTCTGTGGATCTGATGGTGGCAGAAAGTTATCATGTCCATTTCACAGATGAAGTATAAGGGCCTACCTCATTACAGTAAGTAGAGAGCTGGCCTCCTTGACCACCATATCCAATGTTTTCTCTCCCATAGCCCATTGCCTCATGGTTTTAGCCAGGAAACTATACGACCCAACCCTGCCTAGATAAGAAGACCCCTGGGGAGAGGATCTGATGTGTGCTCTTTGCCTTCTCCCCAACCTCAGAGACAACTGATCCTGGGGCCAGCTGGTTCCCTCCGACACTCAGCAGACTGGGTGTGGAAGGCACTTTCCCTAGGATTCTGCCTTTTTCCCTACCACAACACTTACACACACTTAAGCTCATGCCACAGGGATCATATATTCTTTTCTTCCAAATTTTCTCTCTGCTCAGATTTTTTTTTGTGAGTTTCACTTGTGATGACAAGGAGGAGATAAGGGGAGTGAGGTAGAGGTGAAGCTGCATTCTAATATTGCTGTCTGCACTGCCTGACTGTGTAAAAGAGTTCAGCTTTTATTGAGTTATGTGCTGATACAGGCAGGTACAAGGCAGTTGGTCCAGGGGATATTTTGGGGGAGTGTGAGAATCTCATCTTGTTGACCCACTAGTTGGCAAGATTACACTGAGAATTTTCTCCTTGCCTATTTCAGAACAAAGTGTTAAGAGGGATTCAGAGGCATGGAAATACTAGAATTTAGAAGGGCAATTTGTTAGATGCACTTGAGAGCAAACATTCCCAAGAAGCAGTGTCAAGTGCTAAATTTGTGAACAAAAAACTTTTGGTAGACGGGGAAGGATTAGCTGTTGAGGCACCATTTGAACTGAGTCAAGGAGAATGATTGTTTTTCTACAGATAGAAAAAGGGGTGGGGAGGTTATGGTTGTCCAGGAAGTAGGAGGTGTAGGTAGACAACAAACAAAATAAGAATTAAGGCTTGGTCCTTTGTAAAACTCTAGAAGGGGCTAAAAGCAATCAATCAATCATCAGTTACAGAGTTCCTCCAGTATGCTGGGGGCTGGTGGCTCAGAAAAGAATCAGACATGATCTGGGCCCTGATACTAAAACATAGAATAGAGAAAAGGACATTTGACATAATAAAGTGGATCTGCATAAATCAGACAAAAGCTATGAGTTTGTCCCAGAGATGGCCACAATAGACCAGATGTCCATGTTTCCTATTGCATTCTGGTGTGGCTAGATAACCAATTCTCACTAGTGGATGAATGTGAATGACCTGAAAGTCTTTTACAAGAGAGAGTGTGCCTTCTCCACTGCTATCTCCATCCACATGTTGGATGCAGAGCCACAAACAGAAGGAGTCTGAGTCCCTGAGCTGGAATCTTTCTAATCAGGACACTTACACTGGACTGTTATGGGAGGCAGAAGTACACCTTATTGTGTCAAGCTACTGACATGTTGGGGTTTACTTATTAGAGCAGCTGGTGCTTTCTTAGCTCTTCTATCCTGTAAGGAAATCAGTCAGATAATCCCTGAATAGCATTTTCTGGGACTCCATTCTAGAGCCAAGGACATACAACTGGATTTACACGGAGATCTACAGAGTTGGAGATCTACAGAGTTGAAATGATTGAATTTGTTCCTTAAGGTATTCTGACTCTCTCTGTTTCCTTCATGTGCCAATCTCCTGCTCCTTCCCACTCTCTTTTCCCTTCAGACTCACAATAACCTAGAGAGATCGTGTGTTCACCCCACTTGCTCTCCTACAGACCTACTCATGGGAGATCCTGGCCTGTCACTGAAGGAGATTCTATAATCTTTGATTTTTTGCCAGATCCTTGATTACAAAAAAGTTAATACAGCTTCATAATTTAAGACACTATTTGCATTATGCAGCTTTCCAAAAAACATTTGAGTCATCCCCGCCACCCCCCCCCCCCCGCCCCACCAAAAGGCATAACATTGGTAATGAATCAGAGTGGATCATAAGGAGAAGGGATATAAAGCACACGAGTGGGTGAGAGAGTAATGCGGGTGCGGTGAGTGTGCTAGGGCTCCATGTCCTTAGATGCTGCAGGCCCTCCGGACCCAGAAGAGGGTCTGCTTGCTTCTGTACAGGGCCAGCCTTGGCCGATCATGACAGCTTCACTCTAATGCCCTCTCACTTCCCCATCCCAACCACAGCTGATCCTGAGCTTCTCCCCACTGTCACCCAGAACCATCAATATTCTATTCCTGGTCCCAGGTAAGCATGTATATGATGTTCACTTCCCAGACTTAAATCGTTTCTCTTCTTAAGAAGAAACAAAAGGAAGGGCACCTGGGTGGCTCAGTTAGTTAAGTGTCCAACTTTGGCTCTGGTCATGATCTCATGGTTCATGAGTTCAAGCCCCACGTCAGACTCTGTGCTGACAGCTTGGAGCCTGGAGCCTGCTTCTGATTCTGTGTCTCCCTCTTTCTCTGCCCCTCCCCTGTTCGTGCTCTCTCTCTCTCTCTCATAAATAAATAAACATTAAAAAAAAGAAATAAAAGGGATCTAAGAAGGACCTTCTAAAGACTGGAAAAATATCTAAGGCTCAAGAGAAGGAATTACTGTAGCTGTATAACCCAAATTGGTGTAACTACTTTGGGAAATTGTGTGCTGTTTGTCTGAAAGCTAACATACACATTCCCAAGGACCCACCAGGGTCCACACCTACAAATATAACTGGCAGATATGCATATATTTGTGAAAAGAAAAAGACTGTAAAAGAATGCTCATAACAGCATTATTTGTAATAGCCCCAAACTGGAAACAAATTTCATGCCCATCAATAGTACATGGACTATAAATAGACTGTGATAAATTCACATACAATGGACACAATACAGCAGAGAAAAAATACAAACTCTACTATATGCAACAACACGAATCTTGCAGACATAATATTGAGCAAAAAAAGCCATATGTAAAAAATATTCAAAGTATGAATCCATTTATATAGGGTTCGAAAACAGGCAAAAAAAAAATTATAAAAAACAAGAGTACGGGTTATTTTGGAAGTCACTGACAGGGAGAGCAGGAGAGAAACTTCTGAGGCCAGGAAGGAGTCTTCTCAGTGCCTGGAATGTTCTATGCCTTTGACTTGAGTGGTGGTTTCATGTGCTTCAGATTTATGTACCTTCTTGTAGGTATGCTTTATTATAATCATAAAATGTTCAGATAAAAAGGAAGCTTTAAATTAGGGTTGCAGACACTGGCAATTGGTGGCTGAGGTACTTTAGGACAGGGGGTCATCAACCATCAACAGCAGCAGTGAGTGCTGCTCTACATTGTGCCCTCAGCCTGTGGAGGTGCTAGAGGCACGGCCCGTCCTTGTCTTCAAGGAGCTCTGGACACCACCTGGGAAGCTCTCTGCTTCACCCTCCGTCCTTTCTGTATGAGACTCGAATGGTCTCTTCAAAGAAACTGGAAACGGAATGGTTCAGTCCTCCCAAGCCTATGGAGGGTGGCAATGCTGCTTGCTGCTTGGTGACATCTTCTCCCAGGCCATTCACTCTCCCGCTTTGCTGGGTAACTATTTCATTGTCTCTTTTCTCCCTGCAGATCGTCAGTGGTTCCCTCCTCACCCTCTCTCTCTCATTGAGAAGGTAGGAGCCATTAGAGGCGGACCTCTGCCCTCCAGCCTGCTGGCCTTGAGCTTGCACATCTGCCCTCCAGCACTCTCCTGTCCGGGCCCCTCCTGCACCTATTTCTCTGGGATCATTCCCATCAGCACAAACAAGCTGTAATATCTCCCATATTAAGACAAAAACAGAAAAACCTCTCCCTCCAATTATTGTTCCATTTACCTGGTCTCCTTTAGAGCAAAATTCCTCAAAAGACTTTTAAATCTCAGTGGTCTCCACTGGGAGGAATGTTCTCCTTGAGCCCTCACCATCTGGCTTTTGTCGCCACTTCCAAACACCTCCATGCTGCGCCATCCAGAGATATTCTCAGTCTTTATCTTGTTGAGAACCCACAGTACCTGTTACAGATGGTTACATTCTCCTTGATGCTGTTGCTCACGGGGATGCAGGGCACCCCTCCCTCTGGATCTTCCCCCTGCTTCACTGTTTCTTTTCTTGGTTTTGTTTTGTTTGTTTTACATCTGTCCCAGAGTTTACTCCTTGGATCTTTCTTTTCCCTTTCCCTACCCTTACATCATTATTTCTTATGTAGTGTTGGGTTTTAAATGCAAATTGCAAACATTGATCTCTAACTGCATATTGGATTATATGAATATCTAATATTATCTCACTATCTCCCAAACCAGATTCCTCTTGCAGGATTTCCATCCCAGTATATAGCGATTCTGCTTTCCAATTGCTCAGGTTAAAAACCTTTCGTGGTGTCTTAGTTCAAAGAGTCAGTCTTTCATCTGAGTGCCACCCACAGTCTCGCTCATCTCTGGTGATGGAAACTCCATTCTTCCAGCTGCTCGGATCAAAACCTTTGGCATCATCCTTCCCCCCTCTCCCTCTTTCATGACCCACATTTGTCAGATCTACTTTAAAACTATGTCTGGAATCAGACCACTTCTTGCCAGCTGAACCACACCAAACCATTGCCACCTCTGCAGGATTGTGACCATAGTCTCCTGGGCTCCCTGCCTCAGACCTTGCTTCCTTACAATCTGTTTTCAGCATTCTCCACCTTGCAGTCAGGTCAGGTATTTAAACCTGTCAACTGCCCATGCCTTTCCTCTGCTCAGAACTACAAAGGGGGCTCCCTTCCCATCCAAAGTAAACAAAGTCTTAACTACCTGATCTGGACCCTGCTCTTTCTTCAACTTTGTGTCACAGGGTGATATTCAGACTATTAAATGGCACAAAAGGGTGCCCATGTGGGCACTGACCAGTCTGAGCCGGTGCCCACCACAGCACTGGAGGAAGGGCCTGAAGATTCCCTGCTCTGCCAGGCATTATCCCCTAGTTGCTGGATTCAAGGAGTTCCAAGAGGGAGGGCAGGTCTATGGGGCTAGAGTAACGCTGAGGTGGTACTTGAGAGTTTGGAAGTGAGGTTGTTTACCAACCAGGTTAGAAGGTTTTCAGTATTTTCATCATCAGTACTGCCGTTATCGGTATATGTTAGCTGAACATCAGCGACGCTCCTGCCACATTTTCTTCCTGTTCACTCCACTCCTGCCATGCTAAGCTCTACTGATGTGTGCCAGGTATTCCTGTGTGGATGCTACCCTGCATGTGAGTCGTCACCTTACTCTTGAGACTAACCTTGGCTGGAATTTCCTTTCCTCCGTGGAGCCCATCGTGATCACCTGTATCTCCCGTGTCATTCTCCAGAGTTCTCTCAATAATCTGATATACCTGACATTTACTTATTTTGATAGCTTTTCTCTTTATTGGAATGTGAATTTCAAGAGGGAAAGGATTTGTTTTTCTTTCTGCTGCATCTCTAGTGCCTACAACTGGTAGGAACTCAATGACATTGTTAAATGAATGAATAAATGAACAGTCTGTCATTAAATAAAATTAATAATTAGTACCAACCAACCCTCAGACTAAAGCTCAGTATAAGGAAAAACTATGTGGGGTCAGAGCTACCCATGGGAGAAATGAGCTATTTCAAAGAGATGGTGTGATCTCAATCTGGGGACTCTGTGCATTATGTTGGGAAATGAGGCTTCCACCAATCTGGGCCTCAAATGATGCAACTCACTTAACCTCTCAGGGTCTCTGTGTTCTCATCTGCAAGATGGGGTAATATCACCCATGTCACAGGGCTGTGTTGACAGGGTATGTATGCAAAGTGCTTGTCATACTGTCCCACACACATTAGGCTTACTGACTTGGTTCCCTCCCCCTTTTTTTTTCTCATGTCACTTCAGGGGTGTGGTAGTCTTCAGATGGACATGCAGCTTCAAGGATGCATGAGTAGGTGGGGCACATAGATTTGGGCATGGGCTGGAGAAAGGGGTGAGGGCAGGAATTGGTGCCATTGCTCTTGCTGGGATGGCTCCAGGCTGCTGAGTTGGAGGGCACAGAGCAGGCCCCATCTGTGCCACTAGGCCTTCTGTGATGATCTGGGAGAAGTGACAAGCACTACCCCAGATTATGCATATTCAAAGCCCAGTCTGGTTCCCTGGCACAATGGGGCAGAACAACAAAGCAGGTACACAGCTTGCTTCTTTGAGTCAAACACCGAGTAACTGGGTCATTTAGGTCTGAATCGACAGGGCAGGATGGGATCCCAAGAAGATGCTACATCTCTTTCTTTTAAGTCAGTGGCCTATCTCTGAAAGAAGGGTTCTTATCCAAGATTCAGTGACTTCCAAGATATGTTTGGATAGAATTCACCCAAGAGCTTGGATGGGAAAAAAATATATGTTTATTTTACTAACCTCTAACTGAATTGTAGCACATCCATCTATTATGAGTATAGGTGCCAAATCACATTACTAATAGTGGTTCTAGTGACTTTGTCACCAACAGAATGCATAGTTTCATATCATGTCCTAGTTGTTACGGATGTCATGAAATACCATTATACTCATTACTGCTTTGGAATAATGGTAGTTTTTGGAATTACTGCAGTATCTTGTTATTTATTGCATTACTAAAGGCATTTCATCATGTTTTTTGTCATATTTTGATATCTGTGTTCCAATACCATTGTTTTCATTTGTAATAGTATGTGTTTTATGGTATTCTAAGTTTTTAAGAAACATTATTCTGAGAAGTGGCTATGGGCTTAACAGACTGCCAGAGTGATCCATGGCTCCAGACCCTTCTCTATACCACCTCACTCAAAACTCTTCTCTAAACCATTTGGAAGAGACAGATATATGTTGTGTTGGGTCTTGCGTGTGTGTGTATATATACACACAAGCATGCATAAATATGTTTATGTTCCTAACCCATCAGTAAACTATCAATATTAATTTCAGGAACACTTTCTTCCATGTCAAACTCTGATCCTTTGTTCCTGCCCTAAAACTGGGTTACCTGGTGTCAGTAGGACGGGAGACTAGCTACCTATCATCTGAAACTAGTCTTCCCCACACCACAGTGAAGTCACTTGGAGCTGTCTCCTCTCACAGGTGATTGGCTGGGTCAATGGGCTCCTTATTCCTACACCTAATCTCCCAGCCCTGGCATCCTCCCTCCACCTGGGACCACACTGGCACGGATTACCTTCCTGAACTTTCTCATCTTTCCCCATCTGTTATTCACAGAAGGTTTGAGCTTCTTTTTTATCTCCAAAAACTTCACTCTACTAAGAAAAACAAAATAAAGTACCATCAGCTGAAACTTAGTAAATTGTCAGGTCCCCACATAAAGAGATAGGAGCTTCAGAGTAGCCCAGAAAACTTTGTTAATTCTCTAGCCACATTGGCAAGACTCCTTGGTCTAAAAACACCTGGAGAGCCACTTTGCTGTTCCCTCATTTTAATGAGATAGGTTAGGTCAGAGGACATAAAACAGATGGCAGAGTGTAGTGTTAAGAATTGATCAAGAATATCCCTAATTTGGAGCTTCTGAGGCCTGAAAGTTCCCTCTCCTGTCTCCATCTTGAATGGCTTGTCTATAAAGGCAAGGACCAAGTAATAAAAGCATAGATACATAATGAAAAAATACTTTCCTTGGCCCTGAAGGTACAATGATGGATAAGATGATGTCTCTCCTCACACTTTGGAGAGGAAGATGAAACATAAGAAGAACAGCATAAGAGTATATTAATGACAAACTTTTTTAGTTGCAAGTGACAGACATGCAGTTAAAACTAGCTCTCTTTGGGGATGAGAACATAGGCAGTAATCTCTCTGACATTGGCACAGCAACATTTTTCTAGATATGCCTCCTCAGATAAAGGAGATAAAAGCAAAAAACTATTGGAGCTATATCAAAATAAAAAGCTTCTGCACAGCAAAGGAAATAATGAACAAAACTAAAAGACAACCTACAAAATGGGAGAAGATACTTGCAAATGATATAGCCAATAAAGGGTTAGTATCCAAAATATATAAAGAACAGATACAGGGGCGCCTGGGTGGCGCAGTCGGTTAAGCGTCCGACTTCAGCCAGGTCACGATCTCGCGGTCCGTGAGTTCGAGCCCCGCATCAGGCTCTGGGCTGATGGCTCGGAGCCTGGAGCCTGTTTCCGATTCTGTGTCTCCCTCTCTCTCTGCCCCTCCCCCGTTCATGCTCTGTCTCTCTCTGTCCCAAAAATAAATAAACGTTGAAAAAAAAAATTAAAAAAAAAAAAAAAGAACAGATACAACTCAATACCCAAAAATGAAACAAGCCAGTTAAAAAATAAGAAGAGGACATGAACAGATATTTCTCCAAAGAAAACATACAGGTGGCCAACAGACACATGAAAAGATGCTCAACATCACTCATCATCAGGGAAATGCAAATCAGAACTACATGAAATACCACCTCACACCTTTCATAAAATTAAAAACAAGTATCAACAAGTGTTGGTGAGGATGTGGAGAAAAAAGAACCCTCTTGCACTGTTGGTGGGAATGTAAATTTGTGCAGCCACTGTGGAAAAACGTAAGGAGATTCCTCAAAAAATTAAAAAGAAAACTATCCTATGATTCAGTAATGAGCCTACTGGATATTTACCCCCAAAATACAAAAACACTAATTCAAAGGGATACATGTGAAGGTTTATAGCAGCATTATTTACAATAACCAAACTACAGAAGCAGTCCAAGTATCTATCGATAGATGAACAAAGAAGAGGTTCTCTCTCTCTCTCTCTCTCTCTCTCTCTCTCTAGGAATATTATTCATCCATAAAAAGAATGAAATCTTGCCATTTATAACATAGAGCTAGAAAGTATAATGGTAAGTGAAATAAGTCAGTCAGAGAAAGACAAATACCATATTAAGTCACTCACATGTGAAACTTAAGAAACAAAACAAACGAGAAAAAGGAAAAAAAAAAGGAGAGAGAGAGAGGCAAACCAAGAAATAGACTCTTCAATGTAGAGAAAAAACTGATGATTAGCAGAGGGGAGGTGTGTGTGTGGGGGGATGGGAGATATAGAGAATGGGGATTAAAGAGCACATTTATGATAAAAATAGCAAATAAAATGATTTAAAAAAAGAAAATGCACAGAAGACTTGAACAGACAGCAAAGAGGAGATACAGGTGGAATATAAGCATATGAAAAGATGTTCCATACCTTTAGTTATTAGAAAAATGCAAATAAAAACCATAATTAGATACCACTGCATACATATTAGAATAACTAAAATAAAAATACTGACAATGATAAGTGCTGATGGAGATGTGGGACAACTGGTAAGATGTATGAACAGCTCTCATACGTTTGCTGGCTGGAATGCAAATAGTATAGGTACTCTGGAAAATACTTTGGTAGTTTCTTATAACATTAAACATGTCCTTATCATAGGATCCAGCAATCCCACTCTTGTACATGAATGCTTATAGCAGCTCTATTCATAATCATCAAAAATTGGAAGGAGTCAAACATCCTTCAATTCAACTGGATAAACAGATACTGGTGTATCCACACAATGAAATACTACTCAGCAATAAAAAGGAATGCACTATTTATACATGCAACAACTTGGATCAATGTCAAAAGCATTATGCTGAGTGAAAGAGACAGTATCAAAACATTACTTACTGTGTGATTGCCTTAATATGATATTCTTGAAAAGAAAAAACGATAGTGATGAAGAACAGGTCAGTAGTTTCTGAGGTTTGAGTTGGAGAGACTGTGACCATGGAGGAAGTTTACGGGGGTTGAGGAAGTTATGGGATTGTTTTGTAACCTGATTGTGATGTGGTTACACAAATTTTTTCAAGTGCTAAAACTCATAGAACTGGAAGCCAAAAATGTAACTTTTACTGTATAAGATAAAATAAATACTGTATAAAAACTAGTTCAAGGAAAAATAATTTATTAGCTTATTAATTGATTTAACTAATGTATTAATCAGTTTTACCTAGATTTTGCTGCAGTAACAACTACTTTCCAAATCTCAGTGTCTTACATTTACAAAAGTTTATTTGTTACTCAAGTTATACATCCTTCATAGGGTAAGAAGGACACAGACTTCATTTACTGGGCCACATTGAGAATGTGCCATCTTTCTTGGTCTTGTGAAGGAGTAAAAAAGCAGTAATAAAACTGTCCACTAGTTCTTTAAGCTTCTGCTCCGTGGTAGTATATATCACTTCAGCCTGCATTAGTCAAATACCAATAATGGTTTCTATTGGCCAAAATAGGTCAAGTATGGTAACAGCGGTGGTGGGAAATACATTCCTATAGGGATAAACCTCATAAAGGGACCCACAGGGAAGGATCTGGTACTGAAGGGAGCAAATATTTTACAGAATACTACTGTCTACCACAATGAACATTTATTGAATATCTATTTTGTGCCAGGCTCTGTTCTGGGCACTGAAAATACAGCAAAGAAAAATACAAACAAGGTCCCTGCTTTCATGGAATTACCAAATTCTTGATGATGGTGGGGGGTGTGAGAGAATGTAAAAGGAGACCAAACAATAAATTAAAAAAAAAAAAAGAAACTAGATAATGGAAAAAACCATGAAGAAAATAGAGCAGCATGAGGAGATCCACTACTTGGTTAGATTCCTTTATCTTGGAGTGTCAGCAAAGTGGCATTTCATTTCAGGTCTAAAAGACAGTCATGTAAAGAATCTCAGGTGTCTCCTAAAATCCTGAGGGGAGGGAAAAGGGTTTGGCCCCTGTCCCTCCTAGAACATGCAACAGTTCAACAATGCTTGAAAAGTATTCTGACTGGCCAGACTTGGGGTCACATGTTCATCCCCAAACATACTGGTCAGAGTAAGAACAAAGTCTTGTTGCCCAGCATAGGCCACATGTTTCTCCCTCTGATGGTGCCTCTGGATTGACAATCCCATCAGAATCACATGGAATAGGGTAAATTCCAATAAAAATGAGATTTGGAACAGGAATAAATAGGTGTCTACTTCTTGGGAACTGTGGCAAATGCTAGCTGGCCAGTCAGTCATTGATAAAATGGCTGTGATTCAGGACAAAGAGGCCTGCATTTCCAGTCACTGCCCTTACAGGAGTTAGCATGGACCCAGGTCTCAGCCTTCTTCCATGAGAGGTTTGGGGGGCATTAGACACTCTCCTAGCTCTTTTCTATTCTGTGACTATAGTTTTGAAATGCTCTCTCTTACCTTGGATTCATTTAGGATGTTTTGGTTACAAATTATGGATGACCTTGATTCAAGTTTTAAGCAATCATATCTTAAATGAGATATCTCATTCATATCTCATATGAGAAGACGCAAGCAGAGCCAGCTTAATAGGTCAGGGCTCTGGTTCCTCACTCCTGTGGTTCTCTTCCTCTTCCTCTTCCACGGGGTGGCTTCATCTTCAGGCTGATTCCCCTCAAGGTCACAAGTTGGCTATGGCAGTCCCAGGCATCTCATCCACACATGATAATGTCCAATGGAAGAACAGTGGCCAGCTCTTTCTTGCTTCTCTCCTTAAGAATGAAGAAACCAACACAGCCTCCCCTGAAGTCTCTGTCTTCTGGAAGTGGATACCTGAGAAATGTCAGGGTTTCTTCGGGAGGGATAAAGGAGAAGTAACTTTTGGGTAAATAAGGTTTGCTTATGATTCTCATTTAGGATGGGCTCCCCTCTACAAAATCCTCTTCTCTCCCAGCTCTGATTCTGTCTGCTGCCTGTCTGTCTTCACAAGTGGAGGTTAAGAATGTAATATTTCTCTATGTGGCTCTAAGGATACTGGTAGGATGCAGTCAGCATGAAGGTGACAAACTTCTTCCACATGTGGCTACAAATAGAAAAGGATATTAATCCCACACTGTATTAATATCATTTCTTCCTGGGTTATCCATCAGAAGATGAGAACGCCATGGCCCAGTGGCATGAGATAAATGACCTGCCCATTTTGTGCTTTTCAAGGTACATATCATGGAGGGGGAGTAGATAGAAAGAGAGAGGGACAGGAAATTCTGACTTGGGGACTTGCGTCTCTATTCAAGCTTGGCTGCTGGGATTAGCCCTTCCACCTCCATAGCTAAAACCCCATTCCAGAAGTGTGTGTATTCCTCTGTTGTAATTTCACAGAGCAAACTGATATCCTCTCCCTTTATTAATCTGTAGACCCAGAAAAAAGACAGTACACCCGTTAATGCTTTGGATATTGGCATAAGCAGATATAGAAATAAAATAAATACCTTTGCTACACTTTAGGAGAAGTGTTTTTCGAGGCTTGAAAAAATTAGTAAGGACCAAAGACTATCAAAAAAGCCAATGAGATTTTAAAATGAATCAAACAGAACTTGTAGAAACTAAAAAATGTAACAAAACAGAACTCAATGGATGAACTAAACAGCAAATTAAACAGCTAAAGAGAGGACTAATGTCTCAGAAATTTTCCAAAAGAAATTTTGCAAAAGAAAGTATAGAAAGAAAAAAAAAGGATCAGAAAAGATATGTCAAAATATGTGGATATTAGGGTGAGGAATTCTAATATTTACATAATTTTGAGGATATGCATATCTTTGTTGAATTGCATACCTAGCAATTCCAATCCAAACCTTAACCAGCCCAACAATTCACAATCAAGATAGAACTCTTGCATTTATATATCAGGAGAGAGAGAGAGAGAGACAGAGACAGAGACAGAGAGAGAGAATATTCATGGCAGCAATGCTTGACATAGCAATAAAAAACTAAAAACTAGAAAGTAATAAGAACATAAGTACATAAATTTTGATCTATATTTTATATGCATATATTATATATAAATCATATTGTGAATGTGGAATACTATCAAAAAGTGAAAATTAACGAATTATTGTTTTGCACATCATCATGGATGAGTCACAAAAGTAATGTTGAGTTAAAAAAAAAGTCACAGAAAGATATATGCCATATTATTTCATTCATACAAAGTTAGAAAGCATGAAAAATGGGATGATTTACTATGTAGGGATACACGGATGTGTGAAAACATAAAGAAAAGTGAAGGGGCACCTGGGTTGGCTCAGTTGATTAAGCAACCAACTCTTGGCTTTGGCTCAGGTCATGATCTCACAGTTCATCAGTTCAAGCCCCACATTAGGCTCTGTGCTGATGGCGTGAAGTCTGCTTGGGATTCTCTGTCACTCTCTCTCTCTCCCCCTCCCCTGCTGGTGTGTTCTTTCTCTCTCTCTCAAAATGAATAAACATTAAAAAAAAGAAAAGTGAAGAAATGGCAGACAAAAATTCAGGTTACCTCTGGGGGTAAAGGGAACATGATGGGATCAGGAAAAAGCACACAGGGGCTAATGTTCTACCACTTGAGCTGAACAGTGGCTGATGTTCATATTTATTGATTTCGACACCCTTTTATTTGTGTTAAAAGTATCCTTTGCATATACTCAATATATAAAAACAAAGGTATGGAAATACATATACCAAGAAAATATGTACCAAATACATAACCAAGTTTTTTCAGACAAAATGCATTTTGAGGTAAACTTCATCCAAAGGGACAAAGAAAAATACTATACATCAGTAAAATGAATAGACAATAGGTCCATACACAAACATGTATGAACCTAATAATAAAGCCTTGTAACATATAAAATAAAAACTGAGACTTAACTTTTGAGATAAATAGATCAATCATTTGTTGTAGCTGGTGATTTTAACACATTCCATCATGAAACTAAATCAATGAAACTGACAAAAAAAGAAAAGATATGATAGATACGAATTATACAACTATGCAATGAATAAGCCTGAACTAATACATATATATTTCACACCTAATAAATATAAACTTCACACACTTTTCAAGAACACATGGAATATTCACAAAAGTCAGCATTAAACTTGAGTGACAAAAGGAGCCTCAATAAATTCCCAAGAACAAGCATTGCACAAACTATACTCTGACTATAATGCTATATAGTGAAGACTTCATAACAAAAGGATAGTTTTTAAAAATCCCATATGCCTGGAAACTAAAGAGCATGCTATTGAATAACCCTTTGGTTAAAGAGGAAATCAGAGGGGAAAGTATGAAGTACTTAACTGAACAGAATAAAAGTGCCATGTGTCAAAATATGTAGGGCACAAGTAAATCACTTCTTTGAGAGAATTTTACAGCTTTAAATACATTGATCACAAAGCAAGAAAGAACAAAAACAAATGAGCTAAATTTCCAACTCAAGAAGGTAGAAAAAGAGAAATTGAGTAAACCCAAAGAATTAAAGGAAATAGAAAATAAAAATGAAGCAGAAATA
Organism: Puma concolor; assembly: GCF_028749965.1. Lineage (NCBI taxonomy): Eukaryota > Metazoa > Chordata > Mammalia > Carnivora > Felidae > Puma > Puma concolor. Next base: position 102,585,662 of record NC_141673.1, read on the forward strand.
AAAGAAGAAATGTATCTTATTAATGAATGGTCAATCTAACATTGTAAATATTTCAATTCTCTCCAGAGAAATCTACAAAGTCATTTTAATTCCAATTTAAATCTCATAAGGATTTTTTTTGGAGACATAAACTTATTCCAAATGTGTATCAAACAATATAGATTCACAAAATGCTAATTAAACTTTGTAAAGAGAAACTAAGGATAGTCATCTTACTCATAAAATATGAAAATACTATGAACCTATCATGATGTAATGATAAAAGCAAGGTGATTTTGGTGCAGGGATACCCAAGGAGATCAATGCAATATAAATCAGTGCTAAAAACTCTCATTATATTCATATATATTCATTTCCCGAATATATATGTATGAATCACTACAAAATCATGAAAAAAAGAATTATATTGGAGGAAAATAAATTCTATACCTACCTTACCAAGCGTAAATGTGATCTTTTGAAAGACTAATGATCTACATATGAAAAGTAAAATTATAACACAATAAAAGAAAGAGATAATATATTCTCAATTTTTCTGTAAGAAAGTATTTATTAAATGAAACTCCAAAAGCACAAACCACAAAAAAATTTAAAAAATGATACATCTGACTTTTATCAGAATTTTTGTTCAACAAAAGACATCACTGTCAAGGATAATAAACCAGTGACAAATTGGGAGGTGTTTACAAAAATAAAAAATCTAGGATGTTCAGCAAACTCAAATAAGCAGGAAATACATAGGTTCCCAATGGAATAATGGGGGGGAAAAGGTATGAATAGGCAATCCACAATAGGGGGAAACGCAAGTGGCCAACAAGTATATAAAGAGATGATAAATCTCACTAGAAGTTCTAATACTAATAGCAGCAAGTAGTGTACTAGTAATGTAGTAATTACTAAACACTTAAATATGCACCACACTTTTACTAGCTCATTTACTCCTCATATTAATGCCATGAGGTAATGGTATCACTATCCCCATCTTATAGAAGCAAAAACAGAGGCATAGAGAAGTGTCTTACCCAAGGTCATATAACTAGTAAGTGATGGAGTGAAGATCTGAACCCAGACTCTTAACTACCACAAAACCCTGAACTTGCTTTCATCAGAGTGTCAACGATGATGGTAAGGACAAGGGTGAGGACCAGTCTGGCTTCCTGCCTGTGCTGCTGGTGCCCAGGTTCTGGAGACAAACCTGGAATGTTTAACAGAGTCTGCCTTTACGTAGTGACTGAAGCCCGGTCACGACAGGACATGAGCACAGTCAGGTGTAGGCTAGGACTCATCCCCAGGGGTCTAAGTGAAAAGGGGTGGGGGTGCTCCATGGAACACTAAGACTTAGCAGCATGGGCAGATCTTAAAAACGTACTTTCAAGTTAAAAAAGAGAGGAAACAGTGGAAAGTCCACAGCATGATGTCATTTGTGTAGATTAAACACACAAACACAATGTATTTAAAATGTGTTTTAGAGTCCATTTCTATTAAGGATTTGTATCAAACACATCGAGGGGGTGGCAAGAGGATTGTGGATGGAGGATGTAGAGGAATAAATGAAAACAACAGTGGTGGGAGGTGTGCACAGTCACAGCCTACCACCATCCGAGGAAGGTGATTGGCTCTCTCTTCTCTACTTAGTGCTGCACACTCACGGCCTGGCAAGTCCACCTGTCCAGAAACCACCTGCCCCTAAACAGCCTGTCCTGGGGGTTCTGCCTGGTCACTGTGGCAGAACTCGGACTTGCCTCTATGAGACCCCAGCTTTCCCTCTCTGTGTACGTCCTAGAACATGGAATTTTGGTCACGTCCAGACCTTATGCCTGTGGCTGGGCTTCCGACTCTCAGTGGCACTTACACGGAACTCTGTCATGGTCAGGTGGCACTTCAGGAGAGCTCTTGTTCCCCTGACAAGGCTCCTCCTGGACAAGGCTCAGCCTACTCCCTCCCACCCACCTAGTGCTATGTTCACAGGTCCTCCTACCAGAATCCCTGTCCTGGGTACTGCCAGCCTCTGCCAGGCTCATGGGACCACAGTGTTCCTGACCCAGAATCTCCTTTTTTCCATGTCACCCCAGTAACACAAGGGAGGATGCCCTTCCTGCCTTTTGCCCCAAGCCACACTTCTCCCAGATGGCCCCATCCTCTTCCCACTCCTTGGCATGCACAGGGGTCTGGCACTGGGCCTCGAAGCTCTTAGTACCAGGCTGCAGGGGAGTGTCAGGTACACCTCAGGCCAGTCTTGTCCTTGGGTTCCAGCTCCGTGGGCTTTCAGCATTTTTGCATCTGTCTGGGCTGTGTCACTTGGCACTTTTAGATGTGTTGCCTTCTTTTAAGGTCATTTCCCATGTATGCATTTAGTGTCCCCTGCCAGACTGAGGGCTTTCAAGAACCCAAGCTTGTCTCATCCCCCAGGTCCTTGGAAATGTGTATGTGTGTGCCCTATGGTAATGTTTGCTCTGCTATTTTTCAGGGGTGGGATGGACTGGCCCTGGGTCAGGCGTACCGTGGCATCACAGCCTTCCCTCCTCCAATTGGGCCTTCTTGACCAGGGTGCGGTAGGACCTGATTAGGAAAACCAGCGAGCTAAGGGGTTAGAATTAACAATCCCTGGGAGTTGGGACCTCTAACAGCTCACAAAAGCCCTTTCACAGACACTTCCCCATTTAACTGTTACAACCTCCAGGAGGCCCAGCACCTCACCCAAAGCCATGGGTCTCCAGGCTGCTGGAGCAGACTGGATTCCCAATCATCTGCACCCACCTTCCGGATATTCAGATGAGCTGCTGCCTTTTTCTCTGGTGGAACGCACAGTGGCTCTGCACTGGAGTTTGGGCCCAGCCTTCTGGCCTGTCTTGCTCTGCGGAAGCAAGACTCTTTCGTGACCACCTCGGCCTGCAGGGAGGGAATGCTACCCAGCTCTAACACTTCTTTCCCCAAATGGCTCTCCTCCTAATCAATCCCAGGAGCTCCCCCTTGGGCTGCAGGGAGCCGGCGAGTGAGACTCCAAATGCTCAGTGCCACACAGTAGCAATTTCAACTGTAAATATCCCAAATTGTGTTTAGACAGCATTAAAGCCTGGTTAGCAGCAGGAGGCTGGTCTGGGGCCCTGCCTCCATCCTGCTCTGGCTGGTTTTCTGCTCACACGCAGGACAGAGTGAACACGCTTGCTGGCCTGCCTGCCCAAGTAGTGTGTCTCTGTCCCTATTCCTTGGCACACAGCAGGACTGGGGAGAGCTCCTGATGAAAACTGGGTCCCCCGCCTCCCCAGCCCCCATCATCCCTCCTCTGTCCTTGCAGCCGATGATAGGCAAAAGTACGGTCCCAGGGGCGGAGCCTGGTCACTTTAGTTCACTCGTTTCTGGTGGCTGCTGTAACAAATCACAACTTAGGGGCTTAAGACAACAGAAATGTGTGGTCTCCCAGTTCTGGGCCCAGAGGTCCGGAATCAGTTTCGCCAGGCCCAAATCAATGTGTCTGCAGGGCCGTCTCCTTCTGGAGGCTGTGGGGGAGAATCTGTTCTGGGGTCTTCCAGGGTCTGGTGATTTGCAGGTACATCCCTCTCCTCTTCAGGGTCAGCATCTTCTCTCTCTCTCTGCTCATCTTCACATCGCCTTCTCCTTGACATGGGCTCTATCAAGTCTCCCTCTGCCTCTCTCTTATCAGGATATATGTAATTGCATTTAGGGTCCATCCAGGGAATCCAGTATAATCTCTCCATCTCAAAATCTTTGTTTTGATCACTTCTGCAAAGACTCCCCTGGCTCATTATCAGGCAACATTCACAGGTTCCATACCTTAGGACGTGCATATCTTCTGGGAGGAGGGGTAGCATTTTCAGCCTTTGACAACCTCTCATTTATCATGTTGTTGGAGAAGTCTACTTCCTTTCTCTGGGCCTCAGTTTCCCCATTGGTGAAGTGTGAGGCCTGGGTCAGATGGCCTCTGAAGCCCTTCCAGTGCTCTGACTTCGTTAACCTCCCCTTATAACCCCATCCAGTGGCTTTTGTGGGTGAGGGCTCACATTTTCCTCTCCACCAGAGCCATTTCCTGGGGAGTTTCAATTGCCTGAGGTGTTGGGGCAGTGACTGAAAGGTGACCTGAGCAGCCTGTGCTCTTAAGGGGTGCCTGTCAGACCTGTACCAACACCTGCCACCAAGCTCCGGGCCCAGGACAGTGTAAAGGAAACAAGGGTAGGGGTGGGGAAGGCAGGGATGCAGGACCCTTCCCTCCCACCCCTCCACCAATGCATGCTTTGTGTAAGGGCCTCTCATCCAGTTTCTCTCAACAGGAACACAGAAGCAGCCGGCTCCTGCCTCGCTGCCCCCTCCCTTCCCTCCTCTCCACCCCAGCTGCAGGCTCCCTATAGTAAACACATGACCTCACGTCTGGCTGCCTGGCATTCTGGAAGCTGTCCAAGGAGCCTAGGCAGGTGGGTATCCCAAGCCCCTCAGCACAGAGCAGCCACAACCCCAGGCAGCACCATCAACCATGTGCTCTTGGATTTTAAAACCAAGTTCTGCAAACCTGGCCACCAGCCCTGTGCTCTGCTCCCTCTGTGTTCTGTGGGGCAGCCCCCAGGCCCCTCGTCTGTGATATCAGTTATGGTCAGCTGAGTCTTGAGGTGACCTCACGTCAACTCCCCCCTCAGCATCATCGTGCCTCCTCTCTCCTCCCATTTTAGCTACCAGGAATTTTGGTACCATCAGCAATTACCCAGGTGTAACTCCGTTCCTGGTGCCCCAGCACAGGCTGAGCACTCTGCTGAATGCTTTACACACGTGATCTTATTCCTCAAAACCACAATCTCAAGAGGTTTGTGTTATTCCTGCCATCTTTATGGGAGGTAAGTGGAGACCCGGATAAGTCATGGATTGGCCCATGGCCACCCCACTGGTCAAGTGGCAGCCTGGGATTTGAACCACTCTGCCCGAATTCAGCACAGGTGTTGCACCAGCTCCGAGCCATCCCACATACCATTCTTGCCCCAACCCGAAATGTCTCCCCTCTGTCTATTTGGCAGGCATGCCCTTCTCCACCTTGGAGGCCTTGATCACCTCTCAACAACATTGTCATGATTGCTCTTTTCCAGAAACCTCCTTGTATCTAGGTTCATTGCAGACCACACTTGTCTTTACTATAAAATTCCCTGCAGACATTGGGTTGTTGACGGATGCCAGGTAGAGTCTTGGGCAGCTCTTGGGCCTCAGTTTTCTTGCAGACTGGTTGGGCTGGATGAATCTATTGTCCTATGCCCTCACCCTGGCTCTGACCTCCGTTCCCTTGGTGACCTACCCACCAAGGTTGCTGGAGAGAGAATAGAGAGCCAGTGCCAACCTGGCCCCTCACCCAACCTCCCGGCCTTCAGTGTAACCAACCCTGCCCAGGGTCTGGAAGGCTGTGGGGATCCAGTGAGCACCTGCGTGGTCCTCACCCCTCACACCAACTCTTTCTGGGGCACATTCCATGGACTGGTTTCAACCGGCCTCCTCTTCCCGGCTTCTGATTGGCCTCCTGGCAAAGAGCACAGGCTTGGTAGTCACACAGAACCGGGTTAAATACCAACTCTGCCACTCATCAGCCATGTCCTTGACACTCTGTAAGTCTCAGTTCCCCCCCCCCCCCGTAAAATGGGGATCAGATGTCATAAGGTCTAAAGGAATGTGGCATAGTAGCTGGTATAAGGTAAGACTGGTGATGGGTAGCTCCTCTTACTAGCCTCTCCCCCCCATCCTCCCCTACATTCCTGCCCAGCCTTGGAACCTAGTGTCCAGCCATTGTCCAGGGCTCTGGGTGGAGCACCTGGGACTGTGGACCACCTAGCACTGCCTGCTGCTTGGAGGTTCTGTCCCTACCTTCTCTCTGGGATACAGCCCAGCTCATGTGTGCCTCAGGCTTCATGTTTAAGCCGTCTTAGTGCCTCTGGGGGCTCTGTGGCATCCAGCCCCTACCCCAGCTTCAGGCCTGTGGCCTGCCCTGCCTGGTAGGGCCATTCCATTGCCATACCCCCAACACCCAGACCCACTATCTGGGTCTCTGCTTGCCTCTGTGGCACTAGTCACTTGGCCCAGTCTCCTGTTGGCTCCTCCACTGCCAGCTCTTACTGTCTTCCTGTGGCCGGCTGACCACTCCTCGTGAAAAGATGCAGCCCCTGGAGGCGCCTGCTTATCTACCAAACAGCCAGTCTGAGGAGGAATCTAGAACCGGGCACAGTGCCTTGCAAGTTATTTTCAGGATGCAGAGGAATTGCCAGCAAAGATCAAGAAGGTAAACGTAGTGTTTGGGGTTTGCTATTATTATAACCTTTTTAGATCAGTTAAGGTTGGATTTTATGGGGGTGATATGGGAAATTGTGGTATCTGAGGCAAGGAAATAGTCAGGAAAGTGTGCTGATTTCACATGGTGATATCAGTAAAACCCACCCAGGACTCAACGTAGGCTAAAAGAGGTCCGGGCCTTTGCACCTACTGTAGTCATCCCTGCCCCATCCCCAGCCAGGGAAGCTCTCTCCCTCCATGCTTTCCATGACATTATGCTGCAAACCTACTGTCTCTATAGCTTCTACCCACACACTAGAAGGGCTGATGGGATCCAGGGGACCATGGGGACTCATGGTTCCCAAGTTTGGCTTCTTCTCAAAGCCACTGTAGGTATCTGAAAAATTATAGACTCTGGGCTTGTGCTACAAGTCTACTGACTCAGAATCTCTAGGGGCAAAAGTCCAAGAGAATGCATTTTTAAAAACTCCCAGGTATTCTTCCAAACACCCAGACTATAGTACCCCTGGCCCACCCTTATTCCCTCATCACACAGCTGAGGAATGAGGCTGAGGGGTGAGGTGGCTGGCTCAGGGTCAGAGTCAAGCACGGCAGGACTGGACAGACCCCTGAGGGGTCCTCTGGCTATCACACGATCCCATCCCTATTGCCCCCCGCCTCAGCTTGCTGGGTATTCCTATGTATAGTGTGCCTGTGGCCATGGTGCTGGGCCCTGAGGTCACATCGCAGCTGTGCATCCCATCTTTCATCTGTAAACAGGGGGTGGGGGCAGGCATGTACTTTCTACTCTCCTCTGATCCTGTCCAGGGAGACTGGGGTTGGGCTCCGCCTCAGGGGTCCAATTATGTGATCTTTCCAACTCATTTTGCCTCCAGGAGAACAGGCCACCGAAAATAATCTTCTGTGCCATTCCAATTTTGGAACTTTTTAGATGTGCCCACTTCCTCATTATTTTTGAACTCTACCATAGAATACATATTCCTCTTGGAACAGGGCACTCAGGCTGACAAAGCCTTGAATTGTCAAGGTGACTCACTCACTTCTCTTCTCCAAAGCATAAAACACTTAATTGAGCACCACAGCTCTTCCTTGGCATGCAGGGAGGTTGAGGAACAACGAGGTGACATGGATTCAAAATATCTCAGTAACACAGGAGAAAGTTGGTACTGGAATCTTTTAATTCCTTACTTCTGGATGCTAGTATTCTGTCAAACATGGACAATTCACATAGCATCCTAAAGGAAGGAAAATATTTTCTGCATCTGATTTCACAGTAAAGAAGACAATATGTCCACATGGCTTTTATGTGGTTTTCTGTTTCGAGGATGAAAAAAGCATCAGCCCTTCTACCCTAACTGAAAAATCAGCAGGTTTCAGAGTTTACAAAATGCTTTCACATGCATTATCTATCAAAATCCTGCAAGATAGGTATGTTCTATCACCATCAGACTCTGTGGAGGAAACAGAGGCCATCCAATCACTGTGTTTCTCCAAAGGCAGGGCTGATCCTCTGGGGCCAGTCCTGCCATGTAGTCCCGTGTGGCCTCAGGACCCTACCACTACCCCTCTGTGATCTGGAAGTCCCTTGCTCTGCTGCCAGCAGTGGTTACTTCCACTTCAGCTCTAATATTGGCTCATGGGTTGGGGCTGCCAAAACTTGGGCAATTTTTACACATTGTCTTATTTTTCCCATATGAAAACCTTGTATTTTGGAGCAAATACACTGAGAAGGAAAGGATGTCCTATAGACTTTCCACGTGCCCCTCCCAATCTCTTCTCCATCCTATGCTACAGGGCTGACCCACAGGGGCACACAAGGACCACACCAATGGGCTCCCTTGCCCACCAGCATGTAGTTGGGTCCAGTCCATGCAGAACACCAGCAGGAGATGTCAGAGGAGAAGGAGGTGGGGATGCTTTCCTCGCTTTTCCTTGTTGAGGTCCCAGCTCCTGTCAATTAGTCCTGTCTACTCTATCTGCAGCTTCCAGGAAGCCCCTCCTAACTTTCCCCTCCAGGCCAAGGGATGGGCATGGCCGTGTCCTGCACAGCCACATTGGAGCCTGAGGTCTCAGGAGAACTAAGGGCCCTTATAGACATACTTTTATATTGTTTTTAATGGTTATTTTTTCTAGAACATTAGCTGAAAAATACTGAAAAATTGAGAAGTGGATGTATCAAAACTCATGTTATTTTCATATATTTTAAATATTTTATTTATACACCACACTGAATGTATTCTAATTTTATTTCCCAAGTTTGAATGGAAGAAGCTCATCATTAATATTTCGAAAATCTATTTCTTGGCTTATCTTATTTTTAATTGAGAGTTGTGAGTTACAACAAATAAGAGGAAATGACTTGGGATATATGTTTGATGAATATAAGACTTTATCAGCAGATATAAACATGCTTTCTGAATTTAGGAAGAAAGGAAATAAGAACTAAGGAAATTGGAAATGTATGGGTCACAGATCAGACTATCAGGATGAGGTCAGTGCATATTAAATAGAACTTAAAATTTTAGATGTCTTACTTCCACATTTGAAATGGAGATATGAAAGTTATCTACAACGAATCTTTGGATTTCAAATTTTTAACTATAAAAAGTAATTTTCCATAACAGGATCTGATTTACAAAAGGAAGTCATTGGTTTAGCTCTTAACCATACTGATGATATGAGCATTATAGAAATTTCATCTGGGATAGTTTTAACTAACATAATATATCAATCATTGACAATATGAAATCAGCATTGTATTTGGATCTTCTAAAACTGATTCATACATTTTGCATAGTGCAGTCTTTTCCAAATTTGGAACAGTGGCCTTGAACTTTTTTTTAAATATTTATTTATTTATTTTGAGAGAGAGAGAGAGAGAGCGAGCACGCATGCGAGCAAATGGGGGAGGGGCAGAGAGAGAGAGAGAGAGAGAGAGAGAGAATCTCAAGCAATCTCCACACTGTCAGTGCAGAGCCCAGTGTGGGGCTCAAATTCACACAAACCATGAGATCATGACCTGAGCCAAAATCAAGAGTTGGATGTTTAACCAACTGAGCCACCCAGGTTCCCCCTGAGAATTTTATTTTATGCCATCCCAGTTAGTGTTGCCCTGCAAGAGACATTTTGGTGAGCTGAAATTAACTAAAAGTTATTTAAAATAGTCACTTGGTTAGCAGATACTGTCAAACACAGTAATTCTCTGAATTGAAAATGACATAAATCAACAAGTAGGCTCTGAAAACCTTACTGATGAAGTTGCTTTCATTTTAAGCCAGGGAAGTAAAAATATGATGCAATCTGGTTTGATGTGAATAAAATATTTAAGTTTCAAAGAATGCTGAGTTATACCTACTTACTTTTAATTTTCAGTATTTTAAAAACAATATGCTCTGGGAAAACTTAACCATTATAAATACACAGAGACATATATCTATAGGTGTGCACATTTCCTTCTGCCTTCGTCTTTCATCATGGCTCAGCATGGCATCGCTGGAGCTTGGTTTTATTTAGGGATTTTGATATTTTGTTCACTATGGGTTTTTTTTTTTAAAATGCTCATTTACTTATTTTTGAGAGGGATAGAGAGAGAGCATGTGCGCGCACAACTGGGGGAGGGGCAGAGAGAGAGGAAGAGAGAGAATCCCAAGCTGGCTCTGCACTGTCAGCACAGAGCCCAACATGGGGCTCCAACTCACAAACCATGAGATCATCACCTGAGCCCAAATCAAGAGTCAGAAGCTTAACTGATTGAACCACCCAGGCACCCGTTACCATGGATTTTCTATGTTGACCTTAATTTGAAAAGCTATTGCTTTAAGATATTCTTTGTCTGATTTCTGAGTTGTTCGGTGTCCCTTCACATGCTCACACTCGTCCAGTCCGCCCTGGGTCATGGTGCCCCACTGTTCCCAGCCCAGGCATGCTGCACCATCTCTCATCCCTTAATACAATTCTCTTCAAATTATCCAATTTGACTGTTCCTCTGCTTCCTGCTGGAGTCCTGGCTAATACAGCAAGGTCAAGGAATTTGCCCAAGGTCACACAGCTAGCAGGTAGCAAAACCAGGGTTCAAATTTGATTCTGTATGACTCCAGAGTTCTTGCCCACTGCCCTGTGCTGTGTGGAGTCTGTCGTTGGAAGGAGGACTTGGAAAACAGGAGGCTGTCCAGGAGACAGCTAGCCTATGGAGGCACCTGTGCTTTCTTTTCCTGTCTGGAAGCGCAGCCCATGCCAGGGCAGGATTGCACAAGCTGTGTCTCCCGCTTCCTTCGTGGGCCACACTGCTGGCTTGGGCTGTTTGTCCTCCACCTGGGAGTCCCCAGGCCTCGGGCAGGCAGACTTCAGGAGGAGATTCCACACTAGACTTTTTTTTCTTTTCTAACTCATCCTCTAATTGAAAATGACCCCATGCAGCTGTCAGCCTGAAGGCCTTGGGTGTCTGCACCCCAGCCTGTGCCAATTGCAGAGATCCTTGTGACGACATCAAGCGCATACGCCCAGGAAGACATTAACAACTGGTTATTTGCCCCTGACAGGAAGGCGCTGGAGAGCACAGCCTTGGGGCTCCTGGAGACTGGCAGTGCTCCTAGAAACCAGAGACCCACATGCCTGGTGCTTGTTCCCAGACACAAGCAAGTCTCAGCCTGCCCTATGAGGGGTGGGGATAGCTGGACAGAGGCAGCTCCTGGGCAAGGGGCCCTTCCCATGTTGCAGGTGTTGAGGACACAAAGTGGTGCCTTAGAAGGGAGTCTCAGAGTGACTTTCTCTGGCCACAATTTTGGGACAGAATTTGTCTTCTAGAGGCTCGCCCTATTGAGGAAGCAAAGACTGAGGCTGACTTACCTCCTTGGTAAAATGGAAGTAATGACAGTGTCTCTTAGGAAGGGGGGGAGGAAGGCATGATTTGAAGAAAGAAAAACAAACAGAGAGGCAATGGGATTTAATTCACACCTTCTGAATTCCAAGAGTAATGTTTGAGTTATGCTGGAGACTTGCCCATTCAGTTAATGATTATTTTACAAATCAAAACATCTAGAAAGATTAAAAGAATGAATGTAAACCCATGGGCATCCATTCCATAAATGCCTATCGTGCAGTTAGGAAGGACAAGGTACTATTCATGGTGCTGGGATATGGAGAGACGCAAGGCAGTTGGGACCGCTGTGCCAGGTGGCCCACATTCAGCATCCAATCAGGAAATAAACAAGTACAAGTACAACATTAATATGGTGGTAAACACTGTTCAAAGGGATAGCAAATGAAGGGCATTGCAGAAGAGGAATGGGTAGTGGGGATGGTGGGTTTTAGCGCTGGTGATCGAGGGAGTTCTTTCTGAAGAGGTAGAAATTGAGTCGAGATGGAAATGTCATAAAAAAACAGTCCATGAAGAAAGCTGGGTCAGCAGGGTCCCAGGCAGAGGGAACAGGTAGTGCAAAGGCCCTGAGGTAGGAATATTTGGCAGATTTAAGGAAAAGCAGTACTAAGTGACTAGAGCAGGGCTGGCTCTAGGGGGAGAGTGATGGGGGGATGTGGTAAGAGAGGTAGTCAGGGCCAGGTCTTCTGGGAACTGGTAGGCTCTGATGAGAAGTTTGGATTTTATTGTAAGTGTGGTTGGAAGTCACTGGGGGTTTTGAGTTGAGAACTAACATAGTTGGACTTTTGTTTGAATGGGATCTTTTGGCCCTCTGGTTACAAGAGTAAGTAAGGATGGAGGTAAGAGTAAGTAAGAGAAGATGGAAGTAGGAAGACCAGTTAGATTTGTGCAGAAGTCCAGGGGACAGGTGTTGATGGCTTGTACCAGGGTGATAGTGGTGGAGATGGTGGGGAGTGGCTGGCTTTGGTGTACATTGTGAGGGTAGAGTTATAGCATTTATTCATTTTTATTTTTTTACATTTATTTATTTCCTCTGAGAGAGCAGGGGAGGGACAGAGAGAGAAAGAGAGAGAATCCCAATCAGGCTCCACGCTCAGTGCAGAGCCCGACTCCAGGTTCGATCTCACCACCATGAGATCACAACCTGAGCAGGTATCAAGAGTCAGATGCTTAACTGACTGAGCCTCCAAGGAGCCAAGAATTATGGCACTTACAGTGGATAAGATACAGTGCAAAAGGAAGAATAGTAGATTTTATACACAAATATATATGGTTTTGCTTTGTTTATACATGATGCCCCTCTATTTTTGGCCTGAGCAAGTAGATGAACAGAGGAATCGCTTACAGAGGTGGGTAAAGATGTGGGAGATGGGTTTTGGGAGAGGGCTGGAAATCAAGAGTTTGCCTCTGAGTATTAATAGCATATGCATAGAGAAATGCAGTTTGAGTATAATTTAAAAAACTTTAAACTCATAAGTAATACAAATGTCCTACTAATTGATCTTTCTAATTGCTGATCATTGATCTGGCTTTATCGCCAGACTTTTAGAAGGAAGAACTAAATCTGAACCTAGTGATATATTGGCATATACTCCTAGGGCTTTTCTGATTATGAACTAGCAAGTTCCTTAAGGCCAAGGACTCTGCTTTATTTATTTTTGTCATCTCCTGGGCTTAGCCCAGTGTCTACCTGCTTTAGGTTAGACTTCTAACAAATGGTAATTAAACTCAGAAGGGAAATGGAATGCTTGTACCAAAACAGGGTCAATCCACAGCAAAGCTATGAGCACTCCTGCTTTTTCGGCCTGCTTAGTTCCAGTGACCCAATGGAGGCCTTTACTGGGACACCCAGCCAAATCTACAGCCCTGACAGGAGCCCTTTCCAACCACAGAAGTAGTAATCCCTGCATCTCATTCCCTCCTCACCTGCGAGCTCCTGCCACTGAGACTGAGGCAGGCTGTGTGTTCATCTACATGATGTGCAAAATCTCTATGGTAATTCAAGAGATGGATTCCTCAGACTATAGCTTCAGATACCATGGCTGGCCCAAGTGGCTGATACTCTATGCCACTCAGTTTTTCCAAGACCTTGAAAAATAAAATTACATCATGTAGACAGTTGTCTGTATGCCTTTATACACAAAGCTGAACTCTGGGGTAGGAAATTGTATTTTTAAGAAATAAAGCAGTCATTGCAGAGGCAGAAAGGGAAGCTCACGTGCAAGGATGGCCAAAGGTGCAACAGTAGGGAGAGTTGGGATGCTGTGGGGGATGAGTCTCGGTGTATCATCTATCAGCTACCGTGCAAGGACCATTTATCATCACTCACAAGTCTGTGGGTCAGGTGCATGATTCTGCTGATCAGAATCGGGCTTGGCTAATCTTGGCTGATGTTTGCTGGGCTTGGCTAGTCAGTTCTTCTCGTGGTGGCATGGGGTCATTCATATGTCTCACCCTCCAATAGGCTAGCCTAGCATGGCAGCTCCAGGAGTCCAGGAAGGAGAAAGGAATTGTGCAAAGCCTCTTGAAAATGCTCCAGATTTACTGATCGATACTTCTAGGGCATTGCTTTGGCCAAAGCGCCCACAAAGCCAGTCCAGATTTAAGGAACACAGGCACCACGTCTAGATGAGAAAAATATGAACTCGCATTGCAAAGGAGTGGGATACAGGGTAGGGTGTGGAGAACTGGGGCGATTTTTGCAGGGAGGCAACTCTGCTTCTCGTTTCTTGTCAAATATATTGGGTCCTCATGATGTGTTGTGTGTCCAAAGGAAAGACAGATGAAGGGGGTAGTAGGCAGGGGGTCTGGGCACCAGGAAGGATGTCCTCTGCTTCCTATAATTCCCAGAGATGCTGAGATGCTAGGAAGTGAGGCTTTCATTGAAGAAGCAGCCCTCTTTGCAGATGTTATCTGGGCATGGGCATCAGAAACTCACTATTTTCTAACTTCTCCTTCCTTAAGAGAAAACTGAGGCCCAGAGAGGGAAGTGATTTGATCAAGGTCACACAACTACTACTGGCTCCAGGAGAATCCAGGTGTGTTTGGAGGGACTGGAAGTGGGGTTTTTGTTTGTTTCCTTTTTTTTTTTTTTTTTTAGCTTTTGTAATGTGAAATGACCACCCATTCCAAAGTGAGGGAGGAAGTTAAAGTCATTAGGTTTCAGGAAAGCATTTTAGAAATGAGAAAGGGATTTCAGAACCCTATAGGATAGGGATGTGATTGACAAAGGGAGAGAAAACTGGGGTCTTGATGTCACCATCAAGTGAAGGTGACATCGGGACACCATCTGGTGCCTCTGGGCAGCCTGGCAGGAACCAAAAGGGCATCTGATCTCAAGGAGCAGGTGACCTTTGAAGAAAAAAAATCAGTATTATTTTTCTTTCCTGATTCAAGTCCCTCTCCTTATCTTCTCCTCTGCTCTACCGTGTTATATTCTCTCCATCTCTTCATCGAAACAAAATACTTATTTCACATAATAAAGTATATTTCTTGAATGTCTGCCGTGTGCTGGGTATTCTTACAGGTGCTAATAATGTCGCAGCAGAAAGAAGAGACAGACCCTATTCTCAAGGTGCTTGTATTCTCGTGGGCACAAGAATACCAGGCGGAGACAGGTGCCAGGAGGGGTACGGCAGGACTGAGACGGAGCACAGGGAAGGTATCCTTGGAAAGGTGACCTTTAAAGTTGCCATCTGAAAGACAAGAAGTGATGGCAAGTGGAAATCCAAGGAAAGAGCTTTCCAGGCAGACAGACCTGCTAGTGCAAGACCTTCCGTGAGCCAACCGGCAGGGGAAGGTCCTGTCTGCAGCATAGCCTGAACTGTCACCTCTAACAGGGACCAGGTTTTGCTCTCTAAACAAAGAGGTTTTTTTTTTTTTTTCTTAAAACCCTTTTCCTATTTGAAAACAGGCTGTCAGAGTTGGCTCAGAAACCATTTGCTCGCCTGATGGGGAATAAACACACGGCCCTTGTGCCTTGATCGCCTTTAGTGGAGCCAGCGCCCTGGTGTGTGGGGCAAGAAAGATTTGAGCCCTGGAACCGCATCCAATTTCCCCCAACCCCAGTAACAAGATCTCATGTATTTGACAAGCGAGCCCTCTCCCCACTTCCCGCACCATCCCTGCCCCCTGGAATTCCTGGGAGGAACAGCTGCACTGGGGGCTCAGTTTTCAATGAAACAATAAAATACTCCTGCGTGTCCCTAAGAGGATGGCATTTATGACTGGGGTGGGCCAGATTCCCTGCACAGACACCCCCTCCCCGATTCCCAGGCTCACCAGCCCAGACGTCCACATGTCCCACAGCCTGTCCTTAAGCCTCTGGGAACTGCGGCCTGGGTGCCCCAGAAGGTCTTGGCCCTGAGCATGCTGGTGGAGAAGAAAGCCATGCGTATCCAGTAAACACAAGGACCTCTGCCAAGAAGTACAAAGTGCACTTTTGCATCGCGGGCCATCCAGCAGGGCACCCTCCTTGGCACCACACCCCCTCCCAGAACCCCAGCACCCCGCCCCACACACACACAGCTGCCTCAGGGAGACTGTCTGCTCTTTGGTTCAAGGACAGGAAAGTCCTCCCTGGCTCTGAGAGGAGCGTGGGTGTGGCCCACATTCCACCAGCATCGCGCACCCCTCCCCCACACCCTGTTTATGCCCTGCCTCTCCTTAATGCAGCAAGAAGTCCTTGACTTTCATAAATTTCTCTTGTACTCAGCATGCACGTTTGGTCACCGTGCACTGATAACCCACGGACTTCCTTCCGAGTGCCAGACTGGAGCTTCCACACCTAGGGGCCAAGCCTCGCAAGCTTCCACGTGGGGGCGCAGCGTGCCAGCCCGCAGTTCAGGGTCCACCGCACCCTCTGCCTCAGGGTCAGAGTTTGTGCAGTTATTTTACATATTTAATTCAATTTTGAACTTACTGCTTTGTAAAAATAGAGCCGCGGAGATTAGGGGAAGGACACGTGGGTCTCACAAACATAACAGATGAGACAAAGAGAGGCATTGTAGGGCATGTTCAAGGAAGAGCAAAGAAACCACCCTTAGGAGCTCACCCCGATTAAGACGACGGACTGTGTTCCAGTGGAAGCCAGATGCGTCCCATGGTAGGCCTTCTACCTAGAATGCTCCTCCCCTGACCTTCCGCAGGGAGCTCTCCCTCACCAGCCTTGCAAGTCTTTGCTCAGAGCTCAGCATATCAATGAGGCTTCTGGACCCTCCTGCCCACCCTCCCCTGCCTTCTGGGACCTCTTTTTACTCTGTTCTGCTTTCTCTCTCCCACTCCCGGTGACACTTAGCACCATCTAACACACTGACTTATTTATTATGTGCCCTTTTTATTATCTGTCTCCACCCATGAAAGATATATCCCAAATACCTAGACTGGTGTCTGGTCCCTAAGACACCATTTTTTTTTTTTTTTTCATATTGACATTTCATTGTGCATGTAGCATTGTAAAGGAAACAAATTAGCAAATATGTTCAAAATATGGGTAGCATATTGCAAAATATTGCAAAAAAAGGTGAGGTGTAATCAAGGTGTTACAATCTTTTTTAGATCCTTGGGAAAATGCTCACCTAGGCCATGTAAGTCTATGATCATGCTTGCGAATATTTGATTTTAATGCACAGTTTCAGAAACACTATACATGACAGTAAGGGACAACTCTTGAATAAACTGGGTCCAGGGTTAGAGCAGATACAGGCTATGACCAGAATTCAATGAAAGAGAGTAAAAGCCAGAAAGACTTCTTGGAAGAAGCAGTGGGGCTGCCTTTCTAGGGGTTGATGGGTCAGGTTTTGCAGTGAGCTTTTGTCAAGCAGGAATGGGCTGGGGACTACAGCCTGTCTGGAATACTCAGTGTTTGTCATCTGGCCTTTTCGGGGCATATAACCTCACACACTGGGCCTGATAGAGACTGGGAGACAAGAGGTGTGGCTGTTCCCCAGGGCAGAAGAGCAGAGGGTGCAGTTTTCAATGGGGCCTAAGGGAGGGGAAGGGGTAGATCCCCTGGAGCAGGGACACGGTCTGTCCGCACTATGAGTTTTCCCTGATTCTCCCTATCACACCCTTATTTTTAAAGTTTATTCTGGGGGGTGGGGGGCAGAGAGAGAGAGAGAGGGATACAGGGAGAATCCCAAGTAGGCTCCGCACTGTAGTGCAGAGCCCAATGCAGAGCTTGAACTCACGAACTGTGAGATCATGACCTGAGCTGAAACCAAGAGTCAGATGCTTAACCAACTGAGCCAGGCGTTCCCCATCACTCTCTTAATAAAAACATTAGCTATCCTGTAGTGGGCACTTGTGAAGTGCCCGGCCCTGTGCTAAGCGCTTTACCTGCAACAGTAACTCACTAATTTTCACTGTAACAACTATCCTGTGTTATTGGGTACCTTTCCCTCCATTTTATAGGTGAGGAAAGGAGGGATCAGAAGAGTTAGTTTGCCCCTGTTGCACAGCTAGTACAGGATGGAGTTCGTGTCAGAGTTGCAGCTGCCTGGCTCCAGAGACCACACTGTTAATTACCTTGAGGACCACGAAGGCCAGGAACAGGCTGGGCGACCAATGGGACCCCTCTCACCCACCTCTGACAAGTCCCTCCTCCGGAGGGAATGCAGGTTCCATGTGGAATGGATAACAAAACCAAACCCTTTCATCCTGCTGAAAAGGACAAACAGCACACCCTTACATGGGAAACCAGAGAAAATCTTATTTTGGTTGACCAGATGAATAGAGTAGACAATGCCCTCAGAGTCACCTTCATTCTGGATTTAGGAAATTGTTTCCTTTTGTCTACACACAAACACAGAAAACGTGCATAAATTCATCCTAATCTCACAGAAATTCACTGCAGCCTAGGACTGTGGGACTGAACACCGTTGTTGCTGGCTGGGACAAGTGATAGTGACCGGCTTAGGGAGTGGGGTGTGCCAGAGATGTGTGTTGGTTCAGTTCTTCTGAGCCCCAGCCTTTGACCTTGACCAGAGCTGATTTACCAGGAAGCTAATGAAGCTTCAGTTTCCCTCACTTGCTCTAGCCCCTTCCAAAGACTGGGAGGCACCCTTGTAATGCCTTCATATGTGACATAGTTCTTAAAATCTGATGGAAGTGAGTATGGTTATTCTGATATCAAGAAACAAATTGTAAACCCCTCCCCCCACCAAAATCCCTCAGATCACATTAAAGTTTTAATTCATGAAGAGAAAGACAAATTTCCAATAGAAATGATAGATTTCTGTTAGGAGTAATGAGCGGGTCTTGGGTTATTACATAATCCAGTTATAGGAAAGGAATGAATTATATGCTCACATGGGAGAGAGATTTCTTTTCTTATGCTGATTCAACAAAAACTACCATCATTAACCAAGATAACGTAACCCCACAATGGGATGATAGACTGGTTAATGAATGTTGGCAATTCAGAGAGCAGGTAAGATCAATCACTGTATTTTAAAAAATGGACATTTTTCAGCTGATATGTGAAAGAAACCTAATAGGGGTTTTCCAAAATTTGATGATACTTCTAAAAAGGTACATGACATTACCAAGGAGAAATTGTGAGCCTGGAGGAGACTTTCCTGAATATCGCTATTAAAAAGCAAAATGTGATCACCCGTGCTACCAGTGAGGCCAAGTTCTCTTTCTAGTCTTTCTCTAGAAAATGACACGATGAAACTCTGACCAGATGTGAAGAATACTCAGACCAAAAATATGGGAAAGAAAGTATCATAGAAGTTTGATAGGCAATTAATGAGTTTATTTGTATTAGGCTTCTCATATTTTCTGATTGTTTAGCGGTACCTATCAACCTTTAGCATTCATAATTTGTTGTGATTTATTTTTCTTCTTTAACAACCTGTGCTGGTTTGTTTGGGCTGCCGTAGCAAAGACATGCAGCCTGGGGCTTACACCATGGGACATATTGCCTCCCAGGTCTGGGGGCTAGAAGTCCAAGACCAAGGGTGGACAGGGCTGGTTTCTTCTGAGGGCCTTGGGGGAAGGGTCTGGTCCAGGTCTCTCCCCTTGGCTTGTAGATGGCGGTCTTCTCTCTATGTCTTCACATGGTGTGTCTTCCTTCCATGTGTGTCTGTGTCCTCACCTCCTCTTCGTATAAGGACACCAGTCATATTGGATTCAAGCCCACCCTAATGACTCTGTTTTAACTTCATTACCTCTTTAAAGACCCTACCTCCAAATATGATCACATTCTGAGGTACTAGGGGTAGGATTTTAACACTTTGGATTTTAACACTTTGGATTTTGGGGGCCGAGGGAGGTGTGTGCATAATTACGTCTGTTATGGTACTCAATCTTTTTTTTTTCAGTTTATTTATTTTTGAGAGCGAGACAGACAGAGCATGAACAGGGGAGGGGCAGAGAGAGAGAGGAAGACACAGGATTAGAAGCAGACTCCAGGCTCTAAGCTGTCAGCGTAGAGCCCAATGTGGGGCTCAAACTCACGAGCCATGAGATCATGACCTGAGCCAAAGTCGGATGCTTAACTGACTGAGCCACCCAGGTGTCCCTTTACTCAGCCTTTTGTTGTTTTTAAAGAGGGTTTCAGGGGCACCTGGGTGACACGGTTGAGCGTGCGACTTTAGCTCAGGTCATGATCTCACGGTTTGTGAGTTGGTGCCCACATTGGGCTCTACGCTGACAGTTCGGAGCCTGGATTCTGCGTCTCCCTCTCTCTCTGCTCCTCCCCCACTTGCTCTCTGTCTCTCTCACTCTCAAAAATAAATGAACTTTAAAAAAAGAAAAGAAAGAGGTTCATATATTTTCTCTAGTTTCAAGAACCAGGAGATCTGGACACATGGGTATCACTTTTGTTTTTAGAATCACCTGTTGTGAAATTTATAACCCCTTGCACACAAGAAGTCTTTTCAATTCAGTAATGTTTATTGAGGACCTACTATGTGTGGGCACTGCTCACACTGGGGCTCCAGCAAGGACAGCCACGGGCCCTGCTTACCCAGCCCCCGGTGGTGGTGAGTGCTGGGAGAGAAGCACCCAGTTCTCTGGAGTCCAGACCAGGAGCCTGCAGGCTTCACAGGGTTCCACACAGGCAGTCACCCAGGGCCCTGCCTATAGAAGGGCTCTGTGCTAAGGGTTAAGTTTGTTTCTCATTTATGAATAAGAGACTCCATGTTTGCCTTTTGCATCGGGCTCTGCACATTCTGTCCCCAGTCCTGAGGAGGGAAATGGCAGCAGCTTCTGGCAATGGCCAAGTTGTCCTGATACTGGCTAGTGTTTTCCCTTCAGAAAAAGTGCGTCCCCCGCATCCAGAAGGGGTCCGGTGCGTGCAAGACACGTGGGAGCACTGTGTATGCAATCCAAAACTCTCTCCTTCCTCATGAGTTGGAGGACATGAGTTTTGTATGGGGAGCATTCTGAGGCTTGTGCTCTGGAGTTGGAGGGTGCAGGACTAAGTGCCAGCACTCTCCTGCACATACTGTGACTGCGGGCGAGGTACTGACCCTCCCTGGGGTGCAGCATCCTCGTCTGTCTCAGGCAGAAAGTCATACATTCAAGAGTCTGTACTTCACACCTGTGTCACGTCTCCTTTTCCAGGCATCACTTTCAAGTCAGAGCAGCGGGGCGGGTGGGGAGGGGGGACCATTGTATGTCAGGGAAAGATCCGCGTTGGGCATGTGCACCGCAGGTCTGAGAAACAGGGAGACAATCAGCGGGGCTGATTCCAGTGCCTGTGAGAGAAAGAAAGAGCCAGAAAAGAGGTTGGGCTGCACTGTCAGTGACCCCAAGTGCCCAGCCAGGAAGCTTGGATTCTAGCAATGGGGAGCTCCTGGAAGCATTTGGGTGAGACCTGATGCAAGTGACAATTGATGAAAATTCATGTCTGGGAATACTCTCGTTCAGCTCCTTTGAAAGCTGAGAGGAAAGCCGGCCCTGCCATGGGGCTCCTGCTGGACACGGTAAGACCTTACCTCTTTTGATCAGCAGCACAGGATACACAATGCAAAGAAATCCATGGGGCAGCCAGGAGCCTTGTGCTCTGAGGGCCACCAGAACTGTGCTGTCTTCCTACCCTTCTAAAGAATCATAGCCTTGCCACCCGCAGGCTGAGAAGGGAAGTGTGGCTTGCCTGCCTGGAACATGCCTGTGGGTTGCAGAGGCAGAGGAGGCTGGCTCCACTGGGCTGTCAGGTTGACACGAAGCAGGGTTCATGTCAAAAGTTCAGGAGGAAGCATGACAGGATAAGAGGGAGAGGAAGCAATGTGGACAGTGTAATCGTCCCGGGACTGAGACCCAGCATCTGGACTTCCAGCTGCAGGAGACCACAAAGGGCAGTAACCAGAGCTGGTCCTCCCACCAGGACAAGGGGACCAGAGAATGCACGCGGGATGCCGAGTGAT
The DNA here is from genome assembly GCF_028749965.1 of Puma concolor. Taxonomy (NCBI): domain Eukaryota; kingdom Metazoa; phylum Chordata; class Mammalia; order Carnivora; family Felidae; genus Puma; species Puma concolor. The sequence continues at coordinate 102,607,184 of NC_141673.1, forward strand.
GGTGCAGAGCCAGATGACGGCGTGAGTGATGCGGTGGCCCTGCCATATGCTGAGTCTTGCGTCCCCTTTCTCCAAACCTGGCTTTCAATCCACCAGGATGCCTCCGGGGCTTTCCCTTCAACCTGACTTTGAGCATGTCTTTCCTCCAGAGAGGATGTAATAATAGCCCATCCTGTAATGTACACTGGGGCTACCACCTGGCTGGCCACATGTGCTCCTCCCACTCTATGCAGGCCTGAGTGTGCACGGATACAGTGAAACAGCTGGTTCAGGTGGTCCAGAGCACCAGAGGGTAGAGAGATGAAGCTCAGGGCCCTTCTCGACCAATGAGACCCTTGGAGCCCTCTTAACCTGTCTACTGAAGGCCATTCTTCTGCTTCGCTCCCACAGACACAGACTCCCCCTCTTCTGTAGGACTAGGTTCGAGTTCCTTAGCATGGCACAATTGGCCTCCATGATGGGACCCTTGCTGTCCTCACTATGTTCCAATAACACAAAGCTATTGGTTGGCTTGAGGCAAAGAGCCTCTTATCTTTGCCTAATCACAGTCTGCCATGGACTATCAAAACATTGATCACATTGCTATCTGTGCCTCTCTCCCCAGAGGAGTGCTGCAGTCTCAGGTGGGTTCCTGACACAGAGCCAGTCCTGAGAGAAGAGAGCATGGATGTGGCCAAGAGACCCTTGCCTCATCTGAGTTCCTGTGGTGGGACCAGTGTAGGAGGGTTCACATCTGTAGCTCCTGATGGGCGCATGAGCTCTCACCTGTGTGTGTTTCTCCCGCCTCTTGCTAAGCAGAAAGGACCAGGACAGGGTGATGTCTCACCAGAAGCAGGGTCAGACCTGAGCCCTGGTGGAGCTACTGTCTGCTAGACCACAAGGAGGAGAAAAGGTAGATGTTGCAAAAGAAATTGGGAGAAATGGGGAATCCTCTGCTTTATGACCTCCTTCTCATCCAGTTGGTACTGGGCTTTTGGAGCCATATATATATATATATATATATATATATATATATGGTTTTGTGTTTTTTACAAGGACTTCAGAAAGCTTTCAGATCTGGTCTGGACTAAAAAAAATCACAAGCACTGGAATTGGCTTGAGCTGCATGCAGCCTGAAGGATTTGGACAAGAAAAAGAGATGCTTCCTCAGAAGTGAGTGCCATCCTCAGAAGGATGCCTCCTCCTCACACGTGCCTCTGTGCGGTGCGGCCGGCTGGATCCCCAATCTGTGGAACTGCAGGTGCAAGTCCTGGGTCTCAGGGGGAGAAAGCCTGTGTTCCTGAGAGCATCCTGGACGCCAAGCGTGCTGCCATGTGCCTCCCATGTTTGCCTTCCATCCTGACAACTTCCCAGTGGGGGAGGCAGAGTGGATGTGAGGCTGGAAGGTGTCGATACAGCGGGGCAGGTGTTAAAATACCAAATGACTTCTGCACCAGTTAGAAATAACTGCTGCCCCAGGTTCCCCCGAGGGAGCTCCCACCACCTTTCCTCTGGGGTCCTCAGGAATTCCTTTTACTCCAACACTCGGAGAAGATCCGGGAAGGCCCCCAGCCTCCCTGCTCCAGTCTACCGCCATCCGCTGGTCCACACTGCCTGCTCCAGCCACAGACATCTTTACTCTCTTCCAAGAGGCAGGTCCTACACTGTTTCCATTTTATAGGAAACTTGAGACTGAATGAAATCAGGGAACTTGCCCAAGATCATATGGTTATGAGTGGAGAGATCAGGGGTCAAGCGTAGGTTGGCTGGACTTGGGTCCCCACATCTCACCACAGATCTGAGGGGGGGGGGCAGTCTCTGGAGGGTCTGACAGCCATGGATGGAAGATTCCACGTGGAAGAATCTGGTCTCTGAGAAGTTCCTGGAAACAGCAGAAACATCTGCTGGCAGGGCAGATGCTGGGATGACATCTTGCAAATGCTTTTCTGCTGGCCCAGTAGAAGCTTTTAGGCTGCTCCTATCCGTCACTCCTGCAGCTTGGTCAAGAAGAAGCCTATTGAGGCAGTGTGGAGGGTTTTCTGGACAAGATGACAGAAGATCTAGTTCTCATTTTAGCTCTGCCCTGCATATTGGCTGTGTGACCTTAGCCGGGTTGTCTAACCTCTCTGGAGCCCAGCTGACATAGTAGGGTGGGGAGGGAAGTAGTGCTAATGGCCCTTCTGGAGCTTCTCAGAGGCCTCCCCACTTGCCTCTCCTTCTTGCAAACTCAAATCCTTACCCCAGCCACTCATTTTTAAGGTAGGCTGGCATAGCATCCATGATATTTTATAATTGAATGAGGAATGTTTTTATACCCACTTTTCAGGAAAGGAAAACTGACTTTCAAGTCCTGATACAAAGGACTCAACTACAGTCTCAAGAAAAGTCACTGTGATGGGGATGATGTCTTGAAATATGACTTAAACGAAAAGAAAGCCCCCTTGGGGTACCAGAGCCAGAAACCTAGCCTTGGGTGGGGCAAACCTCTCCCCCCACCCTGGTTGGGGACCTGCTAGCAGGAGCCAGAGGCACAGAAGTTCAGAGGGAGTGGCCTTGCCCACCCCCTGCGTCCCCCACCCCAGGACTTTCAGCATCTGGAAGGGGACCAGAGGGCCCTCCCTGGCGGCAGGAGGGAGTGACTGAGTCTTGTTTCTCTGGAATGGAACAGGTTTGACAGGGTGAAAAGTCCCTCAGAGCGAGGGGAGGCTGAAGAAGACCCTCTGGCGAAAAGCAACACTATGCAAACAGGAGAATGGGGTGCCTAAGGTCTCTGATAAAAAGCTTTGCCCAGAGATGATTCATTCATTGGGCCCTGTTTGCACTTCTATTGCCAAAGCCTGACTTTTGACTTTTGGTTACAGATTCTCTGCTTCAATTAGGGCCACTAATTGCTTGGATCTAGGAAATGTGCTTGGCTTCCCTGAGGTATACCAACGTTTGAGGCTTGAAGTTCAAGCAGCAAGCCTTTTTTAATCATGACAATGCATGGCATGTGAGACCACCACCACCACCCCCCTGCCCCACCTGCTCCCTGTTCATTCCTATCCTTTGCCTGTTTTGTGTTTCTTCTTAGCAGTTACCACTGCCTGGAACAATTTTATATACATATTTGCTTATTTCTTTGTCTTTTTTCTCTGTCACACCCTCCAGACAAGGAAGCTCCACTAAGGTATGGGTGTCATCTGCCTGTTTGTCATTATACTAATCAATGCCCAGGAGGAGACCTGGCATGTTGGTAGGTTTTTATGAAAACCTGTTGACTGGATGTGTGCTTGTATGGTCGAATGACTGCTCAACCGGTACCTGATTATGCTTTATTTAAAAAGTGTTGGGGCGTCTGGGTGGCTCATTCAGTTGAACTTCTTTCCAACTCTTGATTTGGGCTCAGGTCATGATCCTGGGGTCATGGGATCGAGCCCTACATTGGGTTCCTCGCTGAGCGTGGAGCCTGCTTGAAATTTTCTCTCTCTCCTTCCCTCTCTCCCTCTCCCCTGCTTATGCTCTCTCTCCCTATCTAAAATAAAACTAAAAAAAAAATTTAAGAAGTGTAAACATAGCCCTGGTTCATGCCCTTGTGTTTTGCTTCCCTTAATTTATATTTAAAAGTTGTTTTCTTCCAACTCGGGTTCTCATCCCAACATTTCCACCAATGGAATAATGGAGTCTCAAAGCTTAGGACTGAAAAAGACATTATGATTGCAGAATATTGGATATTAATAAATTTAGAACTTTTGCCTCCCAAACATATTTTCCTAACTCATCATCAACATCTAAATGACTAAAGAGCAATACCATCATCCATACTAATCCACTCTCCCTTAGGTTTGACTGAAATCCTTTTTCCTGTTGTGATCCCAGTTTATGAAGGGGACTCCTTTATTCGTTTGTACTATAAATATTGATTGAATGCCTACTGAGAGCATAGTGCCCAGCGTTTGGGATAGGCTGTAAAACCAGTTTGGTATCTACCTACAGAGATTACAGCCAAATGGGCAACATATCCAACAAGTGATCCCATAAATAACTATGTAGCTCATTTTGGTTGTGCTATGTGGTAGGGGATAAAATTCCGGGTGCTATGGGAACATAAAACGGTGGAGAGGGCTGGGTGATGAACTCAGGAGAAGATTTCAGGAAAGGTCCCACAGGGAAAAGGAATTTACAAACTGAGATCTGAAGACTGAGCAAGAGTGAATCAGGCCGAGGGAAGGGAGAACAAAAGAAGAGCATTCAAGGCAGAAGGAATGACATGTCTGCACCTCCAGAGCAGAGGGTGTTTGGCTCCTTCCAGGATTTTCCTAATAGTGAGAGAAATCTTTTATTTTCCTGATTGACCAAGAGGCTTTCAAGGAGGCATATTAACAATTGGTAGAGGTCCTGGCCCAGAAAATAAAACCACAATAAGTCCTCTTTTGACAGAACCTTTAGATTTCAGCTTCCCAAGATCGGACTTCTCCCTTTAAAACGTACCCTGAATTGTCTGTGATGGTAGTATCCTCAAGCTGATTGCCAAGACACATCTCCAGGGAGTGACACAGCCCTGGGCCTCAGCATGTTCATTTGCTTCTCCTCAGTCATCTCCAATATGTCTGTTCAGCTTTCAAATTGATAAAGAAGGCAGGTGGAATAGAACACATGCAGTGGAGCCCTTACTATAGATCCCCAGAAGAATCCAGATTCCACACCCTGATTTGCTGATGCACTTCAACCCATCCACAGAGCTTCGACTAGACCCATTTACAAATGGCTCATCTATGCTGGATTATTTCTCAATAAGTAAGAATTGTTCTTTTATAACCCCAAGTATAAGGCTATCTTGAAAACCAACTGTCTGTTGGCTTTCTCGACCTTGATGTCCCATGGCCCCCTCAAACTCACGGTCTATCATTCCTGCCATCAAACCCACACCTCGCTGTCTTGAATTTAGAACCACAATGCCTTGAGAACATTGTCGTCATCTTCCTTAACACCTTCTTCTCTCACCTTCCACATCCATAGGTTACCAAATCTTACTGATGGCATTTCAAAAATGCTTCTCCAACCTGATGTTTCTCCCCAGTCCTACTGCCTTCTCCTTAGCCTGGGTTATTTATTTGCTGATCTTCCAGCTAGCACTCTATCAACCTATCTCCAGTCTGTCAGTCATATTGCCACCAAATCATCTTCTTGAAAAAAAAAAAAAAAAAAAGGCTGAAAAAGCCCTTATTGACTCCTCATTGCTTAGGAAACCAGTGATTCTCAAAGTGTGCAGCACCATCACCTGGAAACTTGTTAGAAATGCAAATTCTCAGGCTCCACCCCAGAGCTAAGGAATCAGAAACTCAGGTGACAGGACCTAGCAGTCAGTTTTAAGAAGACTTCTTGGTGATTATTCTGGGGCTAAAGTTGGGGGTACCCAAGTAATCAAATACAAATTTCATAGCCTTTCACACATGGCTTTGAGTTATTTGGTCCCAGCTTCTCCTTCCAACTTCCTATAGTCCTGAAAATTCTTGTTACCCCAAGTTATTTACTTTTCTCTATGTAGGTCAGACCCCTTCACCATCACATACTTTTGTAGGCTATTCTTCTGTCTGGAATATCCTCCTTCTCATTATTCCTGGTTAAACTCCTACTCATTCCTAAGAGCCAGCACAGAGGTCACCTCCTCAGTGAAGCCTTCCTCAATGGTCCCAAGCTACACTTAGTTGCCGATTTTCTGGGCTCTTGTAGCCCTTTTGTTGACAATTTAGTTAGAGATGTATCTGTGGATATGGCTTTCAACATAGGGAATGGATTTCTATCAGATAATTAGAGGAGGTGCTTATGGAAAAGATGTGGAAATGATAAAGGCCAGTCAATGCTGTTATGCCTTAAGGTCCCATCCTTTCCACTCCCTGCTCTTCTGGGAAGGATGACATCTCTTGTGCTGAGTCCATATGGTTGGACAGGGTGCACGACATCTCATAGAAATTCCACAAATTAAAAAGAGAAAGACTGAATGAACAAAAGAATTTTGCCTTGGAAGGGAGGATGAGAGTTTCTAACTGAATTTGAAATTCCTGTCCCCAGAGAAATAATACAGCAATGCTGATCTTTATACTTCATGGGGAAGCCGCAACCACCTTCTCCCTAGCACAGTTGATTGTTAAGCGGCTGGATGGGGGAGGGAAAGTGTGGGGTAGGAGGGCTACTCATGTTCCCCAATCTACTGAAATTCTCTGCTGCTGAGAGCTGCTGCAGGAGTCTGGCAGCTCCTTCAGGTGGAGCGATTGTTGGGGATCTCCGCTGTACTTTAGCCCTTCAATCTCCCCTGTGTGCCAAGGACATACCATCCTCCTCACGCCCCCCCACCCCATTGCGATTGAGCCATCAGGGTTCCCTGAAGCACTCAGCATCTTCTCCATTACTGTGTTACTCAGTTAAAAGCCTTGTGCCTCCAAACTACACAGACCTCCGGGGTGCCTACCTGGGTACTTTCCCTTACTAGCTGTTCAGACTTGGGCAAGTGATAACTTTTTTTAACCAGTGTTCTCAACTGCACAAAAGAGTTAAAACTCCCAGGTGCACACGGTGCCTTACACAGAAAGATCAGCCAGTAAATGATCACCATTACTATTATTTATTCTTTGGTCCTTATCTTCCACCCACTAAGCCCAGTACCAGCTTCCAGTGTTTTCCTACCAAATCAGAAAGCCCACAATTCCAGATCCTTCTGTTTTGGCTGTGGAGGATGGCTGATGCCTTTTCTGTCTGTAAATCCTCAACCCTGATCAGCCTGTTTTCTAGCCCCAAGAATGTTCATTTTCCATATGCTCCCCAGCTGGCTACCAGCTCAGTCTCCTAAAGGTTAAACTTGTGTTCCAGGGCATTCTTTTCCAGCATTACCTTCCCTTAAAAAAATGCAATACATCAGTGGTTAGGATATCAAAGCAGCTACACACACACACACACACACACACACACACACACACGCAAATGAATGCATGCACACACGCCCATCCACCTCCATGCATCTCCTTGTGAAAAACCATCTAACTCTTTAGGCTGTATTTCACAATTTCCCAGTAAACTTTTATGCTTTCTTGCCACAGAGACCTCTATTATTGACAGGCAATGTCATTAACTGAACTCTGTAACAACTCTGCCAAACTCCTCAGTGATAGCCAGCTTCTAGAAAAGGCTTCTGATATCTCTTTGCCTTCTACTTCCTTGCTTGTCTGCACCCCTGGCTCCCACCACAGGCATGTCTGTGCTTGTTTCATTGGCCTTCTGTATACTGTAGCCAAATATAGGCCAGGACTGAAGGAAACAAATCCACTGCCCCTCAGAGTACTTCTGACCTGCTCGGTGGTTCTGCTCTTCTCAGCTGGGCCAGCCTCCATCTGGAACCAAAGACCCAGGGGTTCCAGTCAACACTGAGGGGCCTGCATTGCAGCTTGTTGTGAACATGTGTGCCTTTTGAGACATCCACTCACCCGGTGTAACTTGAGAAGGTATGTGTAAGGAGTCTGGGTCTCCTTAGATTTGGGGGTTAGTCTGAAGAAGGTCCCAGTTGAGGGACCTTTCTGATTCTAGCCTGCAGTGGCTGTGGCTTGTCCTGGGTTTGTGGAACCCCGAGCACATTCAAGGACCTTGGGCCAGGGTTGAGGACAGTGTCGGGGGGCAGGGTTAGAGTGGAAGGAGGGACCGCTGTAGGCTATTGGCTATTCTCCAGGCTTCAGAGCACCCTCCCTGGGGTTGAGCAGAGCTGGAGTTCTGGGAGGCAAAGCCAAGCCTAATCGAGGACCCGGCATTGGATTTGCACACCCAGGGCCATCAGAGCTTGAAGTCTGGGGGATGCGTCTTCCTGGTGAAGCCAAACAAATCTCTAGGTAGCCATAAACTGACTACACAGATTTCATTTCTGAACACATGTTCAAAGGTGATAAAATAAATGCAGATGGTTCCTCCAAGCCTCAGTGGAGCGTTTTTACATTGACTAAATAAACTAAAAAGCACACATGAACACATATAGGGGAAAGGGAACAACAAAGAAATCCTCAAAAATGCCAACCCTCATTGGGTACAAGTGTAAAGGAGATGTAGCAAGAACAAGGCCATCTCAAGAATTTGCGAGAAGGAACAAAATACACACTCGTGCACATCGGAAAAGCACATCGTTGCTAGTAGTTCCACTGAGGAGGGTTAGGAATACCTTTCTTGGTTTGTCAACTGAGGATTCAAGTCCAGTTAGGAAGACTGGGCCAGGGGAACTAGGTGAATGTTACCCTGAAGACTGCCTCCTGGGAGTTGGTGATTAATCAACATACTTTAATCAGGGTCAATCCTCCACTGTGAAGTTTAGAAATTCCTACCAGAATTCCAGAATGAGGACTCCTGCAAATCCCCCAATAGCTAATCATCATCATTGTCATCATCAGTAACACTCAGAGGGACTTACAAGCCAAGAACTGGATGATTTGATTACATTGTGAAACAATCTTATGAAGTAGGCTCTATCCTCATTTTATAGACCAAGAAACAACGGTTCAGAGAGGTTAGGCAACATGCTCAAGTTCACACAGCCTGTAGATGGAGGCAGACTGTAGACTTATGAGAGGGCAGAGAGAAGCCCCCACCAATGGCCAACAGAGCTTCTCACCGTTGCCATCATTAAGAAAGTGAGGAGTGTCCAGTCTGGTCACAGCTCTCTGTGCAGGAGAATCTCATGATGCTGAAAGGCCCCATCAGGACAGGTGAGCTATCCATGGACATGTAGATGCTGGCAACAAAGCTCAGCCAGAGCCTGTTTCCTCCTATTCAGTGAAGTTTGTCACACTGAATCACACCTCCTTGTGTCCTGAAGCTCCAATAGGAAACCAGGCAATAAGGGAAGATGAAGGTGAGTGTAGAGTTTTCCTGGAACCAGACACCAGCCCGCCAAGTCTCCTCAATCACAGCGATGAGTTTAACTTTGGAGCTATCTCAATGGCAAGTATTGACGCTGGATAGAGACGTGCCTCCTGGGAACCCTGAGGAAGGCTCCACCCTGGGCCCACAAGCCCAACATGTTGACTTTGGCAGCACTTGAATGCCCTCTTGTGCCAAAAAAGTTACTGGAACCAGGTAATGCTTCATTACTCTGCCACCCAGCACAGGGGAGGCAGAGCCGTTCCAATGGCCTGAAGGCTGGAGTCCTTTCTGGAAGGTTTTCATCTCATCCTCAGGCTCACTCTCTCGCCAGAGCTGCCCTTAGCCCAGAAGCACACTGCTTCAGACTTGCTCTCGACGTGCAGGCAAACTCCTTCCGCTAGGGATCTATTGTTTAGGGATGGTGCCTTCCCAGACTGGGGTCTCTGTCACCCAAGCCCATCTCCCCAGGTGGCCAGGCCCTCTAGACAGGCTCTATACCGACTTGGAATAGCAGTTTTAGAAAAGGAGCATTAGTTCCAGCCTGAGAACTGGGCTTGGCTCAATCATAAGACAGCCACTACTCTCAACTGGTCAGTTGTCTTCTTCCTCATGAAGCAGGAGCTACAAAAGGTTTCCATGCAGGCAACTAAGCTCTCCTTTTCCCTAGGGCTGTAATGTTCATTCTGAAATGCAAAGTGTTGCACAGAAGGCAGGGGCCAAGGAGGCTTAGAGAAGAGGAAACAAGACTGTGTCCTCATTCAAGCTTGGATTTACCTCTTCACTCTGCCACCTGCCTGCTCAATGACTGTGGGCAAGTTAAACCCTCAAGTCTCAGTGTCCTCATTTGTAAACTGGAGGTTGTAATGCCTACCTCAAAGGGCTTGTGACAATGAAGGGTGGCAGTGTTTGCAAGTGCTTAGCAGAAGGTGGGCACAAGGCAAATTCTTCATGTCCTGCCTTCAAATTTTAGGCATCCAGAACCAAGTGTAGTACAATGATGCTCTTAACCAAAGCCACTGCAATTTGTTGCATCTGTTTCAAGAGGCTCATGCCACATAAAGAACATATATTTTATTAAGCATGTGTTAGAGAAATCTTGGGGCCTGGGCTGCTCTAGACAGAGTACACGCAGGCCCTGAAGGCAGGGCAATGGAGGAAAGGCACAGGACTGGGCTCCAGAGCGGGAGGGTGGGTATTTGTGCCTCAGACAAGATGGGAGATGAGAGTCCTTGGGCTCTAGCACCAGGGGGAAGGTCTGCTTCCCAGTGGGGAAGGGCTTGGGAGAACGACCTGGGGGAACTCCTTAGGCTTGCCTTTGCGAACTGGTGTGGCTATCACCATGGCAATCTCTTTGGGACTCAGTAGCACCTTCCTTCCATCTCAGAATGATGAATCCACCAAAAAATGTTACAGAGGGATACAAGAGCTAAGAAAGAAGAGGAAGGGAAGGAAGATGGAACTATGTCGAATGCCTATCCTATGCTAGGAAGTCTAGTCTATAGTGGTTATTTAGCTGACCCTTCATGATAACCCTGTGAGTTGTCAAGAATCCCCATGTGGGGACCTTCTGACCCTAGGAAACAGAGGCTCGAAGAGGCTTCAAAGCCATGCCCCCAGTCACAAGGAAGTGAGGACCTAGGATTTGAACACAGGTCTGACTCCAAAGTGCAACCATCTTCTAATTCCTCATGCAGCTCTGGGAGGGGCCCCGATAGGAGTGGGGAGGGCATGTGCTCAGAGGATCTCTGATGAGGAAGGAAGTTTGCTGCCATGTGTAGATTATCCATGATCCACTTCAGCTTGCTTTTGGGTAACTGTACAATTATTCTGTTACAAACAGTTAAAACATTTTTTCCTATATGCCTAAAAGGATGAAAACCACTTACAGAAAGCAAAACAAAAGGCAAAGCCAAAAACCAAAAAAGAATCCAACCCTTAACCCCAAACCCCAAAACAACAAATGTGCTGAAAAGAAACTTCCAAAACTAAAATTGCCAGGTTTGTTATTATTGTTCCGGGGCCGTAATGTTGGAGCAGATCATGATTTTAATTGGCAAAAGCGACAGCAGAGAGAGGAGAGAGCAAGTCCTTGATGGTGAGCTTGCTGGCCAGAAGTTAAGTGTGGAGCTCAAAGCTACCGGGTATCATTTCAACGGACGTGGTAACAGTGCATTTAATGAACTAATCAAACATGAAGTATACCAGAAGGGGGGACATCACTGCGTCTACACACAACTCTGACAGCATCTGATTTTAACAAGTTTACTAAAACGACAGTCATGGCCTTGACAATACTGAATGCAGAATACTGGTGTACACAGATTTTACAGAGGGACAGAACGGCTCCTGAGAGCCGGGTCACAAAATAAGGTTTAACAGATGGGAGAGGCCTGAGGGAAGGCAAGCACACTGATTTTATTGAGAAAAAAGCTTATATACTGTAGGGTTGCTGAAGTTTAATAAATAAAGGTCAACTTATAATATATAAAAACAATATAAACATTTATATGCTACATGCATATCATATAATTTAAAGTAATAATTTATATATGGGGAGAGATGCCAATTTATGTTCTTCCAATTTTTCTCGACAAGGCACACACACAGGAGGTGTCTATCCGTATCCATCGCCAGCCTACAAGTTTATTGTTTTCTGACGTCAGTGCGCGGACGTAGGTTTGGGAAGTTTTGCACTGAGAGTTCCAGTGTTTATCGTCAATCCCCCTGCAACCGTTTTTGACAGGCCTGGCTTCTTTACATCTCGTCTCATAAAAATATTGTTTGACGGGAGAGTTGCCGGTTTTGATCTCCCCCAGCACCGTGACCTGGTGTCCCCGAATGTCGATGGCCGAGGACTTGTCGGTTACCCACAGGCTCTCGCTGTCGCATACCGAGTACTCACCTCGGTGACTCTTGTGCTCTGCGTACCTCTTCCTCCGCGACGTTCTGTTGGCCGCCACGGGGTTGCCCACATAATCCTCCATGAGATACAAGGGAGGGGGCTCCAAGGGGGTGCTGTCACTCAGCAGGACCCGGGGCGAGCTGTAGCGTCTCTGTTGCCGCAGGAGTTCTGTGTCCATTGCAGTCACTGGCTGGAACTCCGACTTGGTGGGCTCTCCCTGCTCCGGCTTTCGGGGGGCTTCTGCTTTGGGCAGGGTGCTCTGGTAGTTTTCCTTAACGTCCACCATCTGCTTGGAGAGCTTGTTTTTCAAAATATCTGCCTGGATCAGTTTAATAATCAGGGAATTTAGTGAGTCTTCAGGCAAACTCCTTTGATCCATGTTGTTACCTTGGATGCCACGGAGATACGCGAGAAATATCACATAAAACAAGATGGACATCACCTTGTTCACCTGTAAGATCTGAAAAGGAAACGCAGGTGTTAGTAGCAGGCTGTGGCAGCTGAATCCATGTCATTCTGGGTTGAGTAACCCTGTGAGAGAGCAAGCAAGAGCAGGGTGTCACCTTCCAGAGTCCTCTCTGATGTCAGGGACCAGGGCTGTCAATTTCTCTCCTTGGGAAATACCGTCTCAATAGGAGTCCTCTGAATCGTTAAAGTACCTTTTTCTCTTAGACCTCTCAAATCTTCCCTCCAGCATTGTGGCTGTGTGATAGGGAAAGAAGTGTGTGTGTGTGTGTGTGTGTGTGTGTGTGTGTGTTGTGCAGGTGAGAGACAGAGGGCAAAATAACTTTTTTTAAACCAAATACATGAGTGGTGAGATCTACAGTACACAAGAGTCAGGGCTCTCCCCAGGACCCATGTTCCTAGGAGCCTCAATGGCAGAGGGAGGATGAGGTGAGCACTTTGGACTTCTGTCTCTGCTCTCAGAAATCCCCGATGGCATCTGCGTTTGATGTGTGCTCTATCTGCAGCCGTCTCTTCTGTGTGGACGACGTCCTGCTACTTCTTTAAACATCACTTGAGGGGTGCCTGGGTGGCTCAGTTGGTTGAGTGTCTGACTTCAGCTCAGGTCATAATCTCACCATTTGTGGGTTCGAGCCCCGCATCGGGCTCTGTGCTAACAGCTCGGAGCCTGAAGCCTGCTTTGGATTCTATGTCTCCCTCTCTCTCTGCTCCTCCCCCATTCACGTTCTGTCTCTCTCTCAAAATAATAAATAAACATTAAAAAAAAATTTTAAGTATCACTTGAGCCTGAAAAGACCAGAGTCCAATGTACCTTGGCAAATTATGAAGAAATTGAATCTAAAAATTATAAAGGTGTGTTTACATTCTTTTAGTAACAGGAGCAGACTTGCAATTGTCTCAAGGAACAGAGCTCTACTGCCCTCCCCCACACCTGATGAAGCTTCTGGGTCTCTCAAAGAAATACCTGAGGATGGGGTCAGGTCAGCTGCCTGCATGATGTAGCCTCAGAAATGGGCTCCTCCCTCGCCAGGCCATGTCTGGTGGACCTGTTCTCTTGACCTTGTAATGAACTTGTGGGCTGCTCCCCACTCTGTGAGAAGGCCTAGCCAAGCTCTCCAGTGGACATGCTTCACCAGGGTGCCCAACTGCTTCACAGAGAACCCCCCTCCCCGCAAACCCTTCACAAAGGGGAGGTCCTGCCAGAGCGCTGCTTGTAGGAGATGGAGACAGAGCAACAACCAGCTCAAGTTAATGGGCTGGACTTGCCCTGAACAGCAAGATTCCCTGTGGATTCACTTTTGTTTGTTTGTTTGTTTGGCCTTTTAAGTTTCTAGTACAAAATGTTTCCTTTGGTGGCTGTGTCTTAATTTTGCTATCTCCTTGTTGAAGTGGCATTTTAATCCATCCACACTCTCCTTCCGTTGCCACAGCAGAACCTTTAGACGTGGTTTCTGTCGGGTCCTTACGGAATTATAGGGCTGGCCTCAAGATACCTTTCTGGCTGGTTCTCTCTCACTAGAGCAAAGCCCAGCTCTTCCGAAGGTCGGTGCTGCAAGGAGGCGCTTCAGGTGGGGAGGGCTGGCTACAGGAGTGATCTTCACCTGTACTCCGTGATCCACAGCACTGCCCTGAGGTTTCCATCCCTTAGTTACCATCACTACCACCTCACTGGCCTCCAGGGCTTCGCAGTTTCCTCTTTAAGGCTCTAAGCATGGAAAATAAAAAACCTTCCCTCGGTTCACCTTTGGTATTTGCAGAAAGACTTTACTAAATCCAGGGGGAAAATAGAAGGGAAATAAACAAGAGCGGCACAAGAAACAGAAGCAGCCCTGCTTACCAAGTACCCATGCCTGAGCTTGCCCACGCTAACTAGCTCCCGGGACTTCCAGACGCAGCCTCTTTCCTGTCTCGTCTGAAGCACTGCTCTCTCGTTCCCAAAGGCCAACAACGCTGCAAGCACTTCGCTCCAACTTCCTCCTCCTGGCTCTTGGCCCACCTCTTTGATAAGGGGACCATCTTCTTTCCATGGGAACCACTCTTTTGGGACAAATGACTCCTTCAAGGTCAAAGCCAAAAGAAGGATTCTAGCTTTGCTGCCCACCCCTAGAGACTGTCCCAGGAATTGTATTATCCTAGGAAAGTGGTTCCCACAGGATAACTGCTCTCCCTCCCACTCTGCGTATCACTGACATTTCCTTCAATACTGCAGGCTTGACAAATTGAAACTTGAGCCCAGAATGAATGGCATACGTGTAGCTAGAATTGCTCATTCCCCACCCCCAAAATGGAATACAGCTGCAATAAAATAATTGGGACTAAGAGTCTATCAAAAAACAATTTATGAAATCCTCTCAAGGCCCAGCCACTGTAAGCTAAGAATACATAGGATACCTGCTCGTGGGGAAATAGATCAAGTAGGGTCAGTGAGAGGGATCCTAGGGACAAGGAGAGTAGATGTGTAGATTAGCAACGTAATTTACAAGGGGGAACGGACAGGAAGCAAAGTGGATGGTGCCAGTGGATGGCCTTGAGATACAAAAGGAAGAATCTTTATGGGGCTTGAACACGGAAACAAAAGGTTGTAGGAGTAGAAGAGAGATATAAAGCATTTATATCCAAGCATTTAATCCAAGTCCTGCATTTTATAGATGAGAAAAACTTAATTGCAGTTGAAAGAGGAAGAGAAATGCACAGGGTAGAGGGATCCCCTGCACTCCTGGCCAGGTGGCCCTTTTGGTCAGATTACAGCTGGGCTCACGCTCCCAGGACCCAGCCTTGTTTGCTCTTCCAAAAGCTGCCAGGACAAGCTTTAGGAGCCGTGTGCACGTGCCGTTCCTCTCCCCTGGCACACATTCATCACCTCTCCTGTTGAAGTTATCCTCATTCTTCAGTGCCCAGTTGGGAAGCTAACTTCTCCACAAGACTCCCTCCCCCACCCCAAAGTAGTAACCACCACTTTCTTTGCAATCTCTCAGTGTGTTTTCCAATTGGCTGTGGTACGAGGTATCACAGCCCTCAGGGCACTCCATGCTTTACTCACAAGATTCCCTCTTTTCCAAGGCCAGGAGCCCTTTCCTGTCTGTGCCTCTCCCCTGCAACCTCTCCATGGTGAATACGAGGTGGAGGTCTGGGTGCAGTGAGCCAGGAACAGAAGTGCGGGTGGCTGAAGTCAGGACAGCTACCTAAGTTGCAAAGCCTTGTGTGAAAATAATGGTGGCAGGAGGTGTGACTGTATGTGAGCAAACCCTCCCAGCCCTCAGGTGTGTGCTCCATGGTCCCACCAGACTTCACATATAAAACACAGATTTGAAGATAAAATTCTTAAGAACTTCAAAATGGTAACCATGGAGCATTAAACCGTGAGTGTGGGGTCCCCTTCTTGAGTGCAGGACCTTGTGCTATGGCACTTGCTGCACACCCAAGAAGCCAGCCCTGGCTGCAGAGATTGTTTGAAGGTAAGAGTAGCCATCCATTTTTGGTCAGGAGGGACAGGTAGAGCCCAGTCCACCAAGGACTGCATGGGAGGGTGTCCTCCTGTTCAGAGCTGTGGACGAGGGCTATAACGTCAGCTGCAATCTGGCTGGGAGAGCCTGGGGTTGTGCAGAGTGAAAAGGCCCTCATGACTATCTGTTTTCCTTCCCTGGGCAGTGACAACCAAGGAAAGTGGGAATTAAATGGGGGCAATGGGAGAAGTCAGGATCATCAGGAAGGAATATTTTATCACTGATATGGCTAAAAATCACCAAAGCATGCTGACCATAAAAAGCAGACCGACTTTTAGTTGATCTTATTACTATTTTTAGGTTCTCTCCTGACAATACTCACTGCTGTACCTGGGTGGACCTGCTCCTACCACCCCTACCTTGTTTGGCATTGCCTCTGGGAGCCCAGGGCATGGGGGGAGGGGGTTAGAACACAGGTCTCCTGATCTTTTAGACAACTCTGGCTCTCTCTCAAGTCCCAAGCACAGAAACTCAGCACAGAAAAATCAGGCCATCATGGGTGGGGGTGGGGGTGAGACAAAAAAAAAAAAAAAAGTGCTAATATAACAAAGTTTCTAATGCCTCTTAGCATCAGTCCTACCTCTTTCTGGAGCTCCACTGTTTCTTACCATCAAATCCAAAATCTTATGATGATACCTGGGAATACTCAGTGGGCGGAAATCATCTGCAGGCTGGTCAGTGTTTCTAAGGCACTTGCCAGGCTGCATTAAAAACCCAGCAGGAGGGGCGCCTGGGTGGCTCAGTCGGTTAAGCGTCCGACTTCGGCTCAGGTCACGATCTCGCGGTCCGTGAGTTCGAGCCCCACGTCGGGCTCTGGGCTGATGGCTCAGAGCCTGGAGCTTGCTTCTGATTCTGTGTCTCCCTCTCTCTCTGCCCCTCCCCCGTTCATGCTGTGTCTCTCTCTGTCTCAAAAATAAATAAATGTTAAAAAAAAATAAAAAAAAAAAACAGCAGGGTGGGGCACCTGGGTGGCTCAGTCAGTCAAGCATCGGACTTTGGCTCAGGTCATGATCTCACGGTCCATGAGTTCAAGCCCCATGTCAGGCTCTGTGCTGTCAGCCTGTGCTCCAGCCTGTGTCTGGAGCCTGCTTCAGATTCTGTGTCTCCCTTTCTCTCTGTCCCTCCCCTGCTCATGCTCTGTCTCTCTCTCCCTCTCAAAAAATAAACATTAAAAAAAGATTTAAAAAACCCAGCAGGGTGCCTGTGGCCTCCACCTTGATAATCTGCTTGTAGATTTTCTGTAGAGGGCAAGTCTAAGAATGGTGCTAATAGAACTCTCTAAAACACAGATGTTTGAAGGAAACCGAGGCGTGCCGTGGGGTGGAGGGCGTCTTCTAAGGTTCGACGCCTCAGTTAACAGTAAAGAGTGACAGAGGACACCTGGTTCCTAAGCTCAATAAAGATCATGTGGCTCGTGCATAGTCAACATTATTGTGAGAGGTACATAATGAAATCTGTATGAAAGCACTGAGCACAGTATCTGGCATGCTGCGGTACACTGGAAATGTTATTGGGACATGAACTTGCATTATCTGTGGCAGCAGAGTCGCTGCATGCCTGTCCTCGAGGCACACATACAAGGTACCGAGCAGCTGGAGTCAGGAATTCCTTTTCCACAGACAACCCACAGCAATTTGCACCAACACAGAGCTCTCTCCCAAATGCCACCACTAGCAAGTGCTTGGATCTCAGACCAGCCACACTTGTGGTGGGAGAAGAAAAGATTATTGCGAGTTGGAAGCACAGAGAATAGGAAAATCACAAAAGCAAACAGGTACGGGAGGCTGGGAAGTGGTGTTTCTGAATAAGACAGGGGCAAGAAGGGCCTGAATCTGAGCTCTGGCTCCTTCTGGTCACCAGAGCCTGCATTTTCCACCCCATCTTCTGGGGTGGGCTTTCCCCAGAAGACGAGTTCTCTGGAGTGGGGAGTGAGAAAAGGAAGGCAGAGCCAGCTTGACCCAGGCATGGCACGTCAGTGAATTTTTCAATTTAGAAGGATCTCTATGCTCCTTCTCTTTCGGTCAAGTATCCAAGTATCCTAGTGTGTTATCATCATCCGTATGTTCCTCTTGGTGAAGGGCCCATGTCCCCTTCATGTACACATGCCTGCTGCCTAGCACAGGGCTGGACCACTGCAGAGTCCCCATGTCTCCTTAGTGAATGAATGCCTACCACGATCAAGACCTGCCCAACACACTGCTCAGTGGCCTGAGATCCTGTATGGGCTTCTGCCAAGCCTGGTCTGGAAGCCACTCAACTCGGCCTTCTTTTCCCAAAGAAAATACAAGGCCTGGCTCTGAAGTAGGCCATGGTCCCCAGGCTCTTCTTGGCTATAATTGGAAAAAGACCTGTTAAAGACCTCAGTAAAACCCCCTTCCTACACTCTCCCCAGTGCCCATTTCCCCTGCTCAGAGTTTTCCAAGATCCTGACCAACTAGCAGATGCTATTTTCCTCACTTAGAAATGCTTTCCCACATATGGTGTTTTCTCAGTCCCCGGAGCAACATTCCTACAAGGTTTCACCATCCCTCAAAATACTCAAAAGAGAGCAATTTCTGATTCCTCCTTTCTGGCTCAGTTTACAACACACACAGAGGGTTTTTGGGCAAAGCAGCACAAATGGAAAAGAGAGCTGGGTAGAGAGCCAGGGTGGGACAGGACCTGAGCCCACAGCCACTCATGTCTGTCACACACAAACACCTGGGGGCGCTCTCCTTTGAGCTCCAATTTCCCTCTCTAGGACTAGCTTCCCAGCACCTGCGCCTCGCCCTGAGCCAGCACCTAGAGACCTTGCTTGCTGCACACGTGTGGAGTACATTGTTAGCCTGGATGGAATGGGAGCATCAGGAACAAAAATGCTACGTGCCAGGGGCCGACATACATTAAATCTTTAATCTCAGTAACAGCTCCTCTGAGGTATGGATGAACGTTCCCCATTTCAAATGGGGGAGATTGAGGCACAAGACGGTGAGTAACCAGCTAATAAGCGGCAGAGCCAGGATTTGATCACAGTCTGGCTCTGGAATCGATGCTCTCAAAGATTACGCCATGTGGTCCGTCCGTCCCCGGCCTCAAACATTCCAGAGAGTTTATTTCCAGAGGAAGTTCAAGGTCCATGGCTGGGCAGAGTTTCCAGGTGTTTGAGGACACTGTTCCTATTTCTTCCTCCCCATATTCACCATGAAAGTGTTCACCATGAAAGTAAGCAAACTCTGTCCTGCTGGGGCCTGATGCCCTGCAAGGTCAGTCCCTCTGAGGGTCACCCGTCTCTGCAGAGGCCGTGTGCTGTAGTGGACAGGGCACCAAACATACCATCTCAAGTCCTGGCTTTGGTGCCAGCACTGGAAACCAGGATGACTTACAAACAAGGCATAGAGACTATGTTCTAGCTGTTCTCCGGGAGGAGGCATGAGATCAAATGTGGAGGCACTTTTTAATTTGCCAAATTTTTAATATGCAAATTCAAGAGATTTCATTATTTCTGGTACAGCCACATCCTCTGGAGGCAAATGCATTTCTCTGGCTGGGTTAACAAGGACACTGTCCAGCTGTATCCAAAAGGGTTTAATTCTTTGGAGAATTTCTGAAGCTATGACATGGTCTCTAATACTAAGGGCTCAAAAGACTCCATCCTGCCAGATAACCCTAATATCTTGTTCAGGGACTGGAAAGGGGGAGAGGTGGGAAAGCGACAGATTTAAAGTAGAATGACAAAAGGGAAAGGAATGTGGTGGAAATATTAAACTAAGGCCATATAAAAGACTGGCGAAGCTTGCTCCCCATATCTTAATTACAAAATTAATTCAAATTGGCTTTGTTCTGAACCCAGGTCCTGGGGCCTGAAAATTAGTCAGTGGGGCCACATGAAGATGTTCTGACCCATGACAAGGCTTGTTGCTGGAAGAGAGAGCAAGAAAGAGAGAGAGAGAGGGAGAGAGGGAGAAAGGAAGACGGAGAGGGAGCGAGGGAGAGAGGGAGAGGGAGAGAGAGAGAGAGAGAGAGAGATCCTGGTGGAGCCTCTGCTGGGGATTGGTCTGGTTTTGGTTAATCTCTTTATTAATGATCCGGAAGCAGGAGAGAGGAAAAAGTGGCAGATTAATTAAAATGCACAGATGACGCTCAAAGGGAAGGTGCTGCAAACAGCGGTGAGGACAGACCAATTATTCCCCAGCACCCATGGGGGTTGGCAACCTGGAAATAGCATGATGAGATTCACACTGGAAACACGTAGGTTAACTCACTGGGGGCAAGATGAATCCAAAACCAACAAGGGAGGGAAATGTTTGTAAAGGGATGAAGGGAAGGAGTGACTTGGAATGGCTACAAGGAGCAAATGAGAAATGAACTCACATGACCAGGGCTGTGTGGGTTTCCACAGCACCGTCTTCTCCTATAGCCCTATGTTCTTTTCTAAATCTCGCCTCATACATTCTGAGCTCGCCTCTGCAGTGGCAGCAACTCTTCCATTCCCTGTCTCATGAAGCATAAAGAATACATAAATTGAGCCTTAAAGAGGGCAAGAAATGGAGCCAAGATCAGAGAGCAAGTGTATGGCTGTTCACAAAAGGTGCTGATGAGTATGCTCTGGCTTCCCCCAAACCAGAAGTGATCAGGGACCCAAGGAAGGAAGACGCATCTCTCCTTGCTTCATTTGAGAGGCCCGGTCCCTAGGCAGACCCACACCTACACAGTCAGAACAGGTGAGAGCAGGGGGAGGGATCTGGATTGCTCTCTTGTTCCTCTTGTTAGAGCTTACTTAAACTCAGGGTTCTGAACTTGCCTGACTTGGACAACACTTGCCCTGAGATCTGGGACAGGACAAGGTCCTCAACTTTCAGGAGATGCTGGCTCCCCAGGGGCAACAAGGCACACAGTCATCAGGGAAGGCACATCCCAGGATGAAACAAAACAAAATAGAGAATTTCAAAAGTCTACTCACCTCCCTCGGAAAGGAATCTCTGACACTGGTCCCTCTTGGAAGGCAGTAAATGAGGAAGAGAGACTCTTGAACTGACAAGGAGCCCATATTCAAAACCCAAGCCCAATGCCTTGAGATGGAAGTTGAAAGCTGTGAGTTTGCTTTTGCACAGCTGTTGGAAGAGGAATTTGACATTATTCAAAGCATACCCTCTCCTGTGGCCCCAAGGCAGTGAAAGATGGAAGGTATGGCACATGTCAAAACAATGTGCATCAGCAGCTCCAAGAGCAAGGTAGTACAGTTATTCCCCAGGCCAAGGAACCCTCTGGCGTGGCCCCCATCTTGGCAAAGAGATCTGAAAGGAGCCTGGTATGCCAACACAAGCCCCAGGAAATCCAGATTTTCTTTATCCTTTGCATACGACAGACTCTCATTTCATGGCCAAAGGGTGGACAAGGAAGGATCTGCAGAGAAAATCTGAGTCAATCCAGCTACTAGTTATAATGGCATGTGTTTACAAATTTAGTTTTCTTTGTTCTGGACACTAACAATCCCCCACCAGTGTACATAAAAGTGTGCATATATGGGCTCATGTGTGTGGGGGGCATGCTGCAGCCCCCTCAAGATGAGGATGGGGTACAGCCAAGCTATTTCTAAATGACTGTATCATTTAATATTCTAAGACATTTTGGTTTTGCTTTCTGCATCTGGGGAAACTCCATTTTCCAAGTGTAAAAACATGCAAGAGAAGGTTGCTTCAGTTATACAGACAGTTGGGGGTACAGCTGGCATTAAACTCTCAGCATCAGAGAATAATGGTCCAAGTCAACTTTTTGTTTTAGATTTATGCCTTGTGTTTGAATTGGGTTGATGTGTCAAGCATCTGCATTACCTGCAAAGTGCTATACAGCTGAAAGGTAATATTATTACAAGGTAGGGACTGCTGAGTGATCTTTAATAGTGAAAATAGATGATGACAATGATGATGATAAATTACTTATCTTGTCCACCTGGCCAAGAATGAGTCTCAAAATGGCAGAAAAAGAAGTTGGCTTCATCTTGAGTGCTGGAAGCTAAGGGAAATCCCAAAGCACGACTTCCATTCACACTCTGGATGCCTCTTCCAAACCAAGACCGCAGCTGACTTGGCAATACCCAAACCTTTGTGCATCAACCAGGGCAGCGGCAGCAAGACCGGGATCAACCCAAACCATAATGGTTTGGCCCCATGAGGACTTGGCTGCAGTGTGGTCAGATGGCAGCCTTTCTCCTCCAGGCTTGGCAATAGGGCTCGTGTCAAATATAGCCTATGTCTCCCCCTCAGCCTCTCTGCTGGCCCCACGGCCAACCTCCTTTCATGAGAATAAGGGATTGGCAAATAGTCCGTGGCCATCTTTGGTCTGGATCCCCTCTCCAGGAAACTCACGGCTGAAGACTGAGTGCCATGGCTTCTGCCTACTTTCTGGGCACCTCTTCCCTCTGCTCACCCTGGCTGCCATCATTCACCTGAACACCCTGGCAGACCAGGAAACCGAGGCAGGAGAGACGTCTATGTGATTTCCTGGACCTCTGCTTGCCCCCTCGTGAAAGGCTACAGGATGTGCACACAGTAAGAAAATCAATCTTCCACCAAAGCTGGAGTGTGCGGTAGGCACTTTGTAAACATTACAACTCCAATCCCAAACAGTCTACTGACTCTCTTTCTGGGCAGCTGGGCGAGACTGAAAACCAACCCAGAGCTTGTCCTCTGAAAGCAATTTTGGCACCAACACTCTGAACCCGAAGCTGTCTTTGATCACAGACACAGTCGTAATAATCGCTTGTAATAACAGCTAGCATTACTGAGCCGCGCCATATGCTAGGGACTTTGTGGGACACTTTACATGGATTTTCTCAATTAATCCTCACAGAGACGATTATTATCCCCACTTTTCAGTTGAGGAAACTGAGGCTCAGAAGGATTAAGTCATTTTGTCTGGGATCACATATCAACTGAGAGGCAGAGCCAGGATGCAAACCCCTGTCGGTGTGACCCCATGGGCCTTACTTGTAGCCAGTACTGCATAATGCCTCCCAATTCATTCCAGAGAGTCTAAGGCACCTGCCACTTGCTTGCAGTGAACCAGGCAGTGAGTGCCACACTGATATATTAATGCTCCTTTCCTTTTTAGAGAAAGGGACATCCAGGACAGGGCCTCCGGAATGTAAAGAGTACATTTCACAGTCTAAGCTTGGTGTCACCAATTCACAGTGGCTGAAAAATATATCTATGGCATGTGTGGCTAACGGGCTCATTTATACACTCCCTGGCTTCCTAATATGTAAAACACTTCTTCCCTTCTTCCTTATTTGATGGTAAAGAAGACCAAGAACCCAGGGATTTCTTTGGAAAATTGCTGGATTTTCGAAGGTGAGACAGATTCCGATTCTATGGTTTTCTTTGTAGTATATTTGTGGTTGGCAAGCAAAAATAAAATAACGTGGACTCCTGGCACATTTCCTGCTCTGATTCATGAATAAAACCCAACTCTGCCACTCATGAGCTTTGTGGCAACGGGAGAATCATTGCTCGTCTTTGGGTCTGAATTCCTGATGATATTTCTCCACAGGGTGCTGCTGGTATTTGGGCAGGATAGTTATTCATTATTCAGTCTTGTCCCCCACACATGAAGCTCTGGTCCCCATCTACTAAATACCAATCATGTCCCCCAGTCATGGTGACAACTGAAAAAATGTACTCACACTTTCTGAATACCATCTGGGGAGGCTGTATCCCTCCCGGTTAAGAATCACATAACATAATGCTGGTAGACTGAAGCAGTGGTTCTTAACCATTTTTGGATCATTGACCCTTTTTAGAATGTGCTAAAAGCTAAAGCATCTTTCCCCTGAAAAACATGTTCACATAAAAGAACAACTTTTCAGAAAACTTTCAAGGCATTTCAGACTCCCTGAAGTCTAACCCAGAGGTCCACAGACCCTAGGTGAAGAATTATCAAACTAAAGGGTTTTAAAGCTTCTTTTGAGCTGGAGTCCTCCATTCTTCTATTATCCTCTGCCAACCCTGAGCCTCATTACTGGCCTCATTTTCTGGTCCTCCTCATTCTATGGAGCCAGCACCAGCATCCTAATCCACTAGGATTCTCATAGTATGGGAAGATTATGGCAGGAAAGTGATCTGCCCCAAACGGAACAACAAAATTAGTGGAAGAGCCAGAAATAGAACCCAGCTCTCCATGGGGCACCTGGGTGGCTCAGTCCGTTAAGCATCTGACTCTTGGTTTCAGCTAGGGTCATGATCTCACGGTTCGTGGGTTTGAGCTCTACGCTGACAGTGCACAGCCTGCTTGGGATCCTCTGTCTCCCCATCTCTGTCTGCCCCTCCCCCATTCCTCTCTCTTTCTCTCAAAATCAATTAAAAAAAAAACTTAAAAAAATAAAGTTTAAAAAGGAAAAAAAAGAACCCAGCTCTCCAGAGGACCAGCCATGTGTCACTCATCAGGAACCAGCACAGGACAATATATTTAAGAACACAAGGAGGGGTCCTGTCCACAAGGCTCACTGACAGCAGGGCATCCTTGAGGGGGCAGAGGGGTCCCGTGTGAGCCTGACCAGCATGGCACCTTTAACAAT